>NC_053035.3:431521395-436521395 GCF_002575655.3 Aegilops tauschii subsp. strangulata
CTTTGAAAGAGATTGTCCGTTTTGTACACGAAGTGCATCCAGTTTTTGCCGTAACCCTCTCAACTTTCTTGCACATGCTATGTGGATGAAATGATGATATCATGCCAACTTTCAACCTTTTCAGAGTTCATTTGAAATGCTTTTCAATTTTAGGGTCTTATAGCTCAAAATAATTAGTAAATGCATGAGAAATAACAAATGAAGTCAGAAAGGATTGACAAATGATGATGTGGCTTTGAATGGTGCATTTTGAACACACAAAAAGTCAGGAGTTAAAATAAGTTTTAAAAAATGAAATCCCTTTGTAACAGACGAGTTTCCGTATGAAATCCTGATACTTTGAAAGAGATTGTCCGTTTTGTACACGAAGTGCATCCAGTTTTTGCCGTAACCCTCTCAACTTTCTTGCACATGCTATGTGGATGAAATTATGATATCATGCCAACTTTCAACCTTTTCAGAGTTCATTTGAAATGCTTTTCAATTTTAGGGTCTTATAGCTCAAAATAATTAGTAAATGCATGAGAAATAACAAATGAAGTCAGAAAGGATTGACAAATGATGATGTGGCTTTGAATGGTGCATTTTGAACACACACAAAGTCAGGAGTTCAAATAAGGTTTAAAAAATGAAATCCCTTTGTAACAGACGAGTTTCCGGATGAAATCCTGATACTTTGAAAGAGATTGTCCGTTTTGTACACGGAGTGCATCCAGTTTTTGCCGTAACCCTCTCAACTTTCTTGCACATGCTATGTGGATGAAATGATGATATCATGCCAACTTTCAACCTTTTCAGAGTTCATTTGAAATGCTTTTCAATTTTAGGGTCTTATAGCTCAAAATAATTAGTAAATGCATGAGATATAACAAATGAAGTCAGAAAGGATTGACAAATGATGATGTGGCTTTGAATGGTGCATTTTGAACACACACAAAGTCAGGAGTTCAAATAAGGTTTAAAAAATGAAATCCCTTTGTAACAGACGAGTTTCCGGATGAAATCCTGATACTTTGAAGAGATTGTCCGTTTTGTACACGGAGTGCATCCAGTTTTTGCCGTAACCCTCTCAACTTTCTTGCACATGCTATGTGGATGAAATGATGATATCATGCCAACTTTCAACCTTTTCAGAGTTCATTTGAAATGCTTTTCAATTTTAGGGTCTTATAGCTCAAAATAATTAGTAAATGCATGAGAAATAACAAATGAAGTCAGAAAGGATTGACAAATGATGATGTGGCTTTGAATGGTGCATTTTGAACACACAAAAAGTCAGGAGTTCAAATAAGTTTTAAAAAATGAAATCCCTTTGTAACAGACGAGTTTCCGGATGAAATCCTGATACTTTGAAAGAGATTGTCCGTTTTGTACACGAAGTGCATCCAGTTTTTGCCGTAACCCTCTCAACTTTCTTGCACATGCTATGTGGATGAAATGATGATATCATGCCAACTTTCAACCTTTTGAGAGTTCATTTGAAATGCTTTTCAATTTTAGGGTCTTATAGCTCAAAATAATTAGTAAATGCATGAGATATAACAAATGAAGTCAGAAAGGATTGACAAATGATGATGTGGCTTTGAATGGTGCATTTTGAACACACAAAAAGTCAGGAGTTGAAATGAGGTTTAAAAAATGAAATCCCTTTGTAACAGACGAGTTTCCGGATGAAATCCTGATACTTTGAAAGAGATTGTCCGTTTTGTACACGAAGTGCATCCAGTTTTTGCCGTAACCGTCTCAACTTTCTTGCACATGCTATGTGGATGAAATGATGATATCATGCCAACTTTCAACCTTTTCAGAGTTCATTTGAAATGCTTTTCAATTTTAGGGTCTTATAGCTCAAAATAATTAGTAAATGCATGAAAAATAACAAATGAAGTCAGAAAGGATTGACAAATGATGATGTGGCTTTGAATGGTGCATTTTGAACACACAAAAAGTGAGGAGTTCAAATAAGTTTTAAAAAATGAAATCCCTTTGTAACAGACGAGTTTCCGGATGAAATCCTGATACTTTGAAAGAGATTGTCCGTTTTGTACACGAAGTGCATCCGGTTTTTGCCGTAACCCTCTCAACTTTCTTGCACATGCTATGTGGATGAAATGATGATATCGTGCCAACTTTCAACCTTTTCAGAGTTCATTTGAAATGCTTTTCAATTTTAGGGTCTTATAGCTCAAAATAATTAGTAAATGCATGAGAAATAACAAATGAAGTCAGAAAGGATTGAAAAATGATGATGTGGCTTTGAATGGTGCATTTTGAACACACAAAAAGTCAGGAGTTCAAATAAGTTTTAAAAAATGAAATCCCTTTGTAACAGACGAGTTTCCGGATGAAATCCTGATACTTTGAAAGAGATTGTCCGTTTTGTACACGAAGTGCATCCAGTTTTTGCCGTAACCCTCTCAACTTTCTTGCACATGCTATGTGGATGAAATGATGATATCATGCCAACTTTCAACCTTTTCAGAGTTCATTTGAAATGCTTTTCAATTTTAGGGTGTTATAGCTCAAAATAATTAGTAAATGCATGAGAAATAACAAATGAAGTCAGAAAGGATTGACAAATGATGATGTGGCTTTGAATGGTGCATTTTGAACACACAAAAAGTCAGGAGTTAAAATAAGGTTTAAAAAATGAAATCCCTTTGTAACAGACGAGTTTCCGGATGAAATCCTGATACTTTGAAAGAGATTGTCCGTTTTGTACACGAAGTGCATCCGGTTTTTGCCGTAACCCTCTCAACTTTCTTGCACATGCTATGTGGATGAAATGATGATATCATGCCAACTTTCAACCTTTTCAGAGTTCATTTGAAATGCTTTTCAATTTTAGGGTCTTATAGCTCAAAATAATTAGTAAATGCATGAGATATAACAAATGAAGTCAGAAAGGATTGACAAATGATGATGTGGCTTTGAATGGTGCATTTTGAACACGCAAAAAGGCAGGAGTTGAAATGAGGTTTAAAAAATGAAATCCCTTTGTAACAGACGAGTTTCCGGATGAAATCCTGATACTTTGAAAGAGATTGTCCGTTTTGTACACGAAGTGCATCCAGTTTTTGCCGTAACCGTCTCAACTTTCTTGCACATGCTATGTGGATGAAATGATGATATCATGCCAACTTTCAACCTTTTCAGAGTTCATTTGAAATGCTTTTCAATTTTAGGGTCTTATAGCTCAAAATAATTAGTAAATGCATGAAAAATAACAAATGAAGTCAGAAAGGATTGACAAATGATGATGTGGCTTTGAATGGTGCATTTTGAACACACAAAAAGTCAGGAGTTCAAATAAGTTTTAAAAAAAGAAATCGCTTTGTAACAAACGAGTTTCCGGATGAAATCCTGATACTTTGAAAGAGATTGTCCGTTTTGTACACGAAGTGCATCCGGTTTTTGCCATAACCCTCTCAACTTTCTTGCACATGCTATGTGGATGAAATGATGATATCATGCCAACTTTCAACCTTTTCAGAGTTCATTTGAAATGCTTTTCAATTTTAGGGTCTTATAGCTCAAAATAATTAGTAAATGCATGAGAAATAACAAATGAAGTCAGAAAGGATTGAAAAATGATGATGTGGCTTTGAATGGTGCATTTTGAACACACAAAAAGTCAGGAGTTAAAATAAGTTTTAAAAAATGAAATCCCTTTGTAACAGACGAGTTTCCGTATGAAATCCTGATACTTTGAAAGAGATTGTCCGTTTTGTACACGAAGTGCATCCAGTTTTTGCCGTAACCCTCTCAACTTTCTTGCACATGCTATGTGGATGAAATTATGATATCATGCCAACTTTCAACCTTTTCAGAGCTCATTTGAAATGCTTTTCAATTTTAGGGTCTTATAGCTCAAAATAATTAGTAAATGCATGAAAAATAACAAATGAAGTCAGAAAGGATTGACAAATGATGATGTGGCTTTGAATGGTGCATTTTGAACACACAAAAAGTCAGGAGTTCAAATAAGTTTTAAAAAATGAAATCCCTTTGTAACAGACGAGTTTCCGTATGAAATCCTGATACTTTGAAAGAGATTGTTCGTTTTGTACACGAAGTGCATCCAGTTTTTGCCGTAACCCTCTCAACTTTCTTGCACATGCTATGTGGATGAAATGATGATATCATGCCAACTTTCAACCTTTTCAGAGTTCATTTGAAATGCTTTTCAATTTTAGGGTCTTATAGCTCAAAATAATTAGTAAATGCATGAGAAATAACAAATGAAGTCAGAAAGGATTGACAAATGATGATGTGGCTTTGAATGGTGCATTTTGAACACACACAAAGTCAGGAGTTGAAATGAGGTTTAAAAAATGAAATCCCTTTGTAACAGACGAGTTTCCGGATGAAATCCTCATACTTTGAAAGAGATTGTCCGTTTTGTACACGAAGTGCATCCGGTTTTTGCCGTCACCCTCTCAACTTTCTTGCACATGCTATGTGGATGAAATGATGATATCATGCCAACTTTCAACCTTTTCAGAGTTCATTTGAAATGCTTTTCAATTTTAGGGTCTTATAGCTCAAAATAATTAGTAAATGCTTGAAAAATAACAAATGAAGTCAGAAAGGATTGACAAATGATGATGTGGCTTTGAATGGTGCATTTTGAACACACACAAAGTCAGGAGTTCAAATAAGGTTTAAAAAAATGAAATCCCTTTGTAACAGACGAGTTTCCGGATGAAATCCTGATACTTTGAAAGAGATTGTCCGTTTTGTACACGGAGTGCATCCAGTTTTTGCCGTAACCCTCTCAACTTTCTTGCACATGCTATGTGGATGAAATGATGATATCATGCCAACTTTCAACCTTTTCAGAGTTCATTTGAAATGCTTTTCAATTTTAGGGTCTTATAGCTCAAAATAATTAGTAAATGCATGAGAAATAACAAATGAAGTCAGAAAGGATTGACAAATGATGATGTGGCTTTGAATGGTGCATTTTGAACACACAAAAAGTCAGGAGTTCAAATAAGTTTTAAAAAATGAAATCCCTTTGTAACAGACGAGTTTCCGGATGAAATCCTGATACTTTGAAAGAGATTGTCCGTTTTGTACACGAAGTGCATCCGGTTTTTGCCGTAACCCTCTCAACTTTCTTGCACATGCTATGTGGATGAAATGATGATATCATGCCAACTTTCAACCTTTTCAGAGTTCATTTGAAATGCTTTTCAATTTTAGGGTCTTATAGCTCAAAATAATTAGTAAATGCATGAGAAATAACAAATGAAGTCAGAAAGGATTGACAAATGATGATGTGGCTTTGAATGGTGCATTTTGAACACACAAAAAGTCAGGAGTTAAAATAAGTTTTAAAAAATGAAATCCCTTTGTAACAGACGAGTTTCCGTATGAAATCCTGATACTTTGAAAGAGATTGTCCGTTTTGTACACGAAGTGCATCCAGTTTTTGCCGTAACCCTCTCAACTTTCTTGCACATGCTATGTGGATGAAATGATGATATCATGCCAACTTTCAACCTTTTCAGAGTTCATTTGAAATGCTTTTCAATTTTAGGGTCTTATAGCTCAAAATAATTAGTAAATGCATGAGAAATAACAAATGAAGTCAGAAAGGATTGAAAAATGATGATGTGGCTTTGAATGGTGCATTTTGAACACACAAAAAGTCAGGAGTTAAAATAAGTTTTAAAAAATGAAATCCCTTTGTAACAGACGAGTTTCCGTATGAAATCTTGATACTTTGAAAGAGATTGTCCGTTTTGTACACGAAGTGCATCCAGTTTTTGCCGTAACCCTCTCAACTTTCTTGCACATGCTATGTGGATGAAATGATGATATCATGCCAACTTTCAACCTTTTCAGAGCTCATTTGAAATGCTTTTCAATTTTAGGGTCTTATAGCTCAAAATAATTAGTAAATGCATGAAAAATAACAAATGAAGTCAGAAAGGATTGACAAATGATGATGTGGCTTTGAATGGTGCATTTTGAACACACAAAAAGTCAGGAGTTCAAATAAGTTTTAAAAAATGAAATCCCTTTGTAACAGACGAGTTTCCGTATGAAATCCTGATACTTTGAAAGAGATTGTCCGTTTTGTACACGAAGTGCATCCAGTTTTTGCCGTAACCCTCTCAACTTTCCTGCACATGCTATGTGGATGAAATGATGATATCATGCCAACTTTCAACCTTTTCAGAGTTCATTTGAAATGCTTTTCAATTTTAGGGTCTTATAGCTCAAAATAATTAGTAAATGCATGAGAAATAACAAATGAAGTCAGAAAGGATTGACAAATGATGATGTGGCTTTGAATGGTGCATTTTGAACACACACAAAGTCAGGAGTTGAAATGAGGTTTAAAAAATGAAATCCCTTTGTAACAGACGAGTTTCCGGATGAAATCCTCATACTCTGAAAGAGATTGTCCGTTTTGTACACGAAGTGCATCCGGTTTTTGCCGTCACCCTCTCAACTTTTTGCACATGCTATGTGGATGAAATGATGATATCATGCCAACTTTCAACCTTTTCAGAGTTCATTTGAAATGCTTTTCAATTTTAGGTCTTATAGCTCAAAATAATTAGTAAATGCATGAAAAATAACAAATGAAGTCAGAAAGGATTGACAAATGATGATGTGGCTTTGAATGGTGCATTTTGAACACACACAAAGTCAGGAGTTCAAATAAGGTTTAAAAAATGAAATCCCTTTGTAACAGACGAGTTTCCGGATGAAATCCTGATACTTTGAAAGAGATTGTCCGTTTTGTACACGGAGTGCATCCAGTTTTTGCCGTAACCCTCTCAACTTTCTTGCACATGCTATGTGGATGAAATGATGATATCATGCCAACTTTCAACCTTTTCAGAGTTCATTTGAAATGCTTTTCAATTTTAGGGTCTTATAGCTCAAAATAATTAGTAAATGCATGAGAAATAACAAATGAAGTCAGAAAGGATTGACAAATGATGATGTGGCTTTGAATGGTGCATTTTGAACACACAAAAAGTCAGGAGTTCAAATAAGTTTTAAAAAATGAAATCCCTTTGTAACAGACGAGTTTCCGGATGAAATCCTCATACTTTGAAAGAGATTGTCCGTTTTGTACACGAAGTGCATCCGGTTTTTGCCGTAACCATCTCAACTTTCTTGCACATGCTATGTGGATGAAATGATGATATCATGCCAACTTTCAACCTTTTCAGAGTTCATTTGAAATGCTTTTCAATTTTAGGGTCTTATAGCTCAAAATAATTAGTAAATGCATGAGAAATAACAAATGAAGTCAGAAAGGATTGACAAATGATGATGTGGCTTTGAATGGTGCATTTTGAACACACAAAAAGTCAGGAGTTAAAATAAGTTTTAAAAAATGAAATCCCTTTGTAACAGACGAGTTTCCGTATGAAATCCTGATACTTTGAAAGAGATTGTCCGTTTTGTACACGAAGTGCATCCAGTTTTTGCCGTAACCCTCTCAACTTTCTTGCACATGCTATGTGGATGAAATGATGATATCATGCCAACTTTCAACCTTTTCAGAGTTCATTTGAAATGCTTTTCAATTTTAGGGTCTTATAGCTCAAAATAATTAGTAAATGCATGAGAAATAACAAATGAAGTCAGAAAGGATTGACAAATGATGATGTGGCTTTGAATGGTGCATTTTGAACACACAAAAAGTCAGGAGTTCAAATAAGTTTTAAAAAATGAAATCCCTTTGTAACAGACGAGTTTCCGGATGAAATCCTGATACTTTGAAAGAGATTGTCCGTTTTGTACACGAAGTGCATCCGGTTTTTGCCGTAACCATCTCAACTTTCTTGCACATGCTATGTGGATGAAATGATGATATCATGCCAACTTTCAACCTTTTCAGAGTTCATTTGAAATGCTTTTCAATTTTAGGGTCTTATAGCTCAAAATAATTAGTAAATGCATGAGAAATAACAAATGAAGTCAGAAAGGATTGACAAATGATGATGTGGCTTTGAATGGTGCATTTTGAACACACACAAAGTCAGGAGTTCAAATAAGTTTTAAAAAATGAAATCCCTTTGTAACAGACGAGTTTCCGGATGAAATCCTGATACTTTGAAAGAGATTGTCCGTTTTGTACACGAAGTGCATCCGGTTTTTGCCGTAACCATCTCAACTTTCTTGCACATGCTATGTGGATGAAATGATGATATCATGCCAACTTTCAACCTTTTCAGAGTTCATTTGAAATGCTTTTCAATTTTAGGGTCTTATAGCTCAAAATAATTAGTAAATGCATGAGAAATAACAAATGAAGTCAGAAAGGATTGACAAATGATGATGTGGCTTTGAATGGTGCATTTTGAACACACAAAAAGTCAGGAGTTAAAATAAGTTTTAAAAAATGAAATCCCTTTGTAACAGACGAGTTTCCGTATGAAATCCTGATACTTTGAAAGAGATTGTCCGTTTTGTACACGGAGTGCATCCAATTTTTGCCGTAACCCTCTCAACTTTCTTGCACATGCTATGTGGATGAAATGATGATATCATGCCAACTTTCAACCTTTTCAGAGTTCATTTGAAATGCTTTTCAATTTTAGGGTCTTATAGCTCAAAATAATTAGTAAATGCATGAGAAATAACAAATGAAGTCAGAAAGGATTGACAAATGATGATGTGGCTTTGAATGGTGCATTTTGAACACACAAAAAGTCAGGAGTTCAAATAAGTTTTAAAAAATGAAATCCCTTTGTAACAGACGAGTTTCCGGATGAAATCCTGATACTTTGAAAGAGATTGTCCGTTTTGTACACGAAGTGCATCCAGTTTTTGCCGTAACCCTCTCAACTTTCTTGCACATGCTATGTGGATGAAATGATGATATCATGCCAACTTTCAACCTTTTCAGAGTTCATTTGAAATGCTTTTCAATTTTAGGGTCTTATAGCTCAAAATAATTAGTAAATGCATGAGAAATAACAAATGAAGTCAGAAAGGATTGACAAATGATGATGTGGCTTTGAATGGTGCATTTTGAACACACAAAAAGTAAGGAGTTCAAATAAGTTTTAAAAAATGAAATCCCTTTGTAACAGACGAGTTTCCGTATGAAATCCTGATACTTTGAAAGAGATTGTCCGTTTTGTACACGAAGTGCATCCCGTTTTTGCCGTAACCCTCTCAACTTTCTTGCACATGCTATGTGGATGAAATGATGATATCATGCCAACTTTCAACCTTTTCAGAGTTCATTTGAAATGCTTTTCAATTTTAGGGTCTTATAGCTCAAAATAATTAGTAAATGCATGAAAAATAACAAATGAAGTCAGAAAGGATTGACAAATGATGATGTGGCTTTGAATGGTGCATTTTGAACACACAAAAAGTCAGGAGTTCAAATAAGTTTTAAAAAATGAAATCCCTTTGTAACAGACGAGTTTCCGGATGAAATCCTGATACTTTGAAAGAGATTGTCCGTTTTGTACACGAAGTGCATCCGGTTTTTGCCGTAACCATCTCAACTTTCTTGCACATGCTATGTGGATGAAATGATGATATCATGCCAACTTTCAACCTTTTCAGAGTTCATTTGAAATGCTTTTCAATTTTAGGGTCTTATAGCTCAAAATAATTAGTAAATGCATGAGAAATAACAAATGAAGTCAGAAAGGATTGACAAATGATGATGTGGCTTTGAATGGTGCATTTTGAACACACAAAAAGTCAGGAGTTCAAATAAGTTTTAAAAAATGAAATCCCTTTGTAACAGACGAGTTTCCGGATGAAATCCTGATACTTTGAAAGAGATTGTCCGTTTTGTACACGAAGTGCATCCGGTTTTTGCCGTAACCATCTCAACTTTCTTGCACATGCTATGTGGATGAAATGATGATATCATGCCAACTTTCAACCTTTTCAGAGTTCATTTGAAATGCTTTTCAATTTTAGGGTCTTATAGCTCAAAATAATTAGTAAATGCATGAGAAATAACAAATGAAGTCAGAAAGGATTGACAAATGATGATGTGGCTTTGAATGGTGCATTTTGAACACACAAAAAGTCAGGAGTTCAAATAAGTTTTAAAAAATGAAATCCCTTTGTAACAGACGAGTTTCCGTATGAAATCCTGATACTTTGAAAGAGATTGTCCGTTTTGTACACGGAGTGCATCCAATTTTTGCCGTAACCCTCTCAACTTTCTTGCACATGCTATGTGGATGAAATGATGATATCATGCCAACTTTCAACCTTTTCAGAGTTCATTTGAAATGCTTTTCAATTTTAGGGTCTTATAGCTCAAAATAATTAGTAAATGCATGAGAAATAACAAATGAAGTCAGAAAGGATTGACAAATGATGATGTGGCTTTGAATGGTGCATTTTGAACACACAAAAAGTCAGGAGTTCAAATAAGTTTTAAAAAATGAAATCCCTTTGTAACAGACGAGTTTCCGGATGAAATCCTGATACTTTGAAAGAGATTGTCCGTTTTGTACACGAAGTGCATCCAGTTTTTGCCGTAACCCTCTCAACTTTCTTGCACATGCTATGTGGATGAAATGATGATATCATGCCAACTTTCAACCTTTTCAGAGTTCATTTGAAATGCTTTTCAATTTTAGGGTCTTATAGCTCAAAATAATTAGTAAATGCATGAGAAATAACAAATGAAGTCAGAAAGGATTGAAAAATGATGATGTGGCTTTGAATGGTGCATTTTGAACACACAAAAAGTAAGGAGTTCAAATAAGTTTTAAAAAATGAAATCCCTTTGTAACAGACGAGTTTCCGTATGAAATCCTGATACTTTGAAAGAGATTGTCCGTTTTGTACACGAAGTGCATCCCGTTTTTGCCGTAACCCTCTCAACTTTCTTGCACATGCTATGTGGATGAAATGATGATATCATGCCAACTTTCAACCTTTTCAGAGTTCATTTGAAATGCTTTTCAATTTTAGGGTCTTATAGCTCAAAATAATTAGTAAATGCATGAAAAATAACAAATGAAGTCAGAAAGGATTGACAAATGATGATGTGGCTTTGAATGGTGCATTTTGAACACACAAAAAGTCAGGAGTTCAAATAAGTTTTAAAAAATGAAATCCCTTTGTAACAGACGAGTTTCCGGATGAAATCCTGATACTTTGAAAGAGATTGTCCGTTTTGTACACGAAGTGCATCCAGTTTTTGCCGTAACCCTCTCAACTTTCTTGCACATGCTATGTGGATGAAATGATGATATCATGCCATCTTTCAACCTTTTCAGAGTTCATTTGAAATGCTTTTCAATTTTAGGGTCTTATAGCTCAAAATAATTAGTAAATGCATGAGAAATAACAAATGAAGTCAGAAAGGATTGACAAATGATGATGTGGCTTTGAATGGTGCATTTTGAACACACAAAAAGTCAGGAGTTCAAATAAGTTTTAAAAAATGAAATCCCTTTGTAACAGACGAGTTTCCGGATGAAATCCTGATACTTTGAAAGAGATTGTCCGTTTTGTACACGAAGTGCATCCAGTTTTTGCCGTAACCCTCTCAACTTTCTTGCACATGCTATGTGGATGAAATGATGATATCATGCCAACTTTCAACCTTTTCAGAGTTCATTTGAAATGCTTTTCAATTTTAGGGTCTTATAGCTCAAAATAATTAGTAAATGCATGAAAATAACAAATGAATTCAGAAAGGATTGACAAATGATGATGTGGCTTTGAATGGTGCATTTTGAACACACAAAAAGTCAGGAGTTCAAATAAGTTTTAAAAATGAAATCCCTTTGTAACAGACGAGTTTCCGGATGAAATCCTGATACTTTGAAAGAGATTGTCCGTTTTGTAACATGCCATTGGTGGCACGAACCGGGACCAATTCCACCCTTTGGTCCCTGTTGGTGCCACGAACCGGTACTAATGAGGCTGTGGCCCCACGAGCACCTTTAGTACCTGTTCGTGGCACGAACCGGTACTAGAGTTTCTTACTAGCTAAGCAGTTTTGTAGTCCCACCTCGCTAGCTGAGATGCACTAGGAGCGGTTTATAAGCCCTGAGTGCAGAGACGATGAAGAAGATGCGCAATGCTCACGTTGCTTAGCTTCAAGCCTTGAGGAATAAGGTAGACTGCATCGAGCTATGTGTAGTGCAGTCTACACTATTCCGAAAGGCTTGAAGCAAATCAACGCGCATTGCGCCTCTTTTTTATTTTTAATCATTAAAAGCAAAAAGAATTTTCATAAAGAAATTTTTTTGATAGAAACTTTAATAGCAGAAAGAATTATCATAAATTAAAATAAATAAGTAATTAGAAACAAAATAAAATAAAATAAATAAGTTTTTTGTTGTAAGTAGAAATAAAACAAAATAAATATTGCAAAAAAGAAAATAAAAAACTAAATACAGCAAAAAGAATTTTCATAAAGAACTAATGGCACTAATAGAAAGTTTATATGTTTTCTAAAACTAATGGCACTAACAGACAGTTTATAATTTTGCTGACCTAAAAGCAAAAAGAATTAAAAAATAAAGCAAAAAACAAAAGAAAATAAATAATGCAAAAAATTTAAAAAACTGCCACCTATTGGGCCACCACGGCCTGAATACGACTAGAAACCCAACCTGGGCCAGGATTCAGGCCCGCAGAAGGCCCAATAGGCCAACAGACAGCACAGTGTGACATTAGGCCCGAAAGCCTGCATTTGGGAGGAGCTCGAGAGGGCAGCCGCAGTGGAGCTTATAAACCACTCCGAGCCCCTCTCAACTAGCGAGGTGGGACTAAACTTTTGGCCGCGGGCAGCGCAAGGCCTTTGGTCCCGGTTGGTGGCACCAACCGGGACCAATGCCCCCCCTTTAGTCCCGGTTGGTGCCACCAACCGGGACCAAAGCCCTCTGCTTCCCGCCCTTTGCGCTGGTGAAAAGAGGCCTTTAGTCCCGGTTGGTGGCACCAACCGGGACCAAAGGGTGGGTATTGGTTCCGGTTGGAGCCACCAACCGGGACCAAAGCCTTTGCTATATAAGTAGCACTTTAGAAATTTTCTGATTTCCATCACAAGTGTCCCCCCGCCCGACGACGCCGCGAGCTCGATCTACGCCGCCAGGCTGCCCCGTCGTCGTCGCCGTCGCCCGTGCCCCCGAGCCCACGCCATGGCCCGTCGCCGTCGTCCTCCGCCCCCCCCCCCCCGCCGTCGCCGTCGGCCTCCGCCGCGCGCCCCCGAGCCGTCGCCCCGTATACGTCACCGTCGCCGCCCTCCGCCCCCGGCCCGCCGCTATCGCCGTCGCCCTCCGCCACCCTGTGAGCGCCGCCCCGATCCCCTCCTCCTCCTCCCTGTAATGGCCGCCGCCGCTGCCGCCGCGCCCCCTAGCTAGCTATTAATTTGGATGTGTAGTATTAATTTGGATGTGGAGTTTTATAATTTAGTTGTTGTAATTAGATTTGTATGTGTAGTATTAATTTGGATGTGTAGTTAGATTTGTAATTTAGTTGTATTAATTTGGATGTGTAGTTAGATAATTTAGTTGTTGTAATTTAGATGTATTAATTTAGATGTGTAGTTTAGATTTTTTTGGTGATATTATTATTGAATATGCAAATGTTTGTATGTTCATATGCAAAGAATATATCAATTTTTTCATAGAATTTTTATGATTTTTTCTGTTGTAATTTTGTTCATAGAATTTTTATGATTTTTTTTGTTCATAGAAATTGTGTATGATCAAAGTCATTTATGTATGTTCATATTTAGAAGAAAAAGAAGGAGAGAAAAAAGGAAAATAAGAAGAGGAAGAAGGAGAAGAAGAGGAGAGGAAGTAGAGGAGAAATAAATAAGAAGATGAAAAAGAAGAAAAAAAAGAGTAGAAGAAGAAGAAATAGAGGAGAAGAAGAAGAAATAGAATAATATATTATTCTATTTTTTCTTCTTCTCCTCTATTCCTTCTTCTTCTCCTCTTTTTTTCTTTTTTTTCTTCGATCTCCTCCTCTATTCCTTTCTTCTTCTCCTCTTTTTTTGCGTCTTCTTCCTCTTCTTATTTTTTATCGGGTATGTCGTTGTCGATATATGTACCCCCCTCCCCGATAACTTTTAGTAAGTACTACCTAGAAAGTGTTTAATAGAATTAGTTAGAAAAATAATAGAACTAGTTAAACTAGCTAGTTTATTTTTAGTAAGTACTACTTTATTCTATTTATAGTAAGGAAATTAATAGAACTAGTTTGTTTTTTTAGTTAAAGCAATTATTCCCGCATCGACGTCGACGATGCCTATCCCGCATCCTCGTCGTCGACTCGGCGGAGGAGGCCGGCTTGATCAGAGGGGCCATGTCCGGGACTGGGCTCCGCCGGGCTGGTTTTGGGAGGTGCTACCTTCCGGTGGGCGTAGGTTGGTGAGGAACCAGCCCGTCGTTGACCCGATCCTTGTTTGGTGGCGCTCGCGTGGGCCAGTGATGGTGCCGAGGCTTCCGGACACCGCGGAGGAGGTACGTCACCGTGTCAGCGAGGAGGACCAGCACGTCCGTCGCTACATGGTTGCGTTGGAGGGCAGGTTCGACAGTACCTGGCAGGTTCTTCAGGGATCTCACTGGAGCTATGATCCTGTGATGGTTCCGTCCCTTTGGGTGTCCACCGCCCGCGCCAATGTCCGTCGGGCGCTACTGTTCTAGCTGTACTAGCGATGCTATATGTATGATAGTATTCGAGGTGTATTAGTGATAATATTCGGCGATGTACGGACGCATGGAGATGATGTAATTTTGCTTATAATTGAATGCATCCTAATTTGAATACTACTTTATTTTGTGATTTGATTTTGCTTATTGAATGCTCAAAGTGGAAAACTACTCCGATCCTACTTTGAATGCTAAAATTGGAGAGCGCTATGATTAGTTGATAGCTTATAGGGTTTTTGTTTTCGCAGAAATCTAGGATCCCCCCCGGCCCCTCCATCATCCCCGCCGTCGTCCCCGTCACCGCCCCCTCCGACATCGAGGTGAGACCAGCCAAATCCTCTTTTAGAAAGATAATTAAACGATATTTCGGGTTGACTGTAAGTCTGTCGAGTCTCCACCATATATGAGAGGACGAAGAATCCCGACTGTTGTCGTGGGGGTAGCTTCTCCTTCGTTCCCGTGTGCTAGACAATTTGGTGTAATGCACTCGAGAACGAAAGGAGGAGCTACCATCACCGACGGTCGCAAATGTCAAAGAGGAATCAGTGAGGGAGAGTTCCACCATATATATATGAGAGGACGAAGAATCCCGACTGTTGTCGTGGGGGTCGCTTCTCCTTTGTTCCCGTGTGCTAGCTAGACATTTTGGTGTAATGCACACGGGGACAAAGGGTGGAGCGACCATCACCAACGGTCGAATGTATACACCACGTGAGCTGAGAGTTTTCAAGAAAAGACTCGACAAACCGATAGTCAACCCGTGATGAATAATAATGATCTAACTTAGGTTTTTTAGTACATATATTTAATTGTAGATGTTTAATATTTGAATTATATATGAACATAGGAAATGTCGTACTCGGACGACGAAAGTCTCCCGGGGGAGTGCGACTGGTGCCACGACGACCGAGGTCAGTGCGACAGGCCTCACCTGGACGAAGATCGGCGCTTCAGTATTAAGCTGGAGGAGACGTTCGATGTTGAAACGGTACGCAACGACGACAAGTGTTATTTTTTCGTAATTAAGCATGACTTCAACTATTTCAACGTGTACTTTTCATCTTTTACAATTCGGCTAGCTTATCCCATGCCATGCAAGACGCTACGTCTTGGAGAGGATGGGTTTTGAAGACCATGAAAGTATGGAAACAAAGAAAATTCACCTAAGGACCCATCATGATATAGATTTTGAAGTAAAGCTGTATAATTCTGAGAGCGTAACCCATTTTGGTTGCAAAAATTGGGAAGTAGTTTGCAAGATGTATGGTTTTGATGAGGGTATGCTTATCACCATGGATCTTGGTGATCCTGACATCGAGCAAGACAATATGGACATTTGGATCCTTGTTGATACGCCTCCAATTCTACCGCTATGTGAGTTTCTCAAACATAGTTATTAGCTAATTTATATTGTTCATTTCAAAATAGTTGACAGCTTATTTTCATTGACAGCTTATTTTGATTGTTCAAACAATGTGCGGAACATGGTAGACAGAGCCTACTACACCGATGGCTCCGAGTTAACTTATAAGGAGAAAACTCATCTGGTCGGATTTTGTACTTATATTGAGAATTACAATATCTACAATCAAACTCCTCATCATTATGGTCCTCCATACGTGCCACTAGTGCACGTGTTGAACTACGGTAACTACTATGGAGATACCCTGGTAAGATTTCTTACTATTATGACATCCGTGCATATTTTGCATAGTTCTAAAACTAGTGCATTATCATTGCTAACTATGAAGTTATTACTATGTTTTTCAACAGATAATCCCAGAGGATTGTGTGCCTCATTTGATGTATCAGAATGGTAGGCTTGATGTTTTGAATATACAACCAGGTCATCCTACGAATCTCAACTGTCCATACCGGATTTCTAAAAGAAGTGGAGACATGCAAATCAAAGAATGGAAAAAAGTATGGACAGTCGCAAGGAGCTTCCTGGAAGCAAAAGGAAGCGAGGCGCAAGAATTGGAGACAGGATGATCTCCATTCTCCATAATGGAGAGTCAGGGTCTATATTGTTTTATGCTATTTTACCTTAAAGAGGGTATTTCGGTCCTACCTAATACTGATGATCATGTGCTAAGAACAATTAAGTAGGGTTGGTTCGATGACTGTGAGGATGATGATCGTATGACTTGTTATTAATAACGAGTAGAAGTTGTATGATGATGATTAGTAGGACTTGTTATTATATATGATGATGCATGATGCGTGCATGAAGAGTTATTATATATCAGCGGGTGAAATGAACATGGATTGGATTGAAGTGAAGGCAACATGCATGTGGTGCGTGTCGAAAGTAGTACAATCCAAACTTGATCAAGTCCGGATTAGTATTACTTTCGACATGCACCACATGTTGCCTTCACTTCAATCTAAGCCATGTTTAGGCATAGCAGTACGTAGCGTTGGTAAACCAAGCACGGAGATATAAGAGAGGACACTTCTCTCTAATAGCTACCTAATAACAACCTAAATTAACCCCCCAAAACCCCCAGCCCCCCCTTTCAAAAAAAAACAAAAACCTCAGCTCCTGCCAGGTGCTGACGCGTGGATGCCTATTGGTCCCGGTTGGTGGCACCAACCGGGACCAAAGGCCCTCCTGCCTGGGCTCCCCGCACCGGCCACGTGGACGGCCTTTAGTCCCGGTTCGTGTAAGAACCGGGACTAAAGGGCTAGGGCATTGGTAACGACCCTTTAGTCCCGGTTCCTGAACCGGGACTAAAGGCCCTTATGAACCGGGGTAAAAGCCCCTTTTCCTACTAGTGTTAGCTCAATCAACAACATATTGCCATATCATGATCATGCATCATGTTGTTGCATTGCATTGATTGTGTTCCTTCTCTGTTGCCGGTGTTTGTTCCCTCTCGGTAGAAGTTTGTTCCTATGTTGAGATCAATGCCACTGATGAAGATACAATGCTATCTTCAGAAGTGCCAGGCAAGCAACCCCCCCTTGAGCATTCCAATGCAATCCCACTCTCTTGCTCGTGCTCTCTTTTACCGCATTAGGCGATGATTCAACTGTTACATGCTGCGGTAGTTGAACCCATTCCTTTGCATGACCTGTCTTTGCCATAGTATATAGTTGAAACCCAATAGCATGAGTAGGAGTTGTTTGAGCCATGATGTGCCTACTCATTGATGATTGCTTGTTATGCCTGCTATGTGCTTAGAGTTGTGTCAGGTCTGATTCATCTGAGATGGATTGGGATAGTGGTGAACATGTCCTACTATTGAGAGCTTAGTATGCGAATACGATTTGGTAAAGGTAGCAATGAGAGGCCATGTAGGAGTACATGGTGGGTTGTCTCATTGGGACCGTCCCCAGGAATTGACTTCCGTGCTTGTGATCCAAGACAGCTAATACCACACATTGGCTATGAGCAATTGAGGCTTTCTCCTCATGAGCGGTGGATGTGGTTGTGTCCGTTTGCAGAGAGTGTATAAAATTCTTCCTTCTTCTTGAGTTGATCTTTGCTTGGAAAAATGCCGTGCGTGCGTCTCGCGTCTTGAGCCAGGTGATCCTTGAGGCTTGTCTTTTCCTTGCTCTTTCCACTGCAGCCAGACTAAGTATCCTGAGCTTGAGTTGCTTTCTTAGCAGGAATTCATTTTGGGTTAAACCTCTTCTATCTTGTGCAACATCAAGCCGAAGAATCACCTCACAGGCCAAGTGAAACTGAACTTTTGCATCACTAAATAGTGACTTGGCCCAAATTTTCAGATCATATGATGTCCTTTGCATTTTCTTCTTCATCTTGATGATGGGGCAGGTGCGATTGATAGGCCGTTGCCAAGATCTTATCGACGATTTCATGAAAATGGTGGAAACTCGGCCAAAAGGATTCAAAACGAAATGTTGGTCTTCTGCGTGGGGCAGCTGTGTTTGCAAGTAACAGCGGGCAGTGGTCTGAGTAGGCTGTAGCTGTGGCCATCAGCATGAAGGAGGGGAAGAGGGCATCCCATTCCAAGTTGCAGAACATCTTATCTACACTAACCATTGTCGGGTTTTCCCGCTCATTCGACCATGTAAATCTTCTGTTTTTGTATTTGATTTCTCTCAGACCTACTCTGTCGATAGCTGTCCTAAACATGCCCATGATTCTTCTGTTCAAGTTGAGGTTGTTTTTGTCGCGATCTTCTTAGATGATGTTGAAATCTCCATTGAGAAGCCAAGGTTCTCCTTGTGGTGGCGCAGCGTGGGCGAGCTCAGCTAGAAAGGCGTCCTTGCGTGCATCATCTACTGCCTCGTACACTGTCGTCAGCCAAAACTCTGATCCATCCTGCAGCAATGAAACCTTTCCTGTGATTGAGAAATTTCCAACGGCATGTGTCACAAAGTTGACAGTGCTCTTGTTTCATAGGACATCAATCCCTCCCCTAGTGCCAATGGCTGGTAGAACAACGCAGTCGTCCAGCTTAGTTCCTCCCAGCTCTCTGACAATGCTGGGCATCCAAGTTTCCAACTTAGTCTCTTGCAGGCAGAGGATGGATGCTCGCTGTGCTTCAGCGATCTCACGTACTACCATTCGCCTTCCCGGCGAGTTCACACCCCTTACGTTCCAGCTTAGGATTGCACAACTTGTGTTACTCATCGATCGGGCACTATTGTCATCTCTAGAAACAACAACACCAAATTCTGATAGCTAAATTCATTGAAAGTAAACAGGTACACAGCCAAACAAGCCGGGGGATGCCGCCGACCACCAATAGACCCCAAACCTCGACGGCGACAGTTACACCACCTACCACTACTGATACAGGAAGAAACTAACCTAGCTCAAGCTGACCTACTATCGACCGCTGTCGGAAACTACTATAGTGACATTGTCGAACTAACATGACTACACTATGGCCTCCTCGACAGCGGCATCAGGTCCTGCCAGGCCCACATCTAGGCGCAGCGCCTCCCTGTTGAGCTTGGTCAGCTTGGCGATGACGTTGATGTCGCCGTCGATGAGTGGCTCGTCGAACCTGCGGACAAGGGCTTCAACTGCCTTGGCCATCATCTTCTCCTTTGGCCCCAGCAGACCCAGTCCCTTCACCAAGCGTAGCGTGGCACGCTAGGCCACCGGGGTGGTGTTATTTTGCGCTGCCTGGCGTGCCTCTGTCGTGGAGGTGGCATCGGTGTCGCTCTGGACTTGGCCGGAGCGGAGTGCCGCTTGGACGGCGGCAACGATAGTAGTGCTGGAGCAGGGTTGGTGAAGAGATGGCGGGCAACAGGGCTTGCATCTTCGAGCTCCAAATGGCACACCTACTCGGTTATCTCTCCAAGCTGAACCTCCATCGTAGTCGCTGCAGTGGGTGTGCGGCAGTTGAAGCTGGCCGGGTTGCAGCTCGGCCCTGACAGCGTAGGCCCGAAAAAGTCCGGGACACTGTCAGCACATCTTCTTCAGGCCTCTTTGTCTTGTTGAAGAACTCGAGTGGGGACGCCAGGGTGGCCTCTATCTCAGCCTCGAGGAGCGTGTCGTTGGCGCTGGCCGACCCAATGGTGGCGAGCGGCTTCTTGGCGTTGGCGAAGAAATGGTTGATGCCGTCGTTGAGAGTGTCAGTGCTAGGCTGGGCGGGTGGTGTAGGTGCAGCGGCAACCCGATCCTTGCTTGAATTCTTCTTAGTCACTTGGCGAGCGGTCCTGTGCCTCTGGCCCTTGGAGCTGCCGGAGCGGTGGCGTGTCGGAGGGGATCGGCTGCGGTCACAGCGCTCCCTTGACGTGACCTCTGCCTTGACATGGTGACCACATCCGGGCCCCAGCAGCATGTCCTTCCAGGACCTTCTGCCGGCTTCGTCGTTGTCGGGTCGTGCCTGGGGCTGCCGAGAGGCAGGCCCCGATAGCCCATGTCCACCACCGGGGCGCGGGCTTGCCGCCTGTGCGGCTCCTCACGCTGGCCGTCCTCCACGTGCATGGTCCATGTCCCTGGGTAGGTGCGCGGTAGCGCGTTGTCGTCGTCGGAGCCAGATGATGGCAATCCGCTCTGCGCCGAGTGGGAGGAGTGTGGGGATCGTGGAGACCAGTCTTCGACGCGGTCGACATGGATGAGGAGGTCGAACCGCGTTGCTCCTAGTGGTGGAGCCACCCTGCTGTCCGGCGACGAAAAGCCCTCCATCTCTTCCACACGTCCGACGTCTCGGGGGAGCTTCCAGTAGGTGTGCCTGATGGGGATGAATGCCATATCCCACACCCAGACCCAGCAGGCAAAGGTCTTGGTGTGGCCGCGCTCCAGCGTGCGGCTGTCGAGCCGATTGATTTGCACCTTGTCGCCGAACACCTCCTGCACCCCTCTGATGGACCGGTACTGCATCGGCATGTGCTCGATGACGCAGCAAACATGCAGGTTGAAGGTGGTGAAGCCGGCTTGATTGGGCATTAGATCATCGGCTCTGTTCTACCTCCTCAACATCTAGATCCTTTCCCATTGTTATCCTCACAACCAAAGTTGCTGTGTAAGCCATTGAGCATGGAAGCGCCCATGTATTTATGTAGGGCGTGTTTGGTTGCAGTTTGGAACAGTACCTGCATTGCATGTCCATCTCAACCCAGCATGGTTGCTGAAATACAGCCTCATATGCAGCAGATGCAACCTGTTTGGTTGCCTGCATCGCATCGAGAGGGACTTACCCCCCTGCTGTTTGGTTGCCCGTATTTGTGCTTAGGGTGTGAGCAGATGCAAACTTCAGCTGTTTGGTTGCAAACAACGTTTGTGTTCTGCTCACCCCATTCAAATGTGGTGGCCTTACCACCACACATGATCAGCACAACAGCAACATCACAACAGCAAGATCAAACAAAGCAAGCAATGTAATGACAACAAACTTAACACAGCAAACTACTTAACTAGATAACATAGTCTAGATTAAGAGCATGGGCATCCTCCTTCCCTGCTGTGCCAGGGTGCTGCACCTGGCCAAAATATGAACATGTTCCCAGCACAAGTCTCGCCACACACCCTAAAAGTTCTCCACTAACACCTGACTTAACTTAACCACATAGCCTGCTCGATGCCACCAAGGCAGTTGTGCCTGCTGCAACGGTACCTGCACATCACTGACGAGTCGTGGTTGTAGATCTGAACCTTCAGTCCCAATCCGGAGATGCTCACAATGACGAGGTCACCGGGGACGATCTTGTGGCGGCGGCAAAAGTAGTTCCACCCCCGGCCAAGCACCATCTGGCAGGTCCACTGTCTTGAGCCACCTGTTCGTGGGGATGAAATCCTCGGCGCGCTCAGCTCCGGCCATGACCTGAGCTCCTCCACCCGCCACATCCCAGTCAGTCTTCAGTATCTTGTCAGGCAACATGACAAGTATTAGTATCAAACAAAGCAAGCAAGCAAGCAAGCAAATGCCACTGATCAGTGCCACTGATCAGTGGACTTGCCCAACAGCAAGTGCCACTGATCAGTGGCACTTGGTGTTGGGCAAGAGCACTAATCTACTTGCTGTAGTACAAATGGCACTGATCAGTGACTTGCCCAATAGCAAGTGCCATTGATAAGTGTCATTTCGCCCAACAGCAAGTGCCATTGATAAGTGGCATTTGCCTATCAATGACCCTTGCTGTTGGGCAAGTCACTGATCAGTGGCATCTTCTTTGCTGCAACTGGCACTGATCACTGCACTATCCTAAACAAGGAAACATCTAAAAATAGCAACAGCAAGTGCCAATAGCACCCATGTGCAGCCATGCAGATTTGGGACCATCCTACTACATGCACGTATAACATCCACTCATGGCACAAACCCTAGCTTCAACATGCAACATGAAACAAGGACATGATCCTAACATGAGCATGCCATCAGTCAACATGACTCTAGCATTCATCACTCAGCATGAACATGATTCTAGCATGAACACAGCTACTAGTATGTAGCACAAATCTAGCATGTAGTAGCACTCGCACTAGCATGAACATGAATCTAGCATTAACATGAATCTAGCATGTAACACAGCTACTAGCATTCTAGCATGAACACAAGCAGTAGCACACGCACTGTACAAAACAAGAACAGATCAGTCCAATTGGATTCGATTGGGATCGCATCCAATCGGATCTGCTAGAATCCTATCAATCCTAGCACATGCCTAAGAAATTAACAGCTAATCTACATCTAGGAGCAAGATTGTTGGGGATTTGACTCACCGGAGCACGCGCAGCCGCGACGAACTGAGGCCGGGGTGAAAACCCCGGCGGGAACGATAGAGGTGGCGGAGCAGAGGACGACCCGGCCCCGGCGACGGCCTGCGGCATCGGCCCTGTGCTGAACGCCACGCCGGAGGTAGAGAAGGACGGCCCGCTAACCGGAGAAAACCCTCGGACGGGGGTCAAGAAAACCCCCCAGGCCAATGGTGTCCAAACAAGGGGCGGCTCCATCGACGGCGCCGGCGCCGAGCCTAGGACCACGAGGTCCGGAATCGGCGGCGGAGCAGGAGCGGCCGCCACCGCATTAGCCGGCGGTCGTGGAGGCCGGCAGTAGATGGGGGACGGCGCCTGCAGCACCGAGGCCAGGTCGCGGCCCGAGTTCTGGAGCCCGGCTAGCTAGAGCTCCTGGATGCTGGAGATGCGCTGGTCGACCGAGGTCAGAGGGCGGCGCGGCGGTGGGTGTGGCGGAGCCATCGGAGCAGAGGAGAGGAGAGGGAGGGGCGGTGAGGGAGAGAGAGGGAGCGGTGGGAACAGTGCGCCTGGGCGGTGACAGGAGAGTGGGGGGCGAGTAATGAGACATCGCCCCCATCTCCCGCGCTGCCCGAGGCATGCAACTGCCCCGCACGCGTGGCCGCGGCCGGCCAGGCTCGCGAGAAACTGCCGATTCGGCAGTTCCCGCCGGGCCAGGCTGCGGGCTGCTTTGAGGTTCGTGCGGGCCTCAAACCGCATGCAGCCCAGCCAACCAAACAGGCCGCGCACATCCCGCGCGGGCCTGGTTGGGCTGCATGCGGGCAACCAAACACGCCCGTTGTCGGTGTCAAAACCGGCGGATCTCGGGTAGGGGGTCCCGAACTGTGCGTCTAAGGCGGATGGTAACAGGAGGCGGGGGACACGATGTTTACCCAGGTTCGGGCCCTCTCGATGGAGGTAATACCCTACTTCCTGCTTGATTGATCTTGATGATATGAGTATTACAAGAGTTGATCTACCACGAGATCGTAGAGGCTAAACCCTAGAAGCTAGCCTATGGTATGATTGTTGTTGTCCTACGGACTAAACCCTCCGGTTTATATAGACACCGGAGGGGGCTAGGGTTACACAGAGTCGGTTACAAGGAAGGAAATCTACATATCTGTATTTGCCAAGCTTGCCTTCCACGCCAAGGAGAGTCCCATCCGGACACGGGACGAAGTCTTCAATCTTGTATCTTCATAGTCCAACAGTCCGGCTAAAGTATATAGTCTGGCCGTCCGAGGACCCCCTAATCCAGGACTCCCACAGTAGCCCCCGAACCAGGCTTCAATGACGATGAGTCCGGCGCGCAGATTGTCTTTGGCATTGCAAGGCGGGTTCTTCTCCAAACTCTAAGTACCCGTTGAGTAGTGTCCGGCTTCCCATAAATATTGCACTCCTTGGCTTCTGCGCCTAATAACGGCTATCTTCCACGTGCCGAGCGAATGCGAGAAGCCAGGGCATTTTTACATTTGCCACCCTAGCCATGTGGGTAAATCGTCTATTAAAGAGACGGGGATTCTCAGATCCAGATCACACCATTCCCCCACATCGAGTATCCATCGGAGCGCGCCCGGAAAAATCCATTCCAACATGGCCGGCCATCGTAGCTCCTCCTCTCGCTCCCGTAGCCCTAAGCCCGGCAATTGGAAGAAGTGTTCCGTCCCTCACAACCAATTAGTAGAGTTACAGACCCAGGGATTTCTCCCTGCAGCGTATATGGTCCCCGTTCAAGCTGGGCTCGCCACCTACAATGGGCAGGAGCAAGCGGAGAGCTTTCCCAACCCATCCATGGGGGAGCGGGTATGCCTTGTCCCTTACTTATTAAGGGGGCTTGGATTTCCAATTCATTCGTTCCTCCGCAGGCTCCTGGAGTTCTACGGCCTCCAGCTGCATAACTTTACTCCTGCCTCCATATTACACATCGCTGGCTATGTCGCCCTTTGCGAGCTGTTTCTGGGCTGCGAAGCTCATTTCAAGCTATGGAAGAGGCTATTCTGCCTCGTACCCCGTACACAGGAGGGGTCAATATATCAAGTGGGCGGAGCCGAAATATGGCGCATCGCCGGGACCGGATACCTGTCCGGTACTCCGAAGAAGACATCTGAAGACTGGCCTTCGGAATGGTTTTATATGGAGGACGTCCCCCTTCTGGAACCTATTCGGATGGGCCTCCCTGAGTTCGACAATGCTCCCTTGAAGAAACGCCGTAGCTGGCGCCCTCGGAGCCCCCAGGAGGAAGATAACGGAGAAGTCCTTTACCTGATGGGCCGGATAAAGACGCTGGCCCAATCAGGATTGACAATAATCGAGGTTATGTCAATATGTATAATGCGGGGGGTGCAGCCACTTCAATATCGGGGACAACCCATGTGGCACTTCAATGTCAAAGACGATACTACCCGCTGCGGTCGTAAGGGACCGGACTCCGTCGCTGCTCTAGCGAAAATATTGTCCGATTTATATAAAGGAGAGGAAGAGGAGTTCATCCGCATTAAGCCACGGGATGGATTCTCCATGTACAACCCCCCAAGCTGGGTGAGCTGCTACTTTTTACTCCAGACCTTCCCGCATTCTTTGTAATAAATATTTACCTTACTATTCCATAGCAGGAACTGCGAAAAGCTGTGAGGGAGGTCCACAGCCCGCCTCCACAACCAGAGGACCCTGACCGGGCCCTCGACCCCGGACTCGAAGAGGATCCGGACACATTTGTGGAGCTTATTGACATGACGTTCTATCAATTGAGCTGCGACGATGCCATGGTGGCCATCATAGCCGATTATCCTGGACTGCTCCCTGCATTGCATGTAAGTAAAACCGGAGTCCCACCTTCCGAGAAGGATCCCTTTTTCTGCACTTCACGTACCGCACACATATGGTGTCTTATAGGGAAGGCCGTTGGGACGCCATGCCGAACCCGCAGCGACTCACCAACAAGGGGCACCGAAGCCGGGTAGGCTTAAAAGGAAGGCGGTCAGGACTGAGACGCCGCCACAGAGGTATAAAAAGGAACCCCGCTCTGTGGTTGTCGTCTTTTAAAATATAATGACGCCCATGTTTCCTGATAGGAAAAACGCTTGCCGGACTATATCCGGAGAGCCTGCCGGCCACGCCTTCTCCAGCCGGGCTCCAGAGCCGGACTTAGAGGCGGACGCTAACAAGGGGCAAACGCCGAATGTCCTCCTACAGAGGATGCGGATAGGCTGTCCGCTACGAATTCCGAAGTGGAGAGTGCCATGAATCACAGGCGTCGTCGGGCCGTACTCCGCGACGCTTGTTTCTCCCAGGAGGTGTTCGATGCCTTCAACTCAGGAGACGTGCACATCCGAGCTGCTCAAAATGGTCTTGCCAGAGCCACAGACCAGTATGTAAAGGATATACGGGTAAGAAAATCTGATAATTATGTATATCAGTAGCCCCTGAGACTTGAAACAGTTGGCACAACTGATTTAAGGATCATTGTTTGCAGGTTCTTACTGAGAAGAATACCCAGTTGTCTCAAGAGCTGGAGGAGTGCAAAGCCCAGTTACGGGCCGCGGTTGCCGCAATGAAGGAGTCCGAGAAGGCCCCCTCTGGTAATACTTGTTTCTATTGAAAAGAATGACATGTACCAGTTAGCATTCGGCATGTCCGCAAATCTAACAATAGATTCTGCAGATGATCCCGGAGTGAATCCGGAGGTCGTGCGAGGGAATGAGCAACATGCTCAACGATAGCTAAAGGCTGGCGAGCGCGTGCTTACACAGGTTAGGCGGGAGAAAAACAATCTCCAAGACGCCAATACCCGGCTGGGCGTTGAACTGAAAGATGTTCGAGCCCAGCTTGCTGACTCCGTAAAGGAGAATAAGCGGCTTCGACGCGGCATTCTTAGTAAGTGCTTGAACGAACCTTTTTAAAGAGTTCGGCGAAGAAACTGGCTGACAGAGTTATATCTGTAGGTATGCTGACGGGTCGTCCCGCGGAGGAGATGCCCGGGTCTACAGGCGATCTTCTGCCAGAGCTCTCACAACTGTACGAACAAGTACGACAGGTGATGCAGGGCATTGCCCAAGCCTTGTGGCCATCCGCCTCCCTGCCAGGAGGCATGAGAGAGCTTGTCGAAAAGCTCAAGGAAGCGCGGCGGCGCTTCCGATTATGGAAGATATCAGCCTGCCGACAAGGTGCAAGGGAAGCCTAGGCCATGGTGAAGACGCGATATACCAAGGCTGACCCGAACCACATGGCCGAGGTCGGACCTGTGGGGCCTGATGGGAAAGAGATCCCCGTCAGTTTGGTGTATGACCAGGTAGAATTAGCCGCAAAGTATTCTCAACAGGACTGTATGCTAGACAGCCTGTTGGATGGTATAGAAGAAGAATTTAGTCAGTCTAAGTGACTGTGTACTTCAAGTGACATATATTGTCCCTAGCCGGATTGTAAATCATTTGTCATGGCGGACCCTTTCGCTTCAACCTCTGGACCCGACAGTCTGGAGTGTATCCGAATACTCGCTCAGTTATGAAAAAACCGGGGTACGCGTGGAAACCAGGCGTAGGGGTCATAAGTGCTTGAACAGACAAGTATCCAACTAGCTATGTTATATTACATGGATAGTAAGAAACATCTTCTAGGGAGAATAGTTCCGTTAAGGGTTCCTTTCCCTGGGTACGCATGCCCTAATGTGCATGTCCGAGCTGCGAAAAGAGACGCAGGATATAAACATCTGGGGGCATGTATTACAATAAATAAAGGTCATCTTTTGTTCACCGACCGAGTATTCCCTTAAGAACGCTAGCTTTCGGTTTCACCCAGTCTGAGGTACACATCTGGCTGACCTGGCAGTAACAATCGCAGAGGTGCTCCCCTTATGCCCTAGCCGAATTAACGGGAACATAGGGCATAAACACAAGAGCCAGGCAACCCAGCTTGGCCAAAACTTAAGTCATATCGATGCATATAATGGCGAAAAAGGTAAATGTGGAAGAATAACACATGTGTGGGGCATAGAGCCCGAAAAATAGTTATATTAAGCTTCTGTATAAGAAGCTCCAGGTATAATGAGCGCGGCTAGCGCGTCAAGATTGTGTAGTCAAGACACATTTTAGCCTTTCAAGGCCTTGAAGAAAAAGGGAGGAAAGAAAGAAATAAAAGACAGATAACGGATATATAAAAAATTGACGGAGGTAAGGAGACGAACATAGAGTCCGGCACTAGGCGTAGAACCTTCGGAGTCTGGCTGCATTCCATGGGTTTGGCTCGAGCCGATTGTCCGATGCATCCCGCAGATGGTACGCTCCACCAGTCAGAACTTGTTCAATAATGAAGGGACCCTCCCATTTGGGCTTGAGCTTGTTCTTTTTCTTCTCCGGTAGGCGTAGAACGAGTTCGCGAACGTTATAAGTTTTGGCCCGTACTTCTCTGCTTTGGTACCTTCGAGCATGTTGCTGATAGAATGCGGAACGGGCTTTTGCCACATCACGCTCCTCCTCCAGGGCGTCCAAACTGTCCTGCCGATCAAGCTCGGCCTCTTTCTCTTCATACATGCGCACTCGAGGTGAGTCATGAATTATGTCGCATGGCAGTACCGCCTCTGCGCCGCACACCATAAAAAACGGTGTGTATCCGGTAGTGCGATTCGGCGTGGTCCGCAGCCCCCATAGTACGGAGTCGAGCTCCTCTACCCAGTGCGTATCAGATTCCTTCAAGGATCGCACTAATCTGGGTTTAATGCCGCTCATGATAAGACCATTTGCTCGCTCGACTTGACCGTTAGTTTGCGGGTGATAGACAGAAGCATAATCGAGCTTAATGCCCATGTTGCCGCACCAAAGTTTTACCTCATCGGCTGTAAAGTTTGAGCCGTTATCCGTGATGATGCTGTGGGGGACGCCGTAACGGTGTACAACCCCGGATATGAAGTCTATCACTGGTCCGGATTCGACCGTTTTAACTGGTTTGGCTTCTATCCATTTGGTGAATTTATCCACCATGACCAATAAGTATTTTTTCTTATGGCTTCCCCCTTTGAGGGGTCCGACCATATCAAGCCCCCAGACCGTAAAGGGCCAAGTAATGGGGATTGTTTGGAGAGCG
Source organism: Aegilops tauschii subsp. strangulata (assembly GCF_002575655.3). Taxonomy (NCBI): domain Eukaryota; kingdom Viridiplantae; phylum Streptophyta; class Magnoliopsida; order Poales; family Poaceae; genus Aegilops; species Aegilops tauschii. The sequence continues at coordinate 431,550,265 of NC_053035.3, forward strand.
GTAGGCGGCATATGGCTTTGGTTTGCAAAAAGTTGGCAACCGATGCAACGTTGAACGAGGTCCTGTGCGTCGGCTCGGGCCATCGGCCAGTAGAAACCTGTACGGAAGGCCTTGCTTACAAGGGCCCGAGCTGCGGCGTGGTGGCCGCCAAGTCCAGCATGAATTTCTGCCAAAAGTTGCCGCCCTTCCTCTTCGGAGATACACCTTTGAAGGACTCCGGTAGCGCTTTTCTTATAAAGCTCTCCCTCGTGGACCTTGTAGGCTTTAGACCGCCGCACAATGCAGCGTGCCTCGTTTGGGTCCTCGGGTAGTTCCTGCCTAGTTAGGTAGGCCAGGAATGGTTCTGTCCACGGGGCGATGACAGCCATTATTACGTGGGCGGAAGGTGTTATTTCGGTGGCAGAGCCTCCAATTATGTCAGAGTGTTCGGCATGTGGTGTTGTGGCCGGGTCCGGACTATTGTTACCTGTCTCTCCTTCCCATACCACGGATGGCTTAAACAGCCTTTCCAAGAAGATATTAGGTGGGACCGGGTCGCGCTTAGTGCCGATGCGGGCAAGGATATCTGCCGCCTGATTGTTTTCCCGGACCACATGATGGAATTCAAGCCCCTCGAACCGAGCTGACATTTTGAGGACGGCGTTGCGATAAGCCGCCATTTTTGGATCCTTGGCGTCGAAGTCTCCATTTATTTGAGATATTGCGAGGTTCTAATCCCCACACACCTCTAGGCGTTGAATGCCCATGGAGACTGCCATCCGGAGACCATGTAACAGGGCCTCGTATTCTGCTGCGTTGTTGGAGTCTGTGTATAGTATTTGGAGTACGTACTGGACTGTATCTCCGGTGGGGGATGTCAGGACGACACCAGCCCCCAGACCCGCCAGCAATTTAGAGCCTTCAAAGTGCATGATCCAATTGGAGTACGCGCCGTACTCTTTAGGAAGTTCGGCTTCTGTCCATTCGGCGACACAATCAGCCAGTACTTGTGACTTAATGGCTCGCCGTGGTTTGTATATTATGTCGAACGGGAGGAGCTCAATAGCCCATTTAGCAATCCGGCCCGTGGCCTCGCGGTTGTTTATTATGTCGTTGAGTGGTACTTCAGAGGCCACCGTAACTGAACACTCTTGAAAGTAGTGTCGTAGCTTCCGGGATGCCATGAAGACCGCGTATGCTATCTTTTGATAATGTGGGTACCGTGATTTGCATGGAGTGAGGACAGTGGATACATAGTATACCGGCTTTTGAAGGGGGAACTTATGTCCGTCCATCTCTCGTTCGACGACGAGCACTGCGCTTACAACTTGGTGTGTTGCCGCTATATATAACATCATTGGTTCGCCGACGTTTGGCGCGGCCAAGATTGGGTTTGTGGCCAAAACGGCTTTTATTTCTTCTAATCCGGCCGTGGCCGCATCCGTCCACTCGAAGTGTTCGGTGCATCGAAGAAGGCGATAAAGAGGCAGTGCCTTTTCTCCTAATCGGGAGATGAAGCGGCTTAAGGCAGCCACGCATCCAGTAAGTTTATGGATTTGCTTGAGGTCTGTTGGGATGGCCAACTGTGACAGGGCTCGAATTTTAGCCGGATTTGCTTCGATTCCTCTGTAGGAGACGATGAAGCCTAAGAGCTTTCCGGCGGGCACGCCGAAGACGCATTTTTCCGGATTGAGCTTAATGTCGTATGTTCGAAGATTGTCGAACGTGAGCCTCAAGTCGTCTATTAAGGATTCGACGTGTCTGGTTTTAATGACCACATCGTCTACGTATGCCTCCACTGTTTTGCCAATATGTGTCTCCAAGCATGTCTGAATCATGCATTGATAGGTTGCACCGGCGTTTTTGAGCCCGAAAGGCATGGTGTTAAAACAGAAGGGGCCGTATGGAGTGATAAATGCCGTTGCGGCTTGATCGGACTCCGCCATCTTAATTTGATGGTATCCGGAGTATGCGTCGAGGAAACACAATGAGTCGTGTCCTGCGGTAGCATCGATAATTTGATCGATGCGGGGGAGAGGGAAGGGATCCTTTGGGAAAGCCTTGTTAAGGTCCTTGAAGTCGACGCATAGGCGCTAGGATTTGTCGTTCTTTGGTACCATCACCAGGTTTGCTAGCCAGTCCGGATGTTTTATTTCTCGGATGAATCCGGCCTCCAGTAACTTAGCTAGCTCCTCTCCCATGGCTTGTCGCTTAGGCTCAGAGAAGCGCCGAAGAGTTTGCTTGACCGGCTTGAATCCCTTTAGGATGTTAAGGCTATGCTCGGCCAGCCTGCGTGGGATTCCTGGCATGTCTGAAGGATGCCAGGCGAAGATGTCCCAATTCGTGCGCAAGAATTCCCGTAGCGCGGCGTCTACTGTGGGGTTTAACTGTGCCCCGATGGATGCTGTTTTTGTAGGGTCCGTTGGATGGACTTGTAATTTGACTATTTCATCCGCTGGTTTAAAAGAGGTGGACTTGGATCTTTTGTCGAGTATCACGTCGTCCCTGTCCACTGTGGAGCGTAGCGTAGTTAATTCCTCGGCCGCGAGGGCTTCGGATAACGCCTTGAGGGCCAGTGCGGCTGTTTTATTTTCGGCGCGGAGTGCTATGTCCGGATCACTAGCTAGAGTGATGATTCCATTGGGCCCGGGAATTTTGAGCTTCATGTACCCGTAATGGGGTATAGCTTGGAAGATCGTGAATGCCTCCCGCCGTAGAAGGGCGTGATATCCGCTATTGAATGGGGCCACTTGGAATGTGATTTCTTCGGACCTATAATTCTCCGGCGTGCCGAATACCACATCTAGTGTGATTTTCCCAGCGCATCGTGCCTCCCGACTAGGGATGATTCCTCTGAAGGTCGTGCTACTTTGCTCAATGCGGTTTTTGTCTATTTCCATTTTTCGAAGAGTCTCCTCATAGATGAGGTTTAATCCGCTGCCGCCGTCCATGAGCACTTTAGTAAGCCGGAAGCCGTCCACAATCGGATTAAGGACCAAGGCGGCTGGTGCTCGGGCTGTTCGGAATTTAGGTTCGTCACTGGCATTGAAGGTGATAGCCGTATCGCTCCATGGATTTACTGCTGCCACGTGGCAGACTTCGGCAAGGCTGCGGAGTGCTCGCTTACGCCTATTATTTGAGGCGAAGGTCTCGAAGACTGTCAATACTGTATTGTTGTTCTCCACGGAATGGTGCTCTGCAGTATTGTTGATGAGGAGATCCTCACCGCTCTTGGCCACCTACCGGAGTACCCAACATGCTCTAAGGCTGTGTGTTGGCATGGTATCCGCGGTACTGTGAATTTTGCATGGCCCATTAAGCCATCCCTCCAATACGGTTCCACGCCCTGTAGTGGGCTTTTGCTTCTTTGTAATTGGATCCGGTGACTTACGAGAGTACACCCTTTTAGTTCGAACGGGGGGTTTTGTCAGAGCCGGAGGATCCCAAAATTTTGTTTGGGTTTTCCAGGCGCTTTCCATCGCACACTACTTCCATACTATGGCCACCAAGTCAGCGAAGTGTGCTATGTCACGGCGACTTATGGCGTTGAGGATACCCCTGTCCGTGCAATTTTTGCAAAAAAATGAAATTGCGTCTTCCTCGCGACAGTCCTTAACCTTGCTCATTACAAGGAGGAATCTGGCCCAATAGTGGTGTACTGTCTCTTGGGGCTCTTGTCTAATGTGGGAAAGATCACTTATATCTGGGTGGGTGGGTAGATTTAGGTCCGAACCCTGACCCGATCTACGACCTGGGGGCGGAGAAGTTTCCGAGCTTGGAAGTTAGGGCTCCGGGATATTGCCCAATAGGTCTGGCCCGCTGCCTGATTCTAAGTTCAAGGCTTGGGCCATGTCCTCCCGTAAACGGGTATCCGGCTCGGAGAGCTCGGGAATCCGGACATAGCTTGTCCTCAAGATAGAGGAAGAATCGCTGCGTTGCTCCTCCACCACCGCTATCTGATGGGTGACCGGCGGAGAGTTAATCTCCCTTTGGTCGGGTTTAAGCCCAATCTGATCATAGTCCGTAGTGACTCCCAAAGCGGCGATGCGGTCCAAGAGCTCGTTCAAGGAGGAGAGTTCCATTGGATCCATCTGCTCGGCGAATCCCGAGCCGACGTGGAGGAGGTTTTTGATGACCCGAGAGGTCATCGTCGGCGCAGCGGCCGAACGGGCGGTCATGATGAAGTCGCCTAGTCGGAGAGTTTGGCCTACAGCCAGGGCTCCCCCAGAAGTGATGTTGTCCTTGACAACGAGCGAGCCATCAAGCCTTATGATGACGGCACAGTGAAACTCTCAATGAAAGCACAAATGTCGGTGTCAAAACCGGCGGATCTCGGGTAGGGGGTCCCGAACTGTGCGTCTAAGGCGGATGGTAACAGGAGGCGGGGGACACGATGTTTACCCAGGTTCGGGCCCTCTCGATGGAGGTAATACCCTACTTCCTGCTTGATTGATCTTGATGATATGAGTATTACAAGAGTTGATCTACCACGAGATCGTAGAGGCTAAACCCTAGAAGCTGACCTATGGTATGATTGTTGTTGTCCTACAGACTAAACCCTCCGGTTTATATAGACACTGGAGGGGGCTAGGGTTACACAGAGTCGGTTACAAGGGAGGAAATCTACATATCCGTATTTGCCAAGCTTGCCTTCCACGCCAAGGAGAGTCCCATCCGGACACGGGACGAAGTCTTCAATCTTGTATCTTCATGGTCCAACAGTCCGGCTAAAGTATATAGTCCGGCCGTCCGAGGATCCCCTAATCCAGGACTCCCTCACCCGTATGTACTGGGTGTAGATGGCCGGATCCCGGGTGGATACAGGTTGTACTACCTCTGTAAGCCACATGCGTTGTTAATTTGTTATCTAGGATTTGAGTGTTCACGTCGTGAGTACAACTGACATTTATAAAAGCTTGCAGTTGTATTTCAAGAGATTGAAAATGCACATAATCCTATTTATATTGTCTTTTTTTGTGTAGCCTACACATGAACATATTTTCAGTCATAGTTTTTTTTCCCGCTGGAAAGCTTCTAAATTTGGTTTTTAATTGGGCTCCATGGAATCCGTGGCAAGGATGGATGGGTTTAGGGCCTAGATGGGTTGAAGATGAGATACCCCGGTTAATATGTAATACATATTTGTAGAGCATTAAATCCAACCCAACATGCTAATTCCTTTTAAAATTCTATCGCTATTTATAAAACTAGATGACCCGTTGCATATTCTTGGCACAAAGTCCAACTGCAGCCAAGAAATGCAACCAAAAGGCCAGATGAACTATCCGAAGGAATTTTCCCAGTAATTATCTGCTAAATACGTTGTCAATGACTATCTTCATGTTGGGTTATCTTACACTCATCCTTTGTTCAGGAATCTCTGCAAAGCACTGATTTCCGGCCTAATCTTTTGCAAAAAACACTAATACTTGGCTTAGGCATGATTATGACATGTGGGTCCTGCTCGTCAGAAGCTGACTCGGTAAAAAAAAAGCCACATAGACTCGTTTGACTGGTCTACTTCGCAATAGTACAGCCCGCCGTCACTCTGGTTCCCACTGACGCCAGCCCGATGGCGCTGCCGCATGGTGCGGCAGGGGTTGCCGCTCGGGCTCGCCGCCACATGCCTCCTCCCCAGAGCCCCCACACTCTTGCTGCGGCAAGCACTTGGCTTCCCGCCACCGCCCGCCGCCGCTGCTGGTGCTTGCTGCCGTGTGTAGCAGGCGGCGCCACGGTCTTGACGGAGGGAACTCCGGCGGCCATATCCTGAACTGATGGTGAAGGAAGGGGTTGGGGAGGCAGAAGAATTCGGAGGAGCACGCCGAAGGAGTACACATCCGCGCGTGCCCACCACCTCCGGGGCGCGGTAGCCGCCTGCGACGGTGCGGACGGACGACGGCGCATAGATCGGGTCGAGGCAGAAGTCGCAGAGCAACATCACCCTGTCCGGTGGGACCCAAGTGTCATAATCATCATTAAAATGGCCTAAGCCACATATTAGTGTTTTTTGCAAAAGATTAGGCCGAGAATCAATGCTTTCTGACAGAAATTCGTAAAACGGTGTTTTCTGCAAATCTGGGCGTCAATGTGGTGGTTTTCTGCAACTCACTCTCTGTTAAGGGGCATGCCGACCAAGGTACTACCAAACAGGATGAACCGAGCAACATGACTCCGACCCGAACACACTGAGAACCAGCCTCCCCAAAAGACCTGCTAACAGGCCACCAACAGCACACCAAAATTGGTCGGAGCCGGAGAGCAACGACCATCCACCGGCCTAGCAACAGAGAAGGAGAGGTGCCCGACATAATCTAAACCGGCGCACGCTAACAACCGAATAAGCCATGGAGCCGGCCACTCGGCAGTCGCTGACGCATGTACCCAGGCCGCCCCCAGGGTGACCACGACTGCCGCGCCCGCTTCCCTCGCCCAGCGTGTGTCGCCCCGTGTGTTGGTGGTGGGGCCCGATGTTTATCAAAACAAGCCATCTTTTGGCAATGGATCGTCTATCCTCGGTTAGTGGCAATAAATCATCTATCCTGGGTCAGAGGTGTGCTCCTCCTGCCGACACTACCGCTGGTACCGAAGGAGGATCATGGGGAAAGAGAAAGCTGTAATTCGTCAAAAGGAACCGGAGGCTTAGGTATGACCACTGAGGATCCTTGACTTCAATGACTGAAAAGGACTCACTTTTGTTTTAGCCTCAGCGCTTTCACCTTTTTTGCCCCCCTGGCATCCATCAATTTTCTCCGGCTTCAGTATGTTCAATGTCTTTGTCTATTGGGCATTTCTTATGCTAATTTTACAATCCATCAAAGCAATAAGTCTCTCTCCCATGCCATTTTAGAAGGTGGTTCGAAGAAGGAAGGATCTTGGGACAAGGCCGAAGGGAGCAGGAGCCAAGGCGGTGGCGGCGACAGTTCCAGGAACTAAGGTGAGTGGTGGTGGATGGGACAGCAACAAGGGCGGGGATGCCGGCAATGGTGGTGGTATTGGGTGGTAAGATTGTTCCAGGATCAGCTGTGCCTGATTTTGGCATGTACATAAGGGGTTAACGTTGTGCACATCTCAGCGCTCTAGCGCCCTGTGTTGGTTTGGTTCCATTGGCCATCCAACCCGAACCTTTCGAAGGACATGGCCTAGCTGGGCAAAACGTGTCCCCATGCTGGCAGTAATATACTAGTAGTGCCAGCAAAACGTTTCGTGGTATCTGCAGTAACTGAAGTACCTTAAGTCCCATTGTGTTTGAGATTTCCATATGGCTTTTGCCTGGTTGCTATTGCATGTGATGGTGATCGATGCCCTGGGTTGGATGCAAGTGCATTTTCGTAAGTAGGTCTGAACTCTTATTGGTGTTGATCGTTTCCATTCACTTAGTTAGATTTGGACTCGTAGCTCTACTGTTTACGGTGACTAAGTGGTTTTTAAAAATAGATCCACATGAAAAGCACATTTCAAAAATTAAAATCATGCTGCTGTGTTTTTAACATGTGCATCTCAAGCGTAGAAATTAAAATAGTTTTGGTCAAAGTTTGTGGATATAAAGAGGGCATCGAAGCACATGATGGATTGTTCCCCACTTTTTTTGGAGGTTTCTAACTATGTAGTTTCTTTGTTATTTTTAAAAGCTCACCCCGAAACTGCGAACTAAACGTGCACATATCATTTATGGGCTATTTTATTTTATTTTGGTCTGGTTGAAGATGAGATAATCCGGTTAATATATAACACATATTTTTAGAACGTTAAATCCAATCTAACTTGATTAGCTAGGCAATGTTTATGATTCAAACAGTGTTTTATTTTGAGATGGAGATCCCATAAGCTCTCTTGTTCGGGATGTAGTATCTCAAATGAATAAAGTGCACTACAAGACATTCCCCTCAATAAAATCCAATCAAACATGCTAACTTCTTTTAACATTTGATCGCATGCAAACCTATATTACTTGAATTTTGAAATACATATCTGAAACTAGATTGTGAGAGAGTGACACCAGAATATGATTTGCACTCTGCTAAAGTTGGGCTTAAATATTTCCTAGCTAAATGTACTTCGGTTGTGATTGTTCATTATTGCGAGGCTTGTGTACTTTGGACTCCTTATTTTGAACTGCGTAAGCTAGACTTGGTACTGTGCTAATTGGAAAAATAGCCTTGGAGGAGTTGAAAAACCACTTTACAAGGCGTTCGAGCAAAGCCTTTGAGTCTGAGTTTGAGCTGACGAGGTGCAGCGCACGCCAAAATCTCCTACAAAATGCAGGGCGCCCAAGCGGTGGTTCGGACTGTGCACATATAGCAGGTCCGTGACCTATCAATATCTGCGGCAATCCGGAGTAGCTACGTCGGTAACACGACTTGGTGTAAAGGCATCACAACCAGCATGGATATCGTCGAATTCTCCGAAGCTATTCAGGTATCACCAACATGACTTGGTGCAATATGACTCTAAGTCGGTAGATGAGTAAGAGAGATGTGTATGTCGGTACTGCACACCGACGCTCCTTGGCCTACTGTACCGCTCAAATTCTTGATGCTTCCTATTCCCTAATGATCTTGTTGGGTGCTGACTCTGTTATTCTACCTCCTGACCGGCGACTATATCCTTTCCCATTGTTATCCTCTCAGCTGAAGTTTTCTTGTGAGCCGTCGAGCATGAAAGCATGCAATGTATTTATGCACTGGGTGTAGATGGATGGAGGGACACCAACTTTACTAATGCCTCCGTAGCCACATGTATTGTTATTTAGGTCGTGAGTACAACCGACATTTAATAAAAAGTTGTAGTTGTGATGACAAGAGATTGACAATGCACGTGAGATCATTTGCTTCGTAAATATGGAATGCCAGGATCCCAATGATTTTTTTTAATATTTTACATATAAAATATGCCGAATATCTAGACGAGTCACCTCATGTGCCTACTGCTCGCTTATAAATATCTGGCAAACAATTCCAAATTGACCTAGCAGTATTGTATTTAGTCTAGGAAATGTAAGCTTGTCACTTGACATGCCGCTTCTAGTCGGAGAAGTAGACTCACTACTAGAAAAAGGCTTACTAGTGGCGCACCAGTTTTGCCTACTAATAGCGCACTACTGGTGCGCCACTAGCATCACGCCACTAGTATTTTTTACTAATGGCGCACTGCTGGTGCGCCATTAGTATCTGGTACTCTAATGGCGCACCGGGCAGTACACCATTAGTATAGGCCACGGTGCGCCATTAGTATGCCTCCCAGGGGGCCATATATACCCATGTGCTTTGCCATACTAATGGCGCACTGGATACTAATGGTGCACTACTGGGTGATGCGCCATTAGTACCCTCTGGCATACTAATGGCGCACTGCGCTGCGATGCGTCATTAGTATCCTTTAGCCTCCTCGAAACTGGTCGGGCACTTGTTCCCCTTGGGAAGACGTTCGTGCCAGAATGACATGTTCTCGTCGAAGCATGCGTCGGTCATTTTGTACTTTACCTTCATCTCCAGAGCCATGAGCGTTACTTTCAGGCGGGTATCCTCGGGCCTGCATCCTTCATACAATGGAGTAACCGCGTCTATCTCCAGTTGATCCAGCTTGGCTTTCTCTCGGGCGGCAGCTCTTGCGTTATCCGTCTGCTTGAGAAGCAGCTCTTGAATATGAGGGTCCTGCACCCAGCCCATCGATGGTCCATCGTCATCTGCTCCGCCGGCATCTTCATCTTCATGATCATGCCCTTCGTCTGCTCCCGCATCTTCCTCATCATCATGTCCGGCATCTTCTACATGATGACTGTGTACAGCATCACCGTCGTGATCATGTCCTGAAGATTCTTCGTCTTCTCGCCCGCCCGATCCGCGGTGGTTGTCTTGCTGCCCATCCTCATTTCTTGCCCGACCCCCATGGACGACTTCATAGTCATCTTCATCACCTTGCCACCGATAGCCATCCATGAAACCACGGAAGAGCAGGTGGTCCCGCACCTGCCCGGAATCCGGGTCCGCAATAAGGCTCTTCAGCTTGCATCTTCGACACGGACATCTTATCTCCGTCTCGTTCTTTTCAAGCATCTCGGCCTTCGCGGAGCTCAAAAACCTATTCACGATGCCTTCGGTCATCGTGCGGACCATGGTCGCCTGCGGGGTAGAGCAAAACGATATTTTAGAACCAAGAAAAAATTTGGCATGACTTTCCCTAAAAATAGGGCCAAAAAGAATGCATAGTGCCAAAATTCTCGCCGAAACGGAAATGAATCAACATTCCGGCAAAATATTGCATTGGCAACTATCGCATTTCAAATACCGGTACTTGCAAACACAAACATATATGCAACACCACAAACATACATAGATCTAGCTAGGACATAAAAAGTGCATGTGCACGTTGTTGGAGGGAGAACAACATAAAGATAGCTTCCCCTTACTTACCTATCAAAAAAGAGGGTTTAACCACGTAATTTGGATGAATTTATGGTGCAAATGAGGTGAGGAGGAGGAGGCAGCCGAGACAAGCTTGGAGGAGGGAGGAGAGAATGAAGTGGGGAAAGTGAGTGGGTAGTTGTGGCTGTCCAAAATATCTAGCTCGTCCCAGGTTACTAATGGCGCACCACCACATAATGTGCCATTAGTAACCCTGGTTACTAATGGCGCACCTGCTGGTGGTGCGCCATTAGTAGTTTTGCAAAAAAAACACTAATGGCGCACCAGGGAGCAGTGCGCCATTACTAGCTTAAACTAGTAATGGCGCACTGCCCCAGGTGCGCCATTAGTAGTTTTGCAAAAAAGAAAAAAAGAAAAAAAATATTGTAGTGGCGCACTATGTTGCTGGTGCGCCATTACTAGTTGTAACTAGTAATGGCGCACTGTGCCCTGGTGCGTCATTAGTATGTCTGGCAAAATAAAAAAAATTGTTACTAATGGCGCACCAGCACATGGTGCGCCACTGCTACATAGCAATGGCGCACCACATGTCTGGTGCGTCATTAGTGGCCATTCCATCTATAGCCCTTTTCCTAGTAGTGACTGGTCACGGAGTTTTGCACGGCGAGATTTCCTGAAAATGAGATGCGTCGAGGATTTGACTTTAAGTTACTTGATGTATGGGATTTCAGCGTTGTCCCAGAGTCAGCTGTGCCTGATTTTGGCGTGTACATGAGGGTTGGCGGTATGCACATTTAAGTAGCTAAGCACTTTGTGTTGGTTTCGTTTGTCATGTTACACGAACCTTTAGAACATGGCCTAGATGGGCAAAATGTTCCCTCGTACTAGCAGTAATTAATAAGCTCCCTAGAAATTGTGGTGGCTTCAGGCTCGGGGGTAGTTTGTGCGGCCCCTTTGTAAGAGTGTGCTTCATTGCTTAAGAGGTTATGGACCTACTTGCAGGTAATCGTGGTGTTTGTGTAGAACTCATGTGAACATCATCAGTATACATGAACACTACTACATGTAACAACATCACAACAACCCACTCACGTGAATATCACCGGTATACATGAACACTACTACGTGTAACAACATCACAAAAGAAAGAAACCACACACCTACTACAATCGAGAGTAAGAGAACTCGCCTGGCCATATCTCCAGCCAAGAAGGCAAGGAAAACATGGTATAGAGCAAATAGACCGCATCACTACTGTTGCAAGCCACATCCAAATCACAGCAACGACTACAAAACTGACTGGATCAAGGTACCTCCACACACATAGTGCCTAGAGGATCAACAAGTAGGTTGTAGGACCTTGCCGGGCCTAAAGAAGAAGATGCACAGGAGGCGCCCCAATATCCAGCACCGAGGACTCTGTGAACAGCCAAAGCGCCTTCATGAAGGGAATGACGTCGTGACGTTATCCCCATTTGTTCCAGTGAACCGGAACAAGGGTTTCCCCAGACGCTCGAGGGGGCACATGATCAGGGCCATGACGGTGCCCCCAAGCAGGATGTGACACCTTCATGCGTCGGTGCTGCCAGCATCGTCAAGCCGAGCGGAGATTTCGCTCTGGCTCGTGACCGGATTCCAAACCACCGGAGCCGAGATGGGGGAGCAGGTTGTCGCCTGAGTCCACCACTGCAGGAAGGAGAGACACGCTCATCGACGATGAAAAGGTGACACCGAACGCTGTCGACCTCTCCGCCACCAACAACGACTACGTCTGACCGTCCTCGCCACACCGAAGCAAAGACCCGTTGGACCGCCGCCCAGAGCCGCCGCTTTGTGATCCAGGATCAACCTACCAGGTTCCCAACACCGTGCGCGCCGATTGCCGGATTGAGATGACCCCAGACACCATCGGCATCACATCCGGGCCTTGCCCAAACCCTGCATGCCCAACGCACCTCCGGTCCCCAACCTCGCCGGCGGAGATAGCCATCCTAGACGCAAACCCACCGCCCCGGGCCGCGGGCCAGTGCTCGAGCGGATACCACCAGCAACATATCGAATCTTGGCAGTGGAACCCCTGATCCACCGCCACCAGTCGCCACGGTCTCCCCACCCTCACAGCCGTGGTGGCGTGGCCACCGCCCCAGCACCCAGACTCTGCCTCCACGCATGGTGCCTAGGGGCATCGTCGCGCATCAGCCGGAGGCCTCCTCGTGGAGGAAGGACACGGGCCCGCCAACGCCGTCCGTCGTCCGCCGGACGAGCTTCGCTCGCCGGCTTCCTTCGGCGGCAACGAGGAAAGAAAGAGGAAGGGAGATCGGAGGCGGCGACGGCTAGGGTTTGGCTGAGCTGTCCCCTGGAGGTAGCACGAGCGAAACTGTTTGGAGGTGTATAGATTTGGTCTTGCATGACTTAGCTCTTTGTTGGTGTATCTTATGGGTGTGTGTGTTTGTGTTGTTGGTTGTGTGTATCCTAGTTATGTAGAGCCCGGTGTGGTTCATTACTATCGTAGCCCTCGGTACTATATTATGAATCAATAAAAATGTCTTTTATCGGAAAAAGAATCACAAAGGAAAATAACATCAGTTAACATATCAAATACGATGAGTGGCTAGCGGTTGGGAAATTGAATTGACCGGAAATTTGCAGGGGTAAGCAGGTGAGGGAGCATGCACCTGCCTAGCCCTACATGGCCGCTTGTTTTTCTCGCGATTCGCAAAGTAGTTGGAACCCACACGAGTGCACAGTAAATTTTATGTTTTAATATTTGAAACTGAAGACTTTGCATATGAAACTTACGATTTTCTCTGACAGTTTGTATCAAGTTTCAAGGTGAACTTTAAGCAAATTTGTCACGTCCCTCTCGCGAGCAAGTTCCATGGACTGTTCTCCATCGCCCGTGACCCCAAACGCTTTGGTTAGTGACATTTGGAGCCTCTGTTCCACCTGGAAGAGGAAGTGTATATGAAACAACCACCTGGTTTTGAGGACAAAAATGCACCTTTTCATGTGTGCAAACTTGACAAAGCATTATATGGTCTGAAGCAAGCTCCGAAGGCATGGTATTCTCAATTGAGTTTAAAGCTGCAAAAACTTGGTTTTCCTCCTTCCAAGTCAGATACTTCCTTGTTTATTTATAATAAGTCAAATACATCTATATTTGTTCTTATATACGTTGATGATATCATTTTACAAGCTCATCAAATGAGGCAGTGACGGGGCTGCTAAAAGACCTAAACTCCAAATTTGCTCTCAAGGATTTAGGAGACTTGCACTTCTTCCTTGGCATTGAAGTTAAGAAAACCAGGGAAGGTCTTCATCTTTCTCAAGAAAAATATGCAACTGATCTTCTGAGTAGAGTTGGCATGCAAGCCTGCAAACCATCACCAACACCTTTGTCCAGTACAGAACAGTTGTCACTTGCAGAAGGAGAGCTATTGAATCAAGAGGATAGCACCAGATACAGAAGTATAGTAGGTGCACTTCAGTACTTGACTCTTGCTCGTCCTGATATTTCCTTTGCTGTGAATAAAGTGTGTCAGTTTCTTCATGCATCTACTACAGCTCATTGGACAACTGCAAAGCGTATCTTAAGATATGTGAAAAATGCTCCAGACATTGGTCTAACGTTCAGCAAGTCATCTTCCACACTTGTCAGTGTTTTTTCTAATTCAGATTGGGCGGGTTGTCCAGATGATAGAAGGTCAACAGGAGGATTTGCAATATTTTATAGGCCAAATTTGATCTCTTGGTGTGCAAAGAAACATGCTACAGTCTCAAGGTCAAGTACAGAAGCAGAGTATAATGCCTTGGCTAGTGCTATAGCAGAAATTATCTGGGTGCAGTCCATGCTTAAAGAACTTGGTGTAAGACAAACTCAATCTCCGTGTCTATGGTCTGACAATTTTGGTGCTACATATCTTTCTACAAATCCGGTCTTTCATGCAAGAACAAAACACATCGAGATAGACTTCCATTTTGTCAGAGAAAGAGTTGCCAACAAACAACTGAAGATAAGGTTTGTACATTCAAAAGATCATATTGCAGATGGTCTTACAAAGGCATTGCCGACTAGAAGCTTTAAATCATTCAAGCGTAATCTCAACTTGTCAAGGTTGTGATTAAGGGAGGATGTTAAACTATGTCATGTACTAGGACTCTAGTTACGTACTAGCATAGGACCTCTCTGTTATGGTAGTTGGGTCCGACTCCTTCTAGCTTTCCTTGTTCTTCAAGATCATGTAAACATCAAACCAACTCTGTAACGTTCCTGTGGGATCGATCTCCCGTCTTTATAACACGAAGCCGTCAGCCCTATCAGGCAAGACGTTCGACCCAAACTTTTAATGTCCACTGATCGATCATCACCTCCATTTTGTTTCGCAGTTGAGCATAGGGCCCTTTGGGTTTGTATCGGTGTGTGGGCTGTTGAACCACCCGCCCTTTTGAGGGTTTGTAGTAGCACTTACATTTTCTATTACTGCTGAACCTGTAAACCTTAAGGGCTTCAGTTCATTAAAGCCAAGCAAAGCGTCTCTTTTCTAAAGAGAAATGAAGGAAAAATTGAGGAGAGCAATGGTCCCGGAGGCGGTATTGACCTCTCTAGTCCATCCAAATCAAGATCAACTATATCATAGTTAAACCTCAATGCGAAAGGGCGACATGGACATGATTCTTGCTAGTGATCCATGATCTATCAATCTCCAGACAACACCTCTTATTTGCGGCAAGCCAGAATAGATACGAAAGGGATCGTCGTCAACTTCTATATGAAGCAGCTAATTCCATCGCCTAAAAGCAGACACTAACACCCTTAAATTCAAACATTCTCCAACTCAGAAAAGGAAAATCAACCCTTCGATATTTGATTTCAACGTCAACAAGAGAGAACCAGTCAAAGCAAGGAGACAGTTCTACGTACGAAGTATCAAATCAGGAGTCACCAGAACAACATATATACACAAAGGTAAAGCTGGATCAGAGTACTCCAAATGGCGCACGGTACATTCAATTAAAGTATGATCCGTCTACCAAGTGATGACTAACAAGAAGAATAATGGTAGAACTTGAACTGGAACAAGGATATCTGCCGTTTGCACTCCACACATCATCCATTCATTGATTCGCGCTGGAGTTTTCACCGCAGTCAGACAGCTGGCGTTAACGCAGAAAGAAGGAAAATCAAGACACAGAAGGGTAGAACTAATTTCATAAGACTACATAACCACTGGTGCAGGAAGAAAACATACCACCGATCAATACGGCCCCATGGTAGACCAGATCACTGTAACCTCAGCTTTGAACTCGTCACCGACTGAGACTTTACCACTGTCAAATGAACATTTCTGTGAAATGAAAGTGAGGAAACGGGAATATGTCTTTGGTTCCGGCTCTCCATCCATCACAACATCAGGCCTTTGGTACTGCGCCGACGCTGCTTTCCAGGGCACAAACCTCCTCGCACACCCCTTGCGCACAGTATCCTTAGAGGTGATGTCAAAATTAAGCTTTAGCTCATGACCCAGTTGAACAGTAACAACTGATGATATAGGGAACACTGATTGTGCAGGAGAAGAATCAGTAGACCCATCATA
This sequence comes from Aegilops tauschii subsp. strangulata, assembly GCF_002575655.3. Taxonomy (NCBI): domain Eukaryota; kingdom Viridiplantae; phylum Streptophyta; class Magnoliopsida; order Poales; family Poaceae; genus Aegilops; species Aegilops tauschii. Next base: position 431,566,199 of record NC_053035.3, read on the forward strand.
CAGCACAATTGCATCTGAAAGTCCACTGGTAAATGCAGTCACTGCCTTCAGGCCCCAAGCTGGACTAGCCATTGGAATCTCAATGTCAACTGTTGCTTCGATACCCTGGCTAAGGAAAGCATAATGGAAGTCCACTGGGCCAAGCTTGCCAAAAAGCCTCGACTTCAGTGTAGTGCCACGCAGAATCATGTGATCTGTATATTCAATGCAACCATCAGCTAATACATAATCCATCTCAGCGTTGTCACTGCCATTAGACTTGACCTTCAGGCTGTACTCAAGAAGAACACCATCGAGAATAGAGTTCCCACGAACAGGAGATATGAGCGGCAACGTCCCGGAATCCTATTTTAAGTACAAAAGAAATGCTCAATCAACGGTAATGTTTTGAATGACAGAAAGAGAATGCCAGCAGGAATCAGGGATCTTAAATTTCAAGTATAACTAGCACTACTGTTACACCCAACTCATTACTTTATAATGACATGTTGCATTGAGGTGTTGCCAGCCAACACATTTCCTGCTCCTTGCACATATATAAAGTCTGATGTATATAAGTACATAATGCATCCTCGTAGATTACAGGACAGCAGACTATCATCTGAAGTATTACTATAGAATAACTTGAACGATATGCACATAATTTAATAATATCATATCTTAGTTTCATTACCGTTCAATGCTCTTAATATGCACATAGCAAATCAAGATACCCTGACCGCATTGGTTGTACAATTCATTATTACACACACCAGTTTTAATTCTAGGCAGGCTCTTCTAAGCTGCATTATTCTAACAAGATTTAAAAAATGAGACAAACTAGGACTAGCCCTTGACAGCATATTTTTATAGAAGAAATGACACTCTGTTCTGTGAATGTGCACTCGAACAGCTTACAGAGCGACACTCTGTTCTAGTTATACTAACAAGATCCTGTCACCATTTGAAGAGAAAACTTAAACAAATGATCATATTTTACTCAAATCACATTAACTGACCGGTGTTATCTCGTGCGCCTGCTCTCTAGGACAGTTGAAGATGTAATTGCGCAGACAATCCAACTCATCCCGGATAGCAATGAACCCATATACTAGCATGCTCTGATCACCCAGGAAGTCGCCAACATATCTGAATGAGAATATTTGGAGCATAGTCAATACCGGGTAGTCTTTTCTCGGTTCTGTGAATCGTTTGCTTGTAAGGGGAGCTGAAAGAAGTACAGAAAATAAAATTCAGCAGTACAGCAGTGTATATAGATGCTTAATTGAAGATGATAATGGTAGAAATTTCACTTGGATTGGTGTTGTCCAATGCATAGAGTCTGTAGTACGTGAAAAAGGAAGCTGGTTCTGGACATCGAGGTTGAATAGAAACAGTGAAGAACTGATCCTTCTCAGGAAGGGTTGCATTTAGCTCATCGATCTTCTTCCAATACTCTCTGATTTCTTGCATATACTTGTCTGAATTTTTCATAGCTGGCTCTGAGGGCAACAAGAAGAGGCCATCAGTTCATCGTGCCAATAGAAAAAAACATGTTGGAACTGAAACCAGCAAATAGGATTATAAGAACTACAAAGCTTGCAAATTCTGTAAACCATAGACATAATAAATGCTACCCCCCCCCCCCCCCCCCCTCCCCCCCTAATCGTCGCTGATTTAGTACATCCCTCCGATCCGTATTAATCGTCACTGATTTTAGTGTACTAAATCTGCAACAATTAATATGGATCAGAGGGAGTATTAAAATTGTGAAAGAACAGCAGGGTTGATATATTAGCGCTGCTATTAAGAACTCTCAGATATTAGCGCTGCTCCTAAGAACTGTCGCAGATATACTACGCTGCTATTGATCGAAGAATCAAACAAATAGCAAAGCATATTTTGGGAATTTGATTCTAGTTTACATCCAATTGAAGAACATTTTGCAGCTTGAACATGAGGAGTCATACGAGCGAGCAGACAAGCAATCAGTACCTCTATATGTAATTATGTATACACTACTGTACCCGAAGAGCAGGAATTTTGCAGCTTAAACATCAGGAATCATATCTGAATGAAAATTTTGCATGCTGAAACACAGATAGGGATGGGCAGAGGTCACCAATAAGGGCCCTCTGTTCAGGGTTCACCACCAGCGGACATGGTCGTTCAGCCAGAGCGAGCCTCGTCTCCCATGCTACCTCCGAAAGGTCTGGCCGCTCCAGGCTAACATCAGACACAGACAGCAGGCTCGTCTCCGGAGGGATGGCCGAATCGAAGCGACGCTTCCCGTCCGGAGGCTGGGATCGGTGGCGGAGGTCGAGGGCCTAACTCGGAGCGGGGCGGCGGCTGGGGTGAGACATAGGGGTGGCCGGGAACCCTCGCCTGAAGGGACGCACGAGTTGGGGCGGCCCAGACGAGCGGGAGACCCAACCTCGTTTTTTTTTCTTTTTTCTGGTTTTTTACTTTTGTTCGTAGTTCCAAATATACCAAATACACACAAGAACTTTACATAAAAAAATTGAAAAACATGTGAACCAAGTATTTGAAAAATGTTAAAGGTGTATAGAGAAAATATTTCTCATACATATGAAAAATGGATACAAAAAATATACAATGTGTGTAGTTGAACATGTATTTGAAAAATGTTAATCAAGCATTTTAAAGAACATTAAACAAGTACTCCCTCCTTTCAAAAAAGCTTGTCCCTCGAATGGATGTATCTAGCACCAAGTTAGTGGGGTTTTTTGACTTTTTGCCACCAGTTACTTTGCACTTTGACAATTTGCCACTCCTTACATCATAATTGATCTATTGCCACTCTTTACCTTGGACTTTGATTTTTTGCCCTCTCTCAGATGGGTCCCGCATATAATGACCAAAATGCCCATGCTCCCTGATTGACCAGGAACGGCTCATCCCCTTCCTCTCGCCGGCAGCAATGCCAGGAGACCGCGGCGGCTACTCGACGGCGAGTCGCGCTCGGTAGTCCTCGACGGCCGACGGCCATGGTCTTCCGCGGGGACTACATCCCGGCGAGTCTGACCGGCGAGGTGAGTCCTCTCTATCCTGCTCCCCCTCCCGCGGCGGCTACATTCCGGCGTGTGTTCTGCCGCCGGCCACTGTGTTGCCGTGATGTGCTTTGACGCTGCTGCTTGTGCTCTGCAGCCGGTCACCGCGTTGCCGCTGCAGCTCCTCTGACCACGGCTGAAGGGACACGTCGTGTTGGAACTAATCTTGTTATTAGTATTAAGCTTTTAAGATTAGGTCATGTTTAATTTGTTTCATTGTGTAATAGCCACGTAGAGATGCATTAGTCAGCCAAGTACAAAGAAAATTGCATGCTCGGCAACATGGCGTAGCGGCCGGATCAGCAGCACAGAGATAGAGCGAGTGCACGCGAGCAGATCGGCTAGCCAGAAGATGAGTGGCCGTAGTCATGTACGTGTGTACTAGGTGACCAAGTGATCAGTGCATGTGAAGAGATGTACTCCCTCCGTTCTTAAATATAAGTCTTTGTAGAGATTTCACTATAGACCACATACGGATGTATATAGATGCATTTTAGAGTGTAGTTCATTCATTTTACTCCGTATGTGGTCCATAGTGAAATGTCTTCAAAGACTTATATTTAGGAACGGAGGAAGTAGCCTGCATGCACATGTATTGGTGTGGTCAGGTTTTACTTAGTGTGAGGCTGCATGCACGCAGTTTGGCCTGGTCGTATGGCCGTTGAGTAAGGCAGTACAAGTGCTGAACGTGGGCGTGCAAATAGCTTGTGGTGAGTAAAAATAGGATCGAGTAGGTGTGGCTTGACCGGCGTGTGTGAATGCTAGTGGTTAGTGGGTGCGTGATAGTCGTGTGAGTCCGGCTATTAAAGCCATGTATCTGCATCATGTATGTGTGAGAAGGGAAATACAAGAGAAAAGGCACTATGTGCGTGTGCCAAAGTGTGTGTATCTTCTTCTTCCTCGAGCTTGTGTGCGTGAGTCTTCTTCCTCCTCCTGGGCAAAGTCAACACTTGGTATTCAGAGCCATGGCCGGAGAAGGATCCCGCACTCCATCACGCTCGCCGGGTCGCCGGAGGGGCTCAACCTCGGCCACATACGGCGTGGGCGGTATTCTATGCGGCGCGGCTGCCGCGAGGCCCTTGTGTGAGGAGGTCCGGTTCTCCGTCGAGGTCAAGCAGCTGCGTCACGATCGAAGGAGGACATGCTGCCCGGTAAGTTGCGCCACCGGCGGCAAGGAGTTCGCCATCCACGTCGGAGTCGTCGACAAGGTGTGTCGCCAACGACGAAGATGCGGTGAAGGCGTTGGAGGTGCGCCTCTCATTGAAGCCAATGGCTATGGCGGCAATCAGCGTGACAAGACGGCATCGGCGGCCGTCTACGTGTTGCGCCGACGACATCAACGACCATGGGCTTCAAGAAAGGAATAAACCATAACGAGATTAGGGAGGTGATTGTTGGAACTAATCTTGTTATTAGTATTAAGCTTTTAAGATTAGGTCATGTTTAATTTGTTGCATTGTGTAGCCACGTAGAGATGCATTAGTCAGCCAAGTACAAAGAAAATTGCATCTCGGCAACATGGCGTAGCGGCCGGATCAGCAGCACAGAGATAGAGCGAGTGCACGCGAGCAGATCGGCAAGCCAGGAGATGAGTGGCCGTAGTCATGTACGTGTGTACTAGGTGACCAAGTGATCAGTGCATGTGAATAGATGTAGCCTGCATATGCACATGTATTGGTGTGGTCAGGTTTTACTTAGTGTGAGGCTGCATGCACGCAGTTTGGCCTGGTCGTATGGCCGTTGAGTAAGGCAGTACAAGTGCTGAACGTGGGCGTGCAAATAGCTTGTGGTGAGTAAAAATAGGATCGAGTAGGTGTGGCTTGACCGGCGTGTGTGAATGCTAGTGGTTAGTGGGTGCGTGATAGTCGTGTGAGTCCGGCTATTAAAGCCATGTATCTGCATCATGTATGTGTGAGAAGGGAAATACAAGAGAAAAGGCACTATGTGTGTGTGCCAAAGTGTGTGTATCTTCTTCTTCCTCGAGCTTGTGTGCGTGAATCTTCTTCCTCCTCCTGGGCAAGGTCAACACGTCGTACACCACGGCGCGGACGGGATGGGACGACCCTTCCCTTCGCCGCCTCCGACAGCAGCAGCTCGTCCATGGTGCAGATTGCAGAAGCCGACGCCGTGCTCGACTCCGTCGGTCCGTCCACCTGCTTGTGCAGGTCGTCCCACGTAGTCCTCGAGCCGCATGGCCTCCGCCTCCGTGCACGTATCCAGCAGCAACGGCCGCCGGCCTTGTACGGCTGCTCCTCCTCTACGCGACGTCAAACTGCACCATGGATTAACAGGGCATGCAGCCACAGAGCCTGCAACTTTCTGTTCTTTTCTTTTTGTAACGGTCTTAGAGCCTGCATCTTAACCCATCTCTTCTTTGCATGGATGGATGCATAAGTATGAGCAACATGGAGTGATTCTAAGTTCAGAACATCAATTTGGACAATAGTTAATTAGTAATTCCTTACATTGTTCCCTCGCTGCTGCTCCTTTTGCTTTTGCTGCTTGCCGCTTTTGCTCCTCTCTGCAGCAGAACCCCGGCGGCCACGCTTGTGTGTACCTTTATAACATTCTCTCATGTGCGAGCCAGCTCGCTCTGAGCAACGAGGAGGGGGCCACCTCTTCAGCAACCTGGAGACGCGCCGGTCTTCTTGGTGGCACAGGTTTGGCTGTCCTCCGTGTCAGGGCGACGGGAGCAGCACGAGCAGCAAGGGAGGCGGGGAGCAGCACAGCTGTGCCACCTACGGCATCTAATACTCCGGCGGCGGTGAACCAGTTCATCCCTCCCGTTTTGATTTCAATCGGTGAATTGACTGGATGCACCTGTAAAACTAGCACAAAGGGTAGTTTCGTCCATTGTTTTATGCATATACTATGTTTATCATTTGCAAGTATTGTTTTTGTGTGAAAAAGTGGCAAAATATCAAAGTCCAATGTAAAGAGTGGCAAAATATCAATTACAATGTAAGAAGTGGCAAATTGTCAAAGTGCAAAGTAAGTGGTGGCAAAAAAATCAAAAACCCCAAGTTAGTGCTAGATACATCCGTTTGAGAAACAAGCTTAGGCCAAGCTTCTCCGGACGGAGGGAGTATTTGAAAAACAATTATGAAGCAATTGAAAAAGATTAAAAATATATTAAGAAATGTTAATATTTTATTTGAAAAATGTCCATCAATCATTTGAAAAACTTCAAATATGTATAGAAAAAAAAGTTAATCATTTATTTTAAAAAATAATATTTTTGTATTTGAAAAATGTTAATCAACCATTTTAAAAATATTAAATGTATATAGACAAAATGTTTACCATGTATTAAAAAATGTTAATCGTGTACATGGAAAATGTTAATAAGACATTTGAAAATATTCTTAACTGTGTATAGGAAAAATGTTGACCATGTGTTCAAAAAATATTAAAATGTGTTTGGAAGATGTTAAACGTGTATTAGGAAAATGTTAAACATGTATTAGGAAAATGTATTAGATATATGCCAAAAATGTACAGTGTGTATAAAAAAACCCATACATCCAAAAAAATAAGTTTTCAAAAAAACTTAATCATGTGTTTAAAAAATGTTAAATGTATATATAAAAATATTTCTGATGTATAAGAAAAAGGTTGAAAAAGTTAACACGTGTTGAAGCAAAAAGAAACCGATAAAATCAACAAAAGATAAGGAATAACAAAGAAACCCAATGAAAACCAAAAAGAAAAACAAAGAAAACAAAACAAAAGAAACCAATGCAAAGGAATGAAATCAAGAAAATCGAGAAAGAAACGAAGGAAACCAATGAAAACCAAGAAAAAACAAAGAAAGAAAAGCAAAAGACCCAATGAAAACTGAGAAAGAAACAAATAAAAATGAAGAAAACAAAAAACCAGTGAGAACCAAGAAAGAAACATAGAAAATCAATGAAACTGCAAAGAAATGGAAAAACCAAATAAATCATTTATAAAACAAAGAAAATTATTGAATAAATAATAAAAAATAGAAAACCAAAGATAATAGGAGAAGAACCAAAAAACTAAATGAGAGAAAAAAAACTGGGGGTAAACAAAACCGGGAGAATATCATCTGAAACCAACATTCAAAGAAAACTCCGCGGAAACAATGTTTGAAAGTTTAAAAGAAATCTGAAAAATGTTGGTTGTTAATGGAATGATGGTCTATTGTCATGCGAAATTTCAAGTAAAAAACACATTACGGGATGTGAGCTGTGAAAAAGACAAATTCAGCAATGAATAGTGACATTACTAGTCATCAATATTCAACGTTGATTTTGTCTTTTTCATAGCTCACGCCCGTAATGTGTTTGAACTTGAAATTTTGCATGGCAATATAACATCACACTCTTAACATCCCATAATTTTTTTAAGATTTTTTTTTGAAATTTAAAAACATTATTTTTGCGTGGTTTTCACCAAATGTTGGTTTCCACATGATGTTCTCCCAAACAAAACCCATGGAACGAACACAACGAATGCAATTGAAATCTAGCGGAAAAAAAACAATACATCGAATATGAGCCGGCCCAATAACTAAAGATTGAAGGGAATCCTTTCAGGAAGACGGAAGAAACACTCGCCCTGAGTGAGATGTGGTCCCCGCGGTCCACGCCCCTATCCAGGTCGCCTACTCCCTCCGCTTCTCCCTTTCCCTCGTCTCCTCGACCCCTCATTTGTCGTTTCCTTCCCCACTCACCCGATGATTGCGCAACACCCTCCCACTCCAATTTGTAGCAGTTTGTCCAGCATTAACTGCGGAGGAGAATAGGAGATCATGATCTGTCTATTCCCAACCAATCCTTCCTCAATTTGCATCGGTTAGTTAAATCCTCCTACATATCCCTTGGTTTACTTGCTCATCTTTATTTGATCGGTTCCATTTAATACCCCGTATCCTCATTCCCTATATACATATTTGAGTCATACAAAAGGGATTCACAAAGGGTGTCCAAGGGCAAGCATGTCAGAGGATTGTTGATGGATTTGGATATTTTTGTTCTGGCGGCCATGTGGCAACATGCAACAAGCAACCGCTCTTCGAGTGCTTTTGTTTAAACTTCATGCCATATTTTGCGTCTTATACTCTTATCTGTGTGCTATATTTGCCCCATTTTATCAACTTGCACCACAACCCCTGATTTGTTAGGACCAGCCCTGGCGGTTCTGACTATGGAGGAGATTGGAATAGCTATACGCTGCCTAAAAGTAGACACTAGATACTCACAGGTTGACTTAATCGAAACAGTTTCACGAGGGGCATAGAGTGCACCCTGTTGGGACGATGTAATGTAGGTCTACCTCTCAAAGTGAAATGTCCACATGATGTTAGAAAAACGAAACTTGTCTTTTAGAAGAATGGTTCTATCACCAAACTTCATTTGAAACATGATGAGGAAAGAACTAAATCTTGTGTGGAACATTTAGCCAATTGATGACCGAGAGAGATGGGTGTCCTGGTACTACATGCCAAGGATCGAGACTATGTACCACTTAAATTCCCGATACATCTTATTCCCTAAGATCTTGTTGGGCACTGGTTCTCTTCTACCTCCTCACCGCCTGGGTTATTTCCCATTGTTATCCTCTTGGCTATAGATGTTTGAGTTATTGAGCATGGAAGTATGCATGCACTTATGGAATGGTGTAGATGGATGGATGGAGGGCGTAGTGTCGATGATGGCTAAAACTGTTGTTACTTCACACACAAAATAAATAGATGACCCTATGATTGGTGAAGCATTGGGGCCTAGTTATTGTTCCCATGTACATCGAGCATCCATATATACTGGACTTAGTCTCGTCTTCTATTTCATAGCAAGACAGAGTTGTAGTACAAATTTCTCGCATATAGTAGTAGCTGTAGTTTTTAGCAGCGATAATAATAGAGGGGGGAGAGCAAGATGAGGACGTTGAGAGACACCTAACATCGGTTATTTGTCTTTTGGAATGGGATGCACCGAGAATTTAATTGTCTACTCATGATAGGGATACGGTTCTAGCAAGGGCTGAGGCAGAGGAGACTCATTGCCCATGGAAGACACAATGCAAAATTATGCCAAAAATAGTGGTTACAATGCAAAATTAAAGGGGTTCTATCAGTCAGCACAATTACGCGTGAGATTGGCCCTCGCTCTTCTCGATGAGTGAGAGTGCGTATATGTACGGTCAATATATTATATCTGAGCCCAACTCAAACGTAGTACACCGTCAAGCTGAAAACCGAGCCGGTATAGTAGAAACTGAAACCGTAGAAATGAGAGAAGGCCCTTTGGGTGTGGTCGCTGGTGCCTCAAGCTGCTGACTAGAATGCAGACAGGAAAAGCCAGCACCAAAGGAGATCACGAAGCTTTCTGTGTCTCAGAGGAGTGGCATGTGTTGCAAGTTCAAACAGATGTGATATGATGATGTCACGTCTTTTTAGGTTTTGTGATAATTAATCAGTCAACACCACAACGTCTCCCTTTTTTCTTCCCACACTCTCATATTCACTAGTTGTTAGTTATAAACCAACCCCTCGCCGTCCAACGGTCGCAAATAAAACCCACTTCGCCAGAAATAATCTTTGGAGGCACTTATGAGAAATTTTTGGAGGCGTTCTGACAAAAATGCCTTATAAGGCCTTTCCCTTCTAGACCATTTCTAGCACAAATTCTGAATGCCTTCAAACATGTAACATGTAAGCCCGTGTATCAAAATGCCTCCGAATAAGGTACGTGTTGTAGTGCTCCTCGTCTTTCTCCATACGCTCACCGTCCTTTTCACCGTGGTCGGCTACTCCGGCTCGTTCACCACCCATGCCGCAAGCGCCGGAGCCCACAACAACACGCACACAACGGCGCTGTCCTCACCAACATCTTCTGTGGCACCGCGGCGCTGCTGCGTTCACCTGAACGGCCGACTTCCTCGCCGAGTTGTGGTGCATATGCTTTTATGTTTCTTAATTAATTGTTTTATCAGCGGAAAATCTTAATCAACTGTTACAGTTACAATGTTTTTTCTTTGCAAGATAAATTTTCAATCTATTCATTAATCAAAATGCTGGAGATAATAAAAATTACAACCAGATCCATGCACCACCTAGCAACTACTACAGAACACTAGAGGTAATAAAAATTACAAACAGGTCCATGGACCACCTAGTGACGACTACAAGCACTGGAGTGAGCCGAAGGCGCGCCGCTGCCATCGCCCCTCCCTTATCGGAGCCGAGCAAACCTTTTTGTAGTAGACAGTCGGGAAGTCATCGTGCTAAGGCCCAAAGGACCAGCGCAGCAGAGAAGCAACCAATGCCGATGAAGAGAGTTGTAGATTGGAAAGACCGAACATGTAACCTCATGAACAAAGACGAATTGGATCGAAATAGATCCACCGAAGACCAGCACCGACCGAATCCCGCGAGATCCGACGAAGACACACTTCCACATATCCTTCGATGACACTATTGGCACCATCGTGACGGGGATAGGACGTGGGAGACATTATTCCTACCGAGGGACATCGCCACCGTCACACAGCCCCAACCAAGACTCTGAACCTAACAAGAACAAGAATGGGTTCCCTGCCGTAGGCGAGGGGCCGAGATCCTTCACACCTCTAGCGTCGGTGGGAGGAGGAAGGAGAGTTTTCCTGAGGAGGAAAGACACCCACGATGGGAGATGTAAGTCTAGCTTTGGCATGCAAGATGTTCTTATGCACTTTAAGGCCTAGTTTGGTAGCAAGGGATCTCCGTCGTTTCCCTCGGAGGGAGGAGCCCGAGTTAATTTCGCCCAGGTCTTTACGCTGGCCCATTTGGTGTCGCGCGAGAGAGGCCTTTCCATGCCCAACCCACCCCGATTCCCCGGCTAGGAAACCCTCGCCTTGTCACATCAGAAAAATTTTCCCTGTACATGCCGCTCGCGAAGTTCTGCACTGCCTTGAGCCTCGCGGCCCGCTCTGCTCTGGCTATGAAAGAAGACGCTAGCATCCCCTTCTCTCCCAAATGGTCAGGAGAGTCTCCACGGGGTTTTAATTTTGCCAAGAATATCCTACCCAGGTCGTATTTTACCTGGAAATAGCTAGCCCCGCATCCAAACAAGGCCTAAGAGTGTAAAGAAACGAAGAGCACATCTACAGTGAACTGGATTCTCCATGGTTAAATAGTATTTTAGATATAGTTTCTTTTGTTCTGGACCTGATTTGTAGTGAACTAAGTGCTCTATGGTTAAAGAGCTTTGTACTGAACTGAATTTCTACTGATTAGAAATGTATTTTGTAAGCTTATCTGGAGAATATCAATATAATTATCCAACTTACTTGATATTTGCAAAATCTAACTTGTTGTATTCGTATGATTTTGTATTTGGGCTTTTTTGCAGCTACGCCCGTCCAATGATTTCTTTCAACCTCCGCCATTGGAACCATGTATTTAAAAAAATGTTAAGTGTGTATAGAGAAAATGTTTCTCATGTATAAGAAAAAAATATAAAAAAATTATACAATGTGTGTTAAAAAATTTGAACTATTTAAAAAATGTTAATCAAGCATTTAAAAAAATTAAACATGTATTTTGAAAATAATTATCAAGCATTTGGAAAAAGTTGACACTGTATTAAAAAAGTTTAATATTTTATTTGTAAATATTCTTCAAGCATTTGAATATTTTTAAATATTAAAATAAAAAATGTTGACCATTTATTAAAAAAGTTAACCAACCATTTAAAACATGCATATAGACAAAATATTGACCATTTATTAAAAAATGCTAATCTTGTACTTGGAAAATTTCGATCAAACATTTGAAAAAAAAGTTAAATGAGTATTAAAATGTTTACCATGTGTTCAAAAAATGTTAAACTTGTATTTGAAAGATGTTAAACATGTATTAGAAAATTGTATTAGATATATACCAAAAATGTACAAAATGCGTGAAAAAGAACCCAGACATCCAAAAAAAGTTTGCAAAAAATGTTAATCATGTATTTAAAAAATGTTAAACATATATATAAAATATTTCTGATGTATAAGAAAAATATTGAATCTGTATTAACACGTGTTGAAAAAAAGTAAGCGATGAAAATGAAAAAAAAGAAAAGCAAAGAAACCCAATGAAAACCAAAAGAAAAAAAAATGCATGTTTTAAATGGTTGATTAACTTTTTTTAATACATGGTGTCCAAGGGCAAGCATGAGAGAGGATTGCTGATGGATTTGGATATTTTTGTTCTGGCGGCCATGTGGCAACATGAACCAAGCAATCCCTCTTCGGGTGCTTTTGTTTAAACTTCATGCCATAGTTTGTGTCTTATACTCTTATATGTGTGCTATATTTGTGTATAGAGAGGCCCCGTTTTTATCAACTTGCACCAGTCCCTGATGTGTCAGGACCGGCCCTGGCAGTTCAGACTGTGGAGGAGATTGTAATAGCTACACACTGCATAAAAGCAGACACTAGGTACTCACAGGTCGACTTAATTGGAATAGTTTCACGAGCGGCATATAGTGCACCTGGTGGGACAATGTAATGTAAGTCTGCCTCTCAAAGTGAAATGTCCACATGATGTTTGAAAACTGGAACTTTTCTTTTGGAAGAATGGTTCTGTCACCAAACTTCGTTTGAAACATGATGAGGGAAGAACTGACTCTTGTGTGGCACATTTAGCCAATTGATGACTGAGAGAGATGGGTGTGCTGGTACTACATGCCAAGTACCGAGACTTTGTACCACTCAAATTCCTGATACATCTTATTCCATAACAATCTTGTTGGGCACTGGTTCTCTTCTACCTCCTCACCGCCTGGATTCTTTCCCATTGTTATCCTCTCGGCTATAGATATGTGAGCCATTGAGCATGGAAGTATGCATGCACTTATGGACCGGTGTAGATGGATGGATGGACACAGTTCTTGCCACCTGAGTAGCCACATGCACTGATGCATAGTTATCTAGGTTGTGAGTACAATTGGCATCTACAAAAGCCTGCAATTGTGATGACAAGAGATTGAAAACGCACATGGGAGTATCCGCTTAATAAATGTGGTATGTCAGAATACTACAGAAAAACGAAATAATTTACATTACTATAGCCGGGAGTTGAGAAAACAAGGACATGATTTCATTTTCAAACTATGTACCAAGTGTTTCCTGCATATGTCATGTACATACACCGAGTCACATACTGCGCTCATTTATAAATACGAAGTGAAGAACTTCAGGTTGGCCTAGTAGTAAGCCTAGGCAATGCAAGCCTGTGCCTTTATGCCTTCACTTCTAGTCTGAGAAGAAGACCGGTCAGGAATTCTTGCACATATGGCGTGATCTCCTGGAAATGAGATGCATCGAGGATTTGATTTATAGTTACTGGATGACAAATAGGTGAACATGGACTTGTTAGGGCATACATATTACAAAGTTGTTTACGACCACCTTGAGTGTGTGTTTTGGTCGACGAGGTGGAAATCAAGACGAAATCTCCTACAAGACATTGTGTTTCCAAAAGGGTGGTTCTGCCTGCGTAGGGAGCCCATGCTCCTACCTAGCACGAATGAGAAACCGAGAACACTAATCTCTCTACGTCATCGAGATCAAGACCAGTTCTACCTTTGATAGATCTCCTACATGCAAATTGTACATGATTCCGTCCAGTCTATCAATCTCTGTCGCTAACTAGAATTACTACACCGGCAACATGCAGCGGCTAATTCCACCGCCTGGAAACAGACACTAGATACCCTTTGTATCGCACCCTTAATTTTTTTAAATTCCATCACTATTTACAAAACATGCATATCCAAATATTTGAGTCAATTATTCTATTACTAATGCATATCTAGAACTTGACTGCGAGAGATCGGCAATGACTTTGCACTCCTCGAAGTCAGGCTTAGGTGTAGTACCTGGTTTTCTTAGTGATATGTTCTCTTGTGATTTTTGATCGTCAGTATCTTGTTGAATACTTTGGACAAGATACCATGCAAATTGAAAAAGAAAAACTGATCCTGGTGAAAGATAGTTTCCAAGTGGAAATTCCGTGGAAGTCACAAGGTGATGGAGCAAAACCTCTTTGAGTACGAATTTCGGCCAACAAGGCGAAGCACATGAACAAATCTCTGACAAAACTTTTGGCTCCCAGTTTGTTCGCACTGTGCATGGAGGATATCCCATTATTCTCTACATGCTTTCCATGCTCTTAACTTGCGTGAATGGGAAACTAGAAGAGCCATGGTCCAGGGATAGATACCGGCCTCTCTAGTTTGTTGAAATCAAGATATAAGTCAACCATAGTTCGACCTCTGCAGAAGGGTCTTATACAGGATTCTGGCTAGTAACTCTGTGATCTATCGCCCAAGATGACACATCTTGTTTGCAGCAAGTTAGAATAGCTACTATATAGTACTATTGGAATTACTGTTAACCTCTCTGAAGTGGCTAATTCCACCGCCTAAAATCTTACACTGGACACCTTCAAATCCCAGCCTTCTTTGTTTGATTTTAACGTCAAGTAGAGAGAACCAGTCAAACCAAGGAGACAGAGTAACAAAACAAGACAACACATATACATACACAAAGGTAAAGAAATGTCGAACTACTCCAATCGCGCACACAACATGCGATTCCAAGTGTACATAACACGAAAAAGAATATCGTGGCAAGAATGTTGAATAACTTAATAAAGATGGCTGCAAGCGAATGTTGAATAACTTAATAAAGATGGCTGCAAGCATTGCCCAATGCAGAGGCATGGGGATATCCACCTTTTCGAAAACAATCCATGCATCATCCATTCATCATTCTGGCTGGAGTTAATGTTACAGTCAGACAGCTAGCATTAACACAAAAAGAAGGTGCAACAATGCAGGGAAGAATATAACTAACTTTCACACGACAGGAAACCACTGGATCAAGGAAAAAATATATCACCGACCACTACAACCCCATGGTGGACCAGGTGACTGTAATATCAGCTTTGAACTTCTCACTGATCGAGAATTTACCACTGTCAAATGAACATTTCTCTGCAATGAAAGTGAGGAAACAGGAATATGTCTTTGGTTCGGGCTCTCCATCCATCACAACATCAGACCTATGGTATTGGGTTGACGCTGCCATTACCGAAAAAGGCTTTCACTCCATTTTATAAATAAAACAAACCGCCACAAGCGACATAGAGTTCACACAAGATACAAACGCACTCACACGCACGTCGCCACACATAAACACACACAAAGTACCAGAACAAGGATCCGGCTTGCCTGCTCCCTCCCCATGCTCCCATCCGTGCTCCCACTTCATCCTACGGCTGTCTTTTTCCCTTTTTCCTTTTCTAATCTAATCACCCCCTGATTTTAAGGGGGTGGGGCCGAGCCTTATTTTGTTCCAATCAACTCAAGCCACGTACGCGGGAGCACGGATGGGCGCACGCACGGGGAGCAGGCAAGTCTCGTCCCCGGAACAAAGGTTCTGCTGAGGGTACCAGCTCAACAAGCCCAAAACAAAAATAGAAGGTGATAAGATGAACAGACGGCATCGCCTAGTCCGGCTTTGGAGATGGTGGCAGCAGGGGAGGCGACAACCGAAGCGCCAAGGTCCTAAATCCTGCGACGATAGCGTCGATGGCGCCTCGGTCTTGGGGCCGGCTAAGCAGCTTCCAAAGCTGCAAGAAACCAAAAATTGTAGGTACCGCCAGAAGGTCGTCGCAAGGGAGAGCGCTCAATGACTAGCTTGTTTTGAATCGTCCAAAGCGTCCATGCCATAGCCCCAATCCCGAGCCACCTAATGTGGCGAGAACTAATGGCCGTGGCATTCAACTACTCGAAGAGGTCGGGGAAGTTGGAGTGGCACCACCCTCCACCCATCACTTCTCGGAAGCAACTCCAGAGGAATTGAGCCGAGGCAGACGAGAAGAATATATGGTTAGAGTCTTTTCCTTATCGCACAAGGGGCAAATACCATCACCCGGGCCATCACGTTTGAGTAACTCCACCCCTGAAGGAACTCAACTACGAATCCATTGCCAATGGAAGATTCAAACCTTAAGTGGGATTCTAATTGACCAAATCTGGGAGAGGAAAACCAACCAGTATTCTCAAGACGGCACAAGATTACATCTGGCTCTAAGCTAGGGTTGTGCAAAGCCACACACTCGAGTAGCATCTCCCATGCCGCATGTTCCAAGGGGGGGGGGAGACGTGCCGGAAAGTGAGGGTTCCTAAGTCAATAAGGGCATCCTCGACAGAGATATAGGGAGACACGCATATGGAGAAAAGATTCGGGAACCTGGCCGCAAAGGTTGGGAGCCAGCCCACCCATCGAACCAAAACAGGGGACGATCCGGATCCCACCACGATCCAAGAGCCAATGCGGAGGACATTGGTGACCCAGAAGTATAGGGAATCTATCGTAGTCCTTTCGATAAGTAAGAGTGTCGAACCCAACGAGGAGCAGAAGGAAATGACAAGCGGTTTTCAGTAAGGTATTCTCTTCAAGCACTGAAATTATCGGTAACAGATAGTTTTGTGATAAGGTAATTTCTAACGGGTAACAAGTAACAAGAGTAAATAAAGTGCAGCAAGATGGCCCAATCCTTTTTGTAGCAAAGGACAAGCCTGGACAAACTCTTATATAAAGGAAAACGCTCCCGAGGACACATGGGAATTATCGTCAAGCTAGTTTTCATCACGCTCATATGATTCGCGTTCGTTACTTTGATAATTTGATATGTGGGTGGACCGGTGCTTGGGTACTGCCCTTCCTTGGACAAGCATCCCACGTATGATTAACCCCTATTGCAAGCATCCGCAACTACAAAAGAAGTATTAAGGTAAACCTAACCATAGCATGAAACATATGGATCCAAATCAACCCCTTACGAAGCAACGCATAAACTAGGGTTTAAGCTTCTGTCACTCTAGCAACCCATCATCTACTTATTACTTCCCAATGCCTTCCTCTGGGCCCAAATAATGGTGAAGTGTCATGTAGTCGACGTTCACATAACACCACTAGAGGAAAGACAACATACATCTCATCAAAATATCGAACGAATACCAAATTCACATGACTACTTATAGCAAGACTTCTCCCATGTCCTCAGGAACAAACGTAACTACTCACAAATCATATTCATGTTCATAATCAGAGGGGTATTAATATGCATAAAGGATCTGAACATATGATCTTCCACCAATTAAACCAACTAGCATCAACTACAAGGAGTAATCAACACTACTAGCAACCCACAGGTACCAATCTGAAGTTTTGAGACAAAGATTGGATACAATAGATGAACTAGGGTTTGAGATGAGATGGTGCTGGTGAAGATGTTGATGGAGATTGACCCCCTCCCGCTGAGAGGATCGATGGTGATGACGATGGTGATGATTTCCCCCTCCCGGAGGGATGTTTCCCCGGCAGAACAGCTCCGTCGGAGCCCTAGATTGGTTTCGCCAGGTTCCGCCTCGAGACGGCGGCGCTTCGTCCCGAAAGCTTCCTTCTGATTTTTTCCAGGGCGAAAGACTTCATATAGTAGAAGATGGGCACCGGAGGCCTGCTAGGGGGCCCACGAGACAGGGGGGCGCGCCCCTACCCTTGTGGCTAGGGTGTGGGCCCCCTCTGGTTGATTCTTTTGCCAGTATTTTTTATTAATTCCCAAACACGCCTTCGTGAAGTTTCAGGACTTTTGGAGTTGTGCAGAATAGGTCTCTAATATTTGCTCCTTTTCCAGCCCAGAATTCCAGCTGCCGACATTCTCCCTCTTCGTGTAAACCTTGTAAAATAAGAGAGAATAGGCATAAGTATGGTGACATAATGTGTAATAACAGCCCATAATGCAATAAATATCGATATAAAAGCATGATGCAAAATGGACGTATCAACTCCCCCAAGCTTAGACCTCGCTTGTCCTCAAGCGGAAGCCAATATCAAAAAATACTGGTCTTAGCAAAAAAGGATTGAGCTATTTCGAGAAATATATTAAACCAACTCCCCTAGAAGATTTCACAAAACCATTATCGCTTAGCTTTCGATTTTTCGGGAATATATTGGAAATATGTCCACATGTTTAGAGATAGATGTGTCGATAAAATAAAATACGGACATGAGGGCATCATGATCATTCTTTTAACAACATATATATATATATATATATATATATATATATATATATATATATATATATATATATATATATATATATATATATATATATATATATATATATATATACCTGAACTGCCTGAGTAACGCGCCTGAACTTCCCTCTGTACGAACCTGACCTTCGGGCTATCTTCGCAACCGTGGCTTCCCCCGCGAATTATTCTGGTTAGTCGTGTTCTATATGATGTTAGTGTAATCTACAAACGTTTTTTAGCAACTAAATACCGGTTTTAAATAGGAATCTCGCTCGTTGGCGGATTTTGCTCTCGGGTCATGACGAAATTGCGTTTTTTGCAATTTTACTGCCTGAGTTGTTCGACCTGAACTTCCCCCCGTGCTAGGTTGAACTTCCGCCAACATTGTCCAAATGGGGCTTGCGATACACCGTTGGAAAGCTATGGACATCAGTATCGTGACCCAAGTCAAATTTTTGGCAAAATGTAAGCGGTTTAAGAGCAGTTTCGAAAATCGTTTTTATTCATGCAAAAAACATGAATCGTATTTTCGATCGCTGTTCTAAACCGTTTATCGGAATGAGGCAAATAATATGGCGTTGGAAATCTGCTGTAAAACCGCTCCTTCCACGTGTTGAAAGTTTTCTCTAATTCCCTATGGATAAAGAGTAATTTGGCAAATCGTAAAATTTCACAAACGAAACAGCCGAGTTCGTATTTTTTATGTCATTTCTAAACGGCTAATCCAATTGAGGCAAATAAGATGGCGTTGGAAAGCTTATGGAAATGCGCTACTTTTTCATGTTAAAAGTTTTTTCTAATTTTGAACGGTATAAGAGTAATTTAGAAAACGGTACAAGTTCCACCTAGTTCGTATTTTTGAGCTAATTTTTTAACCTTTTGTCCGAATGCAGCAAATGATATGGCGTTTGAAATCTTGAGGAAATGCGAAACTTTTTGGTATATATTATTTCCCCCAATTCATTACGGTTTTATGTCAATTCGAAAGATGGCTAAAAATGTATTTTCGCTGCAATTTCTACAAACTTTGTCGGAATGAGGCGAATAATATACCGTTGAAAATCTACGGAAAATGCGAAACTTTTTCATGTTGATGGTTTTCTCTGATTCCTAGTCGTTTTCAAATAATTTCGAAAACGGCGGGATCATTCATTTTGCCTTTATCGCGAAACAAATTCTTCGAAAATGCACCGCGTGAAGACTTGAACTTCTCGACATGTCTACTTGAACTTTACTCTGTTTTTCACGTGTTTTTTGCCCGTAGCTCTCCATCCACTCACCGGAACACTCACCGTAATTGAGCAAGTGATATACCGGTGGAAAGCTGCTGTAAACACGCAACTTTTCCGTGTTGATCATTTTTCCATACTCGCGACGATTTTAAAAGTTTTTTTATCTAAAATTCATTCAGTGTAGAAGTTGAACTTCCTGCTGTTTTCAAGTTGAACTTCTGTGACGTATTTTCGTTTGCAATTTTCCCATCCATTCGTCGGTGTTACACAAATGATATTCCTTTTGTATAAACCTCTCTCACAATAATTTTTTTAACTTTCTCCGACCGAGCACTTGAACTTATAACACAAAGAAAAATTAGCCTTTGCTTTTTTTATTCTTCTTTAATACAAATGCACACCGTGTAGTACGTGAACTTCTCGCAGTTATCAATCTGAACTTCTCTGGGTTACGTGAAAATATCTGAGTTTTTTTTTATGAATTTTTAATCTGATTTTCTTAATCCTTATTCATGAATTTTGAAGCGCTCTATTTTTAAAAGTTGAACTTCTTGTTTTTTTTGAACTTCTTGTTTCCATTCTTTTTAATAATGAGGAAAATCTGAGTTTTTTATAATCATCGAACTTCTCCATCTTTTTAATATGGACTTCCTGGTTTTATTTCTTAATATTTTTTTATGAAATTTTGAAGCGCTCTATTTTTAAAAGTTGAACTTCTTGTTTTTTATTTTTGAACTTCTTGTTTCCATTCTTTAATAACGAGGAAAATCTGAGTTTTCTATAATCATCAAACTTCTCCATCTTTCTTAATATGGACTTCCTGGTTTTTTTTCTTAATATTTATTATGAAATTTTGAAGCGCTCTATTTTTTTAAGTTGAACTTCTTGTTATTTAATTTTTGAACTTCTTGTTTTCCATTCTTTAATAACGAGGGAAATCTGAGTTTTCTATAATCATCGAACTTCTCCATCTTTCTAATTTGGACTTCCTGGTTTATTTTGTTTAGTAACGGAAAAAATCCTACTTTTTGATAGAGATCGAGCCCCTTCGTTAAATTTGAACTTCTAGGTTTATTTTAATAGAACTTCTTCATTATTTCGAATAGAACTTATTGCTCTTATTCTTTACTAACTGGAAAAAATTGAGTTTTCAAATTAATATCAAACTGCTCTGCTTTTAAAAATTGAACTTCTTGGTTTTATTATTTAGTAACAAGAAAAAACTGAGTTCTTAATATGCATTGAACTACTTCATTTTTCAAAATTGAACTTCTTGGTTTTTAACTTTAGTATTGTGGAAAAATGCCCAAAATGACATTGTTTTTTGTTTTTGTTTTTTGATCTTCTAAATCCAAGGTTTTAATATACTTTGAACTTCTGTGCTATTTTAATTTGATCTTCACATTATTTTTTTATTTTTTGAGTAAAGTTTTTATTTTTTTATTTTTTAAATAAACATAAATTTGACTAATTTTTTTATTTTTGATCTTCACGGTTGATTCTTTAATAATAGCGGATATCCGTGTTTTTTTAAAGATGGTAAAATCCTAGTTTTTTCAATAAACATCGAACCACTTTGTTATTTTATTTTGAACTTCTAGTTTTTTTAAAAACGAGAAAATTCTTTTAAATCTATTTTTAGTTTTTTTATTTAATTTGAACTTCTTCATTTTATTTTTTAGTAATGAGAAAACATCTACGTTTTTTTAACCTTCGAACTTCTGTATTTTTTTACTTTGAACTTCTTAGAAAAATATGGTTTTAAATAAGCAAACAATATTCTAGGTTTGCAAATTTGAACTTCTAGGTTTTTTGAACTTCTCGGTTATTTCAAATTGAACTTCTATGGTTTGCAAATTTGAACTTCTCGGTTATTTCAAATTGAACTTCTATGGTTTGCAAATTTGAACTTCTACGGTTTTTGACCTGCTCGGTTATTTGTACTTCTAGGGAATTAAAAAAAATTGGTAGTCAAATGAAAAAGGTTATAGTCCCACAGGCATAAACAATCGAACTTCGCTGAATTTTGAGCAGTAATACATGAACTTCTAATGTACAAAATTGTCTTGTCTCTGAAACTAGTGGGTGGAGCTTCACAAGTGGACGACAGCGCCCGTCGTTGGATAGGCGAGAAGGAGGAATGGTGATGCTGGGGAAGGTCGGATCAGTCGTCGCTGCAACTAGTGGGTGGAGCCTCACAAGTGGACGGGGGCGCGCGTTGTTGGATAGGAGAGAAGGAAGAATGGTGATGTCGGGGAAGGTCGGATTAGTCATCACTGCAGTCCACACACCACAGCGTGGTGGTCGCCGTTGGTGTTGCACATGCCGCATAACTGCTATTCAAATACTATTTACTATATTATTACAAAATTCTCCCATTTTTTATCCCAATCTGTTATGTTTGAACTTCATTTGCTTTTATATCTGACCTTCTAGAATTTTTTTATGGGAAATCATCCAAATACATTTTGTTAGATCAAAGCAAAATCCCCTAATCCTGTTGGACGTCCTGGTGGCGCGCACATCCAGCTGCAGGATCGCCAAGTTGAAGATGCTCTAAGAATAATTCAACAATCACATCCCTTTATTACGAAGTGCATCAAGATAAATAGCACATTACTTTTATCTCCAGCTTCTTATTTTCCATAGCGCCTGAGGCCCGGTTAATCAATTAGTTGTCGCGGCAGTCAACGAACTGGTAGTTGACGGTGAGGTGGCCCTGGGCCACGCCCTGGCCATTGGTGTCGATCTTGCTGAACACCGTATCGAAGTCCAGGTCCAGCCTACCGTTGCTACACTGGTCGAAGATCCTCGCCGTGATCTGCGCGCCGGTCGCCGTGTTCGTCACCTACACATGCAGGGTCACATCACAGGGGAAACGTCGTCATTCTAGCAGCAAGCAAAGACCACACAAAACAAAACAAGAGGAAGAAAGACAGACGGTTGAGAAAAGATTGTCCTTTATTACCAGGAGGCACTTGCCGCAAGACGCCTGGCCGGTTGGCTTCGTCGCCGCAGGGGCGGGCTTTGTCGGGGACGGAGGAGACAGGAGCGTGGGGCAAAGGGGCATGCATCGCCGGAGTAGTCCGCGGGGGCTCTCGTCGCTGGGGTAGCTGGAGCCCGGGGTAGGTGCTGGGACGAGGGGGCGGCCACGTCCTGAAGGAGGCGGGGGTGGCCTGGCACCGGAGGAGGCGGGGGCGGCGGGGCATCGGAGAGGCGGGTGAGGCCTCGCGCCGGAGGAGGTGGGCGGCGGTGGCGCGCCGGAGAGGCGGGGGAGGCCTCGCGCCGGAGGGGGTGGGGGCGGCGGTGCGGCAGAGGGAGCGGGAGCGGCGGCGCGGCAGAGAGGCGGGGGCGGCCTCGAGCCGGAGGGAGCGGTGGCGGCGGCCCGGCAGAGAGGCGGGGGCGGCCTCTAGTCGGAGGGGGTGGGGGCGGCGGCGCGGCAGCACGCCGGAGAGGCGGGGGAAGGCTCGATGGAGGCGGACCAGCGGCGGGATGGAGAAGGTCGTGGGGTGGATCAGAGAAGGTCGTGCGAGGTGTGGGGGTAGTTGGTTCTGATTTTTTTGGGAGAACCTATCGGGCTCTATATAGGTATGATGTGATCCAAATAGTTATTTTGATCCCAGGATCAGAATAGTGTTGTCCTATATATATTCTTATTGATCCCCTATATATATTGTATGTAGTATTTGTCGAAACCGAGAGTATGTACGTGTAGTATGTAGTATATAACAATGATTAGGTACTATATATAGGACGCGGCTTTTTTGCTCCTAGGTGCATATGCACCTATTGTCGAAAACACACATTTTGAAAAGTTAAAAAATTCGGAAAAAAATCCCGCGTGTATATCCGGACATTTTATGTCCGTTCACAGGGTTTCAGTGAAAAACGACGTTTTTTGTGGCTTGTGTAAAAAAGATAAAGAAATGCCTCGTGAATAGTTAGAATGAAGCATCAGAAATTGTCTTTTTTACATAAGCCACAAAAAACGTCGTTTTTCACGGAAACCTTGTGAACGGACATAAAATGTCCGGATATACATGCGGGATTTTTGTTCCGAATTTTTCAACTTTTTGAAATGTGTATTTCGACAATGGGTATATATGCACGTAGGAGCAAAAGGGAATATCCCCTATATATACTAATTTTTCGGTAGTATGTATCATTTTTTTGTATGTTCTTTTTTACGTACAAATATGTACGTATTTCACAAATATAACAAAAACTATAGGCTTATATACAATTTTTTCATGTAACTTGCTTTGAAATATCTTAGATATAGTGTATGAACATATTTAAAATAATAAAATAGTATATACAGTACCACATGACATATAGGGTAACTACCACCGAGTGGTAGGATGGATTTTCCAGGATGCAGAATAAGTTAATCTTCACCCGAGGGTGCAGAATAAGTTAATCTTCACCTGAGATAATCTTATGATCACTTCATAATTAAATTACATTTAAAATTCAAATAGTTACATTCTTATTGATTCACTACGTAAAATTTGGTATAAAAATAAAAATATAGATTATAAGACAAGAAAATTTGGAGTTTATGTATATTTTACACTATGTTTTCACGTTTGTAATTTTACATAACATAAAATATTTTGTACGGTGACTATATTTTTTTAGACGGTCTCTTTTTACGTCAGAAATAAGATAAAACATACGGAACGTAAAATTACAATGCATTGCTGGTAAAATAGAGGGGTGAAGAATAACTATTCCTGACCCAGGGTGACGAATAATCAATCCATGACAACACTATTATGATCATGGTATTAGAATAACTATTTGGATCACAGCGCCCCTATATAGAGCCGGATTAGGTTTTCCCGAACTAAAAAAACCCAACCCACCCCCACAGCTCCCCCGAAGGCCCGACCCACCTGCCCACCTCCTCCCCACGACCTTCCCCCGATCCTGCCGCGGCCTCCTCCCGGCACGCCGCCATGGCCCGTGACCTTCTCCCGCCGCCGCGACCGCCCGCCGGACCCTCGGCCCCGACGCGCCGCCCGGCGCCGCCCCGACGCACCTCCCGCCGTCGTCCCCCGGCTCCGACGCGCCTCCTGTCGTTGTCTCCCCGGTCGCCGATGTGCCTCCCGCCGCCGGCCTCTGGATCGGGCCGTCGCTCCGCCTTCGCCTGCCGAATACGGCCGCTGCGCCACCCCCTCCGACGGATCCACCCAGGGATCGATCCCGACGCTGCCTGTAGCCACCACGCACCGACGCTCGCCCCACCGGATCTCCTGGACGCCTCTGCTTCAACCGGACTGCCCCGCCTATTTCTGGTGCGCCGGTGCACCCCCTCTATGCATCATCGCCCAGGTTGCAGAGAGGATCAGAGGACGTGGGAGGAGGTAGTGGCCGCTTGAAGACTGAAGATGTGCAGTTCGAGCAGTACAACTTGGCAGGTCAAGAGATTCCTCTGCCCGCGATGATGCTGGCCAGTGCGTCGCTCCCCGGCCTGGAGCTTTCACCCACCATCGTGTGGTCGTGCTGCAGCCACTGTTGTATAGTGGTTTAGGAGGATCCCCGCCAAAGCTGGAAGGAAGAAGGAGCTCCATCCAGCCTGTGAAGTTCGGCCGGTGAGCCTGTGCAGTCCAACGGCGCATGCGTGCTTGTGTCCGGTTCATGGGCGTAGCGTGTGTGGTGATCGCGTGCACACGGGAGCCACATGCGTTGTTAACAGAAGCCAAGCTAGAAGCAGAACGCAATACCTTCATACGAGTGTGCACGTGAGACAAATCACAGAGAAGTTCAGGGAACGCAATGGTGCAGCCGCGGCAGCATCGATGATAATGGCGTGGCGTTCCTGGTGCTCCTCCCTCTGCTGCCTTGCTTGTTGCGATGCCACCGCTTCTGCATGTTTGTACTAAGGCGGCTACCCATCTATCTTCACAAGTGATTCTTGTTTGGCAATTTGGAGGAACTTGCGGCTCTGAAAATCTGACTCTACATTGTTCTTGTTTTTGTTCTTCAGAAGTTAAGGCAACTAGGTTGCTGACTACGTAAAGCTGCTCTTTTCTTCTTGAAGGATTAAAGTTGCTCTGGTTGTGCTAGTTAGTACTAAACCATAATCTCGTAAAGTGCATAATGCTCATGCCCTTGGACGTTGGGCATGGAATATGGGATGTGCATGACGTTTATCGGCGCCACCTCTGGGCCGTTCAACTACGCCGCCACTGGAGGTTCACATCTGTAGCGCCCCAGGAACCACACTGCTGCCATGCTCTGATGAGATCTTGGCCTCATAGTTTTGATTTCATACTTTCGGTCATCGACGCCCCCGCAATATGGTTGTTTATGCTTGCACTACTGTGCTACTACAAATCTGCAGGCCAAAAATCAAACTTCACCAAAAAGTAGAAAAAAGATGAGCACATACGCCCATCGATGTCCGTTGTGTTATCCTACTTGATGAAAAAAAGGAGCATGTAGTTTCGTTCACTCAAGTGCCAACATAAAAAAAAAATCAGTTTTGGTTCTCCCGTAGTTATTTCCCCAAGCTTGAGGGAGCACCGACCATCCCCCAAAAGTGTGTTTTTCTACGTTTTTCTGTTCAGAGTGTGGTGAGAAATGAGAGATACAACATGTCTTTGTTGGTATGGCAACAAGCCGAGAGAATAACTAAAAATATGTATTTTTTTTCTTGATCTGTTGTTTCTGTATTTGGCTCATGAAAAAATTGACTTGATGTACGTCCAGATATTGCCTCGTTGTCAACAAGGCGAGTAAATAATTATTTTTCAATTTTTTCTTGAAGTTCAAATTGGTGAACCCAGTCCGTTCAACACTGTGAAACCAGGCCGTTCAAGTCCACTGATCTCCCTTGTTTCTAAAAAAAAGGATTTTTCTCTTTTAAATATGAATTTATAAAAAAATGGATGATACCTATTTCTAAAAAACCTAGAAGGTCAAATCAAAATAAGGGAGTGGTTCAATGTTTTTCATTTCTTATAAAACTTGGATTTTTGCCATTAATGGAAAATAAAACAAGAAGTCCAAATTAAAAGATGGAGCAATTTAATGTTTATAAAAAAACTCAGATTTTCCTCGTTTACTAAAGAATTAAAACATGAAATTCAAATGTGAAAAATGATGTAGTTCGACCTATATAAAAAACTCAGATTTTCCTCACTAGTAAATAATAAAACCAAGAAGTTCAATTTTAAAAAGGGGAGCAGTTCAAAAATTATTACAAAACTCGGATTTTTCGCGTACATAAGAATAAAACAAAGAAGTCCACATTACGGAAAGGAAACAGGGAGAATTTCGCATAGACATGCCCAGAAGTTCAACTTCTTCATGCAGTGCATTTTTTGAAAACTCTGTTTCCGCGATGAGGCATCCCGCATGATCTCGTCGTTTTCAAAATTCTTCAGAACGGCTTGGAATTAGAGCAAACTCTCTACATGAAAAAGTTTCACAGTTTTGATAGCTTTCCAATGCTATATCATTCGCCCCATTCCAATAAATTATCCTCCAACCGCCAGCTTCCGCAGGGCAATTTGGAAGGTGTCGCGCCCGGCCGCGTTGTTCCTCGCGTCCGACCAGGCCGTGTTCGTCGACGGCCACAACCCCGTCGTCGACAACGCCACCACCATCGTACACCCCGTCGTGCTACGCTCCGTCAGCCTGTGATGCGTGGCGCACGCTGATGGTTTCATCAGATGAGCTCTCCTCGTTGAGCGTGAGGCCATAGAGCGAGCCGCGGCCAAACGCGTGCTTACGCGCCTCCGGTGCCTAGCCGCCACGAATGCTGGTACC
This sequence comes from Aegilops tauschii subsp. strangulata, assembly GCF_002575655.3. Lineage (NCBI taxonomy): Eukaryota > Viridiplantae > Streptophyta > Magnoliopsida > Poales > Poaceae > Aegilops > Aegilops tauschii. The sequence continues at coordinate 431,593,367 of NC_053035.3, forward strand.
AGCTTCTGCATGGACGATGCACACATTGTTCGCTGGCTCAAGGGAGAGATTGCTTAGGTTGAATTGAGGTGGCTGAACAATTCGAAGAGCTGGCGCGACGACGAGTTACTCTGGTTCACGGAAAACGAGTATGTGCAAAAATGCTATTAGTGGTTTTCCCATAAACGCGAAATTGTGAGTTTACGCAAAACCAATTTCACTAGCACGCGGATTAGTTACGGTGCCCAAACGTGGTTTATCTTAAAACCAGGGAAAAATCAGCTTTGCGCAAACGAGAACTTAATATTGAGGGCATCGATCAAGCTAGTATATGGTCGTTAAAAACTAGTATGCTGTTTTGTATTTATGGATGTAGGAAAGATGGTTTCTACCTCAAAAGTATGTGGTAGTTGTGTGTGCGTGTGTGCGCGCGCATGTTTATATGTGTGCTTGTGTGAGGGGTGTTTCCTTTTATTTTATTCATATGTAAAAAGGGAAAAAGAAGGTCTCATATATGAGATAAGCAATAAGATAAAAATGTAATAGTGAAAAAATGTTTGCCATGAAAATTCTCATATTCTTAAAATAAAGACCAAGAAGTTCATGTAAAAAAAAGAAGCATTTGACGTCTATTTAAAAACCGTTATTTTCACGTGTCAAAAAGATTTTCAACCAAGAATTTCAAATTATAATAATCAAGGAGTTCAATGTTTATAGAAAAATTGAACTTCCCCGCTTCTTAAAAAGCAGGAACTTCAAATTAAAAAAAGCAAGCCAATAAGTCTGAATTAACAAGATGGAGCAGTTCAATGATCATAGAAAACTCAGATTTCCTCGTTATTAAAGAATGGAAACAAGAAGTTCAAAAATTAAATAACAAGAAGTTCAACTTCTAAAAATCGAGCGCTTCAAAATTTCATAAAAAGGGATTAAGGAATAAAACCAGGAAGTCCATATTAAAAAGATGGAGAAGTTCGATGATTATAGAAAACTCAGATTTTTCTCGTTATTAAAGAATGGAAACAAGAAGTTCAAAAAAAAACAAAGAAGTTCAACTTTTAAAAATAGATTAAAAAGATGGAGAAGTTCATATTAAAACATGGAGAAGTTCGATGATTATAGAAAAACTCAGATTTTCCTCGTTATTAAAGAATGGAAACAAGAATTTCAAAAATAAAATAACAAGAAGTTCGTATTAAAAATTTCATAATAAAAAAATTAAGAAATAAAACCAGGAAGTCCATATTAAAAAGATGGAGAAGTTCGATGATTTTAGAAAACTCAAATTTTGCCCGTTATTAAAGAATGGAAACAAGAAGTTCAAAATAAAATAACAAGAAGTTCACCTTTTAGAAATAGAGCGCTTCAAAATTCATAAAAAAGGATTAAGAAATTCAGATTAATATTCACAAAAAACTCAAATATTTTCATGTAACCAAGAGAAGTTCAGTTTGATAACTACCAGAAGTTCATGTACTACATGGTGTGCATTTTGTATTAAAAAGGAATAAAAAAGCAAAGACTAAAAGTTTTGTTGTTATAAGTTGAAGTCCTCGGTCGGGGAAAGTTAAAAAAATATTGTGAGAGGGATTTGTACAAAAGGAATATCATTTGTGTAATAGTAACGAATGGATGAGATAATTACAAATGAAAATACGTCACAGAAGTTTAACGATAAAACAACAGGAAGTTCAACTACTGCACTGAATGAATTTCAAATGAAAAACTTTTAAAACGCCATGAGTAAAAAATGATCAACACGGGAAAGTTGCGTGTTTACAACAGCTTTCCATCGGTATATCACTTGCTCAATTCCGGTGAGTGGATGGAGAGCTACGAGCAAAAAAGACACATGAAAAACGGAGTGAAGTTCAAGTAGGCATGCCGAGAAGTTGAAGTTCTTCACGCGGTGCATTTTCGACTAATCTGTTTCGTGATAAAAGCAGAACGAATGATCTTGCCATTTTTGAAATTACTATAAAACGGCTAGGAATCAGAGAAAACCATCAGCATGAAAAAGTTTTGCATTTTTCGTAGCTTTTCAACGGTATATTATTTGCCCCATTCCGATAAAGTTTGTAGAAATTACGACGAAAATACACTTTTAGCCATTTTCAAAATTGATTTGAAACAGTAAGGAATTGGGAGAAACAATATATAGCAAAAAGTTTTGCATTTCCTCAAGCTTTCCAACGCCATATCATTTGCTGCATTCGGATTTACGGTTTAAAATTAGCTCGAAAATACAAACTCGGTGCAACTTGGACCATTTTCTAAATTACTTTTAAACCGTTCAAAATTAGAAAAAACTTTCAACATGAAAAAGTAGAGCATTTTCATAAGCTTTCCAACGCCGTATCATTTGCCTCAATTGGATTAGCCATTTAGAAATGTCATCGAAAATACTAACTAAGTTGTTCGGTTTGCGAAATTTTATGATTTTCGAAATTACTCTTTAACGATAGGGAATTTGAGAAAACTTTCAACATGTGAAAGAAGCGGTTTTGTAGCAGCTTTCCAATGCCATATTATTTGCCTCATTCCGATAAACGGTTTAGAAATGCGATCGAAAATACGATTCACATTTTTTGTATGAAGAAAAAACGGTTTTCAAAACTGCTCTTAAACCGGTTATATTTTGCCAAAAATTTAACTTGGGTCATTATACTGGTGTCCATAGCTTTCCAACGGTATATCGGAAGCCCATTTGGGCAATATTGGAGGAAGTTCAACCTAGCACCGGAAGAAGTTCAGGTCGAACAACTCAGGCAGTAAAATTGCAAAAAACGCAATTTCATCATGACCCGAGAACAAAATCCACCAACGAGCGCGATTCCTATTTAAAACTGGTATTTAGTTGTTAAAAAACGTTTCTAGATTACACTAACATCATATAGAACACGACTAACTAGAATAATTATATATATATATATATGGAAAATCCATCCTACCACCCGGTGGTAGTAACCCACATATCTCATATACTACCAAGTGGTACTATATATACTATTTTATTATTTTAAATATGTTCATATACTATATCTAAGATATTTCAAAGCAAGTTACGTGAAAAAATTGCATATGAGCCCATAGTTTTTTGTTGTATTTATGAAATACGTACATATTTGTATGTAAAAAAGAGCATACTAAAAAATGGTACAAACTACCTAAAAATTTGTATATATACTATCTAATCATTGTTATATACTACATACTACACGTACATACTGTCGGTTTCGACAGATACTACATACAACATACAAAACGCAAGTGGTGGTAAGTACTACAGAAACATTTGTCGAGTAACGCGTCTGACCTTCCTCGAGTACAAGGTTGAACTTCAGCTAAAAAGTGTTCAAATGGGGCTTGCGATATACCGTTGGAAAGCTATGGACACCAGTATTATAACCCAACTTCAATTTTTGTCAAAATGTAAGCAGTTTAAGAGCAGTTTTGAAAATCGTTTTTTCTTCACACAAAAACGTGAATCGTATTTTCGATCGCATTTCTAAACCGTTAATCGGAATGAGGCAAATAATATGGCGTTGGAAAGTAAAATTTCACAAACCGAGCAGCCGAGTTCGTAATTTCGATGCCATTTCTAAATGGTTAATCCAATTGAGGCAAGTAATATGGAGTTGTAAAGCTTATGAAAATGCGCTACTTTTTCATGTTGAAGGTTTTTCCTAATTTTTAACGGTTTAAGAGTAATTTAGAAAACAGTACAAGTTCCACTGAGTTCATATTTTCGATCTAATTTTTTAGCCGTACGTCCGAATGCAGCAAATGCTATGGCATTGGAAAGCTTGAGTAAATGTGAAACTTTTTGATATGTATTGTTTCTCCCAATTCCTTACGGTTTTATGTCAGTTTTTAAAATGGCTAAAAATGTATTTTTGCCGTAATTTCTACAAACTTTGTCGGATTGGTGCGAATAATATACCCTTGAAAAGCTACGGAAAATGCGAAACTTTTTCATGTTGATTCTTTTCTCGGATTCCTAGCCGTTTTCAAGTAATTTTAAAAACGGCGGGATCATTCGTTCTGCCTTTACCGCAAAACAGATTATACGAAAATGCACCGCGTGAAAAACCTGAACTTCTCGGCATGTCTACTTGAACTTCACTCTGTTTTTCACGTGTTTTTTTCCCTATCGCTCCATCCACTCACCGGAACACTCACTGGAATTGAGCAAGTGATATACCAGTAGAAAGCTGTTGTGAACACGCAACTTTCCCGTATTGATCGTTTTTTCATACCCGCGACGATTTTAATAGTTTTTCATCTGAATTCATCCACTGTAGTAGTTGAACTTCCTTTTGTTTTCAGTTGAACTTCTGTGACGTATTTTCGTTTGTAATTTTCTCATCCATTCGGCAGTGTTACACAAATGATATTCCTTTTGTACAAACCTCTCTCACAATAAATTTTTTAACTTTCTCCGACGACGGACTTGAACTTATAACAACAAAACTTTTAGTCTTTGCTTTTTTTATTCTTTTTAATACAAAATGCACACCGTGTAGTACATGAACTTGTGGCAGTTATCAACCTGATCTTCTCTCGGTTACGTGAAAATATTTGAGTTTTTTCATGAATTTTTAATCTGGTTTTCTTAATCTTTTTTATGAATTTTGAAGCTCTCTATTTTTAATAGTTGAACTTCTTGTTATTTTATTTTTGAACTTCTTGTTTCCATTCTTTAATAACGAGGAAAATCTGACTTTTCTATAATCATCGAACTTCTCCATCTTTTTAATATGGACTTCCTAGTTTTATTTCTTAATCTTTTTTATGAAATTTTGAAGCGCTCTATTATTAAAAGTTGAACTTCTTGTTATTTAATTTTCGAACTTCTTGTTTCCATTCTTTAATAACGAGGAAATCTGAGTTTTCTATAATCGTCGAACTTCTCCATCTTTTCCATTTGGACTTCCTGGTTTTATTTCTTTTAGTAACGGAAAAAATACTACTTTCTCATAGACATCGAGCCGCTCCGTTTTTAAATTTGAGCTTCTAGGTTTATTTTAACGGAGAAAATCTTTTTTATAAAATTGTTTGAGATGCTTTTTTTATTACCTTCTTTGGGTTGTAACAAACATTGAACTTCTTCGTCTTTTTAATTTGAACTTCTTATTTTAAATTTTTTTTTTGTAACTTGATCATCTTGGTTTTGTACTAAAAATTGAACCTCTATGTTTGTGAAATTTGAACCTCTAATTTCTCTGGGAAACATGGAAAATGTTTTCTTTGAATAGTTTTTTGAACTACTAAGTTTTTTAAAACTTTTTTAGTTTTTCCTTGTTTCTTAATTTTAACTTCTTCATTTTAATATTTAGTAATGAGAAGACATCTAAGTTTTTTTAACCTTCGAACTTCTCTTTTTTTACTTTGAACTTCTTAGAAAAATATGGTTTTAAATAAGCAAACAATTTTCTAGGTTTTTAAATCTAAACTTCTAAGTTTTTTCACCTTCTCAATTATTTCAAATTGAATTTCTAGGGTTTTCAAATTTGAATTTCTATGTTTTTGGACCTTCTCGGTTATTTCAAAATTTCTATTTTTTAAATCCATTTTATATACTTTTTTTGAACTGCTCTGTTATTTTGAGTTGGCCTTCTCTCTTATTATTTAGAAACGTGGAAAATCTAACTTTTAAAAAAATTGGTTATTTTTTTATGAACGAGAAAAATCCAAATTTTTAATGAGCATCCAACTGATCTGTTATTTTAATTTGATCTGTTCACAGGATCAGAATAACGGGATTTGAGAGGGACTCCCGTGGACAGTTGCTCGCGATGGAATCGACCTCTCAGACTATACATTGTTTTTTAATTACTACAATCTTCAAACTAGAGTCACATTGGACTGCACAATTACGTACAGTCGGACAGGAAGTGTTATGCATTTAGATAGGATATAATTTACAACAATCACGTTCAATGCATCAAACTTCAACCTGGACTCGCATTGGACAGCAAAACTAAATTTTTGTGATGACTTAAAACCAAATTTATCTGTTCATAGCGACAATGTCGTCGCTGCCAAACATAGATTCTTTTTCAGAATAAGTAGAGAGGGGATGGAAGGGAGACCGTGCGGTCCTTTATTCGCTCCAGCGGAATGACCAACATCATTGCAGGAGGTCGAAGAGAACAGCTTCCGGCGAGGATGATGAACCCGGGCAGGGGATTTCCATGAAGTGCTCACGACCTGCCCAGGGCGTGCCCGCGACCTTCCCAGGATGGTGCTGCACCTCGGATGACGCTGGATCCAGGGAGCACTAGTTCTCTGAGAAAAGGAAATAAAGGAAAACAAAAATCCTTCTACCGTAGATGTCCCAACTTAGTACATACCTCACCACGCCTTGAACTAGTACTCTCAATTCCCAAAAAAGAATACAACTAGTACTCAGCGACCTAGCATTCTGCCTGCAACGCACACACACTCTCAGTGTTTTTCTATTCTTTATTTATGCAGCAGAACTGCTGTTAATACTATTTATTGCAGAGTTCTCCTGTTTTTTTATTCCCGTATGTTATCTTTGAACATCATTGGTTTTTGCATCTGACCTTCCAATCATTCTGCGACAGCGGCTCATGCGTATCAGGGCCACCAAGTCCCCGTACAGAAGCAATCATCAGCGTTTTTACATTATGATCTGAATTTGGAGCGAGAAGAACAACTCTCATGGACAACAGTGAGGAAAAGGAAATCCTTTGCTATCGCTGTTTAGCCAAATCTTAATGGAGCAAACCTCACTCTGCTTGGATCTCGCGTTCCTCAACCATCCACAGTCCGTTCCAATATGACTTATTTGTCCTCCCCAGAATAACACTTCTCAACTTCCTGAAGGGACTGACATTGTAAGAAATTACTGATTTTAGAGGTCTAATAATCACTGCTGGGCAGGATTTTACAACCATTCAAGAGTTCTTTTCGTGTGAACAACCCATACTCCTTTCAGAAAGAATACTTTGCCTCATTGTCTGCATCCTAAACTACAGATGCAGGTACCACGCACTACCGCACACATCACACACACCCTTGTTCCACGCGAGCGACGGACAACCTGCAGTATAAGGCAAGGTTGGACTGCATGGCGGTCGTAGTTGGACGGCGCAGGAGCCGCATGGGTCCTGGAAGCTGCACCAGCCAAAGCCCAGGAGGACATGCGTTGCGCGGGATTGGTGCATCAACGGGGATTGGGGCCGTCAGGACGCCGGTGGCTAAGGTGCTGAACGTCTTGGTGCTGCATCCTTGAACGGCCGGATTTGGTAGCAGCGAACGGCATGAGCGCTGCTGTGGTGGAGAGCAACGAGAAATCAGGCAAAGTTGGATAAATTGAGCAGCGACTGGAGTCCTGGTCGACGAAGGAGCAACGGGGCTGTGGTGGCGAGGTCTATGGCTGGGTCCCCGGCGTCGGCGGACGGAGGGCGCGGCATGTCGGTGCTCTTGACGGGAAGCAGCGCACATGGTCGGGAGGTAGTGGGGGGTTGGGCCTGCAGCATGATGCGAGGATGGCGGAGAGCGTTGGGCACAAGGAAGAAGGAAGGGGGCGGCGGGGTCACAATGAAGGAGGAAGCACCGTCAGTGGGGAGGAGGCGCGCCAGCGATTGGGGAGGAAGCGCACCGGCACCGGGAAGGAGGTGCACCGGCGACGAGGAAGGAGGCGCGCCAGCAGCGGGGGAGGTTGCACTCGGCGGGGGTTTCGGGGAGGGCGGCACGCAGTAGATCTGGCGGGGGGTTCAGGGCAGGCCTGCAGCGGCGGGGGGTTCGGGAGGACCTCCTCCTGGGGCATGGTCGGGAAGAGACGAGTGGCCTCTGCACGTGGCCAGGGCGGCGCCCGTTGCAGGATGCAGTGGGCGACGGTGGGAAGGCAGTTCCCCGAGAGTGGGGGGTCGGGGGTGGTGGAAGTTCTAGGTCGCGCGGGTGGTGGGAGGCTCAGGAGTTCGGGAACATCCTGTCGGCTCTATATAGGGGGCGTTGTGATCCAAATAATTATTCTGATCCCAGGATCAGAATAGTGCTACTCTCTCTATATATATAGTGTTACTATTCATCACCCAGGGTGCAGAATAAATTATTCTTCACTTGAGGTAATCTTACGATCATTTCATAATTAAATTACGTTTGGAATTCAAATAGTTACATTCTTATTGATTCACTACGTAAAATTTGGCTAAAAAAATAAAAATATAGGGCATAAGACAAGAAAATTTGCAGTTTATGTGTATTTTACAGTATGTTTTTACGTTTGTAATTTTACATAACATAAAATATTTTTTACGACGATTATATATTTTCTTACGGTCTTGTTTTACGTCAGAAATAAGATAAAACTTACGAAACGTAAAATTACGATGCATTGATGGTAAAATAGAGGGGGGTGAAGAATAATTATTCCTCACCATAGAGGGGGGTGAGGAATATATAGCCGGTCTATTCTGCTAATATTAGCAGAATAGTTATTCTGATAACACTTCCACACTGCACGCTCAACGCGAGAGCACTGCACTTTCTATAGCAAGAGCACTGCAATACAAACTAGTGAACTTCGTGTCAAAAAAACTGCACGCAGTGTTTTTTCGGTACTGTTTTTGTTCTTTTTTTTAACCGTTTATCGGAACGAGGCATGTAATATACCGTTGAAAAGCTATGGATTAGGCGCAACTTCGCCATGTTGAACACTTTTCGATATTCTTCGCAGTTTAAGAGCAGTTTCAAAAACGGTGCGGCGAACGAGGAATGGCAGCGGGCGTATTTTTGCGATTTTTTCTAAACCGCTCGTCGGAATAAAGCAAATGATACGCCGTTGGAAAGATATCGACGAGGCGCATCTTTTGCATATCTATTAATTTTTCTAACTCGTTACGGTTTAAGAGCAGTTCCAAAATTACTAAATCGTGGAATTCTGTTTTTCAAAAAATTTCAAATTTTTTGTACTGTTTTCGCTCTAGTTTTTTAACCGTTTATCGAAACGAGGCGTGTAATATACTCTTTAAAAGCTATGGACAAGGTGCAACTTTCATATGGTGAAATGTTTTTGAGATTCCTTACGGTTTTAAGTTCATTTTGAAAATCGTGCGACGGATGAGTGGCAGCGGCCGTTTTTCGCGAAATGTTTACAAACCGCTGGTCGGAATGATTCAAACGATACGCCGTTGGAAAGATATCGACGAGGCGCAACTTTTTCATGTAGAACACTCTCTTTAATTCTTAACGGCTTATGAGGAATTTTGAATTTACCGAAATGCGGACACTCTGTTTTTCGCGACACCCAAATCGACGTGGGTACTTCATCCGACTGAAAACCGCACTGCATCTGACAAAAAACCGCACTGCATCTGACGAAAAACCGCACTGCATCGGACGGGTAAGAGAACTACATGGTTTCTTTTATTCAAACGTAATTTTTTCAAGGACGAGAAAGTAGAGTGCACTTCACATCGGGTGTAAATGAACCACAACTATCAATAAGTGAACCGCATTACTTTTCTTCGCTTCCGTAACAATTTTTTGCACTTACGAGATGAACAACATCATACGGCCGACCGCACTGCTTCATACTGAAAACCACACTGCATCGGACGTGCAAGCGACTTGCATAACTTATTTTGTCGGACATAATTTTTCCAAGACGAGGAAGTGGACCGTGCTTCACGCCCGGGCATAAGTGAACCGCAACACTACCGAAAGTGAACCTCGACACTACGAAAAGTAAACCGCATGAGATTTTTATTGCTTTTTCCATGCTTATTATTTTTCATGCGCATATACTGGGCAAAGTGGACCGCATGGACTGGCCGAGTGAACTGCATCTAATAAGAAATGAGCTTCTTTTCAGATATTTGCCAAGTGGAACTACTTAATCGTTTTGTTCGTTTCTTAAAAAAATTCTAAATTCATCAAGACTACATGCGCAATGTTAATGAGTTGCATGAATGGGATGAGTGCACTGCATTTTAAAATCACATTTTTGCATCAAAAGAGTATTACCTCGCACCAACATTCTTTTAATTTTTTAACAAACAAACGAGCTGCACAAAACAAAAATGAAATACTGCATGACCGAGCTAACCAAAGAAAAAATGCAAACGCATTTGTTTTTGCGAATTGTTTTTAAGGGATCGTTTTTCGAACTGTACGACGGACAGCGGGCACACCCAATTTACAAACATGCAATTATCCCCAAGGGCACAAAAAAAAGTAAAACACATTGAAACGAACCGCACACGAAACTGCATGTCGCACTAAACGACACTGCATGATCTGCAGCCTCACCACTGAAACGCACGAGGCATCAAATGTTCATCCAAAATCCAACAAAAAAAAAGTTATCCCTTTCTGAACTGCACGGGGTGTCCTCGCCAGCGTTGAACATCACCACGCGCTCCTGGAATAGCTGGTATTTTGCCTTTTTTGGAGGTTGAGCACACACACACCGCTGTCCCTTGCGCGTCGGCGCCTCCTGTGGCCGGAACTTGCATTAGAGGTCAGGGGGCGAGGGGAAGTAAGTAAAATGAGAAAGGTAGGATGTACCTGGCATGGGCGTCGGGTCCATGGAGGAGGGAGGCACCGGCGTGTGGCTAAGTAATGGTTGGCCCGAGCTCGCGACAGAGGAGATGGGGCCTCTCGCTGACACCGTGGGCTCCATGGATTCGGGGCGGAGGAGGTAGGGGCTGCGCCATGCGGCGGCCGGATGGGTCTCGCCGCGGCGGCGGCGCGTCGCTCGACGAGGCCGGACTGCACCAACGCGCCCGACGTCCTGCACGCGCACATGACACAAACTGCTTGGGAGGGCTTCACCTCGTGAATGGCAGAGGGGCCGGTGAAGGAGCTCCTCGTCGTCTTCCCCCCTGCGAATGGACGGTGTGGGGCAGGGTGAGCACCCAGGCGAACTTCACAGCGGCATGGATCCCAGCGGATCTGGTGGTTGTTGGGGTAGAGGACAGTGTCGCCCTCTCGGGAAGCCGGCGAAGCAGGGGCTGGACGGTGGAGGCCACCTCCACCTGCACCGGGCGACGGCGGGGAGCTGCTTGCATGCCGGAATCCCATATCCAGGCCGTGGTGGCCGGATCTGGTGGTTGAGGCCGCGCTGGGTCCCGGTGGCGGCGGATCTCGCCATTACCGAGGGTGGCACGGGAGAAAGAGGGGGAGGGCGGGCGGCGTTGGTCGTTGGCCAGGGCGGGAGGTGGGCCGCGCTGGGTGGTGGCCGGGGCTGGGGCCGGGCGGTGCCGGGTGGTGGCCGGGGTGGGCGGCGGGCGGCGCCAGGTGGTGTTCGGGGCGGGGGGCGGGCCGCCCTAGTTGGTGGCCGGGGCGGGGGAGGGGGGGGCATCGGAGTAGGTGGCGTCGGGGGTGGGTGGGGAAGAGTGGATGTGGTGGGTGGGGGTGGGTTTTGTTTTTTCTGCACGTGGACGTAGGGTGTTAGCAGAATAAGAAACTGACGTGCAGAATAAGACTCTTAAGGGTGTTATCATAATAGACCCACCCTATATATATTGTCATATGATTTCTTATGCTAAAGTAACAATCTATTCACAATGTAAAGTTTGAATCAGAAACTTCATTGAAAACTAACAAACTATAATCTCGGTCATTGAAGCAATTGCAATTTATCATAACATCGGAAACAGTCAATATAAGAGCTTTTCAGCAAGTCCACATACTCAACTATCATTTAGTCTTTCACAATTGCTAACACTCACGCAATACTTATGGGTATGGAGTTTTAATCGGACATAGAGATAGATAGGGGCTTATAGTGTTGCCTCCCAACCTTTTACCTCAAGGGTAATGTCAACAATAATAGTTCATGATAACTTACATCCAATTGGATATATATATCAGGATCTTTCCAACACAATGTGCTTGCCAAAGGATAAAATGTAAAAAGGAAAGGTGAAGATCACCATGACTCTTGTATAAGGTATAAGACAAGAATAAAAGATAGGCCCTTCGCAGAGGAAGCAGAGGTTGTCATGTGCTTTTATGGTTGGATGCACAAAATCTTAATGCGAAAGAGCGTCACTTTATATTGCCACTTGTGATATGGAACTTTATTATGCAGTTCGTCGCTTTTATTTCTTCCACATCACAAGATCGTATAAAGTTTATTTTCTCCACACTAATAAATCATACATATTTAGAGAGCAATTTTTATTGCATGCAACAATGACAACTTACTTGAAGGATCTTACTCAATCCAGAGGTAGGTATGGTGGACTCTCATGGCAAAACCGGGTTTAAGGATATTTGGAAGCACAAGTAGTATCTCTACTTGGTGCAAAGAATTTGGCTAGCATGAGGGGGAAAGGCAAGCTCAACATGTTGGATGATCCATGACAATAAACTTTATCTTAGATATAAGAAAACATAACCCATTACGTTGTCTTCCTTGTCCAACATCAACTTTTAGCATGTCATATTTTAATGAGTGCTCACAATCATAAAAGATGTCCAAGATAGTATATTTATATGTGAAAACCTCTCTTTCTTTATTACTTCCTATTAATTGCAACGATGACCAAAACTATGTTTGTCAACTCTCAACAACTTTTATTCATCATACTCTTTTATATGTGAAGTCATTACTCTCCATAAGATCAATATGATCTCTTTATTTCTTTTTATTATTTCTTTTTTTATTCCCTCAAGATCATAGCAAGATAATCAAGCCCTTGACTCAAAACTAATCTTTATTATATATAGCTCACGGACTCGATTACATAGAGGGATCATAAAGCAAAACTCAAAACTAAATCATACCAAAACATTATTCTACTAGATAAATATATTACCAAAAGGATCGAACTAAGAAAGACGGTAAAGATAGGAGTGTGATGGTGATACGATACCGGGGCACCTCCCCCAAGCTTGGCAGTTGCCAAGGGGAGTGCCCATACCCATGTGATTATGTCTCCTTCTTCGGAGGTGGTGATGATGGAGTTGCTGATGATGTAGGCTTGTCGTCCATCTTCCAAGGCATAGGCTCACCATCATAGAAGGATGATCAAGTCACCGGGATCCTCAAATCTGCAGCCAAACTCATCCTCTTGAATCTATATTCATACTCACAGTTTTGGTTTTGCAGGTCATAGATCTGGGCTTGGAGGTGCTCGATATTCTCGTGAAGCTTGAAGATGGTCTCCCCATTGTTCTGGGCATCTAGCTTGTGGTTGTTGGTGAACTCCGTGATCATTATGTGGTTGGCGTCAAGTCCATGTTCCACCATCTCCTGGCACTTGAAAACTTGTTGCTCCATTGCTTCGAGTCTTGTCTCCACGCTTTCGGTCCTCCTTGGTCCCTCAACATCGCAGATGTGCAGCAACCCCTCATGCATCTCAATGGTTTGAGGATGTTGCAGCACTTCCGCGAGGTAGGGGTTGATGACCTTCTCGAAGAACTTGTCCTTGGGGGCACTTGGAGACGTCATGGTGATCTAGATCTGTCAGAGAAAACAGCTCGAAACAAAAACAGAGGATATTTGCATGATACGAGGGTTAAAAGCTTCGGGAGATTATATAATGAATTTTTACTGACCAAAAGAAGTATCGTGCAAGAAAACGAAGTCTAGAGAGCACACGAGGTGCCCACGAGGCAGGGGGCGCGCCCAGGGGGGTAGGGCGCGCCCTCCACCCTCGTGGATGCCTCGTGTCCTTCCCGGACTGCTTATTATTTTTCTATTTTCTTAAATATTCCAAAACGGAGAAAAATTGCTATTAGAACTGTTTTGGAGTCGGTTTACTTACCGTACCACATACCTATTCCTTTTCGGAGTCTGAAACGTTCTGGAAAGTGTCCCTTATGTATTCCTCCGGTGTTACGGTTTCAATAACATCAGTTTCAACATTTATGGGATTACCTGAGATATAATGTTTGATTCTTTGACCGTTCACCACCTTCGGATTTGTGCCTTCAAAGTTGTTGATTTTTATGGCACCAGAACGATAGACCTCCTCGATAACGTAAGGGCCTTCCCATTTAGAGAGAAGTTTCCCTGCAAAAAATCTTAAACTAGAGTTGTATAGCAAAACATAATCACCTACATTAAACTCACGCTTTTGTATCCTTTTGTCATGCCATCTTTTAACTTTTTCTTTAAACAATTTGGCATTCTCATAGGCCCGGGTTCTTCATTCATCAAGTGAGCTAATGTCAAATAGCCTCTTCTCACCGGCAAGTTTGAAATCATAATTGAGCTCTTTAATGGCCCAATATGCATTATGTTCTAGTTTGAGAGGTAAATGACATGCTTTTCCATAAACCATTTTATACGGAGACATACTCATAGGATTCTTATATGCAGTTCTATAGGCCCATAATGCATCATCAAGTTTCTTGGACCAATTCTTTCTAGATCTATTAACAGTCTTTTGAAAAATTAATTTGATCTCTCTATTACTTAGTTCTACTTGACCACTAGACTCTGGGTGGTATGGGGATGCAATTCTATGATTAACATCATATTTAGGAAGCATTTTATGAAAAGCACCATGAATAAAATGTGAACCACCATCAGTCATTAAGTATCTAGGGACTCCAAACCTCGGAAAAATTAACTTCTTTAAGCATCTTAATAGAGGTGTTGTGATCAGCACTACTAGTTGGAATAGCTTCTACCCACTTAGTAACGTAATCAACAACAACAAAAATATGTGTATACCCATTAGAGGAAGGAAACGGTCCCATATAATCAAAGCCCAAAACATCAAATTGTTCAATAACAAGTGAATAGTTCATAGGCATTTCTTGACGTCTACTAATATTACCAATTCTTTGAAATTGATCACAAGACAAGACAAACTTACGTGCATCTTTGAAGAGAGTAGGCCAATAAAAACCGGATTGCAATACCTTATGTGTAGTTCTGTCTCCAGCGTGGTGTCCTTCATAAGCCTCGGAGTGACACTTGCGAAGGATCTGTTCCTGTTCATGCTCAGGTACACAACGTCTAATAACACCATCTACTCCTTCTTTATATAGGTGTGGGTCATCCCAGAAGTAATGTCTTAAATCATAGAAAAACTTTTTCTTTTGCTAGTATGTGAAACTAGGTGGTATAAATTTAGCAACAATGTAATTAGCATAATCAGCATACCATGGAGTAGTGCGAGAAGCATTTATGACAGCTAATTGTTCATCAGGAAAGCTATCATCAATAGGTATTGGGTCATCAAGAACATTCTCTAACCTAGACAAGTTGTCTGCAACGGGGTTCTCAGCTCCCTTTCTATCAATAATATGCAAATCAAATTCTTGTAGTAGGAGAACCCATCTAATAAGTCTAGGTTTAGCATCTTTCTTTTCCATAAGATATTTAATAGCAGCATGATCAGTGTGAATAGTTACTTTAGAATCAACAATATAAGGTCTGAACTTATCACAAGCAAATACAACTGCTAAAAATTCTTTTTCAGTAGTAGCATAATTTCTCTGGGCACTGTCTAGAGTTTTACTAGCATATTGGATAACATTTAATTTCTTATCAACTCTTTGTCCTAGAACAGCACCTACAGCATAATCACTAGCATCACACATAATTTCAAAGGGTAAATTCCAATCAGGTGGCTGAACAATAGGTGCAGAAATCAAGGCTTTCTTAAGTATTTCAAATCCTTCTACACAATCATCGTCAAAGACAAAAGGAACATCTTTTTGTAAGAGATTAGTCAGAGGCCTAGAAATTTTAGAGAAGTCCTTAATGAACCTCCTATAAAAACCGGCATGACCAAGGAAACTTCTTATACCTTTAATGTCCTTAGGATACGACATCTTTTCAATAGCATCAACTTTAGCTTTATCAACTTCAATACCTCTTTCAGAAATTTTATGCCCCAAGACAATACCTTCATTAACCATAAAGTGGCACTTCTCCCAATTCAAGACAAGATTAGTTTCTTCACATCTCTACAAAACTCGATCAAGGTTGCTCAAGCAATCATCAAAAGAAGTTCCATATACGGAGAAATCATCCATGAAAACCTCAACAATCTTTTCACAAAAGTTAGAGAATATAGCCATCATGCATCTTTGAAAGGTAGCAGGTGCATTGCATAAACCAAAAGGCATACGTCTATAAGCAAAGGTACCGAAAGGGCAAGTAAAAGTGGTATTTTCTTGATCCTCTTTTGACACAGGTATTTGAGAGAAACCAGAATAACCTTCTAGAAACCAAAAATGTGTATGTTTGGATAATATTTCTAGCATTTGATCAATAAAAGGTAAATGATCCTTTTTAGTAGCTTTATTTATTTTGCGTAAATCAATTACCATTCTATAACCTATAACAATTCTTTGTGGGATCAATTCATCTTTATCATTAGGGACAACAGTAATACCTCCCTTCTTAGGGACACAATGGACAGGACTTACCCACTGACTATCAGCAACAAGATAAATTATACCTGCCTCCAGAAGCTTTAGTATTTCTTTTCTTACCACTTCTTTCATCTTAGATTTTAATCGTCGTTGGTGATCAACAACCGGTTTAGTGTCTTTCTCCAATTTTATTTTGTGCTGGCATAGAGTGGGACTAATGCCCTTAAGATCATCAAGAGTATATCCAATAGCAGCACGGTGCTTCTTTAGAGTTTTCAATAATTTCTCTTCTTCCTGCTCTGAAAGGTTAGCACTAATAATAACAGGATATATCTTCTTTTCATCAAGATAAGCATATTTAAGAGTATCAGGTAATGGTTTAAGCTCAAACACGGGATCACCCTTGGGTGGAGGAGGATCCCCTAGGATTTCAATAGGCAAGTTGTGTTTCAAATAGGTCCTTGTTTAAAGAATACTTCATCTATTTCCCTTCTTTCTTTCATAAACATATCATTTTCATGGTCTAGCAAATATTGTTCTAAAGGATCATTAGGAGGCACGACAATAGAAGCAAGACCAATAATTTCATCTTTACTAGGCAATTCTTTATCATGGGGTTGTCTACGAAATTCAGCAAAATTAAAATCATGAGACATATCCCCTAAACCAACAGTAACAATATCCTTTTCGCAATCTATCTTAGCATTAACAACATTCAAGAAGGGCCTGCCAAATATAATGGGACAAAAGTCATCTTGTGGGGAACCAAGAACAAGAAAATCAGTAGGATATTTAACTTTCCCACACAAGACTTCAACATCTCTAACTATCCCAACTGGTGAAATAGTATCTCTATTTGAAAGCTTAATTGTAACATCAATTTCTTCTATCTGAGCAGGTGCAATATCATGCATAATTTCTTTGTATAAGGAATGAGGTATTGCACTTGCACTAGCACCCATATCACACAAGCCATCATAACAATGATCTCCTATTTTAACAGAAACAACAGGCATGCCAACAACAGGTCTATGTTTACCCTTAGTATCGGGTCTAGCAATTCTAGCAGCTGCATCACAGAAGTAAATAACATGCCCATCAATATTATCGGCTAAGAGATCTTTAACCATAGCAATACTAGGTTCAACTTTAATTTGCTCAGGGGGTGTAGGTGTTCTAGTATTACTCTTATGAACCACAGTTGAAGCTTTAGCATGATCCTTTATTCTAACAGGGAAAGGTGGTTTCTAAATATAAGCTGTAGGAACAACAGGATCAACATTATAAGTGATAGTCTTTTCTTCAACTTTAATAGGTTCAGCTACTTTTACTTCAATGGGAGGATGATATTTAAACCACTTCTCCTTAGGGAGATCAACATGAGTAGCAAATGATTCACAGAAAGAAGCTACTATTTTAGAATCAAGTCCATATTTAGTGCTAAATTGACGGAAAACATCGGTATCCATAAAAGATTTAACACAATCAAACTTAGGTGTTATACCTGACTCCTTACCTTCGTCGAGATCCCAATCTTTTGAGTTGCGCTTAATTCTTTCCAATAAATCCCATTTGAATTCAATAGTCTTCATCATAAAAGAACCAGTACAAGAAGTATCGAGCATGGAGCGATTATTGAGAGAAAGCCGAGCATAAATTTTTTGAATAATAGTTTCTCTTGAGAGCTCATGATTGGGGCATGAATATAACATTGATTTAAGCCTCCCCCAAGCTTGAGCGATGCTTTCTCCTTCGCGAGGCCAAAAATTATATATATAATTACGATCACGATGAACAAGATGCATAGGATAAAACTTCTGATGAAATTCCAATTTCAATCGGTTGTAGTTCCATGATCCCATATCATCACATAGCCTAAACCATGTCAATGCCTTCCCCTTCAAAGATAAAGGGAATACCTTCTTCTTGATAACATCCTCGGGCATACCTGCAAGCTTAAATAATCCACAAACTTCATCCACATAGATTAGGTGCAAATCAGGATGCAATGTTCCATCTCCTGTAAAAGGATTAGTGATACGTCTCCAACGTATCTACAATTTAGGAAGTATTCATGCTATTATATTATCTGTTTTGGATGTTTATGGGCTTTATTAAACACTTTTATATTATTTTTGGGACTAACCTATTAACCTAGAGGCCAGTGCCAGTTTCTGTTTTTCCCGTTGTTTCAGTGTTTCACAGAAAAGGAATATCAAATAGAGTCCAAACGGAATGAAACCTTCGGGAGCGTGATTTTTGGAACGAACGTGATCCAGGAGACTTGGAGTTGAAGTCAAGGAAGCTTCGAGGTGGCCACGAGGCAGGGAGGCGCGCCCCCACCCTCGTGGGCCCATCGTGGCTCCCCTGACCGACTTCTTTCGCCTATATATATCCATATACCCTAAAAACGTCGGGGAACAGAATAGATCGGGAGTTCCGCCGCCGCAAGCCTCTGTAGCCACCAAAAACTAATCGGGACCCTGTTCCGGCACCCTGCCGGAGGGGGGATCCATCACCGGTGGCCATCTTCATCATCCCGACGCTCTCCATGACGAGGAGGGAGTAGTTCACCCTCGGGGCTGAGGGTATGTACCAGTAGCTATGTGTTTGATCTCTCTCTCTCTCTCTCTCTCTCTCTCTCTCTCTCTCTATCTCTCTCTCTCGTGTTCTTGATTTGGCACGATCTTGATGTATCGCGAGCTTTGCTATTATAGTTGGATCTTATGATGTTTCTCCCCCTCTACTCTCTTGTAATGGATTGAGTTTTCCCTTTGAAGTTATCTTATCGGATTGAGTCTTTAAGGATTTGAGAACACTTGATGTATGTCTTGCATGTGCGTATCTGTGGTGACAATGGGATATCACATGATTCACTTGATGTATGTTTTGGTGATCAACTTGCGGGTTCCGCTCGTGAACTTATGCATAGGGGTTGGCACACGTTTTCGTCTTGACTCTCCGGTAGAAACTTTGGGGCACTATTTGAAGTACTTTGTGTTGGTTGAATAGATGAATCTGAGATTGTGTGATGCATATCGTATAATCATACCCACGGATACTCGAGGTGACATTGGAGTATCTAGGTGACATTAGGGTTTTGGTTGATTTGTGTCTCAAGGTGTTATTCTAGTACGAACTCTATGATAGAGTGAACGGAAAGAATAGCTTCATGTTATTTTACTATGGACTCTTGAATAGATCGATCAGAAAGGATAACTTTGAGGTGGTTTCGTACCCTACCATAATCTCTCCGTTTGTTCCCCGCTATTAGTGACTTTGGAGTGACTCTTTGTTGCATGTTGAGGGATAGTTATATGATCTAATTATGTTATTATTGTTGAGATAACTTGCACTAGTGAAAGTATGAACCCTAGGCCTTGTTTCAACGCATTGCAATACCGTTTGTGCTCACTTTTATTATTAGTTACCTTGCTGTTTTTATATTTTCAGATTACAAAAACCTATATCTACCATCCATATTGCACTTGTATCACCATCTCTTCGCCGAACTAGTGCACCTATACAATTTACCATTGTATTGGGTGTGTTGGGGACACAAGAGACTCTTTGTTATTTAGTTGCATGGTTGCTTGAGAGAGACCATCTTCATCCTATGCCTCCCACGGATTGATAAACCTTAGGTCATCCACTTGAGGGAAATTTGCTACTGTCCTACAAACCTCTGCAGTTGGAGGCCCAACAACGTCTACAAGAAGAAGGTTGCGTAGTAGACATCAAGCTCTTTTCTGGCGCCGTTGCCGGGGAGGTGAGTGCTTGAAGGTATATCTTTAGATCTTGCAATCGAATCTTTTAGTTTCTTGTTTTATCACTAGTTTAGTCTATAAAAGAAAATTACAAAAAAATGGAATTGAGTTTGCCTCATACGCTTCATCTTTTTAACATCTTTCGTGAGTATGATGGAAAGGAAAATTGTGCCAAAGTGTTAGAAGAAGAATGCATTAAAATGTTTGGCACTAGATCTTTGAATGATGAGCATGATTGCAATGTTGTTAGTATGAACTCCTTAAATATCCATGGTACTAATGATGATTGCACTAGTCATGATGAAAATATCTCTTATAAGCATGTCGATTTTTGTGGAGTGCATAGAGTTTGCAAGTACATAGCAAACAAGGAAGATAGATTTTGCAAGAGGCATAAGTATTTGGAAACTAAATGGTTGCAAGAGAGGCTAGATGTTTGTGCGGAAAATTTAAAATTTCTTCACCATATTTGTGAACTTTGCAATGAACATGGTCATTTAAATATCAAATGCAAATTGTTTCATGATCGAATCGTGTCCAAAAATTGTGATGATTTGATGTCCCTTGCACATCATCATGAAAAGAATGCTTTATGTGCAGGTTATATTGATGAATTCATTCATGATGCTACTGAAAATTATTATGAGAGAGGATCATATGCTTCTACATATTGCAATAATATCAAGTTTCCTCTCTATGTGTTAAAAGTTTTGAAGTTATACTTGTTTTGCCTTCCTATGCTAGTTGATTATTGTTCCCATAAGTTGTTTGCTCACAAAATCCCTATGCATAGGAAGTGGGTTAGACTTAAATGTGCTAGTCATATTCTTCATGATGCTCTCTTTATGTTTCAATTCTTATCTTTTATGTGAGCATCATTGAAATCATCATGCCTAGCTAGGGGCGTTAAACGTTAGCGCTTGTTGGGAGACAACCCAATTTTATTTTTGTTTCTTGCTTTTTGGTTCTGCTTAGGAATAAATCTTTGATCTAGCCTCTGGTTAGATTTGTTATTGTGTTTTAATTAGTGTTTGTGCCAAGTAAGACCTATAGGATCTTCTTGGATGATAATTATTTGATCTTGCTGAAAAAGATAGAAACTTTCTGCTCACGAAAACAATTGTTAAAAATCACCAGAAAGTGATAAAATACTGATTGCAATTGAAGTAGATCAATAAACAAATTATCTAGGTCGTCCTATTTTGGTAGATTTTTCTGAGTTCCAGAAGTTTGCGTTAGGAACAGATTACTACAGACTGTTCTGTTTTTGACAGATTCTGTTTTCCGTGTGTTGTTTGCTTATTTTGATGAATCTATGGCTAGTAAAAGAGTTTATAAACCATAGAGAAGTTGGAATACAGTGGGTTTAACACCAATATAAATAAATAATGAGTTCAATACAGTACCTTAAAGTAGTGGTTTGTTTTATTTCGCTAACGGAGCTCATGAGATTTTCTGTTGAGTTTTGTGTTGTGAAGTTTTCAAGTTTTGGGTAAAGATTCGATGGACTATGGAATAAGGAGTGGCAAGAGCCTAAGCATGGGGATGCCCAAGGCACCCCAAGGTAATATTCAAGGATGACCAAGATCCTAAGCTTGGGGATGCCCCGGAAGGCATCCCCTCTTTCGTCTTCGTTCATCGGTAACTTTACTTGGAGCTATATTTTTATTCACCACATGATATGTGTTTTTCTTGGAGCGTCATTTTATTTTATTTTGTTTTGCTTGCTGTATGAATAAAATACCAAGATCTTAAATTCCTAAATGAGAGAGAGTCTTCACAAAGCTACATAATTATTTAACTACTCATTGATCTTCACTTATATCTTTTTGGAGTAGTTTGTCATTTACTCGTGTGCTTCACTTATATCCTATGAGTAAATAGTTGAATGATTTGAATGTCATAAATCTGAAATTATATATGTTTCATATGCCTTTCCCATGGGGAGTAATGCCTTCACATATAAGAAGTAGAGGTGGTAAATTTATTGAAGGTTAGCAAACATTGTATTGGTCACTTGAACAATTCACGAAAGAATATTGAAGGAAGAGAGATCTCACATATAAATATACTATCTTGGACATCTTCTATGATTGTGAGCCCCATTAATTATTTTCAAACCTGAGCAAATTAGTTGAAGTTGGACAAGGAAGACAACATAATGAGTTATGCTTGGGTATATTTGTATAGAAGTTATGTTGTTATGGATCCTCTAACATGTGGTGCTTACTATTTAGAATCCTTTGCTAGCCAAAATATCTGTAATAAGCGGGAATACTGCTTGTGCATCCAAATTCCTTGAACCAAGTCTCTTCCATGAGTGTCCACCATATCTACCTATATGTGGTATTTACCTGCCGTTCCAAGTAAATTTGCATGTGCCAAACTCTAAACCTTCATATAATGATCTGTTTTGTATGCCAGAATCGCTCATGTAGCGACTAGGGGCTATCAGTATGTTCCATGCTAGGTGGGTTATTCTCACGATGAGTGGACTCCGCTCATCATTCACGAGAAAATGGCTGGTAACTGGGATGCCCAGTCCTATGATCAAAAGATCAAAAACAAAATCGCAAATAATTTAAACAAAACTCCCCCAGGAATGTTGATAGTTGGACGGCACCCGTTGTTTCGGACAAGCCGTGGAGTGTGAATGTTGGTGGAGGGGGAGTAAATACTTTACCTTTCTGCGTGGGAACCGCCTATAATGTATCTAGTATGGAAGATATTGGGAACTCTTGGTCATTATGTTGACAATGAAACCATACCTCTCAAAATTATTTTCATCTCTGTTTTAGCTTTGAGCTCTGGCACCTCTGCAAATCACTGCTTCCCTCTGCGAAGGGCCTATCTTTTACTTTTATGCAAGAGTCAGTAGTATTCCTTCTCATTCCAACCTACTCTTTAGTTGGCAAGCATCATGTGATGGAATGATCTGAGCATATATGGCCATTCAAATATATTTGAGCATGAATTATTACTATTGACATTACCCTTGAGGTAAAAGGTTGGGAGGCGAAACTTTAAGCCCCTATCTTTCTCTATGTTCGATGAATACTATTTGTTCTAGAAATACGCTTTGAGTGGTAGCAATTATGGAAGACTAAATGATAGTTGAGTATGTGAAGTTCACTGAATCAAAGCTCTGACATAGACTCTTCCTGAGAATAAGATGAATTGTAATTGTTTGATGACTAATAACACGGTTTGTTAGTTTTCAAGAAAGTTTATGATCTATACTTTAGCATGTGAATAGTTTGTTACTTGATCATGAAAAGTTTTATGAGATGAGCTACTGTTATGACATATAATGATGCTAGAAAAGGTGATTGAAATTATCATTGATCAAACTTGTGTACCTTCTAGCATTCACACTTCATAAATTATTTCTTTTATCATTTACCTACTTGAGGACGAGTAGGAATTAAGCTTGGGGATGCTGATACGTCTCCAACGTATCTTTAATTTATGAAGTATTCATGCTATTATATTATCTTATTTGGATGTTTATGGGCTTTATTAAACACTTTTATATTATTTTTGGGACTAACCTATTAACCCAGAGCTCAGTGCCAGTTTCTGTTTTTTCCCTTGTTTCAGTGTTTCGCAGAAAACGAATATCAAACGGAGTCCAAACGGAATGAAACCTTCGGGAGCGTGATTTTTGGAACGAACGTGATCCAGGAGACTTGGAGTTGAAGTCAAGGAAGCTTCGAGGTAGCCATGAGGCAGGGAGGCGTGCCTGCCCTCCTGGGCGCGCCCCCACCCTCGTGGCTCCCCTGACTGACTTCTTTCGCCTATATATATCCATATACCCTAAAACATCGGGGAACAGAATAGATCGGGAGTTCCGCCGCCGCAAGCCTCTGTAGCCACCAAAAACCAATCGGGACCCTGTTCCAGCACCCTGCCGGAGGGGGGATCCATCAACGGTGGCCATCTTCATCATCCCGGCGCTCTCCATGATGAGGAGGGAGTAGTTCACCCTCGGGGCTGAGGGTATGTACCAGTAGCTATGTGTTTGATCTATCTCTCTCTCTCTCTCTCGTGTTCTTGATTTGGCACGATCTTGATGCATCGCGAGCTTTGCTATTATAGTTGGATCTTATGATTTTTCTCCCCCTCTAGTCTCTTGTAATGGATTGAGTTTTCCCTTTGAAGTTATCTTATCGGATTGAGTCTTTAAGGATTTGAGAACACTTGATGTATGTCTTGCATGTGCGTATCTGTGGTGACAATGGGATATCACGTGATTCACTTGATGTACGTTTTGGTGATCAACTTGCGGGTTCCGCTCGTGAACTTATGCATAGGGGTTTGAAGGAAATATGCCCTAGAGGCAATAATAAAGTTATTATTTATTTCCTTATTCTCATGATAAATGTTTATTAATCATGCTAGAATTGTATTAACCGGAAACGTAATACATGTGTGAATACAAAGACAAACAGAGTGTCACTAGTATGCCTCTACTTGACTAGCTCATTGATCAAAGATGGTTATGTTTCCCAGCCATAGACATGAGTTGTCATTTGATTAACAAGATCACATCATTAGGAGAATGATGTGATTGACTTGACCCATTCCGTTAGCTTAGCACTTGATCGTTTAGTATGTTGCTATTGCTTTCTTCATGACTTATACATGTTCCTATAACCATGAGATTATGCAACTCCCGTTTACCGGAGGAACACTTTGTGTGCTACCAAACGTCACAACATAACTGGGTGATTATAAAGGTGCTCTACAGGTGTCTCCAAAGGTACTTGTTGGGTTGGCGTATTTCGAGATTAGGATTTGTCACTCCGATTGTCGGAGAGCTATCTCTGGGCCCACTCGATAATGCACATCACTATAAGCCTTGCAAGCATTGTAACTAATGAGTTAGTTGCGGGATGATGTATTACGGAACGAGTAAAGAGACTTGCCGGTAACGAGATTGAACTAGGTATGGAGATACTGACAATCGAATCTCGGGCAAGTAACATACCGATGACAAAGGGAACAACGTGTGTTGTTATGCGGTTTGACCGATAAAGATTTCGTAGAATATGTAGGAGCCAATATGAGCATCCAGGTTCCGCTATTGGTTATTGACCGGAGACATGTCTTGGTCATGTCTACATAGTTCTCGACCCCGTAGGGTCCGCACGCTTAAAGTTTCGTTGACGATTGTATTATGAGTTTTTGTGTTTTGATGTACCGAAGGTAGTTCGGAGTCCCAGATGAGATCGGGGACATGACGAGGAGTCTCAAAATGGTCGAGACGTAAAGATCGATATATTAGACGACTATATTGGGACATCGGAAAGGTTCCGAGTGATTCATGTATTTTTCGGAGTACCGGGGAGTTACAGGAATACGGGGGAAAAAGTATATGGGCCTTATTGGGCTTTAGGGCAGAGAGAGAGGCAGGCCGCTCGCCCCCCAATGACTAGTCCGAATTGGACTAGGGGGAGGGGCG
Source organism: Aegilops tauschii subsp. strangulata (assembly GCF_002575655.3). Taxonomy (NCBI): domain Eukaryota; kingdom Viridiplantae; phylum Streptophyta; class Magnoliopsida; order Poales; family Poaceae; genus Aegilops; species Aegilops tauschii. Next base: position 431,618,897 of record NC_053035.3, read on the forward strand.
GCGCCCCCTCCTTCCTTCTCTTCCCTCTTCCCCTTCGTTGTCACCTACTCCTACTACTTGGAAGGGGAGGAATCCTACTCCTGGTGGGAGTAGGACTCCTCGAGGGCGCGCCATAGGGGCCGGCCCTCTCCCCCTCCTCCACTCCTTTATATACGTGGTCAGGGGGCACCCCATAGACACAACAATTGATCTCTTGGTCTCTTAGCCGTGTGCGGTTCCCCCTCCACAATATTCCACCTCGATCATATCATAGCGGTGCTTAGGCGAAGCCCTGCGTCGGTAGCATCATCATCACCGTCACCACGCCGTCGTGCTGACGGAACTCTCCCGTGAAGCTCTGCTGGATCGGAGTTCGCGGCACGTCATCGAGCTGAACGTGTGCTGAACTCGGAGGTGCCGTACGTTCGGTACTTGGATCGGTCGGATCGTGAAGACGTACGACTACATCAACCGCATTGTGCTAACGCTTCCGCTTTCGGTCTACGCGGGTTTTCACTCTCCCCTCTCGTTGCTATGCATCACCATGATCCTGTGTGTGCGTAGGAATTTTTTTGAAATTACTACTTTCCCCAACAGTGGCATCCGAGCCAGGTTTTATGCGTTGATGTTATATGCACGAGTAGAACACAAGTGAGTTGTGGGCGATACAAGTCATACTGCTTACCAGCATGTCACACTTTGGTTCGGCGGTATTGTTGGATGAAGCGGCCTGGACCGACATTACGCGTACGCTTACGCGAGACTGGTTCTACCGACGTGCTTTGCACACAGGTGGCTGGCGGGTGTCAGTTTCTCCAACTTTAGTTGAACCGAGTGTGGCTACGCCCGGTCCTTGAGAAGGTTAAAACAACACGAACTTGACGAACTCTCGTTGTGGTTTTGATGCGTAGGTAAGAACGGTTCTTGCTCAGCCCGTAGCAGCCACGTAAAACTTGCAACAACAAAGTAGATGACATCTAACTTGTTTTTGCAGGGCATGTTGTGATGTGATACGGTCAAGGCATGATGCTATATATATTTTATTGTATGAGATGATCATGTTTTGTAACCGAGTTATCGGCAACTGGCAGGAGCCATATGGTTGTCGCTTTATTGTATGCAATGCAATCACCCTGTAATTGCTTTACTTTATCACTAAGCGGTAGCGATAGTCGTAGAAGCAATAGTTGGCGAGAAGACAACGATGCTACGATGGAGATCAAGGTGTCGCGCCGGTGACGATGGTGATCATGACGGTGCTTCGGAGATGGAGATCACAAGCACAAGATGATGATGGCCATATCATATGACTTATATTGATTGCATGTGATGTTTATCTTTTATGCATCTTATTTTGCTTTGATTGACGGTAGCATTATAAGATGATCTCTCACTAAATTTCAAGATAAAAGTGTTCTCCCTGAGTATGCACCGTTGCCAAAGTTCGTCGTGCCGAGACACCACGTGATGATCGGGTGTGATAAGCTCTACGTTCATCTACAACGGGTGCAAGCCAGTTTTGCACACGCAGAATACTCAGGTTAAACTTGACGAGCCTAGCATATGCAGATATAGCCTCGGAACACTGAGACCGAATGGTCGAGCGTGAATCATATAGTAGATATGATCAACATAGTGATGTTCACCATTGAAAACTACTCCATCTCACGTGATGATCGGACATGGTTTATTTGGTATGGATCACGTGATCACTTAGATGATTAGAGGGATGTCTATCTAAGTGGGAGTTCTTAAGTAATATGATTAATTGAACTTTAATTTATCATGAACTTAGTCCTGATAGTATTAGCATATCTATGTTGTAGATCAATTGCTCGCATTTAGCTCCCCTGTTTTATTTTTGATATGTTCCTAGAGAAAACTAAGTTGAAAGATGTTAGTAGCAATGATACGGATTTGATCCGTGATCTGAGGATTATCCTCATTGCTGCACAAAAGAATTATGTCCTTGATGCACCACTGGGTGACAGACCGATTGCAGGAGCAACTGCAGACGCTATGAACGTTTGGCAAGCTCGATATGATGACTACTTGATAGTTTAGTGCACCATGCTTTACGGCTTAGAATCGGGGCTTCAAAGACGTTTTTTTTTGAAACGCCACAGAGCATATGAGATGTTCCAAGAGTTGAAATTAGTATTTCATACTCATGCCCGTGTCAAGAGGTATGAGACCTCTGACAGTACTTTGCCTACAAGATGGAGGAGAATTGCTCAACTAGTGACCATGTGCTCAGAATGTCTGACTACTACAATCGCTTGAATCAAGTGGGAGTTAATCTTCCGGATAAGATAGTGATTGGCAGAGTTCTCTAGTCACTATCACCAAGTTACTAGAACTTTGTGATGAACTATAATATGCAAGGGATAACAGAAACGATTCCCAAGCTCTTCGTGATGCTGAAATCGACGAAGGTCGAAATCAAGAAAAACATCAAGTGTTGAAGGTTGATAAGACCACTAGTTTCAAGAAAAAGGGCAAAGCGAAGAAGGGGAACTTCAAGAATAACGGCAAGCGAGTTGCTGCTCAAGTGAAGAATCCCAAGTCTAGACCTAAGCCTGAGACTAAGTGCTTCTACTTCAAAGGGACTGGTCACTAGAAGTGGAACTGCCCTAGATACTTGGCGGATAAGAAGGATGGCATAGTGAACAAAGGTATATTTGATATACATGTTATTGATGTGTACTTTACTAGTGTTTATAGCAACCCCTTAGTATTTGATACTAGTTCAGTTGCTAAGATTAGTAACTCAAAACGGGAGTTGCAGAATGAACAGAGACTAGTTAAGGGTGAAGTGACGATGTCTGTTGGAAGTAGTTCCAAGATTGATATGACCATCGTCACACACTTCTTATACTTTCGGGATTAGTGTTGAACCTAAATAAGTGTTATTTGGTGTTTGCGTTGAGCATGCATATGATTTGATCATGTTTATTGCAATACAGTTATTCATTTAAGTTAGAGAATAATTGTTGTTCAATTGATATGAATAAAACCTTCTATGGTCATACACCCAATGAAAATGGTTTGTTGGATCTCGATTGTAGTGATACACGTATTCATAATATTAAAGCCAAAAGATGCAAAGTTAAAAATGATAGTGCAACTTATTGGTGGCACTGCCGTTTAGGTCATATTGGTGTAAAGCGCATGAAGAAAATCCATGCCGATGGGCTTTTGGAATCACTTGATTATGAATCAGTTGATGCTTGCGTACCATGCCTCATGGGCAAGATGACTAAGACTCCGTTCTCCGGAACAATGTAGCGAGCTACTGACTTATTGGAAATAATACATATCGATGTATGCGGTCCGATGAGTGTTGAGGCTCGCGGCGGGTATTGTTATTTCCTGACCTTCACAGATAATTTGAGCAGATATGGGTATATCTACTTAATGAAACTAAAACAGTTGAAAAGTTCAAAAGAAGTTCAGAGTGAAGTAGAGAATCATTGTAACAAGAAAATAAAAAGTTTTTCTGCGATTTGATCGCGGAGACGAATATTTGAGTTACAAGTTTGGCCTTCAATTAAAACAATGTGGAATAGTTTCACAAACTCATGCCACCTGGAACACCACAGCTTAATGGTGTGTCCGAACATCATAACCGTACTTTATTAGATATGGTGCAATCTATGATGTCTCTTACCGATTTACCACTATCGTTTTGGGGTTATGCATTAGAGACAGCTGCATTCATGTTAAATAGGGCACCATCTAAATCCGTTGACATGACACCATATGAACTATGGTTTTGCAAGAAACCAAAGTTGTCGTTTCTTAAAATTTGGGGTTGCGATGTGAAAAAGTTTCATCCTGATAAGCTCAAACCCAAATCGGAGAAATGAGTCTTCATAGGATACCCAAAGGAGACAGTTGGGTACACCTTCTATCACAGATCCGAAGGCAAGATATTCGTTGCTTATAATGGATCCTTTCTAGAGAAGGAGTTTCTCTCGAAAGAAGTGAGTGGGAGGAAAGTAGAACTTGATGAGGTAACTGTACGTACTCCCTTATTGAAAAGTAATTCATCACAGAAATCTATTCCTGTGACTACTACACCAACTAGTGAGGAAGCTAATGATGATGATCATGTAACTTCAGATCAAGTTACTACCGAACCTCGTAGGTAAACCAGAGTGAGATCCGCACCAGAGTGGTACGGTAATCCTGTTCTGGAGGTCATGTTACTTGACCATGATGAACCTACGAACTATGAGGAAGCGATGATGAGCCCAGATTCCGCGAAATGGCTTGAGGCCATGAAATCTGAGATGGGATCCATGTATGAGAACAAAGTATGGACTTTGGTTGACTTGCCCGATGATCGGCAAGCCATAGAAAATAAATGGATCTTCAAGAGGAAGACGGACGCCGATAGTAGTGTTACTATCTACAAAGCTAGACTTGTTGAAAAAGGTTTTGACAAACTTCAAGGTGTTGACTACGATTAGATTTTCTCACTCATAGCGATGCTTAAGTCTGTCCGAATCATGTTAGCAAATTGCCACATTTTATGAAATCTGGCAAATGGATATGAAAACTACATTCCTTAATGGATTTCTTAAAGAAGAGTTGTATATGATGCAACCAGAAGGTTTTGTCGATCCCAAAGGTGCTAACAAAATATGTAAGCTCCAGCGAAACATCTATGGACTGGTGCAAGCATCTCGGAGTAGGAATATACGCTTTGATGAGTTGATCAAAGCATATAGTTTTATACAGACTTGCGGTGAAGCCTGTATTTACAAGAAAGAGAGTGGGAGCACTACAATGTTTCTTATAAGTATATGTGAATGAAATATTGATGATTGGAAATAATGTAGAATTTTCTGGAAAGCATAAAGGAGTGTTTGAAAGAAGTTTTTTCAAAGAAAGATCTCGGTGAAGCTGCTTACATATTGAGCATCAAGATTTATAGAAATAGATCAAGACGCTTGATAAGTTTTTTCAATGAGTACATACCTTGACAAGATTTTGAAATAGTTCAAAATGGAACAGTCAAAGAAAGAGTTCTTGCATGTGTTACAAGGTGTGAAATTGAATAAGACTCAAAGCCCGACCACGACAAAAGATAGAAAGAGAATGAAAGTCATTCCCTATGCCTCAGGCATAGGTTCTATAAAGTATGCCATGCTGTGTACCAGATCTATTGTATACCCTACACTGATTTTGGCAAGGGAGTACAATAGTGATCTAGGAGTAGATCACTGGACATCGGTCAAAATTATCCTTAGTGGAATAAGGATATTTTCTCGATTATGGAGGTGACAAAAAGGTTCGTCGTAAAGGGTTACGTCGATGCAAGTTTTGACACTGATCCAGATGACTCTAAGTCTCAATCTGGATACATATTGAAAGTGGGAGCAATTGGCTAGAGTAGCTCCGTGCAGAGCATTGTTGACATAGAAATTTGCAAAATATATACGGATCTGAATGTGGCAGACCCGTTGACTAAACTTCTCTCACAAGCAAAACATGATCACACCTTAGTACTCTTTGGGTGTTAATCACATAGCGATGTGAACTAGATTATTGACTCTAGTAAACCCTTTGGGTGTTGGCCACATGACGATGTGAACTATGGGTGTTAATCACATGGTGATGTGAACTATTGGTGTTAAATCACATGGCGATGTGAACTAGATTATTGACTCTAGTGCAAGTGGGAGATTGAAGGAAATATGCCCTAGAGGCAATAATGAAGTTATTATTTATTTCCTTATTCTCATGATAAATGTTTATTATTCATGCTAGAATTGTATTAACCAGAAACGTAATACATGTGTGAATACATAGACAAACAGAGTGTCACTAGTATGCCTCTACTTGACTAGCTCGTTGGTCAAAGATGGTTATGTTTCCTAGCCATAGACATGAGTTGTCATTTGATTAACGGGATCACATCATTAGGAGAATGATGTGATTGACTTGACCCATTCCGTTAGCTTAGCACTTGATCGTTTAGTATGTTGCTATTGCTTTCTTCATGACTTATACATGTTCCTATAACTATGAGATTATGCAACTCTCGTTTACCGGAGGAACACTTTGTGTGCTACCAAACGTCACAACATAACTGGGTGATTATAAAGGTGCTCTACAGGTGTCTCCAAAGGTACTTGTTGGGTTGGCGTATTTCGAGATTCGGATTTGTCACTCCGATTGTCGGAGAGGTATCTCTGGGCCCACTCGATAATGCACATCACTATAAGCCTTGCAAGCATTGTAACTAATGAGTTAGTTGCGGGATGATGTATTACGGAACGAGTAAAGAGACTTGCCGGTAACGAGATTGAACTAGGTATTGAGATACCGACGATCGAATCTCGGGCAAGTAACATACCGATGACAAAGGGAACAATGTATGTTCTTATGCGGTTTGACCGATAAAGATCTTCGTAGAATACGTAGGAGCCAATATGAGCATCCAGGTTCCGCTATTGGTTATTGACCGGAGACATGTCTTGGTCATGTCTACATAGTTTTCGAACCCGTAGGGTCCGCACGCTTAAAGTTTCGGTGACGATTGTATTATGAGTTTTTGTGTTTTGATGTACCGAAGGTATTTCGGAGTCCCGGATGAGATCGGGGACATGACGAGGAGTCTCGAAATGGTCGAGACGTAAAGATCGATATATTGGACGACTTTATTCGGACATCGGAAAGGTTCCGAGTGATTCGGGTATTTTTCGGAGTACCGGGGAGTTACGGGAATACGGGGGAAAAAGTATATGGGCCTTATTGGGCTTTAGGGGAGAGAGAGAGGCAGGCCACGCCCCCCAATGACTAGTCCGAATTGGACTAGGGGGAGGGGCGGCGCCCCCTCCTTCCTTCTGTTCCCTCTTCCCCTTCCTTGTCTCCTACTCCTACTACTTGGAAGGGAGGAATCCTACTCCCGGTGGGAGTAGGACTCCTCCAGGGCGCGCCATAGGGGCCGTCCCTCTCCCCCTCCTCCACTCCTTTATATACGTGGTCAGGGGGCACCCCATAGACACAACAATTGATCTCTTGATCTCTTTGCCGTGTGCGGTGCCCCCCTCCACCATACTCCACCTCGATCATATCATAGCGGTGCTTAGGCGAAGCCCTGCGTCGGTAGCATCATCATCACCGTCACCACGCCGTCGTGCTGACGGAACTTTCCCGTGAAGCTCTGCTGGATCGGAGTTCGCGGGACGTCATCGAGCTGAATGTGTGCTGAACTCGGAGGTGCCGTACGTTCGGTACTTGGATCGGTCGGATCATGAAGACGTACGACTACATCAACCGCGTTGTGCTAAAGCTTCCGCTTCCGGTCTACGCGGGTACGTGGACACACTCTCCCCTGTCGTTGCTATGCATCACCATGATCCTGTGTGTGCATAGGAATTTTTTTGAAATTACTACTTTCCCCAACAGTGGCATCCGAGCCAGGTTTTATGTGTTGATGTTATATGCACGAGTAGAACACAAGTGAGTTGTGGGCGATACAAGTCATACAGCTTAACAGCATGTCACACTTTGGTTCGGCGGTATTGTTGGATGAAGCGGCCCGGACTGACATTACGCGTACGCTTACGCGAGACTGGTTGTACCGACGTGCTTTGCACACAGGTGGCTGGCGGGTGTCAATTTCTCCAACTTTAGTTGAATCGAGTGTGGCTACGCCCGGTCCTTGAGAATGTTAAAACAACACTAACTTGACGAACTATCGTTGTGGTTTTGATGCGTAGGTAAGAACGGTTCTTGCTCAGCCCGTAGCAGCCACGTAAAACTTGCAACAACAAAGTAGAGGACATCTAACTTGTTTTTGTAGGGCATGTTGTGATGTGATATGGTCAAGGCATGATGCTATATTTTATTGTATGAGATGATCATGTTTTGTAACCGAGTTATCGGCAACTGGCAGGAGCCATATGGTTGTCGCTTTATTGTATGCAATGCAATCGCCCTGTAATTGCTTTACTTTATCACTAAGCGGTTGCGATAGTCGTAGAAGCAATAGTTGGCGAGACGACAACGATGCTACAATGGAGATCAAGGTGTCGCGCCGGTGACGATGGTGATCATGACGGTGCTTCGGAGATGGAGATCACAAGCACAAGATGACGATGGCCATATCATATGACTTATATTGATTGCATGTGATGTTTATCTTTTATGCATCTTATTTTGCTTTGATTGACGGTAGCATTATAAGATGATCTCTCACTAAATTTCAAGATAAAAGTGTTCTCCCTGAGTATGCACCGCTGCCAAAGTTCGTCGTGCCGAGACACGACGTGATGATCGGGTGTGATAAGCTCTACGTTCATCTACAACGGGTGCAAGCCAGTTTTGCACATGCAGAATACTCGGGTTAAACTTGACGAGCCTAGCATATGCGGATATGGCCTCGGAACACTGAGACCGAAAGGTCGAGCGTGAATCATATAGTAGATATGATCAACATAGTGACGTTCACCATTGAAAACTACTCCATCTCACGTGATGATCGGACATGGTTTAGTTGATATGGATCACGTGATCACTTAGATGATTAGAGGGATGTCTATCTAAGTGGGAGTTCTTAAGTAATATGATTAATTGAACTTTAATTTATCATGAACTTAGTCCTGATAGTATTAGCATATCTATGTTGTAGATCAATTGCTCGCATTTAGCTCCCCTGTTTTATTTTTGATATGTTCCTAGAGAAAACTAAGTTGAAAGATGTTAGTAGCAATGATACGGATTGGATCCATGATCTGAGGATTATCCTTATTGCTGCACAGAAGAATTATGTCCTTGATGCACCACTAGGTGACAGACCGATTGTAGGAGCAACTGCGGACGTTATGAACGTTTGGCAATCTCGATATGATGACTACTTGATAGTTTAGTGCACCATGCTTTACGGCTTAGAATCGGGGCTTCAAAGACGTTTTTTTGAAACGCCACGAAGCATATGAGATGTTCCAAGAGTTGAAATTAGTATTTCATACTCATGCCCGTGTCGAGAGGTATGAGACCTCTGACAGTATTTTGCCTACAAGATGGAGGAGAATTGCTCAGCTAGTGAGCAAGTGCTCAGAATGTCTGAGTGCTACAATCGCTTGAATCAAGTGGGAGTTAATCTTGCAGATAAGATAGTGATTGGCAGAGTTCTCTAGTCACTATCACCAAGTTACTAGAACTTCGTGATGAACTATAATATGCAAGGGATAACGGAAACGATTCCCAAGCTCTTCGTGATGCTGAAATCAACGAAGGTAGAAATCAAGAAAAACATCAAGTGTTGATGGTTGACAAGACCACTAGTTTCAAGAAAAAGGGCAAAGGGAAGAAGGGGAACTTCAAGAAGAACGGCAAGCGAGTTGCTTCTCAAGTGAAGAAGCCCAAGTCTAGACCTAAGCCTGAGACTAGTTAAGGGTGAAGTGGCGATGTGTGTTGGAAGTAGTTCCAAGATTGATATGATCATCATCACACACTCCCTATACTTTCGGGGTTAGTGTTGAACCTAAATAAGTGTTATTTGGTGTTTGCGTTGAGCATGGATATGATTTCATCATGTTTATTGCAATACGGTTATTCATTTAAGTTAGAGAATAATTGTTGTTCTGTTTACATGAAGAAAACCTTCTATGGTCATACACCCAATGAAAATGGTTTTTTGGATCTCGATTGTAGTGATACACATATTCATAATATTGAAGCCAAAAGATGCAAAGTTAATAATGATAGTGCAACTTATTGGTGGCACTGCCGTTTAGGTCATATTTGTGTAAAGCGCATGAAGAAAATCCATGCTGATGGGCTTTTGGAATCACTTGATTATGAATGAGTTGATGCTTGCGAACCATGCCTCATGGGCAAGATGACTAAGACTCCATTCTCCGGAACAATGGAGCGAGCTACTGACTTATTGGAAATAATATATCGATGTATGTGGTTCAATGAGTGTTGAGGCTGACGGCGGGTATCGTTATTTCCTGACCTTCACAGATAATTTGAGCAGATATGGGTATATCTACTTAATGAAATTGAAACAGTTGAAAAGGTCAAAAGAATTTCAGAGTGAAGTAGAGAATCATTGTAACAAGAAAATAAATTGTTTTTCTATGATTTGATCGCGGAGACGAATATTTGAGTTACAAGTTTGGCCTTCAATTAAAACAATGTGGAATAGTTTCACAAACTCATGCCACCTGGAACACCACAACTTAATGTTGTGTCCGAACATCATAACCGTACTTTATTAGATATGGTGCAATCTATGATGTCTCTTACCGATTTACCACTATCGTTTTGGGGTTATGCATTAGAGACAGCTGCATTCATGTTAAATAGGGCACCATCTAAATCCGTTGAGATGACACCATATGAACTATGGTTTGGCAAGAAACCAAAGTTGTCGTTTCTTGAAATTTGGGGTTGCGATGTGAAAAAGTTTCATCCTGATAAGCTCAAACCCAAATCGGAGAAATGTGTCTTCATAGGATACCCAAAGGAGACAGTTGGGTACACCTTCTATCACAGATCTGAAGGCAAGATATTCGTTGCTTATAATGGATCCTTTCTAGAGAAGGAGTTTCTCTCGAAAGAAGTGAGTGGGAGGAAAGTAGAACTTGATGAGGTAACTGTACCTGCTCCCTTATTGAAAAGTAGTTCATCACATAAATCTGTTCTTGTGACTACTACACCAATTAGTGAGGAAGCTAGTGATGATGATCATGTAACTTCAGATCAAGTTACTACTGATAACCCACAAGTATAGGGGATCAATTGTAGCCTCTTTCGATAAGTAAGAGTGTCAAACCCAACGAGGAGCTAAAGGTAGAACAAATATTCCCTCAAGTTCTATCGACCACCGATACAACTCTACGCACGCTTAACGTTCGCCTTACCTAGAACAAGTATGAAACTAGAAGTACTTTGTAGGGGTTGTTGGATAGGTTTGCAAGATAATAAAGAGAGAGTAAATAAAAGCTAGGGGCTGTTGTAAGTAAAGAAGCAATAAAGTAAATATAGCGAGTGTGGAAAAGTGGTGGTAGGAGTTGCGAAATTGTCCCTAAGCAATTGACTACTTTACTAGACCGATAGCAAGTTTTATGTGGGAGAGGCCACTGCTAGCATGTCATCCTTACTTGGAATTCTATGCACTTATGATTGGAACTATTAGCAAGCATCCGCAACTACTAACGTTCATTAAGGTAAAACCCAACCATAGCATTAAGATATATTGGTCCCCCTTCAATCCCGTATGCATCAATTTCTTTGCTAGGATGAAGCTTCTGTCACTCTTGCCCTCCAATACATAGTCCTATCAACATACAGCTAACCCTATGGTGTGATCCACGCACGCGCTCATATGATGGGCACCAAAGGACAGCAACATAACCACAAGCAAATTAAATCAATCATAGCAATTCATCAACCACCAATAGGACAACGAAAATCTACTCAGACATCATAGGATGGCAACAAGTCATTGGATAATAATATGAAGCATAAAGCACCATGTTCAAGTAGAGGGTACAGCGGGTTGCGGGAGAGTGGACCACTGTAGATAGAGGGGGGAAGGTGATGGAGATGTTGGTCAAGATGGCGGAGGTGTTGGTGAAGATCGCGGTGATGATGATGGTGGCCACGGCAGCATTCCGGCGCCACCGGAAGAGAAGGGGAGAGGGGGGCCCTTCTTATTCTTCTTCCTTGACCTCCTCCCTAGATGGGAGAAGGGTTTCCCCTCTCGTCCTTGGCCTCCATGGCATGGAAGGGGCGAGAGCCCCTCCGAGATTGGATCCGTCTCTCTGTTTCTCTCTGTTCCTGTGCTCTGGTCTTCTGCCCTTTCACCATTTCGTATATATATGGAGATCACACCCGAGAGCACAGTGCTCTCTCTGGCTGGCAGGTGGACCCGGGGCCTACTGTCGGCCTCTCCTTCTACCTCTGGCTCTCTTCTCTCTCGCGTGCTCTCCCGCGCCTCCTCCACCGGCGACGCCTAGCGCGTAGGGCACCTAGGCCATACTGCGGTAGTGCGCGGCGTGCTAGCTGCCGGTGCAGCGTGCACTCACCTCGCGGGCCAGTGCATTGTCGGCACTGCTCGCGGACTCGCCTCCGAACACCGGCGGTCGAGCGACGAGTGGTGCTGGTGGACCTCGCCCACCGTACACCGATCCCGAGCTATAAAACGATCGCGGTGGTCCTCTCTTCTTCCTCACACCTGGCCTCGCTTCTACTCCGCCTTCCTTCTCCTCCATTGCTGTTAGCAGGAGCTCGAGACGGGGCTCTAATGGCGGAGGCGATGCCGGACTGGTACGTGGTCCTGATGTGTGGAGGCTTGGCGGTGCTGCTGGGGCTCTCCGTGCTCCTATGCGCGATGATCTTGGATGACCGTCGTGATCCTGCCGCTCGAGTGTTAGCTCTTCGCGGTGGCGGCGATCATGAGGATTAGGTGCGGCATCGAGTGCTAACTGCTGTCTGTGTGCTGGGGCAACTCGCGCCCGAATGATCACTCACAAATCTCTCTTACTGAGACTGTGGTGTCCTCGGGTGTGATCAATTTGGTGCAAAGTGTGTATGAGGATTTGTAATCAGCGCACGAGGTCGAGTGGTTGTGGTCGTGAGTCTGCTGTTACGGTGCTGCGCGAATAAAAATCTATGTCGTGAAGATATATACGCTGCAGCAACTCGGGGGAAGAAATCTCGTCACGAAAATCTATCGAGAGAGAAAATAAAATTAGTTAAAACCAAAATAACAGCAGTAAAACTGCTCACATAGATGAAACCAAAAATCGGATCTGTCGCACAAATTTTGGGACCACACACAGGTTACAACCCGTAAATAAAAACTGGAATAATAAATACAGCGGTGACGTTTACAAAGAAAACGACAAAAGGATAGGGTCCTGAGAAAACGCCTCTGGCACTGGGGCACACTCCTCTTCTATCGGGGGAAGCGGGTTGACCAGTCGATGAATGCGCCTCTCCTGGTCAGGCCTCAGTGGTCTGCCAATAGCGATCCGAGGATTTAAATCAGCGAGGCTCTGGAGATAACCCATTACTCGCTGAGTCAAACGCTCCTGAGCGATAACGTACTGGGCAAGGTTGGCCAGTACTGGATCTCTCTCAATTCGTCCACCGGGAAAAGATGCAACTTCTCCGGGTGCTGCACGACTCGGAAAATAATAATATCCTCGTTCGCTGGCATAGGGTACCGCGAATCGAAGACGAGCGAGCGCCTCGTACGCAGCAGCTTCTATGGCCATATGCGGAGTCGGCATGGATTTCCCCATGAAGGAAACTTCCGTTGGGTCTTGGTTTGGGTATGCGGGAGGAATGTGCACTACTGCCCAATATTTCGAGGTGGAAGGGGTGATCCTCGATTTGAGCAACTCGTACTAGGGTGGATGGGAGGCACTCATGGTATTGCAGGTAAAGTCCCACAATAATTTAACAAAACTACCCGGGGTTGCGTCTGGGGTTCTCAGATAAATACTGGGGGTCGGCATGGCAAGGAAAAGGCTGTGAGAGTAGTGCACAAGGTGAGGGGTACTTGGCAAGGTCACGAGGTGGCCTTTTATAGCATTGGGGCTGGGTTATCTACCGGGGTGAAGGGTAACTGGTTGTCGATCCTGTGCTCGGGTCAAACCCACAGATATACATATCACATAAATGTGACGCATTACTGTGGGAGCCGTCGGGGTTGGTCCTGGTAGCTGCGCCCGAAATTTAAAAATGCAACTGTACGCCAACGTACATATGCATAGCTACTACTCCAAAAACAGGGGCGTTCAAGCAGATAGCATTAAATAAAAGCGATACAAGGTCACACCGTTACAAAGCGTAGGAAAACTAAGGCTCGATAAAACTCGAGCGACTTAGTCTACTTCGTTAATGTCTAAGTGGGTTGGCCTGGTGGTTGCCGAGGTTTCTCCACGGGTTTCTCCGTCAGGATTAGCTGGCTGAGGTTGAGGGGCTGCAGGGTCGGGGTAGTGGTGATGACCATCACGGGGGTTGTTGGCCACAATCCCGTTGGAATGGGTTCCCAAAAGGCGATGAAGCGCTTCTGGGGACACCAAGGCACTCTGGTTGATGGCTGGGGCAGACCTCAAGGGATCGATCGGGTGTCCGAACAGCACGACTGGGTTGTCGGCGTCGGGCTCCACTTCTCTTCTCGCCGGGGCTCGGCGAACCAGTTCTCCATGAGCTGCGATCAGATCAAGCGTGACCTGATCGAACAGTTGCTCTAGTGCGCTTACATAGCGCACTAGGTGCAATAGTGCGGGATCTGTCTCGTGATCTCCGTTGGCAACCTGGGGCGGCCTACCATACCCGTCACGACTGGGGTAGTAGTAGAACGAGCGACAGTTAACTCTAGGCGACAAGTGCAGAAGTTGAACTATGGCTTCGCGGGCTGCCAGTTGGATGGCTTGTGGCTCAAAGGAAGTTGTCCTTCCAGTGAACCTGTAGGGGCGTGATAGATGTGCACAGTGGCCCAGTACTGACGGCTCTCACCGTACATGGGTCCTTGGTACACAACATATTCAGGGGGCTCTTCTAATGCATAGGCACGGCGGGTGAGGTTTGCGAGCACGGTCACAAAACCTCCAAGGTTGGTTGCTGTGGTCTCATTGTGAACAATGGGGCCAGGCATCGTGGCTTGGTTTTGGAAAAGGGGCTGTGCTATGCTGGGTTGAGGCTAGCACGCCCTTTTATAGGAAAAGGGGACGGAGTCTGCCTTCGCACGCTTGCGAATGAGACGGGTTGGGTGTCGGTCACTGGCGCGTGATCGACGGGCTAGGCTGATAGGTTGGGCACCGTCCGCCGGAAAGGCGTCGAGTCACTGTGGGGCTGTCTTACGCGGGAAGCTTGGCCGGGGTTAGGCTAAGGTCTGGTGGTTTGGTTAACCTAGGTTTATTGACCTGGCTAAGATAGGGTTAGCCAATGGTCAGCCTGGCTCTGATACCAAGTCTGTCACGACCGGATTTTCGGGATATTAATTTCCCAGAAAACGGCCTTTGTGCTCACCAGCCCCAGGATTACTGTTAGCTGATGAGGCACCAACTTGATACAAGAATTCCAAGCAAGGTACAAAATATGT
This sequence comes from Aegilops tauschii subsp. strangulata, assembly GCF_002575655.3. Classification (NCBI taxonomy): domain Eukaryota; kingdom Viridiplantae; phylum Streptophyta; class Magnoliopsida; order Poales; family Poaceae; genus Aegilops; species Aegilops tauschii. The sequence goes on from NC_053035.3 coordinate 431,633,961, forward strand.
AGTACAAGACCATTGTGGCCTAGGAGTACAACACTTGGTTCCTAATGGTTGATGGCGGAAGCGGTTTGTGGTTCATCTGCGTCTATGGGACTCCATTTCCCACAAGAACAGCTGACCAGGATAACTCCTATCTCCGCGAGGCTGCTATCGTCAACACGCAGGTTCCGGGGCTGTCGTCGCGATGCTGTCACCATGCGCGAAATCTGGCCAAGACAATAGCCAGGGACAAGCCAGTGAGTACGTTTGAATGTACTCGCAAACATTAAGAACACGGGTAAATATATAACAAGAGGTAATCATACTCCGAAATATTTTATGATCATAACGTCTGTCCCGAAATGAACGAAAATCCGAGATGCACGCATGCAGGTAGAATATGAACATGTAATACGGGAGTAAAAATAGAATGCACTGACCGAGTGTCTGAAATGACTCCTCGAAAGGTTGCAATTAAATTAACAATGCCGCAGTCGGGCGTCTGAGCGACACCACATAAAGGGCTTATAAAGAAAAGTTAAATAACAAATATGCCGCAGTCGGGCGTCTGAGCGACACCACATAAAGGGCTTATAAAGGATAAATAAATAACATACATGCCGCAGTTGGGCGTCTGAGCGACACCACAGAGAGGGCTTATAAGGGATAAATAAATAACAAACATGCCGCAGTCGGGCGTCTGAGCGACGCCACATGAAGGGCTTATATAAGAATAATCACAGTGAGCATCCAGGAGGTAGAACCGCCCCAAGGATACTCAATAATGCAAATAAAGGAACTGGTTAGTCCACAATAATAATAATCATAATCCCCATATGACAGAGGTCATAAACAAAGTTCTGGTATATCCGTTTCTCCATCCGAAGACCGTCATTGTGCTCTAGTTTAACCGTGTCTCCATCCGAATACCGTTACTATGATCTAGTTTAACCGTGTCTCCATCCGAATAACGTTACTAGACCCATCTCAGACTGAAGTCCTTACTCATGAACATGGCTATCCGAATGGATATATCCTCTGCAGAGGGTGTACTATTTTCTCACGAGTAACGGATTTACTTAGCCCATCGGGACTAATTCCGTCTACGGTCTTTTAATTGAAAACACGCCTGACCTGTACACACCAGCTTAACTTACCAGTGTCTGGAATCACCCACGACACCTGTCAAGCAAAACTCTAAGTGGGAAGGCTACAACCTCGACGTAGCATGGGATCAAATTTATATTCGCGCGCTCTAAGGGGTGCCCCCCTCTCGGTCCCAACCGGAAACACCCATGCCCCCGGACCAGGTGGCATGCCTACCAGATGCACCCGGTATCTTCCACCATGGCCTCTCTGTACGGTGTGTGCTTTGGTACGGGGTTGACAACTTACTGAACCATACCCTACCCGTGGCAGGGACAAGTGGTAGCACAAAACAAGTAGGGAAAGTCACTGAACAAGACTCGACTTACGACCGACTCAGGTGGTCCAAGTATTCTCCGAATGATAGCGTAACCAAAATATTTCCATTAACAGACAGAGTCACTACTCATCAAAACTCATCATGCCATACCGGACACACTTGTCCCGACGAGGAACTAGGGACAAGCTCGTGTCTACCCAAGACCACGACTCTCCCGGCTTCCTGCCGGTATGCATGAAAAGTCCACGAGGATGATCACTATCACAACATATCCATTTATAACAGCAAGGAAATCTCCAATATGCATTCATGCAATGTGACTATACCGTTGCATAAGAATAACGTATGCTCCAAGTCAAAGTGGTGTTGTAAGCGCATCAGAACACCACACAAAATATTATGCCAGAGTTCAGAAATGCTTGCCTTCAAGAGTGTGCAAGGGGAGCACTTTTTTTTTGAAAGTTTCTCTTCTCTCCATTTCCTATTTTGAAAAATATTCAAATAACAAATATTTCAAACACAGTACAAAAAGTTGTCTCAAATATTTTTGAAATAAATCTTAAAATAAACTAGATGAAGTTTGAGAGTTAGGAAAAAGAATCAACTCATTTGGAGTTTTATTTTAAAAGATATAGCTGGTCAAAGTCTGGTCAAATCTCTGTTTTTAATAAAAACCAGAAAAAGAAAACGTTCGGGAGAGAATACGCTTTCGCAGCAGAGGAAACATACTCAGGACTTCTGCGCCTTCACTTAACCAGAGTGGATGGCGCGCAGGTCACTGACAGTGGGTCTAGGGGGCCCACTGGTCAGGTTTGACTAGTCCTCTCCTCCCTCCTCTTCCTCTGCCCGAACGGAGCGAGGCTCCGGCGATCGCCGTCGACGAACGGCGGCTCCCCACCGGCATTCCGAGGGCGGGGCTGGACCGGCCAGACTGGGGCGGTCCTCTTGGTGGTCGCTGGGTCGACAGCGGTGGGAGGAGTCGCCGGCGGCGAGCTCCGCGGCGGAGAGGGCTACGGGAGGGAAGTGAGTTTTGGGCTCCGGTGGTCTCCGATCGAGGCTGATGTGGTGGGCAGCTCCGCAAGATCAAGGGGAAGCGATTGGTGGCGTTGGATGGGCGGGGGAGTGGCTGGCTGCGATGAATGGCACCGGAAGGCAGCGGCGGCCGAACCGGCCGGAGTTGGGGAAGATGGTCTCTCCCGGCACATCCCAGGCTAGGGGAGCACTAGGGGGAAAGCCTGAGGTCGCCTGAGTGCTCGGAGGGGCTCGGGGCCTCCTTAAATAGGCGCTCGAGGCTGGACCGCGGCGGCTGTGGATAAGAACGCCGGCGACCGCGATGCTGTAGCTGCAGGGCGACGTGGCGGCGACGAGCGCGTGCTGACGGGCTTCGGGATAAGCTCGAGCTGTTCACAGGGGCAGCTGGCGCGCTGGTGTGGTTTGGGCGACGCCGTCCATGGCAGAGGCTCGCTGCCAACGCCGGCGTGCCGCCAAAAGCTCTGCCAGCGGCGCTGTAGGGTGCCAGGGGTGGCGTGGGGAGTGGGCGAGCATAGTGCGCGGTTCAGCAGGCGAGCAGGGGCCAGGGACGTGACGCGATGAGGGCGGCAGTGCGACGCGGAGGCTCAGTGCGCGCGCGTGCAAAACGTGCGCTCTGGGCGGGCCCAGAGCACGCACGGGACATGCTCGATGAAATGCCAAGGCAGCCTAGAGTGCGAGAGTGAGGCTGGCAATTAACAGGACTAGGGTAGGGATGGCTAGGAGCTTAGTGGACAAGGTTGCTGGGTCAGTGGAACAAGATCATAGTGCAAACTAGGGAACATGCCCAAAACTGGCTGTGCATACCAAGTGTTCGACAGAATGCCAAATGCATCTAGGCAACTCTTGGAGTGGCCACAAACTCCAGATCAGGGTCTCCCTGGATGTAGGTGATGATGGTAAGATCACTTGGGCAAAACCAGAAACTTGCTAGTGCAAGTTTTGCAAAACTACAGTTTTGGACAGAGAGAAGAAGATCTCATTGCATGCACTTAAGATCCTCCAATGGGTCCATTCTCCTGGACTTAAGGGTTTGGCAGGTAGGGCTACAAGCAGGAAAAAGCTCAGGGTCACTAGAGCAAAATAAAATAGGGTTGCAGTACAAATCACCATACTGGACCAGAATGAAAAAGAGGTTGATCCACTCAAATTTTTCAAAGATCATCACTGGGTTTTTGCATGAAGTTGAATTGTATGCATCTACTGACATCTCCAAACACTTGGAAGAATTTTTAAAGAAATATTTAAATAGGTTGTAGTGCAAAGGTACCCACTGGACCAGATTTGCAAAGTTGATGTAGAGCTCAAAATCTACAATAACCAAAAGATATTTTTGTATAAAAGTGATGTGGAAACATCACATGACATCCCCAAATTTTGGTGAAATTTTTAAAGGTATTTGTCAAATGGTTGCAGTGCAACAGAAACTTCAAATTCCAAAGAAATAATTTTTAAAAGAATAAAGCTCTGAGAAAACAAATCTTGCAATAAAATCCACTGATAAAGAATTGTTTTATAGAAAGAGTATACAAATCCAATAATACTTTTGGAAAGTTTCCACTTGAGGTAAAAACCCATAATATCAAAAGGGTAAATCAAGACAAATGGAAAAGTTTTATTTCCTGGCAAAATTTTAATTAATAAAACAAGGTAAAAATTTTGGGGTGTCACAACACTACCCCCCTTAAGAAAAATCTCGTCCTCGAGATTTGTTAAAAGCAGTTTTGAACAAGCATTGCTCTTACTAAAAGAAATCATTCAACTGTGCAAAAACAAAGCGGCTACAGTGGGAGGGCAATAAGTGGTGTAAAACCACAGTGTGGTAGACTGGCGTTGTGTGGAAAAATCCAAGGTCGGGGAAAAACGAGATATTTCTATGCGGATACAGTAATTTAGAATAAATTCTAAATTACTAAAATACGCTGGTCGCACCCGAGAGCACAGTGCTCTCTCTGGCTGGCAGGTGGACCCGGGGCCTACTGTCGGCCTCTCCTTCTACCTTTGGCTCTCTTCTCTCTCGCGTGCTCTCTCGCGCCTCCTCCACCGGCGACGCCTAGCGCGTAGGGCACCTAGGCCGTACTGCAGTAGTGCGTGGCATGCTAGCTGCCGGTGCAGCGTGCACTCACCTCGCAGGCCAGTGCATTGTCGGCACTGCTCGCGGACTCGCCTCCGAACACCGGCGGTCGAGCGACGAGTGGTGCTGGTGGACCTCGCCCACCGTACACCGATCCCGAGCTATAAAATGATCGCGGTGCTCCTCTCTTCTTCCTCACACCTGTCCTCGCTTCTACTCCGCCTTCCTTCTCCTCCATTGCTGTTAGCAGGAGCTCGAGACGGGGCTCTAATGGCGGAGGCGATGCCGGACTGGTACGTGGTCCTGATGTGTGGAGGCTTGGCGGTGCTGCTGGGGCTCTCCGTGCTCCTGTGCGCGATGATCCTGGATGATCGTCGTGATGCTGCCGCTCGAGTGTTAGCTCTTCGCGGTGGCGGCGATCATGAGGATTAGGTGCGGCATCGAGTGCTAACTGCTGTCGGTGTGCTAGGGCAACTCGCGCCCGAATGATCACTCACAAATCTCTCTTACTGAGACTGTGGTGTCCTCGGGTGTGATCAATTTGGTGCAAAGTGTGTACAAGGATTTGTAATCAGCGCACGAGGTCGAGTGGTTGTGGTCGTGAGTCTGCTGTTACGATGCTGCGCGAATAAAAATCTATGTCGTGAAGATATATACGCTGCAGCAACTCGGGGGAAGAAATCTCGTCACGAAAATCTATCGAGAGAGAAAATAAAATTAGTTAAAACCAAAATAACAGCAGAAAAACTGCTCACATAGATGAAACCAAAAATCGGATCTGTCGCACAAATTTTGGGTACCACGCACAGGTTACAACCCGTAAATAAAAACTGGAATAATAAATACAGCGGTGACGTTTACAAAGAAAACGGCAAAAGGACAGGGTCCTGAGAAAACGCCTCTGGCACTGGGGCACACTCCTCTTCTATCGGGGGAAGCGGGTTGACCAGTCGATGAATGCGCCTCTCCTGGTCAGGCCTCAGTGGTCTGCCAATAGCGATCCGAGGATTTAAATCAGCGAGGCTCTGGAGATAACCCATTACTCGTTGAGTCAAACGCTCCTGAGCGATAACATACTGGGCAAGGTTGGCCAGTACTGGATCTCTCTCAATTCGTCCACCGGGAAAAGATGCAACTTCTCCGGGTGCTGCACGACTCGGAAAATAATAATATCCTCGTTCGCTGGCATAGGGTACCGCGAATCGAAGACGAGCGAGCGCCTCGTACGCAGCAGCTTCTATGGCCATGTGCGGAGTCGGCATGGATTTCCCCACGAAGGAAACTTCCGTTGGGTCTTGGTTTGGGTATGCGGGAGGAATGTGCACTACTGCCCAATATTTCGAGGTGGAAGGGGTGATCCTCGATTTGAGCAACTCGTACTAGGGTGGATGGGAGGCACTCATGGTATTGCAGGTAAAGTCCCATAATAATTTAACAAAACTACCCGGGGTTGCGTCTGGGGTTCTCAGATAAATACTGGGGGTCGGCATGGCAAGGAAAAGGCTGTGAGAGTAGTGCACAAGGTGAGGGGTACTTGGCAAGGTCACGAGGTGGCCTTTTATAGCATTGGGGCTGGGTTATCTACTGGGGTGAAGGGTAACTGGTTGTCGATCCTGTGCTCGGGTCAAAGCCACAGATATACATATCACATAAATGTGACGCATTACTGTGGGAGCCGTCGGGGTTGGTCCTGGTAGCTGCGCCCGAAATTTAAAAATGCAACTGTACGCCAACGTACATATGCATAGCTACTACTCCAAAAACAGGGGCGTTCAAGCAGATAGCATTAAATAAAAGCGATACAAGGTCACACCGTTACAAAGCGTAGGAAAACTAAGGCTCGATACAACTCGAGCGACTTAGTCTACTTCGTTAATGTCTAAGTGGGTTGGCCTGGCGGATGCCGAGGTTTCTCCACGGGTTTCTCCGTCAGGATTAGCTTGCTGAGGTTGAGGGGCTGCAGGGTCGGGGTAGTGGTGATGACCATCACGGGGGTTGTTGGCCACAATCCCGTTGGAATGGGTTCCCAAAAGGCGACGAAGCGCTTCTGGGGACACCAAGGCACTCTGGTTGATGGCTGGGGCAGACCTCAAGGGATCGATCGGGTGTCTGAACAACACGACTGGGTTGTCGGCGTCGGGCTCCACTTCTATTCTCGCCGGGGCTCGGCGAACCAGTTCTCCACGAGCTGCGATCAGATCAAGGGTGACCTGATCGAACCGTTGCTCTAGTGCGCTTACATAGCGCACCAGATGCAATAGTGCGGGATCTATCTCGTGATCTCCGTTGGCAACCTGGGGCGGCCTACCATACCCGTCACGACTGGGGTAGTAGTAGAACGAGCGACAGTTAACTCTAGGCGACAAGTGCCAGAGTTGAACTATGGCTTCGCGGGCTGCCAGTTGGATGGCTTGTGGCTCAAAGGAAGTTGTCCTTCCAGTGAACCTGTAGGGGCGTTCTGGCGACAGACCCCTACCATAGATGTGCACAGTGGCCCAGTACTGACGGCTCTCACCGTACATGGGTCCTTGGTACACAACATATTCAGGGGGCTCTTCTAATGCATAGGCACGGCGGGTGAGGTTTGCGAGCACGGTCACAAAACCTCCAAGGTTGGTTGCTGTGGTCTCATTGTGAACAATGGGGCCAGGCATCGTGGCTTGGTTTTGGAAAAGGGGCTGTGCTGTGCTGGGTTGAGGCTAGCGCGCCCTTTTATAGGAAAAGGGGACGGAGTCTGCCTTCGCACGCTTGCGAATGAGACGGGTTGGGTGTCGGTCACTGGCGCGTGATCGACGGGCTAGGCTGATAGGTTGGCCACCGTCCGCCGGAAAGGCGTCGGGTCACTGTGGGGCTGTCTTACGCGGGAAGCTTGGCCGGGGTTAGGCTAAGGTCTGGTGGTTTGGTTAACCTAGGTTTATTGACCTGGCTAAGATAGGGTTAGCCAATGGTCAGCATGACTCTGATACCAAGTCTGTCACGACCGGATTTTCGGGATATTAATTTCCCAGAAAACGGCCTTTGTGCTCACCAGCCCCAGGATTACTGTTAGCTGATGAGGCACCAACTTGATACAAGAATTCCAAGCAAGGTACAAAATATGTAGTACAAGACCATTGTGGCCTAGGAGTACAACACTTGGTTTCTAATGGTTGGTGGCGGAAGCGGTTTGTGGTTCATCTGCGTCTATGGGACTCCATTTCCCACAAGAACAGCTGACTAGGATAACTCCTATCTTCGCGAGGCTGCTATCGTCAACACGTAGGTTCCCGGGCTATCGTCGCGATGCTGTCACCATGTGCGAAATCTGGCCAAGACAATAGCCAGGGACAAGCCAGTGAGTACGTTTGAATGTACTCGCAAACATTAAGAACACGGGTAAATATATAACAAGAGGTAATCATACTCCGAAATATTTTATGATCATAACGTCTGTCCCGAAATGAACGAAAATCCGAGATGCACGCATGCAGGTAGAATATGAACATGTAATACGGGAGTAAAAATAGAATGCACTGACCGAGTGTCTGAAATGACTCCTCGAAAGGTTGCAATTAAATTAACAATGCCGCAGTCGGGCGTCTGAGCGACACCACATAAAGGGCTTATAAAGAAAAGTTAAATAACAAACATGCCGCAGTCGGGCGTCTGAGCGACACCACATAAAGGGCTTATAAAGGATAAATAAATAACATACATGCCGCAGTCGGGCGTCTGAGCGACACCACAGAGAGGGCTTATAAGGGATAAATAAATAACAAACATGCCGCAGTCGGGCGTCTGAGCGACGCCACATAAAGGGCTTATATAAGAATAATCACAGTGAGCATCCAGGAGGTAGAACCGTCCCAAGGATACTCAATAATGCAAATAAAGGAACTGGTTAGTCCACAATAATAATAATAATCATAATCCCCATGTGACAGAGGTCATAAACAAAGTTCTGGTATATCCGTTTCTCCATCCGAAGACCGTCATTGTGCTCTAGTTTAACCGTGTCTCCATCCGAATACCGTTACTATGATCTAGTTTAACCGTGTCTCCATCCGAATACCGTTACTAGACCCATCTCAGACTGAAGTCCTTACTCATGAACATGGCTATCCGAATGGATATATCCTCTGCAGAGGGTGTACTATTTTCCCACGAGTAACGGATTTACTTAGCCCATCGGGACTAATTCCGTCTACGGTCTTTTAATTGAAAACACGCCTGACCAGCACACACCAGCTTAACTTACCAGTGTCTGGAATCACCCACGACACCTGTCAAGCAAAACTCTAAGTGGGGAGGCTACAACCTCGACGTAGCATGGGATCAAATTTATATTCGCGCGCTCTAAGGGGTGCCCCCCTCTCGGTCCCAACTAGAAACACCCATGCCCCCGGACCAGGTGGCATGCCTACCGGATGCACCCGGTATCTTCCACCATGGCCTCTCTGTACGGTGTGTGCTTTGGTAAGGGGTTGACAACTTACTGAACCATACCCTACCCGTGGCAGGGACAAGTGGTAGCACAAAACAAGTAGGGAAAGTCACTGAACAAGACTCGACTTACAACCGACTCAGGTGGTCCAAGTATTCTCCGAATGATAGCGTAACCAAAATATTTCCATTAACAGACAGAGTCACTGCTCATCAAAACTCATCACGCCATACCGGACACACTTGTCCCGACGAGGAACTAGGGACAAGCTCGTGTCTACCCAAGACCACGACTCTCCCGGCTTCCTGCCGGTATGCATGAAAAGTCCACGAGGATGATCACTATCACAGCATATCCATTTATAACAGCAAGGAAATCTCCAATATGCATTCATGCAATGTGACTATACCGTTGCATAAGAATAACGTATGCTCCAAGTCAAAGTGGTGTTGTAACCGCATCAGAACACCACACAAAATATTATGCCAGAGTTCAGAAATGCTTGCCTTCAAGAGTGTGCAAGGGGAGCACTTTTTTTTGAAAGTTTGTCTTCTCTCCATTTCCTATTTTGAAAAATATTCAAATAACAAATATTTCAATCACAGTACAAAAAGTTGTCTCAAATATTTTTGAAATAAATCTTAAAATAAACTAGATGAAATTTGAGAGAGGTAGGAAAAAGAATCAACTCATTTGGAGTTTTATTTTAAAAGATATAGCAGGTCAAAGTCTGGTCAAATCTCTGTTTTTAATAAAAACCAGAAAAAGAAAACGTTCGGGAGAGAATACGCTTTCGCAGCAGAGGAAACGTACTCAGGACTTCTGCGCCTTCACTTAACCAGAGTGCATGGCGCGCGGGTCACTGACAGTGGGTCCAGGGGGCCCACTGGTCAGGTTTGACTAGTCCTCTCCTCCCTCCTCTTCCTCTGCCCGAACGGAGCGAGGCTCCGGCGATCGCCGTCGACGAACGGCGGCTCCCCACGGGCATCCGAGGGCGGGGATGGACCGGCCAGACCGGGGCGGTCCTCTTGGTGGTCGCTGGGTCGACGGTAGTGGGAGGAGTCGCCGGCGGCGAGCTCCGCGGCGGAGAGGGCTACGGGAGGGAAGTGAGTTTTGGGCTCCGGTGGTCTCCGATCGAGGCTGATGCGCTGGGCAGCTCCGCAAGATCAAGGGGAAGCGATTGGTGTCGTTGGATGGGCGGGGGAGTGGCTGGTTGCGACGAATGGCACCGGAAGGCAGCGGCGGCCGAACCGGCCGGAGTTGGGGAAGATGGTCTCTCCCGGCCAATCCCAGGCTAGGGGAGCACTAGGGGGAAAGCCTGAGGTCGCCTGAGTGCTCGGAGGGGCTCGGGGCCTCCTTAAATAGGCGCTCGAGGCTGGACCGCGGCGGCTGTGGATAAGAACGCCGGCGACCGCGATGCTGTAGCTGCAGGGCGACGTGGCGGCGACGAGCGCGTGCCGACGGGCTTCGGGATAAGCTCGAGCTGTTCACAGGGGCAGCTGGCGCGCTGGTGTGGTTTGGGCGGCGCCGTCCATGGCAGAGGCTCGCTGCCGATGCCGGCGTGCCGCCAAAAGCTCTGCCAGCGGCGCTGTAGGGTGCCAGGGGTGGCATGGGGAGTGGGCGAGCGTAGTGCGCGGTTCAGCAGGCGAGCAGGGGCCAGGGACGGGACGCGACGAGGGCGGCAGTGCGACGCGGCGGCTCAGTGCGCGCGCGTGCAAAACGTGCGCTCTGGGCGCGCCCAGAGCACGCACGGGACATGCTCGACGAAATGCCAGGGCAGCCTAGAGTGCGAGAGTGAGGCTGGCAATTAACAGGACTAGGGTAGGGATGGCTAGGAGCTTAGTGGACAAGGTTGCTGGGTCAGTGGAACAAGATCATAGTGCAAACTAGGGAACATGCCCAAAACTGGCTGTGCATACCAAGTGTTCGACAGAATGCCAAATGCATCTAGGCAACTCTTGGAGTGGCCACAAACTCCAGATCAGGGTCTCCCTGGATGTAGGTGATGATGGTAAGATCACTTGGGCAAAACCAGAAACTTGCTAGTGCAAGTTTTGCAAAACTACAGTTTTGGACAGAGAGAAGAAGATCTCATTGCATGCACTTAAGATCCTCTAATGGGTCCATTCTCCTGGACTTAAGGGTTTGGCAGGGAGGGCTACAAGCAGGAAAAAGCTCAGGGTCACTAGAGCAAAATAAAATAGGGTTGCAGTACAAATCACCAAACTGGACCAGAATGAAAAAGAGGTTGATCCACTCAAAATTTTCAAAGATCATCACTGGGTTTTTGCATGAAGTTGAATTGTATGCATCTACTGACATCTCCAAACACTTGGAAGAATTTTTTAAGAAATATTTAAATAGGTTGTAGTGCAAAGGTACCCACTGGACCAGATTTGCAAAGTTGATGTAGAGCTCAAAATCTTCAATAACCAAAAGATATTTTTGTATAAAAGTGATGTGGAAACATCACATGACATCCCCAAATTTTGGTGAAGATTTTAAAGGTATTTGTCAAATGGTTGCAGTGCAACAGAAACTTCAAATTCCAAAGAAATAATTTTTAAAAGAATAAAGCTCTGAGAAAACAAATCTTGCAATAAAATCCACTGATAAAGAATTGTTTTATAGAAAGAGTATACAAATCCAATAATACTTTTGGAAAGTTTCCACTTGAGGTAAAAACCCATAATATCAAAAGGGTAAATCAAGACAAATGGAAAAGTTTTATTTCCTGGCAAAATTTTAATTAATAAAACAAGGTAAAAATTTTGGGGTGTCACATAGGAGCAGCAAGGACATGCATATTATATTCATCAAAATCATCATGTGCAACGGTAAAAGGCAACCCATCAATATAATCCTTAATAAGAGCAAGCTTCTCCGATATAGTGTAGTCGGGAGAATTCAAAAAGATAATAGGACTATCATGCGTGGGTGCAATAGCAACAATTTCATGTTTAACATAAGGAACTATAGCAAGTTCATCTCCATAAGCATAATTCATATTGGCATCTTGGCCACAAGCATAGCAAGCATCATCAAAAAGGGATATTTCAAGAGAATCAAAGGGATCATAACAGTCATCATAGCAATCATCCTTCGGTAAGGACGAAGGGGAATTAAACAATGTATGAGTCGAAGAGTTACTCTCATTAAAAGGTGGGCACGGGTGATCAATCCGCTCTTCCTCCTTTTGTTCTTCGCTCTCCTCCTCATCTTTTTCATCCAATGAGCTCACAGTTTCATCAACTTCTTCTTCCATAGACTCCTGCAAAATATTAGTCTCTTCTTGGACAGCAGGGTAGTCCTCAATATATGGTTCAACATAGGCATTAGAAGCATAATTATCATAGCAATATTTAAGTATGGCAAAATTTCCAGATTTGTAAAGAGTAGCATCATACATTTCAATCAAAGAAGCAATTTCATAAGCACCCTTAAAAGCAACAAATTCTTCAATTTGTTGAACATCATAGTAACTATAAACACCCTTAGCATACGAAGATAAGAGTCCATTATCAATAAACTCACATTGACAGGGAAGGTGTTTCTTAGGGTTTTCAGAACAACAAGTAACATCATATATATAACATAAATTCCAAGCATAGCATTGCAAACGATGAATTTGATCCAGCAAAAGTTTCCCTTTTTCAGATATACGGTGTCGCACATAACAGGCATGCTCATCTAAGGATTTGCCCTCAACTAAGCTAGTTGGGGTTTCAACACGACCACATAGGGATCGAAGATGATCCAAGTAATAAGCTTCAGGAGTGTGATAGATTTTGAGTGGTTCTTCAACCATTGGTTCAGTAGGTACAACTAATTTTTTTGGTATTTTGCGTTTCCTACCCATAACTAAAGATAGAAAACAACTAAGAACAACAAATAAAAATTACTTGGTGATAAAGCAAACAAGCACACACGAGAATATTCATCCCACGCTATTGCTCCCCGGCAACGGCGCCAGAAAAAGGTCTTGATAACCCACAAGTATAGGGGATCAATTGTAGCCTCTTTCGATAAGTAAGAGTGTCGAACCCAACGAGGAGCTAAAGGTAGAACAAATATTCCCTCAAGTTCTATCGACCACCGATACAACTCTACGCACGCTTAACGTTCGCCTTACCTAGAACAAGTTTGAAACTAGAAGTACTTTGTAGGGGTTGTTGGATAGGTTTGCAAGATAATAAAGAGAGCGTAAATAAAAGCTAGGGGCTGTTGTAATTAAAGAAGCAATAAATTAAATATAGCGAGTGTGGAAAAGTGGTGGTAGGAGTTGCGAAATTGTCCCTAAGCAATTGACTACTTTACTAGACCGATAGCAAGTTTTATGCGGGAGAGGCCACTGCTAGCATGTCATCCCTTACTTGGAATTCTATGCACTTATGATTGGAACTATTAGCAAGCATCCGCAACTACTAACGTTCATTAAGGTAAAACCCAACCATAGCATTAAGATATATTGGTCCCCCTTCAATCCCGTATGCATCAATTTCTATGCTAGGTTGAAGAGTCTGTCACTCTTGCCCTCCAATACATAGTCCTATCAACATACAACTAACCCTATGGTGTGATCCACGCGCGCGCTCATATGATGGGCACCAAAAGATAGCAACATAACCACAAGCAAATTAAATCAATCATAGCAATTCATCAACCACCGATAGGACAACGAAAATCTACTCAGACATCATAGGATGGCAACACATCATTGGATAATAATATGAAGGATAAAGCACCATGTTCAAGTAGAGGGTACAGCGGGTTGCTGGAGAGTGGACCGCTGTAGGTAGAGGGGGGAAGGTGATGGAGATGTTGGTGAAGATGGCGAAGGTGTTGGTGAAGATCGCGGTGATGATGATGGTGGCCACGGCAGCGTTCCGGCACCACCGGAGGAGAGGGGGAGAGGGGCCCCCTTCTTCCTCTTCTTCCTTGACCTCCTCCCTAGATGGGAGAAGGGTTTCCTCTGGTCCTTGGCCTCCATGGCATGGGAGGGGCGAGAGCCCCTCCGAGATTGGATCTGTCTCTCTGTCTCTCTCTGTTTCTGCGTTCGCGTCTGCTGCCCTTTCACCGTTTCGTATATATATGGAGATCCGTAAGTCCGATTGGATCGAAACCTTCGCCGTGATTTTTTTATCCAAAAAATAGCTTTCTTGCGGCCAAAGAAGGGCATCAACCGCCTTACGGGTGGCCCACGAGGGTCAGGGGCGCGCCCAGGTGGGGCAGGCGTGCCCCCTGCCTCGTGGCCACCCCGGGCACCGTCTCGCGTTGATCTTTCTCCCAGATTTTCCAAATATTCCAAAAATAAGCTCCATCCATGTTTGTCCCATTTGGACTCCGTTTGATATGGATATTCTGCGAAACATAAAACATGCAACAGACAGGAACTGGCACTGTGCACTGGATCAATATGTTAGTCCCAAAATAGTATAAAAAGTTGCCAAAAGTATATGAAAGTTGAATAATATTGGCATGGAACAATCAAAAATTATAGATACGACGGAGACGTATCAACTACCGAACCTCGTAGGTAAACCAGAGTGAGATCCGCACCAGAGTGGTACGGTAATCCTGTTCTGGAGGTCATGTTACTTGACCATGATGAACCTACGAACAATGAGGAAGCGATGATGAGCCTAGATTCCGTGAAATGGCTTGAGGCCATGAAATCTGAGATGGGATCCATGTATGAGAACAAAGTATGGACTTTGGTTGACTTGCCCGATGATCGGCAAGCCATAGAAAATAAATGGATCTTCAAGAGGAAGACGGACGCTGATAGTAGTGTTACTATCTACAAAGCTAGACTTGTTGAAAAAGGTTTTGAGAAACTTCAAGGTGTTCACTACGATGAGATTTTCTCACTCGTAGCAATGCTTAAGTCTGTCCGAATCATAATATCAAAACTACATTCCTTAATGGATTTCTTAAAGAAGAGTTGTATATGATGCAACCAGAAGGTTTTGTCGATCCTAAAGGTGCTAACAAAATATGTAAGCTCCAGCGATCCATCTATGGACTGGTGCAAGCATCTCGGAGTAGGAATATACGCTTTGATGAGTTGATCAAAGCATATAGTTTTATACAGACTTGCGGTGAAGCCTGTATTTACAAGAAAGTGAGTGGGAGCACTACAACGTTTCTGATAAGTATATGTGAATGACATATTTATGATCGGAAATAATGTAGAATTTCCTGGAAAGCATAAAGGAGTGTTTGAAAGAAGTTTTTTCAAAGAAAGACCTCGGTGAAGCTGCTTACATATTGAGCATCAAGATCTATAGAAATAGATCAAGACGCTTAATAAGTTTTTTCAATGAGTACATACCTTGACAAGATTTTGAAATAGTTCAAAATGGAACAGTCAAAGAAAGAGTTCTTGCCTATGTTACAAGGTGTGAAATTGAGTAAGACTCAAAGCCCGACCACGGCAAAAGATAGAAAGAGAATGAAAGTCATTCCCTACGCCTCAGCCATAGGTTCTATAAAGTATGCCATGCTGTGTACCAGATCTATTGTATACCCTACACTGATTTTCGCAAGGGAGTACAATAGTGATCTAGGAGTAGATCACTGGACAACGGTCAAAATTATCCTTAGTGGAATAAGGATATGTTTCTCGATTATGGAGGTGACAAAAAGGTTCGTCGTAAAAGGTTACGTCGATGCAAGTTTTGACACTGATCCAGATGACTCTAAGTCTCAATCTAGATACATATTGAAAGTGGGAGCAATTGGCTAGAGTAGCTCCATGCAGAGCATTGTTGACATAGAAATTTGCAAAATACATACGGATCTGAATGTGGCAGACCCGTTGACTAAACTTCTCTCACAAGCAAAACATGATCACACCTTAGTACTCTTTGGGTGTTAATCACATAGCGATGTGAACTAGATTATTGACTCTATTTAACCCTTTGGGTGTTGGTCACATGACGATGTGAACTATGGGTGTTAATCACATGGTGATGTGAACTATTGGTGTTAAATCACATGGCGATGTGAACTAGATTATTGACTCTAGTGCAAGCGGGAGACTGAAGGAAATATGCCCTAGAGGCAATAATGAAGTTATTATTTATTTCCTTATTCTCATGATAAATGTTTATTATTCATGCTAGAATTGTATTAACCAGAAACGTAATACATGTGTGAATACATAGACAAACAGAGTGTCACTAGTATGCCTCTACTTGACTAGCTCGTTGGTCAAAGATGGTTATGTTTCCTAGCCATAGACATGAGTTGTCATTTGATTAACGGGATCACATCATTAGGAGAATGATGTGATTGACTTGACCCATTCCGTTAGCTTAGCACTTGATCGTTTAGTATGTTGCTATTGCTTTCTTCATGACTTATACATGTTCCTATAACTATGAGATTATGCAACTCTCGTTTACCGGAGGAACACTTTGTGTGCTACCAAACGTCACAACATAACTGGGTGATTATAAAGGTGCTCTACAGGTGTCTCCAAAGGTACTTGTTGGGTTGGCGTATTTCGAGATTCGGATTTGTCACTCCGATTGTCGGAGAGGTATCTCTGGGCCCACTCGATAATGCACATCACTATAAGCCTTGCAAGCATTGTAACTAATGAGTTAGTTGCGGGATGATGTATTACAGAATGAGTAAAGAGACTTGCCGGTAACGAGATTGAACTAGGTATTGAGATACCGACGATCGAATCTCGGGCAAGTAACATACCGATGACAAAGGGAACAATGTATGTTCTTATGCGGTTTGACCGATAAAGATCTTCGTAGAATACGTAGGAGCCAATATGAGCATCCAGGTTCCGCTATTGGTTATTGACCGGAGACATGTCTTGGTCATGTCTACATAGTTTTCGAACCCGTAGGGTCCGCACGCTTAAAGTTTCGGTGACGATTGTATTATGAGTTTTTGTGTTTTGATGTACCGAAGGTATTTCGGAGTCCCGGATGAGATCGGGGACATGACGAGGAGTCTCGAAATGGTCGAGACGTAAAGATCGATATATTGGATGACTATATTCGGACATCGGAAAGGTTCCGAATGATTCGGGTATTTTTCGGAGTACCGGGGAGTTACGGGAATACGGGGGAAAAAGTATATGGGCCTTATTGGGCTTTAGGGAGAGAGAGAGGCAGGCCGCGCCCCCCCCAATGACTAGTCCGAATTGGACTAAGGGGAGGGGAGGCGCTCCCTCCTTCCTTCTCTTCCCTCTTCCCCTTCCTTGTCTCCTACTCCTACTACTTGGAAGGGGAGGAATCCTACTCCCGGTGGGAGTAGGACTCCTCCAGGGCGCGCCATAGGGGTCGGCCCTCTCCCCCTCCTCCACTCCGTTATATACGTGCTCAGGGGGCACCCCATAGACACAACAATTGATCTCTTGATCTCTTAGCCATGTGCGGTGCCCCCCTCCACCATATTCCACCTCGATCATATCGTAGCGATGCTTAGGCGAAGCCCTGCGTCGGTAGCATCATCATCACCGTCAGCACGCCATCGTGCTGACGGAACTCTCCCGTGAAGCTCTGCTGGATCGGAGTTCGCGGGACGTCATCGAGCTGAACGTGTGCTGAACTCGGAGGTGCCGTACATTCGGTACTTGGATCGGTCGGATCGTGAAGACGTACGACTACATCAACCGCGTTGTGCTAACGCTTCCGCTTTTGGTCTACGAGGGTACGTGGACACACTCTCCCCTTTCGTTGCTATGCATCACCATGATCATGTGTGTGCGTAGGAATTTTTTTAAAATTACTACGTTCCCCAACATGGTTGGCACACGTTTTCGTCTTGACTCTCCGGTAGAAACTTTGGCGCACTCTTTGATGTACTTTGTGTTGGTTGAATAGATGAATCTGAGATTGTGTGATGCATATCGTATAATCAAACCCACGGATACTCGAGGTGACATTGCAGTATCTAGGTGACATTAGGGTTTTGGTTGATTTGTGTCTCAAGGTGTTATTCTAGTACGAACTCTATGATAGACCGAACGGAAAGAATAGCTTCATGTTATTTTACTACGGACTCTTGAATAGATCGATCAAAAAGGATAACTTTGAGGTGGTTTCGTACCCTACCATAATCTCTTCGTTTGTTCACCGCTATTAGTGACTTTGGAGTGAGTCTTTGTTGCATGTTAAGGGACAGTTATATGATCTAATTATGTTATTATTGTTGAGATAACTTGCTCTAGTGAAAGTATGAACCCTAGGCCTTGTTTCAACGCATTGCAATACCGTTTGTGCTCACTTTTATTATTAGTTACCTTGCTGTTTTTATATTTTCAGATTAACAAAACCTATATCTACCATCCATATTGCACTTGTATCACCATCTCTTCGCCGAACTAGTGCACCTATACAATTTACCATTCTATTGGATGTGTTGGGGACACAAGAGACTCTTTGTTATTTGGTTGCAGGGTTGCTTGAGAGAGACCATCTTCATCCTACGCCTCCCACGAATTGATAAACCTTAGGTCATCCACTTGAGGGAAATTTTCTACTGTCCTACAAACCTCTGCACTTGGAGGCCCAACAACGTCTACAAGAAGAAGGTTGCGTAGTAGACATCAAGCTCTTTTCTGGCGCCGTTGCCGGGCAGGTGAGTGCTTGAAGGTATATCTTTAGATCTTGCAATCGAATCTTTTAGTTTCTTGTTTTATCACTAGTTTAGTCTATAAAAGAAAATTACAAAAAAATGGAATTGATTTTGCCTCATACGCTTCATCTTTTTAACATCTTTCATGAGTATGATGGAAAGGAAAATTGTGCCAAAGTGTTAGAAGAAGAATGCATTAAAACGTTTGGCACTAAATCTTTGAATGATGAGCATGATTGCAATGTTGTGAGTATGAACTCCTTGAATATCCATGGTACTAATGATGATTGCACTAGTCACGATGAAAATATCTCTTATAAGCATGTCGATTTTTGTGGAGTGTATAGAGTTTGCAAGTACGTACCAAACAGGGAAGATAGATTTTGCAAGAGGCATAAGTATTTGGAAACTAAATGGTTGCAAGAGAGGCTAGATGTTTGTGCGGAAAATTTAAAATTTCTTCACCATACTTGTGAACTTTGCAATGAACATGGTCATTTAAATATCAAATGCAAATTGTTTCATGATCGAATCGTGTCAAAAAAATTGTGATGATATGATTTCCCTTGCACATCATAATGGACTTAGTTTGCTTTTGGGTTATGAAGAAATGAACCGTACAACTAAGCATATTCCCGAATATAACCTTGAGAAATTCCTCGATATTGATCTAGAAGAAATTTATATGTATTGTGCGGTGAATTGCATTGAAAATCCTTATATTGCCAATTACATAAAGAAAACAAAACAAATAGAAGATGAAGAGAATACTAATGAAAGGGAAGAGACTTCCCAATATTCTCCTATTATTTCTTATGATGAATCAGGTAACGAGGAGGAGCCTTCTATTCAACCAATCTCATTAATAAGGAGCTCCAAAAAGAGGATTGAACCCACACATGATGTGAAGAAGAAAAAGAAAAGACGGAGAAGCAAAGGTAGAAAGGTATCCCTCCCAAATGATGTTGCTCCTATTACTCCTTGTGATGATGATAATTGCTATACTATTGGTGCTATCCATACTATTAATGATGAGAGTGATTATGCTTATGATATGAAAAGGCCCAAGCTTGGGGATGCTATGTTTGATGAGAATGACATGTTTGAGAATATATTTGCTACAATTAATGTTTGTCCCAAGCTTGGGGATGCTATGTTTAATGAAGATGATATTTTTAGCCTCCCAAGTTTTTAGCCTCCTATTTATGATGATTATTGTGATGACACTTATGCTATAAAGAGTAGTGATGATTATATTTATAAAACTTGTCATGATTATGATTACCCCTTTTCTGAATATTACACTTTTAATGTGGAAACAATTTATAGTATTCGAGTCTGTTATGATACTCCCACTATTCTGAAAGAGAAGAATTTTGCTTATGTGGGGAGTAATAAAATTTCTATGCAAGTAGATCATGAAAAGAATGCTTTATGTGCAGGTTATATTGATGAATTCATTCATGATGCTACTGAAAATTATTATGAGAGAGGATCATATGCTTCTACATATTGCAATAATATCAAGTTTCCTCTCTATGTGTTAAAAGTTTTGAAGTTATACTTGTTTTGCCTTCCTATGCTAGTTGATTATTGTTCCCATAAGTTGTTTGCTCACAAAATCCCTATGCATAGGAAGTGGGTTAGACTTAGATGTGCTAGTCATATTCTTCATGATGCTCTCTTTATGTTTCAATTCTTATCTTTTGTGTGAGCATCATTGAAATCATCATGCCTAGCTAGGGGCGTTAAACGTTAGCGCTTGTTGGGAGACAACCCAATTTTATTTTTGTTTCTTGCTTTTTGGTTCTGTTTAGGAATAAATCTTTGATGTAGCCTCTGGTTAGATTTGTTTTTGTGTTTTAATTAGTTTTTGTGCCAAGTAAGACCTATAGGATCTTCTTGGATGATAATTATTTGATCTTGCTGAAAAAGGCAGAAACTTTCTGCTCACGAAAACAATTGTTAAAAATCACCAGAAAGTGATAAAATACTGATTCCAATTGCAGTAGATCAATAAAAAAATTATCTAGGTCTTCATATTTTTGTAGATTTTTCTGAGTTCCAGAAGTTTGCGTTAGGAACAGATTACTACAGACTGTTCTGTTTTTGACAGATTCTGTTTTCCGTGTGTTGTTTGCTTATTTTGATGAATCTACGGCTAGTAAAAGAGTTCATAAACCATAGGGAAGTTGGAATACAGTGGGTTTAACACCAATATAAATAAATAATGAGTTCAATACAGTACCTTAAAGTAGTGGTTTATTTTATTTCGCTAACGGAGGTCATGAGATTTTCTGTTGAGTTTTGTGTTGTGAAATTTTCAAGTTTTTGGTAAAGATTCGATGGACTATGGAATAAGGAGTGGAAAGAGCCTAATCTTGGGGATGCCCAAGGCACCCCAAGGTAATATTCAAGGATGACCAAGAGCCTAAGCTTGGGGATGCCCTGGAAGGCATGCCCTCTTTCGTCTTCGTTCATCGGTAACTTTACTTGGAGCTATATTTTTATTCACCACATGATATGTCTTTTGCTTGGAGCGTCATTTTTTTTTCTTGCTGTATGAATAAAATGCCAAGATCTGAAATTCTTAAATGAGAGAGAGTCTTCACAAAGCTACATAATTATTTAACTACTCATTGATCTTCACTTATATCTTTTTGGAGTAGTTTGTCATTTACTCGTGTGCTTCGCTTATATCCTATGAGTAAATAGTTGAATGATTTGAATGTCATAAATCTGAAATTATATATGTTTCATATGCCTTTCCCATGGGGAGTAATGCCTTCACGTATAAGAAGTAGAGGTGGTAAGTTTATTGAAGGTTAGCAAACATTGTATTGGTCACTTGAACAATTCATGAAAGAATATTGAAGGAAGAGAGATCTCACATATAAACATACTATCTTGGACATCTTCTATGATTGTGAGCCCCATTAACTATTTTCAAACCTGAGCAAATTAGTTGAAGTGGGACAAGGAAGACAACATAATGAGTTATGCTAGGGTATATTTGTATAGAATTTATATTGTTATGGATCCTCTAACATGTGGTGCTTTCTATTTAGAATCCTTTGCTAGCCAAAATATCTGTACTAAGCGGGAATAATGCTTGTGCATCCAAATTCCTTGAACCAAGTCTCTTCCATTAGTGTCCACCATATCTACCTATATGCGGTATTTACCTGCCGTTCCAAGTAAATTTGCATGTGCCAAACTCTAAACCTTCAAATAATAATCTGTTTTGTATGCCTGAATCGCTCATGTAGCGACTAGGGGCTGTCAGTATCTTCCATGCTAGGTGGGTTATTCTCATGATGAGTGGACTCTGCTCATCATTCACGAGAGAATGGCTAGTAACTGGGATGCCCAGTCCTATGATCAAAAGATCAAAAACAAAATCACTAATAATTTAAACAAAACTCCCCCAGGAATGTTGATAGTTGGACGACACCCGTTGTTTCGGACAACCCGTGGAGTGTGAATGTTGGTGGTGGGGGAGTAAAAACTTTACCTTTCTGCATGGGAACCGCCTATAATGTATCTAGTATGGAAGATATTGGGAACTCTTGGTCGTTATGTTGACAATGAAAGCATACCTCTCAAAATTATTTTCATCTCTATTTTAGCTTCGAGCTCTGGTACCTCTGCAAATCCCTGCTTCCCTCTGTGAAGGGCCTATCTTTTACTTTTATGCAAGAGTCAGTAGTATTCCTTCTCATTCCAACCTACTCTTTAGTTGGCAAGCATCATGTGATGGAAGATCTAAGCATATATGGCCATTCAAATATATTTGAGCATGAATTATTAATGTTGACATTACCCTTGAGGTAAAAGGTTGGGAGGCGAAACTTTAAGACCCTATCTTTCTCTGCGTTTGATGAATACTATTTGTTCTAAAAATATGCTTTGAGTGGTAGCAATTATGGAAGACTAAATGATAGTTGAGTATGTGAAGTTTGCTGAATCAAAGCTCTGACATAGACTCTTCCTGAAAATAAGATGAATTGTAATTGTTTGATGACTAATAACACGGTTTGTTAGTTTTCAAGAAAGTTTATGATCTATACTTTAGCATGTGAATAGTTTGTTACTTGATCATGAAAAGTTTTATGAGATGAGCTACTGTTATGACATATAAGGATGCTAGAAAAGGTGATTGAAATTATCATTGATCAAACTTGTGTACCTTCTAGCATTCACACTTCATAAATTATTTCTTTTATCATTTACCTACTCGAGGACGAGCAGGAATTAAGCTTGGGGATGCGGATACGTCTCCAACGTATTTATAATTTATGAAGTATTCATGCTATTATATTATCTGTTTTGGATGTTTATGGGCTTTATTAAACACTTTTATATTATTTCCGGGACTAACCTATTAACCCAGAGCCCAGTGCCAGTTTCTGGTTTTTCCCTTATTTCAGTGTTTCGCAGAAAACGAATATCAAACGGAGTCCAAACGGAATGAAACCTTCGGGAGCGTGATTTTTGGAACGAACGTGATGCAGGAGACTTGGAGTTGAAGTCAAGGAAGCTTCGAGGTGGCCATGAGGCAGGGAGGCGCGCCTGCCCCCTGGGCGCGCCCCCACCCTCGTGGGCCCCTCGTGGCTCCCCTGACTGACTTCTTTCGCTTATATATATCCATATACCCTAAAAACATCAGGGAACAGAATAGATCGGGAGTTCCACCGCCGCAAGCCTCTGTAGCCACCAAAAACCAATCGGGACCCTGTTCCGGCACCCTGTCGGAGGGGGGATCCATCATCGGTGGCCATCTTCATCATCCCGGCGCTCTCCATGATGAGGAGGGATTAGTTCACCCTCGGGGCTGATGGTATGTACCAGTAGCTATCTGTTTGATCTCTCTCTCTCTCTCTCTCTCTCTCTCTCTCTCTCGTGTTCTTGATTTGGCACGATCTTGATGTATCGTGAGCTTTGCTATTATAGTTGGATCTTATGATGTTTCTCCCCCTCTACTCTCTTGTAATGGATTGAGTTTTCCCTTTGAAGTTATCTTATCGGATTGAGTCTTTAAGGATTTGAGAACACTTGATGTATGTCTTGCATGTGCGTATCTGTGGTGACAATGGGATATCACGTGATTCACTTGATGTATGTTTTGGTGATCAACTTGCGGGTTCCGCTCATGAACTTATGCATAGGGGTTTGAAGGAACTATGCCCTAGAGGCAATAATAAAGTTATTATTTATTTCCTTCTTCTCATGATAAATGTTTATTATTCATGCTAGAATTGTATTAACCGGAAACGTAATACATGTGTGAATACAAAGACAAACAGAGTGTCACTAGTATGCCTCTACTTGACTAGCTCGTTGATCAAAGATGGTTATGTTTCCTAGCCATAGACATGAGTTGTCATTTGATTAACGGGATCACATCATTAGGAGAATGATGTGATTGACTTGACCCATTCCGTTAGCTTAACACTTGATCGTTTAGTATGTTGCTATTGCTTTCTTCATGACTTATACATGTTCCTATAACTATGAGATTATGCAACTCCCGTTTATCGGAGGAACACTTTGTGTGCTACCAAACGTCACAACATAACTGGGTGATTATAAAGGTGCTCTACAGGTGTCTCGAAAGGTACTTGTTGGGTTGACGTATTTCGAGATTAGGATTTGTCACTCCGATTGTCGGAGAGGTATCTCTGGGCCCACTCGATAATGCACATCACTATAAGCCTTGCAAGCATTGTAACTAATGAGTTAGTTGCGGGATGATGTATTACGGAACGAGTAAAGAGACTTACCGTTAACGAGATTGAACTAGGTATTGAGATACCGACGATCGAATCTCGGGCAAGTAACATACCGATGACAAAGGGAACAACGTATGTTGTTATGCGGTTTGACCGATAAAGATCTTCGTAGAATATGTAGGAGCCAATATTAGCATCCAGGTTCCGCTATTGGTTATTGACCGGAGACATGTCTCGGTCATGTCTACATAGTTCTCGAACCCGTAGGGTTCACACGCTTAAATTTTTGGTGACGATTGTATTATGAGTTTTTGTGTTTTGATGTACCGAAGGTAGTTCGGAGTCCCGGATGAGATCGGGGACATGACGAGGAGTCTCGAAATGGTCGAGACGTAAAGATCGATATATTGGACGACTATATTCGGACATCGGAAAGGTTCCGAGTGATTCGGGTTTTTTCGGAGTCCGGGGAGTTACGGGAATACGGGGGAAAAAGTATATGGGCCTTATTGGGCTTTAGGGGAGAGAGAGAGAGGCAGGCCGCGCGCCCGCCAATGACTAGTCCGAATTAGACTAGGGGGAGGGCCGGCACCCCCTCCTTCCTTCTCTTCCCTCTTCGCCTTCCTTGTCTCCTACTCCTACTACTTGGATTGGAAGGAATCCTACTCCCGGTGGGAGTAGGACTCCTCCAGGGCGCGCCATAGGGGCCGGCCCTCTCCCCCTCCTCCACTCCTTTATATACGTGGTCAGGGGGCACCCCATAGACACAACAATTGATCTCTTGATCTCTTAGCCGTGTGCGGTGCCCCCCTCCACCATATTCCACCTCGATCATATCGTAGCGGTGCTGAGGCGAAGCCCTGCATCGGTAGCATCATCATCACCGTCACTACGCCCTTGTGCTGACGGAACTCTCCCATGAAGCTCTGCTGGATCGGAGTTCATGGGACGTCATCGAGCAGAACGTGTGCTGAACTCGGAGGTGCCGTACGTTCGGTACTTGGATCGGTCGGATCGTGAAGACGTACGACTACATCAACCGCGTTGTGCTAACGCTTTCACTTCCGGTCTACGCGGGTACGTGGACACACTCTCCCCTGTCGTTGCTATGCATCACCATGATCCTGTGTGTGCGTAGGAATTTTTTTGAAATTACTACTTTCCCCAACAGTGGCATCCGAGCCAGATTTTATGCGTTGAAGTTATATGCACGAGTAGAACACAAGTGAGTTGTGGGCGATACAAGTCATACTGCTTACCAGCATGTCACACTTTGGTTCGGCGGTATTGTTGGATGAAGCGGCCCGGACCGACATTACACATACGCTTACGCGAGACTGGTTCTACCGACGTGCTTTGCACACAGGTGGCTGGTGGGTGTCAGTTTCTCCAACTTTAGTTGAACCGAGTGTGGCTACGCCCGGTCCTTGAGAAGGTTAAAACAGCACTAACTTGACGAACTATCGTTGTGGTTTTGATGCGTATGTAAGAATGATTCTTGCTCAGCCCGTAGCAGCCACGTAAAACTTGCAACAACAAAGTAGATGACATCTAACTTGTTTTTGCAGGGCATGTTGTGATGTGATATGGTCAAGGCATGATGCTATATTTTATTGTATGAGATGATCATGTTTTGTAACCGAGTTATCGGCAACTGGCAGGAGCCATATGGTTGTCGCTTTATTGTATGCAATGCAATTGCCCTGTAATTGCTTTACTTTATCACTAAGCGGTAGTGATAGTCGTAGAAGCAATAGTTGGCGAGACGACAACAATGCTACAATGGAGATCAAGGTGTCGCGCCGGTGACGATGGTGATCATGACGGTGCTTCGGAGATGGAGATCACAAGCACAAGATGATGATGGCCATATCATATCACTTATATTGATTGCATGTGATGTTTATCTTTTATGCATCTTATTTTGCTTTGATTGACGGTAGCATTATAAGATGATCTCTCACTAAATTTCAAGATAAAAGTGTTCTCCCTGAGTATGCACCGTTGCCAAAGTTCGTCGTGCCGAGACACGACGTGATGATCGGGTGTGATAAGCTCTACTTTCATCTACAATGGGTGCAAGCCAGTTTTCCACACGCAGAATACTCGGGTTAAACTTGAGCCTAGCATATGCAGATATGGCCTCGGAACATTGAGACCGAAAGGTCGAGCGTGAATCATATAGTAGATATGATCAACATAGTGATGTTCACCATTGAAAACTACTCCATCTCACGTGATGATCGGACATGGTTTAGTTGATATGGATCACGTGATCACTTAGATGATTAGAGGGATGTCTATCTAAGTGGGAGTTCTTAAGTAATATGATTAATTGAACTTTAATTTATCATGAACTTAGTCCTGATAGTACTAGCATATTTATGTTGTAGATCAATTGCTCGCATTTAGCTCCCCTGTTTTATTTTTGATATGTTCCTAGAGAAAACTAAGTTGAAAGATGTTACTAGCAATGATACGGATTGGATCCGTGATCTGAACATTATCCTCATTGCTGCACAGAAGAATTATGTCCTTGATGCACCACTAGGTGACAGACTGATTGGAGGAGCAACTGCAGACGTTATGAACGTTTGGCAAGCTCGATATGATGACTACTTGATAGTTTAGTGCACCATGCTTTACGGCTTAGAATCGAGGCTTCAAAGACGTTTTTTTTGAAATTCCACGGAGCATATGAGATGTTCCAAGAGTTGAAATTAGTATTTCATACTCATGCCCGTGTCGAGAGGTATGAGACCTCTGACAGTACTTTGCCTACAAGATGGAGGAGAATTGCTCAGCTAGTGAGCATGTGCTCAGAATGTCTGAGTACTACAATCGCTTGAATCAAGTGGGAGTTAATCTTCCAGATAAGATAGTGATTGGCAGAGTTCTCTAGTCACTATCACCAAGTTACTAGAACTTCATGATGAACTATAATATGCAAGGGATAACGGAAACGATTCCCAAGCTCTTCGTGATGCTGAAATCGACGAAGGTAGAAATCAAGAAAGACATCAAGTGTTGATGGTTGACAAGGCCACTAGTTTCAAGAAAAAAGGGCAAAGGGAAGAAGGGGAACTTCAAGAAGAACGGCGAGCGAGTTGCAGCTCAAGTGAAGAAGCCCAAGTCTAGACCTAAGCCTGAGACTAAGTGCTTCTACTGCAAAGAGACCGATCACTAGTAGTGGAACTGCCCTAGATACTTGGCGGATAAGAAGGATGGCATAGTGAACAAAGGTATATTTGATATACATGTTATTGATGTGTACTTTACTAGTTTTTATAGCAACCCCTTAGTATTTGATACTAGTTCAGTTGCTAAGATTAGTAACTCAAAACGGAGTTGCAGAATGAACAGAGACTAGTTAAGGGTGAAGTGACGATGTGTGTTGCAACTAGTTCCAAGATTGATATGATCATCATCGCACACTCCCTATACTTTCGGGGTTACTGTTGAACCTAAATAAGTGTTATTTTGTGTTTGCGTTGAGCATGAATATGATTTGATCATGTTTATTGCAATACGGTTATTCATTTAAGTTAGAGAATAATTGTTGTTCTGTTTACATGAAGAAAACCTTCTATGGTCATACACCCAATGAAAATGGTTTGTTGGATCTCGATTGTAGTGATACACATAATATTGAAGCCAAAAGATGCAAAGTTAATAATGATAGTGCAACTTATTGGTGGCACTGCCGTTTAGGTCATATTGGTGTAAATCGCATGAAGAAAATCCATGCTGATGGGCTTTTGGAATCACTTGATTATGAATCAGTTGATGCTTGCGAACCATGCCTCATGGGAAAGATGACTAAGACTCCGTTCTCCGGAACAATGGAGCGAGCTACTGACTTATTGGAAATAATACATATTGATGTATGCGGTCCGATGAGTGTTGAGGCTCGCGGCAGGTATCGTTATTTCCTGACCTTCACAGATAATTTGAGCAGATATAGGAATATCTACTTAATGAAACTGAAATAGTTGAAAAGTTCAAAAGAATTTCAGAGTGAAGTAGAGAATCATTGTAACAAGAAAATAAAAAGTTTTTCTGCGATTTGATCGCGAAGACGAATATTTGAGTTACAAGTTTGGCCTTCAATTAAAACAATGTGGAATAGTTTCACAAACTCATGCCACCTGGAACACCACAGCTTAATGGTGTGTCCGAACATCGTAACCGTACTTTATTAGATATGGTGCAATCTATGATGTCTCTTACCGATTTACCACTATCGTTTTGGGGTTATGCATTAGAGACAGCTGCATTCATGTTAAATATGGCACCATCTAAATCCGTTGAGATGACACCCTATGAACTATGGTTTGGCAAGAAACCAAAGTTGTCGTTTCTAAAATTTGGGGTTGCGATGTGAAAAAGTTTCATCCTGATAAGCTCAAACCCAAATCGGAGAAATGTGTCTTCATAGGATACCCAAAGGAGACAGTTGGGTACACCTTCTATCACATATCCGAAGGCAAGATATTCGTTGCTTATAATGGATCCTTTCTAGAGAAGGAGTTTCTCTCGAAAGAAGTGAGTGGAAGGAAAGTAGAACTTGATGAGGTAACTATACCTGCTCCCTTATTGAAAAGTAGTTCATCACAGAAATCTGTTCCTGTGACTACTACACCAATTAGTGAGGAAGCTAATGATGATGATCATGTAACATCAGATCAAGTTACTACCGAACCTCGTACGTAAACCAGAGTGAGATCCGCACCAGAGTGGTACGGTAATCCTGTTCCGGAGGTCATGTTACTTGACCATGATGAACCTACGAACTATGAGGAAGCGATGATGAGCCTAGATTCGGCGAAATGGCTTGAAGCCATCAAATCTGATGAGTAGATCACTGGACAGCGGTCAAAATTATCCTTAGTGAACTAAGGATATGTTTCTCGATTATGGAGGTGACAAAAAGGTTCGTCGTAAAGGGTTACGTCGATGAAAGTTTTGACACTGATCCAGATGACTCTAAGTCTCAATCTGGATACATATTGAAAGTGGGAGCAATTGGCTAGAGTAGCTCCGTGCAGAGCATTGTTGACATAGAAATTTGTAAAATGCATACGGATCTGAATGTGGCAGAACCGTTGACTAAACTTCTCTCACAAGCAAAACATGATCACACCTTAGTACTCTTTGGGTGTTAATCACGTAGCGATGTGCACTAGATTATTGACTCTAGTAAACCCTTTGGGTGTTGGTCACATGACGATGTGAACTATGGGTGTTAATCACATGGTGATGTGAACTATTGGTGTTAAATAACATCGCGATCTGAACTAGATTATTGACTCTGGTGCAAGTGGGAGACTGAAGAAAATATGCCCTAGAGGCAATAATGAAGTTATTATTTATTTCCTTATTCTCATGATAAATGTTTATTATCCATGCTAGAATTGTATTAACCGGAAACGTAATACATGTGTGAATACAAAGACAAACAGAGTGTCACTAGTATGCCTCTACTTGACTAGCTCGTTGATCAAAGATGGTTATGTTTCCTAGCCATAGACATGAGTTGTCATTTGATTAACGGGATCACATCATTAGGAGAATGATGTGATTGACTTGACCCATTCCATTAGCTTAGCACTTGATCGTTTAGTATGTTGCCATTGCTTTCTTCATGACTTATACATGTTCCTATAACTATGAGATTATGCAACTCCCATTTACCGGAGGAACACTTTGTGTGCTACCAAACGTCACAACATAACTGGGTGATTATAAAGGTGCTCTACAGGTGTCTCCAAAGGTACTTGTTGGGTTGGCATATTTCGAGATTAGGATTTGTCACTCCGATTGTCGGAGAGGTATCTCTGGGCCCACTCAATAATGCACATCACTATAAGCCTTGCAAGCATTGTAACTAATGAGTTAGTTGCGGGATGATGTATTACGGAACGAGTAAAGAGACTTGCCGGTAACGAGATTGAACTAGGTATTGAGATACCGACGATCGAATCTCGGGCAAGTAACATACCGATGACAAAGGGAACAACGTATGTTGTTATGTGGTTTGACCGATAAATATGTTCGTAGAATATGTAGGAGCCAATATGAGCATCCAGGTTCCGCTATTGGTTACTGACCGGAGACATGTCTCGGTCATGTCTACATAGTTCTCGAACCCGTAGGGTCCGCACGCTTAAAGTTTCGGTGACGATTGTATTATTAGTTTTTGTGTTTTGATGTACCGAAGGTAGTTTGGAGTCCCGGATGAGATCGGGGACATGACGAGGAGTCTCGAAATGGTCGAGACGTAAAGATCGATATATTGGACGACTATATTCGGACATCGGAAAGGTTCCAAGTGATTCGGGTATTTTTCAGACTACCGGGGAGTTACGGGAATACGGGGTAAATAGTATATGGGCCTTATTGGGCTTTAGGGGAGAGAGAGAGAGGCAGGCTGCGCGCCCCCCAATGACTAGTCCGAGTGGGACTAGGGGGAGGGGCGGCGCCCCCTCCTTCCTTCTCTTCCCTCTTCCCCTTCCTTGTCTCCTACTCCTACTACTTGGAAGGGGAGGAATCCTACTCCCGGTGGGAGTAGGACTCCTCCAGGGCGCGCCATAGGGGCCGGCCCTCTCCCCCTCCTCCACTCCTTTATATACGTGGTCAGGGGGCATCCCATAGACACAACAATTGATCTCTTGATCTCTTAGCCGTGTGCGGTGCCGCCCTCCACCATATTCCACCTCGATCATATCGTAGCGGTGCTTAGGCGAAGCCCTGCGTCGGTAGCATCATCATCACTGTCACCACGCCGTCGTGCTGACGGAACTCTCCCGTGAAGCTCTGCTGGATCGGAGTTCGTGGGACGTCATCGAGTTGAACGTGTGCTGAACTCGAAGGTGCCGTACGTTCGGTACTTGGATCGGTCGGATCGTGAATACGTATGACTACATCAGCCACGTTGTGCTAAAGCTTCCGCTTTCAGTCTACGAGGGTACGTGGACACACTCTCCCCTCTCGTTGCTATGCATCACCACGATCCTGTGTGTGCATAGGATTTTTTTGAAATTACTACGTTCCCCAACAGGGTTGGCACACATTTTGGTCTTGACTCTCCGGTAGAAACTTTGGGGCACTCTTTGAAGTACTTTGTGTTGGTTGAATAGATGAATCTGAGATTGTGTGATGCATATCATATAATCATACCCACGGATACTCGAGGTGACATTGGAGTATCTAGGTGACATTAGGGTTTTGGTTGATTTGTGTCAAGGTGTTATTCTAGTACGAACTCTATGATAGACCGAACGTAAAGAATAGCTTCATGTTATTTTACTACGGACTCTTGAATAGATCGATCAAAAAGGATAACTTTGAGGTGGTTTCGTACCCTACCATAATCTCTTCGTTTGTTCTCCGCTATTAGTGACTTTGGAGTGACTCTTTGTTGCATGTTGAGGGACAGTTATATGATCTAATTATGTTATTATTGTTGAGATAACTTGCACTAGTGAAAGTATGAACCCTAGGCCTTGTTTCAACGCATTGCAATACCGTTTGTGCTCACTTTTATTATTAGTTACCTTGCTGTTTTTATATTTTCATATTACAAAAACCTATATCTACCATCCATATTGCACTTGTATCACCAGCTCTTCACCGAACTAGTGCACCTATACAATTTACCATTGTATTGGGTTTGTTGGGGACACAAGAGACTCTTTGTTATTTGGTTGCAGGGTTGCTTGAGAGAGACCATCTTCATCCTACGCCTCCCACGGATTGATAAAACTTATGTCATCCACTTGAGGGAAATTTGCTACTGTCCTACAAACCTCTGCACTTGGAGGCCCAACAACGTCTACAAGAAGAAGGTTGCGTAGTAGACATCAAGCTCTTTTCTAGCGCCATTGCCGGGGAGGTGAGTGCTTGAAGGTATATCTTTAGATCTTGCAATCGAATCTTTTAGTTTCTTGTTTTATCACTAGTTTAGTTTATAAAAGAAAATTACAAAAAAAATGGAATTGAGTTTGCCTCATATGCTTCATCTTTTTAACATCTTTCGTGAGTATGATGGAAAGGAAAATTGTGCCAAAGTGTTAGAAGAAGAATGCATTAAAATGTTTGGCACTAAATCTTTGAATGATGAGCATGATTGCAATGTTGTTAGTATGAACTCCTTGAATATCCATGGTACTAATGATGATTGCACTAGTCACGATGAAAATATCTCTTAGAAGCATGTCGATTTTTGTGGAGTGCATAGAGTTTGCAAGTACATACCAAACAGGGAAGATAGATTTTGCAAGAGGCATAAGTATTTGGAAACTAAATGGTTGCAAGAGAGTCTAGATGTTTGTGCGGAAAATTTAAAATTTCTTCACCATACTTGTGAACTTTGCAATGAACATGGTCATTTAAATATCAAATGCAAATTGTTTCATGATCGAATCGTGTCCAAAAATTGTGATGATTTGATTTCCCTTGCACATCATAATGATCTTAGTTTGCTTTTGGGTTATGAAGAAATGAAATGTACAACTAAGCATATTCCCGAATGTAACCTTGAGAAATTCCTCGATATTGATCTAGAAGAAATTTATATGTATTGTGCGGTGAATTGCATCGAAAATCCTTATATTGCCAATTACATAAAGAAAAGAAAACAAATAGAAGATGAAGAGAATACTAACGAAAGGGAAGAGACTTCCCAATATTCTCCTATTATTTCTTATGATGAATCAGGCAACGATGAGGAGCCTTCTATTCAACCAATATCATTAAAACTACAGGAATCAGCTACTTTGCCGTCTGCCACGACAGACGGCAAAGGCAAGGATGGCGGACGGCAAAGGCCTTTGCCGTCTGCCGCGGACGGAAAAGGCTCCGGCAAAGTAGGCATCGGTAAAGAGCTTCTTTTCCGTCTGCTTTTTGAAGCGGACGGCAAAGGGGCCTTTGCCCTCAACGGCGGACGGCAAAGAAAGCCGATGGCAATAAATTCCCTGTTAGTCCATTAGGTGGCTAACGGCAGTCTTTGCCGTCCATGGCTGACGGCAAAGAGTATCAAGCCTTTGTCGTCTGCCACTGTAGGCAAACTGACCAAATGGGTTAGCTGCCAGGAAGCACAGGTGGTTGCCACGTGGCTTCTTTGCCGTCCGCCGCGGACGGCAAAGAGCCCGTTGCCGTCGGTGGCAGACAGCAAAGAGCCTGCATTGCCTCTTTTTTTCCTGTTTTTTCTTATACCCAACCATTTTCACAGCAAATAGATGATACATATATATTTTTCACATGGCAAGTTCACAGCAAACATGAGATATCCAACACATATAATTTCATCATACATGCATAGTTCCATGAACCATACATAGCAAGTTCCACATACATGCATCCAACCATACATATTACAATAGTGTCATCCTACCATACATGCATAGTTCATCGATACAAAAGAAACATAGTTCATCCAAACAAGCACTCCATCTATGCTAGCTTCCGTGAAGCGAATGAATTCTGCAAAATGGGAAATAAGAAAGTTAGAAGAAGAAGATTAGAAGAAGAAGAAGAAAATGAAGAAGAATATATGACATTTATGAGCTAATTTAGGTGAAATTGATCTTTTGTGACCTAACTTAGGTGAAATGGATCGTTTATGAGCTAACCTAGGTGAAATGGATCGCTTATGAGCTAACTTAGGTAAAATGCGTCATTTTAGAGCTAACCCAGGTAAGATGGATTATTTATGAGCTAAGTAAGGTAAAATGGGTCATTTTAGAGCTAACTTGGGTAAAATGGATCATTTATGAGCTAAGTAAGGTAAAATGGGTCATTTTAGAGCTAACTTGGGTAAAATGGATCGTTTATGAGCTAACTAAGGTAAAATGGATCATTTTAGAACTAACTTAGGTAAAATGGATCGTTTATGAGCTAACTAAGCTAATTATGCCATTTTTTGACATAAGTAAGCTAAGTACATGTCATTATTGAGCAAACCTAGTTAACTAAGCATATTAGAGCTAACTTTGGTCATTTTGGAGGAAACAAAGCTAAGTATAGATCGTTTTAGAGCTAACTTAGGTAAAATGCATGGTTTTGGAGGTCAGTAAGCTTATTAAGTCATTTTGGAGGAAATAAAGCTAAGTCTAGGTCATTGTGGTAAGCATTTTGGAGGAAATAAGGCTAAGTCTAGGTCTTTATGCATTTGTTAAGAAAAACACTAGAGAAACTTACTATGATCATGGAGGTGTAGGAGCGGGCAGGCTCGTGCTGCTAGCTGGAGAAGGATCGTGCGATGCTTGTCTGGAGTTACGCTGCACCAAAGATCATTTCTAATGTCTCGTTAGCATGATGACACTCAAATGTTAAGACTAGCAAGTAATGTCCATTCAAATTAAACTCACCGTGGTCCCAGGAGCAATCACTGGCATCGGCGGAGCGGTCTGACCGGTCTTCTCGCACACAGACTGCACATTTGGTTTTGACGACTCAGTCATACTAGTTAGTAATGATACAAACACTACATGAATGTTTTGGCTAATCTGCAGAAGGAACTTACCACAAGGAGCTCGTACATGGCCCTTGCCTGCATGTCATTCCGTGCCCTCTCCTCCTCCAACATCGTTGTCGTCCTCTCCTCCAACTCCCGCTGCCTCTCCGCCGCCTCCGCCAGAAGTTTCTCCGTTCTATCTCTCTCACTCTGTATAGCAGCCTGCAACACCACTCCTCGTTACCATTTGTAATCATTGATGGAAGCACAGACAATGTAATGGAGAAAGATAACTGAGTACGTATAACTAACCTTGATGGCGAGTTGGACTGGCCGTTCACGAGGCCTTATCTTAGGAGCGGAGCTCGACTGGAGCGCCTTGATCTCTAGGAGAGTGCTAGGACAACGGATAAGTCCATCTCCAATGGCTATGGAGCCATGGGACCTCCCGCCACCAGATATCATCACCAGCTCTGGATCAATGGGACCCTGGCTCGGGTTAAAGTCCTCCACTTTCCTCGCCTTCCCCTCATCTCTATATTTCACGAGCTTGTCATGGGAGGAGATGTTGGTGAAGTTGTTTGCATCATCGAGGTCAGACGGAGAGAATGCCTTGACTTTCTTGAAAGAGGCAGTGTGGGCCATGGCATACAGGTCATACACCTCTGGCACCTTATCCGCCTTATTGTAGCGTGCCTGAAACAGAGAAACAAAGTAAATTAGTACTTAAAGGGCTCAAGCTAGCATGATGAATGAATTGCATGAATCATGAAGCAAAACCACATACCCAGTTCCGCCCGAACTGATATAAGTTGGAGCTGCCTTGATGGTGTGGCACACCTTCCATTTGGGCACGTTTCTCCTTGGCGGCGTTGTGGACGGCTAGCCATTCTTTTGAGCACCACTCATTGACCAACACCTACCAACAATCCATCCGATCCGCACACCATCTCGGAGGCGCCTAAGTTAGCAAATAGAAACTTGAGCGCTACGGCTATGAATTACTAAATGAAGGAAGTAAGTACAAGGCCTTAAGAATTACCTTCATGTACTGCTCCTTACTTAGGAACTTATCGCGGCACGCCGGCTTGGGCTTCTTGATACCACACAAGGCGTACTAGTCTCGAACAGCCTGGACCCGAGCCTCATGCCGTAAGTCCTGTAGTAGGCGCTTGCAGACGTTCTCGACAACATTTGCCGCCTCCTCCTTGTATCCCTCCTCACACCTGTAGAATGTCTGCAATCAAATGAGACAATATTGATTAGTACAATTAATAACTAGCTAGTTGAAGATTTTTAAATGTGTAAAGGATAAATTACCCAGAACTTTCTGATCACCACATCTGCCCTCGTGTCGCACAAGACACCGTCGATAATCTCACCCGGCGGGGCCGGGGCAGCCAAGTAGTGCTCCCAGCTCAATCCAAGCTCTGGAAGCCGACCCTCACCAGGCAACGTGACAAACCCCGGAAAGTTTTGCCGGCAAAGCACTCCAAGGACGGAGTTGGGCCGGCGGACACTATGATGGTGGTCCCAACCCCTACAGCATGTCAAGGCCAACGGATTAGATATTTGAAGAAATGTGAATGCAGAAGGTACAAAAGGATTAAATGCACTTACCTCTCCCCATTAGGGAAAATCAACCACCTCTGCTCGCGGGTCGCCGGCACAGATGGGAGCCGTGTACAACCACGCTGGTAGACGGTGCCCCCTCCTCCTCAATATCAGTCGGCTCCCCCCCATCATCAGCATGGCCACTCGGCCTCTCAGGCTCATCCGGCCAGGTGCCCCATCTAGACGTGTGCTCCTCCGGGGTCTCGTGGGCCGAAGGCGCGTCGACCCAAGGCTCGTGGCCGAAGGCCCGTCGACCCGAGGCTCGTGGGCCGAAGGCTCGTGGACCGGAGTCCGTGTAGCCTCCTCCTCGGATGAGTCCACCCTAGCAGTCACGTGCTCGGGTGAAACAGCTGGGGGTGGCGGCGAGGAAGGCGCCCTAGCAGTCACCCTACCTCCTCTCCCGCGACCACGTGCTCCAGCTCCTCTCTTCTTCCCTCCCTTTCCTCGTCCCTTGCTGGGCACCACTGTCGACGAAGAATGGCCTGGCGGTGTCGCCATACTGTCCAGCAACGCCCGGCGGAGAGGTGCGTGTGGAATGGAAGACCTCCCACCACGCGCCGTCGAAGAAGGGGCTCGGAGCGCTCCCGACCAGCGCCCACCATCTTTCAACACCTGCCATGACAAAGAGTAAACGAAATTAGTACAACATAAAAAATACCGACATGAATAATAATATGTATATCACTTATGTATCATCATCAAGTACAACATAAAAAAATTGAATACCTGACACTACTAATAATCTCGATCACTATCATCAATAAATGCATAATCATCATCATCGCTATAATCAATGACGGGCTCATAGGGTTCAGTGGCATCAAATATATGACCTAACTCATAATTCACAAATATATGACCTCGTCGGCCTCTGGTGTCGTGGGTGTCGTGTCGGGGTCGGGGTGCCGTGTCGGGGTCGGGGTGCTGTTTCGGGGTCGGGGTGTCGGGGTGGTTGGGGTCGGGGTCGGGGTGTGGTGTCAGGGGTCGGGGGTCGGGGTGGCGGGGTGGCGTGTCGGGGTCGGGGTGTCAGGGTGTCGGGGTCGGGGTCTGGGTGTGGGTCGGGGTGTGGTGTCAGGCTGTCGGGGTGTCGGGGTCGGGGTGTCAGGGTGTTGGGGTCGGGGTGTCAGGGTATCTTTTACTTCTTCTTCTTCTTCTTCTTCTTCTTCTTCTTCTTTTTTCCTGTTTTTTCCTTTTCTTCTTCTTCTCTTCTTCTTCTTTTCTTCTTCTTCTTCTTCTTCTTCCTCTTCTCCTTTTTCCTCTTCTTCTTCTTCTTCTTCTTCTTCTCCTCCTCTTCCTCCCTCCTCCTCTTCCTCTTCCTCTTCTTTCTTCCTCTTCTTCTTCTTCTTCTTCTTCTTCATCATCATCATCTTCTTCTTCTTTCTTCTTCTTCTTCTTTTCTTTCTTCTTCTCCCTCCACCTCTTCCTCCCTCCCCCTCCTCCTTCTACTCTTCTTATTCTTCTAAACTAAAACTAAAACTAATCTAAAATAAAATAAACTAAAAATAAAACTAAACTAAAACTATAACTATAACTAAAACATAAACTAAATTAACTAAAAGTAACTAAAAGAAACTAAACTAAAACAAAACAAACTAAACTAAAAAAAGGGGGAAGATCACTCACCTGCGCAGGGGATCGCCGGTGGAGGGGGAGGCGGCGGCCCGATGGAGGGGGAGACCGCGGCGTGTGGGGGCGGCGGCGGCCCGGTGGAGGGGTGTCCGCGGTGGGTGGGGGCAGCGGCGACCTGGTGGAGGGGGAGGCCGCGGCGGGTGGGGGCTGCGGCGGCCCGGTGGAGGGGGAGGCCGCGGCGGGACGGGGCGGGGACGGCCACGCAGGGGAGGGGAGGGGGCGGCTGGCCGGCGTGGAAGGGGCGCCGCAGGGGAGTGGTGCGGGGCAACGGGGCGAGGGGGCGGCGGCGGGCGGTGCGGCGACTGGGCAAGGGGGGCGGCGGGTGGTCGGGGCGACGGGGCGAGAGGCGGTGGGTGGGCGGGTGGCGGCGGCGGGTGGTGGGGGTGGCGGCGGGTGGCTGGTGGCGGGGGCGGCGGCGGGTGGCGGTGGTCGTCGGGGTGGGGAGGACAGAAAGAGAGAGGGAGGGAGGGAGCGGGGTGGGGGGACGGCCGTTAGTTAGGTTGTCTCTTTGCTGTCTGCTTTTTTGCTCTTTGCCGTCTGCTAGCAGACGGCAAAGAGGGGGCCGTTATGTTTTTTTCTAAGCAGCTCGTTAGTGGGGACCACCTCTCTCTTTGCCGTCCGCCAGCTGACGGCAAAGATTCTTTGCCGTCCGCCAGCAGACGGCAAAGAATTGGCTGATGGCAAAGACATTCTTTGCCATCAGCCAGTTCTTTGCCGTCCGTTTTTCGCAAGCTGACGGCAAAGACCTTCTTTGCAGTCCGCCAGCAGACGACAAAGAATAGGCAGACGGCAAATAAGCAAATTCCAGTAGTGTAATAAGGAGCTCCAAAAAGAGGATTGAACCCACACATGATGTGAAGAAGAAAAAGAAAAGACGGAGAAGCAAAGGTAGAAATGTATCCCTCCCAAATGTTGTTGCTCCTATTACTCCTTGTGATGATGATAATTGCTATACTATTGGTGCTATCCATACTATTAATGATGAGAGTGATTATGCTTATGATATGAAAAGGCCCAAGCTTGGGGATGCTATGTTTGATGAGAATGACATG
The DNA here is from genome assembly GCF_002575655.3 of Aegilops tauschii subsp. strangulata. Taxonomy (NCBI): domain Eukaryota; kingdom Viridiplantae; phylum Streptophyta; class Magnoliopsida; order Poales; family Poaceae; genus Aegilops; species Aegilops tauschii. Next base: position 431,672,978 of record NC_053035.3, read on the forward strand.
TTTGAGAATATATTTGCTGCAATTAATGTTTGTCCCAAGCTTGGGGATGCTATGTTTAATGAAGATGATATTTTTAGCCTCCCAAGTTTTTAGCCTCCTATTTATGATGATTATTGTGATGACACTTATGCTATAAAGAGTAGTGATGATTATATTTATAAAACTTGTCATGATTATGATTACCCCTTTCCTGAATATTACTCTTTTAATGTGGAAACAATTAATAGTATTCGAGTCTCTTATGATACTCCCACTATTCCGAAAGAGAAGAATTTTGTTTATGTGGGGAGTAATAAAATTTCTATGCAAGTAGATCATGAAAAGAATGCTTTATGTGCTGGTTATATCATTGAATTCATTCATGATGCTACTGAAAATTATTATGAGAGAGGATCATATGCTTCTACATATTGCAATAATATCAAGTTTCCTCTCTATGTGTTAAAAGTTTTGAAGTTATACTTGTTTTGCCTTCCTATGCTAGTTGATTATTGTTCCCATAAGTTGTTTGCTCACAAAATCCCTATGCATAGGAACTGGGTTAGACTTAAATGTGCTAGTCATATTCTTCATGATGCTCTCTTTATGTTTCAATTCTTATCTTTTGTGTGAGCATCATTGAAATCATCATGCCTAGCTAGGGGCGTTAAACGTTAGCGCTTGTTGGGAGACAACCCAATTTTATTTTTGTTTCTTGCTTTTTGGTTCTGTTTAGGAATAAATCTTTGATGTAGCCTCTGGTTAGATTTTTTTTGTGTTTTAATTAGTGTTTGTGCCAAGTAAGACCTATAGGATCTTCTTGGATGATAATTATTTGATCTTGCTGAAAAAGACAGAAACTTTCTGCTCATGAAAACAATTGTTAAAAATCACTAGAAAGTGATAAAGTACTGATTCCAATTGCAGTAGATAAATAAACAAATTATCTAGGTTGTCCTATTTTGGTAGATTTCTCTGAGTTCCAGAAGTTTGCGTTAGGAACAGATTACTAGAGACTGTTCTGTTTTTGACAGTTTCTGTTTTCCGTGTGTTGTTTGCTGATTTTGATGAATCTATGGCTAGTAAAAGAGTTTATAAACCATAGAGAAGTTGGAATACAGTGGGTTTAACACCAATATAAATAAAGAATGAGTTCAATACAGTACCTTAAAGTAGTGGTTTGTTTTATTTCGCTAACGGAGCCCATGAGATTTTCTGTTGAGTTTTGTGTTGTGAAGTTTTCAAGTTTTGGGTAAAGGTTCGATGGACTATGGAATAAGGAGTGTCAAGAGCCTAAGCTTGGGGATGCCCAAGGCGCCCCAAGGTAATATTCAAGGATGACCAAGAGCCTAAGCTTGGGGATGCCCCGGAAGGCATCCGCTCTTTCGTCTTCGTTCATCGGTAACTTTACTTGGAGCTATATTTTTATTCACCACATGATATGTGTTTTGCTTGGAGCGTCATTTTATTTTATTTTGTTTTGCTTGCTGTATAAATAAAATACCAAGATCTGAAATTCTTAAATGAGAGAGAGTCTTCACAAAGCTACATAATTATTTAACTACTCATTGATCTTCACTTATATCTTTTTGGAGTAGTTTGTCATTTACTCGTGTGCTTCACTTATATCCTATGAGTAAATAGTTGAATGATTTGAATGTCATAAATCTGAAATTATATATGTTTCATATGCCTTTCCCATGGGGAGTAATGCCTTCACGTATAAGAAGTAGAGGTGGTAAATTTATTGAAGGTTAGCAAACATTGTATTGGTCACTTGAACAATTCATGAAAGAATATTGAAGGAAGAGAGATATCACATATAAATATACTATCTTGGACATCTTCTATGATTGTGAGCCCCATTAATTATTTTCAAACCAGAGCAAATTAGTTGAAGTTGGACAAGGAAGACAACATAATGAGTTAAGCTTGGTATATTTGTATATAAGTTATATTGTTATGGATCCTCTAACATGTGGTGCTTGCTATTTAGAATCCTTTGCTAGCCAAAATATCTGTACTAAGCGGGAATACTGCTTGTGCATCCAAATTCCTTGAACCAAGTTTCTTCCATGAGTGTCCACCATATCTACCTATATGCGGTATTTACCTGCCATTCCAAGTAAATTTGCATGTGCCAAACTCTAAACCTTCAAATAATAATCTGTTTTGTATGCCTGAATCGCTCATGTAGCGACTAGGGGCTGTCAGTATCTTCCATGCTAGGTGGGTTATTCTCACAATGAGTGGACTCCGCTCATCATTCACGAGAAAATGGCTGGTAACTGGGATGCTGATACGTCCATTTTGCATCATGATTTTATATCGATATTTATTGCATTGTGGGCTGTTATTACACATTATGTCACAATACTTATGCCTATTCTCTCTTATTTTACAAGGTTTACATAAGGAGGGAGAATGCCAGCAGCTGGAATTCTGGGCTGGAAAAGGAGCAAATATTAGAGACCTATTCTGCACAACTCCAAAAGTCTTGAAACTCCACGAAAGTTATTTTTGGAAATAAAAAATATTGAGCGGAAGAAATACGTCAGGGGGGGGGCTCCACCTGCCCACGAGGGTTGGGGGCGCGCCCCCTGCCTCGTGGGCTCCCTGTTGGCCCTCCAGTGCCCATCTTCTGCTATATGAAGTCTTTTGTCCGAAGAAAAATCATAAGCAAGCTTTCGGGACGAGACTCCGCCGCCACGAGGCGGAACCTTGGCGGAACCAATCTAGGGCTTCGGCAGAGCTGTTCTGCCGGGGACACTTCCCTCCGGGAGGGGGAGATCATCGCCATCGTCATCACCAACGCTCCTCTCATCGGGAGAGGGCAATCTCCATCAACATCTTCACCAGCACCATCTCCTCTCAAACCCTAGTTCATCTCTTGTATCCAATTCTTGTCTCTAAGACCGGGATTGGTACCTGTAGGTTGCTAGTAGTGTTGATTACTCCTTGTAGTTGATGCTAGTTGGTTTATTTGGTGGAAGATCATATGTTCAGATCCTTTATGCATATTAATACCCCTCTGATTATGAACATGAATATGCTTTGTGAGTAGTTAAGTTTGTTCCTGAGGACATGGGAGAAGTCTTGCTATTAGTAGTCATGTGAATTTGGTATTCGTTCGATATTTTGATGAGATGTATGTTGTCTATCCTCTAGTGGTGCTTGAACGTCAACTACATAACACTTCACCATTATTTGGGCCTAGAGGAAGGCATTGGGAAGTAATAAGTAGATGATGGGTTGCTAGAGTGACAGAAGCTTAAACCCTAGTTTATGCGTTGCTTCGTAAGGGGCTGATTTGGATCCATATGTTTCATGCTATGGTTAGGTTTACCTTAATACTTTTGTTGTAGTTGCGGATGCTTGCAATAGAGGTTAATCACCCAAGCACCGGTCCACCCACATATCAAATTATCAAAGTACCGAACGCGAATCATATGAATGTGATGAAAACTAGCTTGACGATAATTCTCATGTGTCCTCGGGAGCGCTTTTCTCTATATAAGAGTTTGTCCAGGCTTGTCCTTTGCTACAAAAAGGATTGGGCCACCTTGCTGCACTTTATTTACTTTATTTACTTGTTGCTCATTACAAATTATCCTATCACAAAACTATCTGTTATCTATAATTTTAGTGCTTGCAGAGAATACCTTGCTGCAAACCGCTTATCATTTCCTTCTGCTCCTCGTTGGGTTCGACACTCTTACTTATCGAAAGGACTATGATAGATCCCCTATACTTGTGGGTCATCAAGACTCTTTTCTGGCGCCATTGCTGCGGAGTGAAGCGCCTTTGGTAGGTGGAATTTGGTAAGTAAAAATTTATATAGTGTGCTGAAATTTATTGTCACTTGTTACTATGGAAAGTAATCCTCTGAGGGGCTTGTTCGGGGTATCTTCACCCCGACCAGTAGAGCAAAGAGTTGCTCCTCAACCTACTGAACCTACTGAAAATGAAAATATCTACTTTGAAATTCCTTCGGGTATGTTAGAAAAACTGCTAGCTAATCCTTTTGCAAGAGACGGAACAAAGCATCCTGATGAGCACCTAATCTATGTGGATGAAGTTTGTGGATTATTTAAGCTTGCAGTTATACCCGGTGATTTTATTAAGAAGAAGGTCTTCCCTTTATCTTTGAAGGGGGATGCATCGACATGGTATAGGCTATGTGATGATACGGGATCATGGAACTACAAACGATTGAAATTGGAATTTCATCAGAAATTTTATCCTATGCATCTTGTTCATCGTGATCGCAATTATATATATAATTTCTGGCCTCGCGAAGGAGAAACCATAGCTCAAGCTTGGGGGAGGCTTAAATCAATGTTATATTCATGCCCCAATCATGAGCTCCCAAGAGAAATAATTATTCAAAGTTTTTATGCTCGACTTTCTGATAACAATCGCACCATGCTCGATACTTCTTGTGCTGGCTCTTTTATGATGAAGACTATTGAATTCAAATGGGATTTATTGGATAGAATTAAACGCAACTCTGAAGATTGGGATCTCGACGAAGGTAAGGACTCAGGTATGACACCTAAGTATGATTGTGTTAAATCTTTTATGGATACCGATGTTTTTCGTAAGTTTAGCACTAAATATGGACTTGACTCTGAGGTAGTAGCTTCTTTCTGTGAATCTTTTGCTGCTTATATTGATCTCCCTAAGGAGAAGTGGTTTAAATATCATCCTCCCATAGAAGTAAAAGTAGCTGCACCTATTAAAGTTGAAGAAAAGACTATCACTTATACTGATCCTATTGTGCCTACTTCTTATGTTGAGAAACCACCTTTCCCTGTTAGGATAAAGGATCATGCTAAAGCTTCAACTGTGGTTCGTAAAAGCAATATTAGAACTTATACACCTCCTGAGCAAATTAAAGTTGAACCTAATATTGCTATTGTTAAAGATCTCTTGTCTGCTAATATTGATGGGCATGTTATTCATTTCCGAGATGAAACTGGTTAAACATAGACCCGTGGTAGGCATGCCTGTTATTTCCGTTAAAATAGGAGATCATTGTTATCATGGCTTGTGTGATATGGGTGCTAGTGCTAGTGCTATACCTCATGACTTATACAAAGAAATTATGCATGAAATTGCACCTGCTGAGATAGAAGATATTGATGTTACCATTAAGCTTGCTAATAGAGATACAATATCACCCATTGGAATTGTTAGAGATGTTGAAGTCTTGTGTGGGAAAACTAAATATCCTGCTGATTTTCTTGTTCTTGGTTCCCCACAAGATAGCTTTTGTCCCATTATATTTGGTAGACCCTTCTTGAATACTGTTAGTGCTAAGATAGACTGCAAAAAGGATGTTGTTACTATTGGTCTAGGTGATATGTCTCATGAGTTTAATTTCTCTAAATTTAGTAGACAACACCGTGAAGAGGAATTGCCTAGTAAAGATGAAATTATTGGTCTTGCTTCTATTGCCGTACCTCCTAGTGATCCTTTAGAACAATATTTGCTAGACCATGAAAATGATATGTTTATTAGTGAAAGAAGGGAAATAGATGAAGTATTCTTTAAACAGGAACCCATCCCGAAACACAATTTACCTGTTGAAATCCTAGGGGATTCTCCCCCACCCAAGGGTGATCCCGTGTTTGAGCTTAAACCGTTGCCTGATACTCTTAAATATGCTTATCTTGATGAGAAAAAGATATATCCTGTTATTATTAGTGCTAACCTTTCAGAGCACGAAGAAGAGAGATTATTGAAAACTCTGAGGAAGCACCGTGCTGCTATTGGATATACTCTTGATGATCTTAAGGGCATTAGTCCCACTCTATGTCAACACAAAATAAATTTGGAGGAAGATGCCAAACCAGTTCGTGATCATCAACGACGGCTGAATCCTAAGATGAAGGAAGTGGTAAGAAAAGAAATACTAAAGCTCCTTGAGGCAGGTATAATTTATCCCGTTGCTGATAGTCAGTGGGTAAGTCCTGTCCATTGTGTCCCTAGAAGGGAGGTATAACCGTCGTTCCTAATGAAGATGAGTTGATTCCACAAAGAATCATTACATGTTATAGGATGGTAATTGATTTCCGCAAATAAATAAGGCTACTAAAAAGATTATTACCCCTTACCTTTTATCGATCAAATGCTAGAAAGATTATCCAAACATACACATTTTTGCTTTCTAGATGGTTATTCTGGTTTCTCTCAAATACCTGTGTCAGCCAATGATCAATCAAAGGCTACTTTTACTTGCCCTTTTGGTACTTTTGCTTATGGACGTATGCATTTTGGTTTATGTAATGCACCTGCTACCTTTCAAAGATGCATGATGGCTATATTCTCTGACTTTTGTGAAAAGATTTGTGAGGTTTTCATGGACGACTTCTCCGTTTATGGATCCTCTTTTGATGATTGCTTGAGCAACCTTGATCGAGTTTTGCAGAGATGTGAAGAAACTAATCTTGTCTTGAACAGGGAAAGGTGCCACTGTATGGTTAATGAAGGTATTGTCTTGGGGCACAAAGTTTCTGAAAGAGGTATTGAAGTTGATAAAGCCAAGGTTGATGCTATTGAAAAGATGCCATGTCCCAAGGACATCAAAGGTATAAGAAGTTTCCTTGGTCACGCCGGATTTTATAGGAGGTTCATTAAGGACTTCTCAAAAATTTCTCGGCCTCTGACTAATTTATTACAAAAAGATATACCATTTGTTTTTATGATGATTGTGTAGAAGCATTTGAAATACTTAAGAAAGCATTGATCTCTGCACCTATTGTTCAGCCACCTAATTGGAATTTACCCTTTGAAATTACGTGTGATGCTAGTGATTATGCTGTAGGTGCTGTTCTAGGGCAAAGAGTTGATAAGAAATTAAATGTTATTCAATATGCTAGCAAAATTCTAGACAATGCTCAGAAAAATTATGCTACTACTGAAAAAGAATTCTTAGCAGTCGTATTTGCTTGTGATAAGTTCAGGCCTTATATTGTTGATTCTAAAGTAACTATTCAGACGGATCATGCTGCTATTAAATATCTTATGGAAAAGAAAGATGCTAAACCTAGACTTATTAGATGGGTTCTCTTGCTACAAGAATTTGATTTGCATATTATTAATAGAAAGGGAGCTGAGAACCCCGTTACAGACAACTTGTCTAGGTTAGAAAATGTTCTTGATGACCCACTACCTATTGATGATAGCTTTCCTGATGAGCAATTAAATGTCATAAATGCTTCTCGCACTACTCCATGGTATGCTGATTATGCTAATTATATTGTTGCTAAATTTATACCACCTAGTTTCACATACCAGCAAAAGAAAAAGTTTTTCTATGATTTGAGACATTACTTGTGAGATGACCCACATCTTTATAAAGAAGAAGTAGATGGTGTTATTGGACGTTGTGTACCTGAGCATGAACAGGAACAGATCCTACGCAAGTGTCACTCCGAAGCTTATGGAGGACACCACGCTGGAGATAGAACTGCACATAAGGTATTGCAATCCGGTTTTTATTGGCCTACTCTCTTCAAGGATGCCAGTAAGTTTGTCTTGTCTTGTGATGAATGTCAAAGAATTGGTAATATTAGTAGACGTCAAGAAATGCCTATGAATTATTCACTTGTTATTGAACCATTTGATGTTTGGGGCTTTGATTATATGGGACCTTTTCCTACCTCTAATGGTTACACACATATTTTAGTTGCTGTTGATTACGTCACTAAGTGGGTAGAAGCTATTCCAACTAGTAGTGCTGATCATAACACTTCTATTAAAATGCTTAAAGAAGTTATTTTCCCGAGGTTTGGAGTCCCTAGATATTTAATGACTGGTGGTGTTTCACATTTTATTCATGGAGTTTTTGTAAAATGCTTGCTAAATATGATGTTAATCATAGAATTGCATCTCCTTATCATCCAGAGTCTAGTGGTCAATTAGAATTGAGTAATAGAGAGCTCAAATTAATTTTGCAAAAGACTGTTAATAGATCTAGAAAGAATTGGTCCAAGAAACTTGATGATGCATTATGGGCCTATAGAACTGCATATAAAAATCCTATGGGTATGTCTCCGTATAAAATGGTTTATGGAAAAGCATGCCACTTACCTCTCGAACTAGAACATAAGGCATATTGGGCTATTAAAGAGCTCAATTATGATTTCAAACTTGCCGGTGAGAAGAGGTTATTTGACATTAGCTCACTTGATGAATGGAGAACCCAAGCCTACGAAAATGCCAAGTTGTTTAAAGAAAAAGTTAAAAGATGGCATGACAAAAGGATACAAAAGCGTGAGTTTAATGTAGGTGATTATGTATTGCTATACAACTCTCGTTTAAGATTTTTTGCAGGAAAACTTCTCTCTAAATGGGAAGGCCCTTACGTTATCGAGGAGGTCTATCATTCCGGTGCCATAAAAATCAACAACTTCGAAGGCACACATCCTAAGGTGGTGAACGGTCAAAGAATCAAACATTATATCTCAGGTAAATACATAAGGGACACTTTCTGGAACGTTTCAGACTCCGACAAGGAATAGGTATGTGGTACGGTAAGTCAACCGACTCCAAAACAGTTCTAATGGCAATATTTCTCCGTTTTGGAATATTTAGAAAAATAGAAAAATAAGAAGCAGTCCGGGAAGGACACGAGGCCTCCACGTGGGTGGAGGGCGCGCCCTACCCTACTGGGCGCCCCCTACCTCGTGGGCACCTCGTGCGCTCTCCAGACACCGTTTTCTTGCACGATACATATTTTGGTCGGTAAAAATTCATTATATAATCTCCCGAAGGTTTTGACTCCCGTATCACGCAATTATCCTCGGTTCTTGTTTTGAGCTATTTTTCTGACAGAACTAGATCATCATGACGTCTCCAAGCGCCCCCAAGGACAAGTTCTTCGAGAAGGTCATCAACCCCTACCTCGCGGAGGTGCTGTAACACCCTCAAACCATTGAGATGCATTATGGGTTGCTGCACATCCGCGATGTTGAGGGACCACGGAGGACCGGAAGCGTGGAGAGAAGGCTTGAAGCAATGGAGCAACAGGTTTTCAAGTGCCAAGAGATGGTGGAACGTGGACTTGACTCCAATCACATAATGATCACGGAGTTCACCAACAACCACAACTTGGATGCCAAGGACATTTTGGAGGCCATCTTCAAGCTCCACGAGAAAATCGAGCACCTCCAAGCCCAAATCTATGACCTGCAAAACCAAAACTGTGAGTATGAATATAGATTCAAAAGGATGAGTTTGGCTACAGATTTAAGGATCCCGGAGACTCGATCAACCTTCTATGACGGTGAGCCTATGCCTTGGAAGATGGACGACAAGCCTACATCATCAACAATCCCTTCACCCGCAAAGGAGACATAATGATATGGGTATGGGCACTCCCTTGGCAACTGCCAAGCTTGGGGGAGGTGCCCCGGTATCGTATCACAACCACATCTCCTTTCTTTACCGTTTTTCTTAGTTCGATCCTATTAGTAGTATCTTGATCTAATAGAATAAAGTTTTGGTATGATCTAATTTTGAGTTTTGCTTTATGATCACTCTATGTAATCGAGTCCGTGAGCTATATATAATAAAGATTAGTGTTGAGTCAAGGGCTTGATTATTTTGCCATGATCTTGAGTGAATAAAAGAAAAGAGAAAAGAATAAAAAGAAATAAAGAGATCATATTGATCTTATTGAGAGTAATGACTTCACATAGAAAGAGTATGATGATTAAAAATTGTTGAGAGTTGACAAATATAGCTTTGGTCATCGTTGCAATTAATAGGAACTAATAAAGAAAGAGAGGTTTCACATATAAATATACTATCTTGGACATCTTTTATGATTGGGAGCACTCATTAAAATATGACATGCTAAAGAGTTGATGTTGGACAAGGAAGACAACGTAATGGGTTATGTTTTCTTATATCTGAGATAAAGTATATTGTCATGGATCATCCAACATGTTGAGCTTGCCTTTCCCCCTCATGCTAGCCAAATTCTTTGCACCAATTAGAGATACTACTTGTGCTTCCAAAAACCCTTAAACCAGTTTTGCCATGAGAGTCCACCATATCTACCTATGGATTGAGTAAGATCCTTCAAGTAAGTTGTCATCGGTGCAAGCAATAAAAATTGCTCTCTAAATATGTATGATTGATTGGTGTGGAGGAAATAAGCTTTATACGATCTTGTGATGTCGAAGAAATAAAAGCGATAGACTGCATAATAAAGGTTCATATCACAAGTGGCAATATAAAGTGATGTTATTTCGCATTAAAATTTTGTGCATCCAACCCTAAAAGCGCATGGCAACCTCTGCTTCCCTCTGCGAAGGGCCTATCTGTTACTATTATATTCTACCTTATGCAAGAGTCATGGTGGTCTTCACCTTTCCTTTTTATATTTTATCCTTTGGCAAGCACAGGGTGTTGGAAAGATCCTGATAGATATATCTAATTGGATATAGGTTAGCATGAACTATTATTGTTGACATTACCCTTGAGGTAAAAGGTTGGGAGGCGAAACTATAAGCCCCTATCTTTCTCTGTGTCCGGTTAAAACTCCGTAACCACAAGTATTGCATGAGTGTTAGCAATTATGAAAGACTAAATGATAGTTGAGTATGTGGACTTGCTAGAAAGCTCTGACATAGACTCTTTATGATGTTATGATAATTTGCAATTGCTTCAATGACTGAGATTATAGTTTGTTGGTTCTCAATAAAGTTTCTGATTCATACTTTGCATTGTGAATAGATTATTACTTGAGCATAAGTAATCATATGACAATATCCATATATGTTGCTGTTATGAGAATAATCATGATGCCCACATGTTCGTATTTTATTTTATCGACACCTCTACCTCTAAACATGTGGACATATTTATCATTATCGGCTTCCGCTTGAGGACAAGCGAGGTCTAAGCTTGGGGGAGTTGATACGTCCATTTTGCATCATGCTTTTATATCGATATTTATTGCATTGTGGGCTGTTATTACAGATTATGTCACAATACTTATGCCTATTCTCTCTTATTTTACAAGGTTTACATAAGGAGGGAGAATGCCGGCAGCTGGAATTCTGGGCTGGAAAAGGAGCAAATATTAGAGACCTATTCTGCACAACTCCAAAAGTCCTGAAACTCCACAAAAGTTATTTTTGGAAATAATAAAAAATATTGAGCGGAAGAAATACATCAGGGGGCCCTGCCTCGTGGGCCCCCTATTGGCCCTCCGGTGCTCATCTTCTGCTATATGAAGTCTTTCGTCCGAAGAAATATCATAAGCAAGCTTTCAGGACGAAACTCCGCCGCCACGAGGCGGAACCTTGGCGGAACCAATCTAGGGCTCTAGCAGAGCTCTACTGCCGGGGACACTTCCCTCCGGGAGGGGGAGATCATCGCCATCGTCATCACCAATGCTCCTCTCGTCGGGAGAGGGCAATCTCCATCAACATCTTCACCAGCACCATCTCCTCTCAAACCCTAGTTCATCTCTTGTATACAATTCTTGTCTCTAAGTCCGGGATTGGTACCTGTAGGTTGCTAGTAGTGTTGATTACTCCTTGTAGTTGATGCTAGTTGGTTTATTTGGTGGAAGATCATATGTTTAGATCCTTTATGCATATTAATACCCCTCTGATTATGAACATGAATATGCTTTGTGAGTAGTTACGTTTGTTCCTGAGGACATGGGAGAAGTCTTGCTATTAGTAGTCATGTGAATTTGGTATTCGTTCGATATTTTAATGAGATGTATGTTGTCTATCCTCTAGTGGTATTATGTGAACGTCGACTACATAACACTTCACCATTATTTGGGCCTAGAGGAAGGCATTGGGAAGTAATAAGTAGATGATGGGTTGCTAGAGTGGCAGAAGCTTAAACCCTAGTTTATGCGTTGCTTCATAAGGGGCTGATTTGGATCCATATGTTTCATGCTATGGTTAGGTTTACCTTAATACTTTTGTTGTAGTTGCGGATGCTTGCAATAGAGGTTAATCATAAGTGGGATGCTTGTCCATGTAAGGGCAGCACCCAAGCACCGGTCCACCCACATATCAAATTATCAAAGTACCGAATGCGAATCATATGAACGTGATGAAAACTAGCTTGACGATAATTCCCATGTGTCCTCGGGGGCGCTTTTCTCTATATAAGAGTTTGTCCAGGCTTGTCCTTTGCTACAAAAAGGATTGGGCCACCTTGCTGCACTTTATGTACTTTTTTTACTTGTTGCTCGTTACAAATTATCCTATCACAAAACTATCTGTTATCTATAATTTCAGTGCTTGCAGAGAATACCTTGCTGAAAACCGCTTATCATTTCCTTCTGCTCCTCGTTGGGTTCGACACTCTTACTTATCGAAAGGACTACGATAGATCCCCTGTACTTGTGGGTCATCAGATGCCCAGTCCTATGATCAAAAGATCAAAAACAAAATCGCAAATAATTTAAACAAAACTCCCCCAGGAATGTTGATAGTTGGACGGCACCCATTGTTTCGGACAAGCCGTGGAGTGTGAATGTTGGTGGAGGGGGAGTAAAATCTTTACCTTTCTGTGTGGGAACCGCCTATAATATATCTAGTATGGAAGATATTGGGAAGTCTTGTTCGTTATGTTGACAATGAAAGCTTACCTCTCAAAATTATTTTCATCTCTGTTTTAGCTTCGAGCTCTGGCACCTCTGCAAATCCCTGCTTCCCTCTGTGAAGGGCCTATCTTTTACTTTTATGCAAGAGTCAGTAGTATTCCTTCTCATTCCAACCTACTCTTTAGTTGGCAAGCATCATGTGATGGAATGATCTAAGCAATTATGGCCATTCAAATATATTTGAGCATGAATTATTACTGTTGACATTACCCTTGAGGTAAAAGGTTGGGAGGCGAAACTTTAAGCCCCTATCTTTCTCTATGTTCGATGAATACTATTTGTTCTAAAAATATGCTTTGAGTGGTAGCAATTATGGAAGACTAAATGATAGTTGAGTATGTGAAGTTTGCTGAATCAATGCTCTGACATAGACTCTTCCTGAAAATAAGATGAATTGTAATTGTTTGATGACTAATAACACGATTTGTTAGTTTTCAAGAAAGTTTACACTACTAGGAAAAGGCTAATTAGTGGCGCACCTGTATTGGCCATTAATGGCGCACTATAGGTGCGCCACTATTACCACGCCACTAGTAATGAATACTAATGGCGCACCTCTGGTGCGCCATTAGTATTGCAGGTAACGGTGGCGCACCTTGTAGTGCGCCACTACTATTGCTACAGGTGCGCCACTGGTAATTTTTTTTTAATTTTTTTGATTTTTTCTGAATTTTGAAGGCGGGAAAATAGTAGTGGCGCACCGTCTAACCACCACCGTGTGCCATTTCTATTTTTGAATTTTGATTTTGGATCTGGATCGCGATTTTTTTGCCCTTTTTTTGCTCGTTTTTTTTTGCTCGTTTTTTTGCACGATATTTTTTCAAATTTTGTTCTTGTTTTTGGATCTTGTACGTTCTTTTGCCGGAGAGGAGTTCGCCGGAGAGGAGGGCCGAGGTCACCGGAGAGGAGGAGGAGGAGGTCACCGGAGAGGAGCTCACCTACATCGTCGGAGAGGAGGAGGACGTCGCCGGAGAGGAGTTCACCGGAGAGGAGGGAGTAGAAACCGTGAGGGGAGGGGAGGGGAGGAGGGAGGAGGAGCTCAACGGACAGGAGGGAGGAGGAGATCACCGGAGAGGAGGGAGGAGGAGATCACCGAAGAGGAGGGAGGAGGAGCTCACCGGAGAGGAGGGAGGAGAAACCTTGAGGGGAAGGGAGGAGAGGAGGGAGGAGGAGGAGGAGGATGTCGCCGGAGAGGAGGAGGGGAGTATGGTGGAGGAGAGGAGGGGAGATGGAGTGGAGGAGAAGAGGAGATGGAGTGGAGGAGAGGTGGAGTGGAGGAGAACAATGAAGAGTTAAGGAGGAGAGGACCCCGCCCAGCCATATATACGGCATAGTAATGGCGCACCGTGGGCAGGTGCGCCATTACTAACTTTTTTTTATTTTTTATTTATTTTGAATTTTGAAGGCGGGAAGATAGTAATGGCGCACCATGGGCAGGTGCGCCATTACTAACTTTATTTTTATTTTTTTGATATAGTTTGAATTTTGAAGGCGGGAAGATAGTAATGGCGCACCATGGGCAGGTGCGCCATTACTGAGTTTGATTTTTTTATTTTTTTTGAATTTTTTTGCCTCTCCAGATCATGAAAGCCCCGTAACTTTTTTCTGTTAGGTTTTTGGGGATTTTGAAAATGTTTAACGGGGTTCCCCCGGTTGAAATCGGATGTAACTTTTCGAGTAGATGATTTTTCATATAAAAACTTTTTCATCGGAGTTCGTATGCAAAAGTTATGCCCATTTTACAAATTCTCGAGAGATTTTGCAAAAATGTCGAAAATTCATGTTTGTAAATTTTGCTAACAACTAGACCACATATCACATGGGAATCTTATTTTCTTTTATTTTTTTTGACATTTCTATCAATTTCTTTTATTTTTTTGAAACTGAAAAGGCGGTCCACAGGGGGGTGCATTTGGTGAATTTTTTGTAAGGCTCAGACGTGTGATGTGTAAATGTTAGTAGTGGCACACGAGGGGACAGTGCGCCATTACTAGTTAAAACTAGTAATGGCGCACTATCCCCTGGTGCGCCATTACTAGTTTTGAAAAATGTAAAAATTGTTAGTAGTGGCGCACAGAGTGTGTGGTGTGCCATTACTAGTTTTGGAAAAAAAATTGTTAGTAGTGGCGCACCACATTAGTGATATGGACACTAATGGCATACCTACACATGGTGCGCCATTGCTATATAGCAGTGGCGCACCACATATGTGGTGTGCCATTAATGTCCATATTAGCTATAGCCCTTTTCCTAGTAGTGTTATGATCTATACATTAGCATGTGAATAGTTTGTTACTTGATCACGAAAAGTTTTATGAGATGAGCTACTGTTATGACATATAATGATGCTAGAAAAGGTGATTGAAATTATCATTGATCAAACTTGTGTACCTTCTAGCATTCACACTTCATAAATTGTTTCTTTTATCATTTACCAACTCGAGGACGAGCAGGAATTAAGCTTGGGGATGCTGATACGTCTCCAACGTATCTATAATTTATGAAGTATTCATGCTTGTCTGATTCTCTCAAAGACGGCACTAGTCTGGGCTTGATGCCGCTCATAATAAGACCATTGGCTCGTTCGACTTGACTATTGGTTTGCGGGTGATAGACGGAGGCGTAATCGAGTTTAATGCCAAGATTAGTACACCAGGTTTTCACCTCGTCGGCTGTGAAATTAGAGCCGTTGTCGGTGATGATGTTGTGTGGGACACCATAACGGTGCACAACACCGGATATGAATTCTATCACCGGGCCGGACTCAGCCGTTTTGACCGGTTTAGCCTCTATCCACTTAGTGAATTTGTCCACCATGACCAGCAGATATTTTTTCTTATGGCTTCCCCCTTTAAGGGGTCCAACCATATCTAGTCCCCAGACCGCGGAAGGCCAAGTAATGGGGATAGTTTGTAAGGCAGTTGGGGGCATGTGGCTTTGGTTGGCGAAGAGTTGGCATCCGACGCAGCGTTGAACAAGGTCCTGCGCGTCTGCTCGGGCTGTCGGCCAATAAAACCCAGTACGGAAGGCCTTGCTAACAAGGGCCCGAGCTGCAGCGTGGTGTCCGCCGAGACCAGCGTGAATTTCCGCTAAGAGCTGTCGCCCCTCTTCCTCGGAGATACATCTTTGAAGCACTCCGGTAGTACTTTTCTTGTAGAGCTCTCCGTCGTGAACCTTGTAGGCCTTCGAATGCCGGACAATGCGGCGAGCCTCATTCTAGTCTTCGGGAAGCTCCTTCCTATTAATGTAGGCCAAGAAGGGTTCGGTCCATGGGGAAATGATTGCCATTATGAGATGAGCCGACGATGTTATTTCTGTGGCTGAGCCCCCGATACTATCGGTGTGTTCGGTATTTGGGGTTGTATTCGAATCTGGACTGTTGTTGCCGCCCTCCCCTTGCCACACCACGGATGGCTTGAAAAGCCTTTTCAGGAATATGTTGGGTGGGACGGGGTCGCGCTTGGCGCCAATGCGAGCAAGGACGTCCGCTGCCTGATTACTTTCTCGGGCGACGTGATGAAATTCGAGCCCCTCGAACCGAGCCGACATTTTTAAGATGGCATTACGATAAGCTGCCATCTTTGGATCTTTGGCATCAAAGTCTCCATTTATTTGAGATAGTACGAGGTTTGAATCCCCACGCACCTCTAGGCGTTGTATGCCCATGGATACGGCCATCCGAAGACCATGCAATAGGGCCTCGTATTCGGCTGCGTAGTTGGAGTCTGTGTATAGTATTTGGAGTACATACTGGACAACAGCTCTAGTGGGGGAAGTTAACACGACTCCCGATCCTAGCCCCGCCAGCATTTTGGAGCCGTCAAAATACATAACCCAATTGGAATATGCGCCGTACTCTTTAGGGAGTTCTGCCTCTGTCCATTCGGCGACGCAGTCAGCCAGCACTTGGGATTTGATGGCTCGACGTGGCTTGTATGTTATGTCAAATGGAAGTAGCTCTATGGCCCATTTGGCGATCCGTCCCATGGCATTGTGGTTGTTTATTGTGTCATTGAGTGGGACTTCAGAAGCCACCGTGATTGAACACTCCTAGAAGTAGTGTCGTAGCTTTCGGGATGCCATGAAGACCGCGTATGCTATCTTTTGGTAATGGGGGTACCGGGATTTGCATGGTGTGAGGACAGTAGATACGTAGTATACTGGTTTTTGAAGTGGGAATTTGTGTCCGTCCTGTTCTCGTTCGATGACGAGCACGGCGCTCACCACCTGATGTGTTGCCGATATGTATAGCAACATGGGTTCGCCAGCGTTTGGTGCGGCCAGGATTGGGTTGCTTGCTAGGAGGGCCTTTATTTCCTCCAGTCCGGCAGTCGCCGCGTCTGTCCATTCGAAGTTATCGGTGCGCCGTAAGAGGCAATAGAGTGGTAGTGCCTTTTCTCCTAATCTGGAGATAAAGCGACTTAAAGCTGCCACGCAACCAGCTAGTTTTTGGACTTGTTTGAGGTCTGTTGGCGTAGCCAACTG
Source organism: Aegilops tauschii subsp. strangulata (assembly GCF_002575655.3). NCBI lineage: Eukaryota > Viridiplantae > Streptophyta > Magnoliopsida > Poales > Poaceae > Aegilops > Aegilops tauschii. Next base: position 431,690,091 of record NC_053035.3, read on the forward strand.
TGACAGAGCTCGGATTTTAGCTGGATTTGCTTCTATTCCTCTATTGGAAACGATGAAGCCCAGCAGTTTTCCAGCGGGGATGCCGAAGACACATTTTTCTGGGTTGAGCTTAATGTCATACGCACGGAGGTTGTCGAATGTAAGACGTAAGTTGTCTATTAGTGTTTCGACGTGCCTAGTTTTGATGACGACGTCATCGACGTAGGCTTGTACTATCTTGTCGATCTGCTTCTCCAGGCATGTTTGAATCATGCGTTGGTATGTGGCGCCGGCGTTCTTGAGCCCGAAGGGCATGGTGTTGAAGCAGAATGGCCCGTATGGGGTAATAAATGCTGTTGCAGCTTGATCGGACTCCTTCGTTTTGATTTGATGGTATCCAGAATATGCATCGAGGAAACACAGTGAGTCGTGTCCTGCGGTGGCGTCAATGATTTGACCAATGCGGGGGGGGGGAAGGGATCCTTGGGGCAAGCCTTGTTGAGGTCTTTCAAATCGACACACAGGCGCCAGGATTTGTCCTTCTTTGGTACCATCACCAGGTTTGCCAGCCAGTCCGGGTGTTTGATTTCTCTAATGAATCCGGCCTCGATAAGCTTGGCCAGCTCCTCCCCCATGGCTTGTCGCTTGGGTTCGGAAAAGCGCCGCAGTGTTTGCTTGACTGGTTTAAATCCCTTTAATATATTGAGGCTATGTTCGGCCAGCTTGCGTGGGATCCCTGGCATATCTGAAGGTGCCAGGCAAATATGTCCCAGTTTTCGCGCAGGAATTCTCGTAGTGCGGCGTCAACTGTTGGGTTCAGTTGCGCTCCGATAAATGTTGTCTTCTTGGGGTCCGTTGGGTGGACCTGGAATTTGACTATTTCTTCTGCTGATTTGAAGGAGGTGGATTTGGGGCGTTTGTCGAGGATCACATCGTCCCTGTCCATCGTGGAGCGCAGTGCGGTTAATTCTTCGGCCGCGAGGGCTTCGGATAGCGCCTCAAGGGCCAGGATCACGTGAATATCCCATTGTCACTACAGATCAACACATGCAAGACATACATCAAGTGTTCTCAAATCCTTAAAGACTCAATCCGATAAGATAACTTCAAAGGGAAAACTCAATTCATCACAAGAGAGTAGAGGGGGAGAAACATCATAAGATCCAACTATAATAGCAAAGCTCGCGATACATCAAGATCATGCCAATTCAAGAACACGAGAAAAAGAGATCAAACACATAGCTACTGGTACATACCCTCAGCCCCGAGGGTGAACTACTCCCTCCTCATCATGGAGAGCGCCAGGATGATGAAGATGTCCACCGGTGAGGGATCCCCCCTCCGGCAGGGTGCCGGAACAGGGCCCCGATTGGTTTTTCATGGCTACAGAGGCTTGCGGCGGCGGAACTCCCAATCTAGGTTATGTTCTGGGGGTTTCTGTATATATAAGAGGTTTTGGCGTTGAGAACAAGTCAGGAGGGTCTCCGCGCTGTCCACGAGGTAGGCAGGCGCGCCCAGGAGGGGTTGATATGTCTCCAACGTATCTATAATTTATGAAGTATTCATGCTATTATATTATCCTTCTAGGATGTTTTATATGCATTTATATGCTATTTTATATTATTTTTGGGACTAACTTATTAACCCAGAGCCCAGTGCCAATTTCTGTTTTTCTCCTTGTTTCAGTGTTTCGCAGAAAAGAAATATCAAACGGAGTCCAAACGGAATGAAACCTTCGGGAGAGTTATTTTTGGAACGGAAGCAATCCAGAAGACTTGGAGTGTACGTAAGGGAAGCAACGAGGAAGGCACGAGGCAGGGGGCACGCCCACCCCCCCGGGCGCGCCCTCCACCCTCGTGGGCCCCTCGTGGCTCCCCTAACCGACTTCTTTATCCTATATATATCCATATACCCTAAAACCATCGGGGAACAGAATAGATCGGGAGTTCCGCCGCCGCAAGCCTCTGTAGGCACCAAAAACCAATCGGGACCCTGTTCCGGCACCCTGCCGGAGGGGGGATCCCTCACCGGTGGCCATCTTCATCATCCCGGCGATCTCCATGACAAAGAGGGAGTAGTTCACCCTCGGGGCTGAGGGTATGTGCCAGTAGCTATGTGTTTGATCTCTCTCTCTCTCTCTCTCTCTCTCTCTCTCTCTCTCTCTCTCTCTCGTGTTCTTGAGGTGATACGATCTTGATGTATCGCGAGCTTTGCTATTATAGTTGGATCTTATGATGTTTCTCCCCCTCTACTCTCTTGTAATGGATTGTGTTTTCCCTTTGAAGTTATCTTATCGGATTGAGTCTTTAAGGATTTGAGAACACTTGATGTATGTCTTGTCGTGCTTATCTGTGGTGACAACAGGATATGACGTGATCCACTTGATGTATGTTTTGGTGATCAACTTGCGGGTTTCGCCCATGAACCTATGCATAGGGGTTGGCACACGTTTTCGTCTTGACTCTCCGGTAGAAACTTTGGGGCACTCTTTGAAGTTCTTTGTGTTGGTTGAATAGATGAATCTGAGATTGTGTGATGCATATAGTATAATCATGCCCACGGATACTTGAGGTGACATTGGAGTATCTAGGTGACATTAGGGTTTTGGTTGATTTGTGTCTTAAGGTGTTATTCTAGTACGAACTCTATGATAGATCGAACGGAAAGAATAGCTTCGTGTTATTTTACTACAGATCTTGAATAGATCGACCAGAAAGGATAATTTTGAGGTGGTTTCGTACCCTACCATAATCTCTTCGTTTGTTCTCCGCTATTAGTGACTTTGGAGTGACTCTTTGTTGCATGTTGAGGGATAGTTATATGATCCAATTATGTCATTATTGTTGAGAGAACTTGCACTAGTGAAAGTATGAACCCTAGGCCTTGTTTCAATGTATTGCAATACCGTCTATGCTCACTTTTACCACTTGTTACCTTGCTGTTTTTATATTTTCAGATTACAAAAACCTATATCTACCATCCATATTGCACTTGTATCACCATCTTTTCGCCGAACTAGTGCACCTATACAATTTACCATTGTATTGGGTGTGTTGGGGACACAAGAGACTCTTTGTTATTTGGTTGCAGGGTTGTCTGAGAGAGACCATCTTCAACCTACGCCTCCCACGGATTGATAAACCTTAGGTCATCCACTTGAGGGAAATTTGCTACTGTCCTACAAACCTCTGCACTTGGAGGCCCAACAACGTCTGCAAGAAGAAGGTTGTGTAGTAGACATCAGGGGTGGGTGCGCCCCCACCGTCATGGGCAGCCCGGGACTCTTCTGGCCCAACGCTTTTACTCCATGGCCTTCTTCTGGTCCAAAAATAAGTTCCATGAAGTTTCAGGTCAATTGGACTCCGTTTGGTTTTCCTTTTCTGCGATACTCAAAAACAAGGAAAAAACAGAAACTGGCACTGGGCTCTAGGTTAATAGGTTAGTCCCAAAAATCATATAAAATAGCATATAAATGCATATAAAACATCCATGATGGATAATATAATAGCATGGAACAATCAAAAATTATAGATACGTTGGAGACGTATCAGTATGTTGTTATGCGGTTTGACCGATAAAGATCTTCGTAGAATATGTAGGATCCAATATGAGCATCCAGGTTCCGCTATTGGTTATTGACTGGAGATGTGTCTCGGTCATGTCTACATAGTTCTCGAACCCGTAGGGTCCGCACGCTTAACGTTCGATGACGATTTGTATTATGAGTTATGTGATTTGATGTACCGAAGGTTGTTCAGAGTCCCGGATGAGATCACGGACATGACGAGGAGTGATGAAATGGTCGAGAGGTAAAGATCGATATATTGGAAGGCTATATTCGGACATCGGAAAGGTTCCGAGTGATTCGGGTATTTTTCAGAGTACCGGAGACTTAAGGGAATTCGCCGGGGGAAGTAGTGGGCCTTGATGGGCCATACGGGAAAGGAGAGAAGGGCCTCAAGGGGTGGCCCCCCCCATGGGCTGGTCCGAATTGGACTAGGAGGGGGCGGCGCCCCCCTCCTTCCTTCTCCCCTCTTCCTCCTTCCCTTCCTTCTCCTAGTTGGACTAGGAAAGGGGGAAACCTACTCCTACTAGGAGTAGGAATCCCCCCTTGGGCACGCCCCTTGTGTCCAGCCCTCCTCCTCCTCCCCTCCTTTATATACGGGGGAGGGGACACCACATAGACACACAAGTTGACAGTTGTCTTAGCCGTGTGCGGTGCCCCCCTCCACAGAGTTTCCACCTCAGTCATATCGTTTGCAGTGCTTAGGCGAAGCCCTGTGCCGGTAACTTCATCATCACCGTCACCACACCGTCGTGCTGACGAAACTCTCCCTCGGCCTTAGCTGAATCAAGAGTGCGAGGGACGTCACCGAGCTGAACGTGTGCAGATCGCGGAGGTGTCGTGCGTTCGGTACTTGATCGGTTGGATCGCGAAGTCGTTCGACTACATCAACCGCGTTACTAAACGCTTCCGCTTTCGGTCTACGAGGGTACGTGGACACACTCTCCCCGCTCGTTGCTATGCTTCTCCTAGATAGATCTTGCGTGATCGTAGGATTTTTTTTAAATACTACGTTCCCCAACATGAAGAGCCACTTAGCCTTTCAAGGCTCGACCCTATGTTACATCTTGGAAACCGTCGGTCGAAGCTGAACAAAAGAGATTCTCGAGTCACTAATGGGGACACCCAAGTAGGACGTTGGGAAGTCCCCAAGGGGTTGTTAAGGCGGTCGACAATGAGGCTGCGATCTTGCTCGGAATACCTCGACATTTGCTGGAAGCAGAGTAAGAGGAACTTGAGGTTTAGAACATCGAGCGACGAGCCTTCCAGCATGAGGATCGTGTCATCGGCAAATTGGAAAAGGGAAACCCCACCCCCGGGAACAAGGTGAGGGACAATCCCATGAATATGGCCGACAAAGTTGGCTGCATCAAGGTTCACGGCAAGGGCGTCGGCAACCATATTAAACAGAAATGGGGAGAATGGGTCACCTTGTCTACCCCGACGAAAGTGGGGAAGAAGGGGCTCACCTCACCATTTATGTTAACAATCATGTGACCACTAGATACTAGTTGTATGACCCTAGTCACCCAACGGTCGTCGGAACCCTTCCGAAGCAAAACTTCCCAAAGGAAGGGCCAGTGAACAATGTCGTAGGCCTTATGAAAGTCGATCTTGAGAAAGACCGCCTTATGGAATTTGCATTTCACCTCATGAAGAACCTAATGGAACACGAGGACCCCATCGAGGATGAAGCGCCCTTGGATGAACGTGGATTGATTACGGTGTGTCAACCAGTCCACAGGTGGTGCCGTCCTATTGGCGTGCACCTTAGCCAGGATAGGATATGATAGATCACGTTGATAATAGTGATTGGATGAAATGGGCGGATGTCCGAGGCTCGAGGAACCTTCGGGATTAGGGAGATAATCCCGTAGCGCCGACGCTGCCTTTTAGGGTACAAACCTTCTCACACACCCCTTGCGCACGGTAACCTTAGAGGTGATGTCAAATTTAAGCTTTAGCTCACGACCTAATTGAACAGTAACAATTGATGACATTAGCAACACTGATTGTGCATAAGAAGAATTACATCGGCTGCGTGTGTGCTCACATAGCTGCGCTCTGTTCTAATTATTCTAACATAACAAGATCACGTTACCATTTGAAGAGAAAACTTATAACAAGTGAGCATATTTTACTAACCCACATTAACTGACCTGTGTTATCCAAGGAAATAATAGAGCCCTATACAAAATAGCGTCGCCCTTGAAATATGCTATTAGCGTGCTATAACATGCTATAGCGTGCTATTAGCGAGACATTGTACACGATATAGCATACTATTAGCAGCCTTATAGCGCTCTATTTTTTTTCAATGGTTTTATCTCGTGCGCCTGCTCTCTCGGACAATTGAAAATGCAATTGCGCAGCCAATTCAACTCATCCGGGATTGTAATGAACCCATATACGACTGCTCTGATCACTGTAGATTTGGAGTGATTGGTTCGTACGAGAGAAACTGCAACCGTAGAAATGGGAGAACACCCCTTTGAATGTGGTTGCTGGTCCCATAGAGCCGTTGACTGAAATGCAAATAATAAAATGTAAGCACCGAAAGCCTAAAAAAAAAAAGTAAGCACCGAAGGAGAACATCAAGCTTTCTTTTGTCAGAAGGGCAGTCCAGTGTTGCAAGTTGGAACATGGTGTGATATGATGATGTCACCTCCTCTTGGTTTTTGTGATAATTAATCAGTCCAGATCGCAACGTCTCTCTTTTTCTTGCCACGCTCTCACTCGCTAGCCGTTAAGCCAACCCTTCGCCCTCCAACGGTAGCAAATGAAATTCCCTTGGCACGCCATTGACTATATTAATCACGCTCGCTCACTCACGCTCTGCTTCATTCAACACTCTCAAGTCACCACCATCTTCTTGCCTCTCACAGTCTCCTTGCTTCAGTTTGCTCGGGAGTGATCAAGAATAAATCAGCTTGCGGTGTCGGCAGACAGCAGCAGCAATGGCTGGTGGGCAAGTAGCAGCGCACAGGGCGTTCCTGCTCTGCAACTACTTGCTTCTGGGCGCGGCGTCGGGCTGCATCTTCCTCACACTCTCGCTCCGCCTCGTCCCATCCCCGTGCGGCCTGCTCCTCGTCTTCCTCCACGCGCTCACCGCGGTCTTTGCCGCGGCTGGCTGCTCGGGCTCCTTCACTACCCCCGCAGCTGGCGCCGGAGCCCAGCATACTGCGCACACCGCCGGTGCCGTCCTCACTGCCATCTTCCAGGGCGCTGCAGCCGTGCTCGCATTCACCCGCACGGCTGACTTCCTCACCGAGCTGCAGTCGTATGTCCGGGAAGAGGACGGCACGGTCATCCTCAGGCTCGTTGGCGGTCTTGGCACCGCCATCTTCGTGCTCGAGTGGGCCTCGCTCGCGCTCGCCTTCGCTCTTCGGCTCAGCGAAGACGGCGGCGAGGAGGCAACCGACAGCGGCGAGTACGCCAAGAGCTGGCCCTCTGGCTACCACGTCTGATTCTGGTTCAGCTGTGGCCATTGGTGTGAGCCTCTCGAAATGGATGAACGGAGATGCAAAATGGGGATATTTCTTTTTTCTTGTAATTAGTACAATTTAATTATTGTACTAGTACGAAATATGCAAAGGCAAACATACTGTTTTGCTTACTGCATACGTTATATTTACTGGATCTGGTATAATCGTGGAGGGAATTTCTTTGTTCACTGTATTAAGAAAGATCCTCGCAGGGCGCACGGCGCAACTGTATCGAAGATTCCACTAAATGTCAAAATCTTCATGTGGTATCTTCGTAGGGGGTTGTGTTAACCAAAGACAACATCGCACGGCGCAACTGGCAAGGGAGTAAGAAGTGTTGTTTTTGTCCTCATGACGAGACAATCAAACACCTCTTTTTTCAATGCAAATTTGCACGTTCTACGTGGTCAGTCATTCAAATAGCGTCAAATTTGTATCCGCCCACAAGTGTTGCCAATATTTTTGTTCATTGGTTGGACGTTATTGCAAATAGGTTCAAAACGCTAATAAGGGTGGGAGCGTATGCCTTAATGTGGTCGCTATGGCTATGTAGAAATGATTTGTTTTTTAATGACAAAAATGCTTCTCCTCTACAGGTTATTTTTCGGTGTACGCACTCGCTTCGTATGTGGTCTACACTACAGCGAGCGGAGTACCAACCGCTGTTCAAGGCGGTGTGTACGCGATTGGAGCAGGTGGCTACGGAGGTTTTTCCCAACATGGGTGGCAGCATATATAGTGTCGGTCAATAGGACTCTACTGTTGCCGTTTTGTCGATTTTGTTTCTTTTCTTTCTGTCAAACTTTTTAGAATTGGCTGTGTGCATCTTAATTATGCAGAGGCCAGGTGTCACTCATAATGCTTTGTATACGTTTGATGCTACATTTTTTAATAATAAAACGCCCTTTATCGAAAAAATTAAGGAAGATCCTGTGTTGTGATCAATTATTCTACTAGTGATTCCTCTCAAATCTTAACTGTTACAGTAACATTTGTGCTCATTGGATTAAAACATATGCAAAAGGCAAAGATGCTAACTGCTTTGCTTTATACATTCGGTATAGTCAGCCTGCAAATGGGATAAACTTTTTTATTCACTTTTTTTGCAAATAAATTACTTTTTTATTCAGTGATGCAAAGATTATGTTGCGTACAATTTAGAGAGGTCCCACTGCCATGGCCCTGCTTCCGGTCTGGTAGTCATGGTCCATCATGCACTTTGCCAGTCAGATCAATCAACAACAGAAGACCCGGTGCCACTGAGTTTCGTTAGTGTTGGTGGCCTTTTCCTAAATGATGATTCAGACCACAACCAAGCCCCCTTTCCAAGGTCGCTCTGTCGCTACACAAATTTTGCTTCAGCCAGAACAGAGCTGCACGGAGGAACAATCGAGACTTTGGTGCTCCCCGATGCCCCAATCATCGTTCCACATAAGCGATACTGCTCTCTACTCCATTGTATTGCGTGCAAGTTCTGTCTTTCTTGCTTCTCATCGCCCTAAGGAAGAACATGATTTGCGTATTGAGCTGACACTGGAATTCTTGATTCATCACATTCCCCAAGACACATCACCGACATTAGGTGTCTCTCACACTAGTACCCTCTATAACTCTCATGAGCAAAAACTAGCTAATGGAAGTGAGAAAGTTTGAACTATAGCTTCTTCATACTATGAAGTAGAAGGCGAGGCCAAGTAACATATTGATGCTAGATGTACATGTGAATAATAAGAAGACTTTAATGCTTCGTGAACCACTGCAAGGAGCCGGCGGATGGTGACGAGTATGGTAAGACTACCCATAGTAAGAGTAACATAGGTGGTAACATTACACAAATCTAGACAAAATATATGCTGTGGTAAGTAATTAAAGAAGAAAGAGACATGTGGTAACATAGCTAGTTACTTAGGCTAGTCATAGTGGGAGTAACTTAGATAGTAACATAATACGTCCCAAGATAAATTTGCTTATGTGGCATGGAGTTAATAAGAAGAGAGATGCTTGTGGTAACCTAATATGTTATAACATAACACACCCCGATATAAAATGAGTCTATATCTCAATTAATAAAGGCTTGCATGTTATCATCCATATGTTACTATGAAGGTAGTAACATAGACTAGTAATGTATGCATGTTAGTAGTCTAAGTTACTCCTCACTATGACCAGGCTCCTAATATGAGTAACATCAAACATATCAAGACAAGATGAGTCTACAACCTAGTAAATGAAGTTACTCCCCATTGTTATGTTTGATGTTACTCATACTATTGTTATAAATGAAGTTACTCCCCATTCTAAAATCTAGGGAAAGTGAAGCAGAAACTGAGACAGTACCATAGAAACTGGTCAATATGGTCGTTGGTTTCTCAAGCTGCTGACTGGAATGCGGTCAGGCAAAGTCAGCACCATATAAAGGAGATCTCGAGAATCTGTCTGCGACAAGGTGTGGCAAGTGTTGCAAGTTGATAAGATGTGATATGATGATGTCACCTCTTTTTAGGTTTGTGGTAAAAAAAATTAAACATACTCACATATGCTTACTCACATATGCTTGCACGCACACCCTACCGCTATGAACTCCTCTGAGAGACTGAGCTGCCACATCATTTTAAGATCATTGAATTCGCCACAGACCCCTTCTTAGTCAACGGGAACATCTTCTCCCTCTGAACGCACATTGCCGGAAGGCGGGGAATATATCCAGGAAAATAGGAGCACAAATTTCAAGTCTGGGACTTGAACTCAGGTGAGAAGGAGATACCACTGTCCTCCTATAACCATTCAACCGTAGATTGGTTCACAGTTTTGTGATAATTAGATAGTCCCAACCGCAACGTCAATCTTTGTCTTCGCCACTCGGTAGCCGTTAATTATAAACCAACCCCTTGCCAACCAATGGCGTTGACTATATAATCTTGCTTGCTCACTTTTTTTTTGAAAAGGAGGTCATCCCCCGGCCATCTTGCTCGCTCACTCCGCTCTGTTAAACATATATCAACGCATTATCATTATCATGTTAGAGTAGTTAGGAGAATCTAGGTTGTTAGCTTGTTATCCTTTTATTCTCCTTTATCTCTCCATGTATATCTCTGGTTTTGTTTAAACCACACCTTGTATGCCTCTGCGAGAGTTGGCCTCGCCTAATCAATATAAATCACGTGGGCTCCCATGTTAGGGGAGTTGAGACGCTTCCATAATTTCTACATGGTATTAGAGCAGGCCTCTTCCATAGCATCTAGCTCATCTTCCTCCATCTATTCCCTTCCCAAATCCACCATGCCACAGCCATGTCCTCCTCCTCCGCAGTCACCTCTTCTGGCCTCAACTACAACACATCAGAACCCCTTAGCCGGACGAACTATGTTCTCTGGCGAGCCCAAGCACGATCTCAGATATCGGGCGCTGGCTTGTTTGGCTATATAGAACAGACTATAGAGGAGCCTCCCAAAACAATCATCAGCAAAGATAAAGATGGCAAGGATAAGGTAGTTTCCAACCCTGCTCATAACACCTGGCTAGTTCAAGATCAGCAAATCGTAGCATATCTCCTCCGAAATCTGTCCAAGGAGGTGCTTGTTCAAGTGGCCTCGCTTGAATCATCACATGCAATCTGGACTGCGTTAGCAAACATGTTTTCTGCAGTTTCCCTGTCTCGTGTCAATAACATCAGATCGGCTCTCACGAACGCCCAGAAGGGATCACAGTCGGCCTCCACCTACTTCGGGCAGATGCGTGCCCTCTCCGACGAGCTTGCGGCGGCAGGCAAACCGATCGGGGAGGACGAGCTCATCTCCTTCATTGTCGTCGGGCTTGATATGGAGTATCAGCCAATCATCTCTGCACTCGACGTCCGCACCGAGCCTATCACCGTCGACGCGCTCGTCTCGATGGTGGCAAACTTCGATCAACGCGCTGAGATGTTCAACGGCACTGGTGGCTTCAAGTCATCGGCGAACGCTGCCTCCAGGGGTCGCTCGGGTGGCGACAGAGGCTTCTACCGCAACCAGAAGCAAGGTGGTCGCGGCGGTGGCTACTCTGGAGGTGGCGGCCAAAACCCCAGTGGCTATCCTGGCACGGGCAGCGGCGGCTACAACCATGGCGGCGGTGGCTACAACAACCACGGCGGCGGTGGCTACAACAACCGCGACAACGGCGGTGGCCAAGGGAGTGGCCACCGTGGCGACGGCGGCGGGGGCTACTACAACAACAACGGCCCTACTCGCCACTACTACAACAACAATCAAGGTGGCCGCTTCGCCGGGTATGAGGAGTATGAAAACAAGTGCCAGATCTGCAAGAAAACTAACCGTATTGCAAAAGAATGTAAGTGGCGCTATGTAGAGGATAATTCTAGAAGGAGGCGTGTTGCAGCTGCGGCAGATGTCTCGTACGGAGTCGATTCAAATTGGTATCTTGACTCCGGCTCAAATGAGAACATCACCTCTGAGCTTGAGAAGATGACCATGCACAAGAAGTATCACGGCCAAGATCAAGTTCACACCGCTGAAAACGGTCCAGGTATGATGATAAGTCATGTTGGAGAGTCTATTATTCAAACCCCACACCGTGATATTCTTGTAGATGATGTGCTTCACATTCCCAATGCATCCAAAAATCTTTTGTCAGTACATCGCATTACACTTGATAATGGTGTTTTCATAGAGTTTCACCCCTTCTTTTTGATCAAGGATCAGCTCACGAGGAGGGTGCTTTATCGCGGTAGATGTGTGCAAGGCCTCTACCCACTGATCCCCAAAACTTCCAAGTTCAATAAGCAAGCCAATGGAGTCTTCAAAGTGTCTTCAAACGATGGCATAATCGTTTCGGCCACCCATCTTTTTCCATTGTTTATCAGATTCTTAGCAAAAATAAGCTTGCATTTGTTGATGAGCATGATCGTGAAACCATTTGTGCCTCTTGCCAAAGAGCAAAAAGCCACCAGTTACCATATCCTATATCTACCAGTGTGTCCATAAAACCCTTGCAACTTGTGTTTTCAGATGTATGGGGACCGGCCCCCTCCTCTATTGGCCGCCACATCTATTACGTGAGTTTCATTGATGATTTTAGCAAGTATACCTGGATATATCTTCTTAAAAAATGCTCCGATGTTTTTCAAGTTTTTCTCAACTTTCAGGCTCTTGTGGAATGACAATTTGACTGCAAAATACTTGCTATGCAGTCGGATTGGGGAAGTGAGTATGAAAAACTCAACTCCTTTTTCCAACGGATAGGAATTTCTCATCACGTTTCTTGCCCTCACGCTCACCAACAAAACGGTTCAGCGGAGCGCAAGCACATGCACATTGTTGACATTGGCCTCTCCCTTCTTGCTGCGGCATCTATACCACTAAAGTTTTGGGATAAGGCTTTTCTCACAGCAGTACACCTCATAAATATTTTGCCTAGCCGTGTCATTAATAATGAAACACCCACTGAACATCTACTTCACATCAAACCTGACTATTCATCTCTTCGAGTGTTTGGCTGCGCGTGTTGGCCAAACCTCCGTCCCTATAACAACAGAAAGCTCATGTTTCGTTCGACACAATGTGTCTTTATAGGCTACAGTGCACAACACAAAGGCGTCAAGTGTCTTGACGTAGCTATGGGACGTGTGTATATCTCTCGAGATGTAGTCTTTGATGAAACAGTTTTTCCCTTTGCCAAACTTCACCCAAATGCCGGCGCATTACTTCGCAAAGAAATTCTTCTCTTGCCCTCCACTTTAACCGGCGTTGATCATGGGGGAGAGAATAATAGTACTAATCAACTTGCACCTAATCATCATATTATGCCTGAGATTACTGCTGCAGAATTCAGTTCAGATGGCGAAAATCCGAGTCAAAACGGGAAAGATTTCATGTGTCCCCAGCTGGCGACATAGACACGCACCAAGGAGGATCTGCCTCGGGATCCCCACGGCACGAGACAACATCCCCTCCGGGATCCAGGCGTGACCGGCGGACAGCACCTGGTCGCGCCTCGGGCCCCGAGCGCCTCGAGCGAGCGCGCGATCGGGAAAGCGACATCGCCGCACCGCACCAACCGGCTGATGACGCGTGGCGAGAGGTCACCGCGCGGTCAAGCCTCGCTTGCCTGGTTGGCCCGCGCCGGATTCATTGGGGCCCGCCACTTCCGCTCGGCCGCATGCGCCAGATTCGCCCGGGCCCGCCACCTCGCCTCGGTCGCGGTCGCCAGCAGGCGCGACAGAATCCCCCTCGGGATCTGAGCCGCCAGCACCTGATGCAGATGACGGATCTCCTGTGGCTCCGCCTCCTGTGGTTTCCCTTGTGGCGCCGCGCACAAGACTACAGAAGGGAGTCACTACTCGCTTAAATTACAAAAATTTCTCTAAGATTGGTATGTCTTGCACAACTGGTGAGCCTAACAGTTTAATGACAGCACTTGATGATCCGAGGTGGAAGGCAGCCATGGAAGATGAAATCATGGCATTGCGCAAAAATAAAACATGGCACCTAGTGCCTCCCCGACCAGGCAGAAATCTGATTGATTGTAAGTGGCTCTATAGAATCAAGAAAACATCGGATGGTACCATAGACAGATACAAGGCAAGACTTGTGGCAAAGGGGTTCAAGCAAAGGTACGACATAGATTATGAGGACACGTTTAGTCCTGTTGTTAAAGCTGCAACAATCCGTCTTGTGTTATCAATAGCTGTGTCCAGGGGATGGAGTTTGAGGCAGTTAGATGTCCAGAACGCGTTCCTCCATGGTGTTCTGGAAGAGGAAGTGTACATGAAATAGCCTCCTGGGTTTGAAGATAAAGATGCACCATCATATGTCTGCAAGCTTGATAAAGCCCTATATGGTTTGAAGCAGGCGCCCAGAGCATGGTATTCACGGTTAAGTATGAAACTCCAGTCACTTGGCTTTGTTCCACCAAAATCTGACACCTCCTTGTTCATTTATAACAAGCATAAAACATCCATATTTGTTTTAATATATGTTGATGACATCATTGTCACTAGTTCTTCTGATGGAGCCGTGACATCACTGCTTAAGGACCTAGGCTCTGAGTTTGCTCTCAAGGACTTGGGAGATCTGCATTTCTTCTTGGGTATTGAAGTTAATAAACATAGTAATGGTATTCATCTATCTCAAGCAAAGTATGCCACTGAACTGCTAAGTAGAATTGGTATGCAGAATTGTAAATCTTCACCAACACCCTTGTCTAGTTCAGAACCCTTGTCCTTGACAGAAGGAGAGCCGTTGCATCAAGAGGATATCACTGGTTACAGAAGTCTAGTTGGTGGACTTCAGTACTTGACTCTTACTCGACCTGACATTTCTTTTGTAGTCAATAAGGTGTGTCAGTATCTTCATGCACCTACCACAGCCCACTGGACAGCTGCAAAACGAATTCCCAGGTATATAAGCAACACCATACACTTGGGCCTCACACTCAGCAAGTCATCTTCAACACTTGTTAGTGCATTCTCAGATGCAGACTGGGCTGGTTGTTTGGATGACAGAAGGTCAACAGGTGGTTTTGCTATTTTTATGGATCCAACTTAATATCATGGTGTGCAAGAAAGCAAGCTACCGTTTCCAGGTCAAGTACAGAAGCAGAATATAAAGCACTAGCAAATGCAACTGCAGAAGTCATTTGGGTTCAATCCATGCTCAGAGAACTTGGAGTGATTCAGACTCAGGCTCCGTGCTTATGGTGTGATAATCTTGGTGCCACATATTTATCTGCAAATCCAGTTTTTCATGCCAGGACAAAGCACATCGAAATAGATTTTCATTTTGTGAGAGAACGTGTTGCCAACAAACAGCTTGAGATCAGATTTATACCATCCAAAAATCAGCTTGCAGATGGATTCACAAAGGCATTGCCAGCCAGAAGCTTTGAAGAGTTTAAACGTAATCTCAACTTGTCATAGTTGTGATTATGGGGGAGTGTTAAACATATATCAACGCATTATCATTATCATGTTAGAGTAGTTAGGAGAATCTAGGTTGTTAGCTTGTTATCCTTTTATTCTCCTCTATATCTCCATGTATATATCTGGTTTTGTTTAAATCGCACCTTGTATGCCTCTGCGAGAGTTGGCCTCGCCTAATCAATATAAATCACGCGGGCTAGCTCCCATGTTACGGGAGTTGAGACGCTTCCATAATTTCTACACGCTCCATCCACCGCTCCCAGCCATAAGTGAAAACTCTCTTCTTGCCTCTCGCAGTTCCTTAATTCATTTTGTTGCTTTAGAGTGATCAAGAAGAAACTAGCTTTGTGTGGAATCGTCACTCGACAGCAACATTGTCGGGCGGGAAAGCGGCCTGCTCCTTGTCTTTCAACACGCACTCACCGCCATTTTCGCCGCGGCCGACTGCTTGGGCTCATTCACCACCCCTACCGCCGGTTCTGGAGCCCAGAGCAACGTGCACACAGCTGGCGCGGTCCTCACCGCCATCTTCTAGGGTGCCAAGGCGCTGCTCGCGTTCGCCTGAAACGACGAATTCCTAACGGAGCTCTGGTCCAACGTCCCGGAGAAGGACAAGTAGACTTCATCACTGAAGTGTGGTCCAACATCTGGGAGAAGGACAACACGGCCAAGTTTTTATTTTCGGTTTCAGATTTATTTTTTTCACCCCAGGGCAAGATGGCCGAAATCCGGCCATTTCAAATTTTTTGGATCAAATCTCAGACGAAATTGCAAAACTAAAATTTGAATTTTTAATTTTGACTGGAGAAAATTATTTGGCCGAAAGGGACATTTCCGTCCGAGGACAAGATGGGCCAAATTCAGCCGCGCCGCCATCTTTGTGCTGGTGTGGGCCTCGCTCGCCCTCGCACTCCTACTCCGGCTCGGTGATCACGGTGATGACAAGGCGGCGGACGAGTACACCATGAGCTTGCCATCTGTCTACCACGTCTGATTCAGGTTGAACTTTTCGTCCGAGCCGGAAGAGATGGGTCAACGGGGAGCAGACATGAGGCATATGCTTCTGTGTTTCCTAATTAATTGTTTTTCTTGCGAAGATTCTTAAATAATCGTTGCAGTTACATTGCTGCTCCATTCTTGAACTTGGAAATATGCAACGACAAACATATTTCAGTAGAAAATGGAGAACTTTTGTTCGTAATGTGGAATCCCAGCGGCTACATATATGCCTAAAGGTCCTGCTTCCGGGGCTGACTTACTCCATCTTCGCGCACGACCTACTGAAGCTAGTTGATTGATTTTTCCCAGGCGGGGACTATTTAGCTAGCCGATAAGCTTAGTCGAATTCAACCGGTAGCCACACGAACTCGATTTGGATGGCTGACGTGCCTCATCTGTTTTATTTCATCATGGTTTGGTGAGTACAACGTTGGTGTCTAGTAACACCGACAAGGATGTTCTTTGTGAGGCTGCATGCTCTCTTCCGCAGATATTCCGTCACGCCAGAGAAGAATGGGTAGGCCAGCTGCTCAGGGAGTGCCAGTTCAACAGGCCATGAGTGATGAGTCTCCTCTACATCGTTTCCAGTCGTCTTCACCTTCATATTCTTCACGTAAATGAGTCCGCCGCCCCCCACGCTCCTGCGACGCGCCGCCCCGGCGCTCGCAGCCACCCAAAGCGCCGCCGACGTGAACCCTCTGGATGCACCACGCTCTCCTCCAACGCCGTCCTTCCCGCCTGGATTCGCTCAGGCCAAGTACGGGCAGGACGAGCTGGTGCTTGCCCTCTTCCCGCAGCTGGCACAGAGGAGGCTAGATCTGGCTCCGCCGCTCCTTGGCTCTGCTGCGTCCGTCTCCCCCACCGTCCCGGATTCGCAGCCGGTTGCGGATCCTGCTGCGCTGGATTTGGGGAAGCGCAGAGTCAGGTTCGCCTTCAATGCGACCCTGCTGGAGGTCACTCCGCCCGAGCCCATTCATGGCGCTCACCGGCCCATCATCAAATCAGCGGCAAATCGCTTCTTCAATGGGCTTCCCTCATCGAGCCCTGCGCTGCATGCGCCGGTCGCGGCCTCCGCGCCAAGCATTGAAGAGGCGGGCTGCAGTGATGAGGGCTGGCAGCTGGTGCGTCCGCCGTTCTGGTGGAGGAGAAGCCCTACGTCCAACCACTAGCATTCAAGTAGAAGGCCACCTGCTCCCTTTTACTCCCCAGGCGCTGGCTTCGTCAAGTTGAAACACAGAGTATGCCATCGATGCTTAGACAAAGGGCATTGTAAGGCCAGCTGCCGCAACTCGCTCAGGTGTCTTCGCTGTCGGCGGTGTGGGCATCGGGCGCGCTCCTGCTTCAGTCCTCGCACTGTCTCCACATCAAGCTGCTCCGGCTACAGCTCTGCGTCAAGCTCGCCTGTGACCAGCCCAAGCTCCTCCGGCTACAACCCTGCACCAACCTCCCCAAACTACTCTGCGTCAAGCTCCAGCTACACTTCCACAAGCCAAGACAGGATGCCGCGCATCGGAGATCCTTCTCTTCGCCCGGAGGAGCACCACGCCGTGGTCATCTCCACCCCGGACATGGACGCGCAGGCCGCTGGTCTGGCCAGCCTCGCGGCGTTCGTCTGGCTAGGCGGCAACCGTCCGCGGGTCAGCGCTGAGGAGATGAGGAGTGCCATCGCAGCTCACTTCCACATTGACCGCAACTGCTTCAGAGTGCTGCCGCATTACCCAGAAGACTTCCTGGTCAGGTTCGACTACCCCCATCACCGGGACCTGGTCACCGCGCTCCCAGGGAGGTTCTCCAGTGACGGCCTCGACATCCATGCGGCCAAGTGGAGGCTCAATGCCCATGCCGACGTCGTTGACGCCTTCCAACACGTCCACCTCTGCGTCGAGAATGTCCCCCTCAACTCCTGGAATGACGCCGTCGCTCAGCAGGTCTTCGGTCCCAACACCTTCCTCCACTACTTCGACATCGCCACTGTCCAGCGAGAGGACGCCTCTGCGCTCAGTCTTTGGGCGTGGTCGGCCAACCCTTCGGCCATCCCCAAGGTGGTCCATCTCACCGTGGGAGCGAGCCAGCCTGGTGGAGTCCTCGTCGGCCCGTCGGGGGCTACTGGGCGTCAAGGCCTTCGCCGCCGCGTCCTGGTGCACCTTGACAGGCACGAGGACTTCACCCCCCGACGCCAACGGCAATGTCCCCCGGCGGCCACACTACTCCAACAAGTTTGACTGGCGATATGGTAGGGTCGACGGAGAGAGGAGCCCTCATGACCGCCATGAGCCAGATCGCCGCCGTCGTGATGATAGAGACCGACATGATGATGACGACGACCGCAGTGGGTGCCGTCACGGCCAGGAGGGCAGGAGAGCCTCTTGGCGCGAGCGCATGTTCCGTAGCCGCTCCAGGGCTCCTGACAGGCGCCATGACGACGATCGCAACGACTTCAGGCGCGATGACCGGCGTGACTCACGCCGTGACGACCGTGGCGACGGCAGAAGGCCTGGAGCGGAGCTCGAGCTGCCTGACGCTCGTTGCATTGATGCTACAAGGGTGCAGCGCCTGCCTGATGGCTCTGTCATCCCGGCCTCTGGGAGGCGTCCTCGTCACCGCTCGGCTGACAGCGCTTCTGGAGGCAGCCAACTGGGCCATCGCTTTGGCAGCCATGGCCGCTCATTTCCTCCTTCGCCACGCACCACTTCCTCGAACATCATTGAAATCAACACTACCTCATCCTTTTCGTCCTGGCTGCGCAAGGCGACGTCCTGCTTTGGGGCACAAGTGCAGCCCTCTTCGACTCTTCAAGATCATGCAGAAACAAGTCAGCCTGAGGAACGCACACACCCTGAAGAGCAGATTCCAGCAACGCCTGCTCACATGCCTCGTCTTGTGCAGATGGCCTCCTCTCAGTCTGCTGCTGATTTGGGAGGAGGGGCTACTGACGAGCCACCCTTGTGCTCCCCTGGCACGCCTCTGTTTGTGCCGGTGCAGCCGGCTATCCTGCCTGATCCGGGCTCTCCACCACCCAGACCGCCAAGCAGGAGGAGGAAGACCTTGGCTGGGGTCATTGGTTTTGACCTGAGCCGACGGAGCCCACGCATCCGGGACAAGAACAGGGCAATGCCTATTTCCCAGTTGGCGGAAAAGCTCCTCCGTCAGAGGATGGGCATAGTTGGCGAAGGGGAGGCGATCACAGAGGAGGCTATTGGTCGTTTTGTGGCAATGTTCAAGGGTCAGCTGCCTGACTTGGCTGTTGCAGGGCTTCGAGCTTTCTTCAAGATGGACTGTGACCTTGCAACGGCGGTGGAAGATGCTCTGTTGCTGCATGGAGGCGAGGGCGCGGTGGAGATGACACCTGCGGCTGCCGAGTCTGGGCTGGAGTAGACTGGAGCTCCACGTTATGATTAGTTGATGTAGCTAGTTTCCTATGTTAGTGAAAATCATCTATGTCCTAGGCCTGTTTGTAGCTGCTGTTGCTGGCTACCACCCCAATGTGCCTTGGCAAGGCTGTTTATGTAATGTGCTGAATGATGCTATGCACCTCCTGATGTTATCTAGTTTGCTCAATGACTAGTCTAAATTTAAGTGTGCTTAATTGGAATGTACGTGGCCTGAACTGCCCCAATAGAAGAACCACTGTGATGCCACCATTGCAGCTTCAACATGTCACTTGGCTTGCCTCCAGGAATCAAAGCTTGAAGATGTGGATGCCTACACTGCTGCTTTTCTTGGCGGATATAGACTGAAAGGTTTTGCTCAGCGCCCTGCTGTTGGAACGCGGGGTGGAATCCTACTTCTCTGGAATGAAGATCATGTCCGCGTTGAAAGTGTCCAGTATGGTGACTACACCCTCTCGGCCACTGTCACTATCATCAGCTCCAATATTTCTTTCAAGCTAACCTCCGTCTACGGCCCAACTAGAAACAACCTAAAAGAGGCATTCTTCCAGGAAATGAAGGACCAAAAGCCAGCAAATAATGTGAGGTGGCTCGTCACCGGCGATTTTAACCAAATCTACAGGGCTAGAGATAAGAATCGTCCAAATGCTAACCGTGGCCGAATTGTACGATTCCGCAACACCCTCAACTTCTGTGAGCTCAAGGAAATCCACATCCAAAATAGAAAATACACCTGGAGTAATGAGCAAAGCAACCCGACAATGTCCAAACTAGATGGGTTCTTCTGTAATGAGGAATGGGATATCACTTTCGATAAACACATCCTTCACGCCCTGTCATCCTCACTTTCGGATCACTGCCCTCTACTCCTCGCCAATGAAGATGGGCCTCGGCGGCCGCGGACTTTCAGATTTGAAAATTTTTGGACCAACATGCCAGGATTTCAGCAGGTCGTCCAGGAGGCGTGGAATGAGACGTCCGCACACAATGAGCCATACCAAAGACTGTTCCACAAGCTAAAGAAGACAAGTCAGAAGCTTCGCTCCTGGAGCAAAAGCCTTTTCTCTAATGCCAAAGTCCAGCTACATATGGCTCTGGAGGTCATCCTAAGACTTGATGAGGCCCAGGACCATCGAGCTCTTAGTCCAGCGGAGTTGGATCTTCGGAAGCGACTCAAGAAAAAAGTAGTGGGCCTTGCGGTGATGGAACGTGCGCGGAAAAGGCAGACCTCGAGGATCACCAACATAAAAGAGGGAGACGCGAATACCCGCTATTTTCACCTTAGAGTCAATGGCCGGAGGAGGAAAAACCTTATTCACCGCCTAAAGCATGGCCAAGGTTGGGTGACAGACCATGATCACAAGAAATCTATCGTTCACTCCCACTTCAATGCGATTTTGAAAAAGGGCGTTCCACGCTCCAAGACCATTAACTGGGCATCCATCCCACCCACTGGCATTGACCTTACCGCGCTTGGTGATCCCATTTCGGAAGAGGAAGTCAGAGCTGCTGTCTTTTCTCTTCCTCCTGACAAAGCGCCAGGCCCGGACGGATTCAGCGGAAAATTCTTCAAGAGTTGCTGGAATATTATTAAGGATGATATCATGCTAGTGATCAGCAGCTTCTCCAACCTAAATGCCGGAAATCTGCACTGGCTCAATTCAGCGAATATCGCCCTCATTCCCAAGAAGGATGGTGCCGAGGATATCTCTGATTTCAGACCAATTAGCCTGATTCACGCCGTGGCCAAGCTCATTGCCAAAATTCTGGCCACTAGACTGGCCCCTCATATGAATGCCATTGTCTCCACTGCGCAAAGTGCCTTCATAAAAAAAAAAGCATCCATGACAACTTTATGTATGTTCGGAATCTGTCCAGAAAATTTCACCGCTCAAAGAAACCTATGCTTCTATTCAAATTAGACATCAAGAAGGCTTTCGACTCGGTTAGATGGGACTACTTGCTGGAGGTGCTAAATCATCATGGCTTCCCTACCCGCTTTCGTGACTGGGTCTCGGCACTTCTTTCCTCCGCGTCCTCTAGAGTGTTGCTAAATGGTATTGCTGGTGACCCAATGAAGCACGGTCAGGGTCTCAGGCAGGGGGATCCGTTTTCACCGCTCCTCTTCGTGCTTGCCATAGACCCCCTACATCATATTCTCAGCAAAGCCACAACCCAAGGAAAGCTACATCCCTTGCCCAAGAGACAACCGGGGAGAATTCGTGCCTCGCTTTATGCTGACGACGCTGCCATTTTCTGTGCCCCCATTAAGGAGGATGTCCAATACCTTACCAACATACTTTCTTCCTTTGGTGAATCTACTGGCCTCTCCACAAACTGCACCAAAAGTTCTGTGGTACCCATCAGATGTGCCAATGTGGACCTAGATGATGTTCTCCAGTCTTTCCCGGCTTGCCGCGCCGCCTTCCCGATCCGCTATCTTGGGCTCCCCCTCGCGGTCAAAAGATTAAAGAGGGTGCATCTCCAACCTTTGGAAGACAAGGCTGCGGGCAAATTGGCACCTTGGAGAGGAAGGCACGTTGCTATTGCGGGCCGTATGACCTTGGTGAAGGCAGTCCTTACGGCGGTGGCCATTTATCACATCACGCCGCTCGACATCCCGGTGGAGGTTCTAAAAGCGATTGACAAGTTGCGGCGTGCCTACCTCTGGGCAGGATCTGACACGGTTAGTGGCGGCAAGTGCAAGATTAATTGGGAGCATGTCTGCAAGCCAAAGGAGTATGGGGGCCTTGGCATTTTGCACCTTCGCAAGTTTGCTGCCGCCCTCCGGCTGAGGTGGCTATGGCTTGAGTGGAATGACCCACCTCGTGCGTGGTGTGGATTGGGGACGCCTTGCACGACTTCCGACCGCGACCTTTTCGCGGTCTTGACTGAGGTCAGGATCGGCGATGGACAGAAGGCTTCCTTCTGGGAATCTTCTTGGCTTCAGGGCGTTAGGCCCAAAGATATTGCGCCAAAGATTTTCGATATTTCACGCAAGAAAGGTGTTATGGTCGCCACGGCCTTAAGGGATGGGCACTGGATAGCACAAATCAACATTGACGCTGGCCTCACTCTAGAACACCTTCAACAATTCTTGGCCCTTTGGGAGAAGCTAGCGACTGTGGCCATTCAGCCGGGTGTCCAGGACTCCATATTGTGGAAGTCAACCAATGATGGGCAGTACTCTGCAAAGTCTGCTTATTTGGCGCAGTTTCATGACCTCCCGCTCTCAAGTTTGGCTACTGCGGTTTGGAAGGCGTGGGCTCCCCCCAAATGCAAATTTTTCGCGTGGCTCATTATCCACAACAGAGTTTGGACGGCTGATAGGCTTCAGAGGAGAGGATGGCCAAATTGTGACAAATGCCCACTCTGCAGTCAGGTGCAAGAATCTGCAGCACACCTGATCTTCAAGTGTCGTTTCTCTGTTCGGATTTGGAATACGGTCTTCTCATGGCTTGGGCTTGCTATCCCCACGGCTCCGTGGCTCCTGTTCGATTCGGTGAAATCTTGGTGGGATGCGGTTCTCTCTGATAATACACTCCCAACGAAGGCCCTATCTTCCCTGTTACTTCTTGTGGGATGGCAGATATGGAATGAAAGGAATGCTCGTGTCTTCAGGAGCAAAGCGGCGCCGGTGGCGATGGTCATGCGAGGCATCAAAGAGGAAGTTTCGATTTGGGCCAATGCAGGTGCTAAGCATTTGCGTAATGTAATGCCGCGAGAGTAATTGTTTTGCTTTTCCGCCGCTTGGCGATGTCAGTTCTGAAACCTCTCCTTATTAAATGAAAATGGCAAGTCTTTTGCCTTGTTTCAAAAAAAAAGAGTCTCCTCTATCTCAGCCCGGAGCTGAAGTGCATGCAGGTCACATTGTTGGTTCTTCTGCTTGTGTCAAAGTTCCACCAAGAAAATTATGCCCATTATGAGGCAACAATTAAATTCTCGATGCAGCTCATTCCCAAAGACAACTAACAAAAGTTAATTAGGCGTCTCTCAACATCCCCATCACACTCTTCCTCCTCTATTATTATCATGGCTAAAAACTAGCTAATAGAGTCAGTTATTAGCTATTTAGCTCTACAGCTCTGTGTTACTATGGAGTCGGCGCCGAGGCAAAGTTCAAAATATATGGAAGCCCGATGTACATGCGACCAATAACTAGGACTCCAATGCTTCACCAACCATATCTATTTTAGTGCAATGTAAGAGCCGTTTCAACCGTCATCGACATTGCCCCCTTCATATAAAAAATAGCGGTTACAACGCAAAATTGAAGCGGTTCTAGGAGTTGCACGATTATGCGTGAGGTTGGCACTCGACTTCGCTCTTGGCGATGGCAACAAAAAGAGGTCGCCGACGAATATGCTAAAAAAGAGAGCAGATTGTTTGGCTATATTAATCTTTGCTTGCTCACTCTCTGCTTCATGCCTTCATCCAACACTCTCAGGTCAGCACTATCTTCTTGCCACTCACAGTTCCTTGCTTCCGTTACTTGGGAAGTTGGGAGTAATCAAGAAGAAGAAACCAGCTTGTGGTGTCGACAGCAACAATGGCTGGCGCGCATGTGGCGGCGCACAGGGTGTTCCAGCTCTGCAACTATTTCAGTGTGGTCCGAAATATTTTTAACACCAACATTTCAAGGCAGATTAAAACTGATTTCAAACTAAATTTAAATTTTGTTTAAATTCATTAAAATTAAGTGAAATTCGAAATTAAAATATGCAAAATTTCTGAAATTTCGCATATTTCGAAAATTATTTCGGATTTTGAGATAACACTAATAAGGCCTGCAGTGCTCTGTGAAGATATGGAATCACACCAGAGAAGCACTGAGAAGACATCCGCTGCTCCTGTGGGCCGTAATTCAACGGGCCATGAGTCTCCTATGTGTCAGCCTGCGGTGCTTGCGGGTTACATCGCCGTTGCTTCTGCCTGTGTCAAAGCCCTCTCAAGGACATTATTTCTTTCATGAGCAGACAATATAATTTTGGGTGCATACCATTCCAAAACAAGAAAAGAAACGACGTTAGATTGTCTCTCGATGTCCTCATGACGCCCTTCTCCCTCTATTACTATCGTGGGTGAATACTACTACTCCAGTTAATACTAGATGCGAGGAAGAAGTCTGCGCTACAGCTCTGCCTTGCTAAGCAATGGAAGCCGAGAGCGCGAGACTAAGTCCAGTATATATGGATGCCGATGTACATGTGAACGACTCAAATGCTTCACCAACCATAGGGTCATTTATTTATTTTGCATGGAAAGTAAGAGCAGTTTCAGCAATCTCGACATTGTGCCGTCCATATAAAAAATAGCGGCTACAGAGCAGAGCAAGGGGGTGGGGTCTAGCAGTCACACGTACACAGCTACGAGGAGGAAAGCTGATTATCTGCATGCCACATCTGATTCCGGTTGTAGTAGGAGCCTGGAGAAATAGAAACGGATATCATGAATAGTTGGTCCTGAATTTTGTTTCCATAATTGTGTGTTGAGTCATGTAACCTCTTTTACCGATCAGTTATTATATTTTTAATTTGACCGATGCTAGGCATCGGTCGACCAACCCAATTTTCAGCCGGTGACCAGAGCTTCGTTTCCAATGAAATACTTGGCACTCCCCCTCTCGGTGTGGCAGCTCAAGAAGGTAGATTTCCAATATATTGAGGACAAGGCGGCGGGTAAGTTGGTCACTTGGGAAGGGCAAAACATCACCATCATTGGACGCATGACCCTTGTCAAATCTCTCATCACATCCCAAGCGGTGTATGCCATCACGCTTCTCATTGTGCCTCCGAGTTCCCTGCATAACATTAACAAACTCAAGAGCGCCTTCCTTTGGTCCGGTTCTGATAAATCTACCGGGGCCAAGTGCAAGGTCAACTGGGACATTGTCTGTCATCCTAAGCAATATGGAGACCTTGGGGTTCTTAATACTGACAAGTTTGCCTGTGCTCTGCGGCTAAGATGGCCATGGTATGAATGGAAGGAGCCACACAAACTCTGGGTTGGCCTTTGTAACCCTTGCACGGAGGAGGACCTTGATTTCTTCTACGCCTTGAAGCCACTAACAGAAACAACGTTGGGAGACGACATGGTAGGTGCTGTTGCAAGTCGGAGACGATGCCAGGATCAAGGGGAAGAGAGATCTGATAGCGGAATAGGAAAACAAATTTCTGGGAGAGTCAAGAGGGAGGAGGAAGAAGAAGTGCGGGAGGGTGAGAAAAGAGATCTGACGGTTGCGCATTAAACAAATAGAGGGCTGGCATTGGACCGGCCGAAAGTTTTGGCTAGCCGACCGGGCGACAGTTTGTATTCTTCTCATTTCAACCCGTGCCTGAATTGAAGGAGATTTTTCATTCATATTCTTGTAAAGATTGTGTTGCCTACAATTCTTAAAAGGCCCAACGCCCATTCACTAATGAGCAGCATGTGGGTGCTCTTATGAGCCAAGCTTCCGCCCCTGGTGTCCAGGTCCACCATGCAATGCACTTTGCCTTCAGACCTTCCTCATCTGCCCACATGGAGGCGTTCCACCACAGAAGACTAGATACCGTTGAGTTTCGTAAGTGTACATGGCATTTTCCCAAATAGTTCAGAAAAGGAACCCCTCTCCAACTTGGCTCGCTTGCTCACTGAGCAAAATCTCCAAGAGCCATAAACCCACAGTGGAGACGTACAGATGAACAACCGAGGCTTCGCAGTGCTCTTTGAGTCAGGAGCATCTGACTAGCTCTTCCCATCTCGGTGATGCGTGCAATTTCTTTCCTGGTTGCTTTTCCTAATGCTAAAGAAGAACTGCCTTTACAGTGTGAGCTGACACTGAATTCGCGACGATATATCCCATTCCCAAAGACACATCACCGAAATTAGTTGTCTCTCACACTCCTCTCTCACACTCTTGCCCTCCATAACTCTCTTGAGTAACAACCACTAGTGTGAAAAACGCTCTTATATCATGGGACAGAGGGAGAAGCTAATAGACGTGAGAAAGTTGGACATATAGCCATACATCTTACTATAAGGAGTAGAACGCGAGACCAAGTAATATACGCATGCAAGAAGTACATGTGATAATAAAAAGAATTTAATGATCCTTAAAAAAAGACTTTAATGCTTCATCAACCATGGTATCAGTGATTTATCTTGCTTGTGAACTAAGAGCATCTCTGTCAGCCAAAATCTGTCGCACTTTTCATATAAAAAGTAGCCACAGGCAAGAAACGACGCACATAGATATCATCAACCTTTCTTTCTCATAAGGGGAGCAACCATGTTGGGTTATAATATGATGATGTCACCCCCTTCTGTGTTTTGTGATAATTAATTTATCTGGTTGGTTTACTCTCCCATCACCCAGCAATGTAAAAGTTCACCATGCATCCTCTTCGTGCTTCTTACAGCTCGTAACCTCAGTTGAGTGAGAGTGAGTGTTTAAAGGAACCTGGTGGTGTAGGTAACCAGTGGCGAATCTAGCAGGACATTAGAGGGTAGGCTTAAAACATAAATTTCCTAAATCTAATTAGCAAATGCAATGCAATTGTTGCATGTAAAGCACCAGAATATACTTGCTAAGTGGTATTTTTAGCTTAAATATGATTTTCAAGGATAGGCTTAAGCCTATTGAAGCCTCCCTAGTGGAATCCCCACTGTAGGTAACTACTGTAATCACTCACTCTCACTTGCACCCACCATAGTTACCGACATCACGCAAGTGGCTGCGCATACGGTGTTCTTGCTTTGAAACTACTTGCTGCTAGGTGCGACGTCGGGTTGCATCTTCCTCATGCTCTTGCTCTGTCTCGTCCAAGCCCGTGCGACCTCCTTCTCGTCTTCCTCCATGCGCTCACCATCGTCTTGGTCACGACCGATTGCTTAGGCTCATTCTCCTTCACAATAACTACCGCCGGCGCCGGAGCCCAGCATAATGCACGCACATTCGGCACTCTTCTCACCGCCATCTTCCAGGGTGCATGACTGACTCACTACTAGGAAAACCCTTACCAGTGACGCTGGTTTTTTGGCTATTAGTAGCGCGGGCAGGCGCGCTACTGCTACGGCGCTACAGCTATTTTTTTGCAGTAGCGCTTGTTTGGACCAGCGCTACTGCTATATATATCTAGCAGTAGCGCACCTCTGTCCATCGCTACTGCTAATACTAGTAGCGTGCCCCTTCGAAAAAACGCTACTGGTAAGCAGCGCTGCTACTACTCCAATACCCCACGCTACTGCTAGTATTTTCTTTTTTTTTATGTTGTTGTATTCGTATTTTTACAGGTTTTATACAGTTACAACATACACATACACTGGAACTATATGAAAAAGGAATGTCTAATCATCATCATCGAAGTGGTACAACATAGTCTCATCATATCAATATAGTCTCAACAGAAATGATGTCGATCTCATCATCATCTCGAAATAGCGATACAAGTTAATGATCACATGTCTCTCACATTGTCACCGTAGACACATGTTTCATCATCTACCTAAACTAAGACATACATGATAAGAGCGATCACGATGATCAAAAGCGGTATTATGTAGTAGTTTTTGCGGCGGCGCTGGTTCTGAATCCCCTGTTGTGCTATGAATCTCAAGTAACTAGCTTCGGCTTCCGCTCTGCTATCAAACCCTTTCTGGCTTCCGCCGGAGAAGCCAGAGACTTGGGCCTGACACTCTGGCCACTCATCATACACACCCGGAACATGCCCTACATACACGGCATACCACTTCCTCGCCATCGTTCATCTATATACCTGTCAGAGATGCACATATATATACCATGAAGCGAATTCAACAAAACAGTTATGAAACAGAAGCAACATATATAGTAAACATAGTTAACAAATTTCATCGTACCGAAAGTAATTAACTAGAGCGCGGCACCATACATCTAATAGTTCCGTCGTACTGAGAGATTCGAAGTTTCGTCGTACAGAAAGTAACAAGTAACTAAACAGACACATTGTTTTTAAGCAGTGCACTCTTCCCATCTGTCCATATCCGGAAGGGTGCACCCAAGCTTAGTGAAAGGCGTCATGTCCTGACGTTGTAGGGCAATGCGGGTTCGGACGTCAGCTCGCGATATTGGGCCGCCGTAGAACATCCCATTCTCTTCGAGGACATCTTTCATGATGATGGACACAATTTCCTGTTGGATCCGGTAGAAATCATTTCGAAGTCGATTATCCGGCACGGCTCCAAAGGCTTCGGCCCATCTCTGGATATGGGTATCGGATGAAGATTTCATGCAAAGTGATTGCACATCCCTTCTGTACTCCATCATTAGATGGATGACGTAGAATCCATCATTCTCACTTCTTGCCGGTTGCTGGATGCAACAGAAGTCAGTCTTGTGGCTGAAACAAAGCCCGGCCTTATTTGTTTTTTTGCATTGGATGTAGCCACCCCGCATGCTGAAGCCCAGCATAGGTCTGTCCAGAACATACTTTATGTGTGTGTAATATTTCTTCTGTATGTTCTTCGACGGGTCCAAATATAGAGCGCGGGAGTAACGCGGGTAAAGAACAATGAGAACGGCACGACACCCCCCGTTGCGCAAAATACACGATCAAGTTTAGCCTCCATGCGTGCAAAGTAACTATTGAAATGCACGAAAGGATGTATGTGTTATAGTGCTATCCGCGGATGACTTACATATGGGATGATAAGGTAGGAGAATCGTTTCTTTGTCCTTATTGCTGACCAAGAATTCTTCGATGTACTGACTCGCATATTGACGGTTGGCGTCGTTGATTGACAAGAAGCCCTCATGCATGTAGTATGGGTCCGCGACCGCAAGACCGGTGACTTGCTCTCTCCTGACGATGTAGTTCATGTGCAGCGCATACAGGCGGACGAACGTAAAATCGAGTGTCCTCATTTGAAACATTTGGAAGATGTAATCAAACCTCAGGAAGAAGAGGTCCGCGGGGCATGTGTGGACATACATCTTGCAACTGCTCGACACATGAACCGTATAAAGTGGGTATCCTGGATCATCCGAGGCGAGGAGGCTTCTCTCTGTCGAAAGCACATGGTCATGGAGTCTCCTGAGATCCCCTTCTATGGCAGCTAGTGCATTCGCCGGTACCATTGGCTCTCCCGCGACATGGATTAATGGCGCATGTTTCATCGGTACACGGTCAACCTTGGTCGAAGGCGGCTGGCTGCTAGAACCAACATTGCCAGCTTTATTGGATTTTCTCGCCGCCGGTCTCTTCCTCTGCTTCTTCTTGGTGGGATCAGGTGCTGGTGGGTCTGTCAGACCCTCCCTGAGCACCACCCCTAGTGTTGTCAGGCTCAGCTTTGGACGACTCTGGCTAATTAGTTGAGCTTGGGTGGAGCCGGCATCTGGAGGTGTGTCGTGCGAGGATTTCATGAACAAAGACTTCTTGCACTCCCGATGACGTTCCGGCTCTTGTACATGCATCTCATATTCATATGGTTGGCTCATTCTTACTTCGTTGACAAAGGCAGTATTGAGATACTGGAGAGGGTCATCGGCCTCCTCCATGTCATGATCCATATCCTCTTCCATGGGGCAGATGGCATCATCTGCCGGCGGAATGGTTGGCCCTCCTTCCTCATGTCTCTCGATCTCAGCAAGCAGCAGAGATGATGGTTGTACTTGTGTAGGTGGTCTTGTGGTCATACCTTCCTGAGGTCCCGTTGGTGTGCTCCCGGCCACCTCGACACGAAGAAGATTTTTCGGCCACAGGATCGGCCAATTTTTGCATTGCCCAAGCTGCGTGGGGGTCTCGTCATCCTCTCCATCGGTTTGTATCGGACGAGGGAGACCCTCATAGCCCGCTTTCACACTCGCCACGGAGACCCTTAAGGCGTTATCAGGCATCTGCCGGCGGTGAAACAATCGATTCTTAGGCTTCACTATAGTACCCTTCCCCTCATCCACCAACCCGCCCTTCATGTTGTAAAGGAGGGTGAACGGAGTGGAGTCGGCCTACAAAGACATATACGTGCGGCGTCAGAGATCCAAAAAGAACGGCAACTAAAGATTAATTAATTAGTTAAGTCGGCCTACAAAGACATATACGTGCGACGACGTGTATTTACCGTGAGGGCGTCGAGCTCAGCCAATGTCGACGGCCCGACATTCAAGCCAGAGACGAAGCTAGGGCTGCTGCTGAGAGCTGCGCGGAGGAGCATGTGCTAGAGGAGGTGCGGGTGTGGTTGCCATACTAGGTACGGGTATGGGTGCGGTGTTCATTGAGTTGCTCCCGGTGAAGCTGGGCATGGGAAAATCACTTGGTGGCGCGTTTGGATTTTGTTGCACCCATGTGACCACTGTTGGAATCAAGCTTGTAAAGGCAGCCACCATATCAGATCTATAGGCAGCGATTATCTCAGCTTTGGTCTCAGCTTTTGCTTTCTCCATCGCCCGCGCCACCTTCTCGTCGATAGTCACTTGACTGAACTTCTTTCTCTGTCTTTTGGTCTCGGGGTCCTCGTTATAATAGTACTTCCACGTGGCCCCATCCCCGGCGCCGTGCACACGTCCATATTGCGGCCGCTGGCCGGGCGGGTGTCCCATCATTATGTTCATGGCCCGGTTGAAAGGAGTGTCCCACTTGTACTTCGCCGACGATTGAGTCGACTGAGTCAACGAGTCGCTCTCGGCCGCAAGCTTGTGTTGCTCTCTCTGCAAAATGGGCCATGAATCATTTACGAATGCGACTAGAATGTAGTAGACTTCGTTGATTAGAACCTAATATGTAAGGTGGTAAAAGGATAATTACCAGTATTCTCATGAATTTCCTAGTCGGCCCGTCGTTGAAAAAAATCTTTTTCTTGGGGTCCCATGAGAATCGGGCCCTGAAGAAGTCGTGCTCCTGCTGGTCGGTGAACTCAGCCAATGGGTCTGGGATCCCCTGACGTTCACGTTCTGCGTCCTCCTTAGCCCACACGGGCCTCTTTCCCGTGTAACCACGACTTCCAAGGCGGTGGTTCCCCATGTTCTTTGCCTGCAGCTGCTTGCCTCTCTCCGACCTGGCCTTGGCAGCTTCTTCATTGCAAGTCTCCTTGAACTTTTCAAAGTCCTCTGTCATAATTTTCGGATTGTCTGCAACAATCTCGGCGTAGGTTTCATGGTCTACTTGAATCGCCTTTTTCACCCTAGTTTTCCAAGCGCTCAGTGTGTTGCTGAACTTCCCTAGGGCTTTGTTGTTGATTTTTTTCATGGCATCATCATCCCATGGGTCGACTTCGTCATTCCGGCCGGGGAACAGGAATCTTGCGTGCAACCTAGTTAGAAGCAGCTTCTTCAAATGTTCATTCTTCCGTATTTTGTGGTGTTGATGTTAGCGGTATCCCGTAGGATGCATGCTAGTTGGTTGTCGTAACACGCTGCCACTTCTCGCGGCTCTATTGGCTCGAACTCGCCAGGGTGCACCGCCGTGACCACCAGTCTTCCAGTGCCGAGCTCATTTGGGCGTCGTGTCCTCTTTTCCTTCTTTCCCTCACTGGATTGGGAGGTCCCACCTTTCATGCTATAGTTAGGAACATCATCAGCGCCAGTCTCAGTGCCGGTGTCGTTGGTGGCATCAGTGTCGGCGCCGGTGCCACCACCGTCGTCATCCGTCATGACAAGGCGGTCCGGACACCCAGCTTCCTGTCTCTCCTGATCCGCCAGAAAGTCGAGGTAGGCGTGTGCTCGACCTAATTGGGACTGAGAACCTCTGGCCTCATCAGTGTCGGTCATGTTTCCTAGGGTTCAATGTCGTAGTCGTTTAATTATCAAGCTTTATATAATAAAGTGAATAATGACAAAAAAAGTGACCTTTGTTTTGCCAGAAATGTCGTTTCATTCCCGTCGCGACAAATCTCAAGCACTCGATATGTCCAACTTTCTAGCACAAGTCATGCCGAAATTCACGGAAAATTTCGGCATGACCTTTGCTAGAAAGTGCACATATAGAGCGCCTGAAATTTGCCGGAATGGAAATGATCGAATCAACATTTCTGGCAAAACATAGGTCACTTTTTTAACAGCAAACATTTCAGCACTCTAACAACCATTTTAACAGCCGCATTATGAGCATTCTAAGAAGCTGAAACAAACCGGAGCACATTAACCAATCTAACAACTCCAAGCTCATTGCATCATTATGAACACTTTAACAACCACATTATGAACACTCCCCCTTGCATCATTATGTGCTGACATATGAAGAGGCAGGGAAGAGGGGGTGGCGCACCTCGGGGTTGGGATCGGGGTCGGGGTCGCCGGGGCAGAGGGGGGCGGGGGGGGGGAGGGTTGAGGGCGTCCTTCTCCTCCTCGTCGATCTGCGCCTAGCTTTGATCTGCAGAAAGACCTACTTTGGTCAGAGAGAGAGAGAGAGAGTGACCAAATTTTCAAACACTTCCATTAAAAATCCTCATTTTCAAAATGGACAGCAACATAAGCTAATTTGCAAAAACTGTAATTTTCATTTAAAAACAAAGCAACATAAGCTAATTTTCATTTCAACATTCTGTCAAAGCTCATTTTAATTCTCTGTCAAAACAGAAACCACCATAGAAACCAGCAGAATACACTAACTAACACTAACAGAAATTAAGCTAAGCACCATCACTGGGCTAACACTAACACTAACTAACACTAACAACAATTAAATTAAGCTCGTACGCATGGGGCGGGGGGAGGGGGAGAGGAGGGAAAGGCACCTATCCACGAAGTGCTCGATGGCGTTGCTGGGCGTCGCCGGCTGCTTCACGGAGGGAGGCGCTGAGGGGTCGGGGTCGGGGTCGGTGGCCGGCGTCGGGGTCGCCGGGGTCGCTGAGCCTTGTTGATCTGCAGAGACATACCGGAGCGGGAGGGGGTCAGAGAGAGAGAGAGCCGGGGCTGAGGGGTCGGAGAGGAAGGAAGAGGGGGCGGGGGGCCATACTGGAGCGGGAGGGGGTCGGTGGCCGGCGTCAAGGTCGGGGCTGAGGTCGAATCCGGCGTCGGCGGCGGCGTGGGTGGTGCGGCGTCGGCGGCGGCGTGGGCGTGGCGGCGTCGGCGGCAGCGTGGGCGGGGCAGCGTGGGCGGCAGCGTGGGCGGGGCGGCGTGGGCGGTAGCGTGGGCAATGCGGCGTGGGCGGTGCGGCGTCGGCGGTGGCGTCAAAGAAAAGGGGATCAACGAGCGGCGCGAGTGAGAGATAGGAAAGAGGGGAGCTAGCGGACCAGTGCTGTAGGCAAGTTAGCTATAGCACGTGTCGGCAAAACGCGCTATAGCTAAGTTAGCTATAGCGCTGGTCTAGCAAAACAGCCCTACTGCTAACTATTTTTTCTTTATATTTTTATTTTTTCCCTTTTCTTAGCTATAGCGCTGCCCAGGATAAAACGCGCTACTGCTAACTTTTTTTCTTTATTTTTTATTTTTCTCTTTTTCTTTTTCTTTTTCTTTTTCTTTTTCTTAGCTATAGCGCTGCCCTGGATAAAATGCTCTACTGCTAACTTTTTTTTCTTTTTTTCTTTTTCTTTCTTTTTTTATTTTTCTTGCATTTAATTTTCCACAACTTATTAGTTCCCTTTTCTTTTTCTTTTCATTTCATTTTGCAAAACTTCCTTTCTTTTTCTTTTTCTTTTTCTTTTTCTTTCATTTGCACTTTTCTTTTTCTTATCTTTCTTTTGCACTTTCCGGATAATAATTAGTATAATATATCTTACATCATTTGACCCTCCGGATAATAATTAGTATAATATACAAAATAGCTAGACACACACAAACTTTGGGGATTAGTTTGTCAGCTTGGGCGACGACGACGCTTCAGACTGATCTTCTTCCCTCTTTTGTTCGTTGTCGAATAATTTAGCCCATGGTTGTGACTTTTCCTTCTCCAAGGATTACGATATTTCGTAGGTAATGTAGTCTTCATTCTTCTTTTGACATATGTTTCGTCGTCATCAGCATCATCTTCCCTCATCGGATCACCGTACTGGTCATAGTCTTCCTCGTTGGCGACTCCATCCATTCCGGCGATGCTCCTTTTGCTTCTCCTCACGACAACACGGCTGGGATTGATCGGATCAGTTATGAAGAAACATTGTGTCACGTGTTTAGCGTGTACCCATGGCTCATTTTTGGCGATGGCGTTGACGGTACCGCTATTGCAGTCGGGTATACACATGGTAGTGAAATGTCGGTTTTCTCTGTGTACATTCTTAGCCCATCTGACACGGAACATCGTCGCGCTATGCAATCCAGAGTAGTTAAGCTCCCATATCTCTTCGACCCTTCCGCAATATCTTTCAATTACATTCCCGGTCATGGCTTCCATCGTCACCCCTGAGTTTTGGTCATCACTGTTTATATCTTTCTCCTCCGTGTAGAACGTGTATCCGTTGATATCGTATGCTTGATAAGTCGCGAGGTTGGTCGAGGGGCCATGTGCTAAGGCGTATATGAGTGTTCCGTTCGGACAACCCACTTCCAGGGGATTAGCCAGAACTCGCTCTTTGAACCAACACAAGAAAGTGGAGTTGTGCTCTCTAATAACTTCAGCGTCCGTCCTGTGCACCCCACGGTCACGGTACTTCTTTGCGATGGTCTCTTTGTGCAGTGTCACGAAATCTTCTAGCACATCTAGGTGTTGTAGCACTACTAAGTTTGCCCTGTCAAGGTCGTTTTGTCGACCCGAGCGTAACACATTCACATCCCTATGACCATTGGTGTGACCTTCGCCTTCGAGCCTTCCACAGTGCTTGTTGACGGGCAAACCAACAATAGGGTCTTTGGTCAGATAACTCTCACAGAAAGAGATGCACTCTTTGGTCAGATATCCCTGGGCTATGCTTCCATCTGGACGGGACATGTTACGAACGAATCCTTTGATGACCCCATTCATCCTCTCGAACGGCATCATGCTATGCAGAAATGTCGGCCCTAGGTCGATGATGTCGTCCACGATGTGGACACATAGATGCACCATGACATCAAAGAACGCAGGCGGGAAGTACATCTCTAGCTCATTCAGTATGACAACGATCTCTTCCTGTAGCCTATGGAGTTGCTTCACACTAATCGACTTTTGAGAGATAGCATCGAAAAAGTGGCATAGGTCAGTAAGCGTGTCACGCACATGTGTGTCCATAATCCCTCTAAGTGCAACCGGGAGTAACTGCGTCATCATCTCATGACAGTCGTGAGACTTCATCCCACTGAACCTTTTTTTCTTAGTGTCCAGATATTTGCTTATCTTCCCACAGTATCCGGAACTAACTTTGATTCCGGCAAGGCACTTGAACAATTGATCGACCTACTTCGGATCTATGGTGAAGCAATAGGGGGGGCAATATTGTTCTTCCTTCTTGTTTACTTTTTTGCCCCTATCTTCCGTCTCCGTCTCCGTCTCGGTCTCCTCTGACGACCTTTTACCGGGCATTTGGAGATCTTTCCTGATTTTCATAAATTCCAAGTCTTTTCTTGCCTTCGGCCCATCCTTGGTCCTCTCCGGCATGTTCATCAATGTTCCAAGCAAACTCTCAAGGATATTTTTTGTGATATGCATTTGATCAAGGCTATGAGGCGTGTCGAGTATGGGCCAGTATTCCAAGTCCCAGAAAACAGATCTCGTCTTCCATACCTTCAGCAGGGGCTCCGGCGCCTTTTTCTTCGTCTTTCCCGGCGAGGGGCACTCTTCCCAGTTCTTCAATAACTCATATATTTCTGCACCGCTACGCTTACGTGGAGGACCTCGATGCTCAGCCTTACCATTGAATAGATCTCCACGCTTTCTCCATGGGTCATCCTTCTCGAGCCATCTTCGATGCCCCATGTACACGATTTTCGAAGATCCGCCATCTTTCGATAGCTGCAGAGAAGTTGTATCATCCATGCACCTCGTGCATCCGCAATATCCGTGGCACACCTGGCCGGAGAGATAGCCATAACCGAGATAGTCCTGCACCGTCGTGATCAGCACGGCTCTCATGTAGAAATACTCTCCTTTGCTTGCATCCCATGTCTTGGCCGGCGTTGTCCATAAGGTCTGTAACTCCTCTTTCAGTAACCCGAGATACAGATTTATATTATTTCCTGGTTGTCTCGGCCCTTGAATAAGCATAGCCATGTGTATGTATTTTTCCTTCATGCACAACCGGGGGGAGGTTGTACATCCATACAAACACGAGCCATGTGCTATGATTGGTGTTCTGGTTGCCAAATGGATTCATGCCATCACTACTAGCGCCAAGCACGATGTTCCTTGGATCATTTGCGAAAAATTCAAATTCAGCATTTAATGCTCTCCACTGGCTAGCATCTGCGAGGTGTCTCAGCTTCGGCTCATCTCCGTCATCTGGCTTCACCCTCTCCGCGTGCCAGTGCATAAGCTTTGCTTCCTTAGGATCTACGAAATACCGCTGTAGACGCGGAGTGATCGGAAAGTACCATACAACTTTCTGTGGAGCTTTCTTTCCGGCATTTTTATATCGTGAAGCATTGCACTTTGGACAGATGGTTTTTTCCGCGTGCTCGTTCTGATATATGATGCAATCATTGATGCATGTGTGATATCTAATATGTGGCAGATCAAGAGGGCACACGATTTTCTTTGCCTCCTCGATACTAGTAGGACACAGGCTTCCCGTGGGAAGAACCTTTTTTAGGTACTTCAGAAGCTCATCCAGGCTTGTATCTGTCCATTTGTTTTTTGCCTTCATCTTTGGAAGTTCTAGTGTGAAACTCAAGCGGGTCACCTCGGGATTGCAACCATCATACAAAGGAGTCATCGAGTCTACCTCCAGTTGCGCCAGTTTGGCCTCCTCTCTAGAAGCAGCTCTTTCGCTAGTCGTCTTCTTGCGAAGCAGGTCTCGAACATGCGGGTCCCGCATGGCTGAACTTAGTAGCGACGAAGACGGCGGCGTGTCCGCGTCTTCTCCGCCTTGAACTGCCTCTTCGCCATTGACATTTCCGAGGTCGTCTTCCTTTTCGGGCACATAATCAGTCATCTCTTCGTCTGGTGGCCCCATGTCGTTATTTCCTGCCCCGTCGATGTCCTCATCCTCCTCATCATCATCTTCACTTATCCACCGAGTATGGCCATGCATGAAACCATGCATGAGCAGGTGCGCCTTGAATTTACCACCCTGAAAGGGGTCGAGCCTGACTCTTCCTTTGCATTTTCGACACGGACATAAAACATCCTTCAGTCTTTTTTCATACATGTCATCCACAGCGGATTGCCAATATCTTTCCACCTTCCTTCCATTGACCTTCATGATCACCTGCGCGCGAAGCAAATATATTAAACACGTATATATGCATGCATGGATCAAATTCATACAAAAATTCGGCATGACCTTCCCTAAACATAGGACATATTGAGTTTGCATGCCCGAAATTTGCCGAAACGGAATTGAATCGACATTTCGGCAAAACATAGGCAACTCATGTCGCTCACATGCCACACACAATTCGGTATATTCATATCGCACATAGTTTCGGTCCTAATCGCAAACACACATATTTCCATTCTTGCACAACTCTTTTTTTGCTCACCTATTTGTCGAGAGGAATATCGAGCACCTTCTTATAATTAGCTAGTAGCTCTAGATAGAGCTATGAGAGGGAGGAGGGAGGGCATTAATGGAGGGGGTGGTGGAGGGGCAAAGAAGAGAAGGGGAGAAGGGGCAAAAGAAAGGAAGAGGAAGGAGGGAGGGCATTAATGGAGGGGTGGTGGAGGGGCAAAGGAGAGAAGGGGAGGAGGGGCAAAAACAAGTAAGAGAAAGGAGGGAGGGCATTAATGGAGGGGGGAGGGGCAAAGAAGAGGGGGAAGCATTGAAGGACAAGCAAGTGCAAGAGGAAGGGGGGAGAAAGAAAGGGGGAGGAAGAAGAGGGGGGGAAGGTGGCAGATATTTTGGCTGGCGACCATAGCACTAGCGCTGGGCACCAAAGCGCGCTACTGCTATGTGTGCCAGCCAAAATATCTACTGGTACATAAAACTAGCTATAGCGCTTGCCCAAAAAACATGCTACTGGTAAAAGATTACACATAAAAGAAATAGCAGTAGCGCTTCTTAGTGGCACTGCGCTACTGCTATTTTCTTAACAGTAGCGCTTGTAAAGGTACCAATGCTGCTGCTATTTTTTGGGCGGGGGGTGTGGTGTGGCTAACTTACCAGTAGCGTGCCCTCTAGAAACCAACGCTGCTGCTAAGTTCTACCAGTAGCGCGGTTTGTAACACACGCTACTGCTAATTATCAGTAGCGTGGGCTTCAAAACACACGCTACTGGTAAACTTCTATGTATAAACCTTTTCCTAGCAGTGACTTTCTCATGGAGTTGTGGTTCTACGTCCGCCGTCGTCTTCGTGCTCGACTAGGCATTCCTAGTGCTCGTTCGCGCTCCGGATGGTTGACCAGGGTGGCAAGGGGTCGCAGAATGGCGGCGAATATGCTATAAGTTGGCCGTCTGGCTACCACGTCTGAATCCGGCTGAACTTTTTGCTAGAGCCTGGAGATTTTTGTAGGGTCAGAGGCCCAGAGCTGCCAGGAAAGACGGATAAGCCGGCGAGGAGCAGACCAAGATTTTGGCTTTGGTTTTGCTAATTTTACTGCCCTTGAACGAAATGGACGAATTTCGCATTTTTTTGGAAAATCTTGGACGAAAAGGACAACCCAAATTTTGAATTTTGAATGAAAAATGAGCGAAACATGACAAAATGGCCGAAGTTGTGCAATTTTTTTGAAATCATGGAGTAATTGGGTAAAGCAGAATTAATCAAACTGAAGAACACGGGTCCATTGATTGCTTAAACACCAACAAATCGTTCTGTGCAATTCGATTTGCCTGACTACCATGAACCCTGTTGGGACTAAACCCTAGCTAGACCTAGCGCTCTCTCTCTCTCTCCCCTCTTGTTGCGCTCGAACGGAGGAAAGAGAAGGAAGGAGAACACTGCGGACACAGGTGGTTTTTTCCGCGCACGAACGCCCCGCCGCACATACAGCTTCTTTCCTTGAGCACAAACTCAGGCCACACTCTGTTACAACGCACACCGGAGGGGTCTTATACCCGGGACCACGCCAGGGCACGCACCCCACGTCCCTACCCACTCGAGCACTCGATCCGGCCCTGGCTGCGCCCACGCGTGTGCGTTCCCGCAACAGACCAACAGGTCCAGCCCTTCACGTTCGCCAGCAGACTAGCCCTAGTCCTGCGCGTCTGGTGCACAGACACACGCACACCCGCGCACACACTCACGAACGAACACAGGCCATACACTAGTCGGACAATGCCCAGACACACACACGCACGCACAGCCACACATGCACACACTCCACGGACCAGACGTGGCGCGTCGACGCCGGTTACCACCGCAGGGACATGGCTTATTGCCAACAAACCCCAAACTCCAATCAGCAGGAATACCACACTTACTACTCATCTTGCTCTGATTAGTACGTCAATCATGCTGCCCAGGCACATTCCAGCAGACATGAGTCATATACGTTTTTAGTTTCTTAATTAATTATTGCAGTTACATTGTGAACGAAAAAAAAAAAGAAATGGCAAACATATTGCGTTGCTTTTTTACATTCATTTCATTTACGGATGTGGGTGCAAAATTGGGTCAAAAAAATCGCCCACATTGTCATCTGTTTGTCGGGCCAACAGTACTGTTTTTCTTTTAGGAGCAGTCCCGGATATGCTTCACTTCCTCTTTGGGAGGCTGCTTGCTCTTCTGCAGATTTTCCGTCACACAAGAGAAGCACAGAGAGGCAATAAGCTGCTCCAGTGAGCCCCAGCTAAATGGGCCATGAGTCTCCTCTGTCACAGCCTGCAGTGCATGCGGGTTACATCGTCGTTGCTTTTGGCTCGTGCCAAAGCCTTTCCAAGAACTTAATTTCTATCTTGGTCGGACAATTAAATTCTTGGTGTATCCCATTCCAAAACACAAAAAACCAACGTTAGCTGTGTCTCAACGTAACCAACGTTAGCTGTCTCTCAACGTCCTCATGACACTCTTCCCCCTGTCTATTATAATCGTGGCTAAAATCAAGCTAATATATGCGAGGACGTTTGTACTACAGCTCTGTCTTGCTATGGAATAGAAGCCGAGGCTAAGTCTAATATATACGGATGACGGATGCACAGGCAAACAAAAACTAGTAGAACAATGCTTCACCAACCATAGTGTTAGTCGTTTATTTTGCGTTTGAAGTAAGAGCGGTTTCAGCAGTCACGCCATCACACCCTCCGTCTACGAAAAGAGAGCTTTTGTATCGTACCCTATACCGGTATGGGAGACTAAGCAATATAAACCTGATCCAGCCATTGATTCCTTAAGGGTGCTTTAGACTTTTCTCATAAAATAATTATGATGTTACTTTAGGGGAAAAAATATATTATGATGTGATCTGTACTAAAATAATGGCCTAATATTTTGGCCCATGTGGTGTGGCCATGGTTCTCTCATTGTCTATCCTTGCCACCAGCCACCGCTGTGGCCGCACAACTGCCCCGTGCCCCCGTCCCACCATGCTTGTCGAGCTCGCAACGCCACGTTCATATCGTCACTCTCACGACGCTCTTCAGCCTCGTTATGGAGGACTGCATGAAACCATTTTCCTGTACTTAAATTCTTGATTAGAGGTTAAACGTAATTACTTGCTGCATCCGGTGAGAAGGCAACAAACATCTGTGTGTCGGTTTGCAAACAAACCTCGAAAGCCATTGTTTTCAAAGAGAAGCCTGGTATGCGAGAGATGTTTGCCTATATATCTGTTCATTCATGAACTAATATATTTTTGTTTACATGGATAAACTAGTGACTAAAATCTACAATCATGCTTGTGGAGGCTGAAATATCGGAACTCATAGGAGGGATTTGTGTCTCCAGTCTTTCCAGATTACCCTCAATGGCCATATACCTCTTCGTGGGTTAGGCTGGGTAGACCACTGACCCAAACCACAGATATAGATCAACACAGTCTATTGGATTTTCGTGAACGGACGGTCTGCACTAATTAGGGGATACCATAAAAGAGCTCAAAAAATGCTACTATAAAGCAAAAACGGTTCTAGTACATGATTACATTAGGGCTCCTATACAATTTAATTCAATCAACCATGGCACATCCTATGTTTTTTCCGAATCGAGCTAATTGAGGGGTTGTGGAATATCAGCAAGGTTATCAAGCTTGCTAGTTTGTTGATTCTGAGGAACTCAATTAAGATCATGCATGTATGCAAAATCCCCCGCTACCCGAGCCTGCACTTCCACAAAAAGAGTCATTGATGTTGATCTTGAGGGAACTTTCTCCTGGCTTTGACCAACGATCAGTACTAGGAAGAATTACTCGAGGAGTCCCACATTAGTGTTCAAGAATTTCAGATACCTGGCGTACGGCTGCCGAGGAGATTGCAGGCAGATCAGGGGAGGGGACATCCAGTATTAACGACATCGTGTGTCTTCCACAGGTTCTAGAGCATGGTTATAGACTCCAAATGGTTATAGTCTTCCACGGTATCACCATTCAGGGCGTCTACAGTAGTACCATAGTCCCCGTTAGGGTTCCCACCCCCGCCGCCTCCGGCGACCTAGCCTCCCCGCCGCCGCCGGGCGCCGGGCGCGCGCCTCCCGGCCAGCCCCACTTCCCCCCCTCTCGCCCACTCTCCTCCCCACCCGCGGCGCGCCCGCGCGCACCCGGGGGGAACCCCTGCGGCCGCGGCCTTCGTCCCCGCCTCCCTCCCCTCCCGCCGTCGTCGCCGGCGAGCTCCGTCGTGCAAAGCCCGAGGGGTGCGGCGGCGGTGGGGCCCTTCTTCTCCGTCCGCTTGTGGGCGCCGGCGCGGGGCGGCACCTTCGAGTGGCGGCGCTGATCGTCCGCGGGATCCAGCGGTGCGGCGGCGGTCTCGCGGGGCGGCGGGGTGGCCTGCTGGTGGCGGCGCTCCGGCGACCTTCGTTCCACGCGGGGGGCGGGGCGGCTGCGGTGCTCCCGTCTCGGGAGGTGGCGCGCGGCTGGTCTTTAGCCGGATCCGGTCGGATCTGGCTTTGGGGGCCGGCCGGCGGCGCCTGGCTCCGGTGGTGCATGCCCGGCGGCTCCGGCGGTTGGAGCTCGCCGGGAGACGCGGGTAGGGCAGCGGCCGAGCATCGCTGCTGCTCCGGCCGTGGGCTGCGGCATGGGTAGGTCTCGGTGGTGGCCTACTGGTGTCGTGGCGGCTTCACGGGGGCTCGATGGATCTACCCGCGGCAGCGGCCGGCTTCTCCGGCGTCGGCTTGTCTGCGTTCGGGCCATCTCGACCTTCACCCCATCTCCTTGTCGCCCGGGCGCTACTCCCATCAATGGGCTGGTCCTCTCCCAGCTGCGGTCCACCACTCATCTCACGCCTGGTGCCGCAGGACCGAGCTCGTCTCGCGCACGATGCAGCAGGACCGAACTCGTCTCGCGCACGGTGCAGTAGGACTGACCTCGTCCCCCTCTCGATGTTGCAGGACCGAGCTCGTCTCGCGCTCGGGGCAGCAGGACGGGTCGGTGGATGCCAGTTCTGGCCGGCCTATTGGGTCTCGACGTTGGGGGTCGCCCAGGGGCGCGAAAGGTGGGACCTTTCCGCTCGTCTCTTTTGTTGGGGTGCGGCGGGTCTCGGGTGAGGTGGTGTCGAGGTCTTGGATGCTGGGGCGGCGGCCCTGGTGGCGGTAGCGCGGTGCTCTTGGGGTGGTGCTGCCCGGTCACCATGGGCATGTGGGCGGCGTGGTTGCCGGGGTGTGGCGTTCGGTGGTGGTGAATGTTGGCCGAGGTGAAAACCTACTCTATTTTCGGACAGACCGGCGGCGGCGAAGATCGTTCCCTTCTTGAAGGCGTCGTCGCGGCTCTCATTGCCCGGCATGCGGCTCCGGGGGAAACTCTGATCCTTGGATCGGGCGGTGGCGGCGCTCCGGTGTCGTACCCTTCCTGAAGGCGCCGCCTTGGAGCGCATGGTTCGTCATATGTAGCTTCATCTCTCCGGGACAGTAGTACTAGGGGTGGTATTGCTGCGCTCAGCGCCTATGTATCCTGTCCTGAGTGTGTGCGTGTGTTGCGATGACGTGGCGTGTGTTTGTACTGTGTGCTTGTTGATTGGTGCTTTATATATAAAATGGGGCGAAAGCCTTTTTCGGTAACAGACTCCAAATTCAAAAGGGAATCAACCGTCAGACTGGCATTGGCACGTGCTAACAATCTGGTTCACGTCAAGCATGCGGCAACATCCGACTAATTGGATTTGAAGTTAGCCATGGGGTAGTTGCTAAAAAACATAACGAAATGCCAAACACACGCGCTGGAATTTTTGTTAGAGTATCTCTAACTGATCCCGAATAAAGCTTTAGAGTTGCTAACCGATCAGCTTGATCGAATCTACTCGGAACACAGAGGAACTCGCTTGGGATGGCCGGCGTGCCTGATATGTTTTATTTCTTCACAATCTGGTGATTACAACTTTGGTGTCCAGTATCTAGTGACATCGACAAGGAAGTTCTTGTGAAAATGGACAAAAATGGCCCTTATCTAAAACTTCAAAAGAAAATGGCCCCAATCTGAAAATATTTCACGAAATGGCCCCTTTTGCATGACGTCCAGGGCTATGGCGCCATGCTAGATAGCATGACGCGCCAGGCTAGGGCGTCATGCTATTTGACATGGCGTCCTAGGCCGGG
Source organism: Aegilops tauschii subsp. strangulata (assembly GCF_002575655.3). Classification (NCBI taxonomy): domain Eukaryota; kingdom Viridiplantae; phylum Streptophyta; class Magnoliopsida; order Poales; family Poaceae; genus Aegilops; species Aegilops tauschii. Next base: position 431,734,061 of record NC_053035.3, read on the forward strand.
GCGTCATGCTACGTGTCGCTACCATGGCGCCCTAGCCCGGGACATCATGCTCTCTAGCATGGCGCCCTAGCCGCAGGCGTCATGCAAAAGAGGGTCATTTCATGAAATATTTTATGTTGAAGTTTTAGATAAAGGCCAGTTCTGTTCATTTTCACGAAGTTCTTTATGTGGCTGCTTGCTCGTCTGCGCATATTCGGTCACACCAGAGAAGCACGGGGAAGCCAACCGCTGCTCCTGTGACCCACAGTTCAATCGGCTGTGAGTCTCCTCTGTCTCAGCCTGCAGTCGCAGTGCATGCAGGTTACAACATCATTGCCTCTGCTCATGCCAATGCCCAAGCAAGAACTATATGCATTTCATGAGTTCACAACTAAATTCTTGGTGCATCTCATTTCAAATAAATAGCATAAAACTACTACTTTACAGGTTAAGGTTCCAAAAAACTATCGGTTTTTATTCTCTCAGATAACTACGAAGTGGGTGGTCGGCTGTTTCAAAAAACTCTAATCGTCCAGTGCTTTACTATTGATCGTGGTTATGACAGTTGGGCCCGGCACGTAAGAAAACTGATTGTTTGGCCAGGGCTCTGCCAAGGCTGGCCAGCCGGAGCGCCGCAGCTAGAAAAGGGGATACCTCGGTCTCTGCATCAACAACTAAATGCACACAAACATTTTTATTAAATGAAGCAAGAGTAGCTCAAGAGTGCCAACTAAAAGAAAGTAAAAAAGATAAGCACCATTCGGTAAAGGAGATTACATGACTCAACTCACAATTATGAAAATAAAATTCACATCCAATACAAGGTAAAGGAGTTCCAGGCCCGCCTCCTCGGGGGCCGGCCTCGGAGGCCGCTGGCTGCGGTTGTGCCCGTCGGTGTCTGCCTCCTTTGGCACGCCGGTCGGGTTTGGCTGCGCGCGAATCCACGTCGACACCACCACCTGGCCCCACCTCCCGCTGGAGGGGCGGCTTCGGCCTGGCGGCAATGGACCTGCGTCCCCTTCCTACGTCTATTGCCGGCCGGCGCGGCTTCGGACCCGACGAGCCTCGAAAGCTACGCTCTTTCCGGCTTTCTTGGCTCTTTGGCTCCTCGGCATATCCGCACCATCACCACCCTGCGGTGTTTTGGTTGGCCATCCATCCCGGTGCATCTTCGTCACCGGCATGCTCCGGGAGCTGCGTCCCCTTCCAGTTCCCTGGGCCCGCCGTCGTCCCTGCTGCTCCGGTCCCGGTGGCCCGGATTCGTGTTCCTTCCGGATCCTGGCTTATCTGGGGCTATGGTCACCGTCCCATCCCCACTTCATTCCGCGCAGCCACGCATCCTCGTCCTCCTCCGGAGTTCGCACGCCCGGCGATGCACGATGCCTCCTTTGGCACCGCGCGTGGCTCCCCTTCCTGCAGTCGCAGCACCAGCCTACACCCGATGACCTCCTCTTTGACTCGTGTTCCGACGGCTTGGGATTGCTTGGAATTGGCCAGGGCGAAAGCCCTGCATCTTTTGCTGGCAGCGGCGACACCCGCGGGTGCCGTCACCTTCCTGGAGGCATTGTCATGGTCGTTCTATGCCCCTCTTCGAGCATCAGGGGAAACTCTAGGTCCCGGTTTCCGGATCGGATGACGACGGCTCTCGGTGTCGTTCTCCTTCTTGAAGGCGTTGTCTTGGTTGCTCACGGCGTCCTCGGTGCGGGCTTCGGAGTTTTGGTCGTCTAGTTGTAGATTGGTTTGCTTCTCTGGTCGGAGAGTTTAGCCGTGTTCTTCTTTGTTTGGGTCGTGCATCTTTCATCTCTTCGCTTCGGGCACCATGTTCAAGCCCCTTGCGTCCGTGTCATGTGTTGTACCAACTCCTGTAATCATTCTTACTCCTTCTATCAATGCAATGATACGCAAGCTTTGCGTATTCGAAAATATACAAAACAAAATGTGTTGATATGCTATTTCTTGGGCCCCATACTTTTGTCAAGCGACTGAATTTTAATAATTTTGTAAGTTTTCATCACTTTTTGTTATTTTTTGCTTGGGCAAGAAAGGAGATATGGACTTTCTTTTCTAAAAGAAGAAAGAACTAGACTTTTATGAGTAGTTTGCGTTTTAAAATATGATTTATTTATTTATTTTCTTAAAATATTTATTTACAAATATTTTTCTTCATTATTTATGTGAATAACTTCAAACAACTTTTCTAAGTTATTGTCACAAAGGATGAATTGTTCCACGTCCGTGAAATGGCCCCAAAAATTTTACATGACCTTTTATGACTAAATCATGGCACCATGCCCAGTGGCTTTGTATTTTGTCAAGTGATGATTTTTTTCAAATTATTTCTATGAAAAAAGGCTAATAAATGGCCACACGTGTCGCAACTTGCAAACGACGCCGGAAGTCGTTACAACCAGGTATGGATGACTACCATGGGCCTGCTCCCTTGCTGGCAAAAGTTGGGGTCATTTAATGGATGTCCAAAAAAAGAGCAGGTTCAGAAGACGGTGTTCGGATAGGCCAGAAGGGTCCGTTTGTCAGCATGTTATTTTTTGACACACGTCAAATGACCCCAATATTTTTATGACCTTGTATGTGCCAATCATGGCACCATCCAAGTTGATTTGTACCTCGTGAAGTTATAAATTTTCTGGAATTGTTTCGGTGAAAAATGGCCACACGTGTCGCAATGTCCAAACGGTGTAGGAAGTCATTACAACCATTCATAGATAACTATCATGGACATGTCCCCTTCTTGGCAAAAGTTATGATCATTACATGGATGTCCAAAAAAATACCATGTTCAACAGAGTGTGTCCGGGTAGGCCACAATGGTCCATTTGTGAGCACGTCGTTTTTCGCCATCCATTAAAGGACCCCGATTTCTATACATGACCTTATATGACCAATTAATTTCATCATGTAAAGTGGATTCGTATTTCATAAAGTTATGAATTTTCTAGAATTATTTTGGTTAAAAAAGATAAATAGTCACACTTGTCTCAACGTGCAAACGGCATCGACAATCGTTTAAACCAGACATGGATGCATACCATGGGCATTATTCCTCCTTGGTGCCGAAAGTTGGGGTCATTCGTGTCCAAGAACTTTATTTCTTTCATGAGCCGACAATTAAATTCTTGGTGCATCCCATTCCAAAAGACAAATAACCAACGTTAGCTCTCTCTCAACGTCCTCATCACACTCTTCCCCCTCTATTATTATCGTGGCTAAAAACTAGCTAATAAGTGCCAGGAAGTTTGTACTACAGCTCTGTCTTGCTATGGAATAGAAGCCAAGGCTAAGTCCAGTATATATGGATGCCGGATGTACATGCGAACAGTAACCAATAGTCCAATGCTTCACCAACCATGCATAGTGTCAGTCATTTATTTTGCATGTGAAGTAGTAAGAGCGGTTTCAGCATTAAAGATTAATCAGTTTGTCAAGATGTCCATGGTGCGACAACGTGACAGACACATGGATGAGTTTTCTCCCCGGTTTGTGGACTTATTTGATCAAATAAACTAGTTTATATGGCGATACTTCCCAAGTTCTTGGTTGTGCAGCCAGTTTGAATTAATTGACTAATGCTGCATTTCGCTCACAAAGTAATTGACATTTACTATTATGACAGCGAGATCTTTTCAGCATTTATTGGAAATTTTTGTTGAAGCTGAGGCTGGTCATAGTGGGGAATAACTTAGACTACTAACATGCATATGTTACTAGTCTATGTTACTACCTTTATAGTGAGGAGTAACATATGTGTGGTATCATGCAAGACATCATTTATTAAGATGTAGACTTATTTTGCCTTGAGATGCGTTATGTTACTGTAACATATTATGTTACTCCAAACACCTCTCTCCTCATTAAGTACATGCCACATAAGCAAACTTTTCTTGGAGTGTGTTATGTTACTTGCTAAGTTACTCCCACTATGACCAGCCTGACAATCGCAATCTGGTAGCGCATGACATATGTGAACTCCGAGATAATTGATATGATGCATGCCAAGTGACGGACCCAGCTCATTTTGGCCAGGGTGGGCAAAGAAAGTAAATATTCTTGTCAATTTATTACTTTACTTTTTCTACTCTGCTAAAAAGGCTATTTCCCAAACCTGCGGCCCATCCTGTCCACCCTCTAGATCCGCCATTGTGCTGGGTGCTGTGGCCATAACGAGTGTGAGTTTACCTCGTTCGCCGGACAGAGATAAGTTTTGTTTAGAACAATTTTCTAGGCAGTGGGAGGTGATGACAAGCTGGGGATCAACTGGCGGTGGGTTTGAAAGTTTCTATATATTCTGTGCACGTATCCATCCAAATTAAGCTAAGCGCCCGCGAGAGAGATTAGGTAGCTAGCCCCAAAACGGCATACTCATATCAGAACGCCATGCAGTTCGACAGTGCTTCAGGTTGCAGACCGGAATGAAGGAATATTTTGGACCGCACCAGATACTGTACCGGTGTATGTAAATAATAAAAATGGCACGATGTTTCAAGTATTCGGTATGGCACCATATACTGTACCAGATATTGTAGCCACTGCCATACGTACTGGCTCCTGTCGAGTTCTTTCTCCAACACAACTCTAGATTAGAGAGACGGCGTGATGTCGTCGACGTCATGGATGACGAAATGTATGTTGAGACAAGGAGAAGGTATTTGCTAATATAATGCTGGGGACATAAAATTCAGGCAGGCTGCAAGCGATAGATAGAAAATTGTTTGTTACAGGTGCCAAGCTAGGCCGGTGGGTCCCATCCACGTCACCTGGTTGGCGTTTGCCAATCACGCTGCAACACCGACCACGCAGATACTTGCACCCTTATGCTGGATCCAGATCACAGTTTAATTAATTAGTTACTTCCTCCGATTCAAAATAAGTGTCTGGTTATAGAACTTGAACTACCACATTAATTTAGATTCGGAGGAAGTAGTTCTGTTGTACTATAGTAACTGTAGCAGTATATAGATAGAGTGTCCCCGCAAAAAAAGTATATATATATATATAGGGTGGAGTGGGGTGTATATATAGTGCCGAGGGAGAGATTGGTTTTGGGATAGAATCCATTCCTGATTAATGGAGCCGCAGCTAGTTAGCTAGTACTTCTTTCAGTGATGATAGCGAAGGGTTGATATATGTTGATGGTTGATGGTGGGTGTTTGCGAGCGTGGTATCATCAAGATTCACATCCATCATGCATCTCTCTCTCTCTCTCTCTCTCTCTCTCTCTCTCTCTCTCTCTCTCTCTCTCTCTCTAGGTCTATATGGGGCTATATGGAGCTGTTTGTATTCTTTTTCCAAATGAGACATATAGATGCATAGATAGATAACATACTTTGGATGAGAATCTTGATGATGCTGCATCCGCACACAAGCGCCTCCCTTGGCCCTTCATCGATACATAATGATGCGGGCGGGCCGGGGCATGGCATCACTATATTCCCATATGGCATACATACATGATCAGGTGAGAACTTAGGTTCATTATGTTTGTTTTTATTCCGCTGCTACCACTTTCTAAATATGCATGGTTCTACACTTCCTGCAGCAATTGCTGATTGATATGCCACACCATATAACTGCAGGTTAAGCATCTAAGAGCATCCAACGCACACAAAAATACGCACTGCCATCACCATAAGCAAGTATGCATGCCACAACATACATATATCAGATAGCGGTTACAAACAAGGTACTAGTACTACTTTTGTTGTTCGGTTATCTCCATCATGATAGTGGAACTAAATCCTACTGTTTGAGCAGATCACGGCGGAGGTAGATGTGTAGGTGGCACAAGTGATTGCAGAAGGAAACGGTGCCAACATCGGCAGTTCTGCGTCGTTCGTGCCGGGCCGCTGCGACCATGAGGCCAGACCATCCCTGTCCGTCATCGACTCACTTTGACCAGCGACGTCCATGGCTACACGCCGAACTCCGACGAGGAAGAGTAATACATGGTAGCACGTCCAGCGAAGAGCAAGACATGGAACATAGACGTGCCCACGGCCGGTGAAGATTTATATTAGTATAACTTTTGCTATGTATAAAAAATCCAGACAATGCCACGTCCGCATTTGTTTAATGTAATATGTCGAACTTTGCATGAAATTCAATCGATTTGCATATAATTTGTCCTTTGAGTTCAGTTTTGGTTTGAAATGTGGATGGATGTGTGGTTGGGTGGCCAACTCCTGTATCCATGTCCGCGAACGTGTCCGGACGTGTCCGCTGTCGAATATTGTGTTTGATTTACGGCACAACGTTGGAGATACCCTAAGCAAGCAAGCCCCCAGTCCGGAGTCATTGCATAGGCCAGTTTGCCGTGGCCAGGGCATTGTCTGTCGGCACGTCATCATACATGGATGTAAAGGAATAGTCCCGGGGACCGGGAGGATGCATGATATGAGCCCATGTACAGGCGGTCCACTATGGTGGCCATGGGCTTCATTCTTTTCCTTTTGGTCGGGCTCGCTGCTGCAAAATTCGAGCGGGGCTGCGGCTCCGTCTCGCATGGTTCGCTGTGGCCTGGCTCCTCCTCAGGGTCAGAAATGGCGAGGCATAAGGCTTTGGGCTAAAGCCTTGTTCTTCGACGAGGGTCGTTGCCAGTGATTTTGACGTTAATGGGTCCTTCTCATTTAGGCAATGTTGAAAAGTACTTCCTTCCACTTGGCCATGGCTCGATGATGGGGATGTGGGGTAGGAGGTTGTTGGATTGGCTGAACCTATCTTGGTTTCGGTGGGGTGATCATGTGCGGGTTTGGGCGAAAGCTTTTTGATCGACGGGCGCCAATACCGGTGACGGCGGCGTCCTCAGACGTTGTTACCTTCTAGAAGGCGTCTTCAAAGATCTTGTTTACCGTCATTCCAGGATGAGGTCTTGTTAGGTGATGGTCTATGGACTGGCTTCGACAATTGTTGTTTTATTATTATTTTTGTTGAATGTTGTTTGGTTGGTTTCCATATAAACTGGCAGTACTCCTGTTCTTGCACGTAGAAAAGTGAAGAGTTTCTTGTCTGTGGGGCGCCATCCTGCATGACGGAGTGTGCAAACACACTGATTGCTTGATTAATGGCAACTAATATATGTTCAGGGTAAAAAAAATATGTTGTACTGATGTATAATAATGATTCCCACATTAATCGGAAGAGAAAAGGTTAATCTATGTACATCATCCATTTTAGTGGGGCTTGATTTATTTAAAAAGCTCAATATCATAAATTTCCTGGTTCAGTGGTTCTTACATTTTATCCATGTGATGTCCCTTTTTTCTGGTTGTGCCTGATCTTTATTATTAGAGATATGCTATATATGGCTATACAGATGCAACAAGTACCCCGGCAGGTACATGTGGTTTTATTGAATTTTCTAGAATGTGAAGCTATTGCTTTGAGCAGGGACCAGCATTTAGTATTCGCTGCAGTTAGGTGCATGAGAGATTTCATTGATGGAAGGCCTCGCCGTGTGCCAAGAAGATGCTCGCCGCTGCTAACACATACATATAAATAACAGCTATGTACATGTGGTAGAACCAACACCGGCGCAACAATGGTATAAGTTAGATAGCATGTCGCATGCGTGCATCATGCATGTGAACCAACCGTGTCAGAGGCTATTCCATGGCAAGATCTTTACTCGAGGAATGAGACACGTTGGGAATTTTAGCTGATGCTCGCCATCGTCAGTACGTAGTGCATGAAGTGCGTTCTGCACACACCTCTGGTGTTGTGCGAGCATCAGTTTACCCAGGCCGATACTCGACCAGGGCAAGAATGGCGACAGACCATGGCTTCCTAGAAAAATGTATGCACAATATTAGGTACTAGGACATCCTTCGTGTCAACTCAGCCCACTGCCCGTACCTCCTATGGTCATACTTAATGAGCTGAGCTGCAAGAAGACTTGGTCAGTCGGTTAGTATCTGTAGGGACACAGGGCTAGCCTAGCTTCATTCCTTGAAGGGCCAGCCAGAGACTCTTTCAAGTAAAAACAAGAGAAAAACAATTCTCACATATGCACAAAAAATCCTCTGCATCTGCATGAGAGAGCCCTTTGAATTGCTTGCAGATTCGAAGCATTGCATGGTACTGTTCATAGTTCATCCACTTTTTCTTTCACCACATGCAAGCGCACACTGTTCCATCTATGGTCCATCATCCAAAGGTTTTTCATCTTTTTTCCAAGTTTAAATTTATTTTGTCTTTAGAATCAAAATTTCAATTTATGACCCGTTTGCATATTTGTGTTTATGACGGTTAGGAGTTTAAAACAATACCACTTTTGATTTTGAATATATTTTAAGAAGTTTTAAACTTCAAATTATGAAACATGGTAAAACCCTACGAAAACAATAATTAATCTAATAAAGGATGCTCGAGTACCTGACTCCTGGGCGCCTCCGCGGGCGATAGTGCCCTCTTGACCATCTGTTTGCCAATGATGTGCCATAGGGGCCTCTCATGGGCTGTCCACCGTCCGATCTGCCTCAGCATCGATGATGGGTGTTGAGTATAATGTTTATTAGGAAAGACGAGATAGACTAGGATTTGTTCTGGCTTATCTTGTACTTCAAGTAGATGATTGTACTCCTATATATGTGCTCATGAGGCTCAAGCAATACAACAAAATATTTCATCAAATCCCTCTCTCGCTTCTAACATGGTATCTATCGCAAGTCGATTCTAAACCCTAGCCGCCGCCGCTTCCGCACCTGCGCGCCGCCCCCGGGGCGGTCGGCCTACATGACCGCCGCCGGGGGCCGCGCCGCTCGTACCTAGGGTTCGTCCGCCGGTCGTGTTGACCGGCTGCCCTAGAGAGTCTTTTCCCCGAGCCTTGCTCCGGGGTTTTCTCTCTTCCGCCGGTCATCTTGATCGCGCGGCTTCTTTTTGGTTTTTCGATCTATTCTTGATCGGTTTGCGTCGCCCACCACCGCCGTCGACCCCGAGCGCCTCTACTCCGACCCCGGCACGACCAGCCGGCCTCTCCTCCGACCCGGCGGCCACGCGCGCCGAGGAGGCCCGTCAAGGCCAGTCGCCGTCTGCGCGTCGGTCCGCCCGTCGCCCTGCGCCGGCCGTCACCGCCCTACTCCGACCGGGACACCTGCATAGCCCCGACCCGGCGGCCTCGCGCCATGCGACGACCAATCATAGTCGTCGCTCGCGCGCCAGCCCGCCCATTGATCCACATCACCCGCCTCCGCCGCGTCTGCACGGTGGCCCGGTACCTCGCCGGCCTCGTCCCCGGCTGCGTCGGGACAACTGCGTCAGGATCATTGACTGCCTCAACTCAGGCGCCGCTCCTCCGTTGGTCACTCGGGCCTCGCTGCCCGGGCGCCGGCGTTGCTTTGGCAGCCCGGGTGCCGGTGCTGACAAGCTCGTCCGCACGACGTCCCACGCCGTCCGTCGTCACCAGCTTCATCTCGGACTCCGCCGCCACCACGTCTCCACCGAGCGGCGTCCCCGACCTCGCGCGCGATCGGCTTGATTATCCGCTCGCCACCGCGTTCCGCCTCATCTACGCCGCGCGACCGACCTGGCCCGTCGGTTACGCGCGCCTCCGCAGGTCTCGTGAAGATCGTCCCCGAGTTCAGCGCGCCTCTCCACCGATCGAGCATCGGGCTGCCGCTGCGTCGCCCCGTCGGGCCGCAGCGCCGCCGCCCCGCGGTTCTCCTCGCGGCTGCATCGACTCGTGCGTCGCCGCTGCATCGCCCCTTCGGGCCGTAGTGTCGCGATACGCGGTCCCCGCCGCCGCCCCGAGGCCGTCCCCGCGGTTGCACCGACTCGCGAACCGCCGTTGTGTCGCCCCTTCGGGCCGCAGCGTCACGGCCCGCGGTCCCCGCCGCCGCCCAGAGGTCTTCCCGCCGTCGCCCCGACCCGCCTGCCGCCGCTGCGTTGCCCCTTTGGGCCGTAGTGCCGCGGTCCGCTCCGCCGTCACCGCGCGTCGACCTCCCGTGGTATGCGCCGCGCCGTCTTCCTTGGCGCGGGAGCGCCACCGTCCGCGCCGGTCTTCGTCACGCTGTCAGGGTTCTTCGCCTACTTCGAGCACGGCCGCCGCACTCCTAACCTAGCCGCAGCCGCCGCCGTCAGGCCGCCGCCGCTACCTTCGTAGCCGCCGCCGCCCGTCCACCCCCTTCGTCTTCGTCCAACACCAGCTCGTCGCCAGCGTCGCCGTCATCTACCCCGACCGCTTCATCTACTCCGACAACCGCGGGCGACATTGGCCCCGCGCCGATTGGCGTCGCAACCCTCGTCGAATCCTTCACTGCTGGCCTCCGACCTCTTCGATATGGCGTACAGCTTGTGCAGGTCCCAGTCTACGCATGCCCAGTGCCGGCAACACCGCTGCGTGCCTTCGTCCACGACGTGTCCCCGGGCCTGGCAAGCCTGGTGCGGCGCTTCATCAACTTCGTCTTCGTCCGTCTACGCATGCCCGGTGCTGGCAACACCGACGCGTGCCTTCGTCTACGATATGTCCCCGGGCCTGGCAACCCCGGCGCGACGCGTCGTCAACAACACTTTCTTCCCGGCGCACCCCTACTTCGACACCACTGCACCCATGCTAACTCGGCGCCCTCCTGCGCCCGCGGCTCCATAGCGACTTCCTCGATACCGGCTACCCCGACTCGACATCGACCACGACATTCTTCGCACGGCTACCTCGACCACGGCTCCATCACCCACGCTCTCGGCTACATCGACAAACGGCAGAAAGGGCTACCGCCTGCTTGAGCAACCTCGTCGGTTTCCACTCCAGCCACGACTCCGTGATGCGTCGACCGTTACGACTGTGGTGGGGGGTGTCCGTCGGCTTGCCTTCGGATTCTTCTCCAGTCTTACCGTCTGCGTCGCTACCGTTGTGACTGCGGGGGTATGTTGAGTATAATGTTTATTAGGAAAGACGAGATAGACTAGGATTTGTTCTGGCTTGTCTTTTACTCCAAGTAGATGATTGTACTCCTATATATGTGCCCATGAGGCTCAAGCAATACAACGAACTATTCCACCAAATCCCTCTCTCCCTTCTAACAATGGGTGGACCACGGGCGTGCGCTGGACTGCCTTCACGGGGCGGCTTCGGTTGCCCCTACGCGCACCCGCCCGCTTGCCATGGGGAGATTGGGGCGTCCTTTTAGCGACCCTAGATTATTGAGGGTAGAGTCGTTGGCGTCATGTGTCTGCCCCGCAACCAACAATGCCGTTTTTGGCCTGGCATGCGTGTGGCCATCCGATCATCTGTCGGCTCACACCCGGACACTTTCTTTGGGGCCCATGACACATGGGCATCGGACACAAGGGAGTCCACCTTTCTGCGGTGGGTTTGCATCGTGTTCACGTGCGCTCTCCTGTGTGTTGCGTCACGTGCATAGGGAGAGACGGGACATCCTGTCAGCATCTCTTGGGCCCAGCCGGAGGCTGGGTCAACATCTCTTTTAGGGTGATGCATAGGCTATAGCTATTATTGGCTGGCATAGGATGCTAATTTTTTTAAAATAATACATTTTTTTATTAATTTCCATAAATATTACGCTGGGTAAGTTTTTTTCAAAAATAATACACCGTCGGCCCGCTGCAGGCCGACTGGGCCTAGTCGGCCCACAGCAGGCCGATTGGACTCCAGTCGGCCTACAGCTGGCCGACTGGCCCCTGTCGGCCCACTGTGGGCTGATTGGGTCCTGTCGGCCCACTGTGGGCCGACTGGAGCTAATTAGCTCGCTGTGGCTAATTTTTTTTCCAAAAAAAGTAGGCATAAAAAATATGTTTAAAAAAAATGTTAATTATGGAATTAAAAATGTTAAACGTGTATAAAAAAATGTTCCTGATGTATACAAAAAATGTAAAATATATATGCAAAAAATTTGACATAAAAATATGTTTCAAAAGTGTTAAGCATGTATTTAAAAATTATTAAATGTGTGTATAAAAAATGTTCCTTATTTATACAAAAAATATAGAATGTGTATGAAAAAAAGTTGACACCAAAAAAATATGTTTGAAAAATATGTTTGAAAAGTTGACATTTTTTCAAATATATGATTAAAAATTGTTAAATGTGTGTATAAAAAATATTTCTTATCTATTCAAAAAATATATAATGTGTATGAAAAAAAGTTGACACCAAAAAAATATGTTTGAAAAAAATGTTCCAGTTCCATACATAAAGAGCAACCAATCATACTTAGGTCCGTGATGCTCCCATACCGGATCCGGAGCTGGAACATTTTTTTATACACGTTTAACCTTTCATTCCAATACATGGTGAACATTTTTCCAAATACATGATTAACATTTTTTTCAAACATATTTTTTTGGTGTCAACTTTTTCTCATACACATTCTATATATTTTGTATAGATAAGGAACATTTTTTCAAATACATGATTAACATTTTTTTTCAAACATATTTTTTGTTGTCAACTTTTTTTCATACACATTCTATATTTTTTGTATAAATAAGGAAAAAAATTTATACACTCATTTAACAATTTTTAAATACATGCTTAACACTTTTTAAAACGTATTTTTTATGTCAACTTTTTGCATATATATTGTACATTTTTTTATACATGTTTAACATTTTTTAATTACATAATTAACATTTTTTAAACATATATTTTTTATGCCTACTTTCTTTGCAAAAACAATTAGCCCACAGCGAGCCAATTAGCTCCAGTCGGCCTACAGCTGGATGACAGGACCCAATCAGCCCACAGTGGGCCGACAGGGGCCAGTCGGCCAGCTGTAGGCCGACTGGAGTCCAATCAGCCTGCTGTGGGCCGACTAGGCCCAGTCGGCCTGCAGCGGGCCGACGGTGTATTATTTTTGAAAAAAAAATTACCCAGCGTAATATTTATGAAAATTAATAAAAAAATGTATTATTTAAAAAAATTAGCTCATAGGAATACATGTGCAAATACTCAGGACATGTACATGTGATGTTATCGAACTTTTTGGAATGCCAAGCTATTACATTCAGCTGGGACTAGCATTTAGTATTCGCACTAGTGGATAATATGTGGTTATTGGAAGCACACATACAACTTATAATTTTTTTCCTAGAAAATGTTCATTTGCTGGCCTTTACAAACGGCAAAGGTCGATGATGCTCCCCACAATATATAGCAAATGTATTAGTAGAACCGATAGTCGAGCAACAATGGTTGAATCAAGTTAGCGTGTGGGTATCATGCATGTGAACCGATAGTGGAGTAGACTATCCTCAGCTAGATCTTTCGAGAGGAATGAGACGCATTGTGAATTTTGGTTGATGTTTGTCCACTAGTAGAAAGAGGGCATAATGTGAAGTACATTAATCCTGATTTGCAACTGAACCAGCACTAATGTGATCATTAGTGCCGGTTCCAACGGCTAGGCGGTCGGCGCTCATTAGTACCGGTTCATAGCGAACCTTTAGTATCGGTTCATGCCACAAACCGGTACTAAAGAGATCGTGGCTGGCTGTTGTCAGGATGGGGCCCGACCAGCCCGTTTAGTACCGGTTCTTGGCATGAACCGGTACTAAAGAGGTTGTGGCAGGTTGTTTTTAGTCCCACCTCGCTCCCCTAACAGGGTTTTTACCACCTTAAATATGTTACTTCTCAAACTATCACAAGCACTTGGTCTTCATTGAACTCTATGTGTAGAATTTGTGGCCGCAATATGAGTCTTTACCGGTTTCTAAACCGTTAAGGACTCATACTGAGAATTCAGATTGTACACAAAAAGATCATCGATAATCAATATATTTTTGATGTATATTTTTACATGTTTACACCCTCACTCTCTCCTCTCTCCACTCACACTCACACTCACTCGGTCTCCCCCTCAATCCCCCCGCGCCGGTCCTCTCCCGCCGGCCGCCCCTCACTCTCTCCTGACTTAGCATGTGCAAAATGAACTCTGAAAAGATTGAAACTTAGCCCTGAAATTGAAAAGAACTACAAATGAACTCTGAAAAGGTTGAAACTTGGCATGGTGTCATCATTTCACCCGCATAGCATATGCAAAAAAGTAGAGAGGGTCACGGCAAAAACTGGATGCACTTCGTGTACAAACTGGACAATCTTTTTCGAAATATCAGGGTTTCGGACGAAAACTCATCTGTTACACCGGCAATTCAAAATTTTAATAACTTATTACAACTCCGGACTTTTTTTGCATCCAACATGCACCATTCAAAGCCACGTCATCAACTTTCAACCCTTTCTGACATAATTTGCTATTTTTAATGCATTTACTGATTTGTTTTGAGTTAAATGACCCTGAAATTGAAAAACACTACAAATGAACTCTGAAAAGGTTGAAACTTGGCATGGTGTCATCATTTCACCCGCATAGCATGTGCAAAAAAGTAGAGAGGGTCACGGTAAAAACTGGATGCACTTCGTGTACAAACTGGACAATCTCTTTCGAAGTATCAGGGTTTCGGACGAAAACTCAACTGTTACACCGGCAATTTAAAATTTTAGTAACTTATTACAACTCCGGACTTTTTTGCGTTCAGCATGCACCATTTAAAGCCACGTCATCAACTTTCAACCCTTTCTGACATAATTTGCTATTTCTAATGCATTTACTGATTTGTTTTGAGCTAAATGGGCCTGAAATTGAAAAGCACTACAAATGAACTCTGAAAAGGTTGAAACTTGGCATGGTGTCATCATTTCACCCGCATAGCATGTGCAAAAAAGTATAAGGGGTCACAGCAAAAACTGGATGCACTTCGCGTACAAACTGGACAATCTCTTTCGAAATATCATGGTTTCGGACGAAAACTCATCTGTTACACCGGCAATTCAAAAATTTAATAACTTATTACAACTCCAGACGTGTTACCAATTTGAATATAATGATAAAACACACTAATATTAAACATAAAAAAATAATCATTGAAAAAACTATTTTTAAAGTTAAGTTATTCACAAACTAGTGATTCACACAAATTTCAAATAATTCAAATTTAAACTATTGAAAATATTCACAAAGAAATTCTAAATACAGCAAAAAACTACTCAGAAATAAATAGAATAAACTATATAAAGAAGAAAAGAAAAAACTATATAAAAAATATATTTCGGCGCTGCCCAATGGGCCTGCTCGGCCTTGGACGTGGATATGCAGGCCCATAAGGCCCAGCAGGCTCACAGGGCAGCGCGGGAAAGTTAGGCCGAGAAGCCTGCTTTAGAGAGGAGCTCGAAGTAGCAGCCGCGACTGGGTTTATAAACCAGTGCGGCTGCCCTTCGCTCGGTGAGGTGGGAGTAAACTTTGTTCACTGCGGGATGGGAGCGCACCACCTTTAGTACCGGGTCGTGGCTCCAACCGGGTCTTTAGTACCGGTTTCAGCCATGAACCGGTACTAAAGGGGGTCGCTTCCCGCCGTTTGGCCTGGCCAAATTTGACCTTTAGTACCGGTTTGTGGCTCCAACCGGTACTAAAGGTCCATCCTATATATACAACACTTCAAAAAAATTCAGTTTCATCTCTTTCGACATCGGCACCGGCCCGTACGCCGCCGGTCCCGCGTCGTCGCCCGTCGCTGTCCCCGTCGCCGCCCCCGCCGCGCGCCGTCGCCGTCCCCGTCCGCGCCGCCCCCGTCCCCGTCGACGCCCCGACGCGTCGTCCCTGTCCCCGTCGTCGTCGTACGTCTCGCGCCGCCGCCCCGTCGCTGCGCCGGTCGATCCCCATATGTCTCGTGCCGCCGCCCCGTACGCCGCCGCCCCATCGTCGCCGTACGTCTCCCGCCGCCGCCCCGTTGCCGCGCCGGTCAAGCCCGGCCGGTCATTGACACACACACACACACACACACACACACACACACACACACACGCGTACACGCGCGCGCCCACACACACACACACACACACCTTTTTTTACTTATTTTCTGTTTTCTGTTTTTTAGATTAATGTCAAATTGTTAAGGTCAAAGTTTTAGCTAACTAAGTGAATTAGATTAATGCATGTCAAATTGTTAATTAGATGAAGTAGCTACATAAGAATGTTAGATTAATGTCAAATGTTAGATGAATTAGATAGAACTAGTTTATTTTTAATAGAACTAGTTTATTTTTAGTAAGTGCTTAGTTGAATTAGTTGAACTATTTGAATTAATAAACTAGTTGAATTAGTTGAATTAATAGATGAATTCGATATATTAATGTTAGATGAATTAAATATACATTAAATTTTGGTATATGAGATTTGATCATCTAATTAAAATTTTACTATATAGAACTAGCTACTTTATTTTTAGGTATATGAGATTTGATCATCTAGTTGAATTAGTTGAATTAATTAATAGAACTAGTTGAATTAGTTGAATTAATAGAACTAATAAGTGTTTAATGTTTCACCTATGAACATAGGAAATGTCGTCTGACGACGAAATCAATTTCATTATGTGCGAATACTACGAATGCCAGCGCAGCCTGTGCGACAGAAATTTCCTAGTTGATGATAGGCGCTTCAGCATCAAGCTGGATGAGACCTTCGAAGTGGATACAGTCACTAGTAGAAAAAGGGGCTTTTACCCCAGTTGGTAAGGGCCTTTAGTCGCGGTTTTCGAACCGGGACTAAAGGGTCGTTACTAAAGCCCTAACCCTTTAGTCCCGGTTCTTACACGAACCGGGACAGAAGGTACTCCACGTGGCCGCTGCTGCCAGCCCAGGCAGGGGGGCCTTTGATCCCGGTTGGTGACACCAACCGGGACCAATAGGCAGGGCCTTTTGTCCCGGTTGGTGTCACCAACCGGGACCAATAGGCATCCACGCGTCAGCATTTCAGGGGCTGGGTTTTTTGTTTTTTTGAAGGGGGGGGGGGGGGTTGGGGGGTTTTGGGGGGTTAATTTAGGTGTTTCATATATTGTGTTAGCTAGCTAATTAATAGAGAGAAGTGTCCTCTCTTATCTCCGTGTTTGGTCGACGCTACGTACTATATACGTATGGAGAGGACTAGACACGCTAGCTAGTAAGCAAATGAAGGAACGAGAAGATCGTCATGAACATATGCATACAGAGAGAAGTGATATCGACCACATCTCCTTCTCCGAGAGATTGATCGAACAACAAGTTCTCGTATATCTATCTGACACTACCGGCTACATATATACAATAATTATCTCTTACAATATAATCTCCTAATTAAATTGTAAGAACACAGGGTCCACATAGTATTCTCCGTTTTCAGCGATCACGTGGTCAAGGAAGAATGCCGCCAATTCCTCTTGAATTGCTCGCATATGATCTGGTGCTAGGAGTTCACCCCGCATCCGAAAGATCTAATTTGAAGAAGGGGGTCAATACATATATATATGAATAAATGAAACTCGACACAAATGATGGTAATAAAATAAAATTGTGAATATTATTGCTTACGCACTTCATATTGTTCGTCAGAGTAGCCCCGCTCACAGGTCGTGTGGCGGATAGACTCGCAAATGTAGTATCCACAGAAATCATTCCCTTGTTCCTGCCACAACCACTTTACAAGAAATAGAGGTCAATCTAACTGATAAGCAAGCATGCTAAATGGTATTGATGAAACTAGCGCTTGAATCACTAGGAGATGTGCGGAACATGCTACTATAGTACTTACTTTCGGGTGTGAAAATTGCAGCTTCTTCGGCAGTCCCGGAGCTTTTGTGGTGAATTTTCTCCAAACCCTGCCAGACAAAGAAAACAATTACTTGATATCAGGAAATGAACAAAGTTGCTGATATGGTGGATAATGATCGATTTAACTTACTTCTCGAGCATTTGAGTCATGTTCGCATAGTCCTGGGGATCTTTTCGTCTCGAGTCTAAGACGGTTACTACTCCCTGCTCAAGCTTAATCTCTAGGAGAATATAGTGGAAGCTGCGCATGCATGCATAAGTCATCAATTACATTACCATAACCTGGACTAATAAGGGAAACCGAATATGCACAAGACAGTAACACTCACTTGAAGTTGTAAGGAAAGAGTATTATATCTTTGTTTTGATTTAATACCAACGATCGTAGCAAGTTGGCCTCGGCTTCTTTGGCATGTTTTTCAACCGTATATGCATCTATGAGATTTGTGTTAATGAACCCAATATCACCGATTTGTCTTTTCTTCAATTCGGCGATCTTCAATCTGCATAATATAGTGAGGATAATTATAAATACATGCAATGAAAGAGCTGACCTATATAGAGAGACTTAATGACAGAAGTAGTACTACTTATAGACAGTAGCAAGTGATCGTTGATTTATCGAGGGCCTTTTGATTGAAAAACTGGAAGAACTCCTCAAATGGAACATTCAGCAGTTCAATTCCAACGAGGTCATGCTCCGGTTTAACTCTCAGCGTCAAAGTATTCAGCCCATCAGACTCTCT
Source organism: Aegilops tauschii subsp. strangulata (assembly GCF_002575655.3). NCBI lineage: Eukaryota > Viridiplantae > Streptophyta > Magnoliopsida > Poales > Poaceae > Aegilops > Aegilops tauschii. The sequence continues at coordinate 431,752,394 of NC_053035.3, forward strand.
GCAGGTTTTCATGTACCAATCATGTAATCTTCGCATCATCGTTGTTAGAGATCTTTCATCTTTGACGAGAGGCTTCCCGTAATGGTATTTGTGTTCGTCCACCTCCATGATTTCATAATGTACATCGTCGGGCAGGTAATCTCCAAGATTGCTATAACCGGGCACAATCCTCGGATCATTAGCGACGATGTCGCTAGACACCTTGAGCGGGGGCCACGATTGGTTCGCTTGTTCGCTGAGCTGGGCAATTTTTTTCCCAGCTTGTCGTTCTTTTAACCTTTGATCACTGACAGTACTTCCCGACCGCTCCGCTTCGACAAATGTCTTTGCAATAATGCGCTCATAGTTGCCTTTCGGCGGAGACTTTGGTGTTTTTGTCAGGGCAGCCAGAGTGCGCTTCGCTTTCACCGGATCTACCTTCTCCTCCGGAGGTGGATGTTTCTTTGCTTTCACCCCTTCAAAGAAGTTTGTCACTTCGGCTCGCACGATCTTCGCGTTCTCCTCCGGGGTCCTCTCGTATGGTAACTTCTCTGGAGTCTTCAGAGAAGGACCGAATCTGTATTGCCTCCCGCCTCTGGCAGCTGTACTGCTAGACGCCGGCAGAGCAGACGGACCGGCTGCGGCTGTCTTCTTTCCTTGCTTACGAGGCGGAGGAGAAGGACTACGACGCGCCGGAGCTGCCGGAGCGGCGGCGGGTCTCTTCCGCCCTTGCTGACGAGGCGGAGAAGGAGGAGGCTGGCTGCTCTGGCACGCCGGCGCAGGCGGAGAAGGAGGCGGAGTGCCGCCACGCGCCGGAGAAGGAGGCTGAGTGCCCTGATCACTCGCCGGAGGAGGAGGTGGAGTGCCGCCACGCGCCGGAGAAGGAGGCTGAGTGCCCTGATCACTCGCCGGAGGAGGAGGCGGCGGAGTGCCCTTACTCGCCGGAGGCGTCCAGTTCGGAAGGTTAATGAGCTCCTTCCGCCATAGGCACGGAGTCTTCAGAGCAGAACCCAGCCGAGTCTCCCCTTCACCGGTAGGGTGGTCAAGCTGGAGGTCCTCAAATCCCTCCGTTATTTCATCCACCATCACCCTAGCATATCCTTCTGGAATCGGCCGGCCGTGGTAGGTTGCGCCGGGTCCAGGAGGTAAAACAGAGCCAACAGCCGCCTTGACTTTGAAGTTCTGCCATTGCGCCATAAGGTGGCAATGTTGAGACTCCGTGATAGCATCCACGGGGTAGCTAGCAGGAGCCGTCAAGACATGCTCCGGCTGAAGCAGCTCGGTGGAAGCCACGCTGCTTCTCCGCTGAGATGGCGGGGTAGCTTCGGGGGTAGTTTCGGCATGTCGATTGCCGTCTCGTTCCTCTAGCGCTTGAACCCTTTCGTGCAGCTTCTGAATTTGGGTCTGCTCCACTTTTTTCCTCCTTTCCTGGCTTTTGTATTCGCCTGCGTCCGGAAAACCAGCCTTCCATGGAACGGAGCCTGGCGTGCCTCGTGTCCGTCCAGGGTGCTCAGGATTTCCGAGGGCCATTGTGAGCTCATCGTTCTCTCTGTCTGGAACGAACGTCCCTTGCTGCGCTGCATCGATATAGTGCTGAAGCCTCTTGACTGGTATTCTCAAAAGCTCGTCTGTCCAAACGCACCTCCCTGATACAGGGTCCAATTTTCCGCCAGCCCCGAAGAACCAAGTCCGGCAACGGTCTGGCTAGTTCATTGTCTGTGGTTCGATCCCTTTTTCAAGCAGATCATTCTCAGCCTTAGCCAACTTAGGCCGGGCTTTGAGGTAGCCACCTGACCCCGTGCGATGGTGAAGCTTCTTCTTCGCAGCATTCTTCTTGTTTGTCGCTGACATCTTCTTACTCTTTTCCGATGTCTTGTGGGCCACAAATGCGGGCCAGTGATCTCTGATCTTCTCATATCGGCCGATGAATTCTGGTGTCTCTTCTTTGTCGACAAACGTTTTCAGCTCATTCTTCCACCTCCTAAATAGGTCTGCCATCTTCTTAAGAGCATGAGACTTGATTAATTGCTCTTTAACTGGTTTCTCTGGATCCTCCTCTGGTGGTAGGGTGAAATTTGCCTTCAGCTCAGTCCAGAGATCATCTTTCTGCATATCATTGACATAAGACACCTCAGGGTCTTCCTTCTTAGGCTTATACCATTGGTGGATGCTGATCGGGATCTTGTCCCTAACAAGAACCCCGCACTGAGCAGCAAATGCTTCCTTTGTCCGGATGGGTTCAATCGGTTGGCTGTCGCGCGTGATTGCTGTGATCTCAAACCTTTCATCCGAGCGCAACTTTCTCTTCGGGCCTCGTCTCTTTACCGAAGTTGTGCTTGATCCGGAGGGCTAGAAAAAAGAAGAAAGACGAGATTTAATTAATATGTGTACATACCAAAACAATGAATGCATCAATTAGCTAGTCAGCACAGGCTTAACTAATATATTTACCTGTCCGGACTCTGTTCGGTCACCGGAGCCGTCACCACGGGCTCCTTCTTGCACCAGCATTGGGTCACCAGAGCCATCATAATCATGTCTTTCCTCCTCCACTCTTCGATCACCGTAGCCTGCTTCTTCACCCTGTTGTTCCAGACCATAATTGTCGTTAAGATACGACAAGATATCACCTCCGGCTAAGATTATGTCCCCCAACACCTCTTCTGCTTGCTCGTCTCGTCCGTGCTCCATTGTTTCTGCAAATATTACAACATGGTAATTATTACACAAACATGACAGCAGGTGGATATATTAGTGCAAACGTAGACCTAGCTTATTCCGGGTTTGGGGTGGCCTCGGCAACGCTTCAAGGGTAGGGGCGCGGCGGGAGGGGGTAGGAGACCGACATCATTTTTTTGTCGGGTTTGGGTGTCCTTGAGAGTTTTGGTCGAGCGAGAGGGCCCGGGGGTGCTCCCGTGGTATAAGTTATCACGGTCGAAGTTATCCGGGAGGGGGAGGCAACTGGCGATGAAAACTGAAACTTTTCACAAGTGTTTGTTATATAGTCCGACGTCCCCCCCTCATGTCGAAGTTATCGGGGAGGGCCTGGGTAGATCGACAACGACAACGCTCTTTTTCTAGGGTTTGGGTGGCCTCGATAGTTGGTCGGGCAAGCGGACCGCCTCTCTCTCATGCATGTCCGACGTCCCCCCTCATGTCAAAGTTATCGGGGAGGGGGTAAATTTTACAAAGTTTTCATACAATCAAAGAACTCTATATATATCATCATCATCTATCATCACAATCAAAGAACTCTATATATCATCATCATCATCATATCATTTACAGAAAAATTCTAAAGAAAAAATAATCTATATATCACAATATCAATATTTTCTATATACATACATCCATACATACATACATACACATACATATACATCTACATTAATTATATATATATGAACAAAAAAACACTAATTCTATTATAAAAAGGTCTATGAACAAAAAAACATCACATCAATATTTTCATCCATCCATATATACATACATACATACATACATACATATATATATATATACATCTACATTATATATGAACAAAAAATACATAAACTTTACTAATAAAAAAAGACAGCGGGCCGGGGCGGCGGCAGCTCACAGCGTGGGTGGCGACGGCGACAGCGACGGCGGGGGTGGGGCAGGGCGCGGGCTCTGGGGCGGTGACGTATGGCGACGACGACGGCGGTGGTGGGGCAGGGGCGCGTGCTCGGGAGCGGCGACGATGGCGGCGGGGGCGGGGCAGGGCGCGGGCTCGGGGGCGGTGACGGCGACGATGACGGCGGAGGCGGGGCAGGGCGCGGGTTCGGTGACGGCGACGACGACGGCGGTGGCGGGGCAGGGGCGCGGGCTCGGGGGCGGTGACGTCGACAGCGACGGCGGGGCCGGGGCAGGGCGCGGGCTCAGCGACGGCGCGGCGGAGGGGCCGGGGCACGGGCGCGGGCTCGGCGATGGCGACGGAGGGGGCGGGAGAGGGGCGCGGGCTCAGGGGCGGGGCGGCGATGGCGTCGGGGCATCCTGGCGGCGTCGATGTGCTCGGCGTTGTCGGGGCAAACTGCAGATGAACTCTGAAAAATTTACTAAGTGTTTGCTTATATAGCAAAGCCATTGGTCCCGGTTCGTGACACCAACCGGGACTAATCCCCCTTTAGTCCCGGTTGGTGCCACCAACCGGGACCAAAGGCCTCTTTTCAGCAGCCCAAAGGGCGGGAAGCGGCGGCCTTTGGTCCCGGTGGGTGGCACCAACCGGGAACCGGGACTAAAGGGGGGGCATTGGTCCCGGTTGGTGCCACTAACCGGTACCCATGCCCCCCTTTAGTCCCGGTTGGTGCCACCAACCGGGACCACACGACATGTGTTGCCCGCGTCGCGGCCAAAGTTTAGTCCCACCTCGCTAGTTGAGAGAGCTCGAGAGTGGTTTATAAGCGTTGCTGCGCCCACCCTCTCGAGCTCCTCTCAACTACAGGCTTTCGGGCCTAACCATACACTATGTGCCTGTGGAGCCTACTGGGCCACGTGCGGGCCTGAATCCTGGCCCATGGTTGGGTTTCTAGTCGTATTCAGGCCGTGGTGGCCCAGTAGATGGCACTTATTTTTCTTTGTTGCTTTATTTATTTTATTTTGTTTCTACTTACAACAAAATACTTACTGTTGCTATTTTTATTAAAGTTTATTTATTTCATGAGCTATATGACCGTGAAATTGAAAAGCACTACAAATGAACTCTGAAAAGGTTGAAAGTTGGCATGGTGTAATCATTTCACCCACATAGCATGTGCTAAAAAGTTGAGAGGGTTACGGCAAAAACTGGATGCACTTCGTGTACAAAATGGACAATCTCTTTCGAAGTATCAGGATTTCGGACGAAAACTCATCTGTTACAACAGGCATTTCAAATGAACTACAAAAAGGTTGAAAGTTGGCATGGTATCATCATAATAGTTGTGGAGAGAAAGTCTTCACTTTTTCTTCGCTTGTGTCCTTTGCTTATTGCGCCGTAACCATGGATAATCTTCATCGTTTATCAGGATGCTTGGATCAGCCTTGACTTTAAAGGGAGGAATTTCATGAAACTTTTCATAATCTTCAGGCATGTCTGTCTTGCCCTCCACTCCCACGATGTCCCTTTTTCCTGAAAGAACTATGTGGCGCTTTGGCTCATCGTATGATGTATTCGCTTCCTTATCTTTTCTTTTTCTCGGTCTGGTAGACATGTCCTCCACATAGATAACCTGTGCCACATCATTGGCTAGGACGAACGGTTCGTCAGTGTACCCAAGATTGTTCAGATCAACTGTTGTCATTCCGTACTGTGGGTCTACCTGTACCCCGCCTCCTGACAGATTGACCCATTTGCACTTAAACAAAGGGACCTTAAAATCATGTCCGTAGTCAAGTTCCCATATGTCCACTATGTAACCATAATATGTGTCCTTTCCCCTCTCGGTTGCTGCATCAAAGCGGACACCGCTGTTTTGGTTGGTGCTCTTTTGATCTTGGGCGATCGTGTAAAATGTATTCCCATTTATCTCGTATCCTTTGTAAGTCAATACAGTCAAAGATGGCCCCCTGGACAATGAGTACAGCTCATCACAAACAGTGTTGTCACCTCTGAGACGTGTTTCCAACCAACTGCTGAAAGTCCTGATGTGTTCACATGTAATCCAGTCGTCGCACTGCTCCGGGTGTTTGGAGCGCAGACTGTTCTTGTGTTCATCGACATACGGGGTCACCAAGGTAGAGTTCTGTAGAACTGTGTAGTGTGCTTGAGACCAAGAATATCCGTCCCTGCATATTATTGAGTCCCCTCCAAGCGTGCCTTTTCCAGTCAGTCTCCCCTCGCGATTTAGGGAGACCTATCTTCTTAAGGCCAGGAATGAAGTCAACACAAAACCCAATGACATCCTCTGTTTGATGGCCCATGGAGATGCTTCCTTCTGGCCTAGCGCGGTTACAGACATATTTCTTTAGGACTCCCATGAACCTCTCAAAGGGGAACATATTGTGTAGAAATACGGGCCCCAGAATGAGAATCTCGTCAACTAGATGAACTAGGATGTGCGTCATGATATTGAAGAAGGATGGTGGGAACACTAGCTCGAAACTGACAAGACATTGCGCCACATCACTCCTTAGCCTTGGTATGATTTCTGGATCGATCACCTTCTGAGAGATTGCATTGAGGAATGCACATAGCTTCACAATGGCTAATCGGACGTTTTTCGGTAGAAGCCCCTCAATGCAACCGGAAGCAGTTGCGTCATAATCACGTGGCAGTCATGAAAATTTAGGTTCTGGAACTTTTTCTCTAGCATATTTATTATTCCCTTTATATTCGACGAGAAGCCAGTCGAGACCTTCATACTGAGCAGGCATTCAAAGAAGATTTCTTTCTCTTCTTTCGTAAGAGCGTAGCTGGCAGGACCTTCATACTGCTTCGGAGGCATGCCGTCTTTTTCGTGCAAACGTTGCAGGTCCTCCCGTGCCTCACGTGTATCTTTTGTCTTCCCATACACGCCCAAGAAGCCTAGCAGGTTCACGCAAAGGTTCTTCGTCACGTGCATCACGTCCATTGAAGAGTGGACCTCTAGCTCTTTCCAGTAGGGTAGGTCCCAAAATATAGATTTCTTCTTCCACATGGGTGCGTGTCCCTCAGCGTCATTCGGAACAGCTAGTCCGCCGGGACCCTTTCCAAAGATTACGTGTAAATCATTGACCATAGCAAGTACGTGATCACCGGTACGCATGGCGGGCTTCTTCCGGTGATCTGCCTCACCTTTGAAATGCTTGCCTTTCTTTCGACATTGATGGTTGGTCGGAAGAAATCGACGATGGCCCAGGTACACATTCTTCCTGCATTTGTCCAGGTATATACTTTCAGTGTCATCTAAACAGTGCGTGCATGCGTGGTATCCCTTGTTTGTCTGTCCTGAAAGGTTACTGAGAGCGGGCCAATCGTTGATGGTTACAAACAGCAATGCGTGCAGGTTAAATTCCTCCTGTTTGTGCTCATCCCATGTACGTACACCGTTTCCATTCCACAGCTGTAAAAGTTCTTCAACTAATGGCCTTAGGTACACATCAATGTCGTTACCGGGTTGCTTAGGGCCTTGGATGAGAACTGACATCATAATGAACTTCCTCTTCATGCACATCCAAGGAGGAAGGTTATACATACATAGAGTCACGGGCCAGGTGCTGTGATTGCTGCTATGCTCCCGAAAGGATTAATGCCATCCGCGCTTAAACCAAACCATACGTTCCTTGGGTCAGCTGCAAACTCAGCCCAGTACTTTCTCTCGATTTTTCTCCACTGCGACCCGTCAGCGGGTGCTCTCAACTTCCCGTCTTTCTTACGGTCCTCACTGTGCCATCGCATCAACTTGGCATGCTCTTTGTTTCTGAACAGACGTTTCAACCGTGGTATTATAGGAGCATACCACATCACCTTCGCAGGAACCCTCTTCCTGGGGGGCTCGCCGTCAACGTCACCAGGGTCATCCCATCTGATCTTATACCGCAATGCACCGCATACCGGGCATGCGTTCAGATCCTTGTACGCACCGCGGTAGAGGATGCAGTCATTAGGGCATGCATGTATCTTCTGCACCTCCAATCCTAGAGGGCATACGACCTTCTTTGCTGCGTACGTACTGTCGGGCAATTCGTTATCCTTTGGAAGCTTCTTCTTCAATATTTTCAATAGCTTCTCAAATCCTTTGTCAGGCACAGCATTCTCTGGCTTCCACTGCAACAATTCCAGTACGGTACCGAGCTTTGTGTTGCCATCTTCGCAATTGGGGTACAACCCTTTTTTGTGATCCTCTAACATGCGATCGAACTTCAGCTTCTCCTTTTGACTTTCGCATTGCGTCCTTGCATCGACAATGACCCGGCGGAGATCATCATCATCGGGCACTGGTTCCTCTTGATCTTCAGCAGCTTCCCCCCTTGCAGCATCATTGGGCACATCGTCTGGTTCCTCTTGATGTTCAGCAGCTTCCCCCGTTGCAGCATCACCGTATTCAGGGGGCACATAGTTGTCATCGTCCTCTTCTTCTTTGCCGTCTTCCATCATAACCCCTATTTCTCCGTGCCTCGTCCAAACATTATAGTGTGGCATGAAACCCTTGTAAAGCAGGTGGGTGTGAAAGATTTTCTGGTCAGAGTAAGACTTCGTATTCCCACATGTAGGGCATGGACAACACATAAAACCATTCTGCTTGTTTGCCTCAGCCACTTCGAGAAAATCATGCACGCCCTTAATGTACTCGGAGGTGTGTCTGTCACCGTACATCCATTGCCGGTTCATCTGCCTGCATTATATATAATTAAGTGTGTCAAAAACCATTACAGAACATCATGAATAGATAATTAAGTGACCAAATTAATAGAAGTTCATCATCACATTAAAACCAAAGTACATACATAGTTCTCATCTAACAACATATAGCTCTCCAGAGCATCTAATTAATTAAACCATACATTGAAACTATGTAAAACATTTCAATGCAAAAACAAATGCGATCATAATCGCAACCAAGGTAACAATTGATCCAACGGCATAATGATACCAAGCCTCGGTATGAATGGCATATTTTCTAATCTTTCTAATCTTCAAGGGCATTGCATCCATCTTGATCTTGTGATCATTGACGGCATCCGCAACATGCAACTCCAATATCATCTTCTCCTCCTCAATTTTTTTTATTTTTTCCTTCAAGTAATTGTTTTCTTCTTCAACTAAATTTAACCTCTCGACAATAGGGTCGGTTGGAATTTCTGGTTCAACCACCTCCTAGATAAATAAAATCTATGTCACGTTGGTTGGCATATTTTTCATAAACAATAAATGAACCAAATAGTTATAAGAAGATAATATATACCACATCCGAATCATAGACAGGACGAGGGCCGACGGGGGCGGATACCAAAACCATCGCACTATGTAATAAGAAGGAATAATAAAAGTAACAAAATTAGACAAGTATCTATCTAAAGTAAGAATTTTTTTCTTTCAGAAAGAAGATAAGAACAAGAGGCTCACCATGGTGGTGCTGGCGACGAGATCGGCGCGGGCGATCGACGGCGGTGAAGACGGGGACGAGACGTGACGGACCGCGAAAACCTAGACAAATCTCGGGGAAAATGGAGCTCGGAGGTCGAGTTTCGATAGGAGAAAGATTAACTAGTGTGGCTCAGACATTTCATCGAACACCTCATGTGCATAGGAGGTGAGCTAGAGCACCCAAATGCCCTCCCCTCGCCGGCCAGAAAAATAGAGCACTGTGGAGTGCTCTGCTGTGGCGATGGGGTATATATAGGCAACTCATTGGTCCCGGTTCGTGGCACCAACCGGGAATAAAGGGGGGCATTGGTCCCGGTTGGTGCCACGAACCGGTACGCATGCCCCCCTTTAGTCCTGGTTGGTGGCACCAACCGGGACCAAAGGCCATGTGCTGCCCCGCGTCAAAAGTTTAGTCCTACCTCGCTAGTTGAGAGAGCTCGAGAGTGGTTTATAAGCGCTACTGCGCCCACCCTCTCGAGCTCCTCTCAACTGCAGGCTTTCGGGCCAAACCGTTCTCTTTGCCTGTGGGGCCTACTGGGCCTTCTGCGGGCCTGAATCCTGGCCCATGGATGGGTTTCAAGTCGTATTCAGGCCGTGGTGGCCTAGTAGGTGGCATAATTTTTTCCCTGTTTTTTGTTTTCTCTTTTGCTTTATTTATTTTGTTTTGTTTCTACTTACAACAAAAAAACTTATTTATTTTATTCCATTTTGTTTCTAATTACTTATGTATTTTACTTTATTTATTTTATTTTTATTTATTTTACTGCTGCTATTTTTATTTATTTTACTGCTGCTATTTTTATTTATTTTATTAAGGTTTAGTTATTTTATTTACTATCGTTTATTTTATTAAGGTTTATTTATTTATATTTATTTTATTTACTATAAAAAAATGAACATAGATGCGCCTATAGAGAAAATTCAACCTAAATTCATAATAAATTTCTATGAAATTCAAAGAAATTTACTCTGAATTTAGGTCAAATTCCCTGTATAAGGGCATCTATTTTCACTTTGAGAGGAGCTCAACAAGGCAGAGAGGGACGGGCTTATAAACCGGTGTGTGCGCCCTTCGGTTGGCGAGGTGGGACTAAACTCTGACCGCAACTAGGACCAACCCTTTAGTCCCGGTTTGTGGTATGAACCGGGACTAAAGGGTGAGCCTCTGGTCCCGGTTCAAGCCACCAACCGGGACCAATGGTGGTGGGCCAGGAGCGAGGCCCATTGGTCCCGGTTTGTCCCACCAACCGGGAACAAAGGGCCCGGACGAACCGGGACCAATGCCCCCACGAGGCCCGGCAGGCCCCTGGCCGCACGAACCGGGACCAATGCTCACATTAGTCACGAACCGGGACTAATGTGAATATTGCCCTGTGACCAAAGCCCAGTTTTCTACTAGTGAGTAAGTCACAATGACAAGTCTTTTTTCATAATTAAGCATGACTTATGCTTCATTTGCTTCAACTTATAATTTTAAATTTTGACTATTCTACTAGCGTATCCCCTGCCATGCAAGAATTTTTGTCTTGGATAAGACAGGTTTCAGTCGTAACAAAACTATGGAGGTAAAGAGAGTTTACTTGAAGACCGAGCATGGTTATACCTTGAACGTCAAATTATACAATGAAGACACCTACACCTATTTTGAATGCAAAACTTGGCAAGCACTATGCAAGGCTTATGCATTTAAGCCTGATATGTTTATCACCTTTGATATTCGTTCCGAAGATGATATTGAAGGTAATAGAGACATTTGGGTTGATGTGCAGACACCTCCAGTTCTACTATTATGCGAGTTTCTCAACCATATTTATGTCTTCGATATTGTTTATTCAAAAATAGTTGACAACTAATTTCTATTGATAGCTTATTTCCATTCAAGCAAACATGTCCGGTGCTTCGTAGACATGACCGTCCACTGTCCCGGGGCTGAACTAAACTGCGAGGAGATAAGTCATTATGTTTCATGGCTTGAGGATCTTGATGCTGTCAAGACAAATTATTTCCCTGAATTTGAAAATCTTAGTACTCAAGACATGCGACCAATAGTGATCGTATTGAACTACGGTCACATCTATTTAGGAAAGATGGTAAGATTTTTACTATTTGTCCTTAGTGCATCTTTTGCATACATTATTTTTCAAGCTAAACTTCATTGCTAAGTAATGTTACTATACGATGTTCTTCAACAGGGACTCCCGATGACAGTTGTGCCTCAGTGGATCGGTACTAAAGGTCGCATGTCAATGGTTAGCTTACGGTCAATACATCGTACAATGCACATGAGTGCATTTAGGATTTCTAAAAGCGAAGAATGCTTAATAGTGAAAGATTGGAGCAAAATTGTTAACGATCGCAGAGAAGAATTAGGGGGCAGCAATCAGAAGCGCAGCCCACGATTAGGAGATAGGTTCATCTGCATGCTCCAATATGATGAATCGGGAGAGCTATACATGTTCTATGCTATTTTACCTCAGAGAGAGCAGCAGGAGTGATTAGCTAGTTCATGCTCTTAGTACTTGTTCTCTCATGTCCGTGTTCTTCATCCTGAAGTTAATCTCAAAGAGTGATTTGCTTTTATGGTCTTATGAACGATTATAATCTCATGACCATGTTGAACTTGATGATATCTTTGCTTCTGGTACAAGTGAATGTTTCTTTTTTAAGCTAGTGTTGGTGGTGATTAGATAGCAGTAATGACTATGATGATTAAATAGGTAATGATGACTATATATGATGATTTTCAGCTAGCTAGTATACTGTTGTTGGTGATGATATGATGCAAGAGTTTTTATATTAATATTATGATGATGATGACGATGATGATGATGATGATGAGGAGTTATTATATCATTTATGAAAGAAACCGCAGATTAGTTTAACCACTATATATGATGATGCATCCAGTCGAAACTAATCTGCAGTACTTTCACCTAATGATTTAACAACTCATTATAATGTAAAAACAATCTGTAAATTAAATTAAAAACACAAAATTAAAGAAAAAATAAAAAATAAAACCAACCTCCCCCAAACATTTAGTGCCGGTTGGTGTTACCAACCGATACTAATGGTCTCCCCGCACCCGGGCCTGGCTCGTGCCACGTGGTGGCACTTTAATGGCGTGCCGAACCCCCCTGCCCCCCTCTAGTGCCGGCTACAGAATCGGCACTAAAGGCCCTTACAAACCGGTGCTAAATCCCGGTTCTGCACTAGTGGTCAGCGCCTCCTAGAAGAACATGAAACGCGTCGACCACGACTTAGCTTCTTTCATCCACATGACTGATGCCGTGGAGCTCGACCTGCATAGCAACTTTCCCTTCATTCACAACATAATGCCGATGGACGAGTATAAGTTTACTCAGGGCCAGCTAGGCATGAAGGGTGGCAGCCTAGGGCTCACCAATTTTTTTATGCATAATATTAGACTTTATAATACCCATTGGGTATACTAGTACTCAGCCCATTGGCGGTACACCTGTGGTCTAAAAAATTAGTTGAACTGCGAACACGTCTGAGTGAGTCGATTAGTATCGATACTCTGACTGGGCCTTCTGTGAATCCAGCTACTCTACCCTATTGTTTTACCGTCCCTAAGATTATACTACGATTCACACTTACCTGTAGAAACGTACACATATGCAATATTTTCAGAGCTTTGTGTCATCCTTCGTCAAGAACTATAAACACAAAGTCAACGACCTGTAGAATTCCATGGGAGAACAAATAACTCCACGCCATGGCCTTCCACGGAACACATAAATTTGTGATTTCCTAAGAGGTAAAGTGCTACAACTTTGGATGATCACTAGTGATAAAAGTTGGTCTTCAACCCAAGTTAAATACACTGAGAATGCTACAACTTGCGCTGGATGATCACTTATTCACTTTACTGCAAAGAATGTAAAGTCGGGAGAGCACATAACTTCAGGTCATTATCCCGAGGTAAATACATTGAGAGGGCTAAAACTTGCGCTTGATGATCACATTAATGTTAAAAGTTGCATAGAATGTAAAACAAGGATGGTGTGTATTTGAATGTGGGACCTCGCGAACATATTGGCTAGCACTTACAAGGTAACCAATGCACCATGCAGTGTTTATTGTTTAGATTAGATATTAGTTTATATTATATGGTCTTCATCTTGCTTGCCGCGATGGTCTTCTGGGGCTGAGGTGGCAAGAGGGAGGTGGTGGTGGGGTCCTACTGCATACCACAACTAGAACTTACTAACCAGTAGCATGCTGCACCTTGGGGAACCATCGTGGATGGTGTGGCGATTCTTGTATACACACAAACTTTATGAAGGTTAATTTGATTAGTGACATTCTGGTTTTACAATCCTGCTAGGACCATCCGGCGTCGTTGTGCAGATCGCCTCCAGTTTGATGTTCGAATGATGCGACTTCAGAAGCACCAGTACCATCTGGGCCCCTCAAAGGCGCCTGACTCCCGCCACTCATTAACTACTGTAGAATGCACTTCAATCGCTAAGAGGGGCCATGATACACACGTCTAGTGTCAACTATCCAACAGGACTTCGCAGTCCGGTACTAGGCCCTACCGAAGACTAGATAGCCTTTCTACGTACGAAACTATTTCACGAGGAGAGAGATAGAAAGCCAAATCATTGCATGCCATTTGTTTGAGAGAACTTTGGATGAAATGAAGAGCTCTCCCCACCTCTATTTATAGTGAGAGCAAGGGGTAGAGGCTAGGAGGGAAAGACCAAAAAGACCTTGGATATTTTCCACCCAAAAGCTACGAAAAGTGGTAGGAAGCCCCTTGGGTGGGACTCCCACACCATGGACGGTTTGGGCTGCCTCATATGAGACCCTCCTCCAGAAAACATGCTCCACAACTTTAGGGACAAAGCCCGAAAAGCTGGCATTAAAAAAGCGACCAAACATGGCAATAGTGTTGACTGCATCATCCCACGATTAGTGGGATCCTGGTCCCTCAGACCGGGACAAGATTTTTCCGCAACCGTTATTTTGGAAAATTCCCAAAGCAGGTCCAAAACATTTCCGGCACCCCCTAAAATAATTCTGGACGTGTTCCGAAATATTTTTTGCATGACGATTTGTCGATGAAACATACACCGATATCTGGATGCACGTACGTCTATTCATAACAATACAAGAAATCAGCATATAGGTGGGGTCACATTAGCGGCAGGCTCCATCACTGCACTATTGGGAGAAGGCCTAGTAGTGGCGGACACAAAATGGTCATCAGTGGCGGGCTATAGGCCCAGGCAAGCCCGCCATTGACTTCCCGACACTGGTAACATGCCATAGTGGCAGGCCAACGCATGTCACTGTTAAATCAATTAGCAGTTCCGGGCGCAAAAGCTTGCCCACCACTAGTAACTAGAATAAACCTAGCGGTTTTTATTTATGCAAGTGGCGTGGCCCTAGTCCTGCTCGCCACTGCTAGTTGTTTTAGGATTTAAAAAATATATACTGTACTTGTACTATGATGTAGAGTACAGCTTCCGTAATACATGGAATTATCGGATGTACATACAAATAACATATTGGCTGCATGGAGTATAAAAATTTACACTCATCATCATTGATATATAAATTTACATAGGCTAGCATGGAGGGCACACATATCATCAATGTTCTAATCGACAAGAAATAAAATAGCAAGAGCGGAAGGGCCGAACAGGGTAGGCCACTAGTAGCAAACAGGGCTTAGGTCACAGGGCACTTTTCACATTAGCCCCGATTCAGTCACGAACCAGGACTAATGTGAGCATTGGTCCCGGTTCGTGCGGCCAGGGGCCTGCCGGGCCTCGTGGGGGCATTGGTCCCGGTTCGTCCGGACCCTTTGGTCCCGGTTGGTGGGACAAACCAGGACCAATGTGCCACGCTCCTGGCCCACCACCCTTTAGTCCTGGTTCATATCACAAACCGGGACTAAAGGGCTGGTCCTAGTTGCGGCCAGTGTTTAGTCCCACCTTGCCAACCGAAGGGTGCTCACACCAGTTTATAAGCCCGTCCCTCTGTGCCTTGTTGAGCTTCTCTTAAAGTGAAAATAGATGCCCTTATACAGGGAATTTCACCTAAATTCACAGTAAATTGAAATTTACTGTGAATTTAGGTTTAATTTTCTCTATAAGCGCATCTATGTTCATTTTTTTATATTTATAAAATAAATAAACCTTAATAAAATAAATAAAACTAAATAAACCTTAATAAAATAAAATAAAATAAACTATAGTAACTACAATAAATAAACCTTAATAAATTAAGTAAAAATAGCAGCAGTAAAATAAATAAAAATAGCAGCAGTAAAATAAATAAAAATAAAATAATTAAAGTAAAATACATAAGTAATTAGAAATAAAATAAATAAGTTTTTTGTTGTAAGTAGAAACAAAACAAAAAAATAAAGCAAAAGAGAAAAAAACACGAGCCATCAACTCCATAACCGCCATATCTGGGATAGAGAAGGGCGATCCCTTGGAGTGGGATTCACATACAGTTGCCCGTAACATCTACCATTCGAGCCTAGCAGGTGGAACTCGGATCTGTCAACAGTGTCAAAGCGGCAAATAGCAGGCGGAGGAGAAGCCACCGATGTCATGTGTAGATCCCTTCTAGGTCTTGCGGATCGTGCTATTACAGCAATTTGGTTGGTTGATCCCAAAAAAAAAGGAATTTGGTTGCTTTTCTTGAAGCCCTAGCTTGTTGTGCCGTCCTATTCTCTCAATGCAATTTAGCAAATGCTACTACAGTACAGTAAAGGGCACAAAGAAAAAGCACGCAGTGAAGGAAAATACCTCCATATCAAAGCTGCTACTTATCTTGTTGGTTATCAGGATGTGGATATGTAGAATTTTCTCTAGCCACGGCAACAGACATGCATTCATCGAGGGGGTTCACTACAGAACAAAATAAATGCTGACGTTAGTTGTTGAGGGTACGTTTGACATCCCTGAGAGACTAGATAATGAAAAGATGAATCGTCAAACCTGGATGAACAAAGACGCTACCAAGTGGATGAATCTGATGGCCTGTCCTCCCTTGAAGATCATGCGTCCTCCCTTGAAGGCGCCACCAGGGCCATGGACGCCTCATACACCGCCGCCGACGTGTTGTAGTGATGAGGTATTGTGCAGGATCTGACACAGGATCACCTTCAGGCAAGATGAATAGGTCTTCAGGGGCATGACGGCCGGCCACAGCAGGCCCCTGCCATGGACGGCGCCGCCCGAGCCACAGCCGCTCGCCAGCTCGCCTCTGGAGCAGTCCAAGCTTATCCGCGAGCTCGTCCACTAGTGCCCGTCGCCGCCACGACGTCCTGCAGGCTAGAGAACGGCGGTTCGCCGTTCTTATCCACGGCCACCGTTGGAACCGACTCCGGACGCCTATATAAGGAGCCCCCGAGTCCGTCCAGTCCCTCAGGCGACCTCAAGCCACCCCACCTAGCACCCCCATAGCAGGCAATCGACCAGGGAGGGTCTTCTTCCCCATCTCCGGCCAGTACGGCCGCCGCCGCCCTCCGGTCCATTCAGTCGCAACCAGAGCCCCCCCGTCCGTATAGCACCAGCATCCTCCTCCCCTCGACCGTGCGGAGCCGCCCAAACCCTCAGCTGCGTCGGGGAACCACCGTAGGCCAAAGCCCCAAACCTCCCGAAGCTGCCGTCCGCCGCGGAGCTCGCCGCCGGCGACTCCCTCCATCCCCGCCACCTCCTCGACCACCGGGAGGACCGCCCCGGCCTGGCGGATCCATCCCGCCCTCAGGACCCCGCGAGGAGCCGCCGTTCGCCGGCGTTGATCGCCAGAGCCCCGCCTCTGTTCGGCCAGAGGAGGAAGGAGGCGGGGGCGACTGGTCAAACCTGACCAGTGGGCCCAAGGGACCCACTGTCAGTGACCCACGAGCCGGTCCACGTGGGTTAAGTGGAGGATCTGACACAGGATCACCTTCAGGCAAGATGAATAGGTCTTCAGGGGCACGATGGCAGCGGCGGCGCCATGGCCACATAGTCCCGGTTGGTGCCACCAACCGGGACCAATGAGTTCCCTATATATACCCCATCGCCACAGCAGAGCACTCCAGAGTGCTCTGTTTTTTCTGGCCGGCGATGGGAGGGCATTTGGGTGCTCTAGCTCACCTCCTATGCACATAAGGTGTTCGATGAAATGTCTGAGCCACATTAGTTAATCTTTGTCCTCTCGAAACTCGACCTCCGAGCTCCATTTTCCCTGAGATTTGTCTAGGTTTAGCGGTCCGTCACGTCCCGTCCCCGTCTTCACCGCCGTCGATCGCCCGCGCCGATCTCGTCGCCAGCACCACCGTGGTGAGCCTCTTGTTCTTATCTTCTTTCTGAAAGGAAAAAATCCTTACTTTAGATAGTTACTTGTCTAATTTTGTTACTTTTATTATTCCTTCTTATTACATAGTGCGATGGTTTTGGTATCCGCCCCCGTCGGCCCTCGTCCTGTCTATGATTCGGATGTGGTATATATTATCTTTTTATAACTATTTGGTTCATTTATTGTTTATGACAAATATACCGACCAACGTGACATAGATTTTATTTATCTAGGAGATGGTTGAACCGGAAATTCTAACCGACCCTATTGTCGAGAGGTTAAATTTAGTTGAAGAAGAAAACAATAACTTGAAGGAAAAAATAAAAAAATTGAGGAAGAGAAGATGATATTGGAGTTGCATGTTGCGGATGTCGTCGATGATCACAAGATCAAGATGGATGCAATGCGCTTGAAGATTAGAAAGATTAGAAAATATGCCATTCATATCGAGGCTTGGTATCATTATGCCGTTGGATCAATTGTTACCTTGGTTGCGATTGTGATCGCATTTGTTTTCGCATTGAAATGTTTTACATAGTTTCAATGTATGGTTTAATTAATTAGATGCTCTGGAGAGCTATATATATGTTGTTAGATGAGAACTATGTATGTACTTTGGTTCTAATGTGATGATGAACTTCTATTAATTTGGTCACTTAATTATCTATTCATGATGTTCTGTAATGGTTTTTGACACACTTAATTATATATAATGCACGCAGATGAACCGGCAATGGATGTGGTGACAGACACACCTCTGAGTACATTAAGGGCTTGCATGATTTTTTCGAAGTGGCTGAGGCAAACAAGCAGAATGGTTTTATGTGTTGTCCATGCCCTATATGTGGGAATACGAAGTCTTACTCTGACCGGAAAATCCTTCACACCCACCTGCTTTACAAGGGTTTCATGCCACACTATAATGTTTGGACGAGGCACGGAGAAATAGGGGTTATGATGGAAGATGGCGAAGAAGAAGAGGACGATGACAACTATGTGCCCCCTGAATACGGTGATGCTGCAACGGGGGAAGCTACTGAAGATCAAGAGGAACCAGATGATGTGCCCAATGATGCTGCAAGGGGGAAGCTGCTGAAGATCAAGAGGAACCAGTGCCCGATGATGATGATCTCCGCCGGGTCATAGTCGATGCAAGGACGCAATGCGAAAGTCAAAAGGAGAAGCTGAAGTTCGATCGCATGTTAGAGGATCACAAAAAAGGGTTGTACCCCAATTGCGAAGATGGCAACACAAAGCTCGGTACCGTACTGGAATTGCTGCAGTGGAAGGCAGAGAATGCTGTGCCTGACAAAGGATTTGAGAAGCTATTGAAAATATTGAAGAAGAAGCTTCCAAAGGATAACGAATTGCCCGACAGTACATACGCAGCAAAGAAGGTCGCATGCCCTCTAGGATTGGAGGTGCAGAAGATACATGCATGCCCTAATGACTGCATCCTCTACCGCGGTGCGTACAAGGATCTGAACGCATGCCCGGTATGCGGTGCATTGCGGTATAAGATCAGACGAGATGACCCTGGTGATGTTGACGGCGAACCCCCAGGAAGAGGGTTCCTGCGAAGGTGATGTGGTATGCTCCTATAATACCACGGTTGAAACGTCTGTTCAGAAACGAAGAGCATGCCAAGTTGATGCGATGGCACAGTGAGGACCGTAAGAAAGACGGGAAGTTGAGAGCACCCGCTGACGGGTCGCAGTGGAGAAAAATCGAGAGAAAGTACTGGGCTGAGTTTGCAGCTGACCCAAGGAACGTATGGTTTGGTTTAAGCGCGGATGGCATTGATCCTTTCGGGGAGCAGAGCAGCAATCACAGCACCTGGCCCGTGACTCTATGTATGTATAACCTTCCTCCTTGGATGTGCATGAAGCGGAAGTTCATTATGATGCCAGTTCTCATCCAAGGCCCTAAGCAACCCGGCAACGACATTGATGTGTACCTAAGGCCATTAGTTGAAGAACTTTTACAGCTGTGGAATGGAAACGGTGTACGTACGTGGGATGAGCACAAACAGGAGGAATTTAACCTGCACGCGTTGCTGTTTGTAACCATCAACGATTGGCCCGCTCTCAGTAACCTTTCAGGACAGACAAACAAGGGATACCACGCATGCACGCACTGTTTAGATGACACTAAAAGTATATACCTGGACAAAAGCAGGAAGAATGTGTACCTGGGCCATCATCGATTTCTTCCGACCAACCATCAATGTCGAAAGAAAGGCAAGCATTTCAAAGGCGAGGCAGATCACTGGAAGAAGCCCGCCATGCGTACCGGTGATCACGTACTTGCTATGGTTAATGATTTACACGTAATCTTTGGAAAGGGTCCCGGCGGACTAGCTGTTTCGAATGACGCTGAGGGACACGCACCCATGTGGAAGAAGAAATCTATATTTTGGGACCTACCCTACTGGAAAGAGCTAGAGGTCCGCTCTTCAATCGACGTGATGCACGTGACGAAGAACCTTTGCGTGAACCTGCTAGGCTTCTTGGGCGTGTATGGGAAGACAAAAGATACACCTGAGGCACGGGAGGACCTGCAACGTTTGCACGAAAAAGACGGCATGCCTCCGAAGCAGTATGAAGGTCCTGCCAGCTACGCTCTTACGAAAGAAGAGAAAGAAATCTTCTTTGAATGCCTGCTCAGTATGAAGGTCCCATCTGGCTTCTCGTCGAATATAAAGGGAATAATAAATATGCCAGAGAAAAAGTTCCAGAACCTAAAGTCTCATGACTGCCACGTGATTATGACGCAACTGCTTCCAGTTGCATTGAGAGGGCTTCTACCGGAAAACATCCGATTAGCCATTGTGAAGCTATGTGCATTCCTCAATGCAATCTCTCAGAAGGTGATCGATCCAGAAATCATACCAAGGCTAAGGAGTGATGTGGTGCAATGTCTTGTCAGTTTCGAGCTGGTGTTCCCACCATCCTTCTTCAATATCATGACGCACATCCTAGTTCATCTAGTCGACGAGATTGTCATTCTGGGGCCCGTATTTCTACACAATATGTTCCCCTTTGAGAGGTTCATGGGAGTCCTAAAGAAATATGTCCGTAACCGCGCTAGACCAGGAGGAAGCATCTCCATGGGCCATCAAACAGAGGATGTCATTGGGTTTTGTGTTGACTTCATTCCTGGCCTTAAGAAGATAGGTCTCCCTAAATCGCGGTATGAGGGGAGACTGACTGGAAAAGGCACGCTTGGAGGGGGGACTCAATAATATGCAGGGACGGATATTCTTGGTCTCAAGCACACTACACAGTTCTACATAACTCTACCTTGGTGACCCCGTTTGTCGATGAACACAAGAACAGTCTGCGCTCCAAACACCCGGAGCAGTGTGATGACTGGATTACATGTGAACACATCAGGACTTTCAGCAGTTGGTTGGAAACACGTCTCAGAGGTGACACCACTGTTTGTGATGAGTTGTACTCGTTGTCCAGGGGACCATCTTCGACTGTATTGACTTGCAAAGGATACGAGATGAATGGGAATACATTTTACACGATCTCCCAAGATCAAAAGAGCACCAACCAAAACAGCGGTGTCCGCTTTGATGCAGCAACCGAGAGGGGAAAGGACACATATTATGGTTACATAATGGACATATGGGAACTTGACTACGGACATGATTTTAAGGTCCCTTTGTTTAAGTGCAAATGGGTCAATCTGTCAGGAGGCGGGGTACAGGTAGACCCACAGTACGGAATGACAACAGTGGATCTGAACAATCTTGGGTACACTGACGAACCGTTCGTCCTAGCCAATGATGTGGCATAGGTTATCTATGTGAAGGACATGTCTACCAGACCGAGGAAAAGAAAAGATAAGGAAGCGAATACATCAGACGATGAGCCAAAGCGCCACATAGTTCTTTCAGGAAAAAGGGACATTGTGGGAGTGGAGGGCAAGACAGACATGTCTGAAGATTATGAAAAGTTTCATGAAATTCCTCCCTTCAAAGTCAAGGCTGACCCAAGCATCCTGATAAACGATGAAGATTATCCATGGTTACGGCGCAATAAGCAAATGACACAAGCGAAGAAAAAGTGAAGACTTTCTCCTGCAACTATTATGATGATACCATGCCAACTTTGTAATAGACGAGTATGATACCATTGTCCGTTTTGTACAAGAAGTGCATCTAGTTTTTGCCGTAACCCTCTCAACTTTCTTGCACATGCTATGTGGATGAAATGATGATACCATGCCAACTTTCAACATTTTCAGAGTTCATTTGAAATGCTTTTCAATTTTAGGGTCTTATAGCTCAAAATAATTAGTAAATGCATGAAAAATAACAGGCCAAAAATTAAAAATTATGCCACCTACTGGGCCACCACGGCCTGGATACGATTAGAAACCCATCCATAGGCCAGGATTCAGGCCCGCAGAAGGCCCAGTAGGCCCACAGGCATGTACAGAGAGGTTAGGCCCGTAAGCCTGCTTTAGAGAGGAGCTCGACAGCTCAGGCGCACCGCACCTTATAAACAGGTGCGGCTCTCTCTTAGCTAGCGAGGTGGGACTAAACTCACCACCACGCCGCTGTGCAAGGCCATTGGTCCCGGGTGGTGGCACGAACCGGGACCAATTCCACCCTTTGGTCCCTGTTGGTGCCACGAACCGGTACTAATGAGGCTGTGGCCCCACGAGCACCTTTAGTACCTGTTCGTGGCACGAACCGGTACTAGAGTTTCTTACTAAGCAGTTTTTTAGTCCCACCTCGCTAGCTGAGAGGCACTAGGAGCGGTTTATAAGCCCTGAGTGCAGAGACGATGAAGAAGAGGCGCAATGCTCACGTTGCTTAGCTTCAAGCCTTGAGGAATAAGGTAGACTGCATCGAGCTATGTGCAGTGCAGTCTACACTATTCCGAAAGGCTTGAAGCAAATCAACGAGCATTGCGCCTCTTTTTTATTTTTAATCATTAAAAGCAAAAAAGAATTTTCATAAAGAACTTTTTTTGATAGAAACTTTAATAGCAAAAAGAATTATCATAAAGTAAAATAAATAAGTAATTAGAAACAAAATAAAATAAAATAAATAAGTTTTTTGTTGTAAGTAGAAACAAAACAAAATAAATATAGCAAAAAAGAAAACAAAAAAACTAAATACAGCAAAAAGAATTTTCATAAAGAACTAATGGCACTAATAGAAAGTTTATATTTTTTCTAAAACTAATGGCACTAACAGACAGTTTATAATTTTGCTGACCTAAAAGCAAAAAAGAATTAAAAAATAAACCAAAAAACAAAAGAAAATAAATAATGCAAAAAACAGAACCAAAAAACTGGATTTTTTTTAAAAAAACTGCCACCTATTGGGCCACCACGGCCTGAATACGACTAGAAACCCAACCTGGGCCAGGATTCAGGCCCGCAGAAGGCCCAATAGGCCACAGGCAGCACAGTGTGACATTAGGCCCGTAAGCCTGCATTTGAGAGGAGCTCGAGAGGGCAGCCGCAGTGGGGTTTATAAACCACTCCGAGCCCCTCTCAACTAGCGAGGTGGGACTAAACTTTTGGCCGCGGGCAGCGCAAGGCCTTTGGTCCCGGTTGGTGGCACCAACCGGGACCAATGCCCCCCCCTTTAGTCCCGGTTGGTGCCACCAACCGGGACCAAAGGCCGCCGCTTCGTGCCCTTTGCGCTGCTGAAAAGGGACCTTTCGTCCCGGTTGGTGGCACCAACCGGGACTAAAGGGTGGCATTGGTCCCGATTGGTGCCACCAACCGGGAACAAAGGTGTGCCTATATAAGCCAACACTTAGGAAATTTTCAGATCCCTCGCCAGTTGCCCCCGACGCCGCCAGGCTGCCCGTGCTCGCCGTCGTCGCCCGCTCCTCGTCGCCGTCGCCCCGCGCCCTTGCCTCGACGGGTCGCCGCCCGGTGCTCGTTGCCGTCGCCCTGCCCCCACACGCCGCCCCGCCTCGTGCTCCCCTGCTCGCGCGTGCTCGCCGGCGCCCTCGCCGCCCCCGCCCCGTCCCGCCCCCGCGCGCCGGCGCCCTCGCCGCCCCCGCCGTCGCCATCGTCCTAGCCGCCCCCGCTGTGAGAGCCGCCGCCCCGGCTCTGTTTTTTTATTAGTTTAATTGTTTTTTGATCATATATATATAATGTATATGTGTATGTATGTGGCTATATGTTTTTGTTCATATGTGGCTATATTTTTTTTTATTAGTTTAATTTTTTTGTTCATATGTGATGTATATGTGTATGTGGCTATAATGTATATGTGAACAAAAAAAAATTTGTATGTATGTAGATGTTCAAAATGTATGAATATATATGTCAAAAATGTTTTTTTGTTCATAGAAAGTTTTTTGTTCATATATAGAAAGTTTTTATATATGACAATGGATATATATTCGATATATATGAGAAATGATGATCCATGGAAAAGTTTTATATATGCAAAAGTTACAATTTTAGAAAAGTTTTATATATCTAGCTAGGAAGGGAAGAAGAAGAAAAAGAAGGATAGGAAAGAAGAAAATAAGAAGAGGAAAGAAAGAAGAAGAGGAGAAGAAGAAAGAAGGTCACCCCAAACCCAGAATAAGAGTTAGGTCTACGTTTGCACTAATATATCCACCTGCTGTCATGTTTGTGTAATAATTGCCATGTTGTAATATTTGCAGAAACAATGGAGCACGGACGAGATGAGCAAGCAGAAGAGGTGTTGGGGGACATAATCTTAGCCGGAGGTGATATCTTGTCGTATCTTAACGACAATGATGGTCTGGAAGAACAGGGTGAAGAAGCAGGCTACGGTGATCGAAGAGTGGAGGAGGAAAGACATGATTATGATGGCTCCGGTGACCCAATGCTGGTGCAAGAAGGAGCCCGTGGTGACGGCTTCGGTGACCGAACAGAGTCCGACCAGGTAAATATATTAGTTAAGCCTGTGCTGACTAGCTAATTGATGCATTCATTGTTTTGGTATGTACACATATTAATTAACACTCGTCTTTCTTCTTTTTTCTAGCCCTCCGGATCGAGCACAACTTCGGTAAAGAGACGAGGCCTGAAGAGAAAGTTGCGCTCGGATGAAAGGTTTGAGATCACAGCAATCGCGCGCGACGGCCAACCGATTGAACCCCTCCGGACAAAGGATGCTTTTGCTGCTCAGTGCGGGGTTCTAGTTAGGGACAAAATCCCGATCAGCATCCACCAATGGTATAAGCCTAAGAAGGAAGACCCTGAGGTGTCTTATGTCAATGATATGCAGAAAGATGATCTTTGGACTGAGCTGAAGGCAAAGTTCACCCTACCGCCAGAGGAGGATCCGGAGAAGCCAGTTAAAGAGCAATTAATCAAGTCTCATGCTCTTAAGAAGATGGCAGACCTATTCAGGAGGTGGAAGAATGAGCTGAAAATGTTTGTCGACAAAGTAGAGACACCAGAATTCGTCGGCCGGTATGAGAAGATCACAGATCACTGGCCCGCATTTGTGGCCCACAAGACATCGGAAAAGAGTAAGAAGATGTCAGTGACAAACAAGAAGAATGCTGCGAAGAAGAAGCTTCACCATCGCACGGGGTCAGGTGGCTACCTCAAAGCCCGGCCTAAGTGGGCCAAGTCTGAGAGGGATCTTCTTGATAAAGGGATCGTACCAGAGACAATAAACTGGCCAGACCGTTGCCGGACTTGGTTCTTCGGGGCTGGCGGAACCTTGGACCCTGTATCAGGGAGGTGTCGTTCGACGGACGAGCAACTTGCAATACCCGTCAAGAAGCTTAAGCACTATATCAATGCAGCCCAGCAAGGGACGTTCGTTCCAGACAGAGAGAACGACGAGCTCACAATGGCCCTCGGGAATCCTGAGCACCCTGGACGGACACGAGGCACGCCAGGCTCCGTTCCGTGGAAGGCTGGTTTTCCGGACGCGGGCGGTTACAAATCCCAGGAGAGGAGGAAAAAAGTGGAGCAGATCCAAATTCAGAAGCTGCACGAAAGGGTTCAAGCGCTAGAGGAACGAGACGGCAATCGAGATGCCGAAACTGCCCCCGAAGCTACACCGCCATCTCAGCCGAGAAGCAGCGTGGCTTCCACCGAGCTGCTTCAGCTGGAGCATGCGGCTCCTGCTAGCTACCC
This sequence comes from Aegilops tauschii subsp. strangulata, assembly GCF_002575655.3. Classification (NCBI taxonomy): domain Eukaryota; kingdom Viridiplantae; phylum Streptophyta; class Magnoliopsida; order Poales; family Poaceae; genus Aegilops; species Aegilops tauschii. Next base: position 431,777,883 of record NC_053035.3, read on the forward strand.
CGTGGATGCTATCACGGAGTCTCAACATTGCCACCTTATGGCGGAATGGCATAACTTCAAAGTCAAGGCGGCTGTTGGCTCTGTTTTACCTACTGAACCCGGCGCAACCTACCACTGCCGACCGATTCCAGAAGGATATGCTAGGGTGATGGTGGATGAAATAACGGAGGGATTTGAGGACCTCCAGCTTGACCACCCTACCGGTGAAGGGGAGACTCGGCTGGGTTTAGCTCTGAAGACTCCGTGCCTATGGCGGAAGGAGCTCATCAAGCTTCCGAACTGGACGGCTCCGGCGAGTAAGGGCACTCCGCCTCCTCCTCCGGCGAGTGATCAGGGCACTCAGCCTCCTTCTCCAGCGCGTGGCGGCACTCCGCCTCCTTCTCCGCCAGCGCCGGCGCGCCAGAGCAGTCAGCCTCCTCCTTCTCCGCCTCGTCAGCAAGGGCGGAAGAGACCCGCCGCCGCTGCGGCTGCTCCGGCGCGTCGTAGTCCTTCTCCTCCGCCTCGTAAGCAAGGAAAGAAGACAGCCGCAGCCGCTCCGTCTGCTCTGCCGGCGTCTAGCAGTACAGCTGCCAGAGGTGGGAGGCAATACAGATTCGGTCCTTCTCTGAAGACTCCAGAGAAGTTACCATACGAGAGGACCGAGGAGGAGAACGCGAAGATCGTGCGAGCCGAAGTGAAGAACTTCTTTGAAGGGGTGAAAGCAAAGAAACATCCACCTCCGGAGGAGAAGGTAGATCCGGTGAAAGCAAAGCGCTCTCTGGTTGCCCTGACAAAACCACCAAAGTCTCCGCCGAGAGGCAACTATGAGCGCGTTCTTGCAAAGACATATGCCGAAGCGGAGAACGAAGAGCTGGGAAAAAAATTGCCCAGCTCGGCGAACAAGCGAACCTATCGTGCCCCCCGCTCAAGGTGTCAAAAGACATCGTCGCTAATGATCCGAGTATGGTGCCCGGTTATAGCAATCTTGGAGATTACCTCCCCGACGATGTACATTATGAAATCATGGAGGTGGACGAACACAAATACCATTACGGGAAGCCTCTCGTCAAAGATGAAAGATCTCTAAGCACGATGATGCGAAGACTACATGATTGGTACATGAAAACCCGTAGAGAGTCTGATGGGATGGATACTTTGACGCTGAGAGTTAAACCGGAGCATGACCTCGTTGGAATTGATCTGCTGAGTGTTCCATTTGAGGATTTCTTCCAGTTTTACAATCAAAAGGCCCTCGATAAAACAACGATCACTTGCTACTGTCTGTAAGTAGTACTACTTCTGTTATTAAGTCTCTCTATATAGGTCAGCTCTTTCATTGCATGTATTTATACTTATGCTCACTATATTATGCAGATTGAAGATCGCCGAATTGATGAAAAAACAAATCGGTGATATTGGGTTCATTAACACAAATCTCATAGATGCATATACGGTTGAAAAACATCCCAAAGAAGCCGAGGCCAACTTGCTACAATCGTTGGTATTAAATCAAAACAAAGATATAATACTCTTTCCTTACAACTTCAAGTGAGTGTTACTGTCTTGTGCATATTCGGTTTCCCTTATTAGTCCATGTTATGGTAATGTAATTGATGACTTATGCATGCATGCGCAGCTTCCACTATATTCTCCTAGAGATTAAGCTTGAGCAGGGAGTAGTAACCGTCTTAGACTCGAGACGAAAAGATCCCCAGGACTATGCGAACATGACTGAAATGCTCGAGAAGTAAGTTAAATCGATCATTATCCACCATATCAGCAACTTTGTTCATTTCGTGATATCAAGTAATTGTTTTCTTTGTCTGGCAGGGTTTGGAGAAAATTCACCTCAAAAGCTCCGGGACTGCCGAAGAAGCTGCAATTTAATCACCCGAAAGTAAGTATTATAGTAGCATGTTCCGCGCATCTCCTAGTGATTCAAGCGCTAGTTTCATCAATACCATTTAGCATGCTTGCTTATCAGTTTGATTGACCTCTATTTCTTGTAAAGTGGTTGTGGCAGGAACCCGGGAATAATTACTGTGGATACTACGTTTGCGAGTCCATCCGCTACACGACCTGTGAGCGGGGCTACACTGAAGAACAATATGAAGTGCGTAAGCAATAATATTCACAATTTAATTTTGTTACCATCATTTGTGTTGAGTTTCATTTATTCATATATATATTTATTGACCCCCTTCTTCAAATTAGATGTTTCGGAAGCGGGATGAACTCCTAGCAGAAGATCGTATGCGAGGAATTCAAGAGGAATTGGCGGCATTCTTCCTTGACCACGTGATCGCTGAAAACGGAGAATACTATGTGGACCATGTGTTCCTACAATATAATTAGGAGATTGTATTGTAAGAGATAATTATTGTATATATGTAGCCGGTAGTGTCGGATAGATATACGAGAACTTGTTGTTCGACCAATATCTCGGAGAAGGAGAGGTGGTCGATATCACTTCTCTCTATATGCATATGTTCATGACGATCTTCTGTTTCCTTCATTTGATTACTAGCTAGCGTGTCTACTCCTCTCCATACGTATATAGTACGTAGCGTCGACCAAGCACGGAGATAAGAGAGGACACTTCTCTCTATTAATTAGCTAGCTAACACAATATATGAAACACCTAAATTAACCCCCCCAAAACCCCTAAACCACCCCCTTTAAAAAAACAAAAATCTCAGCTCCTGCCAGCTGCTGACGCGTGGATGCCTATTGGTCCCGGTTGGTGACACCAACCGGGACAAAAGGCCCTCCTGCCTGGGCTCCCCGCACCGGCCACGTGGATTGCGTTTAGTCCCGGTTCGTGTAAGAACCGGGACTAAAGGGCTAGGGCATTAGTAACGACTCTTTAGTCCCGATTCCAGAACCGGGACTAAAGGCCCTTATGAACCGGGGTAAAAGCCCATTTTCCTACTAGTGGGCGCTGCTCCTCCTAGTAGCCTTCTGCTCACTAGTTCTTTGTTGGTTGGATCTCACCTGCAAAAGAAAAAGAATAACAAGCCATGAAGCTATGGATCCACGAACCGGATAAAAAATGAGCATTAACGGGTAAGAATCCACCTGATGTGCATTAACAAAGAATAAATCTAGCTTGTTTATCTTGTTCATTCTGGATTATTTTTAGAATAGATGTACGAATCACTGCTATAAGAGAAAAGAACTTCTAGATAAAGACAAGGGAATGTTGCACATTTAACATCTTAATTATAGGAGGAGAAATCATTTCTTAGCATGTAAACTCCTACAAGCTTGAAAAAGTTACTATGTGAACTACGGAATATTTAATACATCAAGAACACTCAACATTAATTGCCATCGTGCATCTATATCTATATCTATACCTACTAATAAAGAGAATAGGTATTCTTGGTCCGTCGTGACGTTTTGCAGAAAACCCCCACGCCTTTTATGCAATGAACCCACACTTCATCCTTAGTATGTATATATATTCTTGGTCGATCGCGACGTTTTCCAGAAAACCCCCACACTTTTTATGCAATGAACCCACACTTCATCTTTAATATCTACTCCCTCCGTCCGGAAATACTTGTCCCAGGAATAGATGTATCTAGATGTATTTTAGTTCTAAATATATCCATTTGTATCCATTTCTTCGACAAGTATTTCCGGATAGAGGGAGTATATCTATATCTATACCTACTAATAAAGAGAAAAATGATGAGATATATACCCAGCTCAGAAGCAGAGAGACACAAAGAACTAGCGAGGAAGGGAGCAAAAACAAACTCAGAGTTGACAGAAAGAAGAGAGAGAGCCGAGGTAGCCAGCAGCCTGGTGAAGCATCTATGGCCCAACTGCTCCTGCAATGGGGCGGTCAGATCGAGGCGGAGGCTGCCGATGGGGAGTTAGGTGGCAGCGATCTCCAAGGCAGGCGGGGTGATGTGGTTCTAGATGGGACGGCGGCTTCGTGGGCGGCTGGACCAAACCAGAGAAAGAGTGTGTTCTGAACTAGCGTCCGAGAGAATTCTGTTGGTAATTGATCCATTATTTTGTCGTCGTCAAACTTCTCCTCTAGGTGGCCAACCTAATTCGTAACAATTGGCATTTGTTTCGCATTGAAGCACGTCAACTTTTTTTCTCCCGTTGCAACACACGGGCATATTTGCTAGTAATACTTATTGGGTTAATAATCCATAGATATATGTATTTTTAGTTATTAGACTATCCACTTGCTGTAGTGAAACATCAATACTCATCATGTTCAGAAAACTTTTACCTTCTTCCATGCATAATAGATACATGCATCATATAATAGCAAAAATTGCAGTAGCAGCAAGCGAGCGACACGCCTCTATGTGAACTATCAAGTAACAAGTAGTAGCAGCAGCACTGGATAAATTGAATCCAGTCACTCCACTATCATCATAGCACTTCATATAAAAAGTTTATCAATGCACTTGCCTTAGCCTTGATGGTCCACCAAGGAATTAGCATCGGCCTTGGCAGTGAGCTCCCTTGCCATTGTTCTGCTCCTTCTGCTCCTTCCTCATCTCCTTCTTTTTCTGGACAGGGGAAGCAACAAAAATCTAAGATGAGAAATTGCACAGGGTAAAAAAGATGAAATGGAGAAGGCCAGGATGGACCCTTAAAATGTTGTGCACTAACATTCCAGTAAGTACCAGAAACAAAGTATATGGGCAGTCCAATATGCATACGTACACATTAGTTAGGAAATGAAATTACATGAACGTCTATTGGGAATAAAAAAGTCAATGCACAATTTTCCCAATCAATCTTTCAATAAGGTAATCCCTATGATACATCAGAATATGGTGCAAAAATAAGGTAGTGTAATCCGTAACTATAACACATCAGAATATGAAGTCTTAAGCAATGATTTTTTTTCTATGCAAAACCAAAAGTAACAAGACAGTCAACAACATACAGGTTGCACCGTACTACCTTGTACATCACAATATGCAGGATGTATCATCCAGTAGGAAACTCCACCTGTTCAACAAACAAGCAAAATATTAATGCTACGAATAAATAACACATCAAATATTTATTGCAAGTTTGGGCTACAACTACAGTTCTTGTTGTTCACACTACTCAGGCAGAATGTTTGTCTTGCCGAAAACAATGGCAGCTAGCGAGCCTGGGACTGTCTTGTTGTTCAATTTCTTCTTTTTTTAGTTGAACAAAACTACCACTGCTCAAACTGGCGTTGGAGCAGGGGTGAAGCGGTGTCCTCCATGGCGCCGAGGACACAGAGTGGAACAATCTTGCCTTTGTTGTCCCGGCGACCGTGGCGTGGTGGATCTACGAGGGAGAGAAGATAGGGTGAGGAAGAGAGGATGTGTTGTGGCAGATCCATGTGGAAGAAGAGTGGGGAGACCTACTAGAGCCATGATGGAGTCGGGGGTGATGCGGAGGCCGAAACCCTAGCCATGGGGAGGGCTTTCGATGAACGCTAGAGGACGCAAGCGTTGAATCTTGTCGGAGGGGCGGGCGGAGCGGATGAAGGCATTCATGGGGGTGTGCTTCGTGCCATCGATGGCTGCGGGAAGCCACCGGAATCGGCCGGCAAGGATGGTTGCGGCGGTGAGATCTCACGGGAGAGATGGAGGGATCGCAGGTACAGGGGAGGCGTGGGTTGGGACTCTTTTTTCATTTCACTAGGAAGATGCCCGTGCGTTGCACAGAACATCAAGATGCATTTCTTTGAGCAATTTATCTTGTGGGAGAAAAGGATAAACGAGGGAAGGCCTTATTTGCAAATGTGGAGAGGGGTGTGGGTATCTTTTTGCAAAATTGTCATAGTTTCCTTCCTATCCGTCAGATATAAATCGGACGGCCTATATTGCAGGATGGCAGGCACACCATCATCACCAACTCTGTTTTTATAAGAGTAGAGATTTTTTTCTTTTTTCTTTTGGTGGGTGGCGGACTGAGTCTCAGAGCGCGAAAGTAAGGGTGGAGGCCCGAAACAGAAAAACTACTCACGAAATTACGACTGGTGGGCAGAACAAAACTACCACTAGCAGGTACAAAACTACGCCCGCCACTGCTACTTTGAGACAGATTTACCGTGAAATTAAATAATAGATGCGGCGGGCTACAGTTTGTGCCGGTCACAGGTAACAATTGTCTCATGGTTAATCTGGACAACTGTTACCGGGCTTCAATTTGTGCCCCCCCCCAGGGGTAACAATTGTCTGATGGTTAATCTGGACAATATTCTCCAGAGGTAACTCAATAACAGTGTCGGGTGCTTTTATCACCCGCCACTGGTAATTTTTCATATTAACAGTGGCGGGTGCTAAACTGTGCCCTCCATTAATGTGAGTTCACCTATAAGGCCTTTCCCCATAGTGCTGCTGGTATTTTCGACAAATACCAATGGCACGCGCAAGAACAAGCCTGCCACTGGGATTAAATTACCAGTGGCGGATGCCCCAGGCTTGCCCGCCACTACTAGTTAGAGCAACAGTGGCGGGCACTACTAAACGCACAACACTATCAGTTTGGCTACCGACCTGGCTCACCACATTCCTGGGGATGGTCTACCAATGGCATTCCACCTATGCTCAAATATGTAGATTAGTGGCATTCCACCTATGCTCAAATATTTAGGATTTGGTTTTCTGTAATTTGTTATTTAGTATGTTATTTTTTATGACCATTGTATTGTATGAAAAGAATTGTACTTTGTATTAAATTGAATATAATTCAAATTTCAACTATAACTATGTTTAAAATTTTCAGAAGATTGTACGAAATATCATAAATAAAGTATTTACATCTAGTACCATATTGCAACGGCCTAGAAATGATCACATTTGCATCTGAGAACAAAAACAGAGCTCCCACTAGTTTGTCCAATATATGTTGTTTCTAATTTTTTGCATTCCCAAATGCAATCCTAGGACACATTTTCATAGACCTTGCGACTGTGTAAATTAGCTCGAGAGAAACCAAAGAGATTTGAGATGATGAATTTGGTGGGGCTCGGCCTTTTACGATTGCAGAAGGAAGATGATGGAGGCTAAGGTCTCCATATATGCACACAGACACACACGCAAAAAATTGTAGCCAAAATGGAGGCTAAGGTCTCCATATCATCCGAAAGAACTAATGTGAGACATGATGAGAAGTAGGGGCAAGAAGATGAGGCAAAATAGAAATAAAATCAGAGATCGGTCTACCTTGAATAGACCTGGTAACTGGGTTGTGAAGAAATGCTGGCGCACAAATTCATGGTGCGTCCCAATCCCAGTAGGCATGTCACTGATATTGTGTGCCTCTCAACGTCCTCAGCACACTTTGTAAACCCTCGCTTCCTCTCTGCTAGCTAAAAGCCAGTTAATAGATGGGAACAAGTTTGTACTACAACACTCTCTTGCCATGGTGTAGGCTCTGCTATGGATGTCAGGTGCATTGAGCAGGTTTTTAGTGCTTCAATAAACATTTTGACCGTTTATTACTTCTTTTGGGTAAACTAACAGCATAGCAGTATCAACTTTGTATCTCTCTCTCTCTCTCTCTCAAAGAAGCTTCGTTGCGCCCGGCGAGCAGGCGAATTGTATTGAATCAAACTGGTATGGTGAATGCTCGTCATCCACTTCAGAGCACTACAAACAGAAAGATTTTCAGCTTCCACTAAATTAGTATAAATTGTTAGCGCCGCCTCTTGCAGCGCCCCTCCTTCTCTCCGTCGCAACTGCCTCTCACGGCTCAACCTTCTCTCTCGTGATTTCTCTCAAGAACACAGACACTTCACCAAGGAGGAAAATGGCTTTGCCTCTTGCTCCTGGTGAGAAGATAACACATGCGCTACATTTTTCCTCTGGCCCTCACGGCCTTTGTCTATTACTAAATCAGATGACTATTTATACAAAGTTTGGCAGTCAGCCAAGACCCACGTACTCACGCCATACTCCACTAACTCCACCTCCTGAAATCACTCCACGGCCACTACCAAACTTGCGCGTGAATTCTGCATGCAACTAACTAACTCCTAGCTGCAAGTGCGTACATGTCCAACACGAACAAACTGATCCATGCAGCAAACAACTTCATGACTGACTCGACTACTTGCCCATGCAGCACGTTGGCCAGGTCCCACAAGCATCACCGTCTCACACGGTTTCGCGCCTCACGCAGCACCATGGCATCTCGCCGTTGACTTGGCATCACCCTCTCACACGGCTTCGCGCCTCATGCGGCACCATGGCATCTCGCCGTCGTCTAAGTCGTATTGCACGACTGTCTATGGCATCTCACCTTGCGCTCTTGCAGAACCAAAACTACCAACGTACTGCCGCACGACAAGCTACTCCGTAACCTAAACTACATGCAGTACAAAACCAAAATCTGCGGATACATGAATCAAGATTAGTGCTAACATAAGTTACATGTGAACCCTTTGCACAAAGAAACAAACAAAGCCTTATGCTGTGAGATGTCAAATATCGATTGTACTACCATCATAGTGCTGTAAAAAGTACAGTGAATAAAATCCCCGTTTGCTAATTTACATATACCTCTTTCATTGCTTTCATACGTGATACTGGCACATTGATACCGCGGAATATGTGGTCCACGTGTTCTTTGTTTCTGAAAGTCAATAGGTCCTTCAGCCACAAGCGTACGTACGCGCCGAACCACAAAAGCACTTGGGCAGAGAATCTGACGACCAGAGACACCTCGCCGTGTACATCATTATCCACACAACAGTCACGCGTCATCATGGCAGATGGTCGCTCATCTCGTCTCTGCCTAGTCAGTTGAAGCGACCTTCGTGCGCCCAGCAACAAAGGCCTCTCCTTCTTGCCGCTTAAAATCAACTACCTCCAGTTCCACGTATGCTGCTGGGAACCTAATCTCGTCTCTCTCGCTGCCTCGCGCACCTCCAACTGTGGGCGACGTAGGTCACGGTGCGCCTTCATCACCTCCGCATCAAGACGGCGCCCTCCTACCAAGGCGCGCGGTTCTGCGACGTGACCCACCATGCCAGGTACCCGTGCACGAAGAAGGAAGCTGCTAAGAAGGTGTAGGTCACTCACCCGTGTAAACAAAGCGATATCAGGATCAGGCTTCGCCTCCGCGATGGGCTCCGGTGACCACAGCAGGCTGCGGTGCCTTCACTCCCGAGTTGCGCAGTGTCGTCTGGACCGGCAAGTTCAAGCCAGACTAGCCTCCGCGCTACGACGGCACCCCCGACCCCGCGGAGCACTTGCAGCTCTACGAGCTGAGTATCAAGGCAGCCAACGGCGACGAGAAGGTCATGGCGAACTGGTTTCCCATGGCCCTCAAAGATGGCGCGCGCTCGTGGCTCCTGAACTTGTCCATGTGATCGATCTTCTCCTGGGGCGAGTTGCGCGAGCGTTTCGTCGCCAACTTTCAGGGCACTCGCGACCGCCGGCCGGCCGCGGGTGACCTGCGGCTCAGGTTGAACACGGTCCGGGCCGGTCTGGTCCCTGACCGAGCCGCCGTTTTGACTGGCCGCCGGCGGACCGGACCGACCAGCTGGGCGGCCCTGATTTCAGGGCTCGGACCGACCGAGCTCCAGCCCGGGCTAGACCGAGAGGACCGGCCGTGGTCATCGTAGATGAGGTCACAACGCGCACCAGGGCTTGCCGGAGAGCGCAGGAGGAGGTGTAGGGAACTCCATGGTCGAGATCGACGGTGGTGCACACATGGAAGAGACAGGACGCGGCGGCGCCGGCCGGGGTGCCATTGTTAGGCATGAACCTGCGCGTGTTTGCTCCTTAGCAGTTTTTCTGTCGCATGCAAGTATGGTAGAGCGTGCATGAGCCCACGATTTTGTGTGTGCGGGCCTTGCCTTGATTAACGGATCAAATCTGACGTGAAGTTAGTCATGGGATGGCGCCGTGATTATAGGATCGAGCCTGTTTCTGTCGTTCTTTTTCTTTTTAGTAGTGATATATTCCTAAGAATGAATTTTACATAAACTTATGTACTAATTGAATTGGATTGCTACTGTTACCTAAAATCGTGGGGCAGTTATTACAATCCAAACAAAGGTAGCACGTATAGATTTGGTAAGCAAGTCACGTAGGAATAGGAGGTTCCTTCTGTTTTCTGTTCGACTTGATAAAAGGAAACGGAAGCATGGGATGGGCGCATGATTATCGGATTCTCTCGTTAGTCGCTAGTAAAAGGAAACGGCAGCGAAGGGCTAGTCAAGAATGGCGCCGCGACTATCGGATCCAACTCCGGCAATCTCGTTCTTTCTATTCTCTGTTTGACTGAATACAAGGAAAAAAAGGCAGCGCGTGATCTGGGTCTTCTTCTACCTCTTGCCCCTGTACCTGTGTCAATTGCGTGAGTGAGTACTTGATTCCGATGAACAGCGCCGGGTGGGACACGTCCAGGGCGTCGCCGGTGGCCGCGATGAAGAAGAACGGCCTGCACCTTCGGTCCGCTTGGTCGGACCGGGCAAAGACCGGAGCGGACCGAGAAAATTTTGGGCCGAAATTTAGTAACCGGACCGAACAAATTATTCAGCGGGCCAGGACCGGACGGTCCGGTACAGAACAGGCCAAGAGCGGGCCAAAATGCCCGCTCGCTCCGTCTAGCCTGACCTGCGGGGCATCAAGCAGCAGCTAGGGAAAACCTTGCAGAAGTACATCCAGCGCTTCAATAGCATTCGCCTCAAGATCCCCAAGGTGACGGACCAGGCCATCATCTCCGCGTTCTCCAACGGCGTCCGCAACGTCAAGATAAAGGAGGAGCTTGTCATCCACGAGGAACTATGCACGGCCCTGAAGATGTTCAACATGGCGACCAAGTGCGAGAGCTGAGGAAGGGCGTCTCTCCCTCCTCGAGCTTCCAGCCGCTGACACGGAAGACAAGAAGGCCAAGGCCAAAGATGTGAAACGCAAGGGGGCAGCCGTGCTCGCGGCTGAGCCAGAGATGAAGCGCGGCCGGGACCATCCCGAGTCGTTCAAGGGCAGCCGCCCGTTTTGCGCCTTCCACAACGTACACAGCCACAACACAATGACTGTCAAGAGCTCAGGGCCATCCGCGACGGGCGCCAAACCCAAGAGGCTGAGCTCTGGCTCGCGGGCCCACTCCCGTGTACGTCACCTCCCATGGCCCTTGGCGCCTTGTTCTCGCACGAGATAATCGCGGGCGGACAGGCTAGGGCGCGTGACCTGGTGCCTCGCCACCACAGGAGTCGCGCGCCGGTCGTCTTTCTTCAGAATTCTTCGCATGAGAAGACTAGGCACGGCGTCTGTGCTCGGGTCTGTCCCTGCAGCGTCGATAAACCCAACGACCGAGCTCTGTCTGGCAGGCCGGCCCCGTTGATGTCACCTCCTGGGTCGTTGGTGTTTGGCCTTCTCATGTGATCGCCTTAGGAGATTCGTCCGGCGCAGGTTGCCTAACCATCTCGCAGGGCCACCGCAGCCATCAAGAATCAAGACCAGGCGCAACCCGCCTTGAGGTAGGGCCTCGTGAGTCCCGCGCTGGCTCACGAGTGCCCGGACACACCTCGTATAGCCCTGTCGTGCAAGCCACGTGTCAGGGCGGGGCTGTACATGGCCCGGGGGCTCCACTTAGAGGGAGCCCTCACCCACGCACCAGTGGAAGCATCATGCTCCGCGCTGGCAGTCGACATGGTCGAGGAGCAGCTATGCCCGTGCGAGTGCGGAAGCGCTACGCTCCGCGCTGGTGATAAACAACTGAGGGCGGCCCCATGGCCGTATCAACCTCAGGGAGCCTCCGAACTCAGTGTCCAGCCTCGTCGCAACACTTCCCCTTGGGAGAGTCGCGCGAGGGTGCTGGGCACGGGGGCTACGCTCGGGTCACGCCCGTGCGTACGCCACCCTTCCAGGTCCCCCGGACCTGGTCGTCACGCGTCCCTCCTGAGCGGAGCCTCGGCGAAGGAAAAGGTATGAAGGCCATTTGGACGTCAAGGGGGACTCCTGAGCATCGCGACTCAGGAGCCTAACAGGCCACGTAGCCTCTCACCCCTTGGCTCCGTCCTGGTGATCCGGACGGCCCAACGGTGGCTGAGGTACGCGCGGGATCAGGCCCCGCCGACGTAGCACATCAAGCAAACGGGAAGGAAATCGCGGAACATTAGCAAAATATTACAAAAAATATTGTTCTTCAAACATCGAACATAAGTTTTGACGCCTCCACGAGGCACGTTGCATATCACAGAAAAGTTCGCGGGAAGATAAAACGGGAAGAAATGCCACAACTCACCAACAAGCCTCCTCTTCAGCCCCGAGCGCTGCCACCAGGGAGCGCCTCCCCGTCGGCAGCATCGCTGTTGCCAGTGTCATCAACTGCGGTCGCGGGATTGGCGACACCGTCAGCCGGAGGTGCAGGATCGACGGCTAGGAACTTCTTCAATAGGTCTTCCACCTGGACCTTCATGGCTGCGGCAGCATCTGCGCAGTGCCCTTCCTCCACGGGCTCGAGCAGCTCCCCAAGATCGGCATCGGGGTTGCGAAGATGGAGGTGGCTAAAGACGCGCGTCAGAGCTGAGGAGGAAAGCGCGCGGGTTTCCCCCTCCACCATGGGGCCGATCCCGTCGACGATGCCCTCGAGCGCCGTGACAAGATGAGGGAGCAGCTGGGCAGGTCCTTCGTCATCAGTCGCCAACGGCTTCTCCAAGCCCTTCTCGTAGAGCTCTTGTAGTGCCTTGCGGGACCTCTGCTCGAGAGACTTGAAGGCAGCGCGATCCTCAGCCAGAACCTTCACCTTGGCTTCCATCTGAGTCTTCTCAGCCTCCACCTTCTTCTCTAGCTTCTCCAGACGGCTGCGTTCTGCGGCCTGCGCCCTCGCCGACTACTCCAGCTCGGTGTCACGCCGGCGACCGCGGCTTCTCGGGCCCTCATCTTCTCCTCCGCCGCCTTGCGATCGCGAGCCTCGGCCGCGTGCTCATTGCGCACGGTCTCCAGCTCGGCCTTCAGCGACCGGCAGCGTTCCTTGGCGGCCTCGGCGTCCTTCGGTGCTGCGTCACGGGGGGCAGCGGCCAGACCAACGGCTCACTCCCCTTCCTTGGAAGCCCTTACGGGTGGCTCCATGCCGCCCGGATGGACGCATCAGAACGCAGCCACCCCGAAATCAGCTCCAAGTGTCCTGACGCCAGGCGGCGGTTGGGGCCTTGGAGGTCGCCCCGAAGCCGGGTCAGTGCAGAAAAAGCCTCCTCCAGGGCGTCATGCGAAGTAGAAGGATCGCGGGCCAGCGGCATGATGAGAAGAGGAGGAGGCAGCGTCGTCGTCGTGGCCTGTGCGCTAGTGGCGGTAGAAGAAGAAACCGGGGGCTCCTGAACCCTTGGAACATCGGCGGGCGAGCTGGGGATAGGCGCCTCCGGAGCCGCCTTGGCTGTGGAGGTCGCCTTCTCCTGAGGCCAGTCTACTGGGCCTCGCGAGGATGACCGAGCTGGAGAAGCATGGGCGCCGTCGCTACCCTTCCGCACCGGAGGAGGCGCGGCTGCGATGGGCTGCAGTGTCCCAGAAGGCGTAGGCGCTCCCTCTTTCTTCTTCTTCGCCACCGGCGTCGGCCTGGCGGAGCAAGGAAAGGCGTCAAGAAGCGGCAGCAGGAGCAAGGACGAAGTCAGGGCAAAGCACTTACTGGTCCACGGCGGCGTAGTCCCTCGGCCTCTTCTGGAGCGTGAAGCCCGAAGGCTTCGCAGCCTGGGATGAGGGTGCATGGATCTCAGGAGCGGACGAGGGGGCAGCAGTTGGGCCCCCGGCGGCACTGGCCGCCGTCAGGGCAGGAGCACCGCCTCGGGAGATCAACGTCGACCTGCTCTTCGTCGGGACCCCTGCCGGTGGCTTCTTCGAGGGGGTGACCTTGGACCTCGTGGTGACCCCACCAAGGGGCATGGCCTCCCTCACCGGATGGTCGTCGGCGGCGTCGTCGTCAGGGAAAGCGCTGAGTAGATCTGTCATGCGCCTAGGGGAAGTCTCCCCTGCCCCCTCTCGGGTCGCCTCCGACCAGGAGGCGCAGGGCCGCGTCCAGCTCCTCGTCGGTCAAAGAGTCAGGGCGCAGGCGGAGGTCGTCCCCCTCATCCTTGAGCTTCCACAGGGGCGCGGATGCGCCTGGAGCGGGGCCAGGCGTTGCGCCACAAACTCCTTGAGTATCATGGCCCCCGTCAACTTCTGCGCCCTTGGGTCGTCAGACTTCAAGTCGGCGACCATCTTCTCTAGCACTTGCTTCGCCCGGGGGTCGGCGAGCTTCGCGCTGAGCCAACCCTCATGAGAAGAAGGCATCCCTGTTGGCAGCGATAGCCGGGGGTAGGAGCACTTGGTGTTGATGTCTGGTACGCAACCTTCTTCTTGTAGATGTTGTTGGGCCTCTGTCGGGGATATACCCCGCGGTATGACCCGGCCAGACTTGGCGACTCACCAAAGACCTGGCTGGAGCTTGGCGACTGACTGGTGATCCGCCCGAACATGGCGATTCACAGGTAACCCGCCTGGACATTGTGACTCACTGGAGACCGGCGGGCGGATCAGACGGACGACAAGGCCCAAGGCCCAGAAGGCCGGCTCACGTTTATGATGGGCCGATTTAAGAAGAAAGGGATGACGAATATTTCCTTTACGAGGAAGCAAGACCCGGACTTGTATTCAACTTGTAAGAAAAGATAGACTAGTCCTAGTCCTACTAGGACTCCACATGTAACCCGCCCCTCTAACTTATATAAGGAGGGGCAGGGCTCCCCAAAGAGGGACAAGCAAGAAACAATCTCTAGGGCTAGACACAAAGAGCCGGCTTACCGGTGACTCTCTCATGAGCATAATGAGATCTAGCCACAAACAGCATGTAGGGCTATTACTGGATGATGTTTCCCGGGGCCTGAAGCTATCTAAATCCTTGTCTTGTGTTGCGTCTCTCGATTCCGCCCAACCCCTCTCAAGCTACCACATAGATGCGCTGGCCTCACGACTAAGTCCTGACACTAGGACATCTGACGTGACAATTCCACGACAGTTGGCGCCCACCGTGGGGTCTGCGCATGGTGGTGTTGAGTTCTTGGAGGGATCTTCTTCCAGGATCGAGAAGCTCGCAATATGTTAGATGAGAAAGTGCTTGTACGGAAAAGCGTGCAGGATAACCCGATGTGAGAC
Source organism: Aegilops tauschii subsp. strangulata (assembly GCF_002575655.3). Lineage (NCBI taxonomy): Eukaryota > Viridiplantae > Streptophyta > Magnoliopsida > Poales > Poaceae > Aegilops > Aegilops tauschii. Next base: position 431,792,960 of record NC_053035.3, read on the forward strand.
AGCACAGAGCCGGTAAATTCATCGTTTTGTGAACGGTGTCATGATTAACTTCGGAGCTGGTAGTGCGAGATCAGAGATGAGAAATTCAGGGTTGCGCGCGTGGCCGCACGTAACCAGGTGATCCGTCTGGATCGGATTCTGCTGCTTACGAAGGTCGCCGAAACCAACAGGAGATTCCTTTCGCACCATTGCAGAAATTCATCGAAAGCGTCTCACTTTTCGGATCGAAGGAAAAAACTCGCTGCAGCCGCGTGTGGCTCCAAGTCCCGAGGGAATCAGTCACACCTTTTCCTAAAGGTGAAGGCCGAGTCAAATCCAAAGAGTAATACTTTGACCCGGAAACAGAACAAAACACGCACGCGAGATTATCTGCTACGTGTGGCTGTGTATACGCACAAGTCCGGAGGAAATTCACAGCGGTGGTAGCAGGCAAATCCAAGGCGTATGGTGTTGGTATTTTTCTATGTGAAGGCAGAATAGTCCAATCAGACTAGATCGAGTACGACTCCCGGGCGCAAAGACCGAGTCGTGCAAATCAATTTGCACTTTTTCAGAATATCTGTTTGCTATACGGAGAGGCAAACCTACATGGGCACAAGTTCCCAGGCCAATTATTGCCTAAAAGTTCATCTGTTTGCTATACGCGAAGGACTAGGCTAATTCACTATTCCTTAATTGCTAAAGCTATGTTCGGTCAGCTCACAAAGATCCACGTGAAGACTCAGGTTTTGGGAAAGGATAATTTATACAGCAAGGTCCAGATTCGTTTTTTGATTATTCTTTTGGTCAAATCAGCCACGAGTACTATTGAACCGCCTAGAGTTGCCATCTGCCTCTGTCGTTTCTGTCTCAAGCCGCTGGGCCTCGCGCAGCACAACCCGTCGTCTGCCTCTGTCATTGCTTCTGAGCCGCCCCAAATGATGGAGAACTGAGCCGGTGCCTCGGCCAGGTGCTCTTGCACCTCCACGTGAAGACTCAATCAGTCAGACAATTACTGGTGAAACTAGTGTTACACCAGAAGTGTCAATGCAAATTTTCCAGTACAGACAAGCCGGCCAGAAGAAAAGGTCGACATGCTTGAAAGAACTTGAGTACTATTAGTACGGTCTCCTCATGAGAGGAAAGAAAACAAAAGGGATCAAGTCCCCAGACTAATAAGGACTGAAGGGAATGCACATCATCAGATCAACTGAGCATCTGCTATCTTTTTTGTCTGACAAAAATACCAGGTGATATCCTTTCGGTTTATTTTTTTATCAATACTTGTTAATTTTTGGTGAAAACAACCACTCTGTCATACAGTGTTGTTATATGCAGAGCAAATTATTTATTACAAAGCTGGTGTTATATCGCGGGGACGCAGCACGCGCCAACAACATTCTGCACCGGCGTTCGTCTGTGCCTTGCTATTCGATGGACATGTATACGAACCGCCGCCCCCGCGGTCCAGTCTACATCAACTCGCCGGACCACGCCCATGATTGACTCGTCCGACCGCGCGGCTTACCGCGCCTGCGATTGACTCACCCGTCCGCACCGGTTTACAACGCCGCGGCCGGTTCATTCGTCTGCTCCCGCGGCCGACTCGCCCGTGGTGATCATCAACTCTGCGGTGGATAATTTCTGGCCTAACATATCAAGGTGTAATCTGTCCAATCAATTTTATTGATACATTTTTTATTCTTTAAAAGAACAAATTACTCCGGCTTGCGATATTATTTATGCAGGAGCAATTGTTCATAGCAAAAGATATGGCTGTATTTTGGATGTATAGTTCGCACTGCCATTATAAATGCGGTAGCATCTGACCACACCATCAAGCTCGGTGAATATATCTACAAGCCGCCATCAACATGATGTGGTTAACTCGCCTGTTCGTGCCGGCTTACAATGCTGCGGCCGACCCATCTGTCCGAGCCGCCTCTGATGCTGCGGTCATCTTTTCCGTCCGTCTCTCGCGGCCTGGTCTATATCAACATACCGGGCCACACCCGTCTGCGTGAGCTGATTATTGAGTATGAGCAAGTCACTGCTTGGGAAGCCCGGTTTTTTCTTCCAACAAAATTGGAGGCAAATTATCATGTATTATCAGCCGCCATCTGCACTGGATGGTTCAAATGGGCAGGTGTACAAGTCGCCGCCACTACAGTTTGGTTAACTTCAAACAGCCAGTTGGAAGGGACCATTGGCCGAGTTGCTGACACGGCTCATACAGGATCATTTATAACCCGCCGCAGTCACCTCAACTTTCTGTGGATTCACATCGCGCTATCAACACCAATGATATACACCTTATGCTATGGTCAATATGGAGAATCTCAAAGCCAACTCCTCGAGTCGTCTTGAGACTCGGGGGCTACAATAATATGACTCGGCAGCATTAGTCGGTTTCAATGCATTCAAGAACTCCGGGTCATTGGAGGAAAAAATAACCCGGTTCCGGAGGACACTACCATATTGATGAAAATTTAAAGGCCGTCAGAAAATTGCCGGTTCAAAATAAAGATTCCGGTTTAAAATCCGGTTCAAGAGATATCTCTCTCCCGCAAAGTTTTGAAGCTCTCAAATCCGGTTCAAACATCCGGCTCAAGGTAAATTTATATCTTACAAAGCTTTGAAGCTCTCAATATCCGGTTTTTCCGGTTCAAAAAGAATTTATCTCTCGCAAAAGTTCAAGTTCTCAGGAAAAATTAAAGGGACCAAAAAGAGTCTGTTACAAAGCACAACCCAAATATAGGTACCCTGCTTTAATGACCATTGGGAGCTGATCGTATTCGAATTTAGCTTAACCCTTTGGGTGTGACCCTGATCGTATTCGAATCAGAGTCCTTAAATATTCTCATGATCACTAGGGGGCTTCCTGTTCAAACATAGGTCGTATTCGAACCAAAGAGAACATAGCTGTCGGTACCCTCTTGATCGGCACACTGCCGAGCTCACTAGGGGGGCTTCTTGATCGTATTCGAATCATAGCTCAACCCCTTTTGGGAACCGACGTGGATCGTATTCGAATCAGCGTCGTTAAACAACTCTCAAGGTCATTTGGGGGCTTCCTATTCAAACATAGGTCGCATTCGAACCAAAGAGAACATAGCTGTCGGTACCCTCTTGATCGGCAACGCCAAAGCCACTGGGGGCTATATGATCGTATTCGAATCTTAGCTTAACCCCTTTGGGACGGTTTTCTGATCGTATTCGAATCAGAAGCCTCAAAATTTTTGAAGTCTCTTTTTGCAAACAATTTTTTGGATTTTATTTGAAATTCTTTTGATCATATATAAAGTGTATATGAGTGGTTTCTATTTAACCTGACTTGATTTTTGATGATAAATCGCCAGCTTATGACAATCATCATTTATGTGGAAGCATTGGCTTCTAAGGATTGGGTTATCGCCCTTACTGCACAGGTCATGTAAACCGGCAGTACAAATTCAATATCACAGCGGTTATATGTGAGATATTATGATCCGCCCTGCGGTAAACCGCCAAGGGATCTTGTGATCTAATTATGTGCAGGATAAGACTACATTTGCGTGGTTACCCGCCCTGGTTTTTGACATTAAGTCGCCAGGGCATATGTTGTTTAAACTCCGCAGGATTTACAGAGCTATGACTTACATAAATGATTAAATTCAAGCCCATCATCATAGATTGAAATTGGTGTCTCTAAAGGGTTATCAATTCTTGATTTTCTCAAAGGCTATAAGCCGACGGGTTGTACAAATTCCGGCTTACAATGGAGGCGTATTAAATCGCCATCGGCCAAGAGCCGCCGGGTATTTAAACTCCGGATTGACTTATCAGCAGATGAGGTATTCAAAGTCGCTTTGGCGCAATGGCTATTATTTTTTCAATGGATATGATTTATTCTACAATGGAAAGAATAGTCCCGAGTCGCTGCAGGCTTACGACCCGACACCTGGGGGCTACATTATTCAAATTGATATAACATCGAATATGCACGTCCCATGTTACTGCCAGCATGTACCATGGCACTTGGGGGCTAATGCAAAGTCATTTTTTGCTCAACTTATTGAAGACCTGACTCATCACATTCTAAATGAGCCGGCCCTTGGGGGCTACCAATTGCTCCCGTCGAAAATTCAAGGTACACAAGCCTTAATCCATTATATTGAAAGATCCACTACTCAGTTGGTAGAGTACAAAGCTCTTAACCTTGTGGACGTGGGTTCAAGCCCCATGGTGGAGATTACATCATATGCTATTATTATCAATGAATCATATACAAAGTCCCAGCTCGGTAATATCTTACTGACCCGGCCCTTGGGGGCTACACATTGCTGGTCCAGTTTACATGATTATATTTACAAAGTCCCTGCTCATTATTGCATAATGACCCGGCCCTTGGGGGCTACACTGGTTGAAGTTTTTATGAGCATAAGGCAATTACAAGTCCCAGGTTGCTGCAAGCATGACAACTCGGCACTTGGGGGCTACATATGTGGAATATTCAGTTTATGACTAATGATTGAGATGAATAACCCGGCTTTCTTCAAGGTTGCAACACTTATATTGAAGCAAGTCTTAAGTTATCACTGTGTTCTCCTCTTAAGACTTGGGGGCTACATGTGATATGCATATAAGGGAGAAAAAATCTTCAAAATTTCAGTTTGGAGCATACCAGATTGACCCGGTGTTTGCAACAATCATGACCCGGTGTCACCAATAATAATGACCCGGCGTCGGCAAAAGTTATGACCCGGTGTTATCAATATTTACAAGCCGGTAATTTTCGCAATTATAACTAGCCAGACTCTACATCTTTAAACTGGCAGATCACCAGATGAGTCTTGAGTCTAAGATGTTTATTAAGCCGGAGTTTTGGAAACCGACTCAAATGGATTATTTCGTATGATATTTCTTTATAAGAGCTAATGTCAGCAAATGGATTATGAAGCAGGCCTATTGACCCGGATATTCCAGGAGAAAATGTCAAGGACTTAAGGATGATCAGGTGCCGGCTTACAAGAATATTTAACCCGGAGCACAACCTGTCAAATTTGTTCTTGAGTTATTTTGCAGGATCAGTTTAACATGGATAAATCCAAATTAAACTGTGGGCTAATGTCGGGGATATACCCCGCGGTATGACCCGGCCAGACTTGGCGACTCACCAGAGACCTGGCTGGAGCTTGGCGACTCACTGGTGCCGCCCAAACATGGCGATTCACAGGTAACCCGCCTCGACATTGTGACTCACTTGAGACCCGGCGGGCGGATCAAACGGATGACAAGGCCCAAGGCCCAGAAGGCCGGCTCACGTTTATGATGGGCCGGCTTAAGAAGAAAGGGATGACGAATATTTCCTTTACGAGGAAGCAAGACCGGGACTTGTATTCAACTTGTAAGAAAAGATAGACTAGTCCTAGTCCTACTAGGACTCCACATGTAACCCACCCCTCTAACTTATATAAGGAGGGGCAGGGCTCCCCAAAGAGGGACAAGCAAGAAACAATCTCTAGGGCTAGACACAAAGAGCCGGCTTACCGGTGACTCTCTCATGAGCATAATGAGACCTAGCCACAAACATCATGTAGGGCTATTACTGGATGATGTTTCCCGGGGCCCGAAGCTGTCTAAATCCTTGTCTTGTGTTGCGTCTCTCGATTCCACCCAACCCCTCTCAAGCTACCACATAGATGCGCTGGCCTCGCGACTAAGTCCTGACACTAGGACATCTGACGTGACAATTCCACGACAGCCTCCAGGTGCAGAGGTTTGTAAGACAGTAGCAAATTTCCCTCAAGTGGATGACCAAAGGTTTATCAATCCGTGGGAGGCGTAGGATGAAGATGGTCTCTCTCAAGCAACCCTGCAACCAAATAACAAAGAGTCTCTTGTGTCCTCAACACACCCTATACAATGGTAAATTGTATAGGTGCACTAGTTCGGCGAAGATATGGTGATACAAGTGCAATATGGATAGTAGATATAGGATTTTGTAAACTGAAAATATAAAAACAGCAAGGTAACTAATGATAAAAGTGAGCGTAAACGGTATTGCAATGCTAGGAAACAAGGCCTAGGGTTCATATTTTCACTATTGCAAGTTCTCTCAACAATAATAACATAATTGGATCACATAACTATCCCTCAACATGCAACAAAGAGTCACTCCAAAGTCACTAATAGCGGAGAACAAACGAAGAGATTATTGTAGGGTACGAAACCACCTCAAAGTTATTCTTTCGGATCAATCTATTCAAGAGTTCTTACTAGAATAACACCTTAAGACACATATCAACCAAAACCCTAATGTCACCTAGATACTCCAATGTCACCTCAAGTATCCGTGGGTATGATTATACGATATGCATCACACAATCTCAGATTCATCTATTCAAACCAACTCAAAGTACTTCAAAGAGTGCCCCAAAGTTTCTACCGGAGAGTCAAGACGAAAATGTGTGCAACCCCTATGCATAAGTTCATGGGCGGAACCCGCAAGTTGATCACTAAAACATACATCAAGTGGATCACGTGATATCCCATTGTCACCACTGATAAGCATGGCAAGACATACATCAAGTGTTCTCAAATCCTTGAAGACTCAATCCGATAAGATAACTTCAAAGGGAAAACTCAATCCATTACAAGAGAGTAGAGGGGGAGAGACATCATAAGATCCAACTATAATAGCAAAGCTCGCGATACATCAAGATCATATCACTTCAAGAACACGAGAGAGAGAGAGAGATCAAGCACATAGCTACTGGTACATAACCTCAGCCCCGAGGGTGAACTACTCCCTCCTCGTCATGGAGAGCGTCGGGATGATGAAGATGGCCACCGGTGAGGGTTCCCCCCCTCTGGCAGGGTGGCGGAACAGGGTCCCGATTGGTTTTTGGTGGCTACAGAGGCTTGCAGTGGCGGAAATCCCGATTTATTCTGTTCCCCGATGGTTTTAGGGTATATGGATATGTATAGGTGAAAGAAGTCGGTCAGGGGAGCCACGAGAGCCCCACGAGGGTGGAGCGCGCGCCCAGGGGTGGTGGGCGCGCCCCCGCCTCGTGCTCTCCTCGTTGATTCCCTGACGTGCACTCCAAGTCTCCTGGATTGCTTCCGTTCCAAAAATAACTCTCCCGAAGGTTTCATTCTGTTTGGACTCCGTTTGATATTCCTTTTCTGTGAAACACTGAAACAAGGGAAAAACAGAAACTGGCACTGGGCTCTGGGTTAATAGGTTAGTCCCAAAAATAATATAAAAGTGTTTAATAAAGCCCATAAACATCCAAAACAGATAATATAATAGCATGGAACAATCAAAAATTATAGATACGTTGGAGACGTATCAGCATCTCCAAGCTTAATTCCTGCTCGTCCTCGAGTTGGTAAATGATAAAAACAGAATGTTTGATGCGGGATGCTGCTTGGCATAATTTTTTAATGTAACCCTCTTAATTGTGGTATGAATATTCAGATCCGAAAGATTCAAGATAAAAGTTTAATATTGACATAAAAGTAATAATACTTCAAGCATACTAACTAAAAAATTATGTCTTCTCAAAATAACATGGCCAAAGAAAGTTCATCCCTACAAAATCATATAGTTTAGTCATGCTCCATTTTCGTCACACAAGAATGCTCTCATCATGCACAACCCCGATGACAAGCCAAGCAATTGTTTCATACTTTAGTAATCTCAAACTTTTTCAACCTTCACGCAATACATGAGCGTGAGCCATGGATATAGCACTATGGGTGGAATAGAATATAATGATGGGGGTTATGTGGAGAAGACAAAAAAGGAGAAAGTCTCACATCAACGCGGCTAATAAACGGGCTATGGAGATGCCCATCGATTGATGTTAATGCAAGGAGTAGGGATTGCCATGCAACGGATGCACTAGAGCTATAAATGCATGAAAGCTCAATAAAAGAAACTATGTGGGTGTGCATCCAACTTGCTTGCTCACGAAGACCTAGGGCTTTTGAGGAAGCCCATTGTTGGAATATGCAAGCCAACTTCTATAATGAAAAATTCCCACTAGTATATGAAAGTGACAAAACAAGAGACTCTCTATCATGAGGATCATGGTGCTACTTTGAAGCACAAGTGTGGAAAAAAAGGATAGTAGCATTGTCCCTTTTTATTTTCTCTTCTTTTTTTTGGGCCTCCCCTTTTTTTTATTTGGCCTTTTTTATTGGGAAAATGCTCTATGAATGATGATCATCACACTTCTATTTATTTACAACTCAATGATTACAACTCGATACTAAAACAAAGTATGACTCTATATGAATGCCTCCGGCGGTATACCGGGATAGGCAATGAATCAAGAGTGACATGTATGAAAAATTACGAACGGTGGCTGTGCCACAAATACGATGTCAACTACATGATCATGCAAAGCAATATGACAATGATGAATGTGTCATGATAAACGGAATGGTGGAAAGTTGCATGGCAATATATCTCGGAATGGCTATGGAAATGCCATAATAGGTAGGTATGGTGGCTGTTTTGAGGAAGATATAAGGAGGTTTATATGTGAAAGAGCATATCATATCACGGGGTTTGGATGCACCGGCGAAGTTTGCACCAACTCTCAATGTGAGAAAGGGCAATGCACGGTACCGAAGAGGCTAGCAATGATGGAAGGGTAAGAGTGCGTATAATCCATGGACTCAGCATTAGTCATAAAGAACTCACATACTTATTGAAAAAATCTACAAGTCATCAAAAACCAAGCACTACGCGCATGCTCCTAGGGGGATAGATTGGTAGGAAAAGACCATCGCTCGTCCCCGACCACCACTCCTAAGGAAGACAATCAAATAACACCTCATGTTTGAAATTTGTTACATAACGTTTACCGTACGTGCATGCTACGGGACTTGCAAACTTCAACACAAGTATTTCTCAATTTCACAACTACTCAACTAGCACAACATTAATATCACTACCTTCATATCTCAAAACAATCATCAAGCATCAAACTTCTCTTAGTATTCAACACACTCATAAGAAAGTTTTTTACTAGTCTTGAATACCTAACATATTAGGATTAATTTCCCAATTTAAGCGAATTACCATGCTGTTTAAGACTCTCAAAATAATATAAGTGAAGCATGAGAGTTCATATATTTCTTCAAAATAAATCCACCGCCGTGCTCTAAAAGATATAAGTGAAGCACTAGAGCAAACAACAAACTACTCCGAAAGATATAAGTGAAGATCGATGAGTAGTCGAATAATTATGCAACTATGTGAAGACTCTCTAATATTTAAGAATTTCAGATCTTGGTATTTTATTCAAACAGCAAGCAAATCAAAAGAAAATAAAATTACGCTCCAAGCAAAACACATATCATGTGGTGAATAAAAATATAGCTCCAAGTAAAGTTACCGATGAATGAAGACGAAAGAGGGGACGCCTTCCGGGGCATCCCCAAACTTAGGCTCTTGGATATCCTTCAATATTTCCTTGGGGTGCCTTGGGCATCCCCAAGCTTAGGCTCTTTCCACTCCTTATTCCATAGTCCATCGAATCTGTACCCAAAACTTGAAAACTTCACAACACAAAACTTAACAGAAAACTCGTGAGCTCCGTTAGCGAAAAAAAACAAAACACTACTTCAAGGTACTGTATTGAACTCATTCTTTATTTATATTGGTGTTAAACCCACTGTATTCCAACGTCTCTATGGTTTATAAACTATTTTACTAGCCATAGATTCATCAAAATAAGCAAACAACACACGAAAAACAGAATCTGTCAAAAGCAGAACAATCTGTAGTAATCTGTAACTAACGCAAACTTCTGGAACTCTAAAAATTCAGCCAAAATAGGACGACCTAAATAAAATTTTTATTGATCTGCTGCAATTGGAATCAATATTATATCACGTTCTGGTAATTTTTAACAATTGTTTTCGTGAACAGAAAGTTTCTGGAATTTTCAGCAAGATCAAATAACTGTCATCCAAGAAGATCCTATAGGTTTAACTTGGCACAAACACTAATCAAAACATAAAATCACATCTAAACAGAAGCTAGATGGATTATTTATCACTAAACAGAACCAAAAAGCTAAAAGCTAAAATAAAATTGGGTTGCCTCCCAACAAGCGCTAACGATTAACGCCCCTAGCTAGGCATGCTGATTTCAATGATGCTCACATAAAAGATAAGAATTGAAACATAAAAAGAGCATCATGAAGAATATGACTAGCACATTTAAGTCTAACCCACTTCCTATGCATAGAGATTTGTGAGCAAACAACTTATTGGAACAATAATCAACTAGCATAGGAAGGCAAAACAAGCATAACTTCAAAACTTTAAGCACATAGAGAGGAAACGTGATATTATTGCAATTCCTGCAAGCATATATTCCCCCCTCATAATAATTTTCAGTAGCATCATGAATGAATTCAACAATATAACCAGCACCTAGAGCATTCTTTTCATGACCTACAAGCATATAATTTTTATTACTCTCCACATAAGCAAATTTATTCTCATCAATAGTAGTGGGAGCAAATTCAACAAAATATCTGTCATGTGATTGAAAATTAAGATCAAGATGACAAGTTTCATGGTTATCATTATTCTTTATAGCATACGTGTCATCACAATAATCATCATAGATAGGAGGCATGCTTTCATCATAATAAATTTGCTCATCAAAACTTGGGGGACTCAACATATCATCTTCATAGAATATAGCATCCCCAAGCTTGTGGCTTTGCATATCATTAGCATCGTTGGTATTCAAGGAATTCATACTAACAAAATTGCAATCATGCTCATTATTCACATAGTTTATGCCGAGCATTCTATGTAATTCTTCTTCTAGTACTTGAGCACAATTTTCCTTCCCATCATTTTCACGAAAGACATTAAAAAGATGAAGCATATGAGGCACCCTTAATTCCAATTTTTTGTAGTTTTCTTTTATAGACTAAACTAGTGATAAAACAAAAAACTAAAAGATTCGATTGCAAGATCTAAAGATATACCGTCAAGCACTCACCTCCCCAGCAACGGCGCCAGAAAAGAGCTTGATGTCTACTATGCAACCTTCTTCTTGTAGACGTTGTTGGGCCTCGAAGTGCAGTGGTTTGTAGGACAGTAGCAAATTTCCCTCAAGTGGATGACCTAAGGTTTATGAATCCGTGGGAGGCGTAGGATGAAGATGGTCTCTCTCAAACAACCCTACAACCAAATAACAAAGAGTCTCTTGTGTCCCCAACACACCCGATACAATGGTAAATTGTATAGGTGCATTAGTTCGGCGAAGAGATGGTGATACAAGTGCAATATGGATAGTAGATATAGGATTTTGTAAACTGAAAATATAAAAACAGCAAGGTAACTAATGATAAAAGTAAGCGTAAACGGTATTGCAATGCTAGGAAACAAGGCCTAGGGTTCATACTTTCACTAGTGCAAGTTCTCTCAACAATAATAACATAATTGGATCACATAACTATCCCTCAACATGCAACAAAGAGTCACTCCAAAGTCACTAATAGCGGAGAACAAACGAAGAAATTATTGTAGGGTATGAAACCACCTCAAAGTTATTCTTTCGGATCAATCTATTCAAGAGTTCTTACTAGAATAACACCTTAAGACACATATCAACCAAAACCCTAATGTCACCGAGATACTCCAATGTCACCTCAAGTATCCATGGGTATGATTATACGATATGCATCACACAATCTCAGATTCATCTATTCAAACCAACACAAAGTACTTCAAAGAGTGCCCCAAAGTTTCTACCGGAGAGTCAAGACGAAAACGTGTGCCAACCCCTATGCATAAGTTCATGGGAGGAACCCGCATGTTGATCACCAAAACATACATCGAGTGGATCACATGATATCCCATTGTCACCACAGATAAGCACGGCAAGACATACATCAAGTGCTCTCAAATCCTTAAAGACTCAATCCGATAAGATAACTTCAAAGGGAAAACTCAATCCATTACAAGAGAGTAGAGGGGGAGTGAAAACCCACAAGTATAGGGGATCGCAACAGTTTTCGAGGGTAGAGTATTCAACCCAAATTTATTGATTCGACACAAGGGGAGCCAAAGAATATTCTCAAGTATTAGTAGTTGAGTTGTCAATTCAACCACACCTGGATAACTTAATATCTGCAGCAAAGTATTTAGTAGCAAAGTAGTATGGAAGTAACAGTAACAGTAGCAAAACTAATATTTTTGGGTTTTGTAGTGATTGTAACAGTAGCAACGGAAAAGTAAATAAGCGAAGAACAATATGTGAAAAGCTCATAGGCATTGGATCGGTGATGGAGAATTATGCCGGATGCGGTTCATCATGTAACAATCATAACATAGGGTGACACAAAACTAGCTCCAATTCATCAATGTAATGTAGGCATGTATTCCGAATATAGTCATACGTGATTATGGAAAAGAACTTGCATGACATCTTTTGTCCTACCCTCTCGTGGCAGCGGGGTCCTAACGGAAACTAAGGGATATTAAGGCCTCCTTTTAATAGAGTACCGGACCAAAGCATTAACACATAGTGAATACATCAACTCCTCAAACTACGGTCATCACCGGGAGTGATCCCAATTATTGTCACTTCGGGGTTGCCGGATCATAACACATAGTAGGTGACTATAGACTTGCAAGATAGGATCAAGAACTCACATATATTCATGAAAACATAATAGGTTCAGATATGAAATCATGACACTCGGGCCCTAGTGACAAGCATTAAGCATAGCAAAGTCATAGCAACATCAATCTCAGAACATAGTGGATACTAGGGATCAAACCCTAACAAATCTAACACGATTACATGATAAATCTCATCCAACCCATCACCGTCCAGCAAGCCTACAATGGAATTACTCACGCACGACGGTGAGCATCATGAAATTGGTGATAGAGGATGGTTGATGATGACGATGGCGACGGATTCCCCTCTCCGGAGCCCCGAACGGACTCCAGATCAGCCCTCCTGAGAGAGTTTAGGGCTTGGCGGCGGCTCCATATCGTAAAACGCGATGAATCTTTCTTTCTGATTTTTTTCTCCCCGAACACGAATATATGGAGTTGGAGTTGAGGTCGGTGGAGCTCCAGGGGGCCCATGAGGCAGGGTAGCGCGCCCAGGGGGCAGGCGCACCCCACCCTCGTGGCAAGGGTGTGGCCCCCTGGCCTTGATTCTTTTGCCAAATTTTTTTATATTTTCCAAAAAATAATCTCCGTGAAGTTTCAGGTCATTCCGAGAACTTTTGTTTCTGCACATAAATAACACCATGGCAATTCTGCTGAAAACAGCGTCAGTCCGGGTTAGTTCCATTCAAATCATGCAAGTTAGAGTCCAAAACAAGGGCAAAAGTGTTTGGAAAATTAGATACGACGGAGATGTATCAACTCCCCCAAGCTTAAACCTTTGCTTGTCCTCAAGCAATTCAGTTGATAAACTGAAAGTGATAAAGAAAAACTTTTACAAACTCTGTTTGCTCTTGTTGTTGTAAATATGTAAAGCCAGCATTCAAGTTTTCAGCAAAGATTATGAACTAACCATATTCACAATAACATTTAGGTCTCATGTTTACTCATGTCAATGGCATAATCAACTAGCGAGCAATAATAATAAATCTCGGATGACAACACTTTCTCAAAACAATCATAATATGATATAACAAGATGGTATCTCGCTAGCCCTTTCTAAGACCGCAAAACATAAATGCAGAGCACCTTTAAAGATCAAGGACTGACTAGACATTGTAATTCATGGTAAAAGAGATCCAGTCATAGTCATACCCAATATAAATTAACAGTAATGGATGCAAATGACAGCGGTGCTCTCCAGCTGGTGCTTTTTAATAAGAGGATGATGAATCAACATAAAAGTAAATAGATAGGCCCTTCGCAGAGGGAAGCAAGGATTTGTAGAGGTGCCAGAGCTCGATTTTGAAATAGAGATAAATAATATTTTGAGCGGCATACTTTCATTGTCAACATAACAACCGAGAGATGGCGATATCTTCCATGCTACACACATTATAGGCGGTTCCCAAATAGAATGGTAAATTTTATACCCCCCTCCACCAACAAGCATCAATCCATAGCTGGCTCGAAACAACGAGTGCCTCCAACTAACAACAGTCCCGGGGGAGTTTTGTTTGCAATTATTTTGATTTGATTTGCATAAAGCATGGGACTGGGCATCCCGGTGACCAGCAATTTTCTCGTGAGTGAGGAGCGGAGTCCACTCCTCTTGCGAATAACCCGCCTATCATGGAAGATACGGACAACCCTAGTTGATACATGAGCTATTCGAGCATACAAAATAGAATTTCATTTGAAGGTTTAGAGTTTGGCACATACAAATTTACATGGAACGGCAGGTAGATACCGCATATAGGAAGGTATGGTGGACTCATATGGAATAACTTTGGGGTTTAAGGGATTGGATGCACAAGCAGTATTCCCGCTTAGTACAAGTGAAGGCTAGCAAAAGACTGGGAAGCGACCAACTAGAGAGCGACAACATTCATGAACATGCATTAAAATTAATAAACATTGAGTGCAAGCATGAGTAGGATATAATCCACCATGAACATAAATATCGTGAAGGCTATGTTGATTTGTTTCAACTACATGTGTGAACATGTGCCAACTCAAGTCACTTAAATCATTCAAAGGAGGATGCCACCCCATCATACCACATCACAACCATTTTATTAACATGTTGGCACGCAAGGTAAATCATTATAAACTCATAGCTAATTAAGCATGGCATAAGTAACTATAATCTCTAATTGTCATTGTAAACATGTTTATTCATAATAAGCTGAATCAGGAACGATGAACTAATCATATTAGAAAACCAAGAGAGGTCGAGTTCATACCAGCTTTTCTCATCTCAATCAATTCATCATATATCATCATTATTGCCTTTCACTTGCACGACCGAACGATGTGAATAATAATAATAGTGCACGTGCATTAGACTAAGCTGGAATCTGCGAGCATTAAATAAATAGGAGAAGACAAGGCAATACGGGCTCTTGGTTAAATCAACAATAATGCATATGAGAGCCACTTCAACAATTTAATTATGGTCGTCTCCTATCGACCCCAAAGAAAAGAAAAGAAATAAAACTATTTACACGGGAAAGCTCCCAACAAGCAAAAGAAGAACAAAAAATCTTTTTGGGTTTTCTTTTCAATTACAACTACTATAGCAAGAAAGTAAACCAGCTAAAAGCACTAGTAGAAAACAGGGCTTAGGTCACACGGCAGTTTTCACATTAGCCCTGGTTCAGTCACGAACTGGGACTAATGTGAGCATTGGTCCCGGTTCGTGCGGCCAGGGGCCTGCCGGGCCTCGTGGGGGCATTGGTCCCGATTTGTCCGGACCCTTTGGTCCCGGTTGGTGGGACAAACCGGGACCAATGGGCCACACTCCTGGCCCACCACCCTTTAGTCCCGGTTCATACCACAAACCGGGACTAAAGGGCTGGTCCTAGTTGCGGCCAGTGTTTAGTCCCACCTCGCCAACCGAAGGGTGCTCACACCAGTTTATAAGCCCGTCCCTCTATGCCTTGTTGAGCTTCTCTTAAAGTGAAAATAGATGCCCTTATACAGGGAATTTCACCTAAATTCACAGTAAATTGAAATTTACTGTGAATTTAGGTTTAATTTTCTCTATAAGCGCATCTATGTTCATTTTTTATATTTATAAAATAAATTAAACCTTAATAAAATAAAATAAAATAAACTATAGTAACTACAATAAAAAACCTTAATAAATTAAGTAAAAATAGCGGCAGTAAAATAAATAAAAATAGCAGCAGTAAAATAAAAATAAATAAATAATTAAAGTAAAATACATAAGTAATTAGAAATAAAATAAATAAGTTTTTTGTTGTAAGTAGAAACAAACAAAAAAATAAAGCAAAAGAGAAAAAAACACGAGCCATCAACTCCATAACCGCCATATCTGGGATAGAGAAGGGCGATCCCTTGGAGTGGGATTCACATACAGTTGCCCGTAACATCTACCATTCGAGCCTAGCAGGTGGAACTCGGATCTGTCAACAGTGTCAAAGCGGCAAATAGCAGGCGGAGGAGAAGCCACCGATGTCATGTGTAGATCCCTTCTAGGTCTTGCGGATGGTGCTATTACAGCAATTTGGTTGGTTGATCCCAAAAAAAAGGAATTTGGTTGGTTTTCTTGAAGCCCTAGCTTGTTGTGCCGTCCTATTCTCTCAATGCAATTTAGCAAATGCTACTACAGTACAGTAAAGGGCACAAAGAAAAAGCACGCAGTGAAGGCAAATACCTCCATATCAAAGATGCTACTTATCTTGTTGGTTATCAGGATGTGGATATGTAGAATTTTCTCTAGCCACGGCAACAGACATGCATTCATCGAGGGGGTTCCATACAGAACAAAATAAATGCTGACGTTAGTTGTTGAGGGTACGTTTGACATCCCTGAGAGACTAGATAATGAAAAGATGAATCGTCAAACCTGGATGAACAAAGACGCTACCAAGTGGATGAATCTGATGGCCTGTCCTCCCTTGAAGATCATGCGTCCTCCCTTGAAGGCGGCACCAGGGCCATGGACGCCTCATACACCGCCGCCGACGTGTTGTAGTGATGAGGTATCGTGCAGGATCTGACACAGGATCACCTTCAGGCAAGATGAATAGGTCTTTAGGGGCACGACGGCCGGCCAGAGCAGGCCCCTGCCATGGACGGCGTCGCCCGAGCCACAGCCGCTCGCCAGCTCGCCTCTGGAGCAGTCCAAGCTTATCCGCGAGCTCGTCCACTAGTGCCCGTCGCCGCCACGACGTCCTGCAGGCTAGAGAACGGTGGTTCGCCGTTCTTATCCACGGCCGCCGTTGGAACCGACTCCGGCCGCCTATATAAGGAGCCCCCGAGTCCGTCCAGTCCCTCAGGCGACCTCAAGCCACCCCACCTAGCACCCCCATAGCAGGCAATCGACCAGGGAGGGTCTTCTTCCCCATCTCTGGCCAGTACAGCCGCTGCCGCCCTCTGGTCCATTCAGTCGCAACCAGAGCCCCCCCGTCCGTATAGCACCACCATCCTCCTCCCCTCGACCGTGCGGAGCCGCCCAAACCCTCAGCTGCGTCGGGGAACCACCGTTGGACAAAACTCCAAACCTCCCAAAGCTGCCGTCCGCCGCGGAGCTCGCCGCCGGCGACTCCCTCCATCCCCGCCACCTCCTCGACCACCGGGAGGACCGCCCTGGCCTGGCGGATCCATCCCCGCCCTCAGGACCCCGCGAGGAGCCGCTGTTCGCCGGCGTTGATCGCCGGAGCCCCGCCTCTGTTCGGCCAGAGGAGGAAGGAGGCGGGGGCGACTGGTCAAACCTGACCAGTGGGCCCAAGGGACCCACTGTTAGTGACCCACGAGCCGGTCCACGCGGGTTAAGTGGAGGATCTGACACAGGATCACCTTCAGGCAGGATGAATAGGTCTTCAGGGGCTCGACGGCAGCGGCGGTGCCATGGCCGGGACTGGTGACGACGACGGCGGCGAGCGAGCGGGAGGGTGGCGGCGGCTGCGTGCGAGTGGGAGGCCGGAGGATCACCACTCATTGTGCTCGACATATCACTACAAGAAACCTATTAATCCATGACGGATTTCTAATGACATTTTTGGAAACTCTCATCGATGACCTGGTAAAACCCCACAAGCCCGGTGAAAGCCCACTAAAGCCCGTCTAACCGTTCCCGTATAAAAACTTAACCCTAAATTCCCTCCTCGGCCCCTGCATCGTGTCCCACAGCACGTCGCCACCCCTCGTCCCTCCCACAGCTCGTAAACCTTAATAAAATAAAATAAAATAAAATAAACTATAGTAACTACAATAAATAAACCTTAATAAATTAAGTAAAATAGCAGCAGTAAAATAAATAAAAATAGCAGCAGTAAAATAAATAAAAATAAAATAATTAAAGTAAAATACATAAGTAATTAGAAATAAAATAAATAAGTTTTTTGTTGTAAGTAGAAACAAAACAAAACAAATAAAGCAAAAGAGAAAAAAACAGAGGAAAAAAATTATGCCACCTACTATGCCACCACGGCCTGAATACGACTAGAAACCCATCCATGGGCCAGGATTCAGGCCCGCAGAAGGCCCAGTAGGCCCACAGGCAAATAGTGACAGAATAGGCCCGTAAGCCTGCATTTGAGAGGAGCTCGAAGTGGTCAGCGCAGCTGCGCTTATAAACCACTGTCGAAGCCTCTCGGCTAGCGAGGTGGGACTAAATATCCCACCGCACCGCGCCAGTTCTAGCACAAGGCCTTTGGTCCCGGTTGGTGCCACCAACCAGGACTAAAGGGGGCATTGGTCCCGGTTCGTGGCACCAACCGGGACCAAAGGCCTTTAGTCCCGGTTGGTGCCACCAACCGGGACCAATGAGTTCCCTATATATACCCCATCGCCACAGCAGAGCACTCCAGAGTGCTCTGTTTTTTCTGGCCGGCGAGGGGAGGGCATTTGGGTGCTCTAGCTCACCTCCTATGCACATGAGGTGTTCGATGAAATGTCTGAGCCACACTAGTTAATCTTTGTCCTCTCGAAACTTGACCTCCGAGCTCCATTTTCCCCGAGATTTGTCTAGGTTTAGCGGTCCGTCACGTCCGCTTTCATCGCCCAAGATCAAAAGAGCACCAACCAAAACAGCGGTGTCCGCTTTGATGCAGCAACCGAGAGGGGAAAGGACACATATTATGGTTACATAATGGACATATGGGAACTTGACTACGGACATGATTTTAAGGTCCCTTTGTCTAAGTGCAAATGGGTCAATCTGTCAGGAGGCGGGGTACAGGTAGACCCACAGTATGGAATGACAACAGTGGATCTGAACAATCTTGGGTACACTGACGAACCGTTCGTCCTAGCCAATGATGTGGCACAGGTTATCTATGTGAAGGACATGTCTACCAGACCGAGGAAAAGAAAAGATAAGGAAGCGAATACATCATACGATGAGCCAAAGCGCCACATAGTTCTTTCAGGAAAAAGGGACATTGTGGGAGTGGAGGGCAAGACAGACATGTCTGAAGATTATGAAAAGTTTCATGAAATTCCTCCCTTCAAAGTCAAGGCTGACCCAAGCATCCTGATAAACGATGAAGATTATCCATGGTTACGTCGCAATAAGCAAATGACACAAGCGAAGAAAAAGTGAAGACTTTCTCCTGCAACTATTATGATGATACCATGCCAACTTTGTAATAGACGGGTATGATACCATTGTCCGTTTTGTACAAGAAGTGCATCTAGTTTTTGCCGTAACCCTCTCAACTTTCTTGCACATGCTATGTGGATGAAATGATGATACCATGCCAACTTTCAACATTTTCAGAGTTCATTTGAAATGCTTTTCAATTTTAGGGTCTTATAGCTCAAAATAATTAGTAAATGCATGAAAAATAACAGGCCAAAAATTAAAAATTATGCCACCTACTGGGCCACCACGGCCTGAATACGATTAGAAACCCATCCATGGGCCAGGCTTCAGGCCCGCAGAAGGCCCAGTAGGCCCACAGGCATGTACAGAGAGGTTAGGCCCGTAAGCCTGCTTTAGAGAGGAGCTCGACAGCTCAGGCGCACCGCACCTTATAAACAGGTGCGGCTCTCTCTTAGCTAGCGAGGTGGGACTAAACTCACCACCACGCCGCTGTGCAAGGCCATTGGTCCCGGTTGGTGGCACGAACCGGGACCAATTCCACCCTTTGGTCCCTGTTGGTGCCACGAACCGATACTAATGAGGCTGTGGCCCCACGAGCACCTTTAGTACCTGTTCGTGGCACGAACCGGTACTAGAGTTTCTTACTAAGAAGTTTTTTAGTCCCACCTCGCTAGCTGAGAGGCACTAGGAGCGGTTTATAAGCCCTGAGTGCAGAGACGATGAAGAAGAGGCGCAATGCTCACGTTGCTTAGCTTCAAGCCTTGAGGAATAAGGTAGACTGCATCGAGCTATGTGCAGTGCAGTCTACACTATTCAGAAAGGCTTGAAGCAAATCAACGAGCATTGCGCCTCTTTTTTATTTTTAATCATTAAAAGCAAAAAGAATTTTCATAAAGAACTTTTTTTGATAGAAACTTTAATAGCAAAAAGAATTATCATAAAGTAAAATTAATAAGTAATTAGAAACAAAACAAAATAAAATAAATAAGTTTTTTGTTGTAGGTAGAAACAAAACAAAATAAATATAGCAAAAAAGAAAACAAAAAAAACTAAATACAGCAAAAAGAATTTTCATAAAGAACTAATGGCACTAATAGAAAGTTTATATTTTTTCTAAAACTAATGGCACTAACAGACAGTTTATAATTTTGCTGACCTAAAAGCAAAAAGAATTAAAAAATAAAGCAAAAAACAAAAGAAAATAAATAATGCAAAAAACAGAACCAAAAAACTGGATTTTTTTTTAAAAACTGCCACCTATTGGGCCACCACGGCCTGAATACGACTAGAAACCCAACCTGGGCCAGGATTCAGGCCCGCAGAAGGCCCAATAGGCCCACAGACAGCACAGTGTGACATTAGACCCGTAAACCTGCATTTGAGAGGAGCTCGAGAGGGCAGCCGCAGTGGGGTTTATAAACCACTCCGAGCCCCTCTCAACTAGTGAGGTGGGACTAAACTTTTGGCCGTGGGCAGCGCAAGGCCTTTCGTCCCGGTTGGTGGCACCAACCGGGACCAATGCCCCCCTTTAGTCCCGGTTGGTGCCACCAACCGGGACCAAAGGCTGCCGCTTCCCGCCCTTTGCGCTGCTGAAAAGGGACCTTTGGTCCCGGTTGGTGGCACCAACCGGGATTAAGGGTGGCATTGGTCCCGGTTGGTGCCACCAACCGGGACCAAAGGTGTGCCTATATAAGCCAACACTTGGGAAATTTTCAGATCCCTCGCCAGTTGCCCCCGACGCCGCCAGGCTGCCCGTGCTCGCCGTCGCCGCCCGCTCCTCGTCGCCGTCGCCCCGCGCCCTTGCCTCGACGGGTCGCCGCCCGGTGCTCGTCGCCGTCGCCCTGCCCCCACGCGCCGCCCCGCCTCGTGCTCCCCTGCTCGCGCGCGCCGCCTCGGTGCCCCGAGCCCCCTGCCCGGCCCGCGCGTGCTCGCCGGCGCCCTCGCCGCCCCCGCCCCGTCCCGCCCCCGCGCGCCGGCGCCGTCGCCGCCCCCGCCGTCGCCATCGTCCTAGCCGCCCCCGCTGTGAGAGCCGCCGCCCCGGCTCTGTTTTTTATTAGTTTAATTGTTTTTTGATCATATATATATATAATGTATATGTGTATGTATGTGGCTATATGTTTTTTTATTTTTATTAGTTTAATTTTTTTGTTCATATGTGATGTATATGTGTATGTGGCTATAATGTATATGTGAAAAAAAAATTGTATGTATGTAGATGTTCAAAATGTATGAATATATATGTCAAAAATGTTTTTTTGTTCATAGAAAGTTTTTTGTTCATATATAGAAAGTTTTTATATATGACAATGGATATATATGAGAAATGATGATCCATGGAAAAGTTTTGTATATGCAAAAGTTACAATTTTAGAAAAGTTTTATATATCTAGCTAGGAAGGGAAGAAGAAGAAGAAAAGGAAGGATAGGAAAGAAGAAAATAAGAAGAGGAAAGAAAGAACAAGAGGAGAGGAAGAAGAGGAGAAATAAATAAGAAGAGGAAAAAATAAGAAAAAGAAGAGGAGAAGAAGAAAGGAATAGAGGAGAAGAAGAAAAAATAGAATATTTTCTATTTTTTCTTCTTCTCCTCTATTCCTTTCTTCTTCTCCTCTTTTTTTCTTCTTTTTTTTTCTTCAATCCTCTTCTCTATTCCTTTCTTCTTCTCCTCTTTTTATTGCTTCTTCGTTTTCTTATGTTTTATCAGGTCTGTCGTCGTCGATATATACCCCTCCCGATAACTTCAACACGAGGGGGGATAACTTCAACACGAGGGGGGTCGATATACCCCCTCCCCAATAACATTATTTTCCCGTGTATATATGTCGTCGTTGTCGATATAACCCCCTCCTGATAACTTCAACACGTGGGGGGGTCGATATACCCCCTCCCCGATAACATTATTTTCCCGTGTATGTATGTCGTCGTTGTCGATATTACCCCCTCCCGGTAACTTCAACACGAGGGGGGATAACTTCAACACGAGGGGGGTCGATACACCCCCTCCTCGATAATATTATTTTCCCGTGTATGCATGTCGTCGTTGTCGATATAACCCCCTCCCGATAACTTCAACACGTGGGGGGGGGGTCAATATACCCCCTCCCCGATAACATTATTTTCCCGTGTATGTATGTCGTCGTTGTCGATATATATAACTCCCTCCCAGATAAGTTCGACATGATGGATGGTCGATATGTTAACCCCCTCTCGACCGTGATAACTTATATCACGGGAGCACCCCCCGGCCCTCTCGCTTGACCAAAACTCTCGAGGACACCCAAACCCTAGAATCAAAGATGTCGGTCTCCTACCCCCTCCCGCCGCGCCCCTACCCTTGAAGCGTTGCCTAGGCCACCCCAAACCCGGAATAAGGTAGGTCTACGTTTGCACTAATATATCCACCTGCTGTCATGTTTGTGTTATAATTGCCATGTTGTAATATTTGCAGAAACAATGGAGCACGGACGAGATGAGCAAGCAGAAGAGGTGTTGGGGGACATAATCTTAGCCGGAGGTGATATATTGTCGTATCTTAACGACAATGATGGTCTGGAAGAACAGGGTGAAGAAGCAGGCTACGGTGATCGAAGAGTGGAGGAGGAAAGACATGATTATGATGGCTCCGGTGACCCAATGCTGGTGCAAGAAGGAGCCCGTGGTGACGGCTCCGGTGACCGAACAGAGTCCGGCCAGGTAAATATATTAGTTAAGCCTGTGCTGACTAGCTAATTGATGCATTCATTGTTTTGGTATGTACACATATTAATTAACACTCGTCTTTCTTCTTTTTTCTAGCCCTCCGGATCGAGCACAACTTCGGTAAAGAGACGAGGCCCGAAGAGAAAGTTGCGCTCGGATGAAAGGTTTGAGATCACAGCAATCGCGCGCGACGGCCAACCGATTGAACCCCTCCGGACAAAGGATGCTTTTGCTGCCCAGTGCGGGGTTCTAGTTAGGGACAAGATCCCGATCAGCATCCACCAATGGTATAAGCCTAAGAAGGAAGACCCTGAGGTGTCTTATGTCAATGTATGCAGAAAGATGATCTTTGGACTGAGCTGAAGGCAAATTTCACCCTACCGCCAGAGGAGGATCCGGAGAAGCCAGTTATAGAGCAATTAATCAAGTCTCATGCTCTTAAGAAGATGGCAGACCTATTCAGGAGGTGGAAGAATGAGCTGAAAATGTTTGTCGACAAAGAAGAGACACCAGAATTCGTCGGCCGGTATGAGAAGATGAGAGATCACTGGCCCGCATTTGTGGCCCCCAAGACATCGGAAAAGAGTAAGAAGATGTCAGCGACAAACAAGAAGAATGCTGCAAAGAAGAAGCTTCACCATCGCACGGGGTCAGGTGGCTACCTCAAAGCCCGGCCTAAGTGGGCCAAGTCTGAGAGGGGTCTGCTTGATAAAGGGATCGAACCAGAGACAATGAATTGGCCAGACCGTTGCCGGACTTGGTTCTTCGGGGCTGGCAGAACCTTGGACCCTGTATCAGGGAGGTGTCGTTGGACGGATGAGCAACTTGCAATACCCGTCAAGAAGCTTAAGCACTATATCGATGCAGCGCAGTAAGGGACGTTCGTTCCAGACAGAGAGAACAACGAGCTCACAATGGCCCTCGGGAATCTTGAGCACCCTGGACGGACACGAGGCACGCCAGGCTCCGTTCCGTGGAAGGCTGGTTTTCCGGACGCGGGCGGTTACAAAACCCAGGAGAGGAGGAAAAAAGTGGAGCAGATCCAAATTCAGAAGCTGCACGAAAGGGTTCAAGTGCTAGAGGAACGAGACGGCAATCGAGATGCCGAAACTGCCCCCGAAGCTACACCGCCATCTCAGCAGAGAAGCAGCGTGGCTTCCACCGAGCTGCTTCAGCTGGAGCATGCGGCTCCTGCTAGCTACCCCGTGGATGCTATCACGGAGTCTCAACATTGCCACCTTATGGCGGAATGGCAGAACTTCAAAGTCAAGGCGGCTGTTGGCTCTGTTTTACCTACTGAACCCGGCGCAACCTACCACTGCCGACCGATTCCAGAAGGATATGCTAGGGTGATGGTGGATGAAATAACGGAGGGATTTGAGGACCTCCAGCTTGACCACCCTACCGGTGAAGGGGAGACTCGGCTGGGTTTAGCTCTGAAGACTCCGTGCCTATGGCGGAAGGAGCTCATCAAGCTTCCGAACTGGACGGCTCCGGCGAGTAAGGGCACTCCGCCTCCTCCTCCGGCGAGTGATCAGGGCACTCAGCCTCCTTCTCCGGCGCGTGGCGGCACTCCGCCTCCTTCTCCGCCAGCGCCGGCGCGCCAGAGCAGCCAGCCTCCTCCTTCTCCGCCTCGTCAGCTAGGGCGGAAGAGACCCGCCGCCGCTGCGGCTGCTCCGGCGCGTCGTAGTCCTTCTCCTCCGCCTCGTAAGCAAGGAAAGAAGACAGCCGCAGCCGCTCCGTCTGCTCTGCCGGCGTCTAGCAGTACAGCTGCCAGAGGCGGGAGGCAATACAGATTCGGTCCTTCTCTGAAGACTCCAGAGAAGTTACCATACGAGAGGACCGAGGAGGAGAACGCGAAGATCGTGCGAGCCAAAGTGAAGAACTTCTTTGAAGGGGTGAAAGCAAAGAAACATCCACCTCCGGAGGAGAGGGTAGATCCGGTGAAAGCAAAGCGCACTCTGGCTGCCCTGACAAAACCACCAAAGTCTCCGCCGAGAGGCAACTATGAGCGTGTTCTTGCAAAGACATATGCCGAAGCGGAGCGGTCGGGAAGTACTGTCAGTGATAAAAGGATGAAAGAACGACGAGCTGGGAAAAAAATTGCCCAGCTCGGCGAACAAGCGAACCAATCGTGCCCCCCGCTCAAGGTGTCAAAAGACATCATCGCTAATGATCCGAGTATGGTGCCCGGTTATAGCAATCTTGGAGATTACCTGCCCGACGATGTACATTATGAAATCATGGAGGTGGACGAACACAAATACCATTACGGGAAGCCTCTTGTCAAAGATGAAAGATCTCTAAGCACGATGATGCGAAGACTACATGATTGGTACATGAAAACCTGCAGAGAGTCTGATGGGATGGATACTTTGACGCTGAGAGTTAAACCGGAGCATGACCTTGTTGGAATTGATCTGTTGAGTGTTCCATTTTAGGATTTCTTCCAGTTTTACAATCAAAAGGCCCTCGATAAAACAACGATCACTTTCTACTGTCTGTAAGTAGTACTACTTCTGTCATTACGTCTCTCTATATATGTCAGCTCTTTCATTGCATGTATTTATACTTATCCTCACTATATTATGCAGATTGAAGATCGCCGAATTGAAGAAAAAACAAATCGGTGATATTGGGTTCATTAACACAAATCTCATAGATGCATATACGGTTGAAAAACATCCCAAAGAAGCCGAGGCCAACTTGCTACAATCGTTGGTATTAAATCAAAACAAAGATATAATACTCTTTCCTTACAACTTCAAGTGAGTGTTACTGTCTTGTGCATATTCGGTTTCCCTTATTAGTCCAGGTTACGGTAATGTAATTGATGACTTATGCATGCATGCGCAGCTTCCACTATATTCTCCTAGAGATTAAGCTTGAGCAGGGAGTAGTAACCGTCTTAGACTCGAGACGAAAAGATCCCCAGGACTATGCGAACATGACTGAAATGCTCGAGAAGTAAGTTAAATCGATCATTATCCACCATATCAGCAACTTTGTTCATTTCCTGATATCAAGTAATTGTTTTCTTTGTCTGGCAGGGTTTGGAGAAAATTCACCTCAAAAGCTCCGGGACTGCCGAAGAAGCTGCAATTTAATCACCCGAAAGTAAGTACTATAGTAGCATGTTCCGCGCATCTCCTAGTGATTCAAGCGCTAGTTTCATCAATACCATTTAGCATGCTTGCTTATCAGTTTGATTGACCTCTATTTCTTGTAAAGTGGTTGTGGCAGGAACCCGGGAATAATTACTGTGGGTACTACGTTTGCGAGTCCATCCGCTACACGACCTGTGAGCGGGGCTACACTGAAAACAATATGAAGTGCGTAAGCAATAATATTCACAATTTTATTTTATTACCATCATTTGTGTTGAGTTTCATTTATTCATATATATATGTATTGACCCCCTTCTTCAAATTAGATGTTTCGGAAGCGGGATGAACTCCTAGCAGAAGATCGTATGCGAGGAATTCAAGAGGAATTGGCGGCATTCTTCCTTGACCACGTGATCGCTGAAAACGGAGAATACTATGTGGACCCTGTGTTCCTACAATTTAATTAGGAGATTGTATTGTAAGAGATAATTATTGTATATATGTAGCCGGTAGTGTCGGATAGATATACGAGAACTTGTTGTTCGACCAATATCTCGGAGAAGGAGAGGTGGTCGATATCACTTCTCTCTGTATGCATATGTTCATGACGATCTTCTGTTTCCTTCATTTGATTACTAGCTAGTGTGTCTACTCCTCTCCATATGTATATAGTACGTAGCGTCGACCAAGCACGGAGATAAGAGAGGACACTTCTCTCTATTAATTAGCTAGCTAACACAATATATGAAACACCTAAATTAATCCCCCAAAACCCCTAAACCACCCCCTTTCAAAAAAACAAAAACCTCAGCTCGTGCCAGCTGCTGACACGTGGATGCCTATTGGTCCCGGTTGGTGACACCAACCGGGACAAAAAGGCCCTGCCTATTGGTCCCGGTTGGTGGCACCAACCGGGACCAAAGGCCCTCCTGCCTGGGCTCCCCGCACCGGCCACGTGGATGGCCTTTAGTCCCGGTCCGTGTAAGAACCGGGACTAAAGGGCTAGGGCATTAGTAACGACCCTTTAGTCCCGGTTCCAGAACCGGGACTAAAGGCCCTTATGAACCGGGGTAAAAGCCCCTTTTCCTACTAGTGAAGCTACAACTAATTTTTCTGTTTTTCTTAAGGTTTATCAAACGCACAAGAAGAAAGCATAAAAAGAAAAATAAACTAGCATGGATATTACAATGAAAGAGTGTGAGCACCGACATCTAGCAATGAGTGTGTGAACATAAATGTAATGTCGGTGAGAAATACATACTCCCCCAAGCTTAGGCTTTTGGCCTAAGTTGGTCTATTGCCACGGCTGGCCTGGCGGATATCCATAGTTGTAGTTGGGGTCGTACTGAGTAGAAGCCTCGAATTGCCACTGGTTGGCAATCGCCTCCGGATCCCACTGGTAATTAGATTGTCGTGGAGGATCGAATTGTGGTTCCGGCTCTGGCTCTGTGGCTAATGTAGGGTTCCGGTAGGCGTGGATGGCCACCAGCGGAACGAGATACTTGCCTGCAGACAAATCAAACAAGGAAGGAGCAGGCAAGGTAATAGTCTCAGGGTGATTTTTATCAAATAACAGTTTGTATTTAAGCTCCCTTTTCCTATTCTTAACAATAAAATCATGCGCTACGATACTCTTATAGTCTAGAAAAACAGTAGGCAACAACTTTTCTTCTTTCTCATAGTGCCTAATAGGTATGTTATAGTATGCAGCGAGGCACGAGGCGAAGATGCCTCCCAAGATGGGGCCCTTAGTATGGTTAAGATTTAACCGCTTTGCAGCAATAGCGCCCATACTAAATGTGTCATCTCGAAACAAGGCATGGAACAAAATAATAATATCAGAGACACTCAAATTTCCACAGTTTCCGCGACCAATTAAGCATCTACTAGCAAATATAGCAAAGTAACGTAGAACAGGAAAATGTATGCTAGTGATTCATGCGTCAGAAACCTTCCTCGTTTCCCCTACAGCAATTGTATCAATAAACCCTTCCACATCGTTACTATGTGGTTCCTCTATGATACCCGGAAAAGGTAACTTGCAAACCTGACAGAATTGACGAAGGGTCATCTCCTTATACTCATCATATAAATAGAAATCCACCGTAGGTGGTGTCCTCCTAGAATGGAAATGAAAATTTTGCACAAAGGTATTGGTGAGTAAGAGATGCTCTTCGCGTTGGTCGCGGAGGAAGTCGCTGAGGCCTGCATTCTCAGCCAATTCATAAAAATCATCATAAATCTCGGCTGCTCTCAAGAAATCATCACAAGGCCATTCACATGGCCGAACTTCCGCGGTGCGAGGCCGATTATATTTGGGCCTCTCTGCTTCTGCACTTTGCTTTTCCTTCGAGCTTCGGCTCGATGAGCCCCTCAAAAATCTCTTCATCATTTTTCTGAAAATTTCTGAAATTTTTAGTAACTTCAAATAAAAGTGAGCCAAGCTCAACAAAATTGATAGCAACTACTCCTACAAGTGCCTAGAGCCTATATCATGCATTAGAACTACTTGGAACCATATAAGTTTGACATGCAAGCTCAAGAACATGGTCACCTAGGCAGCACAAATTTGCAATGAATAAAGCACTAGAACAAAAAGTAATTGGACCAATGGAGGAGTCACATACCAAGGAACAATCCCCCAAAGCAGTTTTGTGAGAGGTGCTTTGAGCAAGGAGATCGAAAATCGCAACAAAATGAGCCAGAACTAGTGCTTGAGCTGGATGGTGATTTTTTTGGGAGGAAGAAGAAGTGTGTGGGTGCAGGAATAAGTGGAGGGGAGCCACCGTGGGCCCACGAGGCAGGGGGCGCGCTCAGGGGGTGGGCGCGCCTTGGACCCTCGTGCCCAGGTGCTTGCTCCCCCTACTGTGTTCTCAGTGCCAAATATTCTCAAATATTCCAGAAAAAATCATATTCAATTTCAGGGCATTTGGAGAACTTTTATTTTCGAGGTATTTTTATATTGCACAGATAATTCAGAAAACAGACAGAAAAATACTATTTTTACTTTATTTCAACTTAATAATAGAAAGTAAAAGGAGGGTACAGAAGGTTGTGTCTTCTAACTTCATCCATCTCATGCTCATCAAAAGGAATCCACTAACAAGGTTGATCAAGTCTTGTTAACAAACTCATTCCGAATCGCATGAAACTAGAGAATTTTCGAATAACACTAAGTTACCTCAACGGGGATATGCACATCCCCAACAATAAGAATATCATATTTCTTCTTGACAGTAGGAAAAGGAAATTCAAAACCTCCAATCCAATAGAATTGATACTGTGGGCTTGAGATTGTTTCCTCGGAAAGTGTACCGTATGCTCATTACCATTAACATGAAAAGTGACATTGCCTTTGTTGCAGTCAATAACAGCCCCTGCAGTATTCAAAAAGGGTCTACCAAGGATAATCGACATACTATCGTCCTCGGAAATATCAAGAATAATAAAGTCCGTTAAAATAGTAACGTTTGCAACAACAACAGGCACATCCTCACAAATACTGATAGGTATAGCAGTTGATTTATCAGCCATTTGCAAAGATATTTCAGTAGGTGTCAACTTATTCAAATCAAGCCTACGATATAACGAGAGAGGCATAACACTAACACCGGCTCCAAGATCACATAAAGAAGTTTTAACATAGTTTCTTTTAATGGAGCATGGTATAGTTGGTACTCCTGGATCTCCAAGTTTCTTAGGTATTCAACCCTTAAAAGTATAATTGGCAAGCATGGTGGAAATTTCAGCTTCCGGTATCTTTCTTTTATTAGTAACAATTTCTTTCATGTACTTGGCATAAGGATTCATTTTAAGCATATAAGTTAAACGCATACGCAAGAAGATAGGTCTAATCATTTCAGCCAAGCGCTAAAAATCCTCATTATCCTTTTTCTTGGATGATTTGGGAGGAAAAGGCATGGGTTTCTGAACCCATGGCTCTCTTTCTTTACTGTGCTTCCTAGCAACAAAGTCTCTCTTATCATAACGTTGATTCCTTGATTGTGGGTTAGCAAGATCAACAACAGGTTCAATTTCTACATCATTATCATTACTAGGTTGAGCATCGACATGAACATCATCATTAACCTTATCACTAGGTTCATGTTCATTACCAGATTGTGTTTCAGCATCAGAAATAGAAATATCATTTGGATTCTCAGGTGGTTCAGCAATAGGTTCACTAGAAGCATGCAAAGTCCTACACTACTAGGAAAAGGCCTGCTAGTGGCGCACCTGTTTTGGCTACTAATGGCGCACTACAGGTGCGCCACTAGCATCACGCCATTAGAATTTTTTACTAATGGCGCACCTATCTGGTATACTAATGGCGCAGCAGGGAGTGCGCCATTACTAACAATTATTTTTTTAATTTTTTTTCAGAAATTGTTTTTCAATTTTTTTTAAAAAAATTCACAATTTTTCTTTCCATTTTTTTCTTAATCTCGGGTCACTATAGCTTAATCTCAAGCCAATATGCTTAATCTCAAGTCAAATCGCACTCCATGGTCAAACTTCCCAAAAGGTCACCCATCCTTACAGTACTCCAGCCCGAGCACGCTTAACTTCACAATTCTATCCAACCCCAGCACCAGCTCACTTCACAAGCACTTGTTGATATATCTATCATATCAATCGTATTAAACCTTGTTGATGTCTATGACTTTGTTCATGTTCATGAGTGTGATGAAATTTTGAAAAAAATATTTCAAACTTCCCGGTCATATTACGTATCATATTTTGCAAAAATTCCAAAAAAAAAGTTTTTTTTAAACCAAATTTTTTTCTGTTACTAGTGGCGCACCTAGCAAATGGTGCGCCACTAGTAAGCTTGAATTTTTTCCATTTTTCCCCTCCAGATCTTAAAAGCCCCGTATCTTTCGTTCTGTTAGGTTTTTTGAGATTTTGAAGATGTTGAACAACGTTCCCCTGTTCAAATCGTATGTAACTTTTCGAGTAGATGATTTTTCATATAAAAAACTTTTTAATCCGAGTTCGTATGCAAAAGTTATGCCGATTTTACAAATTCCAGAGAGATTTTGCAAATAAAGTCGAAATTCATATTTGTAAATTTTCCCAACAACTAGACCACATATCACATGGGAAAATTATTTTATTTTATTTTTTTGACATTTCCATCATTTTCTTTTATTTTTTCTAAAACTGAAAAGGCGGTCCACAGGGGGGTGCATTCGGTGGAATTTTTGGGCAAAGTTAGTAATGGCGCACCGTGGATGTGGTGCGCCATTACTAGTTAAAATAGTAATGCCGCACCACACCCACGGTGCGCCATTACTAACTTTAAAAAAATTTGTTAGTAGTGGCGCACCGAGGGTGTGGTGCGCCATTACTAGTTTTGAAAAAAAAAATTTGTTAGTAGTGGCGCACCGAGGGTGTGGTGCGCCATTACTAGTTAAACTAGTAATGGCGCACTATCCCTGGTGCGCCATTACTAGTTTTGAAAAAAAAATTGTTAGTAGTGGCGCACCGTGGATGTGGTGCGCCATTAGTATTTGAACAGTAATGGCGTACCAACACATGGTGCGCCATTAGTATATAGTAGTGGCGCACCACGTGTGTGGTGCGCCATTAGTGTCCATATTATCTATAGCCCTTTTCCTAGTAGTGCTATCATTTTTCTTTTTCTTCTTTTTAGAAGGACTAGGTGCATCTAAATTATTTCTCTGAGAATCTTGCTCAATTCTCTTAGGATGGCCTTCAGGATACAAAGGTTCCTGAGTCATCTTACCAGTTCTAGTAGCCACCCTAACAGCAAAATCATTATTCTTATTATTCAATTCATTGAGCAAATCATTCTGAGCTTTAAGTACTTGTTCTACTTGAGTGGTAACCATAGAAGCATGTTATTAATGAGTTTAAGTTCACCTTTAACTCTAGACATATAATCACCCAAGTGTTCAATCATATAAGCATTTTGTTTTAATTGTCTACCAAAATAAGCATTGAAGTCTTCTTGCTTAACCATAAAGTTATCAAACTCATCCAAACATTGGCTAGCAAACTTAGTAGGAGGGATTTCAGCTTTATCATATCTATAGAGAGAATTTACCTTCACTACCTGTGTCGGGTTATCAAGACCATGTGTTTCTTCAATAGGTGATGAATTAAGATCATATATTTCTTCAACAGGCGATAAATTAAGACCATGTATTTCTTCAATAGGAGGTAAATTCTTAACATCTTCAGCTTTAATACCCTTTTCTTTCATAGATTTCTTTGCCTCTTGCATATCTTCAGGACTTTGAAATAGAACACCCCTCTTCTTCGGAGTTGGCTTAGGAGTTGGTTCAGGAAGTGTCCAATTATTTTCATTTGTCAAAATATTATTCAATAGAATTTCAGCTTCATCCGGTGTTCTTTCCCTGAAAACAGAACCCGCACAACTATCCAGGTAGTCTCTGGAAGCATCGGTTAGTCCATTATAAAAGATATCAAGTATTTCATTTTTCTTAAGAGGATGATCAGGCAAAGCATTAAGTAATTGGAGAAGCCTCCCCAAGCTTGTGGGAGACACTCTTCTTCAATTTGCACAAAATTATATATTTCCCTTAAAGCAGCTTGTTTCTTATGAGCAGGGAAATATTTAGCATAAAAGTAATAAATCATATCCCGGGGACTACGCACACAACCAGGATCAAGAGAATTAAACCATATCTTAGCATCACCCTTTAATGAGAACGAAAATATTTTAAGGATATAAAAGTAGCGAGTTCTCTCATCATTAGTGAATAGGTGGCTGTATCATTTAATTTAGTAAGATGTGCCACAACAGTTTCAGATTCATAACCATAGAAAGGATCAGATTCAACCAAAGTAATTATATCGGGATCAATAGAGAATTCATAGTCCTTATTAGTAACAAAGATAGGTGAAGTAGCATAAGCAGGATCATATTTCATTCTAGCATTCAGAGTTTTTTGTTTCAGCTTAGCTAATAATTTCTTAAGATCACTTCTATCATTGCAAGCAAGAAAGTCTCTAGCAGTTTCTTCATCCATAACATAGCCCTCAGGCACAACAGGTAATTCATATTTATTGGGAGAGTCTTCATCATCACTTTCATCAATATTATCGGTTTCAATAATTTCATTCTCTCTAACCCTAGCAAGTTGTTCATCAAGAAATTCACCAAGTGGCACAGTAGTATCAAGCATAGAACTAGTTTCGTCATAAGTATCATGCATAGCAGAAGTGGCATCATCAATAACATGCGACATATCAGAATTAATAGCAGAAGCAGGTTTAGGTGTCGCAAGCTTACTCAAAACAGAAGGTGAATCAAGTGCAGAGCTAGATGGCAGTTCCTTACCTCCCCTCGTAGTTGAGGGATAAATTTTTGTTTTTGCATCTTTCAAGTTCCTCATAGTGACCAGCAGATATAAATCCCAAGTGACTCAAAGAATAGAGCTATGCTCCCCGGCAACGGCGCCAGAAAATAGTCTTGATAACCCACAAGTATAGGGGATCGCAACAGTTTTCGAGGGTAGAGTATTCAACCCAAATTTATTGATTCGACACAAGGGGAGCCAAATAATATTCTCAAGTATTAGCAGTTGAGTTGTCAATTCAACCACACCTAGATAACTTAGTATCTGCAGCAAAGTATTTAGTAGCAAAGTAGTATGGAAGTAAAGGTAACAGTAGCAAAAGTAATATTTTTGGGTTTTGAGTGATTGTAACAGTAGCAACGGAAAAGTAAATAAGTGAAGAACAATATGTGAAAAGCTCGTAGGCATTGGATCGGTGATGGATAATTATGCCAGATGCAGTTCATCATGTAACAATCATAACATAGGGTGACACAGAACTAGCTCCAATTCATCAATGTAATGTAGGCATGTATTCCGAATATAGTCATACGTGCTTATGAAAAAGAACTTGCATGACATCTTTTGTCCTACCCTCCCATGGCAGCGGGGTCCTAACGGAAACTAAGGGATACTAAGGCCTCCTTTTCATAGAGTACCGGACCAAAGTATTAACACATAGTGAATACATGAACTCCTCAAACTACGGTCATCACCGGGATTGATCCCGATTATTGTCACTTCGGGGTTGCCGGATCATAACACATAGTAGGTGACTATAGACTTGTTAGATAGGATCAAGAACTCCCATATATTCATGAAAACATAATAGTTTAGATCTGAAATCATGGCACTCGGGCCCTGGTGACAAGCATTAAGCATAGAAAAGTCATAGCAACACCAATCTCAGAACATAGTGGATACTAGGGATCAAACCCTAACAAATCTAACTCGATTACATGATAAATCTCATCCAACCCATCACCGTCCAGGAAGCCTACGATGGAATTACTCACGCACGGCGGTGAGCATCATGAAATTGGTGATGGAGGATGGTTGATGATGACGATGGCGGCGGATTCCCTTCACCGGAGCCCCGAACGGACTACAGATCAGCCCTCCCGAGAGAGTTTAGGGCTTGGAGGCGGCTCCGTATCGTAAAACGCGATGAATCTTTCTCTCTGAATTTTTTCTCCTCGAACACGAATATATGGAGTTGGAGTTGAGGTCGGTGGAGCTCCAGGGGGCCCATGAGGCAGGGGGCAGGCACGCCCCCCACCCTCGTGGCAAGGGTGTGGGCCCCCTGGCCTTGATTCTTTCCCCAATATTTTTTATATTTTCCAAAAATAATCTCCGTGAAGTTTCAGGTCATTCCGAGAACTTTTGTTTCTGCACATAAATAACACCATGGCAATTCTGATGAAAACAGCGTCAGTCCGGGTTAGTTCCATTCAAATCATGCAAGTTAGAGTCCAAAATAAGGGCAAAAGTGTTTGGAAAAGTAGATACGATGGAGACATATCAGGGAGAAACATCATAAGATCCAAGTATACTAGCAAAGCTCGCGATACATCAAGATCGTATCATCTCAAGAACACGAGAGAGAGAGAGAGAGAGAGAGAGAGAGAGATCAAACACATAGCTACTGGTACATACCCTCAGCCCCGAGGGTGAACTACTCCCTCCTCGTCATGGAGAGCGCCGGGATGATGAAGATGGCCACCGGTGAGGGTTCCCCCCTCCGGCCGGGTGCCGGAACAGGGTCCCGATTGGTTTTTGGTGGCTACAGAGGCTTGCGGCGGCGGAACTCCTGATCTATTCTGTTCCCTAATGGTTTTAGGGTATATGGATATATATATATCTATATATATATAGGTGAAAGAAGTCGGTCAGGGGAGCCACGAGGGGCCCACGAGGGTGGAGGGTGCGCACAGGGGGGTGGGCGCGCCCCCCTGCCTCGTGCTCTCCTCATTGATTCCCTGACGTGCACTCCAAGTCTCCTAGATTGCTTTCGTTCCAAAAATAACTCTCCCGAAGGTTTCATTCCGTTTGGACTCCGTTTGATATTCCTTTTCTGCGAAACACTGAAACAAGGGAAAAACAGAAATTGGCACTAGGCTCTGGGTTAATAGGTTAGTCCCAAAAATAATATAAAAGTGTTTAATAAAGCCCATAAACATCCAAAACAGATAATGTAATAGCATAGAACAATCAAAAATTATAGATACGTTGGAGACGTATTAGGCGTCCATGAGGACCCATTTGTTCCTGAAGCCCTCGACCTTCTTCCCCACCTTCGAGCTCACGTTGGTCCGGTTGGCTGCAACAAAACTGGCGCACCCCGCAGGTAGAAGAAGTGGCGCAGCAGTGCCACGGATGGCATCACCCCCACAAATGCCTCGCAATAGAAGGCAAAAATCGACCGGAGGAGAATGGACTTGGGATGGAGGTGGAGAGCGTGGAGGTTGTGGTGGCCGAGCACAGCATAGAAGAAATCGGAAAAGGGAGGGAGCAGCCCTGCGAACACGCTATTCAAGAAGAAAGGATGAAAGGTGCTACCCGGATCCTCAGGTTTGACGGTGCCTGCCCGCAGCACCGCCTCTCTTCCTTCGTCGTCGTCACCCACCATCTTCCGGCGCGCGGCGGCAAGCTTTTTCTCCGAAACAGAGGGCGCGCTCAAGGCGGGCTCATACCAGGCAGGTGAGCGTGAGGCCTTAGCCTTGTAGGGCGCCATCGGATGCGAGCTCGGGGAGGATTTGCGGAAGATTGGGGGTCTCTTGGGGCGAGAAGGAGAAAGGGGATTTGGAGCAAGGCGAAGGAAGGAAATGAAGGCTCTGCGGCGCGTGCCAGCCTTTTTGTCAGTCGAGGAGAGTTGCCGAGGCAGCGTGGGGAAGCAGAGACACCCACGTCCTGTCAATCGCCACTCGTCAATCAAGGCCGCGGGCGGTTTGGGCCCGCAGCGCTCCGCACTTACCCTTTGGCTTCGCCTCGAAGCCAAGTCCGAGCGCGCCTTGGTCCCGGGGGCTACTGTCGGCGTCCTCGGAACGGAGGTACCCAGACTTGCCTGCCTGCAGCCCACGGCGTGGCTCTACCGGCGGCCCAGTATGGCCCATCTTCATCAGCAGCCACTCAAGACCCTCGCGAGGGGCCAAGCCTCGCGAGGAGGACGACACAAGACCTCCTCAGGGGCAGCCTCGCTAGGCTGGCTCCCGAGGAGCAGAGATATCAAGGCAGGGGGCACCTCGCGAGGTTCGCATGATGTGAGCCGTGACGACCGAAGCCAGGCGGGCGCCAGTGGGTGCAGAGTGCCAGTTTCCTCTTTGGTGCTAAAGAGGCAGGCGCGTGCGAGGAGTCCCGAGGCGGCAGGCAAAGGTTTTTATATCGGTGCAACGAGACCAAGACCAACAGGACGGCAGGACGGAGGTCATCACGGAGACCACAGCTGCATCACCACCAGAGCCTTTGGCAGGCGAAGACCACCTTTTGTCAGGATAACTTTTACTAGTTGTCTTCCTTCAAAATTGGCCGTTGTGGGATCTCTTCCCGCCTAACATTTGGGAAGAGGACCAGGGCCTCTATAAATAGAACTAGCCACCACCGTAGTCGAAGATAGGCTCATCTTGGATTGGATCCACTCCACCAAGGCCATCTCACCAGCTCATGGAGCGCAAGAACACCTCTCCTCAGGAGGTTGTTCATCCACTGTACTGGTTCATCCTTAGCCCACGAGGCAATCCACCACACCACACTGGAGTAGGGTATTGCACCACAACGATGGCCCGAACCAGTATAAACCCTCGTGTCTCTTCTTCCTTGGGTTCGGCGAGCTAGGCTTTGAGATTGTTGCGAAAGCGAGCTAGGAAGAGAGAGAGAGATCTTCGTGCGTACCCCAGAGTTCGAACCTCAAGGGTTTTCCGGAACCCCGAATCCGACAACGGTGGTGTAGCTGATGCAGGGGTGCAGCGACGGCGGCGGCCGACCTGTTGCAGCGTGGCATCGGGCTTTACAGGCCCGATCTAGGCCCGGTCGGACCCTCTTGGGACTGGTTTGCCTCC
The DNA here is from genome assembly GCF_002575655.3 of Aegilops tauschii subsp. strangulata. NCBI lineage: Eukaryota > Viridiplantae > Streptophyta > Magnoliopsida > Poales > Poaceae > Aegilops > Aegilops tauschii. Next base: position 431,830,347 of record NC_053035.3, read on the forward strand.
ATGGGGGGCTTGACGGGCCCGCCTGTCCTGGCCGGACCTAGCTAGGAATGGTGTGCCCCGTGGCCAGACAGTGTGCCCCGTGGCCGTGTCCGGTCGACTACCACGTTCGATGGTGGAGGCAGTTCCCTCCTACGCGACCGCGGTATTACTAACCTCGATTCAAGCTACTCCTCACCTCCGTCTTGTGGACCTCTTGACGGTGGCTTCCGTCAGACAACGATGGCCGCTTCATGACCATAGTGGCGCATGTTGGTGGGCGGCGAGTTTGGGGATGTCGAGGCCTCGTCCTCACGGGGCTCCTCTGCAACGGGTCGCCTGGGGGTTGAGGGTTGTGGATAGGGTTCTTTCGGGAGAAATCCTTTTCGGCTCACCCGACACCAGCGGTGCCGCCTTTGGGTGGCACCATTCCTTCCTGGAGGGTGTCGTGGCTACCCTTCATCCACTTCCCTCTGTGTGCCGGGGAAATCCTAGGACCACTGCGCTGGTTCGGGCAGCAGCGTTTGCTTTCCTTTTTGAAGGTGGTGCTTGGTACTTCTTTGGAGCGTGCAACGGTTGCGAGTCACTACCGCTTAGTCGATCCGCCATTGTCTCCATTTTGTTTCTTTTTTTGCGCATGTCTTTGCTGCTGCCCCAACATTTCTTTCATTTCAGTATTGTTGTTCGTTATGTCGGGTGTTTTCTATATTAATATAGCGAGGCAAAAGCCTATTTTGAGATTAGCATATTTTTATTCCGAAGCTGCCACTAGTAGAAAAAGGGCCTATTGTCTCGGTTGGTAAGGGCCTTTTGTCCCGGTTTTTGAACCGGGACTAAAGGGTCGTTACTAATGCCCTAACCCTTTAGTCCCGGTTCTTACACGAACCGGCACAGATGGGCCTCCACGTGGCCGGTGCGGCGAGCCCAGGCAGGAGGGCCTTTGGTCCCGGTTGGTGGCACTAACCGGGACCAATAGGCATCCACGCGTCAGCATTTCAGTGGCTGGGGTTTTTGTTTTTTTTGAAAGGGGGGGTTGGGGGTTATGGGGGGTTAATTTAGGTGTTTCATATATTGTGTTAGCTAGCTAATTAATAGAGAGAAGTGTCCTCTCTTATCTCCGTGCTTGGTCGACGCTACGTACTATATACGTATGGAGAGGACTAGACACGCTAGCTAGTAATCAAATGAAGGAAACAGAAGATCATCATGAACATATGCATACAGAGAGAAGTGATATTGACCACCTCTCCTTCTCCGAGATATTGGTCGAACAACAAGTTCTCGTATATCTATCCGACACTACCGGCTACATATATACAATAATTATCTCTTACAATATAATCTCCTAATTAAATTGTAAGAACACAGGGTCCACATAGTATTTTCTGTTTTCAGCGATCACGTGGTCAAGGAAGAATGCCGCCAATTCCTCTTGAATTGCTCGCATACGATCTGGTGCTAGGAGTTCATCCCGGTTCCGAAACATCTAATTTGAAGAAGGGGGTCAATACATATATATATGAATAAATGAAACTCAACACAAATGATGGTAATAAAATAAAATTGTGAATATTATTGCTTACGCACTTCATATTGTTCGTCAGAGTAGCCCCGCTCATAGGTCGTGTAGCGGATGGACTCGCAAATGTAGTATCCACAGTAATTATTCCCGGGTTCCTGCCACAACCACTTTACAAGAAATAGAGGTCAATCAAACTGATAAGCAAGCATGCTAAATGGTATCGATGAAACTAGCGCTTGAATCACTAGGAGATGCGCGGAACATGCTACTATAGTACTTACTTTCGGGTGTTTAAATTGCAGCTTCTTCGGCAGTCCCGGAGCTTTTTGGTGAATTTTCTCCAAACCCTGCCAGACAAAGAAAACAATTACTTAATATCAGGAAATGAACAAAGTTGCTGATATGGTGGATAATGATCGATTTAACTTACTTCTCGAGCATTTGAGTCATGTCCGCATAGTCCTGGGGATCTTTTCGTCTCGAGTCTAAGACGGTTACTACTCCCTGCTCAAGCTTAATCTCTAGGAGAATATACTGGAAGCTGCGCATGCATGCATAAGTCATCAATTACATTACTATAACCTGGACTAATAAGGGAAACCGAATATGCACAAGACAGTAACACTCACTTGAAGTTGTCTTTGTTTTCATTTATTACCAACGATCGTAGCAAGTTGGCCTCGGTATTTTCGGCATGATATTTAACCTGAGTTGCATCTATGAGATTTGTGTGAATGAACCCAAAATCACCGATTTGTCTTTTCTTCAATTCGGCGATCTTCAATCTGCATAATATAGTGAGGATAATTATAAATACATGCAATGAAAGAGCTGACCTATATAGAGAGACTTAATGACAGAAGTAGTACTACTTACAGACAGTAGCAAGTGATCGTTGATTTATCGAGGGCCTTTTGATTGAAAAACTGGAAGAACTCCTCAAATGGAACATTCAACAGTTCAATTCCAACGAGGCCATGCCCCGGTTTAACTCTCAGCGTCAAAGTATCCCTCTCCCCAGACTCTCTGCAGGTTTTCATGTACCAATCATGTAATCTTCGTATCATCGTTGTTAGAGATCTTTCATCTTTGACGAGAGGCTTCCCGTAATGGTATTTGTGTTCGTCCACCTCCAAGATATCATAATGTACATCGTCGGGTAGGTAATCTCCAAGATTGATATAACCGGGCACCATCCTCGGATCAGTAGCGACGATGTCGCTAGACACCTTGAGCGGGGGGCACGATTGGTTCGCTTGTTCGCCGAGCTGGGATTTTTTTTCCTAGCTCGTCGTTCTTTTAACCTTTGATCACTGACAGTACTTCCTGACCGCTCCGCTTCGGCAAATGTCTTTGCAATAATGCGCTCATAGTTGCCTCTCGACGGAGACTTTGGTGGTTTTGTCAGGGCAGCCAGAATGCGGTTCTCTTTCACCGAATCTACCTTCTCCTCCGGAGGTGGATGTATATTTTCTTTCACCCCTTCAAAGAAGTTAATCACTTCGGCTCACATGATCTTCGCGGTTTCCTCCTCGGTCCTCTCGTATGGTAACTTCTCTGGAGTCTTCAGAGAAGGACCGAATCTGTATTGCCTCCCGCCTCTGGCTGTACTGCTAGACGCCGGCAGAGCAGACGGAGCGGCTGTGGCTGTGTTCTTTCCTTGCTTACGAGGCGGAGGAGAAGGACAACGACGCGCCGGAGCAGCCGGAGCGGCGGCGGGTCTCTTCCGCCCTTGCCGACGAGGCGGAGAAGGAGGAGGCTGGCTGCTCTGGCGCGCCGGCATAGGCGGAGAAGGAGGCGGACTGCCGCCACGCGCCGGAGAAGGAGGCTGAGTGCCCTGATCACACGCCGGAGGAGGAGGCGGAGGAGGAGGCGGAGTGCCGCCACGCGTCGGAGAAGGAGGCTGAGTGAACGGATCACTCGCCGGAGGAGGAGGCGGAGTGCCCTTACTCGTTGGAGGCGTCCAGTTTGGAAGGTTGATGAGCTCCTTCCGCCATAGGCATGGAGTCTTCAGAGCAGAACGCAGCCGAGTCTCCCCTTCACCGGTAGGGTGGTCAAGCCGGAGGTCCTCAAATCCCTTTGTTATTTCATCCACCATCACCCTAGCATATCCTTCTGGAATCGGCCGGCAGTGGTAGGTTGCGCCGGGTTCAGGAATCAAAACAGAGCCAACAGCCGCCTTGACTTTGAAGTTCTGCCATTGCGTCATAAAGTGGCAATGTTGAGACTCCGTGATAGCATCCACGGGGTAGCTAGCAGGAGCCGTCAAGACATGCTTCGGCTGAAGCAGCTCGGTGGAAGCCACGCTGCTTCTCCGCTGAGATGGCGGGGTAGCTTCGGGGGTAGTTTCGGCATGTCGATTGCCGTCTCGTTCCTCTAGCGCTTGAACCCTTTCGTGCAACTTCTGAATTTGGGTCTGCTCCACTTTTTTCCTCCTCTCCTGGCTTTTGTAACCGCCTGCGTCCGGAAAACCAACCTTCCACGGAACAGCCTGGCGTGCCTCGTGTCCGTCCAGGGTGCTCAGGATTCCCGAGGGCCATTGTGAGCTCGTCGTTCTCTCTGTCTGGAACGAACGTCCCTTCCTGCGCTGCATCGATATACTGCTGAAGCCTCTTGACTGGTATACTTAAAAGCTCGTCCGTCCAAACGCACCTCCCTAATACAGGGTCCAATTTTCCGCCAGCCCCGAAGAACCAAGTCCGGCAACGGTCTGGTCAGTTCATTGTCTGTGGTTCGATCCCTTTATCAAGCAGATCATTCTCAGCCTTGGCCCACTCAGGCCAGGCTTTGAGGTAGCCACCTGACCCCGTGCGATGGTGAAGCTTCTTCTTCGCAGCATTCTTCTTGTTTGTCGCTGACATCTTCTTACTCTTTTCCGATGTCTTGTGGGCCACAAATGCGGGCCAGTGATCTCTGATCTTCTCATACCGGCCGATGAATTCTGGTGTCTCTTCTTTGTCGACAAACGTTTTCAGCTCATTCTTCCACCTCCTGAATAGGTCTGCCATCTTCTTAAGAGCATGAGACTTGATTAATTGCTCTTTAACTGGCTTCTCCGGATCCTCCTCTGGCGGTAGGGTGAAATTTGCCTTCGGCTCAGTCCAAAGATCATCTTTCTGCATATCATTGACATAAGACACCTCAGGGTCTTCCTTCTTAGGCTTATACCATTGGTGGATGCTGATCGGGATCTTGTCCCTAACTAGAACCCCGCACTGAGCAGCAAATGCATCCTTTGTCTGGATGGGTTCAATCGGTTGGCCGTCGTGCGCGATTGCTGTGATCTCAAACCTTTCATCCGAGCGCAACTTTCTCTTCGGGCCTCGTCTCTTTACCGAAGTTGTGCTCGATCCGAAGGGCTAGAAAAAAGAAGAAAGACGAGTGTTAATTAATATGTGTACATACCAAAACAATGAATGCATCAATTAGCTAGTCAGCACAGGCTTAACTAATATATTTACCTGGCCGGACTCTGTTCGGTCACCGGAGTCGTCACCATGGGCTCCTTCTTGCACCAGCATTGGGTCATCGGAGCCATCATAATCATGTCTTTCCTCCTCCACTCTTCGATCACCGTAGCCTGCTTCTTCACCCTGTTCTTCGAGACCATCATTGTCGTTAAGATACGACAAGATATCACCTCCGGCTAAGATTATGTCCCCCAACACCTCTTCTGCTTGCTCGTCTCGTCCGTGCTCCATTGTTTCTGCAAATATTACAACATGGCAATTATTAAACAAACATGACAGCAGGTGGATATATTAGTGCAAACGTAGACCTAGCGTATTCCGGGTTTGGGGTGGCCTCGGCAACGCTTCAAGGGTAGGGGCGCGGCAGGAGGGGGTAGGAGACTAACATCGTTTTTTTAGGGTTTGGGTGTCCTTGAGAGTTTTGGTCGAGCGAGAGGGCCGGGGGGTGCTCCCGTGGTATAAGTTATCACGGTCGAGAGGGGGTATAAATATCGACCGTCCATCATGTCGAAGTTATCTGGGAGGGAGTTATATATATCGACAACGACGACATACATACATACATGGGAAAATAATGTTATCGGGGAGGGGGTATATCGACAACGACATACCCGATAAAAAATAAGAAGACGAAGAAGAAATAAAAAGAGGAGAAGAAGAAAGGAATAGAGGAGAAGATCGAAGAAAAAAAGAATAAAAAGAAGAGGAGTAGAAGAAAGGAATAGAGGAGAAGAAGAAAAAATAGATATATCTATTTTTTCTTCTTCTCCTCTATTCCTTTCTTCTTCTCCTCTTCTTTTTCTTCTTTTTTCCTCTTCATATTTATTTCTCCTCTTCTTCCTCTCCTCTTCTTCTCCTTTCTTCCTCTTCTTATTTTCGTTTTTCCTCTCCTTCTTTTTCTTCTTTTTCTTCCTTTCCTAGCTAGATACATAAAACTTTTCTCAAAATGTAACTTTTGCATTATAAAACTTTTCCTAACTCTTTTACAACCACAAAAATTACTCCAACTTCATGACAGTACCCAGACTCCATTTCACCAAAAACCTTCTGATCCATAGTTCAAAATTTTCAAGTTTCATTCAAATTAAATTTGAACCAGATTCAAATTCCTTGCTGAACCTATTCAAATTCCTTTCTAAAAATCTAACTTTTGCATATATGTATTTTTAAAACATCATTACAATTGAAAAAATACATACATAAATACATACAAAAAACATGTAAAAAATACATACATACATATATGAACATACATAAAAAAAATACATATATCTAAAAAATATATTTAAAACATCATTACAATCGGCGATGGCGAGGCCGCGGGCGATGGCGATGACGGGCGCGGGCGACGGCGACGGGCGAGGGCGCGGCGACGGCAAGGGCGCGGGGCAGGGGCGGCGCGCGTCGGGGCAGGGACGGCGCGCGGCGACGACGTCGGGCGAGGGCGCGGCGACGGCGAGGGCGCGGGCGACGGCAACGGGCGAGGGCGCGGCGACGGCGAGGGCGTGGGGCAGGGGCGGCGCGCGTCGGGGCAGGGACGGCGCGCGGCGACCACGTCGGGCGAGGGCGCGGCGACGACGGGCGCGGGTGACGGCGACGGCGGGGGTGGCGGGCGGCGTCGGGGCAGACTGGCGGCGTCGATGTCGTCGAGGGGTCGTCAGGGGCAACTGCGAGATGAAGATGAAAATTTTCACAAGTGTTGGTTATATACCAAGAGCTTTGGTCCCGGTTCGTGGCACCAACCGGGACCAATGCACCCTTTAGTCCCGGTTGGTGCCACCAACTGGGACCAAAGGTCTCTTTTCAGCAGCCCAAAGGGCGGGAAGCGGCGGCCTTTGGTCCCGGTTGGTGGCACCAACCGGGACTAAAGGGGGTGCATTGGTACCGGTTCGTGGCACCAACCGGGACCAATACACCCCTTTAGTACCGGTTGGTGCCACCAACCGGGACCAAAGGACATTTGCTGCCCGCGTCGCGGCCAAAGCTTAGTCCCACCTCGCTAGTTGAGAGAGCTCGAGAGTGGTTTATAAGCGCTGCTGCGCCAACCCTCTCGAGCTCCTCTCCATTGCAGGCTTACGGGCCTAATCTTGCACTGCTATGCCTATGGGCCTACTGGGCCTTCTGCGGGCCTGAATCCTGGCCCATTAATGGGTTTCTAGTCGTATTCAGGCCGTGGTGGCCCAGTAGGTGGCATTTTTTTATTTTTTTCCCAGTTTTTTTGTTTTCTTTTTTGCTTTATTTATTTTATTTTGTTTCTACTTACAACAAAATACTTTTTAATTTTATTTTGTTTCTAATTACTTATTTCTTTTACTTTATGATAATTATTTTTGCTATTAAAATTTCTATCAAAAAAGTTTTTTGTGAAAATTCTTTTTGCTTTTAATGATTTTGAACAGAAAATACTTCGATAATTTTAGTTGCATCAATTTTATATGATTTTAGTTTCAATAATACTAGAGGTTTCTTATAATGTTTTGAACAGAAAATACTTTGTTAATTTTAGTTTCATAAATTTTATTAAAGTTTATTTTATTTTGTTTCTACTTATATATTTTAATAAAGTTTATTTTATTTTGTTTCTAATTACTTATTTATTTTATTTGTTATTTTTCATGCACCATTTTTCATGCATTTACTAATTATTTTGAGCTATAAGACCCTAAAATTGAAAAGCATTTCAAATGAACTCTGAAAAGGTTGAAAGTTGGCATGGTATCATCATTTCATCCACATAGCATGTGCAAGAAAGTTGAGAGGGTTACGGCAAAAACTAGATGCACTTCGTGCACAAAACGGACAATGGTATCATACTCGTCTGTTACAAAGTTGGCATGGTATCATCATAATAGTTGCGGGAGAAAGTCTTCACTTTTTCTTCGCTTGTGTCATTTGCTTATTGCGCCGTAACCATGGATAATCTTCATCGTTTATCAGGATGCTTGGGTCAGCCTTGACTTTGAAGGGAGGAATTTCATGAAACTTTTCATAATCTTCAGACATGTTTGTCTTGCCCTCCACTCCCACAATGTCCCTTTTTCCTAAAAGAACCATGTGGCGCTTTCGCTCATCGTATGATGTATTCGCTTCCTTATATTTTCTTTTTCTCAGTCTGGTAGACATGTCCTTCACATAGATAACCTGTGCCACATCATTGGCTAGGACGAACGGTTCGTCAGTATACCCAAGAGTGTTCAGATCCACTATTGTCATTCCGTACTGTGGGTCTACCTGTACCCCGCCTCCTGACAGATTGACCCATTTGCACTTAAACAAAGGGACCTTAAAATCATGTCCGTAGTCAAGTTCCCATATGTCCATTATGTAACCATAATACGTGTCCTTTCCCCTCTCGGTTGCTGCATCAAAGCAGACACCGCTGTTTTGGTTGGTGCCCTTTTGATGTTGGGCGATCGTGTAAAATGTATTCCCATTTATCTCGTATCCTTTGTAAGTCAATACAGTCGAAGATGGTCCCCTGGGCAACGAGTACAACTCATCACAAACAGTGGTGTCACCTCTGAGACGTGTTTCCAACCAACTACTGAAAGTCCTGATGTGTTCACATGTAATCCAGTCGTCACACTGCTCCGGGTGTTTGGAGCGCAGACTGTTCTTGTGTTCATCGACATACAGGGTCACCAAGGTAGAGTTCTGTAGAACTGTGTAGTGTGCTTGAGACCAAGAATGCCCGTCCCTGCATATTATTGAGTCCGCTCCTAGTGTGCCTTTTCCAGTCAGTCTCCCGTCATACCGCGATTTAGGGAGACCTATCTTCTTATGGCCAGGAATGACGTCAACACAAAACCCAATGACATCCTCTGTTTGAAGGCCCATGGAGATGCTTCCTTCTGGCCTAGTGCGGTTACGGACATATTTCTTTAGGACTCCCATGAACCTCTCAAAGGGGAACATATTGTGTAGAAATACGGGCCCCAGAATGACAATCTCGTCGACTAGATGAACTAGGATGTGCGTCATGATATTAAAGAAGGATGGTGGGAACACCAGCTCGAAACTGACAAGACATTGCGCCACATCACTCCTTAGCCATGGTATGATTTCTGGATCGATCACCTTCTGAGAGGTTGCATTGAGGAATGCACATAGCTTCACAATGGCTAATCGGACGTTTTCCGGTAGAAGCCCCCTCAATGCAACCAGAAGCAGTTGCGTCATAATCACGTGGCAGTCATGAAACTTTAGGTTCTGGAACTTTTTCTCTGGCATATTTATTATTCCCTTTATATTCGACGAGAAGCGAGTCGGGACCTTCATACTGAGCAGGCATTCAAAGAAGATTTCTTTCTCTTCTTTCGTAAGAGCGTAGCTGGCAGGACCTTGATACTGCTTCGGAGGCATGCTGTCTTTTTCATGCAAACGTTGCAGATCCTCCCGTGCCTCAGGTGTATCTTTTGTCTTCCCATACACGCCCAAGAAGCCTAGCAGGTTCACGCAAAGGTTCTTCATCACGTGCATCACGTCGATTGAAGAGCGGACCTCTAAGTCTTTCCAGTAGGGTAGGTCCCAAAATATAGATTTCTTCTTCCACATGGGTGCGTGTCCCTCAGCGTCATTCGGAACAGCTAGTCCACCGGGACCCTTTCCAAAGATTACGTGTAAATCATTGACCATAGCAAGTACGTGATCACCGGTACGCATGGCGGGCTTCTTCCGGTGATCTGCCTCGCCTTTGAAATGCTTGCCTTTCTTTCGACATTGATGGTTGGTCGGAAGAAATCGACGATGACCCAGGTACACATTCTTCCTGCATTTATCCAGGTATATACTTTCAGTGTCATCTAAACAGTGCGTGCATGCGTGGTATCCCTTGTTTGTCTGTCCTGAAAGGTTACTGAGAGCGGGCCAATCGTTGATGGTTACAAACAGCAACGCGTGCAGGTTAAATTCCTCCTGTTTATGCTCATCCCACGTACGTACACTGTTTCCATTCCACAGCTGTAAAAGGTCTTCAACTAATGGCCTTAGGTACACATCAATGTTGTTGCCGGGTTGCTTAGGGCCTTGGATGAGAACTGGCATCATAATGAACTTCCGCTTCATGCACATCCAAGGAGGAAGGTTATACATACATAGAGTCACGGGCCAGGTGCTGTGATTGCTGCTCTGCTCCCCGAAAGGATTAATGCCATCCGCGCTTAAACCAAACCATACGTTCCTTGGGTCAGCTGCAAACTCAGCCCAGTACTTTCTCTCGATTTTTCTCCACTGCGACCCGTCAGCGGGTGCTCTCAACTTCCCGTCTTTCTTACGGTCCTCACTGTGCCATCGCATCAACTTGGCATGCTCTTCGTTTCTGAACAGACGTTTCAACCGTGGTATTATAGGAGCATACCACATCACCTTCGCAGGAACCCTCTTCCTGGGGGGCTCGCCGTCAACATCACTAGGGTCATCTCGTATGATCTTATACCGCAATGCACTGCATACCGGGCATGCGTCCAGATCCTTGTACGCACCGTGGTAGAGGATGCAGTCATTAGGGCATGCATGTATCTTCTGCACCTCCAATCCTAGAGGGCATACGACCTTCTTTGCTGCGTATGTACTGTCGGGCAATTCATTATCCTTTGGAAGCTTCTTCTTCAATATTTTCAATAGCTTCTCAAATCCTTTGTCAGGCACAGCATTCTCTGCCTTCCACTGCAGCAATTCCAGTACGCTACCGAGCTTTGTGTTGCCATCTTCGCAATTGGGGTACAACCCTTTTTTGTGATCCTCTAACATGCGATCGAACTTTAGCTTCTCCTTTTGACTTTCGCATTGCGTCCTTGCATCGACAATGACCCGGCGGAGATCATCATCATCGGGCACTGGTTCCTCTTGATCTTCAACAGCTTCCCCCCTTGCAGCATCATTGGGCACATCGTCTGGTTACTCTTGATCTTCAGTAGCTTCCCCCGTTGCAGGATCACCGTATTCAGGGGGCACATAGTTGTCATCGTCCTCTTCTTCTTCGCCGTCTTCCATCATAACCCCTATTTCTCCGTGCCTCGTCCAAACATTATAGTGTGGCATGAAACCCTTGTAAAGCAGGTGGTTGTGAAGGATTTTCCGGTCAGAGTAAGACTTCGTATTCCCACATGTAGGGCATGGACAACACATAAAACCATTCTGCTTGTTTGCCTCAGCCACTTCGAGAAAATCATGCACGCCCTTAATGTACTCGGAGGTGTGTCTGTCACCGTACATCCATTGCCGGTTCATCTGCGTGCATTATATATAATTAAGTGTGTCGAAAACCATTACAGAACAAAATGAATAGATAATTAAGTGACCAAATTAATAAAAGTTCATCATCACATTAAAACCAAAGTACATACATAGTTCTCATCTAACAACATATAGCTCTCCAGAGCATCTAATTAATTAAACCATACATTGAAACTATGTAAAACATTTCAATGCGAAAACAAATGCGATCATAATCGCAATCAAGGTAACAATTGATCCAACGGAATAATGATACCAAGCCTCGGTATGAATGACATATTTTCTAATCTTTCTAATCTTCAAGCGCATTGCATCCATCTTGATCTTGTGATCATTGACGACATCCGCAACATGCAACTCCAATATCATCTTCTCCTCCTCAATTTTTTTCCTTCAAGTAATTGTTTTCTTCTTCAACTAAATTTAACCTCTCGATAATAGGGTCGGTTGGAATTTCCGGTTCAACCACCTCCTAGATAAATAAAATCTATGTCACGTTGGTCGGCATATTTGTCATAAACAATAAATGAACCAAAGAGTTATAAAAAGATAATATATACCACATCCGAATCATAGACAGGACGAGGGCCGACGGGGGCGGATACCAAAACCATCGCACTATGTAATAAGAAGGAATAATAAAAGTAACAAAATTAGACAAGTATCTATCTAAAGTAAGAATTTTTTTTCTTTCAGAAAGAAGATAAGAACAAGAGGCTCACCACGGTGGTGCTGGCGACGATATCGGCGCGGGCGATCGACGGCGGTGAACACGGGGACGGGACGTGACGGACCGCTAAACCTAGACAAATCTCGGGGAAAATGAAGCTCGGAGGTCGAGTTTCGAGAGGAGAAAGATTAACTAGTGTGGCTCAGACATTTCATCGAACACCTCATGTGCATAGGAGGTGAGCAAGAGCACCCAAATGCCCTCCCCTCGCCGGCCAGAAAAAACAGAGCACTGTAGAGTGCTCTGCTGTGGCGATGGGGTATATATAGGCAACTCATTTGTCCCGGTTCGTGGTAGAAACCGGGACTAAAGCTCAGCCTTCTGTCCCGGTTCGAGCCACGAACCGGGACCAATGGTTGTGGGCCAGGAGCGAGGACCATTGGTCCCGGTTCGTGCCTACAACCGGGACAAATGGGTCCATACGAACCGGGACCAATGCCCACGAGGCCCCGGCCGGCCACCTGGGCTCACGAACCGGGACGAATGCCCCCATAAGTCCCGGTTCGTGACTGAACCGGGACTAATGGGCTTGCCATGCCCGAACGAAAGGCCTGTTTTCTAGTAGTGTGCACTTTACGGACTTGAGTTGGACAAAACAAAAAAGTCGGTTGATTTAGATTTAGAGAGCCAGATGCATTTTGTTAGAAAGAGTTCACAATGCCGCAAAAAAGTAGGAGACGATACGGAAATGCGCAGGGGCACGCGGGTGTGGGGGTACTCACCTGCCAAGTCTGGCGGGCCGGCTTGTTTTGCCTTGCGATTCGCAGAGTAGTTCGCCCGCACTAGGACAGAGTAAAAAAAAAAACCCCTCAAAAAGTTTTAAGTTTCAACGATGAAACTTACGGTTTTTACATCTAAAACTGATAAGTTTCAACCAGTTTCAGATATAAAATTTCAAGCTAAAATAAGAAGCAGCCACTAGGGACATGCGTGAGCCCCACTTGTGTGCCATAAATCCTCTCCCGAAGACAACAGACAAAAATTAACCTATATGTTGCTACTACACGTCTGCACCCAACACACTTAGTGACTCCACGGACCAGAGAACTCAACCCTCCTCGCAAGTCCATGACCAAAGACGCAAAAAAAAATGCAAACGTGAGAAAGGACAACTTGTTAGAAATAAAGTACATGTTACATCAAGCAGATGAGCTCGCAATGGCAGTCAACGCAGAGAGCGCAATATATTTTTACAACCGCTAGCACAAGCATCAGGTTGACCATGAGGGCACTAGATGGTGATGAAACATCTCCCACCCCGCCGCTACCAAGGCAACTCTAGCCTATCCGTAAAAATGATTATCTCCTCAAACTATCGTCATTTGAGGTGTTAATTGCACATAGCCGAACTAGTATCCAGTTTAACTCCGATCCTAAAAAAAAATAGGACTTAATTTTCAAAAACTGCCCAACTCTCGTTCTCCCGTCTGTCATCGGTCGTCCGCTGCGTGGAGACTGAGAAAATGGAACCTCCACCGCTCGTCCGTCCCGACAGCTCCGGCTGTGCTCACCGGCGGCGAAGAATTTGGTCGGTCTCCTTGTTGTTGTTGCAGGCGTTGCCGCTTCGTCTTGCTGGTCGGCCTCCTCACCTTCCTCCTCTACCACGGTGCCGCCGCAGTAGGCTGCGCAATAGGAGTGCGGTGGTTAAGGCTGTCCGTAATGACAGTATTATAGGTAGTATTATGCATGCCAACTAAGCATTTTTTATGAGGTGGCATAAAATTAAATGAAGAAAGAGATGCTTGAGTATCATATCATGATACTGTATCATATTAAATGATGTGCTACTTTATGTCATGCATGGTAATAAATTTAGTCATCTATAATACCAACATATGATACTATGCATTACGGATTTAGTATCATACATTAATATCATATGCATATGATACTAGTATATGATACACCCCATTACAAGCAGCCTAAGCCGCCAATCGGCCGTAGCCTTGCAAGCAGATGGACAAGGTGACGCTGCGGGGCGACGTGTACGGCGTGGGTGCTGCACCATGCGTCGGTGGTCGTGCGAGTACCTCGTTACATATATCTGTAGCCCCCCCTCTGGCTGATGCTGCTGCAGCGCCGCACGCAGCTCGTAGATCAGTCGGTTGTGCTCCTCCTGCCATCGACAGTACTCCACATCGAACATCGTTTCCTCTGGCAAGTAATTGTTCATTCGTGCGTCAATACTGTTAACTGAATGTGCTTGGGGTAGAGCATACAGACATACACACATGGATATGCATACAGACCGGATAGAAAATGAGGAGAGATTGCGTCTTGATTCTTCTCACAATTAATTGAACTGGTTGCTTCCGTAAAAATAGTAGATGAGCTCTTGCACCGTGTTCATTTTATTTGGTTGTCTTGCCATTTCATATCCTATATACGTCATCACTATCTTATTTATCTTGACATACAGCGTATCCACATCATCAAATAGATTGACCATGTAAAGACACTTTTCCACTAACCCTTCATGTGCATGCAACCTATCAAAATAATCATTTACTATTTTTTATGCACTCTCAAGTAATCACTTCATCCTAGGTTTTTTTTTGCTATTTGTATATGTCTTGACAGCATTCGATCCACTCGAGACGTCCAGCACGAGTCTACGACCAACAATTTGGTCAGACTTCATGTGTTGTTAATGCGATCGTCTTATTCCAAAAGCCTAGACGACCTTCTTTTCTCATTCCCATTCTCTCTTGCTTTCTTTTCATGTCACTTTTGCTCCCCACAGGCCACATAATTTCTCACTTCTCCATATCTGTTGTTGTCCATGCCATGCTACCATCCAGACTAGCTTTAGATTTGGTTGCTGGATGCGGTTGGCTCATGTTGGCATTTCCCTGTGCTGGTCACTCACTATGCTCAGGTCTTTAAGATTCTCATGAACCTCAACAGCCACCTGAACGAATAGCCGACCGGACGATCGGCCTCAACTTTTCTTCGTTTGGTCCATAACATATGGAGACACAACAAGAAAATAGTATGTATCCTGTATACCCCAGTCATTCATCTTTGTATGCAACCACACCGTGTGACTGGATCAATTTTCCATCCAAATCAGTTTTTATAGATTATAAATAGAAAACCATGTCATTTGCACTATTTTGGTTGCACATTTGGTCACATTTTTCCCAAGGATTATGTCTCATATATTATAGAAACGGACCCAAAGTACTTTAACTTATGCCTTCTGAAGTCTCATTTCCCATTTGTTAAATTTGACGATACAATCTTTTGTGGTTATTTTTCATATTCGAGACTACTCTTTGATTGGCGATATGTATATTGTGAAACTTAGTAGCACATGCTATAAACTATGAAATTTTATCTCTGTGCTCTTTGTTCAAGAATACTCTTATACATTATATCACGAGGACTACTTCATGATTATTATTTAAAATTTTGATTTATTATTTACATTACATTTTTATCCTTAAATTTCCGCAGCACCGCATGGGGTATTTGTCTTCAAGTCCATATACAACCAATTAAATTAATTATGATTCTTCTCACAATTCATTTTTTTACATTCCATATGGTTGTCTTGGCATTACAAATAAAGGATCATACTGCATAGATTCTGGGTGTATTCCAGTCTAATAGGCACATCAAAAGCAGTAGGCGGTTCTCAATGAGGTTTTTAACATGCTCCCTCTTTCCTCGCCTTTTCACATGAGAAGTAAGATTATAAATTAGATCTAGAGCACTGATTGCATTAAGTAGTGTGACTGATTAACTCTTAGCTTCTTACCTCTCATGTAAAAAGAAAGGGTAAGAGAGAGCATGTTAAAATTTACCAGTTCTCAACATCCTCATCAGACCCTTTTGCCTCTATTGTTTTCCTGTCTAAAAGGTAATATAAAAATATGTGTATGTTTGTAAGACGACTTTTCTGGGTAGGTAACTGTGGAGTAGAAGCCGAGGCCAACTCTTCTACATATCGAGTGTGCATGTGCATACTGACCATGGCTTCACTGCTTCACCAGCCATTGCATCGGTTGGAAACTTTATTTGTATGTACAACTAGTGGCATAAATATGGGTGCCAAACATTTTCAAGTCAGAGCAAACAACTCTACAAACTTATGTATTCACAGGGGGCACTGAACACTAGTAGAAAAAGGGCCATTTGTCCTGTTTCATAAGGCCCATCTGTTCCGGTTGGGGAACCGGGACTAAAGGGTTGTTACTAATGCTCTAGGCCTTTAGTCCCGGTTCTTATACTAACCGGGACAGATGGGCTTCCACGTGGCCGATGCTGCGAGCCCAGGCAGGAGGCCCTTTAGTCCCGGTTGGTGGCACCAACCGGAACCAATAGGCATCCACGCGTCAGCTGTTCAGGGGCAAGGGTTTTTGTTTTTTTTCTGAAAAGGGGGGGTGGATTTGGGGGTTTTGTATGGTTAATTAAGGTGTTTCATATATTGTGTTAGGTAGCTAATTAATTAATAGAGAGAAGTGTCCTCTCTTATCTCCGTGCTTGGTCGACGCTACGTACTATACGTATAGAGAGGCCCTTGACACGCTGGCTAGTAAGAAAATGAAGGAAACCATTAAGTATACAAGTTCGTCATGCATACCGAAAGAAGTGATCGACCTCTCCTTCTCCGAGAGATTGGTCGAACAACAAATTTTCGTATTATCTATCCGACGCTACTGCCTACATACATATACAATATGTAAGATCTCTTACAATCCCCTATCATTTGAACTCAAGTTCCACATGATATTCTCCGGCTTTATTGATGACGTGGTCAAGAAAGAATCCCGCCAATTCCTCTTGAATTGCTTTCATGCGATCTTGTGGTAGGAGTTCATTCCGCATCTGCCACAACTAATTTGAAGAAGGGGGTCAATACATATATATGAATGAAACTCAACAGAAATGATGGTGTAATAAAATGAAATTGTGAATATTATTGCTTACGCACCTCATATTGTCTTTTAGAGTAGCTCCGCTTATCTTTGCATGTCGCGTTGTAGATGAACTCGCATATGTAGTATCCACAGTAATCATTCCCTTGTTCCTGCCAGAAGCACTTTACGAGAAATAGAGGTCAATCAAACTGATAATGAAGCATTATAAATGGCATTGATGAAAGTAGCTAGAATCAACGGGAGATGCGCGGAACTAGCTAGCTAGTAGTACTTACTTTCGGGTATTTATATCGCAGCTCCTTCGGCAGTCCCGGAGCTTCTGCGGTGAATTTTTTCCAAACCCTGCAAGACAAAGAAAATAATTATTACTTGAGATATCAGGAAATGCACAAAAAGTTGCCGATATGGTGCGATAATGATCGATTGAACTTACTTGTTGAGAATTTTAGTCATGTCCGCATAGGTATCGGGATCTTTTCATCTCGAGTCTAAGACGGTTACTAGTCCCTGCTCAAGCTTAATCTCCAGGAGAATATAGTGGAAGCTGCGCACGCATGCATAACTCATCAATTACATTACTATAACCTCGCTCGAGTAATAAGGGAAACCAAATATGCACACGACAGTAACACTCACTTGAAGTTATAAGGAAAGAGTATTAAATCTTTGTTTTGATTTATTATCAATGATTTGAGCAAGTTGGCCTCGGCATCTTTGGCGCTCTTTTTAACTTGAAATTCATCTATGAGATTTGTGTTAATGAACCCAATATCATACATTTCTGCTTTTCTGCACACGACGATCTTCAATCTGCATAATATAGTGAGGATAATTATAAATACATGCAATGAAAGAGCTGAGCTATATATAGAGACTTAATGACAGAAGTAGTACTTACACACAGTAGCAAGTGACCGTTAATTTATCGAGGGCCTTTTGATTGAAGAACTGGAAGAACTCCTCAAATGGAACATACAACACATCAATTCCAACGAGGTCGTGCTCCTCTTTAACTCCCAGATACAAAACGGACGTCCCCCCAGACTCTCTGCAGGTTTTCATGTACCAATCACGGAATCTTCGCATCATTGTTGTTAGAGATTTTTCATCTTTGACGAGAGGCTTCCCGTACTCGTATCTGTGTTCGTCCACCTCCAAGAAATTATAATGTACATCGTCGGACAGGTAATCTCCAAGATTGTTATAACCGGGCACCATCCCCGGATCATTAGCGACGATGTCACTAGACACATTGAGCGGGGGGCACGATTGGTTCGCTTGTTCGCCGAGCTGGGCAATTCTTTTCCGAGCTGTTCGTCATTCTTTTAACCTTTGATCACTTCTAGCACTTCCCGACCGCTCCGCTTCGATATATACCTTTTCAGTAACGCGCTCATAGTTGGTTTTCGGCGGAAACTTTGGTGGTTTCCTCAGGGCATCGACAGTGCGCTTTGCTTTCACCGGATCTACCTTCTCCTCCGGAGGTGGATGTCTCCTTGCTTTCACCCATTCAAAGAAGTCCTTCACTTGGGCTTGACAGATCTCTATGTTATCCTGTTCGGTCATCTCATATGGTAACTTCTCTAGAGGCTTGAGAGATGGACCGAATATGTATTGCCTCCCGCCTCTGGCTATACTGCTAGACGCCGGAGCAGACGGAGCGGCTACGGCTGTCTTCTTTTGTGCTTGCTTACGAGGCGGAGGAGAAGGACTACGACGCGCCGGAGCTGCTGGAGCGGCGGCGGGTCTCTTCCGCCCTTGCTGACGAGGCGGAGAAGGAGGACGCGGGCTGCTCGGGCGCGCCGGCGTAGGCGGAGAAGGAGGCGGAGTGCCGCCACGCGCCGGAGAAGGAGGCTGAGTGCACTGATCACTCACCGGAGGAGGAGGCGGAGGAGAAGGCGGAGTGCCCTGACTCGCCGGAGGAGGAGGAGGCGGAGGCGTCCAGTTCGGAAGGTTGATGAGCTCCTTCCGCCATAGGCATGGAGTCTTCAGACAAGAACCCAGCCGAGTCTCCCCGTCACCCGTAGGGTGGTCAAGCTGGAGGTCCTCAAATCCTTCTGTGATTTCATCCACCATCACCCTAGCATATCCTTCTGGAATCGGTCGACAGTGAAAAGTTGCGCCAGGTTCAGGAGGTGCAACAGAGCCAACAACTGCCTCGACTTTCAATTCCATCCACTGCGTCATAAGGTGGCAATGCTGAGACTCCGTGATAGCATCCACGGGGTAGCTAGCAGGAGCCGTGAAGACAGGCTCCTGAAGCAGCTCCGTGGAAGCCACGCTGCTTCTCTGCTGAGATGGCGGGGTAGCTTCGGGTGTAGCTTCGGCACGTCGCGTGCTGCGAACTGCATCTCGTTCCTCTAGCGCTTGTACCCTTGCGTGTAGCGCCTGTAGTTGGGTCAACTCCTTTTTCTTCTTCCTCTCCCAGCGTTTGTAACCGCCTGCGTCAGGAAATCCACCTTCCACGAAAGGGAGCCTGGCATGCCTCGTGTCCGTCCGGGGTGCACAGGTTTCCCGAGGGCCTCTGTGAGCTCGTCGTTCTATCTATCAGGAACGAACGTCCCTTGCAGAGCTTTTTCAATATACTCCTGAAGCTACTCAATGGGTGTGTTCCGCTACTCGTTGGTCCAAACGCACTTCCCTGTTACAGGGTCCAATTTTCCCCCAACCCCGAAGAACCAAGTCCTGCAACGGTCTAGCCAGTGTCGCGTCTCTGGTTCGATCCCTTTATCAATAAGGTCATTCTCAGCCTTGTCCCACAACGGCCGGGCTTTCAGGTAGCCACCTGACCCCGTGCGATGGTGATGCTTCTTCTTTGCTGCATTTTTCTTGTTTATCGCTGACATCTTCGCTGCTCTCTCAGATTTCTTTTTGGTGACAAATGCGGGCCACTGATCTTTGATCTTCTCAAATCAGCTGATGAATTCTGGAGTCTTGTCTTGGTCGACAAACGATAATTTCAGCTCATTCTTCCACCTCCTGAATAGCTCAGCCATCTTCCTAAGAGCATAAGCCTTGATCATTGGCTTTTTAACTGGATTCTCCGGATCTTCCTCTGGCAGGAAGGTGAAATTTTCCTACAGCGCGGTCCAAAGATCAGCTTTCTGCCTATCGCTGACATAAGATACCTGAGAGTCTATGTCCTTAGGCTTCAACCATTGCTCGATGCTGATCGGGATCATGTCCCTAACTAGAACCCCGCACTGAGCATTAAATTTTTGCTTGGTCCGGAGGGGTTCAATCGGTTGGCCAGCGCGATCAATTTCGATGATCGTGTACCTTTCATCCGTGCGCAACTTTCTCTTCGGGCCTCGTCTCGTTACCGAAGTGTTGCTCGATCCGGAGGGCTAGAAAAGAAGAAAAAGAAGAGAGTTAATATGTGCACATACCAAAAACAATTAATGCATCAATTATCTATATAGTCAGCACATGCTTAATTAATTAATATATATACCTGGCTGGACTCCGTTTGGTCACCGGAGCCGTCATCACGGTGTCCTTCCCCCTCCATTCGGTCACCGGAGCCATCATCACGGTGTCCTTCCCCCTCCATTCGGTCACCGGAGCCGTCATCACGGTGTCCTTCCCCCTCCATTTGGTCACCGGAGCCGTCATCACGGTGTCCTTCCTCCTCCATTGTTTGATCATCGTTGTAGCCTGCTTCTTCATCCTGTCTTTCCAGACCATCAGTGCATGTGTCGTTGAGAAACGACAAGACGACATCACTTCCATGTGCGATTATCTCCCCCAACACCGCTTCTTTTGCTTCGTCTCGGGGGTGCGGGTCCATAGTTTCTGCCAATATTTACAACATGGCAATTATTATTCAAACATGACAGATGGATATATTAGTGGCAAACGTTGAACTAGCTAGCTAAGCACAATAAGGAATCAGGTTAGTGGCCTGGCCTCGACGCTTCTCTAGGGTTTGGGGTGGCCTCAGCAACGCTTCAAGGGTTTGGGGTGGCCTCAACAACGCTTCAAGGGTTCAGGGTGGCCTCGACGACAACGCTCTTTTAACTTGGTAAATTTGGGTGGCCTCAAGAGAGTTTGTCGATCGGGTAGGTGCGCGGCGGGAGGGGGTAGGAGACCAACATCGTTTTTGTCTAGGGTTTGGGTGTCCTCCAGAGTTTTGGTCGAGCGAGAGGGCCGAGGGGTGCTCCCGTGGTATAAGTTATCACGGTCGAGAGGGGGTATATATATCGACCGCCCCTCATGTCGAAGTTATCCGGGAGGGGGTTATATCGACAACGACGACATACATACATGGGAAAATAATGTTATCAGGGAGGGGGTATATCGACCCCCCCTCGCGTTGAAGTTATCGGGATAGAAGAGAAGAAAAAATAGATTTTTCTTATTTTTTCTTAAATGTAACTTTTGCATATATGAACATACATACATAAATTATACATACATGGAAAAAAAATTGATATGAACAAAAAAACATCATATATGAATATTTTGTATATACATCCATATCCATCCATCCATCCATTCCTACATACATACATACATGGACAAAAAATGCTATGAACAAAAACATCAGTAGTAATTATTTTTTAATGATTTCTCCTCAAAAAATTCTTTTATTAGTATTTTCAAACTCTAGAATGACCGTTTTGCACTACAACTATTTCAAAAAATTCGTTTCAAATGCCACAAATTTTTTGAGAAGTCCTCTGATGCCTATAGATCATTTTTATTCAAAAACCCACTTTGGTCATATGAAAATTTTGAACACAACTTCCATTTTTCAATTTTGGTCCAACCTTGGCATTGAACTACAACCCTATTTTTCCTTGCTAAAAAAATTCTGAATTTTGTACATCTTGTAGTCCTTCCTACTAAACCCTTAATTCCAGAAGGGCAGCCCCAATTTCATCTAGCAAGTCCACCAAAAAATTCATGTAGTTTCCGTCCAGCACTAAATTTTAATAAAACTTGCACTAACAAGTTTTTCCTTTTATCAAACCAACTTGACCATCTTCACTAACATCCAAGGAAACATCATCCTGCCAAGTTTCACATAAAACAAAGTTCCCTAGCTAGCCCTAGCATTTCATCAAACACCTTGTGGACATGGCTGAAAACATGCAATTTTCCGAAACTTTGCACTGAACCAACTTCACCATCATCATATACATGAAGGAAGGACAGAGGAGAGGGGTGGGAGGGAGGAGGGAGTACCGGCCTGTCCGGCGGGCAGTGGTGTGGCGGCGTTGACGACAGGGCAGGGCGTGGCGCAGCGTCGGGGCAGGGCAGGGGCGCGGCGGCGTTGGCGTCGAGGTCGAGGTAGGGGCACACGGCGGCGTCGTCGGGGCAGGGTAGGGGCGCGACAGCGTCGGGGCGAGGCAGGGGCGCACAGCGTCGGCGTCGGGGCAGGGCAGGGGCGCACGACGTCGGCGTCGGGGCAGGCAGGGCGCGGCGATGGCGTCGGCGTCGAGGTCCGGCAGCCTGGCGACGTCGAGGCGTTCGGCGGCAGAGAGGCAGATCGAAGAACTGAATGAAAAATTTGATAAGTGCTGCTTATATACACACAACCTTTGTCCCGGTTCGTGCCATCAACCGGTACCAATGCCACCTTTAGTACCGGTTGGTGCCACCAACCGGGACCAAAGGTCTCTTTTCAGCAGCCCAAAGGGCGGGAAGCGGCGGCCTTTGGTCCCGGTTGGTGGCACCAACCGGTACTAAAGGGGGGGAATTGGTTCCGGTTGGTGGCACGAACCGGTACCAATGCCAACCTTTAGACCCGGTTGGTGCCACCAAGCGGGACCAAAGGCCACGCAGAGCGGCGTGGTGGTGGGAGTTTAGTTCCACCTCGCTAGTTGAGAGGGGCGCACAGTGGTTTATAAGCCCCACTGCCGCACCCCTCTCGAGCTCCTCTCTA
Source organism: Aegilops tauschii subsp. strangulata (assembly GCF_002575655.3). Lineage (NCBI taxonomy): Eukaryota > Viridiplantae > Streptophyta > Magnoliopsida > Poales > Poaceae > Aegilops > Aegilops tauschii. The sequence continues at coordinate 431,853,055 of NC_053035.3, forward strand.
TTGCAGGCTTACGGGCCTAATTGTCACTGCTATGCCAGATGGGCCTACTGGGCCTTCTGCGGGCCTGAATCCTGGCCCATTGATGGGTTTCTAGTCGTATTCAGGCCGTGGTGGGCCAGTAGGTGGCAATTTTTTTTATTTTTTCCCAGTTTTTTGTTTTCTTTTTTGCTTTTTTTGTTTTGTTTCTACTTACAACAAAATACTTATTTATTTTATATTATTTTATTTTGTTTCTAATTACTTATTTATTTTATTTTATGATAATTCTTTTTGCTATTAAAGTTTCTAACAAAAAAGTTCTTTATGAAAATTCTATTTGCTTTTAATGATTTTGAACAGAAAATACTTTGATAATTTTAGTTGCATGAATTTTATATAATTTTAGTAGAGGTTGCTCATAATGTTTTGAACAGAAAAGGCATTGATAATTTTAGTTTCAGAAATTTCATTTATGTTATTAAAGTTTATTTTATTTTGTTTCTACTTATATATTTTATTATAGTTTATATTATTTTGTTTCTAATTACTTATTTATTTTATTTTATGATAATTCTTTTTGCTATTGAAGTTTGTAACAAAAAAGTTGTTTTGAAAATTCATTTTGCTTTTAATGATTTTGAATAGAAATTACTTTGATAATTCACCATTGTTTGATAATTCATTTTTTGAACATATTTGAACTCCATAGTTTTTCTCTGTTCAAAATGCACCATTCAAAGCCATATCATCAATTTTCAACCCTTTCTGACTTCATTTGTTATTTTTCGTGCATTTACTGATTTTTTTCACCTATAAGACCCTAAAATTGAAAAGCACTACAAATGAACTCTGAAAAGGTTGAAAGTTGGCATGGTATCATTATTTCACCCACATAGCATGTGCAATAAAGTAGAGAGGCTTACGGCAAAAACTGGATGCACTTCGTGTACAAAACGGACAATCTCTTTCGAAGTATCAGGTTTCATACGGAAACTCGTCTGTTATAAAGGGATTTCATTTTTTTTGAATTATTTCAACTCCATAGTTTTTCTGTGTTCAAAATGCACCATTCAAAGCCACATCATCAATTTTCACCCCTTTCTGACTTCATTTGTTATTTTTCGTGCATTTACTGTTTTTTTCAGCTATAAGACCCTAAAATTGAAAAGCACTACAAATGAACTCTGAAAAGGTTGAAAGTTGGCATGGTATCATCATTTCACCCACACAACATGTGCAAGAAAGTACAGAGACTTACGGCAAAAACTGGATGCACTTCGTGTACAAAACGGACAATCTCTTTCGAAGTATCAGGGTTTCATACGGAAACTCGTCTGTTACAAAGGGATTTCATTTTTTTGAACTTATTTGAACTCCACAGTTTTTATGTGTTGAAAATGCACCATTAAAAGCCACATCATCAATTTTCAACCCTTTCTGACTTCATTTGTTATTTTTCATGCATTTACTGATTTTTTCAGCTATAAGACCCTGAAAATGAAAAGCACTACAAATGAACTCTGAAAAGGTTGAAAGTTGGCATGGTATCATCATTTCACCCACATAGCATGTGCAAGAAAGTAGATAGGCTTACGGCAAAAACTGGATGCACTTCGTTTACAAAACGGACAATATCTTTCGAAGTATCAGCGTTTCATACGGAAACTCGTCTGTTACAAAGGGATTTCATTTTTTTGAAATTATTTCAACTCCATAGTTTTTCTGTGTTCAAAATGCACCATTCAAAGCCACATCATCAATTTTCAACCCTTTCTGACTTCATTTGTTATTTTTCGTGCATTTACTGATTTTTTCACTTATAAGACTCTGAAATTGAAAAGCACTACAAATGAACTCTGAAAAGGTTGAAACTTGGCATGGTATCATCATTTCACCCACATATCATGTGCAAGAAAGTAGAGAGGCTTACGGCAAAAACTGGATGCACTTCATGTACGAAACGGACAATCTCTTTCGAAGTATCAGGGTTTCATACGGAAACTCGTCTGTTACAAAGGGATTTCATTTTTTTGAACTTATTTCAACTCCATAGTTTTTCTGTGTTGAAAATGCACCATTAAAAGCCACACCATCAATTTTCAACCCTTTCTGACTTCATTTGTTATTTTTCATGCATTTACTGATTTTTTTCAGCTATAAGACCCTGAAAATGAAAAGCACTACAAATGAACTCTGAAAAGGTTGAAAGTTGGCATGGTATCATCATTTCACCCACATAGCATGTGCAAGAATGTAGAGAGGCTTACGGCAAAAACTGGATGCACTTCGTGTACAAAACGGACAATCTCTTTCGAACTATCAGGGTTTCATACGGAAACTTGTCTGTTACAAAGGGATTTCATTTTTTTGAACTTATTTGAACTCCATAGTTTTTCTGTGTTCAAAATGCACCATTCAAAGCCACGTCATCAATTTTCAACCCTTTCTGACTTCATTTGTTATTTTTCATGCATTTACTGATTTTTTTCAACTATAAGACCCTGAAATTGAAAAGCACTACAAATGAACTCTGAAAAGGTTGAAAGTTGGCATGGTATCATCATTTCACCCACATAGCATGTGCAAGAAAGTAGAAAGGCTTACGGCAAAAACTGGATGCACTTCGTCTACAAAACGGTCAATCTCTTTTGAAGTATCAGGGTTTAATACGGAAACTCGTCTGTTACAAAGGGATTTCATTATTTGAACTCCATAGTTTTTCTGTGTTCAAAATGCACCATTCAAAGCCACATCATCAATTTTCAACCCTTTCTGACTTCATTTGTTATTTTTCATGCATTTACTGATTTTTTCAGCTATAAGACCCTAAAATTGAAAAGCACTACAAATGAACTCTGAAAAGGTGGAAAGTTGGCATGGTATAATCATTTCACCCACATAGCATGTGCAAGAAAGTAGAGAGGCCGACGCCAAAAATTTGATGCACTTCGTGTACAAAACGGACAATCTCTTTCGAAGTATCAGGGTTTCATACGGAAACTCGTCTGTTACAAAGGGATTTCATTTTTTTTAACTTATTTGAACACCATACTTTTTCTGTGCTCAAAATGCACCATTCGAAGCCAAAGTACATACATAGTTCAAATTGAACAACATATAGCTCTCCAGAGCGTCTAGTTAAACCATACATTGAAACTATGTAAAACCTTTCAATGCAACAACAAATGCGATCATAATCACAACTAAGGTAACAATTGATCCAACGGCATAAGTATACCAAGCCTCGGTATGAATGGCATATTTTCTAATCTTTCTAATCTTCAACCGGATTGCATCCATCTTGATCTTGTGATCATCGATGACATCCGCAACATGCAACTCCAATATCATCTTCTCCTCCTCAAATTTTTTTATTTTTTACTTCAAGTAATTTTTTTCTTCTTCAACTAAATTTAACCTCTCGACAATAGGGTCGGTTGGAATTTCCGGTTCAACCACCTCCTGCATAAATAAAATCTATGTCACGTTGGTCGGCATAGTTGTCATAAACAATAAATGAACCAAATAGTTATAAAAAGATAATATATACCACATCCGAATCATAGTCAGGACGAGGGCCGACGGGGGCGGATACCAGAACCATCGCACTATATAAGAACAAGGAATAATAAAAGTAAGAAAATTAGACAAGTATCTATCTCAAGTAAGATTTTTTTTCTTTCAGAAGAAGATAAGAACAAGAGGCTCACCACGGTGGTGTCGGCGACGAGATCGGCGCGGGCGATCGACGGCGGTGACGACGGGGACGGGACGTGACGGACCGCTAAACCTAGAAAAATCTCGGGGAAAATGGAGCTCGGAGGTTAAGTTTCGAGAGAAGAAATATTAACTAGTGTGGCTCGGACATTTCATCGAACACCTCATGTGCATAGGAGGTGAGCTAGAGCACCCAATGCCCTCCCCTCACCGGCCAGCAAAAAACAGAGTAGTGTGGAGTGCTCTGCTCGCCGGCGATGGGCTATATATAGGCAACTCATTTGTCCCGGTTCGTGGCTGGAACCGGGACCAATGGATGTGGGCCAGGAGCGAGGCCCATTGGTCCCTGTTCGTGCCTAGAACCGGGACAAATGGGTCCAGACGAACCGGGACCAAAGCCCGCGAGGCCCCGGCCGGCCACCTGGGCTCACGAACCGGGACGAATGCACCCATTGGTCCCGGTTCGTATAAGAACTGGGACTAATGGGCTGGCCAGGCCCGAACGAAAGCCCCTTTTTCTACTAGTGGAAGTATATAAACAAACTGTGCCTTGCAGCTCACTCGCAAAAAAGGGTATACTTGAAACAAGAGGAATACATAATTCAAAGTGAGCAAGCAATGGGACTATCATGTAAATTACCAGAATAGCTCCATGAATCAAAGTGAGTGCGCTACGGTGATGGTCATCCCTATAGTTCCCAGCATATAATCCTTTTTTTCGAGAAACTGTCGATCTATTCATCTTCAATCATGGCAGTACAATGAACACCAGAAATAATGAAAATTACATCCAGATTCATAGACCACCTAGCAACGACTACAAGCATTGAAGTGAGCCAAAGGCGCGCCGCCGTCATCGCCCCTGCCTCGTCGGAGCCGGGCACAACTTGTTGTAGTAGACAGTCGGGAAGTCATCGTGCTAAGGCCCAATAGGACCAACACACCAGAACATCAACTGCCGCCGATGAAGAGTAGTTTAGATCGGACGGATCCAACCTGAAGACACATGAACAAAGACGAACAAAGACCGGATCCGAGCAGATCCACCAAAGACAACCACCGATAGAATACCGCGAGATCCACCGGAGACACACCTCCACACGCCCTCCGACGATGCTAGACACACCATCAGGACGGGGGCTAGACGGGGAGAACCTTATTCCATCTTCAAGAAGCCGCCGCCGTCTCGTCTTTTTGAAAAGGACACAAAACCTAACAAAACTTGAGGAAGCACCTGAAAACGGAGCCCTCCCGTCGGCAAGGACCGGGATCCACCACGCACCTATGGCCCTAAGGCCACAGGAGACGTGGGAGATCAGCTGCGCCGCAGACGGGAGGCAGAAACCCTAGCCACCTTTTCTTGGAGGAGAGACAAAGGGAGGCAGCATGTAATGTCATAGAAATTTGTCAGCACAAGTGCTAACTAACCGAGATCTTCCCAGCATATAACCCTGTTTGCACAATCCATACAACTCAAAAATCCACAAACGATTACCTGGCAATCTGTCAGGGCACACAGAGCAAACAAACAACAACATTTTGCACCACATTTTTGACCCTCAAAGCCAAATGCCCTACTAGAAAAACCTTTACAGCATGTTTGGCAATATTTGGTAAGGGGAATGGGAGTTTAGAGGAGGGAGTTGTGTTGAGATTAGACATGGGATGGGTCTTATTATTCCCAATCCTCTGTTTGGTGCGTGAAGGGATTATGTCTGAGAATATGAGAAGAAATTGTACTCCCTTGTTTGGTTCATGGGAATTGACATGGGACTAGACATGGGAAGTTAGGATGAAGGGTTAAGATTGACTCACTAAAACAACTCCCATCCAACTCCCACCCCCTCCCCTATTAATAAAACGGTGAAAGTTGGAGTCTCAACTCCCATGCCTATTCCCTTGAGAATTCCCAATAACTCCAACCAAACAATAGATTTGAAGTCTCGTACCACTTAAATTTTCATTCCCTAACTCTAATTACCCCCAACCAAACACGTTGTTAGTAGTACAATCAAGCTTGAAGTTGTTCAGAGCTCCTGGTGTATTTTGTTCGAACTTCGAACTAATGCGTGATTTTACTTGTGTGACTGTAGAACACGATGCTGAGCTAGGATTGTGAAAACCTAAATCAATGGAATTATGGAATCATAAGATGGACAATAAATCTACCTTTTTGGCTAATGGTTAATAAAATAGAGTGAAATGTGTCATTGGTCTACGTACTCAAACTAATTTCACACTTTAAGCCAACAACTCAGAAAGTGATCCATTTAGGGCACAAACTCGTTTATTTGATCGAATAAGGCCAAAACCGATCCAGTAGGAAAAAACTGTCCACGTGGCTGCCACATCAACGTATGTATAACTGCTCACCAGCTGACTATTTTTATAGGGATCTTTTTGCAAACTGTCCGTCACAACCTAGCTAATGTCGGAAAATAAATTTAAAAAATAAATTTTGTGGGGATTTGAACACACAAACTTTAGGTAAGCACAAGACTTGATGACCATTAGAACAATGGGGAGTTTGTTTATTAGACTGCAACGGATTAAATATACTACATTAATATCTTTGACATTAACTTTGCACCCAGAATTGGGAGATCCCGCATGAACCCTTTGAATGGGTGGACATTTCCAATAGTACTCAAGTTACTTCCTTCAATTTTTATACTCAACTGCTTTTGCGTGTAATTGATTTTCTAGGACGAGAATTTTATTTGCCGGCCATCAAATTAGTGACTAGAGCACGTGAAACTATTTTCACGTACAATAGTTCATGGAAGTGTGGATTAACTAGACTAGAGATTGATTAGGTGGATGCATTGGCTGGCTAGCTATGGTTTCACTTTCATACTGTATTCGCCGATCAAATGTGGCAACTAAGTAGACTTAATTGTTTATTTTCTTTGGCATTTCCTATATGACATTATTGCTTAAAGTTAGTACACAAACAACTTTCATGGTAATATATAATTCAATCCGTTGAAGGCATGTGTGTAAAGTACATAGCGATCCATTGGTTAGAAGAGCTCCATCATCTTATTTGATCAAATAAACGGCCGAGTTTGTGGCCTAAATCGATCTCTTTCCGAGTTGTTGGCCTAAAGTGTACAATTAGTTTGAGGTAATGGACTAATGACACATATCACTCAAAAGGTAACAAGTTACCTTGCACTAGCCACACCGCCGGATATCTTTTTATCCGTGCATTGACACGCCGATGAATCCTCATAAACTTCTTTTTATGCATCTGAATGTTGCATGCATGCATGTTTCTCCATATAATCTGGCTCTGACTATATTTATATAGTGATTTTTTTTTTACTGATTAGCTGATCGCTCATGCATGTTTGCTTGTCACCACAGAGAGCACCTGATCCCCTTAGTGAGAAGAATAGGATATTTCCCTAGCACGTCCTCAACGAAGACTACACCCGTCGCCATCACAAAGATCTCCCAGGTTTCATGTACATAACAAACAATCTTCAGCTAGATGTACCGCATGGTCTCAAGGCATAGCAAGAAGGGGCTCTCGCACTAGGTTAACCAAATGTACACCATCAACAATAATTCCTAATGTCCCCGCAAAAAAAAAAAAACAATAATTCCCAATGTGTCTCATTCCCTGCGAAGATCTGTTTGCGGAATAAGATGCACTAGTGTAGAACCGGGCTATAGCACCGATTCGTAAGGCCCTTTAGTACCAGTTCTGTACGAACCGCCGCTAAAGGGCCACCACGTGGCACGAGCCAGCGCTGGGGGCGGGGAGCCCTTTAGTACCGGTTGGTAACACCAACCGGTAATAAAAGGTTTGGGGGGTTTTTGGTTCATGATTTCTTTTTCCTTTAATTTTGTGTTTTCCATTTAATTTTTTTTATTTGCTGGTATTTTAAGAGCGCTTAATTCTTATTCTACGCCCAGGTCAGAACAACGCCACACGAGCCCAAGGAGCTAATCTTATTTTCTTAATGGCTAGTAACTACTTTACTACATGTCGTAAAAGCACAACAAGCAAATTACGAGCAAGCATAGCTCGTCCTGAACTATGGTAATAATACTGCCATATGTAGTAATTAACCGATTAGTTTTACTGTATAAGAAACTAATGGGCTAGGATAGTAAAAAGATAGTGACATGTAGTAATTTAAGACCAAGTATTACCATGAGGTGGAAATGGTGGGCTGGGACATGGTAACGTGATTAATTTTAGTGGTTTGAACGCGGTTTAGACAGCCGGAGCGTATGTAAGTTATTCTGCGCTCGGGCATAGATTAGCGTCCCTATATATATATATATATATATATATATATATATATATATATATCATCGAATGTCTCACAACCACCATTATTCACACATACAAATGTATATATATATACACACACACACAATATTAGGTATATACAATTTCTCCTACATGTTGTCTTTGGAGCAAGTGGCATTTGCCTTGGTGCTTTCGGAGCAGGATGACAATTGGGAGTGGTTTATGGGGGCGTTAGCGGGTAATGGTATTCTCCTTTGGGATCTATGACCTGGTCGAGCAAAAATTCCGCTATTTCCCCTTGAAGTGCTTGTATGCGCTCCGTTGGTAGGAGCTAATCCCGTACCTCACTGAACTGTTAAAAAGAAAATCAATATGCATGTGTATTAGTTGTGTGACTAGATATCGATAATGATGTAAAAATTGTGAATAGTGTTCTGGCAAACGTACCCATTGCTATCTATTAGATTTGCTCCTTTCGGACGCCATCATGCGAATATTCTCGCAAACGTAGTATGCACACACTTCAGTCCCGGCGCCTGCTTCAGGGCCTTTACAAGAATAAAATTTAATCAGATAATAATTAATCAAGCATGATATATAACTAATGGTATTAAAACAAGAATTAAAGAGATGGTACCTAGCTAGTACTATTTAATTACTTACATTGGGTCGAAACCAAGACAACTTTTTTCGGCATTTTCCTGGAGTCACGGTGATGAACTTTTCCCAAGCCCTGCGTGCCGGCAAAGAAAATGAATAAAAGGAGTTATTAAATAGTTGATATCAGGAAATGACGAACTAAAGAGGCCGACATATAGTTAATAATGATTGAAATTACCTGTCGACTATCCCCTTCAACATTGAGTAGTCACTTTGTTTTTTAAGTAGTGAGTCCAGTACTTCAACTGTTCCTTCTTCAACTTTAATGATTAACAAGATCCAGTGGTAACTGTATGCGCACACGTTTGCATGTCTTGATTAAGTGGGCATATGCATAACACTCATCAACTACCCTAAACCCCATACACTTAATTATCAACATCTAGCTAGCTAGTAAGCAAAAACAGAATTTGTAGTACAAGACAGTGTGACTCACAGGAAGTTGTAAGGGAGTAGTATATCTTCATTGGTATTGAGGCGCTTCAAGAACTCTAGCATTTTTTTCTCTACATCTGCTTTATACCATTCCAATTTCCATGTGCCTTCATTAATGGTATTTGGGTCAATGAACCCAATGCCATAGTGTCCAGCTTTTTTCATTTCATACATCTTCATCCTACATAATCGATCAATGAGCACTACAGCTAGCTTGAGACTTAAATTACAGAAAGAAATCACTTACAAACAATAGCAACTGACGAGAGATTTGTCGAGTGCTTCTTGATTGAATAACTGAAATAGTTATGAATACTCAACGGACAGAGCTAGCGCATGGAAGTAATGCTCTTCCTTGACGTACACCATGAGGGACTCTCGATTGGAACTCTTGGTAATTTTCATGTACCAATCACGCAATTCATACATTCTTGTTTGGAGGTTCTTCACCTCCTCAGGCTCAACCAAAGGTTGGCCACAGACATATTTTCGTTTTATGTCCTCCTCTCTAAGCGGAGACACATGGGCTCGATCTCGAGGAGTTGTCCAACAGTGATACCGAGCATTTCAGCATGCCTTCTATGCTCGTCGGTTATTACCAGCTGACCGGCGCTGGTACTCTCATGTGTTGGTACAACAAGCGGGGGGGGGGGGGTCGATTGCGCCGCCTGTTCTCCCAGCTGGGGAATGGTTTTCCTGCTTTTTTGCCAGCTGCTTGGCTCGAGAGCTCGACTCATCTGTAGTCGTGCTCGATGTGCCTTCCTGATTTGGCGCTCATAGTCTGAGTCAACAGGCTTAGGAGCTGGTGCTTTAGCCATACGAATAAAGTGGTCAATGCTATCCTCAGACACTTTCTCCCTTGGCGGCGGTGGCGGTTTCGGTCCAAAATGGGCGTCCACTTGGGCCTTCACTATGGCTGCGTTTTGCTCCTTGGTCATGTCGTAAGGCCTCTGCGGAAGAGGTGCGAGGCTTGGACCATATTGAAATCACTTGCCTCCGCCTGTACCTCCTATACTACCTCGACTTGTACCGCTACGCACCATAGCTGCGGCGGCTCTCTTCCGCGATTGCTGAGGCGGTGGAGACGGCTGACGTGGCTGAGTTGGAGCAGGAGGAGTGGCTAGACGCGGTGTCGGACTTGAAGCAGGAGGAGTGGCCTGACGCAATGTCGGACTTGAAGCAGGAGGAGTGGCCTAACGTTGTGCCGGACTTGAAGCAGGAGGAGTGGCCTGACGCTGTGGAGTGGCTTGACGATGTGCCGAACTTGGAGGAGGAGGAGTGGCCTAATGCGTTGGTGGACTTGGAGGAGCGGGAGTCTACTGACGCGGTGGCGGACTTCGAGGAGGAGTTGGCTGACGCGGTGTCGGTGGCCTTCGAAAGATGATACAATCCTTTCTCCATAGGATGATACGATGTATGGCCTCTCCCAGTGTGTGCTCCTCGTCACCTCCAGGAATGTCAAGCTCTAGCCCCGAATATTGGTCCACCACCTCATCAACCACGACACGAGCATAGCCGGCTGCAATCGGGTTGCAATGGAAGGTTGCTTCGGGGGAATTTGTATAATCAACGGCGTCCGCCACCTTCATGGATATGTTCTTCATTTTGAAGTGTAGCTCACAATTAGTGTTCTCCAGGATGTCGTCCACAGGGTATCTGTCCAGCAGTGCGTCACCCGGGGCGGAACCCACGCTGCTTCTCGGCATGGATGGGACGGTGCTATCCATGCTGGATCATGCGCTAGCTGCTGCCGCTGCTGAGACCCCCTTTCCTTGCTAAGTGAGTCGATCTGTTGCTGCTGGCGCTGGAATTTGAGTGCCAAGTCCGTGTGCGCTGATTCCAGGCCTTGAAGGCGTTCTACTTCCTGATTCCTCTGCTCCTCCTCCAGCCTCCTCTTCTTCTCCTCCTCCATCTTCCTGCTCGCACGGCTTCTGTAGTCGGCTTTCCAGTCCGAAAAGCCCTCATACCACGGAATAACGCCCCTGCCTCGTGTTCTTCCCGGGTGTTCAGGATTTCCCAGGGCGCACGTAAGCTTGTCGTTCTCTTTGTTGGGCGTGAACACCCCCTTTCAAGCATCTTCTATTGCTTCAAGTAACTTATCTTCGGCTCCTTTAAGACATTCCTTCTTCGAAACCTCGCCTTTCTTCGGGTCCAACGCCCCCCATGCGCAGAGATCCGAGTACTGCACCTGGGGGGCCAGCTCAATGTAACTGGAGTGACCTGTGCAGCCTTCATCTCTAGCTCAAGCTTATCCCACTTAGGCATTGCCACCGCGTAGCCACCTGGCCCCAGCCTATGGAACTGCTCCTTTTTTCCGGCATTGGCCTTATTTTTTCTCGACCGTTCCTTAGATAATTCGGATTCCTTGAATTTCACGAAAGCGGGCCAGTGTTCTCTTTGCTTCTCCAGTGTTCCCTTGAATTCTGGAGTCTTCTTTCCTCCTTTGATGTAGTTGGCCCGTATAGTTTTCTTGTGGTTTCTGAATGCAGTTGCCATCTTCCTAAGAGCAGCGTCCTTGACTTTCTGCACATCTGGATCTGTGAAATGATCTGGTAGGATGAAATGTTCCATGAGTTTTTCCCAAAGCAGAGATTTTGCTCTATCGTCGACAAAAGTAAGGTCTGGACGTTTATTTGCTGGCTCTTTCCATTCTTGAAGGGAGATCGGGAGTTAGTACTTCACAAGAACTCCACACTGACAAACGAACTTGTTCGCAATGTTCTTAGGCACTACTAGTTCGCCATCAGTTCTGATGGCATTGATGTTGTACTTTACGCCATCCTTCAACTTTTTGCCCGGGCCTCGCACTGTCCTGCTGCCTGTAGAAGATTTGCTCGATCCGGAGGGCTGAAAAAAGAAAGATCGATTCGTTAATATATCTTTAAATTATTTAAAACACGTGATGATCACCAGATGCATGCTTATATCAATATACCTCGCTGGTCTCTGTTATTTTGAGATCAACATTTTTGGCCTCATCAGAATCATAGTTCATGACTTCATCAATTCGGTCGTCGCGATCGAATATCATATCATCACCCTCCCCGGTATCATCACCCTCCTCCGTATTGTTCAGATATTGGGAGCTGTCATTTTCTTCATTATGATCATCTTCAATGCGAGGGGAACATATGATTTCAAACAGGAGCTCTTCTCCCTCTCTGCCGGTATTGTCCGCCACAACTTTGATTTAACTAATCCAGAAGAAATAAAAAATAATTTAGTATTCAAATTACAATGCATGCATGCAATCAATAAGGAAAAACTTAATCATAGTACATAATATGCATCATCTCGAATAATATATAATCTCGAATATATCGTCTCGAATAATGTATGATCTCGAATACATCGTCTCGAATATTATATATCGAATACATCACGAGCTAGCTAGCTAATAAAGATAGAATACTACAGAATAATCTAGGCCACACGCGGTTCCCGAGGCGCGGGCGGCGGACACCCAAAGAGAAGGAACCATCACAGGATCATAGCTCTGGTCATCTCCCCAAAGAACATGCCAGGTATTGGAGAACCTGACGTCCATACCAGCCATGTAGCGACGGACGTGCTCGTCCTCCTCCCTAACACGACGACGCACCACCTCCGGCGGGTCCGGCTCCCTCCGCACCGAACGTGGCCCACGTGAACACCACCAAAGGAGCTCAGGGTCGACGGCGGGACCCGGGGCCGGGTTCCTCACCAAGCGGCGAGCCCCAGAAGGTAGCACCTCCGAGTGCCAGCCCGGCGGAGCCCAGTCCCGGACATGGGTCCTCTGAAGCAGGACGTCGTCGCGAACGGGTCGACGGCGAGGATGCGGGCCGGGCATCATCGAGAACAAATACTATATGCCGTAAAAGTAACATTTTTTAAATGATTGGATTGTGATTTCTTATATGCAAATTCTAAATTTCTAAAATTATAAGAAACTAAAAAAACATCGATCATCGTCTAACAATTTGAAATTAATCTAATTCATGTAGCTAAAACTAACATTTCTAAAATTTCTATATAACTAACATTTTTATAACATTTCTATATACTATTTGACATTAATCTAATCTAATTAATTAATTCATCTAAAACCTTTGTATAGAAAACAGAAAAAACAGAAAAAATAAAAAACTAAAACCAGAAAAATTGGGTGTGTGTGTGTGTGTGCGTGCGCGCGTGTGTGCACGGCGCCGGCGGGGCGGCGGCTTCGATTGGAGGGAGGAGGGGGGAGGGGCTCACAGCGCGGGCGAGGTCGAGGCGACGGCGAGGTCCAGGCGACGAGGACGGCGAGGCGAGGTCCAAGGTGACGGCGACGAGGGCGGCACGACGGGGGCGGCGACGGCGCACGACGGGGCGGCGATGGCGCGTGACGGGGGCGGCTCGGAGTCGACGGAGATGGCGCGACGGGGGCGGCGATGGCGCGTGATGAGGCGGCGGCGCGATGTCGAAGCAGAGAGAAGTGGGAGATGAGAAACTGAAATTTTTTGAACTGCTTATATAGGAGGTGTTGGGGAACGCAGTAATTTCAAAAAATTTCCTACGCACACACAAGATCATGGTGATGCATAGCAACGAGAGGGGAGAGTATTGTCTACGTACCCTCGTAGACCGTAAGCGGAAGCATTATGTGAACGCGGTTGATGTAGTCGTACGTCTTCCCGATCCGACCGATCCAAGTACCGAACGTACGGCACCTCCGAGTTCAGCACACGTTCAGCTTGGTGACGTCCCACGAACTCCGATCCAGCAAAGCTTCGAGGGAGAGTTCCGTCAGTACGACGGCGTGATGACGGTGATGATGATGCTACCGATGCAGGGCTTCGCCTAAGCACCGCTACGATATGACCGAGGTGGATTATGGTGGAGGGGGGCACCGCACATGGCTAAAAGATCAACTGATCAACTTGTGTGTCTATGGGGTGCCCCCTGGCCATGTATATAAAGGAGCAAGGGGAGGGGGCCAGCGCCTCATAGGGTGCGCCCCATGGGGGGAATCCTACTCCTACTAGGAGTAGGTTCCCCCTTTCCTAGTCCAACTAGGAGGGAAGGAAAGAGGAGGAGAGGGGGAGGAAAGAGGGGGCCGGCCCCCAAAGCCCTTAATCAATTCAGTTTAGGCCTATGGGGGCGCACCCCACACTTCCTTGCTGCCCTCTATTTCCACTAAAGCCCACGAAGGCCCATTGACCCTCCTGGCGAATTCCCGTAACTCTTTGGTACTCCGAAAAATACCCGAATCACTCGGAACCTTTCTGATGTCCGAATATAGTCGTCCAATATATCGATCTTTACGTCTCCACCATTTCGAGACTCCTCGTCATGTCCCCGATCTCATCCGAGACTCCGAACTACCTTCGGTACATCAAAACACATAAACTCATAATACCGATCTTCACCGAACGTTAAGCGTGCGGACCCTACGGGTTCGAGAACTATGTAGACATGACTGAGACTCATCTCCGGTCAATAACCAATAGCGGAACCTGGATGCTCATATTAGTTCCTACATATTCTACGAAGATCTTTATCGGTCAAACCGCATAACAACATACGTTGTTCCCTTTGTCATCGGTATGTTACTTGCCCGAAATTCGATCGTCGGTATCTCAATACCTAGTTCCACCTTGTTACCGGCAAGTCTCTTTACTCGTTCCGTAATGCATCATCCCGCAACTAACTCATTAGTCACATTGCTTGCAAGGCTTATAGTGATGTGCATTGCCGAGAGGGCCCAGAGATACCTCTCTGATAATCGGAGTGACAAATCCTAATCTCGATCTATGCCAACTCAACAAACACCAACGGAGACACGTGTAGAGCACCTTTATAATCACCCAGTTACGTTGTGACATTTGGTAGGACACAAAGTGTTCCTCCGGTATTCGGGAGTTGCATGATCTCATAGTCATAGGAACATGTATAAGTTATGGAGAAAGCAATAGCAACAAACTAAACGATCATCGTGCTAAGCTAAAGGATGGGTCAAGTCAATCACATCATTCTCTAATGATGTGATCCCGTTAATCAAATGACAACTCATGTCTATGGTTAGGAAACATAACCATCATTGATTCAACGAGCTAGTCAAGTAGAGGCAAACTCGTGACACTCTGTTAGTCTATGTATTCACACATGTACTAAGTTTCCGGTTAATACAATTCTAGCATGAATAATAAACATTTATCATGATATAAGGAAATATAAATAACAACTTTATTATTGCCTCTAGGGCATATTTCCTTCAGTCTCCCACTTGCACTAGAGTCAATAATCTAGTTCACATCGTCATGTGATTTCACACCAATAGTTCACATCTTTATGTGATTAGTTCACATCTTCATTTGACTAATACCCAAAGGGTTTACTAGAGTCTATAATCTAGTTCACATCGCTATGTGATTAATACCCAAAGAGTGATCATGTTTTGCTTGTGAGAGAAGTTTACTCTACGGGTCTGCAACATTCAGATCTGTATGTATTTCACAAATTTCTATGTCTACAATACTCTGCACGGAGCTACTCTAGCTAATTGCTCCCACTTTCAATATGTATCCAGATCGAGACTTAGAGTCATCTAGATCGATGTAAAAAGCTTGCATCAACGTAACTCTTTACGACGAACTCTTTTATCACCTCCATAACCGAGAAATATTTCCTTAGTCCTCTAAGGATAATTTTGACCGTTGTCCAGTCATCTACTCCTAGATCACTATTGTACTCCCTTGCCAGAATCATGCTAAGGTATACAATAGGACTGGTACACAGCATAGCATACTTTATAGAACCTATGACTGAGGCATAGGGAATGACTTTTCATTCTCTTTCTATTTTCTGCTGTGGTTGGGTTTTGAGTCTTTACTCAACTTCACACCTTGCAACACAGGAAAGAACTCCTTCTTTGACTGTTCCATTTTGAACTACTTCAAAATCTTGTCAATGTATGTACTCATTGAAAAATCTTATCAAGCGTCTTGATCTATCTCTGTAGATCTTGATGCTCAATGTGTAAGCAGCTTCACCGAGGTCTTTTCTTTGAAAAACTCCTTTCAAACACTCCTTTATGCTTTCCAGAAAATTCTTCATTATTTCCGATCAACAATATGTCATTCACATATACTTATCAGAAATTCTGTGGTGCTCCCACTCACTTTCTTGTAAATACAGGCTTCACCGCAAGTCTGTATAAAACCATATGCTTTGATCACTTTATCAAAGCATATATTCCAACTCCGAGATGCTTGCACCTGTCCATAGATGGATCGCTGGAGCTTGCTCACTTTGTTAACACCTTTAGGATTGACAAAACCTTCTGGTTGCATCATATACAACTCTTCTTTAAGAAATCCATTAAGGAATGCAGTTTTGACATCCATTTGCCAGATTTCATAAAATGCGGCAACTACTAACATGATTCGGACAGTCTTTTAAGCATCAATACATGTGAGGAAATCTCATCGTTCTCAACACCTTGAACTTATCGAAAACATTTTTGCGAAAATTCGAGCTTTGTAGATAGTAACACTACTATCAGCGTCCGTCTTCCTCTTGAAGATCCATTTATTCTCAATGACTCACCGATCATCGGGCAAGTCAATCAAAGTCCATACTTTGTTCTCATACATGGATCCCATCTCAGATTTCATGGCCTCAAGCCATTTTCCGGAATATGGGCTCATCATCGCTTCCTCATAGTTTGTAGGTTCGTCATGGTCTAGTAACATGACTTCCAAAATAGGATTACTGTACCACTCTGGTACAGACCGTATCTGTTTGACCTACAAGGTTCGGTAGTAACTTGATCTGCAGTTTCATGATCATCATCATTAGCTTCCTCACTAATTGGTGTAGGAATCACTGGAACTAATTTCTATGATGAACTGCTTTCCAATTCGGGAGAAGGTACAATTACCTCATCAAGTTCTACTTTCCTCCCACTCACTTCTTTCGAGAGAAACTCCTTCTCTAGAAAGGATCCATTCTTAGCAACAAAATATCTTGCCATCGGATCTGTGATAGAAGGTGTACCCAATAGTTTCTTTTGGGTATCCTATGAAGACGCACTACTCCGATTTGGGTTCGAGCTTATCAGTTTGAAACTTTTTGACATAAGCATTGCAACCTCAAACTTTAAGAAACGAAAAATTTGGTTTCTTGCCAAACTATAGTTCATACGGTGTCATCTCAACGGATTTAGATGGTGCCCTATTTAACGTGAATGCAGCTATCTCTAATGCATAACCCCAAAACGATAGTGGTAAATCTGTAAGAGACATCATAGATCGCATCATATCCGATAAAGTACGATTACAACGTTCGGACACACCATTATGCTATGGTGTTCCAGGTGGCGTGAGTGGCGAAACTATTCCACATTGTTTCAAATGAAGACCAAACTCGTAACTCACATATTCGCCTCCGCGATCAGATCGTAGAAACTTTATTTTCTTGTTACGATGATTTTCCACTTCACTGTGAAATTCTTTGAACTTTTCAAATGTTTCAGACTTATGTTTCATTAAGTAGATATACCCATATCTGCTCAATTCATCTGTGAAGGTCAGAAAATAACGATACCCACCGCGAGCATCAACACTTATCAGATCGCATACATCAATGTGTATTATTTCCAATAAGTCAGTTGCTCGCTCAATTGTTCCAGAGAACGGAGTCTTAGTCATCTTGCCCATGAGGCATGGTTCGCAAGCATCAAGTGATTCATAATCAAGTAATTACGAAAGTCCATCAGCATGGAGTTTCTTCATGCGCTTTACACCAATATGACGTAAACGGCAGTGCCACAAAATAGGTTGCACTATCATTATTAACTTTGCATCTTTTGGCTTCAATATTATGAATATGTGTATCACTATGATCGAGATTCAATAAACCATTCACCTTGGGTGTATTTCCACAGAAGGTTTTATTCATGTAAACAGAATAATAATTCTTCTTTGACTTAAATGAATAACCGTATTGCAACAAACATGATACAATCATATTATGCTCAACGCAAACACCAAATAACATTTATTTTAGGTTCAACACTAACCCCGAAGGTAAAGGGAGTGTGCGATGGTGATCTTATCAACCTTGGAATCATTTCCAACACACATCGTCAGCTCGTCCTCAACTAGTCTTTGTTTATTTTGCAACTCCTATTTTGAGTTACTACTTTTAGCAACTGAACCAGTATCAAATACCAAGGGGTTTGCTATAAACACTAGTAAATTACACATCAATAACATGTATATCAAATATACCTTTGTTCACTTTGCCATCCTTCTTATCCGCCAAGTATCTAAGGCAGTTCCACTTGCAGTGACCATTTCCTTTGCAGTAGAAGCACTCACTTTCAGGCTTGGGTCTAGCTTTGGGCTTCTTCATGGGAGTGGCAACTTGCTTGCCATTATTCTTGAAGTTCCCTTTCTTTCCCTTGCCCTTTTACTTGAAACTAGTGGTCTTGTCAACCATCAACACTTAATGATTTTCTTGATTTCTACCTTCGTCGATTTCAGCATCATGAAGAGCTTGGGAATCGTTTCCGTTATCCCTTGCATATTATAATTCATCACGAAGTTCTAATAAGTTGGTGATAGTGACTAGAGAACTCTCTCAATCACTATCTTATCTGGAAGATTAACTCCCACTTGATTCAAGTGATTGTAGTACTCAGACAATCTGAGCACATGCTCACTGGTTGAGCTATTCTCCTCCATCTTGTAGGCAAAGTACTTGTCAAAGGTCTCATACCTCTCGACTCGGGCAAGAGTCTGAAATACCAATTTCAGCTCTTGTAACATCTTATATGCTCTGTGGCATTCAAAATGTTTTTGACGTCCCGGTTCCAAGCCGTAAAGCATGGTGCTCTAAACTATCAATTAGTCATCATACCGAGCTTTGTCAAAAGTTCATAACGTCTGTATCTGCTCGTCCAATAGGTCAGTCACTTAGCGGTGCATCAAGGACATAATACTTCTATGCAGCAATGAGGATAACCCTCAGATCACGGAGCTAGTCCGCATCATTGCTACTAACATCTTTCAACTTATTTTTCTATAGGAACATATCAAAAATAAACGGGGAGCTACATCGCGAGCTATTGATCTACAACATAGTTATGCAAATACTATCAGGACTAAGTTCATGATAAATTTAAGTTCAATTAATCATATTACTTAAGAACTCCCACTTAGATAGACATCCCTCTAATCATCTAAGTGATCACATGATCCATATCAACTAAAGCATGTCCGATCATCACGTGAGATGGAGTAGTTTTCAATGGTGAACATCACTATGTTGATCATATCTACTATATGATTCATGCTCGACCTTTCGGTCTCAGTGTTCCGAGGCCATATCTGCATATGCTAGGCTCGTCAAGTTTAACCCGAGTATTCTGCGTGTGCAAAACTGGCTTGCACCCGTTGTATGTGAACATAGAGCTGATCACACCCGACCATCGCGTGGTGTCTCGGCATGACGAACTTTCGCAACAGTGCATACTCAGGGAGAACACTTATACCTTGAAATTTAGTGAGAGATCATCTTATAATGCTACCGCCGAACTAAGCAAAATAAGATACATAAAGGATAAACATCACATGCAATCAAAATATGTGACATGATATGGCCATCATCATCTTGTGACTTTGATCTCCATCTCCAAAACACCGTCATGATCGCTATCGTCACCGGCATGACACCATGATCTCCATCATCTTGATCTCTATCAACGTGTCGTTACATGGTTCTCTCACCAACTATTGCTTTTGCAACTATTGCTATCGCATAGCGATAAAGTAAAGCAATTATATGACGCTTGCATCTTATGCAATAAAGAGACAACCATAAGGCTCCTGCCAGTTGCCGATAACTTTAACAAACCATGATCATCTCATACAACAATTTATATCTCATCACGTCTTGACCATATCACATCACAACATGCCCTGCAAAAACAAGTTAGACGTCCTCTACTTTGTTGTTGCAAGTTTTACGTGGCTGCTATGGGCTGAGCAAGAACCGTTCTTACCTACGCATCAAAA
Source organism: Aegilops tauschii subsp. strangulata (assembly GCF_002575655.3). Taxonomy (NCBI): domain Eukaryota; kingdom Viridiplantae; phylum Streptophyta; class Magnoliopsida; order Poales; family Poaceae; genus Aegilops; species Aegilops tauschii. The sequence goes on from NC_053035.3 coordinate 431,873,152, forward strand.
AACCACAACGCGGTATAGTGATTGCTTTTTGATATTCAGAAAGAACCCTGTTCATTGAATCCGATTCAACTGAAGTTGGAGAAACAGACACCCACTAGCCACCTGTGTGCGAAGCACGTCGGTAGAACCAGTCTTGCGTAAGCATACGCATAATGTCGGTCTGAGCCGCTTTATCCAACAATACCACCGAATCAAGAATCAACTAGTGACGGCAAGCAATATGTATATACCCACGCCCACAACTCCTTTGTGTTCTACTCGTGCATATAACATCTACGCATAGACCTGGCTCGGATGCCACTGTTGGGGAACGCAGTAATTTCAAAAAAATTCCTACGCACACGCAAGATCATGGTGATGCATAGCAACGAGAGGGGAGAGTATTGTCTACATACCCTCGTAGACCGTAAGCGGAAGCATTATGAGAACGCGGTTGATGTAGTCGTACGTCTTCACAATCTGACCGATCCAAGTACCGAACGTACGGCACCTCCGAGTTCAGCACACGTTCAGCTCGATGACGTCCCACGAACTCTGATCTAGCAGAGCTTCGAGGGAGAGTTCCGTCACCACGATGGCGTGATGACGGGTATGATGATGCTACCGACGCAGGGCTTCGCCTAAGCACCGCTACGATATGACCGAGGTGGATTATGGTGGAGGGGGGCACCGCACACGTCTAAAAGATCAACTGATCAACTTGTGTGTCTATGGGGTGCCCCCTAGCCACGTATATAAAGGAGCAAGGGGAGGGGGCCGGCGGCCTTGTAGGGTGCGCCCCAAGGGGGGAATCCTACTCCTACTAGGAGTAGGTTCCCCCTTTCCTAGTCCAACTCGGAGGGGAAGGAAAGAGGAGGAGAGGGGAAGGAAAGAGGGGGCCAGCCCCCAAAGGCCTAAACCAATTCAGTTTGGGCCTAGGGGGGCGCACCCCACACTTTCTTGCTGCCCTCTATTTCCACTAAAGCCCACGAAGGCCCATTGACCCTCCCGGCGAATTCCCGTAACTCTGTGGTACTCCGAAAAATACCCGAATCACTCGGAACCTTTCCGATGTCTGAATATAGTCGTCCAATACATCGATCTTTACGTCTCGACCATTTTGAGACTCCTCGCCATGTCCCCGGTCTCATCCGAGACTCTGAAGTAACTTCGGTACATCAAAACACATAAACTCATAATACCGATCGTCACCGAACGTTAAGCGTGCGGACCCTACGGATTCGAGAACTATGGAGATATGACCGAGAATTATCTCCGGTAAATAAACAATAGCAGAACCTGGATGCTCATATTGGTTCCTACATATTCTACGAAGATCTTTATCGGTCAAACCGCATAACAACATACGTTGTTCCCTTTGTCGTTGGTATGTTACTTGCCCGAGATTCGATCGTCGGTATCTCAATACCTAGTTCAATCTTGTTACCGGCAAGTCTATTTACTCGTTCCGTAATGCATCATCCCGCAACTAACTCATTAGTCACATTGCTTGCAAGGCTTATAGTGTTGTGCATTACCGAGAGGGCCCAGAGATACCTCTACGACAATCGGAGTGAAAAATCCTAATCTCAATCTATGCCAACTCAACAAACATCATCGGAGACACCTGTAGAGAACCTTTATAATCACCCAGTTACGTTGTGACGTTTGGTAGCACACAAAGTGTTCCTCCGATATTCGGGTGTTGCATGATCTCATAGTCATAGGAACATGTATAAGTTACGGAGAAAGCAATAGCAACAAACTAAACGATCATCGTGCTAAGCTAACGGATGGGTCAAGTCAATCACATCATTCTCTAATGATGTGATCCCGTTAATCAAAAGACAACTCATGTCTATGGTTAGGAAACATAACCATGATTGATTCAACGAGCTAGTCAAGTAGAGGCAAAGTAGTGACACTCTGTTTCTCTACGTATTCACACATGTACTAAGTTTCCGTTTAAAAAACTTCTAGCATGACTAATAAACATTTATCATGATATAAGGAAATATAAATAACAACTTTATTATTGCCTCTAGGGCATATTTCCTTCAGGAGGCACCTTTAGTACCGGTTGGAGCCACCAACCGGTACTAAAGGCCTGTTTTGGCAAGGCCAAGCGGCGGGAAGGGCAGACCTTTAGTGCCGGGTAGTGGCTCTAACCGGTACTAAAGGGGGGGGGGTCTTTAGTACTGGTTGGAGCCACCACCCGACACTAAAGGTCGTGTGCTGCCAGGTGATACGTCTCCGTCGTATCTACTTTTCCAAACACTTTTGCCCTTGTTTTGGACTCTAACATGCATCATTTGAATGGAACTAACCCGGTCTGACGCTGTTTCAGCAGAATTGCCATGGTATTATTTTTGTGCAGAAATAAAAGTTCTCGGAATGACGTGAAAATCAACGAAGATTATTTTTGGAATATATAAAAAATACTGGCGAAAGAATCAACGTCAGGGGGCCCACACCCTGTCCACGAGGGTGGGGGCGCGCCTACCCCCCTGGGCGCGCCCCCTGCCTCGTGGGCCCCATGATGCTCCACTGACGTCCATCTTGACTCCATATATTCGTGTTCAGGGAGAAAAAAAATTCAAAGAGAAGGATTCATCACGTTTTACGATACGGAGCCGCCGCCAAGCCCTAAACTCTCTCGGGAAGGCTGATCTGGAGTCCGTTCGGGGCACCGGAGAGGGGAATCCGTCGCCATCGTCATCATCAACCTTCCTCCATCACCAATGTCATGATCCTCACGGCCGTGCGTGAGTAATTCCATCATAGGCTTGCTGGATGGTGATGGGTTGGATGAGATTTATCATGTAATCGAGTTAGTTTTGTTAGGGTTTGATCCCTAGTATCCACTATGTTCTAATATTGATGTTGCTATGACTTTGCTATGCTTAATGCTTGTCACTAGGGCCCGAGTGCCATGATTTCAGATCTGAACCTATTATGTTTTCATGAATATATGTGAGTTCTTGATCCTATCTTGCAAGTCTATAGTCACCGATTATGTGTTATGATCCGTTAACTCCGAAGTGACAATAATCGGGATACTTACCGGCGATGATCGTAGTTTGATTACTTCATGTATTCACTATGTGTTAATGCTTTGGTCCGGTACTCTATTAAAAGGAGGCCTTAATATCCATTAGTTTTCAATAGGACCCCGCTGCCACGGGAGGGTAGGAGAAAAGATGTCATGCAAGTTTTTTTCCATAAGCACGTATGACTATATTCGGAATACATGCCTACATTACATTGATGAACTGGAGGTAGTTCTGTGTCACCCTATGTTATAATTGTTGCATGATTGATCGCGTCCGACATAATGCTCCATCACCGATCCATTGCCTACAAGCTTTTCATATATTGTTCTTCGCTTATTTACTTTTCCGTTGCTACTGTTACAATCACTATAAAACCAAAACTGCTACTGTTACTTTTGCCACCGTTACCACTACTATCATATTACTTTGCTACTAAATACTTTGCTACAGATATTAAGTTTTCAGGTGTGGTTGAATTGACAACTCAGCTGCTAATACTTGAGAATATTCTTTGGCTCCCCTTGTGTGGAATCAATAAATTTGGGTTGAATAGTCTACCCTCAAAAACTCTTGCGATCCCCTATACTTGTGGGTTATCACCAGGGGAGGGGCGCAGAAGTTTAGTCCAACCTCATTAGCCGAGGGGCGCCCGCACCTGCTTATAAGCCCCACCACCGCTGCTGTCTTGAGCTCCTCTCTAAAACAGGCCTTCTGGGCCTATCTCTGCTGCGATGCCCTGTTGAGCCTACTGGGCTAGCGGGCCTGCATCCTGGCCCAACTAGAAGTTGGGTTTCTAGTCGTATGCAGGCCGCTGTGGCTCAGTAGGCGGGGTTTTATTTATTTATTTATTTATTTTCTTTTCTATTTCTTTTCTGCTTTATTTATTTTCTTTTATTTATTTCTGAGTTTTTTTGCTGTATTTAGAATTTATTTGTGAATATTTTTTCTTTAGATTCATTTAATTACAAACTTTCTATTAGTGCTAGTAGTTTTCAAATTTGAATAGTTTAAATTTGAATTATTTAAAATTTGTGTGAATCGCTAGTTTGTGAATAACTTTACTTTAAAAATAGATTTTCAGTGATTCTTTTTTCTTGTGTTTAATATTAGTGTGTTTTATCATTATATTCAATTTGTTAATACTTAGGTTATTTAAAAAAATGAAATGTCTTTGTAATAGATGAGTTTTCGTCTGAAACCCTGATACTTCGAAAGAGATTGTCCATTTTGTACATGAAGTGCATCCATTTTTTGCCGTAACCCTGTCTACTTTTTTGCACATGCTATGTGGGTGAAATTATGATACCATGCCAACTTTCAACCTTTTAAGAGTTCATTTGAAGTGTTTTTCAATTGCAGGGTCATTTAGGTGAAAAAATCTGTAAATGCATGAAAGAATTTGTTTGCACATAAAATTTCTTCGCCTTTCAAATGCCAAAACACATAAGTACCTTAACTATTACAAACATTCCCTGCACTTTGTTCAAAGCGGGACTTTCCAGATATTTAAGTCCGAAAACTCACTAGAGAAGAAAGTGATGACAGTGAAGCCGATCACATCCCAGAGTGGGATCTTTGGGTGTGAAACTTTTTCTTCACGTGTGTCCCTTTGCGCCATAACCATAGACAAACTTCATCATTTTACTGGATGCTCGGGTCAATATTCACTGTGAATGGAGCAATTTCATCAAACATTTCATAATCTTCTGACATGTCTGTCTTGTCATCCACTCCCACGATGTTTCTTTTCCCTAAAAGAACTATGTGGCGCTTTGGCTCATCGTATGATGCATTCGCTTCCTTATCTTTTCTTTTCTCGGCTTGGTAGACATGTCCTTCACATAGAAAACCTGCGCCACATCATTGGCTAGGACGAATGGTTCGTCTGCATACGCAAGATTGTTGAGATCCACTGTTGTCATTCCGTACTACAGGTCTTCCGTTACCCCGCCTCATGTCATATTGAACCATGTGCACCGAAACAAAGGGACCTTCAAACCACGTCCATAGTCAAATTCCCATATGTCCTCTATGTAACCATAATATGTTTCCTTTCCCGTCTTGGTTCCTGCATCAAAGCGGACACCACTGTTTTGGTTGGTGCTCTTCTTATCTTGGGCGATCGTGTAAAATGTATTCCCGTTTATCTCGTACCCTTTGAATGTCATTATATTCGAAGATGGTAATTGGGACAACAATTACATGTCATCTTCAATAGCGGCGTCGTGCATGGCACGTGTCTGCAACCAACCGGCGAAGTCCCCGTTTGTTCACGTGTAATCCAGTCGTCAGACTGCTCCGGGTGTTTGGAGCGTAGAAAATTATTGTGTTCCTCCATATACGGAGCCACCAAGGCAGAATTCTATAGAACTGTGTAGTGTGCTTGAGTGAGAGAATGCCCGTCCATACATATTATTTGATCCCCTCCTAGCATGCCTTTTCGATCCAGTCTGCCCTTATGTCGCGTTTCAGGAACACCAATCGGCTTAAGGTCAGGAATAAAGTCAATACAAAACTCAATGACCTCCTCATTTTCATGGCCCTTCGAGATGCTTCCTTCTAGCCCATCACGGTTATGAACATATTTATTTAAGACTCCCATGAACCTCTCAAAGGGGACCGTATTGTGTAGAAATACAGGACCCAAAACGTTAATCTCTTCGCATAGGTGAACTAGGACGTGTGTCATGATGTTGAAGAAGGATGGTGGGAACACCAACTCGAAACTGACAAGACATTGCAACAATTCATTCTCTAACCTTGGTATGGTTTCTAGATTGATTACCTTCTGAGAGATTGCATGGAGGAATGCACATAACTTCACAATGGCTAATCGAACGTTTTCCGGTAAAGCCCCCTCAATGCAACCGGAAGCAGTTGCGTCATAATCATGTGGCAGTCATGAGACTTTAGGTTCTGGAACTTTTTCTCTGCCATATTTATTATTCCCTTTGTATTCAACGAGAAGCCAGACGGTACCTTCATACTGAGCAGGCATTCCAAGAAGATTTTCTTTTCTTCTTTGATAAGAGCGTAGCTGGCATGACCCTGATGTATGTTGTCTTTTCCGTGCATACGTTGCTGGTCCTCCCGTGCCTCTGGTGTATCTTTTGTCTTCCCATACACGCCCAAGAAGCCAAGCAGGGTCACGCAAAGATTCTTGTCACGTGCATCACGTCGATTGCAGAGCGGACCTATAGGTCTTTCCAATAGGGCAGGTCCCAAAATATAGTTTTCTTCTTCCAGATGGGTGCGCGTCCGTCAGCGTCATTCGGAACAGGTTGTCCGCCAGGACCCTTTCCAAAGATTACCTTCAAATCCTTGACCATATCATGTACATCAGCACCAGTACGGTGGCGAGGCTTCGTCCGGTGGTCTGCCTCACCTTTGAAATGCTTGCCTTTCTTTCTTACGGGATGCCTGCTCGGAAGAAATCGACGATGTCCCAGGTACACATTCTTCCTACAATTAGCCAAATATATACTGTCGGTATCATCCAAGTAGTGCGTGCATGTGCGGTATCCCTTGATTGTCTGTCCTGAAAGGTTACTGAGAGCAGGCCAATCATTGATGGTCACGAACATCAACACCTTTAGTTCAAATTCTTCCTGTCTGTGCTCATCCCACGCACGTACACCTGTTCCATTCCACAGCTGTAAGAGTTCTTCAACTAATGGCCTTAGGTACACATCAATGTTGTTGCCGGGTTGCTTAGGGCCTTGGATGAGCACTGGCATCATAATGAACTTTCGCTTCATGCACAACCAAGGAGGAAGATTATACAAACATAGAGTCACAGGCCAGGTGCTATGGTTGCTGCTCTACTCCCCAAAAGGATCAATGCCATCTGCGCTTAGACCAAACCATACGTTCCTTGCGTCACCCGCAAACTCCTTCCTGTACTTTCTCTCTATTTTTCTCCACTGCGACCCGTCAGCGGGTACTCTCAACTTTCCGTCTTTCTTATGATATTCTCTGTGCCATCGCATCGCCTTGACATGCTCTTTGTTTAGGAACAAATGTTTCAACCGTGGTATTATAGGAGCATACCACATCACCTTGGCAGGAATCTTCTTCATGGGGCGCTCGCCCTCGACATCACCAGGGTCATCGCGGCTGATCTTATAGCGCAATGCACCGCATACCGGGCACGCGTTCAAATCTGCGTACTCACCGCGGTAGAGGATGCAGTCATTAGGGCATGCATGTATCTTCTGCACCTCTAACCCTAGAGGGCATACACCCTTCTTTGCTTCGTACATACTCTTAGGCAAATCGTTGTCCTTTGGAAGCATCTTCTTTAACTTTACCAGCAACTTTACAAATGCATTGTCAGATACACCATTCTCTGCCTTCCATTGCAGTAATTCCAGTGTGGTTCCCAGCTTTTTATTGTCAGTTTTGCAATTCGGGTACAACAATTTCTTGTGATCCTGTAACATGCGCCGCAACTTCTTCTTCTCCTTTGCACTTGCGCAGTTTCTCTCTGCATCGGCAATGGCCCGACCTAGATCATCAGTTGGCTCATCTGATGCCTCTTGTTCAGCTTCTTCCCGCATTGCCAGCTCAGCTTCTTCCCCCATTGTTGTATCATCGTATTCAGGTAACCCATGGCCAGGATAGCTATCGTCGTCCTCTTCTTCTTCTTTTTCTTCCATCATAACCCCTCTATCTCCGTGCTTGGTTCAAGCAATATAGTGGGGTATGAAACCGGACTCAAACAGGTGGACGTGAATGGTTCTTGAGTTAGAGTAATTGTGATCATTCTTACAGCCAGCACATGAACAAGGCATAAAACCATCCGCCCGCTTGTTTGCCTGAGCCGCAATCAGAAAAGTATGCACGCCCTCAACGAACCGGGGAGAGTATCGGTCATCGTACATCCATTGCCAGCTCATCTTCATTACACAACACCGAATAGAACAAATTAATACAAGTTTATACATAAAGTTCATACAATACTTATTCTCATAAAGCAAACATATAAATAACTCTCTAGCTAAAGAATTTAAATGCAACAACAAATGCGATCAAGATCGCAACTAAGGTCACAATTGATCCAACATCATAATGATACCAAGCCTCACTATCAATGGCATATTTTCTAATCTTTCTAATCTTCAAGCGCATTTTCTCTATCTTGATCTTGTGATCATCGACGACATCGCCAACATGCAACTCCAATTCCATCTTCTCTCCCTCAATTCTTTTCGATTTTTCTTTCAAATACTCGTTTTTTCTTTCAACTAAATTTAACCTCTCGACAATAGGGTCGGTTGGAATTTCCGGTTCACATACCTCCTACATAAAAATATTTACGTCAACTTGATGAGCATAATTTTTCATAAACACGAAATGCAACAAAATAGTTATAAAAGAAAATATACCACATCCGAATCATAACCCGGACGAGGGCCGTCGGGGACGGATATCAAAACCAACAAACAACGTACGGGTAAGATAATTATACAAGTAACTATATATCTAAATCACACAAACATGATTTTTTATATAAAAAAGATAAGAACAAGAGGGCTCACCCCACAAGGTGGTGCCGGCGACAAGATGGTGCGGACGATCGACGGTGGTTAGGACGGAGACGGGAAGGCACTAAGTAAACCACACCTACATATGCAAACTAAGAGTTATTTTGTGCTCAAATTGCATATAAATCAAACAAACTACCACATATAATTCCTCCCAAATTACTAAAACCCACAAATTAATGACTATATAAAGCATTGCAAAAGCTAATCTAGCAATGAGAGATGAAAGGACAAAGTTGCTTACCTTTGTAATCACTTGAATGGATGGGGGCCTTCAAGTCTTGACAAAATTTGGGCGAAATATGAGATGAGCTCGAGTTAGAGGGGAAGAATAGAGAGGGGAGGGGAAAGGGGAAAAACAGAGAGAGATCGATCGCGGGTGGACGAAGGGTTGATATAGGACGGCCTTTAGCACCGGTTCGTGCCACGAACCGGTACTAAAGGTGCTAGAGGTGCCCCAGACTGACAACATCCTGCCACCACTCTCTTTAGTACCGGTTTGTGGCATGAACCGGTGCTAAAGATTCGTCACGAACCGGTACTAATGGGACCGGCCCAGCTAGCCATTGGAACCGGCACTAATGGTGCCACTTGGTCGATGTACACGATGCATGCTATCTTCTACCATTGATTCTGGAGTGATTGGCCTATTACATATGGATACACTATGTAAGCTGCTACACTCTCTTACTCCATCAAGATGATGGTACTTGCACCATAAGGATGATTGTACATGAACCATTGGTGCCTGAACTCTAAACCCAGCAAACCTTAGTCACTGAACTTTTAAAACCGGATAAGTTTAGTCCCTCTTGCACTGCTTCAGGTGGTTTCCTACTGACGTGGAGTGGTTTTTGAATAAAACAATAATTCGCACAACTGCGTGCTTCAGCCTTGGTGGTACTAGTGGCGCGCGGGCTTCTGCCGCGTCGAGCTCATTGCCAGGTGTTATGATCCTGCAACGCGCACAATCGCTCCAGAGGCAGCTCCAGTGCGTGTTGCCCGCGATGCCGAGTTCATGCCCTTGCAACACCAATGCTCAGCTCATGCCCTGGACGAGTAGCAGCTCTTGAAGCGCACTGACTTCATGTGCTGCATGATGAGGATGTTCATCTGCTCGCCCGGATTAGGTAATCACTAAATCCATGCTGAGTGGACCGTTGTCGAACGCGATGTTCACTCGGTCGTCACCTCCGTCAACGTCGTGCACGTTGGCCACCACCACTACCCCAGCGTCAGCGACACACAGCCACCGCGGCCGCCGTCGTGTGTGTCATGCTGCTGGTGGTCGTTAGGGAGGAGATGTAGAACGTTTATGCGAGTTCTTTGATGAAATCCTGGCGTCACGGGCAGACAGGGTGGCAACTAGGGGAGCATGGTTCTTATGGTGTTGGGTGTCTAGCCCTAGCCCTGCCTCTCATCGGAACTCTCTCTCTCTGTACTCTCGCTAGAACGATCTGAGGAAAAAGAAAGGAGGGAGACACAAGACACGGTGGTTCCGGCGCATGAACGCCGGCCGCACGAACAGTGTCTTCCTCGAGCACGAACTCGAACCCCACACGAACAACAGTATGCGGGGTGGAGCTTTTTACACGGGCGCGCCCACACGACGCCGCGCTCCCCACTCCTCCACGCCCGCACGCTCCGCACGCCCTGGCTCACACACCTGTCGCGCACCAACGCGATCAACCACTAGTAGAAAAAGGGTCAAATGTCAAGCACATTAGTGTCAGTTTGCTTTTGAGCCGGCACTAATGTGTGCATTAGTGCCGGTTCCAACGGCTAGCCGGCCGCTTTCATTAGTACCGGTTCGTGGCCGACCTTTAGCACCGGTTCGTGCCATGGACCGGTACTAAAGTGAGTGGTGGCTGGATGTTGTCAGTTCGGGGCCCCTCCAGCACCTTTAGTACCGGTTCGTGGCACGAACCGGTGCTAAAGGTCGGCCACCCGAGCTCGCTCTGTTCTCCCCCTTTCCCCTCTCCTCTCTATTCTTCCCCTCTTCCTCTCGAGCTCATCACACATTTTGCCCAAAATTCGTCAAGATTTGAAGGCCCCCATCCATTCAAATGATCACAAAGGTTAGCAACTTTGTCCTTTCATCTCTCATTGCTAGATTAGCTCTTGCAATGCTTTGTATACTGATTAATTTATGAGTTTAGTAATTTGGGAGGAAATATATGTGCTAGTATGATTTATATGCAATTTGAGGTCAAAAATAACACTTAGTTTGCATATGTAGGTGTGGTTTACTTAGTTCCTTCTCAATCTCCGTCGTAACCACAGTCGATCGCCCGCAACGTTCCGTCGCCGGCACCACCTTGTGATGAGCCTCTTGTTCATGAATGTTTTACATTACCAAATTGATGTTTGTGTGATTTGGATATATAGTTACTCGTATAATTATCTTACCCGTACGTTGTTTGTTACACATAGTGTCATGGTTTTGATATCTGTCCCCGTCGGCCCTCGTCCTTGTTATGATTCGGATGTGGTATATTCTCTTTTAAAACTAGTTGTTGCATTTCGTGTTTATGACGAATTATGCCCATCAAGTTGACATAGATATTTTTGTCCAGGAGGTTTGTGAACCGGAAATTCCAACCGACCCTATTGTCGAGAGGTTAAATTTAGTTGAAAGAGAAAACGAGTATTTGAAAGAAAAATTGAAAAGAATTGAGGGGGAGAAGATGGAATTGGAGTTGCATTGCCGATGTCGTCGATGATCACAAGATCAAGATGGAGAAAATGCGCTTGAAGATTAGAAAGATTAGAAAATATGACATTGATAGTGAGGCTTGGTATCATTATGCTGTTGGATCAATTGTTACCTTAGTTGCGATCTTGATCGCATTTATTGTTGCATTTAAATTCTTTAGTTAGAGAGTTATTTGTTTTTTGCATTTAAGTCTTGTATGAACATTATGTATGAACTTGTATTAATTTGGTCTTTTCAGTGTTGTGTAATGAAGATGAGCCGACAATGGATGTACGATGACCGATGCTCTCCCGAGTTCAGTAATTGTGTGCAAACTTTTCTGCTTGCGGCTGAGGCAAACAAGCGGGCGGATGGTTTTATGCCTTGTCCATGTTTAGTCTGTAAGAATGATCACACTTACTCTACGTCAAGAACCATTCACGTCCACCTATTTAAGTCCGGTTCCATGCCCCACTATAATGTTTGGACCAAGCTCGGAGAAAGAGGAGTTATGATGGAAGACAATGAAGAAGAAGAGGATGATGACAGCTATCCTGGCCATGGGTTCCCTGAATCCGATGATAGAACAATGGGGGAAGAAGCTGAGCCGGCAATGCGGGAAGAAGCTGAAGAAGAGGCATCAGATGAGCCCAGTGATGATCTAGGTCGGGCCATTGCCGATGCAAAGAGAAACTGCGCAAGTGATTTGGAGAAGAAGAAGTTGCAGCGCATGTTAGAGGATCACAAGAAATTGTTGTACCCGAATTGCGAAGCTGACAAGAAAAAGTTGGGCACCACACTGGAATTGCTGCAATGGAAGGCAGAGAATGGTGTATCTGACAAGGGATTTGGAAAGTTCCTGGTAATGATAAAGAATATGCTTCCAAAGGACAACGAATTGCCCGAGAGTACGTACGAAGCAAAGAAGGCTGTCTGCCCTCTAGGGTTAGAGGTGCAGAAGATACATGCATGCCCTAATGATTGCATCCTCTACCGCGGTGAGTACGAGGATTTGAACGCTTGCCCGGTATGCGGTGCATTGCGCTATAAGATCAGGCGCGATGACCCTGGTGATGTCGAGGGCGAGCGCCCCATGAAGAAGATTCCTGCCAAGGTGATGTGGTATGCTCCTATAATACCACGGTTGAAACATTTGTTCCTAAACAAAGAGCATGTCAAGGCGATGCGATGGCACAGAGAATATCATAAGAAAGACGGAAAGTTGAGAGTACCCGCTGACGGGTCGTAGTGGAGAAAAATAGAGAGAAAGTACAGGAAGGAGTTTGCGGGTGACGCAAGGAACGTATGGTTTGGTCTAAGCGCAGATGGCATTAATCCTTTTGGGGAGCAGAGCAGCAACCATAGCACCTGGCCTGTGACTCTATGTTTGTATAATCTTCCTCCTTGGTTGTGCATGAAGCGAAAGTTCATTATGATGCCAGTGCTCATCCAAGGCCCTAAGCAACCCGGCAATAACATTGATGTGTACCTAAGGCCATTAGTTGAAGAACTCTTACAGCTGTGGAATGGAACAGGTGTACGTGCGTGGGATGAGCACAGACAGGAAGAATTTGAACTAAAGGTGTTGATGTTCGTGACCATCAATGATTGGCCTGCTCTCAGTAACCTTTCAGGACAGACAAACAAGGGATACCGCGCATGCACGCACTGTTTGGATGATACCGACAGTATATATTTGGACAATTGTAGGAAGAATGTGTACCTGGGACATCGTCGATTTCTTCCGAGCAGGCATCCCATAAGAAAGAAAGGCAAGCATTTCAAAGGTGAGGCGGATCACTGGACGAAGCCTCGCCACCGTACTGGTGCTAATGTACATGATATGGTCAAGGATTTGATGGTGGTCTTTGGAAAGGGTCATGGCGGACAACCTGTTCCGAATGACGCTGACGGACGCGCACCCATGTGGAAGAAGAAATCTATATTTTGGGACCTGCCCTATTGGAAAGACCTAGAGGTCCGCTCTGCAATCGACGTGATACACGTGACGAAGAATCTTTGCGTGACCCTGCTTGGCTTCTTGGGCGTGTATGGGAAGACAAAAGATACACCTGAGGCACGGGAGGACCAGCAACGTATGCATGGAAAAGACGGCATACATCAGGGTCATGCCAGCTACGCTCTTACCAAAGAAGAGAAGGAAATCTTCTTTGAATGCCTGCTCAGTATTAAGGTACCGTCTGGCTTCTCGTCGAATATAAAGGGAATAATAAACATGGCAGAGAAAAAGTTCTAGAACCTAAAGTCTCATGACTGCCACGTGATTATGACGCAACTGCTTCCGGTTGCATTAAGGGGGCTTCTACCGGATAATGTTCGATTAGCCATTGTGAAGCTATGTGCATTCCTCAATGCAATCTCACCGAAGGTAATCGATCCAGAAATTATACCAAGGTTAGAGAATGATTTGGTGCAATGTCTTGTCAGTTTCGAGTTGGTGTTCCCACCATCCTTCTTCAACATCATGACGCACGTCCTAGTTCACCTATGCGAAGAGATTAACGTTTTGGGTCCTGTATTTCTACACAATATGTTCCCCTTTGAGAGGTTCATGGGAGTCTTAAAGAAATATGTTCATAACCGTGCTAGGCCAGAAGGAAGCATCTCCAAGGGCCATGAAAATGGGGAGGTCATTGAGTTTTGTATTGACTTTATTCCTGACCTTAAGCCGATTGGTGTTCCTGAATCGCGGCATAAGGGCAGACTGGATGGAAAAAGCACGCTAGGAGGGAATCAAATAATATGTATGGACGGACATTCTCTCACTGAAGCACACTGCACAGTTCTACAGAATTCCGCCTTGGTGGCTCCGTATATGGACGAACACAAGAATTTTCTACGCTCCAAACAACCGGAGCAGTCGGATGACTGGATTACACGTGAACAAGCCAAGAGTTTCGCCGGCTGGTTGCAGACACGTACGATGCATGACGCCTCTATTGAAGATGACATGTACTCGCTGTCCCAGTTACCATCTTCGAATATAATGACTTTCAAAGGGTACGAGATAAAAGGTAATACATTTTACACGATCGCCCAAGATAAGAAGAGCACCAACCAAAATAGTGGTGTCCGCTTTGATGCAACGACCAAGACGGGAAAGGAAACATATTATGGTTACATAGAGGAGATATGGGAACTTGACTATGGACGTGGTTTGAAGGTCCCTTTATTTCGGTGCAAATGGGTCAATATGACACGAGGCGGGGTAACGGAAGACCCGCAGTATGGAATGACAACAGCGGATCTCAACAATCTTGCGTATGCAGACGAACCATTCGTCCTAGCTAATGATGTGGCACAGGTTTTCTATGTGAAGGATATGTCTACCAAGCCGAGAAAAAGAAAAGATAAGGAAGCGAATGCATCATACGATGAGCCAAAGCGCCACATAGTTCTTTCTGGGAAGAGAAACATCGTGGGAGTGGATGACAAGACAGACATGTCAGAAGATTATGAAAAGTTTGATGAAATTGCTCCATTCACAGTGAATATTGACCCGAGCTTCCAGTTAAATGATGAAGATTTTCCATGGCTATGGCGCAAAGGGACACACGCAAAGAAAAAGTTTCACACCCAAAGATCTGGGATGTGATTGGCTTCACTATCATCACTTTCTTCTGTGTTTCACACCCAGGAGGGAATCTCTGTAATAGTTAGGGTAGTTATGTGTTTTGGCATTTGAAACGCAAAGAAATTTTATGTGCAAACAAATTCTTTCATGCATTTACTGATATTTCAGCTAAATGACACTGAAATTGAAAAGCATTTCAAATGAAATCAGAAAAGGTTGAAAGTTGGCATGGTATCATAATTTCACCCACATAGCATGTGCAAAAAACTAGAGAGGGTTACCGCAAAAACTGGATGCACTTCATGTACAAAATGGACAATCTCTTTCGAAGTATTAGGGCTTCGGACGAAAACTCATCTGTTACAAAGGCATTTCATTTTTTAATAACCTAAGCATTACCAAATTGAATATAATGATAAAACACACTAATATTAAACATAAGAAAAAAGAATCACTGCAAAATCTATTTTCAAAGTTAAGTTATTCACAAACTAGTGATTCACACAAATTTCAAATAATTCAAAATGTAAACTATTCAAATTTGTAAACTACCGGCACTAATAGAAAGTTTGTAATTTTTTGTACCTAAAGCAAAAATATTCACAAAGAAACTCTAAATACAGCAAAAAAACAACTCAAAAATAAATAAAACAAAAATAATTAAAGCAAAAAAAATAAGAAAATAAAAAAGCCCGCCTACTGGGCCAAAGCGGCCTGCATATGACTAGAAACCCAACCTGTTGTTGGGCTAGGATGCAGGCCCGCAAAGGCCCATTAGGCCCACCAGGCAGCACAGAACAGGTAGGCCCAGAAGGCCTGCAATAGAGAGGAGCTCGAGACAGCTGCCGCGGCGGGGCTTATAAGCAGGTGCGGGCGCCCTTCGGCTAGCGAGGTGGGACTAAACCTGCCCGCACCGCACTTGCGCTACCGCACCCCTTTAGTACCGGGTCGTGGCTCCAACCGTACTAAAGGGGGGTCTTTAGTACCGGTTGGTGCCACCACCCGGTAATAAAGGTGTGCGCTTCCCGCCGCTTGGGCTGGCCAAATTTGACCTTTAGTACCGGTTGGTGGCTCCAACCGGTACTAAAGGCCCATCCTATATAAGCAGCACTTACAAATTTCGTCTGTTTTCATCTGCTTCTTCTCCTCTGCCCCGTCGCCCGCCGCCGCCCCCGTCGCTGCCGCCATCGCCACCCCTCGTCGACGCCCCCGTCGCCGCCCCGTCCCCGTCGTCGCCGCCCCGTCCCCGTCCCCATCGTCGCCATCCGCGTCATCGTCGCCCGTCGCCATCCCCGTCGCCGCCCCCCGTCGCCTCGCCTCGCTGGTGAGCGCCTGCCCCGGCCGCCATGTCCACACACACACATTGTTAATTAGTTGTAAAATTGTTAGTAATTTTTATGTTTTTAATTATAGAAATATTTATAGAAATGTTAGAATTTTTTTGTTTTTTAGTTATAGAAATATTATAGAAATGTTAGAAATTTTTCTGTTTTTTAGTTATAGAAATATTTATAGAAATGTTAGAAATTTTTCTGTTTTTTAGTTATAGAAATATTAGAAATGTTATAGAAATGTTAGTTATATAGAAATGTTATAATTTTTTCTGTTTTTAAGTTATAGAAATATTTATAGAAATGTTAGCAATTTTTCTGTTTTTTAGTTATAGAAATATTAGAAATGTTATAGAAATGTTAGTTATATATATAGAAATGTTAGAATTAGTTTTAGTTAGATGAATTAGATTAATGTCAAATTGTTAGAATTTGCATATAGAATTTTAGTTATCACAATCCAATCATTTAAAAAATGTTACTTTTTGCGGGCATATAGTATTTGTTCTCGACGATGCCCGGCCCGCATCCTCGCCGTCGACCCGTTCGCGACGACGTCCGGTTGACCCATGTCCGGGATTGGGCTCCGCCTGGCTGGCACTGGGAGGTGCTACCTGGAGGGGCGCGCTGCTTGGTGAGGAACCCGGCCTCGGGTCCCGTTGTCGACCCTGGTCTCCTTTGGTGGTGTTCGCGTGGGCCATATTCGGTGCAGAGGGAGCCGGCCCCACCGGAGGTGGTGCGTCGTCGTGTCAGGGAGGAGGACGAGCACGTCCATCATTACATGGCTGCTATGGATGTCAGGTTCTCCAATACCTGGCAGGTTCTTTGGGCAGATGACCGGAGATATGATCCTGTGATGGTTCCTTGTCTTTGGGTGTCCACCGCCCGCGCCCCAGGAACCGCGAGTGGCCTAGATTCCTCTATAGTATTCGATCTTTATTAGCTACCTAGCCAGTGATGTATTCGAGATTATATATTATTCGAGACGATGTATTCGAGATTATATATTATCCGAGACGATGCATATTATGTACTATATGATTCAGTTTTTCCTTATTGATTGCATCCATGCATTGTAATTTGAATACTAAATTGTTTTATATTTCTTCTGTATTAGTTAAATAAAAGCTATGGCGGACAATACCGGCAGAGAGGGAGAAGAGGCCCTGTTCGAGATCATACACAGCCCTAACAGGCCAGATGATCTGAATGAAGCAAATGATGGCTCCCAATATCTGAACAATACCGGGGAGGGTGACGATAAGATATTCGATCTCGACGACCGAGCTGATGAAGTCATGAACTATGATTATGATTATGATGACACAGACAATGATTATGATGATGAATACAATGTTGATCTTGAAATAACAAAGACTACCGGTGAGGTATATTTATATAAGCAGGCATCTAGTGATCATCACATGTTTTTTTATTTGAAGATATATTAACGAATCGATCTTTCTTCTTTCAGCCCTCCGGATCGAGCAAATCTACTTCTACAGACAGCAGGACAAAGCGCGGCCCAGGCAAAAAGTTGAAGGAGGGTGTAAAGTACAACATCGATACCATCAAAGCTAGTGGCGAACCCCTCATGCCTAAGAACATTGCGAACAAGTTCGTTCGTCTGTGCGGAGTTCTTGTGAAGGACCAAGTCCCGATCTCCATTCAAGAATGGAAAGAGCCAAAAACTAAACGCCCAGATGTTACTTGGGTCGACGACAGAGCAAAACAAAAGCTTTGGGAATCTCTGATGGAACATGTCACCCTACCAGATTATTTCACTGATGTAGATGTGCAGAAAGTCAAGGACGCTGCTCTTAAGAAGATGGCAATTGCATTCAACACCCACAAGAAAACTATATGGGCCAACTACCTCGCTGCAGAAAGGAAGACTCCAGAATTCAAGGGAACACTGGAGAAGCAGAGAGAACACTGGTCCGCTTTCGTGAAATTCAAGGAATCAGAATTATCTAAGGAACGGTCGAGAAAAAACAAGGCCAATGCCGCAAAAAAGACGCAGTTCCATAGGCTGGGTCCAGGTGGCTACGCTGTGGCACTGCCTAAGTGGGATAAGTCTGAGCAAGAGATGGAGGATGCAGGTGTCACTCCGGTTACTAGGAACTGACCCCCAGGTGCAGAACTTGGTTCTATGCGCATGGGGGGCGTTGGACCCAAAGACAGGCGACGTTTCGAAGAATGCAAGTCTAAAAGGAGTAGAACAAAAGTTACTTGACGCAATAGAAGCTGCTCAAAAGGGGGTGTTCACGCCCAACAGAGAGAACGACGAACTTACGCGTGCCCTAGGAAATCCTGAACACCCGGGAAGAACACGAGGCAAGGGCGTTATTCCCTGGTATGAGGGCTTTTCGGAATGGAACACTGACTACAGGACCCGTGCAAGAAAGAAGATGGAGGAGGAGAAGAAGAGGAAGCTAGAGGAGGAGCAGAGGAAGCAGGACGCGGAACGCCTTCAAGGCCTAGAAGCAAGGCACGCGGACTTGGCACTCAAATTCCAGCAGCAGATCGACTCACTTAGCCAGGAAAGGTGGTCTCAGCAGCGGCAGCAGCAAGCGGATGATCATCCAGCATTGGATAGCACCGTCCCATCCATGCCGAGAAGCAGCGTTGGTTCCGCCCCGGGCGACGCACTGCTGGATACATACCCTGTGGATGACATCATAGAGAATACTAACTGTGAGCTACACTTCAAAATGAAGAACATATCCATGAAGGTGGCGGACGCCATTGCTTTTACAATTACCCCCGAAGCAACCTTCCATTGCGCCCCGATTCTAGCGGGCTATGCTCATGTCTTGGTTGATGAGGTGGCTGACCCATATTCGGGGCTAGAGCTTGACATTCCTGGAGGTGACGACGAGCACACACTGGGAGAGGCCATACATCGTATCATCCTATGGAGAAAGGATTGCATCATCTTTCAAAGTCCACCGACCCCGCGTCTGCCGACTCCTCGAAGTCCGCCACCGTGTCATCAAACTCCCGCTCCTCCAAGTCCACGAACGCGTGAGCAGACTCCTGCTTCAAGTCCGGCACATCGTTAGGCCACTCCTCCTGTTTCAAGTCCGACACCGTGTCAGGCCACACCTCCTGCTTCAAGTCCGGCACAGCCACCTCCTGCTTCAAGTCCGACACCGTGTCAGGTCACACCTCCTGCTTCAATTCCAGCAAAGCGTCAGGCCACTCCTCCTGCTCCAACTCAGCCACGTCAGCCGTCTCCGCCGCCTCAGCAATCGCAGAAGAGAGCCGCCGGAGCTATGGTGCGTAGCGGTACGAGTCGAGGTAGTACAGTAGGTACATGCGGAAGCAAGCGATATAAATATGGTCCAAGCCTCGCTCCTCTTCCTCAAAGGCCTTATGACATGACCGAGGAGCAAAACGCAGCCATAGTGCAGGCCCAAGTGGACGCCCATTTTGGACCGTAACCGGCACCGCCGCCAAGGGAGAAAGTGCCTAAGGAAAAGATTGACCACTTCATTCGTATGGCTAGACCACCAGCTCATAAGCCAGTTGACTCAGACTATGAGCGCCAAATCAGGAAGGCACATCGAGCACGACTAAAGAAAGAAGCGAGCTCGAGCTCGAGCCAACAAGCAGTTGTCAAAAATGCGGGAAAACCGTTCCCCAGCTGGGAGAACAGGCGGCGCAATCGACCCCCCCCCCCCCCGCTTATTGTGCCAACAACACATGAGAGTACGCGCGCCCAATATTATTGTGGGCAAACCGTTTATGTTCCCGAGCTGGGCGATGTGGTAATAACCGAGGAGCATATAATGCAGACTGAAACGCTCAAGATCACTGTTGGACAACTCCTCGATATCGAGCCCATGTCTCCGCTTAGAGAGGAGGAAATAAAACGGAAATATGTCCGGGGCCAACCTTTGGTCGAGCCCGAGGAGGTCAAGAACCTCCCAACGAGAATGTATGAATTGCATGATTGGTACATGAAAATTACCAAGATTTACAATCGAGAGTCCCTCATGGTGCAAGTCGAGGAAGATCATTACTTCAATAAGACAGCTCTGTCCATTGAGTATTCGGAACTATTTCAGTTATTCAATCAAGATGCACTCGACAAATCTATCGTCAGTTGCTATTGTCTGTAAGTGATTTCTTTCTGTAATTTAAGTATCAAGCTAGCTCTAGTGCTCATTGATTGATCATTAATTACCTGTAATTATATATCCTCACTATATATTCTTTTATGTGGTATTATGCAGGATGAAGATGTATGAAATAAAAAAAGCTGGACGCTATGGCATTGGGTTCATTGACCCAAATACCGTTAATGAATACACATGGAAATTGGAATGGTGTAGACAAGATGTAGAGAAATGCATGGTAGAGTTCTTGAAGCGCCTCAATAGCAATGAAGATATACTACTTCCTTACAACTTTGAGTGAGTCACACTGTCTTGTACTACAAATTCTGTTTTTGCTTACTAGCTAGATGTTAATAAGTGCATAGGGTTTAGGGTTATAGTTGATTAGTGTTATGCACATGCCCGCTTAATTTATACATGCAAACGTATGCGCATGCAGCTTCCACTGGATCTTGTTAGACATTAAAGTTGACAAAGGAAAAGTTGAAGTACTGGACTCACTACTTAAAAAAGATAGTGACTACAGCATCGTGAAGGGGATAGTCGACAGGTTATTTCAATCATTATTAACTATATCTCGACCTATTTAGTTCGTCATTTCCTGATATGAACTATTTTTAATAACCCCTTTATTAATTTTCTTTGCCGGTGGGCAGGGCTTCGGCAAAGTACATCAAGGTGACTACAGGAAAATGGCGACAAAAGCTATGTTGGTATCTACCCAAGGTAAGTAATTAAGTAGTACTAGCTAGCTAGCTACCATCTCTTTAATTCTTGTTTCAATACTATTAATTAATTAACATACTTGATTAATTATTATCTGATTAAATTCTATTCTCGTAAAGGCCCTGAAGCAGGTACAGGGGACTGAAGTGTGTGCATACTACGTTTGCGAGAACATTCGCATGATGGCGTCCGAAAGGAGCAGATCTGATAGACAGGACTGGGTACGTTTGCCAGAACACTATTCACAAATCTTACATGATTGTCGATACCTAGTCACACAACTAATACACATGCATATTGATCTCCTTCTTAACAGTTCAAAGAGGTGCGGGACCAGCTCCTACCAGAGGAGCGCATACGAGCACTTCAAGAGGAAATAGCGGGATTTTTGCTCGATCAGTTCATAGATCCCAAAGGAGAATACTATTACCCGCTACTGCCCCCATGAACCACTTGTCATCGTGCTCCGAAGGCACCAAGGCAACATGTAGGAGAAATTGTATATATATACATGTGTATGCGTGAATAATTAATGGTGGTTGTGAGACATTCGATTATATATATATGATCGGTTCTATGAGAAAATCTATTTATATATAAGCATAACGTGTACAATATGTAGTATCGTAAAATACCAGCAAACAAAAAAGAATTAAATGGAAAACACAAAATTAATGGAAAATTAAAAATTAAAACCAAACCCCCCACCCCAAACATTTAGTACCGGTTGGTGCTACCAACCGGTACTAATGGTCTACCAGCACCCGGGCCTGACTCGTGCCACGTGGTGGCACTTTAGCGCCGGTTCGTGCCGAACCGGTAGTAGGGGGGGGGGGGGGGGGGGGTTAGTCTCCACTCTTTAGTGCCGGTTGCAGAACTGGCACTAAAGACCCTTATGAACCGGCGCTAAAGCCCGGTTCTGCACTAGTGAACGTGGCCGGGCTCTAACAGAACACCGCGGTCACCCCTGCCACTATCGCCAACTACCCACGCAACAGGTGCGCACACAGACGCATACCCCGTGCCACACACACACGCCCACACGCCATACACTAGTCGGACCATGGCCAGACCAAGGTCAGACTATGCCCAAACATGGGCTCGACGCGGCCACGGACCGGACTGGCACGCCCGACATCGGTCACCTCGGCGGGGACATGGCTTATGCGCCAACATATGGTTGGGATGCTACTAACACAGTTCACGCATGCTGCTGGAATGTTCGCCCTGGACGAGGTCAAGGGTGGCACTGTGGCAGCCCATACGCAGCAGGGTGCTCAACGACGCCGGGCTCACCTTGGCGGAGTAGTAGGAGAAGTACATCGCCGGCATACCCTGCGGCCACACACACGCTGCAGTAGAAGGAGGTGGACTGCGCGGCCGCCAGACCGAGCATGATGAGTACGAGGGTTCTCAGTCACCCGAAGCTGCAGGTCGAGCATGGGTGTGTGACATGCTCCTTCCAGGTGAGGTCCGCAAGTAATTGCGAGAGGTAAAAGCAGAAATCAAAGTGAAAAAATTGGACAGATGTGGTAGGGCCCACACTTGTTGATTCCAGTCAGAAACCACGCCACGTCGGACAAAAAACCACTTGAAGAGGCACAAGTATCTTCATCACGGAGTCATTCTTATTAAAGATAACCTTATTAAGAGGAATGGGCATGAAAGTACGCAATGTGTATTTTGTCCGCATGATGAGACAATAAAACATTTGTTCTTCCATTATAAATTGGCTCGTTCTATATGGTCAGTCATCCCGATAGCTTCTGGTCTGTATCCTCCGTGTAGTGTTGTTAATATATTTGGCAACTGGTTACATGGATTGATCACAGATTTAGAATTCTTCTCAGGGTGGGAGCGCTTGCCGTGATTTGGTCGTTTTGGCTATATAGAAATGATACGGTTTTTAACGATAAAAGTACTTCTCTTATGCAGGTTATCTACAGATGTACTGGGACACTTCGTTTATAGTGCTCTCTATTACGAGTGAAGAATCGAGACTTGTTTACGGAGGTGTGTACACGATTGGAGGCTGCGGTGAGGGATACTTTTATCCAACATGGATGGCAGCATGATCTTAGGATTGGGCCACCTATGCTTTAGGCGTCATACAGATTTCATCTTTGTATTTCGCCTTTTTTTGGGCTTGTCATGAGAACTTTGTTGGCTGTGTGCATCTTAGTTATGCAGAGGCCAGGTGTAAGGGTTAAACCTTTTAAGTAATAAAGCGCCCCTTTTCGAAAAATTCAAAGTTGAAGGACTAAACTTTGCTGGTTGTAAAGTTGAGGGGCCATTTCTATACTTTCAAAAGAGTTGAGGGGTCATTTCTATACTTTTAAAAGAGTTGAGACACGAAAAATATATTTTTCCTTTCTTGATATAATCTGGCTTTGACTATCTTTATATAGTGTATATATCTTTTATTTTAAACAGTAGCTGATTGCTCATAGATGTTTTCTTCTCACAGTGGAGAGTGCCTGATTCCCTTAGTGAGAAGAATAGGATATGACTAGTATTGGTTGTCATAATAATACAAGTGTGGACATCATTCAAACATGTACATGTAATTTTACGGACATTTCTGGAATGTCAAGCTATTACCTTGAGTTGGGACTAGCATTCAGTATTTGCAGCAGCAGATGCATGTGCACATACAACACATATGTTATTCTTAAGAAACATCCCATTTTTCTCCTCACCTCTACATGAACTCCTCAGACCATGCTGGCCCGCCAAGATATGTATCCCGTCTATAAATAACACACCCGTGTACATTTTGTGAAACCAAACTCAATGAACAAATGGTAGAATCTAGATATCACGGGTGCGTCATGCATGTGAGCCCATTGACTGGCATAGGCGATGAGAGTGAGAGGCATTGGGAATTTTAGTTGAAGCTTATGAGCGGGAGCTAGTAGTTCACCATATGCCTGCAGCCGGTCTTTGATGATGTCCTGCGTGCACTTGGGCCATGCACGAGCGTGAGTTTACCTCGCTCGCCATACAGAGATATAAGATTACTCATCCTGACAGTAGATTACTGAGGAGACAAGTGAGTAATCTTCTGATCAGGTGGTAGATGAGCCCGTTACTCTACTAGAAGTCTAGAACAACATAGTACGACCATGAGATTCGTTACATGCATGTACGTGTTGGTAGAACAATCACTAGTGTAGAACCGGGCTTTAGCGCCGGTTCGTAAGGGCCTTTAGTGCCGGTTCTACAACCGGCACTAAAGAGTGGGGACTAAACCCCCTCCCCCCCCCCCCCCTCCCTTACTACCGGTTCGGCATAAACCGGCGCTAAAGTGCCACCACGTGGCACGAGCCAGGCCCGGGTGCTGGTACACCATTAGTACCGGTTGGTAACACCAACCGGTACTAAATGTTTGGGGGAGTTTTGGTTTTATTTTTTATTTTTCCATTAATTTTGTGTTTTCCATTTAATTCTTTTTTGTTTGCTGGTATTTTACGATACTACATATTGTACACGTTATGCATATATATAAATAGATTTTCTCTCGTAGAACTGCATATATATATATATATATATCATCGAATGTCTCACAACAAGACGGTGTAGTCACTTTCTTTTTTAAGTAGTGAGTCCAGTACTTCAACTTTTCCTTCTTCAACTTTAGTGTCTAACAAGATCTAGTGGAAACTGCATGCGCACACGTTTGCATGTCTTAATTAAGCGAGCATGTGCATAACACTAATCAACTACCCTAAACCCTATACACTTAATTATTAACATTTAGCTAGCTAGTAAGCAAAAACAGAATTTGTAGTACAAGACAGTGTGACTCGCATGAAGTTGTAAGGAAGTAGTATATCTTCATTGGTATTGACGCGCTTGAAGAACTCTAGCATGCTTTCCTCTAAACTTGCTCGACAACTTGGAATATTCCATGTGTACTCATTAATGGTATTTGGGTCAATGAACCCAATGCCATAGCGTCCAGATTTTTTCATTTCATACATCTTCATCCTGCATAATACCACAGAAAAGAATATAGTGAGGATAATTACAGGTAATGATTGATCAAAATGATCACTACAGTAAGCTTGAGACTTAAATTACAGAAATAAATCACTTACAGACAATAGCAACTGACGATAGATTTGTCGATTGCGTCTTGATAGTATAACTGAAATAGTTCTGAATACTCAACGAACACAACTTTCTCATGAAA
The DNA here is from genome assembly GCF_002575655.3 of Aegilops tauschii subsp. strangulata. Classification (NCBI taxonomy): domain Eukaryota; kingdom Viridiplantae; phylum Streptophyta; class Magnoliopsida; order Poales; family Poaceae; genus Aegilops; species Aegilops tauschii. The sequence continues at coordinate 431,898,396 of NC_053035.3, forward strand.
GTAATGCTCCTCCTTGACATCCACCATGAGGCACTCTCGATTGGAAATCTTGGTAATGTTCATGTACCATTGATGCAATTCATACATTCTCGTTGGGAGGTTCTTGACCTCGTCTGGCTCGACCAAAGGTTGGCCCCGGACATATTTCTGTTTTATTACCTCCTCTCTAAGCGGAGACATGGGCTCGATATCGAGGAGTTATCCAACAGTTATCTTGAGCATTTCAGCCTGCATTATATGCTCCTCGGTTATTACCACATTGCCCAGCTGGGGAACGTAAACGGGTTGCCCACAATAATATTGGGCGCGCGTACTCTCATGTGTTGTTGGCACAACAAGCGGGGGGATCGATTGCGCCGCCTGTTCTCCCAGCTGGGGAACGGTTTTCCCGAATTTTTGACAGCTGCTTGTTGGCTCGAGCTCGAGCTCGCTTCTTTCTGTAGTCGTGCGCGATGTGCCTTCCTGATTTGGCGCTCATATTCTGAGTCAGCAGGCTTGGGAGCTGGTGGTCTAGCCATACGAATGAAGTGGTCAATCTTTTCCTCAGGCACTTTCTCCCTCGGCGGCGGTGCCGGTTTCGGTCCAAAATGGGCGTCCACTTGGGCCTTCACTATGGCTTCGTTTTGCTCCTCGGTCATGTCGTAAGGCCTCTGAGGAAGAGGAGCGAGGCTTGGACCATATTTATATCGCTTGTCTCCGCCTGTACCTCCTGTACTACCTCGACTCGTACCGCTACGCACCATAGCTGCGGCGTGTCTCTTCTGCGATTGCTGAGGCGGCGGAGACGGCTGACGTGGCTGAGTTGGAGCAGGAGTCTGCTCACGCATTGGTGGACTTGTAGGAGCGGGAGTCTGCTGACACGGTGGCGTACTTCGAGGAGGAGTCGGCTCACGCGTTCGTGGACTTGGAGGAGCGGGAGTCTGCTGACACGGTGCTGGACTTCGAGGAGGAGTCGGCTCACGCGTTCGTGGACTTGGAGGAGCGGGAGTCTACTGACTCGGTGGCGGACTTCGAGGAGGAGTCGGCAGACGCGGTGTCGGTGGCCTTCGAAAGATGATGCAATCCTTTCTCCATAGGATGATACGATGTATGGCCTCTCCCAGTGTGTGCTTGTCGTCACCTCCAGGAATGTCAAGCTCTAGCCCCGAATATTGGTCCACCACCTCATCAACCAAGACACGAGCATAGCCCGCTGGAATCGGGGTGCAATGGAAGGTTCCTTCGGGGGTATTTGTAAAAGCAACGACGTCCGCCACCTTCATGGGTATGTTCTTCATTTTGAAGTGTAGCTCACAGTTAGTGTTCTCTATGATGTCATCCACAGGGTATGTATCCAGAAGTGCGTCGCCCGGGGCGGAACCAATGCTGCTTCTCGCCATGGATGGGACGGTGCTATCCAATGTTGGACGATCATCCGCTTGCTGCTGCCGCTGCTGAGACCCCCTTTCCTGGCTAAGTGAGTCGATCTGCTGCTGCTGCTGGAATTTGAGTGCCAAGTCTGCGTGCCTTGCTTCTAGGCCTTGAAGGCGTTCTGCGTCCTGCTTCCTCTGCTCTTCCTCCAACTTCCTCTTCTTCTCCTCCTCCATCTTATTTCTTGCATGGGTCTGTAGTCGTCGTTCCATTCCGAAAAGCCCTCATACCGGGGAATAACGCCCTTGCCTCATGTTCTTCCCGGGTGTTCAGGATTTCCCAGGGCGTGCGTAAGCTCGTCGTTCTCTCTGTTGGGCGTGAACACCCCCTTTCGAGCATCTTCTATTGCGTCAAGTAACTTTTGTTCGGCTCCTTTTAGACTTGCCTTCTTTGAAACCAGGCCGGTCTTCGGGTCCAACGCCCCCATGCGCATAGAACCAAGTTCTGCACCTGGGGGGCCATCTCCTAGTAACCGAAGTGACCCCTGCATCCTCCATCTCTTGCTCAGACTTATCCCACTTAGGCATTGCCACCGCGTAGCCACTTGGTCCCAACCTATGGAACTGCGTCTTTTTTGCGGCATTGGCCTTGTTTTTTCTCGACCGTTCCTTAGATAATTCTGATTCCTTGAATTTCACGAAAGTGGGCCAGTGTTCTCTTTGCTTCTCCAGTGTTCCGTTTCTGGAGTCTTCCTTTCTGCAGCGAGGTAGTTGGCCCATACAGTTTTCTTGTGGGTGTTGAATGCAATTGCCATCTTCTTAAGAGCAGCGTCCTTGACTTTCTGCACAACCGCATAAGTGAAATAATCTGGTAGGGTGAAATGTTCCATCAGAGATTCCCAAAGCTTTTGTTTTGCTCTGTCGTTGACCTAAGTAACATCTGGACGTTTACTTTTTGGCTATTTCCATTCTTGAATGGAGATCGGGAGTTGGTCCTTCCTAAGAACTCCGCACTGACGAACGAACTTGTTCGCAATGTTCTTAGGCGTGAGGGGTTCGCCACTAGCTTTGATGGAATTGATGTTGTACTTTACACCCTCCTTCAACTTTTTGCCTGGGCCTCGCTTTGTCCTGCTGTCTGTAGAAGCAGATTTGCACGATCCGGAGGGCTGAAAGAAGAAAGATTGATTCGTTAATATATCTTCGAATAAAAAAGAAAACATGTGATGATCACTAGATGCCTGCTTATATAAATATACCTCGCCGGCAGTCTTTGTTATTTCAAGATCAACATTGTCTGTGTCATCATAAACATAGTCTGCGTCATCATAATCATAGTTCATGACTTCATCAGCTCGGTCGTCGAGATCGAATATCTTATCATCACCCTCCCCAGTATTGTTCAGATATTGGGAGCCGTCATCTGCTTCATTCAGATCATCTGGCCTGCGAGGGCTGCGTATGATCTCGAACAATTCCTCTTCTCTCTCTCTCTGTCGGTATTGTCCGCCATAGCTTTTACTTAACTAATACAGAAGAAATATAAAACAATTTAGTATTCAAATTACAATGCATGGATGCAATCAATAAGGAAAAACTGAATCATATAGTACATAATATGCATCGTCTCGAATAATATATAATCTCGAATACATCGTCTCGAATAATATATAATCTCGAATACATCGTCTCGAATAATATATAATCTCGAGTACATCGTCTCTAATAATATATATAATCTCGAATACATCGTCTCGAATATTATATATCGAATACATCACTGGCTAGGTAGCTAATAAAGATCGAATACTACAGAAGAATCTAGGCCACTCACGGTTCCTGGGGCGCGGGCGGTGGACACCCAAAGAGAAGGAACCATCACAGGATCATATCTTCGGTCATCTGCCCAAAGAACCTGCCAGGTATTGGAGAACCCTACGTCCATAGCAGCCATGTAGCGATGGACGTGCTCGTCCTCCTCCCTGACACGGCGACGCACCACCTCCGGCTGGGCCGGCTCCCTCTGCACCGAATGTGGCCCATGCGAACGCCACGAAAGGAGATCAGGGTCGACGACGGGACCCGAGGTCGGGTTCCTCACCAAGTGGCGCGCCCCTCCAGGTAGCACCTCCCGGTGCCAGCCCGGCGGAGCCCAGTCCCGCACATGTTACAGCCGAACATCGTCGCGAACGGGTCGACGGCGAGGATGCGGGCCGGGCATCGTCGAGAACAAATACTATATGCCCGCAAAAAGTAACATTTTTTAAATGATTGGATTGTGATAACTAAAACTCTATATGCAAATTCTAAATTTTTCTATAACTAAAATTATAAGATCGATCATCGTCTAACAATTTGACATTAATCTAATTCATCTAGCTAAAACTAATTCTAAAATTTCTAACGTTTTTATATAACTAACATTTCTAATATTTCTATAACTAAAAAACAAAAAATTGCTAACATTTCTATAACTAAAAACAGAAATATTTATAACATTTCTATATAACTAACATTTCTATAACATTTCTAATATTCCTATAACTAAAAAACAGAAAAAATTTCTAACATTTCTATAGATATTTCTATAACTAGAAACATAAAAATTTCTATAACTAAAATTTACAACTAAAAAACTAAAAAACAATGTGTGTGTATGTGGACATGGCGGCGGGCAGGAGCTCACCGGCGGCGAGGCGACGGGGGCGGCAACGGGGAAGGCGACGGGCGGTGACGACGGGGATCGATGGGGACGGGGCGGCGGCGACGGGGCCGGGCCGGGCCGGGCAGGGACGACGCGCGGGACGACGGGGCGGGGCATGGCGACGGGGACGACGGGACGGGGACGCGGCCGGGGCAGCGACGGCGACGGACGGCAACGGGGATGGCGACGGGGGCGGCGACGAGGGGCGGCGGCGACGGGGCAGAGGAGAAGAAGGAGAGGGAGAGATGAGAAACTGACAAAATTTTGAAGTGTTTTCTTATATAGAGCCCCCCTTTAGTACCGGTTGGAACCACCAACCGGTACTAAAGGTCTGTTTTGGCCAGGCCAAGCGGCGGGAAGGGCCCACCTTTAGTATCGGGTGGTGGCTCCAACCGGTACTAAAGACCCCCCCTTTAGTACCGGTTGAAGCCACGACCCGGTACTAAAGGGGTGTGCTGGCGCAGGTGCGGCGTGGCAAGTTTAGTCCCACCTCGCTAGCCGAGGGGCGTCCGCACTGGTTTATAAGCGCCAGTGCGGTAGTTCTCTCGAGCTCCTCTGCAAAGCAGGCCTACTGGACCTACCTGTTCTGTGCTGCCCTGTGGGCCTACTGGGCCTTTGCGGGCCTGCATCCTGGCCCAACAACACGTTCGGTTTCTAGTCGTATGCAGAATGCTCTGGCCATGTAGGCGGGCTTTTTTCTTTTCTAATTTTTTTTGCTTTATTTATTTTTGAGTTGTTTTTTTTTGCTGTATTTAGAGTTTCTTGGTGAATATTTTTGCTTTACGTACAAAAAATTACAAACTTTCCGTTAGTGCCGGTAGTTTTCAAATTTGAATAGTTTAAATTTTGAATTATTTGAAATTTGTGTGAATCACTAGTTTGTGAATAACTTAACTTTGAAAATAGATTTTTCAGTGATTCTTTTTTCTTATGTTTAATATTAGTGTGTTTTATCATTATATTCAATTTGATAATGCTTAGGTTATTTAAAAAATGAAATGCCTTTGTAACAGATAAGTTTTCGTCCGAAACCCTGATACTTCGAAAGAGATTGTCCATTTTGTACACGAAGTGCATCCAGTTTTGGCGGTAACCCTCTCTACTTTTTTGCACATGCTATGTGGGTGAAATTATGATACCATGCCAACTTTTAACCTTTTCTGAGTTCATTTCAAGTGCTTTTCAATTTCAAGGTCATTTAGGTGAAAAAATCAGTAAATCCATGAAAGAATTTGTTTGCACATAAAATTTCTTCGCGTTTCAAATGCCAAAACACATAACTACCCTAAGTATTACATAGATTCCCTCCTAGGTGTGAAACACAGAAGAAAGTGATGATAGTGAAGCTGATCACATCCCAGATCTTTGGGTGTGAAACTTTTTCTTCGCGTGTGTCCCTTTGCGCCGTAGCCATGGAAAATCTTCATCATTTAACTGGATGCTCGGGTCAATATTCACTGTGAATGGAGCAATTTCATCAAACTTTTCATAATCTTCTGGCATGTCTGTCTTGTCATTCACTCCCACGATGTTTCTCTTCCCAGAAAGAACTATGTGGCGCTTTGGCTCATTGTGTGATGCATTCGCTTCCATATCTTTTCTTTTTCTCGGCTTGGTAGACATGTCCTTCACATAAAAAACATGTGCCACATCATTAGCTAGGACGAATGGTTCGTCTGCATACGCAAGATTGTTGAGATCCACTGTTGTCATTCCGTACTGCGGGTCTTCCGTTACCCCACCTCATGTCATATTGACCCATTTGCACCGAAACAAAGGGACCTTCAAACCACGTCGATAGTCAAGTTCCATATGTCCTCTATGTAACCATAATATGTTTCCTTTCCCATCTTGGTTGTTGCATCAAAGCGGACACCACTGTTTTGGTTGGTGCTCTTCTTATCTTGGGCGATCGTGTAAAATGTATTACCATTTATCTCATACCCTTTGAAGATGGTAACTGGGACAGCGAGTACAAGTCATCTTCAATAGAGGCGTCATGCATGGTACGTGTCCGCAACCAGCCGGCGAAACCGCTCCGGGTGTTTGGAGCGTAGAAAATTCTTGTGTTCGTCCATATACGGAGCCACCAAGGCGGAATTCTGTAGAACTGTGTAGTGTCCTTCAGTGAGAGAATGTCCGTCCATACATATTATTTGATTCCCTCCTTGTGTGCCTTTTCCATCCAGTCTGCCCTTATGCCGCGATTCAGGAACACCAATCGGCTTAAGGTCAGGAATAAAGTCAATACAAAACTCAATGACCTCCTCATTTTCATGGCCCTTGGAGATGCTTCCTTCTGGCCTAGCACGGTTATGAACATATTTCTTTAAGACTCCCATGAACCTCTCAAAGGGGAACATATTGTGTAGAAATACAGGACCCAAAACGTTAATCTCTTCGCATAGGTGAACTAGGACGTGCGTCATGATGTTGAAGAAGGATGGTGGGAACACCAACTCGAAACTGACAAGACATTGCACCAAATTATTCTCTAACCTTGGTATGATTTCTGGATCGATTACCTTCTGAGAGATTGCATTGAGGAATGCACATAGCTTCACAATGGCTAATCGAACGTTATCCGGTAGAAGCCCCCTCAATGCAACCAGAAGCAGTTGCGTCATAATCACGTGGCAGTCATGAGACTTTAGGTTCTGGAACTTTTTCTCTGCCATGTTTATTATTCCCTTTATATTCAACGAGAAGCTAGACGGTATCTTAATACTGAGCAGGCATTCAAAGAAGATTTCCTTCTCTTCTTTGGTAAGAGCGTAGCTGGCATGACCCTGATGTATGCCGTCTTTTCCGTGCATACGTTGCTGGTACTCCCGTGCCTCTGGTGTATCTTTTGTCTTCCCATACACGCCCAAGAAGCCAAGCAGGGTCACACAAAGATTCTTCGCCGCGTGCATCACGTCGATTGCGGAGCGGACCTCTAGGTCTTTCCAATAGGGCAGGTCCCAAAATATAGATTTCTTCTTCCACATGGGTGCGCGTCCGTCAGCGTCATTCGGAACAGGTTGTTCGCCAGGACCCTTTCCACAGACTACCTTCAAATCCTTGACCATATCATCTACATCAGCACCAGTACAGTGGCGAGGCTTCGTCCGGTTATCCGCGTCACCTTTGAAATGCTTGCCTTTCTTTCTTACGGGATGCGTGCTCGGAAGAAATCGACGATGTCCCAGGTACACATTCTTCCTACAATTGTCCAAATATATACTGTTGGTATCATCCAAACAGTGCGTGCATGCGCGATATCCCTTGTTTGTCTATCCTGAAAGGTTACTGAGTGCATGCCAATCATTGATGGTCACGAACAGCAATGCCTTTAGGTCAAATTCTTCCCCCATGTGCTCATCGCACGCACGTACACCTGTTCCATTCCACAGCTGTAAGAGTTCTTCAACTAATGGCCTTAGGTACACATCAATGTCGTTGCCGGGTTGCTTAGGGCCTTGGATGAGCACTGGCATCATAATGAAGTTCCGCTTCATGCACAACCAAGGAGGAAGGTTATACAAACATAGAGTCACAGGCCAGGTGCTATGGTTGCTGCTCTGCTCCCCAAAAGGATTAATGCCATCTGTGCTTAGACCAAACCATACGTTCCTTGCGTCATATGCAAACTCCTTCCAATACTTTCTCTCAATTTTTATCCACAGCGACCCGTCGGCGGGTACTCTCAACTTTCCGTCTTTCTTACGGTCTTCTCTGTGGCATCACATCGCCTTGGCATGCTCTTTGTTTTGGAACAAACGTTTCAACCATGGTATTATAGGAGCATACCACATCACCTTGGCAGGAATCTTCTTCCTGGGGCGCTCGCCCTCGACATCACCAGGGTCATCGCGGCTGATCTTATAGCGCAATGCACCGCATACAGGGCAAGCGTTCAAATCCTCGTACTCACCACGGTAGAGGATGCAGTCATTAGGGCATGCATGTATCTTCTGCACCTCTAACCCTAGAGGGCAGGCAGCCTTCACTGCTTCATAAGTACTCTCAGGCAATTCGTTGTCCTTTGGAAGCATATTCTTTATCATTACCAGCAACTTTACAAATCCCTTGTCAGATACACCATTCTCTGCCTTCCATTGCAGCAATTCCAGTGTGGTGCCCAACTTTTTCTTGTCAGCTTCGCAACTCGGGTACAACAATTTATTGTGATCCTCTAACATGCGCTGCAACTTCTTCTTCTCCAAATCACTAGCGCAGTTTCTCTTTGCATCGGCAATGGCCCGACCTAGATCATCAGCGGGCTCATCTGATGCCTCTTCTTCAGCTTCTTCCCGCATTGCGGGCTCAGCTTCTTCCCCCATTGTTGTATCATCGTATTCAGGGAACCCATGGCCAGGGTAGCTATCGTCGTCCTCTTCTTCTTCATTGTCTTCCATCATAACCCCTCTTTCTCCGTGCTTGGTCCAAACATTATAGTGGGGCATGAAACCGGACTTAAACAGGTGGACGTGAATGGTTCTTGACATAGAGTAATTGTGATCATTCTTACAGACAACACATGGACAAGGCATAAAACCATCCGCCCGCTTGTTTGTCTCAGCCGCAAGCAGAAAAGTATGCACGCCATTAATGAACTCGAGAGAGCATCGGTCATCATACATCCATTGTCGGCTCATCTTCACTACACAACACCGGAAAGACCAAATTAATACAAGTTCATACATAAAGTTCATACATATATATAGTTCATACAACACTTAAATGCAACAAACAAATAACTCTCTAGCTAAAGCATTTAAATGCAACAACAAATGCGATCAAGATCGCAACTAAGGTAGAAATTAATCCAGCAGCATAATAATACCAAGCCTCACTATCAATGGCATATTTTCTAATCTTTCTAATCTTCAAGCGCATTTTCTTCATCTTGATCTTGTGATCATCGACGACATCGGCAACATGCAACTCCAATTCCATCTTCTCTCCTTCAATTCTTTTCAATTTTTCTTTCAAATACTCGTTTTCTCTTTCAGCTAAATTTAACCTCTCGACAATAGGGTCGGTTGGAATTTCCGGTTCACATACCTCCTAGATAAAAATATCTATGTTAACTTGATGGGCATAATTTTTCATAAACACGAAATGCAACAACTAGTTTTAAAAGAGAATATACCACATCCGAATCATAACAAGGACGAGGGCCGACGGGGACGGATATCAAAACCATGGCACTATGTATAACAAACAACGTACGGGTAAGATAATTATACGAGTAACTATATATCCAAATCACACAAACATCAATTTGGTAATGTAAAACATTCATGAACAAGAGGCTCAACACAAGGTGGTGCCGGCGACGGGACGGTGCGGGCGATCGACGGTGGTTACGACGGAGATTTAGAAGGCACTAAGTAAACCACAGCTACATATGCAAACTAAGTGTTATTTTGGACCTCAAATTGCATATAAATCAAATACTAGCACATATAATTCCTCCCAAATTACTAAACTCACAAATTAATCACTATACAAAGCATTGCAAGAGCTAATCTAGCAATGAGAGATGAAAGGACAAAGTTGCTAACCTTTGTGATCATTTGAATGGATGGGGGCCTTCAAATCTTGACAAATTTTTGGCAAAATGTGTGATGAGCTCGAGAGGAAGAGGGGAAGAACAGAGAGGAGAGGGGAAAGGCGAAGAACAGAGTGAGCTCGGGTGGATGAAGGGTTTATGTAGGACGACCTTTAGCACCGGTTCCTGCCACGAACTGGTACTAAAGGTGCTGGAGGGGCCCCGGACTGACAACATCCTGCCACCACTCACTTTAGTACCAGTTCGTGGCACGAACCGGTGCTAAAGGTTCACCACGAACCGGTACTAATGAGAGCGGTCGGCTAGCCGTTGGAACCGGCACTAATGCACACATTAGTGCCGGCTCAAAATCAAACCGGCACTAATGTGCTTGACATTTGACCTTTTTTCTACTAGTGAATGTGCATGGATAGGATAATCAGCCGATCCGTTATACTTCCATAAAAAATATGTAAGGACGTTTTCAATTTGGAGACTATCCATTGCCAAAATGTAAGTAAGCTTTCAAAGATGTAAGGAGTGGACTACAACGCGACAAACCCAACATGTGACATGTGCAGTGCAAATCCTGCATCGACATCAGCCCAGATATATCATCAACAATAGCACAGCGTGGCCACGTGATGCATGATCCAACGGCGAGGAAGAACATCGCACCGAAACCTGATTCTTTGAAATATTTGCATGGGAGATTTTTGTCGGAAATGCATGTCATCCTATGTTTTTCTATAGTACTAATTCAAAACATATTAACAACAATGAATATATTCAAAATTTTCCATTGTGTTTGCCGGTTCCATAACAAATGGTCTGTTGGAACTAAACCCGACTCTTAGTTGCCGTGTCCGGCTCGTACAGGGAGCAGTCACCTATTAGTAGTAGGACTAGGACATCTACCCGAATAGGCTAGATTGGATCTAGGTACTATATGAGTTGTTTTACGGTTATTGGATTAGTACTCGCAGTACTAACCATTACTTACACCTCTGATTTTTATTAGCTATCCGATTTTGTGGGGAATTAAGATGGATTAAATTTAATATGTTAATTGGGTTAAGGGCATAATGGTCCAAGGGGAAATATCTTTTCCTAAGTCGATCACCTGAGGACCAGATCCACGTCTACTCGATCCAGTTTAGAATCCTCGTCCGATCTATTCGTCGCCGTTGTGCTCATGACCTTCTCCCTCCTCGACCTGCCCGATGAGAGGAATAACTTCATCGTCCTCGTCCTCCACCCAACCAACCCCAGCCCCCCAGCCCACGCCGTCACCGAAGAAGAAGAAGTCCGGTGATACGTCTCCAACGCATCTATAATTTTTTATTGGTCCATGCTGTTATATTATCATTCTTGGATGTTTTACAACCATTTTATAGTCATTTTATATCATTTTTTGTACTAACCTATTGACATAGTGCCTAGTGCGAGTTGCTGTTTTCTGCATGTTTTTTACATCGCAGGAAATCAATATCAAACGGAGTCTAAACGCTGCCAAACTTTTTGTGAATTTTTTGGACCAAAAGACATCCAGTGGGACGGAGAAGCACCTGGGGGTGCCCGAGGGGTCACAACCCACCAGGGCGCGCCTGGGCCTCCAGGCGTGCCCAGGTGGGTTGTGCCCACCTCGGTGGCCTCCCGCACTTCCTCTTTACTCTATAAATACCCCGATATTTCAGAAACCCTAGGGGAATCGACAAAAATCAATTCCAGCCGCCGCAAGTTCCAGAACCACCAGATCCAATCTAGACACCATCACGTAGGGGTTCATCATGTCCATCGGTGCCTATCAAATGATGCGTGAGTAGTTCTTTGTACACCTACGGGTCCGTAGTTAGTAGCTAGATAGCTTTCTCTCTCTATTTTTATTCTCAATACAATGGTCTCTTGGAGATCCATATGATGTAACTCTTTTTGCGTTGTGTTTGTTGGGATTCGATGAACTTTGAGTTTATGATCAGATCTATCTTTTTATCCATGAGAGTTATTTGAGTCTTCTTTGATCTCTTATATGCATGATTGTTTATAGCATCATTTTCTCCAATTTCTGGCGCCATTGCCCGAAAGGGATTGACAACGCCTTTAACACGTCGGGTTGCGAGTATTTGTTATTTGTGTGCAGGTGTCGTTCACGTAGTCTTGCGTGGTTTGCGTGGTTCTCCTACTGGTTCGATAACCTTGGTCTCATCACTGAGGGAAATACCTACCGTTGTTGTGTTGAATCATCCCTTCCTTTTTGGGGAAATACCGACGTAGTTCTAGCAGACATCAATAGGAATTTCTGGTGCCGTTGCCGGGGAGACATCATCAACATCTACTAGGTTCCTAATCACAAATCTCATCTCCTCGCAATTTACATTATTTGCCATTTGCCTCTCGTTTTCCTCTCCCCCACTTCACAAAAATTTACCGTTTTATTCGCCCTCTTTTTCATTCGCCGTTTTCTCGTTAGATCTACCCTTTGTTTGCAATCATGAGTGATTTTGGTATGGCAGAAATAGATGATGGCCTAACTCCTAAAATTGGATGATCTGGCAATCTGGATGCTAAAACTTTTGTTTTGGGGCAAGGGAATGTTATAGGAAAGAACGTATCCAAGAATTTTTCAATTGCATTGGAAAATTAATTCTTGATGATGTTCCTATACTTAAGAGGACTAAATCTTATGCGGAAGCTATTTCAGCACTAGTTCTGAAAATTGAATATAAATTTATCCGTACTCATCCTACCTTGCAAAGATTGTTTTTTGAGCTACCCGTTATAAAGAATCTCAAGGCTAAAAAGTTGGCCACTCTTGTTCTTATGAATGAATTTGACTACATAATACGGGAAGCTAGGGAAATCTTTGATTTCTATGGTATCAATCGTGAAAAACCGGTGATAGATGAAATTCTTTATAATAGTGATTATGCATTAAGACATTTTCTTGTGGATAACCAAATCTTTGATGACAATTTTAAAAAGGAAGTCCCTTTTCTAGATATAATCCAACAAGTTTTTAATAATTTTAACCAACATTATTCTTGGATTGTTGTCGGAAATCAAAGAGGTTATAATGATAAGCAACTTGATAGTGCTAAGGTGTCCATGGATAATATATTTTATGTTGTTTTTACAAAACCTCATGATAAAAATACCTCTAAGAAAATTAAGGAGAAGGATGACAAAACTTAGACCCTTTACGTTATGCCTAGCTAGGGGCCTGAAATGATAGCGCTTGTTGGGAGGCAACCCAAAGAATAAAATTTATTTTTGTCTTTTGCTTTCTGTTCTGAAGTGTTTTCACAATTATGCTACTGTTATGATTGTGTTTTTTGTGTTTTAGTTAGTGTTTGTGCCAACCAAAGCCTTTAGGATCTTCTTGGGTGATAGTTGTTTTGATCATGCTGGAAAACAGAAACTTTTGCGTCCAGAGTTACAATCTTTAAAAATCACAGAAGCGAAGATTTTTTTGAATTTTTCACAATAGATTGATATACAAATTGCCCAAGTTGTCCTAATTTTTCAGAATGTTTGGAGTTACAGAGGTATTCGAAATATCCAGATTGCTACAGACCTTGTAGTCAACACCTTGAACTTGTCGAAAACCTTTTGCGACAATTCGAGCTTTGTAGATAGTAACATTACTATCAGCGTCCGTCTTCCTCTTGAAGATCCATTTATTCTCAATGGCTCGCCAATCATCGAGCAAGTCAATCAAAGTCCATACTTTGTTCTCATACATGGATCTCATCTCAGATTTGATGGCCTCAAGCCATTTCACGGAATCTGGGCTCATCATCGCTTCCTCATAGTTCGTAGGTTCGTCATGGTCTAGTAACATGACGTCCAGAACAGGATTACCATACCACTCTGGTGTGGACCGTACTCTGGTTGACCTACGAGGTTCGGTAGTAACTTGATCTGAAGTTTTATGATCATCATCATTAGCTTCCTCACTAATTGGTGTAGGAATCACTGGAACTGATTTCTGTAATGAACTACTTTCCAATTCGGGAAAAGGTACAATTACCTCATCAAGTTCTACTTTCCTTCCACTCACCTCTTTCAAGAGAAACTCCTTCTCTAGAAAGGATCCATTCTTAGCAACAAATATCTTGCCTTCGGATCTGTGATAGAAGGTCTACCCAACAGTTACTTTTGGGTATCCCATGAAGACGCATTTCTCCGATTTGGGTTTGAGCTTATCAGTTTGAAACTTTTTGACATAAGCATCACAGCCCCAAACTTTAATAAACGAAGGCTTAGGTTTCTTGCTAAACCACAGTTCATATGGTGTCGTCTCAACGGATTTAGATGGTGCCCTATTTAACGTGAATGCAGCTGTCTCTAATGCATAACCCCAAAACGATAGTGGCAAATCGGTAAGAGACATCATAGATCGCACCATATCTAACAAAGTACGGTTACGACGTTCGGACACACCATTACGCTGTGGTGTTCCAGGTGGCGTGAGTTGTGAAACAATTCCACATTGTTTTAAATGAAGCCCAAACTCGTAACTCAAAGATTCGCCTCCGCGATCAGATCGTAGAAACTTTATTTTCTTGTTACGATGATTCTTAACTTCACTATGAAATTCTTTGAACTTTTCAAATGTTTCAGACTTGTGTTTCATTAAGTAGATATACCCATATCTGCTTAAATCATCTATGAAGGTCAGAAAACAGCGATACCCGCCGCGAGCCTCTACACTCATCGGGCCGCATACAGCGGTATGTATCATTTCCAATAAGTCAGTGGCTCGCTCCATTGTTCTGAAGAACGGAGTTTTAGTCATCTTGCCCAGGAGGCATGGTTCGCAAGCATCAAATGATTCATAATCAAGTGATTCCAAAAATCCATCCGCATGGAGTTTCTTCATGCGCTTTACACCAATATGACCTAAATGGCAGTGCCACTAATATGTTGCACTTTCATTATCAACTTTGCATTTTTTTGGCATCAATATTTTGAATATGTGTATCATCACGATCGAGATTCAATAAACCATTCACACTAGGTGTATGACCATAGAAGGTATTATTCATGTAAACAGAACAACAATTACTCTCAGACTTAAATGAATAACCGTATTGCAATAAACATGATCTAATCATATTCATGCTTAAAACAAACACCAAATAACATTTATTTAGGTTCAACACTAATCCCGAAGGTAGAGGGAGTGTGTGATGGTGATCGTATCAACCTTGGAATCACTTCCAATACACATCGTCACCTCACCCTTAACTAGTCTTTTTCATTCTGCAACTCCTGTTTCGAGTTACTAATCATAGCAATTGAACTGGCATCAAATACCCAGGGGCTACTATGAACACTAGTAAAGTACACATCAATAACATGTAAATCAAATATACCTTTGTTCACTTTACCATCCTTCTTATCCGCCAAGTATCTGGGGCAGTTCCACTTCCAGTGACCATTTCCTTTGCAGTAGAAGCACTCAGTTTCAGGCTTGGGTCTAGCTTTGGGCTTATTCACGGGAGTAGCAACTTGCTTGCCATTCTTCTTGAAGCTCTCTTTCTTTCCCTTGCCCTTTTCTTGAAACTAGTGGTCTTGTTAACCATCAACACTTGACAATTTTCTTGATTTCTACCCTCACCGATTTTAGCATCGCGAAGAGCTCGGGAATCGTTTTCATCATCCCTTGCATATTATAGTTCATCACGAAGTTCTAGTAACTTGGTGGTAGTGACTAGAGAACTCTGCCAATAACTATCTTATCTGGAAGATTAACTCCCACTTGATTCAAGCGATTATAGTACTCAGACATTCTGAGCACATGCTCACTGGTTGAGCTACTCTCCTCCATCTTGTAGGCAATGTACTTCTCAGAGGTCTCATACCTTTCGACTCGGGCATGAGTATGAAATACCAATTTCAGCTCTTGGAACATCTTATATGCTCCGTGGCGTTCAAAACGTTTTTGAAGTCCCGGTTCTAAGCCGTAAAGCATGGCGCACTAAACTATCAAGTAGTCATCATACCGAGGTTGCCAAACATTCATAACATCCGGATCTGCTCCTGCAATAGGTCCGTCACCTAGCGGTGCATCAAGGACATAATTCTTCTATGCAGCAATGAGGATAATCCTAAGATCACGGACCAAGTCCGCATCCTTGCTACTATCATCTTTCAACTTATTTTTCTCTAGGAACATATCAAAAAAACGGGGAGCTACATCGCAAGTATTGATCTACAACATAGATACGCAAAAACTATCAGGACTAAGTTCATGATAAATTAAAGTTCAATTAATCATAATACTTAAGAACTCCCACTTAGATAGACATCCCTCTAGTCATCTAAATGATCACGTGATCCATATCAACTAAACCATGTCCGATCATCACGTGAGATGGAGTAGTTTTCAATGGTGAACCTCACTATGTTGATCATATCTACTATATGATTCATGCTCGACCTTTCGATCTCAGTGTTCCGAGGTCATATCTGCATATGCTAGGCTCGTCTAGTTTAACCCAAGTATTCTGCGCATGCAAAACTAGTTTGCACCCGTTGTATGTGAACGTAGAGCTTATCACACCCGATCATCACGTGGTTTCCTAGCACGATGAACTGTAGCAACAGTACATACTCAGGGAGAACACTTATACCTTGAAATTTAGTGAGGGATCATCTTATAATGCTACCGTCGTACCAAGCAAAATAAGATGCATAAAGGATAAACATCACATGAAATCAAAATATGTGACATGATATGGCCATCATCATCTTGTGCCTTTGATCTCCATCTCCAAAGCACCGTCATGATCTCCATCGTTACCGGCTTGACACCTTGATCTCCATCATAGCATCGTTGTCGTATCGCCAACTATTGCTTCCACGACTATTGCTACCGCTTAGTGAGAAAGTAAATCAATTACATGGCGATTGCATTTCATAAAATAAAGCGACAACCATAAGATTCCTGCCAGTTGCCGATAACTTTTACAAAACATGATCCTCTCATACAAAAATTTATATATCATCACGTCTTGACCATATCACATCACAACATGCAAACAAGTTAGACGTCCTCTACTTTGTTGTTGCAAGTTTTACGTAGCTGCTACAGGCTTCTAGCAAGAACCATTCTTACCTACGCATCAAAACCACAACGTTTTTTCGTCAAGTGTGTTGTTTTAACCTTCAACAAGGACCGCTGTAGTCAAACTTGATTCAACTAAAGTTGTAGAAACAGACACCCGCCAGCCACCTGTGTGTGAAGCATGTCAGTAGAACCAGTCTCATGAACGCGGTCATGTAATGTCGGCCCGGGCCGCTTCATCCAACAATGCCGCCGAATCAAAGTAAGCCGTTGGTGGTAAGCAGTATGACCATTATCACCCACAACTCATTGTGTTCTACTCGTGCATATAACATCTACGCATAGACCTGGCTCGGATGCCACTGTTTGGGGACGTAGTAATTCAAAAAAAATTCCAACGATCACGCAAGATCAATCTAGGAGAAGCATAGGAACGAGACGGGAGAGTGTGTCCACGTACCCTCGTAGACGGAAAGCGGAAGCGTTTAATAACGTGGTTGATGTAGTCGAACGTCTTCACGATCCAACCGATCCAAGTACCGAACGTACGGCACCTCCGTGTTCAGCACACGTTCAGCACGATGATGTCCCTCGAGCTCTTGATCCAGTAGAGGGTCGAGGGAGAGTTCCATCAGCACGATGGCGTGGCCACGGTGTTGGTGATGTGATCCACGCAGAGCTTTGCCTAAGCATTACGACAATATGACTGAGGTGGTAAACTGTGGAGGGGGCACCGCACACGGCTAAGAAACAACTGTTATGCTTTGGAGTTCCCCCTGCCCCCGTATATAAAGGAGGAGAGGAGTCTGGCCACAAGGGGTGTGCCAAGGAGAGGGGAGTCCTACTAGTACTCCAGTCTTTTTTCCTTCCACCGGAGGGGGAAAAGGGGAAGGAGAGGGAGTAGAAGGAAAGGGGGGTGGTGCCCCCTTCCCTAGTCCAATTCGGCCTCCTCCCTTGTGGGGGGCGCACCAGCCCCTTGTGGGCTGGTTAGCCTCCCTCCTATGGCCCATATCTTTCCCCGGGGGGGTCCGATAACCCCTCCGGTACTCCGGTATGTACCCGATACACTCCGGAACCCTTCCGGTGTCTGAATACTAACTTCCAATATATCAATCTTTACCTCTCGACCATTTTGAGACTCCTCGTCATGTCCGTGATCTCATCTGGGACTCCGAACAAACATCAGTCACCAAAACACATAACTCAGAAATACAAATTGTCATCGAACGTTAAGCGTGCGGACCCTACGGGTTCGAGAACTATGTAGACATGACCGAGACACATCTCAGGTGAATAACCAATAGCGGAACCTGGATGCTCATATTGGCTCCTATATATTCTTTGAAGATCTTTATCGGTTAAACCGGATAACAACATACGTCATTCGCTTTGTCATCGGTATGTTACTTGCCCGAGATTCGATCATCGGTATCATCATACCTAGTTCAATCTCGTTACTGGCAAGTCTCTTTACTCATTCCATAATGCATCATCCCGCAACTAACTCATTAGTAATATTGCTTGCAGGCTTATAGTGATGTGCATTACCGAGAGGGCCCAGAGATACCTCTCCGATACTCGGAGTGACAAATCCTAATATCGATCTATGCCAACTCAACAAACACCATCGGAGACACCTGTAGAGCATCTTTATAATCACCCTGTTACGTTGTGGAAACTATTGGGAACTCTGGCACCTCTACAAATGCCTACTTTCCTCCGCGAAGGGCCTTTCTTTTACTTTATGCAATTTTTGTTTTTAATTTGAGCCTCCATCTTCTCTTATAAATCACCAACTAAGGGGCACTATGATCGTACTTGAGTATTGGGTGTAGCTAATATGCAAGTGTGTTTCATGAATGGATCAATGATTGAGCATGATGGGCTAGGGATAACTTATTTAAGCGTTGATATTTTGAAAGACATGGTTGCTGCTTGAGTATTAAAGTCCTCATGTCAAAACTAGACTATTGCTTTGAACCATATAGAAGTCCAAATGTCCATGCTACAAAGGAAAGAATATGAGATGAGCATGTTAGGCATTATGCTTGGGGATGCTGATACGTCTCCAACGTATCTATAATTTTTTTATTGTTCCATGCTATTATATTATCATTCTTGGATGTTTTATAATCATTTTAAATTATTTTTATATCATTTTTTGGTACTAACCTATTGACATAGTGCCCAGTGTCAGTTGTTGTTTTCTGCATGTTTTTTACATTGCAGGGAATCAATATCAAACAGAGTCCAAACACAGCGAAACTTTTTGTGGATTTTTTTGGACCAGAAGACATCCAGTGGGCCGGAGAGGCACCTGTGGGGTGCTCCGAGGGGGGCACAACCCACCTGGGCACGCCTGGGGGCCTCCCGTGCCGCCTCTTTACTCTATAAATACCCCAATATTCCAGAAAGCCTAGGGGAGTCGACGAAAATCAATTCCAGCGGCCGCAAGTTCCAGAACCACAAGATCCAATCTAGACACCATCACGGAGGGGTTCTTCAAGTCCATTGGTGCCTCTCCGATGATGCGTGAGTAGTTCTTTGTAGACCTACGGGTCCGTAGTTAGTAGATATATGGCTTCCTTTCTCTCTTTTGATTCTCAATATATTGGTCTCTTGGGGATCCATATGATGTAACTCTTTTTGCGGTGTGTTTGTTGGGATCCGATGAACTTTGATTTTATGATCAGATCTATCTTTTTATCCATGAAAGTTATTTGAGTCTTCTTTGATCTCTTATATGCATGATTGCTTATAGTCTCGTATTTTTTCTCCGATATTTGGGTTTTTTTTGGCCAACTTGATCTATTTATCTTGCAATGGGAAGAGGTGCTTTGTGATGGGTTAGATCTTACGGTGCTACAGATGGGGAACCGGCACGTATGCATCGTCGCTATTAAGGATAACAAGATGGGGTCTATTTCTACATAAATAGATCTTGTCTACATCATGTCATCGTTCTCATTGCATTACTCCATTTTTCCGTGAACTTAATACACTAGATGCATGCTGGATAGCGGTCGATGTGTGGAGTAATAGTAGTAGATGCAGGCAGGAGTCGGTCTAATAATCTTGGACGTGATGCCTATATAATGATCATTGCCTAGATATCGTCATGATAATTTGAAGTTTTATCAATTTCCCAACAGTAATTCGTTTACCCACCGTTTGCTATTTTTCTCGATAGAAGCCACTAGTGAAATCTACGGCCCCCGGGTCTCTTCCTTATTATATTTGCCTTTGCGATCTATCTTTATTTGCTTTTATTTTCAGATCTATTAAACCAAAAATACAAAAATACCTTGCTGCACTATATTTTATTTGGCGATCCATCTATCACATTATCACAACTTTCTCACGTCCATTTGCCAATTTCTGGCGCCATTGCCCGAAAGGGATTAACAACCCCTTTAACACGTCTGGTTGTGAGTATTTGTTATTTGTGTGCAGGTGTCGTTCACGTAGTGTTGCGTGGTTCTCCAACTGGTTCGATAACCTTGGTCTCATCACTGAGAGAAATACCTACCGTTGTTGTGCTGCATCATCCCTTCCTCTTTAGGGAAATACCGACGTAGTTCTAGCAAACATCAGCCGGATCTGCGCCGGCTGAATCGACAGCGCCGACGGCGGGCGATCCCATCTCTTCCCGCATACCGTCCTTAAGGTATGAATCCGGCCCTCCACCGACAAATTGCAGGCCTTCATCATTAATGCTAGGATAACTTTGGGAGACACAAACCACATGATGGTGTCATTGTCTTGTTTTGCAGTGGAGGAAAAGTGGTGGAAAAGTAATTGGAAATATACTCTTGCAGCGCCTCATTCCCTTCGATACACCTACCATCTTCAGTCTTTAAAATTTTCAGTGTATTCCTCCTCTTTCTCTCCGAAGCGAAGGCATGGAAGAAACTTGTGTTTTTGTCTCCTTCCTGTAGCCATTTAACATGGGCTCTTTGATACCTCTCCAACGTATCTATAATTTTTTATTGTTCCATGCTGTTATATTATCAATCTTGGATGTTTTATAATCATTTTATAGTCATTTTATATCAATTTTTGGTACTAACATATTGACATAGTTACAAGTGCCAGTTCCTATTTTTCCGTGTTTTTTACATCGCAGAAAATCAATATCAGATGGAGTCCAAATGCCACGAAACTTTACGGAGATTTTTATGGACCAGAAGGAACATGTTGGGCCCTAGTTGCACCTGGGGGGAGTCCCGAGGAGGGGACAACCCACCAGGGCGCGCCAGGAGGCCCAGGCGCGCCCTGGTGGGTTGTGCCCACCTCGGTGCCCCCCGGACCGCCTCATTGCTCTATAAATACCCCAATATTTCCATAACCCTAGGGGAGTTGACAAAATATTCATCCAGCCGCCGCAGAGTCCAAAACCACCAGATCCAATCTAGACACCATCTCGGATGGGGTTCACCACCTCCATTGGTGCCTCTCCGATGATGCGTGAGTAGTTCTTTGTAGACCTTCGGGTCCATAGTTAGTAGCTAGATGGCTTCAAATCTCTCTCTCTCTCTCTCTTGATTCTCAATACAATGGTCTCTTGGAGATCCATATGATGTAACTCTTGTGCGGTGTGTTTCTTGGGATCCGATGAACTTCGAGTTTATGATCAGATCTATCTTTTTATATCCATGAAAATATTTGAGTTTCTTTGATCTCTTTTATGCATGATTGCTTATAGCCTCGTATTTCTTCTCCGATATTTAGGTTTTGTCTGGCCAACTTGATCTATTTATCTTGCAATGGGAAGAGGTGCTTTGTAGTGGGTTCGATCTTACGGTGCTTGATCCCAGTGACACAAAGGGAACCGACAAGTATGTATCGTTGCTAGTAAGGATAAAACGATGGGGTCTATCTCTACATAGATAGATCTTGTCTACATCATGTCATCGTTCTTATTGCATTACTCCGTTTCTCCACGAACTTAATACACTAGATGCATGCTGGATAGCGGTCGATGTGTGGAGTAATAGTAGTAGATGCAGGCAGGAGTCAGTCTACAAATCGTGGACGTGATGCCTATATAATGATCATTGCCTGGATATCGTCATAAGTATTTGAAGTTCTATCAATTGCCCAACAGTAATTTGTTCACCCACGGCTTTGTTATTTTTCTCGAGAGAAGTCACTAGTGAAACCTACGGCCCCCAGGTCTGCTTTCTCATATTATTTGCCATTGCGATCTATTTTTATTTTCTATTATTTTCAGATCTATTAATCTAGAAACCCAAAAATACCTTGTTGCAATTTATTTTATTCGCCATTCGATCTATCAATATTTACAACCTTTTTCCCGTCACACGCCAATTTCTGGCTCCGTTACCCGAAAGGGATTGACAACCCCTTTAACACGTCAGGTTGCGAGGATTTGTTATCTGTGTGCGGGGGTTGTTTACGTTGTGTTTCTTGGTTCTCCTACTGGTTCGATAACCTTGGTTTCATATCTGAGGGAAATACCTACCGCCGTAGTGCTGCATCATCCCCTCCTATTTGGGGAAATACCGACGTAGCTTCAAGCGACATCAAAATGAATTTCTAGCGCTGTTGGCGGGGAGGATCTTCAACATACACCAGGTTCCTAATCACAAATCTCACCCCCTTGCAATTTACATTATTTGCCATTTGCCTCTCATTTTCCTCTCCCCGACTTCAAAAAAATTTGTCGTTTAATCCGCCTCTCTTTTTCGTTCACCGTTTTCTTGCCGGGTCTGTTTTTGAGTGCAATCTTGTTGTGAAGTCATCATGACTCAAGAGAACACAAAGTTATGTGATTTCTCAAATACCAACAACAATGATTTTATTGGCACTCCGCTTGCTCCTCCCGCCACTAGTGCGGAGACTTGTGATATTAATACTGCTTTGCTGAATCTTGTTATGAAAGAACAATTTTCCGGTACTCCTAATAAGGATGTTGCGTCCCATCTCAATACATTCGTGGAATTATGCGATATGCAAAAGAAAAAAGATGTGGACAATTATGTGGTCAAGATGAAATTATTTTCGTTTTCCTTGCGTGATTTTGCAAAAATTTGGTTCTCTTCTTTGCCTCGCAATAGTATCGATTCTTGGAATAAGTGCAAAGATGCTTTTATCACTAAGTATTTTCCTCCCACAAAAATTATTTCCCTTAGAACCCAGATCATGAATTTCAAGCAACTTGAACATGAGCATGTTGCACAATCTTGGGAAAGGATGAAAATGATGCTAAGGAATTGCCCAACTAATGGGTTAAATCTTTGGATGATCATACAAAAAATTTATGCGGGGTTGAATTTTGTTTCTCGTAATCTTTTAGATTCCGTCGCGGGTGGTACTTTTATGGAAATTACTTTGGGTGAATCCACCAAATTGCTTGATAATATTATGGCAAATTATTCGCAATGGCATACCGAAAGAGCTCCTACTAGTAAAAAAGTTAATTCGGTTGAAGAATTTTCTTCGTTGAGTGAAAAAGTTGATGCTCTTGTGAAATTGGTTGCTAGTAGAAGTGCTCCTATTTATCTTAATTATTGGCTTTGTCTACTTTGATTGAGCAAAATTGTGATGCCATAGATGTGAATTTTATCTCTCGAAATAATTTCAACAACAATGCTTATAGAGGTAATTTTAATCCTAGGCCTTTTCCTAGTAATTCCTCTAATAATTATGGTAATCCCTATGGAAATCAATCTTATAATAATAATAGGAACACCTATGATCTTGAGAATAATATTAAAGAATGTATCAACACTCAAAAATCTTTCAACACTTCCATAGAAGAAAAGTTGAGTAAGATTGATGATTTGTCTAGAAGTGTTGATAGAATTGCTCATGATGTGGAAAATCTCAAGATGAATTTTATTTGTTCCTAAAGTAGATGAATCAATTAAAGCTCTTTATGTTTCTATGGATGAAAGTAAGAAAAGAACAGCTATGCTTAGAGCTAAAAGAGAATTTTTAGAAAAAGCTTTTTCTAGTGATTTCTTTCGTAAAAGTGATGAAGATATTAAAATGATTGGTGTTTCTTCTATTGATTCCTTGTTTACTAAAGTTAAGATTGATGAAAAAGGGACAGGAGAAGAGTCAACTTTAGGTAGAAGGCGTCCCATATTTCGGAGGGTGAAACTCTTGTTGAAAAAATTGATGAAAGTGGGTTTGGAGAGGTCAAAACTTTAGCTAGTGATGTGCCCACTCTTTTGGATTACAAAGACTTTAATTATGATAGTTGCTCTTTGATTGATTGTATTTCTTTGTTGCAATCCATGATAAATTCACCCCATGCTTATGAACAAAATAAAGCTTTTACTAAACATATTGTTGATGCTATGATGAAAGCTCTTGAAGAAAAATTGGAACTATAAGTTTCAATTCCTAGAAAATTGCATGATGAACAGGAACCTACTATCAAAGTCAAGATTAAAAATTATGAGTGGTTTGCATTGTGTGACTTGGGTGCTAGTGTTTCTACAATTCCGAAATCTTTATGTGATGTGCTTGGTCTTACTAATCTTGAAGAATGTTCCTTTAATTTGCACTTGGCGGATTCTACTATTAAAAAGCCTATGGGAAGAATTAATGATGTTCTTATTCTTGCAAATAGGAATAATGTGCCCATAGATTTTATTGTTCTTGATATTGATTGCAATCCGTCGTGTCCAATTATTCTTGGTAGACCGTTTTTATGCACTATCGGTGCCGTGATTGATATGAAAGAAGGAAATATTAAGTTCCAATTTCCTTTGAGGAAGGGTATGGAACAATTTCCTAGAACTAGAATTAAGCCACCTTATGAATCAATCATGAGGGCATCTTTTGGATCTCGAGCCAAAGATGACAAAACTTAGATCCTTGCTTTATGCCTAGCAAAGGGCGTAAAACCATAGCGCTTGTTGGGAGGCAACCCAATGAATAAATTTTATTTTAGCTTTTTGCTTCCTGTTTTTGTGTGTTAACATAATTATGCTACTATTATGATTGTGTTTTTTTATGTTTTAATTAGTGTTAGTGCCAAGTAAAGCCTTTACGATCTTCTTGGGTGATAGTTGTTTGATCTTGCTGGAAAAACAGAAACTTTTACGCTCATGAATTTAATTTTCATTTTTTACCAAAGAGCGATAAAATACCCATTCCACTTGCAGTAGATCAATATACAAATTTCTCAGGCCGTCCTAATTTTTCAGAATTTTTGGAGTGACATAAGTATTCGAAATAGTTAGATTGCTATAGAGTGTTCTGTTTTGACACATTCTGTTTTCTTTGTGTTGTGTGCTTATTTTGATGGCTCTATGGTTTTTTTTGATGAGTTTTTGCCATAGAAAAGTTGGAATACTGTAGATATAATACAAGAACAAAATATGAATTGGTTTAATACAGTACTTATAGTAGTGATTTATTATTCTTATACTAACGGATCTGACGAAGGTTTTGTTGAGTTTTGTGTGATTGAAGTTTTCAAGTTTTGGGTTATCTTACGATGGACGAAGGAAGGATGGAAGAACCTAAGCTTGGGGATGACTCGGCATCCCAAGCTATTATCCAAAAATGAGCAACCAACTAAGCTTGGGGATGCCCCCGAGTGGCATCCCCGCTTTCTTCCAACGATCATCGATATTTTACTTGAAACTATATTTTTATTAGTCACATGATATGTGTTTTGCTTGGAGCATCTTGTTTGATATGAGTCTTTGATTGTTTTACTTTGTGTTTTAAGTGATCAATCCTTGCTAGAGACACCTGTTTGAGAGAGCCAAAATTATGTGATGATTTGTTAGAATTTCTCTCTATGCTTCACTTAAATTTTTATGAGCAATGGACTTGCTCTAATGCTTCACTTATATCTTTTTTGAGCATGGTGTGCTTTAGTATTTTTGAAGAAATGCTCTCTTGCTTCACTTAGATTTATTTGAGAGTTGGTAAAATTTTCAAGAAATTCTCTCTTGCTTCACTTAAATTAATTTGAGAGAAAGAAAAATATATTATGCTCATGATCTTCACTTATATTTGTTTGATCTTGTCAAAAGCAATACATGAAAATTAGTCCCAAAGTGATAGATATCCAAGAAGGGTATAATAAAAACTTTCATGAAGATTATTGGACAAAATAAACTTGATTCTTAGTAATAGTTTTGAGATATGATGATGTGATATGTGAGTCATGTTGATGAGTAATTATGGTTTAGTAGGAATATTGGTGTTAAGGTTTGTGATTCCCTATGCAAGTACGAAGGTCAATAGTCATGCAATAAAATTATGTCCTACTTGTGGTGCATTGTTCGGTGTTATTTATGCT
This sequence comes from Aegilops tauschii subsp. strangulata, assembly GCF_002575655.3. Classification (NCBI taxonomy): domain Eukaryota; kingdom Viridiplantae; phylum Streptophyta; class Magnoliopsida; order Poales; family Poaceae; genus Aegilops; species Aegilops tauschii. The sequence continues at coordinate 431,924,352 of NC_053035.3, forward strand.
TAGTGCTTGCTTATGAGATTATATGTTTCTTAGTTGGTCGCTTCCCAATCTTTTGCTAGGCTTCACTTTGCACTAAGTATGATCACTACTTGTACATCCAAAATCCTTTAACCCAGTTTTGCCACATGAGTCCACTATATCTACCTATATGCAGTATTCTTTTGCCGTTTAAAGCAAATTTGCATGTGCCATCTCCAATTTTCAAAGTAAACTTCTCTTTCGTGTGTTTGTTTCGCTCACGGAGTGGTGAGGAGTGGCTAATATTTTCCATGCTACATGTGTTATTATGAAGATGAGTTTTTATTCACTTGTCATTACACGAGAGTGTGGCAAAGGTATTAGGGATGCCCAGTCCCGAAATGCAAAAAAAATTGAATTTACTTTATGTTGTCAATAATAAATTCCTTGGAAAGTGCTGGTATGGAGGGCACCTGTGGATACGGTTAGCCATGGAAAGTGAAAGTTATGGTGGAAAAAGGAATGAACTTTATTTTCTGTTTGGGAACCGCCTATGATATATCTATGCATGGAAAGTATTGGGAACTCTAAGTCATTTTCGTTGGTGGGATGGATACACCTCCCAAAATGTTTTTATCTCTAATTTTTTCGCTTTGAGCTCTGGCACCTCTACAAATCCCTACTTCTTATGCTTGTGTCTCCATCTTCTCTTATAAAAGCACCAACTAGGAGGCAATATGATCGTACTAAGTATTGGGTGTAGCTAATATTCGAGTGTGTTTCATGAATGGATCGATGTTTGAGCATGATGGGCTAGGGATAGCTTATTTTAGCGTTGATATTTTGAAAGACATGATTGCTTGTTGATATGCTTGAGTATCTAAATTATCATGTCAAAACTAGACTATTGCTTTGAACAACTAAAAGTCCAATTGTCCATGCTATAAAGAAAGAAATATGATATGACATGATAGGCAGCATTCCACATCAAAAATTATGTTTTTATCACTTACCTACTCGTGGGCGAGTAGGAGTTAAGATTGGGGATGCTGATACGTCTCCAACGTATCTATAATTTTTTATTGTTCCATGTTGTTATATTATCAATCTTGGATGTTTTATATTCATTTTATATCCATTTTATATCATTTTTGGTACTACCCTATTGACATAGTGCCAACTGCCAGTTCCTGTTTTTTCTGTGCTTTTTACATCGCAGAAAATCAATATCAAACGGAGTCCAAATGCCACGAAACTTTACGGAGATTTTTTATGGACCAGAAGGAAAATGTTGGGCCCTGGTTGCACCTGGGGGGAGTCCCGAGGAGGGGACAACCAACCAGGGTGCGCCAGGAGGCCCAGGCGCGCCCTGGTGGGTTGTGCCAACCTCGGGTGCCCCCCGGACCTCCTCCTTGCTCTATAAATACCCCAATATTTCCAGAACCCTAGGGGAGTCGATGAAATATTCATCCAGCCGCCGCAGAGTCCAGAACCACCTGATCCAATCTAGTGACCATCTAAGATGGGGTTCACCACCTCCATTGGTGCCTCTCCGATGATGCGTGAGTAGTTCTTTGTAGACCTTCGGGTCCGTAGTTAGTAGCTAGATGGCTTCATCTCTCTCTCTTGACTCTCAATACAATGGTCTCTTGGAGATCCATATGATGTAACTCTTTTGCGGTGTGTTTGTTGGGATCCGGTGAACTTTGACTTTATGATCAGATCTATCTTTTTTTATCCATGAAAGTATTTGAGTTTCTTTGATCTCTTTTACGCATGATTGCTTATAGGCTCGTATTTCTTCTCCGATATTTGGGTTTTGCCTGGCCAACTTGATCTATTTATCTTGCAATGGGAAGAGGTGCTTTGTAGTGGGTTCGATCTTACGGTGCTTGATCCCAGTGACAGAAAGGGAATCGACACGTATGTATCGTTGCTCCTAAGGATAAAACGATGGGTCTATCTCTACATAGATAGATTTTGTCTGCATAATGCCATTGTTCTTATTGCATTACTCCATTTCTCCATGAACTTAATACACTAGATGCATGCTGGATAGCGGTCGATGTGTGGAGTAATAGTAGTAGATGCAGGCAGGAGTCGGTCTACTAATCTTGGACGTGATGCCTATATAATGATCATTGCCTAGATATCTTCATAAGTATTTGAAGTTCTATCAATTGCCCAACAGTAATTTGTTCACCCACCGCTTTGCTATTTTTCTCGAGAGAAGCCACTAGTGAAACCTACGGCCCCCAGGTCTTCTTTCTCATATTCTTTGCCTTTGCGATCTATTTTTATTTGCTTTTATTTTCTGATCTATTAATCTAAAAACCCAAAAATACCTTGCTGCAATTTATTTTATTTGGCATTCGATCTATCAATATTTACAACATTTTTCTCGTCACACACCAATTTCTGGCACTGTTACCCCTTTAACACGTCTGGTTGCGAGGATTTGTTATTTGTGTGGAAGGGTTGTTTACGTTGTGTTGCTTGGTTATCCTACTGGTTCCATAACCTTGGTTTCATATCTGAGGGAAATACCTACCGCCGCTGTGCTGCATCATCCCTTCCTCTTTGGGGAAATACCGATGTAGCTTCAAGCGACATCACTCTTTGCCTCCAAAATGTGTCCAACTGTTGCTCTGACAAGTCTAGCTTGTTCCTCAGGAAATTTTCTCTTGATACTCATTGCTGATTAATTGGCCCTCTTCTTACGTCTTATAATTCATTTTTGAGTGCTTTAATTCTTTTCGGCAGCTCACCTAATATGTTTGAGTCCCAATTTTGGAGATCACGGGCTACTGTTCTTAACCTATCAGAGGTACTTTGATCCCCTCTAGCAGCAGCTGTAGCCCAAGCTTTATTTACTACTGCCTCACAATCCTCTTCTTGTATCCATTTTGCTTCGAATCAGAAAATGTGTGCACTGCTCCTGCCTACTGAAGCTTTGTTTGAGCCTTCCACGAAAATAGTAATTGGCATGTGGTCTGAGTGATAAGGATCTCCATTCAAGACTTTGTATGATGGAAATCGTGCACACCAGTTCCTTGAGCCCACTGCTCGGTCCAATCTTTCTTTGATATACATATTAGCATCATGGCTGTGATTGCGCCAAGTGTATTTATCTCCCTCAAATCCCAGGTCTCGCAACCCACATTCAAATATTGCTAATCTGAAGCTTTCCATCTGGTTCTGTGGTCTGGCTGGGCCTCCTTTCTTTTCATGACTATATAAGATTTCTTTGAAATCTCCTGCACATAGCCAAGGGAGGTCTAATTGCTGATTTAGGATTCTCAACAATCTCCGTGTCTTCCACTTTTTGTCCCGGGCTGGTTCGCCATATATTCCTATAAACCTCCATCTAAAACCATCATTTTCTATCACTTCAACATCAATGTCATATCTTGAGTAATTATGCAACTCAAGGTTTATTTCCCTTTTCCACAATATTGCCAAACCACCACTCTTCCCATCACATTCCTTAACTATCATATTTCCCATGCCAAGCATCCATTTGAATTTTTCCATTCCTCTCTCATCCATCCTTGTTTCTGACAAGAACCGAACATTGGGGTCTGCCTGCTTCTGGAGGTCCAGAAGTCCCCTTATTGCCGGGCCGTTCCCCAATCCCCGGCAGTTCCAAACTGTAATTCTCATTTTGGCTCGCCGGGCTGTCCATGCAGCCCAGCATTCCCAATATCAGAGTTATTGTTTTCCTCTTTATACTCCTCTCCATCAACTTCCATCTTTGCTTTCTTTGCTTGCTCTACCTCCTCATCAACTGCGATCGAGTCAACGTTCCTTTTCTTTGGTTCTGTTATTATAGACTGTGACTGTTCATTGTCCTTTCTCCTCTCGAGACATTTAAATGTGCGCTGTTTGTACCTTTTTCTGATTTCTGAAATTTATTTTCCTCTTTCTTCTGAGTTCCTTCCTTCTTATGTGCCGGCACATGCTCCACAGGCTCTTCTGAAACCTTATTTATATATGTGCCCTTGTTATTCTTACCTTCAGGATTGCTCAACTCTACTTTCGATTCCAGTTTACTTCCAGGGGATGCTTCCAATACTTTACCATCAACATTCAAGACCTTCCTCATCATAGTTTCTGGGTCAATGGCCTGTTGTAACTTCAGGGGACTCATTACTTCTATTCCTTCTCTATTTCTTGGTTCTTCCTGTTCCTCCCTTCCTGATGTAGCCCTTCTCCAGGATGGTCCGTTGCTTCCTTGCTTTCTCCCGTTACTTCCTACACTATTACTTGTCTGAACATTTCCTTTATCACTCGAGCTTCTGCCCTTTTCTTCATTTGAGCTTCCCTTATACATAATTGCCCGCAGCCATGGACCAAACTGTCTGGGCCCTGTTCTTCTAGATCTTGTTGGGCATGACTTTTCAGTGTGTCCAATAATTCCACCATTATAGCAGAAGTCGGGTAAATATTCATATGTAAGAGAGACAATCTTTTCCTCCTTTTCTTTATTTTTTTATTCTTCTCTTCCTCTTCATCGTCTCTCCCGAGTATCATTTCATTTGTATGCTCCTGTTCTTCCTCTTCATCAGTATAAATTGTTATAAACCTCATAATTGGGACTGTGATATCCATTCTCACTTTAATTCGCATGAAAACTTCTAATGAATCACCACGAACATCCAAATCCACATCAATTACTTCTCCAACTTGTTCTCCTACTGCCTCCCCTGTTTCTTTGTTTATCATCCCCATTGGAATGACATAATCTCTAATCCATATGGGTGTTGTCTTGAATTCATACTCATCTATGGTTTTGCTTGGCACCAAATCTTCCATAACCAACAGATCATTATTAAAACTCCAGGGTCCAGCGTCCATTACCTTGTCTTTGTCAGTCTTTTGGTGGAATGTAAAGAGAAATTGGTTCCTGCCAAGATCTTTACCTTCCACGCAAAAAAAGGGGCTCCAGACCCCCCCCCCCCCCTAGAGTTCTCCCCACAAGTTCCGCTCTAACAGGCCTCTCTGAAAGTAGTTTACCTACTGCTTGTAATTTACTTACTTGCGAGGAGCATGATTGCTTCTTTCCAATCCTGATTCCCCTCTTCTCAGCTTCAGAAAGTTGCAGATTCTTGAGTTTATCCTCAACTCCTTCCATATGTGTAGCTTTGAAGTCCTCCATCGCAGCTGGTAGCTGTCGGATCTGCTGATCCAGCACAGCCGCTTCTCCGCCTCCCAACACCAACCCTGCACACCCAACGATTTTTTTGATGGATCCACCCGTGAAGCAGAGGGATTTCTGTGTTGGTCCTCTCTGGAACGTCTCCTCACTCAATTTTGGCTTCCTTTCCTCAATTTGGCCGGATTGATTTTCCTCAGATTTAGATGGGCACCGAGAAGGTTGTAGGAAAAGGTGTGGGTGTTCGGATCTGAGAAACAGATCAGGGAAAACGAGAAATATGGGAGCTAGATTGTGGATTTTGTGATTGCAGATGGGGATCAAGCAGCAAGAACTGCCGACGAGGTGCGCACAGAGTCGCAACGAAGGCGCTAGAAACAGCATGAAACCATCACTTGCGGACGAAATGCGTGTGTGCTGATGCTGGCACATTGATACCGCGGCAGATGCCGGATGGGTCCTGGTTTTCTTTCTTTCTCAAAGCCAATAGGTCCATCAGTGACAAGCATACGTACGCGCCGAACCGCCAAAGCACTTGGGCAGAGAATCTGGCAACCAGGTCCACCTCGCTGTGTACAACATGAGGCACACAACAGTCACGCGCCATGGCAGACAGTCGCTCAACTTGTCTGTGTCCAGTCAGTCGCAACAACTTTCGTGCACCCAGCGACAAAGGCTGCTCCTTCTTGCAGCGCAGAATCAACTACCTCGGGCTCCACGTATGACGTTGGGGGGCCGATTCCTGACTGAGCTGCCTTGCTATCCAAATTGCCGCCTTCAACTAAGATTCCGGATGCATCTCATCCCCAAAAAGGATCTTGCTGCGTGCAATGTCCCATGCCACTTGGTGCACATGAATAATGTGTGCCATAGCTTCTCCCATTGACACGCGAGTGTTGGTTTCGTTACATGTACAAGCCCATGTTATTTATAGCCGCACTATATACATGTATCATTAATACAGAAACTTTGAGGCCATCTCTAACATTAATAGTTTGGCATTCTAGAAAACTAAAATAATATTCTCCTATTAGAGTACTTGTATTTGAATAAAAATTTACGCGAATATTACAATTGGTGGCACCACTGAAATATAAATAATTGTTGCTAAAGAAGACGTGCTAGGTTTTAGCAGGGTGGTGCCGGCTGCGCACCTCGGCCCAGATCTGGGCTCTTGGGCCCCATCTAGGTTGGGGGCGGGTGGGGATGCCCTACGCGGCGCGTTCTGTAGATGGCATTGGTGTAGCTCATGCAGGGGTGCAGCGGCGACGGCGGCCGGCCTGTTGCTGGATGGTGGCGAGCTTTATGGGCCCGATATAGGCCCGGCCGGACCCTCTTGGGACTGGTGTGCCCTGTGGCTGTGTCCGGTCGACTACCATCTTCGGTGGTGGAGGTTGTTTCCTCCCGTGCGGCCGTTGTACTACTGACCTCGATTCAAGCAACTCCTCGCCTCCGTCTTGCAGACCTCGTGATGGCAGCTTCGGTGAGACAACGATGATGGCTTTACGATCGTAGTAGCGTATGTTGGTGAGCGGCGAGTCTGGTGATGTCGAGGCCTCATCATCGCAGGGCTCCAGTGCAACGGGTCACCTGGGGGTTGAGAGTTGTGGATAGAGTTCTTTCAGGAGAAATCCTTGTCAGCTCACCCGACACAAACGCAGTGCCGCCTTCGGGTAGCATCATTCCTTCCTGGAGGGCATCGTGGCAACCCTTCATCCTCTTCCCTCTGTGTGCCTGGGGAAACCCTTCCTGGAGGACTAGTACTACGCTAGTTCCGGCAGCAGCATTTGCCTACCCCAGCATTTCTTTCCTTTCGGGATTGCTCTTTGTTGTACCGGGTGTTTGCTATATTAATATAGTGGGGTGAAAGCCTGTTTCGAGATTAGCATATTTTTATTCTGAAGGCGCACTTTACTAACTTGAGTTGGACAAAACAAAAAATAATTGTTGATTTAGATTTAGAGAACCGGTTGTGTTTAGTCAGAAAGAGTTCACAATGGCCCCAAAAAGTAGAGACGACATGAAAATGCGCAGGGGCACGTGGGTGTGGTGGTACTCACCTGCCACGTCTAGCGGCCCGCTCGTTTTCCCTTGTGATTCGCGGACTAGTTCAATCCCGCACTAGGGCAGAGTAAAAAAGAAAATCCCAAAAAATGTTTTAAGTTTCAACGATGAAACTTATGTTTTTTTACATCTAAACTGATAAGTTCCATCCAGTTTCAGAGATATAATTTGAAGCCAAAATAAAAAGCGGGCACTAGGGACATGCGTGACACCGCACTTGCGTGCCATAAATACTCTCCAGCGTGCCCATGTGGTGCCTGCTGAGAGTCCATTGGACCAGTTTGTGCCCCCGACCCTCCGTTGGGCGGCTTGGTTGAGGCCTCCAGTTTAGATGTTGGGCTTTGGTGTGAGGTCTGGGCAAGCGGCCCCAACAATGACCAACTCCTTCATTAAGTTGATAGGAGTAGCGACAGATGTTGTCAGAAAAGTGGCTTCAGACTTATTGATGTATTACTTTGTAAGGTCTTGAGGAATAATTAATAAAATGGATGTGTGCATCGTTCGATGCAGAGGCGGGGGGTCATCCTGCTTTAAGAAAATAATATAAATGAGAGTGTTTTTTCAACTCCCGATCCCTACACCCTCGATGAATAGTAAACTAAAAACAATTGAAAACAAAATTAAAAAATCTGAAACTTCATGACATCAAATACACTCAAACTTTGTGGGTGCTTGCAAGATTTGAAGCCAAAAAAACCATTTGAGGAGCTCTATGGAAGAAAAAGATTTCACTATTCAATGTTTTGAGCACTGATTTTTGTTTCCATTTGTAGAGCTCACCGGATGGTATTTCTCCATGATAATTTTCAAGCAACTACAATATCTGAGCATGTGCACAAAATTTCAACTTTTTTTCTTATGTTTTTTTTCCACTTTTTTTTAAAAACTACTGTTCACGATGGTGTAGGGACACCCAGAAGCTACTGCACCTTTCTCTACAGTGTTTTTTTTTTTTGCTCATTAGCTGATTGCTCATGCATGTTAGCTTGTCACTGGGTCAGTGTGGAGAGCGCCTGATCCCTTTAGTGAGAAGAAAAGGATATGACTTACATGTGATTTTACCGAACATTCTAGAAGGTCAAGCTCTTACCTTGAGCTGGAACTAGCATTTAGTATTTGCAGCAGCAGATGCTTGTGCATATACAACACATCTATTATTCTCAAGGAACATCACATTAATCTCCTGGCCTCTACATGAGCTCCTCAGACCCATGCTCACCCGCAAACATATGTAGTGTGTCTATAAATAATACAACTGTGTACATTTTGTGGAACCGAACTCAATTAGCAATGGTAGAAGCTAGATATCATGTCTGCATCGTGCGTATGAAGCCATCGAGTGGCATAGACTATTACACAGTGAGAACTCTTGAGGCCATGAGAGTGAGAGGCATGGGGAACTTTAGTTGAAGCCACAGGCCCGGCTTGTTCGTCGGACGTCGCTCGCAGCCAGTGCTTTCCGCTGGAACACATTCAGTTAGTTTAGTGTCACTGAATAAAATTCAGTCTGTTGGTGTGTGCTCGTGCATGTACAGATGCAGTAGTTTTCCGTGAGGAAGTTAGCAGCATTTTCACCCGTCCAAGGAAGCGCCATGGGATGGCATGGATCACGCGTCTCGTGGCGGACATGTAGGGTTCAATCATGGCGAGCATTCTGGGATAGCAAGATCAACAAGCTCGTCGTGGGCGACCATTTCCTTCTTGTTTTCAGGAGCTCGTTTTGGGGCTAGCTTAATAACAGAAAAGCTGCAGTGGCAGTTCGCAACGCAAACCTATTGTCTTCCACCTCTGGCACTCTCTCTTTCTCTCACAAATCTCTATCGTCGAGGTTGCCAGCTTCAGCAACAACAATTGGCATCAAAGCCTTGTTGGTGTTCGATCCTTACTAGGCGCCGGCGGTGTCTGATCCGAGATGACTGGCAGCGATGATGAGAAGACAAAGAAGGAGTTGGAGGATAAGAAGGCGGCAGCGGCAATGGTAGCACTGCAGAAAATCCTGGCGCGGCTCTTCACAGAAGGTGGGTTAGGGGTGCACGTCGTCGAGCCGTCGTGCACGGCTGTGGCGGCGGCATGCCCCAGATGATGCTAACGCGAACGAACTACACCTACGGGGCCCTCATGACTAAATTGCGGTTGTAAGGCGATGAGCTGTGGCTTGTGGTTGAGACCGTTAAAGGTACGGACCGCGAAGACCGGCTCACTGTGGTTACCCTGATAAGGGGTGTCCACCAGAGTTGACGCGGACGCTAGGCACTAAGGCCATGGCAAAGCAAGCATGTGACACCCTCAAGACCATGCGTTGGCGCAGACGCTGGGCACGAACGTGCCGTTCTGAGTACGAGGGACTCCCGTACAAGGACGGCGAAGCAATCGAGTCGTAAATTATGCGGCTTAGGGCCATCATCGACAAGTTTGAGGTCCTCGGTGAGTACAAAGTTCTCCTAAAGGTACTACGGACGGTGCCCTGGTCGTACCATCACATGGCAGTGGTGATCGAATCACTTGTCGTCACCAAACAGCTCTCCTTGGAGGAGCTCTATGGGCGCCTTCCTGTCGTCGAAGAACGTGAGCGTGAGGAGGCACCAGCGTCTCGGGGACGCCTTCTCCTCACTGAAGAGGAGTGGTTTGCGCGCCACGGGCAGCGTGACCAAGCCGGCAGCTCATTTGTAGGAGGAGAGCGGCATGGGAACGGTAACTAGAAGTCAAAGGCAGCGGAGGTCGCGGCCAAGGCGGTAGTCGCAGCACCGGAGGTGCGGCAACGCACAAGGGCGATCGCAGCTAGTGCGACATCCCAAGGCATTGGGAGAAAGAGTGCCACAAGAAGGCGCAAGTCAGCGTCGAATAATTTGGGCTTCTGCTCGCTGCCTGCTAGGTGGCGGAGGTCACGAACGTAGTCATCCCGGCGGCGACATAGCCGGTGCCACAGAAGATCTTCCTCAACAAGGCGCGTGTCATCCAACGGGCACGAACGGCGCCCGTTCCACCATGACATGAACGCAGGTGGATGAATCCGTGTGCAGGACGGTGTGTTTTGGTGACGTCTCCGTGTTGCGGATCTGCAGGCAGGGGGTTGTGATGTTTTCGTGCAAGACCGGGGAGCACCGCACGCTCTCGGATGTCTACTACGTCCCGCAACTCTGGACGAACATTGCAAGTCTCGAGCAGCTCGAACGAATTTTATAATTGAATTTTGAATTCAATTCTTTCAAAATAGATATAGATAGCGCTTGAGGTTATATTTATCATAAAAGAGCTACTAGCTACTAGAACGTTGCCTACACGCGTGTTGTCAAGTGCTGCCATACTTTACTATTTATTGAGCGTTTGAATTCAAAAAATTCAAAAAATTTGCTTGAAATGGCCATTTACAGAGGGGGACCGAAATATGCGGTAACCATGGTAAATGTTAAAATTTCAAGCGGTAACCAAAACCCTGCCGGCAGCTCGATGAGCACGGTTGCAAATCCGTGATAGTGGGCAGCGAGCTCTGCCTCTATGGCAGACAGTGCGTATTTCTGGCATGGGTGCGACGGACGAGCAACCGGCACTACTAGGAAAATGCCTGCTAGTCACGCACCTGTTTTGGCTACTAATGGCGCACTGCAGGTGCGCCACTAGCATCACGCCACAGGTGCGCCATTAGTATCTGGTATACTAATGGCGCACCAGGGAGTGCGCCATTACTATCTGACTTAGTAATGGCGCACCACATAGAAGTACGCCATTACTAACACTTTTTTTCAATTTATTTTCAGAATCTGGTATATTAATGGCGCACCAGGGAGTGCGCCATTAGTATATCCCACGGTGCGCCATTACTATCTGACTTAGTAATGGTGCACCACATAGAAGTGCGCCATTACTAACAAATTTTTTTTAATTTTTTTCAGAAATTAAAAAAAATTCACAATTATTTTTCTTTTTTTTCTTAATCTCGAGTCACTATGGCTTAATCTCAAGTCAAATCGCACTCCGTGGTCAAACTTTCCGGAAGGTCACCCATCCTCACACTACTCTAGCCTGAACACGCTTAATTTCACAGTTCTATCCAACCCCAGCATCAACTCACTTCACAGACACTTGTTGATATATTTATCATATCAATCCTATTAAACCTTGTTGATGTCTAGGACTTTGTTCATGTTCATGAGTGTGATGAAATTTCAAAAAAATATTTCAAACTTCTCGGTCATATTACGTATCATATTTAGAAAAAAAATTCCAAAAAAAAAAGTTTTTTTCAAACCAATTTTTTTCTGTTACTAGTGGCGCACCTAGCAAATGGTGCGCCACTAGTAAGTTTGAATTTTTTTCCATTTTTCCCCCTCTAGATCTTAAAAGCCCCGTATCTTTCGTTCTGTTAGGTTTTTGGGGATTTTGAAGATGTTGAACGGGGTTCCCTTGGTTCAAATCGTATGTAACTTTTCGAGTAGATGATTTTTCATATAAAAAACTTTTTAATCCGAGTTCGTATGCAAAAGTTATGCCCATTTTACAAATTCCAGAGAGATTTTGCAAATAAAGTCGAAATTCATATTTGTAAATTTTCCCAACAACTAGACCACATATCATATGGGAAACTTATTTTATTTTATTTTTTTGACATTTCCATCATTTTTTTATTTTTTCTAAAACTGAAAAGGCGGTCCATGGGGGGGTTGCATTCGGTGGAATTTTTGGGCAAAGTTAGTAATGGCGCACCGTGGTGTGGTGCACCATTACTAACTAGTTAAACTAATAATGGTGCACCACATCCACGGTGTACCATTATTAGTTAAACTAGTAACGGCGCACCACACCCACGGTGCGCCATTACTAACTTTGAAAAAAAATTAAAAAATTTGTTAGTAGTGGCGCACCGAGGGTATGGTGCGCCATTACTAGTTAAAACTAGTAATGGCGCACTGTCCCCTCGGTGCGGCATTACTAGTTTTGAAAAAAAATAAAAGAAAATTGGTTAGTAGTGGCGCACCACACCATTACTAGTTAAACTAGTAATGGCGCACTATCCCGTGGTGCGCCATTACTAGTTTTGAAAAAAAATAAAAAAAATGTTAGTAGTGGCGCACCGTGGATGTGGTGCGCCATTAGTATTTGGACACTAATGGCGTACCAACACATGGTGCATCATTAGTATATAGTAGTGGCGCACCACATGTGTGGTGCGCCATTAGTGTCCATATTATCTATAGCCTTTTTCCTAGTAGTGCGGTTGTATGTCGTGGCTCTGAACTTGGCCGCACCTGTGTGTGTCCTCGCAGGTGGTGGATTGGGAATTCATGTTCGCACAACTCCAGAAAGGGGTGGAGGGTTCGTGCCTCTCGCCGGCTCCGCTGCAGGTCCGCCTCGTCTCCGGTGGCCCTAGGGCCATGGGGGCGCTGTGGATCCTGGCAAGGGCCGGCGGGAGGGCTCCGTTGTTAGTCGTTCCTTCAAGATTTGTTAGGGTTTGTGTCCTACTCAGGAAGACGAGACGGCGGCGGCTCCCTGAAGATGGAATAAAGGTCTCCCCGCCTAGTCCCCGTTCCGGTGGTGCGTCTAGCATCGTTGGTGGGCGTGTGGAGGTGTGTCACCGGCGGATCTATCCTCGGTGGATTTGCTCGGATCTGGTTGTGGTTCGTCTATGTTCGTGTGTCTTCAGGTTGGATCCTTTTGATCTACGTTATTCTTCATCAGCGACGGTTGCTGTTCTGGTGCGCTGGTCCTATGGGGCCTTAGCACGACGACTTCCCGACTGTCTACTACAACAAGTTGTGCCCAACTCCGGCGAGGGAGGGGTGATGACGGCGGCGCGCCTTCGGCTCGCTTCAGTGATTGTAGTCGTCGCTAGATGGACTACGGATCTGGATGTAATTTTTATTATTTCTAGTGTTCGTTGTACTACCATGATAGAAAATGAATAGATTGAAAGTTTTCTAGAAAAAAAAAAAAAACTCCAGAAGGGGGTGGAGAGAGCAGTTCATGCACTACGTACGTCCTCCCAGTTACCAACATCAGCTAAAATTCCCAATGTGTCTCATTCCCTCAGAAAAAGATCTTGCTGTGGAAATATCATATGACACTCGGTTGATTCACATGCATGATCGATGTCGCATGCTATCTAACTTGTACCATTGTTGCCCTAGTATTGGTTCTACCACCTGTGTACAAGGCTGTTATTTATAGATGTGCTAGTAGCGGCGAGCATCTTATTGGCACACACTGAGGCCGGGACGTAATGTAATATTCCTTAAGAAAAAATAGATCTGGTGTGTGTGACCTTCCATCAATCAAATATCTCATGCACGTACTGCTGCGAGTACTAAATGTTGGTCCCTGCTCAAAGTACGTAGTAGCTTGGCATTGTATAAAATTCAATAAAACTGCATGTACATGCCTGAGTACTTGCATTTGTAAAACAGATTCTACAATCAATTGTTGTAGCCATAGCATATGCCTCTCTAGAAAAGGTCAGGCACGACCAGAAAATAGAGACACCGGACGGATAGTCTCAGAATCTGCTGACCTTCGTCATTAAATTCAAACACAACTACTAAAATGGATGATGTGCATAAATTAACCTTTTCTCCCTGGATTAATGAGACAATCGGCATTTCGCGGCCCAAGAGAGGTTCTATTCTTTCAATCCTCACCATATATTAATCACCATCAATCATACAATCAGCATTTGCACACTGTTACGCAGGGCGGACCCCATCGAACAAGCAACCTATCACATTCCGTAGTCATACAAAATTTGGATGGCTAAATGCGCTCAGATCATGCACGTGTTGGCCGTCACGCATGAATCCTCCCGACTGCCGCCCAACAACGCCACGGACGTGTGCCACACGCGGAGGCAATGACCCACTCAGTCACCACCCACAACTCGGCTGTAGGTTGTGCCCCATGCCCCATGCATCGGGGTGCCACTCCATGAAGCACCTACAGCTTGTATACAATAGGCAGGTGTTTTGATAACTACCTAACGTTTTCATCTAGGAAAAAGAACTGTCCTGCCTGCCTATGAGGGATGCAAGCAGCGCCCCGCTTCCGCCTGCTCTGTAGACTCAAAATCTTTCATATTAGTTGTAACATTTTTTTCAGCAATATAGTACACTTTCTACACGCGAACCCGTATAGGGACGTGAACCTGTATTATCCACGCACGTGGATAATACAGGTTCACGTCCCTGTACACTCGTAAAGGCTCGGAAATGGTTCTCAAATGTTGATTCATGGAATAGTAGAAGACGTGAACAGGCCCTATACAGAATGTGAGTGCTATAGCTTTGTATTGGTCCCCGCTATTAATTTACATGCAATATGAATGACAGATGTAATGGTTGGTGAGGCTTACTAGTCCCTTTGCACATGTACACGAGTCATCCATATATATAGTAGAGACTTGGCCTCGACTCCTCAATAGTAAGACAAATATGTAGTAAAAAATTCTTCATGTCTTTTACTAGCTAGGACGTAGGAGAACAAGATCGTTGGAGGAGTACAATGACGACACTGAGAGGCACCTAATGTCAATGATATATCTATTGGGACGGGATGCACCAAAAATTTAAGTGTCAGATTCGGAGTACAATCCGGTTCTTGTTTAGGGTGTCTACCAAAAAGAGATTGACCGATCTTCAGGTTTCTTTTTTCTTTCTTGTGATTTTATACGAGACAGAAGAGATTGGGAGTCTGGGACATGGCTGACTGCAGCAGCCCCAACAGCTAGAGCTAGTGGTAGTCGTTGTTCTTTTCCTGGTGCTTTGTAAATGTGAAGCTTGCTAGCCTGATGTGTGTTCTTCCAAAGCAGAGGTCAGTTTCGCTATGTGTTCAGTTCAGATGTTCTCTCTATAATATTGTTCAGCGAAGAGACGCTTACATTGCAACAGTATTACGGTCCAACCCTCTCAATATTCAATTCAGGAGGACGTTAGCGGGAAATCGTTGGAAAGCATGGCTCCATCTTGTAAGAAGATTGATGGATGTTCACCTATCTCAACAGCCCGATCAGTTGCGCTGGAAACTAACTAAGAATGGAGAGCTTTCGGTTAAATCCATGTATTTGGATATTATCAACACGGGCTCTATACCTCGATCGAAACATGTTTGGAAAGTCAAAGTGCCTTTAAAAATTAAAGTGTTTATGTGATTTGTCCATAAACAATTCATTCTAATTAAGGACAATTTGGCAAATCGTAATTGGACAGGATCTACAAGATGTAGCTTCTGTGATCATGATGAATCCATCAAACACCTCTTTCTTGACTGCACATTGGCAAAAAATTTGTGGCGGTCTTTCCACATAGCATTTAATATTACTCCTCCGAATACTATCAACACGTTATTTGGGACATGGTTAGATGGGATTGATTCAGAAATGGCGAGACATAACCGTGTAGGAGTATGTGCTTTATTATGGGCAGTTTGAAACTGCAGGAACGATTTGTTTTTTAACAGAAAAACAAATATTCATTTCTTGCAGGTTATTTTCCGGACCACTTCACTGATCCGTATGTGGTCGCTACTTACTCTGACGGATGCCAGGGAGCGTTTGGTTTCTTTGTCTATCCGGTAAGAGACGGTAGCACGGGCTATTTTCAACCGGTTTGGATGACGGTCATGTAATAGGATAGGTGTTTAGTTTCCTATCTTTTTTTGCCTGCCGGTTGTGGCTATCCTGTTCCTTTATGTTTTTGCTCTATGTGAGTTTTTTTTCCTTTTGATACCTGAAGACTTTGTTGAACCTTTTGCTTATTAATAATTTGGGCATATGCATCGTTCTGATGCAGAGGCCAGGGGATAACCTCCTTTTCGAAGAAAAAAAGATGTTGGTTGGTTGTGTGAGAACTAGGATGTGATAGAGATTCCTAGACTGCTCTGTAGATGATGAACTGTAACCTGGATGCTTGGTCAAGGCGTGCTCTCTCTCTCTCTCTCTGAACAAGCATTCACCCCGCTTTGTATATAAAGCCCAAATGATCAAATTGATACAAAGTGGTGAGAAAACACAAAAAGGGCCTGCAGCTACCGGGCTCCATTGCACATGGTATTTGAAAATTTTGAAAAACACACTTCCGTTGCTAAAAAAATTTGAAATCAAATACGTGAACACATACACACATGCCTAAGGCCCGGTAAAAAGCTGAGAACACTGGTAGAAAAAAGCCCTTTAGTCCCGGTTCGCAACAGCCTTTAGTCTTGGCTGTGCAACCGGGACTAAATATGCGCGACTAAAGACCCCCCCCCCTTTAGTCGCGCCTCTTACGGACCGCGACTAAAGGCTTTAGTCCCGGTTCTTGTGGCTGACCGGGACTAAAGGCCCGTCCACGTGGGCGCCCGTGGTCCGTCGGGGCGGAGGACCTTTAGTCCCGGTTCTCGTGGCCAACCGGGACTAAAGGCCTCCTCCGCAGGTTTAGGGTTTTAGCCCTCCTAAACCTGGTTTCTTTTTAGTTTGGAGTGTTTTATTTCTTTTATATTATATTTTGTGTTTTATTTTAATTTTGATAAAGTTTCAGTACACATATTCTACGCTACTATATACATGCATATGAAATTTCAAACAAGAAGAATTCAAGAGGAATATATAATATATATTCAATCTCGGGTGACCATATACAACTTCGAACAAGTTTCCATACACAATTAGGATGGATGACCATATACAACTTCGTACAAGTTTCAATCTCGGGTATGCATATAAATTTCTTCGTCCTCAGTATAGTGTTCTCCTTTAGGATTGATGACTTCCCTCATGAAAAATCCTGCTAATTCTTCTTGAATTGGTCGGAAGCGAGCTTCTGGACTAAGCCTCCTCCGCAAGTTATCCGTCGCGTTCCGCACGCTATCCGATGCCTTCCGCTCAGAGGTGTGTCTCCGGATGTTCTCACAAACATAGTATCCACATAGATTGGTCCCCGGTGGCTGCTTATCCACATTAACTAACCTTCTGAAATCTAGCTCATGTTTGAATTCACTGACAATTTCTTCTGAGAACCGTCTCCAAACCCTACAGGGCAAAGAAAATTAAATGAACAAGGGAGTTATTAGTTACTTGATATTAGGAAGTGAACGAAAGAGACCGATCGATATAGAGCTCAAATGGTTGAAAATAATTACTTTTGCAGCATTTTTCTCATGTCGGCCCAACGCTTTGGATCCGAATCCATAGAGTCCATGATTAGAACTCTGGAGGTGTGAAGTTCAATATTTAGCAGAATCCAGTGGAACCTGCGGACACGTTACATGCACAGTCATGCATAACTCATCGATTAGACATACCATGCATGGAGTAAACAAAAGAGAATGGGCACAAGAGAGAAACACTCACCCAAAATGGTAAGGAAATAGAATATGACTTTTGAGTTGATGCTTTCTAAGAAACTTGTACAAGTCTTTCTCCACGTCTTCGAGGTGATGTTGTAACACATGTCCATTAACGATATGTGGGTCAATGAACCCAACATCATGGATGTTTCTTATTTTGCATTCCCAAATCTTCAATCTGCATAATAGCGTACGCAACAATATAGTGAGGACAATATATATATAGTGCAGGCAATGAAGAACGAGATGAGGTAGAAATAAATCACTTACAGAACGTAGCAACTCAGCATAGATTTGTCGAGGTCGCGCAGATTGAACAGCTGGAACAATTCACTCATATGAACTTCTACAGAGTACCGTTTGGTGTGATGCTCATCTGTAACATCCGCATAAATATATTCTTTGTCGGCCCATGTTATGAATTGCTTGTACCAACATAGCAGATTTCGCATTTGTGGTGGTAGACTCTTTTCCCGCGCAGGCTCGACGAGAGGCCCATTCCGCACATATTGTAATGCTATCTCACATACTGGCGCATCCTCAAGGCCTAAGAAGGCACGAAGAGTCAAACCCATCTCGGACGCTTGTTTCATGGCACTCGCTACAGTCAATCCAAGTGCTGCCGCAGCTGCTATGATCTCAGGGTCCTCTTCCGGACCGGCTTTCACTATGAGCGGGGGGATCGATTGTTTCTTCTGCATCCCGAGCTGGTCAACTTGTTTCCCGCTTTTTTTACTTTCTTCTTTCTCCTCCTTCAATATTTTTGCTTGCCTACGAAGTTCATGTCCATAGTCGTCAGGCATATTCAGCTCGGCTTGGGACGGTGTCGTCAAAAAATCCTTAGCCCACTTCTTTTCCTTCTCAGTGAATACTTGCTTGGGCTCAGGCTCTTTTTTCGCCTTCATATCCGCCTTCCATTTCTCATAATCAGCAGACGCGGCCAATTTGGTTTCAGCTTCACTAAGTTCCCCAGGCCTTGGGAGGAGAGGCTTCAGTGATGGCTCCGGTACCCTTGTGGTCTTAGGTACATAAGGGTCCGGGTTAATAGTCCAGGAGCGGGTTTCCTTGCTGTCCGCCTGCTTCTGCTTCTTCGCCGGAGGTGGATTGGGGGGCGTCGTACCCACCGGAGGAGGATTGGGGGCGTCGTACCCGCCGGAGGTTGTGGATCGGGGGACGGCGTCGAATGGCGTGAAGGAGGTCTAGGTGAACCACCACGACCACCACCACCGCCACCACCGCCACCACCCCCACCACCACCATCGAAGGGGGGTGGACTTGCTAGGCTTGGCGCCTCGCCTGGAAACACTATGTACTTCTTTTTCCATAGAATGAACTGGCGCTTGACATCTCCAAGTCTTCTCTCCCCTTCGGGTGTAGGTTTGTCAATCTCCAGGTCCTCAAACCCTTGGACTATGTCTTCCACCGTGACACGAGCATAGCCATATGCAATGGGGTTGTTGTGGTGGAGTGCTCCAGGTGTACAGGGTAAAGCACTGCCGCTAGCTACCTTCGTGGAAACGTTCCCCACGGGATAATGCAGATCACATTCTTTCATCTCCTTTACATCATCCACGGGGTAGTGAGGCTCCGGTGCACGAATCTCGATCATCGGTGCACTACCACCAGGCGGGGCATCCGTGGAAGCCACGCTGCTTCTCCGCTGCTGGCTTCCGCGATCCGCTTCATGATCT
The DNA here is from genome assembly GCF_002575655.3 of Aegilops tauschii subsp. strangulata. Taxonomy (NCBI): domain Eukaryota; kingdom Viridiplantae; phylum Streptophyta; class Magnoliopsida; order Poales; family Poaceae; genus Aegilops; species Aegilops tauschii. The sequence continues at coordinate 431,943,525 of NC_053035.3, forward strand.
TCATGCGGCCCTGCAGCCGATTTTTCTTTCACTAGTTCATGCACGGTCTGCTTCAACTCATGGAGTTCCGATGCAAACTTCGTCATAAGATCTGCATCCCGGTCCGTCTTTCTCTTACGGCTTCTGTAATAGTACGGGTCATTGTCCTGGGAAAACCCTACTTTCCACGGAACTTTGCCTTTGCCTCGTACACGTCCTCCGTGTTCATCATTCCCGAGGGCTGTTGTCAGTGCGTCTTTCTCTCTGTTGAACTTGATCAAGCCCTCTTGAGCTTGGGTCATTGCGTCAATAAGGGCTTGGGTGGGAGCAAACTGTCTCTGCCGGTGAACACACACCCCTGTCTCCGGGTCTAGCGATCCCCCATGCCCGTACCACCAGCTTTTGGCCCTTGGGTCCCATCCCTCTGTACCTAGAGGGATTCCTCGCACCCTCAGGTCCTCCTCCATCTTCTGCCACCTAGGCTCCGAAAGGCGGTATCCTCCTGGCCCCATAATATGATGGAACTTTTTCTTACTCGCATTATCCTTATTTTTTTCGATATTTCCTTGAAATGCTCCGATTGCTTTTGCCTCACAAATTCTGGCCAATCATCTTTTAGTTTCTCATGTTGTCCATTGAAATCCGGAGTCTTGCCCTTGTTGACATAGTCACGGGTTAAATTTTTCTTGAAGTTCCGGAATGCTTCGCCCATCTTCTGAAGAGCGAACTCTTTAACTAGCCTCCTCCTCTGACGTCCACCCGGAACCTCGTTACCGAATTCATCGACTTTGTTGTATTCCGGAGGTAGAATGAAATATTCCATAAGCTTTCTCCAGCAATCCTTTTTCGTTCTCTTGTCGACAAAACTGAAACCAAGACGTGCCTTCTTTGGCTCCTTCCATTCCTGGACGGTGATCGGGACGTTGTCTCTAACAACGACTCCGCATTGGTTGATAAACTTTGAGGTGTGTTGTAGGGGCTTGCCGGTTTCACTGACAAACTCAATGGCATATGTTTCTCCTGTTTTCATCGCCTTGGATTTGCCACGCTTTGTCGTACTCGATCCGGAGGGCTAAAAAAAGAAAGAGAGTCGCGCGCGTTAATACATATGTATTCACATTTCAGTAAGTTTGTATCACGAGAGGCTCAATGTATATATATACCTCGCCGGAGGTGGTTGCTACTTGCAATTCGAGATCGTCGGTTGTTGACGGTTGACCTCCGTCGACAATGTCCGTTCCTTCACCTTCTTGATCATCGACAATCTCTGTTCCACCGTCAAGGTTCAGAAAAGAAGAGACTACATCCTCTTGTTGCTCATATTCTGAGCCCGGCACATAAGGAATCTCGTTGTTGATGATGCCCATTAAATAACGTTCAGCCTCCGGATCCCTAAGCGGCTCGGCTCTATCGTCCGCCATATGTCATTCCTGGATGTAGTAAAAATTCTTTAAGTATAAAGGAATTAAAAAATAAGATTAAGGGGACATAGAGGAGGAGGAATTAAAAAATAAGATTCTTTAAGTAAAAATTCTTTTTTTCTTCTTCTTCCTTTCTTCTTCCTCTTTCTTCTTTCTTTCTTCTTCTTCCTTTTTCTTTTTTCTTTCTTTCTTCTTCTTCCTTTCTTCTTCCTTTCTTCTTCTTTTTTTCTTCTTCCTTTTTCTTTCTTCTTTTTTCTTCGTCCTTTTTCTTTCTTCTTTCTTTTTTTCTTCTTCCTTTTTTTCCTTTCTTTCTTCTTTCTTTTTTTCTTCTTCCTTTTTTTTCTTCTTCCTTTGTTTTTCTTCTTCCTTTGTTTTTCTTCTTCCTTTTTTTTTCTTCCTCCTTTGTTTTTCTTCTTTCTTTTTTTCTTCTTCCTTTTTTTTTCTTCTTTCTTTTTTTCTTCTTCCTTTGTTTTTCTTCTTCCTTTGTTTTTCTTCTTCCTTTTTTTTCTTCCTCCTTTGTTTTTCTTCTTTCTTTTTTTCTTCTTCCTTTTTTTTCTTCTTTCTTTTTTTCTTCTTCCTTTCTTTTTCTTCTTCCTTTGTTTTTCTTCTTCCTCCTTTTTTTTCTTCTTTCTTTTTTTCTTCTTCCTTTGTTTTTCTTCTTTTTTTCTTCCTTTTTTCCTTTTTCCTTTTTTCTTCTGTTTTTTTCTTCTGTTTGTTTTTCTTGTGTTTTCTTTTGTTTTCTTTTTTCTTTCTTTTTCCTTTTTCTTTTTTCTTGTGTTTTCCTTTTTTTGTTTTTTTCTTCTGTTTGTTTTTTTCTTCTTCCTTTGTTTTTCTTCTGTTTTTTTGTTTTCTTTTGTTTTTTTCTTCTGTTTGTTTTTCTTGTGTTTTCCTTTTTTTTTCTTCTTTCTTTTTTTCTTCTTCCTTTGTTTTTCTTCTGTTGTTTTCTTCCTTTTTCTTTTGTTTTCTTTTTTTTCTTCCTTTTTCCTTTTTTCTTCCTTTTTCTTGTTTTTCTTCTGTTTTTCTTTTGTTTTCTTCTTCCTTCTTTCTTCTTCTTCCTTTTTCCTTTTTCTTTCTTCTTCTTCTTCCTTTTTCTTCTTCCTTCTTCTTCTTCTGCCGGCGCGCCGAGGACGGCAGGCAGGGCCAGCGGGCGGCGGGCGGCGGGCGGCAGGGCGTCGGGCGGCGGGCGGCGGGCAAGGGCAGGGCACGGGCGGAGGCGGCGCTCACTGGGGACGGGGGCGGCGGCGCGCAGGGCTTCGGCGTCGGCGTCGGGGCAGGGCTTCGGCGTCGGCGTCGGCGTCGGGGCAGGGCTTCGGCGTCGGCGTCGGCGTCGGGGCAGGGCTTCGGCGTCGATCGGCGTCGGGGCAGGGCTTCGGATTCGAGAGAGGAAGAATGGGAAGTGGCGGAAACTGCTAAGTGCAGTATTTATAGACGCACCTTTAGTCCCGGTTGGGGAGGCGGACCGCGACTAAAGGTACCCTTTAGTCGCGGCTGGCCACACCAACCGCGACTAAAGGGTACCCTTTAGTCGCGGTCCGCCTCCCCAACCGGGACTAAAGGGTTCTGGCGCCGCTTTCGTTCCCGCGCAGAAAGACCCTTTAGTCGCGGTTGGGGACAACAACCGCGACTAAAGGGTACCCTTTAGTCGCGGTCCGTCTCCCCAACCGGGACTAAAGGGTCTGTGCTGGAACTGGCGCGGTGCGGTGGGATGTTTAGTCCCACCTCACTAGCCGAGAGGCTTCGACAGTGGTTTATAAGCGTGGCTGCGCTCACCACTTCGAGCTCCTCTCAAATGCAGGCTTACGGGCCTATTCTGTCACTATGTGCTTGTGGGCCTACTGGGCCTTCTGCGGGCCTGAATCCTGGCCCATTGATGGGTTTCTAGTCGTATTCAGGCCGTGGTGGCCCAGTAGGAGGCATATTTTTTATTTTTTGCCTGTTTTTTGTTTTCTTTTTTGCTTTATTTATTTTGTTTTGTTTCTACTTACAACAAAAAACTTATTTATTTTATTTTATTTTGTTTCTAATTACTTATTTATTTTACTTTATGATAATTATTTTTGCTATTAAAGTTTCTAACAAAAAAAGTTCTTTATGAAAATTCTTTTAGCTTTCAATGATTTTGAACAGAAAATACTTCGATAATTTTAGTTGAATCAATTTTATTTATGTTATTAAAATTTATTAAAGTTTATATTATTTTGTTTCTAATTCATTTTAAAATCTTAAAAATACAATTATATATCAAAAAAATCAGAAAATAAAACTAATTCATTTTAAATTCTTAAAAATACAAATAATATATCAAAAAATCAAAAAAATAAAACTAATTCATTTTAAAATCTTAAAAATACAATTATATATCAAAAAATCAGAAAAATAAAACTAATTCATTTTAAAATCCCTTGAAGGTTTGACAAAAGGTTTGATACATCATTCAGTTCATCGACCAAATACAAAGTTTGGTACAATAAATTATTACACATCAATTCTTCACTTGTGTCCCTGCTTGCTTACGATTGTGCCGTATCCATGGAGCATCCTCATCATTTAACTTAATGCTTGGGTCAGTGTTCACTTTGAAGGGCGGAATTTCACCAAACATATTATAATCTTCTGACATGTCTGTCTTGTCCTCCACTCCCACGATGTTTCTTTTCCCTGAAAGAACAATGTGGCGCTTTGGATCATCGCATGATGTACTGATCGTTTTCTTATCTTTCCGTTTCCTCGGTTTGCTACTCATGTCCTTCAAGTAAAAAACCTGAGCGACATCTTTGGCAAGGACGAATGGTTCGTCAAGGTAACCAAGATTGTTGAAATCCACCATTGTCATTCTGTATTGCTCGTCCACCTTTACCCCACCTCCTGTTAGCTTGAACCATTTGCACCGGAACAAAGGGACCTTAAAGGAGGGTCCATAGTCAAGTTCCCATATCTCCTCTATGTAACCATAATATGTGACGTTTTGCCCATTCTCGGTTGCTGCATCAAAGCGGACACCACTGTTTTGGTTGGTGCTCTTTTTATCTTGGGCGATGGTGTAAAATGTATTCCCATTTATCTCGTACCCTTGGAAAGTCGTTATAGTCGAAGATGGTTTCTTGGCCAACATGTACAGCTGATCTCCAACATCATTGTCATTCATTAAATGTTTTCGCAACCAACTGCCGAAAGTCTCCATGTGGGCCTTTCTAATCCAGGATTCAGGCTTCCCCGGGTTGTCCGAGCGTAAAATATTCTTGTGTTGCTCGAAGTACGGAGCCACCAAGCTGGAATTTTGCAGAACTGTGTGGTGTGCTTCAGTCATAGAATGACCGTCCATACATATCGTGGATTCCCTTCCGATCTTGCCTTTTCCACTTAGTCTCCCCTCATGCCGCGATTGAGGAATACCAATCGGCTTAAGGTCAGGAACATAGTCAATACAGAACTCAATTACCTCCTCATTTCCATAGCCCTTGACGATGCTTCCTTCTGGCCTAGCACGGTTACGAACATATTTTTTAATACTCCCATGAACCTCTCAAAGGGGAACATATTGTGTAGAAATACAGGACCGAGAATGGAAATCTCTTCGACTAGGTGGAGCAGGAGGTGCGTCATAATATCGAAGAAGGATGGTGGGAACACCAACTCGAAACTGACAAGGCATTGGACCACATCGTTCTGTAACCGTGGTAGATCTTCTGGATTGATTACCTTCTGAGAGATTGCATTGAGGAATGCACATAGCTTCACAATGGCTACTCGAACATTTTCCGGTAGGAGCCCCCTCAAAGCAATCGGAAGCAATTGCGTCATAATCACGTGGCAGTCGTGAGACTTCAGGTTTTGGAACTTTTTCTCCGCCATGTTTATTATTCCCTTTATATTCGACGAGAAGCCAGACGGGACCTTCATACTGCTCAGGCATTCAAAAAAATGACCTTCTCTTCTTTGGTAAGAGCGTAGCTGGCACGACCTTGAAACCATTCCGGATGCCGGTCATCTGGGTCTTTCAAAAGTTGCTGGTCCTGCCGTGCTTCCTTTGTATCATTTGTCTTCCCATACACGCCCAAGAAGCTTAGCAGGTTCACGCAAATATTCTTCGTAACATGCATCACGTCGATTGCAGAGCGGACATCTAGGACTTTCCAATATTCTAGCTCCCAAAATATAGATTTCTTCTTCCACATGGGTGCGTGCCCGTCAACTCCCCGCGGAACTGATTGTCCGCCAGGACCCTTTCCAAAGATGACTTTCAAATCCTTGACCATATCAAATATCTCAGCACCAGTACGTTCCGCAGGCTTCGGCCGGTGATCTGCCTTGCCGTTGAAATGCTTGCCTTTCTTTCTTACGTTATGATTTCGGGGAAGAAATTGACGATGACCCAGGTACACGTTCTTCTTACAATTAACCAAACGTACACTTTCAGTCTCATGTAAGCAGTGCGTGCATGCATTGTATCCCTTATTTGTCTGTCCCGAAAGGTTACTGAGAGCAGGCCAATCGTTGATGGTTACAAAAAGCAACGCTCGTAGGTCAAATTCCTCTCCTTTGTGCTCATCCCAGACACGTACACCAGGTCTGGCCCACAACTGTAAAAGTTCTTCAACTAATGGCCTTAGGTACACATCGATGTCGTTGCCGGGTTGCTTAGGGCCTTGGATGAGAATTGGCATCATAATGAACTTCCGCTTCATGCACAACCAAGGAGGAAGGTTGTAGATGCATAGAGTCACGGGCCAGGTGCTATGGCTGGAGCTCTGCTCGCCAAAAGGATTCATGCCATCAGTACTTAGACCAAATCTTATGTTCCTTGCGTCAGCTGCAAAATCTTTGAACACTCTGTCGATCTTTCTCCATTGCGTTCCATCAGTGGGGTGTCTCAACTCCCCGTCGGACTTACGGTCCTCTTTGTGCCATCGCAACGACTTGGCATGCTTTTTGTTCATGAACAGACGTTTCAACCGTGGTATTATAGGAGCATACCACATCACCTTGGCGGGAACCCTCTTCCTGGGTTTCTCGCCCTCAACATCGTCACCAGGGTCATCGCCTCTGATCTTATAACGCAATGCAGTGCATACAGGGCATTCATTCAAATTCTCGTATTCACCGCGGTAGAGGATGCAGTCGTTAATGCATGCATGTATCTTCAGAACCTCTAAACCTAGAGGGCAGACAACCTTCTTTGCTTCGTACGTACTGGCGGGCAACTCGTTATTCTTCGGAAACATATTCTTCAACATTTTCAGCAAATTTTCAAATGATGAGTCACCTACACCTTCCTGTGCCTTCCATTTTAGCAAATCCAGTGTGCAGCCCAGCTTTTTCAGACTATTATCGCATCCTGGATACAACGACTTTTTGTGATCCTCTAACATGCGATCCAAATTCTCCCTCTCCTTGTCAGTTTCGCAGCGTCTCCGTGCATCAGCAATGGTCCGACCAAGATCATCAGCGGGCTCATCATGTGCCTCTTCTTCACCTTCACCTAACCCTTCCCCACCTTCAGCATCATCCTCCATGAAAGTATCACCGAAATGATCATGATAGTTGTCATCGATATCATCCCCTTCTTCATCTTCTTCCATTCTAACCCCTCTTTCTCCATGCTTGGTCCAACAATTATAGCTTGGCATGAAACCGTGCCGAAGCAGGTGCATGTGAACGTCTCTTGAGGAGGAGTAACCCTTCTGATTCTTACAGACAGCACATGGACAGATAATAAAACCTTGCTGCTTGTTCGCATTTGCCACTACGAGGAAATCTTTCAAACCCGTAGTGAACTCGCCGGAGAGTCGGGGACCGTACATCCATTGCCGATTCATCTGCATTATTATTATATAAAGTATATAATTAACTATCATGCATTTGTTAAACTAACTAGCTAGAAATAATACAAATTAAACAATGAACTACACACATGCATATTTTATCAATGACACATGAAAGGTTCAAGTTGCTAACCGCGATCGCGGAGGAAAAATAAATGAGAAAGCTCAAGTGTGGCTCGGACACTTCATATCATGTTTGTTTCAGGCTCTCGGGCATTTCATCGAACACCTTGTGTGCATAGGAGGAACCAAAAGCAAACCCACCACCCCCTTCTGAAAATTGTGAAGTGAGCTGAATGAAGTGAAGTGAGCTGAGTCCTATATATAGGGATGGGCCTTTAGTCCCGGTTGGCCTGGCCAACCGCAACTAAAGGCCTTCGGGGACCTTTGGTCCCGGTTGGCCAGGCCAACCGGGACTAAAGCCCCTCCCGTCCGCCAGCTGGATGGGCCTTTAGTCCCGGTTGGCCTGGCCAACCGCGACTAAAGGCCTTCGGGGACCTTTAGTCCCGGTTGGCCAGGCCAACCGGGACTAAAGCCCCTCCCGTCCGCCAGCTGTCGACCGAGCGCGCTGGGCCCAGATAGTTGGTCGCGGGTCTCCTCCCGAACCGCGACTAAAGACCCCTTTTGTCGCGGTTCGATTGTTTTGGGGACTAATGGGGGCGTATGGAAGCCTCTTTTTCTACCAGTGAAAAGAAACACTTTGTATTTTGAGAAATACAAAAAAGAGAAATTTCTGACATAAATAGCATCCATTTTCTGCTATATATTGTCAGAATTTTGTTTTTTTCTATAGCGCAAAACAAAACCAGATTTCTACCGAAACTTGCCACGGGTATTCGAAATGTGTATATGTATCACCGGCACATTTTTTTGAAACTTCAAAAACACAAATTTCAAAATGTTTAAATATAGGGAGAAGTGGAGCTCGGGTGCTGCAATCCATCTCTCTGAGAAAACACTCATACATGGAGGTCAAGGGAAAAGAAATGGTAGCCAAGCGAGTGGCACAAGTACAACTAACCCAACACCAAGTGTGAAAACAGGAGATGTCGGACCTAACAAGATACCACCAATACTCTGAACATGACCGGAGCCATGCTGCCTTGCGAAAACACTGTCCACCATAGCACTGAACACATCGAGCTACCATCGGAAAGGGCCGTGGAGCACTGCTCCTGTTAGGAGATAGTAAGGACTAAGAACGGAGACCATGGGGACACGTGTATATGATAGGAGAACACTGGAACCACCCCACACAAGAGTCGAGGGTTCTGTATGTGAGGGACTTGGCATGCCTGAATCCGTTAGGCAGCTGCAACCAAAAGGGACTCCGGCTGCATGACGACACCCTCAAGAGGATTATGACGCCACGCGCCACCGCTGTCGAGCCCGAGAGGTCGGACTAGGGTTTACACCCCAAAGCCCTACTACCTTGGGGTAATCCACAACAACGACCCCAAAAGGGATGCGACATCCGTAGGTATCGCCATCCCCTGCCCGGGAGCGCAGAGCTTTCGCTCGGGCTCTCAAAAGTACCTCCATCGAAACCAAGCTGGCCGATCCAACCCACAAGGGGAACCACCGCCGCCAGCATCAATCCTATAGATCCACACCAAGGGAATCACCATCGCTGCAACCAGACAATACCAGGATGACACCCCCCCTGTCGCTAGCCTCATAGCCAAGCCGAAGTGCCACCACCGATGTAGCGCTGCCCGTCGTAGAATTGGCCGCACACCCTGTCGATCCATGAGCACCACCCCATCGTCCAGGAAGGAAATGCCATTGCCAGAACATTCGCCTACCGGAAAGCCGACACCTTTGCACGGGCCACTAAACATCGGAGCCGTCGTCCTTCACTAGTAGAAAACGGGGCTTTGGTTGGAGCCTGGCCAGCCCATTCGTCCCGGTTCAGTCAAGAACCAGGACCCATGGGGAGCTTACGTCCCGGTTCGTGCGCCTAGGGCCCGGCCGGGCCTCGGGATGCATTTGTCCCGGTTCATGTGGACCCATTTGTCCCAGTTCTAGGCACGAACCGGGCCAATTGGTCCACGCTCCTGGCCCATAGCCATTGGTCCCGGTTCGTGCTTAGAACCGGGACAGAACGGTGGCCTTTAGTCCCGGTTCCAGCCACGAACCGGGACCAATGAGGTGGCTATATATACCCCATCGCCGCGGCAGAGCATTCCACAGTGCTCTGTTTTTTTTTGGCCGGCGAGGGGAGAGCTTTGTGGTGCTCTAGCTCACCTCCTATGCACATGAGGTGTTCGATGAAATGCCCGAGCCACACTAGTTAAGCTTTCTCCTCTCGAAGCTCGACCTCCAAGCTCCATTTTCCCCGAGATTTGTCTAGGTTTAGCGGTCCCTCACATCCCGTCTCCATCTTCACCGCCGTCGATCGCCCGCGCCGATCTCGTCGTCGGCACCATCGTGGTGAACCTCTTGTTCTTATCTTATTTTTGAAACGAAAACGTTCTTATTTTAGATAGATACTTGTCTAATTTTCTTACTTTTATTATTGCTTGTTATTGTATAGTGCGATGGTTTTGGTATCCGGCCCCGTCGGCCCTCGTCCTGGCTATGATTCGGATGTGGTATATATTATCTTTTATAACTATTTGGTTCATTTATTATTTATGACAATTATGCCGACCAACGTGGCATAGATTTTTTTATCTAGGAGATAGTTGAACCGGAAATTCCAACCGACCCTATTGTCGAGAGGTTAAATTTAGTTGAAGAAGAAAACAATTACTTGAAGGAAAAAATTAAAAAAATGAGGAGGAGAAGATGATATTGGAGTTGCATGTTGTGGATGTCGTCGATGATCACAAGATCAAGATGGATGCAATGCGGTTGAAGATTAGAAAGATTAGAAAATATGCCATTCGTACCTAGGCTTGGTATCATTATGCCGTTGGATCAATTGTTGCTTTGGTAGTCATTATGATCGCATTTGTTGTTGCATTGAAAGGTTTTACATAGTTTCAATGTATGGTTTAGCTAGATGCTCTGGAGAGCTATATGTTATTCAATGAGAACTATGTATGTACTATGGTTTAAACGATGAAGATTATCCATGGTTATGGCGCAATAAGCAAAGGACACAAGCGAAGAAAAAGTGAAGACTTTCTCTCCACAACTATTATGATGATGCCTTTGATCTAGAATATCACTGCAGTTACATGTGAAGAAATAAAATGCCTTTTGTAACAGATGAGTTTTTGTCTGAAACCCTGATACTTCGAAAGAGATTGTCCGTGTTGTACATGAAGTGCATCTAGTTTTTGCCGTAACCCTCTCAACTTTTTTGCACATGCTATGTGGGTGAAATGATGATACCATGCCAACTTTCAACCTTTTCAGAGTTAATTTGAAATGCTTTTGAATTCCAGTGTCTTATAGCTCAAAAAAATCAGTAAATGCATGAACCGGGACCTATGCCCCCATTGGTCCCGGTTCATGGGTGAACCGGGATTAATGGGCTTTCTTTGCCTGGACCAAAGCCCTGTTTTCTACTAGTGAAGCACCTGAAAACGGAGCCCTCCCATCGGCAAGGACCGGGATCCACCGGGCACCCATGGCCCTAAGGCCACAGGAGACGTGGGAGATCAGCTGCGCCGCCGACGGGAGGCAGAAACTCTAGCCGCCTTTTCTTGGAGGAGAGACAAAGGGAGACAACATGTAACGTCAAAGAAATTAGTTAGCACAAGTGCTAACTAAACGAGATCTTCCCAACATATAACCCTGTTTGCACAATCCATACAACTCAAAAATCCACAAACGATTACCTGAATCTGTCAGGACACATAGAGCAACACAAACAACAACATTTTGCACCGCATTTCTGACCCTCAAAGCCAAATGCCCTACTAGAAAAACCTTTACAGCATGTTTGGCAATATTTGGTAAGGGGAATGGGAGTTTAGAGGAGGGAGTTGTGTTGAGATTAGACATGGGATGAGTCGTTTTATTCCCAATCCTCTGTTTGGCGCGTGAAGGAATTATGTGTGAGAATATGAGGAGAAATTGTACTCCCTTGTTTGGTTCATGGGAATTGACATGGGACTAGATAATGGAAGTTAGGATGAAGAGTCAAGATTGACTCACTAAAACAATTCCCATCCAACTCCCACCCCCTCCCTTGTTAATAAAACGGTGGGGGTTGGAGTCTCGAGTCCCTTGCCTATTCCCTTGTGAATTCCCAATACCTGCAACCAAACAATAGATTTAAAGTCTCGCACCTCTTCAATTTTCATTCCCGAACTCTAATTACCCCCAACCAAACACGCTGTTAGTAGTACAATCAAGATTTAAGTTGTTAAGAGCTCCCTGGTGTTTCTTGTTTGAACTTTGAACTAACACGTGATTTTACTTGTGTGACTGTAGCACACGATGCTGAGCTAGGATTGTGAAAACCTAAATCAATGGAATTATGGAATCATAAGATAGACAATAAATCTACCTTCTTGGCTCATGGTTAATAAAATAGAGTGAAATGCGTCATTGGTCTACGTACTCAAACTAATTTCACACTTTAAGCGAACAACTCGGAAAGTGATCGATTTAGGCCACAAACTCGTTTATTTGATCAAATAAGGCCAAACCGATCCAGCAGGAAAAAACCGTCCACGTGGCTGCCGCATCAATCGTATGTATAACTGCTCACCAGCTGACTATTTTTATAGGGATCTTTTTGCAGACTGTCCGTCACAACCTAGCTAATGTCGGAAAATAAATTAAAACAATAAATATCGTGGGGATTTGAACCCACAAACTTTAGGTAAGCACAAGACTTGATGACCATTAGAACAATGGGGAGTTTGTTTATTAGACTACAACGGATTAAATATACTACATTAATATCTTTGACATTAACTTTGCAGCCAGAATTGGGAGATCCCGCATGAACACTTCGAATGGGTGGACATTTCCAATAGTACTCAAGTTACTTCCTTCAATTTTTATACTCAACTGCCTTTGCGTGTAATTGATTTTCTAGGACGAGAATTTTATTTGCCGGCCATCAAATTAGTGACTAGAGAACGTGAAACTATTTTCACGTACAATAGTTCATGGAAGTGTGGATTAACTAGACTAGAGATTGATTAGGTGGATGCATTGGCTGGCTGGCTATGGTTTCACTTTCATACTGTATTCGCCGATCAAATGTGGCAACTAAGTAGACTTAATTGTTTATTTTCTTTGGCATTTCCCATATGACATTATTGCTTAAAGTTAGTACACAAACAAAATTCATTGTAATATATAATTCAATCCGTTGAAGACATGTGTGTAAAGTACATAGCGATCCGGTTAGAAGAGCTCCATCATCTTATTTGATCAAATAAAAGACCGAGTTTGTGGCCTAAATCGATCTCTTTCCGAGTTGTTGGCCTAAAGTGTACAATTAGTTCGAGTTAATGGACTAGTGAGCGCATATCACTCAAAAGGTAACAAGTTACATTGCACTAGCCACACCGCCGGATATCTTTTCATCCGCGCATTGACACGCCGATGAATCCTCATAAACTTCTTTTTATGCATCTGAATGTTGCATGCATGCATGTTTCTCCATATAATCTGGCTCTGACTATATTTATATAGTGAATATTTTTTTTTACTGATTAGCTGATCGCTCATGCATGTTTGCTTGTCACCACAGAGAGCCCCTGATCCCCTTAGTGAGAAGAATAGGATATTTCCCTAGCACGTCCTCAACGAAGACTACCCCCGTCGCCATCACAAAGATCTCCCAGGTTTCATGTACATAACAGACAATCTTCAGCTAGATGTACTGCATGGTCTCAAGGCATAGCAAGAAGGGGCTCTCGCACTACGTTAACCAAATGTACACCATCAACAATAATTCCCAATGTCCCCGCAAAAAAAACAATAATTCCCAATGTGTCTCATTCCCTGCGAAGATCTCTTTGCGGAATAAGATGCCACTTGGTGGATGTACACGATGCATGGAGTCAATTACAAGAAACTACCACATTTGCGGCTAGGTTTGCAGAAAACCACCAAGTCACTAATCCGTTGCAAAAAACACCGTAAAATCTCTAATCTTATTGCAAAAAGCACTGATCAGGTGATTTGGTCCCTTTGATCGCTTTCTGACAAGTGAGGCCCGGCTGTCAAGAGCTGACTTGGCAAACTAATGTCATACACACCCCTGGATCTAAAAATAAAAAGCAATCAACCCCCTTGCTCTCAATCCCCCTGCTCTCGATCCCGCCGGCTCCCGTCACCGACGTCGTGCCTTGCTCCAACCTGACGATGTCGCCGTCGATGTCCTGAGCCGCCGTGCCCAGATGATGGCTTCGTCTGCACGCAGCCGCCGCGGCGACATCCTCAGTAGAGAAGGGCAGCAGCGGCACCCTCAGCTCCATGGCGGCGGGAGTGCTCGGCCCCGCGGCTGCTCGACGCCGTGCAAGCAGCGGCAGCAGCTCGACACCGCTCCTCCCCGGCTCGACGCCGTGCCCGAAGCAGCAGCTCGGAGCAGTTGGGGACGTCCTGCGGTGCACCACCACCAGGGGCTGGGCGACGGGGCTCCATGACGACACCCTCCTCCTCCTCCTCGTGGCGTCCCCTCCCGTGCCCACCGAGGCGTCCTCGCTCCTTTCCCCCGCCGTGGCCCCCTCCTCCGCGCACTCGCCGGCGCCGTCTCGTCCCTGCACTCCGCCACCGTGCCCGCCCCCGCCCCTGCCGCCGACAAGGAAGGAGACAACGACGATGTTGATTACAGCAGGAAGAAGGGCTAGGCCCTAGCAGGTTAGGGCAGCGCCGACGGGTTAGGTGAGGTGGCCGGAGCCGGAGTCGGCGCCGGAGGAAGGTCAGTCGCGCAGGGGAGATGTGAGATGGGTCACGAGCGCAATGGAGGGGGGGATGGGTGGGGGATCTGATTGCTTTTTTATTTTTGATCCAGGGATGTGTATGTTAATTTTTTGCCATGTCAGCACCTTACAATTGGGCCCCAGTTGTCAGAAAGCGATCAAAGGGACCAAATCACCCGATCAGTGCTTTTTGCAATAAGATTAGAGATTTTACGGTGCAACGGATTAGTGACTTGGTGGTTTTCTGCAAACCTAGCCGCAAATGTGGTAGTTTCTTGCAATTGACTCCGATGCATGCTATCTTCTACCATTGATTCTGGAGGGATTTGCCTATTACATATGGATACACTATATGTAAGCAGCTACCACTCTCTTACTCCATAAAGATGATGGTACTTGCACCATAAAGATGATTGTACATGAACCATTGGTGCCTGAACTCTAAACCCAGCAAACCTTAGTCACTGAACTTTTAAAACCGGATAAGTTTAGTCCCTCTTGCACTGCTTCAGGTGGTTTCCTGCTGACATGGAGTAGTTTTTGAATAAAACAATAATTCGCACTGCTGCGTGGTTCAGCCTTGGCGGTACTAGTGGCGCGCGGGCTTCTGCCGCGTCGAGCTCGTTGCCAGGTGTTATGATCCTGCAACGCGCACTATGGCGAGCGATGGAACCTCCACAAGGCTGCTCCAGTGCGTGTGGCTCGCGATGCCGAGTTCATGCCCTTGCAACACCAACGCTCAGCTCATGCCCTGGATGAGTAGCAGCTCCTGAAGCGCCGTGACTTCATGTGCTGCACGATGAGGCTGTTCATCTGCTCGCCCGGATTAGGTAATCACTAAAGCCGTGCTGAGTAGACCGTCGTCGAACGCGATGTTCACTCGGTCGTCACCTCCGTCAACGTCGTGCGCGTTGTGCCACCACCGCTACCCCAGCGTCAGCGACACACAGCCACCGCCGCCGCCGTCGTGTATGTCGTGCTGCTGGTGGTCGTTGGGGAGGAGATGTAGAACGTGTATGCGAGT
Organism: Aegilops tauschii subsp. strangulata; assembly: GCF_002575655.3. Taxonomy (NCBI): domain Eukaryota; kingdom Viridiplantae; phylum Streptophyta; class Magnoliopsida; order Poales; family Poaceae; genus Aegilops; species Aegilops tauschii. The sequence goes on from NC_053035.3 coordinate 431,958,610, forward strand.
TGTTTGATGAAATCCTGGCGTCACGGGCACACAGGGTGGCAGCTAGGAGAGCACGGTTCTTATGGTTGTGATGCAACTAACACAGGTCACGCACGGTGCTGGAATGTTCGCCCTGGACGAGGTCAAGGGTGGCACTGTGGCAGCCCATACGCAGCAGGGTGCTCAACGACGCCGAGCTCACCTTGGCGGAGTAGTAGGAGAAGTACATCGCCGGCATACCATGCGGCCACACACACGCTGCAGTAGAAGGAGGTGGACTGCGCGGTCGCCAGACCGAGCACGATGAGTGCGAGGGTTCTCAGTCACCCGGAGCTGCAGGTCCAGCATGCGTGTGTGAGATGCTCCTTCCAGGTGAGGTCCGCGGGTAATCGCGAGAGGTAAAAAGCAGAAATCAAATTGAAAAATTTGGACAGATGTGGTGGGGCCCACACTGGTTGATTCGAGTCAGAAACCACGCCACGTCGGACAAAAAACCACTTGAAGCGGCACAAGGGACTAACCTTATCCGGTATTGAAAGTTGAAGGACTAAACTTTGCTGGTTCTAAAGTTGAGGTGCCATTTCTATACTTTCAAAAGAGTTGAGGGGTCATTTCTATACTTTTAAAAGAGTTGAGAGTCGAAAAAAATATTTTTCCTTTCTTGATATAATCTGGCTTTGACTATCTTTATATAGTGTATATATCTTTTATTTTACTCAGTAGCTGATTGCTCATAGATGTTTTCTTCTCACAGTGCAGAGTCCCTGATTCCCTTAGTGAGAAGAATAGGATATGACTAGTATTGGTTGTCATAATAATACAAGTGTGGACATCATTCAAACATGTACATGTAATTTTACGGACATATCTGGAATGTCAAGCTATTACATTGATTTGGGACTAGCATTCAGTATTTGCAGCAGCAGATGCATGTGCACATACAACACATATATTATTCTTAACAAACATCCCATTTTTCTCCCCGCCTCTACATGAGCTCCTCAGACCATGCATGCTCGCCCGCCAAGATATGTATCACGTCTATAAATAACACACCCGTGTACATTTTGTGAAACCAAACTCAATCAACAAATGGTAGAATCTAGATATCACGGGTGCGTCATGCATGTGAGCCCATTGAGTGGCATAGCCGATGAGAGTGAGAGGCATCGGGAATTTTAGTTGAAGCTCATGAGCGGGAGCTAGTAGTTCACCATATGCCTGCAGCCGGTCTTTGATGATGTCCTGCATGCACTTTATTAGAAGAAGAAGAGCAGTACAACACCACAAGCAGTCCAGGAGGTCTGGGCCTGCCGGCAGGTGATCAGAGAATACAAGCGCCGGAGAGTGTGCTGGCTAACTAGCTAAATCAGCCACACATCCGGCCGCTCTCCACATTCCAATGTCCTCCCTGATAAGATCTAAGACCCTCTCAATATTACAAGCAGTGTGTTGAAAAATTCTCGCATTCCGCTCTTTCCAGATCCTCCAGTGAATAAGGATGGCAATAGTGTCAAAGTTCGGGCGCGCTTGCTTTGGAATTGTCCTCCTTGCCGCCAGCCACCAGTCTTCGGTCCTGTCAAAGCTGCTGTCCGGGATGGGGAAATCAACTCTAGACCATTGTTTAAAGAAGTTCCAAAGCTGCTGAGTAAATCCGCAGTGCACAAACAGGTGTGCGCCGTTCTCCGGCTGAGCTAAACAAAGTGGGCAGTCCCGATAGGACGGCCATCCTAGTTTCTGAAGGTTGTCTACCGTAAGGCACTTTTTATGTATGACAAGCCACATGAAGAACTTGCAATGTGGGGGTGCTTTGGATTTCCATAAGGGTTTGTAACAAGCAAACCTGATTCCAGCCAAGAAAAACATCATATAAGCGCTGCTGACTGTGAATTGGTGGTGCTCTGTCCTCCTCCACACAAGTCGATCCAGAGTCTCCGAATCGAGTACAACAGCCTGTGCAATGTCCCAGACCCATAAGTATTGCGCCAAAGCTTGGACTGTCAAGCCACCTTTGATGTCCTTAATCCATCTTCGATTGTGTAGCGCATCCCGGACTGACAGCTTAGAATCTTTCACAAATGAAAACAAGGCTGGTGCCAACGAGGCAATACTACGCCCTTCCGGTGTCCAGTTATCAGTCCAAAATCTGGCAGTGTTGCCTCTCCCCAGTATCACTCGACCTGCAGCCGCAAGAATAGCGGAGGCGTCCTTGTCTTGCTGATCTGGAAATAGCTGCCAAGGACGTTTTTCAGTATCCCATCTTAGCCATTGCCATCGACACCGAAGCGCGATCCCAAAATCTTTCAGGTTCAAAAGACCGAGGCCTCCCCATTCTTTAGGTCTGCAAACCCGGGCCCAGGGTATCACGCAATGACCTCTGCTGATTTCCTCCTCGCCTTTCCACACAAAGGCTCTACATCTTCTGTCGATAATCTTCAGAGCCCATGCCAGTAATGGGATGACAGACAGAAAATGCATCGGAAGAGCCAACAAAACCGAGCTCGTCATTGTCACTCTGCCTGCTGGCGCCAACAGTTTGGGTTTCCATCCTTTCAACTTGCTAGAGTACTTGTCAATCAGAGGCAGAATGTCTTGTCTCCTCAATTTGAAGACTGAGAGCGGAAGTCCCAAGTACTTTATGGGAAACTGAATGTGCCGACAGTTAAAGAAAGCTGCAACCTCCATGGCCTGCTCTTCCCCACACCGGATGCCCGTGACGGAGCTTTTCTCAAAGTTGATTCGTAGCCCGGAGGCCTCGCCAAACAGCTCAAGAATTGCAGAAATGACATGTAGATCAGATGCAACTGGGCGAAAAAAATAATCGCATCATCCGCAAAGATAGAGGCCCTTGCGGTTCTTGCATCCACACCAAGATTTACCAGCAGATTTTGACTCGCAGCCCAACTAAGCATAGCTTGCAGCGCGTTGATGGCCAAGATAAACAGAGCCGGCGATATGGGGTCACCCTGCCTTACTCCCTTCCCCAGAGCGAACTACGTGCTAGTCTCCCCATTGATGAGAACCGAAGAGGAGGCTAAGCTCAGAAGACCTCATATCCAGGAGCACCATTTGTTTCCAAAACCTCTGATCTGCAATATCTCCAATAGGAATTCCCAGGACAAGGAATCAAAAGATTTTGATATATCTATTTTCATAAGCACAGATGGGTGTTTCTTCTGGTGCAGGGCTCTGGCCGCATTCCGAACAAATTTGAAATTCTCATGTATAGATCTCCTAGAGACAAAAGCACTCTGTGCTCTGGATATAATACCTGGGAGCAGCAAGGCCAAGTGAGTTGCCAAAACCTTCGAAAAGATCTTGGCCACTCCATGAATTAGGTTTATAGGCCTAAAATCCGTTAGCTGCATCGATCCCTCCTTTTTCGGCAGAAGCGTGAGGATGGACGTGTTCAGCCCACTGAAGGAGGAGAAGTGGCCCTGGTGAAGGGCATCCATAGCTGCCATAAAGTCATCCGCGATGATATCCCAACAAATCTTGTAGAAAAGCCCAGAGAAACCATCGGGACCAGGGGCCCGGTCAGAAGGCATTTCATCCAGCACCTTGTTAATCTCCTCTCTAGATAAAGGAGACTCCAGCTCCCGGGAAGAGGCCTCAGATATCTTGCCAAGGCCCAACCTCGCCAAGTCAATAACTTTGTGTCTAGCCGTTGGGACCCCGATCGATTCCTTAAAGAAATCATGAGCCAGGTTTAAGTTTTCTTCCATGGAGGTAGCCAAGCGCTCTCCAGATTGCAGGCAAGGAATAAGATGCTTCCTTGTGCGCCCGTTAGCTTTGAGATGAAAGTATTTCGAGTTTGCATCTCCTTCCTTCAGATCCCTAATTTTTGCTCTTTGTCTTAGCCTAACTCTCTCCAAGGATGCCAGAGCCAGGCATTTACCTTTCAGAAAGCCCTTGAGTTTTCTCTCCTCAGGAGATAGAACTCTAGTCTCTTGTGCTGTGTCCAGACGGAGAATGATCTCATTAGCTATCTGAAACTGCAAATTCATGGCACTATGTTTCCTTTGTCCCCAGCTTCGTAGTGCCTTAGCAGTGCGTTGGAGTTTAGTACTTAAGACGTGCATCGAATTTGTACTGGATACCTCCTCCTCCCAAGCCTCTTTTACTACCTCCTGGAACCCCGGTAGCTTGCACCAAAAGTTTTCAAATCTGAACCTGAAGGCCCTAGTTCTGCCTAAGGAGCAGGATAGGAGCATTGGACAGTGATCAGAAACATTAGTGCTCAAGGGCAGTAGGTCGCTGATTGGATACAGGTCTTCCCAATCATTGTTAAACAAAACTCTGTCCAGTTTGGCCATTATGGATCTTTCGTGCCCATTACACCATGTGAACTTCCTACCCACCAGAGGCATGTCATGCAGACTCAACTTTTTGATTGTGTGTCTGAACTTATTCATCAGCCTTCTATTAGCTCTCCCTATACTGCGCTCATCCTCACGCGTGACTATATTGAAATCTCCATTAAGAATTCATGGAAGCTGCACCTGCTCACCGTGCTGCTCAATCTCCTCCAAGAACCGCACCTTGTCCCCATCCTCTTGCGGTCCATAAACCGATGTGACCAGCCAGGTTTTGCCATCAGCCAGAGAAGTCACAGTAGCCGAAATAGAGAACTCCAGCTTCTGGACATTTGTGATCCGTAGACGATCTGATCTCCAGGCTAACAGAATTACTCCTCTGGTGCCTTCCGCTGGCAAAGCCTCAAACCCATCAAACTCTGGGCCAAGTGTCTGATTAACCACCAAAGGATCAAGTACATTCAGCTTAGATTCTTGGAAGCAAACCAAGGACACATCACAAGACTGCATAAATAAACGGATAGAATTGCGCCTGGCCGGGTTATTCAGCCCCCTAACATTCCACACAAGTAGTCTAAATGGCATGACTAACAGCAGACAGCACACCCACAGTGTGTACAGGAGATCTAAGCTCCGCACGGCTCAACACTCTCCGGCAAGTTGAAGACCGCAAAACCATCGTGCGCCGGTTCGTCGAAGGCGTCGCCGTCCGGATCAAAGAGAGCAGCCACCGCCTTGATATGGTGCGGAGCCAATGGCGCTTGAAAGAGCTTCAGATAGGCATCCATGGCCTCCGGAGACACACGTTCTTCCGCCCTGATCACTCCGAGGCCACGAAGCAGGACATTTTGTGCCCTCTCGACCGCTTGCGCCGGACTGGAGCCGATGTCGCCGGCCGTTGCCCCAGGATAGACAGCCTGGGCAAAGCCCCGAGCCCTGCCAGTAGCGAATCCTGCGCCGACAGGGGACCAGCCACCCCCGCGCCTCCCATAGACGCGGACAGCGGCGGAAGGAGCTGGTGTGGCTGCAGGGGGACAGCAAATGGCGTGCTCACCGCGCTCCACAGCTCTCCAGACTGTGCCCCCCGCGTATCAGGCATCTTGAGCGGCGGCAGTGTAGCACACGAGCCAGACAGGATGTCTTGCTTCCATGCCTGATCGTCTCCTGGCCTGTCATCCCCACCGCCCTCCGCTGGACTGAACGAGAGGCGCTGAGGGGATGGGCCGCACCGTCCGAAGCCAAACCCATGGTTCGGCATTTGCCCCAGCGCCGCAGATCCCACCGCCGTGGACGCGACCGAAGAGCGGCCGCAAGGGGTGTCTCCCCACGCCGCCGAGCCGACTGCGGTGGAAGACGCCGAAGAGGTCTCAGTCTTGCGCACACCGACCGACACGGCCGCGGGCCTGACCAGGCCCGACACCATGATGGAGCTCACCCGCACCGGGGAACCAACCTCCAATCCTCCAGCTGGGGCGAGGAGGCCATTCACCCGACAGCCGCCCCAATCCCCAGCGATGCCCAGGCCGCCCGGTCCACCAAAGGGATGGCCTCCCGAGCGAATGGCGTTGCCCTGGTCCTCGCCATCGATCCGTCCCCTGAAGCAGCTTCGAGAGTAGTCGTGCCTCCTTGTGAGGTCTTCATCATCCTCTGGCTCGTAGTTCAGGCGAAGCTCCATGTACGGCACCGTACGATCCAACACATGGATGGTAAGGGGGTGAATCAGAGTGCGGCGTTCAGTTGGCGGCGCCGGCGGCGGAGGCGTGAATGGCCAGTCTTCGTCCACCACGTTGGGTAGACCCACCGGCTCGGGAATCTGCAGATCATACACCTTGGGGATGCCGGATGGATTGCGCATCAAAGAAGTGACATCAACCTGCTAGCGATCCTCTTGCGGCAGCACCTCCACCAGTTGGCCTTGAAGATTGTTGACGAGCTGGCTCAGCATCTCCCACTCCCAGCCACTCGATGGCAACCCATTGATTCCCAGCTTGCAGAAGAACTCGAGCTTGCCACTGGATGCTTCAGCGCACCGATGCCAGTGCTGGAACGCAATGGGCGTGCCCGCACACCATATCCGGCCGGTTTGGCTGAAGACCCGGTCGCAATCCTCGGTTGAAGCAAACAAGATGAAGAAATCTGCTGGGTGCGCTACTTCCACCCGGACATACCTCCTCTCGACCTCGCACTCGCGCCCCAGGGCTTGCACCAGCGCCTCCGGCGACACCGCGGGCCGCCGACCTTGCACCGAGGCAAGCAAAGCGCGGTTGCGGAAATCCGCCTCGAGTGCATCCATGCCCGCGGTGCGCGAGATTATGCTGCCACCGTGAGCCGGCCTCAGATTGGGATCCCTGTGGGTAAGCACCTCCCCACGGAAGCGCTCATGAGCCAGTGGGGGGTAGTGCGCCATGAAGCCAGAGGGGGCGGGGGAGGCGGCGCGGAAGAGCCCACCGTCGGCGATTTGGGATGCACGCAGGGATTTGGTGGAGCCCCGCGAGATCTGGCAGGACGCGGCGCCCGGCTATGCGAAGGGAGGGAGGAGCAGGAGCGAGCAATGTGTCCCGAGACCCAGCAGCGGTGGCAGCGAATTTCACCGGAGCACTCCGCCTTAAAGTGCCCTGCCTCCAGGCATTTAAAGCAGAGACCCTCCTGCCACCGGGGAATCCGAGGCTTGGATGCATCTTGGAGCTTGACGGCAGGAGCATCTTCATAACGGCGCCGGTGACGGCGATTCCGCACTTCGACCCATCCGTCGCCATCTGGCAACAGATCCACCGTGGCAGGACGAGAGCGGCCCGGGAGCGGCGCCACGGACGAAGCAGATGAACGGGAGGCCGCAGCCGGCGCAAGGGCGTTATCTGGCCGTTGGGAGTCTGAGCGATAGGGGGGGGGGGGGGGGGGGGGGGATGAAGGCCATGCACGAGTTTGGGTTTATACAGAGATACGTTTCTGCTCCGGTGCTCCCCCCTTGGGCTGAATGCGTGTGGGAAAAACACAAGGACGGTCCAGATGCGTCAATGGCGGTTCATAGCGAGGGGCACAATGGTCATTTCAGGTGGGCGTAGAGCGCGCGTAGACAAGTCGTAGAGCCCTGTATGAGCCCTTGCCGGCCCGTGTACTATTGTACGCCGGGCGTGTACGTGTATTATACGCTCACGGTTGCGTTTCCCCGCGGTCATGCGCGTGCACGTGTCTTCGAAAACCGTGTTCATGGGACATCGAAGCTGGCTTCGCGACGATGACTCATGAAGAAAACGCGAGGATCTGTTCGATCGTGAAACCGAACCCTGAAGACGCCCGCGTATGAGGAGCGGCGAGGAAATAGACGAGCTGTTGAAAAATTGGAAAGAGTGCCCAGAGCCGGGAAAGAAGTGAAAGGCGCCAGAGCCACTGCTGAAGGTATGGAAAACGAGGTCTGTTTTCTGGGACTTGCCGTACTGGAAGATCCACCGTGTGCCTCACAGCCTTGATGTCATGCATATCACGAAGAACGTGTGCGAGAGTCTGCTTGGTACCCTGCTCAACATGCCAGAGAGGACCAAAGATGGGCCGAAAGCAAGGGCAGACTTGAAATCAATAGACATCAGGGAGGAGTTTCACGCTAATGATGATGATGATGAGGCGAAGCAGGACACGGAAAGTCGTCGCAAAGGCAAAAAGGCCAAGAAGACCGGAAATGACTACCCTCCCGCGTGATTCACTCTAAGTCAGGAGGAGATCGAGCAGTTTTTCACCTGCCTCGTAGGAGTAAAACTTCCTTACGGTTACACGGGGAAGATAAGCACATACCTAGACTCAGCGAAGCAGAAGTTCAGCGGGATAAAGTCTCACGCTTGTCACGTGCTGATGATGCAGATACTTCCAGTTGCAATCTGTGGGATCATGGACGCGCACGTCCGTGAAATGCTATTTGGCCTATGCAACTTTTTTGACGTCATCTCTCGGAAGTCGGTTGGCGTGATGCAACTCAGAAGGCTACAGGAAGAGATCGTGGTGATACTATGCGAGCTTGAGATGTACTTCCCGCCCGCATTCTTCGATGTTATGGTGTATCTGCTGGTCCATATCATGGAGGATATCATCCAACTCGGGCCGACGTTCCTGCACAACATGATGCCGTTCGAAAGGATCAATGGTGTCATCAAAGGATACGTTCGCAATATGTCACGTCCAGAGGGAAGCATAGCCAGGGGCTTTCTGACCGAAGAGTGCTTCTCCTACTGCACGAATTATCTAGGCATCGAGAACCCCGTTGGTCTGCCCATCAACAGGCACCTCGGCAGGCTCGCTGGATGGGGTCACCGCAATGGTCGCCGCGAAATGCATGTCGACTTCGAGGGTCGACTCGCCGACTTTGAAAGAGCAAACCTAGTCGCGCTACAACACATAGACGTGGTCGATCCTTGGGTGGTAGAGCACAAAACCTTTATTGAGAAGACGTACAATGACCGAGGCCAACAGAGGACGGACGGAGATATAATCAAAGAGCACAACTCATGTTTCACGCGTTGGTTCGAGGAGAAGCTTCTGTCGTACCCTTTACATGAGGATTGTTCCGCGGAAGAAAAACTCATATTCGCCTTGTCACAGGACGCCGAGCACAACCTGATAACCTATGAGGCGTACGATATCAACGGCTACACATTCTACACCGAGGGAAAGGACATGAAGAGCGATGGTTATCAGAACTCCGGGGTAACGATGGAATCCTACACCGGTAACGACAAGGACAGATACTACGGAAGGATCGAGGAGATCTGGGAGCTGAGCTACGCTGGAGAGAAGGTCCCGATGTTCCGTGTCAGATGGGCCAAGAGCGTCCTAAAAGAAGACCGGTATTTTACCACCATGGTTATACCCGAAGCCAAATCCAAGACCGCGGGCGCAAACGTCACCGCGAAAAATGAGCCATGGGTACTGGCTTCCCAAGTGGACCAATGCTTCTTCATTACCGACCCGTCAAAGCCCAGTCGTGTTGTTGTGAGGAGAGGCAAAAGGAAGATCATCGGAATGGATGGAGTCGCCAATGAGACATACTTCGACAAGTACGGCGACCCGAAGATGGAACATGACGACGACGATGAAGTGCCATACACCACAAGAAGAAGCAGGACCACCCTACCTAAAGGACGTCCGTTCAACAGAAGAACTCCATTTGCGAAAAAGAAGGGCAAGATGATTGTGAAAAGATAGCTATCTAAGATCGATTGTATTTAAATCATAGTCTTCATTTCTCGATTGTATTTCGATATATTGAAATGATATTTCTTCTGTTCTAGTCCTCATGAATATTTATTTATATTTATTATGGTATTGAATTTCTAACTCACAAAAAGTATTGAATTTGTTAATATTTTTTGAACTCATGAATATTTTTAAATTTCATTGGCACGTTTTGAATTCATGAATATTTTTTCAAATTTGATGATATTTTTTCATATTCATAAATGTTTTACCAATTCATAAATGAATGCAATTAAAAATCCAAAAAAAAACAAATCTGATGATATTTTCAAATAACAAATTTGATGATATTTTCAAATAACAAATTTGATGATATTTTTTCATTTTCATAAATATTTTTAAATAACAAATTTGATGATATTTTTTCACATTCATAAATGTTTTCAAATTTGATCGTCATTTTTAAAAAATTATTAGATGCAACAAAAAATAATTAAAAAAAAGTTACTAATGGCGCACCAGAGGAGGGTGCGCCATTGCTATCACTATTTTTATGGCGCACCCCTTGATGGTGCGCCATTACTAACCTTCCCCCCTCTAGCTATGTATGTGTGTTCTGTCCATCGCTCGCCAGATCCCCCTTCCCTCCCTCGCCAGATCCCCGGGCCCGCTCCACCGTCGCCGCCGACCCCCCGCACCCGCTCCGACAACCCCCGCGCCCGCTCCGACGACCGCCGCGCCCGCTCCGACGAGGTGCACTGCACACTGCTTCTTCCTCCTGGACCACCAGCTGGAGCCGGGAAGCTCTCCTCCGCCGGATCGCCTCGCTCCACCACCGTCGGCATCGCCGCTGCCGCCGCCTCGACCTGCAACACCGGCGCCCCCCCCCCCCCCCCGACCTCTCCAAGCACGCCCCGACCTCACTGTGAGCCGCCGTTCGTATCCCCTCTCTCCCCACGCTTGATTTTTTGCCGTAGCACCGTCCCGGACGAGGCCGAAGCCAGTGTCCGCCATGGCCAAGGAGCCCCGCGCTCCGGAACTCCCGCTCCACCTCCGCCGGATCGCCTCGCTCCACCACCGTCGGCATCGCCGCTGCCGCCGCCTCGACGTGCAACACCGGCGCCCCGCCGACCTCTCCAAGCACGTCCCGACCTCACTGTGAGCCGCCGCTCGTATCCCCTCTCTCCCCACGCTTGATTTTCTGCCGTAGCACCGTCCCGGACGAGGCCGAAGCCAGCGTCCGCCATGGCCAAGGAGCCCCGCGCTCCGGAACTCCCCCTGTCCGTCCGCCATGGCCAGCGTACTGCGCCCGGCTGCGGCCTACAGCGTGCGCGCGCGCCCACACTTCCATGGCCAGGGTTTTCTTTCCAGTGAAACAAATTCTGGAAATTTAATCTCTTTATATGTTTGATTGGGGCTTTTTGTCTCTTTGGAATTCTGCATCTCTGTTCCCATGGAGGCAAGGGGAAGAAAACATGTCTTCTTTTTCTGCCTTGTGCCTTTCTCTCTAGATTTTTTTTCATCTTTCCTGTATTCCTACACTTTTTATCACTGTCAGATGGCTTACTTATAACTTGTTTGTGTGCAGCAGGTCAGTTCAGCGGTTCCGGCTCCTCAGGACCATTGTCGGTTCGCCCAAGTAAGTAAACTCTGTTTCATGTTTTTTTCTGTTTTAATCCTTGTGCTCTGAGGACAACCTGCTATATATATGACTGATGCCTGAGAGATCTTTTTTTACCGATTCCCTCACTGGAATGACCTTATCTCATTATAACAAGAAGAAAGACTTGATTATTTGGCTCGTTAATAAAACATTGTTGTGACCTCTGTTTCCTTGGATCAACTAAAGAATGGTTTCTTTATGTGCCCTTCATACTTGATTTGTTAACTTGTGTCATAGAACTTACATATATACTCCCTCTTGTACCACCTGTGTTTGTGTTGGTCTGCTAGATAACTTGTTTCACTTGTTTTTATGCAAGCAAAACTTCTACTTGACTGTTAAGTTGTACAATCTGTACTTGTACTGTTGGAAGCTGATTAATTTGGCGCAATTTTATTTTTGTTTTGTCAAGTCTATGCACTGATTGAGTTAGATGAAAATGTTTAGTGGCACCAATTTCTGCAAGTCTGTTCAGTCAGTAGGGCTAGCTAGCCTAGTGACTAGCACTATGGTCTTTCTGTTTCGTACAACTGCAATTTCATTTATGTTGTTATAAGTTTGTTGCTGTCAGCATGAGTTAACTTGGTATGCAGTAGGCACTGGTCTCATTCTTAGACCGACACACCCGCAGCGCGCATTCAGGCATCATTTGGTTGTTAGATTGTTTAGCTATGCAGAGTGAAATACTAGCTCAGTTGTGCTAGCAAAGAGGAGGCCTCCAGATTTCTTTTTCTTTGCCTAGCTTCAAGTATTACAAATCATTTGCTGTAATTCCTTCATTGGAAAATCATTGCTTAAACTATTTAGGCAGCAGTGTGCGGCGCAACTCTTTGCAAGATGTTTTTTGAGAAACACAGTACCAGCATGTCGATAATAATTTTGGCAGCAGTGTGCGGCGCAATTCCCTCATTGGATAATGATTTTGCAGGTACCCCGAGAGGCCCTTGAGTTTTCCGGAATGTCGATTAACTTCCGTTCCGGCAAATTCGGGTACTCCATATGTCCTATTTTCAGCAAAGGTCATGGTGAAATTTTCCGTGAATTTTAGCATGACTTTGCTAAAAATAGGACATATGGGGTACTTGCGACTAATGCATGGGCCGGGGTATCTTAGTACTTAATTAAGTAGGATCAACTGCCTCTTGTGTTATACATATAGAAGTGTGATATCAACTCATAGTTATTACTAATGTCAGTTGCTCTCTTTCTGTGCCTTTATACAACATGAGCAATGCATAGTTATTACTAATGGTGCCTCGGTGTCGATAAAAACCTAAATGATGAAAGCTTGGCTTTTAGGGTGCCTCGGCGTCGACAAACCCTAAACGATAAAAGCTTAGCTTTTAGGATGCCTCGGTGTCGACAAACCCTAAATGATGAGACCATGATAATTCCTCACAAAACAACCCTTAAATAACACTGACCATTATGCCGTCACCCTTGAAGCCTTGCGGGCATTTGCAGCCCTTAGCTTGTTCATTCTGTAGATTTCCAAAATTCAGTTTTGTACCGCACACCGAAGCCCCAAGAAAGAAAACTGCAATCTGAAACAGATGATCAATTTTCAGCCCTTGGATTAGTTTAGTATTTTTTCACACACTCAGACACCCTTGCTTGCCAAGTGTGTGAGAGAGATAGTGAGAGGAGACAAAAAGAAGGGGGTTAGGAACAGACTTGGACCTTAGCAACAACACACTAACAGGTTCCATCCCAAAACACCTAGGCAATATCACAAACATCTCTCAATTGTTCCTTGACAATAACCAACTTTTTGGCGACATTCCTCGAGAATTAGGTTATTTGGTCAACTTAGAGATCTTGTTCCTTGACAATAACCAACTTTTTGACCAAACTTTTTTCCTATTTAGAGCGAAACATGGCCCACAACGATGAGGCCGGCGGTTCGGGCAAGGCATTCTGGGAGTTGTCCCAGGAGATGGAGGAAGAACCTCACCGCTATGAGGACGCCGCGGAAGACACCGATCCTAAGTACACAACCGCTAGTGGCGTCGGGGATGACACCACTGATGGTGCCGCCGAGGATGCCACCACTGATGATGGCAGTGCACACACAGATGGCAGCCAACCGAAGAGGCAACGGAAGGACCGGCGCCCGAACGTGCTCGGCACCGTCAAGGAGGAATTTACTGAAGTGTCCTCCGAGGGGCATCCAACGGCGCCCAAAGAATTAGTCAATGGGTACGCGGGACAGCTCGGGTGCATTCTCCGGAGCACCGTCTCGATCAACACCGAGAACCTAAGGCATCGTGACCGAGGGAATTTGCGCAACCTCCTCTTCACGAAGCTGCACGAACGATACAAGTTCCTCGGTGACTTCGCAAACACACGCCTCTCAGGGAATAAAGTGAACAATGCCGCCCTCACGAAGATGAGCACGGCCCTGGCTACTTGGAGAGCCGCGGTGAAGAGAATGATTGAAAAAGGTGATAGTTATGAGAAGATCAAGGAGAAAAATCCTTCGATCAGCGAAGCTGACTACCTGGAGTTCAAGATCAAGTGCGAGAGCAACGCAACCGTGGAATCAAGTCAGTGGGGGAAAGATATGCGGGACTTGAACTTAGGGGTCCACAAACTCGGTCCCGGCGGTTACAGAGTGGCGGAACCTATATGGGACAAGGAGGACGCGGAGCGTGCCGAGCAAGGCCTACCGCCCCTCTTTGAGAAATACCATGACAAGCAGACCAGGAACTATGTCAGGGCCCGGTACAAGATTGACCCGGTAACCAAGGAGCTTACCACGGATCCGAAGACCAAGGCGCTTGAGCGTGTTCTGGAAAGGAATACACCCCCGCGTAATTAGCTCCAAATGATTGCATTCTAATTAATGAAGCCAAATTTCGAAATGGTTCACGTTCCTTCCGCAGGACACTGAAAGCAGTAGCGCGGGGTCGCCTCAGAGCTCCCCTTCTCCCCTTTCGACACCCCTTTAAATAGGCATTGAACGTAATGAAAAACAAGGATAAGCTCAGTAAGCCGTCGTCAGCTGGTCGTGTGGCCGGCAAAGGCTTGTCCACGAAATGGTCAGAATACTATACCGCTGGCCGAAAGGAGAGAAAGACCAGCTCGGAAAGCCAGGAGCGCGAGGTGCAACAACTCAAGGCACAAGTGGCGCGGATTCCGGAGATGGTCGAACAGCAAGTGCGATACCAACTGGGAGCGACGATCACCGCCATTATACCTACCTTGGTTTCTGGGCTACAGGCGTGGATTGCGGGCGGCCAACAGGGGCCACCCCCGATTCCCAGCTTCACGGGCAGCAACTCGCGGAACGCGCCGGCGGCGCCATTGGTGTCTTCGGCGGAGGCGGCATTGGTGTCTCCCGCGGCGGCGCCGGCATTGCAGCTTAATGCAACCAGGTGTGGGAAGAATACGCCGGCCGGCACCTTGGCAGCAAGCGGCCCCTCCGTCACTTGCACGCCCGCCGTTGGCGGTGCCTCGACATTAGCCGAGCTCGACGCCATCACGGTAACTAATTAAGCCTCTCGGCCGATGACTTCGTCTCCTTGCCTTAGACTGGGCATCCCTGACGCCCTACATGTTTTTGCAGGGCACCGCCGACATTCCATGCACTCTCCTGCACTTCATGGACGGCGAGTTGATCAATGTCACCAAGGCCAGAATCGTTCAACCCGGCAACCGCCTGTTCCACGGTAATCCGATGCCACCCGACGTGTATAGGGTTCAACTGGTTCGGGTGCTGCGGGGCTACGACGACTTGTTACCTCCGTTTCGACCCCCTGGGGCCGACGAAGATGATGTGATGACCCTAAGCGCCTGCTTAAGCTGGCCCCATGCTTTGGCCGAAGAGCTAGATTCGTTTGGGGGCGGGGGACACCACTCCACAGACAACACCGCCAGTCGTGCCGGTGCCAAGCCATGGCAACACCGCCGCAACGCTACCGGACATGCCGGACATGCATATGGCACAGGATCCGGACATGCATATGGCACAGGATCCGGACGACGACGACGACGACGATGGTACATTTACCAACGTCGATAAGTACTTCAACGAACATGGGTACGGTGACAAATTCTTGGGGCCTCCTTCTCAAGAACCCAACCCTGCAAAAGACGATCGCGATCTAGCTGGTACCGCGGAGAAACCCAATTGCAACAGGTGTCGTCTGGCGTTCAGTTCTCAGGAGACGCCTCCAGCTGCCGCCTTCACCGAGCCTCAGATAGTCGATGTGCGAAATATTATCAGCCCCAACACACTCAAGAAGGCGGTCTCCGAGCAGAACTCGATCCCATTACAGCAGAAGAAGAAGCGACGTAAAAGAAAGAGTAACAAGGGTGCGAGCCAGCCGGCACCGAGTACGATCCATGCTCAGGACGGGCCACCTTCACCTAAGGATATCTCGAGGAGGGTGCATGTGGCGGGTAGGCCGATGCTACCGACTAATCTGCTCAATGCTGCAACTGGTGCTATGCGGAGTCTGCATGACAGTGTTCTTTCTTTGGAGAAGCGGCGTCTCACCGAGAATGATGTGGCATACCCGGTTTTCGTGGCCAAGGTGCTAGAGGGCAAGGGCTTTGTGGATAGCGCCATCGGGGGTATGATCGTCCTGCGGTTTGATGACATCTTCGCTATGTTTAACCTTCATCCGCGGTACTACACCTTCGTTCGACTATTTTCTCTGAGTATGGAGATGCGGATCATTAGAGACAAGACTCCGGACATCATGATAGCCACCCCTCCTTCTACATGCGTGCCAAGATCTTGGGCAGCGCTGGGGACCGGCAAGTCGCGAGTTCATACCTCGAAGGCGTCATTCTGGCAAACTCAGATAAGGATAACTTCCTCGTGCCTTACTTTCCCGAGTAAGTCATCCCCTCACCGCCCCATAACATATGATATCTTAGATTTCGATCGTTCTTTTTTTTCTAACATTCCGTGTTTTGTGCAATGACACACATTGCACACTCATCCTCTTAAGCCCGAAATATTCCATGGCCACGTATTTCGACTCGGACCGTTAGTCGAAGAAAGACTACACAAATATCAAGAAAGTTCTTGATGATGTTCTCCCGGGCTATGCCAGATCTGGAGGCACCTTCAGCAGGCCAATTCGTACGTACGGCAAGCATGTGTTCACCCACAATACGACGTTCCCCTGCGTCAAGCAGCCGCCTGGCGGTCAGAAGGATGCCTACTACGCCCTCCATCACATGCGGGCAATCGTACGGGACCATAATCACCTTCTACTACCAAATAGTCTCAAAGATTGGGCCGCACGCTTGTCGGCAATCCAGGACGCGGACCTCAGACAAGAATTCTTTCGCATCCAGTCAGAGTTTGCGGAAATCATCCATCAAGATGTCCTTCGTACCTCGGGGCAGTTCTACCTCAAATATCAACCGCCCAACAGTGAAATAGAAACAACGCTACAAATGCAGGCTGACAACGAACGCACATTCATGACCATCACGAAAGACGGCGGCTTCATCCATGCTCCGGTCCCTAAGTCGAGTCGAAAGTAGTGATGCTATGTAGTTCTGAAATATCGATTAGCTCATGTTGTAATTAAACTTTAATGAACTTGTATGTCTCTTTGGTTTGGACAGTCGTTCAACTTATATGTAATCGATGCTATTTATTAGTAGGACCATGAATCGTGCTATTAATGTGTTGCTTTTCTCTTCCGATCCTTTTGTTGCATACTTATATATTGCTTATGTATTGTCTGTGAAATGCTACTAACGTTTTGTTTGTCTAGTGCATAGAGATGCCGTCGTATGTCGTGTACGAGGGTAAGGTTCCCGGAGTCTACGACGACTGGGAGGAGTGTCGGAGACAGGTTCACCGTTTCAGCGGTAACAGTTACAAAGGGTACACCACTAGGGCGGAGGCGAAAGCTAGATACGCGCGCTATCTAGCGGGAGAGAGGAGGGAGCGTTGGAGGAACCAGATGAAGACCAGTTTCATCGCGATGATGCTCATCGTGATGACCGCAGCTCTCTTCTATGTGATGGTAGTTTAGATGATCGATATTGACTTGTAATGTGAAGACAAACTCGCTACTCGCGGTTTCGAGACTTGTAATGTTCTAACTTTGTTCGGTCTTTTGAATTCGGAGACTAATATGATGAATTGTATTCGGAGACTAATCTTCTATTGTATTCGATAAATCTGCTGTTTATATGTTGTGTTGTCTATATTCTGTGCAGTAATATATTTTGTAACCTGTGCAAATATCAGAAAAGAAAAAAAATTCCTAATATTCATACTAGTGGCGCACCACACTGCACTTTAGTGGCGCACTGCAATAAACACACTAGTGGCGCATTATGTAGAAGTGCGCCATTAATAACCCAGAGCACAAGGTAAATATGGCCCTCTAAGAGGCATAGTAATGGCACACCGTTTGACATACGAATGGCGCACTCCCTGGTGCGCCACTATTGTCTGGTATACTAATGGTGCACCAGGGGTGCGCCATTAGTATTACTTACTAGTGGCGTGATGATAGTGGCGCACCTGTAGTGCGCCATTAATGGCCAAAACAGGTGCGCCACTAATTAGCCTTTTCCTAGTAGTGAGCGCTGCCGCTATGTGTCTTAGCAGTAGCGCTTGTCGCACGCGCTACTGCTAAGTAATAGCTGTAGCGCCTTATTGGTAGCGCGGCTGCCCGCGCTTCTAGTGGGCATTAAACCCGCGCTACTACTAGGGTTTTACCTAGTAGTGTGCTATGATCCGTCTCCGAGCTTTATTTCTACAATCTTCATGCCGCCAATTTTCCTAAGATCAGCTTGCAACATATAGAAGTTTGCTGCGGTGAAGACGTGAGAAGCAGCTATCTCAAGTTCCCTCGAGCTAGTAACTGTCACCGGTAAACTCTGTGAGGCTATGCAATCATCTCGTGCCTCGTTCTCACGGATACGTACAACGGCGTTCTCATTGTGCAAAATCATATCCACCAGGGTCATTTCACCGTCTAGGTAGAGGTGAAGGCATGAGTTTATACTTTCACTCCTCTGGTTGCTTTTCATGCCAAGCGAAAAACCCTCCGTCAGATAAGCCGCGGCCCACAGTCTCCTCTTCTTATACATCCATCTCAACCATGTTACTATTTTTTCCGACTGCCATCTTTTGGAAAATGTGTGCCATCTCTCCTCAAACGTGGCCGTGGACGTGCTGTAGTACAGAAGAGTTCGGAACTCCTTCAAGGACTTGTGACTGAGGTGAATCTTCATATTTTTTTTATATGCCACGTACATATACGGTGCCACACGTCTGGCAAGACCTGGCAAATTGCCTTGATCATCGCAGCGTCGGCGTCCGTGATAACAGTCTTCGGCATCTTTTGACACATGGACCTCAAAAAAGTCTCCAGCAGCCACACATATGTCTCTTCGGTCTCGTCCGAAACTATGGCACAAGCAAAAACAGTGGTCTTCCGGTGATTGTTAAGACCAACAAAGGGTATGAATGGCATACCATACCGGTTCATCTTGTACGTGCTGTCAAATACAAGCACGTCGCCGAAGTCCTCATAGTCATGACGAGACTGGGAGTCACACCAGAACTTCCTATTCATATGTCCTTCCTTGTCTAGCTTGTACTCGAAAAAGAAGCTAGGATCCCTCTGTTTCCTACTGGCCATGATGCCTATAACTGTGGCAGCATCACCTTTTGAAAGCAGCTTCCTCTTCTCCCAGGCGCAAAGGTTGTATATTTCACGCCTGGTAAAACCAACACCGCCATATCATACATGTTTGCTGATGAAGGAATCCATCATGTCGTGAATTCTAATCCCTGTAGCTCCCATGGACAGTATCTCAGCTCTCTGGTACTCTTTGATTTTTCTGTGGGACCAAAGAAAAGGTACCTCGTCCAGTCCTGCCAAGATATGGCTATGCTTGTCCTCAAAACTATCAACATACCAAACCCCACACTTTTGGTCAAGTTTCACGGTCAGGTACGCTTCGCAGTGGCAGCGTGTCTCGAGTCTAAGCCTACGGCTGTGTCCTTCCTCGGTTAGCAACCTGCTGTCACGTTTTCCTTGTCTGGAACAAACAAACCGCCTATAACGCATATGATATGACTCGGTTTTGCTATACCTGACCTTATTCTTTCTAATGCTGAAACAATTATCTCTAGCATAGCTGTTGTAGAAATCATACGCAGCATCATGAGACATAGAAGTCATTTTTATTATCTGCATGAACATATCCCTCTTATCATCTGCACTCGCAGTATCTTGGACATTCCTTTTCCCCTCATCATCTGTCACCTACACAATCATAACAAAGCCATGAAAACAGTTTTCTATGGTATAACATTACTTCCATACAACATTGATTACATACAAACCTCACTCATGATGACCGACGACTGCGACTCCCCAGAATCAGGTGCAGGTAATGATTCGTCATCAAGGCCTGTCTCCGCGTCCGATTCACCGTAATAGTCGTACGCATTATGACATTCGGAAATGAGCTAAAAATATAACACAAATACATAAGTACTTATCATATAATATTCCAGGATTAATTCAATTTGCATGCATGCCAACAAAAAATTCCACTGCCATACCTGACTAATGTAATCTTCATTCGAGATCTCTGAGTTGTTTTCCTCATCATCATCATGCTCATTGTTTTCCTGACCATCATCATGTTCATCCATCTATAAATTTTCAAAATATAATATTGTCGGATGCCACCAAAAAATTACAACATGATAATGCCACTCACATTAAGATCTTCCAATTCGTTCCCATTCTCTGACCTATCTCCACCATCTGAATTTTCATCATCTGACCAATCTTCTATCTAGTCTTTCATCAGTTCTCCAAACTCCATGTCATACATCATATCAGTTAACTCATCGTCCGCCATTTCCTACAACAAATAATATGTATGATCACATGTGCAAACATTATCAATGCTGACATATACAACACCTAGCGCACGATCGCGGATGTTAAATAAACTACCCCAACCGGAGAGCGCCCCAACCGAGGGCGTTCAGATCGTGCACACAACCGACGCCAACGACCTCTGATCGCCCATGGATTCTCCCCCCTCTCCACACCGGTCATAGGCGTTAAGGTACGTCCCACGGATCCAGTACATGATCACTTCGGATCGCGAGAAGCAGCGCTACCCGTGATAACATGCGCCGCTGGATTCCTAGCCCACGGCACCAGTCGTGATTACTTTGGATCGCCGGTTACCTAGGTAAGCCGCCGCATCAAATAACGGAGCCGTCATGCACACAACCGACGGCAACCGACGCTAGGTTAACCCTAGAAAGAAGAAACCCACTTTAGCCCGCGTGATCCCTGTGTATATCACAACGAGCTGCACTACCAGAACAAGATCTGCGATGGCCTGGACCGCCGGAAAGCTAGGTTACCCGCCCCGCTAGGTTAACCACTACGAAGAAAACATCGGCAGCTCGTTTGATGCTGCCGCGAGCGAGACAAACGTGGGGAAACGGGATGCGGTACCTGCGAGCGCAACGGCGAGCGCTGGAGGTTGACGACGGTGCCGCGCGCGCTCTCGGACGAGATCGCCACCGCCGATATTCCTAGAGAACGTCACCAGAATGATGGAGGAGCTGCGTGAATGATGGAGCTGCGTGATTGATTGAGCTGCGTGATTGATGGATCGGCCGTCGGCAGGTCGTACCTGGTCGTGGGGTCGTGTCATCCTTTTTTTTCCGGGATGCCACCGTATACATATGTATGGGTCATACGGGTTATACGGGGCTTGGATATGGGCTACGGGGCTTGGATATGGGCAGCGGCGGGCCGGAGAAAAAATAGATGGCGGGGGTCAAGAATACCCCTAGGAAATTGAGTTAGGGGGATGCACCGGAGCAAGGCTCACAGAGATATAAGATTACTCCAGACATTAGATTAGGGAGGGGACAAGTGAGTAATCTTCTGATCAGGTGGTAGATGAGCCCGTTACTTTACTAGAAGTCTAGAACAACATAGTACGACCATGAGATTCGTTACATGGACGTGTTGGTAGAACAATGTGCATGGATAGGCTAATCGGCCGATCCGTTATGCTTTCATAAAGAATTTGTAAGGACGTTCTCTATTTGGAGACAATCCATTGCCAAAATGTAAGTAAGCTTTCAAAGATGTAAGGAGTGGTGTACGACGCGACAAACCCAACATGTGACATGTGCAGTGCAAATCCTGCATCGACATCAGCACAGATATATCATCAACAATAGCACAACGTGGCCACGTGATGCATGATCCAACGGCGCGGAAGAACATCGCACCCAAACCTGATTCTTTGAAATATTTGCACGGGAGATTTTTGTCGGAAATGCATGTCATCCTATGTTTTTTATAGTACTAATTCGAAAAATATTAACAAAAATGAATATATTCAAAATTTTCCATTTTGTTTGCCGGTTCCATAACAAATGGTCATCTGGAGTTACGTATTAAGTTCTAAAAAAGAGAGTTATGTATTAAGAAGTCATAACTCTGTAATCCATACAATCAAAACAACTTTGGTACTCCTTCTAAATCAGCGACAATTTATGTCGATCGAAGGTCAAACTTTGGGAACACGAGCAATGGAAGATAGGAGATAATATTTATTCGTTTCAGAAATGTTGACTGAGGGAGCACGAGCTGATGACTAGTGCAAGCCTATTCATCTCAAGTTGGAAAACCTTTAATTAGTTGCTGCCCCATAAGACCACTCGCAAAAAAAGGACTGTTGCCACGGTAGAAACACAATTCAAAGTGAGTAAGAAATCTGTTTGACAAGTTCCCCGAACTCCATGAATCGAATAATAGCGCTACGGAGATGGCTATTCGGCCATTCCGTATATAGCTACAGGCATATAACGCTGTTAATACATATGTATACAACTCAAGAAGTCCAACAAGATTACCTGGCAATTTGTTTGGTCACACAGAGCAAAGGTAGCTCAAAACTAAATGCCAATATACTAGCAAAACATATTTAGTAGTGCAATCGATCTAGAAGCTCTTCAGAGTACCTTGGTTCATTTCTTTTTAACTTCACACTGCCACATGATCTTTTTTGCCCCTAGCACACGATGCTGGATATAAGAACGCAAAACCTAAATGAATGGAACCATAAGGTAGAGAAACCATCCACCTTTCATGGCTTTTTCTTTAAAATTAAATGGATGATATTGCACTAGTTGTACTGGCAGATAACAAGCATGATGATATTGAACCACTTGCAGAGGATGACCTTAAACTCCTCCCCTACTTCGTACTTCTTACTACTCCCCATGGCCTGATTTTTTGTAGGAACCGCCGCGGGGGGGGGGGGGGGGGGGGGGGGGCACGAGCCCCTTTAGTGCCGTTGTGACACAAATCGGGACTAAAGGTCTAACCTATAGTCCCGGTTTGTGTCACAAACCGGCACTAAAGGGGTCTTAACCTATAGTCCCGGTTGGGCAATTTTCAAACTCTACCCCCCCCCCCCCCCCCCAACACCCCCGTATCACCTTTTCAGTTTTGAAAAAGAAACAAAAGAAAATGATAAAACTTCAAAAATTAAAATTCTTCGAGATGTAGTTATGTTACTACATCTACTAGTTAGGTAAATTTAAAAACATAAGTTTCGACATGTTTTGTAAAAAAGTGATTTGAAAAAGTAAAACGACTATATCTTTTGCATACGATGTCGAAAAAAACGTATAATATATCAAAATATACAGCACAAAAAAACAAATCCGGTTTTGACCGCAGTTGGCGGTTTTGCAAATTTTTAGAATCCTCAAATTCTGAAAGGGAAAAAAATTTATGCTCAAATATCAGTTTTTTTGAATTTTGGTTAAATCTGGTCAAACTGTGGTCAAACTACTTATTCAAGAAATATTAGTGTTACTAAATAATTATTCAAGAATATTAGTGTTACTAAATAATTATTTCAGTTTTTTTGAATTTTGGTCAAATCTGGCCAAACTATGGTCAAACTACTTATTCAAGAAATATTAGTGTTACTAAATAATTATTGTTTTTTAGAATAATAGTTTCAAACTCAAACAGTGAACCGTGTGACTTCATGCTCAAGCTAAACTCCTGAGGGTTAATAGGATTGACAGCTTACTATTGTCAGCGAAACAACAAGCGCGAACATGGAAACTAGGGGGAATAGAACTCAGAAATTAAGCGTGCTCAGGGTGGAGTAGTGACAGGATGGGTGACCGGTCGGGAAGTTAGACGATTTGGAATGAGTGATCCACACTTGAGCAGTTATGAGGGTTGACTAGAGACTAAATCTTCAAATAATTCCTGACAATATTAAGCTGTCAATCCTATTAACCCTTAGGAGTTGAACTTGAGCATGAAGTCACACGTTTCACCGTTTGAGTTTGAAACTATTATTCTAAAAAACAATACTTATTTAGTAACACTAATATCTCTTGAGTAAGTAGTTTGACCATACTTTGACCAGAGTTTGACCAAAATTCAAAAAAACTAAAATTTGAAGATAACTTTTTTCCTTTCAGAATTTGAGGATTCAAAAAAATTTGCAAAACGGCCTACAACTGTCAAAATCGGAACCGGGTTTTCGTGCTGAACATTTTGATATATTATACTTTTTTTCCGACATCGTGTGCAAAAGTTATAGCCGTTTTACATGTTCCCTACACTTTTTGCAAAACATGTCCAAATTTATGTTTTTAAATTTTCCTAACTAGTAGATGTAGTAATATAACTACCTCTCGAAGGATTTTATTTTTTTGAAGTTTTTATCATTTTCTTTTGTTTTTTTCAAAACTGAAATGGCGATACACGGGGGGGGGGGGGGGGGTAGAGTTTGAGACAAGAACCCCTTTAGTCCCGGTTTGAGACACGAACCGGGACTAAAGGGTGCCCTTTAGTCCCGGTTCGTGTCTCAAACCGGGACTAAATGTCTAATCTTTAGTCCCGGTTTGAGATACGAACCGGGACTAATGGGCATCGCACCCTTTAGTCCCGGTTCGTGTCTCAAACCGGGACTAAAGGTCTCATTTGAACCGGGACTAATGGCTTTAGCCGATCGAACCGGGACTAATGTGAACATTAGTCCCGGTTCATAATGCAACCGGGACTAATGTGTATATTGAGCTCGAACCAAAGCCCTGTTTTTCTACTAGTGTGGGCCCCACGGCACAACATAGGTGCGTTGATACGTCTCAAATGTATCTATATTTTTTATTGTTCCAGCCATTATATAATCACTTTTATATACTTTGTATTAATTTATCTTATTTTTCTAGACTGTCCTATTAATTTAGTGCCCAGTACAAGTTTCTGGTTTCTACTTCCTTTTGGTTCTGCAGAATATCAACATTTAGGAAGGTCAAAACACGATGCCAAATTTTGATGTTTTTTCTGGACAACGAAGGAACCTAAAATCTTTGGGGGAGGACCCGACGTGCATTAGGGAGGCCCCACGGCCAGGTGGAATGCCGCCAGGGCTTGCAGGGCCCACAACAATCACATTTGCTCTGCTCCACCGCCATAAATCCCTAACAATACTGAAACCCTTCATCATATTTTAAGAAGAATTTTATTCCCGCCGCAAGTTTCTGTTTCGCGAAGATCCAATGTGGAGGCCTATTTCGGAGCTTTGCCGAAGGCGGAGTCCATTTCCAAAGTCCTCTTCATCAAATTTGCTGCATCCATGATGATTTGTGAATAGTTTCAGTAGGACCTTCAATACCATGCCCCCGTCAGCTGCCTCACATGATTGGGATCAATTCGATGTCATCGGTGGTGTGTTTATTGGGGTATGATGAATGGTCACTTTATGATCACATTTTTCATTGAAATCAATTGAATCTTTTGAGGTTTTCCTGTTGTATGTTTAAATAACTTTGCATGTTCTATGATCTATGTATCTTCTTTGGCCAAGTTCCATGGGATTTTCTTTAGAGGGAGTGATGCTTTCTAGTGGTTCAATCTTGTGGTGATCTAACCCAGTGATAATAAGGGCTAAGACACATATTGTATTATTCCCACCAAGGGTAAAACAATGAGGTTTGCTAAATTGAATGACTTCTTCTTGTCTAAATTATGTCATCTTGCTTATTGCGATAATCTGTTTCATGCAAACTTAATACCTTGAGATGCATGCTGGATAGCGGTTTTGGGCTGGAGTATTAGTAGGAGACGCGGTTGGATTACCGGTCTACTTATCACAGACGTACGCCTATATGACATTATAGTATATATGAATGATCATATTCGTAAATATTGTAATTTTGACGATTCACCAACTATGATTTGTTTACCATGTAATTTTCCTGTTTTCGAGAGAGATACCACTAGTGAACCTATGGCCTCTTAGGTCTATTTTCCATTATTCAATTCTTCTACAAAATTGATACTATTTTGTCGTGCCACTTTGCTACTATTTATCTCTATCCCTTGAGTTTAATCTTGTAAATAGCAAGGCAAGGGGATTAACAACCCTCTTGTCGTGTTGGTGTCGTGTGTGCATGTGCTACTTATGTTGTTGGCTTGGGAGACTCCTACTGGCTTGATAACCTTGGTTCTCTAACTGGGGAACATACTTGCTACCGTTCTGGTTCACCCTTACACTTGGGGGAATCCCAACAACTCCTGCGGGAGTAAGCAAGCATCTACAATCGACGAGTGCAACTAAACGCAAACCTTGACTAGAAGTTCAACCACGAAACTTCTGAACAGTCAGCAAGTTCGTAAATACAAATAGTTTATATACAATTTCATTTGGGGGCATTGTGTTTTCGAGTGTACCATCGCATTGGTCATTGGCGAGTTTAAGTATACATTTAATAGTTTTTTGTACTTTCATAGTGTTGAATCGATCGTGTTTCACCATGTTCATAATTTTATTTTTAAAACTTGGTAAAATATATTCAAATGTGGTTTCATTTTAATGTCATAGTCGTCATACAGACAAAAATGCAAACAAATCATGATTTAGACATTTGATTCAAAAGATAAAATGGATCTAAATTTGCGAATGATAAAAAAGAATGGGATGGTGGACCGTGGCTGGCACACTATGCTTACGTGTGGTTAAAGAAGAAGCTGATGAACTATGAACTGTACCATGCATGGCTTCCAATATCCAAGTAATTCAAAGGGCTCTCCCATGGAAGAATTGTGTTTCTCTTGTTTTTACTTGAGAGAGTCTCTGGCTGGGCCATCATCAAGCTAGGCTATCCCTCTGTCCCTAAGATACTAACCAACTGACTAGGTCTTCGTAGCAGCTCAGCTCGTGGTGGTGGTATTCGGTGTTCTGGCGGCCCCGTGCGTCTACTCGGCGAGGCATCGTGCGGTTCAAGTCAGCTACTGGGACAGGGTGGCATGACTGCGGGTGAAAATCGCGTCGACTTTGGTCTTGACGGATGATGGCGTTGCCATTGACGTCGTTTCCTTGTTGAGGCATCGTCGTTGCAGGCAACGTCATCTCCCTCAGGCTTCTCCGAACGAAACCCTAGTATGGGTCTTCCCGGGTCGAACGATGACGACATCTTCGATGTCGTTTTCCCTCCCGGGGAATCGTTTTGGAGCAGGTGCTGACTGGAAGGGCCCAGAGGCGGAGTGGGGTTTCATCTTCCACATCGATGATGGCGGATCTCGGTGGCGTGGCGCAGCGGAGACTCGGCGTCCGATGCAGGTTAACGGGCTCGCGCAGGAGGACATCGATGTCTTGCGTCGTGGTGGCGTGGACGGCAAGCCTGGCAAGATTGATGCGTTAGTTCCTCTTTTGAAGAAGGATAGGTGGAAGACGGCGGTGGTCGCCTCTGAGAATGCGCCGGACCGGTGTGTACCCCAGACCCGGCATTGTGGCTTGTTTCACAAGTAGAAAACGGGCCTTTAGTCCCGGTTCTGGAACCGGGACAAAAGGGTTGGGACTAATGCCCAAAACCTTTAGTCCTAGTTGGCTTACGAACCGGGACTAAAGGATCTCCCCGTGGCCGTTGTCTGGAGCTCCACCTTTAGTCCTGGTTGGTGACACAAACCGGGACTAAAGGATTTATTTTTGAAATACCAACAGGGACTAAAGGATTTTTTTAATTTCTTTTTCGGAACTTTTTTGAAAAAAAAATCAACTTTTTTTATTTTTAAATTTCTGAATTATTTGACAATTTGATCTCTAATCACCCCTCATCACTGCTCAAGTATGGATCACTCATTCCAAATCGTCTAACATTCCAGCTGGTCAGCCATCCTCTCACTACCCCAGGCTAAGCACGCTTAACTTCCGAGTTCTATTCCCCTTAGTTTCCAAGTCGATCTGCACGTGTTGTTTTCCTGACAATATTAAGCTGTCAATCCTATTAACCCTTAGGAGTTGAACTTGATCATGAAGTCACACGTTTCACCGTTTGAGTTTGAAACTATTATTCTAAAAACAATACTTATTAGTAACACTAATATTTCTTGAATAAGTAGTTTGGCCATAGTTTAACTATAATTTGACCAGAGTTTGACAAAAATTCAAAAAAACTAAAATTTGAGGATAACTTTTTTTCCTTTCAGAATTTGAGGATTCTAAAAATTTGCAAAACGGCCTACAACGGTCAAAATCGGAACCGGGTTTTCGTGCTGAACATTTTGATATATTATACATTTTTTTCCGACATCGTATGCAAAGTTGTAGCCGTTTTACTTTTTCATAATATTTTTTTGCAAAACATGTCGAATTTTTTTGTTTTTTAATTTTCCTAACTAGTAGATGTAGTAACATAACTACATCTCGAAGGATTTTAATTTTTGAAGTTTTTATCATTTTCTTTTGTTTTTTTCAAAACTGAAATGGTGATAAGGGGGGGGGGGGGGGGGGTAGAGTTTGAAAATTGCGGAACCCCTTTAGTCCAGGATGGTGTCCATCCAATCCTACCATCGACTAGATCTGCTAGCACCGTCCCAGCCATAGTCACAACTAATGTTAACCAGGCCAGAGTCACGTTCTATTAAAGTGGCAAAAAGAATTACTTTTTAATATGACAAAACTAATTCTATGAACTATTATTAAAGGCTAAACAACTACTAATACAAAATAGTAGCAAAATTAATATTAATTAATTATAAAAATTTATCTACTATTGTCTAACAGAAGCATACTACAACATGCTAAAATCTACAGAAAGAACTAACTAAAAATAATTGAAAACAACAATTAAAGGACTAAAACAACTATATAAACAAAACAATACTGTTTTAATTAAAATGCTATTTAAATTATTCTAAAAATAACCAAATTAATGTTACTGTGACAACAATCTAGCATGTGACTAGGAGCAAAAAGAATTAAATTAAGAACTATTTTTAAACTCAAATTATTCACAATCTATAATTTGAAGCAAATTTGAACAAATTCATATTTAAGTCATTCAAATTTGAAAACTAATGGTACAAACAGAAACTAGACAAAATTTTGAATCTAATGCAAAAAAATCACTGAAAAACATGAAAATATCCTAAAAGATATAAACAATTTAAAACAGAAACTAAAAACAAAAACACAAATGGAAAAAAATAACTAATTTCGGAATCCCTTTAGTCCTGGTTGGTGGCTCGAACCGGGACTAAAGGTCTAACCTTTAGTCCCGGTTGGAGCCACGAACCGGGACTAAAGGGCACGAACTAGGACTAATGCTTGCCTGGCGCGCTAGCCGCTTGAACCGGGACTAATGCTCACATTAGTTCCGATTCGTAATGCAACCGGGACTAATGTGTAGATTGAGCTTGGACCGAAGCCCTGTGTTTCTACTAGTGTTTTAGATCTTAGGCTTTGGTGCGAAGTCTGTTTGGTATTCGGCTCAGATTTTCGGCACCGCTTTATCAAGTGGTTAGAAGTAGTGACATATGTTGCCGGGTTGGCGGTTTCAGACTTATTGATATATTACCTTTTAAGATCTTTGTAAATAATTAATAAAGTGGCTATATGCATCGCGCAGTTGCAGATGCCGGGGTCATCCTCCTTTTTAAAAAAAAATGAAGGATATCCTACTACCAAATATGTGCCTATCTTTCTTTGGGGGAACCTTGGACCGTCGGCCTTCTTGCCCTGGTCGCCAGCCTGAGTTAATTTATGCTCGCACAACTCCAGAAATGTGTGCAGAGAGCAGTTCATGCACTACGTACGTGCTGTCAGTGACCAACATCCGCTAAACTTCCCAATGTCTCATTCCCTCAATAAAAGATCTTGCTGTGGAGTAGCCTATGACACTCGGTTGGTTCACATGCATGATGCCGCATGCTATCTAACTTGTACCATTGTTGCTCGAGTGTTGGTTCTACCACCTGTGCACAAGGCTGTTATTTATAGAATGTGTTGATAGCGGCGAGCATCTTATTGGCACACACAGAAGCCAGGACGTGTAATGGAATATTCCTTAAGAAAAATTAGATCTGGTGTATGTGACCTTCCATCAATCAAAATATCTCATGCACCTACTGCTGCGAGTACTAAATGTGGGTCCCTGCTCAATGTACAGAGTGGCTTGGCACTGTATAAACAATAAAACTGCATGTACTTGCCTGAGTACTTGCATTTGTAACACAAATTCTACAACCAATTGTTGTAGCCATATGCCTCTCTAAAAAAGATCAGACACGACCAAAAAAAAGAGACAGCGTATGGATAGTGTCAGAATCTATTGACCCTCGTCATTAAAATCAAACCCAGCTACTAAAATGGACGATGAGGATAAATTAACCTTTTATTTCTCGATTAATGTGAGAATCGGCATTTGGCGGCCCAACAAAGGTTCTATTATTTCAATCCTCATCATATATTAAACACCATAAATCCTACAATCAGCGTTTGCACACTCCATTATGCGGGGCGGCATCCCATCAAACAAGCAAACCATCACATTTTGGGCAGGGTCCGGCGGGCTCTCCGGTGGCGGGGATGCGTGGATCTGGTAGCTGCCGTGCTGGGAGACGGCGGCGCGGCCCCGCAGTGGTCACGGCAGGCGCTCGGCTGTGCGTGGCCGATTTCGTGGTGGCGTGGGCTAGGTCGCGCATGAGGCCCGGGCGCTGGCGTCGGCTGCGGGCGGCGGATGGGACTCCGGGCGGCGGCCTCGGTCGGGGTTCCGACGTGGCTTGGGCGTGGACGGCGTGCGTTCGCGCGGCGGCGCTCGGTTCATGGATGCGCGTGTGGGGTGCGGATCGACAGCTGGGCGCGGCAGCGGCCGGCGCGCGGCGGGCGCAGTCACCGGCGGGGTGTGGCGGCTGTGCTGCTCTGGAACGCGAGGTGCACTGTAGGTGGAGATGCTGCTCGTCTGCTCTGCTGCTTCGTTTGTGCGGCTTCGTTCTCGATCTGGTGTGAGCTAGCTCCTCGATCCGGGCGCTGCACTTCGCGTTGCGGCTTTGGTGGCTGCGGTGGTGGTGGTCGCGGTGATGTTGCGGTGGTGGATGGGGCTACGGCCAGGGGGGCGGTGCGTGTCTGGTCATGGTGGATTGTGGGATCCCGTGGCAGATTGAGGTCGGCCTCGGCAGGCGGTGGTTGATGGGTGGTGGTCGGTGGCTGCAGGTGGTCATCTCCGGGAGAAATCCTTGCTCCGGTCTTCTTCGGAGCCGACGTCCCGCGGCGCCCGCGGGTGCCGTGATCTTTCTTGGAAGCGTCGCCGTGGAGGTGTACTCCTCCTTCTCCACACAGCTTTGGCTCCGGAGGGAAACCTCAGATCCGCTGGATCGGGCGATGGAGGCGTGTCAGCGTCTTTCTCCTCCTTGGGGGCATCGTCTCGGAGCTGGCTACGACTGGGAGACTGGTGGATGATGGCATCTTCGCCGTCGAGAGCGGCATCTACGCTGCGTGGTTTGCTGAGGCGGGGCGTTGGTTTCTGTTTGGCAACGATGATGGCATCGAGTGAAGCTTGGGTCGCGCCATGGTCTTCGGTAGTTGGTACTTCCCGGCGTGTCCGAGGTGCTCTTTCGTGGTTGCTGGTTGCTTCGAAGTCGGAGCTGCGTTGGAGAGTCCAGGTGGTGACGATGACAGGCATTTGGTGGTCGTTTGCGGGGGGCACGGTCGGCGCAAGTCCTGCATATTTCCCTTGCGTTGCTCGTCGTCAAAGTCGGAGCTGTCGGTTGCTTGCGCGTGTGGCCATCTGTTGGCATGTGCCGTCGTGGCTTTTGTTCCATGTCGGTGGCCAGGTTGGCCGGTGGTGCCCATGTTATGTGAGTTGTGTTGTATCGATTTTAGCCCGGTTTTCCGTCAATTAATCGGGCAATTCTCTTCTTCTTAATCAATGAAAATGGCAAGTCTTTTGCCTCGTTTCAAAAAAACATGTTGAAGTTATACAAAATTTGAATATCTCATTGGCTACATGCGCTCAGATCATGCACGTGTTGGCGGTCACGCGTGCATCATCCTGGACATCTAACCAATTCCTTTAGGTCCATGTAGCGTGACTGCCGCCCGGCAACGTCACGGACGTTTGGCACACTCGCCCAGGCAATGACTCTGGTCATGGGGTTTACCTACTCATTCGCCACTCGGATGTAGGTTGTGGCCCATGCTCGCATCATGGTGGCACTCCATGAAGCACCTATAGTTTGCTTACAAGAGCATCTACGGCTAAACCGTGGAGAAGGAGCGAACGGCCCAGCGAAAAGGGGGATCGCCCCCGCGTCGCTCCCAGGAGGGGTGACTCGGGCGGATCCCACGAGTGCGCCGCCGCCCCTTCCTCCTTTGATCCTCTTCCCCTCGCCGCCGCCGAAGGACGCCTCCGGTCTAAGGCCGTGAGGCTGACGGCGGTGGCGGGTTTTCATCCTCTTCGCGCGACTGATGGCGGTGGGGGCCCCACCTCTCTCGCGTTGCAGGATCTCCAGCTGGAGCTCCATGGCGGCCTTGGACGGCATGGTTCTTACGGCGGAGATGGGCGGCGACCATGACTGCCGTTGTGGCCGTGAGGGCGGCACGGCGTCTGGTATGGGGGGCTCGGTGTGGCTCAGCTACTCATCTCCGCGTGGTGCGGGTTGTGGCGGTGGTGCCCGTTGAGATCTCGGGCCTGCTGTTGGGAGCTGGCGGGTGGCGCGGTCCTTTGGTTCTTTTTCTCTAAGATGGTTTTCTGCCGGTTGCCGACCCTCATGGATCTGGCCATTGACAAGTTCCAGAATGCTCCGCTGGAGATCTTCATTGGGTGCTTGACACTTGTAGATTTCTGGGTCGGATGGGATTCGGTCGTGTGTGCCCCTATTTCAGGCCGAGTGGCTTCAGGAGGGTGTGACGTAAAGTTCCGTTGGCTGTTGACAGTATGGGACACGTCGGTATTTCGATTTCCATGGTGAAGATAGTGACAGAGGACGTCATGTTGGCTGAGGTCTGAGGTCTTGTAATAGCGGACCGAGTCTTCGCGGCGATGAGGACTTTGCTTAGTGATTCATGACTCGTGGCACCTGCATTGACAAGTGGGGGAGGCAACACAAATGGAGTACAGAGTCTTTACTTTCATGGTGAAAGCCCAAGGTTTGGCCTTAATTGGTTGTGCCTGATAGTGACCTTGTTGAAGGAATTGTTTTAAGAGCACGGATCTTCTCCAGGGTCAAAACCTAAGATCTAGGATCGGGCGATAACGGTGCTTATACACTGTTTACTTCTTGGAGGCATCGCTTCTGGAGAATCAGGACTTCGAATGTTGTCTAGGTAGTTGTTTTTGCAGCTAGAGGAATTGATCACTGCTGCGGGATCTTTTTTCTCTTCTTCTTATTGTTTTTGGCTGTGTGCATCCGTAATCTCTTTACTCTTTACGATATTGCGTTGTTGCAGGGTCGGGTGTAATTGGTATCTCCGCGATATTAATATATTTCCTTTGTCGAAAACAAGAGCATCTATAGTCAGATTTGGCAAATCGGACCGCTCAAACACTCATGGATGCGTCCGACGGTGCGTCCGCGGACAGTAACCGGTCACCCGCAAAAAACGCATTTCACATCCAGATACCTCAGATTCATATTATTACATGCAACGTGAAACCTAATCTACGCGGAGCTCATCCGGCTCCGCTCCCCGCTCACCCGGCTCCGCCCTGGCCATGTCCAGCGGAAGGCTGCGCTCCTTACAGTGTTGGTACACGGTCGCCGGCAAGGTAGGGTAGGGCATGGGACACTAGCTGGCTCACGGGACTCAAGGCCCCGCCGTCTCCCATGCCCTATACTCTTCCTCGTCGGAGACCGGAACCCAACAATACTGGTGGACATCAGATCGACGATGGATCCGTCCGGGGACGAGCCGCCGATGTCCACCACGATGCGGTTGCGGCGCCCGGACTGATGCGCCATACGGGGTGCCGGAGAATGTGACTCCGCCTCGCCGATGTCCGCCGTCGCGAGGGTTGCTGCCGCCTCCCGCGCCCGGTGCATTGCACGGCCTGCACGCCGTGCCATGGCCTCGTGGGACAATGGTGCGCCCCCAATATCGATGCGCCACCGGAGGGGTTGCGCGTTCGCCGGTGCGGTCGGACGCCCAACGGACCGAACGACCTCCGGCGAGGCAGCTACTGCCGGCCTAGCGCCGGATCCATGCGCCATTTGGGCGGACGCAATGGATTCCCGACAGATGGAGTCCGAGCACAACCGTCCACGGGCCTCCTCCCGGGAGCAGCGGAGCAGCCAGACGACCATCTTCTCCTCAGGACCGCGTGGGATGAGCTCGGGGTGGACGGATCTGGAGATGAAGGATTCGGATCCGCTGCCCGCCATGCTGGAGACGATCGGAAGGAGCCGAAGACGAGCTTGGGTCCCGTAGGGACGTGGAGGGGAGGGAAGTGAAGTGGCTAGGGTTTGGCCTGACGAGCGGATGGGGAGGATTTTATGTGGGTTGGGTGGACCAGCGTGGGTTCGGTCCGACGTGGCGGGCGTGCCCGGGGGCTCCTATATCCGCCCCATATTTGTGCTGAATATGGGGTATCAGTCAGCCCGGGTGTTTGAGGGCTATCTGAGAAGTCTGTCTGGGTCAAAAAATCGTAACCGGGCAGTGATCAGTCGGCCCATTTGGATGTATTTGATAGGTTTGAGGCGCCCGACTATAGATGCTCCAATAGGCAAGTGTTTTGATTCGAGTGGCCGCAACGCTGAATATGTTGACTACCTACCTAATGTTTCCATCTAGGAAAAAGAACTGACCTGGCTTACTATGAGTGATGCAAGCGGCACCCCCCTTCCGCCTGATCTGTAGTCAAATCGGTCATATTAGTTGAAGCATTTTTTTTCAGCAATTTAGTTCACTTTGTCCACGCAAGCCTGTATAGGGACGCGTGTCTGTATTGTCCACGCAAATCTATTAGATTACGCATGGACAGTTCACGTCCCTATACACTCATAAAGGTCCAGAGAATGGTTCTGAAATGTTGGTTCATCGAATAGTAAAAGACGTGAACAGGCCCTGTACAGAATGTGAGTGCTATAGCTTTGATATTGGCCCCCGCTATTAATTGACATGCAAGCTAAATGACAGATGTAATGGTTGGTGAGGCTATTTTTTTTAACAACTTTACTTCCTCTTTATTCATTCGTGATCAGGCTTACATCTTTTAGTAGGGGAAGAAGCTCAGAAGGAGCATTATCTAACCACTCATTACAAAGCGAACTTCTAGCAATCCTAGCTAGTTCATGTGCAACCACATTTGACCCTCTGAGGCAAAATTCGAAGACAATAGAGCTAAATTCACAAGCCAGATGATAACAATCATCAAAAATGGCCGCGGCATCTCCAGCATATTGGCCATCCTTATTCATTATTTCCATGAGTTCCAGATTATCCGAGTTGACAATCAGTCTATTGCACCCAGCTGTGAGCGCCATATTCAACCCAAACTTCAGAGCCATTGCCTCAGCAGTTAGTACATCATAACAGGAATCAATGAGCTTGTTTCCAGCTACAACCATATGTCCTCTATCATCTCGGATGACTGCTCCCATCGCCCCCTGAAGCAAATCCCAATCAAAGGCCGCATCAACATTTAACTTGACATATCCACTAGGGGGTTTGCACCAACCTCCCCTCTTTAACGAGGCCTTTGGATCACATGCAATAGCATAGTTAGCTGCTAAAGCACATACCGCTTGCGCAACTCTCTTCGCATCTTGCACCGGCTCATTGTGCACAAGCTTTCTCCTCTCCCACCAAAGGTACCAGCAGCAGGTGGACATCAAGTCATGGAAGTTTTTCACTCCCAGCACGGCCGCTTCTTGTGCTGGTAAATTAATTAAGTATGATAGAATCTCCTCCCCTGCTCAGTCTACCCCACATGCATGGCGTATAACATCCTCTAGCCCCAACTGTCGCCAAACCTCTCTGGCCTTATGGCATCGAAAGAGTACGTGAAACACATCTTCTGCTCCTTGCTTACATGCAGGACACGTCGGCCGGACTGGGATGTATCTATTAGCAAGAACCACATTGCATGGCAGCGTTCCATGTAAGGTTCTCCAAAGAAAACTTTTAACTTTTGCCGGACAATTCAGTTTCCAAACCTTTTGCCATGTTGGGTTAGCACTAGTGGCGCCCAAACCATCTGTCCTCTGCAATTTACGGCCATGCTGGTAGTACCATAGAGCATGGTAGGCTGATTTCACTTAAAAATTTCATGTTTATTCAAACTCCATGCTACAAAATCACTCATATCATGTGTGGGTAGTGGTAAAGAATGAGGCTTATTAGTCCCTTTGCACATGTACACCAGTCATCCATCTATCCCTATATATATATATATATATATATATATATATATATATATGTAAAGCACGGATTGACTCCGTGGGTTCACCGTCACAATACGTTTTCTTTCTATGAATTTACGCTTTCAGTTTGAATTTAAAACTTATACACGAGGTGGTACTAAAGCGTTGATTGACCACGGATTTGTTTCTTCTTCGGTAAATTTCGTCCGTCAAACTCGCGGGCGCACTGGCCCAGCGCGTACACTCGAGTGGATTCTCGGCCCAATAACAAGCGTGTTCCGATGGGCCACCCAGGTGGTTATCCAAGGAAAAGCTAAAAAGAAAAGGCACCTCGTTGCAAGAATTCGAACACGTGACCTCGTTAACCCTGAAATTGAAGTCACGCCATTCTAGCCAGCTGAGTCTGCTAGCTGATGTGAATAAAACAAAGTTATTTCTTAGTTGTAGACTACAGCCAGACGTGGAGGTTGTGGGCCAGCTGAACATGCAGGTAGCCATAATAAGAATCCTAATTCAACTTAGCTACATGTACAAGTCTGTAGAAAAAGTACCTATGTTTTCGGTTCATTTCGTACGTACTTCTTACAAGCTACATTGTTTCTCAGCTGCAAAAAAAAGGTCTTCTCTATTGCCACTAGTAGAAAACAGGGCTTTGGTTCGGCCAGAAAAGAGCATTAATCCCGGTTGCATTACGAACTGGGACTAATGTGAGCATTAGTCCCGGTTCAAATGGGACCTTTAATCCCGGTTGGTGCCACGAACCAGGACTAAAGGGTGCGATGCCCATTAGTACCGGTTCGTGGTACCAACCGGTACTAAAGGTTAGACCTTTAGTCCCGGTTCGAGCCACCAACCGGTACTAATGGGGTTTCATGGCACGGACCGGTACTAAAGGTCTCATTTTCAAACTCTACCCCCCACCCCACGTGGATCGCCTTTTCAGTTCTGTAAAAAGCAAAAGAAAATGATAACAACTTCAAAAATCAAAATCCTTCCAGAGTTAGTTATGTTACTACATGTACTAGTTAGGGAAATTTAAAAAATTAAATTTGGACATGTTTTACAAAAAGTGTAGGGAAAATGTAAAACGGCTATAACTTTTGCATGCGATGTCAGAAAAAACGTATAATATATCAAAATGTTCAGCACGAAAATCCGCATCCAATTTTGACTGCCTACGGCCTGTTTGCAAATTTTTAGAATTCTCAAATTCTAAAAGGAAAAAAAGTTATGCTCAAATTTCAGTTTTTTTAATTTTTGTTAAATCTGGTCAAACTACTTATTCAAGAAGTATTAGTGTTACTAAATAATTATTCAAGAATATTAGTGTTACTAAATAATTATTTCAGTTTTTTTGAATTTTGGTCAAATCTGGTCAAACTGTGGTCAAACAATGGTCAAACTAATTATTCAAGAAATATTAGTGTTACTAAATAATTATTTCAGTTTTTTTGAATTTTGGTCAAATCTGGTCAAACTGTGGTCAAACTGTTGTCAAACTATGGTCAAACTACTTATTCAAGAAATATTAGTGTTACTAAATAATTTTGTTTTTTAGAACAATAGTTTTAAACTCAAACAGTGAAATGTGTGACTTCATGCTCAAGCTAAATTCCTGAGGGTTAATAGGATTGACATCTTACTATTGTTAGGAAAACAACAAGTGCAGACTTGGAAACGAGGGAGAATAGAACCCGGAAGTTAAGCGTGCTCAGGCTGGAGTAGTGAGAGGATGGGTGACCGTCCGGGAAGTTAGATGATTTGGAATGATGAGGGGTGAGAAGTGATGAGGGGTGGTGATTAGAGATTAGAGGTTAAAATAATTCAGAAATTTGAAAATCAAAAAAAAATTCAAAAAGAAAATTCATAAAATTTCGTTTAGTACCGGTTGGTGTTACAAACCGGGACTAAAGGTGGACCTCCAGGTAGCGGCCACGTGGAGGGCCTTTAGTCCCGGTTCCAGAACCGGGACTAAAGGGGGAGGCTTTAGTAACGACCCTTTAGTCCCGGTTCCAGAACCGGGACTAAAGGCGCTTATGAACCGGGACTAAAGGCCCTTTTTCTACTAGTGTGAGCCGTCAGCAACAAGAATGGGCTCTGCTGGAAGTCACGAAAAAGAAGCGCCAAAAAATAATACTTCGCTAGGGATCGAGCTTATAACTTCCCGTCGAGTATAAGCTGCAACAATCAATTATCATTAGTCCCATATTGCTCCCTTAAACTTATTCGCGTCAATTTATATACGTTTTACCCAAGATCCATGAGACATGGATGTTGGATTTATTGGGACAGAGGGAGAAAATCTACTAGATTATATGTTGGCTAAATTAAACAGAATTTGTGAGGCGTTTGTGGTGGAATTAAAGGAAGAGAAGAGAGAGACCATCGGATTATATGTTGGCTAATTATGATGGGATTCATTAGACACGGGAGAGACTGAGGTGATCCATGATGGAACGAGTGGGGGCTCTCCGATTAAATCTAGACACGCATATTTGAGGGAGAGAGTGGGATTCGTGAGCCCATTTGGAGATTAAATCATTGCTTCATGCATGCAGTCGACTAATCAAACTTGATTCGTGAATCGCATGACCAAAGGGTAGGGTCATGGGGAGTACATTGCCTGTTCTGTACCAGATGCCTTGAAGGGAGATTGTGGGATTTGTGAGTCTATGGAACAAAGGTTACAGATTGCCTAGCAGGATATAGTCGTATCATAGCACGACTGTGTGGTTGGATCTAGAACCTTCATGTATAGAGAAAATCATACCTCTAAATTATAACCGTGTTACTATGGAATAAAAACCCTATTAAACCCGTGAAAAAAGCCAAGTAGTTATGCTCCCCATTAATATTTGTATCCACATCAATGGTCATGTATATTCTACAAGATGTGATTTATCAGTCACATAATTCTTAGCTTTTGTTGCATCATATTTGCCGAATAGTGAATAAAATGACATATCTTCTAGATTAAATATTCCTCAACAACTTTTGTTCCACTATATATATATATATATATATATATATATATATATAGAGAGAGAGAGAGAGAGACTTGGCCTCGACTCCTACTCAGTAGTAAGACAAATATGTAGTAAAAATTGCTTGCTGCCTTTACTAGCTAGGAGAACAAGATCGTTGGAGGAGTACAATGACGACACTATGAGGAACCTATTGTGAGTTATTTATTCAAAAACATCACAATTGAGGCTAGGGTAATAACTTGATACCATATTGAAGGTAGGGCACAAAAAAACCATCGAAACCGCGTCTAATTTGTAACACGAAGCACTGATCGTCGAGTTTGCTCGAGAAAACTGTGAACCTGAGAGGTAGGCCCCACCTATTGGTCTGACGTGGCGAAGACCAATGACTTTGACCGACTGATGTGGCAAATGAGGTAGCAGAGGAAGCGTGGGTACACATATCAATGAACCAGTTTCTATCTTCCTCCTGCGGGCGTTTTCTTGTACCCGCATGTGTGTTCATGCGCAGCTTTCCACCGCCGGCCATATGCGCTCCCTTTCCCTACTCGCCTCCCTCCCTTCCCTGCTCGCCTCCTTCTTAAGCGTTGGTCGTGGAGGGGTCCCAGACCACGTAGCAGCCACCCAGCTTCATCGCGTCCACCAGGAGCAGCTCCTCCCCCATCCACGGTCGCCCCGGCCATCATTCGTGTAGCCAGAGACCACCCTAAGCTCCCCTACCTTGTCTTGGAGCTCCAGAATCAGCCGCACTATGGACGTCTTCTCCACCTCCGACCACACACCTCCGTGCCTCGATCCTGCTCCAGCGAACCTCCGGACCTCACATCTTATCCCTGGGCTTCAACATGTCCTCCTGATGCCTCCGCCCCTAACGTAGACAAGCAGCGCATCCCCAAGTTGTCTTCCTCGCGTCCCCATGCTCTATCCTCTGCTGTCGCCGACGAGGATGCCGCTATAGTCCACCTCGTAGCGTCCTAGCAGGTTTACATGCTCAAGGTGAGCCTCTCTCCCCTTCCCCGCATGGCCAAAACTTGGCTCAACCAGCACCTTGTCCGCGCCATTGTGTATGCTAGCTTTGGCAAGGTGGCCACCGCCTTGGAGGGAGGACAGGCAGAGCTGCGAGCTCGCGGGCGGGATGGAGCCGTCCGGCCCACCGTCCCTCTGGTCACTGCTCCGGCTTGCCCATGGCGTGATATACCTTCTTCAACGACTAGAGGAAGAACGCACGGAAGGTCCTCGTATGTTGCGAGCGCATCTCCAACAAACGCGCGGTTGCGCGGCGCACTAAAAAACTTTTACAACGCCAAAATAGCGTTTTCGCGAGCGAGAGGTTGTTTGCTTTTCCAGGCACTACAAATTTTAGCGCGCCGTTGTAGAGCAGCAGGCGCTACAAAATCCAACGCGCGTGACCAGCCGGTGCTTGGAAAATATTGAAAGAACACATACGGAAAAATATGAGAAACAACACATAGTTCAAATTCATAGCATAAAACAACACATAATTCAAGACCCACACCACAAGCTAGTTCATACCATGCAAATTAAACTAGATAAGACGATGCTTCTAGAAAAAACGATGCAAATAAAACTAGATAAAACTACTCCTCGTCCTGCTCGGGGGTGTAGTCCGACGATATAAATGTGTCGATCCACCGAGGTCCCAGCTTGCACTTGGCTTCCACCAGTGCCTTCCACGCACCCTTGTACGCCCGGCGCGCAGCTCGCTCCGCCCTCCTCTGCGCCCAGAACTTATTCTCGGCGACGACGTCCTGCGGGAAGCACTCGCGCCACAACATCATGGTGGTGATGAGGAGGCGGCGCTCCCACCTCTGCTAGACGCAGCGATCTCGTCGGTAATTAGTCACGGGGGAGGCGCGAGTTCCTGCGCCTGCTGGCGCGTCCGCACGTCGAAGAAGTTCATCTGTGCCCGTGGCCTCCCTAGGCGCCACGCCGCCGCGTCTTACACGCGTGCGGCCTCGTGGGTGGTCTCGAACGTCCCGAGCCAAAGGTGTGTATCGTCGGAGCGGATCTCCGCGTAATACATGCCGGAGGGGCGAACGCGGGCGCCGCGGAAACCAGAGCTGCTCCGGGGGCACGGTGGCATGTCTGCGGTGGGGGGAGAAGGCGTAATGTCGGTGGGGCGCTCGAGGCAGGGGGAGAAGGCGCGGCGGCGACGGGGCACGGGAAGAGGCGAGGAAGAAGGCGCGGCGGGAAGAGGCGAGCGAGGAAGATGGCGGTTGGCGGGCGCCCACGCGCGGCTTTTATCCAGCGTGCTGGACGATGCGCACCTTTTTTTAGCGGTCCTGCTGGAGCGCGCCAAATTGTCATTTTTTGCAGCGCGCGGCTAATCTACCGCGCCTATTGGAGATGTCTGGAGAAGATGACCGTCTAGTCATTGACAAATGAGGAGCGCGTCTCATTTGCCACATCAGTCAGTAAAAGTTTTTTGTCTTCGCCATGTTGGCCTTACAGGAGGGCCCAACCGGTCAGGTTCACTGTTTTCGCGAGGTTATGCGACCATAAGTGCTCCGCGTTACGCATTAGGCACAGTTCCGGTGTTTTTCTGTGCCTAGCCCCAAGCGTGGTGGTTTTGGATAAATAACTCACCTAACGTCGATGATATGTCTATTCGGACTGGATGCACCAAAAATTTGAGCATCGGACCCTGACTACGAACGGCACTTTTTTTGAAGAAGAAATGTAAATGCTGCCTTATCAATTTCTGGCAATATTATTTCTGTTTTTGGACTCAGGCGTGAAGAATCCATATGAACCAATTAGCAAACTTTTGCTTCGATTTTAAGGGGTACCTTTTAAGTGTACCAAAAAATTCTTCGTTAGTAAGGAATCAAATACTGTAGAATTCATTTCTAATAGATAGTCGAATGAAAAAATCCGATACCACGCTCCGGTTCTTGTTTAGGGTGTCTACCAAAAAGAGATTGACCGATCTTCAGTTTTCCTTTTTCTTTCTAGTGCTTTTATTCGAGACAGAAGAGACTGGGAGATGGCTCACTGCAGCAGCCCCAATAGCTAGAGCTAATGTAAATGTGGAGCTTGCTAGCCAGCTGTGTGTTCTTCGAAAGCAGAGGTCTGTTTTGCTATGTGTTCAGTCCAGACGTTGGTTCATTGTGTGAGAACTAGGATGCTATAGAGTTTGCTAGCCTGCTTTGTTGATGACGAACTGTAATCCTGGATGCTTTGGTTTCACATGAAACGAAATAGGGAGCACGAGTTACTCAATTCAAAAATAATAATAAAGTGTGATGGTCAGGGCGCTCTCTCTCTCTCTCCAAGCATTCACCTTGCTTTATATATAAAACACAAACGATCAAACTACTACAAAGTGATGAGAAAACCCTCAAACATGAAGGTCAACAGAAAAAAAAATGGTAGCAGAGTGAGTCGCACACGTACAACCCAACACCAAGTGTGAAAACAGGAGATGTCGGACCTAACAAGATACCACCAGGACTACTAAACATGACTGGAGCCGTGCCGCCTTGCGAAAACACCATCCACCGTAGCGCCGAACACATCGAGCTATCGTCACAAAGGGCCGTGGAGCGCTACTCCTGTTAGGGGATAGCAAGGACTAAGAACGGAGACCATGGTGACACGTGTATAAGATAGGAGAACACTAGAACCACCCCACACCAGAGTCGAGGGTTCTACATGTAAGGGACTTG
Organism: Aegilops tauschii subsp. strangulata; assembly: GCF_002575655.3. NCBI lineage: Eukaryota > Viridiplantae > Streptophyta > Magnoliopsida > Poales > Poaceae > Aegilops > Aegilops tauschii. Next base: position 432,001,081 of record NC_053035.3, read on the forward strand.
GCATATGCCCAAATCCGTTAGGCTGCTGCAACCAAAAGGGACTCGCGCTGCAAGACAACACCCTCGAGAGGGCGATGACGCCGCGCGCCACAGCTGTCGAGCCCGAGAGGTCAGACTAGGGTTTACACCAAAAAACCATGTTACCGTGAGAAGATCCACAACAACAACCCCAAAAGGGATGCGACACCCGTAGGCGTCACCGTCCCAGCGCAGGAGTGCAGAACTTTTGCTCGGCCCCTCACAAGTGCCTCCAGCCGAACCAAGCTAGCCGACACAACCCACAAGGGGGACGCCTACCACCAGCGTCAAACCTCTAGATCCAGACCGAAGGAGCCATCGTCCCTGAAGCCACGACAATACCAAGCGGAAGCGCCACCAGCACTATAGCGCTGCCCGTCGTAGAACTAGCCACACACCCTATCGATCCATGAGTGCCACCACAGCGTCAGGGAAGGAAACGTCGCCACCAAAACATTTAACCACCGGAAAGCCGGCACCTTGGCATGGGCCAGTAAACATCGAAGGCGTCGTCCCAGAGCACTACCTTAGTCAGGGTCAGACAACAATGATTGAGGTCCTTGAGAAAAAAATGTTAACCAGGTCGAAAGCAGGTGACCGAATTCCAAATTAGAGACCATATTTGATTGTGTGGACTTAAAAAGTAGGGAACATAGTGTATGTAATATTTGTTTATTTTCTTTAAATTTCGTTCAGAATGTGATCACACCACTGCTAGGAAAAGGGCTATAGCTAATATGGCACCTCATATGTGGTGCGCCACTGCTATATGTAGGTACGCCATTAGTGTCCATATCACTAATGGTGCCACACCCACGGTGCGCCACTACTAACAATTTTTTTCCGAAAACTAGTAATGACGTACCAGGCATAGTGCGCCATTACTAGTTAGCGCACCACACACTCTGTGCGCCACTACTAACAATTTTTTTTACATTTTTTTAAAACTAGTAATGGCGCACCAGGGTATAGTGCGCCATTACTAGTTCAAACTAGTAATGGCGCACCACAACCACGGTGCGCCACTACTAACAATTTTTTTTTTTGCAAAACTAGTAATGGCGCACCACGTAACAGGTGCGCCATTAGTAACCATGGTTACTAATGGCGCATTGTTAGGTGGTGCGCCATTGGTAACATGAGAGCAGCTAGATATTTTGGACAGCCACCTACCACACTCACTTTCCCCACTTCATTCTCTCCACCTCCTCCTCCAAGCTTGTCTCGGCTGCCTCCTCCTCCTCACCTCATTTGCACCATAGATTCACCCAAATTAAGTGGTTAAATTTCCTTTTTTTGATAGGTAAGTAAGGGGAAAGCTTTCTTTATGATGTAGATCTACTTTTTTCTCCCTCCAACAACGTGCACATGCACTTTTTATGGTCTAGATCTACGTATGTTTGTGGTGTTGCATATGTTTGTGGTGCTGCATATGTTTGTGGTGTTGCATATGTTTGTGTTTGCAGCTGGTACCGGTATTTGAAATGCGATAGTTGCCAATATTTTGCCGGAATGTTGATTCATTTCCATTTCAGGGAGAATTTGGCACTATGCATTCTTGTTGGTCCTATTTTTAGGCAAAGTCATGCCAATTTTTTTATTCTAAAATATCGTTTTGCTCTACCCCGCAGGCAACCATGGTCCGCACGATGACCGAAGGCATAGTCAATTGGTTTTTGAGCTCCGCGAAGGCCGAGATGCTTCAAAAGAACGAGACGGAGATAAGATGTCCGTGTCAAAGATGCAAGCTGAAGAGCCTTATGGACCTGGGTTCCGTACAGGTGCGGGACCACCTGCTCTTGCGTGGTTTCATGGATGGCTATCGGTGGCAAGGTGATGAAGATGACTATGAAGTCGTCCATGGGGGCCGGGCAAGAAATGAGGAAGGGCAGCAAGACAACCGTGGCGAGGGCGGGCGAGAAGACGAAGAATCTCTAGGACATGATCACGAAGTAGATGCAGTACACGGTCATCATGTAGAAGATACCGGACGTGATGATGAGGAAAGTCAAGACGAAGGGCATGATCATGAAGATGAAGATGCCGGAGCAGACGACGATGGACCATCGATGGGCTGGGTGCAGGACCCTCATATTCAAGAGCTGCTTCTCAAGGAGACGGTTAACGCAAGAGCTGCCGCCCGAGAGAAAGTCAAGCTGGATCAACTGGAGATAGACGCGGTTACTCCATTGTATGAAGGATGCAGGCCCGAGGATACCAGCCTGAAAGTAACGCTCATGGCTCTGGAGATGAAGGTAAAACACAAAATGACCGATGCATGCTTCGACGAGAACATGTCATTCTGGCACGAACGTCTTCCCAAGGGGAACATGTGCCCGACCAGTTTCGAGGAGGCGAAGAAAATCGTGTGTCCTATGAATTTACCGCACGTGAAATACCATGTGTGCATGAACAATTGCATCATTTATCGGGACGAGCACGCGGAGTCTACCATATGTCCGGTGTACGGCGTCACTCGATACAAGAAGAGGAAGAAAGCTCCTCGAAAAGTGGTGTGGTACTTTCCGATCACTCCTCGTCTACAGCGGTATTTCGCGGACCCTAAGGTAGAAAATCTCCTGCGTTGGCATGCGGATAGGGTGGAGAAGAAGCGAGAAGATGACGGAAATGATCCGGAGATAAATAAAAAAGACAAGATGCTGAGTCACCCTAAGGATGCGGGCCAGTGGCAAGCGTTGAACTTCGAACACCCAGAATTTGGGGACGATCCAAGGAACATCGTGCTGGGCGCAAGCACCGATGGAGTCAATCCGTTTGGTAGCCAGAGAAGCACACATAGCACCTGGCCTGTGTTTGTGTGGATGTACAACCTTCCCCCCTGGTTGTGCATGAAGAGTAAGTACATTCACATGAGTATGCTAATTGAAGGGCCGAAACAACCAGGGAACGACATCAATCTGTATCTGGGGCTGCTGAAAGAGGAGCTAGACACGCTATGGAAAACGCTAGCCAATACGTGGGACGCCGCAGAGAAAGAATATTTCCCTATGAGAGCTGCCCTGCTCACGACGGTGCACGACTATCTCGGTTACGGATATGTCGCGGGGCAGGTGGTCCACGGATTTTCTGGATGCGTTAGGTGCATGGATGACACAACATATCGCCAGCTAGATAGAGATCCCGAGTCTTCGAAAACTGTGTTCATGGGACATCAAAGGTGGCTTCGCGACGATGACTCATGGAGAAAACGCAAGGATCTGTTCGATGATAAAACCGAACCCCGAAGACGCCCGCGTACGAGGAGCGGCGAGGAAATGGACGAGCTGTTGAAAAACTGGAAAGATTGCCCACTGCTGGGAAAGAAGCAAAAGGCGCCAGAGCCGGGAAAGAAGCGAAAGGCGCCAGAGCCGCTGCTGAAGGTATGGAAAACAAGGTCTGTTTTCTGGGACTTGCCGTACTGGAAGATCCTCCGTGTGCCTCACAGCCTTGATGTCATGCATATCACGAAGAACGTGTGCGAGAGTCTGCTTGGTACCCTGCTCAACATGCCAGAGAGGACAAAAGATGGGCCGAAAGCAAGGGCAGACTTGAAATCAATGGGCATCAGGGAGGAGCTTCACGCTAATGATGATGATGATGAGGCGAAGCGGGACACAGAAAGTCATCGCAAAGGCGAAAAGGCCAAGAAGATCGGAAATGACTACCCTCCCGCGTGCTTCACTCTAAGTCAGGAGGAGATCGAGCAGTTTTTCACCTGCCTCGTAGGAGTAAAACTTCCTTACGGTTACGCGGGGAAGATAAGCAGATACCTAGACTGAGCGAAGCAGAACTTTAGCGGGATGAAGTCTCACGACTGTCATGTGCTGATGACGCAGATACTTCCAGTTGCAATTCGTGTGATCATGGACGCGCACGTCCGTGCAACGCTATTTGGCCTATGTACCTTTTTCGACGTCATCTCTCGGAAGTCGGTTTGCGTGAGGCAACTCAGAAGGCTATATGAAGAGATCGTGGTGATACTATGCGAGCATGAGATGTACTTCCCGCCCGCATTCTTCGATGTTATGGTGCATCTGCTGGTCCATATCGTGGAGGATATCATCCAACTCGGGCCGACGTTCCTGCACAGCATGATGCCGTTCGAAAGGATGAATGGTGTCATCAAAGGATACGTTCGCAACATGTCACATCCAGAGGGAAGCATAGCCAGGGGCTTTCTGACCGAAGAGTGCATCTCTAAGACATCTCAAACGTATCTATAATTTTTGATTGCTCCATGCTATATTATTTTCTGTTTTGGACATTATTGGGCTTTATTATTCACTTTTATATTATTTTTGGGACTAACCTATTAACCGGAGGCCCAGCCCAGAATTGTTGTTTTTGCCTATTTCAGAGTTTCGCAGAAAAAGAATATCAAACGGAGTCCAAACGGAATGAAACCTTCGGGAACGTGATTTTCGGAACGAACATGATCCAGGAGACTTGGACCCTACGTCAAGGAAGCTTCCAGGAAGCCACGAGGTAGGGGGCGTGCCTACCCCCTGGGCGTGCCCTCCACCCTCGTGGGCCCAAGGTTGCTCCACCGACGTACTCCTTCCTCCTTCATATACCTACATACCCCCAAACGATCAGATACGGAGCCAAAAACCTAATTCCACCGCCGCAACCTTCTGTACCCTGGAGATCCCATCTTGGGGCCTGTTCCGGAGCTCCGCTGGAGGGGGCATTGTAGGGTAACGCAGCAGAAAACAAAAAAATTCCGACCTACGCACCAGCCCAGGACCACTATGGAGACTGCATACATGGTTTGATCTTTTTCGTTACCGACTCGTAGCGCAGCGGGAAGTAGAGTCGATGACGATCGGCGGTGCAGATCCCCGCAGCTAGGATTTACAACCTCCCAACCGCGAGGATGTATACCCTCATCTGCTCCTCAGACAACCCTCCGGGAGGCGGTCGAACAGCCCCCCCGAACGGTGTCGCGGACAGCCCTTCGGGAGGACCTTCGAAACTCGAACGGTCACTCGGACAGCCCTTCGGGAGGACCTTCGAAACTCGGACGGTCACACGGACAGCCCTTCGGGAGGCACTCACGAACTAAGACCAAAACTACGATCTCTCTACAGAGTTGCACACATACGGTGTCATCTATCCGGCAGGGCTTCGCCGTCCAGAACTAGTTCCTGCCAGAACCCAGACAGCCTTACGGCTCTACGAAACTCTTTTCGTGGGAGGGAGAGAAGAAGCCAGATAATGCATGGCATGTGTGTGAGAGCAAGGGATGAGTGTGGAGGGCTGCCCCTCCACCTCTATTTATAGGAAATCCTAAGGGGGTAGGGTAGTTTCACAAAAAACCCAAAATGCACATGAATGAAGTCCTTCCACAAGGACCTAGGAGTGAAACCAATGAACAAGAGGGTCCCCAAGGGGGGATACCCCATGTGGCCGGCCACACCCCCATGAGGGGCCCAAAAAATGGCTCCTATCCATCCATGTCATGCCCAAGATCTTTTGTAGCAAAACCCCAAAAGGTGGCTTTCCATAAAGTAACCATAAAGCTGATTTTCACTATTCACGACGACATTTTTCAGCGTCTGATCGAACTGAAAATATTTATGTGGGCTAAGAACATTTCCAGTACCCACTAAAATTATTTTCAACGTGTTCCGAAACAATTCCGGTTTTAGTGATTTTCATCTGCGAAACGCATCTGAAGTGGCTCCGGCAGCTCCGGAACATTTCCGGTTCTTATCTCAGAAAATTCCGAAAAGCTTCCAGAATGATTCTAGCATCCTCCAAGAATTATCAGGCATGTGCCGAAACCAATTTGACTTAATGGTGTATCCCGAAACAACTTTTCGGTATCATCAAAACTTATCCGATGACCTCTCTCTGCGGTACGATTCCGCTGTCCGAAACTTTTTCGGTGATTTTCTCTCAGTCCCTGTCTAGTTTTCAGTAGATAGATGACCCTTAAGCGTGTGACCCTATAGGTTCGGTGAAGTATAGACATGACCCGGAACCCCTTCCGATCAATGATCAACATCGGAGCCGTGGACACCCATATTGACCCCTATACCCACACGAATAAATATTCGAGTGAACCTCCAGTTGCCGTGTGCTATTCCTGTTGCTTCGCGATATGTTACAAATACCCGAGGTGAGACATGTTGGCATTCCAGTGGATCAACAACTTGTCCACTATGCTAGTTACCTCATTACCGGTTTTGTTCTCTTTTCTCGTTTCCGTGTTCCGGCATCCAAGTGATCAAATCACACTGTGTCTGGCCAGAAGATGATGGATACCGTAATACCGAGAGGGCCCGAGAATATCTCTCCATCGTCGGAGGAGCAAATCCCAATCTTGAGCTATCAAGTTACTTGACACACTTTTCCATGAACCCGTAAGCCGCCGTAATAGCCACCCATTTACGGATGACGTTTAACAAACCCCAAAGTTCATGAAGCAAGCATGAAGAAACTCGATACTCTCATGGTCTAAGGAATCATGCAAACGTTAACCATCTCTGTGTTATGCACCATTAAGTTGTGACGAATGAATCTCTTAGCATAACATCAATCCGGGTCGATTCAACACAAACGTTCTCTTAACATTGTGCCCTCAAAATTGCTGGCATAGACATGTCCATGATCAGGAAAACAGAACCATCATGCAACACTTGAGCTAGTCTTAGAGGCCAGACTAGGAATACTTCTTACCGTTTATTATTCCACACGTGCATATGAGTCTTCCTCCGAGCCTCGCGGATATTGCAGACTCGAGAATCATTGCAGTTATAGCATGGAACATAAACATAATTATGAACTCGGAGATAAATAGTATCATTTATTATTGCCTCTAGGGCATATCTCCTACAGACTCCCACTTGCACTAGAGTCAATAATCCAGTTAATGCTAATGCACTTCACACCTATGGCATACTGGTGTAAAAAATGCTTTGCATGTGGTATAGCCTGATGTCCATCGGATCTGACAACTTCAGCTCCGTGTCTATCTCTGCATATCCTCGCATTTTCACGCTTTCACAAAATTCATATTTTGTGCGGACTTGGCTTTTATGTATGTGAATCAGAGGTCGAACCTGGATTCCTCAGACTGAGTTATGGAGAAACTATCTGCAGTAGTATCCCATTGACAAAAGCCATCTTGGAACCATAGTAAGTTCATGAATGAACTATATGTTCAACATCTTGTTTGTCGCTTCTAAAGCGTCAACATACTTAGTCATTTGTTATAGAATTCGCCACAGTATCCTGTTGGGAACAATTTCCAACTACTGTGCCACCATATTGTGTAATACACAAAACCCTTAACTTAAATCGAAAATCGCATGGAGGAAAGATGAAGACTGTATCGATGTAACATTTTACAACGAACTCTTCATGATCTCCGCTTGCGAGAAAACATATCATCAGTACTTACTCTAGTACTCAATGACATCTTTCACTGTTGTCCCATGATCAGTACTTTGATCACTTTGGTATTCATACTCGCAACACCTTGGGAGTATCGGACATATCTGGTTGTTTTACATACCATGGAATACATGATTAATCCAAACACAAAAGTGTGTGGAATCTGCATCATGTATTTTGCTCATCAGTGTTTTGGGACACCGAGTCTTGCAAAAAACTCTTCCATGTGACTCCGGCAAGAATCACTCCCTGGCGGTTTTAAATGCTAAAAGGTTTTAGCACCTTGTCAATATGTATTCATTGCTTAGCCCTATTAGGTAAATCTATCTCCATAGATCATCATGCCTAATATTGAGGCTATTTAGCCTAAGCACTTCATCAAAAAATTATTTTCAAATGAAGTCCTAATTCGTGTCAAGAAATTTATTTCCAATTAACAATGTGTCAAGCACACAAGGTTTTTAGAAATATTATTACGCTCCCACTTACTTTCTTGAATTACAAGCATCTTCGTTACCCATTGATGAAGTCAAACCCCTTTGACCATTTCATCAAAGCACGAAGATTCCAACTCCATTTTGCTCTCTGCTGTCCATCGCTGGAACTCTGAAGTTTGCACCCTTACTAGCATCCTCTGGATAGACAAAATGCTTTGGACTGTAACACATGCAAGTCCTTGGTTTCATTTCCATCAGATGGAAATCCTATTGTCATCCATGTTTCATATCTCATGATTGAAATATGTATTAATTGCTAGTTCAACCCGAACCGAATTTAAGCATCGCTACGATGAAAACAACCTCATCGTAGTCAACTCTTGAACTTGTTATTTCAACAAGTCGAGATTTATGGATAAAACATTTTTATCCGTATCAGTTTTAAGTTCCATAAATATTCGTTAGACTCTAAGTCTTCCAAAAGGTGTATCAAGGTTTAAATCTTGAATCACTTATATGGAAACTAACTCGGGTTGTATTGGCATTTAGCCAATTCCGGAGTCAGGGCCCATCAACGCTTCCTTGGGTATCTTAGGTATAATGTTGTCTAACAACAATATCTCGTTTGCGCACCTGAGAGGTTTGCACGAGCCTTGCCTACGTGGTTGGGCTGCAAGTTCGACCAAAGTTCATACATTTTATTGTAGAGACTTCCGTATCAGTCGCAGTAGGAAACTCTGGAATTACTTCCAAGGTCTCTTTCCTTTGATCTGATGACGTAGATACTGTTTATCTCGTCGAGTTGCACTATTCTCCCACTCACCTTTTTGAAAGAACCATTCTCTTTAAAAGCACACCGTTTCGCGGCAAAACTATTTGCCTCCGTATAGTGAGGGAGGAATACCCAACATTTTGGTATAACCTACAAAGTAGCACTTGTCTGATTTGGAATAGGTTTGTAACCTTTTACACAAGCCCCATATTCCAAATGTTAAGAAAAGATATAACATGGTTGGGCGTACCATACCATGGCTTCATTTCAACAGACCCGATGTAGCTCTTTTCAGTGTAAAAGCCGCAGTCTCTAAAGCATCACTTTAAAAGGGATAATGGCAAATTTATTTATGTCATCTTTGACCTTACCATGTCATAAATGGTTTGATTACATCTCCACGGACTTTCCACTTGCAGTGGTGTTCCGGGAGGTGCAAGTTATGAAACCCCTTTCACAACTCATTAGACATTCGCTAAACATGTAACTCAAATATTCCTCTGTGCAATCAAATTGCAGAAACATAATTTTCTTATTACAATAACTTCTACTTCATTTTTGAAAACCTTTCGAATGATTTCAAAAGATCCAGACTTGCGTCTCATCAAGTAAATATTCATATATCTACTTGAGTCATTTCTGAAGATAAATAAATCCACCACTAACAACACTTATCGGACTACACACATCAAATGTATGATCACTAATAAGTTTGTTGTTCATTCCTTATGGCCTGTGAACGGTATTTTAGTCACTTCACTTTTCGGAGGAAAGTTGCAAGTGTCAGATGATTCAAAATCAAAAAGACTTCAAAATCCATCATAATGGAATTTTCCATGCGGGTTTCTCCAATGTGACCAAATGTAGTGCCACACTTGTGTGGTATTCTTTTAGTCTTGCGACATTTAGCGTCAGTGTTATGGATGTATCATATTACCATCAATATTTATAACATACATGCCATCTTGGATGGAAGCATGGCCCTTCATGTTATTCATAATACTTAACAACAATTGTTGTTTTTATGAACAACTCTTTTGCAACAAACATTGTGCAATGGGCTAGAGTGTATGAAACTCTAAAATGAATTATGAAAGTAAACCCAGAGGTATTGTATTATTATCAATATTCATAACATACATCTCATTCATAATGAAAGTATGGCCCTTGTGTTATTCATAACATCGAACATAAAAAGTTCTCTTATGAACAACCTTCTTGCAAGATACCTTATGCAATGGGCTAGAGTTTGTAAAACTCTAAATGAATTATGAGAATAAATACAGACGGCAATACACCGATGGAAGGTATAGTAACATTTACTATGTTCCCTGTGTATACCTTAACCTCATTTCAGGCTAGTCTTTTTAGGCCATAGTAGCTCTTACATTGATTCGTAACAGAATGCAATCGAGCGGGTATCTTTGTGATTAACTCACAATACCCAAGAATTAGTGATTAACATGTTTAACCATAATTCCCAAGAACTATATCTTTGACCAGCCTACTATACATCAAAAACTTGTATGACATTCATACATGAGATGGATATTCCAGTCATCTTTCTTTCTGCCTTTATACTTCTAACAGTTTAACTTTTAGTATTTCTCCTACTCACAAAAGAAGCACACAACTTAAGAGTGGCGTTAGCCCCGGACTTCCTAGGCGTGTAAGTCATACTAACACCCTTTGGACACTTCCTTTCTCTTTAAGTTGTTGTTTTATTCACCTTTCATTATATGACAGGCGTTCTTCTGGATCCCTTTCCCAACAGTCAAATGCATAGTAAACACTTTTACTAATACTTGCAAACAAACATTGCTTTGTTTGTATCTGAAAATAATTTTCAGTTCCATGAATATCATATAACTATCCCAACTTTCGAAGTTTGGGTTTCATGGAAGCAAACATATTCCACTTGACCGTAACAGAATTCTAGCTTTTGGATCGAAGGACGAGAGTCACATGATCCATAGCATTAGCGGGAGGATACGGAAAGCATGCGATAGGACAAAGTCCTTCTCGGCACTTTTGAGGACAATCGTCATATTACGTTACCAATCGTAAAGTTTTAACCAGATATTTAACAGCTATTCAATTTTAACAGGGAAAGTGGAATCGCGAGCCATTATTCTACAACTATTTTGCAAGAAACACTTAGACAGTGTTCATAATTAATTGCACTGAGAATTAAACATGTTAATTCAATAGTGCGCTCCCACTCAAATCAATATCTCTCATAATTGATTTAGAGTGATTCAAGATCCATATTTCTATTCGATGCCATTGACGGGTTCATCACTGATGACACGAATTTCAATCGGTAGGCCAACTTGCCGATCACATCTCTATGTGATTCTTGTTCATCTTTCGATGGGCGTGTTCCGAGCTCAGGACTCTCCTGCCTGAACGTCAAAGACAACCAAGTGATCTTGCTGCGAGGTCTGACCTCACCCGCCTCATTCCTCTCGATTCGTTCGTGCTCATGTGTACATGGCGCACCCCGAAAAGATACGAATTTCAGACGGTGCTACACTTGGGTGAACACTAACTACTTTGATATTTTAAGTGAGAGATCACCCTAATAAAAAGTGACTACCGCGCAATCAAGAAGGGTGCATCATAAGGGATAAACATCTCAGGCAATTCATAATAGCATGATATGGTATATCCCTTTTTGATGGAGAAGTCTTTCATTTCTTCGTCTTCGGCATTCGCGTCGGTGTTCACCTTCGCGAAGATTGCCACCACCTTGTCGATGCACCAGATAATATTGCTATCTCTATAGCTAATAAAATAAGTGCATTACTTAAGGTTGACACGCAGGTCATTAAAGTGACAATCTTATGGCTCCAGCCATCATGCCGAATCATGACACACAGGTCATGTTAATTACATCATATAGTCATCTCATACATAATCAAATTGAATATGAGCATTGCTATACCACATCACATGCACATCCTACAAAACCAAGTTAGACGCCTCTAATCGGTTTATGTAAAATTTTATTTTACGTGGCTTCTAAGGTTTTGACTTAAACCGCAGCTACCAACGTTTTATCATCAAGTATGATTATTCAAGTTGCTAGATTAACATCTCGGGGTGTATGAAACACGAGGTAATTAAATCTCGAGCCCCATACTAAACTTCGTCATACGCATGACCCCCGTGCAGATCATATCTGCAATGCCCTTTCATCTGCGAATTTCATCTTTCTTTTGACTGCGGCAGAACCCAAAGAACTGATAGCACTTCCATGATCAATCAGGATCACGGATTGCCAGAACTTTGTCAAATTCCACCATGCTGTCTCGAGATTGAGCAAACGCAAATTCTAGGGAAGCAACAAGAACCTCGGGTAATAGATTTCATCTGTCACCCGCATAAATAATTTTCAGCAATAGATCTCATCTACTACCTAATTATATTATGCAATACCCATACATCTCCAGGTATTCTAGATCGAAACCTGCATCTACGCATAGCACGGCTCTTGATGCCACTGTAGGGTAACGCAGCAGAAAACAAAAAATTTCCGACATACGCACCAGCCCAGGACCACTATGGAGACTGCATACATGGTTTGATCTTTTTCGTTACCGACTCGTAGCGCAGCGGGAAGTAGAGTCGATGACGATCGGCGGTGCAGATCCCCGCAGCTAGGATTTACAACCTCCCAACCGCGAGGATGTATACCCTCATCTGCTCCTCAGACAACCCTCCGGGAGGCGGTCGAACAGCCCCCCGAACGGTGTCGCGGACAGCCCTTCGGGAGGACCTTCGAAACTCGAACGGTCACTCGGACAGCCCTTCGGGAGGACCTTCGAAACTCGGACGGTCACACGGAAAGCCCTTCGGGAGGCACTCACGAACTAAGACCGAAACTACGATCTCTCTACAGAGTTGCACACATACGGTGTCATCTATCCGGCAGGGCTTCGCCGTCCAGAACTAGTTCCTGCCGGAACCCAGACAGCCTTACGGCTCTACGAAACTCTTTTTGTGGGAGGGAGAGAAGAAGCCAGATAATGCATGGCATGTGTATGAGAGCAAGGGATGAGTGTGGAGGGCTTCCCCTCCACCTCTATTTATAGGAAATCCCAAGGGGGTAGGGTAGTTTCACAAAAAACCCAAAATGCACATGAATGAAGTCCTTCCACAAGGACCTAGGAGTGAAACCAATGAACAAGAGGGTCCCCAAGGGGGGATACCCCATGTGGCCGGCCACACCCCCATGAGGGGCCCAAAAAATGGCTCCTATCCATCCATGTCATCCCCAAGATCTTTTGGAGCAAAGCCCCAAAAGGTGGCTTTCCATAAAGTAACCATAAAGCTGATTTTCACTATTCACGACGACATTTTTCAGCGTCTGATCGAACTGAAAATATTGGGCTAAGAACATTTTCAGTACCCACTAAAATGATTTTCAACGCGTTCTGAAACAATTCCGGTTTTAGTGATTTTCATCTGCGAAACGCATCTGAAGTGGCTCGGGCAGCTCCGGAACATTTCCGGTTTTTATCTCAGAAAATTCCAAAAAGCTTCCAGAACGATTCTGGCATCCTCCAAGAATTATCAGGCATGTGCCGAAACCAATTTGACTTAATGGTGTATCCCGAAACAACTTTTCGGTATCATAGAAACTTATTCGATGACCTCTCTCTGCGGTACGATTCCGCTGTCCGAAACTTTTCGGTGTCCGAAACTTTTTCGGTGATTTTCTCTCAGTCCCTGTCTAGTATTCAGCAGATAGATGACCCTTAAGCGTGTGACCCTATAGGTTCGGTGAAGTATAGACATGACCCGGAACCCCTTCCATAAATGATCAACATCGGAGTCGTGCACACCCATATTGACCCCTATACCCACACGAATAAATATTCGAGTGAACCTCCAGTTGCCGTGTGCTATTCCTGTTGCTTTGCGATATGTTACAAATACCCGAGGTGAGACATGTTGGCATTCCCGTGGATCAACAACTTGTACACTATGCTAGTTACCTCATTACCGGTTTTGTTCTCTTTTCTCGTTCCGTATTCCGGCATCGCAGTGATCAAATCACACTATGTCTGGCCAGACGATGATGGATACCGTAATACCGAGAGGGCCCGAGAATATCTCTCCATCGTCGGAGGAGCAAATCCCAATCTTGAGCTATCAAGTTACTTGACACACTTTTCCATGAACCCGTAAGCCGTCGTAATAGCCACCCATTTACGGATGACGTTTAACAAACCCCAAAGTTCATGAAGCAAGCATGAAGAAACTCGATACTCTCATGGTCTAAGGAATCATGCAAACGTTAACCATCTCTGTGTTATGCACCATTAACTTGTGACGAATGAATCTCTTAGCATAACATCAATCCGGGTCGATTCAACACAAATGTTCTCTTAACATTGTGCCCTCAAAATTGCTGACATAGACATGCCCATGATCAGGAAAACAGAACCATCATGCAACACTTGAGCTAGTCTTAGAGGCCAGACTAGGAATACTTCTTACCGTTTATTATTCCACATGTGCATATGAGTCTTCCTCCGAGCCTCGTGGATATTGCAGACTCGAGAATCATTGCAGTTATAGCATGGAACATAAACATAATTATGAACTCGGAGATAAATAATATCATTTATTATTGCCTCTAGGGCATATCTCCTACAGGCATCCATCACGGAGGGCATCTACATCAACACCATAGCCTCTCCGATGAAGTGCGAGTAGTTTACCTAAGACCTTCGGGTCCATAGTTATTAGCTAGATGGCTTCCTCTCTCTTTTTCGATCTCAATACAATGTTCTCCCCCTCTCTTGTGGAGATCTATTCGATGTAATCTTCTTTTTGCGGCGTGTTTGTTGAGACCGATGAATTGTGGGTTTATGATCAAGTTTATCTATGAACAATATTTGAATCTTCTGAATTCTTTTATGTATGATTGGTTATCTTTGCAAGTCTCTTCGAATTATCAGTTTGGTTTGGCCTACTAGATTGATCTTTCTTGCAATGGGAGAAGTGCTTAGCTTTGGGTTCAATCTTGCGGTGTCCTTTCTCAGTGACAGTAGGGGCAGCAAGGCACGTATTGTATTGTTGCCATCGAGGATAACAAGATGGTTTTTTATTTATCAAATTGCATGAATTTATTCCTCTACATCATGTCATCTTGCTTAAGGCGTTACTCTGTTCTTATGAACTTAATACTCTAGATGCATGCTGGATAGCGGTCGATGTGTGGAGTAATAGTAGTAGATGCAGGCAGGAGTCGGTCTACTTGTCTTGGACGTGATGCCTATATACATGATCATACCTAGATATTCTCATAACTATGCTCAATTATGTCATTTACTCAATAGTAATTTGTTCACCCACCGTAAAATACTTATGCTCTTTAGAGAAGCCACTAGTGAAACCTATGGCCCCTGGGTCTATCTTCATCATATTAATCTTCCAACACTTAGTATTTTCCGTTGCTTTTTACTTTGGCTTTTATTTTACTTTGCATCTTTATCATAAAAATACCAAAAATATTATCCTATCATATCTATCAGATCTCACTCTCGTAAGTGACCGTGTAGGGATTGACAACTCCTTATCGCGTTGGTTGCGAGGATTTATTTGTTTTGTATAGGTGCGAGGGATTCACGCGTAACCTCCTACTGGATTGATACCTTGGTTCTAAAAAACTGAGGGAAATACTTACGCTACTTTGCTGGATCACCCTTTCCTCTTCAAGGGAAAACCAACGCAGTGCTCAAGAGGTAGCAATCTCCTACTGCACAAATTATCTAGGCATCGAGAACCCCGTTGGTCTGCCCGTCAACAGGCACCTCGGCAGGCTCACTGGATGGGGTCACCGTGATGGTCGCCGCAAAATGCATGTCGACTTCGAGGGTCAACTCGCCGACTTCGAAAGAGAAAACCTAGTCGCGCTACAACACATAGACGTGGTCAATCCTTGGGTGGTAGAGCACAAAGCCTTTATTGAGAAGACGTACAATGACAGAGGCCAACAGAGGACGGATGGAGATATAATCAAAGAGCACAACTCATGTTTCACGCGTTGGTTCAAGGAGAAGCTTCTGCCGTACCCTTTACATGAGGATTCTTCCGCGGAAGAAAAACTCATATTCGCCTTGTCACAGGGCGCCGAGCACAACCTGATGACCTATGAGGCGTACGATATCAACGACTAGACATTCTACACCGAGGACAAGGACATGAAGAGCGATGGTTATCAGAACTCCGGGGTAACAATGGAATCCTACACCAGTAACAACAAGGACAAATACTACGGAAGGATCGAGGAGATCTGGGAGCTAAGCTACGCGGGAGAGAAGGTCCCGATGTTGCATGTCAGATGGGCCAAGAGCGTCCTAAAAGAAGACCGGTATTTCACCACCATGGTTATACCCGAAGCCAAATCCAAGACCGTGGGCGCAAACGTCACCGCGAAAAATGAGCCATGGGTACTGGCTTCCCAAGTGGACCAATGCTTCTTCATTACCGACCCGTCAAAGCCCGGTTGTGTTGTCTTGAGGAGAGGCAAAAGGAAGATCATCGGAATGGATGGAGTCGCCAATGAGCAAGACTTCGACAAGTACGGCGACCCGAAGATGGAACACACTAGTAGAAAACAGGGCTTTGGTTCGGCCAGAAAAGAGCTAGGGCACCGTACAGGTATTAGCCCCGGTTCAAATGGGACCTTTAGTCCCGGTTGGTGCCACGAACCGGTACTAATGGGATTTGGGGCATTAGTACCGGTTCGTGGCACGAACCGGTACTACAGGTCCCATTTTCAAACTCTACCCCCCCTGGTGGATCGCCTTTTCAGTTTTGTAAAAAGCAAAAGAAAATGATAAAAACTTCAAAAATTAAATCCTTCCAGATGTAGTTATGTTACTACATTTACTAGTTAGGAAAATTTAAAAACTTAAATTTGGACATGTTTTGCAAAAAGTGTAGGGAAAATGTAAAACGGCTATAACTTTTGCACACGATGTCACAAAAAACGTATAATATATCAAAATGTTCAGCACAAAAATCCGCATCCGATTTTGACTGCCTACGTCCTGTTTGCAAACTATTAGAATCCTCAAATTCTAAAAGGAAAAAAAGTTATGCTCAAATTTCAGTTTTTTCTGATTTTTTGTTAAATCTGGTCAAACTATGGTCAAACTACTTATTCAAGAAGTATTAGTGTTACTAAATAATTATTCAAGAATATTAGTGTTACTAAATAATTATTTTAGTTTTTTTTGAATTTTGGTCAAATCTGGTCAAATTGTGGTCAAACTATGGTTAAACTGTGGTCAAACAATGGTCAAACTAATTATTCAAGAAATATTAGTGTTACGAAATAATTATTTTAGTTTTTTGAATTTTGGTCAAATCTGGCCAAACTATGGTCAAACTATGGTCAAACTACTTATTCAAGAAATATTAGTGTTACCAAATAATTATTGTTTTTTAGAACAATAGTTTCAAACTCAAACAGTGAAATGTGTGACTTCATGCTCAAGCTAAATTCCTGAGGGTTAATAGGATTGACATCTTACTATTGTCAGGAAAACAACAAGTGTAGACTTGGAAACGAGTGAGAATAGAACTCGGAAATTAAGCGTGCTCAGGCTGGAGTAGTGAGAGGATGGGTGACCGTCCGGGAAGTTAGATGATTTGGAATGATGAGGGGTTGAGGGGTGATTAGAGATTAGAGGTTAAAATAATTCAGAAATTTGAAAATAAAAAAATTCAAATTTTTTTCAAAAAAAAAAACCATAAAATTTCGTTTAGTACCGGTTTGTGTTACCAACCGAAACTAATGGCGGACCTCCGGGCAGCGGCCACGTGGAGGGACTTTAGTCCCGGTTCGTGTAAGAACCGGGACTAAAGGGGGAGGCTTTAGTAACGACCCTTTAGTACCGGTTCCAGAACCGGGACTAAAGGCCTTTTTCTACTAGTGACATGACGACGACGATGAAGTGCCATACACCACAAGAAGAAGCAGGACCACCCTACCTAAAGGACGTCCGTTCAACAGAAGAACTCCATTTGTGAAAAAGAAGGGCAAGAAGATTGTGAAAAGATAGCTAGCTAAGATCGATTGTATTTAAATTGTAGTCTTCATTTCTCGATTGTATTTCGACATATTGAAATGATATTTCTTCTGTTCTAGTCCTCATGAATATTTATTTATGTTTATTCTGGTATTGAATTTCTAACTCACAAAAAGTATTGAATTTGTTAATATTTTTTGAACTCATGAATATTTTTAAATTTCATGGGCACTTTTTGAATTCATGAATATATTTTCAAATTTGATGATATTTTTTCATATTCATAAATGTTTTACCAATTCACAAATTAATGAATGCAACTAAAAATCCAAAAAAATTGCTGATATTTTCAAATAACAAATTTGATGATATTTTTTCATATTCATAAATATTTTCAAATAACAAATTTGATGATATTTTTTCACATTCATAAATGCTTTCAAATTTGATCGTCATTTTCTAAAAAAATATTAGATGCAACTAAAAATCCAAAAAAAAAAGTTGGTACTTATGGCGCACCTCCATTGGTATACAAATTTTTATGATATTTTTTCAAATATTTTCAAATAAAAAATTTGATGATATTTTCAACTAACAAATTTTATGATATTTTTTCATATTCATAAATATTTTCAAATAAAAAATTTGTTGATATTTTTTCACACTCATAAATGTTTTCAAATTTGATCATCATTTTTAAAAAATATATTAGATGCAACTAAAAATCCAAAAAAAAAGTTAGTAATGGCGCACCAGGGGAAGGTGCGCCATTGGTATCACTGTGTTTATGGCGCACCCCTAGATGGTGCGCCATTGCTAACCTTCCCCCTCGCAAACCCTCCCTCGCCATATCGATCCCCATACCTCGCCAGATCGATCCCCCTCCCTTCCCCTCCCTCGCCAGATCGATCCCCTCCCTCCCCCTCCCTCGCCCCCCGCACCCGCTCTCCACCGCCGCCGACGACCCCCCACACCCGACGACCCCCGCCCCGCTCCGCCGCTGGAGCACTAGGAGGAGGAGGCCCGCGTCCACCAGGAGCACCTCGCAACCTCCCCGCCGTCTATCCCCGCCTTCCCCAAGCTTGCCGTCTCCGCCCTCCGTCGTCTCCGCTCCGGCCACACTAGTAGAAAAAGGGTCAAATGTCAAGCACATTAGTGCCGGTTTGCTTTTGAGCCGGCACTAATGTGTGCATTAGTGCCGGTTCCAATGGCTAGCCGGCCGCTTTCATTAGTACCGGTTCGTGGACGACCTTTAGCACCGGTTCGTGCCACAGACCGGTACTAAAGTGAGTGGTGGCAGGATGTTGTCAGTCCGGGGCCCCTCCAGCACCTTTAGTATCGGTTCGTGGTACGAACCGGTGCTAAAGGTCATCCTACATAAACCCTTCGTCCACCCGAGCTCGCTCTGTTCTTCCCCTTTCCCCTCTCCTCTCTGTTCTTCCCCTCTTCCTCTCGAGCTCATCACACATTTTGCCCAAAATTTGTCAAGATTTGAAGGCCCCCATCCATTCAAATGATCACAAAGGTTAGCAACTTTGTCCTTTCATCTCTCATTGCTAGATTAGCTCTTGCAATGCTTTGTATAGTGATTAATTCATGAGTTTAGTAATTTGGGAGGAAATATATGTGCTAGTATTTGATTTATATGCAATTTGAGGTCAAAAATAACACTTAGTTTGCATATGGAGGTGTGGTTTACTTAGTGCCTTCTAAATCTCCGTCGTAACCACAGTCGATCGCCCGCACCGTTCCGTCGCCGGCACCACCTTGTGGCGAGCCTCTTGTTCATGAATGTTTTACATTACCAAATTGATGTTTGTGTGATTTGGATATATAGTTACTCGTATAATTATCTTACCCGTACGTTGTTTGTTATACATAGTGCCATGGTTTTGATATCCAGCCCCGTCGGCCCTCGTCCTTGTTATGATTCGGATGTGGTATATTCTCTTTTAAAACTAGTTGTTCATTTCGTGTTTATGACAAATTATGCCCATCAAGTTGACATAGATATTTTTGTCTAGGAGGTTTGTGAACCGGAAATTCCAACCGACCCTATTGTCGAGAGGTTAAATTTAGTTGAAAGAGAAAACGAGTATTTGAAAGAAAAATTGAAAAGAATTGAGGGGGAGAAGATGGAATTGGAGTTGCATGTTGCCGATGTCGTCGATGATCACAAGATCAAGATGGAGAAAATGCGCTTGAAGATTAGAAAGATTAGAAAATATGCCATTGATAGTGAGGCTTGGTATCATTATGGTGTTGGATCAATTGTTACCTTAGTTGCGATCTTGATCGCATTTGTTGTTGCATTTAAATTCTTTAGTTAGAGAGTTATTTGTTTGTTGCATTTAAGTCCTGTATGAACTTTATGTATGAACTTGTATTAATTTGGTCTTTTTGGTGTTGTGTAATGAAGATGAGCCGACAATGGATGTACGATGACCGATGCTCTCCTGAGTTCATTAATGGCGTGCAAACTTTTCTGCTTGCGGCTGAGGCAAACAAGCGGGCGGATGGTCTTATGCCTTGTCCATGTTTAGTCTGTAAGAATGATCACAATTACTCTATGTCAAGAACCATTCACGTCCACCTGTTTAAGTCCGGTTTCATGCCCCACTATAATGTTTGGACCAAGCACGGAGAAAGAGGGGTTATGATGGAAGACAATGAAGAAGAAGAGGACGACGACAGCTATCCTGGCCATGGGTTCCCTGAATACGATGATACAACAATGGGGGAAGAAGCTGAGCCGGCAATGCGGGAAGAAGCTAAAGAAGAGGCATCAGATGAGCCCGCTGATGATCTAAGTCGGGCCATTGCCGATGCAAATAGAAACTGCGCAAGTGATTTGGAGAAGAAGAAGTTGCAGCGCATGTTAGAGGATCACAAGAAATTGTTGTACCCGAATTGCGAAGCTGTAAAGAAAAAGTTGGGCACCACACTGGAATTGCTGCAATGGAAGGCAGAGAATGGTGTATCTGACAAGGGATTTGGAAAGTTGCTGGTAATGATAAAGAATATGCGTCCAAACGACAACGAATTGCCCGAGAGTACGTACGAAGGAAAGAAGGTTGTCTGCCCTCTAGGGTTAGAGGTGCAGAAGATACATGCATGCCCTAATGACTGCACCCTCTACCGCGGTGAGTACGAGGATTTGAACGCTTGCCCGGTATGCGGTGCATTGCGCTATAAGATCAGGCGCGATGACCCTGGTGATGTCGAGGGCGAGCGCCCCAGGAAGAAGATTCCTGCCAAGGTGATGTGGTATGCTCCTATAATACCACGGTTGAAACGTTTGTTCCAAAACAAAGAGCATGCCAAGGCGATGCGATGGCACAGAGAAGACCGTAAGAAAGACGGAAAGTTTAGAGTACCCGCTGAGGGGGTCGCAGTCGAGAAAAATCGAGAGAAAGTACGGGAAGGAGTTTGCAGATGACACAAGGAACGTATGGTTTGGTCTAAGCGCAGATGGCATTAATCCTTTTGGGGAGCAGAGCAGCAACCATAGCACCTAGCCTGTGACTCTATGTTTGTATAACCTTCCTCCTTGGTTGTGCATGAAGCGGAAGTTCATTATGATGCCAGTGCTCATCCAAGGCCCTAAGCAACCCGGTAACGACATTGATGTGTACCTAAGGCTATTAGTTGAAGAACTCTTACAACTGTGGAATGGAACATGTGTACGTGCGTGGGATGAGCACATGGGGGAAGAATTTGACCTAAAGGCCTTGCTGTTCGTGACCATCAATGATTGGCCTACTCTCAGTAACCTTTCAGGATAAACAAACAAGGGATACCGCGCATGCACGCACTGTTTGGATGATACCGACAGTATATATTTGGACAATTGTAGGAAGAATGTGTACCTGGGACATCGTCGATTTCTTCGAAGCAGGCATCCCGTAAGAAAGAAAGCCAAGCATTTCAAAGGTGAGGCGGATCACCGGACGAAGCCTCGCCACCGTACTGGTGCTGATGTACATGATATGGTCAAGGATTTGAAGGTAGTCTTTGGAAAGGGTCGTGGCGGACAACCTGTTCCGAATGACGCTGACGGACGCGCACCCATGTGGAAGAACAAATCTATATTTTGGGACCTGCCCTATTGGAAAGACCTAGAGGTCCGCTCTGCAATCGACGTGATGCACGTGACAAAGAATCTTTGCGTGACCCTGCTTGGCTTCTTGGGCGTGTATGGGAAGACAAAAGATACACCTAAGACACGGGAGGACCAGCAACGTATGCATGGAAAAGACGGCATACATCAGGGTCATGCCAGCTACGCTCTTACCAAAGAAGAGAAGGAAATCTTCTTTGAATGCCTGCTCAGTATTAAGGTACCGTCTGGCTTCTCGTCGAATATAAAGGGAATAATAAACATGGCAGAGAAAAAGTTCTAGAACCTAAAGTCTCATGACTGCCACGTGATTATGACGCAACTGCTTCCGGTTGCATTGAGGGGGCTTCTACCGGATAACGTTCGATTAGCCATTGTGAAGCTATGTGCATTCCTCAATGCAATCTCTCAGAAGGTAATCGATCCAGAAATCATACCAAGGTTAGAGAATGATTTGGTGTAATGTCTTGTCATTTTCGAGTTGGTGTTCCCACCATCCTTCTTCAACATCATGACGCACGTCCTAGTTCACCTATGCAAAGAGATTAACATTTTGGGTCCTGTATTCTACACAATATGTTCCCCTTTGTGAGGTTCCTGGGAGTCTTAAAGAAATATGTTCATAACCATGCTAGGCCAGAAGGAAGCATCTCCAAGGGCCATGAAAATGAGGAGGTCATTGAGTTTTGTATTGACTTTATTCCAAGGGCCGATTGCTGTTCCCGAATCGCGGCATAAGGGCAGACTGGATGGAAAAGGCACGCTAGGAGGGAATCAAATAATATGTATGGACGGACATTCTCTCACTGAAGCACACTACACAGTTCTACAGAACTCCGCCTTGGTGGCTCCGTATATGGACGAACACAAGAACTTTCTACGCTCCAAACACCCGGAGCGGTGTGATGACTGGGTTACACGTGAACAAATCAGGAGTTTCACCGGCTAGTTGCAGACACGTACCATGCATGACGCCTCTATTGAAGATGACATGTACTCCTTGTCCCAGTTACCATCTTCGAATATAATGACTTTCAAAGGGTACGAGATAAATGGTAATACATTTTACACGATCGCCCAAGATACGAAGAGCACCAACCAAAATAGTGGTGTCCGCTTTGATGCAACGACCAAGACGGGAAAGGAAACATATTATGGTTACATAGAGGAGATATGGGAACTTGACTATGGACGTGGTTTGAAGGTCCCTTTGTTTCGGTGCAAATGGGTCAATATGACACGAGGCGGGGTAACGGAAGACCCGCAGTATGGAATGACAACAGTGGATCTCAACAATCTTGCGTATGCAGACGAACCATTCGTCCTAGCTAATGATGTGGCACAGGTTTTCTATGTGAAGGATATGTCTACCAAGCTGAGAAAAAGAAAATATAAGGAAGCGAATGCATCATACGATGAGCCAAAGCGCCACATAGTTCTTTCTGGGAAGAGAAACATCGTGGGAGTGGATGACAAGACAGACATGTCAGAAGATTATGAAAAGTTTGATGAAATTCCTCCATTCACAGTGAATATTGACCCGAGCATCCAGTTAAATGATGAAGATTTTCCATGGCGATGGCGCAAAGGGACACACGCGAAGAAAAAGTTTCACACCCAAAGATCTGGGATGTGATCGTCTTCACTGTCATCACTCTCTTCTTTGTTTCACACCCAGGAGGGAATCTGTGTAATAGTTAGGGTAGTTATGTGTTTTGGCATTTGAAACGCGAAGAAATTTTATGTGCAAACAAATTCTTTCATGCATTTACTCATTTTTTTCAGCTAAATGACCCTGAAATTGAAAAGCATTTCAAATGAACTCAGAAAAGGTTGAATGTTGGCATGGTATCATAATTTCACCCACATAGCATGTGCAAAAAACTAGAGAGGGTTACCGCAAAAACTGGATGCAGTTCGTGTACAAAATGGACAATCTCTTTCGAAGTATCAGGGTTTCGGACGAAAACTCATCCGTTACAAAGGCATTTCATTTTTTAAATAACCTAAGAATAACCTAAGCATTTAAATTTCAGTTTTCATCTGCTTCTTCTCCTCTGCCCCGCCGCCCACCGCCCCCCTCGCCGCCCCCGTCGCTGCCCCCGTCGACGCCCCCGTCGCCACCCCTCGTCGACGCCCCCGTCCCCGTCCCCATTGTCGCCATCCGCGTCATCGCCGCCCGTCGCCATCCCCGTCGCCGCCCCCCATCGCCTCGCCTCGCCGGTGAGCGCCTGCCCCGGCCGCCATGTCCACACACACACACACACACATTGTTAATTAGTTGTAAAATTCTTAGATATTTTTATGTTTTTTGTTATAGAAATATTTATAGAAATGTTAGAATTTTTTTTGTTTTTTAGTTATAGAAATATTTATAGAAATGTTAGAAATTTTTCTGTTTTTAGTTATATAAATATTAGAAATGTTATAGAAATGTTAGTTATATAGAAATGTTATAAATTTGTCTGTTTTTAAGTTATAGAAATATTTATAGAAATGTTAGCAATTTTTCTGTTTTTTAGTTATAGAAATATTAGAAATGTTAGTTATATATATAGAAATGTTAGAAATTTTAGAATTAGTTTTAGTTAGATGAATTAGATTAATGTCAAATTGTTAGAATTTGCATATAGAATTTTAGTTATCACAATCCAATCATTTAAAAATGTTACTTTTTGCGGGCATATAGTATTTGTTCTCGACGATGCCCGGCCCGCATCCTCGCCGTCGACCCGTTCGCGACGACGTCCGGCTGACCCATGTCCGGGATTGGGCTCCGCCGGGCTGGCACTGGGAGGTGCTACCTGGAGGGGCGCGCCGCTTGGTGAGGAACCCGGCCTCGGGTCCCGTCGTCGACCCTGATCTCCTTTGGTGGCGTTCGCGTGGGCCACATTCGGTGCAGAGGGAGCCGGCCCCGCCGGAGGTGGTGCGTCGTTGTGTTAGGGAGGAGGACGAGCACGTCCATCGCTACATGGCTGCTATGGACGTCAGGTTCTCCAATACCTGGCAGGTTCTTTGGGCAGATAACCGGAGATATGATCCTGTGCTGGTTCCTTGTCTTTGGGTGTCCACCGCCCGCGCCCCAGGAACCGCGAGTGGCCTAGATTCTTCTATAGTATTCGATCTTTATTAGCCACCTAGCCAGTGATGTATTCGAGATTATATATTATTCGAGACGATGTATTCGAGATTATATATTATTCGAGACGATGCATATTATGTACTATATGATTCAGTTTTTCCTTATTGATTGCATCCATGCATTGTAATTTGAATACTAAATTATTTTATATTTCTTCTGTATTAGTTAAATAAAAGCTATGGCGGACAATACCAGCAGAGAGGGAGAAGAGGCCCTGTTCGAGATCATACGCAGCCCTAACAGGCCAGATGATCTGAATGAAGCAAATGACGGCTCCTAATATCGGAACAATACCGGGGAGGGTGATGATAAGATATTCGATCTCGACGACCGAGCTGATGAAGTCATGAACTATGATTATGATTATGATGACGCAGACAATGATTATGATGACGAATACAATGTTCATCTTGAAATAACAAAGACTACCAGTGAGGTATATTTATATAAGCAGGCATCTAGTGATCATCACATGTTTTTTTATTTGAAGATATATTAACGAATCGATCTTTCTTCTTTCAGCCCTCTGGATCGAGCAAATCTGCTTCTACAGACAGCAGGACAAAGTGCGGCTCGGGCAAAAAGTTGAAGGAGGGTGTAAAGTACAACATCGATTCCATCAAAGCTAGTGGTGAACCCCTCACGCCTAAGAACATTGCGAACAAGTTCGTTCGTCAGTGCGGAGTTCTTGTGAAGGACCAACTCCCAATCTCCATTCAACAATGGAAAGAGCCAAAAACTAAACGCCCAGATGTTACTTGGGTCGACGACAGAGCAAAACAAAAGCTTTGGGAATCCCTGATGGAACATTTCACCCTACCAGATTATTTCACTGATGTAGATGTGCAGAAAGTCAAGGACGCTGCTCTTAAGAAGATGGCAATTGCATTCAACACCCACAAGAAAACTGTATGGGCCAACTACCTCGCTGCAGAAAGGAAGACTCCAGAATTCAAGGGAACACTGGAGAAGCAAAGAGAACACTGGCCCGCTTTCGTGAAATTCAAGGAATCAGAATTATCTAAGGAACGGTCGAGAAAAAACAAGGCCAATGCCGCAAAAAAGACGCAGTTTCATAGGCTGGGTCCAGGTGGCTATGATGTGGCACTGCCTATGTGGGATAAGTCTGAGCAAGAGATGGAGGATGCAGGGGTCACTCCGGTTACTAGGAACTGGCCCCCAGGTGCAGAACTTGGTTCTATGCGCATGGGGGGCGTTGGACCCGAAGACAGACCACGTTTTGAAGAAGGCAAGTCTAAAAGGAGCAGAACAAAAGTTACTTGACGCAATAGAAGCTGCTCGAAAGGGGGTGTTCACGCCCAACAGAAAGAACGACGAGCTTACGCGCGCCCTTGAAAATCCTGAACACCCGGGAAGAACACGAGGCAAGGGCATTATTCCCTGGTATGAGGGCTTTTCGGAATGGAACACCGACTACAGGACCCGTGCAAGAAAGAAGATGGAGGAGGAGAAGAAGAGGAAGCTGGAGGAGGAGCAGAGGAAGCAGGACGCGGAACTCCTTCAAGGCCTAGAAGCAAGGCACGCAGACTTGGCACTCAAATTCCAGCAGCAGCAGCAGATTGACTCACTTAGCCAGGAAAGGGGGGTCTCAGCAGCGGTAGCAGCGGCAGCAGCAAGCGAATGATCCTCCAGCATTGGATAGCACCGTCCCATCCATGCCGAGAAGCAGCGTTGGTTCCGCCCCGGGCGACGCACTGCTGGATACATACCCTGTGGATGACATCATAGAGAACACTAACTGTGAGCTACACTTCAAAATGAACAACATATCCATGAAGGTGGCGGACGCCGTTGCTTTTACAATTACCCCCGAAGCAACCTTCCATTGCGCCCCGATTCCAGCGGGCTATGCTCGTGTCTTGGTTGATGAGGTGGTGGACCCATATTCGGGGCTAGAGCTTGATATTCCTAGAGGCGACGACGAGCACACACTGGGAGAGGCCATACATCGTATCATCCTATGGAGAAAGGATTGCATCATCTTTCGAAGTCCACCGACCCCGCGTCTGCCGACTCCTCAAAGTCCGCCACCGTGTCAGCAGACTCCCGCTCCTCCAAGTCCACAAACGCGTGAGCAGACTCCTGCTTCAAGTCTGGCACAGCGTCAGGCCACTCCTCCTGTTTCAAGTCCGACACCGTGTCAGGCCACACCTCCTGCTTCAAGTCCGGCACAGCCACCTCCTGCTTCAAGTCTGGCACAGCGTCAGGCTCCTTCTGTTTCAAGTCCGACACCGTGTCACGCCACACCTCCTGCTTCAAGTCCGGCACAGCCAGCTCCTGCTTCAAGTCCGACACCGTGTTAGGCCACATCTCCTGCTTCAAGTCCGGCACAGTGTCAGGCCACACCTCCTGCTCCAACTCAGCCACGTCAACTGTCTCCGCCGCCTCAGCAATCGCAGAAGAGAGTCGTCGCAGCTATGGTGCGTAGCCGTACGAGTCGAGGTAGTACAGTAGGTACAGGCAGAGGCAAGCGATATAAATATGGTCCAAGCCTCGCTCCTCTTCCTCAGAGGACTTATAACATGACCGAGGAGCAAAACGCAGCCATAGTGCAGGCCCAAGTGGACGCCCATTTTGCACCGAAACCGGCACCGCCGCCAAGGGAGAAAGTGCCTGAGGAAAAGATTGACCACTTCATTCGTATGGCTAGACCACCAGCTCCCAAGCCTGTTGACTCAGACTATGAGCACCAAATCAGGAAGGCACATCGAGCACGACTATAGAAAGAAGCGAGATCGAGCTCGAGCCAACAAGCAGCTGTCAAAAAATGCGGGAAAACCGTTCCCCAGCTGGGAGAACAGGCGGCGCAATCGACCCCCCCCCCCCGCTTGTTGTGCCAACAACACATGAGAGTACGCGCGCCCAATATTATTGTGGGCAAACCGTTTACGTTCCCGAGCTGGGCGATGTGGTAATAACCGAGGAGCATATAATGCAGGCTAAAACGCTCAAGATCACTGTTGGACAACTCCTCGATATCGAGCCCATGTCTCCTCTTAGAGAGGAGGAAATAAAATGGAAATATGTCCGGGGGCAACCTTTGGTCGAGCCCGAGGAGGTCAAGAACCTCCCAACATGAAAATTACCAAGATTTCCAATCGAGAGTCCCTCATGGTGCAAGTCGAGGAAGATCATTACTTCAATAAGAAAGCTCTGTCCATTGAGTATTCAGAACTATTTCAGTTATTCAATCAAGATGCACTCGACAAATCTATCGTCTGTAAGTGATTTCTTTCTGTAATTTAAGTCTCAAGCTAGCTCTAGTGCTCATTGATTGATCATTAATTACCTGTAATTATATATCCTCACTATATATTCTTTTCTGTGATATTATGCAGGATGAAGATGTATGAAATGAAAAAAGCTGGACGCTATGGCATTGGGTTCATTGACCCAAATACCATTAATGAATACACATGGAAATTGGAATGGTGTAGACAAGATGTAGAGAAATGCATGGTAGAGTTCTTGAAGCGCCTCAATAGCAATGAAGATATACTACTTCCTTACAACTTCGAGTGAGTCACACTGTCTTGTACTACAAATTCTGTTTTTACTTACTAGCTAGATGTTAATAATTATATAGGGTTTAGGGTTATAGTTGATTAGTGTTATGCACATGCCCGCTTAATTTATACATGCAAACGTATGCGCATGCAGCTTCCACTGGATCTTGTTAGACATTAAAGTTGACGAAGGAAAAGTTGAAGTACTGGACTCACTACTTAAAAAAGATAGTGACTACAGCATCGTGAAAGGGATAGTCGACAGGTTATTTCAATCATTATTAACTATATCTCGGCCTATTTAGTTCGTCATTTCCTGATATGAACTATTTTTAATAACCCCTTTATTTATTTTCTTTGCCGGCGAGCAGGGCTTGGGCAAAGTACATCAAGGTGACTCTAGGAAAATGGCGACAAAAGCTATGTTGGTATCGACCCAAGGTAAGTAATTAAGTAGTACTAGCTAGCTAGGTACCATCTTTTTAATTCTTGTTTCAATACCATTAATTAATTAACATGCTTGATCTATTATTATCTGATTAAATTCTATTCTCGTAAAGGCCCTGAAGCAGCCGCCGGGGACTGAAGTGTGTGCATACTACGTTTGCGAGAACATTCGCATGATGGCGTCCGAAAGGAGCAGATCTGATAGACAGGACTGGGTACGTTTGCCAGAATACTATTCACAAATCTGACATGATTGTCGATATCTAGCCACACAACTAATACACATGCATATTGATCTCCTTCTTAGCAGTTCAAAGAGGCACGGGACCAGCTCCTACCAGAGGAGCGCATACGAGCAGTTCAAGAGGAAATAGCGGGATTTTTGCTCGACCAGGTCATAGATCCCAAAGGAGAATACTATTACCCGCTACCGCCCCCATGAACCACTTGTCATCGTGCTCCGAAGGCACCAAGGCAACATGTAGGAGAAATTGTATATATATACATGTGTATGTGTGAATAATTAATGGTGGTTGTGAGACATTCGATTATATATATATATATATATATATATATATATATATATATATATACATATGATCGGTTCTACGAGAAAATCTATTTATATATATGCATAACGTGTACAATATGTAGTATCGTAAAATACCAGCAAACAAAAAAAAATTAAATGAAAAACACAAAATTAATGGAAAATAAAAATTAAAACCAAAACCCCCCAAACATTTAGTACCGGTTGGTGCTACCAACCGGTACTAATGGTCTACCAGCACCCGTGCCTGGCTCGTGCCACGTGGTGGCACTTTAGCGCCGGTTCGTGCCGAACCGGTAGTAAGGAGGGGGGCCTTTAGTCTCCACTCTTTAGTGCCGGTTGCAGAACCGGCACTAAAGGCCCTTACGAACCGGCGCTAAAGCCCGGTTCTGCACTAGTGTACTAACAAAATTTGTTACCATTTGAAGAGAAAACCTGTGACAAATGATCTTATTTTACTCAAAGCACATTAACTGATCGGTGTTATCTTGTGCGCCTGCTCTATAGGTCGACTGTTGAAGATGTAATTGTGCGGACAATCCAACTCACCTGGGATAGCAATGAACCCATATACGAGAGAGCATGCATGCTGTGATCATCGTAGATTTGTAGTGCTGGGTTTGTACGAGAGAAACCACAACCCTAAAAATGGGAGAATACGCGTTTGAATGTGGTCACTAGTCCCACAGAGCCGTTGACTAGAATGCAAACGAGAAAAAGTATAAGCACCAAAGGAGAAGCGCCGTTCTCCCTCCCGGCCATGCCCTCTTATTCTCTCCTTTGCTAGGTTTAGGTCAAATCCCTCTCGAATTTAGGTCAAATTAGGTTCAAAAAATTGCTAATTTTGGTCAAATTAGCAAGTGTCCATCTTGTTAGGCTCGGTCGAATCTGCTGCACACAAGAGCACATATCATTGTTAGATGTGATGACCTCGGTTAGGTAACCCTATGCTTAGTTGTAGCTAACAAACAAATAGAAGAAGCTCATGCTTCTAGTCCCAGTTTCCATCAGCTGAACTTGTGTTTTGTTGCCACTAGTGCTAGCAAATGTATCATCAGTCATTTAAGAAACAGAATGTCTTCTTGTGTGGTATGCTTGTCTGGGGGCACATGTGCAGACTGCAGGCGCCCGGCAGCGGAACAACATTGGCTAGGGGATGCAGATTAGCAGCAGTAAGATGCGTTCACCAGGTTGCAGAATATCCGGGAGCATATTCACATTCTCATTGCTGCAAATCGTCACCTCTGTTATCCATACATGTAGTAGTATTGTTTTTGTGTTATAAAAAAAGCGATGCTCCCTGATGCTTAGTTTGCTGCTGGTACATCTCCAAGTGAAAATTCTTAGACGTTTTTTGAAAAAGGTGGAAATCCTTGAGAAACAGGAGCACTCTTTAGGTCGGAATTTATACTCTCAAAAAGAGAGAAATAAAACTATTTTTCTCTTCGAGAGCCTCTCCTCATCTTGAAACACCAAAACCTATGGCTGCAGCTCGTCATCACACGCAGCAAAGTGCCAAAACCCCAAAGCATTTTGGAATGGAATGGAAGACAGGGCAAAACTAGGACCCCAAATCTTGTTCAACTGCTCTCTCTGCTTATAATAATATTTATTATTATTATGATGATACCATGTTTTTTCTTTTTTCCCAGTCCAGTTGATTGTATGCCTCCCTCATCTTGACATAATATGCTTGCTTGGTTTATTATTATTATTGCTCCTGCTTATTCTTGTCTTGCCCGTAAAGACGGATGTTAGTGTACTACTACTAGTCAAAACTTGAGATAATAATATATGGTTGGATGCACTCACTTGTCCTTAACAAGTCAGACTAGAGGATAATGTTCTTGCCCCTGTTGTTTCATGACAGTTACTGACGGTGCTTGCAGAATTAGATAGATATTCAGACTTGTACCATGTGTATGTATGTATTTAGCTTTTAGCAGCAGACACAAAGAAAGAAAACAACATAATGCTAGCTAGGCTAGGTGTACTACTCAAACTCACATCTAGGAATGATGGTTCTGAGCTTGCATATCCTTTACCAAATAGTTAGTCAAATGAATTGCTTGCTTGCTACTTTTTTTAGCTACTTTTTTTATTCAAAAATTATTAGAGTTTATATCATATATATTGCTGGCATGTATTTCATATGTTCTGTAGCATTAAGGCTACATAGCATGCCATTTTTGTGCCTTGTATTAATTGCTTTCCCTACATGTTTGCATGTTTAAGTGAAAAAACAGGAAGAAAGGAGAATCAGGGTAGGGTTTCATGGCTAGAAGATATATTGCTGGGTTTTGTCTCTGACCATCGTGTCGTGATGATATTGGGGGGTTTTGTCTAATACCATCGTGTCGTGATGATATTGTGGGGTGTTGTGGGGTTGAAGTGGGGCGGGGGTGGGATAATGATTTTGCAGGTACCCCGAGAGGCCCTTGAGTTTGCCGGAATGTCGATTAACTTCCGTTCCGGCAAATTCGGGTACTCCATATGTCATATTTTCAGCAAAGGTCATGCTGAAATTTTTCGTGAATTTTAGCATGACTTTGCTAAAAATAGGACATATGGGGTACTTGCGACTAATGCATGAGCCGGGGTATCTTAGTACTTAATTCAGTAGGATCAACTGTTTTTTGTCCATCACTCGATAAACTACATGTATGTGTATTTAGCATGACTTTTTTTTGGTATAATCTATACCTATATGGAGTACTCATAGTTATTTAGCATCACTTAATTAAGTAGTACTCATAGTTATTACTAATGTCAGTTGCTCTTGTTCTGTGCCTTTTTACAACATGAGCAATGCATAGTTATTACTAATGGTACAATCTATACCTATATGGAGTGTGTACTATTAGTGTAAATTCTTCTTTGGTTAATGATAACATGACAGGAAATAGCAGTCAAATTACTTTCTATAGGATTTTGTTGTTATTGTGACTTTTCAGAAAGGTTACTTAACTCACCTGTTGCAGAAAAAAACAGTCAGTGCTAACATGCTGATTTGTAATAACTCTAGTAGATACTACCCTGATCTCATCCAATAACTCAAGTGCCAAGCAAGAGAGATATTGTGTATAAGAAATTACTTTAGAAGCTCAAACAGTTCAACATTTGAGCCATTATTCTAGGTTTGCCAGTACTAGTTCAAAAGCTCAAGCTAAGGACTATGTAATGTACCTGATTATGGCTGTGATGCACTATGTTATGATGATATGATGATGACAAACCCTAAATGATATAACCTTGGCTTTTAGGGTGCCTCGGCATCGATAAACCCTAAATGATGAAAACTTAGGCTTTTGGGGTGCCTCGGCATCGAGAAACCCTAAATGATATAACCTTGGCTTTTAGGGTGCCTCGGCGTCGACAAACCCTAAATAATAAAACCTTAGCTTTTAGGGTGCCTCGGCATCGATAAACCCTAAATGATGAAAACTTAACTTAGCATTTAGGGTGCCTCAGCGTCGACAAACCCTAAATGATAAAACCTTGGCTTTTAGGGTGCCTCGGTGTCGATAAAAACCTAAATGATGAAAGCTTAGGCTTTTAGGGTGCCTCGGCGTCGACAAACCCTAAATGATAAAAGCTTAGCTTTTAGGATGCCTCGGTGTCGACAAACCCTAAATGATGAGACCATGATAATTCCTCACAAACCAACCCTTAAATAACACTGAGCCATTATGTCGTCACCCTTGAAGCCTTGCGGGCATTTGCAGCCCTTAGCTTGTTCATTCTGTAGATTTCCAAAATTCAGTTTTGTACCACACACCGAAGCCCCAGGAAAGAAAACTGCAATCTGAAACAGATGATCAATTTTCAGCCCTTGGATTAGTTTAGTATTTTTTCACAAACTCAGACACCCTTGCTTGCCATGTGTGTGAGAGAGATAGTGAGAGGAGACAAGAAGAAGGGGGTTAGGAAGGGACTTGGACCTTAGCAACAACACACTAACAGGTTCCATCCCAAAACACCTAGGCAATATCACAAACATCTCTCAATTGTTCCTTGACAATAACCAACTTTTTGGCGACATTCCTCGAGAATTAGGTTATTTGGTCAACTTAGAGATCTTGTTCCTTGACAATAACCAACTTTTTGACCAAACTATTTTCCTATTTAGAGCGAAACATGGCCCACAACGATGAGGCCGGCGGTTCGGGCAAGGCATTCTAGGAGCTGTCCCAAGAGATAGAGGAAGAACCACACCGCTATGAGGACGCCGCGGAAGACACCGATCCCGACTACACAACCCCTAGTGGCGTCGGGGATGACACCACTGATGGTGCCGCCGAGGATGCCACCACTGATGATGGCAGCGCACACACAGATGGCAGCCAACCGAAGATGCAACGGAAGGACCGGCGCCCGAACGTGCTCGGCACCGTCAAGGAGGAATTTACTGAAGTGTCCTCCGGTGGGCATCCAACGACGCCCAAAGAATTAGTCAAGGGGTACGCGGGACAGCTCGGGTGCATTCTCCGGAGCACCGTCTCGATCAACACCGAGAACCTAAGGCATCGTGACCGAGGGAATTTGCGCAACCTCCTCTTCACGAAGCTGCACGAACGATACAAGTTCCCCGGTGACTTCGCAAACACACGCCTCTCAGGGAATAAAGTGAACAATGCCGCTCTCACGAAGATGAGCACGGCCCTGGCTAATTGGAGAGCCGCGGTGAAGAGAAGGATTGAAAAAGGTGATAGTTATGAGAATATCAAGGAGACAAATCCTTCGATCAGCGAAGCCGACTACCTGGAGTTCAAGATCAAGTGCGAGAGCAACACAACCGCGGAATCAAGTCAGTGGGGGAAAGATATGCGGGACTTGAACTTAGGGGTCCACAAACTCGGTCCCGGTGAATACAGAGTGGCAGAACCTATATGGGACAAGGAGGACGCGGAGTGTGCCGAGCAAGGCCTACCGCCCATCTTCGATAAATAGCGTGACAAGCAGACAGACAAGGAACTATGTTAGCGCCCGGTACAAGATTGACCCGGTAACAAAGGAGCTTACCACGGATCCGAAGACCAAGGCGCTTGAGCTTGTTCTGGTAAGGAATACACCCCCACGTAATTATCTCCATATGGTTGCATTCTAATTAATGAAGCCAAATTTCTAAATGGTTCACGTTCCTTTCGCAGGACACTGAAAGGAGTAGCGCGGGGTCGTCTAAGAGCTCCCCTTGGGACACCACTTTAAATAGGGGGTTGAACGTAATGAAAAATAAGGATAAGCTCAGTAAGCCGTCGTCAGCTGGTCGTGTGGCCGGCAAAGGCTTGTCCATGAAATGGTCGGAATACTATACCGCTGGGCGAAAGGAGAGAAAGACCAGCTCAGAAAGCCAGGAGCGCAAGGTTCAAGAACTCAAGGCACAAGTGGTGCGGATTCCGGAGATAGTCGAAGAGCAAGTGCGAGACCAACTAGGAGCGACGATCACCGCCATTGTGCCTACCTTGATTGAGGGGCTGCAGGCATGGATGGCGGGCGGCCAACAGGGGCCACCCTCGAATCCTAGCTTCACGAGAGCAACTCGCGCAACGCGCCGGCGGCGCCCTTGGTGTCTCCGGCGGAGGCGGCATTGGTGTCTCCGGCGGAGGCGCCGGCATTGGACCTTAATGCACCCGGGTGTGGGAAGAATACGCCGGCCGGCACCTCGGCAGCAAGCGGCCCCTCCGTCACTTGCACGCCCGCCGTTGGCGGTGCCTCGACATTAGCCGAGCTCGACGCCATCACGGTAACTAATTAAGCCTCTCGGCCGATGACTTCATCTCCTTGCCTTTGACTGGGCATCCCTGACGCCCTACATGTTTTCGCAGGGCGCCGCCGACGTTCCATGCACTCTACTACACTTCATGGACGGCGAGTTGATCGATGTCGCCAAGGCCAGAATCGTTCAACCGGGCAGCCGCGTGTTCCACGGTAATCCGATGCCACCCACCGTGTATAGGGTTCAACTGGTTCGGGTGCTGCGGGGCTTCGACGACTTTTACCTCCGTATCGACCCCCTAGGGCCGACGAAGATGATGTGATGACCCTCAGCGCCTGCATAAGCTGGCCCATGCTTTGGCCAACGAGCCAGATTCGTTTGGTGGCGGGGGACACCACCCCACAGACAACACCGCCAGTCGTGCCAGCGCCAAGCCATGGCAAGACCGCCGCAACGCTACCGGCGTCAGCTGATCCGGACATGCATATGGCACATGATCCGGACGACGACGACGACGCTACATTTACCAACGTCGATAAGTACTTCAACGAACATGGGTACGATGACGTATTCTTGGTGCCTCCTTCTCAAGAACCCAACCCTGGAAAAGACGATTGCGATCTAGCTGGTACCGCGGAGAAACCCAATTGCAACAGGCGTCGTCTG
Organism: Aegilops tauschii subsp. strangulata; assembly: GCF_002575655.3. Classification (NCBI taxonomy): domain Eukaryota; kingdom Viridiplantae; phylum Streptophyta; class Magnoliopsida; order Poales; family Poaceae; genus Aegilops; species Aegilops tauschii. Next base: position 432,036,930 of record NC_053035.3, read on the forward strand.
GCGTTCAGTTCTCAGGAGACGCCTCCAGCTGCCGCCTTCACCGAGCCTCAGGTAGCCGAGGTGCGAAATATTATCAGCCCCAACACACTCAAGAAGGTGGTCTCTGAGCAGAACTCGATCCCATTGCAGCAGAAGAAGCAGAAGGGACGGAAAAGAAAGAATAACAAGGGTGCGAGCCAGCCGGCACCGAGTACGATCCGTGCTCATGACGGGCCACCTTCGCCTAAGGATATCTCGAGGAGGGTGCATGTGGCGGGTAGGCCGATGCTACCAACTAATCTGCTCAATGCTGCAACCGGTGCTATGCGGAGTCTGCATGACAGTGTTCTTTCTTTGGAGAAGCGGCGTCTCTCCGAGAATGATGTGGCATACCCAGTTTTCGTAGCCAAGGTGCCAAAGGGCAAGGGCTTTGTCGATAGCGCCATCGGGGGTATGATCGTCCTGCGTTTTTATGACATCTTTGCTATGTTTAACCTTCATCCGCTGCACTAAACCTTCGTTCGGCTATTTTCGCTGAGTATGGAGATGCGGATCATTAGAGACAAGACCCCGGACATCGTGATAGTCGACCCCTTCTACATGCGTGCCAAGATCTTGGGCAGCGCTGGGGACCGGCAAGTCGCGAGTTCATACCTCGAAGGCGTCATTCTGGCGAACCCAGATAAGGATAACTTCCTCATGCCTTACTTTCCCGATTAAGTCATCCCCTCACCGCCCCGTAACATATGATTTCTTAGATTTTGATCGTTCTTTTTTTCTAACATTGCGTGTTTTGTGCAGTGACACACATTGCACACTCATCCTCTTAAGCCCGAACTATTCCATGGCCACGTATTTCGACTCGGACCGTCAGTCAAAGAAAGACTACACAAATATCAAGAAAGTTCTTGATGATGTTCTCCCCGGCAACGCCAAATCTGGAGGCACCTTCAGGAGGCCAATTTTTAGGTACGGCAAGCATGTGTTCACCCACGTAACGACGTTCCCCTGCATCCAGCAGCCGCCTGGCGGTGAGAAGGATGCCTACTACGCCCTCCATCACATGCGGGCAATCGTACGGGACCATAATCACCTTCTGCTACCAAATAGTCTCAAAGATTGGGCCGCACGCTTGTTGGCAATCCAAGACGCGGACTTCGGACAAGAATTCTTTCGCATCCAGTCGGAGTTTGCGGAAATCATCCATCAAGATGTCCTTCGTACCTCGGGGCAGTTCTACCTCAAATATCAACCGTCCAACAGTGAAATAGAAACAACGCCACAAATGCAGGCTGATAACGAACGCACATTCATGACCATCACGAAAGACGGCGGCTTCATCCACGCTCCGGTCCCTGAGTCGAGTCGAAAGTAGTGATGCTATGTAGTTCTGAAATATCGATTAGCTCATGTTGTAATTAAACTTTAATGAACTTGTATGTCTCTTTGGTTTGGACAGTCGTTCAACTTATATGTAATCGATGCTATTTATTAGTAGGACCATGAATCGTGCTATTAATGTGTTGCTTTTCTCTTCCGATCCTTTTGTTGCATACTTATATATTGCTTATGTATTGTCTGTGAAATGCTACTAACGTTTTGTTTGTCTAGTGCATAGAGATGCCGTCGTATGTCGTGTACAAGGGTAAGGTTCCCGGAGTCTACGACGACTCGGAGGAGTGTCGGAGACAGGTTCACCGTTTCAGCGGTAACAGTTACAAAGGGTACACCACTAGGGCGGAGGCGGAAGCTAGATACGCGCGCTATCTAGCGGGAGAGAGGAGGGAGCGTTGGAGGAACCGGATGAAGACCAGTTTCATCGCGATGATGCTCATCGTGATGACCGCAGCTCTCTTCTATGTGATGGTAGTTTAGATGATCGATATCGACTTGTAATGTGAAGACAAACTCGCTACTCGCGGTCTCGAGACTTGTAATGTTCTAACTTTATTCGTTATTTTGAATTCGGAGACTAGTATGATGAATTGTATTCGGAGACTAATCTTCTATTGTATTCGATAAATCTGATGTTTATATGTTGTGTTGTCTATATTCTGTGCAGTAATGTATTTTGTAACCTGTGCAAATATCAGAAAAGAAAAAAATTCCTAATATTCATACTAGTGGCGCACCATACTGCATTTTAATGGTGCACTGCAATAAACACACTAGTGACGCATTATCTAGAAGTGCGCCATTAGTAACCCAGAGCACAAGGTAAATATGGCACCCTGGGAGGCATAGTAATGACGCACCAGGGGACATACTAATGGCGCACTGCCTGGTGCGCCACTATTGTCTGGTATACTAATGGCGCACCGGGGGTGCGGCATTAGTACTTGTTACTAGTGGCGTGATGATAGTGGCGCACCTATAGTGCGCCATTAATGGCCAAAACAGGTGCGCCACTAATTAGCCTTTTTCTAATAGTGCACATTTGCGACTAGCTATGAATGACCGACTCCCGCATTAGTGTCCGCGGACTGGTTCCCACCAATCCACACACGGATAAGATGTTCGGTTTGGGAGTCATCGATTGAGATGCCCTTAGGCTGTGAAATATCAAATATTGATTGTACTGTGGTCATAGCGTTAAACCGTACAGTGTATAAAATCGGTGTGCTAATTTCCACATGCATCGTTTTTTGAATTGAATTTCCATATAAATATTTCTTTTGTTTCATGCGTACGTGATGCTGGCACATTGATACCGCGGCAGATGCCGGATGCGTCCAGGTCAAGCCAATAGGTCCATCAGTGACCACAAGCATACGTACGCGCCGAACCACAAAAGCACTTGGGGAGAGAATCTGGCAACCAGGTCCACCTTGCTGTGTATACATCATGAAGCATACAGCGGTCACGCGCCATGGCACACGGTCGCTCAACTTGTCTGTGTCCAGTCAGTCGCAGCAACTTTCGTGCACCCAGCGACATAGGGTGCTCCTTCTTGCAGCGCAGAATCAACTACCTCGGGCTGCAGGTATGATGTTGGGAGCCCGATTCGTGACTGAGCAACCTTGCTATCCAAATTGCCGCCTTCAACTAAGCTTCCCGATGCATCTCATCCCCTCAAAAGATCTTGCTGCGTGGAATGTCCCATCCCACTTGGTGCACATGAATCATGTGTGCCAGCTTCTCCCATTGACACGTGGGTGTTGGTTCCGTTACATGTACAAGCCTATGTTGTTTATAGCCGCACTATATACATATACCACTAATACAGAAACTTTCAGTCCATCAGCACTAACATTAATAGTTTGGCATTCTAGAAAACTAAAATAATATTCTACTATTAGAGTACTACTTGTATTTGAATAAAAATTTGTGCGAATATTACAATTGGTCGCACGACTGAAATAAAAATAATTGTTGCAAAAGAAGACATGCTAGGTTGTAGACGGGCAGTGCCGGATGCGCACCTCGGCCCAGATCTAGGCTCTTTGGGCCCCAACTAGGTCGGGGCGAGTGGGCCCGCGCTGCGCGGCGCGTTCTGCAGATGGCGGTGGTGTAGCTCATGCAGGGGTACAGCGGCGACGGCGGCCGGCCTGTTGCAGCGTGGCGGCGGGGTTTACGGGATCGATCTAGGCCCGGCCGGACCCTCTTGGGACTGGTTTGCTTGCATGGGGGGCTTAACGGGCTTGCTGGGCCCGGCCGGACCTAATTGGGACTGGTGTGCCATGTGGCCGTGTCCGGTCGTCTACCGTCTTCGGTGGTGGAGGTTGTTCCCTTCGGCGCGGCAGTGGTAATACTGACCTTGATTCAAGCTACTCCTCGCCTCCGTCTTGCAGACCTCGTGATGGTAGCTAGCTCCGGTGAGACAACGATGGCGAGTCGGGTGATGTCGAGGCCTCGTCATCGCGGGGCTCCTATGCAACGGGTCGCTTGGGGGTTGAGGGTTGTGGATAGGATTCTTTCGGGAGAAATCCTTGTCGGCACACCTGACACCAACGCGGTGCCGCCTTCAGGTGGCATCATTCCTTCCAGGAGGCTGTCGTGGCTACCCTTCATCCACTTCCCTCTGTGTGCCTGGGGAAACCCTAGGAGCAGTGCGCTAGTTTGGGCAGCGGCGTTCACTTTTCTTCTTGAAGGTGTTGCTTGGTACTTCTTTGGAGCGCACAACAGTTTTGGGTCACTGTAGCTTAGTCGATCCGCCGTTGTCTCCATTTTGTTTTGGTTTTTTTTTGTGTGTGTTTGTTGTTGCCCTAACATTTCTGTCCTTTCTGGGTTGCTTTTGGTTGTATCGGGTGTTTGCTATATTAATATAGTGGGACAAAAGCCTGTTTCGAGATTAGCATATTTTTATTCTGAAGCTGCACTCTACTGACTTGACTTGGACAAAACAAAAAAAATTGGTTGATTTAGATTTAGAGAAGCAGTTGCGTTTAATCAGAAAGAGTTCACAATGGCCCAAAAAAGTAGGAGACAATACGGAAATGCGTAGGAGCACGCGGGAGCGGGTACTCACCTGCCAAGTCCGGCAGCGCGCTCGTTTTGCCTTGCGATTCGCGGAGTAGTTCAATCCCACACTAGGGCAAAGTAAAAAAGAAAATCCCTCAAATTTTTTTAAGTTTCAACAATGAAACTTACGGTTTTTACATCTAAAACTGATAAGTTCAGCCAGTTTCAAACATATAATTTCAAGCCAAAATAAAAAGCGGGCACTACGGACATGTGTGCCATAAATCCTCTACAGCATGCACATGCGGTGCCTGCTGAGAGTCCGTTGGACCAGTTTGTGCCCCCGACCCTCCGTTGGGCGGCTTGGTTGATGCCGCCGGTTTAGATGTTGTGCTTAGGTGCGAGGTTTGGGCAGGCGGCCCCGACAATGAGCAACTCCTTCATCAAGTTGATATGAGTAGCGACAGATGTTGCCAGGAAGGTGGCTTCAGACTTATTGATATATTTCTTTGGAAGGTCTTGTTGAAAAATTAATAAAATAGTTGTGTGTATCATTCGATGCAGAGGCCATGGGTTATCCTCCTTTTTGAAAAAATATATAAATGAGAGTGGTTTTTCAACTCATGGTCCCTACACCCTTGATGAATAGTAAACTAAAACAATTGAAAACAAAACAAAAAAAGTCTGAAACTTCATGTCATCAAATACGCTCAAACTTTGTAGGTGCTTGCAAGATTTCATGCCAAAAAACCATTTGAGGAGCTCTACGGAAGAAAATGATTTCACTATTCAAAGTTGTGAGCACTGATTTTTGTTTCTCATTTGTAGAGCTCACCGGATGATATTTCTCCTTGAAAATTTGCAAGCAACTACAACATTTGAGACTGTGCACAAAATTTCGATTTTTTCCTTATGTTTTTTTCAATTTTTTGAATTTACTGTTCACAATGGTGTAGGGGCACCCGGAAGCTACCGCACCTTTCTCTACAGTGTATATATCTTTTATTTTGCTCATTAGCTGATTGCTCATGCTGTCATGCATGTTAGCTTGTCACTGGCTCAGTGCGGAGACCGCCTGATCCCTTTAGTGAGAAGAAAAGGATATGACTTACATGTGATTTTACCGAACTTTCTAGAAGGACAAGCTATTACCTTGAGCTGGAACTAGCTAGCATTTAGTATTCGCAGCAGCAGATGCATGTGCATATACAACACATCTATTATTCTCAAGGAACATTACATTACTCTCCTGGCCTCTACATGAGCTCCTCAGACCCATGCTCGCCGGCCAACATACGTAGTGTGTCTATAAATAATACAACCGTGTACATTTTGTGGAACCTAACTCAATCAGCAATGGTAGAAGCTAGATATCATGTGTGCATCGTGCGTGTGAAGTCATCGAGTAGCATAGACTATTACACAGTCAGAACTCTTGAGGTGATGAGAGTGAGAGGCATTGGGAACTTTAGTTGAAGCCGATGAGAGCTGTGTTGGCCACAAGCCTGACTTGTTCGTCGGACGTCGCTCGTGGCGAGTGCTTTCCGCTGGAACACATTCATTTAGTTCAGTGTCACTGAATAAAATTCAGTCTGTCAGCATGTGCTTGTGCACGTACAGATACAGTAGTTTTCAGTGAGGAAGTTACCAGCATTTTTAAACGTCCGAGAAAGCGCCATGGGATGGCATGGATCACGCGTCTCGTCGTCGGCATGTAGGGTTCAATTGTGGCGAGTATTGTAGGATGGCACGATCAGTAGAGCATCTCCAACAGGCGCCCAAAAAGAGCTCCGCGCGCTAAAAATTTATTATTTTTGGGCGCCGAACAGCTCCAACAGATGTTGTAAAATATGGCGTGCGCTAAAAAGTTTTGTGCACGCGCTGAAAAACGCTACCCGCGCAGCATATTTTGGGCTCCGGATTACGCGCGCTTCACAATTTGCACTGAGTTCTTTTTTGGGCGCGCATTTTTGGGCGTCTGCTAAAGCAATGTTGGTTCCGACGCAATAAAAGTGCTACAGCGGCGCGCTATAACTTTTATTGAGCGCGGAATTTTTGTGCGGTTGTTGGAGATGCTCTTAAGCTTGTCGTGGGCGACCATTTCCTTCTTGTTTTCGGCAGCTCGTTTTGGGGCTAGCTTAATAACAGAAAAGTTGCAGTGGCAGTTTGCAAGGCAAACCTATTGTCTTTCACCTCTGGCACTCTCTCTTTCTCTCATAAATCTCTGTCATAGAGTTTGCCAGCTTCAGCAACAACAATTGGCATCAGAGCCTTGTTGGTGTTCGATCTATACTAAGGCGCCGGCGGTGTCTGATCCGAGATGACTGGCACCAACGACGAGAAGACAAAGAAGCAGCTGGAGGAGAAGAAGGCGGCAGCGAAAATGGCAGCGCCGGAGAAAACCCTGGTTCGGTTCTCCACAGAAGTAGGGTTAGGGGTGCCCATCATCGAGCGTGTCGTGCACGGCTGTGGCGGCTGATGATGCTAATGGGAACGAACTACATCTACTGGGGCCTCATGACTAAATTGCAGTTGCAGGCCCATCAGTTGGGGCTTGTGGTTGAGACCCGTGAAGGTACGGACCGTGAAGACCATGACGCCATGCTTGCCCTGATAAGGGGTGTGCCACCAGAGTTCACGCGCACGCTGGGCACAAAGGCCATGGCAAAGCAAGAACGTGACACCCTCAAGACCATGCGTTGACGTGGACGCTGGGCACGAACGCGCCGCTCTGAGTACGAGGGACTCCGGTGCAAGGGCGGCAAAGCGACCGAGTCATAAATTATGCCGCTCTGGGCCATCATCCACGAGCTCGAGGTCCTCGGTGATCCGGTGGGCTAGCACGAAGCTGCCCTCAAGGTACTATGGATGGTGCCACGGCCTTACCATGAAATGGCCATGGCGATTGAGTGACTTGTCGACACCAAACAACTCTCCTTGGAGGAGCTCTGCGGGCGCCTTGTTGTCGTCGAAGAAAGCGAGTGAGGAGGTACCAGCATCTGGGGCCCGCAAAGGAGTGATTTGCATGCCACAGGCAGCCTGACCATTGCGGCAACTCGTCTGGAGGAGGAGAGCAGCATGGGAGCAGTAACTAAAAGCCAAAGGGCTTCCAAGGCGGCGGAGGTCGCGGCCAAGTCGGTGGTCGCAGCAACAGAGGTACAACGACGCCCAAGCGCAAGGGCGATTGCAGCTACTACAGGAGCCCAAGGCACTGGGCGAGAGAGTCCCGTAAGAAGGCCAAGGACCATGAGCAGCAGGAATAGCAGGCTCACATGGCGCAGGTCGGTGTCGAACAGCCTAGGCTTCTGCTTGCTGCCTGCAAGGTGGCGGACGTCACGAACGCAGTCACCCCGGCAGCGACGCAGCCGGTACCACATGAGACCTTCCTCAAGGAGGAGTGCGAAATGCCAATGGCCACTAACGACGACCGTTGGTATCTAGAGACGGGCGCCAGCAACCATATGACAGGACTCCGCGACATGCTCACGCAGGTGGACGGATCCATGCGCGGGACGGTGGGCTTCGGTGATGGCTCCATGGTGCGGACCTGTGGGGGCGGGTGGTGTTGTTTTCGTGCAAGACCGGCGAGCATCGCACGCTCTCGGATGTCTACTACATCCTGCAACTCCGGATGAACATTGTAAGTCTTAGGCAACTTGATGAGCACAGTTGCAAATCCATGATCGATGGCGGCGAGCTCTGCCTAAATAACAGAAAGCTCGTACTTTTGGCGCGAGTGCGACGGACGAGCAACCAGTTGTATATCGTGGCTTTGAACTTGGTTGTGCCCGTGTGTCTCCTGGCGGGCCGCATCGACAAGGCCTGGCGCTGGCACGCGTGCTCCGGCCACCTCCAATTCAGAGCCCTTCACGATCTTGGCGTGAAAGGGTGGGGGTGTGTGGCATGTCAACAATCCAACACATCGACCAGTTCTTTGAAGGCTGCACAAACGGTAACATGGACCGCATGCCGTTCCTTCGTGATTCGGAGCACGTACTAGACCTCGTCTACGGCGACCACTGCGGCCCCATCTCTCTGGCGACGATGAGAGGTAACAACTATTTTCTTCTCATTGTTGATGACCATAATAGATACATGTGGCTGGAGGTTCTCAGGATCAAGGACGAGGTGTTTCGTTTCTTCAGGAAGATCAAGGTCATCGCGGATACGTAGAGTAGCACGAAACTCGGTGCATTCCGCATGGATCTTGGTGCTAAATTTAATTCTAATGAGTTCACCCCATACTGTGAGGAGCTGGGCATCCAAAGGAACACGACGACACCATTTTCACCAAAGCAAAATGGTGTTGTCGAACGACGAAACCAGTTGGTGGTGGAGATGGCCCACAGCATGATCAAGAGCATGGGCGTGACGAGCGCCTTCTGGGGTGAGGTGTTCTGCATGGAGACTCATTAAAGGTTCGCCTACGAGAAGTTTGCAGGGCATCACACCCTACGAGGCATCACGGCAGAGGAAGTCGACAATTGACTACTTCCGTACTTTCGGCTGCATAGCACACGTGAAGCTCGTCGGACCCGAAGTCAGCAAGCTCTCAGATCGCTCTGTCGCCGATGTCTTTCCAGGCTATGATCCTGGCACGAAGGAGTATAGGGTCTATGACCTGGCTGGCAAACGGCTCTATGGCACATGCGACATACAATTTGAAGAAGATCGGACTGGGGCAGCCCACCCGCCAATGACACGCGTGATCACGTCGGCGAGTTCACGGTGGAGTACACGGGCACCAATGTGCCAGTGACGACCATGTACTCGATGACGCCTGACGCAACGACTCCCAGCACACTAGCAACAACCCAAGCTCCGCACACGCTTGTGTCTGTCAAACCATAACTTGGCACGCTGGGTGCGCCGGGCACGTAAGCATTGCCTGGACCCAGCGCGCCCATGCAGGCCACTCCTGACAAACCAAATGACGGCTGGACGTCCCCGCCCACTCGCGAGACGTACGACGATGAGGGGGTGCCTCTCCGTTACAAAAAGGTGGAGCACCATATCGACCACACGCCGAGGTGCATGCGGGTGTAGGTGCGCTTTGGCTCTCTGCTATAGAGGAGCCTGCGTTTGTCGAGGAGGCGCTGGACGAGCCAGCGTGGCGCAGCACCATGGAGGCCGAGATGGAGTCAATTTGCTGCCACGACACAAGTGATCTCGCCTCACTCCCCCTGTCGGCCACCGTGCCATTGGACAGAAGTGGGTGTTTAAGGTCAAGCGAGGTCCGGATGGAAACATTATGAAGCACAAAGCTCGGATAGTCACGAAGGGCTACGTGCAGCGGCAGGGGTGGATTCAGAATGACTAGCAAGTTGCTAGATACAAATAGTTTATATCCAGTTTCATTTGGGGGCATTGTGTTCCAGAGTGTACCATCGCGTTCGGGTCATTAGCGGGTTTAACAAAACATTTCATAGTTTTTTGCACTTTCATAGTGTTTAATCAATCGTGTTTCACCTTGTTTTATAATTAGATTTTGAGAACTTGTTAAAATATATTCAAAACTGGTCTCATTTTAATGTCCTCATCGTCATGCACACAAATATGTAAACGGGTCATAAATTAGACATTTGATCCAAAAGATAAAATAGATTTTAATTTGTGAATGATGAAAAAGCATGGATGGTGGACCATGGCTGGAACACTGTGCTTACTTGTGGTGAAAGAGAGTAAATTGCATAAAACCACCACTTTGAGGGCTAGGTTTGCGAAAAACACTAGGATACATTTTCGCTGCAGAAAACACCACATCTCGCGTAATGGTCTTGCAAAAACCACTAATCGGCGGATCTGGCTCTGCTAAGTGAGATTATGACAGATGGGTCCCTTTTTTGCCTACGTGGCGTAACATTTCGTGCTAGATCAATTTTAATCTAAATTTACAAACTAGTCCATATATTTTGCACAGACACCCCTAAATCAAATAGAAAAAAGCAATCAACTCCCTCCCCTTCTTCCCATCTCCTTCCTCCCTCCGCTCTCTTTCCGGCCGAGCTGCGACGTGCACGGCCTGATTCCTCTGTCTCCGCCGGGGGCAGTGGTGGCGCAGCGGCAATGGGCGCCGCCGTCGACGGCTAGGGGGTAGCCGAGGGGCGGCTCTAGAGTCGACGGCCGCAAGCTGCGGACGCGGGGAAGGGGAGATGGGCCCGAGGCGTCGGGGACTCGCGCGGCAGCAGCGACGGCGGCCCGGCGGCCTCCCCGACCTCGACCCTGGCGCAAGCAGCGGCGGTCGCGCTTCCCCTTCTTCATCCCCCCTCCTCTCTGTTTCCTGAGCAGGCGGCGCGCCTCCCGGCGACCTCCCCGACCTCGGCCCTGGAGCAAGCAGCAGCGCAGCCTCGAGCAGCACGGGCACGAGCCTCGGCGGCGGCGCACAACACGAGCACAAGCAGCTGAGTCAACGCGCAAGCAGCAGCAACGGCGTACATGGTCGCCGGATAGGGGAAGGCCCTGGGCAGCACAGGTGAAACTTGTTGAGGGGGTTTTCGCTTTTTTACCCATCTAACATTTTTTTGGTAAAACATTATGCCACGTCAGCAAAAAGTGGGACCCATCTGTCATAAACGCACTTAAACGAGACAGATCCGCCGATCAGTGGTTTTTGCAAGACCATTACGCGAGATGTGGTATTTTCTGCAGCGAAAATGTATCCTAGTGTTTTTCGCAAACCTAGCCCTTAAAGTGGTGGTTTTATGCAATTTACTCGGTGAAAGAAAAGGCTGATGAACTATGAGCAGTACCATGCATGCATGGCTTCGAATCAACAACCAATTCAAAGCGCTATCCCATGCACAGGACTTCCCGTGCACAGAAGAATTGTGTTTCTCTTATTTTTACTTGAAAGAGTCTCTGGCTGGGCCATCACCAAGCTATACTATCCCTGTGTCTCTACAGATACTAACCGACTGACTAGGTCTTCTTGTCAGGTCAGCTCATTTTTACAGTTGCAGTCAGACTGCCGGAGATAGGGACAGTGGCTGGGTACTAGGTAGTATACACGAAGGATGTCCTAATACTACCAAATATGTGCTTTTTTGGGGGAGCCTTGGGCCGTCGCCCTTCTCGGGACGGTCGCCGGCCTGGCTAAATTCATGCTCGCACAACTCCAGAGGGGTGTGCAGCAAGCAGTTCATACACTACGTTGCACAATTGACCAACATCAGCTAAAATTCCCAATGCGTCTCATTCCCGCAGAAAAAGATCTTGATGTGGAATAGCCTATGACACTCGGTTGGTTCACATGCATGATGCCGCACGCTATGTAACTTGTACCATTGTTGCTCGCGTGTTGGTTCTACCACCCGTGTACAAGGCTGTTATTTATAGAATGTGCTAGTAGCGGCGAGCATCTTATTGGCACAGACAGAGGCTGGGACGTGGAATGTGTTAGGATTTAATTAGTTCTCTTAATTAAAGGGATAATTCTCCCTATGTAATATCTCGTGCGGTTGTTTCTGCAACCGTCGCGACCCACTCTCACGCCCCTGCGAACGGACGCATCTCTTCGCTCGCGTCTGTTTCCTCGTATATATACTGTGATCGTCAATGGAATAAGTAACAGTTCGATTCATTGTTGTCTCTCGATTAGTCCCAATACGTTATCAGCACGCTCAAAACCGCTAGGCGAGAACGACGACGAGAAGAAAGCGACGGACAGACGACGGTGTCGTTCGACAACGGAGACAACAAATCCGGCGATCCTTAATTCCGGTCCAGACTCCACGCGAATACATTCGCTGGAGGGGTCGCCTCGAGAAACAGAGAAGTCGGAGTGAGAGAAGATCAAGCAAGCACGTAAAGACCAAAGTCTTGATCTACTCTAATTGCTACATGAATAAGGTGCCACTTTCCGATTTCAATTTGGCAAGCATCAAACGATTTCATCAAGAAATATAGTACCTTTTTGGCATTCTCCGGGTCCGCGCACGCGGCGACTATCTCCAGGCACACAGCAGCATCCTCACGGCAGTTGCAGAGCCCTCTGTCGCTTGGCGGATGTGCGCATGGTCTTCACGACCGGCGCCGCGTGACGCGGAGGCTATGCGATGCCGCGGCATGACAGCGCCCGCTCAGAGCCTCGTTGCGCTTCTCGCGCGACGGCCATCGGCCCCGGTGAGGTCCCCCGTGGTGGCCTCCATCTGGGCCTGTCGGCTCCAGGCAAACGCTGCCTCGCCTGTTGCAGCCCTTGGCTCCACAGCGCTCCAGAGGTTGCCGTCGGTGGGGCACGTCCCAAGCGACGCCATCGTGCCGCCGCGCCTGCCATCTCCGACCCCCGCGGTCGTTGAGGTCGCCACCAGCCACGCACTGGCCTTCGTCTCGGCGACGACCGGCGCATCCTCCTTCGTCTTTGGTTTGGGCGCGGGCGGCTCCTCCAACCACGTGGTTGTCGACGCCGACGCCGACGCGGCGCCTGCCGTCCCCGACGCTGGCCACCCCTCAGTTTTCGCCGCGCTCTGGGGTTCGTCACCGCCTCTTGGCCCTCGGCGTCTCGCTGGCGAGTCCACCGTCGAGCGGCCGCTCCGGCACGCGGAGCCCCGCGGCACTCGGGCTCGCGAACGGCGCCTCCAACGGCGTCGCGCCGAGCACTCTGCTCCCTGGAGGATCCTCGGACGAGGAAGAGCGCGGCGGGAGTTTTTCTCGCCGCCGGTGAAGTAGCCGACCGGCCGTAGTCGTCTCCGCCTGTCTTGGTCGCGTGGAGTGGGGATGGAAGGCGCTGGGGATTTTTGATCCGTGGTACCTCTGCCTTATCTCTTCGCATGACCAAGCTGGCTTCATCTAACATGGATTGCGTGGCCACGTGCATGCGGTGGAAATTTTGGCAACCGGCAGGCGTTGCTTTATTTGCTACTCCATGAGTACTTGCTCCTCTGATTGAGCACAGTAGCAGATTATTAGTGTTCCAACACACTCCTAACAGTGATTTCATTCTTGTTAAAATCAGTACATATATTTTACTACTGTTTTCTGTTGAGTACCGAGGTATTCTAGATCTTAAGTTGATGTAATATATTTCCACGTTTATCACGTGTTGAGATTAATTATGTTCATTTGCAATTGAGATTTTTCAATCTCTTGTAAAGATAATTTAGTATCTCTAGAGTACTGATTTGCGATTGAGAATTTTCTTCTCTCGCGAAACAATCTCATTGCGATTGAGATTAATTTTCTCTCGCAAAATATTAATTCACTTTACTGAATTATCTTGCAACTTGATACAACATCATCTCATTTAATCTGAGGTCTATACAATTCAAGTTCTCACTTGAACATCAAGTTTACAACATCATTACTATTCATTACAATAGTAGTGTATTTCCGTGAGTACGATGTATTCCGGAATGTATGTATCTCCATGTTCGCTACATGTCGAGATTAATACGTCTATTTGCAATTGAGATTTTCAATTTCTTGCAAATACATATGCAAAATTCAAGGTGATGAGTTGGATCTACTGCCCATGTGTAGACTATCTCTATTACTGTGAGATCTGTATGATCTTCAATGTGTTTATGTTCCCACAATTGAGGTTGAGCATTTTCAAGTTATACACTTGAGTCAAATTTTGCATTCTTATTACAAAATCATGATGGTTTTTAGTTTACTTCTTGTAAATTAATTATCTCTGGCTTGGCCTTATAAGTAATCGATGGCTAACAATTTGAGGCACTTGCCCTCAATGGCCACAACTTACTTAAGCGGGTCATGGACATCAAGATCAGTCTTGCATCCCATGGGATAGCACGTGCAATCCAAGCCACGACACCGGGATGCAGAGGACCTCAAGGGTAATGGTTTGAAACTCACTTCAAACCCTCAACCTGACACCATCAAGCTGTCACGAGACCCTATGGAGAGCATGATGGTTGAATATGCATCAACCAACATGTTTGGAGACTATACATTTAGTCCCTTAGTCTCCTTAGTGATCTACTTATTCATGTCCATTTATGATGTTCTAATAAGAACATGATTATTGTTGTTATCATATATTGTATATCACAATATATTGTATCAGCACTTTGATACAAATTCATTTGTATGTATTCTATATATCCGACAGTGATTTTCTTGAGAATCTTCATGTCTATATATAGATTTCTACGGGAGTCAATCCGATGAAAAATGATATGTGCCTTGTGGGCATATGCACCACAAACTCTATACTCAGGGAAGTCCAATGTTTCCACTCTCATTGAGAGAAAGGAGATATTTTAAAATCGCTAGATGCGATGAAGTATTTGTTGGCTCAACTCGAGTCATATTTACTATCCCTATGGGTACTCGAGTTTAACTCGTACCCTACTAAGCTATAGAGATATTTGTCAAAATGGTTTCCATAGCAAAATTTATGCTGACAAGAAAGTGAAATACATTCTCTTTACCATATGCAACGGATATGGCAAGCACATTTTCTATCTATCATCTGGATTGTACTACACATACTACAAAACCCGTAGCACCTGTTGCGCCCAAGATAGTTTTCCAAAATGTCTTGTACATGAAAAACTTGGCATGCTCACCTTGGTCATCGAGACATTGGGTTGAAACCGAAACTATCAGCAATTCCAATAGTTTATGATTATTATGATGCTAAATTCTAACAATATTTGGATTTTGTGTGCATTACAAGTGACACAGGGAAGCTAATTTTAAGGCTCGCACACCTTAAAGTCTACGCTGAACCACTCAGACTCCTTGAACGCATCAAGTCGAGGTAAGTGGCTCTTCCCAGCCATTGAGTAGACTATTCAGATATTCCATGGTTTTAAAAGACATATTTACATGATGGTCTTAAGTGTGTTCTTTATTCACACGAAACCATTGGCTTATTATCCTGACATCGATTTCAAGCAAATCGAACGGATAACATTGCAGAATTCTCCTTGAGTGCCTTCTCTATGGCCCTTGGATTGAGTTTAGCAATTTGTCCTAACGTCTAGACTCAAAATGGTTTGGTAGAATCCTATCCAAAGAGTTAAGCTCATTGCATTATCTTTACTTTGGAATTGCAACTTGCCAACTTTACGTTGGAGTCATGCAGTTTTACACGCTCATGACAGAACTGCATAATATTATTCCCCTCTATCTTTGATATGTGGATATCTACCAAGTATTTCCTATCTGCGGTAATTCGGTTGCATACCGATATCACCACCCGGCATGCATCATTGGCCCCTCAACATATAGTTGGGATCTATGTGAGGAATAACTGTGTTTCCGTCAATACCTCAAGCCCCTCGCATGGGGAGTTATTCAAGGCCAGTATGCTAATTCAATAAGGAACATTTCCAGGCATTAGGGGGAGATTTCAAGTACCATAAAGAATGCCAGGAAATTAGTGGAATGTTCAACACATTTTTGCCTCAAATCCACGTACTCAAAGATCTGAACCATGCGTTTAGAAGATTTGCAACACATTGCAAATAACCTGCCAGATTCATTTACTGACTATAAATGTGTCATTGCCACAACTAAAACCACTCAACTCCCCATTCAAAGCAACAGGGGGAGAAGTACGACAACAGTACATCAGGATTCAGCTTCTCGCGAGCAAGGATATCAAGGCCTGTGAATCAGTAAATGCAAGTCAACTTCACGTTGACAGACACCTGATGGGTAGTATACACCCAGTGGACGGGAAACCTCCACCAACCCAGGTCATAGTGCACAAAATGACCGGGACATCGGAATACCCGACTCAATCGCATTGGGAAATCGCGAGCAGTCACTATGGGTAACGATATTTCCATCAACTATATATTGATATATAGATTCTGGAGAAACATATAACTGGAAGTCTACAATTGTTGACATACATTTCTCAACTAGATTGAAAAAACCTTTCAAGTGATTCAGATCCAAAGACCATGGCCATGGCAAAGTGTGAACAACACTCGGACTGAACTCAAGCAAAGGGTATAATCTAGGTAGAAATAATCTTGCTCAATAATGAGAAGGTATTCATAAGTAATACCTACACCAGTTTTCTTCTGGAAACAGAATTGAGAACAACGAGGTGGTGAAACAAAGAGCAAGTATTGTAGCACAAGGGTTTACGCAGATACCCAACTATTCTCCAGAGGTGGAATCTCTTTCCGATAACTTATATCATTGGCAGTACAAAATCATCTATCTCTGCAGTTGATAGATGTAGTGATCACATATCCATGTGGATCACTAGATTCAGACATATATGGTTGATTCCCGATGGAATCTCACTTCTGAATCGAAATGCAATACGCAACATACATTGTGTAAAATCAATAAGTCACCATATGGCTTATTGTTGTCGGTATATATGGTACAACCGACTTAGTGAGTTCCTTATATACAAGGATTACTCCTACAATGATGATTATCCATGTTTGTGTGTCTGCAATGACGACACATGTAATCATCTAAATGACGGAGTTTAAAATGAAGGATTTGGGTAAACCAAAATACCGCTCGTTACTACAACTTGAGCACCTTCATTCATACATTATGGTATACTATGTTGTCTATATCCAAAATATATTGGAGAAATTCATTGTGGACTAATCTTATCCATCCATAACTCTCATGGTAGTTCATTCTCTATACGTAGAGAAAGATTTATTTAGACCAAGAGATGATGGAAATGAGATATTGGGATTCAACGTTCCATAATGCCATTGGATCCATCAAACACAATTGGTTGGTACTCAAGAATATCTTTTGATATCTTCAAGGCATCAAACATCTTGTCCTGGTTTTCAGTTTCACAGAAATGTGAACACCGATATCATTGGATACATCGATCAGATCCCCACTATGTCAGATCATAGACAAGCTTAGTGTTCCTACTAGGTGTGGTAGCCCTCTCATGAAGAGTCTTCAAATAGACCTCATGACTACATCCACCAACCATTATCTCAAAGATAATGTTGCTTGTGTTGTCCGGATGCAAACAGGTTACTAATAAGCAATATCTTTATATTGCATATCTTGCAAGTCAAATCATGCAACTGATTTGTTCACCAAGTCTCTACCAACTTTTACATTCCAGAAACATTTTCATGGAATTGGTATATGACGGCTTCGAAATTTGCAAGAATCAGGGGGAGTATCTTCCTGAATTGTTCCTGTTCAATGCATCATATTATACTCTTTTTTCCTTCATGAGTTTACTATACTTGTTCTCATAAAGGTTTTTAATGAGGTAATATCAACACCAGATCATATGTCATACTTTTTGTTTTCCCCACCGGGGTTTTTGGAAAGTATATACGACATATTTATTGTTCGTTTAATTCTATGGGTTTTCCTCATATTGAGTTGAAAGAGACAATAACCACTATATGTTGCGGCATTTTCTCCTTATTTTTCCCACTAGGTTTGAAGGAGTTTTGGCAACATATCAAAACACTAACTCCTCATATTTTCCCCACATGGTTTTTAGAGGAGATTATTCCAAGGATGGTCGATCGCAAGCACAAGGAAGGATTAGGGGGAGTGTTAGGATTTAATTAGTTCTCTTAATTAAAGGGATAATCCTCCCTATGTAATATCTCGTGCGGTTGTTTCTGCAACTGTCGCGACCCACTCTCACGCCCCTGCGAACGGACGCATCTCTTCGCTCGCGTCTGTTCCCTTGTATATATACTGTGATCGTCAATGGAATAAGTAACAGTTCGATTCATTGTTGTCTCTCGATTAGTCCCAATAGAATGGAATACTACAACTTAAGAAACAATAGATCTGGTGTATGTGACCTTCCATCAATCAAATATCTCATGCACCTACTGCTACGTACGAGTACTAAATGTTGGTCCTTGCTCACAGTACGTAGTAGCTTGGCATTGTATAAAATTCAATAAAACTGCATGTACATGCCTGAGTACTTGCATTTGTAAAACAAATTGTAAAACCAATTGTTGTAGCCATAGCATATGCCTCTCAAAAAAGATCAGGCACGACCAGAAAAAAGAGAAAGCGCACGTATGGTGTATGAATCTATTGACCTTCCTCATTAAAGTCAAACCCAACAAAATTTGGATATCCCATTGGCTACATGCGGTCAGACCATGCACGTGTTGGTGGTCACGCGTGCATGCATCCTCCCGAACTTAACCAATTCCTTTAGGTCCGTGTAGCCTAACTGCCGCCCAAATGACGGCACGGCCCACGGACGTGTAGCAGACTCGCCGAGGCCATAGGTTTACTTGCCCATTCACCCATCACTCGGCTGTACGTTGTGGCCCGCATCGGGGTGGCACTACATGGAGCGACTACAGCTTGTATACAATAGGCAGGTGTTTTGATTCGAGTGGGCGCAGCGGTGAGAGCAACACTAACCATGCGACCAATTTCGTTGGCCCATATCCGTTTGGGTCGCGGCACGCAAAAATGCCGGCCCAACGCGGTGACCCAAACCTAAAATGCGTCCGCTTCGTATCCGCGTCGACGCATTTTAGGTCTAAATTTTGGCATGAAATGCATCGGTGCAGACATGAACAGGACACATCGCGCATCTCTCGATGTTCGCTGTGGCCACCTACCGGCCAACCACTGCATGAGGTAATTAACGCGGCCACCTACCGAGGGTCCGTCAGGCAGTGTCTGGAAGGGCCGCGTGCCCGTCCTTTTTTATGGGAGTGTGCGATGGAGCCGACCTCATCCACTTTCCGTCCACATCTGGCCACCTTTGCTCCCTCGCTGGCGACCAGAAAACCCTTGCCAACCAGCCAACCCGAAACCCTAGCAACCCATGGGCTTCTTTGGCGGGAAGGGGAAGGGGAAGCGGAGGTTCAGCGCCGGCACGAGCTCTTTCTCTTACGCCGTCGGCGCCTAGACGCGGTGGGGGTCGAGTGCGTCTGTACATACCAGTCCACCCAGCGTGATGGAACTGGGAGTACCGCCCTCCCCTGCAGTATCCGGATGTCAACCTGCCGCATGGCTGGCATCTGGATCCCGCTGCGCATCCCCATTCCGGCGGCGCGAGCTCCTTACGCCAGAGCAACGCGCGATGTGTGCCTACGCGCCAGACTCCCCCAACCGGGAGTGCTGGTTTGCGCTAGAGCACGAGGAGTAGCGCCGCCGCGGCGTCCACATCGACCACAACGTTCCTCCGCCGCCCCCACAGGTATTGCCAGAGGAGGAGGAGGCGGAGTACCAATTCGCCCTCGAGGAGGCCTTGGAGCGCACGCTGGAGGAGTCGGCTCTAGGAGGACGCCCATTGGGACTCTGTCCAGGCCTTGCCGTTCGCCCCGCCACCGCCGCCGCTGCCGCCCTTCATCGAGCCCAAGGCCGAGGCGGAGCCGAAGCATGAGCCCACCCCCACGCGAAAGCGGTCGCCGCCGCCGCCGACTTGGCTGGAGGATTCCTATTCATGGACATGCAAGCTCCGCGAGTGGGTGAGCGTGCCTCCCTGCTACTATGCCTCCACGCCCGAAGAGGAGGCGGCCCACCTTGAGCGGTTGGAGGCGCATTGGCTCACCGAGGAGGGGGGCGACAGCGAGCGGCAGATGCGCCGGGTGCAGCAGCTACGCCGCGACGAGGAGACGTTGCGCCTTGAGAAGGAGGAGCGTGCCTGCCTCGCCGCAATGCCGCCGCAGAAGCAGACGCTTGAGGAGGCTGTCCTGGCAGCCTATCAAGCCGTGTTCGGTTGGGCTGGGCTGCCTCCCGTCTTCATCGACGTCACCGGTGGCGACGACGACATCAAGAGCAAAGGCAAGGTTAGCGTTTAATATTTAATCGGACTTTGGCTGGTGGTTGACCGGCCTTTATGTTTTATTAAGTTTAATTCGGTCACGGGGCAAAAATGCATATGCCCCTGTTAGGTGCACGTGCCGACCCAAATCGAAAAACGGACACGCACGTCCGCCTGGCCGACCTAAATGGACAAAGCGCGCATCCGTTTGGACCGCTCGGTTGAGTTGCTCTGAATACCTTAGACTACCTACCTACCTACCCGAACAGCTAGAGCTAGTGGTACTCGTTGTTCTTTTCCTAGTGCTTTGTAAATGTGAAGCTTGCTAGCCTGCTTTGTAGGTGATGAACTATAACCCTGGATCCTTTGGTTTCACTTGAAACGAAATCCGTAGCACAAGTTAATCAATTAAAAAATAATAAGAAAATGTGATGGTCAAGGCACGCTCCCCCCCCCCCCCCCCCCCCCCCTGCCCTGCTTTATATATAAAGCCCAAATGGTAAAATTGATACAAAGTGATGAGAAAACACTTATACACAAAGGTCAAGAGAAAAGTAAAATGGTAGCAGAGCGAGTCGCACAAGTACAACTAACCCCAAACACAGTCGAGAGATGCGTCGGCAAGAGGCGGTCAATCATGTCACTTGCAACCGAGGTACCGATGAATCTGGGGCAAGGCCATACCCAATGTTGGCGCAGGGCAGCAGGACAGGCACCTATATGCTTTGCTTCTTCAGCGCTCACGTAGAGATGCTTTACTACGAGATTTTTCAACAGGCGGAGCATTACTTGTCCATGGCCGAAGCTGCTAATTAACTAACCGACTAGCTTGAACGAATCTATCTTGAAGCCCAGAAGTACACACACGAAATCGATTGGGATGGCCGGTTTGTCTTATCACTTTGTCACGATCTGGTGATTACACACGAACAGATAGCGGAAGACTCGGTTGCTCGCCGCCGGCTGTGCAGATGTTTCTTACTCATGCTAGAAGTGATCAACTACTCCGGTGAGTTATGAGCCCAATAAACGTATATCTTGGACTGCAGTGGAAGTAGGTTAAGTCATCGTTCCTTCTGCGCGTGCTAAGTTGGGAGACGCTTAAATTCTCGGTGCTTCTCATTTCCAAAGGCAAATCACTGTGACATTAGGTGTCTCTCAACTTCTTCATCGCACTACTCCCTCTTTGTGACTGAAAACTATCTAATACTCCACCAACCATAACTAGGCCAAGGCCAAGTTCGCACATTGGAGAAAGTTCGTACGGCATCTCTGTCCTGCTATGAAATACAGTAGAAGCCAAGGCCAAGTCCAATATATATGGGTGCCAAAAGTACGTGTAAACCATAACTAGGACTCCTATGACTCACCAACCATAGCGTCAGTTATTTATATAGTTCCAGCTGTCACCTCATCGTTCCCTCCATCAAATGAGATGTATTCATTTTAGGGACTTTGGTCACTACATTCACAGAGAGCATCAAGATTTCATCGGTCTTCAGGAGACCATTCACTTAGACTTAAG
Source organism: Aegilops tauschii subsp. strangulata (assembly GCF_002575655.3). Taxonomy (NCBI): domain Eukaryota; kingdom Viridiplantae; phylum Streptophyta; class Magnoliopsida; order Poales; family Poaceae; genus Aegilops; species Aegilops tauschii. The sequence continues at coordinate 432,058,514 of NC_053035.3, forward strand.
ATTGATCCCATGGAGAAAAAATTTCCGTGGCAATAGTTTTTTTTGGAACATAGACGCTAGAAGCGTCCGACTTTAACTTAATAAAGCCATCAGGCAGAATCCACACAAACAGTCTTACAAACCAAAAATAACAAGTCCAACGAGCCCATGGCTCAAGATAAAACTAAGTAGCACACAACCACAAGCTCGGAAACACAAAAGCGGAGCATCAAGGCCAGAGCTAGCAGAACGAGGAGGATCATGGAGCAGCCATCGTCCCGTGCCGCGCCTTCATCATGGATGTCTTGATCAGCTCCATGGCCTCTTTCATGCGCTCGATGTCACGCTTCTTCCCCAGTGGAGCCCAGACCTGAAGGAAAATATGGCATTTGAAGATAATATCAGCGGGGTGGGTCGGGAATTTGTGTTCAAGCGTAATTTTGTTACGAACCGTCCAGAGGGACCAAAGAAGCGCCCCAACGCATCTCCAAACTATCCTAGCATTGGCCCCTCTTTGCGCCGATAAGATAGACAGCAAGTCGTGGCTAGACTGAGGGTTCCAATTTTGATTGAATGCGTCTCGCACCGCACTCCATGCAAATCTAGCAAGCACACAACCAAAGAAGACGTGGTTCGCGTTTTCCCCTAAACCGCAGGTGGTGCATGTGCCGTCCGCCGGCCCATTTCGTTTGGCAACGTTGTCCGACGTAGGTAAGCGGTTGCGAAACATTTGCCAAAAGAAGATCTTGATTTTGAGGGGAATGGCAGCCTTCCATAGCCCCCTAGCTATATCTAATGTAGGTCCCGAAGATAGCTTGTCATATAAGGACTTGACCGAAAATCGCTTAGAAGCGGTCAACTTCCAAGATATCGTGTCCGTCCCAGTGCTACGGTTCAAACCACCCAAGTCGACCGTCAAAGCGTCCCAGCTTGCAGCCTCCCTGGGCTCTAGATTCCTGATGAACGAAATGGCTGGAGGGTGGACGCGTAAAGCATCGGCCACGAAAATGTTAGTGTCCGTTGCCAGTTGGTACAATTCCGGATGGGATTGCTATAACGGCTCCTGACCCCACCAATGGTCGAGCCAGAACCGTGTGGACTTGCTGTTGTTTACCCGGAACTGTGCACCAACTGAAAACGCCGGTCGTACCGCTTGGATCCCGTTCCAAAAGGCCGAACCGTTGGTTTTAGCCTTGAACAAATTCCCCTCCGGGAAATATTTGGCTCGAAGGATGTCTGCCCAGAGCCCCGACTCGTTTTGGGCAAGACGCCACCACCAATTAGTTAGCAGCGCCACGTTCATGAGTTTAGAATTCGTGATACCTAGGCCGCCAAATTTTTTTGGCCTACACGCTGCTGCCCATTTCACTAAGTGATACTTGCGCTTGGTCCCGGCTCCTTCCCAAAAGAAACGGGAGCGAGGGGTATCGAGTCTTGTGTGAACCCCATCCGCTAGTAGGAACATCCCCATAGTGAAAATAGGGAGGGACGATAAGCTCGAGTTGGTTAGGATTAGCCTCGCCGCCGAGGACATAAACCTACCCCTCCAAGGGCTCACTCGGTTAGCGACCTTCCCATAAAGCGGTTCCCATTCCGCTATGGTAGGTTTCTTGGTCGAAATCGGGAGGCCCAAGTATTTAATTGGAAAGCTCCCTAGCTTGCAATTAAGGAGATTCGCAACCCGCGAGCTAGCTAGATCATCCATCCCAATGGTGATCACTTCGCTTTTCAGAAAGTTGATCTTAAGCCCTGATAAGATCTCGAACGCAAGCAAGAGAAGCTTGGTAGTTGCTAAGCTGTGGTCGTCGGGTTCGAGTAAGAGCATCGTATCATCAGCGTATTGCAAATGCGTGACCCCACCCGGAATCAGATGCGCAACGAGCCCTTTAATGTGACCCGCTGCCCTTGCTTTATTAATCATGGCCGCCAAGGCATCCGCAACAAAGTTAAAGATAAGCGGGGAACTTGGGTCTCCCTGACGGAGACCACGCTTGTTACGAAAGAACTTGCCCATTGTGCCGTTGATATTGACCGCCGTGTGCCCACTACACACGAGGTGCATGATACGATGTACGAATCCTGCCTCAAACCCCTTTTTGAGGAGGACTTCTCGCACGAACTCCCAGTTCACGCGATCGTACGCTTTCTCGAAATCTAATTTGAGAAGCACTCCCTGTGCCTTGGTCCTTTTCAACTCGTGAATGATCTCTTGTAACGCAATTGGTCCCTCGAGGATGTTACGGTGTTTGAGGAAACCCGTTTGACTAGAGCTAATCACTCGTTGAGCGACCGGAGCCAAGCGCGATGCATACACTTTCGCACAAATTTTGAACGGGACGTTGATCAAGGTAATGGGTCTAAAAAGTTTGATATTATCCGCCCCTTTGACCTTAGGAATAAGGCAAATGGCTCCGTAGTTCAACCGGGAGAGATCCACCGTGCCTAAGGCGAAGCCATTGACAATATCGTAAAACAAATGCTTAAGACAGGGCCAAAATGTCTTAAAGAACTCCACCGGCCAACCGTCCGGCCCAGGCGCCGTGCTCGTTTTCATGCCGTGTAAGGCCTGGTCTATTTCCTCAGGAAGGAATGTCAGGGCTAACCTATCGTTCTCTTCCTGCGAGACACGCTCCGCGGTATCCCACAAATCACCGCGAAGGCGTAATGGTTTTTCAGCGACCGTCCCCAAAAGGCCTATGAAAAACTCGTAGATATGGGCCACGATTTGGTCCTGCGCCAACAGAACACCCTGTTCTGTTTGTAGACGCAGGATGGTGCATTTCCTTTTCCGCCCGTTCACGTAGGCGTGGAAATATCCAGTGTTTGCGTCTCCTTTCGTGACCCATTTGACTCCGCCCCTGCGTCGCCAATATTCCTCTTCCGCGCGTAAAATCGCTGTCACTTGATCCTCTAAAGCGTACCTATGCGCCCACTCGGCCTCCGAGAAAGTCCGGCGATCAGCCTCCAAGTCTAACAGCGTGATCGCCTCAACTATGCGCGCGCGCTCTTTCTTGGACTCGCTACCATGATTAGCGCCCCACCCACGCAGGTAGGCGCGCAACTTGCTAGCAGCCGCGACCCAGCCCTCTGCTGGACCGCGTTCAGGTCCTAGATGAGCACAAATCACGCCCCAACGCTCGACCACCATCTGGGCAAATCCCTCTGCTTCAAACCACGCCGTTTCAAAGTAGAACCTAGGGCTACGGCGAATGAGCTCCTCCCCTGAGGAGAAAATTAGCGGGACGTGGTCTGATCCGATGCGTGTCTCCGCCACGAGGGAGCACATGGGAAACAAGACCTCCCATTCCGGAGTAAAAAAGACCCTATCTAGCACGCTACGGACCGGCTGCATTTTCTTGTTAGTCCAGGTATATCTGGCACCAGTCCGTGCGGCCTCCCGCAATGCTGCTGCCGCAATGGCATTATTGAATAAGGACACCCTTGTCCAGTCAATACGGGCATTATTCTTATCCGCCCCCGAGCGAATTAAGTTAAAGTCTCCCCCTACCACCACAGGGAGGTTGATATCCCTTTTGGCCCCGACCAGGGTGGTAAGTTCTAGTAGGAACGCTCTGGAGTGGTCAGCCGGTCCGTAGACATACACGACCACCCACGACAGGCCAGAAACACGGTGCTTAATAGTAGCAGATAAAAGGAACACACCAACATCCCAATGCAGAACATCACAAACATCTTTATTACAACCCAAAAGAATGCCACCAGAGTGACCGACAGAGGGAACCCACTGCCACTCAAAGCGTTGAAGAGGATCAAAAGCAAGCAAATCCCTGAAGGTAAAATCAGATTTAATCGTCTCTTGTAACGCAACCACGTCTATATGTTCTTTGACCATGAATTCTCTGAGCTGCGTGCGTCGACCACCATGGCCACAACCACGGATATTCCAGAACATGTAGCGCATCTAAATCACCCTGTTACGTAGGCGCACACCTCTAGAGGTCTTCCGTGGCAATAGTTGCAAGGGCATTCGGTAGGAATGCTCCTCAGAATTAGCAAGGAGCCAAGGATTGCTATGACATTGTGGCATGGGAGCCGGGACGTTTTTCCTTAGCACTCAGGTCATACACCATCCATCGAATCGATCTTTAGGATCATTCTGATCGTAGCGGTTCTGCCGTTCCTTGTGGAATTGCAACACAAAGTTGTGTCCTCGTCCGAGCTGCCTATCGTCATGGTGGCGATTGAATTTGGTAAGTAACCCCATGTTGCATTGTTTTACCTCCTTTTGAAGGTGAGGCAACCATCTGTGATAGAATATCTCATCACATGCAGGTACCCTGAAGGTACTCGTCGATGATGAGTCCGTACTTACCACTTGCAAAATTAGATGGCTATAAAGGCTTAGTCAGAGTGACAAATATGGTATGTGGGCCGGGGGATAAAGTAAGATCATGCAACGAATGCGCAAACAAAAGTCCAACTTATTCTAGATTAGATTACAAGGGAAATGCGCCGTAGATAAGATTTTTGTGATAGAGAAGAGATATGCTATGGAGTATGGACATGACATATTTTGTCCAACTCGGCACACAGATGTTTCATAACAACCGTTGATTGCTTCACAGATGTGGACCCAAAGCACATTTCGCAGATTGTAGCATCAAACCATTGTGCCAAGATCGGGCCCAACGACAGCTTCCATATTATTGGCTTATGCTCACAGCTTCTCATACACATGACTCATGAGTCATGACACTCATGAATGCATGAACTAGCAGACACGTTTGACCATATAATGCAACACATGCTAGCTAGAGCAGCTATCTAAGCTAGTTCTGAGGACTCCAGGGTATGCAGTTAGGCGGGGAGCACTGCTCGCTGCAGTTATCTCGGCACTCCCCGCTCCGCCCCCTCGTGCAGGCGTCACAGTATCGGGTAGTGCAGGCGCTGATGCATGAGTTGTTGATGGTGTCGTTGCACTCATCGCAGCTGCCGGTGCAGTTTTTGTCGGCCCTGCAGAGCACGGACACCTGGGTCCTGCAGGAGTTGCAGGAAGGTCCAACTGCGTCGCAAGTACTGCTACATTTCTCGGTAACGAAGGTGTAGCAGCACTGATAAGAACACTCGGGGCAGGATATCACCGGCCTCGGCGCTGGCGCTGGTGCAGGGTTTGGTGGCAGCAGCACCGCCGGAGGTGGTGGTGTGAGAGCTGGCGGTGGTGGTGGTGGTGAGGGAGTAGGAGTTGGTGGCGGCGGTGCGGGTGTACGACAGCGCCCCAAGGAAGGCACGACTAGCATGGCGAGAACAGCAACGACGGCGGCCACCTTGAGAGCGAGAGCAGCTGAACCTGGAGCCATTGTGTTACGGAGCCAGCAAGCAATGCAACGCTAAGAGAGAAGCAGAAGGGAGATGCAGGATGAGATTTGAGATGTGAAGATTTGCTGGTGCACATAAGATGCTATTTATATACAGGCACCCAAGATTGGAATCTTTGGTATAGCTAATTAGTATTGTCATGTACTACTCCATGACTGTATAGATGAACTGTATTCGTAGCTTGGTAAACTGTACCAAGTTGCATGGTCAGATCTGCGCCATGCATGTTACAAGTTTGACTTTTAACATATTATTCATCTCGACGATGGCATCTCGAGCGTGTTCTCTTCTATTCTTCTATTGACCAAGTCCATGAGCCTCCCAAATCTTTTCTCTACCTTGTGCAATCATTGTAATCATCTAATTACCAGTAGAAATGTACAGTACTCGTTATAGTTAATGGAATGCTAGATCTCTCTTACGTTTATTTAAAAGAAATAGTGCAAACATTTAGGTACTCCCCCCCCCCCCCCCCCCCCTCTCTGAGACACACATGAGAGAGAGGGAGGGTAAGTTTGGTCTGCTTGGAAGACTCTCAGATGAAAACACTGTGCACATCTGTACTCACAAGCAGAGGCCAGGGGTGCATCCTCCTTTTCTAAAAAAAAAATCTGTACTCACAATCTCCATAATCAGATGACGTTACAGATTTCCTCAGAGCACTATGTCACATAAACATGTGCTGCAAAAGCGTGACTGGTTTGGATACTAAATAAACCCGGTAAATGTGAGAAATTTGGATGCTAGATATTGGTATTATATGGATTAAAAAACAGTAAGAGCAACTCCAACAATAGTCCTCAAACCATTATGGGCTCTCTCAACTTCCAACGCTCCATACCTTACTTGGGACTTTTAACTATTGATGGTATGGGCGCCAGCAAGTCTACAAGAGTCCCACTATACAAAGGACACTTTCTGGCTGATTTTTGCTCGACATGCCAAATCCAGCCGTTGATGCATGGGATGAAAGTGCAGCGCTGTGCATTCGGTTTAGCACCGTGCAGGATCGTTCGCACAGTAGATTCAAGTCTACATAACATTAGAGCATCTCCAACAGGCGCAGAAAAGTTTCGCTCGCTAAAATAGTTTTAGCGCGCCACTGTAGTACTTTTATCGCGCCGGACCCAACATTGGTTTATCAGATGCCCAAAAACGCGTGCCAGAAAAACACGTAATGCAAATTGTGAAGCACGTGCCATCCGGCGCCCCAAATTTGCAGCATGCGATATCGCTTTTTAGCGCGTGCCCAAACCTTTTTTGCGCGCGCCCTATTTTACAGCTTCTGCTAGAGCTGTCCGGCGCCCAGAAAATCTGAATTTTAGCACACGGAGCAGTTTCTTTTTTTGAGGAACTTGCCGAGCAGTTTTTGGGCGCCTGTTGGAGATGCTTTTAAGGAGTACATTTTGTCTGCAAATTCTGTCTTTTTTGTACTTCGTAGTGAAATATTTTACAAAAAAACATGAATATCTAATGATGCATTGCCAAGATAAATGTGATTTATCATGACGTCTGTAGCCCTGAACAGAAAGAAAAAATCCCAAAAGTAAAAAAAATGGTGGTTGTTAGAAAAGAGGAACTTGTGAGGGTTTAAGTATAGAAGAGTCTAGAATAAAGTATAATTATGTTTCGTGGTTTGTGCATAGTATCCATTATATTGGCCTTCAGTCCAACCATAGAATCTTCTAGATAATACATTTAGCAGGACCAGGTGTAGTAGAGAGTTGATCGAATGGCCATGTAGCGCTAGAATTTGCCATATCTCTACTGCCAGATCGGTTTCATCCAACAGCCGACATAAAAGTTATTAGCACACATTATGCAGTGCTATTGATAATGATATCGATACAGATGTGGCGAATGCCCTTAGAGAAGTGAAATTTATTCTAGAGTGGAATACAAGAGGAAAGCGTGCAGTAGATAGCTAAGCATTCATGATACTCAACGATTTTTCTTCCAGATAAAAACATACAACTTCCCATATTATTCGATGTCATAGCATCTCATACACAATGTGCACATAGATGCATCACAAGAAGACGCGTTGACCATGCGACGCACAGGATTTAGCTAGTTTCCAGGCCTCTAGGGTACGCATTTGGGTGCGGAGCACTCCTCTCTGCACGCTTTATTGCACATCTGGCCCGCCCCGTAATGACACCCGATGCGGTTTCGGGTGGTGCAGGAGAAGGCACATTTAAAGTTGGGAGCGTCGTTGCACTCGTCGCAGCTGTCGGTGCAGTTTTTGCTGGTCCTGCATTCCTCGATGGCGCTGATCTTGCAGGAGTTGCAGGGAACTTCGACGTTGCATAATGCGCTGCACTTGGAGGGAATGGAGGCGTCGCAGGAAAAGTAGCACTGTGAATAACAGTCGTTGCATGATATCGGTCCCGGCGCCGGCGCCGGAGTGGGTGGCAACGGCGCCGGAGGTGGTGGTGTGGAGGTTGTCGTTGGCGGTGCTGGCGACGGAGAGCCATGACAGCGCCCCAAGGAAGGCACGACCAGCATGGTGAGAACAGCAGCGACGGCGGCCGCTTTGAGAAAGAGAGCACCTGAATGTGGAGCCACTGTGTTGTGGACACAGCAACCAAGACTACGGGACAGGGAGAAGCAGGATGGGATGTGAAGACTTGCTGGTGCACATACGATGCCATTTATAGCCTAGTAGGCACCCAAGATTGGAATCTTAGGTATAGCAAATTAGTGGACCAATTAAAATTGCAGCTACGTAAACTGTACCAAGTTGCAAGTTGAGATCTGCGCCGTCCATGTTACAAGTTTGACTTCACATATTCATATTATTACTTTATTAGTTACTCATCTTGACCGGGCAATTTGGGTTCGATAGTCTAAGTGGAGGAGAGAAAACAGAATTATACGAGAGTCCTGACAACTGCCTTGTTTTGGTAGATATTGAAATGTAGATTTTGGACACTTTACTTTGATTAGTAGGAAGAACTAAACTTTACTGCAAAAGTGCCTTTCTGCTCCCGAGCTCATTTGAGCTTGGTGAACAGTAAAATCGAAAAAAAAATGGAAAAAAATTCCAAATTTTTTTTGAGAGAAACATTGACAAAAGTTCTAAGTGCCTGCAAACATTCATCATGAAATCACATTCCTGTAAGGCGTGGCAAAAAAACAAATTCAATACTTCAAAATGCTTTTGAAAGTAGCTTTTTCAGAGTACTGTTTTTGTTTTTTTGCCATGCCTTCTAGGAATGTGATTTCATGACGAATTTTTGCAAGCACTTAGAACTTTTGTCAATGTTTCTCCCAAAAAATTGGATTTTTTTGAATTTTTTTAATTTAGTTTTGATTTTACTGTTCACCCGAGCTCATTTGAGCTCGGGTGCAGAAACTCCGCGTCCACTTTACTGGTGAAACATTCCGAGAGAGAGAAAGCCTAATTAGATGCCCAAAAAACTGTGGTTGTGGCCACCTAGGTTTTTTTTTTGAGAGAGATGTGGCCGCCTAGGTTTTTTTTTTTGAGAGAGATGTGGCCGCCTAGGTTACTGTGATGGGAATAGGGTAAATCAACTTCAGGACCATGGCAACTTGTTCCTCCTTATTTGCACACGCTAGCAATTTTGATACAAAAATAGTATTAATCATATATATTTTTCGTTGCAGCTAAAATACATATTAGTATAGTTCCTGAATAACCACTTGTGTGCGCGTGAGGTTGGCAGAGTTTAGGATCGACGCTTCCTTCTCGAAAAAACTGGATCCCTCTCCTCTGCCGCTCCCGCGGGCGACAGGGGAGGCCTCCTGCCGCCGCCGGCTCACGGCCCTCCTCTTCCTCCCCTAGTCGTCGCCCAGGCGCGCCAGCGGCCCACGGCCCTCCTCTTCCTCCCCTTCCCTCGTTGTCACCCAGGCGCGCTCGCGAGCAAAGCCTGCCTGGCGTGGGCGGTGGCGGGGTGCTTTCTCCCCCACCCCCACCCCCCCCCCCCACGTGGCGGGATCGATACGGGGTGATCTGTCCGGGCTAGGGTGCGGCACTATGCAGGGCGCTGCGGCGCCAGTGCTGGCTGTCGCGACGACGTGTGGATGGCTGCACGAGGGTGGCGGTTGCGCAACTATGATACTGGCGGCTCCGTCTGGTGACAGGTTGTGCGGCGCGTCGGATGTTGTTGGCGGGTTGTGCGGCACGTCTGATGGCACTTGGTGGCGCGGGTTGCGTACGGCACAGACTGGTGGCTGCTACTGTCCTCGGGGCGGTGGTGGCCTAGGGCTGTGCTCGGGCCGTGGTGATGGCACCGTGGCGGTCCTCGGAGTTCCGGCGGTTGCGTGCGTCTCCTTGGCGACGCACCGCACGGTTCCAGTCAGTTACTGGGTCGGGATGGCGCGACTCCCGGTGAAAATCACGTCGATTTCTGTCTTGAGGGATCATGGCGGCGTCATTGACGTCGTTTCCTTGTTGGGGCATCATCGTTGCAGTTAACATCATCTCCCTGTGGGTGCTCCGAGGGAAAGCCTAGATCTGGGTCTTCCCGAATCGGATTACGATGGCATCTTCGATGTCGTTCTCCCTCCTGGGGTCATCGTTTTGGAGTAGGTGCTGACTGGAAGGGCCCAGAGGCGGAGCGGGGTTTCATCCTCCGCATCGACGTGGGTGGATCTCAGTGGCGTGGTGTACTGGAGTCTCGACGTCTGATGCGGGTTGACGAGCTCGCGCAGCAGGACGGCGTTATCCGGCGTCGTGGTGCCGTCGACGGCAGGCCTGGCAATGTTGATGCGTCAGTTCCTGTTCTGAAGATGGATAGGTGGGAGGCGGCGACGGTAGCCTCTGAGAGTGCGTGGGACCTGTGTGTGCCCCAGACCCGGTATTGTGGCTTAGTTGGGGCCTCCGGCTTTAGATGATAGGATTTGGTGCGAAGTCTGTTTGGTATTCGGCTCCGATTTTCGGCATCCCTTCATCAAGTGGATAGGAATACGTAGCGACAGATGTTACCGAGATGGTGGCTTCGGACTTACTGATGTATTACTTTGCAAGGTCTTTGTGAATAATTAATAAAGTGGCTACATGCATCGCCCAGATGCAGAGGACGAGGTCATCCTCCTTTCCTAAAAAAACTTGTGTGCGCGTGCTTATGCTTTTCAGTTGTGTTTAATATTTGTGTGTAATTTGAAATAAAATTGGTTGTCCTTAATAATTATGATGAAACTTCTTTTATCCTTGGTTGGACATGGAGTTTTCTCCATCCACTTAAACGTCTTTCATTGTTAAATTCATCGAGTCCATGGACTTCAATCCAAAAAACTTTTAGTTCATCTTTCATTTTTGAAAGCGTGGAAGTCATCTAATTAATAAGCATCAAAGATATAGTACTCCTATATTTAATGGAAGGGTAGATATCCTTGTACAATGAGCCTTCCCCTTCATCAGCACCCTCTGAGCAGCCTCCTTTATCTACAAAATGGACCACCTGGTAATTCAATGGCACATTAGTTTGATCACAGCCATTGGATCATTGCTGGTTTTCTTTTCAAATATTTTCATTTCAAATATTATAGGCAAATTTTAACATGCTCCCTCTTACCCCCGCTTTTCTACATATATATGAGGTAATATAAGAAGGTAAGAGTTAATCCGGCCACTAATTAATGTGATCAACGACTCAGATCTACTACATACTCTTACCTGTCATGTGAAAAGAGGGGATAAGAGGGAGCATGTTAAAACTACTCAATATTATATCACTCCTACATCTCCATATAGTCCAGAGAATAGCACAAATGTCAACGATCACAAGTTTCTTGTTCTGTTTAGGGAAGCTTATCATCCAACTTCCAAAGCATTCCTGCAAATTAACATGAGTAGAGATCGAAACATAACCACACTTCAATAGGCTCCAGATGAGTCTAGCTACTGAGCATTTAAAAACACTCATCTTGACCACTGAACACACACATCTTACTCCCATTCCAACCCCTCTTAAGTAGGTTATCCTTTGTAAGAATACTATTCATGACCACTAGCCAGAGAAAAACCCGAATATTAGAAGGTATTATAGTTTTCCACATTTCTTTTCAGGAAATCTGACTTCATTTTCAATCATTTTTTTATGTAGGGATCTAATAGTAAACTTTTTGTCAGCAAGAAGCATCCACTTTATATTGTCACTGCCCCCTGGTATCTTAATTCTTCACATCTATCATTAAGACTACTCCATAGATCCAAAGTCTCAGCAAGAAGAGCTCTCCTAAAAGAAATTCCACCCTATCCTTTCTCAAGAACCTCGGGCATGGAGATTTTATGATCAAACCAAAGATTGCATAATCAGGCATAAGTGATTTTAAGTGCTCTCCATCCCACTATCTTGTATTCTTTCCATCCCCGATAATTTTCTTGCAATGTTCATAAAAGGGATCTTTAACTTTTAGTAAGCTAGTCCAGAAATGAGAGTCTCCAACTCTAATTTTTATCCTAGAAATACATTTTTTTCACATATTTATTTACCAACACATCTTGCCATAATCCAAACTTGGTTTCTACATTCCAAAATCAATTGGCTAGCAGAGCTTTATTCATGCACTCTAAACTTAGAGTTCCTAAACCCCCTTGATCTTTAGGTTTACAACAAGTTCCAATTGACTAAATGATATTATTTTTGTTACCTTCATCAGCTACACAGACTAATCTGGCTACGAAGAAATCAATTATTTTCTAACCTCAACTAGAAAGGAGTAGAAGGACATCAGATACAAGGGCATATTAGTTCGACAAGCCCAAACTAGATTGATTCTGACAGCAACATTGAGTAGTTTCCCCTGCCTGCATCCACACCTTTTTTCTATTTTATCTTCCACCCCCTTCCAGCATCTACTTTTAATTCTGACATTAGAAACAAGGATGCACAAATATTTCAAAAGTAGAATATCCAAAGTAAAAGTAAATGCCTCTTGGTACATGTTAGATTTATTAATGTCAATTTCATAGTTAGCCAGACATTTGTCCACATGCACACAGAAAGAAATTTATGTTTGTAACACTATATTCATCATATTGCAGAAAAAATGTATCATCGGCATACTAGAGTATATAACTCCATGATTCAAAATCCCTCCTAGAACTTCTTTCACAAATTCCATGGCCAAAGCATCAACAACTAGGTCAAACAGAAGGGGACATAAAGCATCTCCTTGTCACCGCCCTTTAGGATTTTTCAAATAAGTTCCTATCTTGTCATTAACTTCATTCCCACATGCCCTCCCCTGATGGTATTCGAAACCCAATCACACCACTTACTAGAGAACCATGTTGTAAGTCGGGAATTTGTGCAACGATGGTTGTTAATTACACGTTGACTCATAACTAACATAATCATCTTGACTGATTCCATGCATAGATATTAGGGCTGGACAAATTAAGCGACTATGTCATGAATGTACATTATTGTCGCAGAGCTAACATCTTGTCGGCTCCCTCATCCTCTTCTTGAGTGTACCGTTGTCCAGCTCACCCTCCTCCCTGCGTACCCAAGTGAGATCGTGTAAATCAAAGAAGATGTGTTGCGTATTTCTTGGTACTTTCTTAACAACTTCCATGAGCCCGACTTCCGATTACCAATCGACACATGATCTACTACGTGCAGGGTGCCCCCACACTCTTGACCGCCAAATGCAAATCGTATGGTGGGGAGTAACTATGCATCTTGTTGGGGTAGCGGGTTGCATTTGGCCAGGAAGCTCGTATGACTTTCATTGAAAATTAAAATTGCCCTTGAAAATTGATGGAAGAAATGAGGGGGGTAGAAGGACACTGTATCAAAATTCTCCTTGAAATTCGTACGCTATTGAATTCCTGACGATGCCACTGAAAGGGAGCTCTCTAGATAAATCGCCTTATGGTCACCGCATCTCTGAGATTAAATGCTGTCTAGAACTGTGTGGGCTTTCGCTATGTAAGATTAATCGTGAACAGAATAGGGGTTGCCGACTGTCTGACTATCCATGGAAGAAGGGAGGTTAAGATACCTTGTTGGCTACGCCAAAATCCTCCATGTATCAAGCTGCTAGTGCCAGCTGATTGTAACCCTGTAATGAATAAAACACACGGTTTCTGCACACACACAATAATAAAGTCCTGACAATGCAACGTACGAAAACTGGTGTCTATCATGCCAATGTCCGTGAGAATAGTTTGCAATCTTAAGCAATCGTAAAATACTGGCCGTCGGATGGAGAGATACAACGAATGGGGGATATGTTGGTGGTCTAATGGCATTCATGGCACCGAATGATTATACTCACCAATTGATATTAGCGTTTATCTAGTCCAACTCGAACGAAGGAAGAGGTTCGGTACGATTGAACTGAAATACTCCAGAAAATAGGTTTATCCAAAGCTACATAGCATTCATCTTTATTCCTCGATGCATACATCGAATCGTGCACAACCTGAGTACAAGACACCAATCGACCATGCACGCAACACATCCTAGCGAGCTAGCTTAGCTATCTCGCCAGTGTTTATTCCCGGAGGCAGCTGATAGCGGCGCAGTCGCTGCTGCACGAGTCCCGGCACTGCATACAATCCGCGCAAGTTATCTTTGGCCCCGACGGTGGTGGCGGCTCTGGAGTTGCTGAAACCGACGCCTGCGGTGGTGGCGCTGGCGCCGATCCCAGCGATGTACAACGCCCCGAGGAAGGCAGGACCAGCATGGAGAGAACGGCGGCGAAGACGGCCGCCTTGAGAACAAGAGCGGCTGCACGTGAATCCATTGTTGGGGAACTGCAAGGCCGGGCAAGCTTGCTAGCTAGCTAGGAGGAAGATCTTTGTGGGTCAGCAAGAGAAGAAGATGCAGGATAGAGAATGTGTGATGACTGATGACTCGCTGATACACATCGATGCTATTTGTAGGCGCCCAAGGAGACACTCAAGATCGATACATCGTGGATGGATTATCTATGTAATTGCAGTACAAGTTGCAACTTGCAAGTCGAGATCTGCGCCATGCATGTTACCAGTTGACTTCGTGTATTACTATCTTGACCGGGAAATTTTGGTTGAATCTTGAACAGTGGAGGAGAGAGCCTTTTTTAGGGGATTGGATCGGTGGTGGAGAGAGCTCGAGTGTGTCCATATGTCCATATGTTCTTCTTTACGCGCGCGCGGGGGGAGGGGGGGCAGCTCTCTTAAATGTAAATGTCTTTTGAACTATTTTTCATGTATGTGATACCGGAATCACACAAGGCTAGAACCAGGCTACAATCGTTAAGAATTGAAAAATAAATACTGTTACTACTTCTACATGCTGTATTTCCGAGAACGCACCATGGAAATTGCCGCAAGACAAATAATTTGCATCTCCTTGCACTTGCACACGTAAGTTCATGATACCAAGGGAATATATTGATATCGCGATGATACAAAATACACCCAGCCTCTGCATTAGTAAGATGTCCAAAGACATCAGGGATGCACACAACCAAGAAATAAAATAAAGAAAGAGAAAAAAGAAAACAAAGACCCCGTCACGGCTGTGTTGAAACACTCGCAACAAGAGCACTCTAACCATCACCGAAGACAACACATGTACTACAAACGAGATTCTCCAAAAGCAACACCACGAAGAAGGAAAGAAAGCACAAACGTTGTCGTTGCCCGATCAAAGATCTTGGGTTTTCACCCTGGAGAAAATCCGAGTTCCAAAACAATGCCTTCAGCAAGGCCATTGCCAGGTACAATCAATGAAGGCCAGACCTTGGGTTTACACCCTGAAAATTGCGGCTCGGCACTCAAAGAGCACCACCAAGAATGCAGTTCACCTGTATTGCCACCCCCGTTTGCCAAGGCTGCTACTGCGAGTCCCAAAACACCCGGCACGCAGGGAGAACATGTGCCGCATTGTCTTCAACACAACCAGTACCCTCTCTGCCTATACCAACCTCTGATCGCAGCCACCATGATGTCTCTGCCTCTATCAGTTTCATGAAAATCTATATTAAGACATGTCACATGGTACCGATAGGAAGGCGAAGCTTCACGCCTCGCCTAAATGAAGCCACTCTAGCCAAAGATAAGGGCGCGCACGACCGCGTCAAATCCGCTCTAGATATCGAATATCATCCCAGAAAGAAAAGGAGGATGTCCCAGGAGTCAATGAATATATGTCCGATTGCAGCCACCATGATGTCTCTGCCTCTGTCGGTTTCATGAAAATCTATATTAAGACATGTCGCATGGTACCGACAGGAAGGCGAAGCTTCACGCCTCGCCCAAATGAAAGCCACTCTAGCTGAAGATAAGGGCGCGCGCGACCGCATCGATTCCGCTCTAGATATCGAATATCATCCCTGAAAGAAAAAGAGGATGTCCCGGGAGTCAATCAATATATGTCACAGTAAACATGGTGATACCTTGGAAACAGTGTACTTAGTTCAACAAGAACCATCAAATACCCAACATTCTAGCGCCACACGAATGATGATCTGAAAATTGCATAGTGCTCTGCATGTAGGCCTTCTTGGCAATTACAGGATCAGGTAATCTCAATTCTGCCAGTGAAACGTTTGGATATCTGCAGACTCCAACGGCCTAATTTGACCCTGAAAATGAGTTCCATACGTTTTGCTTCAATTTACTTGACTAATATGCTCAAACTTTACTTTCTATATGACAGGCAGATCCCCCCACCACACACACACCCAAGTGTCATGTTAGTCCATCATTGACGGCTACGCATGATAAGTGCTCATGTACAATTGAGAAGGGCTGATTATTTAACTTACTTTATGCACCATACCATTTATTAAATTCATTTCATTACTTCACACAAAGGTCAATATTTGCTAGTCTAGGTTTTCATGTACTGTAGATCCTAGAGTTTGAATTATTGAAATGGTTTCATAGATCGATGATTGCAGATCGATGGTTGCCAAAGAAATTGGAAGCTCTTACTCAGTTGGAAAAACAATTATTGAATATAAGTAGAATAATAGAATGAAAAATAATTTCCCATGCATGGTGGCACATGGGGGTGGGTCTTTTCCCATCCATGGTTGCATATTGAGGTGGGTCTTATCACGATGATATGACATGATTGCATGTTGAGATAAATAAGTTAGTGGGGATCAATCCCTTAGGTATATAGGATATACGACATAGGATAGGATACTATATTATGCCAAAAAAACGTAAATTCACAATGATGTTGTCAAGTGTCAACTTGAAGCATCACTAGTCAAGTATTAATCCAACTCCATAGTTCTGATAGGTGTTGTGCCAAAAAAAAATTGATACATTTATCTTAAGCAAAGACACGCATGATCATTGCAACTTACATAAAAGTTTAACGTATAACCGTACCATAAGGGCCGTAATTAGAGCTTGGGCTTGAGCATTGTTGTTGAAGCAGTTACCAACATGCTAGAATTCAGGAGAAACATACGCATGAATTGTCAGAACATGACAGAGTACTACTTAAAATAAGACAATATAGCGAACCAACATGTGGTTAGATGGTTAGGTGGATAGTGGTATCCCCAGCCCACTAGGACTCAAGTCCTGGTGCTCACATTTATTCCTGTATGGCTCAGTCTCTCGAAGGTGCTCATGGGGGTAGGGTGTGCATGCATGTGTTCATAGGGATAAATATATGCACGTATATATGAGCGTCTGCCTTTGCACTGTGTTCAAAAAGAAATAAAACAATATAGCTACTTTTATTTTGGAAAACGTCTAGGTGTCCAAATGAATATTTTTAAAGTCTAGTCATGCATAAATAATAGCAGAAACAATATCTAGTCAGGTTAGGAAAACGTCACTAGTTGTCTCAGTTCTGAAAAGTGTTCTCCTTGTCCATCCACATGAGGTACTTATAATTGTGAAGACAAGCGACGAACTCTCATCTGGGGAAGCCGCCGACAACGGGAAGGGCCACCGCTGCAATGGGCCAAGACTGCAGGGGCACCGGCTTCTACCACCCTGTAGCCCAACGGCGAGTGGCAGTAGAAGACGAGCCCCTTGTTACCTAGAGTATACCGGTCAACACGGTCCAGACAAGGACAAGGGAGGACACCACAACCTGGCGTCAACGGATGTGGGCATCAACACAGTGATGCACAAAGCCAAACCAGATCACGACGTAGGATGAACCCGAAGTTGATCAAACCAAAAAAGGATGGAAATTGACGGCAATAAAGATCTCAAATCCAACCGAAATCGACGCCAGAAACAAAGAGAAGAGGACGAAGGATGCACACATGGACAGATTAGGCCGGGGAAGACGACCTTGCTGCTGAGGAAGACGAAGACAAGCTGCTATTGCCATGGGGATATAAGAGAAGCTCCCCAAAGGGACACATGGCCACACCCCACACGGGACAAGAAGGAAACAGCTACCACTACATCTAGACAAAGATCGATACCGCACCAATTATAGTGGGCAATTCTCATCTTTTTAATTAATTGATGAGGCAAGTCTTTTGTCTCCATTTAAACAAAAATGTGTACATGTGATTTTACTGAACTTTTCAGAATGCACGGCTATTACTTTTAGGTGGGATTAGCATTTAGTATCCGCAGTAGCAGATCTACAGGCATATGATATATTTGATTGATGAAAGCCGACATACAATGTATCTATTTTAATTTTTTATTAGGAAAAATGTATCTATTTTTTCGTAAGAAATTTTCCATTTCTCTCCTGTCCTCTACATGCTCCAAGAGATGCTCACAGCCATTATATATATAGCACATCCATAAGTAACATCATGGTACATGTAGTGGAACCAACACTCGAGCAACAATGGCAGAAACTTAATAGCAAGTGCATCATGCATGTGAACCGTTCCAGTGGCATATATAGGATGTTCTACAGCGAGAACCAATGAGGGCATATATAGGATGTTCTACAGCGAGAACCAGTGAGGGGATGAGAAGCATTAGGAATGTTCGTTGAAGCTATACTTCGAGAGGAGGTACTGCGTGAGATGGAGCGGGTCTGGGGTAGTTAATTTCCTCCATGGCGTTGTGGAGATGCACGAGCCAGAGTTTAATTATCCATTGCACCAGATCAAATTAAAAAACAGTATAACAGAGATAGCTACGAGCCCTCTCAGCAATTTGATGTGCTAATACTCAATGGTATGCTAAGAATTTTGTGAGAACACTAAATTTCTGGAGAGACAGAAGTGCAAATGGCAAGGGGGCTTTTTCAGATCAGAAGAGCTTGGAGAAAAATTGGAGGAAACTATGGCAAATTCAATGCCCAAATAAAATGAAAGTATAATTATGTGGAGGTTGCCTCATAATTGTCTCCCAACAGGCGCTCAACTTCAAGTGAGATCGATCCCCACAAGGTATGATTGTCATTTCTGTAACAGGGAGAAACTGTTGAGCATTGCTTTTTGCTCTGCCACTATGTTAGAGAAATCTGGAAAGAACTCAAGAAAGAATATGGTACTTGCCTGAAACTATAAAGTTTAACTCACATTAGGCAATGGCTTTTAGAATGGATACAAAACGCTACAGATTGTCACTCTAGGATTATGGCAGTGGCTATATGGCACATATGGGAGAATAGAAATGCCTACCGTAATGGTGAGGCTTTAATTCATCCTCTTCATATGGTGGGAAAGATCAAAGCTTATGTTGAATTTATTAATATGCATGCTTTCAGATCGACCACTTCCATTATACGTGAGACCTTGAAGTCAAACCAAAGATGGTCTCCGCCGCCGGAGGGTTCGATGCTCGTCAATGTGGATGCAACAATCTTCTCCCAATCTGCAAGAGCGGGCTTTGGAGTGGTGATACGTGATCACCGGGGAAGGGTGCAGATGGCGAACGGAGGTTACTTTGAAAGAGTTCAGATTCCTGAAGTAGCAGAAGCCATGGCACTTCGTCAAGCCTTAATCCTTGCCAATAACACTGGTATGAGGAAGATCATGGTAGCATCTGATTGTCTATCATTGATCAATAAGATCAAGGATTTAGGTTTTGATAGGTCCCCTACTGGAGCCATAGTCCATGATATTAGAAAATGTGCCACAAAGTTTGTATCTTGTAGTTTTATTCATGTCAATCGTTCTTGTAATGAGGCGGCACATGTTCTGGCCAAATCGGCAGAGCATGATGTTTGGTCCTGCTGGCTTAATGAGTTCCCTGCTATAATCAGGACCATTATTTGTAATGAATCAGCTATGAATGAATAAAAGGGTGCAGCTGCCCATTACCTCAAAAAAAAATTGATGTGCTAATCCGTCCGATCTGGTTTTCACTGTGGAGATCGGCTGGTCATTTCCGACATGGCGTTGGGGAGATGCACGAGCTAGAGTTTAATTACTAACTACCTCAATCGCCAGACGCCGGGATCAGCCGTTGCACCAGGTCAGATTAGCTAGGTAGGAGACTAGCGTGTACCTTTTCATCAGGTGGCAGACGAGCCCGTTGCTCTACTAAGGGCTATTTTGGTGGCAAGTGATTGACGGGCAAAAAAAAGATTCACGAGCCTACAGCCTATGTGTCCTTGCTTATCTCTTTTCTTTCTCTGTGAGTCTGACCTACACTGTCAACCATAGACCACTGTTCGAATAGGATGACCAACGCCCAACCCGCTGTCCGCAGAGACACATCCGGACATATCTGCGGACGTTTCTTGCCATCCATGAACCAGCATTGGAGTTGCCCTTATCTCCCTAACAACCAATATAAGCGTAAAAAGTTAGCCCGGCCACATGCCAACCCAAGAAGAGCAAACCGGTATCCTTGACCAGAGGCAGTCGTGAAGTACAACTCAAGTTTCTGGAGGAGCAGCAGCCAGTGCAGGGTTAAATAGTTGGGTCGGTGTCGAGTTATCCATGGAGTATGTAAAATGTAATATATTGCTAACACCAGCTTGGTTTCGTTCTATGCCTTGAACCCCTTCTTCTCTGAACCTATGAACAGGTATATGATGCACCCCTCTTGGGAAGCGGATTCGGTGCCATGGGTTGCACTTGCACCAGAAACAGAGGCAAAAGGCAGAGGCCTAGTGCGAGGAATTCGGAAGGTTCACTCACATAATCTAAACGAAAATGGTGTTTGTTATGTATTACTCCCAACCTCCTTCACAGAAATTCAAATTACAGGTCGAAGCCAGTCTGGACGAAACTAATTCCTGGGTTGGTTCCATCAAATCGAGGAAGTTCCACACGAAAACCCATTCGATTCGAGTCAGAAAATTCAGGTCAAGAAATTCATGTAATTGAGACGATGAAGGCTGGGATTTCAGAGTAAACGCACCCCTAACCAGAGGAGGTATATCGCTAATACGTTCTTTCCCCGGTGTTCCATGTACATGCCTTGGTCATCGACCGGCTGAGCCGTCCTGCCGAGGAAGAGCTGCCATGATGTCGCTTGGCCGGCCGACTACGCACCCAACCCCTTGTCCAATTTGAAACGAACTGCACCACCATATCGTTGCCCAAATCCTCTCCAGTGATCCACCACGCTTGGTGGTGAAAGATTTCAGCGTGGTAGACGTTTCGTCGCATCTTTCGCACGGCCTTGGTCTTGTGCTGTTCCTTGAGGTGGCGATCGATGGTGTCGGTGACGTCGCCCTTGAGGAGGTTGTAGATCACGCGCGCTTCGGTGTGAGCTCTTCCATCGTTTGGTCTCGACGCTGATCCTTGAACTTGGTGTGGTGCAGATGCTTCAGAAGCTCCAGGACAACAGCTCTGAATACTTACTATGAGGATCTTAGATTCACTCTCATGATCTGGATGGTAATGATGGTTGTGTGATATTCCTTCCAACCTCCCTCACATTAATTCAAATTACAGGCCGAAGTCAGTCCAAACCGAAGCCAATTCCTTTCCGTCCAAACAAGAATGACGAGGAAATACTAATTATACAGCGAAATCACAGTTACAGAGTATCTCTTGTAAATGACACTCACGCCTCCTCTTGCAATTAGAGAGTTTTGGTCAGGTTTCTTTACCACGGGAAGAGATGGGTGAGTTTATTTGTGTTCTTTTTCGTAGATTCAATTTTATAACGATTTATCTCTGGAACTGTGTGTACAAGTCATGAACCGTTTCCATTATTGTGTTCTTCATACCGAGATCTTCAAAACTACATCTCATGTTGATAGGTTTCGACAAACTTTTTTGGCAACAAAAAATGCATCAAAACCGTACTAACTCGTGCTTCATTTCTGGGGAAGCACAACTATGCTTTCACGTGTTGTGGAAGCTTAAAGACCAGAGCGAGCCACCGGTTCGATCGGAAAAACCCACTCCGGTGATTTTTAAAACTATACAGACTGACCTGCAATCAGACCGGAAAGAACCAAGCAAACCTAAGATAAAACCACCGATTGAACCGGTACCTTCTGTAACGAGGGACTCAAAGCCAGGTCTAAAAGGACAGGAGGTCAAAGCGCCCTATTTGGCCCAATAACCAACTGGCCTAGCATGAGTTGGTGTCAAATGGAAGAAATTGAGCCTATTTAACTTTTACAAAAAGACTAGTGCATAAAACAATTTTTTATGACCTAAAAAACAGACAGCGAACCGGTGAACTGATGGTACAACCAGTGAAAACCAGAACCAATGGCGTCATTGGTTTGATCAACGGTCCGGTTTTTTAAACTATGCATAAAAGCACAATTATGCTTTGCACCGAAGCATATTTGTGCTTCACTTTTGGGGAAGCACAGTTGTGCTTTCACGCGAGAAGCTTACCTATGCTTCATGCGGAAGCATATGCTCCTTTCAGACATAAACCCAAAAAAACCTGGTGAAAATAAAAGGCCGAAAAATAAAAAATAAATTAAAAAACATGAAAACAAAGAAAAATTGCGGAAAACGCAAAAAAAAACATCCCAGCTAAGTAAACCCAAAAAACGAAAACATGAAATGGCCAAAGCAGGTGCAACTGGCTGGTATATCTTCACGGTGGCAAGATGAACTGGAACGCGACGATGATGGCGACAATGAGTCCTAAGTGAAGCCATTATTCTAGCTAAGTGAAGATGACAATGAGTCTTCAATTAATCCTAAAAATTACTAATTGGCCGTTGATTTGATGAACAAACACTTATTTTTCAAATTGAGGAGCTCCTGTTCCTGATTCTTTCCAAGTTAAACCGAAGTTCCTAAGATTACAAGTCATCATCCACATGCCAGGCTAACGTCTATAGCATCCTAGCCCTCACACAATGAATGAACAATTCAGCATCTGAACCAGTACTCCACGGCGATGGAAGGACACACGGAAGGCTAGCAAACTTCACTTTTACAAAGCCCAAAAGAGCAACAGGTACCATAACCACTAACCACAACTCCCAGCCTCTTATGTCTCGTATCTATCATTCAACTTTGTCCAACACAAAGATGAAGCGATAAATATGAGACAAAAGCATGTGAAAGAACCGGAGATTGGTGAATCTCCCTTTGGTAGACACCTTAAACAAGAACCGGAATGTCATTTGGATCTGATGTTTAAATTCTTGGTGCATCGCATTCCAATAGACACATCCTCGACATTAGGTGCATCTCAGTGTCCTCACCGTACTCCTCCATCGATCTTGTTCTCCTAACTAGTAAAAGTTAGCAAGCAATTTTGTACTACGGCTGTGTCTTACTATTGAGTAGGAGCCGAGGCCAAGTCTGCTATATATATATGGATGACTGGTGTACATGTGCGCAGGACTAATAGGCCTCACCAACCATTAGATCTGTCATTTATCTTGCATCTAAATTAATAGCAGGGCAATATCAAACGCTATAGCACCCACACTCCTTATTGGACTTATTCATGTTTTCATGCAAGAGTTGAATAACGTGTGCCACGTATTTTCTACTGTTCGGTGAATCAACATTTCAGAACCATTCGCTAAACCTGTTTGAATGTATAGAAACGTGAACTTGTATTTTCCGCATGAATCTAATTGATGCGGTGAGTACTATATCATCCACGTTGGAGAATTCCAAAGAGGAAGATTTCCATCTTCTGGTTAAAAAAAATGTGAAGGCAGCTTTCAGTAAATTGTATGTGAGCATCTGAACAAACAAACAACGCGGCATCCACGAAGTGTGAATCGTACAACCCTAATGTTTTAAAATAAGTGTCGCTCCAAATTTGCAATGTCAATAAGTTGTGCTTGTGACTTTAGAGAAATGCTTAAGTTATTTTAATGTCTACTAGAAACGTGCTCCCACTCAAACAACACCCTAGTCTGCTTGTTTTTGTGTTGCTTTTTTTGTGTTTTCAATTATATTTCTATTTTCTTTTCTTTTTATGTTTTTCTTTTATTTTCACTTTGCACTCATTTTAATGTCTAGAAACGTGCCCCCACTCACACAATTAGGTGGGGTCTGGGGAGGAACCAGAGGAACCTAGTTTTATTCCTGCAAAGTGCAATGCAGAGAGGCTGGTTCGAACCCAGGACCTCTTGGCACAAGTGGGGAGGACTTCACCACTGCGCCAGGCCAGCCCTCTCCTTTCTCGAACATATAAGTTTTTAAAATATATGAATATTTTTGGCATCTACAGAACCGTTTTCAAATGAAATAAATGTTTTAAAATATGTGAATGCTGATATTTAGGTGCATAATTTTTTTATTTTATCATCAAACTAATCATTTGACAATGTTTACAAAATATTTTGAATTATTTATGGGCCATGCAGTAGTTGTCCTATTGTGGTTCTCACTCAGGTGTCGCTGCCGTAATCGCCACTAGGAGCGGCTTGGAGCAGCGATAGCTCGCTTGTAGCAAGCAGCAGCTCACAGTCGCCCACGTCCACTTCTGATAAGCCAGCTCATTGACTCAGATCACTAGGATTTTTTATCCTACCGAGTTTAGAGAGTAAGATTATATTACACTTCGTAAAATTGCTGGTTTTTTCCTTTTTTTATTTAATTTTTCTATTTCTTTATTTAAAAACGAACATATTTCAAGTGAAATTTTCTGTGCTGTGTTTGATTTTAACCATATATATAGAAATTGCTTAGTACATATTTTTAAAAATTCATGGTGTTAAATTTTCACCATGTATTCAAACACCTGTTCATTGCGTATATAGAATAAAATGTTTGTATTTTTTTTCATCGTGTATATGAAAAATGGTCATGGGTATTTGAAAAAAATCAAAGCATATTTGAAAATATCATTGCATATTTGAAAAGTATTCGTCGGGTATGTAGAAAATATTCGTTCTATATTGGAAAAAAAACATCAAATATTAAATAAATTCATCACACATTTGTTCATCATATATTCAAAAAATGTTCATTGTGTAGTTGGAAAATGTTTATTGCGTATTTAAAACATGGTTCACAATTTAGTTAAAAAATGCCCACCTTGTATGTCAATCTAAGTTTTTGGGGATTTAAAAAAATGTTTGTTACATATTAAAAACTGTTCATAAGGTATTCAAAAAAATGTTCATCACGTATTTGGACAATGTCAGCCCATACAAAAATTTATTAATAGTGTATTTTATAAAAAAATTCATCCTTTGTGGAAAATATTCGTAACACAACTATTCTTTTATTGTGTATATAAAATTATTCAGCATGTAATTTGTTTGTGTATTTATTAGATGTTAATGTATTTTTAAACATCCTTACAATTTTGTGAAACTGTTCTTGCATTTGGAAAAAATGTTCGTGTACAAAAACTCTCTGACAAGTTTTTGCAAAAATATTGTATTTTGAAGAAGTGATAACACCTTTATAAAAATGTCACTATATTTTTAAAATAGAAAACAGGAAAAGAAAAAGAAAAATAAAACATAAAATGGATAAAGAAAAGAGGGAAGAGGAAATAAATGAAACAGGAAGAAAAAAATAGAACATGAAAAGAGAAGGGAAAGAAAGAAACAGGAAAAGCAAGAAAACCCGAATGAAATAAAAATTAGAGGAAAACTAGTAAAAACCAAGATTGAAGAACCAACAACAGAAAATCAAAAAAATTCTATGAACTGGTCAGGGCCATGACCTTCATGTCTATAGGCGAGCTCGATCTATGACTAGCAATAGGAGAGATTTAACTTTTACAATGGATGAGTTCCAGGTGTGGAAGGGTGGGGTGGGCAGTGGGCAGCAAGAATAGGAAGGAAAGGCTCATTTTCACTCGGCTACTTGCAACAATTTTTGTTGTCCACATGTAGTGGTACCCTGGCATGTAAGACTGAATGCATGCCGCGTTTGGATGTTTGTATTGGAGGATCCGTATTGAATTGGTTTCAGTTCAAATTCTATGAGAAGACTATAATGGACATGAATACGAATTTGCTTATTTGGATGCTCGTTGAATAGACTCATGCAATCTCAGTGAACTTTCAATACCAAGTCATGTTTGGATGGCAAACTATGGAATTGGAAATGCTTTGCTCTATATGCACCAAATCAATTTTTTGTACAACGTTGTGACGCCCCCGATTCAATCGTACACTAATCATGCACGCAAACGTGTACGATCAAGATCAGGGACTCACGGGAAGATATCACAACACAACTCTAAAAACATAAATAAGTCATACAAGCATCATAATACAAGCCAGGGGCCTCGAGGGCTCGAATACAAGTGCTCGATCATAGACGAGTCAGCGGAAGCAACAATATCTGAGTACAGACATAAGTAACAAGTCTGCCTTAAGAAGGCTAGCACAAATTGGGATACAGATTGAAAGAGGCGTAGGCCTCCTGCCTGGGATCCTCCTAAACTACTCCTGGTCGTCGTCAGCGGCCTGCACGTAGTAGTAGGCACCTCCTGTGTAGTAGGAGTCGTCGTCGACGGTGGCGTCTGGCTCCTGGGCTCCAACATCTGGTTGCGACAACCAGGGAGAAAAGGAAAGGGGGGAAAGAGGGAGAAAAGCAACCGTGAGAACTCATCCAAAGTACTCGCAAGCAAGGAGCTACACTACATATGCATGGGTATATGTGCAAAGGGTCATATCGGTGGACTGAACTGCAGAATGCCAGAATAAGAGGGGGATAGCTAATCATGTCGAAGACTACGCTTCTGGCCACCTCCATCTTGCAGCATGGAGAAGAGAGTAGATGGTAAGTTCACCAAGTAGCATCGCATAGCATAATCCTACCCGGCGATCCCCTCCTCGTCGCCCTGTTAGAGAGCGATCACGAGTTATATATGGCACTTGGAATGGTGTGTTTTATTAAGTATCCGGTTCTAGTTGTCATAAGGTCAAGGTACAACTCCGGGTCGTCCTTTTACCGAGGGACACGGCTATTCGAATAGATAAACTTCCCTGCAGGGGTGCACCACATTTCCCAACACGCTCGATCCCATTTGGCCGGACACACTTTCCTGGGTCATGCCCGGCCTCGGTAGATCAACACGTCGCAGCCCTACCTAGGCATAACAAAGAGGTCAGCACGCGGTCTAAATCCTATGGCGCAGGGGTCTGGGCCCATCGCCCATTGCACACCTGCACGTTGCGAGGTGGCCGGAAGCAGAACTAGCCCCCTTAATACAAGAGCAGGCTTACGTTCCAATCCGGCGCGCGCCGCTCAGTCACTGACGTCACGAAGGCTTCGGCTGATACCACGACGTCTAGTGCCCATAACTGTTCCCGCGTAGTTGGTTAGTGCATATAGGCCAGTGGCCAGACTCAGATCAAATACCAAGATCTCGTTAAGCGTGTTATTATGAAGTAACCGCGAACGCCGACCAGGGCCAGGCCCACCTCTCGCCTAGGTGGTCTCAACCTGCCATGTCGCTCCGCCACAAAGTAACAGTCGAGGGCCGTCGGGAACCCAGACCCACCTCTACAGGGATGGAGCCACCTGCCCCTTCAGCCCCCATCTCCGAACAGTATCATAAGTAATGTAACAGTATAAAGTATATAGCATATGCCCATGGTCACCTCCCGAAGTGATCACGACCCAGTAATATAGCATGGCAGATGGACAAGAGTGTAGGGCCACTGATGGAACACTAGCATCCTATACTAAGTAGTAGGATAGCAGGTAAGGGTAACAACTGTAATAACAATGACAGGCTATGCATCAGAATAGGATTAACCGAAAGCAGTAACATGCTACACTACTCTAATGCAAGCAGTAGAGAGAAGGAATAGGCGATATCTGGTGATCAAGGGGGGGGGGCTTGCCTGGTTGCTCAGACAAGAAGGAGGGGTCGTCGGTGACGTAGTCGACCACAGGGGCATCAGTATCATCACGGGGTCTACCGAAGAGAAGAGGGGGGAGAAACAGCAAATACATAGCAAGCAAGTGCATAACAGGACAACAGGCAGAGCTAGACGTGTTCTAATGCGGTATGAGGTGATACCGGTGAAGGGGGGAAACATCTGGGAAAATATCCCCGGTGTTTCGCGTTTTCGGACAAATGAATCGGAGGGGAAAAGTTGCAGGTTTGCTATTCTAGGGATGTGTGGCGGACGAACGGGCTGTGAATCCGGATCCGTCTCGTCGTTCTGAGCAACTTTCATGTACAAAGTTTTTCCATCCGAGCTACAGTTTATTTTATATTAATTTTTAAAGATTTAGTACCTTTTTAGAAGTAACAGAATTAATTTAATTGGAAAATGTAATTATGATATCAGCATGATGTCAGGGTGATGTCAGCAGTCAACTGTCTATTGACTGGGTCAACAGACGTGTGGGTCCCGTTCGTCATTGACTAAGACTGACTAATCACGATTAATTAGTTTACTTTAAATGATTAGGTTAATTAACCAAAATTAATTAAGCTAATTAATTCTTTAATTAATCAATTAATTAACATTTTTTTCATTATTTTCTCAGGGGCGTGGACCCCTTGTGTCATTGGCCCAGGGGCCATAGCGGGCACGGGCGCTACCGGGCACAGCGCCTGTTACGGCGCTCGCCCAGGCCAGCCACGGGGGCGGGACTAGCGAGGCGCGGCGGGGCACCGGCGACGCAGGGAGGCAGGGGCCATGTGCTCGTGGGGGCGGGCAAGGACGGCGACGAGCGGGCGCGGTGGAGCCGGCGGGCGCGGGTGACAGAGGAGCAGCAGCGGGCACCTTGAAGCGGGGCGGAGGCGAGCGGCGGTTCCGGTGAGCTGCAGCAGCGCCGGCGAGGCAGGGTAGTGAGGGGCGCGGGCAAGGGCTCGGTAGGCGGGGCGCGGGGCAGGGGCGACCGGCAGCGGTGGCCGTGGGCGATGCAGGGCACGGCCACGGGGCACGGGTGGGCGCGTGCAGGGCGCGCCCCGAGCAGTGTGCAGGGGAGCGGGCGAGCGGCGTGGTGGCGCTAGGTGAGGGCGGGCGCGTGCGCGCACGACGGCGCGTCGTGCAGTGAGCAGGGGAGGGCGCGCGTCGGCCGGGAACGAGGCAGAGGAGAGAGGAGAGGGGTGGTAGCGGCACACAGGGGGCCGTAGGGTTCGGGGCAACGGGGCTTGCGGAGGAGGACGAGGAGGCGACGACGACGGTGGATGGCTCCGCCGAAGCAGTGGCGGGACGAGGCGGCGACGGTGTGCGGCGGCGACGTCGGGGGCGCCAGGGGCGCGGCCCAGATCCGGTCGGGGACTTCAAGGAGACGAGGAAGAAGCGGTCCAGTGGGGCCGGTCGAGGACGGGGAGGTCGGGGATGGACCGGAGTAGCGGCAAACGACGCCGAACGCCGACGATGTACGCGACGAAGATGTGCTCGATGGCAAGCATACGGGGCGGCTCAACTCGTTTTGGTGGGCGTAGTCAAAGGAGAAGAAGGTGAGGAAGCTCCTAGACAGCGCTTCAGGCGTCGGGGAAGTCGGTGGTCGCGGCGACAATGACGACCATGGCGGCAGCGGCGCGGTGGGGTACTGTGAGGGAGAGAGTGAGGCGAGGGGTGAGGGGAAATCATCTAGGGTTTGTCCAAGGCATGCGGGGTGTTCTTATCCATCGCGTGGTTCCGCCGGATGCTTGACACGACGTCAGTCGTCGGCCCGGACCGCGGGCACGCATCCACCACGCCATGGCCTCTCAGATTCTGTACATAGGTGGGGAAAAAGCCATTGTGGGCTTGGGCTGGCACTGTAGCACTGGGCTACAAGTGCACAATAGTGCATGCCTTATCTTTTTATTATTTTATTTACTATTTCATAGTTTTCTCTAATATTTTGCATTTACTTTTTGCAGTTAGATGATTTTTGTTAATTGCGAGACTTAGCACATAAATACTAGGCTATCTTACAGGGTTGCACAAAAGGTTTTGAGGTCAGTTGGAATTGTTCAAAATTATATTTGAATTAAAATGTGTTTACTTAATTCCCCTGATCCACTAAAATATTTCTAGGGGTAATTTAAAAATTCATTTAATGTTAGTTCCTCTTCGTCAAATATCAGGGGATTATTTATAACATTGTAAACATTTTTGTTTGACCATTTGAAGAAATGTTTTCTCACTTGCAATTTGAATTTTGAATTTACTTGAATCAACGTGGGACTTAGCAACAGTAAATGTGATAACGTGGCAACATTAGCATGGGATTACTATAGCTTAACTATCCGGACGTCACAATTCTCCTCCACTATAAGAAATCTCGTCCCGAGATTTAATAGGAGAGCAAGGGGGAAGGGTTCTGGTTACGAAATTTCTAGCGAGTGTTGTTGGTCTTGGTTGCTCTTCTCGAAGAGGTCTATCTATTACGTTGATGTCTTCATTTATCTGCTTCAGGCCATCATGATGAAGTCATCATCCTTCTTCGGAGTCTTCATCGAACCTACGAAGGACAAGGGGTAACTTCGGAAGAACAGGCTCTACAAGGTTGCTTATCTGGTAGATAACATCAAGGAAGGCGTCAGAAAGTAACTCTCGAATTGAAACTTAAGACATTATCGAGAGCAAAGTGAGGAGGTATTATGGGAAGTTTCGAGCGGGCATGTAATCGCTGAATGCGTGAAACAGGGCGTGGCAGGGGTTCAAAGCAACAGGAATAAGTGTTGTGTCTAATACCAAAATTGATCACTAGGCAGGTGGCCCGTGAACTACATAAAAGTCAAGCTCTAGGAATAACTTTGGCAACAGGGTGTACAGGAGAGTCAGGTTTCGATCTTGTGGAACTGTGGGTTATGGGCCCACCATGTGGTTTAAAGTAGAAAGAGGGCTGACATCTTGCACGATCACGATAGCAAGGCATGTTAGAGGGTAGCATGTCAGTTATGTCAACAACAACATTGATACCAAGGGCGAGGGACGAAGAGAACCATTTTCCTGCTCGTTGAACGAGGCGGACCAATAGGCAAAGTTCTCGTCCATCAGTGGTTACCGGAATGTTATCGACAAATGCAACAGGGTCTTACTGACACGGTTGTACACCAAGGTGTTTACATGAGTAGAAGAACATTACTGCTTAGATCATATGGATCAGAAGGAAGGTTAAAAAATCAATGGAAAGGGAAATGTGATCATCAAATCAATCAGAACAATGGAAAGGAAAATGTGTTTGACACATATACCTATACTCTTCCCAAGGACAAGCAGAGCATGATATCCATGGCAGGATATAAAGTAGAAAACCCTTCAGGAAAGGGGAGAGAAATTTCATGACATTACCCATACAATGGTGTTTGGATAATTAAGTAAGAAACATTTAGCATTGGGCTTCAAATGTTCTTGTTGATAATCGGAGTACCACAGACATGCTTCTAGATAGCATTGACATGGTCTTCAAGCAAAGGTCGGACTTGGATACACAAAGGATTCATCAGGAACAACTTATAGAATAAGTCTTACAATTTCCTCATGGAGGAATGGTTAACCTTGTTAAAAAGGAAACTATAACAACAGGTCCTCCGGCCAGGTGTGCTAGGCATGACATCACCTTACCGGGTCATATAAGGACCAATGTTATAACTCTTGGAAAATATATTCCAACCATCATATCTGACGGAGGTTCAATTTCGATTGGCGTCAGGGTAACTCGGACTTAGGATGCCTGAGAAGAAAAAGTCGCAACTTAATTTGATGAGATGGCATTGCAAGATTCTCGGGAAATGAACAATGAAAGCGAGTTCCAAAACAAGAGTTCAGCATTTAACCAAGGAGAGGTGAGGAGGTGGCTGATTGACTCAGCGACAATTCATTGAGATTTCCAAAAAGATGGATTTCCGCAATCATGTGAACAAAGAGATAACATTTGTCAGATGAAATGATATAAGGGAATATGCTCGAGGAAAACATACCCAATTTAAACCTTGGTTGAAAGGTGCACCCGAAATATGGGCTTAGGTAGCATGACCGATGTTATAATGGTGATTCGATAACCAATGGTCTAAGAATGAAATGTCGACCATTAACTTCAAAGCAATAGGGTTGCTAGAAGGAAAGAATCCAAACAACACCGTTCACTTGTTGGAATCAACACGGGGACCAAGAAAGAATGGTGATGGTGAGGAGTATCACTATACCAAGAATTCTTAAGAGGTGGAATAATCCTCATGACATTCTTGACATAAAAGATGGTAATACTCCAAGGTAAAGAAAAACAAATGTTGGATAGCAAGGAACTCAAGGTATAACACAGGACACGAACAAGTTTGTGTTGGAGGGAAGACAATAAAGTGGTCGATGACAACACAAGTCATCAAGGGCAAGGATGGTATTTCTAATCATGAATTCAATTGATACCCTGGAAGAGCTCAGGTTGCTGATGATGATCATGACACATTTGTCAAGAGATTTCATGAAGATGCATGAAATTGATCGGCGATGACATCAAGTCAAAGGAATGATGAAGCAAAAGGTTATTGGAACCATGGGTTCGACACAAACTCGAAATCAAGTTTGTTGTTCGAGGTAAAAAGATAAGACGAAGAAATCGACGTAAGCTTAGCTCATCGTCAAAAGTTGTGCTCTGGGAGTAAGGAACAGGTAGCACAGTTAAAATTTGGCACGATAATGTTATAGCCGAGCAGGCCAGGAATGACATGGTCGAGTACAAACTCGTGAGTAAAGGAGATTACTAAGAGTTGTTTAATCGTGGTGCAGACTCGGTTCAGTTATCAGTGTCTTTGAGTGTTTAATAACTCAGAGCCCGTGAAAAATTGGAATCAATGGGAATGTAGCACTTGATGAAGAACTCATAAGAAGTTATGCAGTTCCATGATAATCTCGAGATACCAGGGGGTAATACTCGACGACAGATCAAAGTAGAGGTTGGACTAGGTGTATTGTCCTGCAGAAGACAAGTACTTCAACTTGTTCGAGAATGGGATCAAAGAAGAACAATATGGTCGGAACCACGATCGCAAAGGACCAAACATAGATACAGGACGAACCTATAACAAGGGGATTATTATCATTACAAGAAGCTTCGATGATAAGTTTCACATCGGGTCCATGGGCATGAACGCAAAGGCTCAAGGTCGACTCCCACTTCTTCAATGCATAACCTTTCATTTTACTTCTCACTTTTGATGAAGCTGTAGTGTAGAAATTTTATCTGGCGAAACAACAGAAGAGTATGACTCGCGAAAACTTTCGGGTTCATACGGTTTGGGGAAGGCATAGGTTCACCCCATCGGGGCATCGTGGAAACATATAACACAAGCTTCAATAGTAAATATCACCAGCTCGAAAGTAGAGCATGGTTGGCCAATCACATAATAGGATTTACCAATGGCATTATGTATCAGGGGAAGAACTTCTCGAGGTTTTTGTATACAAGGGACACTGTTGGATGAAAATTCAACAAAGGATCTGACGGTCCATAACGGAGTTGATGTGAGCATTTGCACACCACCAATGGAAGAAACAGTGCAAAGGCATTTTATTATAGAAACAACTGACTAATTCAAAGCTCAAATGCAAAAGAATTATTATTTCCAAATCAAGGGATCAGAAGCAAATGCTCTGTTTAAGGATGGATAAGTCGGGTAGACTTAGGGGTACAATCGATGAAAAATTGATTGGTCGAGATCGAGCTCATGTTTAAAATGTTGTCTGAGCCAGAAGGGTGAATTTTACGATCCGGTTGAGGATTGCAAGCAATCGCAACATATTGAATCAACGGACTCAAAATGACAATGGCAAAGGATGTCAATAAGATTACGAGACTTATGGGATTAACCATAATGCAAGCAAGCAAGAATTTCAAGAGCAAGAGGATTCTCAGGATTTTTGGAAGATCGAATGGTATTTCGAAAACTTTTGTGAAACACATGAATCAACTGGGAATGTACGGGTACTCGATAAGTGCGAGAAATTATCCGTAGGGGTATTCAGGTGGCAAAGAACTGCAGGGCAGTAGGCACAAAGTATTCTCGGAACAATAGAGAGAATTTCAGGGGTATCTTGTAATAACAAGATCAACTGGGAATAAAAGTAAGGACGACAGGTGTATGTATTTATCCATTGGGATATTTCGGTGGTAGGGAACTACAAAAGCGACAGGCACAGAGTCTCAAGAGAACATCGAAGAGTATCTTCGAATTCTTCTGGTGCACGAAGCAATCATCTGGAGTGAGGGGTTCTTCGGGAGGAAGTAGTAACGAGATTCTAAAGTTAGATTTCTAGAAAATCATTTAACCCGAATAGAAGAGAGATTAGAATCCCAGAGTATAGACGAGGAATAAAAGATCCTAATACCACCCAATGGCAACATGGGCCCATGGGCCGCACATCCATGTTAGTAAAAGTTTTCTAAAGTCTAGACTCGACTTCGGCCAAGGAGTGTGGAAGGGGGATTCCTACAGGCAGTCGGCTCTGATACCAACTTGTGACGCCCCCGATTCAATCGTACACTAATCATGCACGCAAACGTGTACGATCAAGATTAGGGACTCACGGGAATATATCACAACACAACTCTAAAAACATAAATAAGTCATACAAGCATCATAATACAAGCCAGGGGCCTCGAGGGCTCGAATACAAGTGCTCGATCATAGACGAGTCAGCGGAAGCAACAATATCTGAGTACAGACATAAGTAACAAGTCTGCCTTAAGAAGGCTAGCACAAACTAGGATACAGATCAAAAGAGGCGCAGGCCTCCTGCCTGGGATCCTCCTAAACTACTCCTGGTCGTCGTCAGCGGCCTGCACGTAGTAGTAGGCACCTCCAGTGTAGTAGGAGTCGTCGTCGATGGTGGCGTCTGGCTCCTGGGCTCCAACATCTGGTTGCGACAACCAGGGAGAAAAGGAAAGGGGGGAAAGAGGGAGAAAAGCAACCGTGAGTACTCATCCAAAGTACTCGCAAGCAAGGAGCTACACTACATATGCATGGGTATATGTGTAAAGGGCCATATCGGTGGACTGAACTGTAGAATGCCAGAATAACAGGGGGATAGCTAATCATGTGGAAGACTACGCTTCTGGCCACCTCCATCTTGCAGCATGTAGAAGAGAGTAGATGGTAAGTTCACCAAGTAGCATCGCATAGCATAATCCTACCCAGCAATCCCCTCCTCATCGCCATGTTAGAGAGCGATCACCGGGTTATATGTGGCACTTGGAATGGTGTGTTTTATTAAGTATCCGGTTCTAGTTGTCATAAGGTCAAGGTACAACTCCGGGATGCCCTTTTACCAAGGGACACGGCTATTCGAATAGATAAACTTCCCTACAGGGGTGCACCACATTTCCCAACACGCTCGATCCCATTTGGCCGGACACACTTTCCTGGGTCATGCCCGGCCTCGGAAGATCAACACGTCGCAGCCCTACCTAGGCACAACAAAGAGGTCAGCACGCGGTCTAAATCCTATGGCGCAGGGGTCTGGGCCCATCGCCCATTGCACACCTGCACGTTGCGAGGCGGCCGGAAGCAGAACTAGCCCCCTTAATACAAGAGCAGGCTTACGTTCCAATCCGGCGCGCGCCGCTCAGTCACTGACGTCACGAAGGCTTCGGCTGATACCACGACGTCTAGTGCCCATAACTGTTCCCGCGTAGTTGGTTAGTGCGTATAGGCCAGTGGACAGACTCAGATCAAATACCAAGATCTCGTTAAGCGTGTTATTATGAAGTAACCGCGAACGCCGACCAGGGCCAGGCCCACCTCTCGCCTAGGTGGTCTCAACCTGCCATGTCGCTCCGCCACAAAGTAACAGTCGAGGGCCGTCGGGAACCCAGACCCACCTCTACAGGGATGGAGCCACCTGCCCCTTCAGCCCCCATCTCCGAACAGTATCATAAGTAATGTAACAGTATAAAGTATATAGCATATGCCCGTGATCACCTCCCGAAGTGATCACGGCCCAGTAGTATAGCATGGCAGACGGACAAGAGTGTAGGGCCACTGATGGAACACTAGCATCCTATACTAAGTAGTAGGATAGCAGGTAAGGGTAACAACTGTAGCACCAATGACAGGCTATGCATCAGAATAGGATTAACCGAAAGCAGTAACATGCTACACTACTCTAATGCAAGCAGTAGAGAGAAGGAATAGGCGATATCTGATGATCAAGGGGGGGGGGCTTGCCTGGTTGCTCAGACAAGAAGGAGGGGTCGTCGGTGACGTAGTCGACCACAGGGGCATCAACATCGTCACGGGGTTTACCGAAGAGAAGAGGGGGGAGAAACAGTAAATACATAGCAAGCAAGTGCATAACAGGACAACAGGCAGAGCTAGACGTGTTATAACGCGGTATGAGGTGATACCGGTGAAGGGGGGAAACATCCGGGAAAATATCCCCGGTGTTTCGCGTTTTCGGACAGATGAATCGGAGGGGAAAAGTTGCAGGTTTGCTATTCTAGGGATGTGTGGCGGACGAACGGGCTGTGAATCCGGATCCGTCTCGTCATTCTGAGCAACTTTCATGTACACAGTTTTTCCATCCGAGCTACGGTTTATTTTATATTAATTTTTAAAGATTTAATTCCTTTTTAGAATTAACAGAATTAATTTAATTGGAAAATGTAATTATGACATCAGCATGATATCAGGGTGATGTCAGCAGTCAACCGTCTGTTGACTGGGTCAATAGACGTGTGGGTCCCGTTCGTCATTGACTAAGACTGACTAATCACGATTAATTAGTTTACTTTAAATGATTAGGTTAATTAACCAAAATTAATTAAGTTAATTAATTCTTTAATTAATCAATTAATTAACATTTTATTTTATTTTTATATTTTCATTATTTTCTCAGGGGCGTGGACCCCTTGTGTCATTGGCCCAGGGGCCATAGCGGGCACGGGCGCTACCGGGCACAGCGCCTGTTACGGCGCTCGCCCAGGCCAGCCGCGGGGGCGGGACTAGCGAGGCGCTGCGGGGCGCCGGCGACGCTGGGAGGCAGGGGCCATGCGCTCGTGGGGCCGGGCAAGGACGGTGACGAGCGGGCGCGGTGGAGGCGGCCGGCGCGGGTGACAGAGGAGCAGCAGCGGGCACCTTTAAGCGGGGCGGAGGCGACCGGCGGTTCCGGTGAGCTGCAGCAGCGCCGGCGAGGCAGGGTAGTGAGGGGCACGCGCGAGGGCTCGGCGGGCGGGGCGCGGGGCAGGGGCGACCGGCAGCGGTGGCCGTGGGCGAGGCAGGGCACGGCCACGGGGCACGGGTGGGCGCGTGCAGGGCGCGCCCCGAGCAGTGTGCAGGGGAGCAGGCGAGCGGCGTGGTGGCGCTAGGTGAGGGCGAGCGCGTGCGCGCACGACGGCGCGTCGTGCGGTGAGCAGGGGAGGGCGCGCGTCGGCCGGGAACGAGGCAGAGGAGAGAGGAGAGGGGGTAGCGGCTCAAGGGGGGCGTAGTGTTTGGGGCAACGGGGCTTGGGGAGGAGGACGAGGAGGCGACGACGACGGTGGATGGCTCCGTCGAAGCAGTGGCGGGACGAGGCGGCGACGGTGTGCGGCAGCGACGTCGGGGGCGCCAGGGGCGCGGCCCAGATCCGGTCGGGGACTTCGAGGAGACGAGGAAGAAGCGGTCCACTGGGGCCGGTCGAGGACGGGGAGGTTGGGGACGGACGTTAGTAGCGGCAAACGACGCCGGACGCCGACGATGTACGCGACGAAGATGTGCTCGATGGCGAGCATACGGGGCGGCTCAACTCGATTTGGTGGGCATAGTCGAAGGAAAAGAAGGTGAGGAAGCTCCTAGACAGCGTTTCAGGCGTCGGGGAAGTCGGTGACCGCGGCGACGATGACGACCATGGCGGCAGCGGCCGGTGGGGTACTGTGAGGGAGAGAGTGAGGCGAGGGGTGAGGGGAAAGCATCTAGGGTTTGTCCAGGGTGTGCGGGGTGTTCTTATCCATCGCATGGTTCCGCCGGATGCTTGAAACAACGTCAGTCGTCGGCCTGGACGGCGGGCACGCATCCACCACGCCATGGCCTCTCAGATTCTATACATAGGTGGGGAAAAAGCCATTGTGGGCTTGGGCTGGCACTGTAGCACTGGGCTACAAGTGCACAATAATGCAGGCCTTATCTTTTTATTATTTTATTTACTGTTTCGTAGTTTTCTCTAATATTTTGCATTTACTTTTTGCAGTTAGATGATTTTTGTTAATTGCGAGACTTAGCAAATAAATACTAGGCTATCTTACAGGGTTGCACAAAAGGTTTTGAGGTCAGTTGGAACTGTTCAAAATTATATTTGAATTAAAATGTGTTTATTTAATTCCCCTGATCCACTAAAATATTTCTAGGGGTAATTTTAAAAATCATTTAATGTTAGTTCCTCTTCGACAAATATCAGGGGATTATTTATAACATTGTAACATTTTTGTTTGACCATTTGAAGAAATGTTTTCTCACTTGCAATTTGAATTTTGAATTTACTTGAATCAACGTGGGACTTAGCAATAGTAAATGTGATAACGTGGCAACATTAGCATGGGATTACTGTAGCTTAACTATCCGGACGTCACAAACGTGTGACTACAATTGGATAATTATATAGCAATGTGTGACTATAATTCAATACAACTTAGAACAACATATGAAGTTCACATTTTTGTTCACCATGACATGACCATTCAACAACAACATGCAAAAGATAAATTTATGGTTAGTAAATTGATGGCAAAAGATAAATCTATAAAGAGGCTTACTGGTCAAAGAATGATAGGAAGGGGGTCATGGGAAGGGGGAGAAGAAGATGGCATAAGGGTCGCTACGGGCATGGGAGGAGACGGGCTGCCATGACCGGAGATGGGCGGGATGGAAGGCTGTAGGAGGAGGGAGCAGAGGAACGTTGCAGGAGGAGTCAAGAAAAGAGGCGATCAAGAGGACTAGAAGGTGAGCCGCTACCGAAAAAAGGAGGAGGGCCAGGGAGTCTGGATGGATACCTGCGGTGCCACCGCCTCCTGAAGCTTTTGGTCTCACGCTGGGATGGCGGCAAGTCCCCGCCGTCTGTATCCAATCATTTTCTTTTGGGGGATTTGGTTAATTAGACCCAAATCGGAGCCAGGAAGGTTTGTATTGCTATCGAAGGAGGGTTGCAGGGGTGAGGGCAATTATGCTCCTAAATTTGGCATGTTTCAATCCGGACGTTTCGGTGCACACTCAAACACCCGAATTGGTACCTAGAAAGTACTGAATCCATTTCACATGGTCCAATACAGACATCCAAACATAGCACTAGACATTTATCGAGCCAGACCGGTTTCAGCTTGATCTTGCAAAAGCCCGACCTTCAAAAGACAAGTTCGATCTTGGCTTGCAGACTAAAATTTATCAGGCTGTTTTTTCTTGAAAAAACCCGACTAAAAAACTAAAGAGAAAAAAAAAACAGCTCGTCCGCCGATTTTTTGGGCCAGCTCATTGCCCGGGTTGCCCAGATCCGGATCGGGGCCGGCCCTGCTGCTAGCCCGCAAATGCCCTCTGGTTCTCTTCTCCGACAGCTCCCTTGGCGCCGCCGCTGCCGCTTAGCTCTGCTACCGCCACCCTCCGTCCCGTCCGTTCCTCGTCTTCCTCTCGCCGGAGCACCTGCACCGCTGCCACCTCCTCCACCTCCTCTACCGGCCCATCGGCGGTCGCCTGCGGCTCCTGAACTTCAAGCAGCAGCTTGCCGCAGGGGCGAATCTACGTACTGGGTTGTGGGGGCAAATGCCCCCACTCGTTTTTTAGGCCCTTTTATACCAGGCCCAGTATGTCCAATGTTGCCCCTGCTCAGCTCAAGGTGTTTGCCCCCTCTACTCTCAGTTTTCTGTCAAATATTTCAAGCCCACGTCCATGTATAGGAAATAATAGCTAGCCCAGCAGCCCATCTAAATAGAATACAAGCAGGCTGCTGCCCAATTCGCTGGAAGCGCACATCGCCTTCGGGAAATCAGGAGATCACGAGTTCGCCGCCTGCCGCCTTGACTGATTGACGCATCGAAGCCGCCGACGCTTGCAGTCCACGGCTGTACGCGGCACCTACACTACACGACGCCACTCCGGCGGCCATCCTCGATTCGCAGTTTCGCACGGTGCATGTCGTTCGGGTCCGGCCGTTCTGCACCGGCAGGAAAGAATCTGTGGACGCTGTCGCGCTGATCAATCAAGGTAAGCCCTAGGTTCAGTTTTCTTGGCCTTTTCCTTCTAATTTCTATATCTTTATTTTGTTCAGTAGTAAATGTATCAAATATAGATTGTAAATTTGTAATGTATGAATTGATAATTAGGTTGACTGAACCTTGCTAAACGCCTAAATCTACTAATTTTGTATGAACAAGTTTGAAATCGTTGGAGTAGAATAAAGCCTATGGTGATATTTCACCTTCTGGTATTATGATTTATTTACTGTTCAACTATTTGGCATTGACAGGAAAGCTAATGGAGAGATTTTTTGCAAAGTCGACGACTGGTAGTATGCCTGAAATAGTTGATCTGGACAAGCTTACTCGGGATCCATCTAAAAGGAAGAGACTTACAGATTTTAATGTCAATCAGCATGAGGAGATTAGGAGAAAGTACCTGGCATGGGGGGCATATCAACCTTGTCCCTCCAAGTTTAAACCGAGATGGATTGGTAAGAGTAAGCGGTATTTTAATCCCGAATGGTATGATCTGCATCGTAATTGGCTAGAGTACAGTGAGGTAGAGGACGAGGCATATTGCTTGTACTGCTATTTGTTTAGGGACAACATTAAAGGTAACAAACCTGGCCATGATGCATTTGTGGTTGATGGCTTTGTCAACTGGAAGAAGGCAGTAGAGAGATTTGCAACTCATGTGGGCGATCGTGATAGTTTCCATAACAAGGCACTAAAGAAATGTGAGGATCTAATGAGAACAGAACAATCAATTCCTGTAGCCTTATATAAACAGACCGACCTTGAGAAGAATGAGCATCTTATCCGGTTAAATGCTGCAATTAATGTATGCAGATACTTGTTGCATCAAGGACAACCATTTCGTGGCCATGATGAGTCAAAAGAGTCTACAAATAAAGGTAACTACAGGGAGTTGATGGATTATACAATTATGCACAATGATGTTATAGCCAAAGCATTAAAAAATGCTCCACTTAATAATCAGTTACTGTCTTCAACAATTCAGAAGGATATTACTGAGTGCTTTGCAGAAGAAGTGTTGAGTTGTATTTTGAAGGAGCTTGACAATGGCGTGTTCAGCTTATTAGTTGATGAATGTCGTGATGTTTCCAACAAAGAGCAAATGGCAGTGGTTCTACGCTATGTAGATACATGTGGGCTATCAAATGAGAGGTCTGTTGGTGTTCTTCATGTGAAGGAAACAACATCTGCTTATCTCAAGTCTAAAATTGATTTTATAATTGCAAAGCTTGGCTTGAGTCTACAACAAGTGAGAGGACAAGGTTATGATGGGGCCAGTAATATGGCAGGTGAGTTTAATGTTTTGCAAGCCAAGATTATGAGGGAGAATAGCTCAGCTTATTACGTACATTGTTTTGCTCATAAACTTAACTTGGTTGTTGTGGCCATTGCAAAAAAGATATTTGATGTTGGAGATTTCTTTGATATGATATCATTATTGGTGAATGTCGTTGGATCATCTTGCAAGAGAAAGGATAAACTTGGAGAGAGCCATCGAGAAGAAGTGAGGAAAGCAATTGGTAAGGGAGAGATTGCTACAGGGTCCGGATTAAACCAGGAGATTTCTCTTCAAAGACCAGGAGATACAAGATGGAATTCTCACTATACCACTTTGTCAAGTTTGTCGAAGATGTTTACCTCGGTGGTAAAAGTTCTAGAGTATGTGGAGGAAGAGGGCTCAGATGCTACTAAGCAACGTCAAGCCAGTGGTCTTCTAAAATATTTCCGGTCATTTGATTCTGCATTCTTTCTACACATGATGATGATTATATTAGCTTTAACAAATGGGCTGTCAAAAACATTTCAGAGAAAGGATATGGACATTGTAAATGCTATATCAGATGTGGAATCTGTTAAGCGGGAGCTAGATAAGCTTAGATCTCAACATGGATGGAATTCTCTCCTGAGCAAGGTATGTTCTTTTTGCGACAAGAATGATATCTCAATTGTGGACATGGAAAAGGAGTACGTAAATCCAAAGAAGCCAAGGCAGAGGACTGGCATTAATAATGAGCATCATTATAGAGTTGATTGTTTTTTTTTTGCTGTCTTGGATTTATTGGCAGAAGAACTAAATCGCAGATTCAATGAGGTAAACAATGAGTTGCTTTGTTGTATGTCTGCTTTCAACCCAAGCGGTCAGTTTAGTCACTATGATCATGAGAAGTTGTTGAAGTTGGCTATTTTATCCTAATGACTTTAGTGATACTGAGTTGGAGCATCTTGAGAAGGAGCTTTGCCTGTACATAGATAATGTACGCAATGATATAAGATTTGCTAGCTTGGAAACTATCAATGACCTGGCTAAACTGATGGTATCTACGAAGAAGCACTTTTCTTATCCTCTTGTCTATCGACTTTTGAAATTAGTACTGACTCTTCCTGTTGCCACTGCAACCGTTGAGAGATGCTTCTCCGCAATGAAGCTTGTGAAGAATGCTTTACGTAACAAGATGGGTGATGATTATTTGAGCAATAGCCTTATTTGCTTCGTAGAAAAGGAAATGCTAGATAATATTACTAATGAGGTGATAGTTAAACGCTTTCATGCGAAAAGCCGACGTGGGATGAAACGGAAGGAGGTAATGTTCTCAAGCTTATTTTATTTATTTATCAGTATTTACATTCTCTCATATTTAAAGATGTTTCTTTTTCATGCAGCTTGAAGCTTAGAAATTTGGGGCGTATGAATAAAAAGGAACGACATATTGATTTCTCAAGTTTTTGTGCCTTAAGTGGTTAGTTTACATTTACTTTGGGAATGAACTTTTCATAAGTATATTCATGAAATATATGACTTTGCTTCTTACACACTATATATGTGCTTGTGTGGTTGGGGTTTTAAGTGATCTAGCCTTTAGTTCGTATATAGTTCTCTGGAAAAAAAAATTATACTACATCTTTGCCCCCTCTCGCATTTCATCCTGGCTCCGCCCCTGGCTTGCCGCCGCTCCTTCCCGGCTCCTCCAAGTCTCCAGCGATGCCTCCCAACTCGCGGCCCCGTCTCCGCGTCGGTTTTGCCACCCAAATGGCGAGGTACTTCAATCCGCTTCATGCCCCCTTAGAATCTCAAGCCCTCCTTACAAACCCAAAACAGCAAAACTGTACTAATAATCTGTTTATTTATCGTCGTCTTCTGATGTCGCTCTAGGCAACAACGTATGCTGGAGACAAACTCTACGGAGCAAACCTCCGAGACTCCGACCATGGATAGCTGGGCTGATGTGGCTGCCAGCATCGACAGGTTGGAGTTGACATGGATAATGGATTGCAATGTCTCTTTCATAAAGCTGTGGCCTGTGGGAATGTCACATGTGAATTTATCATGTACTTTTGTAGGGACTCAATGGAGCCGAGTTGCTATGAGAGGATCGCGGCCCTGAGGAGCATCGGGGATCAGTGCGTCTATGCGGATGAATTCCGGCTCCTGCTCCAGAAGAAGAATGCTCCCATTTGCTACGTTTGGTTTGAGCCAACCCCCTGGATGGACATAACCCAGGTATAGCTAAAAAATAAAAATAAAAAATCTGCATTTACATTATCGTATGCCCCGTTATCGACAAACAAGGATGGTCCCGGTTTGAGCTATACTGAACTTTGTCATCTCACTGCAGACACCACACACCTCTCTTCTCTTGTCTGCCCATGTTCATTCTCACTGCAGTCCAGCTTGATTTAGCCTGTTATCTGCTCTATCTTTCAGGGGCTTTTGAAGACAATTTATGTCAACAAGATGGTCAAAGCTGGTTACATAGTTAAAATATTGATAGCAGATTGGTTTGCCCAACGGAACCATAGGATTTGCAGCAATAAATATGTAATAAGGAAAATTGGCTGCTACAATATTGAGATGTGGAAAGCAGCTGGCATGGATCTTGACAGAGTAGAGCTTGTATGGTTCTCAGATGTGTTGGAAAGGCATGCATCTGATTACTGGCCAGTTGCCCTGGATGTCTCCAGAAAATGCACTCTAAAAAGAATGGCAAGGTATCCACTTTTTATGCTAATTTTTGGTCCTTTTTCACTTTCAAACCCTTGAACATTGTGTTGCCAGATAGTTTCTCGTTCTTGTAACAAGCAAGCCAATTTATTGTTTAATGAGCAGCTGTTGCACGGAAACAGCCCCATATGACCCGCGACTGCCTGCTGCTGTGATATTTTACCCATGCATGCAAGTTGCTGCTATATTATGTCCGAAGGTTGGTTTCCTTAGTAATAAATTCACCATGTCCTGTCACACAAAGATTACTTTACTTCGTTAGCTTCCATTTTTGCAAGGCACCTTTCGTTTTTCAACCTTTGTTGCTTTGTTGGCTCTAAGTAGAGTCATGGCTTATACAAAAACTGAATTTTGCAGTCAACTGAGGAAAACAAAGATCCAATCATAACTGAAGCAATACAAACATATACTAGTTGTAATATACTGTAGGGGACTACATATTATTATTATGTTACATGAATAAGACAGACATGAGACTGAGCACCCCTCATGGATACTTCTACTTGTGTGGCTACTTTAACAGTAGAGATTTTAAAAGCTAGACCAGTTTTTGTTTGTTCAGGTAGTGAACACAACACAAATACTCCCTCCGTTCCAAAATAACTGACGTGGTTTTAGTTCAGAGACCATGTATCTGTCTTCTTCTGAACTGAAATGAACCCGAACAGAGTTGGTAGCAAAAGGGGCAGGATTTCACCCCTTGACATAGTCACTGTAAGCTAGCACTTTGATATGAAGTAACCTGAATAGAGTTTGTAGCAAAAAGGTAGGCTTGGCATATTTGATGTAAGCTAGCACTTTGGTATGAAGTAGCCTTTCTGTAACACTGGGCACCGGCAATGTATCACAATTGTTTCTTTCGAGTAGATGCCTTTAAGTTCTAATTTAGATCTTGTGAAAATGTTTAGGTCACCATAGTTTTTTGTGATCATCTCAGTATCCCATTATAGAAAAATTATTTTAATGAATAAAGAAAATCATTTGCACCTGATACAAACAACTTGTGTTTATGAGCAGCCTGCTTATGTGTCTATAATCTTGATCCTGCATTAAATACACAAATCCTTCTGTTTTGTAGTTGCAGGCGGATATATGGCTCTTCAGCATGGATCAGCAAGAAATTGTCATGCTAACCAGAGAGTATTGTGAAGACATAA
Source organism: Aegilops tauschii subsp. strangulata (assembly GCF_002575655.3). Lineage (NCBI taxonomy): Eukaryota > Viridiplantae > Streptophyta > Magnoliopsida > Poales > Poaceae > Aegilops > Aegilops tauschii. The sequence goes on from NC_053035.3 coordinate 432,103,337, forward strand.
AAAGCGAAAGCAAACCAAGTATGTTTCACAGTATCTTGATTCTGGCTTTTTTTCTTCTTTTGCAGTCCTGATTGTTTATGATGCATCTTTCTGTTTGTACTTTGTTGTTTGGAGCTTGGATGATAATATTTATTTCATGAGATAGATCCTTAACTTGAAGTACAGATACACTACCTAATTTAGTAGATAATCCTTATATTGTACTAAAGGACCCTTATAACATGAGGGAACCAAAATGGAACATCTTCATGCACGATAAGGAGGTATGTGTTATAGTCATTCAGCAATAAAGAAGTTAGCATTTATTGGCACAACTTTTGCATTCCAAGCTAAATTTGCTTAGACTGTTTCAATTCTAGAATTTTCAGGTCAGTATCATGAGGTTGTCAATTTTATGTTAACAGGAGCCTGAAAACTCTTTACAGTACAGGAGCCTCTTAACTTCTGTATTTTGGTCCCTCTAAACAGGTCCGGACCTGGTATTTGAAGGGCCCTAGGCCAAACTTCAAAGTAGGGCCCATGAACTCTAGGCTGAGCTTGCATTTTATAGTGCATGCTATACGAAATACACGAGATATGGGCCCCTAATTAGCTTGGGTCCTAGGCCGTCACACCCACTGCCCTGCTCCAGGGCTGGCCCTGCTTCTAAATATGGGTTGAGTAGTTCAGTTTTGCATGGGCTTTTTTGGATAATCTTGCCATGTAAAAGGACGTAGATAGAGATGTTGCTTCTTGTACATTTTCTAGTTGTCAATCATTGCTCTCCTGTCCACAGTTTTTCTTTTCTTTTTTTTTTTGGTACAATAAGGTTGTTTGAAATTGCACTTCTGTACGTTGCAGTGCGCTTTGAATGGAAAAATAAGCAGGGCTGTCTGTCCTCCAAAAGTAGCAGCATGCAACCCATGTTTGGAGTACATCAAATATGTTATCTTCCCTTGGTTTGGGAAGTTTGAGGTAGCGCAGAAGGAACAGAGTGGTGTTAACAAGTAAGGTTCTTTGACACTTCTACCAAAAGTTGCTCGTATCTGTTTCTTGTGAAGCATCAAAGGTCAATGGCGTAATTCACCAGTAGAATGTTTGAAGTCACAATGATCAAATCTATGCAATCAGAATCTACAGTATATAGGACATGAACTAAATAAATTCTGGCTCGCCAAGGAATTATGTGCCAAGTGCTAACAATGCTGTAGATATCTACAAATCGACATTATATCCAAGAATTTTTGACATTTTTTTACTATGTACAGGTCATTTGAATGCATGGAAGATCTTATTGTTGATTATGAAAGTGGCGATCTTGATCCTCTCGACGTTAAGTTGGCTTTTGAAAAAGGAATATGCAAAATATTAGAGGTAATTATTGCTTCAGGTAGTATCCTTGTGCCAGGTTCTCTCCTGGCGCCACCACTCTCCGTCGCTGCTGCATTGGTCCAGGGAGGAGCAATCTCCACTCCTGGTGGCGGCATCGATCTTTATCTAGATGTAGTGGTAGCTCGTTCCTTCTTGTCTCATGTGGCCATGTGTTCCTTTGGCGAGCTTCTCTCGTATCCCTATGGTAGCAGCAGCTTCTCTTCGTCTTCCTCGACAGCAAGGTCGTCTTCGCGGACCAAACTGTCCGGGTGTGTATCCTTTGTCCTCTCCTCATTTCTGGCATTGATTTTGTTTGGACTTGAGCTCATTATCGCTGTCAATCTCCATCCTCGTCTGATCTGATCGACTTGGAGGCATGGTTTGGCCATCTGCATCACCATTCTGGCCGGATCTGTTGATGCCAGGTTGTGACTTTCTAACTCGTCTGGACCGTGCTGCCCGGTATCCTCTAGGTAACAGGCGGCTCATCTTCTTCTACTGCCACTTGTCGCTGGGCTACATTAGCACGCCCTTGGGTGGTAGAAGCTACCCTGCAGGCTTGGCCCATTGCAGCAGTAGCCCTTCCCGTCGTCGGCAGCTTCCCCAGATCAGAGCTTGTTGCTGCTCTTTATCCAGCGTCATCGCCAGCCCGTGCATATCAATATATCATTACCAGCTCCCGGAACCGTCCTGCTGATGCTGGTGTGTCGCAGTCGCTGCCACACACCAGAGGAAGAGCTGACTGCAAGTTGCGACGCTATCACTTGTACTGGGTGTCGGGCCTTGCTGCGATGTTGATGCTGGGTGAGGTTCTTCTGCACTGGGTCATTTTTGCCATGGTTCTACTGTCATGTTTGCTCGATGGTTTGTAGGGCTGGTTATATGTGTGCTGGTGTGCTGCTTCAGTTCTGCCTGCTCTTCTCCTCTGTTGTGCTGCATCTTCGTCCATAATCACTGTTGCTGCATCTTTGTGTCCATTGCCATCGTGTCCATCATCCATCTGACTCCATCCAAGTCATCTCATTTTGAATCTGTCTGCATGGTGGGGAATTCATCCATTTCACCGTAAATCATTTAGTCGCTTTTTTGGGGGTTTCCCATGGTCTTTTCAATTGAATCGAGCTCGGTGCCCCTATCATTGTTGTTGATGTGACTTTGCCCTCTCGATCCTTTCTGTAGCCTTTTTTGTGATCTGACGTTGTCCGTCGCCTTCTTACTGGTCACTTGTTGCTACTTTCGACATACAGTATCGCTTCCTTATCACCATCTGCACGACTTGGACAGATTGTCCCTTTCATCTTGGTCAGGAGCACCTTCGTTGGCTAAATTAAGCAGATATTTATTCTTGTTGGTTTCCAACATCTCCAACCAAGTTGTCTGATGAACAATCTGTGAAAGCTTTGGATTACCATTTTGGAGAAGTTGGTACATTGGAATATTAAGGGTATAAGTGGGTGGCACCTCTAATGTTTAAGGGTAAGCACTTGAAAGTATGAGGGTAGTACCTAAATTCAGTTGCTTAATTAACAAAAAACATCCAGTTTAAAGGATTGATGTTGAAATGGTGTTTTGTGGCATGTCCTTTTTGAACCAGTAGATGAACTTCTCGCCAAAAAAAATTTCAGTAGATGAACTGCTGAGGGGGATTTGATGGGCGCTTTCAGATATTTAAGATTTATTTTTTGTTCAGATTTTTTTATAGTTTCCTGTGGTAATATCCAGGCATATTTAATATATATACGCAAGTTTAAGTACATGCCTACTGTTTTTTCTGCAGTACCAAAATTATTCGAGCACAGGATAGCTAGAAACTTAGTAGAAATGGTGTCACTCAAAAGTTTCGCTACCAAATTTATGTAACATCGAAACCAAGTCATGTGCCAGAACCATGACATGATTTTGATCTTATGAGTTTCAACTATAGCCTACCCCAACTTGTTTGGGACTGAAAGGCTTTGTTGTCGTTGTTGTTGTATTATTTGTATGCATGTGCAGACTTTAAAAATATATTTATTTGGACACCTAAATGTTTTCCTAAATAAAATTAGCTATTTTGTTTTTATTTCCAGCAACACTCTGTCCTGTTCTGATAATTCATGCCTACAGTTTTTCCTTAATTCCAGCATGTTGGTACCTGCCTGAACAGCAACGCCGAAGCCCAAGCTCTAATTATTGACCTTATCGTACGGTTATTACCCTAAACTTTTAATGAGTTACAATGATTATCTATATTTTTTTCTTGAAATAATTATGTATCCACTTCTTTTGGTAGAACACCTAGCGGATTACTACTTGACTAGTGATGTTTCAAGCTGACACTTGACAGCATCATTGTGAATTTGCGGTCTTTAACACAACATAATTGTATTTGTAAGTTGTAACACCACGTCATTTGTAACATAGGAGAGATTTAAGATACTAAGAGAGTAAGAGTTTGCAATTTCTTTGGTAAGCCCTTCTCAGTTGTACATGAGCACCTATCATGCATAGCCATCACTGATGGAGTAACATGATAGTTAGGTGGTGGTTAGGGGGGATCTGCCATTCACAAACTAGATCAAATTTGAGCATATTAGTGAAATAAATTTAAGCAAAAGCTACAGACGCTTACGGCTTACCTTCTGCAACTCATTTTCAGGGTCATATCAGGCGAATAGAGTCCGTAGATATCCATGAGTTTCACTGGTAGAACAGAAATTATCTGATCATGTAAGTTTGCTTGGGAAGAACGCCCATATATTTATTATTGTGGTGCTAGAATGTTGTTTTCCTTCAAAAAAAAGTACATTGTTTCCAAGGTATTACCATCTTTACAGCGACATGTATTTATAGACTTCTGGGACATTCTTTTTCCTTTCAGGGATATACTGATGCCAGTGGGTTGAGGAGATACTAGATCGCCTCAGGAGTATCACATACATTTGTGCAAGTGCAAGGAGATGCAAATTCTTTGCGATTTCCATGGTGCGTCCTGGGAAATGCAACGTGTAGAAGTAAATAGTATTTTTGAATTTATTATGGAAGACTTTGTAGCTTGGTTTTGGCCTTGTGTGATTCCAGTATCACATAAGTAAATGCAAAAAAAGTTCACAAAAGACTTTTACAGTTAAGATAACTGGTTCTCGCCTCATCTTTACAGGCACTCCGAAGTTTTCATAGTTTTTGGAGAAAAAGTCGGGCTCGCCCCCGATTCCGCCTAGGGTGCGCGGCTGGATCCGGCCGGGTCCATCTCGGATCCGTTGGGGCTGCGCCGTTCCTGCACCACTGTTGTAGATCAGGCTCCCCCATTTGCTTTGGTGCGAACGACATGGGTGGCACTCTGTGGAGCTTGGTGGTAGTCGGGGGCTTTCCGGTGTGGTGCGGGGCAATGCTGTTGGCACCTCTTCTCCTGTCTGTCGGCCTGCTGTGGTTGCGCAGGTCGGTGGTTCCTTGGCGTGCAAATGGCAGCCATGGATGCGGCTTGCACCCCACATGGGGTGCAGCCGTGGGTGGTAGGGGAGGTCCCCCTTGTCCTACTATCAGCTTTGGTGGGCGCTTGTTCGTTGGGTTGGCGAGCTTCATGGCTTTGTTGTGGCGGCCATGGATGCGACTTCCTGTCACCCGGGAGGGCCGTGGCTTGGGGGTGTACGTCTTTCCCATTCTGACAGGCTTCATCCTTGTTGTTGTTCTTGTGGTTCTTGTTTGAGTGCTCCTTCGTATGTCTTTGCTAGGCGGTGCCTTGCAACCTAGTCGGTGGCACATAGGTGTCATGGAACCATCTCGGCCTCGCATGACCTTCGTCTTCTCCTTGCGACAGGTAGTGTCGCGGCGTTGTGCAGTCTTGGTTGCATCACTTGTGTTGTGGTGACGTCTCGGCCTCACATGACTTTTCGAATGTACATATTTACTCTGGGTAACAACGGGATCTCGCTTTAGTAGTATTAACCAGTACATATGTTTACTTAGCCATGTACTAAGTATGATATCATAAAGAATATAACCTTATATATGCGAAAGTACCCATCTGAGCTAGAGCTCAAATGAGCTCGGATGAACAATAAAATTGAAAAAAAAAAATCAAAAATCTGAATTGTTTTTTGGTAAACTTTGAGAAATGTTCTACTCCCTCCATTCGTAAATATAAGTCTTTTTACATGTTACACTATGGACTACATACGGAGCAAAATGATTGAATCCACACTCTAAAATATGTCTATATACATCCTATGTAGTTTGTAGTGGAATCTCTAAAAAGACTTACATTTAGGAACGCAGGGAGTAAGTGTTTGCTAATATTCATCATGAGATCACATTCTTGTAAGGCATGGCAAAAAATGGAACAAAATCAGTGCTCCAAAATGCTTTTGAAAGTAGCATTTTTAGAGCATTGATTTTATTTTATTTTTGCAAGCCTTCCATGAATGTGATCTCATGATGAAAATTTGCAAGCACTTAAAACATTTATCAAAGTTTACCCAAAAAATCAGAATTTTTTGAATTTTTTTTATGTTACTGTTCACCCGAGCTCATTTGAGCAGATACTCCGCGTCGTTATATATGTTACCTTTCAATGCAATCTAAAGAATGAAGCCCTTTGTATGTAAGCACATGTGAAATACAAAGATGAAAATGCTATAACCAACACTAATACCCAGAAACTGGAATTAACGGTTCCAGTAAACGGTTCAGGTTTGGGACAGAGAAACAGATGGCATGCATCAGATCATAGTCCAACACATCACTGCCATAAAATCTGAAACTGAGTACAAGATACCATACTCCAATCACACGTACCAAAATAACGACGGCAAATTTCCTATCGACGATCACATGATTTTGATATGGACATATTTTAAACATTCTCATACATTCTTCTAGATGAAGCTGCTCCAGCTAGCAAATACTCCCTCCGTAAAGAAATGTAAGAGCGTTTAGATTAGTAGTGATCTAAACGCTGTTATATTTTCTTATCGGAGGGAGTAATAGTCATGCATAAAAATAATGCACATCCATCAGAGACACGGAGAGAACATGCTGGGGGCAACCCACATAGGCTGCACCATGCTGCCTTGGCTCATTGAAACAAAGTTGTCTGGATCGGAGGCGGGCTTGCCCAGCTCAAATGAACCCGATAAGCCGTTCCTGGCTAGCACATCCACTGAACCCACTAATTTAGATTTTTCTCTTCTGGTTAAACACATACTGATTGTAATGATACTCTGTCTTCTCTTTACTATTGAACGAGTCGTGGGAGCTGCATTCATAGCGAAGCACTTGTTCATTGCATTCAAACCATGAATCGTAGACTCCTGGACACCTACCTCTGTACACAGCATACCACTTCATCTACAAAGAAAGAGGAAAAGAGGCAGAGAAGGAACGCAAGGTTAAAATATCACATCATACATAATCCATGTAAGCATTCGTCACTCATACAATCAAAAGCATCGCAAGTGGCAATCCAAGTCCATATCAGCAGCTACATGACTATATCACTAAATCGACGCCAAACTATATAGGTGGACTACTCCAAGGTGTAGTAGGTGAAACCAGTGATCGTGGAGTCAGAGCACGTGGGGGCATCCCCCACAGTGGATGACCAAGCATCATCGGGAATGTAGGTCGGTGGACTCAATGGCACCGACTCGTCACACTCCTTAGTGGATGACCAAGCATCGTCGGGAATGTAGGTCGGTGGACTCAATGGCACCGACTCGTCACACTCCTTACGTGGTGGGGCCTTTCTCCTTAGCTGGCGGATTCTTCTTGGCCAGATCCTCAAAATACTTTATTAGGATCAGCTACGGGTTCTTCTCAATGAGCGCCACCAAGCGGTCCTCGGCGCGCTTCTCCTTGACCGTGGAGTCGATCGTAAAGCTGCGTCGTCAGAGGAAGCATAGCCACGAAATTGATCGGTGCTAACACCTTTCATCACACAATGAAAAATATCATAAGAATCAAACATCAAAGAATACTTCTAAGCAAATTAATCATGATGGACACTCTATCACGGTATTTCAACTTTCGGTGATGTCGAGCTGGGCGAGTCCATCGTGCGTGAAAAATGTATATCACAGGCGAACTCGCACAGATCGGCCGCCATCGGCAAAAGTCGATTTTCTTTCTCCAAGAACAACTCTCATCTCTCTCACGTATATATGGTGGACACTCTCTCTGGTGGTGGTATATATGGTGGACACTCTCACAGGTATTTCGACTTTCGGTGATGGTTGATCTAGGCAAGTCCATCATGCGTAAAAAAATGTATATCACAGGACGAACCGCACAGATCGACCGCCATCGGTAAAAGTCGATTTTCTTTCTCCAAGAACAACTCTCATCTCTCTCATGTATATATGGTGGACACTCTCTCAAGGGTATTTCGACTTTCGGTGATGGTCAAGGTAGGCGAGTCCATCGTGCGTTATCAAGATATAACATGAAGAATTCGCCCAGATTGATCGCCATCGCCAAAAGTTGATTTTCGTCCTCCAACAACAACTCTCATCAACACTCTCTCACGTGTGTATATATAGTGGACACTCTCTCTGGTGGTTGTATATATGGTGGACACTTTCTCACGGATATTTCGACTTTCGGTGATGGTCGAGCTGGGTGAGCCCATAGTGTGTTATCAGATAAACATGAAGAGTTTTAAAATGAAAAAGTTTGGAAATTTCCAATAAAATAATTTCAAAATGTTTGAGTTTTATTCAAGAATTGGATTTTTTTTAGAAAATATAATTTGTTCAAAACTTTCAAAAATATTGCAAATTTCAAATTTTAGTAGGGAACTAGAATATTTCCAAAAAAATTGAAAAATAATTCCCCGCTTTTAGAAACCAATTATCTCGCTAGAGTGATGTACCGCTACAGGGTCCCGAGTCACTACAGTTTTGTTAATGGACTGGGCCAGTCAGGCATGTTCTGTGTGAAACTCTCCCTATTTTACGCATTCAAAATGTGTCAAATAGGCTACGAAACTGTCACCTGAGTGGCTGAGTGAGAAAAAAATGATTCGTTTGATGGCAAAAAATAGAAAATAGTACAAAATATTTATGTATCTAGAATATTAATTTTCATATATTTTCAAAATGGTTATTTTAGTTAAAAACAATACACTACATACGCCACAAAGTGTTCATGCATTTTTTGTCAGAATAAATGTTCGCATATTTTAAGGTGTTTACACGTTTTCTAAAAAATCAGTGCAAATTGAAATAAAAGAAAAGATAAAAAACATAATTAAACTAAACAAAATAAGAAAAAGACAATAAAAAAATACAACACAAAAACAAGCAGCCTAGTGTGGGGCCGACTTAGAATATATTTTGGGTGGGGTACATTTTCTAGAAATTAAAAGAATTTGAGCATATTTCTCTAAAATCACAAGCAAATCTTGTTAGAATTGCATATTTGAAACAAATAACTAATTAAGGGGTGCCCTTTGTAAAAGATTATTCACAAACTTCTTTGGTGAAGACAAGTCGTAGCGCATGTGCACCACTTTGTCATCACCAGATTTCCTCACCCACCCGGAAGGATGGGGAAGTTGGTACATGCTTCTTTTTGATTGAAATGTCTTATGCCTATGCATCTAAAGTACATACAGTTTTCATCGTTGCGCTCCTCGCGTCAATACCTTTAAAATTAGATCTCATTTTGATTTTTTCTCATTGATTTTTTTATGTCACTTGTACCCCCTATTATGGTAAACTAGACATATCTACTTCATTGAGGGGGTGTGGTATGCTCACGACCATACATGAATGTCCATGTGCTTCTAATCATAGTATTGAACGACATTAAAGCAACCATCACATGGTTGTTGCATCACATGGTGGTATGAGATGTTAGCATAATGGTGCCCCTATTTAAGGGTGAGAAGGATATGGAATAGGACCAAAATTTCACAAATAAAGCATCATGCATACCTAAGGCCGAGCAAGGGTAGAGCTTAATCGTTTGCAGATCCAAATCGGAATACATCACATACATAACAAAATCAACGGACGCAGATGATATTACTTTTGCGCTGCTAGTTTGTATCCACACACATCCTAGGATTTGGAAGCATCGGGATTTATAACCACTAAATTGTCAAGGCAAGTGGTGACAGATTAGACAGAGTTGACCAGACTATTACTAAGGCCTCCCTTGGTCCATAGGTTAGTCCATCTGTATGAGCAATCGGACTACCAGAGCCAAGTGTATATATCAACAACACCCATGGATTATTAAGGCCTGCAAAGAAAATTTGTTCAATTCCAAGCATATGGAGCTGGCCAGCATCATCAACTCGAGGGCATTCAAATCATCAACTCACGCAGCAACACGTTCTAGGGTAACGCAAGATGATTCACCTACACCGGGACGTCGTCACCGCTCCTTGGTCAACTGCTAGGCGCCAGTCGGCTCGCCGGCCATTAGATCGGGACACGTGTAAGGGTCAGATCGATGGATCCTAGCGTTGCCCTCACCTGGCCATATGGGCGGCACGGCTCATCCCAGCCCAGCTCACACTATGCGTTCGGGTTAACCCGCAAATTCAGGTCGGGCAATGCAGGTTTCCAAAAATGATACCCGAATTTTGTGTGGAAAATCTCCTACCTGAAAATTCAGGTTTGGGTTCGGGTAATACCCGAAGTACCCAAGTAGTAAACAGGGATAAAAAATGCCAGCAACATAATAGCATTTCTGCACAAGTTTACAGATTTCTGCACATGCCAGTAACAGGCTCAGTTTTGCACATTTTTGATAGCATTTCTGCTCATTTTTGCTGATTTTCAATGACATAACAACAATTGACAACAATAAACAAATTTCAACAATATAATAGCAGTTTCTGCAACATAACAGTAGTATTTCTGCACCATAACACGACATAACCAACAATAGGCAGTAGCATAGTAAATAGCACTTAACAGTAAGCAATTCAGCCACATAACGAAATGGAAAACAGAAGTTCGGTTCAAGACTTCAAGTCTTCAGGAGACCAATGAGACACACAAAGTTCATAAAAAGCAAAAGATCGCAAAGTACTCCAGGCACATAGTAAACAGCCACACAAAGAAGTCTTCATCCTCCATGCTTCAAGGCTTCATCCTCCATGCTTGATCATGGTCCAAGGCACAAGCTGCACAATTCCATTGAAATTTCATGATTATCAAGTATCAACAGGAGAACTATTCTATGTCAAACTTCAGGTTAAACTACTATGAACATGTACCTTAAGAAGAAGAGGGCTAGCGTTTGGAGATGGACATGCTCACAACAAACTTGGAAGTGGTTGCACTTTTATCAACTGGCCCTTTCCCTTTTTCCTTGCCAATGTGTAAAGCACCAAATTCTTCAACTAACTCTAATGAATGGAATGCAAAATGCAGGGAAGAATTAATCAATGATGTCTTGATGGAACAAAAAGAAATACACAAAGGAAATAAGCAAGTATTTAATGGCTTGGTGACACAATACAAACAGAAATATACAAAGGAAATAAGCAAATATTTAATGGCTTGATGAAACAAATGATGGGGAATGAAGCATGAAAATAAAAAAAAATCCTACAAACACCCAAGATCTAGTCTGGGAGATGCATAACAACGAGAGGGGAGTGTGTTTACATACCTTTGTAGACTGAAAGCAGAAGCGTATATAACGCGGTTGATGTAGTCGTACTCTTCGTGATCCGATCACGATCCAACCCGATCTAGCGCCGAACGGACGGCACCTCCGCGTTCAACACACATGCAGCTCGGTGACGTCTCCTTTTTGATCCAGCAAGAAAGAGAGGAGAAGTAGATGGGATCCCAACTAGCATGACAGCGTGGTGGAGATGGTGGTGCAGTGCCGGCAGGGCTTCGCCAAACACTGTCGAAACCAATCTGAGGAGAGGTAGGAATGCTGCCGAGGTGTGGGAATTGGTGTGTTCAGCCCCTCCCTCTCCCCCACTATATATAGGAGGCAAGGGGAGGGTTGGGGCGCAAACCTAGCCCCCTTCAAGGAGGGAGCGTGGGCCTAGGGAGGGATCCTCCCTCCCCAAGGCACATAGGGGGTGCCTTCCCTCCTTAGGACTCTTCCCCTTTTCCTTGTTCCAGGCGCATGGGCCTCTTGGGGCTGGTGCCCCTAGCCCATATAGGCCAGGGCGCCACCCCTACAGCCCATGTGGGCCCCCGGTGCAGGTGGACCCTGGACCCCTTTTAGCACTCCCCTTACAATACTGATAATACCTGAAACTTTTCCAGCGGCCAAAACAGGACTTCCTATATATAAATCTTTACCTACGAACCATTCTGGAGCTCCTCGTGACATCCAGGATCTCATCCGGGACACCAAACAACATTCGATTACCAATGCACATATCCCAATACTACTCTAGCGTCATCAAACGTTAAGCGTGCGTACCCTGCGAGTTCGGGAATCATGTAGACATGCTGAGACACCTCTCCGGTTAATAACCAATGGCGGGACCTAGATGCCCATATTGGCTCCTACATATTCCACGAAGATCTTTTATCGGTTGAACCACGGTGTCAAGGATTCAATTAATCTTGTATGCAATTCCCTTTGTCTAGCGATATGTTACTTGCCCGAGATTCGATTGTTTGTATCTCCATACCTGGTTCAATCTCTTCGCCAACAAGTCTCTTTACTCGTTCTATAATACAAGATCCCATGCCTAACTCATTAGACACATTGCTTGCAAGATCTTAACGATGTTCTATTACCGAGAGGGCCGAAAGATATCTCTTCGTCATACGGAGTGACAAATCCTAGTCTCGATTCATGCCAACCCAATGGACACCTTCAGTGATACCTGTAGAGCACCTTTATGATCACCCAGTTATGAAGTGACGTTTGATAGCAGATAAGGCATTCCTCCAGTGTCCGAGGCATTCCTCCAGTATCCAAGAGTTACATGATCTCATGGTCTTAACATGAAGAAAGCGGTAGCAAAAACTAAAGTGATGCAATCATATGCTAAGCTTACAGTTGTGATGAAAATAATTTGAATTCATTGAGGTCAAAAACTATTTTTAAACTCAAGTTTATTTACAAACTAGTGTTTGAAGCAAATTTGAGCAAATTCAAATTTGAACACAAAATGCACTAGCAGAAACTACAAGAAATTATAAAACTAATGGAAAAAAGGATCACTCAATTTGGAGTTAATATGAGCAAACTACAAACAATTCAAAAACAAAACAAATCTGGAATTTAAAACAAAAAAAGAGTTTCGGCAGTTTCGGCAGTTGCGGCTAAAAAATAAAGGGAGCAGTTCGGTTTATCTAAACCACCGGTTGGGTGCAACTAAAATGAAGTAAAACCGCAATAAACCACATACCGGTTCACGTTTAGAATTGATCTAATCTAAACCATAAATGCAGATCGGACGGATGGGGAAAAGCTAGTGGCTTACCACGGTGGTTGGCGGCGGCAGTGGCGTCGGTGGTCGACGGTGGTGGTGTTCCCGTGGACTCCGGTGATGGATAAGTGTCCGGGGAGGTGCGGCCAGGCGAGGCGCGTCCAGTGGTGGGAGCGGTTGTGGTCCTGGACGACCAGGAGTGAGCAGCGCGAGCTTGGCGGGCCTCGGGCATTCTATGTGCGCTCCGGCAGGGTGTGTGAGCTCGGGGCGGTGCCTGTAGGCGAAGAGAAGGGGCAAAACTATGTCAAAACAAAGAGGAGCGGCGAGAGGAACCAATGGAAGGATGGAGGGGTCTTGAAGATGCTCACCGACGTTGGAATCCTTCGGTGAAGATGGTTCAGGCGGCGGAGATCCGAACGACGCGTGCATGCAGTATGGGTGGACTTGGGGCGAGGGTTTAAGGGGGGGGGTGGACAGAGGGATACTAGGGGTTTTATAGGGACGTGATCTTGGAGGAGGGGGCGAAGGCGCACGGGGAGAAATCTCGTCGGGGATTTGCTGCCAAAGCAGAGCGCGTCGCGGGAGGGAAAGAAAGACGAAGGAGAAAGGAAGGAGAAGGTCATGATGCGTGGGACCCCACGTCACAGAGAAGAAAGAAGGGGACGGGCGGCCGGCACATAGCGCGTTCGCGCGTGGGGCAGGCCTCGGGCCGTTTGCCGGCTGGGCCAGATGGCTGACGCCAGGCGTTGGCGCTGGACTTAGGGCGGACGGGCTACAGCCCTTTAAAAACACTTTTGTTTCTAAATAAAGACAGAGGAGAAAAGTTAAATAAAAAGAAATATGCGTAGAAAATAATATAGGCATATAATATACCAAAATTCTTAGAACAAATCAAAGAAAAATATGAACTATTTTCAGAGGCAAATAAAATACTTAAAAAAATAATTTTGCAATAACTTCAAAATGGATTTTAATTTGATTTTCAAATCTTTTGCAAATAGTTTCTGTTTTCTTTCTTCAAATACTTTTCAAATCTTCTCTGAATTTTGAAGGATCGTGTTCCTTCACCCTTTATTTCTTTTTTCAGACGATTTTGAAATGGATACAACTTAGAATTGAATAGGGATTCAAATGGAAAAAACTTCATACAGAAAAAGTTGAAAGTGCTTTCCCATATTTGAAAATGGTCCTCATACTTCCCACTCTATTTCATATATTTTAAAGAAGTCATATTATCTTGTCTCATGAAACTCCTTGAGTGGCATAAAGTTTCTGAGTTTGAAATATTATTAAATGGAATTCAAATCTTTTCGAAACCACTTTCATTTCTTTAAAAGGAAGAAGTCATATCATCTTCACTCTAGGGTTTTGTGATGAAATGAATTTGAATTCATTGAGGTCAAAATGCAAAATGAAAGTTTGGGAAAATCATTTCATTCCCTCTCATTCAACTTTCAAAAAAATTCAAATTTTCACTCAATTTCACACAAACAATCCCAGAACATTCAAACAAACATTCATAATTATTTATTTAATATAACATTCCTAAATTGAGAATTTTGGGATGTTACAATCAGCATGGAGTTTCTTCATGCGCTTTACACCAATATGACCTAAGCGGCAGTGCCACAAATATGTGGAACTATCATCATTAACTTTGCATCTTTTTGGCATCAATATTATGAATATGTGTATTACTAAGATCGAGATTCAACAAGAATAAACCATTCACAAGGGGTGCATGACAATAAACGATATTGTCCATATAAATAGAACAATCATTATTCTCTGACTTAAATGAATAATCGTCTCGTAATAAACAAGATCCAGATATAATGTTCATGCTCAATGCAGGCACCAAACAATAATTATTTAGGTTTAAAACTAAATCCCGAAGGTAAATGTAGAGGGAGCGTGCCGATGGTGATCACATCAACCATAGAACCATTTCCGACACACATCGTCACCTCGTCCTTAGCTAGTCTCCTTTCATTTCGCAGCTCCTGCTTCGAGTTATAAATATTAGCAACCGAACCAGTATCAAATACCCAGGTGCTACTACGAGCACTAGTAAGGTACACATCAATAACATGTATATCAAATATACCTTTGTTGATGTTGCCAGCCTTCTTATCTACCAAGTACTTGGGGCAGTTCTACTTCTAGTGGCCATTCCCCTTGCAATAGAAGCACTCAGTCTCAGATTTGGGTCCAGCCTTGGGTTTCTTCACGGGAGTGGCAACTGGTTTGCCATTCTTCTTGAAGTTCCCTTTCTTTCCCTTGCCTTTCTTCTTGAAACTGGTGGTCTTATTGACCATCAACGCTTGATTCTCTTTCTAGATTTCTACCTCCACGGCCTTAAGCATCGCGAATAGCTCGAGGATCGTTTTCTCTATCCCTTGCATATTATAGTTCATCACAAAGCCCTTGTAGCTTGGTGGCAGTGACTGGGGAACTCTATCAATCACTACTTCGTCCGGAAGTTTAACTCCCAACTGATTCAAGCGGTTGTAGTACCTAGACATCTTGAGTACGTGCTCACTAACGGAGTTGTTCTTCTCCATCTTGCAGTTAAAGAACTTGTTGGAGGTGTCATACCTCTCAACCCGGGCATGAGCCTGAAATACCAATTTCAGCTCCTCGAACATCTCATATGCTCCATGCTGCTCAAAACGTCTTTGGAGCCCTGGTTGAAGGAAATATGCCCTAGAGGCAATAATAAAGTATTATTTATTTCCTTATTTCATGATAAATGTTTATTATTCATGATAGAAATGTATTAACCAGAAACTTAGTACATGTGTGAATACATGGAAAAACAGAGTGTCCCTAGTATGCCTCTACTTGACTAGCTCGTTAATCAAAGATGGTTAAGTTTCCCAGCCATAGACATGTGTTGTTATTTGATGAACGGGATCACATCATTAGAGAATGATGTGATGGACAAGACCCATTCGTTAGCTTAGCACTATGATCGTTTAGTTTATTGCTATTGCTTTCTTCATGACTTATACATGTTCCTCTAACTATGAGATTATGCAACTCCCAAATACCGGAGGAACACTTAGTGTGCTATCAAACGTCACAACATAACTGGGTGATTATAAAGATGCTCTACAGGTGTTTCCGATGGTGTTTGTTGAGTTGGCATAGATCTAGATTAGGATTTGTCACTCCGTGTTTCGGAGAGGTATCTCTGGGCCCTCTCGGTAATGCACATCACTATAAGCCTTGCAAGCAATGTGACTAATGAGTTAGTTGCGGGATGATGCATTACGGAACGAGTAAAGAGACTTGCCGGTAATGAGATTGAACTAGGTATGATGATACCGACGATTGAATCTCGGGCAAGTAACATATCGATGACAAAGGGAACAACGTATGTTGTTATGCGGTTTGACCAATAAAGATCTTCGTAGAATATGTAGGAACCAATATGAGCATCCAGGTTCCGCTA
Source organism: Aegilops tauschii subsp. strangulata (assembly GCF_002575655.3). Lineage (NCBI taxonomy): Eukaryota > Viridiplantae > Streptophyta > Magnoliopsida > Poales > Poaceae > Aegilops > Aegilops tauschii. The sequence goes on from NC_053035.3 coordinate 432,119,488, forward strand.
TTGGTTATTGACCGGAGATGAGTCTCGGTCATGTCTACATAGTTCTCGAACCCGTAGGGTCCGCACGCTTAACGTTCGATGACGATCAGTATTATGAGTTTATGTGTTTTGATGTATCGAAGGTTGTTTGGAGTCCCGGATGAGATCACAGACATGACGAGGAGTCTCGAAATGGTCGAGACATAAAGATTGATATATTGGAAGGTTATATTCGGACAACGGAAAGGTTCGTGGGGTCACCGGATAAATGCCGGAGTACAGGGGAGTTACCCGACCCCCCCCCCCCGGGGGGGGTCAATGGGCCTTCATGTGCCTTAGTGGAAATAGAGGGCAGCAAGGGAGCTGTGGGGCGCACCCCCCTAGGCCCAAACCGAATTGGTTTAGGGCTTGGGGGCCGGCCCCCTCTTTCCTTCTCCCCTCCTCCTCTTTCCTTCCCCTCCTAGTTGGACTAGGAAAGGGGGAACCTACTCCTAGTAGGAGTAGGATTCCCCCCTTGGGCGCACCCTATGAGGTCGCCGGCCCCCTCCCCTTGCTCCTTTATATACGGGGAGGGGGGCACCCCTAGGACACACAAGTTGACAGTTGTCTTAGCCATGTGCGGTGCCCCCCTCCACCATATGCCTCCTCGGTCATATCATCGTAGTGCTTAGGCGAAGCCCTGCGCCGATAACTTCATCATCATCGTTGCCACGCTGTCGTGCTGACAAAAATCTCCCTCGGCCTCAACTGGATCAAGAGTACGAGGGACGTCATCGAGTTGAACGTGTGCTGAACACGGAGGTGCCGTACGTTCGGTGCTGAGATCGGTCGGATCGTGAAGACGTATGACTACATCAACCGCGTTGTCATAACGCTTCTGCTTTTGGTCTACAAGGGTACGTAGACAACACTCTCCCCTCTCGTTGTTATGCATCACCTAGATAGATCTTGCGTGATCGTAGGAATTTTTTGAAATTACTGCGTTACCCAACACCGGTTCTAAGCTATAAATCATGGCGCACTAAACTATCGAGTAGTCATCAGAACGTTCCTGCCAGACATCCATAACATCTGCGGGCGAGTCTTGAGGGGGTGCATCACCAAGCGGTGCATTAAGTACATAAGCCTTCTGTGCAGCAATGGGGATAATCCTCAAATTACGGACCTAGTCCGCATAGTTGCTTCCATCATCTTTCAACTTTTCTTTCTCTAGGAACGCATTAAAATTCAGGGGAGCTACAGTGCGAGCCATTGATCTACAACATAATTTTGCAAAGACATTAAGACTATGTTCATGATAAGTGGTTCGATTAATCATATTACTAATGAACTCCCACTTAAATCAACATCCCTCAAGTTGTCTAAGTGTTACATGATCTAAATCAACCAACCCATGTCCGATCATAACGTGAGATGGGGTGGCCATTGTTGGGAAATGTTGCATGGAAAACAAAAAATTTCTACGCACACGCAATGATCTATCCATGGAGATGCATAGCAACGAGGGGGAGAGTGTGTCTACGTACCCTCGTAGACCGTAAGCGAAAGCGTTTCTCAACACGGTTGATGTAGTCGAACTTCTTCGCGCTTCAACCGATCAAGTACCGAATGCACGACACCTCCGTGTTCTGCACACGTTCAGCTCGGTGACATCCCTCGCCTTCTTGATCCAGCAAGACGTCGAGCTAGTAGATGAGTTCTATCAGCACGACGGCGTGGTGACGGTGATGGTGAAGTGATCCTCGCAGGGCTTCGCCTAAGCACTAAGAAAATATGACCGGGGGTGTAAACGGTGGAGGGGGCACCGCACACGGCTAAAAAATTGTCTGTTGTGTGCTAGGCGCCCCCTTCCCACATATATATAGGTGGGAGGGAGGGAGGAGCAACCAAGGGAGGGAGGGGGAAGAATCCTACTTGATGTCCCTCCCAAGCCACGCCGCCTTCCTGCCTTATATAGGTGCGGGGGAAAGGCTGGGGAGGGTGGCGTCCCCCCTTTTCCTGTCTCCCATGAGAGGAAAAGGCAGGAGGGGCTAGCCCTCCCTCCTTTCCTTCCCTTAGTGCCTATTGTCCAAAGAAGGGGCGACCAGGGGCTGGTCTGTCTCTCCCTTGGCCCATTAGGCCCATAACACCTACCGGGGGTGTCTGGAACCCCTTCTGGTGACCCGATGGCTATCTGGTGCATCCCGAAACCCTTCTGGTGTCCGAATACCATCATCCTATATATCAGTCTTTACCTCTCGACCATTTCGAGACTCCTCGTCATGTCCGTGATCTCATCTGGGACTCTGAACAACATTCGGTCACCAAATCATATAACACTATTGAGGGAGTCCTGGACTAGGGGGTCCTCGGGCGTCCGGGCTATGTGATATGGGCCGGACTAATGGGCCGTGAAGATACAAGATCAAAGACCTTCCACCGTGTCCGTATGGGGCTCTCCTTTGCGTGGATGGCAAGCTTGGCGTTCGGATAATGTATTTTCATTTCTCTGTAAACCGACTATGTACAACCCGCCCCTCCGATGTCTATATAAACCGGAGGGTTTAGTCCATAGAGGCAATCATAATCATACAGGCTAGACATCTATGGTTTAGCCATTACGATCTCGAGGTAGATCAACTCTTGTAACCCCTATACTCATCAAAGTCAATCAAGGAGGAAGTAGGTTATTACCTCCATTAAGAGGGCCTGAACCTGGGTAAACATCGTGTCCCCTGCCTCCTGTTACCTTCGATCCTTAGACGCACAGTTCGGGACCCCCTACCCGAGATATGCCGGTTTTGGCACCGACATTGGTGCTTTCATTAAGAGTTCCACTGTGCCGTCGTTAGAAGGCTCGATGGCTCCGTCGATCATCTACAACAATACCGCCTTGAGGGAGACTTTTCCACCCGGCCAAGTTTTCGTATTCGGCGGCTTCACACTGCGTGCCAACTCGATTGGCTATCTGGAGCAGATCGACAGCTACGCCCCTGGTCATCAGATCAGTTTTGGAAATCTGAACTATGTCGCTGATATATGAGGAGACTTGATCTTCCAAGGGTTCGCGGACCCAACCACCGCTCTGGCCTTAGATCCGGAGCACATCACCAGGTCCGAAGACGGGAGTTTAGAGCCCGCCGGACTCTCTGCAGCTATAGAGCTTGACACCGGAGAACTGGAGGGGATCGCGTCACCGGCAGGCCCGGAGTTACGCCAGGCTCCCTTTATCATCATGAAGCCGGACTTGCCTCCGGACAGTAGCTCCGAACTCTCGAGGTCCACGTCATGTGAGCTTGGCCAGGGAACTTCTGTCCTGCCCAACCCCACGGACTCTCGCTTCCCCGTCCAAACCTCGCTCTTAAACGAGGCCCTGGACTTAATGCGATCTCTCGCCATTGCAGAAGAATCACTGCCGAACTACGCCTAGCCCATACTAGGGGCTGAGAGCGGGGAATTTTACGTCCCACCCACCACCCACTTCATAGCCACTATCGAGGACTTAACCGGCATGCTCGATTACGCTTCCGAAGACATCGACGGTATGGACGACGATGCCGGAGATGAGCAAAGCCAGAACCCGCCGTTCACCGGACGCTGGACGACCACTTCCACATATGACGTGTACATGGTGGACACACCCAAAGAGGATGACAGCGATGGTGGGAAGGATCCAGTCGAGGACAAGCCTTCTGAGGCACCACCAAAGCATCGACGCCAGCGGCGCCGCTCGAAATCGCGTCACGAAAAAGACAGCAATACCGGCACCGGAGACAATAATACTCCGGAGAACGCCGAAGACCAAGAAGCCCCTATCGAGCCAACATCTGAACATGACGATTGGGAGGATGGGCAAGTTAACCCCGACGATCCTGTCGGGACGAGGGCTTGCAGGATAGTAACTACCTACCGATCTCCGAAGAGGATGTGAGCCTCAACGACGAAGATTTCATCATGCCAGAGGAACCCCCCGAACAAGAGCGCTTTAAGCGCCGGCTAATAGCCACTGCAAGAAGCCTGAAAAAGAAGCAGCAGCAACTCCAAGCTGATCAGGATTTACTCAATGACAGATGGACTAATGTCCTGGCAGCCGCAGAATACGGCCTCGAATGCCCAAGTAAGAGTTACCCGAAGCGCAAGCTGCTACCCCAATTCGACGATGAGGCCCTGGAGCCTATACCGCCAATGCATAACGCTGCAGACGGACCTGACCGACCACCACGTGGCCGGGACAGAACGGCAACTCAAGCCGAACACCAGCCGCACCACCCCGCCGTAGAGGCAGAGAGACAGCGGCTGCAGGATACACTTATGACCTACGACAGGACCTGGACAATAGGGCCGGTCAGACCAGATCAATCTATGGATCAAGGGGGCGTGTCCCAACGTGAGAAGATGGCCATCAAGCCTGGCGCGACAAGCACAATCTCGCCCGAGCCAAAAACCGCATACGGACTTCATCCGAACTGCGTCGTGACGTTTCCCGATACAGAGGCGCCGCACACCCCCTATGCTTCACCGATGAGGTAATGGAGCACCAGTTCGTAGAAGGGTTCAAACCCATGAACATTGAATCATACGATGGCACAATAGATCCCACAGTATGGATTGAAGACTTTCTTCTCCACATTCACATGGCTTGCGGTGACGATCTACATGCCATCTAATACCTCTCCCTAAAACTTAAGGGACCAGCTCGGCACTGGTTAAACAGCCTCCTAGAAAACTCTATTGGAAGCTGGGAAGACCTGGAAGATGCCTTTAGAGACAACTTCCAAGGCACTTATATCCGACCTCCGGACGCCGATGACCTCAGTCACATAGTCCAGCAGCCCGGAGAGTCGGCTAGAAAATTCTGGACCAGGTTCCTAATTAAAAAGAACCAAATTGTCGACTGTCCGGACGCCGAAGCCTTAGCAGCCTTTAAACACAGCATCCGTGACGAATGGCTCGCCTGACACCTCGGCCAAAAGAAGCCGAAGTCCATGGCAGCCCTTACGGCACTCATGACCCGCTTTTGCGTGGGCGAAGATAGCTGGCTAGCCCGTAGCAGCAACAGTACCAGCAACCCTGGCACTTTTGAAGCCAGAAACGACAACGACAGGCCCCGACGCAACAAAAACAAGTGTCGAAGCAACAATGACAATACCGAAGACACGACGGTCAATGCCGGATTCAGTGGCTCCAAATCCGGTCAGCGGAAGTAGCTATTCAAAAGAAACAAAGACGGTTCATCTAGCTTGGACCGAATACTCGATCGAACTTGCCAGATTCATGGCACCCTCGACAAGCCTGCCAACCATACCAACAGAAGTTGTTGGGTCTTTAAACAGGCCGGTAAGTTAAATACCGAACACAAGGGGAAAGGGTCGCCCAGCGAGGACAAAGACGAAGAGCCTCGCCCACCGAACACAGGGGGACAGAAGAAATTTCCCCCCGAGGTCAAAACGGTGAATATGATATACGTTACTCACATCCCCAAGCGGGAGCGCAAGCGCGCGTTAAGGGACGTCTATGCGATAGAGCCAGTCGCCCCAAAATTCAACCCATGGTCAGCCTGTCTGATCACTTTTGATCGCAGAGACCATCCAACCAGTATCCGTCACGGAGGTTCGGCCGCGCTGGTCCTCGACCCAATTATCGATGGATTACACCTCACGCGAGTCCTCATGGATGGCGGCAGCAGTCTTAACCTGCTCTATCAGGACACGGTCCGCAAAATGGGTATTGATTCATCAAGAATCAAGCCCACCAAAACTATCTTCAAAGAAGTAATACCTGGTGTGGAGGCCCGTTGCAAGGGCTCAATCACATTGGAAGTCGTCTTTGGTTCGCTTGACAACTTCCGAAGCGAGGACTTGATCTTCGACATCGTCCCTTCACTACAAAAAAAGACACTTCCGTGATGATACGTGTTTGTCACAGTAGGTCACGTTTTCTGTCATGCATGTACATCCATGACAAATTTATGACAGAATGAAGATAGTCATACATGTGCTGTCGTAGAAGTGTTCCATGACATTACCAAAATTATCACCACGGAAGTGTCCACTTCCATGACGATAAATAGCGCGTCATAGAAATGCTTTCGTCAAGGATGACTGACACGTGGCATCCACCGTAACGGGACGCCGTTAAGCTATCGGGTCCGGTTTTGGATCCGATAACCCGCTAACGGCCACGACCAATGCTGATTTTCCACGTGTAAAATTCTCATTGGCCGACGGAACCACGCGTCAGCTCCGCGTTGGCACAGGTGTCATTCATCCAACGGTCGAGATGGGCCTATGATATGTTGACACGTGGACGGGCCCAAAAGTGGCCCATAAAGTTTAAATGGGCCGGCCCAACTAAAGGCCCACAAGATTTAGTGGACCATAATGGGACGACCCGGCTAAAGGCCCACAAGATTTTGTAGACCATAATGGGCCGGCCCAGCTAAAGGCCCACAAGATTTAGCGGACCACAATGGGCCAGCCCAGCTAAAGGCCCATAAGATTTTGCAGACCATAATGGGCCGGCCCAGCTAAAGGCCCAACATTCTCAGTTAAGGCCCGTACGGTTAGTGTCAAATCGGCCCGTCAACGGCCTGTCCTAAACTTGTCATCATCGCGGCCCATGGTCACTTCTGGCCCGTTAACAGTCCGCTAAGTATATGGGCCGAATTACGGCCTGGTGTATTTCCGGTCTGTTAAAGGTCCTGCTTCATTTGGGCCCATTTACAGGCCATTGAAACTTTCGGCCCATAAACGACTATGAAGGATTTGGGTCATATTCGGCCATGTCTGACATTCCGCCTGTTAGAGGCCCACTATAGATTTGGGCCACTTTCGGCCTATTGTGATTTTCGGCCTTTAACGTCGGACGAAATCCATGGGCAATATGTGGCCCAACATCACATCGGGCCCATTAACGGCGCATATAAAAATGACGATAATCTAGCCCGACCGAACTTCCGGCCTGTTAAAGGCCCATGTATTAGGTCGGCCCATTTACGGCCCGTCCAAATTTCGGCCTGTGAAAGATCCGCATCGTAAATGGGCCACCATTTCGGCCTGCTAAGACCAGTGGGTTATTTGGCACAATCAGGACCCAGTCTCACCTTCGGTCTATTAAAGGCCCATGTTTTTTATGGGCTTGAGATATTTACACGTGTAAACGGCCTATTGTTACTGAGGGCCCAAATTATGTTTAGGCCTGTTAAAGGCCCACTATGGGCACAGGAAAAATATGAAAGCTTATGCTGATTTAGGCCCAGATATTTTTAGTGGGCTACATGCAAATTTCGGCCCAATATCGTTTTTAGCCCAACTGGAATGGGCCCGACGAATGTTGGCATGTTGGGCTCCTACGAAGCTTTCGGCCGAATACATTACTAAGATAAACCTACACTATACAAAAATAGCGTAGTAATTACTGCAGCCTTTGGCAGCATCATAAATGCTGTATCACAACAAAATAAATTCCAACCATACAACAAAAGGCCTGTTGGCATAAAGTTTACAGTCCTTGCAGATAAAAGCACCATCAGATGTATAGAAGCACAGATCATTTGACCTGAGTGCTAATGTTTCAGGCTGTAGAATCTGATGGAGCAGCACAATCTTCACCTTTTTTCCGCCATTGCTCTTGAACAACGAAGCGAATGTCTGATAGTCTGGTTTCAAAACCATTCATATCTTGACGACATTTGTCAACCACTATTCTTGTTTCCAAAACGACGTCCATTAGGGATTGGACTTGTGTCTGGAGCACCTCATCTGTTGAAAAAAGAATGTGAGTCTTATTAGGAGGAAGCTAGAAAGTATGGGACAGAGCAAGACAATATTACTAATTGCGATGAATAACATTACTTACGGATAAATGGTCAAGGAAGGTGTTAAACTGGGTATTGTCTTTCTCATTCCTGTACTGGATCCACGTTGGGAGGATATGTGCATGACACCTAACGGCAACGGCTGCCTCTGATACTAACTTGGCTGACTCTGTAGCATCATCTAGCCTTTTAAAACCTGCCTCAAAATGGATCTCCATTCTTCCTCCTTTAGATTTTGTTAATCTGTCAAGCATTATCCCTGATGTCTATTTCCGCTTGCGCCGTGGTGCTAGTTCAACAACGAATATGGAAAGTGTTAGTGTACATCAAACTGTGAGAGCAAGCACCTGCGATGGTGGAGTATGGGAGATGAACTCATCATGTAGACTTGGGACTTCAACTTCATTAGCAGTAGGAGTGGCAAATCTAGAGAGTCTCTGTTTGCGTCGGTGCGGAGGACCACCAACATCCCCTAACTTACTCTTTTCCTTCCTATTTTCTGATATTGCCTTATCTTTACCTAATAATAAAGCAAATTGGGTTTCTTTCGTCCGTCATGGAATTTTTTATGAAAGTCCCTTTATTTCAAAGAATTCAACCCGCAGTCCTGTTTTAAGTTAAAACGAATCGTTATTTTCGTATTTTACACAAAAGTCCCTGTCTTTTCTTGAAATCAACCCACCGTCCGGATTTAAGTCACACCCGAACCGTTATTTTATATTTTTCGAAAAAAACCCTGATGTTTTAGGTAATTCATCCGCGGATCATATTTAAGTCAAACATATGCTTTTTAAAATCATCCATATCTTTTAAACCGTAACTCCGATTTGAACATGTTATATATGAAATTTGATTAAAAAATATGTAGAATATGAATATGAGATTATTTTTACCTGTTAAGTATTTTTAAATATTATTTTGGAATATATTTGAGTCAAACCAAATTATTTTCTAAATTATCTGTATCTTTTAAACCGTAACTTTGATTTTAACATATTATATATGAAATTTTATTAGAAAAATGTGTGGAATCTAAATATGATGTTAATTTTACCTGTTCAATATTTTGAAGTATTGTTATGGAAGCAAACTTATAACTTATAGCGCAAGATCCGTTTTTTCATACCGGCGGCGATCCGGATTGCAAATAAACACCCCACTATAACCATATACGGAAAAGAAAACATCGATAACTACACGTGCATACCTCTGAAAAATGTCGCAAGGGAAAACAACAGATTTCTCATCGCGAGAGTGAGAGAAAGTGAGTGAGAGAGAGAGAGAGAGGGAGAGGGAGGAGAGAGGGAGAGAGAGACGCCTTAGGATTAACCATATTCAACACATGTTTTTTGTCGTTTTGTGTGAACACCGAGGCCATCGCCGGCGAGGGTGAGAAGGAGGATAAGCGGCAACACAAATATGATGCCTCGCAAAAATAAAGGAGATGGACCTATTGTGGTCTTGAGTGATGGTTGTTGATTTAAGAGTGTGTGTTATGTTTTCTCTCCCGTTGCAACGCACGGGCTCTTTTGCTAGTGAAGTCAAAACCACAAGAAGATGAATAAAATTAGCTCTGCATAACTGGTTGATGCATGATACAGACGAACACTACTTTGATGTAAGGCAAGCGCAGGATAGGAGGATGGAATATATACAAAAAAACAGCGTTTCATATTCACACGTACGATAGGAGGATGGAATATGTATGAAAAAACAGTAAGCGGAAGGCATTTCAACAAAATTACAAGAAATGAAAGCTAGGCACCATATGAACATGCAACCAATATCACTCTATCAGGTAAAAAGTGTCTCGTCGTAAGTGCCATTTCAAGAAATTAGAAGCAGTACAAGCTAGAAGACAATGCAAGATGCAACCTACATCACAGTCCCAAGTTAAATGTGTCTTATGGGTAAGTGATCGTTGCAGGTATAAATTGTAAGCTACGCATATGCAATTCAACATAATCAGAAGCAATACAAACTAGACATCATACGGAAAACACAACCACATATAACAGTTCCAAGTTAGAGCAAGCACCTGTGATGGTGGAGTAGGGGAGATGTGCTCATCATGTACACGTATGTTCTAGAAACAAGAACACGTGTCATATTCACTGGCATTATGTGTAAAGTAAGTAGATGCAATTCAACAAAGTTAGAAGCAATACAAGCTAGACATCATACGCAACATGCAACCACATATAATAGTGCCAAGTTAGAGCAAGCACCTGTGATGGTGGACTAGGGGAGATGTGCTCATCATCTACACAGCTACGTTGACTGTCCAGCCTTGTGTTGTCTTGCGAATCTTGTTGGGAGGATGGCGGAGTAGAATCTGTAGAGACCCCCTGTTTGAGTTGCTCGAAGGACCACCATCATCCACTGCCGGACTAATCTCCTTCAGCTGTAATGATTTTGCATTGTGAAGTCAAACCGATAAGAAAAAGGAATAAAATTCGCTCTTCAGAACTCATTCATGCATGATACTGAAGAACACTACTCGGATGAAAGGCAAATACATGATGCGAGGATGGAATATGTATGAAAAACAGGATGGCGTGACATATTCACACCTATGATGTGGTAACTAAGCAGAAGGCATTTCAACAAATTAGAAGCACTGCAAGCTAGAGACCATATAAAAGATGCAACCAATATCACTCTGCCAAGTTCAAATTGTATGGCATTTCAACAAATTAGAAGCAGTACATGCTAGAAATCATATGCAAGACACAACCAATATCAAAGTGGCGACATAAAGGCGCCTTATCATAAGTGACTGATGCAGGATATGCAAAAACAGTAGTCTGATGTAAGAACATCGTGTGATCAGATATAGTATGTTCTAGAAACAGGAACATATGTCATATTCACAAGCATTATGTGTAAAGTAAGAAGATGCAATTCAACAAAGTTAGAAGCAATACAAGCTAGACATCATACGCAACATGCAACCACATATAATAGTGCCAAGTTAGAGAAAGCACCTGTGATGGTGGAGTAGGGGAGATGTGCTCATCATCTACACAGCTACGTTGACTGTCTAGCCTTGCGTTGTCTTGCGATTCTTGTTGGGAGGATGGCGAAGTAGAATCTGTAGAGAACCTCCGTTTCAGTTGCTTTCCAATTTCCTTCAGCTTTATTGATTTTGCATTGTGAGGTCAAACCGACAAGAAAAAGGAATATAATTCGCTCTTCAGAACTCATTCATGCATGATACTGACGAACACTACTCTGATGAAAGGCAAAGTCATGATACGAGGATGGAATATGTATGAAAAAATGGACGGCTTGACATATTCACACCTATGATGTGGTAACTAAGCAGAAGGCACTTCAACAAATTAGAAGCACTGCAAACTAGACACCATATGAAAGGTGCAATCAATATCACTCTGCCAAGTTAAAACTGTCTCGTCATAGGTGGCGTTCATCAAACTAGAAGCAATACATGCTAGAAATCATATTCAAGACGCAAACCAATATCACACTGCCAACTTAAAGGTGTCCCATCATAAGTGACTGATGCAGGATACACAAGAAGAGTAGTCTCATGTAAGAACATGGTGTGATAGACAGATATAGTATGTACCAAAAACAGGAAAGCGTGTCATATTCACACGTATCATGTGTAAGCTAAGAAGATGCAATTTACACTAATTAGGAGCAATACAAGCTAGACACCATATGCAACATGCAACCAGATATCACACTGCCAAGTTAGAGCAAGCACCTTGGATGGTGGAGTAGGGGAGTGGAGACTTGGACCTTGTAATGCACTATCAGTACAAGGAGAATCGGTACAGATGCTCCATTTACGTTGCTGCAGAGGACCACCATCATCGCCTTTCTTACTCTTTTCCTTCCTCTTTCTTGATTTTGCCTTGTCAAGTCAAACCCACAAGAAAAAGGAATAAAATTTGCTCTTCAGAACTCATTGATGCATGATACTAACGAACACTACTTTCATGTAAGGCAGCCACATGATAGGAGGATGGAATATCTATGAAAAACAGGACGGTTTGACATATTGACATGTATGATGTATAAAGTGTAAACTAAGCACAAGGTGCTTGAACTTGTTAGAATCAATGCAAGCCAGAAACCATATGAAAGATGAAACCAATATCACTCTGCCAAATTAAAAGGGTGCCCTAACAAATGTATTTGACCAAATTAGAAGCAATACATGGCAACAGGCTAGAAATAATATGCAATATGCAACGAATAAAGGTGACTCATCGTAAGTGATTGATGCAGGATACAGAAGAGAGGTAGTTTCATGTAAGAACAAGGTTAACACATAGATGTAGTGAGTACCAAAAAATAGGAAGGCATGTCATATTCACAGGTATAATGTGTAAACTAAGAACATGCAATTTACCCTAATTAGAAGCATTACAAGCTAGACACCGTATGCAACATGCAACCACATATCACACTGCGAAGCTAGAGCAAGCACCTGTGATGGTGGTGTGGGGGAATTGCGGTCATCAACTGGAGAGCTACGTTGACTATCTTCATTTAGCCTTGCTGTTACTTGAGAATCATGTGGGGAGGATGACACTGCACTTTTTAAACGAGTATGGCGTCTCACAGTTACACACTCGGGTGACTGTCTCATCATAAGTGATTGACGAGGGATACATAAGAGCATTAGTTTGATGTACGAACATGGTTAATAGACATATGTAGTATGTATCAAAAACAGGAAGGCATGTCATTATCAAAGGTATAATGTGTAAAGTAAGCATATGCAATTTAAGCAAATTGGAAGCAATACAAGCTAGACACCATATGCAACATGCAACCACATTTGACAGCGCGAAGTAAAGCAAGCACCTGGGATGGTTGTGTGTGGCAATTGAGATCATCAACTGCAGAGCTATGTTTACTGTCTCCAACTGCTGACACTGCACCCTTTAGAGCCCTGAAACGCTTAGTGCTTATCTTCGAATTACACTGGACCGACTTCTGTCTTCTCTTTTCTGCATTCATCAACACTGCGTCAGAGTCTGAAATACCCATGCATAAAAAAACAATAGTGTGAGTATGGGGGAAGTGTGTGCACAATTAGTACAGTGTAAAGGTAGCAGATAGCAGGTCGGTGAGAAATAAATGGCGGGAGACATATGATAGCTCTACAACATGCATGGCACACTAAATTACTACAGGATTCTATGAAAATAACATTCGACTGAAAACAAATAGGTCAGTCCATTTTTTCTGCACTGTCCGATGTACAAAGAACGGGCGGGTCGCCTTCATCTACCTCCAGCCAGTCAGTGTTGACGATCTTCCTTGAAACGCCAGCGACCACCGGCCCAGTCCCCCGCCTGCGCCCTCCCCTCGACCTCACCGCACCGCCGTGCTTGGCACCGCCCCTCGGCCACCCATTCAAGCCCCGCCGACCTCCAGCTCAGGCGCAAGCAGCTCCTGCGCCCCACACCCCTATGATAGACACTGAGGCGCCGCTTCCCCAGCGAACAGGTGGACTAGGTGCTCCGCGCGCCTAAGCGTGTGCTGCTTCTTTTAATGGCGGTTCGACTGACCCTAAATTGAAATCCAGGCGGGCTACTGACCTCTAGCAAAGGTGAAATAGTAAAGGGAGGAAACCTTGTGCATTTAGTATCACGAAGAAGATGCATTAAGAAGCGCTCAACTAGTTTCTTTCGTGGGATGAATACGGTGTGAGCAGAGACGTAAGGTTTGCACGAATAAGGGAAGAGGAGTACCTCTTTCTGCTGGCAGTGCTGTGTCCTCCTTCTGTTTTCCAACAATCTTCTTGTGGTTCGCTGGAAACGAGAAGTTGTGGAGGACGGTGCAGCCTTGGACGAACCCATGGCCAAGTTGTTGAGTGTGGTGCGGTGGCCGTCTGTCGGCGGCGGGGAACCATATCCGAGGCGGCGAACGACGGCGTAGCGGGAACAGCTCCGGTGCGGTGGACGGTTGCGACAGTGGAGCGGCAGCAGTGAGGCGCAGGACGGCGTGGTCGGAGTGGTTCTGGTACGGCGCACGCCGGTGTCGGCGTCGTGGAGGCAGCTCTACCTCGGCTTCAGCTGCTAAGTCCTTGAGGGTGTTGCGGTTGCGGTTGCGTTGGACGACGACGTCGGGGTACCGGCTCCGGCATGATGGAGGAGGGCGGCGGTGGATTGGGCGCTATGGGGTGGAGGACGGAGGAGGTTGGGGTTTCGCGGCTGGTGGAGAGGGCGTTTTGGCGCCCACGGAGTATGAATGGGGAAACGGAGGGAGGCGGGGAACTAAGGGGGAACAATGTTTCGGTTTGGGACACGCTTGTTTGAAATTTGGGGAAAGTTACAAACTTTGCCCCCATCTAAAATTTCGGACATATTGCGGGTTGGGGGTAGGACAGTAATCTCAGGTGTCCCAAATGTGGGCGGGATAGATTTCGGCCGAGCGCATGGGTGTTTAGGCGCCCACGGGGTATGAATGCTTCTCGGAGGCGGTTGAGACTGGCGTCTTGGAGAAGTTACAAACCTACCCCGGTTTAGACCTTTGGACATCGGGCCGATAGGCTACACGGGCCCGAGTCAGGACAGTAATTTCCTACCACCAAACATTAGTCTCGCGCGGTTTCGGGTGACCAGAGGCCTATTTGGCGCTTCGTTCAATATTTGGGAGCAGAAGCATTAACGTTTTCGGTTCTCTTGAATTGAACTTTCAGGATTTGTCAAACTTCACAAATCTTTACTCTTGAAAATCCTAAAGCTACGATTATTTTGGAATGGAGGGGGTACATTTGAATATACATTGTACATGAGTATATATTAAAAAATATGCAACTTACCTCAGTTCATGCATGGTTCCAGATATAATCTCCTTGGTTGCAAAAAAAAGTTAGACATGCGTATGAATATATATAGCATGTTCAAACGCACAACAAAGATTGATGCCCCCTTTTACATCTGATTTACAAATGCCATTATCTCGGGTTCAAATAGATGAATGCACTTCCTATGAATTCGAATCTTCGAAACCCCATTTATGTTGAATTCGACATGTATTCTATTTCGTAGCTAGCAATTTGGAATGTATCCATGCAAGTGACAAATGTATAAAGTGCTTCACACTAACAACATGGAGTGCACTAATTAATGTTTATATATGAATTGCAAAAGCATCCATTGCCTGTATTTCAAACCGCTCTCACTCGATGGATCGATAATATGAAATAAACACATGCACATGCTAGAATTCAATAGAGTATGGGTGTCTGATAGACCGATTTTCGTCCATACGCAATTTGCAAAATTCATGATCTCATCCAAAAATAATAATGCCATTTACATTTTAATTTAATGCGTAGAACCGCCTTTTACACGTAGATGCACTATGCATCGGCCCGTTCTCACAAACGCGCTATATCTCTCTCTATCTACCGCATAAGTGCACACACTTTATATGCATCGGCATTTCTCTTTCACACATGCTCACAATATCTCTCGGGGTGTCGGGGAGTCTCACGCATATGGTCTCTCTGTATCTCTCTCTCTCTCTCTCTTTCTGACTACTATGTACCACTCTTTTCACTAATCTCAGTTGGAAAACACTATTTGTCTCACATGCATATATACACACGCACGATCTCTACTAGCCCTCTATACGCACATATATGTGCCTACGTGTCTCCCGCACGCACATTATCTTTAGGCCTCTCTCGCACACATTGGCCCCCCCAGACACACCTCTCTCTTAGTAGTTGGCAGATATGATTCCATCATATCATTCAGTAGGATATCCCTGATTGTTAGGCTGGATGGTAATACGAGGCAAAGTTTTACCCTAGTTCGGACCCTTGCAGTTGAGGAAAAAGCCAACTCCTGGTACTGTATATTAGTGATAGGGGTGTGTACAAAGTACACGTGAATACCAGGCATTGTGCGTGTGTGTATACTATCGACGAACTAGCCCCCAAGCTTCTATAACATACTAAAGGCCTAGGGTTACAAATCATATATAGTCGGCTTATCACCAGTGGGGATAGAGTCCTCCGCGACTCTGGTAGCTAGCTTCGTGTTGTACGCCGAGTCCTCCACATGGGTCTTCATATAACGCGTCTCGATCCAACCTATGTGGCGCAGGATGGAATCAACCCATGAGTCCTCATGTTGACCCACCACAACTAGAAATGATGTGCCCACCACACCACACACGCAATCGGCCACTAAGAAAATAAGCATATACAATAGTACAATGTTATACATGAAAGTTAATTGCATGGTGCATCCAAAAATATTTGTTATGCATTGTGAATGTTTATATATTCTCCTAAAATATTAGTCACGGGAAAGAGAAATGAAGGGCATATCTCTCCTTGTCTCCACCGGACATCCCCTCTTTCTACACCACTTTCACGTACGCACACAAACTATCTCTTTGCCCTCTAAAAGTATGCATGCCCACGACACATTCACGCGTGACGGTCACTGTATTTCAAGCTAAAGCACTATACGGTCACTGGACTTCAGAATATGCTCATTACGGTCACCGTATACATTCTCGTGGTGATCATACGGTATCTAGCTCACGATACGTCTCCGTATTTTCTTGATGACACTGACGGACTTTGCATTTGATGCGTGCTCCGTATTTTTTTGACGACACTTACGGTCATTGTATTTGAAGCGAAAGCACGATATGGTCACTGGACTTCAGAATAAGCTCATCACGGTCACCACATACATTTTGTCGTGCTAACCAACATGTGGTTGGATGGTTAGGAGGATAGTGGTTTCTCGAGCCCACCAGGGTTAAAGTCCCGGTGCTCGCATTTATCCTGGGTTAATTACAGTATTTTTCGGCGATGTGCGTTCAGTGGGAAGAGACATTCCACTCGACTATGAGGCACCTATGGTGACTTCGTAAAATCTCAAGATCATATGCTGGCTCACTCTCTCGAAGGTGCTCATAGGGGTAGGGTCTACGTGTGTGCACTTATAGCGGTGAGTGCTTGCACGTATATATGAGCCCTTGCGTCTGTACCGTGTTAAAAAATACATGTCATGATTATACGGTCACTGGCTCACCCGTACAACTCTGTATTTTGTTGATGACACAATCAATTAACCAGTCAAAAGTTCCACATGGCACAACTAGTGTTGCACCATCGGGGCGCGTAACCATGGGGCCCACCTGTCAGCCCGTATATGAAAGAAAGAAATGGTAGTTTGAGTCTGTACTGTGTTCCAAAGCCACCTAGACTTTTACTATTATTAGAGGTAAAGCTAGTTCATACAGTCGACTCTAAGAGTTGATTCAAACTGGGAAGAAAGTGGGAAAGCTGTAGCATGAATCTAGGACTTGGTTCTAAGAGGAAACGGGGGAAAGTAGTAGATACTGGCTACCCAACCGGTCTCTTGGTTGAAAAGATGAAGAAAGCATGGTGGATTGCGAAGGGTGGGGGAAGTGGACCTATCTCTTGGTTGAAAAAGTAAAGAAAGTGACAGGTGTTGGGGGACAACGCAAATGAGAATGAGCAGGTCTAGATTTCCTGTGCTCACATAGGAAAATGTCGCCGAGGAGATAAAAAATGGGACAAATGCAGACATGCTGTCTGAGTGTTTGTCGATCTCGGCAACCACATCTGCCTCACCACTTTATGCCCCTGCTGTCCCTACGCCCATATCGCTACCGTTAATGTAAAATCACATGAAGCATTAAGCAATGCCACCTAATGTCACTATAAGTAATGGTCTAGTGCCGTCGATAAATTGAAGCAATGCCACCACCATTTTATGAAGTGCTTCCATCTTGCTTTATTTCCCATGAATTGTGTTTTTGCAGTTACACTTAAATCTCACACCGCTAAATTGCTTCATCCCAGTGGAACTGCACAAATTTGATTGCACATTTACTGATGATACGTCTCCAACGTATCTATAATTTTTTATTGTTCCATGCTATTATATTATCTGTTTTGGATGTTTATGGGCTTTATTATACACTTTTATATTATTTTTGGGACTAACCTATTAACCCAGAGCCTAGTGCCAGTGCCAGTTTATGTTTTTCTCCTTGTTTCAGTGTTTCACAGAAAAGGAATATCAAATGGAGTCCAAACGGAATGAAACCTTCGGGAAAGTTATTTTTGGAACGAAAGCAATCCAGAAGACTTGGAGTGTATGTAAGGGAAGCAACGAGGAAGGCACGAGGCAGGGGGCGCGCCCACCCCCTGGGTGCGCCCTCCACCCTCGTGGGCCCCTCGTGGCTCCTCTTACCGACTTCTTTCGCCTATATATCTCCATATACCCTAAAACCATTGGGGAACAGAATAGATCGGGAGTTCCGCCGCCGCAAGCCTCTGTAGCCACCAAAAACCAATCGGGACCCTGTTCCGGCACCCTGCCGGAGGGGGGGATCCCGCACCGGTGGCCATCTTCATCATTCCGGCGCTCTCCATGACGAGGAGGGAGTAGTTCACCCTCGGGGCTGAGGGTATGTACCAGTAGCTATGTGTTTGATCTCTCTCTCTCTCTCTCTCTCTCTCTCTCGTGTTCTTGAGGTGATACGATCGTGATGTATCGCGAGCTTTGCTACTATAGTTGGATCTTATGATGTTTCTCCCCCTCTACTCTCTTGTAATGGATTGAGTTTTCCCTTGAAGTTATGTTATCGGATTGAGTCTTTAAGGATTTGAGAACACTTGATGTATGTCTTGCCGTGCTTATCTGTGGTGACAATGGGATATCACGTGATCCACTTGATGTATGTTTTGGTGATCAACTTGCGGGTTCCGCCCATGAACCTATGCATAGGGGTTGGCACACGTTTTCGTCTTGATTCTCCGGTAGAAACTTTGGGGCACTCTTTGAAGTACTTTGTGTTGGTTTGAATAAATGAATCTGAGATTGTGTGATGCATATCGTATAATCATACCCACCGATACTTGAGGTGACATTGGAGTATCTAGGTGACATTAGGGTTTTGGTTGATTTGTGTCTTAAGGTGTTATTCTAGTACGAACTCTGTGATATATCGAACGGAAAGAATAGCTTCATGTTATTTTACTACGGACTCTTGAATAGATCGAGCGGAAAGAATAACTTTGAGGTGGTTTCGTACCCTACCATAATCTCTTCGTTTGTTCTCTGCTATTAGTGTATTTGGAGTGACTCTTTGTTGCATGTTGAGGGATAGTTATATGATCCAATTATGTATTATTGTTGAGAGAACTTGCACTAGTGAAAGTATGAACCCTAGGCCTTGTTTCAACGCATTGCAATACCATTTGTGCTCACTTTTATCATTAGTACCTTGCTGTTTTTATATTTTCAGATTACAAAAACCTATATCTACCATCCATATTGCACTTGTATCACCATCTCTTCGCCGAACTAGTGCACCTATACAATTTACCATTGTATTGGGTGTGTTGGGGACACAAGAGACTCTTTGTTATTTGGTTGCAGGGTTGTTTGAGAGAGACCATCTTCATCCTACGCCTCCCACGGATTGATAAACCTTAGGTCATCCACTTGAGGGAAATTTGCTACTGTCCTACAAACCTCTGCACTTGGAGGCCCAACAACGTCTACAAGAAGAAGGTTGCGTAGTAGACATCAACTGACCATGTGCTACTCTCATGACAGTAATACTAGTGCTATTGTTATGCATGTTAATCTAGTGGCAGTGTTGATGTGATGTGATGCTACTTACTTAAGGACACTTTCATACTGTCAATCTAGTGCCAATTATAACACAATAGATGCTGCTGTTAATCATACGCCACTGCAAATATCTGTCACTGTTTAAATAACCGTATTTCATATTTGCGCAAACAGGGATGTCTGCTCCATATTGTTT
Source organism: Aegilops tauschii subsp. strangulata (assembly GCF_002575655.3). NCBI lineage: Eukaryota > Viridiplantae > Streptophyta > Magnoliopsida > Poales > Poaceae > Aegilops > Aegilops tauschii. The sequence goes on from NC_053035.3 coordinate 432,139,085, forward strand.
CGGGATGTCTGTCTCCATATCGTTTCTATCCGCGCAATCAAAAGCACACACCTCAGTTTTAGTAGAACTGCGCAAAATGAGATGGCTATCCCTCGCTGCCGTCGTCTAACCACCCGTCTTCCAGGTATTCCTACATTGGTAGTTACTAGGTAGAATGACCAACGCAATATAAAAGACGTTGATTCGTATGTTTTACTTCCTGATTGCAGTGTAGGGATGAGCGAAAACAACTGCATCCTAGTCCGGAATGCACTTTCTACCAGTTCATCCATGGACTGAGTATTAGTTGGCACGGCTGCACGGCGGTTTTTTGGACAGGTGCGCGGACAAGAGGCATTGTGGTCTGCTTATTTTTGCAAATAGCGATGCTTAAATTTAGTGGAATGCACAAGCATTTCAGCTGGTCAGTACACTGCATGGTTCAGTTCAGCATTCCAGCTGAGAACACAATTATAATTGGTTATTCTAGAATGAGAGAACCTAACCCTGGATGGTGGCAACAAGAAAAAACCAGAGTGAACTCCAGGAAATTTAAGCCTGCCGGGAGGCCCTTTGCTCAGAGAAGCCTTGCTTGTTTTTTCCTGATTTGTAAACCTTCTCACAACTTTGTCTTTTGCTGTGAACTAGTATATGTTTGTTATGTTCTATGAATCATTGAGATGTATAAAATTGCTTAACTTATGCTTTTCAAGTTTTTTATGAAGCCTAGTTTAATGTGAGTGTTCCACATGAACGCTGGACTAGCGTGTGAATGTTTGGAATTTACATTGTGGCCTCAGTTAACTGCATGAACCACTGTAACAAGATACATAGTTGCTTATATGTCAGACAGCAGATTGTTGATTGTTAGCTGGTCGATAGCCTAGTGTTGAAGCGAGCTGAGCCAATGTGCCGTGTTTTGCACAACTGCTTACAAGTGGGGTAGCACCAACAGTGTTTACAAGTACTTATGTATACGTCGGCGCATAGTTCTCGAACGAGTACTCTATTTCATCAAAACACACACTGCTCGTATGATAACCGTGACAACTTATGTCTTACCATGCCATATTCATGAAAAAACTAGTGAGGACGCTTCTGTTTCGGCAACAATTATGATGGTTCTCACATGATTCACGGGCACACAAAAGTAGCAGCAGTTCCCATAGATGGATTCAAACAGAGTACTAGCCCTAGAGGGCTCGATAACAGGCAAGGTTCGGATAATTAGACACAATCCAAACTACTATTAAACACTATCTGGGGCAACTATTTCATGCCTCGATCTAATTTGGGCTGGACACAAGGCGGACCTTGCCATGAACATCATCGAGGACGTCCGGCAGCAGCTCAATCCTGTGAACCTTCATGAAGACAACCTTGTGGCCTTGCCACTCATAAACTTGTTTATGGAGGCATGCCACGTCATCTTCCTGCATAAGCTTGACAAGAAAAGTATGCCTCACAAACGAAGGAGTAGCTTTGAACTTCTTGTGCTTTTGTACACCCTGGACAACACGCCTGACAACAATGAGGCTGGAATACAACTCTTCATTGGTATAAGCGCAAATGGCTTCCAGGATCCAACAGCCTAAAAACTCTGTTTTCCCAGTGCGTATATTCAGGTCATCCGCCTCATAGCGAGTGACATGTACAACCACACAATTCTTGTCTGCATCAGGGCTCTAATTGAAACAGAAAATAATTCTGAATTACTTTCCAGTATAAGAAACACAAGTTATTTAAACCACTATGTATAGCATTGCATCGAAGCTAATAAAATTTTGCATTATTCAACACCACATACTTAGATGAAAAACCACAATCGAGATCGGCAAAGAAGAAAATCACCTTGGGCAGCTCAGCGGGGGGGGGGGGGGGGGGGAGGGACACATCCTCGAATGGGGAAAAATGCTCCTGCAGTGCCACGGGGGCTGTAACCTCAAACGAGGCGTTGACCATCTCAGTAGTGGCCGTGAGCGTATCTGGGGTCGGCTCGGTGGCTGCCTCCATCTTCTTGGAGCTCTCTGTCTCGTGGGGATCAGCCTCCCGCGTCTACTCCAATATCGGTAGATCTTTGCCTGGTTCTCCTTGGTCCATCATGAAACTGATGAATACTAGGAGACCACTGAAAGGAAAACACAATCGCAATGACAATGAAACAAAAAAGAGAGTGAGGATCGGTTACTGCTTTGCAAAAGTTCTTTTTTTTTCTCTGAACGAAAATATACCAACATCACGGATCCGCTTACCTTCCCTTCGTTGGGAGAGAAGAACAGTGGCAGATGCGAGTGTTGCCTTTCTTGAAGACGGTGAGGGAGAAGGGGATTCAGCGAAGAGTGAAATGATGGTTGCTTCGTCCGTCAAACTTAGACTCTGGGGAGGTGGGGTTTTGTGATACGACGGCTCGTTACTCCCGCGCTATGACCGGGGTGACTCTCCGCCTGCATACTGCCTTCTAATTTGGTGGATGGCATTTGGGCCCGCGCGCTGCATGGCCCGCATGTCGGTGAACAAAAGTATAACGGCATTCAGTAGAGGGAGACGTTTCAATGACCTAGGAGGAGCCAGAAGCGGTATTGTATCCACTGTACTAGTAGTAATTGTTTTTCTGGGTAGCTGTAGAGTCTCTCCACTGTACTAGTAGTAATTGTTTCTCTGGGCCCAAGACAAAACAGCCCATCCACCCCAGTAAATAGTAAAATCAATTCAAAAGTCCATATATTTACTGAATGAGAGGCGCTACCCACACCCAGCACACCGCCCCCCCCCCCCCCAAAAAAAACCTGGGTGTTCTTCTTGCTCCTCACTCCCACCCACCTCACGTCATCTCGCTCCACTCGTACCCCCAAATTCCTCACCTCACTCCTACAGAAAACCCCAGCTCCCCTTCTTCCTCACTACTACAGAAAAACCCCAGCTGACCTTCTTCTTCACTCGCACTACAACTAGGCTCGTCATTCGTTACTCTGCTCAAATCCGTGAGCGCGACGCGACGCCCTTGAGGAAAATGGAGTCGGCTGACCCCAGCGCCAAGAAGATGAGGCTCCCGCCAGCGGCGACGCCTGTTGTAGATCCCGCACCCGGCAGCGCGGGGAGAAGCGGCAACCCTGCCCCCACCGGATCCCAGGAACCCATAGAATCTCGGGTGGACCGCATCAGCGATCTCCCGGACGCCGTCCTTGGGGAGATCATCTCGCTTCTCCGCACCAAGGATTGCTGCCGCACCCAAGTCCTCTCAATTCGGTGGCGCCCTCTATGGCGCGGCGTGCCCCTTAATCTCGACTATCGTCAGCTATCTCTCTTCAATGATTTTGAAATCCCCAGATCCATCATCTCCTCCCACCAGGGCTCCGTTCAAAGCCTCTGCATCCCGTCATGCTACCTGAGCAAGCATACCATGCCCTGCACGGTGGACGCCTGGCTAAAATCCCCTGAATTCGCAGAACTACAGCTGCTTGAGTTCTACTATTCCCCTGGAAATCACCTACCAGATACCGAACGCCATTTACCTGTGCCCTCAGCACCGATCTCCATCTCACGGTTTTCCTCCTCTCTCCACACCGCCACCTTTGCGCTGTGCGACCTACCGGACAATCTGGTACTAAACCTTCGACTCCCATTTCTCAAGAAACTTTCACTTGTGCGGGTTCGTATATCGGAGGCCTCATTGCATAGCATCATCCACTCCAGTTTCCCTACCCTAGAGTGCTTGGTGCTTGTTTTCATAGTTAGAATCGGTTGTCTCCAAATAAAGTCGCCTAACCTTGTAAGAATTGGAATTTATTTTGACGGAAGGCGGCTCATCATCCAAGATTCCCCTTCACTTCAAAGGTTGATCCTTGATTCTAGTTATTCACCGTTGCAAATAACCATCCTCTCTGCGCCTAAACTGGAGACCTTGGGTGTAATACATGATCTCTGTGCTCATTTCAATATGGTGTTTGGCTCCACAGTTCTTCAGGTACTTTATATTATCATCTACACTTGCAACCATAAGCTGCATTTTAAATTTTTGCGCATAAGTTATATGTCATCTTGGAGTACACATTTTGTACTAATATTATGTTCTATGCTCAATGGAGAGTTTCTCCATGGATGGCCTATCAATGGTGCTGGATTCTGTCAAGATCTTATATATCCAAATGAATAGTTTTGATCTGAACAAGATTATTGGCTTGCTGCAATGCTTTCCATGTCTGGAGAAGTTGTATATAAAGGTGATAATTTCACGCACATTGGAAGCCCGCATATAGTGTACTAGAATTGACCGTTCAGCTGTTGCTCTTTCGACACTCTTTTTTTAGACCTTAACTGTTTTCAATCTTCATGTCTATTTAGGCAACAGGACGGGGTAAGAAAGTTATAACCAATCGGTGGATTCGTAAGCATCGGCATTTTCTCACTTCTCATGAGATTCGATTGAAGACAATAATGCTAGAACGATATGTAGCCAACCGTGCAAACACTAGATTTGTCACATTCTTCCTGCTGAATGCGAGGTAACTATTGTCCATCAGGCTTAAGTTTATCAGCAGCATGGTTTTGACGGATGGGTATGTGGAAGAGCAAAAAAGGAGTTTCAGGTGGGCAAAAGAGCTTCTGAACATGCCGGGCTTCTATTTACAACATATTGTGGTCATAATCCAGTAAGTTTTACGACCCAGGATGTTCATTCTATGGACCTGACAGGTCCATTTGACATGTGACTGTCGAAAACAGTGCTGGAGTTAGATGTTTTTGCCCTTTTCAACCTGGGTTTTTTTGTAAACCTGATGAACAATTAACCCTCGTGCTTTTGTACAGTTTGTAAGCTGGAGTTAGATGTTCTTTCCCTTTTCAACTCAGCTGTGACTGTCATATTTTCTTTGAAGCAAGGCAAATGGCTTGCTAGTCATTTAATTTAGAGTGAAATATTGTAACAACTAACAAATCCCAACCAAGGGAAATAACATCACTCTCGTCGGCTGCTTGAGCTCACTGTGCACTACAGAAGCCAAGTGATTAGCCCCCACCAGCACCCACAAACTTATTTTGAACTAGCACATCAAATGGGCTGTAAATTTTCATAGGAAAGGCTGCATGACCGTGACAGATTTGGATTCTGACATTTGGGACCCGCAAGGAAATAGCCTATCCAAGGTGGTGTCGACTTACTAGCCAGTCAACAAACGATTCTGCCTACCAGCCGTTGTATCTTCTATCTCTTGTCTTCTTCTTCCTTCAGCCACCCAAACCAAACCACCCCGTCGGCTCCGCCTGCTCCCGCCTCCCATGGCTGGCTGCGCCTCTGCCGCTCTACCGTACGTACCCTCCAACGTTGGCCAGTCCCTCCCTCTATTCCCCCACACGTACTGTTATTCTCCGGCGACGTCAGCCCCAACACGCACCCGCACCCGAACTAGTCAACCCTCGTACTCCCCTCCGCTTGTGACTGGACCGGCGCATCTTCCACGGCTCCTGTTTGTTTTGTCCGAGGCCTCGCCATCGTCCTCCGCCTTGCTGCCTTGGTTCGCTCGCCGTGCGTGGTGCGCCGCCCTCTTGGGTTGTCAATGTCGTCAACAACCGAGAGGAACAAGGAGATGATTGTACATGGAGAGGATGACAGTAGGGACCCACCAGCGTCATGGCAGTACGCAAGCAAGTGCCTCTATATTACAAGCCCAAAAATATGGTTCCTCCTAATGGTTGGACATCTGGGGCTCACGCCATTGTCAACATAGTCAATAAACGAGAGAATTACACTACGAGCGGCTGACACCAGGGACCCAGCAGGTCGCGCAGTTTTTTGTTTTGTTTTTGAGGAACAAGCAGTTGTTATTTATACTAGTTTTAGCGACGGATAAGGGTAACAACGGGGCTATGCGGGGGTTGTGGCCCGTCTAGCCAGGGTTTTATTTATGTTTACCACATCATGAGCCTAGTTGTGTTTTTTTCTTGCTGAAAATGGCTAGCCCAGTTATATTTTTTTTAAGAAATACGCAAACGAGGCCTACTTGCTTTATCAGCCCTGCTGGGCTGCAAATCTTTCAAGGCGAGGAGAGTTTCATTCGGTTTGCCCAGAAATGGGTTGTACATTTTTAAAACACATCAAACCGGGAATTAGTTTCCATTTTTTTTATTACAAGATTTTAAATTCCATTGATTTTTATGCGTGGAGAATTATTTGGATTTTATATTTATATAAATTATTTTTCAAAATAGTTTGAATGTGAATCGATATTTCGGGATTAAAAACAGTTGACCGCACCGAAATATGCAAAATTTTGTATACTTTTTAATCGTGTCCACAATATGGGGTGTAATGCTAACAAAAAGAAGATGGGCTCCAAAAAAATTCTTAAGAATTAGCAAATGGGTTGTACATTATTAGAAATAATGCACACGAGAGCAGTGACTGTTGGATGTCCATCCAACGGCTGTCGTGCTTCTTCAATCTCTGCTCTTCCTGCTCCAGCCGCTCAAACAAGCGCCGGCGGGACTGCCTGCTCCCTCCTCCCGCGGCCGGCTATGCTGCCGCGTAGGCCTCACCGCCCCACCGTACTCCCATCGCTGGCCTAGCCATCCCTCTACTCACCCACACCTGCTGTTATTCTCCGGGGACGGCAGATGAACGAGTAAACCCTCGTACTCCTCCGCGTGGGAAACAACTGCCGAGTCTTCCCTGGCTCCGTGTCGTTCCCTTCCTAGGCCTTGCAGTCGTCCACCGCCATGGTGCTCTCGGCGCCGCCTGGTCAACGTGGTCAATGAACGACATCCATCGGAAGTGGACTGTACGTGGAGAGGCTGACAGCTGGGTCCACGGCCGCACGCAAGGAAATGCCTCCTTATTACGCGCAAAATAATGATTCCTCCACCTGACAGCTAGGACCCACGGGAAGGGCTTCTGTATTTCGTGAAAAAAACGTTCCCCCCGCTGACAGGTCGAACCCACCAGCTATATCTTCGCACGCAAGGAAGTGCCTCTGTATTACACACAAAAAATGAATACCCCCCTGCTAGCTGGGACCCACCATAGTGGGAGGTTAACTTGTGGGCCTACTAAGTTGACGGGGACGGAGGGCTTTGTCAACTTAGTCAATATGAACGATTCTAGCTCAAGTGACCGTACGATGTCCATCCAACGGCCATAGTGCTTCTTCAACCTCTGGTCTTCTTGCTCCAGCCGCCCAAAGCAGCGCCGGTCGTGCGTCGTGCTCCTGCCTCCCGTGGCCGGTTGTGCTGCCACGGATGCCTCACCGCCCCCATACTACTCCCACTGCTGGCCAGGCCATCCCTCCACTCACCCACACCCCCTGTTATTCTGCGGCGACGGCAGCCTCACACCGCAGCCAAACCAGTGAACCCTCGTACTCCTCTCCGCGTGGGCATCCACTGTCGCGTCTTCCCCGGCTCCGCGTCTTCCCCTTCCTAGGCCTCGCCATCATCCACCGCCTTGGTGCTCTCGGCGCGGCGTGGTCAATGTGGTCAATGACCGACTTCCATCGGAAGAGTACTGTACGTGGAGAGGCTGACAGCTGGGTCCACGGCCGCAGCTGGGTCCACGGCCACAGCCCAGTTTTCTTGTGATTTGCCAAGTAAGTCGCTTTGTCAGGCCTGTTGGGCTGCAAATCTTTCAAGACGAGGAGAGCTTCATTCGGCTGGCCGAGAAAATGGCCTATCAGTAATGAGAAATGGGTTGTACATTTTTAAAACACATCAAACCGGGAATTAGTTTCAAATTTCTTTTTTTTTCATTTCAAAATTTTAAATTGCATTCATTTTTATGCGTGGACAATTTGTTGGATTTTATATTGATATACATTTATTTTTAAAATCAGTTTGAATGTGACTCAAAATTTCGGGATTAAAAACAGTTCGGACTGCACTGAAATATGCAAAATTTCGTATAATTTTTTAACCGTGGCCACAATATGGGATGTAATGCTAACAAAAAGAATATGGGCTCCAAAAAAACCTTAAGAATTAGCAATTGGGCTGTAAATTATTAGAAATAATGGTAGATGGGTTGTATGCTGTTTTCCACAGATTTGAGGCTTCCCTAAAAAAAGGTTGACGCACAAGCAGTGACTGTTGGATGTCCATCCAACGGCCGTCGTGCTTCTTCAATCTCTGCTCTTCCTACTCCAGACTCTCTAACAAGCACCGGCGGGACTGCCTGCTCCCTCCTCCCCGCGGCCGGCTGTGCTGCCGTGCAGGCCTCACCGCCCCACCGTACTCCCATCGCTGTCCTAGCCATCCCTCTACTCACCCACACCTGCTGTTATTCTCCGACGACGGCATACGAACCAGTAAACCCTTGTACAGTCGTACTCCCCTCCGCGTGGGAAACAACTGCCGAGTCTTCCCTGGTTCCCTGTCGTTCCCTTCCTAGGCCTCGCCGTCGTCCACCACCCTGGTGCTCTCGGCGCGGCCTGGTCAATGTGGTCAACGACCGACATGCATCTGAAGTGGACTGTACGTGGAGAGGTTGACAGCTGGGTCCACGGCCGCACGCAAGGAAATGCATCCTTATTACGCGCCGACATCTGGGACCCACCGAAAGGGCCTCTGTATTTCGCGAAAAAAATGTTACCGCCGCTGACAGCTCTGACCCACCAGCTATATCTTCGCACGCAAGGAAGTGCCTCCTTATTACGCACAAAAAAATGAATACTCCCCCTGCTAGCTGGGGCTCAGTATAGTGGCAGGCTGACTTGTGGGCCTACTAAGTTGACGGGGACGGAGGGCTTTGTCAACTTAGTCAATATGCACGATTCTAGCTCCAGTGACCGTACGATGTCCATCCAACGGCCGTAGTGCTTCTTCAACCTCTGGTCTTCTTGCTCCAGCCGCCCAAACCAGCGCCGGTCGTGCCTCGTGCTCCTGCCTCCCATGGCCGGCTGCGATGCGGCGGAGGCCTCACCGGCCCCTACTACTCCCACCGCTGGCCAGACCATCCCTCTACTCACCCACACCCCCTGTTATTCTGCGGCGATGGCAGCCTCACACCGCAGCGAACCAGTGAACCCTCATACTCCTCTACGCGTGGGCATCCATTGCCGCGTCTTCCCTGGCTCCGCTCGTCCCCTTCCTAGGCCTCGCCGTCGTCCACCACCCTGGTGCTCTGATACGTCTCCAACGTATCTATAATTTTTGATTGTTCCATGCTATATTATATTCTGTTTTGGATGTTTAATGGGCTTTATTATACACTTTTAAATTATTTTTGGGACTAACCTATTAACCGGAGGCCCAGCCTAGAATTGTTGTTTTTCGCCTATTTCAGAGTTTTGCAGAAAAAGAATATCAAATGGAGTCCAAACGGAATGAAACCTTCGGGAACGTGATTTTTGGAACGAACGTGATCCAGAGGACTTGGACCCTACATGAAGAAAGCTACGAGGTAGGGGGCGCGCCTACCCCCCTGGGCGCGCCCTCCATCCTCTTGGGGCCCACGTTGCTCCACCGACATACTTCTTCCTCCTATATATACCTACGTACCCCCAAACTACCAGATACGGAGCCAAAAACCTAATTCCACCGCCGCAACCTTCTATACCCGTGAGATCCCATCTTGGGGCCTTTTCCGGAGCTCCGCTGGAGGGGGCATCGATCACGGAGGGCTTCTACATCAACACCATAGCCTCTCCGATGATGTGTGAGTAGTTTACCTCAGACCTTCAGGTCCATAGTTATTAGCTAGATGGCTTCTTCTCTCTCTTTGGATCTCAATACAAAGTTCTCCACAATTCTTGTGGAGATCTATTCGATGTAATCTTCTTTTGCGGTGTGTTTGTTGAGACCGATGAATTGTGGGTTTATGATCAAGTTTATCTATGAACAATATTTGAATCTTCTCTGAATTCTTTTATGTATGATTGGTTGTCTTTGCAAGTCTCTTCGAATTATCAGTTTGGTTTGGTCTACTAGATTGATCTTTCTTGCAATGGGAGAAGTGCTTAGCTTTGGGTTCAATCTTGCGGTGTCCGTTCCCAGTGACAGTAGGGGCAGCAAGGCACGTATTGTATTGTTGCCATCTAGGATAACAAGATGGGGTTTATATCATATTGCATGAGTTTATCCCTCTACATCATGTCATCTTACCTAAAGCGTTAGTCTGTTCTTTTGAACTTAATACTCTAGATGCATGTTGGATAGCGGTCGATGTGTGGAGTAATAGTAGTAGATGCAGGCAGGAGTCGGTCTACTTGTCGCGGACGTGATGCCTATATACATGATCATACCTAGATATTCTCATAACTATGCTCAATTCTGTCAATTGCTCAACGGTAATTTGTTTACCCATCGTAATACTTATGCTCTCGAGAGAAGCCACTAGTGAAACCTATGGCCCCCGGGTCTATTTTCCATCATATTAATTTCCCGTCAACAAGCTACTTCTGGCGCCGTTTTATTTTACTTTCTTTACTTTGCATCTTTATCATAAAAATACCAAAAATATTATCTTATCATATCTATCAGATCTCACTTTCGTAAGTGACCGTGAAGGGATTGACAACCCCTTTATTGCGTTGGTTGCGAGGATTTTATTTGTTTGTGTAGGTGCGAGAGACTCGTGCGTGGCCTCCTACTGGATTGATAACTTGGTTCTCAAAAACTGAGGGAAATACTTACGCTACTTTGCTGCATCACCCTTTCCTCTTCAAGGGAAAACCAACGCAGTGCTCAAGAGGTAGCATGCTCTCGGCGCGGCGTGGTCAACGTGGTCAAGGAACGGTTTCCATCGGACGTGGATTGTACGTGGAGAGGCTGATAGCTGGGTCCACGGCCGCAGCAAAGAAGTGCCTCCTTATTACGTGCAAAATAATTATTCCTCCACCTGACAGCGGGGACCCACCGGACGGGCCATCGTATTTCACAAAAAAAACGTTTCCCCCTGACTGCTGGGACCCACCAGCTACATCTTCGCATGCAAGGAAGTGCGTCCGGGCAAAAAAAAATGATTCGCCCCTTGACTGCTGGGACCCACCAGCTACATCTTCGCACGCAAGGAAGTGCCTGACAGTCGGGACCCACCTGGTCGAAGCGTACGTAGCGTTGTCATTCTGGTCGTGAACGTGTGCGTACATACTGGTCGATGTAGAGGCGCGCACGCAGCATGTACACGTACGTACAGCGGCCAGTGTGCAAGAAAGAAAATACGGCCACGTACGTACATACGGGCGGGGTCTCGAACGCCTACTCGCGCATACGTATGGCCAGGGCTCGTGTACATGGCTGGGTCGGAACGGAGAAACTGCGTCGTCGTCATGTTCATGGGGAGCCAACTGGCTAGGTCGGAACGGAATGCCTCGTCATGTTCATCGGGAGGGCTTGGACGGAACAGCCGATGGAAACGAGGCCTGGCGTACCGCAGAACGGAGGAAACGGCCTTGTGTTCAACCGGCCACGTTCGAAACGGGATCCTGTTCATCGGGAGGGGTCTAGCGTACCTCAAAACGGAGGAAACGGACCTCCTACGGTCGAAATGGGGGTCCTGTTGATCGGGAGGGGTGTGGCATACCGCAAAACGGAGGAAACAAACTTGTGTTGGAGCGCTACGGTCAAAACGGGGGTCCTGTTCACCGGGAGGGGTGTGGCGTACCGCAAAATGGGACTCCACGGGATACTGTTCATCTCCACCGTCGACCCCCTCCAGCCTCCACGGGCTATTGTTCATCCACCGTCGACCTCCTCCAGCCTCCACCTGCGACTGTTCATCCACGGGCTCCTGTTCATCCAGTCTCCACCGCGCGCTACTCCACCGGCTACTGTTCAACCAGCCCTCTCCACGGGCTCCTGTTCAACCACCCCTCCACGGGCTACTGTTCATCCAGCCCTCCATCGTCTACAGTTCATCGAGCCCTCCACGGGGTGGTCCTGTTCATCCAGCCCTCCGCGGGCTCCTGTTCATCCAGCCCCAACCGGCTCGATCGATCGGGGTCCTGTTCATCCAGAGGCAACACCACGGGGTCCTGTTCATCCACCCCCACCGGGAACTGTTCATCCAAACCCCCCCAGCAACGCTCACTGTTCATCCAGAGGCAGCATCGATCGGCTTCAGTTAGCAGCAGTAGCGAAGGAATCGCTCGATCGGGTTCAGTTAACAGCCATCGATCGATCGCTCGGGTTCAGTAATGCGTAGCCTGTAGTGCAATCGCTCGGGTTCAGTTAGAGCCCAACGCCTCGCACCCGCGCGCATGCGTGTACGAGAGAAACGCGCATCGCTCGGGCCCGACCACCCACCGTAACCGGGAACACCCCGATATTTTCCTCGCCCTTGCTTCTACCACGGTTGTTTCCGTCATGGACGGCCCAAAGAATGTCATGCAGCTGCGTCTCCAGCCCGCCCGGGACGAAAAGCCCATTTTCTGTCATGATTTTTTGTCATAGAAGTAGGATCCCACCACATCTATGATGATACCGGGTTGTGTCACACTTATCGTCATAGAAGTGTCATAAGTATGACAGAATTTTTTTCGTTCGACCCAAAATGTCACGGATGTGTCTTTTTTTGTAGTGCTTTCCGCAGTGGCTATCATGCACTGCTCGGACAAACCGCGTTTGCTCGCTTCAATGCGGTCCCACATTATGCCTATCTAAAACTCAAGATGCCAGGACCACGCGGTGTTATAACAGTCAATGGAAACATGGAGCGCTCCCTCCATACTGAGGAACACACCGCGGCCCTCGCAGCGGAAGTACAGCGTGGCCTTATCAAGCCAAACCCTACATCGGCAGTCAAGCCATCGGACACTGTCAAACGACTCCGGACTACCCTGCAGAATGACAGTCCAGCACGTCAGGAGCTCGATTAGCAATTCAGCCTCCGTCTCAGTCCCAACCGAATTGCGGCATATGTATCGCGCGTACATAACTACGCACTAAAGATACCATGGGCAAATATGGAGGCATATTAAAGATAAAGTCCACAATATGTCTCGATCCTACCTGGACCCTCATATCCTCTTTTTTTCTTATTTTTGTTTTTTGAGGTTCCTTACAACCCACATCACCTTTTGATGGTGCCAAGGGCCCTTTTTCCGGACCCCTTATGAAAACCCGATCGTTAATCCTCTGAAAGGATCATACACCAAGGCGAAAAGCTGCGCTAACGTGCGGTAGAGTATCTAAAGGATCTTCAAAGATCACCTCTTCCTTTTTTAGGACCTGTACACAACATTCCCTTGTGCTCGGCATGTAAAATAGCCTCGATGCTTATAACATTATGTGTACAAATACGTTTTGACGTATCAATCAGACTATAGTGGAAACAGTTTTTCACCCAACCTATTCGGTATTGGCTTATTTCCTAATCTGTATTCCCTCTTTCTCGTCTGATTGTCATGTACACCTCTGTTCGACTTAAATCGCTAGGGGCTTCATTCAGCCACGTACATTTCTTAAAAATAAAATAAGTCTGAACACTTTTATAGTACATTCGGCGTCCCGAATATAGCATTATATGCATCGGCTCCGAATCATGTCTTTGGTCAATAGTTGGGTTGCCTGTCTCCTGTGGTTACTGCCTTACATTCCGCTTGTTCAGCTAAGGTAGTAAAGGGAGAACTACTGCGATTGTGTTTCTGGTTCATCCGGATAAACGCCTCAGTAGAGAAAGCCAAAAACTGACTATCATGATGCGGCAAGAGCTGGTCAGCTATTCGGTGACTAAGTATAAATCTCTTACGATTTTTTCTATGTTACGCGAAGGACCGGTCTTCACCCGGTCAGGCGTCTACAGGACCCAAGTTCGGATAATCGAACAATACCAGGGGCTGCGCCTACAATCCTATTCAAACTCCTATGGCTAAGTGAGAGTGATAAAGCCGCATAGTCTGATTGCCTGGTTTGCCGCACTAACACCTCCTTCAAGGACCAAGCCGTTGCGTTAAGTGTGTTTATGTGTTGTTCCGAACACCCCCGTACTACCTACGTGGTGGCTGAAGCCGACGACTGGCCAACTCTCAGATACCGTAAACGGCCGCACAGGAGGGAAATAATTTGATATGAAACTAGCAAAAATATTATACAAAAGCCTTGTTTTCATAATACAAAGTTCGGGCAGCATAGATACATTCATTTAAAAATGATGTCCTTCGAACACTGGCCCTCTACAATGCGGGATCCTTCCAGGACTTCATCAAAATACCGCTCCGGCGTGCGGTACTCCTTGATGGCGGGCGGTCCCTCGGTTGCAAGCTTGGTAGCATTCCTCTTCGCCCACTGCACCTTGACACGGGCGAAGGCCATCCGGGCACCTTCGATACAGACTGACCGCTTTATAGCATCAAGTCGAGGGCAGGCATTCACTAGCCGCTTCACGAGCCTGAAGTAACCGCTGGGTATGGGCTTGGCTGGCCAAAGACGGACTATAACATCCTTCATGGCCAATTCAGCCACCCTATGCAGTTTGGTCAGCTGCTTCAGCTGATCACTGAGGGGCACTAGATTCTCTGGCGCAAGGTACTACGACCAGAACAGCTTCTCCGCTGAGCTCCCCTCTTTGGCTCGGAAGAACTCCGCAACATCAGCAATACTCCGGGATAGATCCGCAAACGCTCTTGGAGAACTCCAAATGCGGGTCAGTAAGATGTACCTTCTCCTTACAAACTTGCTCTGCATATTAAAGGCCTTACCCGCCGCGATTTGCTTTGCCTCCTGGATCTTCCGGCAGGCGCCTTGGGCTTCAACCCGGGCCTCCTTCGTGCTTTGGAGCGCCGTAGCAAGTTCGGAATCTTGATCCGACACCTTGCGCTCCAAGGACTCACACTTGCTTATAGCATCCTTGAGCTCTTGTTGGACTTCATCCAACCTCGCTTCATGTTTTAGGCAGGTGGCTCGTTCCTCCTCCGCCTCTTTCCTGGCTTCGGCCAGCGCGCTCTTGAGGGTCTCGACCTCAGATGCGTTACCTATGAGCATAATTATAAAACTCATTCAGCTAATAAATCAGAACTCGTATTATTTCAGATATGTTTCGGTATCGCATACCTTGCTTTTCCTCCAATATCCGCTTTACTTCGGACACTTCGGCGGCATGAGAGGTTGCCGCTAACATCGAAGCCTGTTTATCCAAATAGACATGTATGTTATCTCCAATGAAGAACTATTCAATCCTCTGTTCAGCCATTCTTCGCGAACGCCGAACAGAGTCTCAGGGGCTACTATCTATACACAGGCATTCCTTTTAGATATAGAAATAGCTAAAAAATATTACATACCTCAAAGCCTGTTAGAAGGCTGGTATAAGCTTCGTTCAATCCATTTTTAGCGGACCGAACCTTTTCAACCACTGTACCCATAAGGGTACGATGTTCCTCCATAATGGAAGCGCTCTGAAGCGCTTCCACCAGAGTTTCCGGCGCCTCCGGATTGACAGAGGTCACCGGTGGAGTTGGCGCGCCCCCTTCTTTTGAAGGAGGCTGCTCGCCCGGTTCCGGAGCCGTATGGATCTTCAGAATAATATTCGGTCGGGGGCCGAATTGGGCATGGCCCCCGTCGCCAGTCTCCATGGGGGTCAGTTCCCCCCTCTTTTCGGCAGCAGAGGTATTACCCTCCGCCACCACCTTCACGGCCTCCCGCACCTCCCCATGACCTGTAGAGGTTCTTCAGGACAACACTTCGGTGTTGTCCGTAGCGGTGGGCGTAGAGGCCTGTGGAGGCGACTCGCTCTCCATCAGGTTCGGCCCCAGCGAATTCCCAGAGGACGACGATCGTTGGGGGAGATCGCGAGCCGGACTACAACGTGCAATTTAATATGTTAGAACCACAAGGCATAAAACCGGATATATGTACGGTGTCTTTGGATGCTTACGATCTGGCCAGGGGCTTTGGCCTGGGGCGCCACTCGGGGATGGCGTCGGCGTCCTATTCGGAATCATCCGAAAGGGAGAGTTTCCCCTTCTTGGACGCCTCGGCCTCTAGGTCTACGGAAGCCGCCCTTTTCTTCTTTCCCCCCCTTAAAGGGAGAATTTCTCTCCTCCTCCTCTTCATCTTCGTCATGAGAGGAGAGAGTCTTGGTGTCTTTGGACACAATGTCCGAAGCGCCTTTACGGCGGAGGCCACCTCTGGCCTCCTTGCCCTTCTTCTTGGCCTTCTTCTCCAGCGCCTGATATGGCACCGGAACCAGCATCCTCGTCAACAGAGGAATGGCTGGGTCTTCGGGTAGCGGAGCCGGACATTGGATCCGCTCCGCCTTCTTTGTCCAGCCATGTGGGAAGAATGGAAAGCTTAATATACTCCTTGGCTTTACAAATTAAGGTCATCAGAAGACTTGCGGGAGTGACCGGATGAGTGCGGTCGAGGCCGATGTCTTCGGTCGTTTTTGGCCACGACTTCTGAGCCGTTGAAAAGCAGCGTCCATATGTCTTCGTGCATCGTGCCGAAGAACCGCTGCAGGGTCTGACGACTGGCCGGGTCGAATTCCCACATATATAGAGTCCGGCGTTGGCAGGGGAGAATCCGGCGAAAAAGCATCACCTGGATCACGCTGGCAAGACTGGTGTTCTTGTCTATCATACCCTTGACGCGCTTCTGTAGCGTCATCACCTCGTCGGACGACGCCCAATCCAGGCCCTTGTTGAGCCATGATGTAAGCCGCATTGGAGGCCCAGACTTGAACTCGGGAGGGGCGGCCCATGTGGCGTTACGGGGTTCCGTGATATAGAACCACTCCTGCTGCCATCCCTTGACAGTCTCCACGAAGGTCCCCTTGGGCCAGGTGACGTTGGGAAGTTTGCTCACCATGGGGCCACCCCACGTGTTGACCATCAACCACCTTCAGCTTCACATTGAAGACCTTGAGCCATAGGCCAAAGTGGGGGGATGCGGAGGAATGCCTCGCACACGACGATGAACGCCGAAATGTTGAGGAAGGAATTCGGGGCTAGATCATGGAAATCTAACCCGTAGTAAACCATGAGGCCGCAGACAAAATGATGGAGGGGAAACCCTAGTCCGCAAAGGAAATGAGAGATAAACACTACCCTCTCATTAGGCTCCGGGATGGGGATGATCTGCTTTTTGGCAGGAAGCCGGTGGGCGATTTCTTTAGCTAAGTACCCTGCTTCCCGGAGTTCCTTGATGTTCCCCTCTGTAATGGAGGAAGCCATCCACTTGCCCTGAGCTCCGGATCCGGACATGACTGGAGTGTTTGCTGGAGACGGAAGGGATTGAACTTGGGCGCTGGAGCTCGAGGGCAGATGGGCTGAGGAGGAAGAAGGCGTGGGGTAAAAAGACGGATCCTTATCTTCTTATAAAGGTTGTGGATATCAAGCATCCCCCCACAAGTCTTAAAACTCGCCTATTCCCAAGGGGATGTGTGAATGGCACGATTGGATTACCCAAACCCGTATCGATGAGAATCCCGTGATAAGGGGACACGGTCTCTGCTTTGACAAGACGTGTCAATGGCCGTGCCTCGAAACGCAAAGCGGGGGCCGTAAAACGATTCAGAATAATAACAAGGCCATAACATAACGTCTCGCCGAAAAAGTTGCCCGTGGACGTGACTTATTTTGTTTTAAGTATTGTTTCCCTTACGGCTTAGGGTTGTAATTATTGGACAGAGCCGGATACAGTTCTTATGTGCAGAAGACTGCTTTGGATTATTCGGAGAAGGAACCCGCCTTGCAATGCCGAAGACAATCTGCGTGCCAGATACATCGTCATTGAAGCCCGGTTCAGGGGCTACTGAGGGAGTCCTGGACTAGGGGGTCCTTGGGCGTCCGGGCTATGTGATATTGTGACACCCAAAATTTCATTTGGATTTTTCAAAATTTTTACTTGACTTGAAGGAGGTGATTTAAAATTTTCTTCAAAGGAACCCTCCCTTTCAAAATATTTTTTTATGGCAAGAGTTTTATTTGGTTTCACCCAAGACTTGTTTTTGGTCTTGGAGGTTCTTGCTTTTTATTTTGGACTCAAGCCAAAATGCTTTTCACTTGGGAAAAATGTCTTTTGAAAATTTCTTTGAAAATACTCTATAGCTTTTGGAATAATCCTTTACCACTTTCAACAAATCTCTCTTGCCATGACCTTAGTGCAAATCCACTCTCATAAACCTTTACTTATCTTTGGATCATGATTTACTTCAAGTCCAGCAAGTTGGACCTCTCCATATTTTTATTTTCCACTTATTTCTTATCAAAACAATTTCTACCTTATATCTTGATCATTGGAGGTTTACAAAGGAACTACTCTTTCTGCTTTGATTTTTGCCCCCAAACATTTTTCCCTTCCTAGTCCTTTGAACCCTCAACCAAGATCCATGAAGATCCACTGGTCTCCAGTTCAAATTTTTCAAACTATACTTGCTGCAAGTTTGGACCAGATTTGCCAAATTTGATGAAATTCATTCAAATCCTTCTCCAAAAATTCTGAGTAAAATCAGGCAGCCTCTGGGTGCATTGAGTGGTCACCTCACCAAGCCCCAGCTCCAGGAAAAATTTTCTTCATACCTAATCATTTCATCGAACACCTTCAGAGCACTGTCAATATCAGGTTCAGTCAAATTCAGTTAACAGTGGCTGAATCACTGTCGTTTTCTTCAGTGTCTGTTGTCGATCTCGCCAGTGCCCGGCGTCGCCGTGTTTCCTGTCCCCTCCCCCTTGTCCTCTGCACCGCACGAGCGCCTGGATGCTTGCGGGCGTCGGCGACGAGCTGGAGGAGGTGCGCCGCCCCGTGACCGACGCCAGCGGCGGCTTTGCGGCCGCCAGAGAGAGGCGCAGCGCAGACGGTGCCACCCAGCGCCGCCCAAGCCACCGGAGAGCGCCGCGTGGTCTTCCACTCCCCAGTGCGCGCTGCCACCCTCGTCGTGAACCGTTGGGCGCGGAGCGCGCTCTCTGCCGCCGTCGTGCCCGTGCGGCCACCCCACCGTGGACCGGCGCCATTACGCCAAGACCGACCAGGATTAGCGGGGGAACGGCACCAGTACACATCACTGATGCTGCCTGGCCACCTAAACTCCTTGCCAAGCCGCTGCCTCGCCGTAATTGCTCGCCGGAGCAACCCCGTTCACGGCCAACCCTCGAGCCGCCTATAAATAGAGGCCCCGAGCTCTAGCTAGTACCCACACCACCTCTACACTCCACCAAGACCCTGCCTAGCCACTGGAAGAGCCCCGAGGAAGTCTCCTTCCTCAACTCCGGCCGCCGCGACCCGCCACGGGATCCAGCTCGATTCGCTCCCGTGCGTGCACCTCTGCCTCCCATCTCTTGCCAGTAGCTCTCTAGTGCATCCCTCCTTCTGACCCGCGCTTCAATTCGAAGTTTGCAGCACACCACCGGAGTTCCCCACCATCGCCCGAGCCGCCGTCCGCCGGAGAAAGTGTCGCCGTCGACGTGGTGCTCCCCGACGCCCAAGTCCACCACCCACCGACGCGGAAGGACACGCTGATACTCTTGGTACACTCCGATCTCCCTGACTCGCCGTGGTTCGACGCCGGCGACCACCGCAGCCTTCGGGCGCCAGCGAGGTCTTTCAAACCTGACATGTGGACCCCCCACGTCAGCCTCTCTTTCTTTCCCCGTGAACCGTTTTCTGTTGGCGCCTTCGGGCAGAGTACGTTTTCTCTGTGGGCTTGCGCGTTTCTATTCGAACCGTTTTCTGTTTTCTCAGTTAAACCCCTGGAACTTTTCTGTTTCATTACAGATGAGTCCCTGGACAGAAACCCTTATAACTTTTTAATAAAAAGTGATTTTTGAGTGATTCTTTTTCTGACGGTCTTAAAATTTTGTCTAGTTTTTTATGGGATTTATTTGAAAAATTGTTGGAACAAATTTTATGCACGCGTTGGTTTTCACGTTAGTATGCTTTTTCGCTATACCGTAGGTTCCGGAAGAGGTGACGGAGCCGCAAACTTCGCCGAGCTAGATTCCGACTTCTCCGAACCAGGCAAGCATGTTTGAACCTTTGATATGATAGGTGTTTGCATGATTGCGTGAAAGGTTGTGCATGGCATACGAGTATCGGTGAGCACCTCGTTGCATGTGAGGCAACTACCCGTGTGTTCCAAAGTTACGGTGATCTCTGATGAGAGATGGCCTAGTCATGTGGTGACATGAAGGGCAGTAAGGTGGTACTGTTGTAGCATGCCAGCCTTACATCATCCGTTAAATTCTGACGTTAACGTGGACGGAGTCACGTTATCGTTCTTCCCCCTTCCGTGCTACCACATGTTTTCTGCCAGAATGCGGTTTAGTAAGTTGGTAACCTCTTTTCGTGTACACACCAAACAGAGGGGCCGGGATGATGGTTCCATGGCCCTGGATTAAAGCCAGTCATCCGGTCAGGGAGCATGGGTGTTTCCGGTTGGGACCGAGAGGGGGACACCCCTTAGAGCGCGCGTATAGAAATTTTGATCCCATGCTACGCGAGGTTGTAGCCTCCCCGTCTCAAGGTTTTTCTTGAACGTTGCCGAGGGTGATTCCTGGCTTCGGAATGTTGAATGGGTGTGTACTGGTTAGACGTGTTTCTTCCAAAAACACCATAGACGGAACTAGTCCCCGTGACTACTGAAATCCGTTGGCTGTGGTTAAAGTACAAACTCTGTAGAGTCAAATCCTTTCGAGTCATCGTATCCATGGTCAAGTATCGTGATCAGTGTATCCATATCTATGTCAAGTCCTCGTGGTTTGTTCTTCTTTCCGGTAAGTGAGCATGAGTAGTAGACTTAGCTGAACGTTACTCCTGTGGATGGACTAACCCTGTTGTTTATCTCATGTCTGATTATTCTCTGGATATGATTTAAATTCTTGAGCTAATAAGATGTTAAGTTATGAAGCCCTTTATGTGATGTCGCTCAGACGTCCGACTGTGGCATGTTTGTCTTTTATTCCCAATATAAGCCCTTTATGTAATGTCGCTCAGATGTCCGACTGTGGCATGCACTATCGTTTATTTCCTTTTATAAGCCCTTTATGTGGTGTCGCCCTGACGCCCGACTGCGGCATTATTATTCTTGCAGTTTCCTCTCGAGGAGTCATTCAGACCCTCGTTTGGCACCCAGTATTTATTTTGGGATTTCGGGAGGACTACCGCCCGACTACTCTGTTATTTTCCCATGCATTATTATCTCTATGTCTGAACGCACTTGTTAATCTGTTCATATGCTTCATGTTTACATTTGTTATATCTTATGTCCGAACTGTCTTGCGAGTACTTTCATAGTACTCACCTGGCTTGTTGATTTGGCCAGATGTTGACGAAGGCGATCTCTTGGATGAAGAGTTTGATAGTGCGTCCGACGCCTAGAGGAGTCCCAGTCAGTCCTGTGCGATCCCGGATATTGGTCACTTGTATTATATACGCTTCCGCCACCCGCAATAAGTCTCCTCGAGCCTCACTCCGACGATCGAAGGGCTGTAGTTTTCAGGAGTCATATCACCCACTTCGCGGTGATATTTCCACCACCGTTGTTATCGTGAGTTAGTAGTCATACCACCCTATCCGCCGTTATGTTTTATCGGCGTTCATGTAATAAATTGTTGAGCAGTCTCCGCTCAACCTTGTATTATATTCAGTACTCCTGGTATTTTTTCTTCTGTGACCAAGATATTGTCTACCAGTGAGAAGGAATTCTTCTTTACTGGTCCGTAAAAGGGATTGGTCTCTCAATAAATATTTTATTGAAAAACCGGTCGTGACAGATATGGGTCAGACTAATGGGCCGTGAAGATACAAGATCAAAAACCTTCCCCCGTGTCCGGATGGGGCTCTCCTTTGCGTGGATGGCAAGCTTGGCATTCGGATAATATATTTTCCTTTCTCTATAAACCAACTCTGTACAACCCTAGGCCCCACTGGTGTCTATATAAACCAGAGGGTTTAGTCCGTAGAGGTAATCATAATCATGCAGGCTAGACATCTAGGGTTTAGCCATTACGATCTCGAGGTAGATCAACTCTTGTAACCCCTATACTCATCAAAGTCAATCAAGCAGGAAGTAGGGTATTACCTCCATTAAGAGGGCCCAAACCTGGGTAAACATCGTGTCCCCTGCCTCCTGTTACCTTCGATCCTTAGACGCACAGTTCCGGACCCCCTACCTGAGATCTGCCGGTTTTGACACTGACAACTATATCGTCATCGAACGTTAATAGCGTGTGGACCCTACGGGTTCGACAACTATGTAGAGATGACTGAGACACCTCTCCGGTCAATAACCAATAGCTGAACCTGGATGCCCATATTGGCTCCTACATATTCTACAAAGATCTTTATCGGTCGAACCGTTATGACAACATACGTAATTCCCTTTGTCCATCGGTATGTTACTTGCCCGAGATTCGATCGTCGGTATCTTCATACCTAGTTCAATCTCGTTACCGGCAAGTCTCTTTACTCGTTCCATAATACATCACCTCGTGACTAACTCCTTAGTCGTTTTCTTGCAAGCTTATGATGTGTATTACCGAGAGGGCCCAGAGATACCTCTCGGATACTCAGAGTGACAAATCCTAATCTCGATCTATGCCAACTCAACAAACACCTTCGGAGATACCTGTAGAGCATCTTTATAATCACCCATTTACGTTGTGACGTTTCATAGCACACAAGGCATTTCTCCGGGATCCGGGAGTTGCATAATCTCATAGTCGAAGGAATATGTATTTGACATGAAGAAAGCAATAGCTATAAAACTGAACGATCATTATTCTAAGCTAACGGGTGGGTCTTGTCCATCACATCATTCTCCTAATGATGTGATCCCATTATCAAATGACAACTCATGTCAATGGTTAGGAAACCTTAACCATCTTTGATCAACGAGCTAGTCTAGTGAGGCTCACTAGGGACACGTTGTTTGTTTATGTATTCACACATGTATTAAGGTTTACGATCAATACAATTCTAGCATGAATAATAAACCTTTATCATGAATAAGGAAATATAAAATAACAACTTTATTATTGCCTCTAGGGCATATTTCCTTCAGTCTCCCACTTGCACTAGAGTCAATAATCTAGTTCACATCGCCATGTGATTATCACCAATAGTTCACATCGCCATGTGATTAACACCCGTAGTTCACATCGCCATGTGACCAACACCCGAAGGGTTTACTAGAGTCAATAATCTAGTTCACATCACCATGTGATTAACACCCAAAGAGTACTAAGGTGTGATCATGGTTTTCTTGTGAGAGAGGTTTAGTCAACGGGTCTTCCATATTCAGATCCGTATGCATGTATTTTGCAAGTTTCTATGTCTACAATGCTCTGCATGGAGCTACTCTAGCTAATTGCTCCCACTTTCAATATGTATCCAGATTGAGACTCAGAGTCATCTGGATCAGTGTCAAAGCTTGCATCGACGTAACCCTTTACGACGAACTCTTTGTCACATCTGTAACCGAGAAAAATTTCCTTAGTCCTCGTTAGGTACCTAAGGATAATTTTGACCGATGTCCAGTGATCTACTCCTGGATCACTATTGTACCCCCTTGCCAAACTCATGGCAAGGTACACAATAGGTCTGGTACACAGCATGGCATACTTTATAGAACCTATGTCTGAGGCATAGGGAATGACTTTCATTCTCTCTCTCTCTCTATCTTCTGTTGTGGTCGGGTTTTTGAGTCTTACTCAACTTCACACCTTGTAACACAGGCAAGAACCCTTTCTTTGACTGATCCATTTTGAACTTCTTCAAAACTTTGTCAAGGTATGTGCTTTGTGAAAGTCCTATTAAGCGTCTTGATCTATCTCTACAGATCTTGATGCCCAATATATAAGCAGCTTCACCGAGGTCTTTCATTGAAAAACTCTTATTCAAGTATCCTTTTATGCTTTCCAGAAATTCCGTATCATTTCCAATCGACAATATGTTATCTACATATAATATCAGAAATGCTACAGAGCTCCCACTCACTTTCTTGTAAATACAGGCTTCACCATAAGTCTGTATAAAACCATATGCTTTGATCACCTCATCAAAGCGTATATTCCAACTCCGAGATGCTTGCACCAGTCCATAGATGGATCGCTGGAGCTTGCATTCTTTGTTAGCACCTTTAGGATCGACAAAATCTTCTGATTGCATCATATACAACTCTTCTTTAAGATATCCATTAAGGAATGCAGTTTTGACATCCATTTGCCAGATTTCATAATCATAAAATGTGGCAATTGCTAACATGATTCGGACAGACTTAAGCATCGCCACGGGTGAGAAAGTCTCATCGTAGTCAACTCCTTGAACTTCTTGAAAACCTTTTGCGACAAGTCAAGCTTTGTAGACAGTAACATTACCATCAGCGTCCGTCTTCTTCTCGAAGATCCATTTATTATCTATGACTCGCCAATCATCGGGCAAGTCCACCAAAGTCTACACTTTGTTCTCATACATGGATCCTATCTCAGATTTCATGGCCTCCAGCCATCTGTCGGAATCTGGGCTCATCATAGCTTCTTCATAGTTCGTAGGTTTGCCTTGGTCTAGTAACATGACTTCCAGGACAGGATACCCGTACCACTCTGGTGCGGAACGTGTTCTGGTTGACCTATGAAATTCAGTAGTAACTTGATCTGAAGTTTTATGATCATCATCATTAGCTTCCTCTCTAGTTGGTGTACGCATCACGGGAACGGTTTTCTCTGATGTGCTACTTTCCAATTCGAGAGAAGGTACAATTACCTCATTAAGTTTTACTTTCCTCCCACTCACTTCTTTCATGAGAAACTCCTTCTCTAGAAAGGATCCATTCTTAGCAACAAAGATCTTGCCTTCAGATCTGTAGTAGAAGGTGTACCCAATGGTTTCCTTAGGGTATCCTATGAAGACGCACTTCTCCGCTTCGGGTTCGAACTTATCAGGCTGAAGCCTTTTGACATAAGCGCCGTATCCCAAACTTTTAAGAAATGACAGCTTAGGTTTCTTGCCAAACCACAGTTCATACAGTGTCATCTCAACAGATTTAGATGGTGCCCTATTTAATGTGAATGTGGTTGTCTCTAATGCATAACCCCAAAACAATAGTGGTAAAGTGGTAAGAGACATCATAGAACGAACCATATCTAATAAAGTACGGTTACGACATTCGGACACACCATTACGCTGTGGTGTTCCAGGTTGCGTTAGTCTTGAAACTATTACACATTGTTTTATATGAAGGCCAAACTCGTAACTCAAATATTCGCCTCCGCGATCAGATCGTAGAAACTTTATTTTCTTGTTATGATGATTCTCCACTTCACTCTGAAATTCTTTGAACTTTTCAAATGTTTCAGACTTGTGTTTCATTAAGTAGATATACCCATATCTGCTCAAGTCATCTGTGAAGGTTAGAAAATAATGATACCCGCTGCGTGCCTCAACACTCATCGGACCGCATGCATCGGTATGTACTATTTTCAATAAGTCATTAGCTCGCTCCATTGTTCCGGAGGACGGAGTTTTAGTCATCTTGCCCATGAGGCATGGTTCGCAAGTATCGAATGATTCATAATCAAGTGATTCCAAAAGTCCATCCGCATGGAGTTTCTTCATGGCTTTACACCAATATGACCTAAACAGCAGTGCCACAAGTATGTTGCACTATCGTTATCAACTTTGCATCTTTTGGCATCAATATTATGAATATGTGTATCACTACGATCAAGATTCAATAAACCATTTACATTGGGTGTATGTGTTGGGGAACGTTGTATTTCAAACTTTTCCTATGATCACACAAGATCTATCTAGGAGAAGCATTGCAACGAGCGGGGAGAGTATGTCCACGTACCCTCGTAGACCGAAAGCGTAAGCGTAAGCGTTAAGTAACGCGGTTGATGTAGTCGAACGTCTTCGCGATCCAACCGATCAAGTTCTGAACGCACCTCAGCTCAGTGACGCCCCTCGAAATCTAGATCTAGCTGAGGCCGAGGGAGAGTGCCGTCAGCACGACGGCGTCATGACAGTGATGATGAAGTTACTGGCGCAGGGCTTCGCCTAAGCACTACGATGATATGACCGACGTGGAAAACTGTGGAGGGGGGCACCGCACACGGCTAAAGATCAACTTGTGTGTCTATGGGGTGCCCCCCCCCCGTATATAAAGGAGGGGAGGAGGGGGCCGGCCGGCCAAAAGGGATGCGCCCAAGGGGGGGAATCCTACTACTAGTAGGAGTAGGTTCCCCCTTTTCCTAGTCCAACTAGGAGAAGAAGGAAGGAGAGGGAGAGGGAGAGCGAAAGAGGGGCCGCGCCCCCTTCCCCTTGTCCTATTCGGACTCCCCTTGGGGGGGCGCACCACCTCCTGGCTGCGGCCCTCTCTCTCCCCTAAATCCCACTAAGGCCCATAACTTCCCGGGGGTTTCCGGTAACCCTCCGACACTCCGGTTTTATCCGAAACTATCCGGAACACTTCCGGTGTCCGAATAACATGGTCCAATATATTAATCTTTATGTCTCGACCATTTCAAGACTCCTCGTCATGTCCGTGATCTCATCCGGGACTCCGAACAACCTTCGGTACATCAAATCACATAACTCATAATACAAATCGTCATCGAACGTTAAACGTGCGGACCCTACAGGTTCGAGAACTATGTAGACATGACCGAGACACTTCTCTGGTCAATAACCAATAGCGGAACCTGGATGCTCATAGTGGTTTCTACATATTCTACGAAGATCTTTCTCGGTCAAACCACACAACAACATATGTTGTTCCCTTTGTCATCGGTATGTTACTTGCCCGAGATTCGATCGTCGGTATCATCATACCTAGTTCAATCTTGTTACCGGCAAGTCTCTTTACTCGTTCCGTAATGCATCATCCCGTGACTAACTCATTAGTCACATTGCTTGCAAGTCTTATAGTGATGTGCATTACCGAGAGGGCCCAGGGATACCTCTCCGAAACGCGGAGTGACAAATCCTAACTCGATCTATGCCAACCCAACAAACACCATCGGAGACACCTGTAGAGCATCTTTCTAATCACCCAGTTACG
Source organism: Aegilops tauschii subsp. strangulata (assembly GCF_002575655.3). NCBI lineage: Eukaryota > Viridiplantae > Streptophyta > Magnoliopsida > Poales > Poaceae > Aegilops > Aegilops tauschii. The sequence continues at coordinate 432,165,981 of NC_053035.3, forward strand.
TTGTGATGTTTGATAGCACACTAAGTGTTCCTCCGGTATTCGGGAGTTGCATAATCTCATAGTCATAGGAACATGTATAAGTCATGAAGAAATCAATAGCAATAAACTAAACGATCATAGTGCTAAGCTAACGGATGGGTCTTGTCCATCACATCATTCTTTAATGATGTGATCCCGTTCATCAAATGACAGATCCCGTTCATCAAATGACAACACATGTCTATGGCTAGGAAACTTAACCATCTTTGATTAACGAGCTAGTCAAGTAGAGGCATACTAGGGACACTCTATTTGTCTATGTTTTCACACATGTACTAAGTTTCAGATTAATACAATTCTAGCATGAATAATAAACATTTATCATGATATAAGGAAATATAAATAACAACTTTATTATTGCCTCTAGGGCATATTTCCTTCAGTCTCCCACTTGCACTAGAGTCAATATTCTAGATTACATTGTAATTATTCTAACACCCATGGAGTCTTGGTGCTTATCATGTTTTGCTCGTGAGAGAGGCTTAGTCAACGGGTCTGCAACATTCAGATCCGTATGTATCTTGCAAATCTCTATGTCCCCTTCCGACACTTGATGACGGATGGAATTGAAGCGTCTCTTGATGTGCTTGGTTCTCTTGTGAAATCTGGATTCCTTCGCCAAGGCTATTGCTCCAGTATTGTCACAAAAGATTTTATTGACCTGATGCACTAGGTATGACACCTAGATCGGATATGGACTCCTTCATCCAGACTCCTTCATTTGCTGCTTCTGAAGCAGCTATGTATTCCACTTCACACGTAGATCCCGCCACGACGCTCTGCTTAGAACTGCACCAACTGACAGCTTCACCATTCAATATAAACACGCATCCGGTTTGTGACTTAGAGTCATCCAGATCAGTTTCAAAGCTTGCATCGACGTAACCATTTACGACGAGCTCTTTGTCACCTCCATAAACGAGAAACATATCCTTAGTCCTTTTCAGGTATTTAAGGATGTTCTTGACCGCTGTCCAGTGATCCACTCCTGGATTACTTTGTTACCTCCCTACTATACTTATAGCAAGGCACACATCAGGTTTGGTACACAGCATTGCATACATGATAGAACCTATGGCTGAAGCATAGGGAATGACATTCATTTTCTCTCTATCTTCTGCAATGGTCAGGCATTGAGTCTCACTCAACTTCACACCTTGTAACACAGGCAAGAACCCTTTCTTTGACTGATCCATTTTGAACTTCTTCAAAATCTTGTCAAGGTATGTGCTTTGTGGAAGTCCAATTAAGCGTCTTGATCTATCTCTATAGATCTTGATGCCCAATATGTAAGCAGCTTCACCGAGGTCTTTCATTGAAAAATTCTTATTCAAGTATCCTTTTATGCTATCCAGAAATACTGTATCATTTCCAACCAACAATATGTCGTCCACATATAATATTAGAAATGCTACAGAGCTCCCACTCAGTTTCTTGTAAATACAGGCTTCTCCAAAAGTCTGTATAAAACCATATGCTTTGATCACACTATCAAAACGTTTATTCCAACTCCGAGAGGCTTGCACTAGTCCATAAATGGATCGCTGGAGCTTGCACACTTTGTTAGCATCCTTTGGATCGGTAAAACCTTCCGGTTGCATCATATACAACTCTTCTTCCAGAAATCCATTCAGGAATGCAGTCTTGACATTCATTTGCCAAATTTCATACATAAAATGCGGCAATTGCTAACATGATCCGGACGGACTTAAGCATCGCTACGGGTGAGAAAGTCTCATTGTAGTCAACTCCTTGCACTTGTCGAAAACCTTTCGCAACAAGTCGAGCTTTGTAGACAGTAACATTACCGTCAGCGTTAGTCTTCTTCTTGAAGACCCATTTATTCTCGATGGCTTGCCGATCATCAGGCAAGTCAACCAAAGTCCACACTTTGTTCTCATACATGGACCCCATCTCAAATTTCATGGCCTCAAGCCATTTCGCGGGATCTGGGCTCATCATTGAGGGAGTCCTGGATTAAGGGGTCCTCGGGTGTCCGGACTATGTAACATGGGCCGGACTGATGGGCCGTGAAGATACAAGACAGAAGACTCTCTCCCATGTCTGGATGGGACTCTCCTTGGCGTGGAAGGCAAGCTTGGCATCCGGATATGAAGATCCCTTTCTCTGTAACCGACTTTGTACAACCCTAGTCCCCTCCGGTGTCTATATAAACCGGAGGGTTTAGTCCATAGGGATAATCATAATCATACAGGCTAGACTTTTAGGGTTTTAGCCATTATGATCTCGTGGTACATCAACTCTTGTAATACTCATATTCATCAAGATCAATCAAGCAGGAAGTAGGGTATTACCTCCATAGAGAGGGCCCAAACCTGGGTAAACATCGTGTCCCCTGTCTCCTGTTACCATCGACCTTAGACGCATAGTTCGAAACCCCCTACCCGAGATCCGCCGGTTTTGACACCGACATTGGTGCTTTCATTAAGAGTTCCGCTGCGTCGTCTTCTAGAGGATCGATGGCCCCGTCTATCATCTACAACAATGTTATCCAGGGGGAAGTTTTCCTCCCCGGACAGATCTTCATATTCGGCGGCTTCACACTGTGCGCCAACTCGCTTGGCCATCTAGAGCAGATCGACAGCTACGCCCCTGGCCATCAGGTCAGGTTTGGAAGCTTGAACTACATTGCCGATATCCGCGGAGACTTGATCTTCGACGGATTCGAGCCCATGGCAGCCGCTCCCTGCCACCGTGATGAACATGACGTAAATCTGTCATCGGACTGTACCCAGGAGATAGCGCCTGTAACTGCTCTGGCCCTAGATCCGAAGCAGATTGCGCCACCCGAGGACGGGAAGCTCAACCCCGCCACGGAAGCCGCAGACTCAGCGGCGTTAGAGCCGCACACAGATCCAACCTCGAGCGGGATCTGTGTCACCGGAACCTCGGATTCGTCTCCGGCTATAGGTTCCGAACCGCGTGCATCCGCGCCCATTGAACCTGATCAGGCGCCGATCGTTGAATTCAGCTCCGCGGACATCTTCCGGCACTCACCTTTAGGCGATGTGCTAAACTCATTAAGAGCCCTCTCCTTAGCAGGGGACTCTCAGCCGAATTATATTCGGATTGAACTAGAAGCTGATGACGGAGAACTCCGCATCCCACCCACCACCCACTTCATAGCCACTATTGAAGACTTAACCGACACGCTCGATTACGGCTCCGAAGACATCGACGGTATGGAAGACGATGCCGGAGAGGAGCAGGCACAAAAACCACCGCTTACTGGGCGCTGGACAGCCACCTCCTCGTATGATGTATACATGGTGGATACACCCAAAGAGAACAACGGGGGTAATGCGAAGGATCCAGTCGAGGATAAACCTCCTGAGATACAGCCAAAGCGTCGACGTCAGCGGCGCCGCTCTAAACCACGCCGTGGAAAAAACAGCAATACCGGCACAGGAGAAAATATTACTCCGAACGATGCCGAAGACAATGAAGACCCCGTTGAGCCAACTTCCGAACAAGATGAACGGGAAGATGGGTGAGTCAGCCCTAATGAACAGACCGTAAACGAAGACTCAGAGGACAGCAACTATCTTCCACCTTCCAAGGATGAGGTGAGCCTCGGCGACGAAGAGTTTATCGTGCCTGAGGAACCCGTCGACCAGGAGCGCTTTAAGCGCCGGCTAATAGCCACTGCGAGGAGCCTGAAAAAGAAGCAGCAGCAGCTTCAAGCTGACCAAGATCTGCTCAACGACAGATGGACTAATGTCCTGGCAGCCGAGGAATACGGCCTCGAGCGCCCAACCAAAAGTTACCCGAAGCGCAAATTGTTACCCCAATTCGATGACGAGGCGCTGGAGCCCGTACTACTAGTGCGTAATGCGGCTGACCGACCACCACGTGGCCAGGACAAAGCGGCAACTCCAGCCGAACATTAGCCCGCACTACCTCGCCGTAAAAATAGAGACACAACAGCTCGGGGATACACATATGACCTGCGGCATGACCTGAAGAATAGAGCAGGTCAGACCAGATCGATCTACGGATCGCGGGGGCGTGCCCCGACGCGCGACGATGGCCATCCGCCCGGACGTGACAAACATAACCACGGTCGGGCTGAAAACCGAACTCCAGCCGAGCTACGTCGCGACTTGGCCCGATATAGAGGCGCCGCACACCCCCTTTGCTTCACTGATGAAGTAATGGAACATGAATTCCCGGAAGGGTTTAAACCCGTGAACATCGAATCATATGACGGGACAACGGACCCCGCGGTATGGATTGAGGAATTTCTTCTCCATATCCATATGGCCCGTGGTGATGATCTTCATGCGATCAAATACCTCCCGCTAAAACTCAAGGGACCAACTCGGCACTGGTTGAACAGTCTGCCTGAAAACTCCATTGGCAGCTGGGAGGACTTGGAAGACGCCTTCCTCGACAACTTCCAAGGTACATACGTCCGACCTCCAGATGCCGACGACTTAAGTCACATAGTTCAACAGCCCGGAGAGTCAGCCAAGAAATTCTGGACTAGGCTCTTAACTAAAAAAACCAAATCATCGACTGTCCGGATGCCAAAGCCCTAGCGGCCTTTAAACATAGCATCCGTGACGAATGGCTCGCCCGACACCTCGTCTAAGAAAAGCCGAAGTCCATGGCAGCCCTCACGATGCTTATGACCCGCTTTTGCGCGGGCGAAGATAGCTGGCTAGCCCATAGCAATAACAATACAAGCAAACCTGGCACTTCTGAAGCCACAAATAGCAACGGCAAGCCCCGACGCAACAGACACAAGCGTCGAAGCAACAGTGACAATACCGATGACACGGCGGTCAACGCCGGATTCAGTGGCTCCAAGTCCGGGCAGCAGAAGAAGCCATATAAAAGAAACAATCCGGGCTCATCCAGCTTGGACCGCATACTCGATCGTCCATGTCAGATCCACGGCACCCCTGATAAACCAGCCAATCATACTAACAGAGACTGTTGGGTTTTTAAATAGGCCGGCAAGTTAAATGCCGAGAACAAAGAGAAGGGGTCACAAAGCGAGGACGATGACGAGGAGTCCCGTCCGCCGAACATAGGAGGACAGAAGAAGTCCCCCCCCCCAAGTTAAAACGGTGAACATGATATATGCTACCCATATCCCCAAGAGGGAGCGCAAACGCGCGCTCAGGGACGTCTACAAGATGCAGCCAGTCGCCCCAAAGTTCAACCCATGGTCGTCCTGCCCGATCACCTTCGATCACAGGGATCACCCGACCAGTATCCGTCATGGTGGTTCAGCCGCACTAGTCCTCGACCCAATCATTGATGGATTCCATCTCACGCGAGTCCTCGTGGACGGCGGCAGCAGCCTGAACCTGCTCTATCAGGATACAGTGCGCAAAATGGGCATCGATCCCTCAAGGATCAGGCCCACAAAAACTACCTTTAAAGGAGTCATACCAGGTGTAGAGGCCCGCTGTACAGGCTCAATCACACTGGAGGTTGTCTTCAGATCTCCGGACAACTTCCGAAGCGAAGAGTTGATCTTCAATATCGTCCCCTTCCGCAGCGGTTATCACGCACTGCTCAGACGAACCGCATTGGCTCGATTCAATGCGGTGCCACACTATGCTTATCTCAAGCTTAAGATGCCCGGACCACGCGGTGTCATAACAGTTAATGGAAATACGGAGCGCTCCCTCCATACCGAGGAGCACACCGCTGCCCTAGCAGCAGAAGTACAGAGCGGCCTTTTCAAACAGAACCTTAATTCGGCGGCCAAGCTCCCAGACACTGTCAAACGAGTCCAAACTACTCTGCAGAAGGACAGTCAAGCTCGTCAAGAGCTCGACTAGCAATTTGGCCTCCGTCCCAGTCCCGACCAAACGGCGGCGTTCGTACCGCGTGTACGTAACTACGCACTTAAAATACCGTGGGCGTAGACGGAGGCATAACTAGATTGTGGTCCATCATATGGCTCGACCTGCCCTGGACACACACACACTTTCACTTTTTATTTTTCATCCTTTTCATGTTTCTTTTCCACAGGCCCTCCCTAGCGGCCTGATCATCGGTCCTCTCGAAGGATAGATATACCAAGACGGTAAGAAGCATCGATGTATGCGGGAATTTCTAGGTGGTCCTTTTGACGATCACCCTACCTGTTTTCAGGACCCGCACGCAGCTCTTCCTTGGTCGTGGCATGTTAAATAGCCATGTTGCTTATCGCACTACTTGTACAAATATGCTTTTACGTATTAATCAAACTATAATGGAAACAGTTTGTGGCCCAACTTCTGCGGCACTAGCTTACTGCTTCAGTTTTTCTTGATAATCTTATCAATCGCACCCGTACACTTTGGTACGCCTTAATTTGCCAGGGGCTTCATTGCGCCCCATACTACGGCAACAAAGTCCGAACACTTTTTTACAGTATAGTTCGGCACCCCAAATTTTAGCATTATATGCATCGGCTCCGAATCATGTCTTTGGTCAATAGTTGGGTTGCTCGGCTCCTGTGCTTACTACCTTACGTTCCGCTATATCGGCTAGGGTAGTAAAGGGAGAACTACTGCGATTGTGTCCTGGTTCACTTGGATGAGCACCTCAGTAGAGAAAGCCGAAAACTGACTGTCATGATGCGGCGTGAGTCGGTCGGCTGTTCGGAGGTTACAAATCTTTTGTGATTTTTTCTGCATTATGCGACGGGTCGGTCTTTACCTGATCAGGTGTTTACAGCACCCTAGTTCGGATTCACGAATACTAGGGGCTGCGCCTAAACTTCTATTGTCAAACTCCTATGGCTAAGTAAGGGTGATAAAGCCACATAGTCCGATTGCCTGGTTCGTTGCGCTAAACACCTCCTTCAAGGACCAAACCTTTGGATCAAGAGTGTTTAGATTTCATCCCGAACACCCCCGTACTACCTACGTGGGGGCTGAAGCCGACGACTGGCCAACTCTCAGATTTAATAAAAACGGCCGCACAGGAGGTAAAATTTTAAATAATAAACAAGCATTATATTACATCACGACTTTGTTTCATAATACAGGACAGGATAACATGAATGTATTCATTCAAAGATAATATCCTTAACACATTGCTCCGCTACAATGCGGGATCCCTCCAGGACATCATCAAAGTACCGCTCGGGCGTGCGGTGCTCCTTGCCAGCGGACGGTCCCTCGGTCATGAGCTTGACGGCATTCATCTTCGCCCACTGAACCTTGACACGGGCGAAGGCCATCCGCGCACCTTCGATGCAGACCGACCGCTTGATGGCGTCAAGCCGGGGGCAGGCATTGACCAGCCGCTTCACGAGCCCTATGCAGTTCGGCCACCCGCTGGGTATGGCTTCGGCAGGCCACAGCCAGACTATCAAATCCTTCATGGCCAGTTCGGCCACCCTATGCAGTTCGACCAGCTGTTTTAGCTGATCGCTAAAGGGCACCAGATGTTCTGGCGCAAGATATTGCGACTAGAACAGCTTCTCCGTTGAGCTCCCCTCTTCGGCTCGAAAGAATTCCGCAGCGTCGGAAGCACTGCGCGGCAGATCCGCAAACGCCCCTGGAGAACTCCAAATCTGGGTTAGTAAGAGATACCTCTTCTTCACATATTTGCTTTGCATAATGAAGGCCTTACCCGCCGTGATTTTCTTGGCCTCTTGGATATCCTGGAGAGCGCCCTGGGCTTCCACCCGGGCATCTTGTGCGCTCTGGCGAGCCTTGGCGAGTTCGGTCTCTTGATCCGCAATATTGCGCTCCAAGGACTCGCATTTCTTAACGGCGTCCTGGAGCTCCTGCTGGACCTCATCAACCATGGCCTCATGTTTTTCACGGGCGGCTTGCTCCTTTGCCTCTTTCTTTTTGGCCTCGTACAGCGCCTTTTTAAGGGCCTCCACCTCGGTCGCCGCTCCTACAAATATCATGGCACTACGGTCATCACAAATCATCTATTCTTTCTGATATACAGAAGGTCATAGCATACCTTGTTTATCCTCTAGCTGCTTTTTCACGCAGCCGATCTCTTCATCGGCCCGCTCCAGACTCTGCTTCAGTTCGGAAACCTCAGCAGTATGAGAGGTCGCAGCCAGTAACGACGCCTGCTTATTCACATTGACACATCTGGTTAGTCTCCTGCGAAAATTGTTTCATCCTTTGTCCGGCTTTTCTTTTCGAACACCGGACAGTGTCTCAGGGGCTACTATCTATACTGTGACATTCTTTTTACATAATTGTGTTGCTTACCTCAAAGCCTGTTAGAAGGCTTGTGCAGGCTTCAATCAGTCCGCTCTTCATGGACTGAATCCTCTCAACCACTGTACCCATAAGGGTACGGTGTTCCTCAACAATGGAAGCACTTCGCAGCGCTTCCATTAGAGTGTCCGGTGCCTCTGGTTGGACAAAGGTCACCGGCGGAATAGGCGCACCTCCTCCTTTTGAAGGAGGCTGCTTGCTAGATTCCGGAGCCGCATAGGTCTCCGGGATCGTATTCGGCTGGGGGCCGAATTGGATATGGCCCCCATCGCCAGTCACCATGGGGATTTGCTCCCCCATATGTCCGGCGGCCGAGGCTTCACCCTCTGGCACCACCCTGACGGCCTCCTGCGTCTCTCCCTAGCCTGGGATCCTTCGGGACAACACCTCGGTGTCATCCATGGCCCTGGGAGAGGAGGCCGCCGGAAGGGACCCGGTGTCCATCACCTGCGGGTCCAACAAATTCCCCGAAGATGAGGATCGCTCGAGGTCGGAACGAGCTGGACTGCAAGTGCATGATTCAACATTTTAAAACTATGAAGTAAAGAGGCTGGATATATGAATGCGTCTGGGTCTTTGAGTACTCACGATTCGGCCAGGGGCTTATCTCGGGGGCGCCGCTCTGGGCTGCTATCGACGTCCCAGACGGAGTTATCCGCGAGGGAGACCTTCCCCTTCTTGGACGCCTCGGCCTCCAGACGCGTGGAGGCCGCCCTCTTCTTCTCCCCCCCCCCTCGGGAGGGAGTTACTTTCTTCCTCCTCTTCGTCGTCGTCCTCGGCGGAGGAGTGGGTCTCGGTGTCTTCGGACGTCACGTCCGAAGCGCCCTTGTGGCGGAGGCCACTTCGGGTCTCCTTGGCCTTCTTCTCCGGCGCCTGGTAAGGCGCCGGAACCAGCATCTTCGTCAGGGAGAACACTTGTACCTTGAAATTTAGTGAGAGATCATCTTATAATGCTACCGCCGTACTAAGCAAAATAAGATGCATAAAGGATAAACATCACATGCAATCAATATAAGTGATATGATATGGCCATCATCTTGTGCCTTTGATCTCCATCTCCAAAGCACCGTCATGATCACCATCGTCACCGGCTTGACACCTTGATCTTCATCGTAGCATCGTTGTCGTCTCGCCAACTATTGCTTCTACGACTATCGCTACCGCTTAGTGATAAAGTAAAGCAATTACATGGCGATTGCATTTCATACAATAAAGCGACAACCATATGGCTCCTGCCAGTTGCCGATAACTGTTACAAAACATGGTCATCTCATACAACAATTTATATATCATCACGTCTTGACCATATCACATCACAGCAAGCTCTGCAAAAACAAGTTAGACGTCCTCTACTTTGTTGTTGCAAATTTTACATGGCTGCTACGGGCTTTGCAAGAACCGTTCTTACCTACGCATCAAAACCACAATGATTTTTCGTCAAGTGTGTTGTTTTAACCTTCAACAAGGATCGGGCGTAGTCACATTTGATTCAACTAAAGCTGGAGAAACAGACACCCACTAGCCACCTATGTGCAAAGCACGGCGGTAGAACCAGTCTCATGAACACGGTCGTGTAATGTCGGTCTGGGCCGCTTCATCCAACGATACTGCCGAATCAAGGTATGACATGCTGGTAAGCAGTATGACTATTATTGCCCACAACTCTTTGTGTTCTACTCGTGCATATAACATCTACGCATAGACCTGGCCCGGATGCCACTGTGGGGAACGTAGTATTTCAAAATTTTCCTACGATCACGCAAGATCTATCTAGGAGAAGCATAGAAACGGGCGGGGAGAGTGTGTCCGCGTACCCTCGTAGTCCGAAAGCGTAAGCGTTAAGTAACGCGGTTGATGTAGTCAAACGTCTTCGCGATCCAACCAATCAAGTACCGAATGCACGCACCTCCGCGATCTACACACGTTCAGCTCGGTGACGTCCCTCGAACTCTAGATCCAGCTGAGGCCGAGGGAGAGTTCCGTCAGCACGATGGCGTGATAACGGTGATGATGAAGTTACCGGCGTAGGGCTTCGCCTAAGCACTACGGCGATATGACCGAGGTGGAAAACTGTGGAGGGGGGCACCGCACACGGCTAAAGATCAACTTGTGTGTCTATGGGGTGCCCTCATCCCCCGTATATAAAGGAGGGGAGGAGGGGGGGCGGCCGGCCACAAGGGGCGCGCCCAAGGGGGGAATCCTACTCCTAGTAGGAGTAGGTTCCCCCTTTTCCTAGTCCAACTAGGAGAAGAAGGAAGGAGAGGGAGAGGGAGAGGGAAAGAGGGGCCGCGCCCCCTTCCCCTTGTCCTATTCGGACTACCCTTGGGGGGGTGCCACCTCCTGGCTGTGGCCCTCTCTCTCCCCTAAGGCCCACTAAGGCCCATAACTTCCCAGGGGGGGTTCCGGTAACCCTCCGACACTCCGGTTTTATCCGAAACTATCCGGAACACTTCCGGTGTCCGAATAACATGGTCCAATATATCGATAATTATGTCTCGACCATTTCGAGACTCCTCGTCATGTCCGTGATCTCATCTGGGACTCCGAACAACCTTCGATACATCAAATCACATAACTCATAATACAAATCGTCATCGAACGTTAAGCGTGCGGACCCTACGGGTTCGAGAACTATGTAGACATGACCGAGACACTTCTCTGGTCAATAACCAATAGCGGAACCTGGATGCTCATAGTGGTTTCTACATATTCTACGAAGATCTTTATTGGTCAAACCACACAACAACATACGTTGTTCCCTTTGTCATCGCTATGTTACTTGCCCGAGATTCGATGGTCGGTATCATCATACCTAGTTCAATTTCGTTACCGGCAAGTCTCTTTACTCGTTCCGTAATGCATCATCCCGTGACTAACTCATTAGTCACATTGCTTGCAAGGCTTATAGTGATGTGCATTACCGAGAGGGCCCAGAGATACCTCTCCGAAACACGGAGTGACAAATCCTAATCTTGATCTATGCCAACCCAACAAACACCATCGGAGATAGCTGTAGAGCATCTTTATAATCACCCAGTTACGTTGTGATGTTTGATAGCACACTAAGTGTTCCTCCGGTATTCGGGAGTTGCATAATCTCATAGTCATAGGAACATGTATAAGTCATGAAGAAAGCAATAGCAATAAACTAAACGATCATAGTGCTAAGCTAACGGATGGGTCTTGTCGATCACATCATTTTCTAATGATGTGATCACATTCATCAAATGACAACACATGTCTATGGCTAGGAAACTTAACCATCTTTGATTAACGAGCTAGTCAAGTAGAGGCATACTAGGGACACTTTGTTTGTCTATGTATTCACACATGTACTAAGTTTTTGGTTAATACAATTCTAGCATGAATAATAAACATTTATCATGATATAAGGAAATATAAATAACAACTTTATTATTGCCTCTAGGGCATAATTCCGTCAGTATGGCCATAGAAGGTTTTATTCATGTAAACAGAACAACAATTATTCTCTGACTTAAATGAATAGCCGTATTGCAATAAACATGATCCAATCATATTCATGCTCAACGCAAACACCAAATAACATTTATTTAGGTTCGACACTAATCCCGAAGGTAGAGGGGAGTGTGCGATGGTGATCGTATCAACCTTGGAATCACTTCCAACACACATCGTCACTTCGTCCTTAACTAGTCTCTGTTCATTCCACAACTCCGTTTCGAGTTACTAATATTAGCAACTGAACCGGTATCAAATACCCAGGGGCTACTATGAACACTAGTAAAGTAAACATCAATAACATGTATATCAAATACACCTTTGTTCACTTTGCCATCCTTCTTATCCGCCAAGTATTTAGGGCAGTTCCACTTCTAGTGACCATTTCCTATGCAGTAGAAGCACTCAGTTTCAGGCTTGGGTCCAGCTTTGGGCTTCTTCACGGGAGTAGCAACTTGCTTGATATTCTTCTTGAAGTTCCCTTTCTTTCCCTTGCCTTTTTCTTGAAACTAGTGGTCTTGTCAACCATCAACACTTGATGTTATTTCTTGATTTCTACCTTCGCCGATTTCAGCATCGCGAAGAGCTCGGGAATCATTTTTGTCATCCCTTGCATATTATAGTTTATCATGAAGTTCTAGTAGCTTGGTGATAGTGACTAGAGAACTCTATCAATCACTATCTTATCTGGAAGATTAACTCCCACTTAATTGAAGCGATTGTAGTACCCAGACATTCTGAGCACATGCTCACTGGCTGAGCTATTCTCCTCCATCTTGTAGGCAAGTACTTGCGAGAGGTCTCATACCTCTTGACACAGGCATGAATTTCAAATACCAATTTCAGATCTCGGAACATCTCATATGCTCCGTGGCGTTCGAAACATTTTGAAGTCCCGATTCTAAGCCGTAAAGCATGGCGCACTAAACTATCAAGTAGTCATCATATCGATCTTGCCAAACGTTCATAACGTTTGCATCTGCTCCTGCAATAGGTTTGTCACCTAGCGGTGCATCAAGGACATAATTCTTCTGTGCAGCAATAAGGATAATCCTCATATCACGGACCTAGTCCGCATTATTGCTACCATCATCTTTCAACTTAGTTTTCTCTAGGAGCATAACAAAAATAAGGGAGCTAGATCGCGAGCTATTGATCTACAACATAGATATGCAAATACTATCAAGACTAAGTTCATAATAAATTAAGTTCAATTAATCAAATTACTAATGAACTCCCACTTAAATAAACATCCCTCAAGTTTATCTAAGTGATACATGATCCAAATCAACTAACCCATGTCCGATCATCACGTGAGATGGGGTAGTCATCAATGGTGAACATCTCTATGTTGATCATATCTACTATATGATTCATGTTTGACCTTTCGGTCTCCAGTGTTCCGAGGCTATGTCTGTACATGCTAGGATCATCAAGTTTAACCGAAGTATTCCGCATGTGCAAAACTGTCTTACACCTGTTGTATGTCAACGTAGAGTCTATCACACCCGATCATCACGTGGTGTCTCAAAATGACGAACTGTAGCAACAGTGCATACTCAGGGAGAACACTTTTACCTTGAAGTTAAGTGAAGGGATCATCTTATATAATGCTACCGCCGTTCTAAGCAAAATAAGATGCATAAAAGATAAACATCACATGCAATCAAAATATGTGACATGATATGGCCATCATCATCTCGTGCTTTTGATATCCATCTCCAAAGCATCGGCATGATCTCCATCGTCACTGGCTCGACACCTTGATCTCCATCGTTGCGTCGTGGTCGTCTCGCCAACTATTGCTTCTACAACTATCGCTAACGCATAGTGATAAAGTAAAGCAATTACATGGAGTTTGCACTTCATACAATAAAGAGACAACCATAAGGCTCCTGCCGGTTGCCAATAACTTACAAAACATGATCATCTCATACAATAACGTTTATCATGTCTTGACCATATCACATCACAACATGCCCTGCAAAAACAAGTTAGATGTCCTCTACTTTGTTGTTGCAAGTTTTATGTGGCTGCTACGGGCTTCTAGCAAGAACCGTTCTTACCTACACATAAAACCACAACGGTGTTTCGTCAAGTTTGTTGTTTTAACCTTCTTCAAGGACCGGCCACAGTCAAATTCGATTCAACTAAAGTAGGAGAAACCGACACCCGCCAGCCACCTTTATACAAAACTAGTTGCATGTCTGTCGGTGGAACCGGTCTCATGTGCGTGGACATGTAAGGTTGGTCCGGGCCGCTTCATCCCACAATACCGCCGAATCAAAATAAGATGTTGGTGGTAAGAAGTATGGCTATGACCGCCCACAACTCTTTGTGTTCTACTCGTGCATATCATCTACGCATAGACCTGGCTCATGATGCCACTGTTGGGAAACGTTGCATGAAAAACAAAAAAATTCTACGCACACGCAATGATCTATCCATGGAGATGCATAGCAACGAGGGGGAGAGTGTGTCTATGTACCCTCGTAGACCGTAAGCGGAAGCGTTTCTCAACATGGTTGATGTAGTCGAACTTCTTCGCACTTCAACCGATCAAGTACCGAACGCATGGCACCTCCGTGTTCTGCACACGTTCAGCTCGGTGACGTCCCTCGCCTTCTTGATCCAGCAAGACGTCGAGGTAGTAGATGAGTTCTGTCAGCACGAAGGCGTGGTGACGGTGATGGTGAAGTGATCCTCGCAGGGCTTCGCCTAAGCACTACGAAAATATGACCGGGGGTGTAAACGGTGGAGGGGGGTGTCGCACACGGCTAAACAGTTGTCTGTTGTGTGCTAGGCGCCCCCTTCCCACATATATATAGGCGGGAGGGAGGAGGAGCAACTAAGGGAGGCACCCAGGTAGGAGGAATCCTACTTGGAGTCCCTCCCAAGCCGCGCCCCCTTACTGTCTTATATAGGTGCGGGGGAAAGGCAGGGGAGGGTGGCGTCCCCCCTTTTCATTTCTCCCATGAGAGGGAAAGGCAGGAGGGGCTAGCCCTCCCTCCTTTCCTTCCCTTAGGGCCTGCTGTCCAAAGAAGGGGCGCACCAGGGGCTGGTCTGTCCCTCCCTTGGCCCATTAGGCCCATAACACCTACCCGGGGTGTCCGGAACCCCTTCCGGTGACCCGATGGCTATTTGGTGCATCCCGAAACCCTTCTGGTGTCCGAATACCATCGTCCTATATATCAATCTTTACCTCTTGACCATTTTGAGACTCCTTGTCATGTCCGTGATCTCATCTGAGACTCTGAACAACATTCGGTCACCAAATCATATAACACTATATCGTCATCGAACGTTAAGCATGCGAACCCTACGGGTTCGAGAACTATGTAGACATGACCGAGACACCTCTCCGGTCAATAACCAATAGCGGAACCTAGATGCCCATCTTGGCTCCTACATATTCTACGAAGATCTTTCTTGGTCGAACCGTTATGACAACATACGTAATTCCCTTTGTCCATCGGTATGTTACTTGCCCGAGATTCGATCCTCGGTATCTTCATACCATGTTCAATCTCGTTACCGGAAAGTCTATTTACTCGTTCCGTAATACATCACCTCGTGACTAACTCCTTAGTCGTTTGCTTGCAAGCTTATGATGTGTATTACCGAGAGGGCCCAGAGATACCTCTCTGATACTCGGAGTGACAAATCCTAATCTCGATCTATGCCAACTCAACAAACACCTTCGGAGATACCTGTAGAGCATCTTTATAATCACACATTTACGTTGTGACGTTTGATAGCACACAAGGCATTCCTCCGGTATCCGGGAATTGCATAATCTCATAGTTGAAGGAATATGTATTTGACATGAAGAAAGCAATAGCAATAAAACTGAACAATCATTATGCTAAGTAACGGATGGGTCTTGTCCATCACATCATTCTCCTAATGATGCGATCCCGTTATCAAATGACAACTCATGTCAATGGTTAGGAAACCTTAACCATCTTTGATCAATGAGCTAGTCTAGTAGAGGCTCACTAGGGACACGGTGTTTGTTTATGTATTAAGGTTTCCGATCAACACAATTCTAGCATGAATAATAAACCTTTATCATGAATAAGGAAATATAAAATAACAACTTTATCATTGCCTCTAGGGCATATTTCCTTCAGCCATCAATGATGAACATCTACATGTTGATCATATCTACTATATGACTCATGGTCGACCTTTCGGTCCTCCGTGTTCTGAGACCATGTCTATACATGCTAGGCTCGTCAAGTTTAACCTAAGTATTCCGCATGTGTAAAACTCGCTTACACCCGTTGTATGTGAACGTAGAGTTTATCACACCCGATCATCATGAGGTGCTTCGAAACGACAAACTTTCACAACGGTGCATACTTAGGGATAACACTTTTATCTTGAAATTTAGTGAAGGGATCATCTTATAATGCTACCGTCATCCTAAGCAAAATAAGATGCATAAAAAGATAAACATCACATGCAATCAACATATGTGACATGATATGGCCATTATCATCTCGTGCTTTTGATCTCCATCTCCAAAGCACTGGCATGATCTCCATCATCACCGTGGTTACACCATGGTCTCCATCATCGTATCATCACATGGTTATCTCGCCAACTATTGCTTCTACAACTATTGCTAAAGCATAGCGATAAAGTAAAGCAATTACCTGGCGTTATTAGTTGACACACAGGTCATGGAATAAATTAAAGACAACCCTATGGCTCCTGCCGGTTGCCGTACTCATCGACATGCAAGTCGTGAACCTATTACAAAACATGATAATCTCATACATCAACATATATCACACCATGTTTTGGCCATACCGCATCACAACATGCCCTGCAAAACCAAGTTAGACATCCTTTACTTTGTTGTTGCACATTTTACGTGGCTGCTATGGGCAACTAGCAAGAACCGTTCAACCTATGCAAAGCCACAACAGTGATAATCAAGCTGCCTTTTAACCTTCTACAAGGACCGCCTTTGTCAAATCATATTCAACTAAACTAGGAGAGATAGACACCCGCCAGCCACCTTATGCAATACAAGATGCATGTTAGTCGGTGGAACCGGTCTCATGTGCGAGGACATGTAAGGTTGGTCCGAGCTGCTTCATCCCACAATACCGCCGAATCCAAATAAGACAATGGAGGTAATAAATATGAACATCAATGCCCGCAACTTCTTTGTATTCTACTCGTGCATATACATCTACGCATAGACCTGCCATTTGATGCCACTGACAGGGAGCGAAGCATGAGAATCAAAAAAATTCCTACGAACACCCAAGATCTAATCTAGGAGATGCATGGCAACGAGAGGGGAGTGTGTCTACATACCTTGTAGACTAAAAGCAGAAGCGTATATAACGCGGTTGATGTAGTCGTACTCTTCGTGATCCGACCACGATCCAATCCGATCTAGCGTCGGACGGACGGCACCTCGCGTTCAGCACACGTGAGGCTCGATGACGTCTCCTCCTTATTGATATAGCAAGCAAGAGAGGAGAAGTAGATGGGATCTCAAACAACACGATGGCGTGGTGGACATGGTGGTGGTGGTGGTGCAGTGCCGGCAGGGCTTCGCCAAACGCTGTCGGAACCAATCTGGGAAGAAAACGGAGTTATGGGAGAGGTAGGGCTGCTGCCAGGGCGTGGGAATTGGTGTGTTAAGCACCTCCCTCTCCCCCACTATATATAGGAGGAAAGGGGGAGGGTTGGGGCGCAGCCCTAGCCCCTCCTCCAAGGAGGGGGCGTGGGCCTAGGGAGGTTCCCTCCCTCCCCAAGGCACCTAGGGGGTGCCTTCCCCCCTTAGGACGCTTCCCCTTTTCCTTGTTCCAGGCGCATGGGCCTCTTGGGGCTGGTGCCCCTGGCCCATGTAGGCTAGGGCGCAACCCCTACAGCCCATGTGGTCCCCCGGGGCAGGTGGACCCCCCGGTGGACCCTAATAACCCACAAGTATCGGGGATCGCAACAGTTTTCGAGGGTAGAGTATTCAACCCAAATTTATTGATTCGACACAAGGGGAGCCAAAGAATATTTGCAAGTATTAGCATCTGAGTTGTCAATTCAACCACACCTGGAGATTAATTATCTGTAGCAATATGATCAGTAGCACAATAATATGATAAGTTTCATAGCAGTGGTGACAGTAACGGTAACGGTAACAGCGATAGCAATGGTTTTGTAGCAGTTGTGAAAACAGCAATAACAATAGTAACTTAAGTAAAACAATATGTGGAAAATTCGTAGGCATTGGATCGGTGAATTCGTTGGATGATATTCATCATATAACAGTCATAACCTAGGGCGATACAAAACTAGCTCCAGTTCATAAATATAATGTAGGCATGTATTCCGTAAATAGTCATACGTGCTTATGGAAAGAACTTGTATGACATATTTTGTCCTACCCTCCCATGGCAGCGGGGTCCATATGGAAACTAAGGGATATTAAGGCCTCCTTTTAATAGAGAACCGGAACAAAGCATTAACACATAGTGAATACATGAACTCCTCAAACTACGGTCATCACCGGAAAGTATATATCCCGAATACTGTCACTCCGGGGTTTGCGGATCATAACACGTAGCAGGTGCATATAACTTGCAAGATCGGATCTAGAACATAGATATAATGGTGAAAACATAAACGGTTCAGATCTGAAATCATGGCACTCGGGCCCAAAGTGACAAGCATTAAGCATGGCAAAGTCATAGCAACATCAATCTCAGAACATAATGGATACTAGGGATCAAGCCCTAACAAAACTAACTCGATTACATGATGAATCCCATCCAACTCGCCCACTGACCAGCGAGCCTACAAAGGAATTACTCACTCCTGGTGGGGAGCATCATGGAATTGGCGATGGAGAAGGGTTGGTGATGACGAAGATCGAAGATCCCCCTCTCCGGAGCCCCACACGGACTCCAGATCTAGCCTCCCGATGAAGACTAGGAGGTGGCGGCGGCTCCGTCTCGTGTAACGCAATTATTCTTTCTCCCTGATTCTTTTCTCCAAAAATAGGATTTTATAGGGTTGGAATCAGGGTCTGCGGGGCCACGTAGTGCGCACAACCCACTTGGGCACGCCTGGAGGGGGGCGCGTCCTGGTGGGTTGTGCTCACCCAGGGGCCCCTCCGGTGGTTCTTGGCTCCAGTATTTTTTTTATTCCATAAAAATTCTCCAAAAAGTTCCGTTCCATTCCGAAAATTTTATTTCTGCACAAAAGCAACATCATGGTAGTTCTGCTAAAAACAGCGTCAGTCCGATTTAGTTTCATTCAAATCATGCAAATTAGAGTCTAAAAAAAAGTAAAAGCGTTATGAAAAGTAGATACGACGGAGACGTATCAGACCCCTGGACCCCTTTCGGCACTCCCGGTACAATACCGATAATACCCGAAACTTTTTCGGCTACCAAAATAGGACTTCCTATATATAAATCTTTACCTCCAGACCATTATGAAGCTCCTCGTGACGTCCGGGACTCTGAACAATGTTCGGTTACCAATGCACATATCCCAATACTACTCTAGCATCATCGAACGTTAAGCGTGCGCACCCTACGGGTTCGAGAATCATGTAGACATGATTGAGACATCTCTCTAGTCAATAACCAATAGCGGGACCTGGATGCCCATATTGGTTACTACATATTCCACGAAGATCTTTATCAGTTGAACCACGATGTCAAAAACCACGATGTCAAAAATTCAGTTAATCCCATATGCAATTCCCTTTGTCTAGCGATATGTTACTTGCCCGAGATTCGATCATCGGTATCTCCATACCTAGTTCAATCTCGTTGCCGACAAGTCTCTTTACTTGTTCCGTAATACAAGATCTCGTGACTAACTCATTAGCCACATTATGTGCAATCTCTTAACGATGTTGTATTACCGAGAGGGCCCAGAGATATTTATTTGTCATACGGAGTAACAAATCCCAGTCTCGATCCATGCCAACCCAACGGACACCTTCAGATATACCCGTAGAGCACATTTATGATCACCTGTTATGAAGTGACGTTTGATAGCACACAAGGCATTCCTCCAGTATCCGGGAGTTGCATGATCGCATGGTCTTAGGAATAGATACTTGACACAATGAAAGTTGTAGCAAAAATTAAAGTGATATGATCATATGCTAAGCTTACGGTTGGGTCTGTCCATCACATTATTCTCCTAATGGTGTGATCTCGTTATCAAATGACAACTCATGTCTATGGTTAGAAAACCTTAACCATCTTTGATCAACGAGCTAGTCTAGTAGAGGCTTACTAGGGGCACGGTGTAGTTTATGTATTCACACATGTATTTAAGTTTCCAGTCAATACAGTTCTAGCATGAATAATAAACATTTATCATGAATGGAAAATATGATAATAACCATTTTGTTATCGCCTCTAGGGCATATTTCCAACAACAAATACAAACAGAAATACACAAAGGAAATAAGCAAATATTTAATGGCTAGATGAAACACCTACAAACAGAAATACACAAAGAAAATAAGCAAATATTTGATGGCTTGATGAACCCCAGCCATATATAAAGGCCTGGCACGCCACGACCCATGTAGGCCCTTTTATAATGCCAAACCCTA
The DNA here is from genome assembly GCF_002575655.3 of Aegilops tauschii subsp. strangulata. Lineage (NCBI taxonomy): Eukaryota > Viridiplantae > Streptophyta > Magnoliopsida > Poales > Poaceae > Aegilops > Aegilops tauschii. Next base: position 432,186,321 of record NC_053035.3, read on the forward strand.
TTCGGCGCCTTCAGCGCCCGTTATAGGGTTTTTCGCAAAGATTCTATTTAATACTGCAAAAAAATAGCATGCCGCTGTGATTCGAGAGCGCGACATCCACGTTTAATTCTTGCTATGGTAGCCAACTATGCAACGCACTGGATGTGATTTGTATTCACCTTTTTCTTCTTTTCTTCCTTCTTCTTTTCCTTTTCTTTTCTTTTTTATTTTTTCCCTTTTTCTTTTTTCTTGTCCCTTTTTTCTTTTTTTTCTCAAAATGCGTGAACTTTTTTTAACAAATTCAACAAAGTTTTTTTTTAAATCTGGTGAACTTTTTTCGAATTTGTGTTCTTTTTTCTAAATTGATGAACTTTTTCCAAATTCGTGATTTTTTTTTGAAAATCTATGAACATTTTAAAAATAAAAATGAGATGATTCCCCGCGTGTTGCAGCGGAAAATAGGCTATTAAAAAAGTTAGATGTAGACAATTAACAAATCTTGAGAATATTATAAGTACAAATGTTATGCCAGCACGATAAAAAATATAAACTATTGATCACATGTTTGATGTTAAACCCTTAATGGTTATAATATCATATGTGCATGAAAAAAAAGAGGACAATTGGTAGAGGCGATTGTATAAAGAAGTCAAAGCTGCCAACTTCCTTATGACCAGTTGTGCTACACATTAAAACAAACGACATTTACTTGTGTGTGTTTTTGCTGAATGCTGCAATTGCTAAAATCTATGTAACATCTCACAAGATTTATCTAACTGGAAAAAGTCATATAAAAATATACTGAATGGACCTCTATTGAAGCACATAGTGCTAAATAGCATGTTAGCGTTACAGTATTTTTGTTTGTTATTCCTATTTCCGTTGTGCGGTCAGGCAAAACGAATAAAAAAATTTACTAATTGAGAATCCTAGTTAATAAAGTAACTAAACTTTATTTGCGGGTAAATGAAGTATCTAAACTTGCAGTTGGTAGAAAAAAATGCAACGATACCAAGATATCTCTAGAAACATATTCTTCTTGGTCTTTCATGTAGAAGTCAGTCTTTATCTGCAGAAGCCCCAAGCGACTCCGCGATGAAACATATCTTGTAGTTGTCAATTGAAGTTGACAGGAAAATAATGAAAAAACCATGCATCCATTTATATGACATCAATGTATTACTTGAGGTATTGTGCTAGTGTAGATATGGAAAATCATTAAGTAGAAGACAAAATATATACCATAGGCATGGGAAAACCTTAAGCAAAAGCATCACAATCTTATGTCAATTCTATAATTATCTGCTATGTTAGGAAAGAATTCATTTGCTATAATGGATATTTGATATTTCTCATACAAAACTCTGCTAGTGCCTGAAATACCATGTATATGATTAACCATGTGGACACTTTATTATCTTCTAGGGGCAATAAAATGTCAGTTCAGAATGGTATAGAATGACATGAATAGAACGGTAGAAATACTATGGTGAATTGCTGTTCAGAATCTAGGGGCATTCTACAGTACGGTGGATGGAAAGCGCCGCGACGAAGAAAAAAAGTATTGCCTCTAGGCATGCAAATATAATGCAACGGGTAGAGCTATGTTTCTTCAAATAGATAAAAAGTTATTTACCTGGCTCACTCCTCGCGATGTACATGATCGTCCGCAGTTCACAGCTCTCATATGTGTGATCAATAATCCAGTGCCAAAATCTGAATATGCTGGCTCGTTCTTAGTTACAGTATGCAATTGAACAAAGCAAACTGGGCAAAAAAAACTACCATAGAAAGTCAAGAGTACTTCCATATCCCAATATTCTACGCAAGCATAGGAACATGAGCTCTATAGGAGGACATGTACTGATAAACAACGAAACAGAACAACTAACGCAACAGGACGAATTACTGCAAATCATCGATCTTCACAAATGGAAATATAGATAAATATATCATTGGGGGCAGGGTGGGGGGGGGGGGGGGGGGGGGGGGCATGCTTTGGTGGAGCCATGGTGAGGCGATGACCGCTGTATGTTTCGCGCAAGGAGAAGCAGTATTCCATTTGTGCAGAATACATCATGTGGAGATCAAGCTGTTTTATAAGGAGGGCACACAAATATGCAGGGAAGGGGAGAAGACGGCACACTTTTTGTTGATCGCCTAGCTCAGTTTCCGTCCAGCCGTTTCTAGTGGATTTGATGAGTATCTATGATGGGCTGCTTTAATTAATTGCCAGTTCGGTAGGTGGCGGAAAACAAAACGTTTGGAAATGAATGGGCTGCCATGTACCCGCTAGAGTAATGGGCTAGCTTTTTCTCAAAAAAAAAAATGCTAGTTTGCTATCAAAGATAACTGAATGGACGGAAGAACACATCTCAGGACAAAAACTGAATGGCCATTTTTTTAGGAGAAAAAGGCTATTAAGAGCCGATGACATGGCAGGATCGCTGAGTTTGATAGGTTGCTGATGTGGATAGGCTGCATGTCAAAGGAAGTAACATAGAGGGGATGAACTATTTAGGTATTATAGATACAGTGAACTTTTTTTACCAAAATCGACGAACTTTTTATGAACTTTTTTTATCAAAATCGATGAACTTTTTAAAATCCATGAACTCATTTACAAAATACGGTGAACATTTTGCCAAAATTGATGAACTTTTTTGATTTTGTGAACATTTCTTTTGAAAATCCATGAACCTTTTTTTTAATTTGGGAATTCTTTCTATAATTTACATTTTTCAAAATAATTTATACTGGGACTGAAACAAGGGTCAAATAGTTATCTTCGGATATAAAACATCAATTTGATTGTGCTGCAGTGCTTATTGAACCCGGTCAGACGACGTAGGCATGCGGGTACGATCCCCACATCACACAGAAAAATTAAAGTTGTAGAATTTCTTTTCTCGCTGGATACGAGCGATCCTGGGCCGGCCCACTGCCTCTTGCCTTCGCACGCCGACGAGCCTAAGCGGCCCTAAGGGCACCGAACAGGACCTCCCATAATAGGGTCCTGCTTTTCCGGTCCAACGACTCGGCCTAATGGGTTAGCCTGGCAAACCAGCTAAAAAGGCCCGGCATGGCTACTTCAATTTATTACAGTCGGGCCAGGTTACTTCAATTTAGTTTGACCCCGTCCTTCAACACAAACGAAGCACAACCTACTACCAATTCCTACTTGGCGCCTTAACCCCCATTAAAAATTGCTTGAACTTTTTTCTTAAAAAATTGAATTGTTTGCAAATTTATGAAGCTTCCTTGGTCCTCATCCAATCCCCACCTCCTCCCCAATATTTATTATATGTTGGTTGCCTTACTCTTATAGATGATGATGGCATGGAGGAGCTGACTGAGCTGACGCTGGTGCCTTCGGGCAAGAGGGCGCGGAGGGCAGGATGGGAGCAGGCGAGGACGAGGAAGAATGCTACCGTCAAGGCAAAGTTGGTGATGGTGAGCATGGACGGGAGCTCATACATGCACAAGGTGGACGTGGGGGCATATGGCGACTATGTCGACCTTGTCCAGGAGCATGCAATCTAAAACCCCACTGCACTAATTACTCACACTATGCAAATATTGTCATCTCAAACTTACTGTTATGTGAATCTACATGAATGTTTGTGTGCTTGTGCAAGCGGATACGGGCGACGGGCACGTGCGAGTCAAGAGGGCCAAGCGCGAACGTGTGATGTGACGCTCCATGCAAGTGAGGACTCGCCATACCCTAGCAAAGTTTTGTACTATAAAGAAGGGCAATATCGTCAACTCGATAATGTTGCAGTTGGCACTTATTTGGCACCTTAAGCGTTTGTTAAAGGTTCTTTTGCAAATAGCGCAAACCCCCTTCCCTTCCTTCGATCTTAATGGGTTGGCCCATCAATCCTTTTTTTATTTTTTTTGTTTCGGCTTTTTCTCTGAACCGGGGTATTGTACTATTTTATTTCAGGGTTTTTTCATTTTTCCTTTTTTGCATTTTCTTTTTCTGTTTTTTTCACAAGTGATAAAAAATTAAGAAAATGATAAAAAAAATCCAAAAGAGATGATTTTTTTAAATCAATGAATATTTTTCGAATTTGTGAATTTTTTCAAATTTTGATGAACTTTTTTTCAAAATCGATGTTTTTTCAAAAATGTGAACCATTTTCCAAAATTAATGAAATTGCTTTGAATTCAGCTAACTCTTCCAATTTTTTGTGAACTTTTTTGAATTTCATATTTCTTCGGAAACACTAACGCCCACACGTGTGGGCGTTTGCATCTCGCCCACACGCGTGGATCCGCGTCCGTTTGTGGGTGCATGAATCTTGGCATGTTTGTGGTGCCACGTAGGACTGAGCTGGTGTGTGGGCATTTACCCGGTCACCCACACATCCGTTTCATCACACGAAGGGGCCGGTGTGTGGGCGTTTAGCAGTTCGCCCACACATCAGTTTTCACTCACGCACAAGAGTTGGTGTGTGGGCATTTGCCATCTCGCCCCCACGCCCGTCTCCTCTCCCACACCCAAGCTGCCAGTTGCCATGCGTTTTGCAGTATACATGGCAACTGCCCTAGTGTGCTTGCAAACAGATGGCAACTCTCTCCTTTTTTTACCCGAACATGTCAGTTGCCATATGTTTTGCAGGGTACACGGCACTACCCCTAGTGTTCTTGTAAGCAGATGGCAACTCTCTTTTTTATCCGAACATGTTGTTTTGCCATGTCTCTTTGTAGCGCTACACGGCAACTGCCTAGTGTTAGTAGGTGGCAACTCCTAAGGTCTTCAAATCATGGCAACTGTAGTAAACCAGAGCATACATGGCAACTGCTTAGTGTTAGTAGGTGGCAACCTCAAAAGTTCTCAAATCATGGCAACTATAGTAAACCAGACCATACATGGCAACAGCTGCAGTTGTCCAAAATGGCATCTGACACTTGACCTGAGATGGCAACTGCAGTTGAGCAACCATGGCAACTGTAGTTGTCCGACATGGCAACTGTAGTTTAGCGACATGGCAACTGCAGGTAAATGGACATTGAAGAGGGTCCGGACCATGGCAACTGCGGGGACGCATGGTGACTGTCACGATGGGCGTGCGGGACCGTGAGGTAGGTGGCTGAGAGAGGTCGTGTGGGCGTTATGCATTTTGCCCACACATAGGCATGTGAGAGGGACCGCAAGGAAAAAAAGGTGTGTGGGCGCTAGTTGTTTTGCCCACACGTAGGTGTGTGGGCTGATCCTCTCAGTCACCACACAAAACGTGTGGGCAGACCCCTTAACGCCCATACGTGTGGCAGTTATCATCGTCCTATTTCTTTAGAAAATATGTTTTTATCGCAAAGTCAACAGTCAATCGGTCAGTAAGTCAACACTCAACCGGACTTACCGGTGGACCAGTCAACATGCGACTAGCCAAACCAGAAACCCACCCCACCTTCGGCCTTTTTAGGCCGGCCCAAGAAGGAGGCGCACGTGGCGCCGGTTCCTCCAAGTGGCGCTTAAGGCGCCATGGCCAGTCCTATTTGGCATGTGTTGGGGAACGTAGTAATAATTCAAAATTTTCCTACGTGTCACCAAGATCAATCTAGGAGATACTAGCAACGAGAGAGAGAGAGTGCATATTCATACCCTTGAAGATCGCTAAGCGGAAGCGTTACAAGAACACGGTTGATGGAGTCATACTCGCGGCGATTCAAATCGCGGAAGATCCGATCTAGCGCCGAACGGACGGCGCCTCCGCGTTCAACACACGTACAGCCCGGGGACATCTCCTCCTTCTTGATCCAGCAAGGGGAGAGGAGAAGTTGACAGAGAACTCCAGCAGCACGACGGCGTGGTGGTGATGGAGCTCGTGGTTCTCCGGCAGAGCTTCGCTAAGCACTACGGAGGAAGAGGAGGAGTTGGAGGAGGAGAGGGCTGCGCCAGGGGAAGGGTCACCGCTGCCCTCCCACCCCCTCACTATATATATAGGGGGAAGGGGAGAGGGGGCCGGCCCCCTAGATCCCATCTATAGGGGTGGCGGCAGCCAAGGGGGAACCCTAGATGGGTTTTGGGCGCCCCCACCCCTAGGAGACTTGCCCCCCAAGCCAGGAGGGGCGGCTGCCCTAGGGGAGGCGCCCCCACCTCTCCTGGTTACGTGAGATGGGGTGGGAGGGGAGCACAACCCCTTAGTGGGCTGGTGTGCCCCTTCCCCTTGGCCCATAAGGCCCCCCAACGCTTGCCGGGGCCTCCGAAACCCCTTTCGGACACGCTGGTCGTCACACGGTACCCCCGGAACAATTCCGGACTCCAATACCCTTCGTCCAATATACCGATCTTCACCTCCGGACCATTCCGGAACTCCTCGTGATGTCCGGGATCTCATCCGGGACTCCGAACTATCTTCGGTAACCACATACTATTTCCCATAACAACTCTAGCGTCACCGAACCTTAAGTGTGTAGACCCTACGGGTTCGGGAACCATGCAGACATGACCGAGACATCTCTCCGGCCAATAACCAATAGCGGGATCTGGATGCCCATATTGGCTCCCACACGTTCTACGATGATCTCATCGGATGAACCACGATGTCGGGGATTCAATCAATCCCGTATACAATTCCCTTTGTCTATCGGTATGTTACTTGCCCGAGATTCGATCGTCGGTATCCCTATACCTCGTTCAATCTCGTTACCGGCAAGTCTCTTTACTCGTTCTGTAACGCATGATCGCGTGGCTAACTCATTAGTCACACTGAGCTCATTATGATGATGCATTACCTAGTGGGCCCAGAGATACCTCTCCGTCACACGGAAAGACAAATCCCAGTCTCGATTCGTGCCAACCCAACAGACGCTTTCGGAGATACCTGTAATGCACCTTTATAGCCACCCAGTTACGTTGTGACGTTTGGTACACCCAAAGCATTCCTACGATATCCGGGAGTTGCACAATCTCATGGTCTAAGGAAATGATACTTGACATTAGAAAAGCTCTAGCAAAACGAACTACACGATCTTGTGCTATGCTTAGGATTGGGTCTTGTCCATCGCATCATTCTCCTAATGATGTGATCCCGTTATCAAGGACATCCAATGTCCATGGTCAGGAAACCATAACCATCTATTGATCAACGAGCTAGTCAACTAGAGGCTTACTAGGGACATTTTGTGGTCTATGTACTCACACATGTATTACGGTTTCCGGTTAATACAATTATAGCATGAACAATAGACAATTATCATGAACAAGGAAATATAATAATAACCATTTTATTATTGCCTCTAGGTCATATTTCCAACAGTCTCCCACTTGCACTAGAGTCAATAATCTAGTTCACATCGCCATGTGATTAACACTCACAGTTCACATCGCCATGTGACTAACACCCAAAGAGTTTACTAGAGTCAATAATCTAGTTCACATCGCCATGTGATTAACACTCAATGAGTTCTAGGGTTTGATCATGTTATGCTTATGAGAGAGGTTATAGTCGACGGGTCTGCAACATTCAGATCCGTGTGTTCTTCGCAAATCTCTATTTCATATTTGTAGATGTTGCTACTATGCTCCACTTGGAGCTATTCCAAATGGTTGCTCCATTATACGTATCCGGTTTGCTACTCAGAGTCATCCGGATAGATGTTAAAGCTTGCATCGACATAACCCTTTACGCCGAACTCTTTATCACCTCCAAAACCGAGAAATATTTCCTTATTCCTGTAAGGACAATTTTGACTGTTGTCCAATGATCCATTCTTGGATCACTCTTGCCAGACACGTGGCAAGGCACATATCAGGTGCGGTACACAGCATGGCATATCGTATAGAGCCTATGGCTAAGGCATAGGGGACGACCTTCGTCCTTTCTCTTTCTTCTGCCGTGGTCGAGCTTTGAGTCTTACTCAACTTCACACCTTCCAACTCAGGCAAGAACTCCTTCTTTGACTGATACATTTTTGAACTCCTTCAAAATCATGTCAAGGTATGCGCTCTGTGAAAGTCTTATCAGGCGTCTTGATCTATCTCTATAGATCTTGATACCCAACATGTAAGCAGTTTTACACAGGTCTTCCTTTGAAAAAAACTCCATTCAAACAACCCTTTATGCTTTCCAAAAATTCTACATCATTTCTGATCAACAATATGTCATCCACATATATTTATCAAAATGCTGTAGTGCTCCCACTCACTTTCTTGCAAATACAAGTTTCTTGCAAACTTTGTGTTGGGGAACGTAGTAATTCAAAATTTTCCTACGCACACACAGGGATCATGGTGATGCATAGCAACGAGAGGGGAGAGTGTTGTCTACGTACCCTCGTAGACCGAAAGCGGAAGCGTTATATCAACGCGGTTGATGTAGTCGTACGTCTTCACGATCCGACCAATCCAAGTACCGAAAGCACGGCACCTCCAAGTTCTGCACACGTTCGGCTCGGTGACGTCCTCGCCTTCTCGATCCAGCAAGAGGGGTGAAGTAGTAGATGAGTTCCGGCAGCACGACGGCGTGGTGACGGTGTTGGTGAAGAACAATCTTCGCAGGGCTTCGCCTAAGCACTACGAAAACTATGACGGAGGATAAACTAGAAGAGACGGGGTTGCCGGCACATGGCTTGGTGTTTCTTGATGTGTCTTGGGTGCTAGCCCTACCCCTCTATTTATATGTTGAGCCTTGGGGTCGAAACTTGGAGTAAAAGCCTCCACAAAGTCGGTTTCACCTGAAAGGCAAGAGTCCTTCTTGGACTCCAGGGCCAGACGCCAGGGCTCCCGGCATCTGGACCCAAACGCCAGGGACCCTGGCGTCTGGCCCCTGGACTCCGCAAAACTTCCTTTTGCGCTTTCCAAAAACCTTGTGGGCTTTCCCCTTTGGCCTAAATAAAGTGTTCTCGTACCCAAACATTTCGGGAAACATCCGGAACCCCTTCCGGTGAATTCCGGAACCCTTCCGGAGTCCAAACACTATTATCCCATATATCAATCTTTATCTCCGGACCATTTCGGAGTTCCTCGTCATGTCCGTGATCTTATCCGGAACTCCGAACAACATTCGGTTACCAACATACATAACTCATAAATACTATATCGTCAACGAACGTTAAGCGTGCGGACCCTACGGGTTCGAGAACTATGTAGACATGACCGAGACACTTCTCTGGTCAATAACCAATAGCGGAACCTGGATGCCCATATTGTCTCCTACATATTCTACGAAGATCTTTATCGGTCGAACCGCATAACAACATACGTTGTTCCCTTTGTCATCGGTATGTTATTTGCCCGAGATTCGATCGTCGGTATCTTAATACCTAGTTCAATCTCGTTACCGGCAAGTCTCTTTACTCGTTCTGTAATACATCATTCCGCAAGTAACTCATTAGTTGCAATGCTTGCAAGGCTTATAGTGATGTGCATTACCGAGTGGGCCCAGAGATACCTCTCCGACAATCGGAGTGACAAATCTTAATCTCGAAATACGCCAACCCAACAAGTACCTTTGGAGACACCTGTAGAGCACCTTTATAATCACCCAGTTATGTTGTGACGTTTGGTAGCACATAAAGTGTTCCTCCGATAAACGGGAGTTGCATAATCTCATAGTCATAGGAACATGTATAAGTCATGAAGAAAGCAATAGCAGAATACTAAACGATCGTGTGCTAAGCTAACGGAATGGGTCAAGTCAATCACATCATTCTCCTAATGATGTGATCCCGTTAATCAAATGACAACTCATTTCAATGGCTAGGAAACATAACCATCTTTGATCAACGAGCTAGTCAAGTAGAGGCATACTAGTGACACTTTGTTTGTCTATGTATTCACACATGTATCAAGTTTCCGGTTAATACAATTCTTGCATGAATAATAAACATTTATCATGAAATAAGGAAATAAATAATAACTTTATTATTGCCTCTAGGGCATATTTCCTTCAGTCTCCCACTTGCACTAGAGTCAATAATCTAGTTCACATCGCCATGTGATTTAACATCAATAGTTCACATCTTTATGTGGTTAACACCCATAGTTCACATCGATATGTGACCAACACCCAAAGGGTTTACTAGAGTCAGTAATCTAGTTTACATCGCTATGTGATTAACACCCAAAGAGTACTAAGGTGTGATCATGTTTTGCTTGTGAGAGAAGTTTAGTCAACGGGTTTGCCATATTCAGATCTGTATGTATTTTGCAAATTTCTATGTCTACAATGCTCTGCACGGAGCTACTTTAGCTAATTGCTCCCACTTTCAATATGTATCCAGATTGAGACTTAGAGTCATCTGGATTAGTGTCAAAGCTTGCATCGACGTAACCCTTTACGACAAACCTTTTGTCACCTCCATAATCAAGAAACATATCCTTATTCCACTAAGGATAATTTTGACTGTTGTTCAGTGATCTACTCCTAGATCACTATTGTACTCCCTTGCCAAAATTAGTGTAGGGTATACAATAGATCTGGTACACAGCATGGCATACTTTATAGAACCTATGGCTGAGGCATAGGGAATGACTTTCATTCTCTTTCTTTCTTTTGCCGTGGTCGGGCTTTGAGTCTTACTCAATTTCAAACCTTGTAACATAGGCAAGAACTCTTTCTTTGACTGTTCCATTTTGAACTACTTCAAAATCTTGTCAAGGTATGTACTCATTGAAAAAACTTATCAAGTGTCTTGATCTATCTCTATAGATCTTGATGCTCAATATGTAAGCAGCTTCACCGAGGTCTTTCTTTGAAAAACACCTTTCAAATACTCCTTTATGCTTTCCAGAAAATTCTACATTATTTCCGATCAACAATATGTCATTCACATATATTTATTAGAAATGATGCAGTGCTCCCACTCACTTTCTTGTAAATACAGGCTTCACCACAAGTCTGTATAAAACTATATGCTTTGATCAACTCATCAAAGCGTATATTCCAACTCCGAGATGCTTGCACCAGTCCATAGATGGATCGCTGGAGCTTGCATATTTTGTTAGCACCTTTAGGATCGACAAAACCTTCTGGTTGCATCATATACAACTCTTCTTTAAGAAATCCATTAAGGAATGTAGTTTTGACATCCATTTGCCAGATTTCATAAAATGTGGCAATTTGCTAACATGATTCGGACAGACTTAAGCATCGCTACGAGTGAGAAAATCTCATCGTAGTCAACACCTTAAACTTTGTCAAAAACCTTTTTTTTCGACAAGTCTAGCTTTGTAGATAGTAATACTACTATCAGCGTCTGTCTTCCTCTTAAAGATCCATTATTTTCTATGGCTTGCCGATCATCGGGCAAGTCAACCAAAGTCCATACTTTGTTCTCATACATGGATCCCATCTCGGATTTCATGGCCTCAATCCATTTCACGGAATCTGGGCTCATCATCGCTTCCTCATAGTTCGTAGGTTCGTCATGGTCAAGTAACATGACCTCCAGAACAGGGTTACCGTACCACTCTGGTGCGGATCTCACTCTGGTTGACCTACGAGGTTCGGTAGTAACTTGATCTGAAGTTACATGATCATCATCATTAACTTCCTCACTAATTGGTGTAGGAGTCACAGGAACAGATTTCTGTGATGAACTACTTTCCAATAAGGGAGCAGGTACAGTTACCTCATCAAGTTCTACTTTCCTCCCACTCACTTCTTTCGAGAGAAACTCCTTCTCTAGAAAGGATCCATTCTCAACAACGAATATCTTGCCTTCGGATCTGTGATAGAAGGTGTACCCAACAATTTCTTTTGGGTATCCTACGAAGACACACTTCTCCGATTTGGGTTTGAGCTTATCAGGTTGAAACTTTTTCACATAAGCATTGCAACCTCAAACTTTAAGAAACGACAGCTTAGGTTCCTTGTCAAACCATAGTTCATACGGTGTCGTCTCAACGGATTTAGATGGTGCCCTATTTAACGTGAATGTAGCTGTCTCTAATGCATAACCCCAAAACGATAGTGGTAGATTGGTAAGAGACATCATAAATTACACCATATCTAATAAAGTACGGTTACGACGTTCGGACACACCATTACATTGTGGTGTTCCAGGTGGCGTGTGTAGTGAAACTATTTCACATTTTTTAACTGAAGGCCAAACTCGTAACTCAAATATTTTACCTCTGTGATCATATCATAGAAACTTTTATTTTTGTTACGATGATTCTCCACTTCACTCTGAAATTCTTTGAACTTTTCAAATGTTTCAGACTTGTGTTTCATCAAGTAGATATACCCATATCTGCTCAAATCATCTGTGAAGGTCAGAAAATAATGATACCCGCCGCGAGCCTCAATATTCATCGTACCACATACATCAGTATGTATGATTTCCAACAAATCTGTTGCTCGCTCCATTGTTCCGGAGAACGGAGTCTTAGTCATCTTGCCCATGAGGCATGGTTCGCAAGCATCAAGTGATTCATAATCAAGTGATTCCAAAAGTCCATTAGCATGGACTTTCTTCATGCGCTTTACACCAATATGACCTAAACGGCAGTGCCACAAATAAGTTGCACTATCATTATTAACTTTGCATCTTTTGGCTTCAATATTATGAAAATGTGTATCACCATGATCGAGATCCAACAAACCATTTTCATTGGGTGTATGACCATAGAAGGTTTTATTCATGCAAACAGAACAACAATTATTCTCTAGCTTACATGAATAACCGTATTGCAATAAACATGATCCAATCATATTCATGCTCAACGCAAACACTAAATAACATTTATTTTAGGTTCTAATCCCGAAAGTATAGGGAGTGTGTGATGATGATCATATCAATCTTGGAACCACTTCCAATACATATCGTCACTTCACCCTTAACTAGTCTCTGTTCATTCCGCAACTCCCGTTTCGAGTTTCTTAGCAACTGAACCAGTATCAAATACCAAGGGGTTTCTATAAACACTAGTAAAGTACACATCAATAACATGTATATCAAATATAGCTTTGTTCACTTTGCCATCCTTCTTATCCACCAAATACTTGGGGCAATTCCGCTTCCAGTGACTAGTCCCTTTGCAGCAGAAGCACTCAGTTTCAGGCTTAGGTCCAGACTTGGGCTTTTTCACTTGATCAGCAACTTGCTTGCCGTTCTTCTTGAAGTTCCCTTCCCTTTGTCCCTTTACTTGAAACTAGTGGTCTTGTTAACCATCAACACTTGATGCTCTTTCTTGATTTTGTAGCGACCAGACCTCAAACAGTCTAGTCTCTGTGCATCAGTGTCATCCCTGGATCGGTAATGCTGACACGCACAGTACTTGAAGGATTTATAACAGAGTAGCAATCACACACTTATTACATCGAATGTCTCAAAAAGAGAACTATTTACAATAAATACGGCTTAAGGCCACCTAAATACGATAACAGCGGAATGCTTGGAAGATAAAGTGAGTCCATCAACTCCAACGGCATCACTGAATATAAGACCACGACCTATGGCACCTTACTCGTCGGCTGAAAAGTCTGCAACATGATACGTTGCAGCCCGAAAATGGGTCAGCACATGGAATATGGTGGCAATGTAACACATAGAGAGTAATGAACAGAATAATGCTATCACTACATGCATGTTTGACTGGTGGAAAGCTCTATGGTTACAGTTTTGCGAAAAGCCAATTTTTCCCTACCACAAAGGAATAAATTTTATTTAACTATCATGGTGGTTGTTAAACATTGAGAAGGTACCTCCAACTCAATCCCAATTAAGAACATGATTAACCCAATCAAATTAAATTAAGTAACATGATGATGAGATTCACATGATAATCCAAGAACTAGATATTCAAGATGTCCATAACCGGGGACACGGCTAACCATAATTAGATTGTACACTCTGCAGACGTTTGCGCACTTTTCCCCACAAGACTCGATCGCCTCCGCTTGATTTCTCGCACTACATGGTGTTTGAGAAACGGATGACCGAGACACAGTCTTTCAGAAACAATACTCTTTACTCCGGGTGGACAGTTACACCTACTTTCCCCTACATCTGCTAGCCCACCTCTTGAAGAGGTCATGTAACCTACTCAACTATGCTATAGCCCATAATAGGTTGTGGCTGCACACGGAAGTTTCTAGCATGAAAAATCTCAGGATCCCTTTGAGTCTGGGTGGCGGTCCATAGGATGATCACACGGGTACTCCGGGATATCCAAAAATACAGGCAACACTGGGTTCTCCAAGTGCCTCAATCCACCCAGATGTAAATTAAAGTAGCCACCTTAAATTGAACCATTAATTAACAATCTCACATCTGTCATGGAAAAATTCACTCAAACCCAATCCACGTCTACGAGCATAGCGTAGCAATATAAGCAAACGTAGAAGTAACTCCCAATGGTTTGATATTAAGAACAGGGCAATAGGTACTACCTCATCTACTTCCCAAAACCCACATTTTAATCAGATCCTAATCATGCAATAGTTTGAGGATTGATCTAATGCAATAAAACTGGGTGGTAAAAAGGTATGATCAAAGTGTTACTTGCCTTGCTGATGATCCGTGAAACCTAGAGACTCGTAGTAGCACGCTTCGCACTCCGGGTACTCTATCACAAACAAACAATACATACATAAGCAATCAAGCAAGGGTGCATGGATAAAACTCAAAATAAGAGATCTAACCAGAAAGTTCAACTTAAGAACTCCGGTTTGCAAAAAGAATCAAATCGAACGAAGCAACGAAACTCAAACGGCGAAAGAAACAAGCTTCGTTTACTAATATGGACCTAAGTCAAATTTTACAGTAGAAAAAACTTGTTTGAGTTGGTTAATCAGAAAGAGGGTTTCGAGACGAAACTCTAGGAGCTTGAATCGCCTGATTCCGATAAACGAGCAAAAAGTTATACTAAAACGAAAAACAGATCTAAAATCGCGGTCAAAAATAATCGTGGAAAATCCGAGAAAAAGAAAAACTGACGAACAGGCTAACGAACGAACGTTCGCTGTCTGCGGTTAAATGACGAAAACCGTTCGTTAAAACGAACGTACAGACGAACATCCGCAAAATAAATAAACCGGAAAAAAAAACTAAACCTATCTATAAAAAAACAAACCGCGGTTTCCAAAAAAAACACGCACGGTTTTCCGGAGAAAACCGGCGGCGGCGACGGTCAACCACGGGTGGCGGGACGGCGGTGGCGGGGCGGCGGCGGCGGCGGGCAGCGGCGACGGGGCGGCGGCGGGGCGGCGGTCCGGCGGCGCGGAACCGGCGGCGGCGGGGCGGTTCGGCGGCGGCGGCGCTAGGGTTTCGGCGGGGCGGGCGGCTTGGGCTGGCGGGGCGGCCTCGCGTCTTATAAAGGCCGGCCGGGCCAGAATCCTAGCCGGACACGGCCCGGTAGGTCGGTTCGTTTTTTTTAAATCGGACGTGCAGAAAATGAAGGAAAAGAAATACTAAACGGACTCTAAAAATCCCGAAATAAATTTTTCCCGTCCTCTAAAAATAAGCCGGACACGATGAACATTTATTTGGGCCTAAAATGCAATTTTGAGAAACGCGTATTTTTCCTAATTCAAATAAAATCAAAATTTGAGAAAACCCAAATATGAAAATAATGAAATCCCCAACTCTCTCCGTGGGTCCTTGAGTTGCGTAAAATTTCTAGGATCACAAAACAAAATGCAATAAAATATGTTATGCATGATGATCTAATGTATAACATTCCAAATTGAAAATTTGGGATGTTACAGATTTGTACCTTCGTCGATTTCAGCATCGCGAAGAGCCCAGAAATTACTTTCGTCATCCCTTGCATATTATAGTTCATCACGAAGTTCTAATAACTTGGTGATAGTGACTAGAGAATTCTGTCAATTACTATTTTATCTGGAAGATTAACTCCCACTTGATTCAAGCAATTGTAGTACCCAGACAATCTGAGCACATGCTCACTGGTTGAGCTATTCTCCTCCATCTTGTAGGCAAAGTACTGTGAGAGGTCTCATACCTCTCGACACGGGCATGAGTATAAAATACCAATTTCAACTCTTGGAACATCTTATATGCTCCGTGGCGTTCAAAACATTTTTGAAGTCCCGGTTCTAAGCCGTAAAGCATGGTGCAGTTAACTATCAAGTAGTCATCATACCGAGCTTTTGTCAAAACATTCATAACATCTGCATCTGCTCCTGCAATAGGTCTGTCACCTAGCGGTGCATCAAGGACATAATTCTTCTGTGCAGCAATGAGGATAAACCTCAGATCACGGATCCAATCCGCATCATTGCTACTAACATCTTTCAACTTAGTTTTCTCTAGGAACATATAAAATTAAACGGGGAGCAACATCGCGAGCTATTGATCTACAACATAGATATGCTAATACTACCAGGACTAAGTTCATGATAAATTAAAGTTCAATTAATCATATTACTTAAGAACCACTTAGATAGACATCCCTCTAATCCTCTAAGTGATCACGTGATCCATATCAACTAAACCATGTCCGATCATCACGTGAGATGGAGTAGTTTCAATGGTGAACATCACTATGTTGATCATATCTACTATATGATTCACGCTCGACCTTTCGGTCTCGGTGTTCCAAGGCCATATCTGTTATATGCTAGGCTCGTCAAGTTTAACCTGAGTATTCCGCGTGTGCAACTGTTTTGCACCCGTTGTATTTGAACGTAGAGCCTATCACACCCGATCATCACGTGGTGTCTCAGCACGAAGAACTTTCGCAATGATGCATACTCAGGGAGAACACTTATACCTTGGTAATTTAGTGAGAGATCATCTTATAATGCTACCGTCAATGAAAGCAAGATAAGATGCATAAAAGATAAACATCACATGCAATCAATATAAGTGATATGATATGACCATCATCATCTTGTGCTTGTGATCTCCATCTCCGAAGCACCGTCATGATCACCATCGTCACCGGCGCGACACCTTGATCTCCATCGTAGCATCGTTGTCGTCTCGCCAACTTATGCTTCTACGACTATCGCTACCGCTTAGTGATAAAGTAAAGCATTACAGGGCGTTTGCATTGCATACAATAAAGCGACAACCATATGGCTCCTGCCAGTTGCCGATAACTCGGTTACAAAACATGATCATCTCATACAATAAAATATAGCATCATGCCTTGACCATATCACATCACAACATGCCCTGCAAAAACAAGTTAGACGTCCTCTACTTTGTTGTTGCAAGTTTTACGTGGCTGCTACGGGCAGAGCAAGAACCGTTCTTACCTACGCATCAAAACCACAACGATAGATTGTCAAGTTAGTGATGTTTTAACCTTCTCAAGGACCGGGCGTAGCCACACTCGGTTCAACTAAAGTTGGAGAAACTGACACCCGCTAGTCACCTGTGTGCATAGCACGGCGGTAAAACCAGTCTCGCGTAAGCGTACGCGCAATGTCGGTCTGGGCCGCTTCATCCAACAATACCGCCGAACCAAAGTATGACATGCTGGTAAGCAGTATGACTTATATCTCCCACAACTCACTTGTGTTCTACTCGTGCATATAACATCTACGCATAAAACCTGGCTCGGATGCCACTGTTGGGGAACGTAGTAATTTCAAAAAAATTCTACGCACACACAGGATCATGGTGATGCATAGCAACGAGAGGGGAGAGTGTTGTCTACGTACCCTCGTAGACCGAAAGCGGAAGCGTTATATCAACGCGGTTGATGTAGTCGTACGTCTTCACGATCCGACCGATCCAAGTACCGAAAGCACGGCACCTCCGAGTTCTGCACACGTTCGTCTCGGTGACGTCCTTGCCTTCTCGATCAAACAAGAGGGGCGAAGTAGTAGATGAGTTCCGGCAGCACGACGGCGTGGTGACGGTGTTGGTGAAGAACAATCTTCGCAGGGCTTCGCCTAAGCACTACGAAAACTATGACGGAGGATAAACTAGAGGAGACGGGGTTGCCGGCACACGGCTTGGTGTTTCTTGATGTGTCTTGGGTGCTAGCCCTACCCCTCTATTTATATGTTGAGCCTTGGGGTCGGAACTTGGAATAAAAGCCTCCACAAAGTCGGTTTCACCCGAAAGGCAAGAGTCCTTCTCGGACTCCAGGGCCAGACGCCAGGGTCCCTGGCATCTGGGTCCAGACGCCAGGGTTCCCGGCGTCTGGACCCAGTCGCTAGGGACCCTGGCGCCTGGCCCCTGGACTCTGCAAAACTTCCTTTTGCGCTTTCCAAAAACCTTGTGGGCTTTCCCCTTTGGCCCAAATAAAGTGTTCTCGTACCCAAACATTTCGGGAAACATCCGGAACCCCTTCCGGTGAATTCCGGAACCCTTCTGGAGTCCAAACACTATTATCCCATATATCAATCTTTATCTCCGGACCATTCCGGAGTTCCTCGTCATGTCCGTGATCTTATCCGGAACTCCGAACAACATTCGGTTACCAACATACATAACTCATAAATACTATATCGTCAACGAACGTTAAGCGTGCGGACCCTACGGGTTCGAGAACTATGTAGACATGACCGAGACACTTCTCTGGTCAATAACCAATAGCGGAACCTGGATGCCCATATTGGCTCCTACATATTCTACGAAGATCTTTATCGGTCGAACCGCATAACAATATACGTTGTTCCCTTTTTCATCGGTATGTTACTTGCCCGAGATTCGATCGTCGGTATCTTAATACCTAGTTCAATCTCGTTACCGGCAAGTCTCTTTACTCATTCTGTAATACATCATTCCGCAACTAACTCATTAGTTGCAATGCTTGCAAGGCTTATAGTGATGTGCATTACCGAGTGGGCCCAGAGATACCTCTCCGACAATCGGAGTGACAAATCCTAATCTCGAAATACGCCAACCCAACAAGTACCTTTGGAGACACCTATAGAGCACATTTATAATCAGCTAGTTACGTTGTGACGTTTGGTAGCACACAAAGTGTTCCTCCAGTAAACGGGAGTTGCATAATCTCATAGTCATAGGAACATGTATAAGTCATGAAGAAAGCAATAGCAAAATACTAAACGTTCGTGTGCTAAGCTAACGGAATGGGTCAAGTCAATCACATCATTCTCCTAATGATGTGATCCCGTTAATCAAATGACAACTCATGTCAATGGCTAGGAAACATAACCATCTTTGATCAACGAGCTAGTCAAGTAGAGGCATACTAGTGACACTTTGTTTTTCTATGTATTCACACATGTATCAAGTTTCCGGTTAATACAATTCTAGCATGAATAATAAACATTTATCATGAAATAAGGAAATAAATAATAACTTTATTATTGCCTCTAGGGCATATTTCCTTCACTTTGTATAAACCCAAATGCTTTGATCACCTCATCAAAGCGTATGTTCCAACTCCGAGATGCTTGCTCCAGTCCTTAGAAGGACCGCTAGAGTTTGCATACCTTTTAGCATCCTTAGGATCGACAAAACCTTCTGGTTGTATCACATACAGCCTTTCCTCACGGAAACCATCAAGGAAACTTTGTTTTGACATCCATCTGCCAGATTTCGTAAATGAAAATGCAGCAACTGCTAACATAATTCTAACAGACTTTAGCATCGCTATGATTGAGAAAGTCTCATCACAGTCAACTCCTTGAACTTGTCGGAAACTTCTTTGAGACAAGTCGAGCTTCATAAATGGTGACATTACCATCAGCGTCTGTCTTCTTCTTAAAGATCCATTTATTCTCAATGGCTTGCCAATCATCGGGCAAGTCCACCAAAGTACATACTTTGTTCTCATACATGGATCCTATCTCGGATTTCATGGCTTCCAGCCATTTGTTGGAATCTGGGTCCACCATTGCTTCTCCATAGCTCATAGGTTCATCGTTGTCCAACAACATGACCTTTAAGACAGGGTTACCACTCAGAAGTTGTACACACCCTTGTCGACCTACGAGGTTCGATAGTAACTTGATCTGAAGCTCCATGATCATCATCATTAGCTTTCTCTTCAACTGAGATAGGTGCCACAGAAACATCTTTCTGTGCTGCGCTACTCTCTGGTTGAAGTAAAGGTTCAACAACCTCATCAAGTTCTATCTTCCTCCCACTCGATTCTTTCGAGAGAAACCCTTTCTCGAGAAAGGACCTATTCCTAGCGACAAACATTTTGCCCTCGGATCTGAGATAGAAGGTATACCCAAACGTCTTGTTTTGGTATTCTATGAAGACACAATTTTCCGCTTTGGGTTCGAGCTTTTCTGGCCGAAGCCTATTGACATAAGCATCGTAGCCCCAAACCTTAAGAAACAACAACTTAGGTTTCTTGCCAAACCATAGTTCATACGGTGTCGTCTCCACGGACTTAGATGGTGCCCTATTTAAAGTGAATGTAATTGTCTCTAATGCATAACCCCAAAATAATAGCGGTAGATCGGTAAGAGACATCATAGATCGCACCATATCCAATAGGGTGCGATTACGACGTTCGGACACACCATTATGCTATGGTGTTCCAGGTGGCGTCAACTGTGAAACAGTTCCACCTTGTCTTTAGTGATTGACAAACTCATAACTCAGATACTCTCCCCTTGATCAGATCGTAGGAACTTGATCTTCTTGTTATGATGATTCTCAACTTCACTCTTAAATTGCTTGAACTTTTCAAACGTTTCAGACTTATGCTTCATTAAGTAAATATACCCATATCTACTCAGTTCATCGGTGAAGTTGAGAAAATAATGATATCCACTGCGTGTGTCAACACTCATCGGACTGCACACATCAGCATGTGTGATTTCCAACAAGTCACTTGCCTGTTCCATTGTTACAAAGAAAACGGGGTTTTAGTCATCTTGCCATTGAGGCATGGTTCGCATGTGTCAAGTGATTCAAAATCAAGTGACTTCAAAAGTCCATTGGCATGGAGCTTCTTCATGCGCTTTACACCAATATGACCTAAGCGGCAGTGCCACAAGAAAGTGGTACTATCATTATCAACTCTACATCTTTTGGCATCATTGTTATGAACATGTGTATCACTACGACCGAGATTCAATAAACCATTCACATTGGGTGCATGACCATAGAAGGTATTATTCATGTAAATAGAATAACCATTATTCTCTGACTTAAATGAATAACCGTATTGCAATAAACATGATCTAATCATGTTCATGCTCAATGCAGACACCAATGCAAACAACATTTATCTGGGTTCAACACTAATCCTGAAGGTAGAGGGAGCGTGCGATGGTGATCATATCATCCTTGGAAACATTTCCAACACACATCGTCACCTCGCCCTTAGCTAGTCTCCATTTATTCTGTAGCTTTTGTTTCGAGTTACCAATATTAGCAACTGAACCGGTATCTAATACCCATGTGCTACTAGGAGTACTAGTAAGGTACACATCAATAACACACATATCAAATATACTTTTGTTGAAGTTGCCAGCCTTCTTATCTACCAAGTATTTGAGGCAGTTCCGCTACCAGTGATCGTTCCCCTAATAGAAGCACTTCGTCTCGGGTTTGGGTTCTTGGGTTTCTTCACTGGAGCGGCAACTGGCTTGCCATTCTTGAAGTTTCCCTTCTTGCCCTTGCCCTTTTTGAAACTAGTGGTCTTGTTTAACCATCAACATTTGATGCTCCTTCTTGATTTCTACCTTTACGGGCTTAAGCATGATGAACAGCTCCGGGATCATCTTCCCTTGCATGTTATAGTTCATCACGAAACTCTAGTAGCTTGGTGATAGTGACTGGAGAACTTTGTCAATCACTCTCTTATCTGGAAGATTAACTCCCACTTGATTCAAGCGATTGAAGTACCCAGACATTCTGAGCACATGCTCACTGGCTGAGTTATTCTCCTCCATCTTGTAGGCAAAGATCTTGTCAGAGGTTTCAAACCTCTCAACACGGGCATGAGCCAGAAATACCAATTTCAGCTCTTGGAACATCTCATATGTTCCATGGCACTCAAAACGCTTTTGGAGCCCCGACTCTAAGCCGTAAAGCATGGCGCACTAAACTATCAGGTATTCATCAGAACGTGTCTGCCAGATGTTCACAACATCCACAGACGATGCCAGAGGGGTTGGCACACCGAGCAGTGCATCAAGGACAGAAGCCTTATGTGTAGCAATGAGGAAAATCCTCAGACTACGGCCCTAGTCCGCACAATTGCTTACAATATCTTTCAACTTAGTCTTTCTCTAGGAACGTATTAAAACATGGAGCTAAAGCGCAAGCTATTAATCTACAACATAATTTTCAAAGACAATTTAGACTATGTTCATGATAATTAAGTTCATCTAATCAAATTATTTAATGAACTCCCACTTAGATAGACATCCCTCTAGTCATCTAAGTGATACATGATCCGAATCGACTAGGCCGTGTCCGATCATCACATGAGACGGACTAGTCATCAACGGTGAACATCTCCATGTTGATCGTATCTACTATATGACTCATGTTCGACCTTTTGGTCTCTCGTGTTCCGAGGCCATGACTGTACATGCTAGGCTCGTCAAGTCAACCGAAGTGTTTTGCATGTGTAAATCTGGCTTACACCCGTTGTATTCGAACGTTAGAATCTATCACACCCGATCATCACGTGGTGCTTCGAAACTACGAACCTTCGCAACGGTGCACAGTTAGGGGGGACACTTTTCTTGAAATTTTAGTGAGGGATCATCTTATTTATGCTACCGTCGTTCTAAGCAAATAAGATGTAAACATGACAAACATCACATGCAAATCATAAAGTGACATGATATGGCCAATATCGTCTTGCGCCTTTGGTCTCCGTCTTCGAGGCGCGGCATGATCACCTTCATCGCCGGCATGACACCATGATCTCCATCATCGTGCCTTCATGAAGTTGTCTCGCCAACTATTACTTCTACTACTATGGCTAACGGTTAGCAATAAAGTAAAGTAATTACATGGCGTTTTCAATGACACGCAGGTCATACAATAAATTAAGACAACTCCTATGGCACCTACCGGTTGTCATACTCATCGACATGCAAGTCGTGATTCCTATTACAAGAACATGATCAATCTCATACATCACATATATAATTCATCACATCCTTTTGGCCATATCACATCACATAGCATACCCTGCAAAAACAAGTTAGACGTCCTCTAATTGTTGTTGCATGTTTTACGTGGCTGCTATGGGTTTCTAGCAAGAACATTTCTTACCTACGCAAAAGCCACAACGGTGATATGCCAATTGCTATTTACCCTTCATAAGGACCCTTTTCATCGAATCCGATCCGACTAAAGTGGGAGAGACACACACCCGCTAGCCACCTTATGCATCAAGTGCATGTCGGTCGGTGGAACCTGTCTCACGTAAGCGTACGTGTAAGGTCGGTCCGGGCCGCTTCATCCCACAATGCCGCCGAATCAAGATAAGACTAGTAACGGTAAGCAAATTGAACAAATCATCGCCCACAACTACTTTGTGTTCTACTCGTGCATAGAATCTACGCATAGACCTAGCTCATGATGCCACTGTTGGGGAACGTAGTAATAATTCAAAATTTTCCTACGTGTCACCAAGATCAATCTAGGAGATACTAGCAACAAGAGAGAGAGAGTGCATATTCATACCCTTGAAGATCGCTAAGCGGAAGCGTTACAAGAACGCGGTTGATGGAGTCGTACTCGCGGCGATTCAAATCGCGGAAGATCCAATCTAGCGCCGAACGGACGGCGCCTCCGCGTTCAACAAACGTACAACCCGGGGACGTCTCCTCCTTCTTGATCCAGCAAGGGAAGAGGAGAAGTTGAGGGAGAACTCCAGCAGCACGACGGCGTGGTGGCGATGGAGCTCGTGGTTCTCCGGCAGAGCTTCGCTAAGCACTACGGAGGAGGAGGAGTTGGAGGAGGAGAGGGTTGCGCCAGGGGAAGGGTCACCGCTGCCCTCCCACCCCCTAACTATATATAGGGGAAGGGAAGAGGGGGCCGGCCCCCTAGATCCCATCTACAGGGGCGACGGCGGCCAAGGGGAAACCCTAGATGGGTTTTGGGCGCCCCCACCCCTAGGAGACTTGCCCCCCAAGCCAGGAGGGGCGGCTGCCCTAGGGGAGGCGCCCCCACCTCTCCTAGTTACGTGAGATGGGGTGGGAGGGGCGCACAACCCCTTAGTGGGCTGGTGTGCCCCTTCCCCTTGGCCCATAAGGCCCCCCAACGCTTGTCGGGGCCTCCGAAACCCCTTTCGGACACGCTGGTCGTCACACGGTACCCCCGGAACAATTCCGGACTCCAATACCCTTCGTCCAATATACCGATCTTCACCTCCGGACCATTCCGGAATTCCTCGTGATGTCCGGGATCTCATCCGGGACTCCGAACTATCTTCGGTAACCACATACTATTTCCCATAACAACTCTAGCGTCACCGAACCTTAAGTGTGTAGACCCTACGGGTTCGGGAACCATGCAGACATGACCGAGACATCTCTCCGGCCAATAACCAATAGCGGGATCTGGATACCCATATTGGCTCCCACACGTTCTACGATGATCTCATCGGATGAACCACGATGTCGGGGATTCAATCAATCCCGTATACAATTCCCTTTGTCTATCGGTATGTTACTTGCCCGAGATTCGTCGGTATCCCTATACCTCGTTCAACCACGATCTCAGTTTTTTCCTTTCGTTTTTTTATTTTCTATTTATTTTATTTTATTATTTTTCTTTTTTCTTTTTTATTTCCTTCTTTTTTCCATTTTTAAAATTTTTGTTTTATTTTTATTTTTATGAATATTTGATAATTCTCAAAAAATTTAAAAATTTGTGGATTTTTTTCAAATTTATGAATATGCGGATTTTTTACAATTTTTTGAACATTTTTTCAATTTTGCAAACTTTGTGGACTTTTTAAAATTCGTGAAGGCCCGCCATGTCATCACTCCTCCTCCCCCTCACAAAGCCGCCACTATATACCCTCCCACATTCTCCACCTCCCGGTACTGCCCCTCACCTCCTAGTTCAAGCGCGACGCAGAAAACCCCTAGAGCTCAGGACGCTTCCAGAGGATGGTGTCGCTCGATCAAGATAGTCACGGACTCGGTCTCCTCCGCAGCGTCAACATCTCTGTCGACCACCAGTCCAACTTCTCCCACTGGTCTTGTGGTAAGCACTTCCAGTTCACCACATTTCCCCTCCTCCCGCTCCGTTCACCTTCGCGCATGGGTTGTTACGAGCACTCGATTTGGTTCCTCGTTTTTGCATCCATGTAGCTAGCTTCATCGGGGGTGCGCAGTCTTCACGTTTAGGTTCGGTTGGTTCAAATGGAGTGGCAGGTCTAGACAAAATCAGCTGGGGCGAAAGACAAAATATGAGTGTTTCGGAGTGGGGCCAAAAGCTTCAGAAGTTTTCATCTAAGCCCTCGGAAAAAAATCCTTCAGAAGTTAGTTCTCGCGGGAGGGGGGAGGGGGGGGGGCAGCACAAGCTCCCTAGACACCTACATAGCTCCGCCGTTCTTGAAATGTTTGCGCATCTCCTTGGGCGGGCGTATGGATCGGAGGTGTCTCTGCTCTACCTGCGCCTCCTCGGTCCTCGTCCAATCCCCACCACCTCCCCAATATTTATTACATGTTGGCTGCGTTACTCTTACATATGATGATGGCGTGGAGGAGCCGACCGAGCTGACGTTGGTGCCTCCGGGCGAGAGGGCGCGGAGGGCGAGACAGGAGCAGGCAAGGACAAGGAAGAATGTTAGCATCAAACACAAAGTTGGTTCTGGTGAGCATGGACGGGTGCTCGTACATGCGCAAGGTTGATGTGGGGGCGTACGGCGACTACGTCGGCCTTGTCTAGGAGCCACTACACTGATTGGTCGCACTATGCAAATATTGTGATCTAAACTTACTATTGTGTGAATCTGCAGGATGTTTGTGTACTCGTGCAAGTGGATACGGGTGACGCGCACGTACGAGGCGAGAGGGCCAAGCACGAACGTGTGTTGTGGCGCTGCATGCACGTGAGGACTGGCCATACCCTAGGAAAGTTTTGTACAAAAAAGAAGCAATATCGTTAACTCGATATTATTGCAGCTGGCACCTATTTGCCACCTTAAGCGCTTGTTAAAGGGTTTTCCGCAAACAGCGCAACCCCCCTTCCCTTCCGTCGATCTAAAAAGGTCGGCCCGTCGATCCCTTTTTCCTTTTTGTTTCATTTTTTTCTCTGAACCGGGTATTGTACTGTTTTATTTCTTGGTTTTTCATTTTCGTTTTTATTTTTCCTTTTTTCCATTTTATTTTAAGTTTTTCTCAAAATTGAGAAAAAAATAAAAATTAATGATTTTTTCAAAATCGATGAACATTTTTCAAATTTTGATGAAATGTTTTTCAAAATCAATGAATTTTTTTCAAAAATGTGAACCTTTTTCCAAAATTGATGAAATTGTTTCAAAATTAATGAACTATTCAGATTTTTTTGAACATTTTTGAATTTCTGATTTTTTAGATAATATGTTTTTGATCGCAAAGTCAACGGTCAATCTATGAGAAAGTCAACAGTCAACCGGAGTTACCGGTGGACTGGTCAACCCGCGGCCAACCAAACCGGCAAATCGACCCACCTTCATCCTTTCTAGGACGGCACAAGAAGGAGGCACGCCTGGGCGCCGGTTCCGCCATATAGCGCCAAGCGGCACGCCCACTCCTATTTGGCGCGTAGGTCACTGATTATCGACCTAGCGCCAACCCTGTGCACGCGCTGGTATGTATAAGGACCAGCCTCTTTTTAAATTTCATCTCCAGCGATTTTGGGATGGACTAGAACCTTCCCAGAACCATATTTTTGTTTTTCCTTTCCGTTTTTACTTCTTTTATTTTTTCTATTCTATTTCTTTTCGATACTATATTTTTTCTGTTTTTTATTTCCTTCTATTTTATTTTTAATTTTTCGTTTTGTTTTTATTACCCAATTTGCGAACATATATTAAATCCTGACCATTTTTTGAAATCGTGAACATCTTTTGAAACAACGAATATTTGATAAATTTTTGAACATATTTTTAAATTCAATTTCTTTTTACAAATTCGTAACAATTTTTTTAGTGGTGAACATTTTCAAAATTCAAGAATATGTTTTGAAATTGCATACATCTTTTGGAACTTGTGAACAGTTTTCTGAACTGGTGAACTTTTTTGAAGATTTGGGAACCAGTTTTGAAAACTATAAACATTTTTTGAGTTTGAAGAACATTTTAGGTGTTCATGATTATGTTTTCAATCAGCAAACATTTTTTTAAATATTGTGACCTTTTTCTATATATACACACAAGCATTTTCTTAAATTGTAAAAAAATTAATAGATGATTTTTTTGAAAGCACGAACATTTTTTAATCCGTGAGTATTTATTATTTTCCAAATATTTTTAAATCATGAAAATATATTGAAATTGGATCCGTATTTGTTTTAAAACAATTTATAACTTTTTCGAAATGCCAAATTATTTTTAAAAAGAAAAAAACATAAAATAGAAAAAAAGAAAAACCAAGGGGCTTTCCGTCCCGCACATACGCAGGCCCATGAGGGCGCGTGGGGGGGGGTCCGGGGTGCGCACTTCACTGTTATCTGGCGCGTATGTCACCATATAGGAGGTCTTGGCGCCACATAGGAGATTCCCATTCAGCGCCTTAAGAGCCATTTATAGACTATTTTGCTAACGGGCGACAAGTGCTCTTGTTTTTTTCTCTATAACACTAGGCAGGAAATGGGCCGGCACATGTAAGGTTTTTTTTGTGTTGGATTTATAGGTTCCACAGTTTTTTCGAGAGGTTTTTCTTTATGTTTTTCGCAGTTTCTTTTTTCTTTTTGTTTTAACATTTTGTTTTCATTTTTTAATTTTCTAAATGAGTGCACTTTTTAAAATTCATAAAAAATTAAAATTTATGAATTCTTTAAAATTTCATGAATTTTTCAAATTTATGAAGCTTTTTGAATCCCCAAATTCGTGAAGTTTTCCCATTTTTTTCTTAACCCTTTTTAGTTCATGAACTTTTCAAATTTGTGATTTTTTTAAATTTACAAACGTTTATGAATCCATGAACTTTAAAAAAAATTGTGCACATTTTTCATTTTTGCAAATTTTGTGTACTTTTTAAAACTCATGAAATTTTCTCAAATTTGCAAACTTCTCTCAAATTATACCAGGACCTCCTCCCATGCCACCTAATTGACAACCACAATGGGATAGCTACTACATGACCTATTAGGTATTCAATTATTTTTAATTCGGTAATTTTTAGAAACATTGTCAAATGATTAATTTGATGGCAAAAAAGGAAAATAATACGAAAATCTTCATGTACCCAAATATTAATTTGCATATATTTTCAAAGTATTTAATTTAGGTAAAAACAGTTGATACATTCAAAAATTCTTGCATTTTTAAAAAGTTCATACATTCGAGAAAAGCTATTCACGTGTGATAGAATAGATGTTCGCATATTTTAAGGTGTTTAGACGTTTCCTTAAAAAATGTGTGCAGAGTGAAAATAAAATGAAACATAATTGAAATAAACCAACAAATGTAAAACAGTAAGGAAAGTACAACACAAAAATAAGCAGCCTATTGTGGGGCGAGCTTAGAATTTATTTTGAGTGGGGGCACATTCTCTAGAAATTAAAATAATTTAAGCATGTTTTTTTTCTAAAATCACAAGAAAATCATATTAGAGTTGCATATTGAAACAAAATAACTAATTAAGAGGCACCCTATGCAAAAGATTATTCACAAACTTCTCTGGTGAAGACAAGCTGTAGCACATGTGTGCCACTTGTCATCGCCAGATTTCCTCACCCATGCGGGAAGGATGGGAGAGTTTGTACATGCTTTTTTACATTGAAATGTCTTGTGAACTGTGTGTCCAGATTATGTACCGTTTCATTGTTGTGCTCCTCACATCGACACCTTTAAAATTATATCTCAGCTTGGTAGGTTTCAATGAACTTTTTTTTTACGTATTTTGTACTCCCTATTATAGTAAACTAGACACTGAACCCGAATTGATATTATCAAACCTCTACCAGGGATCTACTTCA
Organism: Aegilops tauschii subsp. strangulata; assembly: GCF_002575655.3. Classification (NCBI taxonomy): domain Eukaryota; kingdom Viridiplantae; phylum Streptophyta; class Magnoliopsida; order Poales; family Poaceae; genus Aegilops; species Aegilops tauschii. Next base: position 432,215,268 of record NC_053035.3, read on the forward strand.
TTAAGGGGTGTGGGATGCTCACGACCATACGTGAATGCCGATGTGCTTCTTCTGGCGGTATTGGATGACATCAAAGTAGTCATCACATGGTGGTATGAGATGTCAGCATAATGGTGCCCCTATTTAAGGGTGATAAGCGAGATGGAATAGGATCTAAATTTCACAAATACATTCGTTCATACCTAAGGCCGATCAAGGGGTTGAGCTTAATCGTTTGTAGATCCAAATTGTAGTACATCACATACATTAACAAACTCAACTACTAGACTCAGATGATATTACTTTTTTACGTTATTTTGTACCAAAATCAGCAAGTCTAGATACTGAAAGTAAATTGTACCCAAGAGATTCAACGAGCATGACGTTTTGTATGGAGCTATCATGTGAGATGGCCACCTTACCAAGGCCAACCACCTTACCCTTTGATTTATCACCAAAAGTGACATACTTTCGAGGGTCGTCGTTTTCAGCAAGCTCACGAAACATATCTTTGTCTCCGGTCATATGATCAGTACATCCACTATCAAGGACCCATTCCTTTCCTCCAGCCATGTAGCCGCGAAGATTAGCCATAAGACCAAAGTGTCTCAGCCATAAGACCAAAGTGTCTCATCGCATCGTCAAGATCATAGTCACCATCATCATCCTCATCATAGTATCCATGTTCAACATTGTCTTATATTTGATCAATTCCTAGAGAGGGTAATTCATTAGATAAATGATCATCACAGTGGTCACCTTTATGAATTCTAATAGCTTCGGATATGATATTGCTAATGATTCCAACATTTCCTTTGGCACGCATGAGATTGGTAAACTCAAATAGACAATCACCAAAGCTAGGATCACTAGAATTCATCTTACTCAAGGCAATAGACTTATGAAGAATTTCATCTAAGTTTTGCAAGGAATAGTTTGGAAATCTTTCCTCAAGAAATCTCCATATAGTGTAGGCACAATCGAGAGTAGGCAAACATCCAATCAAGTTTCTAGGCAAGCCTCTAGTGATAAGATTAACAGTTCTAAGGTTGCGGATCATGTCAATAGACTCATCAAGGATAGGATGCAAAGGATCAACATGAGGTGCACAAGGGCTAGTAATGTACTTGTTCAAATGATATTCATTGAAAATCTCAAGCATTTCATTTTTCCACTCATGAAAGAACTCTTCATCAAGAATAGGCACTCTACGTCTAAGACTCCCCAACGTAGACTCATCCATCTTCCTCCAATGGTGATTAAACCAAAGCAATGGAAACCAAAGCTCTGATACCAATTGAAAGGATCGAGAAGAGGTGTCTAGAGGGGGGTGAATAGACTCTAAGAAGAAAAGTTGCATTTTTTCATTTCGTTAAGTTGATGTGGAGTTTTGGCACAAGTTTAAACATTCACGATACATATCAAGCAAGCATGGCAAGAGTATATGAGCAACGAAAAGTAAAGAATGCAAGTTGCAAGAATGTAAAGGGATGGGATTGGAGTGTGCAAACGCAATTTGGAGACACGGAGATTTTTTATCCGTGGTTCCGATAGGTGGTGCTATCGTACATCCACATTGATGGAGACTTCAACCCACGAAGGGTAATGGTTGCGCGAGTCCATGGAGGGCTCCACCCACGAAGGGTCCATGAAGAAGCAACCTTGTCTATCCCACCATGGCCGTCGCCCACGAAGGACTTGCCTCACTAGGGTAGATCTTCACGAAGTAGGCGATCTCCTTGCCCTTACAAACTCCTTGGTTCAACTCCACAATCTTGACGGAGGCTCCCAAGTGACACCTAGTCAATCTAGGAGACACCACTCTCCAATAGGAACAAATGGTGTGTTGATGATGAACTCCTTGCTCTTATGCTTCAAATGATAGTCTCCCCAACACTCAACTCTCTCTCATAGGATTGGATTTGGTGGAAAGATGATTTGAGTGCAAAGCAACTTGGGGAGGGCTAGAGATCAAGATTTATGTGGTTGGAATGGAATATCTTGACCTCAACACAAGTGTAGGTGGTTCTCTCTCAGAAAATATATGTTGGAAGTGTAGGCATGTTCCGATGGCTCTCTCCATGAATGAAGAGTGGGTGGAGGGGTATATATAGCCTCCACACAAAATCTAACCGTTACACACAATTTACCAAACTCGGTGGGACCGAATCGTGAAACTCGGTCAGACCGGTTTAGTTCATAATGTGACCGTTAGGCATTTAGATGGGACCGATATGATCAACTCGGTGGGACCGATGTGCTAGGGTTAGGGTAAAGCCTCAACTCGGTTTGACCGATTACACAAACTCGGTGGGACCGATTTGGGTAATAAGCAAAACAGAGAGTTGGCCAAGCAAACTCGGCGAGACCGATTGCATATCTCGGTGGGACCAAAATTATTGCAATAGGCAACAGAGAGTTTGCAAGCCCATCTCGGTGAGACCGAGATCCCATCGGTGAGATCGAACTGATTAGGGTTTCTAGTAGTGGCTATGTCAACTGAACTCGGTGGCGCCGGATAGAAAGTTTCAGTGGGGCCGAGTTTGACTTTTGGTTTGGGACATATGTGGATGTGAGAAAGTAGTTGAGGGTTTTTGGAGCATATCACTAAGCATTTTGAGCAAGCAAGCCATTAAACAACACCTCATCCCCTCTTAGTAGTATTGGCTTTACCTATGGACTCAATGTGATCTTGGATCACTTAAAATGAAAAATGTGGAATCCTGAGCTTTGAGCTTGAGCCAATCCTTTGTCCTTAGCATTTCGAGGGGGTTCCACATCCTCTAGTCCATGCCACTCCATTGTTGAACTTATATGAAACATACTAGGTAGAAGCATTAGTCCAACAAGAGATATGTTGACATTAATTACCAAAATCACCCAGGGAGCACTTGTGCTTTCAATCTCCCCCTTTTTGGTAATTGATGACAACATACATCAAAGCTTTAGATAAAGATATAGAGAATAACAAGTAAAGCTTTGGAAAGACATGTAACATGCATAGGCTCCCCCTATATGTATGCAATCATGTAGATATGGAATAGGAGCATGTGAATGCATAAGCATGACAGAGTAAGCAATGTGTTACATGTATCTTGCCTATATGCATCAGAGCAAATGATGTGAATATGGGAAATGTACCTTCATGCTCATGAGTCCTTGCAAACAGTATGTACAACAGCAAGAAATCCTCATACACATGACTGTGATGCATTGATACGTCTCCAACGTATCTATAATTTTTGATTGCTTCATGCTATATTATATTCTGTTTTGGATGATTAATGGGCTTTTTATACACTTTTATATTATTTTTGGGACAAACCTATTAACTGGAGGCCCAGCCCAAATTGCTGTTTTTTGCCTATTTCAGTGTTTCGCAGAAAAAGAATATCAAACTGAGTCCAAACGGAATGAAACCTTCGGGAACGTGATTTTCGAAACAAACGTGATCTAGAGGACTTGGAGTCTACGTCAAGAAATCAACCAGGAGAGCACGAGGCAGGGGGCGCGCCTACCCCCCTGGGCGCGCCCTCCACCCTCGTGGGGCCCATGTTGCTCCACCGACGTACTTCTTCCTCCTATATATACCTACGTACCCCCAAACCAATAGAAGCATCCACGAAAACCTAATTCCACCGCCGCAACCTTCTGTACCCGTGAGATCCCATCTTGGGGCCTTTCCCGGCGTCCTGCCGGAGGGGGCATTGATCACGGAGGGCTTCTACGTCAACACCATAGCCTCTCCGATAATGTGTGAGTAGTTTACCTCAGACCTTCGGGTCCATAGTTATTAGCTAGATGGCTTCTTCTCTCTCTTTGGATCTCAATACAAAGTTCTCCACGATTCTCGTGGAGATCTATTCGATGTAATCTTCTTTTGCGGTGTGTTTGTTGAGACCGATGAATTGTGGGTTTATGATCAAGTTTATCTATGAACAATATTTGAATCTTCTCTGAATTCTTTTATGTATGATTTGTTATCTTTGCAAGTCTCTTCGAATTATCAGTTTGGTTTGGCCTACTAGATTGATCTTTCTTGCAATGAGAGAAGTGCTTAGCTTTGGGTTCAATCTTGCGGTGTCCTTTCCCAGTGACAGCAGGGGCAGCAAGGCACGTATTGTATTGTTGCCATCGAGGATAAAAAGATGGGGTTTATATCATATTGCATAAGTTTATCCCTCTACATCATGTCATCTTTCTTAAAGCGTTACTCCGTTCTTATGAACTTAATACTCTAGATGCATGCTGGATAGCGGTCGATGTGTGGAGTAATAGTAGTAGATGCAGGCAGGAGTCGGTCTACTTGTCACGGACGTGATACCTATATACATGATCATACCTAGATATTCTCATAACTATGCTCAATTCTATCAATTGCTCAACATTAATTTGTTCACCCACCGTAATACTTATGCTCTTGAGAGAAGCCACTAGTGAAACCTATGGCCCCCGGGTCTATTTTCCATCATATTAATCTTCCAACACTTAGCTATTTTTATTGTCTTTTATTTTACTTTGCATCTTTATTATAAAAATACCAAAAAATATTATCTTATCATATCTATCAGATCTCACTTTCGTAAGTGACCGTGCAGGGATTGACAACCCCTTTATTGCGTTGGTTGTGAGGTTTTTATTTGTTTGTGTAGGTGCGAGGGACTTGGGAGTGGCCTCCTACTGGATTGATACCTTGGTTCTCAAAAACTGAGGGAAATACTTATGCTACTTTACTGCATCACCCTTTCCTCTTCAAGGGAAAACCAACGCAGTGCTCAAGAGGTAGCAAGAAGGATTTCTGGCGCCGTTGCCGGGGAGATTCGCGCCAAGTCAAGTCAAGTCAAGACATACCAAGTACCCATCACAAACTCATCTCCCTCGCATTACATTATTTGCCATTTGCCTCTCGTTTTCCTCTCCCTCACTTCACCCTTGCCGTTTTATTCGCCCTCTCTTCTTCCGTTTGCCTCTTTTTTGCTCGCTTCTTGTCTGCTCGTGTGTTGGATCGCTTGCTTCTCATGATGGCTCAAGATAATACTAAATTGTGTGACTTTACCAATACCAACAACAATGATTTTCTTAGCACTCCGATTGCTCCTCTTACCGATACTGAATCTTGTGAAATTAATGTTGCTTTGTTGAATCTTGTCATGAAAGATCAATTCACCGGCCTTCCTAGTGAAGATACCGCTACCCATCTAAATAGCTTCGTCGATTTGTGTGATATGCAAAAGAAGAAAGATGTGGACAATGATATTGTTAAATTGAAGCTATTTCCTTTTTCGCTTAGAGATCGTGCTAAAGCTTGGTTTTCGTCTTTGCCTAAAAATAGTATTGATTCTTGGAATAAGTGCAAAGATGCTTTTATCTCTAAGTATTTTCCTCCCGCTAAGATCATCTCTCTTAGAAACGACATTATGAATTTTAAGCAACTTGATCATGAACATGTTGCACAATCTTGGGAGAGGATGAAATTAATGATACGTAATTGCCCTACACATGGTTTAAATCTTTGGATGATTATACAAAAAAATTATGCCGGATTGAATTTTGCTTCTAGAAATCTTTTAGATTCGGCCGCGGGAGGTACTTTTATGGAAATCACTTTAGGAGAAGCTACTAAACTCCTAGATAATATTATGGTTAATTATTCTCAATGGCACACCAAAAGATCTACTAATAAAAAAGTGCATGCGATAGAAGAAATTAACGTTTTGGGTGGAAAGATGGATGAACTTATGAAATTATTTGCTACTAAGAGTGTTTCTTCTGATCCTAATGATATGCTTTTGTCTACTTTGATTAAGAATAATAATGAATCTATGGATGTGAATTTTGTTGGTAGGAATAATTTTGGTAACAACGCGTATAGAGGAAACTTTAATCCTAGGCCGTATCCTAGTAACCCCTCTAATAATTATGGTAATTCCTACAACAATTCTTATGGAAATTTTAATAAGATGCCCACTGAATTTGAGACTAGTGTTAAAGAATTTATAAATTCGCAAAAGAATTTCAATGCTTTGCTTGAAGAAAAGTTGCCTAAGATTGATGAATTGGCTAGGAACATTTATAGAATTTCTCTTGATGTTGATTCTTTGAAACTTAGATCTATTCCACCTAAGCATGATATCAATGAGTCTCTCAAAGCCATGAGAATTTCCATTGATGAGTGCAAAGAAAGAAACGCTAGGATGCGTGCTAAGAAAGATTGCTTTGTGAAGGCGTGTTCTTCTAATTTTTATGAGAATAAAGATGAAGATCTAAAAGTTATTGATGTGTCCCCTATTAAATCTTTGTTTTGCAATATGAATGTTGATAATGATGGGATTGATTATGAGCCACCTTTACCTAGAAGACGTTCCAAAAATTCAGAGTTTTTAGATCTTGATGCTAAAATTGATAAAAATGAGATTGAAGAAGTTGAAACTTTAGATATCAATGAACCCACTATTTTGGATTTCAAGGAATTTAATTATGATAATTGCTCTTTGATAGATTGTATTTCCTTGTTGCAATCTGTGCTAAATTCTCCGCATGCTTATAGTCAACATAAAGCTTTTACCAAACATATCGTTGATGCTTTGATGCAATCTTATGAAGAAAAACTTGAGTTGGAAGTTTCTATCCCAAGAAAACTTTATGATGAGTGGGAACCTACTATTAAAATTAAAATTAAAGATCATGAATGCTATGCTTTGTGTGATTTGGGTGCTAGTGTTTCCACGATTCCAAAAACTTTGTGTGATTTGTTAGGTTTCCGCGAATTTGATGATTGCTCTTTAAACTTGCACCTTGCGGATTCCACTATCAAGAAACCTATGGGAAGGATTAATGATGTTCTTGTTGTTGCAAATAGGAATTATGTGCCCGTATATTTTATTGTTCTTGACATAGATTGCAATCCTTCATGTCCTATTATTCTTGGTAGACCTTTCCTTAGAACGATTGGTGCAATCATTTATATGAAGAAAGGGAATATTAGATTCCAATTTCCGTTAAGGAAAGGCATGGAACACTTCCCTAGAAAGAAGATTAAATTACCTTATGAATCTATTATGAGAGCCACTTATGGATTGCCTACCAAAAATGGCAATACCTAGATCTATCCTTGCTTTTATGCCTAGCTAGGGGCGTTAAACGATAGCGCTTGTTGGGAGGCAACCCAATTTTATTTTTAGTTTTTTGCTTTTTGCTTCTGTTTAGGAATAAATATTTGATCTAGCCTCTGGTTAGATTTGTTTTTATGTTTTAATTAGTGTTTGTGCCAAGTTAAACCTATAGGATCTTCTTGGATGATAGTTATTTGATCTTGCTGAAAATTCCAGAAACTTTCTGTTCACAAAAACAATTGTTAAAAATCACCAGAACGTGATAAAATACTGACTCCAATTGCTGCTGACCAATAAACAAATTTTCTAGGTCTTCCTATTTTGGTAGATTTTTGAGTTCCAGAAGTTTGCGTTAGTTACAGATTACTACAGACTGTTCTGTTTTTGACAGATTCTGTTTTTCGTGTGTTGTTTGCTTATTTTGATGAATCTATGGCTAGTAAAATAGTTTATAAACCATAGAGAAGTTGGAATACAGTAGGTTTAACACCCATATAAATAAATAATGAGTTCATTACAGTACCTTGAAGTGGTGTTTTGTTTTCTTTCGCTAACGGAGCTCACGAGATTTTCTGCTAAGTTTTGTGTTGTGAAGTTTTCAAGTTTTGGGTAAAAGATTTGATGGATTATGGAACAAGGAGTGGCAAGAGCCTAAGCTTGGGGATGCCCATGGCACCCCAATATAATCTAAGGACACCAAAAAGCCAAAGCTTGGGGATGCCCCGGAAGGCATCCCCTCTTTCGTCTACTTCCATCGGTAACTTTACTTGGAGCTATATTTTTATTCACCACATGATATGTGTTGTGCTTGGAGCGTCTTGTATGATTTGAGTCTTTGCTTTTTAGTTTACCACAATCACCTTTTCTTTACATAACTTTTGAGAGAGACACACATGATTCGGAATTTATTAGAATACTCTATGCGCTGCGCTTATATCTTTTGAGCTATATAGTTTTTGCTCTAGTGCTTCACTTATATCTTTTAGAGCACGGCGGTGGTTTTGTTTTATAGAAACTATTATTCTCTCATGCTTCACTTATATTATTTTGAGAGTCTTAAACAGCATGGTAAATTGCTTAAATTGGGAAATTAATCCTAATATGTTAGGTATTCAAGACTTGTAAAAAACTTTCTTATGAGTGTGTTGAATACTAAGAGAAGTTTGATGCTTGATGACTGTTTTGAGATATGGAGGTAGTGATATTAAAGTTGTGCTAGTTGAGTAGTTGTGAAATTGAGAAATAATTGTGTTGAAGTTTGCAAGTCCCGTAGCATGCACGTATGGTAAACGTTATGTAACAAATTTGAAACATGAGGTGTTCTTTGATTGTCTTCCTTATGAGTGGCGGTCGGGGACGAGCGATGGTCTTTTCCTACCAATCTATCCCCCTAGGAGCATGCGCGTAGTGCTTGGTTTTTGATGACTTGTAGATTTTTGCAATAAGTATGTGAGTTCTTTATGACTAATGTTGAGTCCATGGATTATACGCACTCTTACCCTTCCATCATTGCTAGCCTCTTCGGTACCGTGCATTGCCCTTTCTCACATTGAGAGTTGCTGCAAACTTCGCCGGTGCATCCGAACCCCGTGATATGATACCCTCTGTCACACATAAACCTCCTTATATCTTCCTCAAAACAGCCACCATACCTACCTATTATGGCATTTCCATAGCCATTCCGAGATATATTGCCATGCAACTTTCCACCGTTCCGTTTATCATGACACGTTCATCATTGTCATATTGCTTTGCATGATCATGTAGTTGACATCGTATTTGTGGCAAAGCCACCGTTCGTAATTTTTCATACATATCACTCTTGGTTCATTGCCTATCCCGGTATATCGCCGGAGGCATTCATATAGAGTCATACTTTGTTCTAGTATCGAGTTGTAATCATTGAGTTGTAAATAAATAGAAGTGTGATGATCATCATTCATAGAGCATTGTCCCAATAAAAAAGAAAAAAAAAGAGAAAGGCCAAATAAAAAAAAGGGAGGCCCAAAAAAAGAGAGAGAGAAAATAAAAAGGGACAATGCTACTATCCTTTTTTTTTCCACACTTGTGCTTCAAAGTAGCACCATGATCTTCATGATAGAGAGTATCTTGTTTTGTCACTTTCATATACTAGTGGGAAATTTTCATTATAGAACTTGGCTTGTATATTCCAACAATGGGCTTCCTCAAATGCCCTAGGTCTTCGTGAGCAAGCAAGTTGGATGCACACCCACTTAGTTTCTTTTGTTGAGCTTTCATGCATTTATAGCTCTAGTGCATCCGTTGCATGGCAATCCCTACTCCTTGCATTAACATCAATCGATGGGCATCTCCATAGCCCGTTGATTAGCCGCGTTGATGTGAGACTTTCTCCTTTTTTGTCTTCTCCACATAACCCCCATCATTATATTCTATTCCACCCATGGTGCTATATCCATGGCTCACGCTCACGTATTGCGTGAAGGTTGAAAAAAGTTTGATATTACTGAAGTATGAAACAATTGCTTGGCTTGTCATCGGGGTTGTGCATGATGAGAGCATTCTTGTGTGACGAAAATGGAGCATGACTAAACTATATGATTTTGTAGGGATGAACTTTCTTTGGCCATGTCATTTTGAGAAGACATAATTGCTTAGTTAGTATGCTTGAAGTATTATTACTTTTATGTCAATATTAAACTTTTATCTTGAATCTTTTGGATCTGAATATTCATACCACAATTAAGAGGGTTACATAAAGAAATTATGCCAAGTAGCATTCCGCATCAAAAATTCTGTTTTTATCATTTACCTACTCGAGGACGAGCAGGAATTAAGCTTGGGGATGCTTGATACGTCTCCAACGTATCTATAATTTTTGATTGCTTCATGCTATATTATATTCTGTTTTTGATGATTAATGGGCTTTGTTATACACTTTTATATTATTTTTGGGACTAACCTATTAACCGGAGGCCCAGCCCAAATTGCTGTTTTTTCCCTATTTCAGTGTTTCGCAGAAAAAGAATATCAAACGGAGTCCAAACGGAATGAAACCTTCGGGGACATGATTTTCGGAACAAACGTGATCCAGAGGACTTGGAGTCTACGTCAAGAAATCAACGAGGAGAGCACGAGGCAGGGGGCGCGCCTACCCCCTGGGCGCGCCCTCCACCCTTGTGGGGCCCATGTTGCTCCACCGACGTACTTCTTCCTCCTATATATACTTACGTACCCCCAAACCAAAAGAAGCATCCACGAAAACCTAATTCCACCGCCGCAACCTTCTGTAACCGTGAGATCCCATCTTGGGGCCTTTTCCCGCGTCCTGCCGGAGGGGGCATTGATCACAGAGGGCTTCTACATCAACACCATAGCCTCTCCGATGATGTGTGAGTAGTTTACCTTAGACCTTCGGGTCCATAGTTATTAGCTAGATGGCTTCTTCTCTCTCTTTGTATCTCAATACAAAGTTCTCCACGATTCTCATGGAGATCTATTTGATGTAATCTTATTTGCGGTGTGTTTGTTGAGACCGATGAATTGTGGGTTTATGATCAAGTTTATCTATGAACAATATTTGAATCTTCTCTGAATTCTTTTATGTATGATTGGTTATCTTTGCAAGTCTCTTCGAATTATCAGTTTGGTTTGGCCTACTAGATTGATCTTTCTTGCAATGGGAGAAGTGCTTAGCTTTGGGTTCAATCTTGCGGTGTCCTTTCCCAGTGACAGCAGGGGCAGCAAGGCACGTATTGTATTGTTGCCATCGAGGATAAAAAGATGGGGTTTATATCATATTGCATGAGTTTATCCCTCTACATCATGTCATCTTTCTTAAAGAGTTACTCCGTTCTTATGAACTTAATACTCTAGATGCATGCTGGATAGCGGTCTATGTGTGGAGTAATAGTAGTAGATGCAGGCAGGAGTCGGTCTACTTGTCACGGACGTGATACCTATATACATGATCATACCTAGATATTCTCATAACTATGCTCAATTCTATCAATTTCTCAACAGTAATTTGTTCACCCACCGTAATACTTATGCTCTTGAGAGAAGCCACTAGTGAAACCTATGGCCCCCGGGTCTATTTTCCATCATATTAATCTTCCAACACTTAGCTATTTTTATTGTCTTTTATTTTACTTTGCATCTTTATTATAAAAAACCAAAAATATTATCTTATCATATCTATCAGATCTCACTTTCGTAAGTGACCGTGAAGGGATTGACAACCCCTTTATTGCGTTGGTTGCGAGGTTTTTATTTGTTTGTGTAGGTGCGAGGGACTTGGGCGTGGCCTCCTACTGGATTGATACCTTGGTTCTCAAAAACTAAGGGAAATACTTACGCTACTTTACTGCATCACCCTTTCCTCTTCAAGGGAAAACCAACGCAGTGCTCAAGAGGTAGCATGCACATACTTACCTTGTGGTCTTGAGTTGGCTTAGGAAGGAATGAACCTGAGTAAACAAGGTTAGATAACACAGATACACCTACTAGCCAGAGCAAACAGAAGAAACCACAAGAGTACCAAGACTAGGATGACATGTAGAGAGTGAGTACTGAGTACTCTATTGGATATAGACATGTCCCTAAAGGTAAAGATGTGCAATGAATTCAAGAATTTCCTTCCCTTATATATCTTGCTCCCCCTGAATCTAGCACGGGATACTGGGAGAAGATAGGGAACAGACAAACAGAGCAAAGACAAGAAATAGAGCTAATGCAAACAGTCAAATATGAACATGTCTTTCCCCTCTTAAAGACATGTGACTTCTCTCCTCTTGAACACCAAGCATCTGGGGTTTCTTACACTCTCCCCCTGAGTATTCTTTCCCCTTGTAAAAATGATTAAGCTTTGATGTGATCTCTCTCCCCCTTTGACATCAATTTCCAAGAAGGGTTCTTCTGGATTTTTGTTTCAAATGGGTTTGGTCCTTGAGTCACAAAGCAAAGCATCAAGTCAAATGTGATGCTGGTAGAGGACAAGAATCATTGAGTGGAGCTGGAGTAAAAAGAATGCAGGAACAAGTGGCAAGCTGTCTTTTCTGTAGTGAAATTAGTAGCACCGAGTTGTGTGCTTCGGTGGCACCGAAAGAATTCGGTTGGACCGAAGAAAACAAACCGGTGTGACCGAGTCCATCACAGTGAAAACACTTGTCACCTCAGCTCACAAGGCAATAAAGATCTCACAAGGATTTGCAAGGAATTAGCTGAAAGATTTGCAATGAATTGGATTAGGGAATGCAGAACAGAAAAGAAAAGAAAAGAAAAGATCTAGATGAAGTTTTTTTTGAAAGGGGAAACAAATATGCATGAGACAAATGCAAGAGCACGGAGGAACACAAAAGAACTTCATCTAGAATTGGTCGGTGACAAAGTCACCTATGTTAGAGTATATTGACTTAGGAGTCAAGTGAGGTCACTTGATCATAGGTCATACTCATCGTTTAAGCTCAAAATGGGGTTACCATTTTTCGTTTAAGCATCTTGATGTATTCACATCTTGTTGAGTTGCTTTGACCCATGACTTGGAGTAAAGCTTCTCTAAGATGGAATAACATACCTTGGGTGGTGGTGGTGTTGATCTTGATCATGTAGTTGAACTTGTGTGGGTTGCTCAAGGTTGGTGTAGCTCATCAAGAATTTGGAGCGCCACTTGGAATTTGAGTTCATCTACCTACATGGGTTAGTCTTGCAAGGAAGAGCACTTGTGTATCCAAAATGACAATCATAAAGCTTAATATAGAATTTGTCAAAGGATATGTTTGAAGGGTTTCGTGCTTCCTTGTCTTCAACCACCATTGTGTAGAGACTTGGTGATGTAGAAATTGCTCAAGATGTGAGTGAGTTGCAATCTCATAGATTTAGATTCATCCAAGTACCTACAAGGGTTAGATAGCATGCAAGGGTGCAAATATATCCAAGACATATAAATAGCATCATGAAAGAAATATCAAGGATTAGTCAAAGGCTCATGCCTTGCATGTATCCAAATGGAGTTCCTACTCCAAGTTTGAAGCATCAATGATGTTCAATTATCCTCTCAAACGGCAAAAGACTTTCTCATCAAGCGGTTTGGTGAATATATCCGCCAATTGCTTATCGGTGCGAACATGCTTAAGATCAATGTCCCCTTTGGCAACGTGATCTCGAATGAAATGATGACGAACTTCAATATGATTAGTTCGAGAATGTTGCACGGGATTGTGAGCAATCTTGATAGCACTTTCATTGTCACAAAGCAATGGAACATGTTTCACATATATCCCATAATCTTTAAGAGTTTGGGTCATCCAAAGTAATTGAGCACAATATGAACCAGCGGCAATGTATTCCGCTTCGGCGGTGGATAAGGATACCGAGTTTTGTTTCTTGGAGGACCAAGACACAAGAGATCTACCAAGAAATTGACAAGTACCCGAAGTGGACTTTCTATCAACCTTGTCTCCGGCATAGTCCGAATCAGAGTAACCAACAAGATTGAAAGAAGACCTCTTAGGATACCAAATGCCAAAATTTGGTGTGTGTATTAAGTATCTCACTATCCTTTTCACAGCCTTAAGATGACATTCTTTAGGGGCCGCTTGATATCGTGCACACATGCACACACTTAGCATAATATCGGGACGAGAGGCACATAGATATAACAATGAACCAATCATGGAGCGGTAAACCTTTTGATCGACCGGTTCACCATCTTTGGTCAAATCAAGATGTCCACTAGTAGGCATGGGTGTAGTCATACCTTTGCATTCTTGCATATTGAACTTCTTGAATAAGTCCTTGGTGTACTTTGTTTGAGAGACAAAGGTACCTTCCTTAGTTTGCTTGATTTGCAAACCGAGAAAGAATTTGAGTTCACTCATCATAGACATCTCAAACTTCTCCGATATTAGCTTTCCAAACTTCTCACTAAAGTGAGGGTTAGTTGAACCAAATATAATATCATCAACATAGATTTGGCATACAAATAGTTCTCCATTAACCCTTTTAGTAAAAAGAGTAGAATCTATTTTTCCAATTTCAAAGCCTTTTTCAATGAGGAACTTGGTCAAGCATTTATACCACGCTCTAGGAGCTTGTTTAAGACCATAAAGAGCTTTGTGAAGTTTGTAAACATGATTAGGTTTCTTAGGATTGACAAAGCCGGGAGGTTGCTTAACATAAACTTCCTCCTCAATTTCACCATTTAGAAAAGCACTTTTAATGTCCATTTGGTACGAGGTGATATCATGGTGATTAGCATAAGCAAGTAAGATGCGAATGGACTCAAGTCTAGCAACGGGGGCATATGTCTCACCATAGTCCATACCTTCGACTTGAGTGTAGCCTTGGGCGACGAGACGTGCTTTGTTGCGAACTACTTGTCCATCTACATATTGCTTGTTGCGAAACACCCATTTGGTACTGATGATGTTGTGGTTGTTGTCGGGCTTCTCAACCAATGTCCACACTTGATTTCTCTCAAAGTTGTGTAGCTCTTCATGCATAGCGTTTATCCAATCCGGATCTTCCAATGCTTCTTCAACCTTCATAGGTGCAATGCTAGAGATGAATGAATAATGTTCACAAAAGTTAGCCAAACGAGTTTTAGAGCGAGTGATTCTCCCGGTTTGGATATCATTGTAGATTTGCTCGACGGGATGGTCTTTGGCGACTCTTGCTCGAACTCGTGGGAGCTTTTGCTTGGCTCGGGGTGGAACATCTTCTTCATCTTGTTCTTATTCTTGGCCTTCTTCATTGTTGACGTTGTCATTCTCTTGTCGTGGTGGAGAAGGAGGTTGTTGATGTTCATCTTGGTGTGCTTCCTCATTTTCTTCGTCTTGGTGTGTCCCACTTGTGAATGCTTCCGTATCAACTCTTGGTTCACCTTGTCGTGAGGTGGAAGCTTCCACTTGGACGGACGAGGTACTCTCCTTCACCTCCGTTGGATGAATCTTGCCAATAGACAAGTCTTGGATTGCTTCCGAAGGATCTTTATCTCCTACATCAATTGGCAATTGCTCTACTTGCGAGCCGTTAGATTCATCAAACTTCACATCTACCGTCTCTTCAACCTTTCAGGTGAAATTGTTGTAGACACGGTAAGTGTGAGAGTTTGAGCCATAACCAAGTAGGAAACCTTCATGACATTTAGGAGAAAATTTAGAGCGACAATGCTTATCAAGAATGTAGCACTTTGAGCCGAATACTCGAAAGTATCCAACTTGGGGTTTGTTACCGGTGAGGAGCTCGTATGCCGTCTTGCCGAGTAGCTTGTGAAGATACAAGCGATTTGTTGCATGACAAGCTGTCTCAACCGCTTCCGCCCAAAAGTGTTTTGGGGTCTTGTACTCATCAAGCATCATTCTTGCCATCTCAATAAGAGTCCGGTTCTTCCTCTCAACAACTCCATTTTGTTGAGGTGTGTACGTAGCCGAGAACTCGTGTGAAATCCCCTCTTCGTCAAGAAAGGTATCCACATTTGCGTTCTTGAACTCCGTTCCGTTGTCGCTCCGAACCTTCTTGATCTTCACTTCAAATTGATTTTGGGCCTTCCTAGCGAAGTTTTTGAAGATCTTTTGGACCTGCGATTTGTCATCAAGAAAGAACACCCACGTAATCCTTGAAAAATCATCGACTATGACTAGACCAAATGAGTTACCACCGAGACTCTTGTAGGCATAGGGACCAAAGAGATCCATATGAAGTAGCTCGAGTGGTCTTCTCATGGTCATGATGTTCTTCACGGGGTGACTCCCTCCAACCTGTTTTCCTGCTTGACAAGCACTACAAAGTCTATCCTTGTCAAATATAACATCTTTTACTCCAAGGATATGATCACCTTTAATAAGCTTATCAAGATTTCGCATGCCCACATGACCTAACCTTCTATGCCACAACCATCCTTTAGAAGATTTAGCAATTAAGCAAGTTCTAGGTTGAGCCTTTTTAGTGAAATCAACAATGTAAAGATCACCTCTACGTATACCGGTAAAGACCATTTTATGATTGTCTCTTCGAAACACTTGGCAATCTACTTCAGTAAATAGGACATTGAAACCGAAATCAGCAAGTCTAGATACTGAAAGTAAATTGTACCCAAGAGATTCAACGAGCATGACGTTTTGTATGGAGCTATCATGTGAGATGGCCACCTTACCGAGGCCAACCACCTTAGCCTTTGAGTTATCACCAAAAGTGACATACTTTCGAGGGCCGTCGTTTTCAGCAAGCTCACGAAACATATCTTTGTCTCCGGTCATATGATCAGTACATCCACTATAAAGGACCCATTCCTTTCCTCCAGCCATGTAGCCGCGAAGATTAGCCATAAGACCAAAGTGTCTCATCACATCGTCAAGATCATAGTCACCATCCTCATCCTCATCCTCATCATAGTATCCATGTTCAACATTGTCTTGTATTTGATCAATTCCTAGAGAGGGTAATTCATTAGATAAATGATCATCACAGTGGTCACCTTTATGAATTTTAATAGCTTCGGATATGATATTGCTAATGATTCCAACATTTCCTTTGGCACGCATGAGATTGGTAAGCTCAAATAGACAATCACCAAAGCTAGGATCACTAGAATTCATCTTACTCAAGGCAATAGACTTATGAAGAATTTCATCTAAGTTTTGCAAGGAATAGTTTGGAAATCTTTCCTCAAGAAATCTCCATATAGTGTAGGCATAATCGAGAGTAGGCAAACATCCAATCAAGTTTCTAGGCAAGCCTCTAGTGATAAGATTAACAGTTCTAAGGTTGCGGATCATGTCAATAGACTCATCAAGGGTAGGATGCAAAGGATCAACATGAGGTGCACAAGGGCTAGTAATGTACTTGTTCAAATGATATTCATTGAAAATCTCAAGCATTTCATTTTTCCACTCATGAAAGAACTCTTCATCAAGAATAAGCACTCTACGTCTAAGACTCCCCAACGTAGACTCATCCATCTTCCTCCAATGGTGATTAAACCAAAGCTCTGATACAAATTGAAAGGATCGAGAAGAGGTGGATAGAGGGGGGTGAATAGACTCTAAGAAGAAAAGTTGCATTTTTTTAATTTCCTTAAGTTGATGTGGAGTTTTGGCACAAGTTTAAACATTCACAATACATATCAAGCAAGCATGGCAAGAGTATATGAGCAGCGGAAAGTAAAGCATGCAAGTTGCAAGAATGTAAATGGATGGGATTGGAGTGTGCAAACGCAATTTCGAGACACGGAGATTTTTTATCCGTGGTTCCGATAGGTGGTGTTATCGTACATCCACGTTGATGGAGACTTCAATCCACGAAGGGTAATGGTTGTGTGAGTAGGTGGTGTTATCGTACATCCACGTTGATGGAGACTTCAACCCACGAAGGGTAACGGTTGCGCGAGTCCACGTAGGGCTCCACCCACGAAGGGTCCACGAAGAAGCAACCTTGTCTATCCCTCCATGGCCGTCGCCCACGAAGGACTTGCCTCACTAGGGTAGATCTTCACGAAGTAGGCGATCTCCTGGCCCTTACAAACTCCTTGGTTCAACTCCACAATCTTGACGGAGGCTCCCAAGTGACACCTAGCCAATCTAGGAGACACCACTCTCCAAGAGGTAACAAATGGTGTGTTGATGATGAACTCCTTGCCCTTGTGCTTCAAATGATAGTCTCCCCAACACTCAACTCTCTCTCATAGGATTGGATTTGGTGGAAAGATGATTTGAGTGGAAAGCAACTTGGGGAAGGCTAGAGATCAAGATTTATGTGGTTGGAATGTAATATCTTGACCTCAACACCAGTGTAGGTGGTTCTCTCTCGGAAAATATATGTTGGAAGTGTAGGCATGTTCTGATAGCTCTCTCCACGAATGAAGAGTGGGTGGAGGGGTATATATAGCCTCCACACAAAATCTAACCG
Organism: Aegilops tauschii subsp. strangulata; assembly: GCF_002575655.3. Classification (NCBI taxonomy): domain Eukaryota; kingdom Viridiplantae; phylum Streptophyta; class Magnoliopsida; order Poales; family Poaceae; genus Aegilops; species Aegilops tauschii. The sequence continues at coordinate 432,233,243 of NC_053035.3, forward strand.
TTACACACAATTTACCAAACTCGGTGGGACCGAATCGTGAAACTCGGTCAGACCAGTTTAGTTCATAATGTGATCGTTAGGCATTTCGGTGGGACCGGTATGATCAACTCGGTGGGACCGATGTGCTAGGGTTAGGGTAAAGCCTCAACTCGGTTTGACCGATTACACAAACTCGGTGGGACCGATTTGGGTAATAAGCAAAACAGAGAGTTGGCCAAGCAAACTCGGCGAGACCGATTGCATATCTCGGTGGGACCGAAATTATTGCAATAGGCAACAGAGAGTTTGCAAGCCCATCTCGATGAGACCGAACTGATTAGGGTTTCTGGCAGTGGCTATGTCAACTGAACTCGGTGGCGCCGGATAGAAAGTTTCGGTGGGGCCGAGTTTGACTTTTGGTTTGGGACATATGTGGATGTGAGAAAGTAGTTGAGGGTTTTTGGAGCATATCACTAAGCATTTTGAGCAAGCAAGCCATTAAGCAACACCTCATCCCCTCTTAATAGTATCGGCTTTTCCTATGGACTCAATGTGATCTTGGATCACTTAAAATGAAAAATGTGGAGTCCTGAGCTTTGAGCTTGAGCCAATCCTTTGTCCTTAGCATTTTGAGGGGGTTCCACATCCTCTAGTCCATGCCACTCCATTGTTGAACTTATCTGAAACATACTAAGTAGAAGCATTAGTCCAACAAGAGATATGTTGACATTAATTACTAAAATCACCCAGGGAGCACTTGTGCTTTCACTAGGCTATAGTACACACCACATGTTTGTACCAAAAAAAGTACCCGGGATACTAAAAGAAAACAGAGTAGAAACAATAAAATATAAAATACATTCTATGCTCCCTCCGCGCTCCCGTCGGTGCCGGAAAAGCCCATCAAGTGTTACCCAACTAGTTACTCCTAATTTTTAGTTGTCCTATATGTCCTGAGTTGAGCGTGCCCTTCTAGTGGGCCTTGGCCCACCTGTTCACGCGAAACCGGTCTAACGCCTGGTATGGGCGTTATGCAAGATTTCAGCATTTGCCGGCGAAGATGAAAGATCATGAAACTTTGGCGGCAATTCCTATTTAGCGTTGCAGGCGCCAGTTCCTACTGTTTTTGCTAACCGGCGCCTGCAGCAGCCACTCGCGGGCCGGCCCATCTCGCCCCCGTTTTCTGTTTTTTCTGAAACGCAAAAAACTGTGCGCGTGAAGAGAATCGATCCTTGGACCTCACGGATCGAACTAGGCTGCAATAATCACTGCACCAACATGCCCGATTTGATATTCCCTTCTTCCAACTTTTCTTATTTCTTATTTCTTCTTTCCTCTTTCCTTTTTCCTTTTTTCCTTTTTTTTCTGTTTCTATTTTTTTCCTTTTTTTTCTTCTTACTGGTTTGATGATTCCTTTCAAATTTGTTAATTTTCTTAAAATGGATGAACTTTTCTTCTCAAAATTGATTATTTTTTATGCAATTTAATAAACTTTTTTTAAAATTCAATGAACTTTTTTCAGTTTTGTTGATTTTGTTTTAAAAACCCATGAACTCTTTTCAATTTCGATAAACTTTTTTAAAATTGAGTGAACTTTTTTTCAAATTTGATGAACTTTTTTTTCAAATTTGATGATTTAAAAAAAGGGGTGACCTTTTTTCCAATCTGATGAACCTTTTTTTAAATCGATGAACTTTTTTTTCGAATTCAATGAACTTTTTTCAAATTCAATAAAAAATTTCTCAAAATTGATGAACTTATTTTTAAAATCAATAAATTTTTGTCAAAATCGATGAACTATTTTCCAAATTTGTGATTTTTCTAAGTCGATGATTTTTTAAAAATTTGTGAACTTTTTCTCGAGGTGATGAACTTTTTTCAAATTCGATGAACCTTTTTTTAAATCAATGAACTCTTTTTCATTTCCACGAACTCTTTTGAATTTCAATGAACTTTTTTTTTGCAAATTCGTACATTATTTCAGTATTTTTTATAGAATTCTGTTTCAAATTTATACTTTCTTTTTAAAATAATTTACACTGGTTACGAGTGACTGCTCTAAACGCTCGTGCTCGGAGTTCGAACTCTAGTATTCACAAATTGCTACGGGAATAAGCTTAGGTTTCTTTTTTCACAAATCGCTACAGCAATGTTTTAATTGGGCCGCGGCCCGCTGCTGGTCGCTGTAGGCGTCACTTGTCCAACGGGCGCCTACAGCGCAGGAGCTCCCAACTTTGGCTACTCACTCTTTACAAGCCTGTTTTCGCGATGACAATCTTTATAAAGTTCAACTAACATTCGGTGGTCTAGGTGAATAATTCATAAAATGGTTGTCTTCCTTTTTTAAAATAAAACAAACATTCTTGAAGATGTAAAGTCAAAGAGCTATCAACGACACTCAGAGAACATCCACAAAATTCTGCTAATTTTTTTTAGAATTTTAAAATTAGATTCGGAGAACCTTCCTAAAAAAACCCACCTTCCAGAAGCTGATCTGTACGTATAAGAGTTCGAGTTCACCGCAAATGGCTTCAAATGGACGAGTCACAATTTCTAGTGCCTAAAATCACGATTTCTGATTTCTAACTCAACCATTAGGTGTACGGTCTACCTCATCGTGTCAATCGGGTGATAATAGCCAACAGTGAACAGACCAAGCACCGCGAGCCACACGAACCGGTCTTTTCCTGCATCCCGTCCGACCTCTCATCGAAGATCACCTCAAATTTTCACCTGCCAACCTCCGGATGCGCTACGATCTTCTAGTTCTCTCGTCCTACGTGCATTCGGAAACGGGCACACTGCATAGGTTTCTGTTTCCTCGTGCTAGCTCAGCTCTCCGCAGAGACAGCAGCCTATCAAGTCTCAACTCGTGTCAATGGGGTCATATCATATCGACCAGCAACCCAAACACCACAAGCCACACCTTGTCCCTCCGGGTTTATCCGAACCTAGTCGGTAGCGTTTCTTAGTCAATCAAGGTACTCGCGATCACCTCCGAGAAATCGAGAATCACCGCAGAGGGTAAGAAACTTGGATAACCAAGGCTGAGAAAGAAAGAAAGAAACACGTTTCGGATGATTGAGCAGTGGCAAAGTTCCACACTCACAAGCAAACGTTTCACGTCCACGAAGTCGCTTTAATTTGCAATAGCAATCGTGGTCCGCACGTAGCAGTATGCATGCACACGTATAATTGTGGACGCTCCGTATGCGCACGTATCCGGCCATACAAGCATATGCATGCATGTCCTATCTCTATTAGCACCTTCAAAAGACTGCATCTGACATATTTTAAGATTAACAAAAACATTATCGGTGTTGGAATAATTAGACTTTAGCGCACTATTTCTTTCAATGATTCCTAGGAAAAATATCAGAGCCCCATACGGCTCATTTATGGTGTGAAAAGTTTGGTCCGACCATGCTAGTGGAGGGTGTAAAAGACAAACTTACAAGGTGGGTTCTTTCACACATCATCAAGAGCTTAAGAAGAGAGCACGCACACGCGTTCTGATCCTCGGCCGCCCGTCTTGCCATGCCCGTCTTTTCATGACTGAGCCACACTAGGATCTATGCAACATGTGTGTTGCCTTAATTTTTTTCACACATGAAAAATAAGCAGAAACGTTTTGCTTCCAGTGGGAGACGAATTCAACAGTCGAGCGGACTGTTTCTTTTCCACTACTGAGGGGCCAGTTGCAACTCGCCTCACCTATAAGCGACCGCTCCTTTTCCCAGACGATACACACTTCATCTCCTATGTGCTTGCCTCATGGTTCTCAAGCTTTGCATCGCCAACCACTTTCCCGTCTCGCTTTTCTGCATGCATCGATGAGTTAGGCAGTAGGCCTTCGAAACCCGACCTATTGTGTGTTGGGGAACGTAGTAATTTCAAAAAAAATCCTAAGCATACGCAAGATCATGGTGATGCATAGCAATGGGAGGGGAGAGTGTTGTCTACGTAACCTTGTAGACCGAAAGCGGAAGCGTTATGACAACGCGCTTGATGTAGTCGTACGTCTTCACGATCGACCGATCTTTAGTACCGAACGTACGACACCTCCGCGTTCAGCACACGTTCAGTTCGGTGACGTCCTGCGAACTCACGATCCAGTAGAGCTTCGGGGAAGAGTTTCGTCAGCACGATGGCGTGATGACGGTGTTGATGAAGTTACCGACGCAGGGCTTCGCCTAAGCACCGCTACGATATGACCGAGGTGGATTATGGTGGAGGGGAGCACCGCACACGGCTAAGAGAGATCAATGATCAACTTGTGTGTCTATGGGATGCCCCCTGGCCACGTATATAAAGGAGTGGAGGAGGGGGAGGGCCGGCCTAGTGCTACCTCTTGAGCATTGCGTTGGTTTTTCCTTGAAGAGGAAAGGGTGATGCAGCAAAGTAGCGTAAGTATTTCCCTCAGTTTTTGAGAACCAAGGTATCAATCCAGTAGGAGGAGGCTACGCGCGAGTCCCTCGTACCTACACAAAACAAATAAATGCTCGCAACCAACGCGATAAGGGGTTGTCAATCCCTACACGGTCACTTACGAGAGTGAGATCTGATAGATATGATAGGATAATATTTTTGGTATTTTTATGATAAAGATGCAAAGTAAAAATAAAAGCAAAGTAAAAAGCAACGGAAATAACTAAGTGTTGGAAGATTAATATGATGAAGATAGACCCGGGGGCCATAGGTTTCACTAGTGGCTTCTCTCAAGAGCATAAGTATTTTACGGTGGGTGAACAAATTACTGTTGAGAAATTGACAGAATTAAGCATAGTTATGAGAATATCTAGGTATGATCATGTATATAGGCATCACGTCCGAGACAAGTAGACCGACTCCTGCCTGCATCTACTACTATTACTCCACACATCCACCGCTATCCAGCATGCATCTAGAGTATTAAGTTCATAAGAACAGAGTGACGCCTTAAGCAAGATGGCATGATGTAGAGGGATAAATTCATGCAATATGATAAAAACCCCATCTTGTTATCCTCGATGGCAACAATACTATACGTGCCTTGCTGCCCCTACTGTCACTGTGAAAGGACACCGCAAGATTGAACCCAAAGCTAAGCACTTCTCCCATTGCAAGAAAGATCAATCTAGTAGGCCAAACCAAACTGATAATTCGAAGAGACTTGCAAAGATAACCAATCATACATAAAAGAATCCAGAAGATTCAAATATTGTTCATAGATAAACTTGATCATAAACCCACAATTCATCGGTCTCAACAAACACACCGCAAAAGAAGATTACATCGAATAGATCTCCACGAGAGAGGGGGATAACATTGTATTGAGATCCAAAAAGAGAGAGAAAGCCATCTAGCTACTAACTATGGACCCGAAGGTCTGAGGTAAACTACTCACACTTCATCGGAGAGGCTATGGTGTTGATGTAGAAGCCCTCCGTGATGGATGCCCACTCCGGCGGAGCTCCGGAACAGGCCCCAAGATGGGATCTCGTGGGTACAGAAGGTTGCGGCGGTGGAATTAGGTTTTTGGCTCCGTATCTGATCGTTTGGGGGTACGTAGGTATATATAGGAGGAAGAAGTACGTCGGTGGAGCAACAGGGGGCCCACGAGGGTGGAGGGCGCGCCCTGGGGGGTAGGCGCGCCCCCTACCTCGGGGCTTCCCTGTTGGTTGCTTGACGTAGGGTCCAAGTCTCCTGGATCATGTTCGTTCCGAAAATCACGTTCCCGAAGGTTTCATTCCGTTTGGACTCCGTTTGATATTCTTTTTCTGCGAAACTCTGAAATAGGCAAAAAACAGCAATTCTGGGCTGGGCCTCCGGTTAATAGGTTAGTCCCAAAAATAATATAAAAGTGAATAATAAAGCCCAATAATGTCCAAAACAGAAGATAATTTAGCATGGAGCAATAAAAAAATATAGATACGTTGGAGACGTATCAAGCATCCCCGAGCTTAATTCCTGCTCGTCCTCGAGTAGGTAAATGATAAAAACAGAATTTTTGATGCGGAGTGCTACTTGGCATAATTTCAATGTAACTCTTCTTAATTGTGGTATGAATATTCAGATCCGAAAGATTCAAGATAAAAGTTCATATTGACATAAAAATAATAATACTTCAAGCATACTAACTAAGCAATTATGTCCTCTCAAAATAACATGGCCAAGGAAAGTTCATCCCTACAAAATCATATAGTTTAGTCATGCTCCATCTTCGTCACACAAGAATGCTCTCATCATGCACAACCCCGATGACAAGCCAAGCAATTGTTTTATACTTTAGTAATCTCAAACTTTTTCAACCTTCACGCAATGCATGAGCGCGAGCCGTGGACATAGCACTATGGGTGGAATAGAATATGATGATGGGGGTTATGTGGAGAAGACAAAAAAGGAGAAAGTCTCACATCAATGAGGCTAATCAATGAGCTATGGAGATGCCCATCAATTGATGTTAATGCAAGGAGTAGGGATTGCCATGCAACGGATGCACTAGAGCTATAAATATATGAAAGCTCAACAAAAGAAACTAAGTGGGTGTGCATCCAACTTGCTTGCTCACGAAGACCTAGGGCACTTGAGGAGGCCCATTGTTGGAATATACAAGCCAAGTTCTATAATGAAAAATTCCCACTAGTATATGAAAGTGACAAAACAAGAGACTCTCTATCATGAAGATTATGGTGCTACTTTGAAGCACAAGTGTGGTAAAAGGATAGTAACATTGTCCCTTCTCTCTTTTTCTCTCATTTTTTTGGGCCTTCTCTTTTTTTTATGGCCTTTCTCTCTTTTTTTTATATTTTTTTATTCCTCACTTGGGACAATGCTCTAGAAAATGATGATCATCACACTTCTATTTATTTACAACTCAATGATTACAACTCGATACTAGAACAAAGTATGACTCTATATGAATTCCTCCGGCGGTGTACCAGGATATGCAATGAACCAAGAGTGACATGTATGAAAGAATTATGAACGGTGGCTTTGCCACAAATACTATGTCAACTACATGATCATGCAAAGCAATATGACAATGATGAACGTGTCATGATAAACTGGATGGTGGAAAGTTGCATGGCAATATATCTCGGAATGGCTATGGAAATGCCATAATAGGTAGGTATGGTGGCTGTTTTGAGGAAGATATAAGGAGGTTTATGTGTGAAAGAGCGTATCATATCACGGGGTTTGGATGCACCGGCGAAGTTTGCACCAACTCTCAATGTGAGAAAGGGCAATGCACGGTACCGAAGAGGCTAGCAATGGTGGAAAGGTGAGAGTGCGTATAATCCATGGACTCAACATTAGTCATAAAGAACTCACATATTTATTGCAAAAATCTACAAGTCATCAAAAACCAAGCACTACGCGCATGCTCCTAGGGGGATAGATTGGTAGGAAAAGACCATCGCTCGTCCCCGACCGCCACTCATAAGGAAGACAATCAAAGAACACCTCATGTTTCAAATTTGTTACATAACGTTTACCATACGTGCATGCTACGGGACTTGCAAACTTCAACACAAGTATTTCTCAAATTCACAACTACTCAACTAGCACGACTTTAATATCACTACCTCCATGTCTCAAAACAATCATCAAGCATCAAACTTCTCTTAGTATTCAAAACACTCATAAGAAATTTTTACTAATCTTGAATACCTAGCATATTAGGATTAATTAAGCAAATTACCATGCTATTTAAGACTCTCAAAATAATCTAAGTGAAGCATGAGAGATCAATAGTTTCTATAAAACAAATCCACCACCGTGCTCTGAAAGATATAAGTGAAGTACTAGAGCAAAAACTATATAACTCAAAAGATATAAGTGAAGCACATAGAGTATTCTAATAATTTTCGAATCATGTGTGTCTCTCTCAAAAGGTGTGTACAGCAAGGATTATTGTGGTAAACTAAAAAGCAAAGACTCAAATCATACAAGACGCTCCAAGCAAAACACATATCACGTGGTGAATAAAAATATAGCTCCAAGTAAAGTTACCGATGGAAGTAGACGAAAGAGGGGATGCCTTCCGGGGCATCCCCAAGCTTTGGATTTTTGGTGTCCTTAGATTATCTTGGGGGTGCCATGGGCATACCCAAGCTTAGGCTCTTGCCACTCCTTGTTCCATAATCCATCAAATCTTTCACCCAAAACTTGAAAACTTCACAACACAAAACTTAGCAGAAAATCTCGTGAGCTCCGTTAGCGAAAGAAAACAAAAGACCACTTCAAGGTACTGTAATGAAATCATTCTTTATTTATATTGGTGTTAAACCTACTGTATTCCAACTTCTCTATGGTTTATAAACTATTTTACTAGCCATAGATTCATCAAAATAAGCAAACAACACACAAAAAACAGAATCTGTCAAAAACAGAACAGTCTGTAGTAATCTGTAACTAACGCAAACTTCTGGAACTCCAAAAAATCAGCCAAAATAGGAAGACCTAGACAATTTGTTTATTGATCAGAAGCAATTGGAATCAATATTTTATCACTGGTGATTTTTATCAATTGTTTTCGTGAACATAAAGTTTCTGGAAATTACAGCAAGATCAAATAACTATCATCCAAGAAGATCCTATAGGTTTAACTTGGCACAAACACTAATTAAAAGATAAAAACACATCTAACAAGAGGCTAGAAAAAACATTTATTCCTAAACAGAAGCAAAATGCAAAAAAAACTAAAAAAATAAAATTGGGTTGCCTCCCAACAAGCGCTATCGTTTAACGCCCCTAGCTAGGCATAAAAGCAAGGATAGATCTAGGTATTGTTGCCATCTTTGGTAGGCAATCCATAAGTGGCTCTCATAATAGATTCATATGGTAGTTTTATTTTCTTCCTAGGGAAGTGTTCCATGCATTTCTTTAATGGAAATTGGAATCTAATATTCCCTTCCTTCATATCAATAATTGCACCAATCGTTCTAAGGAAAGGTCTACCAAGAATAATAGGACATGAAGGATTGCAATCTATATCAAGAACAATAAAATCTACGGGCACATAGTTCCTATTTGCAACAATAAGAACATCATTAATTCTTCCCATAGGTTTCTTAATAGTGGAATCCGCAAGGTGCAAGTTTAAAGAGCAATCATCAAATTCACGGAAACCTAGCAAATCGCACAAAGTTTTTGGAATCGTGGAAACACTAGCACCCAAATCACACAAAGAATAGCATTCATGATCTTTAATCTTAATTTTAATAGTGGGTTCCCACTCATCATAAAGTTTTCTAGGGATAGAAACTTCCAACTCAAGTTTTTCTTCATAAGATTGCATCAAAGCATCAACGATATGTTTGGTAAAACCTTTATTTTGACTATAAGCATGAGGAGAATTTAGCACGGATTGCAACAAGGAAATACAATCTATCAAAGAGCAATTATCATAATTAAATTTCTTGAAGTCCAAAATAGTGGGTTTATTAATATCTAGGGTTTTGTTCTCTTCAATCCCACTTTTATCAATTTTAGCATCAAGATCTAAAAACTCCGAATTTTTGGAACGCCTTCTAGGTAAAGGTGGATCATATTCAGTCCCATCATTATCAAGATTCATATTGCAAAACAAGGATTTAATAGGGGACACATCAATAACTTTTAGATCTTCATCTTTATTTTCATAGAAATTTGAAGAACACGCTTTTATAAAGCAATCTTTCTTAGCACGCATCCTAGCGGTTCTTTCTTTGCACTCATCAATGGAAATTCTCATGGCTTTGAGAGACTCATTGATATCATGCTTAGGAGGAATAGATCTCAGTTTCAAGGAATCAACATCAAGAGAAATTCTATCAACGTTCCTAGCCAATTCATCAACTTTAAGCAATTTTTCTTCAAGCAAGGCATTGAAATTCTTTTGCGAATTCATAAATTCCTTAACACTAGTCTCAAATTCAAAGGGCATCTTATTAAAATTTCCATAAGAGTTGTTGTAGGAATTACCATATTTATTAGAGGAATTACTAGGATAAGGCCTAGGATTAAAGTTTCCTCTATACGCGTTGTTACCAAAATTATTCCTACCAACAAAATTCACATCCATAGATTCATTATTATTCTCAATCAAAGTAGACAAAGGCATATCTTTGGATCAGAAGAAACACTCTTAGTAGCAAATAATTTCATAAGTTCATCCATCTTTCCACTCAAAACATTAATTTCTTCTATCGCACGCACTTTTTATTAGTAGATCTTTCAGTGTGCCATTGAGAATAATTAACCATAATATTATCTAGGAGTTTAGTAGCTTCTCCTAAAGTGATTTCCATAAAAGTGCCTCCCGAGGCCGAATCTAAAAGATTTCTAGAAGCAAAATTCAATCCGGCATAAAAAAATTGTAAAATCATCCACAAATTCAAACCATGAGTAGGGCAATTACGTATCATTAATTTCATCCTCTCCCAAGCTTGTGCAACATGTTCATGATCAAGTTGCTTAAAATTCATAATATCGTTTCTAAGAGAGATGATCTTAGCGGGAGGAAAATACTTAGAGATAAAACATCTTTGCACTTATTCCAAGAATCAATACTATTTTTAGGCAAAGACGAAAACCAAGCTTTAGCACGATCTCTAAGCGAAAAAGGAAATAGCTTCAATTTAACAATATCATTATCAAAATCTTTCTTCTTTTGCATATCACACAAATCAACAAAGCTATTTAGATGAGTAGCATCATCTTCACTAGGAAGGCCGGCAAATTGATCTTTCATGACAAGATTCAACAAAGCAGCATTGATTTCATAAGATTCAGTATCGGTAAGAGGAGCAATCGGAGTGCTAAGGAAATCATTATTGTTGGTATTGGTAAAGTCACATATTTTGGTATTATCTTGAGCCATCATGACAAACAAGCAATCCAACACACGAGCAAACAAAAAAAAAGGGGCAAAAGAGGCAAACGGAAAAGAGAGGGCGAATAAAACGGCAAGGGTGAAGTGGGGAGAGGAAAACGAGAGGCAAATGGCAAATAATGTAATGCGGGAGATAAGGGTTTGTGATGGGTACTTGGTATGTTGACTTTTGCGTAGACCTCCCTGGCAATGGCGCCAGAAATCCTTCCTGCTACCTCTTGAGCACTGCGTTGGTTTTCCCTTGAAGAGGAAAGGGTGATGCAGCAAAGTAGCATAAGTATTTCCCTCAGTTTTTGAGAACCAAGGTATCAGTCCAGTAGGAGGCTACGCGCGAGTCCCTCGTACCTACACAAAACAAATAAATCCTCGCAACCAATGCGACAAGGGGTTGTCAATCCCTACACGGTCACTTACGAGAGTGAGATCTGATAGATATGATAGGATAATATTTTTGGTATTTTTATGATAAATATGCAAAGTAAAAATAAAAGCAAAGTAAAAAGTGTTGGAAATATGCCCTAGAGGCAATAATAAAATGGTTATTATTGTATTTCCTTGTTCATGATAATTGTCTGTTGTTCATGCTATAATTGTATTAACTGGAAACCGTAATACATGTGTGAATACATAGACCACAACATGTCCCTAGTAAGCCTATAGTTGACTAGCTCGTTGATCAATAGATGGTTATGGTTTCCTGACCATGGACATTGGGTGTCATTGATAACGGGATCACATCATTAGGAGAATGATGTGATGGACAAGACCCAATCCTAAGCATAGCACAAGATCGTGTAGTTCGTTTGCTAGAGCTTTTCTAATGTCAAGTATCATTTCCTTAGACCATGAGATTGTGCAACTCCCGGATACCGTAGGAATGCTTTGGGTGTACCAAACGTCACAACGTAACTGGGTGGCTATAAAGGTGCACTACAGGTATCTCCAAAAGTGTCTGTTGGGTTGGCACGAATCGAGACTGGGATTTGTCACTCCGTATGACGGAGAGGTATCTCTGGGCCCACTCGGTAATGCATCATCATAATGAGCTCAATGTGACTAAGGAGTTAGCCACAGGATCATGTGTTATGGTACGAGTAAAGTGACTTGCCGGTAACGAGATTGAACAAGGTATTGGGATACCGACGATCGAATCTCGGGCAAGTAACGTACCGATTGACAAAGGGAATTGTATACGGGATTGATTGAATCCTCGACATCGTGGTTCATCCGATGAGATCATCGTGGAACATGTGAGAGCCAACATGGGTATCCAGATCCCACTGTTGGTTATTGACCGGAGAGTCGTCTCGGTCATGTCTGCATGTCTCCCGAACCCGTAGGGTCTACACACTTAAGGTTCGGTGACGCTAGAGTTGTAGAGATATTAGTATGCGGTTAACCGAAAGTTGTTCGGAGTCCCGGATGAGATCCCGGACGTCACGAGGAGTTCCGAAATGGTCCGGAGGTAAAGATTTATATATGGGAAGTCCTATTTTGGCCACCGGAAAATGTTCGGGATTTTTTCGGTATTGTACCGGGAAGGTTCTAGAAGGTTCCAAAGTGGGTCCCACCTGCATGGGGGGACCCACATGAACATGGGTAGTGGGGGCAAGGCCCCACACCCCTGGTCAAGGCGCACCAAGATCCCACCTTAAAAGGAATAAGATCATATCCCGAAGGGATAAGATCAAGATCCCTAAAAAAGGGGGATAACAATCGGTGGGGAAGGGAAATGATGGGATTTCTTTCCCCCAACTTTGCCAACGACCCAATGGACTTGGAGGGCAAGAAACCAGCCCCCTCCACCCCTATATATAGTGGGGAGGCGCATGGGAGCAGAACCCCAAGCCCTGGCGCCTCCCTCCCTACCGTGACACCTCTTCCTCCCCGCTTGCGCTTGGCGAAGCCCTGCCGGGATCCCGCTACTTCCACCACCACGCCGTCGTGCTGCTGGATCTCCATAAACTTCTTCTCCCCCCTTGCTGGATCAAGAAGGAGGAGACGTCCCCGCTCCGTAGTGTGTTGAACGCGGAGGTGCCGTCCGTTCGGCGCTAGGATCATCGGTGATTTGGATCACGACGAGTACGACTCCATCAACCCCGTTCTCTTGAACGCTTCCGCTCGCGATCTACAAGGGTATGTAGATGCACTCCTCCCCTCTCGTTGCTAGCATCTCCTAGATTGATCTTGGTGACACGTAGGAAAATTTTGAATTTCTGCTACGTTCCCTAACAGTGGCATCATGAGCCAGGTTTATGCGTAGATTCTATGCAGGAGTAGAACACAAAGTAGTTGTGGGCAATGATTTGTTCAATTTGCTTACCGTTACTAGTCTTATATTGATTCGGCGGCATTGTGGGATGAAGCGGCCCGGACCGACCTTACACGTACTCTTACGTGAGACAGGTTCCACCGACTGACATGCACTTGATGCATAAGGTGGCTAGCGGGTGTCTGTCTCTCCCACTTTAGTCGGATCGGATTCGATGAAGAGGGTCCTTATGAAGGGTAAATAGCAATTGGCCTATCACCGTTGTGGCTTTTGCGTAGGTAAGAAACGTTCTTGCTAGAAACCCATAGCAGCCACGTAAAACATGCAACAACAATTAGAGGACGTCTAACTTGTTTTTGCAGGGTATGCTATGTGATGTGATATGGCCAAAAGGATGTGATGAATTATATATGTGATGTATGAGATTGATCATGTTCTTGTAATAGGAATCACGACTTGCATGTCGATGAGTATGACAACCGTCAGGAGCCATAGGAGTTGTCTTAATTTATTGTATGACCTGCGTGTCAATGAAAAACGCCATGTAATTACTTTACTTTATTGCTAACCGTTAGCCATAGTAGTAGAAGTAATAGTTTGCGAGACAACTTCATGAAGACACGATGATGGAGATCATGGTGATGGAGATCATGGTGTCATGCCGGTGACGAAGGTGATCATGCCGCGCCACGAAGATGGAGATCAAAAGGCGCAAGATGATATTGGCCATATCATGTCACTTTATGATTTGCATGTGATGTTTGTCATGTTTACATCTTATTTGCTTAGAACGACGGTAGCATAAATAAGATGATCCGTCACTAAAATTTCAAGAGATGTGTTCCCCCTAACTGTGCACCGTTGCGAAGGTTCGTTGTTTCGAAGCACCACGTGATGATCGGGTGTGATAGATTCTAACGTTCGCATACAACGGGTGTTGACGAGCCTAGCATGTACAGACATGGCCTCGGAACACAAGCAAAACACTTAGGTTGACTTGACGAGCCTAGCATGTACAGACATGGCCTCGGAACACAAGAGACCGAAAGGTCGAACATGAGTCGTATAGTAGATACGATCAACATGGAGATGTTCACCGATGATGACTAGTCCGTCTCACGTGATGATCGGACACGGCCTAGTCGATTCGGATCATGTATCACTTAGATGACTAGAGGGATGTCTATCTAAGTGGGAGTTCATTAAATAATCAGATGAACTTAATTATCATGAACATAGTCAAAAGGTCTTTGCAAATAATGTCGTAGCTTACGCTTTAGTTCTACTAAGATATGTTCCTAGAGAAAATTTAGTTGAAAGTTGATAGTAGCAATTATGCGGACTGGGTCCGTAAACTGAGGATTGTCCTCATTGCTGCACAGAAGGCTTATGTCCTTAATGCACCGCTCGGTGTGCTGAACCTCGAGCGTCGTCTGTAGATGTTGCGAAACATCTGACATACACGTTTTGATGAGTACGTGATAGTTCAGTGTGTGATGCTAACGGTTTAAAATTGTGGCACCAAAGACGGTTTTGAAACGTCGCAGAACATATGAGATGTTCCAAAGACTGAAATTGGGATTTCAGACTAGTGCCCACGTCAAGAGGTATGAGACCTCTGACAAGTTTCTTAAGCCTGCAAACTAAGGGAGAAAAGCTCAATTGTTGAGCATGTGCTCAGATTGTCTGAGTACTACAATCACTTGAATCGAGTGGGAGTTAATCTTCCAGATGAGATAGTGATGCTTCTCCATAGTCACTGCCACCAAGCAATTAGAGCTTCGTGATGAACTATAACATATCAGGGATAGACATGATGATCCTTGAGCAACTCGCGATGTTTGACACCGCAAAAGTAGAAATCAAGTAGGAGCATCAATTGTTGATGGTTAGTAAAACCACTAGTTTCTAGAAGGGCAAGGGCAAGAAGGGATACTTCATGAAATGGCAAATCAGTTACTGCTCTAGTGAAGAAACCCAAGGTTGAACCCAAACCCGAGACTAAGTGAAGGAAATATGCCCTAGAGGCAATAATAAAGTTATTATTTATTTCCTTATATCATGATAAATGTTTATTATTCATGCTAGAATTGTATTAACTGGAAACTTGATACATGTGTGAATACATAGACAAACAGAGTGTCACTAGTATGCCTCTACTTGACTAGCTCGTTGATCAAAGATGGTTATGTTTCCTAGCCATAGACATGTGTTGTCATTTGATTAACGGGATCACATCATTAGGAGAATGATGTGATTGAATTGACCCATTCCGTTAGCTTAGCACTCGATCGTTTTAGTATGTTGCTATTGCTTTCTTCATGACTTATACATGTTCCTATGACTATGAGATTATGCAACTCCCGCTTACCGTAGGAACACTTTGTGTGCTACCAAACGTCACAACATAACTGGGTGATTATAAAGGTGCTCTACAGGTGTCTCCAAAGGTACTTGTTGGGTTGGTGTATTTCGAGATTAGGATTTGTCACTCCGATTGTCGGAGAGGTATCTCTGGGCCCACTCAGTAATACACATCACTATAAGCCTTGCAAGCATTGTGACTAATGAGTTAGTTGCGGGATGATGTATTACGGAACGAGTAAAGAGACTTGCCGGTAACGAGATTGAACTAGGTATCGAGATACCGACGATCGAATCTCGGGCAAGTAACATACCGATGACAAAGGGAACAACGTATGTTGTTATGCGGTCTGACCGATAAAGATCTCCGTAGAATATGTAGGAACCAATATGAGCATCCAGGTTCCGCTATTGGTTATTGACCGGAGAGGTGTCTCGGTCATGTCTACATAGTTCTCGAACCCGTAGGGTCCGCACGCTTAACGTTACGATGACAGTTATATTATGAGTTTATATGTTTTGATGTACCGAAGGTTGTTCGGAGTCCCGGATGTGATCACGGACATGACGAGGAGTCTCTAAATGGTCGAGACATAAAGATTGATATATTGGAAGCCTATGTTTGGACATCGGAAGTGTTCCGGGTGAAATCGGGATTTTTCCGGAGTACCGGGAGGTTACCGGAACCCCCCGGTAACTTAATGGGCCTTATTGGGCCTAGGTGGAAGAGAGGAGAGGTGGCCAGGGCAGGGCCGCGTCCCCCTTCCCCCCCCCCCCCCAGTCCGAATAGGACAAGGAGAGGGGGGCGGCGCCCCCCCTTCCTTCCTCCCCTCCAACTCTTCCCCCTTCCTCTCCTATTCCAACATGGAAAGGGGGGAGTCCTACTCCCGGTAGGAGTAGGACTCCTCCTAGGCGCGCCTCTCCTCCTTGGCCGGCGGCCTCCCCCTTGCTCCTTTATATACGGGGGCAGGGGGGCACCTCTCGACACACAATTGATCTACGATCTTTTAGCCGTGTGCGGTGCCCCCCTCCACCATATTACACCTCGATAATATCGTAGCGGTGCGTAGGCGAAGCCCTACGTCGGTAGAACATCATCATCGTCACCACGCCGTCGTGCTGACGAAACTCTCCCTCAACACTCGGCTGGATCGGAGTTCGAGGGACGCCATCGAGCTGAACGTGTGCTGAACTCGGAGGTGCCGTGCGTTCGGTACTTGATCGGTCGGATCGTGAAGACGTACGACTACATCAACCGCGTTGTGTTAACGCTTCCGCTTTCGGTCTACGAGGGTACGTGGACAACACTCTCCCCTCTCGTTGCTATGCATCACCATGATCTTGCGTGTGCGTAGGAATTTTTTTGAAATTACTACGTTCCCCAACAGTGGCATCCGAGCCTGGTTTTATGCGTTGATGTTTTGCACGAGTAGAACACAAGTGAGTTGTGGGCGATATAAGTCATACTGCTTACCAGCATGTCATACTTTGGTTCGGCGATATTGTGAGATGAAGCGGCCCGGACCGACATTACGCGTACGCTTACGCAAGACTGGTTTCACCGTTGCGAGCACTCGTTGCTTAAAGGTGACTGGCGGGTGTCTGTCTCTCTCACTTTAGTTGAACCGAGTGTGGCTACGCCCGGTCCTTGCGAAGGTTAAAACAACACCAACTTGACAAACTATCGTTGTGGTTTTGATGCGTAGGTAAGAACGGTTCTTGCTAAGCCCGTAGCAGCCACGTAAAACTTGCAACAACAAAGTAGAGGACGTCTAACTTGTTTTTGCAGGGCATGTTGTGATGTGATATGGTCAAGACATGATGCTATATTTTATTGTATGAGATGATCATGTTTTGTAACCGAGTTATCGGCAACTGGCAGGAGCCATATGGTTGTCGCTTTATTGTATGCAATGCAATCGCCATGTAATTGTTTTACTTTATCACTAAGCGGTAGCGATAGTCGTAAAAGCAATAGTTGGCGAGACGACAACGATACTATGATGGAGATCAAGGTGTCGCGCCGGTGACGATGGTGATCATGACGGTGCTTCGGAGATGGAGATCACAAGCACAAGATGATGATGGCCATATCATATCACTTATATTGATTGCATGTGATGTTTATCTTTTATGCATCTTATCTTGCTTTGATTGACGGTAGCATTATAAGATGATCTCTCACTAAAATTTCAAGATAAAAGTGTTCTCCCTAAGTATGCACCGTTGCGAAAGTTCTTCGTGCGGAGACACCACGTGATGATCGGGTGTGATAGGCTCTACGTTCAAATACAACGGGTGCAAAACAGTTGCACACGCGGAATACTCAGGTTAAACTTGACGAGCCTAGCATATGCAGATATGGCCTCGGAACACGGAGACCGAAAGGTCGAGCGTGAATCATATAGTAGATATGATCAACATAGTGATGTTCACCATTGAAACTACTCCATCTCACGTGATGATCGGACATGGTTTAGTTGATTTGGATCACGTAATCACTTAGATGATTAGAGGGATGTCTATCTAAGTGGGAGTTCTTAAGTAATATGATTAATTGAACTTAAATTTATCATGAACTTAGTCCTGATAGTATTTTGCAAATTATGTTGTAGATCAATAGCTCGCGTTGTTGCTTCCCTGTGTTTATTTTTGATATGTTCCTAGAGAAAAATTATGTTGAAAGATGTTAGTAGCAAAGATGCGGATTGGATCCGTGATCTGAGGATTATCCTCATTGCTGCACAGAAAAATTATGTCCTTGATGCACCGCTAGGTGACAGACCTATTGCAGGAGCAGATGCAGACGTTATGAACGTTTGGCTAGCTCAATATGATGACTACTTGATAGTTTAGTGCACCATGCTTAACGGCTTAGAATCGGGACTTCAAAGATGTTTTGAACATCATGGACCATATGAGATGTTCCAGGAGTTGAAGTTAATATTTCAAGCAAATACCCGAGTTGAGAGATATGAAGTCTCCAACAAGTTCTATAGCTAAAAGATGGAGGAGAATAGCTCAAGCAGTGAGCATGTGCTCAGATTGTCTGGGTACTACAATCGCTTGAATCAAGTGGGAGTTAATCTTCCAGATAAAATAGTGATTGACAGAATTCTCTAGTCACCATCACCAAGTTAGTAGAACTTCATGATGAACTATAGTATGCAAGGGATGACGAAAGTAATTCCCGAGCTCTTCGTGATGCTGAAATCGACGAAGGTAGAAATCAAGAAAAACATCAAGTGTTGATGGTTGACGAGACCACTAGTTTCAAGAAAAGGGCAAAGGGAAGAAGGGGAACTTCAAGAAGAACGGCAAGCAAGTTGCTGCTCAAGTGAAGAAGCCTAAGTCTGGTCCTAAGCCTGAGACTAAGTGCTTCTACTGCAAAGGGACTGGTCACTGGAAGCGGAACTACCCCAACTATTTGGTGGATAAGAAGGATGGCAAAGTGAACAAAGGTATATTGGATATACATGTTATTGATGTGTACTTTACTAGTGTTTATAGCAACCCCTCGGTATTTGATACTGGTTCAGTTGCTAAGAGTAGTAACTCGAAACGGGAGTTGCAGAATAAACAGAGACTAGTAAAAGGCGAGGTGACGATGTGTGTTGGAAGTAGTTCCAAGATTGATATGATCATCATCGCACACTCCCTATACTTTCGGGATTAGTGTTGAAAATAAATAAGTGTTATTTGGTGTTTGCGTTGAGCATGAATATGATTTGATCATGTTTGTTGCAATACGGTTATTCATTTAAATTAGAGAATAATTGTTGTTCTGTTTACATGAATAAAACCTTCTATGGTCATACACCCAATAAAATGGTTTGTTGGACATCGATCGTAGTGATACACATATTCATAATAATGAAACCAAAAGATGCAAAGTTAATAATGATAGTGCAACTTATTTGTGGCACTGCCGTTTAGGTCATATTGGTGTAAAGCGCATGAAGAAACTCCATACTGATGGGATTTTGGAATAACTTGATTATGAATCACTTGATGCTTGCGAACCGTGCCTCATGGGCAAGATGACTAAAACGCCATTCTCCGGAACTATGGAGAGAGCAACAGATTTGTTGGAAATCATACATACAGATGTATGTGGTCCGATGAATATTGAGGCTCATAGCAGGTATCATTATTTTCTGACCTTCACAGATGATTTGAGCAGATATGGGTATATCTACTTAATGAAACAGAAGTCTGAAACATTTGAAAAGTTCATATAATTTCAGAGTGAAGCGGAAAATCATCGTAACAAGAAAATAAAGTTTCTACGATCTGATCATGGAGAAGAGTATTTGAGTTACGAGTTTGGCCTTCAGTTAAAACAATGTGAAATAGTTTCACTACTCACGCCACCTGGAACACCACGGTGTAATGGTGTGTCCGAACATCGTAACCGTACTTTATTAGATATGGTGCGATATATGATGTCTCTTACCGATCTACCACTATCGTTTTGGGGTTATGCATTAGAGACAGCTGCATTCACGTTAAATAGGGTACCATCTAAATCCGTTGAGATGACGCCTTATGAACTGTGGTTTTGCAAGAAACCAAAGTTGTCGTTTCTTAAAGTTTGGGGCTGTGATGCTTATGTGAAAAAGCTTCAACCTAATAAGCTCGAACTCAAATCGGAGAAATGTATCTTCATAGGATACCCAAAGGAGACTGTTGGGTACACCTTTTATCACAGATCTGAAAGCAAGACATTCGTTGCTAAGAATGGATCCTTTCTAGAGAAGGAGTTTCTCTCGAAAGAAGTGAGTGGGAGGAAAGTAGAACTTGATGAGGTAACTGTACCTGCTCCCTTATTGGAAAGTAGTTCATCACAGAAATCTGTTCCTGTGACTCCTACACCAATTAGTGAGGAAGTTAATGATGATGATCATATAACTTCAGATCAAGTTAATACCAAAACTTGTAGGTAAACCAGAGTGAGATCCACACCAGAGTGGTACGATAATCCTGTTCTGGAGGTCATGTTATTTGACCATGACGAACCTACGAACTATGAGGAAGCGATGATGAGCCCAGATTCCGCGAAATGGCTTGAGGCCATGAAATCTGAGATAAGATCCATATATGAGAACAAAGTATGGACTTTGATTGACTTGCCCAATGATCGGCGAGCCATTGAGATTAAATGGATCTTTAAGAGGAAGACAGACAGTGATAGTAGTGTTACTGTCTACAAAGCTAGAATTGTCGCAAAAAGGTTTTCGACAAGTTCAAGGTGTTGACTACGATGAGAGTTTCTCACTCGTATCTATGCTTAAGTATGTCTGAATCATGTTAGCAATTGCCGCATTTTATGAAATATGGCAAATGGATAAACAAAACTGCATTCCTTAATGGATTTATTAAAGAAGAGTTGTATATGATGCAACCAGGAGGTTTTGTCAATCCTAAAAGTGCTAACAAAATATGCAAGCTCCAGCGATCCATCTATGGACTGGTGCAAGCATCTCGGAGTTGGAATATACGCTTTGATAAGTTGATCAAAGGATATAGTTTTATACAGACTTGCGGTGAAGCCTGTATTTACAAGAAAGTGAGTGGGAGCACTACAGCATTTCGGATAAGTATATGTGAATGACATATTGTTGATCAGAAATAATGTAGAATTATTCTGCAAAGCACAAAGGAGTGTTTGAAAGGAGTTTTTCAAAGAAAGACCTCAGTGAAGCTGCTTACATATTGAGCATCAAGATCTATAGAGATAGATCAAGACGCTTGATAAGTTTTTCAATGAATTCATACCTTAACAAGATTTTGAAGTAGTTCAAAATGGAACAGTCAAAGAAAGAGTTTCTTGCCTGTGTTACAAGGTGTGAAATTGAGTAAGACTCAAAGCCCGACCACGGCAGAAGATAGAAAAAGAATGAAAGTCATTCCCTATGCCTCAGCCATAAGTTCTATAAAGTATGCCATGCTGTGTACCAGATCTATTGTATACCCTACACTGATTTTGGCAAGGGAGTACAATAGTGATCTAGGAGTAGATCACTGGACAGCAGTCAAAATTATCCTTACTGGAATAAGGATATGTTTCTCGATTATGGAAGTGACAAAAGGTCCGTCGTAAAGGGTTGCGTCGATGCAAGTTTTGACACTAATCTAGATGACTCTAAGTCTCGGTCTAGAAAGATATTGAAAGAGGGAGCAATTAGCTAGAGTAGCTCCGGGCAGAGCATTGTAGACATAGAAATTTGCAAAATACTTACGGATCTGAATGTGACAGACCCGTTGACTAAAATTATCTCACAAGCAAAACATGATCACACCTTAGTACTCTTTGGGTGTTAATCACATAAGCGATGTGAACTAGATTACTGACTCTAGTAAACCCTTTGGGTGTTGGTCACATGATGATGTGAACTATGGGTGTTAATCACATGGTGATGTGAACTATTGATCTTAAATCACATGGCTGTGTGAACTAGATTATTGACTCTAGTGCAAGTGGGAGACTGAAGGAAATATGCCCTAGAGGCAATAATAAAGTTATTATTTATTTCCTTATATCATGATAAATGTTTATTATTCATGCTAGAATTCTTTTAACTGGAAACTTGATACATGTGTGAATACATAGGCAAACAGAGTGTCACTAGTATGCCTCTACTTGACTAGCTCGTTGATCAAAGATGGTTATGTTTCCTAGCCATAGACATGTGTTGTCATTTGATTAATGAGATCACATCATTAGGAGAATGATGTGATTGAATTGACCCATTCCGTTAGCTTAGCACTCGATCGTTTTAGTATGTTGCTATTGCTTTCTTCATGACTTATACATGTTCCTATGACTATGAGATTATGCAACTCCCGTTTACCGGAGGAACACTTTGTGTGCTACCAAACGTCACAACGTAACTGGGTGATTATAAAGGTGCTCTACAGGTGTCTCCAAAGGTACTTGTTGGGTTGGCGTATTTCGAGATTAGGATTTGTCACTCCGATTGTCGGAGAGGTATCTCTGGGCCCACTCAGTAATACACATCACTATAAGCCTTCAAGCATTGTGACTAATGAGTTAGTTGCGGGATGATGTATTACGGAACGAGTAAAGAGACTTGCCGGTAACGAGATTGAACTAGGTATCGAGATACCGACGATTGAATCTCGGGCAAGTAACATACCGATGACAAAGGGAACAACATATGTTGTTATGCGGTCTGACCGATAAAGATCTTCGTAGAATATGTAGGAACCAATATGAGCATCTAGGTTCCGCTATTGGTTATTGACCAGAGAGGTGTCTCGGTCATGTCTACATAGTTCTCGAACCCGTAGGGTCCGCACGCTTAACGTTACGATGACAGTTATATTATGAGTTTATATGTTTTGATGTACCGAAGGTTGTTCGGAGTCCCGGATGTGATCACGGACATGACGAGGAGTCTCTAAATGGTCGAGACATAAAGATTGATATATTGGAAGCCTATGTTTGGACATCGGAAGTGTTCCGGGTGAAATCGGGATTTTTCCGGAGTACCGGGAGGTTACCGGAACCCCCCGGTAACTTAATGGGCCTTATTGGGCCTTGGTGGAAGAGAGGAGAGGAGGCCAGGGCAGGGCCGCACCCCCCTTCCCCCCCAGTCCGAATAGGACAAGGAGAGGGGGGCGGCGCCCCCGCCTTCCTTCCTCCCCTCCAACTCTTCCCCCTTCCTCTCCTATTCCAACATGGAAAGGGGGGAGTCCTACTCCCGGTAGGAGTAGGACTCCTCCTAGGCGTGCCTCTCCTCCTTGGCCGGCGGCCTCCCCCTTGCTCCTTTATATACGGGGGCAGGGGGGCACCTCTCGACACACAATTGATCTACGATCTTTTAGCCGTGTGCGGTGCCCCCCTCCACCATATTACACCTCGATAATATCGTAGCGGTGCTTAGGCGAAACCTTGCGTCGGTAGAACATCATCATCGTCACCACGCCGTCGTGCTGACGAAACTCTCCCTCAACACTCGGCTGGATCGGAGTTCGAGGGACGTCATCGAGCTGAACGTGTGCTGAACTCGGAGGTGCCGTGCGTTCGGTACTTGATCGGTCGGATCGTGAAGACGTACGACTACATCAACCGCGTTGTGTTAACGCTTCCGCTTTCGGTCTACGAGGGTACGTGGACAACACTCTCCCCTCTCGTTGCTATGCATCACCATGATCTTGCGTGTGCGTAGGAAATTTTTGAAATTACTACGTTCCCCAACACTAAGTGCTTCTGAAATGAGGGGAACGGTCACTGAAGCAGAATTACCCTAGATACTTCGTAGATGAGAAGGCTGGCAAGGTCGACAGAAGTATATTGGATATACATTATATTAATGTGTACTTTACTAGTACTCCTAGTAGCACCAGGGTATTAGATACCGGTTCGGTTGCTAAGTGTTAGTAACTCGAAATAAAAGCTGCGGAATAAACAGAGACTAGCTAAAGGTGAGATGACGATATGTGTTGGAAGTGTTTCCAAGGTTGATGTGATCAAGCATCGCATGCTCCCTCTACCATCGAGATTGGGGTTAAACCTGAATAATAATTATTTGGTGTTTGCATTGAGCATAGACATGATTGGATTATGTTTATCGCAATACGGTTATTCATTAAAGGAGAATAATGGTTACTCTGTCTATTTGAATAATACCTTCAATGGTCTTGCACCTAAAATGAATGGTTTATTGAATCTCGATCGTAGTGATACACATGTTCATGCCAAAAGATATAAGATAGTAATGATAGTACCACATACTTGTGGCACTGCCACTTGAGTCATATTGGTATAAAACGCATGAAGAAGCTCCATGTTGATGGATCTTTGGACTCACTCGTTTTTGAAAAGATTGAGACATGCGAACCCTGTCTATTAGTATATATGCATGAAGAAAGTCCATACAGATGGATCATTTGGACTCACTTGATTTTGAATCACTTGAGACATGCAAATCATACCACATGGGCAAGATGACTGAAAGGCCTCATTTTCAGTAAGATGGAACAAGAGAGCAACTTGTTGGAAGTAATACATTTGATGTGTGCAGTCCAATGAGTGCTGAGGCACGCAGTGGATATCGTTATGTTCTTACTTCACAGATGATTTGAGTAGATGCTGAGAATATTTACTTGATGAAACACAAGTCTGAATTATTGAAAGGTTCAAGTAAATTCAGAGTGAAGTTGAAGATCGTCGTGGCAAGAGGATAAAATGTCTGTGATATGATCATAGAGATGAATATCTGAGTTACGAGTTTGGCACACAATTAAGAAATTGTGGAAATTGTTTCACGACTAATACCGCCTGGAACACCATATTGTGATGGTGTGTCCGAACATCATAACTGCACCCTATTGGATATGGTGCATACCATGATGTCTCTTATCGAATTACAACTATCGTTTATGGGTTAGGCATTAGAGACAACCGCATTCACTTTAAATAGGGCACCACGCAATTCCGTTGAGACGACACCGTATGAACTATGGTTTAGAGAAACCTAAGCTGTCGTTTTTTTTAAGTTTGGGGCTGCGACGCTTATGTGAAAAAGTTTCAGGCTGATAAGCTCGAACCCAAAGCGGATAAATGCATCTTCATAGAATACCCAAAACAGTTGGGTATACCTCCTATTTCAGATCTGGAAGCAAAAGTGGTTGTTTCTAGAAACGGGTCCTTTCTCGAGGAAAAGTTTCTCTCGAAAGAATTGAGTGGGAGGATGGTGGAGACTTGATGAGGTCATTGAACCGTCACTTCAACTAATGTGTAGCAGGGCACAGGAAGTTGTTCCTGTGGCACCTACACCAATTGAAGTGGAAGCTTATGATAGTGATCATGAAACTTCAGATCAAGTCACTACCAAACCTCATAGGACGACAAGGATGCGTACTACTTCAGAGTGGTACGTAATCCTGTCTTGGAAGTCATGTTTCTAGACAACAATGAACCTACGAGCTATGGAGAAGCGATGGTGGGCCCGGATTCCGACGAATGGCTTGAGGCCATAAAATCTGAGAGGATCCATGTATGAAAACAAAGTATAGACTTTGAAAGAACTACTTGATGGTCGTAAGGCTGTTGGGTACAGATGTATTTTAAAGGGAAGACAGACAATGATGGTAAGTGTCACCATTAAGAAAGCTCGACTTGTCGTTAAGATGTTTTCCGGCAAGTTCAAGGAGTTGACTGCGATGAGACTTTCTCACTCGTAGCGATGCTAAGAGTCTGTTAGAATTATATTAGCAGTTACTGCATTATTTATGAAATCTTGCAGATAGGATGTCAAAACATTGTTTCCTCGACGATTTTCTTGAGGAAAGGTTGTATGTGATACAACCAGAAGGTTTTGTCAATCCTGAAAGATGCTAACAAGTATGCAAAGCTGCAGCAATCCTTCTAAGGATTGGAGTAAGCATCTCGGAGTTGGAATGAACGCTTTGATGAGATGATCAAAGATTTTGGGTTTATACAAAGTTCATGAGAAACTTGTATTTCCAAAGAAGTGAGTGGGAGCACTATAGAATTTCTGTTGAGTATATGTTGGTGACATATTGTTGATCAGAAATGATGTAGAATTTCTGGAAAGCATACAGGGTTATTTGAAAAGTGTTTTTCAATGGAAAACCTGGATTAAGCTACTTGAACATTGAGCATCAAGATCTATAAGGATAGATCAAAAACGCTTAATAGTACTTTCAAATGAATATGTACCGTGACAAGATTTTGAAGGAGTTCAAAATAGATCAGCAAAGAAGGAGTTCTTGGCTATGTTACAAGGTGTGACTATTGAGTAAGACTCAAGACCTGACCACAGCATAAGAGAGAGAAAGGATGAAGGTCGTCCCCTATGCTTAAGACGTAGGCTCTTTAGTATGCTATGCTGTGTACCGCACCTGAAGTGTGCCTTGCCATGAGTCAGTCAAGGGGTACAAGAGTGATCCAGGAATGGATCACATGACAGCGGTCGAACTTATCCTTCGTAACTGGTGGACTAAGGAATTTTCTCGATTATGGAGGTGGTAAAAGAGTTCGTCGTAAAGGGTTACGTCGATGCAAACATTGACACTAATCCGGATGACTCTGAGTAGTGAACCGGATTCGTATAGTAGAGCAGTTATTTGGAATAGCTCCAAGTAGCGCGTGGTAGCTGCATCTACAAGATGACATAGAGATTTGTAAAGCACACACGGATCTGAATGTTGCAGACCCGTTGACTAAAACCTCTCTCGTAAGCCTAACATGATCAAACCCTAGAACTCATTGAGTGTTAATCACATGGTGATGTGAACTAGATTATTGACTCTAGTAAACTCTTGGGTATTAGTCACATGGCGATGTGAACTTTGAGTGTTAATCACATGGTGATGTGAACTAGATTATTGACTCTAGTGCAAGTGGGAGACTGTTGGAAATATGCCCTAGAGGCAATAATAAAATGGTTATTATTGTATTTCCTTGTTCATGATAATTGTCTGGTGTTCATGCTATAATTGTATTAACTGGAAACCGTAATACATGTGTGAATACATAGACCACAACATGTCCCTAGTAAGCCTCTAGTTGACTAGCTCGTTGATCAATAGATGGTTATGGTTTCCTGACCATGGACATTGGATGTCATACATAACTGGATCTCATCATTAGGAGAATGATGTGATGGACAAGACCCAATCCTAAGCATAGCACAAGATCGTGTAGTTCGTTTGCTAGAGCTTTTCTAATGTCAAGTATCATTTCCTTAGACCATGAGATTGTACAACTCCCGGATACCGTAGGAATGCTTTGGGTGTACCAAACGTCACAACGTAACTGGGTGGCTATAAAGGTGCACTACAGGTATCTCCGAAAGTGTCTGTTGGGTTGGCACGAATCGAGACTGGGATTTGTCACTCCGTATGACGGAGAGGTATCTCTGGGCCCACTCGGTAATGCATGATCATAATGAGCTCAATGTGACTAAGGAGTTAGCCACGGGATCATGCGTTACAATACGAGTAAAGTGACTTGCCGGTAACGAGATTGAACAAGGTATTGGGATACCGATGATCGAATCTCGGGCAAGTAACGTACCGATTGACAAAGGGAATTGTATACGGGATTCATTGAATCCTCGACATTGTGGTCCATCCGATGAGATCATCGTGGAACATGTGGGAGCCTACATGGGTATCCAGATCCCGCTGTTGGTTATTGACCGGAGAGTCATCTCGATCATGTCTGCATGTCTCCCGAACCCGTAGGGTCTACACACTTAAGGTTCGGTGACGCTAGAGTTGTAGAGATATTAGTATATGGTTAACCGAAAGTTGCTCGGAGTCCCGGATGAGATCCCGGACGTCACGAGGAGTTCCGAAATGGTCCGGAGGTAAAGATTTATATATGGGAAGTCCTATTTTGGCCACCGGAAAATGTTCGGGATTTTTTCGGTATTGTACCGGGAAGGTTCTAGAAGGTTCCGAAGTGGGGCCCACCTGCATGGGGGGACCCACATGAACGTGGGTAGTGGGGGCAAGGCCCCACACCCCTGGTCAAGGCGCACCAAGATCCCACCTTAGAAGGAATAAGATCATATCCCGAAGGGATAAGATCAAGATCCCTAAAAAAGGGGGATAACAATCGGTGGGGAAGGGAAATGATGGGATTTCTTTCCCCCACCTTTGCCAATGCCCCAATGGACTTGGAGGGCAAGGAACCAGCCCCCTCCACCCCTATATATAGTGGGGAGGCGCATGGGAGCAGAACCCCAAGCCCTAGCGCCTCCCTCCCTCCCGTGACACCTCTTCCTCCCCGCTTGCGCTTGGCGAAGCCCTGCCAGGATCCCGCTACTTCCACCACCACGCCGTCATGCTGCTGGATCTCCATCAACTTCTCCTCCCCCCTTGCTGGATCAAGAAGGAGGAGACGTCCCCGCTCCGTACGTTTGTTGAACGCGGAGGTGCCGTCCGTTCGGCGCTAGGATCATCGGTGATTTGGATCACGACAAGTACGACTCCATCAACCCCGTTCTCTTGAACGCTTCCGCTCACGATCTACAAGGGTATGTAGATGCACTCCTCCCCTCTCGTTGCTAGCATCTCCAAGATTGATCTTGGTGACACGTAGTAAAATTTTGAATTTCTGCTACGTTCCCTAACAAAAAGCAACGAAAATAACTAAGTGTTGGAAGATTAATATGATGAAGATAGACCCGGGGGGCATAGGTTTCACTAGTGGCTTCTCTCAAGAGCATAAGTATTTTACGGTGGGTGAACAAATAACTGTTGAGCAATTGATAGAATTGAGTATAGTTATGAGAATATCTAGGTATGATCATGTATATAGGCATCACGTCCGAGACAAGTAGACCGACTCCTGCCTGCATCTACTACTATTACTCCACACATCCACCGCTATCCAGCATGCATCTAGAGTATTAAGTTCATAAGAACAGAGTAACGCCTTAAGCAAGATGACATGATGTAGAGGGATAAATTCATGCAATATGATAAAAAAACCATCTTGTTATCCTCGATGGCAACAATACTATACGTGCCTTGCTGCCCCTACTGTCACTGTGAAAGGACACCGCAAGATTGAACCCAAAGCTAAGCACTTCTCCCATTGCAAGAAAGATCAATCTAGTAGGCCAAACCAAACTGATAATTCGAAGAGACTTGCAAAGATAACCAATCATACATAAAAGAATTCAGAAGATTCAAGTATTGTTCATAGATAAACTTGATCATAAACCCACAATTCATCGGTCTCAACAAACACACTGCAAAAGAAGATTACATCGAATAGATCTCCACGAGAGAGGGGGAGAACATTGTATTGAGATCCAAAAAGAGAGAGAAAGCCATCTAGCTACTAACTATGGACCCGAAGGTCTGAGGTAAACTACTCACACTTCATCGGAGAGGCTATGGTGTTGATGTAGAATCCCTCCGTGATGGATGCCCCCTCCGGCGGAGCTCCGGAATAGGCCCCAAGATGGGATCTCGTGGGTACAGAAGGTTGCGGCAGTGGAATTAGGTTTTTGGCTCCGTATCTGATCGTTTGGGGGTACGTAGGTATATATAGGAGGAAGAAGTACGTCGGTGGAGCAACAGGGGGCCCACGAGGGTGGAGGGCGCGCCCTGGGGGGTAGGCGCGCCCCCCTACCTCGTGGCTTCCCTGTTGGTTGCTTGACACAGGGTCCAAGTCACCTGGATCATGTTCTTTCCGAAAATCACGTTCCCGAAGGTTTCATTCCGTTTGGACTCCGTTTGATATTCTTTTTCTGCGAACCTCTAAAATAGGCAAAAAAAACAGCAATTCTGGGCTGGGCCTCCAGTTAATAGGTTAGTCCCAACAATAATATAAAAGTGAATAATAAAGCCCAATAATGTCCAAAACTGAAGATAATTTAGCATGGAGCAATCAAAAATTATAGATACGTTGGAGACGTATCACCTAGCTATGGCGCGCCCTGGAGGAGTCCTACTCCCACCGGGAGTAGGATCCCCCCCTTCCCTAGTTGGACTAGGAGAGAAGGAAGGGGGAGAGAGGGAGGAAGGAAAGGGTGGCGGCGCCCCCCCTCCTAGTCCAATTCGGACCAGAGGGGGAGGGGGCGCGCGGCCTGCCCTGGCCTCCTCTCTCTCTCCACTATGGCCTATTAA
The DNA here is from genome assembly GCF_002575655.3 of Aegilops tauschii subsp. strangulata. NCBI lineage: Eukaryota > Viridiplantae > Streptophyta > Magnoliopsida > Poales > Poaceae > Aegilops > Aegilops tauschii. The sequence continues at coordinate 432,263,356 of NC_053035.3, forward strand.
GGCCCATACACTTACCGGGGGGTTTCGGTAACCTCCCGGTGCTCCGGTAAAATCCTGATTTCACCCGGAACCATTCCGATGTCCAAATATAGCCTTCCAATATATCGATCTTTATGTCTCGACCATTTCGAGACTCCTCGTCATGTCCGTGATCATATCCGGGACTACGAACTACCTTCGGTACATAAAACACAAAAACTCATAATACCGATCGTCATAGAACTTTAAGCGTGCGGACCCTACGGGTTCGAGAACTATGTAGACATGACCGAGACACGTCTCCGGTCAATAACCAATAGCGGAACCGATGCTCATATTGGTTCCTACATAGTCTACGAAGATCTTTATCGGTCAAACCGCATAACAACATACGTTGTTCCCTTTGTCATTGGTATGTTACTTGCCTGAGATTCGATCGTCAGTATCTCAACACCAAGTTCAATCTCGTTACCGGCAAGTCTCTTTACTCGTTCTATAATGCATCATCCCACAACTAACTCATTAATTGCGTTGCTTACAAGGCTTATAGTGATGTGCATTACCGAGAGGGCCCAGAGATACCTCTCCGACAATCAGAGTGACAAATCCTAATCTCGATCTATGCCAACTCAACAAGTACCATCTGAGACACCTGTATAGCACCTTTATAATCACCCAGTTACGTTGTGACGTTTGGTAGCACACAAAGTGTTCCTCCGGTAATCGGGAGTTGCATAATCTCATAGTCATAGGAACATGTATAAGTCATGAAGAAAGCAATAGCAGTAAACTAAAACGATCAAGTGCTAAGCTAACGGAATGGGTCAAGTCAATCACATCATTCTCCTAATGATGTGATCCCGTTTATCAAATGACAACTCATGTCCATGGTTAGGAAACATAACCATCTTTGATCAACGAGCTAGTCAATTAGAGGCATACTAGTGACACTCTGTTTGTCTATGTATTCACACATGTATTATGTTTCCGGTTAATACAATTCTAGCATGAATAATAAACATTTATCATGAAGTAAGGAAATAAATAATAACTTTATTATTGCCACTAGGGCATATTTCCTTTAGTCTCCCACTTGCACTAGAGTCAATAATCTAGATTACACAGTAATGATTCTAACACCCATGGAGCCTTGGTGCTGATCATGTTTTGCTCGTGAGAGAGGCTTAGTCAACGGGTCTGCAACATTCAGATCCGTATGTATCTTGCAAATCTCTATGTCTCCCACCTGGACTTGATCGCGGATGGAATTGAAGCGTCTCTTGATGTGTTTGGTTCTCTTGTGAAATCTGGATTCCTTTGCCAAGGCAATTGCACCAGTATTGTCACAAAAGATTTTCATTGGACCCGATGCACTAGGTATGACACCTAGATTGGATATGAACTCCTTCATCCAGACTCCTTCATTTGCTGCTTCTAAAGCAGCTATGTACTCCGCTTCACACGTAGATCCCGCCACGACGCTTTGTTTAGAACTGCTCCAACTGACAGCTCCACCGTTCAATATAAACACGTATCCGGTTTGCGATTTAGAATCGTCCGAATCAGTGTCAAAGCTTACATCGACGTAAACATTTACGACGAGCTCTTTGTCACCTCCATAAACAAGAAACATATCCTTAGTCCTTTTAAGGTATTTCAGGATGCTCTTGTTGGGGATCGTTGCAGAAATTAAAAATTTTCTACGCATCACCAAGATCAATCTATGGAGCTTACTAGCAACGAGAGGGGAGTGCATCTTCATACCTTTGAAGATCGCGATGCGGAAGCGTTGCAAGAACGCGGTCGGTGGAGTCGTACACGAAGCGATTCAGATCGCGACCGAATCCGATCTAAGCACCGAACAACGGTGCCTCCGCGTTCAACACACGTGCAGCCCGGTGACGTCTCCCGCGCCTTGATCCAGCAAGGAGAGAGGGAGAGGTTGGGGAAGACTCCCTCCAGCAGCAGCACGATGGCGTGGTGGTGGTGGAGGAGCGTGGCACTCCAGCAGAGCTTCGCCAAGCACTGTGAGAGACGAGGAGGGAGAGGGGTAGGGCTGTGCCAAGAGAGAGGGAGACTCGTGTCTCTGGCAGCCCCAAAACCCCCACTATATATAGGGGAAGGGGAGGGGCTGCGCCTCGATCTAGGGTTCCCCCCCTAGGGGTGGCGGCCAGCCCTAGATGCATCTAGGGGGGTGGCCAGAGGGGGAGAGAGGGGGGCGCACCCTAGGTGGGCCTTAGGCCCAGCTGAGCCTAGGGTTTCCCCCTTCTCCCCTTCCCTGCGCCTTGGGCCTCTTGTGGGAGGCACACCAGCCCACCTAGGGGCTGGTCCCTTCCCACACTTGGCCCACGCAGGCCTCCGGGGCTGGTGGCCCCTCCCGGTGGACCCCCGAACCCTTCCAGTGGTCCCGGTACGTTACCGATAACGCCCAGAACACTTCCGGTGTCCAAAACGGGACTTCCCATATATAAATCTTTACCTCCGGACCATTTCGGAACTCCTCATGACGTCCGGGATCTCATCTGGGACTCCGAACAACATTCGGTAACCATGTACATCTATTCCCTATAACCCTAGCGTCATCGAACCTTAAGTGTGTAGGCCCTACGGGTTCGGGAACTATGCAGACATGACCGAGACATCTCTCCGGCCAATAACCAACAGCGGGATCTGGATACCCATGTTGGCTCCCACATGTTCCACGATGATCTCATCAGATGAACCACGATGTCAAGGATTCAATCAATCCCGTATACGATTCCCTTTGTCTACCGGTATAGCACTTGCCCGACATTCGATCGTCGGTATACCGATACCTTGTTCAATCTCATTACGGCAAGTCTCTTTACTCGTTCCGTAACACATCATCCCGTGACCAACCCCTTAGTCACATTAAGCTCATTACGATGATGTCTTACCGAGTGGGCCCAGAGATACCTCTCCGTCATAAGGAGTGACAAATCCCAGTCTCGATTCGTGCCAACCCAACAGATACTTTCGGGGATACCCGTAGTGTACCTTTATAGCCACCCAGTTACGTTGTGACGTTTGGCACTGAAGGAAACATGCCCTAGAGGCAATAATAAAGTTATTATTTATTCCCTTATATCATGATAAATGTTTATTACTCATGCTATAATTGTATTAACCGGAAACATAATACATCTGTGAATACATAGACAAACAAAGTGTCACTAGTATGCCTCTACTTGACTAGCTCGTTAATTAAAGATGGTTATGTTTCCTAACCATAGACATGAGTTGTCATTTGATTAACGGGATCACGTCATTAGGAGAATGATTTGATTGACTTGACCCATTCCGTTAGCTTAGCACACGATCGTTTAGTATGGTTCTATTGCTTTCTTCATGACTTATACATGTTCCTATGACTATGAGATTATGCAACTCCCATTTATCGGAGGAACACTTTGTGTGCTACCAAACGTCACAACGTAACTGGGTGATTATAAAGGTGCTCTACAGGTGTCTCCGAAGGTACTTGTTGGGTTGGCGTATTTCGAGATTAGGATTTGTCACTCCAATTGTCGGAGAGGTATCTCTAGGCCCACTCAGTAATGCACATCACTATAAGCCTTGCAAGCATTGCAACTAATGAGTTAGTTGCGGGATGATGTATTACAGAATGAGTAAATAGACTTGCCGGTAACGAGATTGAACTAGGTATTGAGATACCGACGATCGAATCTCGGGCAACTAACATACCGATGACAAAGGAAACAACGTATGTTGTTATGCGGTCTGGCCGATAAAAATCTTCATAAATATGTGGGAGCCAATATGAACATCCAGGTTCCGCTATTGGTTATTAACCGGAGACGTGTCTCGGTCATGTCTACATTGTTTTCGAACCCGTAGGGTCCGCACGCTTAAAGTTTGATGACGGTTATATTATCAGTTTATCTGTTTTGATATACCGAAGGTAGTTCGGAGTCCCGGATGAGATCGGGGACATGACGAGGAGTCTCGAAATGGTCGAGACGTAAAGATCGATATATTGGACGACTATATTCGGACATTGGAAAGGTTCCGAGTGATTCGGGTATTTTTCAGAGTACCGGAGAGTTACGGGAATTCGCCGGGGAGTATATGGGCCTTATTGGGCTTTAGGGGAAACAAAGAGGAGAGGCTGGGCGCCCCCCCCCCCCCAAGGCCTAGTCCGAAATGGACTAGGGGGAGGGGCTGCGCCCCCTCCTTTCTTCTCTTCTCTCTCCCCTTTCCTTGACTCCTACTCCTACTACTTGGAAGGGGGGGAATCCTACTCCCGGTGGGAGTAGGACTCCTCCTAGGGCGCGCCATAGAGAGGGCCGGCCCTCCCCCTCCTCCACTCCTTTATATACGGGGAAGGGGGCACCCCTTGGAGACACAACAATTGATCTCTTGGATCTTTTAGCCGTGTGCGGTGCCCCTCTCCACCATAGTCCACCTCGATAATATCGTAGCGGTGCTTAGGCGAAGCCCTGCATCGGTAGAACATCATCATCGTCACCACGCCGTCATGCTACCTGAACTCATCTACTACTTCGCCCCTCTTGCTGGATCGAGAAGGCGAGGACGTCACCGAGCCGAACGTGTGCAGAACTCGGAGGTGCCGTGCTTTCGGTACTTGGATCGGTCGGATCGTGAAGACGTACGACTACATCAACCGCGTTGATATAACGCTTCCGCTTACGGTCTACGAGGGTACGTAGACAACACTCTCCCCTCTCATTGCTATGCATCACCATGATCTTGCGTGTGCGTAGGAAATTTTTGAAATTACTACGTTCCCCAACAGTGGCATCCGAGCCAGGTTTTATGCGTAGATGTCATATGCACGAGTACAACACAAGTGAGTTGTGGGCGATATAAGTCATACTGCTTACCAGCATGTCATACTTTGGTTCGGCGGTATTGTTGGATGAAGCGGCTCGGACCGACATTACGCGTACGCTTACGCGAGACTGGTTCTACCGACGTGCTTTGCACACAGGTGGCTGGCGGGTGTCAGTTTCTCCAACTTTAGTTGAACCGAGTGTGGCTACGCCCGGTCCTTGTGAAGGTTAAAACAACACCAACTTGACAAACTATCTTTGTGGTTTTGATGCGTAGGTAAGAATGGTTCTTGCTCAGCCCATAGTAGCCACGTAAAACTTGCAACAACAAAGTAGAGGACGTCTAACTTGTTTTTGCAGGGCATGTTGTGATGTGATATGGTCAAAGCATGATGCTAAATTTTATTGTATGAGATGATCATGTTTTGTAACCGAGTTATCGGCAACTGGCAGGAGCCATATGGTTGTCGCTTTATTGTATGCAATGCAACCGCCCTGTAATGCTTTACTTTATCACTAAGCGGTAGCGATAGTCGTAGAAGCATAGGATTGGTGAGACGACAATGATGCTACGATGGAGATCAAGGTGTCGCGCCGGTGACGATGGTGATCATGACGGTGCTTCGGAGATGGAGATCACAAGCACAAGATGATGATGGCCATATCATATCACTTATATTGATTGCATGTGATGTTTATCTTTTATGCATCTTATGTTGCTTTGATTGACGGTAGCATTATAAGATGATCTCTCACTAAATTTCAAGATAAAAGTGTTCTCCCTGAGTATGCACCGTTGCCAAAGTTCGTCGTGCCCAGACACCACGTGATGATCGGGTGTGATAAGCTCTACGTCCATCTACAACGGGTGCAAGCCAGTTTTGCACATGCAGAATACTCAGGTTAAACTTGACGAGCCTAGCATATGCAGATATGGCCTTGGAACACTGAGACCGAAAGATCGAGCGTGAATCATATAGTAGATATGATCAACATAGTGATGTTCACCATTGAAAGCTACTCCATTTCACGTGATGATCGGTTATGGTTTAGTTGATATGGATCACGTGATCACTTAGAGGATTAGAGGGATGTCTATCTAAGTGGGAGTTCTTAAGTAATATGATTAATTGAACTTTAATTTATCATGAACTTAGTCCTGGTAGTATTAGCATATCTATGTTGTAGATCAATAGCTCACGTTTAGCTCCCCTGTTTTATTTTGATATGTTCCTAGAGAAAACTGAGTTGAAAGATGTTAGTAGCAATGATGTGGATTGGATCGTGATCTGAGGATTATCCTCATTGCTGCACAGAAGAATTATGTCCTTGATGCACCGTTAGGTGACAGACCTATTTCAGGAGCAGATGCAGACGTTATGAACGTTTGGACAAAAGCTCGGTATGATGACTACTTGATAGTTTAGTGCACCATGCTTTACGGCTTAGAACCGGGACTTCAAAAATGTTTTGAACGCCGCGGAGCATATAAGATGTTCCAAGAGTTGAAATTGGTATTTCATACTCATGCCCGTGTCGAGAGGTATGAGACCTCTGACAGTACTTTGCCTACAAGATGGAGGAGAATAGCTCAACCAGTGAGCATATGCTCAGATTGTCTGGGTACTACAATTGCTTGAATCAAGTGGGAGTTAATCTTCCAGATAAGATAGTAATTAACAGAATTCTCTAGTCACTATCACCAAGTTACTAGAACTTCGTGATGAACTATAATATGCAAGGGATGACGAAAGTAATTCCCGAGCTCTTCGCGATGCTGAAATCGACGAAGGTAGAAATCAAGAAAGAGCATCAAGTATTGATGGTTAACAAGACCACTAGTTTCAAGAAAAGGGCAAAGGGATAGAAGGGGAACTTCAAGAAGAACGGCAAGCAAGTTGCTGCTCAAGTGAAGAAGCCCAAGTCTGGACCTAAGCCTGAGACTAAGTGCTTCTATTGCAAAGGGACTGGTCACTGGAAGCGGAACTGCCCCAAGTATTTGGCGGATAAGAAGGATGGCAAAGTGAACAAAGGTATATTTGATATACATGTTATTGATGTGTACTTTACTAGTGTTTATAGCAACCCCTCAGTATTTGATACTAGTTCAGTTGCTAAGATTAGTAACTCGAAACGGGAGTTGCTGTGACACCCCAAAATTTGGACCTTGTTTTATTAATTAAAATTTTGCCAGGAAATTAAACTTTTCCATTTGTCTAGATTTACCCTTTTGATATTGTGGTTTTTTTACCTCAAGTGGAGACTTTCCAAAAGGATTATTGGACTTGAATACTCTCTCTATAAAACAATTCTTTATCAGTGGATTTAATTGCAAGATTTGTTTTTCCTGAACTTTATTCCTTTAAAATGATTTTTCATAAATTTGGAGCCTGTTTTGCACTGCAACCATTTGGCAAATGCCTTTAAAATTTCCACCAAAATTTGGGGATGTCATGTGATGTTTCCACATCACTTTTATGCAAAGATATCTTTTGGTTATTGGAGATTTTGAGCTCTTCATCAACTTTTCAAATCTGGTCCAGTAGGCATTTTTGCACTACAACCTATTTAAATATTTCTTTAAAAATTCTTCCAAGTGGTTGGAGATGTCAGTGGATGCATATAATTAAACTTTATGCTAAAACCCAGTGATGTCCTTTGAAATATTTGAGTGAATCAACCTCCTTTTCATTCTGGTCCAGTTTGGTGTTTTGTACTGCAACCCATTTTTATTTTGCTCTAGTGACCCTGAGCTTTTTCCTGCTGGTAGCCCTCCCTACAAAACCCTTAAGTCCAGGAGAATGGACCCATTGGAGGATTTTAAGTGCATGCAATGAGACCTCTTTCTTTCTGTCCAAAACTGTGGTTTTGCAAAACTTGCACTAGCAAGTTTCTGGTTTTGCCCATATGATCTTGCCCTCCTCACCTACATCCAGGGAGACCCTGATCTGGAGATTTTGGCCACTCCAAGAGTTGCCTAAATGCACTTGGCATTCTGTCGAACACTTGGTGTGCACAGTCAGTTGTGACATGAGTTTTTGTTTGCACTGTGTACTTGATCCTCTGGCCCAGCAACCATGTCCACTAAGCTCCTAGCTATCCATATCCCTACCCTGTTAGTTGCCAGCCTCCCCCTCGCGCTCTAGGCTGCCCTGGCATTTCGTCGAGCATGTCCCGTGCGTGCTCTGGGCGCGCCCAGAGCGCACGTTTTGCACGCGCGCGCACCGAGCCGCCGCGTCGCACTACCGCCCCCGTCGCGTCCCGCACATGGCCCTGGCTCGCCTACAGAGCCGCGCACTACACTCGCCCACTCTCCACACCACCCCTGGCGCCCTACAGCGCCGCTGGCAGAGCTTTTGGCGGCACGCCGGCGTCGGCAACGAGCTCCTGCCATAGTCGGCGCCGCCCAAGCCACACCAGCGCGCCAGCTGCCCCTGTGAACAGCTCGAGCTTATCCTGAAGGCCGTCGGCACGCGCTCGTCGCCGCCACGTCGCCCTGCGGCTACAGAGCGACGGTCGCCGGCGTTCTTATCCTCGGCCACCGCGGGATCAGCCTCGAACGCCTATAAAAGGAGACCCCGAACCCCTCCGAGCGCTCAGGCGACCTCAAGCCTTCCCCCTAGAGCTCCCCTAGCCGTGGATTGACCGGAAGAGGTCATCTCCCCCACCTCCGGCCGGTTCGGCCGCCGCTGCCGTCCGGTGACATTCGTCGCAACCAGGCACTCCCCCGCCCATCCAGTGCCACCACTCGCTTCCCCTTGTTCTTGCGGAGCTGCCCAGCGCCTCAGCCTCGATCGGAAACCACCAGAGCCCAAAACCCACTTCACTCCCGTAGCCCCCTCCGCCGCGGAGCTCGCCGCCGGCGACTCCTCCCACCACCGTCGACCCAATGACCACCAAGAAGACCGCCCCGGTCTGGCCGGTCCATCCCCGCCCTCGGATGCCCGTGGGGAGCTGCCGTTCGTCGACGGCGATCGCCGGAGTCTCGCTCCGTTCGGGCAGAGGAAGAGGAGGGAGGAGAGGACTAGTCAAACCTGACCAGTGGGCCCCCTGGACCCACTGTCAGTGACCCGCGCGCCGTCCACTCTGGTTAAGTGAAGGCGCATAAGTCCCGAGTACGTCTCCTCTACTTCGAAAGCGTATTCTGTATCGAAACGTTTTCTTTTTCTGTTTCATTTTAAAACAGAACTTTGACTGGCTATATCTTTTAAAATAAAACTCCAAATGAGTTGATTCTTTTTCCTACCTCTCTCAAATTTCATCTAGTTTATTTTAAGATTTATTTCAAAAATATTTGGGACAACTTTTTGTACTGGTTTTGAAATATTTGCTATTTGAATATATTTTTCAAATAGGAAATGGAGAGAGGAGAAAGCTTTCAAAAAGTGCACCCCTTGCATACTCTTGAAGGCAAGCATTCTGAACTCTGGCATAATATTTCTGTGTGGTGTTTTGATACAGTTACAACACCACTTTGACTTGGAGCATACGTTATTTTTATGTAACGGTAAAGTCACATACATGAGTGCATATTGGAGATGCTTTACTGTTAGTAATGGATATGCTGGTGATAGTGATCATCCTCGCGAGCTTTTCATGCATACCGGCAGGAAGACGGGTGAGTCGTGGTCTTGGGTAGACACGAGCTTGTCCCTAGTTCCTCGTCGAGACGAGTGTGTCCGGTATGGCATGATGAGGTTTGATGAGCAGTGATTCTGTCTGTTGAATGGAAACATTTTTGGATATGCTAATCATTTGAAGAATACTTGGACCACCTGAGTCGGTCGTAGGTCGAGTCTTGTTTAGTAACTTCCCCTACTTGTTTTGTACTACCACTTGTTCCTGTCGCAGACAGGGTACGGTTCAGCAAGTTGTCAACCCCTTACCAAGGCACACACCGTACAGAGAGGCCATGGTGGAAGATACCGGATGCATCCGGTAGGCATGCCACCTGGTCCGGGGGCATGGGTGTTTCCGGTTGGGACCGAGAGGGGGGCACCCCTTAGAGCGCGCGATATAAATTTGATCCCATGCTACGTCGAGGTTGTAGCCTCCCCACTTAGAGTTTTGCTTGACAGGTGTCGTGGGTGATTCTAGACACCGGTAAGTTAAGCTGGTGTGTGCAGGTCAGGTGTGTTTTCAATTAAAAGGCCGTAGGCGGAATTAGTCCCGATGGACTGAATAAATTCGTTACCCGTGGGTAAAGAGTACACCCTCTGCAGAGGTTATATCTATTCGGACAGCCACATCCTTGTGTAAGGACTACAGTCTGAGATCGGTCTAGTGACGGTTTTCGGATGGAGACACGGCTTGACTAGATCATAGTAACGGTATTCGGATGGAGAACGGCTAAATTTGAACACAGTGACAGTCTTCGGATGGAGAAACGGCTGAACTAGATATTGTTTATGACTGTGGCACATATGGATTATGATTATTATTGTTGTGGACTAACCAGTTACTTTATTTGAATTATTGAGTATCCCTGGGACGGTTCTACCTCCTGGATATTCACTGTGATTATTCTTATATAAGCCCTTTATGTGGCGTCGCTCAGACGCCCGACTGCGGCATGTTTGTTATTTATTTATCCTTTATAAGCCCTTTATGTGGCATCGCTCAGACGCCCGACTGCGGCATGTTTGTTATTTATTTATCCTTTATAAGCCCTTTATGTGGCGTCGCTCAGACGCCCGACTACGGCATGTTTGTTATTTATTTATCCTTTATAAGCCCTTTATGTGGTGTCGCTCAGACGCCCGACTGTGGCATGCTTGTTATTTACTTATTTCTTTATAAGCCCTTTATGTGGTGTCGCTCAAACGCCTGACTGCGGCTGTGTTAATTTATTTGCACCCTTTTCGAGGAGTCATTTCAGACACTCGATCAGTGCATTCTATTTCTACTCCCGTATTGCATGTTCATATTTTACCTGCATGCGTGCATCACGGTTTTCGTTTATTTCGTGACAGACGTTATCTTCATATAATATTTCGGAGCATGTTTTGATATATTATACCCGTGTTCTTAATGTTTGCGAGTACATTCAAACGTACTCACTGGCTTGTCCCTGGCTATTGTCTTGGCCAGATTCCTTGCGTGGAGAGAGCATTGCGATGACAGCCCCGGAACCTACGCAGTGATGATAGCAGCCTCGCGAAGATAGGAGTTATCCTGGTCAGCTGTTCTTGTGGGAAATGGAGTCCCATAGACACAGATGAACCACAAACTGCTTCCGCCATCAACCACTAGAAACCAAGTGTTGTACCCCTAGGCCACAATGGTCTTGTACTACATATTTTGTACTTTGCTTGGAATTCTTGTATCAAGTTGGTGCCTCATCAGCTAACAGTAATCCTGGGGCTGGTGAGCACAAAGGCCGTTTTCTGGGAAATTAATATCCCGAAAATCCGGTCGTGACAGTTGCAGAATGAACAGAGACTAGTTAAGGGTGAAGTGACGATGTGTATTGGAAGTGGTTCCAAGATTGATATGATCATCATCGCACACTCCCTCTACTTTCGGGATTAGTGTTGAACCTAAAATAAATGTTATTTAGTGTTTGCGTTGAGCATGAATATGATTGGATCATGTTTATTGCAATACGGTTATTCATGTAAGCTATAGAATAATTGTTGTTCTGTTTGCATGAATAAAATCTTCTATGGTCATACACCCAATGAAAATGGTTTGTTGGATCTCGATCGTGGTGATACACATTTTCATAATATTGAAGCCAAAAGATGCAAAGTTAATAATGATAGTGCAACTTATTTGTGGCACTGCTGTTTAGGTCATATTGGTGTAAAACGCATGAAGAAACTCCATGCTAATGGACTTTTGGAATCACTTGATTATGAATCACTTGATGCTTGCGAACCATGCCTCATGGGCAAGATGACTAAGACTCCGTTCTCCGGAACAATGGAGCGAGCAACAGATTTGTTGGAAATCATACATACTGATGTATGTGGTCCGATAAATATTGAGGCTCACGGCGGGGTATCATTATTTTCTGACCATGAGCAGATATAGGTATATCTACTTGATAAAACACAAGTCTGAAACATTTGAAAAGTTCAAACAATTTCAGAGTGAAGTGGAGAATCATCGTAACAAAAATAAAAGTTTCTACGATATGATCGCAGAGGTAAAATATTTGAGTTACGAGTTTGGCCTTCAGTAAAAACAATGTGAAATAGTTTCACTACTCACGCCACCTGGAACACCACAAGTGTAATGGTGTGCCCGAACGTCGTAACCGTACTTTATTGGATATGGTGCAATCTATGATGTCTCTTACCGATCTACCACTATCGTTTTGGGGTTATGCATTAGAGACAGCTACATTCACGTTAAATAGGGCACCATCTAAATCCGTTGAGATGACACCGTATGAACTATGGTTTGGCAAGAAACCTAAGCTGTCGTTTCTTAAAGTTTGAGGTTGCAATGCTTATGTGAAAAAGTTTCAACCTGATAAGCTCAAACCCAAATCGGAGAAGTGCGTCTTCATAGGATACCCAAAAGAAAATGTTGGGTACACCTTCTATCACAGATCCGAAGGCAAGATATTTGTTGCTGAGAATGGATCCTTTCTAGAGAAGGAGTTTCTCTCGAAAGAAGTGAGTGGGAGGAAAGTAGAACTTGATGAGGTAACTGTACCTGCTCCCTTATTGGAAAGTAGTTCATCACAGAAACCGGTTCCTGTGACACATACACCAATTAGTGAGGAAGCTAATGATGAGGATCATGAAACTTCAGATCAAGTTACTACCGAACCTCGTAGGTCAACCAGAGTAAGATCCGCACCAGAGTGGTACGGTAATCTTGTTCTGGAGATCATGTTACTTGACCATGACGAACCTACGAACTATGAGGAAGCGATGATGAGCCCAGATTCCGCAAAATGGCTTGAGGCCATGAAATCTGAGATGGGATCCATGTATGAGAACAAAGTGTGGACTTTGATTAACTTGCCCAATGATCGGCAAGCCATTGAGATTAAATGGATCTTCAAGAGGAAGACGGACGCTGATAGTAGTGTTACTATCTACAAAGCTAGAATTGTCGCAAAAGGTTTTCGACAAGTTCAAGGTGTTGACTACAATGAGAGTTTCTCACTCGTATCTATGCTTAAGTCTGTCCGAATCATGTTAGCAATTGCCTCATTTTATGATTATGAAGTTTAGCAAATGGATGTAAAAACTGCATTCCTGAATGGATTTCTGGAAGAAGAGTTGTATATGATGCAACCGGAAGGTTTTGTCGATCCAAAGGGAGCTAACAAAGTGTGCAAGCTCCAGCGATCCATTTATGGACTGGTGCAAGCCTCTCGGAGTTGGAATAAACGCTTTGATAGTGTGATCAAAGCATTTGGTTTTGTACAGACTTTTGGAGAAGCCTGTATTTACAAGAAAGTGAGTGGGAGCTCTGTAGCATTTCTGATATTATATGTGGATGACATATTGCTGATTGGAAATGATATAGAATTTCTGGATAGCATAAAGGGATACTTGAAAGGAGTTTTTCAAAGAAAGACCTCGGTGAAGCTGCTTACATATTGAGCATCAAGATCTATAGAGATAGATCAAGACGCTTGATAAGTTTTTCAATGAGTACATACCTTGACAAGTTTTTGAAGTAGTTCAAAATGGAACAGTCAAAGAAAGAGTTCTTGCCTGTGTTACAAGGTGTGAAATTGAGTAAGACTCAAAGCCCGACCACGGCAAAAGATAGAAAGAGAATGAAAGTCATTCCCTATGCCTTGGCCATAGGTTCTATAAAGTATGCCATGCTGTGTACCAGATCTATTGTATACCCTACACTGATTTTGGCAAGCGAGTACAATAGTGATCTAGGAGTAGATCACTAAACAGCGGTCAAAATTATCCTTAGTGGAATAAGGATATGTTTCTCGATTATGGAGGTGACAAAAAGGTTCGTCATAAAGGGTTACGTCGATGCAAATTTTGACACTGATCCAGATGACTCTAAATCTCAATCTGGATACATATCGAAAGTGGGAGAAATTAGCTAGAGTAGCTCCGTGCAGAGCATTGTTGACATAGAAATTTCCAAATACATACGGATCTGAATGTGGCAGACCCGTTGACTAAACTTCTCTCACAAGCAAAACATGATCACACCTTAGTACTCTTTGGGTGTTAATCACATAGCGATGTGAACTAGATTATTGACTCTAGTAAACCCTTTGGGTGTTGGTCACATGACGATGTGAACTATGGGTGTTAATCACATGGTGATGTGAACTATTGGTATTAAATCACATGGTGATGTGAACTAGATTATTGACTCTAGTGCAAGTGGGAGACTGGAGGAAATATGCCCTAGAGGCAATAATAAAGTTATTATTTATTTCCTTATATCATGATAAATGTTTATTACTCATTCTATAATTGTATTAACCGGAAACATAATACATGTGTGAATACATAGACAAACAGAGTGTCACTAGTATGCCTCTACTTGACTAGCTCGTTAATTAAAGATGGTTATGTTTCCTAACCATAGACATGAGTTGTCATTTCATTAACGGGATCACATCATTATGAGAATGATGTGATTGACTTGACCCTATCCGTTAGCTTAGCACACGATCGTTTAGTATGTTGCTATTGCTTTCTTCATGACTTATACATGTTCCTATGACTATGAGATTATGCAACTCCCGTTTACCGGAGGAACACTTTGTGTGCTACCAAACGTCACAGCGTAACTGGGTGATTATAAAGGTGCTCTACATGTGTCTCCGAAGGTACTTGTTGGGTTGGCGTATTTCGAGATTAGGATTTGTCACTCCAATTGTCGGAGAGGTATCTCTGGGCCCGCTCGGTAATGCACATCACTATAAGCCTTGCAAGCATTGCAACTAATGAGTTAGTTGCGGGATGATGTATTACAGAACGAGTAAAGAGACTTGCCGGTAACGAGATTGAACTAGGTATTGAGATACCGACGATCGAATCTCGGGCAAGTAACATACCGATGACAAAGGGAACAACGTATGTTGTTATGCGGTCTGACCGATAAAAATCTTCGTAGAATATGTGGGAGCCAATATGAGCATCCAGGTTCTGCTATTGGTTATTGACCGGAGACGTGTCTCGGTCATGTCTACATTGTTCTCTTACCCGTAGGGTCCGCACGCTTAAAGTTTGATGACGGTTATATTATGAGTTTATGTGTTTTGATGTACCGAAGGTAGTTCGGAGTCCCGGATAAGATCGGGGACATGACGAGGAGTCTCGAAATGGTCAAGACGTAAAGATCGATATATTGGACGACTATATTCGGACATCGGAAAGGTTCCGAGTGATTCAGGTATTTTTCGGAGTACCGGAGAGTTACGGGAATTCGCCGGGGAGTATATGGGCCTTATTGGGCTTTAGGGGAAAGAAAGAGGAGAGGCTGGGCGCCCCCCCCCCCAAGGCCTAGTCCGAATTGGACTAGGGGGAGGGGCTGCGCCCCCTCCTTCCTTCTCTTCTCTCTCCCCTTTCCTTGACTCATACTCCTACTACTTGGAAGGGGGGAATCCTACTCCCGGTGGGAGTAGGACTCCTCCTAGGGCGCGCCATAGAGAGGGCCGGCCCTCCCCCTCCTCCACTCCTTTATATACGGGGAAGGGAGCACCCCTTGGAGACACAACAATTGATCTCTTGGATCTTTTAGCCGTGTGCGGTGCCCCTCTCCACCATAGTCCACCTCTATAATATCGTAGCGGTGTTTAGGCGAAGCCCTGCGTCGGTGGAACATCATCGTCGTCACCACGCCGTCGTGCTGCCGGAACTCATCTACTACTTCGCCCCTCTTGCTGGATCGAGAAGGCGAGGACGTCACCGAGCCGAACGTGTGCAGAACTCGGAGGTGCCGTGCTTTCGGTACTTGGATCGGTCGGATCGTGAAGACGTACGACTACATCAACCGCGTTGATATAACGCTTCCGCTTACGGTCTACGAGGGTACGTAGACAACACTCTCCCCTCTCATTGCTATGCATCACCATGATCTTGCGTGTGCGTAGGAAATTTTTGAAATTACTACGTTCCCGAACAGCAACGTTTGGCACACCCAAAGTACTCCTACGGTATCCGGGAGTTGCACAATCTCATGGTCTAAGGAAAAGATACTTGACATTAGAAAAGCTTTAGCAGACGAACTACACGAGCTTGTGCTATGCTTAGGATTGGGTCTTGTCCATCACATCATTCTCCTAATGATGTGATCCCATTATCAATGACATCCAATGTCCATGGTTAGGAAACCGTAACCATCTATTGATCAACGAGCTAGTCAACTAGAGGCTCACTAGGGACATGTTGTGGTCTATGTATTCACAGATGTATTACGATTTCCGGATAACACAATTATAGCATGAACAATAGACAATTATCTTGAACAAGGAAATATAATAATAACCATTTTATTATTGCCTCTAGGGCATATTTCCAACAGTCTCCCACTTGCACTAGAGTCAATAATCTAGTTACATTGTGATGAATCGAACACCCATAGAGTTCTGGTGTTGATCATGTTTTGCTCGTGGAAGAGGTTTAGTCAACGGATCTGCGACATTCAGGTCCGTATGCACTTTACAAATATCTATGTCTCTATCTTGAACATTTTCAGGAATGGAGTTGAAGCGACGCTTGATATGCCTGGTCTTCTTGTGAAACCTGGGCTCCTTGGCAAGGGCAGTAGCTCCAGTGTTGTCACAGAAGAGAGTCATCGGGCCCGACGCATTGGGAATAACTCCTAGGTCGGTAATGAACTCCTTCATCCAGATTGCTTCATGTGCTGCCTCTGAGGATGTACTCCGCTTCACATGTAGATCCCGCCACGACGCTTTGCTTGCAACTGCACCAGCTGACTGCCCCTCCATTCAAAATATACACGTATCCAGTTTGCGACTTGGAGTCATCTAGATCTGTGTCGAAGCTAGCATCGACGTAACCCTTTACGACGAGCTCTTCGTCACCTCCATAAACGAGAAACATATCCTTAGTCCTTTTCAGGTACTTCAGGATGTTCTTGACTGTTGTCCAGTGTTCCATGCCGGGATTAGTTTAATACCTTCCTACCAAACTTACGGCAAGGTTTACATCAGGTCTGGTACATAGCATGGCATACATAATAGACCCTATGGCCGAGGCATAGGGGATGACACTCATCTTTTCTCTATCTTCTGCCGTGGTCGGGCATTGAGCCGTGCTCAATCTCACACCTTGTAATGCAGGCAAGAACCCCTTCTTGGACTGATCCATATTGAATTTCTTCAATATCTTGTCAAGGTATGTGCTTTGTGAAAGACCAATGAGGCGTCTCGATCTATCTCTATAGATCTTGATGCCTAATATATAAGCAGCTTCTCCAAGGTCGTTCATTGAAAAACACTTATTCAAGTAGGCCTTTATGCTTTCCAAGAGTTCTATATTATTTCCCATCAATAGTATGTCGTCCACATATAATATGAGAAATGCTACAGAGCTCCCACTCACTTTCTTGTAAACACAGGATTCTCCATAAATCTGCGTAAACCCAAACACTTTGATCATCTCATCAAAATGAATGTTCCAACTCCGAGATGCTTGCACCAGCCCATAGATCGAGCGTTGGAGCTTGCATACCTTGTCAACATTCTTAGGATCGACAAAACCTTCCGGCTGCATCATATACAATTCTTCCTTAAGGAAACCATTAAGGAATGCCGTTTTGACGTCCATTTGCCATATCTCATAATCATAGAATGCGGCAATTGCTAACATGATTCGGACAGACTTCAGCTTCGCTACGGGTGAGAAGGTCTCATCGTAGTCAACCCCTTGAACTTGTCGATAACCCTTAGCGACAAGCCGAGCTTTATAGATGGTCACATTGCCATCTGCGTCCGTCTTCTTCTTAAAGATCCATTTATTTTCTATGGCTTGTCGATCATCGGGCAAGTCTGTCAAAGTCCATACTTTGTTTTCATACATGGATCCTATCTCGGATTTCATGGCTTCAAGCCATTTGTTGGAATCTGGGCCCGCCATCGCTTCTTCATAGTTCGAAGGTTCACCATTGTCTAACAACATTATTTCTAGGACAGGGTTGCCATACCATTCTGGTGTGGAACGTGTCCTTGTGGACCTACGAAGTTCAGTAGTAACTTGATCCGAAGTTCCTTGATCATCATCATTAACTTCCTCTCTAGTTGGTGCAGGCACCACAGAAACATTTTCTTGAGCTGCGCTACTCTCCGGTTCAAGAGGCAGTACTTCATCAAGTTCTACTTTCCTCCCACTTACTTCTTTCGAGAGAAACTCTTTCTCTAGAAAGGATCCATTCTTGGCAACAAAGATCTTGCCTTCGGATCTGAGGTAGAAGGTATACCCAATAGTTTCATTAGGGTATCCTATGAAGACGCATTTTTCCGACTTGGGTTCGAGCTTTTCTGGTTGAAGTTTCTTGACATAAGCATCGCATCCCCAAACTTTCAGAAATGACAGCTTAGGTTTCTTCCCAAACCATAATTCATACGGTGTCGTCTCAACGGATTTCGACGAAGCCCTATTTAAAGTGAATGCGGCAGTCTCTAAAGCATAACCCCAAAATGATAGCGGTAGGTCGGTAAGAGACATCATGGATCGCACCATATCCAATAGAGTGCGATTACGACGTTCGGACACACCATTACGCTGAGGTGCTCTAGGCGGCGTGAGTTGTGAAACGATTCCACATTTCCTTAAGTGTGTGCCAAATTCGTGACTCAAATATTCTCCCCCACGATCTGATCGTAAGAACTTTATTTTCCTGTCACGTTGATTCTCAACCTCACTCTGAAATTCCTTGAACTTTTCAAAGGTCTCAGACTTGTGTTTCATTAAGTAGACATACCCATATCTACTTAAGTCATCAGTGAGTGTGAGAACATAACGATAACCACCGCGAGCCTCAAGGCTCATTGGACCGCACACATCAGTATGTATGATTTCCAATAAGTTGGTTGCTCGCTCCATTGTGCCGGAGAACGGAGTCTTGGTCATTTTGCCCATGAGGCATGGTTCACACGTGTCAAATGATTCATAATCAAGAGACTCCAAAAGTCCATCTGCATGGAGTTTCTTCATGCGTTTGACACCAATGTGACCAAGGCGGCAGTGCCACAAGTATGTGGGACTATCATTATCAACCTTACATCTTTTGGCATTCACACTATGAATATGTGTAACATCACGTTCGAGATTCAATAAGAATAAACCATTGACCAGCGGGGCATGACCATAAAACATATCTCTCATATAAATAGAACAACCATTATTCTCAGATTTAAATGAGTAGCCATCTCGCATTAAACGAGATCCAGATACAATGTTCATGCTCAAAGCTGGCACTAAATAACAATTATTGAGGTTTAAAACTAATCCCGTAGGTAAATGTAGAGGTAGCGTGCCGACGGTGATCACATCGACCTTGGAACCATTCCCGACGCGCATCGTCACCTCGTCCTTCGCCATTCTCCACTTATTCCGCAGCTCCTGTTTTGAGTTACAACTATGAGAAACCGCACCGGTATCAAATACCCAGGAGCTACTATGAGCGCTGGTTAGGTACACACCAATAACATGTATATCACATATACCTTTGGTATTGCCGGCCTTCTTATCCGCTAAGTACTTGGGGCAGTTCCGCTTCCAGTGACCGTTTCCCTTGCAATAAAAGCACTCAGTCTCAGGCTTGGGTCCATGCTTTGGCTTCTTCCCGGCAACTGGCTTACCGGGCGCGGCAACTCCCTTGCCGTCCTTCTTGAAGTTCTTCTTACCCTTGCCTTTCTTGAACTTAGTGGTTTTATTCACCATCAACACTTGATGTTCCTTTTTGATCTCCACCTCCGCTGATTTCAGCATTGAATATACCTCAGGAATGGTCTTTTCCATCCCCTGCATATTGAAGTTCATCACAAAGCTCTTGTAGCTAGGTGGGAGCGACTGAAGGATTCTGTCAACGACCGCATCATCCGCGAGATTAACTCCTAGCTAAGATAAGCGGTTGTGCAACCCAGACATTTTGAGTATGTGCTCGCTGACAGAACTATTCTCCTCCATCTTACAACTATAGAACTTGTCGGAGACTTCATATCTCTCGACCCGGGCATGAGCTTGGAAAACCATTTTCAGCTCTTGGAACATCTCATATGCTCCGTGCTGCTCAAAACGCTTTTGGAGCCCCGGTTCTAAGCTGTAAAGCATGCCGCACTGAACCAGGGAGTAATCATCACTACGCGACTGCCAGGCGTTCATAACGTCTTGAGTTGCTGGGAAAATAGGTGCATCACCTAGCGGTTCTTCAAGGACATATGCTTTCTTGGCAGCTATGAGGATAATCCTCAGGTTACGGACCCAGTCCGTGTAGTTGCTACCATCGTCTTTCAGCTTGGTTTTCTCTAGGAACGCGTTGAAGTTGAGGACAACATTAGCGTGGGCCATTTGATCTACAAGACATATTGCAAAGTTTTAGACTATGTTCATGATAATTAAGTTCATCTAATCAAATTATTTAATGAACTCCCACTCAGATAGACATCCCTCTAGTCATCTAAGTGATACATGATCCGAGTCAACTAGGTCGTGTCCGATCATCACGTGAGACGGACTAGTTATCATCGGTGAACATCTTCATGTTGATCGTATCTTCTATACGACTCATGTTCGACCTTTCGGTCTTCCGTGTTCCGAGGCCATGTCTGTACATGCTAGGCTCGTCAAGTCAACCTAAGTGTATTGCGTGTGTAAATCTGGCTTACACCCGTTGTATTCGAACGTTAGAATCTAGCACACCCGATCATCACGTGGTGCTTCGAAACAACGAACCTTCGCAACGGTGCACAGTTAGGGGGAACACTTTCTTGAAATTATTGCGAGGGATCATCTTATTTAAGCTACCGTCGTTCTAAGCAAATAAGATGTAAAACATGATAAACATCACATGCAATCAAATAGTGACATGATATGGCCAATGTCATTTTGCTCCTTTTGATCTCCATCTTCGGGGAGCCATGATCATCATCGTCACCGGCATGACACCATGATCTCCATCATCGTGTCTTCATGAAGTTGTCTCGCCAACTATTACTTCTACTACTATGGCTAACGGTTAGCAAAAAAGTAAAGTAATTACATGGCGTTTTCATTGACACGCAGGTCATACAATAAATTAAGACAACTCCTATGGCTCCTGCCGGTTGTCATGCTCATCGACATGCAAGTCGTGATTCCTATTACAAGAACATGATCAATCTCATACATCACATATATCATTCATCACATCCTTTTGGCCATATCACATCACACGGCATATGCTGCAAGAACAAGTTAGACGTCCTCTAATTGTTGTTGCAAATTTTACGTGGCTGCTATAGGTTTCTTAGCAAGAACGTTTCTTACCTACGCCAAAACCACAACGTGATATGCCAATTTCTATTTACCCTTCATAAGGACCCTTTTCATCGAATCCGATCCGACTAAAGTGGGAGAGACAGACACCCGCTAGCCACCTTATGCAACTAGTGCATGTCAGTCGGTGGAACCTGTCTCACGTAAGCGTACGTGTAAGGTCGGTCCGGGCCGCTTCATCCCACGATGCCGCCGAATCAAGATAAGACTAGTAACAGCAAGTAAATTGACAAAATCGATGCCCACAACAACTTGTGTTCTACTCGTGCATAGAAACTACGCATAGACCTAGCTCATGATGCCACTGTTGGGGATCGTTGCAGAAATTAAAAAAATTCTACGCATCACCAAGATCAATCTATGGAGCTTACTAGCAACGAGAGGGGAGTGCATCTTCATACCTTTGAAGATCGCGATGCGGAAGTGTTGCAAGAACGTGGTCGGTGGAGTCATACACGAAGCGATTCAGATCGCGGCCGAATCCGATCTAAGCACCGAACAACGGTGCCTCCGCGTTCAACACATGTGCAGCCCGGTGACGTCTCCCGTGCCTTGAACCAGCAAGGAGAGAGGGAGAGGTTGGGGAAGACTCCCTCCAGCAGCAGCACGATGGCGTGGTGGTGGTGGAGGAGCGTGGCACTCCAGCAGGGCTTCGCCAAGCACTGCGAGAGACGAGGAGGGAGAGGGGTAGGGCTGCGCCAAGAGAGAGGGAGACTCGTGTCTCTGGCAGCCCCAAAACCCCCACTATATATAGGGGAAGGGGAGGGGCTGCGCCCCCATCTAGGGTTCCCCCCTAGGGGTGGCGGCCAGCCCTAGATGCATCTAGGGGGCGGCCAGAGGGGGAGAGAGGGGGGCGCACCCTAGGTGGGCCTTAGGCCCATCTGAGCCTAGGGTTTCCCCCTTCTCCCCTTCCCTGCGCCTTGGGCCTCTTGGGGGAGGCGCACCAGCCCACCTAGGGGCTGGTCCCTTCCCACACTTGGCCCACGCAGGCCTCCGGGGCTGGTGGCCCCTCCCGGTGGACCCCCGAACCCTTCCGGTGGTCCCGGTACGTTACCGATAACGCCCAGAACACTTCCGGTGTCCAAAACGGGACTTCCCATATATAAATCTTTACCTCCGGACCATTCTGGAACTCCTCGTGATGTCCGGGATCTCATCCGGGACTCCGAACAATATTCGGTAACCACGTACATCTATTCCCTATAACCCTAGCGTCATCGAACCTTAAGTGGGTAGACCCTACGGGTTCGGGAACTATGCAGACATGACCGAGACATCTCTTCGGCCAATAACCAACAGCGGGATCTGGATACCCATGTTGGCTCCCACATGTTCCACGATGATCTCATCGGATGAACCACGATGTCAAGGATTCAATCAATCCCGTATACGATTCCCTTTGTCTACCGGTATAGCACTTGCCCGAGATTCGATCGTTGGTATACCGATACCTTGTTCAATCTCGTTACGGCAAGTCTCTTTACTCGTTCCGTAACACATCATCCCGTGACCAACCCCTTAGTCACATTGAGCTCATTACAATGATGTCTTACCGAGTGGGCCCAGAGATACCTCTCCGTCATACGGAGTGACAAATCCCAGTCTCGATTCGTGCCAACCCAACAGATACTTTAGGGGATACCCGTAGTGTACCTTTATAGCCACCCAGTTACGTTGTGACGTTTGGAACACCCAAAGTACTCCTACGGTATCCGGGAGTTGCACAATCTCATGGTCTAAGGAAAAGATACTTGACATTAGAAAAGCTTTAGCAGACGAACTACACGATCTTGTGCTATGCTTAGGATTGGGTCTTGTCCATCACATCATTCTCCTAATGATGTGATCCCATTATCAATGACATCCAATGTCCATGGTTAGGAAACCGTAACCATCTATTGATCAACGAGCTAGTCAACTAGAAGCTCACTAGGGACATGTTGTGGTCTATGTATTCACACATGTATTACGATTTCCGGATAACACAATTATAGCATGAAAAATAGACAATTATCATGAACAAGGAAATATAATAATAACCATTTTATTATTGCCTCTAGGGCATATTTCCAACAGTTCTTGACCGCTGTCCAGTGATCCACTCCTGGATTACTTTGGTACCTCCCTGCTAAACTAATAGCAAGGCACACATCAGGTCTGGTACACAGCATTGCATACATGATAGAGCCTATGGCTGAAGCATAGGGAACAATTTTCATTTTCTCTCTATCTTCTGCAGTGGTCGGGAATTGAGTCTTACTCAACTTCACACCTTGTAACACAGGCAAGAAACCTTTCTTTGCTTGATCCATTTTGAACTTCTTCAAAACTTTATCAAGGTATGTGCTTTGTGAAAGTCCAATTAAGCGTCTTGATCTATCTCTATAGATTTTGATGCTCAATATATAAGCAGCTTCACCGAGGTCTTTCATTGAAAAACTCTTATTCAAGTATCCTTTTATGCTATCCAGAAATTCTATATCATTTCCAATCAATAATATGTCATCCACATATAATATTAGAAATGCTACAGAGCTCCCACTCACTTTCTTGTAAATACATGCTTCTCCAAAAGTCTGTATAAAACCATATGCTTTGATCACACTATCAAAACGTTTATTCCAACTCCGAGATGCTTGCACCAGTCCATAGATGGATCGCTGGAGCTTGCACACTTTGTTAGCACCCTTTGGATCGATAAAACCTTCAGGTTGCATCATATACAACTCTTCTTCCAAAAATCCATTCAGGAATGCAGTCTTCACATCCATTTGCCAAATTTCATAATCATAAAATGCGGCAATTGCTAACATGATTCGGACGGACTTAAGCATCGCTACTGGTGAGAAGGTCTCATCGTAGTCAACTCCTTGAACTTGTCGAAAACCTTTCGCAACAAGTCGAGCTTTGTAGGCAGTAACATTACCGCCAGCGTCAGTCTTCTTCTTGAAGATCCATTTATTTTCTATGGCTTGCCGATCATCGAGCAAGTCAACCAAAGTCCACACTTTTTTCTCATACATGGATCCCATCTCAGATTTCATGGCCTCAAGTCATTTTGCGGAATCTGGGCTCATCATCGCTTCCTCATAGTTCGTAGGTTCGCCATGGTCAAGTAACATGACCTCCAGAACAGGATTACCGTACCACTCTGGTGCGGATCTTACTCTGGTTGACCTACGAGGTTCGGTAGTAACTTGATCTGAAGTTTCATGACCATCATCATTAGCTTCCTCACTAATTGCTGTAGGTGTCACAGGAACCGGTTTCTGTGATGAACTACTCTCCAATAAGGGAGTAGGTACAGTTACCTCATCAAGTTCTACTTTCCTCCCACTCACTTCTTTCGAGAGAAACTCCCTCTCTAGAAAGGATCCATTCTTAGCAACGAATGTCTTGCCTTCGGATATGTGATATAAGGTGTACCCAACAGTCTCCTTTGGGTATCCTACGAAGACACATTTCTCCGATTTGGGTTCGAGCTTATCAGGATGAAGCTTTTTCACATAAGCATCGCTGCCCCAAACTTTAAGAAACGACAACTTTGGTTTCTTGCCAAACCATAGTTCCTAAGGCGTCGTCTCAACGGATTTAGATGGTGCCCTATTTAACGTGAATGCAGTTGTCTCTAAAGCATAACCCCAAAACGATAGCGTTAAATCGGTAAGAGACATCATAGATCGCACCATATCCAGTAAAGTACGATTACGACGTTCGGACACACCATTACGCTGTGGTGTTCCGGGTGGCGTGAGTTGCGAAACTATTCCGCATTGTTTCACATGAAGACCAAACTCGTAACTCAAATATTCTCCTCCATGATCAGATCATAGAAACTTTATTTTCTTGTTACGATGATTTTCGACTTCACTCTGAAATTCTTTGAACTTTTCAAATGTTTCAGACTTATGTTTCATTAAGTAGATATACCCATATCTGCTCAAATCATCTGTGAAGGTGAGAAAATAACTATACCCGCCACGAGCCTCAATGTTCATCGGACCACATACATCAGTATGTATGATTTCCAACAAATCTGTTGCTCGCTCCATTGTTTCGGAGAACGGCGTTTTAGTCATCTTGCCCATGAGGCATGGTTCACAAGTACCAAGTGATTCATAATCAAGTGATTCCAAAAGTCCATCAGAATGGAGTTTCTTCATGCGCTTTACACCAATATGACCTAAACGGCAGTGCCACGAATAAGTTGCACTATCATTATCAACTCTGCATCTTTTGGTTTCAACATTATGAATATGTGTATCACTACTATCAAGATTCATTAAAAATAGACCACTCTTCAAGGGTGCATGACCATAAAAGATATTACTCATATAAATAGAACAACCATTATTCTCAGATTTAAATGAATAACCGTCTCGCATCAAACAAGATCCATATATAATGTTCATGCTCAACGCTGGCACCAAATAACAATTATTCAGGTCTAAAACTAATCCCGAAGGTAGATGTAGAGGTAGCGTGCCGACGGCGATCACATCGACTTTGGAACCATTTCCCACGCGCATCGTCACCTCGTCCTTAGCCAATCTTCGCTTAATCTGTAGTCCCTGCATCGAGTTGCAAATATTAGCAACAGAACCAGTATCAAATACCCATGTGTTACTGCGAGCTTTAGTAAGGTACACATCAATAACATGTATATCACATATACCTTTGTTCACCTTGCCATCCTTCTTATCCGCCAAATACTTGGGGCAGTTCCGCTTCCAGTGGCCAGTCCCTTTGCAGTAGAAGCACTCAGTCTCAGGCTTAGGTCCAGACTTGGGTTTCTTCTCCTGGGCAGCAACTTGTTTGTTCTTCTTCTTGAAGTTCCCCTTCTTCTTCCCTTTACCCTTTTTCTTGAAACTGGTGGTCTTGTTGACCATCAACACTTGATGCTCCTTCTTGATTTCTACCTCCGCAGCCTTTAGCATTGCGAAGAGCTCGGGAATTTTCTTATCCATCCCTTGCATGTTATAGTTCATCACGAAGCTTTTGTAGCTTGGTGGCAGTGATTGAAGAATTTTGTCAATGACACTATCATCCGGAAGATTAACTCCTAGTTGAATCAAGTGATTGTTATACCCAGACATTTTGAGTATATGCTCACTGACAGAACTATTCTCCTCCATCTTGCAACTGTAGAACATATTGGAGACTTCATATCTCTCAATCAGGGCATTTGCTTGAAATATTAACTTCAACTCCTAGAACATCTCATATGCTCCATGACGTTCAAAACGTCGTTGAAGTCCCGGTTCTAAGCCGTAAAGCATGGCACACTGAACTATCGAGTAGTCATCAGCTTTGCTCTGCCAGACGTTCATAACATCTGGCATTGCTCGTGCAGCAGGTTTGGCACCCAGCGGTGCTTCCAGGACGTAATTCTTCTATGCAGCAATGAGGATAATCCTCAAGTTACGGACCCAGTCCGTGTAATTGCTACCATCATCTTTCAACTTTGCTTTATCAAGGAACGCATTAAAATTCAACGGAACAACAGCACGTGCCATCTATCTACAACAACATAGACATGCAAAATACTATCAGGTACTAAGTTCATGATAAATTAAAGTTCAATTAATAAAATTACTTAAGAACTCCCACTTAGATAGACATCCCTCTAATCATCTAAGTGATCACGTGATCCATATCAACTAAACCATGTCCGATCATCACGTGAGATGGAGTAGTTCTCAATGGTGAACATCACTATGTTGATCATATCTACTATATGATTCACGCTCGACCTTTCGGTCTCAGTGTTCGGAGGCCATATCTGCATATGCTAGGCTCGTCAAGTTTAACCCGAGTATTTCTGCGTGTGCAAAACTGGCTTGCACCCGTTGTATATGAACGTAGAGCTTATCACACCCGATCATCACGTGGTGTCTCGGCACGACGAACTTTGGCAACGGTGCATACTCAGGGAGAACACTTGTACCTTGAAATTTAGTGAGAGATCATCTTATAATGCTACCGTCAATCAAAGCAGAATAAGATGCATAAAAGATAAACATCACATGCAATCAATATAAGTGATATGATATGGCCATCATCATCTTGTGCCTTTGATCTCCATCTCTAAAGCACCGTCATGATCACCATCGTCACCGGCGCGACACCTTGATCTCCATCATAGCATCGTTGTCGTCTCGCCAACTATTGCTTCTACGACTATCGCTACCGCTTAGTGATAAAGTAAAGCAATTATAGGGCGATTGCATTGCATACAATAAAGCGACAACCATATGGCTCCTGCCAGTTGCCGATAACTCCGTTACAAAACATGATCATCTCATACAATAAAATATAGCATCATGCCTTGACCATATCACATCACAACATGCCCTGCAAAAACAAGTTAGACGTCCTCTATTTTGTTGTTGCATGTTTTACCTGGCTGCTACGGGCTGAGCAAAAACCGTTCTTACCTACGCATCAAAACCACAACGATATTTTCGTCAAGTTAGTGCTATTTTAACCTTCAACAAGGACTGGGCGTAGT
The DNA here is from genome assembly GCF_002575655.3 of Aegilops tauschii subsp. strangulata. Classification (NCBI taxonomy): domain Eukaryota; kingdom Viridiplantae; phylum Streptophyta; class Magnoliopsida; order Poales; family Poaceae; genus Aegilops; species Aegilops tauschii. Next base: position 432,291,132 of record NC_053035.3, read on the forward strand.
CACACTCGGTTCAACTAAAGTTGGAGAAACTGACACCCGCCAGCCACCTGTGTGAGAAGCACGTCGGTAGAACCAGTCTCGTGTAAGCGTACGCGTAATGTCGGTCCAGGCCGCTTCATCCAACAATACCGCCGAACCAAAGTATGACATGCTGGTAAGCAGTATGACTTGTATCGCCCACAACTCACTTGTCTTCTACTCATGCATATAACATCTACGCATAAACCTGGCTCGGATGCCACTGTTGGGGAACGTAATTTCAAAAAAATTCCTATGCACACGCAAGATCATGGTGATGCATAGCAACGAGAGGGGAGAGTGTTGTCTACGTACCCTCGTAGACCGAAAGCGGAAGCGTTATAACAACGCGGTTGATGTAGTCGTACGTCTTCACAATCGACCGATCCTCAGTACCGAACGTATGGCACCTCCGCGTTCAGCACACGTTCAGCTCGGTTACGTCCCGCGAACTCACGATCCAGTAGAGCTTCGGGGAAGAGCTTCGTCGGCACGAAGGCGTGATGACGGTGTTGATGAAGTTACCGACGCAGGGCTTCGCCTAAGCACCGCTACGATATGACCGAGGTGGATTATGGTTGAGGGGGGCACCGCACACGGCTAAGAGAGATCAATGATCAACTTGTGTGTCTATGGGATGCCCCTGGCCACGTATATAAAGGAGTGGAGGAGGGGGGAGGGCCGGCCTAGCTATGGCGCGCCCTGGAGGAGTCCTACTCCCGCCGGGAGTAGGATTCCCCTCCCCCCTTCCCTAGTTGGACTAGGAGAGAAGGAAGGGGGAGAGAGGGAGGAAGGAAAGGGGGGGCGCCGCCCCCCCTCCTAGTCCAATTCGAACCAGAGGGGGAGGGGGCGCGCGGCCTGCCTTGGCCTCCTCTCTCTCTCTCTCCACTATGGCCCATTAAGGCCCATACAATTACCGGGGGGTTCCGGTAACCTCCCGGTGCTCCGGTAAAATCCCGATTTCACCCGGACCATTCCGATGTCCAAATATAGCCTTCCAATATATCAATCTTTACGTCTCGACCATTTCGAGACTCCTCTTCATGTCTGTGATCATATCCGGGACTCCGAACTACCTTCGGTACATCAAAACACAAAAACTCATAATACCGATAGTCACAGAACTTTAAGCGTGCGGACCCTACGGGTTCGAGAACTATGTAGACATGACCGAGACACATCTCCGGTCAATAACCAATAGCGGAACCTGAATGCTTGTATTGGTTCCTACATATTCTACGAAGATCTTTATCGGTCAAACCGCCTAACAACATACGTTGTTCCCTTTGTCATCGATATGTTACTTGCCTGAGATTCGATCGTCGGTATCTCAATACCTAGTTCAATCTCGTTACCGGCAAGTCTCTTTACTCGTTCTGTAATGCATCATCCCACAACTAACTCATTAGTTGCATTGCTTGCAAGGCTTATAGTGATGTGCATTACCGAGAGGGCCCAGAGATACCTCTCCGACAATCGGAGTGACAAATCCTAATCTCGATCTATGCCAACTCAACAAGTACCATCGGAGACACCTGTAGAGCACCTTTATAATCACTCAGTTACGTTGTGACGTTTGGTAGCACACAAAGTGTTCCTCCGGTATTCGGGAGTTGCATAATCTCATAGTCATAGGAACATGTATAAGTCATGAAGAAAGCAATAGCAGTAAACTAAAACGATCAAGTGCTAAGCTAACGGAATGGGTCAAGTCAATCACATCATTCTCCTAATGATGTGATCCCGTTTATCAAATGACAACTCATGTCCATGGTTAGGAAACATAACCATCTTTGATCAACGAGCTAGTCAAGTAGAGGCATACTAGTGACACTCTGTTTGTCTATGTATTCACACATGTATTATGTTTCCGGTTAATACAATTCTAGCATGAATAATAAATATTTATCATGAAATAAGGAAATAAATAATAATGTTATTATTGCCTCTAGGGCATATTTCCTTCATTGTGATCCGGTATGGGAGAGGGGCGATCAGGTTTTTGGAGATCAATTCTATGTGTCGAGTGGCAGGGAGTGTGGGTACCTTAGACTTACAATAAAGATGTTTTTGTCCAATAATTTTTCATTTGCGTACCATTGCAATTCTTTGTTCCCAAAGGGCCCTCATTTTTTTGAAGTTATGTTTTAATATTAAATAACTCCTACATATCGACCGTGGATAACATGTTCACATCAACTTTGGTGAAAGAATAACCATTTACCGTATGTACATATACTACAAGATTAATTATGGTATAATAATCTATAAAACTTTTATTGTAGCTTACTGTACATTAACTCATATTGTGTCCTATGCACATCTTGCAAATAGCCAGTTTTTAATCAAAATCCATAGATGTATATTGATATGGATTTATCTATATGAATTAATTTATTTTATGAAATACTAAGAAACAAAATCATTTATACACATATATCCAGACAATAATGAACTTATGAGTTAAGGTTTTGAGAAATTAATCAAATGACCAAAGACAAAAAAAACTTATGAACTTCTATATTGACGCGCCACTTGGCTCTGATTGTGCACTTGTTTGTATGAGATGCAAAACGTGTTGAGGACCTCTTGAACGATGTAGGTTGAATCCGTGTGATAGGGATCTTAGCACTTTTTCTCATGAAACCAATCATTCACAATTTAGCCAAATTTTCCGTGCCCTAGGACGACGAACAACGTCATCGGCTCCTCCGGTGGCTCCATTTCAGTGGTGGACGGCGGGACGGGGATGGGGGACGACGACTGTTGGGGCGTGAGAGGGCGGGGCTTTTCGCATGGGAGGAGGGGCAGCATCGTGCAAATTCGCGCGCTTCGAGTCTTGTTTCGGGTGGGTCCATGTTGTCGGAGTCTGACGTGCCAAACTCCCCCAGATCTTCCCTCGGTTTGGTGCCTTTTTTTGCAGGATTTTGACCGTCCAAACCGTTCCGAACATCTTAAGTGAGCTGTGTTGGATGGCTAAAAGTGTACGGGCCGCCCGGTATGAATTTGAGGTTGATTTGGTTGGGAGCCTAATAATTTGGCCAAGCAATTAAAAAATACCCCTAGGAAAAAGTTTTATTAATACAACATTTAGAGCAACTCCAATGGGGCGACCCATTTTGTCCGCGGCCGTCCGTTTGTGTCGGCGCGGACAAAAAAGCCGGCCCAACGCGCCAACCCAAACGGACGTGCGTCCGCTTTCGTCCGCCCGCCGACCCATTTCCGGCCCATTTTTGAGCCTGATTTGCGTCGGCGCGGACACGCGACGGACGCGCGTGCGCTCGCCCTCTTTCCTCACCGGGCCCGCTGGTTGGTGGCACATTGGATTCACACCCTCGCCCGCCTGCTTCGTCGCCGACGCCGCCGGCCTTTTTTCCAGATAAAAATGGATACATAGATAGTTCTAGCGTACACAGATAAAAGAAAAAAGACCACTACTCGTCGCTTTCTGACTCGGACTCGGTAATGTCCTCCTCCGACGTCTGAATGTAGGCGTCAGCATGCTGCTCGTCTTCAAAGTCCCAACCCGTCGTTTCTCGTAGCTTCAGTTTCAATTGAGTTGCCTGCTTCCGCGAACGCTTGTCCTCCCGATAGGTGGCTCGCTCCGTCCTCCTCGCGTCCCTCTCCAACCTCCTTTGCTTGTAGAACTGGCGCTCGTCGACGATGTCCTGCGGGAAGCGTTCGCGCCACAGCACCAAGGTTTCCACGTCCATCTCGGCGATGGCGAGGCGACGCTGCCGCCTCCGATGGACACGACGATCCTCGTCGGTGAAAAGCCGCGGGAGAGGCGCCAGATCCTGCGCCCGCTGGCTCGACATGTCGGGAAAATTCATATCCCGACGAGGCCTCAGGAGGCGCCACGCCGCCGCGTCGTGCGCGCGGGCCGCCTCCTCTGCGGTGTCGAAGGTGCCGAGGATGAGACTTTCTCGCGAAACCAGATCTCGGAGGAGAAGGCGCCGGAGCGGCGCTCGCGGACTCCGCGAAAATCCGAAGCGCCCAGGCGGCGGATCGACATGGTGGCGCAGATGCGGCGAGGCTAGTGAGGGGGGAGAGACGAGTGGGCGGCGGACAAAGTGTGGAGGGAGCGCCTTCTTAACGAGCGCCGGCCGCGGCGCGCGCGCGAACCTTTTCCGCGCGTTGGAGCGCCAAAACCAGCGTGCGCTAGGCCGCTTTCCCCCGCGCGCGAACCTTTCCCGCACGCTGGAGCGCCAAAAACAGGGCGACAGCATGAACGCTGGCATGATCTAGAACGCGCGCGGTCATAAAATGGGTCAGCCCGTTAGGCACACTGCCGACCAAAACTAAAAAGGGCGGACGGCGGACGGGCGGTCGATCCAAACAGACAAAAAAGGACAAAAACGCCGTCCATTTGGGTCGGCCAGTTGGAGTTGCTCTTGATTGAAGAAGAAGGAGAAGAAGAAGAGAAAAAACACTTGTTACCCGAGATACCAGATTTTTGACCGGTGAACGGGAGAACCGTGCAGCGTGGCGAGACGGTGGCCCCGCACAGAACCCGCAGCCCGCCCCGGCTGCTGTGTGTGTTCAAGTCCCCGTCTGGCTCCGGCCATTTACGTCGCACACGTGGATCGCGCCTGGACCTATCCGCCCCGCCCCCTCCAATCACCGAGCCGCCTCGTTTCTCTCGCCTCGTCACGCCCTCCGCTCCCTCCCTCAGTCAACAGCCGATCTCCAAAATTTCCTGCCCCTCCCCCTCCCCCTCCTCCTCCTCGCTTCTCCATCCTTCTCCTCCGATCTCTCACCGGAGCCCGGCTCACCGAGCCCAAACCCCTATTTATACCCCGGGGAGGCAGAGCAGCAGCGTCACCCATTCCCAGGGGCAGCCAGCCGAGACGTGGGAGGACTTCGGAGCGGGCCGCGGAGATGGGCCTCGTCCACTGCCTCCCGCTGCTCCTGCTGCTGCTCTCGGCCGCGGCCGCGGCCGCGGGCGGCGGGGAGAGCGTCTCGGCCTCGGACTACGAGGCGCAGTTCGAGGCGTGGTGCGCGGAGCACGGCAAGGCGTACGCGACGCCCGGGGAGCGCGCGGCGCGGCTCGCGGCCTTCGCGGACAACGCGGCCTTCGTGGCGGCGCACAACGCCGGCGCCGCCGCCAACGGACTGGGATCCCCGTCGTACACGCTCGCGCTCAACGCGTTCGCCGACCTCACCCACGACGAGTTCCGCGCCGCGCGCCTCGGGCGCCTCGCCGTCGGCCCGGGTCCCCTCGGGGCGGCTTTGCCGTCGGACGGGGGCTTCGAGGGCGGCGTGGGCGCCGTGCCCGACGCGCTCGACTGGAGGCAGAGCGGCGCCGTCACCAAGGTCAAGGACCAGGGCAGCTGCGGTGAGCTCCACGCTTGTCAATCTCTTGTTCTGCAACACTTCATACATTGCAGGGCTCATCTGTTTTTCTCCGTCAGAGTTTTGCTGTTCGTTCGTGTAGTTGTTGGGTTCTAATGCTAAAACTTAGAGATCGAGATGTGGTACGTGCATATCAAATCATAGTGATGCTAAAGATCTGAATGACCGAGGTATTATTGCCGCAAATGATTCTAGGAACTAGAATCCATGGCAGGGAGCAGCAGCTGACACATACTCTAGCTAACCTCCCCCTGTCATAACTCATTAGGTAATACGTTGATTGGTTAGCGCCTGGCATTTAGCAGCATGTAGTCCTGAAGTACTTATCATCATGCCCGGTTAGAGAAGATGTTGAAAATATGTCTCTGTTTAGTTTTTTCCCAGCCCAATTTGCAAGTTTACTGACTAATTTCTCCAAGCTATGCTGGTTTGTAGTCACTTATACTCTTCTCAACGGTAGATTCATGGACTTTGTTGTCCTTGAAAATGTGAAAGATATCAAGGTATTGAAGTGACTACTTAGAAAAATAGATTGATGCCCCTTCCGTCCCATATAATATAAGATCGTTTAGCAAGCAGATAATTAGAGATAGGATTATGCCTCTAGCTCCTTATGTGGTTTGTAGGTGCTGTTGCTTTTTAGGTCATCCCACACAAGAGAATTGTTTATATTCTTTTTGTTAGCTTTTGCCATGGAAGTAGCGATGCGCTGCTTCAGTGTGTAGTTCAGTTGTGCATTACAGCTTAAATAAAAATCTCAGGAAATTTTTGTTATTCTTCCAGGCTCCAGCAATCCAGAATTGTAGGTTCGGGATTATCTTAGGTTGCCCATGGGCGATGGCTATACTGGAAATTTGTAATTAGATATGACAGCAATATAAGAACTGCGTCAGCAGTTCATTTTTACAAAATAGGATCAAGAGTGACACTAAAGAAGTGAAGGCGCAAGTCTCTGTTTCCACGAAATCACTCCTTTGGACTTGTATTGTCTTGTTTTATTCAAGGCCTTGATACAGGATACTTGAAGTATTTTTCAGTTTTAACAGTCGGTGCTACCTCATTTCTTATTAGTAAACCACACCAAGTACTTCCGGTTCATGTGGTCTGGATTGTCGTTCAGGTGCTTGTTGGAGCTTCTCAGCTACAGGTGCCATGGAAGGAATAAACAAGATCACGACAGGCTCTCTTCTCAGCCTTTCTGAACAGGAACTAATCGATTGTGACAGATCCTACAATGCTGGTTGTGGCGGTGGGCTCATGACCTATGCTTACAAGTTTGTGATTAAAAATGGTGGGATTGACACGGAGGATGATTACCCGTTTCGTGAAGCGGATGGAACATGCAACAAGAACAAAGTAAGATGGAGGTGTTGCCGTGTAGAAAACTACCTTGAGCATGTTTAGGCACGTGATGTGTCATATTCATGCAATTTGTCTGCTTGTTTTGCAGCTGAAAAAGCATGTGGTAACAATCGATGGCTACAAGGAGGTGCCTCCTAGCAAGGAAGACTTGTTACTACAAGCTGTTGCCCAGCAACCTATTAGCGTGGGAATATGTGGCAGCGCTAGGGCATTTCAGCTATACTCCCAGGTTTGAATGCAATTGTGCTCTCACTAACTTATTTAACACACTTCTACCACACCTTGTACTTGACTTCCATTATTTTCATATTCAGGGTATCTTCGATGGTCCATGCCCAACGTCTCTTGATCATGCAGTCCTAATTGTGGGATATGGTTCTGAAAACGGCAAGGATTATTGGATTGTGAAAAATTCTTGGGGTGAAAGATGGGGAATGAAGGGCTATATGCATATGCACCGAAACACTGGCTCGTCGTCAGGTATCTGTGGCATAAACATGATGGCATCGTTCCCCACAAAAACAAGCCCGAATCCTCCTCCTTCACCAGGGCCTGGCCCAACCAAATGCAGCGCTTTTACCTCCTGCCCTGAAGGATCCACATGCTGTTGCTCATGGCGTGCCTTGGGATTCTGCCTTTCCTGGAGCTGCTGTGAGCTGGATAATGCAGTCTGCTGTAGCGATAACCGTTCTTGTTGCCCCCATGACTATCCTATATGTGACACGGCTAGGGGACGCTGTTTGAAGGTAAACACAAGTGATTTTATGCATTCTTATTTGAGGTTTCGTCATGTTTGTGACTTAGGAACTGACCTGCCTGAAAGCTTGATATGGTTAAGTTTGACAAATGCTCTGGAATACTTTTCCCTCCATCTTTATTTTCTTCATATCCCATTTCAGTTTTTGTACGTAGAGACTGTGTCGTAGGTTAAGTTAGTCAGGTTACCAAGGCATAAACATACATGAAACCGGATAAATGCTGTGTATCCTGATGACTGATCATTTGGTGAATTTACTGTTTCAGGGTAATGGCAACTTCTCCAGTATAGAGGGAATTAAGAGGAAGCAAGCTTTCTCCAAGGTTCCCTCTTGGAATGGTTTGTTGGAGCTTTTGGATCAATAGACATACAAAAAAGGTATGGGTCACAGGTAAGATCATGCCAACTTGATTCATCCGGTGCTGCCATCAGTGCGACCACTCCTCCCCTCCTGAATCCCTGGTACTAACCGGTGATCGCCCTTTCTCGCATGCAGATACACATGTATGCACGGTCTTGTACAAGCGGTGGGGTTCACTGCGTTCTTCAGGTGCCCTGCCGCCTCTAGCTGCTGGTTGTCTTGCACGGAGATGTCCCAACGCGTTCAGTGAAAAATAGAGATGCCCAGAACTCCGAGATTGATCGTAGTGTGCACTGGTGAACCACGCAGCCGGTACTGTATTGTAGTACGTATAATTTTATGATGATTGTACATGTCAGATTAGCCTATGATGGGTTGAGCCAGATATTGGTTACACAGCACAGATGGTCTATTTTTACTCGGCTTGTATTAGATGTGAGAGAACCACCCATAATAAAGAGATACGTGCATCAAATCAAAAATAGAGATACGTGCATCATGTTCCATAACCTGTTGGTGGCTGTGTTTATTTGAACATGGCTCCAACAACTGTGCAAACCATGGTGACCATGGTTAATCTTTGTTAACCTTGCTATGGTTAACCTTAACATGGCCACGTTGTTCATCTTTTTTTGGAGCTTCTTGGGTTAACCTTGCTCCGCCCGAACCGGGAAGGTGATGGTCAGCGAGGGACGCGTTCACCCACGGCTGGCGGCGCACCCGGTGCCGGCGAAAGAGAGCATCCATCGCACGGACGAACATATTCCCGACCTCGATACACCGTCCAAAGGGGCAGCGTGCGGCGAGCCACCCATCCCAGCCGAGCCACCTGCGCCGCCAGTTCGATGCCTGACGGGATGGGCGACGGCGCCGGAGCCCCACACAGACCCGGCCTGGCCACGCCCGGCTCCGCCTGGAGCACGCGCGCCAAGTGCTCCCTTGACGATTCTCCCGCGGCAAACTCGTATTCTTCTCGGTGCCGTGCCGTGTGCCATCACCACCGCACCGCCAAATTCGTTCCTTATTCGTGTGCAGCTGAGGCCGTGAACATGGTGACAGTTTTCCACCATGTCAACCAGAAAACGCATCAGAAATCACTCAAAAAAACAGAAGACGCGCATCAGAAACACTACACAATCAACATGTGCTCGCCCGCGAAAGGTAGAATAAACAGGGAATCCCGCAAAGGGAATTTCTGTTTCGCGCCGGTCATCCACACACTCGAGAAAGTCATTCCAGAAGGCCAAGTGAAAGGCAATTTTTCGCGTGGAGAATAACTCGAGAAGGTAAAAAATAAATTCTGTACTTCTCCAATCGCCGAATTTCTGCGCGGCACTGCGGATGGGCGAAAGGGGAATATATGACAGACAATACTGGGGAAAGATTAGATTGGGTTGTTCTCCATTTTGTGGAAAGATCGCGTTGTTCTCCATTTCGCGTGAATTGGCTCCAGCAGGCCGGAGAATCCAGTTCTCCTGGTTGCTTTCAGTTCTCCTCAGCCGTTAAACGCGGTTGCCTGCTTGCGACAGTGGCTGCTTTTCGCCTCGCCTTCTTGCTCCGGCGATCCTATAAATTGGCCAGGTCGGTGTTTCTTCGTGTGTCAGTAAGCACACGGCTCGCAACGCAGTAGCAGCAAGGTGGTAGTAAGAGGAGGCACAGTTTGAACCCTCCATCTCCGAAGTGTTTGAGCCCATTGGCAGGACCGAAATATGGTACACTATTCTGCTTTTGCTCATGAATCATGACCTTTGTGTGTGCATACCTAGCTAATTATTACATCATGTTCCTAAATATATGCGTGTGAACAACAGAGAAATGGGATTCTAATAATGAATAGAATCTCCAGAAATGTTGTCTGGTTAAGGATTCCACTGGCATTTCAGACATGTGAGGTCTTAATTTTCAAATTTGTTGGAGTTGAGTTGTAGGTCTCTATAATTTCTTCTGACCCAGAACCTAACTTTTTCCTTGATGGTGCACAATATATCGATACTTTTTCGCCCATCGAAATCATGCTAACTGAATATCATGACAACAAATTTGATTTTATGGCAATGAAGCATAAGCACATTATTTTCTTGATGGATTTATAGTTTGTAGCGTTCAAATCCAACGATCATGCTCTAACCCAAAATCTTGGTTGCCGTGTCTAACAGAGCGCCAACGGGAAGAGCCCCATAGTGGTTGGGCCCTGGGGAGGGACAGGAGGATACCCCTGGGACGACGGTGTGTACTCGACGGTATGCCAGATTATGATCACCCATGGAGCTGCCGTCGACTCGATAAGAATCCAGTATGACCTGAAAGGACACTCGGTCTGGTCACAGACGCACGGGAGCACGGAGGACGGGTCTGAAACAGATAAGGTCTACCCTGCTAAAACCCTCACCAAAACATCTTCAGGCTTTCTATATATGATTGCAGAAGTTCTTCTGCACATAATCTGCAACAATGAACTTTTCATAGAACAAGTCTGCTTTCATAAGTTTTCATATTTCTGAACATAATCATTGAGACTTGGTATCTCTGATGATGCAGGTGAAGCTGGATGTTCCCGGAGAAATCCTACTGTCCGTGAGCGGCTACTACGGATCGGTCTGCGGTAGCCCGGTCATCATAAGATCACTGACGTTCCAGAGCAACCGCTCCAAGTACGGGCCTTTCGGCACCGAGGACGGCACGCCCTTCTCGCTCCCGGTGAGCAGCGGCAAGATCATCGGCTTCCATGGACGGTCCGGGTCGTACCTCAACTCCATCGGCTTCTACCTGAAGCAAGTCCACGTTCCGATTCCGAGTCCCCCGAGCTACCCAGCCTCGCCGCAGCTCCCGACGTCGGCGTACAGCAGAAACGGCTACACCGTCACCGAGGTCGACGATGAGCATGACATGGCCCTCGCGGTGCGGGACCGGGCCGACGGCTACGCCGTCTACGGTGCCGGTTACCCTAAGCAGCAGTACGCGCATCCGTCCCCGGACTACCACGATGGATCGATCATGAACAAGGTGTGGTGTGGTGTCACGTGCTTTTGCACTCTTTGTAAGTACGTCTGATGATGGCTCTGTAGTTTTTGTGTTCTGAAGTTGTGAACTTTGGTTGTGCAGATGGTTTCGTACCCTAGCTCGTACAGGGCGGCGGCCATGAGCGGGCCGGAGACGCACGGTCCGTGGGGCGGCAGCGGCGGCACCATCTTCGACGACGGCGTGTACACCGGCGTGTGGCAGATCAACCTGACCCGCGCGGTGGGGGTCACCTCCATGAAGGTGCTGTACGACCGGCACGGGCAGGCGGTGTGGGGCAACAAGCACGGCTTCAGCAGCGGCGTCCCGCCCGACAAGGTAATCAACGCCAACGACTGCTCATCTGCATGCTGCACAGACGATCAATCATGGAGTGGATGACTGACGCGCGCTCGTGGGTTGTTTGCTGCAGATCGCGTTCGACTTCCCGTCGGAGGTGCTGACCCACATCACCGGCTACTACGGCCCGACGATCATCATGGGCCCGACGGCGGTGCGGTCGCTGACGTTCCACACCAACCGGCGGCGGTACGGGCCCTACGGGGACGAGTACGGCACCTACTTCTCCACCAGCTTCGCCGACGGGCGGGTCGTGGGGTTCCACGGCCGGGAGGGCTGGTATATCGACGGCATCGGCGTGCACGTCCAGCAGGGCAAGGTGCCGAGGTCCCTCAGGGCCGCCGCCAGCAGGAGCCCGTCGCCGGCGCCGCGGTCCGACCCCGACCCGAGCGACGTGGACGAGGAGGTTCCCTACGCGGCCATGGTGAAGGAGCCGGCGGCGGCGGGGCCGGGGCCGTGGGGCGGGCCGGGGGGCCGGGCGTGGGACGACGGCGTGTACGCCGGCGTGAACCAGGTGTACGTGACGCGGGGCGCCCTCATCGGCTCCATCCAGATCCAGTACGACCGGGGCGACCGGTCGGAGTGGTCGGCCCGGCACGGCACCAGCGGCCACATCACGCACCGGGTGAAGCTGGACGCGCCGCACGAGGTGCTCACCTGCGTGCGCGGCTACTACAACGCCGACCCGGCCGAGGGGCCCCGGGCGCTGCGCTCCATCACCTTCGTCAGCAACCGCGGCAGGTACGGGCCGTTCGGCGACGAGGTCGGGACCTACTTCTCGTCGCCGGCGACGGCGGAGGGGAAGGTGGTCGGGTTCCACGGCCGGAGCGGGCAGCACCTCGACGCCATCGGGGTGCACATGCAGCACTGGCAAGGGGACCGCCGGGCCGCGCCCAAGTACGTCCTGTCAAAGTACCTCTTCTGAACGACACGGGACGGCGCGCTTGTGGCTTCTAGATTTTGTGGAAAATTGTTACAGGGACGGAGTAAATTTCTTTGTGACGGTCATGAAATAAATTAATTTGGGTCACCTATTCATCGGTTGTCCGGAAAAAAAAATTGCTATCGGTTGTTTTCTCCGCCCCTAAGATTGAAATTCAATGGCCGAGCCATCTCACAATAGGAGAAGCCGAGCATCAGATATATTCAGCGAAGGTCGGATGCTACTCTGCAACGGATTTGCCGAGTGTTACGCCCAGCAAAGCCGGCTCGGCTTACCCCATGTCGAGGAAGCGGTATATGTTGAGATCCATTTGTCGGGGACTCGGTAAAAAATAGTCGCCAACATAAAGGTGCCTGGTTGCGGGCCGACAATGTGGTCAAGAAGTAAGCCGAGTGGCGCGTACGGCTTCTAGTTCAGCTATGGGCCAACCAGAAAGTACCACGTGTGTCCACCTAGAAGCCGAGTGCCGTGCGACACCTGCACGTCATACAATGAGCCGAGTGTATGCCCAATCCATCTTTTCTTCCTCCTCTCCCCCGCGACTGCCCCTCTTAGTATGAGCCGTCGTTGTCTTGGTCTTTCTTTCCTCTAAGAGCATCTCCAACCAAACATAGCTAATTTGATTATCCATACATACGGGGACGCATCCACTCATATCCAAAATCTCAAATCCATACAACCTCATGCAATGCAAGTCAACACAACGTATCATTGATTCAATTGAGCATAGCAAAATCATCATACAACTGGATATAGCAAGTTCAAAACATAGATAGTTCACCACTACGATAGCATTGATATGATCTATGATTAGATACGTGTAGATAAAGGTAAAATTCACAACTTCTTCGCTTTGCCTCTTCCCTTGTCATCTCCGAAGCGAAGGTATTATGTGTCTGACGTCAGAAGGGCCGTCAGAATTGTTGGAGGACTCGAAAAAAGGAGGGGAGCCCGGGCAGATGACGGGCGGCATGTGCCTGCTCCTTGGCGAGGCGTCTAGCTTTGGCGGCCGCCGCCGCTTTTCTCCTTGGGTGGGCGCGGGAGCTCCGCGATGGCATCAGGCGTTTATCTAGGCGTCTGGGAGGGTCCATTTGAAGATGTGCCACCAACTCCAAACCGACAACCCTGTATCTGAGCATGCCTCATGCCTCTCCTTCATGCCTCCCTTTGGGTGAGGTCATGTGCCCCTGGCGGCGAGTGGCTTCCCGTTTATGGCTACACCTGTGTGAGCGGTCGACTGATTCAAACAACAAATCCAGGCGTTCAGCAAGTCGGAATGAATTTCGGCTCATCACTCATTGTCGTGGGCCTCACGCGTATTCGCCTAACCGTGTTTGAATCAGACCCTCACGAAGCCATGGCTCCAGCGACCCGTTCACCACGTCAGCCAAAAAAAGAAAAAAAAAACTGTTCAATCACACGCCCATCTGAACCGTTCAACAGCCCCACGTAATTTCGCGCACCAGCAAAGGGCATATCCGTCATAGCGGGCGCATAAATTCTGATTCCTGCCTGCCTGCCGGACAATTTATCTTTGGGGAGGCGGGCCGGGATTGGAGACAGAGCCCACAAGGCAACAACAAAGTGCGCGTGAGAAATCAACAAGCGGTGCTTGCCGAGAAGAGAGAGAGAGATGGCGGCGTCGGCGGCGACGGCAACGGCGGCGGCGGTGGGGGCGGGGGAGGTGATCTCCGTCCACACCCTGGAGCAGTGGACCATGCAGATCGAGGAGGCCAACGCCGCCAAGAAGCTGGTACGCATCTTTCCGGATCGATCTCTCCCTCCCCCCTCGTCTTCTCCCGCAAGGCGGCACGGGCCGGGCGAGGATGCTCTTGTTTCAGATTTCGATATTATTACTCGAGCCGCCGAGGGTCAGGGTTTATTATGGTCGCCCGAATCTGAAGCCTGGCGGCGATTGGTTGGTGAAATTAAGACCTGGCTCGTGCATGGCGGTGGCCGCCCGAGGACGAATCTGCGCTTGGTCTGGTTGAATTTTGATGGTTTGGAGAGCATGTTACGGTCGGTTTCTTTTCCCCGTCTTATTAGGGCTGCCGTGGATCTCATCTTATCATGTTAAAAAGGAGACAGTTTCAGAACCGCGTGTACCGCTACTTCCTCGGTTTCTAAATATAGATCTTCTAAGATATTACACCACGGACTATGTACTGATGTATATATATATATACATACTTCAGAGTATAGATTCACTCGTTTTGCTCCGTATGTGGTATGCAGTTCACGGGGGGCACATCTGTTTGTATGGTCTTTTTGTCTGAAAACAGTGTTGGTTATGCTGTAATGTCATGGCATCTTTCTGCGATGCAGGGGGCATGGCTCTTTACATTACCCTTGCAGCATTTTATCATTTCAGCATTGTGCTGCCTCACATGCTTTTTTAGATTGTATAGGAATTGCTATTGCACGCAATTATCCCCTTATCCGTGCTGCTGCAGATTTGCACCAATATTCCGTATGTAGATCCAAACGTCTCCTCAAGTTTGCATAGTAAGATTGATTGTGCTAACTCCACTAAAAACACTGAACCAGGAATTTATATGATGATCATCTTGTTGTTTGTATATATTTTTTTGCGGGGGAGTTTATAACTTTCCGTGGATTTTCATCTCTGAAATTGTGGAACATCATAAAATTCCAGTGCTATTCTCTTCACGTGAATTATAACCTGGATTGATTGTAAGCTCTGGTAGGTGTTTATGGTGTTGAACTAGCAGTAGCATTATTGACCCATGCTTTGCACATTTGTGTCAAGGTCCTGTTAACCTTGTCGTTTGTAACAGGTGGTGGTTGACTTCACTGCATCATGGTGTGGACCATGCCGCATCATGGCTCCAGTTTTCGCTGATCTCGCCAAGAAGTTCCCAAATGCTGTTTTCCTCAAGGTCGATGTTGATGAACTGAAGGTAATGGAACCGATGGCGCTGTTTACAGAGCACAGAGTATCGTCGTGTGATTTCAGAGCTGTGTTACTAACAAGGTTTTATGTTGTATGAGCAGCCCATTGCGGAGCAATTCAGCGTTGAGGCCATGCCAACCTTCCTGTTCATTAAGGAGGGAGATGTCAAGGACAGGGTTGTCGGAGCTATCAAGGAGGAACTGACGACCAAGGTCGGGCTACACGCGGCGGCCCAGTAATCACCTAGCGGAGTAGTATTCGCCTAAATAAAATTGTGGCTCAAGAAGCGGTGCCTCTAATGGCACCATATATCCTGTGTACTGCTTGTTACTTGTTGGTTTATGAATGATGGTGAATCAAGTGTGACTTTATTCGGTAAACGGTTTGATTTTTGTGAGAGCTGATCTAATCCAGCTGTTCGGCTATAGGCTATGGCTATCGTGATGTTCCAAGTGATTAGCATGTCAAAATGCATATGATACTTGAATCCATGTCAGCTCATGTCGGTACATTGTTGCTCTCTTGATTCTTGATCCATGTCAAACAGGCTGATTTTGTGGCAAAACTAGCATGTGGAGACGACGAGCAAAGATCAGAGATTTGTATGTTGGGAGAAGAAAACACGCAATTCTTCCACGCCGCTACAAATTGTCACTCCAGAAAAAATAGAATTAAAATGCTGATGAGAGATGACATACAACACTATGAGAATTCAGAAAAGCTGACTATCGCTACACAGTTCTTCACAAGCTTGTTTGGACAGGACTCCTTATCTCTTCCAGTATGTGCTAACTTTTGAACGAGGATTTGGCAGATTCATATTATGCAGCAATTCGACCACTGTTATTGTACTAGATATGTCAGGCTTATCCTAAAGAAATTATGACTTCGCCTTCTCTTCTTCCTGGTGATGGATATAGTCTCGATGGCTTTTGATCCCGCAAAATATGTATGACCAACTCAACCTTAGTATGTTGGATGAACCTATCTCCTAGGCTGCGATTGTTAATGCTATCAACAGATCACCGGGTAACAGAAGCCCAGGCCCCGACGGCTTCGCAAACGAATTCTACAAGTATTTCAGTTCTGTGCTAAAGGAAGATTTGTTAGCTTTCTTCAGAGAGTTTCATGAAAACCCGTGGAGCTGTCCGGGATCAATTCTGCCATACCATAGTTTTATTGCCAAAGAAGGCGGCTGCGATGGATATCAGAGGCTTCAGGCCCATCTCTCTGGTACACAGTATCCCCAAGCTAGCCACCAAGGTCCCTTGCAATCCGTTTACAAGAAACAATCCCCATGCTGTCACACGCCTTGCAATCTGGTTTCCTAGCAGGTCGACGCATTGTTGAAAACTTTGCTTCGGCAGCCGAGCTAGTGCACCAGGCAAAGAAAAGGAAGAAACCAATGATTGTTTTGTTTTGAAACTTGACTTCCAGAAGGCTTTCCAGAGTGTCAGTTGGGAGGCTCTGGTCAACATAATGAGGGCTAGGGATTTTGGACAAAGGGGGATATGATGGATTCAAAGACTGTTAAGCACTAGCTCTTCCAGGGTCATGATTCTGGGGAGTTAGGAGGGGTGATCACATCTAAGAGTGGTCTCCGTCAGGGAGACCCGCCGTCACCATATTTGTTCGTTTCGGTTGCAGACGTGCTGCAGCAGTTATGCATCTCTGAGTTTAGACGCGGAAACCTGAAGCACCCCCTTGCAGTGGACAGCTTCTTCCCAGTGCTGCAGTACTCAGGCGATACTTTGCTGCTCATCCAAGGAAACGTCGAACAAGCAAGGATCATCGAGCGAATCCTCGAGTTGTTCTCACAGTACACTGGGCTGCAAGTTAATTTCAACAAGAGCACCTTTGTGCCCATTTGCATTGATTCAACCACACTTCAGGAGATTGCTGAGGTGCTGCAATGTCCGGTATCCTCTTTTCCTTGCACTTACCTGGGCCTTCCTTCATCTACCCAAAAAATTACGCATGGTATATGCTAATGCCGGTCATTCATAGAGTGGAAAAAAGACTTTTTTCTCGAATATAGTGGACAAAAGACTCTGGGTGGCTAGCCACCTTTCTTTCTTGGGGAGGCAGACTAATATTGATCAACTCGGTGCTCACTGCGATTCCAAATCATTTCATGGCATGCTTCTTGTGGCCTAAAGAGTCTTTACAAAAGCTGGGACAAATTCTGAGAGGTTTCTTAGTGTAAAATAAAATAAAAGCTAGACCTACGTAATAGTTGTTACGTACTTTACGTAAATAGCAACGCGGAGCCATATTAGTGGATAATTAGGCGGCAGGTTGGCTCGCACACGACTGACTTTCTGGAAGAAAAAGAGACGGCGGCACACGACAACAAGAACAGTAAACAGCGTCTGATGCCAATGTATCCTCATGTATATAACCTCAGTCTCACACATCTGAACTGCCTTCTTACACAAAAGCTAACCGCGACATGCAGCAGCCGTTTCTATTTCCCCAGTTCTGTGTTTGAAATTCATGGATGGTTTCCCACACCCACTAAATATGCAGTGATCAATTACAATTACACCACCATTCAGATGTCTTCCAAAATGTTCTAAAGCTACTAAAATGAGCCAACCGACCGAATTGTCGGATTTGTACAGATAGTGTAAATAGTGTAAATAGTCATCACTTCATAACATAAAGGTGCCGGCCAACGGAAATGACACTGTCAGGTGGTCAAGAAGTAAGCCGAGGCGCGCCCGGCTTCTAGTTCAGCTATGGGCCAGCCAGAAAAGTGCCACATGTGTTCACTCGGAAGCCGAGTGCCATGCAGCAGTTGCACAACATACAATAAGCCGAGTGTATGACCAAGCCATCTCTTCTTCCTCCTCTTTCCACCTCTTCCCTGTAGCGTGCCCCTCTCAGTCTGAGCCGCCGTTGAGACATAGCTAACTTGATTCCCCATACATCCCCCGGGGGGGGGGGGGGGGGGGGGGGATTCACACAACCTCATGCAATGTAAATCAGCACAACGTAGATGAATTAAACACATATCATTGATTTGATTGAGCATAGCAAAATCATCATGCAACCGGACATAACAAGTTCAAAACATAGATAGTTCACTACTATGATAACACTGATATGATCTGCGATAAGATATGAGTAGATAAAGATAAAATTCATGACTTATTTGCTTTATCCTTTCCCTTGTTGTCTCCAAAGCGACGATATTACGTGTTGGCATCCGGTGGGCCGTCAGAATTGTTCAGAATTGTTGGGAGTAGTGGAGGACTTGGACGAGGAGGGAGCCCTGGCAGACGAAGGACGACGCGGGCCCGCTCATTGGTGAGCCGGCTAGCTTTGGCGGCTGCCACCGCTTTCTCCTTCGGTGGGCGCTCGAGCTCCCCGGGTTTGAGCTACAATACTTTTGCATTTTTATGGCGATGCAAGGGGCGTTTGTCTCGGTGGTGGTCAAGGACCGACGCATGACACCGCGGATGAGCTCGTCGTCCGAGTCGGGGAGGGGACCAACACAGATCTACAAGAGCCACGCCTGCCTCGCGCGGTGAGCTGCCTATGCTTTTGACTCGAGCAGTTGCCTCCGCATGCTCGAATATGTCGGGACCAACACCCAACACCGACCGAGAGGAGCGAGGGGCGAAGGTGACGACCTGGAGCTGCAAGAGCCCCACCGGACCACTGGGCAGGTGTGGGCATAGAGCTGGAGGAGCGCCGCTAGGCCACCGGAGTGGTGTGTGGAGATCAAGCTACCGCCCCTATCCATCAGCGACCGGCAAAGGGCGTCGTCGCTCGACTCCACTGCGGGGGCATCCCAATCAACGAGGTCGGCTTCGGAGGAGGAGTCACTACTTGAACTAGACATGGTGGCGTCTCAATGCGGCGAAGGGTTAGGAAGAGGACTTGGAGTGGAGCGGTCAAGGGAGTGTGACTAGGATTTGGCCTGATTGGTGTTTTCATGGTATCGGGGTGGGCAAGTGCGGGCCAATCCGACATGACGGTCCCGTCCAGACGCATTGAAACCGCCCCATGTCAGCCCCACATAGCGGCAGGATATGTATGGTGCCGGGCAATCCAGACAAATAGGCTAGGTATAAGGGGTCCGATTGGATGAGTTTTTTGGGGTCTGAATTATGTCTGGGAGGGTCCATTTGAAGATGCTCTAAACCTGGCCACCAACTCCAACACCGACAACTATACATGGTCATCCGTCAGGCTGGGCCTACCAAGCCTGACGCAGAAAACCTAGGCCCAAGCCCGTCCCAGCCGTCGTGCCTAAAAAACAGGCCCAAGCCCGGCCCATCAGTCAAAAAGCCCATCAGGCCTCGGACCGGGTCTCTTCCTTAAACTGCAAATACGACGGGCCCGAGCCTAGCCTGGCCCGGCCATCGAGCTCAAAATCTAGGCCCAGGCCCGAGGCGTTGCCCATGGCCAGGTATACCGACAACCTGGTATCTGAGCATGTGAACCTCTTGCCTCCTCATGCAGTCCCCCTTGGGTGAGGTCATGGGCAGGGCTCATGGCTCGCCCTTGGCGGCCGTGGCTTCTAGTTTATGGCTACATGTGGCGAGGAATTGACTGATTCAAACAACAAATCCAGGCGTTCAGCAAGTCCGAATGAATTTTGGCTCATCCGACATCGACGTGGTTGTCAGATGATTTGGCTAATCGTGTTTGAATCAGGCACTCACGAAGGTACGGCTGCAGCAACCTGTTCACCACGTCAGAAAAAAAGAAGAACTGTTCACACACGCCTCAGGTGGCCCGCCCGTTTGAATGCACACGCACACGCCCATCTGACCGTTCAACAGTCCCAGTCCGGATAGCTACGGCCCCCAGCCCAAGGGGCTCCGCCGTAATTTCGCGCAGGAGGAAAGGGCATATTCGTCATAGCCCGCAGGATAAATTCAGATTCCTGCCTGCCGGACAAAGACAATATCTTTAGGGAGGCGAGCCGGGATTCGAGACCGAGGCCACAAGGCAACAACAAAGTGCGCGTGAGAAATCAACAAGCGGTGCTTGCCGAGAAGAGAGAGAGAGAGAGATGGCGGCGTCGGCGGCGACGGCAACGGCGGCGGCGGTGGGGGCGGGGGAGGTGATCTCCGTCCACACCCTGGAGCAGTGGACCATGCAGATCGAGGAGGCCAACGCCGCCAAGAAGCTGGTATACACATCTATCTATCTATCTATCTCCTGATTGATTTGGTTCCGTTATCCCCTCTTCCTCCTGCAAAGCGGCAGGAGCGCTAGGGTTTGTTTCAGATCCCACTCGATCCGTCGACCGCTAGTGTTTCTTTGTTCACACCACCCAAATCTAAAACCTAGGAGCAGTGATGCTTGGTGGATGAGAGCTGTTTCGTGTATGTAGTGGGCGCCTGACGACTAATCTGTGCTTAAAACAAGTTGCTGGATTGTTTTGCGTTTGCGATTCAGAGAGCGTATAGGGCTGATTTGTTTTCCCCCATCTTAGGGATGCGGCGAATCTGGTATTTGTGACCAGGAAAAATTGCAGCAAAAACAGTTAATCACAACTAGACTAGTTAACTGGACTTTCTTGTCAGGGGCTCTGCTAAGCCAATTGTTATAGTAGGCCGGAGAAAAACGCCAATTCAGATTTGAGACATTTGTTGTAGCGCAGGTGGCACCCCTCCCTGCAAGGTCTTTTCTTTGAATTGTCTGAAACCACTGTCATGTGTTGATTACGTTGTAGTAATAGCGTTGCCTTGACCCTGTGTAATGATGCATATGTTTGGAACATCTTTCTGTGTCAGCAGATCGCGCGTCTCTTTACACGACTCTTGCAATATGTTTTCCGGGCTGTGCTGCCTGACGAGTTTTGTGGGGTGTGGATGGAGATTGGAGAGTCCTTTTGTTCTTCTTGTTAAGATTGTAGAAATTGCCATTGTGTGCAATATCCCCCTATTTGATACTGCTACAAATTGGCACCAACATTGTACTATATGTAGATCGTGTCTCTTCAAGTCTGTATACAAAAAATGATGGTGTTAACCCACTGAAACTCTGAACCATGGCCTCATATGATGATCATTATGGAGTAGTTTGTAATATATTTTTTGCGGGGGAGTTTGCAACTTTTCATGGAGTTTCGACTCAGAAATTCTGGAACAAGCGCAGCAATCCAATGTAAATTTTACTCCCTCCGTTCTTAAATATAAGACCTTTTAGATATTCCACTATGGACTACATACGGATGTATATAGACATACTTTAGAGTGTAGATTCACTCATTTTGCTCCGTATGTAGTCTATAGTGGAATCTCTAAAAGGTCTTATATTTAGGAACTTGGAGTGCAAGCTCTGGTATAGGAATTAGCAATAGCATTTTTTTAAAAGCAAAAGCATTATTGACACATGCTTTGAATATATTCTTCACGATCATGTTAACCTTGTTTTGCACCTAACAGGTGGTCATTGACTTCACTGCATCATGGTGTGGACCCTGCCGCATTATGGCTCCAATTTTTGCTGATCTCGCCAAGAAGTTCCCAGCTGCTGTTTTCCTCAAGGTCGATGTTGATGAACTGAAGGTAATGGAACTGATGTCGCTGTTTACAGAGTATCGTGGTACAAATTCAGAGCTGTGTCACTAACAAAGCTTTATGTGTTGTATAAACAGTCCATTGCTGAGCAATTCAGCGTGGAGGCCATGCCAACCTTCCTGTTCATGAAGGAAGGAGACGTCAAGGACAGGGTTGTCGGAGCTATCAAGGAGGAACTGACGAACAAGGTTGGGCTACACGCGGCCCAGTAATCACCTAGGGGTGTAGTATTGGCCTAAATAAAATTGCCGCTCAACAAGTAGTGCCTCTAATGGCACCTTATATCCTGTGTACTGCTTGTTACTTGTTGGTTTATGGATAATGCGTTGCTTAATCCAAGCTAGTGTGCTTTTGCATAAATAGTTTTCGCCCCTTTGGATGTGAATTTGCCTGGATCTATCCTGATCTACAAGCTGGGATGTGCATGTGCACACGGTTCCAGTGTTGGTTCCCCTCTCCGATCCCACCTGGAACTGGAAGTTAACCTCCCCTTTTCAAAAAAAGGGAGGAAATTCTCTTCCGGATTCAAGCAGAAACATATTTTGATTCGGTTTCATCAGGCTAGCAATCCTCTCTTCATATATACCTGGACAATCGTCTTGTAGATAGCTTGAAAGGAGGGGAAGATCCATCCATGTACATGGAGGAGGGCTTGGAAGAGTACGACAACGTGACGGAGAGCGCCATCTTCGGCGCCTCGCTGACACCGCCTGCGCTGCCCCTTTTCAAAGGTCCTCCTCCGAGCTGGGTCCTCCTCGACGTCTCCGCCTACATAGCCGACGGCGGCGCCGCCACCGCCGGCACCACCGCCAAGTCCAGGACCAGGGGAGGCCATGCCATAGAGGTCACCATGATCGCCGCCCGCCCGCCGCTGGTCTCCCACATCCGCGTCAACTGCCCCGGCCTCAAGCCCACACGCTTCGCCATCGAGCCCAGGATCTTCGCCGCCGCGGATGGCCTCTTCTTGCTCGGCGTCGCCATCGGCCACCGGTCCCTGTGCACCCAGCCGGGCATGTTCGACTACTTCGTCTACCAGCCCGCCGCGCGCTCGCTCACGTCTCTCCCGCGCCCTCATGGCCGCTTCGGTCTCAGGGACGTCGCCCTCCTGCGCTGCAGCCCGAACAGCTCCTCCTACATCATTGCGTTCCTCGAGGGCACACGGGGCATGGCGTATGAGCTCCACCGCTTCCACTCCGAGACCAACACCTGGACCAAGAGCAAGCTGGAGCTTGGTGCCACTGCCATGAACCCTGCCATGGACTCCGTCTTCTTCTCCACTAGCAAGGTGTTCACTCTCGGCGGTGGTTTCGTGGGCTGGGCCGACCTCTGGCGCGGCGTCCTGCTCTGCGACGTGCTCCTCGACGACCCGGAGCTCCGCTACGTCCCCTTGCCGCATGCCTTCGGTGAGCGCAAGTGGGACGCCGTCATAACCAGGGACATCGCCGTTGTCGACCAAGGTTGCATCAAGTACGTCGACAAGCGGTCTGACGAGCACACTGGTGGTGGCTGGACACTCACCGCATGGAGCAAGAAGATCAACAGCAAGCCGTGGAAGGAGGAACAATGGCGCCAGGACTGCGAGTTGAGATCTTCTGATGTCTCTGTCCTTTTGCCGCCACTGCCGAGGCCATTCCATGAGCTCATGACAGGCCACCCCGTCATAAGCTTGCGGGGCGACGACGTCGTCTACTTGATGAGCAAAGAGAGCCTCAGGGACGACACGGCGTGGGTGGTCGCCGTCGACATGAGGAGCAAGTCGTTGCAGGAAGTGGTTGAGTTTGGCGGTGCCCGGAGATCAATAGGCATAAGCCTATATACAGAGCAGGATCGACCTCTGGTCATCCGAAGATCACCCCAGGTAATTCTATCTTGAATTAATCAGTTCGATCTTCGATCACCTGCTATTGCTCATGCCTAATCTGTTGGGCTTTTCTTATCTGTACAAATCCGACAATTCGGTCGGTTGGCTCATTTTAGTCGTTTTAGAACATTTTGGAAGACATCTGAATGGTGGTGTAATTGATCAATGCACATTTAGGGGGTGGAAAATCATCCATGAATTTCAAACACATAACTGGGGAACTAGAAACCGCTGCTGCATGTGGCGGTAGCTTTTGTGTAAGAAGTCAGTTCAGATGTTGTGTGAGACTGAGGTTATATACATTGGCATCAGACGCTGTTTAATGTTCTTGTTGTCGCTTGCTGCCATTTCTTTTTCTTCCAGAAAGTCGGCCATGTCATTTGCTCATGATTTGTGAAAATGGTTGCATGGTTTTGGAACTGCTAGCTCATGATTTACCGACACTAGCCAGTGTGTCTCAAGAAAAAGGAACACTGGCAGTATATATGTCTGAAAAAATAGCACTGGAAAGTGAGCTAATGAGAAGATGCTGCAGGGGGGGACTTTTCAAAACAATTTGAGTTGTATTACAAAATCCAAAAAAAAGGTAAGTATGACAGACTCCAAGCACAGCAGAAATAACCTTTGATCAGGATACAAGAGGTGATGCAAATTCAAACATAGGTCATGAAATTTTAGAATTATTCATTAATTCAAAAATGTTCATGAATTCAAAAATTGTATGCAAATTGAAAAAAATCGTGAATTAATTTTTTTTCATAAATTTGAAAAACTTGTTGATGAATTAAAAAAACATTTGCAAATTGCAAAAAAGTGTTTGTCCATTTAAAAAAAATCATGAAATATAAAATATTCAATAATTCAACAAAAATATTTATGAAATCAAAAAATGTTCATGATATTCAAATTGATTGTGAATTTTTAAAAGTATTCATGAATCTAATTTTTATTAACTTTAAAAAATTCGTTAGCCCGTTCTATTTGTAATTTGCTATCTAGCTAAGGCGGACGCGTAGTTCCGTAATGTGACCTTCGATTCTTGGCGAGTTCGAACAAGCCCTCGATAGCTAGGGTCTCAAAGAGGTTGCCCACGTTCTTGCTCATAAAACCTATTCTTCTTTGAAACTTTTTTTTGCTTCCAAGAGTATCAGCGATGCTTTGACAGGACAAGCAAGGTTTGAAGAGGATATCTTCAAGAGTTCCCTAACCCCCTGATTGAGAGTGCTATGATGGGCTATTGAAGTTCATCCCTAGGGTGTAGTGGGGCAGTGCAAATCCTATTTTCTATGCCAATCAATTGTCATAACCTTTGCTGATGTCATTTGCTTTAAAGATTTTAGCATCATGGATGTTCAACATGAAAAATAACAAAATAATATCTTTTAGGATAAAACCCATGCATAATTCAGCAAGTGTTTGGTTCTAACTCTAGATTATTGTGGTCGATAATGATTACTGAGCCATGTACAATGTACATTCAGTCCAAATGTCCAATGGCTTATACACTGGTTCCCGAATCGAATACGAAAGATCGGAAATGTTCGTTTGCTCTTCTCCACCCGATCAAGAAGTGACCGGTCTCAAATGTAAGTGCTTTCTTCCGTGCATGCTATTCTCGTGTTCCATGATTAGAGAAGACATGTTTCTAGTTTTCTTTGAGGTAATAAACAAGTTGTATCCCGCTTTGCTTATCTTGATGTGGAATCTATCGTTGACCACCCATGAATGTAGGTAGAAGGTGTTTTTTTCTTAACTCTTTCTAGGCCTCAGCTTGATTGGACTTCGTCAGCTCTTGTCGTTCAGCTTCCTCTCTCCTCTCTCATCTTGTCTCTCCCCTTCTGGATGTCCGCTATTTCACTATATGTTGTGTGTTACCATAGACAAGAGGTTATACTGTCATTCATAACTTTTAAGCCCAGGTCTCATGTATTCTGAATCAAAAGCGGGTATCAATGCTCTATGGAAGTCTGTCTCTTTTCCGAAAGTTCTACCTTATACCAATTCGTAACTTGGTACGCCGGAAAAGTAATGCTAACACTTTTGTATCCAAGACGTGGCCCCTTCAAATATTGGAAAATAAACTATATATTGTTTTTTCAGGGTTCTATGAGCATAAATGGAAACACTTGCCTCTTCTTCGACAAATGAATATGCCTCGCCTCGAACATAAAGAAATCCTGAGTAAAGAGAGAGATTTTCCACACGAACAAACATCCCGTCAGGTTCAAAATGACATAGGTGAATCGGATCAACACCAATCTTACACCAACAAGGAGTCGCTTTGTTTGCACAGTTGGCAGGCCGCCTTCCTAATCTGCAGCCTCACCGGTCAAAAGAATCCTCTATCTGGACTCCCGCTAGACCTCTGACTGGCCTAGGGAACTTCTCTAAGCTCGAGAACTCCTTTATCCTCACTTAAAGCGCCACCGCCTCCCTCCCCACCCTATGGGAGGCGCTGCCTTCCGTGGTCATCGTCGGAGGGCAGGCCTGAATCCTACCGTTGATCGCGTGTGCTCGCCACACCTAGGCTTTGTTGGGGAACGTAGCATGCAATTTCAAAAAAATTCCTACGATCACGCAAGATCTATCTAGGAGATGCATAGCAACGAGAGGGGAGAGTGTGTCCACGTACCCTCGTAGACCGAAAGCGGAAGCATTAGGTTAACACAGTTGATGTAGTCGAACGTCTTCACGATCCAACCGATCTAGTACCGAACGTACGACACGTCCGAGTTCAGCACACGTTCAGCTCGATGAAGTCCCTCGAACTCTTGATCCAGTAGAGGGTCGAGGAAGAGTTTCGTCAGCACGATGGTGTGGTGATGATGATGGTGATGTGATCCGCACAGGGCTTCGCCTAAGCACTACGACGCTATGACCAGAGGCGTAAACTGTGGAGGGGAGCACCGCACACGGCTAAGAGAACAATTGATGTGCTATGGGGTCCCCCTGCCCCCGTATATAAAGGAGGGGAGGAGGAGGCGGCCGGCCAGGAGGGGCGCACCATGGGGGGAGTCCTACTAGGACTCCACTCCTAGTAGGATTCGCCCCCTTTTTCCTTTCTTACCGGAGGGGAAAAGGAAGGAGAAGGAGAGGGAGAGGGAAAGGGGGGCGCCGCCCCCTCCCCTAGTCCAATTCGGACTGCCATGGGGGGGGGGGCACCCCTTGCGGCCCTCCTCTCTCTCCACTAAGGCCTCGGGGGGTTCCGGTAACTCCTCGGTACTCCGGTAAAATACCCGAACCACTCGAAACCATTCCGATGTCCGAATACTACCTTCCAATATATGAATCTTTACCTCTTGACCATTTCGAGACTCCTCATCATGTCCGTGATCTCATCCGGGACTCCGAACAAACTTCGGTCACCAAAACACATAACTCATAATACAAATCGTCATCGAACGTTAAGCGTGAGGACCCTACGGGTTCGAGAACTATGTAGAAATGACCGAGACACTTCTCCGGTCAATAAACAACATCGGAACCTGGATGCTCATATTGGTTCCTACATATTCTACGAAGATCTTTATCGGTCAAACCGCAATAACAACATACGTTATTCCCTTTGTCATCGGTATGTTACTTGCCCGAGATTCGATCGTCGGTATCATTATACCTAGTTCAATCTTGTTACCGACAAGTCTCTTTACTCGTTCTGTAATGCATCATCCCGTAACTAACTCATTAGTCACATTGCTTGAAAGGCTTATAGTGATGTGCATTACCGAGAGGGCCCAGAGATACCTCTCCGATACTCGGAGTGACAAATCCTAATCTCGATCTATGCCAACCCAACAAACACCTTCGGAGACACCTATAGAGCATCTTTATAATCACCTAGTTATGTTGTGACGTTTGATAGCACACAAGGTATTCCTCCGGTATTCGGGAGTTGCATAATCTCATAGTCAGAGGAATATGTATAAGTCATGAAGAAAGCAATAGCAATAAAACTTAACGATCATTATACTAAGCTAACGGATGGGTCTTGTCCATCACATCATTCTCTAATGATCTAATCCCGTTCATCAAATGACAACACATGTCTATGGTCAGGAAACTTAGCCATCTTTGATTAACGAGCTAGTCAAGTAGAGGCATACTAGGGACACTCTGTTTTGTCTATGTATTCACACATGTACTAAGTTTCCGGTTAATACAATTCTAGCATGAATAATAAGCATTTATCATGATATAAGGAAAATATAATAACAACTTTATTATTGCCTCTAGGGCATACTTCCTTCAGTCTCCCACTTGCACTAGAGTCAATAATCTAGATTACATTGTAATGATTCTAACACCCATGGAGTCTTGGTGCTGATCATGTTTTGCTCGTGGAAGAGGCTTAGTCAATGGGTCTGCAACATTTAGATCCGTATGTATTTTGCAAATCTCTATGTCTCCCTCCTTGACTTGATCGCGGATGGAGTTGAAGCGTCTCTTGATGTGTTTGGTTCTCTTGTGAAATCTGGATTCCTTCGCCAAGACAATTGCTCCAGTATTGTCACAAAAGATTTTCATTGGACCCGATGCACTAGGTATTACACCTAGATCGGATATGAACTCCTTCATCCAGACTCCTTCATTTGCTGCTGCCGAAACAGCTATGTACTCCGCTTCACACGTAGATCCGGCCACGACGCTCTGCTTGGAACTGCACCAACTGACAGCTCCACCATTCAATATAAATATGTATCTGGTTTGCGACCTAGGGTCATCCGGATCAGTGTCAAAGCTTGCATCGACGTAACCATTTATGACAAGCTCTTTGTCACCTCCATAAACGAGAAACATATCCTTAGTCCTTTTCAGGTATTTCAGGATGTTCTTGACCGCTGTCTAGTGATCCACTCCTGGATTACTTTGGTACCTCCCTGCTAAACTTATAGCAAGGCACATACCAGGTCTGGTACACAACATTTCATACATGATAGAACCTATGGCTGAGGCATAGGGAATGACTTTCATTTTGTCTCTATCTTCTGCAGTGGTCGTACATTGAGTCTGACTCAACTTCACACCTTGTAACACAGGCAAGAACCCTTTCTTTGACCAATTCATTTTGAACTTCTTCAAAACTTTATCAAGGTATGTGCTTTGTGAAAGTCCAATTAAGCGTCTTGATCTACCTCTATAGATCTTGATGCCCAATATATAAGCAGCTTCACCGAGGTCTTTCATTGAAAAATTGTTATTCAAGAATCCTTTTATGCTGTCCAGAAATTCTGTATTATTTCTAATCAATAATATGTCATCCAAATATAATATTAGAAATGCTACAGAGCTCCCACTCACTTTCTTGTAAATACAGGCTTCTTCAAAAGTCTGTATAAAACCATATGCTTTGATCACACTATCAAAACGTATATTCCAACTCCGAGATGCTTGCACCAGTCCATAAATGGATCGCTGGAGCTTGCACACTTTGTTAGCACCTTTAGGATCGACAAAACCTTCTGGTTGCATCATATACAACTCTTCTTTAAGATATCCATTAAGGAATGCAGTTTTCACATCCATTTGCCAAATTCCATAATCATAAAATGCACCAATTGCTAACATGATTCGGACAGACTTAAGCATCTCTACGGGTGAGAAGGTCTCATCGTAGTCAACTCCTTGAACTTGTCGAAAACCTTTCGCAACAATTCGAGCTTTATAGACAGTAACATTACCGTCAGTGTCAGTCTTCTTCTTGAAGATCCATTTATTCTCTATGGCTTGCCGATCATCAGGCAAGTCAACCAAAGTCCATACTTTGTTCTCATACATGGATCCCATCTCAGATTTCATGGCCTCAAGCCAGTTCGCGGAATCTGGGCTCATCATCACTTCCTCATAGTTCGTAGGTTCGTCATGGTCTAGTAACATGACTTCCAGAACAGGATTACCGTACCACTCTGGTGTGGACCATACTCTGGTTGACCTACGAGGTTCAGTAGTAACTTGATCTGAAGTTTCATGATCATCATCATTAGCTTCCTCACTAATTGGTGTAGGAATCACTGGAACTGATTTCTGTGATGAACTACTTTCCAATTCGGCAGAAGGTACAATTACGCTATCAAGTTTTACTTTCCTCCCACTCAATTCTTTCGAGAGAAACTCCTTCTCAAAAAGGATCCATTCTTAGTAACAAAAGTCTTGCCTTCGGATCTGTGACAGAAGGTATACCCAACAGTTTCTTTTGGGTATCCTATGAAGACGCACTTCTCCGATTTGGGTTCGAGCTTATTAGGTTGAAGCTTTTTCACATAAGCATCGCAGCCCCAAACTTTAAGAAACGACAACTTAGGTTTCTTGCCAAACCACAGTTCATATGGAGTCATCTCAACGGATTTAGATGGTGCCCTATTTAACGTGAATGCAACCGTCTCTAAAGCATAACCCCAAAACGATAGTGCTAAATCGGTAAGAGACATCATATATCGCACCATATCTAATAAAGCACGGTTACGACGTTCGGACACACCATTACACTGTGGTGTTCCAGGTGGCGTGAGTTGCGAAACTATTCCACATTGTTTCAAATGAAGACCAAAATCGTAACTCAAATATTCTCCTCCGCGATCAGATCGTAGAAACTTTATTTTCTTGTTATGATGATTTTCTACTTCACTCTGAAATTATTTGAACTTTTCAAATGTTTCAGACTTATGTTTCATTAAGTAGATATACCCATATCTGCTCAAATCATGTGTGAAGGTCAGAAAATAACGATACCTGCCGCGAGCCTCAACACTCATCGGACCGCATACATCAGTTTGTATTATTTCCAATAAGTCAGTGGCTCGTTCCATCGTTCCGGAGAATGGAGTCTTAGTCATCTTGCCCATGAGGCATGGTTCGCAAGCATCAAGTGATTCATAATCAAGTGATTCCAAAAGCCCATCAGCATGGAGTTTCTCATACGCTTTACGCCAATATGACCTAAATGGCAGTGCCACAAATAAGTTGCACTATCATTACTAACTTTGCATCTTTTGGCTTCAATATTATGAATATGTGTATCACTACGATCGAGATTCAACAAAAAATAGAACATTAATCAAGGGTGCATGACCATAAAAGATATTACTCATATAAATAGAACAACCATTATTCTCTGATTTAAATGAATAACCGTCTCGCATCAAACAAGATCCAGATATAATGTTCATGCTCAACGCTGGCACCAAATAACAATTATTCAGGTCTAAAATTAATCCCGAAGGTAGATGTAGAGGTAGCGTGCCGACGGCGATCACATCAACTTTGGAACCATTTCTGACACGCATCGTCACCTCGTCCTTAGCCAATCTTCGCTTAATCCGTAGCCCATGTTTCGAGTTGCAAATATGAGCAACATAACCAGTATCAAATACCCAGCGCTACTACGAGCATTAGTAAGGTACACATCAATAACATGTATATCAAATATACCGTTCACTTTTCCATCCTTCTTATCCGCCAAATACTTGGGGCAGTTCCGCTTCCAGTGACCAGTCCCTTTGCAGTAGAAGCACAGAGTTTCAGGCTTAGGTCCAGACTTGGGCTTCTTCCCGGGAGTAGCAACTTGCTTGCTATTCTTCTTGAAGTTCCCCTTCTTCCCTTTGCCCTTTTTCTTGAAACTAGTGGTTTTGTTAACCATCAACACTTGATGCTCCTTCTTGATTTCTACCTCCGCAGCCTTTAGCATCGCGAAGAGCTCGGGAATTGTCTTTTCCATCCCTTGCATGCTACAGTTCATCACGAAGCCTTTATAGCTTGGTGGCAGTGATTGAAGTGAAGGAAATATGCCCTAGAGGAAATAATAAAGTTATTATTTATTTCCTTATTTCATGATAAATGTTTATCATTCATGCTAGAATTTTATTAACTGGAAACTTAGTACATGTGTGAATACATAGACAAAACAAAGTGTCCCTAGTATGCCTCTACTTTACTAGCTCGTTTATCAAAGGTAGTTATGTTTCCTAACCATAGACATGTGTTGTCATTTGATGAACGAGATCACATCATTAGGAGAATGATGTGATGGACAAGACCCATTCGTTAGCTTAGCATTATGATCGTTATAGTTTCATTGCTATTGCTTTCTTCATGACTTATACATGTTCCTCAGACTATGAGATTATGCAACTCCCGAATACCGTAGGAACACCTTGTGTGCTATCAAACGTCACAACGTAACTGGGTGATTATAAAGATGCTCTACAGGTGTCTCCGAAGGTGTTTGTTGGGTTGGCATAGATCGAGATTAGGATTTGTCACTCCGTGTATCGAAGAGGTATCTCTGGGCCCTCTCGGTAATGCACATCACTATAAGCCTTGCAAGCAATGTGACTAATGAGTTAGTTGCGGGATGATGCATTACGGAACGAGTAAAGAGACTTGCCGGTAACGAGATTGAACTAGGTATGATGATACCGACGGTCGAATCTCGGGCAAGTAACATACCGATGACAAAGGGAACAACGCATGTTGTTATGCGGTTTGACCGAGAAAGATCTTCGTAGAATATGTGGGAGCCAATATGAACATCCAGGTTCCGCTATTGGTTATTGACCGGAGATGAGTCTCGGTCATGTCTACATAGTTCTCGAACCCATAGGGTCCGCATGCTTAACGTTCAGTGACGATCGGTATTACGAGTTTATGTGTTTTGATGTACCGAAGGTTGTTCGGAGTACCAGATGTGATCACGGACATGACGAGGAGTCTTGAAATGGTCGATACATAAAGATTGATATATTGGAAGGTTATATTCGGACACCGAAAGGGTTCCGGAGGTCACTGGATAAATACCGGAGTACCGGGAGGTTACCGGAACCCCCCGGGGGGTCAATGGGCCTTCATGGGACTTAGTGGAAATAGAGGGCAGCAAGGGAAGTGTGGGGCGCCCCCCTAGGCCCAAACCGAATTGGTTTGGGGTTTGGGGGGCCGCCCCCCTCTTTCCTTCTCCCCTCCTCCTCTTTCCTTCCCCTCCTAATTGGACTAGGAAAAGGGGAACCTACTCCTAGTAGGAGTAGGATTCCCCCCTTGGGGCACACCCTGTGAGGCCGCCGGCCCCCTCCCCTTTCTCCTTTATATACGGGGGAGGGGGGCACCCCTAGGACACACAAGTTGATTATTGATCTCTTAGCCGTGTGAGGTTTCCCCCTCCACCACAATCCACCTCGGTCATATCGTTGCAGTGCTTAGGCGAAGCCCTGCGCCGGTAGCTTCATCATCACCGTCATCACGCCGTCGTGCTGAGAAGCTCTCCCTCGACACTCAGCTGGATCGAGAGTTCGTGGGACGTCACCGAGCCGAATGTGTGCAGATCGCGGAGGTGCCGTACTTTCGGTACTAGGATCGGTCGGATCATGAAGACGTACGACTACATCAACCGCGTTGTCATAATGCTTCCTCTTATGGTCTACGAGGGTACGTGGACTACACTCTCCCCTCTCGTTGCTATGCATCACCATGATCTTGCGTGTGCGTAGGATTTTTTTTTGAAATTACTGCGTTCCCCAACACTGGCATCCGAGCCAAGTCTATGCGGAGATGTTATATGCACGAGTAGAACACAAGTGAGTTGTGGGCGATAATTGTCATACTGTTTACCAGCATGTCATACTTTGATTCAGCGGTATTGTTGGATGAAGAGGCCCGGACCGACATTACGCGTACGCTTACGTGAGACTGGTTCTACCGACGTGCTTCGCACACAGGTGGCTGGCGGGTGTGAGTTTCTCTAACTTTATTTGAATCAAGTGTGACTACGCCCGGTCCTTATTGAAGGTTAAAACAACACACTTGATGAAAAATCGTTGTGGTTTTGATGCGTAGGTAAGAACGGTTCTTGCTAAGCCCGTAGCAGCCACGTAAAACTTGCAACAACAAAGTAGAGGACTTCTAACTTGTTTTTGCAGGGCATGTTGTGATATGATATGGTCAAGACGTGATGAGATATAAATTGTTGTATGAGATGATCATATTTTTGAAATTATCAGCAACTGGCAGGAGCCTTATGGTTGTCTCTTTATTGCATAGGATGCAAGTGCCATGTAATTGCTTTACTTTATCGCTATGCGATAGCAATAGTTGGCGAGACGACCATATGACGACACATTGATAGAGATCAAGATGATAGAGATCATGCTGTCATGCCGATGACGATAGAAATCATGATAGTACTTTGGAGATGAGATCAAAGGCACAAGATGATGATGGCCATATCATGTCACATATTTTGATTGCATGTGATGTTTATCTTTTATACATCTTATTTTGCTTGGTTTGGCGGTAGCTTTATAAGATGACCCCTTACTAAAATTTCAAGGTATAAGTGTTCTCCCTGAGTATGCACCGTTGCGACAGTTCTTCGTGCTGAGACACCACGTGATGATCGGGTGTGATAAGCTCTACGTTCACATACAACGGGTGCAAGCCAGTTTTGCACATGCAGAATACTCGGGTTAAACTTGATGAGCCTCGCATATGCAGATATGGCCTCGGAACACTCGAGACCGAAAGTTCGAACGTGAATCATATGGTAGATATGATCAACATAGTGATGTTCACCATTGAAAACTACTCCATCTCACGTGATGATCGGACATGGTTTAGTTGATATGGATCACGTGATCATTTAGATGACTCGAGGGATGTCTATCTAAGTGGGAGTTCTTAAGTAATATGATTAATTGAACTTCAATTTATCATGAACTTAGTCCTGATAGTATTTGCATATGTATGTTGTGGATCAGTAGCTCGCAAATAGCTTCCCTATCTTATTTATGATATGTTCCTAGAGAAAAACTATGTTGAAAGATGATAGTAGCAATGATGAGGACTAGGTCCGTGATCTGAGGATTTTCCTCATTGCTGCACAGAAGAATTATGTCCATGATGCACCGCTAGGTGACAGACCTATTGCAGGAGCAGAAACAGACGTTATGAACGTTTGACAAAGCTCGGTATGATGACTACTTGATAGTTTAGCGCACCATGCTTTATGGCTTAGAACCGGGACTTCAAAAATGTTTTGAACACCATGGAGCATATGAGATGTTCCAAGAGCTGGAATTGGTATTTCAGACTCACGCCCGAGTCGAGAGGTGTCAGGACCCCGATTCCAAGTCACACCGATCTAGCCTGTAACACCTCATATCACATTGCGGCCTGACGCACGGTACTCCCACGGGTGTCGCCTTACCATGGCCCGGGACCGTTTGTGCCTTTTGGCTCACGTATATGACAATGTCGCTAGCATCCATATGACAGAGAACCCGGGCCGACATGGCTAGTCGTGAACCCAAAGCGGCACTAACGTATGGGGACAGGCATACATGAATCAACATCGAACGTGTCGGTCAGCAGCGTGTGAATCCGGGCTGTAGCACTGGGCTAACAGGACTCCGGGAACCCGGGCTGTAGCAGGCTAGGCAGGACTCCGGATGTCACCGCGTGACATTTCCCCGAAGGGACAGACACATGAACGATATGAATCACATGCCGGCCAGTCAGGTGTCCAGAGCAGTAGTGCTGGGCTAGCAGGACTCCGGTGAACCGGGCTGTAGCGGACTACTATGGCTCAAGGAGGCACTAGACTACATTTCCCCATAAGAGAGGCTGCCAAGGATAAACAACTAGATTGTCGGATCCCACACATACCAAGCATTTCAAACATACACACAATATGCTCGATATGTGCAAATACAACATGGCATCACAACAAAACTCTACAACTCAAAGTACTTTATTTAAAGGGCTCCGGAGAGCCTTACATAACTTGTTCATACAGATAGGGGTCACATGACCCGACACTCAAGTCATACAATCATACAAGCACATGCGGAAGCAAACTGTCTGGGTACAGACGCTAGAAAGAAAGAAGGCTTGACGAAGCATGTCTATCTACGTAGGCCCTTCACAAGCCTAGATCACCACCTGGGTGGCAAGTCACTCGTCGTCGTCGAGTTCTACGTAGAACCCATCAGAAGGGGCGGTGTTGTCGTCTGAAAACAATAATTGAAGCAACATGAGTACAAAGGTACTCAGCAAGTCTTACAACAGATCCTACTATACATGTTCATTCTCAAGAAGGTAGTGGGGTTATTGCAGCAAGCCAGCTTTGACTCTTGGCTAAGCTATCCTACGATACACCACCTGTGAAATAGTTTTCGCACACGAGTCCACTAATCACCATCTCAATACCCCACCGTGGATCCTCCCTCGTCATCCCACGAGAGGGCCATCCGCGGTACTCACACTTATCTTGAGGCTTTTAGTAGTATCCATTTACTTGTCTATGAACTGCATAAGTGACCAAGTAGTCCTTTACCGCGGACGCGGCTATTCGAATAGTTTTATACCCTGCAGGGGTGTACTTCGTCACACACGCTCTCACCACTTATCGTCGCTACACGACGTGTACTCGGCAACCTTCAAGCGGAAGCCCAACGTGGGTGTCGGCCACAGCCTACCTAAACACTTGAGTCTCTAGTCCAGGTTTATCGCCTATTCAGGATCCATCCGCAGGGAGTCCGGCCGAGGTTTCCACATACGGCCCCGAACGATGTGTGCAGGGTTCCCGAGACACCAAACGGGCGACTCGGTACACCGGGCCACGAGCCTACCGCATCACAGCCCACCCCTTGGTCAGCGCTGTCCACGGCCTCCAGCTTACTACAAACACCAGAAACTACGTGCAACTCCTGGACAGAGGACAAGGGTGATTAAGAAGCCGAGGGGGTCCATTGGTTTCGGGCCCAATGCGTGGTAGTAGCTGAATCTTAAATCACGCATACAGATCTCAGTTCTTAGGGACGGTCTCAATGAAACAACCCACCATGTACTCCTACATGGCCTCCCATCGATACCTTTACCAAATCGTATTCAACACTTCACTCTCATTACCGACACACACTTTCACTCTAGTTCATCACCCCGATGAGCCAGACCTGACACGACTCTAAGCGTAGCAAGCATAGCATTGTAGGAACACAACATGGCTCAATCAACTCCTACACATGCTAGTGGGTTTCATCTAGTTACTGTGGCAATGACAGGTCATGCAAAGGAAAGTGGGTTCAACTACCGCAACACACAGCAGTTTGAATCGCGTTGTCTTAATGCAGTAAACGAGAGCAGAAGCGAGAAGATGGGTTTGTATCGAAATGATCAATGGGTTGCTTGCCTGATGGAGTGGTGGTGGGATACTGCCCTTCAGTTGGATACTCGTGAATATCCTCGGAGGCAGGACCTACCACAATGAACATACCGAAGCACAATCAACACCAAGCAAGTGCAACAATATGATGCATGCATGAGACATGGCAAGATGGATGTATTGGGCTAATGCAACTAAGGCCAGATGGGTTTGGACTATTTTGAATCAAAGATTCAAATTCCAAGTTCATAAATGGCCCATGTTAGTGCTTTATCTTGTTCTGCAATAAACAGTAGGTTAACTTGCTTAAACATGCATGAAACCAATACAGATGGATAGAATGGATTTTTCTGATCATTTTTCATATATAAATCTTTTCATTCTGAGCTATAGATTATTTTCTATGATTTTTTTGAAGTTTGTGATAATTTCTGGAATTTCCAATATAAGAATAATTCCAGTAATTAAATTGCTTAATGCGTCAGCAGTGCGTCATGATGACGTCAGCGGTCAACGGGGTCGTCCAGGTCAAACCTGACGTGTGGGTCCCCTGTGTCAGTGTCACTGTTAGGTAATTATCTAA
The DNA here is from genome assembly GCF_002575655.3 of Aegilops tauschii subsp. strangulata. Lineage (NCBI taxonomy): Eukaryota > Viridiplantae > Streptophyta > Magnoliopsida > Poales > Poaceae > Aegilops > Aegilops tauschii. The sequence continues at coordinate 432,328,332 of NC_053035.3, forward strand.
TTAGGATTAATTTTAACTTTAACTCAGATTAACTAGCAGGCGGGCCCCACTTGTCAGTGACTCTGGGGGGTCAACCCGTGGTCAAACCACGCTGACTCGCCGGCGTTTAGCCGCTGGCGACGTCCAGACGCGGCGGTGGAGTGCGGGATCCCTCCTCCGGCGACCAAATGGACGGCGGAGAGTACCTACGTGTAGCTGGGAGCGAACCGCGTCGACTGGTTGTGGTGGTGGAGCTCGGGGTCACCGGAATCGACACCGGCGACGAGCCGTGCGGCTGCCGGGGTACGGGCGTGGTTGGATCCGTTGCTAGAGAGCACGGCGAGGGACATGCGATGGTGCTACGGGTTCCTGGCGTTGCGGTGGAGCTAATGGCCACGGTGGTGCGGCCGTTGGATGGCCGGAGCCTCGTCGGCGACGAGCTCATGAGGCGGCGTGTACGGGTGAGCTACGTGCGGTGGCTGCGGAGCTCGAGAGGGATAGAGGAGAGGATGGGAAGGTGGCCATGCTCACGGCGGTTGCGACGGAGCGGACGGCGAGGTCGGAGGCGAGCTGTTGCAGTGGCGACGGCGGAGGGGATCACCGACGGTGAGCGGCGAAGGCGAGGTCGGAGGCGAGGCTTCGGGGCAAACGAGCGCTCGGGGCTCGACCTGCTCGAAGGAGTGGGCGACGGCGGAGCTGTTGGACACGGTGGGACGGCGCGAGGTCGACGGTGGGCGCGGCTACTCCGGCGAGGTGGCTGCGGCTGCGTCGGCCATGGTGGAGGAAGGCGAGGGAGAGGCGATGGGGGAGAATGGGGGTGTCCAGAGGCTCGGGGGCGCGTCGAGGGGTTCGTCCAGCGCATCCACGGGCGAGGCGGCAAGCAGGTGGCGCCGTGGCGAGCTCGCGCTCGCCGGCGTCACCTCTCTGCCTGCTCTGGCGAGAGCAGGCAGCTGACTGGCGCGGGCCAGCACAGTGCTGGGCCGCCAGGTGGGCTGCCAGGTAAGTCCTTCTGCTTTCTGTTTTCTCTTTTATTTATTTATTTCTGTTCTGTGTTTTGAAATAGTAAAAATACTATTTCATTTGGAAAAATCCTGAAAATATTCTGAGGCACCTTTGAAATTATTCTCAACAGCCTAAAAATACCTTCAAGATTATTTGGGCATTTGAAAATATTTATAGGATTTAAAATGCCCAAATGCAAATACTTATGGCCTGTGCAAAAATCCAAGATGGCCTCGAAAAATATGAAACCATTTTTGGCAGAGGTTTTAGCCAGAACCAAAGATGGTGAACATTTATGGAGGGCATTTCAGGTTCATTGAAAAGGATTTTAGTAAACCCTAGTTGTTTCAGGGGGGGTGCTGGGGGTTTCTGGCATCCCCATTTCAGGTTTCTGTGAAAAATAGACATGATGGAACACTCTAATGCATGAACTAGCTAGGATGTGACAAGAGGTATGAGACCTTTGACAAGTACTTTGCCTACAAGATGGAGGAGAATAGCTCAACCAGTGAGCATGTGCTTAGATTGTCTGAGTACTACAATTGCTTGAATCAAGTGGGAGTTAATCTTCCAGATAAAATAGTGATTGATAGAGTTCTCTAGTCACTATCACCAAGTTATTGGAACTTCTGATGAACTATAATATGCAAGGGATGATGAAAACGATTCCCGAGCTCTCCGTGATGCTAAAATCGGCGAAGGTAGAAATCAAGAAAAGCATCAAGTGTTGATGGTTAACAAGACCACTAGTTTCAAGAAAAGGGCAAAGGGATAGAAAGGGAACTTCAAGAAGAATGACAAACAAGTTGTCACCCCCGTGAAGAAGTTCAAAGCTAGACCCAAGCCTGAAACTGAGTACTTCTACTGCAAAGGAAATGGTCACTCGAAGTGGAACTGCCATTGATACTTGGCGGATAAGAAGGATGGCAAAGTGAAAAAGGTATATTTGATATACATGTTATTGATGTGTACTTTACTAGTGTTTATAGCAACCTCTCGGTATTTGATACTGGTTTAGTTGCTAAGAGTAGTAACTCGAAATGGGAGTTGCAGAATGAACAGAAACTAGTTAAGGGTGAAGTGACGATGTGTGTTGGAAGTAGTTCCAAGATTGATATGATCATCATCGTACACTCCCTATACTTTCGGGATTAGTGTTGAACCTAAAATAAATGTTATTTGGTGTTTGCGTTGAGCATGAATATGATTGGATCATGTTTATTGCAATACGATTATTCATTTAAGTCAAAGAGTAATTGTTGTTCTATTTACATGAATAAAACCTTCTATGGTCATACACTCAATATAAATGGTTTATTGAATCTCGATCATAGTGATACACATATTCATAAATATAGAAGCCAAAAGATGCAAAGTTAATAATGATAGTGCAACTTATTTGTGGGACTGCCGTTTAGGTCATATTGGTGTAAAGTGCATGAAGAAACTCCATACTGATGGGCTTTTTAAATAACTTGATTATGAATCACTTGATGCTTGCGAACCATGCCTCATGGGCAAGATGACTAAGACTCCATTCTCCGGAACAATGGAGCGAGCCACTGACTTATTGGAAATAATGCATACCGGTGTATGCAGTCCAATGAGTGTTGAGGCTCACGGCGGGTATCATTGTTTTCTGACCTTCACAGATGATTTGAGCAGATATGTGTATATCTACTTGATGAAACATAAGTCTGAAACATTTGAAAAGTTCAAAGAATTTCAGAGTGAAGTGGAAAATCATCATAACAAGAAAATAAAGTTTCTACGATCTGATCGCAGAGACGAATATTTGAGTTACGAGTTTGGCCTTCAATTAAAACAATGTGGAATAGTTTCGCAAACTCAAGCAACCTGGAACACCACAACATAATGGTGTGTCTGAATGTCATAACCGTACTTTATTGGATATAGTGCAATCTATGATGTCTCTTACCGATTTACCACTATTGTTTTGGGGTTATGCATTAGAGACAGCTGCATTCACGTTAAATAGGGCACCATCTAAATCCGTTGAGACGACACCTTATGAACTGTGGTTTGGCAAGAAACCCAAGTTGTCGTTTCTTAAAGTTTGAGGCAGCGATGCTTATGTGAAAAAGCTTCAACCTGATAAGCTCGAACCCAAATCAGAGAAATGTGTCTTCATAGGATACCCAAAAGAGACTGTTGGGTACACCTTCTATCACAGATCCGAAGGCAAGATCTTTGTTGCTGAGAATGGATCCTTTCTGGAGAAGGAGTTTCTCTCGAAAGAAGTGAGTGGGAGGAAGGTAGAACTTGATGAGGTAATTGTACCTTCTCCCGAATTGGAAAGTATTTCTTCACTGAAATCAGTTCAAGTGATGCTTACACCAATTAGTGAGGAAGTTAATGATGATGATCATGAAGGTTCGGATCAAGTTACTACCGAACCTCGTAGGTCAACCAGAGTACGTTCCGCACCGGAGTGGTACGGTAATCCTATTCTGGAGTTCATGTTACTTGACCATGATGAACCTACGAACTATGAGGAAGCGATGAGATGGGATCCATGCATGAAAACAAAGTGTGGACTTTGGTTAACTTGCCCGATGATCGGCAAGCCATCGAGAATAAATGGATCTTCAAGAAGAAGACTGATGCTGACGGTAATGTTACTGTCTACAAAGCTCGACTTGTTGCGAAAGGTTTTCGACACGTTCAAGGAGTTGACTACGATGAGACATTCTCACCCATAGCGATGCTTAAGTCCGTCCGAATCATGTTAGCAATTTCTGCATTTTATGATTATGAAATTTGGCAAATGGATGTAAAGACTGCATTCCTGAATGGATTTCTGGAAGAAGAGTTGTATATGATGCAACCTGAAGGTTTTATTGATCCAAAGGATGCTAACAAAGTGTGCAAGCTCCAGCGATCCATTTATGGATTGGTGCAAGCATCTCGGAGTTGGAATAAACGTTTTGATAGTGTGAGCAAAGCATATAGTTTTATACAGACTTGCGATGAAGCCTGTATTTACAAGAAAGTGAGTGGGAACACTACAACCTTTCTGATAAGTATATGTGAATGACATATTGTTGATCGGAAATGATGTAGAATTTTCTGGAAAGCATAAAAGGAGTGTTTGAAAGGAGTTTTTCAAAGAAAGACCTCGATGAAGCTGCTTACATATTGAGCATCAAGATCTATAGAGATAGATCAAGATGCTTGATAAGTTTTTTCAATGAGTACATACCTTGACAAATTTTTGAAGTAGTTCAAAATGGAACAGTCAAAGAAGGAGTTATTGCCTGTATTGCAAGGTGTGAAATTGAGTAAGACTCAAAGCCCGACCACGACAGAAGATAGAAAGAGAATGAAAGTCATTCCCTATGCCTCAGCCATAGGTTCTATAAAGTATGCCATGCTGTGTACCAGATCTATTGTATACCCTACACTGAGTTTGGCAAGGGAGTACAATAGTGATCTAGTAGTAGATCACTGGACATCGTTCAAAATTATCCTTAGTGGAAAAGGATATGTTTCTCGATTATGGAGGTGACAAAAGGTTCGTCGTAAAGGGTTACGTCGATGCAAGTTTTGACACTGATCCAGATGACTCTAAGTCTCAATCTGGATACATGTTGAAAGTGGGAGCAATTAGCTAGAGTAGCTCCGTGCAGAGCATTGTTGACACAGAAATTTGCATAATACATACGGATCTGAATATGGCAGACCCGTTGACTAAACTTCCTCACAAACAAAACATGATCACACCTTAGTACTCTTTGGGTGTTAATCACATGGCAATGTGAACTAAGATTACTGACTCTAGTAAACCCTTTGAGTGTTGGTCACATGGCGATGTGAACTATGGGTGTTAATCACATGGTAATGTGAACTATTGGTGTTAAATCACATGGCGATGTGAACTAGATTATTGACTCTAGTGCAAGTGGGAGACTGAAGGAAATATGCCCTAGAGGCAATAATAAAGTTATTATTTATTTCCTTATTTCATGATAAATGTTTATTATTCATGCTAGAATTGTATTAACCGGAAACTTAGTACATGTGTGAATACATAGACAAAACAAAGTGTCCCTAGTATGCCTCTACTTGACTAGCTCGTTTATCAAAGATGGTTATGTTTCCTAAACATAGACATGTGTTGTCATTTGATGAACGGGATCACATCATTAGGAGAATGATGTGATGGACAAGACCCATTCGTTAGCTTAGCATTATGATCGTTATAGTTTCATTGCTATTGCTTTCTTCATGACTTATAGATGTTCCTCAGACTATGAGATTATGCAACTCCCGAATACCGGAGGAACACCTTGTGTGCTATCAAACGTCACAACATAACTGGGTGATTATAAAGATGCTCTACAGGTGTCTTCGAAGGTGTTTGTTGGGTTGGCATAGATCGAGATTAGGATTTGTCACTCCGTGTATCGAAGAGGTATCTCTGGGCCCTCTCGGTAATGCACTGTTGGGGAACGTAGTAATTTCAAAAATTTCCTACGCACACGCAAGATCATGGTGATGCATAGCAACGAGAGGGGAGAGTGTTGTCCACGTACCCTCGTAGACTGACAGCGGAAGCGTTATCACAACGCGGTTGATGTAGTCGTACGTCTTCACGATCCGACCGATCAAGTACCGAACGTACGGCACCTCCAAGTTCTACACACGTTCAGCTCGATGACGCCCCTCGAACTCCGATCCAGCCGAGTGTTGAGGGAGAGTTTCGTCAGCACGACGGCGTGGTGACGATGATGAAGTTCCACCGACGCAGGGCTTCGCCTAAGCTCCGCGACGGTATTATCGAGGTGTAATCTGGTGGAGGGGGGCACCGCACACGGCTAAAATATCGTATATCAAGTGTGTTCTTAGGTGCCCCCCTGCCCCCGTATATAAAGGAGCAAGGGGGAGGCTGGCTGCCCTAGGCGCGCCAAGGAGAGAGGGGGAGTCCTCCTCCTAGTAGGAGTAGGACTCCCCTTTCCTAGTCCTACTAGGAAAAGAGGGGGGGGGGGAAGGAAAGAGAGGGAGAGGGAGAGGGAAAGGGGGCTGCGCCCCCTCTCCTAGTCCAACTAGGACTCCCCTTGGGAGGGGGCGCGCCACCTCCTGGCTGCTGCCCTCTCTCTCCCCTCAAGGCCCACCAAGGCCCAATACTTCCCCGGGGGGTCCCGGTAACCCTCCGGCACTCCGGTTTAATCCGAAACTTCTCCGGAACACTTCCGGTGTCCGAATATAGTCATCCAATATATCAATCTTTATGTCTCGACCATTTCGAGACTCCTCGTCATGTCCGCGATCACATCCAGGACTCCGAACAATCTTCGGTACATCAAATCACATAAACTCATAATATAACTGTCATCGTAACTTTAAGCGTGCGGACCCTTTGGGTTCGAGAACTATGTAGACATGACGGAGACACCTCTCCGGTCAATAACCAATAGCGGGACCTGGATGCCCATATTGGCTCCCACATATTCTACGAAGATCTTTATCGGTCAGACCGCATAACAACATACGTTGTTCCCTTTGTCATCGGTATGTTACTTGCCCGAGATTCGGTCGTCGGTATCTCGATACCTAGTTCAATCTCGTTACCGGCAAGTCTCTTTACTCGTTCCGTAATACATCATCCCGCAACTAACTCATTAGTCACAATGCTTGCAAGGCTTATAGTGATGTGCATTACCGAGTAGGCCCAGAGATACCTCTCCGACAATCGGAGTGACAAATCCTAATGTCAAAATATGCCAACCCAACAAGTACCTTTGGAGACACCTGTAGAGCACCTTTATAATCACCCATTTACGTTGTGACGTTTGGTAGCACACAAAGTGTTCCTCCGGTAAACGGGAGTTGCATAATCTCATAGTCATAGGAACATGTATAAGTCATGAAGAAAGCAATAGCAACATACTAAACGATCGGGTGCTAAGCTAACGGAATGGGTCAAGTCAATCACGTCATTCTCCTAATGAGGTGATCCCGTTAATCAAATGACAACTCATGTCTATGGCTAGGAAACATAACCATCTTTGATTAACGAGCTAGTCAAGTAGAGGCATACTAGTGACACTCTGTTTGTCTATGTATTCACACATGTATTATGTTTCCGGTTAATACAATTCTAGCATGAATAATAAACATTTATCATGATATAAGGAAATATATAATACTTTATTATTGCCTCTAGGGCATATTTCCTTCAGTCTCCCACTTGCACTAGAGTCAATAATCTAGATTACATAGTAATGATCCTTACACCCATGGAGTCTTGGTGCTGATCATGTTTTGCTCGTGGAAGAGGCTTAGTCAACGGGTCTGCAACATTCAGATCCGTATGTATCTTGCAAATCTCTATGTCTCCCACCTGGACTAAATCCCGGATGGAATTGAAGCGTCTTCTGATGTGCTTGGTTCTCTTGTGAAATCTGGATTCCTTTGCTAAGGCAATTGCACCAGTATTGTCACAAAAGATTTTCATTGGTCCCGATGTACTAGGTATGACACCTAGATCGGATATGAACTCCTTCATCCAGACTCCTTCATTTGCTGCTTCCGAAGCAGCTATGTATTCCGCTTCACACGTAGATCCCGCCACGACACTTTGCTTAGAACTGCACCAACTGACAGCTCCACCGTTCAATGTAAATACGTGTCCGGTTTGCGATTTCGAATCGTTCGGATCAGTGTCAAAGCTTGCATCAACGTAACCCCTTACGATGAGCTCTTTGTCACCTCCATAAATGAGAAACATATCCTTAGTCCTTTTCAGGTATTTCAGGATGTTCTTGACCGCTGTCCAGTGATCCACTCCTGGATTACTTTGGTACCTCCCTGCTAAACTTATAGCAAGGGACACATCAGGTCTGGTACACAGCATTGCATACATGATAGAGCCTATGGCTGTAGCATAGGGAACATCTTTCATCTTCTCTCTATCTTCTGCAGTGGTCGGGCATTGAGTCTTACTCAATCTCACACCTTGCAGTACAGGCAAGAACCCTTTCTTTGCTTGATCCATTTTGAACTTCTTCAAAACTTTGTCAAGGTATGTGCTTTGTGAAAGTCCAATTAAGCGTCTTGATCTATCTCTATAGATCTTTATGCCTAATATATATGCAGCTTCACCGAGGTCTTTCATTGAAAAACTCTTATTCAAGTATCCCTTTATGCTATCCAGAAATTCTATATCATTTCCAATCAGTAATATGTCATCCACATATAATATCAGAAATGCTATCGAGCTCCCACTCACTTTCTTGTAAATATAGGCTTCTCCAAAAGTCTGTATAAAACCAAATGCTTTGATCACACTATCAAAGCGTTTATTCCAACTCCGAGAGGCTTGCACCAGTCCATAAATGGATCGCTGGAGCTTGCACACTTTGTTAGCTCCGATCGACAAAACCCTCCGGTTGCATCATATACAACTCTTCTTCCAGAAATCCATTCAGGAATGTAGTTTTGACATCCATTTGCCAAATTTCATAATCATAAAATGCGGCAACTGCTAACATGATTCGGACAGACTTAAGCATCGCTACGGGTGAGAAGGTCTCATCGTAGTTAATCCCTTGAACTTGTCGAAAACCTTTCGCAACAAGTCGAGCTTTATAGATAGTAACATTACCATCAGCGTCAGTCTTCTTCTTGAAGATCATTTATTTTCAATGGCTTGCCGACCATCGGGCAAGTCAACCAAAGTCCATACTTTGTTCTCATACATGGATCACATCTCGGATTTCATGGCTTCAAGCCATTTTGCGGAATCTGGGCTCACCATCGCTTCTTCATAGTTCGTAGGTTCATCATGGTCTAGTAACATGACCTCCAGAACAGGATTGTCGTACCACTCTGGTGCGGATCTGGATCTAGTTAACCTACGAGGTTCAGTAATAACTTGATCTGAAGTTTCATGATCATTATCATTATCTTCCTCACTAATTGGTGTAGGTGTCATAGAAACTGATTTCTGTGATGATCTACTTTCCAATAAGGGAGCAGGTACAGTTACCTCATCAAGTTCTACTTTCCTCCCACTCACATCTTTCGAGAGAAACTCCTTCTCTAGAAAGGATCCATTCCTAGCAACGAATATCTTGCCTTCGGATCTGTGATAGAAGGTGTACCCAACGGTCTCCTTTGGGTATCCTATGAAGACACATTTCTCCGATTTAGGTTCGAGCTTATCAGGTTGAAGTTTCTTCACATAAGCATCGCAACCCCAAACTTTAAGATACGACAACTTTGGTTTCTTGCCAAACCATAGTTCAAAAGGCATTGTCTCAACGGATTTCGATGGTATCCTATTTAGAGTGAATGCAGCCGTCTCTAAAGCATAACCGCAAAACGATAGCGGTAAATCAGTAAGAGACATCATAGTTCGCACCATATCTAATAAAGTACGATTACGACGTTCGGACACACCATTATGCTGTGGTGTTCCGGGTGGCGTGAGTTGCGAAACTATTCCGCATTGTTTCAAATGTAGGCCAAACTCGTAACTCAAATATTCTCCTCCACGATCAGATCATAGGAATTTTATTTTCTTGTTACGATGATTTTCAACTTCACTCTGAAATTCCTTGAACTTTTCAAATGTTTCAGACTTATGTTTCATTAAGTAGATATACCCATATCTGCTCAAATCATCTGTGAAGGTGAGAAAATAACGATATCCGCCACGCCTCAATATTCATCGGACCACATACATCTGTATGTATGATTTCCAACAAATCTGCTGCTCTCTCCATAGTTCCGGAGAACGGTGTTTTGGTCATCTTGCCCATAAGGCACGGTTCGCAAGTACCAAGTGATTCAAAATCAAGTGATTCCAAAATTCCATCAGTATGGAGTTTCTTCATGCGCTTTACACCGATATGACCTAAACGGCAGTGCCACAAATAAGTTGCACTGCCATTATCAACTCTGCATCTTTTGGCTTCGACATTATGAATATGTGTATCACTACTATCGAGATTCATTAAAAATAGACCACTCTTCAAGGGTGCATGACCATAAAAGATATTATTCATATAAATAGAACAACCATTATTCTCTGATTTAAATGAATAACCGTCTCGCATTAAACAAGATCCAGATATAATGTTCATGCTCAACGCTGGCACCAAATAACAATTATTTAGGTCTAAAACTAATCCCGAAGGAAGATGTAGAGGTAGCGTGCCGACGGCGATCACATCGACTTTGGAACCATTTCCCACGCGCATCGTCACCTCGTCCTTAGCCAATCTTCGCTTAATCCGTAGCCCCTGTTTCAAGTTGCAAATATTAGCAACAGAACCAGTATCAAATACCCAGGTGCTACTGCGAGTATTAGTAAGGTACACATCAATAACGTGTATATCACATATACCTTTGTTAACCTTGCCATCCTTCTTATCCGCCAAATACTTGGGGCAGTTCCGCTTCCAGTGACCAGTCTGCTTACAGTAGAAGCACTCAGTTTCAGGCTTAGGTCCAGACTTGGATTTCTTCTCCTGAGCAGCAACTTGCTTGCTGTTCTTCTTGAAGTTTCCTTTCTTCTTCCCTTTGCCCTTTTTCTTGAAACTAGTGGTTTTACTGACCATCAACACATGATGCTCCTTTTTGATTTCTACCTCCGCTGCCTTTAGCATTGCGAAGAGCTCGGGAATTGTCTTATCCATCCCTTGCATATTATAGTTCATCACGAAGCTCTTGTAGCTTGGTGGCAGTGATTGAAGAATTCTGTCAATGACGCAATCATCCGGAAGTTGAACTCCCAGTTGAATCAAGTGATTATTATATCCGGACATTATGAGTATATCCTCACTGACAGAACTATTCTCTTCCATCTTGCAGCTATAGAACTTATTGGAGACTTCATATCTCTCAATCCGGGCATTTGCTTGAAATATTAACTTCAACTCCTGGAACATCTCATATGCTCCATGACGTTCAAAACGTCGTTGAAGGCCCGGTTCTAAGCCGTAAAGCATGGCACACTGAACTATTGAGTAGTCATCAGCTTTGCTCTGCCAGACATTCATAACTTCTGGCGTAGCTCTTGCAGGAGGTCTGGCACCTAGCGGTGCTTCCAGGACATAATTCTTCTGTGCAGCAAGGAGGATAATCCTCAAGTTACGGACCCAGTCCGTGTAATTGCTACCATCATCTTTCAACTTAGCTTTCTCAAGGAACGCATTAAAATTCAACGGAACAACAGCACGGGCCATTTATCTACAACATAGACAAGCAAGATACTATCAGGTACTAAGTTCATGATAAATTTATGTTCAATTAATCATATTACTTAAGAACTCCCACTTAGATAGACATCCCTCTAATCATCTAAGTGATTGCGTGATCCAAAGCAACTAAACCATGTCCGATTAACACGTGAGATGGAGTAGTCTCAATGGTGAACATCACTATGTTGATCATATCTACTATATGATTCACGCTCGACCTTTCGGTCTCTGTGTTCTGAGGCCATATCTGTATATATGCTAGGCTCGTCAAGTTTAACCTGAGTATTCCGCGTGTGCAACTGTTTTGCACCCGTTGTATTTGAACGTAGAGCCTATCACACCCGATTAACACGTGGTGTCTCAGCACGAAGAACTTTCGCAATGGTGCATACTCAGGGAGAACACTTTTATCTTGAAATTTTAGTGAGAGATCATCTTATAATGCTACCGTCAATCAAAGCAAAATAAGATGCATAAAGGATTAACATCACATGCAATCAATATAAGTGATATGATATGGCCATCATCATCTTGTGCTTGTGATCTCCATCTCCGAAGCACCGTGCTCGTGATCTCCATCTCCGAAGCACCGTCATGATCACCATCGTCACCGGCGTGACACCTTGATCTCCATCGTAGTATCGTTGTCGTCTCGCCAAATCCTTGCTTTTACGACTATCGCTACCGCTTAGTGATAAAGTAAAACTATTACATGGCGATTGCATCTCATACAATAAAGCGACAACCATATGGCTCCTGCCAGTTGCCGATAACTCGGTTACAAAACATGATCATCTCATACAACAAATTATATCACATCATGTCTTGACCATATCACATCACAACATGCCCTGCAAAAACAAGTTAGACGTCCTCTACTTTGTTGTTGCATGTTTTACGTGGCTGCTACGGGCTTAGCAAGAACCGTTCTTACCTACGCATCAAAACCACAACAATAGTTTGTCAAGTTGGTGCTGTTTTAACCTTCGCAAGGACCGGGCGTAGCCACACTCGGTTCAACTAAAGTGAGAGAGACAGACACCCGCCGGTCACCTTTAAGCAACGAGTGCTCGCAACGGTGAAACCAGTCTCGCGTAAGCGTACGCGTAATGTCGGTCCGGGCCGCTTCATCTCACAATACCGCTGAACCAAAGTATGACATGCTGGTAAGCAGTATGACTTATATCGCCCACAACTCACTTGTGTTCTACTCGTGCATAGCATCAACGCATAAAACCAGGCTCGGATGCCACTGTTCGGGAACATAGTAATTTCAAAAAAATTCCTACGCACACGCAAGATCATGGTGATGCATAGCAACGAGAGGGGAGAGTGTTGTCCACGTACCCTCGTAGACCGACAGCGGAAGCGTTATCACAACGCGGTTGATGTAGTCGTACGTCTTCACGATCTGACCGATCAAGTACCGAACGTACGGCACCTCCAAGTTCTACACACGGTCAGCTCGATGACGTCCCTCGAACTCCGATCCAGCCGAGTGTTGAGGGAGAGTTTCGTCAGCACGACGGCGTGGTGACGATGATGATGTTCCACCGACGCAGGGCTTCGCCTAAGCTCCGCGACGGTATTATCGAGGTGTAATCTGGTGGAGGGGGGCACCGCACACGGCTAAAATATCGTATATCAAGTGTGTTCTTAGGTGCCCCCTGCCCCCGTATATAAAGGAGCAAGGGGGAGGCCGGCTGCCCTAGGCGCGCCAAGGAGAGAGGGGGAGTCCTCCTCCTAGTAGGAGTAGGACTCCCCTTTCCTAGTCCTACTAGGAAAAGAGGGGGGGAAGGAAAGAGAGGGAGAGGGAGAGGGAAAGGGGGCTGCGCCCCCCTCTCCTAGTCCAACTAGGACTCCCCTTGGGAGGGGGCGCGCCACCTCCTCGCTGCTGCCCTCTCTCTCCCCTCAAGGCCCACCAAGGCCCAATACTTCCCCGGGGGGTTCCGGTAACCCTCCGGCACTCCGGTTTAATCCGAAACTTCTCCAGAACACTTCTGGTGTCCGAATATAGTCGTCCAATATATCAATCTTTATGTCTCGACCATTTCGAGACTCCTCGTCATGTTCGCGATCACATCCGGGACTCCGAACAATCTTCGGTACATCAAATCACATAAACTCATAATATAACTGTCATCGTATCTTTAAGCGTGCGGACCCTTTGGGTTCGAGAACTATGTAGACATGACTGAGACACCTCTCCGGTCAATAACCAATAGCGGGACTTGGATGCCCATATTGGCTCCCACATATTCTACGAAGATCTTTATCGGTCAGACCGCATAACAAGATACGTTGTTCCCTTTGTCATCGGTATGTTACTTGCCCGAGATTCGATCGTCGGTATCTCGATACCTAGTTCAATCTCGTTACCGGCAAGTCTCTTTACTTGTTCCGTAATACATCATCCCGCAACTAACTCATTAGTCACAATGCTTGCAAGGCTTATAGTGATGTGCATTACCGAGTAGGCCCAGAGATACCTCTCCGACAATCGGAGTGACAAATCCTAATCTCAAAATACGCCAACCCAACAAGTACCTTTGGAGACACCTATAGAGCACCTTTATAATCACCCAGTTACGTTGTGACGTTTGGTAGCACACAAAGTGTTCCTCCGGTAAACGGGAGTTGCATAATCTCATAGTCATGGGAACATGTATAAGTCATGAAGAAAGCAATAGCAACATACTAAACGATCGGGTGCTAAGCTAACGGAATGGGTCAAGTCAATCACGTCATTCTCCTAATGAGGTGATCCCGTTAATCAAATGACAACTCATGTCTATGGTTAGGAAACATAACCATCTTTGATTAACGAGCTAGTCAAGTAGAGGCATACTAGTGACACTCTGTTTGTCTATGTATTCACACATGTATTATGTTTCCGGTTAATACAATTCTAGCATGAATAATAAACATTTATCATGATATAAGGAAATATATAATACTTTATTATTGCCTCTAGGGCATATTTCCTTCATGCACATCACTATAAGTCTTGCAAGCGATGTGACTAATGAGTTAGTTGCAGGATGATGCATTACGGAACGAGTAAAGAGACTTGCCGGTAACGAGATTGAACTAGGTATGATGATACCGACGATCGAATCTCGGGCAATGAACATACCGATGACAAAGGGAACAACGTATGTTGTTATGCGGTTTGACCGATAAAGATCTTCGTAGAATATGTGGGAGCCAATATGAACATCCAGGTTCCGCTATTGGTTATTGACCGGAGATGAGTCTCGGTCATGTCTACATAGTTCTTGAACCCGTAGGGTCTGCACGCTTAACGTTCGGTGACGATCGGTATTATGAGTTTATGTGTTTTGATGTACTGAAGGTTGTTCGGAGTACCAGATGTGATCACGGACATGACGAGGAGTCTCGAAATGGTCGAGACATAAAGATTGATATATTGGAAGGTTATATTCGGACAACGGAAGGGTTTCGGAGGTCACCGGATAAATATCGGAGTACCGGGAGGTTACCGGAAACCCCCGGGGGGGGGGGGGGGTCAATGGGCCTTCATGGGCTTTAGTGGAAATAGAGGGCAGCAAGGGAAGTGTGGGGCACGCCCCCTAGGCCCAAACCGAATTGGTTTAGGGTTTCGGGGGCCGGCCCCCTCTTTCCTTCTCCCCTCCTCCTCTTTCCTTCCCGTCCTAGCTGGACTAGGAAAAGGGGAACCTACTCCTAGTAGGAGTAGGATTCCCCCCTTGGGGCGCACCCTATGAGGCCGCCGGCCCCCTCCCCTTGCTCCTTTATATACGGGGGAGGGGGGCACCCCTAGGACACACAAGTTGATTATTGATCTCTTAGCCGTGTGCGATGTCCCCCTCCACCATAATCCACCTCGACCATATCGTTGAAGTGCTTACGCGAAGCCCTGCGCCGGCAGCTTCATCATCACCGTCATCACGCCGTCGTGCTGACGAACCTCTCCCTCGACAGTCAGCTGGATCGAGAGTTCGTGGGACGTCACCGAGCCGAACGTGTGCAGATCGCGGAGGTGCCATACTTTCGGTACTAGGATCGGTCGGATCGTGAAGACGTACGACTACATCAACCACGTTGTCATAATGCTTCCGCTTACGGTCTACGAGGGTACATGGACTACACTCTCCCCTCTCGTTGCTATGCATCACCCTGATCTGGCATGTGCGTAGGATTTTTTTTTTAAATTACTGCGTTCCCCAACATGAAGAACTCTGTCAATGACACTATCATCAGGAAGATTAACTCCCAGCTGAGTCAAGTGGTTATGGAACCTAGACATTCTGAGTATGTGTTCACTGACAGAACTGTTCTCCTCCATCTTGCAGCTATAGAACTTGTTGGAGCTTCATATCTCTCAACTCGGGCATTTGCTTGAAATATTAAATTCAACTCTTGGAACATCTCATATGCTCCATGACGTTCAAAACGTCTTTGACGTCCCGATTCTAAGCCGTAAAGCATGGCACACTGAACTATCGAGTAGTCATCAGCTTTAGTTTGCCAGATGTTCATAACATCCAGAGTTGCTCCTGCAGCGGGCCTTGCACCTAGCGGTGCTTCCAGGACGTAATTCTTCTGTGCAGCAATGAGGATAATATAACGCCCACGATGCAGCTATATCTCCCACGTGTCGAGGCACGACTTAGAGGCATAACCGCATAGTGGTTTTGTCGCAAGAAGGGTCATCTTCACACAATCCCATGTAATGAACAAGAATGGGATAAAGAGTTGGCTTACAATCGCCACTTCACACAATACATGAATATAATTCATACATCATCCAAAATACAATCATATATAGACCAACTACGGTCAAGATCCAGATGAAAATAAGACAACCCCAAATGCTATATCCCCGATCGTCCCAACTGGGCTCCACTACTGATCATCAGGAAAAGACACATAGTAACGACCACGTTCCTCGTCGAACTCCCACTTGAGATCGACCCCATCATCTGCACTGGCATCGTCGGCACCTGCAACTGTTTTGGTAGAATCTGTGAGTCACGGGGACTCAGCAATCTCACACCCGCGAGATCAAGACTATTTAAGCTTATAGGAAAGGATGGTGTAATGAGGTGGAGCTGCAGCGGCAATAAGCATATATGGTGGCTAACATACGCGAGAGAGAGCGAGAAGAGAAGCAACGGAGCGGTTGTCAACTAGCAATGACCAAGAAGTGATCCTGAACACCTACTTGCATCATACATAACTCAGACCGTGTTCACTTCCCGGACTCCGCCGAGAAGAGACCCTCACGGCTACACACGCAGTTGATGTATTTTAATTTAGGTCAATTGACAAGTTTTCTACAACCGGACATTAACAAATTCCCATCTGCCTCATAACCGCGGGCACGGCTTTCGAAAGATAATACCCTGCAGGGGTGTCCCAACTTAGCCCATCATAAGCTCTCACGGTCAACGAAGGATAAACCTTCTCCCGGAAAAATCCGATCAGTCTCGGAATCCCGGTTTACAAGACATCTCGACAATGGTAAAACAAGACCAGCAAAGCCACCCGAATGTGCCGACAAATCCCGATAGGAGCTGCACATATCTCGTTCTCAGGGCACACCGGATGGGCAAGATGTCGGGTTGGCATAGACCCTGGTTACCCAGGGGGCGCCGGACATCGCCCAGTTTGGGCCAGCACTCGAAGGAACACTGGTCCGGGGGTTTAAAATAAAGATGACCCTCGGGCTCGCGAAAACCCGGGGGAAAAGGCTTAGGTGGCAAATGGTAAAACCAAGGTTGGGCCTTGCTGGAGGAGTTTTATTCAAGGCGAACTGTCAAGGGGGTCCCATAAATCACCCGACCGCGTAAGGAACGCAAACTCAAGGAACATAATCCCGGTATATCGGAAACTAGGGCGGCAAGAGTGGAACAAAACACCAGGCATAAGGCCGAGCCTTCCACCCTTTACCAAATATATAGATGCATTAATTAAATAAGAGATATTGTGATATCCCAACATAACCATGTTCCAACATGGAACAAACTTCTACTTCACCTGCAACTAGCAACGCTATAAGAGGGGCTGAGCAAAAGCGGTAACTTAGCCAATCAACGGTTTGCTAGGAAAGGATGGTTAGAGGCTGACATGGCAATATGGGAGACATGATATAGCAAGTGATAGGTAGCGTAGCATGGCAATAGAGCGAACAACTAGCAAAGCAAAGATAGAAGTGATTTCGAGGGGTGGTCATCTTGCCTGCAAGGTTCTCAAAGTTGTCGAGAGCTTGATCCTCGTAAGCGTACTCAACAGGTTCCTCGTTCACGAACTCGTCCCCCGGCTCTACCCAAGACAAGAACACAAACAAACGGAACCACAATTAACAACGAGAAATGTACAAGCAACATGATGCAACACGTGTATGATATGCAAGATATGATATGCGATGCATATGCGTGCTCCGGAAGGAAAATGATGAACATGGCAGTAACTTGGCAAACCAAGCATGCCACTGGAAAGATGAGATGATTTCGGTCGAAATCGATATAAAGATCACCGGAATCGGATGCACGGTTTGCAAATGGCAAGCAAAACAAGAATGACACGAATCTGCGATAAACAGCATGATAGCACTTAAAATGCAACAAGTAACAATGCTACAGCACCCCAACATAGCAAAAAATCATATGACAGTAATCTACAGGAGATGCTTGACAAAAGATAAACACTGAGCTACGGCTAGTTCACAACATAACAAGCTCAAATAAGCATGGCAAAAGTGCAAAAGATAACAGGTTCACTGACTTAGTGAAAAACTGGACATGGCAGAAAACAGCATCAGGTAGCAATGTTCAGAGCACGAAATCAACATGCTACAGGAACTTAACATAGCAAAATAAGGCATGACAGTGTTCTACTAAATGCACATGACAAAAGTCCCTTACTGACCATAAGCCAAAAAGGGCCAGAAGATATGATGGCAAGCATGTAAACATAGCAAGTTTCGTTATCAGGTTTCAGACTTGGCGGAAAACAGAGCATGGCAGAAACAATAATATGAAGGCCTCTTTGTGAGCTTGATGCACTCACTACAGAGCAATACATGACAAACCAAGCATACCTACAGCAAGATGGCATGTCTATGAAGCTATCCATGGCAAGAAAAAAATCATAGCATGTATGGATCAACTACAATAAGCTTGGCAAAAATGAATATCATGTTAAGAATCTGCCAGAAATATTTTATAGCAAAAGTAGAGCACAATTAGATCATGCTATGGCACTCCATAATTGCAAAAAATTGCAGGAATGGATCAATTACAACAATAGCCACAAAACATCCTTACTGAATATCTCCAAAATATGCATGGATCTCTCTGTAGCATCAAGTTTACATGGCAACAAAATAACAGCAGACAGACTTCGAGAAATCAGTCCCTGAAATCAGAAATATTATGGGGCCTACTTTGCATGCTTGTGCTAGTCACCACAGAGATCACAAAAATACATGGCATACACCTTTGGAAAGATGGCATGGCATACTTCGAAACACATGTAGAGCTCATGCCCATAACATGCACAGATTAAATGATACAAAAATGACAAATCTCCAAGTTCTGATAAGAACTTGCAGATAACAGCAACTAGCCCTCTAGCAACAGAGATTTGGGCATCAAGATGACCTCTAATGAACATGGTGCAATTTAACAAAATGTAGAGCAGCACGAGACGAACAATTTGACATATTACACGTGCGAATCGGAGCTACATGCAAGGAGTTATGCAACTATGAACAGAGGCACTTGCTGTAAAAATCCAGGACTTAGAAAATTAGAGGGGGGCTCGGGGTCAACCTGCGCGTTGACCGGATCTGGATCCCGATCGGGAAGAGCTCGAGCTCGGCTCGGGGGCGCCGCTGGACGGCGATGGAGGAGGAGAGGGAGGCCCGAGGCGGCGGGCGGCGCCGCGGCGGCGGGGGTCGGCGCCGGCGTGGGGAGGCGGTGAGGCGGCGGCGGGTCGGCGATGGCGGCAGCGGCGGCCGGCGCCGAGGCGCGAGGGCGGCGGCGCGGTGCGGGCGCGGAGGCCGGGCGGCGGCGGGCGCGCGGGCCGGGCGGGCCGCGGCGTACGGGCGCGGGCGACGGCGACACGTGGCGGCGGCGGTGCAGGAATTTCGTCCAGCGCCGGGCGGACGTGTCCGGCGCGCGGAGGGACGAAGCTAGGGTTTGGACTGCGTTTGTTATTTTGGGATGCTCACATATTTATAGGTAGAGGGAGCTAGGAGGCTCCAAATGAGGTCCGGTTTTCGCCCACACGATCGTGATCGAACTACCTAGAGCATGGAAGGGAGTTTGGTGGGTTTTGGGCTGGTTTTTAGAGGGGTTTTGTTGGACACTCAAATGGACTTTGCGGATGCCCGGTTAACCGTTGGAGTACCAAACGACCTCCAAATGGAACAAAACTTGACCGGTGGTCTCCGGGTGGTATATTAAGGCCACTTGACAAGCCTCGGTCCATTCCGAGAAAGTTTGACACCCGCACACGAAAGGAAACAAGAGGGATGCGCCGGAGGAGATAGGAGCGCCGGATTGCAAAATGGACAACGGGGAAAATGCTCGGATGCATGAGACGAACACGTATGCAAATGCAATGCACATGATGACATGATATGAAAATGCATGACATGACAAAATGCAAAACGAAAGACAAAACCCGACCACGGAGGGAATATCATAACACATAGCCAAGAATGGCAAGAGTCGGAGTTACAAATATGGCAAGTTACATGCGGGGTGTTACAGATAATCCTCAAGTTACGGACCCACTCCGTGTAGTTGCTACCATCATCTTTCAACTTAGCTTTCTCTAGGAACGCATTAAAATTCAAGGGAACGGTAGCACGGGCCATTGATATACAATAACATAGATATGCAAAAAAAAACTATCAGGACTAAGTTCATGATAAATTAAAGTTCAATTAATCAAATTACTTAAGAACTTCCACTTAGATAGACATCCCTCTAGTCATCTAAATGATCACGTGATCCATATCAACTAAACCATGTCCGATCATCATGTGAGATGGAGTAGTTTTCAATGGTGAACATCTCTATGTTGATCATATCTACTATATGATTCACGTTCGACCTTTCGGTCTCAGTGTTCCGAGGCCATATCTGCATATGCTAGGCTCATCAAGTTTAACCCGAGTATTCTGCACGTGCAAAATTGGCTTGCACCCGTTGTATGTGAACGTAGAGCTTATCACACCCGATCATCACGTGGTGTCTTGGCACGACGAATTGTAGCAACGGTGCATACTCAGGGAGAACACTTATACCTTGAAATTTAGTGAGGGGTCATCTTATAATGCTACCGCCGTACTAAGCAAAATAACATGCATAAAAGATAAACATCACATGCAATTAAAATATGTGACATGATATGGCCATCATCATCTTGTGCCTTTGATCTCCATCTCCAAAGCACCGTCATGATCTCCATCGTCACCGGCTTGACACCTTGATCTCCATCGTAGCGTCGTTGTCGTCTCGCCAACTATTGCTTCTACGACTATCACTACCGCATAGTGATAAAGTAAAGCAATTACATGGCGATTGCATTTCATACAATAAAGCGACAACCATAAGGCTCCTGCCAGTTGCCGATAACTTTTACAAAACATGATCATCTCATACAATAACTTATATCGCATCATGTCTTGACCATATCACATCACAACATGCCCTGCAAAAACAAGTTAGACGTCCTCTACTTTGTTGTTGCAAGTTTTACGTGGCTGCTACGGGCTTCTAGCAAGAACCGTTCTTACCTACGTATCAAAACCACAACGATTTTTCGTCAAGTGTGCTATTTTAACCTTCAACAAGGACCGGCCATAGTCAAATTCGATTCAAATAAAGTTGGAGAAACATACACCCGCCAGCCACCTGTGTGCAAAAGCACGTCGGTAGAACCGGTCTCATGAACGTGGTCATGAAATGTTGGTCCGGGCCGCTTCATCCAACAATACTGCCGAATCAAAATAAGACGTTGGTGGTAAGCAGTATGACTATTATCGCCCACAACTCTTTGTGTTCTACTCGTGCATATCATCTACGCATAGACCTGACTCTGATACCACTGTTGGGGAACGTAGCATGCAATTTCAAAAAATTTCCTACGATCACGCAAGATCTATCTAGGAGATGCATAGAAACAAGAAGGGAGAGTGTGTCCACATACCCTCATAGACCGAAAGCGGAAGCGTTAGGTTAACGCGGTTGATGTAGTCGAACATCTTCACGATCCAACCGATCTAGTATCGAACGTACGAAACCTCCAAGTTCAGCACACGTTCAGCTCGATGACGTCCCTCGAACTCTTGATCTAGTAGAGGGTTGAGGGAGAGTTCCGTCAGCACGGCAGTGTGGTGACGGTGATGGTGTGTGATCCACGCAGGGCTTCGCCTAAGAACTACGACGCTATGACCGGAGGCGTAAACTATGGAGGGGCACCGCACACGGCTAAGAGAACAATTGATGTGCTATGGGGTGCCCCTGCCCCCGTATATAGATGAGGGGAAGAGGAGGCGGCTGGCCAAGAGGGGCGCGCCATGGGGGGAGTCCTACTAGGACTCCACTCCTAGTAGGATTCGCTCCCCCCTTTTCCTTTCTTACCGGAGGGGAAAAGGAAGGAGAAGGGGAGGGAGCGGGAAAGGGAAAGGGGGGCGCCGCCCCCTCCCCTAGTCTAATTAGGACTGCTATGGGGGGGCGTCCACCCCTTGTGGCCCTCCTCTCTCTCCACTAAGGCCCATGTAGGCCTAATACTTCCCCTGGGGGGTTCCGGTAACCCCTCGGTACTCCGGTAAAATACCCGAACCACTTGAAACCATTCCGATGTCCGAATACTACCTTCCAATATATGAATCTTTACCTCTCGACCATTTCGAGACTCCTCATCATGTCTGTGATCTTATACGGGACTCCGAACAAACTTTGGTCACCAAAACACATAACTCATAATACAAATCGTCATCGAACGTTAAGCGTGCGGACCCTACGAGTTCGAGAACTATGTAGACATGACCGAGACACTTCTCCGGTCAATTACCAACTGCGGAACCTGGATGCTCATATTGGTTCCTACATATTCTACGAAGATCTTTATCGGTCAAACCACAATAACAACATACGTTATCCCTTTGTCATCGGAATGTTACTTGCCCGAGATTCGATCGTCGGTATCATTATACCTAGTTCAATCTTGTTACCGGCAAGTCTCTTTACTCGTTTCATAATGCATCATCCCGTAACTAACTCATTAGTCACATTGCTTGCAAGCCTTATAGTGAAATGCATTATCGAGAGGGCTCAGAGATACCTCTCCGATACTCGGAGTGACAAATCCTAATCTCGATCTATGCCAACCCAACAAACACCTTCGGGGACACCTGTAGAGCATCTTTATAATCACCCAGTTACGTTGTGACGTTTGATAGCACACAAGGTGTTCCTCCGGTATTCGGGAGTTGCATAATCTCATAGTCAGAGGAATATGTATGAGTCATGAAGAAAGCAATAGCAACAAAACTTAATGATCATTATGCTAAGCTAATGGATGGGTCTTGTCCATCACATCATTCTCTAATGATGTGATCCCGTTCATCAAATGACAACACATGTCTATGGTCAGGAAACTTAGCCATCTTATTAACGAGCTAGTCAAGTAGAGGCATACTAGGGACACTCTGTTTTGTCTATGTATTTACACATGTACTAAGTTTCGGGTTAATACAATTCTAGCATGAATAATAAACATTTATCATGATATAAGGAAATATAAATAACAACATTATTATTGCCTCTAGGGCATATTTCCTTCAGGCTTTTCATTTCAAGGCTGTAATACCTCTTCCGCAGGGAGCTGAGCCGAGGTCTTGTAGATAGACAGGCTTCCTTACACTACAAAAAAATACACTTCCGTGATGATACGTGTTTGTCACAGTAGGTCACATTTTTTGTCATGCATGTACATCCATGACAATTTTATGACAGAATCAAGATAGTCATACCTGTGCTATCGTAGAAGTGTTCCATGACATTACAAAAATTATCATCATGGAAGTGTCCACTTCCATGACGATAAATCACGCGTCACAGAAGTGCTTTCGTCAAGGGTGACCGGCACGTGGCATCCACCGTAACAGAACGCCGTTAAGCTATCGGGTCCGGTTTTGGATCCGATAACCCGCTAACAGCCCCGACCAATGGGGATTTTCCACGTGTAAAATCATCATTGGCTGGAGGAAACACGTGTCAGCTCACCGTTGGGACAGATGTCATCCACTCATTGGACCCAAAGCGCCTATGATACGTCAACACGTGGCACGGCCCAACAGAGGCCCATTCCTGTGAAAAGGCCGGCCCGTTTGACTTGGTAAAAGGTGGCAGGCCGGCCCACGGCAAGCCTGTTAACGGCCTGTTCGCATATAGCTCATTTACAGCCCGCTAACCGAGGGCCCTTTTATGGCCTATCCGAATTAGGCCCAGTAGCGTCATCTAGGCCGTCCAATATAATTCCAGCCCATTTTAACTTCCGGCCCATGTATGGCCCATGGCGTCTTTTGGCCCATCTGAGGCCCTTAGTAACCCTCGGCCCGTTAACGGCCCGTGGTAAAACTGGCCCGTGATGAACAGTGTATCACTTTATACCCATTGACGGTCCATTATACCGTTGGGCCGTTTCCAGCCCATGTTATCTTTCGGCCTTCTCAGGGACCATTTATTCTTGGGCTCATTTCCAACATTCGTTTACTTACGGCCCGTTACAGGCCTTTTCTGCTTGTGGGCCAAATTTAACCCGTGGATACAGTCGGCCCATTTGTGGCCCGTTAATCTGTTGGGCCATTTTCATAGCATCATCAAATACGATCGTTTAACGACCCGTTATGGCCAGCCCATAAAACATACGATTTCCACTCTAGCCCATTTACGGCCCCTTATACGGCCCGTACAAGGCCCATAGATGAGACGACCCGTAGAAGGCCCATTGACCCGATGGCCCACAGAAGGCCCATTGACCCGACGACCCATAGAAGGCCCATGGATCCGCTGTCCCATGGAAGGCCCATGGATCCGACAGCCGATAGAAGGCCCACGGATCCGATAGCCCATAGAAGGCCCATGAATCCGACGGCCACAGAAGGCCAGGGATCGTCCGTCCCGTAGATGGCCCATGGAACGTACGACCTGTGGAGGGCCATGGTCACTACAACGTTTGGGCGAGTTGGCCCCCGTTACTCTATACTATCACCTCTAAAAAACATACACTATACAATAAAGAGACTAAGGCATAGAAACGTAGAATAATCCTACACTATACAATAAAGAAATTACAGCCGATTATACCCACTGGGCATTATGGTTCGGCACCAGTGATAATAAAGCATACACAAACAACAAATTACATACACTGGGCAAATACAGCTCATGCATCATGGACGCGCATCAACATAACTTACCATTTGGACTATAATCTCTTCAGAAAATAGGATTGGCCGGATTTAGATAGCAGAAATTTCAGTCTGCAAAATCTCCAATTCCTTCGTTGTTACCTCAGTGTCTTGTTTCATTTTTTTGACTCCTGCATCTAATACCTGCATGTCCAGTCTCAACTTGTTGATTGTATGTTCAGAATCATGCACACGTTGTCTTGCCACCTCTAGTTGATTCTCGAGAACATCAGCACATTCCAATTCCAATCCATAATCATTCGGTAACAGCCATGCCGCACTGCTCGCAGATCTTTGTGTTGATGTCACTTCATCCTGAAATGTTTCTGTAAGTACACATGACTAGGGCAAAAATATAGTTACAACAGTGAAGCGAGCAAGACAGACTATTTTGTACATGGCAAAATAGGACTAACAATAATGTTACACGTCATGAAGCATAAGCAGGTGATATTTTAAAAATTATAAAAAAGGTAGTTTGTGCAGCCTGCATACAGAAATCTCTCTTAGCTCACAAGAGGAGCATGATGTTGGGGCCCAATCCAAAACACAGACAAGTTACAAATTTAGACAGCACGTTGCGTAGAAGTAAGCAAGCAGTTGGCCATTCTGTAGCTCAATTAAAGTCTTAGGGAGCATAATGAACAGCAGAGGATTTCATACAAACATACTACAACAAGCAAAACTATGCAATCATTAGCCTAGTATAAACTAGATTGTGAGCCTCATTCAATAATAGTTGGTTAATAGACTTCAAAGCTTCAGGCACACTTCGGCAGAGTAATTAAATGGTAAGGCCTTTAATTATGTCAACTAATAGTTATACAAGTACCCAACATCAGGCATCATTCTTTGGGCATCTCATTAACTAAGGACAAATAAAGCAATTGAAAAGAGCAAATTAACTATGCCTGAAACAAACAAGGAATTGAACTGTTGAGTTGGATACAGTGACTTACCTTAACAGGTTGAAGAGGCTCAGCGCAGCTCCTACTTCTCTTGCAAGGCTCCTTCCTAACATCTTGTACTTGGAAATCCTCAATCTTATCTTCACTGCACCCCCTCTGCAAGGTGACACAAACTAGTTACTCATCTCCTTGGAAGATAAATATGCATACTTTCCAGTATGTGAACACAAAAGGATGAGATTATAACAAAACAACACCACATAATGAAACATGCCGCATCTCTTGCACTTGCACACAATGAAATGAGCATTTACTATGTGTGCACTATGTAGAAACTAGGCATACCTTCGAACTGGACCTCCAGGTACTCTTGGAGAGACTACTTTAGTGTACAGCCAAACCTTTATGTCACCTATGAGTTAGAAAAGGCCCCACTACAGCAGACCTTAGTGTTTAAATCGTTGACAAGCTCTGTTAGAGTGTCAGGTCAAGAACAACAAGTAATCAAAGCAAACAGTCCTAGTATGGCTGGCTAATGCAAACAAGCAATTGAACATATGTGTGAGCAAATCTTACATATCAAGAAAAGAAGCAAAGAAGGAGGCTTAAAGACCATCACTTGACTGACCAGATTTAAGGGGCATTTAAACATCATGTGCAACATATGAACTAACATAAACATTGCATATTCCGGATTCTACAATGGAATGCACATGTATTAGGTTATGCCATGTATGATGATGCCTAAATGTACACTATAGCAGGCAGGAGTGATTCATCATTGCACGCACAATTGAATCACAGGTTAAGGGCCAGTTCTATTCCGCCTTTTCAGGGCTTATTGTCAAAATAAGCCATAAAAGATGTAAAGAAGTCATTTTTGAGTTATGGGCTTGGGCTTAACTAATTTTGCTTTGGAGGGGGGTGTTTCGGGTAGAACCTCACTAAAAATTGAAGGGAAGGGGAATAGTGAAATGACTCTGTTGTCTGCCTATATTACACTCAAAATGCAACTGGTGACGCCCGCGTCACACCTCACCCTTAAGTAAAAACAAACACGCAAGCGTTCATTGCCCTGCCCGCTTGCATCTCCTCTCCCCTTTCCCTCTACCTCGATCCCCTGCCTGCAGCACTAGGGTTCCTCCAGCAAGCCGTCGCCACTGGTCCCATCTGGCCAGGTCCTCGACGATGCTCTGTCCAGCTAGGCTACATGGTCGGTGGGTAGGGGCAAATCTCCCTGGCTGCTCCTCCCTCTGGTGCCACCCTCATTCTCACGGTCTCCAGCAGCTGCTCCACTGTGGTTCGTCCAACGCACTACTCCGGCAGGTGCTGCACAACTACGGCTGATGCCACACTGCGGCAGAAGGCACCTTATTCCCCCTCCCCACCTCCCAGGCCATGGCCTTGAGGTGCTGTTGAAGGATGAGCTCATCGAACAAGGTGAGGATCTCCTCTTATTTTTTGCCAAATTTTCATTCTGATCCACTATACGATGAATTGCTATGAGCTGCTTCTGCTGCTGCTATATGATGCATTGCTATGAGCTGCTCCTGCTGCTGCTGTATGATGAATTGCTATGAGGTGCTGCTGCTATATGATGAATTGCTATGAGCTGCTGCTACTATATGATGAATTGCTGTGAGCTGCTGCTGTTGCTATATGATGAGTTGCTATAAGCTGCTCCTGCTGCTGCTGTATGATGAATTGCTATGAGCTGCTCCTGCCGATGCTATATGATGAATTGCTATGAGCTGCTCCTGCTGCTGCTATATGATGAATTGCTATGAGCTGCTCCTGCTGCTGCTATATGATGAATTGCTATGAGCTTCTCCTGCTGCTGCTATATGATGAATTGCTATGAGCTGCTGCTGGTATATGACGAATTGCACACTACTGCTGCTGCTGTATGATGAGTTGCTATGAGCTGCTACTGCTATATGATGCTTTCAGGTGCTTCTGCTATATGATAATAACCAGCCACTTGGACCATCGAATTTCAATAAAATAATTGTTCTTCATTTAAATGTGGGTCATGCGTTTTTCGTTTAAATTAGGCAATGAGATCTCTATGGAAAACATTGACCAAAGTAGATTGTGCCAAGTAGATGGTATCTTTGTATTTGCATTTTGAGCAAATAGTGATGGTCTGTTTTCCTATCATATTAATTACTGCGCTGGATTCAATTTGTGATGTTTGCAAGTCAAATTAATTTTCATATGGGCAGCAAAATGAAAAAATATAATCCAATCTAGAATTTTCACTTATCATACCAAAGATAAGCTAAAAACACAATGAAAAGAACTGGTTGGCTTATTACATGTAGCTTATATTCACATATACTTATTTTCTTAGGATAACTCGTAATAACTGTCCCTAAGAAACTTGGCCAATAGAACTGACATACAAATAACATGTCACGATGATTGCAATGGAGGAGTGACGTACCATAGCACACTGTATAGGCTCACCGCTGGCTCTCCTTTTTTTGCGATGTTCCATGAAATTGCCACATACATCTTGTACTTTTTCATTGTGTAACCCAATCTGCAAGTTGGCACGGCTAATTTTAGACATCTCTACATGATAATACATTCCATATCCCTTGCGCATATTTAAACCACCAATTAATGATTGTGTGCGTACCATAAACTAGCCATGACTCTGTGTGCTGGACTAGCAGGCACTCTAAGGGAGCCTAATGCAGTGTACTGGAATTCCTACATGCCACCTATGATTTTGTGTAATGTACTGCCTCTGTTCCTAAATATATGTCTATTTAGAGATTCCAGTATGGACCACATACAGATGTATATAGATGCATTTTCGAGTATAGATTCACTCATTTTGCTCCGTATGTAGCCTATATTGGAATCTCTAGAAAGACTTATATTTAGGAACGGAGGTACGAGGTAGTATCATGTATGACATCTACATATCTAATTTAGCAGCCAGTAGTAGAAATCATTGTCTGCACAAAGGGATTACTGGTCGAAAATCCTAGCAAAGCACGCTGGCAGGCACAGAACAATACAAGAGAGAGAGAGAAAGACACGCTTACAAGATCATAGCAATGCCTCGGTCCAGGATCTTGGTTGGCCAAGCTGTTAGATCCAGAAGAAACATCGTCCTTGTAGTTTTTGCTAGCTGCATAACAGGTAAAAGCGACCTTTTAGTATATTTGAAGTACATTGGGCAGGTGATGCTGGACGGGTTTAAAGGTGACAAGTACCTAGGCCGTGGCGGGTGCTTGGCATCTTGCCAGACGGTGGGAATCAGGTTAGAAACGTCAAGGGTGATGACGCTGCGCTGGCTGTCGGGGTCCGGTAAGGAGATCTAGAACCGTCGAGTAGGGTGTTTGTGGAGCGGCTCCGGTAGGGTGAACTACAGTGTGAGCAAAGCGGATCTGTGGCCGTGGACGAGGGCGTAGGTGAAGCTGCTCCGGTGGTTGGGTTAAGGATGTTGTCGACGATGCGGATCTGCGGCCGTGGACGGGGCGTCAGAAGCTACTCCGGTAGGTTGGATGAGGGTGTGAGGAAGCTGATCTGAGGCCGTGGACTTGTGAGTTGGCAAAGCGGCCCGGTAGGGTTGAAAATGGTATAGGCGAAGCTACTCCGGTGGGGTTGACGATGTTGTCGGCGAAGCGGCTCCGGTAGGGTTGAGGAAGGTGTCGGCGAAGAGGATCAGAGGCTGTCGACGGGGGCGGCGGTGGGGCGGCTCCGGGGGGGTGTGGACGAAGCGTCTCCGGTGGGGAGTACGAATGAGCCGCTGCAGATGCGCTGCGGTTGACGAGAGTATCGACGAAGCAGATCCGGCGTCGTGGACAAGGCCAGCACTGAATGGGCTGTGGTACAGTGGTGGATGAGCAGTCTACTTGTTTCTAGGGAAGGTGGGAGGGGTAGATGCGGCCAAAGAAGCAGATCCGGCGAGATGGACGCCGCTGGCAGTGAATGGGCTCTGGTACGCCGGTGGATGAGCAGTCTAGGGTTTCGAGAGGGGAGGGGAGAAAGGCCGATGAAGTACGGACGGCGTGATGTGAGATGCTCTGGTGTTGTGGAGTTAGTCATTTTTGTGGGAGGGGGAGAGGAAATGGGGGTGCCGTGCAGTGGGGGGAACCGGAAGTTACCAAACCAGCCCCGACCTATTATGTAGATGAGGGCGGTATTGTAACTGTTGGTCTCCGTGCACCAAGGACAAAAGGGGATTTCGCATGCTAAAGACTAAGGTGGCGGAAATTTTAGAAGGAGGCGGGAGATTTTGCCGCCCGCGGGATCGTTCGTATCCAGTTTCAACTAATTTTGGACCGTGCTAGCAGGAAGGTCATGCGAGACTTTGTACCCGAGGCACACGTCAGCAATTAATAACTGGTGTGTCCACCCCAGAAAAAAAGACAATAACGCGGGATGATGCGCCGATAACTTAGACGTTCACACGGGCGCGACCAATCGTACAGGTGTAGTGGCGCGTTCACAAAAAAGGGATCAAATGCTCAGCCTATGTATTTCTCGTGTAAATAGATAATTTAGTGCAATTGGTTATTTACTTTAAACATAATGCATTGACGTGTTAGTGTAGAGGCGCACAAAAAGAAGTCTGCTACTTAAAAGTGTTACCTCATATGATTACATAGCCTCCATTTCATAAATTGTGTACCCGTTGAATTCATCTATGAATATTACATATATTACTTCATAATAGAAACTTAAATCATCCAAGACTAATGATTTTGAATGCAAGAGTAACAATGGTGCATGTACATGATAGCTACATTGATTGTTTGAAGAAACATCACTGTAACTTTGGCATGCACAACTGAAAAGGTTTATTTAAATAGAAAAAATGTGATATGTGAGTGTCCAATCTTTATAGCGTTGAATCGATATTGTACCTTTGCCCACGATACGAAGTAGATATTGATTTATGTTCAAGCGATGCACGTCCACGATCGCTAGATAGTGTTACGTGAATGAATTGTGCAATCTCTCTCACACGCATACATATCTCATTTCCCTGTGGTCATCGGAATCACACACGCGCAATTCGTCTTTCTACCCCGTCCTACAAGTCTCTCACACAGAAACACACACGGTCTCTCTGTCGAACACGCCCACCCCTTTAATTCTGCCCACCCACAGCCACTAATGTCTCAAAGTATAATAATGTCTCTCACACATATGCCTAAGGTTAACTCGAGTTCCGGAACCATATGAATACATACAATGGGATTCCAACAGAGCACCTTTTGTTTTGATATTTCGCTCTCTCTCTCTATCTCCAACACATTGTTTCTCGCTTCATTTTTTTCGGCACTTGCATGCACACAGTTTTGTTTATCTTCGTGATGCTTTAAGTATGCCTCGCACAAATGCTATCTACCTATCCCTTAATATAGCTAGATATGTGTGACACAAACTCCTTCTCCCTACTAGAAAGATGCCCATGCGTTGCACCGAACATCAATATGCATTTGTATGAGTAGTTTATCTTGTGGGAGAAAAGGATGAACGAGGGAATGCCTTATTTGCAAATGCAGAGAGGGGTGTGGGTATCTTTTTGCAAAATTGCCACAGTTTCCTTCCTATCCGTCGGGTATAAATTGGATGGCCTATATTGCAGGATGGCAGGAACACCATCATCACCAACTCTGTTTTTATAAGAGTAGGGATATGTAAGTGTCACTGCCCCCCCCCCCCCCGCCCCCCGACACACACACCCACACCCACACAACCACACACACACTTCCCAACACCGAAGGAGTAGGGTGACACCTCGATCTTGATACTAATCTATCGACTGGCTTCTCTCTCAAACACACACACACGCACACACACTACCCGACACCGAAGGAGTAGGACGGCACCTCGATCTTGATAGTAATCTATCTACTCCTCTTTCAAACACACACACACACATACACACACACTCGCTAGTTGTGCCTTTGTGCCTACCGCGCACACTCTCGATACGTCTTTCTCTCCCTCCCCCTCCCCCACCCCAACAATGACAGCAGAAGGGTGACAACTCAATCTGATCGTAATCTGTCAATTGGTTTCTCTCTCGAACATTGTGTCTCTGTGCCTCGCTCAGTAGTCCCCCTCGATATGTAGACTTCTCGCGCGCGCACAGCTATAGTGACGATGACGCTGAACCCAGTGTGCCTCATTTTTACTAGCCTCATGTGATAGTTTTCACCCTGTTTTCTGTTTATTAACAAGGCAACCTTTTCTTTGTTACTACTAGTGAATCCGAAATCATTCGGGGTAGACATAAAATATATCACTTCAACCAAATTATCGCAGTAACTATTTTAAAAGAAACTAGCTAGATGCCCGTGCGTTGCACGGAAAATCAAGATGCATTCGTATGAGTAGTTTATCTTGTGAGAGAAAAGGATGAACGAGGGAAGGCTGTATTTGCGAACGTGGAGAGGGGTGTGGGTAAATTTTTGCAAAATTGCCATAGTTTTCTTCCTATCCGTTAGATATAAATCCGACGGCCTATATTGCAGGATGGCATGCACACCATCATCACCAACTCTGTTTTCTACTCCCTCTGTTCCTAAATATTTGTCTTTTTAGAGATTTCAACAAGTGACTACATATGGAGAAAAATGAGTGAATCTACACTCTAAAATATGTATACATACACATCCGTATGTGGTAGTCCATTTGAAATCTGAAAAAGACAAATATTTAGGAACTAATGGAGTATAAGAGTAGACATGGAGGTATATCAGCAGCATGGTCTACAACAAAAATGTGCTGGACTGGTTAGCGCCGGATGCTCGCAACGTGATGACATGAGTTCGAATTCTGTCTTTAACTTTAGATTTTTATATTATATATTAATTATTTAATATATACTTCTTTCGCTACTGTACTGACAGTGGAACCCACAGAGTACTTAAAATACAAGATTAAGGATGGACTTGTTTCTTTTTAACTTTCTGTACGAAGCTGTAGCCACCCTGCAAGTCACATGTACACTGTACATGTAATTAACTTTTTATAGAGGGACAATCATACACGCAATTAACTCAAATGGATTGGATTTCACTCTATTATTTCCAGCATAAGAGCATCTCCAACGGCATCCGGCAAATTTCCTCCCGTTTCCTTCCGCGGAGGACGACATCAAACGCCAGCGGCATACATTTTCACAACTCTAACCAACCAGATGAAATTCGTGCAAACACGGACTGATTTCATATAAGCATGAAGGATTTTGTATAGAAAAGCCGGATCTTCATATAAACATGATGGATTTCATTACATTTACATGAACTAAGCGGTGCCAATCCAGCTATCTTGGTATAATTAATACTCCCTCCGTCCAGAAATACTTGTCCTAGAAATGGATGTATCTAGACTTATTTTAGTTATACATACATACAATTTATCCATTCTTAGAACAAAAATTTCCCGCCAGCTGGAGAGGGAGTACATAATCTAAATGGCCACCCGCGGATCCCTTTGTCTTCCTCATGTCCGGCAGACACTTTGCGGGGTCGACGAAGGTCCTCGGAAGAGACGAAGAAGCAAAGAAACCACCTGAATGCGCAGTCGTTGCCTCGGCAGTGGCCTTCATGGGACCCGAGTGGCGGCTTCCTCTCGTGTTCTACTTCTCCTCAATGATGGCGGCGGACACGGAGAAGCTGGCCACCGACTCGTCGTTGTCCACGCACCCGGCTTCTGTCTCTGCCTGCATGGCGCTGTCGCAGGCACGGGAGGCGCGCCCACAGACACGGGAGGCGCGGTACGACGCGGCAGCGACGACGCCCGTACCGGTGTGCTCGCCGCCGTGCCGGCGTGGAGAAACTCGCCACTCCTCATTGAGCTGAACTGGAGCGGCGAGTTGCTGAACCACGCGCCTGCTTGGGGCGGCAACTGGCTCTGTCGGGCCAAGCGAGGTTGGTGAAGCACCGAGCGGCCTCGCCCATATCCAGAGGGCTCGGCGGGCCACCCAGCTGGGTAATATGACGGAGAACGGCTCCTCGGAAGCCATCGGAAGAGTGGAGAAATTGGTGAAGGCGGAGATGGGGGAGCGGCGGAGGGGGTGCGATTCTTGCCCACTTTCTGTCTGGCCTCGTGTAATAGAGGGCGGACGATAGGAGCTTGACCGGCGTCTGGCCTCGTTTAAACTGAGGGCGGACAGGAGGAGCTCGGCCGGTGTTGCGTTTAATTGCGGCCCGCTCATGAACGGACGTGTGGCCGGAGTAGGTTTCTCGGTTTGCATGCGGGTTTAACGGAGGGGTTTGATGGAGGCGAGGAGGCGTGTTCAGCCGGGCGTGCAGTGGACGGCGCAGTACTATTGGATTTGACAACTACAACTAGTATATTATAAAAAACAAAGAAGAGTAGTAGAGATAGAGATAAGAATAGAGACTAGGGAGGAGCACCATCTACTACTTCGTGGGCTACTCCTGCGCTCCATTCGGCGGCCGCAACGTCCCCTACAGCCACTCCCTCCCGCGCTCCATTCGGCGGGTGCTGTTGAAATTTGGGGAGCGCACTCTCGCGACTGCTAGCAGCGACGACTTCACCGACGACGACTTCTTCCCTGACCTCGGCAACCTCTTCCTCAACGACATGGGCGACAACCTCAACGCCAATGGTGCTGCTCCTGTTGCACCGTATGTGTTTCTGTCCTTCCTGTTTGAAACCGTGGTAGAATTCATGTTTCTAGTCTGTGTCCTAGATTCGATCTGTTCATCTACTATGCTAGTCCGCATGATTAGTTTAATCTCTGTTATAGCCGTCATGATTTATTTTGTAGTAAATCTCGTAGTAACTTGCTCATATATTCAACTGGCGGAACGTCCCCTACAGCCACTCCCGTTTCATGGACGGCCTAGTCGATGCCTCCAAGGAGCCCTTCGTCTACTGCTATGAGTGCCTGGTGCCGTTTTGGGGCTCGCCGGCGGACATCGTGCATCACCTAACGCAGAGGTGCGGCAATCACTACTGGCCCTTGGCGAAGAACATCAAGTACGAGACATGCTACCCGTTCACCGTGCCGGAGTCGCTGGAGGATCAGCGCCGCCTGCTAGTCTCGGAGGAGGACGGCAGCGTCTTCCTCTTGATCGTGGCCACCGGCGAGGCCCGCGCAGGCCACCGCCACATCTCTGTAGTGTGGGTCAGGGGCGACGCCGCTGACGCTGACACTGACACGAGGCCAATGTACGCGTGCGTGCTCACTAGTACTACCCCTCGGAGGTACGTGGGCGGCGACACTGGCTACGCCAAGCATACTTGGACTCTGCCGAGCTGGGACTTTCCCGCCGATGTGGACATGGAAAGGGCACGATGTTATTTGAACGCCAACGATGTGCACGGGGACTCCAAGGAGGTTCACCTGGACATCTGCATTATCAAGTTAAATGTTGATCATTAGTCTTCGCTCAATGTAATCCGCTGTCTAAGCATGTGGAGACTTCCATGCATGATCTTGCTCTATTGGAGTATCGCGCATGAATAAAAGTGTATCCATTTATGGTTTAGTCTAGAATCTTCCATGTGTGAATTTTTACTACAGTACTGGTGAAAGACTTATGATGAACTATTTCTTACATATCCTCTGCCCCCTCCCAAGTCATCCTGATTTAATCCCTCCGCCTAGGTGTATAAGGGCATGGTTAATACTTAAATAGTATAGCCAACTGTTGACTATAAGAAAGTGCCATGTCATCTGTAGCCAACATGTATAACAATGGATACTCAAAAACTAATTCTTGAAGATCATTTCATGCAAAGCACAATAACAGTTATTTCTTCACAAGTTTTGGATGCAGGTTGAACAGTTGAACGCTTTTGTTTGCAAAAGATACTTTTTTATCTATTTCACCCGGATGTTTGTGAGCTCTAGTGATGAAATAATATCCGAACAAACCTATCGATACCTGTTACACATGAGATGACCCCCACATCCTTTGTCAAAATAAACAACTCCCCGATCAATGCATTTCACTCTTCCGTGCAACGCACGGGCACCTTACTACTATAGATTAGTACGACCAAAAATTGTACTAACATTATATATAGTACGATAAATGATGATGCATGTCACCTAAAATTATAGGAGTATAATTGAAAACTATGTTCAAATACGAATCCAACGATATTGTTTTTGTTGACATGCACTAACATTTTGTCAGTTAAATCTTCAGTCAAATTCAATGGGGGATAAACCACGACCGATGTAGTCGTACTAGTGTAGAGGGCGGCGCTGCACGGGAGTCTCACCCCACTCGGTGCGCGGCAGTAAAGCCGTCATATCACAAAACCTAACCACTCCCAGTAATAAGTGGCCTGGTAAAATAAACGGACAAGCAACCATCACATCCCTTCGTCTTTTTTGCATTTCATCTCTCTGCATTTACTTTCTCCGGTTCATCTCGCACACTCGATCCCTAGCTACTACTCCTAGTATCCCTAGCTACTACTCCTAGGGCCAGTTCTTTTGGCGGCTTCCCCAGCTTTTCCCATAAGACTAGTCACAGTGGAGAGTAACATTAAGGCGCATCACTCATTTATTTGGGCTTCTAAACTACTACTAGTAGTACCTCCATCCTGGTTTATTCCTCACATTGTAATTTGTGCTAAATTTTGACCAAAGATTTAACTGATAAAATGTTAGTGCATGTAACATGCACTAACATTTCATTAGTTAAATTTATGATCAAAATTTGACACAGATTACAATGGGGACCAATAAACCAGGACGAAGGTAGTAGTTATGGGATTACTAATCTAGAAGCCTAAAAGAACTGGCCCCTGGTACTCCTACTAGTAGTAGTACTCAAGTTGGAATTCCAATTGCACGGCACAACTTTTAGGCAAAAAGTTCGATACAGGGTGTAGGAAGCGGTTTGGGAATTTGCATGCCTTTCCAACCAGTGAGATACTCCGTACAAAGTACGACAGAGAAATAACCACAGAGAAGGAAGCTAAAAGTAAACAATCAAACGAGCATTTTTGCATTTCTTTTGCATTGAATCGTTTCACAAGCTTGACTAGTGCTGTTTTTCTACTTTTACAAAAACTGCATCTTAATGTTAAAACATGCATTTGCACGTACATAAGTAATAGTAGTACTCCCTCCGTCTAGGTGTATAAGTCTTCCCTCCTTCTTGGTCACGGTGCACAACCAAAGATGACTTATTGACCTGGACGGAGGGAGTAGCACTTACAGTCCACTTCTAAATATTTGTCTTTCTAGATATTTTTCGATAAGTGACTACATACGGAGCAAAATGAGTGAATCTACACTTCAAAATATGTCTATATAATCCGTATGTGATAGTCCATTTGAAATCTCTAAAAAGTCAAATATTTAGGAACAGAGGGAGTAATATATTAGGAGTATATCAAAACAAGAGTGATTTCTTTCAAGTTTGTGAACAAGTACTACTATTCTACTACTTTGGATCCGTCGCAACGCACGGGCACATTGCTAGTAAAAGGAAAAGGCCTGCCGCGTTCGCGTCGCGCTCCCCCCACACACGCCCGGGAATCGGGAGTACTCCACGGCCTGTCCGGCACGACACATAGTTTAGGGAAGGCGTGTTGCCTAGCATTTTCACTTTCATGTGGGACCGCCGTTGAGCAAACCGACTATTGGCAAACCGCACCCCGCCCATCGCCGGGTTGGAAAACAGAAACGAGGGGAAGATCTAGCTGTAGGACGGAAGCCAAGAAATTTGGTGTCATATGGGGCTCGTTGATAGAGTAGGAGCATTCCGTACTACTCTGCTCCTACTAGTACCAAGTTTGTACTATACAACTAGTACTACCACTATACAACTAGTAGGTACGTGCACGACACAGATTCGTAGGAACAAAAAACGGGAAGATCTTGTTTTGGGTGATTTTTTTTCTTTCAACGTAGTATGAATAATATGATGTGGGGGCCACCCATGAAGCTTATGTGGCTTGGTTGCATGGCTACGAAAGGTTAGAGAAAAATAAATAGATAATGTGTTTAGAGTGCACTCCACTAAACAGATATACTTCGGATCCATTGCAACGGGCCGGCACATCTATATCTATACCCCCTATATAGTGTGTGAATAACTTTGAAAGTTGGTCGTTGGATGAAGCCAATCCGACGGTACAAAGATGGCAAATCCGAGCACTACTGGCCATTGGATATCATCTACATTCCACCAGATTCTGCCACATGTAGAATCTAGAAGACTCCATGGTTGAACTTCATTCATGACTAACTTTGCCACAACTAAGCTTAGGCAAAGTGTGTCTGAAACAAAAAAAATATGGCTAACAAAATGGCCACCACATGTGTGGCAAGATTTGGCAAGAAGTTGAGTCTATGACATGTGGACCATGTAGCTAGAAAAGTGTGGCAAGCCACAAGTGTAGCAATGAACCAAACACATGCCTGGTGTGTTTGGTAGGGTGTATGAAGGGTGCATGATCCCAAGAGTTCCCTTCTCGGCCCATTTTTGGGTGTTTGGTAGAGTGTATGGAGGGTGCATGAGTCCACACTAGATTAGCACAAATACACTAGAAGCATGCATGAAGAGAGCATACATGAAGAGGGGTGTTGAGTTGAGCATGCATGAAGAGGGAACAACTATGCTGAGACGAGAACGCAACCAAACACACTTGTGGCACGCCTAAGCTTAGGCGTGGCAACCTTAGGCTATAAACCAAACCATAACTTTGAAAGTTGGTCGTTGGATGAAGCCAATCCGACGGTACAAAGATGGCAAATCTGAGCACTACTGGCCGTTGGATCTCATCTACATTCCACCAGATTCCGCCACATGTAGAATCTAGAAGACTCCATGGTTGAACTTCATTCATGACTAACTTTGCCACAACTAAGCTTAGGCAAAGTGTGTCTGCCACAAAAAATGTGGCTAACAAAACGGCCACCACAAGTGTGGCAAGATTTGGCAAGAAGTTGAGTCTATGACATGTGGACCATGTAGCTAGAAAAGTGTGGCAAGCCACAAGTGTAGCAATGAACCAAACACATGCCGGCACGCCTAAGCTTAGGCGTGGCAACCTTAGGCTGCAAACCAAACCATAACTTTGAAAGTTGGTCGTTGGATGAAGCCAATCCGACGGTACAAAGATGGCAAATCCGAGCACTACTGGCCGTTGGATATCATCTACATTCCACCAGATTTTGCCACATGTAGAATCTAGAAGACTCCACATGTAGAAGCATAATGCACAAACCACCAGAATCTCATGCGTGCAATGCACGTGTACCTTACTAGTAGTTGGTAGTAGTAATAAACAAATTCCGGGTTTGGCACGAGCTCGTACTGCGGGAGCACCACAAGGCCTGCCGCAGGAGTTACATTTCCCTCTCGGGGTCCACAGGACCAAACTTCAGTGGCTTAGTGCCTAGCCTATGAGAGCAAGTACAATAAGGTGATGTAGGCGGGCTGTAAGACATTAAATATTATATTTTTGCTTAGTTGGACGAGAGAGAAGATGAAAGAGAAGAGAATCAGGCTACTAGTTAACAGCCGGCTGCAACACGTGCTCCTAGGCATTTTATGAGAGAGCGAGGTGGGTCATGTAACAACAAAGTAGTACATATTAATATTCAACTATTGTACTTGCTGGCTACAAGCTTGGCTATATGTGATGTGGCAACATCATATAGCCAGCAGCCGGCTATATTATTAACCATGCTCTGAGTCAATGACATGCGGACGTTAAATGCGGCTGGCCCACATGTCATTCTCATGGTGGTGGTGTGGTTCGCGACTCACTCGTTCGAGATGAACCGGCCGGTGGTGGCGTGGCCGTGGTGATGGTGCCACAGCTGGGCGTCGGGGCGTTACGAGGCATAGATGGCCACACCGGCGGGTACAACCTGTAGTACAGAAGTACTCCAGCTGAGGATTGATGCCCGGGACAAAATGTGTCACAGCCGCTGGATGAAAATTCGATGGTGCGGGACGTGTGGTGTCATGGGTTCGTGTGGCGTCGTGGGAATCGCGTGTGGCTGTGGTAGAAACTTGATGCTCGCCGCATTTAAGGTGGCCCACATGTCATGCACACAAAGGCAGAGGGGCAGTGCGGCCGAGAGGGGTGAGGCGCACGTCGGGGGACGTGCTGTCGTGGGTTGGAGCGGTGTCGTGGGAATCGCGAGTGGCAGTGGATGAAACGTGATGGTCGCCGTAGTTGAACTTCCATGGACAAGCTGTCATGTCTACGGACACATGCATTGCATACCGATCACTAGAAGGAGTAGTAGAGAAAGCTAGGCAGATAAATAGTTCCTTATAGTTAAGCGGACCCACGCTACTACTTGTTCCAAAGACATGCACACCATCGAAATAGTCCATCTATATCAATATACATGGTGAGGGAATATTTTTTTACAAGAGAGGAAATAGTTCATCCATCCATAATGCCCTGTTGCTGGTGCATCATCATCATCATCTTCTTCTTCTTCTTCTTGTTCTCATTTTCTGTGGGAGACAGCTTCGCAAGAAGCTCTCTGGACCTTGCAGCTATCTCGAAACTCACATGGGCAGCGAGGGCAGCATATTTTATCCGCTCTTACGTCAAGGGATAATTCTCCCATCTAGATGACCTTAATGCCAGCATCTCGTCACCCTTCTGAAGATTTGTTCCTAGCACAAAATTTGCTACGTCGAATAGGGATGGTGTCGGTTTATCACAATCTTCTACAAGAATTTTTATTTTGGTTTGTAGGTCAGCGATGCTTTTCAAATCAAGGTTGTACGGCTCCAACTTTTGTTTGTCCCCTGCGATGGCTGCCCCACAGAAGTATATGTCCTCCCAAGACAAGAAATCGTGAAGCTCACATGGTATGGAGGGCACGTGTATGATGTGGTACACCAAAACATCATCTTCGAGGCACAGCTGAAGGACAGCGGCGCGTTGGATCTTCCCAGTGGCACGCTCAGTGTACTCTGTGCCAAGACCGATGACATTCATCTCCACCTTTTGGAGGGAGTTGGATACATTGTTGATCCACTTCCGAACAACCCTTGGGTGGTCGGTGACTGTGGCAACTATGCTCAACGAGCCTTCGAAGAGGACATGTTAGACGCTAAAAACCTGCATCTCGATCTCTTTCGCCATTTGGAACCGCTGGACCGGAGGGCTATGGTTTGGAGAATTAGGATTAGATGGCTAATCTAACTGAAGAAGATTATTATTTATAGGGGCTTCGGAATTACTCCAGGAGGATGTGAAGAGGTTAAAACAATGTGAATGTTGTGTGGTTTGGATGCAAATGAAGATCAAGGAGTAGTGAAAAAGCCGAGGAAAATCGGTTCCCGATGGAGAAGTAAATGGGAGAAGTTATGCGCATGCATGAGGAGAGGTGCTGTGGTTTGACTGCTGCATGCAATGGATTGGACGGGCTCTTCGGTTGCCTTTTCTCTCTCCCACACGCACAGAGTGGCCCACTTGCATGCTGCAGTTTATTGGCTAGAGTCGGGCTGCAGCTGCTCATGCGTACGCTAATTAATGCTGTGAATGCGGGGCATGGAGGGAAATGGGCGCATGCAAAATGGTATATACGCAGACTAATTAGAGAAATACTGAAAAAAGTTATGCGCAGACAAAAGAGGACCGGAGGGAGTACTACTCATGTTCCTACTACGGTTAAGGAATATGCGGTTATCCTCAAAAAAGAAAAGTCCTTCTTCGCGCTTCCGCATGCACGAGAATTTGGTTCCGCTCGCAATATGGATGATAGCTGGAGGATGAAGTGAACCCAGAGGCATGCTAGCACGGGAGTGTACTCATGTTCCTACTACTCCTACTACTAGTAGTAGTACAACTGTGGTGCACTTGATGGTCAAAATACTATTATTCATCCGGTCCTCACAGTGAAGTGACAAGACCCTGCGCCCGAGGTGACACCAGTCCAGGCAGCGTGTCTGGGTTACCAAAGTCAGCCTCACCTTGTGCACTGTGCAGTCACTGTCACCGCCGCTGTATAGCACGCCTCGCCTTGTCTCCCTCTCCCCTAGCACCACTCCATCTCCATCTCCGTCTCTCCGGAGATCCTGAGGTCACTCTTCATTATCTCACTGTGCCCCCGCATACCCTCGCCTCGCTCGCCTCCCCTAGTACCACTATTCCCTCGCTAGCCGCTCCAGCACCGACAGCCTTCTCCCCCGTAA
The DNA here is from genome assembly GCF_002575655.3 of Aegilops tauschii subsp. strangulata. NCBI lineage: Eukaryota > Viridiplantae > Streptophyta > Magnoliopsida > Poales > Poaceae > Aegilops > Aegilops tauschii. Next base: position 432,370,069 of record NC_053035.3, read on the forward strand.
CTCAAGCCCCCCAAAACCCCACCTTCCAAACTCCACCATGGCCGAACGCGAACCGCGCAGGATCCATATGAGCCGCGATTGGAGCTATCTCCCCAGTGACGTCCTCGACCTCTGTTGTTCGTGTATGGATATGTTGAGCACCCTGCGGCTGGCTGCATGCTCGAGGGGCATGCACACGGCCATCGTTTAAGCGAGGCCTAAGCTTTTCAAGACACCCTGCTTGCTGCTATCTAGTCTTGCGAGATTGGCTCACCATGATACGGAGGCGTACATGATGCCCCTCGACTTCAATCCGATCTCCATTAGCCGAAACTTGTTTGCAGGTATGTAGTGGGTCGCCGTACATCATTTCCCTCGACTTTGATCCGATCACCATCGCCCGAAACTTCTTGGCAGGTATGTACTGGGTCGGCATGAACTCCCACTAGATGGCTGCCGTCAGAGAAGACGGTAAAAGTTGGTGCTCATGAACTTCCAGACCTCCCAAGAGATTATCCTTCCTCCGTTGGATTATATAGAGTATTACCATCGCGGTCCTAGTCATCTAGATTACCGCGTCAGTTGGACGGACCTTCTTTTGCAGAAGATTGTAATCTGCCAAGTGCCCACACGACATGCGGATTACACAGACTTCAAGCTAATTGCCTTGTTCGACAAGGGACTCACCTATCTTTATGCCGGTGCCTTCTTTAGATGGAGACAACTCCGCTCGCAGTGGATCGTCGTCAAAGCTGATACACACTTCTGTGATGCTATTGAACACAATGGCATCATCTACGCGATCGACAAAGCAGATGGCACCATGTATTGCTGGGACAACGCGTGTAAGTTGTTTCCGTCTCATGTTAATGATGACGCCATGACACTGTTTGAACTTTTTGTGATGATTGGCATATCCCTGTTTGAGTAGAATTTGAGAACTATGGCAATGTATTAGAGACACCGTAAATCAGCTATATTTTGAATGAGTTAATTCATGCGATTGTGATCATGTCATTACAGCCAATTTGTACCCCTGAATAATCAAACGGTTAGGAATATATGGATATTCTCCTTATTTTACAATAATCTATATACTACTACTAAATATGAGTGTGTATCAATGGCCATGTTAGTTTCCTCATTTTCATGATGTAGAAACATGCACCACACTGTTGGTTTCATCTAACCATACATTAGGGAAGTAAATGTGCATATGGAGAACTCTATATTTGGAAGTAGTGAAATCCTGTAATGCTTACCATGTGTACATACCTATATTCGCCCTTCAGCAATCAATGGCTAGAATAATATCCTCACAAAATTTTTGCCACAGAACACGATTATATAACAATGCATGGTCTGTTAGTTACCTTGAAGAATTTGTTTGTGAGGACAGAACATGATTCCATAACATGCATGACATGGTAGTTTCCTGTGAAGAATCGATTGCGAGATAACATGAGTATAACCATGCATGGCACTTCTATATTTTCGAACCCAGTATACATTTCCCTGTATTTTCCTCCCAGTTCCAATAGGGACATATCAATGCTGTTTCTTGCATTATCCTACTCATACTCTGAACAATGTTGATCTTACATTAATAATGCATGTCCTTTTTGATATGATGCAGTGTCCCTATAGTTATTGCCCTTTGTAATCACACCACCTTTGCCAATAACAGGGAAGCACAACTGGTTCCTCGCTCGATCAGACGACGGCAAAAGACGTATGATCATTCGGACACATGAGCCGGAAAAGTTATATTGCAAAAACCCCACTGTATACAAGCACCGTGAAATATGTGAGTATCCGGACAGTGGCTGTTATGTCTATGAGCAGGATACAAGCTTGTTGGGGCCTTAAGGATTTTTTAGTTGGAGGCAGGTAAACAGCCTTGGTTCACACTCTCTGTTTCTCGGACTCAATTATCCGATTAACCAGGAGATCACCGTTGGCAAGGACCTTGATGGCAGAGAGGCTCTGTTTGCTATGGAAAACTGTGTCTACACGACGAGCCCTAGGAGTTCGGGAGCAAACTCCCCTGATTGTCAACGATACATCCTGCAGCCAAAAGAAGGTGAGAATGACAAAGGCATCCGGATTAACTTTGATCCTTGGATGTCTCAATTACGACAGGCAGTGATGTGGTTCAAGCCTTCAGGTTGATAGGTAATTGGGCTGTTGCGTCGAAAGGGTGGAGATTATTGGTCGCTGAAGCGGGGCTGCAAATTATGATGGTGTTGGATCATCTCTTCGAATGACTTTTTTGTCTTTGCTGCTTGTTCTGGATGGGTTTCTTTTGTTATGCATATTCCTTGTCATTTGGTCATCCTCGTCTATGTCACTCTTACTATGTAATAGTTGGCTCTGTTTAGCATGCCATTCTCGTCTGGATCACGAGAGTCTGAGCGCTGCAGATGGGTGCGTTTTGGTGGTGTAGCAAGACTTCTTATGAACTATCATGTCTTGCTGTTTATGTCAGTAGTAGTCACTAGTCAGTGTTTGAATGTTGTATATATCGTTGTTTCGAACTGTTTATTGTCTCGAACTACTGGTGGGCTAAATGAGGGCATCACCATTCTCCAGTGTTCAGAGTGTATCTCCTTTTTTCAAGTTATATAATTTGAGCTGAGTGTCTTTTCGATGATGTACACTTGTTTGGGACAGTGAGGTGTCGTTGAATATGGGCTGAGTAGTAATGCAAGCCAAACAGGTCAATTATGATTCTTAGGCCAGGCTCTCAAAAGATCCTATAAAAAAGGCCGGGCTCTCCAAAAAAGAAAGAATAAGGACTCTTAGGCCGACATGTGGGCGCCACCGGTGTTTTCGTGCGCTTGCGCGCCGAGAGCATATTGGAGCGTGTTCGAAATTCAAGCTACCTTTTCATCCCCAATCTCCCGCCCCTCCCTCACCTCTGGAATCTCGATTCCTACTCCAGTTCCCCCAAATCCCCCTCGTGTACTCCATGTACTCAAGCTCACTATCATGTCGCCGGTCAACGCGGATCTCCGAGCCGGAGATCCTGAGGTCCGTCCTGCCTTCGGTCGTTGCGTGCTGTCGCTCAACAGTGGCATGGCGGCGCTTGACGACTAGTTTGCCGACAAAGTGCTGATGGTAACCATCAACGGCGACCAGCCTCCTGTTTTGCCAGACGACCTTGTCAAAGCTCTTGGCATTGCGCACGGCATCCAAATAAGTGACTTGCTCGTCGAAGTCCGTCCGCCACCGGTTGATTTCTTCGTCAGGTTCTGGACAACTTTCGACTGCAGTCGTGTGTTCGAATCTTCCCGGCGTTTGTTCTGCGCTGGTGCGCTGGTAAGCTTTGATCGGTGGCACCCAGGATGGGGCTCGGTGCCCTCTGAGCTTGAGTTTTTAACAAAGCTTACCTTCCACGGCATGCCTCGACGTGCTTGGAACAGCGAGTCCATGAATGAGCTTATCAACGACCTTGGAGGTGAACTCGTAAGTATGTTTGTTCCTCCAGACAGCTGGGCTCTGACGGTTATGGCATGGATGAAGAAGCCGTCCACCATACCGAAGGTGATTGGTGTTGAGATACCGGTGCTGGAACCGGGGTTGTACTATTCGTCGCCACCAAGGCCGCCGCGGACCACGTTAGGGATGTACCTGTATCGAGTGTTCGTGGATGTCGAAGAAGTGGTCAATCCATCAATCGAAGTCCTGCTGCCGTCGCTGGTGCCAGGGTCCATCGATGACGTCCATTACAGGAGTCAATGTCAGACTTTCCCCGTGTTGCTCAGAACGATGGATGGCACAGGGCCTACTCCATGGCGCGGCGGAGGCCACTGCTTATTTGGGAGAAGAGGCAGGGCTGGCTTCCTGGATGTGCTCTAATTTGAGGTAACAACTGAATCTTGTTAGATACTACTAGTTAAATCTGAGCTATGGGTGTGAAGCACTGATGTGCCAGTACATTTGATTGTGACCTGTTCTAATTTTGTACCTGAACTTTTTTTAGAAAGGGTTGTACGTCAACTTAATGTGCTAGCAGAACTTATTGTGTTGTCTGTCTGTTTTCTTTGCACAACATTCAAGATATTTCCCTGTCATTGATAAAGAAGATGAACCATTATGTATGAGTTCGTTGGTTTCAACATAGCCCTACCCGTAGCGATCCACTGCTTCCATCCTGATTGTGCCGCTTGCATGAAATTTTTGTATGCAAGTTAAGTGTGCTATGATGTTCTATATGATTGTGTCAACTATATAAGTTTTTACTGAGCATCATCAATGCATATGGCTGAAAGATGTATTTACGAGCATCGACCGATGGGTCTCTCACACACACACACACACACGCACACGCACAAGTGGGACCCGTTGAATTATTTCTTTGCTCGTGACAGCTTTTAATTAGGTTCCACTGTAATCTAACTTTTTCTTAAGTTATTAATTGAGCTCCGTGACTTCAAAAAGTTGTACAGAAGCCTTGTTTGGGCCTTTCCGGCGTCGCTGAATGTGGGCTGAGTAGCCATGTTAGGTTGTACTGTACTACAGAGGCCTTTTTTAACATCAGCAATGCAACTGGGCTGGCACTTGTACACAATATCCGGGTCAACTTGTTATTCTCCGCCCCGCTGGGCTGCAAACTTTCCTAGGAGGTATGCATTAGGCTTAACAAGAAAATGGACTTTAATAAATAATAAATGGGATGTAATTATAATAACTGGGCAGTAACTATAAAAATATGCAACAAACGCGTAATTAGTTTAAAAAATATATTATTTTTGGATTTTGAAAATTTTAATTTCATTACTTGTTGCGCGCACAATATTTCGTTGGATTTTAACGTAATACAACTTTATTTTGAAATTATATTTAATCTGACTAGAAATTTTGGATAAAAAAAGTTGGGATCCCATAAAAATGTGGGATTTTTTTTCTAAATTCTGTTTTGAGCGGTTGGTTGAAATTATTAATCGTTGTCCTAGCTAGAAAATGGGCTGTACTTTTACAAACTATAAATGGGCTGTAGTAAATTCCATTAGAATTAAAAAATGGGCTATACATTCTTACAAATCGCAAATGGGCTATATGTTCTCTGCCACACACTTGTGGGCCTTCTAAGTTGACGCGTCCCCTAAAAAAACTAAGTTGACGCGTATGCAAGGCTTTGTCAACAACACACCTTTCTGGCAGTTGTGGCCGTTGGATGTCCATCCAACGGATGTCGTGCTTCTTCTTCAATCTCGGATATTCTTGCTTCAGCCACCCAAAAAATGATTCCTCCCCCTGACATCTGGGGCGCACCATTTCGGAGGCTGACCTGTGGGCCTACTAAGTTGACGCGTACGAAGGGCCTTGTTAACTTAGTCAATATAAACGATTCTAGCTGCAGTGACCGTACGATGTCCATCCAACGGACGTAGTGCTTCTTCAACCTCTGGTCTTCTTGCTCCAGCCGCCCAAAGCAGCGCCGGTCGTGCCGCGTGCTCCTGCCTCCCGTGGCCGGCTGTAATGCCGCGGAGGCCTCACCGCCCTACTACTCCCACCACTGGCCAAGCCATCCCTCTACTCACCCACACCCCCTGTTATTCCGCGGCGACGGCAGCCTCACACCGCAGCCGAACCAGTGAACCCTCGTACTCCTCTCCGCGCAGGCTTCCACTACCGCGTCTTCCCCGGCTCCACGTCGTCCCCTTCCTAGGCCTCGCCGTCGTCCACCGCCCTGGTGCTCTCGGCACGGCGTGGTCAACGTGGTCAAGGAACGGCTTCCATTGGACGTGGACTATACGAGGAGAGGCTGACAGCTGGGTCCACGACGGCAGCAAGGAAGTGCCTTCTTATTATGTGAAAAATAATGATTCCTCCACCTGACAGCAGGGACCCACTGGACGGGCCACTGTATTTTGTGAAGAAAAAAACGTTTCCCCCCTGACTGCTGGGACCCACCGGCGGGCCACCGTATTGCGCGAAAAAACGTTCCCCCCGTTGTCAGCTCGTACCCACCGGAAGTGCCTCCTTATTATGTAGAAAAAAAATGAATACTCCCCCTGCTGGTTGGGACCCACCTTGGTGGGAGGCTGACTTGTGGGCCTACTAAGTTGACGGGGACGGAGTGCTTTGTCAACTTAGTCAATATGAACGATTCTAGCTCCAGTGACCGTACGATGTCCATCTAACGGCCGTAGTGCTTCTTCAACCTCTGATCTTGTTGCTCCAGCCGCCCAAAGCAGCGCCGGTCGTGCCGCATGCTCCTACCTCCCATGGCCGGCTGTGCTGCCGCGGAGGCCTCACCGCCCCCTACTATTCCCACCGCCGGCCAGGCCATCCCTCTACTCACCCACACCCCCTGTTATTCTGCGGCGACGGCAGCCTCACACCGCAGCGAACCAGTAAACCCTCGTACTCCTCTACGCGTGGGCATCCACTGCCGCGTCTTCCCCGGCTCCGCGGCGTCCCCTTCCTAGGCCTCGCCGTCGTCCACCGCCCTGGTGCTCTCGGCGCGGCGTGGCCAACATGGTCAAGGAACGGCTTCCATTGGACGTGGACTATACGTGGAGAGGCTGACAACTGGGTCCACGGCCGCAGCCAGGAAGTGCCTCCTTATTACGCGCAAAATAATTATTCCTCCACCTGACAGCGGGGACCCACCGGACGGGCCACCGTATTTCGCGAAAAGAACATTTCCCCCTGGCTACTGGGACCCACCAGCTACATCTTCGCACGCAAGGAAGTGCGTCCGGGAAAAAAAGATTCGCCCCCCTGACTGCTGGGACCCACCAGCTACATCTTCGCAGGCAAGGAATTTCTTGACAGTCGGGACCCACCTGGTCGAAGCGTACGTAGCGTTGTCATTCTGGTCGCGAACGTGTACGTACATACTGGTCGATGTAGAGGCGCGCACGTGTCGTAGTAGAGGCGCGCACGTAGCATGTACACGTACGTACAGCGGCCAGTGTGCAAGAAAGAAAATGCGGCCACGTACGTACATACGGGCAGGGTCTCGAACGCCTACTCGCGCATACGTACGGCCAGGGCTCGTGTACATGGCTGGGTCGGAACGGAGAAACAGCGTCGTCGTCGTGTTCATGGGGAGCCGACCGGCTGGGTCGGAACGGAATGCGTCATCGTGTTCATCGGGAGGGCTTGGACGGAACAACCGATGGAAACGAGGCCTGGCGTACCGCAAAACGGAGGAAACGGCCTTGTGTTTGACCGGTCACGTTCGAAACGGGATCCTGTTCATCGGGAGGGGTCTGGCTTACCGCAAAACGGAGGAAACGGACCTCCTACGGTCGAAGCGGGGGTCCTGTTGATCGGGAGGGGTGTGGCGTACCGCAAAATGGGGGAAACGGACTTGTGTTGGAGCGCTACGGTCGAAACGGGGGTCCTGTTCATCGGGAGGGGTGTGGCGTACCGCAAAACGGGACTCCACGGGATACTGTTCTTCTCCACCGTCGACCCCCTCCAACCTCCACGGGCTACTGTTCATGCACCGTCGACCTCCTCCAGCCTCCACCTGTGACTGTTCATCCACGGGCTCCTGTTCATCCAGCCTCCACCGCGTGCTACTCCACCGGCTACTGTTCAACCAGCCCTCTCCACGGGCTCCTGTTCAACCACCCCTCCACGGTCTACTATTCATCCTGCCCTCCACCATCTACTGTTCATCCTGCCCTCCACGGGGTGGTCTTGTTCATCCTGCCCTCCACGGGGTCCTGTTTATCCAGTCCCAACCGGCTCGAACGATCAGGGTACTGTTCATCCAGAGGCAACACCATGGGGTCCTGTTCATTCACCCCCACCGGGAACTGTTCATCCAAACCCCCCATCAACGCTCACTGTTCATCCAGAGGCAACACCACGGGGTCCTGTTCATCCACCCCCACCGGGAACTGTTCATCCAAACCCCCCCGCAACGCTCACTTTTCATCCAGAGGCAGCATCGATCGGCTTCAGTTAGCAGCAGTAGCGAAGGAATCGCTCAATCGGGTTCAATTAACAGCCATCGATCGATCGCTCGGGTTCAGTAACGCGTAGCCTGCAGTGCAATCGCTCGGGTGCAGTTAGAGCCCAACGCCTCGCTCGGGTTCAGTTAGAGCCCAACGCCTCGCACCCACGCGCGTGCGTGTATGAGAGAAACGCGCATCGCTCGGCCCCGACCACCCACCATAACCGGGAACACCCCGATATTTTCCTCGCCCTCGCTTCTACCACGGTTTTTTCCATCATGGACGGCCCAAAGAATGTCATGCAGCTGCGTCTCCAGCCCGCCCAGGACGAAAAGCCCATTTTCTGTCATGATTTTTTGTCATAGAAATAGGACCCCACCACATCTATGATGATACCATGTTTTGTCACAATTATCGTCATAGAAGTGTCATAAGTATGACATAATTTTTTTTCATTCGGCCCAAAATGTCACGGATGTGTCTTTTTTTTGTAGTGTTAGCCTTTTTCATTTATAGTTGTGTGTACTCAAACAAGTTTATGCTTCCGTTGCTTGTATGCTTTGTGTGTTGGGTCATGTGACCCCTGTTTGTAATAACCATGTTATGTATGGATCTTTTGAGCCTTAAATACCACTTGAGTTGTAGAGTTATGTTGTGATGTCATGTTGTACAACACGTACTTGCATGTTATGCGTACATGTAATATGTATTTCTATGTGTGGGATTAGACACCTAGTTGTATGCCTATGATAGCCTTCCTTACAGGGAAATGCCTCTCTGTGCTTCCACTGAGCCTTGGTAGTTCGCTATTGCTCCAGACACATTGATTGACTGACATGTATCCTTCTTTGCTCTTGTGTCTGTCCCTACGGAGACATGTCACACGGTGTTTACTATAGTCCTTGTAGCTTTGCTACGACTTGGTTACACTCGCTGATGGCCGACACATGCATTGTTCGGTTACCTATGTCTGTCCCTGTACGATTGTGCCACCTTGGTCTATAACAAATCATGTCGATCCTGGTTCTTTGTCATATGGTTGCTAGCGGCTCATTCATATAAGCCAGAGACAAAAGGCGCAAACGGTCCGGCCAAGGTAAGACGGCAGCCATGTGAACCGTGCGTGAGTCTCAGGGTACTTATATGGTCTGATACAACTAGATCTATGTGCCCTATAATCTCAGGCTGTATAGATGCTCAAGCACTGCCGACAAGCATGTGTCGAGATATGATGGATCATGCTAATATCTCTGATCCGGTTGATTTCGATTAGAAGCGTTGAAAACTTCCTAAAAAAAGTCAGAGCTTGGAGTATTGTTTGTCTAGCCTCTGGAATACTTCACTATGGCCTTTCAAGCATGGGACATTTACATCTATGCCCTTAACTCGAACCCACTACTCAGTTTTGCCCCTAATGTTTAGGTATGATCAGTTTTGCCCCTCCGCCGTTACTTTCACTTATAGAAATGCCCTTCTCTGTCGTTACCGTCCGGTCAAAGGTCTTTGACCATCCTGAAAAAATAGCAAAAAATATCAAAAAAATATGAAATTTGGTGGGATCGAAGATAGTCATGTCCGCAAGGCGCGTGCACATTTTCATGCTGTTCGGACACTCCGGGAGCTCGTGGCAAAGGAAAACATAAATTTTGTACGCATGCGAACAGTAAATTCAAAAAAACAAAAAAATCAAAAAATTATGAAATTTCGTGGGACTGAAGATATTCAGGTGCGCAAGATGTGTGCACGTTTTTGTTGTGTTTGGACATCGTAGGAGCTCGTGGAAAAAAACAAATTTTAGCTCAAAAAAACTTTGAAAAAATGCACTATTTTGTTTTTTTCTCTAGAGCGCCTCGTACGTCATTTGATCACCAAAACTTGCAAGCACCTTGTGCACTCAAGCCTCTTTGACGCCAAATAAATTCAAATTTTTTTGAACTTTTTTGCTATTTTTTTCGAATTTACTGTTCATAGGCATAAATTATTTTTGTTTTCCTTTGCCACGAGCTCCCGGAGTGTCCAACCAACACAAAAATGTGCACGCGCCTTGCGGACATGACTATCTTCGATCCCACCAAATTTCATATTTTTCTGCTATTTTTTCTGGATGGTCAAAGTACTTTGACCGGACGGTAACGGTGCAAAAGGGCATTTCTATAAGTGACACTAACGGCGGAGGGGCAAAACTGAGCATACCTGAAAATTAGGGGCAAAACTGAGTAGTGGGTTTGAGTTAGGGGCAGAACTGGAATTGGCCCTTCAAGCATTGTTCGTTGTTGCTCCGTGCTTGCTTACTAATCAACTCATCAGTCTTTTGAGACTTGGATAGTTGTCATTTTGAGGAGCTTGCTTTCATGTATCTTGCCAAAGCAACACCCATGAAAAGTTAATCGTGATGTAGCAACTTGTGGAATTGTACTCTAGGATGAAGAGTTTTGTTTAGAGGATGTTTGTCGTTTACAGTTCCTATCCCTCAGTAAGGTCATGTATGGCTATTCCAGTTTTACAACTAGTCGTTATTGCGGCTTTACAACTAGCCAGCTTAGGTGCTAGGAGATATATGGCATACTCTCGACTATATCATAAAACATATAAGATGTACTTGATTATGTAGTATAAGACCGGCTCAGTTAGTGTGTAAAACTCTGCCTACTGGTCAACAATAAAAAGATTTGTCGAATGAAATGTTTCTTTTCATTATCTTATTCTGGGCATTCATGTTTTTGGAATCTTGAGCTGATAGCAAAATATTTCAGATAAGATCCTCTTAATTTCTGATAGTGAATAACTATAAATGAATCCAGTCACATTTCTCTGTTATGCTTATTGATACAAGCTTTGGATTATTGGACCACAACTATTTTACCTCCGGCAATGCCATTGGGGCGTCAACTCTTTATATTTTGCTATATATATATATATATATATATATATATATATATATATATATATATATATATATATAATTTTCCTAAAGTTTCTACTCTACTGTAGTTTTCTAATCAGGAACTAATTGGTGTTTTATTTATAAGTAGCACTTTTTATACAACTCTGACCTCTACTCTTTTTGTTGGCACAAATTATCATCCTTCACCTACGATGTTACACATTATACTATTTGAGCATTGCGCATTGCTTCATTTGGTTGAGATAGGTAACAAAGGACTTCCAGGTTCAATTGAAACCCAACTCCGACGACATGGTAGATACAGATTGCATTGGGATTTAGATCTTTCCCATTTGGAGTTTAACTATTTGTCATGCCTCTCATTGTTCCCTCATTTCTATTACCCTCCTCTTGAAATTTAAAATGGTGAGCTAACATCATGCTCATCTATGAAGAATGTAGGAGTGTAACGTCTTCCATTACCCAGATGTAAAATTGATGATGAATGAACAAAGTTGCTTCACTTGGAATAACAAATAACACAGTTCTGGTTACATTTTGTGCCATTTTCATTTATACATAGTCTATCTCTGTCGATGTTAGTTGAGTCCATCTATTAAACCGATACTTGGGATTTAAGTCCACATGAAAACTGACTTGAAATAAGTGATTTTCCATGGTCAAACAAATATTTACGACGAGCTGTATATGGATGTACCCACGCAACGCGCGGGGAAATCATCTAGTTTCTATCATAGTACTAGAAAGACCTCGCGGTGCGGCAAGCCGGCATCCAAGGGGGCATGGAGTGTGCTAGCTATTAATAGCAAAAACACACTGACATCTCGTGTGGGAAGCCAGTATGTAGAACACGAACCATGCAATGATTAACAATAGCGATAACATAATCATGAAAAACATCATAAAGAAATATTATATGTTTAGGAGGGTGCACCGGCTGAACAATCACTGCCCCGTAGCCGAATGGATGATGTGTTATTGCCTCCACAAGCAAATGGATGATGTGCTATAGGGACCAATAGCCAACTGACAATGTTACATCGGCAACACATTTTAGAACAAAAATTCATAAGCGATACCATTTGTTTGACCGCTAAAATATACAGTGGTTGTTTTGACCATTTGTTAAATTGACGCGTGTCCGAGGCCTCTGAATCTCCTTTCAACCAGTCGACTGACCCGGTTCCCTCTCCCATTGCAGTGCGCGAGGCATCCCACACCGGTGACGAGCTCCTCTCAGCTGCTCATCTCTCCCTAATCCTGTGATCCGCCCCCAGCCACTCTTCTCCTTCCCCTTTCTCTCTGCTGCTCTATCCCTGGAGCAACTACTGCTTTCCAATTTGTTATAAGAGTGTTTGTCTAGGTTGACGTCCATCAATTAACAATTTTTCGTCTAGTTTCTAGAGAGCATTTTTTGGGGGTTTCCCATTCTAATCTTGTTTGTGAGAAAAACCATACAATTTTAAAATGTTCACCAATCTTAAAAATGTTCACAATTTAGAAAATACTACTCCCTCCTTTCCGGTTTATAGGGCTCAAATCTGAAATCGCATCAACCAAGGCATTTTGTGAGTGGAGTAATGTATCTTGTACTTTACAAAACTACCCCAATTAAACTCATGCATTAATTTGGATTAATTGCAACGCATGCATGCTTGGCCGCTAGATGAGTAGGAACATTACATGCATTGGTGTGTTCCTTTTTAATGTTTGCATCCAAAGATTTAATGCGCCTTGGAAACTAAAAATGAGATGGAGATGAGCCCTTTAAATTGGAAAAACAAAAAAGTTGAGATAAGCCCTATAAACCGGAAAGGAGGGAGTAGTGAATTTAAAAAAAAACTTTTGCAGGTGAAATTCATAGCTTCAAAAAATGTTTGTAAATTTGGAAAGATGTTCACGAAATAAAAAAAATCACTAATTTGGAAAAAGGTTTGCGTATTAAAAAATTTGAATTCAAAACATGTACATGAATTAAAAAACACATGATTTTTCAAATAATTAGTCAATTTGAAAATATTCATCAATTTTTTAAAAAAATGTCCATGAATCTAAAAAGTGTTCCTGAATTCAGAAGTTGTAAGTGAATTCAAAAAATTGTTCAAGCATCAGAAAATGTTCATGAATTCAAAATTTATTTGCGAATAGGAAAACTTGTTCACGAATTTGATTTTTCTTTTACAATTTTTTAAATATCCATGAATTTAGAAAATGTTCACAGTTCTATAGAAAGTTCATGAATTGAAAATTATTTGCGAATTTGAGAAAATATTCATGGGTATCATTTTTTTTAAATGACATGGAATTTTAAAAAATCATGAAATTAATAATGTTGTATTTAAAAAACATTCATTTTATAAAAAATGCTAGAGAAATAAAGGAAAAGAATGAAAATGCAGAAAAAGTAGAAAAGAGAAACAAAAAGTAAAAATAGAAGTAAACAATAAATTGAGTAAAACCGATTAGCGGCAGAGATGTAAAGAATGGAAAATGGATAAAAGAAAATCCGGCCCAGAACCTTCCAAAAACTGGACGAAAGCTTCAGGAACCAGTTACCCAAAATTGTTTATCTAAAAAAAAAGCTACCCAAAATTGTTCGTGACAGTAAACCGCTGTGGAGAGTGCTTAAAGGGGCGGTCCACTTCAGGATTTTGGAGGCTGATCGCGGTCACAAGATGGTCGCAGAGAGTGCTATATAGCGGTAGCCTTTGGCGGTGGTGCTTGTCGAGTACTGATGTTGGCTTGAAATACGTCGGTATTTTCCTAAAGAGGAAGGGATGATGTAGCACAATAATGGTAGGTATTTCTCTCAGTGATGAGACCAAGGTTATCGAACCAGTAGGAGAACCACGCAACACTACGTGAACGGCACCTGCACACAAATAACAAATACTCGCAACCCGACGTGTTAAAGGGGTTGTCAATCCCTTTCGTGCAACGGCGCCAGAAATAGGCAAACTGATGTGAGAGAGTTGTAATAATTTGATAGATCAAACGCCAAATAAAATAAAGTGCACCAAGGTATTTTTGTATTTTTGGTTTAATAGATCTGAAAATAAAAGCAAAGGAAAATAGATCGCAAAGGCAAATATAATAAAGAAGAGACCCGAGTGTCGTAGATTTCACTAGTGGCTTCTCTCGAGAAAAATAGCAAACGGTGGGTGACAAATTACTGTTGGGCAATTGATAGAACTTCAAATAATCATGAGGATATCCAGTCAATGATCATTATATAGTCATCACCTCCAAGATTAGTAGACCGACTACTGCCTGCATCTACTACTATTACTCCACACATTGACCGCTATCCAGCATGCATCTAGTGTATTAAGTTCATGGAGAAACGGAGTAATGCAATAAGAACGATGACATGATGTAGACAAGATCTATTTATATAGAAATAGACCCCATCGTTTTATCCTTAGTAGCAATGATACATACGTGTCGGTTCCCCTTCTGTCACTGGGATCAAGCACCGTAAGATCGAACCCACTACAAAGAACCTCTTCCCATTGCAAGATAAATAGATCAAGTTGGCCAAACAAAACCCAAATATCGGAGAAGAAATACGAGGCTATAAGCAATCATGCATATAAGAGATCAAAGAAGACTCAAATAACTTCCATGGGTAAAAAGATATATCTGATCATAAATTCAAAGTTCATCGGATCCCAACAAACACATCGCAAAAAGAGTTACATCATATGGATCTCCAAGAGACCATTGTATTGAGAATCAAATGAGAGAGAGGAAGCCATCTAGCTACTAACTACGGACCCGTAGGTCTACAGAGAACTACTCACGCGTCATCGGAGAGGCACCAATGGGCATGATGAACCCCTCCATGATGGTGTCTAGATTGGATCTGGTGGTTCTGGACTCTGCGGCGGCTGGAATTTATTTTCATCGACTCCCCTAGGGTTTCTGGAATATTGGGGTATTTATAGAGCAAAGAGGCGGTTCGGGGGGCACCCGAGGTGGGCACAACCCACCAGGGCGTGCCTGGAGGCCCTGGTGGGTTGTGCTCCCCTCGGAGCACCCCCAGGCGCTTCTCCGGCCCTGCTGGATGTCTTCTAGCCCAAAAAAATCCACAAAAAGTTTCGCTGTTTGGACTCTGTTTGGTATTGATTTCCTGTGAAGTAAAAAACATGGAAAAAAACAGCAACTGGCACTTGGCACTATGTCAATAGGTTAGTACCAAAAAATGATATAAAATGATTGTAAAACATCCAAGAATGATAATAGAACAGCATGGAACAATCAAAAATTATAGATACGTTGGAGACATATCAACATCCCCAAGCTTAATTCCTGCTCGTCCTCGAGTAGGTAAATGATAAAAGCAGAATTTTTTATGTGGAATGCTGCCTAACATGTCATCTCATATTCTTTTCTTTATAGCATGGACATTTAGACTTTTATATGGTTCAAAGCAATAGTCTAGTTTTGACATGAGACTTAAATACTCAAGCATATCAACAAGCAACCATGTCTTTCAAAATATCAACGCTAAAATAAGTTATCTTGTTGGAGGCATTGCTCGGATATGCTTGCACTGGTTTTTCAGGGTGAAAAACTAGATTCTGGCCTTTGGTGGTTGGATCCTGTGATGGCGACGCTCCCTTCCTGAAGGCGTTACTATTGAAGAATCTCGTCGTCCTTATGGTGTCATGAGATAATTGATGTGAATATGAGGATATTTGTAGTTTGTCGATTGCAGATTTTATCGCTTTGGATTTTTTCTCTCGCCTAGGCATAAATTAGGTCTTATATCACTATGCTATTTGTCGGTGTTGTTTTGTTTGTGCATTGGTGTTGGTTGTGTGCATCCTACCTATGCAGAGGTCGGGTGTGTGCTCATTTTTTTATATCCACTTGGTGCTTCATTTTGAGTAAATAAAATTCACCCTTTATCAAAAAAAGATATACCACTGGCTATTCATTCCCCTCTCAAACCTTTTCCCACTAAAAAGCGTGGTATAACATCACCCAGGATTCAAGTCTTGTGCTCCCACTTATCCTGAATTTATGTCAGGATTTCCGGCGATGCGCGTTCAGTGGGAGGAGACGTTTTCGTTAACTATGCTTACTTCGTAAAATCTCAAGATGATATGTGTAAGTGCATCTAGTGCCACCCCTAGTTGGTTTTGGAGTATTGACGACAAATTTGGTTGAGGGACTAATGTGTTTGTGAGAATTGCAGGATAACACAGGTAGTAGTCCCTTATTGATTCGATTTACCTACCAGAGATGACCCCTAAAAATGTGTGAAGACATTGAAGACAATGGTGGTCTGTGAAGACATTCACGATGAAGATTATGACATGTGAAGACATTCACTTGAAGACTATGGAGACATAGTTGTTTCGTAGTTTCCTTTTCTTCTTTGTTGAGTCATAGGAACCACCGTACTGTTAAGTGGGGTCCAAGTGAAAAAAGTCAAAATGAATGATGTGATGCTCAACCTAAATCGTATGTCTTCGAGCGAAGACAATGAGAAAACTTATCCAGAGCTGGATGAGCCAGCTTTGCTTGTAGCCCAAGTAAAGTTACCGCGTGTGTTTGAAATCCAGCCGTTGGACATGTGTCGGTTCCTTAGTGACCCAGGATCATTTCGGACATATCAGGTCGGGTTGCCTCCTGGCTATAAATAGCCCACCCCCTACACCATAAATTGGTGGCTGCTCAGAGTTAGTCCACGGCTTTTGTCGTTTGAGAGCAACCCACCTCCGAAGCATTTGAGAGAGAGATCCTTGCGAGGACAAATCCCAAAACACCCAGAGCCAAAGAGTGTTAGGCATCACTGAAGTATTTCTGTCCACGTGACCTGAAGACTTGTTACACTTGAGGACTGTGTATCCTCCAGCCAGTTAGGCGTCGCGTTCTGAGCATCCAAGAGTCATTGTGGATTGCCGGTGAACGAAGTCTGTGAAGGTTTGGAAGTCTACCTTGAAGACTTATGACGGTGTCCTGGAGTAGGGGGTACTCACCACGTCGTCTCCCGACCAGCTGGATCGGGCCGAGGACCCCCATGGCGGTTCACTATTGGGCCAGTTCGGACAACCCATGTCGCATACAAGGAAGACTCCACCAGACTTGGCGCCCAAGACGAGGACTCTCCTAAACCCTAGGCCTCTGGTGTGTTATATAAACCGAGGCCAGGCTAGTCAATAGATATCGAATATTCATTAGATCAATCTCGTGGTAGACACATGTACTCTGTACTACACCCCATATGAATATAATCAAAAGCAGGATGTAGGGTTTTACCTCCATCAAGAGGGCCCGAACCTGGGTAAAATCCTGTGTCCATGTTACCATCACTCCAAGACGCCTAGCTTAGGACCCCTACTATGAGATATGCCGGATATTGAACCGGCATTGGTGCTTTCATTGAGAGCCTGCTGGGCGATCGTCGCGGATTGATGGGACAATCAGGTGATATTTTTTCAATTAGACCTGTTCTACGTAAATCGTCTCTTTTGCAAGACATTGATTTCATGCCGTGCTATATTATTTGTAGTTAGACCAGGATCCATGATCTAGAGAAATTTAAAGACGGCGGCCGTATTGTCACCTCATAGTACATCGGATCCGGACTCTTATGCGGCTATTACGAGTACATCAGACCCTGCGCACCATGGAAATTCCTGATGAAGTACGCGCATGCGATGGCGGCCTAGAGTTGTTGCTGCGTGGGTCTGGCCGACGGCAATCCAGATGAGACATGGAGCAGTGCACGTGGTCCGATCAGAGTTCGTCTCTGTGGAGCACGCATCAGGGGAATTCTCTTTCCTTCCTTTTTTAATTCATCTCTTGGCCGGCCGCTGGCCCTCTGCAATGTTCTCTGACAAGTGCATGGACGCAAACTACTACTAATTGATTACTAGTTTTGCAGCACTATATCTTAGATTTGGTACGTGGATTCTAGTAATCTGAGTACTACTATTCCACTTAAAGGTGAAGATCAGTATGTCTTTTATACTTGTTGATACTGGTCTGTACGGACCGCTTCCTCTTATTCACTTCGGTCTGCTATGGTCATCGGAATCAAACAGGTTCTATTTTTCTTAGCTATTGTTTAAGAACACAAGTTATTACACGCAGAATATTTTCTGTTGGTTTGTACTGCATTGTTTTTGCAGAGATATCCAACTGTGCTTAACGCCTGGCCGGCCTCTCTTCGTCACCTTGGCCAGCCAACCTGTGTTGACATCTCCCAGCAAGGATGTCACCAGGAGATTTCCGACCTACGCGTCGGAAGTTTGTCGAAACGACCTTGGCGCTCGGGCCATACTCCTTTAATTATTTATTTCACTTAAATTAACATTTGGGGGGGAATTATTGCTCGGGCCAGTGTTATTTTCTTCACACAGGTTAGCTATCTTTTGGCCGCAAGGTCACCCCGCGAGTTCATGTTTCATCATGCTGCCACTATGTTACATCGGCGTCGTTGTTCCATGCACCCTGAACCGCCATGGAAAGTCCAGAAGAAGCGCATGCGGACAGCTAGCCGATGCGTAAGGCAACCCGGCAGGGGCGATCCAACCAAGGAGCACGGCTACGAACAGTCCACGCAGGGCAGTGCCCATAGCTGACACAAATTCATCTATGTGGCAACCCACAGGGAGAACGATCTTTCCCTCTTTCCTCTGTTATTTTATTAAGTATAAAGGCAGTCTATGCTTTTAAATTCTAATCTGTCTCCCGTGCAATTTTCCATATACTAGATTGATTCGACCATGCATTAAAAGTAGAATTATACTAGTACTTGCTAATACTTGCGTGGGATGCTAGACCTTCTGCGCCATATTTGATTGGGATCTGATGTTGGTTGGTACATCGTCTGCCGATTGCCTCATGAATCATCAGGTGCCATTATGCCAGTTAATTATTCTGTACGGATTATTTGTTCAGAATATATCCGTTTTGCTGGTGTACTTTGTTTTTTGTACACAGATTGCCGTGGCCGACATCTCTCGACGATCCGATATGTTGTTGTTAACAGCGGCCGTGCCATACCATAGCCTCCACGGCGCACGCGGGCAAATTCCGATCACTGGAAAACTATTACTAGATGCAAATCCATGAACACCTGCATGTGTCTCTTCGGACTCCTATAACAAATTAGACAGTTTCCGTCCACAGTTCGGCCAACACCGCATCTAGAGCTCGGACCGCCCTGCAAATTCTGGCCCTGTCGCGCCTTCATTGCATCACGCCGACACCCTGCATCGACGTAATCGACTTTGACTGCATCACGTAGTCACTTCGGCAAGCCGACGTCGTCGTCCCAATCGGCATAAATCGGCTCGCGTGATCACCTCGTTGGTCGAATTGCCATACCGACATGTTCGGTCGCCTCGGGGACTTCGGCATCGTTGAGAGAGCTCTACCTCATCAAGTGTTCGGCACACGGGCCATATTTGTTTTATTAACTTTGCATAAATTATTAATTATGCAATGATTTTTTAAATTTATTATTATTACTATTATCTCCGGCTTGCACTATTTTCTGTGCGCAGGTAAATGATCCGGGTTGGGCAGCGCTGTCACCTCGGCGTACCGATGTACCATGTCACCTCGGCTGGACTGGGGGCTTCGTCAACACTTCATTAACCCACGTCGGGGACTTCGGCGTCATACCGTCGGCCTGCTCCATCGCCTCAGTCGGACTGGGGGTTACACCGCCATATTGGTAGTGCTATGTCGCCACTTCGGAGTGCCGAGCTCTTCGCTCCGCCACCTCGGAACCGGCTTGGGGGCTGGGACCTCGTCCCGCCGTAAGCTCGGACCGCACATCGACACCGAGCACATTAACCAGCTAAGTCGCTTCCATGCTCAGTTTTTTTAATTCTTGTTTGGTTCGACCAAACATTATATTTGTGTCAAAAACTTAGTTTGTCAACAAACATTGTTTGTTAAAAACACTTCCTTTCCCATATTAACTGGGGGCTTCCTTTATGAAGCCTTTCCTCTTGCATATGATTATACTTGTATGGCTTCTTTCCTTGTTCGTGTATTACGCCACAATATGCACCATGTTGACTTAAGTGTTCCGCAAGCTGGGTTGCCTTGCTCCTGTGTTTACCCCTACGTTTCCGATTGTTCGGCTAGGGAGTAAAGGGAGCACCTCTGCGATTGTCACGATCGGGTCATCCGAGCTCGGACCTCAGACTGGGTGAAGCCGAAAGCTAGCGCTCTTATTGTTTTCAATCATGGTCGGCACACAACGGAACTCATGAGTACAAAAAATCTATTGCACAAGTCTCATAGTAACAATGAGCAACCGAAGAAAGGTATCGGTGGGGGTACTATTTTCTTCGAAGATGCTTCTTACACTTCATCAGTAATATAGCATAAGTTTCCTGAGCGCGTTTTGTCTGTTACAGCCTTCTGGCCTGATTGCCTGGTCATCGGAAACACCGTCAATATTCTCGACAGGTGGAGTACATAACACTTTTCGGCCCTTGACCGAAGAGGGAGAAGCCGACGGTCGGTTAAGACGCGTTTAAAGTTCGGGTGAAGACGGATATGATATAAGTACTTCGGTACATACAATCATTATACATAAAATTCTTTTCCCAAAACACTTGGGGGCTCTTAAATTTATATGAGCTATTTTATAATAAGTGTTCTTCTTCTTAGTCGTTGCAAAGTCTTTTTCTATCACTCCTTTTTTCGACGCGAGTGTGTGGTCAATAGCCGAGGAGCCTAATTTCTCTCTCAAAGCCGCTAGAGTTTAGTTTGCTAAACTGGCCTAACGAGAAGTACTCCGCCTTCGGGATAGGAGTTTCAAGCCATAGGCTGACCCGCTTGAAGTCTTGAGATAGGATGTGTCATGTTAAAGCACGACAGAAGCACAATTTTCTTTTCTAAGACCAATTTTCGGATTGGCACCGAACACTCGATCTAGTTCGGACGTCAAGTTTTTACTAAAGTTTTTTGGTTTTCCAAGCCTATGGCACTTTTAAACTATTTGTGTGTTTCTAGCATAAGTCTCGTAGTGCAACGCCGGACACCTTTAGAGATCCGGCAAAAACATTTTTGGATATTGCTATATATGCATCGGTTTCGAATTGTGTCTTCGGTCAATAGTTGGGTTGCCCGGCTCCTGTGCTTGCCTCCTACGTTCCACTTTGTACTAGGTGTGCAAAGGGAGAACCACTGCGATTGTGCTTCTAGCTCGCATGGTTAAAGCGCCTCAGTGGAGAAAGCCGAAAACTGACTGTCACAATAAGCGCAAACTGGTCAGCGATCCGATGACTGTGTTAAACTATAAGATCGATAGAGGTCACCCCATGTTAAATGAAGGGCCGTTCATCACATTGGACGAAGTGTTTACGGCTTGACCTCAGCTGTCGCCGAACACTAACCGAGGGCTAGTAACTGGCCTGCCAACTATAAGCTCCTATGACTAGGTGAAAGTTATAAAGCCCGCATATCTGATTTCCTCGTTTCCGCTAACACAACCGCCTTTGGGCACCGAGACGTCGGCTAAGGGTTGTTTTGTTGTTGTGGAAACACCCTGCATAGCATCTACAAAGGGGTGGAAGCCGACGATGGGGCACTTTCAAATGCTAAACGGTTGCAACGGAGTCAAAATAAACATATCCTTAGCGTTTGTATTCAATATACGAACTTTGCCTTCCATAATTCTCGTTATAAAGCCATAAATATGCATCAATTTGACTTAAGATTTTGGCTAAGCTAGGTTGCCTGGATCCTGTGCTTACCCCTACGTTCCCGATTATTCAGCTAGGCGGTAAAGGGAGCACCTCTGTGATTGTTACTACCGGGTCATCCGAGTTAGTACCTCAGACGGGGTGAAGCCAAAAGCTAGCAATCTTAAAGGATCACATTGGTCGGCAACGACGGAAGTGGAAATTTTGGTTCATTAATACCATAGAGTTCGGGAACTTTCCCTGACCTAAATCCTCAATATTTTCCTCCAACATCGATCGGAGGTGAGGTTTCATGATCATGATAAGCATGACGACCCAAAGAAAGGAACCGATAGCGGGACTATTTTCTTTGGAAGATGTTTCTTATGTTAAAAAGTAATATAACATATCTCTCCGCGTACCTTTGTTTATAAAATCGTATGGCCGGATTGCCTTGTTTGTCGTAAATCTTTGCCCTCATAAAGGCTTTATAAAGTAGGACAAACACTCCTTGGCTACTAGCCGAGGAGGTGGAAGCTGATGGTCGGTCAACAAATTTTTGTACAATGCGGACCCGAGCACTAATGATGTAAAGTACTTGGATACATAGAATCATTACAAATAAAAATTGAGAGTACAATCCATTTACCGCAACCCATCTTTTAAACCCCTTGGGGCCGACCTTGGCGAGCCCAGCTTTCGCTGGCTGTAGCTCCTTTAAGAGATCTTTATTCTCTTTTCGAGAAGTTAATTATGCATGTTTTCTGTCAAACGGACATCGATCCTTAATTCGGCCACCCGTGCCCACATTAAGGCTCGGGGGCTACTGGGCTTCGCGCTCATTATTTATAAATATTAAAGGGGCACATCGATCCCCTGATCTGGTGTTACCACCCGACCAGTGGCTCGGGGGCTACTGCGTTGCCTATTTAATGCATAAAATTCAAAGTGCTCAGTGTTCGGCATGACCGAACTATGGAAAAGCGCGTCTTCAGACAACAATAAGTACCATCTGAGACTTATCCGGCATCAAGCTAATATATCACGGCGACTTCTCACGACCCTCTCTCAGGGGGCCCGTCCGCCGATCACTATTACCTCTAATATAATACACTGCTTTTCTATTCCTATGTATGCTGCCGAGCTAGGAGTTCATTCTCAGGACGATTTCACAACCTGAGTCTCAGGAGCTATTAGGATCAGCGGTTTCATATTTTCCTTCAGGTGCATCTCGGATTTCAGGCCGACAGATACCTTGAGGGCTACTGGCAATACATCTCGTCAGCACATAAATTTACCCGCATCGGAGAAGAAATCCGCAAACAATCAGCCCACGACCGAGGTGCTGAACCACCTCGAAAGCATTTCGGGATATAGTTCAGATGCAGGTGGCTGGCTCAGTAGAGGGCATTTCCGGCATTAAGCACGGATAAACTCCTTCAACTTTTTTTTGAACCAAGGTGATCTGTGACACCTCGGATATAGTCTGGCGTTGGAGCTCGGATACAGTCCGGCGTTGGAGCTTGGACATAGTCCGGTGTTGGAGCTCGGATATAGTTCGGCGCTGGAGTTCAAATACATTCCGGCGTTGGAGCTCGGAAGCGGTCCGACGTTGGTGCTCGGCTGCAAAAGATACCTCGAATGCAGTCCGGCGTTGGAGCTCGGATGCAAGAGGACACTGCCGCATGACAAACACTTCAAACCCGAGGTGTGGCATTAAAATAACAAGACATTGATAAAGGCCGATAACTTAAAGTGGCTCCTCGGATACCCGACGTGTAAACTCTTCGGATTCACTTCGTCGATCCTCAAGATCAAAGATGAGAAGATTTGTTGAACCAGTTTTCAAGACCGACGACCGAAGATGAAGAACAGCTCGGAAGAATCGAGGAGCGTCCCCAACTTGAAGACCGGTTCAGGGGGCTACTGACGGTGTCCTGGACTAGGGCGTACTCACGACGTCGTCTCCCGACCAGCTGGATCGGGTCGAGGACCCCCATGGCGGTTCACTATTGGGCCAGTTCGGACAACCCATGCCGCATACAAGGAAGACTCCACCAGACTTGGCGCCCAAGACGAGGACTCTCCTAAACCTAGGCCTCTGGTGTGTTATATAAACCGAGGCCAGGCTAGTCAATAGATATCGAATATTCATTAGATCAATCTCGTGGTAGACACATGTACTCTGTACTACACCCCATATGAATATAATCAAAAGCAGGATGTAGGGTTTTACCTCCATCAAGAGGGCCCGAACCTGGGTAAAATCCCGTGTCCATGTTACCATCACTCCAAGACGCCTAGCTTAGGACCCCTACTACGAGATATGCCGCATTGTACTAGCAAAACTTATCCAGAGCTGGATGAGCCAGCTTTGCTTGTAGCCCAAGTAAAGTTGCCGCGTGTGTTTGAAATCCGGCCGTTGGACACGTGTCGGTTCCTTAGTGACCCAGGGTCATTTCAGACATATCAGGTCGGGTTGCCTCCTGGCTATAAATAGCCCACCCCCTACACCATAAACTGGTGGCTGCTCAGAGTTAGTGCACAGCTTTTGTCGTTTGAGAGCAACCCACCTCCGAAGCATTTGAGAGAGAGATCCTTGCGAGGACAAAGCCCAAAACACCCAGAGCCGAAAAGTGTTAGGCATCACTGAAGTAATTCTGTCCGCGTGACCTGAAGACTTGTTACACTTGAGGACTGTGTATCCTCCAGCCGGTTAGGCATCGCGTTCTGAGCATCCAAGAGTCATTGTGGATTGCCGGTGAACGAAGTCTGTGAAGGTTTGGAAGTCTACCTTGAAGACTTACCAGAGTGATTGGGTGAGGACTGGGTGTCCTTAGCTCAATGGGAATAAGGTGAAGACGCGGTCTTCTGAGTTAAATCTCAGCCTCCCTAACCAAACGTATAGTTGTCATAGCAACTGGAACTGGTCTACCAAATCCTTGTCTTCACCAAGCAACTTGTTCTATCCCCCACTTCCCTTTACTTTACAGTTTGTCTTCGTGCTTGGTTTCACTTCACTGAGTGAAGACTATTTCCTGTTTGGTTTCATACTGTCTTCCATCCTGATCCATACTACCTAGCTGCTGATAGTCTTTGTGCTTTCACTATATTGCTTACTTGACTGTGGCTTGTCTAGTGTAGTCTATCTTCCGCTACATATCAATAGGCCCATTTCTATTGTTTGTCTTCAAAGACCTCGTGTTTTGAAGACTTTCATAAAAATCGCCTATTCACCCCCCTCTAGTTGATAACTAGCACTTTCAATTGGTATCAGAGCAAGGTGCTCCTTTGTTCTGTGTGATTCGGTTTAGCCACCTGGAGTTTTAGCTATGTCGACTGCAGGGATAATCAAGGTCTCTGC
Organism: Aegilops tauschii subsp. strangulata; assembly: GCF_002575655.3. Classification (NCBI taxonomy): domain Eukaryota; kingdom Viridiplantae; phylum Streptophyta; class Magnoliopsida; order Poales; family Poaceae; genus Aegilops; species Aegilops tauschii. Next base: position 432,394,903 of record NC_053035.3, read on the forward strand.
TGCGTACCCCATTTTTGATGGTCATGATTATCCCAAATGGAAGGCTATGATGAGAAAGCGCCTCCTTGCGGTGAACAGTGAGCTTTGGACCGTCACGGAGATTGGTCTCACCGATTTATGCAAGATGGCGAATGCTGACGACATTCACAAGTACACTCTAGTAGATATCAAGGCGAAGGATATTATATGCTCCTGCCTGTCCAGAGACGAGTTCAGGCGCATCATGCATCTCTGCAATGCAAAGATCATATGGGACTGGATCTCTGATGTTTATGAAGGTTATCGAACACGTCAGGACCCCTGGTTCCATGAATTCAAGGATTCCCTTAAAACAATGACTCCCGAACCCGAGCCATCTTCTCCGACCTACTGCTTCATGGCACGTGGTGCCAAGGTAAACTCATGCGATGCTTACTTTCAAACATCCAGTGAAGATGACTCTGAATGTGAATCCAAACCTAGCTATAAGACACTTGCTAAAATTGCAACTGAACAACAAACTGCTATGGAACATATTCAAAAGTTGCTAGACAAAAGCGATGATCTGTTGGATGCGGAAATGAATCGAACTCAGTCCTTAATTGAAGACATTAAAAATCTTCACGTTTAGTATGAGGAACTTGAAAGTCATCATGAAACACTCTCAGCTACTCATGAGAAGCTTTCCTATGATTATCTTCAGAGGAAGCAAGAACTTGAGAATCTGGGAGCGTCTCATGAAGATCTTCAAAAGGAGAACGATTCACTTCGCACTCAACAGATCAGTTCCACTCAGGAAGACTTTGAGCCACCCTATTTAAAATGTCTTGAGCGTGATAATGTTGTCTTTGTTGCTGAATGTTCTAATGCTGCTACTGTTGCAATATCTTCAACTGCTGATGTGGTTTCTAACCCCTCGTCTGAGGATACCACTACTATTGCTGATGAGAATGCTAGGTTGAAGACATTGCCTCAAACAGGGATGTACAAAAGCCTCAAAGGCATCTGACACTATGTGATGTCCTCAAGAAACAGATTCTGAACTGAAACCCTAGGAAAGAGGGTGTTGGGTTCAAGAGGAAAATGAATGTTGATGGTTCATACTGGAAACCTGAGCAGTACCCCAAAACCACATGGGTTGCTGCAAAGGGACCTTCAGTGGATCCATCTACCTTATCTGGCTTCACTTGTGCTAACCCTATTATCATTGATGAATCCTTTGATGCAAACTATAAGCTGTTTAAGAATCAGAATGGTGAAGTGTTTGCCAGGTATATTGGTACTAACTGTAGGAATGGACCACCCTTGAAAAAGATCTGGGTGCCCAAGAGTTGTCTTGAGAAGCTTCCTGTGAATGTCATCATGACACCACCATGGAAGAAGACAAACCCCACACCAAAGGCTTCATATGGTCCAAAGGCTTCATACAGACAGAGGACCCACCAGGGTCACCCTAACGCCAATGTTTTGCAGGGAAACCATACTCAGTCTTATGAATATGAGCGTGTTTCATCAAACCGCTATGTTCATAAAACCAAGAACTTTTCTGCTTATTCTTATGAGCATTATTCACCTCCTGCAAGGCTATTTGCTAGGGCTCCAAAACCAAAATTCTCAGATACTGCACTTAGACTCATTGCTTCTAAGCCACCCCTGAAGATGTGGGTGGTTAAGAAGAACTAACTCTCTTTTGTAGGGAAACGTCTCCAGCCGGAAATCAAAGGCTTCTGATGCTTATGCTGGGGACCTAAAACATCTTGTGGGACGCAAGATAAAATGCCAAAATAGTCTTACTATGTATTTCGTCCCAGGGTTTCTAGACAAACATCCTATCTACCCTAACAAGGATCTGAACTCTAATAGTATGCTCGTTCGTCAAATGTTTATGCTTCACAATACTCTTGGTGAAGCCTATCCCACTAACTGCATTGTAGGGTACGACTCCGAAGGCTACTGAGTGGATTATGGACAGTGTATGCACTAGCCACATGACTGGTGATCGAAGTCTTCTTATGGATTCAACCCTACGACCATCTGACAAAAGTCACATCACATTTGCTGACACTATCGTTTATGGGTTAGGCATTAGAGACAACCGCATTCACTTTAAATAGGGCACCATGCAATTCCGTTGATACGACACCGTATGAACTATGGTTTAGAAAAACCTAAGCTGTCGTTTCTTAAAAGTTTGGGGCTGCGACGCTTATGTGAAAAAATTTCAGGCTGATAAGCTCGAACCCAAAGCGGATAAATGCATCTACATAGAATACCCAAAACAGTTGGGTATACCTCCTATTTCAGATCCGGAAGCAAAGTGATTGTTTCTAGAAACAGGTCCTTTCTCAAGGAAAAGTTTCTCTCGAAAGAATTGAGTGGGAGGATGGTGGAGACTTGATGAGGTTATTGAACCGTCACTTCAACTAGTGTGTAGCAGGGCACAGGAAGTTGTTCCTGTGGCACCTACACCAATTGAAGTGGAAGCTTATGATAGTGATCATGAAACTTTGGATCAAGTCACTACCAAACCTCGTAGGTTGACAAGGATGCGTACTACTTCAGAGTGGTACGTAATCCTGTCTTGGAAGTCATGTTGTTGGACAACAATGAACCTACGAGCTATGGAGAAGCGATGGTGGGCCCGGATTCTGACGAATGGCTCGAGGCCATAAAATCCGAGAGAGGATCCATGTATAAAAACAAAGTATAGACTTTGGAAGAACTACTTGATGGTCGTAAGGCTGTTGGGTGCAGATGGATTATAAAAGGAAGACGGACAATGATGGTAAGTGTCACCATTAAGAAAGCTCGACTTGTCGTTAAGATGTTTTTCGACAAGTTCAAGGAGTTGACTACGATGAGATTTTCTCACTCATAACGATGCTAAGAGTCTGTTGGAATTATATTAGTAGTTACTGCATTATTTATGAAATCTTGCAGATAGGATGTCAAAAAACATTGTTTCCTCGATGATTTTCTTGAGGAAAGGTTGTATGTGATACAACCAGAAGGTTTTGTCAATCCTAAAAGATGCTAACAAGTATGCAAAGCTCCAGCAATCCTTCTAAGGACTGGAGTAAGCATCTCGGAGTTGGAATGTACGCTTTGATGAGATGATCAAAGATTTTGGGTTTTTACAAAGTTTATGAGAAACTTGTATTTCCAAAGAAGTGAGTGGGAGCACTATAGAATTTTTGATGAGTATATGTTGTTAACATATTGTTGATCAGAAATGATGTAGAATTTCTGGAAAGCATACAGGGTTATTTGAAAAGTGTTTTTCAATGGAAAACCTGGATTAAGCTACTTGAACATTGAGCATCAAGATCTATAAGGATAGATAAAAAATGCTTAATAGTACTTTCAAATGAATACATACCGTGACAAGATTTTGAAGGAGTTCAAAATAGATCAGCAAAGAAGGAGTTCTTGGCTGTGTTACAAGGTGTGAGTATTGAGTAAGACTCAAGACCTGACCACGGCAGAAGAGAGAGAGAGGACAAAGGTCGTCCCCTATGCTTTGGACGTAGGCTCTACAGTATGCTATGCTGTGTACCGCACCTGAAGTGTGCCTTGCCATGAGTCAGTCAAGGGGTACAAGAGTGATCCAGGAATGGATCACATGACAGCGGTCGAAATTATCCTTAGTAACTAGTGGACTAAGGAATTTTCTCGATTATGGAGGTGGTAAAAGAGTTCGTCGTAAAGGGTTACGTCGATGCAAACTTTGACACTAATCCGGATGACTCTGAGTAGTAAACCGGATTCGTATAGTAGAGCAGTTATTTGGAATAGCTCCAAGTAGCGTGTGGTAGCTGCATCTACAAGATGACATAGAGATTTGTAAAGCACACACGGATCTGAAAGGTTCAGACCCGTTGACTAATAACCTCTCTCACAAAGCGAGATATGAACAAACCCCATGGGTGTTGGATTCATTACAATCACATAGTGATGTGAACTAGATTATTGACTGTAGTGCAAGTGGGAGACTCATGGAAATATGCCCTAGAGGCAATAATAAAATGGTTATTATTTTATTTCCTTGTTCATGATAATTGTCTATTGTTCATGCTATAATTGTATTAACTGGAAACCGTAATACATGTGTGAATACATAGACCACAACATGTCCCTAGTGAGCCTCTAGTTGACTAGCTTGTTGATCAATAGATGGTTATGGTTTCCTGACCATGGACATTGGATGTCATTGATAACGGGATCACATCATTAGGAGAATGATGTGATGGACAAGACCCAATCCTAAGCATAGCACAAGATCGTGTAGTTCGTTTGCTAAGAGCTTTTCTAATGTCAAGTATCATTTCCTTAGACCAAGAGATTGTGCAACTCCCGGATACCGTAGGAATGCTTTGGGTGTACCAAACGTCACAACGTAACTGGGTGGCTATAAAGGTGCACTACAGGTATCTCCGAAAGTGTCTGTTGGGTTGGCACGAATCGAGACTGGGATTTGTCACTCCGTATGACGGAGAGGTATCTCTGGGCCCACTCGATAATGCATCATCATAATGAGCTCAATGTGACTAATGAGTTAGCCACGGGATCATGCGTTACGGAACGAGTAAAGAGACTTGCCGGTAACAAGATTGAACGAGGTATTGGGATACTGACGATCGAATCTCGGGCAAGTAACATACCGGCGGACAAAGGGAATTGTATACGGGATTGATTGAATCCCCGACATCGTGGTTCATCCGATGAGATCATCGTGGAACATGTGGGAGCCAATATGGGTATCCAGATCCCGCTATTGGTTATTGGCCGGAGAGGTGTCTCGGTCATGTCTGCATGGTTCCCGAACCCGTAGGGTCTACACACTTAAGGTTCGGTGACGCTAGAGTTGTTATGGGAAATAGTATGTGGTTACCGAAGGTTGTTCGGAGTCCCGGATGAGATCCCGGACATGACGAGGAACTCCGGAATGGTCCGGAGGTGAAGATCGATATATTGGACGAAGGGTATTGGAGTCCGGAATTGTTCTGGGAGTACCGGGTGACGACCAGCGTGACCGAAAGGTGTTTCGGAGGCCCCGGCAAGCGTTGGGGGCCTTATGGGCCAAGTGGAGGGGGCACACCAGCCCTCTAAGGGGCTGTGTTTCCCTCCCAACCCATCTCACGTAACCTGGAGAGGTGGGGGCGCCTCCCCTAGGGCAGCCACCCCTCCCGGCTTGGGGGGAAAGTTTCCTAGGGGTGGGGGCGCCCAAACCCATCTAGGGTTTCCCCTGTGGCCGCCGCCCCTCCCCTAGGGAACCCTAGGGCGCCTCCTCCACCCCCGTTCCCCCTATATATAGTGAGGGAGATAGAGGGAAGCCACACCCCTTCCCTGGCACAGCCCCTCCCTCCTCCAACTCTTCCTCCTCCTCCGTAGAGCTTGGCGAAGCCCTGTAGGAATACCACAAGCTCCACCACCACGCCGTCGTGCTGCCGGACCTCTCCCTCAACTTCTCCTCTCCCCTTGCTGGATCAAGAAGGGGGAGACATCCCTGGGCTGTATGTGTGTTGAACGCGGAGGCGCCGTCCGTTCGGCGCTAGATCGGATCTTCCGCGATTTGAATCGCCGCGAGTACGACTCCATCAACCGCGTTCTTGTAACGCTTCCCCTTAGCGATCTTCAAGGGTATGAATATGCACTCCCTCTCTCTCATTGCTAGCATCTCCTAGATTGATCTTGGTGACACATAGGAAAATTTTGAATTATTGCTATGTTCCCCAACACAACTATGGCATCAAGATCAAGCACATCAGAAGTGACAACGACACAGAATTCAAGAACACCGGTCTCGACACTTATCTTGATACATTGGGCATCACACATGAGTTCTCTGATCCATACACACCTCAGCAAAATGGCATCATGGAGCGCAAGAACAGAACCTTCATTGAGATGGCACGAACGATGCTTGATGAGTACAAGACCCCAAGGAAATTCTGGCCTGAAGCCATTGATACAGCATGCCACATCATCAACCGTGTTTATCTTCACAAGTTCCTAAAGAAGACATCATATGAGCTCCTGACTAGTAAGGAGCCAAATGTCAGCTATTTCAGAGTCTTTGGTGCTAGGTGCTGGATCAAGGATCCGCATCACTCTTCAAAGTTCGCACTGAAAGCACATGAAGGTTTTATGCTCGGCTACAGAAAGGATTCACACTCCTACAGAGTCTTCAACCTCTTTCACTAGAAAGTGGTTGAAACTGTGGATGTGCGGTTCGATGAGACTAACGGCTCGGAAAGAGAGCACCTGCCAAATGTGCTAGATGAAGCTACACCAAGTGAATCTATCAAGCTTATGGGTACTGGAGAAATCATACCTTCAGGGGAACAGGCTGAAGAGGAAATCATCATTTCTGCACCTAATCAGCATGAAGACACTGCTCAGCCTGAAGCCAATGCTGAAGTTTAAGACAATGATCAGCAAGGGCAAAATCTTCATCCAGTTCATCCTCGCGTTGCAAATGAAGTCCAGATTGAGAAGATAAATGATAGCATCAATGCACCTGGTCCACTCACTCATTCAAGAGCAACATAGCTAGCAAATTTGTGTGGGCACTTTGCATTTGTCTCTACATCTGAACCCAAGAAAGTTGACAAAGCCTTCATGGAACCTAAATGGATTCAAGCTATGCAAGAACAACTTCAACAGTTTGAGATGAACAATGTATGGGAGCAATTAAATCATCCTGATCCTCGCAAGCACAATATCATCAGCACCAAATGGATCTATCGCAACAAACAAGATGAGCATGGTCAAGTTGTCAGAAACAAGGCTCGTCTCGTCACTCAAGGCTACACACAAGTTGAAGGGATTGACTTCGATGAAACTTTTGCTCCCTGATGACCCACAAGTATAGGGGATCTATCGTAGTCCTATCGATAAGTAAGAGTGTCGAACCCAACGAGGAGAAGAAGGAAATGATAAGCGGTTTTCAGCAAGGTATTCTCTGCAAGCACTGAAATTATAGGTAACAGATAGTTTTGTGATAAGATAATTTGTAACGAGCAACAAGTAACAAAAGTAAATAAAGTGCAGTAAGGTGGCCAATCCTTTTTGTAGCAAAGGACAAGCCTAGACAAACTCTTATATAGAGAAAAGCGCTCCCGAGGACACATGGGAATTATCGTCAAGCTAGTTTTCATCACGTTCATATGATTCGCGTTCGGTACTTTGATAATTAGATATGTGGGTGGACCGGTGCTTGGGTGCTATCCTTACTTGGACAAGCATCCCACTTATGATTAACTCCTATTGCAAGCATCCGCAACTACAAAAGAAGTATTAAGGTAAACCTAACCATAGAATGAAACATATGGATCCAAATCAGCCCCTTACGAAGCAACGCATAAACTAGGGTTTAAGCTTATGTCACTCTAGCAACCCATCATCTACTTATTACTTCCCAATGCCTTCCTCTAGGCCCAAATAATGGTGAAGTGTCATGTAGTCGACGTTCACATAACACCACTAGAGGAGAGACAACATACATCTCATCAAAATATCGAACGAATACCAAATTCACATGACTACTAATAGCAAGACTTCTCTCATGTCCTCAGGAACAAACGTAACTACTCACAAAGCATATTCATGTTCATAATCAGAGGAGTATTCATATGCATATAGGATCTGAACATATGATCTTCCACCAAATAAACCAACTAGCATCAACTACAAGGAGTAATCAACACTACTAGCAACCTACAGGTGCCAATCCCAGACTTGGAGACAAGAATTGGATACAAGATATGAACTAGGGTTTGAGAGGAGATGGTGCTGGTGAAGATGTTGATGGAGATTGGCCCCCTCCCGATGAGAGGAGCGTTGGTGATGACGGTGGCGATGATTTCCCCCTCCTGGAGGGAAGTGTCCCCAGCAGAACAGCTCCGCCGGAGCCCTAGATTGGTTCCGCCAAGGTTCCGCCTCGTGGCGGCGGAGTCTCGTTCCGAAAGCTTGCTTATGATTTTTCTTCGGATGAAAGACTTCATATAGCAGAAGATGGGCACCGGAGGGCCAACAGGGGGCCCACGAGGCAGGGGGCGCGCCCAGGGGGGTAGGACGCGCCCCCACCCTCGTGGCTAGGGTGTGGGCCCCCTCTGGTATTTCTTCCGCTCAGTATTTTTTATTATTTCCAAAAACAACTTTCGTGGAGTTTCAGGACTTTTGGAGTTGTGCAGAATAGGTCTCTAATATTTGCTCCTTTTCCAGCCCAGAATTCTAGCTGCCGACATTCTCCCTCCTTATGTAAACCTTGTAAAATAAGAGAGAATAGGCATAAGTATTGTGACATAATGTGTAATAACAACCCATAATGCAATAAATATCGATATAAAAGCATGATGCAAAATGGACGTATCACTCCCGTGGCTAGGCTTGAAGCCATTCGCATACTACTAGCCTATGCCAACCACAACAACATTCTTCTGTACCAAATGGATGTAAAGAGTGCCTTCCTCAACGGCAACACTGAAGAGGAAGTGTATGTTGCACAACCACCTGGATTTGAAGACCCAAAGCGTCCTGATATGGTATACAAGCTCAACAAGGCACTGTATGGCCTCAAGCAAGCCCCTCGCGCTTGGTATGACACACTCAAAGACTTCCTGAAGAGCAAAGGCTTCAAACCTGGTTCCCTAGATCCCACTCTCTTCACGAAGACATATGATGGCGAACTGTTTGTATGCCAAATCTATGTGGATGACATTATCTTCGGCTGCACTGACAAGAGATACAGTGATGAATTTGGGCATATGATGCAAGGGCAATATCAGATGTCCATGATGGGTGAGCTGAAATTCTTCATTGGTCTTCAAATCCGTCAGCAAAGAAATGGCATCTTCATATCACAAGAAAAATACCTCAAATATTGCCTGAAGAAGTTTGGAATGCAAGACTGCAAAGGGTACACGACGCCAATGCCAACAAAAGGACAATTGGGCCCCGACGACAATGGTAAAGAGTTCGATCAAAAGGTATACCACTCCATGATGGGTTCTTTACTCTACTTATGTGCATCTAGGCCTGATATAATGCATACCGTTTGCATGTGTGCCCAATTCCAAGCGGCACCAAAGGAATCACATCACTTAGCTGTGAAGCGAATTCTTCGATATTTAACTTACACCCCAACACTAGGATTATGGTATCCAAAGGGCTCAGAGTTTGATCTATTTGGATTCTCAGGATTATGCTGGTGACAAGATTGATCGCAAGTCCACTTTAGGCACATGTCACTTTCTTGGACGATCTCTTGTCTATTGGTCTTCAAAGAAGCAGAACTGTGTATCACTCTCCACTGCTGAATCAGAATACATTGCTGCTGGATCTTCCTGCGCTCAGCTTGTATGGATGAAGCAAACTCTCAAGGACTATGGAATCCACCCGAAGCATGTGCCACTCTACTGCGACAATGAAAGCGCCATCAAGATTGCCAACAACCCAGTTCTACACTCGAAGACAAAGCACATTCAGATCCGTCATCACTTTCTCAGAGATCATGTCATGAAGGAAGACATTGATATCATTCATGTCAACCCTGAAGAGCAATTGGCAGATATCTTCACAAAGCCCTTGGATGAGAAAAGGTTTTGCAAGCTGCAGTGTGAGCTAAATATCTTAGAATCCTCAATTGTCCTGTGAGTGGACACACATCCTAACGCTTATGCATGTTGATGACGTAGATGTGCAACACACGAAGTAACGTATATCTTCAATCAATGAAGACTTACCTTCTGAGTGTGAATACATTAACACGAAATTTGACTTCAGAGCGCCATGATAATTGTGCGTCGTGTCTGGGTCTAATACTTCCTATACGGTGGGTAACGCCACCACCAAACTTTCTGGAAGATTTTCATTTGGCGTCATGATTGGATTATCTTCATATTTGGTTTGTCTTCAACATTGATTTGTCCTCAAGGTTTATATTCACAATGTTGATTTGGTCTTTTCTGATATATATATATATATATATATATATATATATATATATATATATATATATATATATATATATATATATATATCAGAAAAGACCAAATCAACATTGCGAATGTCTTCACTGCGTCCTCTACATCATTCACTTATTGCTATGTCTTCAAACTTGCCATTTTCTGAACTAAGTGAATGTGATCGGACCCTAACCCCTTGTGTGCTTCTTCCTCAAATTATGTCTACCTAGTCATATGCATTCTGTTGAAACGTGTCAAATGTCTTCACTGCGTCCTTGTTAGCTGAAAATACAGAGACACACATTTAAACCTGCTTTTAATGCTATATCTCTTTTGCCTGAATATCGGAGAAGCCGGAACGACCACCCGACAAACCAGGCGCGCATGGGAACGTGGAACAACTCTCAATAAGTTGCATGCATGCCACGTGTCCATCAGATGTGAACCGCCAGGGGCACCTGCATAATTACGCTACGCAGCCCTTCTCCTTATAAATACACACCCGCGCGGTCATTATCTCCTCTTCCACCTCGCCATCTTGCTCAAACCCTAGCGCCACCGCTAGCTCACGTCGACGCCGGAGACGAAGCGCTTAGCTGCCGCGACCTCTTTGACGCCATCCTCACGCTGGCCGCGGACCTCGCCTTCTCCGCCGCCGCCGTAGGTGTCTTCCGCCGCCAAGTTAGGGCGCGGGAGATTGGACTGCTCGGCATCTATTCTGCCTCGTCTAGCAGTTCTTCTATGAATTCTTACATCATCATATTGACTCCCCTGAAGCCAGTTCTTGTTTGACAAGTAGACGGAATCCTTTCACTGTCTTGAAGCCTCTCTGTCTGAATATTATGGCTACTGAGAAATCGGCAAGGAAGGGTGGCAGGCAGCACCGTGGAAATACTGCTCTGGATCTGCCTCCGGATCTCTATGAACTTTATAAGTCTGATCCCGAGGAGAGCTACAATCAGCGCAAAACCCGAATCCAGTGGATCGGAAGATATTGGGCAGAAAAATGGTACAAGTATAACTTCGTCACTCCTGAATATGCTGAAAAGAATGCTATCAAGCGCCCATGGGGCGATATTCTTTACAAGAACTTGCAACCCAAGATGAAGTCTAAAGCTATTGCTCAAGGCTTCTATCCATGCATGGTCCATGGACCTTAGCCAGAGAATGCTGACCTATCATCTCTTCTGTGGTGTCGTGACGACAATCTCTTCAAGCGTAAGTTTCAGTTCGCAAAGGATTCGGCTGCCAAGAACAAAAAGGCATTCAGACTTGACTTCAACCCCGGCCCGTCTGCTCCAAGGCAGGATGGCACACGTGACGCCAATCCTAATGTCATCGGCCCCTTCAATAGCTTCGATGGGCTCCTCTCCCATATTGCTGCTCAGAGGGCCACAGTGGAACAATCTGCTGATGATGCAGACTCTGAAGATGCACCTGCACCACCGAAGTAGAAGAAGAAGCAAAAGCTTCAAAACCCTCTGCAGCACCAAAAGCTTCGACTCTGAAGCCATTGAAGGATGCACCTCCTGCACCAAGTGTGCAGTCTGAAGACTTATCTCGTGTCTCCAAGAAGACCAAGAAGACCAAGAAGATTTCAGGGCAAAACCTAACTCCTGCTGCCATTCTGCGCAATGAGGAGAACACCATTGATCTGTCCAGTGATGAAGATCTTGGTGATGATGCTCTAGAGATGTTGATCAAGAGCAAGCAAGAGGCAGAGATCTTTCAAGATCTTCCTCTCTTTGATGCCGACATTCTGAACAACTTCAATGATGAATGGTTTGAGGACCAAAGCATCAACATTGATGATTTGCAGCTGCCAGTGGACACCAGTGTCGCATTTCATGGAGCCATTGCAAATGAACTTGCCCTGGCTAAGAAAAACGTCGAGCTCAAGAACAAGATTGATTATGAGAAGGCGCACTTCAAGAAGCACATGGCCAAGCTCAGTGTGGCTGATGTGCAAATCTTCAAGAAGATGATGAATGACCTCAAGGCCGAATTCAACAAGAAGCGTGAAGAATCCAAAGGCTCACGCGAGTGCATGAAGTGCTATGCACCGAAATGCATGCAACACACAATGAAGCTGAGAAGAGAAAGGCTCTTGGGCGTCCTGGCATCGACCCCAAGATGGCTGCCAAGAAAACCAAGAAGTCTGCTGAAGCCATACCCGAAGCTCAATGGCAGGAACGACCAAGCATAGTCTTCCCTGCCAGCATGACTGGCTCGAAGCCAAAGATCCCCTCAGCAGCTTCCGAACAGAAGAAGACAAGGCAAGCCGAAGCCGAAGCCAGAAAGAGGAAGCTCAATGATACCTCTGATGGTGCTCCCTCCAAGAAGAAATTGAAGACAAAGGCTTCAAAGTCTTCAAAGAAAGAGAATGCCTCTACCCCAGAGCCCCTCAACGCTGAACCAATCTCTGTTGATCTCCCTGACTCTACCAACCAAGAGCGTCGCCTTGTGATTCATGAGCCTGCTTCCATAGAGGCTCCAGATAGTGAAGAGATTCCAGATGTTGACCCCAACGCAGCTGAAGACATTGGTCATGAAGACAATGTGAATGATGATGAAGTCCTTCCTCAGCTTGAACCCAAGTCGGTATCATCGCTTGCTCTCACGAGAAGTGAACTTATTAGCAGTGGTCATTCCTTGAAGCCAGTTGCTCAAGATGACTCATGGGTTGAGCAACAACAACAAGACACCCCTATGCAAGATGAGATCCCACGTACTCCACCACCTCAAGTCACCACTCCGGTGCTTGATGATGACAATTACATGGAACAGACCACTCCCTCTCCAAAGGCGCCGCCAGCATTTCGCAGGCTTCGCAAAGGCCTCAAGCCACAAGTCTCCATGACAAGCATTCCAGAAGAGGATGTGCAGCACACCACCTTAGTAGCACATCAAGTATTCCCTGAAGCCACCCCTTCTGCGTCTGCCTCTGAGTCTAAAGCCCAATCTGCTGCAGACATTCCGGCTGCATCAGCCGATGAAGAAGAGAAAGAAGATGAAAGAGAAGCCACGCCCCCTGCTAGTGATCCAGTCATTCAAGACGAGGATGTGATCGTGCCCGACCCTCCAGTTGTTGAACAGGTGGAGGTTGAAAACAATGAGGCTGCCACAACCAACAATACTGAAGCCAATGATACTGTCATGGCTGAAGATAATGTGGAGCCCGAAGCCAATGCGACTACTGACACCATTGTGCCGCCAATCATCTCTGATGACGTCGTTCCTCCACCAAGGCCTCATACTATGGAACGCGCGTTCAATCGTGGTGAGTTGGTGACTATCAGATGGTCTATCATGGTTCCACCCACTACTCCCGGGCCGCAATATGATTATCATGTGGAGCAGAGGCCTCAGGTTCAGAAGCCAAAGCAAAGATTGCCAAGGCTTCCAAGTGTTGCAACAACTCAGGGCTCGTTCAGTGTGCTCAACTTCAGAGAGCACAACACTTTCTTTGACAGCGCCAAGAACCCGTACACGAAGCCAAAGATATCCTCTGACAGGTTTTGGAGCCATCAGCAGCGCAGCTACTACTCTTGTATCCTATACAACCAGGACCCGATTTTTCCGCATAAGCGTCTGGATTGTGATGCTATGGCTGGGCTGCCATGCCTCGAAGAGGCCCTTGATTGTTTTCAGGATGTTGGCTTGCTACCATTTGTGACTGACAAGGAGCACTGGAATGAAGAACTTCTGCTCCAGTTCTATGCAACATTGCACATTCGAGGCTACAACAGGGATCCGAAGACTTGGGTCCTTGAGTGGATGACAGGAGATATTCATCGCGAAGCCAAAGCTCAGGACATCATTGAGCTTACCTCCCTGCCCACTCCAGGTGAGTTGTACGAACCTGGTTGTCAGCTTCATCTGAACGAACTACAAAGCATCTTTCAGAAGCCAGAGCGCAACATGAGCCAAATGCTGAGCATGATGAAGCCATTTCCCCAAGATGTCGAATACCCCAAGGAGTTCTTTGTTAAGGACCTTGAGTACTTGACACGCACAGTCTATCATATTCTGAGGCGTACTCTCTGGCCAATCAAAGGAAACTCTTCTGAAGCTAAACTCGAAGGCGCCATGAAGACATTGGTTTTCTATATCATCAATGGAATCAGATTCAACACTTAGTATTTCTTCATCCGACAGCTTGCTGCTTCTGGGATTGATTTTTTTGGCCTGAAATGTTATGATCCATGGGTGATGCACTTGATCAAGCTTCATTCAACCATTGACTATCAACCTTCAGCAAGCAACCATATTGTATTTCTGCCTGATGTTGATATGTCCATTGAAGCCATCTACCCCGAGCCAGCAAAGAAGCTACTCCACCTTCAGAATGCAGAATTCCAAAGCTTCACGCAGCCTATTGAAGGGATTCATGTGCCAAATGCAGCAACTTCTGCTTATCCTCTGGCTGGCAACTTGCGTGTGCCGCACCGTGCTAATACTGAAGCCACTGCCAGCACCATTGTTCAAAGGCCTCAGAAGCGTCCTTGTGTCCTCAACGACCGTGAGCTTATGGTGTCTTTGCATCAAAAGCGGGATAGGCATCATGATTGGCTGAAGCGTCAGATGCAGAGTCTCTTGGTGGATAATTAATCGTATTCGCAACTTGGCCACCAAGAACTCTTTCGTTGCACATGAAGCCTGTCGGCGGTCCTGGAAGAGCCTCACATTGCTCTGTTCTGAAGATGATCTTCGCTTAGATGGCTTCACAGAGAGCTTCAAGTTTGACTCCAGGCCTCCACAAAATGCAAGCTGGCGTCACACACCATCCATTGAAGACTCTGAACATTCGTCTTCGGCTGCAATTATTGTTGCGAGAGTCGTCGATGAAGAAGATGACGCCACTTCACCAACTCTGGTTGCTCTGCACCACGATTCCGCTTCAGGCCCTTCTGCACCACCAAACTCCAACGTTGACCCTGCTCCATCTTCTACTCCAACTGGGAATGAGTAGATCATCTATGTCTTCAAACCTTTTTCGTCATTACTGACAAAAGGGGGAGAAGCATATGAGGTTGATAGTCTTCAAGCGGGTCCATACGGGGTGGTTGCATTATTTTTGCTAAGTTTTTACAACTCTAGTTTTGAAACTTTTTGGCTTTTGAGTTGTAACACTTAAACTTGATGGTTGTCTGCTACTTTTGCTGCTACTTTGTGATGCGATGATAAATTCCGCATGAAGTCATTCTGCAGACGCCCATTTCTCATTATGCATGTCATTATCTTCATTATTCTTATATATGCATGATGAATTGTCTTCGTAAGTCGAAGAGGATCTCCACAAAGTAAAACCTGCCATGTGCATTTGCATTCAAAAGCTTACTACTTATATGCACATCTTCAGGGGGAGCCTTTTGCAACTTATGAAGACAATGACTTCAATCTTTAACTTTCACATACTTTTATCCCCGTTGAAAACTTCAACCAGTTTGTCATCAATCACCAAAAAGGGGGAGATTGTAAGTGCATCTAGTGCCACCCCTAGTTGGTTTTGGAGTATTGACGACAAATTTGGTTGAGGGACTAATGTGTTTGTGAGAATTGCAGGATAACACAGGTAGTAGTCCCTTATTGATTCGGTTTACCTACCAGAGATGACCTCTAAAAATGTGTGAAGACATTGAAGACAATGGTGGTTCATGAAGACATTCATGATGAAGATTATGACATGTGAAGACATTCACTTGAAGACTATGGAGTGCGAGGACATAGTTGTTTTGTAGTTTCCTTTTCTTCTTTGTTGAGTCATAGGAACCACCGTACTGTTAAGTGGGGTCCAAGTGAACAAAGTCAGAATGACTGATGTGATGCTCAACCTAAATCCTATGTCTTCGAGCGAAGACAATGAGAGCAAAACTTATCCAGAGCTCGATGAGTCAAATTTGCGTGTAGCCCAAGTAAAGCTGTCGCGTGTGTTTGAAATCCGACCGTTGGACACGCGTTGGCTCTTTAGTGACCCAAGGTCATTTCGGACATATCAGGTCGGGTTGCCTCCTGGCTATAAATAGCCCACCCCCTACACCATAAATTGGTGGCTGCTCAGAGTTAGTGCACGGCTTTTGTTGTTTGAGAGCAACCCACCTCCGAAGCATTTGAGAGAGAGATCCTTGCGAGGACAAAGCCCAAAACACCCAGAGCCAAAGAGTGTTAGGCATCACTGAAGTCTTTCTGTCCGCGTGACCTGAAGACTTGTTACACTTGAGGATTGTGTATCCTCCAGCCTGTTAGACGTTGCGTTCTGAGCATCTACGAGTCATTGTGGATTGCCGGTGAACGAAGTCTGTGAAGGTTTGGAAGTCTACCTTGAAGACTTACCAGAGTGATTGGGCGAGGACTGGGTGTCCTTAGCTCAAGGGGAATAAGGTGAAGATGCGGTCTTCTGAGTTAAATCTCGGCCTCCCTAACCAGACGTACAGTTGTCACAGCAACTGGAACTGGTCTACCAAATCCTTGTCTTCACCAAGCAACTGGTTCTATCCCCCACTTCCCTTTACTTTACAGTTTGTCTTCGTGAAGTCATTGCTTACTTGTCTGATCTGTTTGACTTCACTGAGTGAAGACTATTTCCTGTTTGGCTTCATATTGTCTTCCATCCTGATCCATACTACCTAGCTGCTGATAGTCTTCGTGCTTTCACTACATTGCTTACTTGACTATGGCTTGTCTAGTGTAGTCTATCTTCCGCTGCATATCAATAGGTCCATTTCTATTGTTTGTCTTCAAAGACCTCATGTTTTGAAGACTTTCATAAAAATCGCCTATTCACCCCCCTCTAGACGATAACTAGCACTTTCAATATGCCGGCTTAGTCGCTCGGAGGTGCTCATAGGGGTAGGGTGTGGGTGTGTGCATGTTGGGGAATGTTGCATGGAAAACAATGCACACGTAAGATCTATCCATGGAGATGCATAGCTACGAGAGGGGGAAAACATCTACATACCCTTGTAGATCGCTAAGCGGAAGCGTTTATCAACGCGGTTGATGTAGTCGTACACCTTCACGATCCGTTCCGATCAAGGACTGAACGTACAACACATCCGCATTCAACACATGTTCAGCTCGATGACGTCCTCGCCTTCTTGATCCAGCAAGAGGGCGAAGTAGTAGATGAGTTTCGGCAGCACGACGGCGGTGGAGAAACTATTTCCGCAGGGATTCGCCAAGCACAACGGTTTTGGACGGAGGATGAACTAGAGGGAGAGCGGGCGCCGCACACGACTTGGGGATTCATGGTGTGTGGCGCCCCCTCTGCTCCTCTCATAAATATAGGTGAGGGGAGGCTGCCTAGGCGCGCCCCCAAGGGGGCCGGATGCCGCCCTAGGCTCCTGCCCTAGGCGCCCCCCTTTCCTTCTTTAGGGGGTGGAGGAGATGGCAGGGGGGCGACTGCCCTACCTTGGCCCCCCCTTTCCTTCCTAGAGGGCCGGTGGCCAGGAGGTGGGCGCACCAGCCCCTTTGTGGGCTGGTGTGCTCCCTCCCTTGGCCCGTTTGGCCCAATAACTTCCCCGAGCCTCCCGGAACCCCTTTCGGTGATCCGATAATTATCCGGTGCATTCCGAAACTCTTCCGAAGACCAAATACTATCATCCTATATATCAATCTTTACCTCAGGAGCTCCCCATCATGTCCGTGATCTCATCCGGGACTCCGTACAATATTCGGCCACCAACATACATAACTCATATATATAATATTATATCGTCAACGAATGTTAAGCATGCGGACCCTACGGGTTTGAGAATGATGTAGAAATGACCGAGACACTTCTCCAGTCAATAACCAATGGCAGGACCTGGATGCCCATAATGGTTCCTACATATTCTACAATGATCTTTATCGGTCGAACCTTTTATGACAACATACAGAGTTCCCTTTGTCTGTCGGTATGTTACTTGCCCGAGATTCGATCGTCGGTATCTCCATACCTAGTTCAATCTCGTCACTGGCAAGTCTCTTTACTCGTTCCATAATATATCATCCTGTAACTAACTCCTTAGTCATTTTGCTTGCGAGCTTCTTGTGATGTTGTATTACCGAGAGGGGCCAGAGATACCTCTCCGTCATACGGAATGACAAATCTCAATCTCGATTCACGCCAACTCAACAGACACCTTCGGAGTACCTGTAGAGCACCTTTATGATCACCCAGTTACGTTGTGAGGTTTGATAGCACACAGGGTATTCCTTCGGTATCCGGGAGTTGCATGATCTCTTGGCTGAAAGAATATGTATTTGACATTAAGTAAGCAGTAGCAAAAAACTTAACGATCATATGCTATGCTAACGGATGGGTCTTGTCCATCACATCATTCTCCTAATGATGTGATCCCGTCATCAAGTGACAACTCATGTCTATGGTTAGGAAATCTTAACCATCTTTGATCAACGAGCTAGTCTAGTAGAGGCTCAGTAGGGACATGGTATTTTTTATGTATCCACACATGTATAAGTTTCCGGTCAATACAATTCTTGCATTAATAATAAACATTTATCATGATTAAGTAAATATAATAATAACCACTTTATTATTGCCTCTAGGGCGTATTTTCAACTGTGCATTCATAGGGATGAGTGTATGCGCGTGTAAATGAGCGTTTGCGTCTGTACTCTGTTAAAAAAAAGCATCTCCCCGGATGGGCCACCTGGTGTCCCACCCTGAACATGGGCCTTGCCCCGCCGTGCGCCCCACCTGGGCCCCTAGATCCTATTTGTCTCTTCTAAAAAAAACTCCTACTCTATTTGACTACTCGTCGATTCTAAACTTTTTTTTCTTTTTTGACTAGTCGTCTTGTGGCACCTTGATCTAGCAGGATTCTATCCACTCTTCTGATCCTATCCACTCTTCTGATCTTCTCCCGCGCCCGCAGGTGGTTGAGTAGTTAAAACGATAGACAGATCCTTCATTCTCTCGCAGGTTGGTTGCAAGAAGAGGCGCCACCATAAGAGAGTGACATTTGTTGAAAAAAAAAAACATAAGAGAGTGACATCCTACTTATTACCTCTCCAAGAAACCGAACGGGAGCTAATAATATCACTGCAGACTGCATCTACCGATCTGTCCGATCATGGGGACGAGGCCTGCCGCCCTCTGCTCTCTTCTACTCCTCGTGATCATCTTACACGGAAACCCTACACTCATTTCGGCGGACGGTTCGTAGCCTCCAAATCCCATTTATTTCATTGTGTTACATATGGCCATTTCCTCTTCTGCTGGTTCATTTCAATATGATGAGATCATGTGAGGCTATGCAAGTCACCTACTGATTGGATGTGTGGATGATCTGTAAATGTGTGCCCGTGTTCAGACGCGGAGGTGTGCAAGTACAGGAATCCGTACGTGCCCTTCTGCCATGGCTGGAGCTGCAAGGCGGAGTGCTGGATCGAGGCCAAAATCTTCAACGCCCGTCTACAGGAGTACAGGTGCATCAGGGGCGGCATCAAGGGCACCTGCTACTGCCTCTTCTGCGGGAACCACATGAGGTTCCTCCACCTCCACTGAAAACAAACATCCTACGACGATCGTCTCGATATTCGCTTCTCCAGTAGGAATTACCCACTAGACATTTCTCATAGATATTTGCTTGTCCTCATCTCTCACAAACCAATTACAGCCAGTTTATTGAGGTAGCAGCAGCAGCAGATGTAGTTAGTCTCGATTGGGGATTGAATTCTGTTTTTTCTTTTCTTTTTTACCTTCCTAGATGGCTACTACGACTGTGTAATTTCTTGCTTCAATTAATATCATGGATTCTTACAATAAATGTAATTACATGATGGTATCTGCCTAACCGAAATGCTCAGAAATGCTTGAGAGATTCATGCTCGCAAGTGGATGAACTAACAGGTTTCCGCTGGAGTAGGTACATGAAATTACGGATGTCGTTATGTCACATCATTAAAAAAGGATTAATGTCAATTCAAGATTAATCATGTGTGTGCTTATTGTTTTCCCTCAAAATTACTAACAAATGTTTCAAGTCTATACACCCAAAAGAAAAATCTGATGGACTTTCTACATCTCGAAAATGATGAAGTATAGTATGTAGATGAAAAATCCTAGTAAAATATAAACCCTCAAACACACACTTCTGGAATCCGAAATATCGGAGTCCTATACTCATGCCCCTGTGATAAAAAAACGTCTCATAGCCCAAAAGTTAGAGCATCTACAACCGGGCTTCTCAAATGCCCCCTATATGTTCGGACGGACGGCCCGGTCTGTGACCAGTCACAAAAACGTAACCCAGCCAGACTCCTCAAACCGGCCATATACGTCTGGCTGACAAGCACCCTCATATTTAAGCCGGACGGCAACCCCCAACCCTAGACACAGTCCCATTTCGCTCCCTTTCTAGCCGCCACCCACCACATCTGCTCATAGCTTGTTGTCTGCTTGTAGCTCTGGCCTGGGAGCGGATCACCATGTACATGATGCTCACTTCAGAGCGTCGGTTGCATCTCCTAGAGCAGATCCGGGCCCAGCGTGCCACTCGGATAGTCGGATTGCAGTTGACCTGCCTCCGGACTCTCCGGTGCCTGAGGAGGAGGAGGAGTAGCAGGCGCTGGACGCGGACATGGAAGAGGAGGAGGAGCAGGCGCCGGACGCGGACATGGAAGAGGAGGAGGAGGAGGAGTAGGCGTCGGAAGCGGACATGGAGGAGGAGGAGGAAGGGGAAGGCGAGGCTGAGCCGGCGCTTCCAGTTGCCAGATTCGGCATGGGCAACACACAAGCAGAGTATGAGGTCGTCCAAGCGGAGGAGGCGCCAAGGTGCGACCAACTCTTCGTGGACATGGAGTCCGACGAGGAGCCGGAGCCGCGGGCGGTGGCCAATGATCGGGAAGCCAGTCTGTCCGACAGTAACGACACTGAGGTCGTCTACATCCAATTACAAGTAGTAGGCAAGTTTATTTATGTAGTACTACATAGTTTTTGTGTTGCATGGTGTGGTATGGATTTGAGGTGTGAAGTTTGAGGTATGTGCTTACGACAGATGCAAAATGAGGAGAAACCGGGCTCTCTCTGCAGACGCACCCGGACACATCCGTGGACGCATAGGGGGCGGATTACTTAGGTCCGGCTATAAAAGCTCTTATCTCTACCTTACCTCAAAATATCTTCGGCCATCATGTCTTCATAGATCAACCATGCTCCTTCACTACAAGAAATATGTCAACTTGTGACTCTCACTATTGGCCGCTGCAAGGTCATAGTTTTTCATTTGCGACCTTTTTTTGACCAAAAACAGAAGGTTAAAAGCTGGCGCTCGTAAACTGAAATTAACGACCTTCAGTAAAGGGTCGTTGGTTCTTCGACCAAAATTTTGGTCACTAGCAGCCTCCCCAGGCCACATAGGATCCAGCGTGGCAAGCTGACGTGGATAAAAATCAGCCCGGTCGTTTATTTGGGCTGAGCCCATTAATTCAGCCCATTTATATATTTTTTTCCTATGAATTTGTTGTCAGCTTCATGGACCAAGCCCAACATTGTAGCCTTTTTATTTTTGGGCCATGGCCTTTTTATCTCAACAGTTTCATTTTTTCCTTTTTTTATAAAGTGGATTCACTAGTTAGGTGGGTCCCCATTATTGTCAGGTTCTAGTACTGGGTCCTAGCCATCAGGGCAATATTCTTCAATTTTTTAATTTAACGCAAATAAATACCTAGTATTTAAGTTGGCACACAGAACACACGAAATACTTCAATATTATCAACCATCAAAGCGTTACATCATATAACACACATACAAATGTGATCAGCATCAAGTTTACAATCAGATAACAAGCTCCACAAGTGTACAATCACATGAGCCAGATTCTGCTACATCATATAACACACATACAAATAGGAGCAGCAGAAAGGGCTTCATTACTCTCAGAACTAGCTCCAATGAGCTAGAACTATTCTTCCTCCGACTTCTTTGTCCTGATGCTCACGAAGAAACATGAAAGCCCAGCATCTGCATGTTACAGAACAAAATGTTTAGGAACAAAATAGAAGTAAATCTAACAGCATATTTAACAATAAATAACAGAATAATGAAGTTAATGAGACATTTTAGAATCAACTTGACAGTTGACAATAATGTTTGCATTGGACACATCCAAAACTAAAATTATACATAAATGCCTAAATTCCAATGCCCAATGCCTCAGTTTAGTAAACACTAAGGGTACATAGTAAAGATTTGACACAACCAGAACTGAAATCATTTACTCTACAAGCAACAATGATGCAGCACACAAGAAAAGAGAGATGCACAACGGAGCAGCATCGTATATGACACAATATGGACACTGCAAGCTCACCGAAGAACTTGTGGTCGCCACCGTACACAACCGCCATAACGCCGGTCACCTCATTGATCTTGTCCTTGAAGTTCTCTAACTCGAGGTTGTTCCACTGCAGCTCGGTATTTGCTCAACCGTATGTGTACATGCATCAGGGCATACATAAAATATTCAAGTCAATATTCTCAGCTAACTGTGATGTAATGAAAATAATTACTTAATGACTTGGGGTAAAAATTGATTTTAGACATCAAAATTTGCAGCGGTCATTTCCACCATGTTCAGATAAACTTGAGGTAAATTAGCAGTAATGATATTAGTTACAAGCTAGGTGTGTAACTGATGTCAACACCACCACCACCAGAGACACGCAAGATAAGCATCAACACCAACATGATCTTGATATTAGCCACCCCATATCACCATAGCATCATAGGAGCACATATATAAAGCAAGCACACATGGGCAGCTACTGACAGACCCTAGAACCGCATGAATTTATCACCAGAGAGCTCCAGTAGGAGTTGATGCTTGGTTACAGCATCTAGCAGCAACTAGTAGAGCCCCACATCCAACCCAAATCATGGCCAAGGCCATGCACGAGCTACATCAGAGAAGGAGGGAGGAGCTCACCAGAGGGAGGTTGTAGCCGTAGCAGAGGCTCAGCCACACCACGGCTGCTGTGGATGGTGACTCCAGGACAGCAGAGTGACAGCAACGATTCAGACTTGTTCCTCCATGAGCATGAGCTACTGCGGATGGAGCTCCTCCTCCTCCTAGGCTTGTTGGCCCCATCCTGCTCGTCCCCAATCGACGTGTCGTCCCTGTGGTTGTGGAATAGGAGCGCATCAGGAAACCAAGGAAGAGAAGATCAAATCATTTTTATATACACCCGTCTAAATACACCCCACTAAATACACCCATCTAAATACGTCATGTGGTTATGTTTATAATCAGATCAGACATTGAATGAAACAAAAATACACCCCACTGATGAAGCCGCAATAATTGTCTTGGATGTATCCATCACAGCAATAAACAAGCACCATATTTCGCCAAATCTCTATTCTATAAACAATTTTCTCTGGACGAACTATTCAAACCACCCATCTAAACAATACCGCATCTGTCGTCACTCAAGTCAATAATACTCGTTGACAGGTCTACCATCCAGCACAAGGATAAGATACAGAATTGGTGCATCATTTCAGGCAGCGCAAGCAAACTAAACAAAACAGCTTAAACCCTAGATAAATCTTATGGCCGGTTGGGGGAAAGCAGAAACGGAAGAAGTACTAGATTCAAATTGCACATTCAGTCAAGTTCAGTCAATACATGTATGACATAGCCATGCATGACACAAACAAAATATACAGTTCATCTCCTGATCCACATTACAATCCAAGGCAAAGTACTAGTAAATAAAATAGTATGTACTCTGGTGACCACCGAGCTAGCTGATTACCAGTTTACCACACTGATTATGACAGGAACACAAACGAAAGGGAACTAGTAAATAAGATAGGAATGGAAGGGTGCGGTGTTGATTTTGATCACCAGGAGAAGAGAAGACCCAAATCAAGGCAAACTCATTGACTGGAAATGAGGAAGCTAGCTATGCATGTATGCAGTGTGAATCGACTGGCCTTAAACCACAGAGAAGAGTAGGCATGTTAATTAATAAGAGTACTAAAAGGCTAAAATAGAGATGGCCGTCAGAATAAATCCTTTCCTTGTTTCGAGAGAAAAGAAACGAAAAGAAAAGGGTGATGTGAAAGCATCTGCAAAAGAAAATTCGCATGCATACAGTGGCGTCTGCATCAATCAAGATTATTAAAGCTTGCAGCAGAGTGAGTACGCATGAAGGTTTAGCGCTAACACTGCCCAGCCGACCGTCGATCTCTCTGCAGAAACAAAAGAAGAGCTACATCAGCAGCAGCATGCAGCATATTTCAGGTTGATTGGAACCAAAGCAAAGCAACATGAGAAGCAGGCAGCATATAACAGGCTGGACGAAAGCAACATATGGATGAATGAAATGGAGCGTTGTGTATATCAAGATGTAATCAAAGCTGAACCCAAATGAGATGATTCTGGTTAGCCATCGATCTCCTTTACACTTCTTATAAGTGGGATATGGGAACAAACCACAAGGCTACCTACGTCTGGCCTTTGTTCAGGTAAACGAACAGGGGTTTAATCTTCAGTGCAAAACTAACTGCTAACTATATACGTACTGGTGAGCAAGCAAGTGAACTATCTCAATCTGCAGCAGTGACTGAAAGTACAAGTGATATGGAATCTGCAGCAGTGACGGAAAGTACAAGTGATCTCAATCTGCAGCAGTGACGGAAAGTAAAAATGATACCAAATATATGACTGAATGTATGATTTAGAATGTGCATGTACAGTAAGACCAACAAATATTCCACTGATTTCTGACAGATATGCGTACATATATTCCAATGTGTTTGTACAGTACTAGAGCATAACTGAATTTTGACAGAACACATATATGAAGTGAACTTTAGCACTGAATTCTGGCCAGTACAGCAGTAATTTTGCACAAGCATGTATGAACTGAACAGACAAAGATTATAACTAAACCTTTGCCAATACAGCACTTTTTCACAAAGATATATGAAGTAAACTGAACACAGATAGATCCTAACTGAACTCTTGACAGTACAGCAACATGATAAGTTCTGAAGAAGAATAGTATAGACGATGCTCTCTATTTCTTCACCATTGCACATCAAGAACATGGAACGGAGCTTACACTTGCGGATGCGGGTGGCCGGGTAACCGCACGAGGAGCAGGTGCTCTTCTGGAGGTGGAAGCTGCGACGGCCGTAGCGGATGCAGAGCGTGTGGGAGAGAGGGCCTCTTTGGGAGGGAGGGGAGGATCTTGGCGCAGCGGCGGGGACCTGCTGGATCCGATCGACGAGGTCGCAAGATCCGAGGCGGAGCTTCTGCTGGTGGCGTCCATGGCCTTGGCCGGAGCTCCTATTCATTCCCTGTGAGATAGAGAGGCCGCAAGGTGACGGAGAGGGAAGGGAAAGGCAGAGGAGGAGGAGGAGGGGATGGGGACAAGACGAACCTCGCCAAGGATGTCGGGGAAGAGACAGTGGAGACGCGTGCTGAGGGTGGGTCGCGCGAGGAGCACCAAATCCGGACGGTGGAGACGGTGCAGCGGCCAGAGGAGCTGCTCGATCCAGATGGGCGACTGCGTCCCGGATCTCACGGGAGGAGGGGCTATGCGCCGCCCTGATCCCGGATCCGGCGGCCTCTAGCCTCGCCGTCGCCATCGCCGGTGGCTGCTTTGGCTGGCGCCATGGGTGGTGGCTGGGTCTGGATTGGGGAGAGGGAGGTGGAGGTGGCGGCGGCAGGGAGGAGCGGAGCTCTAGGGTTCGGGCAAGAGGGAGAGAGGCTGGATGAATGGATCGATGGACTTTCGGGCGCGCTCGGCCGGTCCAGCCCAGGCCATCGGATATGAGCCACCCAGCCGTTGGATCCAGGCAAAAAAAAAAAAAAAAAAAAAAAACTCGCCCCCAACTTCTTCTTCCTTGGGCAGTCGGCCTGGATCCGCATCTCCCGCTCGGGGAGCACGGCACCGCGCCTCCTGTCCCCTCCGGTGGTCGTCCCCGTCGTCAGTCCCCACCCTCGTCGGTCTTCCTCGTCGCCGGCCGGACCCCGCCCTCGCCGGCCGTTCTCGTCGCCGGTCCCCCACCCTCCCGGCCTCGTTGTCGCCTCGACCCATGCAACAGCTCCACCTGCGGGTGCAGCTCTTGACGACGACGGTTGTAGCTCCGCCGCCCTCGCCATTGATGCTCGCTGCAGGAAAATACGTCGACGCCGGCCGCGAGTCAATCAACGCCATTTGAATGGATGTAGCAAAAAAATTCACCGGTAGTAGCAAAATCAAACTACGGGTGCAGCAAAAACGCCGCCGCCGCCTTCGCGAGGTCGCAGCTCCGCCTTACATGGATGTATCAAAAAACTCCAACGGTAGTAGCAAAATCCTGTTGCGGTTGCAGCAAAAAAATATGAATGTATCAAAAAACTCCAACGGTAGTAGCAAAATCCTGCTGCGGTTGCAGCAAAAAAACATGGATGTAGCAAAAACCTCCAATGGTAGTAGCAAAATCCTGCTACGGTTGCAGCAAAAAAATTATTGTCGTCCTCGCGAGGTCGCAGCTCTGCCTGATGGATGTAGCAAAAAGCTTTGCCGGTAGTAGCAAAATCCAACAACGGTTGCAGCTTCCCCTTGTTGTGCAGTGCCATTGAAGCTTCCTATGTCTATGGTTGAAGCTTTTTTCAACGGCTGTTGAAGCTTTTCTAGGTGACGGTTGCAACACTTGTATACACGGGAGGATCCGGGCATGGCTGCAGGCAGCCATGGCGGCCGGCGATGGAGGTCGTGGTCGCCCAGTCGCAGCTGGGGGGAGGGGGAAGGGGGGAGGGGATGCGCCCGCGTGAAGGCTTGAGGTAGGGGATGGATCTGGACATGGCGGCAAGCAGCCATGGCAGTCGGCGAGGGGAGCCTGGCCGCCGGCGATGGAGGCCGCGATGGCCCAGTCGCAGCTCGGGAAGAGGGGAAGGGATGGGGAAGGGGTGGGGAGGAAGGGGCAGAAGAAGAGAGCGGCGCGCGCCCTGTGAAGGAGACGCGAGGAAGAGGGAGACTGGCCCAATGTTTCCGCCGGTGCCCCGGCCCCAAACGTTTTCCTTTCTGCGGTGGGCTGTATCAATTGATCGATGGATGGATGTTTGCCACGTCACTGATCCATGCCACAACAGATTCCACCAATCATAATTCACCTTGCGTAGTTTTGTTTTTTCTTCTGTTTTTTTATATTTTGTACCCTATTATTCTGGGTAAACATTCAACATATTACCGCTTATAGTTTTTTCGAATGACCCAATATTTTGCACAAGTGTGTATCTTGGGACAACAAACAATGTTGATTTGAGGGGTTTTCATTTTCTTTGCACAAAAAATCATTTTTGAGTGCCAATAATCGGGTTTTTTGTGAAGGACCTACCATATATTTGTTGCAAAAAATTGGACCAAATCATTTTTCTAAAATACTAGGTCACTTTTAATGCACAATTGATCAAATGGTTGGGTGTCAAAAGATTCAAGCCACCTCTTGTGAAAAAGACAATTTTCAGCCTATTCAGTAGGAAGCGGGTCAAATTTGAACTGCAGCTGCCTCATAGTTTGCTCATGATTTTTTCCAAAAATCATTTCTAGGTACAATAGTATCTATTTCATTAGAGAAACACAAAAAATTTTCCAAGATTCAACCACTAGCTAGGGACGGTCATGCCCGCCGTTTTGACCGCATTTTGAAACGGGCATTAAAAATTCAAAAAAATCAAAAAATTGGAAAACCTTCGCATTGTGTTGTTATATGTGGCCAAGTTGCCAGGAAAAATAATAAACTTGTACTACGATAATTATTTTAAAAAAGTGTTCTCAGAAACGAGCAATCATGCGTGAAGATTATTCATGGCTTTCAAGCCAAATGATCAATCTTATGGCCACATTCATGGCATAGTTTGTTCAAATGATCTCATATTGTGCACAAGGGTGCATATTGGAATGGCAAACAATGTTGCCTAAGGAAGTTTCCATTTTCTTTGGACGAAAAAACCATTTTCCTTTTTTCGAGTGCCCAAAAGGAGGTTTTTTTGTGAAGGACCTCCCAAATAATTGTTGCAAAATTGGACCAAATCAATTTTTTAAAATACTAGGACATATTTAATGCACAATTGACCAAATGGTTGGGTGTAAAAAGTTTTGATCCACCTCTCGTGAAAAAGACAAATTTCCGCCGATTCAGTTGGAAGCAGGTCAAATTTGAACTGTAGCTGCCTTGTAATTTGCTCTTTATTTTTTCCAAAAATCATTTCTACGTACATAAGTATCTATTTAATCAGAGAAACATTAAAAAAATTCCAAGATTAATCACTAGCTAGGAACGGTCATTCCCGCCGTTTTGACCGCATTTTGAAACGGGCATAAAAAATTCAAAAAAATCAAATAATTGGGAAACCTTCGCATTGTGTCATTATATGTGGCCAAGTTCCCAGGAAAAATAACAAACTTGTAATATGGTAATTATTTTTAAAAAGTGTTCTCAGAAACGAGCTATCACGTGTGGAGATCAATGGATTTCAAGCCAAATGATCAATCTTATGGCCACATTCATGGCATAGTTTGTTCAAATGATCTCATATTGTGCACAAGGGTGCATATTGGAATGGAAAACAATCTTGCCTAAGGAAGTTTTCATTTTCTTTGGATGAAAAAACCATTTTCCATTTTTTGAGTGCCCAAAAGGAGGTTTTTTGTGAAGGACCTCCCAAATAATTGTTGCAAAATTGGACCAAATCAATTTTCTAAAATACTAGGACATATTTAATGCACAATTGACCAAATGGTTGGGTGTAAAAAGTTATGATCCACCTCTCGTGAAAAAGTCAAATTTCCGCCGATTCAGTTGGAAGCGGGTCAAATTTAAACTGTAGCTGCCTTGTAATTTGCTCTTTATTTTTTCCAAAAATCATTTCTAAGTACATAAGTATCTATTTAATCAGAGAAACATCAAAAAAATTCCAAGATTAAACCACTAGCTAGGAACGGTCATTCCCGCCGTTTTGACCGCATTTTGAAACGGGCATAAAAATTCAAAAAAATCAAATAATTGGGAAACCTTCGCATTGTGTCATTATATGTGGCCAAGTTCCCAGGAAAAATAACAAACTTGCAATATGGTAATTATTTTAAAAAAAGTGTTCTCAGAAACGAGCTATCACGTGTGGAGATCAATGGATTTCAAGCCAAATGATCAATCTTATGGCCACATTCATGCATAGTTTTGTTCAAATGATCTCATATTGTGCACAAGGGTGCATATTGGAATGGCAAACAATGTTGCCTAAGGAAGTTTTCATTTTCTTTGGACGAAAAAACCATTTTCCATTTTTCGAGTGCCCAAAAGGTGGTTTTTTTTTTGTGAAGGACCTCCCAAATAATTGTTGCAAAATTGGACCAAATCAATTTTCTAAAATACTAGGACATATTTAATGCACAATTGACCAAATGGTTGGGTGTAAAAAGTTTTGATCCACCTCTCGTGAAAAAGACAAATTTCCGCCGATTCAGTTGGAAGCGGGTCAAATTTAAATTGTAGCTGCCTTGTAATTTGCTCTTTATTTTTTCCAAAAATCATTTCTAGGTACATAAGTATCTATTTAATCAGAGAAACATCAAAAAATTCCCCGATTAAACCACTAGCTAGGAACGGTCATTCCCACCGTTTTGACCGCATTTTGAAACGGGCATAAAAAATTCAAAAAAATCAAATAATTGGGAAACCTTCGCATTGTGTCATTATATGTGGCCAAGTTCTCAGGAAAAATAACAAACTTGTAATATGGTAATTATTTTGAAAAAGTGTTCTCAGAAACGAGCTATCACGTGTGGAGATCAATGGATTTCAAGCCAAATGATCAATCTTATGGCCACATTCATGGCATAGTTTGTTCAAATGATCTCATATTGTGCACAAGGGTGCATATTGGAATGGCAAACAATGTTGCCTATGGAAGTTTTCATTTTCTTTGGACAAAAAAACCATTTTCCATTTTTCGAGTGCCCAAAAGGAGGTTTTTTGTTAAGGACCTCCCAAATAATTGTTGCAAAATTGGACCAAATCAATTTTCTAAAATACTAGGACATATTTAATGCACAATTGATAAAATGGTTGGGTGTAAAAAGTTTTGATCCATCTCTCGTGAAAAAGACAAATTTCCGCCGATTCAGTTGGAAGCGGGTCAAATTTGAACTGCAGCTGCCTCATAGTTTGCTATTTATTTTTTCCAAAAATCATTTCTAGTTACATAAGTACCTATTTAATCATAAATACATGGTTTGGTGGCGATACGTCGAGGTTTGGGAGGTTGCCGAGGGCCCCAACTCTAGAGCACGTAAACTCGCATGCCTGCCGCGTGGTCACCACGTGACCGTGGCGTTGCCATGTGTTCTGGGCGGCCTAGGCATGTCTAGTGGGTTGGGCACTCCCCAGGTAGGTGCTAGGAAGAAAATTACAACATAAGATTCTCACGAGGAGACCGATCGATGCTCAAACATGAATTAGCAGCCAAATGTTTGATTAGCGGTACGGGAAATGTACATGGCTAATGGGCGTGAGTTTTGGCTGAGGATGATCAGTTACTAAGAAGACCTTCTTCACAAATTTTCAGCTCAAAAGGAGGAGCCTAGGTGGTACTTGCTTTGCAAAGTACCACACTGGACATAAATACGAATGTTGCAGCTGGGCTCAAAATAATGAATGGATTGAGCTGGCATTTGGTGGAGGATGGTTATTTGGGCATAGGAAAGCACCGTAGAAAATGGATACTATTTGGACATGCCAAAGTTGTACTTCCTTCACAAAGTTGCACTTCTCCCAAGGCGAACACATAGCGACGAACCACACAGTATATGAAGTAACAGTTTGAAGAAGGCAGCACAGATAAAACGACGTCTCCAAGGAGAGGAACGACGTCCACAGACGTCGTTGTTGTCGATAAGAACAGGGTTCTATAAGGCTTTCACCGAAGTCCTAACCTCCAACCCTTGAGACCATGATACGTCTCCAACGTATCTATAATTTTTGACTGTTCCATGCTATTATATTATTTGTTTTGGATGTTTTATATGCATTAATATGCTATTTTATATTATTTTTGGGACTAACTTATTAACCTAGAGCCTAGTGCCAGTTTCTGTTTTTTCCTTGTTTTTGAGTTTTACAGAAAAGGGATATCAAACGGAGTCCAAACGAGCTGAAAATTTACGGAGATTTTTTATGGACCAGAAGAAGGCCACGGAGCATCGGAGTTGGACCAGAAGCTTCACGAGGAAGCAGCAAGGGTGGAGGGCACGCCCCCCCCCCCCAAGGGCGCCCCCCTGTCTTACCGCTGCCTCGTGGACCCCCCTGACTTGTTCCCGATGCCAAAAGTTCCTATAAATCCCGAAACCCCCAGAAAGAAACCTAGATCGGAAGTTTCGCCGCCGTAAGCCTGTGTAGCCACGAAAAACCAATCGGGAGCCCATTCCGGCACCCTGCCGGAGGGGAAAACCATCACCGGAGGCCATCTTCATCATCCCGATGGTCTCCATGACGAGGAGGGAGTAGTTCACCCTCGGGGCTGAGGGTATGTACTAGTAGATATGTGTTTGATCTCTCTCTCTCGTGTTCTTGATTTGGCACGATCTTGATGTACCGCGAGCTTTGTTATTATAGTTGGATCATATGGTGTTTCTCCCCCTCTACCTTCTTGTGATGAATTGAGTCTTGCTCTTTGAGGTTTTGTTATGTTGGATTGAGTATTGGATTTGAGAACTCTTGATGTATGTCTTGCGATGGGATATCTGTGGTGACAATGGGATGTTCTATTGATTCACTTGATGTATGTTTTGGCACTCAACTCGCGGATTCCTGAGGTGACATTGGGGTAATCTATGCATAGGGGTTGATGCACGTTTTCATCCTACATTCTCCGATAGAAACTTTGGATCGAGTGATTCTTTGTCGCATGCTGTGGGATTTCCATATGATTTAATTATGTTATCATTGTTGAGAGAACTTGCACTAGCGAAAGTATGAACCCTAGGCCTTGTTTACAAGCATTGCAATACCGTTTGTGCTCACTTTTGTCACTAGTTACCTTGTTGTTTTTATTTTTTCAGATTACAAAAACCTATATCTACCATCCATATTACACTTGTATCACCATCTCTTCGCCGAACTAGTGCACCTATACAATTTACCATTGTATTGGGTGTGTTGGAGACACAAGAGACTCTTTGTTATTTGGTTGCAGGGTTGTTTGAGAGAGACCATCTTCATCCTACGCCTCCCACGGATTGATAAACCTTAGGTCAACCACTTGAGGGAAATTTACTACTGTCCTACAAAACTCTGCGCTTGGAGGCCCAACACGAGTCTACAAGAAGAAGGTTGCGTAGTAGACATCAAACTATCATAGACAACCACCGCTCGCACTCAAAGGACCTTGGCAGGTGAAATCTCCAGCGTCCCTTGTGGTATGGCATCTATCCTAGCAACCCCCAAGTTTCGGGATGGCCTTCCTAGCCAGGAAGGACTCTGTCTAAAAGAAGCCAAAAGCACATCAATCTAAACCAGCGGCTTCACGAGGGTCCAAGAGCGAACCTTAGCATCACTACACACACAAGGGCACCACACAAATGGACATCGAGGAAGGGCGACCGTGGAAAATATGAGGTTGAACTACAAAAAAAATACACTTCCGTGATGATACGTGTTTGTCACAGTAGGTCACGTTTTTTGTCATGCATGTACATCCATGCCGATTTTATGACAGAATCAAGATAGTCATACCCGTGTCGTCGTAGAAGTGTTCCATGACATTACCAAAATTATCATCACGGAAGTTTCCACTTCCATGACGATAAATCACGCGTCATAGAAGTGCTTTCGTCAAGGGTGACCGACACGTGGCATCCACCGTAACGGGTCGCGTTAAGCTATCGGGTTCCGGTTTGGATCCGATAACCCGTTAACAGCGCGGACCAATGGGGATTTTCCACGTGTAAAATTCTCATTGGCCGGCAGATCCACGTGCCGACCCGGTGTTCGGACAGTTGTCATCCAGCGAATGGACGGAACGCGCCTATGATACGTAAACACGTGTCTTGGCCCAACACTGGCCCATTCAGGTTAAAAGGCCGGGCCTGTCAAAATAAGCGGGCCGGCCCATTAGCGGCCTACTTGAGTCAGGCCCATTTACAAGCACGGCCCATACAAGTTACACAGAATCGGCCCATCAAAGGCCCATTCTAGATTTGACAATTTCCAGCCCATCGTCAGTTTAAGCCCATTAACGGCCCGCTACGTCTTTGGGCCCAATTGCGGCCCGAGCTTCTTTGGTCCTATTAGCAGCCCATCGTTAGTTCCAGCCCGTTAATGGCCCGGAACGTCTTTCGGCCTTTTCTCGGCCCATTCTGCAATTGGGCCAATTCTAACCCGCTGTGACTTTAGGTCTGTCCTCGGCCCATTCGGTAAATGGGCCAACTCCTAGCCCATTTTGTCTCTCAGCTTGTTAACAGCCCGCACAACAGTTGGGCCTTTGACTTTAGGTCCATTAGGGGCCCACGTTCCGCAGGGCATCGTTTCAGCCCAATGCAACTTTCGGCCTGTTAAAATCCTAGTTTGCAAATTGGGCCTCCTCTGGCCCATAACACTTTCGGCCTCTTACTGGCCCGTAAAGTAAAAGGGCTGAGACAAAATTGACATGTATTTCGGCCTGCTAGAGGACCGCGGGCCATTTCCATTTATACGGCCCTATCGAGCTTTTGGCCTGTTAACGGCCTGCTAAGAGCCGTTGTTACGCTGGGCCACATCATTTGGGATCCACTTAATATAATTTTGACCAGCCCAATTAAGGCCCGCTTTGACTACACATGTTTGTTCATTTGTATGGCGTTCAGGAAATGTTTGGGCATGTTGGCCCCCGTTTCAACGATATAGCATATTCAAGAATTATCCTACTCTATACTATCGCCTCTAAAAAACATACACTATACAATAAAAAGACTAAGGCATAGAAACGTAGAATAATCCTACACTATACAATAAAGAAATTACAGTCGAATATACCCACTGGGCATTATAGTTCGGCACCAGTGATAATAAAGTGTACACAAACAGTAAATTACATACACTGGACAAATAAAGCTCATACATCATGGACACGCATCAACAGAACTTACCATTTGAACTATAATCTCTTCAGAAAATAGGATTGGCCGGATTCAGATAGCACAAATTTCAGTCTGCAAAATCTCCAATTCCTTCGTGGTTACCTCAGTGCCTTGTTTCATTTTTTGACTCCTGCATCTAATACCTGCAAGTTCAGTCTCAACTTGTTGATTGTACGTTGAGAATCATGTACACATTGTCTTGCCACCTCTAGTTGATGCTCGAGGACATCAGCACATTCCAATTCCAATCGATAATCATTCAGTAATGGCCATGCCGCACTGCTCACAGATCTTTGTGTTGATGTCACTTCATCCTGAAATGTTTCTGTAAGTACACATGACTAGGGAAAAAATATAGTTACAACAGTGAAGCGAGCGAGACAGACTATTTTGTACATGGCAAAACAAGACTAACAATAATGTTACACATCATGAAGCATAAGCAGGTGATATTTTAAAAATTAAAAAATGGTAGTTTGTGCAGCCTGGATACAGAAATCTCTCTTAGCTCACCAAAGGAGCATGATGTTGAGGCCAAATCCAAAACACAGACAAGTTACAAATTTAGACAGCACGTTTCGTATAAGTAAGCAAGCAGTTGTCCATTCTGTAGCTCAATTAAAGTCTTAGGGAGCATAATGAACAGCAGAGGGATTCATACAAACCTACTACAGCAAGCAAAACTATGCAATCATTAGCCTAGTATAAACTAGATTGTGAGCCTCATGCAGTAATAGTTGGTTAATAGACTTCAAAGCTTCAGGCACACTTCGGCAGAGTAATTAAATGGTAAGGCCTTTA
Source organism: Aegilops tauschii subsp. strangulata (assembly GCF_002575655.3). NCBI lineage: Eukaryota > Viridiplantae > Streptophyta > Magnoliopsida > Poales > Poaceae > Aegilops > Aegilops tauschii. The sequence continues at coordinate 432,429,771 of NC_053035.3, forward strand.
ATTATGTCAACTAATAGTTATACAAGTACCCAACATCAGGCATCATTGTTTGGGCATCTCATTTACTAAGGACAAATAAAGCAATTGAAAAGAGCAAATGAACTATGCCTGAAATAAACAAGGAATTGAATTGTTGAGTTGGATACAGTGACTTACCTTAACTGGTTAAACAGGCTCAGCGCTGCTCCTACTTCTCTTGCAAGGCTCCTTCCTAACATCTTGTACTTGGAATTTCTCAATCTTATCTTCATTGCACCCCCTCAGCAAGATGACACAAACTAGTTAGTCGTCTCCTTGGAAGATAAATATGCGTACTTTCCAGTCTGTGAACAACACAAAAGGATGAGATTATAACAAAACAACACCACATAATGAAACATGCCACATCTCTTGCACTTGCACACAATGAAATGAGAATTTACTATGTGTGCACTATGTAAAAACTAGGATACCTTCGAGCTGGATCTCCAGGTACTCTTGGAGAGCCTACTTTAGTGTACAGCCAAACCTTTATGTCACCTATGAGTTAGACAAGCCCCTACTACAGCAGCCCTTAGTGTTTAAATCGTTGACAAGCTTTGTTAGAGTGTTCGGTCAAGAACAACAAGTAATCAAAGCAAACAGTCCTAGTATGGCTGGCTGATGCAAACAAACAATTGAACAGATGTGTGAGCAAATCTTACATATCAAGAAAAGAAGCAAAGAAGGAGGCTTAAAGACCATCACTTGATTGACCAGATTTAAGGGGCATTTAAACATCATGTGCAACATATGAACTAACATAAACATTGCATATTCCAGATTCTACAATGGAATGCACATGTATTAGGTTATGCCATGTATGATGATGCATAAATGTACACTATAGCAGGCAGGAGTGATTCATCATTGCACGCACAATTGAATTGTAGGTTAAGGGCCAGTTCTATTCCGCCTTTTCAGAGGTTATTGTCAAAATAAGCCATAAAAGATGTAAAGAAGTCATTTTTGAGTTATGGGCTTGGGCTTAACTTATTTCGCTTTGGAGGGGGGTGTTGTGGGTAGAAGCTCACTAAAAAATGAAGGGAAAGGGAATAGTGAAATGACTCTGTTGTGTGCCTATATTACACTCAAAATGCAACTGCTCACGCCGGCGTCACACCTGACCCTCAAGTAAAAACAAAACTGCAAGCGTTCATTGCCCTGCCCGCTTGCATCTCCTCTCCCCTTTCCCTCCACCTCGATCCCCTGACTGCAGCGCTAGGGTTCCTCCAGCGAGCCGTCGCCACTGATCCCATCTGGCCTGGTCCTCGACGATGCTCTGTCCAGCTAGGCTACATGGCCGGCGGGTAGGGCCAAATCTTCTCGGCTGCTCCTCCCTCTGGCGCCGCCCCTCATTCTCATGGTCTCCAGCAGCTGCTCCACTATGGTCCGTCCAACGCACTACTCCGGCGGGCGCCGCACAACTACGGCTGATGCCACACTGCGGCAAAAGGCACCTTATTCCCCCCGCTCCTCCCAGGCCGTGGCCTTGAGATGCTGTTGAAGGATGAGCTCATCCCACAAGGTGAGGATCTCCTCTGATTTTTTGCCAAATTTTCATTCTGATCCACTATACGATGAATTGCTATGAGCTGCTTCTGCTGCTGCTATATGATGCATTGCTATGAGCTGCTCCTGCTGCTGCTATATGATGAATTGCTATGAGCTGCTGCTGCTATATGATGAATTTCTATGAGCTACTGCTGCTGCTATGTGATGAGTTGCTATAAGTTGCTCCTGCTGCTGCTATATGATGAATTGCTATGAGCTGCTACTGCTGCTGCTATATGATGAATTGCTATGAGCTGCTCCTGCTGCTGCTATATGATGAATTGCTATGAGTTGCTGCTGGTATATGATGAATTGCACATTGCTGCTGCTGCTGTATGATGAGTTGCTATGAGCTGATGCTGCTGCTGCTATATGATAATAACCAGCCACTTGGACCATCGAATTTCAATAAATAATTGTTCCTCATTTAAATGTGGGTCACGCGTTCTTCGTTTAAATTAGGCAATGAGATCTCTATGGAAGACATTGACCAAAGTAGATTGTGCCAAGTAGATGGTATCTTTGTATTTGCATTTTGAACAAATAGTGATGGTCTGTTTTCCTATCATATTAATTACTGCACTGGGTTCAATTTGTGACGTTTGCAAGTCAAATTAATTTTCATATGGGCAGCAAAATGACAAAATATAATGCAACCTAGACTTTTCACTGATCATACCAAAGATAATCTGAAAAGGAAGGCAATGAAAAGAACTGGTTGGCTTATTACCTGGAGCTTATATTCACATGTGCTTATTTTCTTAGGATAACTCGTAATAATTATCCCTAAGAAACTTGGCCAATAGAACTGACATATAAATAACATGTCACGATGATTGCAATGGAGGAGTGACCTACCATAGCACACTGTATAGGCTCACCGCTGCCTCTCCTTTTTTTGCGATGTTCCATGAAATTGCCACATACATCTTGTACCTTTTCATTGTGTAACCCTATCTACAAGTTGACACAGCTAATTTCAGACATCTCTACATGATAATACATTGCATATCCCTTGCGCATATTTAACCACCAACTAACGATTGTGTGCGTAGCATAAACTAGCCATGACTCTGTGTGCTGGAATAGCAGGCACTCTAAGGGAGCCTAACATAGTGCACTGGAATTCCTACATGCCACCTATGATTTTGTGTAATGTACTACCTCTATTCCTAAATATATGTATATAGATGCATTTTCGAGTGTAGATTCACTCATTTTGCTCTGTATGTAGCCCATAGTGGAATCTCTAGAAAGACTTATATTTAGGAATGGAGGTACGAGGTAGTATCATGTATGACATCTACATATCTAATTTAGCAGCCAGTAGTAGAAATCATTATCTGCACACAACAATACAAGAGAGAGAGAGAGAGATGCACTTACAAGATCATAGAAATGCCTCAGTCCAGGATCTTGGTTGGCCAAGCTATTAGATCCAGAAGAAACATCATCCTTGTAGTTTTTGCCAGCTGCATAACATGTAACAACGACCTGTTAGTATATTTGAAGTACATCGGGCAGGTGAGGCTGGACGGGTTTAAAGGTGACAAGTACCTAGGCCGTGGCGGGTGCTTGGCATCTTGCCATATGGTGGGAATCAGGTTAGAAACGTCAAGGGTGATGATGCTGCGCTGGTTGTCGGGGTCTGGTAAGGAGATCTAGAACCGTCGAGTAGGGTGTTTGTGGAGCGGCTCCAGTAGGGTGGACTACGGTGTCGGGGAAGCAGATCTGTGGCCGTGGACGAGGGCGTCGGTGTAGCTGCTCCGGTGGTTGGGTTCAGGATGGTGTCGATGATGTGGATCTGCGGCCATGGACGGGGTGTCAGAAGCTGCTCCGGTAGGTTGGATGAGGGTGCGACGAAGCGGATCTGAAGCCATGGACTTGTGAGTTGGCAAAGCGGCCCCGATAGGGGTGAGAATGGTATAGGCGAAGCTACTCCGGTAGGGTTGACGATGGTGTCGGCGAAGCAGCTACGGTAGGGTTGAGGAAGGTGTCGGCGAAGAGGATCAGAGGCCGTCGACGAGGGCGTCGGTGGGGCAGCTCCGGGGGGTGTGGACAAAGTGTCTCCGGTGGGGAGTACGAAGGAGCCGCTGCAGATGCGCTGCGGTTGACGAGAGTACCGGCGAAGCAGATCCGGCGCCGTGGACAAGGCCGGCACTGAATGGGTTGTGGTACAGTGGTGGATGAGCGGCCTACTTGTTTCTAGGGAAGGTGGGAGGGGTATATGCGGCCGCAGAAGCAGATCCGGTGAGGTGGACGCCGCTGGCAGTGAATGGGCTCTGGTACGCCGGTGGATGAGCAGTCTAGGGTTTCAGAGGGGAGGGGTAGAAAGGCCGATGAAGTACGGACGGCGTGATGTAAGATGCTCTGGTGCTATGGAGTTAGTCGTTTTTGCGGGAGGGGGAGAGGAAATGGGGGTGCCGTGTGGTGGGGGGAACCGGAAGTTACCAAAGCAGCCCTGACCTATTATGTAGATGAGGGCGGTATTGTAACCGTTGTTCTCCGTGCACCAAGGACAAAAGGGGAATTTTGCATGCTAAAGACTAAGTGGCAGAAATTTTAGAAGGAGGCGGGTGATTTTGCCGCCCGCGGGATCGTTCATATCCAGTTTCAACTACTTTGGGACCGTGCTAGCGGGAAGGTCATGCGAGACTGTGTACACGGGGCACGCGTCAGCAGTTAATAACTGGTGTGAAGTCCACCCCAGAAAAAAGACAATAACTCGGGATGATGCACCGATAACTTGGACGTACACATGGGCGCGGCCAATCGTACGGGTGTAGAGGCGCATTCACAAAAAAGGGATCAAACGCTCAGCCTATGTATTTCTCGTGTAAATAGATAATTTAGTGACATTGGTTATTTACTTTAAACATAATGCATTGATGTGTTAGTGTAGAGGCGCACAAAAAGAAATGGATATTGTAGTCCGCTACTTCAAAGTATTACCTCATATGATTACATAGCCTCCATTTCATAAACTGTGTACCCGTTGAATTCATATATGAATATTACATATATTACTTCATAATAGAACCTTAAATCATCCAAGACTAATGAATTTGAATGCAAGACTAACAATGTTGCATGTACATGATAGCAACATTCGTTGTTTGAAGAAACATCACTTTAACTTTGGCATGCACAATTGAAAAGGTTTATTTAGATAGAAAAAAATGTGATATGTGAGTGTCCAATCTTTATAGCATTGAATCGATATTGTACCTTTGGCCCCGATACGAAGTAGATATTGATTTATGTTCAAGCGATGCACGTCCACGATCGCTAGATAGTGGTACGTGAATGAATTGTGCAATCTCTCTCACACGCATACATATCTCGTTTCCCTGTGGGCATCGGAATACACACGCGCACTTCATGTATTTCTCTCCCTCCGTCAAGGTTAGAATTCGTCTTTCTACCCCGTCCTAGAAGTCTCTCACACAGAAACACACATGCTCTCTCTGTCGAACACGCCCACCCCTTCAATTCCGCCCACCCACGGCCACTAATGTCTCAAAGTATAATTATGTCTCTCACACATATGCCTAAGGTTAACTCAAGTTTCGGAACCATATGAATACATATAATGGGATTCCAGCAGAGCACCTTTTGTTTTGAGATTTCGCTAGCTCTCTCTCTCTCTCACACACACACACACACGCGCGCGCGTAGACATTGTTTCTCGCTTCATTTTTTCGGCACTTGCCTGCATACCGTTTGTTTACCTCTGTGATGTTTTAAGTATGCCTCGCACACATGCTATCTACCTATCCCTTAATATATATATATGTGTCACACAAACTCCTTCTCCCTACTAGCAAGATGCCCATGCCTTGCACGGAACATCAAGATGCATTTGTATGAGTAGTTTATCTTGTGGGAGAAAAGGATGAACGAGGGAAGGCCTTGTTTGCAAATGTGGAGAGGGGTGTGGGTATATTTTTGCAAAATTGCCATGGTTTCCTTCCTATCCGTCGGATATAAATCGGATGGCCTATATTGCAGGATGGCAGGCACACCATCATCACCAACTCTGTTTTTTTATAAGAGTAGAGATATGTAAGTGTCACTGCCCCCCTCCCACCCACACCCACACACACACACTTCCCGACACCGAAGGAGTAGGGTGACACCTCGATCTTGATACTAATCTATCGACTGGCTTCTCCCTCAAACACACACACACACACTACCCGACACCGAAGGAGTAGGGTGGCACCTCGATCTTGATAGTAATCTATCTACTGCTTCTCTCTCAAACACACACATACACACACTCGCTACTTGTGCCTCTGTGCCTACCGCCCACACTCTCGATACGTCTTTATCTCCCTCCCCCTCCCCCCACCCCAACAATGACAACAGAAGGGTGACAACTCGATCTGATCTTAATCTGTCAATTGGTTTCTCTCTCAAATATTGTGTCTTTGTGCCTCGCTTAGACACACTCGATACGTCTTTCTCTTCGTAGCCCCCTCGATATGTAGACTTCTCTCGCGCGCACAGCTGTAGTGACGATGACGCTGAACCTAGTGTGCCTTGTTTTTATCGGCCTGATGTGATAGTTTTCACCCTGTTTTCTGTTAATTAACAACACAACCTTTTCTTTGTTACTACTAGTGAATCTGAAATCATTCGGGGCAGACATAAAATATATCACTTCAACCCAATTATCGCAGTAACTATTTTAAAAGAAACTAGCTAGATGCCCGTGCGTTGCACGGAACATCAAGATGCATTTGTATGAGTAGTTTATCTTTTGAGAGAAAAGGATGAACGAGGGAAGGCCTTATTTGCAAACGTGGAGAGGGGTGTGGGTATCTTTTTGCAAATGCCATAGTTTCCTTCCTATCCGTTAGATATAAATCCGACGGGCTATATTGCAGGATGGCACGCACACCATCATCAACAACTCTGTTTTCTACTCCCTCCGTTCCTAAATATTTGTCTTTTTTGAGATTTCAACAAGTGACTACATACGGAGCAAAATGAGTGAATCTACACTCTAAAATATGTCTACATACACATCCGTATGTGGTAGTCCATTTGAAATCTGAAAAAGACAAATATTTAGGAACTGAGGTAGTATAAGAGTAGACATGGAGATATATCTCCAGCATGGTCCACAACTAAAATGTGCTGGACTGGTTAGCGTCGGATGCTCGCAACGCGATGACCTGAGTTCGAATTCTGTCTTTAACTTTAGATTTTTATATTATATATTACTTATTTAATGGATACTTCTTTCGCTACTGTACTGACAGTGGAACCCACAGAGTACTTAGAATACAAGATTAAGGATGGACTTGTTTCTTTTTAACTTTCTGTATGAAGCTGTAGCCACCCTGCAAGTCACGTGTACATTGTACATGCAATTAACTTTTTATAGAGGGAGAATCATACACACAATTAACTCAAATGGATTGGATGTGACTCTATTATTTCCAGCATAAGAGCATCTCCAAGTGCAGCCGGCAAATTTCCTCCCGCTTCCTTCCGCGGAGGATGACATCAAACAATAGCGGCATACATTTTCACAACTCTAACCAACAAGATGAAATTCGTGCAAACACGGACTGATTTCATATAATCATGAAGGATTTCGTATAAAAAAGCTGGATCTTCATATAAACATGATGGATTTCATTACATTTACATGAACTAAGCGGTGCTAATCCGGCGCTCATGGTATAATTAATACTCCCTCCGTCTGGAAATACTTGTCCTAGAAATGGATGTATCTAGACTTATTTTACTTATAGGTACATCCAATTTATCCATTCTTAGAACAAATATTCCCCGCCAGCCGGAGAGGGAATACCTAATCTAAATGGTCGCCCGCAGATCCCTTTGTCTTCCTCATGTCCGGCAGACACTTGTGGGGTCGACGAAGGTCCTCGGAAGAGATGAAGCAGCAAAGAAACCACCTGAATGCGCAGTCGTCGCCTCGGCGGTGGCCTTCATGGGACCCAAGTGGCGGAGGCCTCCCGTGTTCTACTTGTCCTCAATGATGGCGGCGGACACGGAGAAGCTGGCCACCGACTCGTCGCTCTCCACGCACCCGGCTTCTGTCTCTGCCTGCATGGCACTGCCGCAGGCAAGGGAGGCGCGGCCACATGCACGGGAGGCGCGCCCACAGACACGGGAGGCGCGGCCACCGCAGACACTAGTGGCGCGGTATGACATGGCAGCAACCACACTCGTACCGGCGTGCTCGCCGCAGTGCCGGCGTGGAGCAACTCGCTACTCCTCATCGAGCTGAACTGGAGCAGCGAGTTGCTGAACCACGCGCTGGCTTGGGGCGGCAACTAGCTCCGTCGGGCCAAGCGAAGTTGGTCAAGCACCAAGTAGCCTCGCCCGTATCCAGAGGGCTCGGCGGGCCACCCAACCGGGTAGTATGCCGGAGAACGGCTCCTCGGAAGCCATCGGAAGAGTGGAGAAAATGGTGAAGGAGGAGATGGGGGAGGGGCGGAGGGGTGCGATTCTTGCCTGCTGTCTGGCCTCGTTTAAATAGAGGGCGGACGGTAGGAGCTTGGCCGGCGTCTGGCCTCGTTTAAACTGAGGGCGGACGGGAGGAGCTCGGCCAGCGTTGCATTTAATTCCGGCCCACTCATGAACGTACGTGTGGCCGGAGTAGGTTTCTCGGTTTGCATGCGGGTTTAACGGAGGGGTTTGATGGAGGCGAGGAGGCGTGTTCACTGCTACCCCTTGAGCACTGTGTTCGTTTTCCCTTGTAGAGGAAAGGGTGATGCAGCAAAGTAGCGTAAGTATTTCCCTCTGCTTTTGAGAACCAAGGTATCAATCCAGTAGGAGGCCACGCACGAGTCCCTCGGACCTACACAAACAAATAAATCCTCGCAACCAACGCGATAAGGGGTTGTCAATCCCTACACGGTCACTTACGAGAGTGAGATCTGATAGATATGATAAGATAATATTTTTGGTATTTTTGTGATAAAGATGCAAAGTAAAGAAAACAAAATAAAAACGGCAAAAGAAATAGCTTGTTGTTGGAAGATTAATATGATGGAAAATAGACCCAGGGCCATAGGTTTCACTAGTGGCTTCTCTCGAGAGCATAAGTATTTACGGTGGGTGAACAAATTACTGTTGAGCAATTGACAGAATTCAGCATAGTTATGAGAATATCTAGGTATGATCATGTATATAGGCATCACATCCGAGACAAGTAGACCGACTCCTGCCTGCATCTACTACTATTACTCCACACATCGACCTCTATCCAGCATGCATCTAGAGTATTAAGTTCATAAGAATAGAGTAATGCTTTAAGCAAGATGACATGATGTAGAGGGATAAACTCATGCAATATGATATAAACCCCATCTTGTTATCCTCGATGGCAACAATACAATACGTGCCTTGCTGCCCCTACTGTCACTGGGAAAGGACACCGCAAGATTGAACCCAAAGCTAAGCACTTCTCCCATTGCAAGAAAGATCAATCTAGTAGGCCAAACCAAACTGATAATTCGAAGAGACTTGCAAAGATAACCAATCATACATAAAAGAATTCAGAAGATTCAAATATTGTTCATAGATAAACTAGATCATAAGCCCACAATTCATCGGTCTCAACAAACACACCGCCAAAGAAGATTACATCGAATAGATCTCCACGAGAGAGGGGGAGAACATTGTATTGAGATCCAAAAAGAGAGAGGAAGCCATCTAGGTAATAACTATGGACCCGAAGGTCTGAGGTAAACTACTCACACATCATCGGAGAGGCTATGGTGTTGATGTAGAAGCCCTCCGTGACCGATGCCCCCTCCGGCGGAGCTCCGGAACAGGCCCCAAGATGGGATCTCACGGGTACAGAAGGTTGCGGCGGTGGAATTAGGTTTTTGGCTCCGTATCTGGTAGTTTGGGGGTATGTAGGTATATATAGGAGGAAGGAGTACGTTGGTGGAGCAACATGGGGCCCACGAGGGTGGAGGGCGCGTCCAGGGGGGTAGGCGCGCCCCCCTACCTCGTGGCTTCCTGGTAGCTTTCTTGACGTAGGGTCCAAGTCCTCTGGATCACGTTCGTTCCGAAAATCACGTTCCCGAAGGTTTCATTCCGTTTGGACTCTGTTTGATATTCTTTTTCTGCGAAACTCTGAAATAGGCAAAAAATAGCAATTCTGGGCTGGGCCTCCGGTTAATAGGTTAGTCCCAAAAATAATATAAAAGTGTATAATAAAGCCCAATAATGTCCAAAACAGAAGATAATATAGCATGGAGCAATCAAAAATTATAGATACGTTGGAGACGTATCAAGCATCCCCAAGCTTAATTCCTGCTCATCCTCGAGTAGGTAAATGATAAAAACAGAATTTTTGATGTGGAATGCTACTTGGCATAATTTCAATGTAATTCTTCTTAATTATGGTATGAATATTCAGATGCGAAAGATTCAAGATAAAAGTTCAATATTGACATAAAAATAATAATATTTCAAGCATACTAACTAAGCAATTATGTCCTCTCAAAATAACATGGCCAAAGAAAGTTCATCCCTACAAAATCATATAGTTTAGTCATGCTCCATTTTCATCACACAAGAATGCTCTCATCATGCACAACCCCGAGGACAAGCCAAGCAATTGTTTCATACTTTAGTAATCTCAAACTTTTTCAACCTTCACGCAATACATGAGCGTGAGCCATGGATATAGCACTATGGATGGAATAGAATATGATGATGGGGGTTATGTGGAGAAGACAAAAAAGGAGAAAGTCTCACATCAACGAGGCTAATCAATGAGCTATGGAGATGCCCATCGATTGATGTTAATGCAAGGAGTAGGGATTTCCATGCAACGGATGCACTAGAGCTATAAATATATGAAAGCTCAACGAAAGAAACTAAGTGGGTGTGCATCCAACTTGCTTGCTCACGAAGACCTAGGGCACTTGAGGAGGCCCATTGTTGGAATATACAAGCCAAGTTCTATAATGAAAAATTCCCACTAGTATATGAAAGTGACAAAACAAGACACTCTCTATCATGAAAATTATGGTGCTACTTTGAAGCACAAGTGTGGTAAAAGGATAGTAACATTGTCCCTTCTCTCTTTTTCTCTCATATTTTTTGGGCTTTCTCTTTTTTATGGCCTTTCTCTCTTTTTTATTCCTCACTTGGGACAATGCTCTAGAAAATGACGATCATCACACTTCTATTTATTTACAACTCAATGATTACAACTCGATACTAGAACAGAGTATGACTCTATATAAATGCCTCCGGCGGTGTACCGGGATATGCAATGAACCAAGAGTGACATGTATGAAAGAATTATGAAAGGTGGATTTTCCACAAATACTATGTCAACTACATGATCATGCAAAGCAATATGACAATGATGAACGTGTCATGATAAATGGAACGGTGGAAAGTTGCATGGCAATATATCTCGGAATGGCTATGGAAATGCCATAATAGGTAGGTATGGTGGCTGATTTGATGAAGATATAAGGAGGTTTATGTGTGAAAGAGCGTATCATATCACGGGGTTTGGATGCACCGGCGAAGTTTGCACCAACTCTCAATGTGACAAAGGGCAATGCACGGTACCGAAGAGGCTAGCAATGATGGAAAGGTGAGAGTGCGTATAATCCATGGACTCAACATTAGTCATAAAGAACTCACATACTTATTGCAAAAATCTACAAGTCATCAAAAACCAAGCACTACGCGCATGCCCCTAGGGGGATAGATTGGTAGGAAAAGACCATCGCTCGTCCCCGACCGCCACTCATAAGGAGGACAATCAAAGAGCACCTCATGTTTCAAATTTGTTACATAACGTTTACCATACGTGCATGCTACAGGACTTGCAAACTTAAACACAAGTAGTTCTCAAATTCACAACTACTCAACTAGCACAACTTTGATATCACTACCTCCATGTCTCAAAACAATCATCAAGCATCAAACTTCTCTTAGTATTCAACACACTCATAAGATTTTTTTTACTAATCTTGAATACCTAGCATATTAGGATTATTTAAGCAAATTACCATGCTATTTAAGACTCTCAAAATAATCTAAGTGAAGCATGAGAGATCAATAGTTTCTATAAAACAAATCCACCACCGTTCTCTAAAAGATATAAGTGAAGTACTAGAGCAAAAACTACATAACTCAAAAGATATAAGTGAAGCACATAGAGTATTCTAATAATTTCCGAATCATGTGTGTCTCTCCCGAAAGGTGTGTACAACAAGGATGAATGTGGTAAACTAAAAAATAAAGACTCAAATAATACAAGACGCTCCAAGCAAAACACATATCATGTGGTGAATAAAAATATAGCTCCAAGTAAAGTTACCGATGGAAGTAGACGAAAGAGGGGATGCCTTCCGGGGCATCCCCAATCTTTGGCTTTCAGGTGTCCTTAGATTATCTTGGGGGTGCCATGGGAATCCCCAAGCTTAGGCTCTTGCCACTCCTTGTTCCATAATCCATCAAATCTTTCACCCAAAACTTGAAAACTTCACAACACAAAACTCAGCAGGAAATCTCGTGAGCTCCGTTAGCCAAAGAAAACAAAAGACCACTTCAAGGTACTGTAATGAACTCATTCTTTATTTATATGGGTGTTAAACCTACTGTATTCCAACTTCTCTATGGTTTATAAACTATTTTACTAGCCATAGATTCATCAAAATAAGCAAACAACACACGAAAAACAGAATCTGTCAAAAACAGAACAGTCTGTAGTAATCTGTAACTAACGCAAACTTCTGGAACTCCAAAATATCAGCCAAAATAGGAAGCCCTAGACAATTTGTTTATTGATCAGAAGCAATTGGAATCAATATTTTATCACGTTCTGGTGATTTTTAACAATTATTTTCGTGAACAGAAAGTTTCTGGATTTTCTGCAAGATCAAATAACTATCATCCAAGAAGATCCTATAGGTTTAACTTGGCAAAAACACTAATTAAAATATAAAAACACATCTAACCAGAGGCTAGAACAAATATTTATTCCTAAACAGAAGCAAAAAGCAAAAAACTAAAAATAAAATTGGGTTGCCTCCCAACAAGCGCTATCGTTTAACGCCCCTAGCTAGGCATAAAAGCAAGGGTAGATCTAGGTAGTGCCATAGTAATAGGATAGATCATTAAAACTCATTTCATATTCTCTACGTTCATCAGCAAGTTTCCTTTGAGGCAAGCAAAAGTAATCAAAAGGGCTAAATTTAATGGGACAAAAGTCCCCAATTTCAATTTTAGGAGGTATTGGTTCCTCCTTCGGCCCTTCGTATTGCACAACCAATTCATCATTATAAGCATTCTTTTGACAGAACTTTGTGAGCCCATATTCGAGAGAATATCCTAGCTCATTATTTCGAATAGCAAAATCATCATTAAGTTCAGAAATTCTATCAACTAGAATATTGGTAGGAACCTTTTTTCTAAGGTTTTCATTAAAAGCAACATAATCTAGAGATTGAAAACGCATTATTTCCTCTTGATCAAATAGGATAGTTTCTATGGGAGGACGTCCAACATCCACCCTATAATGCGCAAAGATTTCTTTGGCCTCTTTTATAATAAATCTGAATTCATGAGCCAAAAAGATAGTAGCGGCACGCTTAACAGAAGAATGCTCAATGTTAGAAAATTCTAGGAAAATCCTCTGTATGCAGGGATGCATGTGCATAAATTGTCTTTCAAGTTCAACTACAAGCATGGCGATAGCGTCCGCAAGACTACTAGTTCTATGCAGAATAGAACTACCCATAGAGGGCAAAGCACCGACACAAGTGAATAAATCTTGGATAACTCCTTTTCCAATAATGTTACCACTACCAATTCGGAATTTTTTTTGTATGTAAGATAGGGGGTTCTTCAGCACGAGCATCAGAATTTTCCATAACATTATTATTGTCCATATCGACAATAATTTCCCCAATTTCAGACATAACGGCAAAAGGAGCAAGGGCAAAAGGAGAGAGGATGGCGAATGGAAAAGAGAGGGCGAATAAAACGGCAAGGGTGATGTGGGTGAGAGGAAAACGAGAGGCAAATGGCAAATAATGTAATGCGGGAGATAAGGGTTTGTGATGGGTACTTGGTATGTTGACTTTTACGTAGACCTCCCCGGCAACGGCGCCAGAAATCCTTCTTGCTACCTCTTGAGCACTGCGTTGGTTTTCCCTTGAAGAGGAAAGGGTGATGCAGCAAAATAGCGTAAGTATTTCCCTCGGTTTTGAGAACCAAGGTATCAATCCAGTAGGAGGCCACGCACGAGTCCCTCGCACCTACACAAACAAATAAATCCTCGCAACCAACGCGATAAGGGGTTGTCAATCCCTACACGGTCACTTACGAGAGTGAGATCTGATAGATATGATAAGATAATATTTTTGGTATTTTTGTGATAAAGATGCAAAGTAAAGAAAACAAAATAAAAACGGCAAAAAATAGCTTGTTGTTAGAAGATTAATATGATGGAAAATAGACCCGGGGGCCATAGGTTTCACTAGTGGCTTCTCTCGAGAGCATAAGTATTTACGGTGGGTGAACAAATTACTGTTGAGCAATTGACAGAATTCAGCATAGTTATGAGAATATCTAGGTATGATCATGTATATAGGCATCACGTCCGAGACAAGTAGACCGACTTCTGCCTGCATCTACTACTATTACTCCACACATCGACCGCTATCCAACATGCATCTAGAGTATTAAGTTCATAAGAACAGAGTAATGCTTTAAGCAAGATGAAATGATGTAGAGGGATAAACTCATGCAATATGATATAAACCCCATCTTGTTATCCTCGATGGCAACAATACAATACGTGCCTTGCTGCCCCTACTGTCACTGGGAAAGGACACCGCAAGATTGAACCCAAAGCTAAGCACTTCTCCCATTGCAAGAAAGATCAATCTAGTAGGCCAAACCAAACTGATAATTCGAAGAGACTTGCAAAGATAACCAATCATACATAAAAGAATTCAGAAGATTCAAATATTGTTCATAGATAAACTAGATCATAAGCCCACAATTCATCGGTCTCAACAAACACACCGCAAAAGAAGATTACATCTAATAGATCTCCACGAGAGAGGGGGAGAACATTGTATTGAGATCCAAAAAGAGAGAGGAAGCCATCTAGCTAATAACTATGGACCCGAAGGTCTGAGGTAAACTACTCACACATATGGTGTTGATGTAGAAGCCCTCCGTGATCGATGCCCCCTCCGGCGGAGCTCCGAAACAGGCCCCAAGATGGGATCTCACGGGTACAGAAGGTTGCGGCGGTGGAATAAGGTTTTTGGCTCTGTATCTGGTAGCTTGGGGGTATGTAGGTATATATAGGAGGAAGGAGTACGTCGGTGGAGCAACATGGGGCCCACGAGGGTGGAGGGCACGCCCAGGGGGGTAGGCGCCCCCCTACCTCGTGGCTTCCTAGTAGCTTTCTTGACGTAGGGTCCAAGTCCTTTGGATCACGTTCGTTCCGAAAATCACGTTCCCGAAGGTTTCATTCCGTTTGGACTCCGTTTGATATTCTTTTTCCGCAAAACTCTGAAATAGGCAAAAAAAAGCAATTCTGGGCTGGGCCTCCGGTTAATAGGTTAGTCCCAAAAATAATATAAAAGTGTATAATAAAGCCCAATAATGTCCAAAACAGAAGATAATATAGCATGGAGCAATCAAAAATTATAGATACGTTGGAGACGTATCATTCACCCGGGCGTGCAGCGGGCGACGCAGTACTATTCAATTTGACAGCGGGCGGCGCAGTTCCCAATACGGCTTTAATGCAGACGAGGGAGGGGGTAGCGGTTCCCAAAATGTTGAACGGCCAATGATGCATGCTCCTTCAATTAGCATCATGAATGCATGAGGGAAGTAATGGGAGGAGGACCGGGAAAAGAGGCTGCACGATGTGAATGCAACGCAGTTTGCACTCATATAAAGGCTCCCCTCCATTCCAATGCATCTACCACATCGTACGCACCTAAGCATTTGCCTAAGCACCTACACTAAGTGCAAAAGTGCTCACTCCAGACCGATGGCGGTGATGCGCGCGAGCAGCCAGCGGCTGTGCCAGATGGTCCACGACGCCGGCCTGCGGCATTGCACCGAGGATCGTCTCCAAACGGTGTTGGCGACCGGCTGGTGGATGGTCGCCGTCGACGCCAACTATGACTCTCAGTTGGACCAGATGATCGTTGCCACCACCAACAAGTTCACCGTCCTCAAGAAGCTCGCGGACGACATCACCGTACTCCTCCAGCCCGCGCACCCGGGCTCCTCATTGCCTGCCACCCTAATCGGCCTCCATGGCCGGAACCTCTTTCAAGCACTGGTGGCCCTGCGTCTGCCCACCGATGCCACGAAGAATCTCCACTTGGAGGTCGCGCTCCCCGCGAGGCGCCTCGCCCTGCAAGAATTCGTCGACCTACACATCCACGTGTATCTACAAGGCCAGTGAGGACGCTACGATGTTGGCCTTCCTCAACCGGCTGGAAGCCTTGGATGCCTTTGCTGAGAAGCACCTTGACGACGCCACAAAAGCCGCCGCTCCTTAGCAGCCGGTCGGTGGCCCGGCGCACTAAGTTGAGGAGGAGGAGGTCATACGTTGATGGATGCATCTTTCTTCTTGCCTTCCTGTAACCACCACTGCGGCCGCATCATCGTGGCCTTAATTCTTATTGTGCTATTGCATTCTCGTTCCAGTCAATACCGACATGTGCAATCCCTTTGCTTAATTATATGCATCAGTGTAACTAGTACTCCATCCGTCAATTTATAAGTTGTGCTTACCTTTTCCATCAACTTCGTGCAACGCATGGGCATCTTGCTAGAAACACTAGAACATGTCGGACTGCATGTGACCAAATCGATGATGCGCGAACCTAGCTACTATGTACCTGCTTATCTGGCGGAAATAGCCCCGCCCTAGCGTTTCCAATCGTTATTTCTATTTATCGATCGTGCCAAGGAGCAGAACCAAATGTTATAATTTATACATGTTTCTCTAGTCCTACTCCTATAAAAGACTCAGTTGGTGATGGTGGTGTGTCTGCCATCCGTCGTTTCTGACCATTAGATCTGCATCTAACGGCTGTGAGGTAAGTTGTGGCATTTTTGCAACAATAGCCCACTTCTCTACTCCAATTTGCAGAAAACCCCTTATTATCTTGAAATCAACCACATCCCTCCCTCACCTCATCAAAACAGCCTGAGAAATATATTTTGAGTGAAAAGTAATATATTTTTAGTGGTATATATGTATATCAAAACAAGAGTGATTTCTTTCAAGTTTGTGAACAAGTACTACTATTCTACTACTTTGGATCCGTCGCAACGCATGGGCAAATTGCCAGTAAAAGGAAAAGGCCTGCCGCGTTCGCGTCGCACCCCCACACGCCCTGGAATCGGGAGTACTCCATGGCCCGTCTGGCACGCCACATAGCTAGGGAAGGCATGTTGCCTAGCATTTTCACTTTCATGTGGGACCGCCGTTGAGCAAACCGACTATTGGCAAACCGCACCCCACCCGCCGCCGGGTTGGAAAACAGAAACGAGGGGAAGATCTAGCTGTAGCACGGAAGCCAAGAAATTTGGTGTCAGATGGGGCTCGTTGATAGAGTAGGAGCATTCCATACTACTACTCCTACCAGTATGAAATTTGTACTACAACTAGTACTACCACTATACAACTAGGTACGTGCACGGCACAACATCGTAGGAACAAAAAACGGGAAGATCTTGTTTTGGGTGATTTATCTTTTTCAGTCAATGTAGTATGAATAATATGATGTGGGGGGCACCCATGAAGCTTATGTGGCTTGGTTGCATGGCTACGAAAGGTTAGAGAGAAATAAATAGATAATGTGTTTAGAGTGCACTCCACTAAATAGATATACTTTGGATCCATTGCAAAGCACGGGCCGGCACATTGGTAGTAGTAAGAAACAAATTCCGGGTTTGGCACGAGCTCGTACTGCATGCGGGAGCACCACAAGGCCTACCGTAGGAGTTACATTTCCCTCTCGGGGCCCACAGGACCGAGCTTCAGTGGCTTAGTGCACCGGCCTATGAGTCAATGACATGTGGACCATAAATGCGGCTGGCCCACCTGTCATTCTCATTGTGGTCGCATGGTTCGCGACTCACTCGTTCGAGATGAACCGGCCGGTGGTGGCGTGGCGGTGGCGAGGGTGCCACAACTGGGCGGTGGGGCGTTACGAGGCGTAGATGGCCACACCGTCGGGTACTACCAGAAGTACTCCAGCTGAGGATTGATGCCCGTGACGAAATGTGTCATAGCCGCTGGATGAAAATTCGATGGTGCGGGAGTACGGATCGGAGCACAGGAGCGGAGCAGGCAAACCGCGTCCAATCGGGTGTGGCTGTGGTAGAAAGTTGATGGTCGCCGCAGTTCGGCTGGCCCGCATGTCATGCACACAAAGGCAGAGGAGCAGTGGGGCCGAGAGGGATGAGGCGCACGTCGGGGGGCTTCGTGCCGTGGGTTGGAGCGGCGTCGTGGGAATCGCATGTGGGTGTGGCAGTGGTAGAAACAAGAAACGTGATGGTCGCCGTGGTTCAACTTCCATGGACAAGCTGTCATGTCTGCTGACACATGCATTTCATACCGCTCACTGCAAGGAGCAGTAGTAGAGAAAACTTGTTCCAAAGATACCATTTTCTGATAAAATTCTCGAGATATCGTTAGTTTTTACACATGGGATTACTCCTGCAAGGGTCAATCACAACAGGTGTTTTGTAAAAAAATGCATCTTGATGTTCCCTGCAATGCACGGACATCTTGCTAGTTATAGAAGAAGCCCACACGGGCATCTAGCCGCAGGGTGTGCCACCGACCCAAACTTAATTTTTTTTTCAAACGCTTAGGTGCACCGGATGTCGTGCCACGCTACAAAATGTAGAAAAAATAGCTCCAATTTTTTTAAACATGTAATCTTCAAACCAGCCACACCCGTCCCTCACCTCATCAAAACAGCCCGAGGGATATATTTTGAGTGAAGCATGATTTATTTTTACCGATATATGTATATCAAAACTAGAGTGTTTATATTTCAAGCCCGTGAACAAGTATTATTCTACTACTTTGGATCCATTGCGACGCACGGGCCAGCACATTGGCAGTAGTAGTCTCTATCTCTATCTCTACTCTACTCTTATGAAAAAACAGAGTTGTTGATGATGGTGTGCCTGCCATCCTGCAGTATAGGCCGTCCGATTTATATCTGATGGATAGGAAGGTAACTACGGCAATTTTGCAACAAGATACCCACACCCCTCTCCACATTTGGAAATAAGGCCTTCCCTCATTCATCCTTTTCTCCCACAAGATAAACTACTCATACAAATGCATCTTGATGTTCCGTGCAACGCACGGGCATCTTGCTAGTCTACTACTCTCTTATATCTCTACTCTTATAAAAAAAACCGAGTTGGTGATGATGGTATGCCTGCCATCTTGCAATATAGACCGTCCGATCTATATCTGACAGATAGAAAGCAAACTATGGCAATTTTGCAAAAAGATACCCGCACCCCTCTCCACATTTGCAGATAAGGCCTTCCCTCGTTCATCCTTATCTCCCACAACCTCATTATTGAGCAATTAAAAAGGAAGCCTCTGGAATAATCTGGCATGGTGGCCGCTGCCGGCGTCGTCCATCCCCATGCCTCCGCTCAGTCCGACCACCAATCACCACCATGCCCCACTCCTGCTCAATTATCTCTCCTCTTTCTCGAGATATCATTAGTTTTTACACATGGGATTACTCCCGCATGGGTCAATCACAACAACTGTTTTATAAAAAAATGCATCTTGATGTTCCATGCAATGCACGGGCATCTTGCTAGTCTACTCTTATAAAAAGCAGAGTTGGTGATGATGGTGTACCTGCCATCCTGCAATATAGGCCGTCCGATCTATATTTAACGGATAGGAAGGAAACTATGACAATTTACCCGCATTCCTCTCCACATTTGTAGATAAGGCCTTCCCTCGTTCATTCTTTTCTCCCACGAGATCTTGATGTTCCGTGCAACGCACGGGCATCTTGCTAGTCTCTATCTACTCTTATAAAAAGCAGAGTTGGTGATGATGGTGTGCCTGCCATCCTGCAATATAGGCCGTCCGATCTATATCTAATGGATAGGAAGGAAACTATGACAACTTACCCGCACTCCTCTCCACATTTGCAGATAAGGCCTTCCCTCATTCATCCTTTTCTCCCACAAGATCTTGATGTTCTGTGCAACGCACGGGCATCTTGCTAGTCTTATAAAAAACAGAGTTGGTGATGATGGTGTGCCTGCCATCCTGCAATATAGGCCGTCCGATTTATATCTGACGGATAGGAAGAAAACTATGGCAATTTTGCAAAAAGATACCTACACCCCTCTCCACATTTGCAAATAAGGCCTTCCCTCGTTCATCCTTTACTCTCACAAGATAAACTACTCATACAAATGCATCTTGATGTTCCGTGCAACGCACGAGGATGTTTCCTTGGGGGTCTCTCCAGCGCGGCGTGGCCGTAGTTGCAAGTTGACGCCCCTTGAGATGCCGAAGTTGAGGGGCACTCTGATTTTGTCCGATGAGTAGGTAAGATGAGTTTGATCACGTAGTAAATGCATTCTAAAGACTACTTACGTGTCCATTTCTTAATTCTCCCCCTGCCCACTGTTTCACAAGTTAGGCTCAGTGCGAGTGGAGATTGACTTGCATATGTACGGGAGGGTACCAACATCAATTTGCACAACATTTAAAACGGCGACACCGTTCCCGTAGAACCTTTGTCCAACATTGGGATCAGCCATGCAACGGGACACCGCCTGAATTGGTACGATGGAACCACGGTGAGATTGAAGAAGATAGCACGAACCTTGCACATGGCGGTCAAAGGTGGACCGTGCTGTCTGCGGCCGATTTGTTGTCGTACGAGTACGAAGACGCTGTGCTCCTTTCTAACCCCATCTTCACGGTGACAAACCAGGGGACTTGTTTCGTATGGGACACATCCTACGGTGTACTCCCTCTCTCCCAGTTTATTTGTTTTGAATTTTTTTGTTTTATAAGTTTCAAATTCAAATTTAGAGCTCCCCATCACATGTTGAGATTACAATGTCCATTAAATCGTTGCGTGCATGTATAGTAAAGAAACAAATCTTGAGTTTGGCACGAGTTCGTGCAGCGGTAGCACCACAAGGCCTGGCGCAGGAGTTACATTTCCCTCTCGGGGCCCTCGGGACTGAGCTTCAGCGCCTTACTACACCTGCCTTTGAGTCAATAAGATGTGGACCCAATAGGTGGCTGGTCCACATACAATGCTCCCGAAGGCAGAGGGGCAGTGGGGTCGAGAGGGTGAGCCACAGGTCGGGGGACGTGTGGTGTCATGGGTTCGAGCGGCGTCGTGGGAATCGCGTGTGACTGTTGTAGAAACTTGATGCTCATCGCATTTCAGGTGGCCCACATGTCATGCACACAAAGGCAGAGGGGCGATGCGGCCGAGAGAGGTGAGGCGCATGTCGGGGGACGTGGTGTCGTGGGTTGGAGCGGCGTGGTGGTAATCGCGAGTGGCAGTGGATGAAACATGATGGTCGCCATAGTTGAACTTCCATGGACAAGCTGTCATGTCGACACATGCATTGCATACCGATCACTGGAAGGACTAGTAGAGAAAGCTAGGCGGATAAATAGTTCCTTATAGTCAAGCGGACCCACGCTATTACTTGTTCCAAAGATATGCACACCATCAAAATAGTCCATCTATATCAATATACACAGAGAGGGAATAATTTTTTTTACAAGAGAGGAAATAGTTCATCCATCCATAATGCCCTGCTGCTGGTGCAGCTTCTTCTTCTTCTTCTTCTTCTTCTTCTTCTTCTTCTTCTTCTTCTTCTTATTCTTCTTCTTGTTCTCATTTTCTGTGGGAGACGGCTTCGCAACAAGCTCTCTGGACCTTGCAGCTATCTCGAAAATCACACGGGCATCGAGGGCAGCATATTTTATCCGCTCGTATGTCAAGGGATAATTCTCCCATCCAGACGACCTTAATGCCAGCGTCTCGTCACCCTTCTGAAGATTTGTTTCGAGCACAAAATTTGCTACGTCGAATAGGGATGGTGTCGGTTTATCACAATCTTCTACAGGAATTTTTATTTTGGTTTGTACGTTAGCGATGCTTTTCAAATCAAGGTTGTGCGGCTCCAACTTATGTTTGTCCCCTGCGATGGCTGCCCCACAGAAGTATATGTTCTCCCGAGACAAGAAATCATGAAGCTCACCTGGTATGGAGGGCGCGTGTATGATGTGGTACACCAAAACATCATCTTCGAGGCACAGCTGAAGGACGGCGGCGCGTTGGATCTTCCCAGTGGCACGCTTCGTGTCTCTGCGTCGAGACTGATGACCTTCATCTCCACCTTTTGGAGGGAGTTGGATACATTGTTGATCCACTTCCGAACAACCCTTGGGTGTTCGCTGACTATGGCAACTGTAAGGGCATTTTTATCCCTTAGTTGGTTTTGGTGATTGATGACAATGCTTTTGCGGACTAATCATGTGCATCAAATATTTCAGATATATTGACTAGGCACAAGATGATTGGGTTCCCCTCAAATGCTATAGAAGACGGCGTTTCTCTTCGGTTCTTTTCGGTGGTATTGAGTCGTAGGGAAGCCGTACTATTAAGAGGGGGTCCGCTTTGGAAAGGTTGGGTGGATTCATCACGTACACATCGTCCCTTCCACCTCCTTTCCTCTTGCCTTTGGAGCATCCTAAGTTTTCCTTGTCTATGCAATTATAGCTCTTGTCTGCCGAACTAGGAAGTGCGGTAGTACTGCTCGTCAGAGCGGTAGTACCGCAGGACCTTGCAGTAGTACCGCCCGCTGGTGCGGTAGTACCGCAAGGTCCCACGGTAGTACCGCTTCTGGTAAGCGGTAGTACCGTGGTCCCTGCTTAGTTCCACAACTACGCGGCTGTAAGGGGCGGATGTAATTTTTTACATCCGCACCTCGCGCGGTAGTACCGCGGCTGGCTTACGGTACTACCGCGTCGGGTTTTTGCATCGACTCCAACTCTGCGGAAGTAGCCACGGATGTAAATTTTTATATCCGTGCCTTCCCACCCCTGGACAACCCCTGCCTTGCGGTAGTACCGCAAGGGGGAGCGGTAGTACCGCGCCAGCAGTACTACCGCCCTCTGCCTTAGTGCATGTGTGGCTGTTCTGGTCTCTG
Organism: Aegilops tauschii subsp. strangulata; assembly: GCF_002575655.3. NCBI lineage: Eukaryota > Viridiplantae > Streptophyta > Magnoliopsida > Poales > Poaceae > Aegilops > Aegilops tauschii. Next base: position 432,452,601 of record NC_053035.3, read on the forward strand.
CTGCGTGGGCGGTAGTACCGCGGGGCTCTGCGGTAGTACCGCGTACCCCTGCGGTAGTACCGCGCCTTAGGTGCGGTAGTACCGCGCCTTAGGTGCGGTAGTACCGCGTGCCCCTGCGGTAGTACCGCGTCTCAGGTGCGGTAGTACCGTGCTGCGCAGGCTGAGTTGGTGGATAACAGTTGGATTTGTTCTTCCACTATATAAGGGGTGTCTTCCTCCTTTAGTTGACTACCTCTTCCACCTCCAAGCTCCATTGTTGCTCTAAGCTCCATTTTCGCTCGATCTCCTTCCCTAGCCAATCAAACTTGTTGATTCTCTAGGGATTGGTTGAGGAGGCCCCGATCTACACTTCCACCAAGAGATATTTGAATCCCCCCACTAATCCCTTGTGGATCTTGTTACTCTTGGGTGTTGAGCACCCTAGACAGTTGAGGTCACCGTGGAGCCATAGTCCATTGTGGTGAAGCTTCGTGGTGTCGTTGGGAGCCTCCAATTAAGTTGTGGAGATTGCCCCAACCTTGTTTGTAAAGGTTCGGTCGCCTCCTTCAAGGGAACTAATAGTGGAATCACGGCATCTCGCATTGTGTGAGGGCGTGAGGACAATACGGTGGCCCTAGTGGCTTCTTGGGGAGCATTGTGCCTCCACACCGCTCCAACGGAGACGTACTTCCTCTCAAAGGGAAGGAACTTCGGTAACACATCCTCATCTTCACCGGCTCCACTCTTGGTTATCTCGTGCCTTTACTTGTGCAAGTTTATTTGTGCCTTATCTCTTGCTTGCGTGTATGCTTATTGTTGTTGCATCATATAGGTTGCTCACCTAGTTGCATATCTAGACAACCTACTTTGATTCAAAGTTTAAATTGGTAAAGAAAAGCTAAAAATTGTTAGTTGCCTATTCACCCCCCTCTAGTCAACTATATCGATCCTTTCAATTGGTATCAGAGCCTCGTCTCTTTATTAAGTTCTTTGCCGTCCGAAGAGTATGGTTGACGTCGTAGACGGTGTGGAGGAGCACTCCGGTGTGAATCCAGTCTCGTCTACGGGAGATGGGGGAACCACGGTCTCTCGTGAGGAATTAAATGTGGCGTTGGACACATTGAAAACCTCCATGACTACCGAGGTCGAAAGCATGTTTAATAAATACTTAGAAGGGCTTAAACTTTGCACCGCACCGTTGAAAGTGGGTGATCCCGCCAACAAGGTGACGGATGCTACCTCCGACAAAGGGGAAGCTACTAGCGAGAAAGCTCCTTCTTCTAGTGGTAAAAATGGCACCGGCATCTTTGCCCATGTGGAACCTCCACCTGTCTATGGTGGACCGCTCCCTTCCACTCATTTGAATCATGCCGGCCCGGCTCCGAAGATTGAGAAGAATGTAGATTTTGATTCTTGGGTCTATCATTTTAAGCGTCATTTAAATCATGTGAACACTAACCTTCGGAGAATCATTGAAGAAGGTTTTTATCCGCATGACCGAAGTAACTTCACTCCTAGAGAAGTTGTGGATCATCAATTCAATGAGAATGCTCTCTTCATCATCCAAGAAGCAATCCCACCCGAAGATCTTCCTCATCTCCGGCCCTACACCGTGGCCAAAGATGCTTGGCTCCAAGTTGTTTCCCTCTATCGGGGAAGCGCAAGCATTCAACGCTCCAACTATGAAGTGGTGCAAGATGAAGCCGATGAGTTTGCAATGAAAGAAGATGAAGATCCTCGTGAGCTTTTTCGGAGAGTAACCAAACTCGCGGTCTCTCTCCGAGATCATGGAAGTAAAGACACGGATGACAATTGGATCAAGCGCAAATTCCTCAAGGCAATGATGCCCTACCACAAAGCCATGTCCTCCGTCATTCGTCAAAGGCCGGACTTCCACACCTTGTCCTCAAGTGAAGTGTTGGATGAGTTCGTTGCTATGAGCATCTTGGACAAGACCGCCGACAGTGCGGTTCTTCACTCTCAAAGAGTAAAGAAGCCCAACCTTGCTCTAAAGGCCAAGGTTAGTATGGAGGAAGAGGATGAAGAGGAAGAAGAGGAGGGCAACCTCGAAGATACGAAGTATGCCTATCATGAACACATGGCTCTTGCTTCAAGGCAATTTTGGAGCAAGAAGAACTCAAGGCCAAACTTCAACAAGAACAATTCAAGTGGCGCAAAGGGCAAGCAACGGGTGAGGACTTGCTTCAATTGTGGCAATGTGAGCCACTGCGGAGTGCCCTTACGAGAAGAGGGAAGACAATGGTGGCAAGCTCATCCGAAAGGACAAGGCCAAGTCGTTCCCCAACAAGAGCAACTTCACCAAGAAGACTCCTCCCAAGGCATTAGTCGTACAAGAAGAGTACAACGAGGATGATGACGATGATGAAGATGGTGAGTCAGTTGCCATGGCCTCTGTGGCCATTGCGATGACTCCACGGATGTCTCTCTTCGACTCACCCAATGAGAACATCGCCGCCAAGTGCCTCATGGCTAAAGCCACCAACAAGGTAACCCCCAACATCAAAACTACCATCATTAATCATCCTTCTTCGACAGATAACATTGATGAACATGAGGGGACAAATGTGGAGGAAAATGAGTTTGAGACCTTTATGGGTAAACTCAAGGGTAAATCCAAGAAGCACTTCGTTGCTCTCTTGGAACAACTTGGTGAAGCCAATGACATGATCGAGGCTCACGAAGACACCATCTCTAAGATGGAGGGGCATAGTCGTGACTATGCCGATAAGATTTCGGATCTTTCCAATGCTCTTGATGAAGAGCGTGGTCTTCGTTTGGCTCTTGAGGAATCATACAACGATGATCATGCTAAGTTAAAGAAAGATCTTGATCATGCTCTTGTTGTGTCTCGTGTGCTAAACTCCGAGAAGGAAAAGCTTGGGGTTGATCTTACTAGACTCAAAGAGGAGTTTGACATTCTTGACAAGGCTCACAAAGTCTTGAAGGGTGTTCATGCTAGCCTCAAGGAGTCTCATGATCAACTCCAAGTGAAGCTAACTAAGGAGAAAGCCACCTTTCCTCATATGGTGTTAATTGATAATGCAAATGCTACTAATCCTTGTTGTGAGCATGTGCCTCTTGTTGAGGAGAATGCTAAGTTGAAGGAGCAACTTGAGAAAGGCCTTGTGTCATGCATACAAGGTGAGAAGAACCTCAACAACCTTTTGAGCAATCAAAAGGAAGTTGTGGCCAAGGAGGGGATTGGGTTCGCACCCAAGCCCAAGAACAAGAAGAAGAATGACAAGACCAAACGACCTCCTCCTCTCAAGCAAACTTTTGTGAAGGAGGGAGAGGGTGCTTCCAAGGAGAAGAAGAACAATGCGAAGGGTGGCGGTGTCAAGAAGGGCAATGCCACCCCTTCCAACAAAGCTAGCGACTTTAATCCTTCTTATGTGCTATGCCGTGCTAGTGATGGGCATGTTTATGCCAAATTTGTTGGTTCTCCTCTCCTTCTTCGTGGCGCGCTCGTGCTTGTGGTGTCCAGTGTGTTAGTTCCTTATTGTGGTCTCTCACTTGAAGGTTCCGTGCTTAGGAGTTATCTTTGGTTGAAACTTTTTTTGAGCCCACGGTACTACCGCGGCCTACCACGGTACTACCGCAAGGGGGGCGCGCGGTACTTCCGCACCCAGGGTGGCAGTAATTTTTTGCTGCCGCCTGGGGGAGCGGTACTACGACCTCGGTGCGGTACTTCCGCCCGGGCGGTACTACCGCGATGACGTGCGGTACTACCGCAAGTGGAGTGAGCAGTACTTCCGCACCCAGCGCGCCAGTAATTTTTTACTGCCGCCTGGGGGAGCGGTACTACGGCCTCGGTGCGGTACTTCCGCCCGGGCGGTAGTACCGCGATGACGTGCGGTACTACCGTGCGGTCAAGGGCGCGTGGGGGTTAAACACGGGCAGGGGGAGTTCTAACTCCCCCATACCCATTCGTCTCTCTCCCCACTTCGTCTCTCTCTCTCTCGCTCAAGAACGGCGCTGGAGGCCCTCGCCGGATCTCCGTCTCCGGCCGCTCTCCTCGGATTCCGACCGGTGGGATCGTTCCCCCCCACTCCCTCTTGCCATGAAACAAGGTTTCTCCCCAATCCCTCTCGTTTTCTTGTTCATCTTGTTGCTTTTAGGTTTTGGGGAGATGCAAGTTGTTCTTGAGATTTTAGGACAAATCTATGCAAGAGTAGGATGTAGGAGAGTAGTTTTGTGTAGTGTTGGTACTTGCTATAGTTGTCCCATGATGGATTTGATCGACCGTAGTACCGCGTGTTGACACGGTTGTGCTCAGATCTCCATGGCTATTTCGGATCTGCAACCGTGCGGTACTACCGCTCCTCAGGTGCGGTACTATCGCACGTCCGGTACTACCGCACGTCCGGTACTACCGCCCTACTGGCGCCGTACTACCGCACGTCCGGTACTACCGCCCTGCGGGCGCGGTACTACCGCACGTCCGGTACTACCGCCCTGCGGGCGCGGTACTACCGCTCCTCGGAGCGGTACTACCGCACGTGGCACAACACGCGTTACTACCGTTGTCTCAAATCCCTCTTGTGGCACTTCTTATGTGCCAAGTCTATTTGTTTCTCCTGCTTTGCTGTGGTCTTTGCATTGATCCTTCTCGCGTTTCGTGCGTGTTTGTTTTGTGGTGTGTGTTTAGGTGGTGGCTCAGGTGCTCCGGCTCGCCGCTCCAATCCAAGCCGTGGCACGGGATCCAAGCGTATACGCAACACAGAGGTAGCAGAGGGCTCCAATGCCCCCCAACGCAGAACCAAGACCTCTGCCACTAAAGAGAAGGAACCCGCCAAGGGCATGGATGAGATACCGCTTGCTGAGTTCATCGCTCGGAGGAAGATCAATCCGTATGGAAACCCTCATGCTAACTTTCGAGGGAATGATCTATTCTGGACCAAGCAGCAGAATCTCATTTATCTGGATGTCATCAAGGCCAAGCAAAATACCCATGTGGAGGTGAAGTGGATCAACATGCATCACATGCGCAAAGAGGCGCACCGGGAATACTTTGGTGAGGCTTTGGACCTCGTGGAGCAATTTGGCATTGAGCATATCATCTCATTCCACAAAGACTATGATCCTGAGATCCTTGCCCAGTTCTTTGCCTCCGTGCATTTTCATCCTAATGAGGAAAGGACCATGACTTGGATGACCAATGGCCGACAGCTGACTGCTACCTGGAAGGAATTCATGACCCTGCTTGGGGTTCCGGATGAGGGGCTCACCACACCCCAAGGTGTTCGCCCTCATGCCAATCCCGAGTCTGCCAACAAGAACAAGCTCATGCCCTACCTTGTGGAGAAGAAGCTCTCCAATGGCAAGTCAACTTGGGTACTCAAGTCCTTTCTTGACATCATGCACCAGATCTTCCGCAACACTCTCTTCCCACGCATTGGGGACAAGGACAAGGTGCATGCCTATTTGGTGGATATGATGCTCTTGTGTGAAGATGCTCGCAACTCTCAGACATAGCCACTTGATGTCTCACATATCATGTGGATTGAACTTCGGTTTGCGGTCTACAACCGCAAGGTCCCCAACTATGGACCTTATTTGTTTCAGTTGATCTCGGCTACTTGGGAGCGAGTCTACCCTCAGGATGAGTTTGAGGCCCCTGGTTGGATCCGGCATGAGCCCATCAACCTCCGTATCAAGTCTCAGTGGGCCAACACTACCTCTCGTGCTGATACTGCGGCTGCCATGGATATGGATGCAGATGAGGATGAGGAGGAGGCAGCAGACGAGGACAGCTCTGCGGGTTACATCCCTCCCACCTCTGAGCCTTCTTGGGCTAAGCGACTGAAGAACAAGATGAAGATGTTGTTCTGTATGCAAGCCAAGGGGCAGTACCAGACCCATGTGGCTTCCAAGGAGACTCGCCGCCGCGACAAGCGGATTTTCAGGACTTTTGGCGAGAACATATCTAGCCGGTCAGAGGTGAACATCACTCCAGAGGCAGAATGGCTGCACAAGCAGGGCTATCGGTGGACCGAGTCTGAGGAGGAGTCCGTCCCAGCTGCAGAGTCTGACGAGGAGCGTGCCAGTGACTACTCCACTTGAGCCACCACTATTGCTGTAGGTGTCCTCTCTGCCTTTTTGGTGTCTCGATGCCAAAGGGGGAGAGAGTGTAGGATCTGCTGCGAGTTATGTCGTGTTTGGGTCAGTTGAACTTCGTTTATTTCGTTTGCTTTGGTTTGCTTTGGTTTGTGCTCGTGAGACCTTCTATCATATGGTGTAAGACATATGCACTCTATCGTACCGTAGTGAGCTTATTCTATCTTGTGCTTATTACATTTTGCTCCTGTCTATCTTGCTTGCAAGATTTGCCTTGTCTATAAAATATAGGGGAGTGTTGATCCTAGTATGTGTGCCATGCAGTCCAAAGCACTCATCGAGATAGCACACATCTAGGGGGAGCCCGTCTATATTTTAGAGACTTGGGTCTGCCCTTACTCTTTGCGTTATACCCTCGTGCAAATCCCGTGTTGTCATCAATCCACCAAAAAGGGGGAGATTGTAAGGGCATTTTTATCCCTTAGTTGGTTTTGGTGATTGATGACAATGATTTTGCGGACTAATCATGTGCATCAAATATTTCAGATATATTGACTAGGCACAAGATGATTGGGTTCCCCTCAAAGGCTATAGAAGACGGCGTTTCTCTTTGGTTCTTTTCGGTGGTATTGAGTCGTAGGGAAGCCGTACTATTAAGAGGGGGTCCGCTTTGGAAAGGTTGGGTGGATTCATTACGTACACATCGTCCCTTGCACCTCCTTTCCTCTTGCCTTTGGAGCATCCTAAGTTTTCCTTGTCTATGCAATTATAGCTCTTGTCTGCCGAACTAGGAAGTGCGGTAGTACTGCTCGTCAGAGCGGTAGTACCGCAGGACCTTGCGGTAGTACCGCCCGCTGGTGCGGTAGTACAGCAAGGCCCCACGGTAGTACCGCTTCTGGTAAGCGGTAGTACCGTGGTCCCTGCTTAGTTCCGCTACTACGCGGCTGTAAGGGGCGGATGTAATATTTTACATCCGCACCTCGCGCGGTAGTACCGCAGCTGGCTTACGGTACTACCGCGTCAGATTTTTGCATCGACTCCAACTCTGCGGAAGTAGCAACGGATGTAATTTTTTATATCCGTGCCTTCCCATCCCTGGACAGTCCCTGCCTTGCGGTAGTACCGCAAGGGGGAGCGGTAGTACCGCGCCAGCAGTACTACCGCCCTCTGCCTTAGTGCATGTGTGGCTATTCTGGTCTCTGCTGCGTGGGCGGTAGTACCGCGGGGCTCTGCGGTAGTACCGCGTACCCCTGCGGTAGCACCGCGCCTCAGGTGCGGTAGTACCGCGTCTCAGGTGCGGTAGTACCGCGCTGCGCAGGCTGAGTTGGTGGATAACGGTTGGATTTGTTCTTCCACTATATAAGGGGTGTCTTCCTCCTTTAGTTGACTACCTCTTCCACCTCCAAGCTCCATTATTGCTCTAAGCTCCATTTTCGCTCGATCTCCTTCCCTAGCCAATCAAACTTGTTGATTCTCTAGGGATTGGTTGAGGAGGCCCTGATCTACACTTCCACCAAGAGATATTTGAATCCCCCCACTAATCCCTTGTGGATCTTGTTACTCTTGGGTGTTGAGCACCCTAGACGGTTGAGGTCACCATGGAGCCATAGTCCATTGTGGTGAAGCTTCGTGGTGTCGTTGGGAGCCTCCAATTAAGTTGTGGAGATTGCCCCAACCTTGTTTGTAAAGGTTCGGTCGCCGCCTTCATGGGCACCAATAGTGGAATCACGGCATCTCGCATTGTGTGAGGGCGTGAGGACAATACGGTGGCCCTAGTGGCTTCTTGGGGAGCATTGTGCCTCCACACCGCTCCAACGGAGGCGTACTTCCTCTCAAAGGGAAGGAACTTCGGTAACACATCCTTGTCTTCACCGGCTCCACTCTTGTTTATCTCGTGCCTTTACTTGTGCAAGTTTATTTGTGCCTTATCTCTTGCTTGCGTGTATGCTTATTGTTGTTGCATCATATAGGTTGCTCACCTAGTTGCATATCTAGACAACCTACTTTGATGCAAAGTTTAAATTGGTAAAGAAAAGCTAAAAATTGTTAGTTGCCTATTCACCCCCCCTCTAGTCAACTATATCGATCCTTTCAGCAACTATGCTCAACGAGCCTTCGACGAGGACATGTTGGATGCTAAAAACCTGCATCTGGATCTCTTTCGCCATTTGGAACCGCTGGATCGGAGGGCTATGGTTTGGAGAATTAGGATTAGATGGCTAGTCTAACTGAAGATGATGATTACCTAAAGGGGCTTTGGAATTACTCCAGGAGGATGTGAATAGGTAAAACAATGTGAATGAAGTGTGGTTTGGATGCAAATGAAGATGAAGGAGAGGTGAAGAAGCCGAGGAAAATCGGTTCCCGGTGGAGAAGTAAATGGGAGAAGTGGCCTGCAGGCAGTTGATTAGACGGCTAGGTAGACTAAATGAAAAGGCTATGTGGGTAGACTGAGGAGTGGTACCTGTCCGTGTACGTGCCCATCTTTCTAGCGCTACATGTGCCATTGGCTAGTTGAGGTCACTCTTTCGAATCACCGTGGCGAGACATTTTATGATTCCTTTTTATTTCTGCACCCTTCCTGATAGGTCGGACCTATGCAAACAGATAAAAAAATGTGTCGTAGCTGGTTCGGATGGATATTGGCGCGTGCGTGGGAGACACAACATTCTCTAGTTAAGGAATAAGTATGCGGTTATCCTCAAAAAATAAAAAGCCTTATTCGCGCTTCCGCATGCACGAGAATTTGGTTCTGCTTGCAATATGGATGATACCTGGAGGATGAAGTGAACCCAGAGGCATGCTAGCACAGGAGTACTACTCATGTTCCTACTACTCCTACTAGTAGTACTAGTACAACTGTGGTACACTTGATGGTCCAAATATTATTCATCCGGTCCTCACAGTGAAGTGACAGGACCCTGCACCCGAGGTGACACCAGTCTAGGCGACGTGTACGGGTTACCAATGTCAGCCTCACCTTGTGCACTGTGCAGTCACTGTCACTGCCGCTGTATAGCATGCCTTGCCTCGTCCTCCTCTCCCCTAGCACCACTCCATCTCCATCTCCATCTCGCCGGAGATCCTGAGGTCACTCTTCATCATCTCACTGTGCCCCCGCGTACCCTCGCCTCGCTTGCCTCCCCCAGTACCACTATTCCCTCGCTAGCCGCTCCAGCACCGAGAGCCTTCTCCCCTGTAAATCAAGCCCCTCGAAACCCCACCGTGGCACCACGTATTGCTGGGACGACGCGTGTAAGTTGTTTCCGTCTGATGTTAATGATGACGCCATGACACTGTTTGAACTTTTTGTGATGATTGGCATATCCCTGTTTGAGCAGAATTTGAGTAGAAATATGTGTTGGGGATCGTTGCAGAATTTTAAAATTTTCTACGCATCACCAAGATCCATCTATGGAGTTTACTAGCAATGAGAGGGAAGGAGTGCATCTACATACCCTTGTAGATCACGAGCGGAAGCGTTCAAGTGAACGGGGTTGATGGAGTCGTACTCGTCGTGATCCAAATCACCGATGACCGAGCGCCGAACGGACGGCACCTCCGGTTGAACACACGTATGGAGAAGCGACGTCTCCTCCTTCTTGATCCAGCAAGGGGGAAGGAGAGGTTGACGGAGATCCAGCAGCACGATGGCGTGGTGGTGGAAGTAGCGGGGATCCCGGCAGGGCTTCGCCAAGCGCAAGCGGGAGGGAGAGGTGTCAGGGAGGGAGAGGGAGGCGCCAGGGGCTAGGGTACTGCTGCCCTCCCTCCCCCCACTATATATAGGGGTCCTGGGGGGGGGGGGGCGCCGCCCCCCTGGAGATCCCATCTGAGGGGGGGGGGGGGCGGCCAAGGGGGTGGCTTGCCCCCCAAGCCAAGTGGGGCGCCCCCCCACCCCCAGGGTTTCCAACCCTAGGCGCAGGGGAGGCCCAAGGGGGGCGCACCAGCCCACCAGTGGCTGGTTCCCCACCCCACTTCAGCCCATGGGGCCCTCCGGGACAGGTGGCCCCACCCGGTGGACCCCCGGGACCCTTCTGGTGGTCCCGGTACAATACCGATAACCTCCGAAACTTTCCCGGTGACCGAAACTGGACTTCCTATATATAATTCTTCACCTCCGGACCATTCCGGAACTCCTCATGACGTCCGGGATCTCATCCGGGACTCCGAACAACTTTCCGATTTCCGCATACTAATATCTCTACAACCCTAGCGTCACCGAACCTTAAGTGTGTAGACCCTACTGGTTCGGGAGACATGCAGACATGACCGAGACGACTCTCCGGTCAATAACCAACAGCGGGATCTGGATACCCATGTTGGCTCCCACATGTTCCTCGATGATCTCATCGGATGAACCATGATGTCGAGGATTCAATCAATCCCGTATACAATTCCCTTTGTCAATCGGTACGTTACTTGCCCGAGATTCGATCGTCGGTATCCCAATACCTCGTTCAATCTCGTTACCGGCAAGTCACTTTACTCGTACCATAATGCATGATCCCGTGGCTAACTCCTTAGTCACATTGAGCTCATTATGATGATGCATTACCGAGTGGGCCCAGAGATACCTCTCCGTCATACGGAGTGACAAATCCCAGTCTCGATCCGTGCCAACCCAACAGATACTTTCGGAGATACCCGTAGTGCACCTTTATAGTCACCCAGTTACGTTGTGACGTTTGGTACACCCAAAGCACTCCTACGGCATCCGGGAGTTGCACGATCTCATGGTCTAAGGAAATGATACTTGACATTGGAAGAGCTCTAGCAAACGAACTACACGATCTTTTGTGCTATGCTTAGGATTGGGTCTTGTCCATCACATCATTCTCCTAATGATGTGATCCCGTTATCAATGACATCCAATGTCCATAGTCAGGAAACCATGACTATCTGTTGATCAACGAGCTAGTCAACTAGAGGCTCACTAGGGACATGTTGTGGTCTATGTATTCACGCATGTATTACGATTTCCGGATAACACAATTATAGCATGAACAATAGACAATTATCATGAACAAGGAAATATAATAATAACCATTTTATTATTGCCTCTAGGGCATATTTCCAACAATATGGCAATGTATTAGAGAGGCCGTAAATCAGCTAAATTTGGAATGAGTTAATTCATGCGATTGTGACCATGTCATTACAGCCAATTTGTACCCCTGGATAATCAAACGGTTAGGAAGATATGGATATTCTCCTTATTTTATAGTAATCTATATACTACTAAATATGAGTGTGTATCAATGGTCATGTTAGTTTCCTCATTTTCATGATGTAGAAACATGCATCACATTGTCGGTTTCATCTAACCATACATTAGGGAAGTAAATGTGCATATGGAGAACTCTATATTTGGAAGTAGTGAAATCCTGTAATGCTTACCATGTGTACATACCTATATTCGCCCTTCAGCAATCAATGGCTAGAATAATATCCTCACAAAAAATTTGCCCACAGAACATGAGTATATAACAATGCATGGCCTATTAGTTTCCTTGAAGAATTTGCTTATGAGGACAGAACATGATTACATAACATGCATGACATGCTAGTTTCTGATGAAGAATCGATTGTGAGATAACATGAGTATAACCATGCATGGCACTTCTATATTTTCGAACCCAGTATACATTTCCCTGTATTTTCCTCCCAGTTCCAACAGGGACATATCAATGTTGTTTCTTGCATTATCCTACTCATACTCTGAAAAATGTTGATCTTACATTAACAATGCATGTCCTTTTTGATATGTTGCAGTGTCCTTATAGTTACTGCCCTTTGTAATCACACCACCTTTGCCAAAAACAGGGAAGCACAACTGGTTCCTCACTCGATCAGACGACGGCAAAAGACTGATGATCATTCGGACACATGAGCCAGAAAAGTTATAATGCAAAAAACCCACTGTATACAAGCACCATGAAATACATGAGTATCTGGACAGTGGCTATTACGTCTATGAGCAGGATACCAGCTTGTTGGGGCCTTCAGGATTTTTGAGTTGGAGGCGGGTAAACAGCCTTGGTTCACACTCTCTGTTTCTCGGACTCAATTATCCGATTAACCAGGAGATCACCGTTGGCAAGGACCTTGATGGCAGAGAGGCTCTGTTTACTATGGAAAATTGTGTCTACACGGCGAGCCCTAGGAGTTCGGGAGCAAACTCCCCTGTTTGTCAACGATACAGCCTGCAGCCAAAAGAAGGTGAGAATGACAAAGGCATCTGGATAAACTTTGGTCCTTGGATGTGTCGAGTCCGACAGGCAGTGATGTGGTTCATGTTGGAAATATTCCCTAGAGGCAATAATAAAGTGGTTATTATTATATTTCCTTGTTCATGATAATTGTCTATTGTTCATGCTATAATTGTATTAACCGGAAACCGTAATACATTGTGAATACATAGATCGTAATATGCCCCTAGTAAGCCTCTAGTTGACTAGCTCGTTGATCAATAGGTGGTCGTGGTTTCCTGACCATAGACATTGGATGTCGTTGATAACGGGATCACATCATTAGGAGAATGATGTGATGGACAAGACCCAATCCTAAGCGTAGCACAAGATCGTGTAGTTCGTTTGCTAAAGCTTTTCTAATGTCAAGTATCATTTCCTTAGACCATGAGATTGTGCAACTCCCGAATACCGTAGGAATGCTTTGGGTGTACCAAACGTCACAACGTAACTGGGTGGCTATAAAGGTGCACTACAGGTGTCTCCGAAAGTATCTGTTGGGTTGGCACGAATCGAGACTGGGATTTGTCACTCCGTATGACGGAGAGGTATCTCTGGGCCCACTCGGTAATGCATCATCATAATGAGCTCAATGTGACTAAGGAGTTGGTCACGGGATCATGCGTTACGGAACGAGTAAAGAGACTTGCCGGTAACGAGATTGAACAAGGTATAGGGATACCGACGATCGAATCTCGGGCAAGTAACATACCGATGGACAAAGGGAATTGTATACGGGATTGATTGAATCCTCAACATCGTGGTTCATCCGATGAGATCATCGTGGAACATGTGGGAGCCAACATGGGTATCCAAATCCTGCTGTTGGTTATTGACCGGAGAGATGTCTCGGTCATGTCTACATGGTTCCCGAATCCGTATGGTTACCGAAGGTTGTTCGGAGTCCCGGATGAGATCCCGGACGTCACGAGGAGTTCCAGAATTGTCCAGGGATAAATATTTATATATGGGAAGTCCTTATTCGGTCGTCGGAAGTGTTCGTGGGTTTATCAGTATTGTACCGGGACCACAGAAAGGGTTCCGGGGGTCCACCGGGAGGATCCACCTGCCCCAAAGGGCCCTATGGGCTGAATATGGAGGGGAACCAGCCCCTAGGTGGGCTGGGCGCCAAATCCCCCTAGGGCCCATGCGCCTAGGGTTGGGGGGGAAACCCTAAAGGGGGGGACCCCTTGGCTTGGGGCGCAAGCCTCCCTCTTGGCCGCCGCCCCCCTCTAGATCCATCTGGAGGGGGCTGGCTCCCCTCTCCCTTGCCCCTATAAATAGAGGGGAGGTGGGAGGGCTGCCGCACCCTTCCCCTGGCACAGCCCTCCCCCTCTCCAACAGCTCCTCCTCCTTAGTAGTGCTTGGCTAAGCCCTGTCGGAGAACTGCAAGCTCCACCCCCACGCCGTCGTGCTTCCGGAGCTCTTCCCAACTTCTCCTCCCCCCTTGCTGGATCAAGAAGGAGGAGACGTCCCCGGGCTGTACGTGTGTTGAACGCGGAGGCGCCGTTGTTCGGCGCTTAGATCGGAATCGACCGCGATCTGAATCGCTGCGTGTACGACTCCACCAACCGCGTTCTTGTAACGCTTCCGCATCGCGATCTTTAAGGGTATGAAGATGCACTCCCCTCTCTCTCGTTGCTAGTCTCTCCATAGATTGATCTTGGTGATGCGTAGAAATTTTTTGATTTCTGCAACGATCCCCAACAGTGGCATCATGAGCTAGGTCTATGCGTAGTTTCTATGCACGAGTACAACACAAGTTGTTGTGAGCGTCGATTTTGTCAATTTACTTGTCGTTACTAGTCTTATCTTGATTCGGCGGCATCTGGGATGAAGCGGCCCGGACCGACCTTACACGTACGGTTACGTGAGACAGGTTCCACCGACTGACATGGACTAGTTGCATAAGGTGGCTAGCGGGTGTCTGTCTCTCCCACTTTAGTCGGATCGGATTAGATGAAAAGGGTCCTTATGGAGGGTAAATAGAAATTGGCATATCATGTTGTGGTTTTGGCGTAGGTAAGAAACTTTCTTGCTAGAAACCTATAGCAGCCACGTAAAAACTTGCAACAACAATTAGAGGACGTCTAACTTGTTCTTGCAGCATATGCCGTGTGATGTGATATGGCCAAAAGGATGTGATGAATGATATATGTGATGTATGAGATTGATCATGTTCTTGTAATAGGAATCACAACTTGCATGTCGATGAGTATGACAACCGGCAGGAGCCATAGGAGTTGTCTTAATTTATTGTATGACCTGCGTGTCAATGAAAACGCCATCTAATACTTTACTTTATTGCTAACCGTTAGCCATAGTAGTAGAAGTAACAGTTGGCAAGACAACTTCATCAAGACACGATGATGGAGATCATGATGATGGAGATCATGGTGTCATGCCGGTGACGATGATGATCATGGCGCCCCGACGATGGAGATCAAAAGGAGCAAAATGATATTGGCCATATCATGTCACTATTTGATTACATGTGATGTTTATCATGTTTTTACATCTTATTTTCATAGAACGACGGTAGCTTAAATAAGATGATCCCTCGCTAAAATTTCAAGAAAGTGTTCCCCCTAACTGTGCACTGTTGCGAAGGTTCGTTGTTTCGAAGCACCACGTGATGATCGAGTGTGATAGATTCTAACGTTCGAATACAACGGGTGTAAGCCAGATTTACACATGCAAAACACTTAGGTTGACTTGACGAGCCTAGCATGTACAGACATGGCCTCGGAACACGAGAGACCGAAAGGTCGAACATGGGTCGTATAGTAGATACGATCAACATGGAGATGTTCACCGTTGATGACTAGTCCGTCTCACGTGATGATCGGACACGGCCTAGTCGATTCGGATCATGTATCACTTAGATGACTAGAAGAATGTCTATCTGAGTAGGAGTTCATTAAATAATTTGATTAGATGAACTCAATTATCATGAACTTAGTCTAAAAATCTGTACAATATGTCTTGTAGATCAAATGGCCCATGCTAATGTTGCCCTCAACTTCAACGCGTTCCAAGAGAAAACGAAGCTGAAAGACGATGGTAGCAACTATACGGACTGGGTCTGTAACTTGAGGATCATCCTCATAGCTTCCAAGAAAGCATATGTCCTCGAAGCACCGCTAGGTTAAGCACCCATTGTCCCAGCAACTCAAGATGTTATGAACGCCTGGCAGTCGCGTAGTGATGATTACTCCCTGGTTCAGTGCGGCATGCTTTACAGCTTAGAACCGGGGCTCCAAAAGCGTTTTGAGCAGCACAGAGCATATGAGATGTTCCAAGAGCTGAAAATGGTTTTCCAAGATCATGCCCGGGTCGAGAGATATGAAGTCTCCGACAAGTTCTATAGTTGTAAGATGGAGGAAAACAGTGCTGTCAGCGAGCATATACTCAAAATGTCTGGGTTGTTGATGACCAACAAGTATAGGGGATCTATCGTAGTCCTTTCGATAAGTAAGAGTGTCGATCCCGACGAGGAGCAGAAGGAAATGATAAGCAGTTTTCAGCAAGGTATTCTCTGCAAGCACTGAAATTATAGGTAACAGATAGTTTTGTGATAAGATAATTTGTAACGAGCAACAAGTAACAAAAGTAAATAAAGTGCAGCAAGGTGGCCCAATCCTTTTTGTAGCAAAGGACAAGCCTGGACAAACTCTTATATAAAGGAAAGCGCTCCCGAGGACACATGGGAATTATCGTCAAGCTAGTTTTCATCACGTTCATATGATTCACATTCGGTACTTTGATAATTTGATATGTGGGTGGACCGGTGCTTGGGTGTTGTCCTTACTTGGACAAGCATCCCACTTATGATTAAATCCTATTGCAAGCATCCGCAACTACAAAAGAAGTATTAAGGTAAACCTAACCATAGCATGAAACATATGGATCCAAATCAGCCCCTTACGAAGCAACGCATAAACTAGGGTTTAAGCTTCTGTCACTCTAGCAACCCATCATCTACTTATTACTTCCCAATGCCTTCCTCTAGGCCCAAATAATGGTGAAGTGTCATGTAGTCGACGTTCACATAACACCAGTAGAGGAGAGACAACATACATCTCATCAAAATATCGAACGAATACCAAATTCACATGACTACTAATAGAAAGACTTCTCCCATGTCCTCAGGAACAAACGTAACTACTCACAAAGCATATTCATGATCATAATCAGAGGAGTATTAATATGCATATAGGATCTGAACATATGATCTTCCACCAAATAAACCAACTAGCATCAACTACAAGGAGTAATCAACACTACTAGCAACCTACAGGTACCAATCCCAGACTTAGAGACAAGAATTGGATACAAGAGATGAACTAGGGTTTGAGAGGAGATGGTGCTGGTGAAGATGTTGATGGAGATTGTCCCCCTCCCGATGAGAGGAGCGTTGGTGATGACGATGGCGATGATTTCCCCCTCCCGGAGGGAAGTGTCCCCGGCAGAACAGCTCCGGCGGAGCACTAGATTGGTTCCGCCAAGGTTCCGCCTCGTGGCGGCGGAGTCTCATCCCGAAAGCTTGCTTATTATTTTCTTGAGACGAAAGACTTCATATAGCAGAAGATGGCCACCGGTGGGCCACCCGGGGGCCCACGAGGCAGGGGCGCGCCCAGGGGGGTAGGGCGCGCCCCCACCCTCGTGCCCAGGGTGTGGGTCCCCTCTGGTATTTCTTCCGCTCAATATTTTTTATTATTTCCAAAAATAACTTCCGTGCAGTTTCAGGACTTTTGGAGTTGTGCAGAATAGGTCTCTAACATTTGCTCCTTTTCCAGCCCAGAATTCCAGTTGTCGGCATTCTCCCTCTTCATGTAAACCTTGTAAAATAAGAGAGAATAGGTATAAGTATTGTGACATAATGTGTAATAATAGCCCATAATGCAATAAATATCGATATAAAAGCATGATGCAAAATGGACGTATCAACTCCCCCAAGCTTAGACCTCGCTTGTCCTCAAGCGGAAGCCGATAGCGATAAATATGTCCACATGTTTAGAGGTAGAGGTGTCGATAAAGTAAAATACGGACATGAGGGCATCATGATCATTCTTATAACAGCAACGTATATATATTTTGTCATATGGTCTCTTATGCTCAAGTAATAATCTATTCACAATGTCAAGTATGAATCAGAAACTTTATTGAGAACTAACAAACTATAATCTCAGTCATTGAAGGAATTGCAATTTATCATAACATCAGAAAGAGTCTATGTCAGAGCTTTTCAGCAAGTCCACATACTCAACTATCATTTAGTCTTTCACAATTGCTAACACTCACACAATACTTGTGGTTACGGAGTTTTAATCGGACACAGAGAAAGATAGGGGCTTATTGTTTCGCCTCCCAACCTTTTACCTCAAGGGTAATGTCAACAATAATAGTTCATGCTAACTTACATCCAATTATATATATATATATATATATATATATATATATATATATATATATATATATATATATATATATATCAGGATCTTTCCAACACACTGTGCTTGCCAAAGGATAAAATGTAAAAAGGAAAGGTGAAAATCACCATGACTCTTGCATAAGGTTAAGAGATAAAAGTAAAAGATAGGCCCTTCGCAGAGGGAAGCATAGGTTTTCATGCGCTTTCATGGTTGGATGCACGAAATCTTAATGCAAAAGAACGTCACTTTATATTGCCACTTGTGATATGGACCTTTATTATGCAGTCCATCGCTTTTATTTCTTCCACATCACAAGATCGTATAAAGCTTATTTCCTCCACACTAATCAATCATACATATTTAGAGAGCAATTTTTATTGCTTGCACCGATGACAACTTACTTGAAGGATCTTACTCAATCCATAGGTAGATATGGTGGACTCTCATGGCAAAACTGGGTTTAAGGGTATTTGGAAGCACAAGTAGTACCTCTACTTGGTGCAAAGAATTGGCTAGCATGAGGGAGAAAGGCAAGCTCAACATGTTGGATGATCCATGACAATATACTTTATCTCAGATATGAGAAAACATAACCCATTACGTTGTCTTCCTTGTCCAACGTCAACTCTTTAGCATGTCATACTTTAACGAGTACTCACAATCATAAAAGATGTCCAAGATAGTATATTTATATGTGAAACCTCTCTTTCTTTATTACTTCCTATTAATTGCAACGATGACCAAAGCTATGTTTGCCAACTCTCAACAATTTTTAATCATCACACTCTTTCTATGTGAAGTCATTACTCTCCATAAGATCAATATGATCTCTTTGTTTCTTTTTATTCTTTCTTTTTCTTTTATTCCCTCAAGATCATAGCAAAATAATCAAGCCCTTGACTCAACACTATCTTTATTATATAGCTCACGGACTCGATTACATAAAGGGATCATAAAGCAAAACTCAAAACTAAATCATACCAAAAACTTTATTCTACTAGATCAAGATATTAGTAAAAGGATTGAACTAAGAAAAATGGTAAAGATAGAGATGTGATGGTGATACTATACTGGGGCACCTCCCCCAAGCTTGGCAGTTGCCAAGGGGAGTGCCCATACCCATATGATTATGTCTCTTTCTTCGGAGGTGGTGGTGTGATATTCTTGGCGATGATACTCCTCAGGATACGATTCTCTTCCTCGAGCTTATTGAGTTGCTGCTTGAGATCCATTATCTCCTTACGGAGCTTACCCGTGACGGTTAAAGCTCCATGCACCCATGGGTGTTGCATAGCTGCGGGGGAACAAGTAACACTCTTTTTCATATTCTCGTAAGAAAGAAATCTAACATTGGAAGGGATAACCGAGTTTGGAATAGCCGAGCTCTGTAGTTCCCCCATCGTTAATCCAGCTCGGAAGCGAGAGGTGACTTCTTGATCCTCCTCCATGGCATCTATCCTCATCAAATCAGCCTCCATCTCTTCCTCCGTTGCTGGCCCAAAGTGGTCAGCATCGGTGTTTGTCCTTGATCTCGATGCCGGATGAGACACCCGGCTCTCCGCGACTGACTCTTGAGAAGACATCTTGCTCTAATCTGCAGCAGCAACAGCTCGAAACAAATACAGAGGATATTTGCATGATACGAGAGTCAAAACCTCAGGGAGATTATATAATGAATTTTTACTGACCAAAATATGTATCGTGCAAGAAAACGAAGTTCGGAGAGCGCACGAGGTGCCCACGAGGCAGGGGGCGCGCCCAGGGGGGTAGGGCGCGCCCTCCACCCTCGTGGAGCCCTCGTGTCCTTCCCGGACTGCTTCTTATTTTTCTATTTTTCTAAATATTCCAAAACGGAGAAAAACTGCCACTAGAACGGTTTTGGAGCCGGTTTACTTACCGTACCACATACCTATTCCTTTTCGGAGTCTGAAACATTCTGGAAAGTGTCCCTTATGTATTCCTCCGGGGTTACGGTTTCAATAACATTGGTCTCAACATTTATAGGATTACCTGAGATATAATGTTTGATTCTTTGACCGTTCACCACCTTTGGATTTGTGCCTTCGAAGTTGTTGATTTTTATGGCACCGGAATGATAGACCTCCTCGATAACGTAAGGAGCTTCCCATTTAGAGAGAAGTTTTCCTGCAAAAAATCTTAAACGAGAGTTGTATAATAATACATAATAACCTACATTAAACTCACGCTTTTGTATTCCTTTATCATGTCATCTTTTAACTTTTTCTTTAAACAACTTGGCATTCTCATAGGCTTGGGTTCTCCATTCATCAAGTGAGCTAATGTCAAATAACCTCTTCTCACCGGCAAGTTTGAAATCATAGTTGAGCTCTTTAATGGCCCAATATGCCTTATGTTCTAGTTCGAGAGGTAAGTGACATGCTTTTCCATAAACCATTTTATAAGGAGACATACCCATAGGATTTTTATATGCAGTTCTATAGGCCCATAATGCATCATCAAGTTTCTAGGACCAATTCTTTCAAGATCTATTAACAGTCTTTTGCAAAATTAATTTGAGTTATCTATTACTTAATTCTACTTGACCACTAGACTGTGGGTGATAAGGGGATGTAATTCTATGATTAACATCATACTTGGCAAGCATTTTACGGAAGGCACCATGAATAAAATGTGAACCACCATCAGTCATTAAATATCTAGGGACTCCAAACCTTGGAAAAATAACTTCTTTAAGCATCTTAATAGAGGTGTGATATCAGCACTACTAGTTGGAATAGCTTCTACCCACTTAGTAACATAATCAACAACAACTAAAATATGAGTATACCCATTAGAGGCAGGAAACAGTCCCATATAATCAAAGCCCCAAACATCGAATGGTTCAATAACAAGTGAATAATTCATAGGCATTTCTTGACGTCTACTAATATTACCAATTCTTTGACATTCATCAGAAGATAAGACAAACTTACGAGCATCCTTGAAGAGAGTAGGCCAATAAAAACCGGATTGCAATACCTTATGTGCAGTTCTATCTCCAGCGTGGTGTCCTCCATAAGCCTCGGAGTGACACTTGCGTAGGATTTGTTCTTGTTCATGCTCAGGTACACAATGTCTAATAACACCATCTACTCCTTTATAAATATGTGGGTCATCCCAAAAGTAATGTCTTAAATCATAGAAAAACTTTTTCTTTTGCTGGTATGTGAAACTAGGACGTATAAATTTAGCAACAATGTAATTAGCATAATCAGCATACCATGGAGCAGTACGAGAAGCATTTATAACATTTAATTGTTCATCAGGAAAGCTATCATCAATAGGTAGTGGGTCATCAAGAACATTTTCTAAACTAGACAAGTTGTCTGCAACGGGGTTCTCAGCTCCCTTTCTAGCAATAATATGCAAAACAAATTCTTGTAGCAAGAGAACCCATCTAATAAGTCTAGGTTTAACATCTTTCTTTTCCATAAGGTATTTAATAGCAGCATGATCAGTGCGAATAGTTACTTTAGAATCAACAATATAAGGTATGAACTTATCACAAGCAAATACAACTGCTAAGAATTCTTTTTCAGTAGTAGCATAATTTCTCTGGGCATTGTCTAGAGTTTTACTAGCATATTGAATAACATTTAATTTCTTATCAACTCTTTGCCCTAGAACAGCACCTACCTCATAATCACTAGCATCACACATAATTTCAAAGGGTAAATTCCAATCAGGTGGGTGAACAATAGGTGCAGAAATTAATGCTTTCTTAAGTATTTCAAATGCTTCTACACAATCATCATCAAAGACAAATGGTATATCCTTTTGTAATAGATGAGTCAGAGGCTGATTTTTTTGAGAAGTCCTTAATGAACCTCTGATACGTCCATTTTGCATCATGCTTTTATGTCGATATTTATTGCATTATGGGTTGTTATTACACATTATGTCACAATACTTATGTCTATTCTCTCTTATTTTACAAGGTTTACATAAGGAGGGAGAATGTCGGCAGCTGGAATTCTGGGCTGGAAAAGGAGCAAATATTAGAGACCTATTCTGCACAACTCCAAAAGTCCTGAAACTCCACGAAAGTTGTTTTTGGAAATAATAAAAAATACTGAGCGGAAGAAATACCAGAGGAGGCCCACACCCGGGCACGCCCCCTGCCTCGTGGGCCCCCTGTTGGCCCTCCGGTGCCCATCTTCTGCTATATGAAGTCTTTCGTCCGAGGAAAAATCATAAGAAAGCTTTCGGGACGAGACTCCGCCGCCACGAGGCGGAACCTTGGCGGAACCAATCTAGGGCTCCGGTGGAGCTATTCTGCTGGGGACACTTCCCTCCGGGAGGGGGAAATCATCGCCATCGTCATCACCAACGCTCCTCTCATCGCGAGAGGGATAATCTCCATCAACATCTTCACTAGCACCATCTCCTCTCAAACCCTAGTTCATCTCTTGTATCCAATTCTTGTCTCCAAGTCTGGGATTGGTACCTGTAGGTTGCTAGTAGTGTTGATTACTCCTTGTAGTTGATGCTAGTTGGTTTATTTGGTGGAAGATCATATGTTTAGATCCTTTATGCATATTAATACTCCTCTGATTATGAACATGAATATGCTTTGTGAGTAGTTACGTTTGTTCCTGAGGACATGGGAGAAGTCTTGCTATTAGTAGTCATGTGAATTTGGTATTCGTTCGATATTTTGATGAGATGTATGTTGTCTCTCCTCTAGTGCTGTTATGTGAACATCGACTACATGACACTTCACCATTATTTGGGCCTAGAGGAAGGCATTGGGAAGTAATAAGTAGATGATGGGTTGCTAGAGTGACAGAAGCTTAAACCATAGTTTATGCATTGCTTCGTAAGGGGCTGATTTGGATCCATATGTTTCATGCTATGGTTAGGTTTACCTTAATACTTCTTTTGTAGTTGCGGATGCTTGCAATAGGAGTTAATCATAAGTGGGATGCTTGTCCAAGTAAGGACAGCACCCAAGCACCGTTCCACCCACATATCAAATTATCAAAGTACCGAACGCGAATCATATGAACGTGATGAAAACTAGCTTGACGATAATTCCCATGTGTCCTCGGGAGCGCTTTTCTCTATACAAGAGTTTGTCCAGGCTTGTCCTTTGCTACAAAAAGGATTGGGCCACCTTGCTGCACTTTATTTAATTTTGTTACTTGTTGCTCATTACAAATTATCTTATCACAAAACTATCTGTTACCTATAATTTCAGTACTCGCACAGAATACCTTGCTGAAAACTGCTTATCATTTCCTTCTGATCCTCGTTGGGTTCGACACTCTTACTTATCGAAAGGACTAAGATAGATCCCCTATACTTGTGGGTCATCAAGACTCTTTTCTGGCGCCGTTGCTGGGGAGTGAAGCGCGTTTGGTAGGTGGAATTTGGTAAGGAAAAAATTTATATAGTGTGCTGAAATTTATTGTCACTTGTTACTATGGAAAGTAATCCTCTGAGGGGCTTGTTCGGGGTATCTTCAGCCCGACCAGTAGAGCAAAGAGTTGCTCCTCAACCTACTGAACCTACTGAAAATGAAAATGTCTACTTTGAGATTCCTTCAGGTATGATAGAAAAACTGCTAGCTAATCCTTTTGCAGGAGACGGAACAATGCATCCTGATGAGCACCTAATCTATGTGGATGAAGTTTGTGGATTATTTAAGCTTGCAGGTATGCCCGATGATGTTATCAAGAAGAAGGTCCTCCCTTTATCTATGAAGGGAGACGCATTGACGTGGTATAGGCTATGTGATGATGTGGGATCTTGGGACTATAAAGGATTGAAATTGGAATTTCACCAGAAGTTTTATCCTATGCATCTTGTTCATCGTGATCGCAATTATATATATAATTTTTGGCTTCGCGAAGGAGAAAGCAACGCTCAAGCTTGGGGGAGGCTTAAATCAATGTTATATTCATGCCCCAATCATGAGCTCCCAAGAGAAATAATTATTCAAATTTTTTATGCTCGGCTTTCTGATAACAATAGCACCATGCTCGATACTTCTTGTGCTGGCTCTTTTATGATGAAGACTATTGAATTCAAATGGGATCTATTGGAAAGAATTAAACGCAACTCTGAAGATTGGGACCTCGACGAAGGTAAGGAGTCAGGTATGACACCTAAGTTTGATTGTGTTAAATCTTTTATGGATACCGATGTTTTCCGTAAATTTAGCACTAAATATGGACTTGACTCTGAGATAGTAGCTTCTTTCTGTGAATCTTTTGCTGCTCACGTTGATCTCCCTAAGGAGAAGTGGTTTAAATATCATCCTCCCATAGAAGTAAAAGTATCTGCACCTATTAAAGTTGAAGAAAAGACTATCACTTATAATGATCCTATTGTTCCTACTGCCTATGTTGAGAAACCACCTTTCCCTGTTAGAATAAAGGATCATGCTAAAGCTTCAACTGTGGTTCGTAAAAGCAATGTTAGAACTTATATACCTCCTGAGCAAGTTAAAGTTGAACCCAATATTGCTATTGTTAAAGATCTCTTGTCTGATAATACTGATGGGCATGTTATTCATTTCTGTAATGAAACTGCTAGAATTGCCAAACCTTGTGCTAAAGATAAACATAGACCTGTGGTAGGCATGCCTATTATTTCTGTTAAAATAGGAAATCATTGTTATCATGGCTTATGTGATATGGGTGCTAGTGCTAGTGCAATACCTATTGACTTATACAAAGAAATTATGCATGATATGGCACCTACTGAGTTAGAAGATATTGATGTCACAATTAAACTTGCCAATAGAGATACTATTTCACCCATGGGAATTGTTAGAGATGTTGAAGTCTTGTGTGGGAAAACTAAATATCCTGCTGATTTCCTTGTTCTTGGTTCCCCACAAGACAGCTTTTGTCCCATTATATTTGGTAGACCCTTCTTGAACACTGTTAATGCTAGGATAGACTGCGAAAAGGATGTTGTTACTATTGGTTTAGGTAATATGTCTCATGAGTTTAACTTTTCTAAATTTCGTAGACAACACCGTGAAGAGGAATTGCCTAGTAAGGATGAAATTATTGGTCTTGCTTCTATTACCGTACCTCCTAGTGATCCTTTAGAACAATATTTGCTAGACCATGAAAATGATATGTTTATGAATGAAAGAAGGGAAATAGATGAAGTATTCTTTAAACAGGAACCCATCCTGAAACACAATTTGCCTGTTGAAATCCTAGGGGATCCACCTCTACCCAAGGGTGATCCCGTGTTTGAGCTTAAACCGTTACCTGATACTCTTAAATATGCTTATCTTGATGAGAAAAAGATATATCCTGTTATTATTAGTGCTAACCTTTCAGAGCATGAAGAAGAGAGATTATTGAAAACTCTGAAGAAGCACCGCGCTGCTATTGGATATACTCTTGATGATCTTAAGGGCATTAGCCCCACTCTATGCCAACACAAAATAAATTTGGAGAAAGATGCCAAGCCAGTTCGTGATCACCAACGACGGCTGAATCCTAAGATGAAAGAAGTGGTAAGAAAGGAAATACTAAAGCTTCTTGACGCAGGTATTATTTATCCCGTTGCTGATAGTCAGTGGGTAAGTCCTGTCCATTGTGTCCCTAAAAAGGGAGGTATTACCGTCGTTCCTAATGATAAAGATGAATTGATCCCGCAAAGAATTATTACAGGTTATAGGATGGTAATTGATTTACGCAAATTAAATAAAGCTACTAAAAAAGATCATTACCCCTTACTTGATCAAATGCTAGAAAGATTATCCAAACATACACATTTTTGCTTTCTAGATGGTTACTCTGGTTTCTCTCAAATACCTGTGTCAGCTGATGATCAATCAAAGACCACTTTTACTTGCCCTTTCAGTACTTTTGCTTATAGACGTATGCCTTTTGGTTTATGTAATGCACATGCTACCTTTCAAAGATGCATGATGGCTATATTCTCTGACTTTTGTGAAAAGATATGTGAGGTTTTCATGGATGATTTCTCCGTTTATGGATCCTCTTTTGATGATTGCTTGAGCAACCATGATCGAGTTTTGCAGAGATGTGAAGAAACTAATCTCGTCTTGAATTGGGAGAAGTGCCACTTTATGGTTAATGAAGGCATTGTTTTGGGGCATAAAATTTCTGAAAGAGGCATTGAAGTTGATAAAGCCAAGGTTGATGCTATTGAAAAGATGCCATGTCGCAAGGACATCAAAGGTATAAGAAGTTTCCTTGGTCATGCCGGTTTTTATAGGAGGTTCATTAAGGACTTCAGAAAAATTTCTCGACCTCTCACTAATCTATTACAAAAAGATATACCATTTGTCTTTGATGATGATTGTGTAGAAGCAATTGAAATACTTAAGAAAGCATTGATTTCTGCACCTATTGTTCAGCCACCTGATTGGAATTTAACCTTTGAAATTATGTGTGATGCTAGTGATTATGCAGTAGGTGTTGTTCTAGGGCAAAGAGTAAATAAGAAATTAAATGTTATTCAATATGCTAGTAAAACTCTAGACAATGCTTTAAGAAATTATGCTACTACTGAAAAAGAATTCTTAGCAGTTGTATTTGCTTGTGATAAGTTCTGACCTTATATTGTTGATTCTAAAGTAACTATTCACACTGATCATGCTGCTATTAAATATCTTATGGAAAAGAAAGATGCTAAACCTAGACTTATTAGATGGGTTCTCTTGCTACAAGAATTTGATTTGCATATTATTGATAGAAAGGGAGCTGAGAACCCCGTTGCAGACAACTTGTCTAGGTTACAAAACGTTCTTGATGACCCACTACCTATTGATGCTAGCTTTCCTGACGAACAATTAAATGTCATAAATGCTTCTCGTACTGCTCCATGGTATGCTGATTATGCTAATTACATTGTTGCTAAATTCATACCGCCTAGTTTCACATACCAGCAAAAGAAAAAGTTTTCTATGATTTGAGACATTACTTCTGGGATGACCCACATCTTTATAAAGGAGTAGATGTGTTATTAGACGTTGTGTACCTTAACATGAACAGGAACAGATCCTACGCAAGTGTCACTCCGAGGCTTATGGAGGACACCACGCGGGAGATAGAACTACACATAAGGTATTGCAATCCGGTTTTTATTGGCCTACTCTCTTCAAGGATGCCCGTAAGTTTGTCTTATCTTGCGATGAATGTCAAAGAATTGGTAATATTAGTAGACGTCAAGAAATGCCTATGAATTATTCACTTGTTATTGAACCATTTGATGTTTGGGGCTTTGATTATATGGGACCGTTTCCTGCCTCTAATGGATATACACACATTTTAGTTGCTGTTGATTACGTTACTAAGTGGGTTGAAGCTATTCCAACTAGTAGTGCTGATCATAACACCTCTATTAAGATGCTTAAAGAAGTTATTTTTCCGAGGTTTGGAGTCCTAGATATTTAATGACTGATGGTGGTTCACATTTTATTCATGGTGCTTTTCATAAAATGCTTGCTAAGTATGATGTTAATCATAGAATTGCATCTCCTTATCACCCACTGTCTAGTGGTCAAGTAGAATTGAGTAATAGAGAACTCAAATTAATTTTGCAAAAGACTGTTAATAGATCTTGAAAGAATTGGTCCAAGAAACTTGATGATGCATTATGGGCCTATAGAACTGCATATAAAAATCCTATGGGTATGTCTCCGTATAAAATGGTTTATGGAAAACCATGTCACTCACCCCTCGAACTAGAACATAAGGCTTATTGGGCCATTAAAGAGCTCAACTATGACTTTAAACTTGCCGGTGAGAAGAGGTTATTTGACATTAGCTCACTTGATGAATGGAGAACCCAAGCCTATGAGAATGCCAAATTGTTTAAAGAAAAAGTTAAAAGATGGCATGACAAAAGAATACAAAAGCGTGAGTTGAATGTAGGTGATTATGTATTGCTATACAACTCTCGTTTAAGATTTTTTGCAGGGAAACTTCTCTCTAAATGGGAAGGTCCTTACGTTATCGAGGAGGTCTATCGTTCCGGTGCCATAAAAATCAACAACTTCAAAGGCACAAATCCAAAGGTGGTGAACGGTCAAAGAATCAAACATTATATCTCAGGTAATCCTATAAATGTTGAAACCAATGTTATTGAAACCGTAACCCCGGAGGAATACATAAGGGACACTTTCCAGAACGTTTCAGACTCTGAAAAGGAATAGGTATGTGGTACGGTAAGTAAACCGACTCCAAAACAGTTCTAATGGCAATTTTTCTCTGTTTTGGAATATTTAGAAAAATAGAAAAATAAGAAGCAGTCCGGGAAGGATACGAGGCCTCCACGAGGGTGGAGGGCGCGCCCTACCCCCCTGGGCGCGCCCCCTGCCTCGTGGGCACCTCGTGCGCTCTCCGGACTCCGTTTTCTTGCACGATACGTATTTTGGTCGGTAAAAATTCACTATATAATCTCCCGAAGGTTTTGACTCCTGTATCACGCAATTGTCCTCTGTTCTTGTTTCGAGCTGTTTTCGGTCAGGGTTGTCAAGGCCAGGCATCATGTCGCCTCCCTCCTCCAGCAATGGAGACAACGATTCTTGGCTAATGAAGATAGAGCTGAAGAGGGAAGAACCTGCGAAGATCAACAAGGATGAAGGGATCAAGAAGACCAAGGAGGACCAAGTTCCGGCAGCAGAAGACACCCTTCAACTTGATCACAATCTTCTTACCCCAATTGAGATCAAAGCTTTCAAGATGATTGAGTTAGCTCGTATACAAAACAAGTATCTCATACGTGAAAATATTTTGTTGAAGGAGCATATCATTGCACTCAAGGGCATTATCCACAAGTTGGAGGATCTCCTACGCTCGATGTGTGACTACCCCTCATCACCACCATCTTCTTCAGCAGTAAAGGAGACATAATCATATGGGTATGGGCACTCCCCTTGGCAACTGCCAAGCTTGGGGGAGGTGCCCCGGTATCGTATCACCATCACACTCCTATCTTTACCGTTTTTCTTAGTTTGATCCTTTTTAGTGTTATCTTGATCTAGTAGAATAAAAGTTTTAGTATGATCTAGTTTTGAGTTTTGCTTCATGATCCCTTTATGTAATCGAGTCCGTGAGCTATATAATAAAGATTAGTGTTGAGTCAAGGGCTTGATTATGATCTTGAGGGAATAAAATAAAAGAGAAAGGAATAAAAAGAAATACAAAGAGATCATATTGATCTTATGGAGAGTAATGACTTCACATAGAAAGAGTATGATGATTAAAAGTTGTTGAGAGTTGACAAACATAGCTTTGGTCATCGTTGCAATTAATAGGAAGTAATAAAGAAAGAGAGGTTTCACATATAAATATACTATCTTGGACATCTTTTATGATTGTGAGCACTCATTAAAATATGACATGCTAAAGAGTTGATGTTGGACAAGGAAGACAACGTAATGGGTTATGTTTTCTTATATCTGAAATAAAGTATATTTTCATGGATCATCCAACATGTTGAGCTTGCCTTTCCCCCTCATGCTAGCCAAATTCTTTGCACCAAGTAGAGATACTACTTGTGCTTCCAAATACCCTTAAACCCAGTTTTGCCATGAGAGTCCACCATATCTACCTATGGATTGAGTAAGATCCTTCAAGTAAGTTGTCATCGGTGCAAGCAATAAAAATTGCTCTCTAAATATGTATGATTGATTAGTGTGGAGGAAATAAGCTTTATACGATCTTGTGATGTGGAAGAAATAAAAGCGACAGACTGCATAATAAAGATTCATATCACAAGTGGCAATATAAAGTGACGTTCTTTCGCATTAAGATTTTGTGCATCCAACCATGAAAGTGCATGGCAACCTCTGCTTCCCTCTGCGAAGGGCCTATCTTTTACTTTTATCTTCTAGCTTATGCAAGAGTCATGGTGATCTTCACCTTTCCTTTTTTTTACATTTTATCCTTTGGCAAGCACAGTGTGTTGGAAAGATCCTGACATATATATCTAATTGGATGTAAATTAGCATGGACTATTATTGTTGACATTACCCTTGAGGTAAAAGGTTGGGAGGCAAAACTATAAGCCCCTATCTTTCTCCCGATTAAAACTCCGTAACCACAAGTATTGCGTGAGTGTTAGCAATTGTGAAAGACTAAATGATAGTTGAGTATGTGGACTTGCTAAAAAGCTCTGACATAGACTCTTTCCGATGTTATGATAAATTGCAATTGCTTCAATGACTGAGATTATAGTTTGTTAGTTCTCAATAAAGTTTCTGATTCATACTTTGCATTGTGAATAGATTATTACTTGAGCATAAGAAATCATATGACATTATCCATATATGTTGCTGTTATGTGAATAATCATGATGCCCTCATGTCCGTATTTTATTTTATCGACACCTCTACCTCTAAACATGTGGACATATTTAGCGTTATCGGCTTCCGCTTGAGGACAAGCGAGGTCTAAGCTTGGGGGAGTTGATACGTCCATTTTGCATCATGCTTTTATATCGATATTTATTGCATTATGGGCTGTTATTACACATTATGTCACAATACTTATGCCTATTCTCTCTTATTTTACAAGGTTTACATAAGGAGGGAGAATGCCGGCAGCTGGAATTCTGGGCTGCAAAAGGAGCAAATATTAGAGACCTATTCTGCAAAACTCCAAAAGTCCTGAAACTCCATGAAAGTTGTTTTTGGAAATAATAAAAAATACTGAGCGGAAGAAATACCAGAGGGGGCAAACATCGGTATCCATAAAAGATTTAACACAATCAAACTTAGGTGTCATACCTGACTCCTTACCTTCGTCGAGGTCCCAATCTTCAGAGTTGCGTTTAATTCTTTCCAATAGATCCCATTTGAATTCAATAGTCTTCATCATAAAAGAGCCAGCACAAGAAGAATCGAGCATGGTGCTATTGTTATCAGAAAGCCGAGCATAAATTTTTTGAATAATTATTTCTCTTGGGAGCTCATGATTTTGAATAATTATTTCTCTTGGGAGCTCATGATTGGGGCATAATTTTGAATAATTATTTCTCTTGGGAGCTCATGGTGCTATTATTTATCTTTTATGGATACCAGAGGGAGCAAATATTAGAGACCTATTCTGCACACCTATTCTGCACAACTCCAAAAGTCCCCTGGCCACGAGGGTGGGGGACGCGCCCTACACCCCTGGGCGTGCCCCCCTGCCTCGTGGGCCACCTATTGGCCCTCCGGTGCCCATCTTCTACTATATGAAGTATTTCGTCCAAGGAAAAATCATAAGCAAGCTTTCGGGACGAGACTCCGCCGCCACGAGGCGGAACCTTGGCGGAACCAATCTAGGGCTCCGGCGGAGCTGTTCTGCTGGGGACACTTCCCTCCGTGAGGGGGAAATCATCGCCATCGTCATCACCAACGCTCCTCTCATCGGGAGAGGGCTAATCTCCATCAACATCTTCACCAGCACCGTCTCCTCTCAAACCCTAGTTCATCTCTTGTATCCAATTCTTGTCTCCAAGTCTGGGATTGGTACCTGTAGGTTGCTAGTAGTGTTGATTACTCCTTGTAGTTGATGCTAGTTGGTTTATTTGGTGGAAGATCATATGTTTAGATCCTTTATGCATATTAATACTCCTCTGATTATGAACATGAATATGCTTTGTGAGTAGTTACGTTTGTTCCTGAGGACATGGGAGAAGTCTTGCTATTAGTAGTCATGTGAATTTGGTATTCGTTCGATATTTTGATGAGATGTATGTTGTCTCTCCTCTAGTGGTGTTATGTGAACGTCGACTACATGACACTTCACCATTATTTGGGCCTAGAGGAAGGCATTGGGAAGTAATAAGTAGATGATGGGTTGCTAGAGTGACAGAAGCTTAAACCCTAGTTTATGCGTTGCTTCGTAAGGGGCTGATTTGGATCCATATGTTTCATGCTATGATTAGGTTTACCTTAATACTTCTTTTGTAGTTGCGGATGCTTGCAATAGGATTTAATCATAAGTGGGATGCTTGTCCAAGTAAGGACAGCACCCAAGCACCGGTCCACCCACATATCAAATTAGCAAAGTACCGAACGCGAATCATATGAACGTGATGAAAACTAGCTTGACGATAATTCCCATGTGTCCTCGGGAGCGCTTTTCTCTATACAAGAGTTTGTCCAGGCTTGTCCTTTGCTACAAAAAGGATTGGGCCACCTTGCTGCACTTTATTTACTTTTGTTACTTGTTGCTCGTTACAAATTATCTTATCACAAAACTATCTGGTACCTATAA
This sequence comes from Aegilops tauschii subsp. strangulata, assembly GCF_002575655.3. Taxonomy (NCBI): domain Eukaryota; kingdom Viridiplantae; phylum Streptophyta; class Magnoliopsida; order Poales; family Poaceae; genus Aegilops; species Aegilops tauschii. The sequence goes on from NC_053035.3 coordinate 432,484,569, forward strand.
TTTCAGTACTTGCAGAGAATACCTTGCTAAAAACCGCTTATCATTTCCTTCTGCTCCTCGTTGGGTTCGACACTCTTACTTATCGAAAGGACTATGATAGATCCCCCATACTTGTGGTTCATCAACCTCCTATAAAAACCGGCATGACCAAGGAAACTTCTTATACCTTTGATGTCCTTGGGACATGGCATCTTTTCAATAGCATCAACCTTGGCCTTATCAACTTCAATACCTCTTTCAGAAATTTTATGCCCCAAGACAATACCTTCATTAACCATAAAGTGGCACTTCTCCCGATTCAAGAAAAGATTAGTTTCTTCACATCTCTTCAAAACTCGATCAAGGTTGCTCAAGCAATCATCAAAAGAGGATCCATAGACGGAGAAATCGTCCATGAAAACCTCACAAATCTTTTCACAAAAATCAGAGAATATAGCCATCATGCATCTTTGAAAGGTAGCAGGTGCATTACATAAACCAAAAGGCATACGTCTATGAGCAAAAGTACCGAAAGCTAAAGTAAAAGTGGTCTTTGCTTGATCATCAGCTGACACAGGTATTTGAGAGAAAACAGAATAACCATCTAGAAAGCAAAAAATGTGTGTGTTTGGATAATCTTTCTAGCATTTGATCAATAAAAGTTAAGGGGTAATGATCTTTTTTGGTAGCTTTATTTAATTTGTGGAAATCAATTACCATCCTATAACCTGTAATAATTCTTTGCAGAATCAATTCATCTTTATCATTAGGAACGACAGTAATACCTCCCTTCTTAGGGACACAATGGACAGGACTTACCCACTGACTATCAGCAACGGTATAAATTATACCTGCCTCAAGGAGCTTTAATATTTCCTTTCTTACCACTTCTTTCACCTTAGGATTCAGCCGTCGTTGGTGATCAATAATTGGTTTGGCATCTTTCTCCAAATTTATTTTGGGTTGGCATAGAGTGGGACTAATGCCCTTAAGATCATCAAGAGTATATCCAATGGCAGCACGGTGCTTCTTTAGAGTTTTCAGTAATTTTTCTTCCTCCTTCTCTGAAAGGTTAGCACTAATAATAACAGGATATATCTTCTTTTCATCGAGATAAGCATATTTAAGAGTATCAGGCAATGGTTTAAGCTCAAACACGGGATCACCCTTGGGTGGAGGAGGATCCCCTAGGATTTCAACAGGCAAGTTGTGTTTCAGAATAGGTCCTTGTTTAAAGAACACTTCATCTATTTCCCTTCTTTCATTCATGAACATATCATTTTCATGGTCTAGCAAATATTGTTCTAAAGGACCACTAGGAGGCACGGCAATAGAAGCAAGACCAATAATTTCATCCTTACTAGACAATTCCTCTTCACGGTGTTGTCTATGAAATTTAGAAAAGTTAAACTCATGAGACATATCACCTAGACCAATAGTAACAACATCCTTTTTGCAGTCTATCTTAGCATTAACAGTATTCAAGAAGGGTCTACCAAATATAATGGGGCAAAAGCTATCTTGTGGGCAACCAAGAACAAGAAAATTAGTAGGATATTTAGGTTTCCCACACAAGACCTCAACATCTCTAACAATCCCAATAGGTGAAATAGTATCTCTATTGGCAAGCTTAATTGTGACATCAATTTCTTCTAACTCAGCGGGTGCAATTTCATGCATAATTTCTTTGTATAAGTCAATAGGTATTGCACTAGCACTAGCACCCATGTCAGATAAGCCATGATAAAAATGATCTCCTATTTTAACATAAATAACAGGCATGCCTACCACAGGTCTATGTTTATCTTTAGCACAAGGTTTAGCAATTCTAGCAGTCTCATCATAGAAATAAAAAACATGCCCATCAATATTATCAGCCAAGAGATCTTTAACAATAGCAATATTAGGTTCAACTTTAACTTGCTCAGGAGGTGTATAAGTTCTAATATTGCTTTTACGAACCACAGTTGAAGCTTTAGCATGATCCTTTATTCTAACAGGAAAAGGTGGTTTCTCAACATAAGCAGTAGGAACAATAGGATCATTATAAATGATAGTCTTTTCTTCAACTTTAATAGGTGCAACTACTTTTACTTCTATGGTAGTATGATATTTAAACCACTTCTCCTTAGGGAGATCAATGTGAGCAGCAAAAGATTCACAAAAAGAAGCTATTATCTCAGAGTCAAGTCCATATTTAGTGCTAAATTTACGGAAAACATCAGTATCCATAAAAGATTTAACACAATCAAACTTAGGTGTTATACCTGACTCCTTACCTTCGTCGAGGTCCCAATCTTCAGAGTTGCGTTTAATTCTTTCCAATAAATCCCATTTGAATTCAATAGTCGTCATCATAAAAGAGCCAGAACAAGAAGTATCGAGCATGGTGCGGTTGTTGTCAGAAATTCGAGCATAAAACTTTTGAATAATCATTTTTCTCGAGAGCTCATGATTGGGGCATGAATATAACATTGACTTAAGCCTCCCCCAAGCTTGAGCGATGCTTTCTCCTTCGCGAGGCCAAAAATTATATATATAATTACGATCACGATGAACAAGATGCATAGGATAAAACTTCTGATGAAATTCCAATTTCAATCGCTTGTAGTTCCATGATCCCATATCATCACATAGCCTATACCATGTCAATGCATCTCCCTTCAAAGATAAAGGGAAGACCTTCCTCTTGATAACATCATCGGGCATACCTGCAAGCTTAAATAATCCACAAACTTCATCCACATAGATTAGGTGCTCATCAGGATGTAATGTTTCGTCTCCTGCAAAAGGATTAGCTAGCAGTTTTTCAATCATACCCAAAGGAATTTCAAAGTAGACATTTTTATTTTCAGTAGGTTCAATAGGTTGAGGAGCAACTCTTTGCTCTACTGGTCGGGGTGAAGATACCCCGAACAAGCCCCTAAGAGGATTACTTTCCATAGTAACAAGTGACAGTACATTTCAGCACACTATATAAATTTTTCCTTACCAAATTCCACCTACCAAAGGCGCTTCACTCCCCGGCAACGGCGCCAGAAAATAGTCTTGATGACCCACAAGTATAGGGGATCTATCGTAGTCCTTTCGATAAGTAAGAGTGTCGATCCCAACGAGGAGCAAAAGGAAATGATAAGCGGTTTTCAGCAAGGTATTCTCTGCAAGCACTGAAATATAGGTAACATATAGTTTTGTGATAATATAATTTGTAACGAGAAACAAGTAACAAAAGTAAATAAAGTGCAGCAAGGTGGCCCAATCCTTTTTGTAGCAAATGACAAGCCTAGACAAACTCTTATATAAAGGAAAGCTCTCCCGAGGACACATGGGAATTATCGTTAAGCTAGTTTTCATCACGTTCATATGATTCGCGTTCGGTACTTTGATAATTTGATATGTGGGTGGACCGGTGCTTGGGTGCTGTCCTTACTTGGACAAGCATCCCACTTATGATTAACTCCTATTGCAAGCATCCGCAACTACAAAAGAAGTATTACGGTAAACCTAACCATAGCATGAAACATATGGATCCAAATCAGCCCCTTACGAAACAACACATAAACTAGGGTTTAAGCTTCTGTCACTCTAGCAACCCATCATCTACTTATTACTTCCCAATGCCTTCCTCTAGGCCCAAATAATGGTGAAGTGTCATGTAGTCGACGTTCACATAACACCACTAGAGGAGAGACAACATATATCTCATCAAAATATCGAACGAATACCAAATTCACATGACTACTAATAGCAAGTCTTCTCCCATGTCCTCAGGAACAAACGTAACTACTCACAAAGCATATTCATGTTCATAATCAGAGGAGTATTAATATGCATATAGGATCTGAACATATGATCTTCCACCAAATAAACCAACTAGCATCAACTACAAGGAGTAATCAACACTACTAGCAACCTACAGGTACCAATCCCAGACTTAGAGACATGATTTGGATTCAAGAGATGAACTAGGGTTTGAGAGGAGATGGTGCTGGTGAAGATGTTGATGGAGATTGGCCCCCTCCCGATGAGAGGAGCGTTGGTGATGACGATGGCGATGATTTCCCCCTCCCAGAGGGAAGTGTCCCCGGCAGAACAGCTCCGCCGGAGCCCTAGATTGGTTCCGCCAAGGTTCCGCATCGTGGCGGCGGAGTCTCGTCCCGAAAGCTTGCTTATGATTTTTCTTCGGACGAAAGACTTCATATAGCCGAAGATGGCCACCGGAGGGCCACCAGGGGGCCCACGAGGCAGGGGGCGCGCCCAGGTGGGTAGGGCGCGCCCCTCACCCTCGTGCCCAGGGTGTGGGTCCCCTCTGGTATTTCTTCCACTCAATATTTTTTATTATTTCCAAAAATAACTTCCGTGGAGTTTCAGGACTTTTGGAGTTGTGCAGAATAGGTCTCTAATATTTGCTCCTTTTCCAGCCCAGAATTCCAGTTGTCGGCATTCTCCCTCTTCATGTAAACCTTGTAAAATAAGAGAGAATAGGCATAAGTATTGCGACATAATGTGTAATAACAGCCCATAATGCAATAAATATCGATATAAAAGCATGATGCAAAATGGACGTATCAGTTGCACAACCGGTTGTCTCAGCTGGGAGTTAATCTCCCGGATGACTCGGTCATTGACAGGATCCTCCAGTCGCTTCCACCTAGCTACAAAAGCTTTATGATGAACTACAATATGCAAGGGATGGAGAAGTCCATTCCTGAGTTATATTCAATGCTGAAATCAGCGGAGGTGGAGATCAAAAAGGAACATCAAGTGTTGATGGTGAATAAGACCACTAGTTTCAAGAAGGGCAAGGGTAAGAAGAACTTCAAGAAGGACGGCAAGGGAGTTGCCGCGCCCGGTAAATCAGTTGCCGGGAAGAAGCCAAAGAATGGACCCAAGCCCGAGACTTAGTGCTTTTATTGCAAGGGAAATGGTCACTGGAAGCGGAACTGCCCCAAGTACTTAGCGGATAAGAAGGCCGGCAATACCAAAGGTATATATGATATACATGTCATTGATGTGTACCTTACCAGCACTCGTAGTAGCTCCTGGGTATTTGATACCGGTGCGGTTGCTCATATTTGTAACTCAAAACAGGAGATACGGAATAAGCGGAGACTGGCGAAGGACGAGGTGATGATGCGCGTCGGGAATGGTTCCAAGGTCGATGTGATCGCCGTCGGCACGCTACCTCAACATTTACCTATGGGATTAGTTTTAAACCTCAATAATTGTTATTTAGTGCCAGCTTTGAGCATGAACATTGTATCTGGATCTCGTTTAATGCGAGATGGCTACTCATTTAAATCTGAGAATAATGGTTATTCTATTTATATGAGAGATATGTTTTATGGTCATGCCCCGCTGGTCAATGGTTTATTCTTATTGAATCTCGAATGTGATGTTACACATGTTCATAGTGTGAATGCCAAAAGATGTAAGGTTGATAATGATAGTCCCACATACTTGTGGCACTGCCGCCTTGGTCACATTTGTGTTAAACGCATGAAGAAACTCCATGCTGATGGACTTTTGGAGTCTCTTGATTATGAATCATTTGACACGTGCGAACCATGCCTCATGGGTAAAATGACCAAGACTCCGTTCTCTGGAACAATGGAGCGAGCAACCAACTTATTGGAAATCATACATACTGATGTGTGCGGTCCAATGAGCGTTGAGGCTCGCGGTGGTTATCGTTATGTTCTCACCCTCACTGATGACTTAAGTAGATATGGGTATGTCTACTTAATGAAACACAAGTCTGAGACCTTTGAAAAGTTCAAGGAATTTCAGAGTGAGGTAGAGAATCAACATGACAGGAAAATAAAATTCTTGCGATCAGATCGTGGGGGAGAATATTTGAGTCACGAGTTTGGCACACACTTAAGGAAATGTGGAATTGTTTCACAACTCACGCCACCTAGAACACCTCAGCGTAATGGTGTGTCTGAACGTCGTAATCGTACTCTGTTGGACATGGTGCGATCTATGATGTCTCCTACCGATCTACCGCTATCATTTTGGGGTTATGCTTTAGAGACTGCCGCATTCACTTTAAATAGGGCTCCGTCGAAATCCGTTGAGACGACACCGTATGAATTATGGTTTGGGAAGAAACCTAAGCTGTCATTTCTGAAAGTTTGGGGATGCGATGCTTATGTCAAGAAACTTCAACCTGAAAAGCTCGAACCCAAGTCGGAAAAATGCGTCTTCATAGGATACCCTAAGGAAACTATTGGGTATACCTTCTACCTCAGATCCGAAGTCAAGATCTTTGTTGCCAAGAATGGATCCTTTCTAGAGAAAGAGTTTCTCTCGAAAGAAGTAAGTGGGAGGAAAGTAGAACTTGATGAGGTACTGCCTCTTGAACCGGAAAGTAGCGCAGCTCAGGAAAATGTTTCTGTGGTGCCTGCACCTATTAGAGAGGAAGTTAATGATGATGATCATGAAACTTCGGATCAAGGTACTACTGAACTTCGTAGGTCCACGAGGACACGTTCCGCACCAGAGTGGTACGGCAACCCTGTCCTGGAAATCATGTTGTTAGACAATTATGAACCTTCGAACTATGAAGAAGCGATGGCGGGCCCGGATTCCAACAAATGGCTTGAAGCCATGAAATCCGAGATAGGGTCCATGTATGAAAATGAAGTATGGACTTTGACAGACTTTCCCGATGATCGGCAAGCCATAGAGAATAAATGGATCTTTAAGAAGAAGACTGACGCGGATGGTAATGTGACCATCTATAAGGCTCGGCTTGTCGCTAAGGGTTATCGACAAGTTCAACGGGTTGACTATGATGAGACCTTCTCACCCGTTGCGAAGCTGAAGTCCGTCCGAATCATGTTAGCAATTGCCGCATTCTATGACTATGAGATATGTCAAATGGACATCAAAACGGCATTCCTTAATGGTTTCCTTAAGGAAGAATTGTATATGATGCAGCCGGAAGGTTTTGTCGATCCTAAGAATGCTGACAAGGTATGCAAGCTCCAACGCTCAATCTATGGGTTGGTGCAAGCATCTCGGAGTTGGAACATTCGCTTTGATGAGATGATCAAAGCGTTTGGGTTTGCACAGACTTATGGAGAAGCCTGTGTTTACAAGAAAGTGAGTGGGAGCTCTGTAGAATTTCTCATATTATATGTGGATGACATACTATTGATGGGAAATGATATAGAATTTTTGGAAAGCATAAAGGCCTACTTGAATAAGTGTTTTTCAATTAAGGACCTTGGAGAAGCTGCTTACATATTAGGCATCAAGATCTATAGAGATAGATCGAGACGCCTCATTGGTCTTTCGCAAAGCACATACCTTGACAAGATATTGAAGAAGTTCAATATGGATCAGTCCAAGAAGGGGTTCTTGCCTGTATTGCAAGGTGTGAGATTGAGCACGCCTCAATGCCCGACCTCGGCAGAAGATAGAGAAAAGATGAGTGTCATCCCCTATGCCTCAGCCATAGGGTCTATTATGTATGCCATGCTGTGTACCAGACCTGATGTGAACCTTGCCGTAAGTTTGGTAGGAAGGTACCAAAGTAATCCCTGCATGGAACACTAGACAGCGGTCAAGAACATCCTGAAGTACCTGAAAAGGACTAAGGATATGTTTCTCGTTTATGGAGGTGATGAAGAGCTTGTCGTAAAGGGTTACGTTGATGCTAGTTTCGACACAGATCTGGATGACTCCAAGTCACAAACCGGATACGTGTATATTTTGAATGGTGGGGCAGTTAGCTGGTGTAGTTGCAAACAAAGCGTCGTGGCGGGATCTACATGTGAAGCGGAGTACATAGCTGCCTCGGAGGCACCACAGGAAGCAGTCTCGATGAAGGAGTTCATCACCGACCTAGGAGTTCTTCCCAATGCGTCAGGCCCAATGACTCTCTTCTGTGACAACACTGGAGCTATTGCCCTTGCCAAGGAGCCCAGGTTTCACAGGAAGATCAGGCATATCAAGCGTCGCTTCAACTCCATTCGTGAATATATTCAAGATGGAGACATAGATATTTGTAAAGTGCATACGGATCTGAATGTCGTAGATCCGTTGACTAAACCTCTTCCATGAGGAAAACATGATCAACACTAGAATTCTATGGGTGTTCGATTCATCACAATGTAACTAGATTATTGACTCTAGTGCAAGTGGGAGACTGTTGGAAATATGCCCTAGAGGCAATAATAAAGTGGTTATTATTATATTTCCTTGTTCATGATAATTGTCTATTGTTCATGCTATAATTGTATTAACCGGAAATCGTAATACATGTGTGAATACATAGATCGTAATATGTCCCTAGTAAGCCTCTAGTTGACTAGCTCGTTGATCAATAGATGGTCGTGGTTTCCTGACCATGGACATTGGATGTCGTTGATAACGGGATCACATCATTAGGAGAATGATGTGATGGACAAGACCCAATCCTAAGCGTAGCACACGATCGTGTAGTTCGTTTGCAAAAGCTTTTCTAATGTCAAGTATCATTTCCTTAGACCATGAGATTGTGCAACTCCCGGATACCGTAGGAATGCTTTGGGTGTACCAAACGTCACAACGTAACTGGGTGGCTATAAAGGTGCACTACAGGTGTCTCCGAAAGTATCTGTTGGGTTGGCACGAATCGAGACTGGGATTTGTCACTTCGTATGACGGAGAGGTATCTCTGGGACCACTCAGTAATGCATCATCATAATGAGCTCAATGTGACTAAGGAGTTGGTCACGGGATCATGCGTTACGAAACGAGTAAAGATACTTGCCGGTAACGAGATTGAACAAGGTATAGGGATATCGACGATCGAATCTCGGGCAAGTAACATACCAATGGACAAAGGGAATTGTATACGGGATTGATTGAATCCTCGACATCGTGGTTCATCCGATGAGATCATCGTGGAACATGTGGGAGCCAACATGGGTATCCATATCCCACTGTTGGTTATTGGCCGAAGAGATGTCTCGGTCATGTCTACATGGTTCCCGAACCCGTAGGGCCTACACACTTAAGGTTCGGTGACGCTAGAGTTGTTATGGAAAATAGTATGTGGTTACCGAAGGTTGTTCGGAGTCCCGGATGAGACCCCGGACGTCACGAGGAGTTCCGGAATGGTCCGGAGATAAAGATTGATTTATGGGAAGTCCTTATTCGGTCGCCGGAAGTGTTCAGGGGTTTATCGGTATTGTACCTGGACCACCGAAAGGGTTCCGGGGATCCACCGGGAGGGTCCACCTGCCCCGAAGGGCCCTATGGGATGAATATGGAAGGGAACCAGCCCCTAGGTGGGTTGGGCGCCAAACCCCCCTAGGGCCCATGCGCCTAGGGTTGGGGGGGACCCTAAAGGGGCGCCCCCTTGGCCGCCGCCCCCCCTCTAGATCCATCTGGAGGGGGCCGGCCCCCTCTCCCTTGCCCCTATAAATAGAGGGGAGGTGGGAGGGCTGCCGCACCCTTCCCCTGGCGCAGCCCTCCCCCTCTCCAACACCCCCTCCTCCGTAGTGCTTGGCGAAGCCCTACCGGAGAACTGCAAGCTCCACCACCATGCGTCGTGCTGCCGGAGCTCTTCCCCAACTTCTCCTCCCCCCCTTGCTGGACCAAGAAGGAGGAGACGTCCCCGAGCTGTACGTGTGTTGAACGCGGAGGCGCCATTGTTCGGCGCTTAGATCGGAATCGACCGCGATCTGAATTGCTGTCGGGTGGTAGGTGCGACATATGCCAACGGGTGGCTTATCATGGTGGGTGCCAGTAAGACGTCGCCGGTGCCTGGAAACGGGATGAGGCGAAGACATGCACGCCGGCGAATCTTACCCAGGTTCGGGGCTCTCCGTCGAGATAACACCCCTAGTCCTGCTCTGCGGGGTCTCCGCATGATCACTAAATCAGAACGAGTAGCTACAAATGCTCCTTGAGCTGTCGGGTTCAAGGGAGAAGAAGGGCAAGGCTAGCTCTTGCTTCCCTCTCTCTATGGTGTGTGTAACTCTAAGAAGCCAACCCTTTGCATGGGTGCCCCGGGGGGTTTATATAGGCTTACCCCCCGGGGGTACAATTGTAATCCGGCTGGGCGCGGGTCCCAGTCGTCAGTGTCTGCGCTCGCCGGCTTCTCCGCCGGCCGTTGGGGCCCGCCGACTGGTGGGTCCCGCCGGCTGCCGGCCTCTTGGTCGACAGGCCGACCCCACTGCCTAGGGGTCTTGTCGGCGGCTGCTTACTGTAGCCTCGTCCCTGATGACGAGGGCTTCGTCGAGGTAAGCGTGGCTACAGTGTGCCGCCTCGAGGGCTCTCACTGTAGCCTTACCTCGTCTTGTCTCCTTAATGTGGCACATGCTTCGAGGGAGGGGGTAGCCGGCTTCTGGGGGCCGGCTACACCCTTGGCCGACTGGGGGAGGCCGGGCCACCTTCGCGCCTCTCTCTGGCTAAAGGGGCCCGCTGCCCGTGGGCCGTACTGGCGTCTGTCGTGGGTGACGTTGAGGCCAGCATGGCTACAGTGTGGAGCCGGACGGGAGATGGCCGTCCCGTACGGCGTCCTGTGGCCATGCCTGCCTCGGGCTTCGGGGGTAGTGGGCCGCACTGTGGCCACACCCCGTCTTGTCACCGTTATGTGGGTGTAGTTTTGGTGGGTGCGGTCTTGGCCGGCTTTGTGGAGTTGGCGGGCTTCATGGCTGGCTCTTGGAAGTCGGTCCTCTTGGCGTCGGCTTCCTGGAGTCGGCCATCTCGCAACCATCTTGGGGGAGGTTACCGGGGCCGGGTCGCCTTTGGAGAGCCGCCCCCTGCGGTAGTCGGCCAGGGGAAGTCGGCCCAATGCTTCGAACGCTGGAAGGCTCAATCGGCCTGATAATTTTTGAAGAACCATGGGTAGTCGGTTAGGCTACCCGTGGCTATTTACTCCGACAGTAGTCCCCGAAGCTGATTGGGCTTCGAGGTTGGGTGGGAGTCGAGAAGCTCGATCAGCTTCCCATCTTGACGAGCTGGCAGCTGGGAGCCGACTTTGGTTGGGGGCGCCGTGTCGGCGAAAGTTTTTTGGGAGTCGGAGGGCGGGAGCTGGCCAGCGCGCGCACCGGGCCGTGGGCCGGCCACTTGCCGCCTGCGAACCACGTGGCAAAAAAGCCTGCCAGCCCACGCGCGCGACGGGACGTCACCACAGGTCGGGGGCCCGCCACGCCCACGCTCGGGCCCAGGCGTGGATTCTTTGTGGCCCGAAGCCGCCCGCACGTCTTCCTGCGGCGGTTTCGGCACGCTTTTATGGCGCAATAACCACGAGGCGTGGGAGGAGTGGGTGCAGTTAATCCCACGTCTCACCCCACGCCCTGCCTCCCCGGCTTCACCTTGTGAAGCTATAAGTAGGGGGAGGGGGAGAGCGGCAGGCTCTCGCACGCTCCTCCTCTTTCCACCATCTTCTTCCTCCTGCCCTTTCTTGCAACAGCGCCTCGCCGCCGCGCTGTTCCACCACTCGCTCCTCCGCCGCCGCGCTCGTTCTCGCCAGCCCCACGCCACGATGCAGTACGGCGGGGATTGGGACGGCTCCAACGTCCACGAGGATCACGTCGAATTCCTCCGCAAGACGCGGCGGCTACCCGGCGCGGACAAGGTGGAGGTCCGTCTCGCGCCGGCGAAGGAAATTACGCCGGAGCCGCAGGAAGGCGAGCGGGTAGTCTTCTGCTTGCATTTCTTGCGCGGCATCGGCCTGCCCATGAGCGCCTTCTTCCGCTCTTGGCTCGAGTTCTACCAACTCCAGCCGCACCACCTCCCCCCCCCCCGAACACGGTGGGGCTGCTGTCCGCCTTCGTCACCTTGTGCGAAGGCTACCTCGGCGTCCTCCCTACCCTCGAGCTCTGGGGGAGTTCTTCCAGTCCAAGCTGGGCACGCGCATGCAAGGCGTGCCGGCTCAGAGTGGCGCCTTCATCGCGATGCGGAGGGTGGCTGCCGACAACCCCTTCCCCGTCATCACGCTGATCCAATCGGTGAAGCTATGGCAAAAGTCATACTTCTACGTGAAGAACGTCGCCCCGCAGGGCGACTACGTCAATCTGCCGGCTTACGTAGCCGGCCTACCGGTGGGCAGGCGGCCCCAGTGGTCCTACCGGGCCGTGACGCTGACGCCGGCTGGAACCGCAGCCGTCGCCCGAGTGCGAGCGATGATCCAGTCGGAGGGCTTGTCGAGGCCCGACCTGCTGGCCGCCTTCGTCACGCGCCGGGTACTCCCGCTCTAGAGCCGCCCTCATCTGATCTGTCAGATGAGCGGCCAGCTCGATCCGAGCCGGATGTGTACCAAAGACATGCCGCACGACGAGGTGGCATATATGGTGAACTACCTTGCAAACTGCAAACTCTCCGCAGAGTGGCAGTTCGGCAAGGAGCCATATTGTCGAGCCAATCCGCCGCCCATGGTATGTTCTCCTTGTCTCTTCCTCTTTTCTCAGTTTTATCACCGAGTACCTTTTGGCCGACTCTGACTAGTCGGCTTGTCTCGACAGAGCCCTCTTCTTCGGCCTGCAGGCGGGTCGGACGCGGAGCGCCGATTCGTCCCCGACCGGACGGAGCACGATCTGGAGGACCCCGACTTGGGGGCGGCCGCTATGGACGACAACACCGAGGCGGGCGGTGGCCAAGCCGGCGGCGAAGCAGGCGGCTCCGGGCTTGGAGTCAGCTTCGACGACTCGCCGGACGACGACGAGGCTGAAGTCGTCCCACGCCGTCAGCCGGCGTCTGGCCACGGCGCGGGTTCCTCCGCTGCGCCGCCTGCTCGGGGCGGTGGGCAAAAGCGTCGTGTCGCGCCGAGCTTATTCGGCAGTCGGTCGAAGAAGCCCCGAGGCGGGGCAGCGGCGACTAGGTGGGAGGAGGCGGCCACGAAGGCGGCCCGCTTCCGCAAGGCGGTGAAGCAACCGCAGACGGTGTCGGCGTAAGTACATATTCCTTCGTGCATTCTCTTTTCTTTTCTCTGGTAACTCCTGAATTCTTGTCCTTCTCTCCAAACAACCAGAGCTCCATTGTCGCTCGAGCGGGCTGCTGCCGCCTCCGTTGTTGGATCGCCGGGAGGATCTGGGAGCACCACTCGCCGCGTGGACCCCCGTGCCGATCTTCAGGCGGCGACGGAGCGGAACGCGCGGGAGGCGCGGGAAGAGCGGGAGGCGCGGGAGGCGGAGGCTTTGAGGGCGGCTGCCGCCAAGGCGGCGCAGGAGGAGGAGGCGGCGAAGGCGCGCGCTGACGCCGCGGCCAAGGCCCAAGCGGAGGCTGCGGCTCCGGCGATGGTGGATGAAGCCTTGCTGGTCACCCCACTGCGCGTCGCGGCGCCTGGGGCCCCAGAGCCCCCGCTAGAAGAAGCCGGCGGTGACCAGCCGAGGCTGGAGAGGGATGACGACGTCGTCATCCTGGAGAGGGCGGCGGTACCGACCCCGCCGACTGGGGCGGCTCAAGGCGGCCGGCCTGATCTGCCGCCTGCGCAGTCGGCGGGGGACGAGCCGGCCGCGAGGACTGAGCTGGCGGTCCGGATGCCGCCGAGCCGGCGCGTGGGGAAGGCTGCGTCAGAGCCACAGAAGGCTGCGTCGGAGCCGCAGCCGGCCGCGGGATCCAGCTCATCGGCTCAGGATGTGGAGGTGGCCAGTGCCACCTCGGGGTGGACGCCGGGCGGAGGAACGGCCGTGATGAACGTGGCCGCGCAGGACGTCCGGACCCGGCTCCAGGCCCAGGCTACGGCGCTGAGGCGATACACCGATGAATTTCTTGCGACGCGGGCGGCCATCCAGGTTAGTCTTCTTATCTTGCTTCTTCTTGATCTTGGTTTCTTCCGTGGGGGCGCGTCAGCGCACCCACTGGGTGTAGTCCCCGAGTTCCGAGTCGGCTGCTGAGCAGGCGGCTTGGAACTTCTTAGTGGATTTAGCTTTGCTATTCTTGTTCTTACCTCGATCTTCTGCCTGTCTTGCAGGACTACCACAATCTTCGCACGACTGCCTTCAACTCCCAGGCTCGGGAGCTGACCCAGAAAACCGCCGACCTAACTGAGAGCCGGGGTAAGTGCTTCGTCCTTTATCTCACATGGGGGCGCGTCAGCGCACCCACTGGGTGTAGTCCCCGAGATTCGGGCCGACTGCTGAGCAGTCAAGTCGGATCTTTCTTGACGACTTCCTCTTATTGCTTCTTCTTTTTTCTGCCGTCCCTGCAGCGGCCAACGCCAGTCTGAGGGCACAGCTGGGAGGGTCTCAGGCTGCCCTTCGTGCGAAGGAGGCCGAATTTGCCGCCTTGGTGCAGGAACGTGATCGCCTGGCCAAGAGGTTGGCCGACCAGGAGGAGGGCCATAAGGCGGCTCTGAAGGCAGTGCAGGACAGCGAAGCCGCCCTCCAGGCCGAGTACGAGACAGAGGCGGCTGGCTGGGCCGAAGAAAAGCAGACTCTGATCAATGGCTACGGCCAGATCGAAGATTTGGTTGACGGTAAGCCGCCTACTTCTTCGTCCTTTCTTGTCGTCTGCCGCTTTCGGCTCGTTTTCTGACTTGGTGTTTTCTCTTCTCTCTTTCTTTCTTGCACAGAGTACTTTCCTGGCTACTCTACCGCCGCCAACTAGATCATCGAGGCCCGCCGCCAAGCACGAAGGCAGGCTGGCGCTGAGATTGCACCAAACGCTGGCCGTTCGCTGGAGGAGCAGCTCTTGGCGATCCAGGCCCGTCTCCAGCCGGCTCACCGAATGCTCCGCCGGCTTCAGCGTGCCGGGGCGCAAGTATTGGCCGCCCTCTGGCCCGGCGAAGTGGTTCCCCGCACCCCCAGTCGGACTGCCGACTGGCTGGAGGTGGCAGTCGGCCGCTTTGAAGCCTAGAAGGCTTCGGCGGCTCGGTCCGGCGCCAGGCGGGCGCTGGAGTTCATCAAGGCCTGGTATCCCGGCCTGAGTCTGGATCAGCTAGCTACCTAGCGACAGCAGGTCGACACGGAGTTGGAGCCGGCGCGGCCGGCTATCATCCGGCGGGCTTCGGCGATCGCCGACTACACCAACACCAGCGCCTTCGCCCGTGAGGTAGATGACAACGGTGTTTCCCAGCCGGAGGAGTGGTTCGGGCTGAACCCGGCAGACGGTGAAGACTCGGCGGAGGAGATCGACTCCAGTGACGAGGGTGAGGATGAGGAGGAGGAGGGTGAAGACACCGGGCCGGATGGTGGAGCGGCCGGCCAGCCTCAGCCTGACCGCGCCTCCAGCACCACGTCACGCGCGGGTGCGTCGCCTGCCACCGGTGGTGACCAAGCCGAGACCCGCCAGCCGGCCACTCCTTCAGCCGGCGATGCCATCTCCACCGACCAACCCGGCTCCCGCACCGCACCTTTAGTCTAGTCTGCTATCTTTTGTTTTCCTGTCTTGTCACTTTTGGAACAATATCCTGTTAAGTTTACGCAATTCCACCCACTGGGGGTGTATTCGAACTATGTCGATTGCCGGCCTGTTGGGGGCTTTATATGTATATATGACTATGCATGCGTTTGGCTTTTCCTTGTTCTTTTCTTTTCATCCTTCTGCTGTTTCCTTTGCCGCCCTCCCTTGGTTGCCGCCTCCCCAGTCAGACAGTTGCTCTGCAATCTGTGGCTGGAGAAGTGCTTGGCCAATTGGGAGGGCAAGTACTCTAGCTTTGTTGGATTATAGCTAAGTGTTTGGGAAGCCGGCCAGCCGGCTGTTCTGACAGCCGGCAAGCATGGTTGGAGGTCGTCTTTTCGCTATATAAGTTCATTAGTCCTTAGCCGTTTTTCGTGTGGGCATCCTTTCTGCCTTGGCTCTTGCTAGTCGGACAGTCGGTTCTTCGAGCAGCGACTTTCAACAAGAGAGGACTCGGGAGCCGGCACACTACTTGTCTGACTTCAGGTAGAACTTTGATATAGCTCAAGGCGGCCAGTCCCCGGGCCGACTAGTCGAACCCGGTGCCAGACAAGAAATCAAATGTAATAATACATTCATGGATATGACACTCGTCACTCATAGATAAATAAAGGCAGTCCCCGAGTGCTCCTCGGGGAGCCTGTTGTTTCATACTTAATACAAAAGGGTAGCATGATACATACTGCTTTCAACTGTAAAATCTTCTCAGGAGGTTCGCGTTCCATGGTCGCTCCGACTCCTTGCTGGAGTCATCTCTCTTGCGTGCTCTTGGTTTTTGCGCGTCGATCAGGTAGTAGGAGTCGTTGCCTAGTGCCTTGCTGATGACGAAGGGGCCTTCCCAAGGGGCCGAGAGCTTGTGCTGGCCGGCTGTTCGCTGGATCAGCCAAAGCACAAGGTCGCCCTCTTGGAAGGATCTTGGCTTGACCTTGCGGTTGTGGTAGCGGCGCAACCCTTGCAGGTAGATGGCGGACCGGCTGAGTGCTAACAGCCGGCCTTCTTCTAGTAGGTCGATGCCGTCTTCTCTTGCTTCCTTGGCCTCCGCCTCCGTGTACATGGTGACCCGAGGCGAGTCGAACTCGATGTCGGTTGGGATGACAGCCTCGGCACGATATACAAGGAAGAACGGAGTGAAGCCGGTTGACTTGTTGGGGGTAGTATGCAGACTCCAGAGGACAGCTGGCAGCTCATCGAGCCAGCAGCCGGCCGATCGCTCTAGTGGTACAACCAGTCGGGGCTTGATGCCGGAGAGGATGAGTCCATTTGCTCGCTCGACCTGGCCATTTGACTGCGGGTGGGCAACGGACGCTAAGTCCAGTCGGATGCCCTGCGTCGCGCAGAAACGTGCCAGTGCTCCTTTGGCAAAGTTTGTGCCGTTGTCGGTGATGATGCTGTGCGGTACGCCGTATCGAGTAGTGATGTCGGTGATGAATGTTACGGCAGTCGGCCCGTTCAGCTTCTTGATTGGCTTCACTTCGATCCACTTTGTGAACTTGTCCACGGCGACAAGTAGATGTGTCAAGCCGCCGCGGGCTGTCTTGAAAGGGCCCACCATGTCCAGTCCCCAGACAGCAAAGGGCCAGGTGAGGGGAATGGTCTTGAGTGCAGAAGCCGGCAGGTGTTGCTTGGAACTGAAGACTTGGCATCCTCTGCAGCTCTTGACTATCTCTTTGGCATCTTCCAAAGCAGTCGGCCAAAAGAAACCATGGCGAAAAGCTTTGGCCACAAGTGATCTTGAGGCTGCGTGGTGGCCGCATTCGCCTTGGTGGATATCCTTGAGGATTGCCACTCCTTTTTCTGGCTCGACACAGCGCTGGAAGACTCCAGTGACGCTGCGCTTGACAAGCTCTCTGCTGATTATTGCATCTGCTCCGGCTCGTCGTTGCACTAGTCTTGATGAGATCTCATCAGCCGACAGCTCTCTGCTGACTAGGAATCTGAGGATGGGCTCGGCCCATGATGGAGCTATGACTTCTTCTTTTGTGAGAGCGGCCACCATGACTCGGGTGGGTGGGTCGGGAGGTGTGGAATTGGAGTCGGCCACCGCTTCTTGCGTTGCTGCCATCCTCGGGCCGACTGCTGCAGTCCCCGGGCCGGGTTCTGAAGTCCCCGGGCCGGGTGCGACTACGGCAGTCCCCGGGCCAGTTGTCGAAGTCCCCTTGCCGCCTGCGGGGTTCCTCCAGTCGGATCCGGCTGCATCTGGCACAAGCGGTACGAAGATAGAGTCCGACTCTGGAGACGGCTTGATGGTCGGCTTGAGGAGGCGCTGGAGGGAGACGCCGGTCGGTATAGCCTGTCGGGTGGAGCCGATCCGTGCTAGAGCATCTGCTTGGTCGTTGTCGGCCCTTGGCACGTGAAGGAACTCGCACCCTTCGAAGTACCCACTGATTTGCTGGACGAGGAATCGATAGCTCGCCATGTTTGCATCCTTGGCGTCCCAGTCGCCAGACGACTGCTGGACCACCAAGTCTGAGTCACCATAACACAGGATCCGGCGTATGCCGAGCTCTTTGGCTAGCCGGAGCCCATGTATGAGTGCCTCGTACTCGGCCACGTTGTTGGAGGCGACGAAGTGGATTTGCAGCGTGTATCTAAGCTTGTCGCCTTTGGGAGAGGTGAGGACGATGCCAGCTCCCAAGCCGGTGCGCATCTTGGACCCGTCGAAGTGCATCCGCCAATGGGTAGAGTCGGGAGCCGGCGGTAGGTACTGGGTCTCGGCCCAGTCGACGAGGAAGTCGGCCAGTGCTTGGGACTTGATGGCGGTGCGGGGCTGGTAGAAGATTGTGTATGGTGCCAACGCAATGGCCCATTTAGCCACCCGGCCGGATGCATCCCGGCTGCCTATGATCTCGGCCAGCGGGGCGGTGCACTTGACCATGACGGGATGCTCTTGGAAGTAAGGCTTCAGCTTCTTGGCGGCGAAGTACACCCCATAGCACATCTTCTGGTAGTGCGGGTAGTTCTGCTTTGAGCTGGATAGCACTTCGCTTAGATAATACACCGGCCTCTGGACTAGCTGGGCTCGGCCTTCTTCCGGGCGCTGGACCACAACAACAGTACTGACCACTCGGCTAGTCGCGGCAATGTAAAGGAGCATGGGCTCTTTCTCAGTCGGTGCCGCCAGGACAGGTGGAGTGGTCAGCATCTTCTTCAGCTCATGGAAAGCTTGGTCGGCTTGGTCATTCCACTCGAAGTGAGTGGACTTCTTCATGAGTCGGTACAGGGGGAGGGCCTTCTCTCCTAGCCGGCTGATAAAGCGGTTTAGGGAGGCCAAGCACCCGGTGAACTTCTGCACATCTCGCAATTTGGTGGTAATCTCCATCCTCTCGATGGCCTTGATCTTCACAGGGTTGCACTCGATGCCGCGTTCGGAGACCAGAAAGCCTAGCAGCTGGCCGGCTGGTACTCCGAACACTCATTTCTCAGGGTTGAGCTTGATTTGGAATCGGCGCAAGTTGGCGAATGTTTCTTTCAGGTCTTCTAGCAGGGTGCCGCGCTTCTCTGTCTTCACCACAATGTTGTCTACATAGACGTGGGCATTTCTGCCGAGTTGCTTGAGGAGGCATTTCTGCATGCAACGCTAAAAAGTGGCACCGGCATTCCTTAAGCCGAATGTCATAGTCAGGTAACAGAAAGCTCCGAATGGTGTGATGAAGGCAGTCTTCAGGCGGTCTGCTGGGTCCAACTTGATTTGATGGTACCCTGAGTAGGCGTCCAAAAATCTCAACAGCTCGCATCCGGCTGTGGAGTCTATCACTTGGTCAATCCGTGGCAAAGCAAACGGATCCTTGGGGCAGGCCTTGTTGAGGCTGGTGTAGTCTATACACATGTGCCACTTGTTGTTCTTCTTCAATACCAGAACTGGGTTGGCAAGCCACTCTGGAAAAAATACTTCCATAATAAAGCCAGTGGCAAGGAGCCGGGCTATCTCTTCTCCTACGATTCTTCGCTTCTCTTCTGACAGTCGGCGAAGGGGTTGTTTGACCGGCTTCGCGTCGGCTCGGACATGCAATTTGTGCTCGGCGAAATCCTTCGGGACACCCGGCATGTCTTTTGGGGACCATGCAAAAATGTCTCGATTCTCACGGAGGAAGTCGACGAGCTCGCCTTCCTATTTACTGTCCAGGTTTGCCCCAATGACAGCAAACCTTTCCGGATTCTCCGGGTCCAGAGGTATCTTCTTTGTCTCTTTGGCCGGCTGGAAGGAGCCCTGCGCATCACAATCTTTGGGGTTGGGGGACAGGGCTGGCTGCTTGCCGGCCATGGCCACAACCCGCTCCAGCATCTTCTTCTCTTTTGCCACCACGAGGGACTTGGCCAGCCGGCTACTGGCCATGGCGCACTCGATGGACTTCTTGTAATCGCCGGCTACCGTGATGATCCCCTTCGAGCTCGGCATCTTCATCTTCAGGTAGGCGTAGTGGGGCACAACCATGAACTTGACCAGAGCAGGTCGGCCAAGCAAAGCATGGTAGGGGCTCTCCAGATCCACTACCTCGAACCAGATCGCTTCTCGGCGAAAATGATCTTTGTCTCCGAAGAGAACATCCATCTTAATCTTGCCGATTGGGGAGCAAGACAAGCCGGGGACGATACCATGGAACACGGTTCGGCTTGGCATAAGCTGCTTCGCCTTGATGTTCAACTTCTCCATGGTATCGCGGTACAGTATATTGATACTGCTTCCGCCATCTATCAGGACACGGGAGAATCGGGCAGCTCGCCTCTCCGTCGCGAGGGTGACATCCAAGACTAGTGCATAGGAGCCAGGGGATGGCATTACCTCTGGGTGGTCGGCCTGGCTCCAGTTGATTGGCTTCTCTGACCAGTGCATGAACTCGGGGGCGCTAGAGGCAACCGCGTTGACCTCTTGATGCTGACGGCGCCGACTACGCTTGTCTTCGGCTTGGCTGGTGAAGACGACGTAGGCGGCGTGCTCTTCAGGGAACTCATCTTGAATGGCTCCGACTGCCGGCCGAGCCGCCGGCTGCTGGGGGGCTGGAGGCGGCGGGCCGGGAGGCGGAGGCGGCACCAGCCCTTCGCCCTTGGAGATTCGTGTGAGCCAGTGGCATTTTCGGGTCGTGTGGTTGGACGGCTTTGCACCGCTGTGGAACTTGCAGGGGGCGTCGAGGGTCTGCTCGTAAGAGAAAGCCGGCTGCCAAGCCGGCCTGCCACCCTTCTTCTTGGGAGCGGGCCGCTCTTCGGGCTGCTCATCTTCAAGTGTGGCCACCTGCCGATTGGTGGAAGGCGGCATGGGGGCCTTGCGCTTGGGATCGTTCTGGTAGGGGCGCCGATTGGAGTCGCCAGCCGGCGTCTTTGGAGCCGGAGCGAGCACCTTCCCAGAGGCGTCCACTCGGAGCTCGGTCTTCATCGAGGAGTCAGCCGTGGTGTACTTGTCCGCGATGATCAGCAGTTCGTCGAGGGTAGCCGGCTCGTCGCAGAGGAGTCGGTGCTTGAGGAGGGTGCCCTCTCGGCACTCAGCGGTGAAGTACTCGATGGCCTGAACCTCGTGCACCCCTTCGCAGGAGTTGCGGAGCTCGGCCCACCGCGTGAGGTAGTCGCGGGTCGACTCGTTGGGCCCTTGGACGCATAGGGAGAGCTGGCGAGGCTTGGGAGGCCGCTTGTACGTGCTGGTGAAGTTGCGGACGAAGACTTCCGTGAAGTCCAGCCAGCTCTTGATGCTGTAGGGCTTGAGGCTGTTGAGCCAGGTGCGCGCCGTGCCTTGCAGCATGAGGGGGACATACTTCACGGCCACGCGCCGATTGTTGTTGGCTATGCTGACAGCAGTGGAGTAGTCGATGAGCCAATCTTCCGGCTTCACAGAGCCGTTGTACTTGGGCGTGTCTCTGGGGAGCGAGAACCCTTTGGGGAAGGGCTCGTCGCGGATGCGGGGGCCAAAGCATGGCGGGCCGACATCGTCTTCTTCTTCTAGCGCCAGGGATCGAGCAAGGCGGTCGATCCGGTGGCGGGCGTCGTTCTCGCCGACTCCTTCTCGGCGGCCTAGTCGGTCACCAAGAGTCGGGTGCGTGACAGGCGGCGGGGTGAGACGTCTCTCTCTTCGAGGCGGAGGAGGAGGCGGGTTTCCTTGACGCTCCACCGCTCGAGGGCGGCCTTCCGCGTCGCGCTCGATGGTGACACGAGTCCGGCTGCGGCTGGCAGCCGTCTCCTTGTCTTTCCTCTGGCGGGCGCCGCTCGCAGTCGGCGAGCGGGACGTCGCGGCGTGCTCTCGGCGCGGGGGATGACTATCGGCGCGGGCGCCGGCTTCATGCCGTTCTGCAGCCGCGTCGGTCAGCTGCTGGATCCGCCTTGTCATGTAGGGGAGCTCGTCAGCTCCCAGCCCATTTAGCTCTTCAGCGGCTGCCTGAGCGGCTCGTAGATTCTCGAGCGGGGTGGCGTAGACGGGGCGATCTGCCCCCAGCATGCTGGCGATAGCCGCGCCACGCTTCTGGACGAAGCCGGCTCGGCTCGGTCCGCTAGGCGGCGGCGTACCAAAGGCGGCGCGGTTGACTTCGCGCTGGTGGGCCTCGGTGAGGCGTCTCATGGAGGCTATCTTCTGGCCTTCCGCGACGAGGGCGAGCGGCGTGCCTCCAGGGTCTCGGCGTCGGCGTCGGCCGGGATGGGGACGGATAGGTCGTGCATTGCCGCTTGCAGGGCGTCGTGGGCGTTCTCGCCCGAGTTGGCGACGTGGCTGATGACCAACACTTCGGTGACAGCGCTGCTACCACTGTCAGCTCGAGGGAGAGGATCGTCGAAGACCACCACGTCGGAGGGGTAAGCGTCGAGCGATGCCGTGTCGGAATCGACAAGCATCGGTCGGTGGAGCCGACCAACTCCAAGTCTGCAGCAGGCTCGCTGGAGACGTGAAGTTGGTCGAGGAGGCTGACGAGGCGGCTCTCAGGGTAGTCCGTGCCCGCGTCGGACGCAGGCTCGTCGGAGATGCGAGTCTCGCCGAGAAGATCGGTGAGGCAGCTCGCCGCGCAGGCGTCGTTGACGCCTTGCAGCGCGTCGAGGCAAACACCATCGGGCGCAGTAGGCTGGCTGCGCTCGCGAGGAGGAAGAGGGTTCCCGTCCAGAACAGGTCTCCGGACGATGGTGCACCTGGCCCCACGGTGGGCGCCAAATGTCGGGTGGTAGGTGCGACATATGCCAACAGGTGGCTTACCATGGTGGGTGCCAGTAAGACGTCGTCGGTGCCTGGAAACGGGATGAGGCGAAGACATGCACGCCGGCGAATCTTACCCAGGTTCGGGGCTCTCCGTGGAGATAACACCACTAGTCCTGCTCTGCGGGGTCTCCGCATGATCACTAAATCAGAACGAGTAGCTACAAATGCTCCTTGAGCTGTCGGGTTCAAGGGAGAAGAAGGGCAAGGCTAGCTCTTGCTTCCCTCTCTCTATGGTGTGTGTAACTCTAAGAAGCCAACCCTTTGCATGGGTGCCCCGGGGGGTTTATATAGGCTTACCCCCCGGGGGTACAATTGTAATCCGGCTGGGCGCGGGTCCCAGTCGTCAGTGTCTGCGCTCGCCGGCTTCTCCGCCAGCCGTTGGGGCCCGACGACTGGTGGGACCCGCCGGCTGCCGGCCTCTTGGTCGACAGGCCGACCCACTGCCTAGGGGTCTTGTCGGCGGCTGCTTACTGTAGCCTCGTCCCTGATGACGAGGGCTTCGTCGAGGTAAGCGTGGCTACAGTGTGCCGCCTCGAGGGCTCTCACTGTAGCCTTACCTCGTCTTGTCTCCTTAATGTGGCACATGCTTCGAG
Source organism: Aegilops tauschii subsp. strangulata (assembly GCF_002575655.3). NCBI lineage: Eukaryota > Viridiplantae > Streptophyta > Magnoliopsida > Poales > Poaceae > Aegilops > Aegilops tauschii. The sequence continues at coordinate 432,507,645 of NC_053035.3, forward strand.
GGAGGGGGTAGCCGGCTTCTGGGGGCCGGCTATGCCCTTGGCCGACTGGGGGAGGCTGGGCCGCCTTCGCACCTCTCTCTGGCTAAAGGGGCCCGCCGCCCGTGGGCCGTACTGGCGTCTGTCGTGGGTGACATTAAGGCCAGCATGGCTACAGTGCCGAGCCGGACGGGAGATGGCCGTCCCGTACGGCGTCCTGTGGCCATGCCTGCCTCGGGCTTCGGGGGTAGTGGGCCGCACTGTGGCCACACCCCGTCTTGTCACCGTTATGTGGGTGTAGTTTTGGTGGGTGCGGTCTTGGCCGGCTTTGTGGAGTCGGCGGGCTTCATGGCTGGCTCTTGGAAGTCGGTCCTCTTGGCGCCGGCTTCCTGGAGTCGGCCATCTCGCAACCATCTTGGGGGAGGTTACCGGGGCCGGGTCGCCTTTGGAGAGCCGTCCCCTGCGGTAGTCGGCCAGGGGAAGTCGGCCCAATGCTTCGAACGCTGGAAGGCTCAATCGGCCTGATAATTTTTGAAGAACCATGGGTAGTCGGTTAGGCTACCCGTGGCTATTTACTCCGACAATTGCTGCGTGTACGACTCCACCAACCGCGTTCTTGTAACGCTTCCGCATTGCGATCTTCGAGGGTATGAAGATGCACTTCCCTCTCTCTTGTTGCTAGTGTCTCCATAGATTGATCTTCGTGATGCGTAGAAATTTTTTGATTTCTGCAACGATCCCCAACAGTACAAGCCTTCAGGTTGATAGGTAATTGGGCTGTTGCGTCGAGAGGGTGGAGTACTGGTGTCTCCGGATCACTGGTGGCTGAAGCGGGGCTGCAAATTACGATGGTGTTGGATCATCCCTCTTCTAATGACTTGTTGTCTTTGCTGCTTCTTCTGGATGGGTAGTTCTCTCTTTTGTTATGCATATTCCTTGTCATATGGTCATCCTCGTCTATGCCACTCTTACTATGTAATAGTTGCCTCTATTTAGAATGTCATTCTCATCTGGATCACGAGAGTCTGAGCGCTGCAGATGGGTGCATATTGGTGGTGTAGCAAGACTTCTTATGAACTATCATGTCTTGCTTTTTATGTCGGTAGTAGTCACTAGTCAGTGTTTGAATGTTGTATATATCGTTGTTTCGAACTGTTTATTATCTCCAACTGCTGGTGGGCTAAATGAGGGCATCACCATTCTCCAGTGTTCAGACTATATCTCCTTTTTTTCAAGTTATGATTTGAGCTCAGTGTCTTTTCGATGATGTACACTTGTTTGGGCCACTGAGGTGTCGTTAAATATGGGCCGAGTAGTAACGCAATGCCAAACAGGTCAATTATGACTCTCAGGCCGGGCTCTCAAAAGATCCTCAAAAAAAGGCCGGGCTCTCAAAAAAAGAATAGGGACTCTTAGGCCGACATGTGGGCGCCACCGGTGTTTTCGTGCGCTTACGCGCCGAGAGCATATTGGCGCGTGTTCGAAATTATTGCTACCTTTTCATCCCCAATCTCCCGCCACTCCCCCACCTCTGGAATCTCGATTCCTACTCCAGTTCCCCCAAATCCCCCTCATGTACTCCCTGTACTCAAGTGTACTATCATGTCGCCGGTCAACGCGGATCTCCGAGCCAGAGATCCTGAGGTCCGTCCTGCCTTCGGGCGCTGCGTGTTGTCGCTCAATAGTGGCATGGCGGCACTTGACGACCAGTTTGCCGGCAAAGTGCTGATGGTAACCATCAACGGCGACCGGCCTCTCGTCTCGCCGGACGACCTTGTCAAAGCTCTTGGTATTGCGCACGGCATCCAAATAAGTGATTTGCTCGTCGAAGTCCGTCCGCCACCGGCTGATTTCTTCGTTAGGTTCCGGACAACTTTCGACTGTAGTCCTGTGTTCGAATCTTCCCGGCGTTTGTTCTGCGATGGTGCGCTGGTGAGCTTTGATCAGTGGCACCCGGAATGGGGCTCGGTGCCCTCTAAGCTTGAGTTTTTAACAAAGCTTACCTTCCACGACATGCCTCGACGTGCTTGGAATAGCGAGTCCATGAATGAGCTTATCAACGACCTTGGAGGTGAGCTCGTAAGTATGTTTGTTCCTCCAGGCAGCTGGGCTCTGACGGTTATGGCATGGATGAAGAAGCCGTCCACCATACCGAAGGTGATTGGTGTTGAGATACCGATGTAGGAACCAGGGTTGTACTATTCGTCGCCACCAAGGCCGCCACGGACCACGTTAGGGATGTACCTGTATCGAGTGTTCGTGCATGTCGAAGAAGTGGTCAATCCATCAATCGAAGTTCTGCCGCCACCGCTGGTGCCCGGGTCCATCGACGACGTCCATTATAGGAGTCAACGTCAGACTTTCCTCGTGTTGCTCGGAACGATGGATGGCACAGGGCCTACTCCATCGCGCGGTGGAGGCCACTACCTCTTTGGGAGAAGAGGCAGGGCTGGCTGCCTGGATGTGCTCTAATTTTAGGTAACAACTAAATCTTGTCAGATACTAGTTAAATCCGAGCTATGGATGTGAAGCACTGATGTGCCGGTACATTTGATTGTGACCTGTTCTATTTTTTTACATGAACTTTTTTTAGAAAAGGATGTACGTCAACTTAATGTTCTAGCAGAACTTATCTATTGTGTTGTTTGTCTATTTTCTTTGCACAGCATTCAAGATATTTCCCTATCATTGATAAAGACGATGAATCGTTATGTACGAGTTCGTTGGTTTCAACATAGCCCTACCCGTAGCAATCAACCGCTTCCACCTTGATTGTGCAGCCTACGTGAAATTTTTGTATGCAAGTTCAGTGTGCTATGATGTTCTATATGATTGTGTCAACTATATAAGTTTTTACTGAGCATCAGCAATGCATGTGGCTGAAAGATGTATTTACGAGCATCGACCGGTGGGTCTCTCTCTCACACACACACACATGCACACATGCACAAGTGGGACCCGTTGAATTATTTCTTCGCTCGTGACAGCTTTTAATTAGGTTCCACTGTACTCTAACTTTTTTCTTAAGTTATTAATTGAGATTAGTGACTTCAAAAAGTTTTACAGAAGCCTTGTTTGGGCCTTTCCGGCGTCGCTGAATGTGGGCTGAGTAGCCATGTAAGGTTGTACTGTACTACACAGGCCTTTTTTCAACATCAACAATGCAACTGGGCCGACAGTTGTACACAATATCCGGGTCAACTTGTTATTCTCCGCCCCGCTGGGCTGCAAATCTTTCCTAGGAGGGATGCATTAGGCTTAACAAGAAAATGGGCTTTAAGAAATAATAAATGGGATGTAATTATAAAAACTGGGCAGTAACTATAAAAAATTCACCAAACACGTAATTAGTTTAAAAATATATTATTTTTGGAATTTGAAAATTTTAATTTCATTACTTGTTGCGCGCGCAATATTTCGTTGGATTTTTATGTAATACAAATTTATTTAGAAATTATATTTAACCTGACTTGAAATTTCGGGATAAAAATATTTCGAATCCCATCAAAATGTGGGAAATTTTATTGAATTCTGTTATGAGCGGTTGGTTGAAATTATTAATCGTTGTCCTAGCTAGAAAATGGGTTATACTTTTAACAAACTGTAAATGGGATGTTGTAAATTCCATTAGAATTCAAAAATGGGCTGTACATTCTTACAAATCGCAAATGGGCTATATGTTCTCTGCCACACACTTGTGGGACTACTAAGTTGATGCGTCCCCTCAAAAAAAATAAAAACTAAGTTGACGCGTATGCAAGGCTTTGTCAACTTATAGTCAACACACGGTTCTAGCAGCAGTGGCCGTTGGACGTCCCTCCAATGGATGTCGTGCTTCTTCTTCAATCTCGGATATTCTTGCTTCAGCCGCCCAAAAATGATTCCTCCCCCTGACATCTGGGGCACACCGTTTCGGAGGCTGACCTGTGGGCCTACTAAGTTGACGCGTACCAAGGGCTTTGTCAACTTCGTCAATATAAACGATTCTAGCTGCAGTGACCGTACGATGTCCATCCAACGGCCGTCGTGCTTCTTCAACCTCTGGTCTTCTTGCTCCAGCCGCCCAAACCAGCGCCGGCCGTGCCACCTGCTCCTGCCTCCCGTGTCAGACTGTGCTGCCACCGCTGGCCATGCCGTCCCTCTATTCTCACCCAAACCCCCTGTTATTCTCCGGCGACGGTAGCCTCACACCGCAGCCAAAGCAGTCAACCCACGTACTCCCCTCCGCGTGGGCATCCACTGCCGCGTCTTCCCTGGCTCCGCGTCGTTCCCTTCCTAGGCCTCTCCATCGTCCATCCCCTTGGTGCTCGCGGCGCGGCGTGGTCAACATGGTCAACGAAGGACAACCATCGGAAGAGGACTTTAGGCGGTGAGGCTGACAACTAGACCCACCAGCTACATCTTCGAACACAAGGAAGTGCCTCCGTATTACTCGCAAAATAAAAACGATTCCTCCCGCTAACATCTGGGACCAAGCAGCTATATCTTCGCACGCAAGGAAGTACGTCCTTATCCTCCCTGACCGCTGGGACCCACCCGGTCAAAGCGTACGTAGCGTTGTCTGTCTGGTCGCGAACGTGTACGTACATACTGGTTGATTGGTCTCTCTGCAAGTATGAACCGTGGCCGAGTAGTAGCGGCAGGTGTCGTTGTAGAGCACCCGACATAGCAGTTCACGCAGTCCCGTCTAAGTCTTGTACACGTACGTACAGCCACAGGGCAAAAAATACGGTCACGTACGTACATACGGGCGGGGTCTCGAGCACGTACTCGCGCATATATATACAGACGGCCAGGGCTTGTGTCCATGGAGAGGCAACGGACGGCAGCAACGGCGTCCTATTCATCGGGCAGCGAACCGGCTGGGTCGAAACGGAGAAACAGCGTCCTGTTCATCGGGAGGCAACCGACTGGGTTGGAATGCGTCCTGTTCACGGGAGCCAACCGGCTTGGACGGAACAGCTGAAACGGGGCCTGGCGTATCGCAGATCGGAGGAAACGGCCTTGTGTTCGACCGGCCATGGTTGAAACGGGGTCCTGTTCATCGGGAGGGGTCTAGCGTATCGCAAAACGGAGGAAATGGACTTGTGTTCGAGTGCCTACGGTCGAAATGGGGTCCTGTTGATCGGGAGGGGTGTGGCGTACCACAAAACGGAGGAAACGAACTTGTGTTGGAGCGCCTACGGTCGAAACGGGGTCGTGTTCATCCACCGTCTACTGCCTCGCTCCAGCCTCCACGGGCTATTGTTCATCCACCGTCGATCTCCTCCACCCTCCACGGGCTACTGTGCATCCACGGCTACTGTTCATCCAGCCTCCACCAGCTATTGTTCATAGAGCCTCCACGGGGTCCTGTTCATCCACCCCCAACCGGGTGGGGTGCGGCGGCCTCCTCGGGGCCCTGTTCATCCAGCGGCAACGGCCTACTACCACGGGGTCCTGTTCATCCAACCCCCACCGGGAACTGTTCATCCAACCCCCACCGGGAACTGTTCATCCACAGCCAACCAACCGGCTTGACTCACCACGTCTCGACTCATTCTACGTACCGCGTGCACAGTAGCAACAGTCACTGTTCATCGAGAGGCAACCCAACACCGGCTGGCTACATCTCGCATGGGGGCTCGATCGGCTTCAGTAAGCAGCAGCAGTGATCGATCGCTTGGGTTTAGTTAGCAGCAGCAGCGAAGGAATTGCTCGGGTTCAGTCAGCGGCTAACGAACCGCTCGGGTTCAGCTAACAGCCAAGGGATCAATCGCTCGGGTTCAGTAACGTGCGATTGCTTGGGTTCAGTTAGCCAATGCCTCACACACACACGCGTACACGAGAGAAACTCGCAAACCACAGTGCATCGCTCGGCCCCGACCACCCACCGTAACCGGGAACTCCCTGATATTTTCCTCGCCCTCGCTTCTACCATGGTTTTTTCCGTCATGGACGGCCCAAAGAATGTCATGCAGCTGTGTCTCCGGCCCGCCCAGGACGAAAAGCCCATTTTCTGTCATGATTTTTTGTCATAGAAGTAGGAGCACACCACATCTATGATGATACCGGGTTTTGTCACAATTATCGTCATAGAAGTGTCATAAGCATGACAGAAAAAAATTCATTCGGCCCAAAATGTCACGGATGTGTCTTTTTTTGTAGTGTTGATGAAATACCTAGAGAGGATGGGGCCAGGAGCAATGGCGTCCAAGGACATCGTCGTTGCCCGCAACAAAAAAGGCCTTTTGCAGCTTTGCTGAAGTCCCACACCTTCGTAGGCACCTTTATACGATGATGTGGATGTCGAGGGAAGCATGAAGCCTATCACTCCATGAAGACCTTGGTCCCTGCAAGCCCACATGCAAAACCTCGCAAGCGAGGAGCACACCACGGGAGCTTGGAGCTCCTCTCCGACAATCCCGATGCCACCCTCACTTGCCCGACCGCCGCCAGAGTCGCCGAATTTGGCCCTCCAGATCTGGACCCTGGTAGAAGGCTGCGCCCCAAACGCGAGGTAGGGAACAAGCAGGCGACTAGAACCGCCATCGGCCTCCAGGTTTGTCGGATCTGCATCGGGCCAAGGTCAGGTCCATCCTGGACCTCCACCACTAGCGGCCAGGAAATCGTTGGATCTAAAGGGGGACGGCAAGCAGCATGCTCGAGTAGGCTGGCTCCTACCCACCACCCACCGGTTTCATCAAGTGATGTGTATTACCGAGTGGGCCCAAAGATACCTCTCCGACAATCGGAGTGACAAATCCTAATCTCGAAATACGCCAACCCAACAAGTACCTTCGGAGACACCTGTAGAGCACCTTTATAATCACCCAGTTACGCTGTGACGTTTGATAGCACACAAAGTGTTCCTCCGGTAAACGGGAGTTGCATAATCTCATAGTCATAGGAACATGTATAAGTCATGAAGAAAGCAATAGCAGAATACTAAACGATCGTTTGCTAAGCTAACGGAATGGGTCAAGTCAATCAGATCATTCTCCTAATGATGTGATCCTGTTAATCAAATGACAACTCATGTCAATGACTAGGAAACATAACCATCTTTGATCAACGAGCTAGTCAAGTAGAGGCATACTAGTGACACTCTGTCTGTCTATGTATTCACACAAGTATTATGTTTCCGGTTAATACAATTCTAGCATGAATAATAAACATTTATCATGATATAAGGAAATAAATAATAACTTTATTATTGCCTCAAGGGCATATTTCCTTCAAGATGGCTCCAGGGGAACGGTGACGATGAGGGCTAGCTGCTGGACACGCTCACGCGCGCGAAGATGACGAGAGGGGAAGGGGCCCGAGCAAGAAGACGCTCTGGGTGCGGCCAGTGCGTGCCAAAGCGGTGGTCACCGCGTGAGCTGGAGAGGAGAAGGCGCCAAACGATGGCAAACGTTGTCTAGTGGTAAGTTCTTCCAGGGTAGGTTTCAACTGCGGTGGTAGATCGATGAAAATCTCTGTGGTTAAATGGTAATCATCCTCTGAAGTTTACTGCAGTAAACTTGGCGTGCACTGGTGATCAACAGGGAAGTGATTGTGGTCAATGGAGTTGTCTTAGGTGATTAACTAAGGAAGAACTACAATCCTGGAGAGTTTGAGGAGATTTGGATCAAGATTTAATGTAGTTGCTTTGCAACTGACCAAAATGGTCCAGAAACTTGATCAGGAAGATGCACTCACATGGAGTAGCCACTTGAGCTGAAATTTGGCAAGTCTTGATGATTTGGCCATACTAAGATGTTGTAGAAATTTCATACCAATTGGATTCACAAAAATGGTACTTGCTTCACAAACATCCTTGCTAACCAGAAACTTGCAATAATTTTAGAGAAATATTGGCTAAGTGAAATGGTGCCAAATTTGGTGGAGAGATGTTATAAGGGTAGAAGCACAATCTGGTAATTTATCAGGATTTTTGAAGCAATATAAAATGCACTTGCTTCACAACCTGAAAATATTGCCAGAATCAAAGATTTGGTGATGTGCTCACATAGATGATTGGATGGGGCTGAAATTTGGAGGAGGGTAACTATATGAGCACATGAAGAGTCATGAAAAATTTCAACTCATTTGGATAACCCTAGCTAGTACTTCCTTCACAATGGCTTCTGTCTGACAGAAACTTTGAAAAATCACTTAGCAAGATTGGCTAGGAAAATAAAGTTGAATTTTGGCATGAGGCAATTATCTAGACATAAAAGAATGCCCAACAAGTTTGGGAGCAAACAAGATTGGATAGGTGGCACTTCCTTCACAAAATGCCACTCTGGACAGAAATGAAGAATAATTATTAGGGAATTATTCTTGGGCGAGGACAGAAAAGTTTGGGCATATTTGAGCAACATATGACCCAAAGGAATTATGAGAATTATTTGGGAATTTTTGGATGGGCAGAAATATAGGTTGCTTCACAACCTAGGGCAGATAGGGTTATTCCTTTAATAGAAAAAAGGAATATTCCTGAGAAAAAGAAATTAGGGTTTGGTCAAGCAGTGAAGTGGCATGATCTTGGAGTAGATTGGAGGATGATGATTCACTTGGGAGAGGAAATGAAGATGATTTCCCAGGTGACAAGGCCACAGAACCACTCCAAAAAGAAAAACAGAGCAAAAACCAATAAATCAAAAAGAAAAAGAAAAGGGCCAAAATCCAGGTTGTTACAACTCTTACCCACTTAAAGAAATCTCATCCTTGAGATTTGGTTGCTTAGGGAACAAGTATGACTTGAGGACACCGTTTCCAACTCGGGTATCCTTTTTCCTTTATTTTTTGTTCCCTCAAGAATTTCAGATGATCAACTTACCTTGCTCTGGGGTGGCTTGCTTCACCTTTCCCAAAATTCTGACGGGTCTTTGCTCATATACCGATTCCTTTTTGCCGACGTTGATTCTCCATACCTGTGGTGATATCCAATGGATCTGAGCATACTTTTTCTTTAGGTCATGAAAAGCTTTTTACTTCTGTCATGGGGTTGCTTCAAATAAATGCAGGCCTTCTGGTTTCAATAAATGTTGAGAATCATTCATTGCCATCTTCTGACGGGATTTGACTGCTCATAAGTGGTACTGATTTATTTTGATTTACTCCTTTGGCTCAAGCATGAGATATGTACCAAAGATTCGACTGCCTTTTGTCGGGAGCAATAAAACGGTGTATGGAGTTATAGCTTTGTCATACCTCAAATATTTACATCTTGAAATGGGCCCGACAGGGGGCTGATGGACAAATGCTTTTCCTGACAGACTGGCCGTGTATTTGATTTCGTCAGTGAGTATACCGGGTCTGAGCTGATTGTTCGGCTTTTGTCTTCCTCATTTTGTCGGTATCCCCATTTGGATTTTCCACGCTAACCATTCCGAGCGGGTCAGCGGGATATGAAATCCTTGTAAAACAGAGTAGGCCGCTGAGAGTATGCCTTTGTGGATCCATATGGAATTACGGCCTCCAACTGATTTGGGTATCCGGACCCTGATGGTCGTGCAAAAATCATCATACCTTTGCTGTCAGTCTCACCCTTTAATGGTCATGATTTTCTTTGTCAGGATACCTTACTGAAATAACTTGGCCACACCTATCCTTGATTCTTCATATGACCATGGGTGTGATTAGTGCAATATTTTTTACATTATTCCCTTGTGCATGTTTTCTGACCTGGGTCTGTACACATATGACATACACCCGGGGTTTGTAGCTGTGCAGAGCTCATTGCTGAGGCCAATCCTACAAAAGGGTGACAAGAGTTCATGAGATCTCCTTGTCAGTTGCAGGAATAATGATATTGATGACCATTGTGAAGTCTGTTGATTCTATGATGTCATCCCCAGATCTTGTCGATCCTTGTAATTCATGAGATGTATCTCTGCTTATTTTCCTTTGCCTGACTCGTGAGGTTGTGGGATCCTTACTTTCCTTAGGTATATCTGCTGGATCCTTGCCGCATCTCGTATGAGTGACTGATATGACTGGGGATACATACTCACCATATATGTGGAAAGATGTGTAGCCGAACACTTGATTTCTAAAGCAGACATATGCTCTGACTAACCTGTACTTCTGACCAAAATATTGCTGATCTGACTCTTGAGATGTACTGTCGTATATTTGCAACTCATCATATAGTCTCTGAGGATGGTACATCGTGTTGTACTGACGGGGGCTGAGTGGCTTATGACAGAAGCCATCCGAGTGGCTTGCTGAGGAAGACTTGTTAACTTCTGCTCAAACCTTTTGTCTAGGTATCGTGCGGAAGAAGGTTCTATAGCTTACACACGAAGCTTGGTCTAATTATTGTGCTGGAGAAGCCTGAGTTCCGTACTTGAGAAGCTTCTCCTCGGGTTTGCTTGTTGAGAAAAATTCATTTCCGTCTGTCAGAAGTTTTTACCGAGGTATCTTGCTGAGAAAGACCAGGTATCGTGGGCCAGAAATTGTTCACATGTCATGCTGAGGAAAATCGAGGAGCCTTGCATCATAAATTTCTTTTGATAACGTGTGGAAGAATACTGAGTTTCTTACATCCAAAGCTTCATACTAATATGCAGACTGAAATCCACGCACACGCCCATAATATTCTGTGGCTGATTATTTGCATGACAAAATTTGTTTGACTATCTTCCTTGAGCATATCGCATTCTGACTTTATTTCGGATGATAACACATTTCAAGCATCATGCATTACTGAGCCAAAATTTTGTATATGATCCATACTTTTGACTGAAAATATATCGTTGATCTTGTACATGACTTGCCTGGCTGCTGACTTGATCATTACTGCTCTGAGGATTTTGTACTGATGTAGACTTGAGTTATCAGTACTATTGTGAGGAGTGCACACTAATGCAAAATAGATTATCAGCCTCAAAATCAGATATTCCCCATTTCATTGCAGTCGGTTGAGAATTCCATTCTGTTTAGCTGAGGTTCCAAATATTTGAACTCTTTATTACCTCTTCGAGTCCAGTGTCAGTTGATGAGAAACTCTTTATAGGGGGGAAATAATGTAACACCGAGGCCCAAAAGAAAGAAGCAAAATAAAACTCAACAAAACAAAAGCACACAACAACAATAAATTCACACACCATCAATGTCACATAGTACTGCTAGTCACACAATATGCATGCCTACTTAAGCACACAAATCTCGAGGGATCTCCGGTTCTACGATCTAGAATGCTGTGACGATGTGCACGAGGACGAATAAATGTGTGGAAGAATTGGTGTAAACAGCGCTACACCAAGTGCTAGCTTAGCCAGGTAGCAACCTGGACTAGCTCGAAGGCGAGGACCCACTCGGTAATCATGTAGTGGGACACGAATGTCGCAACCACATTATTATCAAGTGGACGGAAAAAGATCTGTACTCGTCCAAGAAATAGGATAGCGGGGAAAAACTGAGGCTGCTGACATTGCCCTTTCCTCATAACTAAGATCATTAAGGGTTTCCAACACGACAAAATGAAAGAGCGGTTCGAGATAGAAGCATGTCCATCACCGAAACGATAGGCGGGGATGAAAGGGGGATATCGGCGAGATACCTGAGCACCATTTTTGCAAACAGTGTCGGGATCACTTGGCATCACTCTGCTGGGACAGAAATGACACCCAACACCGAAGAACGAGCAAGAAAAGAAACTGGAGAAATGCAAAGGCTGAGCTGTAGTGGATCCGAACCGATGCCGGCTACACTAACTAGGTAAACCGTTAGCAACAAATACTAAGGCTATATGCATGCTATGCAACAAACAAATGCAGCAACCAAATGCAATAAACAAGCCAGACTTTAAACTACTGATTTCTACCGGTTTCTACCGCTCGCGCTGACTAGGGCATCCTATAGCCAAACCTGCTCTGATACCAAGCCTATGGCACCCCGGCTCGGAGAAAACCGGAACACCCCGTATTCCAGCCCAGAGATCGAGGAGAAGTCCTCTGGAATACGGCACTGCTTAGCATAGAACAAACCAACTTTCTATTATTACACGAATATGAATACAAGGTCTCCGATATTACAATGAATAACATCGGCACGGCGACACTACGCCTGCCATGGTTGCTCCATGCAAGCAGCAGAACAACACGATGCAGCGGAATAATTCTAGCAGCGGAACAACGACGACGGTGATGAACTCCACTCCGCAGGGACTCTGGCTGGAACGCTTATCCTAGTTCACACGAACGGAAACCACGACAAGCAATCAAGCAATCACGACATGACCTGCAGACTGGCATGACACGCCAGGTCAGTACATTGAATGTACTTGCAAGCTCACAATAACCAGAAGCATTCAAGACAAACAACAGCATGGCAATTACAGGTTAAGCAGGAATTATCATGAGATCATCATGATAACATGGCATGAACAACATGAACATGATACAGCTAGAGCAATATGAGCATGGCATGAACATATAAACATGATGACACTATCATGCAACATGATGACACTATATGCACCACTTATTTTGCTCGGGTTACCTCATAACCATCACATGCATCACTAACCAACCTCGGACATCACACGATCATCTCAGGATCAAATCAAGCTTGGTATAAACAATACCGTAGTAATCATTAAATGACCATAAGGAGCTTGATCTTTACCCATGATTCTCGCACAACATCACGAATATCCAACAACTCGGTATCATCGATACCACGGTGATCATTCACGGATCACAAACGGAACCACTCTGGGCTCAACGGGTTACCTCGTAACCAAACGGTGATCCTTCACGGATCACATAACCAACTTATCTCATCATCGAACCGGGGTTGTTATTAAGCACATCATTATTATTACTGTTGACCCCTAGTGTGACGGACACGAACTGGGCCCTTATCCACGGGCGCGGCTATCAATAGATTTAATATACACTCTGCAGAGGTTAGTACACTGTACCCACACCACGGAACCCATGGCCTCGCACTCCCATTCGGGTGAACCAACGGCGTTCCGACAAAACCGTCCTACTGCCATGACACTCTCCCAGCCACTCCGACCAACTCCCCTTTGGGCTAAGTCCTGGGTGGCCCCGTGCCTACCAAAGGCACCAACAGCCACCGTCGTGGCAAAACATAAACGGTCCCAAACGGGGACAACCCGGGTGCAACAACAATGGGCACACAAGGCTTATGTCCGCCTACCTGATCAGGGTAGCGCGCGCCCATAACCTTCCCTCGTTGGAGGCACCGGCGAGAGGCATGACAATAGACCCAGTTAAGACCTTCCCATAAAGGCAAGCATGGTTGCACTGGTCAGCTCGATATGGTGGCACCATGACTCAGCCAACAGTTGTTCAAGTTCAATTTAATCCGGTTAAACTTGAATGCAAATATGCTGAGCCATGATAACGTGATGCACTTACAATGCATGAGCATGATATCAACATAAGCATGAGGGTACAACATAACTATCAACCATATCAACAATGAATCATATCCAACTGAGCATGGCATAATGACGAGCATGGATATCACAAGTACTCCCTCCGTTCCTAAATATTTGTCTTTCTAGAGATTTCAACAAATGACCACATACGAAGCAAAATGAGTGAATCTACACTCTAAAATATGTTTATATACATCCGTATGTGATAGGCCATTTGAAATCTTTAAAAAGACAAATATTTAGAAACGGAGGGAGTACAACACTACTCATAGTATAACATAACCATTAACATCAACAATAGGTACCATGCAAGAACACATCAATAATATTACCGAGTAAACACCTAACCAACTAACAGCAAAGGAACAATGCATATTAACGATACTCGGTAACCGACGTTAGTCATGCACCGAAGAACATGACCAACCCAACATGTACTACTATCAAGCATGACCAATATGAAAATAATACTATCAGGTAGAACATGATAACAGAGTGCAAGAAAACATAGCATGATGGTAACCACCGATCCACAAGCATAACCGAAATAACGACATCAGTAGCAAAACAAACAGACAGTTATTAAAGATTCAAGTTGAAAGCCAATGCTACTGCATGGCTATCATGCAAATGGTGGTTGTGGCTTGCGTGGGGATGAAGAAATCATCGGGAAGAAATGCGGTGAAGCCGCGGAAAGAATCACCGGAAACAGTTCTCTCTCGGAGGGGCTGTTTACGGGCAAGGGAAAAGTGGTCACTTCCAGTATGTCAAACCATAGTGAAAATGAAACCAACAGAACAGGCTCAACGAAACAAAGACGTGGGCTTTGGATTCACCTCAAACGGAGTTGCAAGCAAAAGTTATAGCCCGATGAAGTTCAGGGACCAATCTATAAAAAGAACCTCTACAAACAGGCCCCTGAGCTGAAAAACAGAAAGCGCATTTAGTTGAATACGCCTTCTCAGCAGGGAAAATGTATTTCTAGCCGTAGTTAAATCGGAATACGCCTTCTCTTAAAGAAAGCGTATTTCCAACCGAACTAAGACCAAAGTACGCTTTCACTAAACGAAAACGTATTTCAGCGAAATGCGTTTCCACTTATCTGACGTGGACAGCGAGGGTCAACGCGTGTGGCTGATGGGTGGGGTCGGGAGAGACGCGGGGCCCGCTGGCAGGTCCTTCCTCTTCCTCGCGTGCCTGCTCGCGCCTAGCCGAGTGAGGAGGCTGCCCCGACGAGGCTCGCCGGTGACTCCGGCCACCGTAGGCGGCGCCTGACCTACCGGAGCGCTCAGGGGACGGAGCTACAGCGTCTGGTGGGGGTCGTCTCTGCCGGGGAGCTCTTAAACGGGGGCGAACACGGCCGCGGCGGAGGAGAGCTTCGGCCGCCGGTGATCTTGGCGCTCCAGGCCATCCGAGGAGAAGGGGAAGGTGCGGGGAGGCTCTGGATGCTCCGGGCTGTCTACTGGAGGTGGAAAGAGGGAAAGGGAGGCTCGGACTCAAGCTAATTTAGGAGGGAGGCCGCGGCAGCCATGGCGGCCAACCAAGGCAATGAGAGGCTCTGGAGTCGAACGGATGGGCTGGGGAGGAGTAGTGGAGTGAGGGGGAGCGGTTGGTGAGCTTGGGAGCGATCGGGGACGGCTATATATAGCCGGACGAGGGAGGCCGTGGCCGAGTGCCGCTGCTCGAGCTCGGCCAAAGCTCTAGCGAGGCTCAGCGAGCACGGGCGAGCATGGGAACACGACGAGGGGGAGTGCGGACGAGCTACAGAGGTGCACAGGGCAGGAGGGGCCGAGGGCGCAGGGGAGAAAGAAACCAAATGCCTTGAATGCTCGGTCGGCCACAGTGCGCCCGTGGACGCGCGGCGACGAGCACTGACGTAGGGGCTTACGGAGGGGGAGATAGCTCCAGGGGAACGGCGACGACGAGGGCTAGCTGCTGGACACGCTCACGCGCGCGAAGACGACGAGAGGGGAAGGGGCCCGAGCAAGAAGACGCTCTGGGTGCGGCCAGTGCGTGCCAAAGCGGTGGTCACCGCGTGAGCTGGAGAGGAGAAGGCGCCAAAGGATGGCAAACATTGTCTAGTGGTAAGTTCTTCCAGGGTAGGTTTCAACTGCGGTGGTAGATCGATTAAAATCTCTGTGGTTAAATGGTAATCATCCTCTGAAGTTTACTGCGGTAAACTTGGCCGTGCACTGGTGATCAATAGGGAAGTGATTGTGGTCAATGGAGTTATCTGAGGTGATTAACTAAGGAAGAACTACAATCCTGGAGAGTTTGAGGAGATTTGGATCAAGATTTAATGTAGTTGCTTTGCAACTGACCAAAATGGTCCAGAAACTTGATCAGGAAGATGCACTCACATGGAGTAGCCACTTGAGCTGAAATTTGGCAACTCTTGATGATTTGGCCATACTAAGATGCTGTAGAAATTTCATACCAATTGGATTCACCAAAATGGTACTTGCTTCACAAACATCCTTGCTAACCAGAAACTTGCAATAATTTTAGAGAAATATTGGCTAAGTGAAATGGTGCCAAATTTGGTGGAGAGATGTTATAAGGGTAGAAGCACAATCTGGTAATTTATCAGGATTTTTGAAGCAATATAAAATGCACTTACTTCACAATCTGGAAATATTGCCAGAATCAAAGATTTGGTGCTGTGCTCACATTGATGATTGGATGGGTCTGAAATTTGGAGGAGGGTAATTATATGAGAACATGAAGAGTCATGCAAAATTTCAACTCATTTGGATAACCCTAGATAGTACTTCCTTCACAATGGCTTCTGTCTGACAGAAACTTTGAAAAATCACTGAGGAAGATTGGCTAGGCAAATAAAGTTGAATTTGGGCATGAGGCAATTATCTGGACATAAAAGAATGCCCAACAAGTTTGGGAGCAAACAAGATTGGATAGGTGGCACTTCCTTCACAAAATGCCACTCTGGACAGAAATGAAGAATAATTATTGGGGAATTATTCTTGGGCTAGGACAGGAAAGTTTGGGCATATTTGAGCAACATATGACCCAAAGGAATTATGAGAATTATTTGGGAATTTTTGGATGGACAGAAATATAGGTTGCTTCACAACCTAGGGCAGATAGGGTTATTCCTTTAATAGAAAAAAGGAATATTCCTGAGAAAAAGAAATTAGGGTTTGGTCAAGCAGTGAAGTGGGATGATCTTGGAGTAGATTGGAGGAGGATGAGTCACTTGGGAGAGGAAATGAAGATGATTTCCCAGGTGACAAGGCCACAGAACCACTCCAAAAAGAAAAACAGAGCAAAAACCAAGAAATCAAAAAGAAAAAGAAAATGGCCAAAATCCAGGCTGTTACACGGCAAGGCCCCACCCCCGTCTACTGATGAGTCCAAAATTTATGATAATTTTGATAGTTATTTTGTGCCTACACAACAGGCTTTGTGGAATTTACCGCGTTCGCGTGTTTCTTTTTGTCAGTTTTCCCACAAAATGTCTTTTGGAATTAATAAAGCTCTTTGGAAGGAATCCCAGAAAATTATGGTGGAATCACGTCATTCAATGTAATCATTCGCTACCATAAAAAGAATAAGCAAAGGGAGAAAGAAGGACTCCAGACGGCCGGTCCAGAGCAAAAGATGGCCTAGCATACGAGCGTGTGCCCTCGTATGCGCGGTCGTATATATGGCACGCGAGCGCCGCCTCCTCGTCCACTATTTCCACTCCGTAAAGTCAAATCTAGAAACAAACAAAAAGAACCATGGGAAACACATCCAAAAGGCAGAATCCTAGCCTCCAGAGGGCATCCAGAGGGGGATCAATCCAAGGACTTTGCCACCTAAACGCTGCATCAAGAGGGCTCCATCATCATCACCACCACCACCATCATCTCATTCTCATCCGTTTGTAATACTTGGAGTGGATTCAATCTTGTGTCACTTGTGTGAGATCACCATGTTCATCGTTTGTGCCCTTTATGTGCAAGTAATTTCCAAAGTTCTCGGAGATATGGAGAAACCCTAGTGTGTAATAGATCGTTTGGCATAAGGGTTTGATATCCTATTTATGTTAATAGTCTTCATGATGTTGGGTGAAGTCGACCATCCAACATATGAAATTTTTGAACGAAAGGTTATTTCTGTTGGCGAACCGGCTAGTTGCGGAGGTAGGTAAGTGACAGGGCCTATCTCCCTTCGTCTCGGATCGTTGCAACATGGGGTAAACGAAGACCGCCTATAGGCTGCGTCCACATGGACCTTTTTCTCTTGATCACCATTTGGTTACCAGAGTGGGGAAGAACGGTGGTGGCGTATGTGATATGGGGCTGCTGAGTGTATGCATGTATCTGTGCCGGCTTTGCCCACGAATAAAAACATATAAAGTGGCTTAGGAATTCGACATAGCATTATGCTTAGGCATTGGTATTAGATGCACACTAGTGGGGAATCCTGACTCCTTTGGAACGCCTTACTCCTATCGATTTTGACAATTTTCACTCACATCGTTGCGACTTTATTTTATTTCAGTAATTTACTTCACTGTTTGCTACACTGCTTTCAATCATATTACTATACTTGCAGGCACTGCTATTTCAGCCCTACAAAATACAAAAGGATGATTCATGTGCTCCTTGTGGGATCGATACTCTTTCTTCAAAAAAGCTACTACTAAACCCTGTGCACTTACAGGCCATCAAGTTTTTTCTGGCTCCATTGCCGGAGAGCTGAGCGCTTTTGGTCTTCGTGTTAAGTTTGGTTTATTAATTGTATGTACTAAGTTATTTGCAGGTCTAGAGTAACCATGGCTGAGTTTGGGCACTTCTACCAACTAAAATGTGATGCAACTCACTGAACCACCTATACAAGAGATATTTACATCACTCGATCCGAACCTCGCTGGTGTGGCTTATGAGGTGAATCCGAGCGTACTGGCTTATGAGGTGAACCACGCTGGTGCGGCTTATGAGGTGAATCCGAGCGTACTGGTTTATGAGGTGAACCACGCTGGTGTGGCTTATGAGGTCGCGTTAGATACATACTAGAGGGGAATCCAGACACCCCGAGATGCCTTATTGATTCCAGCAACCGTCATTTCACACGTGTGCATTTTTATTTTAATATTGCATATTATTTCCATGTTCAAAGTTCACTTTTGAAACTTTCGTTTCAACTTTGCTTCGGACCGCAAGTGACTTATAGGCATAATACTTTTAATCTCTACAAAAAACAAAGTCCATTTTGTGCACTCCTTATGGGATCGATACTTTTACTTCAAAAAAACTACAACTAAATCATGCGCACTTGAAAGCCATCACTATATAAAATACTTGCAAACTAGCATACTATGCATGCTCTGATTCACAAGCTAGTACCACATCTACTGTAGTATCATCCAAACCGACATGGAAAACAGCATGAACATCATCAAAGCCTCCAAGCAAATCTAGCATGCTACCAATCCATCACCACTATCTATCACAACATCACATCCTCATAGTATAGAATGCCTGCACATGCTCCTGGATCTATTCCTACCACATGCTCACGGAACTAAGAGCATCTCCAGCCGTTGGCCCCCTAGAAGGCGCTAAAAATCGCCCCCTGGGGGCGCACCGGCGCTAAACCGTGTGCTGGGGGCGGGATGCCCCCCAGTCGCGGCGCCCATGTTTTTTTGAAAACTTAAATTTTTGTCACAAACACGGCGCAAATTAAAGAAAACTTCGGCGAGTTCGTTAATATTTAAAATATTTTACAAAAAAGAAAAAAATGCAACTAATCTGCTCCTCGCCGTCTCCCTCGCCGCCCGCCGCCCTTGTAGTTCTGCATGCCGAGGAGGCTATAGAACCGCGTGTAGTCGCCGCCGCCGTCGTCGTCGTCGCCTCCGCCGCGGCTGCCGTCCCTGCTGCAGCCCTCCCCCGGTTGGCGCGGCGGGTTGGACGGTCCGGGGGCATCCTCGTCGTCGTCGATGTCGAGGATCACGACGCCATGCTCGTCCTCGCGCCCACGTTTGCGGGCGGCTATCTCATCCAGGGCTCGGCGCTGCCAGACCATCTCGTCGTGGAGGTAGTTGTCGCGGCGCCCACCTAGGACGTCCTCGTCGGAGAAGCCGCACCGGGCTATCTCCTCATACTCCGGGGGAGGCTGCGCTCCGGTTTGGGCGTGACGAGGACGAGGCGGCCAGAGGTGGGGGTGGAGTCGGCGATGCGGACACCGGAGCTGCGGGTGCGCCGGCTGACAGGCGTGTCCTGGGGCTCCGGCTTGACGAGGCGGAGGCAGGGAGAGCCGGTCGACCGACCGGACGAGGAGGAGGACGCCCCGGGGTCCATGCACCTCGGCGTCCACGAGCTCCCACGGCGGCGAGAGAAGGACGGGGGGTCGGGGTACTCCAGCCTCGGCGTGTTGCCGCCCTCGATGTACTCGAGGACGGCCTCCAGCGTGCGGCCGGGCACGCCCCACCATCGGCGCCGCCCCTCGGAGTGTTGGTGAACGTAGTAATTTCAAAAAAATTCCTACGCACACGCAAGATCATGGTGATGCATAGCAATGAGAGGGGAGAGTGTTGTCCATGTACCCTCGTAGACCGAAAGCGGAAGCGTTAGCACAACGCGGTTGATGTAGTTGTACGTCTTCACGATCCGACCGATCAAGTACCGAACGCACGGCACCTTCGAGTTCAGCACACGTTCAGCCCGATGACGTCCCTCGAACTCCGATCCAGCCGAGTGTTGAGGGAGAGTTTCGTCAGCACGACGGCGTGGTGACGATGATGATGTTCTACTGACGCAGGGCTTCGCCTAAGCACCGCTACAGTATTATCGAGGTGGACTATGGTGGAGGGGGGCACCGCACACGGCTAAAAAGATCAAACGATCAATTGTTGTGTCTATGGGGTGCCCCCCTGCCCCCGTATACAAAGGAGCAAGGGGGGAGGCGGCCGGCCTAGGAGGAGGGCGCGCCAAGGGGGGAGTCCTACTCCCACCGGGAGTAGGACTCCTCCTTTCCTTGTTGGAGTAGGAGAAGGGAAGGGAGAAGGAGAAGGAAGGAAGGGGGTGCCCCCCCTCCCTAGTCCATGGGGAGGGGTGCGGCCACCCTTTGGGGCCTTTCTCTCCTTTCCCGTATGGCCCATTAAGGCCCAATACGAATTCCCGTAACTCTCCGGTACTCCGAAAAATACCCGAATCACTCGGAACCTTTCCGATGTCCGAATATAGTCGTCCAATATATCGATCTTTACGTCTCGACCATTTCGAGACTCCTCGTCATGTCCCTGATCTCATCCGGGCCTCCGAACTCCTTCGGTACATAAAAACACATAAACTCATAATATAACCGTCATCTAACTTTAAGCGTGCGGACCCTACGGGTTCGAGAACTATGTAGACATGACCGAGACACGTCTCCGGTCAATAACCAATAGCGGAACCTGGATGCTCATATTGGCTCCCACATATTCTATGAAGATCTTTATCGGTCAAACCGCATAACAACATACGTTGTTCCCTTTGTCATCGGTATGTTACTTGCCCGAGATTCGATTTTCAGTATCTCAATACCTAGTTCAATCTCGTTACCGGCAAGTCTCTTTACTCGTTCCGTAATACATCATCCCGCAACTAACTCATTAGTTGCAATGCTTGCAAGTCTTTAAGTGATGTGCATTACCAAGTGGGCCCAGAGATACCTCTCCAACAATCGGAGTGAAAAATCCTAATCTCGAAATACGCCAACCCAACAAGTACCTTTGGAGACACCTGTAGAGCACCTTTATAATCACCCAGTTACGTTGTGATGTTTGGTAGCACACAAAGTGTTCCTCCGGTAAACGGGAGTTGCATAATCTCATAGTCATAGGAACATGTATAAGTCATGAAGAAAGCATTAGCCACATACTAAACGATCGTGTGCTAAGCTAACGGAATGGTTCAAGTCAATCACATCATTCTCCTAATGACGTGATCCCGTTAATCAAATGACAACTCATGTCTATGGCTAGGAAACATATCCATCTTTGATCAACGAGCTAGTCAAGTAGAGGCATACTAGTGACACTCTGTTTGTCTATGTATTCACACATGTATCATGTTTTCGGTTAATAAAATTCTAGCATGAATAATAAACATTTATCATGATATAAGGAAATAAATAATAACTTTATTATTGCCTCTAGGGCATATTTCCTTCAGTCTCCCACTTGCACTAGAGTCAATAATCTAGTTCACATCGCCATGTGATTTAACATCAATAGTTCACATCACCATGTGATTAACACCCATAGTTCACATCGTCATGTGACCAACACCCAAAGGGTTTACTAGAGTCAATAATGTAGTTCACATCGCTATGTGATTAACACCCAAAGAGTACTAAGGTGTGATCATGTTTTGCTTGTGAGAGAAGTTTAGTCAACGGGTCTGCCACATTCAAATCCGTATGTATTTTGCAAATTTCTATGTCAACAATGCTCTTGCACGGAGCTACTCTAGCTAATTGCTCCCGCTTTCAATATGTATCCAGATTGAGACTTAGAGTCATCTGGATCAGTGTCAAAACTTGCATCGACGTAACCCTTTACGACGAACCTTTTTGTCACCTCCATAATCGAGAAACATATCCTTATTCCACTAAGGATAATTTTGACCGTTGTCCAGTGATCTACTCCTAGATCACTATTGTACTCCCTTGCCAAAATCAGTGTAAGGTATACAATAGATCTGGTACACAGCATGGCATACTTTATAGAACCTATGGCTGAGGCATAGGGAATGACTTTCATTCTCTTTCTATCTTCTGCCGTGGTCGGGCTTTGAGTCTTACTCAATTTCACACCTTGTAATACAGGTAAGAACTCTTTCTTTGACTGTTCCACTTTGAACTACTTCAAAATCTTGTCAAAGTATGTACTCACTGAAAAAACTTATCAAGCGTTTTGATCTATCTCTATAGATCTTGATGCTCAATATGTAAGCAGCTTCACCGAGGTCTTTCTTTGAAAAACTCCTTTCAAGCACTCCTTTATGCTTTGCAGAATAATTCTACATTATTTCCGATCAACAATATGTCATTCACATATACTTATTAGAAATGTTGTAGTGCTCCCACTCACTTTCTTGTAAATACAGGCTTCACCGCAAGTCTGTATAAAACTATATCCTTTGATCAACTTATCAAAGCGTATATTCCAACTCTGACATGCTTGCACCAGTCCATAGATGGATCGCTGGAGCTTGCATATTTTGTTAGCACCTTTAGGATTGACAAAACCTTCTGGTTGCATCATATACAACTCTTCTTTAATAAATCCATTAGGGAATGCAGTTTTGTTTATCCATTTGCCAGATTTCATAAAATGCGGCAATTGCTAACATGATTTGGACAGACTTAAGCATAAATACGAGTGAGAAACTCTCATCGTAGTCAACACCTTGAACTTGTCGAAAACCTTTTTGTGACAATTCTAGCTTTGTAGATAGTAACACTACTATCAGCGTCCGTCTTCCTCTTGAAGATCCATTTATTTTCTATGGATTGCCGATCACCGGGCAAGTCAACCAAAGTCCACACTTTGTTCTCATACATGGATCCCATCTCAGATTTCATGGCCTCAAGCCATTTTGCGGAATCTGGGCTCATCATCGCTTCCTCATAGTTCGTAGGTTCGTCATGGTCAAGTAACATGACCTACAGAACTGGATTACCGTACCACTCTGGTGCGAATTTCATTCCGGTTGACATACGAGGTTCGGTAGTAACTTGATCTGAAGTTACATGATCATCATCATTAGCTTCCTCACTAATTGGTGTGGGAGTCACAGGAACAGATTTCTGTGATGAACTACTTTCCAATAAGGGAGAAGGTACAGTTACCTCATCAAGTTCTACTTTCCTCCCACTCACTTCTTTTGAGCGAAACTCCTTCTCTGGAAAGGATCCATTCTTAGCAACGAATATCTTGCCCCCGGATCTGTGATAGAAGGTGTACCCAATAGTAACTTTTGGGTATCCTATGAAGACCCACTTTTCCGATTTGGGTTTGAGCTTATCAGGATGAAACTTTTCACATAAGCATCGCAACCCCAAACTTTAAGAAACGACAACTTTGGTTTATTGCCAAACCACAGTTCATACAGTGTCGTCTCAAACGGATTTAGATGGTGCCCTTTTTTACGTGAATGCAGCTGTCTCTAATGCATAACCCCAAAACTATAGTGGTAAATCGGTAAGAAACATCATAGATTGCACTATATCCAATAAAGTACGGTTATGACGTTCGGACACACCATTATGTTGTGGTGTTCCAGGTGGCGTGAGTAATGAAACTATTTCACATTGTTTTGACAGAAGGCCAAACTCGTAACTCAAATACTCTTCTCCACGATCAGATCGTAGAAACTTTATTTTCTTGTTACGATGATTTTCCACTTCACTCTGAAATTATATGACTTTTCAAATGTTTCAGACTTCTGTTTCATTAAGTAGATATACCCATATCTGCTCAAATCATCTGTGAAGGTCAGAAAATAACGATACCCGCCGCGAGCCTCAACACTCATCGGATCGCATACATCAGTATGTATTATTTCCGAATAAGTTAGTTGCTCGCTCCATTGTTCCGGAGTACGGAGTCTTAGTCATCTTGCCCATAAGGCATGGTTCGCAAGCATCAAGTGATTCATAATCAAGTGATTCCAAAAGCCCAACAACATGGAGTTTCTTCATGCGCTTTACACCAATATGACCTAAACGGCAGTGCCACAAATAAGTTGCACTATCATTATTAACTTTGCATCTTTTGGCTTCAATATTATGAATATGTGTATCACTATGATCGAGATCCAACGAACCATTTTCATTGGGTGTGTAACCATATAAGGTTTTATTCATGTAAACAGAACAACAATTATTCTCTAACTTGAATGAATAACCGTATTGCAATAAACATGATCAAATCATATTCAAGCTCAATGCAAACACCAAATAACACTTATTTAGGTTCAACACTAATCCCGAAAGTATAGGGAGTGTGCGATGATGATCATATCAATCTTGGAACCACTTCCAATACACATCGTCACTTCATCCTGAACTAGTTTCTGTTCATTATGCAACTCCCGTTTCGAGTTACTACTCTTTAGCAACTGAACCAGTATCAAATACCGAGGGGTTGCTACGAACACTAGTAAAATACACATCAATAATCTGTATATCAAATATACCTTTGTTCACTTTTGCCATCCTTCTTATCCACCAAATACTTGGGGCAGTTCCGCTTCCAGTGACCAGTCTCTTTGCAGTAGAAGCACTTAGTCTCAGGCTTAGGTCCAGACTTGGGCTTCTTCACTTGAGCAGCAACTTGCTTTCCGTTCTTCTTGAAGTTCCCCTTCTATCCCTTTGCCCTTTTCTTGAAACTAGTGGTCTTGTTAACCATCAACACTTGATGCTCTTTCTTGATTTCTACCTTCGTCGATTCCAGCATCGCGAAGAGCTCGGGAATTACTTTCGTCATCCCTTGCATACTATAGTTCATCACGAAGTTCTACTAACTTGGTGATGGTGACTAGAGAATTCTGTCAATCACTATTTTATCTGGAAGATTAACTCCCACTTGATTCAAGCGATTGTAGTACCCAGACAATCTGAGCACATGCTCACTGCTTGAGCTATTCTCCTCCATCTTTTAGCTATAGAACTTGTTGGATACTTCATATCTCTCAACTCGGGTATTTGCTTGAAATATTAACTTCAACTCCTGGAACATCTCATATGGTCCATGACGTTCAAAACGTCTTTCAAGTCCCGATTCTAAGCCGTTAAGCATGGTGCACTAAACTATCAAGTAGTCATCATACTGAGCTAGCCAAACGTTCATAACGTCTGCATCTGCTCCTACAATAGGTCTGTCACCTAGCGGTGCATCAAGGACATAATTCTTCTGTGCAGCAATGAGGATAATCCTCAGATCACGGATCCAATCTGCATCTTTGCTACTAACATCTTTCAACATAATTTTTCTCTAGGAACATATAAAAAATAAACACAGGGAAGCAACAACGCGAGCTATTGATCTACAACATAATTTGCAAAATACTATCAGGACTAAGTTCATGATAAATTTAAGTTCAATTAATCATATTACTTAAGAACTCACACTTAGTTAGACATCCCTCTAATCCTCTAAGTGATCACGTGATCCATATCAACTAAACCATGTCCGATCATCACGTGAGATGGAGTAGTTTCAACGGTGAACATCACTATGTTGATCATATCTACTATATGATTCACGCTCGACCTTTCGGTCTCCGTGTTCCGAGGCCATATCTGTTATATGCTAGGCTTGTCAAGCTTAACCTGAGTATTCCGCGTGTGCAACTGTTTTGCACCCGTTGTATTTGAACGTAGAGCCTATCACACCCGATCATCACGTGGTGTCTCAGCACGAAGAACTTTCGCAACGGTGCATACTCAGGGAGAACACTTATACTTTGATAATTTAGTGAGGGATCATCTTATAATGCTACCGTCAATCAAAGCAAGATAAGATGCATAAAAGATAAACATCACATGCAATCAATATAAGTGATATGATGTGGCCATCATCATCTTGTGCTTGTAATCTCCATCTCCGAAGCACCGTCATGATCACCATCGTCACCGGCGCGACACCTTGATCTCCATCGTAGCATCGTTGTCGTCTCGCCAATCTTATGCTTCTACGACTATCGCTACCGCTTAGTGATAAAGTAAAGCATTACAGGGCGATTGCATTGCATACAATAAAGCGACAACCATATGGCTCCTGCCAGTTGCCGATAACTCGGTTACAAAACATGATCATCTCATACAATAAAATTTAGCATCATGTCTTGACCATATCACATCACAACATGCCCTGCAAAAACAAGTTAGACGTCCTCTACTTTGTTGTTGCAAGTTTTACGTGGCTGCTACTGGGCTTAGCAAGAACCGTTCTCACCTACGCATCAAAATCACAATGATAGTTTGTCAAGTTGGTGCTGTTTTAACCTTCGCAAGGACCGGGCGTAGCCACACTCGGTTCAACTAAAGTTGGAGAAACTGACACCCGCCAGCCACCTCTGTGCAAAGCACGTCGGAAGAACCAGTCTCGCGTAAGCGTACGCGTAATGTCGGTCCGGGCCGCTTCATCCAACAATACCGCCGAACCAAAGTATGACATGCTGGTAAGCAGTATGACTTATATCGCGCACAACTCACTTGTGTTCTACTCGTGCATATAACATCAACGCATAAAACCAGGCTCTGATACCACTGTTGGTGAACGTAGTAATTTCAAAAAAATTCCTGCGCACACGCAAGATCATGGTGATGCATAGCAACGAGAGGGGAGAGTGTTGTCCACGTACCCTCGTAGACCGAAAGCGGAAGCGTTAGCACAACGCGGTTCATGTAGTCGTACGTCTTCACGATCCGACCGATCAAGTACCGAACGCACGGCACCTCCGAGTTCAGCACACGTTCAGCCCGATGACGTCCCTCGAACTCCGATCCAGCCGAGTGTTGAGGGAGAGTTTCGTCCGCATGACGGCGTGGTGACGATGATGATGTTCTACTGACGCAGGGCTTCGCCTAAGCACCGCTACAGTATTATCGAGGTGGACTATGGTGGAGGGGGGCACCGCACACGGCTAAAAAGATCAAACGATCAATTGTTGTGTCTATGGGGTGCCCCCTGCCCCCGTATATAAAGGAGCAAGGGGGAGGCGGCCGGCCTAGGAGGAGGGCGCGCCAAGGGGGGAGTCCTACTCCCACTGGGAGTAGGACTCCTCCTTTCCTTGTTGGAGTAGGAGAAGGGAAGGGAGAAGGAGAAGGAAGGAAGGGGGTGCCCCCCTCCCTAGTCCATGGGGAGGGGTGCGGCCACCCTTTGGGGCCTTTCTCTCCTTTCCCGTATGGCCCATTAAGGCCCAATACGAATTCCCGTAACTCTCCGGTACTCCGAAAAATACCCGAATCACTCGGAACCTTTCCGATGTCCGAATATAGTCGTCCAATATATCAATCTTTATGTCTCGACCATTTCGAGACTCCTCGTTATGTCCCTGGTCTCATCCGGGACTCCGAACTCCTTCGGTACATCAAAACACATAAACTCATAATATAACCATCATCTAACTTTAAGCGTGCGGACCCTACGGGTTCGAGAACTATGTAGACATGACCGAGACACGTCTCCGGTCAATAACCAATAGCGGAACCTGGATGCTCATATTGGCTCCCACATATTCTATGAAGATCTTTATCGGTCAAACCGCATAACAACATACGTTGTTCCCTTTGTCATCGGTATGTTACTTGCCCGAGATTCGATTTTCAGTATCTCAATACCTAGTTCAATCTCGTTACCGGCAAGTCTCTTTACTCGTTCTGTAATACATCATCCTGCAACTAACTCATTAGTTGCAATGCTTGCAAGGCTTTAAGTGATGTGCATTACCAAGTGGGCCCAGAGATACCTCTCCAACAATCGGAGTGACAAATCCTAATCTCGAAATACGCCAACCCAACAAGTACCTTTGGAGACACCTGTAGAGCACCTTTATAATCACCCAGTTACGTTGTGACGTTTGGTAGCACACAAAGTGTTCCTCCGGTAAACGGGAGTTGCATAATCTCATAGTCATAGGAACATGTATTGTTGGGGAACGTAGCAATAATTCAAAATTTTCCTACGTGTCACCAAGATCAATCTAGGAGATGCTAGCAACGAGAAAGAGGGAGTGCATCTTCATACCCTTGAAGATCGCAAGCGGAAGCGTTCAATAGGACGGGGTTGATGGAGTCGTACTCGTTGTGATCCAAATCACCGATGATCCAAGCGCCGAACGGACGGCACCTCCGTGTTCAACACACGTACGGAGCGGTGACGTCTCCCACGCCTTGATCCAGCAAGGAGGAGGGAGAGGTTGAGGAAGAAGGCTCCAACAGCAGCACGACGGCGTGGTGGTGGTGGAGTGACAGTTCTCCGGCAGGGCTTCGCCAAGCACACGCGGAGGAGGAGAGGTGTTGGGGAGGGGAGGGGCTGCGCCTTGGGAAAGGTATGGCTGCCCTCCCACCCCTCCACTATATATAGGGGCAAGGGAGAGGGGGCCGGCCCCCTCAGATCCCATCTGGTGGGAGGGGCGGCGGCCAGGGGAGGTGGCTTGCCCCCCAAGCAAAGGGGGGGCGCCCCCCTTTAGGGTTTCCCCCAAACCCTAGGCGCATGGGCCCTAGGGGGGTTGGCGCCCAGCCCACTAAGGGCTGGTTCCCTTCCACCTACAGCCCATAAGGCCCTCCGGGGCAGGTGGACCCTCCCGGTGGACCCCCGGAACCCCTCCGGTGGTCCCGGTACAATACCGGTATACCCCCGAATATTTCCGGTGACCGTATGGTGACTTCCCATATATAAATCTTTACCTCCGGACCATTCCGGAACTCCTCGTGACGTCCGGGATCTCATCTGAGACTCCGAACAACATTCGGTAATCACATGCAAACCTTCCTTATAACCCTAGCGTCATCGAACCTTAAATGTGTAGACCCTACGGGTTCGGGAATCATGCAGACATGACCGAGACACCTCTCTAGCCAATAACCAACAGCGGGATCTGGATACCCATGTTGGCTCCCACATGTTCCACGATGATCTCATCGGATGAACCACGATGTCGAGGATTCAAGCAATCCCGTATACAATTCCCTTTGTCAATCGGTACGTTACTTGCCCGAGATTCGATCGTCGGTATCCCAATACCTCGTTCAATCTCGTTACCGGCAAGTCACTTTACTCGTTCCGTAATGCATGATCCCGTGACTAACTACTTAGTCACATTGAGCTCATTATGATGATGCAATACCGAGTGGGCCCAGAGATACCTCTCCGTCATACGGAGTGACAAATCCCAGTCTCGATTCGTGCCAACCCAACAGACACTTTCGGAGATACCTGTAGTGCACCTTTATAACCACTCAGTTACGTTGTGACGTTTGGTACACCCAAAGCATTCCTATGGTATCCAGGAGTTGCACAATCTCATGGTCTAAGGAAACGATACTTGACATTAGAAAAGCTCTTAGCAAACGAACTACACGATCTTGTGCTATGCTTAGGATTGGGTCTTGTCCATCACATCATTCTACTAATGATGTGATCACGTTATCAATGACATCCAATGTCCATGGTCAGGAAACCATAACCATCTATTGATCAACGAGCTAGTCAACTGGAGGCTTACTAGGGACATGTTGTGGTCTATGTATTCACACATGTATTACGGTTTCCAGTTAATGCAATTATAGCATGAACAATAGACAATTATCATGAACAAGGAAATACAATAATAACCATTTTATTATTGCCTCTAGGGCATATTTCCAACAGTCTCCCACTTGCACTAGAGTCAATAATCTAGTTCACATCACTATGTGATTGTAATGAATCCAACACCCATGGGGTTTGTTCATATCTCGCTTGTGAGAGAGGTTATTAGTCAACGGGTCTGAACCTTTCAGATCCATGTGTGCTTTACAAATCTCTATGTCATCTTGTAGATGCAGCTACCACGCGCTACTTGGAGCTATTCCGAATAACTGCTCTACTATACGAATCCAGTTCACTACTCAGAGTCATCCGGATTAGTATAAAAGTTTGCATCGACGTAACCCCTTACGACGAACTCTTTTACCACCTCCATAATCGAGAAAATTCCTTAGTCCATTAGTTACTACGGATAAGTTTGACCGCTGTCTTGTGATTCATTCCTGGATCACTATTGTACCCCTTGACTAACTCATGGCAAGGCACACTTCAGGTGCGATACACAGCATAGCATACTGTAGAGCCTACGTCTAAAGCATAGGGACGACCTTCATCCTTTCTCTCTCTTCTGCCGTGGTCAGGTCTTGAGTCTTACTCAATACTCACACCTTGCAACACAGCAAAGAACTCCTTCTTTGCTGATCTATTTTGAACTCCTTCAAAATATTGTCACGGTATGTATTCATTTGAAAGTACTATTAATCGTTTTTTATCTATCCTTATAGATCTTGATGCTCAATGTTCAAGTAGCTTAATCCAGGTTTTCCATTGAAAAACACTTTTCAAATAACCCTGTATGCTTTCCAGAAATTCTACATCATTTCTGATCAACAATATGTTAACAACATATACTCATCAAAAATCTATAGTGCTCCCACTCACTTCGTTGGAAATACAAGTTTCTCATAAACTTTGTATAAACCCAAAATCTTTGATCATCTCATGAAAGCGTACATTCCAAATCCGAGATGCTTACTCCAGTCCTTAGAAGGATTGTTGGAGCTTTGCATACTTGTTAGCATCTTTCAGGATTGACAAAACCTTCCGGTCGTATCACATACAACCTTTCCTCAAGAAAATCGTCGAGGAAAACAATGTTTTTTGACATCCTATCTGCAAGATTTCATAAATAATGCAGTAACTGCTAATATAATTCCAACAGACTCTTAGCATCGCTACGAGTGAGAAAGTCTCATCGTAGTCAACTCCTTGAACTTGTCGGAAAACATCTTAACGACAAGTTGAGCTTTCTTAATGGTGACACTTACCATCATTTTCCGTCTTCCTTTTAAAATCCATCTG
The DNA here is from genome assembly GCF_002575655.3 of Aegilops tauschii subsp. strangulata. Taxonomy (NCBI): domain Eukaryota; kingdom Viridiplantae; phylum Streptophyta; class Magnoliopsida; order Poales; family Poaceae; genus Aegilops; species Aegilops tauschii. Next base: position 432,538,622 of record NC_053035.3, read on the forward strand.
CACCCAACAGCCTTACGACCATCAAGTAGTTCTTCCAAAGTCTATACTTTGTTTTTATACATGGATCCTCTCTCGGATTTTATGGCCTCGAGCCATTCGTCGGAATCTGGGCCCACCATCGCTTCTCCATAGCTCGTAGGTTCATTGTTGTCTAGCAACATGACTTCCAAGACAGGATTACGTACCACTCTGAAGTAGTACGCATCCTTGTCGACCTACGAGGTTTGGTAGTGACTTGATCCGAAGTTTCATGATCACTATCATAAGCTTCCACTTTAATCGGTGTAGGTGCCACAGGAACAACTTCCTGTGCCCTGCTACACACTAGTTGAAGTGACGGTTCAATAACCTCATCAAGTCTCCACCATCCTCCCACTCAATTCTTTCGAGAGAAACTTTTCCTCGAGAAAGGACCCGTTTCTAGAAACAATCACTTTTGCTTCCAGATCTGAAATAGGAGGTATACCCAACTGTTTTGGGTATTCTATGAAGATGCATTTATCCGCTTTGGGTTCGAGCTTATCAGCCTGAAACTTTTTCACATAAGCGTCGCAGCCCCAAACTTTTAAGAAACGACAGCTTAGGTTTCTCTAAACCATAGTTCATACGGTGTCGTCTCAATGGAATTGCGTGGTGCTCTATTTAAAGTGAATGCGGTTGTCTCTAATGCCTAACCCATAAACGATAGTGGTAATTCGATAAGAGACATCATGGTATGCACCATATCCAATAGGGTGCAGTTATGATGTTCGGACAGACCATCACACTGTGGTGTTCCAGGCGGTATTAGTTGTGAAACAATTTCCACAATGTCTTAATTGTGTGCCAAAATCGTAACTCAGATATCTCTATGATCATATCATGGACATTTTATCCTCTTGTCACGACGATCTTCAACTTCACTCTGAAATTACTTGAACCTTTCAATAATTCAGACTTGTGTTTCATCAAATAAATATTCTTAGCATCTACTCAAATCATCTATGAAGTAAGAACATAACGATATCCACTGCGTGCCTCAGCACTCATTGGACTGCACACATCAAATGTATTACTTCCAACAAGTTGCTCTCTTGTTCCATCTTACTGAAAATGATGTCTTTCAGTCATCTTGCCCATGTATTATGATTTGCATGTCTCAAGTGATTCAAAATCAAGTGAGTCCAAACGATCCATCTGTATGGAGTTTCTTCATGCATATCTACCAATACACATGGTTCGCACGTCTCAATCTTTTCAAAAACGAGTGAGTCCAAAGATCCATCAACATGGAGCTTCTTCATGCGTTTTATACCAATATGACTCAAATGGCAGTGCCACAAGTGTGTGGTACTATCATTACTATTTTACATCTTTTGGCATGAACATGTGTATCACTACGATCGAGATTCAATGAACCATTTATTTTAGGTGCAAGACCATTGAAGGTATTACTCAAATAAACAGAGTAACCATTATTCTCCTTAAATGAATTACCGTATTGTGATAAACATAATCCAATCATGTCTATGCTCAACGCAAACACCAAATAACGATTATTTAGGTTTAACACCAATCTCGATGGTAGAGGGAGCGTGCGATGTTTGATCACATCAACCTTGGAAACACTTCCAACACATATCGTCATCTCACCTTTAGCTAGTCTCCATTTATTTCGTAGCCTTTTATTTTGAGTTACCAACACTTAGCAACCGAACCGGTATCTAATACCCTGGTGCTACTAGGAGTACTAGTAAAGTATACATTAATATAACGTATATCCAATATACTTCTGTCGACCTTGCCTGCCTTCTCATCTACCAAGTATCTAGGGTAGTTCTGCTTCAGTGACCGTTCCCCTCATTACAGAAGCACTTAGTCTCGGGTTTGGGTTCAACCTTGGGTTTCTTCACTAGAGCAGCAACTGATTTGCCGTTTCATGAAGTATCCCTTCTTTCCCTTTCCCTTCTTGAAACTAGTGGCTTTACTAACCATCAACAATTGATGCTCCTACTTGATTTCTACTTTCGCGGTGTCAAACATCGCGAGTTGCTCAAGGATCATCATGTCTATCCCTGATATGTTATAGTTCATCACGAAGCTCTAATAGCTTGGTGGCAGTGACTATGGAGAACCATCACTATCTCATCTGGAAGATTAACTCCCACTCGATTCAAGCAATTGTAGTACTCAGACAATCTGAGCACATGCTCAACGATCGAGCTTTTCTCCCTTAGTTTGCAGGCTTAAGAAACTTGTCGGAGGTCTCACACCTCTTGACGTGGGCGCGGGCTTGAAATCCCAATTTCAGCTCTTGGAACATCTCATATGTTCCGCGACGTTTCAAAATGTCTTTGGTGCCTCAATTCTAAACCGTTTAACATTACGCACTGAACTATCACGTAGTCATCAAAACGTGTATGTCAGATGTTCGCAACATCCATAGACGACGCTCGAGGTTCAGCACACCGAGCGGTGCATTAAGGACATAAGCCTTCTGTGCAGCAATGAGGACAATCCTCAGTATACGGACCCAGACCGCATAAGTGCTACTGTCAACTTTCAACTAAATTTTCTCTAGGAACATATCTTAAACAGTAGAACTAAAGCTTAAGCTATGACATAATTTGCAAAGACCTTTTGACTATGTTCATGACAATTAAGTTCATCTGATTATTTAATGAACTCCCACTTAGATAGACATCCCTCTAGTCATCTAAGTGATACATGATCCGAGTCAACTAGGCCGTGTCCGATCATCACGTGAGACGGACTAGTCATCATCGGTGAACATCTCCATGTTGATCATATCTACTATACGACTCATGTTCGACCTTTCGGTCTCTTGTGTTTTGAGGCCATGTCTATACATGCTAGGCTCGTCAAGTCAACCTAAGTGTTTCGCATGTGTAAATCTGGCTTACACCCGTTGTATGCGAACGTTAGAATCTATCACACCCGATCATCACGTGGTGCTTCGAAACAACGAACCTTCGCAACGGTGCACAGTTAGGGGGAACACATCTCTTGAAATTTTAGTGAGGGATCATCTTATTTATGCTACCGTCGTTCTAAGCAAATAAGATGTAAACATGACAAACATCACATGCAAATCATAAAGTGACATGATATGGCCAATATCATCTTGCGCCTTTTGATCTCCATCTTCGAGGCGCGGCATGATCACCTTCGTCGCCGGCATGACACCATGATCTCCATCATCATGTCTTCATGAAGTTGTCTCGCCAACTATTACTTCTACTACTATGGCTAACGATTAGCAATAAAGTAAAGTAATTACATGGCGTTTTTCATTGACACGCAGGTCATACAATAAATTAAGACAACTCCTATGGCTCCTGCCGGTTGTCATACTCATCGACATACAAGTCATGATTCCTATTACAAGAACATGATCAATGTCATACATCACATATATATAATTCATCACATCCTTTTAGCCATATCACATCACATAGCATACCCTACAAAAACAAGTTAGACGTCCTCTAATTGTTGTTGCATGTTTTACGTGGCTGCTATGGGTTTCTAGCAAGAACGTTTCTTACCTACGCAAAAGCCACAACGGTGATATGCCAATTGCCATTTACCCTTCATAAGGACCCTCTTCATCGAATCTGATCCAACTAAAGTGGGAGAGACAGACACCCGCTAGCTGCCTTATGCATCAAGTGCATGTCAGTCGGTGGAACTTGTCTCACGTAAGAGTACGTGTAAGGTCGGTCCGGGCCGCTACATCCCACAATGCCGCCGAATCAAGATAAGACTAGTAACGGTAAGCAAATTGAACAAATCATCGCCCACAACTACTTTGTGTTCTACTCGTGCATAGAATCTACACATAGTCCTAGCTCTGATATCACTGTTGGGGAACGTAGCAATAATTCAAAATTTTCCTACGTGTCACCAAGATCAATCTAGGAGATGCTAGCAACGAGAGAGAGTGAGTGCATCTTCATACCCTTGAAGATCGCGAGCGGAAGCGTTCAATAGAACGAGGTTGATGGAGTCGTACTCGTTGTGATCCAAATCACCGATGATCCAAGCGCCGAACGGACGGCACCTCCGTGTTCAACACACGTACGGAGCGGTGACGTCTCCGACGCCTTGATCCAGCAAGGAGGAGGGAGAGGTTGAGGAAGAAGGCTCCAACAGCAGCACGACGGCGTGGTGGTGGTGGAGTGACAGTTCTCCGGCAGGGCTTCGCCAAGCACACGCGGAGGAGGAGAGGTGTTGGGGAGGGGAGGGGCTGCGCCTTGGGAAAGGTATGGCTGCCCTCCCACCCCTCCACTATATATAGGGGCAAGGGAGAGGGGGGCCGGCCCCCTCAGATCCCATCTGGTGGGAGGGGAGGTGGCTTGCCCCCCCAAGCAAAGGGAGGGCGCCCCCCTTTAGGGTTTCCCCCAAACCCTAGGCGCATGGGCCCTAGGGGGGTTGGCGCCCAGCCCACTAAGGGCTAGTTCCCTTCCACCTACAGCCCATAAGGCCCTCCGGGGCAGGTGGACCCTCCCGGTGGACCCCCGGAACCCCTCCGGTGGTCCCGGTACAATACCGGTATACCCCCGAATATTTCCGGTGACCGTATGGTGACTTCCCATATATAAATCTTTACCTCCGGACCATTCTGAAACTCCTCGTGACGTCCGGGATCTCATCCGGGACTCCGAACAACATTCGGTAATCACATACAAACCTTCCTTATAACCCTAGCGTCATCGAACCTTAAGTGTGTAGACCCTACGGGTTCGGGAATCATGCAGACATGACCGAGACACCTCTCTAGCCAATAACCAACAGCGGGATCTGGATACCCATGTTGGCTCCCACATGTTCCACGATGATCTCATCGGATGAACCACGATGTCGAGGAAAGCAATCCCGTATACAATTTCCTTTGTCAATCGGTACGTTACTTGCCCGAGATTCGATCGTCGGTATCCCAATACCTCGTTCAATCTCGTTACCGGCAAGTCACTTTACTCGTTCCGTAATGCATGATCCCGGACTAACTACATAGTCACATTGAGCTCATTATGATGATGCAATACCGAGTGGGCCCAGAGATACCTCTCCGTCATACGGAGTGACAAATCCCAGTCTCGATTCGTGCCAACCCAACAGACACTTTCGGAGATACCTGTAGTGCACCTTTATAGCCACTCAGTTACGTTGTGACGTTTGGTACACCCAAAGCATTCCTACGGTATCCGGGAGTTGCACAATCTCATGGTCTAAGGAAACGATACTTGACATTAGAAAAGCTCTTAGCAAACGAACTACACGATCTTGTGCTATGCTTAGGATTGGGTCTTGTCCATCACATCATTCTCCTAATGATGTGATCACGTTATCAATGACATCCAATGTCCATGGTCAGGAAACCATAACCATCTATTGATCAACGAGCTAGTCAACTAGAGGCTTACTAGGGACATGTTGTGGTCTATGTATTCACACATGTATTACGGTTTCCAGTTAATACAATTATAGCATGAACAATAGACAATTATCATGAACAAGGAAATACAATAATAACCATTTTATTATTGCCTCTAGGGCATATTTCCAACATGTATAAGTCATGAAGAAAGCATTAGCAACATACTAAACGATCGTGTGCTAAGCTAACGGAATGGGTCAAGTCAATCACATCATTCTCCTAATGATGTGATCCCGTTAATCAAATGACAACTCATGTCTATGGCTAGGAAACATAACCATCTTTGATCAACGAGCTAGTCAAGTAGAGGCATACTAGTGACACTCTGTTTGTCTATGTATTCACACATGTATCATGTTTCCGGTTAATACAATTCTAGCATGAATAATAAACATTTATCATGATATAAGGAAATAAATAATAACTTTATTATTGCCTCTACGGCATATTTCCTTCACAGAGTTGAGCCCGCCGGAGGGCACGACGCCGTTGGTGGCCTCGAGCTGCTCGGCGTGACAGCCCATGAGGCATCAATGGCGGAGGCTGACCGGCGCGGCAGCGGAAGCTTTGGCATTGATTCGCCGCGGGAAGCGAGGCGATGAGGACGACGAAGCGGCGAGAAGCGAGACGAGTCGCTGGCAAGGAGGGCCCGCGGCTCTTTCGCGCCAAAAACGATTCGCCCGGCGCCCCCGAGCGCCCCCCAACACGCCGGTTTCGGGTTGGGTCCGCCGGCGCCAATTTCGGCCCGAGCCGGCGAAAATTGGGCCCTTGGGGGCGCGACTGGGCCGATTTTTTGGCGCCAGCGGCCGAAAAGTCGCCTGGGGGCCTTGTTGGAGGCGCGGCTGGAGATGCTCTAAGCTCGAACAAGTAGGGAGGAGGGAGTGATCGAACTTACAGCCATCAATGAAGCCGGGTGGAGGCATGGAACATGTTGGAGAAGAGGAGGAAAAAATCGCAGCCGCTCGCCGGTGAAGAATCCGCGCGGGGTGGAGAGCTTGAAGGGCGCGGGGGGGGGGGGGGGGGGGGGGGGGGGGGGGTTCGGCGGTGACCCAAAGGGGGCTAAATAGGGCGACCCATTCGGCGGCAGGTGGCCCAATTCCTCCCGCTGCTTCTTCGAGGACGCGCACGAGCTCGCGCCATCTCCATGCTCGCATGAGCTCATCGTCACGTTCCCCTCCCATGCACGATGCGAGCCTAGCTGGGAGGAAATGATTGATTCGGTCATTTCTAGCGGGTCTGACTGAGTGCTTTAAGGTTTGCGTTATGCATACCAAACAGTAAACATAGACATTCACAACGTAAAAAAAACATAGACATTCAAATAGGCCAAATTTGCATCCGGCGGGCCTGGTTGAGTGGAATGGAGGCTACGGAACGCCCCCTTGGCTACTCTAACATTTATCAAGATCTATATTTATGGGCTGAGGGGATGCCTACGCGCTCTCCGTTTGTTATACATACATAACCTTTTTGGCAAAAAAAATACATACGTACGTACGCGTGTGTGTGAAGAGGTGGTCACTCTATTAAAAAAATCATCTATCTATATGTGAATGTGCAGGAGCACCCTACACTAGCGAGGCTCCGTCAAAAGGAAGAAAGAAAGGAATCCCACGGCGAGCCATCAGACCGAACGAATCTGACCCAAAGGCCAGGGCCTAGACTGACCTTTCATTCCGAATAAAAAACAAAGGTCCCATGCCAAGAATCCGGAGCCAGTTTTATCCGCAAGGAAGGCATCTCCATGTGCTGCTTCACAGATTCGCTGGTGTACGGAGAGCCAGGATTTTTTTTAGTGAATTTCAGTTTTCACCTCATACTTCACCATTTTTTAACAAAAAAATAGCCCGTTAACATTTTTCATTCAGATTACACCATTTTGCGGAAGTTTTGCCAGTTTCTACCCGATTTAACAAAAAATTAACCAGTTTTAATCCCATAGTGAAGTGTTAGGGGAGTCCCCGCCATCAAGTATGTGCAGTGGCGGCACCAGGATATTGCAACGCCCCCGGGATGTAGCACTGTAGCTCCAGTGCTCGCTATAGTGAACAAAGGGAATTGGATTCATGCCTCAGACAACCCGGGCGGCTGCCTGGGGCTTGTCTCCGCCGCTGGGCATGTGAGGCATGCCACGTTGTAATTTTCCTTTCGGCGATCACTTCGCGCGCCCGAACCGGTGGAGAATGGCTTAGCCAAACATAGTTTTGTTTTCTCACGGTTGTCAGATGTACGTACGAAATGCTTTGCCTTGACGAGTTGCTTCTTCACGTCATGCGGTTCCTTGTTCATTGCTTCCACTTCATTCTTCTTCGCGAAATTTGCTTTCAGGTGTTGCATCGTACCAGACACACTTAGTCGGGTAAAACACTGAAGGAGTTGTCCGCAATTTAAAATACTTTAACTTGTCTCTCTTGGTTTCCACTTTATTTTTTCTTATTGAGTTGTGTGCACCCCCACTAACCAGTTTTCAAACATATTCGTACTACTCGTGGTTGGACGTAGATTGAAAGCTATATGGACCGTTCGCCATAGTAACTTGGCAAGTGGGCATTGAAGGAATAGATGCTGAATCGACTACTCAACGCCACAAAAGCAACACTTAGTGCATCCTTGCCAATCTCTGTTTTTCAGATTATCTTTTGTCAGGATAACATTGCGATCTAAGTACCACATGAAGATTTTTATTTTTAATGGGACTTTCATTTTCCATGTATATTTGTGGTGAAAAGGTTGCCCGTCATTGATGAGGTCTGCATGCATGGATTTGTTCTATGTGCGACGGTCGTGCTAAAAAGTTTCACCATTTGTTTTATGCGTATATCAGAAAGTCTCTTCAAGTTTTTATGGTATATGTGCAAATTATCTTCCCAAAAACTATGACCTTGATTGCAAGCTCATAAAGCTTTTTATGCTTTTTTCGAAAAGAGGGGACATCCCTCGGGCTCTGCATCGAGTGATGCACAAGCCTTTTATTTATCATATCAAAGTTCATCATCCAACCATAACAAAGTTCAACCAATAAATTGTCACACATGACTGCCCCAAGGGCAAATTAAAAAATAAAATATCATAGGGAAATGAGCCTCATGCATCACAAATCCTACTAGTAGGCCGCCAACCAAATCGGCTGAGCAAATCCCGAGAGACCATTTCCCATCGGTTGCACGCAAAGACCGTGGGCGCCCGATCTTCCTCCTTGCATAGACCACGGATGGATCCAGTTGGTGGCCTTGAAGATAGCTTGCAAAAAGTTCGGAACTTTCGTTCTGTTAAAAATACAATCATTACGAGTGTTTCAAATGACCTAAAGTAAAGCACAAATTCCCACACGGATCTGAGACTTCAACTTGGGGTGCACCCCCACTAACCAGTTTTCAAATATATTCGTACTACTCGTGGTTGGACGTAGATTGTAAGCTATGTGGACCGTTCGCCATAGTAGCTTGGCAAGTGGGCATTTAAGGAATACATGCTTAATCGACTGCTCATCGCCACAAAAGCAACACTTAGTGCATCCTTGTCAATCTTTTTTTCAGATTATCTTTTGTCAGGATGACCTTGCGATCCAAGTACCACCTGAAGATTTTTATTTTCGATGGACTTTCATTTTTCATATATATTTGTGGTGAAAAGGCTGCCCATCATTGATGAGGTCTGCATACATGGATTTGACTATGAAGGCACCAGAAGTAGTCAACTTCCAACAGAATGTGTCTGATTCGTGTGAAAGGTTGACCATCATCAACCTTTCAACAAGATTTAACCAGTCTGTCCATTTGTCCCCAATCAGTGGTCTTCTAAAGGCAAAATTCAACGGTATGTGGCCCATCACAGATGCAACAGAAGCATCTTTCCGCTGCACAATATGATAGAGACGAGGGTATTGCATGGCTGTGGCATGCATGTCCCCTAGCCATTTATCTTCCCAAAACCTAGTAGTTAGACAATTTCCTACAATGAACGTCCCTCTGCGAAAAAAATTATTTTTAACTCCCATGAGTCCTTTCCAGACAGGTGAGTCTGTTGGTTTTGCCTGAACCTCGAAGAGGGTTTTTGAATGAAGGCACTTATTCCTAAGTAATTCTTGCCAAACCCCGTCCTCGATAAGTATCTTGTAAAGCCATTTGCTCAAAAGGCATTTAATTTTAATCCCAAGGTCTTTCACCCCTAGACCTCATTGGTCTTTAGGGCGACAGATCACATCCCACCTTGTCAGGCGGTATTTACTCTTATGTTCATCAGACTGCGAAAAAAAACTGATTCTGTAGTAATTAATCTTTTTCTTACCCCTTTAGGTATTTCAAAGAAAGATAATGTGAACATAGGTAAGTGTGTGAGAACGGCATTGATTAGGGTGAGCCTTGCCCCATAAGACATAAGCTTACCAATCCAACAACTCAACTTTTTCTCAAAGCGATCCTCAATAGCTTTCCATTCCTTATTAAGAAGTTTACGGAAATGCATTGGGATACCAAGGTATCTAAAGGGGAAAGAGCCTAACTCACAACCGAACAGATGTTTGTACTGATCCTCTTCTTCTTTGGTTTTTTCAAAGCAGAAGAGTTCGCTCTCGTGGAAGTTAATTTTGAGACCAGATAACTGGTCGAATAAACAAAGAATAAGTTTCATATTTTTTGCCTTTTCAATGTCATGTTCCATGAAGATGATGGTGTTATCAGCATACTGAAGTACCGATACCCCACCATCCACAAGATGAGGAATTAAGCCCGCAACATGACCTGCTTCCTTGGCTCGGCTAATGAGAACCGCTAGAAGATCTGCCACAATGTTGAAAAGAATAAGCGACATAGGGTCTCCCTATCGCAAACCCTTTCGTGTTCGGAAATAGTGACCAACGTCATTATTTACCTTGACACCCATGCTGCCCCCTTTGACAAATGTGTCAATCCACTGGCACCATTTTCTCGGGAAGCCTTTCATGCGTCTATATTGTTGCAAGAATGGCCATTTAACTTTGTCATAGGCTTTTTCAAAATCCACTTTGAAGACAACTCCATCAAGTTTCTTCGAGTGTAGCTCGTGAATCATTTCATGCAAGACAACAACCCCATCCAGGATGTGTCACCCTGGCATGAACGTTGTCTGAGTCGGTCTCGCCACTTTGTGAGCGATCGCCGTACCATGATTAGTTGCCACTTTCGTGAATATTATGCTTTTGAATTAGCAATAGTGACTGTAAAGAAAAGAAAAAATAGCAATAGTGTAACTAACCGAGGCTTTCCATATTTCTCAAGTTCATATTGGCCTGTTTTTTCTTGTAACAGGTGGTGATCGACTTCACTGCAACATGGTGCGGACCATGCCGCTTCATTTCTCCAATCTTAGATGAGATTGCCAAGAAGCTTCCAAATGTTCTTTTCCTCAAGGTGGATGTTGATGAAATGAAGGTAGCGGAGCTTTTGGCACTGTTTACAGAAGAATACCGTGCAAATTCTGAGTTACTATTGTCCTAACAACAATATATCTATGTGACAAACAGTCAATTGCCGAGGAGTTCAGTGTCGAGGCCATGCCGACGTTTGTGCTTATGAAGGAAGGAAAGGTCGTGGACAAGGTTGTGGGAGCTGCCAAGGAGGAGCTGAGCGGGAAGATTGCGAAGCACAGTGCAACTGCATGCATAGAAGTACCGAGAATAAGATGGTCCTTCAACTGCATGCATCCGTGGAGCTGCCAAGGTAGGGGTAGTATTCGCCTAAATAAAATGGTCCTTCAACTCTGAGTTCGAGAATAAGATGTGTGTCAGCCGCTGCTTGCTACCGCTCAACTCATGGATAAGCTGGCACTGGTGCAGATACGTAATGTAATGTTAAGCCCTCTTAATCGCGCACACTGGCGACAAACTGTATGTGATGATAACATCGGTCCACGAATAAAAAAGAAATTAAACCCGTGTCCAAGGTTCAACCGCGTGCAACGGAGAATTCGTCGCCTGCGATACGGAAATGACATCGCACACACTTTGATTGAGCGACTCATATGTGATACCGGGAGTCCGGGAGCACGGTTCAACCGTGTGCAATGGTTGGCTCGATCGCAAACGGTTTTGCTTAACGAGTTGTGTGCGACGTTGTTCACACGATTACCAATTGACGAATCCTTGTTCCATTAGATCTTTTATATATTGGTATATAGACAGATAGATGCATCCGGACCAGCTCCATTTCCTGGGCACGCCGACGAACCCGATTTGTAACGCGTACGTGTTATGCTCATATCGAAGATTGTCAAAGCACACAAAACTGTACCGACGCTCGTGAGTGAGTGAGTGTGTGTGTGTGTGTGTGTGTGTGTGTGTGTGTGTGTGTGTGTGTGTGTGTGTTTTCGATACGAGAAGAGTACACAATGATGGATCGGGTTTGGAGATGGCAGAAAGCACGGCCTCTTCGGCGAGCCATCCATCATTTAGCACCACTCAACCCAACGGAAAACCCCAGCCTGACAGTGTCAAGAGGAAGAAGAAGGAAAGGGAGAAAGAAAACGCCCTCATCACGGATGATGATTCGCACCGCACGCGCCGGACTCAAAAAGTTTGTACCGGCGCGTCGCCGCGGAGGGCACCGTCGGCCAGCGACGCGGCCCGGAAGCGCGCCTCGCTCGCCTGGACGGCGGCCCTGAGCTCGCGCTGCACGGACGCCCTCGACGGCGACGCGACGAGGTCCTGCCACGCCGACGGCGACGGCTGCCCGTCCGGGTAGAGCTCGTCCACGCAGTTGGCCTCGTCGTTCAGGCCGCTCACCCGCTCCAGGCACCCGATCTCCTCCGGGTCCACCAGCAGGTTGCTCTCGCCGTCCTTCCACCCTATCAACTGCAATGCCATGCGCAACAGCGTTCAACAAACATGATACTCCAGCTCCAAGAGTGGGTTGTACTCTCATTGTTGGCTTCGGACAGAGCGGTGGCTAGTCCTCACCTTTGGGGCACCCATGGAGTTGGTGCTGTAGAGCCTCGCGTTGTCGACGACGCCGCAGTATCCGCGGAACGCGGTGGCGAATCGCTTGTGCGACTGCAGCTGGGACTTGACCCTCACCGCTCTCCCCGTGATCACCGCTCTCCTGCCAATGCCAAACTTTTTTAGATACAAATGCTTCTGTGTTTCCACATTCAAGTATGAGCAGAAATCTTCCTCTCTGTTGGGTGAGATGTTCAGTACTTGAAGTAAAGTAGTTCGGCCAAATGGCGATAGCGCGAGATACTAGAATGAGCAGAATTTTAGCGATGCAGGGGCTAATTTTGGCATGGACTGAATTAGTAGGAGATTCACCTGATTCCTCTCACAACAGCGAGGTAGGCATCACAGACGACACCGACGAGCTCGATGCGGTAAGGCTTCCTCAACCTCATCTCGCTCTCTTCGTCGGTACTTCGGGCCTCGACCGGCTCCCAGTAATCCTCCGTGATCGACCCGTCTTCAGTGACCTTGTAGCCGACGCCCATGCGGTACCGCTGCCGGTGCACTGCCCTTGCCATGGCTACCGTTTGCTGGAAGAATGGCTCCCACGACAGCGTGCCATCCATGATCACGTCCCTCCCTTCGTTCAGGGCGGTCACCAGGAGGGATGAGGCCGCGTCCATCGATGACTGGTGCACCTGTATCGACGTTGTGAATCACGATATAAGAAGTGCATAATGGTTCATCAGCTAATTCAGTTCGGATAAATTGCTTGTTTCCTTTCAGTATAATTGAAATGATGAGTTTCTGGGTTTGCTTCAGGTTGGTTTCTGATATCGCTTTTGATTATTAGAAGTCTGAACCAGTAGAATGTGCAACCTTGTTCATTTTGATCAGTCAATTAATCGGTATATACTGTGCTACTCACATAGAAATATGCATATATATATATATATATAGCAATCATAGTAACACATACCAGCTCTGCTGTCTGCAACATGTCGTTGTGGTGGCCTCTTGAGCTGATGGCTCGATATATAACATCGGTTTCCTTGAATGCATCTGCCTCCACCACCACTGCATTTGCTGCTGCTCCAGACCAAAATGATCTACAAATTATAGGGTGATCAGCGTATAGACAAAGTCTTCTATTTAACTGCTCTACTTGCTTTGAGGAAAGTCTCGGTAATGTTTCTGTCTTCTCAAATCAGTTTTTAACAGCTCGGCATTTCTCGTCCATTTACTCGGCATTTTTGTGCAAAGTGTGCAGGTTGCCAGAAGAAATTTACAGTGAGCAACAAGTACAGAATTGATCAACTTACTCCTTTAGTATATCTTTAAGTACAGTGCTCTTGCCAGCTCCCATTCCACCACCCATCAGGAGTAGGACTGGGCTGCGATCACAATGTGCTACTGGGACCATCACATCGCTGCACTGTGCCGGACCTTGGGGAGATAGTCCTATGGCCTTCAGCTCTTCCACCAGTGTGGAGAATAGCCTAGTTACCTTCAAGTTTCTTGTGACCCTTTCGAATCTCTGACTCCTGTGTTTAGAGGAGATTCAGATACTAGACTTCAGTTTTGGTGTCAGAGAAACAGAGATCATTACCTGTAATTATATCTCATACTTATGACTGAACCAGATTGAGTTTATGTATTCTTTTTAAGAAGAAAATGCCATCTCAGATCTAAGTTGTAAACATATGCTCAAACTCCTCTGCCTAGGAAGTTAGGGAGATAGATGATGCATGAAGGGGCTTGTTAAGCATGCAGTTCTTGTGGTTTTATTTTCGTATTTTTTTCACATTTTTAATGGATTAATTCAACTACAGTTCTCCTATGCAGACATATTTCGCTTTAGAAACGGACAGATATACACAAGTAGAATTATTGTATCCCACTGGCAGTGAATTAATTGCTTTCATGATTAACAATAAGAAACGCAGACACAAACTGGACCAGAGAATTTAGCAATGCACTCATTCAAAGGGACATTTCCCGGAAAGTCTCATGACAAACCAACATGTGGTTGTGGGAGTAATTTAAAACCTTAGCACATGGGCACCATCTCAATCTCATCACTCCTGACCTCAAAAGATGCAGTTTCTGCTACAGAGCCCACGCTGAGCTCTGAAGTTGATCTAGTGCCAGGTTGACTAATTTATCACTCCGTCAGATAAAAGTAGAAGTCAACTGTGTGAATAATTCAAGGACGAAATCCAGCACGCCGATAAAGAAGAACTTATCAAACCACACACAAGAGGGACATACCAAGCTACATACACTAAGATGATGTAAGCTAAAAATAATGGGCGAAGCAAAGCAAAGAATAGACAACCACAACGCATTGACAGGCTCTACTATGACGCGTGCCGCTTAAAGAATGGATAATCAATCACCTAGTGGCCTCCAATACCATGTTCCTGAGCTTTCTCTTGGGCGCGCCTTCCACTGTCAGAACCTGTGGAGATCACACTGTATCAAATCAATATACAAAATATCAGTGGAAGAGCATCGTCGCAAGGAAGGAAGAAGAGAAGGTCGATTTCATTCAAAAGCCGTCGTCATCGTCGCTCCTTAATTTTTACCTGGGTGATCATGTAGGTGGAGCATTTCCAGTGGAAGGAGAAGTAGCCGAGTATGCACTTGTCGAGCTCCTCGATGAAGCTGACGATGAGGGAGCCGGGGTCGGCGGTGTTGTGGAAGAAGGCGAATATGTTGTCCTCGTAGCCCTTGTTCTTGCGCAGGTAGTCGTAGGCCAGCGTGCACAGGTGGGGGCACTCGCTGGCGTGGTCGAACCCGATTTGCCTGGCTGGAGAAGAAGAGAGGCCACAGGTTTTTGTCAGGCAGGCAGGAAGGTGCAGGGGAAGCTCCAAAACGGCATTATTGTCATAGGATTGTGAAGCTAGTAGAGCCAGAAGGAAGGAACATGCCGTGCGTCTGGATCTCTTTGATGGCGATGTGGGTTTTACTAGTTTATTGTATAAAAGAGGTGGAAATGATAGCGATGTGCATCCGGCAGGGTCACAGAAACATTATCTAATGTACAGTTTTTTGTGTATGGCATGGGCAAGTTGGGTGTCTAGTTAAATGTCCACCATGAGCAAGCAGAGCCGGTAATTTTAATTAACAAATCGAGAGGGGATGCTTGTGCAGCTGGGATTCCGGGCTGCGTCCCTATTTCTTGGATTGGGATCCGCTGGGGCAAGGAGCGGCAGCGGTGCGAACCACGAGAATCTGAGGATGTTCACCTGGTGAAATTGATCGCGTAATTCACTGGTACAAACTGAAGGATGAGCATAAAAGCAGCACAGACGAACAGGAACACTATTCAGATTATCAGGTAGGCCAAAACTGAAACGCGTAGCTGCTCCGTCGATGGATACAAGGCAAGGAGCGAAGAGCAAACAGCACCTAGCGGCGGGGCGGCTGCTGAAGCTAAAGCAAGGGAACGGGGCGGCGAGGGGAGGGGATGGAGAGTGGCGCAAGTACGTACCGACGTAATGGGAGAAGCGCTCGAGCTCCTCGACGCGGCTGGCGCTGGAGACGGCCAGGCGCGGCACCAGCGCCGCCGCGGGCCCGTCGTCCCTCATGCCCCCTCCTGACCTTCCGGCGGTTGAAGGCGAAGGGAGACGAGAAATGCGCTCAACAGGCCCTCCTCGTCCGCGGCAGTGAGATCAGACAGGGAGGGTGCGGCGTGGATTTGTTTATACGGAGCGGGAGCGGGAGCGGGTCGCCGATGCTTCTGGACAACCCACCCGAGGGTGGGTCGGAAATCCTGGAGCCCCGGGGGTAGGCGGTACAGTGGCGTGCCCCTAGCTAAGCTACGGAGCGGAGCGGACGGAATGCGCGGCCGGCCGGGCGGCGGCGATGGGGACGGACGGCCCGGGATTCGCGGGGTGGGAGCACTCGGCGGCCGCGGCGTGGAAGGAAAGAAGGAGAAGGCCTGGCTGCCTGTATGTATATGTATGGACGGTACGGTACGGTCCGCGGCCTCGCGACGGCGTAGAGGGAGGAGCGCGCGGTGGTGGTTGGTGGTGGTGGTGTGCAGGGTGCGGGGCCAACGGCCGGTGGCTGGCGATGGCGAGAGAAAGAAAGAAAGCGTACGGGTGAAATGATCGCGCGCGGGCAGTTTTGACTTTGCTGCCCATCGCCCACACGAGCAAATTTGACAATTTTGACCTCGGAACGAAATCATTTCATAGAATGAATTGGATGCGAAACTATTTCACTCTCCTGACCTTTTTGTGTAGCGTCCGTCACGCCGGTGCCACACCGTACTGTGCAGCGCCTAGCTCGGCGGCGTTGCACACCTGTCCACCGTGGCAGCCCCTGGGCCCGCACCCAGCAGTGCAGCGTCTCCGAGCTAGGCGCCACACATGGAATGTGCAGCGCCTAGACTCCGGGCTAGGCGCTGCACAAGTCTATAGCTATCCAGAAAGCAACAGAAGGTAGGCCTCCAGTTTGGGGTAAAAATTTCGCTAAGTGTTTGTGCAGCGCCTAGCTTTGAGGCGCCACACTCTACAGTGCAACGCCTTGCGGCTAGGCGTTGCACTGTATAGTGTCGCGCCTCCGCGCTACGCGCTGCATAAGTCTGTAGCTATCCAGAGAGCCACAGAAGGTAGGCCTCCAGTCTGGGGCAAAAATTTCGCTAAGTGTTTGTGCAGCGCCTAGCTAGGAGGCGCCACACTCTACAGTGCAACGCCTAGGCTCAAGGCGCTGCACTATAGAGTGTGGCGCCTCCGGGCTAGGCGCTGCACAAGTCTGTAGCTATCCAGAGAGCAACAGAAGGTAGGCCTCCAGTTTGGGCCAAAAAATTCGCTAAGTCTTGTGCAGCGCCTAGCCTGGGGGCGCCACACTGTACAGTGCAACGCCTTGCTGATGGGCGCTGCACTGTAGAGTGTGACGCCTGCCAGCTAGGCGCTGCACAAACACTTAGTGTTTTTTGGTCATTCATACTGGGTCATTTTTAGCCACACTTCAACATTTCGTATAATAAACATTAAGGTTAAAAAGTGTTCACCAAAGACATCATTTCTTAGAAAGGACCATCACAATAAGTTCAAGTTTAACATAGAGCTACCACCACTCCAAGTTCAACGACATAACAAATTCCACATTACTAATAGCTACGACCACTCCAAGTTCAACGACATAACAAATTCCACATTACTAATAGCTACGACCACTCCAAGTTCAACGACATAACAAATTTCACATTACTAATAGTTACCACCACTCCAAGTTCAATGACATAACAAATTCCACTCTAAGTTCAACATTATAAATAAAGGACGATGACTAGTGCTTTCCGCGCTTGCTGGCTCCTCCCCCCTCTTGACGCTTATCTTCTTCACCTTCCTAGGAAGAGGAACCCGCTCCGGCTACGGCTCCGGTTCCTCCACGTCATCTACATTGTCATCCAAATAGTCATCCAAAGCCGCCATCCGCGAGGTGCCGACCGTCCTTTTGCCTCTTTGGCCTCTTTGGGTGAAGTCTTCAGGTGTGTACTTGTTGATTCCCTTCCTAGGCTTCAACTCGTATGCAGACCGAGCCTGGTACGTCCCCACGGTCATATCATCAGCAACCTATGCATCAACAGAAGATATGGAAAGACCGTGTGTGAGGATATGGTTAGCAATGCATCAACAAATGGATATATATCGTCATGCCATACCTCTTGGGTGACCACACCCACATCCTCATCCGCGAAAGGTTCACCATGGCCCTGCCCCGAAGCGGGATCTGATGGTGTCGCCGACCTAGACCGTTCTGGTGATACATACTCGGGCCACGACAACCGAAAAGGTTTGATAGCCGCCTTAACTTTTGGCCCTGGCGCTGCAACATGTACAAGTGAATGAGACATGGAACGTAGCAACATATGTCAAGTGCTAGTTTGAAGGAGATGTGAACCTTAATGAATGCTCGAAGTGCACCTTCCCCATCGCTTTTGCCAGCCGGGGTTGTTTCCAGAATAGTCTCGGTCTCATCAGCTGCTTTCTTGATCTGGGCACGCTATGAACAGAAACGGTACCATAGTGTTAGGCAAGCGAAGATGTGAATAGTGCGAATGGAAAAGCAAAAAGGGCTAACCACAAAGTTCATCATTGGAGCTGAAGGGATCACTGAGTTGCCTTTCCTGACTAATGCGTTGTACTGGTGCTGGGCTACCTCATCAAAAACGATGGGTTCTTCCAGAATCTCCTCAGCATACGCCGGCTTGCATACCTCCACGCGGGTACTTGCAAGAAACCATGTGAGATAGTTGTTGAACGCGATCGGGCAGTGCTCACGAAGCTGGGCTCGTTTTCCAGCCCTTGCTTGCTCCACACTAAGAGCGAACTGCAGGACATACTTCCTGTGATGGTTGGCCCAATCCTTGATCTTCTGCTGCTTTTTCCTATCCAATCTGCAAGTTAGAAACAGAATATTAGCATCATCGAAACCGTCGAGAAGCTGCTAAGGGCTCAAGGTTAATTATATCTTACGCGTGTAGCAACTTGTCCGTGTCCTCCCACTTCGGCGGGTGTGGCTGGAACAAACCAAACTGGCGGAACACCCGATGTGGCAGGTGAAGCTCAACCGCCCAGTTGCATATCAGTGGGCACCGCATATGCCAGAGATCTCTATCCCTAGTGCACATCGGATTCAGCCTGAACTCCATAGGGTTACCAAAACTCTCTCCTTTTCCATACGGCTCCCATTCCACCTGCAAAATGGGATTGAATGCAAAATTGATATCGAGTTACGATACAAGCATGATAATCACTTATGCAATGTCGGTTCACCTGCTCAGGCGTGATCGCGTCCAGCTCGCTCTTGTACAACTTGTACATGGCCGAGGGATCATCCGTCGTCTCATTTAACACATCCCACTTGTAAGCCCAAGTGGGGAGCCGTAGTGGGTCGTCTTTGTCGTCCCAATCTTCGTACTTCACGGTCTTCGGTCGTCCAACCGGCAAACGCTCCCAGCTCCATATGGAAAGTGCGAGCAGACAACCACCAATACCTCCAGTGTGCCTACATCAGGCTTCTTCCAACTGCACATAAAAGAGAACATGGTCAAATTTGCCGCAAGAGCGCATTGATAATGTATCAATGAAGTGAAAAGGAAACAACTTCATACCTGTCGATACAAGTAAGCCAGTGTCGCCGAACCCCAACTCCATTTGCTATCGAAGACGGTCAACGCCTTCAGCCACATCCATGGAGCATTCTTGCCTGTGCCATCAGCAAACATAGTCCTGGATATCACGTACCACATGTAGACACGAGCATATGTCTTCACCATGTCCTCATTAGCATCCTCAGGGCAAGTACTGAAGTTCGATGATATCCACGTGAACGTAGCGCCGGCTGCGACTCTTTCCTTCTTCTTATCTTCTGCTTCTGGTTCCCGAGGCTCCGGAGGAACCATACCGATAAGGGCATGCATCTGCGCGCGCCACCCATCAGAATCGGTGTTCATACATAAAGGATTCCCATCGATAGGAAGACCGGTGATCATAGCAATATCCTGGAGCGTCACGGTCATCTCCCCGGTCCGAAGATGGAAAGTGTGTGTCTCCGGCCTCCAATGATCAATAAGCGCGGTGAGTGCTGCAGCATTGTTGGGTGGCGTCGACCGGCGGACCAACTGAATGAAAGGGAGAAGTCCTGCCTCCCTTACATACGGTGTGTACCGCTCATCATAGCGCATCCATCCAAGGGTGACCCCGTGAGACCGAAGCTTCAGAGGTGCAAGCTCCTACAAACAAACAAATTATAACATTACATATGGGGCATTTGTGTTTGAAAAAATACGAAATTCATAACACCGGCCACTTTCAGTATTACCCGCTGCTCCACCGACATAGCGTACGACCGGTGTTGTTTGTCCCAATGATCATCGAGAAGCCAAACCATCCTAACAATTTCAACAAAGCATTCTTGTCAACACGATTATCTTTTCAATTCAAAAAAACTAAAGTAGGCCTACTACATGCAAGATTCAAAGCATATGTATCCAAAGCATTCTTCTCAATACGAGTATAATTTCAGTACAGATAAACTAAACTAGGTCTACTTCATACAAATAACTTTTCCATAGAAATAACATGTCAATCTATGTATCCAACCATATCTTTTCAATAAAATAAAATAAACCAGGGTTCCACAAATCAAACAAACAAGGGTTGTAATACATGCAAGATTCAAATCTAATCTAATCAAACAAGGATTTCCCAAATCTTCAAAATACCATATTTTGTATGGATAGAAAGAAGGGGATCGGAGGAGAGTACCTTCTAGGATGGATTGGTGAAGAAATGCACGGACCAAATCGTCGGATCTGAAGGATTTGGGAGAGGGGATTGAGAGGGGGAGAGGAGGAAGCCGCCGGCGCGCCTGTTCTGTAACTCCTCCTGGAACGAATGGGTGGGGTGGGGGGAGGGGAGCGGGCGGCTGCCATCTAAGTCACGGTGCAGCGCCGCTGCACATTACATGTGTGGCGCTGCACTGCTGGGTCCGGGGCCCAGGGCTGCCACGGTGGACTGGAGTGCAACGCCCCCGAGCTAGGCGCTGCACCGTAGGGTGTGGCGCCGGTGTGACGGACGCTGCACAAAAAGGTTGGGGGAGTGAAATAGTTTTACGGGCAGTTCATTCTGTGAATTGATTTCGTCCCGAGGTTAAAATTGTCAAATTTGCCCCACACCACAGATTTATTTCACTTTTCTTTCTGGAAAAGAAGGGGCTCTCGAACCGCACGGTCGCAGCAGGCAGGCTGCCATGTGCTCCCGGCGACGTCTTCCGATCTTCTCGGCCCGCGTCCCCCGTCGCGTCAACAATGCACGCCTCCCTCCCTCCCTCCTTGACTCGTCACGCGCCAGGAACCTGCCGGTAGGCAGGCGGCGAATGACCCGACCGACCAAAAGCGTTCGATCATGTCCTGCTAGTCTGCTACGTAGGCACTAGGCAGCGACTGACGCACAAATGCCA
Organism: Aegilops tauschii subsp. strangulata; assembly: GCF_002575655.3. NCBI lineage: Eukaryota > Viridiplantae > Streptophyta > Magnoliopsida > Poales > Poaceae > Aegilops > Aegilops tauschii. The sequence goes on from NC_053035.3 coordinate 432,559,951, forward strand.
ACTACTTCAACATTTCCGCTCACTATGATGAGAAGATCCCTTTCGAGGAAAGAAAGGTTAGAACGGCGGGCGACTGGTCTAATAATGCGCTCACTCCAGTCAGTCAGTCAGTCAGTCAGGCACTCAACAGCAAACTTGAAAGCAGCCGGCGACAGCGCTTTACGGAAATGTAAACTGTATCCCTTTTCTTTTCTCCCCTTTTTTAAAGCTAAAGGTTTCAAATTACATGCCCATGGCGGGACAAGCATCTGTTACAACAAGCATTATTTTCTTCCACTGTAAGACTCGCTGACTGTATACAGGCATTATATCATCGCATCACCAGCGCCCGTTGTTGGCCTGGCGCCGATACGCGGCTGCGGCGGAGCCCACACCGTTCACCCCGCTAGCCAGGTTGCTGCTGTAGTCCCCCATCTGGTGGTGGTGCTGTGGGAACCCATTTGTGCTCAACGATCCGAGATTCATCGACGACGGATTGACGGGGCTATGCCCGCCATACAGCCAAGGCTTTGATGTGCTCATGTCAGACAGACCACCATTGGTGGAGTATCCATCCAGCGAGGAGAACTGTATCTCCCTTGTCCCCTGCCCCTGGAGAGGGCTCATGTCGTAGGCCCTCGAGAACCCATCGTCGTAGTACCGGTCGGTGGAATTAAACCGACTGGGGCTGCTGACAGAAGCCAGCATCTCCGGATCTGCCAGGCTGCCTCTGCTAAACCGCCCAGGACTACCCACAGAAGACATCTCAGAATCTACCAAGTTTCCTCTGCTAAACCGCCTGGAACTACTGAGAGAGGCCATATCCAAATCTGCCAAGTTGCCTCTGCTAAACCGCCCGGGACTGCTAACAGAAGCCATTTCCGAATCTGCTATGTTGCCCCTCAGCGAAAATGGCAGACCATAAGCATGGTAATCATGGCGCATAGGCTCTGCCTTGCTGCCATTGCTCTGTCCCTCGTCGAGCAAATCATTGATGATGTCAAGGTGCTGATATTCTTCAGCCACGGGCGCCTGTGGCTGCTGCATGACAAAACTGACAGGAGCCTGTCTAGGTGGTTGCAATCCTCCAAACCTGCTGAAGTTTTCTGTCTCAGTGCCCCGTGTCTGATGATAAGCATCATCTTTCCAAGTTTGTTGATATGCGTGACCATTTGTCGTCCGTTGGTAAGGGGAATCGTCCCTCCAGAGATGATTGTTGATGCTACTATCACCTTTCCATGGTTGCCAACTATCAAGTGTATCTGAATTCCCCAACCCAGATTTAAATCCATGCCTAGCTGACAACAACTGATCATTCCTCCCAGCAGGAGGCATCATTAATGACGCAGTTGATGCATATGTTGATAGCGGCTGCGAAAGTGCAGTAGCTTGTCCCAGGGAAGTTGACTGATATGAAAGAATTGAAGAGGATGTACCCAGACCAGCCTTACCAAGGATGGCATTACGGTAGGTCTGTGGAACATACGCTGGGGCAGAAGGGGAAGGATCATTTCCTGATCTTCCAGCTGCTTCACTCGCTGAGCGCGAAAGCAATGTAGAAACTTGAACTTGTGGGGTAGCTGGTACAGTTGTTCTTGGTGTAGGGAATACAGGGGCACTTGAAGGCCTTGATGTTGTGACAGCAACCTCAGAAACTCTGGTGGATGTGACCTTTATAGGAGTAGTCTCTTCCCGAGCTTCTGAATAAGTGGTGGAAGAAGTTTGTGGCGATGCTGAGGGAAGTGGAGCAGCTTTATCAACTTGTGGTAGTCTTGGCGGCGCTGGTATGGATTTATCAACTTGCAGTGATCTTGAAGGAGTGCCAGCATCCTTAGCAGATGGTGGTGTTATGGGTACAACTAGAGAAGATTTACCAGCTGATGGAGATTTTAGAGGTACCAGATTAGCTTTATCGGTCGCTGGAGATTTCAGAGGAACCACAGCAGCTTTAGCAGCTGCTGGAGATTTTGGAGGAACTGAAGTAGCTTTATCAGTCAGTGGAGATTTTGGAGTAACTGGAATAGCTTTATCAGTTGGCGGAGATTTTGGAGGAACTGGAGTAGCTTTATGAGTTGGCGGAGATTTTGGGGGAACTGGGGTAGCTTTTTCAGCTGGTGGAGATTTCGGACGAACTGGTGTAGCTTTATCAGTTGGAGGTGATTTGGGGGGAGCTGGAGCAGCTCTATTGATTCGTGGCGATCTTGAAGGCAGAGGAACATCTTTATCTGTATCAGTTGGAGTTGATTTTGAGCTATTCGGAGGTGCTCTAATTGGTTGCGGTGTCAAACTTGATCCATGATCTTTGTTTGAAACTGGGTCAACCTTTGTTCTGGTAGGGGCCTTAACAGGCACAGCTTCAGTACTCGTGGTGGCTGGCATGCCTGAAACAGCTTCTTCTGGCACACCATTGGCCAGAGGGACCTCCTTATTGGCTGTTCCATTGGCTTTTACATCATTCGTAACTTCAGGGGAATGTTCCGGGCTCTTCAGAACATCAGGTGGCTTCTCCGTAGAACTGGATGAGGATGATCCATTTGTCTTTGTTTGATTTTCCATTGCTTCAAAGTGAGCTTTGAAAAGTTTTCTCCCCTCAATGTTTTTCTGAAATATACATAGAGAAAGATAGGTTACAGAAATGAATTAGTTGAAGCTACGAAGCAGGAAGACAAGACCCAGGCAGTGCATCTGGTACGAGTGACTACTGTACATACATTTATCTGTATTGTATGCACTTGAGAAAAGGGTTTTCCTTTCCCGTAAGGAAAAAAGGACATATCGTTTTTTCCAACCAGATACTACCATGCAGGGTGGTGATCAGGGATAGAAAAATAAACCAGAACCTTTTTGCAGTTAAAAGTTGTTTCGACCACAGACCGTAAATACCTTGTCCACTTGACAAACAAAAAAGCATGTAACAAGTGCGTGGACATTGTCGACCAGCACAGCACAGCACAGAACTTAGGAACAAGTCTACCTGAACAGTGTCGATGTGAGATGTGAACACATGAATTTATCCAGACTGAATCAGTACTCAAATGAATAGAAGATGTATCGTTAACCATTTCAAAACTAATTTCAAACCATCTAATGCTAGAGATTATAGAAGTACATAAGAGTTATGGGAACATATATTCCATATCTATTAAGTTTAAAACCAATTCTTATAATTCAGATCCTTCAACAACCAAACATATGTAGAAACTCGAAAATACAGCAGAACTTTGAACATCGTGACAATAGAAAGGCAATGATATTTTCGAAAGAGTAACTCCACCTCATGGAGACGCTGCCCCAGCTCACGAAGTCTATCTTTCAAGGTGAGTAGAACTGTATCCCGGTCCAATTTTGGAGCAGTGCCACAGCCAGAACTATTGCGATCTGAACTACCAGTAACACTGGAGGAGGGAAGGCAATCGTCTTCTTCGGCATAACTGATAATGCTTATGCCCTTGTTACGCTGATTTTTCCCTCTGCACAAGTTCAGTTAGCCCAGGTGCCATCTTACAAGAACAATGCAAAACTTTAAACATATCGTCTTCACCTACCTATTTGGTGACACGTGATTTCTGCTGTCTGGCAAATTGTTTATTTTGCTGTGAATACCATTCATAGCAGTAGAATCAGCTGAAAATGCTGATGAGTTGGCCTCCATAGAGGAGACTCTCTTTCCATTCATAGGTCTAGAACTGTCCAAATGATCTGGCCCATCTGAAGCACCTTCTTCCAAGGTAAGGCCAACCTTCAGTGCCACTTCTTCTGCCTGCTTAGATGGTAAGCCATCACTATCATCAACTGTGATTTCGTCATTAAGTCTTTCCAGAATTCTTGCTTCAGATTTATCTTCTCTTTCCTTGTCTTTAACCTTACGGTTGTTCTTCTTTTGTTTGGCCTGAAAAGAAATAGTTTAAGAACACACCAGCAGAAAACAAGAACAATGCAGTAGAAAAGAAAGCATCAACCAAACAATGAGATATTAGACCCAAGGGTATTTAAACTATGTACACATTAGAAACGAAAACCATGCACAAAACTACTAAAGTATCCATTGAGATACACACAAATCATAATAACTTCACCACAAGAAATAAAGCTGATCTTCAAGAATGGTGTAGCACAAAATGTAACCAACATAGGACTAAGTGCTAATACTTGTATCTCGATTCTCGAATACACATAAAGGGGATCCAGGGTAGGGAGACGGGTAAAATATGTGCAGTCAAGAGTTCTAGAATATTCCCACCACAAAATAAGGTTAGCTGTGTGGGTATCATATACCAGAAAGAAAACTGTTCCTTTGTAACAGGATAACACGCATGACATGCCATACATCTATATTCTATAGGTTAAAAAGCTCTTTCAAGCTCGGGAAACTTATGCAAGTTTTAGCTGGACTATGGGCCAAGTTCATCACAAGACATCAAGCTAAGTTCTTTAAATGTTTTCACAACATAACCGAAAACTCAAGAGAAAAGAAGTTAAAAACTAGAAGGATTCCAAGTTTACAGCTAGTTCTCAGTACAAAACACAAGCTGCCTTGTTTTATTCATCCCAGCAATGAGTTCCAGGCAGTTCATATTCAATAATCATCCACTGCCACTTCATAAAAGTAGTGAAGGATATGAAAAATTATGACTGATGAAAAATGAAAAATATAGTGCATCACTGAAACTCAAAACAATGCTTTAGCATGCATCAAGACCAATCAAATACACAAGAAGAATTATAAATCCTAACTCGCAATGATCACCCGATAATTTAAGTCCAATAATTACTGGGCAGAAAAATTGTTCCAGAAACTATAGCTGTTAGCTAGAGAGTTGGTCCCTACTCTGGCATTCCTAAATAATAATGGCAATACAACATTCAACCTAAGAAACTAAGCGAGAAAAAGGCCCATAGAAAAGTAACCTGTTTTTTCTTTGCACGCTTGTCCTTTTCGTTCGCACCACCGCCACGCTTTCCCTTCGTCTCATTTTCAAGTCCCGCTGCTTCCTCCTCACGGATTAGCTCTTCTTGCCTCTTCAAAGCAACAGCTTCTTGGTATGCAACTTCAATTCCACTGACACAAGCAAATATGCAAGAATCAGAAGCAACAGATAGTTGATCACATTATAGAACAACTGACCCACAGTTGAAGATTCATCTACCCAACTTTCTTTCAAACTTATATAGAAAAAATGCCTTTAATTTTCATTTGTAAACTACAAACAGCAGAAAAATAGTTCAGTCTATTTTGAGCTAGATAACCGCATGGCCCTTGCTTCTTTACAAAATCACCAAAACATTATTCACCAAATACAGACAATGGAGCAGAACCTCACAAAAAAAGACAGAACTAACTTGTGCCACAATCTTATACTTCTTCCAGAAACAGGTAAGTGCTGTTTCAGACACTGGTGCCCAAAATACAATTGACCACCAATTTCTGTTGTAATATATTATAAAACCTATTGCCTTTTGTTTATAAGAAAAATCTGATCATATCACGTTCATGTGTCTAACCTAATTGTTCATTTAGATAACTGATCAAAGGAAAAATAGTTTGGCCGCACACAATCAAGAATAGTTCTTATGTTTTACACTTTTAGTTGATCAAGCTTTTGCTGCTAATGAGTATAACATAAATTTCAGTACAATAAGATATGGCTCAATATAGAATTAACCAATTCAGCACCTTTTGTAGTACTTCGTAACTGGATACAATTTAAGCCTCGAACATTCAGATCAGACAAACTAAAACCTGGCTCTACGTTTCATAAAGTTTGCTATGTCCAGGATGTTTGCCCCTAGCAAAATCTTGAAACTTCAAGGGTTAACTAGCCGTATTCAAATGTTCAGCTGCTCAAGACTCTGAATAAACGAGCCCACAAAGCTTGAGGAACAAACACATACCTATCACTTCTAATTTGGGCCAATATAACGAAGTAGCTTTAACTTTAAGTAATAAGATCAATATACAGAAAACAGTTGTTACCTAAATATGTGAGATAGCACAAATGTTTCAAGTATCTTCCGCCCAAGCTCAGTTAGGCGTCTTTCTTCGCGCTCCATAGAGATTTTGTTAACCTCGCCGGAACTACCATCCTATGAAGATGGGCATAGTTACAAAATGATTAGGTGCGACAGTTATTTCACTGACACAATAGACTACAGTTTCAAATTTGAGCATTACAGATGTTTCAATATCATATGATAAATACAAGCTCACCAGTACCTGCTGTACTGAGCTAGTTCAAACAACATCATAAGCCCATCCCAAACCAACATATCATTCAGTGAACATATACTAGGCAGTTCAAACAAGAACCTACAACCTCTCTTTGAACAACGGAAGAAATTGGACGAGCTGCAGTAAGGTAGGTATTGTTCATATCACAAAAGGAGGTGCAGCAACTACGCTACTTGAACGACATATTGCAAATCCAGTAGAAAAACTTTATAAATTAGATTAACAAACAGTATGCATAGATATAACTAAGACACTACTAGCAAGTAGTAAAAAATATATATCCTAATAAACTCAAAAAAAATGTTGCAATATATCAAACCTCATTAATCATACCTTCATGCGGCTCTGGGAACATTTGTCATCCTTCGGAGATACTGGTTGACAAGGCAAGGGTTCCAACGCTGCTCTCTCAAGTAAAGTTATAACATCACCAGCTAAAACAAATATGTCCATATCAACATTGACCATGGGTGCAGGTAGTTCATCCAATTCTGCTATTTTTGTTCTCCCTTTCTTGCCCATGCTCTGGTATTCGAGTGCCTTCAGACCCGTATACAAAGAGTCCATCACTAATGTTGAAGTAACCTCTTTCTCTACAAAGAAATGCTTCACCAGTACTTTAAGTATGATATCAGTCTTCTCTCTGGACATACGGTGCCTGGTTCTTGGGTCAATTGCTGACCAGAATGCACGAAAACTGAAAGGCCAACAAAGATTTCAATCTGTAAACATAATATGAACAAACATGCAACATTGACTTGTTGTGATGTATACTAGAAAAGATAATGGCATCACCTGGACCATCTAATTTTGTCCTCAATGAGCTTGGTAAGTTTATTTCTTCGTTCCTCGATAAAACGTCGGTAAATTTGTTCTATATTGGTCGTATAGACACGGAGCAATTCTCTTCGGTAAGGACGATCAAGGCAACGAAATGGTCTGTCCACTTTCTCCCTTCAATATGAAAATAGAGCAGTCTAATGTTACATGATAGTTCACAGTTGATTCTACATATAAAGAGAAAACAGCTGCAGCTATCTACTATATAAAGTAGCTGAGCATAAACCATCTGGTCTGCATGAGTTACTAAAGATTGACCAAAAGAATAAGACAATGGAACTACATGCATTGCACTCCCGCCATGGGAATAGCCGAGTACGATTTATAGGAAGAAACAATATATTCAGAAAAATTGGCATTTTCACAAATGTTGTTCTTGCAAAGACATGCTCAGATGAACAGATCGAACAGTTCCCTTCTGTCTTCTGAGACATGAATTAGAGGCATAATGATAAAAAAAAATAGCTACCAATCATGAGCATAGACAGATTAACTACCTGATAACTTGAACTTGAGCAATTATTTCAAGAACATCGTCCACGAGAAAACCATCCTGAATCTTTGACAACTCCATAAACTTTTTCCATCCCCAATCATGCTCCTTCTTCCAGAACCTATGCAAAGTGTCTACAAAAATTACTTCATTAATGCCTGAACAAGGTGAAAAGATAGATAGATATACTGTAGCTTCCTATGAAGAGAACAAACCAAGTTCAGCTCACCTGAGTATTTAATTTTCTTAGGATCCATATTGCCTACAGCTATAGTGAACTGTGCAAAATGGCTCCATCCTGAAATTTTCATACTAGAGTCAGATAAGTAATTTCCAATGTGTGCAAGATAGCTGCAAACATGGTAACAACATCAAACCTGGGAGGAGTTTGTCATGGTTAGCAACACAAAGAAACAATGACAAGTGATTGGAGACATCACATCCTTGAGGGTATACAAGTATATACCTGTGAAATAACAATTGGAAACAACAAGGGAATCAACATCTGTGCATACAGAGAGGAACAAATATACACCAGAAAAATGAGTCATGAAGCTTTCAGATTTGTTCATTTAGCCCTCAGCGAAGCTACAACATTAAGCCATCAGCAAAGCTACAATATTAAGCCATCAGCGAAGCTAAAAACCTTTCTGAAGGTAAAAATGTAAATTTTGGTGTCCAAAAGAGAAAAAAATGGTATCGTATACCAAGACGCACTGCGTCAACGGTAACAGAATAATCAAAACAGACATATCAGGACCCTGAACTTCCAGTCCTTACTCCTCCCTCCCTGCTCCACCCACGTGAAATAAATACTAAAGTACAATGTAAACCAAACATGTCAAAACATTGCACATACGAGAAAAGGATTGTGTGGCACTCTCCAATCTCCAGCTTAAGGACAATATTTTTTATTCAGATCATGCACTTCTTGGGAAAGGGCCAATACATCAACAAAACATGCAGAGGTAGGCTCTATAATCATAAATGACTGGGGTGCACAGAGTGACAGAAAGGAAAACATAGCAAGACAAAATTGCCCCATATTACATTTTATAAATACCAACACGAGAAAAATCAAACAAATGACAAACTACAGGAAAGCAAGATAATGTATGCATCATTACTGCCATGCAGGAAGCAAACTCTTGAATTATATGTCCCCACACGAGGCAAAAAGAAAATGCACAAGGTAAACCACGAAACACAGGCGTCCATGCAGGCTGGGCTATCAAACAGAGTAAAAGCTATAATTTCACCAAAACATGTAGAACCCACGACAGATTTCACCCCCCTCAGTTCCCAGGTAACATTTGAAAATAGATCATTGGTCAAGTTGTTGAACAAGGTTGTCAAAAGGCACTTTACCATTTGTAACCACCAGCCTCAAACGGCTCACTTTTCATCTCTCTCTTCTTCTCCTTGGAAAAATTCTCAATCCTCCAAGTATGCCGACCGTATAATTCTGAAGGTTTAGGGCCTGCTATCAGAGTCGAGAGAAATGAGATTAAACACACAAAAAACAAATACAGCTTCCACATCTCAGAGGAAGTTATCCTTAAAGGAAGTTCAATCAATAGCATGATAAGACTTGCATCACGGTAAGGAAATAGATTTATCCATGCAATGAAAGCAAATCTTGACACAAACAAATTTAATTTGGGCAAGTATCAGCATGCAAATTAACTACTCCCTCCGTCTGGAATTACTTATCGCGGAAATGAATAAAAATGGATGTATCTATCACTAAAATACGTCGAGATACATTCATTTCTCCGACAAGTAATTCCGGGCGGAGGGAGTATTTAAAAGATTGTTCCAATTTAGAATAGAAGAAGAAAAGATTGCATCAACGAGACAACTAATGACATCGTGAAGTGGCACAAAAAGAGAAGGTAAATGAATTATTTCATTGTAGAAAAAGAGCGACAGAAAGTGATCCTCAGTTTTCAGCTTGTAGAAGCTATTTAAGATGGCCAGTTTAAGACAGTGTTGAGTGACAAACAATTAGCACCACAAATCATTAAATTGCCTACGCGATATTTAGCTCAATATTAATTGCATGGTATTTTAGAGTGCAATAGACTAGGTGCTTATGGATAATCTCAAGAAATAAATAAAGGCATGATCACATTTTATTTTATTTACAATGGAATACTGGAAAGATAGCTTAATCTTTATATACTACGCACCAAGCTCTAATATGCATGCAGTTTGAGTTTAATCATAAATGGTAAATGTCTTGAATCAACTGACATTCTGGTCTAACCATATCATGATTTCTGCCTTTTTCATTGAAGACAGGTAATAAGACAAATTAAAGCTCTCTGTATTTATATTTTCTACATTAAGAATCGGATACAACAAGACTTTCTAAATGTGAGAGCCATGCCAAACGCTATCTATCATCATGCCCATGCAACGTCTGCATTTCTAATCATGGCACTAAGTCCCAGCAACCAGCACGAACCAACCTTGGATAACATGGCACTGCAAAATGAACCAATATGTACTGATGAATGGGTCACAAGCTCCACCCTTACAGCTTGACAAGATAATTTGGTGCACATAGGAGGAGGGGGTATAGTGTATCAGCTGCCCAGTTCGTGCTGGACTATTTGAACATGCCAATGATTCATTCAAGTACAAAAGGCATCACAGCAATCCATACCAAGATAGTTTCCACAGCATGTCGCGCCAAAATAACATGCTAATCAAACCACGCAACCATATATGCAAGTGCATTCACGAACCAGGATCATCATCGTCGTAATCGGTGTCCCAAAATGGCGGGGACGTTGAAGGGCTTCCGCTCTCGCCCTGGTCACAGGACCGCCACTCGGACAAGGACTCGCCGGACAGGCTGCGATCGTCATCCCTCATCCCAGCCGTGCTCGCAGAAGAATCATCGGTTGCTGAGGCACCAGCCATCAGCAAACCCTCCAGCTACTTCGGACAACCTTATCCGCGGCTGCATGCATAAACGACAACGGAATTATTACTTTTGAGCTGAGTCCAGCACACCACAATGCTAATAAAACCAGTGCTCTTATCCGATAAGATCCCCACAGCGGTATCAAGTTTACTAAGTCGCGACAAAACCGTTATCAGACCGGCACAAAACCCACCGGAGGTATCAATCAAGTCTACTAATGCCTCCCGACAAAACCGTTATCAGACCGGCAAAAAACCCACCGGCGGTATCAAGTCTGATAACTACCGACAAAACCGTTATCAAGGCGGCACAAAAACCCCTTGAACAAGCCTATCACAGTCCACCCAGTACAGAACCTTCCAATACTGTCAAATTCGACAATCTGATGACCTCTACTCGGCAGAAGACGGCCTTCCATCCGTGAACTCCACGCCCTACAGCTCCCTCTAACCTCTGACCGCTACTCTAGCCCGTCCAGCGGGGCAAGGGGATCTACCCAGCGCCCATTTCGAGAGCCCTTCTCGCGGAAACGCGGCATCCCGAGCTGACAGCGCCTCCCGGTGGGGAAAACAGCCAGCTCGCCGTCGGATCAGCCGGGGCCGCGACGAGGCCGAGCCGGCACGCGACCGCCCGAACCCTAGCCCCGCAACCCCGCGAGACGCGGCACCGCCCGCGCCCGCCCTCCGTGGGGCGGGCGCGGGCCCTGATCTAAGCGGGACGAGACGGGAGGCCCGAGGGTCCGTACCTGCCGCGGCCGCCGCCCGGGGCAGGAGCGGTGCTGCGGCGGCGGGGGACGGGGAGTGTGCTGGGCTGTGCTGCGGCGCGGCGCGGCGCGGCGGGGCGGAGCTGCGGAGGGGGGGCTCGAGAGGGGTGAGGGGAATACGGTCTTGGATTGGGGAATTGCGATGCGTAGCAGCGAGACGGGAGGAAGGGGGGAATGGAATGGAAGGGGAGGGAAAAAAAATCGAGGGGAGAGGGTGGTGAGGTGTGTGACCTTTGGCACGGTCTGATTCCCCTTTCGTCCACTCCTTCGCTTCGCTCCACTTCACCTGCGATGCGATGCGCGTTGGGCGGCGAGCGGGGGGAATGGCCAACCGAAAAGGGCAGGATGACCGACGGGATGGTTTGGGGAGGTGGGGTGGGGTTTTCTTTCCGTGCGCGCGAGGGAGCGAGCGAGCGAGCTTTGTGGACCTGCGCGTGGTCGGTCGGCCCGGTGAGGTCACGCGGTGCACGGTCCGGATCGGGCGTGAGCCGTGCTCGTTGTGTTGAGTGAGCCTCTCTCTCTGTGTGAGTGTTGACAATGGTTTCTTTTCTTTTCGGGAAAGGCTTTTCCCCTTTCGGTTTTCAGCATCTTCATGCGTGTTTATCCTAAAAAAAAAAGATGGTGGTTAGTGGCGACTATGTTATCTTTTCTTTTATTTACGCGCGTGTGTTTGCGCCTTTGCGGCGCTGTGTTGGATCTCCGGTGTCCACTTGATGCGCCTTCGACTTTCTTTCATGCGGAGATATTCGACGGTTGGTTGCTCTGTGTCATCTTCTCTTCTTAACAGGTGTCGAGTAAGGCCGCTTCTTAGGGCAATGTTGCACTCGGCCGTCAGAAGGCATCGCGGGCAGTCAGGATCACCCGTGAGATCTCCGCGGTGGCACCCCAGGATATCGTCCTCGGCCCCGAGGCATCTCCGTCTTTTCAAACAAACCCCATCACCGTCCCTCGAATCTGTAGCCTCCCATTCACAGCAGCGTTCACCTCTCCTTCCTCCTCGTGGCGCCGCCGCCACTCCGCCATGACAAGGAGAGATGATCTTACCCAAGCTTCAACGGGGACGAACCGAAGATGGCGAGAAGTGAGCGCACCTCCACCTACCCTCCTCCACTGTTCCTCTCTGCGGCCATGAGAAAACAGCGAGCCGCCGCACTAGAGGCGGCCGCTCTCTGGCGACGGAAGAACACGATCCAGCATACCTGGGGCAATCAACGCCGCGGATATGAATGCGAACCCGTAGGTTTGTCTCTCTCCACGTCTCAAGAATCTCAAACCCTAAATCCTCCTTCCTTGTGTACTCAGCCGTTGTTCGGCGATGCTCCGACCTGCCAGCCCCCATGCCAGTGGCTTGGGTTAGCGGTGAGGACGGGTGAGTCCATTGGCTAGTAAGCCTACGACACTTGCTCCACTGGGTAAAACCATGTGCTCCCATTGGCTTTTGCATCATGGGGTGTCGCTCTTTTTATGCGGTTTTCGGCATCTGGTCTTTTCCCTGTTACTGGGCACATGTCCACGCGTGTGACTCTGTGTGATGGTTTTTGTTAGCTCGTTCGCCTATGTGTTGTCGTTGTCTTTATCATGCCTCTTTCTGCATTTTCTTCTCTTTTCCTTATTTCTCTTTCCCTTCACCACTGTCGCCTTATGCTTCGCCAAGCCCGTCCCTTGCTTTGGCCCGCTGGAGGTATACTCTGCAACTCATCCCTGCTATCCGATGGCATTCGTCCTTCCTGCTAGTTGAGGTTCCTGCTATCCGATGGCATTCGTCCTTCCTGCTAGTTGAGGTTCTTCCTCTTTACTATCTTCGTTCTCTTCTCTTGCCTAACTGTGCATGTGCCAGAGGTGCGATCTCAAGGGCCCCAAAAATCGTGGGTCCCCAACCGGGACAAAATATTTTCTTTGAATACGTAGGAATTGATCTGTAGAAGTTGGATTGGCCGATCACACTTGACAATTTACCCATATACCCGTTGAACATCATGTGCGATCAACCGAAGGCCTAAAGTCGAGCATCAGAGCAGAGAGCATTTTGTGCTTGTACCCGCATAGTGGCCCCACTTTGATTCTGCCATTAGGTAGTTCTTTTAATTATATGTTTTTTTGAATTGTAGGGCCTCACCTTACATTATGCACCAGGGCCCCAAATTTCTAGGGACGGCTCTGGCTAATCGTTGGTATGCCCTTGTGCCACACCAGCTCCCCTGAACCTAGAAGCAGCAACCACTTGTCTTGCCAAACTGGTACACACTCATCAAAGAGTACTCTGTAGTATATGGAGAAATCCTACACTACAAAATGTTACAGTTGTGTTACCTAACTATTCTCTACCCACCCCCCTAGTTTGTTGGGAACGTAGCATGCAATTTCAAAAAAAATCCTAGGATCACGCAAGATCTATCTAGGAGATGCACATCAACGAGAGGGGGAGAGTGTCCACGTACCCTCGTAGACCGAAACGGAAGCGTTAGTTTAACGCGATTGATGTAGTCGAACGTCTTCGCGATCCAACCGATCAAGTACCGAACATACGGCACCTCCGAGTTCAGCACACGTTCAGCTCGATGACGTCCCTCGAACTCTTGATCCAGCAGAGGGTCGAAGGAGAGTTTCGTCAGCACGACGGCGTGGTGACGGTGATGGTGATGTGATCCGCGCAGGGCTTCACCTAAGCACTACGTGAATATGACCGGAGGAGTAAACCGTGGAGGGAGACGCCGCACACGGCTTGGAACAATTGGTGTGTATCCAAGGGGTGCCCTGCCCATGTATATAAAGGAGGGAGAGGAGGAGGCCGGCCACCTAGGGCGCGCCAAGGAGAGGGGAGTCCTACTAGGACTCCAGTCCTAGTAGGATTCGCCCCCCCTTTTTCCTTCTCATGGAGGGGGAAAGAGGGAAGGGAGAGGGAAGAGGAGAAGGAAAGGGGGGCGCGCCCCCTCCCTTTATCCAATTCGGACCCCCTATGGGACGGGGTGAAAGTGCTAGTTATCGACTAGAGGGGGGTGAATAGGCGATTTTTATGAAAGTCTTCAAAACATGGGAGTTTCGAAGACAAACAATAGAATTGAGCCTATTAACATGCAGCGGAAGGTAGACTACACTAGGCAAGCCATAGTCAAGTATTTAATGAAGTGAAAGCACGAAGACTAATAGCAGCTAGGTAGTAATGATCAGGATGGAAGATAGTATGAAGCCAAACAACAATAGTAGTCACACAGTGAAGTCAAACAGATAATGCAAGCACGCAATGACTTCACGAAGACAAACTGTAAGTAAAGAGAGGGAGAAGATAGAACCAGTCGCTTGGTGAGGACAAGGATTTGTTGGACCAGTTCCAGTTGCTGTGACAACTGTACGTCTGGTTAGGGAGGCTGAGATTCAACTCAGAAGACCGCGTCTTCACCTTATTCCCCTTGATCTAAGGACACCCAGTCCTCGCCCAATCACTCTGGTAAGTCTTCAAGGTAGACTTCCAAACCTTCACAGACTTCGTTCACCGGCAATTGTCGTGGTATTCTCACGGGGGGCTTGCGAGTCGACAGATGCCACAAGGGCTTTGTGTGAGGGTAAGACTGCTGCTGATAGGACCGGGAGCGGGTATGCGAGTAGCACGCGCTAGTTTACCCAGGTTCGGGGTTCTCTGGAGAGATAACACCCCCACTCCTACATGTCTGAGTATATGTGGTATATCTGTAGTACAGAGTGCTCCTGGAGCTGTATCTGAGCCCAGTGCCATAGGCATCTGGCTTTGTATATGTCTCATATATGTGTATGAGCTAGCTAGCAAGTGGGCATGAGAGAGCTCCACCGTGAGTGGGCATGGATGCATGCGTGCGTGTGAGCCTGGATGGATGGTTGCTATATATAGTGTGGCTAGCTTAGCATGGGTGGTGGTGGCGTTGGTTACAAGCCAAGCTATGTGGTGGCATGGGCTAGGCATGGTGCATGTCATGCTTGTCCCCTGGGTCACTTCATAAATAGTGCCAGGGACAAGTGACACTATACATGATGGCGTCGAGGTACAGCTATCTCGTCCGCGGTATGGCCGTCACGTCGGTGTCTTGTCGGTGTCAGGTCAGGCTGCAGTCGGCAGCCGGCAGCCAGCCGGGCAGAGCAGTCGGACCGGGAGCCGGCAGGAGCAGCCGGGCAGTCGGACTGAGGGGCTTTGCTAGCCCCGATGTCTTGAAATATTGGCTTGCCGTCTTCGGGATACCCGTGGCCAATTACTCCGACAGTAGCCCCCAAGCCTCCGGGCAACTTGGCAAAGTTGGGCGGAGGTTTTTTGGCGGGTGTTCATGGAAATGATCATGCAAAAAGACAAAGTTAGTCCATGCAGATATATCAAATGATTGCTTCTAGCATTGCAAGTTTTATGCGGAGGGTGCCGACTCGGTTTCGTCCGAGCCCCTTCAATCTTTTTCATGTTCCCTCCGCTCTTTGGCTTGTGCTCTCGCTTGCTGGACAGCCGCTCTGCGGTCTATGGCTGAGAGTGGGAGCGAATTCAACCGAGTAGATACTTGTAAAGGAAACGGCCGGGTCGCCTGAACCGTTTTTCTTCCCGGACGTTTTTCGCGTGGGTGATCTCCAGCGTTCACTCTTGCTAGCCGGACAGCCGCTCTGCGGTCTGTGACTAAGAGTGGGCCTTTGGTACCGCACGCGCTACTAAGCCGTCTGCGGGAACTAACGTCTCAGGCCAAGCGGTCAGCCCCCGGGCCAACTCTGGCTGGCGCCGGGGCGAACAGTGCTGCAACTGTAATAAAATGCGGAGATAGCCCCCGAGTATCGCTCGGGGTTATTCGTGCTCTCGCGGTGAAAAAATATGCGGGTGAGGAGCTCACATTGATTTTCGTGTAGCTGAGACGGAGGTCGTCGAAGACAGCCGGCGCGGCTCGGCGCTCGCGGAGCGCGTCGGCGCACCCGCTGGGTGTAGCCCTCGAGCCTCTAGGCGCTCGAGGAGGGTCCAGCCGGTCGGGCCTGACCGGCCAGGCGGCAAGCAGAACGCAGCTGAGCCAGCCAGGCACAGCCGCTCTGGGTGGCGAGGTGTCGGGCAGCGCCCTTTTTCTTCTTTCTTCTCTTGTTTTTGTTTCTTGCAATCTTCCGTGGGGGCGCGCCAGCGCACCCACTGGGTGTAGCCCCCGAGATTCGGGCCGACTGCTGAGCAGTCGGGCCGGATCTTCCGGCAACGACTTTGTCTTCTTCCCTCGCGGGGGCGCGTCAGCGCACCCGCTGGGTGTAGCCCCCGAGATTTGGGTCGACTGCTGAGCAGTCGGGCCGGATTTTCCGGCAACTACTTTGTCTTCTTCTTCGCGGGGGCGCGTCAGCGCACCCGCTGGGTGTAGCCCCCGAGATTCGGGATGACTGCTGAGCAGTCGGGCCGGATCTCCCGGCAACTACTTTGTCTTCTTCTTCGCGGGGGCGCGTCAGCGCACCCACTGGGTGTAGGGCGCTCCACCAGTGTAGTTGGCAGCCGGCCAGGCCATGCATGGGCGCACGTACATATTGCAGCCGGCCAGACATGCACGTACACAGTGCACCCATCGGTGCACTTCGTTTCTCTTTTTTTTTGGCACTCGGCCCTTGACTTTTCAGTCGGCTCCGGGGAACCGGACACAGCCGGCTTCCCACTTTTTTTTCTAGCCGGCTCGCACGCGAGCAGCCGTCCTCCACTTCTTTCTTTCTTTTATTCCAGCCACCCTCGGGCGGGCAGCCGGCCATCTCACCCGGTCGCTTTTTTTTGTGTCGGGTGGCATTGATTGAGTCTTCCTTCGCTCCGCGTAATTGCGCACGCGCGAGAGCCTGGTGCAGCCCGGGCCCAGGGTAGCCGGCTCCAGAGGAGCGAGCAGCCGGACGAGGCCGAGGCGGCAGCCGGCAGGCGGGCACGCGCGACACCAGCAGGCGGCCGGGTCGGGCGCCGGCCTACGAGGAGCACCCGGCCACGGAGGAGCCGGCCGGCCGGAGGAGTTGGCGGCCGGGCGTGGAGCAGGCGGGCACAGGAGTCGGCGTCTAGGTGAGGAGCGGGGGAGGCCGGAGGGTGACTCGTCCAGGGGCTCGAGAGGCCGGCGAGGGGGCGCGGGAGGTCGGACATGGCGCAGGGAAGCCGGCTCGGGCGCGGAGCCGGCGCACGCGGGCGTCGCGAGCCGGACGGCCGGGTAGTGCGGGACGGACAAGCGGCCGGGCCAACAGCCAGTGCGCGTGGAGCCCGGCGGGCAAAGCCGGCATGCGGCAAGGATACGGCGGGCGCAGCCGGCTCGGGGAAGCACGCGGCAGGAGCTGGCGCGGACGCCGGATGCGGAGGTCGGCCCCCGGCGACTAGGCGAACAGGCGCGGGAGCGGCGCAAACGGAGGAGCTCGGGTGCGCCGCGAAGAGGACCTGCGGGCCGTCCGGGTTGCCGGGGCTTAACAGACAGAGCCAGCGGGCGGCCGGCGCGCGCGGACCCGGCGCGAGGGCGAGAGAGGCCAGGCGGAGCTGGCAAGCGCGCGGGCACGCGGACGCGAAGGGGCGCAGCAGAGCCGGCGGCTGTCGGGAGGTGGAGTGCGGCGCGAGGCGGCAGGTGGGGGTGCTGCAGTGCTCGTGGGAGCGAGGCGCAGCGGCACAGCCAGGCGATGAGGCTCCAGCAGCGCGCGGAGCGGCCGGATGACGCGGCGCTGCGCGGACGCGGAGAAGCGAGCATAGGTTGCATAGCCGGCGAGGCGGCGGGCTCGGGCGCACGAGCGAGGCAGCCCGCAGCGCGACGGGGTCTGAGCGGAGTAGAGGCGGAGATGTGCATGTCCGTTATCCGGCTGATGCATGGGCAATATAAGAGGAATATCCGTGCATTGTACGGGGATTATCTGGCTCGCATCTAGCTGCTGTATGAAGAGTGTCTGACTTGCATCAGGGAAGCGTTTTGGGTAGTGTCTGACTATGGTTGACTTGCATCTAGCTAGCTAGCGTAGATGATATATGGAGGCATGAGCGCGCGTTTCGGCCAGAGCAAGGCACAACGCGGAGGGGAGCAGACTCGAGCGGCGCGTGGATGGACGCGGCCGACCGAAGCGAGGCACTGCGCGCGGCGCGCGCGCGGACGAACGGTCGGCGTCGCGGTGGTGGTGAAGAAGGCGCGGCCGACGGAGAGGATGCGCCGCCCCTCGCGGCCATTCCAGGGGCATGTCGATGTCGAGCCCCCGACCGCTATCGGAGAGACGGCGCGACGCCGCGGCAGTGAAGACGAAGATGGTCCCGCCCGAACTGCGAAACCAGCAGCAGCGTGGTAGCATAGTAGTAGTACCGCCCCACGGTGGGCGCCAACTATCGTGGTATTCTCACGGGGGGCTTGCGAGTCGACAGATGCCACAAGGACTTTGTGTGAGGGTAAGACTGCTGCTGATAGGACCGGGAGCGGGTATGCGGGGTAAGACTGCTGCTGATAGGACCGGGAGCGGGTATGCGAGTAGCACGCGCTAGTTTACCCAGGTTCGGGGCTCTCCGGAGAGATAACACCCCTACTCCTGCATGTTTGAGTATATGTGGTATATCTGTAGTACAGAGTGCTCCTGGAGCTATATCTGAGCCCAGTGCCATAGGCATCTGGCTTTGTATATGTCTCATATATGTGTATGAGCTAGCTAGCAAGTGGGCATGAGAGAGCTCCACCGTGAGTGGGCATGGATGCATGCGTGTGTGTGAGCCTGGATGGATGGTTGCTATATATAGTGTGGCTAGCTTAGCATGGGTGGTGGTGGCGTTGGTTGTAAGCTACCTTGGGTAGCTTACAAACCAAGCTATATGGTGGCATGGGCTAGGCATGGTGCATGTCATGCTTGTCCCCTGGGTCACTTCATAAATAGTGCCAGGGGACAAGTGACACTATACATGATGGCGTCGAGGTACAGCTGTCTCGTCCGCGGTATGGCCGTCACGTCGGTGTCTTGGCGGCGTCGGGTCAGGCTGCAGTCGGCAGCCGGCAGCCGGCCGGGCAGAGCAGTCGGACCGGGAGCCGGCAGGAGCAGTCGGGCAGTCGGACTGAGGGGCTTTGCTAGCCCCGATGTCTTGATAGATTGGCTTGCCGTCTTCGGGATACCCGTGGCCAATTACTCCGACAGCAATCCACAATGACTCTTGGATGCTCAGAACGCCACGCCTAACCGGCTGGAGGATTCACAGTCCTCAAGTGTAACAAGTCTTCAGATCACGCGGACAGAAAGACTTCAGTGATGCCAAACACTCTTTGGGCTCTGGGTGTTTTGGGCTTTGTCCTCGCAAGGATTTCTCTCTCTCAAATGCTTCGGAGGTGGGTTGCTCTTAAACGACAAAAGCCGTGCACTAAATTTGAGCAGCCACCAATTTATGGTGTAGGGGGTGGGCTATTTATAGCCGCTAGGCAACCCGACCTGATTTGTCCGAAATGACCCTGGGTTACTGAGGAACTGACACGTGTTCCAACGGTCAGATTTCAAGCACACGCGGCAGCTTGACTTGGGCTACAAGTAAAGCTGACTCATCCAGCTCTAGATAAGATTTGCTCTATTTGTCTTCGCTCGAAGACATAGGATTTGGTTGAGCATCACTTCAGTCACTCTGACTTTGTTCACTTGGACCCCACTTAACATTACGGTGGTTCCTATGACTCAACAAAGAAGAAAAGGAAACTACGAAACAACTATGTCTTCGCACTCCCTAGTCTTCACGTGAATGTCTTCTCGAGTCATAAACTTCGATGTGATTGTCTTCACATACCACCATTGTTTTCAATGTCTTCATACATTTTTAGGGGTCATCTCTGGTAGGTAAACCGAATCAATGAGGGACTGCTACCTGTGTTATCCTGCAATTCTCACAAACACATTAGTCCCTCAACCAGGTTTGTCGTCAATACTCCAAAACCAAGTAGGGGTGGCACTAGATGCACTTACAATCTCCCCCTTTTTGGTGATTGATGACAAACTGGTTGAAGTTTTCAACGGGGATAAAGTATTGAAATTGTAAAGGATTAAGGTATTGTCTTCATAAGTAGCAAAAGGCTCCCCCTGAAGATGTGCATATAAGTATTTTGCTTTTGGAATGCAAATGCACATGGCAGGTTGTACTTGTGGAGATCCTCTTCAACTTATGAAGGCAATTCATCATGCATGATAACATATAGCGAAGATAATGACATGCATAATGAAAATTGGACGTCTGCAATATGACTTCGTGCGGGATTTATCATCACTCATGCAGAATTTATCATCGCAGCACAGAATAGCAGAAAAAGTAGCAGATGACCATCAAGTTTAAGTGTTACAACTCAAAGAACTAGAAATATCAAAAGCGAGAGTTGTAAGCACTTGGCAAAAGTATAGCAACCACCCATATGGACCCGCTTGAAGACTATCAACTCATATGCTTCTCCCCCTTTTGTCAGTAAGGACCAAAAAGGTTTGAAGACATAGAGCCTCTACTCGTTTCCATGAGGAGTAGGTGAAGCAGCAGGGTCGTCGTTGAGGTTCGGTGGTGCAGAAGAACTCGGTGCAGTGTCGATACGCGCCGAAGTTGGAGGTGGTGAAGTAGCATCATCTTCATCATCAATGACTCTGGCATTAACAGTTGCCGTGGAGGAGTACTCAGAGTCTTCGAGTGAGGGAGTCTGACGCAAGACAACATTCCTGGGAGGAGTGGAATCAAACTTGAATCTCTCTGTGAAGCCGTCGTCTTGAAGATCAGCTTCAACACTAAGCAACATCAGACTCTTCCACGACCTCCGACAGGTTTCATGAGTGACAAATACATTCTTGGTGGCAAGGTTGCGAATGCGATTGACATCCACCAAGAGGCTTTGCATCTGATGCTTCAGCCAGTCGTGATGCTTATCCTGTTTTTGATGCAGGGCAACAAGAAGCTCTGGTCATTGAGAACACGAGAACGCTTTCGAGGCCTTTGAGCAATTGTGCTTTCAGTTGCTTCAGTATGGGCACGATGAGGTGCACGTGTATTGCCAGCCAAGGGATAAACACGAGTAACAGCCAAAACTCCTTCAATGGGCTGAGTGAAGCTTTGATGATCGGCATTGTGAAGATAAATTGGCTCCTTGGCAGGCTCTGGGTAGATGGCTTCAACAGACAGATCAACCTCTGGCAAGAATATGAGATGATTGCGCGCAGAAGGCTGATAGTTGACAACAGAGTGAAGCTTGATGAGGCGCATTACCCATGGAGCATAGAATTTCAAACCAAAGAGATCAGAGCCAGATGCAGCTAATTGCCTGATGAAGAAGTCTTGAGCATTGAAGCTGATGCCATTGAAGAGATAGAAAACCAATGTCTTCATTGCTCCTTCAAGCTTCGCTGCAGGAGAATGTCCCTTGATAGCCATAGAGTTCGCCTGATAATATGATAAATAGTGCGGGGCAGATACTCTAGGTCTTCAACAAAGAATTCCCTTGGATATTCAGCGTCACGTGGCAGTGGCTTCATCATGCTCAGCATTTGGCTCATGTTGGGCTCAGGCTTCTGGAAGATGCTCTCCAAAGCATTGCGGTGAAGCTGACAACCAGGTTCATATAGTTCACCTGGAGTGGGCAGGCCAGTGAGCTCAATAATATCAAGAGCTTTGGCTTCGTGGTGTACATTGCCTGTCATCCACTCAAGGATCCATGTCTTCGGATCCCTGTTGTAGCCGCGAATGTGGAGGGTGGCATAGAATTATAGCAGAAGCTCTTCGTTCCAGTGCTCTTTATCAGTCACAAATTGTAGCAGACCAACATCTCTGAAACAATCAAGGGCTTCTTCTAAGCAGGGCAGGCCAGCAATAGCTTCACAGTCTAGGCGCATATGGGGAAAGATGCGCCCTTGATCATAAAGAACACAAGAGTAGTAACTGCATTGCTGATAGCTCCATAACCGATCAGATGAAATTCTTGGCTTCGAGTATGGGTTCTTGTCGCTGTCAAAGAAGGTGTTGTGTGCAATGAAGCCATTCACATTGAAAGATCGTGGTGAATTTGCAGTACCTGGAAACCTTGGCAGCCTCGGTTTTGGCTTCTGGACCTGAGGCCTGTGCTCCACATGATAGTCAAATTGATGTCCGGGAGCAGGAGGAGGAACCAGAATGGGCCAGCGAACCATGTCAGGTTGGCCGCGATCAAATGCTAGCTCGATAGTGTGTGGCCTTGGAGGCGGTACAGGAGCATCGGCATTTACGTGAGCTGCAAGTGGTATAATGGCTTCAGGTGCAATATTGACTTCAGGTGCATTAGAAGCTTCAGGCTCATTAACTTCTGGTGCCACATTGACTTCAGGCACCACATTTGCTTCAGCCATGACAACGTCATTGGCTTCAGTATTGGTGTTGGTGGCCGCCTCAATATTATCAACCTCCACTTGAGTAGCTGGAGGGTCGGACACGTTCTCCTCGAGAACAACTTCTTGGTTGGACGGGGGTGTAGCAACACATTCTTCTTCTTGACGGGGTTCTTCTTGATCATCGGCTGATGCAACCGGAATGTCTTCAGCAGCTTTGGCTTCAGACTCTGAGATGTTCGCAGTTGGAGTGGCTTCAGAAACACTTGGTGTGATACTGAGTGGTGGTGCTCTTCTCCTTCTGGAACACTCGAAAGAGTGACTTGGGGCCTTAGTCCTTTGCGAAGCCTGCGAAATGCGGGCGACGCTTGTGGAGAGGGAGTTGGATGGGCCTCAAAGTCGTCATCATCAAGCACCGGAGGGGTGACTTGAGTTGGGGGAGTACATGGTGATTCTTCTTCACGGGGGAAGTCTTGAGGGTGATCAGCCCATGAATCATCCTGAGCAATTGGCATCAAAGGACAATCAATGCTGATGAGTTCACTGTTCATGAGAACAGGCGATGATACCATTTGGTGCTCGATCTAAGGAAGGACTTCATCATCATCTACATTGTCTTGGGGACCAATGTCTTCAGCTGCGGTGTGGTCAACAGCTGGATCTTCTTGAGCTTCAGGAGCCTCTGTGGTAGCAGGCTCGTGAACTATCAAACGACGCTCTTGGTGTGTGGACGCAGGACGAGCAACTGAGATTGGCTCGACGACAAGGGGCTCTGTGGGAGCAGCCCGATCTTTCTTCCTTGTCTTTCTCTTCTTGGTCGGTGGAGCATCTTCAGTGGTGCTCTTGGACTTGCGCTTTTTGGCTTCGGCTTCAGCTGCCCTTGTTTTCTTGAGTTCTAAAGCTACTGTGGGGACCTTAGGCTTCACGCCTGTCATACTGGCGGGGAAGACGATGCGAGGTTCTTCCCGCCTGGATGTTTCAGCTAGGGCCACAGCAGGCTTCTTCTTTTTGGAAGCCATCTTGGGGTCGATGCCAGGACGCCCAAGTGCCTTGCGCTTCTCGGCTTCATTGTGAGCTTGAACACATTTGGCAGCAAGGTGTTTCATTCGCTCTCTTGAACCTTTTGCTTCTTCACATTTCTTGTGAAACGCCTCCTTGAGCTCATGCATCATTTGCTTGAAGTTTTGGACATCAGTCACACTGAGCTTGGCCATGTGCTTCTTGAACTGGGCTTTTTCATAGTTAATTTTGTTCTTCAGTTCAACAATCCTCTGAGCTAGAGCCAGCTCAGGAGCAATGGCTCTATGGAAGGAGATGCTGAGGCCAATTGGGAGCTGAAGATCATTAAAACTGAGGTTTGGGCTGTCAAACCACTCATCAATGAAATTGTTCAATATGTCCACATCAAAGAGGGGCAAATTGTTGAAGATTTCTGCCTCTTGCTTGCTCTTTATTAGCAGCTTAAGAGCATCATTGCCAAGATCGTCGTCACTTGACAGATCAATGGCTTCAGTCTCATTCCTCAGAACGGCAGCTGGCGTAGGGCTTGTCTAGAACTCTTAACAATTTTCTTCTGGGGCTTCTCTTTCTTCTTGGAGACGCGAGATAGATCTTCAGAATGCACACTTGGTGCAGGAGGAGCAGTGGCCAGAGGCTTCGCACGCAAAGTGCTTGGTGCAGCAGCAGATTTCGAAGCCTTTGGTTTCTTTTGTTTTTGAGGCTTCGGCGGAGCAGGAGCGTCATCAGAATCAGCTTCATCTCCAGACTGATCCACTGTGGCTCTCTGTGCGGCGATGTAGGAGAGGAGACCATCAAAGCTGTTGAAGGGGCCGATGCCATTGGGATTGGCATCACGTGTGCCATCAGCCCGTGGAGCAGAAGGACCTGGATTGAAATTGCATCCGAGACTCTTCTTGTTCTTTATGGCAGAATCCTTGGCAAACTTGTAGTTGCGCTTAAACAGATTGTCGTCACGACACCATAGCAGAGAAGATGGATCAGCATTCTCTGGCTGTGGTCCGCGAACCATGCAAGGATAGAAGCCTTGAGCAATGGCTTCAGTTCTGGACCTGGGTGGAAGATTTTTGTATAAGATATCTCCCCAAGGTCGCTTGATGGCATTCTTCTCAGCATACTCAGCAGTGACGAATCTGTACTTGTACCATTCCTCTGCCCAATATCTTCGAATCCACTGGATTCGAGTCTTGAGTTCACCATAGGTTTCTTCTGGGTCTGTTTTGTACATCTCATATAGATCTGGTGGCAAATCCTTCGATGTATTCCCACGGCGCTGTCTGCCTCCCTTCCTTGCTGACTTTTCAGTGGCCATGTAGTTCAGACTGAATGGCTTCAAAGCTGTCAAAGGCTTCCGTCTGCTGGTCAGACAAGAGCTAGCTTCGGGAGAATTGATGTGATGCTGTAAGAATTCTGCAAATGAATGCAGACTATGAGAACCAAGGGATTCTCCAACGGACATGTACCTGTGACAGCATTAGAGATGCGAGGTAAGGGGAAGAGGTTGTTGGGGAACGTAGCAGAAATTCAAAATTTTCTACGCATCACCAAGATCAATCTATGGATTAACTAGCAACAAGAGAGGGGAGTGCATCTTCATACCCTTGAAGATTGCGATGCGGAAGCGTTGCAAGAACACGGTCGGTGGAGTCGTACACGAAGCGATTCAGATCGCGACTGAATCCGATCTAAGCACCGAACAACGGTGCCTCCGCGTTCAACACACATGCAGCCCGGTGACGTCTCCTGCGCCTTGATCCAGCAAGGGAGAGGAGAGGTTGGGGAAGACTCCGTCCAGCAGCAGCACGACGGCGTTGTGGTGGTGGAGGAGCGTGGCACTCTAGCAGGGCTTCGCCAAGCACTGCGAGAGACGAGGAGGGAGAGGGGTAGGGCTGCGCCAAGAGAGAGGGAGACTCGTGTCTTCTACAGCCCCAAAACCCCCACTATTTATAGGAGGAGGGGAGGAGGGTGCGCCCCCTCTAGGGTTCCCTCCCCTAGGGGTGGCGGCCAGCCCTAGATTGGATGGAGGGGGCGGCCAAGAGGGGGAGAGAGGGGGGCGCGCCCTAGGGTGGGCCTTAGGCCCATCTGCGCCTAGGGTTTCCCCCTTTCCCTTCCAAGCTGCGCCTTGGGCCCTAGTGGGAGGCGCACCAGCCCACTCAGGGGCTGGTCCCTTCCCAGTCTTGGCCCATGCAAGCCTCCGGGGCTGGTGGCCCCTCCCGGTGGACCCCCGGAACCCTCCGGTGTTCCCGGTACATTACCGGTGACGCCCGAAACTCTTCCGGTGGCCAAAACCTCACTTCCTATATATTATTCTTTACCTCCGGACCATTCCGGAACTCCTCGTGACGTCCGGGATCTCATCCGGAACTCCGAACAACATTCGGTAACCACGTATATCTATTCCCTATAACCCTAGCGTCATCGAACCTTAAGTGTGTAGACCCTACGGGTTCGGGAACCATGCAGACATGACCGAGACGTTCTCCGGCCAATAACCAACAGTGGGATCTGGATACCCATGTTGGCTCCCACATGTTCCACGATGATCTCATCGGATGAACCACGATGTCGGGGATTTAATCAATCCCGTATACAATTCCCTTTGTCAATCGGTATGTTACTTGCCCGAGATTCGATCGCCGGTATCCCAATACCTCGTTCAATCTCGTTACCGGCAAGTCACTTTACTCGTTCCGTAATGCATGATCCCGTGACTAACTACTTAGTCACATTGAGCTCATTATGATGATGCATTACCGAGTGGGCCCAGAGATACCTCTCCGTCATACGGAGTGACAAATCCCAGTCTGGATTCGTACCAACCCAACAGACACTTTCGGAGATACCTGTAGTGTACCTTTATAGCCACCCAGTTACGTTGTGATGTTTGGTACACCCAAAGCATTCCTACGGTATCCGGGAGTTGCACAATCTCATGGTCTAAGGAAATGATACTTGACATTAGAAAAGCTCTTAGCAAACGAACTACACGATCTTGTGCTATGCTTAGGATTGGGTCTTATCCATCACATCATTCTCCTAATGATGTGATCCCGTTATCAATGACATCCAATGTCCATGGTCAGGAAACCATAACCATCTATTGATCAACGAGCTAGTCAACTAGAGGCTTACTAGGGACATGTTGTGGTCTATGTATTCACACATGTATTACGGTTTCCAGTTAATACAATTATAGCATGAACAATGGACAATTATCATGAACAAGGAAATACAATAATAACCATTTTATTATTGCCTCTAGGGCATATTTCCAACAGAGGTCATATGCATTCTCAGAAGATTTTGAAGATAAATCAGTTTTGAAGACATTGACCTCATAGCGCGAAGACATTCACTTATATGTTGGGAGTTGGTTCCAGATTTGTACGAATCCAAGAATAGGTACAAGTGAGGAATCTAACTATGTGTGAAGCATAAGTGAATATACCAGGCATGTTATGAGATGCAGAATAGGATAGATCCAAATTTGTAGACACAGAAACTACTTATGGTGGAGAAGGATGAATCTATCGGATCAAAAAGGTAGTAAAAAGTGAGTTTTAATTACCACACAAAGAACTGCTAGACGGAGCGGAGTAGGAGGCCGAGCAGTTCAATCTCCCGTGCCCTAACTTGGCGACGGAAGACACCTACGGCGACAGCGGAGGAGACGAGGTCCGCGGCCGGCGTGAGGACGGCGTCGGTGAGGTCGCGGCAGCTAAGAGCTTCGTCGCCGGCGTCGTCGAGAGCTAGCGGTGGCGCTAGGGTTTGTCGAGGTGGAGAGGTGGAAGAGAGATTTTGACCGTGATGTGATGTGCATTTATAGGGAGAGGGACAGCACAGCGCAATTACGCAGGTGCCCCTGGCGGTTCACATCTGAGGGACACGTGGCGAACATGCAACACATTGGAAGTTGTTCCATGTTCCCACGCACGCCTGGACTGTCGGGTGGTCGTTCCGGCTTCTCCGGGTTTCAGGCAATAAGGATTGAGCATTTAAAACAGATTCAATGTTTGTCTCTGTATCTTCTGCTGACAAGGACGCAGAGAAGACATTTGACGGTTTCAATAGAATGCATATGATTTGGATAGATAGAATTTGAGGGAGAAGCATAGAAGAGATTAGGGTCCGATGACATTCACTTAGATCGAAAGATTCAAGCAGGAAGACATAGCTATAAGTGAATCCTGTAGAGGACAAACATAATATATATCCAAGGGAGATCAAATCAACATTGTGAAGATAATCATGTGCTTAAACCAATGTTGAAGACAAATCAAATGCGAAGACTATGCAATTATAACGCCAAGAGAAAATACTCCAAACAAGAGTTTGGTGGTGGCGTTACCCACCGTATAGGAAGTATTAGACCCAGACACGACGCACAATTATCGTGGCGCTCCGAAGTCAAATTCCGCATTAATGTATTCACACTCAGTGTGTAAGTCTTCATTGGTTGAAGACATACATTACTTCGTGTGTTGCACATCTAAGTCATCAACATGCATAAGTGTTAGGATGTGTGGCTAATCACATGACATTCGAGGATTCCAAGATATTTAGCTCACACCGCAACTTGCAAAACCTTTTCTCATCCAAGGGCTTTGTGAAGATATCTGCCAATTGCTCTTCAGTGTTGACGTGAATGATATCAATATCTTCCTTCATGACATGATCTCTGAGAAAGTGATGACGAATTTCAATGTGCTTTGTCTTCGAGTGCTGAACTGGGTTGTTGGCAATCTTGATGGCGCTTTCATTGTCGCAGTAGAGTGGTACTTGTTTCATATGGATGCCATAGTCCTTGAGAGTTTGCTTCATCCATAGAAGTTGGGCGCAGCAAGATCCAGCAGCAATGTATTCAGATTCAGCAGTGGAGAGTGACACACAGTTCTGCTTCTTTGAAGACCAACAGACAAGTGATCGTCCCAGAAAGTGACATGTGCCTGATGTAGACTTGCGATCCACTTTGTCACCAGCATAATCAGCATCCGAGAATCCAACTAGATCAAACTCTGAGCCCTTTGGATACCATAATCCTAGTGTTGGGGTGTAAGCCAAATATCGAAGAATTCGCTTCAAAGCTAAGTGATGCGATTCCTTTGGTGCCGCTTGGAATCAGGCACACATGCAAACACTAAGCATTATATCTGGCCTAGATGCACATAAATAAAGTAAAGAACCAATCATGGAGCGGTATACCTTTTGATCGAACTCTTTACCATTGGCGTCAGGACCCAGATGACTTTTGGTTGGCATTGGCGTCGTGTAACCTTTGCAGTCTTGCATTCCAAACTTCTTCAGGCAGTCTTTGAGGTATTTCTCTTGAGATATAAAGATGCCGTTGCTCTGCTGACGAATTTGAAGACCAAGGAAGAACTTCAGCTCACCCATCATGGACATCTAATATTGCTCTTGCATCATGTGTCCAAACTCATCACTGTATATCTGGTTAGTGCAGCCGAAGATAATGTCATCCACATATATTTGGCACACAAACAGTTCAGCATCATATGTCTTCGTGAAGAGTGTGGGATCCAGGGAACCAGGTTTGAAACCTTTGCTCTTCAGGAAGTCTTTGAGTGTGTCATACCAAGCGCGAGGGGCTTGTTTGAGGCCATACAGTGCCTTGTTGAGCTTGTATACCATGTCAGGATGTTTTGGATCTTCAAAGCCAGGAGGTTGTGCAACATACACTTCTTCTTCAATCTTGCCGTTGAGAAAGGCACTTTTCACATCCATTTGGTACAGAAGGATGTTGTGATGGTTGGCGTAGGCTAGCAGTATGCGTATGGCTTCAAGCCTAGCCACCGGAGCAAATGTTTCATCGAAGTCAATTCCTTCAACTTGAGTGTATCCTTGAGCAACGAGACGGGCCTTGTTTCTGACAACTTGACCATGCTCATCTTGCTTGTTGCTATATATCCATTTGGTGCCTATGATGTTGTGCTTACGAGGATCAGGACGCTTGACCAATTCCCACACATTGTTCAGCTTGAACTGTTGAAGCTCTTCTTGCATAGCTTGAATCCATTCAGGTTCCATGAAGGCTTCAGTAACTTTCTTGGGTTCAGATATTGAGACAAATGCAAAGTGCCCACATAAATTTGCTAGCTGTGTTGCTCTTGAACGAGAGTGGACCTGGTGCATTGATGCTGTCAATTATCTTCTCAATCTGGACTTCATTTGCAACACGAGGATGAGCTGGACGAAGATTTTGTTCAGACTGATCATTTTCTTCATTTTGGGCATTGGCTTTAGGCTGAGCATTGTCTTCAGGTTGGTTAGGCGCAGAAATGATAAGTTCCTCTTCAGCCTGTGCCTCAGAAGGTATGATCTCTCCAGTTCCCATGAGCTTGATGGATTCACTAGGTGGATCTTCATCTAGCACATTTGGCAGGTGCTCTCAGTTAGGAGTTCATAGGATGTCTTCTTCAGAAGCTTGTGAAGATAAACACGGTTGATGACATGGCATGCAGTATTAATAGCTTCAGGCTAGAACTTTCTTGGAGTCTTGTATTCATCAAGCATCGTCCAAGCCATCTCAATGAGTGTTCTGTTCTTGCGCTCCATGATGCCATTCTGCTGAGGTGTGTACGGAGCGGAGAACTCATGAGTGATGCCCAATGTATCCAGTAAAGGTCGAGGCCAGTGTTCTTGAACTCTGTGCTATTGTCACTTCTGATATGCTTGATCTTGACGCCATAGTTATTCATGGCACGGTTGGCGAAGCGTCTGAAGAAATCCTGCACTTCAGTCTTGTAGAGGATTATATGCACCCACGTATATCTTGAATAATCATCAACAATGACGAAGCCATAGAGACAAGCAGTAGTAGTGAGAGTAGAGTAGTGAGTAGGGCCAAATAAGTCCATGTGTAGCAGCTCAAAGGGTTGAGATGTCGTCATGATTGTCTTCGAGGGATGCTTGGCCCTCGTCATCTTTCCAGCTTCACAGGCACCGCATAGATGATCTTTCTTGAACTTGACGCCCTCGATGCCTACAACGTGTTTCTTCTTCGCGAGAGTGTACAGGTTCCTCATGCCAGCATGCCCTAGCCTCTGATGCCAGAGCCAGCATTCTGAAGCTTTTGCTAGAAGACATACGGCAAGCTGTGGTCCTGATGAGAAATCTACCATGTACAAATCATCTTTCCGATACCCGTCAAAGACTAGAGACTTGTCAGATTCCATTAGAACAAGGCAACGATATTTTCCAAATATCACAATCATGTTCAAGTCACAAAGCATTAAGACAGACATTAAGTTGAAACCAAGGGATTCAACAAGCATCACTTTATCCATGTGCTGATCCTTTGAGATTGCAACTCTACCTAGACCCAATACCTTGCTTTTACCAGTGTTAGCAAATGTGATGTGGCTCTTGTCAGATGGACGCAAGGTTGAGTCCATGAGAAGACTTCAATCACCAGTCATGTGGTTAGTGCATCCACTGTCCATAATCCATTCTGAAGACTTTTGTGTCATACCCTACAGTACAGTTAGGGGGATAGGCTTCACCAAGAGTATTGTGAAGCATAAACATTTGACGCACAAGAGGATTATCAAAGCTCAGATCAAGGTTAGGACTGATAGGATGATTGGCAACCGATTCAGGAACAAAATACATAGTAAGACCATTTGGGCATTTTATCTTGCGCCCACAAGATGTTTTAGGTCCCCAGCAATAGCATCGGACACCTTTGATTTTCGGCTGGAGACCTTTCCCTGTAAAAGAGAGTTAAGTTTTATTAACCACCCACATTTTTAGGGGAGGCTTCGAAGCAATGAGTCTAAGTGCAGCATCTGAGAACTTCGGCTTTGGAGCCCTAGCAAATAGCCTTGCAGGAGATGAATGATACTCATATGAATAAGAAGAAAAGTTCTTAGTTTCATGAACATAGTGGTTTGAAGAAACATGCTCATATTCATAAGTCTGAGTATGATTTCCCTGCAAAACATTGGTGTTAGGGTGACTCAGGTGAGTCCTCTGTCTGTATGACGCCTTTGGACCATATGAAGCCTTTGGTCTGGGGTTTGTCTTCTTCCCTTGTGGTGTCATGATGACATTCACAGGAAGATTCTCAAGACATCTTTTGGGCACCCAAATCTTCTTCATAGGTGGTACATTCCTACAGTTAGTACCAATATACCTGGCAAACACTTCACCTTTCTGATTCTTAAACAGTTTATAGTTTGCATCAAAAGATTCATCAATTACAATTGGGTTAGCACAAGTGAAGCCAGATAAGGTGGATGGGTCCACTGAAGGTCCTTTTGCAGCAACCCATGTGGTTTTGGGGTACTGCTCAGGTTTCCAGTAAGAACCATCAACATCCATTTTCCTCTCGAACCCAACACCCTCTTTCCTAGGGTTTCAGTTCAGAATCTGCTTTTTGAGGACATCACACAGTGTCTGATGCCCTTTGAGACTTTTGTACATCCCTGTCTCAAGCAATGTCTTCAACCTAGCATTTTCATCAGCAATAGCAGTGGTATCCTCAGCAGAGGTTTTAGTTACCACATCAGCAGTTGAAGATATTGCAACAGTAGCAGCAGTAGAACATTCAGCAACAGAAGTAGCGTTATCACGCTCAATGCATTTTAGACATGGTGGTTCAAATCCTTCCTGAGCGGGACTGATCTGTTGAGCGCGAAGTGACTCATTCTCTTTTTGAAAATCTTCATGAGCCGCTCTTAGTTTCTCAAGTTCTTGCTTCCTTTGAAGATAATCGTAGGAAAGCTTTTCATGAGTTGTTGAGAGCGTTTCATGTCGACTTTCAAGTTCCTCATACTTAACATGAAGATTTTTATGTCTTCAATTAAGGACTAAGATTGGGTCATTTCCGCGTCCAATAGGTCATCGCTTTTGTCTAACAGTTTTTGAATATGTTCCATGGATTTCTGTTGTTCAGTTGCAATTTTAGCAAGTGTTTTGTAGCTAGGTTCGGATTCACAATCAGAGTCATCTTCACTTGATCTTTGAAAGTAAGCATCGCGTGAGTTTACCTTGGCACCACGTGCCATGAAGCAGTAGGTGGGGGCAGAGTCGTCCTTGTCATTACCATCAGTGTTGGTGAGCCATTGTCTTCAGTGTTGAAGATGGACTTGGCAACGTAGGCTGTAGCTAGAGCCAAACTTGCAACGCCAGAGTCGGACTCCTCCTCAGACTCCACCTCCGCCTCCTCAAAAGCAGACTCCTCCTCTGAATCCATCTCCTTGCCAACAAAAGCACGAGCCTTGCCAGATGAGCTCTTCTTGTGTGATGAAGACTTTGATGAAGATTTGGAAGAAGAACTTGAGGATTTCTTCTTCTTCTTGTCATCAGAATCATATTCCTTGTTCTTCTTCTTCTTCTTATTTTCATTGTCCCACTGCGGACACTCAGAGATGTATTGACCAGGTTTCTTGCACTTGTGGCATGTTCTCTTCTTGTGGTCATGAGCAGAGGCTTCATCATTTCTTGAGCTGGATCGTGAAGGTGAAGCCTTTCTTCTTTGTGAATTTCTAGAACTTCTTCACAAGCATAGTGATACGTCTCCGTCGTATCTATAATTTTTTATTGTTCCATGCCAATATTCTACAACTTTCATATACTTTTTGGCAACTTTTTATATTATTTTTGGGACTAACATATTGATCCAGTGCCCAGTGCCAGTTCCTGTTTGTTGCATGTTTTATGTTTTGCAGAAACCCCATATCAAACGGAATCCAAACGGAATAAAAACGGACGGAGGATATTTTTGGAATATTTGGAAAATTCCGGAAGAAGAATCAACGCGAGACGGTGCCCAAGGTGGCCACGAGGCAAGGGGCGTGCCTGCCCCCCTCGTGGGCCACCCATAAGGCGGTTGACGCTCTTCTTTTGCTGCAAGAAAGCTAATTTTATGAGAAAAATCTGGGCGAAAGATTCAACCCAATCGGAGTTACGGATCTCCGGATATAAAAGAAATGGTGAAAGGGCAGCAGACGAGAACGCAGAAACAGAGAGAGACAAAGAGAGAAATCCAATCTCGGAGGGGCTCTCGCCCCTTCCACGCCATGGAGGCCAACACTACAAAAAAATACACTTTCGTGATGATACGTGTTTGTCACAGTAGGTCGCGTTTTTTGTCATGCATGTACATCCATGACAAATTTATGACAGAATCAAGATAGTCATACCTGTGCTGTCGTAGAAGTGTTCCATGACATTACCAAAATTATCATCACGGAAGTGTCCACTTCCATGACGATAAATCGCGGGTCACAGAAGTGCTTTCGTCAAGGGTGACCGACACGTGGCATCCACCGTAACGGAACGCCGTTAAGCTATCGGGTCGGGTTTTGGATCCGATAACCCGTTAACAGCCGCGACCAATGGGGATTTTCCACGTGTAAAATCATCATTGGCTGGAGGAAACACGTGTCGGCTCATCGTTGGGACAGATGTCATCCACTCATTGGACAGAAGGCGCCTATGATACGTCGACACGTGGCACGGCCCATCAAGTTTAAATGGGCCAGCCCAACTAAAGGCCCACAAGATTTTGAGGACCATAATGGGCCGGCCCAGCTAAAGGCCCATGAGATTTTGCGGACCATAATGGGCT
This sequence comes from Aegilops tauschii subsp. strangulata, assembly GCF_002575655.3. Taxonomy (NCBI): domain Eukaryota; kingdom Viridiplantae; phylum Streptophyta; class Magnoliopsida; order Poales; family Poaceae; genus Aegilops; species Aegilops tauschii. The sequence goes on from NC_053035.3 coordinate 432,594,048, forward strand.
GGCCCAGCTAAAGGCCCACAAGATTTCACGGACCATAATGGGCCGGCCCAGGTAAAGGCCCACAAGATTTTTGTGTGCCATAATGGGCCGACCCAGCTAAAGGCCCACAAAATTCTTGCGGATCATAATGGGCCGGCCCAGCTAAAGGCCCACGAGATTTCGCCGACACTAATGGGCCGGCCTAGCTGTAGGCCCACAAGATTTTGAGGACCCTAGTTGGCCGGCCCATTAACTGGCTGCCATGTTTTGGGCCAAATGCCGGCCCATATTTGATCCGGTCCATTAATGGCCTGCCACGTTCCGGGCCTAATAATGGCCCATATGAGATCCGGCCCGTTAAAAGCCTCCCACGTTCTGGGCCAAATCACGGCCCAGATCAGGTCCGGCCCTTTAAGAGGCTTTGGCCTCAATTATGGCCCATATCAGATTGGGCCCGTTAACTGGACGCTATGCTTTTGGGCCCACTTGCTAAAGGCCCATTTAGTAATTCGGCCTGATATTAGTTTCGGCCGGTTAAGGGCCCGTTTAACATTTCGGCCCCATATTAATTTCGGCCTGTTAAAAGCCCGTCATATAGTTGGGCCTAACTACGGCCCGGTTTGCATCCGGCCTGCTCGCAGCCGATATCTGATTGGGCCAAACAAGGACCGAGACAATTTTGGCCTGTTAAAAGCCCCTGATTTGATTCGCACAATTATGGGCCGGGGTCCATTTCGGGCTGCTGCCGGCCCGTGAGCTGTTCAGCATGTTTCAGGCCCAACCTACTTCTCAGCCTCCTAAAAGCCCATTGAGTTTTCTTGCGAAAAGAGGGCCGGGGGTTACTCGGCCTATTAAAGGCCCGAATCTACTAGTGGGCCAGTTTGACGAGGGCCATGATGCGGACCATACATCGTGATTGCATGACGGCCCGATTATGTACCGTAATTTTATGGTTTGGCCGGTTTACTGCGAAGACATGATATATATACAGTAAAATAACTGCAGCATCGTGAATAAGAAAAAACCTAGACTATACAATAAAGAAATTACGGCATATTACATCCACTGGGCATCAAAGTTCGCCACTATAGTAATAAAGCACAAGCAGACAGCAGATTAAATACACTGGGCATCAAAGATCGCCACCAGTGCAAATAAACACGCCGACAAAATAATATACAAAACCGACAGCACTTCAATAGAGTTCAAGAAAGGTTAGCCCTGCTGGCGAGCTGCAGCGCAACCACCTGAGCAAGATGATGAGACTGCGCTTGTTCAACACTTATATCTTCCTCACTCTGAAAGATAAACAAGCAGACAGATGCCATGTTTTGCACATAAAAGTATCAGTGCTGACAATTCATCACATTTCTTACTGACGAATAAAGTGACAGAGTTTAAAATTGCATTAACACAATATGGTATTGTTCAGGTCAAGGCATGGCAGGAAATGACATTGTGTAGGAGTTGGCAGCTTCACGACACCACTGGATTATAGATCAAGAACTCATAAGTATCAATGGTTAGTGTGCTGTCAATTTATCCCATTTCAGATTGGCAAATAAAGAGACGGTTTAAATAATAGTAGAATGATATGACATTGTTCATAGTTAGACATTGCAGAATATGACATTGTGTTGTAGTGGGTAGGTTCACCACACCACTGGATTACGGATGAAGAACAGAAGCATACATGCAGTGCAAAAGAAGATCACTTGCTTTGTATAGTTTAATTTACATGGTATGAAGAAGGAACTTGGTTGTACAACTGAAAACTTAAATTGAGAAGGACAAACTTTTGTTTATGAACTACATAATAAACTTCAAACATGCAATTTGATGCAAACACCAAAAATAAACAGCTGTTGCAGTCATGCCTAACCAAATATACACAACAAAGTTTGAAGGCTTGAGAAGGACAAACTTACATTACTGGTGAAGACATGCTCTATAAAGCCCTTGTCCATGCTGATGGGGGGGGGCAATTCAAGAAGTTTACCACAGAATCTTCTTCATAAGCATTGCCTTTATTCTACATTTTGTTAAGAGTAAATATAGATGTGATAATATACGAAAAAATGGAGAATATTTAAGATAAGATGAAGAGTGATGCTACATAACCAAGTAGCTATAAATGTATGTGCAGCGATACAGGCAAAAGGCATAGCCAAGAGCAATGCACAGCTAAACTTCTTCAGTACCAACCTTATGGTAAGAGTAAATATAGATCTGATGTGTAGAAAATGGAGGGCAAAGGAAAATAAGCTGCAGAGTGATGGTACATGAACAACTACCTGTCAATATAAGTACACTGATAAAGGACAACATGTACTTACAAGAACAATGCAGAGCTAAAAAAATATTGGCATTGGATATATTCTACACTAATGTAACCATTCATACAGATCAGATAATTTGGAGCGAACAATTGATAAGGAAGCTATCATGCATACTGCTGTCACATAATGAACAAGGTATGTATGCAAGTACAGTGATACAGGACAACAGGTACTAACAAGAGCAAAGCAGCAGGCAGCATATTTGCGATATCCTGTCGTTCTTTTCGAACCGGAATTCTTCTTCGAGCAGATTTCCTGCAAAAAAGATCCGTAAGGCACATGCGGAAAAGTAGAAGTTCAAATTATCATTTGATTTCATAGACAGTACCTCATCCTGGGAACGAGACCAGTGCATAACAAGGTTTTTCCATTCAATGTCTTCTAAATTTAGCACAGGAGACTTCACCGGAAATTCGTTTATAGACTTGCCATCAAAGTGTGATTTCCTCAGGTAACACCGATACTGCTGCAATGCTTCCTTGAAAAGCACAAGCAAGCTTTGCTCGTCATGACTATCCAGATTGACCCTCGCCTAGTTACAACAATGTAATGTAAATCATTGATGTGTTCGATCAGCAGAAAACAGGAAAATAATAACCATGAATAATAGCACTTACACGTAAGTTGGACAGGAAGATGTGAAAATGGTGTTTGTCTTCACTATAATCTTCCCATGATGGGAATATATGCACGTAGTCCCTAACAACATTGAAATCATTGTCTTTTAAACTGGGAATAAATGGAATGGGGTTCCAATCTGCAGGAATTGGCCGTCTCTGCAGTTGGGATAGGTCTTCGGCCGGTGGACTTGCTGTATGTTTTGCTGGAGTGGGATTTTTCTGTGGTACAGCTAGTGCTATGGCAAATGAAATCGGTATACCTTTTGCTGGAGTGCAGGTCCTATGTGGTGGGGCTAGTGGTGTGGCCAGTGAAGTATGGGTACAGTCTGCTGGAGTCGGTCCTACGTTTAGTGTCACTGGTTGTACAACCAATATAAGTGGGGCGCTGTCTGATTTCTCCGGCACCACCACGTTTTTCAAGGACTTTGCTGGTGCTCCTTCAGGTTCGGCAATCACCCTCTTCCTTTTTGATGTCTGATGCACAAGAACAGCATTTGAGTGGAAAAACATGGTATGATGACAGATGGAATATGTATTGATAATGGATGGGCATGACATCTCGAGTTATATGATGAGTAAACTAAGCAGATGGCAGTGCAACAAAGTAGAAGAAATGCAAGACAACATATGCAAGATACGCGCAATCAATAAAACCTTGCCAAATTAGAACAGGCACCTTGATGGGTGAACAGGACAGGCCATCTGCCTTTGACTCCTCGAGGTTAGAATAGTCATTAGGATGATATTCTGAACAAGAATCAACAGGTGGGGAGCGTATGCGTTTCATTGCTTCCAGAATGGCACTCAATGCCTTGGTGCTAATTTTGTAAGTCATTGCAGTGTTCCACAATATTCTTTTGATGCACGGATTCTGATATTCACTGTAATTGCGTATAATATCTGAGAACCATGAAAACATAAATAGTTGTGAGATTATCTTTGTAATGCAGATGATATTCTAATATAGGGGCGCCCCTGTAAACACTTGTGTGCTATCACTGGATTCTGATGAGAGAGCTCATGTGTGCTGTAATATGGTGCGTGCATTTATATAATCTGGCACAAGTACACAAAAAAATAGGCCCCAGAAGTAAAAATAGGCTCCAGAAGTAAGGATTGCCAAACCATGAAAACAAGTGCACACAACAACTAGGCAGATCATAGTGTACATAACAGGGGTACACCATAACCACGATATATAAATCGGGAAAGTGGAACTGGCTTGAAAATACGGTGTTGTATTGCCGCTAGTAATTGAAAGCCTATCGATCACGTACAGCCAGCTCTATCACCTGTTGACTGCAGATGTCCCTGTGCCCCTTCCTGACAAAGAACATACTGTACGTACTAAATACAGAATAAACAAAGAGGAACATGTTAAAGAACAAAAGAGGAAGTATATTCTCGAGGTTCCGCTTCATTGCATACAATGTTGGTTGCCCACTCATGATGAATCACAGCGCCCAAAGAAATGCAATTCCATGCTGTCTCTCTATATGTGGCAATTTTGAACAAGAGTCATTAGGATCATATTCTGAACAAGAATGAACAGGTGGGGAGCGTATGAGTTTCATTGCATCCAGAATGGCACTCAATGCCTTGGTGCCAATTTTGTAAGTCATTGTAGTGTTTAGCTTCAAGAGTGGACTGCTGCTAGTGCGACACAAAGCAGCTACACAGACCATAGTGCAGATATAACGGGGAAAACCGTAAGCATCAGAGTAAAATCAGCAAAGTGGAACTTGCTGGAATATATGTGCTAGTATTGCCGGTACGGCTAGAAAGGCTTCGGATACCAGCTCTCTTCAAATGAAGGTGCGGTACTATTAATATCAGTGTTACTCTCAAAGGCGAAACAACTCCCCGCATTTCCTTGCTATTCTTATAGGATTCAAGTGGGCAGGTGACTACAAATCCTATTCCTATGTTTACAAGATCCTACGAATCAAAGAGGCTCAAAGTGTCCATCACAACCGACCGTATAGACCTCTACACTGCAAAAGTCCCTGCTCATCTTCAGTACAAGGAACATACTGTACCACTATCATACTCCCTCCGTTCCAAAATATAAGTCTTGGTAGAGATTTCCACTATGGATCACATATAGATGTATCCAGATACATTTTAGAGTGTAGATTCACTCATTTTGCTCCATATGTAGTCCATGGTGGAATCTATACAAAGACTTGTATTTAGCAACGGAGAGAGTACATATTAAAGAAGAACGGAAGAGGAACATGGTAAAGAAGAGCAAGCAAATTTTGGATAATAAAATGTTGGTTGCGCAGTGCCCACACATGATGAACCAGAGCGCATTAAGAATGCAACTCCCAGCTGTATCTCGACCATTTCAGGTGGTTGGATGAAGATCCTACGTCGCCTAACTCATCTTCTTCCTCGTCTCTGATTCTTCCCATACAGAACACCGCATGGGCTGCCGGCCGGACCACTGGCCCCCGCCGCCTGTGTTCCTCCGCCACCCCCACCCCCACCCCCGCCCAACCCCACCCGCGTCGAGTTTTCTTCGTTCGGCGAGGCCCCACAACCACCCGAGCCCCTTCGTTCGCACCGGCGAACTCCGGCGAGCTCTGAAAAATCGACTGACCCAATTTTGAAATTTAGTCTACTGTGATTTAACTAGTGTGGAATATAAAAGGGGAAAACCATAAGCATTGGGAGTATAGTGTTGAGCGTGCCATGGCGGATCTGAAGGTGCAAAGCAGACAAAGGAAACTTCGCAAGCAAGACAAGAAATCAGAGTAAAGCAGTGGCGATCTATTTTCTTGCCGCGATAAATAAGTTGAGCAGATACGAAAGAGTACCGCCTCTGGTGTGGCGCCGTGTACGCATCTGCTGAGAATTCGACGGTGCTGCGGTAGCGATGGCTGTCGGCGGCGTGGAAGCAGATCTAGGAGGGTAGACGGTGGCGGCGGGGCGCGGTGGACGAGACGATCGTAGGAGCGGCGCCGGCAAGGTGGACGACGGCGGGGATGAAGTGAGAGGACGGGATGCAAGGATCCCGGTCCGAAGCCGTGGATGAGAGAGGTCGATCTCTTGTAATGGATGGCGGCATCGAGGTATCAGCTCCGGCATGGTGGAGGAGGACGGCGGTGGATGGGGTGGCGGACGACAGCGGACGGAGGAGGGTGGGGTGGAGAGGGTGTTTTGGCGCCCACGGAGTACGAATGGGGAAAAGGGAGGTAGAGAGGAAGGGGGGAACCATGTATTCAGGGCGCGCTTGTCTCAAATGCGAGGAAATTTACAAACTTAGCCCCCGTTTCAAATTTCTACTACATCACAACAACATTAGTCGGTTGGGGATAGGACGGTAATCTCGCATACACCGAATATTTGCCGACGAGAGTTTGTTTTTGGAGCCCATCGTGTATGAATATGAATCGGGGAGGGAGTCGATTTCGGCCGAGGACACACTGTGTTTTGGCACCCACCGTGTATGAATCCGGGTGAGAGGCGGTTACGTCACGTTTGGGTGAAATTACAAACCTACCCCTATCGAAACCTATAGAAATCCAGCAGATAGGCTTTGCGTGGCAGGGATAGGCAATAGTGATTTCCATCTCGCAGATTTTGGTTTCGGGCGGTTACTGCGACTTTCCCCGCTTCGTTCAAATTTTGCAGAGTGCACGTTTACCATGCCAACTCAATTCGAATCCCGTTTGTATTCTATTTTTTTTCGGGCGGGATCCATTTTCAATTGGAATTACATTCTATATACATCATTTTTTATATATACTTTCAAAAGCACAACACCATTTATACATAAATATGGTTTACAAATGGCATGATCTCAGATTCATAAGGTTGTATCCATCAATTTGGATTTTCAAATATTTGAAACCACTTTATGTTGAAATCCAATGTATGCATTCCTCACTAACTGTCTCCAATTAATGTGTGTTTCATGCGGGATTTTTTACTTCTCAAACATGTATAATGTGTTTCACACACGCAACATATAGTGTAATCCCGTTTAGACATTAGTTGCATATAACCATGCATTGTTTGTAATTGAAGAATCTATGGATCACCAATATTGATAAACTATATAACATTACACGTGTGAAAGATCGAGGATGTCGCCTAGAGGGGGGGGGGGGGTGAATAGGTGCTTTAAAATAATTACGGTTGAGGCTTGAACAAATGCGGAATAAACCTAGCGGTTAATTTGTCAAGCACAAAACCTACAACAACTAGGCTCACCTATGTGCACCAACAACTTATGCTAAGCAAGAAAAACTACTTAGGTGATAGCAAGATATATGACAAGAAACAATATGGCTATCATAAAGTAAAGTGCATAAGTAAAGGGCTCGGGTAAGAGATAACCGAGGCACGCGGAGACGACGATGTATCCCGAAGTTCACACCCTTGCGGATGCTAATCTCCGTTTGGAGCGGTGTGGAGGCACAATGCTCCCCAAGAAGCCACTAGGGCCACCGTGATCTCCTGACGCCCTCGCACAATGCAAGATGCCGTGATTCCATTAAGGGACCCTTGAGGGCAGTCACCGAGCCCGTACAAATGGCAACCCTTGGGGGCGGTCACCGAACCCGTACACTTTGGCAACCCTTGGGGGCGGTCATCGGAACCCGTCAAATTGCTCGGGGCGATCTCCACAACCTAATTGGAGACCCCGACGCTTGCCCGGAGCTTTACACCACAATGATTGAGCTCCGAATACCACCAACCGTCTAGGGCGCCCAAGCACCCAAGAGGAACAAGCTCAAGGGTACCAAGCACCCAAGAGTAATAAGCTTCTCAACTTGTAACTTCCACGTATCACCGTGGAGAACTCAAACCGATGCATCAAATGCAATGGCAAGGGCACACGGAGTGCCCAAGTCCTTCTCTCTCAAATCCCACTGAAGCAACTAATGCTAGGGAGGAAAATGAGACGAAGAACAAGAAGGAGAACACCAAGAACTCCTCTCTCTTTTCCCCTCACATAGAGGAGAAAGTGATTGGTGGAAATGTGGATCTAGATCTCCTCTCTCTTTTCCCTCAAAAACTAGCAAGAATCCATGGAGGGATTGAGAGTTAGCAAGCTCGAAGAAGGTCAACAATGGGGGAAGAACATGAGCTCAAAGGATAAGGTTGTCACATCCTAGTTAGTTCATGCATTAGAGTGTTGCATCATGGCTACATTTCACAGAAACCTGAAATGGGGATGCCAGAAAACCCCCAGCACCCCCCTGGAACAACTAGGGTTTACTAAAAATTTTCCAATGAACCTGAAATGCCCTCCATAAATGTTCACCACCTTTGGTCTTGGTTAAAACCTCTGCCAAAAATGGTTTCATATTTTTGGAGGCCATCTTGGATTTTTGCACAAGCCATAAGTATTTGCATTTGGGCATTTTAAATGCTATAAATATTTTCAAATGCCCAAATAATCTTGAAGGTATTTTTAGGCTGTTGGGAATAATCTCAAAGGTGCCTCAGAATATTTCCAGGATTTTTCCAAATGAAATAGTATTTTTACTATTTCAAAACACAGTACAGAAATAAATAAAAAAGAGAAAAGAACAGAAGGCAGAAAACTTACCTGGCAGCCCACCTGGCAGCCCAGCACTGTGCTGGCCCGCGCCAGTCAGCTGTCTGCTCTCGCCAGAGCAGGCAGAGAGCTAACGCCGGCGAGCGTGAGCTCGCCACGGCGCCAGCAGCTTGCCGCCCTCGCCGCGGATGAGCTGGCCGACCTCTCTCGACGCGCCCCGAGCCCCTGGACATTGCCATCCCCCCCATCGCCTCTCCCTCGCCTTCTCCCCACCATGGCCGACGCCGCCGCAGCCACCTCACCGGAGTAACCGCGGCCACCGTCGACCTCGCACCGTACTAACGTGTCCTACAGCACCGCCGTCGCCCACTCCTTCGAGCAAGCCGAGCCCCGAGCGCTCGTTTGCCCCGAAGCTCCATCACCGGCCTCGCCTTCGCCGCTCACCGTCGGAGATCCCCTCCGCCGTCGCCACTGCTACAGCTCGTCTCCGACCTCGCCGTCTGCTCCGTCGCAACCGCCGTGAGCATGGCCACCTTCCCATCCTCTCCTCTCTCTCTCTCTCGAGCGCTGTAGCCACCGCACGAAGCTCACCCGAACGCGCCGCCGCACGAGCTCGTCGCCGACGAGGCTCCGGCCATCCAACGGCCACACCACCGTAGCCATTAGCCTCACCGCAACGCCAGGAACCCGTAGCGCCATCGCTTGCCCCTCGCCGTGCTCTCTAGCTACGGTTTCGACTATGCCCGTACCCCGGCAGCCGCACGGCTCGTCGCCGGCGTCGATTCCGGCGACCCCGAGCTCCACTACCACCACCAGTCGACGCGGCTCGCCCCCAGCTACACGTAGGTACTCTCCGCCGTCCTTTTGGTCGCCGGAGGAGGGAACCCGCACTCCACCGCCGCGTCTGGACGTCGCTGGCGGCTAAACGCCGGCGAGTCAGCGTGGTTTGACCACGGGTTGACCCCCCAGGGTCACTGACAAGTGGGGCCCCCCTGCTAAATAAATCTGGGTTAGAGTTAAAACTAATTCTAAATAACTAATTACCTAACAGTGACACTGACACAGGGGACCCACACGTCAGGTTTGACCTGGACGACCCCGTTGACTTGCTGACGTCACACTGACGTCAGGCTGACGCAGTAAAGCATTTACTGGAATTATTCTTATATTGGAAATTCCAGAAATTATCACAAACTTCAAAAAATCATAGAAAATAATCTATAGCTCAGAATGAAAAGATTTATATATGAAAAATGATCAGAAAAATCCATTCTATCCATCTGTACTGGTTTCATGCATGATTAAGCAAGTTAACCTACTGTTTTATACAGAACAAGATAAAGCATTAATATGGGCCATTTATGAACTTGGAATTTGAATCTTTGATTCAAATTAGTCCAAACCCATCTGGTCTTAGTTGCATTAGCCCAACACATCCATCTTGCCATGTCTCATGCATGCATCATATTGTTGCACTTGCTTGGTGTTGATTGTGCTTCGGTATGCTCATCGTGGTAGGTCCTGCCTCCGAGGATATTCACGAGTATCCAACTGAAGGGCAGTATCCCACCACCACTCCGTCAGGCAAGCAACCCATTGATCATTTCGATACAAACCCATCTTCTCGCTTCTGCTTTCGTTTACTGCATTAAGACAACGCGATTCAAACTGCTGTGTGTTGCGGTAGTTGAACCCACTTTCCTTTGCATGACCTGTCATTGCCACAGTAACTAGATGTAACCCACTAGCATGTGTAGGAGTTGATTGAGCCATGTTGTGTGTTCCTACAATGCTATGCTTGTTATGCTTAGAGTTGTGTCAGGTCTGGCTCATCAGGGTGATGAACTAGAGTGAAAGTGTGTGTGTCGGTAAAGGGAGTAAAGTGTTGAATACGATTTGGTAAAGGTATCGATGGGAGGCCATGTAGGAGTACATGGTGGGTTGTTTCATTGAGACCGTCCCTAAGAACTGAGATCTGTATGCGTGATTTAAGATTCAGCTACTACCACACATTGGGCCCGAAACCAATGGACCCCCTCGGCTTCTTATTCACCCTTGTCCTCTGTCCAGGAGTTGCACGTAGTTCTGGTGTTTGTAGTAAGCTGGAGGCCGTGGACAGCGCTGACCAAGGGGTGGGATGTGATGCGGTAGGCTCGTGGCACGGTGTACCGAGTCGCCCGTTTTGTGTCCGGGAACCCTGCACACATCGTTTGGGGCCGTATGTGGAAACCTCGGCCGGACTCCCTGCGGATGGAACCTAAATAGGCGATAAACCTGGACTAGAGACTCGAGTGTTTAGGTAGGCTGTGGCCGACACCCACGTTGGGCTTCCGCTTGAAGGTTGCCGAGTACACGTCGTGTAGCGACGATAAGTGGTGAGAGCGTGTGTGACGAAGTACACCCCTGCAGGGTATGAAACTATTCGAATAGCCGCGTCCGCGGTAAAGGACTACTTGGTCGCTTATGCAGTTCATAGACAAGTAAATGGATACTACTAAAAGCCTCAAGATAAGTGTGAGTACCGCGGATGGCCCTCTCGTTGGATGACGAGGGAGGATCCACGGTGGAGTATTGAGATGGTGATTAGTGGACTCGTGTGCGAAAACTATTTCACAAGTGGTGTATCGTAGGATAGCTTAGCCAAGAGTCAAAGCTGGCTTGCTGCAATAACCCCACTACCTTCTTGAGAATGAGCATGTATAATAGGATCTGTTGTAAGACTTGCTGAGTACCTTTGTACTCATGTTGCTTAATTACTGTTTCAGACGACAACCCCGCCCCTTCTGACGGGTTCTACGTAGAACTCGACGACGACGAGTGACGCGCCACCAGGTGGTGATCTAGGCTTGTGAAGGGCCTATGTAGATAGACAAGCTTCGTCAAGCCTTCTTTCTTTCTAGTGTCTGTACCCAGACAGTTTGCTTCCGCATGTGCTTGTATGATTGTATGACTTGAGTGTCGGGTCATGTGACCCCTATCTGTATGAACAAGTTATGTAAGGCTCTCCGGAGCCCTTTAAATAAAGTACTTGAGTTGTAGAGTTTTGTTGTGATGCCATATTGTATTTGCACATATCGAGCATATTGTGTGTATGTTTGAAATGCTTGGTATGTGTGGGATCCGACAATCTAGTTGTTTACCTTTAGCAGCCTCTCTTATGGGGAAATGTAGTCTAGTGCCTCCTTGAGCCATAGTAGTCCGCTACAGCCCGGTTCACCGGAGTCCTGCTAGCCCAGCACTACTGCTCTGGACACTTGACTGGCCGGCATGTGAGTCATATCGTTCCTGTGTCTGTCCCTTCGGGGAAATGTCACGCGGTGACATCCGGAGTCCTGCCTAGCCTGCTACAGCCCGGGTTCCCGGAGTCCTGTTAGCCCAGTGCTACAGCCCGGATTCACACGCTGCTGACCGACACGTTCGATGTTGATTCATGTATGCCTGTCCCCATACGTTAGTGCCGCTTTGGGTTCACGACTAGCCATGTCGGCCCGGGTTCTCTGTCATATGGATGCTAGCGACATTATCATATACGTGAGCCAAAAGGCGCAAACGGTCCCGGGCCATGGTAAGGCGACACCCGAGGGAGTACCGTGCGTGAGGCCGCAATGTTATATGAGGTGTTACAGGCTAGATCGGTGTGAATTGGAATCGGGGTCCTGACAAAGGTTCGTTGGGGAAGAAGACCCCCTTTTATAGGAGGGGCAAAATCCAACCGTTATGTGCTCAGCCCGCACACGAGCGGTACTACCGCTCGGGCGGAAGAAGCAGGGAAAAGGAGCAACAAAACAAGAACCTTGGGGCGGTAGTACCGCCGATAAGCGGTACTACCGCTCACCCCAGCGGTACTACCGCTGGAGGAGAAGAACACGGGACAAAAGGAGGTAGGACAGAGCAGAGTACGGTGGCAGTAGTGCAGTAGAGGTACTACCGTGCCTTACTGCCGCGCGACTACTACTGAACCCGACACGAAAAGAGCAGACCCAAAATCGAGGCGGTAGTAGAGCGGTACTGGAGCGGTACTACCGCTTGACGCTACAAGCGGTACTGCCGCTGCCACCGCGGTACTACCGCAGGGAGAAAAACAGAACTGCCAAAACTTCTTCATATGAGCTCCGAATTGAGCAAACTCAAGCTTGTTGGATACAAGACGACGAGTAGCATCAAAACAGCAACTGGTTATAGTAAGAAGAGGCAGGGGAGGTATGCCTAACAAATAGAGGAGTGAAACCTCCAACCGAGAAGAACCGGCATAACCTCCAACATCGAAAACATCATAGAAGATGCGAGTGAACTCCGTTTTCGATGAACTCGAGCTTGTCATCAAGATGACCATAAGCTCCAAAACTCACGAAGAGAAGAACCAAACAAGAACCAATAAAGATGATGCAAGGATGCAATGGTTTGAGCTCTCTATGAACGATACGATCAAGCTACTCATCGAGAGCCCCCCTTGATAGTACGGCAATCGATCCTATAACCCGGTCTCCCAACTACCATCATGAGACCGGTAAAATAGAAAACCTATCAAGAGCAAACCTTTGCCTTGCACATGGTCCACTTGAGCTAGATGATGACGATCTTGACTCCCTCAAGATGGACCACCTTTCTTGATTGCGTTGGCTCGATGAAGACTAGTTGATTGCTCCCCCATACTCCACTATGGGTGAGCCACCCTTCCGCACATCTTCACAAGTCCATTGTCACCACAATGGATTCAAGCATTTGATCTCTTCGTGATGCTTTACTTGAACTTGCCCGCTTCACTTGAACTTGCACACCGCAACCTAACCCCACAAGGAACTCTCACGAAGACCATGGGTTAGTACATAAAGCGTAATTGACAATGCTTACCATACCATGGGATCGCTTGATCCCTCGGTACATCTTGTGCGCTTTGTGTGTTGATCAACTTGATTCACTCTTGACTTAGTCTTGATCAACCTTGACTCTTTCCAACTCTCTTCATTTGGATGATGTCTTGAAGGTAAACATAAATGATCACACAATCTTCTTCTTCAAGACATGCTTGCAATAAGCTCAATTCTCACATGACCAATCTTTGGATAATTCCTTAATAACACCTTGGTCACCACATAAACTCCTTGAAACCAACACATGGACTTCAAGAGATGCCTATGGACAAATCCTTCAAATATAACTCAAGGCAACCATTAGTCCATAGAGATTGTCATCAATTACCAAAACCAAACATGGGGGCACCGCATGTTCTTTCAATCTCCCTGGTAATTGATGACAATCACTTTCAAGAGAGTTTATATAAGGAATTATGCATCACCATGTAATGTAACAACCAATAATGCATGCGTATGAGATGCAAATGCTTAGGAACAAAACCAAAGCAAGGAGAAAACTCTGAAGACTTCTCCACAAAACTCTCTGAAACTTCTCCCCCATTGGCATCGATTGCCAAAATGGGCGAAAAGCTTAGAAGGCCAATACAAAAAGTGTTCCTCCATAAATTGTGTATTTCTCAACAAGAGAGTGGAATGCAATACACATGTCCAACGGTAAATACTTGGAGGAAGACAAACTATATTGAGGCCCAAAGATTGCAAAAGAATGATATGCCACAAAGATATAACAAAGAGAGAAACAAGCAATCAAGCAATCAAAAGATACCAATTGAAGCAAGCAAACAAAGGATATCAATTCAACCAACTAGACCGAAGATCCTATGAGCCACATGAATAAAGGATATGATTTGAGCAAAGAAGTGTTCTAGAGAAACTAGAGAAGCTCCCCATGATTTGTGCACAATTTAGTTTTGTAATTGGATACAACGAACACAAAATAGGATCGTCACTCCCCCAAGATCAATAGAACCTCACGACAAGTGCAAGAGAGCAACATAGTGTTCTAAAGACTCTAGTAAAGCTCTCCATGATTTGTGCACTCCTTACAATATTTGCATTAGGATACCAAGTGCACAAAATCGGATCATCACTCCCCGAAAATCAATAGAAACTCACAACAAGTGCAAGTGAGCATGTAGGAATCAAAGCCTAGCACTTGCAACAAACAAATGGTTGAGCAACATATAAAAGAGGCAACTTAAGAGTAGGCTCAACCAAAATGATGTGTGTGAGTCATGGCAAGGCACTTGAGAAGACTAATGTACGGATGAGCATTAAGCATCAACATAGTCTTGGATAGTGGAGATACAAGGTGCATGACATGTCCTCCCCACACACACCAAGCAAAAGGGTTCACAAGCACACTAAAAATGCAAAATGAATAACCAACACTTGTGACAACCCATGGTGGAGATAGAAGATGAAAGCCTCATCAAGACGAGGGATACCAATTAAGATGGCAAAAGCCTCGTAGAGATAAGCATGAGGAAAATAATCTTCACCACACAGGAGTGCATCAAGATGCAAAGAGATAAGACATGCACTCAAGGCAAAAGCTTCCACGGAGCCACCAAAGAAATAACAAGAAAGACAAGGTGGACGTGAAAGAAAGAATATCATCTAGAGATGTAATTTCTCTCAAGTGTATAAGGTTCTAGGTAGACGAGATCATGATGATATATATCTACAAAGAAGGATGTACACCCGAAATAGTTACAACACGAAGGAACAAGATATCCAAAAGGAAGTCATAGATATACCAATAAGATATTTGCTTGGAAGCATAGCACATGGCTAGATATGGTCTTATTGTACATAAATGAATTCCTACCACACAACCATCAAAGACATCACAACTAGCAACAAGAGATCATTGTTGGGATGCTTTGAGAAAGGAAACAAGTATCACAAGAGAGAATGAATAACATGCCATGATACAACCTACACAAGGTTGATGCAAGAAATGTGTGCATGAAGTATATGAAGATACTTGTTACCGAGTTAACATTGGAAGGATGTAGTAGATACCAATTGAAGGTACAAAGTAGTTCATTGATCATCATAGCTTGACTCCAAAAAGCACATGGTGACAACACCTTCCTTGTGATTGAGCCGAGCATCCAATGCATCTCCAATTGTTCCTAGAACAACAACACAAACAAAATGGTACCCAAACTCATTGGGACCAAGTAGTTAGAAACATCAATACATAGGACAAACTCCACATAAATATGTGCATATAGATAAGAAAATGAGTTTCATGCACATCTCATCCAAATTGAGACTAGGTGGAGTTTCCCCTATATATTGGGTCAAAGAAAGAAAGCATGCCAAAGATACTACATGAAGTTAATATGCATGCTCAAAACTTTCAAGAACCGATACCAATTGACAAAGAAATACCAAGTGAAAATGATACCAAATGGAGAAATCATCACTTGGAAGATATCCTTAAAGATACATCAAGGAATGAGATATCCATTGATACATACTAAAATAAAGATGTCAAACTCCCAAAGAGAGGATGGTTCCAAACAAACCAAGCTCTCAACAAAGTTTCATGATGGCACAAAGTACCAAAAAGAAAGCGGCTTGCCTTCCACCAACACACATTTGATAAGGATGACAAGAAGAGTGTTCTAAAGAAAATAGGATAGCTCCCCCACGAGTTGTGCATTACATAGGATTTGCATTTGAATACAAAATGCACAAGGTGGGATCACCACTTTCACTATATCTAGAAAACACTAGACAAGAACAAGAAATAAACAAGATCCACAAGTGGTAGGGAAGACAACGAGAGTTGACACAAACCTTGGCAAGAGAAAAGGCAAATAAAAACAAAAGCCAAGGTAAAGAATATCAATAAATTCTACCACACATAAGTGACTACCAATTGTCAAAAGACATGAAGTATTTGGAAATAATTCACGGTGGTAGATAACAAGGATATCCAACATCATCTTCACAACAAACAGAAGCAAATTGCCACTTGTAGAGCTAACATGTCACCTAGGAACAATATAATTAATAATATCAACTCTAAGTGACAATATCTCAAATGTACACATTTTCTAGGCTTGTAATATGCACATAGCATATTACTCCCCCATAATGTGATACCAATGAAGAAAACTTAACAAGAGGCAATAAGAGGATCCAACAAGAGATAATTAATGGACAATTTAGAATTTGAATTTCTCATGAGAAGACATACCACATAGCAACTAGATAATCTTGAAATATCAATACTAGATGGTATTACTCATGTACACACATTTATAGGATTGTGAGGTGCACAAAGCACATCACTCCCCCATAATGGGATATTCCATTAATCTCTCACAAGAGCCAACTAAGAAATAAACAAGATGCAAAAGGCTCAACGCATGACACACACATACATGATGTGCAAACCAACACACACATACTTGATAGCTCAAGATAATCAAGTTGGGAGCACAAAAAATACAAACACATGCAAGGAACAAAACCAAAACATGCAAAGGGGCAAGTAACTTTCAATGTAAACAATTTAAGTACAAGTTACCGCAAGGAGGCACATTGGATATAAGATATAAGCTTGATGATTCAATTGACTTGGCTTGAGGCAATAAGAGTTGTCGTGGAATTGTCACGGCAGATGTCCTCGTGCAAGGACTTAATCGTGGAGCCATCGCAGCTAGGAAGCTTAAAGGGGTTAATCGGGACAAGGGACATGAGGATTATACTAGTTCGGCCCCTTACGGTGAAGGTAAAAGCCTACGTCCAGTCGAGGTGGTATTACTTAGGGTTTCGATGACCAGGAGCTAAACCGCTCTGCTTGGCTATCGATCTGATCTTACTTGTCCCCTGAACCGCCGCCGGGTCGTCCCTTTATATAGAGAGGTTGACGCCTAGCGGCTCTCCGAGTCCCGGCCGGCTTATAACAGTGTCCGGCTCGGACTCTTAACTACTCTTGCCTTACACTACAAGTCTTGCCATAACGGCGGTTTATCACTACGGGCCTTAAGCCGCCTCCGGGTCTTAAGCCCATTACTGACCCGCCACCCTCAAGCTTGGTACTGGGCTTCACGTGATGATCATTATGACGTAACCCGGCCCCTCCTGGGCGGGTGACTCTAATGGTTATATCCTCAACATTAGGCCCCAGATTGATTTGAACCGGTTCATGTCAATCTTCAATCCCTTTAAGAGAAAATCTTCCGGCTTCTGCTTGTGCGAAGGTCATAACCCGCCGTGACGTCATCTTCTGGATTCCTGGTAACCCGCCATGATGTCATCTTCCATTAAATTCATTTTTTATTCTGTCATATCCCAACGGATCTTATCTTAATAACCATCCTGAGAATCGAGGCGTTTCTGCGGCAAGATAATCATGTCTCCAGCCTCCTCGTTTCTCGCGCCCATTTATCAGCCGTCCCGGATAAATAGCCCCGGCCCATAGGCCTTCGTCACTCTTCCCCTCCATCTTCTTCCTCCTCTGACGCTCCAGAGCCCGAGCTCCGCCGCCGCCGCCGCGCACCTCGTCTTCACCGACCAAGGCCGCTGCATCAACCTGTCTTGACCAGAAGCCTGCGGCGCGCCTCTGCTGCTCATCAGCACCAGTAAGTCTTCGCCGTCCCGTACCTTAGATCCGCATTAGGGCTCGCAAGTTCTCTGTGTTCTTCGTAGTTCATCGCGATTTCTTCACAGTTCCGCCACCGAGGTTCCTTTTGATCCAAAATGGTACAGACTCCCTGCGGTAGTAGTTTCTCACCCATTTTTATGCTAGTAGATCCCTTTTGTCCGCAAAAAGACCTCGTTTAGAGCTTATGAACTTCTCTGTATCAGCTTTTTATGTCTAGAAATTTTTCCTTTCTGGACGATCGTTTGATCCAAAATAATCCCTGCAATCTGTGAAACTTGTTCATGCAACACTTAGACAAAAACTGCATCTATTAGCCATGGCGGCTCATATCGCCGGCTTAAAAGAAGCCATGCTTTGTGAAATTTCCGGCTTACTCATAATAGAGTTAAATAACTTAAATTGCTTATAATACCCACGGCGGCTTAAATAACCTGACACAATTAGTCATGTATCATTAGGCCCCTTCATAAACCGCCGTCCTGAATACTGAACTGAAATCTTTCTCCGGCTTAAATTTAAACCGGAAATTTTCCTTTGTCATAGGCTTCCATTTTCCACAATGCCGCCCAAGGCTCCCAAGGCGCCCATTACGTGCAACTGGGTGAGGTCCAACGTTACTGAAAGCACCTTAGATGACTTCGTAAAAACGGGTTACCTGCCTAAAAAGGAGGTCATGTCCTACCGTGCGCCTGACCCGTCCGAAGAGAGACCTCAACCAAAAGACGAAGAGGTTGTTATATTTGCTGACCACATGAGCCGGGGCTTTGCTCCTCCTGGCTCAAAATTCTTCAGAGATGTTCTGAACTTTTTTGATCTGCGACCTCAAGACATTGGACCCAATTCCGTGTCAAACATTTGTAACTTTCAAGTGTTCTGTGAGGTATACCTTGGAGAAGAACCCAGCCTGCTACTCTTTAGGAAGTTATTTTACCTGAACCGCCAGAATGAATGCGCCAACGGGCCTAGCTTGGAACTTGGTGGAATCTCAATTCAACGACGGAGAGATTGTCTCTTTCCTTATGCTGAGCCGCCAAGCCACCCAAAGGACTGGAACCAGACATGGTTCTACTGCCAGGATACTTCTCCGGCTGATGAGAACCCTCTGCCTGGCTTTCGCGCCCTACGTCTGGAGTCAAATTACCACCTGCCAGACAAATTATCTCAAGCTGAGCGTCAACCACTTATCCCCACCATCAACAAAATCAAGGCTCTTCTGGGAAACGGCCTTAACGGCGTTGATCTGGTCCGGTTCTGGATTGCTTGGCGGGTGATTCCTCTAAGCCGCCCCCCCGGCTTAATGTGTGATTACACGGGCCGGAAGGATGATCCTCTTCAGCACAGCCCCAACGACTTACCTGAGGACGTCGTTGATGACATGACCAAGTCCCTTCTGAACGAGAGCTTAGCAGATTGCGGGAGGACAGGCTTAAGTCCCTTCTGCAAAGCTAACCCGGCTCCGGCGGTAAGCTACTGATCTAAACACCTTACTTTCCATTTTAACAATTTTCGTCTTAACTTCAAGAAACCTTTGTTGTATTTTTAGGCTAATGATAAGTTCTGGAAGGCCAGGTATGACCATGAGGCTGCTAAAAAAGCCAGGAAGGTTAAAAAAGCCGCCAGGAGAGCCGCTCCCCGCAAGAAGGGGAGTAAGCCTAGCGCCTCAGACCTGCTTCACCTGGATGACACCTCCGAGTCAGAGGTAGCCCTTGATTCTTAGGCTCTTCTTTTGTTTTTTGTTTGTTTTAACCACCTTATTGACACTGGTTATCAGCAGGAGGATACCGGAGCGAGTAACCCGGTGATTGAAGAGGTAACTATACTTTCCTCCGACTCGGAGCCCTTGCCAAGGCTGAAAGTCCGAAGAGTAACCCGGAAAGTAAGATTTTCACATCCTTTAGCTTATCAAGATCCTCAATTTCTTTTGAATCGACAGATTCATGAGAGCCGGAGGCAAACCCGGACCAACAAGGATGCAGACCTCTCCTCCGGCTTACCTGAAGCATCAAGGAAGCGCCGGACCGAGGTTATCTCCAACTTATATCCTTTTCATCCTTTGGCGGGCGTCACTCGTCAACCACTCAATTCTTCTGATTCAAACTATCAGGAAACTTCACCTTCCTCCGGTGATTCCATGCAATCTAACTTGCCGGCTTTCAAGACCGCACCCGGGTAATGATGATCAGCTTATTTTGTGCTTATCTGACTCATGTTTTTGCACTAACCTTTTGACTTTCAATGCACAAGCAAAGCCCAGCAAGAGGGAAAGAAAAGTAAACCGGTCGAAGAGCCGGTCTTGACTGAACCCAACGCCTCTGCCTCTGAGCCGCCGTCTGCACCAGCTCCAGAAACCACCACCGCCCCATCTGACGAGCAAGTTATGGAGGGTTCTGATAACCTAGAGATCCCCAGCCCGGCTCATCCGGATGACCCGGATGTGGTGATTACCCGGACCGAATTTGTTGAACCGGGAAGACCCACCGTGCTGGCTAAGTGCTCTGCTAAGGAGGAACTTCTGGAACGCCGCAGAGCCAGGCTGTACATTACTAACTATGCCAACCTGAGCATTGGAGATATTGTCGCTGGTTATATTGGTCAAGTGCACAACAGTCGGGACCTGGAAATTGACATGGTGAAGCAGATACAGCAAAAATCTGAGGTACAACTCTCTTGCTTACTCCATAGTCATCCTTACCATGCTAACCCCCAAGTCTATTACTTATGATAGAATATGTTGTAGACTTAATACCGGCTTACCTGGTAACACTCAAGGGCCGGGTTAAACAGCCTAGGTGAACCGGTCTTTTACCTTATGTTTTAATCAAGTAGTTGAGCAACTTTGCACATTAGCGCCCAAGTGCCGAGTACCTTTGCCTGCAAAGTGCTCGGGACTTACTTTCATGAACCGGCACTGTAGATAGAGCCTTTCAGCATACATTAGTCCCCAAGTACCAAGTGTCTTTGCTTGCAAAGTGCTTGGGACTTAATATTGCATTATAATCACCTGAACTGTAACCCGGAATTTGTACAGGCCGCCTGTAAGAAATTTGAATCGGAAATCCCCGATTTGAAGAACCGGCTGAAGACCCAGGAAAGTGAAACCCACAAAGCCAACTCCAAATTTGAACTCAGTGTATCTGCACAAGAGAAACTGAAGAAAAAATTTGAAGCAGAAAGGAAAGCCTGGGCAGATGAAAAAGCTGCTTTGCTCAGCCGGGCCGAACAGGCGTAGGCCACTCTTACTGAGAGAACCGCCGAGCTGTCCGGCTTAAAACGCCATGTCTCTCAGATGGTCTCCGCAATCTTTGGTAAATTTCTAATCAGTTTACATCATTTAGTTCCCAGAAACATTTCAATTGCCAACAGCTCACTTGACTTTGTAATGCAAGGTCCCAGGAGTTCCAACCTCAACCAGAGCGTGCTGACCAAGCTGAAGGCGGTTTACACTTTGGTGGAGCAACTTTACACCGGGTCACAACATGCTTTAGCCGTTGTGGCTCTGTCCAATGAAGTTCCCACTCACCTGGCAGATGTACTCAGGCGGCTTGCCGTACTTCCTCAACGCTTCCAGGAGCTGAGACGGGCTTCTGCAAGAGCCGGAGCTATAGCTGCTCTGAGCCGGGCCAAGGCGTTTCTACCGGAGCTAGACCCGGCCGACATCGCTCTTAGATACCCCAGCCTGAAGGAAGATGGCACCCCCTTTGACCAGAAAGACTTCGTCGCCTGCGTGAAGAGCGTGCGCCCGGTGGCCACCTTGATTGGGAATGACACAAACCTTACCAAGTATCAACCGGGCTATGACGCGGAAAATCAGAGGATCCCAACTCCACGCTATGAAGCAGTCAGCCTGATCCCTCCGACTCGTAAGCATACCTTCACCCCAGAAGTTGACCAGGCCGGGTTAATTGATGATGAGGCTCAATTTGAAGCCTTGAGTGGCATTGACTGGAAATCATCAACCTTCCAGGTCATGGAAACAGCTGGAGGAGCGGAGAGGGATGAGCCGGGAGCTTCAACCCAACAAGCACCTTGATTTCTTAGGCGGCTCATGGTTATGCCTTAAAAACAATGCCTCACCTTTTGGACTCGGGGAGTCCTGTAATAGAGTAGGACAAACACTTAATTTTGTCGTGCCATCGTGCACGTGTGCAACGCTTAACTCCGTTGAAGCTGCTCTTTTATATTCCTCCGGGTTATGTTTGATCATTTACTTTCCTTAAGCTTAAAGAACTGTCTTTAATTGTCCTGCATAGAAAAACAAATCACAAGTCTCTAGGCGGCTTACCGCATGGAGAGTCATATATTTTACATATAACCCGGAATATGAACCAAGGTCATAAAAGACCGGCTCTCAATCATATCTTCGAGATAACCATAATAGCATACCTGCAAGCCTTCAAGTACACTTCCGGTTCATGTAACCCAAATAATGAGGTTGAGAACTCAACTCCGGTTCACCAGCCCCTATAATGCTTATTGTGTGCTATCAACATTATTAATCAAAGTTAAGCCGGTGGAGTAAGAACCACCCGTGCACACTTTTGATATGATCAAAAGAACTTGTTGCAAACCAAAAGATCAAAAACTTAGGGGCTTCTGATTCGAATACGACTAGAGAACCGTCCCAAAGGGGTTAAGCTAAGATTCGAATGCAATCATATAGCCCCCAATGGCTTTGGTGTTGCCGATCAAGAGGGTACCGACAGCTATGTTCTCTTAGGTTCGAATACGACCTATGTTTGAACAGGAAGCCCCCAAATGACCTTGAGAGTTGTTTAACGACGCTGACTCGAATACGATCCACGTCGGTTCTCAAAGGGGGTTGCGCTATGATTCAAATATGATCAAGAAAAAACTCCCCAATGAGCTCGGCAATTCGCCAATCAAGTGGGTATCGACAGCTATGTTCTCTTTGGTTCGAATACGACCTATGTTTGAACAGGAAGCCCCCAAGTGATCATATTGTTAACGGCTAGATTCGAATATGATCATAAGCCGGATCAACCTCCAAGTGACCATGTAATGTTGTAATGGAAATAACAATAATACATTTACCTTTGGAGGAAAAAAGGACAGAGGTCCTGCTTTATTATTTATCATAATATATACATGGCTATAGAAATATGTACATTATGAGAGCCGGTGGCTCAAGTGTAATAAGGCCGAAGCTGAGCTATGTTCCACGGCCGACGGGTCTCTTCCTCCGACTTACGTGAATCTTTGTGCTCCCGAACATCGATAAGGTAGTATGACCTGTTGTGCAAGTTCTTGCTGACCACAAAGGGCCCTTCCCAAGGCGGGGATAACTTGTGTGCATCTGTTTGATCTTGGATGAGCCGGAGCACCAGATCACCTTCCTGAAAGACCCTGGACTTAACCCGGCGGCTGTGATAGCGGCGCAGGTCTTGTTGGTAAATCGCCGAGCGAGCTTCTGCCACATCACGCTGTTCGTCCAATAGGTCAAGAGCATCTTGACGCGCCTGCTCATTATCCGCCTCAACATAAGCCGCCACTCGAGGCGAGTCATGACGGATGTCGCTAGGGAGGACCGCCTCCGCTCCATAAACCATGAAGAAAGGCGTGTAACCCGTAGACCTGTTAGGAGTAGTATTGATGCTCCATAACACGGAGGGTAACTCCTCCACCCAACAACCCGGCGTCCGTTGCAAAGGGACCAAAAGCCGGGGCTTGATGCCCTTCAAGATTTCCTGATTGGCTCTCTCAGCTTGACCATTGGATTGAGGGTGAGCCACTGATGAAACATCAAGCCGAATATGCTCTCGTTGACAAAACTCCTCCATGGCGCCTTTAGACAGATTGGTACCATTGTCAGTTAGAATGCTGTGTGGAAAACCAAACCGAAATATCACCCTTTTCATAAAATGAACCGCTGTGGCTGCGTCACACTTACTAACTGGCTCTGCTTCAACCCACTTTGTGAACTTGTCGACCGCCACCAAGAGGTGGGTCTTCTTATCCTTGGATCTTTTAAAAGGCCCAACCATATCAAGCCCCCAGACCGCAAATGGCCAAGTGATTGGAATCATCCTCAACTCTCGAGCCGGCACATGAGCCCGTCGCGAAAACCTCTGACAACCGTCACATTTACTGACCAAGTCCTCCGCATCAGCATGAGCCGTCAGCCAATAAAATCCATGACGAAAAGCCTTGGCCACGAGGGATTTTGAGCCGGCATGATGGCCACAATCCCCCTCGTGAACCTCACGTAAAATTTCTTGAACTTCCTCAAGGGAAACACAACGATGGAAAGTTCCAGTGACACTGCGACGATGCAGCTTGCCATTGATAATTATCATTGACTTAGACCGCCGGGTTATTTGTCTGGCCAAAGTTTCATCCTCAGGCAATTCTCCTCGGGTCATGTAAGCCAAGTATGGTACTGTCCAATCTGGGATAATGTGGAGAGCCGCCACCAACTACGCTTCCGGGTCAGGAACAACCAAGTCTTCCTCTGTAGGCAACTTAATAGAAGGATTATGCAGAATGTCCAAGAAAGTATTAGGCGGCACCGGCTTTCGCTGAGAGCCCAGCCGGCTTAATGCATCAGCCGCCTCGTTCTTCCTGCGATCGATGTGCTCTACTTGGTAACCCTGAAAATGTCCAGCAATGGCATCAACTTCGCGGCGATAAGCCGCCATGAGGGGGTCCTTGGAATCCCACTTGCCTGACACTTGTTGGGCCACTAAATCTGAGTCGCCAAAGCACCTTACCCGGCTTAAGATCATCTCCTTAGCCATCCGAAGACCATGGAGCAAGGCCTCGTACTCAGCTGCATTGTTAGTACAGGGAAACATCAACCGTAGCACATAGCAAAACTTGTCACCTCGAGGGGAAGCTAATACAACTCCAGCCCCCGAGCCCTCCAACTGCATGGACCTGTCAAAGTGAATAGTCCAGTATGTATTATCCGGTTTCTCTTCAGGCACCTGCAGCTCTGCCCAATCGTTGATGAAATCCACCAATGCTTGAGACTTGATGGCAGTGCGTGGTACGTATTTCAGACCATGAGGCCCAAGTTCTATAGCCCAGTTAGCCACTCTTCCTGTGGCTTCTCTGTTTTGGATGATATCTCCTAGGGGAGCAGAACTAACCACAGTGATAGGGTGACCCTGGAAAGAGTGCTTAAGCTTCCGGCTTGCCATGAACACCCCATAAACAAGCTTCTGCCAATGTGGATACCGTTGTTTGGACTCAATGAGCACTTCGCTGACATAGTAAACCGGCCGCTGAACCGGATACTCCTTACCCGCTTCCTTACGCTCCACCACCACAGCCACACTGACGGCTCGTGTATTAGCGGCTACATACATTAATAAAGGCTCCTTGTCAACAGGAGCAGCAAGGACTGGTGGCTCAGCCAGCTGTCTCTTCAAATCCTCAAAAGCAGCATTAGCAGTATCATTCCAGATAAAGTCATCTGTTTTCTTCATCATCTGGTATAGTGGCATGGCCTTTTCACCCAACCGGCTCAAAGCAGCGATGCGACCCGCCAGACGCTGGACGTCGTTTATGCACGCCGGCTTAGCCAGAGAGGTGATTGCCTTGATCTTTTCCGGGTTAGCTTCAATGCCTCTGTGAGAAACCAGAAAACCCAAGAGCTTGCCTGCGGGAACACCAAAAACACACTTGGCCAGGTTAAGCATCATCTTGTAAACCCGGAGATTATCAAAGGTTTCTCCCAGGTCATCTATCAAGGTCTCCTTCTCCCTGGATTTAACCACGATATCATACACATAGGCATGAACGTTGCGCCCAATCTGGTTATGAAGACAATTCTGCACGCAACGCTGGTAAGTCGCCTGTGCACTCTTGAGCCCAAAATGCATAGACACATAACAGAAGGCTCCAAAGGGAGTGATGAACGCTGTCTTCTCCTGGTCCTTAACTGCCATTTTAATCTGATGGTATCCAGAATAAGCATCCAAAAAACTTAAACGCTCACAACCCGCCGTAGCATCAATAATTTGATCAATACGGGGGAGAGCAAAAGGATCAGCCGGACAAGCTTTGTTTAAATCCGTATAGTCCACACACATCCGCCAGGTGCCGTTCTTCTTGAGCACGAGCATCGGGTTAGCTAACCATTCTGGATGAAAAACTTCAACAATAAACCCGGCCGCCAAGAGCCGGGCTACCTCCTCACCAATGGCTTTCCGCCTCTCCTCATTAAACCGCCGGAGGAATTGCCTGACCGGCTTAAATTTCGGATCAATATTGAGAGTGTGCTCAGCGAGTTCTCTAGGTACACCTGGCATGTCAGAAGGTTTCCATGCAAAGATGTCCCTGTTCTCACGGATGAACTCGATGAGCGCGCCTTCCTATTTCGGATCCAGATTGGCACTGATGCTGAACTGCTGAGATGAGTCACCTGGAACAAAATCAACAAGTTTAGTCTCATCAGCTGACTTAAATTTCATTACCGGCTCATGCTCCGTGGTTGGCTTTTTCAAAGACGTCATATCTGCCGGGTCAACATTGTCCTTGTAAAACTTCAACTCCTCCGTTGCACAAATAGATTCCGCGTAAGCCGCGTCACCTTCCTCACACTCCAAGGCTATCTTTCGGCTGCCATGAACCGTAATGGTCCCATTGTGACCCGGCATCTTGAGCTACAAATACACGTAACACGGCCGTGCCATGAACTTGGCGTAAGCCGGCCGCCCAAATAAAGCATGGTACGGACTTCTTATCTTAACCACCTCAAAGGTTAGTTTTTCCGCCCTATAGTTGTACTCATCTCCAAAGGCCACTTCCAGCTCGATCTTACCGACTGGATACGCCGACTTACCGGGCACCACCCCATGGAAAATAGTATTAGACTGGCTGAGGTTCTTATCAGTTAATCCCATACGACGGAAGGTCTCATAATAGAGGATGTTGATGCTACTGCCTCCGTCCATGAGCACCTTAGTGAATTTATACCCCCCGACCTGAGGAGCCACCACCAAGGCCAGGTGACCCGGATTATCAACCCGGGGAGGATGATCTTCCCTACTCCATACAATGGGCTGCTCAGACCATCTTAAATAGCGTGGAACCGCCGGCTCAACAGCATTCACAGCCCTTTTATGAAGCTTCTGATCTCGCTTGCACAGACTGGTAGTAAACACATGATACTGTCCACCATTGAGCTGCTTTGGATTGGTCTGGTACCCCCCTGCGGCTGCTGCTGATTTCCCTGGCTAGATTGCTGATTAAAACCCCCTTGGAAATTTTGAGAATTTGGATTTGAGCCGCCGCCCGGGCCGTGAAAACCGCCGGCACCTGAGCCGCCGCCCGGGCCATTGTTTCCATTGAAAGCATTGGAATTTTTAAAGGCCTTCATGATTGCGCAGTCCTTCCATAGATGAGTGGCCGGCTTTTCCCTAGAGCCATGCCTTGGACAAGGCTCATTCAACAACTGCTCAAGCGTCGGGCCTGACCCGCCGGCTCGGGGAGGTGGTCTCCCCTTACGCCGGTGGTTGTTACCCTGTGAATTGGCGTTGGCCACAAACTCCCTACTGCCATCAGCCTTACGCTTGTTACCTCCCTGGTTCGCCGGGTTATGCTGGGGGCCCTTGCCATTGCCATTCCGTTTTCCCTTCCCCGTCCTTTCATCATCGGACGCGGGATCCTTGGTACTATCAGAGTCGGCGTACTTGACCAGAGCCGCCATCAACGTACCCATATCATTGCAATCGCGCTTGAGCCGCCCGAGCTTCATCTTCAGGGGCGCAAAACGACAATTCTGCTCCAACATTAAGACTGCAGAGCCGGCATCCATCTTATCAGATGAATGTATTATCTCTTTGACCCGGCGAACCCAATGGGTTGTAGACTCACCCTCCCGCTGCTTGCAGTTAGTCAAATCCACAACTGACATAGATTGCCTAGATGTATCCTTGAAGTTTTGGATGAACCGGGCTTTTAGCTCAGCCCAAGACCCGATAGAGTTAGGCGGCAGTCCTTTCAACCAAGTGCGGGCAGTCCCATCTAACATCATGGTGAAGTACTTGGCCATTGCCGCTTCACTGACCTCCAGCAACTCCATAGCCATCTCGTAACTCTCGATCCATGATCCGGGTTGTAAATCCGCCGTGTAATTAGGTACCTTCCTAGGCCCTTTGAAATCCTTGGGCAGACGTTCATTACGGAGAGCCGGCACCAGACAAGGAACACCTCCAGTCCTCGTAGGTATACCCGCGTCGATAGAAGCCGTCGGATAAGCCGGGAGTGGCTGGTAAGCCGTCAACTGAGCCGCCTGCTCCGCCTCTTGTCGTGCTCTGTCATGGTCTACCATGTTAACGACTTCATTATGCGCCGGGCCGTGGCCAGCTGGTAAGTTGCGGCGCCGGACGTTGCTTGAGCTGGTCGCTGATTCCATGTGCCTGCTATAACTTGGGCTCTGGTTTGGACGAGGGGTTGAATGAATCCTGTCCTGGCTATATGAGTATGCCTCTTGCAGCACCAGAGCCGTCTGAAGAAGTTCTCTGACCCGGCGGGTTTCGACCGCCGTTGGAGAGTCGCCCTCGATTGGAAGAGCCGCCAATCGCGCTGCCGCGGCGATCATGTTTTCCAACGGGTTGGCATAATGACCCAGCGGTATTGGTACGTACTGAGGCGGGGTAGTGCTCACACGGGGAGGCCCCATCACTTGTGGCTGAATTGGCGTTCTAGCCCCGGGTGCCATGATCTCCGGCGGGTTACTGGGTCCTGCACCATGCGTGTTGAAGAGGTTTCGAGGGTCGTAAACCGGAGGGAGTCGAGATTGAGCCTTCTGATGCCTCCTTCTCATGATCTCATTGGATGCATTCTGATCCATCATGAGCCGGAAAGATTGCGCCTGAATCAGTTGAGTCTGGGCGTCGAGAGCCGCCCGTTCCGCAGCCATCCTGATCCCCTCCGCTGCCAGGTCTTCCTTGGCTCTTGCTATGTCCAGCTTTAACTGTGCTATCTCCGCATCATGTTGAGCCTGATCCGCTGGGGCGACCGCAGCAGTTAACATGGCCGTCATCTTGTCTGTGAGATCCATCAGCACCTGAGCCGGCGAGTGCACAGGGCCTCCTGCCCCAATGGCGGAGTTTTGAATAGGTTGTGCGCCGGCCATGAAGATTCCAACCCGGCTGGGCGGCTCAAAGGGATCCGGAATACTGTCGCCATCGGAACAACCCCTGAGCCTGCCATCTTGAAGCTGGTATAATGAGTCGGTCTCATCCGTGGACGACTCGCCGTCAGAGCGAGCGGCCGCCTCATCGCCAGATCCAGATCCTTCGGAGAGTCCCCCATGGACGCATCCCACGAAAGCACGCTTCAAGGCGGGCAGAGTCCGGGCGGGTTTCGCACGCTGAGCCGTCTCGATGAGGTCGGCGCAGAGGTCCGGCTCAGGGCCCGGCTCGCCAATCTTGCCAATGAAAACGTGGATTCCGCCGAAGGGGACCCGGTACCCGTACTCGATTGAGCCGGCGTCGGGGCCCCAGCTCGCATCGTTGATGTAAAGCTTGCCGCGACGACTCTTGGTCATCCGGCCCACAGCGTATCCCTTGAGCCCTTCGAAGCTGCCCTTCAAGAACTCAAATCCACCGTGCGCTGGCCCCACGGTGGGCACCAACTGTCGTGGAATTGTCACGGCAGATGTCCTCGTGCAAGGACTTAATCATGGAACCATTGCAGCCAGGAAGCTTAAAGGGGTTAATCGGGACAAGGGACACGAGGATTATACTGGTTCGGCCCCTTACGGTGAAGGTAAAAGCCTACGTCCAGTCGAGGTGGTATTACTTAGGGTTTCGATGACCAGGAGCTAAACCGCTCTGCTTGGCTATCGATCTGATCTTACTTGTCCCCTGAACCGCCGCCGGGTCGTCCCTTTATATAGAGAGGTTGACGCCCAGCGGCTCTCCGAGTCCCGGCCGGCTTATAACAGTGTTCGGCTCGGACTCTTAACTACTCTTGCCTTACACTACAAGTCTTGCCATAACGGCGGTTTATCACTACGGGCCTTAAGCCGCCTCCGGGTCTTAAGCCCATTACTGACCCGCCATCCTCAAGCTTGGTACTGGGATTCACGTGATGATCATTATGACGTAACCCGGACCCTCCTGGGCGGGTGACTCTAATGGTTATATCCTCAACAAGAGTGATGAAGTCCCCTTAATTCTTCATAATGTAGCCAAGTCTCCAATGCCCTCCAACAACACCTATTGATCAAGTTTGAGCTAGTTGGTCCCCAACCAAGTTGGGTCCTAAGAGGTTAGTCACAATAGGCTTGGCTACCCAAATGGTTCTTTGCTTCAAACCACTTTGAGTACCAATAAACTTGGCAAACACATTGCCAACCTTATCCTTCCCAAGAGAATAGACATCATCAATGATAATTGGGTTGGATAAGGTACCATTTGTGCATGAAGAAGCGACGTGACCTTTTTCACGACATAGGTAGCAACGCCTACTCTTTACTTTCTTCTCACTTGATTTCTCAACTTGAGAAGTATTAGCTTGAGTTTTCTTGGGAAGAGGCCTTTCTTCAACTTGAGGTTGAGAATGAGAGTGAACTTGTGGCCGCTTCCCTTGTTGCTTATCACTAATGGCCTTCTTCTTCAATGGGCAAGATCTAACATGATGCCCTTCTACTTTGCACTTGAAGCAAACAATCTTGGCCGAATTCTTGACTTGTTCTTGGCCCTTCTTTTTGTTCATCTTGGACTTCTTCTTCTTGTTGGAGTTGAATCCAAGTCCACCTTTGTCATTGGGGGATTTTTGCACTCTCAAGATGTTGTTGAGTGTAAATTTCCCTTCATGACACTTTTCCAAGTCTTTCTTCAAAGAAGTGACTTGGGTCTTGAGCTCTTTGATTTCGTCTACATGGTTAGTCTCAACACAAGCACTAGAGGAAGTATAAGCTTCATCATTAGAGCAACAAGGCAAGGAAAGCAATTCATCACAAGATGTACC
This sequence comes from Aegilops tauschii subsp. strangulata, assembly GCF_002575655.3. Taxonomy (NCBI): domain Eukaryota; kingdom Viridiplantae; phylum Streptophyta; class Magnoliopsida; order Poales; family Poaceae; genus Aegilops; species Aegilops tauschii. The sequence continues at coordinate 432,624,950 of NC_053035.3, forward strand.
AACGTTATGCCAATTTTGTAAGTCATTGCAGTGTTTAGCTTCAAGAGTGGACTGCTGCTAGTGCGACACAAAGCAGCTACACAGATCATAGTGTAGATATAACGGGGAAAACCGTAAGCATCAGAGTAAAATCAGCAAAGTGGAACTTGCTGGAATATATGTGCTAGTATTGCCGGTACGGCTAGAAAGGCTTCGGATACCAGCTCTCTTCAAGTGAAGCTGCGGTACTGTTAATATCAGTGTTACTCTCAAAGGCGACACAACTCCCCGCATTTCCTTGCTATTCTTATAGGATTCAAGTGGGCAGGTGACTACAAATCCTATTCCTATGTTTACAAGATCCTACGAATCAAAGAGGCTCAAAGTGTCCATCACAACCGACCGTATAGACCTCTACACTGCAAAAGTCCCTGCTCATCTTCAGTACAGGGAACATACTGTACCACTATCATACTCCCTCCGTTCCAAAATATAAGTCTTGGTAGAGATTTCCACTATGGATCACATACAGATGTATCCAGATACATTTTAGAGTGTAGATTCACTCATTTTGCTCCATATGTAGTCCATGGTGGAATCTATACAAAGACTTGTATCTAGGAACGGAGAGAGTACATATTAAAGAAGAACGGAAGAGGAACATGGTAAAGAAGAGCAAGCAAATTTTGGATAATAAAATGTTGGTTGCGCAGTGCCCACACATGATGAACCAGAGCGCATTAAGAATGCAACTCCCAGCTGTCTCTCGACCATTTCAGGCGGTTGGATGAAGATCCTACGTCTCCTAACCCATCTTCTTCCTCGTCTCTGATTCTTCCCATACAGAACACCGCACGGGCTGCCGGCCGGACCACCGGCCCCCGCCGCCTGTATTCCTCCGCCACCCCCACCCCCACCCCCACCCGCACCCCCGCCCAACCCCCACCCGCGTTGAGTTTTCTTCGTTCGCCGAGGCCCCACAACCACCCGAGCCCCTTCGTTCGCACCGGCGAACTCCGGCGAGCTCTGAAAAATCGACTGACCCAATTTTGAAATTTAGTCTACTGTGATTTAACTAGTGTGGAATATAAAAGGGGAAAACCATAAGCATTGGGAGTATAGTGTTGAGTGTGCCATGGCGGATCTAAAGGTGCAAACCAGACAAAGGCAACTTCACAACCAAGACAAGAAATCAGAGTAAAGCAGTGGCAATCTATTTTCTTGCCACGATAAATAAGTTGAGCAGATACGAAAGAGTACTGCCTCTGGTGCGGCGCCGTGTACGCATCTGCTGAGAATTTGACGGTGCTACGGTAGCGATGGCTGTCGGCGGCGTGGAAGCAGATCTAGGAGGGTAGACGGTGGCGGCGGGGCGCGGTGGACGAGACGGTCGTAGGAGCGGCGCCGGCAAGGTGGACGACGGCGGGGATGAAGCGAGAGGACGGGATGCAAGGATCCCGGTCCGAAGCTGGATGAGAGAGGTCGATCTCTTGTAATGGACGGCGGCATCGGGGTATCAGCTCCGGCATGGTGGAGGAGGACGGCGGTGGATGGGGTGGCGGACGGCGGCGGACGGAGGAGGGTGGGGTGGAGAGGGTGTTTTGGCGCCCGTGGAGTACGAATGGGGAAAAGGGAGGTAGAGAGGAAGGGGGGAACCATGTATTCAGGGCGCGCTTGTCTCAAATGCGAGGAAATTTACAAACTTAGCCCCCGTTTCAAATTTCTACTACATCACAACAACATTAGTCGGTTGGGGATAGGACGGTAATCTCGCATACACCGAATATTTGCCGACGAGAGTTTGTTTTTGGCGCCCACCGTGTATGAATATGAATCGGGGAGGGAGTCGATTTCGGCCGAGGACACACTGTGTTTTGGCACCCACCGTGTATGAATCCGGGTGAGAGGCGGTTACGTCACGTTTGGGTGAAATTACAAACCTACCCCTATCGAAACCTATAGAAATCCAGCAGATAGGCTTTGCGTGGCAGGGATAGGCAATAGTGATTTCCATCTCGCAGATTTTGGTTTCCGGCGGTTACTGCGACTTTCCCCGCTTCGTTCAAATTTTGCAGAGTGCACGTTTACCGTGCCAACTCAATTTGAATCCCGTTTGTATTCTATTTTTTTTCGGGCGGGATCCATTTTCAATTGGAATTACATTCTATATACATCATTTTTTTATATATACTTTCAAAAGCACAACACCATTTATACATAAATATGGTTTACAAATGGCATGATCTCAGATTCATAAGGTTGTATCCATCAATTTGGATTTTCAAATATTTGAAACCACTTTATGCTGAAATCCAATGTATGCATTCCTCGCTAACTGTTTCCAATTAATGTGTGTTTCATGCGGGTTTTTTTACTTCTCAAACATGTATAATGTGTTTCACACACGCAACATATAGTGTAATCCCGTTTAGACATTAATTGCATATAAACCATGCATTGTTTGTAATTGAAGAATCTATGGATCATTAATATTGATAAACTATATAACATTACACGTGTGCCCAAATTCAAATGAATATGCATGTTTGATACACCAATTTGCGTTATGATATTATCGATGTCGTGATCTCCAATTTAAATATTTGAATCCCCTTTAATCCAGATATTCGTCTCATATAGCTATCACTCATGCTTATATAGGACTATCTCTCTGGACCTATACGCGTTCATCGTCTCTCAGGTATCTCTCGTGCTACCTGTATGTCGACAATGATCTTTTAGCTTCGTAACACACTGACGGTACTCTCTCCCTCGACCTTCATCACTCTATCTCTCTCTAAGTATATCTCGGTCCCTGCTATGTGTCTCTAACTATGATTCTCCATGTGGAATCTCTTTCTCTCACACAAACACAAAACTTTGTCTCCCGGGGTCTCATTTCTCTCTACTATTCCCATGTGTGCCACTCACACACCCCTCATACAGAGATGTCTTTCGCTCCTTAGATATGAGGACCTATGACTCTTCCTCTTCAATGTCTCTTTCTCACACACAAACACAAATTCTGTCTCCCAGGGTCTCATATTTCTCCATTGTTCTCTTGTATGTCACTCACACACACCCTCTCTCCCTAGAGATATCTTGCATTCCCTCGTATGTCTCTCTAGCTATCACTCTCGTTGTGAAATATCTTTCTCTCTCGCAGACACAAAACTCCGTCTCTCTGGATCTCATTTCTCTCTGATATCTATTTGTATGTGACTCACATGCACCCTCTCTCTATCTCTCTCACACCCACACACATAACCCAGCCTTCTGATCCACTCGACTCCTATCTCTAACGCACACTAGCTAGCATCTTTATCTTTCTATTTATCTGTTTCTCCATCAACCTTCTTTCTCGCCCTCACTCTTGATTCCTATCACGCACACTACATATGTTTCTCTCTACATGCAGTCAAGTGCCCTCTCACACACATATATAACTTCACCCTGTGAACCACCCGACGGTCATCTCCAACACCCAAACTAGCGGATGTCCCTCTAGCTAGCATCTCCATCTCTGTATCTATCTGTAGTTTCTCCGTCAACATTTCTTTCTCGCACGGAGTCTTGCTTCCTATCACCCACACTATATATGTCTCTCCATACATATGCATTTATAGGTTGGTCTCTTTTGCACAATCGTTGCGCCTCACTCCCTCTGCTCGCCATAGATGCATGCTCCAGCCCACGCCACTATCTCTTGAAGACAAAAACACATGCTCAATTGTCGGGCCTTCTTCCCTGCATTCTCACATGCATGCATATTGTCATACCGATCCGTCTCTCCCATGTCGTTGATCTTATGACTTATGTCTTCTTTCTTTTATCTCGATCATGCGCGCGCGCACACACACATCCCACGTATACATGTATACCTCTCACACATGCACGTTCAAGGTCTCTATGTCTCCATACGTAGTTAATTACCCTCAATCCTAACGCCACATTGAATCGTTCTCCTCTTTTGTGCACATAACTTCCGCCTGGATGGGTAAAACACACACTCACACTTAACAATCTCCTTCTAGCTACCCCCCCGCCTCTCACTCTTCCCCTATATCCCCGAAACCAATAAGACCATCCCTTTGTTTAATTCCCGCCTACATGCACCATCGATATATAGTAGTCTTCCTCGGTGTCTCTCGAACAAACACGTTCTCTCGGTGTCGACTCCTCTCACACGCACACACCTTCTCTTCCCTCTCTACGGGCATTTTCTCTCTCGCACCCCATCGTTGATGGCCTCTGCCATACACATCACCTCTCTATGATGAAGCCATGCACACTTAAATTACATCCGCCACAGAGGACCCCGCGACACACACACACACACACACACACACGCACGCACCCCCCCACACACACTAAGACTCCATCTCTCTCTCTCTCTCTCACCCACACACACAATCACACACACACACACACACACACACGCACGCACGCACACCCCTCCCACACACACTAAGACTCCATCTCTCTCTCTCTCTCACACACACAAACTAAGACTCCATCTCTCTATCTCTCTCCTCTCTCTCTCTCACACACACCCCACACACACACTAAGACTCCATCTCACACACACATGCTCTAGGCGGAGCATTTGTTCCTACCACCCTTCATCCAACCTTACCCGTATGATAAACAATCACCTTTATTTACTTGCATAACATGGACAAATTCCACTTTACTTTAGTAGTCCGCAAACTTATCATCTGTACCCTTATAAAAAAACGAGTTGGCAGTGATGGTGTGCCTGCCATCTTGTAATACTGACCGTATAATCTATATCTAAGGATAGAAAGAAAACTATGATAATTTTACAAAAGATACCCGCACCTCTCTCCACATCATTATCTCCCACAACCTCATTGCTCAGCAATTAAAAAAGGAATAAGTCTCTGGAACAATCTAGCATGCATGGTGGCCGCTGCCGCCTGCCGGCGCCGTCCATCCCCATGCCTCCGCCCATTCCGACCACCAGTCACCACCACGCTCCACTCCTCCTTGCCTTATCTCTCATCTTTAATTTTTTCGATGACATTCTCGAGATACCAGTTTTCCGATAAAATTCTCGAGATATCATTAGTTTTTACACATGGGATTACTCCTGCATGGGTCAATCACAACAGGTGTTCTGTAAAAAATGCATATTGATGTTTCGTGCAATGCACGAGAATCTTGCTTGTAATTATATAACGCAAATCACGAGCAGGAAGTGACATCTTTTGACACAACCATGTTAACATGGCCACGTAAATCACTAGCTAAAGTAAGTACCATTATACTTATCTCCCGATGCAAAAGGTTGAGTACATGTCTGAAGAGTAGAGTCGCACACACGCACTCTGTCTCTCAGAATCTCTCTCTCACACACACCAGTTACGTGACGCCCACTTAAGCAGACACGTATGTTACAATTTGTGCACCCGCGGGTACACGTGATGCTGCGCATTTATTTAAGCCGGAAGGCGAACCCAAACAGTAGCTGCATTCATTCCCCTCCCGCCGCCTCTTCTCTGGTCGCCGTCGCCCGGTAGCCATGGGCCGGCCGAAGGTAACAACATACGCCATACTCCCGCCGGAGCGGCGCTTTAATATGAAAATTTTAGTGGTCATGCATGCATCTTTTTGTGCTAGCACTCCTATATAAGGGTTGACCGGTCGCTTCCCGCGGACGTGCGCGGGCGGTGGAAGAGGAAGGAGAAGGGAAGCGGGCTGTGGAGTAACGTTTTTTACCACAATTTCTTAGGAAACTGAGTGCAATAATTGAGTAGTTTTGCAAACTACCAGTACTACACCTGAAACGGTTCAAACCTATACTCCCTTGCCAGCGCGTGCTTCCCGCATGAAACGGTCAGCGTCGCCCTAGAGCGTCAGTGCCGCATTAATGCCCGGCCAGAGCGGAGGCGACCTCTCACTGGCGCTGGCTTTGAAGTGGCGCGACGACCGAGAGAGCGCCGCTTCCCGGTGCACGCGACTGCTCCGCGTCGAGACTGGCCATAGGCCCTGTTTGGATCCATGGGTTAGAGTTAGTTTGATCTAGTTGGGGCTCAAATAGCCCTAAAGTATCCAAGCATGAGGGTTTAAATTGGAGCAAGTTGCACCGAACCCACAAAAAAAAATATCCCACCCAAGAGGTGCTAACTGGAGATAGTTCTCATTGGGACCACTGAAAAATCACTTTTCTCTCTCCATGAAGTGCATTTATTGTCAATCTAACCCTGTCACTCAAACACCTCTTTGGCTACAGTTAGTTCAGGGTTAGTCATGAGTTAGTCTAACCTCTAGCTAAGTTAGAGTATCAAACAGGAGCAGTATAGGACATGCAAGTTGCTCAAAGCATACAGGCAAATTCGTACGTGAAAGGATTTTTTTCTTTTTGAAAACGGAATGTGAAAGGAATTTTTTTAGAATGCTCTTGGCATGTCGCTAACATGTGATAGTTAACCGACCTCAATAGACGGCAGAAACGCCAGCCCGCCGCACTTTGATGGAGACGAGGAGGGAGAAGCGATACAGGCTGCTGGATTACTAGAGATAGGTGTCGCATGGAAGCCAAGAAATATGGTGATAGCGTGGGTTAGCCATGTACTAGTATGATGTAACTACACTGGGCTGCCGTGTTTCGTACTCTTCCAGTCCACTGTGGAGATGATTGGTTAATTTTATATCGCTGAATAATATTAAATATTATGAGTGCAGACGCTCCACCACGAGGTTCCTTGCTCCTTCTCGGTCGTCCGGAATCTATGTTCTTCCACTCTATTTTTTACGTGAGCTTTGTTCATCCTTTTGCCAACACGCGAGACATCTATCATCAAGGTGCACGTGTTATGCAAGGATCGTTCCATCTATATGAAGAACACGTGGGACTGGAACTATGAGACGGACATGTACCCAGGAGTGGACGTACGAACCTGAGTAATGTAGCGCAGTAAGTGAAGTAGAAAGGCACAAATGGTATGAACATGCGTGGCATATAGGGTGTGTTTGGTTGCGTTCTCGTCTCAGCATAGTTGTTCCCTCTTCATGCATGCTCAACTCAACACCCCTCTTCATGCATGCTCTCTTCATGCATGCTTCTAGTGTATTTGTGCTAAACTAGTGTGGACTCATGCACCCTCCATACACTCTACCAAACACCCAAAAGTCGGTCGAGAAGGGAACTCTTGGGCGGCATTTGTCTCTTACTACGTACTACCACTAAATGTTGTACGTGCAATGCACGGTGATGTTATGGAGTACGTGCCTAAGTACTCTACTACTACTTTATTAGTTGGAGGCACATATTAACTTTTATATTTGTTTACGTGTATGCCCCGAGACCTTCCAACTAGACGTGTCTTTCTCTCCAGGTCGCACTTTGTATCGTTCATACCACTAAGTACTACTACGTGTGGTCTCCGACCCAGAAGTGGAAGAAGTGGAGACGCTCTACCACGCTGTTTTTTACGCTGGGCTCTACCACGTTGTTCATGTCCCACTCCTTTTGCTGACGTGTGGGACATCCAGCACGTGCCATGTTTGGCACCCTTCGTCGTAAGAGTTGAAATGCTAGCATTCATCAGAAATAAAAAATAATTATAAATCGGCAATGATACTATTTTTTTGCGAACCAATCAGCAGTGATACTATACCACGCGGTTTCCTTGCTCCTCGATATCGGAAAGAATACTTCCGTTCGCCAACATGTGGGACGTCGACCATCCTGGTCCACTTTCCATGCACGCAGAACTCCAAGGGAGAGTCACCCAGGTCGTCGCGCCGCAGTAACAATGACTAATGAGCCGTCAAATCACAGGCCCACTTCCCACTTTGAAGTTGCTCGGACGAAGGAACCATCATGACTTCGTTGAATTCCGCTTCTTGAAGAAAACTACTATACCGGCAGTACTGCTAGCTACAGTAGTTACTCCAACAGAGGCCTCCTTTCGTTCATAGGATAGGAATATGAAAATCATAGGAAGTGAGATGACATGCATCTCAATTCCTATAGAGAAAGAGATGCCATTTGATGCTTAGGATAGGAATTTTTCCATTTAGTCTAGGCTAATGTATTGGTAATTTGCTCTAAAAACTACAGTAGTAACTAGTAGTATTGGTACATGCTCGTACTCAGACACAGACACACACACACACACACACACACACACACTAACTAGTAGTACTACTACTTCTCACATGCTGGCCAGACGCCGTCGTTCTCCTTCTCGGCTTTGTCGGCGACACCCCACCGTGCTTGGATCTCCGCCGACCTCTCCGCAGCAGCGCGTGCGTCCTTTTCTTTCTTGCGGCGGCGGGCCTCTCTTTTCTTGAGTGCTTTCTGACTTTTCTGCTCCCTCTGTGCGGCTTTGACCGCCTCTTGCTCTACTGCCCATTCGGCCTTGGCATCTTCAAATTCCTCCCACATAGTTGTGAGGTCGCGAGCGGCGATGAACTCAGCACCGCGGGATGCCATCGCTTCCCTACCATTTTGTGTGCGGTCGTGGGCGGCGAGGAACTCGGCGCGACGGGATGCCATCGCTGCCTTACCGGTTAGTGTGCGGCGTGATGGCATGAACGACGCTTGGTGAGAGCTCTGGGGTGGAGTAGCCGGACAACCGTATAGTGCATTGGTTTGTCAAGAGCTCAAGGACAGAAGACGAAGCAAATTTGGATTCCCCTTCAATCCTGGTCATTTATTACCGAGTAAAATGCATTGGCGGTCATCGAACTTGTCTTGATAGCTCACTTTGATCATTGTATACGAGATATGGTGATTATACGGTCACTGGCTCAGCGTTGTCTTGCAATTTCACTGACATGTGGGACCGTAATTGAATAAACGGTCGATAGCCGAAATCTAATCGCTCGGCGGGCGTAGGCTGTGAAGAGAGAAACGGGGGAGGGAGAAGAGATCGCCCGCCCGCCGCACACGGACTCCAAGAAATGTATGGTGATAATGTGAGGTGGGCCATGCTGGAGTCCGGACCGCTTCCGGAGCCCACTCTCACCGCCCTGGCCCCTCAAGACACCAGCTGCCCGCCGCATGCATGCATAGCAAGTAGTACTCCTTATGTGGAGGAGAGAGAGGCATTGACAAAGTCAAGGAGTGGGCTCTGCAAGAGCCCGTCTCTACACGTGCTCCTAGGTATAAAAATAATAATTCTAAAAAAGGCATAAAAACAATTGTGTCTTAAAAAAAGAAAGGTAAAAAACATTTGAGAGGACATAGATAGAGAGAAAGTGAGAAAAAGCTGTAACCTGGGCATTACATGAGGAAGGAGGGAGTGGTGCACATGCCAAGTTCACTGGGCTGCCGTGTTTCACACTTCTCTGTCGTAACAGTGGAGACAATAGCTTTCATCAAAAATAAACAATGAATACTCGTTGCTCGTCCTCTGTATCGGAAAGAATACTTTCATTCGCCGACATGTGGGACGTCGGCCATCCTGGTCCACCTGCCATGCACAAAATTATCCTGGTCTACCCCGGGCGTATCGTAGGCCCAACCTTTCCTACTGTAAGTTGTTCGGACGAAGGAACCATCATGACTTCGTTGAATTCCGCTTCTTCAAGAAAACTTACTGTACCCGCAATACTGCTACCACACGCGAAGACTGGACGGCACTGTACCACGTCATATCACTGAAACCCACTAGGCCAAACTAGCCCGCCTAGGTCATCTATTTTGGAACGGAGGGAGTACGTCTCTGCACTGCTATGATTTTGTGTTGCACGTTCTCTGTACTTTTGCTACGATTTTCCTACCCTATGAACCAAATGAGGCCTGAATGTATGTCGACTATTGTCTGATTGATTGCTAAGCCTACAATTTTAGGAGCTAGGGCTATTGGTCGATCGACGAGGGATAAGTATAAGCGTACCACGAGCTCATCAGCCCCAACGTTTCTCTTCGGTGAGTGTTTTGCAAGTACTATAGCTCGCACAGTAGCTAGCCTACTAACACCAAGAATCATCAAACAAGCCCTGCTGATATGATAAGCAGTTCAAACTTACATCTAAGCAAGCCATATATTACATCAAAAGCTGGTGAGGATACATCTGTTTCCATAACTCGGAGAGGGTTCGCATGATTCATCGCATGATTCACTATCAAACAAAAGTAGCAAGATCCGCCCACACAAGATAGTGCACTAGCCCTAAGATGGTTTGATAACACACATCGTTCTGGTAATAAAACACAGGGCAATGCAAACTACCCTAAAGGATTAGCGCGACCAACTATTTCTTGTCATCGATCTCTCGGGCAATGACCACAGCACGAACAGCGGCATGGGAATCGATTTCTGGGGCGATGTCCACAGGACTGACCGCGACATCGGAATCGATCTCTGGGGCGAGGTCCACAGGATGGACAGCGGCATCGGAATCGATCTCCGGGGCGATGCCAACAGGACGGGCCACGACATCGGAATCATCAAGGACGTCCACCGGCACCTGCACCTGCACAACCCTAACATATTAGCAAGCACATTGCAAATAATCAAAAACCACAACTATGGTAATAAGCCATTATTATTTACCTTGTGCAGCTCACCGGGGGATCTCATCCCTCCGGGGGCCATCTCCTCGTCCTCGATGGGGGCCATCACCTTGCTAGGGGAATACTGCTTCTCAACGGTGACTATCTCCTCAAAATCGGTCTTGAGCCTCACATAGGTGGCAATCAGAGTTCCTGGGGTAGGCACGGTGGGGCCCTTGCTGTTCTTCCAACTTTCTTTGAGGAGTTCGTCCACCAACGTCCTCAACTCTTTGGTCAGTGCTTGTTTCTTGGAGTTCTTCGTCTCCATGGGTTGGCCCGCCAACATGGTCAACTCGTTGGTCGGTGCTCGCTTCCTGGAGATCGCTGTATCCAGTGGGTTGTCCGCCGGCAACTCTTTGCCTAGTGCTCCAGGATCCATCAATGAACTGACAAACAAAAAGCGATCGAAAGGAAACCACAATCGCAATGAAAACGGGAAAATAATAGGATGTGAGAATCGGTCGGTGCTTCGCAAAAAGAAGATTCTTGGAATGAAAATATAGCAGCATAACTGATTCGCCCACCTTTCCTTCGTCGGTACAGAAGAAAAATGGCAGAAGTGAGTAGCCTGGAGTGAGGTTTTCTTCAAGAAAGGGAAGAAAGGGCTTGAACGAGCGTTCCAGTGAAATGATGGTTGCTTCGTCCAGTCCAACTTGGAGGCCACCTTACCACTGCTGGTAAAGGTGTGGGTTTTGTGATATGACGGGTCATGACGGCCACACCGGGGTGACAGGTGAGTCTCGACTGTAGCACCTCGCTGTGATTTGGTGGATGGCACGCGGGCCCGGATGCTTTGAAATGTCCCGCATGTAGATAGAGCGGCTAGTCATATAGGAGTGCTCAATATTGTGCACCGCGACCAAGGCGGAGAGGAAAACGAGAGAACTACGTAATTAATGCATGAGTTTAATTAGGGTAGTTTTGTAAAGTACGAGATACATTCCTCCAATCACAAAATGCCTTGGTTCATGAGATTTGAGATTTGAGCCCTATAAACCGGAAGGGAGGGAGTACTGCACACGGTGTAGTCTAGTCACTTGTTGAAATCTCTAAAAAGGCAAATACTCCTTTCTGGTTTATAGGGCTATACTACTCCCTCCGTCTAGGTGTGTAAGTCATCTTACGAAAACCAAATAGTCCCAAAACACTTAGGCGCGGTGCATTAACTTCTACCTTGTTTCTTGTTTCTTGACATATCAACCAATAAGAGATGAGAGGTGTGCATGCTTTTAATGACTTGCAATGGCTAGTTCATTGCATGCAATGCTATTAATTAGCAAATAAACATTGGTGACCCCAGGAGGAAATGGTGCTAAGCGCGTGGACCTATGCAGAATGAGTATCAACCAATGGATAATGGAGTTTAATTGTTAAACAATAGCAATTTTGTCTCATGCAAGAGCCTGGCTAGTACTCCAAGGAACCGCACCACGCGAGCGTTCACAACTGCCATGTTCGGGTTGCGCTTGGCTCTTCGCCTCTTCGAGAAGACGAACAATGATGTTACTCCTACTTCTACAGTATCGAATCCACTGCTGCATGTCCGTCCACCTCGTGCGGGAGGGATAGCGTGTAGCGAAAGCTTCTACTTACTGCTCCTGCCTTTGCGTCTATGACAGGTGGGCCCAACATGTGGTTGGCCCTCCTGTCATGCAGCCAAAGGCAGGTGCAGTTAAGGCATCGGAGCTCAGTCCGCGAGGGAGAGGGCGTTGTAGTAATCAAATTTCTTGGTCTTGTATGAGTTGACGCGACACATCAAAGCACTGCACTTGATATAAGTCTTTTTACACATTTAAAATGGGCTACTTCGTATGTAGGAGTAGACATATTCTGCTTCGTATGTAGTCACTTGTTGCAATCTCTAAAAAGACTTATATTTGGAAACGGAGGGATTACAATGCATGCATGCATGCCGTGACTTTCCTTTTGATACTTGCATGTGTTGATTTGATGCACCTTGCCAAATTTTGACTATAAATTTAACTAACCAAATTTTCATGCATGTCACAAAAAATTACGGGGCTGTTTGGATTGTGACTATGTTTGTCTTATGTTGCCACATTATTTTTCCCACACTTGCCACACTTGCCTAACCTGAGTTGCTCAAATTTTTAGACACACTTTGGCTTGCCTAAGGGAATCTTGCCACAATTTTTGTGTCTATGACATGTGGGGTTCACTGCTAATAAAAAAATTATTGTCTTAGGTGTGGCTTATAAAAAAGACTTATATTTAGGAACGGAGGGAGTAGAAAATATAAATAATAATGCATGTTGGGGCAACCCACGTTTCCGCTAATTTTAGCCGTGGGCTTGTTCACAATTTTTATGAGGGGTTGGTTGTTCATTTAATGGAGGGACTTGTAGTACCAGACTTGAACGATACAAAGTGCGACCTGGAATACCGTAACACCACTTGGAACAAGCGGGTAGCTATCTCAAAAAACAATCAACAACTAAAAAAAACCGCGACCTAGCATGTAGTAGTACACAATTTTAAACGATTGTTTTGATGGAGTGAAAAAGGAAACTACCCCACTACGTATATATAGGCCGGAGCCTCCGCGCTTGCTTGCTAGGGTTGCTCTATTCACACACTCTCATCCTCTCCAGATCTAAACAAGATAGGGGTAGTAACACTGTCTTTCTCCCTTCAAAAAACACTGGCTTTCTATCCTCACCGCTGGTTACAGATCCGGACGTATCCCCCTCCGCCGGTGAAGGGGAGGAGGGGCAGCGTTTAGGCCGTCGTCGACAGTGAGGGAGGAGACCCACTGCCGGCCGCACCGTTATCTCTGGCCGAGCGCCGGCGCGGGAGGTCCTCCGATCCCTTCATCGTTGCCTATGGGCGGATCCGGCCTCCCGCCGCCCACCTATCCACATCCCGACGACCTTCAGGTATATCTTCGTTCGAAACCGCCTTAGCTCTACTTCCCCAGCTCACTATGTTGCTGCATGTGCATCATTTTCTACCTCTCAACCCCTCTCGATCGGATGGTCCAATGTCACATATTTTTTCTTCTATTGTTAGAGGTAAAGCTACTTCATGGAGTCGAATCTTGTACTCCCTCCATCCGAAAATACTTGTCATTGAAATGGATGTATCTAGATGTATTTTAGTTCTAGACACATCCATTCTGATGACAAGTAATTCTGGACGGAGGGAGTACTTGGTTCAAACAAGAAATAAAGTGGGGGTGGGGGAATTTAGTATGTACTCCCTCCGTTCAGAATTACTTGTCTCGGAAATGGATGTATCTAGAACTAAAATACATCTAGATACATCCATTTCTGCGACAAGTAATTCCGAACGGAGGGAGTACATCGGACTTGGTACAAACAGGAAGGAAAGGGAGTGAAAGTAGTACAGACTGGTCATCCAACTAGTCTCTTGGTCGAAAAGGGAAATATAGGGGTAACGCTGTACACAGTGGTATGACCAGGACTAGATTTGCTATCCACACATAGGAGTAGGTGGCTAGAGTGAACAACAATGGGACCAACCCAGATATGTTTCTTGGATGTTTGTTTCTCGGGGCAACAAACTATGAATCACCACTTTATGCCCCTGTTTACGTACGTGGTGCTGGACTGCTGGTGCACCCACTGTACCATGCCCTTATACCAAATATTTAGGCTCCGTTCGGAATAAAGGGGCAGAAAACATAGGTCTTGATGAAAATAGAGGAATAGGAAAGGAATGTAGGTATAAAACTATGGAACAGCGAACCGGAGGAAACTCTCAAGAGAATGTGTTCGGATGGACTACGGAATGTACAGATTTGTTTTTTTAGAGTAGCATGCTTCGCAGTATGAGATGCTATTTGTTTATTCAGCTGCACAGTGACTACTCTTGTCCTCACCTCACGTACCACACATAGGTTGATTTTTTTTTCTTCCGGCAACACAGCACAGCAACCTGTCTAACACATGGTAGCGAGCGTCTGCCTCGGGCTTCCGCCCAAAAAATGAGCAGCGCGTGGATGTTTCTAATCCTATGGAATCAGTACTACCAGACCAGCTTTCCTATGAAACACTATTCACCTTTCCCGTGTTCCGAACGGTTGGAAGGGAAAGAATACCGTAGGAATTGTGTTCCTAAGAAAATCCTGCACCAAACCTGTGAACCGAACGCAGCTTTAGCTGTTCTTAATCTAATGTCCCTGGTAAAAATGAAGCCATGCCACTGTTATAAGCCATGACAAGTTTAGCCAAATGTTTTTGCCTGTAATTGTTTGAGACTCTGACTGTTTCCTCTGTGCCTTTTTGTGCAAACAGGGATATCCAATTCACCTGGTTGCTGTTGTGACCTTTTGGTGCACTGCACAAAACTCTTCTTAAAAGAAGTGACTTTTGTGCTGTTTAACTGGAATGTCAGAATGGAACAGTTGGTTCATTTTGGTGGAACTGCACAAAGGGAGATCTGTGTTCCAATCCTCATCATCCATATTGGCGCCATAACCTTCCTTTAGGTAAGAATGATATTTAATGCATATGTTCATCTCTATTTTCCGACTGCCATGAGAAAATAATGCTATTTTTTACTAGTACACTTGTACCCCCTCACTGACAAAACCAATTGTGAATTAGAAGGCCAATCATGTACTTGGTTTCACCAACTGGTGAGGAGAAAGAGAAACAGAGCATGAAGAGGAAGAAGAAGAAGAATAAACAGTGCCAATGCGATCTTGCTGAAGCCAGAGGCCTCAGTCGAGGCCATTCAAGGGCTTCGGCAAGGACTACCTTACATGTGAGACGATCCTCCAGGGAGCCCTTCCACTTCTGCTGTCTCACTTAATTAATTAGGAGTACTTAAGTACCACTAATTTATTACTGCCTAATTTTCCTGTTGGAGTTAAACAAATCTTTAGTAGGACCCTATGCTAAATCATGTACGTGTGTATGTTTGTCTATGGAGGTGAATCATGTGGTGGAGCAGGGATGGAATATTATTAGTGTCATGACATAATAGTGCTATTGTTTTGCATGTCAATTTATTGCCATTGGTCCAATGAGGCAATGTTTTGCGTATTGTCCATCATGAATTTGATGCTACTGTTTGAGTAATATGCTAATGTCTTCCTATCCTTTCTCACTAAGCTAATGAAGGTTTCACCTTGTTCCTACTTGTGCAAACAGGGATCATGTTGTGCCAATCATACATTTTAGTGGAACTACACTACACAATACAATGAACTGTATCCCAGCCAGTGCTTTAACTCTGCTGGAAGTTCTTGATAATCTTTCGATATAATCTCAGCACTGGTAAACAAGAGTGATTTCAACCATACATTTGAGGTGCACAAAAATATATACTATTGTGTGATTCCAGTGAGTGCTTTATCATCTCTTATGGGACTACATGAATAAGCTTTTTTTCTCAGGTTGGTACGGGCCTAAGGCCTTCATCCATATTAGTTTGCTGTCATCTCTATTTGTATCATGCTACTGTCATGAGAAACTCCTTTATCTTTGCACGTTAAAGTTTTGCAACCTATGATAAATGGCAATGCTTTGAGTGTTGAGTTGAGCTAATTGGCACTGATTAAATAAACTAATACCTCTCTTTAAGCAAGACTACTATGTTGCTAACTTTACCCATTAAGATAATGAGGGTGCTTCTATTTGTTAGTGTATGTTTCATCAACTAGTCCCACTATTACAGTAATCTCACTCTCTCAATATATGTGACAACAGGGATGCTCGATTTTGGTGGAACTGCACAAAAACTTTGGGTGCTTCATTGCCTCGACAGCTTCCGTCCTTTCCTGTCAGTCGCTAATCTCCGCTTGCTTTCTTCCTTTGCTGTCAGTCGCTTGGCTTATCTCGGCTTCCAGTCAAAGGAAATAGTAATTGATATGCTACCTCACATAGGTTGGTACTGGTCTTTATCCTGATTATTGTGCCTGTCATATGTATTGGTAATTTGGTATTGTGCTACTGTTTGCCGATTTCATAAAGGAGTAATTTGGAGCCTGAACTCGCAGGCAAATCATTACATCGGGTGATTTCATTAGAACTGCACAAAATGATCAGATGGATAGGTACTTATGCTGCAACTATGTACTCCAAAGTTCACTCAGACAAGCATCGATGTTGACAAGAAGTGCCTATATTCATTCGAGTATCAACCGGCGTCAACCAATTGTCAAACTCCAAGTATTAGGAGAGTGAACGCCAAAAATATTGCTTGGTGCATAGCCCAAAAAAACGCAATCCAGTCTTTGGTCCCAACTTGTGCCTTTTGGTTATCGGCACATATGGTAGCGAACTATATGGCATGGAGTCTAAAGATTCCAGACAAGTTGGTTGACACGTATATTCATCTGGCACTTAATCAGTCTGCACGCCAAGGATGCTCCATTTTAGTTGAACTGCACAAAAAATTTGGGTGGTTCATTTTCTCAACCGCCTCCTTTCTCGTCTGCAATGTAGAATTTTGGCGAGATACAGGACCAAGATGAGCTAGTAAACTAGTTGGATGAAAGTAGTGGCCAAGTTGCTCAAACCTCCCTCGGCACGAGGCCACTATTTGAGGATAAACCTACAAGCAAAGTTCAGATTGTCTGTGCTGCCTCTTATGTACTCGAAAGTTTACTCGTACAAGAACTAATTTTAGCAAGAAGTACCTCCGATTGAACACCATTTACCAGTCTGTACCCTAGGTAATTAAAGTTCGTCCATGGATCATATTGGCTGTGATCTCAATCATTTGGATGCATAAACATACTGAACATGTGTATATCTGAATCTTTTTGTGAATTATGTATGAATATTGTCGTGTGATCTATCAATCATTTGGATGCATAGATATGCTGAGCTTGTGTATATATGAATCTTTTGAGTTGTTGATAGTGAATGTTGGCTATGAATATGAATGTGTCCTGTGAACCTGAGTTTGATATGAATGTTTACCTTTTCTGTTGTATTTGTGTGTGAACTTGTTAGTATGCCTTGTGGGGTATAAAACGCAGGTCTCTTATAAAAGTAATGTTGTGTCCAATTTATGTTTTCCCTTCTAACCACATTATATATATTTATATTATTACTATTATCGTATATTTTATAGAGACTTATATATACATTATGAAAACATCCCACGTGTTATTAACTTATAAAAGTAAGGGACAATTCCATTTATCCCCCTAACTTGAGCCACCACCTAGCATTTGCCCCTAGTTTTCAGGTATGCTAAAAAATACCCCTCTTCCGTCAAGTCACCTTACAGAAATGCCCTTCTGTGACGTTACCGTCTGATCAAAGGGGTTTGACCGTTTGGTGAATAGTAAATGGTGAACAGTAAATTTGAAAAAATAGCAAAAAAATCAAAAATTTTGTGGGATCGAAGATACTCAAGGGAGCAAGGCGCGTGCAAATTTTGGCACAGTTTGGACATTCCAGCAGCTCGTGTCAAACGAAAAACTTTAAAATGTACGCTGTGAGTAGTAAATTCAAAAAAAATAGCAAGAAAATTAAAAAAAATATGAAATTTTTTGGCATCAAAGAGGCTGGGGTGCGCAAGGTGCATGAATTTTTTTTTGCGTTTCGACACTGTAGGAGCTCGTGGAGAAAAAAACAAAATTTGGCGCAGAAAAAAACTTTGAAAAAATGCACTATTTTGTTTTTCTTGCTAGAGCACCTCGCATGCCATTTGATCACAAAAATTTGCAAGCCCCTTGCGCACCCAAGCCTCTTTGATGCGAATAAAATTCATATTTTTAAAAAAATTTCTTGCTATTTTTTAATTTACTGTTCACAGCGTATAGATTTAAATTTTTTCCTTTCCCACGAGTTCCTGGAATGTCCAAACAACACAAAAATTTGCACACACCTTGCGCCCTTAAGTATCTTCGATCCCACAAAATTTCAGATTTTTTTATTTTTTTGCTATTTTTCCGAATTTACTGTTCCCCATGTTACTATTCACCAGACGGTCAAACCCCTTTGACTGGACGGCAAGGGCATTTCTGTAAGGTGACTCGACAGAAGAGGGGTATTTTTGAGCATACCTGAAAATTAGGGGCAAATGCCAGGTGGTGGCTCAAGTTAGGGGGATAAATGGAATTGTCCCTAAAAGTAAATGTTTAACAGAAGTTGGCAAGGAAAATCCTGGTTGTTTTTGACTCACAGGCAAGGAAAATCCCGGTGATTGCGTACAAAAGCTTGCGAAGATTTTAAGGACCAATTTGATAATAACGCGCTCTTTTTTCTTTTGAGCAATAACTCGCTAATTTCTTAATTATATATATATAAAATGTGCCTCTCCGGTTTATTCTTTGATATTAATTGCTCCTTCTAACATAACATTATATATATAACGAGCCCACCTAATATGTGTATTTCAAGGAAGTGCAAATGGGCTGGGTTTTCTTAGAAAATATAAATGGGCCTGATTAACGCGAAATTATTTGTTCACCCAGCCCAGCAAATGGACTGTACATTCTAGAAAACATGGGTTAAATATATGCCACATTTTTGCAGGCTGACATGTGGGCCAATAGGTCGAAGCCTACGCAGGGCATTGTCAACTTGGTCAACAAATGATTGTGTCATCCATAGCCATTGGATTTATATCCAACGGCCGGCATGCACCTTCAATCTCTCGTCTTCTTCCTCCAGCGTCGCCGGGACCGCCTGGTCCGGCCTCCGGCGGCTAGCGGCTCTGCTTAGCACGCATCGCTGCGAAGCGCTACCCTACCGCCGGCCAGGCTATCCCTCCACCCCTCGACACCTCCTGTTATTCTCCACAGACTACAGCCCCACGCCGCAACAGAACCAGTTATAACCCTTCTCCTCCTCTCAATCTGTGACTCCACTGCCGCGTTTTCCCATCTCCGAGTCGTTCCCGTCCGGGGCCTCGCCGTTGTCCACCGCCTCGCTGCGTTCGGTGCGGCGTGGTCAACAAACGAGAGTCATCGGAAGAGGACTGTACATGGAGAGCCTGACGGCTGGGACCCACGAGGTCCATGGTCGCACGCAAGGAAAGTTCCTCCTTATTAAGCTGAAAAAAATGTTTCCTCCACCTGACAGCTGGGACCCACCGGCTGTATCATCGCACGGAAGGAAGTGCCTCCTTATTTTGCAAAAAAATTATTCATCCCGTTGACAGCTAGGACCCGTCAGATTTGGTGACTGACTTGTGGGCCTACTAAGCGGACGTGTACACACGGCTTTGTCAACTTAATCAACAAATGATTCTAGCAGCTGGACCGTTGGATGTTAATCCAACAGCCATGCTCCTTCTTCAACCTCTGTTCTTGCTCCTGTCTCCCGTGGGCGGCACCGCGGCTGTGCTACCGCGCACCTGAACTAGTGAAGTTTCCCACTCCTCACCATCTACGACTCCACTGCCCCGTCTTCCCCATCTCCGGGTCGTTCCAGTCTGGGTGCGCTCGGCACGGTGTGGTCAACGTGGTCAACAACCGAGAGTCATCGGAAGATGACTGGACGTGAGAGGCTGACAGTGGGGACGTACCACGCCCATGGACGCATGCATGCAACGGAACGTGGCGAGGTCAACGTGGTCAAGGAACGACTTCCATCGAAAGTATACTGTACGTGGAGAGTCTCAGCTGGGTCCACGGCCGCAGCAAGTAAGTGCCTCCTTATTACACGGAAAATAATGATTCCTCCAACTGACCGCAGGGACCCACTGGACGGGCCACCGTATTTTGTGAAAAAACGTTTGCCCCCTGACTGCTGGGACCCACCTGACGGGCCACCGTATTTCACGAAAAAAACCTTCCCCCCGCTGTCAGCTCGGACCCACCGGAAGTGCCTCCTTATTATGCCCAAAAAAATGAATACTCCCCCGGCTAGCTGGGACCCACCTTGGTGGGAGGCTGACTTGTGGGCCTACTAAGTTGATGGGGACGAAGGGCTTTGTCAACTTAGTCAATATGAACAATTCTAGCTCCAGTGACCGTACGATGTCCATCCAACGGTCGTAGTGCTTCTTCAACCTCTGGTCTTCTTGCTCCAGCCGCCCAAAGCAGCGCCGATCGTGCCGCATGCTCCTGCCTCCCGTGGCCTGCTGTGCTGCCGCAGAGGCCTCACCGCCCCTACTATTCCCACCGCTGGCCAGGCCCTGCGGCGACGGCAGCCTCACACCGCAGCCGAACCAGTGAACCCTCGTACTCCTCTCCGCGCGGGCTTCCACTGCCGCGTCTTCCCCGGCTCCGCGTCATCCCCTTCCTAGGCCTCGCCGTCGTCCACCGCCGTGGTGCTCTCCGCGCGGCATGGTCAACATGGTCAAGGAACGACTTCCATCGGAAGAGTACTGTACGTGGAGAGGCTGACAGCTGGGTCCACGGCCAGAACCCAGTTTTTTTGTGATTTGCCAAGTAAGTCGCTTTGTCAGGCCTGTTGGGCTGCAAATCTTTCAAGACGAGGAGAGCTTTCATTTGGCTGACCGAGAAAATGGCCCATCAGTAATGAGAAATGGGATGTACATTTTTAAAACACATCAAACCGGCAATTAGTTTCCAATATCTTTTTTTTTCATTTTGAGATTTTAAATTACATTAATTTTTATGCGTGGAGAATTTGTTGGATTTTATATTGATATACATTTATTTTTAAAATCAGTTTGAATGTGAGTCGAAATTTCGGGATTAAAAACAGTTCGGACCGCACCGAAATATGCAAAATTTCGTATAATTTTTTAACCGTGGCCACAATATGGGCTGTAATGCTAACAAAAATAATATGTGCTCCAAAAAAACCTTAATAATTAGCAAATGGGCTGTAAATTATTAGAAATAATGGCAGATGGGCTGTATGCTGTTTTCCACAGATTTGAGGCTTTCCTAAAAAAAGGTTGACGCACAAGCAGTGACTGTTGGATGGCCATCCAACGGCCGTCGTGCTTCTTCAATCTCTGCTCTTCCTGCTCCAGCCGCTCAAACAAGCGCCGGCGGGACTGCCTGCTCCCTCCTCCCCGCGGCCAGCTCTGCTGCCGCGCAGGCCTCACCGCCCCACCGTACTCCCATCGCTTTCCTAGCCATCCCTCTACTCACCCACACCTGCTGTTATTCTCCGGCGACGGCAGACGAACCAGTAAACCCTCGTACAGTCGTACTCCCCTCCGCGTGGGAAACAACTGCGGAGTCTTCCCTGCCTCCGTGTCGTTCCCTTCCTAGGCCTCGCCGTCGTCCACCGCCCTGGTGCTCTCAGCGCGGCCTGGTCAACTTGGTCAACGACCGACATGCATCTGAAGTGGACTGTACGTGGAGAGGCCGACAGCTGGGTCAACGGCCGCACGCAAGGAAATGCCTGCTTATTACGCGCAAAATAATGATTCCTCCACCTGATATCAGGGACCCACCGAAAGGGCCTCTGTATGTCACGAAAAAACGTTACCGCTGCTGACAGCTCAGACCCACCAGCTATATCTTCGCACGCAAGGAAGTGCCTCCTTATTACGCACAAAAAAAATGAATACCCCCTGCTAGCTGGGACCCACCATGGTGGGAGGCTGACTTGTGGGCCTACTAAGTTGACTGGGACGGGGGCCTTTGTCAACTTTAGTCAATATGAACGATTCTAGCTCCAGTGACCGTACGATGTCCATCCAACGGCCGTAGTGCTTCTTCAACCTCTGGTCTTCTTGCTCCAGCCGCCAAAAGCAGCGCCGGTCGTGCCGCATGCTCCTGCCTCCCGTGGCCGGCTGTGCTGCCGCGGAGGCCTCACCGCCCCCTACTATTCCCACCGCTGGCCAGGCCCTGCGGCGACGGCAGCCTCACACCGCAGCCAAACCAGTGAACCGTCGTACTCCTCTCCGCGCGAGCTTCCACTGCCGCGTCTTCCCCGGCTCCGCGTCGTCCCCTTCCTAGGCCTCGCCGTCGTCCACTGCCGTGGTGTTCTCCGCGCGGCGTGGTCAACATGGTCAAGGAAGGACTTCCATCGGAAGAGTACTATACGTGGAGAGGCTGACAGCTGGGTCCACGGCCACAGCCCAGTTTTTTTGTGATTTGCCAAGTAAGTCGCTTTGTCAGGCCTGTTGGGCTGCAAATCTTTCAAGGCGAGGAGAGCTTTCATTCGGCTGGCCGAGAAAATGGCCCATGAGTAATGAGAAATGGGCTGTACATTTTTAAAACACATCAAACCGGCAATTAGTTTCAAATATCTTTTTTTCTCATTTCGAGATTTTAAATTACATTAATTTTTATGCGTGGAGAATTTGTTGGATTTTATATTGATATACATTTATTTTTAAAATCAATTTGAATGTGAGTCGAAATTTCGGGATTAAAAATAGTTCGGACCGCACCGAAATATGCAACATTTCGTATAATTTTTTAACCGTGGCCACAATATGGGCTGTAATGCTAATAAAAATAATATGTGCTCCAAAAAAACTTAATAATTAGCAAATGAGCTGTAAATTATTAGAAATAATGGCAGATGGGCTGTATGCTGTTTTCCACAGATTTGAGGCTTTCCTAAAAAAAGGTTGACGCACAAGCAGTGACTGTTGGATGGCCATCCAACGGCCGTTGTGCTTCTTCAATCTCTGCTCTTCCTGCTCCAGTCGCTCAAACAAGCGCCGGCGGGACTACCTGCTCCCTCCTCCCCGCGGCCGGCTCTGCTGCCGCGTAGGCCTCACCGCCCCACCGTACTCCCATCGCTGGCCTAGCCATCCCTCTACTCACCCACACCTGCTGTTATTCTCCGGCGACGGCAGACAAACCAGTAAACCCTCGTACAGTCGTACTCCCCTCCGCGTGGGAAAGAACTGCCGAGTCTTCCCTGCCTCCGTGTCGTTCCCTTCCTAGGCCTCGCCATCGTCCATCGCCCTGGTGCTCTCGGCGTGGCCTGGTCAACGTGGTCAACGACCGACATGCATCTTAAGTGGACTGTACGTGGAGAGGCCGATAGCTGGGTCCACGGCCGCACGCAAGGAAATGCCTCCTTATTACGCGCAAAATAATGATTCCTCCACCTGACATTAGGGACGCACCGAAAGGGCCTCTGTATTTCACGAAAAAAACGTTACCGCCGCTGACAGCTCGGACCCACCAGCTATATCTTCGCACGCAAGGAAGTGCCTCCTTATTACGCACAAAAAAATGAATACTCCCCCTGCTAGCTGGGACCCACCATGGTGGGAGGCTGACTTGTGGGCCTACTAAGTTGACTGGGACGGGGGCCTTTGTCAACTTTAGTCAATATGAACGATTCTAGCTCAAGTGACCGTACGATGTCCATCCAACGACCGTAGTGCTTCTTCAACCTCTGATCTTCTTGCTCCAGCCGCCCAAAGCAGCGCCGGTCGTGCCGCATGCTCCGGCCTCCCGTGTCCGGCTGTGCTGCCGCGGAGGCCTCACTGCCCCCTACTATTCCCACCGCTGGCCAGGCCCTGCGGCGACGGCAACCTCACACCGCAGCCGAACCAGTGAACCCTCGTACTCCTCTCCGCGCGGGCTTCCACTGCCGCGTCTTCCCCGGCTCCCCGTCGTCCCCTTCCTAGGCCTCGCCGTCGTCCACCACCCTGGTGCTCTCTGCGTGGCGTGGTCAACGTGGTCAAGGAACGACTTCCATCGGACGTGGACTGTGCGTGGAGAGGCTGACAGCTGGGTCCACAGCCGCAGCAAGGAAGTGCCTCCTTATTACGCGGAAAATAATGATTCCTCCACCTGATAGCTGGGACCCACCGGACGGGCCACTGTATTTTGCAAAAAAAGCATTTCCCCCTGACTGCTGGGACCCACCAGCTACATCTTCGCACGCAAGGAAATGCGTCCGGGCAAAAAGAAAAACGATTCGCCCCCTGACTACTGGGACCCACCAGCTACAACTTCGCAGGCAAGGAAGTGCCCGACAGTCGGGACCCACCTGGTCGAAGCATACGTAGCATTGTCATTCTGGTCGCGAACGTGTACGTACATACTGGTCGATGTAGAGGCGCACACGTGTCGTAGTAGAGGTGCGCACGTAGCATGTACACGTACGTACAACGGCCAGTGTGCAAGAAAGAAAATACGGTCACGTACGTACATATGGGCAGGGTCTCGAACGCCTACTCGCGCATACGTACGGCCAGGGCTCGTGTACATGGCTGGGTCGGAACGGAGAAACAACGTCGTCATCGTGTTCATGGGGAGCCAACCGGCTGGGTCGGAACGGAATGCGTCGTCGTGTTCATCGGGAGGGCTTGGACGGAACAGCTGATGGAAACGAGGCCTGGCATACCGTAGAATGGAGGAAACGTCCTTGTGTTCGACCGGCCACATTTGAAACAGGATCCTGTTCATCGGGAGGGGTCTGGCGTACCGCAAAATGGAGGAAACGGACCTCCTACGGTTGAAACGGGGGTCCTGTTGATCGGGAGGGGTGTGGCGTACCGCAAAATGGAGGAAACGGACTTGTGTTGGAGCACTACGGTCGAAACGGGGTCCTGTTCATCGGGAGGGGTGTGGCGTACCGAAAACGGGACTCCACGGGACACTGTTCATCTCCACCGTCGACCCCCTCCCGCCTCCACGGGCTACTGTTCATCCACCGTCGACCTCCTCCAGCCTCCACCTGCGACTGTTCATCCACGGCGTCCTGTTCATCCAGCCTCCACCACACGCTACTCCACCGGCTACTGTTCAACCAGCCCTCTCCACGGGCTCCTGTTCAACCACCCCTCTACGGGCTACTATTCATCCAGCCCTCCACCGTCTATTGTTCATTCTGCCCTCCATGGGGTGGTCCTGTTCATCCTGCCCTCCACGGGGTCCTGTTCATCCAGCTCCAACCGGCTCGATCAATCGGGGTCCAGTTCATCCAGAGGCAACACCACGGGGTCCTGTTCATCCACCCCCACCAGGAACTGTTCATCCAAACCCCCCAGCAACACTCACTGTTCATCCAGAGGCAGCATCAATTGGCTTCAGCTAGCAGCAGTAGCGAAGGAATCGCTCGATCAGGTTAAGTTAACAGCCATCGATCGATCGCTCGGGTTCAGTAACGCGTAGCCTGCAGTGCAGTCACTCGGGTTCAGTTAGAGCCCAACGCCTAGCTCGGGTTCAGTTAGAGCCAATGCCTTGCACACATGCGCATACGTGTACGAGAGAAACGCGCATCGCTCGGCCCCCGACCTCCCACCGTAACCGGGAACTCCCCGAAATTTTCCTCGCCCTCGCTTCTACCATGGTTTTTTCCGTCATGGACGGCCCAAAGAATGTCATGCAGCTGCGCCTCCGGCCCGCCCAGGACGAAAAGCCCATTTTCTGTCATGATTTTTTGTCATAGAAGTAGGAGCCCATCACATCTATGATGATACCGGGTTTTGTCACTATTATCCTCATAGAAGTGTCATATGTATGACAGAAAATTTTTTCGTTCGGCCCAAAATGTCATGGATGTGTCTTTTTTTGTAGTGCAAGGACCAGAGGGGAAACCCTTCTCCCATCTAGGGAGGAGGTCAAGGAAGAATAAGACGAAGGGGACCCCTCTCCCCTTCTCTTCCGGTGGCGCCGGAACGCTGCCGTGGCCATCATCATCACCGCAATCTTCACCAACAACTTCACCACCATCATCACCAACTCTTCCCCCCTCTATGCAGCGGTGTAACCTATCTCTTACCCGCTGTAATCTCTACTTAAACATGGTGCTCAACGCTATATATTATTTCCCAATGATGTATGGCTATCCTATGATGTTTGAGTAGATCTATTTTGTCCTATGGGTTATTTGATGACCAAGATTGGTTTGAGTTGCATGTTTTGTTATTGGTGCTGTCCTATGGTGCTCTCCGTGTCGCGCAAGCGTGAGGGATCCCCGCTGTAGGGTTTGCAATATGTTCATGATTTGCTTATCGTGGGTGGCGTGAGTGACAGAAGCACAGACCCGAGTAAGTAGGTTGTTTGCGTATGGGATAAAGAGGACTTGATACTTTAATGCTATGATTGGGTTTTACCTTAATGAATCTTTAGTAGTTGCGGATGCTTGCTAGAGTTCCAATCATAAGTGCATATGATCCAAGTAGAGAAAGTATGTTAGCTTATGCCTCTCCCTCAAATAAAATTGCAATAATGATTACCGGTCTAGTTATCGATTGCCTAGGGACAAATAACTTTCTCGTGACAAAAATCTCTCGACTAAAACTAATTTAGTTGTGTCTTCATCTAAACAGCCCCTAGCTTTTATTTACGCTCTCTTTATATTATTGCAAACCTATCCAACAACACCTACAAAGTACTTCTAGTTTCATACTCGTTCTAGGTAAAGCAAACGTCAAGCGTGCGTAGAGTTGTATCGGTGCTCGATAGAACTTGAGGGAATATTTGTTCTACCTTTAGCTCCTCGTTGGGTTCGACACTCTTACTTATCGAAAGAGGCTACAATTGATTCCCTATACTTGTGGGTTATCAAGACCTTTTTCTGGCGCCGTTGCCGGGGAGCAATAGCGTGGGGTGAATATTCTCGTGTGTGCTTGTTTGCTTTATCACTAAGTAATTTTATTTGCTGTTCTTAGTTGTTCTCTATCTTTAGTTATGGATATGGAACACGAAATACCAAAACAATTAGGTTTACTTGCTACTCATGGAGATGGGGAACCTCCTAAAACCCTCGATGCTCGTTATGTGACAGATATTATGTACTACTTTGATAATCCTGAGAAAACCCCATTCAATCTGGTAATGGGAGACACTTTAGATCAACGTGAATACTTTAGGGATTATCGCTTGACTCAAAAAGGGAAACTATTATGGGATCAAATTTATATGTTGAAGTGGTATGCTCGGCAAGTATGCTTGAGATATGATTATACTTGTTGCTCTAGGATGAAGGCTCCACACCTTCCCTTTTCATGCAAATTTAATGATAATGAAACCTTGGCTTCTTATGCTAGAGTTATATATGATTACTATGATGTGGAACAAATAGAAGAATTTGTTGCTTTTATGGGTGCTTATGAAATTGAATCTATGTTCAAAGAGTTTGAAAATCTTTATGATGCTGTTTATAGACCTGAAAATTTAGCTATCCTTAAATATTGCTATGAGAATTATGAATACAATGCCGATATTGATGCATTTATTGGGAAAGTCTCCGCTGCCCAAGAAGAGACTAATATTTTGCAGGAGTCTATGGAAGAAGAAATTGAGGAAACTGTGAGCTCATTGGATGAAAAAGATGATGAGGAGAGCGAAGAACAAAAGGAGGAAGAGCGGATTAGCTACCCGTGCCCACCTTCTAATGAGAGTAACTCTTCAACTCATACATTGTTTAATTTCCCTTCTTGCTTACCGAAGGATGAATGCTATGATGATTGTTATGATCCCGTTGATTCTCTTGAAATATCCCTTTTTGATGAACTTGATGCTTGTGGCCAAGATGCCAATATGAATTATGCTTATGGAGATGAACTTGCTGTAGTTCCTTATGTTAAAAATGAAATTGTTGCTATTGCACCCACGCATGATGGTCCTATTATCTTTTTGAATTCTCCCGACTACACTATATCGGAGAAGTTTGCCCTTATTAAGGATTATATTGATGGGTTGCCTTTTACCGTTGCACATGATGATTTTGATGAATATAATATGCATGTGCTTGCTGCTCCTACTTGCAATTATTATGAGAGAGGAACTATATCTCCACCTCTCTATGTTTCCAACATGATAAAATTGCAAGAAACTGTTTATACTATGCATTGGCCTTTACTTTGTGTGCATGACTTGTTCTTTTATGACATGCCGATGCATAGGAAGAGAGTTAGACTTCGTCTTTTCTTGATATATGTTGCTTTGTGCTCACTACTAAATTACAAATCATAGCTAATTAAAATTGGCTTTGATATACCTTGGGATCCGGGTGGATTCACTACTTGAGCACTATATGCCTAGCTTAATGGCTTTAAAGAAAGCGCTGTCAGGGAGACAACCCGGAAGTTTTAGAGAGTCATTTATTTATGTTTTGTGCTTTTATAAAGTTTAAAAATAAAAATAATGTGCCAAGGTTTGCCTTTAGGATGTTTACAATGCTTGTTGGTTTGTACGGTGCGGGACAGAAACTTTGGCCGTAGTGCACGATTTTAATTTTTCTACTGGAATGTCGAATGGTTCTGATTCTTTTTGAACTGTCTTTCTATACAAATTTTTTATTTTTCCTAATTTTTGCAGAATTTTTCAAGTACCATAAGTATGGTGAATGTTCAGATTATTACAGACTGTTCTGCTTTAGACAGATTCTGTTTTTGATGCATAGTTTGCTTGTTTTGATGAAACTATCAATTTATATCAGTGTATTAAGCCATGAAAAAGTTATACTACAGTAGATACAATTCCAAAACAAAAAATGAATTGTTTGCAACAGTACTTATAGTAGTGATTTGCTTTATTATACTAACGGATCTTACCGAGTTTTCTGTTGAAGTTTTGTGTGGATGAAGTGTTCGATGATCGAGAAGGTCCCGATGTGAGGAGAAGGAAGAGAGGCAAGAGCTCAAGATTGGGGGTTCCCAAGGCACCCCATGTAAATATTCAAGGAGACTCAAGCGTCTAAGCTTGGGGATGCCCCGGAAGGCATCCCATCTTTCTTCAACAAGTATCGGTATGTTTTTGGATTCGTTTCATTCATGTGATATGTGCAGATCTTGGAGCGTCTTTTGCATTTAGTTTTCATTTTTGTTTTATGCACCATGCTGGTATGAGATAGTCCTTGGTTGATTTATATAATGCTCTATGCACTTCACTTATATCTTATGGCTTTATAGAATGCTTCATGTGCTTCATTTATATCATTTGAAGTTTGGATTGCCTATTTCTCTTTACATAGAAAACCGCCATTTGTAGAATGCTCTTTTTCTTCACTTATACTTGTTAGAGCTTGGGCATATATTTTGAAGAAATAATTAAACTCTCTTGCTTCACTTATATCTATTTAGAGAGTTGACAGGAATTGGTCATTCACATGGTTAGTCATAAAATCCTACATAAAACTTGTAGATCACTGAATATGATATGTTTGATTCCTTGCAATAGTTTTGCGATATAAAGATGGTGATATTAGAGTCATGCTAGTGGGTAGTTGTGGATTGTAGAAATACTTGTGTTGAGGTTTGTGATTCCCGTAGCATGCACGTATGGTGAACCGTTATGTAACAAAGTTGGAGCATGAGGTATTTATTGCTTGTCTTCTTTATGAGTGGCGGTCGGGGACGAGCGATGGTCTTTTCCTACCAATCTATCCCCCTAAGAGCATGCACGTAGTACTTTGTTTCGATGACTAATAGATTTTTGCAATAAGTATGTGAGTTCTTTATGACTAATGTTGAGTCCATGGATTATACGCACTCTCACCCTTCCATCATTGCTAGCCTCTTCGGTACCATGCATTGCCCTTTCTCACCTCGAGAGTTGGCGCAAACTTCGCCGGTGCATCCAAATCCCGTGATACGATACGCTCTGTCACACATAAGCCTTATTATATCTTCCTCAAAACAGCCACCATACCTACCTATCATGGCATTTCCATAGCCATTCCGAGATATATTGCCATGCAACTTCCATCATCATCATATACATGACTTGAGCATTCATTGTCATATTGCTTTGCATGATCGTAAGATAGCTAGCATGATATTTTCAGGCTTGTCCGTTTTTTGATGTCATTGCTACGCTAGATCATTGCACATCCCGGTACACTGCCGGAGGCATTCATATAGAGTCATATATTTGTTTTAGTATCGAGTTGTAATATTGAGTTGTAAGTAAATAAAAGTGTGATGATCATCATTATTATAGCATTTCCCCAGTGAGGAAAGGATGATGGAGACTATGATTCCCCCACAAGTCGGAATGAGACTCCGGACGAAAAAAATAAAAAAAATAAAAAAAGAGAAAGGCCAAAAAAAGAGAAGGCCCAAAAAAAGAGAGAAAAAAAGAAAAAAAGAGAGAAGGGGCAATGTTACTATCCTTTTACCACACTTGTGCTTCAGAGTAGCACCATGTTCTTCATATAGATAGTCTCTTGAGTTATCACTTTCATATACTAGTGGGAATTTTCATTATAGAACTTGGCTTGTATATTCCGATGATGGGCTTCCTCAAACGCCCGAGGTCTTCATGAGCAAGCAAGTTGGATGCACACCCACTTAGTTTTTAGTCTGAGCTTTCATACACTTATAGCTCTTAGTGCATCCATTGCATGGCAATCCCTACTCACTCACATTGATATCTATTGATGGGCATCTCCATAGCCCGTTGATATGCCTAGTTGATGTGAGACTATCTTCTCCTTTTTGTCTTCTCCACATAACCCCCGTCATATTATTCTATTCCACCTATAGTGCTATGTCCATGGCTCATGCTCATGTATTGCGTGAAAGTTGAAAAGGTTTGAGAACATCAAAAGTATGAAGCAATTGCTTGGCTTGTCATCGGGGTTGTGCATGATGTGAATATTTTGTGTGGTGAAGATGGAGCATAGCCAGACTATATGATTTTGTAGGGATAACTTTCTTTGGCCATGTTATTTTGAAAAGACATGATTGCTTTATTAGTAGGCTTGAAGTATTATTGTTTTTATGTCAAATGATAGACTATTGCTTTGAATCACTCGTGTCTTAATATTCATGCCATGATTAGACATGGGATCAAGATTATGCTAGGTAGCATTCCACATCAAAAATTATCTTTGTATCATTTACCTACTCGAGGACGAGCAGGAATTAAGCTTGGGGATGCTGATACGTCTCCGTCGTATCTATAATTTTTGATTGCTCCATGCCAATATTCTACAACTTTCATATACTTTTTGGCAACTTTTTATATTATTTTTGGGACTAACATATTGATCCAGTGCCCAGTGCCAGTTCCTGTTTGTTGCATGTTTTATGTTTCACAGAAACCCCATATCAAACGGAATCCAAACGGAATAAAAACGGACGGAGAATATGTTTGGAATATTTGGAAAATTCCAGAAGAAGAATCAACGCGAGACGGTGCCCGAGGTGGCCACGAGGCAGGGGGCGCGCCTGCCCCCCTCGTGGGGCACCCATAAGGCGGTTGACGCTCTTCTTTTGCCGCAAGAAAGCTAATTTTATGAGAAAAATCTGGGCGGAAGATTCAACCCAATCGGAGTTACGGATCTCCGGATATAAAAGAAACGGTGAAAGGGCAGCAGACGAGAACACAGAAACAGAGAGAGACAGAGAGACAGATCCAATCTTCCGGAACGCTGCCGTGGCCATCATCATCACCGCAATCTTCACCAACAACTTCACCACCGTCATCACCAACTCTTCCCCCCTCTATGCAGCGGTGTAACCTCTCTCTTACCCGCTGTAATCTCTACTTAAACATGGTGCTCAACGCTATATATTATTTCCCAATGATGTATGGCTATCCTATGATGTTTGAGTAGATCTATTTTGTCCTATGGGTTATTTGATGATCAAGATTGGTTTGAGTTGCATGTTTTATTATTGGTGCTGTCCTATGGTGCTCTTCGTGTCGCGCAAGCGTGAGGGATCCCCGCTGTAGGGTTTGCAATATGTTCATGATTTGCTTATGGTGGGTGGCGTGAGTGACAGAAGCACAGACCCGAGTAAGTAGGTTGTTTGCGTATGGGATAAAGAGGACTTGATACTTTAATGCTATGGTTGGGTTTTACCTTAATGAATCTTTAGTAGTTGCGGATGCTTGCTAGAGTTCCAATCATAAGTGCATAGGATCCAAGTAGAGAAAGTATGTTAGCTTATGCCTCTCCCTCAAATAAAATTGCAATAATGATTACCGGTCTAGTTATCGATTGCCTAGGGACAAATAACTTTCTCGTGACAAAAATCTCTCGACTAAAACTAATTTAGTTGTGTCTTCATCTAAACAGCCCCTAGCTTTTATTTACGCTCTCTTTATATTATTGCAAACCTATCCAACAACACCTACAAAGTACTTCTAGTTTCATACTCGTTCTAGGTAAAGCAAACGTCAAGCGTGCGTAGAGTTGTATCGGTGCTCGATAGAACTTGAGGGAATATTTGTTCTACCTTTAGCTCCTCGTTGGGTTCGACACTCTTACTTATCGAAAGAGGCTACAATTGATCCCCTATACTTGTGGGTTATCACATAGCAATCTCCTTTCCAATGTCTTCAGGATCACCAGAACTGCAGTCAGATTCTTCTTCAGATGAGGAAACAGCCTTTGCCTTCAAAGCGCGAGTTCGGCCATAGTTGGGACCATAGATGTCTCTTTTCTCAGATAGCTGAAACTCATGTGTGTTGAGCCTCTCAAGTATGTCAGACGGATCGAGTGTCTTGAAGTCAGGGCGTTCTTGAATCATCAGGGCTAGGGTGTCAAACGAGCTGTCAAGTGATGTCAGGAGTGTCTTGACGATTTCATGCTTGGTGATCTCAGTGGCGCCGAGAGCATGAAGCTCATTTGTGATGTCAGTGAGGCGATCAAACGTGAGCTGGACATTCTCATTGTCGTTTCTCTTGAAGCGGTTGAAGAGGTTGCGAAGGACACTGATCCTTTAATCTCTCTGGGTTGAGACGCCTTCATTGACCTTGGAGAGCCAGTCCCAGACCAGCTTCGACGTTTCCAGAGCACTCACACGACCATACTGTCCTTTGGTCAGATGACCACAGATGATGTTCTTGGCAGTAGAATCCAGTTGAACGAACTTCTTGACATCAGCAGGGGTGACACCTTCATCAGTCTTGGGAACGCCGTTCTTGACAACATACCATAGGTCGACATCAATGGCTTCAAGATGCATTCGCATCTTATTCTTCCAGTAGGGGTAATCAGTGCCATCGAAGACGGGGCACGCAGCGGAGACTTTGATTATTCCTATAGTCGACATAGCTAAAACTCCATGTGGTTAAACCGAATCACACAGAACAAGGGAGTACCTTGCTCTGATACCAATTGGAAGTGCTAGTTATCGACTAGAGGGGGGTGAATAGGCGATTTTTATGAAAGTCTTCAAAACATGGGAGTTTCGAAGACAAACAATAGAATTGAGCCTATTAACATGCAGCGGAAGGTAGACTACACTAGGCAAGCCATAGTCAAGTATTCAATGAAGTGAAAGCACGAAGACTAATAGCAGCTAGGTAGTAATGATCAGGATGGAAGATAGTATGAAGCCAAACAACAATAGTAGTCACACAGTGAAGTCAAACAGATAATGCAAGCAGGCAATGACTTCACGAAGACAAACTGTAAGTAAAGAGAGGGAGACGATAGAACCAGTCGCTTGGTGAGGACAAGGATTTGTTGGACCAGTTCCAGTTGCAGTGACAACTGTACGTCTAGTTAGGGAGGCTGAGATTCAACTCAGAAGACCGCGTCTTCACCTTATTCCCCTTGAGCTAAGGACACCCAGTCCTCGCCCAATCACTTTGTTAAGTCTTCAAGGTAGACTTCCAAACCTTCACAGACTTCGTTCACCGGCAATCCACAATGACTCTTTGATGCTCAGAACGCGACGCCTAACCGGCTGGAGGATTCACAGTCCTCAAGTGTAACAAGTCTTCAGATCACGCGGACAGAAAGAATTTAGTGATGCCAGACACTCTTTGGGCTCTGGGTGTTTTGGCCTTTGTCCTCGCAAGGATTTCTCTCTCTCAAATGCTTCGGAGGTGGGTTGCTCTTAAACGACAAAAGTCGTGCACTAACTCCGAGCAGCCACCAATTTATGGTGTAGGGGATGGGCTATTTATAGCCGCTAGGCAACCCAACCTGATTTGTTCGAAATGACCCTGGGTCACTGAGGAACTGACATGTGTTCCAACGGTCAGATTTCAAACACACGCGGCAGCTTGACTTGGGCTACAAGTAAAGCTGACTCATCCAGCTCTAGATAAGATTTTCTCTATTTGTCTTAGCTCGAAGACATAGGATTTGGTTGAGCATCACTTCAGTCACTCTGACTTTGTTCACTTGGACCCCACTTAACAGTATGGTGGTTCCTATGACTCAACAAAGAATAAAAGGAACGTACGAAACAAGTATGTCTTCGCACTCCCTAGTCTTCACGTGAATGTCTTCTCGAGTCATAAACTTCGATGTGACTATCTTCACATACCACCATTGTCTTCAATGTCTTCATACATTTTTAGGGGTCATCTCCGGTAGGTAAACCTAATCAATGAGGTGTTGCAAATATGCCCTAGAGGCAATAATAAAATGGTTAATATTGTATTTCCTTGTTCATGATAATTGTCTATTGTTCATGCTATAATTGTATTAACTGGAAACCGTAATACATGTGTGAATACATAGACCACAACATGTCCCTAGTAAGCCTCTAGTTGACTAGCTCGTTGATCAATAGATGGTTATGGTTTCCTGACCATGGACATTGGATGTCATAGATAACGGGATCACATCATTAGGAGAATGATGTGATGGACAAGACCCAATCCTAAGCATAGCACAAGATCGTGTAGTTCGTTTGCTAAGAGCTTTTCTAATGTCAAGTATCGTTTCCTTAGACCATGAGATTGTGCAACTCCCGGATACCGTAGGAATGCTTTGGGTGTACCAAACATCACAACGTAACTGGGTGGCTATAAAGGTGCACTACAGGTATCTCCGAAAGTGTCTGTTGGGTTGGCACGAATCAAGACTGGGATTTGTCACTTCGTATGACGGAGAGGTGTCTCTGGGCCCACTCGGTAATGCATCATCATAATGAGCCCAATGTGACTAATGAGTTAGCCATGGGATCATGCGTTACGGAACGAGTAAAGAGACTTGCCGGTAACGAGATTGAACAAGGTATAGGGATACCGACGATCGAATCTCGGGCAAGTAACATACCGATAGACAAAGGGAGTTGTATACGGGATTGATTGAATCCCCGACATCGTGGTTCATCCGATGAGATCATCGTGGAACATGTGGGAGCCAACATGGGTATCCAGATCCCGCTGTTGTTTATTGGCCGGAGAACGTCTCGGTCATGTCTGCATGGTTCCCGAACCCGTAGGGTCTACACACTTAAGGTTCGGTGACGCTAGAGTTGTTATGGGAAATAGTATGTAGTTACCGAAGGTTGTTCAGAGTCCCGGATGAGATCCCGGACATGACGAGGAGCTCCGGAATGGTCCAGAGGTGAAGATGGGTATATTGGACGAAGGGTATTGGAGTCCGGAATTGTTTCGGGGGTACCAGGCTATGGCCAGCATGTCCGAAAGGGGTTTCGGAGGCCCCGGCATGCGTTGGGGGGCCTTATGGGCCAAGGGGAAGGGGAAAACCAGCCCACTAAGGGGCTGTGCGGCCCTCCCAACCCCTCTCATGTAACCAGGAGAGGTGGGGGCGCCAC
The DNA here is from genome assembly GCF_002575655.3 of Aegilops tauschii subsp. strangulata. NCBI lineage: Eukaryota > Viridiplantae > Streptophyta > Magnoliopsida > Poales > Poaceae > Aegilops > Aegilops tauschii. Next base: position 432,660,732 of record NC_053035.3, read on the forward strand.
CCCTAGGGCAGCCGCCCCTCCCGGCTTGGGGGGCAAGTTTCCCAGGGGTGGGGGCGCCCAAACCCATCTAGGGTTTCCCCTGTGGCCGCGCCCCTCCCCTAGGGAACCCTAGGGCACCTCCTCCACCCTCCCTTCCCCCTATATATAGTGAGGGAGAGAGAGGGCACCCAAACCCCCTGGCCTGGCGCAGCCCTCTCCTCCATCAACTCCTCCTCCTCCTCCGTAATGCTTAGCGAAGCTCTGCCGGAGAACCACGAGCTCCATTGCGACTGTGCCGTCGTGCTGCTGGAGTTCTCCCTCAACTTCTCCTCTCCCCTTGTTGGATCAAGAAGGAGGAGACGTCCCCGGGCTGTACGTGTGTTGAACGCGGAGGCGCCGTCCGTTTGGCGCTAGATCGGATCTTTCGCGATTTGAATCGCCGCGAGTACGACTCCATCAACCGTGTTCTTGTAACGCTTCCGCTTAGCGATCTTCAAGGGTATGAAGATGCACTCCCTCTCTCTCGTTGCTAGAATCTCCTAGATTGATCTTGGTGACACGTAGGAAAATTTTGAATTATTGCTACGTTCCCCTACAGTGGCATCATGAGCTAGGTCTATGCGTAGATTCTATGCACGAGTAGAACACAAAGTAGTTGTGGGCGATGATTTGTTCAATTTGCTTACCGTTACTAGTCTTATCTTGATTCGGCGGCATTGTGGGATGAAGCGGCCCGGACCGACCTTACACGTACTCTTACGTGAGACAGGTTCCACCGACTGACATGCACTTGATGCATAAGCTGGCTAGCGGGTGTCTGTCTCTCCCACTTTAGTCGGATCGGATTCGATGAAGAGGGTCCTTATGAAGGGTAAATAACAATTGGCATATCACCGTTGTGGCTTTTGCGTAGGTAAGAAACGTTCTTGCTAGAAACCCATAGCAGCCACGTAAAACATGCAACAACAATTAGAGGACGTCTAACTTGTTTTTGCAGGGTATGCTATGTGATGTGATATGGCCAAAAGGATGTGATGAATTATATATATGTGATGTATGAGATTGATCATGTTCTTGTAATAGGAATCACGACTTGCATGTCGATGAGTATGACAACCGGCAGGAGCCATAGGAGTTGTCTTAATTTATTGTATGACCTGCGTGTCAATGAAAAACGCCATGTAATTACTTTACTTTATTGCTAACTGTTAGCCATAGTAGTAGAAGTAATAGTTGGTGAGACAACTTCATGAAGACACGATGATGGAGATCATGGTGTCATGCCGGTGACAAAGGTGATCAAGTCGCGCCTCGAAGATGGAGATCAAAGGCGCAATATGATATTGGCCATATCATGTCACTTTATGATTTGCATGTGATGTTTGTCATGTTTACATCTTATTTGCTTAGAACAACGGTAGCATAAATAAGATGATCCCTCACTAAAATTTCAAGAGATGTGTTCCCCCTAACTGTGCACCGTTGCGAAGGTTCGTTGTTTCGAAGCACCACGTGATGATCGGGTGTGATAGATTCTAACGTTCGCATACAACGGGTGTAAGCCAGATTTACACATGCGAAACACTTAGGTTGACTTGACGAGCCTAGCATGTACAGACATGGCCTCGGAACACAAGAGACCGAAAGGTCGAACATGAGTCGTATAGTAGATACGATCAACATGGAGATGTTCACCGTTGATGACTAGTCCGTCTCACGTGATGATCGGACACGGTCTAGTCGATTCAAATCATGTATCACTTAGATGACTAGAGGGATGTCTATCTAAGTGGGAGTTCATTAAATAATCAGATGAACTTAATTATCATGAACATAGTCAAAAGGTCTTTGCAAATTATGTCATAGCTTATGCTTTGGTTCTACTGTTTAAGATATGTTCCTAGAGAAAATTTAGTTGAAAGTTGATAGTAGAAATTATGCGGACTGGGTCCGTAAACTGAGGATTATCCTCATTGCTGCACAGAAGGCTTATGTCCTTAATGCACCGCTCGGTGTGCTGAACCTCGAGCGTCGTTTGTGGATGTTGCGAACATCTGACATACACGTTTTGATGACTACGTGATAGTTCAGTGCGTAATGTTAAACGGTTTAGAATTGAGGCACCGAAGACATTTTGAAACGTCGCGGAACATATGAGATGTTCCAAGAGCTGAAATTGGGATTTTAGGCTCGTGCCCACGTCAAGAGTTGTGAGACCTCCGACAAGTTTCTTAAGCCTGCAAACTAAGGGAGAAAAGCTCAATCGTTGAGCATGTGCTCGGATTGTCTGAGTACTACAATCGCTTGAATCGAGTGGGAGTTGTCTTCCAGATGAGATAGTGATGGTTCTCCAAAGTCACTGCCACCAAGCTACTAGAGCTTCGTGATGAAATATAACATATCAGGGATAGATATGATGATCCTTGAGCTATTCGCGATGTTTGACACCGCGAAAGTAGAAATCAAGTAGGAGCATCAATTGTTGATGGTTAGTAAAACCACTAGTTTCAAGAAGGGCAAGGGCAAGAAGGGATACTTCATGAAACGGCAAATCAGTTGCTGCTCTAGTGAAGAAACCCAAGGTAGAACCCAAACCCGAGACTAAGTGCTTCTGTAATGAGGGGAACGGTCACTGAAGCAGAACTACCCTAGATACTTGGTAGATGAGAAGGCTGGTAAGGTCGACAGAAGTATATTGGATATACATTATATTAATGTGTACTTTACTAGTACTCCTAGTAGCACCAGGTATTGGATACCGGTTCGGTTGCTAAGTGTTGGTAACTCGAAATGAAAAGCTACGGAATAAATGGAGACTAACTAAGGGTGAGATGACGATATGTGTTGGAAGTGTTTCCAAGGTTGATGTGATCAAGCATCGCATGCTCCCTCTACCATCGAGATTGGTGTTAAACCTAAATAATTGTTATTTGGTGTTTGCATTGAGCATAGACATGATTGGATTATGTTTATCGCAATATGGTTATTCATTTAAGGAGAATAATGGTTAATCTGTTTATTTGAATAATACCTTCAATGGTCTTGCACCTAAAATGAATGGTTTATTGAATCTCGATCGTAGTGATGCACATGATCATGCCAAAAGATATAATATAGTAATGATAGTACCACATACTTGTGGCACTGCCATTTGAGTCATATTGGTATAAAACACATGAAGAAGCTCCATGTAGATGGATCTTTGGACTCACTCATTTTTGAAAAGATTGAGACATGCGAACCATGTCTATTGGTATATATGCATGAAGAAACTCCATGCAGATGGATCGTTTGGACTCACTTTATTTTGAATCACTTGAGACATGCAAATCATACCACATGGGCAAGATGACTGAAAGGCCTCGTTTTCAGTGAGATGGAACAAAAGAGCAACTTGTTGGAAGTAATACATTTGATGTGTGCAATCCAATGAGTGCTGAGGCACGCAGTCAATATCATTATGCTCTTACTTCACAGATGATTTGAGTAGATTCTAAGTATATTTACTTGATGAAATACAAGTCTAAAGTAATTTCAGAGTGAAGTAGAAGATCGTCGTGACAAGAGGATAAGATGTCTATGATATGATCACAGAGATGAATATCTGAGTTACAAGTTTGGTACACAATTAAGACATTGTGGAAATTGTTTCACAACTAATACCGCCTGGAACACCATAGTGTGATGGTGTGTCCGAACATCATAAATGCACCCTATTGGATATGGTGCATACCATGATGTCTCTTATCGAATTACCACTATCGTTTATGGGTTAGGCATTAGAGACAACCGCATTCACTTTAATAGGGCACCACGTAATTCCATTGAGATGACACCACATGAAATATGGTTTAGAGAAACCTAAGCTGTCGTTTATTAAAAGTTTGGGGCTGCGACGCTTATGTGAAAAAGTTTCAGGCTGATAAGCTCGAACCCAAAGCGGATAAATGCATCTTCATAGAATACCCAAAACAGTTGGGTATACCTCCTATTTCAGATCTGGAAGCAAAAGTGATTGTTTCTAGAAACGGGTCCTTTCTCGAGGAAAAGTTTCTCTCGAAAGAATTGAGTGGGAGGATGGTGGAGACTTGATGAGTTTATTGAACCGTCACTTTAACTAGTGTGTAGCAGGGCACAGGAAGTTGTTCCCGTGGCACCTACACCAACTGAAGTGGAAGCTTATGATAGTGATCATGAAACTTCGGATCAAGTCACTACCAAACCTCGTAGGTCGACAAGGATGCGTACTACTTCAGAGTGGTACGTAATACTATCTTGGAAGTCATGTTGCTAGACAACAATGAACCTACGAGCTATGAAGAAGCGATGGTGGGCCCGGATTCCAACTAATGGCTCGAGGCCATAAAATCCGAGAGAGGATCCATGTATAAAAACAAAGTATAGACTTTGGAAGAACTACTTGATGGTCGTAAGGCTGTTGGGTGCAGATGGATTTTAAAAGGAAGACGGACAATGATGGTAAGTGTCACCATTAAGAAAGCTCGACTTGTCGTTAAGATGTTTTCCGACAAGTTCAAGGAGTTGACTGCGATGAGACTTTCTCACTCATAGCGATGCTAAGAGTCTGTTGGAATTATATTAGCAATTACTGCATTATTTATGAAATCTTGCAGATAGGATGTCAAAACATTGTTTCCTCGACGATTTTCTTGAGGAAAGGTTGTATGTGATACAACCAGAAGGTTTTATCAATCCTGAAAGATGCTAACGAGTATGCAAAGCTCCAGCAATCCTTCTAAGGACTGGAGTAAGCATCTCGGAGTTGGATGTACGCTTTGATGAGATGATCAAAGATTTTGGGCTTATACAAAGTTTATGAGAAACTTGTATTTCCAAAGAAGTGAGTGGGAGCACTATAGAATTTTTGATGAGTATATGTTGTTAACATATTGTCGATCAGAAATGATACAGGGTTATTTCAATGGAAAACCTGGATTAAGCTACTTGAACATTGAGCATCAAGATCTGTAAGGATAGATCAAAAACGCTTAATAGTACTTTCAAATGAATACATATTGTGACAAGATTTTGAAGGAGTTCAAAATAGATCAGCAAAGAAGGAGTTCTTGGCTGTGTTACAAGGTGTGAGTATTGAGTAAGACTCAAAACATGACCACGGCGGCAGAGAGAGAAAGGACGAAGGTTGTCCCCTATGCTTTAGACGTAGGCTCAACAGTATGCTATGCTGTGTACTGCACCTGAAGTGTGCCTTGCCATGAGTCAGTCAAGGGGTACAAGAGTGATCCAGGAATGGATCACATGACAGCGGTCGAACTTATCCTTAGTAACTAGTGGACTAAGGAATTTTCTCGATTATGGAGGTGGTAAAAGAGTTCGTCGTAAAGGGTTACGTCGATGCAAACATTGACACTAATCCGGATGACTCTGAGTAGTAAACTGGATTCGTATAGTAGAGTAGTTATTTGGAATAGCTCCAAGTAGCACGTGGTAGCTGCATCTACAAGATGACATAGAGATTTGTAAAGCACACACGGATCTGAAAGGTTCAGACCCGTTGACTAATAACCTCTCTCACAAGCGAGATATGAACAAACCCCATGGGTGTTGGATTCATTACAATCACATAGTGACGTGAACTAGATTATTGACTCTAGTGCAAGTGGGAGACAGTTGCAAATATGCCCTAGAGGCAATAATAAAATGGTTATTATTGTATTTCCTTGTTCATGATAATTGTCTATTGTTCATGCTATAATTGTATTAACTGGAAACCGTGATACATGTGTGAATACATAGACCACAACATGTCCCTAGTAAGCCTCTAGTTGACTAGCTCGTTGATCAATAGATGGTTATGGTTTCCTGACCATGGACATTGGATGTTATTGATAACGGGATCACATCATTAGGAGAATGATGTGATGGACAAGACCCAATCCTAAGCATAGCACAAGATCGTGTAGTTCGTTTGCTAAGAGCTTTTCTAATGTCAAGTATCGTTTCCTTAGACCATGAGATTGTGCAACTCCCGGATACCGTAGGAATGCTTTGGGTGTACCAAACGTAACAACGTAACTGGGTGGCTATAAAGGTGCACTACAGGTATCTCCGAAAGTGTCTGTTGGGTTGGCACGAATCGAGACTGGGATTTGTCACTCCGTATGACGGAGAGGTGTCTCTGGGCCCACTCGGTAATGCATCATCATAATGAGCCCAATGTGACTAATGAGTTAGCCATGGGATCATGCGTTACAGAACGAGTAAAGAGACTTGCCGGTAACGAGATTGAACAAGGTATAGGGATACCGACGATCGAATCTTGGGCAAGTAACATACCGATAGACAAAGGGAGTTGTATACGGGATTGATTGAATCCCCGACATCATGGTTCATCTGATGAGATCATCGTGGAACATGTGGAAGCCAACATGAGTATCCAGATCCCGCTGTTGGTTATTGGCCGGAGAGCGTCTCGATCATGTCTGCATGGTTCCTGAACCCGTAGGGTCTACACACTTAAGGTTCGGTGACGCTAGAGTTGTTATGGGAAATAGTATGTAGTTACCGAAGGTTGTTCGGAGTCCCGGATGAGATCCCGGACATGAAGAGGAGCTCCAGAATGGTCTGGAGGTGAAGATCGGTATATTGGACAAAGGGTATTGGAGTCCGGAATTGTTCCGGGGGTACCAGGCTATGGCCAGCATGTCCGAAAGGGGTTTCGGAGGCCCCGACAAGCATTGGGGGGCCTTATGGGCCAAGGGGAAGGGGCAAACCAGCCCACTAAGGGGCTGTGCAGCCCTGCCAACCCCTCTCACGTAAGCAGGAGAGGTGGGGCGCCACCCCTAGGGAAGCCGCCCCTCCCGGCTTGGGGGGCAAGTTTCCCAGGGGTGGGGGCGCCCAAACCCATCTAGGGTTTCCCCTGTGGCCGCCGCCCCTCCCCTAGGGCGCCTCCTCCACCCCCTTCCCCCTATATATAGTGAGGGAGAGAGAGGGCACCCAAACCCCCTGGCCTGGCGCAGCCCTCTCCTCCTCCAACTCCTCCTCCTCCTCCGTAATGCTTAGCGAAGCTCTGCCGGAGAATCACGAGCTCCATTGCCACCGTGCCGTCGTGCTGCTGGAGTTCTCCCTCAACTTCTCCTCTCCCCTTGCTGGATCAAGAAGGAGGATACGTCGCCGGGATGTACGTGTGTTGAACCCGGAGGCGCCGTCCGTTCGGCGCTAGATCGGATCTTCCGCGATTTGAATCGCCGCGAGTACAACTCCATCAACCGTGTTCTTGTAACGCTTCCACTTAGCGATCTTCAAGGGTATGAAGATGCACTCCCTCTCTCTCGATGCTAGAATCTCCTAGATTGATCTTGGTGACACGTAAGAAAATTTTGAATTATTGCTACGTTCCCCAACATGAGGGACCACTACCTGTGTTATCCTGGAATTCTCACAAACACATTAGTCCCTCAACCAGGTTTGTCATCAATACTCCAAAACCAACTAGGGGTGGCACTAGATGCACTTACACGGGGGCGCGACCAACCCTTGTGGGCTGCCTCCCCTCTCCCCTATGGCCCGTGTAGGCCCATTACTTTCCCCGGGGGGTTCCGGTAACCCCTCGGTACTCCGATAAATATCCGAAACCATTCCGGTGTCCAAATACTATCGTCCAACATATCAATCTTTACCTCTCGACCATTTAGAGACTCCTCGTCATGTCCGTGATCTCATCCGGGAATCCGAATAATCTTCGGTCACCAAAACACATAACTCATAATACAAATCATCATCGAACGTTAAGCGTGCGGACCCTACGGGTTCGAGAACTATGTAGACATGACCGAGACACATCTCCGGTCAATAACCAATAGTGGAACCTCGATGCTCATATTGGTTCCTACATATTCTACGAAGATCTTTATCGGTCAAATCGCAATGATAACATACGTTATTCCCTTTGTCATTGGTATGTTACTTGCCCGTGATTCGATCGTCGGTATCCTCATACCTAGTTCAATCTTGTTAGCGGCAAGTCTCTTTACTCGTTCCGTAATGAATCGTCCTGTAACTAACTCATTAGTCACATTGCTTGCAAGGCTTATCACGATGTGCATTACCGAGAGGGCCCAGAGATACCTCTTCGATACTCGGAGTGACAAATCCTAATCTCGATCTATGGCAACCCAGCAAACACCTTCGGAGACACCTGTAGAGCATCTTTATAATCACCCAGTTACATTGTGACGTTTGATAGCACACAAGGTGTTCCTCCGGTATTCGGGAGTGGCATAATCTCATAGTCAGAGGAACATGTATAAGTCATGAAGAAAGCAATAGCAATAAAACTTAACGATCATTATGCTAAGCTAACGGATGGGTCTTGTCCATCAAATCATTCTCCTAATGATGTGATCCCATTCATCAAATGACAACACATGTCTATGGTCAGGAAACTTAACCATCTTTGATTAACGAGCTAGTCAAGTAGATGCATACTAGGGACACTTTGTTTTGTCTATGTATTCGCCCATGTATCAAGTTTCCGGTTAATACAATTCTAGCATGAATAATAAATATTTATCATGATATAAGGAAATATAAATAACAACTTTATTATTGCCTCTAGGGCATATTTGCTTCAGTCTCCCACTTGCACTAGAGTCAATAATCTAGATTACATTGTAATGATTCTAACACCGATGGAGTCTTAGTGCTGATCATGTTTTGCTCGTGAAAGAGGCTTAGTCAACGGGTCTGCAACATTCAGATCCGTATGTATTTTGCAAATCTCTATGTCTCCCTCCTTGACTTGATCGCGAATGGAGTTGAAGCGTCTCTTGATGTGTTTGGTTCTCTTGTGAAATCTGGATTCCTTCGCTAAGGCAATTTCTCCAGTATTGTCACAAAATATTTTCATTGGACCCGATGCACTAGGTATTACACCTAGATCAGATATGAACTCCTTCATCCAGACTCCTTCATTTGCTGCTTCCAAAGCAACTATGTACTCCGCTTCACACGTAGATCCCGCCATCCCGCTCTACTTGGAACTGCACCAACTGACAGCTCCACCATTCAATATAAATATGTATCCGGTTTGCGACTTAGAGTCATCCAGATTAGTGTCAAAGCTAGCATCGACGTAACCATTTACGACAAGCTCTTTGTCACCTCCATAAACGAGAAACATGTCCATAGTCCTTTTCAGGATGTTCTTGACCGCTGTCCACACTACAAAAAAATACACTTCCGTGATGATACGTGTTTGTCACAGTAGGTCGCATTTTTTTGTCATGCATGTTCATCCATGACATTTTTATGATAGAATCAAGATAGTCATACCTGTGCTGTCGTAGAAGTGTTCCATGACATTACCAAAATTATCATCACGGAAGTGTCCACTTCCATGACGATAAATCGCGCATCACAGAAGTGCTTTCGTCAAGGGTGACTGACACGTGGCATCCACCATAACGGAACGCCGTTAAGCTATCCGGTCCGGTTTGGGATCCAATAACCCGTTAACAACCCCGACCAATGGGGATTTTCCACGTGTAAAATCATCATTGGCTGGAGGAAACACGTGTCAGCTCACCGTTGGGACAGATGTCATCCACTCATTGGACACAAAGCGCCTATGATACGTCGACACGTGGCACGGCCCAACAGAGGCCCATTCCTGTGAAAAGGCCGGCCCGTTTGACTTGGTCAAAAGGTGGCGGGCCGGCCCATGGCAAACCTGTTAACGGCCTATTCGCATATAGCCCATTTACAGCCCGCTAACCCAGGGCCCGTTTACAGCCTAACCGAATTAGGCCCAGTAGCGTCATCTGGGCCGTCCAATATAATTCCTGCCCGTTTTAACTTCCGGCCCATGTATGGCCCATGACGTCTTTCGGCCTTATTACTCTCGGCCCATTAACGGCCTGTGGTAAAACTGGCCCGTAATGAAAAATGTATCACTTTATACCCATTAACGGCCCGTGGTGAAACTGGCCCGTAATGAACAGTGTATCACTTTATACCCATTAATGGCCCATTATTCAGTTGGGCCGTTTCCAGCCCATGTTATCTTTCGGCCTTTTCAGGGCCAATTTATTCTTGGGCTCATTTCCACATTCGTTTACTTACTGCCCGTTACTGTCATTTTCTGCTTGTGGGCCAAATTCCGCCCATGGTTACAGTCGGCCCATTTGTGGCCCGTTAATACGTTGGGCCGTTTTGATAGCGTCAGCAAAATACGGCCGATTAACGACGACCCGTTATGGTCGGCCCATGAACGGACGATTTTAACTCTAGCCCATTTACGGCCATAATGTGGTCTGTTATTGGCCCATGTTTGGCCAACCGATCATAAGCCCGTAGAAGGCCCATTGATGATACGGCCCATCGAAGGCCCATTGTGTCTACGGCCCGTATAAGGCCCATTGTTTCTACGCCACGTAGAAGGCCCATTGTTTCTACGGCCCGTAGGAGGCCCATGTAAACTACAGCCGGTGGGCATCAAAGTTTGCCACCAGTGCAAATATAGGGAACACCCTACACTATACAAAAATGGCTTGCTGTTTTCTTCAGCCGGTGGCTGCACGTTAAGAACAAATTTTGTATCGCACCAAAACAAATTACAACTATAAAACAAAAGGAAGGTTGGCATAAAAGTTAACAGTCTAGCAGATAAATGCACCACCAGAAGTTCAGAAGCTTAGCTCATTTGACCTGACTGTTACGTTTTCATGCTGTATTGTCCGATGGAGCACCATAACCTTGGCCTTCAGTTCTCCTAGGCTCCTGAACAACATAGCAAATGTCTGATAGTCTGGTTTCAAAACCATGCATATCTTGACAACATCGAACAATGTCTCTCCTTGTTTCACAAAGGGTCTCTGTTAGGGAATGGACTTGTGTCTGGAGCACAGATACAACATTGTTTTGAGCTTGCATATCTTGATCATGAGGCAGTTTGGACGAGATTGCCTTAACAACCAACCCAGTATTACACAGGAATGTGCTTTTGGCACTGTTAGTGGACATGTACTGACCCACTGCAGCAAGAGCTGACATTGTGGTTATAGTTGCCTCGCCACCTTCAGAAGATGGCGGTTCCACCAATTTTTCCATAGCTCGCTGAAAAGTTGTGGTTTTACATTAGTAGTACCAGAACAGAAGATATTAAGGAGGCAGCAAAACCAAACAAAATAGCTTTGGTCTATATACAGAACTTATTCTGGTGAACCCATGCAAAATAATAGTTGTATTTTATTGCAAAGTACATAATAAAACCAGGTTCCAAACATATGACCATGTACCATAGTATGACATCATTCAGATCACAAAACAACTGAGAACAGACAAACAGGCAATTGTAACGTTGTGTGGGCAAGTCTAGCACAAAACTAGATTACAGGTCAGGATCAAAGGAACATCACTCCTCTCTTTTAAACTTTGTAAGGTGCAATGATACGCTAAGACAATTGTTAATAAAATAGAAAAGAGTAATAGACATTGGTTGCAAACCATGCAGTTCAAGGCACAAGTCAGAGTAAGTAGTAGTTAAAAGGCATGAGGATTAAGGACTTACAACAGCGGCTTTGACTGGTGTAGTCATGCCCTTCTTCTTGCTGGTGTGACAGTCCTTGAAGATTTCCACAGCATTTGGTTCAAGTACTTTTTGGTCCTTGCGGGCTTTCCTCTGCATTTGGAACAAGTCAATATAGATCAGATAATATGGTACAACAAAAAGAGTGAAACAACAGCTAATTACAAGAGCCTCGCAATGTGCAATATAGCTACGAGATCCTATCGTCTGTTGGAATTTCACTTTCGTACGGTTGGCCTTGTTCTTTGAACAGTTCACCTACAAGAAGATAGATTTGTGTGGCACATGTGTAAATAGGACTTCAACATGTGATCTGATCACATATATATAATGTACCTGATACTTCGAATCGGACCAGTGTTTAATGAGGCCTCTCCAGTCTTCATCAGATATATTTTCCACTGGAGATGTTTGGGCAAGTTCACTGTTAGCCTTGCCTTCAAAGTGAGTTTTCCTCAAGTTATACCGATACTATCGCAGATCAGACTTGAAAACATGGGTGCAAGCTTGTCTGGTTGCATCATCTTGGCTATCCAATTTGAACCTCATCTGTTGAAAATTATGGGAGTCTCATTATCAGCAACCTAGAAAGTATTGGACAGAGCTAGACGATATTACTAGCTTCCATACATAACCATACTTACAGATAAATGGTCGAGGAAGGTGTTGAACTGGGTTTCGTCTTTGTCATTCCTGTACTGAATCCATGTTGGGAGGATACGTACATGACACCTAACAGCAACCGCTGCCTCTGATACTAACTTGGCTGACTCTGTAGCATCACGTGGCCTTTTTAAACCTGCCTCAAAACGGATCTCCATTCTTCCTCCTCTAGATTTAGTTAACCTATCGAGCATTATCCCTGATGTTTGTTTCCTCTTGCGCCTAGGTGCTAGTCCAACAACAAACATAGGAAGTGTTAGTGTACATCAAACTGTGAGACTACATATAAAGAAGCATGCAACTGCAACTTGACTCTAGCACCTACCTTCTTGCTGTTGAAGCTCACAAAGTTCATCTGATCTTGCCAACTCATCTTGTGTCAAGAGTGCTTCGGAAGTAGTGTCAGGTGGCAAGGGAGCTTGGGAACGTGCTGCTAGCTGAGTTGATGAACGAGTAAATCGTGCAGCTGGTGGTACTGTGGAAGGTGTTGCAACAACTAGGGTTGTCTCTGCTTGTTTGGTAGCAGCTATTTGTTTCTGTTTGGCTTGTTCTGCAGCTCGTGTAGCATGGGATACCCTGTCGGTACAATTTTCCGCTGGACTTTGACCTTCTATTGCACCATCAGTACCAGCAGAATCTGCAGGATTGTTCCGCTTCCCTTTCCCTGTCGTTCTGTCTTGCTTCCTCTTTCTCTGTGCCATGTTAAGTCAAGCCGACAGGAAAAACGAATAACAATTTAGTTCTTTAGAACAAATGTACTTTGATGTAAGAACATGGTGTGATAGACAAATATTGTATGTTCTAGAAACAGGAACACGTGTCTTAGTCACAAGTATAATGTGTAAAGTAAGAAGATGCAATTCAACAAAATTAGAAGCAATACAAGCTAGACATCATACATAACATGCAACCACATATAATAGTGCCAAGTTAGAGGAGCACCTGTGATGGTGCACTAGGGGAGACGTGCTCATCACCAACACAGCTACGTTGAGTGTCTATGCATGTGTTGTCTTGGAAATCATCTTGGGGGGATGGAGGAGTAGAATATGTAGAGGCCCTCCATTTGGAAGGAGCACCTTCATCCGCTGCCTTGCTAACTTCCTTCCGCTTTATTGATTTTGAATTGTCAAGTAAAACCGACAAGAAAAAGCAATAAAATTCACTCTTCAGAACTCATTCGTGCATGATACTGACAATCACTACTTTGATGTAAGGCAAACACATGATTCCAGGATGGAATAATACGAAAAACAGGACGGCATGGCATATTCACAATTGTTTGTGTAAACTAAGTAGAAACCATTTCACCAAATAAGAAGCAATGCAAGCTAGACACCACGTGAAAGATGCAACCAATATGACTCTGCCAAGTTAAAAGTAGCCCATCATAAATGGCATTTCAACAAATTAGAAGCAGCGCATGCTATAAATCATATCAAAGATGCAACTAATATCACACTGCATATACTGAAGGTGTCTCGTCATATTGATTTATGCGGGATACAAAAAAACAATAGTTTTATGTGAGGACATGCTTAATAGACAGATGTACTATGTACTAAATACAGGAAGACATGTCACATTAACAGGTATAATGTATAAGCTAAGCAGAATAGCACATGTAGTTTAACCAGATTGGAAGAATTACAATCTAGACACCATATGCAACATGCAACCACATATCACGCTGCCAAGTTAGAGCAAGCACCTGCGATGCTAGTGTAGGGGAAATGTGGTAATCAACTACAGAGCTACATTCACTATCTTCATCTAGCCTTGCTGTTTCTTGAGAATCATGTCGGGAGGCTGACGCTGCATTCTTTAAATGAGGAGTATTCCGCTTGCCTAACTGCCTCATCATAAGTGATTGATGAGGGATACACAAGAACATTAACAGAAAGGCATGTCATTCAAAGGTATAATGTGTAAGCTAAGCAGATGCAATTTAACCAAATTAGAAGCAATACAAGCTAGACATCCGGCTGGAGTGGTAAGCATGATCATCTAGGACCTGAGAGCCTTGTGGGAGGCGGGCTGCTTCGCCACCATCGCGGCTTTTTAGTTGGCTTCCATGTGATGCCTCTCTTTGCTGGGCTTGTCACTGGCTCGGCCAGTGCCCTGACTAGCTATTTGTCTTCTGGTGCTCACAGGATGGTGGTTCATGTAAAAAATATCTTTCCTTATCTTAATAAAGACTGACTTCGGCCTTTCGAATACAAGCTAGACACCATATGGAACATGCAACCACATATGACACCGTGAAGTTAAAGCAAGCACCTGGGATGGTGGTTCATTGCAAGTGAGGTCATCAACTCCAGGGCTACATTTACCATCTCATCTGCTGACACTGCACCTATTATAAGGCTGAAATTTGTCTGGCCTATCCGCGTACGACGCTAGAGCGACTTCTATCTTTTCTTTTTTTGCTTCTCTCATAGCAGCAGAGTCTGAAATACCCTTGCATACAAACACAATAGTGAGAGTATGGGTGAAGTGTGTGCAGAACTAGTGCACTGTAACAGTAGCAGATAGCAGGTGGCTGAAAAATAAATGACAGGAGACATATGATAGCTCTACAACATTGCATGGAAAACAAAATTAGATTCTACTCCGTATGATTTTCTAATATATGAGCACAGGAAATGCAGGTACTCCTCCAGCACACCACCACATGTGGTCATGTCAAGATAACAGTCGACTGAAAATAAATAGGTCAGTCGATTTTTTAATGAACCGTCCGATCTATAAGGAACGGGCAGATGGCCTTCGTCTACCTCTCGCCAGTCACTGTTGACGATCTTTCTCGAACCGCCAGCGACCACCGGCCCAGACCCCTGCCTCCGCCGCCCCGCCCTCCCCTCGACCTCACACCACCGCCGTGCTTGGCAGTGCCCCCAGGCCATCCCTTTAATCCCGGCCGACCTCTAGATCGGGCGCCAGTAGCTCTAGGCTCCACACGCCCCTAAGATAAACACCGAGGCGTTGCTTCCCCGGCGTAATAGGTGGACTAGCGCCTGTTACGCCGGGGAATGCTTCCGTTAATTGGGAATCAACTGACCAGGAATTGAAATTCAGGGGGGCGACGGACCTCTAGCTAAGGTGAAATAGTATATGAGGAGAAACCTTGTGCATCGCGAGTTTCTAGGAACATCTAGTATCAAGAAGAAGCGGTCAACTAGTGTCTTCTGTGGGATGAATACCGTGCAAGCAGACACGTAAGATTTGCACGAATAAGGGAAGAGGAGTACCCTTATCGGTTGCCAGTGTGGTCTCCTCCATATGTCGGGGCGATCTTCTTTTTTCTCCCGGGGGAACCGATGTTTTGGAGAACCGTGGATTCTTGGACAAACCCATGGCCAAATTGTTGACTGTGTTGCCGTGGCCGTATGTCGGCGGAGGGGAAGCAGATCCGAGGCGGCGAAGGATGGCGTAGCAGGAACAGCTCCGGTGCGGTGGAGGGTGGCGAAGTTGGAGCGGCAGCGGTGAGGCGAAGGACGACGTGGTTGAACTGGCTCGGGTATGGACGGTTCGGCCTCGGCTTCAACTACTAGCCGTGGAGGGCGTTGCGGTTGAGGTTGCGGTGGACGACGACGTCGGGATATCGGCTCCGGCGTGATGGAGGAGGGCGGCGGTTAATGGGTGGAATGGGGTGGCGGACGGAGGACGCCGGGGTTTCGCGGCTGGTGGAGAGGTAGTTTTTGCGCCGACGGAGTATGAATGGGGAATTGGACGGGTGGGCGGGGGGGGGGGGGAGGGGGAGAACCATGTTTCGGTCTGGGACGCGCTTGTTTTTGGCTTTTTTGAACAGAAGATGGGGCGCGCTTGTTTGAAATTTGGGAAAGTACAAACTTTGCCCCCTCTTAAATTTCGGACCTACTGCGGGTCGAGGGTAGGATGGTAATCCCAGGTGTCCCAAATAGTGAGCGGGAGCGATTTCGGCCGCGCGCATGTGTGCTTAGGCGGCCATTGTGTATGAATGTTTTTCGGAGGCGGTTGCGTGGCGTCTAGATGAAGCTACAAACCTACCCCGGTTTAGACCTTTGGATGTCGGGCCGGTAGGTTTCACGGGTCGGAGTTATTAGAAAAGTAATTTCCTTGTACTACCAAACATTGGTCTCATGCGGTTTCGGGCGAGTAGAGGCTCTTTTGGCGCTTCGTTCGAAATTTTGAAACACAAGCATTCATGTTTAGAGTACTCTTGAACTTTGAGGATTGACCTAAATAGACAACGTTAAATTTGACCTTGTATGTTTGAAAACCTCATTAAATTATCCGATTCTTTTTGAAATTTTGACACTTGAAAATCCTATAACTAAGATTATTTTGGAATGGAGGAGCTAAATTAGAATCTATTTTGTACACGACTACATATGCTATTATGTACAAAATCAGAACAAAGATTGGTGCCCCCATAATTTAGGTATGATTTACAAATCCATGATATCAAATTCAAATAATTGAATGGACTTCATGTTGAATTCGATTTTTTAAAACCACCTTAAGTTGAATTCAAATGTATGCTAGTTCATATGTAGCTATTTATAATGTTCATTGTGTAACTTTCGTATGTATAATGTGCTTTACACACACAACATGAACTATACTCACGTTTATATTCGATTGCTAAAGTGATGCATTGGCTGGAGTTCAAAATACTAACTATGTGGATCAATTGTGTCGAATAATAACATAGACATGCTCAATTTCGATAGAATCTAGATGACTGATGGATCAAGGACCGTTCCTTACGCGAATTGCAAATATCATGATCCTATCCTAATATTTGGATACAATTTATATCTTTAATCAATGTGTACAACAGTCTTGTACGTGTAGTTTCACTCTCCATCGGTGGTCTCTCACACATGCTCACATACTCTCTCCCGAGGTGTCTTTCTCGCACACATGCTCTCGATATAACCCTCCCTCCCTCTCGTAACCATTTACGACTGTTTTCACTAACCTTTATCACAAGCACTCTTCCTCTCGCAAGCATACACACGCACAGTCCCCATCGACCCTTTCTATATACATAGACCTGCCTACGTGTCTCCTATACGCACATTATCTTTAGGCTTGTCTCTCACACATTGTCACACCTCTCTTCCTAATCGACGAGTATGATTCTAGCAGAGCATTCTGTAGGATGCCCCTTAAAGTTAGGTTGGATGAATAGTAATATCAGAGATAAAGGGGTTACCTTAGTCCGAGAACCCAGGGTTACAAATCCTAGGCGGCTTTGTCAGTGGACATATAGTCCTTCACAATTATGCTATCTTTGTCTTGTACGACTAGTCATCCATGGGTCTCCCTAAATGCGTCACGGGCCGACCAATGTGGCACGGGACGGAACCGAACGAAGGGGCTCACCTCGACCCACCGGACCTCACGCGGTGACACACCCTCTGCCCCCATGTCTCGTTATCTTCTCACACCCACACATACCAACACAGACACCACACACAAATAATATATTCTCCTGGTGCCTCTATCCGCTCCCCCTTGCATATACACACTGAAGGAAATCTCTCGCTGTGACATCATATTCGTCTCTCTCTCTAGACCACTCTCATTTCTCGTGCTATCTCTCCCACGCCCCCCTGTCGGCCCCTCTATCCATGCCTCTCTCGAATACGTAATACACACACATACCTCTCTAGGCCCTACCAAATGCATCAACTACACATTCACACATGTTACATCATGTACCCCATTGATCTAAAAAGCCCTCTCTTCACATTTATTTCGCATACATCCTTTTGAATAGAGTGTGGCCAAAAAAATATTTTAGAATTTCTACATATATACAACATTACAAAGTTATATGGAGGAGTATGAACGCTTGCATTGCATGGTGCCACCAATGATATTTATTCCGCATTGTGAATTTGTATATTTTTATACTATATATAAAGGTAGTCATAATAAAGAGAAACGAAGAGCATCTCTCTCTCCATCGCATACCCCCCCTCTACGCCCCTTTCAGGTACGCACACAAACTATCTCGAGGTCCTCTAAATGTAAGCCCCCAACACATTCACGCATGTTTCATCTTTCTCTCGCGATATATACAGTGACGATCATTGTATTTGAAGCGAAAGCATGATACGTACATTGGACTTCAGAATCCACTGATTACGATCACCATTTACGTTTTGTGGTTATTATACAGTCACGGGCTCACCGTACAACTCTGTATTTGCTCAAGACACGACTAGTTGGCCAGTTAAATGCTCCACGTGGCACCTCTAGTGTTGCATCACATTATCTCACTACCATCGGGCCCACCTGTCGGCTTGTATCTACTCTACATCTACACTCTTATAAAATACTAGCAAAATTGTTCGGTTCCGTCCTATCCATCAGATATAGATCGGACAGCCTATAATGCAGGATGGCAGGCACACGATCATCACCGACTATGCTTTTTATAAGAGTAGGGATAAAATACACTCTTATAAAAAACAGAGTTGGTGATGATGGTGTGCCTGCCATCCTGCAATATAGGCCGTCCGATTTATATCTGACGGATAGGAAAGAAACTATGAAAATTTTGCCTAAGATGTACCCACACACCTCTCCACATTTGCAAATAAGGCCTTCCCTCGTTCATCCTTTTCTCTCACAAGATAAACTAGTCATACAAATGCATCTTGATGTTACGTGCAACGCACGGGCATCTTGCTAGTAAGAATGAAAACAAACGACAAAAAAATATTAGACGGTGGTTCGAAGTCATGACCGCGGGCACAGCGGACAAGGTGGCCTTGTATTGGTATGCTGAGCCGTCTGTTTTAACACATAGGAGCTGGTGTGGTGATTATACACACACACGCGCATGCACACGAACTGCATGCACGCAACACTCACACGAACACATGCACCCACGCACGCACGCAACACTCACATGTACACACGCAGCCACGCACGCACGCAACACTCACACGCACACACACATGCATGCATGCACACACCAGTACACCACACGACCAACACACACTCTCACGCTCAAGTGCTCAACCTACACGTGCATGCGCACACATCAGGCCCTGACAGACACATACACAACCAGGTGATTCCCGCGCACGGGGTGGAGTCTTGTCGCACCTGCGTAAATTTGTGTTTATCTAACCTTTTCCCTATGAGAACTGACAGGTGGGACCCACAAGGTACATGGTCAATTTAACTAGTCAACATGGTGCCACGCAAACTATTTGGCCGGTCAACAGAGTGCAATCCGATGCTGAAGCGTGAGCAAGTGACCGTATAATCACCGCAAAACGTATATAGTGACCGTAATCAGCTTATTCTGAAGTTCGGTGAACGTATTGCGCTTTTCTCTTTGTAGGCCCTCCAAAACTACATCTCTACACGTTCTCGCATGTTACATCTAACAACTATGCAATACAGCACTACTACTGCACTCTAACACAATAAATCATATGTGTTTTTAGTTTACTAGATATCATATTGTTACTTAATTATTCAGTTTGCATACATTAAAATTTCCTTTGAAATTTATGGCCAGTATCATATACCGCGCGGGAAAAATCCCGCCCTTTCCTGTTTAATCGGGTTTGTATCGATGGATCGTGCGAAACAGAAAAACTATAGTACTATATACAGTACAAGTGACAATTCACTGGGCTGTCGTGTCGTGTACTCCTTTGTCGTAAGAGTGCAACGCTCGCTTTCATAAATCTTCTAGTCCCTTTCGCCGACATGTGGGGCATCAAGCTACCGGGTCCACGTGCCATACCGGAATACAATGCAGAGCAGCCGGGGTGAAGCACCCAGTCATGGCGCCGGCGTAGTAATGAGCAATGAGGCGTCAAATCACAAAGGTGCACCTTTCCGGCAGTTAAGTTGGAGGGACGAAGTAATAATGCTAACAAAAGAAGTTGGAGGGACGAAGCAACCATCATTTCACTCGTTGCTGAATCCGCTTCTCCCTCATCTTCTTCAAGTTAACCATGTGGTGCTTCTGCCGTTTTTCTGCCTCATGTGGGAAGCGGATCGGCTTGGTAAAACTGACACGTGGGACCGCATGTTAGCAAACCGCCAGGACAACGTCCTCTAAAAATAAGAAACCTCCCCCGCCATCCGCGCGGCAAAATCACCTCCTTTTCACTTATCTTGATTCTATAATTTTTTAGGTCAATATAATTGAGATTTGTATAGATAGCACATAGGAGCAAAACCAAGTGGTACGGTTAAGGGCATCCACAATGTGTAGCCAAATGTGAAAATAGCTTTTGGCATCGTGGGAACCATTGTGGACGGTGTTGCCAAAGCCAAAAGAATGGAACCGAAGCTCCCTGATTGATTGATTGAAGAAATAGAAAAATGCAACGTCTCTCCTCTTTCTCCCGTGCTTGGACGCATGTACAGTATAGAGGACAGAGTCTACTCCCCTGTCCCTTCTATCACAAATCACAAAGCAGCAAGGCGTCAAATCACAAAGCACGGACGAAGCAACCATCATTTCACTCTTCACTGACTCCGCTTCTCCATCGTCTTCTTCGAGAAACCATCTCACCGCACTAAGCTGGATGGACGACGCTATTGTGTACGAGTAGTACTAGTACATTTACGTGTCCTTTGGTTCAACGGACTTCCTGGATGCGAATAAGGCGGTTGTCTCGGCTTGCAGGTGGCACTTACCGTGGTCTCCCTCAATGGTGTTCTCCGTCGAACGCACTTCGCCAAACCACAACGTTCGAGGTATCGTCGACGTCACCGCAATGGGGAAGGAAGTCAAATATAGTTACTACCTTCATTTTTTTGTACACAAGGCCAGTATATCAAAATTACAATTTGCAAAAGAACACTAACACTAATCGAGGCAAAATTGATGGGGTTTGCCTCGTACTAGCAACCAAGGACATTAATCCCCTGCATGCATCCGGAAGTGAGAAGGTTGGTTTACATGGTGCTGCATTAATCAAGCGATGAGGAGTGAGATGGTTAGCTCTTTGGGCTTTGGAGAAAAATACGCATTAATTGACACGTGAAACTAGGATTTGTATCGATTAATCCCGCGAAGGAAAACCCCGCCTTTCTTTTGTAACACTAGTACTCCTAGTACGTAGTACTACGTACTTATCCTGTTTGGGTCTAGGCCTTGCATTGCCATACTTCGCCACACATTTTTTCCAAGCTTGCCTAAAGTTTTCAAAATGAAAAGGAGGTACACATGCGCACGGCTGTCGCGGTCGCACCGCACCCTCACACGGTCGCTCCTGCATGCCGCGGTCGCACCGCACCCTCACATGCACAGTCGGTCCTGCACGCCGCAAACCCAACCAAGGGATCGCACCCTCACTGACACGTGCTGTCGCATGTGAACAAACCAAACTCAGCCATCCTACCGCTGACACATAATTTTCGTTCATAGAGTATGTTTATCCAACCGCATGTTGGGGAGTATCCGTACGGCCCGTGCGGTGGTCTGTTGGGGAAGAAGAAGAGGTGAGGAAGAAGGGTTATGAGACGTAGGATATTCATGCAACCGCCTAAAATGGTAGACTGACCCAAGCCAGGCTACTTGCACGACAATATATATTTTTACACAGCAAAAGATCCATAAAAACAACAACATAAAGAAAAACTATCACTGTTCACGGAACGAGACGGCCTCGTCGTCTTTGGCTGCCGGCGCGAACCAGACGTAGCTGCCAAGGTGTGTCTCCGCACCGTGGTTGTCCTCGGCCTCCAGCTACTCATTCACGCGGAGCGTGCGGGCGCTCTGCACGGACGAGAGCACCGCCCGATTCAAGTCGAGGACGCCCGGTTCCGCCTGCAGGAGGGCCTCGATGGTAGCGACATCCACGCGCTTCGCGTCGAGTCGAGCCTCCACCGCCCGGTTCAAGTCCAGGACGTCCGGTTCCGCTTGCAGGAGGGCCTCGATGAGAGCGGCATCCGCGCGCTCAGCGTCGAGTTGAGCCTCTGCCGCCCGGTTCAAGTCCAGGACGTCCGGTTCCGCCTGCAGGAGGGCCTCGATGGCAGCGGCATCCGCGCGCTCCACCTTAAGTTGAGCCTTCGCCGCCCGGTTCACATCCACGACATCCGGTTCCGCCTGCAGGAGAGCCTCGATGGCAGCGGCATGCGCGCGCTCCGCGTCGAGTTGAGCCTCTGCCTCCCGGCCCCCCTTTAGTATCGCCAGGTTGAACCGCTGGTCCGCCTGCACCATGGGGGACTCGGACGCCGGCACGAAGTCAACGTCCATCTTCTCATACCCATTGGGGGCCTTCTGCGCCGCGACCTCCGCCATGAACATTGGATAGGCTTCCTTCTCCTCGTAGCTTGGCTCCAGAGAACTCGGAGATTGGCCCGCTGCAAAGCGAGCTTGGGAACGGAGGTCTCTGGCGCCGACCGTCGCCGCGATTTCTGCGCGGTGCTCCGGCATCAGCATCTTGTAGTACGTGATCTTGCGGCGCACCATGGCTTTCCGGCGAACTAGGGGACGCTTGATGCGGGCTAGGGGATCAAAAGGTGGGGGAAGGGGCTGGAGATTAGGTGTGGTTTTAGGGCAGTGGCTGGCGTAGGCCGAGCAGCGAAGGTTCTGGTGTGAATAGTGGTTCCGGTGATGACCGGTCAATCGGTTTTGACTGTACATCGCTCTTGTCACCTTCGCGTTGCAGCCCGGCACGCTGGACCCTCCACGTGGCTCACCGAATGGAACGCGCTTCGTCTTGCATTTTTGCTCACTTGTGGGACCACAGTTGAGAGCAAACCAACGTCCTCCCCCCTCCTCCGCCCGCGTCATTTTATGCGGAGTAAATAAAAACAGAGGGAGTATACTACGGATGAGGATCCCCTGACGTGGCCGAACCCATTGAGTAACTGACATGCGGGGCCTAGCAAGCATGGGGTCCGCCAGTAAGTGACCGAAAGGGATGGTAAGGCAGGGATACGTATGTGAAAGGAGCTTCCAATGATATAATTTTCACATTATACATCTCATGTACTATTAATCTTGTCAATACTCAAATGCGGTTTTGAAAAACGCATTAGAGCATGGTTAATAAATAGCCAGTCGATGGCTATAAGGAACTGCCATGTCATCTATAGCCATCATCTATTTATGCACTCCTACAGTAGTGTGGGCTATAAGGTTGGCTATTTCCTACAAAAAAAATATAAGGTTGGCTATTGTATTAGTACTTTTTTCCATCTCCTCTCCATCTCTTTCTTCATATTTATTGTACGTATTTAACTAGGAATGCATATATAGCTAGGCTCTTGCATGAGAGCTCACTCCCCTTACTTTTTCACATCTCTCTCCTCCACATAGGCCCTATATAAATGGAAGGAGGGAGTACAACTATGAGCACTGCATACTCTAGTACAGATGTTGTCAGTACTCCACTAGTACTATTGGACAGGGATCTTAAAAAAAGTTACTATTGGACTGGCTATACGTGGCAAAATCCTAGTAGGAAGAGCATGCGCGAGAACAAGCACATTCACGTGGTTGAAAACAAATTGGAAACCATCTCGAGTACAAATCTAGGAGTACGTACGAATCTAACAATATTGATTGGGCGTTGTTGAATGTTGAGACTTTTTTTGATCAAAGTAGAGATACTTTGACTACACATAAAACTTATATGTAAACTAGAAAGGATAGGAGGGAGTATATTGTACATTCAAAAACGAAATGAACATTGAATACCCTTTATATATGATTTGCGGATGCTATGATCACCGGTACAAAATTTTGAATCCGCCTTAGGTATCACACATGCCCCCACTCGTTCTCTCTCGATTTCATCTCGGGGTCCGGAGATCGATTGATAGAGGACTAGGGTGGGTACAATACATTCGTTTCGCTTATGAACGTACAATATACTCCCTCTGATCCACATAGACCCCCCCCCCCCCCCCCCCCCGCGGGTCATTTCTCCATAGAAACAGACCAAACCTTTATCTCCTTGCACGACACTTAATTGATCTCTGAACATCAATCGATCTCGTCAACATGTGTCGGGGCATGCATGAACCGAATGGGATGCCAAAACTAAGACGCGAAGCGACACGTAGTGGAGGCAAAGTGAAATTCAAACGAACCGTTTGTTTGTATGAATGTCAGACAAATTACAAATAAACATTGGAAATACAAGCATGGTCTAGGCCCACATGCGAATGATACTCGGTAGAATGTTCAAATGAGGCATGCGGGAGGATGGACTCGACCGGAGGGCAACATGATCGATGGAGAAGAGGGTTGGAGATGAATGAGAAATAAGCAAACGCCACATGATTATACTTGACTGGCTCAAATAAACAATAAGTTGTCTCGCTTGGCCTACATAGTGAAAGGCCTAATGCGCAACGCGGAGCACTGACGCTTGAATATGGCCGGGAAAACAGGGAAACCGACATGTGGGGCACACCTGTCGGGACGACGTAGCGCAAAATAGTCCAATGGAGGAGCTGGCCCACGACCTCCTCGCCACCGGCAACCGTTCATGTGGGTCGTGGGGGCCAACAACATGGCGCAGCTCCAGGACCGCCTCTGGACATGGCGACCGCGGTTAGCGACATGCTCATCATCGCTAGACACGGTCGGTTTCAGTGTGCCGAGGGTGGCGTTAGTCCTGTGGCACGACCAACAGCTAGTATGTTTGGTTTGTGCCCAAGGTTGCCCCATCAAAGCATTGGGTAGCCAAAATTTTGGTTGAGGTTTTGGTTACGCATGATTTGGCCGACATCGGCAAGAAAAATGAACTAGAGTTGGCTAGAGTTCATTGGTATGCCAAAAAAATGGCAACCATCAATTTTGGGTCATGAACAAAGCCTAAAAAAAATGGCAACCATCCAAACAAAGACCAATCTTTGGGTCATGACCAAAATTTTGGTAAGGTGCACTTTGGCCACAATCCAAACACACCCCAACACCTGGCTCGTCGAGGATGCACGGGGCGCCGGGACGCGTCCGGGGAGTTGTGTAGCGCGGCCAACTGCATCCTCAGGACCTGAGACCATGCCGGGTCGTCTTGCTTTTTCAATGACATGCGTCGATATCATGTGAGCAAAGGGCATCTCCAACGTTGCCATGACCGCAGCTGACTACCCTGGCACACAAAAAACCCTCGTCCCTCGCGCCGTCGCGCGGTCCGTTCCCAGTCGGCGCCAGCTGCCCGCATTCATGCGGTCCATCTGTATGCCGTCGTTAAGAGGCTCGGTGCCTGAGGAACAAACTCCGGTGACTTAATGACGCACCAGGCCGCTTGGCCTCACCGGAATGCGCTACTTAAAGCGGCAACGCCTAGCTAACCTCCACACCATAGCGCATCGTCCTCCTACCTGGCACCACATCCGCCATGACCGCAAGCGCGAACGCTCTGCGGGAGAGCTTGTCTTCGGGGATGGAGCTCGAGGTCACCGCCCTTGCTCAAGTCGCCGCACAAGCGGTGGCCACGCTGGCGGCCGACGACGGGAGCACCTCAGCCACGCGTCCTACTTGCCCCCGTCCAACGTCCGACACCGCCGAGGTCGGGGACTCCTCCGAGGATGAGTAGGGCATGGGAGGCGACAGGGCATGGTGTGCCAACTGGCCGGTCCGTCTCCCGTGTTCTACTTTTCCTCGCTGGAGACCGCACCTTCACTTCACGGGTCTTGAACCCCGCCCCCGTACATGCAGATCACAGATGGAGGACATCGGTCGCCGCCGTAGAATAGGTTTAGGGTCGGGTTTCTTTTATTTTTCTATCCTATAAAAGTTCGAAATGTAATGAAAATCGGCTGTGTTTGCATTAATCTCGGCCGGTGTATATGAACTTTCACAATAATATAGTATATTGTAGGAGTACTAGCAAGATGCCCGTGCGTTGCACGGAAGATCAAGATCTTGTGGGAGAAAAGGATGAACGAGGGAAGGCCTTATCTGCAAATGCACATTCACGCATTTCATATTTTTCTACATCTACGGGAACCTACGAAAGGGTTAACGTAAATTGCCTCTCTCTCTCCTCCCCTGATTTTCATGGTGGTGGGCCCCTCCCTCCCCCAATCTACAATCAACAGCTCACAAATTTCACATTATGTTAATTACATAACTGGGACTACGTAGGTGTAGCATTACTCGTCCTAAAAAACCCAACTAAGCCAACCTCCCAGCATATCGTGCGGGAAAAGACCCGGCCGCGCCGTTTTAGTGGGGATTACCGGATTACTAGTAGTAGTATCGATGGATCGCGCGAAGCAACAAGTTTTTTCGATGGATCGCGCGAAGCAACCGCCCTTCGGCCAACTAGCCAATAATATTCCCCAAACACCCCTCCCCCCGTCCCCCTCCACTCCATTTGCTCCGCCAAAGCCTCCCTCCCCGCCACGCCGATACGTCGGCGCCGTCGTTCATCGAGGGGATGCACGGCGATCCTCTCGCTCCCACAGTACGCTCTCGTAGACTGTCGTCCTCTAGCCGCGCCGCCACCGCTGGCGACGTTCTTGTGGAGGCGCACGGCGGTCAGCGCCGTCACCACTGGCGACGTTCGTGTGGAGACACACGGCGGTCAGCTTCTCCCACGGTACGCGCATTCTAGACTGAGGCCTCGTGCATGTCGGTGTAGCGCTGAATGTTAGCTGATAGACGCTGTTAATCTCACTGTTTGCCGAAGTAGTTTACAGTCAATATGCTCTGCTTAAGAAGCTTCCTTGCCCTGTTCTGCACTCAATCTGCTTAGCTGAGATGGCATGCCAAGGCCGATTAGTTGCTAAAATATCCTGCCCTATATTTATTGTGACGTAGATTGCCATGGTCTAGTAGCCAATCTGTTAGGTGAAATAGCTCTACACCGTTTTATACTCGATCTTTGTTGCTGTGATGGCCTTCGATAGTTCGATGGCTGTGTGCTCGGCCTCATTGACTGCTGAAAGAGCCTGCCATAATTTAGCACTCAAATCTGTTTGCTGAATTAGCTTTACATATATTTCATTACTTAGATCTGCTCGTCCAAATATCTTGCCATAGCTTTAGACATCGACCTAGGTATTTTCTTCTGGACTTCATAAAAAAACATATATGTTTCTCATGTAATATCTAGTAGAAGAACTAATTTGTATGTCTAACAGAAGGACATGACTTGGATAACTTCTGCTCGAAGATTCTCCGCTGCATATGTCGAGGGGGTTGAAAACGTCATGAACTTTTTCAGAGCTGAGTACGGTGGTCCGAAATCAGATGTGCTCTGCTCGTGTAGCAGTTGTATGAATTCAGTTACAAGAGCCCAGTCAACTGTGCAAAATTATCTACACTTGTATGGGATGTCGGTCACATATACTAGGTGCATTCATCATGGTGAAGCTGTGAACGTCAATGTTATTGACTACGTGGAAGCAGCAGATCACCATCTTGATCTGCCTGATGCTCAGGTGGAAGAGGAGGAGGAGGAGGTGGTGGTGGCGGAGCCAGTGAGTTTGACCAACATTGAGACAATGCTACGAAATGCTCGTGCATTCCGTTAACTTTCACCTGCAGAAGAAAAATGGTGGGCCCGCATGTTGGAACAATGTCGTGGCTGTCACCCCAGGAAATAAGCTGTCAGTATTCTCAGCTATGGTCACCTTTCTTTAGGTTAAGACATCTGAGCGGATGACCAACAAATCATTCGATGCGATGTTGGCTGCTTTCCGCAAAGCTTTCCGAGATGCGTCTGAGCTGCCACACACCTACAGTAAAATGAAGAATTTCCTTCGTGTAGTTGGAATTGGATATGATATGATCCATGTTTGTAAGAATAATTGTGTTCTGTTCTGGAAGGATTATGCCAACTTAAGTGAATGCCCGAAATGCAAATCATCAAGATGGAAAGATGGCGATGCTGTGAAGAGGATTCCTCATAATGTTCTGAGACATTTTCCAATTACACCAAGATTGCAGAGGTTGTTTCATGATGCTGAAACAAGGGAGGATGTACTGTGGCATTCTAGGAACCAGGATTTCAGAGATCAGAATGTAATGAGCCATCCATCTCATGGTAGTGAGTGGAAAAGCTTCAATCAGAAGCACAAAACATTTGCTGCTGACCCGAGAAACATTAGACTTGGCTTAGCTTTAGATGGATTTAACCCATTTGGCCACCAGAGCGCCACATATAGCATGTGGCAAGTGCTTGTTATCCCTTACAACATGCCTCCAAATGTCTGCACCAAAGAATCAGACTACATGATGGCCTTGCTCATCCTAGGTCCAAAAAGTCCTGGAAAGGATTTTGATTTGTTCATGGAGCCTCTTGTGGAGGAACTTCAACAGCTATGGAGGGGTGTTCTCACTCAAGACCTATATAGCAGCCCACCAACTGATTTCTTTCTGCGTGTTGTTATAATTTGGTGCATCCATGATTATCCGGCTTTGGGCACTATGTCAGGGCGAACGACACATGGTTACAATGCATGTGTTTGCTGTGACAGGAATCTGCTATCATATGCAATACTTAGCAAGATCTGTTACATTGGACACCGCCGTTTCCTTGCCAAGGACAAGCCGCATCCTAGAAAATACCGAAGACATGTGTTCAATGCAAAGCATGAAAACCGTGATGCGCCAAAGAGGCTCACCGCCGATGAGTTGCAAGTGGAATTAGAGAAGGTCAGGCATATTACACCAGGAAACCATCCTGATAATGGTAGCGGGAAAAGGAAGCGTGGCAGGGCAGAAGAGAGATTATTGTTTACCCGCAGGTCCACTTTGTGGGACTTGGAGTATTGGAAAGATTTGGATCTGTGGCATAATCTTGATGTGATGCACATCAAGAAAAATATATGTGACAGCTGAGGGAGTCCTGGATTAGGGGGTCCTCGGACAGCCGGACTATGTACTTTGGCCGGACTCTTGGACTATGAGGATACAAGATTGAAGACTTCATCCCGTGTCCGGATGGGACTCTCATTGGCGTGGAAGGCAAGCTTGGCAGTTCGGATATGTAGATCTCCTCCCTTGTAACCGACTCTGTGTAACCCTAGCCCCCTCCGGTATCTATATAAACCGGAGGGTTTAGTCCGTAGGACAAGAACAATCATATTCATAGGCTAGCTTCTAGGGTTTAGCCTCTACGATCTCGTGGTAGATCAACTCTTGTAATACTCATATCATCAAGATCAATCAAGCAGGAAGTAGGGTATTACCTCCATCGAGAGGGCCCGAACCTGGGTAAACATCGTGTCCCCCGCCTCCTATTACCATCCGCCTTAGATGCACAGTTCGGGACCCCCTACCCGAGATCCGCCGGTTTTGACACCGACATTGGTGCTTTCATTGAGAGTTCCACTGTGCCGTCACGATAAGGCTTGATGGCTCGTCTTGTTGTCAAAGACAACATTACCTCTGGGGGAGCCCTGGCTGTAGGCCAAACTCTCCGACTAGGCGGCTTCGTCATGAACGCCCGTTCGGCCGCCGCGCCGACGATGACTTCTCGGGTCATCAAAAACAGCCTCCACGTTGGCTCGGAATTCATCGAGCAGATGGATCCAATGGAGCTCTCTTCCTTGAACGAGCTCTTGGATCGCATCGCCGCCCTGGGAGTCGCTACGGACTATGATCGGATCGGTCTTAAACCCGACCAAAGGGAGATTAACTCTCCGCCGGTCACCCATCAGATAGCGGTGGTGGAGGAGCAATGTAGCGATTCTTCCTCTATTTTGAGGAAAAACTATGTCCGGATTCCCGAGCTCTCCGAGCCGGATACCCGTATACGGGAGGACATGGACCAAGCTCCGAACTTAGAATCAGACATTGGGCCAGAACTATTGGGCAACATCCTGGAGCCCGAGCTGCCAAACTCGGAAACTCCTCCGCCCCTGGGTCTCAGATTGGGTCAGGGTTTGGACCTAAATCTACCCACCCACCCAAACATAAGTGATCTTTCCCACATTAGACAAGAGCCCCAAGAGACAGTACATCACTATTGGGCCAGATTCCTCCTTGTAATGAACAAGGTCAAGGACTATTGCGAGTAAGACGCAATTTCATTCTTTTGCAAAAATTGCACGGACAAGGGAATCCTCAACGCCATAAGTCGCCGTGACATAGCACACTTCAATGACTTGGCGGCCATAGTACATAAGTACTGTGCGATGGAAAGCGCCTGGAAAACCCAAGCAAAATTCTGGGATCCCCCGGCTCTCACTAGACCCCCCGTCCGAACTAAAAGGGTGTACTCTCGTAAGTCACCCAATCCAATTACAAAGAAACCAAAGCCCACCACAGGGCGTGGAACTATATTGGAGGGATGGCTCAATGGGCCATGCAAAATTCACAGTACACCGGATACAATGCCAACACACAGCCTTAGAGCATGTTGGATACTCCGGCAGGTGGCCAAGAGCGGTGAGGATCTCCTCATCAACAATACCACAGAGCACCATCCCGTGGAAAATAACAATACAGTATTGACAGTCTTCGAGACCTTCGCCCCAAATAATAGGCGTAAGCGAGCACTCCGCAGCCTTGCCGAAGCCTGCCACATCGCAACAATAAACCCATGTAACGACACGGCTATAACCTTCAATGCGAGTGACAAACCTCAATTCCGAACAGCCCGAGCACCAGCCGCTTTGGTCCTTAGTCCAATTGTGGACGGCTTCCGGCTTACTAAAGTGCTCATGGACGGTGGCAGCGGATTAAACCTCATCTACGAGGAGACCCTTAACAAAATGGAAATAGACAAGAGCCGCATTGAGCAAAGCAGCACGACCTTCAGAGGAATTATCCCTAGTCGGGAGGCACGATGTGCGGAAAAAATCACATTAGATGTGGTATTCGGCACGCCGATGAATTATAGGTCCGAAGAAATCACATTCCAAGTGGCCCCGTTCAGTAGCGGATACCACGCCCTTTTAGGGCGGGAGGCATTCACGATCTTCCAAGCTATACCCCATTACGTGTACATGAAGCTCAAAATGCCCGGGCCCAATGGAAGCATCACTCTAGCTAGTGATCCGGACATAGCACTCCGCGCCGAGAATAAAACCGCCGCACTAGCCCTCGAGGCGTTATCCGAAGCCCTTGCGGCCAAAGAACTAACTGCGCTGCGCTCCATAGTGGACAGAGAGGATGTGATACTCGACAAAAGACCCAAGTCCACCTCCTTTAAACCAACAGATGAAATAGTCAAATTCCAGGTCCATCCAACGAACCCTACAAAAACAGCATCCATCGGGGCACAGCTGAACCCCACAATAGACGCCGCACTACGGGAGTTCTTGCGCGAGAATTGGGACATATTCACCTGGCATCCTTCAGACATGCCAGGAATCCCACGCAGGCTGGCCGAACATAGCCTTAACATTCTAAAGGGGTTCAAGCCCGTCAAGCAGACTCTCCGACGTTTCTCTGAGCCAAAGCGACAAGCCATGGGAGAAGAGCTAGCCAAGTTACTCGAGGCCGCACTACCAAAAAAAGACACATCCATGACATTTTGGGCCGAACGAAATTTTTTTCTGTCATACATATGACACTTCTATGACGATAATTTTGACAAAACCCGGTATCATCATAGATGTGGTGGGCTCCTACTTCTGTGACAAAAAATCATGACAGAAAATGGGCTTTTCGTCCTGGGCGGGCCGGAGACGCAGCTGCATGACATTCTTTGGGCCGTCCATGACGGAAAAAACCGTGGCAGAAGCGAGGGGGAGGAAAATTTTGGGGAGTTCCCCGTTACGGTGGGAGGTCGAGGCCGAGCGATGCGCGTTTCTCTCGTACACGTACGCGCGTGTGTGCGAGGCGTTGGCTCTAACTGAACCCGAGCGAGGCGTTGGGCTCTAACTGAACCCGAGCGATTGCACTGCAGGCTACGCGTTAATGAACACGAGCGATCGATCGATGGCTGTTAACTGAACCCGATCGAGCGATTCCTTCGCTGCTGCTGCTAACTGAAGCCGATCGATTGGGTGAGCAGTGAGCGTTGCGGGGGGGGGGGGGGGTGTTGGATGAACAGTGAGCGGTGGCGTTGCCTCTGGATGAACAGGACCCCGTGGTGTGGTGGAGGGCTGGATAAACAGTAGACGGTGGAGGGGTGCCCATGGAGGGGTGGTTGAACAGGACCCCGTGGTGTGGAGGGCTGGATGAACAGTAGACGGTGGAGGGGTGCCCGTTGAGGGGTGGTTGCACAGTAGCCGGTGGAGTAGCGCGCGGTGGAGGCTGGATGAATAGGAGCTCGTGGAGGCTGGAGGAGGTCGACGGTGGAGATGAACAGTATCCCGTGGAGTCCCGTTTTGCGGTATGCCACACCCCTCCCGATGAACAGGACCCCCGTTTCGACCGTAGGAGGTCCATTTCGTCCGTTTTGCGGTACGCCACACCCCTCCCGATCAACAGGACCCCCGTTCCGACCGTAGGAGGTCCGTTTCCTCCGTTTTGCGGTACGCCACACCCCCCGATAAACAGGACCACCGTTTCGACCGTAGGAGGTCCGTTTCGTCCGTTTTGCGGTACGCCACACCCCTCCCGATCAACAGGACCCCCGTTTCGACCGTAGGAGGTCCGTTTCCTCCGTTTTGCAGTACGCCACACCCCTCCCGATCAACAGGACCCCGTTCCGAACGTAGGAGGACCGTTTCCGCCGTTTTGCGGTACGCCAGGCCTCATTTCCATCGCCTGTTCCGTCCAAGCCCTCCCGATGAACACGACCACGCATTCCGTTCCAACCCAGCCGGTTGGCTCCCACACGTTCTGTTGCCTCCCGATGAACACGACGCATTCCGTTGCCTCCCGATGAACACAACGCATTCCGTTGCCTCCCCATGAACACGACGACGATGCTGTTTCTCCGTTCCGACCCAGCCATGTACACGAGCCCTGGCCGTACGTATGGGCGAGTAGGCGTTCGAGACCCCTCCCGTATGTACACATACGTGGCCGTATTTTCTTTCTTGCACCCTGGCCGCTGTACGTACGTGTACATGCTACGTGCGCGCCTCTAGTATGACATGTACGCGCCTCTACTATGACACATATGCGCCTCTACATCCACCAGTATATATGTACATACACGTTCGCGACCAGAATGACAACGCTACGTACGCTTCGACCAGGTGGGTCCCGACTGTCAGGCACTTTCTTGCGTGCGAAGATGTAGCTAGTGGGTCCCAGCAGTCAGGGGGAAATGTTTTTTTCGTGAAATACGGTGGCCCGTCTGGTGGGTTCCCGCTGTCAGGTGGAGGAATCATTATTTTGTGCGTAATAAGGAGGCACTTCCTTGCTGCGGCCGTGGACCCAGCTGTCACCCTCTCCACGTACAGTCCACGTCCGATGGAAGTCGTTCCTTGACCACGTTGACCACGCCGTGCCGAGAGCACCACGGCGGTGGACGACGGCGAGGACTAGGAAGGGGACGACTCGGAGCCGGGGAAGACGCAACAGTGGATGCCCATGCGAAGAGGAGTACGAGGGTTCACTGGTTCGGCTGCGGTGTGAGGCTGTTATCGCCGCAGAATAACAGGGGGTGTGGGTGAGTAGAGGGATGGCCTGGCCAGCGGTGGGAGTAGTAGGGGGCGGTGAGGCCTCTGCCGCATCACAACCGGCCACGGGAGGCAGGAGCACGCGGCACGACCGGCGCTGGTTTGGGCGGCTGGAGCAAGAAGACCAGAGGTTGAAGAAGCACTACGGACGTGGATGAACATCGTACGGTAACAGGAGCTAGAATCGTTCATATTGACTAAGTTGACAAAGCCCTCCGTCCCCGTCAACTTGGTAGGCCCACAAGTCAGCCTCCCACTATGCTGGGTTCCAGCTGGCAGGGGGAGTATTCATTTTTTTGTGCGTAATAAGGAGGCACTTCCTTGCATGCGAAGATAGCTGGTGGGTCCGACATGTCAGCGGGGGGCACGTTATTTTCACGAAATATAGAGGCCCTTCCGGTGGGTCCCAGATGTCAGGTGGAGGAATCATTATTTTGCGTGTAATAAGGAGGCATTTCCTTGTGTGCGGCCGTGGACCCAGCTGTCAGCCTTTCCACGCACAGTCTACTTCCGATGGTGTCGTTCGTTGACCACGTTGACCACGCCGCGCCGAGCGCATCCAAGGTGGTGGACGACGGCGAGGCCCCGGATAGCGACGAGCCGGAGATGGGAAGACGCGGGAGTAGAGTCGCAGAGGGAGAGGTGTACGAGGGTTAACTGGTTCTAGTGCGGTGTGGTTCGGCAGTCGGTGGAGAAGAATAGGAGGTGTGGAGGGGTGGAGGGATGGCCTGGCCAACGGTGGAGTAGCGCTTCATAGCGAAGCGTGCTAAGTAGAGCTGCTAGCAGCAGGAGGCGGGAGGTGGTCCCGGCGGCGCTGGAGGAAGAAGACGAGAGATTGAAGATGGATGCCGGTCGTTGGATGTAAATCCAACGGCTAACATGTCAGAATCATTTGTTGACTAAATTGACAACGACTTGCGTTGGCTTCGACCTATTGACCCACATTTCAGCCTCCAAAAATGTGGCACGTATTCAACCCATTTTTTCAGAATTCACAGTCTTTTTTTTGCGCGGTAGAATTTACAGTCAATTTGATCTTCTTTTTTGAATTACAGCCATTAGCTGGGTTGGGTGAACAAATAATGTAGCGTCCATGCGGCCCATTTATTTTATTTCCTAAAAATTACAGGCCATTTGCACTTTCTCGAAATACACGATTTTTCTGGGTTGATTCTAATTATAATGTTGGGTTGGGCCAGCAATGTTATCAAAAAATAAAAAGGGACCGAGCATTTTGTTATAAATATATTTAAATAATAAGTGATATTATTACATTCGTCCTTAAATCTTACCAAGCTTTTGTACACAATCACTAGGATTTTCGTGCCAAAACAATCCAGGATTTTATTTGTTAAGAAATTATTTTTATAAGTTAATAAGATGTGGGATATTGTTTTCTTACATATGTAAGTATCTGTTAAATATATGATGACAATAAAAATAATATATAATAACATATAAAATAATTTAAATATATATAATATAGTTAGAAGGGAAACATAAGTTGGACCTGGCGTTCCTATTCTTATATAGAAAAATAGAACAGACCTCTGCGTTTTCTTCAAAAAAATACATAAATTGGGCTGCCAGAAATAAAACCTCGGATGGGAGGTCCATAGGCCGGTCGATACATGACGGCCCTAAGAAAATACAAACAGGCCTATGGACCTCCCATCCGAGGTCGTGGGCTACGCATGTTAAAAATGAAAGCCTAGACGGGGTAGCCCAAAACCACGTCCAACACTTGCCAAAACTTCGCCCCTCGTTTTCTCTGTGTTTCGCACACTCGACATTGTGTGGGCATTTTGACTGTGCATCATATGAAGATGTGCTATGCATGAATGTTGATCAGCATGATGTTAACTGGCTGGTAGTTCCATTTTCGACCATGAATAAAACTTCCAACATGATGTTAACCCTTTTTGAAAAGGCCGTGTTAATATAAATGCTCTGCCTCTGAAAGTTGCAGTTTCTTATCTGAAACTGAACTTGCAGTTTCTTATCTGAAACTGAAACTTGCAGTTTCTTCTCTGAGAATCACATTGTCCGCACTTTTATACTCCTATGAGACTACATTTTTTAAGTGCTAAAAATTGATCTCTATAATTCATAAAATACTTCATATGCTCAATACTGCAATTCTGAAATTCAAAAGACATTCATATCTGAAAGTACTATCAAAATACACAACACAAAACACAATTCACAACCTGCAAATACTAACAACCCTAAGCTCCTCCTGACAATTCACAA
This sequence comes from Aegilops tauschii subsp. strangulata, assembly GCF_002575655.3. Classification (NCBI taxonomy): domain Eukaryota; kingdom Viridiplantae; phylum Streptophyta; class Magnoliopsida; order Poales; family Poaceae; genus Aegilops; species Aegilops tauschii. The sequence goes on from NC_053035.3 coordinate 432,696,664, forward strand.
CCTGCCTGACTATTGGGCTGGGGGGGGCAGCCCCCTCCTATTCCTCGGCGGCAGACAGCCGCCCCGTGAGACGATGTGAACGGCGAGGGAGACGATGGCGGGGAAGCGTCGTCGGGCCAACTGCTTTTCTCCTCTTGCAGTTGGGTTCGGTCGATGAAGACTCCACCGGCTCGCTCTGGCAGGACACCCTCACAAACGGCACCCTGTAGATGCTCGATCCTTCAATCTCTGGTGGATACTCCATCTGGGATCGATACTCCCACCACCGCTCCCTCACGATCGGATTCGGTGAATCTATTTGCTCCATGGCCCAGAGGAGCAGCTCTATGTACTCCGGCGCGACTCCCTCCGGGAGTATCGCCGCCTTTTCGCTCTCTTGCAGATATTTGGCCATGGATGTCGCCGTCGCCGCTAGTTGGTCCTTGTTGTCAAACCAAGACTGTATCTCCAACATCCTAGCTAGCTTCACAGGGTCGCCGTCTGCGATCCTCACGTATCGGTTGTACTCCTCCATCGATCTACTTCTCCACAACACCTTCACTCGCCGGCGGTGGTTTTTGAATGGAAGAGGAGAGGAGCAGCGCTGGTTTTGGATTAGAACGGGAGAGGAGCGACGCTGGTTTTGGACTGGAACAGGAGAGGAGGGGCGGTGGTTTTGAAATGGAAGAGGAGAGGAGCGACGCTGCATTTAGATTGGAACAGGAGAGGAGCAGCGGTGGTTTAAGAGGAGAAGAGCGGAAGAGCGGCGCTGGTCTTGGAAGTATTTTTTTGTTGTTTTGCGTATTTTGGGTCAAAGTTTGACCACGTATTGTATTTGACAAGCAAAATGTGAATGCATGTCACCAAAAATTGTATCGTTTGGTTCGTATCTGAATGTACTTTCAAATTATATTACTTTTGCAACGTATAACATATATTTTATGTGCGAAAATCATGGTCAATTATGACCCAGAATAAAAGGGAGACTAGTTAATGTGGGGTCGCTTTCTTAATTGAAGGGTAAATTGATTTTGATTTTGATCCAGTCACAGCGCGCCGGCCCTCTCGTCCAATCCTAATTCGCTGCCGCACGCTCCTCTCCCTCTTCTCCATTGCAAAACCACCTCCTCTCCTCTCCATCATCTCCATTCCAAAACCACCGTCTCGCCTCTCCCTCTTCTGATCTTCACCATTGCAAAACCACCTCCTCTCCTCTCCATCATCTCCATTCGAAAACCACCGTCTCGCCTCTCCCTCTTCTGATCTTCTCCATTGCAAAACCACCTCCTCTCCTCTCCATTCCAAAACCACCGTCTCGCCTCTCCCTCTTCTCTATTGCAAGACCACCGTCTCTCCTCCCATCTTCCAAAGCTAGCACCGGACCACTCAGAAGGACATCTATGGAGAGGATGCAGCAGCGAATCAGACAGACCGCCGGCGGTGACCAGGCAAAGTTAGCCAGGTTGAAGGAGATCCTTAGTTGGTTTGACAATGAGTGGGAGATTTCGAGGACGGTGCGGGCCATGTGGCAATGTATGCAAAAGAGCGAGACGGCGGCGATGAGGGCGGCGATGTACATGTACTCCTCGGTGGCAGTCACGCCGCAGTCCTCCGAGTTCATCAAGTATTTCCTCTGGGTGATGAAGCAGACAGATTCGCCCGAGGCGACAATCAGGCGGAGGTGGTGGGCGTACAGGTCGAAGGTCGAGCACCCAGAGGATAACGAATCGATCGAGTATGGTGTGCCCTTCGTGAGGGTGCAGAGCCAGCCAGAGCCACAGGAGTATTCGTTCTCCCACCGCAAGAGGAGGCCGGATGGTGCGACGTCACTTCCCCGCCGTTCTCCACGGTTCCCTCGACGCTCGCCTCGTTTCAACGGCGGCGGTAGGGTTTAAGGTAAGCTTCGCACTAACCTAATCTTCCACCTGCTCATGCTTACAATCAGTGTGACATCTAATGAAAATCATGCTTACAATCAGTCTCCGAGTACTACGCCAATCACCCTAAAATAGCTCTGGACCTTTGGGTCAAAGTTGTGACATAGTGTACAAATAAACAAAAATAGATTGGTGCTTCTTTCAGAAAAGAGTACTCCCTAGAAAACTGCCAATATAAGCTACTAGTATTTGGTTAGATGATTTGCTGCCGAGAAAGATCCGTCCACAGAGAGCGCCACACATCCCACTGGTGGTGGTGGATGCCAATGCGTGCATGCAACATGGTTGGTGTCGGTAATTTTTACTTGGCACACCTCGCACTCTGCATATATGCCGGTTCCATACGTACATTTGTGCAGTTCCACCAAATGCAGCTGAATAACCCTGTTTGCACAGATAATGAAAAAGCGTGATTACATTATAGTGGCACTAGTTGATGAAACACACAAAATAAATAGAAGAAAATATTGCGATAGTATCATAGTATGCCATGCTGCGAGGGCGAGATGGGCTCTGCGACGCCTCATACGGTACGCCTCATACTGGACATCGTCCCAAGTCTCCTAGATACACCTTCTGCCAGTGATGAACATCAATGTACAGCGGTAGTACAAGGAGGCGCCTTGAGACATTCAAATCTCTATTTTTGTACATATCAACTAAAATTAAGCACCCCAGTTTGCAGAAACGCTTAAACATTAACAATGGGACTAGTTGATGAAACATACATTAACAAAGAGAAGCACTTTCTTTATCTACATTGGAAATGAAATGATAGAGATGACACTCGCTCTATTTTAACTGTATTTTTACTTCATTTTATCAGTGACACTAGGGTCAAGCAGGTGGCAAATGAGGTGTACCGTGCATCGCAAGGATGGAGGCCGGGGGTGCTTAGACTGGGATGCTGAAGCTGGCTCTTTCAGTCACCAACATGGATGATTCAATTCATGGGACCTTTTGGTGCAGTTCACCTAAAATGAAGCAATGTCCCGTGAGCTAGCAGCTTCTTCTTCAAATTTTTTGAAGAAAAGGGCTCCAGCCCCGGTTCCATTTCCATCAGAAAACGAAACCCACAGAGCTTCTTCTTCATTAGTTGCAATAAAATTGAGCAACATCAAGGTTGGTTGTGAAGCTCCTAGAATGCTCAACTATAATTTGGATATCATTTGTGCAGTTCAACTGAGATCGAGCGTGAAATGTATATCTCTGTTTGCACAAAAAAGGTGGAAAGGAGGGTGACTAACAAGTGATGAAACATGCATCAAATGAAAAGAAGCATGTTCCTTATCTGAATGGCAATCCTACAAGGACAGTAGCAATTTCTAAAGCACTGGCATTGCTAGATATTAGTGTGGGCATTAAGATTAACTATGACAACCGTTAAATACGACATTACTTTGGGCACGGGAGAGTAGGCGGACTAGGACAGTTGCATTTCTAACGAAAAGAACCAACTTATCTTAATGCGAAATTTTAGCAGGACATGTAAAGAAGTGCCATTGATTCATATTACTGGAGGCATTACATTGAAAACAACATTGGTTTAACGTGTCCTTACTTTTAACAGTGCGACTGCTACATTTTACCAGTGGCATTATATAAGAGTGGCTCGGGGCAACAAACATCAGAACAGGATATCTGGGTTGGTCCCATTTTTGTTCGGTATAGCCACCTTATACTGTGTGAGGCTAGCAAATCTAGTGCTGGACTTACTCTGTTGACTTGTCCCCCAGTCCCCACTTTCTTTCCTTTTTCAACCAATAGATCGGGTTTATATTGAGTTTGTACTGCGTTTCCCTTTATTTCCCTATTAGACCTAGATACCAGTTGGATAGCCAGTCTCTGCTACTTTTCGCCCCCATTATTGCCTCTTTCGATCAAGTCCTAGATTCAGGTAGCAAATCCTCCCCCACCCCACCCCTTTCTTCCTTGTTTGAACCAAGTAGTACTAGATTCGAGTGCATGAACTAGTTTTACCTCTTAAACGTAAAAAAATTAGGTGGTTTTCGAACAGCCGATCGATCCTATCTACGAGGGGGCCTGAGAAATAGTAAAAGATACAAATGCAGCGACTTCAGGAGCTCGGGAAGTAGAGCAAGGCCAGTTTCGAAGGAAGTTATACCTGATGGTCGACGGGATGTCGCTAGGTGGGCGGCGGGAGGCCGGATCTGCCCACACTACGGCAGCGATGAAGAAGGGGTCGGAGGCCCTCCCTCGCCAGCGGTGCTTGGGAGAGAACGGTAAGGCAGGCTAATCGGTACGCGCCCAGCAGTGGGTAAGAGCCGTCGCGAAGGACGACCGCATGAACGTTGCACCTTCTCACCTTCCCTGGCGGAGAGGATCCGGCTGGATCTGTGACCAGCGGTGAGTAGAGAGAGAGAGTGTGGCCACCGCTGTCGTGTTTAGATCTGGAGAGGCCGAGACAGTGTGAAGAGAGCAACACTAGCAAGCAAGCGCGGAGGCTCCTGCATATATAGTGGAGTAGTACTAGTTTTCTTTTGTCTACCGAAGCCGGCTTGACCTCGTCAATGACTGTCGAGAAGTCTTCATGCACGTGGCCCGGAGGCCCAGTTGTCGTCATTTTGATCTGAAGCGCCGGATTATAACATATAACACAAAAAAATGCCACATGACAAGAAATCATAACCTCACTGCCCAAAGGAGACAACATGAATCCCCACGGACAAACTAGACGAGGAACAAAGCTCAAATTAAAGATAAACTCGTAGTAAAGGGGTCCGTCGATAGATGTCCTAATTAACATAGCCGGCTTGTCCTAGATGGCAGCCGAGTAGTCACTGTTCGTGCATGTGCCCCCAATGACTAGCCCAACTCAGTTGTCGCTGTTTAACCCTCATAGTGATCCGAAGCACATGACACCTAATTTTGCGAGATGACAAGAAACCTTTTTTCAGATTTCTCACCACAACTACAGCCATGTACAACACAGCCTGCACGATATGTACACGATAGCCAATCCAGGCGTGTCTGCTGGAGTCTGGTCACATGCATGGACGAACTGATCTTCCGTGTCTTGCACGGATCATCCAGGCACCAATGTAGTACAACACTTCTCTAGTACTATCGCTCGTCTCCCTCTTCTATTAAGTCACCCGACTTGCGGGGCCGGGGAGTGTGCCTATGGTCGGTTCTCAATTGCCATCCCACATGTGTGTGCAAACGCAATATGACGCGCGTTCCATTCGGAGAGCAGCGTGCCAGACCGACCGACCGTCTGGGGTGCGACGCGAACGCGACAATCGTGCTGTATACTTCATACATGTGTACCGCCATTTTCTAGACGCTTTGCTCCATGACGCGGGCGCAGTCCGTGGATACAAAATTAGTATACTGTATACTATTTAAAAGTCGAGGGCGGGGTTTTCCTGCGCGGTAGGCAGCGGGGCAGTTCCGCCTAGTCGGTTCGACAAAGACGCGAGAAGATGAGGGAGTAGGCTGCTGCAAATGTAGGGTTGTGTGATTTGACAGCGAGTTACTGCTGGACAGGTGGGGCCCCGTGATTTGACTTGCCATTATCATTTTAACTGCGGCGCTATGACCGGCGTGAGTCTCCCGATTCCTGACCACCTCCATACAGGTGCCTCTCCCAATGCTCCACCATGTAGTAGAGGCTGGATCTTGCATGAGAGCCCACTTCTCCACTTTTCCTTGCCTCTCTTTCCTCCACATATGCAAAAATGCCATGTAAAGTGCACTATTGTACTTACTTTTACTTGCTCCTATAGGTGCTTAAGCTTGCCACATAGGCATAAAGTCTGATGTGGCAAGTTAATCAAGAAGAGAGAGACTAGTTTGGTGACCCAAGGAAGAAACGGTACTAAGCGCGTGTACCTAGGTGAAAAGACAATTTTGAGTCTATAGCTAATTAAATGAAGCAAACTTAGCAACACCATTTCATTGGAAGAGGTCACTCCTTGGCAAAGCAATAAATACTAGTACTCCCTGTGTCCCATAATATAAGAACGATTAGTCCTCTCTCTACGCATTTAACTCCTCTCCTTTAACACAGGCGAGTTATGGATTGGAGGGTTTGGAGGATAATAAATGCTCATTAACTTGATTTTAGCCTTTTTAGTATTTGGATCCAAGCATGGGTGAGGCTAGCATGTTTTAGTCCCACTACTTTTAGTCATGGGACTAAAACGTATCCAAGCACCCTCTTAGTTTTATTTGAGGGGTGGGTTGTGCTGGACACCATTATTGTGACTAGCCTTTTTAATAGTATTATATGCATAATTTGGTGACGAGCGCTCTCTATATGTACCACCTTTTTTTTAATTTCAAGTTTTGCTCCATGGCGCAATCCATCGATACTACTGCTGTACAAAAGTATACATTTTTTAAAAGGCTAGAGGGCGGGGCGGTCTAGCTTGGTCGGTTTCACGAGAGGCGAGGGCCTTTGTGATTTGACGGCTCATTACTGCTGGAAGGCGGGGCCTTGTGATTTGACTGCTCGTATAAATGCGCCGACGACCTGATCGAGGAGGAGCAAAGAACCGTGCGGTATACTCAAGTTTTCCACTGGAGTAGTACTGCGACGGAGGAGCACGAAACACGGCAGCCCAGTGCCATATGGCGATAAAAAATGATCTAATTTGCTAGTCATCTCATTGTTAGCATTGTTCTATTCTTTCCCTAAAAAAACCATTGTTCTATTCATGCCTCGCAGAGAACGTGACACATGCGGCGAAACACCCGAAGCAAAAGATGAAACACAGGAGCAAAAGAAGAAGGAAGATTATCACCCCAAATGATCTAATTTGCCGCGGAGTCGTAACTGCTTCTTCATCGCCTCCACGACCTCCATCTCCTTGCGCGTCTCCTCCGCCATCTTCTTCATTCTGTCCATGACGCGGGATTTCTCGACGCGAGCCTTCATCATCTGTTCCATGCCCGCATTACGTACCTTGACAGCAGCCGGGTGCTTGATGCGGAGCTTCGCCAACTCCTCCTTCTGTTCCATGACGAGGGCCTGTAGCATCTTCATCGAGGAACTACTATTCTCATGCAGCTTCTTCCAGCCGGCGTTCTTCTCCTTCAACAGGTCATTCTCGTCGCAGAGCTTCGCCTTGTCCTCCTGAAGTCATAGGATTTCGCCGGTTGCCTTCTTCTCCGAGGCAATGCTCTTCTTCAGCAGCATCACCAAGCCGGCGGTCAACTCCCCCTGCTGATTGAGCTCAGCAGGCATGTCATCGAGGCTCTCCTTCAGCAACTCCATCAAGCCTTGGATGAACTCCTTCTGCTTATTGAGCTGATTGGGCATGCCGTTGAGGGATAACAACTCCAGCTCCGCCGGCTCGGCATGTTCGCCTCCGCGGCTAGGGCGCTCCTGGGAGCCATCGCCTGCCCGTGAGAGATCTTTTGAGGTCTCTGTGTGGCGGCGAGCCCTCTCTCTTTTTTTCTGCAGCCTTGGTTGCCGCTCCCTTGTTACGAGTAGTTCTCGACCTAGAGCTCTGCTCACCGGCCATGGCAACGACGGACGAAGAAGAAGCACTTATGAGGAGGAAAGGTAGAGTAATTTTTGGTTAGGTAGTTCCCCTTTTTATAACCTAAGTACTAGCACTAGTACTAATACCTGCATAGTGGGAACACATTCAGGTTTGGTACGTACTAGTAGGTGTGAGCAGGCTTTTGAATGTGATGGGAACAAGGTAAAGATTAATTGATGGTTTTGGTTTCGAGGCCCGAAACGGCTCCCGATGAGTTTAGCGGAACATAAATTTCAAGTACTACACTGCTCAAATGCGTAAATATTATGTTACAGTAAAAAATTGGCACAAAATACGAAGGAGACCAATGGAAGTACTACTAGCAACCCACGATTTAACTACTCGCATGCGCGCAGTGGAGTAATAATGTCTTTCTTCCGCCCTCACGTCCACTCAATTTGCATGCGCTGTATTAATTGACCATCAATGAAGTGAACGACTTTACACGCGTCAAATTATCACATGGGGTGGATCTTGGTACAAAATTGCGTCCGCCCGTGTACCCGCGTGTGCGTGTGAGGGAATGAGTGCGTGCGTGGCGTGCGTGCACATCTTCGCTTCGTGCATGTACCGCCAGTATGGCTCAGGGAGGACGAGTACATTCTTCTGGAACCAGCAGCACGTCACTGTGATCAATCCACGCAAGGAGGTCGCGACAATGCCTCCACATGTGCCACGTGGCTTCATGAACTGTAAGAGAGACACTGTGTAGCGTGCCATTGGTATTCTAATTTATGTGTTTTGCACATACTCGAAGTACTAGTAAGGTACACGTGCATTGCACGCATCAGATTTTGCAACCAAATTATGAATAAATATCACACTATAGCATGTAAGCTGTGAGTCATATATGCCTGATGTAGCCCTTCGTTTAATTCTTATAGTTCATCTCATTCAAAATCAATTAGTTTTTATAAAAAAGCTAAGAACGCGGGAATAGGAAAAACATGGGATTATAGTGGAATGTCGTCTTGAATCCTACAGGATTGTACGAGTGTTTGATTGTGCATAGAAAAAACGCAGAATTCTTTCAAAGAGGTTTGAGTGGATGGGATGTTTCCTATGAAATCTAGTGCAAATGAATCATATGGAAAAATTCCTATGGTTTACAATCCTATGAATCAAACAACCAAGATAGGAAAAATTCCTAATGATTAGAATCCTCCAAAATTCCTTTGAGAATCCTTTGAATCAAAGAAGCCCTTAATCTATTTTATGATTCATGGAATTGTTGGTTGTAAAGCATAAATTAAAAACAAATAATGGCAATTCAACTAGAAAAGAAATGTGGGCAGTTATGATACAGAAGATTCTAGAACAAAAGAGAACCACTGTTGTTTTGAGGTTTGTGCATTATGCTTAAGTTCAACCATGGAGTCTGTTAGACTGTACATGTGGCAAAATCCGGTGGGGGGCTAGAAGATGGTGCGAGGGGCCGAGTGGAGGGAGACTATGAAGGAATGCACAAGTGCGAGATCGATATTTAGAGAGAGGGGGCGAACACGTGCGCTGTTGCGCGCAGTGGCGGAGCCATGAAAAATAAATGAGCTAGGGATCCAAGCATTGCTAATCCTTTACGAGGAGGGTCAATTCATGAACTTAAACCATTTTTAGCAGCAATTGTCTAATGATCACATTTATATTAGCCTCGATATATAGTGATGTTAGGGGGGGAGGGGGGCAGGGCCCTTACTGCCCCTGTCTTCGCCATTGTGCACGCGTCTGAGAGATGAAGCGGAAGGCATGGATGATGAGAGGGGGACGTTGGATATATAATTAATGTGGGTGTATTAGCTATATATGTTAATCCTATATAGAGAGGTATAGATTGATCGATGTGGACGTGGGAAAGAGGGTGAGACCTCACTGGATATATCGATTGATCGGTTTGTGTGGAAAACTATGAAAGACCTAGCTATATACACACATACATAGAGGAACATCGATCGTTGCGCATGCACGCGTGAGAGATAAAGAATGCCTAATATGATGGAGAGGGGGATGTGTGTGGGTGTGTGCCTTCATGGGAGACCGACCTGAAGAAAAAGATTGCATGCGTGCGATGGATAATGCCGACTGGTAGTGTGTGTGCATGCATGCACGAGAGAAAGTTAGTGGTACAATTATAAAGAGAAGACTACTGTGTGGGTGTAAAAGAATAGGTGAGGTCATAATCAATGTAAATTTGAATTCAAATATTTGAATAAGAGATCCTGATGTTTGAAACCCATGCATGCATGAATATAACGGAGATCTACGCGGTGTGGTTTGGAAACGAGCATGTTGTAATGTATACACATTGAACAAGGTCAGACTGATTTGAATTTGAGATACCGATGGCAGACATCATTTGGCCACGTCGCATCCGTGCATGGACACACTATTCTAATTGGAGATGATGGGCGGCTTTCGCATCACATATCTATATCTATACCCCTATATATATATTATATTTTATATATTTTTTATATTGTGTGCGGGTAACTTTAACTTTGAAAGATGGTCGTTGGATGAGGCGAATCCGATGGTCCAAAGATGGCAAATTTGAGCACTACTAGCCGTTGGATATCATCTAGATTCCACCAGATTTCGCCACATGTATAATCTAGAAGACTCCATGGTTGAACTTAAGCATAATGCACAAACATCAAAACACAAGCACTTCTTATTTGTTCTAGAATCTTCCGTATCAGAATTGCCCAAATGTTTTTCTACATGATTTGCCATTATTTGTTTTTAATTTATGTCTTACGACGCACAATTCCATGAATCTTAAAATAGATTAGCTTTCTTATAAAAACTAGATGATTTTGAATGAAATGAACTAGAAGAATTAAACGAACATCTACATCATGCATATATGACTCAAAGCTTGCATGCTATAATGTGGTATTTATTCATAATTTGGTTGCCAAATCTCATGCGTGCAATGCACGTGTACCTTACTCTAGTCTAAATGGTGTTTGTGTGTGTGTTGTGCGTGTTGAGGTGCAAATTGTCTTTTTTTGGGTACAAGTTAAGCTTGTTCTTCCGAAATTTCAAGCCGCGCCTTGTTATGCCGAAAATTGAAGCTAGCGTCTCTATCTATCGTGCTGCGAAACTCCCGCCTCTTCAACCCGCGCCTTGTTAGCCCGAAATATTTAAGATATATCTTTGTCTCGTTGTGCTCCGACAACTCCCTCCATCTCAACCCGCGCCTTGCTATTCCGAAATTACAACGCGCGCGAAAACTCCCACCTCCTGTGAAATCCCGACAGGCGAAATGCCCGTGGTACCCCTGAACCAAAAGAACCGCCTCAAATTGGTGGGGGTACTTTCGTAACTTACCCCACAGTTCGGACAAGCGCGTCTCTAAGCCATGGTTCCCCACTGCCATCCCATCCGCCCACCCATTCGTACATCGAGGCCGCGAAAACCTGCGACGAAACCCCACACCCTGCTCCGTCCGGCACCCAGCCGGAGCCTCTTCCCCGACGACGTCATCCACAACAACACCTCGACGTCCCTCATCCACCGTACCGGGTGAGGATCCGTCGTCGATCTCATCGTCCCGCCGGTTCAGCAACCCCGTCCTCCACCTCCAAGGAGCTGCGCTGATGTTCCCCTCGTCTTTCGCGCCACCTCCATTCCCACACCGCCGTCTTCACCTGCACCACCGGAAGAGCATCATCATCACCGTTTCCTCGGATGAAGATGTGGCCTAATCGGCGCCACCAAAGAGGTTGTACACTAATCGCCGCATTTTCTTCTTGATTCGATCTCACGGTGCTGCCGGCGTTCGGTCCCGAGCCGACACGGCGCGGCTCCATCCATGGCGGCGTCGCCGGCCACTTCCTCCACGGCTTCGCTCCCTCGGCGGCGATGTCCACATCAGTAGGAGCTGCTGCTGCTTTAGCTCTTGCTCGTGCTGCTGCTCTGCTCTTGCTCTCGGTCCCCTGCCTGGTCTGCTCTTGCTATTGCTCTTGCTCGCGCTGCTGCTCTCGCTCTTGCTCTTGCTTGCGATGCTGCTCCGATTTAGCTACACTTTAGTCGACTGAATCGACTTTTGGGTCAGTCGATTTTCAGGGGGGGGGGGCTCGCCGGGGTGAAGGAAGAACCAGCCGCAGCGGGGAGGGGGCCTCGCCGGAGAGGTACCCCACTATCTATCTTAGGGTTCAGGATGGGGGCGGTGGTCACCGGCGGTGGCGGGGCGTTGGCGGGGTGGTGGCGTGGGGATCGCCGGAGAAAAAGCTCGGCACGGGGCGGGGGCCTAGAGGGATGGCCGGGGCGGCGGCGGACCGGTGGTGGGGAGTGTTTTTGGGGCGGGCGGGGCGGCGCACCGCCGGCCGCGGGCGGCGGGGGGCTGCTGTTTGGTTGGTGGTGGCTGGCGGCTCAGGGGGGTGGAGGTTGAAGATCAACCGCAGGCCCTTGATTTCGTATCCAATGGCTGCAAAATCGACTGACCAGAGATGAAAAGTTAGTCGACCGACGTGTAGCCTCACCTTGCTAGTGCATTCAGTTTCGACAGCAAAATTCAGTTTCGACAGCAAAATTCAGTTTCGACAGTTAAGTTCAGTTTCGACAGTTAAGTTCAGTTTCGACAGTTAAATTCAGTTTCGACAGTTAAGTTCAGAGATGAGCGGCTGATGTATTTTACATCTAGCACTTTGTGGTTATGTATTTTATGTCATGTATTGGAGATGCTATTAGAATTCCACTCAGGTTAACGTTGTTCGTTGTCTCTCTTGTCCTGCTTCAGCCTCGGCGTCGTACAACTCACTGGAGCTGCTCCAACGACGAAACCCTCCATCACAGCGGAGCAGTACCTCGGGCTCCATCTCCAGATGCCCAAGATCTTCTTCCCCTCCTCCGACAGCCAAGTCAGCCGGAGCATCCTCACCGGCCAACCCAATCACGCTGAGATCGACATGGCTTCGCCAAAGACGTTCTACACTTGTTGCATCTCTTTTTTACTCTACATGTTATATATATTGTCCACTGAGCACTCGCAGTACTGGGAAATACGATTATTTTATCCTACTATATGACAAGCAGTGAGGTACCAGGCAACTTAGCTATCCGTGATGGACTCTCTTGAATGCCATCATTATTTATCTCTGCGCGTTTGAGCTGTGCATTTGTCGATGGGCCTGGGAGTTGAGCTAGTATGGCAGTGGCCTGGGTCCAAAGTAATAGAAGTAGCACAAAAACATTTTTTTAGTGTAGGATTTTCCTTGCTCAGGCCTGCCTACTAGAATCGCCAGTGCTTGAAAGGAAAAGTGAATGAAAAACATCAGAATTGGAAAGTTTCTTATGGTACTACTTTTCATGAATTTGGTGCAAAGGAATGGAGCAAAGGAAAACTGTAGGATTTGTTCCTTTAGTGTCTCTTTGAAAGAAAAACCGTAGGAATTCTAATTTCCACTTCTCCTCCTTTTCATATTCCCATTCATCAAGCACAAGACTAAGAGGTAGTAGCATAATAGAATTATAACCGTACATTTTCTTCTGGTTTGACTTAATCTCACCATGCTTTTTTGCATCCTGTGATCTTCCAATTGTTGTGAATCAAACACCCAGATTGGCAAAAATCCTGTGTTTTTAATTTCTCTGTTTTGCATGTGCATTCCTATCTATTTCCTATCCCTGCATTGTTAGAATCCTCAAATTCAAACAAGCCCTTACTCAATTACTTCTGTTACAGATATGTGTCAAAGAAAACCTTGTGTGGTTTGTCCTGCTCCTGCGGCGCTGTGTTCCACCCCAGCTCAGCTGCTCCAACGACGGAAGGGTTCACCACAGCAGGGATCCGCTCTCCAGACTGTCTTTCGCCGCCTCAGATCTTCTTCCCCGCCGCCGGCAGCCACGGCAACTGCATTACCATCATCAACTGAGCAGATGACCTTGAGGACTACACGGGTCCGCAAGAGAGGTCGCACTCTTCAGTGTCTGCTTACGTTATGCGTCGCTTAATATGATGACATGCTACATTATCGTCGTGTTCACCTATTAGACTCCGAGTCAGGTCCAAACTAATACTAAAACTTGAGTTTTTAAATGGTTGTGGGGTACATATTGGGGCAGCAATCAGTACTATCTGTCTACTATCTGGTTAATCTCCGGTGTCTACTATGAGTTTCATGTTGGGTGCAAACAAACATTAAAGGAGCCATTATCTGTATTTTTTAACTAAAGCTATTATCTGCCTGCTATCATTGGTTTTGGGTCTATCCACAGTTTGCTACCATCACTCTGGATTTGTGCATGCACTCCTTACATAATCTCACTATCTTTTATTCCTATGCATGCCAGTTATTGTACACAATGGAACTGATCATGTAGAGCAAACGAGACGAGCCTTGCATGGCAATAAAATTTCATGCAGACGTCGTTCCATGGTGGGCGCAAAGGCAGCCCCCCTCCACCCATTTCGGATCGTAATCAAGAGGAAGATAACTGTTCTGAGGGGGATTCAGAAGGAGAAGACCACTCCTATTTACCCCATGAGGTCTTCGCTCTAACTTGGCATGCTGATGTTGGTAATATCATGCATATGGTACCTTGCATTGCTTACTGTATACATTAAAGATGTCATCTGCTTAGTTTAGACATGCTTTGTGTCAATGCCATCTGTTTAGTTTCTTTATCGTATATGTGAATCATGCAATGCCATCTTGTCTAGCCAGGCATCATATATGTGAATTTTGCAATGCCACCCTGGTTAGCCAGTCATCTTATATGTGAATTATATCATGCCATCATTTTTTATTATGTTTTAAATTTGTCAACAATTTTAGTACATTCAATTACTCTTCCTGTGCATCAGCCATTCGGCACGGTCATGGAAAAATCTGGAGTGGAAACAAGGTCTTCAGAGCAGACAATGCTATATGACGAAGCGCATGTCTTGCTGGTTACCGATAGCTCCTTAGAGGAGGATTCAGAGACAGATGACCAGTCATATTCCCCCCCCCCCGAGGTGCATGCCCTAACTTGGCAGGGTTATGTTGCTCATATCGTGCGTATGGTATCTTGCATTGCTATGTCAATTGCTTAGTTTAGACATGCTTTGTGTGAATGCCACCTGTTTAGTGTCTAATTACCATATATGTGAATTATGCAATGCCATCTTGTTGCAGGACATTATATATGTGAATTATGCAATGTTATCTTGTTGCAAGGCATTATGTATGTGAATTATGCAATGCCATGCTGTTTAGGCAAGCGTCATATATGTGAATTATATCAAGCCGTCCTTTTTTTTGTATTTCTCATTGCTTTTGTCGACAATGTTTGTATATTCAAGTGCTCTTCCTGTGCATCAGCCATTTGAATTGGTGATGGAGAAATCTGGAGTGAAAACAAGGTCTTCAGAGCAGACAATGCTACCTGCCGAAGCAGATATCTTGCTGGTTACAGATAGCTCTTCAGAGGAGGATTCAGAGGCAGATGACCAGTCCTATTATCCCCCTGAGGTGTATGCTCAAACTTGGCAGGGTTATATTACTCATGTAATGCATATGTTGTATTGCAATGCTTAGTTTTTACATCATATACACAATATTGAATGCCATCTCCTTAGATGACACATCATATATGCGATTGCCCTCTGCTCACTTCCTTAGTATATAAATCATATATTTGAATTATGTCATGCCATGATGTTTACATAGACAGCATGTATCTGAATTATAGCATGCCAACCCATTTTCTAAAGACATAATATAGTTAGATCATCTCATCCTGTTTACATAGTCACCATATTTTAAATTATGTCATTCTATCCGTGAATTATATCATGCCATCATGTTTCCATCGACGGCATGTTTATGATTTATGGCATGCCAACCACTTTAATAGACACATCGTATAGTTATATCATGTCATCCTGTTTACATAGTCATCATATTTTGAAGTATGTCATTCTATCCTGTTTAGTTAGCCATCATACATGTGAAATTGTGTCATGCTATCCTGTTTAATTAGTCATCATATATGTGAAATTATGTCCTTCTATTCTGTTTGCTTAGACAACATAAATGTTAATTATTTCATGCCCTGTTTTCTTCCCTACTATCCATTACTATCCAATGCACCTGTCTATCCACCGACCTCAACTCCAACTCCATATATTCGTGTTCGGGGAGAAAAAAATTAGAGAGAAGGATTCATCGCGTTTTACGATACGGAGCCGCCGCCAAGCCCTAAAACCTCTCGGGAGGGCTGATCTGGAGTCCGTTCGGGGCTCCGGAGAGGGGAATCCATCGCCGTCGTCATCATCAACCATCCTCCATCACCAATTTCGTGATGCTCACTGCCGTGCGTGAGTAATTCCATTGTAGGCTTGCTGGACGGTGATGGGTTGGATGAGATCTATCATGTAATCGAGTTAGTTTTGTTAGGGTTTGATCCCTAGTATCCACTATGTTCTGAGATTGATGTTGCTATGGCTTTGCTATGCTTAATGCTTGTCACTAGGGCCCGAGTGCCATGATTTCAGATCTGAACCTATTATGTTTTCATGAATATATGTGAGTTCTTGATCCTATCTTGCAAGTCTATAGTCACCTACTATGTGTTATGATCCGGCAACCCTGAAGTGACAATAATTGGGACCACTCCCTGTGATGACCATAGTTTCAGGAGTTCATGTATTCACTATGTGTTAATGCTTTGGTCCGGTACTCTATTAAAAGGAGGCCTTAATATCCCTTAGTTTCCGCTAGGACCCCGCTGCCACGTGAGGGTAGGACAAAAGATGTCATGCAAGTTCTTTTCCATAAGCACGTATGACTATATTCGGAATACATGCCTACATTATATTGATGAATTGGAGCTAGTTCTGTGTCACCCTATATTACTTTTGCTACTGTTACGTTTGTTACCGTTACCACTACTATCATACTACTTTGCTACTAAATACTTTACTGAAGATATTAAGTTATCCAGGTGTGGCTGAATTGACAACTCAGTTGCTAATACTTGAGAATATTCTTTGGCTCCCCTTGTGTCGAATCAATAAATTTGGGTTGAATACTCTACCCTTGAAAACTGTTGCGATCCCCTATACTTGTGGGTTATCAAGACTATTTTCTAGTGCCATTGCCGGGGAGCATAGCTCTATTCTTTGAGTCACTTGGGATTTATATCTGCTGGTCACTATGAAGAACTTGAAATACGCTAAAACAACAATTTATCCCTCAACTACGAGGGGAGGTAAGGAACTGCCATCTAGATCTGCACTTGATTCACCTTCTGTTTTGAGTAAGCTTGCGACACCTAAACCTGCTTCTGCTATTCGTTCTGATATGTCGCATGTTATTGATGATGCCACTTCTGCTATGCATGATACTTATGATGAAACTACTTCTATGCTTGATACTACTGTGCCACTTGGTGAATTTCTTGATGAACAACTTGCTAGGGCAAGAGAGAATGAAATTATTGAAACTGATAATATCAATGATAGTGATGATGAAGACTCTACCCCTAATAAATATGAATTACCTGTTGTGCCTGAGGGCTATGCTATGGATGAAGAAATTGCTAAAGCTATTTTTTGCTTGCAAAGATAGATATGATCTTAAGAAGTTATGAGCTAAATTGAAGCAGCAATCTCTTAATGCTAGAATGAAACCTGACCATGCTTTTGCTGCTTCACCTATCTGTGTTACTGATAAGGATTATGAATTCTCTGTTGATCCTGATATAATTACTTTGGTTGAGTCTGATCCTTTCTATGGCTATGAATCTGAAACTGTTGTGGCACATCTTACTAAATTGAATGATATAGCCACCCTGTTCACTAATGATGAGAGAACTCGCTACTTTTATATCCTTAAAATATTTCCGTTCTCATTAAAGGGTGATGCTAAGATATGGTTTAATTCTCTTGATCCTGGTTGTGTGCATAGTCCCCAGGATATGATTTATTACTTCTCTGCTAAATATTTCCCTGCTCATAAGAAACAAGCTGCTTTAAGGGAAATATATAATTTTGTGCAAATTGAAGAAGAGAGTCTCCCACAAGCTTGGGGGAGGCTTCTCCAATTACTTAATGCTTTGCCTAATCATCCTCTTAAGAAAAATGAAATACTTGATATCTTTTATAATGCACTAACCGATGCTTCCAGAGACCACCTGGATACTTGTGCTGGTTCTGTTTTCAGGGAAAGAACACCGGATGAAGCTGAAATTCTATTGAATAATATGTTGACCAACGAGAATAATTGGACACTTCCTGAGCCAATTCCTGAGCCTATTCCTAAACCAACTCCGAAGAAAAGAGGTGTTCTATTTCTCAGTCCTGAAGATATGCAAGAGGCAAAGAAATCTATGAAAGAAAAAGGTATTAAAGCTGAAGACGTTAAGAATTTACCTCCTATTGAAGAAATACATGGTCTTAATTTACCGCCTGTTGAAGAAACATATGATCTTAATCCATCACCTATTGAAGAAAGACATGGTCTTGATAACCCGACACAGGTAGTAAAGGTAAATTCTCTCTATAGATATGATAAAGCTGAAATCCCTCCTACTAAAATTGCTAGCCAATGCTTGGATGAGTTTGATAACTTTATGGTTAAGCAAGAAAACTTCAATGCTTATTTTGGTAGACAATTCAAATACAATTCAAATATGCTTGAACACTTGAGTAATTATATGGCTAATGTTAAAGGTGAACTTAAACTCATTAGTAAACATGCTTCTATGGTTACCACTCAAGTAGAACAAGTACTTAAAGCTCAGAATGTTTTGCTCAATGAATTAAATAATAAGAATAATGACTATGTTGTTAGAGTGGCTACTAGAACTGGTAAAATGACTCAGGAACCTTTGTATCCTGAAGGCCATCCTAAGAGAATTGAGCAGGACTCTCAGAGAAATAATATTGATGCACCTAGTCCTTTTAATAAGAAGAAAAAGAAAAATGATAGGACTTTGCATGCTTCTAGTGAACCTATTGTTGAAACACCTGAGAATCCAAATGATATTTCTATTTCTGATGCTGAAACACAATCTGGTAATGAATATGAACCTAGTGAAAATGTTAATGATGATGTTCATGTTGATGCTCAACCTAGCAATGACAACGATATAGAAATTCAACCTGCTGTTGATCTTGATAACCCACAATCAAAGAATCAACGTTATGATAAGAGTGACTTTGTTGCTAGGAAACACGGTAAAGAAAGGGAACCATGGGTTCAGAAACCCATGCCTTTTCCTCCCAAACTATCCAAGAAAAAGGATGATGAGGATTTTGAGCGCTTTGCTGAAATGATTAGACCTATCTTTTTGTGTATGCGTTAACTGATATGCTCAAAATGAATCCTTATGCTAAGTATATGAAAGGAACTGTCACTAATAAAAGAAAGATACCGGAAGATGAAATTTCCACCATGCTTGCTAATTACACTTTCAAGGGTGGAATACCTAAGAAACTAGGAGATCCAGGAGTACCTACTATACCATGCTCCACTAAAAGAAACTATGTTAAAACTGCTTTATGTGATCTTGGAGCCGGTGTTAGTGTTATGCGTCTCTCTTTATATCGTAGACTTGATTTGAATAAGTTGAGACCTACTGAAATATCTTTGCAAATGGCTGATAAATCAACTGCTATACCTGTCGGTATTTGTGAGGATGTGCCTGTTGTGGTTTCAAACGTTACTATTTTAACGGACTTTGTTATTCTTGATATTCCCGAGAACGATTGTATGTCTATTATTCCTGGAAGACCCTTTTTGAATACTGCAGGGGCTGTTATTGATTGCAACAAAGGCAATGTCACTTTTCATGTTAATGGTAATGAGCATACATTACACTTTCCGAGGAAACAACCTCAAGTTCATAGTATCAATTCGATTGGAAAAATTCCATCGATTATCTTTGGAGGTTTCAAATTTTTCTACCTACTGTCAAAAAGAGATATGATATTCTTATTATTGGGGATGTGCATATCCCCGTTGAGGTAACATGGTGTTAGTCGAAATTTCTCTGGCTCCATGTTAGTCGGAATGAGTTTGTTAACAAGACCCGATCAACCTTGTTAGTGGATTCCTTTTGATGAGCATGAGATGGATGAAGTTAGAATGCACAACCTTCTGTACCCTCTTTATACTTTCTGTTATTTAGTTGAAATAAAGTAAAAATAGTATTTTTCTGTCTGTTTTCTGAATTATCCGTGCAATATAAAAATACCCCAAAAATAAAAGTTCTCCAAATGCCCTGAAATTGAAATATGATTTTTCTGGAATATTTGAGAATATCTGGCACTGAGAACACAGCAGGGGGAGCAAGCACCTGGCCACGAGGGTCCAGGGCGCGCCCCCTGCCTCGTGGGCCCATGGTGGCTCCCCTCCTCTTATTCCTGCACCCACACACTTCTTCTTCCTCCCAAAAAAATCACCATCCAGCTCAAGCACGAGTTCTAGCTCATTTTGCTGCGATTTTCGATCCCCTTGCTCAAAGCACCTCACACAAAACCGCTTTAGGGGATTGTTCCTTAGTATGTGACTCCTACATTGGTCCAATTAGTTTTTGTTCTAGTGCTTTATTTATTGCAAATTTGTGCTGCCTAGGTGACCATGTTCTTGAGCTTGCATATCAAATTATATGGTTCCAAGTAGTTCTAATGCATGATATAGGCTCTAGGCACTTGTAGGAGTAGTTGCCATCAATTTTGTTGAGCTTGGTTCACTTTTGTTTGAAGTTACTAAAAAATTTAGAATTTTTCAGAAAATAATGAAGAGATTTTTGAGGGGCTCATCGAGTCGAAGCTCGAAGGAAAAGCAAAGTGAGGAAGCAGAGAGGCCCAAATATAATCTGCCTCGCACTGCGGAGGTTCGGCCGTGTGAATGGCCTTCCAATGATTTCTTGAGAGCAGCCAGGATTTATGATGATTTTTATGAATTGGCTGAGAATGCAGGCCTCACCGACTTCCTCCGCGACCAACGCGAACAGTATCTCTTACTCACCAATACTCTTGTGCAAAACTTCTACTATTATCCTAAGGAATCACCTCCTTCAGTAGAGTTTCATTTATATGATGTGGTTAAGAAGATGGCACTAGATGAATTTTGCAAGGTTTGCAAAATACCTTTCGAGGGCAGTTTAGAGGAACCACATCGTAAGGATGTGGATGGGTTTATTGACACTATTACTGTAGGGGAAACTAGGAAGGTTTCCGATGCAAGAATCACTAGCATACATTTTCCTGTTTTACGCTACTTTGCAATATTTGCTAGTCGTTGCTTAATTGGTCGTGGAAACTGTGGAAACCTTAGTGTTCCTGATATTATCATTTTGTTCCATGGTTTATTCTATGATAACACTGTTAGTATGGGCGGTATAATTGCCAGACGGTTAAGTCTGAACCATACAAAGGGTCCCATCTTTGGAGGTATCTATGCTTCACGCCTAGCTGCACATTTTAACATACCCGTTAGGCACTATGAAAAAGAAGAAAAATTGCTGCCCACTGTTTATTTAGATTATAAGAGTATGGTAGCGCACGACTTTATTGTTAAGAATAGGGAAGGGGCGCTTAAATACAAATTGTTCTTTGATAAACATCACCCTGAAACTATTACCTTGCCTGCTCCTTCCTTGTTTGATTTATCTGCAGGCCCGTATCTCGTTCCACTGGCGGCCATTCACGCCTACCGGAACCCTACATCAGCCACAGAGCCAGAGCCGGAACCACAATTTGATCCTCCACGACAGTCTAACTATTATTGGGATCCGGAGATGATTGCCAACCAGTGGCAATCAGAGTCTTCTTCATCTCAGTACGACCCCAACTACAACTTTGGATATCCGCGAGGCCATCCGTGGCAATAGACCAACTTAGGCCAAAAGCCTAAGCTTTGGGGAGTACGTATTTCTCACCGACATTACATTTATGTTCACACACACTCATTGCTAGATGTCGGTGCTCATACTCTTTCATTGTAATATCCATGCTAGTTTATTTTCTTTTTCCCGCTTTCTTCTTGTGTGTTTGAAAAACCTTAAGAAAAGCTAAAAAAATTAGTAATAGCTTTTAGCTAGTTTACCTTTCTTGCTGTAGTAGTAATAATTAAAAAGAAAACCCAAAAAGATTTCCTGTTCTTCTTTTGCTTGTTGGGAGCTTTCCCGTGTAAATAGTTTTACTTCTTTTCCTTCTTTGGGGGTCGATAGGAGAAGACCATGATTAAATTGTTGAAGTGGCTCTTATATGCTTTATTGTTGGTTCAACCAAGAGCCCATATTGCCTTGTCTTCTCCTGTTTATTGAATGCTCGTAGATTCCAGCTTAGTCCAATGCACGTGCACTCTTATTATATTCACATCGTTCGGTCGTGCAAGTGAAAGGCAATAATGACGATATATGATGGACTGACTGAGATGGGAGAAGCTGGTATGAACTCGACCTCTCTTGTTTTTGTAAATATGATTAGTTCATCGTTCCTGATTCAGCCTATTATGAATAAACATGTTTGCAATGACAATTAGAGATTATAGTTGCTCGTGCCATGCTTGATTAGCTACGAGTTATAATGGTTTACCTTGCGTGCCAACATGCTATTAAAAAGGTTGTGATGTGGTATAGCAGGGTGGTATCCTCCTTTGAATGATTTAAGTGACTCGACTTGGCACATGTTCACACATGTAGTTGAAACAAAATCAACATAGCCTTCACGATATTTATGTTCATGGTGGATTATATCCTACTCATGCTTGTACGCAATGTCTATTAATTTTAATGCATGTTCATGACTGTTGTCGCTCTCTAGTTGGTCGCTTCCCAGTCTTTTGCTAGCCTTCACTTGTACTAAGCGGGAATACTGCTTGTGCATCCAATCCCTTAAACCCCAAAGTTATGCCATATGAGTCCACTATACCTTCCTATATGCGGTATTTACCTGCCGTTCCAAGTAAATTTGTATGTGCCAAACTCTAAACCTTCAAATGAAATTCTGTTTTGTATGCTCGAATAGCTCATGTATCAACTAGGGTTGTCCTTATCTTCCATGTTAGGCGGGTTATTCTCAAGAGGAGTGGACTCCGCTCCTCACTCACGAGAAAATGGCTGGTCAACGGGATGCCCAGTCCCATGCTTTATGCAAACTAAATCAAAATAATTGCAAATGTAACTCCCCCTGGGACTGTTGTTAGTTGGAGGCACTGTTGTTTCGAGCAAGCCATGGATTGATGCTTGTTGGTGGAGGGGGAGTATAAACTTTACCATTCTGTTTGGGAACCACCTATAATGTGTGTAGCATGGAAGATATCGCCATCTCTTGGTTGTTATGTTGACAATGAAAGTATGCCGCTCAAAATATTATTTATCTCTATTTCAAAACCGAGCTCTGGCACCTCTACAAATCCCTGCTTCCCTCTGCGAAGGGCCTATCTACTTACTTTCATGTTGACTCATCACCCTCTTATCATAAGCACTAGCTGGAGAGCACTGCTGTCATTTGCATCCATTACTATTAATTTATATTGGGTATGACTATGACTGGATCTCTTTTACCATGAATTACAATGTTTAGTCAGTCCTTGATCTTTAAAGGTGCTCTGCATTTATGTTTTGTGGTCTCAGAAAGGGCTAGCAAGATACCATCTTGTTATATCATATTATGATTGTTTTGAGAAAGTGTTGTCATCCGAGATTTATTATTATCGCTCGCTAGTTGATTATGCCATTGACATGAGTAAACATGAGACCTAAGAGTTATTGTGAATGTGGTTAGTCATAATCTGTGCTGAAAACTTGAATGCTAGCTTTACATATTTACAACAACAAGAGCAAACAGAGTTTGTAAAAGTTTTTCTTTATCACTTTCAGTTTATCAACTGAATTTCTTGAGGACAAGCAAAGGTTTAAGCTTGGGGGAGTTGATACGTCTCCGTCGTATATACTTTTCCAAACACTTTTGCCCTTGTTTTGGACTCTAACTTGCATCATTTGAATGCAACTAACCCGGACTGACGCTGTTTTCAGCAGACTTTCCATGGTGTTATTTATGTGCAGAAACAAAAGTTCTCGGAATGACCTGAAACTCCACGGAACATATTTTTGGAAAATATTAAAAATACTGGAAGAAGAATCCACGTCAGTGTCCACGAGGGTGGGGGGCGCGCCCCCTGCCTCGTGGGCCCCCTGACGCTCCACCGACCTCAACTCCAACTCCATATATTCGTGTCCGGGGAGGAAAAAAAATTAGAGAGAAGGATTCATCGCGTTTTACGATACGGAGCCACCGCCAAGCCCTAAAACCTCTCGGGAGGGCTGATCTGGAGTCCGTTCGGGGCTCCGGAGAGGGGAATCCGTCGCCGTCGTCATCATCAACCATCCTCCATCACCAATTTCGCGATACTCACCGCCGTGTGTGAGTAATTCCATCGTAGGCTTGCTGGACGGTGATGGGTTGGATGAGATCTATCATGTAATCGAGTTAGTTTTGTTAGGGTTTGATCCCTAGTATCCACTATGTTCTGAGATTGATGTTGCTATGACTTTGCTATGCTTAATGCTTGTCACTAGGGCCCGAGTGCCATGATTTCAGATCTGAACCTATTATGTTTTCATGAATATATGTGAATTCTTGATCCTATCTTGCAAGTCTATAGTCACCTACTATGTGTTATGATCCGGCAACCCCGAAGTGACAATAATCGGGACCACTCCCGGTGATGACCATAGTTTGAGGAGTTCATGTATTCACTATGTGGTAATGCTTTGGTCCGGTACTCTATTAAAAGGAGGCCTTAATATCCCTTAGTTTCCGTTAGGACCCCGCTGCCACGGGAGGGTAGGACAAAAGATGTCATGCAAGTTCTTTTCCATAAGCACGTATGACTATATTCGGAATACATGCCTACATTATATTAATGAATTGGAGCTAGTTCTGTGTCACCCTATGTTATGATTGTTACATGATGAACCGCATCCGGCATAATTCTCCATCACCGATCCAATGCCTACGAGCTATTCACATATTGTTCTCCGCTTATTTACTTTTCCGTTGTTACCGTTACAATCACTACAAAACACCAAAAATATTACTTTTGCTACTGTTACTTTTGTTACCGTTACCAGTAATATCATACTACTTTGCTACTAAATACTTTGCTGCAGATATTAAGTTATCTAGGTGTGGCTGAATTGACAACTCAGTTGCTAATACTTGAGAATATTCTTTGGCTCCCCTTGTGTCGAATCAATAAATTTGGGTTGAATACTCTACCCTCAAAAACTTTTGCGATCCCCTATACTTGTTGGTTATCAAGGAGCGTGACGTGGCAAAAGCCCGCTCCGCATTCTATCAGCAACAGGCTCGACGGTATCAAAGCAGAGAAGTACGGGCCAAAACTTATAATGTTGGGGAACTCGTTCTACGCCTACCAGAGAAGAAAAAGAACAAGCTCAAGCCCAAATGGGAAGGCCCCTTCATTATTGACAAAGTTCTGACCGGTGGAGCGTACCGTCTGTGGGATGCATCGGACAATCGACTCGAGCCAAACCCATGGCACGCGGCCAGACTCCGAAGATTTTACGCCTAGTGCCGGACTCTCTGTTCATCTCCTTACCTCTGTCAATTTTTTACATATATCCGTTATCTGTCCTTTCTTTCTTTCTTTTCTCCCTTTTTTCACGGCCTTAAAAGGTTAAATGTGTCTTGACTACACAATCTTGACGCGCTAGGCGTGCTCATCATACCTGGGGGCTTCTTATACAGAAGCTTAATATAACTATGTTCCGGGCTCTATGCCCCCCGCACATGTGTTACTTTTCCACATGTACCTTTTCTTTGCCATTATATGCATCGATATGACTTAAGTTTTGGCCAAGCTGGGTTGCCTGGCTCTTGTGTTTATGCCCTACGTTCCCGTTAATTCGGCTGGGGCATAAGGGGAGCACCTCTGCGATTGTTACTGCCGGGTCAGTCGGATGTGTACCTCAGACTGGGTAAAGCCGAAAGCTAGCGTTCTTAAGGGAATATTCGGTCGGTGAACAAAAGATTACTTTTACTTATTGTAATACATGCCCCCAGATGTTTATACCCCGCATTTCTTTTCACAGTTCGGACATGCACATTAATGCATGCGTACCCAGGGAAAGGAACCCTTAACAGAACTATTCTCCCTGTAAGATGTTTCTTACTATCCATGTAATATAACATTGCTAGTTGGGTACTTGTCTGTTCAAGCACTTATGACCCCTACGCCTGGTTTCCACGTGTACCCCGGTTTTTACATAACTGAGCGGGTATTCGGATATACTCCGGACTGTCGGGTCCGAAGGTTGAAGCGAAAAGGTCCGCCATGACAAATGATTTACAATCCGGCTAGGGACAATATATGTTAATTCAAGTACACAGCCACTTAGACTGACTAAATTCTTCTTCTATACCATCCAACAGGCTGTCTAGCCTACAATCCTGTTGGGAATACTTTGCGGCCAACTTTACCTGGTCATACACCAAACTGACAGGGATCTGTTTTCCGACAGACCCCACAGGTCCGACTTCGGCCATATGGTTCGGGTTAGCCTTGGTATATCGCGTCTTCACCATGGTCCAGGCTTCCCTCGCACCTTGTCGGCAGGCAGATATCTTCCACAATCGGAAGCGCTGCCGCGCTCCCTTGAGCATCTCTACGAGCTCCCCCATGCCCCCTAGCAGGGAGGCGGATGGCCACAAGGCCTGGGCAATGCCCTGCATCACCTACCGAACTTGTTCGTGCAGTTGTGAGAACTCAGGAAGAAGATCACCTGCAGACCCGGGCATCTCCTCTGCGGGACGACCCGTCAGCATACCTAAAGATATAACTCTGTTAGCCGGATTCTTCGCCGAACTCTATAAAAGTTCGTTCAAGCACATACTAAAAATGCCGCGTCGAAGCCTCTTATTCTCCTTTATGGAGTCAGCAAGCTGGGCCCGAACATCTTTCAGTTCAACGCCCAGCCGGGTATTGGCATCTTGGAGATCATTTTTCTCCTGCCTAACCCGGGTAAGCACGCGCTCGCCAGCCTTTAGCTGTCGTTGAGCGTGTTGCTCATCCTCCTGTATGACCTCCGGATTCACTCCGGGATCATCTGCAAAATCTATTGTTAGATTTGCATGCATGCCGAATACTGACTGGTACATATATTTCTTTTCGATAGAAACAAGTATTACCAGATGGGGCCTTCTCGGACTCCTTCATTGTGGCAACTGCGGCCCGTAGCTGGGCTTTGCACTCCTCCAACTCTTGAGACAACTGGGTATTCTTCTCTGTAAGAACCTATGAAAATAATGATCCTTAAATCAGTTGTGCCAACTGTTTCATGTCTCAGGGGCTACTGATATACATAATTATCAGATTTTCATACCCGTATGTCCTTTACATACTAGTCCGTGGCTCTGGCAAGACCATTTTGAGCAGCTCGGATGTACGCGTCTCCTGACTTGAAGGCATCGAACGCCTCTTCAGAGAAACCAGGGTCGCGGAGTACGGCCCGGCGACGCCTATGATTCATGGCACTCTCCACTTCGGAATTTGTAGCGGACAGCCTATCCGCATCCTCTGTAGGAGGAACATTCAGCATTGTCCTCACATTATCATCTGCCTCTAAGTCCGGCTCTGGAGCCCGGCTGGTGGAGGCGTGGCCGGCAGGCTCTCCGGATACGGCCCGGCGAGCGTTTTTCCTATCAGGAACCATGGACGTTATTATATTTTAAAGACGACAACCCCGGAGCAGGGTCCTTTCTCATACCTCTGTGATGGTGTCTCAGTCCTGACCACCTTCCTTTTAAGCCTACCCGGTTTTGGTGCCCCATGTTGGTGAGTCACAACGGGTTCGGCACGGCGTCCCGAGGGCCTTCCCTGTGAGACACCATATGTGTGCGGTAGGTGAAGTGCAAAAAAGGGATCCTTCTCGGAAGTTGGGACTCCGGTTTTACTTACATGCGATGCAGGGAGCAGTCCAGGATAATCGGCTATGATGGCTACCAAGACACCGTCGCAGCTTAACTGATAGAACGTCCTATCGATAAGCTCCACAAATATGTCCGGATCTTCTTCGAGTCCGGGGTCGAGGGCTCGGTCAGGGTCCTCTGGCTGCGGAGACGGGCTATGGATTTCCTTCATGGCTTTTCGCAGTTCCTGCTATGAAATAGCAAGGTAAATATCCATGATAAAGAATGCGGGAAGGTCTGGAGTAAAAAGTAGCAGCTCACCCAGTTCGGGGGGTTGTACATGGAGAATCCATCCCGTGGCTTAATGCGTATGAACACCTCTTCCTCTCCTTTATATAAATCGGACAGTATTTTCGCAAGGGCAGCGGTGGAGTCCGGGCCTTTACGGCCGCATCGAGTGGCATCGTCTTCTCCATTGAAGTGCCACATGGGTTGACCCCGGTATTGCAGTGGGTTCACCCCCCCGCATTATACATATTGACATAACCTAGATTATTGTCAGTCCTGATTTGGCCAGCGTTTTTATCCGGTCCATCAGGTAAAGGACCTCTCTGTTATCTTCCTCCTGGGGGCTCCGGGGGCGCCAGCTGCGGTGTTTCTCCAAAGGGGCGTTATTGAACTCAGGAAGGCCTATCCGAATAGGCTCCGGAAGGGGGACGTCCTCCATATAAAACCACTCCGAAGGCTAGTCTTCGGATGTCTTCTTCGGAGTACGGGACAGGTATCCGGTCCCGGCGATGCGCCATATCTCGGCTCCGCCCACTTGATATATTAACACCTCCTGTGTACGGGGTACGAGGCAGAATAACCTCTTCCATAGCTCGAAATGAGCTTCGTAGCCCAAAAATAGCTCGCAAAGGGCGACGTAGCCAGCGATGTGTAATATGGAGGCGGGAGTAAAGTTATGCAGCTGGAGGCCGTAGAACTCCAGGAGCCTGCGGAGGAATGGATGGATTGGAAATCCAAGTCCCCTCAATAAGTAAGGGACAAGGCATACCCGCTCCCCCCTGGATGGGTTGGGAAAGCTCTCCGCTTATTCCCCACCATTGTAAGTGGCTAGTCCGGCTCCGACGGGGACCATATACGTAGGAGGGAGAAACCCCTGGGTCTGTAACTCTACTAAATGGCCGTGGGGGACAGAACACTTCTTCCAATTGCCTGGCTTAGGGCTACGGGAGCGAGAGGAGGAGCTGCGATGGCCGGCCATGATGGATTTTTTTGGGCGCGTTCCGATAGATACTCGCTGTGGGAGGATGGTGTGATCTGGATCTGAGGATCCCCAGCTCTTTAAATAGACGATTTACTCACATGGTTAGGGTGGCAAGTGTAAAAATGCCCCGACTTCTCGCATTCGCTCGACACGTGGAAGATAGCCTTTAGGCGCGGAAGCCAAGGAGCACAACATTTATGGGGAGCCGGACACTACTCGACACGTACTTAGAATTTGGAGAAGAACCCGCCTTGCAATGCCGAAGACAATCTGCGCGCCGGACTCATCGTCATTGAAGCCTGGTTCGGGGGCTACTGAGGGAGTCCTGGATTAGGGGGTCCTCGGACAGCCGGACTATGTACTTTGGCCGGACTGTTGGACTATGAGGATACAAGATTGAAGACTTCGTCCCGTGTCCGGATGGGACTCTCCTTGGCGTGGAAGGCAAGCTTGGCAGTTCGGATATGTAGATCTCCTCCCTTGTAACCGACTCTGTGTAACCCTAGCCCCCTCCGGTATCTATATAAACCGAAGGGTTTAGTCCGTAGGACAAGAACAATCATAATCATAGGCTAGCTTCTAGGGTTTAGCCTCTACGATCTCGCGGTAGATCAACCCTTGTAATACTCATATCATCAAGATCAATCAAGCAGGAAGTAGGGTATTACCTCCATCGAGAGGGCCCGAACCTGGGTAAACATCGTGTCCCCCGCCTCCTGTTACCATCCGCCTTAGACGCACAGTTCGGGACCCCCTACCCGAGATCCGCCGGTTTTGACACCGACAATAGCATTATTGGCACACTTCTTAATATTGAAGGCAAGACGAAAGATACCTTAAAATCTAGGATTGATTTGACACACCTGGGTATCAGAAAGTATTTGCAGGTGCAAGATGAAGGTAAACCACGGGATATGGCACCAGCTGTGTACGTCTTGGACAAGGTAAAAAGAAAAGAATTCTGCAAGGTCCTGTCACGTGTGAGATTCCCACATGGATTTGCTTCCAACCCTGAAAGGAGAGTCAGTGCAGATGGAGACAAGGTACAAGGGTTGAAAACTCATGACTGCCACGTCCTACTTCAAAGGGTTTTACCTGTTATCCTCAGAGGATTGGGCCGCCCTGACTTATACAGAGCAGTTGCAGAGTTGGGACAATTCTTCAGGGAACTCTGCAGTAGAAATATCAGGATAGATGCTTTGGAGCGTCTTAGAGACAAGATACCAACTATCCTATGCGACCTTGAGAAGATATATCCTCCAGCCTTCTTTGATGTGATGGTGCATTTGGCTGTTCATCTACCTGATGAGGCACTACTCAGAGGTCCAGTACAGTATGGCTGGATGTACCCTATTGAAAGGCGGCTAGGCACTTTCAAGGGCTATGTTAGGAACAGAGCTAGACCCGAGGGTTCCATTGCAGAGGCCTACATTGCTACAGAAACGTTGACATTCTGCTCAAAATACATTGAAACAGCTGATCAGCTTAGCAAAGACGTGGATGAAGACAATCCCGGGCTCAATGTTTTCGATTATTCTGTTTGAGTTACAAGGAAGAGTCGACAAGAGGACAAACCTAAAGATTTGGACAAAATGGTTTGGTATGTGTTGAATAACTGTCCTGAGATACTACCTATATCAATTAAGTGCTAAGTACTGCAGCTTATACATCGTAATCTACTAAACTTGTAGCACATTCTTATATATTTAGATGTTTGACGCGATCACTATGTTGTGCAGCATCTACAAAAAGGAGTTACTGCTGCAAAATCCAAGAAACATTGACAAACTGGTTATGGCAGGATTTGCGAAATGATTCAGGAGCCATGTAAGCTTTTGACTTGCACTGTCAGTTTTTTTAATATATTGAGTACATAAGATGATCAGCTTGTCTATTTTCTAACCATAGGTTAAGAAGACGCGGGAGGATGGGCAGGCAGTTCATGATGCCCTTTACTCACTAGCAATGGGTCCTGATACTCGGGTACGACATTATGAATCTTGTGTTGTTGGAGATGTGCGCTACAACACCCTTGCACGAGACGAAGGCAGGAAGACACAAAGGAGTGCCATCATGAGCACGGATACGTATGACAAAGAGACAACTGAAATGTATGCTAACATAACAGACATTGTTCAGTTGTAGTATATCTCCAGTTTTGAGGATCATCGGTGTGTGGTTCTGTTGTGCGGTCGTTGGTATAACCTGTTTTCCAGGATCGCAAAACCCAGAGCTGATGATTATTTCAAATCCATCAATGTCAAGGCGGCATACCAGACCAACGAGCCTTTTATTTTGGAAAATCAAGCAACACAGATATTTTTCTTGGAAGACACATTTGCACATAGCGATGACTGGAGAGTAGTGCAAAGGTTTGAGCAGAGGAATTCGTTTAATGAAGTTGCACAACAAGATGATGCTTACACTGCTCCTGATGTACAAGATAACACAGATGTTCCTAATATCTTTGAGAACCATCACGTCAATGACGCCGGTGAAAAGATTGCCTATCGTGCTATGGACATACAAGAGTTGATCAAGAAGAAGCCAACATTTGAGGACGTTGAGGACGAAGAAGAAGATGACACCATGGGGAATTACGATTCAGACTGATACACATGGCGAAGATGTTGACGCTGCTGCTGCGGATGATGATTACATTGCTTTTGTCGTATTTGCCTGTCAGAAGACGTTTTTTATATACGATGTGAAATTGTGTTTGCTATGACAACTGAAACCTGATGAACATGTTGTTTAGTATTTTCCTGTGAGAACATCACTTGTTATGTATGCTGATTTGTGTTTGGTGATTGTATGACGACTAAAACATGATGACATTGTTGTTTAGTTGTACTCATATTAGGCCGCGAAACTTGAATTTGATGACATAGTTTGCTGTTGGAATGCAATTTGCTCGACGTCTTCGAATGAGAACAAAGCTGACCCGACAGGTCCTCTGCTAATTTATTTATTTATTACCAAAAGGGCCTCTGCTATTTATTTATTTATGAGCAAAAGGGGATACCCCCTGATTTCCGTTAATAGAAATCATTAGATGTTCACAACACTACGCCCAGCCTGCTACACAGGTTTCATTCATTACTAGTTTCAGCAAAGTGCTCATGTCATAGCCACTGAATACATCACGAGTGCTACATACACTGCAGGATGATTAAGAGACAATCATCCTACAGAGCACATCGATTTTGACCATTATCTTCACAAGCTCTTTCATCTCCTCATTGCTGCCAAGGCCGTTCAGCAGCTGTTGCTTGGCCATGATCAGAGGAACTACATCTTTAACCTTCTGCTCTGCATCTTCCTCTTCTGCCGTTCCTTCAGTTACTTGTCGAACACCCCAACCTGCTGGTATTGGGATTCCTCGGCTAACCAAATAATCAGTGTAGTTGCACTCCCCCACATCAGCAACTTCCCAGAAATACAAATCACACGAATCTTCCCTTTTCTGCACAAATCAAATTGGAAGATCATCAACCAAACTATTAAAAAAATCAGCAACCGAAAGCAGCAGAACAACACATAAACATATTATTACCCCATGATTCGGGCATTTGTAGAAGACTCGGCCAGGGTTGAGGATTGTGGTTGAGACACGACGGATGACTCTGCGTGATTTGCAGCAGTGGCACCACACTAACGACAGCGGGTTGCGATGAGCAACCGGCTGCGGTGCGCGTGCCGGCGGGGGTGTGATGAGACCCACAGGCAATGGTACGGGTGGCGACTTGGCGCATATTTGGTCGTTGCCTGCTGAAGAGCAGGTGGACAAGCAGCCAGCGGACATGGTTGCTGTGGCCAGAGCTTCTGATGCTAGGCAGAGTAAGTAGAGAAGAGGAGAAGCGAACGTTGGATATGTCAGTTTCATTACTTGCAGAGTAGCACAGCACCATATATAGTCATAGTCTAGGTTTGGATTCGAACCAGCTATAGAGCACGTCTCTCTTTTTTTCTAAAACTCAGCAACGTCTCTTTACTGGTACACTAGCTTGTTCTGTATGCCTTCTTAAGTCTTTGATTCCTCCACCTGACATCTGGGACCCACCGGAAGGGTCTCTGTATTTCGCGAAAAAATGTGCCCCCCGCTTACAGGTCGGACCCGCCAGCTATCTTCGCACGCAAGGAAGTGCCTCCTTATTACGCACAAAAAAATAAATACTCCCCCTGTCAGCTGGAACCTAGCATCGTGGGAGGCTGACTTGTGGGCCTACCAAGTTGACGGGGATGGAGGGCGTTGTCAACTTAGTCAATATGAACTATTCTAGCTCCAGTTACCAAACGATGTTCATCCAACGGCAGTAGTGCTTCTTCAACCTCTGGTCTTCTTGCTCCAGCCGCCCAAACCAGCGCCGGTCGTGCCGCGTGCTCCTGCCTCCCGTGGCCGGCTGTGATGCCGCAGAGGCCTCACCGCCCCCTACTACTCCCACCGCTCGCCAGGCCATCCCTCTACTCACCCACACCCCCTGTTATTCTGCAGCGACGGCAGCCTCACAACACAGCCGAACCAGTGAACCCTCGTACTCCTCTCTGCCTGGGCATCCACTGTCGTGTCTTCCCCGGCTCCGCGTTGTCCCCTTCCTAGGCCTTGCCGTCGTCCACCACGTTGGTGCTCTCGGCGCGGCGTGGTCAATGTGGTCAACGACCGACTTCTGTCGGAAGAGTACTGTACGTGGAGAGGTTGACAGCTGGGTCCACGGCCACAGCCCAGTCTTTTTGGGGTTTGCCAAGTAAGTCGCTTTGTCAGGCCTATTGGGCTGCAAATCTTTCAAGACGAGGAGAGCTTCATTCGGCTGGCCGAGAAAATGGCCTATCAGTAATGAGAAATGGGCTGTACATTTTTAAAACACATCAAACCGGCAATTAGTTTCAAATTTCTTTTTTTCATTTCGAGAT
This sequence comes from Aegilops tauschii subsp. strangulata, assembly GCF_002575655.3. Classification (NCBI taxonomy): domain Eukaryota; kingdom Viridiplantae; phylum Streptophyta; class Magnoliopsida; order Poales; family Poaceae; genus Aegilops; species Aegilops tauschii. Next base: position 432,730,144 of record NC_053035.3, read on the forward strand.
TTTAAATTGCATTAATTTTTATGCATGGACAATTTGTTGGATTTTATATTGATATACATTTATTTTTTAAAATCAGTTTGAATGTGACTCGAAATTTCGGGTTTAAAAACAGTTCGGACCGCAAATATGGGCTGTAATGCTAACAAAAAGAATATGGGCTCCAAAAAAAACCTTAAGAATTAGCAAATGGGCTGTAAATTATTAGAAATAATGGCAGATGGGCTGTATGCTATTTTCCACAGATTTGAGGCTTTCCTAAAAAAAAGGTTGACGCATAAGCAGTGACTGTTGGATGTCCATCCAACGGCCGTGGCGCTTCTTCAAGCTCTGCTCTTCCTGCTCCAGCCGCTCAAACAAGCGCCGGTGGGGCTGTCTGCTCCCTCCTCCCCGCGGCCGGCTGTGCTGCCGCGCAGGCCTCACCGCCCCACTGTACTCCCATCGCTGGCCTACCATCCCTCTACTCACCCACACCTGCTGTTATTCTCCGGCGATGGCAGACGAACCAGTAAACCCTCGTACAGTCGTACTCCCCTACGCGTGGGAAACAACTGCCGAGTCTTCCCTGCCTCCGTGTCGTTCCCTTCCTAGGCCTCCCCGTCGTCCACCGCCCTGGAGCTCTCGGCGCGGCCTGGTCAACGTGGTCAACGACCAACATGCATCTGAAGTGGACTGTACGTGGAGAGGCTGACAGCTGGGTCCACGGCCACACGCAAGGAAATGCCTCCTTATTACGTGCAAAATAATGATTCCTCCACCTGACATCTAGGACCCACCGAAAGGGCCTCTGTATTTCATGAAAAAAACGTTACCGCCGCTGACAGCTCGGACCCACCAGCTATATCTTCGCACGCAAGGAAGTGCGTCCTTATTACGCACAAAAAAATGAATACTCCCCCTGCTAGCTGGGACCCAGTATAGTGGTAGGCTGACTTGTGGGCCTACTAAGTTGACGGGGACGGAGGGCTTTGTCAACTTAGTCAATATGCACGATTCTAGCTCCAGTGACCGTACGATGTCCATCCAACGGCCGTAGTGCTTCTTCAACCTCTGGTCTTGTTGCTCCAGTCGCCCAAAACAGCGCCGGTCGTACCGCATGCTCCTGCCTCCCGTGGCCGGCTGTGCTGCCGCGGAGGCCTCACCGCCCTTACTATTCCCACCGCTGGCCAGGCCTTGCGGCGACGGCAGCCTCACACCGCAGCCGAACCAGTGAACCCTCGTACTCCTCTCCCCGCGGGCTTCCACTGCCGCGTCTTCCCCAGCTCCGCGTCGTCCCCTTCCTAGGCCTCGTCGTCGTCCACTGCCTTGGTGCTCTCGGCGCGGCGTGGTCAACGTGGTCAAGGAACGGCTTCCATCGGATGTGGACTGTACGTGGAGAGGCTGACAGCTGGGTCCACGGCCGCAGCAAGGAAGTGCCTCCTTATTACGCGCAAAATAATTGTTCCTCCACCTGACCGTATTTCACAAAAAAACGTTTCCCCCTGACTGCTGGGACCCACCAGCTACATCTTCGCACGCAAGGAAGTGCCTGACAGTTGGGACCCACCTGGTCGAAGCGTACGTAGCGTTGTCATTCTGGTCGCGAACGTTTACATACATACTGGTCGATGTAGAGGCGCGCACGTGTCATAGTAGAGGCGCACACGTAGGATGTACACGTAAGTACAGCGGCCAGGCTGCAAGAAAGTAAGTACAGCCACGTACGTACATACGGGCAGGGTCTCGAACACCTACTCGCGCGTACGTACGGCCAGGGCTCGTGTACATGGCTGGGTCGGAATGGAGAAACAGCGTCGTCCTTGTGTTCATGGGGAGGCAACGGAATGTGTCGTGTTCATCGGGAGGAAATGGAACGCGTGGGAGCCAACCGGCTTGGACGGAACAGCCGATGGAAACGAGCCCTGGTGTACCGCAGAACGGAGGAAACGGCCTTGTGTTCGACCGGCCATGTTCGAAACGGGACCCTGTTCATCGGGAGGGGTCTGGCGTACCGCAAAACGGAGGAAACGGACCTCCTACGGTCGAAATGGGGGTCCTGTTGATCGGGAGGGGTGTGGCGTACCGCAAAACGGAGGAAACAGACTTGTGTTGGAGCGCTACGGTCGAAACGGGGGTCCTGTTCATCGGGATGGGTGTGGCGTACCGCAAAACGGGACTCCACGGGATACTATTCATCTCCACCGTCCACCCCCTCCAGCCTCCACGGGCTACTGTTCATCCACCGTCGACCTCCTCCAGCCTCCACCTTCGACTGTTCATCCACGGGCTCCTGTTCATCCAGCCTCCACCGCGCGCTACTCCACCGGCTACTGTTCAACCAGCCCTCTCCACGGTCTCCTGTTCAACCACCCCTCCACAGGCTACTGTTCATCCAGCCCTCCACCGTCTACTGTTCATCCTGCCCTCCACGGGGTGGTCCTGTTCATCCTGCCCTCCATGGGGTCCTGTTCATCCAGCCCCAACCGGCTCGAACGATCGGGGTCCTGTTCATCCACCCCACCGGGAACTGTTCATCCAAACCCCCCAGCAACGCTCACTGTTCATCCAGAGGCAACGCCACGGGGTCCTGTTCATCCACCCCCACCGGGAACTGTTCATCTAACCCCCCCAGCAACGCTCACTGTTCATCCAGAGGCAGCATCGATCGGCTTCAGTTAGCAGCAGTAGCGAAGGAATCGCTCGATCGGGTTCAGTTATCAGCCATCGATCGATTGCTCGGGTTCAGTAACGCGTAGCCTGCAGTGCAATCGCTTGGGTTCAGTTAGAGCCCAACGCCTCACTCGGGTTCAGTTAGAGCCCAATGCCTCGCACCCACGCGCATGTGTGTACGAGAGAAACGCGCATCGCTCGGCCCCGAGCACCCACCGTAACCGGGAACACCCCGATATTTTCCTCGCCCTCGCTTCTACCACGGGTTTTTCCGTCATGGACGGCCCAAAGAATGTCATGCAGCTGCGTCTCCAGCCCGCCCAGGACGAAAAGCCCATTTTCTGTCATGATTTTTTGTCATAGAAGTAGGACCCCACCACATCTATGATGATACCATGTTTTTTTTACAATTATTGTCATAGAAGTGTCATAAGTATGACAGAAAAGATTTTCGTTCGGCCCAAAATGTCACGGATGTGTCTTTTTTTTTGTAGTGCCAGTGATCCACTCCTGGATTACTTTGGTACCTCCCTACTAAACTTATAGCAAGGCACACATCAGGTTTGGTACATAGCATTGCATACATGATAGAACCTACGGCTAAGGCATAGGGAATGACTTTCATTTTCTCTATATCTTCTCCAGTAGTCGGGCATTGAGTCTGACTCAACTTCACACCTTGTAACACAGGCAAGAACCCTTTCTTTGACTGATCCATTTTGAACTTCTTCAAAACTTAATCAAGGTATGTGCTTTCTGAAAGTCCAATTAAGCATCTTGATCTATCTCTATAGATCTTGATGCCCAATATATAAGCAGCTTCACTGAGGTCTTTCATTGAAAAATTCTTATTCAAGTATCCTTTTATGCTATCCAGGAATTCTATATCATTTCCAATCAACAATATGTGATCCACATATAATATTAGAAATGCTATAGAGCTCCCACTCATTTTCTTGTACATACAGGCTTCTCCAAAAGTCTGTATAAAACCATATGCTTTGATCACACTATCAAAGCGTATATTCCAACTCCGAGAGGCTTGCACCAGTCCATAAATGGATCGCTGGAGCTTGCACACTTTGTTATCACCTTTAGGATCGACAAAACCTTCTGGTTGTATCATATACAACTCTTCTTTAAGAAATCTATTAAGGAATGCAGTTTTGACATCCATTTGCCAAATATCATAATCATAAAATGCGGCAATTGCTAACATGATTCTGACAGACTTAAGCATCGCTACGGGTGAGAAGGTCTCATTGTAGTCAACTCCTTGAACTTGTCGAAAACCTTTCGCAACAAGTCGAGCTTTGTAGACAGTAACATTACCATCAGCGTCAGTCTTCTTCTTGAAGATCCATTTATTTTTTATGGCTTGCCGATCATCGGGCAAGTAAACCAAAGTCCATACTTTGTTCTCATACATGGATCCCATCTCAGATTTCATGGCCTCAACCATTTTGCGGAATCTGGGCTCATCATCACTTAATCATAGTTCGTAGGTTCGTCATGGTCTAGTAACATGACTTCCAGAACAGGATTACCGTACCACTCTGGCGCGGAACGTACTCTGGTTGACCTACAGGTTCAGTAGTAACTTGATCTGAAGTTTCATGCTCATCATCATGAGCTTCCTCACTAATTGGTGTAGGCATCACTGGAACTGATTTCTGTGATGAGCTACTTTCCAATTCGAGAGAAGGTACAATTACCTCATCAAGTTCTACTTTCCTCCCACTCACTTCTTTCGAGAGAAACTCCTTCTCTAGAAAGGATCCATTCTTAGCAACAAATATCTTGCCTTCGGATCTGTGATAGAAGGTGTACCCAAAAGTTTCTTTTGGGTATCCTATGAAGACGCACTTCTCTGATTTGGGTTTGAGCTTATCAGGCTGAAGTTTTTTTCACATAAGCATCGCAAACCCAAACTTTAAGAAACGACAGCTTAGGTTTCTTGCCAAACCACAGTTCATATGGTGTCGTCTCACCAGATTTAGATGGTGCCCTATTTAACGTGTATGAAGCTGCCTCTAATGCATAACCCCAAAATGATAGTGGTAAATCGGTAAGAGACATCATAGATCGCACCATATCTAATAAAGTACGGTTACGACGTTTGGACACACCATTACGCTGTGGTGTTCCAGGTGGCGTGAGTTGCGAAACTATTCCACATTGTTTCAAATGAAGACCAAACTTGTAACTCAAATATTCGGCTCCGTGATCAGATCGTAGAAACTTTATTTTCTTGTTACTATGATTTTCCACTTCACTCTGAAATTCTTGGAACTTTTCAAATGTTTCAAACTTATGTTTCATTAATTAGATATACCCATATCTGCTCAAATCATGTGTGAAGGTCAGAAAATAACGACACCCGCCGCGAGCCTCAATACTCATCGGACCGCATACATCAGTATGTATTATTTCCAATAAGTCAGTGGCTCGCTCCATTGTTCCGGGGACTGGAGTCTTAGTCATATTGCCCATGAGGCATTGGTCGCAAGTATCAAGTGATTCCAAAAGCCCATCTGCTTGGAGTTTCTTCATGCGCTTTACACCAATATGACCTAAACGGCAGTGCCACAAATATGTTGCACTATCATTACTAACTTTACATGTTTTGGCATCAATATTATGAATATGTGTATCACCACGATCGAGATTCAACAAAAATAGACCACTCATCAGGGTGCATGACCATGAAAGATATTACTCATATAAATAGAACAACCATTATTCTCTGGTTTAAATGAATAGCCATCTCGCATCAAACAAGATCCAGATATAATGTTCATGCTCAACGCTGGCACCAAATAACAATTATTCAGGTCTAAAACTAATCCCGAAGGTAGATGTAGAGGTAGCGTGCCTATGGCTATCACATCAACCTTGGAACCATTCCGACGCGCATCGTCACCTCGTCCTTAGCGAATCTACGTTTAATCTGTAGCCCCTGTTTCGAGTTGCAAATATGAGCAACAGAACCAATATCAAATACCCAGACGCTACTACGAGCATTAGTAAGGTACACATCAATAACATGTATATCAAATATACCTTTGGTCACTTTGCCATCCTTCTTATCCGCCAAATATGTGGGGCAGTTCCACTTCCAGTGTCCAGTCCCTTTGCAGTAGAAGCACTCAGTTTCAGGCTTAGGTCCAGCCTTGGGCTTCTTCCCGGGAGTGGCAACTTGTTTGCCATTCTTCTTGAAGTTCCCCTTCTTTCCTTTGCCTTTTTTCTTGAAACTTGTGGTCTTGTTAACCATCAACACTTGATGCTCCTTCTTGATTTCTACCTTCGCAGCTTTGAGCATTGCGAAGAGCTCGGGAATAGTCTTCTCCATCCCTTGCATATTATAGTTCATCATGGAGCCTTTATAGCTTGGTGGCAGTGATTGAAGAACTCTGTCAATAACACTATCATCCGGAAGATTAACTCCCAGCTGAGTCAAGTGGTTATGGTACCCAGACATTCTGAGTATGTGTTCACTGACAGAACTGTTCTCCTCCATTTTACAGCTATAGAACTTGTTGGAGACTTCATATCTCTCAACTCGGGCATTTTCTTGAAATATTAACTTCAACTCCTGGAACATCTCATATGCTCCATGACGTTCAAAACGTATTTGAAGTCCCGATTCTAAGCCGTAAAGCATGGCACACTGAACTATCGAGTAGTCATCAGATCGAGCTTGCCAGACGTTCATAAAATCAGCATCTGCTCCTGCAGCAGGCCTTTCACCTAGCGGTGCATCAAGGACATAATTCTTCTATGCAGCAATGAGGATAATCCTCAAGTTACGGACCCAGTCCATGTAGTTTCTATCATCATCTTTCAACTTAGCTTTCTCTAGGAACACATTAAAATTCAAGGGAACGGTAGCACGGGCCATTGATCTACAACATCGATATGCAAAAACTATCAGGACTAACTTCATGATAAATTTAGGTTCAATTAATCATATTACTTAAGAACTTGCACTTAGATAGACATCCCTCGAGTCATCTAAATGATCACGTGATCCATATCAACTAAACCATGTCCGATCATCACGTGAGATGGAGTAGTTTTCAATGGTGAACATCTCTATGTTGATCATATGTACTATATGATTCACGTTCGACCTTTCGGTCTCAGTGTTCCGAGGCCATGTGTGTACATGCTAGGCTCGTCAAGTTTAACCCGAGTATTCTGCACGTGCAAAACTGTCTTGCACCCATTGTATGTGAACGTAGAGCTTATCACACCAGATAATCACGTGGTGTCTCGGCATGACAAACTGTCGCAACGGTGCATACTCAGGGTGAACCCTTATACCTTGAAATTTAGTGAGGGATCATCTTATAATGCTACCGCCATACTAAGCAAAATAAAATGCATAAAAGATAAACATCACATGCAATCAAAATATGTGACATGATATGGCCATCATCATCTTGTGCCTTTGATCTCCATCTCCAAAGCATCGTCATGATCTCCATCGTCACCGGCTTGACACCTTGATCTCCATCGTAGCATCGTTGTCGACTCGCCAACTATTGCTTCTACAACTATCGCTACCGCGTAGTGATAAAGTAAAGCAATTACATGGCAATTACATTTCATACAATAAAGCGACAACCATAAAGCTCCTGCCAGTTGCCGATAACTTTTACAAAACATGATCATCTCATACAATAACGTATATCACATTATGTCTTGACCATATCACATCACAACATGCCCTACAAAAACAAGTTAGACTGTTGGGGAACGTAGTATTTCAAAAAAAATCCTACGATCACGCGCAAGATCTATCTAGGAGAAGCATAGCAACGAGCGGGGAGAGTGTGTCCACGTACCCTCGTAGACCGAAAGCGGAAGCGTTTAGTAACGCGGTTGATGTAGTCGAACGTCTATGCGATCCAACCGATCCAAGTACCGAACTCACGGCACCTCCGCGATCTGCACACGTTCAGCTCGGTGATGTCCCACAAACTCTTGATCCAGTTGAGGCCGAGGGAGAGTTTCGTCAGCACGACGGCGTGGTGACTGTGATGATGAAGTTACCGGTGCAGGGCTTCGCCTAAGCACTACGACGATATGCCCCAGGTGTAAAACTGTGGAGGGGGGCAGCGCACACGGCTAAGAGATTGTCTGTTGTGCCTTTGGGGTGCCCCTGCCCCCGTATATAAAGGAGGGAGGAGGAGGAGGCCGGCCTAGGAGGGGTGTGCCTATAGGGGGAGTCCAACTAGGATTCCCAATCCTAGTTGGAGTCCCCTTCCTTTTCCAAGAGGGGAGAGAGGGAAGGAGTAGGGGAGGGAGAAGGAAAGAGAGGGGGCGCCGCCCCCTCCCTACTTCAAGGCCCACTACTTCCCCCGGCGAATTCCCGTAACTCTCCGGTACTCCGAAAAATACCCGAATCACTCGGAACCTTTCCGATGTCCGAATATAGCCTTCCAATATATCGATCTTTATGTCTTGACCATTTTGAGACTCCTCGTCATGTCTGTGATCTCATCCGGGACTCCGAACAACCTTCGGTACATCAAATCACATAACTCATAATACAAATCGCCATCGAACATTAAGCGTGCGGACCCTACGGGTTCGAGAACTATGTAGACATGACCGAGGCACATCTCCGGTCAATAACCAATAGCGGAACCTGGATGCTCATGTCGGCTCCTACATATTCTACGAAGATCTTTATCGGTCAAACCGCGTAACAACATACGTTTTTCCCTTTGTCATCGGTATGTTACTTGCCCGAGATTCGATCATCGGTATCATCATACCTAGTTCAATCTCGTTACCGGCAAGTCTCTTTACTTGTTCCGTAATGCATCATCCCGCAACTAACTCATTAGCCACATTGCTTGCAAGGCTTATTGTGATGTGCATTACCGAGAGGGCCCAGAGATACCTCTCCGACAATCGGAGTGACAAATCCTAATCTCGATCTATGCGAACTCAACAAACACCATCGGAGACACCTGTAGAGCATCTTTATAATCACTCAGTTACGTTGTGACATTTGATAGAACACTAAGTGTTCCTCCGGTATTCGGGAGTTGCATAATCTCATAGTTAGAGGAACATGTATAAGTCATGAAGAAAGCAATAGCAATAAACTAAACGATCATAGTGCTAAGCTTACGGATGGGTCTTGTCCATCACATCATTCTGTAATGATGTGATCCCGTTCATCAAATGACAACACTTGTCTATGGCTAGGAAATATAACCATCTTTGATAAACAAGCTAGTCAAGTAGAGGCATACTAGGGACACTCTGTTTTGTCTATGCATTCACACATGTATCAAGTTTCCGGTTAATACAATTCTAGCAGGAATAATAAACATTTGTCATGATATAAGGAAATATAAATAACAACTTTATTATTGCCTCTAGGGCATATTTCCTTCAGTCTCCCACTTGCCCTAGAGTCAATAATCTAGTTCACATCGGCATGTGATTTAACACCAATAGTTCACATCACCATGTGATTAGTTCACATCGCCATGTGAATAATACCCAAAGGGTTTACTAGAGTCAATAATCTAGTTCACCTCACTATGTGATTAACACTCAAAGAGTACTAAGGTGTGATCATGTTTTGCTTGTGAGAGAAGCTTAGTCAATGGGTTTGTCACTTTCTGATCCGTATGTATTTTGCAAATTTCAATGTCTACAATGCTCTACACGGAGCTACTCTAGCTAATTGCTCCCACTTTCAATATGTATCCAGATTGAGACTCAGAGTCAGCCGGATCGGTGTAAAAGCTTGCATCGACGTAACTCTTTACAACGAACTCTTTATCACCTCCATAACCGAGAAATATTTCCTTAGTCCTCTAAGGATAATTTTTGACCAATGTCCAGTGATCTACTCCTAGATCACTATTGTACTCCCTTGCCAAACTCAGAGCAGGGTATGCAATAGGTCTGGTATACAACATGGCATACTTTATAGAACCTATGGCTGAGGCATAGTGCTACCTCTTGAGCACTGCGTTGGTTTTCCCTTGAAGAGGAAAGGGTGATGCAGTAAAGTAGCGTAAGTATTTCCCTCAGTTTTTGAGAACCAAGGTATCAATCCAGTAGGAGGCCACGCTCAAGTCCCTCGCACCTACACAAACAAATAAGAACCTCGCAACCAACGCAATAAAGGGGTTGTCAATCCCTTCACGGTCACTTACAAAAGTAAGATATGATAGATATGATAAGATAATATTTTTGGTATTTTTATAATAAAGATGCAAAGTAAAATAAAAGGCAATAAAAATAGCTAAGTGTTGGAAGATTAATATGATGGAAAATAGACCCGGGGGCCATATGTTTCACTAGTGGCTTCTCCCAAGAGCATAAGTATTACGGTGGGTGAACAAATTACTGTTGAGCAATTGATAGAATTGAGCATAGTTATGAGAATATCTAGGTATGATCATGTATATAGGCATCACGTCCATGACAAGTGGACCAATTCCTGCCTGCATCTACTACTATTACTCCACACATCGACCGCTATCCAGCATGCATCTAGAGTATTAAGTTCAAAAGAACAAAGTAATGCTTTAAGTAAGATGACATGATGTAGAGGGATAAACTCATGCAATATGATATAAACCCCATCTTGTTCTCCTCGATGGCAACAATACAATACGTGCCTTGCTGCCCCTGCTGTCACTGGGAAAGGACACCGCAAGATTGAACCCAAAGCTAAGCACTTCTCCCATTGCAAGAAAGATCAATCTAGTAGGCCAAACCAAACTGATAATTCGAAGAGACTTGCAAAGATAACCAATCATACATAAAAGAATTCAGAGGAGATTCAAATATTGTTCATAGATAAACTTGATATAAACCCACAATTCATCAGTCTCAACAAACACACACTACTAGAAAAGGCCTGTTAGTGGCGCACCTATTTTGGCCATTAATGGCGCACTATAGGTGCACTACTATCACCACGCCACTAGTAACAAGTACTAATGGCGCACCCCAGGTGCGCCATTAGTATACCAGACAATAGTGGCGCCCCTGGCAGTGCGCCATTAGTATGTCCAACGGTGCGCCATTACTATGCCTCCTAGGGGGCCATATTTACCTTCATGTATGCCCCCAAGTGCGCCATTACTATGCCCCATAATGCGCCATTGGTATTTAGCCCTGGTGCGCCACTAATGCTCAACAAGGTGCACCACTACTATGAATATTAGGATTTTTTTTGCTTTTCTGATATTTGCACAGGTTACAAAATACATTACAGCACAGAATATAAACAGCACAACATATAAACAACAGATTTATCGAATACAATAGAAGATTAGTCTCCGAATACAATTCATCATATTAGTCTCCGAATTCAAAATACCGAACAAAGTTAGAACATTACAAGTCTCGAGACCGTGAGCAGCGAGTTTGTCTTCACATTACAAGTCGATATCTAAACTACCATCACACAGAAGAGAGCTGCGGTCACGATGAGCATCATCGCGATGAGACTGGTCTTCATCCGGTTCCTCCTCCGCTCCCTCCTCTCTCCCGCTAGATAGCGCGTGTATCTAGCTTCCGCCTCTGCCCTAGTGGTGTACCCTTTGTAACTGTTACCGCAGAAATGGTGAACTTGTCTCTGACACTCCTCCCAGTCGTTGTAGACTCCGGGAACCTTACCTTGTACACGACATACGATGGCATCTCTATGCACTAGACAAACAAAACGTTAGTAGCAATTCACAGACAATATATAAGTATGCAACAAAAGGATCGGAAGAGAAAAGCAACACATTAATAGCACGATTCATGGTCGTACTAATAAATAGCATCGATTACATATAAGTTGAACGACTGTCCAAACTAAAGAGACATACAAGTTCATTAAAGTTTAATTACAACATGAGCTAATCGATATTTCAGAACTACATAGCATCACTACTTTCGACTCGACTCAGGGACCGGAGCATGGATGAAGCCGCCGTCTTTCGTGATGGTCATGAATGTGCGGTCGTTGTCAGCCTGCATTTGTAGCGTTGTTTCTATTTCACAGTTGGACGGTTGATATTTGAGGTAGAACTACCCCGAGGTACGAAGGACATCTTGATGGATGATTTCCGCAAACTCCGACTGGATGCGAAAGAATTCTTGTCTGAGGTCCGCGTCCTGGATTGCCGACAAGCGTGCGGCCCAATCTTTGAGACTATTTGGTAGCAGAAGGTGATTATGGTCCCGTACGATCGCCCGCATGTGATGGAGGGCGTAGTAGGCATCCTTCTGACCGCCAGGCGGCTGCTTGACGCAGGGGAACGTCGTTACGTGGGTGAACACGTGCTTGCCGTACCTAAAAATTGGCCTCCTGAAGGTGCCTCCAGATTTGGCGTAGCCGGGGAGAACATCATCAAGAACTTTCTTGATATTTGTGTAGTCTTTCTTCGACCGACAGTCCGAGTCGAAATACGTGGCCATGGAATAGTTCGGGTTTAAGAGGATGAGTGTGCAATGTGTGTCACTGCACAAAACACGGAATGTTAGAAAAAAAAGAACGATCGAAATCTAAGAAATCATATGTTACGGGGCGGTGAGGGGATGACTTACTCGGGAAAGTAAGGCACGAGGAAGTTATCCTTATCTGGGTTCGACAGAATGACGCCTTCGAGGGATGAACTCGCGACTTGCCGGTCCCCAGCGCTGCCCAAGATCTTGGCACTCATGTAGAAGGGGTCGACTATCACGATGTCCGGGGTCTTGTCTCTAATGATCCGCATCTCCATACTGAGCGAAAATAGCCGAATGAAGGTGTAGTGCAGCAGATGAAGGTTAAACATAGTGAAGATGTCATCAAACCGCAGGACGATCATACCCCCGATGGCGCTATCGACAAAGCCCTTGCCCTCTGGCACCTTGGCCACAAAAACCGGGTATGCCACATCATTCTCGGATAGACGCCGCTTCTCCAAAGAAAGAACACTGTCATGCAGACTCCGCATAGCACCGGTTGCAGCATTGAGCAGATTAGTCGATAGCATCGGCCTACTCGCCACATGCACCCTCCTCGAGATATCCTTAGGTGAAGGTGGCCCGTCCTGAGCACGGATCGTACTCGGTGCCGGCTGGCTCGCACCCTTGTTATTCTTTCTTTTCCGTCCGTTCTGCTTCTTCTGCTGTAATGGGATCGAGTTCTGCTCAGAGACCACTTCTTGAGTGTGTTGGGGCTGATAATATTTCGCACCTCGGCTATCTGAGACTCGGTGAAGGCGGCAGCTGGAGGCGTCTCCTGAGAACTGAACGCCAGACGACGCCTATTGCAATTGGGCTTCTCCGTGGTACCAGCTAGATCGCGGTCGTCTTTTGTAGGGTTGGGTTCTTGAGAAGGAGGCCCTAAGAATTCATCATCGTACCCATGTTCGTTGAAGTACTTATCGACGTTGGTAAATGTACCGTCGTCGTTGTCCGGATCCTGTGCCATATGCATGTCCGGATCAGCTGACAGCGGTAGCGTTGCGGCGGTCTTGCCATGGCTTGGCGCCGGCACGACTGGCGGTGTTGTCTGTGTGGTGGTGTCCCCCGCCCCCAAACGAATCTGGCTCTTTGGCCAAAGCATGGACCAGCTTATGCAGGCGCTGAGGGTCATCACATCATGTTCGTCGGCCCCAGCGGGGCGATACGGAGATAACAAGTCGTCGCAGCCCCGCAGCACCCGAACCAGTTGAACCCTATACACGGTGGGTGGCATTGGATTACCGTGGAACAAGCGGTTGCCTGGTTGAACGATTCTAGCCTTGGCGACATCGATCAACTCGCCGTCCACGAAGTACAGGAGAGTGCATGGAACGTTGGCGGCGTCGTGCGAAAACATGTAGGGTGTCAGGGATGCCCAGTCAAAGGCAAGGAGATGAAGTCATCGGCCAAGAGGCTTAGTTACCGTGATGGCATCGAGCTCGGATAATGTCGAGGCACCGCCAACGGCGGGTGTGCAAGTGACGGAGGGGCCGCTTGCTGCCGAGGTGCCGGCTGGCGTATTCTTCCCACACCCGGGTGCATTAAGCTCCAATGCCAGCGCCGACGCCGGAGACACCAATGCCGCCTTCGTTGGAGACACCAATGGCGCCGCCGGCGCATTGTGCGAGTTGCTGCCCGTGAAGCTAGGAATCGGGGGCGGCCCCTGTTGGCCGCCCGCAATCCACGCCTGCAGCCCCACAATCAAGGTAGGCACAATGGCGGTGATCGTCGCTCCCAGTTGGTCTCGCACTTGCTCTTCGACTATCTCCGGAAACTGTGCCACTTGTGCCTTGAGTTCTTGAACCTCGCGCTCCTGGCTTTCCGAACTGGTCTTTCCTCCTTTCACCCAGCGGTATAGTATTCCGACCATTTCATGGACAAGCCTTTGCTGGCCACACGACCAGCTGACGACGGCTTACTGAGCTTATCCTTGTGTTTCATTACGTTCAACGCCCTATTTAAAGTGGTGTCCCAAGGCGAGCTCTTAGACGACCCCGCGCTACTTCTTTCAGTGTCCTGCGGAAGGAACGTGAACCATTTAGAAATTTGGCTTCATTAATTAGAATGCAACCATATGGAGCTAATTACGTGGGGGGGGGGTATTCCTTACCAGAACAAGCTCAAGCGCCTTGGTCTTCAGATCCGTGGTAAGCTCCTTTGTTACCGGGTCAATCTTGTACCGGGCCCTGACATGGTTCCTGGTCTGCTTGTCACGGTATTTATCAAAGAGGGGCGGTAGGCCTTGCTCGGCATGCTCCGCGTCCTCCTTGTCCCATATAGGTTCCGCCACTCTGTAACCGCCGGGACCGAGTTTGTGGACCCCTAAGTTCAAGTCCCGCATATCTTTCCCCCACTGACTTGATTCCGCTGTTGCGTTGCTCTCGCACTTGATCTTGAACTCCAGGTAGTCAGCTTCGCTGATCGAAGGATTTGTCTCCTTGATCTTCTCATAACTATCACCTCTTAGAATCCTTCTCTTCACCGCAGCTCTCCAAGTAGCCAGGGCTGTGCTCATCTTCGTGAGGGCAGCACTGTTCACTTTATTCCCTGAGAGGTGTGTGTTTGCGAAGTCACTTGGGAACTTGTATCGTTCATGCAGCTCCGTGAAGAGGAGGTTGCACAAATTCCCTCGGTCACGATGCCTTAGGTTCTCGGTGTTGATCGAGATGGTGCTCCGGAGAATGCACCCGAGCTGTCCCGCGTACCCACTGACTAATTCTTTGGGCGCCGTTGGATGCCCACTGGAGGACACTTCAGTAAATTCCTCCTTGACGGTGCCGAGCGCGTTCGGGCGCCGGTCCTTCCATTGCCTCTTCGGTTGGCTGCCATCTGTGTGTGCTGCCATCATCAGTGGTGGCATCCTCGGTGGCACCATCAGTTGTGTCATCCCCGACGCCACTAGGGGTTGTGTAGTCGGGATCGGTGTCTTCCGCGGCGTCCTCATAGCGGTGAGGTTCTTCCTCCATCTCCTGGGACAGCTCCCAGAATGCCTTGCCCGAACCGCCGGCCTCATCGTTGTGGACCATGTTCGCTCTAAATAGGAAAAAAGTTTGGTCAAAAAGTTGGTTATTGTCAAGGAACAGGATCTCTAAGTTGACCAAATAGCCTAATTCTCAAGGAATGTCGCCAAAAAGTTGGTTATTGTCAAGGAACAATTGAGAGATGTTTGTGATATTGCCTAGGTGTTTTGGGATGGAACATGTTAGTGTGTTGTTGCTAAGGTCCAAGTCCACGTTCTCAAGGTAACCTAGTTCTTGAGGGACGTGTCCATAAAGTTGGTTGCTGCAAAGATACAAGGTTGTGAGTTTGGTCAAATTGCCTATGCTATTTGTGATATTGCCTTGGATCTTGAAGGCACTCTTGCATGATGCAGTGGTACAACCAGCATGGGACCTCATCTTTGCAGGCTAATTTTCTAGCTTGTAACACTGGGATTAGTAGCTTAATTAATCGACTAGTCGGTCGTATGGTGGTGTAATTAACTTGTTTTAATACTGGCCAGTCATGTGGGGTATACTAGCTCACTGGGTGCCCCTAAAGATACCCCGGCCGTATCATTTGATTAATTAGTAAGTAAGCAATTGATCTAGCTAGCATTGCCATGCCATGCATCCACCTTTACCAAGTGCAAGCAACTAATATGATATAGATACAGATAGATACCGACAATTAGTTATTGTTATCATCTAAGATAATTTAATCAGGGCAGTGGCAGTGGATTTGTGCACAAGCTAAGCTAGCTAAGACAGTAGCTTCCTTCCAACCCACAAAAGACAAAGGAAAAGGGGTGAAAAGGGGGAGATGGTTAGCTTTGATGAGCAGGCAACATCTTCCTAACCCCCTTCTTCTTGTCTCCTCTCACTATCTCTCTCACACACATGGCAAGGAAGGGTGTGTGAGTGTGTGAAAAAAATACTAAACTAATCCAGCCACTAAAACACTAGATCACTACTATATTGTATAATCTTTTTATAGCTTTGTATATATGTATGGCTCCAATGGGTGCCACTGCCATGCATCCCTCTCCTATCATTTAATCATGATTAGCCCATCATTTTGACCAGAGATTAGTTTTGGTTAATTAATTAACTAGTGTGTGCCACACCAGAGCACAGATCTCCATCTAGCTAGTAGGAGTAGCTTTCCAAGGCCTCTTTCCAAAGCCACAACTCCTCTAAGTTCTCAAGATAACCTAGTTGTCGAGGGATGTGTCCAGAAAGTTGGTTGATGTCAAGATACATGCTGATTAATTTTTGTTTCGGTTGAGAATTGGGCACCTTCTAGGTCAAGAAAATTGGGCATGACCTTTGCTAATTTTCTTGACCTAGGAGTGCCCCAATCTCAACCGAAACGGAAATTAATCAACATTTCAGGAGAAAGGGGTAACGAAGTGATGGGGAAAATGTGCCAGGCACCACAATGTGATCACAGAAACAAAGCAGCACCACAATGTTGGATTCACAGTGTAATTGATGGATGAAAAGGCCAGAGACCATATGGTCCTCTGCTTTCATATGGACAAAATAAAAGTTCACATGAATGGCTACTTGACTGAATGGTGCCAGGTAAAGTAAAACTCAGAAAACAATTTGACTAATGTATCTGAAAACAAATTAAGAAAATTTGAAAGAGTCCATCCCTCCTCATCATTAAGATAAACATTTCAAACTAAAAGTTAAATGCTTACCAAAGGCTTGCTGAAATAGTGAAAAAATATGAAGTCACCAAGCTGGCTAACAAACTCCCAAAGTCCACTACCAGATCCAAGATCTAATTCTATTACACACAACATAGCAATTTAAGAGAATTAGAATGAGGATAGTAGGAAATGAAAAAGAATTATGCTCAAAGAACAATGGTAACAGCAAAATATTGAAACCTTTGGTAAGCATTATAATACAAAAAAACAAGATATGCAGTACTATACAATATCCATAACCAGAAAACAAGACATGCATAGGCTATATTTGAAACAAGATATTCTGCCAATCTTTGTTAACTGAAACTATCTACAATTCATGTGTTCAAAAATTCAGTTACATTCAGCTGTTGTGCAAAAATTCAGTTATAGGGTGTCATTTTTCGAGTTCTAACAGGCCTTCTAACTAACTGATTGTTTGTTAATATAGTTATTACTACCATGACCACGAGTGATCGACCACCATCTTTCTTGTCCCATCAACAGAAGAATGCCTCTTTGTCAAAGCTTGTAACCACTTAGAACTTGGAACGGAAATCATTATTCAGACACATATCTACAGTTGCACGTTCGCATCAGATGGTCATCATACATATATATCAAGCTCTCACTACTTGTCAGAGTCAACAAAATAAGTTGCCAATACACATATCTATAGTTTCTTTCCCCATCAGAATAAGATTGGAAACAAAACAGTTTTTGCACTCTTTGAACTCAGAACAAATTCCAATTTTCAAACACATATCTACAGTTTCGGTTTTATTGTTTCTCATTTCAGAGTCTACAATTGCGAAGCGAGAAGAGAACAGAGACACAGACCTGCTCCTGCGCACCAAGGCTGGTGCCCTCCTTCCACCCGGACTTCTTCAGCAGCTGCAGAAACCCAACAACAAGTGACCATCAGGCTCATGGAAGGCACAAAAGCATCAAACCCTAATCCCCAGCGTGGGCAGGGAAGATATGGCTAGAGAGGAATTGGGGAAACAAAAGCGAACCTCCTTGTAGTCGCCGAACAGCTGCTGGCACTTGCTCTTGTCCTGGTTAGCAAGGCGGAGGAGGTTGCGGCGCGCGCGGGCGAGGGCGAGGTTGGTGTCGGCCCTGTGGCGCTGCTCCGGCGAGAGCAGGGTGGGGTCAGAGGGGGAGGAAGGGGAGGATGGGGAGAGGGAGGCGGTGGGGGCGCGGATTGGGAGCGGACGCGTCCCACGGGCGAGGGCGGCGGCGCAGTGGGTGGGGCGGCGGCTGTAACGCCCCAAGACCGACGCTTCAGAAGACTTCCATATTTTTTCGTGATCTCCGTGTGTTTCTTTTGTGTTTGCTCTTTTATTTTTTCATTGCATCATGTCATCATGCCATCATGTCATTAATTTTTAAAAACTCAACTAAGTAAATTGCATGGATCTTCGATCCATTTAAATCGAGGGAAATGCACATGGTGGTTTCTCTTTATAACATATATCTTCCCAATATTATTAGGGAGCTACATTTAAATATTCCATTAACTTTGGAATTAATCATAACACACTTGCATAATAATTCCGTGCCTTTTCTGCTTCAAGTTTGGTCTCCAAACTCTGCCCTAAATTCTTTCTTCATTTTCCGGAGCTCCATCAAAAATCTGAACATTTTTGGACCTTCCCAACCCTCACTTCCTATTCAAATCATTTGAATTAAATTCAAATGCATTTGAATTTATATTTTTCAATCTGGCCTTTTCTATTTTCTCGGAACCAGCACATTTTTATGAGCCCGGGAAAATTGTCCGCATGCGCAAATTCTTTCCCTAACCCTCTCTTTCTTTTCTTCTCTCTAATTCTTTTCTACTAAAGAATATGAGGGGGAGAGAGAAGAAGCCCAGCAGCCGCATGCCACTAGGCCAGGCCTCTGTTCAACATTTCCCTCTCCACTGGGCCGGCCTCTAAGGCCCAGCCCGCGCCCCTGTCTTAACCTAGCCCGATCCCCATCTCTCTCGCTCTTCTCTCGGTCTCGACCCTCTCCCCTTCGTCCTTCTGTGCCGCCGCACGCAGAGGAGCATGGCCCTCGCGCCGCGCGCCTTGCCCGCCCCTACTCCCGGTCACCCTTGCCGACGACCGCTCCTTCCTCTCCTCGGCGTCCGCCCCCGCTCAAGCATCTCCGCCGGAGCACGCCCGCTGAGCTCCATCACACCCCCTCGTCGGCCCTCCTCTGCGCCGTTGCCTCGCCAGGACGCCGCGCCTGGCCTCCCGCGCCACCACTGGAGGCCAACTCCGGCGCCCCCTGCCTCGCGTCGCCCTCTGCTTCCGTCGACGCCGCCTCTCCTCCTGCTTCTCCTCGTCTCCACCAACCGTCTCGACCTCACCGCGGGCAGCAGCAGTTGCTGCAGCACCCTCTCGCTGACGCCGCGCTCGGACCTCCACCGCGCCTCGCCTTCGACCTCGGCTTCCGTGTCCCATGGCCACGAGCGCCACCAGCAGCAGGTTCAGGCCGTCCCGCCGAGTCCCTCACCGCCCTCCTGCACCTCGTCTCTGGCCCTGTCCATCGGAGCCACGCCTATCGGTGCCCACAACCGCGTCGCCGGTGTTCCTCCTCAACGCTGCCGCCTCGAACCTCCTCCGCGCGCCAAGTCCCGCCACGGCCATCACCTCCCCGACGCCCTTGCTGCTGCTGCTAGACCACCTCGGTGCCACCAGGGAGTGCCATGGCCTCCACCGAGACCCTTGAAATCATCAAGACCGCCAAGTAGCACGACATACGGCGCCCGGACGACTAACACACCGAACGCCAAGTACAACTATGAACCCGAACACCTTGGATGCATCAGGTTCCTCTACGACCCGTGTACGACTACGTGATTTCACCAAGTACCCCTCGGATGCGCCAAGTTCGACTACATGGACCACCAAGTTCCTCTACCGATGACTCTAACGACTACGAAACGTGTACCACTACCGTCGACCCGCGAAGACCCCGTGGACGTCAAGTTCCTTGTCGTGACCCCGAGCACCTACGGAACATGAACGACTACTTCCTCTCCGACTTGTGAACCACTACTTCCACTACTTCCCTCGACAATTTTGAACCGCCCCGAAATACACGCTTCAAAGGTATAACCGCCGAGAACGACCGCCCGTGAACGAATGCGTATGTGTTGTAAGAGATGCTCGTGTTTGCACCGTTTCCGAGAGAGGTCTTTGCACGTTCCTCGATTGCCATGCCGCCGTACCGTGGGAACCTGGAATCCGGGAGCACCCCACCATCTTTCATGACACGCTCGCGCCCACTTCTTTTGCACCGGTACCTCCGTGAGCTATCGGAACCGACATGTTGCCGTGGCATCATTTTCGAATTCGTCGCCGTGGCACCCTTTCTTCCACCACGGTGACAAATTCTCTTATCTTGCCCCATATCTTATTATAACAACATTTTTATAAAAATTGCATATACCTTGCATATGTCATCCGCATCTTGATAACAACATTTAAAATGTCTGAAATTTTTGTTTGATTTAAATTGCTAAATGACACCTGAGGATTTCCGGAATTGTTGTTTGTTGTTCCGGCTTCATTTAAATTGCCTAGATAGTTAGTTTATTTATGCTTCACCTCTTGCCATGTTAATCAAAATTTAATATTGTTGGGTACATAATGAGAGAGAACTAAATAATTGATGTGGTTTTTCGTCAATATGCAACTCGTTGCATATTGAGCTCCACTTAACTTGTAGTTTTGGTTGTGCACTTTGCCATGCCATGCATATTTAAACTGGACATGCATCATACTTGTTTGTGCATCATGCCATGTGTATGTGGTGGTTGTTACTATGTTGTTTGTTTCTTTCCGGGTTGCTTCTCTCGTTAGCTTCGGGTTCGTTCCGGAGTTGTGAGGATTCGTTCGACTACGTCCGTTTGTCTTCTTCATGGACTCGTTCTTCTTCCTAGCAGGATTTCAGGCAAGATGACCATACCCTCGAAATCACTTCTATCTTTGCTTGCTAGTTGTTCGCTCTATTGCTATGCTGCGCTACCTATTCACTTGCTCTTCAAGCCTCCCAAACTGCCATGAAACCACCTCTAACCTTTGTCACCCTTCCTAGCTAACCATTGTTCTGCTATGTTACCGCTTTGCTCAGCCCCTCTTATAGCGTTGCTAGCTGCAGGTGAAGATGAAGATTGCTCCATGTTGGATTATGTTTATGTTGGGATATCACAATATCGCTTATATTATTAATGCATCTATATATTTGGTAAAGGGTGGAATGCTCGGCCTTATGCCTGGTGTTTTGTTCCACTCTTGCCGCCCTAGTTTCCGTCATACCGGTGTTATGTTCCTTGATTTTGCGTCCCTTACGCGGTTGGGTGATTTATGGGACCCCCTTGACAATTCGCTTTGAATAAAACTCCTCCAGCAAGGCCCAACCTTGGTTTTACATTTGCCTCACCTAGCCTTTTTCCCTTGGGAGTCGCGCTCCCGAGGGTCATCTTATTTTACCCCCCGGGCCAGTGCTCCTCGGAGTGTTGGTCCAAACTAGAGCCACTTGCAGCGCCACCTCGGGGAAACTTGAGGGCTGGTTTTAGTTGTACGTAGTGTTCATCCGGTGTGTCCTGAGAATGAGGTACGTGCGACTCCTATCGGGATTGTCGACACATCGGGCGGCTTTGCTGGACTTGTTTTACCATTGTCGAAATGTCTTGTAACCAGGATTCCGAGACTGATCGGGTCTTCCCGGGAGAAGGAATATCCTTCGTTGACCGTGAGAGCTTATAATGGGCTAAGTTGGGACACCCCTGCAGGGAATAAACTTTCGAGAGCCGTGCCCGCGGTTATGTGGCAGGTGGGAATTTGTTAATATCCGGTTGTAGAGAACTTGAAACTCGATTTAATTAAAACACATCAACCGCGTGTGTAGCCGTGATGGTCTCTTTTCGGTGGAGTCCGGGAAGTGAACACGGCTTTTGGGTTATGTTTGACGTAAGTAGGAGTTCAGGATCACTTCTTGATCATTACTAGTTGACGACCGTTCTGTTGCTCCTCTTCTCGCTCTTATTTGCGTATGTTAGCCACCATACATGCTAGTGCTTGCTGCAGCTCCACCTCACTACTCCTTTCCTACCCTTAAGCTTAAATAGTCTTGATCTCGCGGGTGTGAGATTGCTGAGTCCTCGTGACTCACAGATACTTCCAAAACAGTTGCAGGTGCCAACGATACCAGTGCAGGTGACGCAACCGAGCTCAAGTGGGAGCTCGATGAAGCTCTTGTTCATTGTGTTGTATCGTTTCCTGTTGATCAGTAGTGGAGCCTAGTTGGGACGATCGGGGATCTAGCAGTTGGGTTGTCTCCTTTTCTTTTGGTTCCGTAGTCGGGCCTATATGTGTACTCTGATTGATGTATGATTTATTCATGTATTGTGTGAAGTGGCGATGGTAAGCCAACTGTTTATCCCATTCTTGTTCATTACATGGGATTGTGTGAAGATGACCCTTCTTGCGACGAAACCACTATGCGGTTATGCCTCTAAGTCGTGCCTTGACACGTGGGAGATATAGCCGCATCGTGGGTTTTACAGCGGCGCAGTGGGTCGGCGTAGTAGGTCGGGCGCTGCTCCGGCTGAGAGAGATGTGAGATTGGGAGAAGGACGAACGGCTCGCGAGATGGACAGCACACACATACATACAGAGGGGGGAAGGTTAGCACTGGCGCATCTTCTAGGGGTGCGCCATAAACACAGTGATAGCAATGGTGCACCTTCCCCTGGTGCGCCATTACTAACTTTTTTTTGGATTTTTAGTTGCATCTAATAATTTTTTATAAAATGACGATCAAATTTGAAAACATTTATGAATGTGAAAAAATATCATCAAATTTGTTATTTGAAAATATTTATGAATATGAAAAAATATCGTCAAATTTGTTATTTGAAAATATATTTTTTGGATTTTTAGTTGCATCTAATAATTTTTTAGAAAACATTTATGAATATGAAAAAATATTCATGAATTCAAAAAGTGCCCATGAAATTTAAAAATATTCATGAGTTCAAAAAATATTAACAAATTCAATACTTTTTGTGAGTTAGAAATTCAATACCAGAATAAACCTAAATAAAAGTTGGTATACCAATGGCGCACCTTCTCCTGGTGCGCCATTAGTAACTTTTTTTTGGATTTTTAGTTGCATTCATTTGTGAATTGGTAAAACATTTATGAATATGAAAAAATATCATCAAATTTGAAAAAATATTCATGAATTCAAAAAGTGCCCATGAAATTTAAAAATATTCATGAGTTCAAAAATATTAACAAATTCAATACTTTTTGTGAGTTAGAAATTCAATACCAGAATAAACATAAATACCAGAATAAATACAAATAAATATTCATGAGGACTAGAACAGAAGAAATGTCATTTCCATATGTCGAAATACAATCGAGAAATGAAGACTACAATTTAAATATAATCGATCTTAGCTAGCTATCTTTTCACAATCTTCTTGCCCTTGTTTTTCGCAAATGGAGTTCTTCTCTTGAATGGACGTCCTTTAGGTAGGGTGGTCCTGCTTCTTCTTGTGGTGTATGGCACTTCATCGTCGTCGTCATGTTCCATATTTGGGTCGCCGTACTTGTCGAAGTCTTGCTCACTGGCGACTCCATCCATTCCGATGATCTTCCTTTTGCCTCTCCTCACGACAACACGACTGGGCTTTGACGGGTCGGTAATGAAGAAGCATTGGTCCACTTGGGAAGCCAGTACCCATGGCTCATTTTCGCGGTGACGTTTGCGCCCACGGTCTTGGATTTGGCTTCGGGTATAACCATGGTGGTGAAATAACGGTCTTCTTTTAGGACGCTCTTTGGCCATCTGACACGGAACATCGGGACCTTCTCTTCAACGTAGCTCAGCTCCCAGATCTCCTCGATCCTTCCGTAGTATCTGTCCTTGTCGTTACCGGTGTAGGATTCCATCGTTACCCTGGAGTTCTGATAACCATCGCTCTTCATGTCCTTTTTCCTCGGTGTAGAATGTGTAGACGTTGATATCGTACGCCTCATACGTCATCAGGTTGTGCTCGGCGCCCTGTGACAAGGCAAATATGAGTTTTTCTTCCGCGGAAGAATCCTCATGTAAAGGGTACGACAGAAGCTTCTCCTTGAACGAACGCGTGAAACATGAGTTGTGCTCTTTGATTATATCTCCGTCCGTCCTCTGTTGGCCTCGGTCATTGTACGTCTTCTCAATAAAGGTTTTGTGCTCTACCACCCAAGGATCGACCACGTCTATGTGTTGTAGCGCGACTAGGTTTGCTCTTTCAAAGTCGGCGAGTCGACCCTCAAAGTCGACATGCATTTCGCGGCGACCCTCGCGGTGACCCCATCCACCGAGCCTGCCGAGGTGCCTGTTGACGGGCAGACCAACGGGGTTCTTGATGCCTAGATAATTCGTGTAGTAGGAGATGCACTCTTCGGTCAGAAAGCCCCTGGCTATGCTTCCCTCTGGACGTGAGATGTTGCGAATGTATCCTTTGATGACACTATTCATCCTTTCGAACGGCATCATGTTGTGCAGGAACGTCGGCCCGAGTAGGATGATATCCTCCACGATATGGACCAGCAGATGCACCATAACATCGAAGAATGCAGGCGGGAAGTACATCTCAAGCTCGCATAGTATCACCACGATCTCTTCCTGTAGCCTTCTGAGTTGCCTCACGCCAACCGACTTCCGAGAGATGACGTCGAAAAAGTTGCATAGGCCAAATAGCGTTTCACGGACGTGCGCGTCCATGATCCCATGGATTGCAACTGGAAGTATCTGTGTCATTAGCACGTGACAGTCGTGAGACTTCATCCCGCTGAACTTCTGCTTCGCTGAGTCTAGGTATCTGCTTATCTTCCCCGCGTAACCGTAAGGAAGTTTTACTCCTACGAGGCAGGTGAAAAACTGCTCGATCTCCTCCTGACTTAGAGTGAAGCACGCGGGAGGGCAATCATTTCCGATCTTCTTGGCCTTTTTGCCTTTGCGACGACTTTCCGTGTCCTTCGTCTCATCATCATCATCATCATCATCATAATCATCATCATTAGCATGAAGCTCCTCCGTGATGCCCATTGATTTCAAGTCTGCCCTTGCTTTCGGCCCATCTTTGGTCCTCTCTGGCATGTTGAGCAGGGTACCAAGCAGACTCTCGCACACGTTCTTCATGATATGCATGACATCAAGGCTGTGAGGCACACGGAGGATCTTCCAGTACGGCAAGTCCTAGAAAACAGACCTCGTTTTCCATACCTTTAGCTGCAGCTCTGGCGCCTTTCGCTTCTTTCCCGGTGGTGGGCAATCTTTCCAATTTTTCAACAGCTCGTCTATTTCCTCGCTGCTCCTCATACGCGGGCGTCTTCGGGGTTCGGTTTCACCATCGAACAGATCCTTGCGTTTTCTGCATGAGTCATCATCGCGAAGCCACCTTCGATGTCCCATGAACACGATTTCCGAAGACCCGGGATCTCTATCTAGCTGGCGATACGTTGTGTCATCCATGCACCTGACGCATGCACAAAATCTGTGGACCACCTGCCCCACGACATATCCGTAACCGAGATAGTCGTGCACCGTCATGAGCAGTGCGACTCTCATAGGGAAATATTCTTTCTCTGCGGCGTCGCACGTATTGGCTGGCGTTTTCCACAGTGTGTCTAGCTCCTCTTTCAGCAGCCCCAGATACAGATTGATGTCGTTCCCTGGTTGTTTTGGCCCTTCAATTAGCATACTCATGTGAATGTACTTCCTCTTCATGCACAACCAGGGGGGAAGGTTGTACATCCACACAAACACAGGCCAGGTGCTATGTGTGCTTGTTTGGCTGCCAAACGGATTGACTCCATCGGTGCTCGCGCCCAGCACGATGTTCCTTGGATCGTCCCCAAATTCTGGGTGTTCGAAGTTCAACGCTTGCCACAGGCTCGCATCCTTAGGGTGACTCAGCATCTTGTCTTTTTTATTTATCTCCGGATCATTTCTGTCATCTTCTCGCTTCTTCTCCTCCCTATCCGCGTGCCAACGTAGGAGCTTTGCTAGCTTAGGGTCCGTGAGATACCGCTGCAGACGAGGAGTGATCGGAAAGTACCACACAACTTTTCGAGGAGCTTTCTTCCTCTTCTTGTATCGAGTGACGCCGCACACCAGACATATGGTAGACTCCGCGTGCTCGTCCCGATAAATGATGTAATTGTTCGTGCACACATGGTATTTCACGTGCGGTAAATCCAGAGGACACACGATTTTCTTCGCCTCCTCGAAACTGGTCAGGCACTTGCTCCCCTTGGGAAGACGTTCGTGCCAGAATGACATGTTCCCGTCGAAGTATGCGTCGGTCATTTTGTGTTTTACCTTCATCTCTAGAGCCATGAGCGTTACTTTCAGGCGGGTATCCTCGGGCCTGCATCCTTCATACAATGGAGTAATCGCGTCTATCTCCAAATGATCCAGCTTGGCTTTCTCTCGGGCAGCAGCTCTTGCGTTATCCATCTGCTTGAGAAGCAGCTCTTGAATATGAGGGTCCTACACCCAGCCCATCGATGGTCCATCGTCGTCTGCTCCGGCATCTTCATCTTCATAATCATGCCCTTCGTCTTGATCTTCCTCATCATCATGTCTGGCATCTTCTACATGATGACTGTGTACTGCATCTACTTCGTGATCATGTCCTGGAGATTCTTCGTCTTCTCGCCCTCCCTCGCCGCGGTTGTCTTGCTGCCCTTCCTCATTTCTTGCCCGGCCCCCATGGACGACTTCATAGTCATCTTCATCACCTTGCCACCGATAGACATCCATGAAACCACGCAAGAGCAGGTGGTCCCACACCTGTACGGAATCCGGGTCCATAAGGCTCTTCAGCTTGCATCTTCGACACGGACATCCTATCTCCGTCTCGTTCTTTTGAAGCATCTCGGCCTTCGTGGAGCTCAAAAACCTATTCACGATGCCTTCGGTCATCGTGCGGACTATGGTCGCCTGCGGGGTAGAGCAAAACGATATTTTAGAGCCAAAAAAACTTGGCATGACTTTGCCTAAAAATAGGACCAAAAAGAATGCATAGTGCCAAATTCTCGCCGAAACGGAAATGAATCAACATTCCGGCAAAATATTGGCAACTATCGCATTTCAAATACCAGTACCTGCAAACACAAACATATGCAACACCACAAACATACGTAGATCTATGCCATAAAAAGTGTGTATGTTGTTGGAGGGAGAAAAAAGTAGATCTAGAAGATAAAGAAAGCTTTCCCCTTACATACCTATCAAAAAAAGGAAATTTAACCACTTAATTTGGGTGAATCTATGGTGCAAATGAGTTGAGGAGGAGGAGGCAGCCGAGACCAACCTTAGTATAGGTGGAGAGAATGAAGTGGGGAAAGTGAGTGTGGTAGGTGGCTATCCAAAATATCTAGCTGCTCCCAGGTTACCAATGGTGCACCACCTAAGAATGCGCCATTAGTAACCAGGGTTACTAATGGCGCACCTGGTGTGTGGTGCGCCATTACTAGTTTTGAAAAAAAACATGTTAGTAGTGGCGCACCAGTGGACAATGCGCCATTACAAGTTAAAACTAGTAATGGCGCACTATCCCCTGGTGCGCCACTGCTAACATTTTCTTTATCTTTTTTTTAAAACTAGTAATGGCGCACCACACACCAGGTGCGCCATTAGTAATGAGGACATTAATGGCGTACCTGTATCTGGTGTGCCACTGCTATATAGTAGTGGCGCACCACATACATGGTGCGCCATTAATGTCCATATTAGCTATAGCCGTTTTCCTAGTAGTGACACCGCAAAAGAAGATTACATCGAATAGATCTCCACGAGAATCGTGGAGAACTTTGTATTGAGATCCAAAAAGAGAGAAGAAGCCATCTAGCTAATAACTATGGACCCAAAGGTCTGAGGTAAACTACTCACACATCATCGGAGAGGCTATGGTGTTGATCTAGAAGCCCTCTGTGATCAATGCCCCCTCCGGCAAGACGATGGAAAAGGCCCCAAGATGGGATCTCACGGGTACAGAAGGTTGTCGCGGTGGAATTAGGTTTTCATGGATTCTTCTGTTGGTTTGGGGGTACGTAGGTATATATAGGAGGAAGAAGTACGTCGGTGGAGCAACGTGGGCCGCATGAGGGTGGAGGGCGCGCCCAGGGGGGTAGGCGCGCCCCCCTGCCTCGTGCTCTCCTGGTTGATTTCTTGACGTAGACTCCAAGTCCTCTGGATCACGTTTGTCCTGAAAATCACGTTCCCGAAGGTTTCATTCCGTTTGGACTCTGTTTGATATTCTTTTTCTGCAAAACTCTGAAATAGGCAAAAAACAGCAATTTGGGCTAGGCCTCCGGTTAATAGGTTAGTCACAAAAATAATATAAAAGTGTATAACAAAGCCCATTAATCATCCAAAACAGAATATAATATAGCATGAAGCAATCAAAAATTATAGATACGTTGGAGATGTATCAAGCATTCCCAAGCTTAATTCCTGCTCGTCCTCGAGTAGGTAAATGATAAAAACAGAATGTTTGATGCGGAATGCTACTTGGAATAATTTTTTAATGTAACCCTCTTAATTGTGGTATGAATATTCAGATCCGAAAGATTCAAGATAAAAGTTTAATGTTGACATAAAAGCAATAATACTTCAAGCATACTAACTAAGCAATTATGTCTTCTCAAAATAACATGGCCAAAGAAAGTTCATCCCAACAAAATCATATAGTTTAGTCATGCTCCATTTTCGTCACACAAGAATGCTCTCATCATGCACAACCCCGATGACAAGCCAAGCAATTGTTTCATACTTTAGTAATGTCAAACTTTTTCAACCTTCACGCAATACATGAGTGTGAGCCATGGATATAGCACTATGGGTGGAATAGAATATAATGATGGGGGTTATGTGGAGAAGACAAAAAAGCAGAAAGTCTCACATCAACGCGGCTAATCAACGGGCTATGGAGATGCCCATCGATTGATGTTAATGCAAGGAGTAGGGATTGCCATGCAACGGATGCACTAGAGCTATAAATGCATGAAAGCTCAACAAAAGAAACTAAGTGGGTGTGCATACACTTTCTCGCGCACGAAGACCTAGGGCATTTGAGGAAGCCCATTGTTGGAATATACAAGCCAAGTTCTATAATGAAAAATTCCCACTAGTATATGAAAGTGACAAAACAAGAGACTCTCTATCATGAAAATCATGGTGCTACTTTGAAGCACAAGTGTGAAAAAAGGATAGTAGCATTGTCCCTTTTTATATATTTTTTTGGCCTCCTTTTTTTATTTGGCCTTTCTTTCTTTTTGTTGGGACAATGCTCTATGAATGATGATCATCACACTTCTATTTATTTACAACTCAATGATTACAACTCGATACTAGAACAAGGTATGACTCTATATGAATGCCTCCGGCGGTATACCGGGATAGGCAATGAATCAAGAGTGACAAGTATGAAAAATTATGAACGGTGGCTTTGCCACAAATACGATGTCAACTACATGATCGTGCAAAGCAATATGACAATGATGAACGTGTCATGATAAATGGAACGGTGGAAAGTTGCATGGCAATATATCTCGGAATGGCTATGGAAATGCCATAATAGGTAGGTATGGTGGCTGTTTTGAGGAAGATATAAGGAGGTTTATGTGTGACAGAGCGTATCACATCACGGGGTTTGGATGCACCGGCGAAGTTTGCACCAACTCTCAATGTGAGAAAGGGCAATGCACGGTATCGAAGAGGCTAGCAATGATGGAAGGGTAAGAGTGCGTATAATCCATGGACTCAACATTAGTCATAAAGAACTCACATATTTATTGCAAAGATCTACAAGTCATCAAAAACCAAGCACTACGCGCATGCTCCTAGGGGGATAGATTGGTAGGAAAAGACCATCGCTCGTCCCAAACCGCCACTCATAAGGAAGACAATCAAAGAACACCTCATGTTTCAAATTTACATAACGTTTACCATACGTGCATGCTACGCGACTTGCAAACTTCAACACAAGTATTTCTCAATTTCACAACTACTCAACTAGCACAACTTTAATATCACTACCTCCATATCTCAAAACAATCATCAAGCATCAAACTTCTCTTAGTATTCAGCACACTCATAAGAAAGTTTTTACTAGTCTTGAATACTTAGCATATTAGGATTAATTTTCCTATTTAAGCAAATTACCATGCTGTTTAAGACTCTCAAAATAATATATGTGAAGCATGAGAGAATAATAGTTTCTATAAAACAAAACCACCGCCGTGCTCTAAAAGATATAAGTGAAGCACTAGAGCAAAAACTATATAGCTCAAAAGATATAAGCGAAGCGCATAGAGTATTCTAATAAATTCCGAATCATGTGTGTCTCTCTCAGAAGGTGTGTACAGAAAAGATGATTGTGATAAACTAAAAAGCAAAGACTCAAATCATACAAGACGCTCCAAGCAAAACACATATCATGTGGTGAATAAAAATATAGCTCCAAGTAAAGTTACTGATGGAAGTAGACGAAAGAGGGGATGCCTTCCGGGGCATCCCCAAGCTTTGGCTTTTTGGTGTCCTTAGATTATCTTGGGGTGCCATGGGCATCCCCAAGCTTAGGCTCTTGCCACTCCTTGTTCCATAATCCATCAAATCTTTTACCCAAAACATGAAAACTTCACAACACAAAACTTAACAGAAAATCTCGTGAGCTCCGTTAGCGAAAGAAAACAAATCACCACTTCAAGGTACTGTAATGAACTCATTCTTTATTTATATTGGTGTTAAACCTACTGTATTCCAACTTCTCTATGGTTTATAAACTATTTTACTAGCCATAGATTCATCAAAATAAGCAAACAACACACGAGAAACAGAATCTGTCAAAAACAGAACAGTGTGTAGTAATCTGTAACTAACGCAAACTTCTGGAACTCCAAAAATTCAGCCAAAATAGGATGACCTAGACAATTTGTTTATTGATCAGCAGCAATTGGAATCAATATTTTATATAACGTTCTGGTGATTTTTAATAATTGTTTTCGTGAACAGAAAGTTTCTGGAATTTTCAGCAAGATCAAATAACTATCATCCAAGAAGATCCTATAGGTTTAAATTGGCACAAACACTAATTAAAACAAATCTAACCAGAGGCTAGATCAAAGATTTATTCTTAAACAGAAGCAAAAAGCAAAAAACTAAAAATAAAATTGGGTTGCCTCCCAACAAGCGCTATCGTTTAACGCACCTAGCTAGGCATAAAAGCAAGGATAGATCTAGGTATTGTCATCTTGGGTCTTTAATTTTTTAGCGGAGTTATCCTCGAATCCGGGAGGTTCTTTACGCTTCCCTTCATATTCCAAGATTTTCAGATCTAAAGAATCCAACCGCTTATTACAAAGAGTAACCAACATATTCATGCGGTGAAGATTTCCACTAACACTCTTAAGAGGTTCAAGAGATTTTTGTAAAATTTTCGTTACTTCGCAAATTTTCTCAAAAACTTGCGTTTCTTCCTGGGTATGATGAGGCCCCTTTTGTTGAGGTAGTGTTCCCACTATACCCTCTATAATTTCATGCGCAATACTGGGATCAATTTCGATAAAATTGCCTTTGGCAATGCAATCCAAGAGTTGTCTATGAGACATATTCAGTCCAACATAAAAATTGCGAAGCAAAATTCTAAAGTTCACCTCTAGGGTAAAATTACGATAAGATTCCATCATTCTAAACCAAGTATCTTTTAAGTTTTCTCCTTGTCTTTGTTTGAAGTGAAGAACTTCAAACTCGGGAGACAACGGAGTAGATAGAGGACTAGCCATTATGACAAAGCAAGCGAAAAAGAGGTGAACGGAGAGACGGCGAATAAAACGGCAAGGGTGAAGTGGGGGAGAGGAAAACGAGAGGAAAATGGCAAATAATGTAATGCGGGAGATAAGAGTTTGTGATGGGTACTTGGTATGTTGACTTTTGCGCAGACTCCCCGGCAACGGCGCCAGAAATCCTTCTAGCTACATCTTGAGCACTGCTTTGGTTTGTTGGGGAACGTAGCAGAAATTCAAAATTTTCTACGCATCACCAAGATCAATCTATGGAGTAATCTAGCAACGAGGGGAAGGGGAGTGCATCTACATACCCTTGTAGATCGCGAGCGGAAGCGTTCAAGAGAACGGGGTTGATGGAGTCGTACTCGTCGTGAGCCAAATCACCGATGATCCTAGCGCCGAACGGACGGCACCTCCGCGTTCAACACACGTACGGAGCAGCAACGTCTCCTCCTTCTTGATCCAGCAAGGGGGGAGGAGAGGTTGATGGAGATCCAGCAGCACGACGGCGTGGTGGTGGAAGTAGCGGGATTCCAACAGGGCTTCGCCAAGCGCTGCGGGAGGAGGGAGATGTGTCACGGGAGGGAGAGGGAGGCGCCAGGGCTTGGATTGCTGCTGCCCTCCCTCCCCCCCACTATATATAGGGCCAAGGGAGAGGGGGGGCGCAGCCATGGCCCTTCCTCCAAGGAAGGGTGCGGCCAGGGAGGAGTCCATCCTCCCCAAGGCACCTCGGAGGTGCCTTCCCCCTTTAGGACTCTCCCTTTATCTTATCTCTTGGCGCATGGGCCTCTTGGGGCTGGTTCCCTTGGCCCATATAGGCCAAGGCGCACCCCCCACAGCCCATGTGGCCCCCCCGGGGCTGGTGGACCCCCGGACCCCTTTCGGCACTCCCGGTACAATACCGATAAAGTGCGAAACTTTTCCGGCGACCAAAATAAGACTTCCCATATATAAATCTTTACCTCCGGACCATTCCGGAACTCCTCGTGACATCCGGGATCTCATCCGGGACTCCAAACAACTTTCGGGTTACCGCATACTAATATCTCTACAACCCTAGCGTCACCGAACCTTAAGTGTGTAGACCCTACGGGTTCGGGAGACATGCAGACATGACCGAGACGACTCTCCGGCCAATAACCAACAGCGGGATCTGGATACCCATGTTGGCTCCCACAAGCTCCTTGATGATCTCATCGGATGAACCATGATGTCGAGGATTCAATCAATCCTGTATTCAATTCCCTTTGTCTATCGGTATGTTACTTGCCCGAGATTCGATTGTCGGTATCCCTATACCTTGTTCAATCTCGTTATCGGCAAGTCTCTTTACTCGTTCCGTAACTCACATCATCCCGTGATCAACTCCTTGGTCACATTGTGCACATTATGATGATGTCCTACCGAGTGGGCCCAGAGATACCTCTTCGTTTACACGGAGTGACAAATCCCAGTCTCGATTCGTGCCAACCCAACAGACACTTTCGGAGATACCTGTAGTGCACCTTTATAGCCACCCAGTTACATTGTGACGTTTGGTACACCCAAAGCATTCCTACGGTATCCGGGAGTTGCACAATCTCATGGTCTAAGGAAATGATACTTGACATTAGAAAAGCTCTGAGCAAACGAACTACACGATCTAGTGCTAGGCTTAGGATTGGGTCTCGTCCATCACATCATTCTCCTAATGATGTGATCCCGTTATCAACGACATCCAATGTCCATGGTCAGGAAACCGTAACCATCTATTGATCAACGAGCCAGTCAACTAGAGGCTTACTAGGGACATGGTGTTGTCTATGTATCCACACATGTATCTGAGTTTCCTATCAATACAATTCTAGCATGGATAATAAATGATTATCATGAACAAGGAAATATAATAATAACCTATTTATTATTGCCTCTAGGGCATATTTCCAACAATCTCCCACTTGCACTAGAGTCAATAATCTAGTTCACATCGCCATGTGATTAACACTCATAGGTCACATCACCATGTGACCAACATCCAAAGAGTTCACTAGAGTCAACAATCTAGTTCACATCACTATGTGATTAACTCAATGTGTTCTGGTTTGATCATGTTATGCTTGAGAGAGAGGTTATTAGTCAACGGGTCTGAACCTTTCAGATCCGTGGGTGCTTTACGAATATCTATGTCATCTTGTGGATGCTACCACGCGCTATTTGGAGCCATTTCAAATAACTGCTCTACTATACGAATCCGGTTTACTACTCAGAGTCATCCGGATTAGTGTCAAAGTTCGCATGGACGTAACCCTTTACGACGAACTCCTTTTCACCTCCATAATCGAGAAAATTCCTTAGTCCACTATATACTAAGGATAAGTTCGACCGCTGTCATGTGATCCATTCCCGTATCACTATTGTACCCCTTGACCAACTCATGGCAAGGCACACTTCATGTGCGGTACACAGCATAGCATACTGTAGAGCCTACGTCTAAAGCATAGGGGACGACCTTCGTCCTTTCTCTCTCTTCTGCTGTGGTCAGGTCTTGAGTCTTACTCAATGCTCACATCTTGTAACACAGCCAAGAACTCCTTCTTTGCTGATCTATTTTGAACTCTTTCAAAATCATGTCAAGGTGTGCGTTCTTTGAAAGTATCATCAGGCGTCTTGATCTATCTCTATAGATCTTGATGCCCAATACGTAAGCAGCTTTATCCAGGTCTTCCTTTGAAAAACTCCTTTCAAACAACCCTTTATGCTTTCCAGAAATTTCACATCATTTCGGATCAACAATATGTCATTCACATATACTTATCAGAAATGTTGTAGCGCTCCCACTCACTTTATTGTAAATACAAGTTTCTAACAAACTTTGTATAAACCCAAAAACTTTGATCACTCCATCAAAGCGTATATTCTGACTCCGAGATGCTTGCTCTAGTCCATGGAAGGATCGCTGGAGCTAGCATACCTTTTAGCATCCTTAGGATCGACAAAACCTTTCTTATTGTATCACATACAACCTTTCCTTACGAAAACTGGTAAGGAAACTTATTTTGACATCCATCTGCCAAATTTCATAAATGCAGCTAATGCTAACATGATTCCGACGGACTTAAGCATCGCTACCGATGAGAAAATCTCATCGTAGTCAACTCCTTGAACTTGTGAAAATTCTCTTTGCCACAAGTCGAGCTTCATAGACGGTAACATTACCGTCCATGCCCGTCTTCTTCTTAAAGATCCATTTATCTCAATGGCTTGCCGATCATCGGGCAAGTTCACCAAAGTCCATGCTTTGTTCTGATACATGGATCCTATCTCGGATTTCATGGCTTCTAACCATTTGTCGGAATATGGGCCCACCATCGCTTCTCCATAGCTCGTAGGTTCAGTATTGTCTAACAACATGATATCTAAGACAGGATTACCGTACTACTCAGGAGTAGTACATATCCTTGTCGACCTACGAGGTTTGGTAGTGACTTGATCCGAAGTTTCATGATCACTATCATAAGCTTCCACTTCAATTGGTGTAGGTGCCACAGGAACAACTTCCTGTGCCCTGCTACACACTAGTTGAAGTGACGGTTCAATAACCTTATCAAGTCTCCACCATCCTCCCACTCAATTCTTTCGAGAGAAACTTTTCCTCGAGATAGGACTCGTTTCTAGAAGCAATTACTTTTGCTTCCAGATCTGAAATAGGAGGTATACCCAACTGTTTTGGGTATTCTATGAAGATGCATTTATCCGCTTTGGGTTCGAGCTTATCGGCCTGAAACTTTTTCACATAAGCATCGCAGCCCCAAACTTTTAAGAAACGACTACTTAGGTTTCTCTAAATGGTGTCGTCTCAACGGAATTGCGTGGTGCCCCTTTTAAAGTGAATGCGGTTATCTCTAATGCCTAACCAATAAACGATAGTGGTAATTCGATAAGAGACATCATGGTATGCACCATATCCAACAGGGTGCAGTTATGATGTTTGGACACACCATCACACTATGGTGTTCCAGGCGGTATTAATTGTGAAACACTTTCCACAATGTCTTAATGTGTGCCAAACTCGTAACTCAGATACTCATCTCTATGATCATATCACAGACATTTTATCTTCTTGTCACGACGATCTTCAACCTCACTCTGAAATTACTTGAACCTTTCAATAATTCAGACTTGTGTTTCATCAAGTAAATACACTCAGCATCTACTCAAATCATCTGTGAAGTTAGAACTTAACGATATCCACTGCATGCCTCAGCACTCATTGGACTGCACACATCAAAATGTATTACATCCAACAAGTTGCTCTCTTGTTCCATCTTACTGAAAACGAGGCTTGTCAGTCATTTTGCCCATGTGGTATGATTTGCATGTCTCAAGTGATTCAAAATCAAGTGAGTCCAAATGATCCATCTCCATGGAGTTTCTTCATGCATATATACCAATAGACATGGTTCGCATGTCTCAATCTTTTCAAAAATGAGTGAGTCCAAAGATCCATCTACATGAAGCTTCTTCATGCGTTCTATACCAATATGACTCAAATGGCAGTGCCACAAGTATGTGGTATTATCATTACTATTTTATATCTTTTGGCACGAACATGTGTATCACTGCGATCGAGATTCATTTTAGGTGCAAGACCATTGAAGGTATTATTCAAATAAACAGAGTAACCATTATTCTCCTTAAATGAATAACCATATTGCGATAAACATAATCCAATCATGTTCAACGCAAACACCAAATCTCGATAGTAGAGGGAGCATGTGATGCTTGATCACATCAACCTTTGGAACACTTCCAACACATATCGTCATCTCACCTTTAGCTAGTCTCCGTTTATTCCGCAGCTTTTATTTCGAGTTACTAACACTTAGCAACCGAACCGGTATCTAATACCCTAGTGCTGCTAGGAGTACTAGTAAAGTACACATTCATATAATGTATATCCAATATACTTCTGTCGACCTTTCCTGCCTTCTCATCTACCAAGTATCTAGGGTAGTTCCGCTTCAGTGACCGTTCCCCTCATTACAGAAGCACTTAGTCTCGGGTTTGGGTTCAACCTTGGGATTCTTCACTAGAGCAGCAAATGATTTGCTGTTTCATGAAGTATCCCTTTTGCCCTTGCCATTCTAGAAACTAGTGGTTTTACTAACCATCAACAATTGATGCTCCTTCTTGATTTCTACTTTCGCGGTGTCAAACATCGCGAGTTGCTCAAGGATCATCATGTCTATCCCTGATATGTTATAGTTCACCACGAAGCTCTAATAGCTTGGTGGCAGTGACTATGGAGAACCATCACTATCTCATCTGGAAGATTAACTCCCACTTGATTCAAGCGATTGTGGTATTTAGACAATCTGAGCACATGCTCAACGATTGAGCTTTTCTCCCTTAGTCTGCAGGCTTAATAAACTTGTCAGAGGTCTCATACCTCTTGACGTGGACACTAGTCTGAAATCCCAATTTCAATCTTCGGAACATCTCATATGTTCTACGACGTTTCAAAACGTCTTTGGTGCCACAATTCTAAACTGTTAGCATTACGCACTGAACTATCACGTAGTCATCAAAACGTGTATGTCAGATGTTTCGCAACATCTACAGACGACGCTGAGGTTCAGCACATCGAGCGGTGCATTAAGGACATAAGCCTTTTGTGCAGCAATGAGGACAATCCTCAGTTTACGGACCTAGTCCGCATAATTGCTACTATCAACTTTCAGCTAAATTTTCTCTAGGAACATATCTTAAACAGTAGAACTAAAGCGTATGACATAATTTGCAAAGACCTTTTGACTATGTTCATGATAATGAAGTTCATCTGATTATTGAATGAACTCCCACTCAGATAGACATCCCTCTAGTCATCTAAGTGATACATGATCCGAGTCAAACTAGGCCGTGTCCGATCATCACGTGAGACGGACTAGTCATCATCGGTGAACATCTCCATGTTGATCGTATCTACTATACGACTCATGTTCGACCTTTTGGTCTCTTGTGTTCCGAGGCCATGTCTGTACATGCTAGGCTCATCAAGTCAACCTAAGTGTTTCGCATGTGTTCCGAGGCCATGTCTGTACATGCTAGGCTCGTCAACACACGTTGTATTCGAACGTTAGAATCTATCACACCCGATCATCACGTGGTGCTTCGAAACAACGAACCTTCGCAACGGTGCACAGTTAGGGGGAACACGTCTCTTGAAATTTTAGTGAGGGATCATCTTATTTATGCTACCGTCGTTCTAAGCAAATAAGATGCATAACATGATAAACATCACATGCAATCAAATAGTGACATGATATGGCCAATATCATTTTGCTCCTTTGATCTCCATCTTCGGGGCACCATGATCATCTTTGTCACCTGCATGACACCATGATCTCCATCATTGTGTCTTCATGAAGTTGTCACGCCAACGATTACTTCTACTTCTATGGCTAACGCGCTTAGCAATAAAGTAAAGTAACTTACATGGCGTTATTCAATGACACGTAGGTCATACAAAAAATAAAGACAACTCCTATGGCTCCTGCCGGTTGTCATACTCATCGACATGCAAGTCGTGATTCCTATTACAAGAATATGATCAATCTCATACATCACATATATCATTCATCACATCTTCTGGCCATATCACATCACATAGCACATGCTGCAAAAACAAGTTAGACGTCCTCTAATTGTTGTTGCAAGTTTTTACGTGGCTTGTATAGGTTTCTAGCAAGAACGTTTCTTACCTACGTAAAACCACAACGTGATATGCCAATTTCTATTTACCCTTCATAAGGACCCTTTTCATCGAATCCGTTCCGACTAAAGTGGGAGAGACAGACACCCGCTAGCCACCTTATGCAACTAGTGCATGTCAGTCGGTGGAACCTGTCTCACGTAAGCGTACGTGTAAGGTCGGTTCGGGCCGCTTCATCCCACAATGCCGCCGAAACAAGATAAGACTAGTAGCGGCAAGAAGAATTGACAACATCGACGCCCACAACTACTTTGTGTTCTACTCGTGCATAGAAACTACGCATAGACCTAGCTCATGATGCCACTGTTGGGGAACGTAGCAGAAATTCAAAATTTTCTACGCATCACCAAGATCAATCTATGGAGTAATCTAGCAACGAGGGGAAGGGGAGTGCATCTACATACCCTTGTAGATCGCGAGCGGAAGCGTTCAAGAGAACGGGGTTGATGGAGTCGTACTCGTCGTGATCCAGATCACCGATGATCCTAGCGCCGAACGGACGGCACCTCCGCATTCAACACACGTACGGAGCAGCGACGTCTCCTCCTTCTTGATCCAGCAAGGGGGGAGGAGAGGTTGATGGAGATCCAGCAGCACGACGGCGTGGTGGTGGAAGTAGCGGGATTCCAACAGGGCTTCGCCAAGCGCTGCGGGAGGAGGGAGATGTGTCACGGGAGGGAGAGGGAGGCGCCAGGGCTTGGATTGCTGCTGCCCTCCCTCCCCCCCCCCACTATATATAGGGCCAAGGGAGAGGAGGGGCAGCCTTGGCCCTTCCTCCAAGGAAGGGTGCGGCCAGGGAGGAGTCCATCCTCCCCAAGGCACCTCGGAGGTGCCTTCCCCCTTTAGGACTCTCCCTTTATCTTATCTCTTGGCGCATGGGCCTCTTGGGGCTGGTTCCCTTGGCCCATATAGGCCAAGGCGCACCCCCCACAGCCCATGTGGCCCCCCGGGGCTGGTGGACCCCTTGGTGGACCCCCGGACCCCTTTCGGCACTCCCGGTACAATACTGATAAAGTGCGAAACTTTTCCGGCGACCAAAATAAGACTTCCCATATATAAATCTTTACCTCCGGACCATTCCGGAACTCCTCGTGACGTCCGGGATCTCATCCGGGACTCCAAACAACTTTCGCGTTACCGCATACTAATATCTCTACAACCCTAGCGTCACCGAACCTTAAGTGTGTAGACCCTACGGGTTCGGGAGACATGCAGACATGACCGAGACGACTCTCCGGCCAATAACCAACAGCGGGATCTGGATACCCATGTTGGCTCCCACATGCTCCTCGATGATCTCATCGGATGAACCACGATGTCGAGGATTCAATCAATCCCGTATTCAATTCCCTTTGTCTATCGGTATGTTACTTGCCCGAGATTCGATCGTCGGTATCCCTATACCTTGTTCAATCTCGTTACCGGCAAGTCTCTTTACTCGTTCCGTAACTCACATCATCCCGTGATCAACTCCTTGGTCACATTGTGCACATTATGATGATGTCCTACCGAGTGGGCCCAGAGATACCTCTCCGTTTACACGGAGTGACAAATCCCAGTCTCGATTCGTGCCAACCCAACAGACACTTTCGGAGATACCTGTAGTGCACCTTTATAGCCACCCAATTACGTTGTGACGTTTGGTACACCCAAAGCATTCCTACGGTATCCAGGAGTTGCACAATCTCATGGTCTAAAGAAATGATACTTGACATTAGAAAAGCTCTGAGCAAACGAACTACACGATCTAGTGCTAGGCTTAGGATTGGGTCTCGTCCATCACATCATTCTCCTAATGATGTGATCCCGTTAGCAACGACATCCAATGTCCATGGTCAGGAAACCGTAACCATCTATTGATCAACGAGCCAGTCAACTAGAGGCTTACTAGGGACATGGTGTTGTCTATGTATCCACACATGTATCTGAGTTTCCTATCAATACAATTCTAGCATGGATAATAAACGATTATCATGAACAAGGAAATATAATAATAACCTATTTATTATTGCCTCTAGGGCATATTTCCAACATGGTTTTCCCTTGAAGAGGAAAGGGTGATGCAGTAAAGTAGCGTAAGTATTTCCCTTAGTTTTTGAGAACCAAGGTATCAATCCAGTAGGAGGCCACGCTCAAGTCCCTCGCACCTACACAAACAAATAAAAACCTCGCAGCCAACGCAATAAAGGGGTTGTCAATCCCTTCACGGTCACTTACGAAAGTAAGATCTGATAGATATGATAAGATAATATTTTTGGTATTTTTATAATAAAGATGCAAAGTAAAAAAATGAAATAAAAATAGCTAAGTGTTGGAAGATTAATATGATGGAAAATAGACCCGGGGGCCATAGGTTTCACTAGTGGCTTCTCTCAAGAGCATAAGTATTACGGTGGGTGAACAAATTACTGTTGAGCAATTGATAGAATTGAGCATAGTTATGAGAATATCTAGGTCTGATCATGTATATAGGCATCACGTCCGTGACAAGTAGACCGACTCCTGCCTGCATCTACTACTATTACGCCACACATCGATCGCTATCCAGCATTCATCTAGAGTATTAAGTTCAAAATAACAGAGTAACGCTTTAAGTAAGACGACATGATGTAGAGGGATAAACTCATGCAATATGATATAAACCCCATCTTGTTATCTGTGCGCCCCCGATTTGACTGTACACTAATCATACACGCAACATGTACGATCAAGATCAGGGACTCACGGGAAGATATCACAACACAACTCTAAAAATAAAAATAAGTCATACAAGCATCATAATACAAGCCAGGGGCCTCGAGGGCTCGAATACAAGTGCTCGATCATAGACGAGTCAGCGGAAGCAACAATATCTGAGTACAGACATAAGTTAAACAAGTTGCCATAAGATGGCTAGCACCAAACTGGGATACAAATCGAAAGAGGCGCAGGCCTCCTGCCTGGTATCCTCCTAACTACTCCTGGTCGTCGTCAGCGGCCTGCACATAGTAGTAGGCACCTCCGGTGTAGTAGGAGTCATCGTCGACGGTGGCGTCTGGCTTCTGGGCTCGAGCATCTGGTTGCGACAACCAGGTAGAAGGGAAAGGGGGAAAAGAGGGAGAAAAGCAACCGTGAGTACTCATCCAAAGTACTCGCAAGCAAGGAGCTACACTACATATGCATGGGTATATGTGTAAAGGGCCATATCGATGGACTGAACTGCAGAATGCCAGAATAAGAGGAGGATAGCTAATCATGTCAAAGACTATGCTTCTGGCCACCTCCATCTTGCAGCATGTAGGAGAGAGTAGATGGTAAGTTCACCAAGTAGTATCGTATAGCATAATCCTACCCGGCGATCCCCTCCTCGTCGCCCTGTTAGAGAGCGATCACCGGGTTGTATCTGGCACTTGGAAGGGTGTGTTTTATTAAGTATCCGGTTCTAGTTGTCATAAGGTCAAGGTACAACTCCGGGTCGTCCTTTTACCGAGGGACACGGCTATTCGAATAGATTAAATTCCCTGCAGGGGTGCACCACATAACCCAACACTCTCGATCCCCTTTGGCTGGACACACTTTCCTGAGTCATGCCCGGCCTCGGAAGATCAATACGTCGCAGCCCTACCTAGGCACAACAGAGAGGTCAGCACGCCGGTCTAAATCCTATGGCGCAGGGGTCTGGGCCCATCGCCCATTGCACACATGCACGTTGCGAGGGCGGCCGGAAGCAGACCTAGCCTAGCAGGCGTTCCTGTCCAATCCGGCGCGCGCCGCTCAGTCGCTGACGTCACGAAGGCTTCGGCTGATACCACGACGTCGAGTGCCCATAACTGTTCCCGCGTAGCTGGTTAGTGCATATAGGCCAGTGGCCAGACTCAGATCAAATACCAAGATCTCGTTAAGCGTGTTAAGTATCCGCGAACGCCGACCAGGGCCAGGCCCACCTCTCTCCAAGGTGGTCTCAACCTGCCCTGTCGCTCCGCCACAAAGTAACAGCCGGGGGCCGTCGGGAACCCAGGCCCACCTCTACCGGGATGGAGCCACCTGCCCCTTCAGCCCCCATCTCCGAAGAGTATTATAAGTAATGTAACAATATCAAGTATATAGCATATGCCCGTGATCACCTCCCGAAGGGATCACAGCCTAGTAGTATAGCATGGCAGACGGACAAGAGAGTAGGGACACTGATGGAACACTAGCATCCTATACTAAGCAGTAGGATAGCAGGTAAAGGTAACAACTGTAGCAACAATGACAGGCTATGCATCAGAATAGGATTAACCGAAAGCAGTAACATGCTACACTACTCTAATGCAAGTTGTATAGAGAAGAATAGGCGATATCTGCTGATCAGGGTGGGCTTGCCTGGTTGCTCTGGCAAGTAGGGGTCGTCAACAGCGTAGTCGGTCGGGGCACCAGCAGCGACGTCGGTCTCGTAGTCTACCGGAGAGAAGAGGGGGAAGAAACAATGAATATAATGCAAACATAAGCATGACGATGGAAGACATGACAAGGCGCGGTGCTAGGTGTGCCCTAACATGGTAGGAGGTGGTACCGGCGAAGGGGGAAAACATCCGGGAAAGTATTCCCGGTGTTTCGAGTTTTCGGAGAGATGAATCGGAGGGGAAAAGTTGCGAGTTTGATATGCTAGGGGAGTGTGGTGAACGAACGGGCTGCGTATCCGGATTCGTCTCGTCGTTCTGAGCAACTTTCATGTACAAAGTTTTTTCATCTGAGCTATGGTTTATTTTATATGATTTTCTAAAGTTTTAAATCATTATTAGAATTTATGTAATTATTTTCAATTCGACATTATTCAGAATAGTGCATGCTGATGTCGTCATGACGTCAGCATGACGTCAGCAGTCAACAGAGGTGTTGACTAGTCAACCTG
Organism: Aegilops tauschii subsp. strangulata; assembly: GCF_002575655.3. Lineage (NCBI taxonomy): Eukaryota > Viridiplantae > Streptophyta > Magnoliopsida > Poales > Poaceae > Aegilops > Aegilops tauschii. Next base: position 432,773,424 of record NC_053035.3, read on the forward strand.
ACGTGTGGGTCCAGTGGGACCCACCTGTCATACTCTGTTTAGGTTAATTAGGGTTTAGCTAAACTAATTACTATTTAATTAAAGTAACAAGTTAATCATATTAATTAAATAGCATTATTTAAGTTAATTAATTAATATTTTATTTACTATTTATCTTTTTTTAATCTTTTTATATATTTTTTTCTTAAATCGTTCTGGGGCTGGGCCCCACATGTCTGTGGCCCAGAGGGCCATAGCGGTTCGGGCGGTAGCGGGTGCGGGCGCCCCCGAGCGAGCGCTCGCCCGCAGGGCGGGACGAGGCCAGCAAGGACGGGCGGTCACCGGAGGGGGATGCCGGCGGGAGAGCAGCAGGGCGGCGCCGGAGTGGGGCCGCGGGCCAGAGGGGGAGTGGCCGTGGCCGAGCCAGACGGCCAGGACGAGGCACGGGCGCCAGGGCGCGGGGGAGGTCGACGTGGCCGCGGGTCGAGCTCGCGTCCATGGTGGATGGCGGGCGAGATGGCGCAGAGAGGAGGAGGTCGTGGGTGCGGTGAGCGCAGTGAGGGCGGTCGCGGGCGCGACCAGGGGCGGTGGTCAGAGGCATGCGCCGGTGCGGTGAGCACGTTCGGGGCCCGGTCGGCGAGTGTGCATTGCGACGGAGGGGAAGAGGAGGAGGGGGGAAGGCCCGGGGCCTCACCGGGGTTCGCAGGGTCAAGGGCAGCGGTGCTCGAGGTGGGGGACGGGGACGACGTGGGCGGCGTGAAGGCAGACCGGTGGGGAGGAGGAAGGAGGTCGTCGAGGGAGCTCCGGCGTCGAGGCCTCGGCGGCGGCGACGGCTCAGTCGGTCCTGGCGGCGGGTCGTTCCCTGCCCCGATCCAGATCCACTCCGGGCGGGGTGGGGAGACGAGGTGGATCGGGGGAGGAGTGGGGGTTACGGGCGACGTGGGTTAGGGTTTGGGGGGTTATGCGGGCGCCGGCCGGGCCGGCCTGGCTAGCCCAGTGGCCAGTTGGACCGAGGCCCAGCGGGGAGGGGGTCCTTTTCCTTCTTTTTGTTTGTTCTGCCTTTTTTATTCTATTTCTTTTCTCTTTTCTGTTTCCTTTTATTTTTGTTTTATAAAATTTAAAAGCGACAACTAATTTGGTGTTATTAAATAGTCACAGCCCCAAATACTTTGGCACTTTAAATAAAGTATTTTGCATTTGCTTATTACTTTAAAAGCACTTTAGATAATTGTTTTATCATTGGTTTAGTTTATTTAGTGCATTTAAGTATTTTATTAAAAGATGATTTCTTCACCAACATTTATTATGGATTATTTGACACATTAGGAACAATTTAGTTTTGACTTTTGAAAACTTTAATTGTTTGACTTTGATTCAAACTTGAATTTGGATCGGTTCTAAACTAACGCGAGATTATCAACAGTAATCGAGGTGACATGGCATCATTACCAGAGGGTTACTATAGCTTGATTACCCGGGCGTGACAATTCTCCACCACTACAAGAAATCTCGTCCCGAGATTTAAGAGGTGGAGTAAGGGGAAGGAATTGATTACGAAATTCTAACGGATCTTCTCGGTCTTGGTTGCTCTTCTCGAAGAGGACGATCCATTACGTTGAGGTCTTCATTTCTCCGCTTCAGGTCATCATGATGAAGTCGTCATCATTCCTTCGGGATTTCCATCGTACTTACGAAAGAATAAAGGGTGGGTATTCTGGGAGAACGGACCTCTACAATGTTTGCTTATCTAGCAGATAACATCAGGGAAGGTGGCGGAAAGTAACTCTCGAATTGAAACCTTAGACATTATCAAGAGAAAAGTGAGGAGGTATCATGAGAAGTTTCGAGCGGATAGACAATCGTTCGCTGCCTGAAACAGAGTGTGAAAGGGGTTCAAGGCAACGGGAATAAGTATTGTGTCTAATACCAGAATTGATGATCACAGGGAAGGTGGCTCGTGAATTACATACGAAGCCAAGCGTGAGGAATATCTTTGGAAACAAGGTGTACAGGAGAGTCAGGTTTCGATCCTGTGGAACTGTGGGTTATGGGCCCACCATGTGGGTTAAAAGTAGGAAGGGCGATGACGTCTTGCACGATCATGTAAGCAAGGCATGTCCGAGGTTAGCCTTTCAGTTATATGTCAGTAACAACGTTGGTACCAAGGGCGAGGGACGAAGAGAACCATTTTCCTGCTCGTTGAATGAGGCGGACCAATAGGCAAAGTACTCGTCCATCGGTGGTTACCGGAATGTCATCAACAATAGTAACAGGGTCTTACTGACAGAATTGTACACCGAGGTGTTTACATAAGCAGAAGAATATTACTTCTTAGATCACAAGAAGGTTTAAACAAACCAACGGAAAGGAAAAGTGGTTATCAGGTTTAAACAGAACAATGGAAGGGAAAATGTGTATACAGACATATTTCGGGGGTATATCCTTCCCAAGGACAAGCGGAGCATGATATCCATGACAGGATAGAAAGTAGAAAACCATTTAGGTAAGGGGGGAGGAACCTCATGATATTACCCATACAACGGTGTTAGGATAAATGATAAAGAAAATTAGCATTGTGCTTCAAATGCTCTTATTGAAAATCGGATTACCACAGACATGCTTCGAGATAGCATTGACATGGTCTTCAAGCAAAGGTCAGACTTTGGATTCACAAAGGATCCATCAGGAACAACTTATAGAATAAGTCTTACAATTTCCTCATGAAAGAATGGCTAAACTTGCTAAAAAGGATACTATAACAATAGGTCCTCCGCCCAGGTGTGCTAGGCATGACATCACCTTACCGGATCTTATAAAGACCTATGCTATAACTCTTGGAAAAAATGTTCCAACCATCCTATCTGACCGAGATTCAGATCTGATTGGTGTCAGGATACCTCAGACTCAAGATGCCTGAGAAGAAAAGGTGCAACACAAATTGACAAGTTGACATTGTAAGATCCTCGGGAAATGAACTATGGAAGCGAGTTTCAAAACAAGAGTTCATCATTAAATCAAGGAGAGGGTGAGGAGGTGACTGATGGACTCAGCGCCAAACCATTGAGAATTCCAAGAAGATGGATTTCCACAATCATGTGAACATGGAGATAACATTTGTCAAATCAAATGGTATAATGATGTATGCTCGAGGAAAACATACACAATTTAACAATGATAGAAGGGTGCACCCTGAAATCTGGACTGGGTAGCACGATCAATGTTTGAATGATGATTCAATAAGCAATAGACTTAGAATGAAACTATCGACTGTGAACTTCAAATCAATAGGGTTGCTAGAATTTTAAGTCGCACAGCATAGTTCAATTGTCGGTTTTCCGATTAGAAACAACACGGGGACCAAGGAATGATCGGAGATGGCAGGAAGTATCACTTGTACCAAGAATGCATAATAGGTGGTGAAATTCTCACGACGTTATTGACATAAAAGATGGTAATACTCCAAGGTAAAGAAGAACAATTGCTGGATAGCATGGATCTCAAGGTATAACACGAAACACGAACAAGTTTGTGTTGAACGGAAGGCAATAAAGTGGTCGATGATAACACCAATCATCGAGGGCAAGGATGGTATTCCTCTTCAAGAATTCAATTGATATCCTAGAAGAGCATCAAAATGTTGATGATGATCACGACACAATTGTCGAGAGATTTCACGAAGAAGCAATCGAACAGCGACGACATCAAGAAAAAGCAATGGTGAAGCTAAGGGTCATTGGAACCACAGATACGACACACACTCGGAATCAAGCATGATGTTCAAGGCAGAATGATAAGACGAGGAAGATCGATTGTAAGATTAGCTCACCGTCGAAATTTGTGCTCCGGGAAGAAGGACCCGGTAGCACAGTTAAAATTTAACACGATAATGATATAGCCAATCAGGCTAGGAATGACGTGATCGAGTACAAACTCGCAAGTAAAGAAGATTACTAAGAGTTGTTTAATCGCAACGCGGACTCGATTCAGTTATCGATGTCCTTGAGTGTTTAATAACTCGAAGCCCATTAGAAACTGTAATAAGTGAGAATGTAGTACTTGATGAAGAACTCATAAGAAGTTATGCAGTTCCAAGATAATCTCAAGATACCAGGGGGTAATACTCGACGACGAATCAAGGTAGAGGTTGGACTGGGGTATTGCTCTGCAAAAGACAAGTGCTTAAACTTGCACGAGAAATGGTATTTAAAGGAGAACATGGTTGGAACCACGATTGCAAAAGGCCAGATCCCAGATATAAGATGAACTTATACCAAAGGAATAATTAATTTAAGAGAAGCTTTAATGATAAGAGCTACATCGTGTCCATGGGCATGAACATAAAGTTCAAGGTCGACTCCCACTTCTCCAATGCATAACCTTTCATTCACTTCTCACTTTCGAAAAATTTGTAGTGTTGAAATTTTATCTGGCAAAATACCAGAAGAGTACGACTCATAAAAACTTTCGAGTTCACACATATTATGGAAGGCATAGGTTCAACCCATCGGGGCATCGTGGAAACATATACCACAAGCTTCAATAGTAATTATCACCAGCTCGAAAGTAGAGCATGGTTGACAAAGCAGAGGATACAATTTACCAAAGGCATTATATACCTGTGGAAAGGCTCACAAGGTTATTGAATATGAAGGACGATGTCGGATGAAATCCAACAATGGATCGGGTGATCCACAACGGAGCTGATGTGAGTATCGGTACTCAATCAGAGGAAGAAAGAATGCACGGGCATCATATTATAGAACATCTGAATAATTTGATGCTTAGATAACAAAGGAATTATGATTTCCAAAACAAAGGATCAGAAGCAGACGCTCTGATCAAGGATGGATAAGTTGGATAGACCAGAGGCACAATTGACGACAATTAGTTTGGTCGAGAACCAGCTCATGTTTAAAATGACGTCTGAGCCGGAAGGATGAATTCTAGGATCTGATTGAGGATTGCGAGCATTCGCAACAAATTGAATCAACGGTCTCAAAATGATAATGACAAGAGATGCCAATAAGATTATAGACTTATGGGATTAACCATAATGCAAGCAAGTAAGAATTTCAAGAGCAATAGGCTACTCAGGATTTTCGGAAGTTCAAATAGTATTTTGAAGACTTTTGTGAAATACATGAATCAACTGGGGATGAGCAAATATCCGGTGAGTGCTAGAAATTATCCATAGTGGTATTCATGTGCAAAGAACAACAAGGCAGTAAGCTCAAAGGATTCTCGGAGCAACAGAGAGAATTTCGGGGTATCTTGTAATAACAAGATCAACTGGGAAGCATTGTATGAATGGCGAGTATACGTGGTTATCCACAGGGATTTATCGATGGAAGGGAATTGCAAAAGCGACGCCATAAAGTCTGAAGAGAACATCGGAGAGTATCTACGGATTCTTCGGTGCAGCAGGCGATCATTTGCACTAAGGGCTCTCCGGATGAAAGTATTTACGAGATCCTAGAGTCAAAGTTAGTAAATTCATTTAAACCCGAATAGACGAGAGATCAGAGTCCCAGAGTATAGATGAGGAATAAAAGATCCTAATACCACCCAATCGCGACGTGGGCCCGTAAGCCACACAGCCATGTTAGTAAAAGTTTTGCAATGACTAGACTCAACTTCGGCCAAGGAGTGTGGAAGGGGGATTCCTACAGGCAGTCGGCTCTGATACCAACTTGTGACGCCCCCGATTTGACCGTACACTAATCATACACGCAATGCGTACGATCAAGATCAGGGACTCACTGGAAGATATCACAACACAACTCTAAAAATAAAAAGAAGTCATACTAGCATTGTAATACAAGCCAGGGGCCTCGAGGGCTCGAATACACGTGCTCGATCATAGACGAGTCAACGGAAGCAACAATATCTGAGTACAGACATAAGTTAAACAAGTTGCCATAAGATGGCTAGCACCAAACTGGGAGATAGATCGAAAGAGGCGCAGGCCTCCTGCCTGGGATCCTCCGAACTACTCCTGGTCGTCGTCAGCGGCCTGCACGTAGTAGTAGGCACCTCCGGTGTAGTAGGAGTCATCGTCGACGGTGGTGTCTGGCTCCTGGGCTCCAGCATCTGGTTGCGACAACCAGGTAAAAGGGAAAGGGGGAAAAGAGGGAGAAAAGCAACCATGAGTACTCATCCAAAGTACTCGCAAGCAAGGAGCTACACTACATATGCATGGGTATATGTGTAAAAGGCCATATCGTTGGACTGAACTGCAGAATGCCAGAATAAGAGGGGGATAGCTAATCCTGTCGAAGACTACGCTTCTGGCCACCTCCATCTTGCAGCATGTTGGAGAGAGTAGATGGTAAGTTCACCAAGTAGCATCGTATAGCATAATCCTACCCGGCGAGCCCCTCCTCGTCGCCCTGTTAGACAGCGATCACCGGGTTGTATCTGGCACTTGGAAGGGTGTGTTTTATTAAGTATCCGGTTCTAGTTGTCATAAGGTCAAGGTACAACTCCGGGTCATCCTTTTACCGAGGGACACGGCTATTCGAATAGATAAACTTCCCTGCAGGGGTGCACCACATAACCCAACACGCTCGATCCCCTTTGGCCGGACAAACTTTCCGGGATCATGCCCGGCCTCGGAAAATCAACATGTCACAACCCTACCTAGGCATAACAGAGAGGTCAGCACGCCGGTCTAAATCCTATGGCGCAGGGGTCTGGGCCCATCGCCCATTGCACACCTGCACGTTGCAAGGGCGGCCGGAAGCAGACCTAGCCTAGCAGGCGTTCCTGTCCAATCCGGCGCGCGTCGCTTAGTCGCTGACGTCACGAAGGCTTCGGCTGATACCACGACGTCGAGTGCCCATAACTGTTCCCGCGTAGCTGGTTAGTGCGTATAGGCCAGTGGCCAGACTTATATCAAATACCAAGATCTCGTTAAGCGTGTTAAGTATCCGCGAACGCCGACCAGGGCGAGGCCCACCTCTCTCCTAGGTGGTCTCAACCTGCCCCGTCGCTCCGCCACAAAGTAACAGCCGGGGGCCGTCGGGAACCCAGGCCCACCTCTACCGGGATGGAGCCACCCGCCCCTTCAGCCCCCATCTCCGAAGAGTATCATAAGTAATGTAACAATATCAAGTATATAGCATATGCCCGTGATCACCTCCCAAAGGGATCACGGCCCTGTAGTATAGCATGGCAGACGGACAAGAGAGTAGGGCCACTGATGGAACACTAGCATCCTATACTAAGCAGTAGGATAGCAGGTAAAGGTAACAACTGTAGCAACAATGACAGGCTATGCATCAGAATAGGATTAACCGAAAGCAGTAACATGCTACACTACTCTAATGCAAGCTGTATAGAGAAGAATAGGCGATATCTGGTGATCAAGGGGGGGCTTGCCTGGGTGCTCTGGCAAGTAGGGGTCGTCAACAGCGTAGTCGGTCGGGGCACCAGCAGCGACGTCGGTCTCGTAGTCTACCAGAGAGAAGAGGGGGAAGAAACAATGAATATAATGCGAACATAGGCATGACGATGGAAGACATGACAAGGCGCGGTGCTAGGTGTGCCCTAACGTGGTAGGAGGTGGTACCGGCGAAGGGGGAAAACATCCGGGAAAGTATTCCCGGTGTTTCGCATTTTCGGACAGATGAATCGGAGGGGAAAAGTTGCGAGTTTGATATGTTAGGGGTGTGTGGTGAACGAACGGGCTGCGTATCCGGATTCGTCTCGTCATTCTGAGCAACTTTCATGTACAAAGTTTTTTCATCTAAGCTATGGTTTATTTTATATGATTTTCTAAAGTTTTAAATCATTTTTAAAATTTATTTAATTATTTTTAATTTGACATTATTCAGAATAGTGCATGCTGATGTCGTCATGACGTCAGCATGACATCAGCAGTCAACAGAGGTGTTGACTAGTCAACCTGACGTGTGGGTCCAGTGGGACACACCTGTCATACTCTGTTTAGGTTAATTAGGGTTTAGCTAAACTAATTACTATTTATTAAACTAACAAGTTAATCAGATTAATTAAATAGGATTATTTAAGTTAATTAACTAATTAATTAATATTTTATTTACTATTTATCTTTTTAATCTTTTATATACATATTTATTTATTTATTTTCTTAAATCGTTCTCGGGCTGGGCCCCACATGTCTGTGGCCCAGAGGGGCCATAGCGGTTCGGGCGGTAGCGGGTGCGGGCGCACCCGAGCGAGCGCTCGCCCGCAGGGCGGGACGAGGCCAGCGAGGTCGGGCGGTCACCGGAGGGGGACGCCGGCGGGAGAGCAGCAGGGCGGCGCCGGAGTGGGGCCGCGGGCCAGAGGGGGAGTGGCCGTGGCCGAGCCGGACGGCCGGGACGAGGCATGGGCGCCAGGGCGCGGGGGAGGTCGACGCGGCCGCGGGTCGAGCTCGCGTCCATGGTGGATGGCGGGCGAGATGGCGCAGAGAGGAGGAGGTCGTGGGTGCGGTGAGCGCGGGCGCGGGCGCGACCAGGGGCGGTGGTCAGAGGCATGCGGCGGTGCGGTGAGCACATTCGGGGCCCGGTCGGTGAGTGTGCACGGCGACGGAGGGGAAGAGGAGGAGGGGGAAGGCCCGGGGCCTCGCCGGGGTTCGCAGGGTCAAGGGCAGCGGTGCTCAAGGTGGGGGGACAGGGACGACATTGGCGGCGTGGAGGCAGACCGGTGGGGAGGAGGAAGCAGGTCGTCGAGGGAGCTCCGACGTCGTGGCCTCCGGGGAGGTACTCGGCGGCGGCGACGGCGCAGTCGGTCCGGGCGGCGGGGTCGTTCCCTGCCCCGATCCAGATCCACTCGGGGCGGGGTGGGGAGACGAGGGGGATCGGGGAAGGAGTGGGGGTTGCGGGCGACGTGGGTTAGGGTTTTGGGGGTTATGGGGGCGCCGGCCGGGCCGGCCTGGCTAGCCCAGTGGCGAGCTGGGCCGAGGCCCAGCGGGGAGGGGGGTTCTTTTCCTTCTTTTTCTCCTGCCTTTTTTATTCTATTTCTTTTTTTATTCTATTTCTTTTATTTTTGTTTTGTAAAATGTAAAAGCGACAACTAATTTGGTGTTATTAAATAGGTCACAGCCCCAAATACTTTGGCACTTTAAATAAAGTATTTTGCATTTGCTTATTACTTTAAAAGCACTTGAGATAATTGTTTTATCGTTGGTTTAGTTTATTTAGTGCATTTAAGTATTTTATTAAAAGATGATTGCTTCACCAACATTTATTATGGATTATTTGACACATTAGGAACAATTTAGTTTTGACTTTTGAAAACTTTAATTGTTTTGACTTTGATTCAAACTTGAATTTAGATCGGTTCTAAACTAACGCGAGATTATTAACAGTAATCGAGGTGACATGGCATCATTACCAGAGGGTTACTGTAACTTGATTACCCGGGCGTCACATTATCCTAGATGGCAACAATACAATACGTGCCTTGCTGCCCCTGCTGTCACTGGGAAAGGACACCGCAAGATTGAACCCAAAGCTAAGCACTTCTCCCATTGCAAGAAAGATCAATCTAGTAGACCAAACCAAACTGATAATTCGAAGAGGCTTGCAAAGATAACCAATCATACATAAAAGAATTCAGAGGAGATTCAAATATTGTTCATAGATAAACTTGATCATAAACCCACAATTCATCGGTCTCAACAAACACACTGCAAAAGAAGATTACATATAATAGATCTCCACGAGAATCGTGGAGAACTTTGTATTGAGATCCAAAAACAGAGAAGAAACCATCTAGCTAATAACTATGGACCCGAAGGTCTGAGGTAAACTACTCAAACATCATCGGAGAGGCTATGGTGTTGATGTAGAAGCCCTCCGTGATCAATGCCCCCTCCGGCAGGACGCCGGAAAAGGCCCCAAGATGGGATTTCACGGGCACAGAAGGTTGCGGCGGTGGAATTATGTTTCCGTGGATGCTTCTGTTGGTTTGGGGGTACGTAGGTATATATAGGAGGAAGAAGTACGTTGGTGGAGCAACTTGGGCCCCACGAGGGTGGAGGGCGCGCCCAGGGGTGGAGGATCGACAAAACCTTCTGGTTGCATCATATACAACTCTTCTTTGAGATATCCATTAAGGAATGCAGTTTTGACATCCATTTGCCAAATTTCGTAAAATGCGGCAATTTCTAACATGCAATAAAGAGACAACCATAAGGCTCTTCCCAGTTGCCGATAACTTTAACAAAACATGATCATCTCATACAACAATTTATATCGCATCACGTCTTCACCGTATCACATCACAACATGCCCTGGAAAAACAAGTTAGACGTCCTCTACTTTGTTGGTGCAAGTTTTACGTGGCTGCTACAGGCTTCTAGCAAGAACCGTTCTTACCTACACATCAAAACCACAATGATTTCTCGTCAAGTGTGTTGTTTTAACCTTCAACAAGGACCAGGCGTAGTCACACTCGATTCAACTAAAGTTGGAAAAATAGACACCCACTAGCCACCTGTGTGCGAAGCACGGCGGTAGAACCAGTCTCATGAACGTAGTCATGTAATGTCGGTCTGGGCCGCTTCATCCAACAATACCGCCGAATCAAAGTATGACATGCTGGTAAGCAGTATGACTATTATCGCCCACAACTCTTTGTGTTCTACTCATGCATAAAACATCTACGCATAGACCTGGCTCGGATGCCACTGTTGGGGAACATAGTATTTCAAAAAAAAATCCTACGATCACGCAAGATCTATCCAGGAGAAGCATAGCAACGAGCGGGGAGAGTGTGTCCACGTACCCTCATAGACCGAAAGCGGAACCGTTTAGTAACGCGGTTGATGTAGTCGAACGTCTTCGCCATCCAACCGATCCAAGTACCAAACGCACGGCACCTCCGCGATTAGCACACGTTCAGCTCGGTGACGTCCCACGAACTCTTGATCCAGTTGAGGCCGAGGGAGAGTTTCGTCAGCACGACGACATGGTGACTGTGATGATGAAGTTACCGGCGCAGGGCTTCGCCTAAGCACTACGACGATATGACCGAGGTGTAAAACACTGGAGGGGGCACCGCACACGGCTAAGAGATTGTCTGTTGTGCCTTTGGGGTGCCCCTGCCCCCGTATATAACGGAGGGAGGGGGAAGCTGACCTAGGAGGGGCACGCCTATAGGGGGAGTCCAACGAGGAGTCCCAATCCTAGTTGGATTTCCCTTCCTTTTCCAAGAGGGGGGAGAGGGAAGGAGTAGGGGAGGGAGAAGGAAAGAGAGGGCGGCGCCGCCCCCTCCCTAGTCCAATTCGGACTTGCCATGGGGGGGCCACCCCTTGAGGCACTTCTCTCCTTTCCCGTATGGCCCATTAAGGCCCACTACTTGAGATATCCATTAAGGAATGCAGTTTTGACATCCATTTGCCAAATTTCGTAAAATGCGGCAATTGCTAACACGACGTTCGGACACACCATTACATTGTGGTGTTCCAGGTGGCGTGAGTTGCGAAGCTATTTCACATTGTTTCAAATGAAGACCAAACTCGTAACTCAAATATCCGCCTCCACAATCAGATCGTACAAACTTTATTTTCTTGTTACGATGATTTTCCACTTCACTCTGAAATTCTTTGAACTTTTCAAATGTTTCAGACTTTATGTTTCATCAAGTAGATATACCCATATCTGCTCAAATCATCTGTGAAGGTTAGAAACTAACGATACCCGCCGCGAGCCTCAACACTCATCGGACCGCATACATCAGTATGTATTATTTCCAACAAGTCTGTTGCTCGCTCCATTATTCTGGAGAACGGAGTGTTAGTCATCTTGCCCATGAGGCATGGTTCGCAAGCATCAAGTGATTCATAATCAAGTGATTCCAAAAGCCCATCAACATGGAGTTTCTTCATGCGCTTTACACCAATATGACCTAAACGGTAGTGCCACAAATATGTTGCACTATCATTATCAACTTTGCATCATTTGGCATCAATATTATGAATATGTGTATCCTTACGATCAAGATTCAATAAACCATTTATATTAAGTGTATGACCATAGAAGGTTTTATTCATGTAAACAGAACAATAATTATTCTTTGACTTAAATGAATAACCGTATTGCAATAAACATGATCCAATCATATTCATGCTCAACGCAAACACCAAATAACATTTGTTTTGGTCCAACACTAATCTCGAAGGTAGAGGGAGTGTGCGATGGTGATCTTATCAACCTTGGAATCATTTCCAACACACATCGTCACTTCGCCCATAACTAGTCTGTGTTCATTCTGCAACTCCTATTTTTAGTTACCTAAACCAGTATCAAATACTGAGGGGTTGCTATAAACACTAGTAAAGTACATATCAATAACATGTATATCAAATATACTTTTGTTCACTTTGCCATCCTTCTTATCCGCCAAGTATCTAGGGCGGTTCCACTTCCAGTGACCATTTCCTTTGAAGTAGAAGCACTCAGTTCCAGGCTTGGGTCTAGCTTTCGGATTCTTCATGGGAGCTGCAACTTGCTTGCTATTCTTCTTTGAAGTTCCTCTTTCTTTCCCTTTGCCCTTTTCTTGAAACTAGTGGTCTTGTAAACCACACTTGGTGCTATTTCTTGATTTCTACCGTCGCCGATTTCAGCATCGTGAAGACCTTGGGAATTACTTTCGTCATCCCTTGCATATTATAGTTCATCACTAAGTTCTAGTAACTTGGTGATAGTGACTAGAGAACTTTGTCAATCACTATCTTATCTGGAAGATTAACTCCCACTTGATTCAAGCAATTGTAGCACCCAGACAATCTGAGCACATGCTCCTCCATCTTGTAGGCAAAGTATTGTTAGAGGTCTCATACCTCTCGACACGGGCATGAGTCTGAAATACCAATTTCAGCTCTTGGAACATCTTATGTGCTCCGTGGCGTTCAAAACGTTTTTTAAGTCCCGGTTCTAAGCCGTAAAGCATGGCGCACTAAACTATCAAGTAGTCATCATACCGAGCTTTGCCAAACGTTCATAACGTCTGCATCTGCTCCTGCAATAGGTCCGTCACCTAGCGGTGCATCAAGGACATAATTCTTCTATGCAGCAATGAGGATAATCCTCAGATCACGAACCAAGTCCGCATCATTGCTACTATCATCTTTCAACTTATTTTTCTCTTGGAACATAGAAAAAATAAACTGGGAGCTACATCGCGAGCTATTGATCTACAACATAGTTATGCAAATACTATCATGACTAAGTTCATGATAAATTAAAGTTCAGTTAATCATATTACTTAAGAACTCCCACTTAGATAGACATCCCTCTAATCATCTAAGTGATCACGTGATCCATATCAACTAAACCATGTCCGATCATCACGTGAGATGGAGTAGTTTTCAATGGTGAACATCACTATGTTGATCATATCTACTATATGATTCACGCTCGACCTTTCGGTCTCAGTGTTCCGAGGCCATATCTGCATATGCTAGGCTCGTCAAGTTTAACCCGAGTATTCTGCGTGTGCAAAACAGGCTTACACCCGTTGTATGTGAACGTAGAGCTTATCACACCCGATCCTCACGTGGTGTCTCAGCATGAAGAACTGTTGCAACGGTGCATACTCAGGGAGAACACTTATACTTGAAATTTTAGTAAGGGATCATCTTATAAAGCTACCGTCGTACTAAGCAAAATAAGATGCATAAAAGATAAACATCATATGCAATCAAAATATGTGGCATGATATGCCATCATCATCTTGTGCCTTTGATCTCCATCTCCAAAGTACCGTTATGATCTCCATCGTCACCGGCATGACACCATGATCTCCATCATCTTGATCTCTATCAACGTGTCATCACATGGTTGTCTCGCCAATTATTGCTTTTGCAACTATTGCTATCGCATAGCGGTAAAGTAAAGCAACTATATGGCGCTTGCATCTTATGCAATAAAGAGACAACCATAAGGCTCTTCCCAGTTGCCGATAACTTTAACAAAACATGATCATCTCATACAACAATTTATATCTCATCACGTCTTCACCGTATCACATCACAACATGCCCTGCAAAAACAAGTTAGACGTCCTCTACTTTGTTGTTGCAAGTTTTACGTGGCTGCTACAGGCTTCTAGCAAGAACCGTTCTTACCTACGCATCAAAACCACAATAATTTTTCATCAAGTGTGTTGTTTTAACCTTCAACAAGGACCAGACGTAGTCACACTCGATTCAACTAAAGTTGGAAAAACAGACACCCACTAGCCACCTGTGTGCGAAGCACGGCGGTAGAACCAGTCTCATGAACGTAGTCATGTAATGTCGGTCTGGGCCGCTTCATCCAACAATACCGCCGAATCAAAGTATGACATGCTGGTAAGCAGTATGACTATTATCGCCCACAACTCTTTGTGTTCTACTCGTGCATAAAACATCTACGCATAGACCTGGCTCGGATGCCACTGTTGGGGAACATAGTATTTAAAAAAATTCCTACGATCACGCAAGATCTATCCAGGAGAAGCATAGCAACGAGCGGGGAGAGTGTGTCCACGTACCCTCATAGACCGAAAGCGGAACCGTTTAGTAACGCGGTTGATGTAGTCGAACGTCTTCGCCATCCAACCGATCCAAGTACCAAACGCACGGCACCTCCGCGATCAGCACACGTTCAGCTCGGTGACGTCCCACGAACTCTTGATCCAGTTGAGGCCGAGGGAGAGTTTCGTCAGCACGACGACATGGCGACTGTGATGATGAAGTTGCCGGCGTAGGGCTTCGCCTAAGCACTACGACGATATGACCGAGGTGTAAAACAGTGGAGGGGGCACCGCACACGGCTAAGAGATTGTATGTTGTGCCTTTGGGGTGCCCCCTGCCCCCGTATATAAAGGAGGGAGGAGGAGGCCGACCTAGGAGGGGCGCGCCTATAGGGGGAGTCCAACTAGGATTCCCAATCCTAGTTGGAGTTCCCTTCCTTTTCCAAGAGGGGAGAGAGGGAAGGAGTAGGGGAGGGAGAAGGAAAGAGAGGGGGGCGCCGCCCCCTCCCTAGTCCAATTCGGACTTGCCATGGGGGGGCCACCCCTTGAGGCACTTCTCTCCTTTCCCGTATGGCCCATTAAGGCCCACTACTTTAGATATCCATTAAGGAATGAAGTTTTGACATCCATTTGCCAAATTTCATAAAATGCCGCAATTGCTAACATGATTCGGACAGACTCTAAGCATCGATACGAGTGAGAAAATATCATCATAGACAACACCTTGAACTTGTCGAAAACCTTTTGCGACAATTCGAGCTTTGTAGATAGTAACACTACTATCTTCATCCGTCTTCCTCCTGAAGATCCATTTATTCTTAATGGCTCACCGATCATCGGGCAAGTCAATCAAAGTCCATACTTTATTCTCGTACATGGATCCCATCTCAGATTTCATGGCCTCAAACCATTTCGCGGAATCTGGGCTCATCATCGCTTCCTCATAGTTCGTGGGTTCGTCATGGTCTAGTAACATGACTCCCGGAATAGGATTACCGTACCACTCTGGTGTGGAACACATTCTGTTTGACCTACGAGGTTCGGTAGTAACTTGATCTGATGTTTCATGATCATCATCATTAACTTCCTCACTAGTTGGTGTAGGCATCACTGGAACTGATTTCTGTGATGAACTACTTTCCAATTTGGGAGAAGGTACAATTACCTCATCAAGTTCTACTTTGCTCCCACTCACTTCTTTCGAGAGAAACTTCTTCTCTAGAAAGGATCCATTCTTAGCAACGAATATCTTGCCTTCGGATCTATGATAGAAGGTGTACCCAATAGTTTCCTTTGGGTATCCTATGAAGACGCATTTCTCCGATTTGGGTTCGAGCTTATCAAGTTGAAACTTTTTCACATAAGCATCACAACCCCAAACTTTAAGAAACGACAATTTCGGTTTCATGCCAAACCACAGTTCATACGGTGTCATCTCAACGGATTTAGATGGTGCCCTATTTAACGTGAATGCAGCTGTCTCTAATGCATAACCCCAAAACAATAGTGGTAAATCGGTAAGAGACATCATAGCTCGCACCATATCTAATAAAGTACGGTTACGACGTTCGGACACACCATTACGTTGTGGCGTTCCAGGTGGCGTGAGTTGCGAAGCTATTTCACATTGTTTCAAATGAAGACCAAACTCGTAACTCAAATATTCGCCTCCACAATCAGATCGTACAAACTTTATTTTCTTGTTACGATGATTTTCCACTTCACTCTGAAATTCTTTGAACTTTTCAAATGTTTCAGACTTTATGTTTCATCAAGTAGATATACCCATATCTGCTCAAATCATCTGTGAATGTTAGAAACTAACGATACCCGCCGTGAGCCTCAACACTCATCAGACCGCATACATCAGTATGTATTATTTCCAACAAGTCTGTTGCTCGCTCCATTATTCCGGAGAACGGAGTCTTAGTCATCTTGCCCATGAGGCATGGTTCGCAAGCATCAAGTGATTCATAATCAAGTGATTCCAAAAACCCATCAACATGGAGTTTCTTCATGCGCTTTACACCAATATGACCTAAACGGCAGTGCCACAAATATGTTGCACTATCATTATCAACTTTGCATCTTTTGGCATCAATATTATGAATATGTGTATCATTACGATCGACATTCAATAAACCATTTATATTAAGTGTATGACCATAGAAGGTTTTATTCATGTAAACAGAACAATAATTATTCTTTGATTTAAATGAATAACCGTATTGCAATAAACATGATCCAATCATATTCATGCTCAACGCAAACACCAAATAACATTTGTTTTGGTCCAACACTAATCTCGAAGGTAGAGGGAGTGTGCGATGGTGATCTTCTCAACCTTGGAATCATTTCCAACACACATCGTCACTTCGCCCATAACTAGTCTGTGTTCATTCTGCAACTCCTATTTTTAGTTACCTAAACCAGTATCAAATACTGAGGGGTTGTTATAAACACTAGTAAAGTACATATCAATAACATGTATATCAAATATACTTTTGTTCACTTTGCCATCCTTCTTATCCGCCAAGTATCTAGGGCGGTTCCACTTCCAGTGACCATTTCCTTTGTAGTGGAAGCACTCAGTTCCAGGCTTGGGTCTAGCTTTGGGATTCTTCATGGGAGCTGCAACTTGCTTGCTATTCTTCATGGGAGCTGCAACTATTGCTATCGCATAGCGATAAAGTAAAGCAATTATATGGCGCTTGCATCTTATGCAATAAAGAGACAACCATAAGGCTCTTGCCAGTTGCCGATAACTTTAACAAAACATGATCATCTCATACAACAATTTATATCTCATCACGTCTTCACCGTATCACATCACAACATGCCCTGCAAAAACAAGTTAACGTCCTCTACTTTGTTGTTGCAAGTTTTACGTGGCTGCTACAGGCTTCTAGCAAGAACCGTTCTTACCTACGCATCAAAACCACAATGATTTTTCGTCAAGTGTGATGTTTTAACCTTCAACAAGGACCAGGCGTAGTCACACTCGATTCAACTAAAGTTGGAAAAACAGACACCCACTAGCCACCTGTGTGCGAAGCACGGCGGTAGAACCAGTCTCATGAACGTAGTCATGTAATGTCGGTCTGGGCCGCTTCATCCAACAATACCGCCGAATCAAAGTATGACATGCGGGTAAGCAGTATGACTATTAGCGCCCACAACTCTTTGTGTTCTACTCGTGCATAAAACATCTACGCATAGACCTGGCTCGGATGCCACTATTGGGGAACATAGTATTTCAAAAAAAATTCCTACGATCACGCAAGATCTATCCAAGAGAAGCATAGCAACGAGCGGGGAGAGTGTGTCCACGTACCCTCATAGACCGAAAGCGGAACCGTTTAGTAACGCGGTTGATGTAGTCGAACGTCTTCGCCATCCAACCGATCCAAGTACCAAACACACGGCACCTCCGTGATTAGCACACGTTCAGCTCGGTGACGTCCCACGAACTCTTGATCCAGTTGAGGCCGAGGGAGAGTTTCATCAGCACGACGACGTGGTGACTGTGATGATGAAGTTACCGGCGCAGGGCTTCACCTAAGCACTACGACGATATGACCGAGGTGTAAAACTGTGGAGGGGGGCACCGCACACGGCTAAGAGATTGTCTGTTGTGCCTTTGGGGTGCCCCCTGCCCCCGTATATAAAGGAGGGAGGAGGAGGCCAACCTAGGAGGGGCGCGCCTATAGGGGGAGTCCAACTAGGATTCCCAATCCTAGTTGGAGTCCCCTTCCTTTTCCAAGAGGGGAGAGAGGGAAGGAGTAGGGGAGGGAGAAGGAAAGAGAGGGGGCGCCGCCCCCTCCCTAGTCCAATTCGGACTTGCCATGGGGGGGCGGCCACCCCTTGAGGCACTTCTCTCCTTTCCCGTATGGCCCATTAAGGCCCACTACTTCCCCCGGCGAATTCCTGTAACTCTCCGGTACTCCGAAAAATACCCGAATCACTCGGAACCTTTCTGATGTCCGAATATAGCCTTCCAATATATTGATCTTTACATCTCGACCATTTTGAGACTCCTCGTCATGTCCGTGATCTCATCCGGGACTCCAAACAACCTTCGGTACATCAAATCACATAACTCATAATACAAATCGTCATCGAACGTTAAGCATGCGGACCCTATGGGTTCGAGAACTATGTAGACATGACCGAGACACATCTCCGGTCAATAACCAATAGCGGAACCTGGATGCTCATGTTGGCTCCTACATATTCTACGAAGATCTTTATCGGTCAAACCGCATAACAACATACGTTGTTCCCTTTGTCATCGGTATATTACTTGCCCGAGATTCGATCGTCGGTATCACCATACCTAGTTCAATCTTGTTACCGCCAAGTCTCTTTACACGTTCCGTAATGCATCATCCCGCAACTAACTCATTAGTCACATTGCTTGCAAGGCTTATTGTGATGTGCATTACCGAGAGGGCCCAGAGATACCTCTCCGACAATCGGAATGAAAAATCCTAATCTCGATCTATGCCAACTCAACAAACACCATCGGAGACACCTGTAGAGCATCTTTATAATCACCCAGTTACGTTGTGACGTTTGATAGCACACTAAGTGTTCCTCCGGTATTCGGGAGTTGCATAATCTCTTAGTCAGAGGAACATGTATAAGTCATGAAGAAAGCAATAACAATGAACTAAACGATCATAGTGCTAAGCTAACGGATGGGTCTTGTCCATCACATCATTCTCTAATGACGTGATTCCGTTCATCAAATGACAACACATGTCTATGGCTAGGAAACATAACCATCTTTGATAAACAAGCTAGTCAAGTAGAGGCATACTAGGGACACTCTGTTTTGTCTATGCATTCACACATGTATCAAGTTTTCGGTCAACACAATTCTAGCATGAATAATAAACATCTATCATGATATAAGGAAATATAAATAACAACTTTATTATTGCCTCTAGGGCATATTTCCTTCATAGACATTCTCTACTTCTTTGTTGCAAGTTTTACGTGATTGCTACGGGCTTCTAGCAAGAACCGTTCTTACCTACGCATCAAAACCACAACGATTTTTCGTCAAGTGTGCTGTTTTAACCT
Source organism: Aegilops tauschii subsp. strangulata (assembly GCF_002575655.3). Lineage (NCBI taxonomy): Eukaryota > Viridiplantae > Streptophyta > Magnoliopsida > Poales > Poaceae > Aegilops > Aegilops tauschii. The sequence goes on from NC_053035.3 coordinate 432,792,974, forward strand.
TCAACAAGGACCGGCCGTAGTCAAATTCGATTCAACTAAAGTTGGAGAAACAGACACCCGCCAACCACCTTTATGCAAAACAAGTTGCATGTCTGTCGGTGGAACCGGTCTCATGAACGCGGTCATGTAAGGTTGGTCCGGGCCGCTTCATCCAACAATACCGCCGAATCAAAATAAGACATTGGTGGTAAGCAGTATGACTATTATCGCCCACAACTCTTTGTGTTCTACTCGTGCATATCATCTACGCATAGACCTGGCTCGGATGCCACTGTTGGGAACGTAGCATGCAATTTCAAAAATTTCCTACGATGATGCAAGATCTATCTAGGAGATGCACAACAACGATAGAGGGAGAGTGTGTCCACGTACCCTCATAGACCGAAAGTGGAAGCGTTAGTTTAACGCGGTTGATGTAGTCGAACGTCTTCGCGATCCAACCGATCAAGTACCGAACGTACGACACCTCCGAGTTCAGCACACGTTTAGCTTGATGACGTCCCTCGAACTCTTGATCCCGCAGAGGGTCGAAGGAGAGTTTCGTCAGCACGACGGCGTGGTGACGCTGATGGTGATGTGATCCGCGCAGGGCTTCGCCTAAGCACTACGTGAATATGACCGGAGGAGTAAACCGTGGAGGGAGACACGGCTTGGAACAATTGGTGTGTCTCCAAGGGGTGCCCTGCCCACGTATATAAAGGAGGGAGAGGAGGAGGCCAGCCACCAGGGGCGCGCCAAGGAGAGGGGAGTCCTACTAGGAGTCCAGTCCTAGTAGGATTCGCCGCCCCCCCCCCCCTTCTTTTTTCCTTCTCATGGAGGGGGAAAGAGGGAAGGGAGAGGGAAGGGGAGAAGGAAAGGGGGGGCGCCCCCTCCCTTAGTCCAATTCGGACTCCGTATGGGACGGGGGCGCGGCCACCCCTTGTGGGCTGCCTCCCCTCTCCCCTATGGCCCATGTAGGCCCATTACATTCCCCGGGGGGTTCCGGTAACCCCTCGGTACTCCGATAAATATCCGAAACCCTTCCGGTGTCCAAATACTATCGTCCAATATATCACTCTTTACCTCTCGACCATTTCGAGACTCCTCGTCATGTCCGTGATCTCATCCGGGACTCCGAACAATCTTCGGTCACCAAAACACATAACTCATAATACAAATCGTCATCGAACGTTAAGCGTGCGGACCCTACGGGTTCGAGAACTATGTAGACATGACCGAGACACATCTCCGGTCAATAACCAATAGCGGAACCTGGATGCTCATATTGGTTCCTACATATTCTACGAAGATCTTTGTCGGTCAAACCGCAATGACAACATACGTTATTCCCTTTGTCATCGGTATGTTACTTGCCCGAGATTCGATCGTCGGTATCCTCATACCTAGTTCAATCTCGTTAGCGGCAAGTCTCTTTACTTGTTCGTAATGCATCATCCCGTAGCTAACTCATTAGTCACATTGCTTGCAAGGTTTATCATGATGTGCATTACCGAGAGGGCCTAGAGATACCTCTCCGATACTCGGAGTGACAAATCCTAATCTCGATCTATGGCAACCCAACAAACACCTTCGGAGACACCTGTAGAGCATCTTTATAATCACCCAGTTATGTTGTGACGTTTGATAGCACACAAGGTGTTCCTCCGGTATTCAGGAGTTGCATAATCTCATAGTCAGAGGAACATGTATAAGTCATGAAGAAAGCAATAGCAATAAAACTTAACGATCATTATGCTAAGCTAACGGATGGGTCTTGTCCATCACATCATTATCCCAATGATGTGATCTCATTCATCAAATGACAACACATGTCTATGGTCAGGAAACCTAACCATCTTTGATTACCGAGCTAGTCAAGTAGGGGCATACTAGGGACACTTTGTTTTGTCTATGTATTCGCACATGTATCAAGTTTCCGGTTAATACAATTCTAGCATGAATAATAAACATTTATCATGATATTAGGAAATATAAATAACAACTTTATTATTGCCTCTAGGGCATATTTCCTTCATAATTTTCACGGGGTGGCCCCCCTCTCTCCCCTTATTCCAATCAAAAGTTGCCAAATCTGCTGCAACACGTAAACCTTACATAGCTTTGTGTGGATATAGCATTCCAAATAGCCTAAAACTACTACCTTTCGCCTTAGTTTTTTAAAAAACTATCAGAAATTTGTTTATCGCTAATACCTACCAAAAGTGTGGTTGGTTGTTTCAAACAACCCAAATCACCGAGTGCTTATTAATTGATCACGATTATGACACTTGAGGCCCACTCCTAAACATATCGTTCGTTTGACCGTTTAGTTTGACTGTTAACTTACATGTGGGTCTCACATGTAAGTTTTTGTTTTACATTTTAGCCGACCACACTTTTGGTAGGTATCATCCACAAACAAATTTTGGTATTTTTTGAAACCCTAACCCAAAAAGTAGTTGTTTTATGCTATTTACTCCCTTCCTCGTAGCATATCAATTGAATTATGATCATCTTTGCCACACAAAAATGATGGCCTTGTTACACAAAAATGCCAAATATGATTGAGTTCATGGTACTTTGTGCGTGGGGCAGGTTAGATCAACTGTATGTGGTAGAGATGCCCACGTCCGCCGGAATCGTGGAACGGCGGCGAGAGAGACACATCAACAACCTTCTCTTCCAGCTAAAACGCGTTTAGTTCCGACCACCGCGACGTGACACTCAGTGAAGCCAACTGTCCAACTACAACGGCGTCGCACTCGCACCGGGCGGGCAGCGTGTGTTCCTGCTCGTGCGGAGCTAACCCCGATCACGCGTCGCGGCGGCACCGGCCGCCGGGCGCTCAAGCACGCCGGCGTGGGCGAGCAGCGCCCACAGCTGCGTCATGAACTCGCCGCCGGCGCCGAGCACATCGGCGTGGATGTCCACGTTGTCCGACGGCGCGAGGAACAGCAGGAATTCGGCCCAGAACTCGGCCAGCACCGCCCACCGCCGCCCGTCGTCCTCGCCCACGGCCGCCCCGAGCTGCCCGCCCAGCAGCGCCGCCTTCTCGACGATGGTGCTGCTCCCCGCCCTCTCCTCCGCGCCGCCGCCGGCCTCCACGCCCTCCATGTACTTCTGCTCGTCGGCCTCGATCATGTGCAGCCTCGCGAGGATCTCGTCCTTGTTCTTGCAGCCGGCGAGGTGGCACCGCGCCTGCCGCACCGTCGTGTCGAAGATCTGCTCCGCGTTGTAGCTCGGGTCCGGCAGCATCTCCGGCACGAACGACACCAGGTACGCGCAGTAGTTGGACAGCTTCGTCGCCACCAGCCGGTGCTCGTCGGTGCGGTCGTCGGTGCGATCGTCGCCGCCATGTTGACCGCCGCGGCGACGCCTGTCCCAGTCGCAGCGCGTGGTGGCGATGTGCCACACCAGGATCTGGTCGGTGGACTTGGAGAACTCGCACGCCCACGCCAGCCGCGGCAGCAGGCCGTGCCTCCGCAATGCCGAGACGCCGTTGCTGAGGCGTCCCCGGCTCGCCCTGAGCGAGACGAGCACGGCGCGCCGGACCGGCGGCGGCAGCTCCTTCCTCCGCTCCCGCTTCTGCCCCTGCCGCCGCGGCTCCACCAGGAAGAGCGTGAGCCACGAGAGCAGATTGAGCGGGCGGTGCGCGAACCGCTTCAGCAGCACGTACTCCCCGATCTTGTCCTCCCAGTACCTCGCGTCCGGCGGCGCGAGGCTCTCCTTCCACCAGAGGTGCCCGCCGCGCCGCTTCTTCTGCCAGGGCTGGCCGTCGCGCACGCAGCGGTACACCGTCTTGATGTACCTCCAGTTGTTGGAGAAGGCCGCCAGCGCCTGGCACATCTCGAGCGCCGCGGTGATCACGATCACCACCACCGTGACGGAGCGGTCGAGGTCCTTGACGCCGATCCGGAGGCGGCGGTAGTCGGGGCCGAGCGTGCCGAAGAACGCCGTCCACATGGTCAGCGCCAGCACGACGACGGCGATGCAGATGTACGTCCTGACGCCCACCAGCACGATGTTCCGGGTGTAGAAGAAGTCGTAGAGGAAGGCCAGCTCCGCCTCGACGACCCGGAACGCGGCGTCGGGGCCGGTGGCGATGTCCCGGTGGTGGTTGTGGTGGTGCGACTGCGGGTGCTGCTGGTGGATGAGGCCGTCCAGGACGAGGCTCAACGCCTTGGCCGAGCCAGCCTCCGCCGGGACGTAGCCGTAGAAGCGGCGCTTGAGCAGCTTGAAGAGCGCGAACGCGAGGCAGAAGTCCTTGGCCATGTCCTTCTCGACGTCGCTGTACCCCTGCGCGTCGATCCACCGGTACACCTGGTCGATGGTGACGACGGACTTGCAGGTGCTCTGCACCAGGATCTCCTCCCGGGACAGGCGGCCGAACTCGTGGTTCAGCTCCATGGTGTCCTCGCCGTGGAAGAGGTACTTGTACCCTGCCATTGTCCCGGGGTCGGGCGGCCGCTGGTCGGCGGCGGTGGCGGAGAGGGACTCCTCTACGTCCATGTACTCGGCGACGACCTTGACGGAGCGGTCGGGGAGGCTGGCCTTGATCATCTCGACGATCTTGGCGGCGGTCTTGAGCACGTTGAGGCTCCAGAAGGCCCAGATGGCGGCGCGATAGCTGGCGTTGGTGCCGGTGGCGTTGAGGACGAGCCAGAGCACGAGCGCCGTCTGGAGGACGTGCTGGAGCAGCAGCTTCTTGCGCTGGTCCACGTCGCGGCGGCTGTGCACGGGCGCCGCGTACGCGCTGGCCTGGATGAGCAGCAGCGCCGCCGCCCACAGCACGAAGGTCTCGCCGTGGAAGGGCCCGTCCTGGATGATGCCCACGGCGTAGGTGACGACGACGTAGGAGAGCGAGTAGGCCATCCACATGACGCCGCGGAGGAGCCGGTCGCTGCTCCGGCGCCGCGTGGAGCCGTACAGCACCAGCGCCGCCAGCACCATCGCGCTCAGCAGCACCACCACCTCCAGCCGCAGCAGCCGGCTCTCGACCGTGCCCAGGTCCTCGAAGATGCGGACGCCCATGGCCGCCCTGCTGACCACCGCTAGCTTAGCTTCACCGGACTCAGTCAGTCGCTGGCCGGCCGGCGATCTTGCGGTGAAATCGGTATTACTATCATGGGAGGCTAACCAATGATGCTTACTAGGTGGACCTATGATCTGATCCGATGATCCAATGCACGGCGAGGATGAATTGGCATTGAGATGAGAAGAGGAGAAAGGAATGGGATCGATGAAATGTGTGTGTGAAGCATCGTTCTGGGGCATGCAGTGGGCGGTGGCACTGGGTGGAAGGCAAGAATATTTGAGATTACAGATTTCAGATTTCACACATCTTGCCAGAGAGCTTTCTTGTGATCAGGGCAGGCTTCTCAGAGTGTCACTTCGCAGCATGAAGCAAAGGATAGATTGCCTACGGCTAGGGGTAACGTGAACCTATATGCAGAGCAGAAATGCACGAGTATTCAGAGCATCTCCAGTCGTTGTGCCCCTCAGGAGGCGTTTGAAATTTTTACAGCCGGGAACGAAGATTCTTCTAGTCGCCCCCCACCCCAGCACTTCTATCTCTCCCCCCCCCCCCCCCCTTGCGCCACCTCATCTTCCTCACTCCACACCACCACCACCACGCCGGCCTGCTGGCCGCGGCCGTTGCCATGTCGTCCGCCGCGGTCCTCTGCTTCAGCTGCGTCGTCCCCGCCGGCCTGCTCGCCGCGCCCGCGCGCCCCTGCAGCTCGCCGTGCCCGCACGCCCCTGCAACTCGTCCCGCGCGCACCTTGCAGCTCGTCCCGCCACGCCGGCTTGCTTGCCGCGCCCCCCTGCAGCTCGGGGCAGCGGCCCCGCCTCCGTCGACGCGGACATCAGCAGCGTGCGGAAGCCTGCTCGCAGCGGAAGTGGCAGAGCACCGCGAAGCCGGAGAAGTACAGGAGGAGGCACCTGCCGCGCGCGTCCGTGCCGCTGCGCCCCACCGCCGACGGGAGCGCCTCCACGCCTCCGATATGGATGAGTCCTTCGACGCCGAGGAGGTCGAGGTCTGCAGCGGCAGCGGGTACTCGGTCGACGGCTACTCGGATCTGAGCTCGTCGAGGGACACGGCGCTGCCGGCGCGGCGGCGACAGGCGCGCGCTGCTGCGTACGTCGAGGAGGAGGAGTACTCGGACTCCGCGGGCAGCTCTGAGTTCTCACGCGCGGTGAGCAGAAGGCGGCGGTGAGGAGGCAGAGGCCGGCCGGCGTGCGGCGAGGAGGCGGCCGCGACCAGCAGGGGGAGTGCCCGCGGGATCCGGCCGGAGACGCGGCGAGCTCGGTGGCGCGGTGGAGGCTGGCGGGGAGGGGGCCGGAGAGGCGGCGAGCTCGGTGGCGTGCTGGAGCGAGGAGCTCTGCTTGCGGAGAGAGAGGGAGGAGCCAGATTCCTTTTGGATGCAGGAAAAGGGGGGAGAGAGGCTGGCTGGTGGGGTTTCACCATGCATAAAGTAGCGCCGGGCGTCCCAAGTGCCCCCCAGGGGGCTGGGTTTTGCCCGGGGTCGCCGGTGCTATTTTTGCTGAAATCCGGCGCAAAACGAGGTCGTGGGGGCGTGACTGGGAGCAACTTTTACATCCGGCGCTAAAAAAAGTGCTTGGGGGCGTCTTGGGGGGCCTAGTGGAGATGCTCTGAGCAGAACAAATATAACTCGAGGACTGGAATCCTGCCCGCAGGTTTCTTTGAGCGAAAAGAGGCCCTGAAGAGCGAGGTAGTAGAAAAGGTTGTTCCAAACGTAGGCCATCGGTTTCCATTCCACGGTCACTATTATAAATAAAAGAATCGGGTATGTAATTTCAAGCTAATATTATAAGTATGATATATGTAGTATGCGATGTAGTTTGAATTTGAATTTCAAATTTCAAAAATATGCATTTAAAATGTTGTTGCATCGTGTGCTTTTGGAATATCAAAGTTTGAAGAAGTATGATGTGAACTTATAGTTAAAATAGTGTTTATATGTTAAAAGAGGTGATAATTAACAAAAATAAATAATTACAACTTGAGTTTAAGATATCTTCCATGTCAGAGCTCCTAATACCTAGATTTTTTTTGGAGGCTCCCAAGAAGTGGCTTTCGGGAGTTAAGTATTAAGGATTTGTTAGAGTTGTTAGCCACATTATGACATAGTTACTAATAGTTCTTGAGTCAGCTTGTGACGGTACACTATACTGGGGTCGCCTTCAGGGCCCGACTTGGCCCGATTTGCCACATCATTCGAGAAGCCCGCCAATGGGTCGGCTTCAGGGCCCAGGAGGCCTAGCTGTAGGTAGGCCCTTCGGTCGCTAAAGGGCCTGGCTTCCAGATAAGGCTTACAAGCCAAGGTTCCCTTGAGACGAGGTCAGTTAGGGGTCCTATAAGCCCTATCTCTCAGCCCCTTTATAAGGTGAGGTTGGCGTAGATCGAGGGCATCTGTTCAAGAGTTCATACCTTGGTAGCAATCACCATCTCCAATATGTAAGCCCCTCACATGAGGTGTTCCCACCATTAATCAATCGAAGCAGGAGTAGGGTGTTACCTCGACCATGAGGGACCAAACCTGGGGAAAAAAAATCCCGTGGTGCGATCCCTACTTTTGGCCACGCTCTCCACCCTACCAAGGACTTGATAGTTTTTTGTACCGTTAGTTGGCGTGCGAGGTAGGGGTTGCGCCGGCTTGAGACCGACTCCAGGTTAGATCTACAACCATGCCCGACGACTTCGCGCCAGGCCAGATCTTTATCTTTGGCTCTCTCACCTTCATCGGGAACAGGACAGGACGGCTCCACATCAACCCGCCGCCGTCGTCATCTGCCTCTTCTTTGGAACACTCGAGTTTGTCATCGAACACTCCAGCGACCTTCGGCTCTGCGTTCCACTGCTTCTTCGAGCAACAGAGGCGTCTTCCACGAAACTCGTGCCAGCAACAACAAGTCCGACTTCCAGCCTGAAAAATGACCCTCCTCCAGCAATCCTTGCGATCGAGGTGGTGATCTCGGCCACAAGGTTAGGACGCCGCACCGACACCGCGAAAACCCACCAGCTCGCCCATACGACCCATCTAATATCCATGGTGTGCACCAACTGCCCACTCATCGATGATCACAAGCCAAAGGACTGCATCTAGGATGACTACCTCTTAGATGACAAGGATAGCTGCGCCTAGCCTCGCCTCACTTCTGGAAATGGAAGCCAATGAGGATAGCCGGGCAAGCCTCGCAACATCTTCATCAACCCACGACGACCAACCCCCGGAGGCCATCACCCTGGAGCAGGTCCTCATGACGGCACCAGGAGGTTTAGGAAGCAACACCGACCTTTCTTCAACACCTAGTAGCTCTCGTGTTGTAACCAACGTCAGCGGGGCCGCACCCACGATCAACGTCCCATCGGTTACAACAACTGTGGTCATCGCTACCCTATCCGCTGCTCCTCCAGCGCCCCCGACTTCCATACCGATTGGCCGTATTCTTCTCAGCTTAGCCTCCCCATCCAATGAACCCCGTGGTTCATGACCCCTAGAGATGGCCTCTCGAACTTTACTGCCCCAACAATGACCCCGCCCATTGTCGCGGACGAGGCACTACTGCTGCTCAGCACACCCTTGCCAGGGGGTGACCCCACCACGAGAGCCATGGAGGCCATTAGGCATGCCATTGTGGCTCCCCACCTGCAACTACAGAAGGAGAAAGAGAAGCTCGCCGCACAACAAGCCCGATGGAGGGAAACCATGGCTAATGAACAACGCCGACGACCTCGACGTTGATACGTCTCAAATGTATTAATAATTTTTATATGATTCATGTTATATTTCTATCAATTATAAACACTTTGGGCATACTTTTTTTTTGAGTTTTATTGAACTAACGTATTAATCCAGTGTTAGTTCATGTTTCTAGTGTTTTTGTATCTTCAGGAAAACACCCAGACAAAGTCCCAAAAAATACAGAAAAATGGATTACGAAGATATGCATCAAGAGACATCCAGGGGTCTAGGCTCCACATCTGGAGTTTCCCAGGGGCTCTAGGCGCCCCCAGACCCAGGACGCCGGGGGGGGGGGGGGGGGGGGGGGGCTAGAGGCTACATGCAGCTTTTGGAGCTCTCCTTCTACCGCAAGCTTGTCCCGGAAGTTTCTGAACCGCCATAAAAATTTCACTTTTTGGAATTACGGATCTCCGGCAATGTTAAACACGGTGACAAGACTCATATTTTAGCATCGAGAAACAACTTCCCTTGAAAGTCAGATCTCATCTGAGGGGAGGCTCTCGTCTGCAGACCACCCTAGCCACGAAAACTAGAGGGGGGAAACATCCCTCTAACTAAGGGAGCAGGCCAAGGAAGGAGAAGAAGGAGCCCCCTCCCCCCTCTCCCCCAGTGGCGCCGGAATGCCATCGGGGACATCTCCGCCATCTTCATTACCATCACCAACAAATTTCTTCATCATCCTCTCATGTTGACTTCTGAGTAGACCCCGTGTGGCCTAGGGATTGCGGTACTAGCTATGTCTCAAGCATCTCTCTTGCTTGATCTTATGATTTCCGCACCATGATTATGATCTTGGGCATGATTATTAGTTGAATTGTATGATGTACCTCTTGTGATGAGCACCTTTATGGATCGAATCTTGTTCATGTTATATTCTTGAACTTAAGGAGTTAATAAGATTATGTGATTCATATCTAGTATATGAAGGAAATATGCCTAGAGGCAATAATAAAGTTATTATTTTATATTTCCTTATATCATGATAAATGTTTATTATTCATGCTAGAATTGTATTAACCGGAAACTTGATACATGTGTGGATACATAGACAAAACACCGTGTCCCTAGTAAGCCTCTACTAGACTAGCTCGTTAATCAAAGATGGTTAAGTTTCCTAACCATAGACATGTGTTGTCATTTGATGAACGGGATCACATCATTAGGAGAATGATGTGATGCACAAGACCATCCATTAGCTTAGCATAATGATCGTTAAGTTTTATTGCTATTGCTTTCTTCATGGCATATACATATTCCTTTGACTATGAGATTATGCAACTCCCGGATACCGGAGGAATACCTTGTGTGCTATCAAACATCACAACGTAACTGGGTGATTATAAAGATGCTCTACAGGTATATCCGAAGGTGTTTGTTGGGTTGGCATAGATCGAGATTAGGATTTGTCACTCCGAGTATCGGAGAGGTATCTCTAGGCCCTCTCGGTAATGCACATCATAATAAGCCTTGCAAGCAATGTGACTAATGAGTTAGTTGCGGGCTGATGTATTACGGAACGAGTAAAGAGACTTGCCAGTAACGAGATTGAACTAGGTATGAAGATACCGACGATCGGATCTCGGGCAAGCAACATACCGATGAAAGGGAATTACGTATGTTGTCATTGCTGTTCGACCGATAAAGATCTTCGTAGAATATGTAGGAACCAATATGAGCATCCAGGTTCCGCTGTTGGTTATTGACCGGAGAGGTGTCTCGGTCATGTCTACATAGTTCTCGAACCCGTAGGGTCCGCACGCTTAATGTTCGGTGACGATTTTGTATTATATGAGTTATGTGATTTGGTGACCGAATGTTGTTTGGAGTCCCGGATGAGATCACGGATATGACGAGGAGTCTCGAAATGGTCGAGAGGTAAAGATTCATATATAGGACGATAGTATTCGGACACCGGAAGTGTTCCGGGGGTACCGGGTACGTATCGGGTCACCGGAAGGGGTTCCGGGTATCCCCCGGCAACTACATGGGCCTAATGGGCCAAGAAGGGGACAGACCAGCCCGTAGGGGGCTGGTGCGCCCCATGTAGGCCAAAATAAGGGGGAAGGAAAGAGGAGAAGAGGGAAAGGGGAGGGATTCGACCTCCCCCTCCTTTTCTCCTTCCTCCTCCTTTCCTTCCCCCTCCGGATGAATATGGAAGGGGGGAGGCCGAATTGGGAGCCGCCCGAGTAGGATTCCTCCTACTTGGGGCACCCCCTTGCCTGCCTCTCATTCCCTCCAACCTATATATATGAAGGGGGGGCACCGCTAGAACACACAACATTGATTCCTAGCCGTGTGTGGCACCCCCCTCGACAGTTTACGCCTCCAGTCATATCTTCGTAGTGCTTAGGCGAAGCCCTGCACGGATCACTTCACCATCACCATCACCCCTCGGCACTTTAATGGATCAAGAGTTCAAGGGACGTCATCGAGCTAAACGTGTGCAGAACTCGGAGGTGTCGTACGTTCGATGCTTGATCGGTCGAAACAAGAAGAAGTTCGATTACATCAACCGCGTTGTCAAACGCTTCCGCTTTCGGTCTACGAGGGTACGTGGACACACTCTCCCCCTCTCGTTGCTATGCATATCCTAGATAGATCTTGGTGAGCATAGGAAGTTTTTTGAAATTGCATGCTACGTTACCCAACAGTGGCATCAGAGCCTGGTCTATGTGTAGATGATATGCACGAGTAGAACGCAAAGAGTTGTGGTCGGTGATAGTCATACTGCTTACCACCAACGTCTTATTTTGATTCGGTGGTATTCTTGGATGAAGCGGCCCGGACCAACCTTACATGACCACGTTCATGAGACCGGTTCCACCGACAGACATGCAACTAGTTTTGCATAAAGGTGGTTGCGGGTGTATGTTTCTCCAACTTTAGTTGAATCAAATTTGACTGCGGTCGGTCCTTGCTGAAGGTCAAAACAGCAAACTTGATAAATCACCGTTGTGGTTTTGATGCGTAGGTAAGAACGGTTCTTGCTAGAAGCCTGTAGCAGCCACATAAAACTTGCAACAACAAAGTAGAGGATGTCTAACTTGTTTTTGCAGGGCATGTTGTGATGTGATATGGTCAAGACATGATGTGATATAAGTTGTTGTATGAGATGATCAGGTTTTGTAAAAGTTATCGGCAACTGGCAGGAGCCTTCTGGTTGTCGCTTTATTGTATGAAATGCAAACGCCATGTAATTGCTTTACTTTATCACTATGCGTTAGCGATAGTTGTAGAAGCAATAGTTGGGAGACGACCACGACGCTACGATGGAGATCAGGTGTCAAGCCGGTGACGATGGAGATCATGACGGTGCTTTGGAGATGGAGATCAAAGGCACAAGATGATGATGGCCATATCATCTCACATATTTTGATTGCATGTGATGTTTATCTTTTATATGCATCTTATTTTGCTTAGTACAGCGGTAGCATTATAAGATGATACCTTACTAAAATTTCAAGGTATAAGTGTTCTCCTTGAGTATGCACCGTTGCGACAGTTTGTCGTGCTGAGACACCACGTGATGATCGGGTGTGATAAGCTCTACGTTCATATAAAACGGGTGCAAGACAGTTTTGCACATGCGGAATACTCGGGTTAAACTTGACGAGCCTAGCATGTACAGACATGGCCTCGGAACACTGGAGACCGAAAGGTCGAACGTGAATCATATAGTAGATATGATCAACATAGAGATGTTCACCATTGAAGACTACTCCATCTCACGTGATGATCAGACATGGTTTAGTTGATTTGGATCACGTGATCATTTAGATGACTCGAGGGATGTCTATCTAAGTGGGAGTTCTTAAGTAATTTGATTAATTGAACTTCAATTTATCATGAACTTAGTCCTGATAGTATTTGCAAATTATGTTGTAGGTCAATAGCTCGCGTTGTAGTTTCCCTATGTTTTTTGATATGTTCCTAGAGAAAACTAAGTTGAAAGATGATAGTAGCAATGACGCGGACTAGGTCCGTGATCTGAGGATTATCCTCATTGCTGCACAGAAGAATATGTCCTTAATGCACCGCTAGGTGACAGACCTATTCCAGGAGCAGATACAGACGTTATGAACGTTTGGCAATCTCGATATGATGACTACTTGATAGTTTAGTGCACCATGCTTTACGGCTTAGAACCGGAACTTCAAAAACGTTTTGAACGCCACGGAGCATATGAGATGTTCCAAGAGCTGAAATTGGTATTTCAGACTCATGCCCGTGTCGGGAGGTATGAGACCTCTGACAAATACTTTGCCTACAAGATGGAGGAGAATAGCCCAGCTAGTGAGCATGTGCTCAGAATGTATGCGCACTACAATCGCTTGAATCAAGTGGGAGTTAATCTTCCAAATAAGATAGTGATTGACAGATTCCCTAGTCACTATCACCAAGCTACTAGAACTTCGTGATGAACTATAATGTGCAAGGGATAACGGAAAAGATTCCTGAGCTCTTCACGATGCTAAAATCGGCGAAGGTAGAAATCAAGAAAGAGCATCAAGTCTTGATGGTTAACGAGACCACTAGTTTCAAGAAAAAGGGCAAAGGAAAATAAAGGGAACTTCAAGAAGAATGGCAAGCAAGTTGCCACTCCCATGAACAAACCCAAAGCTAGACCCAAGCCTGAAACTGAGTGCTTCTACTGCAAAGGAAATTGTCACTAGAATCGGAACTACCCCAAATACTTGGCGGATAAGAAGGAGGGCAAAGTGAACAAAGGTATATTTGATATACATGTTATTGATGTGTACTTTACTAGTGTTCGTAGCAACCCCTGGGTATTTGATACCGGTTCAGTTGCTAAGATTAGTAACTCGTAACAGGTGTTGCAGAATGAACAGAGACTAGTTAAGGATGAAGTGACGATGTGTGTTGGAAGTGGTTCCAAGATTGATATGATCATCATTGCACACTCCCTATACTTTCGGGATTAGTGTTGAACCTAAATAAATGTTATTTGGTGTTTGCGTTGAGCATGAATATGATTTGATCATGTTTATTGCAATACGGTTATTCATTTAAGTCAGAGAATAATTGTTGTTCTGTTCACATGAATAAAACCTTCTATGGTCATACACCCAATGTAAATGGTTTATTGAATCTCGATCGTAATGATACACATATTCATAATATTGATGCCAAAAGATGCAAAGTTGATAATGATAGTGCAACATACTTGTGGCACTGCTGTTTAGGTCATATTGGTGTAAAGCGCATGAAGAAACTCCATGCGGATGGAATTTTGGAATCACTTGATTATGAATCATTTGATACTTGCGAACCATGCCCCATGGGCAGGATGACTAAAACTCCGTTCTCCGGAACAATGGAGCGAACCAATGACTTATTATAAATAATACATACCGATGCATGCGGTCCGATGAGTGGTGAGGCTCGCGGCGAGTATCGTTATTTTCTAACCTTCACAGATGATTTGAGCAGATATGGGTATATCTACTTGATGAAATACAAGTCTGAAACATTTGAAATGTTCAAAGAATATCATAGTGAAGTGGAGAATCATTGTAAGAAGAAAATAAAGTTTCTACGATCTGATTGCGGAGGTGAATATTTGAGTTACGAGTTTGGCCTTCATTTAAAAACAATGTGAAATAGTTTCACAACTCACACCACCTGGAACACCACAGCGTAATGGTGTGTCCGAACGTCGTGACCGTACTTTATTAGATATGGTGCGATCTATGATGTCTCTTACCAATTTACCACTATCATCTTGGGGTTATGCATTAGAGACATCTGCATTCACTTTAAATAGGGCACCGTCTAAATCCGTTGAGATGACACCGTATGAACTGTGGTTTGGTAAGAAACCTAAGCTGTCATTTCTTAAATGTTTGGGGTTGCGATGCTTATGTGAAAAAGCTTCAACCTGATAAGCTCGAACCCAAATCAGAGAAGTGTGTCTTCATAGGATACCCAAAAGAAACTGTTGGGCACACCTTCTATCACAGATCCGGAAGGCAAGATCTTTGTTGCTAAGTGGATCCTTTCTAGAGAAGGAGTTTCTCTCGAAAAAAGTGAGTGGGAGGAAAGTATAACTTGATGAGGTAATTGTACCTTCTCTCGAATTGGAGAGTAGCTCATCACAGAAAACCGTTCCTGTGATGCCTACACCAACTAGTCAGGAAGCTAACACTAGTAGAAAACATGGCTTTGGTTTGGCCAGAAAAGAGCATTAATCCCGGTTGCATTACGAACGGGGACTAATGTGAGCATTAGTCCCGGTTCGAGCGGCTAGGGCACCGTACAGGCATTAGTCCCGGTTCAAATGGGACCTTTAGTCCCGGTTGGTGCCACGAACCGGGACTAAAGGGTGCGATGCCCATTAGTACCAGTTCGTGGCACCAACCGGTACTAAAGGTTGGACCTTTAGTCCCGGTTCGAGCCACCAACCGGTACTAATGGGGTTTGAGGCATTAGTACCGGTTCATGGCACGAACCGGTACTAAAGCTCCCATTTTCAAACTCTACCCCCCCCCCCCCCCCCCCCCCCCCCGTGGATCGCCTTTTCAGTTTTGTAAAAAGCAAAAGAAAATGATAAAAACTTCAAAAATTAAAATCCTTCCAGATGTAGTTATGTTACTACATGTACTAGTTAGGAAAATTTAAAAACTTAAATTTGGACATGTTTTGCAAAAAGTGTAGGGAAAATGTAAAACAGCTATAACTTTTGCATACGATGTCAGAAAAAAACTTATAATATATCAAAATGTTCAGCACAAAAATCCGCATCCGATTTTGACGGCCTACGACCGGTTTGCAAATTTTTAGAATCCTCAAATTCTAAAAGGAAAAAAAGTTATGCTCAAATTTCTGTTTTTTTTTGAATTTTTGTTAAATCTGGTCAAACTACTTATTCAAGAAGTATTAGTGTTACTAAATAATTATTCAAGAATATTAGTGTTACTAAATAATTATTTCAGTTTTTTTGAATTTTGGTCAAATCTGGTCAAACTGTGGTCAAACTGTGGTCAAACAATGGTCAAACTAATTATTCAAGAAATATTAGTGTTACTAAATAATTATTTTATTTTTTTGAATTTTGGTCAAATCTGGTCAAACTGTGGTCAAACTATGGTCAAACTACTTATTCAAGAAATATTAGTGTTACTAAATAATTATTGTTTTTTAGAACAATAGTTTCAAACTCAAACAGTGAAATGTGTTACTTCATGCTCAAGCTAAATTCCTGAGGGTTAATAGGATTGACATCTTACTATTGTCAGGAAAACAACAAGTGCAGACTTAGAAACGAGGGAGAATAGAACCCGGAAGTTAAGCGTGCTCAGGCTGGAGTAGTGAGAGGATGGGTGACCGTCCGGGAAGTTAGATGATTTGGAATGATGAGGGGTGATTAGAGATTAGAGGTTAAAATAATTCAGAAATTTGAAAATAAAAAAATTCAAAAAAAATCAAAAAAATCATAAAATTTCCTTTAGTACTGGTTGGTGTTACCAACCGGGACTAAAGGTGGACCTCCAGGCAGCGGCCACGTGGAGGGCCTTTAGTCCCGGTTCGTGTAAGAACCGGGACTAAAGGGGGAGGCTTTAGTAACGACCCTTTAGTCCCGGTTCCAGAACCGGGACTAACGGCCCTTATGAATCGGGACTAAAGGCCCTTTTTCTACTAGTGTAATGATAATGGTCATGAAACTTCAAGTAACTAACGAACCTCGTAGGTCAACCAGCGCACGTTCCGCACCAGAGTGGTACGGTAATCCTGTTCTGGAAGTCATGTTACTAGACCATGACGAACCTACGAACTATGAGGAAGCGATGATGAGCCCAGATTCCGCAAAATGGCTTGAGGCCATGAAATCTGAGATAGGATCCATGTATGAGAACAAAGTATGGACTTTGGTTGACTTCCACGATGATCAGCAAGCCATAGAGAATAAATGGATCTTCAACAAGAAGACTGACGCTGATGGTAATGTTACTATCTACAAAGCTTGACTTGTTGCGAAAGGTTTTCGACAAGTTCAAGGAGTTGACTACGATGAGACCTTCTCACCCGTAGCGATGCTTAAGTCTGTCCGAATCATGTTAGAAATTGCCACATTTTATGATTATGAAATCTGGCAAATGGACGTCAAAACTTCATTCCTTAATGGATTTCTTAAAGAAGAGTTGTATATGATGCAACCAGAAGGTTTTCTCTATCCTAAAGGTGCTAACAAAATGTGCAAGCTCCAGCGATCCATCTATGGACTGGTGCAAGCATCTCAGAGTTGGAATATACGCTTTGATAAATTGATCAAAGCATATAGTTTTATACAGACTTGCGGTGAAGCCTGTATTTACAAGAAAGTGAGTGGGAGCACTAAAACCTTTCTGATAAGTATATGTGAATGACATATTGTTGATCGGAAATGATGTAGAATTTTCTAGAAAGCATAAAGGAGTGTTTGAAATGAGTTTTTCAAAGAAAGACCTTGGTGAAGCTGCTTACATATTGGGCATCAAGATCTATAGAGATAGATCAAGACGCTTGATAAGACTTTTAATGAGTACATACCTTGATAAGATTTTGAAGGAGTTCAAAATGGATCAGTCAAAGAAGGAGTTCTTACGTGAGTTGTAAGGTATGAAGTTGAGTAAGACTCAAAACCCGACCACAGCAGAAGATAGAGAGAGAATGAAAGTCATTCCCTATGCCTCAGCCATAGGTTCTATAAAGTATGCCATGCTGTATACCAGACCTATTGTGTACCTTGCCAAGAGTTTCGCAAGGGTCTACAATAGTGATCCAGGAGTAGATTAATGGACAACGGTCAAAATTATCCTTAAGTACCTAAAGAGTACTAAGGAAATGTTTCTCGGTTATGGAGGTGACAAAGAGTTTGTCGTAAAGGGTTACGTCGATGCAAGCTTTGACACTGATCCGGATGACTCTGAGTCTTAATCTGGATACGTATTGAAAGTGGGAGCAATTAGCTAGAGTAGCTCCGTGCAGAGCATTGTAGACATAGAAATTTGCAAAATACATACGGATCTGAATGTGGCAGACCCGTTGACTAAACTTATCTCACAAGAAAAACATGATCACACCTTAGTACTCTTTGGTTGTTAATCACATAGCGATGTGAACTAGATTATTGAATCTAGTAAACCCCTTGGGTGTTGGTCACATGGCGATGTGAACTATGGGTGTTAATCACATAAAGATGTGAACTATTGGTGTTAAATCACATGGCGATGTGAACTAGATTATTGACTCTAGTGCAAGTGGGAGACTGAAAGAAATATGCCCTAGAGGCACTAATAAAGTTGTTATTTTATATTTCCTTATATCATGATAAATATTTATTATTCATGCTAAAATCATATTAACCGGAAACTTGGTACATGTGTGGATACATAGACAAAACACCGTGTCCCTAGTAAGCCTCTACTAGACTAGCTCGTTAATCAAAGATGCTTAAGTTTCCTAACCATAGACATGTGTTGTCATTTGATGAACGGGATCACATCATTAGGAGAATGATGTGATGGACAAGACCCATCCGTTAGCTTAGCATAATGATCGTTAAGTTTTATTACTATTGCTTTCTTCATGGCATATACATATTCCTTTGACTATGAGATTATGCAACTCCCGGATACCGGAGGAATACCTTGTGTGCTATCAAACGTCACAACGTAACTGGCTGATTATAAAGATGCTCTACAGGTATCTCAGAAGGTTTTTGTTGGGTTGGCATAGATCGAGATTAGTATTTGTCACTCCGAGTATCGGAGAGGTACGGTAATGCACATCATAATAAGCCTTGCAAGCAATGTGACTAATGGGTTAGTTACGGGATGATGTATTACGGAACGAGTAAAGAGACTTGCCGGTAATGAGATTGAACTAGGTATGAAGATACCGACGATCGGATCTCGGGCAAGTAACATACCGATGACAAAGCGAATTACGTATGCTGTCATTGCGGTTCGACCGATAAAGATCTTCGTAGAATATGTAGGAACCAATATGAGCATCTAGGTTCCGCTGTTGGTTATTGACCGGAGAGGTGTCTCGGTCATGTCTACATAGTTCTCGAACCCGTAGGGTCCGCACGCTTAACGTTTGATGACGATTTTGTATTATATGAGTTATGTGATTTGGTGACCGAATGTTGTTCGGAGTCCCGGATGAGATCACAGACATGACGAGGAGTCTCGAAATGGTCGAGAGGTAAAGATTCATATATAGGACGATAGTATTCGGATACTGGAAGTGTTCCGGGGGTACCGGGTACGTATCGGGTCACCGGAAGGGGTTCCGGACATCCCCCCGGCAACTACATGGGCCTAATGGGCCAAGAAGGGGACAGACCAGCCCCTAGGGGGTTGGTGCGCCCCATGTAGGCCAAAATAAGGGGGAAGGAAAGAGGAGAAGAGGGAAAGGAAGGGGAGGGATTCGGCCTCCCCCTTCCTTCTCTCCTTCCTCCTACTTCCTTCCTCCTCCGGATGAATATGGAAGGGGGGAGGGGGGAGGCCGAATTGGGAGGCGCCCAAGTAGGATTCCTCCTACTTGGGACGCCCCCTTGGCTGCCTCTCCTCCCCTCCAACCTATATATATGAAGGGGGGGCACCGCTAGAACACACAACATTGATTCCTAGCCGTGTGCGGCGCCCCCCTCCACAGTTTACGCCCCCAGTCATATCTTCGTAGTGCTTAGGCAAAGCCCTGCGTGGATCAATTCACCATCACTGTGCCCATGCCATCGTGCTGACGGAACTCTCCCTCAACACTTTGATGGATCAAGAGTTCAAGGGACGTCATCGAGCTGAACGTGTGCAGAACTCGGAGGTGTCGTACGTTCGGTGCTTGATCGGTCGGAACAAGAAGAAGTTCGACTACATCAACCTCGTTGTCAAACGCTTCCGCTTTTGGTCTACGAGGGTACGTGGACACACTCTCCCTCTCGTTACTATGCATCTCCTAGATAGATCTTGCGTGAGCGTAGGAATTTCTTTGAAATTGCATGCTACATTTCCCAACAGTATATACATTGAGATGACTCATTAGACAAAAATTGCATGATGTAGATCATGAGATGATTGTTTAAGTATCGTTTTTGGGGCTGCGTGAGGTGACATTGGGGCAGGTCCCATAAATTAGAACGACAAACTTAAAGGTCCGCCTAGCCATACGTACGTTATCTCTTCCGGAATTGCTCCAACAAGAAAGAACTTTGTGAGGTTGTATCATGCATTTTAATGAAGTTATCATGTTGGGAGTTAACACTAGTGAAACCTGACCGTAAGCCTTGTTTTCAAGCAATGCAAATCTCATTTTAGTTATCCACCTTGTTACCTTACTGTTTTTAATTGTTCAGAAAATACAGAAAATATTTGCATCATCCATATTATATCAAGTTGCGGTTGCAACACGGTGTTGTTGCAATAGCGCGATGAGCCTTTGCAACACGGGTGGTGGCACTGCACTACCGCAACTTTGTCTTGACAGGCTACCTGAGTAGACGGAGATTTTGTTGTGTCTGCAACAGAGGCCTTGTTTCAAAGGAGAAGAGAGTTTTTACGGCGCATCATACTACCAACTAGGAGGAGTAGTATATAACTGATCCAATGGTCAATATTAACCCCGTTTTTTTTCCTGCAGGGCATTTCGGTAAAATGACTGTTAGGGTAGATTTATCTTTTTTAGTCAGAGATTTGACCTTTCTTAATGTTAATTGTAATGATTAATAATGTATTGACCACACCTTTAAAATAATGTAATTAATCATAGTTCTATCCCTTCTCATCCCAGTTCGTCTATTATTCCTCATTGTATGCAGCCGCCACAGCTGCCCGTTGGCCGTGTCCTCGCCCCCTCGGTCGCGCAGGGCCGACTACTCCGTCGCATGGCCTCTGGTTGTCGCCCCCTAATCTTCGACAACGCAACAACCCCGTGCTTCCCGGCAGCCCTCTCGCCGCCGCACCCAAAGCGATGGCAGTAGCATTCTCATATGATATCAACCCGAACTAAAAGCCTGAAGCTTCAGTACAGTCCAAGTCTGTCCAGATGAAATCAGTTTTATACTCGTAGTTTCAGTAGACTCTGTTCTTGCGGACTTTGAAGGTGGATGACATCACCTTCGGTGTTGAGCTTCATCCGCAGGACGTCCATGGACTCGGTCGCGGACATGGTGATGTACCCGTACATCCAGAGGTAGATGCCGTCGCAGTAGGTGAAGGGCAGACTGGTCCTGCTGCTCCTATTCCTGATGTTGTAGGCTAGCTGGATGGCCCCTCTATTGACGACCTCCACATTCATGGCGCATCCGGCAACAAGTTGCTGCAAACACAGGTAGACCACATCGGCGATGGGGCATGTGGCCGGAGCGACGGCTCGCCTTTTGTCTCACCCAGCGACCCGCTCCAGATCCCACAGGTTTGAGGGGAACACCTAATGGTTGTTCCATTCGCCGAGGGTGACTGCCGGCTAGGACAGGAGGGGGCGATGGCGCAGTATGGACTCGTCGGTCGACGGCAGGATGCAAAACCCAAGCGTATAGATAGGCAGCGCGTGTAGCGGTGTCAACGGACAAAACGACGGCTCGACTTTGTCATCTCCTTCTAGCGCCACCCGCGGTAGTCGCTACCGCTCGCGAGCGTGAGGGATCACGAAATCACCAGCCTTGGAGAGGGTGCGGTGAGGGGGAGGGGATGGGGAATGAATAGTGATATTATACCAAAAATGTCCCTGACCAAAAAATATACTACCAAAAATCTGGTGTAGTATTGCCTCATCTGGTCCGTCCACCCACAAAAATAAATGGCCCATATTCACCTGCTGTACTGTAAAAGGTCTCGAGGAAAAAGAGAAGAAGGGAAAAACAGTTCAGCGGGAATGCAATAAGGCTCGTGTTGCAAATCCTCGACCGCAACACGAGCATTGTTGCAAAGGCTGTCATTCTCGAAGCGAGATCGAATGGATGTTCCACGCTCCATCCAACGGTTGTGGGGTGATGGATCTTTCGAATTATCACCCGCGGACGTGTAGCACTGCCCTATTGTCAATAAGCTACTTCATTAGTCTAATAAATGCCAACTCATCAATTCTAAAATAAATACTCCCTCTGTCTCATAGTGTCAAAAAAAAGTTTTACATTATGGGACATAGGGAGTAAAAAATAAATGTCCTAACTAATAGGAGTATATGTCCTAACTAATAGGAGTATGTATTACCACGGCCACGGACAAACATTCCCCATTTTCACCAAAAGCCCTAGCGCCGCCTCCTCCGCTGCTCCCCCGACCGCTGTTCCTCGCCACCTTCTCTCCTCCTCCCCCAACCAGCCGCAGCCAGCCATGGTGAGCTCCGCCCTCCGCCCTCCGCCCTCCTCGCCCCTCCCCCAAACCAACCCTCCCGCATTTCCCGATAGCCGGCCGGTCTAACCCATGCGCTGCGTAATCGCGTTGCAGGCGAACGTCGCCGTGGGGACGAAGGTGGCCGCCGCGGCGGCCGGGCAGCCGAAGAAGAGGACGTTCCGCAAGTTCACCTACCGCGGAGTGGACCTCGACGCGCTCCTCGACATCTCCACCGACGACCTCGTCCAGCTCCTCCCCGCCCGCGGCCGCAGAAGGTACACCCCGCCCCCAGCGGCGTGCGTCTAACTTGAGAGAGCGAGCGAGAGTGGAATCTCTTCAAGTTGAAGGGAACTGCTAGCTCGTTTGTCTGAAAGAAAGTGCTGTGCTTTGGTGTTGCTGTAGGTTCCAGAGGGGGCTGAAGAGGAGGCCCTTGGCGCTCATCAGGAAGCTGCGCAAGGCGGTAATGGATCCTCCTCCCTTGCCTCTCTGCTCCTGGGTGGAATGCACTGCCTGCTATTTATAACTGTCTCCGTGTTAAACAGTTGTGCCACTTGCCAGCGACAGTATGCCTGAAAAATGTCTCTTTTTTATGGATGGGCGTGCTGCCGACTGCATGTGATTTGTAACTTACTCATATAAATTAGCTTGTGTGCTTGGAATGCAGCGTGCAAACGCCTGATCAAGTACATTTTCTGGCCAAAACATTGGACTTTGGTACATTTTCCATGCTTCCTGTAGGTTTAAATATCGTGGCATGCACTGTTTGCAGCACTAAGGTGTTTGGCAACATAGAACATACCTTAGCATTAAGTTGGTACTGTAGGTTGTTAATAAAATCCTTGAAGTTATATTGCTAATAGTAAAATCCTTGAAATTAGCATGTATGCTTGGATTGTAGCGTGGAATCGCCTGATCAAGTACATTTTCTGGCCAAAACATTCGACTGAGTACTATTTTGGGTGAAATTGACCGATTATATTCTTGGTGGCTGTAGCCTGCAGTACCTGGAATGTTCAGTTTGTTTGCTTTCACTGACACTGTTATTGAAGCGGGTGTACAGAAAAAAATAAGTTGGGGTTTGATGTTCTCCATGTATGTTTAAATATGGTGGCATGTACATTTTCTGGCCAAAACATTGGACTGAGTACATTTTTGGGGTGAATTTGATGTATAATGTACACTCCGAAATGTCCATTTTGTTGCTAGCCGACACTCTTATTGACGAGGATGTGTAGAAAAACATCGTGGCATTTTTACTGTTTGCTGCACTAAGATGTTTGGCAACAACCATAGCATTAAGTTGGGATTGTAGGTTGTTAATAAAATCTTTGAAATTATCTTGCGCATATGTCACTTTCCTGATGCAGTCTGGTTCTCTTTGCTGGGCTCAAATATTTTGCTTACTCTACAGACGAATGAATGTTTGTCTAGCTAGTGCACATACTGTATATTCTTGAGCTAGCATCTTCTTGTTCTGGGTTTATGGTTGTGGGAATACTGATGTTCGATAAATGGGAATATCAAATATCAATGCAAAGCTATGAACCTTCGCACAAGTGAATTCTTATTGGTTGGTCTTTTGACCACTATGAATCACTAGCTGGCTGTATAGTAGTGCTGAACAGTGGTGGCAGTCTATTTTGCATCTTCTACTGGGATACATTTAGTGTTCTCCAATTGCTGTGAGTAGTATCCATTTTTTTATTGTGGCAGGAAAGAAAAGAAAATGAATAACTAGAAATGTATGATATAAACTCCCGAGTATATGTGCCTTGATAGGTGTTGAACGATGTTATCTGTATTACTGTATAGGTATTTGTTTGAGGCGTCTTTATCATTTCTAAGATATTAGTGTGAGTGTGTGACATCAAGTTCTAACAGTACACTTATAATGCTGTTTTGATTTGAACCATCAATTCTATTGCTTTATTGGTTCGAGTTCAAGCAACTGAAGCTCATTCCTTTTTCTCTGAAAATGTACAGAAAATGGAGGCACTTGCTGGTGAAAAGCCAGGGGTTGTGAAGACTCATCTGCGCGACATGATCATCGTGCCAGAGATGGTAGGCAGCCAGATTGCAGTGTACAATGGGAAAACCTTCAACCAGATTGAGATCAAACCACTAGTAGAAAACAGGGCTTAGGTCACAGGGCAGTTTTCACATTAGCCCCGGTTCAGTCACGAACCGGGACTAATGTGAGCATTGGTCCCGGTTCGTGAGCCCAGGGGGTCGGCCGGGGCCTCGTGGGCATTGGTCCCGATTCGTATGGACCCTTTGGTCCCGGTTGGTGGTACAAACCGGGACCAATGGGCCACGCTCCTGGCCCACCACCCTTTAGTCCCGGTTCATACCACAAACCGGGACTAAAGGACTGGTCCTAGTTGCGGCCAGTGTTTAGTCCCACCTCGCCAACCGAAGGGCGCTCACACCAGTTTATAAGCCCGTCCCTCTATGCCTTGTTGAGCTTCTCTTAAAGTGAAAATAGATGCCCTTATACAGGAAATTTGACCTAAATTCATAGTAAATTTCATAGAAATTTATTATGAATTTAGGTTGAATTTTCTCTATAAGTGCATCTATGTTCATTTTTTTATATTTATAAAATAAATAAACCTTAATAAAATAAATAAAACTAAATAAACCTTAATAAAATAAAATATAGTAACTACAATAAATAAACCTTAATAAATTAAGTAAAAATAGCAGCAGTAAAATAAATAAAAATAGCAGCAGTAAAATAAATAAAAATAAAATAATTAAAGTAAAATACATAAGTAATTAGAAATAAAATAAATAAGTTTTTTGTTGTAAGTAGAAACAAAACCTTTTCAGAGTTCATTTGAAATGCTTTTCAATTTTAGGGTCTTATAGCTCAAAATAATTAGTAAATGCATGAAAAATAACAAATGATGTCAGAAAGGATTGAAAAATGATGATGTGGCTTTGAATGGTGCATTTTGAACACACAAAAAGTCAGGAGTTCAAATAAGTTCTAAAAAATGAAATCCCTTTGTAACAGACGAGTTTCCGGATGAAATCCTGATACTTTGAAAGAGATTGTCCGTTTTGTACACGAAGTGCATCCAGTTTTTGCTGTAACCCTCTCAACTTTCTTGCACATGCTATGTGGATGAAATGATGATATCATGCCAACTTTCAACCTTTTCAGAGTTCATTTGAAATGCTTTTCAATTTTAGGGTCTTATAGCTCAAAATAATTAGTAAATGCATGAAAAATAACAAATGAAGTCAGAAAGGATTGAAAAATGATGATGTGGCTTTGAATGGTGCATTTTGAACACACAAAAAGTCAGGAGTTCAAATAAGTTTAAAAAAATGAAATCCCTTTGTAACAGACGAGTTTCCGGATGAAATTTAAACTATTCAAATTTGGAAACTAATGGAGTAACAGAAAGTTTATAATTATGCTAAGCTAAAAGCAAAAAGAATAAAAAAATAAAGCAAAAATCAAAAGAAAATAAATAATTCAAAAAACAAAAAATACTGGAAAAATAAAAAAAATGCCGCCTAATGGGCCACACGGCCTGCATACGACTAGAAACCCATCTGCACATGGGCCAGGATGCAGGCCCGCAGGCCCAATAGGCCCAACATGGCAGTGACAAAGGTAGGCATGTAATGCCTGCATATTAGAGAGGAGCTCAGCACCTGAGCTGCAACGCAGCTTATAAACAGGTGTTGAGCTCTCTCAGCTAGCGAGGTGAGACTAAACTTCCCACCGCACCGCGCCAGCACATTAGTCCCGGTTGGTGGCTCCAACCGGAACCAATGCTCCCCTTTGGTCCCGGTTGGTGCCACCAACCGGGACCAAAGCCCTCTGCTTCCCGCCCTTTGCGTTGGTGAAAAGAGGCCTTTGGTCCCGGTTGGTGCCACCAACCGGGACTAAAGGGCGGGTATTGGTTCCGATTTGTGCGTTGAACCGGGACCAAAGCCTTTGCTATATAAGCAGCACTTAGGAAATTTTCAGATTTCCATCGCCAGTTTCCCCTCGCCCGACGACGCCGCGAGCTCGATCTACGCCGCCAGGCTGCCCCGCCGCCGTCGCCGTCGGCCGTGCCCCCGAGCCCACGCCATCGCCCGTCGCCATCGTCCTCCGCCCCCCGCCGCCGTCGCCGTCGGCCTCCGCCGCGCCCCCCCGAGCCGTCGCCCATACGTCACCGTCGCCCTCCGCCCCCGGCCCGCTGCGGTCGCCGTCGCCCTCCGCCACCCACGTCGTCGCCCTCCGCCGCCCATGCCCACGTCGTCGCCCTCCGTCGTCCGATGTGAGCCGCCGCCACGCTACGGCTCTGTTTATTTTTTTTCATATAATTTGTATTATTTTTTTGTTCATTGCATTTTTTCATATATATATAATGTATATATATATATGTATGTGGTAGCTATATGATGAATGGATGTGGCTATGTATGTATGAATATAATGTTCATATATAATGTTCATACAATTTTATAGAACTATGTATGTATGAATATAATGTAGCTATATGATTTTAGGTTATAAGTGCTTAGTAGTTGAACTAGCTAGTTGATTTAATAAAACTATTTTATTAAATTTTACTATATATAGAAGTAGTTATTTTTAGTAAGAACTACTTTATTTTATATATTTATAGTAAGTGCTTAGTAGTTGAACTAGTTGATTAATTAATAAAACTATTTTATTAAATTTTACTATATATAGAAATAGTTTATTTTTAGTAAGAACTACTTTATTTTATTTATTTATAGTAAGTGCTTAGTAGTTGAACTAGTTGATTAATTAATAGAACTATTTTATTAAATTTTACTATATATAGAAGTAGTTTATTTTTAGTAAGAACTACTTTATTTTATTTATTTATAGTAAGTGCTTAGTAGTTGAACTAGTTGGTTAATTAATAAAACTACTTTATTTTATTTATAGTAAGTGCTTAATTAGTAGTTGAACTAGTTGATTTAACAAAACTAGTTTATTTTACTATAGAAGTAGTTTATTTTTAGCAAGAAAATTAATAGAACTAGTTTGTTTTTTTAGTTAAAGCAATTATTCCCGCATCGACGTCGACGATGCCTATCCCGCATCCTCGTCGTCGACTCGGCGGAGGAGGCTGGCTTGATCAGAGGGGCCATGTCCGGGACTGGGCTCCGCCGGGCTGGTTTTGGGAGGTGCTACCTTCCGGTGGGCGTAGGTTGGTGAGGAACCAGCCCGTCGTTGACCCGATCCTTGTTTGGTGGCGCTCGCGTGGGCCAGTGACGGTGCCGAGGCTTCCGGACACCGCGGAGGTGGTACGTCACCGTGTCAGCGAGGAGGACCAGCACGTCCGTCGCTACATGGTTGCGTTGGAGGGCAGGTTCGACAATACCTGGCAGGTTCTTCAGGGATCTCACTGGAGCTATGATCCTGTGATGGTTCCGTCCCTTTGGGTGTCCACCGCCCGCGCCGATACCCGCCTGCGATGCTATATGTATGATAGTATTCGAGGTGTATTAGTGATAATATTCGACGATGTACGGACGCATGGAGATGATGTAGTTTTGCTTATAATTGAATGCATCCTAATTTGAATACTACTTTATTTTGTGATTTGATTTTGCTTATTGAATGCTCAAAGTGGAAAACTACTCCGATCCTACTTTGAATGCTAAAATTGGAGAGCACTATGATTAGTTGATAGCTTATAGGGTTTTTGTTTTCGCAGAAATCTAGGAGCCCCCGGCCCCTCCATCATCCCCGCCGTCGTCCCCGTCACCGCCCCCTCCGACATCGAGGTGAGACCAGCCAAATCCTTTTTTAGAAAGATAATTAAACGATATTTCGGGTTGACTGTAAGTCTGTCGAGTCTCCACCATATATGAGAGGACGAAGAATCCCGACTGTTGTCGTGGGGGTAGCTTCTCCTTCGTTCCCGTGTGCTAGACAATTTGGTGTAATGCACTCGAGAACGAAAGGAGGAGCTACCATCACCGACGGTCGCAAATGTCAGAGAGGAATCAGTGAGGGAGAGTTCCACCATATATATATGAGAGGACGAAGAATCCCGACTGTTGTCGTGGGGGTCGCTTCTCCTTTGTTCCCGTGTGCTAGCTAGACATTTTGGTGTAATGCACACGGGGACAAAGGGAGGAGCGACCATCACCAACGGTCGAATGTATACACCACGTGAGCTGAGAGTTTTCAAGAAAAGACTCGACAAACCGATAGTCAACCCGTGATGAATAATAATGATTTAACTTAGGTTTTTTAGTACATATATTTAATTGTAGATGTTTAATATTTGAATTATGAACATAGGAAATGTCGTACTCGGACGACGAAAGTCTTCCGGGGGAGTGCGACTGGTGCCACGACGACCGAGGTCAGTGCGACAGGCCTCACCTGGACGAAGATCGGCGCTTCAGTATTAAGCTGGAGGAGACGTTTGATGTTGAAACGGTACGCAACGACGACAAGTGTTATTTTTTCGTAATTAAGCACGACTTCAACTATTTTAACGTGTACTTTTCATCTTTTACAATTCGGCTAGCTTATCCCATGCCATGCAAGACGCTGCGTCTTGGAGAGGATGGGTTTTGAAGACCATGAAAGTATGGAAACAAAGAAAATTCACCTAAGGACCCATCATGATATAGATTTTGAAGTAAAGCTGTATAATTCTGAGAGCGTAACCCATTTTGGTTGCAAAAATTGGGAAGCATTTTGCAAGATGTATGGTTTTGATGAGGGTATGCTTATCACCATGGATCTTGGTGATCCTGACATCGAGCAAGACAATATGGACATTTGGGTCCTTGTTGATACGCCTCCAATTCTACCGCTATGTGAGTTTCTCAAACATAGTTATTAGCTAATTTATATTGTTCATTTCAAAATAGTTGACAGCTTATTTTCATTGACAGCTTATTTTGATTGTTCAAACAATGTGCGGAACATGGTAGACAGAACCTACTACACCGATGGCTCTGAGTTAACTTATAAGGAGAAAACTCATCTGGTCGGATTTTGTACTGATATTGAGAATTACAATATCTACAATCAAACTCCTCAACATTATGGTCAATACGTGCCACTAGTGCACGTGTTGAACTACGGTAACTACTATGGAGATACCCTGGTAAGATTTCTTATTATTACGACATCCGTGCATATTTTGCATAGTTCTAAAACTAGTACATTATCATTGCTAACTATGAAGTTATTACTATGTTTTTCAACAGATAATCCCAGAGGATTGTGTGCCTCATTTGATGTATCAGAATGGTAGGCTTGATGTTTTGAATATACAACCAGGTCATCCTACGAATCTCAACTGTCCATACCGGATTTCTAAAAGAAGTGGAGACATGCAAATCAAAGAATGGAAAAAATGTATGGACAGTCGCAAGGAGGTTCTTGGAAGCAAAAGGAAGCGAGGCGCAAGAATTGGAGACAGGATGATCTCCATTCTCCATAATGGAGAGTCAGGGTCTATATTGTTTTATGCTATTTTACCTTAAAGAGGGTATTTCGGTCCTACCTAATACTGATGATCATGTGCTAAGAACAATTAAGTAGGGTTGGTTCGATGAATGTGAGGATGATGATCGTATGACTTGTTATTAATAACGAGTAGAAGTTGTATGATGATGATTAGTAGGACTTGTTATTATATATGATGATGCATGATGCGCGCATGAAGAGTTATTATATATCAGCGGGTGAAATGAACATGGATTGGATTGAAGTGAAGACAACATGCATGTGGTGCGTGTTGAAAGTAGTACAATCCAAACTTGATCAAGTCCGGATTAGTATTACTTTCGACATGCACCACATGTTGCCTTCACTTCAATCTAAGCCATGTTTAGGCATAGCAGTACGTAGCGTTGGTAAACCAAGCACGGAGATATAAGAGAGGACACTTCTCTCTAATAGCTACCTAATAACAACCTAAATTAACCCCCCAAAACCCACAAACCCCCCCCCCCCCCCTTCAAAAAAAAACAAAAACCTCAGCTCCTGCCAGGTGCTGACGCGTGGATGCCTATTACCAACCGGGACCAAAGGCCCTCCTGCCTGGGCTCCACGCACCGGCCACGTGGACGGCCTTTAGTCCCGGTTCGTGTAAGAACCAGGACTAAAAGGCTAGGGCATTAGTAACGGTCCTTTAGTCCCGGTTCCAGAACCGGGACTAAAGGCCCTTATGAACCGGGGTAAAAGTCCCTTTTCCTACTAGTGAGCCCGAGATGATTGGCCACTACCTCGCCGAGTTCTCCATAAGCTACAAGCCCGTCAAGCACGGGAGGCCCGGCATCGGCGCCACCCACTCCTCGAGGTTCATTCCTCTCAAGTGAAAGGATCCTGCGGCCTGCGTGCCCTCGGCCGACTCCATGTACCTCTGCCTGGAGTGAACGCCGCGTATGCCCGTTTTGTCTTAAGTGGAAGAACTTCTAGTATATCTATTTTTGTCTGAAGTGGAAGAACTTCTAGTATATTTATCTAGTGGAAGCATGAGGTGGAACTTCTAGTATGTCTGTCTAGTGGAGCTGTAGGAAACCTATGTGTGGAAAATTGAGGGGAGTGAAAGCAGCATCTGTTATCTATGCCCACTTGGTTTGTCTTTCTGCATCCTCTGGTTCCTGGTGTGCCAGGTCCATTGTCCATGATGTGCACTTTGCAACCTTCTGATACTTATGGCACTTATAGATAGTTTTTGCCTTTGATGATGTGTCCACCATTCCAACCTCAACTTGGTGGGGTTTGCCTGGTTGGGGTCTTGTTCACCGTGTAAATCTCTGGTTACTTTTCGATTAGGTACCTGTGGTGTCCAGTTGGCAAATGCCAATTGGACCCAAGGGGATAGGACATATAGGGCGCCAGGATACCCAGAGAATTTGCTCACCTACACTTGAGTTGGTTCCCCTGCTCTCACTTGCTGGATCTTCCCCGGAGCTCAGGCCAGGTCTACAATGGCAATGATCAGCCCTGCCGCCGCCACTGTCGTCACCGCCAGGCCGGCGCAAGCTCTAGGTAGGCAACCTTGTCAATTGTCATCCCCTGTAAGAATGTCGACCATATGAAGTTTGTTAATGTTGAGACGCTGATGCTGGGGCACTGGGCTGCAGGGCTCCCTCAGCTGAGGGTGACCAGGGCTGAGAAGCTGAGGTGCGGCTACTCCAAGGACGGCAAGGAGGCAGCTGCGGCGAGTCCGGCGGTCGTGAAGGGCGCGCCGCTGCTGGCCGCGGCGAGCGCAGCGGTGTCTGCGACGGCGGCGTCCCCGGCGCTGGCGCTGGTGGACGAGCGGATGTCGACGGAGGGCACGGGGCTGAGCCTGGGGCTGAGCAACAACCTGCTGGGGTGGATCCTGCTGGGCGTGTTCGGCCTCATCTGGTCCCTCTACACCGTCTACTCCTCCACCCTCGACGACGACGACGAGTCCGGCGGCCTCTCCCTCTGAAGTCGCACCACCACCACCATCTTCTTCCTCCTGCCTGCCCCGCCTCATCCTTGAAAGCTTTGCGTAATTACCGTCAGCCTAAGCATGGACGAATGCTGAGTTACTGATTACGGTAGGTGAACTGTAAGATGCAGTATATGTCAGTGTTAAACCGTTGCAGTTGTTAACTTGTTGTTTGGATCTTCAACGCAAATCTCTGCCAGTACTACGAAGCAAGTCCAGTTGTGTTAATTCATCCATCTCACACAAGCCTTGCGGTTCAAAGTAAGATGAGGCCTTGTGTATAGTTATCCACTTGTACACGTCCCTAACTCACTTATGAAACTAGGTGGTAACTTTAAAACTCGAAAAAAAATGAAAAGAACAATCAAAAGTGGGATATAGTTTTAAACTGAAAATTAATCGGGATTGCTAAATCTCAGTCGACTAAGACTTGTTTGGATACTGGGATTTTACTAAACCAGTTTGGCCTACACATGTTTTCGGCTATAACAAACTAAAACTCTGTTTGGTTAACGTAACAAATCCCTGGATAAGGAGATCTTAGTTTTAGTAAAACTGAAAAACCGAGTTTATAAAAAAACAACTATTTGACGTTTTTCTATAAACCAATTCTTCATCTGCCGCCGCGATCGGCGCATGGCGCAGCTGGCATGCATGTTTCTTCTTCCCCAGCAACAACTCATCTTGCATCGCCCATGGCCATCACCGTAACCGGTCCTCCCGCGCCGCGCCGGCCGCGACGTCGACCACTGGTCTTCTTCTTCCCCAGCGACAACTGGTTTTCTCCTTCCCAGCGACAACTCATCTCGCAGCGCTCATGGCCGTTGCCATCGCCGGGCCGTCGTCATCACTGTTAACCACTGATCCTTCCTCCGCGAGCACTCATCCCGCGGCGGCCGTCGCATCACAGTCAACCATCGGTCCTTCCCAAGCAGGTCGGCACTACATCACCAACGTCTTCAGGGCTTGGTTCGAGTCCTAAATGCTTGTCTCAACAATTTGATCTTGAGCATGTGCAGCCTCAGCAGATTCCTTGTATGCTAATTCTTGTTCTTCAATGATTGGTCATTCACATGTCTGTCACACGAGTGTTATTTCTTCTCCTAAGATTCATGTTCGTGAGCATTGAGACGGCCTACCACGGCATCCATGATGGATTGCTAGACACGACCATCTCTTCTGCCGATGCGAGGACGCGGCGGCGACGGTGCAGTCCGCCAGTCCCCCGTGCTTAAACATGTTTTACCATCCAAACAAGGTCTTGTGCATGCTTATTCCTAACCGAAATATTAATAAAACTAGTTTTCCAAAAAATCCTACTAAAACGTGTTCTGTTAAAACTAGGCATTAATTTCGTTTATCCAAACAACCACTTAACAAAGATTAAGTTGATACTATATTCATGCGATCGTGTGTGAAGATTCGTGTAAAATTTTCTTTTAAATTGTTTGTTTCTTCTTTTTATATGTTCTGTTACTTGACTCTCAAAATTCGTGAGATCTTGCGTGATCTTCTTTTTATATGCTCTGTTACTTCTTGCCACGTCCAAAATTAATCGCTGCTTGGGTGGATAACTTACATGTTAATGGTGGGTAGCTTTTGGGTACAAAAAAAAGTATCATCGAAATATACTAACATGAGATCTAATGTTGAAGGTCTCAAGGCGACTAGTCCAATAGTAAAACCGGATCATAAACGGTTTGACCTACAAAACCTTTTGAATTTCGCATTTACTACAGGATGACATCAGCAATTTTGTCATTTAGTACATGCATTCAAACCAGTAGGGTTGTCAGAACTTGTTTTTCGAGCGTGCCAATGGGAGTCGGTGAATTGTCCTAACCACCATTGGGTTCACAGTCCCGTCCAGATGCGTTTGTCTATCCGCTGTCCGTTTTGCTGACCCAAACGGACAAAAAACGGACAAAATCCGTGTCCGTTTGGATCGGCCGGTTATAGTTGCCCTAACACCCTATGGTTATGCCAAATCTAGGGCATCTTATGGCTAGTCGTGTCCTTATTTTAGGAGTTTGAACATCAAACATGCAGAAACAACAAAACCGAAAAGGTTTAAACATCCATTAACTCCAAAATTAAAACTTGAACATTTGAGAATAAAAAGAAAACAAATAAAAACGGAAATGATAAATCCTGAACGTTCGGATTTGAAGTATGACAACCTTAATGTCTTTCATGGCAACTTTAGTTGACATGAGCTGAAAGTTTAAGCGGCAAACATGGCAATTTTCTCGCAAAAAACTAACTAGGACAAAAATTGCCACTGCCACCTCGCGTTAACTAAATTTGAGGCCTCCTTTGGTTTGCAGGAACTTTGCAGGAATTCTATAGGATAGGATTCTTGTAGGAATTTTTTCTTTAGAGCCCTTTAGTTCATAGGAATGAATTCCTATTCCTACATAGGATTGGTTCTTATTCTGCATATTTCAAAGAAAAATAAACATGAGCCTAGATTCAATGTAAAAATCCTACGATGTGAATCAAATGACATCTCTTTTCCTATTCCTACTCATAGAATTTGAGATACATGTCATCTCATTTCCTATAAGTTTCTTATTCCTATGGTGATCCTATCATACGAACCAAAGGAGACCTGAACGTTTGGGATTTATCAGGGTCCAATAGAAAACGTGCTAGCTATAACAATCATTCACATAAAGAAAATATAAAGGGCAGCGATCTGCGCCGGCGCACCGGCCCAATCGTTGGGTCGGTCAAGCCCCAGCCGTCAGATCTGGGCCCCCCGAGCCATCAGATCCCTTCGTCCCCAACCTCTCTCATCTTCAACCTCCCGCACGGAAAAAGGAGAGGCCAGCCTTCGCACGCGCCGACGCCTTTGCACGCGCCAACCGCCTCGCCTCCTCACCGCCGGTCGCCGCCCTCACCTATGCCGCCTTCATGCGTTCCTCACCTCCGTGGATGCAGCAGCATGCGCCCATGGTTGCACTCGTGGTTGCAGGTTTGCAGCTCCGGGGGAGATGGCCGCATCTCCGGTGGCGCCGGCCGCAGCACCTGTCATTGTGCTCGCGCTGTACCTCGCCGTGTGCCCACCCGAGGCTCTTGCTGGTTCCAACAAAAAACGACACCGGTTGTAGCAAAAAAGTTTATCGCTTCCAGCAAAAAAGCTTACCGCTGCAGCCCGCCGTCGTCATTGTAGCAAAAATGTTAACCGGATGTAGCTTCTGTGGTTGCTGATTGCAGCAAAAAAAATGATGTGGTTGTAGCAAACACAAAAAAAGAAAAAAGTTCCCATCGTTTTCAGAAAAACTTTGACTGTGGTTTGCTGGTGGCAACAAAAATGTTAGCTGTTAGTAGCAAAATATTGTGCTGGTTCCAGCAAAAAATGCTCGTCGGTGCCGCCACCATGTCGTCCATGAAGCAAAATTGATCACCGGTTGTAGCTTTTGTGATTGCCGGTTGCAGCAAAAACATCTTCTGTTTGCAGCTCACATCGGTACTTCCAGCAAAACTCTTGTCAGCCGCCCTCCGTGGTTGCATCATCTTTTCTACATGGTTGTAGCACCGACTCTGTTGGTTCCAGCAAAAAATCAGCCGTCTTTTATTTCCAGCTTTTTTATTCATCGGTTCCAGCTTTTTATTTTGTCGGTTGCAGCGTTTTTCCCAGCCGGATGCAACACTTCGTAGCAGAAAAAAGATCTTAATGTGGCTGGAGGTAGAAGAAAGGTAACAGATAAGGCAAGAGATAACTAGGGAGAAAAAGAAGGGCAGTCATGTGGGGCCCATATCGTGCGCGTGAGACGTGTAGGAGCAGTTTGCCTGGGACCGCACCAGCGTGGCAAGAAAAGTCAGCGTGATACGTGTGTTGTGCGCGTGACCGGCCGAAAATTGGCCGGCGCACCGTATATAAAAGTTTCCCAAATATAAATGGGTTGACTCCGGAAAGAAATTTCTTTAGTGTAGCTAGGCCGACGTGTTATCCTTTTTTAGGGGAGGCTGGCGTGTTATCAGTAGGCTATAAAAAAGAAAGGAATGCAACAACTGAGCGATCTGCTTTCAGCTAGGACATGGCCCAACATGTAGTTCGATCGTTATGTTGCCCTTTTTTCTCTTTATTTTTGCTGTTATTTCTGAACGAGACACGAAAAAAATCCTTGTACTACAAGCGATGCCTCAGCAAATAAATCCAGAATCACGCGCCGGCCGGGATCAGGACCCCGGCCCCGGCGGCGCCCTCTTGTCAGGCGTCCCGCACTTGGCCGGGACGCGCCACCCGGCGGACTTGGCATTCCTCCTCTCCGGCGGCGTCATGGCCGAGTAGTTGTTCCACTGCCGGAGCACGTCCCGGAGATCGCTCAACTTCTTCCCCAGGCCGAAGCAGCAGGTGGCGTGCATGGTGCACGCCCTGGCCATGTCGTTGCGGAACAGCCGGCAGAATCCGCCGAAGCGGGCCGTGTCGAGGAACTGGAACCGCAGCCGCAGGCCGCCGTCGGCGGAGGCCAGCTCGTGCTTGATCTGGTTGAAGACGGCCTGCTCGTGGTCCCTAGGGAACCGCCACCGCGCCGCCCGCCACCGCCGCATCATCTCCACCGTCCGCCCCGTCGCCTTGACGTAGTAGAAGCCCGTGTTGGGCCAGTTGCCGTCGAGCGCGTCGGCGTCGCCGGAGTAGATGTCGCAGGACACGGCCATGTCCGCGTGCACCCCGATGTGCCGGAACGGGTCCCGGAGCCACACCACGTCCACGTCCGTGAAGAGGAAGTTGTGGCCGAGCTGGAGGACGCACTGCTGCAGCTCCAGCTTGGCCCACACGAGCTCCAGGTAGGCGTCGCTCATGAAGTCGCTGGCGGAGCTGAGGTTCATGGCCGTCGCCTCGGCCTCGAGGAGGTAGCAGTGCGGGTGCACGCGCCGGCAGTGGCGGTACGCGGCGGCGTCGACGGCGACGATGAGCGTGTGGTTGAGGAGGTGCGCGATGCCCTCGCCGTCGCGGAAGCTTCCGCGGAAGAGGTCCAGCAGCGACCCCGGCGCCGCCCACGCCTCGTTCACCGACGTGATGATCACCGTGCGGTCGTCCGTCGCCACCTTGGGCAGCAGCTCCGCCAGCCCCGGGAATGCTCTCACCTCCTGCGCATGCATGCATGTGAGTGTGACATGAGCATGCAAATTAAGTAACACTGCACTGCACATACATTGATACGCACCTTTTCTTGAGCTGAACCATGAGTAGAGATGAGGTTGGCATGGCTCATCTGCTGATGAGCTGGTCCATTCTGATTCCCCAAGCTTGGGATTGAGATGCTTGCCAGCTTCTCGCCGAGCCGGTCGGAGGCGAGGAAGAAGAGCAGCACGGTGGGGAGAAGAGCTCCGAGGAGGAACGATACCGAGTGGCTGACCCTGGCGCCGTCGTGCAGGCTGCCCATGTCGATCGCCCAGTGGCCACCCTCCCCTCGTTGATGGTAGCTAGTGGTACGTAGAGGCAAAATAAAATGCTACTCTATCGTCATGCAGCTTCCCAAGTGAGCCAGTGAATCGCAAACCTCCATGTGCATGTGCATTCATGGCCGCGACTGAAGAAGAGGTGAAAGTCCACTGGGGATGCAAGTGCGTTCATGTGCAATTCCATTACTCGATCCAGATGCAAATTAATTATCGTATCTGCTGCCACAGCGAAGCACGTATGAACCCCTCTGATCGCGCCCATTCTTTTACGTCTCTCGATGTAGGCGCTACCTACGGCAGGAAGACGAAGTTGACTCAGGCCTCTGGGATCGATGGAGCTCCGGGAAACGTGTGCGGTGTCTATACGTTGTTAGAGATCGAGCAAGTACAATATTAACAGTGGGTTATAAGATTGTTTTCGTAGCACTTTTGATAATGTAGAGGAGAGAGACAATGAAAAACAAAAGAGGTGGACTCTTATTCATGAGTGTCCTTATGTAAAAAAGGTAAATGAGGGAAAAGAGAAAGTTGACTAACATTTGTTTCTGGGAAAACTATCAATCTATTAATCTTCAATCATGGCAGTACAACAAACACTAAAAATAATAAAAAATTATATCTAGATCCGTAGACTACCTATCGATGAATACAAGCACTAAAGCGAGCTGATGTCATCGCCCCTCCCTCGCCGGAGCCGGACAAAACTTGTTGTAGTAGACAGTCAAGAAGCCATCATGCTAAGGCCCCATAGGACAAGCGCACTAGAACAACAACCGGCGCCGTTGAAGAGTAGCGTAGATCGGAATGATCCAACCTAAAGACACACAAACGTAGACGAACTGCGACAAAATCCGAGCAAATCCACCAAAGACAGATCCGTCGGAGACACACCTTCACAGGCCCACTGACAATGCTAGATGCAACAACGGAACGGAGACTAGGCGGGGAGAACCTTATTCCATCTTCAGATAGCTGTCGTCGTCTTGGCTTCCTGAGCAGGCACAAACCCTTAACAAAACTTGAAGGAACATCTAAAGACGAGCCCTCCCGCCGGCAAGGACCGGCGGCGGAGCCGGCGGGAGACTGAGGAAACCAAGCCTTATCTTTGGGGAGGAGGCGTCCACAAAGCGATGATGCACGTTTGAAAGATGATTAACCTAACAGGCAATCTTAGAGCCAACCCAATTGGATCAGATCCCCCTCCCCCTCCCGAGTCGCCCCCCGCGTGGGCGGCCGGAAGGCCCCCAGATCCCGTCGGCCGGTCCTTCCCCTCTCCTCCACCTCCTCCCTCGTCGCCGCCCTGCCGTCGCCGGCGGTGGCGGGGACTCGGGCCCTCTCGTTCGGGTGGGGCTGGCGCGGGCCGGCGCCCCCGGGCCGGAGCGTGGCGGCGGGCCGGACGCCACGACGGGTGGTGGCGGCACCTCGACGACTTCGCTCCCCCGCGGCAAACGGCCTCGCGGTCTGGTGCGTCGCGGTCGCCAGGGACGGCGGCGGCGTGGCCGGATCGGTTTAGGGCGGCGAGGCCGGATCTATGCCCAGGCGTGGGCCTTGATCGCTGGATTGTCGTTGGCACGGTGGCGGGTGCGACTCGTCGGCAGCTGGGCAGATACGCCGGGATTCTACCCTTGTCTGGTTCTTGACAGCGCGAGCAACTCCGGGGGAAACCCTAGATCTCCTTGGGATCGAGCGATGGTGGCGATTTTGCGTCGTAGTCCCTCTTTAGGGCATCGTTTTGGAGTTTACTCCGGTTGAAGGGACCAGCGACGTCGGCGGCGCACGTCTGGTGGAGCAACTGCCGATGAAAATCGCGCCGACTACGGTCATGGCGGACGATGGTGGCGTCTTAGATGTCGTTCCCTTGTCGAGGCATCGTCGTTGCAGTCTGCGTCATCAGGCTTGGGATGCTCCGGCGGAAACCCTAGATCTAGGTCTTCCGGATCGGATGATGATGACGTTTTATCGCTTTCCCTCTTGGGGCATCGTTTTGGAGCAAGTGATGGCTGGGGGGATGGTGGAGCGGTGCTTCATCTCACTCATTGATGGCGGCGGTTATCGGCGGCATGGCGCTGTGGAGGCTCGGCGTCCGATGCGCGGGATGGACTCGCGCATGAGGAGGTAGATGTCTGGCGTCATGGTGACGTCGATGGCAGAGTGGCCAGACAAGATAGATGCCTCAATTTGATCTGAAGACGGACCTGTGGAAGATGGCGGCGACGACACACGAGTGCGTCTGACCTGATTGTGCCCCAGACCCGGTATGTGGCTCGGCTGGGGCTTCCGGCTTTTGATGTTAGGCTTAGGTGAGTGGTCTGAGTGGTCCAGCTAGCACCCCTTCATCGTATGGATAGGAGTAGCGGCATATGTTGCCAAGATAGTGTATTCAGGCATATTGTTGTATACTTTGTAAGGTCCTCGAGAATAATCAATAAAGTGGCCGTATGCATCTCCCAGATGCAGAGGCCAGGGGTCATCCTCCTTTTCTAAAAAAAAACCAACTGGATCAGTGGTTAATAGTGCCAAATCTTAATGACATGGCGGTCTTATATACTCAGTTGTTGGCTATGTTATTAGCCTTGCTCTTATTGTGACATGGCTCTCGGGTCACGGGTGAGAAGAATGAATAAGGGCATCTTCAATAGTATGTTTGTTTGTTTCATCGTCTCTAAAAAATAGCCATGTCATGAACCAATATCTCATCTTACAACTACTACAACAAAGTGTATATATGTAGTTTAATGAAAGGTGAAATATATTCTCTCGCTGCCATAATATCTACAAATGGATGTAAGTAAGGTGTTTTCTAGGATATGCAAAAGAGTTTGCGCGAATCTCAAAGTTGGACTGTACGCCCGACATAAGGTCGGACACCCAAGTCGTTGTAGAATTTGTTTTTCACACTTACGGCGTCTTCAATAATTGTAAGATAGTTGTCGGTAAATTTTGCCACATAAGATTTTTTTTATGGCATAGCAAAGAATAAGTGAGGAGAGGAGGGGGTTGTATTTTCATGAACCAATAATCTTTGCACAAGCTTCAAAAAAGATTGAGAAATACCTTGTGTATTATCCGTCCTTGCCAAAATGTAGTGCATGTGAGATTTTTTAAAAGTCAAGCTATAAAAACTTTGACCAAGTTTGTATGAAAAAAGAACATCTATAATACCAAATTAATACATTGGATTCATCATGAAGTATATTTTCATATGTTATACATTTAACATAGTAGAAAGAGATAATTTCGCAATAAACTTGGTCAAAGTTTACATAGTTTGACTTAAAAAAAATCTCACATGTACCATATTATGGCAGCGAGAGAGTATATTTCACCTTTCATTGAACACATACACTTTACATCATATCTACAAATCCAATAGCCAATGGAATTATGTTGGAAAAATAAGGATTAACGCCTAAATTAAGCATAGTCACTTGAATTGAAGGCTGTATTAATGATCTGTATTAATCTATCTCATCTCGTGGTTACAAGCCGAGGGTTTTTATTAATTTAAGTTGGGTCAAATCTCATCGAGTAAATAGCATAAAACTACCACTTTTCGTGCTAGGGTTCCAAAAAACTACCACTTTTTTGTTTGTGACTGATACCTACCACTTTTCTCGTCGGCTGTCTCAAAAAACCCAAACCGCCCGTTGCTAGCGTTTTGAACCGTTTTCTGACGGTCCGGGCCCGCCTGTCAGGCCACGTCAGCACCGCGCGTGATGGCGAGGCCGTTAACGGCCGTTACTCAGACCGACCGGTGCGGTCGGACCGCACCCGCTCGCTCGCTGTCGGCAACATCTCTCTCTCGCTCCTCCTTTCCCCCGTGCTCTCTGTCTCTCCCGACGATGGCGGCGGCGAAGAAGAAGGACGACGGCGAGCCTGGGGCGACAGCCAGCGGCGAGGGCGGTGCTCACTCCGAGGTCAACAAGTGGCTAGGCAGCGTAAGTTTCCCGACCCAGCGCTCGTCTGGGCCACCGACGCAGGAGGTCCAGATCTCGCCGGCATTCCGCGCGGCCAGGGCAATGGCCAAATGCATCCACGCGGATCCAGAAGGCGGGCACCAGTGGGCCTCCTCACTTGGTGGCGTGGAGTAAGTTATGAATTGTTTTAATTATTTTTCTTAGTTTATTTATGAACTAGGGTTAGGATTTGTTTCTTAGATTGTTAATAAATTAGTTTCTTTGGTATATTATTATGTATACATTGTAAGCAATATATGAATTAGGGTTTAGGTTTGGATGATATGTTGTGCAAGTGAAACTGTTGCATACTTTTTAACTTGAAAATCTGAAGAAATCTGAATGTGTTGTTTCTTTTTTTGCATAGTTTGGATGATGAAGTATGGGAATTGAGGCAGCATTTTCAGGGTAGAGACAACATGGAAATGAAGTTTTCCTTATCAGAAATGAATTACCTGTTATTGTTAGCACTTATTGAACTTGAGGGCTATGGGTTGGATGCCTATCTGTCATATGTTAAGGATGAGGGTAAGGGGCTGGAGGGGATTGAGGTTTTGGACAGTGATGAGAAGGTGGAGGAGATGCTAGATTTGTTTGCTGAGAAGAAAATATTGAACATAACAGTGAGAGAGGCTAGTGACCCAAATCCAGCAGATGCAAACATGGACCACACCTTGCTTGAAGAGCAGATTCCAATGAGTCAAGTTGGTGATCCCATTGTTTATAGTGTTTCCCAAGAAGGTGTCCTTTTCCCTGTCTCAAATTCTTCACAACCTCCACTTGTGCATGTTGATCCATATTTTAACACACAACAGAGCTGTAATTTCAACAAGGGAAAAGAGGCAGTGGAAATTGAAGGCATTGAAGCAGAAGATCAAGATGAAGATGAGTTGGACAAATCCTCTTCAGATTTTGAGTTTTTCAGGGGTGATTACAGAGGGAAGAAAATTTCATACAAGTCTTGGGCTAGGGGAGAAGATGAAGGTGGTGTAGGAACAAGTCAGCACTATAGGGAAGAGGAAGAGATGGTTGAGCATTATTTTGGGGCAGCTTCTGAACCCTCAGAGTTTTGGCAGGAGCCAAATGGTTCTGAAGAAGATGATGAAGAAGAAGCTTTAGATCATGTGAAAACTGTGGCACAGAAGATACCTGTGAGGAAACAAGGCCCAACAAGCAGATCACACAGTGAGCCGGATCACATAAAGTTTG
The DNA here is from genome assembly GCF_002575655.3 of Aegilops tauschii subsp. strangulata. NCBI lineage: Eukaryota > Viridiplantae > Streptophyta > Magnoliopsida > Poales > Poaceae > Aegilops > Aegilops tauschii. The sequence continues at coordinate 432,835,065 of NC_053035.3, forward strand.
AAGATTTCGTGCTAGAAGCTGATGAGTTCTGCTTTCCAGGTGATGAAGGCATTTCTGATGAAGAAGATGATGCACCTAGGTTGCCTTGTGGCAGGAAGATAAAATTGAAGAAGAAGGAGAGAATATGGTATGATTCCTCTAGGCCTGATGCACATGAACAGTTTAGGATTCATTTATGATTTCTGAATGTGGTAGAGTTCAGAGAAGCATTGAGAAACTACCATGTTAGGACACTTAGGAACTTTGAGTACCATAGGAATGATCCAAGTAGGATCATAGCCTGGTGCTCAGATAGAAAGCATGGTTGTGAGTTTTATATTACTGCTTCTAAGATTGCCCATGAGTCAACCTTTAGCATCAAGAAGATGAATCTTGATCACACCTGTGGAGCAAGTGGAGAGAACACAAAGGTTACCATGAAGTGGGTTGCAAAGGCTGTTGAGGATACTATAAGATCCAATCCTGGTGCAGGTGTTGAGACTATACTGAGTTATACAAAAAAGAAATTTGGAGTACATGTTCCAAAAAGTTTGGCCTACAGGGCAAGGAGGAAAGCAGTTGATGTTGTGCAAGGGGATCACAAGACACAATAATACGGGTTAAGAGACTATCTGCAGTGTGTTTTGGACACAAACCCTGGTAGTAGGTGTGCTGTGACAACAAAGGAATTTGAACTCCACCCAGCACCTACCCCAAGGTTTCATTACATGTTTTACTGTCTGTTTGCTTGTAAGGAGGGGTTCCTAAATGGTTGCAGGCCTTTCATAGGTAAATCTAGTCTGTATAGTGCTTAAATAGGGATTGCATTACATGTTTACTAAGCACTAATGGCTTAAAATGCAGGTCTTGATGGATGCTTCATCAAACTAAGCACTGGGCAGCAAATCCTGGCAGTAACAGGGAGGGATGGCAACAACAACATCTTCCCTATTGCATTTGTTGTTGTTGACAAGGAGGAGACAGATAGTTGGACTTGGTTTCTTACACAGTTAAGGACAGTAATTGGTAGTGGCAACAAGTTTGGGCCCTACACAATTATGTCAGACAGGCAAAAGGTACAACTACTCTTCATGATTTAACTGCTTTTCCTTGCACTATGTAATGCTTTCTCTACTTCACTAGTTATTAATACAAAATCAATGAACAGGGTCTGCTCAATGCAATAGAGGATGTATTTCCTGATTCCCCTCAAAGATTTTGTTTAACACACATATATGCCAACTTCCAATCAGCTGGGTTTAGAGGGGATGAATTGAAAAAACATCTAGACCAGGCTGCATATTCTTTCACTAAGCATGGGCATGATCTGGGCATGGAAGCATTGGAGAAAGAGAGTGAGGAGGCATGGAAGTGGTTGTCCAACATACCAGTCCATACTTGGGCCAGGCATAGAATGGATATTATATGCAAGATAGACCTTGTTGTAAACAATCTTAGTGAAGTTTTCAACAGGATGATTCTGGATGTTAGGAACAAGCCCATAAGGACAATGCTTGAAGGAATGAGGACAAAACTCATGATCAAGTTTCAGAAGATTAGGGAGAAGACAGAGCCATGTAGGTGGGATATCACACCCACTTACTCTGAGATATTGGAGGAGGCCAAGAAGTGGGCAAAATATTGTGATGCATATATGGCTGGACCAGGCATTTGGCAAGTTACAAGTAGTTCAGAAAATACCTACTGTGTAAACCTAAACAACTACACTTGTGACTGCAGGAGGTGGGATATGACAGCTGTTCCATGTAGTCATGCTATAGCAGCAATGCAGAAGGTGAAGCTACACCCTGAAGATTTTGTTCATGAGTTCTTCAAGAAGCCCCTCTACTGTGAAACCTACAAGCATATTATATACCCTGTTCCAGGCCCTGATTGTTGGCCACACACCATGGGGGATGACATATCTCCTCCAGTATTCAAAGAAAAGAAGGGTAAAAAGCAGACAGCTAGGAGGAAAGGACATTTTGAGGTACCTGTCAAGAAGGATACATCAAGAATTGGGACAGTGACTTGTAGCAATTGCAATAAGAAAGGTCACAGATATACCACCCGTGGTGTTCCATGAAACCCAAACTGCAGATGAGAAAGAATAATCACCAGGTATGCTTATTCATAAAGAAATTTTTGTTTCATAGGCTAGGTAGTTTAATTCTAATTTGCTTTGTTAAACGTGCAGGAGAATAGGCCAGACTACTCTTCATCTACCATGGCTACTACAGGTGTGGTTGCACCACCACCACCATCAGCACCATCAGCACCAGCCATAGCTAGGAAGAGGCCTGCAACAGCCACAGCTACTCCAGGACCAGCAAAGAGGAACAAGGCAGCTACTTCTGCTACTCCAGCACCTGCCACATCAGCACCTGCCAAGAAGACCAAAGCAACCAAGAAGACAAGGGCTCCTAGCACATCTTCACCAGCCAAGAACACAAGGTCATCCATTGCCTCTCCAGCAAAGAACACCAGAGCATCAACAGCCAGCAGAGGAGGGGGGTACACAGGTTTCAATGCTCCAAGGTAAGCTGCTCACTCTGAGATGGAGATTGGGTCCAAGAGGGTTAGGAAGCCAACTGGAAAGTGGAAGGCATATTTCACTGCTAGTGGTAACTATTGAGTGCTGGAAAGTTGTCTTGTTTGCACTGTATGAGTGCTGAAACCTAAGTGTTTGCTTGCTGAAACCTATGTATTTGTTAGCTGAAACTTGAGTGTTTGCTTCCTAAAACCTATGTATTTGCTTCCTGAAACATGAGTATTTGGTTCCTGAAACCTATGTATTTGCTTGCATTATGAAACCTGAGTGTTTGCATTATGAAACCTGAGTGTTTGCATTATGAAACCTGAGTGTTTGTGACTTCTGGGTTGCACTTCCTGAAACTTATGAGCTTTGCAACTGATGCACAGATTGATAGAAACATTCTTTCAAAGAATCAAACATTCTTTCAAATAATCAAACATTCATAGATTCCACCATGCAAACATTCTTTCATACAAAGAGTTGTACAGAAAGTGGAAGGGGTACATAGCTCATAATCTTATTCATAATAAAAATAACTACTAACAACTCTCAATCGTAACGACCGAAGAAACAACGCCACTTTGCTCTGGTAGAAGGGTGAGGAGCGATTACTGCCTGTGCCCTAGCCCACCTGATGATCTTCCCTGAGCTCTTGCGCCTGCCGCCAGGGACAAGAACTGTGAACTCATCTGAGTTGCACTTCTCCAAGATCTTCTCTGCCAGCCTCCTCTTGAACTCCAGCTCCCACTCTAGCTCCCAAGCTGATGGCATGGGCACCGCAGGGCGAGCCCTTTGCCTCCTCACATCCACTTCATGCACTGCCTCCTCTTCCTCATCTGTCACCTCCCCAAGCTCTGGATCCATCTAGGGTTTCAAGAGGTGGGGTGTGGCGGCAGTGTTCTGGAGGGAGGAGGGTGGGTGGAGTAGGCTATTTATGAGCAGTGGAGGGTGGGTGGAGTAGGCCTAGGTTTGTAAATATAACTGGGCCACAAAGCCCAGGTACAAAACACTAATAAACATAACTACCTTTTAAACATAAAAAGACACATAGCATAGTCCAGCAGTGCTTATCACTGACTCCATAACATAGCATAAGAGGTTCAGATACAGGCAGAACATTCATTACAACTTAGTTCATAACTTAGCATTAAAGGTTCTAGCAGCATAAACTACAGTTCTTAACATTGGCATAGACATAGACTAGATTAGCTTCACACTCCCCAAAATGTACACCCCATATCTTCACATCAGATTGTTAGGCAACATACTTATAAAGGCCTTGGATGTACTTCACCATCTCCAGAACACACTTCATGAATCAAGGATGGCCTTGATTTTCTCAAGTTTCTCCTTGCTTGCATGCCCATCCTTCAGCAGCTCATTCACCACATGCTCAAGCTTGGCCTTCTCTATCTTAAGCAAATCTCTCTCCTGTTCAACCTCCTTTTTGCCTTCCTGATATTCTTGATAATGTCAGCTTGACTCTGTAAAATGCACCTTTGTTCCTTGGCAAGTTTGAGCTTCTCCATATGAACCTCCAACCTAGCACTCTCTTCTACCTCTTTCTTCTTCTTCTCAAATTCTTCCTCCTCAACTGCCTTCTGGTAATCCATGTGGTCTACCCTACCATCCTGCCAATCAAAAATCTTGGATACATCTTGGACAAGCTTTGTGTACTCAATGCACAACTTGTCATTTTCAGTCTTAAGCTTGGCCAAATGCTTCTCATACTTCTGCTTATCAACTACCCTGCCACAATTCTGTTCATGGTACATGTCCCACAGCCTGGACAAGCAATTCTGAAGAATTGGATGCCAGGGCTTGTCAACCCACTCAGTAACACCACAGTTAACACCTTCACTCTGCATTTGGAAATTGAAATATACATCACTAAGTGCACTCAATTTCATAACAACAAATCATATCAGACTAAGAAACTGAAGGTGAGGCTTAAGTAAACTGAATATGTTGTTTAATATAACTCAAACTATAACTGGAACCCAACCTGCTTGTACAAGTACATTCACAAATATATGCTTTCTATACATAAGCATTTTTGATAGTAACCATATCCCTCAATACCTTAATACAAGGCATATTGCAGTTCATCCTAAATAATACAGTGCAGGTTCATAAGAGCAACTTGTCAACATAATATTGTGTGGGTTCAGAAAAGCAACCTGGCATCCTTGTAAATACATGTGTGGGTTAAGAAGAAAATGATTCCAATTAAGGTACTATACCTGCGGCACTGGACAACCATAGAAACGCCTTCCAGTTAAGGTTTCTTCAAATGCCACACACTTAATTGGCCTCATGTGGTGCATCATGCAGGTGGGTTCAGAAAGCTCCAGCTGGCCACAGAAAAGAGGCTCCATGGTGGTGTCAGGGGTCTCCTGCATGAACACAGCAAAAAAATCACCTTAGCTCACAGAACCAGACATAGATCACAAATTAATTCCCAAATCCAGCAAGAACCCTAACCCAAACCCTAGTTTTCAAGCATACATAAACATAGCTCAAACAGCAACCATAACCCTGCCTACTAAATAACAGTAACCAAAGCTTACCCTAGCTCACCAAGTTGAACACTAACCTAATCTAGCTCCTAGATGAACCCTAACCCTAGCTCAGCAGATCGAAAAACTTACCCAAAGAGCCATGTCCATGCTTGTGATGTCGCACTCATCCTCTGAGCTCGTATCCCCGTCATTCCAGGAAGGCATAGCGGCGGTGGAGCTTCCACAGCGCAAGTCGCCGCCGGCATCCAAGAGCAGGAGTAATCCAAGAGCAGAGCGGAGAGGAGAGTGAGAGCGAGAGAGAGATGAGTGCGGGCCGGGGACCAGAGTGAGAGCAGAGTGAGAGGGAGGGAGACGACTTAATGAGCGGTCCGACCGCACCGGCTCGGTCCGAGTAACGGCCGTTAACGGCCTCGCCATCACGCGCGGCGCTGACGTGGCCTGACAGGCAGGCCCGGACCGTCAGAAAACGGTTCAAAACGCTAGCAACAGGCGATTTGGGTTTTTTGAGACAGCCGAGAGAAAAGTGGTAGGTATCAGTCACAAACAAAAAGGTGATGGTTTTTTGGAACCCTAGCACGAAAAGTGATAGTTTTATGCTATTTACTCAATCTCATCCGGGTGTTCATCAGGGAGCCTACGAGCATCTTCAATAGGCGCGCAACACACGGCACGCTAAATAATTTTTACAGCGCCGAATTTTTTTTTTGCACGCAGCAGATCACTGGCTCCAGCGGCCGCGCCAAAATATGGCGCGCGAGCAGCTCCAGTAGGTGCTGCAAAAATGGCGCGCGAGCAACCTGTACTACGATGCAACACATACGAACAATATGAAACAATATATAGATAAAATTCAAATAGCATAGTTACAGCCCAGCACCACAAACTTGTCCATACCATACAAATAAAAATAGATAAAAATGATACTACGATGCAAATATACTAGAAACTACTCCTCGTTGTCGTCCTCCTCCTCGGTGGTGTAGTCCGACGACAGAAATGTGTCATCCCACCGAGGATCATTGTCGTCAAAGGTCGACGCAGATCCCAGTTCACACTGCGCTATCGCCAGTGCCTTCCGCCACGCCTGTCCGCCCGATCCGCGGTTCGCAACGCCCTCCTCTGCGCCCAGAAGTCGTTCTCGGCGGCGACATCCTCTGGGAAGCGCTGGCGCCACTCCGCCATGACGTACTCGTCTGCCTCGGCGATGAGGAGGCGGAGCTCCCGTGTATGCTAGATGTGGCGGTCCTCGTCGGTGATTAGTCGTGGCTGAGGTGCGAGGTCCTACGCCATCTGGCGCGTCCGGGCGTCCGAGAAATTCATCTGCGAACATGGCCGAATGAGGTGCCACGCCGCAGCGTCGTACGCACAGGCGGTCTCGGACGTTCCGAGACCGAGACGTATATTACCGGAGTTGCTCCAGGCGCGCGGCGGCATGTCGGCGGCGGGGGAGAAGGCGCGGTGGCGTGGGGAGAAGGGTGCGGCGGCGGCAGCGGGGCGCTGGAGGCGAGGAAGAAGAGCGTGGCGGGGAAGAAGGAGACGATGGAGTGGTGGTAGACGGGCTTGCGCGTGAGTTTTATAGAGCGCGCCCGACGCCGCGCACCGGGCCGCTTTTTCGCCCTCGCGCACTTTTTTTCCCGCGCCTGCTGGAGCGTGCCAAACCGGCCAGCGCGCGCTAAAAATAGTTGTTTCCCCCACGCGCGATATCTAGCGTGCCTGTTGGAGATGCTCTAACTGAACGGGAGTTTTTTCTGTGTGTGAAAATCAACTGAATGGGATTTTTTTTTTTGCAGGACAGAATGGGGTTTGAATTGGCAACATACAGACATGACATCCCCTTGAATTTTCTCCATCAAGCGTTATTGCACTCACATACAAGTTGGCATTAGATCCAGGTAGGCCTCAAAACTATATACCACTTCACATAACGAATAAACATGAACCGTGAGGAGCCATCCATGATTTGCATGGTTTCTGAGTTTACCAAGGACTTTTGTTTCGCTGCTAAAACAACAAGTGGGTGGTGGCGCAGTTGTCTAGCGATTAGGTCTCGTAGCTAGCAGCGAGTGATCCTGAGTTCAAGCCTGTCTCACCCCACATTCATGAAAGGACCATCGTTGTGATGAAATGCTCTGTGACAACCTGGATCGTCACATATTCATCTGAATCGTCTGGTAGGGAAACGTAAAAAGTTCAGTCTCATGCAATCTGTAAATCTCAGTTCTGTGCATTCTGCAAATCAAAACAAGCACAAATGTTTTGTTGTACTTATACATGACCATGAATAACGAATAATGAGTAACATACACGTTTTGCGTTCCAGAAATACTACAACACACTAACAACGAGAAGTTCAAAGTACATTGCAGCAACAAGCACTAAAAGTTCGCTACTCCCTCCATTCTCTTATACAAGGCCGCAAACTCAAATTACAGGTACCAAGGTAAAATTTAATGACTGCTTTGCAAGCCAATTTTTTTGGGTTCAGCCTACTGCATGGTTTCAGTCATGCCTCTGCCATTACTGTTGCGCCGTCTTCTCAACCTGCCCCTCTAATTGTCCTGCCCAAGAACTGATGTTCAGGCTTGTCGGAGATATACCCCGCGGTATGACCAGGCCAGACTTGGCGACTCACCAGAGACCTGGCTGGAGCTTGGCGACTCACTGGTGATCCGCCCGAACATGGCGATTCACAGGTAACCCGCCTGGACATTGTGACTCACTGGAGACCCGGCGGGCGGATCAGACGGACGACAAGACCCAAGGCCCAGCAGGCTGGCTTATACTTTGGTGGGCTGGCTTAAGGAGAAAGGGATGACGAATATTTCCTTTATGAGGAAGTAAGACCCGGACTTGTATCCAACTTGTAAGAAAAGATAGACTAGTCCTAGTCCTACTAGGACTCCGCATGTAACCCGCCCCTCTAACTTATATAAGGAGGGGCAGGGCACCCCAAAGAGGGACAAGCAAGAAGCAATAATCTTAGGCTAGACACAACTAGGAGAGCCGGTCGCCGGTGACTCCCTCGTGATGATAATGAGACCTAGCCACAAACAGCATGTAGGGTTGTTACCGGATGATGTTTCCCGGGGCCCGAAGCTGTCTAAATCCTTGTCTTGTGTTGCGTCTCTCGATTCCGCCCAACCCCTCTCAAGCTACTACAAAGATGCGCTGGCCTCACGACTAAGTCCTGACACTAAGGACATCTGCTGTGACAATTCCACGACAGTTGGCGCCCACTGTGGGGCCTGCGCACGGTGGTGTTTAGTACTTGGAGGGATCTTTTCAGGACTCGAGAAGTTCACAACCCACCGGATGAGCAATAGCCGGCACGGAAGAATTTATATCATCAACGATGAGTTGGAACGACGAGGATAAAATTAAGTTCAGGAAAAAATTAGGGTTACAGTTTGTCCGTCGCCGTCGTCATGCAATGTGCTGTGCAATCAGGCGGATGCGGTCAAGTTTTCTCGGCGGGCTGTGCGTGGCATCTAGCAAATCCATCAAGCTTTCAAATCACCACGTCGCTGAGACCGTCAACTTCCGTTAGAAGTTTGATTGGACACATTACAAGTTACGGAGCATCAACTCGTAGCTGCTGGTGTTATTTCCTTCAATGTACAAGCGATCCGAAGTCTGATCGATGTTTGGAGTACCCGCCTGCAAGAGGCCGAGACCGACAGGAGTCCTGTACAAATCGCCGAGACCGACAGGAGTCCTGTACAAATCGCCGAGACCGACAAGTTCTTGCTGCCGATTCAACTCGTACACAGCGATAGAGATTGATTCTTGTGCGGCCAGTCTGGCAGAATTACGAGGAGGCAAACAAAAACCATTATGAAAATACTACCAGCGCCGCTGATCATTTGGAAAAAGCAAAGGTGGTGCCATGTTGTGCCTATGAAGTGTGTGTCAGCATCGTCACGCACCGGGCCGCACCTGCCTGCTTACTGATGAAACAGGTGTGCGCAAGTTGCGGCCCGTACAGTTTAATCTACATCAACCCGCCGGAGCCGCGTTGACCCGCCGGAGCCGCGTTGAGCCGCCCCTACCGCTTTGAGCCGCCGGGATTATATTAAGGTTGCCGGTCTGCCCGAGCCGCCAAAACTATATTGGGTCACTGATCTGCCTGAGCCACCTCTGTCGCGATAAACGGATCATCCGTCATCCTAACAAATCAGGTGATATCCATCCAAGTATGTTTTATTAGCACATGTTGTTTTTTGTCAAAGAACAGTTTATCTTTGCCTTGGTCTGCAATATTGTTTATGCAGGGCAATTATTTATGACAAAAAATGATATTATACCGCGGAGATGGAGGCACGCCAACATCTTTTGCCATAGGTGGTCGTCGTTACTCAACGGACTCCCGCACCGGCTTACAACGCCGTGGCCGTCTCTCGCGACCGCGCCGGCTTACAATGTCGTGGCCGTCTTTCGCGGCCACGCCGGTTTACAACAAGGAGGACAACTTGCCCGTCCGCACCGGCTTACAACGCCACGGCCGGTTCATCTGTCTGTGCCGCCTCAGATGTTGCGGTCATCTTTACCGTCCGTCTCTCGCGGCCTAGTCTACAACAATACACCAGGCCGCACCTGTCTGCATGAGCGGATTATCGAATATGAGCAAGTCACTGCTTGGGAAGCCCGGTTTTCTTTCAACAAAATGGAGGCAAATTATCATATACTATCAACCGACGTCTGCACCGGATGGCTCAATGGACATGCGCACAAGTCGCCGTCACTACGGTTTGGTTGAGCTTCAAACAGCCAGTTGGAAGGAACCATTGGCCGAATTGCTGACACGGCTCATACGGGATCATTTATAACCCGCCGCAGTCACCTCAACTTTCTCTGAATACACATCGTGCTATCAACACCAATGATATACAAGTTATGCCGGTTTATATCACAGTTAAGTATGGAGAATCTCAAGCCAACTCCTCGAGTCATCTTGAGACTCGGGGGCTACAGTGACATGACTCGGGAACCCCGGGTCGTTGGAGGGAATGATAACCCGGTTCCGGAGGCTGCTACCATATTGATGAAACTTTAAAGGCCGTCAGAAAATTGCCGGTTCAAATAAAGATTCCGGTTTAAAATCCGGTTCAAGAGATATCTTTCTCCCGCGAAGTTTTGAAGCTCTCAAATCCGGTTCAAACGTCCGGCTCAAGGTACCTTGCTTTAATGACCATTGGGAGCTGATCGTATTTGAATTTAGCTTAACCCTTTTGGTGTGACCCTGATCGTATTCGAATCAGAGTCGTTAAATATTCTCATGATCACTTGGGGGCTTCCTGTTCAAACATAGGTCGTATTCGAACCAAAGAGAACATAGCTGTCGATACCCACTTGATTGGCACACTGCCGAGCTCATTGGGGAGTTTCTTGGTCATATTTGAACCATAGCTCAACCCCCTTTGGGAACCGACGTGGATCGTATTCGAATCAGCGTCGTTAAACAACTCTCAAGGTCATTTGGGGGCTTCCTGTTCAAACATAGGTCGTATTCAAACCAAAGAGAACATAGCTGTCGGTACCCTCTTGATCGGCAACGCCAAAGCCACTGGGGGCTATATGATCGTATTCGAATCTTAGCTTAACCCCTTTGGGACGGTTTTCTGATCGTATTCGAATCAGAAGCCTCAAAATTTTTGAAGTCTCTTTTTGCAAACAATTTTTTGGATTTTATTTGAAGTTCTTTTGATCATATCTAAAGTGTATATGAGTGGTTTCTATTTAACTCGGCTTGATTTTCAATGATAAATCGCCAGCTTATGACAATCATCATCTATTTGGAAGCGCTGGCTTCTAAAGATTGGGTTATCACCCTTACTGCACAGGTCATGTAAACCGGCAGTACAAATTCAATATCACAGTGGTTATATGTGAGATATTGTGACCCGCCCTGCGGTAAACCGCCAAGGGATCTTGTGATCTACTTGTGTGCAGGATAAGACTACATTTGGGTGGTTACCCGCCCTGGCTTTTGACGTTAAGTCGCCAGGGCATATGTTGTTTAAACTCTGTGCAGGATTTACAGAGCTATGACGTACATAAATGATTAAGTTCAAGCCCATCATCAAAGATTGAAATTGGTGTCTCAAAAGAGTTATCAATTCTTGATTTTCTCAAAGGCTATAAGCCGCCGGGTTATAAAAATTCCGGCTTACAATGGAGGCGTATTAAATTGCCATCGGCCAAGAGCCGCCGGGTATTTAAACTCCGGGTTTACTTATCAACAGATGAGGTATTTAAAGTCGCTTTGGCGCAATAGCTATTATTTTATCAATGGATATGATTTATTCTACAATGGAAGGAATAGTCCCGAGTCGCTGCAGGCTTACGACCCGGCACTTGGGGGCTACATTATTCAAATTGATATTACATCAAATATGCAAGTCCCATGTTACTGCCAGCATGTACCATGGCACTTGGGGGCTAATGCAAAGTCATTGTTTGCTCAACTTATTGAAGACCTGACTCATCACATTCTAAATGAGCCGGCCCTTGGGGGTTACCAATTGCTCCTGTCGAAAATTCAAGGTACACAAGCCTTAATCCATTATATTGAAAGATCCACTACTCAGTTGGTAGAGTACAAAGCTCTTAACCTTGTGGACGTGGGTTCAAGCCCCATGGTGGAGATTACATCATATGCTGTTATTATCAATGAATCATATACAAAGTCCCAGCTCGGTAATATCTTACCGACCCGGCCCTTGGGGGCTACATTGGTTGAAGTTTTTATGAGCATAAGGCAATTACAAGTCCCAGGTTGCTGCAAGCATGCCAACCCGGTACTTGGGGGCTACATACGTGGAATATTCAGTTTATGACTAATGATTGAGATGAATAACCCGGCTTTCTTCAAGGTTGCAACACTTATATTGAAGCAAGTCTTAAGTTATCACTATGTTCTCCTTTTAAGACTTAGGGGCTACAGGTGATATGCATATAAGGGAGAAAAAATCTTCAAATTCTCAGTTTGGAGCAGACCAGATTGACCCGGTGTTTGCAACAATCATGACCCGGTGTCACCAATAATAATGACTCGGCGTCGGCAACAGTTATGACCCGGTGTTATCAATATTTACAAGCCGGTAATTTTGGCAATTATAACTAGCCAGTCTCTACATCTTTAAACTGGCAGATCACCAGATGAATCTTGAGTCTAAGATGTTTATTAAGCCGGACTTTTGGAAACCGACTCAAATGGATTATTTCGTATAATCTTTCTTTATAAGAGCCAATGTCAGCAAATGGATTATGAAGCTGGCCTATTGACCCAGATATTCCAGGAGAAAATGTCAAGGACTTAAAGATGATCAGGTGCCGGCTTACAAGAATATTTAACCCGGAGCACAACCTGTCAAATTTGTTCTTGAGTTATTTTGCAGGATCAGTTTAACATGGATAAATCCAAATTAAACTGGGGGCTAATGTCAGAGATATACCCCGCGGTATGACCCGGCCAGACTTGGCGACTCACCAGAGACCTGGCTGGAGCTTGGCGACTCACTGGTGATCCTCCCGAACATGGCGATTCACAGGTAACCCGCCTGGACATTGTGACTCACTGGAGACCTGGCGGGAGGATCAGACCGACGACAAGACCCAAGGCCCAGCAGGCTGGCTTATACTCTGGTGGGCTGGCTTAAGGAGAAAGGGATGATGAATATTTCCTTTACGAGGAAGTAAGACCCGGACTTGTATTCAACTTGTAAGAAAAGATAGACTAGTCCTAGTCCTACTAGGACTCCGCATGTAACCCGCCCCTCTAACTTATATAAGGAGGGGCAGGGCACCCCAAAGAGGGACAAGCAAGAAGCAATAATCTTAGGCTAGACACAACTAGGAGAGCCGGTCGCCGGTGACTCCCTCGTGATGATAATGAGACCTAGCCACAAACAGCATGTAGGGTTGTTACCGGATGATGTTTCCCGGGGCCCGAATCTGTATAAATCCTTGTCTTGTGTTGCGTCTCTCGATTCCGCCCAACCCCTCTCAAGCTACTACAAAGATGCGCTGGCCTCACGACTAAGTCCTGACACTAAGGACATCTGCCGTGACAATTCCACGACAAGGCTGGTAGGGAAACGTAAAAAGTTCAGTCTCATGCAATCTGTAAATCTCAGTTCTGTGCATTCTGCAAATCAAAACAAGCACAAATGTTTTGTTGTACTTGTACATTACCATGAATAACGAATAACGAGTAACAGACACGTTCTGCGTTCCAGAAATACTACAACACACTAACAACGAGAAGTTCAAAGTACATTGCAGCAACATGCACTAAAAGTTCACTACTCCCTCCATTCCCTTATACAAGGCCACAAACTCAAATTACAGGTACCAAGGTAAAATTTAATGACTGCTTTGCAAGCCAACCTTTTTTGGGTTGAGCCTACTGCATGGTTTCAGTCATGCCTTTGCCATTACTGCTGGGGATAAGTATATTTTTCGTCCCTCAATTATATCGAAAATATAGAAATGGTCCCTTAACTTTTAAACCAGCAAAACTTAGTCCCTCAACTTTTCAAACCGGATAACTTTAGTCCCTGATACAGCTTTGGGTGGTTTTACTGAGACGTGGCATGATTTTGACTGATTTGGATGGTCTCGTTAGTGAAGTTGAGGCTGGCGGTCACAGGACGCTGAAAACCATGTTCGCCAGCACCGGTCTGCTACTATGGCCGAGCTATGTTTGAGCACGCCGAGCAGCCATGCTGAGCTGGCTATAGCCGTTGTACCGCCATTACCATGCCAAGTGTACCTCCATCCACGCTTGCTGCTCGAGCTGCATTCCGCTGTCCGATGGTTGCTGCATCAACCAAGCTCGCGTCGTGCTGCCCGGACAACCGTCGAACGCGATATTCACTCCGCCGCTGCCATCGCCGTCATGCCTGCAGTACTGCTGCTGCAGCCCCAGCATCAGCGACACGCCGCCTGCGCTGCCCCCAAAGCCCTGCCCGTCCTATGCGTCGAAGTCGAGGTGGTGATGGTCCATGATGCCGATGATCTCCATCCTCGCCGGGGTGCCGAGACGTTGACAATGGAGACGAGCGAGCTGGCGTCGTGCATATGCAGCTGAGCCCGGCATGCTCGCCTTCGTCTACAGTAGTATGTGGTAGCTAGGAGACCACGAGGCACCATGTCATGTTGTTCGCAGGTAAACATACAGTACAGGCATGGTGCTGGCATTTTCGCCATGGACGAGGTAAGGGTGGCAGCCCATACGGAGTTGGCACCTCGCCGGCCCCGAAGGCAGTAGGAAGCTCAGCAACGCTGCAGCAGGAGAATGGCCGCGTACGCTGCAGCAGACGGTGGACTGCGCGGTGCACATTGCCTAGGATTTTCGTTGCCTAGGCCATGCAGCCGCCGAGGCCGTGGTTGGTCTTCACTTCATCAGCGAAACCATCCAAATGAGTCAAAACAATGCCACATCATCAGTAAAACCATCAAAAGCGGTATCAAGGACTAAAATTATCCAGTTTGAAAAATTGAGGGACTAAGTTTTGCTGGTTTTAAAGTTGAGTGGCCATTTCTATACTTTCGATATAGTTGAGGGACGAAAAATATACTTATCCCTTACTGCTGCGCCGTCTTCTCAACCTGCCCCTCTGATTGTCCTGCCCAAGAACCGATGTTCAGGCTGGTAGGGAAACGTAAAAAGTTCAGTCTCATGCAATCTGTAAATCTCAGTTCTGTGCATTCTGCAAATCAAAACAAGCACAAATGTTTTGTTGTACTTGTACATGACCATGAATAACGAATAACGAGTAACAGACACGTTCTGCATTCCAGAAATACTACAACACGCTAACAACGAGAAGTTCAAAGTACATTGCAGCAACAAGCACTAAAACTTCACTATTCCCTCCATTCCCTTATACAAGGCCACAAACTCAAATTACATGTACCAAGTTAAAATTTAATGACTGCTTTGCAAGCCAACTTTTCTTCTCGTTAATGGGAATCATTAATACGCCCGCATGCATACAAACAAAGAATGAGAAGGAAGTAGCACACTGTCATTATGGCTGCATGCATGCAAGTCTCTACTCCTATAAAAGACTCAGTTGGTGATGATGGTGTGTCTGCCATCCGTCGTTTCTGACCATTAGATCTACATCTAACGGCTGTGAGGTAAGTTGTGGCCTTTTTGCAACAATAGGCTACTTCTCTGCTCTAATTTGCAGAAAAACCCCTTACTATCTTGAAATCAACTACATCCCTCCCTCACCTCATCAAAACAGCCCGAAGTATATATTTTAAGTGAAACATAATATTTTTTTATGATATATGTATATATCAAAACTAGAGTGTTTTCTTTCAAGTTTGTGAACAAGTATTATTCTACTTTGAATCCGTTGCAACGTACGGGTATATTGCTAGTATTAAACAAGTTACTAGTATGAGAAAACATCATTAAATATTGCCTCGATTACTGTTCGTGGCCTTGTATATAAGCAAAATGTATTTTTCATAGTGGCCTTGTATAAGAGAATGGAGGGAGTACTTTAGTAGAACTACTCTGAAGCGATACCCTTATCTTCCTCAGCTTCTCCTTTGCAACTTCTTTTTCTCTCAACAAACATGCAATCATGTACTCCTACTTATTTTTGTCCTTCTTCACCATCTCTCTCTCCTGTTGTGGCTTCATCCTCACCATCTTGTGTATATTTGTGATTGAACCATCATCCAACTTCTTGTCCAGCTCTGCATTCACCTTGATCCATGTTTGTTCCCGACCAGCTCCTTCTGAATATACTTCCGATCCACTACCTCCTTGTCAGCCACAACTTTAGCAAAATCAGGTTTGAAGTTTCTGAGGTCACACTGTGACCTCATCTTCTCTTCTAGCTTGTAGTTTCCAGACTCGAACTTCCTCTTCTCTCCTTCTCTTTGGGTTTGAGTCGGAGGTCGACGACCCTCCATCCCCAGACGGCAGACTTGGGCAATTCTGGGTTGACTTTCTTTTCAGGGTAGAATTTTCAGACTTGGAGCTGAAAAAGCACAATGTAACAGCGAAAACATAATAAGGTAGGACTTGACATTGTAAACTACTACAGTCCACTTGAGACACCAATACTAGATAGATAGTTCGTCGTCGTCGTCGTCGTCGTCGTAGTTAAACTTCATGCTGAGATGCCTCCTCCGTTCAAGTCTTCATCCTCTGTTGGGCTCATCTTGGCCATTGTCCTCCTCTTGGTCCATTTTTCGACGAATCGTGGTCGGCTTTGGCATCGAGATAATCCTCGAGACTGAGCTGCGACCTCCTGGCCACCTTGTCATAGTAGTCGTCGTCGAGCTCGACGTAGCCCTTGGCCTGCTGCTCCTGACGCAGCTTGTCCTGGGACGCCTTGAGCTGCCTGTTGAGGTCGTTCAAGAAATCTACCGCGTCGTTCCACATCTCCTTGCACTGAGTCTCGTCGTCGTCGTCTAAACGGGGAATGGTTTTGTACTCATGGGAAAGGAGATTCTGAACCTCCTCTGGCGGCATCCGGTAAGACATTTTCCCCTTGTCGTCGGCACCCGCGGGCTGGGTCGGGAGCGCCACCGCATCAGCAGGCCGCTCCGCCGCCGCCGCCGCCACCGCATCAGCAGGCCGCTCCTCCACCGCCACCGCCGCCACGTTGCCCTCTTCACCGGCCATCGCCTCGCCGCGAGATGGATCGATCGATCACACGCAGACGCAGGTTTGGTGGATTTTCGATTTGGAACCCTAGCTTCCGATTCGATGATTTTTGGGGGCGGCTCCTGCCGCGGCCACCTCTCTTCCCCTCCCCTCGTGGCAGATCGAGCGACAACCGTGGTGTCGGCGGGCGGCGCCAACGCGCTGCTCTCGGCCGCCGAGCTACTCCTGCTCGGCCACCCGGACCCGTCCATCGCCTGCTCGCCTCCCGCAGCGTCTTCTCCGAGCACACAACTGACGGTGGTCGGAGGCTGTACGCGCTTGTGCTGTCGTGGCCGCGGCTCCACAAGGCCGTGCGCGACCCCGCCAGCGCCAAGCCCTTCGCGCGCGCCCACGCCGGCGTCCCCGCCTACACCTACTACACCCAGGACCGGGAGGCGAACAGGTGATGCTCGACGACGAACATCTGCTCGAGGACACCCTGCTCGACGATGCTCCTCTTCGCCAGCATCTCCATTGCATGGTGAGCTTCCCCTGTCTCCTCTCTTTAAATTTGGAGTACTGCTTGGGTACAGATTAGGAGTAGGGTTCAGTGTATTTGTATGAGTATAGGTATAGATTATGAGTAGGAGATGTAGTCGTAGGCACAGTTTTACTCCTAATATCTCATTTGGTAGTCTCCGTTCCGGGTTTATTTTCATCACACCAACACCGGTTTTTTTCGTCCTCCCTCCCACCTCCCACGTACAAGCAATTCCGCCCCCGACCCGGCGCCGAAACAATAAAAAAAATAGCGATGCCCCCCACGAAAGGTCCAGGCGGGAATCGTCTGATCGATCCAGAAAAAAACCGTGTGAAAAAAGTCTACAAAAATAAACCTACGAACATTAACCAGGTAAAAAAAAAGTAACGAATCTCGTCACCTCGCTCGATCTGGATCACCCCGCTCGATCTGCATCTTGTCGGCGGCGGCTCCTCCCCACGCACCGACGCATCCCCAGAGCCCTCCCCACCTCCTCCCAGAACCGGCGACTTCGCCTCCTGCCGCGGCCCCCTCTCTTTCCCTCCCCTCGTGGCAGATCGAGCGACAACCGCGGTGTGGGCGGGTGGCGCCAACGCGCTGCTCCCGGCCGCCGAGTGCTCGGCCACCCGGAACCGTCTGTCGCCTGCTCGCCTCCCGCACCGTCTTCTCCGAGCACACAACCAATGGTGGCCGGAGGCTGTACGCGCCTGTGCTATCGTGGCCGCGGCTCCACGAGGCCGTGCGCGACCCCGCCAGCGCCAAACCCTTCGCGCGCCCACGCCGGCATCCCCGCCTACACCTACTACACCCAGGACCGGGAGGCGAACAGGTGATGCTCGACGACGAACATCTGCTCGAGGACACCCTGCTCGACGATGCTCCTCTTCGCCAGCATCTCCATTGCATGGTGAGCTTCCCCTGTCTCCTCTCTTTAAATTTGGAGTACTGCTTGGGTACAGATTAGGAGTAGGGTTCAGTGTATTTGTATGAGTATGGGTACAGATTATGAGTAGGAGATGTAGTCGTAGGCACAATTTTACTCCTAATGTCTCAGTTGGTAGTCTCCGTTCCAGGTTTATTTTCGTCCCACCAACACCTTTTTTTCGTCCTCCCTCCCACCTCCCACGTACCAGCAATTCCGCCCTCGATCCGGCGCCGAACCAATAAAAAAATTTAGCGATGCCCCCCACGAGAGGTCCAGGCGGGAATCGTGTGATCGATCCAGAAAAAAACCGTCTGAAAAAGTCTACGAAAATTAACCAGGTTAAAAAAACAGTAACGAATCTTGTCACCCCGCTCGATCTGGATCAACCCGCTCGATCTGCATCTCGTCGGCAGCGGCTCCTCCCCACGCACCGACGCATCCCCAGAGCCCTCCCACCTCCTCCCAGAACCGGAGACTTCGCCTCCTGCCGCGGCCCCCTCTCTTCCCCACCCCTCGTGGCAGATCGAGCGACAACCGCGGTGTGGGCGGGCGGCGCCAACGCGCTGCTCTCAGCCGCCGAGTGCTCGGCCACCCGGACCCGTCCGTCGCCTGCTCGCCTCCCGCAGCGTCTTCTCCGAGCACACAACCAATGGTGGCCGGAGGCTGTACGTGCCTGTGCTGTCGTGGCCGCGGCTCCACAAGGCCGTGCGCGACCCCACCAGCGCCAAGCCCTTGGCGCGCCCACGCCGGCGTCCCCGCCTACACCTACTACACCCAGGACCGAGAGGCGAACAGGTGATGCTCGACGACGAACATCTGCTCGAGGACACCCTGCTCGACGATGCTCCTCTTCGCCAGCATCTCCATTGCATGGTGAGCTTCCCCTGTCTCCTCTCTTTAAATTTGGAGTACTGCTTGGGTACAGATTAGGAGCAGGGTTCAGTATATTTGTATGAGTATGGGTACAGATTATGAGTAGGAGATGTAGTCGTAGGCACAGTTTTACTCCTAATGTCTCAGTTGGTAGTCTCCGTTCCAGGTGTATTTTCTTCCCACCAACATCGGGTTTTTTCGTCCTCCCTCCCACCTCCCACGTACCAGCAATTCCGCCCCCGATCCGGCGCCGAACCAATAAAAAAATTAGCGATGCCCCCCACGAGACGTCCAGGCGGGAATCGTCTGATCGTCCAGAAAAAAACCGTGTGAAAAAGTCTACGAAAATTAACCATGTTAAAAAAAAGTAACGAATCTCGTCACCCCGCTCGATCTGGATCGCCCCGCTCGATCTGCATCTCGTCGGAGGCGGCTCCTCCCCACGCACCGACGCATCCCCAGAGCCCTCCCCACCTCCTCCGGGAACCGGCGACTTCGCCTCCTGCCGCGGCACCCTCTCTTCCCCTCCCCTCGTGGCAGATCCAGCGAGAACCACGGTGTGGGCGGGCGGCGCCAACGCGCTGCTCTCGGCCGCCGAGCTGCTCCTGCTAGGCCACCCGGACCCGTCCGTCGCATGCTCGCCTCCCGCAGCGTCTTCTCCGAGCACAGAACCGACGGTGGCCGGAGGCTGTACGCGCTTGTGCTGCCGTGGCCGCGGCTCCACAAGGCCGTGCGCGACCCCGCCAGCGCCAAGCCCTTCGCGCGCGCCCACGCCGGCGTCCCCGCCTACACCTACTACACCCAGGATCGGGAAGCGAACAGGTGATGCTCGACGACGAACATCTGCTCGAGGACACCCTGCTCGACGATGCTCCTCTTCGCCAGCATCTCCATTGCATGGCGAGCTTCCCCTGTCTCCTCTCTTTAAATTTGGAGTACTGCTTGGGTACAGATTAGGAGTAGGGGTTCAGTGTATTTGTATGAGTATGGGTAAAGATTATGAGTAGGAGATGTAGTCGTAGGCACAGTTTTACTCCTAATGTCTCAGTTGGTAGTCTCCGTTCCAGGTTTATTTTCGTCCCACCAACACCGGTTTTTTTCATCCTCCCTCCCACCTCCCACGTACCAGCAATTCCGCCCCCGATCCGGCGCCGAACCAATAAAAAAAATTAGCGATGCCCCCCCACGAGAGGTCCAGGCGGGAATCATCTGGTCGATCCAGAAATAAACCGTGTGAAAAAGTCTACGAAAATTAACCAGGTTAAAAAAACAGTAACGAATCTCGTCACCCCGCTCGATCTAGATCACCCCGCTCGATCTGCATCTCGTCGGCGGCGGCTCCTCCCCACGCACCGATGCATCCCCAGAGCCCTCCCCACCTCCTCCCAGAAACGGCGACTTCGCCTCCTGCCGTGGTCCCCCTCTCTTCCCCTCCCCTCGTGGCAGATCGAGCGACAACCGTGGTGTGGGCGGACGGCGCCAACGCGCTGCTCTCGGCCACCGAGCTGCTCCTGCTCGGCCACCCGGACCCGTCCGTCGCCAGCTCGCCTCCCGCAGCGTCTTCTCCGAGCACACAACTGACGGTGGCCGGAGGCTGTACGCGCTTGTGCTGTCGTGGCCGCGGCTCCACAAGGCCGTGCGCGACCCCGCCAGCGCCAAGCCCTTCACATGCGCCCACGCCGGCGTCCCCGCCTACACCTACTGCACCCAGGACCGGGAGGCGAATAGGTGATGCTCGACGACGTACATCTACTCGAGGACACCCTGCTCGACGATGCTCCTCTTCGCAAGCATCTCCATTGCATGGTGAGCTTCCCCTGTCTCCTCTCTTTAAATTTGAAGTACTGCTTGGGTACAGATTAGGAGTAGGGTTCAGAGTATTTGTATGAGTATGGGTACAGATTATGAGTAGGAGATATAGTCATAGGCACAGTTTTACTCCTAATGTCTCAGTTGGTAGTCTCCGTTCCAGGTTTATTTTCATACCACCAACACCGGGTTTTTTTCGTCCCCCCTCCCACCTCCCACGGACCAGCAATTCCGCCCCCGATCCGGCGCCGAACCAATAAAGAAATTAGCGATGCCTCCCACTAGAGGTCCAGGCGGGAATAGTCTGATCGATCCTGAAAAAAATCGTGTTAAAAAAGTCTACGAAAATAAACCTACAAAAATTAACCAGGTTAAAAAACAGTAACGAATCTCGTCACCCCGCTCGATCTGCATCTCATCGGTGGCGGCTCCTCCCCACGCACCGACGCATCCGCAGGGCCCTCCCCACCTCCTCCCAGAACCGGCGACTTCGCCTCCTGCCGCGGTCCCCTCTCTTCCCCTCCCCTCGTGGCAGATCGAGCGACAACTGCAGTGTGGGCGGGCGGCGCCAACGCGCTGCTCTCGGCCACGGAGCTGCTCCTGCTCGGCCACCCGGACCCGTCCGTCGCCTGCTCGCCACCCGCAACGTCTTCTCTGAGCACACAACCGACGGTGGCCGGAGGCTGTACGCGCTTGTGCTGTCGTGGCCGCGGCTCCACAAGGCCGTGCGCGACCCCGCCAGCGCCAAGCCCTTCGCGCGCGCCCACGCCGGTGTCCCCGCCTACACCTACTACAACAAGGACCGGGAGCCGAACGGGTGATGCTCGACGACGAACATCTGCTCGAGGACACCCTGCGCGATGATGCTCCTCTTTGCCAGCATCTCCATTGCATGGTGAGCTTCCCCTGTCTCCACTCTTTAAATTTGGAGTACTGCTTGGGTACAGATTAGGAGTAGGGTTCAGTGTATTTGTATGAGTATGGGTACAGATTATGAGTAGGAGATGTAGTTGTAGGCATTGTTTTACTCCTAATGTCTCCGTTGGTAGTCTCTGTTCCGGGTTTATTTTCGTCCCACCAACACCGGGTTTTTTTCGTCCTCGCTCCCACCTCCCACGTACCAGCAATTCCGCCCCCGATCCGGCGCCGAACCAATAAAAAAAATTAGCGATGCCCCCCATGAGAGGTCCAGGCGGAAATCGTCTGATCGATCCAGAAAAAAACTGTGTGAAAAAAGTCTACGAAAATAAACCAACGAAAATTAACCAGGTTAAAAAACAGTAACGAATCACGTCACTCCGCTCGATCTGGATCACCCCGTTCGATCTGCATCTCGTCAGCGGCAGTTCCTCCCCATGCTCCGACGCATCCCCAGAGCCCTCCCCACCTCCTCCCAGAACCAGCGACTTCGCCTCCTGCCGCGACCCCCTCTCTTCCCCTCCCCTCGTGGCAGATCGAGCGACAACCGCGGTGTGGGTGGGCGGCGCCAACGCGCTGCTCTCGGCCGCCGAGCTGCTCCTACTCGGCCACCCGGACCCGTTCGTCGCCTGCTCGCCTCCTGCAGCGTCTTCTCCGAGCACACCACCGACGGTGGCCGGAGGCTGTACGCGCTTGTGCTGTCGTGGCCGCGGCTCCACGAGGCTGTGCGCGACCCCGCCAGCGCCAAGCCCTTCGCGCGCGGCCAGGCCGGCGTCCCCGCCTACACCTACTACACCCAGGACCGGGAGCCGAATAGGTGATGCTCGATGACGAACATCTGCTTGAGGACACCCTGCTCGACGAGGCTCCTCTTCGCCAGCATCTCCATTGCATGGTGAGCTTCCCCTGTCTTCTCTCTTTAAATTTGAAGTACTGCTTGGGTTCAGATTAGGAGTAGGGTTCAGTGTATTTGTGTGAGTATGGGTAAAGATTATGAGTAGGAGATGTAGTCGTAGGCACAATTTTACTCCTAATGTCTCAGTTGGTAGTCTCCGTTCCGCGTTTATTTTCGTCCCACCAACACCGGTTTTTTTCGCCCTCCCTCCCACCTCCCACGTACCAGCAATTCCGTCCCTATCCGGCGCCGAACCAATAAAAAAAATAGCGATGGCCCCCACGAGAGTTCCAGGCAGGAATCGTCTTATTGATCCAGAAAAAAACCGTGTGAAAAAAGTCTACGGAAATAAACCTACGAAAATTAACCAGGTTAAAAAAACAGTAACGAATCTCGTCACCCCTCTCGATCTGGATCACCCCGCTTGATCTGCATCTCGTCGGCGGCGGGTCCTCCCCGCGCACCGACGCATCCCCAGAGCGCTCCCCACCTCCTCCCAGAACCGGCAACTTTGCCTCCTGCCGCGGCCCCCTCTCTTCCCCTCCCCTCGTGGCAGATCGAGCGACAACCGCGGTGTGGGCGGGCGGCGCCAACGCGCTGCTCTCGGCCGCCGAGCTGCTCCTGCTCGGCCACCCGGACCCGTCCGTCGCCTGCTCGCCTCTCGCAGCGTCTTCTCCGAGCACACAACCGACGGTGGCCGGAGGAAGTACGCGCTTGTGCTGTCGTGGCCGCGGCTCCACAAGGCCGTGCGCGACCCCGCCAGCGCCAAGCCCTTTGCGCGCCCCCACGCCGGCGTCCCCGCCTACACCTACTACACCCAGGACCGGGAGGCGAACAGGTGATGCTCGATGACTAACATCTGCTCGAGGACACCCTGCTCGACGATGCTCCTCTTCGCCAGCATCTCCATTGCATGGTGAGCTTCCCCTGTCTTCTCTCTTTAAATTTGGAGTACTGCTTGGGTACAGATTAGGAGTAGGGTTCAGTGTATCTGTATGAGTATGGGTACAAATTATGAGTAGGAGATGTAGTCGTAGGCACAGTTTTACTCCTAATGTCTCAGTTGTTAGTCTCCGTTCCGGGTTTATTTTCGTCCCACCATCACCTGTTTTTTTCGTCCTCCCTCCCACCTCCCACGTACCAGCAATTCCGCCCCCGATCCGGCGCCGAACCAATAAAAAAATTTAGCGATGCCCCCCACGAGAGGTCCAGGCGGGGATCGTCTGATCGATCCAGAAAAAACCGTGTGAAAAAAGTCTACGAAAATTAACCAGGTTAAAAAAACAGTAAAGAATCTCGTCACCCCGCTCGATCTGGATCACCTCGCTCGATATTCTTCTCGTCGGCGACGGCTCCTCCCCACGCACCGACGCATCCCAGATCCCTCCCCACCTCCTCCCGAAACCGGCGACTTCGCCTCCTACCGCGGCCCCCTCTCTTCCCCTCCCCTCGTGGCAGATCGAGCGACAACCGCGGTGTGGGCGGGCGGCGCCAACGCGCTGCTCTCGGCCGCCGAGCTGCTCCTACTCGGCCACCCGGACCCGTCCGTCGCCTGCTCGCCTCCCGCAGCATCTTCTCCAAGCACACAACCGACGGTGGCCGGAGGCTGTACGCGCTTGTGCTGTCGTGGCCGCGGCTCCACAAGGCCGTGCGCGACCCCGCCAGCGCCAAGCCCTTCGCGCGCGCCCACGCCGGCGTCCCCGCCTACACCTACTACACCCAGCACCGGGAGGCGAACAGGTGATGCTCGACGACGAACATCTGCTCAAGGACACCCTGCTCGACGATGCTTCTCTTCGCCAGCATCTCCATTGCATGGTGAGCTTCCCCCATCTCCTCTCTTTAAATTTGGAGTACTGCTTGGGTACAAAGTAGGAGTAGGGTTCAGTGTATTTGTATGAGTATGGGTACAGACTATGAGTAGGAGATGTAGTCGTAGGCACAGTTTTACTCCTAATGTCTCAGTTGGTAGTCTCCGTTCCGGGTTTATTTTCGTCCCACCAACACCGGGTTTTTTCGTCCTCCCTCGCACCTCCCACGTACCAGCAATTCCGCCCCGATCCGGCGCCGAAGCAATAAAAACATTTAGCGATGCCCCCCTCGAGAGGTCCAGGCGGGAATCGTCTGATCGATCCACAAAAAAACCGTGTGAAAAAAGTCTACGAAAATAAACCAACAAAAATTAACCAGGTTAAAAAAACGGTAACGCATCTCGTCACCTCGCTCGATCTGGATCACCCCGCTCGATCTGCATCTCGTCGGCGGCAGCTCCTCCCCATGCACCGACGCATCCCAAGAGCCCTCCCCACCTCCTCCCAGAACCGGCGACTTTGCCTCCTGCCGCGCCCCCCTCTCTTCCCCTCCCCGCGTGGAAGATCGAGCGACAACCGCGGTGTGGGCGGGCGGCGCCAACGCGCTGCTCTCGGCCGCCGAGCTGCTCCTGCTCGGCCACCCGGACCCGTTCGTCGCCTGCTCGCCTCCCGCAGCGTCTTCTCCGAGCACACAACCGACGGTGGCCGGAGGCTGTACGCGCTTGTGCTGTCGTGGCCGCGGCTCCACGAGGCATTGCGCGACCCCGCCAGCGCCACGCGTCCCCGCCTACACCTACTACACCTAGGACCGGGAGGCGAACAGGTGATGCTCGATGACGAACATCTGCTCGAGGACACCCTGCTCGACGATGCTCCTCTTCGCCAGCATCTCCATTGCACGGTGAGCTTCCCCTGTCTTCTCTCTTTAAATTTGGAGTACTGCTTGGGTACAGATTAGGAGTAGGGTTCAATGTATTTGTATGAGTATGGGTACAGATTATGAGTAGGAGATGTAGTCGTAGGCACAGTTTTAGTAAAATTTCAGTAACTTCAATTCTCCTGCTTGAAGTACTTTGAAAATATAATCAAAAAATGTACGGTTTGTACTGCTGATCTTGCAGATAGGGGGAGAGTTCTTGTACTCAGAGCAGTTGTTGATCTGTAGCAACTCTAGAAGTAGGATTTAGGATAATCATAGTTTCAGTTTGCAAAGCAGGGAGTATAATTGAACCGGAGTATAATTACGGAAGCGGGTCGAAGTGGGACGATGTGGTTCGGTGGTCAACGGCGGCTGCGTGGGATGCAGTATGGTATGGCTCGGGCATCTGAAGGATGGGGTCTCTCCGCAAGGCATCCTCTACGCCAATACGTTCTCTGATCTTAACCTTCTTCTCTTTGCTCATGCACGCACCAACGCAGCTGACCTGTCGTCGACCAGCGGTGGATGTTTTCGAGTAGTCTGTCCCGGGGCTGCGCGTGGAGCACGTCGACGTCTCCGTCTTGCCATTGCTCAGCACCGCCCTGCCGTCTGGGGTTCTTATTTGCCATTGAGGCCTTCCGCAACTGGGACCATGTGAAATTGCGTTATATCGACTAGAGGGGGGTGAATAGGCGATTTTTATGAATTCTTCACTAAGGAATTTCAGGGTGAGGAAATTCCTAAGCGAAGAACTACTTGCGGCAGAATATGTACTCAGATGCAAACATAACAGAGCATCAGCATGGTCATCATGATGAAATGAAAAACAAGCAAGGAGTACAGAAAGCGTAAACACAGGATAATACAAGATGAAGACAAACAGACTGAAGAAATTGAACTGTGGAAATTGAGAAAGTCTTCAGTCAAAGTCTTCAAACAGATATGACAAAGCACACAACAACTGTAATGAGGAAATGAAAGAGTTGAGGAATTAGAACCAGTAGGCTTGGTGAAGACAATGATTTGGTAGACCAGTTCCAACTGCTGTGACAGTTGTACGTCTGGTTGGAGTGGCTAGGTATTTAAACCTGAGGACACACAGTCTCGGACACACGATCCTCACCGTATTCTCCTTGAGCTAAGGTCACACAGACCTCGCCCATTCACTCGTGGTACGTCTTCAGGTGACTTCCAAACCTTCACAAACCCGGTCACTCGGCGATCCACAATTTCCTCTTGGATGCTATAGACGATGACGCCTAACCGTTGATACCTCTCCAACGTATCTATAATTTTTGATTGTTGCATGCTATATTATATTCAGTTTTGGACATTAATGGGCTTTATTATACACTTTCATAGCTCTAGTGCATCCGTTGCATGGCAATCCCTACTCCTTGCATTAACATCAATCGATGGGCATCTCCATAGCTCATTGATTAGCCGCGTTGATGTGAGACTTTCTCCTTTTTTTGTCTTCTCCACATAACCCCCATCATTATATTCTATTCCACCCATAGTGCTATATCCATGGCTCACGCTCATGTATTGCGTGAAGGTTGAAAAAGTTTGAGATTACTAAAGTATGAAACAATTGCTTGGCTTGTCATCGGGGTTGTGCATGATGAGAGCATTCTTGTGTGATGAAAATGTAGCATGACTAAACTATATGATTTTGTAGGGATGAACTTTCTTTGGCCATGTTATTTTGAGAGGACATAATTGCTTAGTTAGTATGCTTGAAGTATTATTATTTTTATGTCAATATTAAACTTTTATCTTGAATCTTTCGGATATGAATATTAATACCACAATTAAGAGAATTACATTGAAATTATGCCAACTAGCATTCCACATCAAAAGTTCTGTTTTATCATTTACCTACTCGAGGACGAGCAGGAATTAAGCTTGGGGATGCTTGATACGTCTCCAACGTATCTATAATTTTTTATTGTTCCATGCTATATTATATTCTGTTTTGGACATTAATGGGCTTTATTATACACTTTTATATTATTTTTGGGACTAACCTATTAACCGGAGGCCCAGCCCAGAATTGTTGTTTTTTGCCTATTTCAGAGTTTCGCAGAAAAAGAATATCAAATGGAGTCCAAACGGAATGAAACCTTCGGGAACGTGATTTTCGAAACGAACGTGATCTAGAGGACTTGGACCCTACGTCAAGACATCAACCAAGAAGGCACAAGGTAGGGGGCGCGCCTACCCCCCCTGGGCGCGCCCTCCAACCTCGTGGGCCCCACGTTGCTCCACCGACGTACTTCTTCCTCCTATATATACCCACGTACCCCCAAACTACCAGAGATGGAGCCAAAAACCTAATTCCACCACCGCAACCTTCTGTACCCGTGAGATCCCATCTTGGGGCCTTTTCCGGAGCTCTGCCGGAGGGGGCATCGATCACGGAGGGCTTCTACATCAACACCATAGCCTCTCCGATGATGTGTGAGTAGTTTACCTCTGACCTTCGGGTCCATAGTTATTAGCTAGATGGCTTCTTCTCTATTTTTGGATCTCAATACAATGTTCTCCCCCTCTCTTGTGGAGATCTATTCGATGTAATCTTCTTTTGCGGTGTGTTTGTTGAGACCGATGAATTGTGGGTTTATGATCAAGTTTATCTATGAACAATATTTGAATCTTCTCTGAATTCTTTTATGTATGATTGGTTATCTTTGCAAGTCTCTTCAAATTATCAGTTTGGTTTGGCCTACTAGATTGATCTTTCTTGCAATGGGAGAAGTGCTTAGCTTTGGGTTCAATCTTGCGGTGTCCTTTCCCAGTGACAGTAGGGGCAGCAAGGCATGTATTGTATTGTTGCCATCGAGGATAACAAGATGGGGTTTATATCATATTGCATGAGTTTATCCCTCTACATCATGTCATCTTACTTGAAGCGTTACTGTGTTCTTATGAACTCAATACTCTAGATGCATGCTGGATAGCGGTCGATGTGTGGAGTAATAGTAGTAGATGCAGGCAGGAGTCGGTCTACTTGTCGCGGACGTGATGCCTATATACATGATCATACCTAGATATTCTCATAACTATGCTCAATTATGTCAATTGCTCAACAGTAATTTGTTTACCCAACGTAATACTTATGCTCTCGAGAGAAGCCACTAGTGAAACCTATGGCCCCCGGGTCTATTATCCATCATATTTAATCTCCCGACAACAAGCTATTTCTGGCGCCGTTTTTATTTTGTTTTCTTTACTTTGCATCTTTATCATAAAAATTCAAAAATATTATCTTATCATATCTATCAGATCTCACTCTCTTAAGTGACCGTGAAGGGATTGACAACCCCTTTATTGCGTTGGTTGCGAGGATTTATTTGTTTGTGTAGGTGCGAGGAAATCGTGCGTGGCCTCCTACTGGATTGATACCTTGGTTCTCAAAACTGAGGGAAATACTTACACTGCTTTATTGCATCACCCTTTCCTCTTCAAGGGAAAACCAACGCAGCGCTCAAGAGGTAGCAAGAAGGATTTTTGGCGCCGTTGCCGGGGAGGCCTACGCGAAGTCAAGTGAAGATTTGACTCCCGCCAACGAGCCATTTCTGGCGCCGTTGCCAGGGAGTCTACGCAAAAGTCAACATACCAAGTACCCATCACAAACCCTTATCTCCCGCATTACATTATTTTCCATTTGCCTCTCGTTTTCCTCTTCCCCACTTCACCCTTGCCGTTTTATTCGCCCTCTCTTTTCCGTCTGCCTCTTTTTCGCTTCCTTGTCGTTATGGCTAGTCCCCTATCTTCTCCGTTGTCTCGCGAGAATGAAGTTCTTAATTTTAAGCAAAGGGAGGGAGAAAATCTAAAAGACGCTTGGTATAGAATTTGCAATGCTCAAAATAGATCTACCAGGAAGCAATCTACTTCCGTTCTTCTCCGCAATTTTTATGTAGGCGCTACTCCTTGGTATAGATATATCTTTGATACCATTACCGGAGGGAATTTCTTGGGTAGCCATACTTTTCATTCTTATAATTCTATGATAGATTTGTTTGGCTCACCACCTCTTTAGGTTAATGGAACTATGTTAACTTTGGAGCATGTAATGCAAAGACTTGAAATTATTGATAATAAAGTTGCTACAGTAGAGTTAATTGAAAATTTGGATAAAAAGATCCACAACCAAATTACCCAATATGGATCTAAGGTAGGAGTCACTATGAAAAAATATTAAGGACAAGGAACCCATAGTTAATGAAAGAATAAATCAGGATTCCACTAGAATCGATAAACTAGAGGGTATCATTACCAACTTGGGAACCGCTTTTTCTTCCGTAAAGAATACTCCAAGTCCTCCAACTAAAATTGCCAAGCTTATGTAAGTTCCTAAAAATAAGGGTGAATCCTCTAGTAAGGAATCTGCGGATCTCAAATCTATAAGTATTCATCCCAATCTTTTTGCTATCATTGAGGAACCATTTGCTACAAATGAATTTTGCGGATATGTGCCTAGGAGTTTGATAATTAATAAAAAGAAAGAAACGCCTAAGGGTGATAGATGTCTCATTGAAGAATTGCCTACCAAAGATGGCAATACCTAGATCTATCCTTGCTATTATGCCTAGCTAGGGGCGTTAAACGATAGCGCTTGTTGGGAGGCAACCCAATTTTATTTTTAGGTTTTTGCTTTTTGCTTCTGTTGAGGAATAAATATGTCATCTAGCCTCTGGTTAGATGTGTTTTTATGTTTTAATTAGTGTTTGTGCCAAGTTAAACCTATAGGATCTTCTTGGATGATAGTTATTTGATCTTGCTGAAAATTCCAGAAACTTTCTGTTCACGAAATAATTGTTAAAAATCACAAGAACGTGATAAAATATTGATTCCAATTGCTGATTATCAATAAACAAATTGTCTAGGTCTTCCTATTTTGGCTGAATTTTTGGAGTTCCAGAAGTTTGCATTAGTTACAGATTACTACAGACTGTTCTGTTTTTGACAGATTCTGTTTTTTGTGTGTTGTTAGCTTATTTTGATGAATCTATTGCCAATAAAATAGTTTATAAACCATAGAGAAGTTGTAATGCAGTAGGTTTAACACCAATATAAATAAAGAATGAGTTCATTGCAGTACCTTGAAGTGGTGTTTTGTTTTCTTTCGCTAACGGAGCTCACGAGATTTTCTGTTAAGTTTTGTGTTGTGAAGTTTTCAAGTTTTGGGTAAAAGATTTGATGGATTAGAGCCTAAGATTGGGGATGTCCATGGAACCCCAAGATAATCTAAGGACACCAAAAATCCAAAGCTTGGGGATGCCCGGATGGCATCCCCTCTTTCGTCTACTTCCATCGGTAACTTTACTTGGAGCTCTATTTTTATTCACCACATGATTTGTGTTTTGCTTGGAGCGTCTTGTATGATTTGAGTCTTTGCTTTTTAGTTTACCACAATAATCTTTGATGTACACACCTATTGAGAGAGAGACACATGATTCGGAAATTGTTAGAATACTCTATGCGCTTCACTTATATCTTTTGAGCTATATAGTTTTTGCTCTAGTGCTTCACTTATATCTTTTAGAGCACGGCGGTGGTTTTGTTTTATAGAAACTATTATTCTCTCATGCTTCACTTATATTATTTTTAGAGCCTTAAACAGCATGGTAATTTGCTTAAATTGGGAAATTGATCCTAATATGTTAGGTATTCAAGACTAGTAAAAAACTTTCTTATGAGTGTGCTGAATGCTAAGAGAAGTTTGATGCTTGATGATTGTTTTGAGATATGGAGGTAGTGATATTAAAGTTGTGCTAGTTGAGTAGTTGTGAATTTGAGAAATACTTGTGTCGAAGTTTGCAAGTCCCGTAGCATGCACGTATGGTAAACATTATGTAACAAATTTGAAACATGAGGTGTTCTTTGATTGTCCTCCTTATGAGTGGCGGTCGGGGACGAGCGATGGTCTTTTCCTACCTATCTATCCCCCTAGGAGCATGCGCGTAGTGCTTGGTTTTTGATGACTTGTAGATTTTTGCAATAAGTATGTGAGTTCTTTATGACTAATGTTGAGTCCATGGATTATACGCACTCTTACCTTTCCATCATTGCTAGCCTCTTCGGTACCGTGCATTGCCCTTTCTCACATTGAGAGTTGGTGCAAACTTCGCAGGTGCATCCAAGCCCCGTGATATGATACGCTCTTTCACACATAAACCTCCTTATATCCTCCTCAAAACAGCCACCATACCTAACTATTATGGCATTTCCATAGCCATTCCGAGATATATTGCCATGCAACTTTCCACCGTTTCGTTTATCATGACACGTTCATCATTGTCATATTGGTTTGCATGATCATGTAGTTGACATCGTATTTGTGGCAAATCCACCGTTCATAATTTTTTCATACATGTCACTCTTGATTCATTGCTATCCCGGTATACCGCCGGAGGCATTCATATAGAGTCATACTTTGTTCTAGTGTCGAGTTGTAATCATTGAGTTGTAAATAAATAGAAGTGTGATGATCATCATTCATAGAGCATTGTCCCAAATAAAAAAACAGAGAGAAAGGCCAAATAAAAAAGTAAGGCCCAAAAAAAAGAAGAAAATAAAAAGGGACAATTCTACTATCTTTTTTTCACACTTGTGCTTCGAAGTAGCACCATGATCTTCATGATAGAGAGTCTCTTGTTTTGTCACTTTCATATACTAGTGGGAATTTTTCATTATAGAACTTGGCTTGTATATTCCAACAATGGGCTTCCACAAATGCCCTAGGTCTTCGTGAGCAAGCAAGTTGGATGCACACCCACTTAGTTTCTTTTGTTGAGCTTTCATACATTTATAGCTCTAATGCATCCGTTGCATGGCAATCCCTACTCCTTGCATCAACATCAATCGATGGGCATCTCCATAGCTCCTTGATTAGCCGTGTTGATGTCAGACTTTCTCCTTTTTTTGTCTTCTCCACATAACCCCCATCATTATATTCTATTCCACCAATAGTGCTACATCCATTGCTCACGCTCATGTATTGCGTGAAGGTTGAAAAAGTTTGAGATTACTAAAGTATGAAACAATTGCTTGGCTCGTCATCGGGGTTGTGCATGATGAGAGCATTCTTGTGTGACAAAAATGGAGCATGACTAAACTATATGATTTTGTAGGGATGAACTTTCTTTGGCCATGTTATTTTGAGAGGACATAATTGCTTAGTTAGTATGCTTGAAGTATTATTATTTTTATGTCAATATTAAAATTTTATCTTCAATCTTTCGGATTTGAATATTAATACCACAATTAAGAGAATTACATTGAAATTATGCCAACTAGCATTCCACATCAAAAATTCTGTTTTATCATTTACCTACTCGAGGACGAGCAGGAATTAAGCTTGGGGATGCTTGATACGTCTCCAACGTATCTATAATTTTTTATTGTTCCATGCTATATTATATTCTGTTTTGGACATTAATGGGCTTTATTATACACTTTTATGTTATTTTTGGGACTAACCTATTAACCGGAGGCCCAGCCCAGAATTGTTGTTTTTTGCCTATTTCAGAGTTTCGCAGAAAAAGAATACCAAACGGACTCCAAACGGAATGAAACCTTCGGGAACGTGATTTTCGGAACGAACGTGATCCAGAGGACTTGGACCCTACGTCAAGACATCAACCAGGAAGGCACGAGGTAGGGGGGCGCGCCTACCCCCCTGGGCGCGGCCTCCACCCTCGTGGGCCCCACGTTGCTCCACCGACGTACTTCTTCCTCCTATATATACCCACGTACCCCCAAACTACCAGAGACGGAGCCAAAAACCTAATTCCACCGCCGCAACCTTCTGTACCCATGAGATCCCATCTTGGGCCCTTTTCCGGAGCTCTGCCGGAGGGGGCATCGATCACAGAGGGCTTCTACATCAACACCATAGCCTCTCCGATGATGTGTGAGTAGTTTACCTCAGACCTTCGGGTCCATAGTTATTAGCTAGATGGCTTCTTCTCTCTTTTTGGATCTCAATACAATGTTCTCCCCCTCTCTTGTGGAGATCTATTCGATGTAATCTTCTTTTGCTGTGTGTTTGTTGAGACCGATGAATTGTGGGTTTATGATCAAGTTTATCTATGAACAATATTTGAATCTTCCCTGAATTCTTTGATGTATGATTGGTTATCTTTGCAAGTCTCTTCGAATTATCAGTTTGGTTTGTCCTACTAGATTGATCTTTCTTGCAATGGGAGAAGTGCTTAGCTTTGGGTTCAATCTTGCGGTGTCCTTTCCCAGTGACAGTAGGGGCAACAAGGCACGTATTGTATTGTTGCCATCGAGGATAACAAGATGGGGTTTATATCATATTGCATGAGTTTATCCCTCTACATCATGTCATCTTACTTGAAGCGTTTCTCTGTTCTTATGAACTTAATACTCTAGATGCATGCTGGATAGCGGTCGATGTGTGGAGTAATAGTAGTAGATGCAGGCAGGAGTCGGTCTACTTGTCACGAACGTGATGCCTATATACATGATCATACCTAAATATTCTCATAACTATGCTCAATTCTGTCAATTGCTCAACAGTAATTTTTTTACCCACCGTAATACTTATGCTCTCGAGAGAAGCCACTAGTGAAACCTAAGGCCCCTGGGTCTATTTTCCATCATATTTAATCTCCCGACAACAAGCTATTTCTGGCGCCGTTTTTATTTTGTTTTCTTTACTTTGCATCTTTATCATAAAAATACCAAAAATATTATCTTATCATATCTATCAGATCTCACTCTCGTAAGTGACCGTGAAGGGATTGACAACCCCTTTATTGCGTTGGTTGCGAGGATTTATTTGTTTGTGTAGGTGCAAAGGACTCGTGCGTGGCCTCCTACTGGATTGATACCTTGGTTCTCAAAACTGAGGGAAATACTTACGCTGCTTTACTGCATCACCCTTTCCTCTTCAAGGGAAAACCAACGCAGTGCTCAAGAGGTAGCAAGAAGGATTTCTGGCGCCGTTGCCGGGGAGGCCTACGCGAAGTCAAGTCAAGATTTGACTCCCGCCAACAAGCCATTTCTGGCGCCGTTGTCGGGGAGTCTATGCAAAAGTCAACATACCAAGTACCCATCACAAACCCTTATCTCCCGCATTACATTATTTGCAATTTGCCTCTCGTTTTCCTCTCCCCCACTTCACCCTTGCCATTTTATTTGCCCTCTCTTTTCCGTTTGCCTCTTTTTCGCTTGCTTGTCATTATGGCTGGTCCCCTATCTTCTCCGTTGTCTCCCGAGAATGAAGTTCTTAATTTTAAGCAAAGGGAGGGAGAAAATCTAAAGGACGCTTGGTATAGAATCTGCAATGCTCAAAATAGATCTACCAAGAAGCAATCTACTTCCGTTCTGCTCCGCAATTTTTATGTACGCGCTACTCCTTGGTACAGATATATCCTTCATACCATTACCGGAGGGAATTTCTTGGGTAGCCATACTTTTGATTCTTATAATGCTATGATAGATTTGTTTGGCTCACCACCTCTTTTGGTTAATGGAACTATGTTAACTTTGGAGCATGTAATGCAAAGACTTGAAATTATTGAAAATAAAGTTGCTACCATAGAGTTAATTGAAAATTTGGATAAAAAGATCCACAACCAAATTACCCAATATGGATCTAAGGTAGGAGTCACTTTGAAAAATATTAAGGAGAAGGAACCCATAGTTAATGAAAGAATAAATCAGGATTCCACTAGAATCGATAAACTAGAGAGTATCATTACCAACTTGGGAACCGCTTTTGCTTCCGTAAAGAATACTCCAAGTCCTCCAACTAAAATTGCAAAGCTTATGTATGTTCCTAAAAATAAGGGTGAATCCTCTAGTAAGGAAACTGCGGATCTCAAATCTATAAGTATTCATCCCAATCTTTTTGCTATCATTAAGGAACCATTTGCTACAAATGAATTTTGCGGATATGTGCCTAGAAGTCTGATAATTAATAAAAAGAAAGAAACTCCTAAGGGTGATAGATTTCTCATTGAAGAATTGCCTACCAAAGATGGCACTACATAGATCTATCCTTGCTATTATGCCTAGCTAGGGGCGTTAAACGATAGCGCTTGTTGGGAGGCAACCCAATTTTATTTTTAGTTTTTTGCCTTTTGCTTCTGTTGAGGAATAAATATGTGATCTAGCTTCTGGTTAGATGTGTTTTTATGTTTTAATTAGTGTTTGTGCCAAGTTAAACCTATAGGATCTTCTTGGATGATAATTATTTGATCTTGCTGAAAATTCCAGAAACTTTCTGTTCACGAAAATAATTGTTAAAAATCACCGGAACGTGATAAAATATTGATTCCAATTGCTGCTGATCAATAAACAAATTTTCTAGGTCGTCCTATTTTGGCTGAAGTTTTGGAGTTCCAGAAGTTTGCGTTAGTTACAGATTACTACAGACTGTTCTGTTTTTGACAGATTCTGTTTTTGTGTGTGTTGTTTGCTTATTTTGATGAATCGATGGCTAATAAAATAGTTTATAAACCATAGAGAAGTTGGAATACAGTAGGTTTACCACCAATATAAATAAAGAATGAGTTCATTGCAGTACCTTGAAGTGGTGTTTTGTTTTCTTTCGCTAACGGAGCTCACGAGATTTTCTGTTAAGTTTTGTGTTGTGAAGTTTTCAAGTTTTGGGTAAAAGATTTGATGGATTATGGAACAAGGAGTGGCAAGAGCCTAATCTTGGGGATGCCCACGGCACCCCAAGATAATCTAAGGACACCAAAAAGCCAAAGCTTGGGGATCCCCCGGAAGGCATCCCCTCTTTCGTCTACTTCCATCGGTAACTTTACTTGGAGCTCTATTTTTATTCACCACATGATATGTGTTTTGCTTGGAGCGTCTTGTATGATTTGAGTCTTTGCTTTTTAGTTTACCACAATCGTATTTTCTGTACACACCTTTTGAGAGACACACACATGATTCGGAAATTGTTAGAACACTCTATGCGCTTCACTTATATCTTTTGAGCTATATAGCTTTTGCTCCAGTGCTTCACTTATATCTTTTAGAGCACGGCGGTGGTTTTGTTTTATAGAAATTATTATTCTCTCATGCTTCACTTATATTATTTTGAGAGTCTAAAACAGCATGGTAATTTGCTTAAATTGGGAAATTGATCCTAATATGTTAGGTATTCAAGACTAGTAAAAAACTTTCTTATGAGTGTGCTGAATGCTAAGAGAAGTTTGATGCTTGATGATTGTTTTGATATATGGAGGTAGTGATATTAAAGTTGTGCTAGTTGAGTAGTTGTGAATTTGAGAAATACTTGTGTTGAAGTTTGCAAGTCCCGTAGCATGCACGTATGGTAACGTTATGTAACAAATTTGAAACATGAGGTGTTCTTTGATTGTCCTCCTTATGAGTGGCGGTCGGGGACGAGCGATGGTCTTTTCCTACCAATCTATCCCCCTAGGAGCATGCGCGTAGTGCTTGGTTTTTGATGACTTGTAGATTTTTGCAATAAGTATGTGAGTTCTTTATGACTAATGTTGAGTCCATGGATTATACGCACTCTTACCTTTCCATCATTGCTAGCCTCTTCGGTACCATGCATTGCCCTTTCTCACATTGAGAGTTGGTGCAAACTTCGCCGATGCATCCAAACCCCGTGATATGATACACTCTTTCACAAATAAATCTCCTTATATCCGCCTCAAAACAGCGACCATACCTACCTATTATGGCATTTCCATAGCCATTCCGAGATATATTTCCATGCAACTTTCCACCGTTCCGTTTATCATGACACGTTCATCATTGTCATATTGCTTTGCATGATCATGCAGTTGACATCGTATTTGTGGCAAAGCCACCGTTCATAATTTTTTCATACATGTCACTCTTGATTCATTGCTATCCCGGTATACCGCCGGAGGCATTCATATAGAGTCATACTTTGTTCTAGTGTCGAGTTGTAATCATTGAGTTGTAAATAAATAGAAGTGTGATGATCATCATTCATAGAGCATTGTCCCAAATAAAAAAAGAGAGAGAAAGGCCAAATAAAAAAAGGAAGGCCCAAAAAAAGAAGAAAATAAAAAGGGACAATGCTACTATCTTTTTTTCCACACTTGTGCTTCAAAGTAGCACCATGATCTTCATGATAGAGAGTCTCTTGTTTTGTTACTTTCATATACTAGTGGGAATTTTTCATTATAGAACTTGGCTTGTATATTCCAACAATGGGCTTCCTCAAATGCCCTAGGTCTTCGTGAGCAAGCAAGTTGGATGCACACCCACTTAGTTTCTTTTGTTGAGCTTTCATACATTTATAGCTCTACTGCATCCGTTGCATGGCAATCCCTACTCCTTGCATTAACATCAATCGATGGGCATCTCCATAGCTCATTGATTAGCCGCGTTGCTGTGAGACTTTCTCCTTTTTTTGTCTTCTCCACATAACCCCCATCATTATATTCTATTCCACCCATAGTGCTATATCCATGGCTCAGGCTCATGTATTGCGTGAAGGTTGAAAAAGTTTGAGATTACTAAAGTATGAAACAATTGCTTGGTTTGTCATCGGGGTTGTGCATGATGAGAGCATTCTTGTGTGACGAAAATGGAGCATGACTAAACTATATGATTTTGTAGGGATGAACTTTCTTTGGCCATGTTATTTTGAGAGGACATAATTGCTTAGTTAGTATGCTTGAAGTATTATTATTTTTATGTCAATATTAAACTTTTATCTTGAATCTTTCGGATCAGAATATTCATACCAAATTAAGAGAATTACATTGAAATTATGCCAACTAGAATTCCACATCAAAAATTCTGTTCTTATCATTTACCTACTCGAGGACGAGCAGGAATTAAGCCTGGGGATGCTTGATACGTCTCCAACGTATCTATAATTTTTGATTGTTCCATCCTATATTATATTCTATTTTGGACATTAATGGGCTTTATTATACACTTTTATATTATTTTTGGGACTAACCTATTAACCGGAGGCCCAGCCCAGAATTGTTGTTTTTTGCCTATTTCAGAGTTTCGCAGAAAAAGAATATCAAACGGAGTCCAAACGGAATGAAACCTTCGGGAACGTGATTTTCAGAACAAACGTGATCCAGAGGACTTGGACCCTACGTCAAGACATCAACCAGGAAGGGACGAGGTAGGGGGGTGCGCCAACCCCCCTGGGCGCGCCCTCCACCCTCATGGGCCCCATGTTGCTCCACCGACGTACTTCTTCCTCCTATATATACCCAAGTACCCCCAAACTACCAGAGATGGAGCCGAAAACCTAATTCCACCGCCGCAACCTTCTGTACCTGTGAGATCCCATCTTGGGGCCTTTTCTGGAGCTCCGCCGGAGGGGGCATCGATCACGGAGGGCTTCTACATCAACACCATAGCCTCTCCGATGATGTGTGAGTAGTTTACCTCAGACCTTCGGGTCCATAGTTATTAGCTAGATGGCTTCTTCTCTCTTTTTGGATCTCAATACAATGTTCTCCCCCTCTCTCGTGGAGATCTATTCGATGTAATCTTCTTTTGCGGTGTGTTTGTTGAGACCAATGAATTGTGGGTTTATGATCAAGTTTATCTATGAACAATATTTGAATCTTCTCTGAATTCTTTTATGTATGATTGGTTATCTTTGCAAGTCTCTTCGAATTATCAGTTTGGTTTGGCCTACTAGATTGATCTTTCTTGCAATGGGAGAAGTGCTTAGCTTTGGGTTCAATTTTGCGGTGTCCTTTCCCACTGACAGTAGGGGCAGCAAGGCACGTATTGTATTGTTGCCATCGAGGATAACAAGATGGGGTTTATATCATATTGCATGAGTTTATCCCTCTACATCATGTCATCTTACTTAAAGCGTTACTCTGTTCTTATGAACTTAATACTCTAGATGCATGCTAGATAGCGGTCGATGTGTGGAGTAATAGTAGTAGATGCACGCAGGAGTCGGTCTACTTGTCGCGGACGTGATGCCTATATACATGATCATACCTAGATATTCTCATAACTATGCTCAATTCTGTCAATTGCTCAACAGTAATTTGTTTACCCACCGTAATACTTATGCTCTCGAGAGAAGCCACTAGTGAAACCTATGGCCCCGGGGTCTATTTTCTATCATATTTAATCTCCCAACAACAAGCTATTTCTGGTGCCGTTTTTATTTTGTTTTCTTTACTTTGCATCTTTATCATAAAAATACCAAAAAATATTATCTTATCATATCTATCAGATCTCACTCTCGTAAGTGACCGTGAAGGGATTGACAACCCCTTTATTGTGTTGGTTGCGAGGATTTATTTGTTTGTGTAGGTGCGAGGGACTCGTGCGTGGCCTCCTACTGGATTGATACCTTGGTTCTCAATTGTGAGGGAAATACTTACGCTGCTTTACTGCATCACCCTTTCCTCTGCAAGGGAAAACCAACGCAATGCTCAAGAGGTAGCAATCGTCTGGAAGATGCACAGTATTCAAAGGTAACAAGCGTCGGATCCATGTAGGATCAATCTCTTCAGTGATGCTCAATAACTTTGGGTTTGTAGGTGTTTGGGTTTGGGTTTCTTCACTTGATGATTTTCGCTCAAAGTCCTTGGAGGATGGGATGCTCTCAAATGACAAGTGTCAGTTTCTCTTGGAGCAGCCAACCAGCTAGTGGTTGTAGGGAGCGGCTATTTATAGCCTAGGGAGCAGCCCGACATGATAAGACATAAATGCCCTTCAATGATATGACCGTTAGGTGGGTAGATATTTTGGGACAGCTGGCGCGTAGCACAGCAACGGTCGGAAATTTGAGGTTCAAATTCCTCAGGGCTATCATGTTCCTCACTGTGTAGGCAATCCGCACTGGCGAATTCCTAACTCCTCAGTCAGAACAAATTCCTCAGCGACCAGAAGAACTTCGTATCTGTCACTGAAGAAATTGACTGAACTGCATGAGATTTCCAATGGCTTCACTCAAAGGGATTGGTAGGTGTAGCATTTTGAGTTGAGCATCACATGGAAATTTTTCCTTAGTATTTCCTCGACCCCCTTTAACAGTACGGTGTTTCCTATGACTCAAGAAAGAGAAAATGAAACTATGAAAACAAAAGTCTTCACGCTTCATGTTCCTCGAATGAATACCAAGTCTTCAAGGTCACACCAATTTCTTCACTTTCAAAGTCTTTAGAAGGTCTTCAGAAATCCAAAGTCTTCAGTCGAAGAACTTCATTTTTAGGGGTCGACTTTCTCTGTAAATATCAAACTCCTCATAGACTTATAGACCTGTGTACACTCATAAACACATTAGTCCCTTAACCTATAAGTCTTCAATACACCAAAATCACTAAGGGGCACTAGATGCACTTACAATCTCCCCCTTTTTGGTGATTGATGACAATATAGGTTAAGTTTTCAACGGGGATAATCATATGAAGTGTAAATACTAATACTGAGGAATTTGATTGCAAGATATAGAAGAACTCCCCCTGAAGATGTGCATAGTGAGGAATATGCTTTTGAAGCAATGCACACCTGAAGAGTAGTATCATGGAGATCTCCCCCTATATCTTGTAATTCATACATGCATTTGACATATAATATGAAGAATTTGAAATGCATGATGAAATATGGTGACTGATGTAATTCAGCATGCGTGCATTAACATTAATGAGGAATAAGCATGCGGAAAATCACAGCAAAAGTATCAGGCCACCACAGAGTTTAAGTTTACAACTCGATCGAATAAAGTCTCAGAAGAATGAGAGTTGTAACTTAGAAAAACAAACGCCCATATATGTAGACCCGCTTGAAGACTAACTTAAATTCCCCCCTTTGTCATCGAATGACCAAAAGGGTTGAAAATGAGGACTAACGCCCCTGAAGAATATCATGTTGATGGAGGAGCGCCAACATTGTTGGGGTCGTTTGTTGTTGTAGGGCCTGCCGCAGTGTCGTCCAAGTCTTCATGTTCATCAGTTTCACGTGATGAAGAATATGAGCTGGCCACCAAGGAAGAAACCTTGACCTTCTTGAATTTCTTCGGTGGAGGAGCAGACCAGTCAAAATCTTCCTTGAGACCCATTTGCTTTAGATCTTCTTCACCATACAGATGTGACAGAATAGCCCAGGTGCGACCGAAGACTTCATGGAGGTAGAAATGGTTTTTCTTCACTGCATTGTGTGTAGCAGTCATGTTGTGAAGAATAGAACCAAACTGACGCTTAACCCATTTGTGGTTTCAATCCACCTTGTGGTGAAGACTAAGAAGCAGCTCACGGTCAGTCATCACTCTTGGAGCTGTGGCTTGAGGATTTGGCTTGGATGCATTGGCAGCAGAATCATGAGTGGCAGAGTCATCATTGGTGGAATAAGATGCAGCTTTGCGAAACTGACCATCCAATGGACGAATGCCTTCATCAATAACAGCAGCGGCCTTGCCCTTTTCATTAGCTGAGGAAAACGTCCGCTTGAGGACTTCAATTGGGGGTGAGTACCTGAGGTGATTCTGAAAATCAGCCTTGTAGTTGAGTGAAGACCTTATTCTGAGGAATCTCATAATCCAAGGTACGTAAGGCTTCAACTCAAATAGAGAGAGTGCAACATTTGCCAGAGTCCTCATGAAGAAATCGTGATAATTGACAGGAATGCCATGTATGATGTTGAATAGCAGATTCTTCATGATGCCAACAATTTCCTCATCAGATGAGTCGTGGCCTTTGATTGGACTCATAGTCTTCGTCAGAATGCGATAGACTGTTCTTGGCACATATAGCAATTCCTTCACGAGGAATTTGGTCCTTGGGGCTTGACCAGGCTTCAGAGGCTTCATAAGCACTTGCATGTAATGAGCAGTGAGTTCAGGCTCCTGGTACAGGCAGCGAGCTCCTTCAAGGGGTGGACTGATGGGCAGGGCGTGAAGTAATTCAGAGGTCGGTGCCTTATAATGAGTGTTTTCGGTCATCCAGTCCAACACCCAAGAGTTGATATCATCAGCATCGCCTGTGATGTGCAGGGTTGCATAGAATTGAAGAATGAGCTCTTCATTCCAATCGCAGATATCCGTGCAAAAGTTGAGCAGTCCTGCATCATGAAGCACACTGAGGACTGGGGTAAAACAAGGCATTGATTCCATATCGACGTGAGGAATATGCTCGTGGTCGAAGACTTTGTCCTTGTTGAAGAGCAGTGATGAATAAAAATTTGCTTGGCTGGCAGTCCAGAACCGCTTCCTTCTAAGACGAGCAGAGTCATATGGGTTGTAGTCAGTGAAGAAAACATGCTCGCCGAAGAAGTCATCAGCCTTGAATTTCTGCTTCTTCGAGAAGGGATCCTTTGGCTTGGGCTGAGGAGTCTCAGTGAATTGCATCACCACCTCAGGAATCGCAATCTCGGGTTCCACAGGCTGAGGAATTTCAGGTTCTTCTTTAGTGACAGCCTGGGACTTCAATTCTTCATTAAGATTTTCATCAGCACTAGTGGCTGGAATTTCTTCATGGACAGACGGTGTGGCATGAGGTTCTTCAGATCCCATCTGTACTGTAGTCACTGGGTACTGAGGAATTTGTTGCACAGGTGTGAACAGAGGAGAGTTGGGGTGCTGACTTTCCCAAAAGTCATCATTCAGCACTGGTGTTGTACATCCAATGTCCACATCTTCTTCTTCACTCTTTTCCTCAACGCCGGCCTCTTCAGCAGTGAACTGAGGCATGGGCGATGAGACTATTGGGGTTGAAGGGAGTGCATTCGCTTCAATTTCTTCATCCAACTGCTCCGACGAAGCAGCAGAAGGAATCTCTTCATCTGATTCACTTGGAATCATATATTCTACATCAAAAGGAACAAGGTCCTTTGATGGCATGGATGAGACCGGAATAGCATCAATTGGATTTGCAAAAGAGCTGGTCAATGGCTTCATCTTCTTCGGAGATGAAGAATCTGATGAAGTTGATGCCTTCCTTTTCTTCATAGCTGCACGCTCCGCAGCCTTGGTCTTCTTCACATCTGATGCAGAAGGAAGGGTCGGAGTTGGTGTAGGTGCAGGAGGAGCAGAGGAATTTGGTTCAATTACTTCAGGCACAACTGATGCAGTTGCCCTGACTTCTTCAGTTTCTTCAAGCGCAACACTAGCGGTTGCCCTGGCAATTTCTTCAGCGGCTGGAATGTAGTCATCAGCCCTGGTACTCTGAGTTTCTTCAGCAGCCTGATTGTCATCAGCGCTGCTGGCATTTTCTTCAGTCGGCTGAGCAGAAACTTCAGCTTGAGGAATTTCAATGTGCGTTGGGGCAGCAACATTGGTGGTAAAACCCTTGGTCAGCTTGACAAATCTGACTTTGGCTCCAAGCCAATCAGCATAGTATTGATCAAATTCATCACTTAGTTTCTTGATCTCAGATTGAAGAGCAACAAGTTCTTCAGGTGAAAGCTTCAGAACGTTTTGCTTCAGAAAGCGCTCTTTCTTGTACTGCGCTTTCTTCACTCTTCTTCCCTGTTCATATTTCCATTTTTCTTCATCAATGAAGGCAGTCAAAACATGACTTTGACCA
Organism: Aegilops tauschii subsp. strangulata; assembly: GCF_002575655.3. Lineage (NCBI taxonomy): Eukaryota > Viridiplantae > Streptophyta > Magnoliopsida > Poales > Poaceae > Aegilops > Aegilops tauschii. Next base: position 432,878,928 of record NC_053035.3, read on the forward strand.
GGAGTGAGGTTCATCTCCGGCAAAGGTGTGTCGGGATCCTTGTGCCATAGGTCGATGAAGTCTAAGATTAACTTCGGATCCAGTATCAATGGCACATTGCTGCCTTTGGCTCTAGCGGCCTTGAGCTGCCTGTCTCTGATGATTTCAGCAAGTTCTTCATCATCAGCTTCGTCTTCATCAGACGGCACTTGAAAGGCGACCTGCTTCTTGTGAGGACTTGGTCGAGAGCCTCGTCCAGCAGTGGCCTTTTTCTTCAGCAGAGAGGGGCCAGCTGAGGAATTTGGTGCGACTGAAGAACTAGCAGAAGCTCCAAAGGCAATAGAGATGCCTATTGTCCTTTGGCACGTGGCGAGATGCACATGTGCTGAGGATTTTGTTGGAGGAGTTGAGGACTTTGGCGGAGGAGCTGAAGACTTTGGAGGAGCTGGAGCAGCTTGAGGTGTTGGCCTTGAGGGCTTTGCAGAATCTGGCCGTGAGGGCATTGCTGAGGAACTTGGTCGTGAGGGCATTTGGGGTGAAGCACTTGGCTTATGAGCAGGCTTCTTTGCCATGGCCTTCTTTGGCTTGCTTGCAGAGGCCTCAGCAGTGGTAGCAGCAGCAGAGTCTTCATTAAATTTCCTCACTGCTTCCTTAGCTATTCTGGCTAGCTTGGCCTGGCGCTTGGCCCATTCATCAGGATAGTCCTCACCACGCTTGAGGCTGGTAGGATCAGCTACTTGGCCAGGTGCCAATGGAGGTCTTGGGCATGGAGGATTTGGAGCGAATTTCTTCATGTATTTGGGAGTAACATATCTGTACTCCCTCCACTCTCTTGCCCATCTCCTCTCAATCTTTTGAATGCGCACTTTGCGCTGATTTTTATCCTCCTCAGGGGGTGTGCAGTACCCAGCATAAATGTCATCAGGGATTTCAAACGCTGTGTTGACCTCAGGCCTCTTTCCTCCCTTGTGTGGCTTCTTACCGTCAGCCATTTTCTTCAGATGAGGAATATGAACAACAGAATTTTCTGAAGAGGTGTGCAACTTTTCTTCGAGGAACGCTGCAAATGAGTTAAGTTGATGAGAACCTAGTGATTCAGCAGCGGACATGAGTACCTGTGAACAAAGTATAGTTGCGAGGAATTTGGAGAGGTTATATGCGTTCTCAGAAGTTTTTTCAAAAAGAACATGTTTGAGGAATTTGACCAGATGAGTCTTGAAGAATTTCACTAAGCGTTCTTTGTCTTAGGTTCCAGAGTTGTACAGATTGAAAATCCGCACAATTGAGGAATCTTGAAGAAAAATGTTGCTTAGGGAAACAGATCAAGAACATATGTTATGTGGGGTGTCTAGTGTGTGAAGATTTGAAGAATAAACACCTTTGAAGATTTTGTAGAAAACATTCGAATCAAAGAGGGCAGTAAAAGTAACTTTTAATTACCCTAGATGAAGAACATGACGAACTGGGAAGTGTAGATGTGAAGTTCGTCAGTTCAGATCTTCCACGCCCTAACTTGGCAGAGGAAGACAGCTACGGTGGCGGCGGAGTGAAGATATTCACGGCCGGCGCGAGTACGACGTCGACGAGGTCGAGGCAGTGAAGCTCTTCCTCACCGGCGACGATGGAAGTAGCGGCGGTGCTAGGTTTTGGGAAGCTCGAGCGGGAGAGAGATCGAGCGGAGTAAAAACGAAGTGAGGAAGGGGAGGGGTATTTATAACCGAAGTGAAAAACTGTTTGCCCGAAGAAATTGGACGAACGTGTCCCTGACCCTTCTCATTCGCTTGACATGTGTCACCCACGTACTGAGAGGTGGCGATCGTGTGAGATCGTGGGTGAATAGATAAGTATTATCGTGGGATGTGGAATGGTTTGAGCGGCAAAGCCGAAAATTTAGATACGATAAGTTTAAAGTTTCGTTCGCAAATTCTTCAGCTGACAAGGACACAGTGAAGATTTTGAACGAGTTTCAAGTAGAATGCACATGAAGAATTTGTGAATAGACTGGGTTGAGTTTAGCATAGAGGGGGAAGGGTCCGATCACATTCACTTAGCAGAAAAAGCAACTTGAAGAATTAGCAATAAGTGAATGTTGTAGAGGACATAAACTCATATATAGGGAAAATTCATCCTACCACCCGGTGGTAGTTACCCCACATGTCTCATATACTATGATGTGGTACTATATATACTAGTTTATTATTTTAAATGTGTTCATATATTATATCTAAGATATTTCAAAGCAAATTACATGAAAAAATTGCATATGAGCCCATAGTTTTTCTTATATTTGTGAAATACGTACATATTTGTACGTAAAAAAGAGTATAATCAAAACATGGTACATACTACCTAAAAATTAGTATATATACTACCTAATCATAGTAATATACTACATACTACACGTACATACTCTCGGTTTCGACAGATAGTACATACAACATACAAAACGCAAGTGGTGGTAACTACCACTGCTTGTAGGAAACATTCGAAGATTCTAGGATATTTAGCTCACACCTCAACTTGCTAAATCTCTTCTCATCCAAGGGCTTTGTGAAGATATCGGCTAGCTGTTCTTCAGTCCGTACAAGCTCAATAGAGATGTCGCCCTTCCACACATGATCACGAAGAAAATGATGACGAATTTGAATGTGCTTGGTCTTCGAGTGCTGAACTGGGTTGTCAGCAATCTTGATTGCAATCTCATTGTCACAGTAGAGAGGCACATTCTTCATGTTGACGCCGTAGTCCTTGAGAGTTTGCTTCATCCATAGCAATTGAGCACAGCAAGAACCAGCAGCAATGTACTCAGCTTCAGCAGTAGACAGTGATACGCAGTTCTGTTTCTTCGCAGACCAACAGTCCAAGGATCGTCCAAGGAAATGGCATGTGCCAGATGTTGACTTGCGGTCCACACGATCACCAGCATAGTCAGAGTCTGAATACCCAATGAGATCAAAAGCAGAGCCCTTGGGGTACCATAATCCAAGTGTTGGTGTGTGAGCTAGATATCGAAGAATATGTTTCACAACCTTATGGTGTGATTCCTTCGGTGTAGCTTGAAATCGGGCACACATGCAAACACTAAGCATAATATCTGGCCTAGATGCACATAAGTACAATAAAGAGCCAATCATGGAGCGGTATACCTTTTGATCAAAGTTAATACCATTTTCATCAGTGCATAGATGGCCATTTGTGCGCATTGGAATTTTGACCCCTTTGCAATCTTGCATGCTGAATTTCCTCAGTACATCCTCGAGGTATTTCTCCTGAGATATGAATATGCCATTGCGCTGTTGACAAATTTGAAGACCTAAGAAGAATTTCAATTCTCCCATCATAGACATTTGATATTCTTCAGTCATCATATAGGCAAATTCATCACTGTAACGTTGGTCAGTACAGCCAAAGATAATATCATCAACATAAATTTGGCACACAAACAATTCACCATCATAAGATTTAGTGAAAAGAGTTGGGTCAAGTGAACCGGGTTTGAAGCCTTTCTTCATGAGGAATTCCTTCAAAGTATCATACCACGCCCGAGGGGCCTGCTTGAGACCATACAGGGCCTTATTGAGTCCGAAGACTTTGTCAGGATGCTTTGGATCTTCAAAACCTGGGGGTTGAGCAACATATACTTCTTCCTCAAGCTTACCATTGAGGAATGCACTTTTCACATCCATTTGATATAAAGTGATATCATGATGGTTAGCATAAGCAAGTAATATGCGAATAGCCTCAAGTCTAGCAACAGGTGCAAAAGTTTCATCGAAATCAATTCCTTCAACCTGTGTGTAGCCTTGAGCTACAAGTCGTGCCTTATTCTTCACCACAAGGCCATTTTCATCTTGCTTGTTGCGGTAGATCCACTTTGTGCCAATGATATTGTGCTTGCGAGGATCTGGACGATTGACCAGTTCCCAGACGTTGTTGAGCTCGAACTGATGTAATTCTTCTTGCATAGCTTGAATCCACTCAGGCTCCAGAAATGCTTCATCTACCTTAGTGGGCTCTGTGATAGATACGAAAGCAAAGTGCCCACAAAAGTTAGACAAATGTCAAGATCTTGAGCGTGTGAGAGGACCTGGAATGTTGATGTCGCTGATGATTTTCTCAATTTGCACTTCGTTTGCAACGCGAGGATGAGCGGGTTGTCGTTGAGGAATTTGATCAGCATTTTCTTCAGCACCATTTTCTTCAGGTGCATCAGCATGACGTTCTTCATGTTCTGGAATGATTTCTTCAATAGATTCTTCAGTAGGAATGACATCCTCAGTAGCCTTGAACTTGATAGTTTCCTCAGGTGACTGTTCATCTAACACAGAAGGTAGGTGCTCTCTTTGTGAGCCATTAGTTTCATCAAACAGCACATCTACAATTTCAACAACTTTGTGGTGAACGTTGTTGAAGACTATGTAGGTGTGCGAATCCTTTCCGTAACCAAGCATAAAACCTTCATGTGCTTTCGGTGCAAATTTAGAATTGTGATGAGGATCTCTAATCCAACATTTAGCACCGAAGACTTTGAAATAACTCACATTGGGTTTCTTGTCAGTGAGGAGTTCATAAGCAGTCTTCTTGAAGAATTAGTGAAGATATACCATGTTGATGATGTGGAACGCAGTATCAATTGCCTCAATCCAGAAACGACGAGGTGTCTTGTATTCATCAAGCATAGTGCGAGCCATCTGAACAAGAGTCTTGTTCTTGCGTTCCACGACGCCATTCTGCTGAGGAGTATAAGGAGCAGATAACTCATGCGTAATACCAAGTTCATCAAGACAGTCATCAAGACCAGAATTCTTGAACTCAGTTTCGTTGTCACTTCTGATGTGCTTGATCTTCACACCAAAGTTGGTTGAAGCCCTCGAGGAAAAATGTTTGAAGGCTTCCTGCACCTCATGTTTGTAAGTGACAATATGCACCCATGTGTAATGAGAGTAATCATCAACAATAACAAAGCCATATAGAGATGCATCATTTGTAACTGCTGAATAATGATTAGGACCAAAGAGATCCATGTGAAGCAATTCAAATGGTCGAGTGGTAGTCATGATTGTCTTCGCTGGATGTTTGGCCTTGGTCATCTTTCCAGCTTCGTAGGCTCCGCATAAGTGATCCTTGAGGAATTTGACATTCTCAATACCAATGACATGCTTCTTCTTCGAGAGCGTGTGCGGATTCCTCATGCCAGCATGACCAAGTCGTCGATGCCATAGCCAGCCTTCTGAAGCTTTTGCAAGTAGGCATACGGCTGGTTGTGGTCCTGTAGAGAAATCAACAATATACAGATCTCCTCTCCTAAAGCCTTCGAAGACTTTGGAATTGTCAGCTTCCATGATCACAACACAACGATACTTGCCAAAGACGACAACCATATCAAGATCACAAAGCATTGAGACAGACATGAGGTTGTATCCTAAGGACTCGACAAGCATGACTTTGTCCATGTGTCCATCCTTTCAGATCGCAACCTTACCTAGACCCAACCTGACTTTTGCCTTTGTCAGCGAAGATGATATGCTTCAGATGTGATGGAGATAAGGGAACATCCATCAAAATATTCTTGTCACTAGTCATGTGATTTGTACATCCACTATCGAGGACCCACTCATTGGCTTTGGGTTGATCAACCTTGGCACCCTTTGCCATGAAGCAATAGGTGGGAGCGTAGTCATCATTGCCTTCATCAGCCTTGTTGGTGAAGTCATTTTCTTCAGAATTGAAGATGGACTTGCTGACGAATGTAGTAGTGAGAGCTAGGCTCGCCACACTGGGCTCGGACTCCTCATAGGCCTCCTCTTCCTCATGTTCCTCAGATTCAGCCTCGGAGTCCATTTCCTTGCCAATGAATGCCCGAGCCTTCTTGGAGCTGCTCTTCTTGTGAGCTAAAGACTTGGAGGATTTTGATGATGAAGACTTTGAAGATTTCTTCTTCTTCTTCGCATCATCAGAACTGTAATCCTTGTATTTCTTCTTCTTTGATTCCTTTTCCCACTGAGGACAATCTTGAATGAGTGACCAGGTTTCTTGCATTTGTGGCATAGCCTCTTCTTGTAGTCACTGGATGAGGAATCATTGCTCCTTGAGGATTTTCCAAAGCGACCACGTCTTGAGAACTTCTGAAATTTCTTCACGAGCAGTGCTAGTTCCTGGCTCAGTTCTTCGGGATCACCAAGGTTGCTGCCAGAATCTTCATCTTCAGACTCAGAAACTGCCTTGGCCTTCAGGGCACGTGATCTGCCATAGCTCGAACCATAGAGATCTCTCTTCTCAGCAAGCTGGAACTCATGAGTGTTTAGCCTCTCGAGGATATTAGCGGGATCATGTGACTTGTAAAGTTCTTGTATCATCAGTGCCAGAGTATCAAATGAGGAATCAAGCGATCTCAGCAATTTCTTCACCACCTCATGGTCAGTGATGTCAGTGGCACCAAGTGCTTGAAGCTCATTTGAGATGTCAGTGAGGCGATCGAAGGTTTACTGAACATTTTCATTGTCGAGTCTTTTGAAGCGATTGAAGAGATTGCGAAGAACGTCAACTCGAGAGTCACGTTGGGTTGAGACTCCTTCATTGACCTTGGACAGCCTATCCCAGATAAGCTTAGCAGTTTCCAAAGCACTCACTCTTCCATACTGCCCTTTGCTCAGATGGCCGCATATGATGTTCTTCGCTTGGGAATCGAGTTGCTTGAATCTCTTCACATTAGTAGCATTTAGAGAAGGTGAGACTGAGGGAACACCATTTTCCACAACATACCAGAGATCGTTATCAATTGCCTCAAGATGCATTCGCATCTTATTCTTCCAATAGGGGTAGTCCGTTCCATCGAAGGTAGGACACCCAACGGAGACCTTGATCATACCTGCGGTCGACATAACTAAAACTCCAGGCGGTTAAACCAAAATCACACAGAACAAGGGAGTACCTTGCTCTGATACCAACTGAAAGTGTGTTATATCGACTAGAGGGGGTGAATAGGTGATTTTTATGAATTCTTCACTAAGGAATTTCAGGGTGAGGAAATTCCTAAGCAAAGAACTACTTGCAGCGGAATAAGTACTTAGATGCAAACATAACAGAGCATAAGCATGGTCATCATGATGAAATGAAAAACAAGTAAGGAGTACAGAAAACGTAAACACAGGATAATACAAGATGAAAACAAACAGACTCAAGAAATTGAACTGAGGAAATTGAGAAAGTCTTCAGTCAAAGTCTTCAAACAGATATGACAAAGCACACAACAACTGTAATGAGGAAATGAAAGGGTTGAGGAATTAGAACCAGTAGGCTTGGTGAAGACAATGATTTGGTAGACCAGTTCCAACTGCTATGACAGTTGTACGTCTAGTTGGAGCGGCTAGGTATTTAAACCTGAGGACACACAGTCCCGGACACACAGTCCTCACCGTATTCTCCTTGAGCTAAGGTCATACAGACCTCGCCCAATCACTGGTGGTAAGTCTTCAGGTGACTTCCAAACCTTCACAAACTCGGTCACTCGGCGAACCACAATTTCCTCTTGGATGCTCTAGACCATGACGCCTAACCGTCTGGAAGATGCACAGTCTTCAAAGGTAACAAGCGTCGGATCCACGCAGGATCAATCTCTTCAGTGATGCTCAATCACTTTGGGTTTGTAGGTGTTTGGGTTTGGGTTTCCTCACTTGATGATTTTCGCTCAAAGTCCTCGGAGGATGGGATGCTCTCAAATGACAAGTGTCAGTTTCTCTCGGAGCAGCCAACCAGCTAGTGGTTGTAGGGGGCGGCTATTTATAGCCTAGGGAGCAGCCCGACATGATAAGACATAAATGCCCTTCAATGATATGACCGTTAGGTGGGTAGATATTTTGGGACAGCTGGCGCGTAGCACAGCAACGGTCGGAAATTTGAGGTTCAAATTCCTCAGGGCTATCATGTTCCTCACTGTGTAGGCAATCCGCACTGGCGAATTCCTAACTCTTCAGTCAGAACAAATTCCTCAGCGACCAGAAGAACTTCGTCTCTGTCACTGAAGAAATTGACTGAACTGCATGAGATTTCCAATGGCTTCACTCGAAGGGATTGGTAGGTGTAGGATTTTGAGTTGAGCATCGCATGGAAATTTTTCCTTAGTATTTCCTCTACCCCCTTTAACAGTACGGTGTTTCCTATGACTCAAGAAAGAGAAAATGAAACTACGAAAACAAAAGTCTTCACACTTCATGTTCCTTGAATGAATACCAAGTCTTCAAGGTCACACCAATTTCTTCACTTTCAAACTCTTCAGAAGGTCTTCAGAAATCCAAAGTCTTCAGTCGAAGAACTTCATTTTTAGGGGTCGACTTTCTCTGTAAATATCAAACTCCTCATAGACTTATAGACCTGTGTACACTCATAAACACATTAGTCCCTTAACCTATAAGTCTTCAATGCACCAAAATCACTAAGGGGCACTAGATGCACTTACACCATGGTGCCGGATAGCTTCCTCTCCGGCTGGATCGGCGGTCCATCCACCCAGTAAATTTTTGCTCTTCTCTTAAATTTTCTATGTTTCTTTGTCCGATTCTCAATAAAGAGCTCAAACTCGAAATGAGTTTTTGGTTATGACCTGGCCTATTTTGTTGATCTGCCGCCGGTGGCAGCGACGCGGCCGGCTGATCTGCCGCCTCCACACCAGTAGTTGCGAGATTTGTGCGTCCCATTCAAAATTAGCCGCTCCTTGATTAGGGCTTCATGTTCAGCAGATTAGAAGACAGATTTAGCACTAGGATCCATCGCCATTGGAGGGCCTTGAGTCTTTTTGTTCCTTGCGAGAACGGTTCCTGCCATGATCGACGGGGCTCTCTATGTGGCCCTCGTCCAAAAGCTAAAATAGTGAACAAGATATGTCTTCTCGTTTGCAGCATTGGGTACGTATCTTTTGCATATGCTCCCTAAAAACATAACCAGCTAAATTAACTACAGCCCAAAGGCAGCAGCCTATTACTATTTTATATCATATATGTTGTTGATTTGTTTTATCAGAATTGCATTGGCAAATCATGAAAGATGTAATGTTCACGGATTTTTGTTAGATGATCTGTTGGTCCGGTTTAATTTTAGCAGGCATGAGGCATCTGGGTACTGTTTATGAATTGATAGCGCACCTTGCTTAAATCCTACTAACAATTTTCTCAAGAATTCATACTAACAAGTGTCTTTGCTTTTTGTTTGATGCATTTAACATGTTCAGGAAACATGTTTCAAGGGCCTTGTTTGTCGATCTGGAGCCCACTGTTAGTAGATTATGGCAGTAAATCATAGTCAGTTTCCTCGTAATTTGAATGGAGAATTTTGTGTTAGGCGAGTAGAGCTTTACCAACTTAATAACAGAGGATGGTGCTTGCAGTTGTTGTGGGTGCAGATGGTTCCCATGTCTTGGTTTCTTGGAATGGTGATTCAAGAAGGCACACCATCGTGTGGATGGACCATGGGGCTCTTGACCAAGTCGAGTGAATTATCTCACAGTTCACCGGTATTGCAAGGGCCTTGTTTGTCGATCTGGAGCCCACTATTAGTAGATTATGGCAGTAAATCATAGTCAGTTTCCTCGTAATTTGAATGGAGAATGTTGTGTTAGGCGAGTAGAGCTTTACCAACTTAATAACAGAGGATGGTGCTTGCAGTTGTTGTGGGTGCTGATGGTTCCCATGTCTTGGTTTCTTGGAATGGTGATTCAAGAAGGGGCACCATCGTGTGGATGGACCATAGGGCTCTTGACCAAGTCGAGTGAATTAATTCCCACACTTCACCGGTATTGCAATTTTATGGTGGGAGTGTCTCCCCAGAATACAGATAAATAGTTTTGAATTATTTCGTAAGATCGGTAGACAACATTTGATGTGTATTTTACAGTTACCGGTGTTGATTGTATCGTATTGATTTACCTTTTAGAACATTTATGGGTAAAGGGAAATCTACAAAAATCTTGGTTTATGTTATATAGGTGAGTTTCAACTCACAACCTCTCTAAGCCTGTAATAAGCTATGAGCTGAATTTCTAACAAGTTTGCTTTCTAACAGCTAAATTAACTACAGCCCAAAGGCAGCAGCCTGTTACTATTTTATATCATCTGTTGTGATTTGTTTTTTCAGAATTGCATTGGCAAATCATGAAAGGTGTAATGTTCACGGATTTTTGTTAGATGATCTGTTGGTCCGGTTTAATTTTAGCAGGCATGAGGCATCTGGGTACTGTTTATGAATTGATAGCGCACCTTGCTTAAATCCAACTAACAATTTTCTCAAGAATTCATACTAACAAGTGGCTTTGCTTTTTGTTTGATGCATTTAACATGTTCAGAAAACAGGTTTCAAGGGCCTTGTTTGTCGATCTAGAGCCCACTGTTAGTAGATTATGGCAGTAAATCACAGTCAGTTTCCTCGTCTACCCTTCATCATAGCCTCATATGTACTATTATATGACTGTTGCATTTCAAATTTTTTGTAGATAGGTCATGTTGTTGGACGAGGGTGGGGCTGGTGGAGAGCGTGTCGGCGGCCGACCTGGAGGTCGTGTTCGGCTCCATCGGCCGCATCGCCGGCATCGAGTTCGTGCGCACCAGCGGCCCTAGCTTCTCCTACGTCGGCTTCCACTGCCCCTCCCACAAGGTCATGACCAAGTTGTTCTCCACTGTAAGCATCCACCAGCCCATCAACAATCTCATTGTAACTATGTTTCTACACTTCGGCAGCACTTGATAGTAGCAGATTAGGGTTTTGTTGATTCTCCACATTAGCCGTGTGTATTCAGAAATTTGAGTGGAGAATTTTGTGTTAGGCGAGTAGAGCTTTACCGACTTAATAACAGAGGATGGTGCTTGCATTTGTTGTGGGTGCTGATGGTTCCCCTGTCTTGGTTTCTTGGAATGGCGATTCAAGAAGGGGCATCATCGTGTTGATGGACCATAGGGCTCTTGACCAAGTTGAGTGAATTAATTCTCACAGTTCACCGGTATTGCCATTTTATGGTGGGAGTGTCTCCCGAGAATACAGATGAATAGTTTTGAATTATTTCGTAAGATCGGTAGACAACATTTGCTGTGTATTTTACAGTTACCGGCGTTGATTGTATCGTATTGATTTACCTTTTAAAATATTTATGGGTAAAGGAAAATCTACAAAAATCTTGGTTTATGTTATATAGGTGAGTTTCAACTCACAACCTCTCTAAGCTTGTAATAAGCTATTAGCTGAATTTCTAACAAGTTTGCTTTCATTCTTTTTTTCTAGGGAAACTGGTGATGAAACCCGCAGCTTATCACACATGGAGCAGCGGAGGGAGTTAAAACCGTGTGGTATGGAACCATGTGGAAGGGTGAAGGCTTTTGGGCAGACAGGCGTTTGGGAGACCTTTATGAAGAGAGCTAGGCAAAAACAGGTTGAATGCTTATCCATTTCTCCTTTTTTTACTAAAGGTGATGTATCATTTGTAGTTCTTAATTTTCTAATACGCCATTCTATGCAACTCAAATAGGACACTCCATTGTGTTTCCTCGTCATCCTCTATGTTCTGGTTTGACACCTACTTCTGCAAAGGCAAGCAAATCAGTTTTGCAGCTCATTTAGTGCACTATTTAAGCTATTAATGCAAAGTGTTTTCATGAGTGAACAAATATACAATCGTTTACCTAAGTGCTTTCTTTGTAGTTTTTAATGTTAGAAGCAAGAGAATAAATGTCTGTGTTGTTAATTTCCAGTATTTCATTTTGTAATTGCGTTTACCTCCAATGTTCAGGAGTTAGGCTTGCTTCCCGGGACTCCTGTTGGAACTTCACTTATGATGCTTATGCCGGGTGTCTTGGAGTCATGGAAAGTGTGCCAAATGCAGAGTTTAAAGCTGAAAGTAGGTGCCGGTTCCCCTATGTTTTTCTAAAGAAACTATGACTCCTTCTAAAGCTTCACATTTATTTATGTGAAACATTTGTCCCAAAGAAAGACGTAAAAACTTGTGTATTGATGCATTGATAGAGAAAAATAATATGTACAAGCCTAAGATAGGCACACAATGCACAAGATTATGTGGAGCATTTTTTTTCTGCGGTATTTGAGGAAGAAGCAATATTCCATTGCATGGTCTTGGTTTGCGGAACATTTACATGCCACATGGCTTTTCCAAAGAATAAGCTATTTGTCCCTGGTGTTGGGGAACTATTTTTGTCTGGTGTAGTTTCCTTCATATATTTTACTTCCTTATTACGTTCCTTGCCAACGTCTCTATTAATTTTTGTATGTGGTTTGCTCTCCGCAATCATATGTTGGCTATGTTAAGTTAATGATTTTATTTCTTGAAATTTTAATGCTTATCTTTTCATTGCAGATTCAGCGATGATACCTGAGTTTTGGCTCACGGAATGTGGCCAAAGTGCAACTAGCGCTTTACTTGATTACATTGCTCAAAACCATATTGCGGCTCCCCTTCTTGCTAATCAAGCTGCTTCTGAAAGTAAGTTGCATGTTCTCCCAATGTAGATTACCTTTTTTCAGACATGATGTAGATTACCTTTGAGGATGTACCGTGTAAAGGTGTATACTATTCATCTCAAATTATCCAGGTGTGTCCATTTATGAGTTGATGAAGAAGACATTGCTTTTGATGTCACATGAACAAAGTATGCCTTTTTCTTTCTGCCTTGATTCAAAACACCCATGTACTTCCAGATTTTCATGGAAATTGGTAGAGTTAATCTGTGCTTAACCAAGAATGTTGGCTATCTAGATCTTTTTTCTTTGTACATTATGTGATACCAAAAATGGTATGTCTGTTTTAATTAGATTATACAGCTATGAGCGCACACCACGGAGGCCTGATGACCCACAAGTATAGGGGATCTATCGTAGTCCTCTCGATAAGTAAGAGTGTCAAACCCAACGAGGAGCACAAGGAAATGATAAGCGGTTTTCAGCAAGGTATTCTCTGCAAGCACTGAAATTATAGGTAACAGATAGTTTTGTGATAGGATAATTTGTAACGAGCAACAAGTAACAAAAGTAAATAAAGTGCAGCAAGGTGGCCCAATCCTTTTTGTAGCAAAGGACAAGCCTGGACAAACTCTTATATAGAGAAAAGCGCTCCAGAGGACACATGGGAATTATCGTCAAGCTAGTTTTCATCACGTTCATATGATTCGCGTTCGGTACTTTGATAATTTGATATGTGGGTGGACCGGTGCTTGGGTGCTGCCCTTACTTGGACAATCATCCCACTTATGATTAACCTCTATTGCAAGCATCCGCAACTACAACAAAAGTATTAAGGTAAACCTAACCATAGCATGAAACATATGGATCCAAATCAGCCCCTTACGAAGCAACGGATAAACTAGGGTTTAAGCTTCTGTCACTCTAGCAACCCATCATCTACTTATTACTTCCCAATGCCTTCCTCTAGGCCCAAATAATGGTGAAGTGTTATGTAGTCGACGTTCACATAACACCACTAGAGGATAGACAACATACATCTCATCAAAATATCGAACGAATACCAAGTTCACATGACTACTAATAGCAAGACTTCTCCCATGTCCTCAGGAACAAACGTAACTACTCACAAAGCATATTCATGTTCATAATCAGAGGGGTATTAATATGCATATAGGATCTGAACATATGATCTTCCACCAAATAAACCAACTAGCATCAACTACAAGGAGTAATCAACACTACTAGCAACCTACAGGTACCAATCCCAGACTTAGAGACAAGAATTGGATACAAGCGATGAACTAGGGTTTGAGAGGAGATGGTGCTGGTGAAGATGTTGATGGAGATTGCCCTCTCCCGATGAGAGGAGCGTTGGTGATGACGATGGCGATGATTTCCCCCTCCCGGAGGGAAGTGTCCCCGGCAGAACAGCTCTGCCGGAGCCCTAGATTGGTTCCGCCAAGGTTCCGCCTCGTGGCGGCGGAGTCTCATCTCGAAAGCTTGCTTATGCTTTTTCTTCGGACGAAAGACTTCATATAGCAGAAGATGGGCACCGGAGGTCCAACAGGGGGCCCATGAGGCAGGGGGCGCACCCAGGGGGGTAGGGCGCGCCCCCACCCTCGTGGCCAGGGTGTGGGCCCCCTGTTGTATTTCTTCCGCTCAGTATTTTTAATTATTTCCAAAAATAACTTTCGTGGAGTTTCAGTACTTTTGGAGTTGTGCAAAATAGGTCTCTAATATTTGCTCCTTTTCCAGCTCAGAATTCCAGCTGCCGGCATTCTCCCTCCTTATGTAAACCTTGTAAAATAAGAGAGAATAGGCATAAGTATTGTGACATAATGTGTAATAACAGCCCATAATGCAATAAATATCGATATAAAAGAATGATGCAAAATGGACGTATCAACTCCCCCAAGCTTAGACCTCGCTTGTCCTCAAGCGGAAGCCGATAACGATAAATATGCCCACATGTTTAGAGGTAGAGGTGTCGATAAAATAAAATACGGACATGAGGGCATCATGATTATTCTCATAACAGCAACATATATGGATATTGTCATATGATCTCTTATGCTCAAGTAATAATCTATTCACAATGCAAAGTATGAATCAGAAACTTTATTAAGAACCAACAAACTATAATCTCAGTCATTGAAGCAATTGCAATTTTCATAACGTCAGAAAGAGTCTATATCAGAGCTTTTTAGCAAGTCCACATACTCAACTATCATTTAGTCTTTCACAATTGCTAACACTCACGCAATACTTGTGGCTACGAAGTTTTAATCGAACACAGAGAAAGATATGGGCTTATGGTTTCGCCTCCTAACCTTTTACCTCAAGGGTAATGTCAACAATAATAAATCATTCTAACTTACATCCAATTATATATATATATATATCAGGATCTTTCCAACATACTGTGCTTGCCAAAGGATAAAATGTAAAAAGGATAGGTGAAGATCACCATGACTCTTGCATAAGGTAGAAGATAATAAAAGATAGGCCCTTCACAGAGGGAAGCAGAGGTTGCCATGCGCTTTTAGGGTTGGATGCACAAAATCTTAATGCGAAAGAACGTCACTTTATATTGCCACTTGTGATATGAACCTTTATTATGCAGTCCGTCACTTTTATTTCTTCCACATCACAAGATCGTATAAAGCTTATTTCCTCCACACCAATAAATCATACATATTTAGATAGCAATTTTTATTGCTTGCACCGATGACAACTTACTTGAAGGATCTTACTCAATCCATAGGTAGATATGGTGGACTCTCATGGCAAAACAGGTTTTAAGGGTTTTTGGAAGCACAAGTAGTATCTCTACTTGGTGCAAAGAATTTGGCTAGCATGAGGGGGAAAGGCAAGCTCAACAGGTTGGATGATCCATGAAAATATACTTTATCTCAGATATAAGAATACATAACCCATTACGTTGTCTTCCTTGTCCAACATCAACTCTTTAGCATGTCATATTTTAATGAGTGCTCACAATCATAAAAGATGTCCAAGATAGTATATTTATATGTGAAACCTCTCTTTCTTTATTACTTCCTATTAATTGCAACGATGACCAAAGCTATGTTTGTCAACTCTCAACAACTTTTAATCATCATACTCTTTCTATGTGAAGTCATTACTCTCCATAAGATCAATATGATCTCCTTGTTTCTTTTTATTCTTTTCCTTTTCTTTTATTCACTCAAGATCATAGCAAAATAATCAATCCCTTGACTCAACACTAATCTTTATTATATATAGCTCACGGACTCGACTACATAGAAGGATCAAAAAGCAAAACTCAAAACTAGATCATACCAAAACTTTATTCTACTAGATCAAGATACTACTAATAGGATCGAACTAAGAAAAACAGTAAAGATAGGAGATGTGGTGGTGATACGATACCGGGGCATCTCCCCCAAGCTTGGCAGTTGCCAAGGGGAGTGCCCATACTCATGTGATTATGTCTCCTTGGCTGGTGAAGGGATTGTTGATGATGTAGGCTTGTCGTCCATCTTCCAAGGCATAGGCTCACCATCATAGAAGGATGATCGAGTCTCCGGGATCCTCAAATCTGCAGCCAAACTCAACCTTTTGAATCTATATTCATACTCACAGTTTTGGTTTTACAGGTCATAGATTTGGGCTTGGAGGTGCTCAATTTTCTCGTGGAGCTTGAAGATAGCCTCCCCAATGTCCTTGGCATCCATCTTGTGGTTGTTGGTGAACTCCGTGATCATTATGTGATTGGAGTCAAGTCCACGCTCCACCATCTCCTGGCACTTGAAAACTTGTTGCTCCATTGCTTCAAGCCTTGTCTCCACGCTTCCGGTCCTCCGTGGTCCCTCAACGTCGCGGATGTGCAGCAACCCATCACAATGGTTTGAGGGTGTTGCAGCACCTCCACGAGGTAGGGGTTGATGACCTCACGAAGAACTTGTCCTTGGGGGCGCTTGGAGACGTCATGATGATCTAGATCTGTCAGAGAAACAGCTCGAAACGAGAACAGAGGACAATTGCGTGATACGGGAGTCAAAACCTTCGGGATATTATATAGTGAATTTTTACCGACCAAAATACGTATCGTGCAAGAAAACGGAGTCCGGAGAGCGCATGAGGTGCCCACGAGGCAGGGGCGCGCCCTCCACCCTCGTGGAGCCCTCGTGTCCTTCCCGGACTGCTTCTTATTTTTCTATTTTTCTAAATATTCCAAAACGGAGAAAAATTGCCATTAGAACTGTTTTGGAGTCGGTTTACTTACCGTACCACATACCTATTCCTTTTCGGAGTCTGGAACGTTCCGGAAAGTGTCCCTTATGTATTCCTCCAGGGTTACGGTTTCAATAACATTGGTTTCAACATCTATAGGATTACCTGAGATATAATGTTTAATTCTTTGACCGTTCACCACCTTCGGATTTGTGCCCTCGAAGTTGTTGATTTTTATGGCACCGGACGATAGACCTCCTCGATAACGTAAGGGCCTTCCCATTTAGAGAGAAGTTTTCCTACAAAAATCTTAAACGAGAGTTGTATAGCAATACATAATAACCTACATTAAACTCACGCTTTTGTATTCTTTTGTCATGCCATCTTTTAACCTTTTCTTAAAACAACTTGGCATTCTCATAGGCTTGGGTTCTCCATTCATCAAGTGAGCTAATGTCAAATAACCTCTTCTCACCGGCAAGTTTGAAATCATAATTGAGTTCCTTAATAGCCCAATAAGCCTTATGCTCTAGTTCGAGAGGTAAGTGACATGCTTTTCCATAAACCATTTTATACGGAGACATACCCATAGGATTTTTATATGCAGTTCTATAGGCCCATAATGCATCATCAAGTTTCTTGGACCAATTCTTTCTAGATCTGTTAACAGTCTTTTGCAAAATTAATTTGAGCTCTCTGTTGCTCAATTCTACTTGACCACTAGACTATGGGTGATAAGAAGATGCAATTCTATGATTAACATCATATTTAGCAAGCATTTTTCGGAAAGCACCATGAATGAAATGTGAACCACCATCGGTCATTAAATATCTAGGGACTCCAAACCTCGGAAAAATAACTTCTTTAAGCATTTTAATAGATGTGTTATGATCAGCACTACTAGTTGGAATAGCTTCTACCCACTTAGTAACGTAATCAACCGCAACTAAAATATGTGTGTATCCATTAGAGGCAGGAAAAGGTCCCATATAATCGAAGCCCCAAACATCAAATGGTTCAATAACGAGTGAATAATTCATAGGCATTTCTTGACGTCTACTAATATTACCAATTCTTTGGCATTCATCACAAGATAAAACAAACTTACGGGCATCCTTGAAGAGAGTAGGCCAATAAAAACCGGATTGCAATACCTTATGTGTAGTTACGTCTCTAGCATGGTGCCCTCCATAAGCTTCGGAGTGACACTTGCGTAGGATCTGTTTCTGTTCATGCTCAGGTACACAACATCTAATAACACCATCTACTCCTTTATAAAGATGTGGGTCATCCCAAAAGTAATGTCTCAAATCATAGAAAAACTTTTTCTTTTGCTAGTATGTGAAACTAGGTGGTATAAATTTAGCAACAATGTAATTAGCATAATCAGCATACCATGGAGCAGTACGAGAAGCATTTATGACATTTAATTGTTCATTAGGAAAGCTATCATCAATAGGTAGTGGGTCATCAAGAACATTTTCTAACCTAGACAAGTTGTCTGCAACGGGGTTCTCAGCTCCCTTTCTATCAATAATATGCAAATCAAATTCTTGTAGCAAGAGAACCCATCTAATAAGTCTAGGTTTAGCATCTTTCTTTTCCATAAGATATTTAATAGCAGCATGATCTGTGTGAATAGTTACTTTAGAATCAACAATATAAGGTCTGAACTTATCACAAGCAAATACAACTGCTAAGAATTCTTTTTCAGTAGTAGCATAATTTCTTTGAGCATTGTCTAGAGTTTTGCTAGCATATTGAATAACATTTAATTTCTTATCAACTCTTTGCCCTAGAACAGCACCTACAGCATAATCACTAGCATCACACATAATGTCAAAGGGTAAATTCCAATCAGGTGGCTGAACAATAGGTGCAGAGATCAATGCTTTCTTAAGTATTTCAAATGCTTCTACACAATCATCATCAAAGACAAATGGTATATCTTTTTGTAATAAATTAGTCAGAGGCCGAAAGATTTTTGAGAAGTCCTTAATGAACCTCCTGTAAAAGCCGGCGTGACCAAGGAAACTTCTTATACCTTTGATGTCCTTGGGACATGGCATCTTTTCAATAGCATCAACCTTGGCTTTATCAACTTCAATGCCTCTTTCAGAAACTTTATGCCCCAAGACAATACCTTCATTAACCATAAAGTGACACTTTTCCCAATTCAAGACAAGATTAGTTTCTTCACATCTCTGCAAAACTCGATCAAGGTTGCTCAAGCAATCATCAAAAGAGGATCCATAAACGGAGAAATCGTCCATGAAAACCTCATAAATCTTTTCAGAAAAGTCAGAGAATATAGCCATCATGCATCTTTGAAAGGTAGCAGGTGCATTACATAAACCAAAAGGCATACGTCTATAAGCAAAAGTACCGAAAGGGCAAGTAAAAGTGGTCTTTGATTGATCATCAGCTGACACAGGTATTTGAGAGAAACCAGAATAACCATCTAGAAAGCAAAAATGTGTATGTTTGGATAATCTTTCTAGCATTTGATCGATAAAAGGTAAGGGGTAATGATCCTTTTAGTAGCCTTATTTAATTTGCGGAAATCAATTACCATCCTATAACCTGTAATAATTCTTTGCGGGATCAATTCATCTTTATCGTTAGGAACAACAGTAATACCTCCCTTCTTAGGGACACAATGGACAGGACTTACCCACTGACTATCAGCAACGGGATAAATTATACCTGCCTCAAGGAGCTTTAGTATTTCCTTTCTTACCACTTCTTTCATCTTAGGATTCAGCCGTCGTTGGTGATCACGAACTGGTTTGGCATCTTTCTCCAAATTTATTTTGTGTTGACATAGAGTGGGACTAATGCCCTTAATATCATCAAGAGTATATCCAATAGCAGCACGGTGCTTCTTCAGAGTTTTCAATAATCTCTCTTCTTCATGCTCTGAAAGGTTAGCACTAATAATAACAGGATATATCTTCTTTTCATCAAGATAAGCATATTTAAGAGTATCAGGTAATGGTTTAAGCTCAAACACGGGATCACCCTTAGGTGGAGGAGGATCCCCTAGGATTTCAACAGGCAAATTGTGTTTCAGGATAGGTTCCTGTTTAAAGAATACTTCATCTATTTCCCTTCTTTCATTCATAAACATATCATTTTCATGGTCTAGCAAGTATTGTTCTAACGGATCACTAGGAGGTACGGCAATAGAAGCAAGACCAATAATTTCATTCTTACTAGCCAATTCCTCTTCACGGTGTTGTCTACTAAATGTAGAGAAATTAAACTCATGAGACATATCATCCAAACCAATAGTAACAACATCCTTTTCGCAGTCTATCTTAGCATTAACAGTGTTCAAGAAGGGTCTACCAAAAATAATGGGACAAAAGCTATCTTGTGGGGAACCAAGAACAAGAAAATCAGCAGGATATTTAGTTTTCCCACACAAGACTTCAACATCTCTAACAATTCCCATGGGTGAAATAGTATCCCTATTGGCAAGTTTAATTGTGACATCAATTTCTTCTAACTCAGTAGGTGCAATATCATGCATAATTTCTTTGTATAAGTCAATAGGTATTGCACTAGCACTAGCACCCATGTCACATAAGCCATGATAACAATGGTCTCCTATTTTAACAGAAATAACAGGCATGCCTACCACAGGTCTATGTTTATCTTTAGCACAAGGTTTAGCAATTCTAGCAGTTTCATCACGGAAATGAATAACATGCCCATCAATATTATCGGACAAGAGATCTTTAACTATAGTAATATTAGGTTCAACTTTAACTTGCTCAGGAGGTGTATAGGTTCTAATATTGCTTTTACGAATCACAGTTGAAGCTTTAGCATGATCCTTTATTCTAACAGGGAAAGGTGGTTTTTCATCATAAGCGGTAGGAACAATAGGATCATTATAAGTGATAGTCTTTTCTTCAACTTTAATAGGTGCAGCTACTTTTACTTCTATGGGAGGATGATATTTAAACCACTTCTCCTTGGGGAGATCAACGTGAGCAACAAAAGATTCACAAAAGGAAGCTACTATCTCAGAGTCAAGTCCATATTTAGTGCTAAATTTACGGAAAACATCGGTATCCATAAAAGATTTAACACAATCAAACTTAGGTGTCATACCTGACTCCTTACCTTCGTCGAGATCCCAATCTTCAGAGTTGTGTTTAATTCTTTCCAATAAATCCCATTTGAATTCAATAGTCTTCGTCATAAAAGAGCCAGCACAAGAAGTATCGAGCATGGTGCGATTGTTATCAGAAAGCCGAGCATAAAAACTTTGAATAATTATTTCTCTTGGGAGCTCATGATTGGGGCATGAATATAACATTGATTTAAGCCTCCCCCAAGCTTGAGCGATGCTTTCTCCTTCGCGAGGCCAAAAATTATATATATAATTGCGATCACGATGAACAAGATGCATATGATAAAACTTCTGATGAAATTCCAATTTCAATCGTTTGTAGTTCCATGACCCCGTGTCATCACATAGACTATACCATGTCAATGCATCTCCCTTCAAAGATAAAGGGAAGACCTTCTTCTTAATAACATCATCGGGTATACCTGCAAGCCTAAATAATCCACAAACTTCATCCACATAGATTAGGTGCTCATCAGGATGCATTGTTCCATCTTCTGCAAAAGGATTAGCTAGCAGTTTTTCTAACATACCCGAAGGAATTTCAAAGTAGACATTTTCATTTTCAGTGGATTCAGTAGGTTGAGGAGCAACTCTTTGCTCTACTGGTCGGGGTGAAGATACCCCGAACAAGCCCCTCAGAGGATTACTTTCCATAGTAACAAGTGACAGTAAATTTCAGCACACTATATAATTTTTTCCTTACCAAATTCCACCTACCAAAGGCGCTTCACTCCCCGGCAACGACGCCAGAAAAGAGTCTTGATGACCCACAAGTATAGGGGATCTATCATAGTCCTTTCGATAAGTAAGAGTGTCGAACCCAACGAGGAGCACAAGGAAATGATAAGCGGTTTTCAGCAAGGTATTCTCTGCAAGCATTGAAATTATAGGTAACAGATAGTTTTGTGATAGGATAATTTGTAACGAGCAACAAGTAACAAAAGTAAATAAAGTGCAGCAAGGTGGCCCAATCCTTTTTGTAGCAAAGGACAAGCCTGGACAAACTCTTATATAGAGAAAAGCGCTCCAGAGGACAAATGGGAATTATCGTCAAGCTAGTTTTCATCACGTTCATATGATTCGCGTTCGGTACTTTGATAATTTGATATGTGGGTGGACCGGTGCTTGGGTGCTGCCCTTACTTGGACAATCATCCCACTTATGATTAACCTCTATTGCAAGCATCCGCAACTACAACAAAAGTATTAAGGTAAACCTAACCATAGCATGAAACATATGGATCCAAATCAGCCCCTTACGAAGCAACGCATAAACTAGGGTTTAAGCTTCTGTCACTCTAGCAACCCATCATCTACTTATTACTTCCCAATGCCTTCCTCTAGGCCCAAATAATGGTGAAGTGTTATGTAGTCGACGTTCACATAACACCACTAGAGGATAGACAACATACATCTCATCAAAATATCGAACGAATACCAAATTCACATGACTACTAATAGCAAGACTTCTCCCATGTCCTCAGGAACAAACGTAACTACTCACAAAGCATATTCCTGTTCATAATCAGAGGGGTATTAATATGCATATAGGATCTGAACATATGATCTTCCACCAAATAAACCAACTAGCATCAACTATAAGGAGTAATCAACACTACTAGCAACCTACAGGTACCAATCCCAGACTTAGAGACAAGAATTGGATACAAGAGATGAACTAGGGTTTGAGAGGAGATGGTGCTGGTGAAGATGTTGATGGAGATTGCCCTCTCCCGATGAGAGGAGCGTTGGTGATGACGATGGCGATGATTTCCCCCTCCCGGAGGGAAGTGTCCCCGGCAGAACAGCTCTGCCGGAGCCCTAGATTGGTTCCGCCAAGGTTCCGCCTCGTGACGGCGGAGTCTCGTCCCGAAAGCTTGCTTATGATTTTTCTTCGGACGAAAGACTTCATATAGCAGAAGATGGGCACCGGAGGGCCAACAGGGGGCCCACGAGGCAGGGGGCGCGCCCCCCACCCTCGTGGCCAGGGTGTGGGCCCCCTGTTGTATTTCTTCCGCTCAGTATTTTTTATTATTTTCAAAAATAACTTTCGTGGAGTTTCAGGACTTTTGGAGTTGTGCAGAATAGGTCTCTAATATTTGCTCCTTTTCCAGCTTAGAATTCCAGCTGCCGGCATTCTCCCTCCTTATGTAAACCTTGTAAAATAAGAGAGAATATGCATAAGTATTGTGACATAATGTGTAATAACAACCCATAATGCAATAAATATCGATATAAAAGAATGATGCAAAATGGACGTATCAAGGCCATGCCTCAAACTTGGGTGGACTGGGCATGCACTTGCGTTTCTAGCCAACTACTCCCTCCGTTCCTAAATATTTGTCTTTTTAAAGATTTCAAATGCACTACCACATACGGATGTATATAGACATATTTTAGAGTGTAGATTCACTCATTTTTCTCTGTATGTAGTCACTTGTTGAAATCTCTAGAAAGACAAATATTTAGGAACGGAGGGAGTATAACACAAAGATCTCAGAACTGTTCAACCAGACTTCTTTTCCTGTCATGAATCTCAACCATCATTTATGTAAAATTAACATGCCCTTGACATATACATTGTGGTCCGAGTGATTATAGCCAGTTTCACCATTGTTCAGTTTACAACATTATGATATTGCAGATAATTATGGTGATGTTGTCCATAGGATTTCTTGTGCTTCAAATTTTGTTGATCGAAAGCGGAGTAAGGAGCCCATCTTTCATGGAATCATCTACAACGATGCACGACTGGATCGAATTGAAGATCAAATATATTTTGGCGAGGAAGGACAAATGTTAATTAGGTTTCATTTTAATTAGGCTTCATCTTTGTTGTAGTCAGTTGATTTCAGAAAGTATTACATTCAGATTAGTTGAAGATAGACAAAAGCCTGAATTCTTATTAGCTGGTGGTTGAGCCATACAAACGTTGTTCTAATTTCTACAAGGCAAGTCGAGATTGACTTTAAAAACTAAGGATTATGCAGCCATAATCTGACATTAAATTAATTGAATTAGAGAATTGGAGGCTGGAGAAGTCGGTTGCATAGGGCAAAAAAGTAACAGAATTGGCTCATAGTCTGGGGAAATATGACGGGCGAGCAGGTGTGCTGGGCGCTCGTCAATGCGAGCCGTCACTGATCAACATACTAACACCCTGCTTTAGACCTGGCGTATCCAACTAGATGTGCATGCTCAGCAACCTCAAAGAGTCTGTTGGAGACACATTCGTGCATATCGGCAATGGCTCATGCGTCCTTTCACTTAATTAGAATTTTCTGCTTAATGATACGGCTGCTGTTAGTTATTTTTGGATTCGAATTTAATTTGTGTGGAGTTCCTTAATGCACAATATGACGAGATTAACTTGTTGTTTCAGTTCAGTTCGTAGGCGTAGCTTTCTCATTTGGTATGTGGTATACAATGTACTTTATCCATATGGTGACTTTTTGATAGTTGTGATGTTACCACTTCTGCATTTAGTATGTCGTATATAATCTATCTATATGATAATGGTTGTCATCTTGATTCTTGGATCCAAATCAAATGACACATGTGACAGCCGTGGCAGCCTCGGCCCGTGGTGGCCGAAAGGGCGCGCAACATGGAGGCATGGAGGTGAGGCAGGAGAGGTCGTGGTCAGACTGGTACTGCACTGAGTGTAGAGGAGTTTGGTGTATACGGTAATTCTTCCTACGTTGTTGTTATTGCTTGATGGTGAATCTAAAAGGATGGAGAAGTAAACCCTAAAAATTTGCGTGTGGAGGTGTGCCATTGATGTCAGTGGCGAAGTTGGATCAGGAAAGAAGAAGAACATGAGTGATGTAACGGTAAATAAGAAATCAATAATGCTGCTTGATGTGCATGATGATGTTCATATGATTGATGCTGAGCCTATACAATATGTATCACACCCTTTGCAACGCACGGGCAAATTGAATCTATTGTGCTAACTTTTATGCCATGTTATTATAAGTATTTATGCCATCTTCTTCTTTAGAAAACAGGTTAGTAGTAATTCTCTTTTCTCGCCTTTCTTATTACATGGACTCAACTAACAATGTGGCAATAGGTTCTATCACTCGGGTAAAGAGCGCACACAGCTGGACGTCGTATATTCCTTTAATCTAGGTAACCTACAACTTGGTCAATTCCAATTCCAATTTATTTTTGTTATCATTATATTTTTTTATATTATTAATTTAAATTATTGCAGGAATGTGTCTAGCTATTTTGTTTTTCATTTTATGCTCTGGTGGAACGGTAAAGAATTGGTCAAGCCGGTTTGCGCGGTGAGTATTGTCCGTTAGATGTTTTAATACCTTCGGCGTGAAATTTTCATACTAACTACATATATTGTTTGTGCAGGATGAGCATGAGTTGAGGAAGCAGTTTTTTATTATACTTGCTAAAACATCATGGGAATGAAGCTAAAGGCAACTTTCCTGATATTGATAGTTTTGTAATAGATGTCAAGGTCGAACATCGTTACATGGACGTGTCGTTAATCTTTTTTTATCAATTTACATTGCAAAAAATGAATTTCAATTATTCAATAATTGTGTTTGTGTTATATTATTTGTATGTGTGGTATTCAATATGTAACTCTTGTAAACTATTTCAAGAGCCCGTGGCAACGCACGGACACTCTACTAGTATGTTATAAGTGGCGACCGTTCGCCAGGGGGCTAACCCCAGCGAACGCTCTCCCTGCCGTCGCACGAATCTTGAAGCACGAACGTCGCCGTGCAGTTGCACCTGGCGAAGCTAGACGGGGGGATAACCCGCGACCTCGTGTGTTTGCCCAAACTCCACAACCACCCGGCTAGAGCTATTGTGAACCATTTGTGTCTTTTTTTGCAATGTCACATATATTTTTCAATCCCGAAAATCTTGTTTTCTTTTGTTCATTTTCACATGGTAGTTTTATTTTTTATAGCATGACATCTTTTAAGTGGATGGAGGTTAGTAGACATTAATAGCTAGCTTGAACAAATATCAACAGAATATCCCCAAGAAAAGTCTAGGGTTCCCTCGCATCCCACCGGCACCATCGTCGATCCGCCTCGTCTCCGAAGGCCTTAGGGCCATGGTGGCGCGGTGGATCTCGGCCCATGCCGACGGGAGGGCTCTGTTTTCAGTTGTTCCTTCGCGTTTTGTTAGGGTTTGTGTTCTGCTCAGGAAGCCGAGACGGCGGCGGCTCCCTGAAGATGAAATAAGGTCCCCCCTGTCTAGCCCCTTCCTGATGGTGTATCTAGTATCATCGGTGGGTGTGTGGAGGTGTGTCTCCGACATAACCGTCGTTGGTGGATTTGCTCGAATCTGGTCGTAGTTCGTCTGCGTTCATGTGTTTCAGGTTCGATCCTTTCGATCTACACTACTCTTCATCGGCGGCGGTTGTTGTTCTGCTGCGCTGGTCCTATGAGGCCTTAGCATGACAACATCCCGATTGGTGTTCATTGTACTTTCATGATTGAAGATGAGTAGATCAGAAGTTTTCTCGCAAAAAGAGAGTAAATGACATCAGCAGTCATATAACTATTCAGAAGGCATCAAGTAGGTCCTAAAACTTTGATACTAAGTATTTGGTTCCCAAAACATTTTAAGTTGTGCACCCAGGGTCTTAAACACGCCTCCACCTGCTCACGTGGCCGTCAAGTAGCGTGCATGAACCCACATATATATAACATTAAAATTCATTTTGTACCAGTTTTAACATTAAAATTCAAAATATTTGAAAACCTGACAAAATAACAATTCAATTTGGGAACATGACCATGCCCTTAGCATGTCATATCATATTGTCAACATGACAACTATTCTGATTGGAACAGAACAATATCAACTTGACCATCAGTATATAACCACCAAAATAATACGAATTAAGTTTGCAACATCTCCAGCAACATGAAGTAACTACCAAAATTAAGCATCATCATCGCTTTGCTGCCTTCTATGCCTATCCAAAATGAAGCAACATCGTCACTTTACAATCTACTAATTCCTTTTCCTAGGAACCACATTTTCTTTCTCCTTTTCTTTAGAATTCTTTTTTTTCGGTCCTGCCACATGTGCAGTTGCTTTTGTTGACCTCCATCGCAGTGCATCTCTATGTCGTGCAATAAAATCGTTCCCTGGAAGAGGAGGATGACGTGCAACCCGAGATTGTTGAGTTCCTGCAGCTTAGAGGAGGAGGTGCAATTAGTCCACAAACAAGCACTAAGAAATGATGTGTAGCGGAACTGTCAATAAGCTAAGTAACTTACATCTTGCATCAAAACATGGAGCACTCATAGGTTCTCCTAGCTAACATCATGAACAATAGGTGTAACTAAACTTTTGGATGAGGATGCCTTCATATTTGCACAAAATATTAGTTTGTAGCCATGTACTAATTTAACTAGACAACAACCCGCGTGTTGCTGTCAGAATTTATAGTATTAAATTTCAAGAATAAAATTAGAATATATATGAATAGTTCATCTCCACATTCTCTGTCATATATGAACTGTAGTGGATCGGTGGTGCAGCCAACATCCAAACAATGGTGTACTTAGTCCTTGAGATTTACAATTGTACTCATGTTTCCTGATTTCTTGATGTATATTGTTCTATATACGTGAATCATACATAGGTACTTAGAAGTTTTGAAAAATAATAGGTGTACATTTATACACCCAAGTCCATACGTAGCTTTTCCCATAAATGTACACCCAAGTTCGTATGTAGCTTTACCCATGTAGAGAATCTAGTAGTAAATGGAGAGTGGCTGGATGGTCCTTTTGGCCTTCTGAATTATGTGTACTAATTTTTAATTTAAACATGAAAATAAATTGATAATAAAGAAACCATTATAAATTACATAAAGGAAACACTTTTTATTCATACAGATACATGCATCGGATCATCATGAATTGGGAGTGCTATTTTTTACTACAATTGAAGTTGATCAACCTAGTGATCACTTTATTCATGATGTAAGCAACTATATTTATCATCAAGGAACGGAGCACAAATAACATTTATCAACCCTTTTTGTCTATCACTCATAATAGTCCAGGGTAATGTGCTATCTATGTTCAATTCTTCATTCAAAGTTTGTAGAAACCATTTCCATGTTTGGGTGTCCTCCACTTCAACTACAACAATTGCTATAGGTAAAATGCAATCGTTTGGATCAACACCTACTGCAATCAATAACTGCCCACCATACTTGTTCTTCAGGTGACACCCATCAATGTAGATTACTGACCTGCATCCTGTTAAAAAAAACCTCTTACACGCATCTAATGACATGTATAACCTATAGAAGTTCCATGAATGTTGCTCCCAGGATTCGACCTTCTTATCTCCTCGTCATAATCCCATAGCATGATGTATTGCTTCTCCTCATCCCCATTGATTGACTTCATGTCTATCCTTCTTGCCCTTTGTAGCTTGCTTCTTGTCATGGTCATGTTATAGTCTTGTCGCACCAACCTTGAAAAGTTTCTGAGTGTCATCTTGTCATCTGCCCTAAAGTTTTGAATATACCTTGCAACCAAATACATTGAAATGAATGCTTTCAACTCCCACTCTTTACTACATGTGTGAGTTCCAACCTATGTTTTCACCACAAAACTCTGATTCCTACTTTCGTTGACCTCCATTGCAGTGCACCCTATGTCTTGCAATAAAATCATTCCCTGGAAGAGGAGGATGACGTGCAACCTGAGATTGCTGAGTTCCTAAAGCTTAGAGGAGGAGGTGCAATTAGTCCAAAAAACAAGCACCAAGAAATGATGTGTAGCGGAACTGTCAATAAGCTAAGAAACTTACATCTTGCATCAAAACATGGAGCACTCATAGGTTCTCCTAGCTAACATCATGAACAGTAGGTGCAACTAAACTTTTGGATGAGGATGCCTTTAGTTGCACAAAATATTAGTTTGAAGCCATGTACTACTTTAACTAGACAACAGTCCGCGTGTTGCTGCGATAATTTATAGTATTAAATTTCAAGAATAAAATTAGAATATATGTGAATGGTTCATCTCCACATTCTCGGTCATATATGAACTGTAGTGGATCGGTGGTGGAGCCAACATCCAAACAATGGTGTACATAGTCCTTGAGATTTACAATTTTACTCATGTTTCCTGATTTCTTGATGTATATTGTTCTATATACGTGAATCATACATAGGTACTTAGAAGTTTTGAAAATAATAGGTGTACATTTATACACCCAAGTCCATACGTAGCTTTGCCCATAAATGTAGACTTAAGTTCGTATGTAGCTTTACCCATGTAAGAAATCTAGTAGTAAATGGAGAGTGGCTGGATGATATAGTGCCTTTTGGCCTTCTGAATTATGTGTACTAATTTTTTAACTTAAACATGAAAATAAATTGACAATAAAGAAAAAATTATAAATTACATAAAAGAAACACTTTTTATTCATACGGATACATGCATAGGATCATCATGAATTGAGAGTGCTATTTTTTACTACAATTGAAGTTGATCAACCTAGTGATCACTGATGTAAGCAACTATATTTATCGTCAAGGAACAAAGCACAAATAACATTTATCAACCCTTTTTGTCTATCACTCATAATAGTCCAGGGTGATGTGTTATCTATGTTCAATTCTTCCTTCAAAGTTTGTAGAAACCATTTCCATGTTGGTGTGTTCTCCACTTCAACTACAACAATTGCTATAGGTAAAATGCAATCAATAACTGCCCACCATACTTGTTCTTCAGGTGACACCCATCAATGCAGATTACTGGCATGCATCCTGATAAAAGAAACCTCTTACACGCATCTAATGACATGTATAACCTATAGAAGTTCCATGAATGCTGCTCCCAGGATTCGACCTTCTTATCTCCTCGGCATAATCCCATAGCATGATGTATTGCTTCTCCTCATCCCCATTGATTAAATTCATGGCTATCCTTCTTGCCTTTGTAGCTTGCTTCTTGTCATGGTCATATTATAGTCTTGTCGCACCAACCTTGAAAAGTTTCTGAGTGTCATCTTGTCATCTGCCATAAAGTGTTGAATATACCTTGCAACCAAATACTTTGCAATGAATGCTTTCAGCTCCCACTTTTTACTACATGTGTGAGTTCCAACATATGTTTTCACCACAAAACTCTGATTCCTACTGTCAGGAGCTGCAAATAGATACCACAGACAATTTTCCTCACAGTGTGCCTTGATCCTCTTCTTATCATTCTTGGCATACTTGATAGCACCACTATTCTGGATACTATACTCTTGGATTGCTTTGAGATCAACAACTGTAGGGAAC
Organism: Aegilops tauschii subsp. strangulata; assembly: GCF_002575655.3. Classification (NCBI taxonomy): domain Eukaryota; kingdom Viridiplantae; phylum Streptophyta; class Magnoliopsida; order Poales; family Poaceae; genus Aegilops; species Aegilops tauschii. Next base: position 432,909,025 of record NC_053035.3, read on the forward strand.
ACTATCCCTATCTCAAATGTGGGTGCAATCATGTCCTTTGGTTTGAATGTCCTAAGCTTTACGTTCTTATTTTTTCTTGTTTTTTACTTTCTCCAAAACCACTTCATGATCTGACTCTTCTTCCTCATTTTCTAAAGCTGGGAGTTGAAGGTCATCAAAATCATAGTTAGGATCAATGTCATGCTCTTTTGCCTTCTTTTTTTGCTTTAATATCTTGAGGCTCCTCATCGGCCCACTCTGGAAACAAATCATCATAATCTTTGTCGATGTCATTGTCTGAATCAACTATCTGCATAGTCACTATCATCGCTGTCATCCATGTCACTTTCTTTGTCCTTTGCAATGGGTACTCTTTTACATCACCTCCCTTTTTATCCAATATATTGGATGTTCTACCACTGCAGCCCCTGTCCATACATCAAGTTGCCCTTTGTTACCATTGTCTTCAACCTAGGACTCCTCATGGAATTATGTGCAGAAATCACTGGTTTTTTAGGGCTCAAAATTTTGAAAGCAATAAGAGGCAATGGATATCGTTTTGTCCCCAAAGGTGGGACGTTCCCTACCGAAACCATCATGCTTGTTGTGAGAAGCTCTGGTTTGTGAGAAGCATATACCTAAACCCGCCCCAAATGGGACAAAAAATTTACCACGTCATGTTGATGCCGCTCCATGATAGCATGCCAAGTTTCATGAATTTCAGACGAGTTTTGGATTTACTAGAATTTAAAAACCAGGTATTTCAATGTTTGCGGCCGAGTGACGGTGGCAGGGTTTTTGACATTCATTCCCATTTCTTGCATGGGACCTAAGCATGCAACCAAGAACACATATTTGAATTTTCAACCAATTTATATGCATTAGAGCATGTGCATGCAGTTCAAATTTGAATTATGCACATGAATGCATTGAAAACTCAATTAATGCATAAAAATGTCCAAACGAACCTTGAAAAATCACCATACCAGAGGAGCAAATAAGTACCAGAGGAGGCCCACCAGGTGGGCACAACCCACCTGGGCGCGCCAGGGAGCCCAGGCGCGCCCTGGTGGGTTGTGCTCACCCAGGCCCACCTCCGGTGCCCATCTTCTGGTATATAAGTCATTTTGACCTAGAAAAAATAAGGGGAGGACTTTCTGGATGGAGCGCCGCCGTCTCGAGGCGGAATTTGGGCAGGAGCACTTTTGCCCTCCGGCGGAGCGGTTCCACCGGGGAAACTTCCCTCCCGGAGGGGGAAACCATCGTCATCATCATCACCAACAACTCTCCCATCATGGGGAGGGAAATCTCCATCAACATCTTCAACAACACCATCTCATCTCAAACCCTAGTTCATCTCTTGTGTTCAATCTTGTTACCGGAACTATAGATTGGTGTTTGTGGGTGACTAGTAGTGTTGATTACATCTTGTAGTTGATTACTATATGGTTTATTTGGTGAAAGATTATATGTTCAGATCCAATATGCTATTTAATACCCCTCTGATCTTGAGCATGATTTATCATTTGTGAGTAGTTACTTTTGTTCTTGAGGTCACAGAAGAAATCATGTTGCAAGTAATCATGTGAACTTGATGTGTGTTTGATATTTTGATAGTATGTATGTTGTGATTCCCTTAGTGGTGTCATGTGAACGTCGACTACATGACACTTCACCATATTTCGGCCTAAGGGAATGCATTGTGGAGTAGTAATTAGACGATGGGTTGCGAGAGTGACAGAAGCTTAAACCCCAGTTTATGCGCTATTCTGTAAGGGACCGATTGGATCCAAAAGTTTAATGCTATGGTTAGAATTTATTCTTAATACTTTTTCCGTAGTTGTGGATGATTGCGGGAGGGTTAATCATAAGTAGGAGGTTTGTTCAAGTAAGAACAACACCTAAGCACCGATCCACCCACATATCAAACTATCAAAGTAGCGAACACAAATCGAACCAACATGATGAAAGTGACTAGATGAAATTCCCGTGTACCCTCAAGAACGCTTTGCTCACTATAAGAGATCGTTTTGGCCTGTCCTTTGCCTCAAAAGGATTTGGCTACCTTACTGCACTTTTGTTACTACTATCATTACTTGCTCGTTACAAAAATATCTTGTTGTCAAACTACTCTGTTACTTATAATTTCAGCACTTGCAAACATTATCTTGCTGAAAATCACTTTTCATTTCCTTCTGCTCCTCGTTGGGTTCGACACTCTTACTTATCGAAAAGAGCTACAATTGATCCCCTATACTTGTGAGTCATCACTGAGACAATCTTCATCTATGTCCATGATCCTCAAACCAACATCTAGATTCATGCTTTACATGTATCATGTCCAAGTTCTTCTAAGAAACCCTTCAACCATGGTGGAGACCAAGTGTCTACTTCAAATGTGTCGGTCGACCCATCAACATAAGACTTGTTCATCCCTTGGCTACAAAAAAAATTCCTGATGGTGAATCTCTACTAAAAATAGCTCCTCAGGTGGTCCTAGCACAGAAAGATTTCGTAGTGAACATCATCAACTCCCACACAATCATCGCCCCCTTGTTTAGAACAAACGAATAGAGAAAGGGGATTGAGGGTTAGGGTTCGCACCGTACTCCGACGCGAGGTCACCAGGCCGCCGTCAAGATGGGGCCATCATGATGGACAGCCCCTCGACGAGGGGCGTGCTACCCTTCCCGCCGTCTAGGTCTGCTCGGTGTCGCTGCCGGATTAACGATCGGACCAACATTCTGAGAAGCGTAGCCGGCCGCCGAACATGGCAAGGGCGGAGCTGCGCAAGCAGGGAGCGGCACCGGACGAGCTCCGTTTAGATTAGGTTTCATGTTGCATTTAATAATATGGATTTGAAGTTTCTAATTTGAAGTATTCGGATGTGGAATATATTTTTTGACGCGTGCCCGGCCACTGTCTGCGGACGCGCCTGCGCCGTCCGGGTACGTCCACGGACGTTTGAGGGATTGGATTTGGCGAAGTCCGGCTGGAGATGCTCTCACCCCAAGAAAAGACCATCGTGGTGATGAAACGCTCGGTGGCAACTTGGTTCGCCACATATACATCTGAATCCTCGGTACCAATACCAATCCTCACGGTCTCCGCCGCCGCCGCCGCCACCGCAGCAGTCATGCCTCCGCCGTCACTGCTGCGCCCTCCGCTCTCGCTGCTCCTCCGCCGCTCCCAGACCCCATCCCCTCTCCGACGAATCCCCAGCTTCACCCCATCCCCTCTGCTCGTCCCGCCCAAGCGGCGGCACCTCTCCGCCGCCGCCGCGCAGCTCGCCGACCCGCTCTCCGCCGCAGGTTCGTATTCTTTATTTTCCTCCTTCAATAACGCGTGCCGGACGCGCGACGTCGTGACCGGGATTTGGTTTGCAGGGGCGGAGGAAGCGGTGGCGGGCTTCGTCACAGGCAAGCGTAAGGCCACCGAGGTAGCCCACGCGTAGGTAGTCTGCTTCCTTCCCGTTGCTGAAACTAAACGCATTTTTTCCCCAACCTGAGTCGCCTTCTAGCAGCAGGGCAGGGCAGCATCCTCGTTCCTAACTGTCATTACGTTGTTACCTGATTAGGGTGTGGAGGAGTATCGTTCAGAAAGGAGATGCAGTGGTTGATGCCACCTGTGGGAACGGAAATGATACGTTTGCTCTGCTTAAGATGGTGTCCGATGACACCGGGCGAGGGCGTGTTTACGGGATGGACATCCAAGATTCTGCGATCGATAGCACTTCCTCTTTTCTGAAAATGGCCGTCGACAGTCGCGAGGTATGTGCATTTGACGGCGGAAGCATGGCTGCTGCTGCGGCGGCGGCTGAGACCGTGAGGATTGGTATTGGTACCCAGTAGCAGACGCAGCAAAAAAGAAAAAGAGAGACCAGGTTCAGAGTTGCTCGAGTCAATTTGAAGCAACTTAGCATTGTTGCTCGTCTGTTTGAGGACTACACAATGTGGCTTCTCTTATGAGTTTCCTTTGATAAAGAGAGAATTTACGAAGAGACGAAAGATGAAGAAACATAAAACTGTGTACATGATTAATATGTTGTCATACTCACATAAGTTCGCCAAGCGCCATTATTCTTAGTCTGAAGTGTTCTCATTTTGATATTTTGCCTGGATCTTATTCTTACCATTTGGAAGAAGAAGGAGAAAAAAAGACTCACCATGACATTCTAATTGAAAAGTGCTGTTAAAGGGTGATGATCCCATCCCTCCTTAACTAGTTAACTGTATGTTATTAGGTAGAACTTGAGTCATCTCTGCAAACCTAGCGCAGATAGCACACACCGTGGATGGAACACGGGTGGGTGAGTTTACCCCAGTAAACTCTAGCCATCGAGCTAGCGTTCGGTTTGCACTACGACATTCTCATCAAACCTCACTTTTGTGTCATGTGCTGGCTGAACTCTAGTTTTCTTTTCTTCAGATGGAGCTAGTCAAGTTGTTTGCAATGTGTCACAGTAGAATGGAGGATATTGTTCCAAAAGATTCTCCTGTCAGGTGATCAAGTTATTTTATCTCATTGGTTTTAATTAAATGGTCCCCTGAAACATTATCCTGAAATTGGCAGTTCAAGTAACTAAGATTTTGAGTACCCAGTCCCCTGAAACATTATCTTGTAGGCTTGTAGCATTCAATCTGGGCTACCTTCCAGGAGGAGATAAAAAAATAATCACAGTACCTGAGACAACTGAGCTGGCACTACAAGCTGCCAGCAGAATTGTTGGCTCAGGGGGACTCATAAGTGTCCTTGTCTACATTGGGCATCTGGGTGGGAGGTAAATATCAGTTGGCAACTGCTCATATTGTGTCAAAGTGATTGCTGGTTGTTATCTTTTTCAGTGATTGCTGATTGCCACTGTGTCTGTCTATTATAGACTTTTGAGGAATCACCCGTGGGAGGGGGGGTGGTCCCCACCTTAAATAGATAGCCGAGGTAGAAGTAGACGTGAAGATTGGTATAGCCTCCAAGAATCGGTGGCTACCTTGTGAGCCGGTTTAGTAAACCGTTGCAACCACATAGTAAAGTCGTTTAACAAATTTCAAACAGTAGCCGAGCTATGTTGATCAATGTCACGGAAGACGCGCACATTCCTTGCATAAAAAATCTTCCGCAGGGCATTGAGGAGTGTGGCATAGGTCCAAAGGCGGTTGCACCTCCCAAATAGTATTGATATCCTGTTGATGTAAATCGGTACCTAGGCGTTGCCAAATCCGTGTGGCAAAGGGGCAGTGGAGGCATAGGTCCGCAGTTGGCATCTCGGGCAGGAGCTTGAGTCGACAATGTGCTTGTGGTGAAGGTTTAGCTTGGTGTTGAGGTGATTGCGGAATAGTAGCGAGCCAAAGACCTTGACTTTGTTTGGCACCTTGCTTTCCCAGATTGAGGCGGCGTTTGGATCTATGGCCTTCTCATGCATGAGGTGGTTGTAGGCATGCTTGGTGGAGAAGGGGGTGCCTTAAGATTTTGAACATGTACTTTTAGGGTTGTAGCATTCAGAGGCTGATTGGTTTGCTACCAATATTTGGCATTGCCAATATTTGGCAAGCCAACATTTGGCAAAACCAAAAGTTGCCAACATTTGGCAACCTTCTGTGAGATTGACAACGAAAATTGGTATGCAACCAATCTCTAGCCAATATTTGGCAGTTGCCAAAATTTGGCATGCCAACTTTTGGCAACAAACCAATTAGGCTCTCAATCTGGGCTACCTTTCAGGAGGAAATAAAACAATAATCAGTACCTGAGACAACTGAGCTGGCAATGCAAGCTGCCAGCAGAATTGTTAGCTCAGGGGGCCTCATAAGTATCCTTGTCTAAATAGGGCATCTGGGTGGAAGGTAAATGTCACTTGGCTCAAATATTATGTCATAGTCATTACTGATTGTTAGCCTTTTCAGTGATTTATTATAGACTTGTTTGTGACATGCCATCAGAATCTTGTTGTTTAACTTTATACTTCTATCAAATACATGCAAAGACTGAATCCATATATCTTCCTCGCTTTCTTATTTGTAGGGATGAACTCAATATTGTTGAATCATTTGCGTCAAGCTTGCCTGCTGATACATGGGTGAGCTGCAAGTTTGAAATGATTAACAGGCCAGTTGCTCCAGTACTAGTTCTTCTGCACAAGAAATGATTGCAGTTCCAGTGAAGCTCTAAAAGTTTGAGACTCCCCGTTCCAGTTCGTGATGAATGAAATGCCACAACGCATACTGCGATCCTGAATTTCTGATTATGATTATGAGTTACGAGAAGGAAATTCTGTAAAGGCTACAGTTAGTTTTTTTTGCTACAGTTGGTTGTAACTGAATGGTTAAGGTGTTCTGGTGATTGCTCCCAAGGATTACTCCACGAAAATATCGGCACTAAGGTGTTCTGCGTCTGGCTGTTCATGTGTAATCCCTGGATTAACTATCTTCAGTGAAGTTGCCAGTACTCAAGTACATGAACCTTGATGCAATGTCTCTCAAGTTTCGCAGTGTTGTGTAACTGTATGCAAGTATCCTGAATATTGACATGCCGTAAACCCGCAGTCCTTGGAAACGTGACCCGTTGGTGTGACTGATAGAACAGATTGTTGGTTTGGACCATGTGCGAATCGCTGAACCAAGAGCTAGAATGATCATGTTGGTAGAATGGCGCTGCGCTCGTGTTCTTTTGTCTATCTGTGTATTGGTCTATTAATAGCTTAGATTTGAATAAATCCAAGAAGGTATTTGCGTACAGAATTTACAGAACTTGATCGGCATCCATGGTTAAATTGAACTTTGAGTCCAACACGAACAAGTCCCATCTCGAATTCACGGTGCGACCGACAGAACTGAAAAATTATGCGTGTTGCTTTTAAAGTGCATGATCGGAAGAAGTATTGAATCGATGTAGCTCTCGACCGGCCTTGGAAGGGAAGTGCTAGTATATGTCAGGAAACATGTTACAGAAACAAGAGCAATATGGAAATTATCCTCAGATCTGTATAAGGATGTTTGTTTCGCTGGTAAAACAAGAAGTGGGGTGGTGGCGCAGTTGGCTAGCGTGTCATAGCTGAAACTTGTGACCAATCCTGAGGTCGAGAGTTCGAGCCTCTCTCACCCCACACTCTAAAAAGAGGCCACCGTTGTGATGCAAAGCTCAGTGGCAACTTGGGTCGCCATATGGTACACCTGATTCATCAGGTGAAACCGAGCAAATCTGAACTTTGGTCTCTCCTTTTTTTTTTTGCCTTTGCTCACGCACTTGCTCATTTGAATTCTTCTCTCATCTTGTTTCTGTTGCCCGTGCACTTTTCGCCTTTGGGGTTTCCTAGGTGAGTTAGTACTGCACTGTGTCACTATGCAACCCTACTAATTTGCAGCATTATGCTCCGGATTTTGTATGTTCTCTGACGGCAGAGGATTCTCACACCTGTATGTGGTTAGTTATTAATAGAACAGGCTGTGTCACTGTCAGTCATACAGAACATGAGGCGGTGATCTGATCTCGAGGAGGGTTCGAGCCTTATAATGATGAAACTCTCCCTGACAGCTTCTTTTGGGTCGTCACATCTCCATCCGAGTCCATCCATCGTATGACTTGGGCAAATATTGAATCTGGTGTCGTTTTTTTTTATTGCTCTGCATCGACCCATTGCCTATCCTTGCCTTGCCCAGGCGGCGGCACCTCTCTGCTGCACAGCTCCTCGTCGCCCTGATTGTATGGATGAAGGACGCAATGGTTGGCAAAATTTTGTGGATTTTTTCAAAAAACAATTGATCTAGTATCTAAAATCTTCATGCACCAAGAAGTTCTTTTCCCATCAAAATGACAATACCTTATAGAAATGACAAAAGAAATAAAGATTATTTACTACATAATCATACAGTTGCTATACAATGGACTCTGAAGAGAATGGGCAAGAAAAATGCTAATTATCTGGTGCGGATGACATGTGTAGGAGTAGTCTGATGTTTAACTCGTGTTTGCTTCGTCCCTTTTTGTTGCCAAAGATGGCACTGGCGAGAAAGGTCATTTGGGCACTGAAAGTATTAAAGTATACATCATATAAAAAAATTCTAGCCAAAAAATTTGGGTGTACATCTGTACACCCATGACCAACTGTGGATCCGCCCCTGGTGACACTTATTTTGGATCGGAGGGAGTAACATTTAAGGCCAAACCCATTTATCTTCTTCGCTTTCTTATCTGTAGGGATGAACTCGATATTGTTGAATCATTCGCGTCAAGGTTGCCTGTTGATACATGGGTGAGCTGCAAGTTTGAAATGATTAACAGGCCAGTTGCTCCAGTACTAGTTCTCCTGCACAAGAAATAACCGCAGTCCCACTGAAGCTGCACAAGTTTTGGACTCCCTATTCTGGATTTCTGGTCGATGAATGAAATGCCGCAATGCATACTGTGATGCTGAATTTCTGGTTATGGTTTTGGGTTAGAGAAAGAAATTCTGTAAAGGCTACAGTTAGCTGTAACCGGATGCGCTAAATGCAGGTACACGGACGTTGGCACTAAATTGAAGAAGCAAACAGGCCTTAAAAGTAGATACCACTATACAAATTAAATATAATCACGAAACCGAAACGTAAGAGACGTCCATGATTTGTATGGTGCAAATGTAGTAAATCAGAACCTGGTCTCCTTTTTTGTTTAATTTGCTTCAGCCTAGTAATCTCTCCTCCACGGTTGCAGCCATGTGTCTGCCCCCCTCCCCAAGCAATGATGTGAAGAAAGGAAGAAAATAAAAAATCTCTGAAGCTGTCTGAATATATGGACAGTAAAAAGAATGACACCTGAATCCAGTTCCAACAGTGAAAAAGAAGAAAGAAACTCATGTGCGCGAGAGAGATGACACAGGCAGCCAAACTGCCGTAGCGTGCAAGGGAAAAACTTGAAGCCCATTTGCCATGTATAACCTGTTCGGGTTTTTCTGTCGAGCACGGAAGGCCGGTACCGGTCGGTGTTAGCACCTCCTCGATCGGGCCAACTTGTGCTGGTTAACTTGGTTAGAGATGTCTAGCGGAGGAACGCGTGCGAATGTTCTTCCATCTGAAATGCCCATTTTCGTTCATCCATATATCTTGCCTCTGCACAGTTGCTTCCTCCGGGAATCAAGTCGGTTGTGATCCAGAGTCCGACCGATCAGGTTTAACCGTGCGTGCGTGCGTGCCCACCAAACCCCGGCGAATTTTCCAACGGGAATCTGTGATGTCAAGGCTAGTTCGGTGCGTGGCAACTACTCCAGTACCACCCCCATCTGCCTATATATACTGGAGTGTCTCCATCTGCCTGGAGAGAGCATTGCATCTATCAGCATTCAGCAATGGCAGCGATCGGCGCCACCACCGTCTTCGTCGCCGCCGCCGGACCGTCGCAGGCTCTAGGTAAGCAAGCCCATCATCCATGGAAAATGTCGGTCGATCGCATCTCATGTCATGTGTTAAGACTTAACCTAGCTTGCTTGTTGTCTACTAGCAGTAGCAGCATGCCGTTGCGCCGGCTGAATCGTGTGGCCGTGTCAAAGGTCGTTGTTACTCGATCGTCACCTTGCTACCGGCTAGTGGAGAGCAAATAGCGTATCAGGCAGTAGTAGTACGTGCGTGCCACTATCAAAGGACTTGTAATTATCAGCTGTTTTTGATCCTTTCTTTCTTAATAGAGAGTAACACATGCACTGCTCCTGCATGGTTTGAAAAGTCAAGAACAAGAGAAAAGCCAAGTGTGTGCGTGCTCCCCAAAAGAGTTGTGTCTGTGTGTTCTTGCACTTGTGTGTGTCTTCTTTGGGCAACTCCAACATCATTGCAACATGTCAAGTTTCCACTCTCTCGGTTTCAAAAATAAGTATTGTGGTTTTAGCTCTTTTTAAATTTGAACTAAAACCACGACACTTATTTTAGAATGGATGGAGTGCTATACTAACTAACAACGAGACGCTGCATGCAGGGCTGCCTCGGCTGAGAGTGGCCAAGGCCACGAGGCTGCGGTGCAGGTGCAGCTACTCCAAGGACCTCGTGAGAAAGGCGTCTTCGGCTCTGGCAGCTCTGGCGGTAGTCAAGGATGCACCTCTGCTCGTTGAGGCGAGCGCCATGATGGCGGCGACAGGCCCAGTGCTGGCCCCGATGCTGGTGCTGGCGCTGGTCGACGAGCGGATCATGCCAATGGAGGGTGCCGGGATGAACAACGACCTGCTGGGGTGGATCCTGGTGGTTGCCTTGGGCCTCGCCTTGTCCTACACCGTCTACTCCTCCATCCTCGACGACGACGATGACGACGACCAGTCCAGCGTCGGTGGCATCATGATCTGATCACACCGCCATCTTCTTCTTCTGCCTGCCTGCCTCATGCGTGAAGGCTTTGAGTGATTTACCATCGACCTATGAAGCATGCATGAATATTGAATATTGAGCTAATTATGGGTATAGGACTATAGGAATACTATGATGCCAATGTTAAATACTAGTACTAGTTGCAGTCGTACCGGGTGTGACTTTGTAACGCGGATATCGTTGCCACTATGCATGAAGCGAGTTCAGCTGTATTAATCTATCGTCTAGTTGTGAGTTGTCACGGGCAAGGGGTTGTAATAACTAGTTTAAGTTGTGTTATCAGTTATCACATCATTATATATAGTAGCCCTGTCACTAACAAGGACGTTTGTTTCGCTTTCTTGGACAACAAAGGGGCGGTGGCGCAGTTAGCAATCTCGTAGGTCGCATGGCTGAGGTCGAGAGTTCGAGCCATCCTCACCCCATACTTGAAACGACCATGGTTGTGATGAAACGCTCTGTTCAGGTGATATTGAGCAGGTCTGAACCTTGGTCTCTTTCTTTTTTCTTTTTTGTTTTGAAGGTAGTTGCTAGCTGTAGCTCCACTCTGAACTGGACTGGGGGAAGTCTGAATTATCCTTTTTGCACCTCCGCCATTCCTCTCTCCCTGCTCGTCTGCCACCCCAGAACTCTACTCCTCTCCCTAGCATCAGTTCCCACGTCCTGCCCAGGCACTGATTTATTTTTGATTCAGAAATGCTATTCTTACGTATACTTTTACAAAAACTTTTACGTACTCGAAGAGGGATAGTAACCACCCAGGAGCTAAACATGGCAATAACCGTCATTCGATTGTACTGGTGCGTAAGATTTATGTAGATGTGTTGCATAAACATAGCATTGCTCTTTTTGATCTACTCCTATAAATTTGGGTGTTGAAGAAATGAGAGTACCTTCATTTGTCTTTGGACCAGTATGAACCACTCGGATAGAACTAGGTACTCTATCCTTTATCTTTAAGAATCCACTAATATAAGATTTTAGAGCATCTACAACCGTACTCCTCATACCCGTCTCAAACGTCCGGATGGGCTGTCCGGACGCAAAAACGCCACCCATTCGAGCTCCCCACAACCGACCCAAAAGTCGGGACTGGCCAACACTCCCCATATCCAATGCAAATCTGAGGCGGATATGGGGACGCCCATACGTATTCGGGTACACCCATCACGTCGGACTAATCGGGAGGGCCCGTGCCAATTCGTCTGTATTCCTCCTCCCCTCCTTGCTACTAAAGGTCAGCGCCACTGGACTTATTATACGTGGTCATCGATGTACCCTTTCAGAGATTCAGAATCAGATGTTGAAAATGATTAATAAACTTTTAAAAAAGCTAGGCCATCAATGCTTGCTTTGTATGAAACATGGACAGTCATGATATATCTTCTCTGCTTATGAACAAAGAAGATTCATAGTTCAGAAAGGATATGTTGATGACGGAAGCTAACCACTTTGGGAGGACTTGGCTATTTAAGCCGGTCGCGTCACTCCTCGCCGCTCTACTAGGTGGGACTAAACCCACAACCAAGCCGGCTCAACATTGAAAATCTTAAGTTTTTACTTATACTATTTTCTAATTTACTGTTCATGCAGGAGCATATAGGCCCTGTTTGTTTGGCCTTTTACTTTTGCTTTTACAGTTTTTCCACTTTGGCCAAAAAGCCACAGCAGCTCCTAAATATATGCTTTTGGAACCAAATATTGTTATATTGGTTCATCAAAAGCCATAAAATCTTCAAAAGCACCTATTTACGAGTTTTTATGACTTTTTGGTCAAAATGAAAAGGCTGCAAAAGCTGAAGTGAAAGCCCAAACAAACAGTGTCATAAGCTTCCGAGTAGATACTCCGCGTCCCTCAAAGTCTCTTTCTCAGCTCGAGCTCAAATGCTCCTGGTGTGAATAAAATATCAAACAATTATGCTATTTGTACCATTTCCGTTATCTGTCTTTCGTCGTCCATTGGTCCCTGTCGTGCCAAATCTATAGTGCTCTTGCTGTGTGTACCCTGCCTGCCAACCGTGCTGATTATACCTCAGCCTGGACGTGACGAGCGGGCTTCTGGCCCGGCTCGTGGCCCGTTATGGACCGGACCGTACGGTCCTGGCCCGGTAGAAAAAATGGTCGGGCCGAGCTCAGCAATTAGGCCCGACAAACTCTCGGTCCGGTCCGGATTTTGACCGAGCCCCCGAGGAGGACCGACAAAACGCAGTCACCACGGTTGTCGTTCCTCATCGTCACGGCCGGCAACCCCCGAGCGAACCACCGCGTCTCCGAGCACCGCCGCATCCCCATCTTCCTGCCTGTGCGATGAATTGGTCCAGAACGCCGCCTACACGACGCACGCATCCTCTCTTCCCCGACCAAGGCCGCCGTCTGCCGCCATCAATTTTGTCGCAGTCGTCAAGTCCCGGCCTTACTGACGTGACGAAGCAGTCCAACCTGTGCACGCAGGCACGCAGGGCACGAACTGTATCTCATTCTTTGCCCGTCGTGTCGGCGAACACTCTTGAATAAATCCGAAGCTCCTGTCACGTTTTCAGTTAGTTCAGTTAGCACTTTGGTTTTTCGTCAGGTTAGGCTCGAACACTTTCCTTCTGTTAGCTAGTTTAGCTCGCGGGTCTAACTGCCTGGAGCCAGACTCGCGCCTCGTCGGTCTGCTCGTGGAACGGCACCAGTGTTGTGGATTACGACGACGAAAGTCAGGGGCCACGAAGCCTTGTTTCCCGTTCTGTTAGTCTGACTAATAGAACAGAAAAGGTCTGAAGTTTGTGCAGCGCAAAACACCTGTATCTTCCTTTTTTTTCTTCAGCAATCTCTCGTTCGCGTGGGTTCGTTCCAAGGGCACCTCTGGTGCAGACAAACACGTTGGAGAACACACACACGTTGGTGTGCCCCGTCTTGTTCCCCATGAACTGGAAGTTGATCTCGTCATGATTGTCCCAATGTCTGAATTTGGCAATTAATTGACGCACATATAGTTAGAATTGCATGCAGTACAAGCTGATTAGCAATCTGAAACTGGAAGCGCCGATGTGCTGACGGTAACGGTGCCGACGGGCGGCGGAGTTCTCCAGGACGAGCTTGATGTTGGCAGAGATGCTACCATAGATGAACTGCCTCTTCGTCTGCAGCAAGCAGCCGGAGTAGTTGATCTTTAGGACAGGGCACGACACAGACGAACGCAGACGGGCGCAAGGCACACACGCAGCTCACGTTCCCCCTCCATCGCTCGGTCCCTCGGTCCTGACCGAGCTTTCTCCTCGCCGGTCCGGTCCAGGGAAACAGGCCCGCTGGGCACTTCGGTCCGGTCCGGTCCGGACCGGTCGCGGCCGGTCCAAAGCACGGCTCGGTCAGGGACCGGACCGGCTCGGACCGTGTCCACCCTGAATTATACCTGACGCCCAACGTGCACAGTTGCTTCTTCCGGGAGCCAGTTTGGTTGTGGTTGGACTCGTTTGACAGTGCGTGTTGCCTACCAATCTCTCGCGAATTTTGCAACTAGAATCTGTAATGTCCAAGGTGGCAAGTAGCCAGTGACCCATGAACCATGATGATCCAATATATATACTGGACTGCCTCTGCCTGGATACACACCCACAAGTAATTGGCTCTCTTACGATCAGAGAGCACTACACATCTACTACGAGCATTAGCAATGGCAACCATCAGCGCCACGGCCGTCTTCGTCGCCGCCAGACCGCAGCGGTCTCCAGGTAAGCAAAAAAGCTTGCCATCCCCGCCGCAAAAATGCCGGCCATGTGCAACATGTTAAGTTGCTAACTGACAATGAGATGCTGCTGCGCACAGGGCTGCCTCGGCTGAGGGTGGCCAAGGCCGCCAGGCTGAGGTGCAGCTGCTCCAAGGACCTCAAGAAGAAGGCTTCTTCGGCCCTGGCTATGGCGGTGGTCAAGGGCGCGCCGCTGCTCGCTGAGGCGAGCGCCATGGCGGTGGCGGCGGCCCCGGTGCTGGCCCCGGCGCTGGTGGACGAGCGGGTGTCGACCGACGGCACCGGGCTGAGCCACGACCTGCTGGGGTGGATCCTGATGGTTGCCTTCGGCCTCGCCTTGTCCTACACCTACTACTCCTCCATCCTCAAAGACGACAACGACGACGACCATCCAGCGCCGGCGGCATCACGATCTGAACACCACACCGCCATCTTCTTCTTCCGCCTGCCTGATCTGGCCGTCAAAGCTTTGCATGATTACCATTGGTCTATGAAACATGGACGAATATTGAACCCTAAGCTACTGATTACGGTAGGAATACTTTTATTATTATTTTGCGAGCAGAGTACTTTCCATGACGGTTGTCACTATGAAGCAAGCTGAGCTGTATTAATCTGTCGTCTACTTGCGACAAGCCCAGGGTTGTACTAATAAACAGTTTATGTTGTGCTTGTTAAATCATTATTACTGGCCCCGTTCAGCACAGCGCAGTAATGTACTGTCCATGATTTGTATGGCCCTATCACTTGTTTCTATGTTAGGTTGTTTGTGTGACATCAAAGTTTAAACAGCACAATTCTAGTGCTGTGTTGGCTTGAACCACCGTTGAATTCATGTAAGATTATAATAGCATCTACAGCCGGGCGCCCCAAACCAGCCTCAAATGTCCGGACAGCCCGTCCGATCACTGACAGGTCATGATTTTTTGACCTAGACGGACACGTCAAACGGGCCTCAAACATCAGGTCTGAACGACACCCCCCATATCCAGCCTATATATAGGGCGGACATGGGTTGTTCGGCCACACCCGGGCGCGTCCGCCTGACAAGCCCGGCCCATCATCGACCCTAGGGCTGTCCCACAAAAAACCCCATCCGACTCATCGCACCGAATCCCTATCTCACTCACACTCACCTCTCTCGATCCGTCCTCTCCTCTCCTCGTACCGATTCCGATCGAATCCGGCGCAATGTCAAGCTCCGGCAGCCGCTCTGACTCCGAGCTGGATCTGGACTATGAGCTTGCCCTCCGCATCGCCTTGGAACGGTCCAAGGTGGAGACCGGGGAAGCTCCGGATCTGCAGCCTCGCCGCAGACGCAGCTTCATCGTCGGCGCAGCTCGGACGCCGGCGCTGGCTCCTCCCGGCTCGCGCCCAGCTCCGACAGGCGGCCTACCACAATCCGCGTCTCCCCTACTCCGTCCCCTGCCCTCGCCTACTGCTGCTCCCCGATGCGGGCAGCAGTGGGTGCTTGTGCCCACCCCGCCGGCCTGGACGCGCACGCCGGAGATATAGGCGTGCGCCGCCCGCCGCGAGCGGCAGCGGAAAAGGGAGAGGAGGGAGGCGGAGCAGTCTGTGCGCCGCCGCCGTGGGATGCAGGCGGAGCCCGAGGAGGACGCACGGCTCCTCGAATGGGTCTACCGCCGGCCGCTTACGACAGCGAAGACGAGCGCGCGGCGGCTCCACCGGAAGAACGCCAAGGCGCTCCGGATTGCCATTGAGCAGTCCGAGCGTGAGGCGGCTCGGCTCGCGAAGCTTAAGTGTCAGCAGGACAAGAGGATCCGACATCATCCTCCCCGACACCTCCGTCGACAACGACCACCACGGCTCCTTGTCCGACGACTCGGACGATCCGCCACCAGCAGCCGACGCCTATAGCTGCGCCGGCGACCGGAAGGGTAAAGTGCCGGCGAGGAAGTGGTGAATCTCCGCCATCTCCGTCTTCAATCTCAAATTTTTAGTAATCTAGTTTAAACTTGTCCGCTGTTCATGTGAATTATGTAAACTTTGGCGATCTTTTGGACATCCGCCGGCGATCTTTTGGTATTTTTGTTCTGCATCCGTTGGTCCCCTGTCGTGGCAAACCTACCTGCCAACCGCGTTAACTATTCCTATACGTACGTCGTGGTGCCAAAACTCTGTTCTTTCTTGTTGTGTCCCCCTGTTGCTCAAAATGTGGTTCGTTTATTTGCTCTTTTTCCGATGCGGCCCACTCGTTCGGGTATCTCACCTTCCACTTTTGTACGCTTTTCTCCTTCTATTAATGAATGATGAATGAAAACGGCGACGCTTTCTTTCGTCAAATAGAGAAAGGGGAAATGTTACCTTTAGCCGACTAATCACGCGCGTGCGTCTGCCGGCTCCGTGTCCGTCGGATCGTTTGTTGATCAGACGGACGAGAGCAACTCTGGTATTGTTTCACGACAACCATTTTTGCAATTGGCTAACAGAAGGGGGTTCCTTCCCGCAGTTGCATTGACTCTGTGACTGGGAAGGCGACGACGGCTGGATTTGGGAGGGCGGTGGGGGCGGCGGCGCAGGGCGTTGGGCGACCGGGACATATCCACCGCGGTGGCGACGGTGACGGGTTCGAGATCGGTGGTAGCCGGCGGTGACTCGAGCAGGCACGGATCGGAGATCCTTCCCACCAGCACCACCACCCCCTCCCCGCCCCCAAAAAAACATTTCTGGCCGATTTTGGTAGGCGCTGATGGTGGTTCTCCCATGCGATTTTCTTCCTCTGTTCCTCCCGCATAATCGTTTGTGCTATCCCCGGCGGCTACACGACACTCGTAGTGGGCTCCCTTTGTGGTGATGGTTCGGCAGCGATGTAGGAGAGTGGTCGCCGGTGTAGAAGGAGGGGATGTCGCCGATGTAGTATGGATAGGGGGTCGTCGGTGTAGTAGTAGAGCGGTCGCCGGCCTGGATTTTCGTGCATGCGTTGGAGAGTTCTGATTTTTTTGTACATGGGTTGCAGAGCACATTTGAGCAGAGTTTTGTGCTGTTGATGTGTTGCACTGGATTTGATGTGCTGCAGGAATTTTGAAGTGGATGTTTCAGTACATTTTGGTTTGATTTTAGATGTGCTGCTGAATTTTTTGCACTGTATTTGAGTGTTGTAGGAACTTAATGCTGCAGGATTGTGGTATTTCTGAATTTTTGTAGCTCGTAGCTTCTGTAGCTCATACTACCTTTTTGTAGCTCATAGCTTTTTACAGCTTTGTAGCATTTTTGGCTATGTTTTTAGCTTATGCTACAGGAATTTTTGTACTGCATTTCCTATAGCTTATAGCATAGGAAATTTAGCTTATGCTTCTGAAATTAGTTGTACTTTGCTTGTATTTTACCTTTTGTGTATTTCTGAATTTTTGTACTGCATTTCCGGTAGCTCATAAGGACAGGGGTAATTAGCTTATGTTTTTGGAAATTAGTTGGGCCTGCTTGAATTAGTTAATGTTTTCTGAAATTTGCATTATCTCCACAATCTTCCACTCGTTTCAATACTTTTCATTCTTAGATCACTAGATATGCGTGCTCATAGAATCCTTGTTTCATTTTTGTTTTGTTTCACAGCATGCCCATCTACCAAACTCGATGGTCGGCCAAGCGGCTGCGGGACATAGCCAATGCCATCGAAGGGAAGAAGGTAGGGGGGGGGGGGTGGGTGGTTGTAATAAGCAAGTCTAGCTTCGGGGATTTGCTATACATATCTCCTTTAGCTCCTACTCCCGAAAGGCTTCTCGATTTCGTAGTTAAGAGTAGAGGCGGAGACAGGGGGTGCGAGCAGGGGTCAGACAGGAGGCACGACAAGCCTACATCGTCAACAACTCCATCATCACCACCTCCGAGGAAGGAAACTGAGTATCGGGTATGGGCACTCCCGTTGGCAACTGCCAAGCTTGGGGGAGGTGCCCCGGTATCGTATCACCATCACACTCCTATCTTTACCGTTTTTCTTAGTTCGATCCTTTTGGTAATATCTTGATCTAGTAGAATAAAATTTTAGTATGATTTAGTTTTGAGTTTTGCTTTATGATCCTTCTATGTAATCGAGTCCGTCAGCTATATATAATAAAGATTAGTTTTGAGTCAAGGGCTTGATTATCTTACTATGATCTTGAGGAAATAAAAGAAAGAATAAAAAGAAGTAAAGAGATCATATTGATCTTATGGAGAGTAATGATTTCACATATAAAGAGTATGATGAATAAAAGTTGTTAAGAGTTGACAAACATAGTTTTGGTCATCGTTGCAATTAATAGGAAGTAATAAAGAAAGAGAGGTTTTCACATATAAATACACTATCTTGGACATCTTTTATGATTGTGAGCACTCATTAAATATTACATGCCAAAAAATTGATGTTGGACAAGGAAGACAACGTAATGAGTTATGTTCTCTTATATCTGAAATAAAGTATATTGTCATGGATCATCCGATGTTGAGCTTGCCTTTCCCTTTCATGCTAGCCAAATTCTTTGCACCAAGTAGAGATACTACTTGTGCTTCCAAATATCCTTAAACCCGGTTTTGCCATGAGAGTCGACAATACCTACCTATGGATTGAGTAAGATCCTTCAAGTAAGTTGTCATTGTTGTATGCAATAAAAATTGCTCTCTAAATATGTATGATTTATTAGTGTGGAGAAAATAAGCTTTATACGATCTTGTGATATGGAAGCAATAAAAGCGACGGACTGCATGATAAAGGTTCGTATCACAAGTGGCAATATAAAGTGACGTTCTTTTGCATTAAGATTTTGTGCATCCAACCATAAAAGCACATGACAACCTCTGTTTCCCTCTGCGAAGGGCCTATCTTTTACTTTTGTCTTATACCTTATGCAAGAGTCATGGTGATCTTCACCTTTCCTTTTTATATTTTATCCTTTGGCAAGCACATTGTGTTGGAAAGATCCTGATATATATATATCCAATTGGATGTAAGTTAGCATGAATTATTATTGTTGACATTACCCTTGAGGTAAAAGGTTGGGAGGCAACACTATAAGCCCCTATCTTTCTCTGTGTCCGATTAAAACTCCATACCCATAAGTATTGCGTGAGTGTTAGCATTATGAAAGACTAAATGATAGTTGAGTATGTGGACTTGCTGAAAAGCTCTTATATTGACTCTTTCCGATGTTATGATAAGTTGCAACTGCTTCAATGACTGAGATTATAGTTTATTAGTTCTCAATGAAGTTTCCGATTCATACTTTACATTGTGAATAGATTATTATTTGAGCATAAGAAATCATATGACAATATTTATATATGTTGCTGTTATAAGAATGATCATGATGCCCTCATGTCCGTATTTTATTTTATCGACACCTATATCTCTAAACATGTGGACATATTTTTCGTTATCGGCTTCCGCTTGAGGACAAGCGAGGTCTAAGCTTGGGGGAGTTGATACGTCCATTTTGCATCATGCTTTTATATCGATATTTATTACATTATGAGCTGTTATTACACATTATGTCACAATACTTACGCCTATTCTCTCTTATTTTACAAGGTTTACATGAAAAGGGAGAATGCCGACAGCTGAAATTCTGGGCTGGAAAAGGAGCAAATATTAGAGACCTATTCTGCACAGCTCCAAAAGTCCTAAAACTTCACGGAGACAGTTTCCTGGGCGCGCCCCCTGCCTCGTGGCCCCCCTGGCAGGCCTCCGGTGCCCATATTCTGCTATATGAAGTCTTTTACCCTGGAGAAAATGATAAGCAAGCTTTGGGGATGAAACACCGCCGCCACGAGGCGGAACCTTGGCGGAACCAATCTAGGGCTCCGGCAGAGCTGTTCTTCCTGGGAAACATCCCTCCGGGAGGGGGAAATCATCACCATCGTCATCACCAACGATCCTCTCATCGGGAGGGGGTCAATCTCCATCAACATCTTCACCAGCACCATCTCCTCTAAAACCCTAGTTCATCTCTTGTATCCAATCTTCGTCCCAAAACCTCAGATTGGTACCTGTGGGTTGCTAGTAGTGTTGATTACTCCTTGTAGTTGATGCTAGTTGGTTTATTTGGTGGAAGATCATATGTTCAGATCCTTTATGCATATTAATACCCCTCTGATTATGAACATGAATATGATTTGTGAGTAGTTACGTTTGTTCCTGAGGACATGGGAGAAGTATTGCTATAAGTAGTCATGTGAATTTGGTATTCGTTCGATATTTTGATGAGATGTATGCTGTCTCTCCTCTAGTGGTGTTATGTGAACGTCGACTACATGACACTTCACCATTGTTTGGGCCTAGAGGAAGGCATTGGAAAGTAATAAGTAGATGATGGGTTGCTAGAGTGACAGAAGCTTAAACCCTAGTTTATGAGTTGCTTCGTAAGGGGCTGATTTGGATCCATATGTTTCATGCTATGGTTAGGTTTACCTTAATACTTCTTTTCTAGTTGCGGATGCTTGCAATAGGGGTTAATAATAAGTGGGATGCTTGTCCAAGGAAGGGCAGCACCCAAGCATCGGTCCACCCACATATCAAATTATCAAAGTAACGAACGCGAATCATATGAGCGTGATGAAAACTAGCATGACGATAATTCCCATGTGTCCTCGGGGGCGTTTTCCTTCATATAAGAGTTTGTCCAGGCTTGTCCTTTGCTACAAAAAGGATTGGGCCATCTTGCTGCACCTTATTTACTTTCATTACTTGTTACCCATTACAAATTACCTTATCACAAAACTATCTATTACCGACAATTTCAGTGCTTGCAGAGAATACCTTACTGAAAACTGCTTGTCATTTCCTTCTGCTCCTCGTTGGGTTCGACACTCTTAATTATCGAAAGGACTACGATAGATCCCCTATACTTGTGGGTCATCAGAGCGGTCAGCGGCCTGGATTTTCGTGCATGCGTTGGAGAGTTCTGATTTTTTTGTACATGGGTTGCAGAGCACATTTGAGCAGAGTTTTGTGCTATTGATGTGTTGCACTGGATTTGATGTGCTGCAGGAATTTTGAAGTGGATGTTTCAGTACATATTGGTTTGATTTTAGATGTGCTGCTGAATTTTTTGCACCGTATTTGAGTGTTGTAGGAACTTAATGCTGCATGATTGTGGTATTTCTGAATTTTTGTAGCTCGTAGCTTCTGTAGCTCATACTACCTTTTTGTAGCTCATAGCTTTTTACAGCTTTGTAGCATTTTTGGCTATGTTTTTAGCTTATGCTATAGGAATTTTTGTACTGCATTTCCTATAGCTTATAGCACAGGAAATTTAGCTTATGCTTCTGAAATTAGTTGTACTTTGCTTGTATTTTACCTTATGTGTATTTCTGAATTTTTGTACTGCATTTCCGGTAGCTCATAAGGACATGGGTAATTAGCTTATGTTTTCGGAAATTAGTTGGGCCTGCTTGAATTAGCTAATGTTTTCTGAAATTTGCATTATCTCCACAATCTTCCACTTGTTTCAATACTTTTCATTCTTAGATCACTAGATATGCGTGCTCATAGAATCCTTGTTTCATTTTTGTTTTGTTTCGCAGCATGCCCATCTACCAGACTCGATGGTCGGCAAAGCGGCTGCGGGACATAGCCAATGCCATCGAAGGGAAGAAGGTGGGGGGGGGGGGGGTTGTAATAAGCAAGTCTAGCTTCGGGGATTTGCTATACATATCTCCTTTAGGTCCTACTCCCAAGAGGCTTCTCCATTTCGTAGTTATGAGCAGAGGTGGAGACAGGGGCTGCGAGCAGGGGTCAGACAGCCCCCATCCCGTTGCCCCCCTATAATATCTTGTTACTACGTGCTAGTTCTACCTCTAGTTTTTTTAGGGTAAGTTCTACCATTAGTTTGTACGTATAAAGTGTATTGCCATTGTCGTTTATAATGCTAACTTGATATGGCCCAATGTGGCAACTTTCTAGCCCAAAGGCCCAAACATGGGAAAGCACCGTTTGAGCCTTGATTGCTAGTTGTTTTAACACAGTACAGACGCAAGCGCTCATATACACGCGCATACACTCACCTCTATGAACGCACACACGCACACCCTACCCCTATGAGCACCTCCGAAAGACTGAGCCGGCATATCATCTTGAAATTTACGAAGTCACCGTAGGCACCTCGTCATCAACGGGAACGTCTCCTCCCACTGAATGCGCATCACCGAAAATCCTAAAATAAATCCAGAAATAAATGCGAGCACTAGGACTTGAACCCTGGTGGGCTGGGATACCATAGTCCCTCTAACCATCCGACCACAGGTTGGTTCGCCCTTGATCGCTAGTTGTAGACATCAGATTTGGGAAAATACAATGGAGAACCTAGGTACCAGCGCACCCTATATGCAAAAAAAAAAAGTAATTCAAAAAAAGTTCAAAAAATCCCGAAACTTCTTTGGTATCAAACATGATCAAATATTGTAGTCATATAAAAAGATTCGTTAGAGAAAGACTTTTTGTTGTATCCTGGGTCGAAGATTTGGCAAAAAACGCTATATACAAGTACTATACACGCTATATTGTCGTCATAAACTTGTCTTTTTTCCCTGAAGTCAAAGTGAATCATTTCTTGACCAAACTTTTTATACGAGTACAATACATAATCATGTTTGATTCCAAAAAAGATATATAATTTTTTGAACTTTTTCTGAATTACTAAATTTTTTGGTGCATATAGGGTGCGCCAGAACCAGAGAGCACCAAGTTCGTGTACATGAGATCGAGCAGTTACTTTCTATGGATCTATCCTCCTCGTAATTTCGTTCGTGGCATTCTTGTGGTTCCGTATGAGCCTGCGCCGCCGCCCCTTCCTTCTCGACAGGGAAGACCGGCAGAGGGCACTCCACTTCGCGGCGATTGAATTTATCAGAGACCACGAGACAATGACTGCTTGTGCGCTTTAGCAGTATCATACATCAACAAATCAAATTCAACTTGAAGGAACCCGTAAAAAAATCAACTTGGAGGAATCAAGGTATGTCACCGATGTATAGTAATTTTGGTAAATTTTTGCTTGCTTTGAAGAAAATAGTTTAATTTACTAATTTGATAAGACCGATTCTAATTTAGAAATCTACAGTGTCACGGGCATGGGTTGTAACGGGCAAGGGTTGTAATAACTAGTTTAAGCTGTGTTATCACATCATTATACTATCCCTGTCACCAGAAAGGACGTTTGTTTCGCTTCTTGGACAACGAGGGGGCTGGGCGCAGTTGGCAAGCTCCTACGTATCATAGCTAAGCTCGAGAGTTCGAGCCACCATCACCCGACACCTGAAAAAGACCATCGTTGTGATGAAACGCTCTGTGGCAATTTGGGTCGCTGCATGTACACCTGAATCTTCAGGTGATATTGAGCAAGTCTGAACCTTGGTCTCTTCTTTTTTTTGTTTTGAAGGTCGTTGGTAGCTCCACTCTGAGTGTGGACTGGGGGAAGTCTGAATTATCCTTTTTTTAACCTCCATCATCAGTTCCCACCTGCTCGTCCTGCCCAGGCACTGATTTATTTTGGATTCAGAAATGCTATTCTTACGTATACTTTTACAAAAACTTCTACGTACTCAAAGAGGGATAGTAATTAACCACCCTGGAGCTAGACATGGCAATAACCGTCATTCGAGTGTACTGGCCCTGGAGCTAGACATGGCAATAACCGTCATTCGACTGTACTGGCCCTGGAGCTAGACATGGCAATAACCGTCATTCGATTGTACTAGTGCGTAAGATTTTTGTAGATGGGTTACGTAAAAATAGCATTTCTCTTTTTGATCTACGCCTGTAAATTTGGGTGTTAGAAGAAATGGGAGTACCTTCATTTGTCTTTACACCAGTACGAACCACTCGGATAGAGCTAGGTACTCTATTCTTCATCTTTAAGAATCCACTAATATAAGATGTAAGAGCATTTACAACCGGACTACTCCTTCATTACTCTATTCTTCATCTGGCAATGTCAATATTCAAAGCATCAACTACTCCTTCATTACTCTAATCCCCAAAGTTGATGCTGCAACTAGCCCAGCAGAGTTCAGACCTATATCCCTGCTCAATTGCACACTCAAGATCATCACTAAGCTTCTGGCCAATAGATTACAGAAAGTTATCCTTAAATTGGTCCACACCAACCAGTATGGTTTCTTGAATAATAGATGCATCCAGAATTGCCTTGCCTGGTCCTATGAGTACATCCACCAGTGCTTCCAGAGCAATAAAGAACTAATCTTGTTGAAGTTAGATTTTGAAAAGGCATTTGATATGCTTAACCATGATACCATCATTCAGATTATGCTAGCCAAGGGTTTTTGGACCAAGATGGATTCAACGGATCAAAATGATCTATGGGACTGGGTTTTCTTCAGTCCTTCTGAATGGAGTGCCAGGGAAACAATTCTTATGCAAGAAGGGTGTAAGACAAGGTGATCCACTATCACTACTCATCTTTGTGATTGCTGCAAATCTACTTCAAACCATGATGAATGAAGCCATGCAGAATAACTTGATTCAGTCACCATTGATTCACCACTCTTGTACTGATTACCCCATCATTCAGTATGCTGATGATACCATCTTGGTTGCCAAAGTTGACAGTAGACAACTGGAGCACATTAAAAATCTTCTGCTTCACTATGCTGCATACACTGGGCTCAAAGTTAACTACTCCAAGTCTACTCTCATTGCTATTAATACTCCTTTGGACAAGATGAATGCTTTGTCACAGTTATTGGGCCGTAATATTGGTACATTGTGTTGGGGAACGTAGTATTTCAAAAAAATTCCTACGATCACACAAGATCTATCTAGGACATGCATAGCACCGAGAGGGGAGAGTGTGTCTACGTACTCTCGTAGACCGAAAGCGGAAGTGTTTAGTAACGCGGTTGATGTAGTCGAACGTCTTCATGATCCAACCGATCCTAGCACCGAACGTACGGCACCTCCGTGTTCAGCACACGCTCAGCACGATGACGTCCCTCGAGCTCTTGATCTAGGCGCTACTACGAGCATTAATAATTAAGGTACACATCAATAACATGTATATAAAATATACCTTTCACTCTGCCATCCTTCTTATCCGCCAAATACTTGGGGCAGTTCCGCTTCCAGTGACCAGTCCGTTTGCAGTAGAAGCACTCAGTCTCAGACTTAGGTCCGGACTTGGGCTTCTTCACTTGAGCAGCAACTTGCTTTCCGTTCTTCTTGAAGTTCCCCTTCTTCCCTTTGCCCTTTTTCTTGAAACTAGTGGTCTTGTTAACCATCAACACTTGATGCTCCTTCTTGATTTCTACCTCCGTAGCCTTCAACATCGCGAAGAGCTCGGGAATTGTCTTATCCATCCCTTGCATATTATAGTTCATCACAAAGCTTTTGTAGCTTGGTGGCAGTGATTGAAGAACTCTGTCAATGACACTATCATCAGGAAGATTAACTCCCAGTTGAGTCAAGTGGTTGTGGTACCCAGACATTCTGAGTATATGTTCACTGACAGAACTATTGTCCTCCATTTTACAGCTATAGAACTTATTGGAGACTTCATATCTCCCAATTCGGGAATTTGCTTGAAATATTAACTTCAACTCTTGGAACATCTCATATGCTCCATGACGTTCAAAACGTCTTTGAAGTCCCGATTCTAAGTCATAAAGTATGGCACACTGAATTATCGAGTAGTCATCAGCTTTGCTCTGCCAGACGTTCACAACTCCGGCGTTGCTCCTGTAGCGGGTCTTGCACCTAGCGGTGCTTCCAGGACGTAATTCTTCTGTGCAGCAATGAGGATAATCCTCAAGTTAAGGACCCAGTCCGTGTAGTTGCTACCATCATCTTTCAACTTAGCTTTCTCTAGGAACGCATTAAAATTCAAAGGAACGGTAGCACGTGCCATTGATCTACAACAACATAGACATGCAAAAACTATCAGGTACTAAGTTCATGATAAATTAAAGTTCAATTAATCATATTACTTAAGAAATCCCACTTAGATAGACATCCCTCTAGTCATCTAAATGATCACGTGATCCAAATCAACTAAACCATGTCTGATCATCACGTGAGATGGAGTAGTTTTCGATGGTGAACATCACTATGTTGATCATATCTACTATATGATTCACGTTCGACCTTTTGGTCTCAGTGTTCCGAGGCCATATCTGCATATGCTAGGCTCGTCAACTTTAACCCGAGTATTCTGCATGTGCAAAACTGGCTTGCACCCATTGTATGTGAACGTAGAGCTAATCACACCCGATCATCACGTGGTGTCTCGGCACGACGAACTGTAGCAATGGTGCATACTCAGGGAGAACACTTATACCTTGAAATTTAGTGAGGGATCATCTTATAATGCTACCGCCGTAGTAAGCAAAATAAGATGCATAAAGGATAAACATCACATGCAATCAAAATATGTGACATGATATGGCCATCATCATCTTGTGCCTTTGATCTCCATCTCCGAAGCACCGTCATGATCTCCATTGTCACTGGCTTGACACCTTGATCTCCATCGAAGCATCGTTGTTGTCTCGCCAACCATTGCTTCCACGACTTTCGCTACCGCTTAGTGATAAAGTAAAGCAATTACATGGCGATTGCATTTCATACAATAAAGCGACAACCATAAGGCTCCTGCCAGCTGCCGATAACTTTTACAAAACATGATCATCTCATACAACAATTTATATCTCATCACGTCTTGACCATATCACATCAACATGCCCTGCAAAAACAAGTTAAACGTCCTCTACTTTGTTGTTACAAGTTTTACGTGGCTGCTACGGGCTTCTAGCAAGAACCGTTCTTACCTACGCATTAAAACCACAACGATTTTTCGTCAAGTGTGTTGTTTTAACCTTCAACAAGGACCGGGCGTAGTCAAACTCGATTCAACTAAAGTTGGAGAAACAGACACCCGCCGGCCACCTGTGTGCGAAGCACGTCGGTAGAACCAGTCTCATGAACGCGGTCATGTAATGTCGGTCCGGGCCGCTTCATCCAACAATACTGCCGAATCAAAGTAAGACGTTGCTGGTAAGCAGTATGACTATTATCACCCACAACTCTTTGTGTTCTACTCGTGCATATAATATCTACACATAAACCTGGCTCGGATGCCACTGTTGGGGAACGTAGTATTTCAAAAAAATTCCTACGATCACGCAAGATCTATCTAGGAGATGCATAGCAACAAGAGGGGAGAGTGTGTCTATGTACCCTCGTAGACCGAAAGCGGAAGTGTTTAGTAACGCGGTTGATGTAGTCGAACGTCTTCACGATCCAACCGATCCTAGCACCGAACGTACGTCACCTCCGTGTTCAGCACACGTTCAGCACGATGACGTCCCTCGAGCTCTTGATCCATTTGAGGATGAGGGAGAGTTCCGTCAGCACCACGGCGTGGCGACGGTGATGATGAAGTTACCAGCGCAGGGCTTCGCCTAAGCACTACGACGATATGACCGAGGTGTGTAACTGTGGAGGGGGGCACCGCACACGGCTAAGAGAAGACTTGGTGTGCCTTTGGGGTGCCCCCCTCCCACGTATATAAAGGAGGAGGGAAGAGGAGGCCGGCCCAAGGGGGGCGCGCCATAGGGGGGAGTCCTACTTGGACTCCCGGTCCAAGTAGGATTCGCCCCCACCCCCTTTCCTATTCCAACTAGGAGAAGGAGGGAAGGAGGAAGAGGGGAGAAGGAAAGAGGGGGGCGCCGCCCCCTCCTAGCCCAATTCGGACTAGCCCATGGGGGGGGGGGGCGAGCGTCCACCCCTTGAGGCCCTTCTCTCCTTTCCCCTAAAGCCCATTAAGGCCCATTACTCTCCCGGGGGGTTTCGGTAACCTCCCGGTACTCCGGAAAATACCCGAAACACTTTGGAACCATTCCGGTGTCCGAATATAACCTTCCAATATATCGATCTTTACCTCTCGACCCTTTCGAGACTCCTCGTCATGTCGTGATCTCATCCGGGACTCCGAACAAACTTCGGTCATCAAATCACATAACTCATAATACAAATCGTAATCGAACGTTAAGTGTGCGGACCCTACGGGTTCGAGAACTATGTAGACATAACCGAGACACATCTCCAGTCAATAAACAATAGCGGAACCTGGATGCTCATATTGGCTCCTACATATTCTACGAAGATCTTTATCGGTCAAACCGCATAACAACATACGTTGTTCCCTTTGTCATCGGTATGTTACTTGCCCGAGATTCGATCGTCGGTATCATCATACCTAGTTCAATCTCGTTACCGCCAAGTCTCTTTACTCGTTCTGTAATGCATCATCCCGCAACTAACTCATTAGTCACATTGCTTGCAAGGCTTAAAGTGATGTGCATTACCGAGAGGGCCCAGAGATACCTCTCCGATACACGGAGTGACAAATCCTAATCTCGATCTATGCCAACTCAACAAACACCATCGGAGACACCTGTAGAGCATCTTTATAATCACCCAGTTACGTTGTGAAGTTTGATAGCACACAAGGTGTTCCTCCGGTATTCGGGAGTTGCATAATCTCATAGTCAGAGGAACATGTATAAGTCATGAACAAAGCAATATCAATAAAACTAAGCGATCATTATGCTAAGCTAAAGGATGGGTCTTTTCCATCACATCATTTTCTAATGATGTGATCCCGTTCATCAAATGACAACACATGTCTATGGTTAGGAAACTTAACCATCTTTGATTAACGAGCTAGTCAAGTAGAGGCATACTAGGGACACTTTGTTTGTCTATGTATTCACACATGTACTAAGTTTCCGGTTAATACAATTCTAGCATGAATAATAAACATTCATGATGATATAAGGAAATATAAATAACAACTTTATTATTGCCTCTAGGGCATATTTCCTTCACATTGCCACATAAATATCTGGGTCTCCCTTTGTGTCATATTAAGCCAAAGATTGTGGATTTTCTCCCTATGTTAAAGAGAATTGAATCAAGACTTATGAGCTGCTCCACTTTGCTATCCTCTGGAGACAAACTGACCCTCATCAAATCAGTCTTCACAAGCATGCCAACTTTTTTCATGTGTACCCTCTGGATACCCAAGACAGTTGTCAAGCAGATCAATACATATCTTATGAACTGTTTCTAGAGGAAATTTGGTACCCAGGAAAGAGGATCAGTAATGGTTTCATGGAAGAAAGTCTGTTTACCCAAATCCCATGGTGGATTGGGAGTCCTGGATATCCATATTCACAATCAGGCTCTAGTTATGAAATTCCTGCATAAGTTCTTTAATAAGGCTGACACACCTTGGGTTAAGATTATTTGGGAAACCTACTACCAAGATTGCCTACAAAGTGACAAGATGATGGGTTCATTCTGGTGGAGAGGTATTCTAAAAACCTTGCCTGCCTTCAAGCTTAATGCCATATGCAAACCAGGAAAGGGAGACACCACTCTGTTTTGGCATGACAATTGGTCAGATATGCCTCCGCAACAAAAGCTACCTGAACTTTTCTCCTTTGCCATCAACAAAGAAATCACCCTGAGACAGATTCATGAGCAACAGGAGCTAGAGGTTTGTTTTCATAGACCACTCTCCCAGCAAGCATTCAATCAATTCAACCTCCTACAAGACCAACTTCATAGTATTATGCAGAAGGAAGAGCCAGATCAGTGGGGATATATCTGGGCATCTACAAAGTTCTCATCAATGAAGATGTACAAAAACCTCATTGACAAGACTGAAGCTCACACCATCTTCAGGCAGATATGGAAATCCAACTGCAGACTCAGACACAAGATTTTCTTTTGGATACTACTATATGACAGAGTTAGCACAAGGAACCTGCTTCACAGAAGAAAGATGTACCTACCGGATTACAACTATGCGCTATGTTCAGATGCAACTCAAGAAACATTAATTCATCTCTTCTGGAACTGCCACTTTGCACTAAGCTGTTGGAACTGCATACTCCCGAACAGACGGAGAGGCATTTCGAGTTATGATGAGATTTTGCTGACCATCACAGGGCTACCTAAGGACATTGCAATGGAGATCATTATCATGTGCTGTTGGGGTATATGGATGGTTAGGAATGATAAGATATTCAGTGCTGCACCACCCAATTTGAACACCTGGCAATTCTACCTACAGGAAGGGCTGCAACACATCATTCTCAGGTCAAAGCAAGCCAAGGGCGACAAGATAGATCTGTGGATTGAACAGTTCCTGTAATTTTTTGATTATGTTGCCTAGAGCTGGTATTGGGTGATTCACCACATGTATTACACTTTTGTACATAATTTTATATTAATGAAAATACCGTAGAACAATTGTTCTACGGTCACAGGGTCAATTTTTTTTACAACCAGACTCCCCATACCCGCCTCAAATGTCCGGATGGGCTGTTCGGGCACCCCCGTCACGTCGGATTGACCTGGAGGGCCCGTGCCAATTCGCCGGTATTCATCCTCCCCTCCTTGATACTAAAGGTCAGCGCCACCAGACTTAAAAGAATTATATGGTCATCGATGTACCCTTTCAGATTCAGATGAAGATGTCGAAAATGATCAATAAACTTTTATAAAAGCAAGGCCATCAATGCTTGCTTTGTAAGGAACATGGACAGTCTTGATGTATCTTCTCAGTTTATGAACAAAGAAGATTCATAGTGACAGTCTACAACCTTCAGAAAAGATACGTTGATGACCGAAGCTAACCGCTTTGGGAGGACTCGGCTATTTAAGCCGGTCGCATCACTCCTCGCCGCTCTGCGAGGTGGGACTAAATCGCCGATCAAGCCGGCCCAACACTGAAATCTTAAGTTTTTACTTATATTTCCTAATTTACTGTTCCTGCAGGAGCATATAAGCTTGCGAGTAGATACTCCGCGTCCCTGAAAGTCCCTTTATTAGCTCGAGCTCAAATGCTCCTGGTGTGAACACTAAAATATCAAGCAATCATACTATTTGTACCATTTCCGTTATCTGTCTTTCGTCGTCCATTGGTCCCTGTCGTGCCAAATCTATAGCGCTCTTGCTGTGTGTACCCTGCCTGCCAACCGTGCTGATTATACCTGACGCCCAACGTCCACAGTTGCTTATTCCGGGAGCCAGGTTGGTCGCGGTCGGACTCGTTTGACAGTGCGTGTTGCCTACCATTCTCTGGCGAATTTGCCAACAGGAATCTGTAATGTCCAAGGTGACAAGTAGCTAGTGACCCATGAACCATGATGATGCAATATACTGGACTGCCCTCTGCCTGGATACACACCCACAAGTACTTGGCTCTCTTACGAGCATTAGCAATGGCAAGCATCAGCGCCACGGCCGTCTTCGTCGCCGCCGGACCGCCACGGTCTCTAGGTAAGCAAAAAGCTTGTCATCCCCGCAAAAATGCCGGCCATGTGCAACATGCCGAGTTGCTATCTAACAATGGGACGACGCATGCAGGGCTGCCTCGGCTGAGTGTGGCCAAGGCCGCGAGGCTGAGGTGCAGCTGCTCCAAGGACCTCAAGAAGAAGGCTTCTTCGGCCCTGGCTATGGCGGTGGTCAAGGGCGCGCCGCTGCTCGCTGAGGCGAGCGCCATGGCGGTGGCGGCAGCCCCGGTGCTGGCCCCGGCGCTGGTTCTGGCGCTGGTGGACGAGCGGGTGTCGACCTACGGCACCGGGCTGAGCCACGACCTGCTGGGGTGGATCCTGATGGTTGCCTTCGGCCTCGCCTTGTCCTACACCGTCTACTCCTCCATCCTCCAAGACGACAACGACGACGACCAGTCCACCGCCGGCGGCATCACGATCTGAACACCGCACCGCCACCTTCTTCTTCCGCCAGGCTGATCCGGCCGTCAAAGCTTTGCATGATTACCATTGGTCTATGAAGCAGGGACGAATATTGAATCCTAAGCTACTGATTATGGTAGTCGTACTTTCTTTTTTTCTTGCGGGCAGGAGTACTTTCTATGACGGTGTTAAATAGTTGAGTCGATCGTATGCGTGTGACTTTGTATCAAGGATCGGGTGACTTGCCCATGGCATGTTACCATCGCTGTGCTGTATTAATATGTCGTCTACTTGTCACAAGCCCGGGGTTATACTAATAATCAATTTATGTTGTACTCTTTGTTAAATCATTGTTACTGTCCCCGTCAACACAGCTAGCGCCGTAATGTACAGTAGTGTTCATGATTTGTATGACCCTGTCACTAACAAGGTCTTTTGCTTCCCTGGTAGTCCAACAAGTGGGGTGGTGGCGGTACCACCCTTCACATGCTACCATGCTCCAACTTTGAAAAAGTCACATTTAGATGTTTCAAAAAATTCTATTTTTTTTTGTGGTGTTCACAAGACATGTATATAATCCCTAAAAAATCAGATGAAAATCCGAACACACATTAAGTAACAAAAAAGACAAATCTAGAATGGATAGTGTCAAATCAAGGCAAAATATGGATAGTGTCAGAAATACCACTATTCAGGTACGGTTTTGTCTTTTTTGTTTCTCAATGTACACTTCGAATTTTGATTTGGATTCTTTAGGAGTTATGAACATATGTCCTGTGAACATCCACAATTTTTTTGAAATATCTAAATGTGACTTTCTAAAATTTGGATCATGGGAACATGTAAATGGTGGTGTCACCTTTTTAGGGGTAAAACCGGGCTTTATTCATCAAATACCACATCGTGTGGGATAGAGTCCGGGTCGTGGGATTGACCAAACCAAACGTGACGTTCCAGACCTAATGTTAGTGAGAACCTGGCTAGACTATGTGCTTCGACATTGACAACACGACTTTCAAAAGAAAAAATACAATCAATAAAAGATGTTTGTAACTTAATCTCACTATTATTGCTCCGTTGCTTCCTCTACTCCCACTTTGAAAATCACGAATCACCTGTTTAGTGTCAGACACAATGACAATACGGTGGAGATGGAGATCTTCTGCCAATGCCAAAGCCTCCCTGCATGCGGTAGTCTCCAAGGCCACTGGATCATCCATGCCTCCAATTACAATAGAGCCACTGCCCCTGAATCATCAAGTGAAATGAGCAACTCTGAGCCTGGTCCTTCTTTTTTTTAGTGGCTCCTCTATTCCTCTCTCCCTGCTCCTCTGCCACTCCTGAACTCTACTCCTCTCCCCAAGATTCTTTTAGATAATAGTATTATTTTTAACAAATTCAGAAAATTTATGCCCTAATTCGTAAATTTAAAAAGTATGACCCCGTCGGCCTCACTAAAGCCGAAAAGGTACTCTTCGGCCTCGCTCATTCTTTGGTCTCGCTTAGGTCGAAACGGCACTCTTTGGTCTCGCTTAGGTCGAAGAGTGGCAGAACATGACACTCTTTGGCTTTTCCGTGAACGAAGAGTCCTTTTTTTCTCCTTTCCTCACTTGTAGCCAAAACACAACACAACTTATGCAAGCAGCAGATTGATCAGTTGTTCCATCGATTCGACGCCTAGCAGCGAACAAGTACGAGATTGTTTGATGGCCACACGTACGTATCGTGCATGGTATTTTCTTTATTGATCTCCACGCTTCATTGTTACAGGAGCTGTACACACATGTATATATAGTAGCAGGACTACCGGAAAAGACACAGGAGTTCCTGAGTGCTCCAGACTCCTATACGAATATTAAATGTAAAAAATATCAAAATAATTCAATAATATATAAAATTTGGGGATATCAAACCTGGGTTCTCAATCTATTCCCGTGTGAAATTTCATGAAAAAAATACCAGGAAACGTATCCGTGATGAAGGAAATACTGTCCGAACAAAAATCCTACCAAACGTACACACATTTTTTCTATACATAGGTCGGTTTGACGAAGTTCCAACGCATAGGACGGAATTTTTGTAGTGATGATGCGAGCGGGAGATGTCGACCAGGTCGGCTAGCCGAGGTGACGGCATAACAAGTCACAATCAATATTTTATGTATGCCAGGCTGCGGACAAGGAGTCGGCCAACGAGAAGCTGGCCAGATCGACATAGACAGAAAACGCCACGTACAAGCATCGGTACAATATCTCTGCAAAAATAATGCAGTACAATCCAACAGAAAATATTCTGTGTGTAATAATTTTATATCCAAAGAAAAAATGCAGTACAATCCAACAAAAAATATTCGGTGTGTAATAGTTTTGTATCCAAAGAAAAAAATGACTCTTCAGTCATGGGAAAGCCAAAGAGTATATGTCACTCTTCAGTCTAAGTGAGACCAAAGAGTGCCTTGTCTTTTGGGGTTTTCCGACGGGTCATATTTTTAAAATTTACGAATTGGGGCATATATTTTCTGAATTTGTTTAAAAATATTAAAAAATAATAAGATCCTCTCCCTAGCACCAGTTTTCATCTGCCCAGGCACTGATTTATTTGGGATTTGTGTCTGGAAAATTTTGGTGCGGAACATCTCGTTTGTCTTTAGAATAAGACCAGTATGAACCACTCGGATATAGCTGGGTACTCTATTGTTCATCTTATAAGAATCCACTGATATATCTAATGCTCTCTAATTACTGTATTTTTTGTTAGCCTGGCAAGAAAGAGAAGAAAATGAGGACTAGAAATGTATGATATACTCGCACGCTTTATGGCAGCGATTGAACCTTGTGATCTGCATTGGTAAAGAAAATCTGGTTGGGTGTTTTCATCATTTCTAAGTTAGGTTGTTTGTAGACATCAAGTTTAAACAGCACAATTCTAGTGCTGTGTTGGCTTGAACCATCGTTGAATTCGTGTGAGATATAACATCTGAAGCTCCGGACATGCATTGTACAGAAAAAGGAGGCACCGGCCGCGGCCGGCCTACATACTATACTGGTGAGGCAGCCAAACTGCAGTCCACAATGTTAGCACGGAAGGCCGGTATGGATCGATGTTACATACGCGCCTACGCATTTCCACACTCGTGTATGTCTGTTTGGCCTGAGGTGCAACTTGTGCAGTGGAACGGGAGAAATATAGCAGCTTGTGTCCCTACGTGTGCATGGAAACGGAGAGCAAAGCATGCACGTGCTTTTCATTCCCTTTGATCTTTCTGCATCAGTTGGTCCCCTGTCGTGGCAAACCTGCCGGCCAACCGCGTTAAGCCGTTAACTATACCAATACGTCGTGGTGCCAAAACTCCTTTCTTTCTTTTGATGAGTCCCACCCTCTAACTCAATGTGGTTCGCTTATTTACTCTTTTTTCGACGTGGTTCAGTCGTTCAGATGTACTTACTCACCTTACCCTTTTGTACGCTTTTCTCCCCTTATTGCATGAAAACGGCGATGCTTTCTTTCGTCAAAAAGAGAAAAGGAAAAGTGCCAAACTCTGGCGACTTTTCCAACGGGGACCTATCATGTCAAAGGTGGCAAGTAGGTAGCATGCGTTTCATAGCCAGCATTAGCCTCAGGCAGGCTGTTGGATGCAATTTTGGTCCGATTGGTTACCTGAGCTATATCAGACTCTTGGCCTGCACGAACATTAAAGCATCTCTAAGTCTGACTCTGGAGGAACGATCGAATCGACAGATTTTTTAGAGCCAGACCCGAGCGATGCAACTTGAGACATGTGAGCGGAGGCGGCTGCATGTGCGGGAACATGCGAGAGACGTCGGGTTGTTTCCCGAGGCGGCACCGTAAATCCCCTCACCGCTAACTCTCCCCGCTCTCCTCTCTCAAGCTGGCGACGGCGAGCACAAGATTTGGACAGCGAGCAGCGGAGCCAAGATCTAGACGGCGAGCACCGGTTTCATCATCCCTCAGACGGGCATTTGTCAATGGCGGTAAGCCCTCTGTCCCGATAGCATCGATTACCATGGTCGCATTCAATTTACACATCGATTATATCGTTCTCGAACTCGATTAAGCAGCAAATCAACTTCTAGGCTTTGATTTGGGACTAAACATAGCATATTTGCTACGGATTTGAGCGGTTTGGATGAGATTGCATAGGAGTTTCACTAGCCCGTGTTCGAATTTGCTAGTTGACCTTTGGCCCAAAGCCCAACTAAAATTCTGAAATTCTCTTGTCCCATTCATGCACACATGTGAGTGAAGTGAGTGAGACTAATGTTTAGTGCCACCACGGAAGTTGAGTGAGACTTGCACCTCTTTATAAGGTGAGCTCTTCTACCACTTATATGAGCATGAGAAGAGGAGACCTACACGCGCTCCTCCTCCTCGCTCGCCTCGCCACGCCACGCCTCGTCACGGCGCGCCGCGGGTTGCGGGATTGAGCCGAGCCGAGGACAGAGCTATGCACGTTGTCTCCGATTCTTTTGGATCGCGACTCGGATGTGGGGTTTACTCCCATGACCTACCCGGCCCGCACTATATAGTCAGACAGACGTCTACCCTAGCCGCCGCCATATCATATGGTTTCGCACCACCGTTCCAGATCATTGCGCCGCCAAGCAAGTCTTCTCCATCCCTCCTTTTGGCGTGCACCGCAAGAAGGGACAGCAGGCCTCCGGATCCCCGCCTCTCATGATCCTGTACGGGAGAGGGGCGATCAGGTTTTTGGGGAGCGCACTCGCGTGACTGCTGGCAGCGATGACTTCGCCAACGACGACTTCTTCCCCGACCTCGGCAACCTCATCCTCGACGACATGGCCGACAACGTCAACGCCGGCGGTGCTGCTCCCGCTGCACCGTATGAGATTCTATCCTTCTTGTTCGAAATCGTGGTAGAATTCATGTCTCTAGTATATGCCCTAGATGTTATCTGTTCATCTACTATGCTAGTTCGCATGATTAGTTTAATCTCTGCTAGTGCTGTCATGATTTATCATCTGTTTATTCAGATTAAATCTCGTAGTAATTTGCTCATATTTTCAACAATCCAAAAACCTGATTATAGGCAATTTACTCCGAGTGGTTTTGCTGCGCATTTGAAGCCGCCTGCCTTTAAGGGGGTGCAATATAAGAGGTGGCGCACGAGAGCAGACTACTGGTTTCAGACCATGTGCTGCTATGACGGCACTAAGGGCAAGCCTGGGGGCGATCTTAATCCAGCATAGCTGGAAGCTTTTGAGAAGATCGATACTATCTTTAAAGGTGCTCTTCTGAGTGTTCTTGATGATTCCATTGTGGATTCGTATATGTCGTTCGACAACAGCAAGGACATTTTGGCTGCGCTCGAGGCCAAATTTGGTGCCTCAGACGCCGGCAGCGAGTTGTACGTCATGGAGCAATTCTTTGACTACAAGATGACTGATGAGCGCTCTGTTGTACAGCAGGCTCATGAGATACAGTCACTCACCAAGGAACTTGAGTACTTTAAGTGTGTGTTGCCGGACAAATTTGTTGCTGGGGGCATCATTGCCAAGCTTCCACCTTCGTGGAACAATTTTGCTACTTCCCTGAAACACAAGAGATAGGATTTCTCCGTTGCGGATCTCATTTGTACTCTTGATGTTGAAGAGAAGGCGAGAGCAAAGGACACACGTGCTCGAGTTGCTGAAGGAGCTTCTAGTGCCCACATGGTACAGAAGAAGAACTTCCAGCCCAACAAGTTCAAAAACAACAAGAACAAAACTCAGGGCAAAGGCAAGTTTGATACAAAGAACAAGCTGTCACATTCTACTAACTTCAAGAAGAATTCTAACAAGAAGGGGAAGGGACTTTGCCATGTCTGCGGTGATCCCAATCACTGGGCTCCGAAGTTTCCTAACCGCTTTGACGAGCGCGAACATGAGAAGAGCGGCAAGTCCTCTAATGTTGTCATCGGTGATACTGATATGAAGGAATCTGGGTATAGTATTCTTCCTACCATCCTTTCAGTATTTCAATCTCCTGATTAGTCAATTGACACCGGTGCCAATGTACATGTTTATGCCGACGCCTCTATGTTTTCTTCTTACCAGGTCACAGGGACTTCTCCCGTGCTGATGGGGAACGGGTCACATGCCATCGTTTGAGGCGTCGGTACGGTCGATCTGAAGTTTACTTCGGGGAAGACCGTGCATCTGAAGAACGTTCATCATGTGCCGTCCATCAATAAAAATCTCGTTAGCGGTTCCCGTTTATGTCGAGATGGTTTTAAGTTGATTTTCGAGTCTAATAAATTTGTAATTTTGAAGTATGGACAATTTGTTGGAAAAGGCTATGAGAGCGGAGGCTTATTCCGCCTTTCTTTGTCAGATATTTGCACTAAAGTTATTAATAATGTTTGCCACAATAATGAGTCTAATATTTGGCATTCACGACTTTGTCATATTAACTTTGTTTGCATGACGTGGCTAGCCAATATGAATTTAATTCTGAAAATCTCTACTGTCAAAGGCTCCAAGTGCCAAGTATGTGTGCAAGCTAAGCAACCTCGCAAGTCCCATAAGACTTTAGAGGCAAGAGACTTGGCGCCACTAGGGCTTATACATTCTGATCTTTGTGAGATGAATGGCATGTTGACAAACGGTGGAAAGAGATACTTCATGACGTTGATTGATGACTCCACTAGATATTGTTATGTGTATCTTCTGAAATCAAAAGATGAGAGTTTAACTTTCTTCAAAAACTACAAAGCTGAAGCAGAGAACCAACTTGATCGAAAAATTAAACGGCTTAGGTCTGATCGTGGTGGAGAGTACTTTTCCAATGAATTTGATTTGTTCTGTGCGGAACATGGTATAATCCATGAGAGGACGCCTCCCAACTCACCTCAGTCAAATGGGGTAGCCGAAAGAAAGAACCGAACTCTAACTGATATGGTTAACACCATGTTAGACACATCGGGTCTCTCCAAGGAATGGTGGGGGGAGGCGCTAATGACTGTGTGTCATGTCCTAAACCGAGTTCCCACAAAGCATAAGACCATGACTCCATTTGAGGAATGGGAAAGGAAAAGGTTGAAACTCTCCTACCTACGTACTTGGGGTTGTTTCGCGAAAGTCAATATGCCAGTTCCCAAGAAGCGCAAGCTTGGACCAAAAACCGTGGATTGTGTTCTTCTGGGCTATGATTTTCATAGCATTGGCTATAGATTTCTGATACTAAAATATGAGGTATCCGACATGGATGTTGGTATGATTATGGAGTCGAATGATGCAACTTTCTTTGAGGACATATTTCCTGTGAAGGATATGTCGAGTTCATCAAATCAGGAGATACCTACTCCATCTAGTGAGGAATTCGCTGTAATTCCTGAACCCACCATTGCGATGGAACACGTTGAGAATCCTGTTGAGGGTGACAATGGAACTCCTATGAGGAGTAAGAGACAGAGGACTGCAAAGTCCTTTGGTGATGATTTCATTGTGTACCTCGTGGATGACACACCCAGGACTATTTCAGAAGCCTATGCATCTCTCGATGCTGACTACTGGAAGGAAGCTATTCGTAGCGAGATGGATTCCATCTTAGCTAACGGAACCTGGGAGATCACTGACCGTCCTTATGGGTGCAAACCTGTATGATGTAAGTGGGTGTTTAGGAAGAAGCTTAGACCTGATGGTACAATTGAAAAGTACAAGGCACGACTTGTGGCTAAGGGTTATACCTAGAAAGAAGGTGAAGACTTCTTTGATACTTACTCACCCGTGTTTAGACTGACCATAATTCGGGTGCTACTATCACTGGCTGCCTCACATGGTCTTCTCATTCATCAAATGGATGTTAAGATGGCTTTTTCCTCAATGGAGAGTTGC
The DNA here is from genome assembly GCF_002575655.3 of Aegilops tauschii subsp. strangulata. NCBI lineage: Eukaryota > Viridiplantae > Streptophyta > Magnoliopsida > Poales > Poaceae > Aegilops > Aegilops tauschii. The sequence goes on from NC_053035.3 coordinate 432,948,618, forward strand.
AGGAGGAAATTTACATGGATCAGCCAGATGGTTTTGTAGTACCTGGTCAGGAAGGAAAGGTGTGCAAGTTATTAAAGTCTTTATATGGCCTTAAAAAAGCTCCCAAGGAGTGGCATGAGAAGTTCGAAAGAACATTAACTGCTGCCGGCTTTGTAGTAAACGATGGTGACAAATGTGTGTACTATCGCCATGGTGGGGGCGAAGGAGTTATTCTTTGTCTGTATGCGGACGATATACTGATCTTTGGAACCAAACTTGATTTAATCAAAGAGGTTAACGATTTCTTATCTCGTTGCTTTGAGATGAAGGATCTAGGAGTAGCTGATGTTATCTTAAACATCAAGCTGTTGAGAGATGAGAATGGTGGGATCACACTACTTCAGTCTCACTATGTGGAAAAGATCTTGAGTCGTTTTGGGTATAGCAACTGCACGCCTTCTCCAACTCCTTATGATGCTAGTGTGTTGCTTCGAAAGAATCGACGGATTGCCAGAGATCAACTGAGGTATTCTTAGATTATTGGCTCGCTTATGTATTTGGCGAGTGCCACGAGGCCTAACATCTCTTTTGCTGTGAGCAAGCTGAGTCAGTTTGTGTCAAAACCGGGAGATCATCATTGGCATGCGCTTGAGAGAGTTATGCGCTATTTGAAAGGCACCACGAGCTATGGGATTCACTACACCAGGTATCCAAGGTTACTGGAGGGTTATAGTGACTCAAACTGGATATCTGATGCTGATGAGATTAAGGCCACAAGTGGTTATGTTTTTACACTTGGTGGTGGCGCTGTTTCCTGGAAGTCTTGCAAGCAGACCATCTTAATGAGGTCAACTATGGAAGCAGAACTCACAGCATTAGGCACTGCCACTATTGAAGCAGAGTGGATTCGTGAGCTCTTGATGGACTTACCTATGGTTGAAAAACCAATACCCCCTATCCTGATGAACTGTGATTATCAAACTGTGATCGTCAAGATAAACAGTTCTAAGGACAATATGAAGTTCTCAAGGCATGTGAAGAGGAGACTAAAATCTGCCAGAAAATTGAGGAACTCTGGAGTTATTACGTTGGATTATATCCAAACGTCAAAAAACTTGGCAGATCCCATCACAAAGGGTCTATCATCACGTAATGTGATAGATAATGCATCGATGGAGATGGGTTTGAGACCCACCGCATGAGTTGTCCGTAGTGGTAACCCACTCTATGTGATCGGGGATCCCGTGAAGTAGAAGTGGGAGACAAGCTGTTGGTCAGCTGAGAGGAGAGTATCCCTATTTTAATTATCCCACTCCGTGAAGATACAATACTCTCCTGATCTGCATGGCAGGTTGATATTTATCTTAATGTGTTCCAACTGGCTTATTTGAGTAAGCAGAGTTTTGTCGTCCTGCAGAGCATCTCCTAAGGAACACACCTGTATGAATTTGACTGTTAACGTCACAGTCTGTGAGAATTGGGTGTTCTCTAATAAATTCTAGAAAGGCCCTGGAGTATGAGGTATATGCTCCACCCGCGGGGAAGCCTTGCGGCAGCCCAGTATCGGTCAAGAATTTGTGTGAAACTAGTCTCGCAGAAAAGTTGTAGTTCAAGGCATAGTCCACTATTCAAGTTGTGATCTAGTGGAGCATAAAACTCTAAGTGGAAGTTCAACTTCACATTCTCCACTAAGCACCAATATATAAACAATGTTTCGAAACTAAATGATGAAATGTTCCAATGAGACTTTGTGGGGGATTGTTGGAATTTGCTAGTGGACCTTTGGCCCAAAGCCCAACTAAAATTTTGAAATTCTCTTGGCCCATTCATGCACACATGTGAATGGAGTGAGTGAGTAAAGTTTAGTCCCACCACGGAAGTTGAGTGAGACTTGCACCTCTTTATAAGGTGAGCTCTTCTACCACTTGTATGAGCATGAGAAGAGGAGACCTACACGCGCGCTCCTCCTCCTCGCTCGCCTCGCCACGCCACGCCACGCCTCGTCACGATGCACCGCGGGTTGCGGGATTGAGCCGAGCCGAGCCGATGACAGAGCTATGCACGTTGTCTATATTTTTGCTGCTCGGGAAAAATTAATGAGTCATTAATTAATAATTAACGGACGCGTTAATTACTGAACCGTTTTCGATTCTGAAAGCACAAGTCCCCCCTCAGTGGTTTTGGTAGTTAATGTCAACATATCTCCTGTTGGACTAATGTTTTATTTAGAATATTTCAGACAAGTTCAACGGATGGAGTGCCGTGGACAAGAGGATGTGGAACCCCTTCAAGGTGCTGAGGACAAAGGATTGGCTCAAGCTCAAAAGCTCAAGACTCTACATTTCACTTTTAGTGATCCAAGATCACACTGAGTCCATAGGAAAGCCAATACTATTAAAAGGGGATGAGGTGTTGCTTAATGGCTTGCTTGCTCAAACTGCTTAGTGAGATGCTCCAAAACCCTCAACCACTTTCTCATATCCACATATGTCCCAAACCAAAAGTCAAACTCTGCCCCACCGAAACATTCTATCTGGCGCCACCGAGTTCACTTGACATAGCCACTGCCACAAACCCTAATCAATTCGGTCTCACCGGTGGGATCCCGGTCTCACCGAGATGGGCTTGCAAACTCTCTGGTTCCTATTGCAATAAGATCGGTCTTACCGAGATTTGTAATCGGTCTCACCGAGTTTGCCTGACCAACTCTCTGGTTAGCTTATTACCAAAATCGGTCCCACCGAGTTTGTGTAATCGGTCAAACCAAGATGAGGTTTTACCCTAACCCCAGCACATCGGTCCCACCGAGTTGATCATATCGGTACCACCAAAATGCCTAACGGTCACATTATGAACTAAATTGGTCCGACCGAGTTTTCTGATTCGGTCCCATCGAGTTTGGTGATTTGTGTGTAATGGTTAGATTTTGTGTGGAGGCTATATATACCCCTCCACTCACTCTTCATTCGTGAGGAGAGCCATCAGAACATGCCCACACTTCCAGCATACACTTTCCGAGAGAGAACCACCTTCTTATGTGTTGAGGTAAAGATATTCCATTCCAACCACATAAATCTTGATCTCTAGCCTTCTCCAACTTGCTTTCCACTCAAGTCATATTTCCACCAAATCCAAATATGTGAGAAAGAGTTGAGTGTTGGGGAGACTATCATTTGAAGCACAAGAGCAAGGAGTTCATCATCAACACACCATCTATTACCTTTTGGAGAGTGGTGTCTCCTAGATTGGTTAGGTGTCACTTGGGAACCTCCGTCAAGATTGTGGAGTTGAACCAAGGAGTTTGTACGGGCAAGGAGATCGCCTACTTCATGAAGATCTACCCTAGTGAGGCAAGTCCTTTGTGGGCGATGGCCATGGTGGGATAGACAAGGTTGCTTCTTCGGGGACCCTTCGTGGGTGGAGACCTCCGTGGACTTGCGCAACCTTTACCCTTCGTGGGTTGAAGTCTCCATCAACGTGGATGTACAATAGCACCACCTATCGGAACCACGCCAAAAATCTCCGTGTCTCCAATTGCGTTTCACACTCCAATCCCATCCCTTATATTCTTGCAAATTGCGTGCTTTACTTTCCGCTGCTCATATACTCCTGTCATGCGTGCTTGATATGTATTGTGAATGTTCAAACTTGTTCTAAAACTCCACCTCAACTTAAAGAAATTAAAACCTGCCACTTTTCTTGCTAAGAGTCTATTCACCCCCCTCTAGACACCTCTTCTCGATCCTTTCAATTGGTATTAGAGCTTTGGTCTCCGTTGCTTTGGTTTAAATACCTTTGGAGGAAGATGGATGAGTCTACGTTGGGGAGTCTTAGACGTAGAGTGCCTATACTTGATGGAGAGTACTTTCATGAGTGGAAAAATGAGAAGCTTGTGATTTTCAATGAATATCATTTGAGCAAGTATATTACTAGCCCTTGTGCACCTCATGTTGATCCTTTGCATCCTACCCTTGATGAGTCTATTGACATGATTCGCAACCTTAGAACTGTCAATCTTATCACTAGAGGTTTGCCTAGAAACTTGATTGGTTGCTTGCCTACTCTTGATTGTGCCTACACTATATGGAGATTTCTTGAGGAACGTTTTCCAAACTATTCCTTGAAAAACTTAGATGAAATTCTTCATAAGTCTATTACCTTGAGTATGATGAATTCCAATGATCCTAAGTTTGGTGATTGTCTATTTGAGCTTACAAATCTCATGCGTGCCAAAAGAGATGTTGGAATTATTAGCAATATCATTTCCGAAGTCATTAGAATCCATAGAGATGAACATTGTTACGGTCATAAATCTAATGAATCACTCTCTCTAGGAATTGATCCATCACAAGACGATGTTGAACACGGATACTATGATGAGGAGATGATAGTGACTTTGATCTTGATGAGTCTATGAGACACTTTGGTCTTATGGCAAATCTTCGCGGCTACATGGCTGGAGGAAAGGAATGGGTCCTTGATAGTGGATGTACCGATCATATGACCGGAGATAAGGATATGTTTCGTGAGCTTGCTGAAAACGAGGGCCCTCGGAAGTACGTCACTTTTGGTGATAACTCAAAGGGTAAGGTGGTTGGCCTTGGTAAGGTGGCCATCTCACATGATAGCTCCATACAAAATGTTATGCTCGTTGAATCTCTTGGCTATAATTTACTTTCCGTATCTAGACTTGTTGACTTTGGTTTCAATGTCCTATTTACTGAAGTAGATTGCCAAGTGTTTCGTAGAGATAATCATAAAATGGTCTTTACCGGTATACGTAGAGGTGATCTTTACATTGTTGACTTCACTAAAAAGGCTCAACCTAGAACTTTTTTAATTGCTAAATCTTCGAAAGGCTGGTTGTGGCATAGAAGGTTAGGTCATGTGGGCATGCGAAATCTTGATAAGCTTATTAAAGGTGATCATATCCTTGGAGTTAAAGATGTTATATTTGACAAGGATAGATTGTGCAGTGCTTGTCAAGCAGGAAAACAGGTTGGAGGAAGTCACCCCGTGAAGAACATCATGACCATGAGAAGACCGCTCGAGCTACTTCATATGGATCTCTTTGGTCCCATTGCCTACAAGAGTCTCGGTGGAAACTCATTTGGTCTAGTTATAGTCAATGATTTTTCAAGATTTACATGGGTGTTCTTTCTTGATGATAAATCGCAGGTCCAAAAGATCTTCAAGAACTTCGCTAGGAAGGCCCAAAATCAATTTGAAGTGAAGATCAAGAAGGTTCGCAGCGACAACGGAACGGAGTTCAAGAACGCAAATGTGGATACCTTTCTTGACGAAGAAGGGATTTCACACGAGTTCTCGGCTACGTACACACCTCAACAAAATGGAGTTGTTGAGAGGAAGAACCAAAGTCTTATTGAGATGGCGAAAACAATGCTTGATGAGTACAAGACTCCAAAATACTTTTGGGCGGAAGCGGTTGAGACGGCTTGTCATGCAACAAATTGCTTGTATCTTCACAAGCTACTTGGCAAGACGGCATACGAGCTCCTCACCGGTAACAAACCCCAAGTTGGATACTTTCGAGTATTTGGCTCAAAGTGTTACATTCTTGATAAGCATCGTCGTTCTAAATTTGCTCCTAAATCTCATGAGGGTTTCCTACTTGGTTATGGCTCAAACTCTCACACTTACCGTGTCTACAATAATTTCACCCGAAAGGTTGAAGAGACGGTAGATGTGAAGTTTGATGAATCTAACGGCTCGCAAGTAGAGCAATTGCCAATTGATGTAGGACACAAAGACCCTTCGGAAGCTATCCAAGACTTGTCTATTGGGAAGATTCGTCCAAGGGAGGTGAAGGAGAGTACCTCGTCTGTCCAAGTGGAAGATTCTACCTCACAACAAGGTGAACCAAGAGTTGACATGGAAGCATCCACAAGTGGGACACATCAAGATGAAGAATACGAGGAAATGCATCAAGATGAACCTCATCAACCTCCTTCTCCACCATGACAAGAGAACGACAACGCCAAAAATGAAGAAGGCCAAGAAGAAAACAAGATGATGAAGAAGATGTTCCACCCCGACCCAAACAAAAGCTCTCACGAGTTTGAGCAAGAGTCTCAAGAGACCATCCCGTCGAACAAATCTTCAATGATATCCAAACCGGGAGAATCACTCGCTCTAAAACTCGTTTGGCTAACTTTTGTGAACATTATTCATTCATCTCTAGCATTGAACCTATGAAGGTTGAAGAAGCATTAGAAGATCCGGATTGGATAAATGCCATGCATGAAGAGCTACACAACTTTGAGAGAAATCAAGTGTGGACATTGGTCGAGAAGCCCGACAACAACCACAACATCATTGGTACCAAATGGGTGTTTCATAACAAGCAAGACGAAGATGGTCAAGTCGTCCGCAACAAAGCACGTCTCGTCGCCCAAGGCTACACTCAAGTAAAAGGTATGGACTACGGTGAGACATATGCCCCCGTTGCTAGACTTGAGTCCATCCACATCTTACTTGCCTATGCTAATCACCATGATATCACCTTGTACCAAATGGATATTAAAAGTGCTTTTCTAAATGGTGAAATTGAGGAGGAAGTTTATGTTAAGCAACCTCCCGGCTTTATCAATCCTAAGAAACCCGACCATGTTTACAAACTTCACAAAGCTCTTTATGGTCTTAAACAAGCTCCAAGAGCGTGGTACAAATGCTTGACCAAGTTCCTTATTGAAAAAGGCTTTGAGATTGGAAAGATAGATTCCACTCTTTTTACTAAAAGGGTTAATGGTGAATTATTTGTGTGCCAAATTTATGTTGATGATATCATATTTGGTTCGACTAACCCTCATTTTAGTGAAAAGTTTGGGAAGCTAATGTCGAAGAATTTTGAGATGTCTATGATGAGTGAACTCAAGTTCTTTCTTGGTTTGCAAATCAAGCAAACTAAGGAGGGAACCTTTGTTTCTCAAACAAAGTACACCAAGGACTTATTCAAGAAGTTCAACATGCAAGAAAGGAAAGGTATGAAAACACCCATGCCTACTAGTGGACATCTTGACTTGACCAAAGATGGCAAATCAGTTGACCAAAAGGTTTACGGATCTATGATTGGTTCATTGTTATATCTATGTGCCTCCCGTCCCGATATTATGCTAAGTGTGTGCATGTGTGCATGATATCAAGCAGCCCCCAAAGAATGTCATCTTAAGGCTGTGAAAAGGATAGTGAGATACTTAATACATACACCAAATTTTGGCATTTAGTATCCTAAGAGGTCTTCTTTTGATCTTGTTTGCTACTCTGATTCGGACTATGCCGGGACAAGGTTGATAGAAAATCCACTTCGGGTACTTGTCAATTTCTTGGTAGATCTCTTGTGTCTTGGTCCTCCAAGAAACAAAACTCAGTATCCTTATCCACCGCCGATGCGGAATACATTGCCGCCGGTTCATGTTGTTCTCAATTACATTGGATGACCCAAACTCTTAAGGATTATGGGATCAATGTGAAACATGTTCCATTGCTTTGTGACAATGAGAGTGCTATTAAGATTTCTCACAATGCCATGCAACATTCTCGAACTAAGCATATTGAAGTTCGTCATCATTTCATTCGAGATCATGTTGCTAAAGGGGACATTGATCTTAAGCATGTTCGTACCGATAAGCAATTGGCGGATATATTCACCAAACCGCTTGATGAGAAAGTATTTTGCCGATTGAGAGGTGAATTGAACATCATTGATGCTTCACACTTGGAGTAGGAACTCCATGTGGATACATGCAAGGCATGAGCCTATGACTAATCCTTGATTCTTCTCTTATGATGATAATCATATGTCTTGGATATATTTGTACCCTTGCATGCTATCTAACCCTTGTAGGTACTTGGATGAAACTAAATCCATGAGATTGCAATCCACTCACATCTTGAGCAACCTCTACATCACCAAGTTTCTACACCATGGTGGTTGAAGACAAGGAAGCATGAAACCTTTCAACATATCCTTTTTACAAATTCTATATCAAGTTTCATTTAGTATCAAATTTCATGTTTGTCATGTTGGATACACAAGTGCTCTTCCTTGCAAGACTAGCCCATGTAGGTAGATGAACTCAAACTATAAGTGGTGCTCCCAACCATTGATGCGCTACATCAACCTTGAGCACTCCACGCAAGTCCAACTACATGATCAAGTTCAACACCACCACCCAAGGTATGTTATTCCATCTTAGAGAAGCTTTACCCCAAGATATGGGTCAAAGCAGCTCAACAAGATGTGAATACATCAAATGCTTAAATGAAAAATGGTAACCCCATTTTGAGCTTTAACGATGAGTATGACTCATGATCAAGTGTTCTCACTTGACTCCTCAGTCAATATACTCTAATATAGGTGACTTTGTTGCCGCCCAATTCTAGATGAAGTTCTCTAGTGTTTTTGAGTTTTTGCATTTGTCCCTTGCATTTCAATTTTTTCCCCTTCCTTTATTAAAAAAAACTTCATCTAGATTTTCTTTTCTCTGTTTTGTTCTCCATTCCTGCATCCAATTCATTGCAAATCTTTCAGTTAATTCCTTGCAAATCTTTGTGAGATCTTATTTGCCTAGTGAGCTGAGGTGACCATTGCTCTTTCTCTGTGTTGAACTCGGTCACACGGATCTATCACTTTCGGTCAAACCGAACCATTTCGGTGCAACCGAAAAATATAACTCGGTGTCACCGACTTCACTACAGAGAAGACAATTTACCACTTGCACCCTGCACTTTTGTTCCAACTCCACTCAATGATTCTTGTCCTCTACCAGCATCATATTCTATATGCTGCTTTGCTCTGTGACTCAAGGACCAAACCTATTTTGACTCACACTCCGGAAGATCCCTTCTTGAAAATTGATGTCAAAGGGGGAGAGAGAGATCACATCAAAGCTTAATCACTTCAAAAGGGGAGAGAGTACTTCAACAGGGAGAGAGATAATCACATCAAAGCCCCCAGATCCTTGGTGTTCAAGAGGAGAGAAGACACATGTCTTTAAGAGGGGAAAGACATGTTAGTCTGTGTTATGTTCTATGATCTGATCTGCTTTTGCTCTGATTTTGTTTCCCTATTTTCTCCCATTATCCAATATAAGATTCAGGGGGAGAAAGACTGCTAGGGAAGGAAATCTTTAAATTTATTGCACATCTTTTACCCTTGGGGACATGTCTATATCCAATAGAGTACCTAGTACTCACTCTCTACATGTCATCCCAATCTTGGTACTCTTGTGGTTCTTTTGTTTGCTCTGTCTAGTATATATCTGTGTTATCTAACTTTGCTTACTGATACCCCACAAGTATAGGGGATCGCAACAGTTTTCGAGGGTAGAGTATTCAACCCAAATTTATTGATTCGACACAAGGGGAGCCAAAGAATATTCTCAAGTATTAGCAGTTGAGTTGTCAATTCAACCACACCTGGATAACTTAATATCTGCAACAAAGTATTTAGTAGCAAAGTAGTATGGATGTAACGGTAACGGTGGCAAAAGTAACAGTAGCAGTTTTGTAGTAATTGTAACAGTGGCAACGGTAAAGTAACTAAGCAAAGATCAATATGTGAAAAGCTCGTAGGCATTGGATCAGTGATGGATAATTATGTCGGATGCGATTCTTCATGCAACAATTATAACATAGGGTGACATAGAACTAGCTCCAATTCATCAATGTAATGTAGGCATGTATTCCGAATATAGTCGTACGTGCTTTTGGAAAAGAACTTGCATGACATCTTTTGTCCTACCCTCCCGTGGCAGCGGGGTCCTATTGGAAACTAAGGGATATTAAGGCCTCCTTTTAATAGAGTACCGGACCAAAGCATTAGCACTTAGTGAATACATGAACTCCTCAAACTACGGTCATCACCAGGAGTGGTCCCGATTATTGTCACTTCGGGGTTACCGGATCATAACACATAGTAGGTGACTATTGACTTGCAATATAGGATCAAGAACTCACATATATTCTTGAAAACATAATAGGTTCACATTTGAAATCATGGCACTCGGGCCCTAGTGACAAGCATTAAGCATACCAAAGTCACAGCAACATCAATCTCAGAACATAATGGATACTAGGGATCAAACCCTAACAAAACTAACTCGATTACATGATAAATCTCATCCAACCCATCACTGTCCAGCAAGCCTACGATGGAATTACTCACGCACGGCGGTGAGAATCATGAAATTGGTGATGGAGGAAGGTTGATGATGACAACGGCGACGGATTCCCCTCTCCGGAGCCCCGAACAGACTCCAGATCAGCCCTCCCGAGAGAGATTAGGGCTTGGCGGCGGCTCCGTATCGTAAAACGCGATGAATCCTTCTCCCTGATTTTTTTCTCCCAGAACATGAATATATAGAGTTGGAGTTGAGGTCGGTGGAGCACCAGGGGGCCCACGAGGTAGGGGGGCAGGCGCGCCCCCACCCTCGTGGACATCGTGTGGGCCCCCTGGTCTTGATTCTTTCGCCAATATTTTTTATAAATTCCAAAAATATTCTCCGTGAAGTTTCAGGTCATTCCGAGAACTTTTATTTCTGCACAAAAATAACACCATGGCAATTCTGCTGAAAACAGCGTCAGTCCAGGTTAGTTCCATTCAAATCATGCAAGTTAGAGTTCAAAACAAAGGCAAAAGTGTTTGGAAAAGTAGATACGATGGAGACGTATCATTTACTCAGGTTCATCTCTTCGTAAGCCAGCTTAAGGCCACAAGGTAAGTATATGCATTACACTCATGTGCATGATGATTTCTTGCTGATGTACATATTGTTTGCAAGAAGGAATCATGAACATGAAGTTACAACTTCATATATTCACATCATTTGCTCTGATGCATATAGCCAAGATACATGTAACACATTGCTTGCTCTGTCATGTTTATGCATTCACATGCTCTTACATTCCATATTGACATGATTGCATACATGTAGGGGGAACCTATGCATGTTATGTTGGGGAACGTAGCAGAAATTCAAAATTTTCCATGCATCACCAAGATCAATCTATGGAGTGATCTAGCAACGAGGGGAAGGGGAGTGCATCTACATACCCTTGTAGATCGCGATGCGGAAGCGTTGCAAGAACGCGGATGAGGGAGTCGTACTCGTAGCGATTCAGATCGCGGTTGATTCCGATCTAAGCGCCGAACCACGGCGCCTTCGCGTTCAACACACGTGCAGCCCGGTGACGTCTCCCACGCCTTGATCCAGCAAGGAGAGAGGGAGAGGTTGGGGAAGACTCCGTCCAGCAGCAGCACGACGGTGTGGTGGTGGTGGAGGAGCGTGGCAATCCCACAGGGCTTCGCCAAGCACCGTGGGAGAGGAGGAGGAGGGAGAGGGGAAGGGATGCGCCGAAAGAGAGACGTTCTCGTGTCTGTATGGCAGCCCAAACCTTAAGTATATATAGGGGGAAGGGGGCTGCGCCCCCCTTAGGGTTTCCACCCCCAAGAGGAGGCGGCCAGCCCTAGATCCCATCAAGGGGGGCGGCCAAGGGGAGGAGAGGGGGGCGCCCCACTAGATGGGCCCTAAGGCCCATCTGGACCTAGGGTTTGCCCCCTCCCACTCTCCCATGCGCCTTGGGCCTTGGTGGGGGGGGGGGGGGCGCACCAGCCCACCTGGGGCTGGTCCCCTCCCACACTTGGCCCACGCAGCCTTCTGGGGCTGGTGGCCCCACTTGGTGGACCCCCGGGACCCTCCCGGTGCTCCCGATACATTACCGATTTCACCCGAAACTTTTCCGGTGACCAAAACAGGACTTCCCATATATAAATATTTACCTCCGGACCATTCCGGAACTCCTCGTGACGTCCGGGATCTCATCCGGGACTCCGAACAACATTCGGTAACCACGTACATGCTTTCCCTATAACCCTAGCGTCATCGAACCTTAAGCGTGTAGACCCTACGGGTTCGGGAACCATGCAGACATGACCGAGACGTTCTCCGGTCAATAACCAACAGCGGGATCTGGATACCCATGTTGGCTCCCACATGTTCCACGATGATCTCATCGGATGAACCACGATGTCGGGGATTCAATCAATCCCGTATGCAATTCCCTTTGTCCATCGGTATGTTACTTGCCCGAGATTCGATCGTCGGTATCCCGATACCTTGTTCAATCTCGTTACCGGCAAGTCTCTTTACTCGTTCCGTAACTCACATCATCCCGTGATCAACTCCTTGGTCACACTGTGCACATTATGATGATGTCCTACCGAGTGGGCCCAGAGATACCTCTCTGTTTACACGGAGTGACAAATCCCAGTCTCGATTCGTGCCAACCCAACAGACACTTTCGGAGATACCTGTAGTGCACCTTTATAGTCACCCAGTTACGTTGTGACGTTTGGTACACCCAAAGCATTCCTACGGTATCCGGGAGTTGCACAATCTCATGGTCTAAGGAACTGATACTTGACATTAGAAAAGCTCTGAGCAAACGAACTACACGATCTTGTGCTAGGCTTAGGATTGGGTCTTGTCCATCACATCATTCTCCTAATGATGTGATCCCGTTATCAACGACATCCAATGTCCATGGTCAGGAAACCGTAACCATCTATTGATCAACGAGCTAGTCTCCTAGAGGCTTACTAGGGACATGGTGTTGTCTATGTATCCACACATGCATCTGAGTTTCCTATCAATACAATTCTAGCATGGATAATAAACGATTATCATGAACAAGGAAATATAATAATAACTATTTATTATTGCCTCTAGGGCATATTTCCAACAGTCTCCCACTTGCACTAGAGTCAATAATCTAGTTCACATCACCATGTGATTAACACTGACAGGTCACATCACCATGTGACCAACATCCAAAGAGTTTACTAGAGTCAACAATCTAGTTCACATCACTATGTGATTAACACTCAATGAGTTCTGGTTTGATCATGTTATGCTTGTGAGAGAGGTTATTAGTCAACGGGTCTGAACCTTTCAGATCCGTGTGTGCTTTACGAATATCTATGTCATCTTGTGGATGCTACCACGCGCTATTTGGAGCCATTTCAAATAATTGCTCTACTATACGAACCCGGTTTACTACTCAGAGTCATCCGGATTAGTGTCAAAGTTCGCATCGACGTAACCCTTTACGACGAACTCCTTTTCACCTCCATAATCGAGAAAATTCCTTAGTCCACTAGATACTAAGGATAAGTTCGACCGCTGTCATGTGATCCATTCCCGGATCACTATTGTACCCCTTGACCAACTCATGGCAAGGCACACTTCATGTGCGGTACACAGCATAGCATACTGTAGAGCCTACGTCTAAAGCATAGGGGACGACCTTCGTCCTTTCTCTCTCTTCTGCTGTGGTCAGGTCTTGAGTCTTACTCAATACTCACATCTTGTAACACAGCCAAGAACTCCTTCTTTGCTGATCTATTTTGAACTCTTTCAAAATCATGTCAAGGTGTGCGTTCTTTGAAAGTATCATCGGGCGTCTTGATCTATCTCTATAGATCTTGATGACCAATATGTAAGCAGCTTTATCCAGGTCTTTCTTTGAAAAACTCCTTTCAACCAACCCTTTATGCTTTCCAGAATTTTTTTACATCATTTCGGATCAACAATATGTCATTCACATATACTTATCAGAAATGTTGTAGCGCTCCCACTCAATTTATTGTAAATACAAGTTTCTAACAAACTTTGTATAAACCCAAAAACTTTGATCGCTCCATTAAAGCTTATATTCTGACTCCGAGATGCTTGCTCTAGTCCATGGAAGGATCGCTGGAGCTAGCATACCTTTTAGCATCCTTAGGATCGACAAAACCTTTCTGATTGTATCACATACAACCTTTCCTTACGAGAACTGGTAAGGAAACTTGTTTTGACATCCATCTGCCAGATTTCATAAATGCAGCTAATGCTAACATGATTCCGACGGACTTAAGCATCGCTACGGATGAGAAAATCTCATCGTAGTCAACTCCTTGAACTTGTGAAAATACTCTTTGCCACAAGTCGAGCTTCATAGACGGTAACCTTACCGTCCACGTTCGTCTTCTTCTTAAAGCTCCATTTATCTCGGATTTCATGGCTTCTAACCATTTGTCGGAATATGGGCCCACCATCGCTTCTCCATAGCTCATAGGGTCATCGTTGTCCAACAACATGACTTCCAAGACAGGATCACGTACTACTCTGAAGTATTACGCATCCTCGTCGTCCTACGAGGTTTGGTAGTGACTTGATCCGAAGTTTCATGATCACCATCATAAGCTTCCACTTCAATTGGTGTAGGTGCCACAGGAACAACTTCCTGTGCCCTGCTACACACTAGTTGAAGTGACGGTTCAATAACCTTATCAAGTCTCCACCATCCTCCCACTCAATTCTTTCGAGAGAAACTTTTCCTCGAGAAAGGACCCGTTTCTAGAAGCAATTACTTTTGCTTCCAGATCTGAAATAGGAGGTATACCCAACTGTTTTGGGTTTTCTATGAAGATGCGTTTATCCGCTTTGGGTTCGAGCTTATCAGCCTGAAACTTTTTCACATAAGCATCGCAGCCCCAAACTTTTAAGAAACGACAACTTAGGTTTCTCTAAACGGTGTCGTCTCAACGGAATTGCGTGGTGCCCCTTTTAAAGTGAATGCGGTTGTCTCTAATGCCTAACCCATAAACGATAGTGGTAATTCAATAAGAGACATTATGGTATGCACCATATCCAATAGGGTGTAGTTATGATGTTCAGACACACCATCACACTATGGTGTTCCAGGCGGTATTAATTGTGAAACACTTTCCACAATGTCTTAATTGTGTGCCAAAACTCGTAACTCAGATACTCATCTCTATGATCATATCACAGATATTTTATCCTCTTGTTACGACGATCTTCAACTTCACTCTGAAATTACTTGAACCTTTCAATAATTCAGACTTGTGTTTCATCAAGTAAATACACTCAGCATCTACTCAAACCATCTGTGAAGTAAGAACATAACGATATCCACTGCATGCCTCAGCACTCATTGGACTGCATACATCAAAATGTATTACTTCCAATAAGTTGCTCTCTTGTTCCATCTTACTGAAAACGAGGCCTTACAGTCATCTTTCGCATGTGGTATGATTTGCATTTCTCAAGTGATTCAAAATCAAGTGAGTCCAAACGATCCATCTGCATGGAGTTTCTTCATGCATATATACCAATAGACATGGTTTGCATGTCTCAATCTTTTCAAAAAACGAGTGAGTCCAAAGATCCATCTACATGGAGCTTCTTCATGCGTTTTATACCAATATGACTCAAATGGCAGTGCCACAAGTATGTGGAACTATCATTACTATTTTATATCTTTTGGCACGAACATGTGTATCACTACAATCGAGATTCATTTTAGGTGCAAGACCATTGAAGGTTTTATTCAAATAAACAGAGTAACCATTATTCTCCTTAAATGAATAACCGTATTGCGATAAACATAATCCAATCATGCTCAACGCAAACACCAAATCTCGATGGTAGAGGGAGCATGCGATGCTTGATTACATCAACCTTGGAAACACTTCCAACACATATCGTCATCTCACCTTTAGCTCGTCTCCGTTTATTCCGCAGCTTTTATTTCGAGTTACTAACACTTAGCAACCGAACCGGTATCTAATACCCTGGTGCTGCTAGGAGTACTAGTAAAGTACACATTCATATAATGTATATCCAATATACTTCTGTCGACCTTGCCTGCCTTCTCATCTACCAAGTATCTAGGGTAGTACTGCTTCAGTGACCGTTCCCCTCATTACAGAAGCACTTAGTCTCGGGTTTTGGGTTCAACCTTGGGATTCTTTACTAGAGCAGCAAATGACTTGCTGTTTCATGAAGTATCCCTTTTGCCCTTGCCCTTCTAGAAACTAGTGGTTTTACTAACCATCAACAATTGATGCTCCTTCTTGATTTCTACTTTCGCGGTGTCAAACATCGCGAGTTGCTCAAGGATCATCATCTATCCTTGATATTTATAGTTCATCACGAAGCTCTAATAGCTTGGTGGCAGTGATTATGGAGAATCATCACTATCTCATCTGGAAGATTAACTCCCACTTGATTCAAGCGATTGTAGTACTCAGACAATCTGAGTACATGCTCAATGATTGAGCTTTTCTCCCTTAGTCTTCAGGCTTAAGAAACTTGTCAGAGGTCTCATACCTCTTGACGCGGGCACTAGTCTGAAATCCCAATTTCAGTCTTCGGAACATCTCATATGTTCTGCGACGTTTCAAAAACCGTCTTTGGTGCCACAATTCTAAACCGTTAGCATTACGCACAGAACTATCGCGTAGTTATCAAAACGTGTATGTCAGATGTTCCGCAACATCTACAGACGACGCTGAGGTTCAGCACACCGAGTGGTGCATTAAGGACATAAGCCTTCTGTGCAGCAATGAGGACAGTCCTCAGTTTACGGACCCAGTCCGCATAATTGCTACTACCAACTTTCAACTAAATTTTCTCTAGGAACATATCTTAAACAGTAGAACTAAAGCGTATGACATAATTTGCAAAGACCTTTTGACTATGTTCATGATAATGAAGTTCATCTGATTATTGAATGAACTCCCACTCAGATAGACATCCCTCTAGTCATCTAAGTGATACATGATCCGAATCAAACTAGGCCGTGTCCGATCATCACGTGAGACGGACTAGTCATCATCGGTGAACATCTCCATGTTGATCGTATCTACTATACGACTCACGTTCGACCTTTCGGTCTCTTGTGTTCCGAGGCCATGTCTGTACATGCTAGGCTCGTCAAGTCAACCTAAGTGTTTTGCATGTGTTCCGAGGCCATGTCTGTACATGCTAGGCTCGTCAACACCCGTTGTATTCGAACGTTAGAATCTATCACACCCGATCATCACGTGGTTCTTCGAAACAACGAACCTTTGCAACGGTGCACAGTTAGGGGAAACACGTCTCTTGAAATTTTAGTGAGGGATCATCTTACTTACTACCGTCGTTCTAAGCACATAAGATGCATAACATGATAAACATCACATGCAATCAAATAGTGACATGATATGGCCAATATCATTTTGCTCCTTTGATCTCCATCTTCGGGGCACCATGATCATCTTTGTCACCGGCATGACACCATGATCTCCATCATCATGATCTCCATCATTGTGTCTTCATGAAGTTGTCACGCCAACGATTACTTCTACTTCTATGGCTAACGCGCTTAGCAATAAAGTAAAGTAATTTACATGGCGTTATTCAATGACACGCAGGTCATACAAAAATAAAGACAACTCCTATGGAGTCGTGATTCCTATTACAAGAATATGATCAATCTCATACATCACATATATCATTCATCACATCTTCTGGCCATATCACATCACATAGCACATGCTGCAAAAACAAGTTAGACGTCCTCTAATTGTTGTTGCAAGTTTTTACGTGGCTTGTATAGGTTTCTAGCAAGAACGTTTCTTACCTACGTAAAACCACAACGTGATATGCCAATTTCTATTTACCCTTCATAAGGACCCTTTTCATCGAATCCGTTCCGACTAAAGTGGGAGAGACAGACACCCGCTAGCCACCTTATGCAACTAGTGCATGTCAGTCGGTGGAACCTGTCTCACGTAAGCGTACGTGTAAGGTCGGTCCGGGCCGCTTCATCCCACAATGCCGCCGAAACAAGATAAGACTAGTAGCGGCAAGAAGAATTGACAACATCTACGCCCACAACTGCTTTGTGTTCTACTCGTGCATAGAAACTACGCATAGACCTAGCTCATGATGCCACTGTTGGGGAACGTAGCAGAAATTCAAAATTTTCTACGCATCACCAAGATCAATCTATGGAGTGATCTAGCAACGAGGGGAAGGGGAGTGCATCTACATACCCTTGTAGATCGCGATGCGGAAGCGTTGCAAGAACGCGGATGAGGGAGTCGTACTCGTAGCGATTCAGATCGCGGTTGATTCCGATCTAAGCGCCGAACCACGGCGCCTCCGCGTTCAACACACGTGGAGCCCGGTGACGTCTCCCACGCCTTGATCCAGCAAGGAGAGAGGGAGAGGTTGAGGAAGACTCCGTCCAGCAGCAGCACGACGGCATGGTGGTGGAGGAGGAGCGTGGCAATCCCACAGGGCTTCGCCAAGCACCGCGGGAGAGGAGGAGGAGGGAGAGGGGAAGGGCTGCGCCGAAAGAGAGACGTTCTCGTGTCTGTATGGCAGCCCAAACCTTAAGTATATATAGGGGGAAGGGGGCTGCGCCCCCCTTAGGGTTTCCACCCCCAAGAGGAGGCGGCCAGCCCTAGATCCCATCAAGGGGGGGCGGCCAAGGGGAGGAGAGGGGGGGCGCCCCACTAGATGGGCCCTAAGGCCCATCTGGACCTAGGGTTTGCCCCCTCCCACTCTCCCATGCGCCTTGGGCCTTGGTGGGGGGCGCACCAGCCCACCTGGGGCTGGTCCCCTCCCACACTTGGCCCACGCAGCCTTCTGGGGCTGGTGGCCCCACTTGGTGGACCCCCGGGACCCTCCCGGTGGTCCCGGTACATTACCGATTTCACCCGAAACTTTTCCGGTGACCAAAACAGGACTTCCCATATATAAATCTTTACCTCCGGACCATTCCGGAACTCCTCGTGACGTCCGGGATCTCATACAGGACTCCGAACAACATTCGGTAACCATGTACATGCTTTCCCTATAACCCTAGCGTCATCGAACCTTAAGCGTGTCGACCCTACGGGTTCGGGAACCATGCAGACATGACCGAGACGTTCTCCGGTCAATAACCAATAGCGGGATCTGGATACCCATGTTGGCTCCCACATGTTCCACGATGATCTCATCGGATGAACCACGATGTCGGGGATTCAATCAATCCCGTATGCAATTCCCTTTGTCCATCGGTATGTTACTTGCCCGAGATTCGATCGTCGGTATCCCGATACCTTGTTCAATCTTGTTACCGGTAAGTCTCTTTACTCGTTCCGTAACTCACATCATCCCGTGATCAACTCCTTGGTCACACTGTGCACATTATGATGATGTCCTACCGAGTGGGCCCAGAGATACCTCTCCGTTTACACGGAGTGACAAATCCCAGTCTCGATTCGTGCCAACCCAACAGACACTTTCGGAGATACCTGTAGTGCACCTTTATAGTCACCCAGTTACGTTGTGACGTTTGGTACACCCAAAGCATTCCTACGGTATCCGGGAGTTGCACAATCTCATGGTCCAAGGAACTGATACTTGACATTAGAAAAGCTCTGAGCAAACGAACTACACGATCTTGTGCTAGGCTTAGGATTGGGTCTTGTCCATCACATCATTCTCCTAATGATGTGATCCCGTTATCAACGACATCCAATGTCCATGGTCAGGAAACCGTAACCATCTATTGATCAACGAGCTAGTCTCCTAGAGGCTTACTAGGGACATGGTGTTGTCTATGTATCCACACATGCATCTGAGTTTCCTATCAATACAATTCTAGCATGGATAATAAACGATTATCATGAACAAGGAAATATAATAATAACCTATTTATTATTGCCTCTAGGGCATATTTCCAACAGTCTCCCACTTGCACTAGAGTCAATAATCTAGTTCACATCACCATGTGATTAACACTGACAGGTCACATCACCATGTGACCAACATCCAAAGAGTTTACTAGAGTCAACAATCTAGTTCACATCACTATGTGATTAACACTCAATGAGTTCTGGTTTGATCATGTTATGCTTGTGAGAGAGGTTATTAGTCAACGGGTCTGAACCTTTCAGATCCGTGTGTGCTTTACGAATATCTATGTCATCTTGTGGATGCTACCACGCGCTATTTGGAGCCATTTCAAATAATTGCTCTACTATACGAACCCGGTTTACTACTCAGAGTTATCCGGATTAGTGTCAAAGTTCGCATCGACGTAACCCTTTACGACGAACTCCTTTTCACCTCCATAATCAAGAAAATTCCTTAGTCCACTAGATACTAAGGATAAGTTCGACCGCTGTCATGTGATCCATTCCCGGATCACTATTGTACCCCTTGACCAACTCATGGCAAGGCACACTTCATGTGCGGTACACAGCATAGCATACTGTAGAGCCTACGTCTAAAGCATAGGGGACGACCTTCGTCCTTTCTCTCTCTTCTGCTGTGGTCAGGTCTTGAGTCTTACTCAATACTCACATCTTGTAACACAGCCAAGAACTCCTTCTTTGCTGATCTATTTTGAACTCTTTCAAAATCATGTCAAGGTGTGCGTTCTTTGAAAGTATCATCGGGCGTCTTGATCTATCTCTATAGATCTTGATGCCCAATATGTAAGCAGCTTTATCCAGGTCTTTCTTTGAAAAACTCCTTTCAACCAACCCTTTATGCTTTCCAGAAATTTTTTACATCATTTCGGATCAACAATATGTCATTCACATATACTTATCAGAAATGTTGTAGCGCTCCCACTCACTTTATTGTAAATACAAGTTTCTAACAAACTTTGTATAAACCCAAAAACTTTGATCGCTCCATTAAAGCTTATATTCTGACTCCGAGATGCTTGCTCTAGTCCATGGAAGGATCGCTGGAGCTAGCATACCTTTTAGCATCCTTAGGATCGACAAAACCTTTCTGATTGTATCACATACAACCTTTCCTTACGAGAACTGGTAAGGAAACTTGTTTTGACATCCATCTGCCAGATTTCATAAATGCAGCTAATGCTAACATGATTCCGACGGACTTAAGCATCGCTACGGATGAGAAAATCTCATCGTAGTCAACTCCTTGAACTTGTGAAAATACTCTTTGCCACAAGTCGAGCTTCATAGACGGTAACCTTACCGTCCACGTTCGTCTTCTTCTTAATGATCCATTTATCTCGGATTTCATGGCTTCTAACCATTTGTCGGAATATGGGCCCACCATCGCTTCTCCATAGCTCATAGGTTCATCGTTGTCCAACAACATGACTTCCAAGACAGGATCACGTACTACTCTGAAGTATTACGCATCCTCGTCGTCCTACGAGGTTTGGTAGTGACTTGATCCGAAGTTTCATGATCACCATCATAAGCTTCCACTTCAATTGGTGTAGGTGCCACAGGAACAACTTCCTGTGCCCTGCTACACACTAGTTGAAGTGACGGTTCAATAACCTTATCAAGTCTCCACCATCCTCCCACTCAATTCTTTCGAGAGAAACTTTTCCTCGAGAAAGGACCCGTTTCTAGAAGCAATTACTTTTGCTTCCAGATCTGAAATAGGAGGTATACCCAACTGTTTTGGGTTTTCTATGAAGATGCATTTATCCGCTTTGGGTTCGAGCTTATCAGCCTGAAACTTTTTCACATAAGCATCGCAGCCCCAAACTTTTAAGAAACGACAACTTAGGTTTCTCTAAACGGTGTCGTCTCAACGGAATTGCGTGGTGCCCCTTTTAAAGTGAATGCGGTTGTCTCTAATGCCTAACCCATAAACGATAGTGGTAATTCGATAAGAGACATCACGGTATGCACCATATCCAATAGGGTGTAGTTATGATGTTCGGACACACCATCACACTATGGTGTTCCAGGCGGTATTAATTGTGAAACACTTTCCACAATGTCTTAATTGTGTGCCAAAACTCGTAACTCAGATACTCATCTCTATGATCATATCACAGATATTTTATCCTCTTGTTACGACGATCTTCAACTTCACTCTGAAATTACTTGAACCTTTCAATAATTCAGACTTCTGTTTCATCAAGTAAATACACTCAGCATCTACTCAAACCATCTGTGAAGTAAGAACATAACGATATCCACTGCATGCCTCAGCACTCATTGGACTGCATACATCAAAATGTATTACTTCCAATAAGTTGCTCTCTTGTTCCATCTTACTGAAAACGAGGCCTTACAGTCATCTTGCCCATGTGGTACGATTTGCATGTCTCAAGTGATTCAAAATCAAGTGAGTCCAAACGATCCATCTGCATGGAGTTTCTTCATGCATATATACCAATAGACATGGTTTGCATGTCTCAATCTTTTCAAAAAACGAGTGAGTCCAAAGATCCATCTACATGGAGCTTCTTCATGCGTTTTATACCAATATGACTCAAATGGCAGTGCCACAAGTATGTGGAACTATCATTACTATTTTATATCTTTTGGCACGAACATGTGTATCACTACGATCGAGATTCATTTTAGGTGCAAGACCATTGAAGGTTTTATTCAAATAAACAGAGTAACCATTATTCTCCTTAAATGAATAACCGTATTGCGATAAACATAATCCAATCATGCTCAACGCAAACACCAAATCTCGATGGTAGAGGGAGCATGCGATGCTTGATCACATCAACCTTGGAAACACTTCCAACACATATCGTCATCTCACCTTTAGCTAGTCTCCGTTTATTCCGCAGCTTTTATTTCGAGTTACTAACACTTAGCAACCGAACCGGTATCTAATACCCTGGTGCTGCTAGGAGTACTAGTAAAGTACACATTCATATAATGTATATCCAATATACTTCTGTCGACCTTGCCTGCCTTCTCATCTACCAAGTATCTAGGGTAGTACTGCTTCAGTGACCGTTCCCCTCATTACAGAAGCACTTAGTCTCGGGTTTTGGGTTCAACCTTGGGATTCTTTACTAGAGCAGCAAATGACTTGCTGTTTCATGAAGTATCCCTTTTGCCCTTGCCCTTCTAGAAACTAGTGGTTTTACTAACCATCAACAATTGATGCTCCTTCTTGATTTCTACTTTCGCGGTGTCAAACATCGCGAGTTGCTCAAGGATCATCATCTATCCTTGATATTTATAGTTCATCACGAAGCTCTAATAGCTTGGTGGCAGTGATTATGGAGAATCATCACTATCTCATCTGGAAGATTAACTCCCACTCGATTCAATCGATTGTAGTACTCAGACAATCTGAGTACATGCTCAACGATTGAGCTTTTCTCCCTTAGTCTTCAGGCTTAAGAAACTTGTCAGAGGTCTCATACCTCTTGATGCGGGCACTAGTCTGAAATCCCAATTTCAGTCTTCGGAACATCTCATATTGTCGGAGTAATTGGACACGGGTATCCCGAAGACGACAAGACAATATTTCAAGACATCGGGGCTAGCAAAGCCCCTCAGTCCGACTGCCCGGCCGCTCCTGCCGGCTCCCCGTCCGACTGCTCCACCCAGCCGGCTGCCAGCTGACCGACTGCGCCGACTAGCCGGCTGCCGACTGCAGTCCGACCCGGCATCGACAAGACCCCGACGAGACGGCCATACCGCGGACAAGACAACCGTACCGCGACACCATCATGTATAGTGTCACTTGTCCCCTGGCACTATTCATGAAGTGACCTAGGGGACAAGCATGACATGCACCATGCCTTGCTCCCATACCTCCACATAGCTTAGATATTAAGCTACCCTCTCCTATAAAAGGAGACACACATCCATCCATCCATGAGGGACTCACATACACACTCACACAAGCAAGCTAGCTAGCAAGAGAGCTAGCTAGCCATCCATCCATCCATTCCCACGGGCAAGCATGCCCAAGCACCACATGCGGCCATGCTCATGGCCGGCCACTAAAGCATGCTTTGTGCATGCATATATGGAGCCAGATGCCCATGGCACTGACCCCAGACACAGCTCTAGGAGCACTTTGTACTGCCCGATGTACACCCCAGATATATATGCTCAGACATGCAGGAGTAGGGGTATTATCTCTCCGGAGAGCCCCGAACCTGGGTAAACTAGCGCGTGCTACTCGCTTACCCGCTCCCGGTCCTATCAGCAGCAGTCTTACCCTCACACAAAGCCCTTGTGGCATCTGTCGACTCACACCCCCCCGTGAGAATACCACGACAGTTGGCGCCCACCGTGGGGCGGTACTATCTATGCTACCACGCTGCTGCTGGTTTCGCAGTCCGGGCGGGACCATCTTCGCCGTCACCACCGCGGCGTCGCGCCGTCCCTCCGATAGCGGTCGAGGGCTCGATATCGACACGCCCTCGGAATGGCCGCTAGGGGCGGCACGTCCTCGCCGCCGGGACCATCTTCGCCATCACCGCCGCGGCGTCGCGCCGTCTCTCCGGTAGCGCTCGGGGGCTCAACTTCGACCCGCCCCCGGAGCGGCCGCGCGGGACGACGCGTCCTCGTCATCGGCCTCGCCGCCTTCTTCACCACCACCGCAACGCCGACCGTCCGTCCGTGCTGTTGCCGTCTGCACGCGTGCCCGTCTCCTCTCGCACGACGCCCTGCCTTGGTGGTGCCTCGCCCTCCCGGGCCCCTTCTCGCGCACCCGCGGCTTCGGACGGCCTCCGACTGGATCTCCTCCCCCTGCCGCAACAGCCGGCGCGCCGATGCAGGCCCCGACCATGTTGCCATGGCCATATGTCTCCTCTGCTCGTGGCCTCGACGGCTTCGGCCGGCTCCGGCCGCAGCCACACGCCCTGGCTCCCCCTGACGCCGCTCCCGTGGGACGGATCATAGCCCCATCATCCGCGCCCCCCGCGCGCCCGCCGGCTCGCCGTCGCCGCACCTGTCCGGCTCGCTGCGGGCCGGGTCCTCTGCTGCGTGCCGTCCCGCGGCCTGGAATCCGCACTGCAGCGGTCCAACCTCGTGCCCGAGCCGCACCCGCCCATGGCGCAGGCCCCGTCGCCCTCTGGCTCGGCCGCCCCGACGGCCGTGCTGCTCCTCCTCGCACCGGCCTCCCGCGCGCCCGAGGCTCCGGCCGGCCTCGCCGCGCCCGGCTCGCCTCCCGCGTGCATCTCCGCTCATGGCCCGGCCGCCTGCGTCGCTGCGGTGTCAGCTTCCCATGAGCGCGGCTCCCGCGCGCCCACCAGCCGGGTTGCCACCCCCTGCCGGCGTCCGCCTCCGCACCCGGCCGCCCTCGCGCCCCGCGGCTGCCCTGCCTCCGCCGGGTTCCCAAGCCGCCGGCCTCCGCCTCCTCTGTGCACCCGGCCAGGGTCGGCCCCAAGCCTCCCACGCCGGCTACAACCTCGCCTCCTCCGGCCGGCTCCTGCATCCCCTCCGCCTGGCCCCGCCGTCCGGTTCCCCGGCGGGCTCCTCCTCTGGCCGGCTTCGCCCGCCCGCCTGCTGGCACGTCTGCGCCCCCGTCGCCGATTTCCCGCGACGCCGGCCTCCCGCGTCGCCACCGCCTTCGTCCTCTCACGCCACGCACGCGCATCCCTCCGCCGCCTTGTGCCGGCCCGACCGCCTGCCGCCCGCGCCGGCTCCCCTCGCTCACCGCCTGCCGGTTCCCCCCCAACACGGACGACCGGCTCCGCCGCCTGCCGTCTCCGCCGCAACCCGGCCGCCGGCTTCGCCGCGACCCGGCCGCCGACTGCCGCCGTCCCGCCCCTGCCGACTGGAGAAAAAGAAAGGGCCGACTGCCCCACACGAGAAGCAAAAACAAAAAAAGCGGAGGGGGGGGGGCGGGTGAGAGAAGTCAGGGGCCGGCTGCCCAGGCCTGCTGAAAAAAAAGGAGAGAGAGAAGGGAAGAAAGAGGTCGGCTGGGACAAAGAAAAGGAAAAACTCCGTCTATCCGTCCGCCTGCTTCGTCACTCGGACGGCTGGACACGACCTGGCCTGCC
The DNA here is from genome assembly GCF_002575655.3 of Aegilops tauschii subsp. strangulata. Classification (NCBI taxonomy): domain Eukaryota; kingdom Viridiplantae; phylum Streptophyta; class Magnoliopsida; order Poales; family Poaceae; genus Aegilops; species Aegilops tauschii. The sequence continues at coordinate 432,974,220 of NC_053035.3, forward strand.
TGCCCGCCTCGACGCCTGGCTGGTCGAGCCTCGGCCCGAATCTCGGGGGCTACAGCCAGCGGGTGCGCTGACGCGCCCCCGCGAGGAGAGAAGACAAAGTAGTTGCCGGGAGATCCGGCCCGACTGCTCAGCAGTCGGCCCGAATCTCGGGGGCTACACCCAGCGGGTGCGCTGATGCGCCCCCGCGAGGAGAGAAGACAAAGTAGCTGCCGGAAGATCCGGCCCGACTGCTCAGCAGTCGGCCCGAATCTCGGGGGCTACACCCAGTGGGTGCGCTGGCGCGCCCCCACGGAAGATTGCAGACAAGAGAAGAATTTTGTCCGGTTGCCAGCAGCCGGCAGAAGAAGAAAAAGGGTGTTGTAAGATGCCTCGCCGCCTGACCGGCCGGGACCCTCCTTCGAGCGACCAGGGGCCCGAAGGCTACACCCAGCGGGTGCGCCGGCTCTCTTCGGCAAACTCCGCCTCGGCTACACGAAAACCAATGTGAGCTCCTCACCCGCAGATTTTTTCACCGCGAGAGCACGAATAACCTCGAGCGATGCTCGGGGGCTATCTCCGCATTTCATTACAGTTGCATCACTGTTCGCCCCGGCGCCAGCCAGAGTTGGCCCGGGGGCTGGCCGCTTGGCCTGAGATGTTAGTTCCCGCAGACGGCTTAGTAGCGTGCGCGGTATGAAAAGCCCACTCTTAGTCACAGACCGCAGAGCGGCTGTCCGACTGGCAAGAGTGAACGCTGAAGGCCACCCACGCGAAAAACGTCCGGGAAGAAAAACGCTTCGGGCGACCCGACCGTTTTCTTTATGAGTATCTACTCGGTTAAATTCGCTCCCAGAGTCTGAGTATTGTACACTCCACTCCGCGGCCCACTCTCAGCCACAGACCGCAGAGCGGCTGTCCGGCAAGCGAGAGCACAAGCCAAAGAGCGGAGGGAACATGAAAAAGATTGAAGGGGCTCGGACGAAACCGAGTCGGCACCCTCCGCATAAAACTTGCAGTGCTAAAAAGCAATCATTTGATATATCTGCATGGACTAACTTTGTCTTTTTGCATGATCATTTCCATGAGCACTCGCGAAAAAACCTCCGCTCAACTTTGCCAAGTTGACCGGAGGCTTGGGGGCTACTGTCGGAGTAATTGGACACGGGTATCCCAAAGACGGCAAGACAATATTTCAAGACATCGGGGCTAGCAAAGCCCCTCAGTCCGACTGCCCGGCCGCTCCTGCCGGCTCCCCGTCCGACTGCTCCACCCGGCCGGCTGCCAGCTGACCGACTGCGCCGACTAGCCGGCTGCCGACTGCAGTCCGACCCGGCATCGACAAGACCCCGACGAGACGGCCATACCGCGGACAAGACAACCGTACCGCGACACCATCATGTATAGTGTCACTTGTCCCCTGGCACTATTCATGAAGTGACCTAGGGGACAAGCATGACATGCACCATGCCTTGCTCCCATACCTCCACATAGTTTAGATATTAAGCTACCCTCTCCTATAAAAGGAGACACACATCCATCCATCCAGGAGGGACTCACGTACACACTCACACAAGCAAGCTAGCTAGCAAGAGAGCTAGCTAGCCATCCATCCATCCATTCCCACGGGCAAGCATGCCCAAGCACCACATGCGGCCATGCTCATGGCCGGCCACTAAAGCATGCTTTTTGCATGCATATATGGAGCCAGATGCCCATGGCACTGACCCCAGACACAGCTCTTGGAGCACTTTGTACTGCCCGATGTACACCCCAGATATATATGCTCAGACATGCAGGAGTAGGGGTATTATCTCTCCGGAGAGCCCCGAACCTGGGTAAACTAGCGCGTGCTACTCGCTTACCCGCTCCCGGTCCTATCAGCAGCAGTCTTACCCTCACACAAAGCCCTTGTGGCATCTGTCGACTCACACCCCCCCGTGAGAATACCACGACACATATGTTCTGCGATGTTTCAAAAACCGTCTTTGGTGCCACAATTCTAAACCGTTAGCATTACGCACTGAACTATCACGTAGTTATCAAAACGTGTATGTCAGATGTTCCGCAACATCTAAAGACGACGCTGAGGTTCAGCACACCGAGCGGTGCATTAAGGACATAAGCCTTCTGTGCAGCAATGAGGACAGTCCTCAGTTTACGGACCCAGTCCGCATAATTGCTACTACCAACTTTCAACTAAATTTTCTCTAGGAACATATCTTAAACAGTAGAACTAAAGCGTATGACATAATTTGCAAAGAACTTTTGACTATGTTCATGATAATGAAGTTCATCTGATTATTGAATGAACTCCCACTCAGATAGACATCCCTCTAGTCATCTAAGTGATACATGATCCGAATCAAACTAGGCCGTGTCCGATCATCACGTGAGACGGACTAGTCATCATCGGTGAACATCTCCATGTTGATCGTATCTACTATACGACTCATGTTCGACCTTTCGGTCTCTTGTGTTCCGAGGCCATGTCTGTACATGCTAGGCTCATCAAGTCAACCTAAGTGTTTTGCATGTGTTCCGAGGCCATGTCTGTACATGCTAGGCTCGTCAACACCCGTTGTATTCGAACGTTAGAATCTATCACACCCGATCATCACGTGGTGCTTTGAAACAACGAACCTTTGCAACGGTGCACAGTTAGGGGAAACACGTCTCTTGAAATTTTAGTGAGGGATCATCTTACTTACTACCGTCGTTCTAAGCAAATAAGATGCATAACATGATAAACATCACATGCAATCAAATAGTGACATGATATGGCCAATATCATTTTGCTCCTTTGATCTCCATCTTCGGGGCACCATGATCATCTTTGTCACCGGCATGACACCATGATCTCCATCATCATGATCTCCATCATTGTGTCTTCATGAAGTTGTCACGCCAACGATTACTTCTACTTCTATGGCTAACGCGCTTAGCAATAAAGTAAAGTAATTTACATGGCGTTATTCAATGACACGCAGGTCATACAAAAATAAAGACAACTCCTATGGCTCCTGCCGGTTGTCATACTCATCGACATGCAAGTCGTGATTCCTATTACAAGAATATGATCAATCTCATACATCACATATATCATTCATCACATCTTCTGGCCATATCACATCACATAGCACATGCTGCAAAAACAAGTTAGACTTCCTCTAATTGTTGTTGCAAGTTTTTACGTGGCTTGTATAGGTTTCTAGCAAGAACGTTTCTTACCTACGTAAAACCACAACGTGATATGCCAATTTCTATTTACCCTTCATAAGGACCCTTTTCATCGAATCTGTTCCGACTAAAGTGGGAGAGACAGACACCCGCTAGCCACCTTATGCAACTAGTGCATGTCAGTCGGTGGAACCTGTCTCACGTAAGCGTACGTGTAAGGTCGGTCCGGGCCGCTTCATCCCACAATGCCGCCGAAACAAGATAAGACTAGTAGCAGCAAGAAGAATTGACAACATCTACGCCCACAACTGCTTTGTGTTCTACTCGTGCATAGAAACTACGCATAGACCTAGCTCATGATGCCACTGTTGGGGAACGTAGCAGAAATTCAAAATTTTCTACGCATCACCAAGATCAATCTATGGAGTGATCTAGCAACGAGGGGAAGGGGAGTGCATCTACATACCCTTGTAGATCGCGATGCGGAAGCGTTGCAAGAACGCGGATGAGGGAGTCGTACTCGTAGCGATTTAGATCGCGGTTGATTCCGATCTAAGCACCGAACCACGGCGCCTCCGCGTTCAACACACGTGCAGCCCGGTGACGTCTCCCACGCCTTGATCCAGCAAGGAGAGAGAGGGAGAGGTTGGGGAAGACTCCGTCCAGCAGCAGCACGACGGTGTGGTGGTGGTGGCGGAGCGTGGCAATCCCACAGGGCTTCGCCAAGCACCGCGGGAGAGGAGGAGGAGGGAGAGGGGAAGGGCTGCGCCGAAAGAGAGACGTTCTCGTGTCTGTATGGCAGCCCAAACCTTAAGTATATATAGGGGGAAGGGGGCTGCGCCCCCCTTAGGGTTTCCACCCCCAAGAGGAGGCGGCCAGCCCTAGATCCCATCAAGGGGGGGCGGCCAAGGGGAGGAGAGGGGGGGCGCCCCACTAGATGGGCCCTAAGGCCCATCTGGACCTAGGGTTTGCCCCCTCCCACTCTCCCATGCGCCTTGGGCCTTGGTGGGGGGGCGCACCAGCCCACCTGGGGCTGGTCCCCTCCCACACTTGGCCCACGCAGCCTTCTGGGGCTGGTGGCCCCACTTGGTGGACCCCCGGGACCCTCCCGGTGGTCCCCGTACATTACCGATTTCACCCGAAACTTTTCTGGTGACCAAAACAGGACTTCCCATATAAAAATCTTTACCTCCGGACCATTCCGGAACTCCTCGTGACGTCCGGGATCTCATCCGGGACTCCGAACAACATTCGGTAACCATGTACATGCTTTCCCTATAACCCTAGCGTCATCGAACCTTAAGCGTGTAGACCCTACGGGTTCGGGAACCATGCAGACATGACCGAGACGTTCTCCGGTCAATAACCAACAGCGGGATCTGGATACCCATGTTGGCTCCCACATGTTCCATGATGATCTCATCGGATGAACCACGATGTCGGGGATTCAATCAATCCCGTATGCAATTCCTTTGTCCATCGGTATGTTACTTGCCCGAGATTCGATCGTCGGTATCCCGATACCTTGTTCAATCTCGTTACCGGCAAGTCTCTTTACTCGTTCCGTAACTCACATCATCCCGTGATCAACTCCTTGGTCACACTGTGCACATTATGATGATGTCCTACCGAGTGGGCCCAGAGATACCTCTCCGTTTACACGGAGTGACAAATCCCAGTCTCGATTCGTGCCAACCCAACAGACACTTTCGGAGATACCTGTAGTGCACCTTTATAGTCACCCAGTTACGTTGTGACGTTTGGTACACCCAAAGCATTCCTACGGTATCCGGGAGTTGCACAATCTCATGGTCTAAGGAACTGATACTTGACATTAGAAAAGCTCTGAGCAAACGAACTACACGATCTTGTGCTAGGCTTAGGATTGGGTCTTGTCCATCACATCATTCTCCTAATGATGTGATCCCGTTACCAATGACATCCAATGTCCATGGTCAGGAAACCGTAACCATCTATTGATCAACGAGCTAGTCTCCTAGAGGCTTACTAGGGACATGGTGTTGTCTATGTATCCACACATGCATCTGAGTTTCCTATCAATACAATTCTAGCATGGATAATAAACGATTATCATGAACAAGGAAATATAATAATAACCTATTTATTATTGCCTCTAGGGCATATTTCCAACATGTTACATGTCCTTCCAAAGCTTAACTTGTTATTCTCTATATCTTTATCTAAAGCTTTGATGTATGTTGTCATCAATTACCAAAAAGGGGGAGATTGAAAGCACAAGTGCTCCCTGGGTGGTTTTGGTAATTAATGTCCACATATCTCCTGTTGGACTAATGTTTTTATCTAGAATATTTCAGACAAGTTCAACAGATGGAGTGGCGTGGACAAGAGGATGTGGAACCCCTTCAAGGTGCTAAGGACAAAGGATTGGCTCAAGCTCAAAAGCTCAAGACTCTACATTTCACTTTTAGTGATCCAAGATCACATTGAGTCCATAGGAAAGTCAATACTATTAAAAGGGGATGAGGTGTTGCTTAATGGCTTGCTTGCTCAAAGTGCTTAGTGAGATGCTCCAAAACCCTCAACCACTTTCTCATATCCACATATGTCCCAAACCAAAAGTCAAACTCGGTCCCACCGAAACATTCTATCCGGCGCCACCGAGTTCACTTGACATAGCCACTGCCACAAACCCTAATCAATTCGGTCTCACCGATGGGATCCCGGTCTCACCGAGATGGGTTTGCAAACTCTCTGGTTCCTATTGCAATAAGATCCGTCTTACCGAGATTTGTAATCGGTCTCACCGAGTTTGCCTGACCAACTCTCTGGTTAGCTTATTACCAAAATCGGTCCCATCGAGTTTGTGTAATCGGTCAAACCGAGATAGGTTTTACCCTAACCCTAGCACATCGGTCCCACCGAGTTGATCATATCGGTCCCACCGAAATGCCTAACGGTCACATTATGAACTAAATCGGTCCGGCCGAGTTTTTTGATTCGGTCCCACTGAGTTTGTGATTTGTGTGTAAAGGTTAGAATTTGTGTGGAGGCTATATATACCCCTCCACCCACTCTTCATTCGTGAGGAGAGCCATCAGAACATGCCTACACTTCTAGCATACATTTTCTGAGAGAGAACCACCTTCTCATGTGTTGAGGTAAAGATATTCCATTCCAACCACATAAATCTTGATCTCTAGCCTTCTCCAACTTGCTTTCCACTCAAATCATCTTTCCACCAAATCCAAATCTGTGATAAAGAGTTGAGTGTTGGGGAGACTATCATTTGAAGCACAAGAGCAAGGAGTTCATCATCAACACACCATCTATTACCTTTTGGAGAGTGGTGCCTCCTAGATTGGTTTGGTGTCACTTGGGAGCCTCCGTCAAGATTGTGGAGTTGAACCAAGGAGTTTGTACGGGCAAGGAGATCGCCTACTTCGTGAAGATCTACCCTAGTGAGGCAAGTCCTTCGGGGGCGATGGCCATGGTGGGATAGACAAGGTTGCTTCTTAGTGGACCCTTCGTGGGTGGAGCCCTCCGTGGACTCGCGCAACCATTACCCTTCGTGGGTTGAAGTCTCCATCAACGTGGATGTACGATAGCACCACCTATCAGAACCACGCCAAAAATCTCCATGTCTCCAATTGCGTTTGCACACTCCAATCCCATCCCTTTACATTCTTGCAAATTTCATGCTTTACTTTCCGCTGCTCATATACTCTTGTCATGCGTGCTTGATATGTATTGTGAATGTTCAAACTTGTGCTAAACCTCCACCTCAACTTAAAGAAATTAAAAACTTCCACTATTCTTGCTAAGAGTCTATTCACCCCCCTCTAGACACCTCTTCTTGATCCTTTCAGATTCTTTTGGATCGCGACTCGGACGTGGGGTTTACTCCCACGACCTACCGGGCCCGCACTATATAGTCAGGCAGACGTCTACCCTAGCCGCCGCCGTATCATATGGTTTCGCACCACCGTTCCAGATCATTGTGCTGCCAAGCAAGTCTTCTCCATCCCTCCTTTCGGCGTGCATCGCAAGAAGGGACAGCAGGCCTCCGAAACCCCGCCTCCCGTGATCCTGTATGGGAGAGGGGCGAGCAGGTTTTTGGGGAGTGCACTCGCGCGACTGCTGGCAGCGACGACTTCGCCAACGACGTCTTCTTCCCCGACCTCAGCAACCTCATCCTCGACGACATGGCTGACAACGTCAACGCCGGCGGTGCTGCTCCCGCTGCACCATATGTGATTCTATCCTTCTTGTTCGAAATCGTGGTAGAATTCATGTCTCTAGTATGTGCCCTAGATGTGATTTGTTCTTCTACTATGCTAGTTTGCATGATTAGTTTAATCGCTGCTAGTGCTGTCATGATTTATCATCTGTTTATTCAGATTAAATCTCGTAGTAATTTGCTCATATTTTCAACATTCCAAAAACCTGATTATAGGCAATTTACTCCGAGTGGTTTTGCTGTGCATTTGAAGCCGCCTGCCTTTAAGGAGGTGCAATATAAGAGGTGGCGCACAAGAGCAGACTACTGGTTTCAGACCATGTGCTGCTATGACGCCACTAAGGGCAATCCTGAGGGTGATCTTAATCCAGCACAGCTGTAAGGTTTTGAGAAGATCGATACTCTCTTTAAAGGAGCTCTTTTGAGTGTTCTTGATGATTCCATTGTGGATTCGTATATGTCGTTTGACAACGGCAAGGACATGTGGGCTGCGCTCGAGGCCAAATTTGGTGCCTCGGACGCCAGCAGCGAGTTGTACGTCATGGAGCAATTCTATGACTACAAGATGACTGATGAGCGCTCTGTTGTACAGCAGGCTCATGAGATACAGTCACTCGCCAAGGAACTTGAGTACTTTAAGTGTGTGTTGCCGGACAAATTTGTTGCTGGGGGAATCATTGCCAAGCTTCCACCTTCGTGGAACAATTTTGCTACTTCCCTGAAACACAAGTGACAGGAGTTTTCCATTGCGGATCTCATTGGTACTCTTGATGTTGAAGAGAAGGCGAGAGCAAAGGATACACGTGCTCGAGTTGCTGAAGGAGCTTCTAGTGCCCACATGGTACAGAAGAAGAACTTCCAGCCCAACAAGCTCAAAAACAACAAGAACAAAACTCAAGGCAAACGCAAGTTTGACACAAAGAACAAGCCGTCACATTCTACCAACTTCAAAAAGAATTCTCACAAGAAGGGGAAGGGACTTTTCCATGTCTGCGGTGATACCAATCACTGGGCTCCGAAGAGTCCTAACCGCTTTGAGGAGCACAAACATGAGAAGAGCGGCAAGTCCGTTAATGTTGTCATCGGTGACACTGATATGAAGGAATCTGGGTACAATATTCTTCCTACCATCTTTTCAGTATTTCAATCTCCTGATTAGTTAATTGACACCGGTGCCAATGTACATGTTTGTGCTGAAGCCTTGATATGTCTCCAACGTATCTATAATTTATGAAGTATTAATGCCATGTTTACGACAGTTTTATATGATTTTGGTATGATTTGACTAGAAATAACCCGGACTGACGCTGTTTTCAGCAGAACTACCGTGGTGTTGTTTTTGTGCAGAAATAAAAGTTCTCGGAATGCGATAAAAATCAACGGAGATTTTTTTTGGAAAATATGAAAAATACCTGAACCAAAATCTACCGGAGGGGAGTCCCGGGGGGCCCACGAGGGTGGGGGGGCGCCCACCCCGCTGGGCGCGCCCTTGTGCCTCGTGGACTCCTTGAGAGTCCCCCTGACATGAAATCAACGCCAACTTCTCCTATAAATACAGAAACCTTCGGGAATTAACCTAGATCGGAAGTTCCGCCACCGCAAGCTTCTGTAGCCACGAGAAATCAATCTAGGCCCTCTCTGGCACCCTACCGGAGGGGGCCATCATCACCGGAGGCCATGGAGGAGGATCCCGGAGGGGCCATCATCGCCATGAAGGCCAAGGACCAGAGGTTGAACCTCTCCCCATCTAGGGGGGAGGCAATGGAGGAGGAAGCACGAGGGGGCGAACCTCTCCTCCTCTCTCTCGGTGGCGCCGGAGTGCCATCGGGAGGGGAATCATCGCCGCGGTGATCGTCTTCATCAACATCACCATCATCATCACCATCTCATCTCTTTTACGCGGTCCACTCTCCCGCACCCCGCTGCAATCCCTACTTGAACATGGTGCTTTATGCCACATATTATGATCCAATGATGTGTTGCCATCCTATGATGTTTTGAGTAGATATCTTTTGTCTTTGGGTCGATTGAGGATCTAGATTGGTATGAGTTGTATGTTTTATTTTGGTGCTGTCCTATTGTGCCCTCCGTGTCGTGCAAGCGTGAGGGATTCCTGCTGTAGGGTGTTGCAATACGTTCATGATTCGCTTATAGTGGGTGGCTTGACTGACAGAAGCATACACCCGAGTAAGGAGGTTGTCGCGTATGGGATAAAAGGGGACTTGATACTTTAATGCTATTGTTGGGTTTATCTTAATGATCTTTAGTAGTTGCGGATGCTTGCTAGAGTTCCAATCATAAGTGCATACGATCCAAGAAGAGAAAGTATGTTAGCTTATGCCTCTCCCTCATATGAAATTGCAATAGTGATTACCGGTCTTGTTAACAATTACCTAGGACAATTCCGCACACCGATCCATCATTATACCGCACTCGCTATTTATAATATTTAGTAATATATTCTAACTTTATGATAACAGCACCTACTTTTATGTTTTAGCTCTCCGATATCATGCAAAGTTATCCTCTTCATACCCACAACGTAGTCTTATTTCTCGTTTCTAGTTGGAAGCAAACGTTCGGTGTACGTAGAGTCGTATCAGTGGCAGATAGGACTTGAGAGAATATTGATCTTAACTTTAGATCCTTGTGGGTTCGACACTCCATACTTATCACTTCCACCTTTGGGAATTGCTATGATGATTCCCTGCACTTGGGGATTATCAAGCTCTTTTCTGGCGCCATTGCCGAGGAGCAATAGCGTGGGGTTGATATTCTCGTGTGTGCTTGTTTGCTTTCTTCACTAAGTAGATTTTGTTTTACCTTTTCGTTTCTGTTTAGTTGTGTGTGAAACATACAAAAAAATTTAAAAGAATGAAAATACAAAAAAAGATTTACTTGCTTCTCATGCCTAAAAAGTTTTTCAAAAAGAGAAGTGATTGGAAAGTTATGCATTGAAGAAGTGAGGGTCGACCTTGAGCACTTGTGTTCATGCTCATGGAAACAATGTAAAAAATTTCATGGAAGTTTCTCTGTAAATAATTAACCCCTTTGTGTATATCCATTGTATTATAAAAATAATGTGCCAAGCTTGGGTTTTAGGATGATTAGATTGCTTGTTTGCTACGTGCAGAACAAAAACATAAACTTTGGCTGTAGCGCGTGATTTTAAATTTTTTACTGGAAGGTCAAATGGGTCTGAAACTTTTTGCAAATTACTTATGTACAAAATTTTCAAATTTTCAAATTTATTTCATAATTTTTGGATTTACAGAAGTTTACTAAACTTCCAGATTACTACAGACTGTCCTGTTTTTGACAGATTCTGTTTTTCGCGTGTTGTTTGCTTATTTTGATGAATCTATGGCTAGTATCGGGGGGTATGAACCATAGAGAAGTTGGAATAAAGTAGGTTTAACACCAATATAAATAAAGAATGAGTTCATTATAGTACCTTAAAGTGGTAGTTTGCTTTATTATACTAATGGATCTCACAAAGTTTTTGTTAAAGTTTAGTGTGGATGAAGTGTTCGAAGATCGAGGAGCTATCAATATGAGAAGAATTAAGAGAGGCAAGAGTTCAAGCTTGGGGATTCCCAAGGCACCCCAAGTAAATATTTCAAAGGATACTCAAGCATCTAAGCTTGGGGATGCCCCGGTTGGCATCCCATCTTTCTTCTTCAACAAATATCGGTATACCTCGGTTTTTGTTTTGTTCACATGATTTGTGTCCTTTGTGTTTTCCTTTTTTTTCTTTAAGAACCATGCTAGCATGAGATAGCCCTTCATTTATTTATAGAATACTTTATGTGCTTCACTTATATCTTTTAAGTATGATCTTATAGGATTGCTCTTTGTGCTTCACTTAAATCTTTTGAGTATGGTTTTATAGAATGCTTCGTGTGCTTCACTTACATATTCTGAGCTTGGATATTGGTTAGTCTATATTAATTGTAGAATGATCCATGAAATTCACTTATATCTTTTGGAGTATGAATAATACTATCATCTAAAGCGGATTTGGAAAAGTGTCAACTTTAGGAATTAGTGATCCCACTATTCCGAATGAGAAGAATTATGCTTATATGGAGAGTAGAAAAATTTCTATGCTTGTAGATCATGAAAAGAATGCTTTATGTGATGGTTATATTGTTGAACTCATTCATGATGCTACTGAAAATTATTATGAGGGAGGAATATATGCTTGTAGGAGTAGCAATAATATCAAGTTTCCTCTCTATGTGCTTAAAGTTTTGAAGTTATACTTGTTTTGCCTTCCTATGCTAGTTGATTCTTGTTCCTATAAATTATGTGCTCACAAAATCCCTAGGCATAGGAAGTGGGTTAGATTTAAATATGCTAGTCATATTCTTCATGATGCTCTCTTTATGTTTCAACTCAATCTTTTATGTGAGCATCATTGAAATCATCATGCCTAGCTAAAAGGCATTAAAGAAAAGCGCTTGTTGGGAGACAACCCAATATTTACCCTTTCTGTTTTTGTGTGTTTACATGATTAAGATACTTTAGTAATCATGTTTTGTAGCTTTTGTTTCAATAAAGTGCCAAGCAAGACATTTGGGAAGACTTGGGTGAAAGTTAATGTGATCTTGCTGTAAAAAACAGAAACTTTGCGCTCACGAGATTAGCTGTCATTTTTTACAGAAGAGTGCTTTGGAGTTGATTCTTTTTGAAGAAGATTAATAGAAAAATTCCTCACGTCCACCAATTTATTTCATAATTTTTGGAGTAGCATAAGTATGGTTTCTGTTCAGATCATTACAGACTGTTCTGTTTCTGACAGATTCTGTTTTCATTCCATAGTTTGCTTGTTTTCTAGTTTCTATGGCTTATATTTCTCAATATAAATTGTCGAAATGATATGGTACAGTAGGAATTGTGTGAGAACAATTATGAACCTTGTCTTTGACAGTACCAAAGTGAATGGTTTACTCTTTATCATACTAACCCATCTCACGAAGTTCCGTTAAGTTTTGTGTGATTGAAGTTTTCAAGCTTTGGGTGAGATATCGATATGAGGAGAATAAGGAGTGGAAAGACCCTAAGCTTGGGGATGCCCAAGGCACCCCAAGGTAATATTCAAGGAAGACTCAAGCGCCTAAGCTTGGGGATGCCCCGGAAGGCATCCCCTCTTTCGTCTTCAAAACTATCGGTATACCTTACTCGGAGCTATATTTTTATTCGTCACATGATATGTGTTTTGCTTGGAGCGTATTTTCAATTTTACTTGATGTTTGAATACAATCATTGGATCTGAAATCTTGAATGAAAAAGAACCCTCCCATGGCTAGTGAATTATTTGACTACTCAGTGTTCTTTACTTATATCTTTTTTGAGTAGTGTGTCATTTACTCACGTGCTTCACGTATATCCTATGAGTATAATGGTTGAATGAATTGAATATCATAAATCTGAAATTATATATGTTTCATATGCTTATCCCATGGGGAGTAATGACTTCACATATAAGATGTAGAGGTGGTAAATTTATTGAAGGTTAGCAAACATTGAATTGGTCACTTGAACAATTCATGAAAGAATATTGAAGGAAGAGAGATTTCACATATAAATATACTATCTTGGAAATCTTTTATAATTGTGACCACTCATTAAAATATGACATGCTAAAAAGTTGATGTTGGACAAGGAAGACAACTTAATGAGTTATGTTTTCCTATATCCGAAACGTTATATTGTCCTGGATCATCCAACATGTTGAGCTTGCCTTTCCCTCTCATGCTAGCCAAATTCTTTGCACCAAGTAGAAATACTACTTGTGCTTCCAAACATCCCTTAAACTAGTGTTGCCATGAGAGTCCACTATACCTACCTATGGATTGAGTAAGATCCTTCAAGTTGTCATCGGTGCATGCAATAAAAATTGCTCTCTAAATATGTATGATCTATTAGTGCGAAGAAAATAAGCTTTATACGAACTTGTGATAGGGAAGAAATAAAAGCGGCGGACTGCATAATAAAGGTCTTTATCACAAGTGGCAATATAAAGTGACGTTCTTTTGCATTAAGATTTTGGGCATCCAACCATAAAAGCGCATGACAACCTCTGCTTCCCTCTGCGAAGGGCCTATCTTTTACTTTTATCTTCTACCCTTATACAAGAGTCATGGTGATCATCACCTTTCCTTTTTTTTACGCTTTTCCTTTGGCATGCACTTTGTGTTGGAGCGATCCGGATATATATCCACTTGGATGTAGGTTTTCATGAGTTATTATTGTTGACATTACCCTTGAGGTAAAAGGTTGGGAGGCAAAACTATAAGCCCCTATCTTCCTCTGTGTCCGATTAAAACTTTGAACCCATAAATATCACATGAGTGTTCGCAATTGTGAAAGATTAAATGATAGTTGAGTATGTGGAGTTTGCTGAATCAAAGCTCTGACATAGACCCTTCCTGAAAATAAGATGAATTGCAATTGTTTGATGACTAAGAGCAGTGTTTGTTAGTTTTCAAGAAAGTTTGTGATCTATACTTTAACATGTGAATAGCTTGTTACTTGATCATAAGAAGTTTTATGAGTTGAGCTACTATTATGATATATAATGATGCTAGAAAAAGTGATTGGAATTATCATTGATCAAACTTATGCACCTGCTAGAATTCCCACTTCATAAATTATTTCTTTTATCATTTACGTACTCGAGGACGAGCAGGAATTAAGATTGGGGATGCTGATACGTCTCCAACGCATCTATAATTTATGAAGTGTTCACGCCATGTTTACGACAGTTTTATATGATTTTGGTATGATTTGATTAGAACTAACCCGGACTGACGCTGTTTTCAGCAGAACTACCGTGGTGTTGTTTTTGTGCAGAAATAAAAGTTTTCGGAATGCGATAAAAATCAACGGAGAATTTTTCTGGAAAATATGAAAAATACTGGTACAAAAATCCATCGGAGGGGAGTCCCGGGGGGCGGGGGCGCGCCCACCCACCCCCCGGGCGCGCCCCTGTGCCTCGTGGACTCCTCGAGAGTCCCCCTGACGTGAAATCAACGCCAACTTCTCCTATAAATACAGAAACCTTCGGGAATTAACCTAGATCGGAAGTTCCGTCGCCGCAAACCTCTGTAGCCACGAGAAATCAATCTTGGCCCTCTCTGGCACCCTTCCGGAGGGGGCCATCATCACCGGAGGCCATGGAGGAGGATCCCGGAGGGGCCATCATCGCCATGAAGGCCAAGGACCAGAGGTTGAACCTCTCCCCATCTAGGGGGGAGGCCATGGAGGAGGAAGCACAAGGGGGAGAACCTCTCATCCTCTCTCTCGGTGGCGCCGGAGTGTCATCGGGAGGGGAATCATCGCCGCGGTGATCGTCTTCATCAACATCACCATCATCATCACCATCCTCATCTCTTTCACACGGTCCACTCTCCCGCACCCCGCTGTAATCCCTACTTGAACATGGTGCTTTATGCCACATATTACGATCCGATGATGTGTTGCCATCCTATGATGTTTTGAGTAGATATCTTTTGTCTTTGGGTTGATTGATGAGCTAGATTGATATGAGTTGTATGTTTTATTTTGGTGTTGTCCTATTGTGCCCTCCGTGTCGCGCAAGCGTGAGGGATTCCCGCTGTAGGGTGTTGCAATACGTTCATGATTTGCTTATAGTGGGTGGCTTGAGTGACAGAAGCATACACCCGAGTAAGGGGGTTGTCGCGTATGGGATAAAAGGAGACTTGAGACTTTAATGTTATGGTTGGGTTTTACCTTAATGATCTTTAGTAGTTGCGGATTCTTGCTAGAGTTCCAATCATAAGTGCATATGATCCAAGAAGAGAAAGTATGTTAGCTTATGCCTCTCCCTCATATGAAATTGTAATAGTGATTACCGGTCTTGTTAACAATTGCCTAGGATAATTCCGCACACCGATCCATCATTATTCCACACTCGCTATTTATAATATATAGTAATATATTCTAACTTTATGATAACAGAACCTACTTTTATGTTTTAGCTCTCCGATATCATGCAAAATTATCCTCTTCATACCCACACCGTAGTTTTATTTCTCGTTTCTAGTTGGAAGCAAACGTTCGGTGTACGTAGAGTCGTATCAGTGGCAGATAGGACTTGGGAGAATATTGATCTTACCTTTATCTCCTTGTGGGTTCGACACTCCATACTTATCACTTCCACCTTTGGGAATTGCTACGATGATTCCCTGCACTTGGGGATTATCAAGCTCTTTTCTGGCGCCGTTGCCGGGGAGCAATAGCGTGGGGCTGATATTCTCGTGTGTGCTTGTTTGCTTTCTTCACTAAGTAGATTTTGTTTTACCTTTTTGTTTCTGTTTACTTGTGGGTGAAACATACAATTTTTTTTACAATAATGAAAATACAAAAAAATATTTACTTGCCTCTCATGCCTAAAAAGTTTTTCAAAAAGAGAAGTGATTGGAAAGTTATGCATTGAAGAAGTGAGGGTCGACCTTGAGCACTTGTGTTCATGCTCACGGAAACAATGTAGAATTTTTCATGGAAGTTTCTCTGTAAATAATTAACGCCTTTGTGTATATCTATTGTATTATAAAAATAATGTGCCAAGCTTGGGTTTTAGGATGATTAGATTGCTTGTTTGCTATGTGCAGAACAAAAACAGAAACTTTGGCTGTAGCGCGTGATTTTACATTTTTCACTGGCAGGTCAAATGGGTCTGAAACTTTTTTCACATTACTTATGTACAAATTTTTCAAAGTTTCGAATTTATTTCATAATTTTTGGAGTTACAGAAGTTTACTAGACTTCCAGATTACTACAGACTGTCCTGTTTTTGACAGATTCTGTTTTTCGCGTGTTGTTTGCTTATTTTGATAAATCTATGGCTAGTATCGGGGGGTATGAACCATAGAGAAGTTGTAATACAGTATATTAACACCAATATAAATAATGAATGAGTTCATTACAGTACCTTAAAGTGGTAGTTTGCTTTATTACACTACCGGATCTCACAAAGTTTTTGTCAAAGTTTTGTGTGGATGAAGTGTTCGAAGATCGAGGAGCTATCAATATGAGAAGAATAAAGAGAGGCAAGACTTCAAGCTTGGGGATTCCCAAGGCACCCCAAGTAAATATTTCAAAGGATACTCATGCATCTAAGCTTGGGGATGCCCCGGTTGGCATCCCATCTTTCTTCTTCAACAAATATCGGTATACCTCGGTTTTTGTTTTGTTCACATGATTTGGTCCTTTGTGTTTTCCTTTTTTTTCTTTAAGAACCATGCTAGCATGAGATAGCCCTTCATTGATTTATAGAATACTTCATGTGCTTCACTTATATCTGTTAAGTATGATCTTATAGAATTGTTCTTTGTGCTTCACGTAAATCTTTTGAGTATTGTTTTATAGAATGCTTCGTGTGCTTCACTTACATATTTTGAGCTTGGATATTGGTTAGTCTATATTAATTGTAGAATTCTCCATGAACTTCACTTATATCTTTTGGAGTATGAATAGTACTATCATCTAAAGCGGGTTTGGAAAAGTGTCAACTTTAGGAATTAGTGATCCCACTATTCTGAATGAGAAGAATTATGCTTATATGGAGAGTAGAAAAATTTATTATATCTTTTGGAGTAGGGTGTTGCAATACGTTCATGATTCGCTTATAGTGGGTGGCTTGAGTGACATAAGCATACACCCGAGTAAGGGGGTTGTCGCGTATGGGATAAAAGGGGACTTGATACTTTAATGCTATGGTTGGGTTTTACCTTAATGATCTTTAGTAGTTGCGGATGCTTGCTAGAGTTCCAATCATAAGTGCATATGATCCAAGAAGAGAAAGTATGTTAGCTTATGCCTCTCCCTCATATGAAATTGCAATAGTGATTACCGGTGTTGTTAACAATTGCCTAGGATAATTCCGCACACCGGTCCATCATTATTCCACACTCGCTATTTATAATATTTAGTAATATATTCTAACTTTATGATAATAGCACCTACTTTTATGTTTTAGCTCTCCGATATCATGCAAAGTTATCCTCTTCATACCCACAACGTAGTTTTATTTCTCGTTTCTAGTTGGAAGCAAACGTTCGGTGTACGTAGAGTCGTATCAGTGGCAGAATGGACTTGAGAGAATATTGATCTTACTTTTAGCTCCTTGTGGGTTCGACACTCCATACTTATCACTTCCACCTTTGGGAATTGCTATGATGATTCCCTGCACTTGGGGATTATCACGCCTCTATGTTTTCTTCTTACCAGGTCACAGGGACTTCTCTTGTGCTGATGGGGAACGGGTCACATGCCGTCGTTCAAGGTATCGGTACGGTCGATTTGAAGTTTACTTCGGGGAAGATCTTGCGTCTGAAGAACGTTCATCATGTGTCGTCCATCAATAAAAATCTCGTTAGCGGTTCCCGTTTATGTCCAGATGGTTTTAAGTTGATTTTCAAGTCTAAGAAAGTTGTAATTTCTAAGTATGGACAATTTTTTGGAAAAGGCTATGAGAGCGGATGCTTGTGCCGCCTGTCTTTGTCAGATATTTGCACTAAAGTTATTAGTAATGTTTGCCACAATAATGAGTCTAATATTTGGCATTCACGACTTTGTCATATTAACTTTGTTTGCATGACGTGGCTAGCCAATATGAATTTAATTCCAAAAATCTCTACTCTCAAAGGCTCCAAGTGCCAAGTGTGTGTGCAAGCTAAGCAACCTCGCAAGTCCCATAAGACTGCAAAGGTAAGAGACTTGGCGCCACTAGAGCTTATACATTCTAATCTTTGTGAGATAAATGGCGTGTTGACAAAAGGTGGAAAGAGATACTTCATGACGTTGATTGATGACTCCACTATATATTGTTATGTGTATCTTCTGAAATCAAAAGATGAGGCTTTAACTTTCTTCAAAAACTATAAAGCTGAAGCAGAGAACCAACTTGATCGAAAAATGAAACGACTTAGGTCTGATCATGGTGGAGAGTACTTTTCGAATGAATTTGATTTGTTCTGTGTGGAACATGGTATAATCCATAAGAGGATGCCTCCCTACTCACCTCAGTCAAATGGGGTAGCCGAAAGAAAGAACCGAACTCTAACTGATATGGTTAACACCATGTTAGACACATCGGGTCTCTCCAAGGAATGGTGGGGCGAGGCGCTAATGACTGTGTGTCATGTCCTAAACCGAGTTCCCATATAGCATAAGACCATGACTCCATTTGAGGAATGGAAATGGAAAAGGTTGAAACTCTCTTACCTACGTACTTGGGGTTGTTTGGCGAAAGTCAATATACCAATTCCCAAGAAGCGCAAGCTTGGACCAAAAACCATGGATTGTGTTCTTTTGGGCTATGATCTTCATAGTATTGGCTATAGATTTTTTGATAATAAAATCTGAGGTATCCGACATGCATGTTGGTACGATTATGGAGTCGAACGATGCAACTTTCTTTGAGGACATATTTCCTGTAATTCGAGTTCATCAAATCAGGAGATACCTACTCCATCTAGTGAGGAATTCGCTGTAATTCCTGAACCCACCATTGCGATGGAACACGTTGAGAATCCTATTGAGGGTGACAATGGAACTCCTATGAGGAGTAAGAGACAGAGGACTGCAAAGTCCTTTGGTGATGATTTCATTGTGTACCTCGTGGATGACACACCCAGGACTATTTCAGAACCCTATGCATCTCCCGATGCTGACTACTGGAAGGAAGCTATTCGTAGCGAGATGGATTCCATCTTAGCTAACGGAACCTGGGAGATCACTGACCGTCCTTATGGGTGCAAACCTGTATGATGTAAGTGAGTGTTCAGGAAGAAGCTTAGACCTGATGGTACGATTGAAAAGTACAAGGCACAGCTTGTGGCTAAGGGTTATACCCAGAAAGAAGGTGAAGACTTCTTTGAAACTTACTCGCCCGTGTTTAGACTGACCAAAATTCGGGTGCTACTATCACTGGCTGCCTCACATGGTCTTCTCATTCATCAAATGGATGTTAAGACGACTTTCCTCAATGGAGACTTGAAGGAGAAAATTTACATGGATCAGCCAGATGGTTTTGTAGTACCTGGTCAGGAAGGAAAGGTGTGCAAGTTATTAAATTCTTTATACGGCCTTAAAAAAGCTCCCAAGGAGTGGCATGAGAAGTTTGAAAGAACATTAGCTGCCGCTGGCTTTGTAGTAAACGATGGTGACAAATGTGTGTACTATCGCCATGGTGGGGGCGAAGGAGTTATTCTTTGTTTATATGTCGACGATATACTGATCTTTGGAACCAAACTTGATTTAATCAAAGAGGTTAATGATTTCTTATCTCGTTGCTTTGAGATGAAGGATCTAGCAGTAGCTGATGTTATCTTAAACATCAAGCTGTTGAGAGATGAGAATGGTGGGATCACACTACTTCAGTCTCACTATGTGGAAAAGATCTTGAGTCATTTTGGGTATAGCGACTGCACACCTTCTCCAACTCCATATGATGCTAGTGTGTTGCTTTGAAAGAATCGATAGATTACTAGAGATCAACTGAGGTATTCTTAGATTATTGGCTCGCTAATGTATTTGGCGAGTGCCACGAGGCCTGACATCTCTTTTTCTGTGAGCAAGCTGAGTCGGTTTGTGTCAAAACCAGGAGATGATCATTGGCATGCACTTGAGAGAGTTATGCGCTATTTGAAAGGCACCGCGAGCTATGGGATTCACTACACCGGGTATCTAAGGGTACTGGAGGGTTATAGTGACTCAAACTGGATATCTGATGCTGATGAGATTAAGGCCACAAGTGGTTATGTTTTTACACTTGGTGGTGGCGCTGTTTCCTGGAAGTCTTGCAAGCAGACCATCTTAACGAGGTCAACTATGGAAGCAGAACTCACAGCATTAGACACTGCCACTGTAGAAGCAGAGTGGCTTTGTGAGCTCTTGATGGACTTACCTATGGTTGAAAAACCAATATCCCCTATCCTGATGAACTGTGATAATCAAACTATGATCGTCAAGATAAACAGTTCTAAGGACAATAGGAAGTCCTCAAGGCATGTGAAGAGGAGACTAAAATCTGTCAAAAATTGAGGAACTCCGGAGTTATTACGTTGGATTATATGCAAACTCGAAAAACTTGGCAGATCCCTTCACAAAGGGTCTATCACATAATGTGATAGATAATGCATCGATGGAGATGGGTTTGAGACCCACCGCATGAGTTGTCCATAGTGGTAACCCACTCTATGTGATCGGAGATCCCATGAAGTAGAAGTGGGAGACAAGCTGTTAGTCAGTTGAGAGGAGAGTATCCCTATTTTAAATATCCCACTCCGTGAAGATGCAATACTCTCCTGATCTGCATGGCAGGTTGATATTTATCTTAATGTGTTCCAACTGGCTTATTTGAGTAAGCAGAGATGTTGTCCTGCAGAGCATCTCCTAAGGAACACACCTGTATTTGTCTGTTAACGTCGCAGTCTGTGAGAACTGGGTGTTCTCTAATAAATTCATGAAAGGCCCTAGAATATGAGGTATATGCTCCACTCGCGGGGAAGCCTTGCGGCAGCCCAGTATCGGTCAAGAATTTGTGTGAAACTAGTCTCGCAGAAAACTTGTAGTTCAAGGCATACTCCACTATTCAAGTTGTGATCTAGTGTAGCATAAAACTCTAAGTGGAAGTTCAACTTCACAGTCTCCACTAAGCACCGGTATATAAAAAATGTTTTGAAACTAAATGATGAGATGTGCCAATGAGACTTTGTGCGGGATTGTTGGAATTTGCTAGATGACCTTTGGCCCAAAGCCCAACTAAAATTTTGAAATTCTCTTGGCCCATTCATGCACACATGTTAGTGGAGTGAGTGAGACTAAAGTTTAGTCCCACCACGGAAGTTGAGTGAGACTTGCGCCTCTTTATAAGGTGAGCTCTTCTACCACTTGTATGAGCATGAGAAGAGGAGACCTACACGCGCGCTCCTCCTCCTTGCTCGCCTCGCCACGCCACGCCTCGTCACGACACGCC
Source organism: Aegilops tauschii subsp. strangulata (assembly GCF_002575655.3). Taxonomy (NCBI): domain Eukaryota; kingdom Viridiplantae; phylum Streptophyta; class Magnoliopsida; order Poales; family Poaceae; genus Aegilops; species Aegilops tauschii. Next base: position 432,995,603 of record NC_053035.3, read on the forward strand.
GCGGGTTGCGGGATTGAGCCAAGCCGAGCCGAGGACAGAGCTATGCACGTTGTCTATATTTTTGCTGCTCGGGAGAAATTAATGAGTCATTAATTAATAATTAACGGACTCGTTAATTACTGAACCGTTTCTGATTCTTTTGGATCGCGACTCAGACGTGGGGTTTACTCCCACGACCTACCCGGCCCGCACTATATAGTCAGGCAGATGTCTACCCTAGCCGCCGCCGTATCATATGGTTTCGCACCATCATTCCAGATCATTGCGCCGCCAAGCAAGTCTTCTCCATCCCTCCTTTTGGCGTGCACCACAAGAAGGGACAGCAGGCCTCCGGAACCGCGCCTCTCATGATCCTGTACGGGAGAGGGGCGATCAGGTTTTTGGGGAGTGCACTCGCGCGACTGCTGGCAGCGACGACTTCGCCAACGACGACTTATTCCCCGACCTCGGCAACCTCATCCTCGACGACATGGCCGACAACGTCAACGCCGGCGGTGCTGCTCCCGCTGCACCGTATGTGATTCTCTTGCACTGATGAGAGAACGACCTCAGATGTGCCGATGATTTGGCCTAATATTTTACGATGCAATAACTTTCTAGATCCACTGATAAAAAATACTCCCAATTACACAAGTAGTACGCGTAACCTGAAGCAGGGGTGAGGACGACCAACGGACAATCTCTCAACACACGAGGAACCGCCCGTCGAAGTAGACGTAATCAGCACGCAACCCGTCCAGAACGACGGACCTCAAGCCAAGTGCAACTTTCATGCAGAAAGATCACACAAAATAAATAATAATGACACCCAAACAGGGCAGCTTAATATTCGATACACATGTTGTCTAACCTGTAGAAAATAACCTCTTTAGCTGGTCCTGATGGATACAAGTTTCGGCAACTAGCTTTTCTTCATTTGTCGTGGCTGTAATAGTATCGACTATTGTAGTTAAATTATGCGCGGTCATATCATCCTCTCCTCCTTGAATCAAAACCGTCATCCTCTCCTCGGTTTTGGGTCATCTTTTTCAGTAATATTTCCATCTATAGACTGAACGGTGATCACCAAATTTCCAGTAGCTTCAACCATGTTCTTTTTTGCATCTTCCGCTTCTTTTATCCTTTTCTGATGGTCTTTCCTCCAAGCAATGAAACACTCCTCACCCATGGGCACGAGGCTGCACAACTTACCCTTCTTGACAGTATATATGTGTGTGGGAAAATCATACACAACATCGTGCTTCTTGTACCATGGCTCGCCCAACAACAAGTGACATAAAATCATCGGTGCTGGAATCACGTTGCACAAAACCTCACAAAAATAATTACCGAACAAAAACGGTACCTTGGTTTGATGTGTGACAGTGAGCACTTCACGACCCCAACGGAACAAGTATGGTTGTGCTCGTGGTGTCATCGATAGATCTAGCTTCTCCACCATCTCAATGCTTGCAGCGTTGATCAAACTCACGACCTCGATTGCCATGGCACATGATCTCTCCTGTACCACAACATGAGTATGAAACAACACATCCCATCGACCTTCCTCCTCCAATTGAAATCCATAGCTTAGCTTCCATAATAATCCAGTCATCTACTCCGCAGTGTCGTGAACAACCTTGCTTTGATACCAACTGATGAGAGCACGACCTCAGACGTGCCGATGATTTGGTCTGATCTTTTACGATGCAATAACTTTCTAGATCCACCGATAAAAAATACTCCCAATTACACAAGCAGTACGTGTAACCTGAAGCAGGGGTGACGATGACCAACGGACAATCCCTCAACACACGAGGAACCTCCCGCCGAAATAGACGTAACCAGCACACAACCCGTCCAGAACGACGGACCTCGAGCCAAGTGCAACTTTCATGCAGAAAGATCACACAAAATAAATAATAACGACACCCAAAGAGGGCCGCTTAATATTCGATACACATGTTGTCTAACATGTAGAAAATAACCTCTTTAGCTGGTCCTGATGGATACAGGTTTCGGCAACTACCTTTTCTTCATTTGTCGTGGCTGTAACAATATCGACTACTGTAGTTAAATTATGCACGGTCATATCATGCACCATGTCCGTGTAGTGGGTACGGGCCTCGCCCATGGTGATGCCGGGATCCACCGACAAGGAGGGTGCCCCCCGTTCGTCCTCAGCCACGTCCTCCAATGGAACACACTACAAAAAAAAGACACATCCGTGACATTTTGGGCCGAACGAAATTTTTTCTGTCATACATATGACACTTCTATGACAATAATTGTGACAAAACCCGGTATCATCATAGATGTGGTGGGCTCCTACTTCTATGACAAAAAATCATGACAAAAAATGGGCTTTTCGTCCTGGGTGGGCCGGAGACGCAGCTGCATGACATTCTTTTGGCCGTCCATGACGGAAAAAACCATGGTAGAAGCGAGGGCGAGGAAAATTTCGGGGAGTTCCCGGTTACGGTGGGAGGTCGGGGGCCGAGCGATGCGCGTTTCTCTCGGACACGTACGTGCGTGTGTGCGAGGCGTTGGCTCTAACTGAACCTGAGCGAGGCGTTGGGCTCTAACTGAACCCGAGTGATTGCACTGCAGGCTACGCGTTACTGAACCCGAGCGAACGATCGATGGCTGTTAACTGAACCCGATTGAGCGATTCCTTCGCTACTGCTGCTAACTGAAGCCGATCGATGCTGCCTCTGGATGAACAGTGAGTGTTGCTGGGGGGGTTTGGATGAACAGTTCCCGGTGGGGGTGGATGAACAGGACCCCGTGGTGTTGCCTCTGGATGAACAGGACCCCGATCGATCGAGCCGCTTGGGGCTGGATGAACAGGACCTCGTGGATGGCAGGATGAACAGGACCACCCCGTGGAGGGCAGAATGAATAGTAGACGGTGGAGGGCTGGATGAACAGTAGCCCGTGGAGGGGTGGTTGAACAGGAGCCCGTGGAGAGGGCTGGTTGAACAGTAGCCGGTGGAGTAGCGCGTGGTGGAGGCTGGATGAACAGGAGCCCGTGGATGAACAGTCGCAGGTGGAGGCTGGAGGAGGTCGACGGTGGATGAACAGTAGCCCGTGGAGGCTGGAGGGGGTCGACAGTGGAGATGAACAGTGTCCCGTGGAGTCCCGTTTTGCGGTACGCCACACCCCTCCCGATGAACAGGACCCCCGTTTCGACCGTAGCGCTCCAACACAAGTCTGTTTCCTCCGTTTTGCGGTATGCCACACCCCTCCCGATCAACAGGACCCCCGTTTCGACCATAGGAGGTCCGTTTCCTCCGTTTTGCGGTACGCCAGACCCCTCCCGATGAACAGGATCCCGTTTCAAACGTGGCCAGTAGAACACAAGGCCGTTTCCTCCGTTTTGCGGTACGCCAGGCCTCGTTTCCATCGGCTGTTCCGTCCAAGCCCTCCCGATGAACACGACGACGCATTCCGTTCTGACCCAGCCGGTTGGCTCCCCATGAACACGACGACGACGCTATTTCTCCGTTCCGACCTAGCCATGTACACGAGCCCTGGCCGTACGTATGCGCGAGTAGGCGTTCGAGACCCTGCCCGTATGTACGTACGTGGCCGTATTTTCTTTCTTGCACACTGGCCGCTGTACGTACGTGTACATGCTACGTGCACGCCTCTACTACGACACGTGCGCGCCTCTACGTCGACCAGTATGTACGTACACGTTCGCGACCAGAATGACAATGCTAATTACGCTTCGACCAGGTGGGTCCCGACTGTCAGGCACTTCATTGCCTGCGAAGATGTAGCTGGTGGGTCCCAGCAGTCAGGGGGCGAATCGTTTTTTTGCCCGGACGCACTTCCTTGCATGCGAAGATGTAGCTGGTAGGCCCCCGCAGTCAGGGGGAAACGTTTTTTTTGCAAAATACGGTGGCCCGTCTGGTGGGTCCCCGCTGTTAGGTGGAGGAATAATTATTTTCCGCGTAATAAGGATGCACTTCCTTGCTGCGGCTGTGGACCCAGCTGTCAGCCTCTCCATGTACAGTCGACGTCCGATGGAAGCCGTTCCTTGACCACGTTGACCATGCCGCGCCGAGAGAACCAGGGCGGTGGACGACGGCGAGGCCTAGGAAGGGGATGACGCGGAGCTGGGGAAGACGCGACAGTGGAAGCCCGCGCGGAGAGGAGTACGAGGGTTCACTGGTTCGGCTGCGGTGTGAGGCTGCCGTCGCTGCAGGGCCTGGCCAGCGGTGGGAATAGTAGGGGCGGTGAGTTCTCCGCAGCAGCACAGCCGGCCACGGGAGGCAGGAGCATGCGGCACGACCGGCGCTGCTTTGGGCGGCTGGAGCAACAAGACCAGAGGTTGAAGAAGCACTACGGCCGTTGGATGGACATCATACAGTCACTGGAGCTAGAATCGTGCATATTGACTAAGTTGACAAAGCCCTCCGTCCCCGTCAACTTATTAGGCCCACAAGTCAGCCTGCCACTATACTGGGTCCTAGCTAGCAGGGGGAGTATTCATTTTTTTGTGCGTAATAAGGACGCACTTCCTTTCGTGCGAAGGTATAGCTGGTGGGTCCGAGCTGTCAGCGATGGTAACGTTTTTTTCACGAAATACAGAGGCCCTTTCGGTGGGTCCTAGATGTCAGGTGGAGGAATCATTATTTTGCGCGTAATAAGGAGGCATTTCCTTGCGTGCGGCCGTGGACCCAGCTGTCAGCCTCTCCACATACAGTCCACTTCAGATGCATGTCGGTCGTTGACCACGTTGACCAGGCCGCGCCGGGAGCACCAGGGTGGTGGACGACGACGAGGCCTAGGAAGGGAATGACACGGAGGCAGGGAAGACTCGGCAGTTGTTTCCCACGCGGAGGGGAGTACGACTATACGAGGGTTTACTGGTTCGTCTGCCGTCGCCGGAGAATAACAACAGGTGTGGGTGAGTAGAGGGATGGCTAGGCCAGCGATGGGAGTACGGTGGGGCGGTGAAGCCCGCGTGGCAGCACAGCCGGCTGCGGGGAGGAGGGAGTAGGCAGTCCCGCCGGCGCTTGTTTGAGCGGCTAGAGCAGGAAGAGCAGAGATTGAAGAAGCACGACGGCCGTTGGATGGACATCCAACAGTCACTGCTTGTGCGTCAACCTTTTTTTAGGAAAGCTTCAAATCTGTGGAAAACAGCATACAACCCATCTGCCATTATTTCTAATAATTTATAGCCCATTTGCTAATTCTGAAGGTTTTTTTGGAGCCCATATTCTTTTTGTTAGCATTACAGCCCATATTGTGGCCACGGTTAAAAAATTATACGAAATGTTGCATATTTCGGTGCGGTCCGAACTGTTTTTAATCCCGAAATTTCGAGTCACATTCAAACTGATTTTAAAATAAATGTATATCAATATAAAATCCAACAAATTGTCCATGCATAAAAATTAATGCAATTTAAAATCTTGAAATGAAAAAAAGAAATTTGAAAGTAATTGCCGGTTTGATGTGTTTTAAAAATGTACAGCCCATTTCTCATTACTGATAGGCCATTTTCTCGTCCAGTCGAATGAAGCTCTCCTCGTCTTGAAAGATTTGCAGCCCAATAGGCCTGACAAAGCGACTTACTTGGCAAATCACAAAAAAAACTGGGCTAGCCATTTTTAGAAAGAAAAAAAAAACTACTGGGCTGGTCTATGGTAAACATAAAAGAGAAGGTTGTCTAGACATGCCAGAGTGCCCCGCACAGCCCAGTTGACACCCTGCTTCCGTCTCAAAAACAAATTAGATAAATGCCACAACAAATATGGCGATTCATAAAAATGCCACTGCAATTTCGAAACTTTGAAAAATGCCACTGCAATTTTTGCAAACTTTGGAACACGCCACTGCAATTTGCAAACTTTGAAAAACGCCACTCCAGACTTCGAAAAATGCCACTGGGGATGGCATGAAATGGCATTTTTCAAAGTTTGGAAATTGCAATGGCATTTCTTAGAAACACCAGATTTGGAGTGGCATTTATCAAATTAACCCAAAACAAAAAATAACTGGACGAGCTGCTGGGTCCCTGATGTCAGCCGCTCGTTGTGCAACTCTCTCGTTTATTGACTACGTTGACAATGGCATGGGACCCAGATGTCAGAAATCCATTACGAGGAGCCATTTTTTTATTGGATTGAAATAAGGAGGCACTTTGCTTGTGTACTGCCATGACCTTGGCGGGTCCCTGCTGTCATCCTCTCCACGTACAATCATCTCCTAGTTGTGTACGCGTCAACTTGGTAGGCCCACAAGTCAGCCTCTAAACCCGTGGAGGATAAATACAACCCATTGAAAAAAATAACAGCCCATTCCATATGTTCAAACGGAAAGTTCAACATTCAAAGCAAAGTAACAGGTCTGATCCACATATAGAGTACTGAACTTCCACGTTGACAACCATCATAGCCAAGTTAACTATCTACTTCCACTAATACTCTAGTAGCGTACAAGTACTAACTTACTCTTAGCTAACTAGACGATGCCGGCCGCCATCTGCGGTACACGCTAAACGCCGGCACCGGCAGCCTCCGCCTCGGACTTGCCAGAGGTGCGATAGGGCGCGTTGCTCGCGCGCGTTGGCCCTTTCCATGCCGGCGTGGTCCACCGAAGCTTCGGCTTCTAAGCGGGAAACCCACTTGACGAGCTGGTAGTAAAAATCGGCGTCGCAAACGCGTGCGTGCCCGACAGCCTTCAGGGCTATTTGCCGGGCGCTGGCCCCCACGTAGTCGGCCCACGTGCGGGCGCTCTGCTCCCGACTCAGAGCGTCGGTGCACTGCTGCTCCATGTCCCACTGGCGGCGCTAATCGGCGATACGCTGCTCATCCGCCAAGCGGTCGCGCTCCAACAACTCCTGCTCCTCCGCCAAGCGGTCAGGATCCAACAAGTCCTCGATCTCCGCATTGCCATCTAAAGACCGATAGAATGCCTCCTCCCTTCGTCTGCCTTCCGGTGAAAAACTGAACACTAGTTCCGGCAGTGACCGCCTCCGGCCACGCCTATCGCGGACGGGCGGGGGCATGGCGGACGTGGCGAGAGCGAGGATAAGTGGCGAGCAACGTCGGGCCGGTGGGGGCTTATGAGGATAGGGCGAGTTGGGTCACGGTGCCACCATAGAAGGCCGAGAAACAGTACTTATAAGCGGAAGGTAGCGCGACGGTCATCGGATTCAATGCATAATGAAGCAGGCATGGCTTAGCGTGCCAGCTTGCCGTGGAAAACTAGAGGAAGTGAAATTCTGGCTGTGTCGTCCCGTCCCGTCCGTGCTGGGTCGCACGCCGGCCTTACGGTCAAACGAGTGCACTCGATTCATCTCCCTCCTTGTCAAGAATGATTCCACAGATTTAAAAGGCCCGCAACAATTAAAGCGCATCTTTTTTCGCATCAGTTAGCTGCCTTAATTACAGCCGGCTGCATGCGGGCACTCAAAATCGCTCGCAGCCAATACGCGGAGCAGCATGCAACGAGTCGCAGCCGAGGGCATTAATTGATGAACTTTAGCTGGGAGATAAGGCATTTGCGAACGTTTTCGCTAGCAGTTTCTTCAGATTCACATGGCATTTTCTTCAGAGCAGCTTGTCAGTTTCTTCAGAGGTAGGCATTTCTATTCAAAAAACTGCCACTTCGGATATTGCGTCGCAACTAAAACAGCCAGGAGCGCATTAGTAGGCTAGCTAGTGATTGATCGGTAACTTGTAAACACTGAGCGAACAGATATAAGGAACTGTTAATGCATCTCAATGATTCACAGATCATATACAAATATGTAGTTCCAAAAGCAAAGATCAGCCACAACTAAAACCAACTAGCACGATTCCCATACATAAGATCAACATGTTAATGCATCTCAATGATTCATAGATCATATACAAATATGTAGCTCCAAAAGCAAAGATCTAGAAAAAACATATGTTCTTCCTACTAACATGGATGCTTCTCTTGGCCAACATTCAGTATAGAGTGAATGACAAATTTGTTTGTGAAGTCTACAATTCCTCTTGCAAACGTAAGTGGTTTCACCAACAGCTGGAACCATGGGAATGAACCACACATGATGGAGGAACATCCACTGCAATATGATTTGGTCTTCTCTTGATCACACGGCGAGACTATTTTCGGAATACAAACTTTAACTTAGGCAAAATGATGCCTATTGTATAATCAGACCAAAGCAATGAAGCACCTAGTGTTGGCCAAAAATAGTACAGTACTACTTTTCTACAGTCCATGAAGTGACTATCCAATCTTTCTGTGTCTATTTTCAAATGGCACTGCATGCAGTGACTATACTATTCTCTTGTGCAGTTCAACCAAAATTGCGGTCACTTTGTGTGTTTGCTAAATAGCAACGGGCAGACATCTCTGTCTGCACAAATATCAAGCAGCTAGTAAACATATACCCCACCTTGTATTTTCGGTTTAAACATGTCTCTTCCGCTTAGATCTGCCATGTTTTGCACTGGACAATTTGATACAATCATGTTTTGCCCTGGACAATTTCATATTGAATTGATTTGCTTGTTCAGAGCAGAAATATAGTGCCTATTCTTCATCAGACCAAGGATATCCATGTTCGCAGTGATGGAAGTGGTGAAATCGATACAACCGAAATTGAGCATCCAGTCATTGAATCATGTCCTGCACCTCCAATGTAGGTCCACCCTGCCAATAAATTCACATGCAAACCACTAGTATTACTATCTAATGATAGTACAAAAAGAGTAGCAAGATAGTAGCAAACCATGTACCTTCATAGTGCCACCAATTGGATATAAAGGTTTGGGAGAAAACATGCTCCTAATGTTGAACCAGTTGGACTTTTTGTGCAGTTCCACTAAACTCGAGCATCCCTATTTGCATAGATATTGAAAGTGTGATTACTATAAAAGTGGCACTAGTTGAAGCATAGACTCACAAATATAAGCATTCCAATTTCTTAATGGGAAAAGGTAGCATGACTGTTTCTAACCACCTTTTTGAAGGAATAAATAAGGCAACAGAGGCTGATGTCAGAAAGGCATATATAGTTCTTTCTGAAAGAATGATCGATTCCTGACCTTTCCTCTTCTTTTAAGCATATTTTGTGTAGTTCAACTAAAATAAAATGCCATCACCGCCTTGACAATTCAGTGACACTGTAGAAAAGGAAATGACTTAACATTACATCATGATGTCAGGTATGTAGTCGGCAGGCATTAGAGACAAACTTACAGACCTCCTCCGATAACATAATGAACATTAATTTTAACAAAGGTGTGACTAGCTTTACCGGGATAATTTGAGTGAACTCTACTCCCTCTATTCCTTAATATAAGAGGTTTTTGCGGTTCAGTTTAAAGTACCCCAAACGTCTACTAGTATTTAGACAAACAGGTAGTAGTTTTCTTGAGCACATATCTGGGAAAGCTTGCCACCCTTTATTTATGTCCATACGCTAATGCAACACCATTCGAAATTTCGAATACTACAAATATACACTAATCCAGTGGCTAGTGCAACAGTAGAGTAGTTATTTTATTACAGGGTACAGTACAATGGTTTTACTGAATAGATTTCAATAAACTCTGGCACTGGAAGATTTCTATAAGAATTAACAATACAAAATGTAAAGGTAACACGTTTCAGCATTGGTATACTAGCTGTGCACTAGCATTAAACCAAATACAAAAGTCTGAAGGTAACAAGCATTATTAACTAATGACAGTATAAAAAAATTGCAAACCATGTACCTCCAAGGTAAATATCATTTCGAACTCGGGGGGACCTTAAAAATTGCTATCCCAATCTTGATAATCGATCAAACATAAAAACTTGATCGAACGAATCAAGAGAACAGCCGGAGGAGGAGGTGCCCACTCTTAACCTTTCCTCTTGTCTTCATAATTTTTTGTGCAGTTTAACCAAAATAAAATGACATCAGCGCCTTGGCATTTTGGTGACACTGTACAAAAAAATTAACTTATCTCATGAAAGTGGGTATGTAATCTATAAGCATTAACAATGCAAAAATCTGAAGGTAGTAACAAGTTTCATCGTTGGTATACTGGCTGTGCAACATCATTAGAATGCCTTAGTTGAAAAATCTTTAATACATCCACAATCAACAGCTAACCCTGAAATAATCCAGTGACATTAAATGTCATTGCTTAAATTTATCGGTGGCATTAGACTGAGTGTGGCATTAGTTAAATGTGGCATCACTTTAGCAGTAGCAGTGCTTGACTTGACTGCTGGCGTTGTACTAACAGCAAAAAAGTTAGACTAAGAGCATGCGAGGCCCATTCGAACAGTGGGCGCACCAGTACGATGTACCTCCACGGACGCATAGAGTGGTGAGGGAGGTATGGTTGCCCAGAGCAACAAATATCCAGGCAGCATATGTGGATTACGTCCCATTTTTGTTATGTTAGCCACCTTTTTCCTATGTGAGGACAACAAACCGATCGACCTGGTCATTCTCTATTGCGTTGTCATGCCTTTCTACCCTTCTTCAACCAAGAGACACGAGACTCGTTCCTTAGCTACTAATTTTCCCCTTCTCAACCTAGATGCGGGTTCGATGCCTACTCTCTTGGACAATACAGTCTCCCTTCCTTTCCTTATTCAACCCAGACATGGATTAGTCTGCATGAAGTAGGGTTTCCTTTAATAGTGCAAATTAAGGTTTTCGTCTGCATGACCAGCAGAGCAGAGGATAGCAAATTGGGAAGATGGTGGAGTGGAAAAAGATCCACATGCAGCGACATGGCAGATGGGGCAATAGAACAAGGGTATGGTTCAAAAAGAGGTAGCATACCTGAGGGTCGGCGGGAAGTGGCTTCGCTCGTGGTCATCGTCCTCCACACGCACTACGACAGCGAGCTTGGGGACGGAGGCCATCCCGCGCGGGCGGTAGGTCTGAGAGGACGGCCTTGTCGTCAGTGCGTGACCTCGCTCGCCGACGACGAGTGCGTCAACACTGCACGTCCTTTTCTTCCCCGACGGATCTGTGACCACCGGTGAGGAGGGAGAGAGAGGCCGTCTTTTTTAGATCTGGAGAGAGGGTGATAGTGTGAGAAGCAAGTGGGCAGCCCTTAGCAAGAAAGCTCTGAAGCTCCAGCCTATATATCTTTTTTATACTACTAGTACTAGAGGTGGAGTAGTGGTAGAGTAGTTTATATTTTCTCTGCAAACAGTACCAGTTAGTCGTGCTTCAAAACTGAACGGCACGCCATTAAAAAAATAAAGTCGAGAAATAATGCGGCACCTCGGGCCAACGCGGCCAGATCGCATTTTGCACGAGAAATTACACACGATGTTTCGTTGACATGTGGTCCCGTTCCAAGATGTCAGTGAGACGACGGCGAGTCCTTTTGTACAATTTCCGAAAGGACGTGTAGGCCGGGGCGCCTCTTCGTGTACCGTGGCAAACTGGCAACCGTCCACCGACTCTTCGCCTTTCCCTCTCGATTTGGAACTGCTGTCGCACGCTCTTCCTCCCTCCTCCATTTGCCTTCACCCTTCCTTCTGCCATTGTTCGATCGTCTTCTCCATGGAGGGAACAAGCCGGAAACGACCCCGTTATTCTTGGCCCGATCTGAAAGATGACGTGGTGGGGGAACTCATTGATCGGTGCGACGTCATCACCTCGGCTAGCATGGCAGGTTCGTTCAAGCCCATTCTCGACTCAACTAATAACATCATTACAAGGAACCCAAGGGTCCAGGAGCGGTTTGATCTCCCTTATCTTCTTCGCTATAAGCCTCTTCGCATGGGCGCGGACGACGGAGGCCTCGCCTTGTGCAAGTTGATGCCGCTTGATAATGATACGTGTGATGTCAAGATGCCATCGCTTAAGGGTAAGTCCTGGGCTGGCACAAATGGAGATTGGGTTGTTTATATTGGGTACAATTGCGAGTGGGAACTTTTGAATGTGTACACTCGTCAGCGGATTCCACTTCCAAAAATCTCCGAGTGCCCTGAGGTTGAGCACACAGATGATCTACGTACGTTTAAATACGATCATGGTGACTGTCGTCTACTGAACATAGCAATTTGTCGAGTTCCCAACCGCTCTTGGAATTACAAGAACTATCAAGTTGTTGCTATCTTCGACAAGCTTGTTGCCGTCCTTCGTGGTTCGACTGGATGGATATTGCTCAAAAATCAGTTTCTATACACGGATGTGTGCTGTGATGCAATTGAATACGAGGATCTTGTGTTTGCTGCCACCACTCGTGGCACTGTTTTTGCATGGGATCCTCGTAGTTTCGGTACGTTTGTCTTCCACCATAATTATAATTGTTTCATCCACATGCATGTGGGTTAGCAAGTTTCCCTTTACTAATTAACCTTCTTCTTGTGTTTCCAAGGTCCTGTGAACATTCCACCACCTATACTTGAATATTTTTATAAGCAAGAGGGAGATGACGATGGTGATGATCACGAGCATGAGGAGGAGCAGAACTTATATACTCAGTGGCGCCTGGCAACTAATTCCGATGGACCACCTCTTCTTGTCTCTATACAGTGCCCTCAGACTGTTACTACTGAGGAAGCAGGTGTTGTCTCCCATGGTCGCCCTCTCCTGGCCTATTTCAACACCCGTTGCATGGTATTCAGGACGGATACTAGTGTGCTAGCGCAAACACCTTCTCCCTGGTTCAGTATTGATAGTCTTGGAACAAACTCGCTCTTCCTTGGACCAAACTATCCAATGATGGTGAAAGGCGATCCAGCTGCTGTTGACACAACGTTACTACCATTTATGAGAAGCAACTGTATCTATACCTCGGACATTTCGGTGGTTCCCTACCCTGGTCCTGATATATGCCGCTTCAGCCCGGATGATCAGTCCTACGTTGCTCTCGATATTGACAATAGCTGGCCCTTCCCAGAGCACCTATGGTTCAAAGCAAGCGTTTCCAACACCGAGGATTGGTTGAGTTGAAGTTCATTTCATTGCTTGTTATTTGTTGTGTGATGAAAATTTTAGTATTTGCTAGAATGTTTTGTTGGAAATAATCTATAATCCAACATGTATCCTCGTTTCCGTTGTGTATTGATGACTTGTTGTATTTAATGAATGGTACATTTCAGTTGCGAATGCATGTCATAGACTCAATTTATGAATGGTTTTCGAGTCACTTCTTGGAGTGTGAGTACCGTAGTAGTATAGCCAGCATCCGTTTAGTATATGAAGTTGCCACACCACATAGAGCCAACCTAATATTGGAGTATGCTAGCCCTCCACCGGCACGCCGCTTCAAATGGCGGAGGAAGTGAGAGGTCGCTTCACCTTGTGTCCAGATCTGAGATGCCACGTGTACCAGATGAATGACTCCAAGTTCGACCACCGTGATGTTAGGTGCGATCCCAGGAACACTGTTGGAGAGACCCCCCTCATAATTTTCCTACATTGGTCGTTTGATTCATAGGATAGAATGCTATAGGATTTTTTCCCTATGTAATCATCTTTTAATTGGCAATCTAGCATCCACTCCAACTTTTGTTTCACTTCCTTTGTTCCTACGAAGAGAGTACTTGCTCTAAATGATGTGCCTCTGCAAGAGCCGCCTATATTTATTAACCATGCTCTAAAAAGGTGGACCAGCTTTGGCTATAGTAGTACTATACTAGGTTAGTAGGTGACCTTGCGCTTCGCTCTTCTCCTCTTCCGGAATTCGAACAATAATGATGGTACTACAGTAGTACTTCTGGCAATCTGACACCAAATGAACTGATGCACGTCCACCGCTTGTAAGCAAAAGTTTCTCCTCGTGCTGCGAGCCACCGCGCATGTGTTGGCGAGGGAGAAGGCGTAGTAAGCAAGCTTCTCGTCGTTCTGCGAGTTGACGGGACACATCAAAGTTATTTATTAGTACTCTTGGAGTAAACTCGCTCTTCCTTGGACAAAACTATCCAATGATGGTGAAAGCTGATCCAGCTACTGTTGACACAACGTTACTACCATTTATGAGAAGCAACTGTATCTATACGGCGGACATTTCGGTGGTTACCTACCCTGGTCGTGATATAGTAGGCCACTTCAGCCTAGATGATCAGTCCTGCATTGGCCTCGAGATTTACAATAGCTGGCCCTTCCCAGAGAATCACTTGTGGTTCAAAGCAAGCGTTTCCAACGCCGAGGATTGGTTGAGTTGAAGTTCATTTCATTGCTTGTTGTTTGTTGTGTGATGAAAACTTTAGTATTTATAATCTATCCTCGTTGTTGTTGTGGGTTGATGACTTGTTCTATGTAATAAAATGATATGCCTGTGATAAACTTACTAAATTTATGAATGGCTATCGAGTCGCTTCTCTGAGTGGGTGCTGCGACGAGGCAAAAAAATATTTTTTGAATACATAATTGTACGTGCATTGCAACAGGTTATCTGATGAGGCCAATCAACAATAGTACACTATTTGTACTAGCTTCACATGCTGCACTATCTCTACGTCTACGTACGTAATACAACAATTTTTAAACTTGAGACCAGCTACCCATCCTCACAAAGAACACTTTTTAACCTAGCACAGACTCCAGGAAATTTGGCCACAATGTGAGGTGGGCCATATGTTAATGTGTTCGCTGTACATAACCAGCACCTCGAATCCTCGATACTACTACTATAAGTAGTACTAGGAGTAGTAGGGTGGCATGGGCCAGAACAAGCATTCACATCCAGGAGTACGGCACACACCACCAGCACGACTTCCATCTGACACCATATTTTTTGGAGTCCGTGCTGCAGCAATCTCTTCAACTTAGTCGTTTCTCTAACTCAGCCATCGTGCGGCGGGCGAGGTGGGGGTTTGCCGATAGTCGGTTTCCTCAACTGCGGTCCCACTTGTAAGGCCAACTCCAACGCACGACCCCAAACGAACCTCTGTTTTGCCAGGATTCTGTTCGTTTGGGTAGGGCAATGGGGTCGTGTCCGGTCCATTTCTCGGATGCGGTGGTCATGCGCCGAACGCGCGACCGCATCCCGGCCGCGTACATTTTTCTTTGCAAACACATATCTTTTTTCATCATTGATTTTTTGGTACATGGAAATACATCACCAAAATTTTGATTAGAAAAGCAAGACCAAAGAAAACAAGAACCACAAGAATACATTTTAGAAGATATCCAACTTCCATAACTGCTCCTGTAAGTTGGATTAGTGCCTTCTCGATGCATTCATTGTTGATCTGCGGTGGCTCAATCTTGCGTGCTTCTTTCTTCTTCGAGTGTAAAGATGTAGACGTGTCTAGCCTCTATTCTATCAACAAGTGCACTAGTCTCATCTCTAGCCTCTATGCTAGCTAAAAGTGCTAGAACATCTACTAAATTGTGCTCTATCAATATATCATTGTACTCTTCTTCCCAATACCAAAACTTGCATCCATTCTACATAATAAAATTCTAAGTTAGCACAACTAGTCTAATCCGAGAGCACAACTGTCGTGGAATAGTCACGGCAGATACCCTTGTGAAAGGACTTAGTCGTGGAGCCATCGCAACTACGAAGCTTAAAGGGGTTAAAGCGGGACAAAGGACACGAGGGTTATACTGGTTCGGCCCCTTACGATGAAGGTAAAAGCCTACTCCAGTTGAGGTGGAATTACTAGGGTTTCAATGACCAGGGAGCGAATCCGCTATGCCTGGCTACCGATTTGATGTTATCTCCCTTAAGCCGCCGGCGGGTCATCCCCTTATATACACGGGCTGACGCCCCGCGGCCTACAGAGTCTCGGCCGGCTTATAAACAGTATTCGGCTCGGTAACTAGTTAATCTTGCCTTACAACACAAGTCACGCCATTACGGCGGTTTATCACTACAGGCCTTAAATCACCTACGGGCTTTAGGCCCTTTATTGAACCGCCATATTCAAGCTTTGATATTGGGCTTCATATGATGAATTACCATAACGTAACCCGGGCCCTCCTGGGCGGGTTACGCCAGTAGTTATATCCCCAACATTAGGCCCCAGATTGATTTGAACTGGTTCATGTCGATCTTCAATACCTTAAGAAGAAAACTTCTGGCTTCTGTCTGTGCAAAAGTTATGACCCGCCGTGACGTCATCTTCTGGATTCCTGATAACCCGCCATGACGTCATCTTCCATTACATTCATTTTTTATTCTGTCATATCCCAATGGATCTTTATCTTAATAACCATCCCAAAAATCGAGGCGTCGGAGCCGCTGGGTAATCAAGTTTTTGGCCTCCTCGTTTTTCGCGCCCACTTATCAGTCCTCCCTTATAAATAAGCACGACCAGGTCTTTTCTCATTCTCCCCCTTCCTATCGTCTTCCTCCTCTCTCGACCTTGCTGCCACTCGAGCTCCCCCGCCGCCGCCGTAACAGAGCACCTCATCTTCGTCGATCTTGGCCGCTGCATCAACCTGAATCGACCAGAGAACAGCGGCGATTCTCCGCAGTGAATCTGCAGCCGTAAGTCTCCTCCTTCTCGAACGTCAGATCTGCATTAGGGTTTCCAAGTTCTTCCCTGTTCTTCGTGGTCCATCACGGTTTCTTCGTAGTTCTTCCACTGCGGCCTTATTTGATCCAAAAGTAATATGGAAACTTATGTGGTAGTTATTTCGCGTCCATTTTTAATACTGGCAGATCCCTTTCCTTCGTGCACAGGCCTCACTAGAACTCACGAACTCATCTGTACCTGTTTTTAGGTCTAGAATATCTTCTTTTCTGAACAACCATTTGATCCAAAATAACAGCTGCAACTTGTGAAACTCGTTTGTGCGACACTTAGGCAAAAACTATATCCGTTATCCATGACGGCTCTTACCGCCGGCTTAACGAGGCAATGCTCAACGAATGATCCTGATCACTCATAGTGGATTTAAATAATCTAATTGCTACTATTTCCCATGGCGGCTTAAACAATCTCACACAATTAGCCATATATCATTAGGCCCCTTCGTAAGCCGCCATCTTGAATATGAATTGAAGTATTTTCTCCGGCTTAAATTTGAACCGGAAATTTTTATTTTGTCATAGGCTTCCATCCTTCATAATGCCGCCCAAGGCTCCCAAAGCACCCATCACATGTAACTGGGTTAAATCCACCGTCACTGATAGCATCTTAGCTGATTTTGTAAAGACTGGTTATCTGCCGAAGAAAGAGGTCATGTCCTATCGTGCTCCTGATCCGTCAGAAGAAAAACCTCAACCCAAGGATGGGGAAGTTGTCATCTTTACTGATCACATGAACCGGGGCTTTGCTCCACCCGGCTCAAAAAAATTCAGAGACGTCCTGCACTTTTTTGACCTGCGACCTCAAGACATCGGACCCAATTCCGTGTCAAATATCTGCAATTTCCAAGTGTTCTGTGAGGTGTACCTTGGAGAAGAACCCAGCTTATTACTCTTTAGAGAGTTATTTTATCTGAACCGCCAAAACGAATGTGCCAATGGGCCCAGCTTGGAACTCGGCGGAATCTCAATCCAATGATGGAGAGATTGTCTCTTCCCTTATGCTGAGCCGCCAAGTCACCCTAAAGATTGGAACCAGACGTAGTTCTACTGTCAAGACACTTCTCCGGCTGATGAGAACCCTCTGCCCGGCTTTCGCGCCCTGCGACTGGAGTCAAATCACCCCTTGCCAGATAAATTATCTCCAGCTGAACGTCAACCACTTGCTCCCACCATCAACAAGATCAAAGCTCTTCTAGGGAACGGCCTAAATGGCATTGATCTGGTCCAGGTTTGGATTGCCTGGCGGGTTATCCCCTTAAGCCGCCGCCCCGGCTTGATGTGCGATTACACTGGCCTGAACAATGATCCTCTACGGCACAGTCCCGACGACTTACCCGAAGACGTTGTTGATGACATGACCAAGTCTCTTCTGAACGAAAGCCTGGCCGATTGCGGGAAAGTGGGCTTAAGCCCTTTCTGCAAAGCTAACCCAGCTCCAGCGGTAAGCCATTGACTTGAGCATTTTACTTCCCACCTTGATAATGTTGTCTTTACTCAAAAACCTTTGTTGCAATTTGCAGGCTGATGACAAATTTTGGAAGGTCAAGTATGACCATGAGGCTGCAAAGAGAGCCAGAAAAGCTAAGAAAGCCGCCAGGAAAGCCGCTCCCCGTCAGAAGGGAAGCAAGCCTAGCGCCTCGGATATGTTTCACCTGGACGATACCTCCGAGTCAGAGGTAGCTCTTGACTCTTTAGGTTCCTTTTTTAACCATCTTATTGACACTGATTATCAGCAGGAGGATACAGGAGCGAGTACTGCAGTGATTGAAGAGGTAACTATAATTTCCTCCGACTCCGAGCCTTTGCCGAGAGAGAAAGTCCGAAGAGTAACCCGGAAAGTAAGATTTTCACATCCTTTAGCTTATCAAGATCCTCAATTTCTTTTGAAGCGACAGATTCATGAAAGTCGGAGGCAGACCCGGACCAACAAAGATGCAGACCTCTCCTCCGGCTTACCTGATGCAACAAGAAAACGCCAGACTGAGGTTACCTCCGATTTACATTCTTTGTATCCTTTAGCGGGTTTCACTCGTCAATCACTCAATTTTTCTGACTCAAACTATCAGGGGACTTCACCTTCTTCCGGCGACTCAATGCAATCTAACATGCCGGCTTTCAAAACCGCCCCAGGGTAATGATAATCTGTTTATCTTGTGTTTATCTTACTCATGTTTTTGTACTAACCCTTTGATTCCCAGTGTGCAAGTGAAGCCCAGCAAGAAGGCAAGGAGAAGTAAGCCAGCCGATGAGCCGATCTTGGCTAAATCGGAGCTCAGAGCGGCTGCTGCCGATACTTCCGTTCCTGAGCCGCCGCCTGAACCAGCTCATGACGCTCCAACTTCCACCACTGATCCATCTGTCGAACAAACTATGGAAGGCTCTGAAAACCCGGAGATCCCCAGCTCGGCCATGATGGATGACCCGGAGGTCGAAATCATCCAGAAGGACTATGTTGAACCGGGGAGACCTACCGCACTGGCCAAATGTTCTGCCAAAGAAGAACTTCTGGAACGCCGCAAAGCCAAACTGAACGTTACTAATTATGCTCATCTGAGTATTGGAGACATCGTCACTGGCTATCTGAATCAAGTGCACAACAGCCGTGACTTGGAAATTGACATGGTGAAGCAGATTCACCAAAAATCTGAGGTATAATTTTCATTGCTTATTCCTTAGTTATCTTAACTCTACCAGCCCCCAAGTCTACTGCTTATGATCAAATATGTTGTAGACTTAACACCAGCTTAGTAATTACTGCAAGAAAACCGGCTTATCCGGTAGCGCCCAAGGTCCGGCTTAGATAGCAGATTTGATCCAGCCCTCACCGTGTTTTAACCAAGTATTTGAACAGCAATATGCATTAGCCCCCAAGTGCCAAGTACCTTTGCATGCAAAGTTCTTGGGACTTACTTTCATAAACCGCCACTGTAAATAGAGTTCTTCAGCATACATTAGCCCCCAAGTGCCAAGTGTCTTTGCTTGCAAAGTGCTTGGGACTTAATATTGCATTATGATCACCCTAACTGTGACCCAGAATTTATACAGGCCGCCATTAATCAATTTGAGTCGGAGATCTCTGAACTGAAGACTCGATTGAAAACTCAAGAGAATGAGACCCAAAAGGCAAATTCCAAGTTTGAATTCAGTGTATCTGCTCAAGAGAAACTGAAAAAGAAGTTTGAAGCAGAAAGAAAGGCCTGGGCTGATGAAAAGGCCGCTTTGCTCAACCGGGCTGAACAAGCGGAGGCTACTCTTGCAGAAACAACCGCCGAATTATCCGGCTTAAAATGCCATGTATCTCAGATGGTCTCAGCAATCTTTGGTAAGTTACTCTGCAAGTGTTAGCTATTTTAAATCTTTTTCAACAAGTATCTCAATTGTCATTAGCTCACCTGACTTTGCAATGCATGCCCCAGGAGTTCCAATCTCAACCAGAGCATGCTGACAAAGCTGAAGGCCGTTTATACCCTGGTGGAACAACTCTACACCGGGTCACAACGTGCTTTAGCTGTCGTGGCTCTGTCAAATGAAGTTCCCACTCATCTGGCGGACGTGCTAAGGCGGCTTGCCGTGCTACCTCAACGATTCCAAGAACAGAGACGAGCTTCTGCAAGAGCCGGAGCCATAGCTGCATTAAGCTGGGCCAAGGCGTGGCTACCGGAACTAGACCCGGCCGACATCGGCCTTGGGTATCCCAGTTTGAAGGAGGACGGCACTCCATTTGATCAGAAGGACTTCGCCGCTTGCGTGAAGGACATACGCCCTGTGGCCACTCTGATTGGCAACGATACAGATCTCACCAAGTATCAACCGGGTTATGATGCCGAGAATCAGAGAATTCCAACCCCGCGTTATGAAGCAATCAGCCTGATCCCTCCAACTCGTAAGCATACCTTCGCCCCTGAAGTTGACCCGGCCGAGTTAATTGATGATGAAGCTGAATTTGAAGCCTCGAGTGGCATTGACTGGAAATCATCAACTTTCCAGGACAGGGAAACAACCGGAGGAGCGGAAAGGGATGAACCGGAAGCTTCAGCCCAACAACACCTTTGATCCCTCAGGCGGCTCAGGGTTATGTCTTGATAAAAAACAATGCCTCACTTTTTGGACTCGGGGAGTCATGTAATAGAGTAGGAAAATACTTAATTTTTTCGTGCCATTGCGCATTTGTGTGGCGCTCAACACTTCTTAAGCTGCCATCTTATATTCACCCGTATTATACTGATCCTCTGCTTTCCTTGCTTTAATTGTCCTGCATATAGAACAAATCACAAGTACCTTGGCGGCTTACCGCCTGTGATCCTTCGATTATGCTGCCGGTTTATGTGATCCGAACAATGAGGTTGAGAACCCAACCCCGGTTTACCAGCACATATGATATTTATTATGTGCTATCAACGTTATTGATCAAGGACAGTTCCCAGTCAAAAAAACGTTATTGATCAAGGTTAAGCCGGTGGAATAAAAGCCACCCGTGAACACTTTAGATATGATCAAAAAGAACGTCAAGTAAAATCCAAAAAATTGTTTGCAAGAAGAAATTTCAAAAAACCTTACGGCCTCTGGTTCGAATACGACCAGAAAACCGTCCCAAAGGGGTTAAGCTAAGATTCGAATAAGATCATATAGCCCCCAGTGGCTTTGGCGTTGCCGATCAAGAGGGTACCGACAACTATGTTCTCTTTGGTTCGAATACGACCTATGTTTGAACAAGAAGCCCCCAAATGACCTTGAGAGTTGTTTAATGACGCTGATTCGAATACGATCCACGTTGGTTCTCAAAAGGGGGTTGAACTATGGTTCAAATATGACCAAGAAAACTCCCCAATGAGCTCGGCAGTGTGCCGATCAAGAGGGTATCGACAGCTATGTTCTCTTTGGTTCGAATACGACCTATGTTTGAACAGGAAGCCCCCTAGCGATCATAATTTTTAATGGCTAGATTCGACTACGATCGTTAGCCGGATCAGCCTCCAAGTGACCATGTGATATCATAATGGAAATAACAATGACACTTGTTACCTTTGAGGGGAAAAAGGACAGAGGTCCTACTTTATTATTTATCATAATATATACATTGTCACGGAAGTATGTACATTATGAGAGCCGGTGGCTCAAGTGTAATAAGGCCGAAGCTGAGCTATATTCCACGACCGGCGGGTCTCTTCCTCCGACTTACGTGAATCTTTGTGCTCTCGAACATCGATGAGGTAGTATGACCCGTTGTGCAAGTTCTTGCTGACCACAAAGGGCCCTTCCCAAGGTGCGGATAACTTGTGTGCATCTGTTTGATCCTGGATGAGCCGGAGCACCAAGTCACCTTCCTGAAAGGTTCTGGACTTAACCCGACGGCTGTGATAGCGGCGCAGGTCTTGTTGGTAAATCGCCGAGCGAGCTGCTGCTATATCACGTTGTTCATCCAACAAGTCAAGAGCATCCTGACGCGCTTGTTCATTGTCCGTCTCAACATAAGCCGCCACATGAGGCGAGTCATGACGGATGTTGCTAGGGAGAACCGCCTCGGCTCCGTAAACCATGAAGAAAGGCGTATAACCCGTAGACCTATTAGGAGTAGTATTGATGCTCCATATCACAGAGGGTAACTCCTCCACCCAACAACCCGGCGTCCGCTGCAAAGGGACCAAAAGCCGGGGCTTGATGCCTTTCAAGATTTCCTGATTGGCTCTCTCAGCTTGACCATTGGATTGGGGGTGAGCCACTGATGAAACATCAAGTCGAATATGCTCTTGTTGACAAAATTCTTCCATGGCGCCTTCAGACAGATTGGTACCATTGTCAGTTATAATGTTGTGTGGAAAACCAAAGCGAAATATCACCTTTTTCATGAACTGAACCGTCGTGGCCGCATCACACTTACTAACTGGCTCTGCCTCAACCCACTTTGTGAACTTGTCAACCACCACCAAGAGGTGGGTCTTCTTATCCTTGGACCTTTTGAAAGGTCCAACCATATCAAGCCCCCAGACTGCAAACGGCCAAGTGATTGGAATCATCCTCAACTCTTGAGCCGGCACGTGAGCACGTCTTGAGAACTTCTGACAACCGTCACATTTACTGACTAAGTCCTCTGCATCAGCATGAGCCGTCAGCCAATAAAAACCGTGACGAAAAGCTTTAGCCACAAGGGATTTTGAGCCGGCATGATGGCCACAATCCCCCTCGTGAATCTCTCGTAAAATTTCTTGCCCTTCCTCAGGGGAAACACAACGCTGAAAAGCCCCAGTGACACTGCGATGATGCAACTCGCCATTGGCAATTATCATTGACTTAGACCGCCGGGTTATTTGTCTGGCCAAAAGTTCATCCTCAGGCAATTCTCCCCGGGTCATGTAAGCCAAGTATGGCACTGTCCAGTCTGGTATAACATGAAGAGCCGCCACCAACTGTGCTTCAGGGTCTAGAACAGCCAAGTCTTCCTCTGTAGGTAACTTGACAGAAGTGTTATGCAGAATA
Organism: Aegilops tauschii subsp. strangulata; assembly: GCF_002575655.3. Lineage (NCBI taxonomy): Eukaryota > Viridiplantae > Streptophyta > Magnoliopsida > Poales > Poaceae > Aegilops > Aegilops tauschii. The sequence continues at coordinate 433,018,522 of NC_053035.3, forward strand.
TCCAAGAAAGTATTAGGCGGCACCGGCTTTCGCTGAGAGCCCAGCCGGCTTAAGGGATCAGCCGCCTCGTTCTTTCTGCGGTCAATGTGCTCTACTTGGTAACCCTGAAAATGTCCGGCAATGGCATCAACTTCACGGCGATAAGCCGCCATGAGGGGGTCCTTGGAATCCCACTTGCCTGATACTTGTTGGGCCACCAAATCGGAGTCGCCAAAGCACCTCACCCGGCTTAAGCTCATCTCCTTAGCCATCCGAAGACCATGGAGAAAGGCCTCGTACTCAGCTGCATTGTTAGTACAGGGAAACATCAACCGTAGTACATAACAAAATTTGTCACCTCGAGGGGAAGCTAACACGACTCCAGCCCCCGAGCCCTCCAATTGCCTGGATCCGTCGAAGTGAATAGTCCAGTATGTGTTATCCGGTTTCTCTTCAGGCATCTGCAGCTCTGTCCAATCGTTGATGAAATCTACCAATGCTTGTGATTTGATAGCTGTGCATGGCACATACTTTAGATCATGAGGCCCAAGTTCAATGGCCCACTTAGCGACTCTTCCTGTGGCTTCTCTGTTTTGGATGATACCTCCTAAAGGAGCAGAACTAACCACAGTGATAGGGTGGCCCTGGAAATATTGCTTAAGCTTCCGGCTTCCCATGAATACCCCATAAACAAGCTTCTGCCAATGTGGATACCGTTGCTTGGACTCAATAAGTACTTCGCTGACGTAGTAAACCGGCCGCTGAACCGGATGTTCCTTACCCGCCTCCTTGCGCTCCACCACGATGGCCACACTGACGGCTCGTGTGTTAGCAGCTACATATAATAATAAGGGCTCCTTATCAACAGGAGCTGCAAGAACTGGCGGTTCAGCTAACTGTCTTTTCAAATCCTCAAAAGCGGTGTTGGCAGCATCACTCCAGACAAAGTCATCTGTTTTCTTCATCATCTGATACAGCGGTATGGCCTTTTCACCCAACCGGCTTATAAATCGACTTAAAGCAGCGATCCGACCTGCCAGACGCTGGACGTCATTTATACACGCCGGCTTAGACAGAGAGGTGATTGCCTTGATCTTCTCCGGGTTAGCTTCAATGCCTCTATTAGAAACCAGAAAACCCAAGAGCTTGCCTGCAGGAACACCGAAGACGCACTTGGCCGGGTTAAGCATCATATTGTAGACCCGGAGATTACCAAAGGTCTCCCTCAGATCGTCTATCAAGGTCTCCTTCTCTCTAGATTTTACCACAATATCATCCACATAGGCATGAACGTTGCGCCCAATCTGATTATGAAGACAATTCTGTACGCACCGCTGGTAAGTCGCCTGGGCGCTCTTGAGCCCAAACGGCATAGACACATAACAGAAGGCTCCAAAAGGGGTAATGAACGCCGTCTTCTCTTGGTCCTTAACTGCCATTTTGATCTGATGGTATCCAGAGTAAGCGTCCAAAAAACTTAAACGCTCACAACCCGCCGTACCATCAATAATTTGATCAATATGGGGGAGAGCAAAAGGATCAGCGGGACAAGCCTTGTTTAAATCCGTATAATCCACACACATACGCCAGGTGCCGTTCTTCTTGAGCACGAGCACCGGGTTAGCTAGCCATTCCAGATGAAAGACATCAACGATGAACCCGGCCGCCAAGAGCCGGGCCACTTCCTCACCAATGGCTTTCCGCCTCTCCTCATTAAACCGCCGGAGAAATTGCTTGATTGGCTTAAATTTTGGATCAATATTAAGAGTGTGCTCTGCGAGTTCTCTCGGTACACCCGGCATGTCAGAAGGTTTCCATGCAAAGATGTCCCGGTTCTCACGGATGAACTCGATGAGCGCGCTTTCCTATTTAGGATCCAGATTGGCACTGATGCTGAACTGCTTAGATGAGTCGCCTGGCACAAAGTCAATAAGCTTAGTCTCATCGGCCGACTTAAATTTCATTACCGGCTCATGCTCCGTGGTCGGCTTTTTCAAAGACGTCATATCTGCCGGGTCAACATTATCCTTGTAAAACTTTAATTCCTCTATCGCACAAACAGATTCAGCGTAAGCAGCGTCACCTTCCTCGCAATCCAAGGCTATCTTTCGGCTGCCATGAACCGTAATGGTCCCATTGTGACCTGGCATCTTGAGCTGCAAATATACGTAACACGGCCGTGCCATGAACTTGGCGTAAGCCGGCCGCCCAAATAAAGCATGGTACGGCCTTCTTATTTTGACCACCTCAAAAGTCAGTTTTTGCGCCCTGTAGTTGTGCACATCTCCAAAGGCTACTTCCAGCTCGATCTTACTAACTAGATACGCCGACTTACCGGGCACCACACCATGGAAAACGTATTGGACTGGTTGAGGTTTTTATCAGTTAATCCCATACGACGGAAGGTCTCATAATAGAGGATGTTGATGCTACTGCCTCCGTCCATGAGTACCTTAGTGAATTTATACCCACCAACTTGAGGAGCCACCACCAAGGCCAGGTGACCTGGATTATCAACCCGGGGAGGGTGATCTTCCCTACTCCATACAGTCGGTTGTTCAGACCATCGCAAGTAACGTGGAACTGCCGGCTCAACAGCATTCACAGCCCTCTTATGAAGCTTCTGGTCTTGCTTGCACAAACTGGTAGTAAACACATGATACTGTCCACTGTTGAGCTGCTTTGGATGGGTCTGGTATACCCCCTGCTGCTGCTGATTACCCTGGCCAGATTGCTGGTTAAAACCACCTTGATTACCTTGAGAATTCTGAAAATTGGAATTTGAACCACCGCCCGGGCCATGAAAGCCGCCGCCACCTGAGCCGCCGCCCCGCCCATTGTTACCGTTGAACATGTTGGAATTCTTGAAAGCTTTCATGATTGCGCAGTCTTTCCATAGATGAGTGGCCGGCTTCTCCCTAGAGCCATGCCTTGGGCAGGGCTCATTTAACAACTGCTCAAGCGTCGGGCCTGACCCGCCAGACCGGGGAGGCTGTCTTCCCTTACGTCGGAGATTGTTACCCTGCGTGTTGGTGTTGGCCAGAAACTCCATACCATCATCAGCCTTACGCTTATTACCTCCCTGATTCACCGGGTTATGCTGAGGGCCCTTGCCGTTGCCATTCTTCTTTCCCTTCCCTGTCTTTTCCTCATCAGACGCGGGATCCTTGGTACTATCAAAGTCGGCGTACTTGACCAGAGCCGCCATCAGCGTACCCATATCGTTGCAATCGCGCTTGAGCCACCCAAGCTTCATCTTCAGGGGCGCAAAACGACAATTTTGCTCCAACATTAAAACCGCAGAGCCGGCATCCATCTTATCAGACGAATGTATTATTTCCTTGACCCGGCGTACCCAATGGGTCGTAGACTCGCCTTCTTGCTGCTTGCAGTTAGTCAAATCCACAATTGACATAGATTGCCTACATGTATCTTTGAAGTTTTGGATGAACCGGGCTTTCAACTCTGCCCATGATCCGATGGAATTAGGCGGCAGTCCCTTTAACCAAGTGCGGGCAGTCCCATCCAACATCATGGTGAAGTATTTGGCCATTGCCGCTTCGCTGACCTCCAGCAACTCCATAGCCATCTCGTAGCTTTCAATCCATGCTCCGGGCTATAAATCAGCCGTGTAATTAGGTACCTTCCTAGGTCCTTTGAAATCTTTGGGCAGACGTTCGCTACGGAGAGCCGGCACCAGACAAGGGACACCTCCGGTCCTCGTAGCTATGCCTGCCTCGATAGAAGCCGTCGGATAAACCGGGAGGGGTTGGTAAGCTGTCAGCTGAGCCGCCTGCTCCGCCTCTTGACGTGCTCTGTCTTGGTCTACCGCGTTAAAGGATCCGTTATGCGTCGGGCCGTGGCCAGCTGGCAAGTCACGGCGCCGGACGTTGCTTGAGCCGGTCGCTGAAACCATGTGTCTGCTATAACTTGGGCTCCGGTTCGGACGAGGGGTTGAATGAATCCTGACCCGGCTATATCAATATGCCTCCTGTTGTGCCAGAGCCGTCTGAAGAAGTTCTCTGACCCTGTGGGTTTCGACCGCCGTTGGAGAGTCACCCTCGACTGGGAGAGCCGCCAGTCACGCCGCTGCAGCGATCATGTTTTCCAACGGATTAGAATAATGACCCGGTGGTATCGGCATGTATTGAGGTGGGGCAGTATTCACACGGGGAGGCCCCATCACTTGCGGCTGAACCGGTGTCCCAGCCCCGGGTGCCGTGATTTCTGGCGGGTTACTGGGCCCTGCACCAGGCGTGTTGAAGAGGTTTCGAGGATCATAAACCGGAGGGAGCCGAGATTGAGCCTTCTGATGCCTCCTTCTCATGACCTCATTGGATGCGTTCTGATCCATCGTGAGCCGGAAAGACTGCGCCTGAATCAGTTGAGTCTGGGCGTCAAGAGCCGCCCGTTCTACAGCCATCCTGATTCCCTCCGCTGCCAGATCTTCCTTGGCTCGTGCTATATCCAGCTTTAACTATGCCACCTCCGCATCATGTTGAGCTTGATCCGCTGGGACAACCGTGGCGGTTAGCAAGGCAGTCATCTTATCCGTGAGATCCATCAGCACCTGAGCCGGCGAGTGCACAGGGCCTCCTGCCCCAGCGGCGGAGTTTTGAACAGGTTGCGTGCCGGCCATGAAGATTCCAACCCGGCTCGGTGGCTCAAAAGGGTCCGGAATACTGTCGCCATCGGAACAACCCCTGAGCCTGCCGTCTCGAAGTTGATACAACGAGTCCGTCTCACCTGTGGATGATTCATCATCAGAGCAGATAGCTGTCTCATCACTAGATCTAGATCCTTCAGAGAGTCCTCCATGGATGCATCCCACGAAAGCACGCTTCAAGGCGGGCAGAGTCCGGGCGGGTCTCGCACGCTGAGCCGTCTCGATGAGGTCGGTGCAGACGTTCGGCTCAGGGCCCGGCTCGCCGATCTTGCCGATGAAAACGTGGATTCTGCCGAAGGGGACCCGGTACCCGTACTCGATTGAGCTGGCGTCGGGGCCCCAGCCTGCGTCGTTGATGTAGAGCTTGCCGCGATGACTCTTGGTCATCCGGCCCATAGCGTATCCCTTGAGCCCTTCGAAGCTGCCCTTCAAGAACTCAAATCCACCGTGCACTGGCCCCACGGTGGGCGCCAACTGTTGTGGAATAGTCACGGCAGATGCCCTTGTGAAAGGGCTTAGTCGTGGAGCCATCGCAACTAGGAAGCTTAAAGGGGTTAAAGCAGGACAAAGGACACGAGGGTTATACTGGTTCGGCCCCTTACGGTGAAGGTAAAATCCTACTCCAGTTGAGGTGGAATTACTAGGGTTTCGATGACCAGGGAGCGAATCCTCTATGCCTGGCTACCGATTTGATGTTATCTCCCTTAAGCCACCGGCGGGTCATCCCCTTATATACACGGGCTGACGCCCCGCGGCCTACAGAGTCCCGGCCGGCTTATAAACAGTATCCGGCTCGGTAACTAGTTAATCTTGCCTTACAACACAAGTCACGCCATTACGACAGTTGATCACTACGGGCCTTAAATCACCTACGGGCTTTAGGCCCTTTATTGAACCGCCATCTTCAAGCTTTGATATTGGGCTTCATATGATGAATTACCATAACGTAACCCGGCCCCTCCTGGGCTGGTTACGCCAGTAGTTATATCCCCAACAACAACCGAAGATTTGGTCGAGTTCTTCCTCCTTTTGCCGACACGTGGGACATCCAGCATCCAGGTCGTGTCATGCAAGAAAATAGAGTGGTAGGTGAAGCCACGTGATGTGCATCTTGGGTTAAACTGTAAATAGAATCTTACTACTCTTGAGTAACTCCAAAAGCGGCCACCGAAGATCTTTATTGGATTGTTTTTTCATCACCAGCACGTCGAGGTGAAAGATGTGCAGGTTCAGTGGGTCCTCTTGCGTTTTCACTGACATGTGGGACCGCATATGAGCAAACAGATGATCGGCTCCGCGCGTCTGCTGGCTGGCTGAGAAGAGAGATAGAGGAGGGCCAAGCACGGACTCCAGGAAATTTGTTCTACGTACTCGATATAGTGGAGTAACCAGCACCTCGATATAGCGGGGTGGCATGGGCCATAACTAGCATTCATGTCTAGCAGTACGGCACACGCCAACCACACGAGTCCCATCCGACACCAATTTTCTTGGAGTCCGTGCTAGCTACAGCCATCTCTTCTCCCTCCTGTTTTCTCAGCCATCGCGTGGTGGGCGGGGTGGGGGTTTGCCGATAGTTGGTTTGCTCAACTGCGGTCCCACTTTTAAGTGAAAATGCAACACAGCACGCATTCCCCCTTGAGCGGCGTGCCGGACAAACCGTGTGGGGGTGCGACGCGAACACGGCAGGATTTTCCTTTTGAACTTGTAACTTGTAAAATTTGGTTCTGCTCCATGGGGCAACCGATAGATAGAAATAATGATTTTCCCTAGAGTAATGAGAAGTTTGGTTCTGGCACGGTTCATGCGTGGAGTACGTAGGAAAATTATGAAGTTGATGCGAAAGGTAAGATAATTACTAGTAGTACCATATACTACTACATGGATTTGACGGAAAGATAAAGATACATACGGATCCATCAATGACATCCTCACGCCCTAGTGCACCGGGTCACCAACCGACGTGTGAGGAGCAGCGGCGTTGGCGGCAAGCTCAACGTGCTTCTAAACAATGCCGTCCAAGGTTGCCCTGTGGTCCAAGAAGGCCAGCGTCCTATCGTCCTCCTCTTGCATGTAGTAGTCCTTTTGGACGATTTGCGCGTAGACGTGGGTGATTATGTCGATGGTGTCTTGCTGCGCCAGGCACTGCGCGGCGAGCGCGACCTCCAGGTGGACATTCTCCGGCACGACGGCGGGCAGTCGCAGGGCCACCAGTACGTCGAAGAGGTTGTCGCCATAGAGGCTGTTGAGGGTGGCAGGCATCACAGAGCCTGGGCGCGTGGGCTGGAGGCGTACGTCAAGGTCGTCCGCAAGCTTCTTGACGACGGTGAACTTGTCGAGGAAGCCGACGAGGACCTCGTCGAACAAGGAGACAAAGCTGTCGTCCAAGCGGCCCCTCGCCCTGGCGGCCTCAAGCACTACCTGGAGACATTCCTCGGTGCTAGGATGCAGGCCGGCATAGTGGACCATCTGGCACAGCCGGCTGATGCTCGCGCTCATTGCCTCCATGGGTCTAGCTTCTAGTCAACTGATCTTGCGATTGGAGTGATCACTCTTGCCCTTAGGTGCGTAGGTGCGTAGGATTTCGTAGATTGGACTGGCGGGAGCCTTTATATGAGAAGTGTAGACTGCGTTGAATTCACGTGTGTGTTGGCCATCTACTCCTCGCCCCTCTACTGCACCTGCCTTTGGCTGTATGACAGGTTGGCCAGCCACCCGTTGGACCCACGTGTCATACACCCAAAGGCAGGTGCAGTAAGTCAATGAAGCCGCGTCCCCCTCCGTGCCCGTGCATGCTTTCAATGACTTGAGACTACCAAACATCACATGCGGTGGTTAGTTCATTGCATGTAATCCTATTAAGTAGCAAAAAGACATTAAGTTACCTCGCCGATAGCAATAAAACAATACACCATGTATTTATTTACAGAGGGAGTATAGCCAGCATCCGGTTAGTATATGAAGTTGCCACATCACATAGAGCCAACCTAATATTGGAGTATGCTAGCCCTCCACCGGCGCGCCGCTTCAAATGGCGGAGGAAGTGAGAGCTCGCGTCACCTTGTGTCCAGACCTGAGATGCCATGTGTACCAGATGAATGACTCCAAGTTCGACCACCGTGATGCTAGGTGCGAGCCAAGGAACACTGTTGGAGAGACCCCCCCTCATAATTTTCCTACATTGTCGACGACGAGGTGCCTATGGTGACTTCGTAAATTTCAAGATGATAGTGCCGTGCGTGTGTGCGTTCATAGGGGTGAGTGTATGCGCGTGTATATGAGCGCTTGCGTCTGTACTGTGTAAAAAAACGTAAATGCGTGTCAAAAAGAGACTAGTCAGTATACTCAATATTGTGCACCTCGGAGAGGAAAACGATAGAACTAGTATGTATTTATTTACGGTGCAGATTCACTCATTTTGCTCCATATGTACTCCATCTCGGTGTAGTCTACTCACTTGTTGAAATCTCTGGAAGGGCAAATACTCCTTTCTGGTTTACAGGGCTATACTAGCAAGTAGTTGTACGTACTAGTACAATAGTGGGCTCACATAGCAATTTTGTCTCAAGCAAGAGCCTGGCTATATGCGTGCTCCAATGTTCGCAACTGCAACGTTCGGTTTGCGCTTGGCTCTTCGCCTCTTCGAGAAGACGAACAACGATGTTACTACTACTGCTTCTACAGTGTCGAATCCACTGCTGCATGTCCGTCCACCGCGAGCGGGACGGATAGCTTTTTGTAGAAGTACTACTAAGCAAAAGCATGTCCTCGTTTGCGAGCAACCGCGCGCATGGGTGAGGGAGAAGGCGTGTAGTAAAATCAAGCTTCTCCTCGTTGTACGAGTTGACGCGACACGTCATAGCACTGGCCCCACATGCTTGCCTCTAAACTTGGCTGAAAGACCCACAGTGTACAATATATTTGCTGCAATCTCTAACATTTACCCACCACAAATTAAAATATATGTGGCCGTATGCATCATACTGATGCAGAGGCCGGGGAGTCCCCCCTTTTCAAAAAAAAACAAATTAAAATATATATTCCTGTCTTGACCAGATGAGCGTGCAAACTACAATCACCAGGGTGTCAGGTAGGGCCAGAAGACTATTTTAAATTTTTTAAAAAAACTTCGAGACGGCCACATAGCATGGAGCCGACCCCAACGATTTTAAGCTTACAGGCACGGTACACGCTATCCTAGACTACTCTACACATGAAACTGCCACACAAGCGTCCGGGCTGCGCTTGGCTCTTCGCCTCTTCGGGAAGTCGAACAATGATGGAGTACTACTGCACTGGAGGAGTACTACAGTACGCTTCTGGCCATCTGACACCGATTGAACTACTGCATGTCCACCGCGTGCGGGAGGGAGAGCGTGTAGCGAAAGCTTCTCCTAGTCCTGCCAGCCACCACGCTCATGGGCGAGGGAGGGATGCTCCTGCCTTTGCGTGTATGACAGGTGGGCCCGACAGGTGTGTGGCCAACCTGTCATACAGCCAAAGGCAGGTGCAGTTAAGTCCGCGAGGGAGAGGATAATCAAACTTCTCATTGATGTACGAGTTGACGCGACACATCAAAGCACTGCACTCGATATATTTCAATAATTTGCGTTTACCGATGCATTAATTACAACGCATGCATGCATGACGTGACTCTCCTTTTGATACTTGCATGTGTTGATTTAATGCACCTTGAAGTAGTATAAAATATGTGACGGTAAAGCTTTGTAATACCCCGGCCCAAGTCGAGAGATGGTTGTGCACGAGGAGGGCGAGATCATGCAGACGGAACAGGACCCCGACGATGGAGCTCTCTAAGGTCTCGATGGACCTCACCGTGCTCCACTGCCCCTTGTGCCTCCGCCCCTTGAATTGTGGTTTCTCAACGAGTTGTGCTGAACTTCTTGTGAATTGTGGTGGTTTTCAGTAATGAAAATCGGAAGGGCAAGCCCTTTTTTGATCCAAAAAAATTAATCGTCCTTATATATTCATCAGTCTTGCTATAAGTCGCAGTAGATGCTATATAGGTCTGTCGGATCTTACATCAAGATCCGTGCTTTCAGATTTTCTTTTTTCTCTCTTAAATCTCAGTCGAGTGAGACATAGCCACGCCATTAAACAGAGGCTCGGGCGCCATTAATGGAGACCTTGGGAGAGAGGTGGACGGCAGATGGAGGTCAAAGGGCTCTCCTCCCGATAAGCACGCGCAGGGGTCTGATCGCACGCCTCTCGTACTCAGATAGCTACCCTGCACGGCGCCTCCTAGCTAATAAAAAATGGGGACGCGTGGCGGCACGTAAATGGTACTAGTAAGTAGAACGCCCACAGTTTCAATAATACTTGTGTTACCGATTGTAACGTGACAGCACTTGTTCCAAAATGACTTTGTTGATTGTTAATGTGTGCGCCTTCGCAAATCGGACTGCAAATTTACCACAGCGTGTTGGTGCCATGTCATGGCACGAAGCCAAGTTTCATTATTTTCATGCGTGTTTTGGATTTACAGGAATTAAAAAACTAAGTTTCTCAATGTTTCCAACCCAGCCACGACGCCCAGAATTTTGAATTTCATTCCCATTTCTTGTATGGAACCTAGAAATTTACCCGAGGACACACATGTGATTTTTCAACCAACTTTGGTTCACTGGAACATGTGCTTGTATTTCAAATTTGAATTATGCACACAAAGGTGACACGTTCCCTCCCGGAACCACGAGCCTTCTTGAGAGAAGCTCCGATTTGCAAGAAGCTTATACCAAAATTTGTTCCTATTCGGCCAATTTTTTTACCACGGCATGGTACTACCATGACATGACACCATGCCAAGTTTCATGATTTTAAAACCAAGTTTCTCAATGTTCTCGACCGAGCCACGATGCCCAGATGTTTGAATTTTATTCTCATTTTTTGCATGGGACCTACTCCCTCCTTCCATCTATATAGGGCCTAATGTGTTTTTCAAGACAGCCTTTGACTATTGACAAGATTAATAGCACATGAGATGTATACTATGAAAATTATATTATTGGAAGCTCCTTTGACATACAAATTTGAAGGTATGCTTTGTGTAAGTTGCATGTCATATATTATTGCTCTAACGTTTGGTCAAAGTTAGCCTCGAAAAACGCATTAGGACCTATATAGATGGAAGGAGGGAGTAGAAATTCACCCGAGGACACAAATGTGATTTTTCAACCAACTTTGGTGCATGGGAGCATGTGCTTGTAGTTCAAATTTGAATTATGCACATTAAATGACCAAAAACTCAATTAATGTGTAAATAAGGCCAAACGAAGCCGGAATAATTCCAAAATTTAATAGGGCACTCATGTAGTTCTATGTTGCCTTTGTAAATAAACTCAAGGGGGACAATGTATATCGTTTCGCACTCAAAGGTGGCACGTTCCCTCTCAGAACCACGAGCCTTCTTGAGAGAAGCTTCGGTTTGCAAGAAGCTTATACCAAAATTTGTTCCTATTCGGCCAATTTTTTTACCACAACATGGTAGTACCATGACATGACATCCATGCCAAGTTTCATGATTTTCAGACATGTTTTGGATTTACAAGAATTTTAAAACCAAGTTTCTCAATGTTCTCGGCCGAGCCACGATGCCCAGATGTTTTAATTTTATTCTCATTTCTTGCATTGGACCTAGAAATTCACCCGAGGACACAAATGTGAATTTTGAACCAACTTTGGTGCACGAGAGCATGTGCTTGTAGTTCAAATTTGACTTATGCACATTAAATGACCAGATACTCAATTAATGTATAAAAAACGACAAACGAACCCGGAATAATTCCAAAATTTAACAGGGCACTAATGTAGTTCTATGGTGCCTTTGTTAAGAAACTCAAGGGGGGGCAGCGTATATCGTTTCACACTCAAAGGTGGCACGTTCCCTCTTAGAACCACGAGCTTCCAAATCGGCCCAATTTTTTACCACAACATGTTAGTGCCATGACATGACACCATGCCAAGTTTCATGATTTCCAGGCGAGTTTTGGATTTACATGAATTTAAAATCAAAGTTTCTCGATGTTCTCGGCCGAGTCATGACGCCCAGATGTTTGAATTTCATTCTCATTTCTTCCATGGGACCTAGAAATTCAACCAAGGACACACATGTGATTTTTCAACCCACTTTGGTGCACCAGAGCATGGGCATGCAATTCATATTTAGATTATGCACATTAAAAGTCCAGAAACTCAATTAATGTATAAAAAGGCCAAATGAACCCGAAATAATTCCAAAATTTAACAGGGCACTCATATAGTTCTATGTTGCCTCTGTAAATAAAATCAGGGGGAAGGCAGCGTATATCGTATCGCACACAAAGGTGACACGTTCCCTCTCGGAACCACCAGACTTGTTGAGAGAATCTCCGGTTTTGCAAGAGGCTTATACCAAAACTTGTCCCAATTCAGCCAAAAATTATACGTATGAAAACAGGGTTTAGATTATCCCAAACATCTCGCTACCTAGACCAATAATGTACTATGATTTGAATTCAACATAAAATGGATACAAATATTTGAATTGGAGAGCGTATGGTACATGTTGTTCATAGTGAAATATGATTACTGCTATATGTATGTTTTTTGTTATCAAGATAATATTTAAATTATTGTATAACTTGACAACAATCGTATTCAAATAAGGAAAATTGATTCAAATTTAGTCCATTTGGTAGACGACAATATATATGTTCACATGGTGGAGTAAAATGTTCATATATGATGGAAGATCAAAATGTACGACTACATCAATTATAAACCGCAAGGTCACCTAACGATATATTTGAATTCAACATAACGTGGATTCAAAAATTGAAATTCGAGATCATGGCATCTGTAATCATATAAAAAGGGACATTACTCTTTCCTTGGTGGGAATTGATTTGTTTTTTGTTGTTGTTGAGGGAAGTGCGAATCGATTTGGTACTGTGCAGGGTAATCTTGTTCTCCCGATTTTTTTTTACATTTTTCTTGTAGTTTTTTCAATGGCATCTATAGCAATATAGTAAAAGGGGACATGACTCTCTTGTGTCTTGTATGAATTGTTTTTTTACACGTTAAGTTTGTTCTGCCGAACAAGGAATCCGCACCTTGTTATCTCGAAATTTTCAAGCTCGAGTATCTTTTGTCTCACCTGCTTTGAAACTCCCGCTTCTTCAACCCGCGCCGCGCCTTGTTATCCTGAAATTTGGACGCGCGCGAGAACTCCCTCCTCATCCGAAATTGCTCCCGCAGCCCAGACACGCGAAATCCCCCTTCTACCCCTCAACCGGAAATGAAGCTCCACGTCGCGGTGTCAAAACCGGTGGGGGTACGCTGGTAACTTACCCTACATTTCGGACAAGCGCGTCCCTAAGCTTGGCTCCCCCTCCCCCTTCGCCCCCCCCCCATTCGTACACCGAGGCCGCCAAAACCCGTGAAACCCCACGCTCCTCCGTCGGCCTCCCGACCGCCGCCCAACCGGAGACTCTTCCCCGACTACGTCGTCCATCGCAACAGCTCGCCGTCCCTCATCCACCGCACCGGATGAGGATCCGTTTTCGATCTCGTCGTCCCGCCGGATCAGCCACCCCGTCCTCCACCTCCAAGGAGCTGCCCCGACGTTCGCCTCGTCTATCGCGCCACCTCAATCCCCACAGCGCCGTCTTGACCTGCCCCACCAGAACCGCAGCACCCTCACCAATTCCTCCGATGAAGCCGAGGCCAACTCGGCGCCACCAAGGAGGTTCTGCACTCACCGCTGCATTTTATCTTTTATTCGATCTCACGGGGCTGCCGGTGCTCGATACCGAGCAGACATGGCGTGTCTCCATCGACGGCGTCGTCGCCGGCCACATCATCCACGACGTCTCTCCCCCATGTCGTTGGTTCCTCGACGGCGACTTCCACAACTGCACTAGCTGCAGCTGCTCCGGCTCTCGCTCGCGCTACGGCTCTGTTCTTGCTGTCAGTCACGCTGCTGCACTGCTCCTGCTTTCATTCGTGCTGCTGCTCTGCTCTTGCTCTCGCTTGCACTACTGCTGCTGCATGACCTCCGGCAGCTACAGGAGTTGCTGCTTTAGCACTCGCTCGCGGTGCTACTGCACGACTTGCTCTCTGCTAGTGCGTTCCCTGCTCGAGCGTCTGCTGATTTAGATCACTGCTTCACTGCTACTAGTGCTCGAACACCCTAAACATCTATTGCAATGCTCTGTTACTAGTTCAATCAGTTTCGACAGTAAAATTCAGTTTCGACTGTGAAGTTCATTTTCTTCAGTTAAGTTCAGAGTGAACAGTACTTACAGCATCTGTCGGAGCGGCCGTGGCGCGGCTGATGCGTTTTACATCTAGCACTTTTTGGTGATGTATTTTACATCATCTATTGCAGATGATATTAGGGTCCCACTTCAGATTAACGTTGTCTGTCTTGTCATGCTTGAGCCTCGTCGCCGTACACCTTAGCGGAGCTGCTCCAATGATGGAACCGTCCATCACAGCGGAGCAGTACCCTCGGCGCCGTTTCCAGATGCCTCGGATCTTCTTCCCCGCCTCCGACAGTCACACCAGCATCATCACCATCCTCCACGTCCAACCCAATGATGTTGAGGTCCACAAGGCTATGCCAAAGAGGTTGTACACTCGTCGCATCACTTTGTTTCTCCGTTCCTCTGTTCTTCCAATTCATGTGAGCCAAACACCCAGGTTGACTGAAATCCTATGTTTCCAAATGCTCTGTTTTGCATGTGCATTCCTATCCTATTCCTGTGTTTTTCCTATCCCTACGTTTATAGAATCCTCCAATTCTAAGGAGCCCTTACAGATTTACTTCATTTTCAGATAGGCGTCAAAGAAAACTCTATGTGTTATGTCCTGCTCCTGCCGTGCCGTCATCCACCCCACCTGAGGTACACCATCGACAGAAGCGTTCACTGCAGCAGAGATCCCCCTGCAGACTTCCTTTCGCCACCTCAGATCATCTTCCCCGTTGCCGGCAGCCACGCCAACTGCATTACCATCATCGACTGAGCAGATGAACCTGAGGACTACACAGTTCCGGAAGAGAGGTCGCAGTCTTTCGTGTTTGCTTACGTTATACATCGGTTATTATTACCTGCTACTTTATCGTTCAATCTTGAGTTTTGAATTACCCATGGGTCTCATATCGAGCCAGCAACGAATAGTATCTGTCTACTATCTGGTTCATCTGGGGTCTTCTATGTGGTTCATGTTGGGTGGGCAACAAACAATAGATGATCCATTGTCTATCTTTTTAAACTGAAGCTATAATCTACCTGCTATCATTAGTTTTGGATCCATCCACTCGTTTGCTACCATCAGTCTTGATTTTTGCATGCACCCCTTAGGCCTTACAAAATCTAACTATTTTTTTATTATGCATGTCAGATATTGTACACAATCTTATTGAACATGTAGAGAAAAAGAGAAGACCGTTGCGTGCGAATATAATGTCATGCAGACGCCACTCCATGGTGGGCGAAGTGCCCCCCCCCTCCTGCATTTCCAGATTGTATTCCAGAGGAAGATAACTGTTCAGATGGAGATTCAGAAGGAGCCGACCACGCCTGTTTACCACCTGAGGTGTTTGCTCTAACCTGGCATGCTGATGTTGGTCATATCATGCATATGGCGCCTTGCATTGCTTACATTATACATCTTATATGTCATCAGCTTAGTTTAGATTTGCTTTGTGTGAATGCCACCTGTTTGGCTTCTATGTCATACTCCCACCATTCCTAAATATTTGTCTTTTTAGAGATTTCAACAAGTGACTACATACGGAACAAAATGAGTGAATCTACACTCTAAAATATGTCTATATACATCTGTATGTGGTAGTCCATTTGAAATCTCTAAAAAGACAAATATTTAGGAACGGAGGGAGTATATGGGAATTATGCAATGCCATCTTCTTTAGCCAGGCATCATATACGTGAATCATGCAATGCCATCCTGTTTAGCTAGTCATCGTATATGTGAATTGTATTGTGCCATATTTTTTCCATAATGTATTCCATTTGTCAACAATGTTTATACATTCATCTACTCTTCCTGTGCATCAGCCATTTGAGTCGGTCATGGGAAAATCTGGAGTGAAAACAAGGTCTTCTGAGCAGTCAGTGCTACCTGTCGATGCAGATTTCTTGCTGGTTACAGATAGCTCCTGAGAGGAGGATTCAGAGAGAGATGACCAGTCGTATCCCCCCCCCCCCCCCGAGGTGCATGCTCTAACTTGGCTGGGTTATATTGCTCATATCATGCATATGGTGTCTTGCATTGCCATGCCATCTGCTTAGATTAGACATGATTTGTGTGAATGCCTCCTGTTTGCTTTCTATATCAGATATGTGAATTATGCAATGCCATGTTTTTCAGCCAGTTATCATATATGTGAATTATGCACCACTATGGAGCCAGGCATCATATATGTGAATTATCTCATGCCATCTTTTTTTATTACATATTCCATTTGTCGACAATCTGTGTATATTGAACTACTCTTCATGTGTATCAGCCATTTGAGCCGGTTATGGAAAAAATCTGGAGTGAAAACAAGGTCTTCAGAGCAGGCAATGGTACCTGTTGAAGCATATATCTCGATGGTTACAGGGAGCTCCTCAGAGGAGGATTCAGAGACAGATGACCAGTCCTATATCCCACCTAAGGTGTATGCTCTAAGTTGCAATGTTTATATTTCTCATATGATGCATATGGTGTCTTGCATTGCTTAGTTTAGACATCATATGCACAATATTGAATTATATCTGCTTAGTTTAGAGATCATACATGCGAGTGCCAGCTGCTTAGTATATGAATCAATTATGTCAATTATATCATGCCATCCTGTATACTTAGACAACATGTATGTGAATTATTTCATCCCAACCTATTTTAGAAAGACATCATATAGTTTTGTCATGTCATCCTGTTTAGGTACTCATCATATGTTGAATTATGCCATTATATCCTGTTTAGTTAGGCATCATATATGTGACATTGTGTCATGCTGTCCTGTTTGGTTAGACAACATATATATGAATTACCACATCTGTCTATCATACAATGTCTGTACGTTCAATTTCTTTTCTTGTTTATCAGCCATTTGAATTGGAGGGGGTGATGGCAGTATCTAAGGGAGCAAAAACCCGTTCTTCACAAAAGACAGTGCTACCCGTCGATGCAGATAGAACCATGGTTGTACTGGCCCACAAACTAGCCCCACCACACATAATCGAGACTCTTCCAGATTGCACACTTACACAGTTGGGCAGAGAACCAGCTACAACCCATCTAACCGCAACCCCAGCGGATAGTAACCCACTTATAGTTGACAAAGCACCATGTCCACCATAGAGTACCCCCACACGAGCAGTTTGTAAAGCTACTGCAGTGCCCAAAGCACGAAGACCACCACAGCTAACCCAAACTCCACGTTTAAAGCAGAAGAGCAACTATTCTCAGGTCAGATTTTGTAGCTATGGTCCATACTCCTTTGCTGTTGCATCACTGTATTTACTCATACCAACTACTTTCGAATTTGAAGGATCCAATTGAAACTCCAATGGTGCAACAGGTATGTTTTAAACCTATTTCTTTAACTCGATTGATGTTCTGACTTGTTGCTCTATGTTGATTTCAGTTTAAGTTGTATAAACAGTTATGTTCTCATGTGATGCACATTACAAGTGTTGCCAATGTTGTGTAGTTTCTCACACTTATATTCTGTCTATGCTGATGTGTCTTAAAAATATATGAGTTGAACTGTGTCTCTATCTTGATTAGGGAACATAAACTAGAATGATATGGACAATACAGTGACCATAGTACATAGATATATGTTTGTTTCATGCTGTTATCCTGTCCACCTTACTACTGAACCGGTTTACCAAAATGAGTTTCGTATACTACAAGCTAAACCTATGATGTGTCTGCTTGTTTCTCTTGTAGTATGCAAACAGAATATTGGAGAACAGCACCCCACTATGCGATGGTAGAGAAAGTAATGCAGGTAAGGTTCAAGATAGTGAGACAACCCTGTTGGTCTCCAAGAAAGGTGATAAAAACGATCTTGTAGACAGTGAGAAAACCCCACAGTCCTGCGTTGATGTAGTGTTCGAGTTACTGGCCAGTACCGCTGGCACAAGCTCTTCGAACTCGCTACCTGAATCACTTTGGCTTCTTCAGTCTCAGCTACAAGCTGAAAGGCATCAGTCAGCTGTGCTGCGGCAAGAAGCCGAAGGACTGAGGAAGTCCCTGCAGAATTCAGATGCGTACTTTCTTGTGCAACAGCAAGCGCTGGAGGATTTAAGCGCCAAACAAGAGAAAGTTAATAAGCTTGCAAAGCATCTTGCCAGCATTATGGGTACCCAGGATATTGTTTCTTGAACTCTTCTGAAGTGGTTTCAGTTCTGGACTTGTTTTGCTGCGGCGTTTATATGCTGCTTTGTTCCCTATATTTGCACTGGTGGCGAACTTTGATGCCCAGTGGATGTAATATGTGTAATAGCCGTGATAGCCTAGCATAAGTTGCTTGCTTATTTATTTCCTTGTTGTCTTGTTTATTTGTTTGCTTGTAGTCAGTGCAGTTCTTTTTCTGCGGTTTGCTAGTGGCTGCAATAACCTATTTTTTAAAACTAGGCCACAATAACCATGGGCTAATATTTACTGTAGTGACACTGGGGCTCCTATGGGTCGTAGAAACAGTGGGCCTTCTACGGGCCGTAGAAACAGTAGGCCTTCTATGGGCCGTAGAAACAGTAGGCCTTCTACGGGCCGTAGAAACAATGGGCCTTCTACGGGCCGTAGAAACAATGGGCCTTCTACGGGCCGTATCATCAATGGGCCTTATACGGGCCGTATGATCGATTGGCCAAACATGGGCCAATAACAGGCCGCATTATGGCCGTAAACGGGCTAGAGTTGGAATCGTCCGTTCATGGGCCGACCATAACGGGCCATCGTTAATAGGCCGTATTTGATGACGCTATGAAAACGGCCCAACATATTAACGGACCACAAACGGGCCGACTGTAACCACGGGCTGAATTTGGCCCACAAGCAGAAAATGACAGTAACGGGCCGTAAGTAAACGAATGCTGGAAATGAGCCCAAGAATAAATGGGCTCTGAGAAGGCCGAAAGATAACATGGGCTGGAAACGGCCCAACGGAATAACGGGCCGTTAATGGGTATAAAGTGATACACTGTTCATTACGGGCCAGTTTCACCACGGGCCGTTAATGGGTGTAAAGTGATACACTGTTCATTACGGGCCAGTTTCACCACGGGCCGTTAATAGGCCAAGAGTTACATAGGGCCTCATATGGGCCGAAAGACATCATGGGCCATACATGGGCCAGAAGTGAGAACGGGCTGGAATCATATTGGATGGCCCAGATGACGCTACTGGGCCTAATTCGGATAGGGCGTAACGGGCCTTGGGTTAGCGGGCTGTAAATGAGCTATATGCGAGCATGCCGTTAACAGGCTTTCCATGGGCCGGCCCGCCACCTTTTGACCAAGTCAAATGGGCCGGCCTTTTCACAGGAATGGGCCTCTGTTGGGCCGTGCCACGTGTCGACGTATCATAGGCGCCTTTTGTCCAATGAGTGGATGACATCTGTCCCAACGATGAGCCGACACGTGTTTCCTCCAGCCAATGATGATTTTACACGTGGAAAATCCCCATTGGTCGGGGCTGTTAACGAGTTATCGGATCCAAAACCTGACTCGATAGCTTAACGGCGTTCCGTTACGGTGGATGCCACATGTCGGTCACCCTTGACGAAAGCACTTCTGTGACGCGCGATTTATCGTCATGGAAGTGGACACTTCCGTGATGATAATTTTGGTAATGTCATGGAACACTTCTACGACAGCACAGGTATGACTATCTTGATTCTGTCATAAATTTGTCATGGATGTACATGCATGACAAAAAACGCGACCTACTGTGACAAACACGTATCATCACAGAAGTGTATTTTTTTTGTAGTGACATCTGCAGCACCGGCCTCCATCTGCCTGCCAGCCGGCTGCAATAGAGGCAATCTGCTTAGATGAGAGGTTGTCCTAGAGGAGGCCATGACAGGCGTGGTGCAAACTACCGAGAGGAGGAAGGAAACAAAAAGTGATGGATGCAGCTATGGTCGGGCCGATGGTTTATATAGCGACGGGGTGGCAGGGCAACCGGCGACATGGCTAATGGTGGGTGGTATACGGATGGACGGGTGGCGCGGGGCTTACCATTTCTCGGCAACCGCACGCATGTTTAATGTAGGCAGGCTGACAGGCAGGCTTGATGTCTACTACACAACCTTCTTCTTGTAGACGTTGTTGGGCCTCCAAGTGCAGAGGTTTGTAGGACAGTAGCAAATTTCCCTCAAGTGGATGACCTAAGGTTTATCAATCCGTGGGAGGTGTAGGATGAAGATGGTCTCTCTCAAACAACCCTGCAACCAAATAACAAAGAGTCTCTTGTGTCCCCAACACACCCAATACAATGGTAAATTGTATAGGTGCACTAGTTCGGCGAAGAGATGGTGATACAAGTGCAATATGGATGGTAGATATAGGTTTTTGTAATCTGAAAATATAAAAACAGCAAGGTAACAAGCGATAAAAGTGAACACAAATGGTATTGCAATGCTAGAAAACAAGGCCTAGGGTTCATACTTTCACTAGTGCAAGTTCTCTCAACAATAATAACATAACTGGATCATATAACTATCCCTCAACATGCAACAAAGAGTCACTCCAAAGTCACTAATAGCGGAGAACAAACGAAGAGATTGTTGTAGGGTACGAAACCACCTCAAAGTTATTCTTTCTGATCGATCTATTCAAGAGTCTGTAGTAAAATAACACGAAGCTATTCTTTCCGTTCGATCTAACATAGAGTCCGTACTAGAATAACACCTTAAGATACAAATCAACCAAAACCCTAATGTCACCTAGATACTCCAATGTCACCTCAAGTATCCGTGGGTATGATTATACGATATGCATCACACAATCTCAGATTCATCTATTCAACCAACACATAGAACTTCAAAGAGTGCCCCAAAGTTTCTACCGGAGAGTCAAGACGAAAACGTGTGCCAACCCCTATGCATAGATTCCCAAGGTCACGGAACCCGCAAGTTGATCACCAAACATACATCAAGTAGATCACGTGAATATCCCATTGTCACCACAGATAAGCACGGCAAGACATACATCAAGTGTTCTCAAATCCTTAAAGACTCAATCCGATAAGATAACTTCAAAGGGAAAACTCAATCCATTACAAGAGAGTAGAGGGGGAGAAACATCATAAGATCCAACTATAATAGCAAAGCTCGCGATACATCAAGATCGTGCCGAATCAAGAACATGAGAGAGAGAGATCAAACACATAGCTACTGGTACATACCCTCAGCCCCTAGGGTGAACTGCTCCCTCCTCGTCATGGAGAGCGCCGGGATGATGAAGATGGCCACCGGTGAGGGGTCCCCGCTCTGGCAGGGTCCCGATTGGTTTTTGGTGGCTACAGAGGCTTGCGGCGGCGGAACTCCCGATCTATTCTGCTCCTCGATGGTTTTAGGGTATATGGATATATATATATATAGGTGAAAGAAGTCAGTCAGGGGAGCCACGAGGGGCCCACGAGGATGGAGGGCGCGCCCAGGGGGGTGGGCGCGCCCCCTGCCTCGTGCCTTCCTCATTGCTTCCCTTACGTAGACTCCAAGTCTTCTGGATTGCTTCCGTTCCAAAAATAACTCTCCCGAAGGTTTCATTCCGTTTGGACTCCGTTTGATATTCCTTTTCTGCGAAGCATTGAAACAAGGGAAAAAATAGTAACTCGCACTGGGCTCTGGGTTAATAGGTTAGTCCCAAAAATAATATAAAAATGCATAGTAAAGCCCATTAAACATCCAAGATGGATAATATAATAGCATGAATACTTCATAAATTATAGATACGTTGGAGACGTATCAAGGTTGTCGTTTGAACGCGGGGCAGCCTCATGCACTGGGAAGCGGCGAGGGCGGCACTCTTGGCCGATGCGTCGTTTCAATGCTGAAGTGCCGTGAGGTGAGAGGTCGCGCCGCTTTGAGCCGACATGTATGCGATACTAGTGCTCTAGAGCGGCGCAGACCTTCTCAGGCGGGAAACCGCGCGGGGGCGGGAGGGGGTTTTGGTGGACCTGTGTAGTCAGCAATGGGCACGTTAGCGGTCTGGACGCCCGCAAAGCACTAGTTTATCTCCGGTGTGCGGGAAAAAACACGTCTGGACCGGCTTATGGTTCAGGTTGGAGATGCCCTTATTTAACAAGGGGTGTGTCTAAGTCAAGTGATATAAAATGTAAGAAAGAAAAAAGAAAAATTGATAAGAAATTTTTGCACAGATCTCAACGTAAGATCATACAAACATAACATCGACGTCGACTTGGTTAATTCCTAGTCGACCGAGACGTAGCAATCCCATTTAACAAGGACGTTTTTTTTGTGATTCAAACAAGAGCTTCATCATTAACTAGTATCATGATTACAATCTTGTCTAGTACACAGAAGGATGCTATCCGGCACCTGGTGTATCCAGGCACACTCCGGATTTGATTCAGAAGCAAATTTGGCAACTTTGTGAGCTGCTATATTTGCCTCCCTCTTAACATGATAAATATCAAAACCACTACATCCTTCTACCAGCTCTTGTATTTCATTGATAATCGATAAGATGCTAGCTCTATGATGTTTTCTGGATCTCCAAAAGGACACAAGCTCCTGAGAATCAATCTCCATTGTTCCTTGCCGAATATTGAGAATCTTCATCATCTTAGCTCCATCTCTACAAGCTAAAGCTTCTGCTGTTAAAACATTAGGGACTGAATCATACCATTTACTGCTCGCCGCTACTATAGTGCCATCAGCGCCTCTGATTATTACCCCTGAAGCTCCTTTTTCATCCTTTGAATTGAAGGTTGCGTCTACATTAATTTTATAGTAGCCTTCTTGTGGACGTTGTCAGTATGTCGTGGTCTTAGTTTTGGTTCCTTCTCCTTGCGGTTTTGCATTCGACATCAGATCTGATGCCATGTCATGCGCCCACCTGCAAGCTTGAGTTAGATTAGTTGAGGAATCTCCATGAATTCTATTATTTCGTGGTGTCCACACTGACCACATGCCACACAAAATATATCCTGCCTTTTTCGTTGCACATACTTCATCATCTAGAATGTCTTGGGCCCAAGTTAGGTGATGTAGTTTGGGAAGCTTAATGCCATAAAGTTTTTTAAACAAATTCCAGAAAACTCGGGCATAAGAACATTCTATCAAAGCATGGAAGATAGTATCTTCATTTGCACCACATTCAATATAGTTACTTAATTTTTTGATGTGTCTTTTTTTCAATATAGCCTTTATAGGCATGAAGCCTTTAATAACATGCCACCAGAAAGTTTTTACCTTGGGGGGAATTGACAAGCTCCAAAGTTTCTTCCATAACTTATTCTCTTCAATAGTTGAACTTTGTGCAACTCCTTGATGATGTTGACTTTCAGCCCTGAACTGCTTTGCTAAAACTCTGTAGGCTGATTTTACAGTGTAGATGCCATGTCTTTCTTCACCCCAAGCCCATAGGTCTTGGTCTAACCTTCCCAAAGGAATCTTAAGGATTTCATTTACCTCCATAGGAGATAGATTACTATTCAATTTTTGAATGTTCCAACTTCTTCCATCATCATTAATGAGCTCTGAAACTTTTTCCACAGTTGCTTCTTCGCTCTTAAATATTGGCTTGCCTCCTGGAATCCTTGGTATCCACCGATCCTTCCATATGTTGGTTGATAGACCATCACCTATTCTTTTGATTAATCCCAATTGTAGTACTGTTCTACCCTTCAAAATTGCTTGCCAAACATGCGAGCTGCCTTTTTTCTTTTTGGCATTCAGGAAATCTGTACCATGATAGTATTTCTCGGCCATTACACGTGAACATAGTGATTCTGGTTTTGCTATCAATCTCCATCCTTGTTTCCCGAACATGGCTAAATTGAATAACTGGAGATTTCTAAACCCCATGCCTCCTGCTCCTTTTGGTTGGGCAACTTCATCCCATTTCTTCCAATGCAATTTCTGCTTATCTCCATCGCCTCCCCACCAAAATCTTGACATTGATGTTGTTAACTTCTTGCATGTTGTTTTTGAGAGATTAAAACAACTCATTGAGTACAGTGGCACTGCTTGCATGACCGCTTTAATAAACACCTCTCTTCGGGCTGAACTTAACCTCTTTTCTGATCCACCTCCCGCCATGTTGCTTACTCTTGTGCACAGCTTCTCAAAAGCTCCTGTTGTACTTCTTCCTAGGGCCGTAGGGAGGCCAAGGTACTTTTCTTCGAGCGCTTCTCTTCTGATGTCTAAAGCATGCATTACTTCTTCTTTCATTTGCCGTGCTATTTGAGCTGAAGAAAATAGCAGATTTAGATTTATTCACCAATTGTCTCGAGCCTTTATTATAGATGTTCAGAATTTCTTGAATTCTCTCTGCTGCTTGCTTTGTTGCCTGAGTAAAGATAATACAATCATCAGCAAATAGAAGGTTGGAAATCCATGGAGTGTGGATACCCACCTTAATGCCTTTAGACAAGTATTGAGGACCCTTGAAATTTAATAAGCAAGAAATTCCTTCAGCGCATATGAGAAATAGGTAAGGAGATATGGGATCCCCTTGCCTCAAACCTCTTGTTGGTTTAAAGGACTTTGTCAAGTGCCCATTTATTTTCACGAAAAAACTGACTATTTCCACACATCTCATTACTAAATTCACGAACGCCGAGTGGAAGCCCAACTTTAACATGATTTTTCGAAGATATTGCCATTCGACACGGTCGTAAGCTTTAGCCATATCTAATTTTATGGCGCTTGCCCCTATTTCCCCTTTCTTCTTTCTAAGGTAATGAATGCATTCATAGGCAGTTAAAACATTATCAGTAATTAATCACCCTGAAATGAAAGCACTCTGCTCTAGGGAAATAATCTCATCCATCACAAATTTTAGTCTATTAGCTAGCACTTTAGAGCATATTTTGTAAAGGACGTTACAAAGTGATATAGGTCTGTACTGAGACAAGTCTTGGGGGTGATTTACCTTTGGAATCAGAACAAGAATGGTTTTATTGACCTCTTCTGGTAATTCACCGTCATTCGGAAATTTTAGAACAGCCGCACAAATGCTAGGCTTCAATATATCCTAGTGATTTTGATAGAACCCAGCTGTGAATCCGTCAGGACCGGGAGATTTATTTGGCTTCATAATAAATAAATGCCCACTCAACCTCATCCTGCAAGAATGGCCTGCAAAGCATATCATTCAATTCATTTGAAACCTTTGTAGGTACATAGCTTATTACCTCTTCCGTCGAGAGGTTGTCCTGGGCACTGAACAATTTTATGAAGAACTGATTTGTTTCTTCCTCCATCTCCTTCTGATTATAACATATTGTTCCATCTGACCGCTGCAAGAATTTGATCCTGTTTTGTCTAGCCCTCTCCTTACATCTCGAGTGAAAAAATGATGTATTCCTGTCCCCTTCCAAAAGTCAACCTACTCTTGATCGCTGTCGCATCATAATCTCTTCCCTCGCTAGCAATTCTGAGATTTGACCCATTAAACTTCTTTCTACTAACGACGGCCCTGTCTGCCAGCTCCTTCTTCTTACTTCCTCTAGTTGACTTCTCAGTTGTGCTAACCGGCATCTAACTGATCTAGAAGTCTGCAAGCTCCATTTTTGAAGTGATTCCTTCATGAATGAAAGGGATTTCATTACATCTTGCAGGTTTTCTCCTTTACAACACCAAGATTTGTTTATTATGTCATAATAGCCCGGCTCTCTCCTCCACATGTCTTCATACCGGAACATTTTCTTTGCTTTCACCTTTTCGCCTTGCTGTTGTTGGCCACTATCTATTAGCAATGCACAATGATCAGATTCTGTGGTTTGCAGATGTAACACTTTTATAACCCCATATTTCTGCAAAAATTTCTCATCAGCCAGCGCTCTATCTAGTCGAACTTTGATGTTCTTTCCTCCTTCTTGTCTATTGTCCCATGTATATGGGAGCCCTGTATAGCCTAAATCTGAGAAGCCACACATTTGGACTACCTCTCTAAATCCAGACATTCTCCATTCCCCTCTCTCCTTATAGCCAAAATGCTCCTCTTCTTCTAATACTTCATTAAAGTCTCCCGCACATAGCCAGGGTAAATCACTTGCACATCTTAGAAATTGAAGCAAATACCGTGATTCTTTCCTTTTTTGACTTCGTGGTTGGCCATAAAAGCCTGTAAATGTCCATTCTTCTCCCAAGTTCTCACTGAAGACAGTGACATCTATGTGAGAATTATTTTTGGTTTGTTCCTCACTATAATACCCTTTTTCCACATGAGAACTAGTTCTCCACTTAACCCTTCACTACTTACAGCTATCGCATTATCAAACCCCAATTTAAATCTCAGATTCTTTGCTCTTTCTTCAGACATCGTTGTCTCCGACAGGAAGACAAATTCTGGGCTATGCTGCTCCACCAGAAGGCGGAGCTCCTGAACTGCCTCGGGCTGCCCACACCCGCGGCAGTTCAAGCATAAGGTTTTCATTGTGACCGGCGGGGCTGCTCCACATAAGCAGCCTCCGCCGATAGTGCATTTGATAAGGAGAGTTCCATCTTTTGTTTTTGGCGCCCTCTGCATCCCTTTGGTCCAGCTGCATAAGGTTTGATGGGCCGGACTCTCTAGGTAATTCATATATTCCTCGAACAGGGACTGTCACTAAGTTTCCTTCATTCTCCAACATCCAATTTTTTTCTGCCACGGTGCCTGATTGTTGTTGACGGTTGTTACTGTTTTTCAGTGGCTTCCTCTTCCTTCCTATTACACTTTTATCCTGAGCTTGACTTGTAAAAAGAGTCATGCAAGTGTTGCTATTTTGGACACCTCCACCCTTACCTATGCCCATTTTCTCCGAAGGGTTCGACACTTCTCCTGGGATATATTTGTCCTTCTCAAAGGTCTGACTGTTAGATTGCTCCGTGGATTTTCCTTTAGAACTGGAATGAGAATCACTTCGGTATGAAGATCCACTCCAATCTGAAGTTGCCGCTGCTTGTGGAAAGGATTGAATTCTCCTCCTCCTCTCTTCTGGGGCTCTTATTGAATTATCATATTCCCATTTACCTTCTGCATCTCTTCCTGAAGGGTTTTGACATTCTAATTCAGAATGCCCCATAATTCCACATGAGAAGCAGAAGAAAGGCAACTTCTCATATTGTAGATCGTAGTATTCATCACCTTCTGAAGTTTCAATTGTGATATACCTCTTCAATGGTTTCTCAATTGGGATTTCCACTCTTGCTCTAAGATACTTACCTGCAGCATTGCCAAATTCGTCAGCATCTAATTTATCAACTTTGCCTGCAAGACCCGCTACCTTCCATCCTTTCTTTTTGTTCATCCACTTAAAAGGTATGTTTGTGGAGTAGCGGCGATCCAATTGTAGCTGCTCGGATAGCGGAAATGCGGTGGAGACAACACATGTGAGATTTGGATGGTGGTGCTATGTGCACCCGGTCTCGAGCTCCGGGGCGAAAGCCTAGGATAGACCCGAGTGGTTATTCCTGGCAATGGCGATGTTTTTCACATCGTTACCTTGTTGGAGGCATTGCTCGGATATGTTCGGACTGATTCTTCAGGGTGAAAACTTTGATACTGGCCTTTGTGGTTGGATCCGGTGACGGCGTCGCTTGAGTGTCACTTCCTTCCTGAAGGCGTTGCTGTTGAAGATCCTTGTCATCCATGTGGTGTCGATGGTTGGTGCGGATATGGTCTCAGTTGTAGTTTGTCGATCGTTCATCTGATCGCTTTGGGACTTATTTCTTGTTTCTTTTTCTTTTTTCCACACCTGCACAAAGCTTTTGGTCTTATGACTTCGCTAGTTGCCGGTGTGTTTCTATGTGTGTGTGTTGGGTTGGTTGTGTGCATCTTAGTTATGCAGAGGCCGGGTGTGTGTTCAGTGTGATGTATCATCTTGATGCTCTATTTGAGCCAATAAAATTTACCCTTTGTCGAAAAAACTTAAAAGGTATGTTTATGATCCTGACCCAAATATGCATTGACTCAAAACGCACATCTGAGGGTCTAAGATTCTTCTCAAACTCTTTCAAGAGCACTGCATGGCGCCCTACAAGCCACGGGCCGGGGTTCCATCTAGTGCCCTCTCTCTGTCTGTCTCCGTCATAAAATCCACAATGAATACGTTATCCCCCACCATTCTTGCTCTTAGCCCTTTTGGATTTCCCCAAGCTGGTTTCATAGCTCCCATGATAGTCTGCAATTGAAGAGTCTTATCTCCAAGGACGTTTGTTTCCCAGCTAAAACACAGAGTGATGGTGGCGCGGTTGGCTAGCGCGTAGGTTTCGTAGCTAAAATTGCGAGTGATCCTGAACTCGAGAGTTCGAGCCACTCTCACCTCAGCATAAAATGGCCATCTGATGATGAAAAGCTCAGGGTCGTCGCATCTCCACCTGAATCATCAGGCGTGAATCTAGCAAATCTGAACCTGGCCGCCGCATCTCCTACATCCGGGGTTCAGCCGCCGCCGGCGTAGCCATTCCTCCGCCGTCACTGCTGCGCCCTGCTCTCTCCCTACTCCTCCGCCGCTCCCAAACTTTCTCTCCTCTCCGCCGAATCCCCAGATTCAGCCCGTCCCCTCTGCCTAAGCGGCGGCACCTCTCCCCTCTCCACCGCGCAGCTCGTCGCCGCAGGTTCGTAGTACTATTTATGTTCCCCTTACTAACGCGTGCCGACCGTGCGATGTCGTGACCGGGATTGGTTACAGGGGTGGAGGAGGCGGTGCTGGGCTTCGTCGCCGGCAAGCGCAAGGCCACCGAGGTAGCCCACGCGTAGGTACTCGGTACTCCCCAACCCCATCGTCCTCGTCTTGTACTGCCTAACTTAATTCTGCTTCCTTTCCGTTCCTGAAATTAAACGCATGATTTTTTTTTTCAACTTGAATCACCTTCTAGTAGGGCAGCATTCTCGTTCCTAATTGTTATGTTTTTACCTAATTAGGGTGTGGAGAAGTATCGTTCAGAAAGGAGATTCAGTGGTCGATGCCACCGGCGGGAATGGCAACGACACGCTGGCTCTGCTTAAGATGGTGGCTGATGAGAGCAGGCGAGGGCGTGTCTATGGATTGGACATCCAAGATTCCGCGATAGACAGCACTTCCTATTTTCTGAAAATGGCCGTCGACAGCCATGAGGTATGCAACTGCAGGAAACTGTCAAATTTGTTGCTGACTTGAGTGAGGATTAACATACGTGGTTTCTCTTATTAGTTTCTTTTGAGAGTGATTATTATGTTGTAGCAATACTCACATAAGATCACCGATATCACTGCTACATTCTCATGAAATCTCACTTTGTGCAAATGTGCTGTCTGAACACTATATTCTTTGCTGCAGAGGGAGCTAGTCAAATTGTTTTGCATACGTCACAGTAGAATGGAGGATATCATTCCAAAAGATTCTCCTGTGAGGTGATCAAGTTCTTTTACTATTTCATTGGTTTTAATTATATGATTCCATTATCCTGAAATTGGCAGCTCAAGTAACTATGACCTTGAACATGTACTTTTAGGCTTGTAGCATTCAATCTGGGCTACCTTCCAGGAGGAGATAAACAAATAATCACAGTACCTGAGACAACTGAGCTGGCACTACAAGCTGCCAGCAGAATTGTTGGCTCAGGGGGACTCATAAGTGTCCTTGTCTACATTGGGCATCTGGGTGGAAGGTAAATATCAGTTGGCAACTGCTTATTGTGTCAAAGTTATCGCTAGCTGATAGCTTTTTCAATGATTGCTGATTGCCAGTGTGTCTATATATTATAGACTCTTTTTTTGAGGAATCCCGGGGAAATAGATGGCCAAGGCCAGTTAGTTACATCATCAGAAGTAGATGAGAACAAAGGTATAGCCTGTAAGAATTGGTGGCTACCTTGTGAACCGGCTTAGTAAACCGATGCGAGTAAAGTTGGTTAACAAATTCCGGACAGTAGTGGAGCTGATCAATGTCGCGGAAGACACACACATTCCTTGCATCCCAAATCTTCCATAGGGCGTTGAGGAGTGCGGTATGCCATACTGTTGCTGGTAGAGGTATAGGCGGTTGCACCTCCCAAATAGTATTGATATCCTGTTGATGTAGATCGACACCTAGGCATTGCCAAATCCATGTGGCAAAAGGGCAGTGGAGGAATAGGTGCGCAGTTGGCATCTCGGACAGGAGCTTGAGAGTCATAAGGAATAGGTTTCGTTTGGTGTTGAGGCGATTGCGGAATAGTAGCCAGCCAAACACCTTTACTTTGTTTGGCACCTTGCTTTCCCAGATTGAGGCGGCCCCTCATGCATGAGGAGGTTGTAGGCATGCTTGGTGGAGAAGAGGGCGCCTTTTTTGAGGAAGTGTTCGTCCTTACCAAGCTGCAATTCGACTATTCGAGGGAGGCCATATGGATTAGGCAATTCCACAGAGCAGATAATACACGGTCAGGCATGATTGAGGATATCTGAGTATTAGGCTCAGTGGAGTGTGAGAAAATATTTGGAAAAGCGGTAGTTGATGATGCCAAGTATCTAGCCAGAAGAAGGTGGATCGGCCATCCTTCATCACGATGAAGGAATTTTTTCATAGTGTAGGTATTTGGCGGTTAATAATATTTGATCATAGACTTGCTTGTAACTTGACATGAGAATCTTGTTGCTTAATATCAAACTCCAATCAACTATCATTTAAGACTGAATCCATTTATCTTCGTCGTTTTCTTATCTGTAGGGACGAACTCGATATTGTTGAATCATTTGCCTCAAGGTTGCCTGTTGATACGTGGGTGAGCTGCAAGTTTGAAATGATTAACAGGCCAGTTGCTCCAGTACATGTTCTCCTGCACAAGAAATGATCGCAGTCCTTTTCTAAAAAAAAAAAAGAAATGATCGCAGTCCCACTGAAGCTCCACAAGTTTGGGACTCCCTATTCTGGATTTCGGGTCGATGAATCAAATGCCGCAATGCATACTGTGATGCTGTTTCTGATTATGGTTAATGAGTTAGATAAGGAAATTTTGTAAATTCTGTACTGCTCCTTGGAAACAGTACCTGCTGTCCATTGGTGTGACTGATAAAACAGATCAAGTTGGTCTGGATCGTTTCTGAATTGCTGAACCAAGGGCTAGAACGATCAAGTTGGTAGAATGGCACTGCTCTTGTGTTCTTCTTGCATTGGTCTGTCTATTAGAGCATCTACAGCCGCATATAACAAATATGACCCCTCAAATGCCCATGGACGTGTGCGGACGCGTCCGCGGGCAGCGATCGGTCCGGCTCCGGGTGAAAACCTTTGTCCGTTTGGACTCAGCATCGGCGTCGCCTCGCGTCGTTCTCCCTCTTGAGAGCGGTGTTGTGGAGTGTAGGTGGGTAGGGTGTAGTGTGGCGGTGTTCTCAACTCTGCCT
Organism: Aegilops tauschii subsp. strangulata; assembly: GCF_002575655.3. Taxonomy (NCBI): domain Eukaryota; kingdom Viridiplantae; phylum Streptophyta; class Magnoliopsida; order Poales; family Poaceae; genus Aegilops; species Aegilops tauschii. Next base: position 433,049,725 of record NC_053035.3, read on the forward strand.
ATGTTTTGCCTACACATCACACGGTGCGCCATTACTATCTGACTTAGTAATGGCGCACCAAATAGAAGTGCGCCATTACTAACTTTTTTTTTTCAATTTTTTTTCAGAAATATTTTTTTATCAAATTTTTTTGAAATTTTTTTGTTAATCTCGGGTCACTATGGCTTAATCTCAAGTCAAATCGCACTCCGTGGTCAAACTTCCCAAAAGGTCACCCATCCTCATACTACTCCAACCCAAGCACGCTTAACTTCAGAGTTCTATCCAATCCTAGCACCAGCTCACTTAACAAGCACTTGTTGATATATCTAGCATATCAATCCTATTAAACCTTGTTGATGTCTAGGACTTTGTTCATGTTCATGAGTGTGATGAAATTTTGAAAAAATATTTCAAACTTCCCGGTCATATTACGTATCATATTTTGAAAAAAATTCCAAAAAAAAAGTTTTTTTGAAACCAATTTTTTTTCTGTTACTAATGGCGCACCTAACAAATGGTGCGCCACTAGTAATTTTTTTTAAAAGCCCCGTATCTTTCGTTCTGTTAGGTTTTTGGGGATTTTGAAGATGTTAAATGGGGTTTCCCACATTCAATTCATATGTAACTTTTCGAGTAGATGATTTTTCATATAAAAAACTTTTTAATCCGAGTTCGTATGCAAAAGTTATGCCCATTTTACAAATTCCAGAGAGATTTTGCAAATAAAGTCGAAATTCATATTTGTAAATTTTCCCAATTAGACCACATATCACATGGGAAACTTATTTTCTTTTATTTTTTTGACATTTCCATCATTTTTTTCATTTTTTCTAAAACTGAAAAGGCGGTCCGAGAGGGGTGCATTCGGTGGAATTTTTGCGCAAAGTTAGTAATGGCGCACCACATCCACGGTGCGCCATTACTAACTTTGAAAAAAAATGTTAGTAGTGGCGCACCGAGGGTGTGGTGCGCCATTACTAGTTAGCCATTACTAGTTTTAACTAGTAATGGCGCACTGTCCCCTGATGCGCCATTACTAGTTTTAACAAAAAAATAAAAATAAATTGTTAGTAGTGGTGCACCGAGGGTGTGGTGCGCCATTACTAGTTAAACTAGAAATGGCGTACTATCCCCTGATGCGCCATTACTATTTTTGGAAAGAAAAAAATTTGTTAGTAGTGGCGCACCGTGGATGTGGTGCGCCATTAGTATTTGGACACTAATGGCGTACCAACACATGGTGCACCATAGTATATAGTAGTGGTGCGCCATTAGTGTCCATATTATCTATAGCCATTTTCCTAGTAGTGTGCGCCGCGTGTTCGTGGCGCGGCCATCTTAGGATCGGCATTGTATGGGGGTTACCCATCACTTTGTATTGTTTGACCGTGTACTCTGGTGTGTGATTGCTTTATTTATAAAGCGGGGCAAAAACCTATTTCAAAAAAAAATAGCACAACTGCATCCGGACACCTCATACTAGATTCTTAAATCCATACAAAAGCATGCAAAGGAAAAAACCTATGTACTACGTAGGTCACCTAGCTACTCCTCGTCGAAGATGTCGACTATCTTTGTTCCCGGCTCCGGCTTCTCTGGCTGCTTCGCTCCGGCCTCCTCCTCTATCTTCGTGTCGATTTCGGTGAAGAGCGTGCCGGTCGCCGCCCGCTCCTGCTGGTTGGCCTTCACATAGGCCACATTCTGGATGGACTCCAGGATGGCCTGCTACTCCGCCATCTCCGCGGCTTGCGCGACGTCAAACTCCGTCTCCGCCTCCTCCATGTTGAACCATGGAGCAGGCTGCTCCGCCTCGTCCTCCTCCGGATCCGCCACCTCCATCGGCTCCGGCAACTGCTCTCCATCCTCCCTCGGCTCCTCCTCCTCCTCCGGCTCCGGCGAGTCCGAAGGCAGCCGGCAACGATGTGGGGTGGTGCGCCTGGCCTAGATCTCCTCCACGATCTGCCTCCGGCGCTCCGGCGTGAGCATAGCGTATGTGGTGATCTTCTGCCGGACCATGGCGATGCCGGAGAGCGTGAGAGAGCGGGGGAGAGGAGGCGGAGGGGCTCGGGTTGCGGCAGAGAGAGGGAGGAGGTGGATGGGTTAGAGTTGGGGGACGCCGGGCGGCTTAAATAGCCGAATTTGTCCTCGGACGGCGAGCCGGATCGGCGCACGCAATGTTCACACTGCGGCAACGGAGGAGGCGTCCGTCGGACCGTCGGGTTTCCGGGCGATTCATGTGGGACCCCATCATCAGTCCTACAGAGCGGACGCGCCCGGGCGCCCCCATATCCGCCCCATATTTGGGTTGGATATGAGGTGTGCCGGTCAGCCCGGACATTTGAGGCGTCCGTCTGGGTCAAAATTTCATGACCAGTCAGTGACCGGGCGGCCCGCCCGAGCGTATGAGACGGGTTTAGCGGCGCCATACTGTAGATGCTCTTATTACCTTAGATTTGAACAAACCCGAGAAGGTATTTGCGCATAGAGCTTTTAAGAAATTGATCGGCATCCATGGTTAAATTGAACTTTGACTCCAATAAGAACAAGTCCATCTCGAATTCACCATGGACGCCCAACATAATTGGAAAAATATGCGTCTTGGTTTTTCAAGTGCATGATCGGAAGAAGTATTCAACTGATGTAGCTCCCGGCCTTGGAATGGAAGTGATGCATCTAAGGATAAATATAATGAGGAAACAAGAGTCGTAAGGAAATCATCCATGATTTGTATTTCGTGTCAATATAGAAACAAAGAGCAAATTCATGATTTGCATGGTGCTGCAGCCTACAAGAATGTCAGTTCCACATAGCACACAACAAAGGGGTGGTGGCGCAGTTGGCTAGCATGGCTAAAATAAATAAGATAGGTCGAGAGTTCGAGCCTTACGTCACCCGAAGACCAGCGTTGTGATGAAACGCTCGGTGGCAACTTGGGTCGCCACATATACACTTGAATCATCAGGTGAAATCGAGCAAGTCTGAACCTGGTCTCTTTCTTTCTTTTTTGTTTTTGTTTTGAAGGTGGTTGGTAGCTCCACTCTGAACGGGGGATTTCTGAATCATCAGAACTACACTTAGGCCTTCTTCGGTTCATAGGGTAGGAAAATCGTAGGAATAGGAAAGTCATAGGAAATGAGATGACATGTATCTCAAATCCTATGAGTAGGAATAGGAAAGGAGATGCCCTTTGATTCACATCATAGGATTTTTTCCATTGAGTCGAGGCTAATGTTTATTTTCCTATGAAATGTGAAGGATATGAAGAATTCCTCCATAAAAATAGGATTCCATTCTTACAAACTAAAGGGCTCTAAAGGAATTTTTTCTATAAAAATCCTATCCTATGAAATTCCTACAAGATTGCTCTAAACCAAAGGAGGCCTTAGCTCTATGATGTTTCAGTTGCCCATGCTCGTAGCTCCACTCTGAACGAGGGATGTCTGAATCATCGGAACTACACTACACTTAGCTCTATGATGTTTCAGTTGCCCATGCTCGTTCATGGCTCTTTCTGTAAGGACATTGAACCCCTTTGGGGTTTCCCCGGTGAGCTAGTACTGCCCTGCCTCGCTATCCATTATCCAATCCTACAAAAAGTGCAGAATTATGCTCCGATTTACATGTTCTCTGACGGGTTGGCAACTGACGGCGAAGGATTCTCACACTTGTATGTACTCCTACAGGCCGGCAGTTGTAGAATGGGTCTGTGTGGTCTAATAAGGAACTACTCATGGCTAGAAGGATCATATTGGCAGAATGTCACTACTCTCGCGCTCTTCTTCTTGTATCTACCGATTGAAGCATTGGTCTGTCTGTTAATACTGTACCTTGGGTTCCAACAAATCCAGGCCCGAGAGCCTGATACACTTTTCAGTTACAGCGTCCATTTTGCTCCTAACCAATCCTGTGTCTCGCACCTGTCGAGGTTTTTTTTTTCAAGAAAACAGGAGCCATCCATGATTTGCATGGTCCAGTTGCTTAATTAGGATGTTTGTTTCGCTGCTAATCCAATAGTGGGGTGGTGGCGCAGTTGGCTAGCGCGTAGGTCTCATAGCTAAATTGCGAGTGATCCTGAGGTCGAGAGTTCGAGCCTCTCTCACCCCACCATAAAGTGGCCGTTGTAGTGATGAAAAGCTCTGTGGCAACTTGGGTTGTCACATGGTCATCTGATTCATCAGATTGATTTGAGCAACTCTGAACATGGTCTTCTTTTTTGTTTATCCAGTTTTATCACTGCACGTGAGTGGTCTGATCATGAGGGTTCGAGCATCCCACCAATGAGCAAATGATGAAACTCGTCAGAGCTTCTTGGGTCAGATGACTTTATATCTGAACCTTTTTTTGAATGAAAGGGATCTTTTCCCTCGATTTCATTAACGAAACCATAAGTCTTCTGTTATTACGTCCATAACACAACCCACCACCTCTTGTTATATACTGAACTTGGCCTCTCTTTTTTTCCTGCTCTGCATCAGTCCATCGCCCCTCGTTCTGCCCAGGCAGCTCGATCATCTGGAAGCAGCTCTCCACCAGAGGAGACGAGAGTACTACTATTCCTCAGCCTATGGATTCAATTCCAAGGTTAGGCTGCTACCCCATGAACAAGGTCATTTGGACAAAAAATGGCTCCCAAAGTGTAACTTTTTTTTATGGTTGATCACTCAGGATCGAGTTTGGACGGCGGATAGTCTTCAACAGAGAGGCCGGTTTAACTGTGGTGTGTTGCCCCCTTTGTAAGCAATTTCAACAAATGGCGACACATCTTCTTTTCCCGTGCCGGTTCTCCATGAGAGTTTGGGGCTTCACAAGAATCGGCTTGCCTGGATCGACTTTGATCCTACCTTGTGGGCACCCGATGGTAAAAGATATGTCAAGGAGTGTTGGGTGGAGAAAGTCTGAATCCGCATTAACCAAAGGAAGGTGCTTGCTTCTCTGTTTTTGCCCACCAGTTGAAAAAATTGGAATGAGAGGAATGCCAGTTCTGAAATGTCTCCACCATGCCAACAATGCTCTTCAGCCAAATCAACCTGCAAGATTCACTTTGGAAATGGCAGGTGCAAAGCATTTAAGTAGTTTCACATTGGGGGAGTAGGCTTTTGTTTAACTAGGGTACATTGCACCGTCGTGTAACTCTTTTTGCTCTTCTATCTTAATCAATGAAAAGAGGCAAACTCCATTTCAAAAGAAGTTGTGGATTTGTTGTATCAGTTTTCCAAGTTAATTAAACCACCTTCCAGTTTGGTCGACTCCCCACCATTGTGTTAAAGCAACTCTAAAATATCCCCTAAACTGAACTTCCAATAATTGGTTATTGGGAGCGTCCCACGAAGAATCTAGGTATTGAAGAGGGGCTTCACAGGATGGCGGCTGGCCTCTGGCGGTGGAACGGCGGTAACAACACCGGCGACAAAAGGAAGGAGGTGGTGTAGGTAGCGGTTACCAGCGTGAAGTTTCATCCGCAAAAAAATATATTGAAATGTGAACAAAGAAAATCACAAAGAAAATATTTTTAAATTAAAATGTCTAAACAATTTTTTTGAAGGTTCACATTTATTTTGTATTTTGTATTTTTTTAAACATTTTTAGACTATTTTATTTTTGAACAAAGAAAAATATTGAAATGTGTAAACATTTTTTTATTTTCGAACATTTTTTGAAAATCACAAAGAAAATATTGAAATGTGAACCTTCTTTGAAGTTCTGAACATTTTTTGAATTTTTGGATCAATTTTTCAAAAGCAGGACCATTTTTTTGTAAACACGATGCTTTTTTGATTTCTGATTTAAAAAAAAATCCCAACAGTGTGATCATTTTATGAAAAACTATGGAAGATTTTCTGAAGTGTAAATATATTTAAAATGCCAAACAATTTTTTAAATTTCCGAGCATTTTAAAAAAGAAACTACTTCGTCTGTGGTGATCTAAAACGTCCTATATTTGTTTAAATAGGGAGTAAATGTAAAATAAAAAAGAAATCAAAGAATATTGGCAAAAGAAACAGCTGTAAAAAAAGGTGAAAACGGATAAAGTCCGCACAGGAACCTTCCAGATGGTTCCCAAAACAAGTAAAAAAAACTAGACTTAACCTTCTGGAAGGTTGGCAAAACCCGTGTGTATGCTAGCTAAAATTGGGCTGGCCGACCCGAGCGCAAGGGTCCCATCCTCTCTCTGTTGGAAACTCTGGCAATTTGACACTTAATTCTACAAATAGGGTTTCATTGTGCTAGGACGATTTTGGAATTGGCTTGGGAGAGGGAGATATTGGGCCACGTGCCATAATAGGTGGCGAGAGAGAGAATCAATAGGTCCGGTTGACTTTATTTTGGGCTGACATGCTTACATTCTTTTGTATTCATGAACATCGTTTCAATTTTGCAATTCATGGGACTGTAAACCAAACAAAATGTCTCCTTTCCCGATATTTTATCATATTTTTATTTCAGTTACTCATTTCATGTATTTATTTATTATTCGTTTGTCTATTTTAATTTGTTTGTTTTTTATTCTTTATCATTTAGATTTAAGTTTATTCGTTGTGACTCCAGAATTCACACAGTTTGAATTCTATTATCACTTGTACGCTTGCATCCATTACTATGACCGGATCCTATATGCATACACATGGGGATTCCTTTTTGCATTGACTGCTAGTAAATCTTCTTGCTAAGTATGTACATCCGGCCAATCCGATACATCAAACATGTTGAGACGGGGGGCCATTGTTTTAGTGGATTTTCCTTGGTGGCAGGCGGTAAACGTGTCTATTTTGGAAGCTGCGCATGGACACTTTTTTGTAGATAGGACTGCTATGTTTTTTGTTAGACAATCATATCACTGCTATGTGAAACGTCTAGATTTCTTTTAATCCTACCAGTCATATATTAAACATTTCTACTGTTATTATTGGAGACTCATATGATGCTTCAGATTAGTAAAAATAACATATAAGGTAGTATATTCCTATCATATGGAGAGCGCTAGACTAAAAGGAAACTATTGTATTCCTAATTAACGTGATTGATGCCTCTAACTGTTGTGATTTAGTATATTGAAATATCCCCAGGCCGCAGAATAATGTGACACTAAAAATATATTATTATTCCCTTATACTCCACAATATATCATGAAATAAATTAGATTTCTGTCGTAATCGTTAGCGCACCGTCTATTTTGTGAAGTTGTGGGTTCAAAACCTTGTATTATGTTTTTTTTCATCTATTTAAAAAATTTCCACTATTTTTATTTGATGTGATTGAAGCTAATTTCTTTCAAATTTTAAAAATTTATTCAGGTTTCGAAGAAGGGGATTTGAACGATTTTTCAGTTATGCGAGAGTTGGGAGAATTTTTTCCCGCAATTTTCTCCCATGGCACGATAGATTTGGAGGAGTGTTTCCTTAGAGCATCTCCAGCCGTGTCCCCAACATGCCCCGGAGGGTTCTTTTTTTAGCGTCGGCGCCGAAAAATCGGCCCAGTCGCGCCCCCAGGACTTTCTTATCGCCGGCAAGGGCCGAAATAGCGGCCGGCGAACCCGAGCCGAACTCAGGCCCCGGGAGGGGGGGGGGGGGGGCGAAGCCAAAAGACGCGTGGGTCCACTCTGTCGGCGACAGACAGACTTTTCCCGCCGTTCCCTCACTTTTTCCCTCCATTTCCCCATTGCTTCCCCCCTTCTGCGCCTCTTCTCCCGCCATTCTCCTCCCGCTCCCCGCCATCCGGCCGCCATCCCGCCATGCCGCCGAAGAAGTACTCGGCCCCTCGCGCGGGTACCGCTGCCGATTCCACCCAGCCGAAGCAGAGGAAGCCGAGGGCGCTGACGGCAAAACCGCCGGGCATGTCGAACGCCGAGTGGAGGGCGGAGGTTCAGCGCCGGGAGGCTGTCACCACCGACCGGCGGAACAGGCTCAACGCCAAGAGGGCCGGGGACGCGGCGGCGGAGCAGGCAGAGGCGTCTCGCGCGGGGATGATGTATCCGCCCGGCGGCCACGGCCCGCACGCAGCGTGGAGCCAGCAGAGCGTCATGACGCCGGCCAGCTTCTCGCCACCGCCACCGCCCTGGGGGTACGAAACCTCGCCTATCTACGCCGACGGCAACGCGCATGGTGGATTCAACCCCAACATCACCTTTCAACATGGCCAGCGCGCCTCGCCCTCCGGTCAGAACCCCGACCAACGCACTCCCTCGCCCGCGTTCCCGGCGTCCATTACCCCCGTACAACTACTCGCCGCCGGCGTACACAGCCTCCCCGACGCCGCCTCTATGCCTTGGCGCCCTGCCCTTCTCGCAAACCTCGTCGTCACATTTCGGCAACTCTGACGCGACGGAAGCCAACATGGACGAGATCATCACGAGCGGATCAGTCGCCGCCGCCTCCTCCCCCGGGTTCCACGCGCAAGACGACACAATGGACACCACCGGCGACATGGGCGACCAGCTCGACGACGAGGAGGAGGAGGAGGAGGAGGAAGGAGATGGACCCGGCGCTGGCGCCGACGAGGAAAGGGAAAAAGAAGAAGCGGGGGCCAGGATGGACGAGCCGCGCGTCAAGTGGACGTCCAAAGAAGACGAGTGCCTCGCCGAAGCATGGAAAACCGTCAGCCGCGACCCGGTCACCGGTGCGAACCAGAACGCCGACACGTACTGGATGCGTATCAAGTCGGCGTTCGATGAGCGCAAGCTGGTCGACCCCTACTTCGCCACCATCCACATGCAGCGTGGCGCAAAGGCCATGTCAAACCATTGGGCGATCATCCAGACGGCCTGCAACAAATCGCATGGGATCGTCGAGGAGATCGCGGCTCGCCCGAAAAGCGGCGCCAACATCGAGGGTCAGGTATGCACAACCGCTGGCTCTCGCTTCTTTTCGCTGTGTATGTCGCCGACACTTGTTTTTCGGCTGCGCAGATGGTTTGGATGTTCACCGTGTACCGCCAGGACAACAACGACCAAGACTTCAAGTTCCTCCATGTGTTCAGCCGGATCGAGAAGTGCGAGAAGTGAACGGATGTCCGGCGCACCCTCGCCAAGGACAAGGAGACATACAAGGCAGACGCGCCCGCCCCGGGGGGGCCGATGGGCACCGGGACGGCAACGAAAAGAGCCAAGACGGCGAAGGACGCCGCACCGGCTGCTGAGCGACTGAAATCATTGACCGAGCAATGCATCGCCGACGCCAAGAACCACGCCGCCAAGAGGGAGGAGTAATCCGAGGCGCGATGGTCAGCGTTGATGACGAACAGCGTCGTCAAACTCGACTTCCTCCGCCAAGAAGAGGAACACCGACCTGTTGTTCTTGATGGGGGCGGACATGTCGACGATGGACGAGCAGGTTAAGACATGGTGCTTGGCGGAGCGCGGCCTCATCTTGAACTAGATGCCTTCGACCACCGCGCCTACGCCCACGCCGACCCCAACGCCGACGCCCAGCCCGAGCGGTGAAGCCACGCCGACCCCCAGCCCAGAAGCCACGGCGATGCCGACCAGCCCGTGCACAGCAGCCATGCCGACGCCGAACAGCTCGAGCATAGAAGCCACACCGTCACCGACGCCGGCCAGTCCCACGCCCGAGGAGCCCGTCATTTGATGCATTCCTTTGTCTACGCACCCTTCCTTTTGTGCGCCGAACTATCATTTACGTTTGATCGCCGAACTGTGGCATCGTGATCGCCGAACTTTGTGGCAGATCGCCGTTGATCGCCGAACTTGGGGCGTTTTTTTGGCAGCCGGAAAAGACAAGTTTGAATTTATGTGCGTCTTGGGGCCAAAACTTGGAGGCGCAGCTGGGAACTGCATCCCCCCAAGGCGAAAACACCACCGGCGCATTGACCAAACCACTATCGCTGGGTGCGCTAGGGAGCCGAACGGCTAGAGATGCTCTTACCTGGTCAAGGTAAGAGGTGACCGGTTGCAGCTTTCTTTATTTACACATGCTAATTATTTGGTTCCAGTTTAATCAAATCAACAGTTCGTATATACCCTTATCTGCCAGAGGTAAAAAGGACCATGCTAAAACTGTTCATAAAATAAACACAATCCTGGCTATCTACGTAGCACAATGCACTACTGGAGTGCTGAGCCTGAATGTTAGGCACATTACTCCCTTCCATGTGTAGCCGTTTTTCTTCGAAAAGGAGGATGATCCCCAACCTCTACATCAGGGTTGCATACAATCATTTTATTAATTATTCATGAAGAGCTTACAAAGTAATATATTAATAAGTCTGAAGTCACCATCTCGACAACATCTATCGCTACCCCTACCAACTTAATGAAGGGGTGCAGATTGTCTGAGCCGCATACCGAGACCTCAAACAAAAACCCAACATCTAGAGCCGGAGGCCTCAACCATGCCGCATTGCCAGGACTGGGGCACACACCAATCTGGCACACACTCAGTGGACACCGCATGCGCTTGCTACAGAAGCTGCCGCCACCGTCTTCCACTGATCCATCTTCAGAGCTGGTAATGACGCATCGACCTTGCCAGGCCTGCCGTCGGCGCCACCACGGTGCCAGCCAACACCACCTCCCTACGCGCGTCCATCATCACACATCCGTTGCCACCACGCTGCTGAGACACAACATCGTCGATGCGTCACATGAAACGCCGCTCCACTGTTGAAACCATTCACTCGTCCCTCCAGCCAATGCACACCTCCAAGAATGACGCCCCCAAGGAGGGAACGACACAAGAGTGCCGCCTTTATCAATCAACTGATCTAGGGTTTTCCCGGAGGTAGCGGATAGAGGTCTGGAGCTTCTCCACGGCGTTGCCTTCAAGAAGGGGACGGCGCAGAAGAACGCCACCATCGCCGACCTTGGTAACTAGCCAAGAGCAGGCTTTTCACCCAGATCTGCTCGACGAACCTCCATCCAGCATCACGTGCACCGGATCTGTAGAGATCTCGACTATGGCCAAAGCAAGCCAGACTCATCAGACGCACGCTGACCCGAACCGGATTAACGGAGCCTGCGGCCATGGCGTCCCCGGCTGTCGGAACCACCAAAACAAGCACCATGGGGGGATGAACACCGTTTGGACAAGGCTACTGGGAGCACAAAGATCCCCATCGCCGCACCAACGGAACGCTTGAAGGCGGACCCATGCCGCTGCACCGCCAGAGCCAGGTTGATCCGCCTTCATGTTCCGCGCCACCGTGTCGTGCCAACCTGCCGAAGAGCGCCGCCGACTAGTGCGAGGGCTTTGCCCATGTGGTTCCGGCCGGCAATGGCAGGGGAGGGAAGGGGCCGAGGGGGCCGAGAGTGGGGCGGCGACGTAGGGGCCAATCCAGTTTTCCTCCGCACAGGACAGTGAAATCCCGACGATGTCTAGCCATAACAAATTGATCTAAACGTGGTAACAATAGTAACAAATTGTTACAAGTTTCCCATCGTGCATGCACTTCGTAATCTAGAACCCCTGAAGTTCCGGTGGTAATGTATTGCAACGAATTTCCGGTGGTAATGTATTGTTGCCTCATGGTAATGTATTACAACGAAATCACATAGTACTGCAACATTACAACCGGGATGCATGCATCCCGACAACAGAGGGTAACAAGAGAAACTAAATTTGTGGCAACAATAGCACACCCTATATTGCCACACAGTACTTCTCACTGTAATATACCCATGCATGCACCACAACAATATTTTGTAACTGTTGCAGTAACCTGCATGTCATATTGCAAGCTAGAGAATTATTACGGACTAGTACTACTAAAAGTAACTGAAGGGAAACCGTATGTGGCAATGAGACTGCCACGGATTATTTGTTGTTGCAATACTGCCATGGCAAGATCACTCTCTGAGAAGGATGGAGTTGGCGGTGATAGCGTCGGCGAAGACAGCGTCGCAGCCGCCGCTCTGGCAGCCTGCACCACAGTAGCCCGGGCCGATGCCACAATGGCCCCACTGACTATGTTAGTGCAAACCCTGCCACCATTGTCCTTACCGCACGGCTTGGAGGAGCTGCAGGCGCCGCTTTGGCAGCCGTTGCTGCAGAACTCGGAACCGAGGCCGCAGTAACCCCACTGGCTGCAGCAGAGGTTGTTGGGGCATAGCTTGCCACCGGCCTGGCTGCCGCACTTGATGTTGGCGCGGCAGGGGCCGCCCTGGCAGCCGGCGCCGCAGTACTCCTCGCCGAAGCCGCAGTGCCCATACTGGCTGCAGCAGTGGTTGTTAGGGCAGGTCGCGCCGGCGGCCTGGGTGCCGCAGCGCTTGCTGGTGTAGCAGGCGCCGTTCTGGCAGCCGTTGCCGCAGTAGTCGCCGCCCATGCCGCAGTACCCGTACTGGCTGCAGCAGAGGTTGTTAGGGCACTCCATGCCGCTGCCCTGCTCGCCGCACCTCTGGGCGTGCGCGGTCGCCGCGGCGAAGGCGAGGACGACAGCCGCGCCGAGAGCGAGGGCCCTGGTGCTCATCATCTTCTTCCCTTTTCTTACTGGCTTGTCGATCAAGTGCTGGTTGTGTGCTTGTGTGTGTGGAGTAAACACGTGATGATCCCCACTTTATATAAGCGCTCTGAACTTCTGGTTACAGTCCAGTTCGATGTGGCACCTCTTGCCATGCAATTGCGCGCATACACGTGTTTCACTCGTTGTCAACGATCTCAACCCGATCATCTGATCGAGGAGATTGTTAATGTATGCGATGTGATATTGATGCCAGATCCGTTCTTGATAGATGTGGCACTGCACTGTACGTAAGATTCGTAATGTTTATATGCTATTTATGCATGCTTGCATGAGACATGCATGGAGCGCGAGCTATTAGAGTAGTAACTTATAGGACTAGTACGTACGCATATGCATGTGATTACACCTCGTCGTCCCCATCCACAGAAGCAACCCAACGGACACGTCGCGTGCATGGCATCTGATCGATGTGGACGTTGTGCTCTGCGTCCATGATATATGATGGAGATCTTATCCTTTTTCTTCTGATGAGAGCACGTACTATGATGCGAGATGTAGTTTTGAGAGTCGTGTGGGCGTGACATGCATGGAGAGAGCTGCATGCACGTGACCAATTAATGGAAAAAATGGCAGTGGCATCTCGCACCGGATATCCTTTGTAAGGAAACATGGTCGGTTGTTAGGAATCTTGCAATGGGTAAGGCAGGCCTGATCCATCTTTAGTTCAGTTGATCGAACCATCGAAGTAGTAATTTTGGCTGCAATTGTTTTTCCTCGGGAGAGTAATTGGCTAGAGTAAAATTGAAGCTAAGCTCGAGTATCATCGCAAGTACTCTCTCTTCTTCTTTTTTTCTGCAAAAACTTCCGACCTATTCATTTTCAATCGTGACAGTACAACGAACACCAGAAATAATAAAAATTACATTCAGATCTGTAGACCATCCAGCGACGACTGCAAGCACTAACGCGAGCCGAAGGCGTGCCGCCGTCATCGCCCTCCCTCGCTGGAGCTGGGCAAAACTTGTTGTATTAGACAATCGGAAAGTCGTCGTGCTAAGGCCCCATAGGACCAGTGCACTAGAATAGCAATTGCCGTCATTGAAGAGTAGTGTAGATCGAAAGGATCTAATCTAAAGGCACCCGAACATAGACGAATTATGACCAGATCCGAGCAAATCCACCAAGGACAACTCTGCCGGAGCCACAACGCCGAACATCGACCAACGATGCTAGACGCACCACCGGGATGGGGGCTAGACGGGGAGAACCTTATGCCATCTTCAGGGAGCGGCCGCCGGCTCGTCTTTCTAAGCAGGACACAAATGTTAACAAAACTCAAAGGAACGTCTAAAAATGAAGTCCACCCGCCGGCAAGGGCCGCAATCCACCATGCCACCATGGCTCTAAGGCCATCGGAGACGAGGCGGACTGGCGGCGGTGCCGACAGAAGGCAGAGGAACCCTAGGCTTTTTTAGGGTAGCAAGTATTCTCAAATGGGGACAACATGGTCATCTCTTAGGTTTACACCACTGATCTCAAATATTTTCAATGCTTACTACTCCCTCCGTCTCAAAATAAGTGTCGTTGATTTAGTACAAAGCTAACTAGGCCCAAGACTTTGTTTCGCCAGAATTGCTTTTAGGGAAAGTAGTGGCTGCACCCCATATGACTACCTCATTTGTGTGGCTAGATGTATTATGTGTTGTCATGTTGGTAATAAAAAATCATTTGAGGCAGAATAAACAATAGGTCTTGGCCTGCTGCATATTTTCCCTGCATTTTCAATTAAATGTTAAATACAGAGGGTAAAAAAGAGCTAACAAACTCTAGGGTCTAGTTGACTATGTGTAGAGCTGTAAAAATAAAGACACATGTCACATAAAAGTCTTGGCCCAATCAGAGAATTGGGAGTATGCTTTCCTTTCGTATCATTTTCAGCCATGTATTGTTAACTATTATTGGATATATTGTCTCTAGCTTGGCTTTTATATGCCAATCACAATATATATAACATTGTAGCCAAAGATGCATCTCAAAGAAACATGGTGAAGTTTGATAAAATGAACTTCCAAATTAAGTGTATCTTTAACCTTTTGTCCAAATTACTTCTATATCTATATCTATACCTAATACTAAAGGGAGGATAGTTTCTCCACTTTTTTTTGGTCCATCAATCCGTTTCGTCAGTGTTTAATAAAAGCATTCCGTATGTTGTCTTTTTTCCCTAGGTCGTTTGTTGCATCAAAACTAATATTAAAGGGAGGATTGTTTCTCCACTACTTTTGGTCCATCAATCCATTTCAGTCGTCTTTTTTCGGTCGTTTAATAAAAGTGTTTTGTATGTTGTCTTTCCCCACCTAGGTCGTTGCATTGCATAAAAAAATTGTGGTAGACGGTCTCGAACCACGGTGGCCAAAGTGTGCAGGCACAAGCCAACTCATCTAGCCTATATTACTTACATTGATAAAGAAGGTATGTATGTATTGGTTAAGGGTGTTTCCTATAAAAATAAAAATCCTTAGAAGCCAAACACCAAACACTGCATGATGAAACAAACAGGAAAAACAAACATTGCCTGGACGAAATTCGGTCCACTCCGATTCCAATATCCTGCACATATTTGAGTTGTAAATAAAGGAAAAAAGCTACGGACTGAGGGAAACAAAAAAGATTGATCAATCTAATCTCGCTTGTTGTATTTCCTGCGTATGCCGGCCGACGGAATTGATCGCTAGATGACTAGATCAGCTAGCTTGCCGTATTTCCTAGCTTTCACGGAATCGATCTGGTGGCCTACTTAAGCCTTGCTTCGTAGGGTCTTGTACCTTGCTGGAAAGCATAATCGCGAGGTGCGACTCAAGGTCAAGGCTGCGCCAACAAGAACAACACGAGCCCCATGGTCGAGCATTGCATCAGCGAGCTGATTAGAATTTGCATCGAACCAGGAAAGCTATGTGGATTATAGCGTGCTGCCCCACATGACTTGGAGATGGAGATGAAGCGGATGAGGCATGAGCACCAAGGAGCATGAGGTGTCAGCTAGCAAGGCCAAACCCAACGCCATCAGTAAAGTCGACGATGACAACGCCGAAAACATAGAGGAAAATAGACAATCAGTCGATGATGGTCGGGCTGGATGCGTAGAAGGAGAACTCGGCAAAGATCGGCATCCAACATGAGTGCATATCAACATCGGTTGCACCTACGTACGGAAGGCTGCGTATGAGCGGAGCATCGCCACCTCACCACCTTATTAGAGGCCAACTCGTTCATCTTCTCCAACTATACAGGCAGCTCCCCTAAAAGTTCGACAACTATTAACAGGTAAACACGTTGTACATTGTCGTGCCATGGTATTAAACCTTGATTCTGACCTATGCCTATATGACCAGCACTTGTCTTTTCTCGGAAATTGTCCTTTCTGTATTATGTGAGGGTACTAGCTGCTAACTCCACATAATAGAGAAACTATAAGTTTTTTCGAAAAATAGAGTCAGACACAAGTTTCGAAGTAATTACACATAATAAAAAATGATCACCATCATAGTCCAAGTTTTATTTTTAAGCAGTGAATGCTACATGGTTGCTGATTGCCTAAAGCGAAAGCAGGTTCAGTTGTAAAATGAGATGCCAAATATTATGGACTAGACCATACGTGGCAAAGATTCTTCTATTACGGTATGTGTGAGAGGTTGTCTTGAGACATGATTGAGTTAGCGGCGTGTAGTATTTTTCTTCTCTTCCATTGCAAGACACAGGAATATTTGCTAGTATTTTTTAAAGGCAAATTTATTTCATAGTAACTTTTTTTATCACCTTTTGTGTTGTCATGCAAAATTATAGGCTTCCGTGATCATCTCTGCAATATATCCTACCTCCTTATCTAAAGGTATCTATTTTTCCGTCAATTTTTGTCTAAGAATTTACTTCTTAATGTACTTTGCACCTCTGTTGGGCCAACCCACGTTGTCATTGACAACCTAACTAAAATTTTGCGGTCCTACATCCCATGGCATCAAAGCATTTTGCCTAGTTTGGATACTGCAATATTGTGTCTATGTGTTCATGCTCTGTTCTATTCTTCAAGAATCAAAATTCAAATGGCTCTTCAATTCACTATCTCGTAATCAAGTGTTCCACCTCTCTGAATACTACCATCATTAGATTGCTGAATCTCACAACTATCATCAGTACATGTGTAGCAGATCTTATTTGAAGCCTGATCCTTTGCTACTACTATCTCATGACTCACCACATGACCAGAACGACAACTTGAGCATGGATTTATATTTAACGTATAAAAACTAAATTACTATTTGAAAAACATTATGCATTTCATTTCTGGTTGGAATTCCTTTTAAAATCAATTAATGACTTATTTAAATTTTAGCTATTAGCGAAATAGAATTGTAGTATTCATCCGCCTAGTACATCAATCGAACTGCTCATTTCCAAAGTTAAATCCAATATTTAATTTAGGGAATCCAATTCAATTGATTTAATCGACCAAATGTTTAGGTTGGTCAAAACCATAGTAAGGAGTTTTTTCCTTCATATTTATCGTACGAAAACTGCCATGCGCCTGTCTTGGTGGCCCCATTCTGTCAGATATGGTACACTTCTGCAATTTAAAGAAGGAGATCCGTGTTTACAAACCGTGTGAGATGCAGTTTAGGGACTTAGAAGAACATTTTCTTAGTTCAATCACTACACTGAACCATACTTAGAAGCCTTGTTTTGAGGAATCGTGTGTGTGTGTGTGTGGGGGGGGGGGGGGGGGGGGGGTCCCCACTTGAAGATATTACTCAAGATGGCCAAGGCCAATTTGTTGCATCATCAGAAGTAGGCAAGAGGAAAAGTATAACCTTCAAGAATTGGCGGTGTCCTTCTGTTTCAGTTTCCCAAACCTTTGAAACCAACGGGTGAAGTCATTTAACATGTTTCGTAATGTGGTGGAGATATGTTGATCAATGTCGCAGAATACAAGCACATTCTCAAATCTTTCAAAGGGCGTCGAGAATAGCGGTGTTCCAAACTTGGCGGAGTAGAGGTATTGGTGGCTGTAATTCCTAAATACCATTAATATCTTGGATGTTTAGGTCAATTCCAAGTGTTACCATATCATGACGGTGGAGGGGCAATAGAAACATGTGCTCTGTTGACTCAGTTTGATGTTGGCATCTTGAGCTAGAACTTGACTCGACAATATGCTTGTGGTGGAGGTTGAGGAACTAGCTTGCAGAATAAGAGCTGTAGAAATACATTCACTTTATTGGGTACATACTCTAGACTCCTGGATGAAGTGAGCATTTTGATCTATGAACCCCTCATGCATGAAAAATTCCGTAGGTGTGCTTGGTGGAGAAGGGAACTCCTTTGTTGAGGAAAATTTTGTCCTGCCTAAGCCCGAACACAATGTCATGCAACTAAGACAAGAGAAACTACAATTTCAAGGGAGCCACTTGCGGTTAGGCGATTCCTTAAGTTAGACCTTACACCATTCAAGACTGAGATACCCAGTTCAATGGAATGGGTGAAAATTAGGTTTTTTTAGGGGGGGGGGGGGGGGGGGGGGAGGGGTAGGCTAGTGGTAGGTGGTGGAGCTAGGTATCTTGCCAAAAAAAAGTGATGTGGCCATCTTTCGTCATAATGAAACCTGTTTTAGTTTAGCTATTTGTTGGTTAATATTATTTGGAAGAAAAGAGTCATGGTTCTGGGTGCAAGTGGCGTTAGGATTCTGAAGTTGTACCCAACACACCCAAGGATTGTTGGTGGGTAGGAGAAATCTAATGAAAAAATTCATGAGTAGGCAGATATTCTATGTACTGACATTTTTTATCGTTAGACCACCAAATTCTCTTAGTTTGCAAACATTATCCCACGCGATTAAGCATTGTGCACTTGTGTAAGTCTGGTATGTAGCCCAAAAGAGCGCACGTCGAATAGCATCCACTTCTTTGTGCACCTTTTTAGGTAGCCGAAAGAAAGACATGTAATAAATAGCTAGAGAGTCAATGATGGCTACCAAGAGAAGTAGTCTACCCTCTAGACAGAAGTATGCACGCCATTGGGATAATAATATGAGACAACGGGGCATAAATGGATCAGAGTGCGCAGGCCAGTAGTTTATCTGGAGATGGTACACTAGTAGAAAACAGAGTTTTGGTCCAGGCCGGGTAAGCTTATTAATCCCGGTTCACTCATGAACCGGGACCCGTGGGGGCATCTGTCCCGGTTCGTGAGGCCAGGGGGCCCGCCGGGCCTCGGTGGCCATTGGTCCCGGTTCGTCTGGCCCCTTAGGTCCCAATTCCAGACACGAACCGGGACCAATGGGCCTTGCTCCTGGCCCACAACCATTGGTCCCGGTTGGTGGCAGGAACCGGGACCAAATGGGGTCCTTTAGTCCCGGTTCCAGCCACGAACCGGGACCAAAGAGATGCCTATATATACCCCCTTGTCCGCAAGCAGAGCAGTGCACTGGTCTGTTTTTTTGGCCGGCCGTGGGAGAGCTTTGTGGTGCTCTAGCGCACATCCTATGCACATGAGGTGTTCGATGAAATGCCCGAGCCACACTTAAGCTTTCTCCTCTTGAAGCTCCTTGTCCAAACTCCATTTTCCTCAAGATTTGTCTAGGTTTGGCGGTCTGTCCTGTCCCGTCCCCGTCCTCACCGCCGTCGATCGCTCGCGCTGAACTCGTCGCCCGCACCACCGTGGTGAGCCTCTTGATCTTATCTTCTTTCTAAAAGAAAAAAGTTCTTACTTGTATGATTTAGATAGATACTTGTGTAATTTTCTTACTTTTATTATTATTTGTTATTATATAGTGCGATGGTTTTGGTATCCGCCTCCGTTGGCCCTCGTCCTGTCTATGATTCGGATGTGGTATATATTACCTTTTATAACTATTTGGTTCATTTAGTGTTTATGACAATTATGCCGACCAACGTGATATAGAATTTTTTTATCTAGGAGGTATGTGAACCGGAAATTCCAACCGACCCTATTGTCGAGAGGTTAAATTTAGTTGAAGAAGAAAACAATTACTTGAAGGAAAAATTGAAAAAAAATTGAGGAGGAGAAGATGATTTTTTTCGTGAATACGCTAGGATGCGTATCTTTTCATTGATAGGTAGGGAGTGTGTACAAGCAGTACAAGAGAGAGGAGGGGGGATGCAGGCTTACATTCTTGTGCACAGGGGGCAAGAAGCAAGCTGCAGAGCGTTGGTGACGGGTCGCTCAGCCCGTGTACAAGGTGTGGTGACTACTCAAGTAACGATCTAAGTCCGTGGGCGCCCGCTCTAGCCCATGACCGTGCCTCATCTTGGATAGACGCAATCAATCTTGGCACGGATGGGGTCTCGCCATCGAAGATACAACCGTTGCGGTGGCGCCAGATGGACCACGCCGTTAAGATGGCCAGCGTGGTGAGTCCTTTATGGTGGCAGGCGGGGGAGCTGGTGATGGCCGACGTACACCATGGGAGGAATCCCTCATGGCCAGATGGTGCACTGACGGTGGCGCGAATCCAGGCAAGAATGACATGCCAGACTTGCCTGGAGAAGGGGCAGCCGATGAGGATGTGCTGCATCGTCTCCTTGGACTGATCGCAGAGGGCGCATCGGTCGTTGTGCGGGCGGCCGTGCCGGGCAAGTCTCGCGGCGGTCCAGCAGCAGTCCAAGTCAGAGAGCCAGGTGAAGATCTTGAAGCAGAGACGGGCCCAACATCACCAGGTAAGGCACCAGAAAGAGGCGTCGATCGATCCCGCGAAGAGCGCCCGATAGCATGACCTCGCAGAGTACTTGCCATTAGCCGTCCAGCGCCAAGAGAGGTGGTCGGGCGTGGCAAAGAGGGTGAGGGGTCGGAGCAGCCGCCACAAGTGCACATATTCAACAAGTGCTCGAGGAGTTAGCGTGCCATGAAGATCAGCGATCCAGCGTTGATCGGGCAGCCCTTCGGCGACCGTGCAGGACTTGTGTCGCCGTTGAGGTACGAGAGGAAGCAGTGAAGGGGCAATGTCAGCTATGGACTTCCCATGGAGCCAGTGGTCTGTCCAGAAGAGGCAAGAACGGCCATCGCCCACTGTCCAGGAGGTAGAAGCTCTGAAAATAGTCGTAGTGTCGGCGACACTCGGGAGGTGCAGGTGCGCCCAAGGCTTGGAGGGGTCGGTGCGCTGCAACCAAAGCCAGCGGGCGCGCAGGGCAATACCCTGACAATGAAGGTCAGGGATTCCCAAGCCACCAATCTCGAGGGGTCGACAAACGCGCTGCCAGTGAACAGGCCCGTGGCCGTTCCGCGTCTCCTTGCGATCATACCAGAGGAATTCGCGAAGGATCCGGTTGATCTGCTTGAGCACGGGGGGGGGGGGAGGGGGGGGGCAGAGGGCGAGAACCACCAGGATGTGGGAGGGCATCGCCGAAAGCACGTGGCGGACTAGAGCCAGCCTCTCGCCACGGGAGAGAAGTGTGGCGCGCCAAGAGGCTAGCTTCTTGGAGAGCTTGTCGACGATCGGCTGTAGAGAAGATGCGGACGGCTTCCTCACTGAGAGGGGGATCCCAAGGTAGGTGATCGGGAAAGGCGTGACAGCACAAGCAAGCTCGAAGTTGATCGCGAGCAGGTCTGGGTCCTCGCACCGGATGGGGGTCGCCGAGCATTTGGCAAAGTTCGTGTAGAGTCCAGAGACCTCACCAAAGACATGAAGGAGCTCGCGGATGACTTGCAGGTCCTGGAGGGAGGGGTGGCAGAATATGACGACATTGTTGGCAAAGAGGGATATGCTCGAGGGGCCATGCCGGGTGGTGAGTCGCTGAAGCAGGCCATGGCGGTGCGCATGGAGCAGCAGGGAGTTCAGAGCGTCGATGGCGACCGCGAACAGTATGGGGGAGACGAGATCACCCTGGCGAAGCCCTTGGGAGTGCGTGATGGGGGGGGGGCGATCCGTTGATGAGGACCCGGGTGCTGGCGGTAGATAGAATGATGGAGAACCACCCAATCCAGCGTCTGCCGAAGCCAAGGTGGCGCAACACGTCGAGGAGGAATGGCCAAGAAATGGTGTCGAAGGCCCATGCGATGTCGAGCTTGAGGAGAACCCTGGGAACTCGCGTGTTGTGGAGCTGGCGTGCGGTTTGCTGGACCAGCATGAAATTGTCATGCACGCAGTAGCCGGCGATGAAGGCGCTTTGGTTAGAAGAGACCAGCTGTCCCAAGTGCCGCGCCAGACGAAACGACAGGACGTTCGCAATGAGCTTGGCCAGCAGGTGGATCGAGCTAATGAGCCTGTAGTCAGAAATGGCCGAGGCATCCGGTTTCTTGGGCAAGAGGGTAATGAGCGCCTCGTTGAGACGCTGCATGCATCATCCATTGAGGGAGTAGAATTTGTCGAAGACGACGAGAATGTCGGTCTTGATGATCTCCCAGTAGGATACAAGAAACTCCGAGGTGAATCCATCAGGACCCGGAGCCTTGCCCCGAGGTAGCGACTTGACAGTGTGCCAAATCTCGTCTTCAGTGAAGGGCCGCTCGAGATCATCCAGGTCGAAAACGCGATCGTCAATCAGAGCAAGATCCATGGTGTAGTGCCGCTCGATGTGAGTGCCCAACAGCGAGGAGAAGTGGTTGAAAGCTAGCTCGGCCATGTTGGCCTCATTAGAGACGTGGGTTTCTCCATGGCGGAGGGAGAAGATCATGTTCTTCTGGGTTCTATGGGCCGCTTGGATCTTGAAGAAGGCGCTGTTGGTTTCCCCTTCCTTAAGCCAGCCAAACCGCGTGCGCTCGCGAGCAATGGATCACTCAAGGGATGCCAGCCCTAGGTAGGCGCGCTTGAGGCTGGAATGTAGCCAGGATTCAGACGAGGAGAGAGCTCGGAGGTCTTGAGCCGCATCAAGCCGGGCAAAAATCTCGCGGGCGATGAGGAGTTGCATGGATACATGGCTGATGGTGTGGGCGCCCCAGCTTTGGAGTCGTCGAGCTGTGTGCTTGAGGCGGAGGTAGATGCGCCGATAAGGGTCCGGGTCATTGATAGCGTTCCAGGCGTCCTCGACCATTGCCTGGAAACCCTCAAGCTTAATCCAAAAGCGTTCGAAATGGAACCGCTTCGGGCCGGAGCTGCGCAGCGAGCAATCCAGGTATTGGAGTTGCATGTTGCGGATGTCGTCGATGATCACAAGATCAAGATGGATGCAATGCGCTTGAAGATTAGAAAATATGACATTCATACTAAGGCTTGGTATCATTATGCCGTTGGATCAATTTTTACCTTAGTTGCAATTATGATCGCATTTGTTGTTGCATTGAAATGTTTTAGATAGTTTCAATGTATGGTTTAATTAGATGCTCTGGAGAGCTATATGTTGTTCAATGAGAACTATGTATGTACTTTGGTTTTAATGTGATGATGAACTTCTATTAATTTTGTTGGGGAAGGTAGTAATTCAAAAAAAAATCCTACGATCACGCAAGATCTATCTAGGAGAAGCATAGCAACGAGACGTGAGAGTGTGTCCACGTACCCTCGTAGACCGAAAGTGGAAGCGTTTAGTAACGCGGTTGATGTAGTCGAACGTCTTCACGATCCAACCGATCCAAGTACCGAACGTACGACACCTCCGTGTTCAGCACACGTTTAGCACGATGACGTCCCTCGAGCTCTTCATCCAGTAGAGGGTCGAGGGAGAGTTTCGTCAGCATGATGGCGTGGCGACGGTGTTGGTGATGTGATCCGCGCAGGGCTTCGCCTAAGCACTACGACAATATGACCGAGGTGGTAAACTGTGGAGGGGGGCACCGCACACGGCTAAGAAACAACTGTTGTGCCTTTGGGGTGCCCCTGGCCACGTATATAAAGGAGGAGAGGGAGGAGGCCGGCGGCCATGAGGGGGCGTGCCAAGGGGGATTCCAACTAGGATTCCCAATCCCAGTTGGACTCCGTTTCCTATTCCAAGAGGGGGAAGGAGGGAAGGAGAGGGAGAGGATGAGGAAAGAGGGGGTCACGCCCCCTCCCCCCTAGTCCAATTCAGACTGCCCTTGGGGGGGGGCACCCTGTGGGCTGCCCTCTCCTACTCCCTTATGGCCCATCTAGGCCCATAACTTCCCCGGGGGGTTCCGGTAACCCCTCGGTTACCCGATAAATATCAGAAACGTCCTGAAACCTTTCCGGTGTCCGAATACCTTTGTCCAATATATCAATATTTACCTCTCGACCATTTTGAGACTCCTCGTCATGTTTGTGATCTCATTCGGGACTCTGAACAAACTTCGGTCACCAAAACACATAACTCACAATACAAATCGTCATCGAACGTTAAGCGTGCGGACCCTACGGGTTCGAGAACTATGTAGACATGACCAAGACACATCTTCGGTCAATAACAAATAGCGGAACCTGGATGCTCATATTGGCTCCTACATATTCTATGAAGATCTTTATCGGTCAAACCGCATAACAACATACATTATTCCCTTTGTCATCGGTATGTTACTTGCCCGAGATTCGATCATCGGTATCCTCATACCTAGTTAAATCTCGTTACCGGCAAGTCTCTTTACGCGTTCCGTAATGCATCATCCTGCAACTAACTCATTAGTCACATTGCTTGCAAGGCTTATAGTGATGTGCATTACCGAGAGGGCCCAGAGATACCTCTCCGATACTCGGAGTGACAAATCCTAATCTCGATCTATGCCAACCCAACAAACACCTTTGGAGACACCTGTAGAGCATCTTTATAATCACCCAGTTATGTTGTGGCGTTTGATAGCACACAAGGTGTTCCTCCGGTATTCGGGAGTTGCATAATCTCATAGTCAAAGGAATATGTATAAGTCATGAAGAAAGCAATAGCAATACAACTAAACGATCAACATGCTAAGCTAATGGATGGGTCTTCTCCATCACATCATTCTCCTAATGATGTGATCCCATTCATCAAATGACAACACATGTCTATGGTCAGGAAACTTAACCATCTTTGATTAACGAGCTAGTCAAGTAGAGGCATACTAGGGACACTCTGTTTTGTCTATGTATTCACACATGTACTAAGTTTCCGGTGAATACAATTCTAGCACGAATAATAAACATTTATCATGATATAAGGAAATATAAATAACAACTTTATTATTGCCTCTAGGGCATATTTCCTTCAAATTTGGTCACTTATCTATTCATGATGCTCTGTAATGGTTTTTGACACACTTCATTATATAGAATGCACGCAGATGAACTGGCAATGGATGTACGGTAACAGACGCACCTCCGAGTACATTAAGGGCGTGCATAATTTTCTCGAAGTGGCTAAGGCAAACAAGCAGAATGGTTTTATGTGTTATCCATGCCCTATATGTGGGAATACGAAGTCTTACTCTGACCGGAAAATCCTTCACAGCCACCTGCTTTATAAGGGTTTCATGCCACACTATAATGTTTGGACCAAGCACGGAGAAATAGGGGTTATGATGGAAGACACCGAAGAAGAAGAAGAAGAGGATGATGACAACTATGTGCCCCCTGAATACGGTGATGCTGCAATGGGGGATCTGAACAACGAAATGACAATAGTGGATCTAAACAATCTTGGGTACACAGATGAACCATTCGTCCTAGCCAATGATGTGGCACATGTTTTCTATGTGAAGGACATGTCTACCGAACCGAGAAAAATAAAAGATAAGGAAGCGAATACATCATACGATGACCCAAAGCGCCACATAGTTCTTTCAGGAAAAAGTGACATCATGGGATTGGAGGGCAAGACAGACATGTCTAAAGATTATGAAAAGTTTCATGAAATTCCTCCCTTCAAAGTCAAGGCTGACCCAAGCACCCTGTTAAACGATGAAGATTATCCATGGTTACAGCACAATAAGCAAAGGACACTAGCGAAGAAAAAGTGAAGACTTTCTCTCCACAACTATTATGATGATGCCTTTGATCTAGAATATCACTGCAGTTACATGTGAAGAAATGAAATGCCTTTTGTAATAGATGAGTTTCCGTATGAAACCCTGATACTTCGAAAGAGATTGTTCGTTTTGTACACGAAGTGCATCCAGTTTTTGCTGTAACCCTCCCAACTTTTTATAACATGCTATGTGGGTGAAATAATGATACCGTGCCAATTTCCAACCTTTTCAGAGTTCATTTGTAGTGCTTTTCAATTTTAGGGTCATTTAGCTTAAAAAATCAGTAAATGCATGAGAAATACCAAATGAAGTCAGAAAGGGTTGAAAATTGATGATGTGGCTTTGAATGGTGCATTTTGAACACACAAAAAGTCCGGAGTTCAAATAAGTTCAAAAAATGAAATCCCTTTGTAACAGATGAGTTTTCGTCTGAAACCCTGATGCTTCGAAAGAGATTGTCCATTTTGTACACGAAGTGCATCCAGTTTTTGCTGTAACCCTCTCAACTTTTTATAACATGCTATGTGGGTGAAATGATGATACCATGCCACCTTTCGACCTTTTCAGAGTTCATTTGTAGTGCTTTTGAATTTCAGGGTCATTTAGCTCAAAGAATGAACTAATAGCAAAAATAATGAACTAAGAATACTCAATTAAAATATTCTGTTATGCTCAACTAATAGAAAACTATAATATACTTCAATAGCAAAAAGAATCAACTAAAAAGCTTTTATAAAACTCTAATAGCAAAAGGAATGAACTAAAAAGCTTTTATAGACCTCTAGTATTTTTGAAACTAAAATTATATAAAATTTATGCAACTAAAATTATCAAAGTATTTTCTGTTCAAAAAATTAATAGCAAAAAGAATTTTCATAAAGAAACTTTTTGTTAGAAACATTAATAGCAAACTAAAATAACAAAATCTGTTTTTGATTAAGACAGATATTTAAAATAACTTAAAAATTACCATATTGAATATAATGATAAATCACAGTAATATTAAATAACAGGAAAAAGAATCTCAAAAATCTATTTTTATAGTAAAGTTATTCACAAACTAGTGGTTCACAGAAATTTCAAAAAATTCAAATTTAAACTATTCAAATTTGAAAACTAATGGCACTAACAAAAAGTTTATAATTTTTGTGACCTAACAGCAAAAAGAATCACTGAAAACTGTAAGTAGAAACGAAAGAAAATAAATAAAGCAAAAAACAAAACAAAAAAACTGGAAAAATTTAAAAATGCCACCTAGTGGGCCACGACGGCCTGAATACGACTAGAAACCCCACCATGGGCCAGGATTCAGGCCCACAGAAGGCCTAGTAGGCCCACAGGCAGATACAGTGTGTTTAGGCCCGTAAGCCTGCATTTGAGAGGAGCTCGAGAGGGCAGCGGCAGTGGGCTTATAAACCACTCCAAGCCCCTCTCAACTAGCGAGGTGGGACTAAACTTTTAGGCGCGGGCAGCACCACCCTTTCGTCCCGGTTGGTGCCACCACCCGGTACCGTTACCCATCTTTGGTCCGGGTTGGTGGCACCAACCGGGACCAATGCCCCCCATTAGTCCCGGTTGGTGCCACCAATCGGGACCAAAGGTCTCTGTTTCCTGCCCTTTGGGCTGCTGAAAACTGACCTTTAGTCCCGGTTGGTGGTACCAACCGGGACTAAAGGGGGGGCATTGGTCTCGGTTGGTGCCACGATCCGGGACCAATGCTCTGGGTATATAAAGTAGCACTTCGAAATTTTCAGTCCCAGTTAATCTCCCCACCCCGACACCGCACCGAACAGCACGGCGCCACTGATACGTCTCCAACGTATCTACTTTTCCAAACTCTTTTGCCCTTGTTTTGGACTCTAACTTGCATGATTTGAATGGAACTAACCCGGACTGACGCTGTTTTTAGCAGAATTTCCATGGTGTTATTTTTGTGCAGAATAAAAAGTTCTTAGAATGACCTGAAAATCAACGGAGATTATTTTTGGAATTAAAAAATATTGGTGAAAGAATTAGCAGCAGGGGGCCACACCCTAGCCACAAGGGTGGGGGCGTGCCCACCCCCCTATGGCGCGCCCTCCGACCTTATCGGCCCCCTGGACCTCCACCGACCTCAACTCCAACTCCATATATTCTCTTTCGGGGAGAAAAAAGTCAGAGAGAAGGATTCATCGTGTTTTATGATACGGAGCCGCCGCCAAGCCCCATTCTTCCTCGGGAGGGTAGATCTGGAGTCCGTTCGAGGCTCCCGAGAGGGGAATCTGTCGCCATCGTCATCATCAACCATCCTTCATCGCCAACATATTGATGCTCACTACCGTGCGTGAGTAATTCAATTGTAGGCTTGCTGGACCGTGATGGGTTGGATGAGATTTACCATGTAATCGAGTTAGTTTTGTTAGGGTTTGATCCCTAGTATCCACTATGTTCTAAGATTGATATTGATATGACTTTGCTATGCTTAATGCTTGTCACTAGGGCCCGAGTGCCATGATTTCAGATCTGAACCCTTTATGTTTTCATGAATATATTTGTGTTCTTGATCCTATCTTGCAATTTATAGTCACCTAATACGTGCTATGATCCGACAACCCGGAGTGACAATAGTCGGGACCACTCCCGGTGATGACCGTAATTCGAGGAGTTCATGTATTCACTAAGTGCTAATGCTTTGGTCCGGTACTCTATTAAAAGGAGGCCTTAATATCCCTTAGTTTCCAATAGGACCCCGCTGCACGGGAGGGTAGGACAAAAGATGTCATGCAAGTTCTTTTCCATAAGCACGCATGACTATATTCAGAATACATGCCTACATTGTATTGATGAACTGGAGCGAGTTCTGTGTCACCCTATGTTATAACCGTTGCATGATGAATGCCATCCAACATAATTATCCATCATTGATGCATTGCCTATGAACTCTTCACATATTGATCTTTGCTTCGTTACTTTTCCATTGCCACTGTTACAATTCTACGAAACTGCTACTGTTACTTTTGCCACCGTTACCGTTACCGCTACTTCCATACTACTTTGCTACTAAATACTTTGCTGCAGATATTAAGTCTTTCAAGTGTGGTTGAATTTACAACTCAGCTGCTAATACTCAAGAATATTCTTTGGCTCCCCTTGTGTCGAATCAATAAATTTGGGTTGAATACTCTACCCTCGAAAACTGTTGCGATCCCCTATACTTGTGGGTTATCAAGACTCTTTTCTGGCACCGTTGCCGGGGAGCATAGCACTATTCTCTGAGTCACTTGGGATTTATATCTGTTGATCACTATGAGGAATCTGAAAGATCAAAGAACTAAGATTTCCCCTCAACTACGAGGGGAGGTAAGGAACTGCCATCTAGCTCTGCACTTGATTCTCCTTCTGTTTTGAGTAAACTTGCGACACCTACACCTGTTATTGATTCTGATATGTCGCATGTTATTGATGATGCCACTTCTGCTATGCATGATGCTTATGCTGAAACTACTTCTCTGCTTGATAATACTGTGCCACTAGGTGAATTTCTTGATGAACAACTTGCTAGGGTTAGAGAGAATGAAATTACTGAAACTGATGATATTATTGAAGATTATGATTATGATTCTCCCCCTAGATATGAATTGCTTGTTTTGCCTGAGGGCTATGTTATGGATGAAGAAACTGCTAGAGACTTTTTTGTTTGAAATGATAGAGAGAATCTTAAGAAATTGTTAGCTAAGCTAAAAGAAAAATCTTTGAATGCTAGAATGAAATATGATCCTGCTTTTTCTACTTAACCTATCTTTGTTACTAATAAGGATTATGAATTCTCTGTCGATCCTGAGTTAATTACTTTGGTTGAATCTGATCCTTTTCATTGTTATGAATCTGGA
This sequence comes from Aegilops tauschii subsp. strangulata, assembly GCF_002575655.3. Lineage (NCBI taxonomy): Eukaryota > Viridiplantae > Streptophyta > Magnoliopsida > Poales > Poaceae > Aegilops > Aegilops tauschii. The sequence goes on from NC_053035.3 coordinate 433,078,884, forward strand.
ATAGTTGTGGCACATCTTACTAAATTGAATGATATAGCCACCCTATTTGCTCATGAGGAAAAAATTCGCTATTACTATATCCTTAAATTGTTTCCTTTCTCATTAAAGGGTGATGCTAAGTTATGGTTTAATTCTCTTGCTCCTGGTTGTGTGCGTAGTCCTCATGATATGATTTATTACTTCTCTGCAAAATATTTCCCCGCTCATAAGAAACAAGCTGCTTTAAGGGAAATATATAATTTTTTGAAAATTGAAGAAGAGAGTCTCCCACAAGCTTGGGGGAGGCTTCTCCGGTTACTTAATGCTTTGCCTGATCACCCTCTCAAGAAAAATGAAATACTTGATATATTTTATAATGGACTAACCGATGCTTCCAGAGACAACCTGGATAATTGTGCTGGTTGTGTTTTCAGGGAAAGAACTGTTGAGCAAGCTGAATTGCTATTGAATAATATATTGAGTAATGAAAATGATTGGACACTTCCTGAACCGACTCCGAAGCCAACTCCGAGAAAAGTGGTACTCTATTTCTCAGTTCTGAAGATATGCAAGAGGCAAAGAAATCTATGAAAGAAAAAGGTATTAAAGCTGAAGATGTTAAGAATCTACCACCTATTTAAGGAATACATGGCCTTGATAACCCAACACAGGTAGTAGAGGTAAACTTTCTCCGTGGATTTGATGAAGGTGATATTCTTCATAATAAGTCTGCTAGTCAATGCTTTGATGAGTTTGATAATTTTATAGTTAAACAAGAAAATTTGAATGCTTACGTTAGTAGACAATTGAATCGTAACGCTTACATGCTTGATCACGTGAGTAATTATATGAATAGTACTGTTAATGATCTTAAGCTTATTAGTAAACATGCTTCCATGGTTACAACTCGAGTAGAACAAGTACTTAAGGCTCAGGATGATTTGCTTAATGAGTTGAATAGTAAGAATAATGATAATGCTGTTAGGGTTATGACTAGAGGTGGTAAAATGACTCTGGAACCTTTGTATCCTGAGGGCCATCCTAAGAGAGTTGAGCAAGATTCTTAGAGAATTAATAATGATGCACCTAGTCCTAGTACTAAAAATAAAAAGGAAACTGATAGGACTTTGCATGCTAGTGAACCTGCTATAGTCACACCTGAGAATCCCAATGATATTTCTATTTTTGATACTGAGACACAATCTGGTGATGAACATGAACCGAGTGATAATGTTGATGATGATGTTCATGTTGATGCTCAACCTAGTAATGATAATGATGTAGAGATTGAACCTGCTGTTGATCTTGATAACCCACAAACAAAGAATCAACATTATGATAATAGAGACTTTGTTGCTAGGAAACATGGTAAAGAAAGAGAACCATGGGTTCAAAAACCCATGCCCTTTCCTCCTAAGCTATCCAAGAAAAAGGATGATGAGGATTTTGAGTCCTTTGCTGAAATGATTAGACCTATCATTTTGCGTATGCATTTGACTGATATGCATAAAAATGCCTCCTTATGCTAAGTATATGAAAGATATTGTTACTAATAAAAGAAAGATACCGGAAGCTGAAATTTCCACCATGCTTGCTAATTATACTTTTAAGGGTGGAATACCAAAGAAACTTGGAGATCCAGGAGTACCCACTATACCATTCTCCATTAAAAGAAACTATGTTAAAACTTCTTTATGTGATCTTGGAGCCCGTGTTAGTGTTATGCCTTTCTCTTTGTATCGTAGACTTGAATTGAATAAGTTGACACCAACTGAAATTTCTTTGCAAATGGCTGATAAATCAACTGCTATACCCATCGGTATTTGTGAGGATGTGCCTGTTGTGGTTGCAAACGTTACTATCTTAACAGACTTTGTTATTCTTGATATTCCCGAGGACGATAGTATGTCGATTACCTTGGTAGACCCTTTTTGAACACTGCGGGGGCTGTTATTGACTGCAAAATAGGCAATGCCACTTTTCATGTTAATGGTAATGAGCATACATTACACTTTCCGAAGAAACAACCTCAAGTTCATAGTATCAACTCTATTGGAAAATTTTCAAGTATTACTATTGGAGGTTTTGAATTCCCTCGTCCTACTGTCAAAAAGAAATATGATGTTCTTATTGTCGGGGACATGCATATCCCCGTTGAGGTAACCTAGTGTTATTCGAAAGTTCTCCGGTTTCATGTCATTCGGAAGAAGTTAGTTAATAAGAGTTGATCAACTTTGTTAATGGATTCCTTTTGATGAGCATGAGATGGATGAACTTAGAAAGCACACCTTTTGTACCCATCTTTTACTTTCTGTTATTTAGATTAAATAAAAAAACTAGTATTTTTGTCTGTTTTCTGAATTATCCATGCAATAAAAAATGTCCATAAAATAAAAGTTCTCCAAATGCCCTTAAAATTGGATATGATTTTTATGCAATATTTTAGAATTTCTGGTGCAAAGAACACACCAGGGGGCCTCATCAGCTGGCCACAAGGGTGGAGGGCGCCCCCCCGGGGGCGCACCCCTGACCTTGTGGGCCCCACGTGGCCCCCTCCACTTATTCCAGCACACATCCACTCCTTCTTCCTCTAGAAAAAATCACTCCAGCTCAAAGTCGTGTTCTTGCTCATCTTGCTACCATTTTCGATCTCCTTGCTCAAAGCTCCATTCACAAAACTGCTTTGGGGGATTGTTCTTTGGTATGTGACTCCTCCAATGGTCCAATTAGTTTTTATTCTAGTGCTTTATTCATTGCAAATTTTTGCTGCTGTGGTGACCTTGTTCTTGAGCTTGCATGTCAAATTTATATGGTCGAAAGTAGTTTTAATGCATGATATAGCATCTAGGCACTTGTAGGAGTAGTTGCTATCAATTTTGTTGAGTTTGGTTCACTTTTATTTTGAGTCACTAAACATTTCAGAAATTTTTCAGAGGAAAGAAAAATGTCCAGGAAAATGTATCAAGGTGGTTCCTCAAGGAAGCAAGCACCGAGGCGTGCAATACGCGAACCGGACCCTGAACTACCAAGGGAAGCTCAAGTGAAGCCGTGTGAATGGCCGTCGGATGAATTTATGGATCATGCCGGTTTCAAGGATGAATTCTATGCGTACATACAAAATGCCGGCCTCGAGGATTTTTTATCAGACAGTGCTTACAGTATTATTATCTCGCCGATTCCTTCATGCGGAGGTTTGAGTTTTCATCCAAGCGTAATACTCATACTGTCCTGTTTGATCTTTATGGTGAATCTTATACCATGGACCTAGAAGATTTTTGTGATGCATGCAGAATCCCACAATGGGGCAGTCTTAGTGAGCCTCATAAATCTGAATATAATGATTTCCTTGCTAGCATCATTGTTGGAGAAACTAGAAATATCACACAAGTCTTCATGGGGAGCATTCATTTTCCTGCCATACATTATTTTGCTCTCTTCATAGGCAGATGCACTAATGGTAAACATGATCATAGCCACCTTTGTGCATCGGATCTTAGTGTCCTCAAGTGTGTAGTGTTGGATGATAAACGATATAATTTAGGGGCCATTATTGCTAGGAGGTTACACCATAATGCTAAAGATGGAGATTTGTTTGGCGGGATTTATGCAACTCGTTTAGCTAAATATTTGGATGTACCTATTAGAGGGTATGATACTGAGTTGCCACCTGCTTTTCTAGATTATAATGCTTTGGTACGATATCAGTTTCTTGAGAGGAATGATCAGCTCCTCCAGTATCGGCTAATATTTGACAGACGGCGTCCCGTCTATGTTACCCTTCCTACTCCTGCCTTCCTTAACTTTCAGACAAAGGGGAGATATTTTATAACTAGAGAGGAGGCAAACGAGTATGAGAGGACAGCGGAGGCCGCTCGTCTTCAGGAGGCAGCTCGCCAAGCGGTAGCTGCCGCAGCACAGTACGACCCCAACTATGATTCCAGATATCATCCAGGCCAGAGGTGGCCCTAGACCAACTTAGGCCAAAAGCCTAAGCTTGGGGGAGTACGTATTCGTCACCGACATTACATTCATGTTCACACACTCATTTCAGTTGTCTGTGTTCATACTTTTTTAGTGCATTATCCATGCTAATTTATTTCTTTTTTCCGCTTTCTTCTTGTGTGTTTGAAAAACCTTAAGAAAAACCAAAAAAATTAGTTGTAGTTAGTTTACTTTCTATGCATGCTTAGTAGTAATATTAATAGAAAATCCAAAAATATTTCTCGTTCTTCTTTTGCTTGTTGGGAGCTTTCCCGTGTAAATAGTTTTTCTCGTTCTTGTTCTTCTTCTTCAGAAAAACAAAAACTCCAAAAATATTTCAGAGTTTCTTTGAAATTCTTTTCACACCGTTCGGTCCAATGCACGTGCACTATTATTATTTATCCACACCGTTCGGTCGTGCAAGTGAAAGGCAATAATGACGATATATGATGAAATGATTGAGATGAGGAAAAGCTGGTATGAACTCGACGTATCTTGTTTTTGTAAATATGATTAGTTCATCGTTCCTGATTTAGCCTATTATGACTGAAACGTGTTTGTAATGACCATTAGAGATTATAGTTATTCATGCCATGCTTAATTAGCTAGGAGTTTATAATGGTTTACCTTGCGTGCCAACATGGAAATTAAAATGGTTGTGATGTAGTATGATAGGATGGTATCCTCCTTTGAATGATTCGAGTGGCTTGACTTGGCACATGTTCACGCATGTAGTTGAAACAAAATCAACATAGCCTCCACGATATTTATGTTCATAGTGATTTATATCCTACTCATGCTTACACTCAATGTTGGTTAATCTTAATGCATGTTTATGACTGTTGTCGCTCTCTAGTTGGTCGCTTCCCAGTCTCTTTCTAGCCTTCACTTGTACTAAGCGGGAATACTGCTTGTGCATCCACTTCCATAAACCCCAAAGTTATTCCATATGAGTCGACCATACCTTCCTATATGCGGTATTTACCCGCCGTTCCAAGTATTGCATGTGCCAAACTCTAAACCTTCAAATAATAATCTGTTTTGTATGCTCAAATAGCTCATGTACCAACTAGGGTTGTCAATATCTTCCATGCTAGGTGGGTTATTCTCACGATGAGTGGACTCCTCTCATCATTCACGAGAAAATGGCTGGTAACCGGGATGCCCAGTCCCATGCTCAAAGCAAAGCAAATCAAAATAATTGCAAACAAAACTCCCCCAGGATTGTTGTTAGTTGGATGGTACCTGTTGTTTCAGACCAGCCGTGGAGTGTGCTTGTTGGTGGTGGGGGAGTATAAACTTTACCATTCTGTTTGGGAACTGCCTATAATGTATGTAGCATGGAAGTACTGAGATCTCTTAGTTGTTACGTTGACAATGAAAGCATACCGCTAAAAATATTATTTATCTCTATTTCAAAACTCGAGCTCTGGCACCTCTACAAATCCCTGCTTCCCTCTGCGAAGGGCCTATCTATTTACTTTTATTGTTGAGTCATCATATCTTATAAAAAGCACCAGTTAGAGAGCACCACTGTCATTTGTATGCATTTTTGTTAATTTATATTGAGTATGACTGGATCTCTTTTACCATGAATTACAATGTCTAGTCAGTCCTTGATCTTCAGGGGTGCTCTGCATTTATGTTTTGCAGTCTCAGAAAGGGCTAGCGAGATACCATCTTGTTATATCATGTTATGATTGTTTTGAGAGTTGATACGTCCCCAACGTATCTACTTTTCCAAACACTTTTGCCCTTGTTTTGGACTCTAACTTGCATGATTTGAATGGAACTAACCCGGACTGACGCTGTTTTCTGCAGAATTGCCATGGTGTTATTTTTGTGCAGAAATAAAAGTTCTCGGAATGACCTGAAATTTCACGGAGAATATTTTTGGAATAAATAAAAAATACTAGCGAAAGAATCAGCATCAGGGGGCCCACACCCTGTCGACGAGGGTGCAGGGCGCGCCCACCCCCCTATGGCGCGTCCCCTGCCTCGTGGACCCCCTGAGACTCCACCAACCTCAACTCCAACTCCATATATTCACGTTCGGGGAGAACAAATTAGAGAGAAGGATTCATCGTGTTTTATGATACAGAGCCGCCGCCAAGCCCTAATCTCTCTCGGGAGGGCTGATCTGGAGTTCGTTCAGGGCTCCGGAGAGGGGAGTCCGTCGTCGTCGTCATCATCAACCATCCTCCATCACCAATTTCATGATGCTCACCGCCGTGTGTGAGTAATTCCATCGTAGGCTTGCTGGAAAGTGATGGGTTGGATGAGATTTATCATGTAATCGAGTTAGTTTTGTTAGGGTTTGATCCCTAGTATCCATTATGTTCTGAGATTGATGTTGCTATGACTTTGCTATGCTTAATGCCTGTCACTAGGGCCCGAGTGCCATGAATTTAGATCTGAACCTATTATGTTTTCAGGAATATATGTGAGTTCTTCATCCTATCTTGCAAGTCAATAGTCACCTACTATGTGTTATGATCTGGCAACCCCGAAGTGACAATAATCGGGACCACTCCCGATGATGACCGTAGTTTGAGGAGATCATGTATTCACTAAGTGTTAATGCTTTGTTCCGGTACTCTATTAAAAGGGGGCCTTAATATCCCTTAGTTTCCAATAGGACCCCGCTGCCACGGGAGGGTAGGACAAAACATGTTATGCAAGTTCTTTTCCATAAGCACGTATGACTATATTCGAAATACACGCCTACATTACATTGATGAACTGGAGCTAGTTCTGTGTCACCCTATGTTATAACTGTTGCATGAGGAATCGCATCCGACATAATTATCCATCATAGATCCATTGCCTACGAGCTTTTCACATATTGATCTTTGCTTAGTTACTTTTCCGTTGCCACTGTTACGATTACTACGAAAACTGCTACTGTTACTTTTGCCACCGTTACCGTTATTTCCATACTACTTTGCTACTAAATACTTTGCTGCAGATATTAAGTATTTCAGGTGTGGTTGAATTGACAACTCAAGGGCTAATACTTGAGAATATTCTTTGGCTCCCCTTGTGTTGAATCAATAAATTTGGGTTGAATACTCTACCCTCGAAACGTGTTGCGATCCCCTATACTTGTGGGTTATCAAACTCTAACTCCATATATTCTCTTTCGGGGAGAAAAAATCAAAGAGAAGGATTCATCACATTTTACAATACGGAGCCGCCGCCAAGCCCTATTCTTCCTCGGGAGGGCAGATCCGTAGTCCGTTCGGGGCTCCGGAGAGGGGAATCCGTCGCCATCGTCATCATCAACCATCCTCCATCACCAACATATTGATGCTCACCGCCGTGCGTGAGTAATTCCATCGTAGGCTTGCTGGACCGTGATGGGTTGGATGAGATTTACCATGTAATCGAGTTAGTTTTGTTAGGGTTTGATCCCTAGTATCCACTATGTTCTAAGATTGATTTTGCTATGACTTTGCTATGCTTAATGCTTGTCACTAGGGCCCGATTGCCATGATTTCAGATCTGAACCATTTATGTTTTCATGAATATATTTGTGTTCTTGATCCTATCTTGCAAGTTATAGTCACCTACTAGGTGTTATGATCCGGCAACCCCAGAGTGACAATAGTCGGGACCACTCCCGGTGATGATCGTAGTTTGAGGAGTTCATGTATTCACTAAGTGCTAATGCTTTGGTCTGGTACTTGATGACCCACAAGTATAGGGGATCTATCATAGTACTTTTGGTAAGTAAGAGTGTCGAACCCAACGAGGAGTACAAGGAAATGATAAGCGGTTTTCAGCAAGGTATTCTCTGCCAGCACTGAAATTATAGGTAACATATAGTTTTGTGATAAGATAATTGGTAACGAGCAACAAGTAACAAAAGTAAAAAAAGTGCAGCAAGGTGGCCCAATCCTTTTTGTAGCAAAGGAAAAGCCTGGACAAACTCTTATATAGAGAAAAGCGCTCCCGAGGAAATATGGGAATTATCGTCAAGCTAGTTTTCATCACGTTCATATGATTCACGTTTGGTACTTTGATAATTTGATATGTGGGTGGACCGGTGCTTGGGTGCTGTCCTTACTTGGACAAGAATCCCACTTATGATTAACCCCTATTGCAAGCATCCGCAACTACAAAAGAAGTATTAAGGTAAACCTAACCATAGCAGGAAACATATGGATCCAAATCAGCCCCTTACGAAGCAACACATAAACTAGGGTTTAAGCTTCTGTCACTCTAGCAACCCATCATCTACTTATTACTTCCCAATGCCTTCCTCTAGGCCCAAATAATGGTGAAGTGTCATGTAGTCCACGTTCACATAACACCACTAGAGGAGAGACAACATACATCTCATCAAAATATCGAACGAATACCAAATTCACATGACTACTAATAGCAAGACTTCTCCCATGTCTTCAGGAACAAACGTAACTACTCACAAAGCATATTCATGTTCATAATCAGAGGAGTATTAATATGCATATAGGATTTGAACATATGATCTTCCACCAAATAAACCAACTAGCATCAACTACAAGGAGTAATCAACACTACTAGCAACCTACAGGTACCAATCCTAGACTTAGAGACAAGAATTGGATACAAGAGATGAACTAGGGTTTGAGAGGAGATGGTGCTGTTGAAGATGTTGACGGAGATTGCCCTCTCCCGATGAGAGGAGCGTTGGTGATGACGATGGCGATGATTTCCCCCTCCTGGAGGGAAGTGTCCCCAGCAGAACAGCTCTGCCGGAGCCCTAGGTTGGTTCCGCGAAGGTTCCGCCTCGTGGCGGCGGAGTCTCATCCCGAAAGCTTGCTTATGATTTTTCTTCGGACGAAAGACTCCATATAGCAGAAGATGGGCACCGGAGGGCCAACAGGGGGCCCACGAGGCAGGGGGCGCGCCTAGGGGGGTAGGGCGCGCCCCCACCCTCGTGGCCAGGGTGTGGGTCCCCTCTGGTATTTCTTCCGCTCAGTATTTTTTATTATTTCCAAAAATAACTTTCGTGGAGTTTCAGGACTTTTGGAGTTGTGCAGAATAGGTCTCTAATATTTGCTCCTTTTCCAGCCCAGAATTCCAGCTACCGGCATTCTCCCTTCTTATGTAAACCTTGTAAAATTAGAGAGAATAGGCATAAGTATTGTGACATAATGTGTAATAACAGCCCATAATGCAATAAATATCGATATAAAAGCATGATGCAAAATGGACGTATCAACTCCCCCAAGCTTAGACCTCACTTGTCCTCAAGCGGAAGCCAATAACGATAAATATGTCCACATGTTTAGAGATATAGGTGTCGATAAAATAAAATACAGACATGAGGGCATCATGATTATTCTCATAACAGCAACATATATGGATAATGTCATATGATTTCTTATGCTCAAGTAATAATCTATTCACAATGCAAAGTATGAATCAGAAACATTATTGAGAACTAACAAACTATAATCTCAGTCATTGAAGCAATTGCAATTTATCATAACATCAGAAAGAGTCTATGTCAGAGCTTTTTTAGAAAGTCCACATACTCAACTATCATTTAGTCTTTCACAATTGCTAACACTCACGCAATACTTGTGGTTACGAAGTTTTAATCGGACACAGAGAAAGATAGGGGCTTATAGTTTCGCCTCCCAACCTTTTACCTCAAGGGTAATGTCAACAATAATAGTTCATGCTAACTTACATCCAATTAGATATATATATATGTGGATCTTTCCAACATGCTATGCTTGCCAAAGGATAAAATGTAAAAAGGAAAGGTGAAGATCACCATGACTCTTGCATAAGGTGGAAGATAATAATAAAAGATAGGCCCTTCGCAGAGGGAAGCAGAGGTTGCCATGCGCTTTCAGGGTTGGATGCACAAAATCTTAATGCGAAAGAACATCATTTTATATTGCCACTTGTGATACGAACCTTTATTATGCAGTCCGTCGCTTTTATTTCTTCCACATCACAAGATCGTATAAAGCTTATTTCCTCCACACCAATCAATCATAGATATTTAGAGAGCAATTTTTATTGCTTGCACCGATGACAACTTACTTGAAGTATCTTACTCAATCCTTAGGTATATATGGTGGACTCTCATGGCAAAACTAGGTTTAAGGGTTTTTGGAAGCACAAGTAGTATCTCTACTTGGTGCAAAGAATTTGGCTAGCATGAGGGGGAAAGGCAAGCTCAACATGTTGGATGATCCATGACAATATACTTTATTTCAGATATAAGAAAACATAACCCATTACGTTGTCTTCCTTGTCCAACATCAACTTTTTAGCATGTCATATTTTAATGAGTGCTCACAATCATAAAAGATGTCCAAGATAGTATATTTATATGTGAAACCTCTCTTTCTTTATTACTTCCTATTAATTGCAACGATGTCCAAAGCTATGTTTGTCAACTCTCAACAATTTTTAATCATCATACTCTTTCTATGTGAAGTCATTACTCTCCATAAAATCAATATGATCTCTTTGTTTCTTTTTATTCTTTTATTTTTTCTTTTATTCACTCAAGATCATAGCAAGATAATCAAGCCCTTGACTCAACACTAATCTTTATTATATATAGCTCACGGACTCGATTACATAGAGAGATCATAAAGCAAAACTCAAGGCTAGATCACACTAAAACTTTTATTCTACTAGATCAAGATAATACTAAAAAGGATCGGTCTAAGAAAAACGGTAAAGATAGGATTGTGATGGTGATACGATACCGGGGCACCTCCCCCAAGCTTGGTAGTTGCCAAGGGGAGTGCCCATACCCATGTGGTTATGTCTCCTTCCTCAAAAGTGGGGGCGATGGGGTTGTTGATGAAGTAGGCTTGTCGTCCATCTTCCAAGGCATGGGCACCATCATAGAAGGATGATCAAGTCTCCAGGATTCTCAAATCTGCAGCCAAACTCATTCTCTTGAATCTATATTCATACTCATAGTTTTGGTTTTGTAGGTCATAGATTTGGGCTTGGAGGTGCTCGATTTTCTCGTGGAGCTTGGAGATGGCCTCCCCAATATCCTTGGCATCCAGCTTGTGGTTGTTGGTGAACTCCGCGATCATCATGTGACTGGAATCAAGTCCACGCTCCACCATCTCCTGGCACTTGAAAACTTGTTGCTCCACTGCCTCGAGCCTTGTCTCCACGCTTCCGGTCTTCCTCGGTCCCTCAACATCGCGGATGTGCAGCACCCCCTCATGCATCTCAATGGTTTGAGGGTGTTGCAGCACCTCCGCGAGGTAGGGATTGATGACCTTCTCGAAGAACTTGTCCTTGGGGGAACTTGGAGACGTCATGATGATATAGATCTGTCAGAAAAACAGCTCGAAACAAGAACAGAGGATATTTGCGTGATACAGGAGTCAAAACCTTTGGGAGATTATATAATGAATTTTTACCAACCAAAATACGTATCGTGCAAGAAAACGGAGTCCGGAGAGCGCACGAGGTGCCCACGAGGCAGGGGGGCGCGCCCTCCACCCTCGTGGAGCTCTCGTGTCCTTCCCGGACTGCTTCTTATTTTTCTATTTTTCTAAATATTCCAAAACGGAGAAAAATTGCCATTAGAGCTGTTTTGGAGTCGGTTTACTTACCGTACCGCATACCTATTCCTTTTCGAAGTCTGAATGTTCCGAAAAGTGTCCCTTATGTATTCCTCCGGGGTTACGGTTTCAATAACATTGGTTTCAACATTTACGGGATTACCTGAGATATAATGTTTAATTCTTTGACCGTTCACCACCTTCGGATTTGTGCCTTCGAAGTTGTTGATTTTTATGGCACCGGAACGATAGACCTCCTCGATAACGTAAGGACCTTCCCATTTAGAGAGAAGTTTCCCTGCAAAAAATCTTAAACGAGAGTCGTATAGCAATACATAATCACCTACATTAAACTCATGCTTTTGAATCCTTTTGTCATGCCATCTTTTAACTTTTTCTTTAAACAATTTGGCATTCTCATAGGCTTGGGTTCTCCATTCATCAAGTGAGCTAATGTCAAATAACCTCTTCTCACCGGCAAGTTTGAAATCATAATTGAGCTCTATAATAGCCCAATAAGCCTTATGTTCTAGTTCGAGAGGTAAGTGACATGCTTTTCCATAAACCATTTTATACGGAGACATACCCATAGGATTTTGATATGCAGTTCTGTAGGCCCATAATGCATCATCCAGTTTCTTGGACCAATTCTTTCTAGATCTATTAACAGTCTTTTGCAAAATTAATTTGAGTTCTCTATTACTCAATTCTACTTGACCACTAGACTATGGGTGATAAGTAGATGCAATTCTATGATTAACGTCATACTTAGCAAGCATTTTACGAAAAACACCATGAATAAAATGTGAACCACCATCAGTCATTAAATATCTAGGGACTCCAAACCTCGGAAAAATAACTTATTTAAGCATCTTAATAGAAGTGTTATGATCAACACTACTAGTTGGAATAGCTTCTACCCACAAACATAATCAACAGCAACTAAAATATGTGTGTATCCATTGGAGGCAGGAAAAGGTCCCATATAATCAAAGCCCTTCAATAACAAGTGAATAATTCATAGGCATTTCTTGACGTCTACTAATATTACCAATTCTTTGACATTCATCACAAGATAAAACAAACTTACGGGCATCCTTGAAGAGAGTAGGCCAATAAAAACCGGATTGCAATACCTTATGTGCAGTTCTGTCTCCAGCGTGGTGTCCTCCATAAGCCTCGGAGTGGCACTTGCGTAGGATCTGTTCCTATTCATGCTCAGGTACACAACGTCTAATAACACCATCTACTCCTTCTTTATAAAGATGTGGGTCATCCCAGAAGTAATGTCTTAAATCATAGAAAAACCTTTTCTTTTGTTGGTATGTGAAACTAGGTGGTATGAATTTAGCAACGATGTAATTAGCATAATCAGCATACCATGGAGTAGTATGAGAAGCATTTATGACATTTAATTGTTCATCAGGAAAGCTATCATCAATAGGTAGTGGGTCATCAAGAATATTTTCTAACCTAGACAAGTTGTCTGCAACGGGGTTCTCAGCTCCCTTTCTATCAATAATATGCAAATCAAATTCTTGTAGCAAGAGAACCCATCTAATATGTCTAGGTTTAGCATCTTTCTTTTCCATAAGATATTTAATAGCAGCATGATCAGTGTGAATAGTTACTTTAGTATCAACAATATAAGGTCTGAACTTATCACAAGCAAATACAACTGCTAAGAATTCTTTTTCAGTAGTAGCATAATTTCTATGAGCATTGTCTAGAGTTTTACTAGCATACTGAATAACATTTAATTTCTTATCAACTCTTTGCCCTAGAACAACACCTACAACATAATCACTAGCATCACACATGATTTCAAAGGGTAAATTCCAATCAGGTGGTTGAACAATGGGTGCAGAGATCAATGCTTTCTTAAGTATTTCAAATGCTTCTACACAATCATCATCAAAGAAAAATGGTATATCTTTTTGCAATAAATTAGTCAGAGGCCGAGAAATTTTGGAGAAGTCCTTAATGAACCTCCTATAAAAACCGCATGACCAAGGAAACTTCTTATACCTTTGATGTCCTTGGGACACGACATCTTTTCAATAGCATCAACCTTGGCTTTATCAACCTCAATACCTCTTTCAGAAACTTTATGCCCCAAGACAATACCTTCATTAACCATAAAGTGGCACTTCTCCCAATTCAAGACAAGGTTAGTTTCTTCACATCTCTGCAAAACTCGATCAAGGTTGCTTAGGCAATCATCAAAAGAGGATCCATAGACGGAGAAATCGTCCATGAAAACCTCACAAATCTTTTCACAAAAGTCAGAGAATATAGCCATCATGCATCTTTGGAAGGTAGCAGGTGCATTACATAAACCAAAAGGCATACGTCTATAAGCAAAAATGTGTATGTTTGGATAATCTTTCTAGCATTTGATCAATAGAAGGTAAGGGGCAATGATCCTTTTTAGTAGCCTTATTTAATTAGCGGAAATCAATTACCATCCTATAACCTGTAATAATTCTTTGCGGAATCAATTCATCTTTATCATTAGGAACGACGGTAATACCTCCCTTCTTAGGGACACAATGGACAGGACTTACCCACTGACTATCAGCAACGGGATAAATTATACCTGCCTCAAGGAGCTTTAGTATTTCCTTTCTCACCACTTCTTTCATCTTAGGATTCAGCCGTCGTTGGTGATCACGAACTGGTTTGGCATCTTTCTCCAAATTTATTTTGTGTTGACATAGAGTGGGACTAATGCCCTTAAGATCATCAAGAGTATATCCAATAGCAGCGCGGTGCTTCTTCAGAGTTTTCAATAATCTCTCTTCTTCATGCTCTGAAAGGTTAGCACTAATAATAACAGGATATATCTTTTTCTCATCAAGATAAGCATATTTAAGAGTATCAGGTAACAGTTTAAGCTCAAACACGGGATCACCCTTGGGTGGAGGAGGATCCCCTAGGATTTCAACATGCAAATTGTGTTTCAGGATGGGTTCCTGTTTAAAGAATACTTCATCTATTTCCCTTCTTTCATTCATAAACATATCATTTTCATGGTCTAGCAAATATTGTTCTAAAGGATCACTAGGAGGTACGGCAATAGAAGCAAGACCAGTAATTTCATCCTTACTAGGCAATTCCTCTTCACGGTGTTGTCTACGAAATTTAGAGAAATTAAAATCATGAGACATATCATCCAAACCAATAGTAACAATATCCTTTTCGCAGTCTATCCTAGCATTAACAGTGTTCAAGAAGGGTCTACCAAATATAATGGGACAAAAACTATCTTGTGGGGAACCAAGAACAAGAAAATCAGCAGGATATTTAGTTTTCCCACACAAGACTTCAACATCTCTAACAATTCCCATGGGTGAAATAGTATCTCTATTGGCAAGTTTAATTGTGACATCAATATCTTCTAACTCAGTAGGTGCAATATCATGCATAATTTCTTTGTATAAGTCAATAGGTATTGCACTAGCACTAGCACCCATATCACATAAGCCATGATAACAATGATCCCCTATTTTAACAGACATAACAGGCAATGCTACCACAGGTCTATGTTTATCTTTAGCACAAGGTTTGGCAATTCTAGCAGTTTCATCACAGAAATGAATAACATGCCCATCAATATTATTAGACAAGAGATCTAACAATAGCAATATTAGGTTCAACTTTAACTTGCTCAGGAGGTGTATAGGTTCTAATATTGCTTTTACGAATCACAGTTGAAGCTTTAGCATGATCCTTTATTCTAACAGGGAAAGGTGGTTTTTCAACATACGCAGTAGGAACAATAGGGTCATTATAAGTGATAGTCTTTTCTTCAACTTTAATAGGTGCAGCTACTTTTACTTATATGGGAGGATGATATTTAAACCACTTCTCCTTAGGGAGATCAACATGAGTAGAAAAGGATTCACAAAAGGAAGCTACTATCTCAGAGTCAAGTCCATATTTAGTGCTAAATTTACGGAAAACATCGGTATCCATAAAAGATTTAACACAATCAAACTTAGGTGTCATACCTGACTCCTTACCTTCGTCGAGATCCTAATCTTCAGAGTTGCGTTTAATTCTGTCCAATAAATCCCATTTGAATTCAATAGTCTTCATCATAAATGAGCCAGCACAACAAGTATCGAGCATGGTGCGATTGTTATCAGAAAGCCGAGCATAAAAGTTTTGAATAATTATCTCTCTTGGGAGCTCATGATTGGGGCATGAATATAACATTGATTTAAGCTTCCCCCAAGCTTGAGCGATGCTTTATCCTTCGCGAGGCCAAAAATTATATATATAATTGCGATCACGATGAACAAGGTGCATAGGATAAAACTTCTGATGAAATTCCAATTTCAATCGTTTGTAGTTCCATGATCCCATATCATCACATAGCCTATACCATGTCAATGCATCTCTCTTCAAAGATAAAGGGAATACCTTCTTCTTAATAACATCATCGTGCACACCTGCAAGCTTAAATAATCCACAAACTTCATCCACATATATTAGGTGCTCATCAGGATGCATTGTTGCGTCTCCTGCAAAAGGATTAGCTAGCAGTTTTTCTATCATACCCGAAGGAATCTCAAAGTAGACATTTCATCTTCAGTAGGTTCAGTAGGTTGAGGAGAAACTCTTTGCTCTACTGGTCGGGGTGAAGATACCCCGAACAAGCCCCTCAGAGGATTAGTTTCCATAGTAACAAGTGATTGTAAATTTCAGCACGCTATATAAATTTTTCCTTACCAAATTCCACCTACCAAAGGCGCTTCACTCCCCTATTGCAAGCATCTGCAACTACAAAAGAAGTATTAAGGTAAACCTAACCATAGCATGAAACATATGGATCCAAATCAGCCCCTTACGAAGCAACACATAAACTAGGGTTTAAGCTTCTGTCACTCTAGCAACCCATCATCTACTTATTACTTCCCAATGCCTTCCTCTAGGCCCAAATAATGGTGAAGTGCCATGTAGTCCACGTTCACATAACACCACTAGAGGAGAGACAACATACATCTCATCAAAATATCGAACGAATACCAAATTCACATGACTACTAATAGCAAGACTTCTCCCATGTCCTCAGGAACAAACGTAACTACTCACAAAGCATATTCATGTTCATAATCAGAGGAGTATTAATATGCATATAGGATCTGAACATATGATCTTCCACCAAATAAACCAACTAGCATCACCTACAAGGAGTAATCAACACTACTAGCAATCTACAGGTACCAATCCTAGACTTAGAGACAAGAATTGGATACAAGAGATGAACTAGGGTTTGAGAGGAGATGGTGCTGGTGAAGATGTTGACGGAGATTGCCCTCTCCCGATGAGAAGAGCATTGGTGATGACGATGGCGATGATTTCCCCCTCCCGGAGGGAAGTGTCCCCAGCAGAACAGCTCTGCCGGAGCCCTAGATTGGCCTCGTCCCGAAAGCTTGCTTATGATTTTTCTTCGGACGGAAGACTTCATATAGCAGAAGATGGGCACCGGAGGGCCAACAGGGGGCCCACGAGGCAGGGGGCGCGCCCCCCACCCTCGTGGCCAGGGTGTGGGCCCCCTCTGGTATTTCTTCCACTCAGTATTTTTTATTATTTCCAAAAATAACTTTCGTGGAGTTTCAGGACTTTTGGAGTTGTGCAGAATAGGTCTTTAATATTTGCTCCTTTTCCAGCCCTGAATTCCAGCTGCCGGCATTCTCTCTTCTTATGTAAACCTTGTAAAATAAGAGAGAATAGGCATAATTATTGTGACATAATGTGTAATAACAGCCCATAATGCAATAAATATTGATATGAAAGCATGATGCAAAATGGACGTATCAGTACTCTATTAAAAGAAGGCCTTAATATCCCTTAGTTTCCAATAGGACCCCGCTGCCACGGGAGGGTAGGACAAAAAATGTCATGCAAGTTCTTTTCCATAAGCACATGCATATGACTATATTCGGAATACATGCCTACATTATATTGATGAACTGGAGCAAGTTCTCTGTCACCCTATGTTATAACCGTTGCATGATGAATGCCATCCAACCTAATTATCCATCATTTATCCATTGCCTACGAGCTTTTCACATATTGATCTTTGCTTTGTTACTTTTCCGTTGCCACTGTTACAATTGCTACGAAACTTCTACTGTTACTTTTTCCACTGTTACTGCTACTTCCATACTACTTTGCTACTAAATACATTGCTGCAGATATTAAGTCTTTCAGGTGTGGTTGAATTGACAACTCAGCTGCTAATACTCAAGAATATTCTTTGGCTCCCCTTGTGTTGAATTAATAAATTTGGGTTGAATACTCTACCCTCAAAAAATGTTGCGATCCCCTATACTTGTGGGTTATCAGCCGCAGGCTGCCGGACCGCGCCCTCGCCCTCGCCGACACGCTCTCCTCCCCGAGCCCTCGTCGACGCCCTCACTGACGCACCCTCGTCGACGCGCCCTCGCCCGCTGTAAGGGCATATTTCTCCCTAAGTGGTTTTGGTGATTGATGACAATGCATCTGCGGACTAATCGTGTGCATTGAGCATTTCAGATATCTAATGTTTAGGCACAAGACGATTCAGTGCCCCTCGGAGCCTATCAAAGACGGCGTTTCTCTATGTTTCTTTTCGGTGGATTTGAGTCATAGGAAAGCCATACTATTAAGAGGGGGTCCGCTTCAGAAAGGTAGGGTGGAATCAAGACGTACACATCTGTTCCTTTGCAACACCTTTCCTTCGCTTCATTGGAGCACCAGTCGTTTCCCTTGTCGTTGCGAAGATGAAGGCTTCCAAGTGCTACTGTTCTGTGGCACGCGGTAGTACTGCTCAAGGGAGCAGTAGTACCGCAGCGGCCCACGGTAGTACCGCCCATAGCAGCGTTAGTACCGCATGGTGCGGTAGTACCGCTCCTAGCACGCGGTAGTACCGTGGCCTCTACCCCAGAACGGTGGCATGAGCGGAAGTAGGGGCAGAAGTAATTTTTTACTTCCGCACCCTACGCGATAGTACCGCTCCCTATGAGCTGTAGTACCGTGCCAGATTTTCGCACAGATCAAAACTCAGCGGAAGTAGCCACGGATGTAATTTTATTAGTTCGTGCCTTTCCAGCCCAGGTTGAGCCCTGCCTTGCGGTTGTACCACAAGGGCGCATGGTAGTACCGCTCTGGCGGTTCTACCGCTCGTTGCGAAATGCAATAGGGCCTGATCTGGCACGTGTCGTGCGAGCGGTAGTACCGCATGACCTTGCGGTAGTACCGTGGGTTTGTGCTTTGTACCGCATATCACGGGCTGAGTAGGTGGGTAACGGTTGGATCTTTCCTCCTACTATATAAGGGGGGTCTTCTTCCCCAAATTGACCATCTCTTCCCTCCCCAAGCTCCATAGTTGCTCAAAGCTCCATTTTTGTCCGATCTCTCTCTCTAGCTAATCAAACTTGTTGATTTTCTAGGGATTGGTTGAGAAGGCCCCGGTCTACACTTCCACCAAGAGAAATTTGATTCGCCCCACTAATCCCTTGCGGATCTTGTTACTCTTGGGTGTTTGAGCACCCTAGACGGTTGAGGTCACCGCGGAGCCATATTCCATTGTGGTGAAGCTTCGTGGTGTTGTTGGGAGCCTCCAATTAAGTTTTGGAGATTGCCCCAACCTTATTTGTAAAGGTTCGGTCGCCGCCTCCAAGGGCACCAATAGTGGAATCACGGCATCTCGCATTGTGTGAGGGCATGAGGAGAATACGGTGGCCCTAGTGGCTTCTTGGGGAGCATTGTTCCTCCACACAACTCCAACGGAGACGTACTTCCTCTCAAAGGGAAGGAACTTCGGTAACATATCCTCGTCTCCACCGGCTCCACTCTTGGTTATCTCTTACCTTTACTTGTGCAAATTTATATTGTGTTGTATCCCTTGCTTGCTTGTGTGCTTGTTATTGTTGCATCATATAGGTAGTTCACCTAGTTGCATATCTAGACAACCTACTTTGATGCAAAGTTCAAATTGGTAAAGAAAAGCTAAAAATTGTTAGTTTCCTATTCACCCCCCTCTAGTCAACTATATCGATCCTTTCAATTGGTATCAGAGCCTCATCTCTTTATTAAGGACTTTGCCATCCGAAGAGTATGGTTGACACTGTAGACGGTGGGGAAGAGCACCCCGGTGTGATTCCGTCCTCGTCTACGGCCGATGGGGGATCCTCGGTCTCTCATGAGGAATTCAATGCGGCCTTGGACATGTTGAAAACATCCATGACGACTGAGGTTGAAGGCATGTTCAACAAGTTTTTGGAAGGCCTTAAATTATCCACCGCACCAATGAAAGTGGTTGATCCCACTAACAAGGTGATGGATGCTAACTCCGACAAGGGGGAAGCTACTAGTGACAAAGTTCCTTTATCTAGTGGTAGAAGTGGAAATGGCATCTTTGCCCATGTTGAACCTCCACTTACTTATGGAGGACCGGTTCCCTCCAGTCATTTGAATCATGTTGGTCCTCCACCTAAGTTTGTGAAAAATGAGGCTTTTGCCTCTTGGGTCTATCGCTTTAAACGTCATTTAAATCATAGTAATACTAATCTTTGGAGAATCATTGAGCAAGGTTTCTACCCGCATGACCCAAGCAACTTCACCCCTAGAGAAGCCGCGGATAATCAATTCAACGAGTCCGCTCTCTTCATCATCCAAGATGCAATTCCACCCGAAGATATTGCGCATCTCCAACCGTTCACTGTGGCCAAGGAAGCATGGCAACATGTTGTTTCCATTTACAAGGTGTCGTGGTTTTGTCACGGCAGATGTCCTAAGGAAAGGACTTAGTCGTGGAGCCATCGCGCGGGTTAACTTAAAGGGGTTAAAGTGGACAAGGGACGCAGAGAGTTTATACTGGTTCGGCCCCTTGCGGTGAAGGTAAAAGCCTAATCCAGTTGTTGTGGAATTGCTAGGGTTTCGATGACCAGGGAGCGAATACGCTTTGCCTGAGTCTCGACTTGTTGTCTGTTGTCCTTGAACCGCCGCCGGGTCGTCCCCTTATATACATGGGTTGACGCCCGTCGGTTTACAGAATCCCGAGGCCGGCTCATAAACGTGTCAGGCTCGGTCTCTGCACTTTCTATCTTACAACACAAGTTTACATGCTAATGTCGGTTTACATCTACAGGCCTTAAACCGACTCTGGGCCCTGGGCCTTCATAAAGCGTCACTGTCTTTGTCTTCATGGGCTTCAGATATAATGAGCCACTATGGGGTTAACCCGGCCTCTCCTGGCCGGTTTACGCCCAGTAGTAATATCCCCAACATTAGGCCCCAGATTGATTTGAACTGGTTCATGTCAATCCTCAACACATCATCAGCTTCACAGAAATCTTGCAAACCGCCATGACGTCACTCTCCAAGACATTGACAAATCGCCATGACGTCATCTGTTATTTTAAGAACTGTGCATGACCCACCTTCATTAATGGACCTCCGACAATCGAGGCAACAGAGCTGTCACTTATCCCATTTTCCAGGCTCCTCGATTCTCGCGCCTGCCTTTTATCCATTCCTCTTATAAATAAGGCCGAGGGGTCCCTTTCACTTTTCCTCCTCGTGCCTCTTCGCATCGTCATCTTCCTCGTGCCGACCGACCCTCGAGCTCTGCCGCCGCCGTCGTCCTTCGCCTCTGCTTCGACAAAGGCCGCTGCATCGACCTGACCGTATCAGAGAAACGCGGTGATCCTCCGCTGCTTCCTCCTGCACCAGTAAGTTCCTCTTCTCCTCACCCCACATTCGCCATTAGGGTTCGGTGTTCTTCATAGCTTGAAGTTGCACCTCCTTCAGTAATACCAATGGCCAGTTAGATCTGATTGTTTTCAGCGCCTTTTGTAGTTTAAACTCCTTTCTTCTTGTGAAGGCACCTGCTTGATATCAAACTCATCTAAACTTACTGAGCTTTTTGAGTGCTTAAGATTAGACCAGAATATATTTTGATTATCCAATGCACGGCAGATCTGAAATTCCCATGCCAAACTGTGAAACTTGTTTTTCCTTCACTTATACATCTTTAGACTTATACCTTTAATACCAGATTAGGCGGTTTAACTTCATAGAAAAAATGATGACTCAGTAAATACCATTAGTCCCCTGTTGAACCGCCAATGTATTCATCATTGTACTGTTTCCATTGTCAGACTCCGGTTTACGAATAACCAACTCTGGTTTAACAATATGCTTACATCCTTATACCGCCTTATAGTTGTCCACTGTAAATCTTAAACCGGCAATAATCATGTTTCATATCTTTATTGCCATGGCCAAGCAAGTCTATGAATGCAATTGGGCTCCTTCTCGAGTAACTGAAGAGCAGTTAAACAACTGTGTTACAACGGGCGCTTTAGCCAAGAAAGATGTCATCCACTAGAGAGTCCCTGGCCCGGAAAATCCTCATACACCGAAGGACGGAGAGGTAGTCGTGTTTGCTGATCACCTGGGTCGAGGTTTTAGCCCTCCCGGTTCAAAAAATTTCCGAGATGTATTGGCCAGTTTTCAGCTGCACCCTCAAGACATCGGTCCAAATTCTGTGACCAACATCTGCCACTTTCAAGTCTTCTGTGAGGCTTATCTACAAGAGGATCCTACAATCGAACTGTTTAGGGATTTCTTTCACTTAAACCATCGCACAGAATTCACGGATGGACCCAATACGGAATTGGGTGGAATGGCGGTTCAGAAAAGGAAGGAAGTTACTTTCCCTCATCCCAAGCTCCACAGTCACCCCAAAGAGTGGAACCAGACTTGGTTTTACTGCAAAGATACATCTCCAACTGATGAGAACCCCTTGCCGGGTTACCACCCTCACCGCCTTAGTAATACACACCCTTTTCCTCTGAGGTTGACTGCAAAAGAAAGGGCCAACTATGCCCCTCAACTATCAAAGCTTAGAGCCTTCATGGCGAACGGTTTGACAGGAGTTGACCTTGCCCGTTGTTGGATAAGCTGGAGTATTCTGCCCTTAAGCCGACGCTCCAGTTTGATGTGTGAGTACACAGGGAGTTTGAAGGATCCTCAATGACACATTGATATTCAGCTCACAGATGCAGAAGTTACTGAGGCTGTGAAGAAGATGCTGAATGAACCAGAGGTTGTCTATGGCCAGACCGGACTGCTCCCTTTCCGCACCTTCACAAACCGCTAGCTGTAAGAATCATATAACTCTTTTTTTAATCTTAAGTTGCTTCTGTCAAATTATTCTCTGAAAGTTTGACTATTTTCTGACAGGGTAATGATCCGTTCTGGAACAAGAAACCACAAGACAAACCGGCAAAGCCACAAGACAAAACGGCCAAGCCACTTCGCCCACAGACCAAGGTTGTTAAGAAACCTGCCAAGAAAAGGACCACTGCATCCTCCGAGCTAAATGCTGATGACGATGTGGGTAACCCGGAATCAGAGGTAGAACTTGACTCTCTTGGTTCATTTTTCGTACACCTCATTGACAATGTTTATTATCAGGACGACGCTGAAGGCAGTCACGCTGATGATGTAGAGGTAATCATTCTTTCCTCCGATTTAGATCCTCTGCCAACATCAAAAATCCGTCGAGCAAACCGGAAAGTAAAATTTTCTCAACCCCTTGCTTACTTGGACCCAAACTTTCTTTTGAAGACGCAGCAGCACGAGGCTCGCCGCACAACCCGGCACAGCGGCCAGGTAGTTACCTCCGCTGGTTTACCGAACACTCCGGTTCGGAAACGCCGATCAGAGGTCTCTTATCCCCTTGACACTTCATGCCCCAAAGCGGGTTGTTTCCGCCAGCCTCTTAACCCGTCTGATTCAAATTCTCAGGGTACTTCTCACTCATCTTCAGGCGAGTCGTCTGCCACAAACCTTCCACCCCTCAAAACAGTTCTTGGGTGAGCTATATACTTGTTTTTATCCTTGATGTGTTATTTTTATATACTGTACTGATCCTCATGTTTGTTTTTCTTAGCGCAAAGCCTAGACCCAGCAAGAAGGCTCGGGTGAATAAACCGACTGATGATAACGTGGCTGTTGTACCGGTAAAAACTCCAGCTCCTGAAGAGACCGATGTTGACGCCATGCTTAATGACCCACCGCCTCAAGATCATGACTTTGTTGCTGAGCAGGTAGAAGTTGACACCACAAGCCATGCTGACCAGCCAACCAGCCCCGTCCGAACTGATGATAAACCGGTCAGTCCAGCTAAAGATACAGACAAACCGCCAACCCCAGTAACGGCTGCTGATGACAAAGATGATGACATTATGATTACTGGCACTAGCCACACCATTCCTGGCAATCCTGTCACTTTGTCAAAGCATACTGCCAAGGATGAGCTCTCTACTATTGGCAAAGGCAAATGGAACGTCGATTTGTCAAATTACGCCCATCTCAATGCTCAAGACCTTCACTCCGGCTTCTTGAACCGTCTGTACACCAGCCGTGACTATGAAGCCGGCTTGGTCAACTTGATGAAAGAGCGATATGAGGTAATTAATACCCAAGTGACGGTTTATGATATCAATCTAAACCGGGACTTTTAGTAACAATCGTTACATTTGCAACACTTCACCTTTTTTTCACTGGTATAGTCCCCAAGGGCCGGTTTAACTTTATAAAGATGAACCGGGACTGTAGAAGAATTCCCATAGCAGCAATTATGAGCAAACACACATTAGCCCCCAAGTGCCAAGATTAATACTTGTACTGTGCTTGGGACTTGTAAAAATTTCTGATAAAGAGCAAATATGCATTAGCCCCCAAGTACCAAGGGCATAACTTGTTATGTGCTTGATACTTCAAATATGTACTATCAACTCATGATATATCTGTCTCTTTATAGGCTGAGCTGAGTAAGAAGGAAAGCCAAACCGCTGATCTGCAAGAGAACCTCAAATCCCAGCAAGCCGAAACCTCCAAAGCCAAGGAAGAGTTGACCAGCGCTCTAGGCGCTATGGAGAAACTGAAAGAGGGCTTCAACAAGGAGCGGGCAGATTGGGAGACTGAAAAATCCGCTTTGATTAAAAGGGCCGAGAACACAGAAGCAGCTCTTAAACCGGTGGTTGATGAACTGACCGGTGTAAAGCGGCAGATTCATGCCATGACTGCTGCTGTGTTTGGTAAACATCTTTTCCTTAATACTTTCAACATGTCTTCCCATGTGTTGTCGGTTTACTGATGTGTACAATGGTGCAGGAACTCGCATTGGCCATCTGGGCTCTGATGTACAAAAGAAGCTGAAGGCTGCCTACACTCTGAGAGAGCAGTTGTACACCGGCGCACAGCGGATCATCTATACCGCTTCACACAATAAGCCTCCTCCCACCTTGATCA
Organism: Aegilops tauschii subsp. strangulata; assembly: GCF_002575655.3. Taxonomy (NCBI): domain Eukaryota; kingdom Viridiplantae; phylum Streptophyta; class Magnoliopsida; order Poales; family Poaceae; genus Aegilops; species Aegilops tauschii. The sequence goes on from NC_053035.3 coordinate 433,103,705, forward strand.
AGGAAACCTTAGAAAGGTTATCTATGCTTCCTGCCCGGGTAGAAGAGCTAAAAAAGTCTGCCGCAAGAGCGGGCGCTCTGACCGCACTAACCCGGGCAAAAGCATGGGTACCCGACTTTGATCCAGTGGAAGCGGCCCAAGGTTATCCTAGCTTGAAAGAAGACGGAACATAATTTGGCAATGATGATCTCCGAACCATAAACCGGGAAGTACGTCCATTGGCTTGCCAACTGGCCGAAGAAGCGGATCTCCCGTACTACCAGGCGAGTTATGATGACAAGAACAGACGGGTTGCTGCACCAATTCTGGAAGCGCAAAATCTTATCCCACCAATCCGTAAGCATACTTATGCCCCTGACATTGAACCGTCCACGCTTATAAGCGATGAAGCTATATTCCAAGCCCTAACTAGGATCGACTGGGCAACTGTTGACTTCCAGCCACTGGGTAGAGAGGAGGGAGTTGAACCGGTGCGAGACGACCCGCAGCCGTCAGGCCAAGCTGGTGACGAATCATGATCCGGAGGCCGGTTTAGGCTTCTACATGCTGCAACACGTGTTTGACAAAACAATTATCCTTTTGGGCACTGGAACGCCTTGTAATAGGCTAGTTAAAACACTTGGTCTGTTTTGCCTTCGTGCATATTTATCTGCGACTGATGCTTGCTAATTCGATATGCTTAAGATATGATGTTCATAATCCATAGCCATTTATTCAAGCTGTTCCTGCAGATAAGAAGCTTAAAGCGCCCTGGCGGTTTACCACCGGGCGGGTCATGATACCCAAATATGTATATATGACCAAGGTTTACAACCAAGGTTGCAAAAGATAACCAAATATGGAAATATATGATACATGTGACCTTTAGGCATAATGTTGGCTCACCAACTTTGTAGTGAGGGTCATAACCCTACTCTGGAGTATAAGTAACTCCTATTATATGATGTCGGTTGACAATAAAACCGTTCCGGGTTGTGATAAACACCGGTTTATTCTATATTGGTGACTTTGAGTCAAAACCAGATCGGGCTGATAGTCACCGGATTATAACTTGATCATGTACTGACAACTTGTAGTTGACAGCCTAACCGGGTTGATAAACACCGGTTTGAAAACATCACAAATCTTATCAAAAGAAAAAACTTAGCAAAAGGCAAATAAAAACTGTTGTAGTCGAGGCTTTTCACGGGCTGCCAGGCCCCAAATTCGAGGCTTTTCATGGGCTGCCAGGCCACTGAGTTAAACTGTTTCACAAAGCCTTTTAAGATGGTCCTCAATCCTTAACCAATCATCGTTTTAACTTGACAAGTTTAGGGTCTTTATTTTAGAGTAACTTTTCAAAGTTCAAAGGGTCATACCAGGTTTACCTGGGCGGAGTGACTTACTTAAATAGGCAGGTTAACCCGGGGTTTTAGGTGTATACACCAGGCTTCCAAGCCATGGCTTGATAGCCTATTACCAGTGTAGATTCTTAGTTCATTTCGACAGCAAAGAATCCCCAAGTAACATTTTGAGCTGTGCTCAGTGGGTGCCTATGTTTGAGTTGTTGTTTTACAACACTCTCTTTGGCCCCGGATTGATTTGGCTTTGAGCCAATCTAGAGGTGTGACTATGGTTCGGATACGACCAAGCCCCCAAGTGACGTTGTGGCATTGCGCCGATCAAGAGGTGTAGCTATGGTTCGGATACGACCAAGCCCCCAAGTGATGTAACATAAAGCTTTGAGAAGCTGAATCAAGTTGTAAACCGGACGCCGCTTTATAAGTAGAAGCTCCATGTAACCACACATGATGTAAGAAAAACAACAGATACCCCGCTTTAGCTGAGGTTCCGGTTTATTATATTGATCATAATATGTACATAAGCAGAGCCTATGGCTCAAGTATAGTAGGGCCAAAGATGAGCAATATTCCACGGCCGGTTGGTCTCCTCCTCCGACTTACGTGAGTCTTTGCGCTCTCGAACATCGATTAGGTAGTATGACCCGTTGTGTAGATTCTTGCTGACCACAAAGGGTCCTTCCCAAGGGGGGGATAGGTTGTGCATATCCGTCTGATCTTGGATGAGTCGAAGCACCAAATCACCTTCTTGAAAGGTTCTGGTTCTAACCCGGCGGCTGTGATAACAACGCAGATCTTGCTGATAAATCGCCGAACGGGCTGCCGCCATGTCACGCTCCTCATCTAATAGGTCAAGAGCTTCCTGCCGTGCCTTCTCGTTGTCAGCTTCAACATATGCCGCTACACGAGGTGAGTCATGACGGATGTCACTAGGAAGAACCGCCTCCGCACCATAAACCATGAAGAAAGGCATGCATCCCGTCGATCTGTTGGGTGTGGTATTGATGCTCCATAACACAGAAGGTAACTCTTCAACCCAACAACCCGGCGTCCGTTGCAAAGGAACCATAAGCCGGGGTTTGATGCCTCTCAAGATCTCTTGATTGGCCCTCTCCGCTTGACCATTGGACTGTGGGTGATCCACTGATGATACGTCAAGCCGGATGTGCTCACGTTGACAGAACTCCTTCATGGCACCCTTTGACAGATTGGTACCATTGTCTGTTATAATGCTGTGTGGAAAGCCAAACCGGAAGATCACCTTTTTGATGAATTGAACCGCCGTAGCTGCGTCACACTTACTAACTGGCTCTGCCTCCACCCACTTCGTGAAATTATCAACCGCCACCAAAAGGTGGGCCTTCTTGTCATTGGATCTCTTGAAAGGCCCAACCATATCCAGCCCCCAAGTTGCAAACGGCCAGGTGATTGGAATCATCCTCAATTCTTGAGCCGGTACATGAGCGTGCCTTGAGAATTTTTGACAGCCATCACATCTTTTGACCAAGTCCTCGGTATCATCATGAGCTGTCAACCAATAGAAATCGTGACGAAACGCCTTGGCCACCAAAGACTTTGAACCGGCGTGGTGACCACAATCTCCTTCGTGGATCTCACGCAAAATTTCACGGCCTTCTTCAGGAGACACACAGCGTTGAAACGCCCCTGTCACACTGCAATGATGTAACTCTCCATTGATAATAGTCATGGACTTGGACCGCCGGATTATCTGCTTGGCCAAAGTTTCATCCTCTGGTAACTCGCCCCGGTTCATATACGCCAAATATGGAACCGTCCAATCCGAAATAACATGAAGAGCCGCCACCAACTGAGCTTCCGGATCAGGAACAACCAAATCCTCTTCACCAGGGAGCTTGACGGACGGATTATGCAACACATCCAGGAAGACATTAGGTGGAACCGGTTTACGTTAGGAACCCAAACGGCTTAAAGCGTCCGCCGCTTCGTTCTTCCGCCGGTCCACATGATCCACTTGATAACCCTTGAAGTGACCTGCAACAATATCCACCTCACGACGATATGCGGCCATGAGTGGGTCCTTGGAATCCCAAGTGTCGGACACTTGTTGAGCCACCAAATCCGAGTCACCGAAGCACTTAACTCGGCTTAGGTTCATCTCCTTAGCCATCCGAAGACGATGGAGTAAAGCCTCATATTCAGCTGCATTGTTAGTGCAAGGGAACATTAAATGGAGAACATAAAAAAACTTATCACCTCGTGGGGAAGTTAATACGACTCCAGCCCCTAAGCCCTCCAATTGCTTGGACCCATCAAAATGAATAGTCCAATAAGTATGATCCGGCTTCTCTTCTGGCGCTTGTAGTTCTGTCCAATCATTGATGAAATCCACAAGTGCCTGAGACTTGATCGTCGTTCGGGGTATGTATTTCAATCCGTGAGGTCTGAGCTCGATAGCCCCCTTAGCAATCCGGCCAGTTGCTTCCCTGTTCTGGATTATATCCCCCAAAGGAGCAGAGCTGACCACCGTGATGGGATGACCTTGGAAATATTGCTTAAGCTTCCGGCTTGCCGTGAAAACTCCATACACCAATTTCTGCCAATGTGGGTACCTCTGCTTGGACTCAATAAGTACCTCACTGATATAGTAAACCGGCCGCTGAACCGGATATTCCTTTCCTGCCTCCTTGCGCTCCACCACAATAGCCACACTAACAGCTCGGGCGTTAGCTGCCACATATAGCAACAATGGTTCTTTGTCAACCGGAGCAGCGAGAATTGGCGGATTAGCCAGCTGCCGCTTTAAGTCCTCAAATGCTTCATTAGTGGCGTCACTCCAGACGAAGTTATCCATTTTCTTCAGCATCTGATATAGAGGGATGGCCTTCTCGCCCATGCGACTGATAAACCGGCTCAACGCAGCAATCCGGCCTGCCAGGCGTTGAACATCATTGATACACTTCGGTTTGGCCAAAGAGGTGATTGCTTTGATCTTTTCGGGATTAGCTTCAATGCCCCTGTTAGACACCAAAAAACCCAAGAGCTTGCCTGTAGGCACACCAAAGACGCACTTGGCCGGATTAAGCATCATTTTATAAACCCGCAGGTTATCAAAGGTTTCCTTCAAGTCATCAATCAATTTCTCCTTCTTCCTTGATTTCACCACAATATCATCCACATAGGCGTGAACATTGCGGCCGATCTGTTTATGAAGACAATTCTGCACACACCGTTGATAAGTCGCCTGGGCACTCTTGAGCCCAAAGGGCATAGACACATAGCAGAAGGCTCCAAGGGAGTGATGAAGGCTGTCTTCTCCTGGTCCTTAACTGCCATTTTGATCTGATGATAACCAGAATATGCATCCAAAAAGCTTAAACGCTCGCAACCCGCCGTAGCATCAATAATTTGATCAATACGGGGGAGGGCAAAAGGATCTGCTGGAAAAGCTTTGTTGAGATCTGTGTAGTCCACACACATACGCCAAGTGCCGTTCTTCTTAAGGACCAGCACCGGATTAGCCAACCACTCAGGATGAAATACTTCAACAATAAATCCAGCCGCCAAGAGCCTGGCTACTTCTTCTCCAATAGCCTTGCGTCTTTCTTCATTGAACCGGCGGAGAAACTGCTTGACCGGTTTATACTTGGGATCAACATTGAGAGTGTGCTGAGCGAGTTCTCTCGGTACACCTGGCATGTCAGAAGGTTTCCACGCAAAGATGTCCCGATTCTCATGGATGAACTCGATGAGCGCGCTTTCCTATTTCGGATGCAAGTTAGCGCTGATGCTAAACTGCTTGGACGAATCGCCGGGCACGAAGTCAACAAGCTTAGTCTCATCGGCCGATTTAAACTTCAGGGCCGGATCATGCTCTGTAGTTGGTTTCTTCAATGAAGTCATATCTGCCGGATCAACATTGTCCTTATAGAACTTCAATTCCTTAGTTGCGCAAACTGACTCAGCGTATGCCGCAACGCCCTCTTCACATTCCAAAGCGATCTTGCGACTCCCGTGCACTGTGATAGTCCCCTTATGACCCGGCATCTTGAGCTGCAGATAGACATAACGGGGTCTAGCCATAAACTTAGCATAAGCCGGTCGTCCAAACAGAGCATGATATGTGCTCTTGATTTTCACAACCTCAAAGGTAAACTTCTCTGATCTTGAATCATGCTCGTCGCCAAAAGCAACCTCCAGAGCTATCTTACCAACGGGATATGCCGATTTACCAGGTACCACACCATTAAAGACCATGTTGGATGGTTTAAGATTTTTATCTGTTAACCCCATGCGACGGAAGGTTTCATAATAAAGGATATTGATACTACTCCCCCCATCCATGAGTACTTTGGTGAACTTATAACCTCCCACCTGAGGTGCCACCACCAACGCCAGATGACACGGATTATCAACCCGGGGCGCATGATCCTCTTGACTCCACACAATAGGCTGTTCCGACCAGCGTAAGTATGGGGGAACCGCCGGTTCAATGGAATTCACTGCCCTTTTATGAAGCTTCTGATCGCGCTTGTCCAGGCTAGTGGTGAAGACATGATACTGCCCGCTATCAACTGCTTCGGGTTGCTCTGGTAACCCGACTGCTGCTGCTGTTGCTGATTCCCCTGATTGTTATAACCACCTTGGTTGCCCTGATTGCTTTGATTGCCATGTCCGCTCTGGTTACCGTGAAAACTTGAACCGGAACTGCCTCCACCATAACCCGGCCCATGAGACCCGGGGCCCGAACCGCCACCCGGTCCATGATCATACCGAAAAGAATCAGAATTTTTGAACTCTTGCATGATGTAACAATCTTTCCAGAGGTGCGTGGACGGGTTCTCCTTCGTCCCATGCTTTGGGCAAGGCTGGTTCAATAGATAAGACAGGCGGTCTGGATTAGGACATGGTCCTCCACCGCGCTGGGGCGGTTTACCTTTATGCCGTTGGCCTTTGTCCTGCACGTTGGTATTAGCCACAAAATCCAAGCTATTATCCGCTTTATGCTTACCGTTGTTTCCATGGCCCGTCGGGTTGTGCTGCTGCCCCTTGGTATGTCCGCTCTTCTTTCGCTTCCCTGTCTTGTCATCGTCAGACTCGGGGTCCTTGGTACCATCAGAGTCGACATATTTCACTAGAGCAGCCATGAGAGTCCCCATATCATTGCAATGGCGTTTGAGCCGTCCCAACTTCAGCTTCAGACGTGCAAACCGGCAATTGCCTTCCAACGTTAAAACTGCTGTGTCAGCGTTAATGCGGTCCGATGAATGCAGAATCTCCGAAACCCGGCGCACCTAGTGGGTTGTTGATTCTCCTTCCTCCTGGACACAGGCAGCTAGGTCCACAATTGACATGGGCTGCTTGCACGTATCCTTGAAGTTCTGGATAAACCGGGCCCTTAGCTCGGCCCATGACCCAATGGAGTTAGGTGGTAACTTTTTCAACCAAGTTTGAGCCGTTCCTTCCAACATCATGGTAAAGTATTTGGCGCACGCCGCATCGTCCACATCCAGCATCTCCATTGCAATCTCATAGCTTTCCACCCACGACTCGGGGGATAAATCAGCGGTGTAATTCGACACTTTTCGTGGGCCTTTGAAATCCTTGGGCAGGCGCACATTGCGCAGCGCTGGGACGAGACACGGCACTCCCAAGGCTCTAGAGGTAACCCCTGGTTCCACCGATGTGGTTGGACGAACCGGAGTAAGCTGGCGGGCCTCATGTTGTGCAGCTAACTCGGCCTCTCGACGAGCTCTAGCGCGATCCACCACATCCTGAGCATCACCACCACCACCCGCCGGGTTATGACCATGGGGCGGATCACGGTTCCGCGCATTGCTTGATACGGCCGGTTCATCCACACGCCTGCTGTAGCTCCGGCTTGGGCGGGGAGTAGAATGGATCCTCTCGCGACTATACGAATAAGCCTGCTGCTGAACCAAAGCTGTCTGAAGAAGCTCCCTGGCCCGTCGCGTCTCGACTGCCACCGGAGACTCGCCTTCGATTGGTAGGGCCGCCAGCCATGAAACGGCAGCGACAATGTTGTCCATCGGGTTAGAGTAATGACCCGGTGGTGTTGGGACATGTTGTGGCGAAACATGATTCTGGCGAGGCGGATCCACCAAACGTGGCTGAATCGGCGCCCCTGCTCCAGGTGCCTCTGCCTGGTTTACCATCGGCGGATTACTGGTCCCCGCTCCTGGGGTGTTAAAGAGGTTCCTGGCCTCATAAACCGGCGGCAGGCGAGATTGGTACCTCCTCTTCAGGACATCATTTGACGCACTCTGATCCAGCATAAGCCAGTAAGCCTGTGCATCCAATGCGGCCCGTTCCACAGCCATCCTGGTATCCTCAGCTTCCAGGTCGACTTTGGCCTGGGTGATCTGATCCTTCACCTTCGCGATTTCCGCATTATGTGCATCTTGATCTGCCGGATTAACCTCCGCCATCAGTGTTGCCAAAGCGTCAAACAGATCAGATAGGACCTGAGCCGGCGGTCGCACAGGGCCTCCTGCCCCGGCCGCTGTCGCTGCTGCTGATCCGGAAATTACCGCTGCTGTGGTCGAAGAGTGGAGCGCTGGCTGTGTATCGGCCATGAAGATCGCAACCCGGTTTGGCGGATCAAAGGGGTCCGGAATACTGTCGCCATCGGAACAGCCCCCAATCCGGCCATCTTGCAACTGATATAACGACTCGGTTTCTCCGGTCGATGACTCGTCGCTGGAATAAACAACGGTCTCACCACCAGATTCCGATCTATCCTTAGATTCCACTCCGTGGATGACTCCCACGAAGGCACGCTTCATGGCAGGCTTAACCCGGGCAGATCTCGCATGCTGAGCCGTCTCGACGATGTCGGTGCAGATGTCCGGCTTAGGGCCCGGTTCGCCGATCTTGCCAATGAAAACGTGTATGCCGCCGAAGGGGACCCGGTACCCGTACTCGATTAAGCCGGCCTCGGGGGCCCAGCCTGTGTCGTCGATGTAGAGCTTGCCGCGATGACTCTTGGTCATCCGGCCCACAATGTAGCCCTTGAGTCCTTCGAAGCTGCCCTCTAAGAACTTGAAACCATCGTGCGATAGCCCCACGGTGGGCGCCAACTGTCGTGGTTTTGTCATGGCAGATGTCCTAAGGAAAGGACTTAGTCGTGGAGCCACCGCACGGTTAGCTTAAAGGGGTTAAAGCGGACAAGGGATGCAGAGAGTTTATACTGGTTCGGCCCCTTGCGGTGAAGGTAAAAGCCTAATCCAGTTGTTGTGGAATTGCTAGGGTTTCGATGACCAGGGAGCGAATACGCTTTGGCTGAGTCTCGAGTTGTTGTCTGTTGTCCTTGAACCACCGCCGGGTCGTCCCCTTATATACATGGGTTGATGCCCGTCGGTTTACAAAATCCCGAGGCCGGCTCATAAACGTGTCCGACTCGATCTCTGCACTTTCTATCCTACAACACAAGTTTACATGCTAATGTCGGTTTACATCAACAGGCCTTAAACCGACTCTGGGCCCTTGGCCTTCATAAAGCGTCATTGTCTTTGTCTTCATGGGCTTCAGATATAATGAGCCACTATGGGGTTAACCCGGCCTCTCCTGGCCGGTTTACGCCCAGTAGTAATATCCCCAACACAAGGGAAGCGCAAGCATTCAATGCTCCAACTATGAAGTGGTGCAAGATGAGCCAATGAGTTTGCGATGAATGAAGATGAAGAACCTCGTGAGCTCTACCGGAGATTAACCACTCTCGCGGTCTCACTCCGAGATCATGGAGAAAGGATACGGATGACAATTGGATCAAGCGCAAGTTTCCCAAGGCCATGATACCCTACCATAAGGCCATGTCATCCGTCAAAGGCCAGACTTCCATACCTTGTCCTCAAGTGAAGTGTTGGATGAGTTTGTTGCTATGAGAATCTTGGACAAGACCGCCGACAATGCGGTGTTGCGTTCTCAATGGGTAAAGAAACCCAACCTTGCTTTGATGGTCAAGGCTAGTGTGGAAAAATAGGATGAAGAGCAAGAAGAGGAGAGTAACCCCGAAGATACAAAATATGCTTATCATGAGCACATGGCTCTCGCTTCAAGGCAATTTTGGAGCAAGAAGAACTCTAGGCCCAACTTCAACAAGAACAACTCAAGTGGCGCCAAGGGCAAGCAACGCTTGAGAACATGCTATAATTGTGGCAATGTGAGCCACTTTGTTGCGGAGTGCCCATATGAGAAGAGGGAAGACAATGGTGGCAGGCTTATCCAAAAAGACAAGGCCAAGTCCTTCCCCAACAAGAAATAACTTCACTAAGACTCCTCCCAAGGGGTTGATGGCACAATAAGAGTACAATGATGATGATGATGAAGACGGTGAGATGGTTGCCATGGCCTCCATTGCCATTGCCACAACTCCATGGGTGTCCCTCTTCGATTCACCCAACGAGAACATCACTTCGAAGTGCCTCATGGCCAAAGCCACCAACAAGGTAACCCTCAACATCAAAACCACCATCACTACTAATCCCTCTTTGACGGATTGCATTGATGAAACCGAGGGGTCTAATGAGGAAGAAAATGAATTTGAGTCTTTTATGAGTAAGCTCAAGGGTAAATCCAAGAAGCACTTTGTTGCTCTCTTGGAACAACATGGTGAAGCCAATGACATGATCGAGGCTCACGAAGATACCATCTCTAAGATGGAGGGGCATAGTCGTGACTATGCCGATGAGATATCGGATCTCTCTAATGCACTTGAGGAAGAGCGTGGTCATCGTTTGGCTCTTGAGGAGTCACACAACGATGATCATGCTAAATTAAAAAGATCTTGATCACGCTCTTGTTATATCTCGTGTGCTCAATTCCGAGAAGGCTAAAGTTGGGGTTGATCTTGCTAGACTCAAGGAGGAGTTTGATATACTCGACAAGGCTCACAAGGCCTTGAAGGGTGCTCATGCTAGCCTTAAAGAGTCTCATGATCAACTCCAAGTGAAGCTAACCAAGGAGAAAGACACGTTTCCTCATATGGTTTTAATTGATAATGCAAATGCTACTAACCCATGTTGTGAGCATGTGCATCTTGTGGAGGAGAATGCAAAGTTGAAGGAGCAACTTGAGAAAGGCCTTGTGTCTTGCATACAAGGTGAGAAGAACCTCAACGACCTTTTGAGCAATCAAAAGGAAGTTGTGGCCAAGGAGGGAATTGGGTTTGCACCCAAGTCCAAGAACAAGAAGAAGAATGACAAGGCCAAACGACTTCCTCCTCTCAAGCAAACTTTTTTGAAGGAGGGAGAGGGTGCTTCTAAGGAGGGAAGAACAATGTGAAGGGTGGTGGTGTCAAGAAGGGAAATGCCACCCCTTCCAACAAAGCTAGCGACTTTAACCCTTCTTATGTGTTATGCCATGCTAGTGATGGGCATGTTTATGCTAAATTTGTTGGTTCTCCTTATGAGTACATTGAATGGTCTATTTGGGTTCCTAAGACCCTTGTTACTAACATCAAAGGACCCATTACAAAATGGGTACCTAAAACCAAGCATTGATCTCTTGTAGGTGTTTGCTTCCGGTGGGGGATCATGGTTGCTCGATAGTGGAGCCACGAATCATATGACCAGAAGCAAGGACTTGGTGGTGGACGTGCACAAGATTCCATCTATGCCCACCAATGTCGAGTGGGGTGATGCCTCGTCTTCTAAGGTATTGGGTCTTGGCAAGGTTGTCATTTCTCATGATCTCACGATCGAGAAAGTCATGGTTGTTGAGTCCCTTGCATACAATTTACTTTCCGTTCGTCAACTTGCACTCATGGGCTTTGCCACTTTCTTTGTTATTGATACCGTGGCCCTCTTGTGGGGCAAGATCTTAAAGTAGCCTTTGTTGGGCATGTCGAGAACGGTCTTTATGTGATTAACTTTTCGGAGCGACCCACTAAGACCGCGACATGCGTAATGGCTAAAGTTGATGTGGGATGGCTTTGGCATCGCCGTTTAGCCCATGTAAATATGAGATCTTTGCAAAGTCTTCTCAAGGGGGACCATGTCCGTGGACTAACAAATGTTAGCTTTGCCAAAGATCGTGCTTGCAGTGCTTGTATCGAAGGAAAGCTACATGAGAAGGCTCACCCTCCCACTACTATCATCTACTCGAAGAGGCCCTTGGAGCTCCTTCACTTGGATCTCTTTGGACCTCCATCCTTTGATAGTCTTGGGGGTAGAAAGTATTGCTTGGTGATTGTGGATGATTATTCAAGATACACTTAGGTATATTTCTTCAAGAGGAAGAGTAAGACCCAAAAAACCGTCATCGACTTTTCAAATGAAGCTCAACGTCAACACAATGCAAAGATCTTGACGATAAGAAGTGACAACGGCACCAAGTTCAAGAACTACACCTTGGATGAGTTTCTTAGTGATGAGGGGATCAAGCATCAACATTCCGCACCTTACACCCTGATGACCCACAAGTATAGGGGATCTATCGTAGTCCTTTCAATAAGTAAGAGTGTTGAACCCAACGAGGAGCAGAAGGAAATGATAAGCAGTTTTTAGCAAGGTATTCTCTGCAAGCACTGAAATTATCGGTAACAGATAGTTTCGTGATAAGGTAATTTGTAACGGGTAGCAAGTAACAAGTGTAAATAAAGTGCAGCAAGATGGCCCAATCCTTTTTGTAGCAAAGGACAAGCCTGGACAAACTCTTATAAAGAGAAAAGCGCTCCCGAGGACACATGGGAATTATCGTCAAGCTAGTTTTCATCACGTTCATATGATTCGCGTTCGGTACTTTGATAATTTGATAAGTGGGTGGACCGGTGCTTGGGTGCTGTCCTTACTTGGACAAGCATCCCACTTATGATTAACTCCTATTGCAAGCATCCACAACTACAAAAGAAGTATTAAGGTAAACCTAACCATAGCATGAAACATATAGATCCAAATCAGCCCCTTACGAAGCAACACATAAACTAGGGTTTAAGCTTCTGTCACTCTAGCAACCCATCATCTACTTATTACTTCCCAATGCGTTCCTCTAGGCCCAAACAATGGTGAAGTGTCATGTAGTCGACATTCACATAACACCACTAGAGGAGAGACAACATACATCTCATCAAAATATCGAACGAATACCAAATTCACATGACTACTAATAGCAAGACTTCTCCCATGTCCTCAGGAACAAACATAACTACTCACAAATCATATTCATGTTCATAATCAGAGGGGTATTAATATGCATAATGGATCTGAACATATAATCTTCCACCAAATAAACCAACTAGCATCAACTACAAGGAGTAATCAACACTACTGGCAACCTACAGGTACCAATCTGAGGCTTTGGGACAAAGATTGGATACAAGAGATGAACTAGTGTTTGAGAGGAGATGGTGCTGGTGAAGATGTTGATGGAGATTGCCCCCCTCCCGATGAGAGGAGCATTGGTGATGACAATGGCGATGATTTCCCCCTCCCGGAGGGATGTTTCCCCGGTAGAACAGCTCTGCCGGAGCCCTAGATTGGTTCCGCCAAGGTTTCGCCTCGTGGCGGTGGAGTTTCTTCCCGAAAGCTTGCTTATGATTTTTTCTCAGACGAAAGACTTCATATAGCAGAAGATGGACAACGGAGGGCCACCAGGGGGCCCACGAGGCAGGGGTGCGTCCCCCACCCTCGTGGCGAGGGTGTGGGCCCCCTCTGGTATTTTCTTCGCTCAGTATTTTTATTATTTCCAAAAATAACTTCCGTGGAGTTTCAGGACTTTTGGAGTTGTGCAGAATAGGTCTCTAATATTTGCTCCTTTTCCAGCCCAGAATTCCTGCTGCTGGCATTCTCCCTTTTTATGTAAACTTTGTAAAATAAGAGAGAATAGGCATAAGTATTGTGACATTATGTGTAATAACAGCCCATAATGCAATAAATATCAATATAAAAGCATAATGCAAAATGGACGTATCAACTCCCCCAAGCTTAGACCTCGCTTGTCCTCAAGCGGAAGCCGATAACGATAAATATGTCCAGATGTTTAGAGATAGAGGTGTCGATAAAATAAAATATGGACATGAGGGCATCATGATCATTCTTATAATAGCAACATAAATAGATATTGTCATATGATTTCTTATGCTCAAGTAATAATCTAATCACAATGTCAAGTATGAATCAAAAACTTCATTGAGAACTAACAAACTATAATCTCAGTCACTGAGGCAATTGCAATTTATCATAACATCAGAAAGAGTCAATATAAGAGCTTTTCAGCAAGTCCACATACTCAACTATCATTTAGTGTTTCACAATTGCTAACACTCACGCAATACTTATGGGTATGGAGTTTTAATCGAACACAGAGAAAGATAGGGGCTTAATGTTTCGCCTCCCAACCTTTTACCTCAAGGGTAATGTCAACAATAATAGTTCATGCTAACTTACATCCAATTGGATATATATATATCAGGATCTTTCCAACACAAGGGTAGAAGATAAAAGTAAAAGATAGGCCCTTCGCACAGGGAAGCAGAGGTTGTCATGGGCTTTCAAGGTTGGATGCATGAAATCTTAATGCAAAAGAACGTCACTTTATATTGCCACTTGTGATATGGACCTTTATTATGCAGTCCGTCGCTTTTATTTCTTCCACATCACAATATCGTATAAAGCTTATTTTCTCCACATTAATAAATCATACGTATTTAGAGAGCAATTTTTATTGCTTGCACCGATGACAACTTACTTGAAGGATCTTACTCAATCCATAGGTAGATATGGTGGACTCTCATGGCAAAACTGGGTTTAAGGGTTTTTGGAAGCACAAGTAGTATCTCTACGTGGTGTAAACAATTTGTCTAGCATGAGGGAGAAAGGCAAGCTCAACATGTTGGATGATCCATCACAATATACTTTATTTCAGATATAAGAAAACATAACCCATTACGTTGTCTTCCTTGTCCAACATCAACTCTTTAGCATGTCATATTTTAATGAGTGCTCACAATCATATAAGATGTCCAAGATAGTATATTTATATGTGAAACCTCTCTTTCTTTATTACTTCCTATTAATTGCAACGATGACCAAAGCTATGTTTGTCAACTATCAACAACTTTTAATCATCATACTCTTTCTATGTGAAGTCATTACTCTCCATTAGATCAATATGATCTCTTTGTTTCTTTTTATTCTTTCTCTTTCTTTTATTCCCTCAAGATCATAGCAAGATAATCAAGCCCTTGACTCAACACTAATCTTTATTATATATAGCTCACGGACTCGATTACATAGAGGGATCATAAAGCAAAACTCACAACTAGATCATACTAAAACTTTATTCTACTAGATCAAGATATTACTAAAAGGATCGAACTAAGAAAAACGGTAAAGATAGGAGTGTGATGGTGATACGATACCGGGGCACCTCCCCCAAGCTTGGCAGTTGCCAAGGGGAGTGCCCATACCCATATGATTATATCTCCTTCTTCGGGGGTGGTGATGATGGATTTGTTGATGATGTAAATTGTGCTTTCAGCTTCTTCATATTGTAATTGAGAAGAGCAATTTCCTCCTTTAAATCATCGACCTCCGATTCCAGCTTCAAGATCTTGTCACATAAATCTTCTTTGCTTTTCTGCCGAAAACGAGAAGGAATAGATCGGTTGTTAGACAGTTTAGCCCTCTTAGGGAGACTAGACTTATTGAACTTCACGTGCATATCCCCAGGTTGAGGTAGAGGGACATCCTCCTCCTCTGAGCTTGAATCGTTGATCCTCATTAAATGAGAATCCTCCTCCTCATCCGTAGTTCAACCACAAGGAGATAGATCCCCATAGGTCTTTGGGTCAGCAATGAGGTGTGAGACATAGCTCTCTCCGTCGGAATCCTGAGATGACATCTTGCTCCAAATCTGCTACAAAAACAGCTCGAAACAAAAACAGAGGATATTTGCGTGATACGACGGTCAAAACCTTCGGGAGATTATATAATGAATTTTTACCGACCAAAAGAAGTACCGTGCAAGAAAACGGAGTCCGGAGAGCACACGAGGTGCCCACGAGGCAGTGGGCGCGTCCAGGGGGTAGGGCGCACCTCCCACCCACGTGGAAGCCTCGTGTCCTTCCCGGACTGCTTCTTATTTTCCTAATTTTCTAAATATTCCAAAACGGAGAAAAATTGCCATTAGAACTGTTTTGGAGTCGGTTTACTTACCGTACCACGAACCTATTCCTTTTCGGAGTCTGAAGCATTCTGGAAAGTGTCTCTTATGTATTCCTCTGGGGTCACAGTTTTAATAATATTAGTTTCAACATTTATAGGATTATGTGAGATATAATGTTTGATTCTTTGACCGTTCACCACCTTCGGATTTGTGCCTTCGAAGTTGTTGATTTTTATGGCACCAGAACGATAGACCTCCTCGATAACGTATGGACCTTCCCATTTAGAGAGAAGCTTTCCTGCAAAAAATCTTAAACGAGAGTTGTATAGCAACACATAATCACCTACATTAAACTCACGCTTTTGTATTCTTTTGTCATGCCATCTTTTAACTTTTTCTTTAAACAACTTGGCATTCTCATAGGCCTGGGTTCTCCATTCATCAAGTGAGCTAATGTGAAATAACCTCTTCTCACCGGCAAGTTTGAAATCATAATTGAGCTCTTTAATGGCCCAATATGCCTTATGTTCTAATTCGAGAGGTAAGTGACATGCTTTTCCATAAACCATTTTATACGGAGACATACCCATAGGATTTTTATATGCAGTTCTATAGGCCCATAATGCATCATCAACTTTCTTGGACCAATTCTTTCTAGATCTATTAACAGTCTTTTGCAAAATTAATTTGATCTCTCTGTTACTCAATTCTACTTGACCACTAGACTGTGGGTGATAAGGAGATGCAATTCTATGATTAACATCATACTTAGCAAGCATTTTACGAAAAGCACCATGAATAAAATGTGAACCACCATCAGTCATTAAATATCTAGGGACTCCAAACCTCGGAAAAATAACTTCTTTAAGCATCTTAATAGATGTGTTATGATTAGCACTACTAGTTGGAATAGCTTCTACCCACTTAGTAACGTAATCAATAACAACTAAAATATGTGTATACCCATTAGAGGAAGGAAAAGGTCCCATATAATCAAAGCCCCAAACATCGAATGGTTCGATAACAAGTGAATAATTCATATGCATTCCTGACGTCTACTAATATTACCAATTCTTTGACATTCATCACAAGATAAGACAAACTTACGAGCATCCTTGAAGAGAGTAGGCCAATAAAAACCGGATTGTAATACCTTATGTGCAGTTCTATCTCCAGCGTGGTGTCCTCCATAAGCCTCGGAGTGACACTTGCGTAGGATCTGTTCCTGTTCATGCTAAGGTACACAACGTCTAATAACACCATCTACTCCTTCTTTATAAAGATGTGGGTCATCCCAAAAGTAATGTCTCAAATCAGAGAAAAACTTTTTCTTTTGCTGGTATGTGAAACTAGGTGGTATAAATTTAGCAACAATGTAATTAGCATAATCAGCATACCATGGAGCAGTACGAGAAGTATTTATGACAGCTAATTGTTCATCAGGAAAGCTATCATCAATAGGTAGTGGGTCATCAAGAACATTCTCTAACCTAGACAAGTTGTCTGCAACGGGGTTCTCAGCTCCCTTTCTATCAATAATATGCAAATCAAATTCTTGTAGCAAGAGAACACATCTAATAAGTCTAGGTTTAGCATCTTTCTTTTCCATAAGATATTTAATAGCAGCATGATCAGTGTGAATAGTTACTTTAGAATCAACAATATAAGGTCTGAACTTATCACAGGCAAAAACAACTGCTAACAATTCTTTTTCAGTAGTAGCATAATTCCTCTGGGCATTGTCTAGAGTTTTACTAGCATATTGAATAACATTTAGTTTCTTATCAACCCTTTGCCCTAGTACAACACCTACAGCATAATCACTAGCATCACGCATAATTTCAAAGGGTAAATTCCAGTCGGGTGGCTGAACAATAGGTGCAGAAATCAATGCTTTCTTAAGTATTTCAAATGCTTCGACACAATCATCATAAAAAACAAAAGGGATATCTTTTTGTAATAGATTAGTCAGAGGCCGAGAAATTTTTGAGAAGTCCTTAATGAACCTCCTATAAAAACTGGCATGACCAAGGAAACTTCTTATACCTTTGATGTCATTAGGACACGGCATCTTTTCAATAGCATCAACTTTAGCTTTATCAACTTCAATACCTCTTTCAGAAATTTTATACCCCAAGACAATACCTTCATTAACCATAAAGTGGCACTTTTCCCAATTCAAGACAAGATTAGTTTCTTCACATCTCTGCAAAACTCGGTCAAGGTTGCTCAAGCAATCATCAAAAGAGGATCCATAAACGGAGAAATCATCCATGAAAACCTCACAAATCATTTCACAAAAGTCAGAGAATATAGCCATCATGCATCTTTGAAAGGTAGCAGGTGCATTACATAAACCAAAAGGCATACGTCTATAAGCAAAAGTATCAAAAGGGCAAGTAAAAGTGGTCTTTGCTTGATCATCAGCTGACACAGGTATTTGAGAGAAGCCAGAGTAACCATCTAGAAAGAAAAAATGTGTATGTTTGGATAATCTTTCTAGCATTTGATCAATGAAAGGCAAAGGGTAATGATCTTTTTTAGTAGCTTTATTTAGTTTGTGGAAATCAATTACCATCCTATAACCTGTAATAATTCTTTGCGGAATCAATTCATCTTTATCATTAGGAATGACAGTAATACCTCCCTTCTTAGGGACACAATGGACAAGACTTACCCACTGACTAGCAGCTACGGGATAAATTATACCTGCCTCAAGGAGCTTTAATATTTCCTTTCTTACCACTTCTTTCATCTTAGGATTTAGCCATCGTTGGTGATCAATAACTAGTTTGGCGTCTTTCTCCAAATTTATTTTGTGTTGACATAGAGTGGGACTAATGCCCTTAAGATCATCAAGAGTATATCCAATAGCAGCACGGTGCTTCTTCGGAGTTTTCAATAAGTTCTCTTCCTCATGCTCTGAAATGTTAGCACTAATAATAACAGGATATATCTTCTTTTCATCAAGATAAGCATATTTGAGAGTATCAGGTAATGGTTTAAGTTCAAACACGGGATCACCCTTGGGTGGAGGAGGATCCCCTAGGATTTCAACAGGCAAATTGTGTTTCAGAATGGGTCCCCGTTTAAAGAATACTTCATCTATTTCCCTTCTTTCATTCATAAACATATCATTTTCATGGTCTAGCAAATATTGTTCTAAATGATCACTAGGAGGCACGGCAATAGAAGCAAGACCAATAATTTCATCCTTACTGGGTAATTCCTCTTTACGGTGTTGTCTACTAAATTTAGAGAAATTAAACTCATGATACATATCACCCAAACCAATAGTAACGATATCCTTTTCGCAGTCTATCCTAGCATTAACAGTTTTCAAGAAGGGTCTACCAAATATAATGGGACAAAAGCTATCTTTTGGGGAACCAAGAACAAGAAAATCAGCAGGATATTTAGTTTTCCCACACAAGACTTCAACATCTCTAACAATTCCCATTGGTGAAATAGTATCTCTATTGGCAAGTTTAATTGTGACATCAATATCTTCTAACTCAGCAGGTGCAATATCATGCTTAATTTCTTTGTATAAGTCAATAGGTATTGCACTAGCACTAGCACCCATATCACATAAGCCATGATAACAATGATCTCCTATTTTAACAGAAATAACAGGCATGCCTACCACAGGTCTATGTTTATCTTTAGCATAAGGTTTAGCAATTCTAGCAGTTTCATCACAGAAATAAATAACATGCCCATCAATATTATCAGACAAGAGATCTTTAACAATAGCAATATTAGGTTCAACTTTAATTTTCTCAGGAGGTGTATAAGTTCTAATATTGCTTTTACGAACCACAGTTGAAGCTTTAGCATGATCCTTTATCCTAACAGGGAAAGGTGGTTTCTCAACATAAGAAGTAGGAACAATAGGATCATTATAAGTGACAGTCTTTTCTTCAACTTTAATAGGTGCAGCTAATTTTACTTCTATGGGAGGACAATATTTAAACCACTTCTCCTTAGGGAGATCAATATGAGCAGCAAAAGATTCACAAAAAGAAGCTACTATCTCAGAGTCAAGTCCACATTTAGTGCTAAATTTACGGAAAACATCGATATCCATAAAAGATTTAACACAATCAAATTTAGGTGTTATACCTGACTCCTTACCTTCGTCGAGATCCCAATCTTCAGAGTTGCATTTAATTCTTTCCAATAAATCCCATTTGAATTCAATAGTCTTCATCATAAAAGAACCAGTACAAGAAGTATCGAGCATGGAGAGATTGTTGTCAGAAAGCCGAGCATAAAAATTTTGAATAATCATTTCTCTTGAGAGCTCATGATTGGGGCATGAATATAACATTGACTTAAGCCTCCCCAAGCTTGAGCGATGCTTTCTCCTTCGCAAGGCCAAAAATTATATATATAATTACGATCACGAGGAACAAGATGCAGAGGATAAAACTTTTGATGAAATTCCAATTTCAATCGCTTGTAGTCCCATGATCCCATATCATCACATAGCCTATACCATGTCAATGCATCTCCCTTCAAAGATAAAGGGAAGACCTTCTTTTTTATAACATCATCGGGCATACCTGCAAGCTTAAATAATCCACAAACTTCATCCACATAGGTTAAGTGTAAATCGGGATGCAATGTTTCATCTCCTGCAAAAGGATTAGCTAGTAGTTTCTCTATCATACCCGAAGGAATTTCAAAGTAAATTTTTTCAATAGGTTCAGTAGGTTGAGGAGCAACTATTTTCTCTACCGGTCGGGGTGAAGATACCCTGAACAAGCCCCTCAAAGGATTACTTTCCATAGTAACAAGTCACAGTAAATTTCAGCACACTATATAAATTTTTCCTTACCAAATTCCACCTACCAAAGGCGCTTCACTCCCCGGCAACGGCGCCAGCAAAGAGTCTTGATGACCCACAAGTATAGGGGATCTATCGTAGTCCTTTCGATAAGTAAGAGTGTCGAACCCAACGAGGAGCAGAAGGAAATGATAAGCGGTTTTTAGCAAGGTATTCTCTGCAAGCACTGAAATTATCGGTAACAGATAGTTTTGTGATAAGGTAATTTGTAACGGGTAGCAAGTAACAAGTGTAAATAAAGTGCAGCAATATGGCCCAATCCTTTTTGTAGCAAAGGACAAGCCTGGACAAACTCTTATATAGAGAAAAGCGCTCCCAAGGACACATGGGAATTATCGTCAAGCTAGTTTTCATCACGTTCAGATGATTCGCGTTCGGTACTTTGATAATTTGATATGTGGGTGGACCGGTGCTTGGGTGCTGTCCTTACTTGGACAAGCATCCCACTTATGATTAACTCCTATTACAAGCATCCACAACTACAAAATAAGTATTAAGGTAAACCTAACCATAGGATGAAACATATAGATCCAAATCAGCCCCTTACGAAGCAACACACAAACTAGGGTTTAAGCTTCTGTCACTCTAGCAACCCATCATCTACTTATTACTTCCCAATGCCTTCCTCTAGGCCCAAACAATGGTGAAGTGTCATGTAGTCGACGTTCACATAACACCACTAGAGGAGAGACAACATACATCTCATCAAAATATCGAAGAATACCAAATTCACATGACTACTAATAGCAAGACTTCTCCCATGTGGTCAGGAACAAACGTAACTACTCACAAATCATATTCATATTCATAATCAGAGGGGTATTAATATGCATAATGGATCTGAACATATAATATTCCACCAAATAAACCAACTAGCATCAACTACAAGGAGTAATCAACACTACTAGCAACCTACATGTACCAATCTGAGGCTTTGGGACAAAGATTGGATACAAGAGATGAACTAGGGTTTGAGAGGAGATGGTGCTGGTGAAGATGTTGATGGAGATTGGCCCCCTCCCGATGAGAGGAGCGTTGGTGATGACGATGGTGATGATTTCCCCGGCAAAATAGCTCCGCCGGAGCCCTAGATTGGTTCCGCCAAGGTTCCGCCTCGTGGCGGCGGAGTTTCTTCCCGAAAGCTTGCTTATGATTTTTTCTTGGACGAAAGACTTCATATATAAGAAGATGGACACCGGAGGGCCACCAGGGGCCCACGAGGCAGGGGGCGCTCCCAGGGGGTTGGGCGCGCCCCCCACCCTCGTGGCCAGGGTGTGGGCCCCCTCTGGTATATTCTTTGCTCAGTATTTTTTATTATTTTCAAAAATAACTTCCGTGGAGCTTCAGGACTTTTGGAGTTGTGCAGAATAGGTCTCTAATATTTTCTCCTTTTCAAGCCCAGAATTCCAGCTGCCGGCATTCTCCCTCTTTATGTAAACCTTGTAAAATAAGAGAGAATAGGCATAAGTATTGTGACACAATGTGTAATAACAGCCCATAATGCAATAAATATCAATATAAAAGCATGATGCAAAATGGACGTTGATGACCCACAAGTATAGGGGATCTATCGTAGTCCTTTCGATAAGTAACAGTGTCAAACCAAACGAGGAGCAGAAGGAAATGATAAGCGGTTTTCAGCAAGGTATTCTCTGCAAGCACTGAAATTATAGGTAACAGATAGTTTTGTGATAAGATAATTTGTAACGAGCAACAAGTAACAAAAGTAAATAAAGTGCAGCAAGGTGGCCCAATCCTTTTTGTAGCAAAGGCCAAGCCTGGACAAACTGTTATATAGAGAAAAGTGCTCCTGAGGACACATGGGAATTATCGTCAAGCTAGTTTTCATCACGTTCATATGATTCGCGTTCGGTACTTTGATAATTTGATATGTGGGTGGACCGGTGCTTGGGTGCTGTTCTTACTTGAACAAGCATCCCACTTATGATTAACCTCTATTGCAAGCATCCGCAACTACAACAAAAGTATTAAGGTAAACCTAACCATAGCATGAAACATATGGATCCAAATCAGCCCCTTACGAAGCAACGCATAAACTAGGGTTTAAGCTTCTGTCACTCTAGCAACCCATCATCTACTTATTACTTCCCAATGCCTTCCTCTAGGCCCAAGTAATGGTGAATTGTCATGTAGTCGACGTTCACATAAAACCACTAGAGGATAGACAACATACATCTCATCAAAATATCGAACGAATACCAAATTCACATGACTACTAATAGCAAGACTTCTCCCATGTCCTCAGGAACAAACATAACTACTCACAAAGCATATTCATGTTCTTAATCATAGGGGTATTAATATGCATAAATGATCTGAACATATGATCTTCCACCAAATAAACCAACTAGTATCAACTACAAGGAGTAATCAACACTACTAGCAACCTACAGGTACCAATCCCGGACTTGGAGACAAGAATTGGATACAAGAGATGAACTAGGGTTTTGAGAGGAGATGGTGCTGGTGAAGATGTTGATGGAGATTGCCCTCTCCCGATGAGAGGAGCGTTGGTGATGACGATGGCGATGATTTCCCCCTCCCAGAGGGAAGTGTCCCCGGCAGAACAGCTCTCCCGGAGCCCTAGATTGGTTCCGCCAAGGTTCCGCCTCGTGGCGGCGGAGTCTCGTCCTGAAAGCTTGCTTATGATTTTTCTTCGGACGAAAGACTTCATATAGCAGAAGATGGCCACCGGAGGACCAACAGGGGGCCCACAAGGCAGGGGCGCGCCCAGGGGGGTAGGGTGCGCCCCCACCCTCGTAGACAGGTGGTGGCCCCCCTGACGTATTTCTTCCGCTCAGTATTTTTTATTATTTCCAAAAATAACTACCGTGGAGTTTCAGGACTTTTGGAGTTGTGCAGAATAGGTCTCTAATATTTGCTCCTTTTCCAGCCCAGAATTCCAGCTGCCGGCATTCTCCCTCCTTATGTAAACCTTGTAAAATAAGAGAGAATAGGCATAAGTATTGTGACATAATGTGTAATAACAGCCCATAATGCAATAAATATCGATATAAAAGCATGATGCAAAATGGACGTATCAGACGTATCACACCCCTCAACAAAATGGTGTAGCGGAGAGGAAGAACCAGACATTGATGGATGCGGCAAGGACCATGATGGCGGAGTTCAAGTCTCCATACAACTTTTGGGACGAAGCCATCAACACCGCTTGTCATGCATCCAATCGGCTCTACCTCCGCAAAGGCTTGAACAAGACTCCATATGAGATACTCACCGGCAACAAGCCCAACCTCAAATACTTCCAGGTGTTCGGGTGTAAGTGTTTCATTCTCAAGAAAGGAGTTCGTTTGTCTAAATTTGAGGCTAGAGCTCAGGAGAGCATATTTGTTGGTTATGCTACAAACTCTCATGCTTACCGTGTCCTCAACAAGTCCACCGGACTCATTGAGGAGACGTGTAACATGGAGTTTTATGAGAATAATGGCTCCCAAGTGGAGCAAAGTGGTACTTGTGATGTAGGTGATGAAATTCCTCCCCAAGTCATAACAAGAATGGGTGTTGGTCATATCCTACCCATTGAGGAACCCCTTGTGGCCGAAGGGGAAGGACAATGTTCCACTCAAGTGGAACCATCACCAACCCAAGACCCGCACGCTTCCAAAGAACAAAGTGAAGGTCCTCAACCAAATGAACAGGATCAAGGGCAAGATCAACCTCAAGATGGTGGTGAACCACCAAGTGATGGCCAAGGTCAAGTTCTCACCACCGAGCAAGTTCAAGATCAAGAGCAAGCTCAAGATCAAGAACAAGCTCAAGACAACGCTCAAGATGATCAAGTTACCGCTCCTCAACTCTCTCCTGAGGAGGAATTGGAGCGTCGTGCCGCCAAGATTGCATCCAAGCTCACTACCAAGGATCATCTCATGACGAATGTGCTTGGAAGCTTAAGAAAGGGGGTAAGCACTCATAGACAATTAGCAAACTATTGTGAACATCACACGTTTGTCTCTTGTGTTGAACCCCAAAAGGTCTACGAGGCGCTCGAGGATCCGGATTGGCTCAATGCCATGCATGAAGAACTCAACAACTTCGAGCACAACAAGGTGTGGAGATTGGTGCCAAGGCCAATGGGGAACCATAATGTCATTGGAACCAAGTGGATTTTCAAGAACAAGAAAGATGCTCATGGCATTATTGTTCGCAACAAGGCTCGTTTGGTAGCACAAGGCTACTCCCAAGTCGAGGGTATCGACTACGGTGAAACCTTTGCTCCCGTTGCTCACCTTGAATCTATCCGTTTGTTGATTGCCTATGCTTCTCATCATAACTTCAAGTTGCAACAAATGGATGTGGAGAGTGCTTTTCTTAGTGGTCCTATTAATGAGTTGGTGTATGAAAAAACAACCCCCGGGGTTTGAGGATCCCGAGTTCCCCAATCATGCGTACCAAATCGATAAGGAACTCTATGGCCTTAAACAAGCCCCACGTGTGTGGTATGAGCACCTTACCGAGTTGTTGCAAGATCGTGGGTTTGAAATTGGGAAAATCAACCCCACTCTTTTTACTAAGAAGGTCAAAGGGGAGTTGTTTGTATGCCAACTATATGTTGATGATATTATCTTTGGTTCCCCTAACAAAGCTTTCTATGAGGAATTTGCCGCTCTCATGACCTCGAAGTTCAAGATGTCCATGATGGGAGAGTTGAAGTTCTTTCTCGGGTTCGAAATCAAGCAAAGAAGAGAAGGAACCTTCATCAACCAAGCCAAATACACTCAAGACATGCTCAAGAGATTCAAGCTAAGTGATGTCAAGCCGGCCTCCACTCCAATGCCTGTCAAATGCCAACTTGACATAGATCCCAATGGTAAAGCGGTGGATCAAAAGGTATATCGCTCCATGATTGGCTCCTTGCTTTACCTTTGTGCATCTAGACCGGATATCTTGTTGAGTGTGGGAATTTGTGCACGGTTTCAAGCCGCACCTAAGGAAAGCCACTTTGTGGCGGTCAAGCGAATCTTTCGATATTTGGCTCATACCCCAAACTTTGGCTTATGGTACCCAAGAGGAGCTAACTTCAACCTTGTGGGCTTTTTGGACTCTGATTGGGTGGGATGTAAAGTGGATAGGAAGTCAACTTCCGGAGGGTGCCAATTTCTTGGTTGCTCTTTGGTGAGTTGGTCTTCTAAGAAGCAAAGTTGTGTGTCTCTCTCGTCCACCGAAGTGGAGTACGTGGCCGCCGGTAGTTGTTGTGCTCAACTTCTTTGGATGAGGCAAACTTTAAAGGATTATGATGTCAGTTGTGACAAAGTGCCTCTTTGGTGTGACAATGAAAGTGCCATCAAGATCTCTTTCAACCCGGTGCAGCACTTCAAGACCAAGCATATTGAGATTCCGTATCACTTCATCCGGGATCATATTAGGTGAGGGGAGATCGAGCTCAACTATGTCAACACTCATGATAACCTTACAGATATCTTCACGAAGCCCTTGGATGAAGCAAGATTTCACGAGTTAAGGCATGAGCTAAATATCATTGATTCGAGCAATGTGGCTTGAACCCTTGCACACCCCACCATACTCATCTTGATGTCTTGTTTAGGTGTAGGCATGGACATAGGGGGAGTTTCGTTCTCTCAATGAACTCTCCCTCCCCCCATTATGCATTAGTTCTTCGCGGTGCCATACCAATTGACTCAAACAGAGGTGGCTTCGGCCACCGCCCTCTCTTTGGAGAGGTTGTGTTTCGTGTTTGGTCCTTGTTGTCTTTTTCCTTCCTTTGAGCCGCGTTTGTGTTTGAGTTGCCTCACGTGTGTGCTCTTTTGCCTGTCCGATTGCTTGAAGGTTGCATTGCAAAGGCCGTGTTTGTCTGTTTTTGTCGAAACATGCAGTTTCTTGGGTTTACAGTACTACCGTGGCAAGCCACGGTACTACCGCAGGAGATGGGTTGCCCTGTGCGTGCACAACTGCATCCCAGGCACGGTACTACCGCTTCCATCGTGGCAGTAATTTTTTACTGCCGTTGGAAGAGCGATACTACCGCCCTGTGAGCGGTACTTCCGCCCGGGCGGTACTACCACGATGAACCGCGGTACTACCGCGCAGTCACGAGCGCGTGGGGGTTAAGAGCAGGAAGGGGGAGTTCCAACTCCCCCATGCCAATTCATCTCTTTCCCCCACTTTGTCTCTCTCTCTTTCTCTCTCCTGCCCAAGAACGGTGCCAGAGGACCTCGCCGGATCTCCGTCTCCGGCAGCTCTCCTCGCATTCCGACTGGTGGGATCGTTCCCCACCTCGCCCTCTTTCCATGGACACCAGTATCTCCCCTAGTCCCTCTCTTTTTGGCTCCGTTTTTCTGCTTCTAGGTCTTGGGGAGATGCATGTGTAGTTCGTGTGATTTTCGGCTAAATCTTTGCTAGAGGAGATTGTAGGAGAGTGCTAGTGCAGTAGATATGCTATTTGGTGTGATGCAACAGTGTAGTTTTGATCAACGGTAGTACCGATCTACTTTTGCGGATATTTCTAGATCGGTAGATGTTGTTCTTGCACGATTTGAAACTGTGCGCTACTACCGCTCCTCCTAGAGCGGTACTACCACTCGTTTGCCTGAGAACCGCCCCCGTGCAGTACTACAGCTCTGCTGGAGTGGTACTATCGCCCGCGGCACAGAAGTAAAATTTTACTTCCGCTCCAGGTGCGGTACTACCGTGCCACCGCAGCACAGTACTACCACGACTAGAGCGGCTGTAAAGTTTTACATCTGCACCCTGGTCCGGTACTACCGTGGAGTTGAAAATTACGCTGTTTTATCCTCCCAATCTCATTTCTACTTGTTTCATTTGGTTTTGGCCCTAGTCTTTGCAATAATTCTTCTCGCTTTTCTCGTGTTTGTGTTGTGTGTCATAGGTGGTGGCTCCGGTTCCAATGTCCGGCGCTTGAATCCTAGTAATGATACGAGCTCGAAGCGCCTTCACAACCAAGAGGCTCCAGAGGGCACCAGTGCCCCACAACGCAGAACCAAGTCCACAGCTACCAAGACCAAGGAGCCAACTCTTGGCATGGATGAGATGCCTCATGGGGAGTTTCTGACTCGAAGGAAGATCAACCCCTACGTCAACCCTAGGGAGATCACAAGGGGCAACGATTTGTTTTGGACCAAGCAACAGAATCTCATCTTCCTATATGTGATCAAGGCCAAGCAGAACACCTATGTGCCAGTGCAGTGGATTGACATGCATCATATGAAGAAGGAGAGCAACCGGGTGTACTTTGGTGAGCCTCTGTACTTAGTGGAGCAGTTTGGCATTGAGGAGTTACTCACGTTCCACATGGACTTTGACCCGGAGATTGTGGGTCAGTTCTTTGCTTCTGTCCACTTCCACACCGATGATCAGCGGACCATGACTTGGATGGCCAATGGGAAGAGGATGACTGCTAAGTGGAAGGAGTTCATGGAGTTGTTGCACGTTCGTGATGAGGGGCTCAATGTGCCCGTTGGTGTCCGCCCACATGCCAACCCCGAGTCGGCCAACAAGAACAAGCTTCTACCCTACCTTGTTGAGAAGAAGCTAGCCAATGACAAGAAGACTTGGGTGCTGAACCCATTCCTTGACAACATGCACCGGATCTTCCGCAACGCACTCTTTCCTCGCATAGGAGACAAGGACAAGGTGCATGCCTATCTTGTGGATATGATGCTCATCTGTGAGAAGGCGCATCTTCAACAGACGGCACCACTTGATGTCTCTCATATCATGTGGTGTGAGCTGCAGTTTGCTGTGTTCAACCGTAAGGTGCCTATCTATGGACCTTACCTGTTTTTCTTGATCTCGAAGACTTGGGATAAGCTCTTTCTAGATGAAGAGTTTGTTGCTCCCAACTGGATTCGCCATGAGCCTATCAAGCTACGCATCAAGAGCAAGTGGGCTAACACCACTACCCGGGCTGAGGCTGAGGCTGCTAGGATGGATGTGGATGAGGATGAGTTTGAGGAGGAGGAGGCAGCTGAGGACAGTTCTGAGGGATACACTCCTCCCTTTTCTGAGCCCACTTGGGCTAAGAAGCTCAAGGCCAAGATGAAGGCTCTATTCTGCATGCAGGCCAAGGGACAGTACCGGGCTCATGTGAACGCCAAGATGGCTCGTCATCGCGACAAGGCTATTATGAGGCAGGTTGGCCTTGAGGTCTAGGATGGCTCTGAGGAGAGGATCACGGATGAGGAGTAGTGGACCAGACAACACTGCCGGTGGAGTGAGTTAGAGGAGGAGACTGGAGTTCCATCTACATCCCGTGCTGCTGAGGAGTCTGATGAGGAGGAACATGACTGGTGATGCCGTGGAGTTCTGCCACCACCTGTGTCGTAGGTGTCCTCTCTGCCTTTTTGGTGCCTCAATGGCAAAGGGGGAGAGAGTGTAGGATTTGTGAGTCTTGTGTCGAGTCTTGTGTTTCGCTCTACTTTCGTTCGGTTGAACCTTCGTTTGCTTTGGCTTGTTGGTGTGTGGTTGTGTTCATGTGAGTCCAGGAGACTATCATATGGTGTAAGACATAGTCCTCAGCTTATCTTATTGTCTTATCTTATTTCTCTAGTTTGTCTAGTATGTCTAGTAGATTGTGAGCTTATACTATCTTGTGCCCTTTACTTCATGCTCATTACTTTACCTTGCCTGCATGCTTAGTGTCATTCATTTTGTTGCAATGATTGCCTTGTTTATAAAATATAGGGGGGGTGTTGATCCTAGTATGTGCAGTCCAAAGCACTTCTCAGAGAGTGCACACATCTAGGGGGAGCCTGTCTATATTTTATAAATTTTGGGTTTGCTTATGTTCAGTTTATATCCCTATGTGCAAATCCAGTATTGTCATCAATCCACCAAAAAGGGGGAGATTGTAAGGGCATATTTCTCCCTAAGTGGTTTTGGTGATTGATGACAATGCATCTGCGGACTAATCGTGTATATTGAGCAGTTCAGATATCTCATGTCTAGGCACAAGACGATTCTGTGCCCCTCGGAGCCTATCGAAGACAGTGTTTCTCTATGTTTCTTTTCGGTGGATTTGAGTCGTAGGAAAGCCGTACTATTAAGAGGGGGTCCGCTTCGGAAAGGTTAGGGTGGAATCAACACGTACACATCTGTTCCTTAGCACCGCCTTTCCTTCGCTTCATTGGAGCACCGGTCGTTTCCCTTATCATTGCGAAGATGAAGGCTTCCAAGTGCTACTGTTCTGTGGCACACGGTAGTACTGCTCAAGGGAGCAGTAGTACCACAGCGGCCCATGATAGTACCACCCATAGCAGCGGTAGTACCGCTCCTAGCATGCGGTAGTACCGTGGCCTCTAGCCCAGAATGGTGGCATCCGTGGAAGTAGGGGCGGAAGTAATTTTTTACTTCCGCACCCTACGCGGTAGTACCGCTCCCTATGAGCTGTAGTACCGTGCCGGATTTTCGCACAGATCAAAACTCAGCGGAAGTAGCCATGGATGTAATTTTATTAGTCCGTGCCTTTCCAGCCCAGGTTGAGCCCTGCCTTGCGGTAGTACCGCAAGGGCGCGTGGTAGTACTGCTCCGGCGGTTCTACCGCTCGTTGTGAAACGCAACAGGTCCTGATCTGGCACCTGCCTTGCGAGCGGTAGTACCACACTGCCTAGCGGTAGTACCGTGGGTTTGTGCGGTAGTACCGCATATCGCGGGCTGAGTAGGCGGGTAACGGTTGGATCTATCCTCCTACTATATAAGGGGGGTCTTCTTCCCCAAATTGACCATCTCTTCCCTCCCCAAGCTTCATTGCTGCTCAAAGCTCCATTTTCGCCCGATCTCTCTCTCTCTTGCCAATCAAACTTGTTGATTTTCTAGGGATTGGTTGAGAAGGCCCCGATCTACACTTCCACCAAGAGAAATTTGATTCCCCCCACTAATCCCTTGCGGATCTTGTTACTCTTGGGTGTTTGAGCATCCTAGACGGTTGTGGTCACCGCGGAGCCATATTCCATTCTGGTGAAGCTTCGTGGTGTTGTTAGGAGCCTCCAATTAAGTTGTGGCGATTGCCCCAACCTTGTTTGTAAAGGTTCGGTCGCCGCCTCCAAGGGCACCAATAGTGGAATCATGGCATCTCGCATTGTGTGAGGGCGTGAGGAGAATACGGTGGCCCTGGTAGCTTCTTGGGGAGCATTGTGCCTCCACACCGCTCCAACAGAGACGTACTTCCTCTCAAAGGGAAGGAACTTCGGTAACACATCCTCGTCTCCAGCGGCTCCACTCTTGGTTATCTCTTACCTTTACTTGTGCAAACTTATATTGTGTTGTATCCCTTGCTTGCTTGTGTGCTTGTTGTTGTATCATATAGGTAGTTCACCTAGTTGCATATCTAGACAACCTACTTTGATGCAAAGTTTAAATTGGTAAAGGAAAGCTAAAAATTGTTAGTTGCCTATTCACCCCCCCTCTAGTCAACTATATCGATCCTTTCACCCACGCCCTCGCCTGGCCGCGCGCGCCCCAGTGCCCCGGCCCGCCCCCACCGTCGTCGTCGCCCGTACGTGCCCCGTCGCCGTCGTCGTCCCCGACCCCGCGCCCCTACCCCCGCCAGCCTGCTGCCCCGCCCCCGAGCGCGCCCGGCCGCGCGCACCCCTGCCCCGGCCCGCCCCCACCGTCGCCGTCGCCGTGCCATCGACGCCCCCGCTGTGAGCCGCCGCCGCCCCGGCTCTGTGTTTTTCTTTATATTTGTTTATATTTTTTATATGATGAAAATTGTTTTGTTCATATATAATGTATATATATTTGTATTTTTTGCGAGGAATGTATATATATATATGTGGCTATAAATGTATGGATGTTCATATATATATATATTAATTGTTTTGTTCATAGCATTTTTTTATATGATGATTTTTTTCATAGCATTTTTCATAGCCATATATATGTATGTAGCTATATGTATGTATGGATGTTCATATAATATTTTTTATATGTATGTGGCTACATGTATGTCGTTGTCGATATAGCCCCTCCCCAATAACTTCGACATGAGGGGGGTCAATATACCCCCTCCCCGATAACATTTTTTTATATGATGAATTTGTTTCATAGCATTTTTCATTGCCATATATATGTATGTGGCTATATGTATGTATGGATGTTCATAGAATTTTTTTATATGTATGTGGCTATATGTATGTATGGATGTTCATAGAATTTTTTTTATATGTATGTGGCTATATGTATGTTGTTGTCGATATAGCCCCTCCCCGATAACTTCGACATGAGGGGGGGTCGGTATACCCCCTCCCCGATAATATTTTTTTCTAAGTTACTAAGGTAAAATGTTCACCCCCCTCTCGATATACCGGGCGACCAACTCTCGAGGCCACCCAAACCCTAGAAAAAAAAGCATTGTCGATCTCCTACCCCCTCCTGCCCCTACCCGACAAACTCTTGAGGCCACCCAAACCACTAGAAGAAAACTCCGGTAACTCATGTTTGTATATTAATTGCCATGTTGTAATATTTGCGGAAACTATGGATTAACAAAGAGACTTGGAGAAAGAACAATTGTTGGCAGATATAATCTTCGGCGGAGGTGATGTCTTGTCATTTCTCAACGACACTGATGGTCAGGAAGGAGAGGATGACGGCTCCGGTGATCGAACAATGGAGGAGGAAGGACATGATCATGACGGCTCCGGTGACCGAATGGCGGAGGAAGAAGGAGACCATGATGACGCCTCCGGTAACCGAACGGAGGAGGGACCCATTGCAAAGTCCGGCGAGGTATATATATTAATTAAGCCTGCGCTGACTAATTGATGCATTAATTGTTTTGGTATATGTATATTAACTCTTCTTTCTTCCTTTATAGCCCTCCGGATCGAGCCAAACTTCGGCAACGAGATGAGGCCCGAAGAAAAGGTCGCGCCAGGATGAAAGGTTCACGATCACAGCACTCGCGGACGATGGCCAACCGATTGAACCCAGGCGGACCAAGGAAGCATTTTCTGCTTAGTGCGGAGCTATTATTAGGGACATCATCCCGATTAGCATCCAGCTATGGAATAAGCCTAAGAACAAAGACCCTCAAGTTTCTTATGTCACTGATAGACAGAAATATGATCTTTGAACCTCACTGAAGGCAAATTTCACCCTACCGCCAGAGGAGGATCCGAATAAGCCAGTTATGGAGCCACTGGTCAAGGCGTGTGCTCTTAAGAAGATGGCAGATCTATTCAGGAGGTGGAAGAATGAGTTGAAATTAACGTTTGTCGACAAAGGGAAGACTCCAGAATTCATCGGTCGATTTGAGAAGATAAGAGATCACTGGACCGCATTTGTGGCCTACAAGACACCGGACAAGAGTAAGAAAATGTTAGAGACAAACAAGATAAATGCTGCAAAGAAGGTGTATCACCATCGCACGGGGTCAGGTGGCTACCTCAAAGCCCGCTCGTTGTGGGATAAAGCTGAGAATGACCTGATTGCTAAAGGGGTCAAACCAGAGACATTGAACTGGCCAGACCGTTCAAATACTTGGTTCTTCGGGGTTGGGGGAACTTTGGACCCTGAAACAGGGAAGTGCCTTTGGACGGACGAGCAACTTGCAATACCCGTCAAGAAGCTTCAGAAGTATATCACCGCAGCGCAGGAAGGGACATTCGTTCCCAATTGAGAGAAGGACGAGCTGACTGAGGCCCTTGGGAATCCTGAGCACCCTGGACGAACATGAGGCATGCTGGGCTCCGTTTCATGGAGGGTTGGGTTTCCCGGCGGAGGCGGTTACAAAACCCAGGAGAGGATGAGGAAACGGGAGCTGAGCGAAATGTAGAAGCTCAGTTCAAGACTACTAAAGCTAGAGGAAGAAGAGAGCCAGCGCCACTACAAAAAAAATAAACTTCCGTGATGATACGTGTTTGTCAAAGTAGGTCACGTTTTCTGTCTTGCATGTACATCCATGACAAATTTATGATAGAATCAAGATAGTCATACCTGTGCTGTCGTAGAAGTGTTCCATGACATTACCAAAATTATCATCACGGAAGTGTCCACTTCCATGACGATAAATAGCGCGTCATAGAAGTGCTTTCGTCAAGGGTGACCGACACGTGGCATCCACCGTAACGGAACGCCATTAAGCTATCGGGTCCGATTTTGGATCCGATAACCCGTTAACAGCCCGGACCAATGGGGATTTTCCACGTGTAAAATCATCATTGGCTGGAGGAAACACGTGTTGCCTCACCGTTGGGACAGATGTCATCCACTCATTGGACAGGAGGCGCCTATGACAGGTCGACACGTGGCACGGCCCAACAGTGGCCCATTCCGGTGAAAAAGGCCGGCCCAGTAAAAAATAGCAGGCCGGCCCATATAAGGCCTACTTGTGTCAGGTCCATTTAAGCCCACGGCCCATACGAGATGTGCCAATTCGGCCCGTCAACGGCCCGTTAAAGATTGGACACCATTGCAGCCCATCGTCAGTTCGTGCCCGTTAACAGCCCGCTATATATTTGGGCTCAATATCGGCCCGATGAGATTTCGGCCTGTTAACGGCCCATTCAGTGGATGGGCCAATTTTCACGATGTACATCTTTCGGCCTTTTAGCGACCCATTTAATTATTGGGCTAATTTCCGGCCCGGTGTGTCTTTCAGCCTGTTGACGGCCCATAAATCAGTTGTGACATTTGTAGTCGGACCTGAGTTTCGGCCTTTTAGCGACCCATTTAAGTGTTGGGCCAATTTCCGGCACGGTGTGTCTTTCAGCCTGGGGACGGCCCATATATCTGTTGGGCCATTTGTACTCGGACCCGAGTTTTGGCCTTTTAGCGACCCATTTAAGTGTTGGGCCAATTCCCGGCCATGTGTGCCTTTCAGCCTGTTAACGGACCATAAATGAGTTGGGCCATTTGTAGTCGGACCTGAGTTTTGGCCTTTTAACGGCCCATGCCCTTCATGGTCCAATACCAGCCCAGTTTCTCTTTCGGCCTGCTAAAGGCCAACAACACAGTTGGGCCATTTACAATATGACCTGACTTTCGGCCTCTTAGCGGCCCATGCTCTTCATGGTGCAGTACAAGCCCCCTGTCTCTTTCGGCCTGCTAAAGGCCCACAGTATAGTGGGCCTTATGTAGCCCGAACTTAGTAATGGCATGTTAATGGCCAGTGAAATCAATTGGGCCCACCTGTTGCATGCTTCAATGTCAGCCTGTTAACGACCCGGGAGTTAAGAGGGCCGACCATTAACTAGAGGAAACATCATAACATAAATTAGGAGGGGAACTGTCGTGGTTTTGTCCCGGTAGATGTCCTAGTGAAAGGACTTAGTCGTGGAGCGATCACAATGGGTTAGCTTAAAGGGGTTAAGGCGGACAAAGGACGCAGAGAGTTTATACTGGTTCGGCCCCTTGCGGTGAAGGTAAAGGCCTAATCCAGTTGTTGTGGAATTGCTATGGTTTCGATGACCAGGGAGCGAATCCGCTATGCCTGGCTCTCGAGTTGTTGTTTGTTGTCCCCAAACCGCCGCCGGGTCGTCCCTTTATATACATAGGTTGACACCCGGTGGTTTACAGAATCCCGAGGCCGGCTCATAAACGTGTCCGGCTCGGTTTCTACCTTGCTTATCTTACAACACAAGTTACATATGATATGGCGGTTTATATCTACAGGCCATAACCCGCCTCTGGGCCTTGGGCCTTCATGAAGCGCCACACTCCTTGTCTTCATGGGCTTCACATATAAGTGACTCATTATGGGGATAACCCGGCCTCTCCTGGCCGGTTTATACCCAGTAGTAATATCCCCAACATTAGGCCCCAGATTGATTTGAACAGGTTCATGTCAATCTTCAACACTTGAGAAAAATTCTTCCTTCAGCATCTTCGCATAAATCCGGTAAACCGCCATGATGTCATCTTCCAGTATCATGATAAACCGCCATGACATCACCTGTTATTAAAAATGGTATATATCTCACCTTTATTAATGAACCTCCGACAATCGAGGCGACAGCTCTGTCACATATCCAGCTTTTGGCTCCTCGATTATCGCACTTGTCATTTATCTCTTTGCCTTTATAAATAGGGTCGGGGGGTCCTTTGCATTTTTCCCCCTTGCCTCTTCGTCTTTCTTCTTCCTTGCGCCGACCTGACCGTCACACGCAGCCGCTGTCGTCAAGCTTCGCCCTCGTCTTCAAATCTGGCCGCTGCATCAACCTGATTGTAACAGAGAAACGCGGCGCTCCTCCGCTGTTCTATCAGCATCGGTAAGTTTCCCCTTCCTTGCTCCAGATCCACCATTAGGGTTTCGGTGTTCATCGGAGTTCATTGAAGCTTCGGCGCCGTTCTTCCCTGTTCTTCTTAGTAGTGCAAATGGCAAGTTAGATCTGATATTTTCTGGTGCCTTTGTAGTTAGAGCTCCTTTTTCCTTATTAGAGCATCCCCTTAATATAGAAAAACTCATCTGATCCTGATGAACTGCTTAAGCACCTGAAGTTTAGGTCTGAATATATTCTAGTTTTCTGTCGCACCACAGATCTGAAATTATCATACCAATCTGTGAAACTTGTTTTTCCCTCACTTAGGTATTTTAGATCTGTACCTTTCATACCAATATAGGCGGTTTAGCTTTTTGAAAAATGATAATCTGGTAGATACCATTAGTCCCCTCTTAAACCGCCGATTCATTTATCTTTGCACCTCCTCCATTGTTAGACTCCGGTTTAGCAATATCAGACTCCGGTTTAGCAATATGCATATACCTCTGCTTCTGCTTATCTTGCATCACTTTATGCTTTCCCGTCATAAATTTTAAACCGACATTTATCTTCTTTCAGCTTTTCATTGCAATGGCCAAAATTTTTTATGGTTGTAACTGGGTCCCTTCCTGGGTTACGGAATCGCAACTAGAGGGATGTGTTGCAACTGGCGCTTTAGCAAAGAAAGAAGTTATTCAGTGGAGGGTCCCCGGTCCAGAAAATCCTCTTGAGCCCAAGGATGGAGAAGTAATCGTATTTGTCGATCACCTGAGCCGAGGGTTTAGCCCTCCCGGATCAAAGTTCTTCCGAGATGTACTTGCTAGCTTCCAACTCCACCCCCAGGACATTGGCCCAAACTCTATGTCCAATGTTTGCCATTTTCAAGTATTTTGCAAGGCTTATCTTCAAGAGGAGCCCACAGTTGAACTGTTTAGGGATTTCTTCTATTTAAACCGTCGCACAGAGTTTACAGACGGACCCAACACTGAGCTTGGTGGAATGGAGATTCAAAAGAGGAAGGATGTCAGCTTCCCTCAGGCCAAGCTTCATAGTCACCCCAAGGACTGGAATCAGACTTGGTTTTATTGCAAAGACGCATCTCCAACTGATGAAAATCCTCTGCCAGGTTACCGTCCTCATCGTCTCAGCAACACACATCCCTTCCCTCAGAGATTAACTGCGAAGGAATGATCCAACTATGCACCACAACTGTCAAAACTCAGAGCCTTTGTGGCGAATGGTTTGATAGGTGTTGATTTTGCTCGTTGCTGGATAACCTGGAGCATTTTGCCCTTAAGCCGGCGCCCCGGTTTAATGTGTGAGTACACAGGGAGCTTGAAAGATCCTCAGCGACATGTTGATATTTAGCTAACAGAAGCTGAAGTTACAGAGTGTGTGAAGAAAATACTGAATGAATCGGAGGCTGTCTGTAGCCAAACCGGGTTAAGTCCTTTCTGCGTCTCCAATAAACCGCCAACTGTAAGAATCACAACTTTTTTGTTTTAACTTGTTTCTTTTTAAATACTCTCTCAAAATTTTGTCCATCTTTGACAGGGCGATGATCTGTTCTGGAAGAAGAAACCACAGGATAAACCGGCCAAGACACCTCGCCCCAAGACCAAGGTTATTAAAAAACCTGCCAAGAAGAGGACCACCGAGTCTTCCGAACCAAATGCTGATGCTGACTTTGCTAATCCGGACTCTGAGGTAGAACTTGACTCTCTTGGTTCATTTTTCATACACCTCATTGACAATGACTATTATCAGGATGACGCTGAAGGCAGTCAAGCTGATGATGTGAGGTAATTATTCTTTCCTCCGGTTCAGATCCTCTGCCAACACCGAAAATCCGTCGAGCAAACCGGAAAGTAAAATTTTCTCACCCCCTTGCTCACTTGGACCCAAAATTTCTTTTGAAGACGCAGCAACACGAAGCTCGCCGCACAACCCGGCACAGCGGCCAGGTAGTTACCTCTGCCGGTTTATCGAATACTCCAGTCCGGAAACGCCGATCAGAGGTCTCTTATATTCCTGATACTTCATGCCCCAAGGCGGGTTGTTTCCGACAGCCTCTTAACCCATCTGATTCAAATTATCAGGGCACACCGCACTCATCTTCTGGCGAGTCAACAGCCACACAACTTCCAACCCTCAAGACTGTTCCTGGGTAAGTTATCTTTTAAATTTACCCTTAATGCCTTATGTTCACCTGGTGTATTGACCTTTATGTTTGTTTGCAGCGCCAAGCCTAGACCCAGTAAGAAGGCTCGGTTAAATAAACCGACTGATGATAATGTGGTTATTGAACTGGAGAAGACTCCAGATCTGGAGGGAACAAATGCTGATGTTATACATGATGACCCGCCACCTCAAGATTATGACTTCATTGTTGAACAAGTAGAAGTGGACACCACAGGCCATACTGATAAACCGACTAGCCCGGCTCGCACGGATGATAAACCTTCCAGTCCAGCTAAAGCTACTGATAAACCGTCAACTCTAGTGAAGGCTGCTGATGATAAAGAAGATGACATTATGATTACTTGCGTCAGCCACACCGCTCCTAGCAATCCTGTTGCTTTATCGAAACATAGTGCCAAGGACGAACTTTCTGCTATGGGCAAAGGCAAATGGAACACAGAGTTGTCAACCTATGCCCACCTCAACGCCCAAGACATCCATTCTGGTTTTTTAAACCGTCTATACACAAGCCGCGACTTTGAAGCCGGTTTAGTGAATCTGATGAAGGAGCGATATGAGGTAACTGCATAACTGCTTCTCTCTTGTGTCCAATTCTAAATATTAACTCCAGTAGTCCCCAAGTACCGGTTTATGATACTCGTCTAAACTGGGACTTTGTAATATCTCAACTTTGCATGCTTAGCCTCCAAGGGCCAGGTTATCTTGTTAAGATGAACCGGTACTTTAGAATTGTAATATTGTAACTTTCGCCGGTGTATTCCCCAAGGGCCGGTTTAACTTATGAAGATGAACCAGGACTTTAGAAGGATACCCATGACGTTACTTTGAGCAAACATACATTAGCCCCCAAGTGCCAAGAGTAATACTTGTATTGTGCTTGGGACTTGTAGAAATTTCTGATAACAAGCAAATAGGCATTAGCCCCCAAGTATCAGGTGCATAACTTGTTATGTGCTTGGTACTTCAAATATGTATTGCCAACTCATGATATGTCTGTCTCTTATAGGCCGAGCTGAGCAAAAAGGAAACTCAAACCGCCGATCTGCAAGAAAACATCAAGTCCCAGAAAGCAGAGACCTCCAAAGCCAAAGATGAGCTGACCAGTGCCTTAGCCGTATTGGAAAATCTGAAGGAGAGTTTCAACAAGGAGCGGGCGGATTAGGCCACAAAAAAATCCGCATTGCAAAAAAGAGTCGAGGACGCAGAAGCAGCTCTTAAACCGGTGGTAGATGAGCTAACTGGTGTAAAGCGGCAAATACATGCCATGACTGCTGCTGTGCTTGGTAAATATCCTGGCTTTAAGTTGTCAACATATCATCCCGGTTTACTGATGTTTGTAATGATGCAGGAACTCGCATTAGTCATCTGGGCTCTGACGTGCAGAAGAAGCTGAAGGCTGCCTATACTCTTATAGAGCAGTTATATACCGGCGCGCAACAGATCATCTGCACCGCTTCTCACAACAAGCCGCCCCCAACTTTAATCAAAGAGACCTTAGAAAGGTTGTCAATGCTGCCTGCCCGGGTAGAAGAGCTAAAGAGATCTGCTGCAAGGGCTGGTGCTCTGACCGCCTTAACCCGGGGAAAAGTATGGGTGCCTGATCTTGATCCGGTGGATGTGTGTAAAGGCTATCAAAGCTTAAAAGAAGATGGATCAGAATTTGGCAATGATGACCTCCGAGCCATAAACCGGGAAGTACGTCCACTGGCTTGTCAATTGGCTGAAGAAGCTGATCTTTCATATTACCAGCCGAGTTATGACGTCAACAACAAATGGGTCGCTGCACCAACTCCCGAGGCTCAAAATCTTATCCCACCAATCCGTAAGCACACCTATGCCCCTGACATTGAACCGTCCACCCTTATAAGCGATGAAGCTGTATTACAAGCCCTAACTGGGATCGACTGGGCAACCATTGACTTCCAGCCACTCGATTAGAGAGGAGGATGATGAACCGGTGCAAGATGATCCACAGCCGTCAAGTCAACCTGGTGACGAATCATGATCCGGAGGCCGGTTTAGCCTTCCGCGTGCTACAACACTTGCCGAAAAACAATTATTCTTTTGGGCACTGAAACGCCTTGTAATAGGCTAGTTAAAATACTTGGTCTGCTATGCCATCGTGCATATTTATTTTTGCCTGACACTTGTTAATCCGCCATGCTTAAGACATACGATGTTCATAATCCATAGCGATTTATTCAAGCTGTTCCTGCATACAATAAGTTGAAAGTGTCCTGGCGGTTTACCACCGGACGGGTCATGATGCCCAGATATATAGCCAGGGTTTATAACCAAGGCTGTAAAAAGATAATCAAATATGAAAATAAATGATACCTATGACCTTGAATTAAAATGTTGGTTGACCAACTTTTGTAATGAGGGTGATAACCCCAATCTTGAGTAATAATAACTCCTTTCATATTGTACCGGTTTATGATAAAACCGTACCGGGTTGTGATAAACACCGGATTAACCATACATAATACTGGCGACTTGTTAGTCAAAACCAGACCGGGTTAAAAAACACCGGATTATGAACGCCGATTTATCAAAAACATTATAAATCTCATCAAAGGAGAAAAACTTGGCAAATAAAAGCATATGAAAACTTGTAGTCGAGGCTTTCCACGGGCTGCCAGGCCCCAAATTCAAGGCTTTTCATGGGCTGCCAGGCCGCTGAGTTAAACCATTTTACAAAGCCTTTTAAGATGGACCTCAATCTTTAACCAATCGTCGTTTTAACTTTGACAAGTTCAGGGTCTATGAGATTGACTTGTCAAAGTTCGGCGGGTCATACCAGGTTTACCTGGCCGGAGTGGCTTACCTAAAAAGGCAGGCTAACCCGGGGTTTTAGGTGTATACACCAGGCTTCCAAGTTGTGGCTTGATAGCCTATTACAAGTGTAGATTCTTTGTTCATTGCGAAGCAAAGAATCCCCAAGCAATATTTTGAGCTGTGCTCAGTGGGTGCCTATGTTTGAGTTGTGCTTTTGTAACACTCTCTTTGGCCCCTAAGTAATTTTGTTTTGGCCTTGAGCCGATCAAGACGTGTAGCTATGGTTCGAATACGACCAAGCCCCCAAGTGATTTTCCTGGTGGCCTTGCGCCAATCAAGAGGTGTAGCTATGGTTCGAATACGACCAAGCCCCCAAGTGATTTTGACATATGGCTTTATCGGACGCCGCTTTATAAACAAGAGCCCCCATGTAACCACACATGATGTAAGAAAAACAGCAGATACCCCGCTTTAGCTGAGGCTCCGGTTTATTATATTGATCATAATATATACATTGTCATAACTATGTACATAAGCAGAGCCGGTGGCTCAAGTATAGTAAGGCTGAAGATGAGCGATATTCCACGGCCGGTGGGTCTCCTCCTCCGATTTACGTGAGTCTTTGTGCTCTTGAACATCGATAAGGTAGTATGACCCGTTATGTAGATTCTTGCTGACCACAAAAGGTCCTTCCCAAGGCGGGGATAACTTGTGCATATCTGTCTGATCCTGGATGAGTCGGAGCACCAGGTCGCCTTCTTGAAAAGTCCTGGTTCTAACCCGGCGGCTGTGATAACGACGCAAATCTTGCTGATAAATCGCCGAACGGGCTACTGCACTGTCACGCTCCTCATCTAACAGGTCAAGTGCTTCCTGTCGTGCCTTCTCATTATCAGCTTCGACATATGCCGCCACACGAGGCGAGTCATGACGGATGTCACTAGGAAGAACCGCCTCCGCTCCATAAACCATGAAAAAAGGCGTGTAACCCGAGGATCTGTTGGGCGTGGTATTGATGCTCCATAACACAGAAGGTAACTCCTCCACCCAACAACCCGGCGTCCGTTGCAAAGGAACCATAAGCCGGGGCTTGATGCCTCTCAAGATCTCTTGATTGGCTCTCTCCACTTGACCATTAGACTTGGGGTGAGCCACTGATGATACCTGAAGCCGGATGTGCTCACATTGACAGAACTCCTTCATAGCACCTTTGGACAGATTGGTACCATTATCGGTTATAATGTTGTGTGGAAAGCCAAACCGGAAAATCACCTTCTTGATAAATTGAACCGCCGTAGCTGCATCACACTTACTGACTGGCTCTGCCTCCACCCACTTAGTGAACTTATCAACCGCCACCAAAAGGTGGGTCTTCTTTTCATTGGATCTCTTAAAGGGCCCAACCATATCCAGCCCCCAAGCTGCAAATGGCCAGGTGATTGGAATCATCCTCAACTCTTGAACCGGTACATGAGCGCGTCGTGAGAATTTTTGGCAGCCATCACACCTTTTGACCAAGTCCTCAGCATCAGCATGAGCCGTCAGCCAGTAAAAACCGTGATGAAAAGCCTTGGCTACCAGAGACTTTGAACCAGCATGGTGACCACAATCTCCTTCGTGGATCTCACGCAAAATCTCACAGCCTTCTTCAGGAGATACACAACGCTGAAACGCCCCTGTCACACTGCAATGATGTAACTCTCCATTGATAATAGTCATGGACTTGGACCGCCGGATTATCTGTCGGGCCAAGGTTTCATCCTCCGGTAACTCGCCCCAGTTCTTATACGCCAAATATGGGACCTTCCAGTCTGGGATGACATGAATAGCCGCCACCAACTGAGCCTCTGGATCAGGAACAGCCAAATCTTCCTCTGTTGGGAGCTTGACCGACAGATTATGTAGCACATCCAGAAAGACGTTGGGTGGAACCAGTTTACGTTGGGAACCCAAGCGACTTAAAGCGTCCGCCGCTTTGTTCTTTCGCCAGTCCACGTGATCAACCTGATAGCCTTTGAAGTGACCTGCAACAATATCCACCTCTCGACGATACGCTGCCATGAGCGGATCCTTGGAATCCCAAGTGCCAGACACTTGTTGAGCCACCAGGTCCGAGTCACCGAAGCACTTAACCCGGCTCAAATTCATCTCCTTAGCCATTCGAAGACCATGAAGTAGAGCTTCATACTCAGCTGCATTGTTAGTACAAGGGAACATTAAACGGAGAACATAACAAAACTTATCACCTCGTGGGGAAGTTAATACGACTCCAGCCCCCGAGCCCTCCAATTGCCTGGACCCATCAAAATGAATAGTCCAATAAGTAGATCCGGCTTCTCTTCTGGCGCCTGTAATTCTGTCCAGTCATTGATGAAATCCACGAGTGCCTGAGATTTGATCGCCA
Source organism: Aegilops tauschii subsp. strangulata (assembly GCF_002575655.3). Lineage (NCBI taxonomy): Eukaryota > Viridiplantae > Streptophyta > Magnoliopsida > Poales > Poaceae > Aegilops > Aegilops tauschii. Next base: position 433,146,602 of record NC_053035.3, read on the forward strand.
TCCGGGGCACATACTTTAACCCGTGAGGCCCAAGCTCAATAGCCCACTTGGCGATCCGGCCAGTCGCTTCCCTGTTCTGGATTATATCCCCCAAAGGAGCAGAGCTGACCACAGTGATGGGATGACCCTGGAAATATTGCTTAAGCTTCCGGCTCGCCATAAAAACTCCATACACCAGCTTCTGCCAATGCGGGTACCATTGCTTGGACTCAATAAGTACCTCACTGATATAATAAACCGGCCGTTGAACCGGATACTCCTTTTCGGCCTCCTTGCGCTCCACCACAATAGCCACGCTAACAGCCCGGGCGTTAGCAGCCACATATAACAACAATGGCTCTTTATCAACAGGAGCAGCAAGGACCGGCGGATTAGCCAGCTGCCGCTTTATGTCCTCAAATGCTTCATTGGCGGCGTCACTCTAGACGAAGTCATCCGTCTTCTTCAGCATCTGATATAAAGGGATGGCCTTCTCACCAAGGCGACTGATAAACCGGCTCAATGCGGCAATCCGGCCTGCCAGGCGTTGAACATCATTGATACACTTCGGTTTAGCCAAAGAAGTTATAGCCTTGATTTTCTCCAGATTAGCTTCAATGCCCCTGTTAGACACCAGAAAGCCCAAGAGCTTGCCTGCCGGTACACCAAAGACACACTTGGCCGGATTAAGCATCATTTTATAAACCCGAAGGTTATCAAAGGTCTCCTTCAAGTCATCAATCAATGTCTCCTCCTTTCTGGATTTCACCACAATATCATCCACATAAGCATGAACATTGCGACGATCTGATTATGAAGACAATTCTGCACACAGCGCTGATAAGTCGCCTGGGCACTCTTGAGCCCAAAAGGCATAGATACATAGCAGAAGGCTCGAAAGGGAGTTATGAAAGCTGTCTTCTCCTGGTCCTTAACTGCCATTTTGATCTGATGGTAACCAGAATAAGCATCCAGAAAACTCAAACGCTCGCAACCCGCCGTAGCATCAATGATTTGATCAATACGAGGAAGGGCAAAAGGATACGCTGGACAAGCCTTGTTTAAATATGTGTAGTCCACACACATACGCCAAGTGTCGTTCTTCTGAAGTACCAGCACCGGATTAGCCAACCACTCAGGATGAAATACTTCAATGATAAACCCAGCCGCCAAGAGCCTGGCTACCTCCTCACCAATAGCCTTGCGTCTTTCTTCATTGAACCGGCGAAGAAACTGCTTGACCGGTTTAAACTTCTGATCGACATTAAGTGTGTGCTCAGCGAGTTCCCTCAGTACACTTGGCATGTCAGAAGGCTTCCACGCAAAGATGTCCCGGTTCTCACGGATGAACTCGATGAGCGTGCTTTCCTATTTCGGATCCAGGTGAGCGCTGATGCTAAACTGCTTGGATGAATCGCCAGGAACAAAATCAACCAGCTTAGTTTCATCAGCCGATTTAAACTTCAAGGCCGGATCATGCTCTGGAGTGGGCTTTTTCAAAGAAGTCATATCCACCGGATCAACATTGTCCTTGTAGAACTTCAACTCCTCTGTTGCACAAACCGACTCAGCATATGCCGCATCACCGTATTCACATTCCAAAGCGATCTTGCGGCTCCCATGCACTGTGATAGTCCCCTTATAGCCCGGCATCTTGAGCTGAAGATAGACATAACAGGGCCTTGCCATGAACTTAGCATAAGCATGCCGTCCAAACAGGGCATGATACGGGCTCTTGATTTTCACCACTTCAAAATTCAATGTCTCTGATCTTGAATCATGCTCATCACCAAAAGCAACCTCCAGAGCTATCTTACCAACTGGATACGCCGATTTACCAGGCACCACACCATGGAAAACGGTGTTGGATGGTTTAAGATTTTTATCTATGCGACGGAAGGTTTCATAATAAAGGATATTGATACTACTCCCTCCATCCATGAGTGCCTTGGTGAACTTATAACCTCCAACCTGAGGTGCCACCACCAATGCCAGATGACCCGGATTATCAACCCAAGGTGGATGATCCTCTCGACTCCACACAATGGGCTATTCAGACCAGCGTAAGTAACGGGGCACCGCCGGTTCAATGGAGTTCACTGCCCTTTTATGAAGCTTCTGATCGCGCTTACACAGGCTAGTGGTGAATACATGCTACTGCAAACTGTTCAACTGCTTCGGGTTGCTCTAGTAACCCGACTGCTGCTGCTGTTGTTGATTCCCCTGGTGATTATAACCACCTTGGTTGCCTTGATTGCCATGTCCGCTTTGATTACCGTGAAATCCTGGACCGGAACTGCTTCCACCATAACCAGGCCCATGAGATCCGGGGCCTGAACCGCCGGCCGGTCCATGATCATTTCAGAAAAAATCTGAATTTTTGAACTCCCGCGTAATATAACAATCTTTCCAGAGGTGCGTGGCCGGCTTGTCCCGCGATCCGTGCCTTGGGCAGGGCTGGTTCAACAGGTAAGACAGGCGCTCTGGATTGGGACTTGGTTCTCCTCCACGCGAGGGCGGTTTACCCTTACGACGCTGACAATACCCTGCGCATTGGTATTAGCCACAAAATATAAACTATTATCCGCCTTATGCTTAACGTTGTTTCCATGACCCGCCGGGTTATGCTGCTGCCCTTTGGTGCTGTCGCCCTTCTTTCCCTTTCTTGTCTTGTCATCGTCAGATTCAGGGTCCTTGGTACTATCAGAGTCGGCATACTTCACCAAGGCTGCCATAAGAGTTCACATGTCATTGCAGTGGCGTTTGAGCCGTCCCAACTTCAACTTCAGAGGCGTAAACCGACAATTGCCTTCCAACGTTAAAACTGCTGTATCAGCGTTGATGCGGTCTGATGAATGCAAAATTTCCGAAACCCGGCGCACAATAGGTTGTTTATTCTCCTTCCTCCTGGACACAGGCAGCCAAGTCCACAGTTGACATGGGCTGCTTGCACGTGTCTTTGAAATTCTGAATAAACCGGGCCCTTAACTCGGCCCATGACCCAATAGAGTTAGCTGGTAAGTTTTTCAACCAAGTGCGTGTCGTTCCTTCCAACATCATGGTGAAGTACTTAGCACACGCCGCATCATCCACATCCAGCATCTCCATCGCCATCTCATAACTTTCAACCCATGACTCGGGGAATAAATCGGCCGTGTAATTCGGCACTTTACGTGGGCCTTTGAAATCCTTGGGCAGCCGTTGCACAGCGCTGGGACGAGACACGACACCCCCAACGAACTCGAGGTAACCCCTGGTTCCACCGAAGTTGTTGGACGAACCGGAGTAAGTTGGCGAGCTTCGTGTTGTGCCGCTAACTCGGCCTCTCGACGTGCACTAGCACGATCCACCACATCCTGAGCATCACCACCGCCACCTGCCGGGTTATGGCCACGAGGTGGATTACGATTCCGCGCACTGCTGTACACGGCCGGTTCATCCATATGCTTGCTGTAACTCCGGCTCGGGCGGGGAGTAGAATGAATCCTTTCGCGGCTGTATGAATAAGCCTGCTGCTGAGTCAAGGGTGTCTGAAGGAGCTCTCTAGCCCGTCTCGTCTCTAGCGCTATGGGGGACTCACTGTCGACTGGGAGGGCCTACAGTCATGAAGCGGCTGCGACTATGTTATCCAAAGGGTTGGAGTAATGACCCCGGGGCGTCGGCACGTGTTGGGACGGGATATTCTGAGGAGGGGGATCCATTACGCGCGGCTGAACCGGCATCCCTGTTCCAGGCACTTCGACCCGGTTTACCACTGGCTGGTTGCTGGTTCCTGCTCCTGGCGTGTTGAAGAGGTTCCTGGCATCATAAACGGGAGGCAGGTGAGATCGATACCTCCTCCTCATGACATCATACGATGTGTTTTGATCCAACATAAGCCGATAAGCCTGTGCATCTAACTCGTGCTGCTTCGCCGCCATCCTGGTGTTTTCGGCGGCCAGGTCCACTTTGGCTTGGGCTATCTGATCCTTCACATTTGCCACTTCTGCATTGTGCTGATCCTGATTCGCCGGGCTGACTTTAGCCGCCAGCAGTGCTGCCAAGGTGTCGAATAAATCGGACAAAACCTGAACCGGTGCTGGCGCAGGGCCTCCTGCCCAAGCTGCTGTCGCCGCTGCTGAACCGGAGATCATCGCTGCGGCGGTCGAAGATTGCGGCGCTGACTGTGTACCGGCCATGAAGATCGCAACTCGGCTTGGCGGATCAAAGGGGTCCGGAATACTGTCGCCATCGGAGCAGCCCCCAAACCGGCCATCCTGCAGCTGATACAATGACTCGGTCTCTCCAGTAGATGACTCGTCACCGGAGTAAGCGACGGTTTCACCACCAGATTCTGATCTATCCTTAGATTCCACCCCGTGGATGACTCCCACGAAGGCACGCTTCATGGATGGCTTAACCCGGGCGGATCTCGCACGCTGAGCCATTTCGACGATGTCGATGCAGATGTCTGGCTCAGGGCCCGGTTCGCCAATCTTGCCAATGAACACGTGAATGCCGCCGAAGGGGACCCGGTACCCGTACTCAATTGAGCCGGCCTCAGGGCCCCAGCCTGCGTCATCGATGTAGAGCTTGCCGCGATGACTCTTGGTCATCCGGCCCACAGCGTATCCCTTGAGTCCTTCGAAGCTGCCCTCTAAGAACTCGAAACCATCGTGCGATAGCCCCATGGTGGGCGCCAACTGTCGTGGTTTTGTCACAGCAGATGTCCTAGTGAAAGGACTTAGTCATGGAGCCATCGCAACGGGTTAGCTTAAAGGGTTTAAGGAGGACAAAGGACGCAGAGAGTTTATACTGGTTCGGCCCCTTGCGGTGAAGGTAAACGCCTAATCTAGTTGTTGTGGAATTGCTAGGGTTTCGATGACCAGGGAGCGAATCCGCTATGCCTGGCTCTCGAGTTGTTGTTTGTTGTCCCTAAACCGCCGCCGGGTCGTCCCTTTATATACACAGGTTGACACCCGGCGGTTTACAGAATCCCGAGGCTGGCTCATAAACGTGTTCGGCTCGGTTTCTACCTTGCTTATCTTACAACACAAGTTACATATGATATGGGGGTTTATATCTACAGGCCATAACCCGCCTCTGGGCCCTGGGCCTTCATGAAGCGCCACACTCCTTGTCTTCATGGGCTTCACATATAAGTGACTCATTGTGGGGATAACCCGGCCTCTCCTGGCCGGTTTATACCCGGTAGTAATATCCCCAACAGGAACCAAACAGATTAATCATGAGTTATTGGCATATTACCTGGCCTAGATTTATTGGAAAAAAACAATGGGGTTGCCTTGCTGTTTTCAGAGTTTGTCTTCTTATCTTCAGCAGCCTGCACCAAATTAAGACAATAGCATTGCTATCATTGGCCAAGTCAGGTAATAGGAAAGCAACATTGGCACAACGAACGTTTGGGCAACTAGCCAACACCAAATTAACACAATATGGCACAGCTATGATCAGCCAGGTAAGGTAATACGAAAACAACATTGACACAATGAATGAATGGGCAAGCAGAGCAGCACTACAATTCAGTAATGTGCATGATATGAGATAGTACACTCATGCAGCTCAGTATGCAAAACTACCAGGCAGTTTTCTTTACAAAAATCAACATTGGCGCCTTTAACATTTTGCTACAACTAATTTTCGATCAGACAAAGGTTGGATTCACGCCGATTAACAAAATACATGCTGATGTAAAAATATAGTGATATACAATAGGTACTTACATCGGCATTGGAGCACAGAGAATTCCCGCAAGATATTTTCCTCGAATGCAATTCCAATGAAGAAAATCTTCTATCATTTAACCTTATTTTTCTAAAAGAGAGATGGGTAAGAAACATGTAGAAAATATGATCAGAATGCTATAAAATTTCATGATGCGAGGATACGCACACGCTTCTTGGAATGGAGTTGACATTCTTTTGCTGGACTGGAGCGGACTAGTTCTTTGGCCACTGGAATCTGCTTATTATTAGTGGGAGTTGGGTTTCTCTATGCTGGAGCAATATCTATGAAAAATGGAGTTGGTTTATTATCTCCTGGCATTTGGATCTTTTGCAAAGACCTAGTTTGTAACCCTTCATATTCTAACATAGCCGTCTTCCCCTTGCATGCCTTATATAGAAGAATGGTGCTTCTATTATAAAACATGCTACAGCAGAGATGGAATAGGTACTGAAGAATAGAAAGGCATGACATATTGACATGTATTCCCTCCATCCGGAAATAAATCGATGGGTCTAGGCGTATTTCAGTTCTAGATACATCCAGTTTTATCCATTTCTGCGACATGTAATCCGGACGGAGGGAGTATGATGTAAGAGCTAAGGATACGACAGGACAACACAGTAGAAAAACACTAAAAACCCACTGCAGAACCAAAGTAATCAAACCCACCGATATGAGATAGTACACTCATGCAGCTCAGGATGCAAAACTACCAGGCAGTTTTCCTTACAAAAATCAACATTGTGGCCTTTAATCATACATTTTGCTACAACTAAATTTAGATCAGATAAAGGTTGGATTCACGCCGATTAACAAAATACATGCTGATGTAAAAATATATTGATATACAACAGGTACTTACATCTGCATTGGAGTACAGAGAATTCCTGCAAGAATCTTTCCTCACAGACGATACCAGTGCAGAAATTCTTCTATCTATTAAGCTTATTTTCTAAAAGAGAGATGGGTAAGAAACATGTAGAAAATATGATCAGCATGCTATAAAATTTCATGATGCAAGGATACGCACACGCTTCTTAGAATGGAGTTGACATATTTTTGCTGGACTGGAGCGGACTAGTTCTTTGGCCACTTGAATCTGCTTATTATCAGTAGGAGTTGGGTTTCTCTGTGCTGGAGCAGTATCTATAAAACTGGAGTTGGTTTATTATCTCCTGGAGTTTGGATCTTTTGCAAAGACGTGGTTTGTAACCCTTCAGATTCTAACATAGTTGTCTTCCCCTTGCATGCCTTGTATAGAAGAATGGTGCTTCAATTATAAAACATGCTACAGCAGAGAGATGGAATAGGTACTGAAGAATAGAAAGGCATGACATATTGACATGTATTCCCTCCATCCGGAAAAAAATGGATGGGTCTAGGCGTATTTCAGTTCTAGATACATCCTTTTTTATCCATTTCGGCAACATGTAATCCGGACGGAGGGAGTATGGTGTAAGAGCTAGGGATACGACAGGACAACACAGTAAAAAAACACTAGTTGAATGTAAAACTGTATGCTAGCGGAATACGTACAGAAAAAACTAAGGCAACATACACGTGTATGATTGGGAAACTAAGATGGCATTGCAACAGAGCACTAGAACAGCACTTCAATGTAAAAAAACATGGTATGGTAGACAGATGAAGTACATACTGATGAATAACAATGCATAAGATATTCAGAAGCATGATGTCCAAATTAAGCAGATGGCATTGCGATAGAGTAGAATGACAGTACTTTAATTTGAAAACATGTTATCATGAATGGAATAGGTACTGAAAAACAGGAAGGCATGACATATTTACATGCATGATCAGCATGCTAAGCACATGGCATTGCAACTGAGTAGATACACTCCAGGACATTATATGCATGTTGTACCCATATCATGGGCCAAGTTAGAGCAAGGACCTTGTGGGTGAAGAGGATTCAACATCTTTCTGCAAGTCTTCTGAAGAACTGCCTTTACATGTTCCATCATATTGGGTATCATAGACATCATGTTTATTGGCCTTTACATTGCTCCGTGAGGTTCTTGTGGATATATCAGTGTGTGCAATTATATCTGACATGCACGGAAGACAACTAGTAGTTAGATTTATGTAATGAGTGCCTGTAGGAGACGACATAAATAGTAGGACTGGGGTTAACTAGCAGCAACATGTCTCAAAAACTAAAGGGAGAACACAGATGAAAGCTACAAAATATGTATCGTTTGTACTCAAGATTAACTAGATGGCACACAAAAATATTAAAGAACAACATAGGTAATACTAGAAGTGGTATAATACTATAATCACCAGCCTGTGGGATAGCATTGGCTGATGGATGATAACTATGGAACAACGTTGCCTAAAGAACAAGTATCTTAGCTGAACTATGGAATAGCGTTAACTCCTGAACAAGAGCCGTAAGAGATCAGCATTAATATACAGTGAAATGTGATAATCTATTTTCCATGCTTAGATGAATAACAAAGCCATAAATGTTGCACACAAGTAAGATGAGGGTACAACCTATCTGGCCTCCATCCATAGGAGTGAGCATCATGTGCTGACTTATCGATGGCCCTGCAGTTGTTGTGGATGTCCATGTCGGGCACGCGCATTCGATGCAAGGAACTGTTGAGTGGGGACTATAGCTCCCTTCTGGTGTATGCTTCCCTTGTTGGAGCAGCTGCGGTGAGTCGGAAGACGGTGTGGCTGAAGATGCAGATAACGCATAATGTTAAGAACGACACATCTCTTTGATCTGGAGAAATACACTAAGAGATCAACGACAAGGTACGAGAGTGGTCACACGTCTGTTGACTGAGACTAAATTGGGGTCACACGATTTTATTTTATTTTGGTACTGTCCGATCTACGCCGGATGGCTTTATGGCCGTCTTGTGCCTCCCGGCTGACACTGTTAGGAATCTTCCCCGAAGAGCCAGCAACCAACGGCAGAGCAGCTTGCCTCCGCTGTCCGTGGCCCCGGCCAAAACCCCGCTCCCCGCCCCACCACACTGTCGTGGTTGCGCTGCCCCCGGGCCAATCCACAAAGACTCCCCGTCATCCAGATCTAGCGGCGGCAGTACCTTGAACCCACGGAACTCTAAGATAGCCATCTAAGCATTGCTTCCGCGGCGAACTTGCGGCCCCGAACCCTTACGTTAGACACCAGCCAACCGGCAGCCTAGGAGCTCCGCAGCCTCGAGGGGTGCTGCTTCCCATTGGGAATCGATTGGCCCAGAATAAAAATTCAGACAACTGACTCCTAAATAAAGTGATTTGAGATGAGGGTGCGACCTATCTGGCGGCATGGTGAAGTAGGCAGGTCCAGCTGCCGAGTCGGTGAGGCCGGCGCGGTTGCGGTGGCCACCGGCGGTAGGGAAACAGCGATGTCGCGACGGTCGACGGCTACGGGGAAGCAGCGCCAGGACTCTGGACGGATCCGAAGTTGGAGCCGCTCCGGCACCGTGAACAACGGCGGGGATGAATCGGCTCTGGTACGGTTCACACGGCCGTCGTCGAGGCAGCTCCAGCAGCACAGAGTAAGAGGCACACGGCCCAGTGCACGACGGCAAATGGACAGCATCTCCGACATTAGGGAGGAGGGCGGCTGTGAAATTGGTGCGGTGGGGGCGCCATGGAGGAGGGGCTGAGGTTTCGCGGCTCGGGAGAAGGGAGCTTCCGGGGAGAAGGTGATTTGGCGCCCACGAGGTATGAATGGGGGGATTGGGATAAGGACGCATTTGTCTGAAATGTGAGGGGGAGTTACAGTTCTACCCCTGCCTTTAGGCTTCTCGGCTTGGGTCTGTGTACTGAGGGTCGGGGATAGTAGAGTAACTTTGCTTCTCCCCAAATAGTGGGCGGGAGCGATTTCGGGCAAGGAGGGCGTGTTTTGAAATATAGTGGGCGCGAGCGATTTCGGGCGAGGAGAGCGTGTTTTGAAATAGTGGGCGCGAGCTATTTCGGGCGAGGAGAGCGTGTTTTGCCGACCATGGTTTATGAATTATTCGGCACAAGTCATTTCGGCCGAGGAGAAGGCGCGCTTGGATGAAGTTACGAACCTACCCTCGATGCACAACGAGCCAATTAATGTGTCTCCCACATAGGACGGTAATTTCGCGTCTCCCATTTATTTGCTCGGGCGAATTCCACCGAGCAGAGGATGTTTAATGGTTCGTTCAAAATTTGGGAGAACGAGCATCCACGTCTACCTTACCAAGTCGATTCGAATCAAATTTAGAAATATTAGCTTGCCACTTCTTTTTTAGATGGAGAGATGATGCTCGGGAGTAATGTGTTTTTACATGCTCATTGCTAGCGATTTACTATATGACAAATAGTTGACCCACTCAAAAACGGGAATCAAACCCAAAATGAAATATCTCGATTCAATGAAATAGCTCGTTCACCAGGTCAAAATAGTGAACTAAATCCAAAATTGAACACCTCAATCGAATAGCATGTTGTACAGTATTATAGTACTCCATGAACATGTTGAAAGTCAAATTAATGAACTTGTTTGATATACGCATATATCCGTTCATGTGTGGATTACAGACAACATGTTCTCCAATTTAAATATTTCAATGCAAGTTTATATCGAAACATGGTTTATATCAGTCTTTGATGCATAAAACGCGACCTCCCCCTCTCCTGGACTCCTGCTCTCTCTCTCTCTCTCTCTCTCTGTCTCTCTCCGACAATCTTCTATTCTGTCGCACGCATCCAACACACAAACCTTGTTGGTCCTCTCTATTTCTCTCCATCTCTCTCTCTCTCTCTTTGTGTGTGTGCGTGGGGGGTCTTTCTAGTTCGCATGCATATATACTCCATCTATAGGTCTCTCTCGCACACTATGTATGATTCTCTAGTCCAAGGTAGATATCTTGGGTGCACTCATCGTACGCACACAAATTCCTTGGCTCGTTACCCGTAACTCTCTCACGCACCACTCTGTCGTCTCGGAGCTCTCCCCCCTCTCTCTTAAACTCTCCATCTACCTGGGTCACACATACACATGCATATCTCACTCGCACTCAATAGGCCCATCTAAAACTCTATCCCTCACCCTCGTTCTCTCTCCATCTCACACGCACACACACACAATCTCATGCCTAGCTAGCCAAGTATGATGGTATCTCACTCAATTGTAGGCACACGCAGTCCCCCCTATATGTATATGACTAGCTAATCTTAGTCTCCATCACAAACATGTGCATGGTCTATCTCGATTTCTCTCGGGGCATCTTTCTATCGTGCACGCACCTCCCTCGATCTCCCACCCATATAGTCCCCTCAAGATCTTGAGGGGGTCTCTCTATCACAAACACACCCTCTCGCCCTCCCCATGCGTCCATGTTCTCCATGTGTCCCTCTCGACCTTTGTTCCTTGTTGGCCAGACCTCTATTGGACATGTGCTATAGGGGTGTCTCTCTCCGTTGCAAACAATCACACACTAGCTATCTTCGTGTATCTCCTCGCCTCGCTTTTCTATCTCGGAGATGCATGCGTGATATGTTCGCCTAAGAAACGAAAAAACACTCTCTCTCTAATTTATCATTTGTTGTCACTTTCTCTTTCACACACATACTCTTTTTGCACACTTACTCATTCTCCTTCACACGCACTTGATCCCTCTCGACTTAGGCACTCTCCTTGGTCCATAGCATATTGATTTATTGAAAAGTCAAACATCACAATGTTTGACCATGAAAGTGGAGAAAAACAATTACATCTGGAACGGCAAACATATACCATTAGATTCACCATGAGATGTAGTTTCGTATGATGTATCTTTGGTATTGAAGATATAAATAACATTTGTGTAAACCTGATCAAAGTTTCCAAAGTTTGACTTCTAAAAAAATTAAATGCACTGCATTATCGAGCGGATGGAATTCCTCTTTCCCCCTCTCAGCTATCTGACGCACCACTCAGCCTTATCGGGGCTCCTCAATCTCTCACAAACTTTATATCTCCCTGGTTCACACATACACATGTCTCGCTCGCGCTATACATATAGACCCATCCAACACTCTCCGCCCTTGTTCTCTCTCTATGTGACACGCACCCCCCAAATAAGTACCATAATCCCTCACTCCATCATAGGCGCCAGCACTCCCCCCTAAGTATGATTATCTCTCACTAGCCATCAGGAACACACGTATTGTCTCCTTCCATCCATACGTCTATCTCGATATCTCTCGGGGTATCTTCTATCGCGCACACACCTTGTCACTCGATCTCCCACCCATGTAGTCCCATCACAATCTCCAGGGGATCTCTCTATGACAAACATACACTCTCTCCTCCCCATGTCTGCATTTTCTCCGTACGTCTCTCTCGACCTCTCTCCCTTGTTTGTCAGACCCCTCTTGGCCACGTGCTAGGGGTCTTGCTCTCTCGGTTGCAAACAACCACACACTATCTCCTCACCTTGTGTCACATCCTAGCTAGTTCATGCTTTAGAGTGCTGCATCATGTTTACATTTCACAGAAACCTGAAATGGGGAATGCCAGAAACCCCCAGCACCCCCCCTGGAACAACTAGGGTTTACTAAAATTCTTTTCAATGAACCTGAAATGCCCCCCATAAATGTTCACCACCTTTGGTCTTGGCTAAAACCTCTGCCAAAAATGGTTTCATATTTTTGGAGGCCATCTTGGATTTTTGCACAAGTCATAAGTACTTGCATTTGGGCATTTTAAATGCTATAAATATTTTCAAATGCCCAAATAATTTTGAAAGTATTTTTAGGCTGTTGGGAATAATCTCAAAGGTGCCTCAGAATATTTTCAGGATTTTTCCAAATGAAATAGTATTTTTACTATTTCAAAACACAGAACAGAAATAAATAAAAAGAGAAAGAAATAGAAGGCAGAGAAACTTACCTGGCAGCCCACCTGGCGGCCCAGCACTGTGCTGGCCCGCGCCAGTCAACTGCCTGCTCTCGCCAGAGCAGGCAGAGAGGTGACGCCGGCGAGCGTGAGCTCGCCACGGCGCCAGCTGCTTGCCGCCCTCGCCGCGGATGAGCTGGCCGACCTCCCTCGACGCGCCCCGAGCCTCTGGACACCGTCATTCTCCCCCATCGCCTCTCCCTCGCTTTCTCCCCACCATGGCCGACGCCGCCGCAGACACCTCACCGGAGTAGCCGCGCCCACCTTCGACCTCGCGCCATTCCAGCGTGTCCTACAGCACCGCCGTCGCCCGCTCCTTCGAGCAAGCCGAGCCCCGAGCGCTCGGTTGCCCTGAAGCTCCGTCACCGACCTCGGCTTCGCCGCTCCCCGTCGGAGATCCCCTCCGCCGTCGCCACTGCAACAGCTCGCCTCCGACCTCGCCGCCTGCTCCGTCGCAACCGCCGTGAGCATGGCCACCTTCCCATCCTCTCCTCTCTCTCTCTCGAGCTCTGTAGCCACCGCACGAAGCTCACCCGCATGCGCCGCCGCACGAGCTCGTCGCCGACGAGGCTCCGGCCATCCAACGGCCGCACCACCGTAGCCATTAGCTTCACCGCAACGCCAGGAACCCGTAGCACCCGCGCACGTTCCTCGCCGTGCTCTCTAGCTACGGTTTCAACCACGCCCGTACCCCGGCAGCCGCACGGCTCGTCGCCGGCGTCGATTCCGGCGATCCCGAGCCCCACTACCACCACCAGTCGACGCGGTTCGCCCTCAGCTACCCGTAGGTACTCTCCGCCGTCCTGTTGGTCGCCGGAGGGGGGATCCCGCACTCCACCGCCGCGTCTGGACGTCGCCGGCGGCTAAACGCCGGCGAGTCAACGTGGTTTGACCACAGGTTGACCCCCCAGGGTCACTGACAAGTGGGGCCGCCTGCTAATTAATCTGAGTCAGAGTTAAACTAATCCTAATTAACTAATTACCTAACAGTGACACTGACACAGGGGACCCACGCGTCAGGTTTGACCTGGACGACCCCGTTGACCTACTGACGTCACACCGACGTCAGGCTGACGCAGTAAAGCATTACTGGAATTATTCTTATATTGGAAATTCCAGAAATTATCACAAACTTCAAAAAATCATAGAAAATAATCTATAGCTCAGAATGAAAAGATTTATATATGAAAAATGATCAGAAAAATCCATTCTATCCATCTGTACTGGTTTCATGCATGATTAAGCAAGTTAACCTACTGTTTTATACAGAACAAGATAAAGCACTAATATGGGCCATTTATGAACTTGGAATTTGAATCTTTGATTCAAATTAGTCCAAACCCATCTGGTCTTAGTTGCATTAGCCCAATACATCCATTTTGCCATGTCTCATGCATGCATCATATTGTTGCACTTGCTTGGCGTTGATTGTGCTTCGATGTGTTCATTGTGGTAGGTCCTGCCTCCGAGGATATTCACGGGTATCCAACTGAAGGGCAGTATCCCACCACCACTCCGTCAGGCAAGCAACCATTGATCATTTCGATACAAACCCATCTTCTCGCTTCTGCTCTCGTTTACTGCATTAAGACAACGCGATTCAAACTGCTGTGTGTGTTGCGGTAGTTGAACCCACTTTCCTTTGCATGACCTGTCATTGCCACAGTAACTAGATGAAACCCACTAGCATGAGTAGGAGTTGATTGAGCCATGTTGTGTTCCTACAATGCTATGCTTGCTACGCTTAGAGTTGTGTCAGGTCTGGCTCATCAGGGTGATGAACTAGAGTGAAAGTGTGTGTGTCGATAATGAGAGTGAAGTGTTGAATACGATTTGGTAAAGGTATCGATGGGAGGCCATGTAGGAGTACATGGTGGGTTGTTTCATTGAGACCGTCCCTAAGAACTGAGATCTGTATGCGTGATTTAAGATTCAGCTACTACCACACATTGGGCCCGAAACCAATGGACCCCCTCGGCTTCTTATTCACCCTTGTCCTCTGTCCAGGAGTTGCACGTAGTTTCTGGTGTTTGTAGTAAGCTGGAGGCCGTGGACAGCGCTGACCAAGGGTGGGCTGTGATGCGGTAGGCTCATGGCACGGTGTACCGAGTCGCCCGTTTGGTGTCCGGGAACCCTGCACACATCGTTCGGGGCCGTATGTGGAAACCTCGGCCGGACTCCCTGCGGATGGAACCTGAATAGGCGATAAACCTGGACTAGAGACTCGAGTGTTTAGGTAGGCTGTGGCCGACACCCACGTTGGGCTTCCGCTTGAAGGTTGCCGAGTACACGTCGTGTAGCGACGATAAGTGGTGAGAGCGTGTGTGACGAAGTACACCCCTGCAGGGTATAAAACTATTCGAATAGCCGCGTCCGCGGTAAAGGACTACTTGGTCGCTTATGCAGTTCATAGACAAGTAAATGGATACTACTAAAAGCCTCAAGATAAGTGTGAGTACCGCGGATGGCCCTCTCGTGGGATGACGAGGGAGGATCCACGGTGGAGTATTGAGATGGTGATTAGTGGACTCGTGTGCGAAAACTATTTCACAAGTGGTGTACCGTAGGATAGCTTAGCCAAGAGTCAAAGCTGGCTTGCTGCAATAACCCCACTACCTTCTTGAGAATGAACATGTATAGTAGGATCTGTTGTAAGGCTTGCTGAGTACCTTTGTACTCATGTTGCTTTAATTACTGTTTTCAGACGACAACACCGCCCCTTTCTGATGGGTTCTACGTAGAACTCGACGACGACGAGTGACTTGCCACCCAGGTGGTGATCTAGGCTTGTGAAGGGCCTATGTAGATAGACAGGCTTCGTCAAGCCTTCTTTCTTTCTAGTGTCTGTACCCAGACAGTTTGCTTCCGCATGTGCTTGTATGATTGTATGACTTGAGTGTCGGGTCATGTGACCCCTATCTGTATGAACAAGTTGTGTAAGGCTCTCCGGAGCCCTTTAAATAAAGTACTTGGAGTTGTAGAGTTTTGTTGTGATGCCACGTTGTATTTGCACATATCGAGCATATTGTGTGTATGTTTGAAATGCTTGGTATGTGTGGGATCCGACAATCTAGTTGTTTATCCTTGGCAGCCTCTCTTATGGGGAAATGTACACTAGTGCCTCCTTGAGCCATAGTAGTCCGCTACAGCCCGGTTCACCGGAGTCCTGCTAGCCCAGCACTACTGCTCTGGACACTTGACTGGCCGGCATGTGAGTCATATCGTTCCTGTGTCTGTCCCTTCGGGGAAATGTCACGCGGTGACATCTGGAGTCCTGCCTAGCCTGCTACAGCTCGGGTTCCCGGAGTCCTGTTAGCCCAGTGCTACAGCCCGGATTCACACGCTGCTGACCGACACGTTCGATGTTGATTCATGTATGCCTGTCCCCATACGTTAGTGCCGCTTTGGGTTCACGACTAGCCATGTCGGCCCGGGTTCTCTGTCATATGGATGCTAGCGACATTGTCATATACGTGAGCCAAAAGGCGCAAACGGTCCCGGGCCATGGTAAGGCGACACCCATGGGAGTACCGTGCGTGAGGCCGCAATGTGATATGAGGTGTTACAGGCTAGATCGGTGTGACTTCGAATCGGGGTCCTGACAGCGTTGGCATCAGAGCCAGGCTGCCTGTAGGTGCGATAAGCCAAACTAGTCGATGTCGAGTCTAGAAATGCTTTAGTTATATGTAGGGGAATTGATTGTGGGAGGGAACGTAAGGTGCTTTTACTCCTTTACCTCATGCCCTGTGATCTGAGTCATACTCTTCTCATTCCACGTGGGTTAAGGACCAGGCTCTCTCCTCTCTATCAGGTTCACGTGTTACTAATCCATAGTAACTTATAGGATTGTTGGTTCCATGCTTCAGTTCAGTTTCTACTACCCTGGTATGTTGTCGGTTGAACCAGAACCTTGACATGATGTTGTTGAGTGGTATTGCAAAACTGTTGCGAATGTCTCAAATCCTTTTCCAAGCATTTACAGCCGTTATGCTGTCCGAATTCTCCTAGAAATACTAATGCCTTGCATTATGTCGTGCTTTCAGATGGCCACCCGTTCCCAGAACCAAGTGGTTCGTCTGACCCGGTGCATCGGCGTACCTGGTCACACGGCCATGTTGGTCCGAGTGATGGTTGAGACAGGCTATCGTTGGTATCCCGAGTATACCGTCGAGGAGCAGTTTCGAGACTTTAATCAAAGCCAATATCTTTGCACAGTCAGGATTTACCCATCCTATCCTGGAGCCACTGAACCCCTCCATTGATCTTATGGACTTGGGGTTACTATCGAGATGTCTGTGCAGGACGCAGCTTACTCAATGATGACTATCATGCGAGCCAGAACTGCTTTGCTTCAGAACACCGACTACCGCTACATGCCAGCAGCACTCCCTGGGGCACAGGGGTACTATCAGGCTACTTACTGTGATTCTACCCATGAGGACTCACTACTCCGCACCACCACCGAGATGCTTGAGGACAAGGACCGTGAGAACCATGCCTTGCGAATGGAGCTCTTTAATGCTCGTGCTGATCACTGGGCCACACTGACACGGTTTGCACCTGCCGTGCAAGCTGGGTTCATGGACATGAGGGACTTATACCCCGTGCGATCTGGTCTGCCAGAATGTATGGAATGGTGTGATGTAGGAGGCATCACCCCTCCTCGTGGACCCCGTCTGCCACCGTTTGTTGGACCAAGGCCACACCCGAGTCCCTATGGACCACAAGCTCCACAGGACCGACTGTTTCCGGATGATCATGTTCAGCTCCCAGGACATGGTGGTGACTTCTATGAAGATTACTACGGAGACGTCTGAGTTGGTAGTAGTTCTACTAGTATTGTAACAGTTGTAATCACCACAGTCCTGCGTGTCTTGTGGGATACGACTTGGTGTGTATCATGTTCCGGAGGTGTAGAAAAATAATGTATAGGAGCTTGGAATGCCTCTGATGAGATGTACCATCTTTCATCGTAGTTGTACCTTAGCCTGGGCTTGTACTAAACTATGTATGGCGTGTATGACCGTTGGTATATGTATGTTGCTATGTTACCATGTCATACCGATGATCATCTCCACATTCCGTGTTATCCATTACATTCCGCATTTCCCTATCAAGATTTAGCCATCCTCGTCTAAACCGTTGCTTTGTTTCTCCTAGGATGGTTAACACCCGCAACAACCCTGCCGTCCAGGCGCAGGGTGAAGCCAATGCAGCCAGGGCGGAGAACCTGCCCCAACCGCCTTCACTGGCCGAAGTTATGCTGGAGGCAGAAAGAAACAAGCGTGAGACTAACCGCTTGCTAGAGCGAATTGAGCAGAATACTGCACGTCACCAGAGGAACGACCTGGTGTCCATCAATGACTTTATCAAGTTGTACCCACCGAAGTTCAACCATTCCGTCGAGCCCCTTGATGCGGATGATTGGCTTCGCAACATCACCCATAAGCTACGTTCTGCCAACGTAGCCGAAGCTGATAAGGTTACCTACGCTGCCTATCACCTTGAAGGCCCTGCTAGCCTTTGGTGGGAGAACTTTGAGGCTATGCGCCCAGCTGGCCAAATCACTACTTGGGCTGAGTTTAGTGAGGCTTTCCGTGAGCATCACATTCCGAAGGGTCTCATAGATCGTAAGCGGGAAGAATTCTGCAACTTCACCCAAGGCAGACTGACCGTGGATGCATACAGCCGTGAGTTTGGAAATCTAGCACGCTATGCTCCTGAAGAGGTATCCACCGACGCCAAGAAGCAGGCAAGGTTCCGCAAGGGACTTAGCCCTGAGCTTCGCCGTGGTCTTCGTCTGCATGAGTGCACCTCTTTCCAGAAGTTGGTCAATAAGGCCATTAGTGCCGAGACAGGACAGACTGACTATGACGCTACACGCAAGCACTCTCGCGATTTTGGTTCCTCATCCGGCTCCGGATCCCAGAAGCGCCGGGTCTGGATTCCAAATACTGCTCTGCCACCCAGGTTCACTCCGAGGCCATCCTTCGAGGCGCCTCGCCCCAACCAGCAGCATGCACCGCCCAAGGTTTATGGTGGCCCCGCTGCTAATGCCGCTCCATGCCCCAATATTGTGACATGCTTCAAGTGTGGAGAAACGGGTCACTATTTGCGCGAGTGCCCCCGAAACAACCTCAACCAACCTGGACAGCCCGTTGGCCGTGGTAAGCCAGCAGGAAAGACTTACTACGCCAAGCCAGCCACCACTGCACGTGGCCATGTCAACTATGTTTCAGCTGAAGAAACTCATGAGGATCCCAACGTCGTCCTTGGTACGCTCCTTGTTAATTGCCATCCGGCAACTGTTCTTTTCGATACTGGAGCATCTCATTCATTTATCTCCGAGAGCTATGCTCGATTGCACAACACCACATTTTGTGACATGCCCACTTCCATGGTAATCCAAACCCCTGGTACTAAGTGGCAAACCTCTAAGATAAGCCATGGAAATGAAATTCTTGTTGACAGATTGGTCTTCCTTGCGTCACTAATAGCTCTCAAGTCCTCGGACATAAACATCATCTTGGGTATGGACTGGATGTCAGCCCATTATGCTAAGATTGATTGCTCTACTAGAACTGTTCAACTCACCCATCCGTCAGGCAAGACCGTCAATGTTTTGACCCGAGTGTCTAAGCGTCAGCTCTACTCATTAAATGCCAACCCTCTTCCAGACCTCGAAGATGTGCCGGTAGTCCGTGACTTCCCGGATGTCTTCCCTGAAGAACTGCCGGGTATTCCACCTGACAGGGATGTCGAGTTCGTGATAGACCTTGTTCCAGGAACGGTCCCAATCTCTAGAAGACCCTATAAGATGGCACCCCTAGAGCTAGCCGAGCTTAAGAAACAACTCGATGAGTCCTTGAAAAAGGGTTTCATCTGTCCTAGTTCTTCTCCGTGGGCTTGCCCCGTCCTCTTCGTCAAGAAGAAGGATGGTACGGATCGGATGGTTGTAGATTACCGACCCGTCAACCTAGTCACAGTCAAGAACAAGTATCCGCTTCCCAGGATCAACGACCTGTATGATCAGCTCGCTGGATCCTCAGTCTTCTCTAAAATGGATTTGAGGTTGGGCTACCATCAAATCAAAATCAAGAACGGGGACATTCCTAAAACGGCCTTTGTTACTCGTTATGGCCAATACGAGTATACTGTCATGTCCTTCGGGTTAACCAACGCTCCAGCCACCTTTTCTCGGTTAATGAACTCAATCTTCATGGAGTATTTGGATAAATTCGTCGTAGTATACCTCGATGATATACTCATCTACTCCAAGAACGAGGCAGAACATGCCAAGCATTTAAGGCTAGTACTGACGAAACTTCGAGAGCATCGCCTTTATGCTAAATTCTCTTAGTGTGAATTCTGGTTGCCAGAAGTGACCTACCTAGGCCACGTGATCTCTGGTAAGGGTATTGCTGTTAATCCCGAGCGAGTTCAAGCCATCCTTGACTGGACTCCCCCTGAAACGGTCAAGCAAGTCCGGAGTTTCCTTGGCTTAGCGAGCTACTGTCGCCGCTTCGTCGAGAATTTCTCCAAGGTTGCTAAACCTCTAACCGAACTCCTCAAGAAAGATAAAAAGTTCGAGTGGACCCCACAGTGCGAGTTCAGCTTTCAGGAACTGAAAAGACGCCTGACATCTGCCCCCGTACTCGTACCACCAGATTTTTCTAAGGACTTTGTTATCTATTGCGACGCCTCGCGACAAGGACTAGGTTGCATACTCATGCAAGATCGTCATGTGATTGCCTACGCTTCCCGACAGTTGCGTCCACATGAGGATAATTATCCCACACATGATCTAGAGCTTGCAGCCGTAGTCCATGCACTCAAAACATGGCGACATTACCTTCTCGGTAACCGTTGCGAGATTTTCACCGACCACCAGAGTCTGAAATACATCTTCACCTAGCCGGATTTGAATCTCAGGCAAAGACGTTGGGTCGAGTTGATCTCAGACTACGACTTAGGAATTACTTACACCCCGGGCAAAGCCAACGTCATGGCTGATGCGCTAAGCCGTAAATCCTATTGTAACAACTTGATGTTACAACAAAGTCAACCACTTCTCCACGAGGAATTCTGTAAGCTTAACCTTCACATTGCTCCTCAAGGATTTCTATCCACCCTGGTGGCGAAACCAATCCTTACGGATCAGATCATCAAAGCTCAGAAGGTAGATCCGGGAATATCCCGTATTAAGAGAAACATCAAGAAAGGAGTCGCGGATTGTTTCTCCGTTGATGACCAAGGTGTTGTGTTCTTTGGAGACCGCCTAGTGGTTCCCAAGGTACGCAACCTGAGGCGATTGATCCTTAAGGAAGCTCATGAATCTCCTCTCACCATTCATCCGGTAGTACTAAAATGTATCAAGACCTACGCCAGAGGTTTTGGTGGACTAGGATGAAGAGAGAAATTGCTCAATACATTGCTAATTGCGACGTTTGCCGTCGTGTTAAAGCAGAGCATCAACGGCCTGCTGGCACCCTTCAGCCTCTGGCTATTCCTGAATGGAAATGGGATAAAATCGGTATGGATTTCATTACCGGGTTTCCCAGGACCAAGAGAGGGAATAATGCTATCTTCGTTGTTGTCGATCGCCTTTCCAAAGTAGCCCACTTCCTACCAGTTCATGAGAGTATAGCCGCTAGCCAGCTAGCAGACTTGTACATCTCCCGAATAGTGTCTCTTCATGGTGTTCCATTGGAAATTAACTCAGACCGTGGAAGTCTCTTCACCTCTCGATTTTGGGAAAGTTTCCAAAATGCTATGGGAACTCGTCTCTCTTTTAGCACCGCCTTTCACCCTCAATCAAGTGGTCAGGTAGAACGAGTTAATCAAATTCTGCAGGATATGCTCCGAGCTTCTGTCATCTCGTTTGGCATGGATTGGGAGAAATGCCTTCCATTCGCCGAGTTCGCTTATAACAATAGTTACCAAGCTAGCTTGGGCAAAGCCCCTTTCGAGGTTCTCTATGGACGAAAATGTCGAACGCCTCTTAATTGGTCAGAAACCGGGGAAAGACAACTCTTTGGCCCGGATATGATTCAGGAAGCAGAAGAGCAGGTTCGCATTATTCGTGAGAAATTGAAAACAGCGCAATCTCGCCAAAAGAGCCATTATGATCGCAAACATAAGGCTATGACTTTTGAGGTTGACGAGAAGGCTTACCTTCGGGTGACTCCTTTAAAGGGAACCCATCGATTCGGTATCAAAGGCAAATTGGCTCCTCGCTACATTGGACCCTTTCGCATTCTTGCCAAGCGAGGAGAAGTTGCCTACCAATTGGAACTACCTCCGCATCTTTCCAAGGTTCATGACGTCTTCCACGTTTCCCAACTCAGGCGTTGCTTCTCGGATCCTATCCGTGGAGTGGACCACGAAACGCTTGATCTCCAAGATAATCTCACATACCAGGAGTATCCCATTCGAATCCTTGATCAAGCCGAGCGTACCACTCGACGCCAAAACATCAAGTTTCTCAAAGTTCAATGGTCACACCATTCCGAGAAAGAAGCTACTTGGGAAAGGGAGGATCGTCTTCGACTTGAGTACCCCACCTTCTTCCCAACGGATCCTAAATCTCGGGACGAGATTCTTTTGAGTGGGGGTGAGTTGTCACATCCTAGCTAGTTCATGCATTAGAGTGTTGCATCATGTTTACATTTCACAGAAACCTGAAATGGGGAATGCCAGAAACCCCCAGCACCCCCCCTGGAACAACTAGGGTTTACTAAAATTCCTTTCAATGAACCTGAAATGCCCTCCATAAATGTTCACCACCTTTGGTCTTGGCTAAAACCTCTGCCAAAAATGGTTTCATATTTTTGGAGGCCATCTTGGGTTTTTGCACAAGTCATAAGTACTTGCATTTGGGCATTTTAAATGCTATAAATATTTTCAAATGCCCAAATAATTTTGAAAGTATTTTTAGGCTGTTGGGAATAATCTCAAAGGTGCCTCAGAATATTTTCAGGATTTTTCCAAATGAAATAGTATTTTTACTATTTCAAAACACAGAACAGAAATAAATAAAAAGAGAAAGAAACAGAAGGCAGAGAAACTTACCTGGCAGCCCACCTGGCGGCCCAGCACTGTGCTGGCCCGCGCCAGTCAGCTGCCTGCTCTCGCCAGAGCAGGCAGAGAGGTGACACCGGCGAGCGTGAGCTCGCCACGGCGCCAACTGCTTGCCGCCCTCGCCGCGGATGAGCTGGCCGACCTCCCTCGACGCGCCCCGAGCCTCTGGACACCGTCATTCTCCCCCATCGCGTCTCCCTCGCTTTCTCCCCACCATGGCCGACGCCGCCGCAGACACCTCACCGGAGTAGCCGCGCCCACCGTCGACCTCGCGCCGTTCCAGCGTGTCCTACAGCACCGCCGTCGCCCGCTCCTTCGAGCAAGCCGAGCCCCGAGCGCTCGGTTGCCCTGAAGCTCCGTCACCGACCTCGCCTTCGCCGCTCCCCGTCGGAGATCCCCTCCGCCGTCGCCACTGCAACAGCTCGCCTCCGACCTCGCCGCCTGCTCCGTCGCAACCGCCGTGAGCATGGCCACCTTCCCATCCTCTCCTCTCTCTCTCTCTCGAGCTCTGTAGCCACCGCACGAAGCTCACCCGCACGCGCCGCCGCACGAGCTCGTCGCCGACGAGGCTCCGGCCATCCAACGGCCGCACCACCGTAGCCATTAGCTTCACCGCAACGCCAGGAACCCATAGCACCCTCGCACGTTCCTCGCCGTGCTCTCTAGCTACGGTTTCAACCACGCCCGTACCCCGGAAGCCGCACGGCTCGTCGCCGGCGTCGATTCCGGCGACCCCAAGCCCCACTACCACCACCAGTCGACGCGGTTCGCCCTCAGCTACCCGTAGGTACTCTCCGCCGTCCTTTTGGTCGCCGGAGGGGGGATCCCGCACTCCACCGCCGCGTCTGGACGTCGCCGGCGGCTAAACGCCGGCGAGTCAACG
This sequence comes from Aegilops tauschii subsp. strangulata, assembly GCF_002575655.3. NCBI lineage: Eukaryota > Viridiplantae > Streptophyta > Magnoliopsida > Poales > Poaceae > Aegilops > Aegilops tauschii. Next base: position 433,170,166 of record NC_053035.3, read on the forward strand.
TGGTTTGACCACAGGTTGACCCCCCCAGGGTCACTGACAAGTGGGGCCGCCTGCTAATTAATCTGAGTCAGAGTTAAACTAATCCTAATTAACTAATTACCTAACAGTGACACTGACACAGGGGACCCACGCGTCAGGTTTGACCTGGACGACCCCGTTGACCTGCTGACGTCACACTGACGTCAGGCTGACGCAGTAAAGCATTACTGGAATTATTCTTATATTGGAAATTCCAGAAATTATCACAAACTTCAAAAAATCATAGAAAATAATCTATAGCTCAGAATGAAAAGATTTATATATGAAAAATGATCAGAAAAATCCATTCTATCCATCTGTACTGGTTTCATGCATGATTAAGCAAGTTAACCTACTGTTTTATACAGAACAAGATAAAGCACTAATATGGGCCATTTATGAACTTGGAATTTGAATCTTTGATTCAAATTAGTCCAAACCCATCTGGTCTTAGTTGCATTAGCCCAATACATCCATTTTGCCATGTCTCATGCATGCATCATATTGTTGCACTTGCTTGGCGTTGATTGTGCTTCGATGTGTTCATTGTGGTAGGTCCTGCCTCCGAGGATATTCACGGGTATCCAACTGAAGGGCAGTATCCCACCACCACTCCGTCAGGCAAGCAACCATTGATCATTTCGATACAAACCCATCTTCTCGCTTCTGCTCTCGTTTACTGCATTAAGACAACGCGATTCAAACTGCTGTGTGTGTTGCGGTAGTTGAACCCACTTTCCTTTGCATGACCTGTCATTGCCACAGTAACTAGATGAAACCCACTAGCATGAGTAGGAGTTGATTGAGCCATGTTGTGTTCCTACAATGCTATGCTTGCTACGCTTAGAGTTGTGTCAGGTCTGGCTCATCAGGGTGATGAACTAGAGTGAAAGTGTGTGTGTCGATAATGAGAGTGAAGTGTTGAATACGATTTGGTAAAGGTATCGATGGGAGGCCATGTAGGAGTACATGGTGGGTTGTTTCATTGAGACCGTCCCTAAGAACTGAGATCTGTATGCGTGATTTAAGATTCAGCTACTACCACACATTGGGCCCGAAACCAATGGACCCCCTCGGCTTCTTATTCACCCTTGTCCTCTGTCCAGGAGTTGCACGTAGTTTCTGGTGTTTGTAGTAAGCTGGAGGCCGTGGACAGCGCTGACCAAGGGGTGGGCTGTGATGCGGTAGGCTCGTGGCACGGTGTACCGAGTCGCCCGTTTGGTGTCCGGGAACCCTGCACACATCGTTCGGGGCCGTATGTGGAAACCTCGGCCGGACTCCCTGCGGATGGAACCTGAATAGGCGATAAACCTGGACTAGAGACTCGAGTGTTTAGGTAGGCTGTGGCCGACACCCACGTTGGGCTTCCGCTTGAAGGTTGCCGAGTACACGTCGTGTAGCGACGATAAGTGGTGAGAGCGTGTGTGATGAAGTACACCCCTGCAGGGTATAAAACTATTCGAATAGCCGCGTCCGCGGTAAAGGACTACTTGGTCGCTTATGCAGTTCATAGACAAGTAAATGGATACTACTAAAAGCCTCAAGATAAGTGTGAGTACCGCGGATGGCCCTCTCGTGGGATGACGAGGGAGGATCCACGGTGGAGTATTGAGATGGTGATTAGTGGACTCGTGTGCGAAAACTATTTCACAAGTGGTGTACCGTAGGATAGCTTAGCCAAGAGTCAAAGCTGGCTTGCTGCAATAACCCCACTACCTTCTTGAGAATGAACATGTATAGTAGGATCTGTTGTAAGGCTTGCTGAGTACCTTTGTACTCATGTTGCTTTAATTACTGTTTTCAGACGACAACACCGCCCCTTCTGATGGGTTCTACGTAGAACTCGACGACGACGAGTGACTTGCCACCCAGGTGGTGATCTAGGCTTGTGAAGGGCCTATGTAGATAGACAGGCTTCGTCAAGCCTTCTTTCTTTCTAGTGTCTGTACCCAGACAGTTTGCTTCCGCATGTGCTTGTATGATTGTATGACTTGAGTGTCGGGTCATGTGACCCCTATCTGTATGAACAAGTTATGTAAGGCTCTCCGGAGCCCTTTAAATAAAGTACTTGGAGTTGTAGAGTTTTGTTGTGATGCCATGTTGTATTTGCACATATCGAGCATATTGTGTGTATGTTTGAAATGCTTGGTATGTGTGGGATCCGACAATCTAGTTGTTTATCCTTGGCAGCCTCTCTTATGGGGAAATGTAAACTAGTGCCTCCTTGAGCCATAGTAGTCCGCTACAGCCCGGTTCACCGGAGTCCTGCTAGCCCAGCACTACTGCTCTGGACACTTGACTGGCCGGCATGTGAGTCATATCGTTCCTGTGTCTGTCCCTTCGGGGAAATGTCACGCGGTGACATCTGGAGTCCTGCCTAGCCTGCTACAGCCCGGGTTCCCGGAGTCCTGTTAGCCCAGTGCTACAGCCCGGATTCACACGCTGCTGACCGACACGTTCGATGTTGATTCATGTATGCCTGTCCCCATACGTTAGTGCCGCTTTGGGTTCACGACTAGCCATGTCGGCCCGGGTTCTCTGTCATATGGATGCTAGCGACATTGTCATATACGTGAGCCAAAAGGCGCAAACGGTCCCGGGCCATGGTAAGGCGACACCCGTGGGAGTACCGTGCGTGAGGCCGCAATGTGATATGAGGTGTTACAGGCTAGATCGGTGTGACTTGGAATCGGGGTCCTGACACCTTGCTTCCGTTGTCGAAGATGCATGTGTGATATGTTTGCATAAGACACACACGTTTTTTCTCGACTTTTATCGAGTGTTGTCCATGTCTCTTTCACACACGCACACACACTTTTTTCACTCACTCTTTCTATTTCACTCTCTCTCTCTCTCTCTCTTGTTAGGGACTCTCTCACGTCCATAAGCATATGGATGTTTTGAAAAGTCAAACCTCAGAAAAGTTTGACCAGGTATATGTGGAGAAAAACATTTACATCTGGAAAGATCATTAGATTCATCACAACATGTACTTACTTCATACTATCATTTATCTTTGGTATTGTAGATATAAGTAATTTCTTTATAAACTTGGTCAAAGTTTCAAAAGTTTGACTTTAAAAAATGTTGGAACTACATTATCGAACGGAGGGAGTAGCTCTTTCTCTCTCGCTCTCTCTGCTATCTCTCACGGGCCTCCCCTCTCACACGAACACTCTATACCGATGGATTATACGCTCACTGTGTCAGCGTATAGCTCCGTATATTGTTTAGTGGACTGGTCAACCAGTCCACATGCTGCCTTGTCAGCTCGTGTTCTGTATCTTCGTGTGCTGGCCCATGTGGCAGTGGGTGAAAATAAGTAAACTAGAGGCCCATCTGACACGCGGTGAAGTAAACAAAGTTGAAACCACTCGGGGTAGCACCCCGCACGCTAGTAAATTGAGGGCGCATTGAGGACACACTTCTTCCACGTGGAGGACGCACTCGCGCACAATTCACCACTGCGCGGCGGCATGCAATGAAGGACGCACTCGCGCACACCCAGCACACAACACACACCAGCACATGTGTACACCGGCGTCGCCGCCGGTTGAGATGGACGGCGAGGCAACCAATAAGCGGAGGCGGCTCGAGCCAAAACCGCATCCGGCGAGCCTGGACTTCATCAGCAGCCTCCCCGATGACATGCTGCTCGTCATCATCGGCCTCCTCCCCACCAAATCTGTCGTGCGGACCGCCCTGCTCTCCCGGCGGTGGCGCCCCCTCTGGCGCCGCGTCCCCCTCAACCTCACCGTCGACTGATGCCTCTGCCACGGGGATTACAAACGCATGGCCGCAGTCTCCAAGATCCTTTCATCGCACCCTGGGCCAGCCATACGCCTTGACATCCGCATGTTCAGTACCAACTGTAAGGTCCAACCCAAGTTCGACGAGTGGTTCTTATCCCCCACCCTAGATCAGCTCGAGGAGCTCAGCTTTGAAGCTGGATGATGTCGCTCTCTGCCGCCGTCCGCGCTCCGCCTCGCGCCAATGCTGCGCCGCGCCAGCTTCAGCTCCTGCTATCTTCCCCAGATTAATGTCGCGCCTGCCCTTCTTCTCCCTCAACTCAAGCAGCTCGACCTCTTCGACGTTGTCATCTCGAAGAAGGCTATGGAGCACCTGCTCCGTAGCTGTACTGCGCTTGAGTACCTTCGTCTTGAGCAGATCCACGGGTTCATTAGCCTCCACATCGCCTCGACGAATCTCCGATGGATTTATGTGCCTTGCTGGCCCCGCAACAAGACATCAATTAGGAAGAGATCACTCCAGCTGTTCCACGTTATGGTCATTGAGAATGCGCCTTTCCTTGAGAGATTGCTTGTATCGGATCTAGAAGATCCAACAAAAATCAGGGTCATTGACGCGCCGAAATTGACAGCGTTGGTGCACTCGTCTGCCAAATTCTCCGAACTCTTTATTGGATCCGTAATCGTTCAGGTATAGCACTCATCTTCTTCTCTGTCTTCTTGAAATTCACATTTTTTAATTTCTTCTTGATGTATTTACGACCGTCTTCTAGAAAATGATTCCCACAAGCTTGGCCCAGTCTATGCGCACAGTGAAGATCTTGGCAATAAAATCTATCGGCCCCAATCTGGATCAAGTTGTTGGATTCCTTACATGCTTTCCGTGCACGGAGAAGCTACTCATCGAGGTGAAACTTCTTTCCTATTAGGAAACGGTAATCACAACGTAGCTCAAATTTTTCGTAATTTTCCCAAATTACGATGACAAGTGTAGTGTTCAAAACTGCATCTACGCACTGCACCGAAAGAAATGTTTTTAGTATTTTTTTCTCACGTGATCACCTGCATCGTTTTTTTGTTGTACTACTATAGTAGCCTAGGCTAGTCATAGTGGAAAGTAACTTAGACTACTCCAGTAACTCTATGGTTACCCTAAGAGCAAGTACTACCTCCGTCCTGGTTTACTCTTCCTATTTTGTAGTATCAAAATTTGACCACAGATTTAACTGACAAAATGTTAATGCATGTCACTAAGAACTATATCGTTGGATTCGTATTTGAACATAATTTCAAATGGTGTAATTTTTAGTGACATGCATTGGCATTTTCTTACATAAATATATGGTCAAAATTTTATACTAAATAAGAGGTAGTACAAAAGTGGGCTATAACGGCCCTCCACTATGTAGGCCAAAACACGTGCGAAATTCACTTGTGATGCATTTGGCATCGATGCCCCTCCACTGCTCACCTGGTGCCCTAATCTGGATCACCTACTTTGCTCCGGTGCCAAATTAACTCACGCAATGAAAAAACACTTGCCTGGGAGAGAGAGAGGACTGAGGCAATAAAAAACACTTGTTTGGGAGAGTGAGAGGCTGGTGTAGTTGGTTTGATTGATTTGTTTATACATGTGGGTCTGTGTGCACAGCGGTGGCAACTCTCTCACATCGCGAGAGCGGTGCCAAAATCTTTTGATTTGACATCGATGCGTATTATGTGGCATACTTTCGCGAAATATGTCATCGGCCACATAGTGGAAGGCAACAAATGCCCAAGCTCTTCACGTACTCCTAGGTAAATGAGAGGAAAGATAAAGAGAGAGAGTGTGTGTGAAAAAATATCACTAGCTAGCCAACCCTATCGTATGAGCGAATGATATTGGTACCTCTTGATGACACGGCAATCTTATACAGCCAGCTGCTCTAATATGTTCTCTTCTTTTGCAGATAAAAAAGACCCGAAAGTGAAAAATGTGCTGCACTATAACAATCTCATCGAATGCCTTGATCTCCATCTTACAGAAATTGATTTGATCGACTACCGAGGCAGCACATCTGAGATTAAATTGGCCAGGTTCTTTGTTCGGGAGGCAAGTGTGCTCAAGGTAATGAGGTCTGGCGTTCTCTGGCGCAACAATGAATGGCGTGCTGATCACCGCAAGCGTCTAAGCCTAAATGACAAAGTCTCCACAGAAGCTGAATTTGTTTTTGAAACATCAAGTGGCCAGAGACTCGAAAACTTACTTGCCCATTAGTGACTTGTCAGGGCGGTGGATTTTAGTTTGTACGATAATGTTGCATCCACCTAAAGTAACGAAAGTTCTTACGTAAACTTCCTAGTAATTCCCTCTTTGTAGGTGCAGCATTACTCCTAACATTTGTAATATCAGTTTGAAACTTGTAATATTGTCGTGTCCTATTCCTGCGTTTTCAAAATCCTGCGAATCAAACAGGTCCTGAGTTGGTGATGATGTTGTGCCTGCCATCTTTCACCAATAGCCGTCGGATCTAGATCTGACGCATATAAACCAAACTTCTCCAGTTTTGCAAAAAGATGCCCGCACTTGTTCCCTATTTACAAACAACTCCTTGTCTCTCACAATCAGCCTTATCTCCTCCCCACCACATCTAGAAGGCCATGTAAAATCTGGCGCGATGGCCGCTGCCGGCGCCGTCCACCCCCCAATCTTGGTGTTCTGTGCAATGCACGGGCATCTACGCACGGGAAATTATGTCGAACACGGCTAGTTGTAAGCAGGCTAGGTCTACAGCCATGATGATAGTGACTGCAGACGGTGAGGCTGACTATGGTATGCCGAACACGGCGCCTATACTCAGGTGTCATCTCCGGCGTAGGGTCTTGTCACTTCACTTTGAGGAGCAGCACGTAATAATTTGACCAACGGGTAGTACAGTGCTACTACATTGGTAGTACTACTACTACTAGTAGTACTAGCACCACCGTCTGGATTTAGTAGTACTACCACGTCCATCTGGATTTAGTATTTGACTAGCAATATCTAGTAATGCATGTCAAAAAAAATGTACTACTCCCTTTTTAAATAAATACATGGTGTATTGTTTTATTCCTATCGGCGAGATAACTTAATGTCTTTTTGCTACTTAATAGGATTACATGCAATGAACTAACCACTGCATGTGAGGTTTGGTAGTCTCAAGTCATTGAAAGCATGCACGGGTACGGAGGGGGACGCGGCTTCATTGACTTACTGCACCTGCCTTTGGGTGTATGACACATGGGTCCAACGGGTGGCTGGCCAACCTGTCATACATCCAAAGGCAGGTGCAGTAGAGGGGCGAGGAGTAGATGGCCAACACGCACGTGAATTCAACGCAGTCTGCACTTCTCATATAAAGGCTCCCGCCAGTCCAATCTATGAAATCCTATGCACCTACGCACCCAAGGGCAAGAGTGATCACTCCAATCGCAAGATCAGTTGACTAGAAGCTAGACCCATGGAGGCGATGAGCGCGAGCATCAGCCGGCTGTGCCAGATGGTCCACCACGCCGGCCTGCGGCCAGGCACCGAGGAACGTCTCCAGGTAGTGCTTGAGGCCGCCAGGGTGAGGGGCTGCTTGGACGACAGCTTCGTCTCCTTGTTCGATGAGGTCCTCGTCGGCTTCCTTGACAAGTTCACCATCGTCAAGAAGCTCGCAGACGACCTTGATGTACGCCTCCAGCCCACGCGCCCAGGCTCTGCGATGCCTGCCACCCTCAACGGCCTCTATGGTGACAACCTCTTCGACGCACTGGTGGCCCTACAACTGCCCGCCGTCGCGCCGGAGAATGTCCACCTCGAGGTCGCGCTCGCCGCGCAGCGCCTGGCGCAGCAAGACACCATCGACATAATCACCCACGTCTACGCGCAAATCGTCCACAAGGACTACTACATGCAAGAGGAGGACGATAGGACGCTGGCCTTCTTGGACCGCAGGGCAACCTTGGACAACATTGTTCAGAAGCACGTTGAGCTTGCCGCCAACGCTGCTGCTCCTCACACGTCGGTTGGTGACCCGGTGCACTAGAGCGTGAGGATGTCGTTGATGGATCCGTATGTATCTTTATCTTTCTGTCAAATCCATGTAGTAGTATATGGTACTACTAGTAATTATCTTACCTATCGCATCAACTTCATAATTTTCCTATGTACTCCATGCATGAACCGCGCCAGAACCAAACTTCTCATTACTCTAGGGAAAATCGTTATTTCTATCTATCAGTCGCGCCATGGAGCAGAACCAAATTTTACAAGTTACAAGTTCAAAAGGAAAAGCCTGCCGTGTTTGCATCGCACCCCCACACGGTTGGTCCGGCACACCGCTCAAGGGGGAATGCGTGCTGTGTTGCATTTTCACTTACAAGTGGGACCACAGTTGAGCAAACTGACTATCGGCAAACCCCCACCCCGCCCACCGCGCGATGGCTGAGAAAACAGGAGGGAGAAGAGATGGTTGTAGCATGGACTCCAAGAAAATTGGTGTCGGATGGGACTCGTGTGGGTGGCGTGTGCCGTACTGCTAGACATGAATGCTAGTTATGGCCCATGCCACCCCACTATATCGAGGTGCTGGTTACGTAGAACAAATTTCCTGGAGTCTGTGCTCAGCCCTCCTCTATCTCTCTTCTCACCAGCTAGCAGACGCGCGGAGCCCATTATCTGTTTGCTCATATGCGGTCCCACATGTCAGTGAAAACGCAATAGGACCCACTGAACCTGCACATCTTTCACCTCGACGTGCTGGTGATGAAAAACAAATCCAATAAAGATCTTCGGTGGCCACTTTTGGAGTTACTCAAGAGTAGTAAGATTCTATTTACAGTTTAACCCAAGATGCACATCACGTGGCTTCAACTACCACTCTATTTTCTTGCATGACACGACCTGGATGCTGGATGTCCCATGTGTCGGAAAAAGGAGGAAGAACTCGACCAAATCTTCGGTTGTGCTCTCGGATTAGACTAGTTGTGCTAACTTAAAATTTTATTGTGTAGAATGGATGCAAGTTTTGGTATTGGTAAGAAGAGTACAACGATATATTGATAGAGCACAGTTTAGTAGATGTTCTATCACTTTTAGCTAGCATAGAGGCTAGAGATGAGACTAGTGCAATTGTTGATAGAATAGAGGCTAGACACGTCTACTTCTTTACACTCGAAGAAGAAAGAAGCACGCAGGATCGAGCCTCCATAAATCAACAATGAATGCATCGAGAAGGCACTAATCCAACTTACAGGAGCAGTTACGGAAGTTGGATATCTTCTAAAATGTATTCTTGTGGTTCTTGTTTTTCTAGTCAAAATTTTGGTGATGTATTTCCATGTACCAAAAAATCAATGATGAAAAAAAGATATGTGTTCGCAAAGAAAAATGTACGCGGCCGGGATGCATCCGCGCGTTCGGTGCACGGCCACCGCATCCGAGAAATGGCCCGGACACGACCCCATTGCCCTACCCAAACGGACAGAATCCGGGCAAAACGAAGGTCCGTTTGGGGTCGTGCGTTGGAATTGGCCTTACAAGTGGGACCGCAGTTGAGGAAACCGACTATCGGCAAACCCCCACCTCGCCCGCCGCGCAATGGCTGAGTTAGAGAAACGACGAGGTTGAAGAGATTGTTGTAGCACGGACTCCAAGAAATATGGTGTCAGATGGAAGTCGTGCTGGTGGCGTGTGCTGTACTCCTGGACGTGAATGCTTGTTCTGGCCCATGCCACCCTACTACTCCTACTCCTCCTATCGAGGATTCGAGGTGCTGGTTACGTACAGCGAACACATTAACATATGGCCCACCTCACACTGTGGCCAAATTTCCTGGAGTCTGTGCTAGGTTAAAAAGTGTTCTTTGTGAGGATGGGTGGTTGTATTACGTACGTAGACATAGAGATAGTGCAGCATGTGAAGCTAGTACAAATAGTGTACTATTGTTGATTGGCCTCATCCGATAACTTGTTGCAATGCACGTACAATTATGTATTCATAAAATATTTTTTTGCCTCGTCGCAACACCCACTCAGAGAAGCGACTCGAAAGCCATTCATAAATTTAGTAAGTTTATCACAGGCATATCATTTTATTACATACAACAGGTCATCAACCCACAACGACAACGAGGATACATTATAAATACTAAAGTTTTCAACTCAACCAATCCTCGGTGTTGGAAATGCTTGCTTTGAACCACAAGCGATTCTCTGGGAAGAGCCAGCTACTGTTAATTTCGAGACCAACGCAGGAATGATCATCCAGGCTGAAGCGGCCTACTATATCACGACCATGGCAGGGAACCACCGCAATGTCCGACGTATAGATACACTTGCTTCTCATAAATGGTAGTAACGTTGTGTCAACAGCAGTTGGATCGCCTTTCACCATCATTGGATAGTTTTGTCCAAGGAAGAGCGAGTTTGCTCCAAGACTATCAATACTATACCAGGGAGAAGGTGTTGGCGCTAGCACACTAGTATCCATCCCGAAAACCATGCAACGGGTGTTGGAATAGGTCCGGAGAGTGCGACCATGGGAGACAACACCTGCTCCCTCAGTAGTAACATCAGCAGTTGGTTGTATACAGACAAGAAGTGGTGATCCATTGGAATTAGTTGCCAGCCGCCAGTGAGCATATGGGCCCTGCTCGTCCTCATGCTCGTGATCATCACCATCGTCATCTCCCCCTTGGTTATAAAAATTTTCAAGTATAGGTGGTGGAATGTTCACAGGACCTTGGAAACACAAGAAGAAGGTTAATTAGTAGAGAAGGGAAACTTGCTAACTCGCATGCATGTGGATGAAACAATTATAATTATGGTGGAAGACAAATGTAACGAAACTACAAGGATCCCATGCAAAAATAGTGCGACGAGTGGTGGCAGCAAACACGAGACCCTCGTATTCAATTGCATCATAGTACACATCCGTGTACAGAAACTGATTTTTGAGCAATATCCATCCAGTCGAACCACGAAGGACGGCAACAAACTTGTCGAAGATAGCAACAACTTGATAGTTCTTGTAATTCCAAGAGCGGTTGGGAACTCGAGAAATTGCTATCTTCCGTAGACGACATTCACCATGATCATATTTGAACGTACGTAGATCATCTGTGTGCTCAACCTCAGGGCACTTGGAGATTTTTTGAAGTGGAATCCGCTGACGAGTGTACACATTCACAAGTTCCCACTCGCAATTGTACCCAATATAAACAACCCAATCTCCATTTGCGCCTGCCCAAGCCTTGCCCTCAAGCGATGCCATCTTAACATCATACGTATCATTATCAAGCGGCATCAACTTGCACAAGGCGAGGCTTCCCTCGTCCCCACGCTAGTCAGCAGGGTCACGTCGAAGAAGATAGGGGAGATCAAACCGCTCCTGGACCCTTGGGTTCCTTGTAGTGATGTTATTAGTTGAGTCGAGAATGTTCTTGAACGAACATGCCATGCTAGCCGAGGTGATGGCGTCGCATCGATCAATGAGTTCCCCCACCACGTCATCTTTCAGATCGGGGCAAGAATAATGGGGTCGTTTCTGGCTTGTTCCCTCCATGGAGAAGACGATCGAACAATGGCAGAAGGAAGGGTGAAGGAAAATGGAGGAGGGAGGAAGAGCGTGCGACAGCAGTTCCAAATCGAGAGGGAAAGGCGAAGAGTCGGTGGACGGTTGCCAGTTTGCCACGGTACACGAAGAGGCGCCCCGTCCTACACGTCCTTTCGGAAATTGTACAAAAGGACTCACCATCGTCTCACTGACATGTTGGAACGGGACCACATGTCAATGAAACATGGTGTGTAATTTCTCGTGAGAAATGTGATCTGCCCGCGTTGGCCCGAGGTGCCGCATTAGTTATCGACCTTTATTTTTTTAATGGCGTGTCGTTCAGTTTTGAAGCACGGCTAACTGGTACTGTTTGCAGAGAATATAAACTACTCTACCACTACTCCACCTCTAGTACTAGTAGTATAAAAAAGATATATAGGCTGGAGCTTCAGAGCTTTCTTGCTAAGGGCTGCCCACTTGCTTCTCACACTATCACCCTCTCTCTAGATCTAAAAAAGACGGCCTCTCTCTCCCTCCTCACCGGTGGTCACAGGTCCGCCGGGGAAGAAAAGGACGTGCGGTGTTGGCGCACTCGTCGTCGGCGAGCGAGGTCACGCACTGACGACAAGGCCGTCCTCTCAGACCTAGCGCCCGCGCGGGATGGCCTCCGTCCCCAAGCTCGCTGCCGTAGTGCGTGCGGAGGACGATGACCACGAGCGAAGCCACTTCCCGCGGACCCTCAGGTATGCTACCTCTTTTCGAACCATACCCTCGTTCTATTGGCCCATCTGCCACGTCGCTGCACAGTGGCGGAGACAACACCCGGCGAGCTGGGGTTGTTGCCCGGGCTCCCATGGTGCAACTCCATGAAGCTCTAGTATAGAAAATTGGGTGAAGTAGAATTTTGTTTGGGCAAAAAAAATTTAATTTGGCAGCACTTAGATCTTGCCCAGGCTCTAAACTTGAGCTGGCTCCGCCACTGTCGCTGCATGTGGATCTTTTTCCACTCCACCATCTTCCCAATTTCCTGTCCTCTGCTCTGCTGGTCATGCAGACAAAAACCTTAATTTGCACTATTAAAGGAAACCCTACTTCATGCAGACTAATCCATGTCTGGGTTGAATAAGGAAAGGAAGGGAGACTGTACTGTCCAAGAGAGTAGGCATCGAACCCGCATCTAGGTTGAAAAGGGGAAAATCAGTAGCTAAGGAACGAGTCTCGTGTCTCTTGGTTGAAGAAGGGTAGAAAGGCATGACAACGCAATAGAGAATGACCAGGTCGATCGGTTTGTTGTCCTCACATAGGAAAAAGGTGGCTAAAGAGAACAAAAATGGGACGTAATCCACATATGCTGCCTGGATATTTGTTGCTCTGGGCAACCATACCTCCCTCACCACTCTATGCGTCCGTGGAGGTACATCGTACTGGTGCGCCCACTGTCCGAATGGGTCTCCCATGCTCTTATTGCCACTTTTTGTTGTTAGTATAACGCCAGCGGTAAAGTCAACCAATGCTACTCCTAAAGTGATGCCACATTTAACTAATGCCGGACTCAGTCTAATGCCACCAATAAATTTAAGCAATGCCATTTAATGTCTCTGGATTATTTCAGGGTTAGCTGTTGATTGTGGACGTATTAAAGATTTTTCAGCTAAGGCATTCTAATGTTGTTGCACAGCCAGTATACCAACGATGAAACTTGTTACTACCTTCAGATTTTTGCACTCTTAATGCTTATAGATTACATACCTCACTTTCATGAGATAAGTCAATTTTTTTGTACAGTGTCACCAAAATGCCAAGGCGCTGATGTCATTTTATTTTGGTTAAACTGCACAAAAAATTATGAAGACAAGAGGAAAGGTCAAGAGTGGGCACCTCCTCCTTTGGCTATTGTATTGATTTGTTCGATCAAGTTTTTATGTTTGACCGATTACCAAGATTGGGATAGCAATTTTTCATGTCCACTCGAGTTCGAAATGATATTTACCTTGAAGGTTCATGGTTTGCAATTTTTTAATACTGTCATTAGTTAATAATGCTAGTTACCTTCAGACTTTTGTATTTGGTTTAATGCTCTTGCACAGCTAGTATACCAATGCTGAAACTTGTTACCTTTACATTTTGTATTGTTAATTCTTATAGAAATCTTCCAGTGCTAGAGCTTACGGAAATCTATTCAGTAAAACCATTGTACTGTACCCTGTAATAAAATAACTACTCTACTGTTGCACTAGCCACTGGATTAGTGTATATTTGTACTATTCGAATGGTGTTGCATTAGCGTATGGACATATATAAAGTGTGGCAAGCTTTCCCAGATATGTGCTCAAGAAAACTACTACCTGTTTTTCTAAATACTGAACGTTTGGGTACTTTAAATTGAACTACGAAAACGTCTTATATTAAGGAACAGAGGGTGTAGAGTTCACTCAAATTATCCCGGTAAAGCTAGTCACACCTTTGTTACAATTAATGTTCATTATGTTATCGGAGGAGGTCTGTATGTTTGTCTCTAATGCCCGTCGACTACATACCTGACATCATGATGTAATGTTAAGTCATTTCCTTTTGTACAGTGTCACTGAATTGTCAAGGCGGTGATGGCATTTTATTTTAGTTGAACTGCACAAAATATGCTTAAAAGAAGAGGAAAGGTCAGGAATCGATCATTCTTTCAGAAAGAACTATATATGCCTTTCAGACATCAGCCGCTGTTGCCTTATTTATTCCTTCAAACAGGTGGTTAGAAACAGTCTTGCTACCTTTTCTCCTAGTGCCACTTTTATTTGTGAGTCTATGCTTCAACTAGTGCCACTTTTATAGTAATCACACTTTCAATATCTATGCAAACAGAGATGCTCGATTTTAGTGGAACTGCACCAAAAGTCCAACTGGTTCAACATTAGGAGCATGTTTTCTTCCAAACCTTTATATCCAATTGGTGGCACTATGAGCTGTTCATTACGAAGGTACATGGTTTGCTACTATCTTGCTACTCTTTTTATACTATCATTAGATAGTAATACTAGTGGTTTGCATGTGAATTTATTGGCAGGGTGGACCTACATTGGAGGTGCAGGACAGGATTCAGTGATTGGATGCTCAATTCGGTTGTATCGATTTCACCTCTTCCATCACTGCAAACATGGATATCCTTGGTCTGATGAAGAATAGGCGCTATATTTCTGCTCTGGACCAGCAAATCAATTCAGTATGAAATTGTCCAGGGCAAAACATGACTGTATCAAATTATCTAGTGCAAAACATGACAGATGCTAAGCGGAAGAGACATGTTTAAACCGAAAATACAAGGTGGGGTATATGTTTACTAGCTACTTGATATTTGTGCAGACAAAGGTGTCTGCCCGTTGCTATTTGGAAAACACACAAAGTGACCGCAATTTTGGTTGAACTGCACAAGAGAATAGTATAGTCACTGCATGCAGTGGCATTTGAAAATAGACACAGAAAGATTGGATAGTCACTTCATGGACTGCAGAAAACTAGTACTATACTATTTATTGGCCAACTCTAGGTGCTTCATTGCTTTGGTGTTATTATACAATGGGCATCATTTTGCCTAAGTTAAAGTTTGTATTCCGAAAATAGTCTCGCCGTGTGATCGAGAGAAGACCAAATCATATTGCAGCGGATGTTCCTCCATCATGTGTGGTTCATTCTCATGGTTCCAGCTGTTGGTGAAACCATTTACGTTTGCAAGAGGAATTCTAGACTTCACAAACAAATTTGTCTTTCCGTCTGTACTGAATGTTGGCCAAGAGAAGCATCCATGTTAGTAGGAAGAACATATGTTTTTTCTAGATCTTTGCTTTTGGAGCTACATATTTATATATGATCTGTGAATCATTGAGATGCAGTAACATGTTGATCTTATGTATGGGAATCGTACTAGTTGGTTTTGAATTTGGGCTACTAATGTGAACATATTACAATGCCAGGCCTGTGAGTCTCGTGTGAACATTTTGAACGGATCGGCTCTTATTGCTGTGCACAGCATGATCCTTATTTCTGTGTTCTCAGTGTTTACAAGTTACTAACAGTTCCTCGCTCAGTGTTTACAAGTTACTGATCGATCACTAGCTAGCCTACTAATGCGCTCCTGGCAGTTTTAGTTCTGATGCAAGATCCGAAGTGGTAGTTTTTTGAATAAAAATGCCTAACTCTGAAGAAACTGACAAGCTGCTCTGAAGAAAATGCCATGCAAATCTGAAGAAACTGCCAGCAAAAATGTTCGCAAATGCCTTATCTCCCAACGAACGTTCATCAGCTAATGCGATCGTACACGTACACCATCCGACCTACTTGATCCTACACGTACACTATCCGACCTACTCGATCCTACACGGATAAATAGCGGATCACGCACGTACTACCTCCTTTCCGGTTTGCAGGGCTCAATTCAAAAAATGACCTACTCGATCCTACACGAATAAATAGCGGATCACACACGTACTACCTCCTTTCTGATTTGCAGGGCTTAATTCAAAAATCTAACCAACCAAGGTAGGTGATGAGTGGTGGAATCATTTTTGACAAGGAGGGACTACCTCATCTGGAAGATTTGAGTGCACTCGTTTGACCGTCATGCCAGCGTGCGACCCAGCATGGACGGGACGCACCACTGAAGGGACGGGACGGCACAGTCATAATTTCATTTTTTCTAGTTTTCCACGGCAAGCTGGCGCGCTAAGCCATGCCTGCTTATGCATTGAATTCCGATGACCGTGATGACCATCGCGTTTCCCGCGACACGCTAGTTCGCCTACCTTCCGCCTATAATTACTGTTTCCCAGGCTTCTCCGGTGGCACCATCACCCAACTCGCCCTATCCTCATAAGCCCCCACCGGCCCGACGTCGCTCGCCACTTATCCTCTCTCTCGTCATGTCGGCCATGCCCCCGCCCGTCTGCGATAGGCGACACCGGAGGCGGTCACCGCCGAAACTAGTGTTCGGTTTTTCACCGGAAGGCAGACGGAGGGAGGAGGCATTCTACCGGTCTTTAGATGGCAATGCGGAGATCGAGGAGTTGTTGGAGCGCGACCGCCTGGCGGAGGAGCAGGAGTTGTTGGAGCGCGACCGCTTGGCGGAGGAGCAGCGTATCGCTGATTTGCGCTGCCAGCGGGACATGGAGCAGCAGCGCACCGATGCTCTGAGTCGCGAGCAGAGCGCCCGCAACTGGGCCGACTACGTGGAGGCCGGCGCCCGGGAAATAGCCCTGGAGGCTGTCAGGCACGCACGCGTTCGCGACGCCGATTTTTACTACCAGCTCGTCAAGTGAGTTTCCCGCTTAGAAGCCGAAGCTTCGGTGGACCACGCCGGCATGGAAAGGGCCAACGCGCGCAAGCAACGCGCCTATCGCACCTCTGGCAAGTCCGAGGCGAGGCAGAGGACGCCGGTGCCGGCGTTTAGCGTGTACCGCAGATGGCGGCCGGCATCGTCTAGTTATCTAAGACTAAGTTAGTACTTGTACGCTACTAGAGTATTAGTGGGAGTAGATAGTTAACTTGGCTATGATGGTTGTCAACGCGGAAGTTCAGTACTCTATATGTGGACCTGACCTGTTACTTTGCTCTGAATGTTGAACTTTTTGTTTGAACGTATGGAATGGGATGTTATTTTTTTAAATGGGTTGTATTTGTCCTCCACGGGTTTAGAGGCTGACTTGTGGGCCTACCAAGTTGATGCGTACATAATCTGGAGATGATTGTACGTGGAGAGGATGACAGCAGGGACCCCCCAAGGTCATGGCAGTACGCAAGCAAGTGCCTCCTTATTTCAAGCCAATAAAAAATGGCTCCTCCTAATGGATTTCTGACATCTGGGTCCCATGCCATTGTCAACGTAGTCAATAAACGAGAGAATTGCACAACGAGCGGCTGACACCAGGGACCCAGCTGCTCGCCCAGTTATTTTTGTTTTCGGTTAATTTGATAAATGCCACCCCAAATCTGGTGTTTCCAAGAAATGCCACTGCAATTTCCAAAATTTGAAAAATGCCATTTCATGCCATTTCCAGTGGCATTTTTCGAAGTCTGGAGTGGCGTTTTTCAAAGTTTGCAAATTGCAGTGGCGTTTTCCAAAGTTTGCAAAAATTGCAGTGGCATTTTTTAAAGTTTGGAAATTGCTGTGGAATTTTTATGAATTGCCATAATTGGAGTGGCATTTATCTAATTTGTTTTTGAGACGGAAGCAGGGTGTCAACTAGGCTGTGCGGGGCACTCTGGCCTGTCTAGACAGCCTTCTCTTTTATGTTTACCACACACCAGCCCAGTAGTTTTTTTTTCTATCTGAAAATGGCTAGCCCCGTTTTTTTTGTGATTTTCCAAGTAAGTCGCTTTGTCAGGCTTGTTGGGCTGCAAATCTTTCAAGACGAGGAGAGCTTCATTCGGCTGGACGAGAAAATGGCCTATCAGTAATGAGAAATGGGATGTACATTTTTAAAACGCATCAAACCGGCAATTAGTTTCAAATTTCTTTTTTTCATTTCGAGATTTTAAATTGCATTAATTTTTATGCGTGGACAATTTGTTGGATTTTATATTGATATACATTTATTTTTTAAATCAGTTTGAATGTGACTCAAAATTTCGCGATTAAAAACAGTTCGGACCGCACCGAAATATGCAAAATTCCGTATAATTTTTTAACCGTGGCCACAATATGGGCTGTAATGCTAACAAAAAGAATATGGGCTCCAAAAAAACCTTAAGAATTAGCAAATGAGCTGTAAATTATTAGAAATAACGGCAGATGGGTTGTATGCTGTTTTCCACAGATTTGAGGCTTTCCTAAAAAAAGGTTGACGCACAAGCAGTGACTGTTGGATGTCCATCCAACGGCCGTGGTGCTTCTTCAATCTCTGCTCTTCTTGCTCCAGCCGCTCAAACAAGCGCCGGCGGGATTGCCTGCTCCCTCCTCCCCATGGCCGGGTGTGCTGTCGCGCAGGCCTCACCGCCCCACCGTACTCCCATCGCTGGCCTAGCCATCCCTCTACTCACCCACACCTGCTGTTATTCTCCGACGACAGCAGACGAACCAGTAAACCCTCGTACAGTCGTACCCCCCACCGCGTGGGAAACAACTGCCGAGTCTTCCCTGCCTCCGTGTCGTTCACTTCCTAGGCCTCGCCGTCATCCACCGCCCTGGTGCTCTCGGGGCGGCCTGGTCAACGTGGTCAACGACCGACATGCATCTGAAGTGGACTGTACGTGGAGAGGCTGACAGCTGGGTCAACGGCCACACGCAAGGAAATGCCTCCGTATTACGCGCAAAATAATGATTCCTCCACCTGACATCTGGGACCCACCGAAAGGGCCTCTATATTTTGTGAAGAAAACGTTACCGCCGCTGACAGCTCGGACCCACCAGCTATATCTTCGCACACAAGGAAGTGCGTCCTTATTACGCACACAAAAAATGAATACTCCCCCTACTAGCTGGGACCCAGTATAGTGGCAGGCTGACTTGTGGGCCTACTAAGTTGACGGGGACGGAGGGCTTTGTCAACTTAGTCAATATGCACGATTCTAGCTCCAGTGACCGTACGATGTCCATCCAACGGCCGTACGTAGTGCTTCTTCAACCTCTGGTCTTCTTGCTCCAGCCGCCCAAACCAGCGCCGGTCGTGCCTCGTGCTCCTGCCTCCCGTGGCCGGCTGCGATGCGGCGGAGGCCTCACCGCCCCCACTACTCCCACCGCTGGCCAGGCCATCCCTCTACTCACCCACACCCCCTGTTATTCTGCGGCGGCGGCAGTATCACACCGCAGCGAACCAGTGAACCCTCATACTCCTCTACGCGTGGGCATCCACTGGCGTGTCTTCCCCGGCTCCGCGTCGTCCCCTTCCTAGGCCTCGCCATCATCCACCGCCCTGGTGCTCTCGGCGGCGGCGTGGTCAACGTGGTCAAGGAACGACTTCCATCAGAAGAGTACTGTACGTGGAGAGGCTGACAGCTGGGTCCACGGCAGCCGCAAGGAAGTGCCTCCTTATTACGCGGAAAATAATTATTCCTCCACCTGACAGCAGGGACCCATCGGACGGGCCACCGTATTTGGCGAAAAAATGTTTCCCCCCTGACTGCTGGGACCCACCGGACGGGCCACCGTATTTCGCGAAAAAAATGTTCCCCCCGCTGTCATCTCGGACCCACCGGAAGTGCCGCCTTATTACACACACAAAAATGAATACTCCCCCTTCTAGTTGGGACCCACCTTGGTGGGTGGCTGACTTGTGGGCCTACTAAGTTGACTGGGACGGAGTGCTTTGTCAACTTAGTCAATATGAACGATTCTAGCTCCAGTGACCGTACGATGTCCATCCAACGGCCGTAGTGCTTCTTCAACCTCTGGTCTTCTTGCTCCAGCCGCCCAAAGCAGCGCCGGTCGTGCCGGATGCTCCTGCCTCCCGTGGCCGGTTGTGCTGCCGCGGAGGCCTCACCGCCCCCTACTATTCCCACCGCTAGCCAGGCCCTGTGGCGATGGCAGCCTCACACCGCAGCCGAACCAGTGAACCCTCGTACTCCTCTCCGCGCGGGCTTCCACTGCCGCGTCTTCCCCGGCTCTGCAACATCCCCTTCCTAGGCCTTGCCGTCGTCCACCGCCCTGGTGCTCTCGGCGCGGGGTGGTCAACGTGGTCAAGGAACGACTTCCATCGGAAGAGTACTGTACGTGGAGAGACTGACAGCTGGGTCCACGGCCGCAGCAAGGAAGTGCCTCCTTATTACGCGCAAAATAATTATTCCTCCACCTGACAGCGGGGACCCACCGGACGGGCCACCGTATTTTGCGAAAAAACGTTTCCCCCTGACTGCTGGGACCCACCAGCTACATCTTCGCACGCAAAGAAGTGCGCCCGGGCAAAAAAACGATTCGCCCCCCTGACTGCTGGGACCCACCAGCTACATCTTCGCACGCAAGGAAGTGCCTGACAGTCGGGACCCACCTGGTCGAAGCATACGTAGCATTGTCATTCTGGTCGCAAACATGTATGTACATACTGGTTGATGTAGAGGCGCGCACGTGTCGTAGTAGAGGCGCGCACTTAGCATGTACACGTACGTACAGCGGCCAGGGTGCAAGAAAGTAAATACGGCCACGTATGTACATACGGGCGGGGTCTCGAACGCCTACTCGCGCGTACGTACGGCCAGGGCTCGTGTACATGGTTGGGTCGGAACGGAGAAACAGCGTCGTCGTCGTGTTCATGGGGAGCCAACCGGCTGGGTCGGAACGGAATGCGTCGTCGTGTTCATCGGGAGGGCTTGGACGGAACAGCTGATGGAAACGAGGCCTGGCGTACCGCAGAATGGAGGAAACGGCATTGTGTTCGACCGGCCACGTTCGAAACGGGATCCTGTTCATCGGGAGGGGTCTGGCGTACCGCAAAACGGAGGAAACGGACCTCCTACGGTCAAAACGGGGGTCCTGTTGATCGGGAGGGGTGTGGCGTACCGCAAAACGGAGGAAACGGACTTATGTTGGAGCGCTACGGTCGAAACGGGGGTCCTGTTCATCGGGAGGGGTGTGGCGTACCGCAAAACGGGACTCCACGGGATACTGTTCATCTCCACCGTCGACCCCCTCCAGCCTCCACGGGCTACTGTTCATCCACTGTCGACCTCCTCCAGCCTCCACCTGCGACTGTTCATCCACGGGCTCCTGTTCATCGAGCCTCCACCGCGCGCTACTCCACCGGCTACTGTTCAACCAGCCCTCTCCACGGGCTCCTGTTCAACCACCCCTCCACGGGCTACTGTTCATCCAGCCCTCCACCGTCTACTGTACATCCTGCCCTCCACGGGGTCCTGTTCATCCAGCCCCAACCGGCTCGATCGATCGGGGTCATGTTCATCCAGAGGCAACACCACGGGGTCCTGTTCATCCACCCCCACCGGGAACTGTTCATCCAAACCCCCCAGCAACACTCACTGTTCACCCAGAGGCAGCATCGATCGGCTTCAGTTAGCAGCAGTAGCGAAGGAATCACTCGATCGGGTTCAGTTAACAGCCATCGATCGATCGCTCGGGTTCAGTAACGCGTAGCCTGCAGTGCAATCGCTCGGGTTCAGTAACGCGTAGCCTGCAGTGCAATCGCTCGGGTTCAGTTAGAGCCCAACGCCTCGCTCGGGTTCAGTTAGAGCCCAACGCCTCGCACCCACGCGCGTGCGTGTACGAGAGAAACGCGCATCGCTCGGCCCCGACCACCCACCGTAACCGGGAACACCCCGATATTTTCCTCGCCCTCGCTTCTACCACGGTTTTTTCCGTCATGGACGGCCCAAAGAATGTCATGCAGCTGCGTCTCCGGCCCGCCCAGGACGAAAAGCCCATTTTCTGTCATGATTTTTTGTCATAGAAGTAGGACCCCACCACATCTATGATGATATCGTGTTTTGTCACAATTATTGTCATAGAAGTGTCATAAGTATGACAGAAAAAATTTCGTTCGGCCCAAAATGTCACGGATGTGTCTTTTTTTTGTAGTGCGAGCTGCCGGCCAACCATCTCAGCGGCACGAAGCTACCCCAGAAGCTACCCCGCCATCTCAGCAGAGAAGCAGCATGGCTTCCACGGATCTCGTTCAGCCTAACTTCACGGCTCCTAGCTACACCGTGGATACTATCACGGAGGCTGAACATTGCCAGCTTATGACGAAATGCCAGAACCTCACTTTGAAGGCGGCTGTCGGCTCTGTTGCACCTCCTCAACCCGACAGAACTTTTCACTGCCGTCCGATTCCACATGGCTATGCTGTTGTGATGGTGGATGAAGTAATGGAGGGATTTGAGGAGCTCGAGCTTGACCACCCTACAGGTGAAGGGGATAATCAGCTAGGGCTTGCTCTGAGGACTCCATGTCTATGTCGGAAGGAGTACATCAAGCTTCCAAACTGGACGCCTCCGCCGCCTCCGCCGCCTCCGGCGAGTCAGGGACTCCGCCTCCTCCTCCTCCTCTGGCGAGTGATCAAGGCACTGCACCTCCTTCTCCAGCTCCTCCGGCGCGTGAGGCCACTCCGCCTCTTCCTTCGCCTGCTTCGGCGCGTCGGAGCACCCCACCTCGTCAGCAACGGCGGAAGACAGACGCCGCCGCTCCGGCTCCTCCTACGCTTCGGAGCACTCCGCCTCCTTCTCCGCCTCGTAAGCAACAACGGAAGAGAGACGCCGCTGCTCCGGCAGCTAGCAGTACAAGAAGAGGCGGGAGGCGGCAATACAGATACGGTCCATCTCTCAAGACTCCGAAAAAGTTACCATATGAGAGGACCGAGAAGGAAAACGCAGAGATCTGTGAAGCCCAAGTGAGGGAATTTTTGCAAAGAAACCTCCACCTCCGAAGCAGACGATAGATCCGGTGAAAGCGAAGCGCACTATCGATGCCCTGAAGCGACCACGGCGCCTCCGCCGGATTCCAACTATGTCCGTGTTCTTAAAAATAGTATATGCAGATGTGCAGTGGTCGGGAACTACTTTCAGTGATAAAAGGTTAGCAGAATGAAGAAGTTGGAAAAAAAATCCCCAGGTCGGTGAACAGGCGAACCAGTCATGCCCCCCGCTCAAGGTGTCTAGCGATATCGTCGCTAATCTGCCGGGGATGGTGCCCGGTACCAATCCTTGTGATTACCTGGGCGATGATCTAGAGTTTGAAACAATGGAGGTGGACGAATTCAGATACCAATACGGGAAGCCTCTTGTCAAAGATGGTCGTCCTCCTCTATAAACGATGATGTGAAGATTCCATGATTGGTACATGAAAACCTGTAGGGAGTCTGGGAAGGATACTTTGCAGCTGAGAATTAAAGAGGAGCACGACCTCGTTGGAATGGATCTGTTGTCTGTTGAATTTGACGAGTTATTCCAGTTATACAATCAAAAGGCCCTCGACAAAACACTCGTGACTTGCTACTGTCTGTAAGTACTACTTCTGTAATTAAGTCTCTGTATATAGCTCAGCTCTTTCATTGCATGTGTATATATAATTATCCTCACTGTATTATGCAAATTGAAAATCGTCGAATGCAGAAAAGCACAAATCTATGACATTGGGTTCATTAATGCAAATGTCATACATGAATGGACGGTTAAAAAGAATGTCAAAGAAACCGAGGACAACTTGCTACAATCATTGCTCAAAAATCAAAACAAAGATAAAATACTCTTTCACTTGTTACAACTTCAAGTGAGTGTTACTGTCTTGTGCATATTCGGTTTCCCTTATTACTCGAGGTTGTAGTAATGTAATTGATGAGTTATGCATGCGTGCGCAGGTTCCACTTTATTCTCCTAGAGATTAAGCTTGAGCGGGGAGTAGTAACCGTCTTAGACTCGAGACGAAAAGATCTCGAGGACTATGCGGACATGACTCAAATGCTCCAGAAGTAAGTTCAGTCAATCATTAACGCACCATATCGGCAACTTTGTTCAGTTCCTGATATCAAGTAATTATTTTCTTTGTCTCGCAGGGTTTGGAAAGAGTTCATCGTAATTGCTCCGGGACTGCCGAGCGAGCTGCGATTTACACACCCGATAGTAAGTACTAGCTACTACCTAGTTCCGCGCATCTCCCATTGATTCTAACTAGTTTCATCAATACCATTTAGCATGCTTGCTTATCAGTTTGATTGACCTCTATTTTTCCTACAGTGCTTGTGGCAGGAAGCCGAGAATGATTTTTGTGGATACTATGTTTGCGACTTCATCCGCCACTCGACCTGTGAGCGGGGCTACCCTGAAAAACAATGTGAAGTACGTAAGCAAAAATATTCACAATTTTATTTTATTACCATCATTTGTGTTGAGTTTTATTCATATACATGTATTGACCCTCTTCTTCAATTTAGATCTGGCAGATGCGGGATGAACTCCTACCACAAGATCACATACGAGCAATTCAAGAGGAATTGTCGGGATTCTTTCTTGACCACGTCATCAATAAAGACGGAGAATACCATGTGGAATTTGACATTAGATGTTAGGCATTGTAAGAGATCTTATATTGTATATATGTAGCTAGTAGCGTCGGATAGATATACGAAAACTAGTTGTTCGACAAATCTCTCGGAGAAAGAGAGGTGCACTCCTCTCTGTATATGTTCATGACGATCTTGTGTAATTAATGGTTCCTTCATTTGCTTACTAGCTAGCGTGTCGAGTTATCTCTATACGTATAGTAGTTAGCGTCGACAAAGCACGGAGATAAGAGAGGTCACTTCTCTCTATTAGCTAGCTAACACAATATATGAAACCCCTAAATTAACCCTCCAAAACCCCCTAAACCCCCCCCCCCTTAAAAAAACAAACAAAAACCCCTGCTCCTACCAGCTGCTGACACATGGATGCCTTTTGGTCCCGGTTGGTATTACCAACCGGGACTAAAGGTGCTCCTGCATGGGCGCCTCGCAGCGGCCACGTGGAGCCCCTTCTGTCCCGGTTCGTAAGAGAACCGGGACTAAAGGTTTTGGACTTTAGCACCGACCCTTTAGTCCCGATTCCAGAACCGGGACTAATGGGCCTCTGAAACCGAGACAAATGGCCCGTTTTCTACTAGTGGTAGTAATCCAGTCAAGGTATGTCTAGGGAAAGAACGCGGCATCACAACCTAAAGTGGAAGCTATAGAGGCTGCCATGACTTGATCAACATGCATTGGGATGAAATTCGTTTTTTGAAAGTTGATTGATAGACCCGTGGCTAGGAGAAGTCTTCAAGAATTCTTTTTAGATGTTGTGCAGACGAATTAGAAGCTTTGGCAATGATCAACGTGGCGGCGTAGTATTGTAGGGTCACATGTGGTAGATGGTGATAGAGCGGGTGGCAAACATTATTTGGGTTTTGTTTCTGGATTATGAGTTGTTGAAGGATGTCCGCAGTTATGATGAATAGGTAGGGAGGAACTGGATTGCCCTGCTGTAGATCATGTTTGCAAGGGTAACAGATGCATGTGCATTTCAGTGGAAAACAAACTTCACTTAGTCAAATCAAGACTTATTAAAAAAAATCATAGCAAAAACACTATATACATAGCTCACAAAAGTGGATCATGCGTTACACTACTTAATCAATGACAAGTTAGTCCGGACAAATCATCTCAGTGCAACTGTTTACGCATTTTTTTGAGATAGTGTTCCGTAAGTTTACTTTTGGCATTGGCGATCAGATTCAGCTGGGGATATAACTCCAAGGCTCGGAAACGAGCACACAACGGAGCACCCAACAAAGTGTAACATCGTCACTCACAACATATATACAGAAAACAGCTCCACCTAGTCGAATCCAGGCCTAACAAAACAAAACAAATCAAATCAAGTTAGCAAAGCAGCGGAGCCGCCAATCTTACCTTGTAGGAGTACACTATAGCGTACTGAAGTGGACGGTATACGTTACACTAATTATTAATTAATGATGATCACTTAGTCCGCCAAGTCCTCTAAGTGTAAACATCAAGAATATATTAGTAGTAGTACTACACTAATTAATTAATGGTCACTTAGTCCGGCAAGTCCTCTTTAGCGGCATCAGGAAAATATTATTTACGCTTGCAGGAACACTATATATTCCGCAGGGAGCTTGGTTAGTTGCAGTTCATCACAAGCCATCTACCTACACGGCTACACGTGTAGAATAACGCACGCACACACACATGGCTCCTCACGCTCTCTCTTGGATTAGTGTGTCTCTGCTCATCTTCTTGGCGTCGTCGTCATGCGCTGCGGCGAGGGGCGCCCGGGCACCCAAAACCACTGACCCGACGGCCGGGTTCACGGCGGTGAGGCTCGACGAGCGCAACTTCGCCCTGCAGCGGCCGTTTGACGAGGCAACCGGCGCCCGGTACAGTTTTGATGGCACCGTGCGGAAGCTGTGGGTGCTCTCCTCCGACAAACCCCATGCCCGCCAGAGCCATACGAGCCCAAGAACTGAGATCAGGATGGCAGTACGTGTCAGCTATTACTACTTCTACTTAACATGTGCTCACTCCGTCCCATATTATATTATGGGACGAAGTAGTATTTGGGTATATATAATCAGAGATCTTATTGGTTGCTTCTGCTATTCTTCTACCTGCAGGGATACGACTACAGCTCTGGCGTGTGGCAGTTTGAGGGCCACGGCTACGTCCCCTCAGGCACGACCGGGGTGTCCATCATGCAGGTGTTCGGCGCCGGCGAGACAGCCACCACCCTCATGCTGCACGTCTACAACGGTGGGCTGCGGTACTACGACCGCCAGGTCGTGGAAGACGACATCTATGACAGATGGTTCCGGCTTAACGTGGTCCACGACGTCAAGGCGTCGACGGTGACTGTGTACATCGACGGCAAGCAGAAGCTGCACGTCCATGGCCGTGGTGGCGACTCACATTACTTCAAGTTTGGTGTGTACGCGCAGAACCATGACTCCAGGTGCATGGAGTCTCGCTGGAAGGGGATCAGGATCCTCAAGAAAGAGTGACACATTGGTTCGATCAGATTTTATGGCCGATTACATTTTTTTCTTGTATATAATATATTTATGTTGTTGCCTTATATATCATAGTGGCTGTGTATTGTTTGTGGACTTATGATATGTACTAGTACATATGAGGCTGAGTATATATGTTATTTGTTTGTGGTAATTTAGTTTTTCTTTAATGTCCCGATGATGTTTTAGATTAGATGTGAAAATAATATTCGCTACAGAATGCGTACACAGTTAGCATGTGTACATGAATAAGTTTGTAACTAATAATGTAAAAATATATCCTGAGAATGGAAATAAATTACAATAAACCAAATTTTAACAAATCACACCCGCAGCAAATAAAATATTCTACTGACTCTGTGCTTGATTAGAAAGCGTATGAATTTTGTCTGAAGTCAAACAGTGTAAAGTATGACAACATTTTTAGTAAAAAATATTAACAACTACAATATTAATTAATTAGATATTACAAAAATATTTATTGTATATTTAATGATATTATTTTGGTATTGTAATTTCAACCAAATCCTTGATGCAATATGCTTTAATAACCTGATGATGCATGTGAAAACAATATTCGTCACAGTACGCATACATAGTTGCCATTTTTGCAGATGTATACTTAGTAAATAATATTAAAAATGGAACGAATATTGTTCCTCGGAAATAGTCCGGTTTCTAAGCAGTGTATGTTAAAACTTTTGTGAAACATTCTCAAATTTACAACAACAAATTGATGTCATATATGAGGGAACCATGCCAAGTTTCATGTTTTTCAAATTTTTACCACAACAAATTGATGTCATATAATGTCACAATTTTTTATATCACAAACATTTTTGAATCGGCGAACATTTTTTGAAATATTGGAACAATTTTTTTAAAATTCACAAACATTTTTTGAATCAGCAAACATTAAAAAAAATTGGAACAATATCTAAAATTCATGAACATATTTTTTTTGAATTCATGAATGTTTTTGAATTTTGTGAACAATTTTTTATTTTAGAAAGATTTTAATAGAAAGCGGGCGGAAATCTAAAAAAATATCAAAAAACCTCATTTTTGCAACAAAGAAACGTTGAAAACCAATATAAATATATTAGAGCATCTCCAACAGCCGCGCTATATAAGCGCCGCGCCACAAATTAGTGGTTTTTAGCGCGCGCGCAATAGGTAAACTAGCTCCAGCGGAGGCGCAATTACCGCGCGCGCGGCATAAAGTGTTCAGCATGGGAGGCGGTGGCATTGGCGGCATGGGAGGCAGTGGCATTGGTGGCTTCAGAGCTACCATGGGCGGCATGAGTGGTATGGGTGGTTTCGGAGCTACCGTGGAGGCCATGAGAGGCATGGGTGGCTTCGGAGTTACCATGAGAGGCATGAGCTTTGCGTCTCTCATGGGAGGTATGGGAGCACCTCTGGGCGGAATGCCTTCCGGTGTGCCTCATCACACACCTTCCGTTGACGATCTTGCCAACACCATCCGAGCTCCCGATGACGATGCAGTGCTTCAAAATGAAGAGGAGAAGGAAGAATCGTCTTCGGATGAGGAAGATGAATCGGAGGAAGAGGAGTACGAAGATGAGGATGAGGCATGAAGTGCCATTCGTTTGTGTGAACTTTGTCATGAACTTCGGATTTTGAACTTGGTTGGATGATGTTGTGGGCATGAATTTGAAATTTTATGTCATGAACTTGTTTGGGTTTATGTTTTTGTTTTCATGTTTCAAACATCATCATCTCCAAAACTCCATATGGCAAGCGCCAGCTGCTCACGCGCGCTGCGGTTTTAGCGCGCCTGCTGGAGCGGCTCGCAAACGCTAAAATTTACAGCGGCTGCTGGAGCAAGCGCACCGAGCCGCGCTAAAACAGGCGATCCTCACGCTGCAAATGGGTTTTTAGCGCGCCGCACGTAGCGTGGCTGTTGGAGATGCTCTTAGGAAAGCCCAGTAGCGCTCGTTGTCCTAGTTGGGCAAGGAAAAAATCATGATTGCAGGAGGAAGGGTGCGCATTTCCTCGCTGTTGAGTATAGTGATTATTAGGAAAGTTAGGATAGTGTAGGATATTATTCTACCTTGCCTTATACTTCAAGATAATTATGTACTCCTATATATATGCTCACGAGCCTCAAGCAATACAACGAACTATTCCATCAAACCTCTCTCTTCTTTCTAACATGGTATCAGCCTAATCTCGATCCAAACCCTAGCCGTCGTCGTTTCCGCTCCGCGCGCCGCCCCCGGGGCGGTCGGCCTTCATGACCGCCGCCGGGGGTCGCGCCGCCCGTACCTAGGGTTCGTCCGCCAGTCGTGTTTACCAGCTGCCCTAGAGAGTCTTTTTTCCCGATCGCTTGATCCGGATTTTTTTGTCCGTCGCCAATCGTTTTGACCGGTGTTTCTTTTTGGTTTTTCGATCTAAGATCGGTTTGAGTCACCCATCGTCTGTCGATCTTTTGCACGCATCTGCTTCAACCTTGACAATGACTACACGCTAGCACGCGGCTACTCTGGAACTCCCGCGTACATACGCGCGTCGTTCCGGCCCGGCATGCATCCACCGAGATCGGCTACTGCGGCGGCCGCTCGCAGCCTCTTGCGCTAGCCCGTCGTCCGGCAACGGAGTGGCCTCTGGCCGCTCCCACGCGGACGTTCGCTCGCATGCGCGCATGGTCTGCTGCTCAGTTGCCCACGCAGATCCACCGATCCAATCATGGAGGCTTGTGCCCGTGCATGCAGGTGTTTGCATGTGGTGCATCCTCTAGGAGATCCAGTGAAAATCGTCTGGTATACAGTATACGTGCTTCTTCTCCAATTGAGCAGTGGCTGCCGCTGCGTTGTCCCTTCGGACCGCAGCGTCGTCGCACCATGGGTTTTCCCCGGCTGTATCGATCCGCGTGCTGCCGCTGCGTCGCCTCTTCGGACCGTAGTACCGCGGTCCACGGTCTACCATCATCCCGATGTCGTCCGCTCCAGAACGTTCTCGTGGCTGCACCGACCCTCGCGCTGCCGCTGCGTCGCTCCGTCGGGCCGTAGCGAGCGTGACACGCGGTCCATGCCGCCATCCCGTGGTTCTCCCCGCGGCTGCACCGACCCGCGCGCTACCGATGCGTCGCCCTTTCGGGCCGTAGTGCCGCGGCCCGCAGTCGACCGCCGCCCTGAGGTCGTCCGCTCCAGGCCGTCCCCGAGGCTGCATTGACCCTCGCGCTGGCGCTGCGTCGCCCCGTTGGGCCATAACAAGCGTGGCACGCGGTCCCTGCAACCGCCCAGAGGTCTTCCCCGCCGTCGCCCCGACCAACGCGCTGTCGCCGCATCGCCCCTTCGGGTCGTAGCGTCGCGGCGCGCGGTCCACTTCGCCGTCCCCGCGCGTCGACTTCTACGTGGTATGTGTCGCGCCTCCTTCCTAGGCGCGGGAACGCCACCGTCCGCGCCGGTCTTCGTCACGCTGTCGGGTTCTTCCTCGCATACTTCGAGCAATACAACGAACTATTCCACCAAACTTCTCTCTTCCTTCTAACACTCGCTACTCCCCTCGTAGGTCGAGGAATAGGAGATCCCCTCCATGACTTCTTTGGGTTGTCACAGTGGCGGAGCTTCATGGGGTCAACCTTGGCCACCCACCACCCCAGCCCATGAAGAAATCTCCTAATACTCTTTAGTATTTGGGCCATAAGTGCGGTAAAACAACCCAAACCTCGTAATTTTGCCCACCCTCAGCCCTTTCCCCTTCAAAGATTTGGCCTTAGCTCCGCCACTAAGTCATCACATTTCTATATGAATCCATCATCAGATGCCTTGAGTAAATATTAATTGAACCTGGCCTCGTTTTATCCCATGCTCTGGATCAACCCGTCACCTCTCCTCGTCGTGCCCAGACGGTGGCACCTCTCTGCAATGTACCTCCTCGCTGCATTGCAAGGATGAAGGAGGCAATGGTTTGCTTCATCACCGGCAATCGCAGGGCCACCGAGGTAGCCCACTGTGTAAGGACAACCCCAATCATCATAGTGTACTGCGTGTACATGAAAGATCATGGTGATGCTAACAATTTCTCCTAAAACATCCCCGAGAATAATAATTGAATAAATTTCAACAGAGAAGCTGATATTACAGGGAAGAACGCTAACGGGTCGCCATTCTCAAAGAGGAAGGTGCTAACGCTGGAAGTGGCAATGGGGTACACTGTCATTGCCATGATGCCAATCCCCGTCGTGCAGTCGGATCTTCCTAAACCGGCTAAAAAGGTATTTTAGTTAGTTTCCTACTTATTTTTCTGCTCGTTATTTTTTCAGCCCGCACATTTCGGAAAACTGCCGCACTTAGGGGCATTTTTTCTGCCGGTTTTCATGAAACCGGTTGTAATCAAAGTTTTAAATAGCCAGCTATAGAGGTTTGAGCAAGGTGTCACTAAATAGTATTCATGTGTGATTGTTCAATAAGATTACAAAATAGCGACCTATAGCCCCGCTATGGCCGCGCTATAGTTGTTTGAGCAGGGTGCCACTATTTAAAAACTATGGTTGTGACGAGGAATCAAAATTCGATTTATTAGTAGTGAAAGAAGTACATACTGGGAACGTACTTTTATAAACTAATCCATATGTATATTTATGGTTTTCAAGTATACTCCTTGCAGCGCCTCCTACTCCGCCAGGTCCGCGTCCGGCGCGACCGCCCTGCCAGCGGTGACCTGCTCCTCCGCCTGCAGATGCTCCTGGAGGAGGTTGTGGTTGTAGTTGGCGTCGGCCTGCGCCTCCTGGAACTGCTACTCCCGCACCATGTCCATATGATGGGTACAGGCCTCGCCGATGGTCATGGTGCAATACACCGGCGAGGGTGGAGCGGAGGAGGAGGGTGCCGCGGAAAAAGAGGAGGGTGGCGCTGGCTCGTCATCGGAGGCGTCCTCCATTTGCACGTCCTCTGGCTGGCTGCTGGCCTGCCAGTCGGCAGCAATGGCGGCCATGGCCTTCTTCTACTCCAACGTAAGCCTGTCCAAGAGAGTTTTGGCCGCGGGGGGATCTATGGCGGGGAGTGGTGGGTTGACTGTGGCTATGGCCGGGGCAGTGGTTTATATAGCACCGGCGGGCGGTAGTTGAACGGACGAGTAGCGTCGGAGGAGACGCCTCGGCAACCGCGTGCCATCAATACGGGCGGCAGACGGACGGACGGGCGGCCGTCGTGTCGTTTGAACGTGCGGCAGTCGCTTGCACTGGGAAGTGGCGCGGGCGGCGCTCTCTCGACCGGCACCCCGCTTCAATGCCGGCGCCAGTGACTGGTCGCGTTCGCTCTGGGCGGGCATGAATGCGGGCGCTGACGATCAGGAGCGGCGCTGACCTAAAACACGAGAGAGGGTGATGGGTTTTTGGTGGGCCAGGGCGGTCAGAAACGGGCTTGGGATCGGTCCGGACTCCCACAAACCTCCCCCACTTTTGTCTCCAGTTTGCGGGAGAAATCGCGTCCGAACCGCGCCACGGACCGATGCAGGCCCGCGTCGGATGGCTTCCACGGTCCGGACCGTTGCGGGAGATTTGCGGGTCGGTGTTGGAGATGCCTTAACAATACTTATGCAAGACTACACTTTTACTTTCACTGAGCAAAGGGAGTAATGATGTGATGCTCATGGTAATATATTGCAACGAAATCACGAAGTACTCCAACATTACAACAGCGATGCATGCATCCTGACAACAGGTCATAACAAGAAAACTAAATTTGCGGCAACAATAGTACACCCTATATTGCCACACAGTACTTTCTCACTGCAATATTCCCATGCATGTACCACAGCAATATTTTGTTTCTGCTGCAGTAACCTGCATGTCACATTGCAAGCTAGAGAATTATTAAGTACTAGCTAATGCTAAAAGTAAGTGAAGGGAAACCGTACGTGGCAATGAAACTGCCACGGATTATTCGTCGTTGCAATACTGCCATAGGAAGGTCGATCATCATTCTGCCAGAAGAGTGGAGTTGGCGGTGATGGCGCCGGCAAAGACAGCGTCACAGCCGCCGCTCTGGCAGCCTGCACCGCAATAGCCCGGGCCGATGCCACAGGATCCCCACTTGCTACAACAGTAGTTGTTAGTGCAAACCCTGCCGCCGGCGTCCTTGCCGCACGGCTTGTCGGTGCTGCAAGCACCGCTCTGGCAGCCACCGCCGCAGAACTCGGAACCTAGGCCGCAGAATCCCCACTGGCTGCAGCAGAGGTTGTTCGGGCATAGCTTGCCGCCGGACTGGCTGCCGCACTTGATGTCGGCGCGGCAGGGGCCGCCCTGGCAGCCGGCGCCGCAGTACTCGGCTCCGAAGCCGCAGTGCCCGTACTGGCTGCAGCAGTGGTTGTTGGGACACGTCGCCCCGCCGGCCTGGCTGCCGCAGCGCTTGCTGGTCCAGCAGGCGCCGTTCTGGCAGCCCTTGCCGCAGTAGTCGCCGCCCATGCCGCAGTACCCGTACTGGCTGCAGCAGAGGTTGTTGGGGCACTCCATGTTGCTGCCCTGCTCGCCGCACCTCTGGGCCTGCGCGGTCGCCGCGGCGAAGGCGAGGAAGACAGCCGCGCCGAGCGTAAGGGCCATGGTGCTCATCATCTTTCTCATTATTTCTCTTGGTGCTGGTTGTGCAGTTGTGTGGTGGAGTAAACAGGCCCTGATCCCCTCTTTATATAGGGGTTCTGACTACAGTCCAGTTCGACGTGGCAGCTCGCCATGCATGAGCCGCAGACACGTGTTCTCCCATCGTCAACGGAATTAACCTGATCGAGGAGAGTACCCGTTAATGCATGTGATGTGATGCCAGATCCGTTTTTGATGGACGCGGCAGTACGATTACGTACTTGTGTATGAAGTTTAGTGCTTGCATGAGACATGCATGGAGCGCGGGCTATTAGAGTAGTTAGGACTAGTACACATACGTACTGTATATATGCATTAATGCATGTGATTACGTGTATCGAAACTTCGTCGTCCTCATCCACAGAAGCAGCGTCCCGACGGACACGTCGCGTGCATATATAGCATCTGACCTGATCGTCGTGAACTCTGAGAAACGTTGTGCTCTGCGTCCATGCATTATGTTATCCGGATCTTATCTTCTCTTTTCTTTTCATGAGAGCACGAACTATGATGCGAGATGTAGTTTTGAGAGTCGTGGGCGCGTGACACGCATGGGCATGGAGAGCAATGCATTCACGTGATCATTCAATGGCAATGCATGGCAGTGGCATCTCGCATCGGATATCCTTCTCTCCTTTTTTTGCGGTATGAGAAATTAGCTAGGTTCTTATTATATTTACATTTTACCACATCCATCAACAAAAAGATGACCAAACGCAAAGGAAGACTCAGTTTTGTTACGAGTGTTGCAATGGTAAGAGCAACTCTATTCACAAAAAAAAAAGGTAAGAGCAACTCTAGCAGAGTCGTCATTGGGTGATCGTCATCCGTCACATAGAGGTCGTGGCAGGTGTGGGCAAACACAGAGTCACCATAATGCGGCCTTCAGATCTTTTCATTTATTTGATCTTTTTTTTTTGTCGTTGTCTTCATAAAAAGCAATGACAATTTAAGCTTAAATTAGACATAGCAATTAAATGCATGTTTCAACATGGTACATTAATAAAAACTATAATAGTGGTCAAAATCTGCTTATTTAATTAGCAACTACAAATGTTGTTTAACGGCATTTTTCAACCTAAGCAATGTCATTATTCGAGCGACATTGCTACATATACGATCTACACTACTAGGTGGTCAGCGCCCCATGACTGCCATCGACATCTTCCTCCTCCTCCGTGGACGAGATATCCTCCATCCAAGCGTAGGGGTCGGACTCACGAGCGGTAACCGCAAGCTACCAATTTCCTCCTAGTCGGTGTGTGTGGGCCATACTGCCGGATGATCCATGCCTCGTTGTGAGCTTGGAGGGTGGTGAGCTCGAGCACGTAGTTGATCGAGACCTTGGGCTTCGGTTGGGCCGCAATGGGGGCGGCGTCGTTCACCCGGACGAGGGGCCGGTTGGGCCGACGGGGACGGCGTCCTCCTCCTCCTCCTCCTTCACCTAGACGAGGGGGCAGTCTCCCCCCGTGGTCGTTGCCAACGCCACGGAATGCATTGGGTTTATCGCCGCCACAACAGGAGGAGCCGACGACCGCCATGGTTGGGGAGTGTTAGCCCCGTAGTTGCAAGGCATCTACGAAGGGACATTCCGCTCTGCTGGCCCGTTCAGCCAATAGGTTGCATTTCAATGTGACACCATTATCCCTAAGAGAGGAGGAGTTGATAGGGGGGAGGCGAGGAGAAGGAGATGGGAGATGAGGGGTGGCGGCTAGGGCTTGGGGGATGGGCACGTCGGGCATTTATAGCCAGGGATGAAGTCGTGTGGCCATCCGAATGACCGCCTTGGGAATCGAGGGAAGCGGTGGCTGCCATTAATGGCTTGGTGGTTACAGGTCACATTGCCCCACTCCTAGTGATTAATCGGGACACGGATATGCATGTATGGACGGTGCCACACTTCAAACCCGGACGTGGCACGAGGCAGGAGAAGCTGAAACTTCTCTCCCGCACTAACGGTTGTTTAAGGAGCGAGCTTCATATTGACCTCCCGGCGTTCAAATATGGAGGCTACAAGGTCGTTTAAGGAGCGAGCTCCATAAATTATGTCGATCGGTACCCACATGGCGACTATGTTAGAGTGTCATTTTGTCTCAATATCACTAGATTAGCAGTTATTATGCCGATCAGTGCCATATGATGGCTCTGCTAGAGTTTATCTAAGCAGTTGTGATCCATGTTGGTTTACTTGGCCGAAGTAATAATTTTTCTTTTTGCGGGTGGCCGAAGTAATATTTTTGGTGGAGAGATGTTGTTATATTGTACAGGGCCTTTGAAGGACTGGCTAACTTCACGCTCGGAGATGGTAAATCAATCCTATTTGGAAAGAATAAATGGAATTCACCCTAGCTTTATGCTCACTAGTAGAACGCTCGTGCGTTGCTACGGGCTACCATGCATGTAAATGAATCAAACAAATGGTTAAGGTTGTCCCAAAGGTCGAATCTCATTTCTTCTTCATACGTCTGGGCGTGTTTCGACACTAAAGGGGTGCCTAGTGGGCTCCCCAAATCCACTATATATGTGGGGGACAAATATAGTTGTCCGGACTATCTGCCATGTTATCTTCAACACACGATCCCACAAAAACCCTCCCCTTCTCACTCGGTTTCCCACCATAGCGAGACATTTCTTGCTAGAGCCCTCTCCTTTAAAACCGGATGGTGCCCACTTCACCTTCGCTATGGCGCCCTCTCTTTTTCACACTGTACTTTCCATGGACCGCCAAGGAGGAGTGCCCCGCCAACCGCACCCCTCTCCGCACTGATCCCCTCCCAATGCCTCATGTAGCTAAATGACAGTGATCCTCTTTGTATATATCCATTTTCTCCAAGTATAGTCTTTCTTTGTTGTTTTATGAGCATTAAGATCAAGGTTTATGCCAGAAAATAGCAAACATGGTGCTTTTCTTACAAATTTATGGTCTAGATGCTGACATAGTTGCACAAAATTCTTGTTCAATCGAGAGTCCATATGTCTCGATTGGCTGCACCTACAAATCAACCCTGACAGCTGCAAGAAAGCTAATTTTCAAGTGTAGTACTCCCTCCATAACATAATATAAGATGTTTTTTTGACAGTATGACAGTGTCAAAAAACGTCTTATATTATGTTACAGAGAGTACAATCAAGCATGGTATCAAAAGATATCACCTAATTAAGAAAAAATATTCCAATGTGGAAGTACTTTCATCTTCAGAAGTTTCACATGAGGATCTTTTAACTTAGACTCAAAATCCATCAAATTCCAAGCAAATCATCCGACCAGCATGTTCAGATTGTAAACACGGACCACCGGCAATGAACAATAGAAATAAAACACAGACCACATGAACAGTGATGACCCACAAGTATAGGGGATCTATCGTAGTCCTTTCGATAAGTAAGAGTGTCGAACCCAAAGAGGAGCAGAAGGAAATGACAAGTGGTTTTCAGCAAGGTATTCTCTGCAAGCACTGAAATTATCGGTAACAGATAGTTTTGTGATAAGATAAATCATAACGGGTAACAAGTAATAAAAGTAAACAAGGTGCAGCAAGGTGGCCCAGTCCTTTTTATAGCAAAGGACAAGCCTGGACGAACTCTTATATAAAGCAAAGCGCTCCCGAGGACACATGGGAATTGTCGTCAAGATAGTTTTCATCATGCTCATATGATTCGCGTTGTTACTTTGATAATTTGATATGTGGGTGGACCTGTGCTTGGGTGCTGCCCTTCCTTGGACAAGCCTCCCACTTATGATTAACCCCTCTCGCAAGCATCCACAACTATGAAAGAAGAATTAAGGTAAACCTAACCATAGCATGAAACATATTGATCCAAATCAGCCCCTTATGAAGCAATGCATAAACTAGGGTTTAAGCTTCTGTCACTCTAGCAACCCATCATCTACTTATTACTTCCCAATGCCTTCCCCTAGGCCCAAATAATGGTGAAGTGTCATGTAGTCGACGTTCACATAACACCACTAGATGAAAGACAACATACATCTCATCAAAATATCGAACGAATACCAAATTCACATGATTACTTATAACAAGACTTCTCCCATGTCCTCAGGAACAAACGTAACTACTCACAAAGCATATCCATAATCATAATCAGAGGAGTATTAATTATCATTAAGGATCTGAAAATATAATCCTCCACCGGATAAACCAACTAGCATCAACTACAAGGAGTAATCAACACTACTAGCAACCCACAGGTACCAATCTGAGGTTTTGGGACCAAGATTGAATACAAGAGATGAACTAGGGTTTGAGAGGAGATGGTGCTGGTGAAGATGTTGATGGAGATTGACCCCCCCCCCTCGATGATATGATCGTTGGTGATGACGATGGCGATGATTTCCACCTCCCGGAGGGATGTTTCCCTGGCACAACAGCTCCACCGAAGCCCTAGATTGGTTCTGCCCAGGTTCTACCTCGAGACGGCGGCGCTTCGTCCCGAAAGCTTCCTTCTGATTTTTTCCAGGTCAAAACACACCATATAGCCAGAGATGGGCACTAGAGGCCTGCCAGGGGGCCCACAAGGACGGGGGCGCGCCCAAGGGGTAGGGCGCGCCCTCCAACCTTGTGGCTGGCTGGTGGCTGATACGTCTCCAATGTATCTATAATTTTTTTATTGTTCCATGCTGTTATATTATCAATCTTGGATGTTTTATAATCATTTTATAGACATTTTATGTCATTTTTTGGTACTAACCTATTGACATAGTGCCAAGTGCCAGTTGCTATTTTCTGCATGTTTTTTACATCGCAGGAAATCAATATCAGACGGAGTCCAAATGCAACGAAACTTCGCGGAGATTTTTTTTACCAGAAGGAACATAATGGGCCCTGGCTGCGCCTGGGGGGTGCCTCGAGGAGGGCACAACCCACCAGGGCGCGCCGGGCCTCCCGGCGCGCCCTGGTGGGTTGTGCCCACCTCGGGTGCCCCCCGGACCGCCTCTTTGCTCTATAAATACCCCAATATTCCCAAAACCCTAGGGGAGTCGATGAAATATTCATCCAGCCGCCGCAGAGTCCAGAACCACCAGATCCAATCTAGACACCATCTCGGATGGGGTTCACCACCTCCATTGGTGCCTGTCCGATGATGCGTGAGTAGTTCTTTGTAGACCTTCGGGTCCATAGTTAGTAGCTAGATGGCTTCATCTCTCTCTCTGAATTCTCAATACAATGGTCTCTCGGAGATCCATGTGATGTAACTCTTTCGCGGTGTGTTTGTTGGGATCGATGAACTTTGAGTTTATGATCAGATCTATCTTTTTATATCCATGAAAGTATTTGAGTTTCTTTGATCTCTTTTATGCATGATCTCTTATAGCCTCGTATTCTTCTCGGATATTTTGATTTTGTTTGGCCAACTTGATCTATTTATCTTGCAATGGGAAGAGGTGCTTTGTAGTGGGTTCGATCTTACGGTGCTTGATCCCAGTGACAGAAAGGGAACCGACACGTATGTATTGTTGCTACCAAGGATAAAACGATGGGGTCTATCTCTACATACATAGATCTTGTCTACATCATGGCATCGGTCTTATTGCATTACTCCGTTTTTCCATGAACTTAATACACTAGATGCATGCTGGATAGCAGTGGATGTGTGGAGTAATAGTAGTAGATGCAGGCAGGAGTCAGTCTACTAATCTTGGATATCTTCATGAGTATTTGAAGTTCTATCAATTTCCTGGATATCTTCATGAGTATTTGAAGTTCTATCAATTGCCCAACAGTAATTTGCTCACTCACCGTTTGCTATTTTTCTCGAGAGAAGCCACTAGTGAAACCTACGGCCCCCGGGTCTCTTTCTCATATTATTTGCCTTTGCGATCTATTTTTCCTTGCATTTATTTTCAGATATATTAAACAAAAAATACAAAAATACATTGCTTCTTCTTATTTCTATTTATTTTATTTGGCGTTCGATCTATCAATCTACTATAATTTATCTCATGTCTGTTTGCCTATCTTGAGGCGTCGTACCCCGGAAGGGATTGATAACCCCTTTAACACGTCGGGTTGCGAGGATTTGTTATCTGTGTGCAAGGGCCGTTTACGTTGTGTTGCTTGGTTCTCCTACTAGTTCGATAACCTTGGTTTCATATCTGAGGGAAATACCTACCGCCACTGTGCTGCATCATCCCTTCCTCTTTGGGGAAATACGGACGTAGCTTCAAGCGACATCAAAAGGAATTTCTGGCGCCGTTGCCGGGGAGGATCTTCAACATATACCATGTTCCTAGTCACAAATCCCATCTCCTCGCAATTTACATTATTTGCCATTTGCCTCTCGTTTTCCTCTCCCCCACTTCACAAAAAATTGCCGTTTTATTCGCCTTTCTTTTCCGTTCGCCGTTTTCTTGCCGGATCTGTTTTTGTGTGCAATCTTGTTTGCCGTTATTATCGTCATGGATAGTTCTTCCTCTATTGCTTGCACTCCCGAGAACGAGGTTCTCAATTTTAAACAAAGGGGAGGAGAAAATTTAAAGGATGCTTGGTATAGAATTTGCAATGCTCATAATAGATCTATCCGTAAGCAATCTACCGTTGTTCTTATTCGTTGTTTTTATGTTGGCATTACCACTTGGTATAGATTCGTCCTTGATACGATTACCGGTGGAAATTTTTTGATGTGTCCTTCTCTTGATGCCTTTAATGCTATGGGGAATTTAATGGGCTCACCACCTCTCATGATTAATGAAACAACTTTGACTCTTGAGCATGTTATGGAAAGACTAGATGCTATTGAAAAGAAAATGCTCAGCGAAGATCTTATGGAAATGATAGATAAAAAGATGCATAATTTTGCCACTAATATTGGGTCAAAAGCGGGAGATATTTTTAAGTTGCT
This sequence comes from Aegilops tauschii subsp. strangulata, assembly GCF_002575655.3. NCBI lineage: Eukaryota > Viridiplantae > Streptophyta > Magnoliopsida > Poales > Poaceae > Aegilops > Aegilops tauschii. Next base: position 433,210,422 of record NC_053035.3, read on the forward strand.
AAAATAAAAGGGCACCGTAATCCATGAAAGAATAGAAGAAAGCCCGTCCCGGATCGATAAATTAGAAGAAATTTTTAGTAATCTAAGCATGGCTTTCACTTCTGCTAAAACTATCGAAAAAACTCCCGTAAAGATTGGCAAAGTTACCAAGAACAAGGGTGCAACTTCTAGTAATAGTAATAAAGAAGATCTTAAGATGATTGGTATTCACCCGGATTTTGTTGAAGTGATAAGAGAACCTTTTTGCAAGAATAGAATTTTTGAGTTTATTCCTAGAAGTGTTGTTATTGAAGATCTTTATGCTAAATCATTGAAGGATTCTAAGTGTTTGATTGAAGAGCTGGACAAAGATGACAAAACTTAGATCCTTGCTTTATGCCTAGCTAAGGGCGTAAAATTATAGCGCTTGTTGGGAGGCAACCCAATGAATAAAATTTATTTTTGATTTTTGTTTTCTGTTCTTGAGTGTTAGCAAAATTATGCTACTGTTATGATTGTGTTTTTTGTGTTTTAATTAGTGTTTGTGCCAAGTAGAACCGATAGGATCTTCCTGGGTGATAGTTGTTTGATCTTGCTGAAAAACAAAAACTTTTGCGCTCATGAAAACAATTCTCATTTTTTTACCAGAAAGTGATTTTGCCCTGATTCTTTTTGCAGAATATTAATATACAAATTACCAGGTCGTCCTAGTTTTTCAGAATTTTTGGAGGTCCAGAAGTTTTCGAAATAGTCAGATTGCTACAGACTGTTCTGTTTTGACAGATTCTGTTTTCTTTGCGTTGTGTGCTTATTTTGATGGCTCTATGGTTTTCTTTGATGAGTTTTTGCCATAGAAAAGTTGGAATACAATAGATATAATGAAAAAACAAAATATGAATTGGTTTGGTACAGTACTTATAGTAGTGGTTTGCTTTCTTATACTAACGGATCTCACGAAGGTTTTGTTGAGTTTTGTGTGATTGAAGTTTTCAAGTTTTGGGTTATTTTATGATGGATGAAGGAATAAAGGATAGAAGAGCCTAAGCTTGGGGATGCCCCGGCATCCCAAGCTATTATCCAAAAATGAGCAACCAACTAAGCTTGGGGATGCCCCCGAGTGGCATCCCCTCTTTCTTCTAACGACCATCGGTATTTTACTCGAAGCTATATTTTTATTCGTCACATGATACGTGTTTTGCTTGGAGCGTCTTGTATGATATGAGTCTTTGCTTGTTTTATTTTGTGTTTTAAGTCTTGATCCCTTGCTGGACACACCTATTCGAGAGAGCCAAAATTATGTCATGACTTGTTAGAATTGCTCTCTATGCTTCACTTAAATTTTTATGAGCTATGGACTTGCTCTAGTACTTCACTTATATCTTTTTGAGCACGGTGTGCTTAGTATTTTTGAAGAAATGCTCTCTTGCTTCACTTAGATTTATTTGAGAGTTAGTAAAATTTTCAAGAAATTCTCTCTTGCTTCACTTAAATTATTTTGAGAGAAAGAAAGAAAAATTATGCTCATGATCTTCACTTATATTTGTTTGAGCTCATGAAAAGCAACACATGAAAATTAGTCCCAAAGTGATAGATATCTAAGAAGGATATAATAAAAACTTTCATGAAGATCATTGGACAAAATAAACTTGATTCTTAGTAATAGTTTTGAGATGTGATGATGTGATATGTGAGTTGTGTTTTTTTAGGGAAAGGACAGTAGGAAAGGCTCCTACTGTGTTCTCATATAAATATGTATAGGGATGTTACATTGTTACATTTTTACAAACATGTTCCTCCCAACTCAGACAAGTTTGGGTTAGGTATGCAAGGAGAAGGTGCTACATTTAGTGTAAGTCAGAAATAAAAGAAGAAATGAAGGCAGGGTGAGCACCCTTAGTCTTATGTTGGAGGAGGCCGAAGTCGTCCTTGAATCTTCTCAACCAACAATCGAAGCTTGGAGAAATTCTTCTGAAATGTTTGTTGTTTATATGTGAGTTGTGTTGATGAGTAATTATGCTTTAGTAAGAATATTGGGTTAAGGTTTGTGATTCCCTATGCAAGCACGAAAGTCAATAGTCATGCAATGAAATTATATCCTACTTGTGGTGCATTATTCGGTGTTAATTATGCTTAATGCTTGCTTATGAGATTATTTGTTTCTTGGTTGGTCGCTTCTCAATCTTTTGCTAGCCTTCACTTTGCACTAATTATGATCTCTACTTGTGCATCCAAAATCCTTTAAACCAGTTTTGCCACATGAGTCCACTATATCTACCTATATGCGGTATTCTTTTGCCGTTCTAAGCAAATTTGCATGTGCCATCTCTAATTTTCAAAATAAACTTCTCTTTTGTGTGTTTGTTTCGCTCGCGGAGCGGTGAGGGGTGGCTAATATTTTCCATGCTAGATGTGTTATTCTCACGATGAGTGTTTATTCACTTGTCATTGCACGAGAGTAAGGCAAAGGTTTTAGGGATGCCCAGTCCTGAAATGAAAAAATGAATTTACTTTATGTTGTCAAATAATAAATTCCTTGGAAAGTGTTGGTATGGAGGGCAACTGTGAAAGTGAAAGTATGGTGGAAAAAGGAATAAACTTTATTTTCTCTTTGGGAACCGCCTATGATATATCTAGCATGGAAAGTGTTGGGAACTCTAAGTCGTTTTCGTTGGTGGGATGGATACACCTCCCAAAATGTTTTTATCTCTAAATTTTTTGCTTTGAGCTTAGGCACCTCTACAAATCCCTACTTCCCTCTGCGAAGGGCCTTTCTTTTACTTTATGCAATTTTTATTTTGAATTTGAGTCTCCATCTTCTCTTATAAAAGCACCAACTAGGAGGCAATATGATCGTACTTAAGTATTGGGTGTAGCTAATATGCGAGTGTGTTTCATGAATGGATCAATGGTTGAGCATGATGGGCTAGGGATAACTTATTTTAGCGTTGATATTTTGAAAGACATGGTTGCTTGTTGATATGCTTGAGTATTTAAATTATCATGTCAAAACTAGACTATTGCTTTGAATCACATAAAAGTCCAATTGTCCATGCTATAAAGAAAAGAACATGATATGACATGTTAGGCAGGATTCCACATCCAAAATTCTGTTTTTATCACTTACCTACTCGAGGACGAGTAGGAGTTAAGCTTGGGGATGCTGATACGTCTCCAACATATCTATAATTTTTGATTGATCCATGCTGTTATATTATCAATCTTGGATGTTTTATAATCATTTTATAGTCATTTTATGTCATATTTTGGTACTAACCTATTGACATAGTGCCAAGTGCCAGTTGCTGTTTTCTACATGTTTTTTATATCGCAGGAAATCAATATTAGACGGATTCCAAATGCAACGAAACTTCACGGAGATTTTTTTGACCAAAAGGAACATAATGGGCCCTGGCTGCGCCTGGGGGGTGCCTCGAGGAGGGCACAACCCACGAGGGCACCCCGGGAGGCCCAGGCGCGCCCTGGTGGGTTGTGCCCACCTCGGGTGCCCCCCGGACCGCTTCTTTGCTCTATAAATACCCCAATATTCCCAAAACCCTAGGGGAGTCGACGAAATATTCGTCCAGCCGCCGTAGAGTCCAGAACCACCAGATCCAATCTAGACACCATCTCGGATGGGGTTCACCACCTCCATTGGTGCCTCTCCGTTGATGCGTGAGTAGTTCTTTGTAGACCTTCGGGTCCGTAGTTAGTAGCTAGATGGCTTCATCTCTCTCTCTGAATTCTCAATACAATGGTCTCTTGGAGATCCATATAATGTAACTCTTTGGCGATGTAACTTTGAGTTTATGATCAGATCTATCTTTTTATATCCATGAAAGTATTTGAGTTTCTTTGATCTCTTTTATGCATGATCTCTTATAGCCTCGTATTTATTCTCCTATATTTGGGTTTTGTTTGGCCAACTTGATCTATTTATCTTGCAATGGGAAGATGTGCTTTGTAGTGGGTTCGATCTTACGGTGCTTGATCCCAGTGACAGAAAGGGAACCGACACGTATGTAATTGTTGCTACTAAGTGAAGGAAATATGCCCTAGAGGCAATAATAAAGTTGTTATTTATATTTCCTTATATCATGATAAATGTTTATTATTCATGCTAGAATTGTATTAACCGGAAACTTAGTACATGTGTGAATACATAGACAAACAAAGTGTCACTAGTATGCCTCTACTTGACTAGCTCGTTGAATCAAAGATGGTTTAGTTTCCTAGCCATAGACATGAGTTTTCATATGATTAACGGGATCACATCATTAGAGAATGATGTGATTGACTTGACCCATTCCGTTAGCTTAGCATTTGATCGTTTAGTATATTGCTATTGCTTTCTTCATGACTTATACATGTTCCTATGACTATGAGATTATGCAACTCCCGAATACCGGAGGAACACTTTGTGTGCTACCAAACGTCACAACGTAACTGGGTGATTATAACGGTGCTCTACAAGTGTCACGGATGGTACTTGTTGAGTTGTCATAGATCAAGATTAGGATTTGTCACTCCGATTGTCGGAGAGGTATCTCTGGGCCCTCTCGGTAATGCACATAACTATAAGCCTTGCAAGCAATGCAACTAATGAGTTAGGAGCGGGATGACGTATTACGGAACGAGTAAAGAGACTTGCCGGTAACGAGATTGAACTAGGTATTGGGATACCGATGATCGAATCTCGGGCAAGTAACATACCAATGACAAAGGGAACAACGTATGTTGTTATGCGGTTTGACCGATAAAGATCTTCGTAGAATATGTAGGAACCAATATGAGCATCCAAGTTCCGCTATTCGTTATTGACCGGAGACATGTCTCGGTCATGTCTACATAGTTCTCGAACCCGTAGGGTCCGCACGCTTAACGTTAGGTGACGATCGGTAATATGAGTTTATGTGTTTTGATGAACCGAAGGTAGTTTGGAGTCCCGGATATGATCACGGACATGACGAGGAGTCTCGAAAGGGTCGAGACATAAAGATCGATATATTGGATGACTATGTTTGGACTTCGGAAGGGTTCCGGGTAATTTCAGACAAATACCGGAGTATCGGGGGGTTACCGGAACCCCCCGGGGAGTGTAATGGGCCTATTGGGCCTTAGTGGAGAAGAGGAGGGGCGGCCAGAGCATGCCGCGCGCCCCCTCCCCCTCTAGTCCGAATTGGACAAGGAAGGGGGGCGGCGCCCCCCTTTTTCCTTCCCCCTCTCTCCTCCTTCCTTCCCTCCTACTCCTACTCTTGGAAGGGTTGAAGTCCTACTCCCGGTGGGAGTAGGACTCCCCTTGGGGCGCGCCTAGGAGGCCGGCCCCCTCCCCCTTCCCCACTCCTTTATATACGGGGGAGGGGGGCACCTCATAGACACACAAGTTGATCAGTTGATCTTTTAGCCGTGTGCGGTGCCCCTGTCCACCATAATCCACCTCGGTCATATCGTAGCGGTGCTTAGGCGAAGCCCTGCGTCGGTAGCATCACCATCACCGTCATCACGTCGTCATGCTGACAGAACTCTCCCTTGAAGCTCTGCTGGATCATGAGTTCGTGGGACGTCACCGAGCTGAACGTGTGCTGAACTCGGAGGTGCCGTGTGTTCGGTACTTGGATCGGTTAGATCGTGAAGACGTACGACTACATCAAACGCATTGTCATAACGCTTCTACTTATGGTCTACGAGGGTAGTTCGGAGTCCCGGATATGATCACCGGACATGACGAGGAGTCTCGAAATGGTCGAGACATAAAGATTGATATATTGGATGGCTATATTCGGACACCGGAAGAGTTTCGGGTGATCTCGGAGAAAACCGGAGTGCCGGGGGTTACCGGAACCCCCCGGGGGCTAATGGGCCTTGATGGGTCCTTGTGGAGAGAGAGAGGGGCCGACCAAGGCAGGCCGTGCGCCCCCTCCCCTTGAGTCCGAATAGGACAAGGAAGGGGGCAGCGCCCCCTTGCCTTTCCCCTCTCCCACTCCTTCCTTCCCCCTCCTAGTGGGACTAGGAAAGGGGAGTCCTACTTCCACTAGGAGGAGGACTCCTCCTCTTGGCACACCCTCCTAGGGCCGGCCGGCCTCCCCCTTGCTCCTTTATATACAGGGGCGGGGGGCACCCAAAGACACACAAGTTGATTGTTCCAAGCCGTGTGCGGTGCCCCCCTCCACCATAATCCACCTCGGTCATATCGTAGCGGTGCTTAGGCGAAGCCCTTCGTCGGTAGAAACATCATCACCGTCATCATGCCGTCGTGCTGACGGAACTCTCCCGCGAAGCTCTGCTGGATCGGAGTTCGTGGGACATCATCGAGCAGAACGTGTGCTGAACTCGGAGGTGCCATGCGTTCGGTACTTGGATCGGTCAGATCGTGAAGACGTATGACTACATCAACCGCATTGTTATAACGCTTCTGCTTTCGGTCTACGAGGGTACGTGGACAACACTCTCCCCTCTCATTGCTGTGCATCACCATGATCTTCCGTGTGCGTAGAATTTTTTTTGAAATTACTACGTTTCCCAACAGTGGCATCCGAGCCAGGTTTATGCATAGATGTTATATGCACGAGTAGAACACAAGTGAGTCGTGGGCGATACAAGTCATACTGCTTACCAGCATGTCATACTTTGGTTCGGTGGTATTGTTGGATGAAGTGGCCCGGACCGACATTACGCGTACGCTTACGCGAGACAGGTTCTACCGACGTGCTTCGCACACAGGTGGCTGGCGGGTGTCAGTTTCTCCAACTTTAGTTGAATCGAGTGTGGCTACGCCCGGTCCTTGTGAAGGTTAAAATAGCACATACTTGACAAAATATCGCTGGGGTTTTGATGCGTAGGTAAGAACGGTTCTTGCTCAGCCCGTAGCAGCCACGTAAAACTTGCAACAACAAAGTAGATGACGTCTAACTTGTTTTTGCAGTGCATGTTGTGATGTGCTATGGTCAAGACATGATGCTAAATTTTATTGTATGAGATGATCATGTTTTGTAACCGAGTTATTGGCAACTGGCAGGAGCCATATGGTTGTCGCTTTATTGAATGAAATGCAATCGCCATGTAATTGCTTTACTTTATCACTAAGCGGTAGCGATAGTCGTAGAAGCAATAGTTGGCGAGACGACAATGATGCTACGATGGAGATCAAGGTGTTGCGCCGGTGACGATGGTGATCATGACGGTGCTTTGGAGATGGAGATCAAAGGCACAAGATGATGATGGCCATATCATATCACTTATATTGATTGCATCTGATGTTTATCTTTTATGCATCTTATTTTGCTTAGATCGACGGTAGCATTATAAGATGATCTCTCACTAAATTTCAAGGTATAAGTGTTGTCCCTGAGTATGTACCGTTGCGAAAGTTCGTCGTGCCGAGACACCACGTGATGATCGGGTGTGATAAGCTCTACGTTCACATACAACGGGTACAAGCCAGTTTTGCACATGCAGAATACTTGGGTTAAACTTGACGAGCCTAGCATATAACAGATATGGCCTCGGAACACTGAGACCGAAAGGTCGAGCATGAATCATATAGTAGATATGATCAACATAGTGATGTTCACCATTGAAAACTACTCCATCTCACGTGATGATCGAACATGGTTTAGTTGATTTGGATCACGTGATCATTTAGATGACTAGAGGGATGTCTATCTAAGTGGGAGTTCTTAAGTAATATGATTAATTGAACTTTAATTTATCATGAACTTAGTCCTGGTAGTATTTGCATAACTATGTTGTAGATCAATAGCTCGCGATATAGCTCCCCATTTATTTTTGATATGTTCCTAGAGAAAAACTATGTTGAAAGATGTTAGTAGCAATGATGCGGACTAGCTCCGTGATCTGAGGATTATCCTCGTTGCTGCACAGAAGAATTATGTCCTTGATGCACCGCTAGGTGACGGACCTATTGCAGGAGCAGATGCAAACGTTATGAACGTTTTGACAAGCTCGGTATGATGAATACTTGATAGTTAAGTGCACCATGCTTTACGGCTTAGAACCGGGACTTCAAAAATGTTTTGAACGCCACGGAGCATATAAGATGTTCCAAGCGTTGAAATTGGTATTTCATAATCATTCCCGTGTCAAGAGGTATGAGACCTCTGACAGGACTTTGCCTACAAGATGGAGGAGAATAGCTCAACCACTGAGCATGTGCTCAGATTGTTTGGGTACGACAATTGCTTGAATCAAGTGGGAGTTAATCTTCCAGATAAGATAGTAATTGATGAAGTTCTCTAGTCACTATCACCAAGTTACTAGAACTTCATGATGAACTATAATATGCAAGGAATGACGAAAGTAATTCCCGAGCTCTTCGCGATGCTGAAATTTACGATGGTAGAAATCAAGAAAGAGCATCAAGTGTTGATGGTTAACAAGACCACTAGTTTCAAGAAAATGGCAAAGGGAAGAAGGGGAACTTCAAGAAGAACGGCAAGCAAGTTGCTGCTCAAGTGAAGAAGCCCAGGTCTGGACCTAAGCCTGAGACTAAGTGCTTCTACTGCAAAGGGACTGGTCACTAGAAGCAGAACTGCCCCAAGTATTTGGCGGATAAGAAGGATGGCAAAGTGAACAAAGGTATATTTGATATACATGTTATTGATGTGTACTTTACTAGTGTTTATAGCAACCCCTCAGTATTTGATACTAGTTCAGTTGCTAAGATTAATAACTCGAAACGGGAGTTGCAGAATGAACAGAAACTAGTTAAGAGCGAGGTGACGAGGTGTGTTGGAAGTAGTTCCAAGATTGATATGATCATCATCGCACACTCCCTGTACTTTCGGGATTGGTGTTGAACCTAAATAAGTGTTAACGAGCCTAGCATATGTATATATGGCCTCGGAACACTGAGACCGAAAGGTCGAGCGTGAATCATATAGTAGATATGATCAACATAGTGATGTTCACCATTGAAAACTACTCCATCTCACATGATGATCGAACATGGTTTAGTTGATATGGATCATGTGATCACTTAGATGATTAGAGGGATGTCTATCTAAGTGGGAGTTCTTAAGTAATTTGATTAATTGAACTTTAATTTATCATGAACTTAGTACCTGATAGTATTTTGCATGGTTATGTTGTTGTAGATAGATGGCCCGTGCTATTGTTCCGTTGAATTTTAATGCGTTCCTTGAGAAAGCAAAGTTGATAGATGATGGTAGCAATTACACGAACTGGGTCCGTAACTTGAGGATTATCCTCATTGCTGCACAGAAGAATTACGTCCTGAAAGCACCGCTAGGTGCCAAACCTGCTGCAAGAGCAATGCCAGATGTTATGAACGTCTGGCAGAGCAAAGCTGATGACTACTCGATAGTTCATTGTGCCATGCTTTACGGCTTAGAACCGGGACTTCAACGATGTTTTAACATCATGGAGCATATGAGATGCTCCAGGAGTTGAAGTTAATATTTCAAGCAAATGCCCGGATTGAGAGATATGAAGTCTCCAATAAGTTCTACACCTGCAAGATGGAGGAGAACAGTTCTGTCAGTGAGCATATACTCAAAATGTCTGGGTATAACAATCACTTGATTCAACTAGGAGTTAATCTTCCGGATGATAGTGTCATTGACAGAATTCTTCAATCACTGCCACCAAGCTACAAGAGCTTCGTGATGAACTATAATATGCAAGGGATGGATAAGACAATTCCCGAGCTCTTCGCAATGCTAAAGGCTGCGGAGGTAGAAATAAAGAAGGAGCATCAAGTGTTGATGGTCAACAAGACCACCAGTTTCAAGAAAAAGGGTAAAGGGAAGAAGGGGAACTTCAAGAAGAACGGCAAGCAAGTTGCTGCTCAAGTGAAGAAGCCCAAGTCTGGACCTAAGCCTGAGACTGGGTGCTTCTACTGCAAAGGGACTGGTCACTGGAAGCGGAACTGCCCCAAGTATTTGGCGGGTAAGAAGGATGGCAAGGTGAAAAAAGGTATATGTGATATACATGTTATTGATGTGTACCTTACTAATGCTCGCAGTAGTGCCTGGGTATTTGATACTGGTTCTGTTGCTAATATTTGCAACTCGAAACAGGGACTACGGATTAAGCGAAGACTGGCTAAGGACGAGGTGACGATGCGCGTGGGAAATGGTTCCAAAGTCGATGTGATCGCAGTCGGCACACTACCTCTACATCTACCTTCGGGATTAGTTTTAGACCTAAATAATTGTTATTTGGTGCCAGCGTTGAGCATGAACATTATATCTGGATCTTGTTTGATGCGAGACGGTTATTCATTTAAATCGGAGAATAATGGTTGTTCTATTTATATGAGTAATATCTTTTATGGTCATGCACCCTTGAAGAGTGGTCTATTCTTTTTGAATCTCGATAGTAGTGATACACATATTCATAATATTGAAGCCAAAAGATGCAGAGTTGATAATGATAGTGCAACTTATTTGTGGCACTGCTGTTTAGGTCATATTGGTGTAAAGCGCATGAAGAAACTCCACTCTGATGGACTTTTGGAATCACTTGGTACTTGCGAACCATGCCTCATGGGCAAGATGACTAAAACGCCGTTCTCCGGAACAATGGAGCGAGCAACAGATTTATTGGAAATCATACATACTGATGTATGTGGTCCAATGAATGTTGAGGCTCACGGCGGGTATCATTATTTTCTCACCTTCACAGATGATTTGAACACATATGGGTATATCTACTTAATGAAACATAAGTCTGAAACATTTCAAAAGTTCAAAGAATTTCAGAGTGAAGTGGAAAATCATCATAACAAGAAAATAAAGTTTCTACGATCTGATCGTGGAGGAGAATATTGAGTTACGAGTTTGGTCTTCATTTGAAACAATGCGGAATAGTTTCGCAACTCACGCCACCCGGAACACCACAACGTAATGGTGTGTCCGAACGTCGTAATCGTACTTTACTAGATATGGTGCGATCTATGATGTCTCTTACTGATTTACCGCTATCGTTTTCTGGTTATGCTTTAGAGACAGCTGCATTCACGTTAAATAGGGCACCATCTAAATCCATTGAGATGACGCCTTATGAACTATGGTTTGGCAAGAAACCAAAGTTGTCGTTTCTTAAAGTTTGGGGCTCCGATGCTTATGTGAAAAAGCTTCAATCTGATAAGCTCGAACCCAAATCGGAGAAATGTGTCTTCATAGGATACCCAAAGGAGAATGTTGGGTACACCTTCTATCACAGATCCGAAGGCAAGATATTTGTTGCTAAGAATGGATCCTTTCTAGAGAAGGAGTTTCTTTCGAAAGAAGTGAGTGGGAGGAAAGTAGAACTTGATGAGGTAACTGTACCTACTCCCTTATTGGGAAGTAGTTCATCACAGAAATCTGTTCCTGTGACTACTTGATGTCTACTACGCAACCTTCTTCTTGTAGACATTGTTGGGCCTCCAAGTGCAGAGGTTTGTAGGACAGTAGCAAATTTCCCTCAAGTGGATGACCTAAGGTTTATCAATCCGTGGGAGGCGTAGGTTGAAGATGGTCTCTCTCAAACAACCCTGCAACCAAATAACAAAGAGTCTCTTGTGTCCCCAACACACCCAATACAATGGTAAATTGTATAGGTGCACTAGTTCGGCGAAGAGATGGTGATACAAGTGCAATATGGATGGTAGATATAGGTATTTGTAATCTGAAAATATAAAAACAGCAAGGTAGCAAGCGATAAAAGTGAGCGTAAACGGTATTGCAATGCGTTGAAACAAGACCTAGGGTTCATACTTTCACTAGTGCAAGTTCTCTCAACAATAATAACATAATTGGATCATATAACTATCCCTCAACATGCAACAAAGAGTCACTCCAAAGTCACTAATAGCGGAGAACAAACGAAGAGATTATGGTAGGGTACGAAACCACCTCAAAGTTATTCTTTCTGATCAATCTATTCAAGAGTCCGTAGTAAAATAACATGAAGCTACTCTTTCCGTTCGATCTATCATAGAGTTCGTACTAGAATAACACCTTAAGACACAAATCAACCAAAACCCTAATGTCACCTTGATACTCCAATGTCACCTCAAGTATCCGTGGGTATGATTATACGATATGCATCACACAATCTCAGATTCATCTATTCAAACCAACACAAAGTACTTCAAAGAGTGCCCCAAAGTTTCTACCGGAGAGTCAAGATGAAAACGTGTGCCAACCCCTATGCATAGGTTCATCGGAGGAACCCACAAGTTGATCACCAAAACATACATCAAGTGGATCACGTGATATCCCATTGCCACCACAGATAAGCACAGCAAGACATACATCAAGTGTTCTTAAATCCTTAAATACTCAATCCGATAAGATAACTTCAAAGGGAAAACTCAATCCATTACAAGAGAGTAGAGGGGGAGAAACATCATAAGATCCAACTATAATAGCAAAGCTCGCGATACATCAAGATCGTATCACCTCAAGAACACGAGAGAGAGAGAGAGAGATCAAACACATAGCTACTGGTACATACACTCAGCCCCGAGGATGAACTACTCCCTCCTCGTCATGGAGAGCGCCAGGATGATGAAGATGGCCATCGGTGAGGGTTCCCCCCTCCGGCAGGGTGCCGGAACAGGGTCCCGATTAGTTTTTGGTGGCTACGGAGGCTTGCGGCGGCGGAACTCCCGATCTATTCTGTTCCCCAATGTTTTTAGGGTATATGGATATATATAGGCGAAAGAAGTCGGTAAGGGGAGCCACGAGGGTGGAGGGCATGCCCAGGGGGGTGGGCGCGCCCCCTGCCTCGTGCCTTCCTTGTTGCTTCCCTTACGTATACTCTAAGTCTTCTGGATTGCTTCCGTTCCAAAAATAACTCTTCCGAAGGTTTCATTCCGTTTGGACTCCGTTTGATATTCCTTTTCTGCGAAACACTGAAACAAGGGAAAAAACAGGAACTGGCAGTGGGCTCTGGGTTAATAGGTTAGTCCCAAATATAATATAAAAGTGTTTAGTAAAGCCCATAAACATCCAAAATAGATAATATAATAGCATGAATACTTCATAAATTATAGATATGTTGGAGACGTATCAGCATCCCCAAGCTTAATTCCTGCTCGTCCTCGAGTAGGTAAATTATAAAAGAAAGAATGTATGAAGTGTGAATGCTAGCAAGTGCATAAGTTTGATCAATGATAGTTCCAATCACTTTTTGTAGCATCATTATATATCATAACAGTAGCTCATATCATAAAGCTTCTCATGATCAAGTAACAAACTATTCACATGTCAAAGTATAGATCATAAACTTTCTTGAAAACTAACAAACCGTGTTATTAGTCATCAAACAATTACAATTCATCTTATTTTCAGGAAGAGTCTATGTCAGAGCTTTGATTCCGCAAACTTCACATACTCAACTATCATTTAGTCTTCCATGATTGCTACCACTCAAAGCATATTTTTAGAACAAATAGTATTCATCGGACACAGAGAAAGATAGGGGTTTAATGTTTCGCCTCCCAACCTTTTACCTCAAGGGTAATGTCAACAATAATAATTCATGCTCAAATATATTTGAATGGCCATATATGCTTAGATCTTTCCATCACATGATGCTTGCCAACTAAAAAGTGGGTTGGAATGAGAAGGAATACTACTGACTCTTGCATAAAAGTAAAAGATAGGCCCTTCGCAGAGGGAAGCAGGGATTTGCAGAGGTGCCAGAGCTCGAAGCTAAAACAGAGATGAAAATAATTTTGAGAGGTATGCTTTCATTGTCAACATAACGACCAAGAGTTCCCAATATCTTCCATACTAGATACATTATAGGCGGTTCCCACGCAGAAAGGTAAAGTTTTTACTCCCCCTCCACCAACATTCACACTCCACGGCTTGTCCGAAACAACGGGTGACGTCCAACTATCAACATTCCTGGGGGAGTTTTGTTTAAATTATTTGTGAATTTGTTTTTGATCTTTTGATCATAGGACTGGGCATCCCAGTTACCAGCCATTTTCTCGTGAATGATGAGCGGAGTCCACTCATAGTGAGAATAACCCACCTAGCATGGAAGATACTGACAGCCCCTAGTCGCTACATGAGCAATTCAGGCATACAAAACAGATTATTATTTGAAGGTTTAGAGTTTGGCACATGCAAATTTACTTGGAACGGCAGGTAAATACCGCATATAGGTAGATATGGTGGACACTCATGGAAGAAACTTGGTTCAAGGAATTTGGATGCACAAGCAGTATTCCGCTTAGTACAGATATTTTGGCTAGCAAAGGATTCTAAATAGCAAGCACCACATGTTAGAGGATCCATAACAATATAACTTCTATACAAATATACCCAAGCATAACTCATTATGTTGTCTTCCTTGTCCAACTTCAACTAATTTGCTCAGGTTTGAAAATAATTAATGGGGCTCACAATCATAGAAGATGTCCAAGATAGTATATTTATATGTGAAATCTCTCTTCCATCAATATTCTTTCATGAATTGTTCAAGTGATCAATACAATGTTTGCTAACCTTCAATAAATTTACCACCTCTACTTCTTATATGTAAAGGCATTACTCCCCATGGGAAAGGCATATGAAACATATATAATTTCAGATTTATGACATTCAAATCATTCAACCATTTACTCATAGGATATAGGTGAAGCACACGAGTAAATGACAAACTACTCTAAAAAGATATAAGTGAAGATCAATGAGTAGTTAAATAATTATGTAGCTATGTGAAGACTCTCCCATTTAATAATTTCAGATCTTAGTATTTTATTCATACAGCAAGCAAAACAAAAGAAAATAAAATGACGCTCCAAGCAAAACACATATCATGTGGTGAATAAAAATATAGCTCCAAGTAAAGTTACCGATGAACGAAGACGAAAGAGGGGATGCCATCCGGGGCATCCCCAAGCTTAGGCTCTTGGTTGTCCTTGAATATTACCTTGGGGTGCCTTGGGAATTCCCAAGCTTAGGCTCTTGCCACTCCTTATTCCATAGTCCATCGAATCTTTACCCAAAACTTGAAAACTTCACAACACAAAACTTAACAGAAAATCTCGTGAGCTCCGTTAGCGAAAGAAAAAAAACACCACTTCAAGGTACTGTAATGAACTCATTCTTTATTTGTATTGGTGTTAAATCTACTGTATTCCAACTTCTCTATGGTTTATAAACTATTTTACTAGCCATAGAGTCATCAAAATAAGCAAACAACACACGAAAAACAGAATCTGTCAAAAACAGAACAGTCTGTAGTAATCTGTAACTAACGCAAATTTTGGAACTCAAAAAATTCTACAAAAATAGGAAGACCTAGATAATTTGATTATTGATCTGCTGCAATTAGAATCAGTATTTTATCGCATTCTGGTGATTTTAAACAATTGTTTTCGTGAACAGAAAGTTTCTGGAATTTTCAGCAAGATCAAATGATCCTATAGGTCTTACTTGGCACAAACACTAATTAAAACATAAAACCACATCTAACCAGAGGCTAGATCAAATATTTATTACTAAGCAGAACCAAAAATCAAGACACAAAAATAAAATTGGGTTGTCTCCCAACAAGCGCTATCGTTTAACGCCCCTAGCTAGGCATGATGATTTCAATGATGCTCGCATAAAAGATAAGAATTGAAACATAAAGAGAGCATCATGAAACACATGGCAAGCACATTTAAGTCTAACCCACTTCCTATACATAGGGATTTTGTGAGCAAACAACTTATGGGAACAATAATCAACTAGCATAGGAAGGCAAAACAAGCGCAACTTCAAGATTTTAAGAACATAGAGAGGAAACTTGAAATTATTGCAATTCCTACAAGCATATGTTCCTCCCTCATAATAATTTTCAGTAGCATCATGAATGAGTTCAACAATATAACCATCACATAAAGCATTATTTTCATGATGCACAAGCATAGAAATTTTACTACTCTCCACATAAGCAAATTTATTCTCATCAATAGTAGTGGGAGCAAACTCAACAAAATAACTATCATGTGAAGCATAATCCAATTGAAAATTAAAATCATGATGACAAGTTTCATGGTTATCTTTATTCTTTATAGCATACGTGTCATCACAATAATCATCATAAATAGGAGGCATGCTATCATCATAATAAATTTGCTCATCAAAACTGGGGGACTAAACATATCATCTTCATCAAATGTAGCATCCCCAAGCTTGTGGCTTTGCATATCATTAGAATCATGGGTATTCAAAGAATTCATACTAACAACATTGCAATCATGCTCATCATTCACATATTTTATGCCAAGCATTCTATGTAATTCTTCTTCTAGCACTTGAGCACAATTTTCCTTCCCATCATTTTCACGAAAGACATTAAAAAGATGAAGCATATGAGGCACCCTTAATTCCATTTTTTGTAGTTTTCTTTCTTTTATAGACTAAACTAGTGATAAAACAATAAACTAAAAGATTTGATTGCAAGATCTAAAGATATACCTTCAAGCACTCACCTCCCTGACAACGGCGCCAGAAAAGAGCTTGATGTCTACTACGCAACCTTCTTCTTGTAGACGTTGTTGGGCCTCCAAGTGCAGAGGTTTGTAGGACAGTAGTAAATTTCCCTCAAGTGGATGACCTAAGGTTTATCAATCCGTGGGAGGCGTAGGTTGAAGATGGTCTCTCTCAAACAACCCTGCAGCCAAATAACAAAGAGTCTCTTGTGTCCCCAACACACCCAATACAATGGTAAATTGTATAGGTGCACTAGTTCGGCGAAGAGATGGTAGATATAGGTATTTGTAATATGAAAATATAAAAACAGCAAGGTAGCAAGCGATAAAAGTGAGCGTAACGGTATTTCAATGCGTTGAAACAAGGCCTAGGGCTCATACTTTCACTAGTGCAAGTTCTCTCAACAATAATAACATAATTGGATCATATAACTATCCCTCAACATGCAACAAAGAGTCACTCCAAAGTCACTAATAGCGGAGAACAAACGAAGAGATTATGGTAGGGTACGAAACCACCTCAAAGTTATTCTTTCTGATCAATCTATTCAAGAGTCCGTAGTAAAATAACATGAAGCTATTCTTTCCGTTCGATCTATCATAGAGTTCGTACTAGAATAACACCTTAAGACACAAATCAACCAAAACCCTAATGTCACCTAGATACTCCAATTTCACCTCAAGTATCCGTGGGTATGATTATATGATATGCATCACAGAATCGCAGATTCATCTATTCAAACCAACACAAAGTACTTCAAAGAGTGCCCCAAAGTTTCTACCGGAGAGTCAAGATGAAAACGTGTGCCAAGCCCTATGCATAGGTTCATGGGCGGAACCCGCAAGTTGATCACCAAAACATACATCAAGTGGATCACGTGATATCCCATTGTCACCACAGATAAGCACGGCAAGACATACATCAAGTGTTCTCAAATCCTTAAAGACTCAATCCGATAAGATAACTTCAAAGGGAAAACTCAATCCATTACAAGAGAGTAGAGGGGGAGAAACATCATAAGATCCAACTATAATAGCAAAGCTCGCGATACATCAAGATCGTATCACCTCAAGAACACGAGAGAGAGAGAGAGAGAGAGAGATATCAAACACATAGCTACTAGTACATACCCTCAGCCCCGAGGGTGAACTACTCCCTCCTCGTCATGGAGAGCACCGGGATGATGAAGATGGCCACCGGTGAGGGTTCCCCCCTCCGGCAGGGTGCCGGAACAGGGTCCTGATTGGTTTTTGGTGGCTACAGAGGCTTGCGGCGGCGGAACTCCCGATCTATTCTGTTCCCCGATATTTTTAGGGTATATGGATATATATAGGCGAAAGAAGTCGGTAAGGGGAGCCACGAGGGGCCCACGAGGGTGGAGGGCGCGCCCCTGCCTCGTGCCTTCCTCGTTGCGTCCCTTACGTACACTCCAAGTCTTCTAGATTGCTTCCGTTCCAAAAATAACTCTTCCGAAGGTTTCATTCCGTTTGGACTCCGTTTGATATTCCTTTTCTGCGAAACACTGAAACAAGGGAAAAAACAGGAACTGGCACTGGCCTCTGGGTTAATAGGTTAGTCCCAAATATAATATAAAAGTGTTTAGTAAAGCCCATAAACATCCAAAACAGATAATATAATAGCATGAATACTTCAAAAATTATAGATACGTTGGAGACGTATCACTACTACACCAATTAGCGAGGAAGCTAATGATGATGATCATGTAACTTCAGGTCAAGTTACTACCGAACCTCATAGGTCAACCAGAGTAAGATCCGCACCAGGGTGGTACAGTAATCCTGTTCTGGAGGTCATGTTACTTGACCATGACGAACCTACGAACTATGAGGAAGCGATGATGAGCCCACATTCCGCAAAATGGCTTGAGGCCATGAAATCTGAGATGGGATCCATGTATGAGAACAAAGTGTGGACTTTGGTTGACTTGCCCGATGATCGGCAAGCCATTGAGAATAAATGGATCTTCAAGAAGAAGACTGACCCTGACGGTATTTGACAAGTTCAAGGAGTTGACTACGATGAGACTTTCTCACCTGTAGCGATGCTTAAGTCCGTCCGAATCATGTTAGCAAATGGATGTAAAGACTGCATTCCTGAATGGATTTCTGGAAGAAGAGTTGTATATGATGCAACTTGAAGGTTTTATCGATCCAAAGGATGCTAACAAAGTGTGTAAGCTCCAACAATCCATCTATGGACTGGTGCAAGCATCTCGGAGTTGGAATAAACGTTTTGATAGTGTGATCAAAGCATATGGTTTTATACAGACTTTTGGAGAAGCCTGTATTTACAAGAAAGTGAGTGGGAGCTCTGTAGCATTTCTAATATTATATGTGGATGACATATTGTTGATTGGAAATGATATAGAGTTTCTGGATAGCATCAAAGGATACTTGAATAAGAGTTTTTCAATGAAAGACCTCGGTGAAGCTGCTTATATATTGGGCATCAAGATTTATAGAGATAGATCAAGACGCCTAATTGGACTTTCACAAAGCACATACCTTGATAAAGTTTTGAATAAGTTCAAAATGGATCAAGCAAAGAAAGGGTTCTTGCCTGTGTTACAAGGTGTGAAGTTGAGTCAGACTCAATGCCCGACCACTGCAGAAGATAGAGAGAAAATGAAAGATGTTCCCTATGCTTCAGCCATAGGCTCTATCATGTATGCAATGCTGTGTACCAGACCTGATGTGTGCCTTGCTATTAGCTTAGCAGGGAGGTACCAAAGTAATCCAGGAGTGGATCACTGGACAGCGGTCAAGAACATCCTGAAATACCTTAAAAGGACTAAGGAGATGTTTCTAGTTTATGGAGGTGACAAAGAGCTCGTCGTAAATGATTACGTCAATGCAAGCTTTGACACTGATCCGGATGACTCTAAGTCACAAGCCGGATACATGTTTATATTGAATGGTGGAGCTGTCAGTTGGTGCAGTTCTAAGCAAAGCGTCGTGGCGGGATCTACATGTGAAGCGGAGTACATAGCTGCTTCGGAAGCAGCAAATGAAGGAGTTCATATCCGATCTAGGTGTCATACCTAGTGCATCGGGTCCAATGAAAATCTTTTGTGACAATACTGGTGCAATTGCCTTGGCAAAGGAATCCAGATTTCACAAGAGAACCAAGCACATCAAGAGACGCTTCTATTCCATCCGCGACCAAGTCAAGGAGGGAGACATAGATATTTGCAAGATACATACGGATCTGAATGTTGCAGACCCGTTGACTAAGCCTCTCTCATGAGCAAAACACGATCAACACCAAGACTCATGGGTGTTAGAATCATTACTGTGTAATCTAGATTATTGACTCTAGTGCAAGTGGGACACTGAAGGAAATATGCCCTAGAGGCAATAATAAAGTTGTTATTTATATTTCCTTATATCATGATAAATGTTTATTATTCATGCTAGAATTGTATTAACTGGAAACTTAGTACATGTGTGGATACATAGACAAACAGAGTGTCACTAGTATGCCTCTACTTGACTAGCTCGTTGAATCAAAGATGGTTAAGTTTCCTAGCCATAGACATGAGTTGTCATTTGATTAATGGGATCACATCATTAGAGAATGATGTGATTGACTTGACCCATTCCGTTAGCTTAGCATTTGATCGTTTAGTATATTGCTATTGCTTTCTTCATGACTTATACATGTTCCTATGACTATGAGATTATGCAACTCCCGAATATCGGAGGAACACTTTTTGTGCTACCAAACGTCACAATGTAACTGGGTGATTATAAAGATGCTCTATAGGTGTCTCCGATGGTACTTGTTGAGTTGGCATAGATCAAGATTGGGATTTGTCACTCCGATTGGCGGAGAGGTATCTCTGGGCCCTCTCGGTAATGCACATCACTATAAGCCTTGCAAGCAATGCAACTAATGAGTTAGTAGCGGGATGATGTATTACGGAACGAGTAAAGAGACTTGCCGGTAACGAGATTGAACTAGGTATTGGGATACCGACGATCGAATCTCGGGCAAGTAACATACCGATGACAAAGGGAACAACGTATGTTGTTATGCGGTTTGACCGATAAAGATCTTCGTAGAATATGTAGGAACCAATATGAGCATCCAGGTTCCGCTATTGGTATTGACCAGAGATGTGTCTCGGTCATGTCTACATAGTTCTCGAACCCGTAGGGTCCGCACGCTTAACGTTAGGTGACGATCGGTAATATGAGTTTATGTGTTTTGATGAACCGAAGGTAGTTCGGAGTCCCGTATATGATCACAGACATGAAGAGGAGTCTCAAAATGGTCGAGACATAAAGATCGATATATTGGATGACTATGTTTGGACTTCGGAAGGGTTCCTGGTAAGTTCGGACAAATACCGGAGTATCGGGGGGTTACCGGAACCCCCCGGTGAGTGTAATGGGCCTATTGGGCCTTAGTGGAGAAGAGGAGGGAAGGACAGGGCAGGCCACGCGCCCCTACCCCTCTAGTCCGAATTGGACAATGATGGGGGGCGGCGCCCCCCTTTTTACTTCCCCCTCTCTCCTCCTTCCTTCCCTCCTACTCCTACTCTTGGAAGGGTTGGAGTCCTACTCCCGGTGGGAGTAGGACTCCCCTTGGGGCACGCCTAGGAGGCCGCCCCCTCCCCCTCCTCCACTCCTTTATATACGGGGGAGGGGGGCACCTCATAGACACACAAGTTGATCAGTTGATCTTTTAGCCGTGTGCGGTGCCCCCCTCCACCATAATCCACCTTGGTCATATCGTAGTGGTGCTTAGGCGAAGCCCTGCGTCGGAAGCATCATCATCATCGTCATCATGCCGTCGTGCTGACAGAACTCTCCCTCGAAGCTCTGCTGGATTGTGAGTTCGTGGGACGTCACCGATCTGAACGTGTGCTGAACTCGGAGGTGCCGTGTGTTTGGTACTTGGATCGGTCGGATCGTGAAGACGTACGACTACATCAACCGCGTTGTCATAACACTTCCGCTTACGGTCTACGAGGGTACGTGGACAACACTCTCCCCTCTCGTTGCTATGCATCACCATGATCTTACGTGTGCGTAGGAATTTTTTTGAAATTACTACGTTCCCCAACACTAAGGATAAAACGATGGGGTCTATCTCTACATACATAGATCTTGTCTACATCATATGTCGTGGTTTTGTCACGGCAGATGTCCTAGTGAAAGGACTAAGTCGTGGAGCCATCGCAACGGGTTAGCTTAAAGGGGTTAAAGGGGACAAAGGACGCAGAGAGTTTATACTGGTTCGGCCCCTTGCGGTGAAGGTAAAGGCCTAATCCAGTTGTTGTGGAATTGCTAGGGTTTCGATGACCAGGGAGCGAATCTGCTATGCCTGGCTCTCGAGTTGTTGTTTGTTGTCCCTAAACCGCCGTCGGGTCGTCCCCTTATATACATGGGTTGACGCCCATCGTTTTACAGAATCCCGAGGCCGGCTCATAATCGTGTCCGGCCCGGTCTCTACTCTTCCTACCTTACAACACAAGTTACATATCAATGTTGGTTTATATCTACAGGCCTTAATCCGCCTTTGGTCCCTGGGCCTTCATAAAGCACCACCGTCTTTGTCTTCATGGGCTTCAAATATGATAACTCATTATGGGGATAACCCGGCCTCTCCTAGCCGGTTTATGCCCAGCAGTAATATCCCCAACATTAGGCCCCAGATTGATTTGAACTGGTTCATGTCAATCTTCAATACTTAGGAAAATTTCTTCAGCATCTTCACGTAAGTCTCATAAACCGCCATGACGTCATCTTCCAGGATCATGATAAACTTCCATGACGTCACTTGTTATTAAAGACTGCATATATCTCACCTTCATTAATAAGCCTTCGACAATCGAGGCGACAGAGCTGTCACATATCCGATTTTTGGGCTCCTCGATTCTCGCGCCAGTCACTTATCCATTCACCTTATAAATAAGGCCGAGGGGTTCTTTTCATTTTTTTCCTTCGTGCCCCTTCACATCGTCCTCTTCCTCGCAACGCCCGACCATTGGAGCTCTGTTGCCGCCGTCGACCTTCGCTTCCGCCCCAACGACGACCGCTGCATCAACCTGATCGCACCAGAGAAACGCGGCGCTCCTCCGCTATTCCATCAGCATCAGTAAGTTTCTCTTTTCCTTGCTCCAGATCCACCATTAGGGTATTGATGTTCATCGGAGTTCATTGAAGCTCCGGCGTCGTTCTTCCCTGTTCTTCTTAGTAGCATAAACAGCTAGTTTGGATCTGATACTTCTTGTGCGGCCGTAGCCAAAACCCCTTTTTCCTCATTAGAGCATCTCCTTTATATAGAAAAACTCATCTGAACCTGATGAACTGCTTAAGCACCTGAAGTTTAGGTCTGAATATATTCTAGTTTCAGTCACACTGCAAATCTGAAATTATCATACCAATTTGTGAAACTTGTTTTTCCCTCACTTAGGTATTTTAGATCTGTACCTTTCATACCAATATAGGCGGTTTAGCTTTTTGAAAAATGATAATCCGGTAGGTACCATTAGTCCCCTCTTAAACCGCCTATTCATTTATCTTGCACCTCCTCCATTGTCAGACTCCGGTTTAGCCATATCCGAATCCGGTTTAGCAATATCAGACTCCGGTTTAACAATATGCATATACCTTTGCTTCTGCTTATCGCCTTATGCTTGCCCTTCATAAATCTTAAACCGGCATTTATCTTTTTCCAGTTTTTCATTGCAATGGCCAAAAAAATTATGCTTGTAACTGGGTCGCTTCCCGGGTTACGGAATCGCAACTAGAGGGATGCGTCGCAACTGGCGCTTTAGCGAAGAAAGAAGCTATCCAGTGGAGGGTCCCCGGTCCAGAAAATCCTCCTGAACCCGAGGATGGGGAAGTAGTCGTGTTTGTCGATCACCTGAGCCGAGGGTTTAGCCCTCCCGGATCAAAGTTCTTCCGAGATGTACTTGCTAGCTTCCAACTCCACCCTCAGGACATTGGCCCAACTTCTGTGTCCAATGTTTGCCATTTCCAAGTATTTTGCGAGGCTTATCTTCAAGAGGAGCCCACAGTTGAACTGTTTAGGGATTTCTTCTATTTAAACCGTCACACAGAGTTCACAGACGGACCCAACACCGAGCTTGGTGGAATGGTTATTCAAAAGAGGAAGGATGTCAGCTTACCTCACGCCAAGCTTCATAGTCACCCCAAGGACTGGAATCAGACTTGGTTTTATTGCAAAGACACATCTCCGACTGATGAAAATCCTCTGTCGGGTTACCGCCCTCACGGTCTTAGCAATACACATCCCTTTCCTCAGAGATTAACTGCAAAGGAAAGGTCCAACTACGCTCCACAAGTGTCAAAGCTCAGAGCCTTTATGGCGAACGGTTTAACAGGTGTTGATTTTGCTCGCCGTTGGATAACCTGGAGCATTCTACCCTTAAGGCGACGCCCCGGTTTGATGTGTGAATACACAGGGAGTTTGAAAGACCCTCAACGACATGTTGATATTCAGCTAACAGTGGCGGAAGTCACTGAGGCTGTTAAGAAAATACTGAATGAACCGGAGGCTGTTTGTAGCCAGACCGGATTAAGTCCTTTCTGCGCTTCCAACAAACCGCCAACTGTAAGAATCACATAACTTTTTGTTCTGACTTGCTCCTTTCAAATATTCTCTCAAGATTTCGTCCATCTTTGACAGGGTGATGATCCGTTCTGGAAGAAGAAACCACAGGATAAACCGGCCAAGACGCCTCGCCCCAAGACCAAGGTTATGAAAAAGCCTGCCAAGAAGAGGACCACTGAGTCTTCTGAAGCAAACGCTGATGCTGACTTGGATAATCCGGAATCAGAGGTAGAACTTGACTCCCTTGGTTCTTTTTTCATACACCTCATTGACAATGACTATTATCAGGACGACGCTGAAGGCAGCCAAGCTGAGGATGCAGAGGTAATTATCCTTTCCTCCAGTTCAGATCCTCTGCCAACACAGAAAATCCGTCAAGCAAACCGGAAAATAAAATTTTCTCACCCCCTAGCTCACTTGTACCCAAACTTTCTTTTGAAGAAGCGGCAACATGAAGCTCGCCGCACAACCCGGCATAGTGGCCAGGTAGTTATCTCCGCCAGTTTACCAAACACTCCAGTCCAGAAACGTCGATCAGAGATCTCTTATACTCCTGATACTTCTTGCCCCAAGGCGGGTTGTTTTCGACAGCCTCTTAATCCGTCTGACTCCAATTATCAGGGTACACCTCATTCATCTTCTGGCGAGTCAACAGCCACACAACTTCCACCTCTCAAGACAGTGCCTGGGTGAGTTATGTTTTAATTTAATCCTTACTACATTATATCTGCCCGATTTATTAATCTTCATGTTTGTTTGCAGTGCCAAGCCTCGACCCAGCAAGAAGGCTCGGCTAAATAAACCGGCTCATGATAATGTGGTTATTGAACCGGAGAAGACTCCAGATCTGGAAGGAACAAATGCTGATGTTATACATGATGACCCGCCACCTCAAGATTATGACTTCATTGTTGAACAAGTAGAAGTGGACACCACAGGCCACACTGATAACCCGACAAGCCCGGCCCGAACTGATGATAAGCCGGCAAGTCCAGCTAAGGCTGCTGATAAACCGTCGTCTCCAATGAAGGCTGCTGGTGGCAAAGAGGATTACATTATGATTACTGGCATCGGCCACACTACTGCTGGCAACCCTGTTGCTTTATTGAAGCATAGTGCCAAGGACGAGCTTTCTGCTATGAGTAAAGGCAAGTGGAATGTCGATTTATCAAGCTACGCCCACCTCAGCGCTCAAGACATTCATTCTGGCTTCTTAAACCGTCTGTATACCAGCCGTGATTATGAAGCCGGTTTAGTGAACTTAATGAAAGAACGATATGAGGTAACTACTGCTTAACTCTGCATAACTGTTTCTCTCTTATATCCAATTCCAAATATCAACTCCAGTAGCCCCCAAGTGACAGTTTATGATATAAATCTAAACCGGGACTTTGTAATACCTCAACTTTGCATGCTTGGCCTCCAAGGGCCGGTTTAACTTATGAAGATGAACCGGGACTTTAGAATTGTAATATTGTAACTTTCGCCGGTGTAGTCCCCAAGGGCCGGTTTAACTTATAAAGATGAACCGGGACTTTAGAAGAATACCGATAACGTTACTTTGAGCAAACATACATTAGCCCCCAAGTGCCAAGAGTAATACTTGTATTGTGCTTGGGACTTGTAGAAATTTCTGATAACAAGCAAATAGGCATTAGCCCCCAAGTATCAGGTGCATAACTTGTTATGTGCTTGGTACTTCAAATATGTACTGCCAACTCAATATATGTCTGTCTCTTATAGGCCGAGCTGAGCAAAAAGGAAACTCAAAATGCTGATCTGCAAGAAAACATCAAGTCCCGGCAAGCAGAAACCTCCAAAGCCAAAGATGAGCTGACCAGTGCCTTAGCCACTATGGAAAAGCTGAAGGAGAGTTTCAACAAGGAGCGGGCGGATTGGGCCACAAAAAAATCCGCATTGCAAAAAAGAGCTCAGGACGCAGAAGCAGCTCTTAAACTGGTGGTAGACGAGCTGACTGGTGTAAAGCGGCAAATACATGACATGACTGCTGCTGTGTTTGGTAAATATCATGGCTTGAAGTTGTCAACATATCATCCCATACATTGCCAGTTTACTGATGTTTGTAATGATGCAGGAACTCGCATTAGTCATCTGGGCTCTGACGTGCAGAAGAAGCTGAAGGCTGCCTATACTCTTATAGAGCAGTTATATACCGGCACGCAACGGATCATCTGCACCGCTTCTCACAACAAGCCGCCCCCAACTTTAATCAAAGAGACCTTAGAAAGGTTGTCAATGCTGCCTGCCCGGGTAGAAGAGCTGAAAAGATCTGCTGCGAGGGCTGGTGCTCTGACCGCGCTAACCCGGGCAAAAGCATGGGTGCCTGATCTTGATCCGGTGGATGTGGGTAAAAATTATCCAAGCTTAAAAGAAGATGGATCAGAATTTGGCAATGATGACCTTCGAGCCATAAACCGGGAAGTACGTCCACTGGCTTGCCAATTGGCTGAAGAAGTTGATCTTTCACATTATCAGGCAAGTTATGACGTCAACAACAAACGGGTCGCCGCACCAACTCCTGAAGCCCAAAATCTTATCCCGCCAATTTGTAAGCACACCTATGCCCCTGACATTGAACCGTCCACCCTTATAAGCGACAAAGCTGTGTTCCAAGCCCTAACTGGGATCAACTGGGCAACTATTGACTTCCAGCCGCTGGGTAGAGATGAGGAAGATGAACCAGTGCAAGATGATTCGCAGCCGTCAAGTCAACCTGGTGACGAATCATGATCCGGAGGCCGGGTTAGCCTTCTGCGAACCGCAATACTTGCTGAAAAACAATTATTCTTTTGGGCACTGAAACGCCTTGTAATAGGCTAGTTCAAACACTTGGTCTGTTATGCCTTCGTGCATATTTATTTTTCCTGATACTTATTAATCCGCCATGCTTAAGATATATGACATTCATAATACGTTGCTGCTCCTGCATACAAAAAAGTTTGAAAGTGTCCTGGCGGTTTATCGCCGGACGGGTCATGATGCCCAGAGATATTAGCCAAGGTTTATAACCAAGGATGTAAAAAGACAATTAAATATGAAAATAAATGATACCTGTGACCTTGAATCACAATGTTGGTTGACCAACTTTTGTAGTGAGGGTGATAACCCCAATCTTGAGTAATGATAACTCATTTCATACTGTGCCGGTTTATGATAAAACCGTACCGGGTTGTGATAAACACCGGTTTATCCATATTCAATACTGGCGACTTATAGTCGAAACCAGACCGGGTTAATAAACTCCGGATTATAAGTGATCATGTACTGACAACTTTGTAGTTGAAAGCCGAACCGGGTTAATGAACGCCGGTTTATCAAAAACATCATAAACCTCATCCAAGGAGAAAAAACTTGGAAAATAAAAGCATATGAAAACTTGTAGTCGAGGCTTTTCACGGGCTGCCAGGCCCCAAATTCGAGGCTTTTCATGGGCTGCCAGGCCGCTGAGTTAAACCATTTTACAAAGCCTTTTTAAGATGGGCCTCAATCTTTAACCAGTCGTCGTTTTAACTTTGACAAGTTCAGGGTCTTATGAGATTGACTTGTCAAAGTTCGGCGGGTCATACCAGGTTTACCTGGACGGAGTGACTTACTTAAAAAAGGCAGGCTAACCCGGGGTTTTAGGTGTATACACCAAGCTTCCAAGCCGTGGCTTGAT
This sequence comes from Aegilops tauschii subsp. strangulata, assembly GCF_002575655.3. NCBI lineage: Eukaryota > Viridiplantae > Streptophyta > Magnoliopsida > Poales > Poaceae > Aegilops > Aegilops tauschii. The sequence goes on from NC_053035.3 coordinate 433,238,151, forward strand.
AGCCTATTACAAGTGTAGATTCTTTGTTCATTGTGATAGCAAAGAATCCCCAAGCAATATTTTGAGTTGTGCTCAGTGGGTGCCTATGTTTGAGTTGTTCTTTTGCAACACTCTCTTTGGCCCCTAAGTAGTTTTCTGGTGTAGCTATGGTTCGGACATGACCAAGCCCCCAAGTGATTTTTCTGGTGGCCTTGCGCCGATCAAGAGGTGTAGCTATGGTCCGATTACGACCAAGCCCCCAAGTGATTTTTCTGGTGGCCTTGCGCCGATCAAGAGGTGTAGCTATGGTTCGAGTACGACCAAGCCCCCAAGTGATTTTTATATAAGGCTTTATAAGCTGAATCAAGGGGTAAACCAGACGCCGCTTTATAAACAGAAGCCCCCATGTAACCACACATGATGTAAGAAAAACAACAGATACCCCGCTTTAGCTGAGGCTCCGGTTTATTATATTGATCATAATATATACATTGTCATAACTATGTACATGAGCAGAGCCTGTGGCTCAAGTATAGTAAGGCCGAAGATGAGCGATATTCCACGGCCGGTGGGTCTCCTCCTCCGATTTACGTGAGTCTTTGTGCTCTTGAACATCGATAAGGTAGTATGACCCGTTATGCAGATTCTTGCTGACCACAAAAGGTCCTTACCAAGGCGGGGATAACTTGTGCATATCAGTCTGATCCTGGATAAGTCGGAGCACCAGGTCACCTTCTTGAAAAGTCCTGGTTCTAACCCGGCGGCTGTGATAACGACGCAAATCTTGCTGATAAATCACCGAACGGGCTGCTGCAATGTCCCGCTCCTCATCTAACAGGTCAAGTGCTTCCTGTCGTGCCTTCTCATTGTCAGCTTCGACATATGCCGCCACACGAGGCGAGTCATGACGGATGTCACTAGGGAGAACCGCCTCCGCACCATAAACCCTGAAAAAAGGCATGTAACTCGTGGATCTATTGGGCGTGGTATTGATGCTCCATAATACAGAAGGTTACTCCTCCACCCAACAACCTGGCGTTCATTGCAAAGGAACCATAAGCCGGGGCTTGATGCCTCTCAAGATCTCTTGATTGGCTCTCTCCGCTTGACCATTAGACTGGGGGTGAGCCACTGATGAAACGTCAAGTCGGATGTGCTCACGTTGACAGAACTCCTTCATAGCACCTTTGGACATATTGGTACCTCGGTTATAATGTTGTGTGGAAAGCCAAACCGGAAAATCACCTTCTTGATGAATTGAACTGCCGTAGCTGCATCACACTTACTGACTGGCTCTACCTCCACCCACTTAGTGAACTTATCAACCGCCACCAAAAGGTGGGTCTTCTTGTCCTTGGATCTCTTAAAGGGCCCAACCATATCCAGCCCCCAAGTTGCAAACGGCCAAGTGATTGGAATCGTCCTCAATTCCTGGGCCGGAACATGGGCTCGGCGTGAAAATTTCTGACAACCGTCGCACTTTTTCACCAAGTCTTCCGCATCAGCATGAGCCGTCAGCCAATAGAAGCCATGACGAAAAGCTTTAGCTACCAAGGACTTTGAACCAGCGTGGTGACCACAATCTCCTTCGTGGATCTCACGCAAAATTTCACAGCCTTCTTCAGGAGATACACAACGCTGAAACGCCCCTGTCACACTGCAATGATGTAACTCACCATTGACAATAGTCATGGACTTGGACCGCCGGATTATCTGCCTGGCCAAGGTTTCATTCAGGTAACTCGCCCCGGTTCATATACGCCAAATATGGGACCGTCCAATCTGGGATAACATGAAGCGCCGCCACCAACTGAGCCTCCGGATCAGGAACAGCCAAATCCTCTTCTGTTGGGAGCTTGACCGACGGATTATGTAGCACATCCAGAAAGACGTTGGGTGGAACCGGTTTACGTTGGGAACCCAAGCGACTCAAAGCGTCCGCCGCTTCGTTCTTCCGCCGGTCCACATGATCGACCTGATAACCTTTGAAGTGACCTGCTACAATATCCACCTCTCGACGATATGCTGCCATGAGTGGGTCCTTGGAATCCCAAGTACCAGACACTTGTTGAGCCACCAGGTCTGAGTCACCGAAGCACTTAACTCGGCTTAGATTCATCTCCTTAGCCATCCGAAGACCATGGAGTAAAGCCTCATATTCAGCTGCATTGTTAGTGCAAGGGAACATTAAACGGAGAACATAACAAAACTTATCACCTCGTGGGGAAGTTAATACGACTCCAGCCCCCGAGCCCTCCAATTGCCTGGACCCATCAAAGTGAATAGTCCAATAAGTATGATCCGGCTTCTCTCCTGGCGCCTGTAACTCTGTCCAGTCATTGATGAAATCCACCAACGCTTGGGACTTGATCACCATCCGAGGCATATACTTTAACCCGTGAGGCCCAAGCTCAATAGCCCACTTAGCAATCCGGCCAGTCGCTTCCCTGTTCTGGATTATATCCCCCAAAGGAGCAGAGCTGACCACAGTGATTGGATGACCCTAGAAATATTGCTTAAGCTTCCAGCTCGCCAAAAAAAACTCCATACACCAGCTTCTGCCAATGCGGGAACCTTTGCTTGGACTCAATAAGTACCTCACTGATATAATAAACCGGCCGTTGAACCGGATACTCTTTTCCAGCCTCCTTTCGCTCCACCACAATAGCCACGCTAACAGCCCGGGCATTTGCAGCCACATATAACAACAGGGGCTCTTTATCAACAGGAGCAGCAAGGATAGGTGGCTCGGCTAGCTGCCGCTTTAAGTCCTCAAAAGCTTCATTGGCAGCGTCACTCCAGACGAAGTTATCTGTCTTTTTCAACATCTGATACAAAGGGATGGCCTTCTCTCCAAGGCGACTGATAAACCGGCTTAAGGCTGCAATCCGGCCTGCCAGTCGTTGAACATCATTGATACACTTCGGTTTAGCCAAGGAAGTGATAGCCTTGATCTTTTCCGGATTAGCTTCAATGCCCCTGTTAGACACCAAAAAACCCAAGAGCTTACCTGCCGGTACACCAAAGACACACTTGGCCGGATTAAGCATCATTTTATAAACCCGAAGGTTATTAAAGGTCTCCTTCAAGTCATCTATCAATGTCTCCTCCTTTCTGGATTTCACCACAATATCATCCACATAAGCACGAACATTGCGGACGATCTGATTATGAAGACAATTCTGCACACAGCGCTGATAAGTCGCCTGGGCACTCTTGAGCCCAAAAGGCATAGATACATAGCAGAAGGCTCCAAAGGGAGTTATGAAAGCTGTCTTCTCTTGGTCCTTAACTGCCATTTTGATCTGATGGTAACCAGAATAAGCATCCAAAAAACTCAAATGCTCGCAACCCGTCGTAGCATCAATGATCAATACGAGGGAGGGCAAAAGGATCTGCTGGACAAGCCTTGTTCAAATCTGTGTAATCCACACACATACGCCAAGTGCCGTTCTTCTTGAGTACCAGCACCGGATTAGCCAACCACTCAGGATGAAACACTTCAATGATAAACCCAGCGGCGAAGAGCCTGGCTACCTCCTCACCAATAGCCTTGCGTCTTTCTTCATTGAACCGACGAAGAAACTGCTTGACCGGTTTAAACTTGGGATGAACATTAATTGTGTGCTCAGCGAGTTCCCTCGGTACACCTGGCATGTCAGAAGGCTTCCATGCAATGATGTCCCGGTTCTCACGGATGAACTCGATGAGTGCGCTTTCCTATTTCGGATCCAAGTTAGCGCTGATGCTAAACTGCTTGGATGAATCGCCAGGAACAAAATCAACAAGCTTAGTTTCATCAGCCGATTTAAACTTCAAGGCCGGATCATGCTCTGTAGTTGGTTTCTTCAATGAAGTCATATCTGCCGGATCAACATTGTCCTTGTAGAACTTCAACTCTTCTGTTGCACAAACGGACTCAGCATAAGCCGCATCACCTTCTTCAGATTCCAAAGCGATCTTACGGCTTCCGTATACTGTGATGGTTCCCTTGTGACCCGGCATCTTGAGCTGCAGATAGACATAACAGGGCCTTGCCATGAACTTAGCATAAGCCGGCCGTCCAAACAGGGCATGATACGGGCTCTTGATTTTCACAACTTCAAAAGTCAATGTCTCTGATCCTGAATCATGCTCATCACCAAAAGCAACCTCCAGAGCTATCTTACCCACTGGATACGCCGATTTACCAGGCACCACACCATGGAAAACGGTGTTGGACGATTTAAGATTTTTATCTGTTAACCCCATGCGACGGAAGGTTTCATAATAAAGGATATTGATACTACTCCCTCCATCCATGTGTACCTTGGTGAACTTATAACCTCCAACTGAGGTGCCACCACCAATGCCAGATGACCCGGATTATCAACCCGAGGTGGATGATCCTCTCGGCTCCACACAATGGGCTGTTCAGACCAGCGTAAGTAACGGGGCACCGCCGGTTCAACAGAGTTCACTGCCCTTTTGTGCAGCTTCTAGTCGCGCTTGCATAGGCTCGTCGTGAAGACATGGTACTGTCCACTATTCAACTACTTCGGGTTGCTCTGGTAACCCGACTGCTGCTGTTGCTGCTGACTCCCCTGATGATTATAACCACCTTGGTTGCCTTGACTGCCTTGATTGCCATGTCCGCCTTGATTACCGTGAAATCCTGAACCGGAACTGCCTCCACAATAACCCGGCCCATGAGATCCGGGGCCTGAACCGCCGCCCGGTCCATGATCATACCAAAAAAATCTGAATTTTTGAACTCCTGCATAATATAATGATAATCCCCAAGTGCAGGGAATCATCGTAGCAATTTCCAAAGGTGGAAGTGATAAGTATGGACTGTCGAACCCAGAAGGAGCTAAAGGTAAGATCAATATTCTCTCAAGTCCTATCTGCCACTGATACGACTCTACGTACATCGAACGTTTGCTTCCAACTAGAAACGAGAAATAAAACTACGTCGTGGGTATGAAGAGGATAACTTTGTATGATATCAGAGAGCTAAAATATAAAAGTAGGTGTTGTTATCATAAAGTTAGAATATATTACTAAATATTATAAATAGCGAGTGTGGAATAATGGTGGATCGGTGTGCGGAATTGTCCTAGGCAATTGTTAACAAGACCGGTAGTCGTCATTGCAATTTCATATGAGGGAGACGCATAAGCTAACATACTTTCTCTACTTGCATTATATGCACTTATGATTGGAACTCTAGCAAGCATCCGCAACTACTAAAGATCATTAAGGTAAAACCCAACCATAGCATTAAAGCATCAAGTCCTCTTTATTCCCATACGCAACAACCCCCTTACTCGGGTTTGTGTTTCAGTCACTCACCAACCCACTATAAGCGAATCATGAACGTATTGCAACACCCTACAGCGGGAATCCCTCACGCTTGCACGACACGGAGGGCACCATAGGACAGCACCAAAATAAAACATACAACTCGTACCAATCTAGATCATCAATCAACCCAAAGACAAAGGATATCTACTCAAAACATCATAGGATGGCAACACATCATTGGATCATAATATGTGGCATAAAGCACCATGTTTAAGTAGGGATTACAGCAGGGTGCGGGAGAGTGGACCGCGTAAAATAGATGAGGATGGTGATGATGATGGTGATGTTGATGAAGACGATCACCGCGGCGATGATTCCCCTCTCGTTGGCACTCCGATGCCACCAAGAGAGAGGAGGAGAGGTTCTCCCCCTTGTGCTTCCTCCTCCATGGCCTCCCCCCTAGATGGGGAAAGGTTCTCTCTCTGGTCCTTGGCCTTCATGGCGATGATGGCCTCTCCGGGATACTACTACATGGCCACCGGTGATGATGGCCCATCCGGCAGGGTGCCGGAGAGGGCTTAGATTGATTTCTCGTGGCTACAGAGGCTTGCGGCGACGGAACTCCCGATCTAGGTTAATTTTCTGAGGTTTCTGTATTTATAGGATTTTTTTGGCGTCGGTCTCACGTGAAGGAGGTGCCCGAGGCGTCCACGAGACAGGCCCACGCGCCTGGGGGGGTGGGGGCGCCCCCCACCCTCGTGGGTGCCCCGGGACTCTCCTGGCCCATCTCTTTTACTCCAGGGTCTTCTTTTGGTCCATAAAAAATCGTCAAAAATTGGCACGGCAATTGGACTCCGTTTGATATTCCTTTTCTGTAAAACTCAAAAACAAGGAAAAAACAGAAACTGGCACTGGGCACTAGGTTAATAGGTTAGTCCCAAAAATCATATAAAATAGCATATAAATGCATATAAAACATCCTAGGTTGATAATATAATAGCATGAATACTTCATAAATTATAGATACGTTGGAGACGTATCAGCATACCCAAGCTTAATTCCTGCTCGTCCTCGAGTAGGTAAATGATAAAAGAAATAATTTATGAAGTGTGAATGCTAGCAAGTGCATAAGTTTCATCAATGATAGTTTCAATCACTTTTTATAGCATCATTATATATCATAATAGTAGCTCATCTTCATAAAACTTTTCATGATCAAGTAACAAGCTATTCACATGTTAAAGTATAGATCATAAACTTTCTTGAAACTAACAAACTATATTCTCAGTCATCAAACAATTGCAATTCATCTTATTTTCAGGAAGGGTTTATGCCAGAGCTTTGATTTAGCAAACTCCACATACTCAACTATCATTTAATCTTTCACAATTGCTAACACTCACGTGATATTTATGGGTTCAAAGTTTTAATCAGACACAGAGAAAGATAGGGGCTTATAGATTCGCCTCCCAACCTTTTACCTCAAGGGTAATGTCAATAATAATAGTTCATGATGCCTTACATCCAATTGGATATATATATCAGAATCTTTCCAACACAATGTGCTTGCCAAAGGATAAAATGTAAAAAGGGAAAGGTGAAAATCACCATGACTCTTGCATAAGGTAGAAGATAAAAGTAAAAGGTAGGCCCTTTGCAGAGGGAAGCAGAGGTTGTCATGCGCTTTTATGGTTGGATGCACAAAACTTAATGCAAAAGAACGTCACTTTATATTGCCACTTGTGATATGAACCTTTATTATGCAGTCCGTCGCTTTTATTTCTTCCACATCACAAGATCGTATAAAGCCTATTTCCTCCACACTAATCAATCATACATATTTAGAGAGCAATTTTTATTGCTTGCACCGATGACAACTTACTTGAAGGATCTTACTCAATCCATAGGTAGGTATGGTGGACTCTCATGGCAAAACCGGGTTTAAGGGTATTTGGAAGCACAAGTAGTATCTCTACTTAGTGCAAAGAATTTGGCTAGCATGAGGGGGAAAGGCAAGCTCAACGTGTTGGGCGATCCATGACAATATACTTTATTTCAGATATAAGAAAACATAACCCATTATGTCGTCTTCCTTGTCCAACATCAACCTTTTAGCATATCATATTTTAATGAGTGCTCACAATTAAAAAAGATGTCCAAGATAGTATATTTATATGTGAAATCCCTCTTCCTTCAATATTCTTTCATGAATTGTTCAAGTGACCAATTCTACGTTTGCTAACTTTCAATAAGTTTACTACCTATACTTATTATGTGTGAAGTCATTACCCCCCATGTTATAAGCATATGAAACATATATAAATTCATATTGATGACATTCAATTTATTCAACCATTTACTCATAGGATATACGTGAAGCACATGAGTAAATGACAAACTACTCCAAAAGATATGAGTGGAGAACACTGAGTAGTCAAATAATTAACTAGCCATGGGAGGATTCTCTTTCATTCAATATTTCAGATCCAATGATTTTATTCAAACAGCAAGTAAAATTGAAAATACGCTCCAAGCAAAACACATATCATGTGACGAATAAAAATATAGCTCCGAGTAAGGTATACCGATAGTTTTGAAGACGAAAAAGGGGGTGCCTTCCGGGGCATCCCCAAGCTTAGGTACTTGAGTCTTCCTTGAATATTACCTTGGGGTGCCTTGGGCATCCCCAAGCTTGGGGTCTTTCCACTCCTTATTCTCCTCATATCGATACCTCACCCAAAGCTTGAAAATTTCAATCACACAAAACTTAACAAAACTTTGTGAGATAGGTTAGTATGATAAAGAGTAAACCATCCACTTTGGTACTGTCTAAGACAAAGTTCATAATTGTTCCCACACAATGTCTACTGTACCATATCATTTCTACAATTTATATTGAGAAATATAAGTCATAGAAATTAGAAAACAAGCAAACTATGCAATGAAAACAGAATCTGTCAGAAACAGAACAGTCTGTAATGATCTGAACATAAACCATACTTCTGCTACTCCAAAAATTATGAAATAAATTGGTGGACTTGAGGAATTTGTCTATTAATCTTCTGCAAAAAGAATCAACTCAAAAGCACTCTTATGTAAACAATGACAGCTAATCTCGTGAGCGCAAAGTTTCTGTTTTTTACAGCAAGATCACATTAACTTTCTCCCAAGTCTTCCCAAAGGTCTTACTTGGCACTTTATTGAAACAAAAGCTATAAAACATGATTACTACAGTAGATTAATCATGTAGACACACAAAAACAGTAAGGGTAAATATTGGGTTGTCTCCCAACAAGCGCTTTTCTTTAATGCCTTTTAGCTAGGCATGATGATTTCAATGATGCTCACATAAAAGATAAGAATTGAAACATAAAGAGAGCATCATGAAGAATATGACTAGCACGTTTAAACATAACCCACTTCCTATGCCTAGGGATTTTGTGAGCACACCATTTATAAGAACAACAATCAACTAGCATAGGAAGGCAAAACAAGTATAACTTCAAAACTTTAAGCACTTAGAGAGGAAACTTGATATTATTGCAACTCCTACAAGCATGTATTCCTCCCTCATAATAATTTTCAGTAGCATCACGGATAGCAACTTTGTTCTCATACTCAATTGGAACCTCTTCCGAAATAGTGGAACCATTACTAGCTAAAGTTGACACTCTTCCAAATCCACTTTCATAAATATCACACTAAGATTCAACACCCTCCAAAATAGTGGGATCACTAATTCCTAAAGTTGACACTCTTCCAAACCCACTTTAAATGATAGTATTATTCATACTCCAAAAGATATAAGTGAAGTTCATGGAGCATTCTACAATTAATACAGACTAACCAATATCCAAGCTCAAAATGTATAAGTGAAGCACATGAAGCATTCTATAAAACCATACTCAAAAGATTTAAGTGAAGCACAAAGAGCAATTCTATAAGATCATACTTAAAAAGATTTAAGTGAAGCGCATGAAGTATTATATAAACTTATGAAGGGACATCTCACACTAGCATGGTTCTTGAAGAAAAAGAAAAACACAAAGGACACAAATCATGCGGACAAAACAAAAACCGAGGTATACCGATATTTGTTGAAGAAGAAAGATGGGATGCCAACCGGGGCATCCCCAAGCTTAGATGCTTGAGTATCCTTTGAAATATTTACTTGGGGTGCCTTGGGCATCCCCAAGCTTGAACTCTTGCCTCTCTTTATTCTTCTCATATTGATAGCTCCTCGATCTTCAAACACTTCATCCACACAAAACTTTAACAAAAACTTTGTGAGATCCGTTAGTATAACAAAGAAAATAACTACTATAAGTACTGTAATGAACTCATTCTTTATTTAAATTGGTGTTAAACCTACTGTATTCCAACTTCTCTATGGTTCATACGCCCCGATACTAGCCATAGATTCATCAAAATAAGCAAACAACACGCGAAAAACAGAATCTGTTAAAAACAGAACAGTCTGTAGTAATCTGGAAGTTTGGTAAACTTATGTAACTCCTAAAATTATGAAATAAATATGAAAATTTGAAAAACATTTACAGAAGTAATGTGCAAAAAGTTTCAGACCCATTTGACTTTCCAGTAAAAAATGTAAATTCACGCACTACAGCCAAATTTTCTGTTTTCGTTCTGCACATAGTAAACAAGCAATCTAATCATCCTAAAACCAAAGCTTGGCACATTATTTTTATAATACAATGAATATATACAAGGGGATAATTATTTACGGAGAAACTTCCATGAAAAATTCTACATTGTTTCCATGAGCATGAACACAAGTGCTCAAGGTCGACCCTCACTTCTTCAATGCATAACTTTCCAATCACTTCTCTTTTTGAAAAACTTTTTAGGCATGAAAGGCAAGTAATTTTTTTTGTATTTTCATTCTTTTAAAAAAAATTGTATGTTTCACCCACAACTAAAAAGAAACAAAAAGGAAAAACAAAATCTACTTAGTGAAGAAAGCAAACAAGCACACATGAGAATATCAACCCCACGCTATTGCTCCCCGGCAACGGCGCCAGAAAAGAGCTTGATAATCCCCAAGTGCAGGGAATCATCGTAGCAATTTCCAAAGGTGGAAGTGATAAGTATGGAGTGTCGAACCCACAAGGAGCTAAAGGTAAGATCAATATTCACTCAAGTCCTATCTGCCACTGATACGACTCTACGTACACCGAACATTTGCTTCCAACTAGAAACGAGAAATAAAACTATGTTGTGGGTATGAAGAGGATAACTTTGTATGATATCGGAGAGCTAAAATATAAAAGTAGGTGCTGTTATCATAAAGTTAGAATATATTACTAAATATTAGAAATAGTGAGTGTGGAATAATGGTGGATCGGTGTGCAGAATTGTCCTAGGCAATTGTTAACAAGACCGGTAGTCGTCATTGCAATTTCATATGAGGGAGAGGCATAAGCTAACATACTTTCTCTACTTGGATCATATGCACTTATGATTGGAACTCTAGCAAGCATCCGCAACTACTAAAGATCATTAAGGTAAAACCCAACCATAGCATTAAAGCATCAAGTCCTCTTTATTCCCATACACAACAACCCCCTTACTCGGGTTTGTGTTTCAGTCACTCACCAACCCACTATAAGCGAATCATGAACGTATTGCAACACCCTACAGCGGGAATCCCTCACGCTTGCGCGACACAGAGGGCACCATAGGACAGCACCAAAATAAAAACATACAACTCGTACCAATCTAGATCATCAATCAACCCAAAGACAAAGGATATCTACTCAAAACATCATAGGATGGCAACACATCATTGCATCATAATATGTGGCATAAAGCACCATGTTTAAGTAGGGATTACAGCGGGGTGCGGGAGAGTGGACCGCGTAAAATAGATGAGGATGGTGATGTTGATGAAGACGATCACCGCGGCGATGATTCCCCTCTCGATGGCACTCCGGTGCACCAAGAGAGAGGAGGAGAGGTTCTCCCCCTTGTGCTTCCTCCTCCATGGCCTCCCCCCTAGATGGGGAAAGGTTCTCTCTCTGGTCCTTGGCCTTCAGGGCGATGATGGCCTCTCCGGGATACTCCTCCATGGCCACCGGTGATGATGGACCCGTCCGGCAGGGTGCCGGAGAGGGCCTAGATTGATTTCTCGTGGCTACAGAGGCTTGCGGCGGCGGAACTCCCGGTCTAGGTTAATTTTCCGAGGTTTCTGTATTTATAGGATTTTTTGGCATCGGTCTCATGTCAAGGAGGTGCCCGAGGCGTCCACGAGGCAGGCCCACGCGCCTGGGGGGGTGGGCGCGCCCCCCACCCTCGTGGGCGCCCCGGGACTCTCCTGGCCCAACTCTTTTACTCCGGGGTCTTCTTTTGGTCCATAAAAAATCATCAAAAATTGGCACGGTAATTGGACTCCGTTTGATATTCCTTTTCTGTAAAACTCAAAAACAAAGAAAAAACAGAAACTGGCACTGGGCACTAGGTTAATAGGTTAGTCCCAAAAATCATATAAAATAGCATATAAATGCATATAAAACATCCAAGGTTGATAATATAATAGCATGAATACTTCATAAATTATAGATACGTTGGAGACGTATCATATAACAATCCTTCCAGAGGTGCGTGGCCGGCTTATCCCGCGACCCGTGCTTCGGGCAAGGCTGATTTAACAGGTGAGACAGTCGCTCCGGATTGGGACTTGGTACTCCACCACGCGGGGGCGGTTTACCCTTACGACGTTGGCCTTTGTCCTGCGCGTTGGTATTAGCCACAAAATCTAAATTGTTATCCACTTTACGCTTACCGCTGTTTCCATGACCCGCCGGGTTATGCTGCTGCCCTTTGGTGCTGCCGCTCTTCTTTCCCTTTCCTGTCTTGTCATCGTCAGATTCAGGGTCCTTGGTACTATCAGAGTCAGCATACTTCACCAAGGCTGCCATAAGATTCCCCATGTCATTGCAGTGATGTTTGAGCCGTCCCAACTTCAACTTCAGAGGTGTAAACCGGCAATTGCCCTCCAACGTTAAAACTGTTGTATCAGCGTTGATGCGGTCCGATGAATGTAGAATTTCCGAAACCCGACGCACCCAATGGATTGTTGATTCTCCTTCCTCCTGGACACAGGCAGCTAAGTCCACAATTGACATGGGCTACTTGCACGTGTCTTTGAAATTCTGAATAAACCGGGCCCTTAACTCGGCCCATGACCCAATGGAGTTAGCTGGTAAGTTTTTCAACCAGGTGCGAGTTGTTCCTTCCAACATCATGGTGAAGTATTTAGCGCACGCCGCATCATCCACATCCAGCATCTCCATTGCCATCTCATAGCTTTCAACCCATGACTCGGGGGATAACTCGGCAGTGTAATTTGGCACCTTACGCGGACCCTTGAAATCCTTGGGCAGCCGTACATTGCGCAGTGCTGGAACGAGACACGGTACCCCTAAAGAGCTGGAGGTGACCCCTGGTTCCACCGATGTTGTTGGACGAACCGGAGTAAGCTGGCGGGCCTCATGCTGCGCCGCTAACTCGGCCTCTCGACGTGCCCTAGCACGATCCACCACATCCTGAGCATCACCACTGCCACCTGCCGGGTTATGGCCATGAGGCGGATTACGATTCCGCGCACTGCTGGACACGGCCGGTTCATCCATATGCCTGCTGTAACTCCGGCTCGGGCGGGGAGTAGAATGAATCCTTTCGCGGCTGTATGAATAAGCCTGCTGCTGAGTCAAGGCTGTCTGAAGGAGCTCTCTAGCCCGTCGCGTCTCCACCGCTATGGGGGACTCACCGTCGACTGGGAGGGCCACCAATCGTGAAGCGGCTACGACTATGTTATCCAAAGGGTTGGAGTAATGACCCGGGGGCGTCGGCACGTGTTGGGACGGGACATTCTGAGGAGGGAGATCCATTGCGCGCGGCTGAACCGGCGTCCCCATTCCAGGCGCTTCGACCCGGTTTACCACTGGCTGGTTGCTGGTTCCAACTCCTGGCGTATTGAAGAGGTTCCTGGCATCGTAAACCGGAGGCATGTGAGATCGGTACCTCCTCCTCATTACGTCATTCGCTTTGTTCTGATCCAACATAAGCCGATAAGACTGTGCATCTAACTCGGCCTGCCTTGCCGTCATCCTGGCGTTTTCAGCGGCCAGGTCCACCTTGGCTTGTGCTATCTGATCCTTCACCTTCGCCACTTCTGCATTGTGCCGGTCCTGATTCACCGGGCTGACTTCAGCCGCTAGCAGTGCTGCCAAGGTGTCAAATAAATCGGACAAAACCTGAACCGGCGGTGGCGCAGGGCCTCCTGCCCCAGCTGCTGTCGCCGCAGCGGTCGAAGATTGCGGCGCTGACTGTGTACCGTCCATGAAGATCGCAACTCGGCTTGGCGGATCAAAGGGGTCCAGAATACTGTCGCCATCGGAATAGCCCCCAAACCGGCCATCCTGCAGCTGATACAATGACTCGGTCTCTCCAGTAGATGACTCGTCACCGGAGTAAACGACGGTTTCACCACCAGATTCCGATCTATCCTCATATTCTACTCCGTGGATGACTCCCACGAAGGCACGCTTCATGGCTGGCTTAACCCGGGCAAATCTCGGACGCTGAGCCGTTTCGACGATGTCGGTGCAGATGTCCGGCTCAGGGCCCGGTTCGCCAATCTTGGCAATGAACACGTGAATGCCGCCGAAGGGGACCCGGTACCCATACTCAATTGAGCCGGCCTCGGGGCCCCAGCCTGCATTGTCGATGTAGAGCTTGCCGCGACGACTCTTCGTCATCCGGCCCACAGCGTATCCCTTGAGCCCTTCGAAGCTGCCCTCTAAGAACTCGAAACCATCGTGCGATAGCCCCACGGTGGGCGCCAACTGTCGTGGTTTTGTCACGGCAGATGTCCTAGTGAAAGGACTTAATCGTGGAGCCATCGCAACGGGTTAGCTTAAAGGGGTTAAAGCGGACAAAGGACGCAGAGAGTTTATACTGGTTGGGCCCCTTGCGGTGAAGGTAAAGGCCTAATCTAGTTGTTGTGGAATTGCTAGGGTTTTGATGACCAGGGAGCGAATCTGCTATGCCTGGCTCTCGAGTTGTTGTTTGTTGTCCCTAAACCACCGCCGGGTCGTCCCCTTATATACATGGGTTGACGCCCGTCGGTTTACAGAATCCCAAGGCCAGCTCATAATCGTGTCCGGCCCGGTCTCTACTCTTCCTACCTTACAACACAAGTTACATATCAATGTCGGTTTATATCTACAGGCCTTAATCCGCCTTTGGGCCCTGGGCCTTCATAAAGCGCCACCGTCTTTGTCTTCATGGGCTTCAAATATGATAACTCATTATGGGGATAACCCAGCCTCTCCTAGCCGGTTTATGCCCAGCAGTAATATCCCCAACATCATGTCATCGTTCTTATTGGATTCCTCCATTTTTCCATGAACTTAATACACTAGATGCATGCTGGATAGCGGTCGATGTGTGGAGTAATAGTAGTAGATGCAGGCAGGAGTCGGTCTACTAATCTTGGACGTGATGCGTATATAATGATCATTGCCTGGATATCGTTATGAGTATTTGAAGTTCTATCAATTACCCAACAGTAATTTTTTCACCCACCGTTTGCTATTTTTCTCAAGAGAAGCCACTAGTGAAACCTACAGCCCCTGGGTCTCTTTCTCATATTATTTGCCTTTGTGATCTATTTTTCCTTGCATTTATTTTCAGATCTATTAAACAAAAATACAAAAATACCTTGCTACGTTTTATTTCTATTTATTTTATTTGGCGTTCGATCTATCAATCTACTACAATTTATCTCACGTCCGTTTGCCTATCTTGAGGCGACGTACGCCGGAAGGGATTGACAACCCCTTTAACACGTGGGTTGCGAGGATTTGTTATCTGTGTGTAGGGGATGTTTACGTTGTGTTGCTTGGTTCTCCTACTGGTTCGATAACCTTGGTTTCATATCTAAGGGAAATACCTACCGCCATTGTGCTGCATCATCCCTTCCTCTTTGGGGAAATACCGACGTAGCTTCAAGCGACATCAAAAGGAATTTCTGGCACCGTTGTCGGGGAGGATCTTCAAGATATACCAGGTTCCTAATCATAAATCTCATCTCCTCGCAATTTACATTATTTGCCATTTGCCTCTCGTTTTCCTCTCCCCCACTTCACAAAAATTTGTCGTTTTATTGGCCTCTCTTTTCCGTTCACAATTTTCTTGTCGGATCTGTTTTTGTGTGCAATCTTGTTTGCCATTATTATCGTCATGGATAGTTCTTCCTCTATTGCTTGCACTCCCGAGAACGAGGTTCTCAATTTTAAACAAAGGGGAGGAGAAAATTTAAAGGATGCTTGGTATAGAATTTGCAATACTCATAATAGATCTATCTGTAAGCAATCTACCATTGTTCTTCTTCGATGTTTTTATGTTGGCATTACCACTTGGTATAGATTCGTCCTTGATACAATTACCGATGGAAATTTTGATGTGTCCTTCTCTTGATGACTTTAATGCTATGGGAAATTTAGTGGGCTCCCCACCTCTCATGATTAATGAAACAACTTTGACTCTTGAGCATGCTATGGAAAGACTAGATGCTATTGAAAAGAAAATGCTCACCGAAGATCATATGGAAATGATAGATAAAAAGATGCATAATTTTTCCACCAATATTGGGTCAAAAGCGGGATATGTTTTTAAGTTGCTAAAAGAAAAGGGCACCGTAATCCATGAAAGAATAGAAGAAAGCTCGTCTCAGATCGATAAATTAGAAGAAATTATTAGTAATCTAAGCATAGATTTCACTTCTGCTAAAACCATTAAAAAACTCCCGTAAAGATTGGCAAAGTTACCAAGAACAAGGGTGCAACTTCTAGTAATGGTAATAAAGAAGATCTTAAGATGATTGGTATTCACCCGGATTTTGTTGAAGTGATAAGAGAACCTTTTTGCAAGAATAGAATTTTTTAGTTTATTCCTAGAAGTGTTGTTATTGAAGATCTTTATGCTAAATCTTTGAAGGATTCTAAGTGTTTGATTGAAGAGTTGGACAAAGATGACCAAACTTAGATCCTTGCTTTATGCCTAGCTAAGGGCGTAAAACTATAGCGCTTGTTGGGAGGTAACCCAATGAATAAAATTTATTTTTGCTTTTTTTCTGTTCTTGAGTGTTAGCACAATTATGCTACTGTTATGATTGTGTTTTTGTGTTTTAATTAGTGTTTGTTCCAAGTAGAACCGATAGGATCTTCTGGGGTCTACTTGGGTGATAGTTGTTTGATCTTGCTGAAAAACAGAAACTTTTGCGCTCACGAAAACAATTCTCATTTTTTACCGGAAAGTGCTTTTTCCCTGAATCTTTTTGCATAAGATTAATATACAAATTACCCTGGTCTTCCTAGATTTTCAAAAAAAATTGGAGGTCCAGAAGTTTTCGAAATAGTCAGATTGCTACAGACTGTTCTGTTTTGACAGATTCTGTTTTCTTTGCGTTGTGTGCTTATTTTGATGGCTCTATGGTTTTCTTTGATGAGTTTTTGCCATAGAAAAGTTGGAATACAGTAGATATAATGAAAAAACAAAATATGAATTGGTTTGGTACAGTACTTATAGTAGTGGTTTGCTTTCTTATACTAACGGATCTCACAAAGGTTTTGTTGAGTTTTGTGTGATTGAAGTTTTCAAGTTTTGGGTTATCTTACGATAGATGAAGGAATAAAGGATAGAAGAGCCTAAGCTTGGGGATGCCCCGGCATCCCAAGCTATTATCCAAAAATGAGCAACCAACTAAGCTTGGGGATGCCCCCGAGTGGCATCCCCTCTTTCTTCTAACGACCATCGGTATTTTACTCGAAGCTATATTTTTATTTGTCACATGATATGTGTTTTGCTTGGAGCGTCTTGTATGATATGAGTCTTTGCTTGTTTTATTTTGTGTTTTAAGTCTTGATCCCTTGCTGGACACACCTATTCGAGAGAGCCAAAATTATGTCATGACTTGTTAGAATTGCTCTCTATGCTTCACTTAAATTTTTTTGAGCTATGGACTTGCTCTAGTACCTCACTTATATCTTTTTGAGCACGGTGTGCTTAGTATTTTTGAAGAAATGCTCTCTTGATTCACTTAGATTTATTTGAGAGTTAGTACAATTTTCAAGAATTTTCTCTTGCTTCACTGAAATTATTTTGAGAGAAAGAAAGAAAAATTATGCTCATGATCTTCACTTATATTTGTTTGAGCTTATGAAAAGCAACACATGAAAATTAGTCCCAAAGTGATAGATATCCAAGAAGGATAAAATAAAAACTTTCATGAAGATCATTGGACAAAATAAACTTAATTCTTAGTAATAGTTTTGAGATATGATGCTGTGATATGTGAGTTGTGTTTTTTTAGGGAAAGGACAGTAGGAAAGGCTCCTACTGTGTTTTCATATAAATATGTATAGGAATGTTACACTGTTCATTTTTACAAACAAGTTCCTCCCAACCCAGACAAGTTTGGGTTAGGTATGGAAGGAGAAGGTGCTAATTTTAGTGTAAGTCAGAAATAAAAGAAGAAATGAAGGCAGGGTGAGCACCCTTAGTCCTATGTTGGAGGAGGCCAAAGTCGTCCTTAAATCTTCTCAACCAACAATCGATGCTTGGAGCAATTCTTCTGAAATTTTTATTGTTTATATGTGAGTTGTGTTGATGAGTAATTATGCTTTAGTAAGAATATTGGTGTTAAGGTTTTTGATTCCCTATGCAAGCACGAAAGTCAATAGTCATGCAATGAAATTATATCCTACTTGTGGTGCATTATTCGGTGTTAATTATGCTTAATGCTTGCTTATGAGATTATTTGTTTCTTGGTTGGTCGCTTCTCAATCTTTTGCTAGCCTTCGCTTTGCACTAAGTATGATCTCTACTTGTGCATCCAAAATCCTTTAAACCAGTTTTGCCACATGAGTCCACTATATCTACAAATATGTGGTATTCTTTTGCCGTTCTAAGCAAATTTGCATGTGCCATCTCTAATTTTCAACATAAACTTCTCTTTTGTGTGTTCGAATCGCTCGTGGAGCGGTGAGGGGTGGCTAATATTTTCCATGCTAGATGTGTTATTTTCACGATGAGTGTTTATTCACTTGTCATTGCACGAGAGTAAGGCAAATGTTTTCGGGATGCCCAGTCCCGAAATGAAAAAATGAATTTACTTTATGTTGACAAATAATAAATTCCTTGGAAAGTGTTGGTATGGAGGGCAACCGTGGATACGGCTAGCCATGGAAAGTGAAAGTATGGTGGAAAAAGGAATAAACTTTATTTTCTCTTTGGGAACCGCCTATGATATATCTAGCATGGAAAGTGTTGGGAACTCTAAGTCGTTTTCGTTGGTGGGATGGATACACCTCCCAAAATGTTTTTATCTCTAATTTTTTTGTTTTGTGCTCTGGCACCTCTACAAATCCCTACTTCCCTCTGCGAAGGGCCTTTCTTTTACTTTATGCAATTTTTATTTTGAATTTGAGTCTCCATCTTCTCTTATAAAAGCACCAACTAGGAGGCAATATGATCATACTTAAGTATTGGGTGTAGCTAATATGCGAGTGTGTTTCATGAATGGATCAATGGTTGAGCATGATGGGCTAGGGATAACTTATTTTAGCGTTGATATTTTGAAAGACATGGTTGCTTGTTGATATGCTTGAGTATTTGAATTATCATGTCAAAACTAGACTATTGCTTTGAATCACATAAAAGTACATTTGTCCATGCTATAAAGAAAAGAACATGATATGACATGTTAGGCAGCATTCCACATCAAAAATTCTATTTTTATCACTTACCTACTCGAGGACGAGTAGGAGTTAAGCTTGGGGATGCTGATACGTCTCCAACATATCTATAATTTTTGATTGATCCATGCTGTTATATTATCAATCTTGGATGTTTTATAATCATTTTATAGTCATTTTATGTCATTTTTTGGTACTAACCTATTGACACAGTGCCAAGTGCCAGTTGCTATTTTCTGTATGTTTTTTATATCGCATGAAATCAATATGAGACAGAGTCCAAATGCAACGAAACTTCGCGGAGATTTTTTTGGACCAGAAGGAACATAATGGGCCCTGGCTGCACCTGGGGGGTGCCTCGAGGAGGGCACAACCCACCAGGGCGCGTCGGGAGGCCCAGGCGCGCCCTGGTGGGTTGTGCCCACCTCGGGTGGCCCCCGAACCGCCTCTTTGCTTTATAAATACCCCAATATTCCCAAAACCTTAGGGGAGTCGACAAAATATTCATCCAGCCGCCGCAGAGTCCAGAACCTCCAGATCCAATCTAGACACCATCTTGGATGGGGTTCACCACCTCCATTGGTGCCTCTCCGATGATGCGTGAGTAGTTCTTTGTAGACCTTCGGGTCCGTAGTTAGTAGCTAGATGGCTTCATCTCTCTCTCTCTCTGAATTCTCAATACAATGGTATCTTGGAGATCCATATGATGTAACTCTTTTGTGGTGTGTTTGTTGGGATCGATGAACTTTGAGTTTATGATCAGATCTATGTTTTTATATCCATGAAAGTATTTGAGTTTCTTTGATCTCTTTTATGCATGATCTCTTATAGCCTCATATTTCTTCTCCAATATTTGGGTTTTGTTTGGCCAACTTGATCTATTTATCTTGCAATGGGAAGATGTGCTTTGTTGTGAGTTCGATCTTACGGTGCTTGATCCCAGTGACAGAAAGGGAACCGACACGTATGTATCGTTGCTACTAAGGATAAAACGATGGGGTCTATTGATACGTCTCCAACGTATCTATAATTTTTTATTGTTCCATGCTATTATATTATCTGTGTTAGATGTTTAATGGGCTTTATTATACACTTTTATATTATTTTTGGGACTAACCTACTAACCAAAGGCCCATTGCAAATTGCTGGTTTTTTTGCCTATTTTAGTGTTTCGCAGAAAAGGAATATCAAACGGAATCCAAACGGAATGAAACCTTCGGGAGAGTTATTTTTGGAACAAACGCAATCCAGGAGACTTGGAGTGGACGTCAAGGAAGCAACGAGGCGGCCACGAGGTAGTGAGGCGCGCCCAAGGGGGTAGGCGCGCCGCCCACCCTCGTGGGCCCCTCGTGGCTGCACCGACCTCCTTCCTTCGCCTATATATACTCATATACCCTGAAAACATCCGAGAGCACCACGAAACCCTATTTCCACCGCTGCAACCTTCTGTACCCGTGAGATCCCATCTTGGGGCCTTTTCCGGCGCTCCGCCGGAGGGGGAATCGATCATGGAGGGCTTCTACATCAACACCATAGCCTCTCCGATGATGTGTGAGTAGTTTACCACAGACCTTCGAGTCCATAGTTATTAGCTAGATGGCTTCCTCTCTCTCTTTGGATCTTAATACAAAGTTCTCCTCGATTCTCTTGGAGATCTATTCGATGTAATTCTTTTTGCGGTGTGTTTGTCGAGATCCGATGAATTGTGGGTTTATGATCAAGATTATCTATGAACAATATTTGGTTCTTCTCTGAATTCTTATATATATGATTTGTTATCTTTGCAAGTCTCTTCGAATTATCAGTTTGGTTTGGCCTACTAGATTGATCTTTCTTGCAATGGGAGAAGTGCTTAGCTTTGGGTTCAATCTTGCGGTGTCCTTTCCCAGTGACAGCGGGGGCAGCAAGGCACGTATTGTATTGTTGCCATCGAGGATAAAAAGATGGGGTTTATATCATATTGCTTGAGTTTATCCCTCTACATCATGTCATCTTGCCTAATGCGTTACTATATTCTTATGAACTTAATACTCTAGATGCATGCTGGATAGTGGTCGATGTGTGGAGTAATAGTAGTAGATGCAGAATCGTTTCGGTCTACTTGTTGCGGACGTGATGCCTATATATATGATCATGCCCAGATATTCTCATAACTATGCGCTTTTCTATCAATTGCTCGACAGTAATTTGTTCACCCACCGTAGAATTTGCTATCTTGAGAGAAACCACTAGTGAAACCTATGGCCCCCGGGTCTATCTTCCATCATATTATCTTCCTATCAATTTACTATTTCTTCCGCCGTTTATTTTGCAATCTTTACTTTCCAAATCTATATCATAAAAATACCAAAAATATTTATCTTATTATCTCTATCAGATCTCACTTTTGCAAGTGGCCGTGAAGGGATTTACAACCCCTTTATCGCGTTGGTTGCAAGGTTCTTACTTGTTTGTGTAGGTACAAGGCGACTGGCGTGTAACCTCCTACTAGATTGATACCTTGGTTCTCCAAAACTGAGGGAAATACTTATGCTACTTTGCTGCATCACCCTTTCTCTTCAAAGGAAAACCAACGCATGCTCAAGAGGTAGCAAGAAGGATTTCTGGCGCCGTTGCCGGGGAGGCTTACGCTAAGTCAAGTCAAGTCAAGACATACCAAGTACCCATCACAAACTCTTATCTCTCGCATTACATTATTTGCCATTTGCCTCTCATTTTCCTCTCCCCCACTTCACCTTTGCCTTTTCTTTGCCTTCTTCCCGTGTGTCTTTTTGTTTGTGTTTCCATGTGCCTTCTATTTGCTTCCATCTTTGCTTGCTAAAAATCTATTGATATGGACCCACTTAAAGTGTTCTACTTGGATCATCTTCGATCCGTATGCGCTCGTGCTGAAACCCCAACTAGCCTAGTTGATGGGAAATCTTTAGATGAGCATGTTGGAAATATGCCCTAGAGGCAATAATAAAATGGTTATTATTGTATTTCCTTGTTCATGACAATTGTCTATTGTTCATGCTATAATTGTATTAACTGGAAACTGTAATACATGTGTGAATACATAGACCACAACATGTCCCTAGTAAGCCTCTAGTTGACTAGCTCGTTGATCAATAGATGGTTATGGTTTCCTGACCATGGACATTGGATGTCATTGATAACGGGATCACATCATTAGGAGAATGATGTGATGGACAAGACCCAATCCTAAGCATAGCACAAGATCATGTAGTTCGTTTGCTAAGAGCTTTTCTAATGTCAAGTATCATTTCCTTAGACCATGAGATTGTGCAACTCCCGGATACCGTAGGAATGCTTTGGGTGTACCAAACGTCACAACGTAACTGGGTGGCTATAAAGGTACACTACAGGTATCTCCGAAAGTGTCTGTTGGGTTGGTACGAATCGAGACTGGGATTTGTCACTCCGTATGACGGAGAGGTATCTCTGGGCCCACTCGGTAATGCATCATCATAATGAGCTCAATGTGACTAAGTAGTTAGTCACGGGATCATGCATTAAGGAACGAGTAAAGTGACTTGCCGGTAACGAGATTGAACGAGGTATTGGGATACCGGCGATCGAATCTCGGGCAAGTAACATACCGATTGACAAAAGGAATTGTATACGGGATTGATTGGATCCCCGACATCGTGGTTCATCCGATGAGATCATCGTGGAACATGTGGGAGCCAACATGGGTATCCAGATCCCGCTGTTGGTTATTGGCCGGAGAATGTCTCGGTCATGTGTGCATGGTTCCCGAACCCGTAGGGTCTACACACTTAAGGTTTGATGACGCTAGGGTTATAGGGAATAGATATACGTGGTTACCGAATGTTGTTCGGAGTCCCGGATGAGATCCCTGACGTCACGAGGAGTTCCGGAATGGTCCGGAGGTAAAGAATAATATATAGGAAGTGAGGTTTTGGCCACCGGAAGAGTTTCGGGCGTCACCGGTAATGTACCGGGACCACCGGAGGGTTCCGGGGGTCTACCGGGAGGGGCCACCAACCCCGGAGGCCTGCGTGGGCCAAGTGTGGGAAGGGACCAGCCCCTAGGTGGGCTGGTGCGCCTCCCACAAGAGGCCCAAGGCGCAGGGAAGGGGGAAGGGGGAAAACCCTAGGCGCAGATGGGCCTAAGGCCCACCCTAGGGCGCGCCCCCCTCTCTCCCCCTCTTGGCCGCCCCCTCCATCCAATCTAGGGCTGCCGCCCCTCCTAGGGGTGGGAACCCTAGAGGGGGCACACCCTCCTCCCCTCCTCCTATAAATAGTGGGGTTTGGGGGCTGCAGAAGACACGAGTCTCCCTCTCTCTTGGCACAGCCCTACCCCTCTCCCTCCTCGTCTCTCGCAGTGCTTGGCGAAGCCCTGCTGGAGTGCCACGCTCCTCCATCACCACCATGCCGTTGTGCTGCTGCTGGACGGAGTCTTCTCCAACCTTCCCTCTCTCCTTGCTGGATCATGGCATGGGAGACGTCACCGGGCTGCATGTGTGTTGAATGCGGAGGCACCGTTGTTCGGTGCTTAGATCGGATTCGGCCGCGATCTGAATCGCTTCGTGTACGACTCCATCGACCGCGTTCTTGCAACGGTTCCGCATCACGATCTTCAAGGGTATGAAGATGCACTCCCCTCTCTCTCGTTGCTAGTTAATCCATAGATTGATCTTGGTGATGCGTAGAAAATTTTGAATTTCTGCTACGTTCCCCAACAGTGGCATCATGAGCTAGGTCTATGCGTAGTTTCTATGCACGAGTAGAACACAAGTTGTTGTGGGCGTTGATTTTGTCAATTTACTTGCCGTTACTAGTCTTATCTTGATTCGGCGGCATTGTGGGATGAAGCGGCCCGGACCGACCTTACACGTACTCTTACGTCAGACAGGTTCCACCGACTGACATGCACTTGATGCATAAGGTGGCTAGCGGGTGTCTGTCTCTCCCACTTTAGTCGTATCGGATTCGATGAAGAGGGTCCTTACGAAGGGTAAATAGAAATTGGCATATCACGTTGTGGTTTTGGCGTAGGTAAGAAACGTTCTTGCTAGAAACCTATAGCAGCCACGTAAATTTTTTGCAACAACAATTAGATGACGTCTAACTTGTTCTTGCAGCATGTGTCGTGTGATGTGATATGGCCAAAGGATGTGATGAATGAAATATATGTGATGTATGAGATTGATCATGTTCTTGTAATAGGAATCACGACTTGCATGTCGATGAGTATGACAACCGGCAGGAGCCATAGGAGTTGTCTTAATTTATTGTATGACCTGCGTGTCATTGAATAACGCCATGTAATTACTTTACTTTATTGCTAAACCGTTAGCCATAGTAGTAGAAGTAATAGTTGGCGAGACAACTTCATGAAGACACGATGATGGAGATCATGGTGTCATGCCGGTGACGATGATGATCATGGCGCCCCGAAGATGGAGATCAAAAGGAGCAAAATGATATTGGCCATATCATGTCACTATTTGATTGCATGTGATGTTTATCATGTTTTTACATCTTATTTGCTTAGAACGACGGTAGCATAAATAAGATGATCCCTCGCTAAAATTTCAAGAAAGTGTTCCCCCTAACTGTGCACCGTTGCGAAGGTTCGTTGTTCCGAAGCACCACGTGATGATCGGGTGTGATAGGTTCTAACGTTCGCATACAACGGGTGTAAGCCAGATTTACACACGCAATACACTTATGTTGACTTGACGAGCCTAGCATGTACAGACATGGCCTCGGAACACAAGAGATCGAAAGGTCAAACATGAGTCGTATAGTAGATGCGATCAACATGGAGATGTTCACCGATGATGACTAGTCCGTCTCACGTGATGATCGGACACGGCCTAGTTTGACTCGGATCATGTATCACTTAGATGACTAGAGGGATGTCTATCTGAGTGGGAGTTCATTGAATAATCAGATGAACTTAATTATCATGAACATAGTCAAAAGGTCTTTGCAAATTATGTCATAGCTTACGCTTTAGTTCTACTGTTTAAGATATGTTCCTAGAGAAAATTTAGTTGAAAGTTGATAGTAGCAATTATGCGGACTGGGTCCGTAAACTGAGGATTGTCCTCATTGCTGCACAGAAGGCTTATGTCCTTAATGCACCGCTCGGTGTGCTGAACCTCGAGCGTCGTTTGTGGATGTTGCGAACATCTGACATACACGTTTTGATGACTACGTGATAGTTCAGTGCGTAATGTTAAACGGTTTAGAATTGAGGCACCAAAGACATTTTGAAACGTCGCAGAACATATGAGATGTCCCAAGAGCTGAAATTGGGATTTTAGGCTCGTGCCCACGTCAAGAGGTGTGAGACCTCCGATAAGTTTCTTAAGCCTGCAAACTAAGGGAGAAAAGCTCAATCGTTGAGCATGTGCTCGGATTGTCTGAGTACTACAATCGCTTGAATCGAGTGGGAGTTGTCTTCCGGATGAGATAGTGATGGTTCTCCAAAGTCACTGCCACCAAGCTACTAGAGCTTCGTGATGAACTATAACATATCAGGGATAGATATGATGATCCTTGAGCTATTCGCGATGTTTGACACCGCGAAAGTAGAAATCAAGTAGGAGCATCAATTGTTGATGGTTGGTAAAACCACTAGTTTCAAGAAGGGCAAGGGCAAGAAGGGATACTTCATGAAATGGCAAATCAGTTGCAGCTCTAGTGAAGAAACCCAAAGTTGAACCCAAACCCGAGACTAAGTGCTTCTGAAATGAGGGGAACGGTCACTGAAGCAGAACTACCATAGATACTTGGTAGATGAGAAGGCAGGCAAGGTGGACAGAAGTATATTGGATATACATTATATTAATGTGTACTTTACTAGTACTCCTAGTAGCACTAGGGTATTAGATACCGGTTCGGTTGCTAAGTGTTAGTAACTCGAAATAAAAGCTGCGGAATAAACGGAGACTAGCTAAAGATGAGATGACGATATGTGTTGGAAGTGTTTCCAAGGTTGATGTGATCAAGCATCGCATGCTTCCTCTACCATCGATATTGGTGATAAACCTAAATAATTGTTATTTGGTGTTTGCGTTGAGCATAGACATGATTGGATTATGTTTATCGAAATACGGTTATTCATTTAAGGAGAATAATGGTTACTCTTTTTATTTGAATAATACCTTCAATGGTATTGCACCTAAAATGAATGGTTTATTGAATCTCGATCGTAGTAATACACATGTTCATGCCAAAAGATATAAGATAGTAATGATAGTACCACATACTTGTGGCACTGCTATTTGAGTCATATTGGGATAAAACGCATGAAGAAGCTCCATGTTGATGGATCTTTGGACTCACTCATTTTTGAAAAGATTGAGACATGCGAACCATGTCTATTGGTATACATGCATGAAGAAACTCCATACAGATGGATCATTTGGACTCACTTGATTTTGAATCAGTTGAGGCATGCAAATCATACCACATGGGCAAGATGACTGAAAGGCCTCGTTTTCGGTGAGATGGAACAAGAGAGCAACTTGTTGGAAGTAATACATTTTGATGTGTGCAGTCCAATGAGTGCTGAGGCACGCAGTGGATATCGTTATGTTCTTACTTCACAGATGATTTGAGTAGATTTACTTGATGAAACACAAGTCCGAATTATTGAAAGGTTCAAGTAATTTCAGAGTGAAGTTGAAGATCGTCGTGACAAGAGGACAAAATGTCTATGATATGATCATAGAGATGAATATCTGAGTTACGAGTTTGGCACACAATTAAGACATTGTGGAAATTGTTTCATGACTAATACCGCCTGGAACACCATAGTGTGATGGTGTGTCCGAACATCATAACTGCACCCTATTGCATATAGTGCATACCATGATGTCTCTTACCGAATTACCACTATCGTCTATGGGTTAGGCATTAGAGACAACCTCATTCACTTTAAATAGGGCACCACGCAATTCCGTTGAGACGACACCTTATGAACTATGGTTTAGAGAAACCTAAGCTGTCGTTTCTTAAGAGTTTGGGGCTGCGATGCTTATGTGAAAAAGTTTCAGGCTGATAAGCTCGAACCCAAAGAGGATAAATGCATCTTCATAGAATACCCAAAACAGTTGGGTATACCTCCTATTTCAGATCTGGAAGCAAAAGTGATTGTTTCTAGAAACGGGTCCTTTCTTGAGGAAAAGTTTATCTCGAAAGAATTAAGTGGGAGGATGGTGGAGACTTGATGAGGTTATTGAACCGTCACTTCAACTAGTGTGTAGCAGGGCACAAGAAGTTGTTCCTGTGGCACCTTCACCAATTGAAGTGGAAGCCTATGATAGTGATCATGAAACTTCGGCAAATCACTACCAAACCTCGTAGGACGACAAGGATGCGTACTACTTCAGAGTGGTACGTAATCCTGTCTTGGAAGTCATGTTGCTAGACAACAATGAACCTATGAGCTATGGAGAAGCGATGGTGGCCCGGATTCCGACGAATGGCTCGAGGCCATAAAATCCGAGAGAGGATCCACGTATAAAAACAAAGTATAGACTTTGGAAGAACTACTTGATGGTCATAAGGCTGTTGGGTGCAGATGGATTTTAAAAGGAAGACAGACAATGATGGTAAGTGTCACCATTAAGAAAGCTTGACCTGTCGTTAAGATGTTTTCCGACAAGTGCAAGGAGTTGACAGCGATGAGACTTTCTCACTCGTAGCGATGCTAAGAGTCTGTTGGAATTATATTAGCAGTTACTGCATTATTTATGAAATCTTGCAGATAGGATGTCAAAACATTGTTTCCTCGATGATTTTCTTGAGGAAAGGTTGTATGTGATACAACCAGAAGGTTTTGTCAATCCTGAAAGATCCTAACAAGTATGCAAAGCTCCAGCAATCCTTCTAAGGACTGGAGTAAGCATCTCGGAGTTGGAATGTACGCTTTGATGAGATGATCAAAGATTTTGGGTTTATACTAAGTGTATGAGAAACTTGTATTTCCAAAGAAGTGAGTGGGAGCACTATTGAATTTTGATGAGTATATGTTGTTAACATATTGTTGATCAGAAATGATGTAGAATTTCTGGAAAGCATGCAAGGTTATTTGAAAAGTGTTTTTCAATGGAAAACCTGGATTAAGCTACTTGAACATTGAGCATCAAGATCTATAAGGATAGATCTAAAACGCTTAATAGTACTTTCAAATGAATACATACCGTGACAAGATTTTGAAGGAGTTCAAAATAGATCAGCAAAGAAGGAGTTCTTGGCTATGTTACAAGGTGTGAGTATTGAGTAAGACTCAAGACCTGACCACGCCAGAAGAGAGAGAAAGGACGAAGGTCGTCCCCTATGCTTTAGACGTAGGCTCTACAGTATGCTATGCTGTGTACCGCACCTGAAGTGTGCCTTGCCATGAGTCAGTCAAGGGGTACAAGAGTGATCCAGGAATGGATCACATGACAGCGGTCGAACTTATCCTTAGTAACTAGTGGACTAAGGAATTTTCTCGATTATGGAGGTGGTAAAAGAGTTCGTCGTAAAGGGTTACGTCGATGCAAACTTTGAAACTAATCCGGATGACTCTGAGTAGTAAACCGGATTCGTATAGTAGAGCGGTTATTTGGAATAGCTCCAAGTAGCGCGTGGTAGCTGCATCTACAAGATGACATAGAGATTTGTAAAGCACACACGGATCTGGAAGGTTCAGACCCGTTGACTAATAACCTCTCTCACAAGCGAGATATGAACAAACCCCATGGGTGTTGGATTCATTACAATCACATAGCGATGTGAACTAGATTATTGACTCTAGTGCAAGTGGGAGACTGTTGGAAATATGCCCTAGAGGCAATAATAACACGGTTATTATTGTATTTCCTTGTTCATGACAATTGTCTATTGTTCATGCTATAATTGTATTAACTGGAAACCGTAATACATGTGTGAATACATAGACCACAACATGTCCCTAGTAAGCCTCTAGTTGACTAGCTCGTTGATCAATAGATGGTTATGGTTTCCTGACCATGGACATTGGATGTCATTGATAACGGGATCACATCATTAGGAGAATGATGTGATGGACAAGACCCAATCCTAAGCATAGCACAAGATCGTGTAGTTCGTTTGCTAAGAGCTTTTCTAATGTCAAGTATAATTTCCTTAGACCATGAGATTGTGCAACTCCCGGATACCGTAGGAATGCTCTGGGTGTACCAAACGTCACAACGTAACTGGGTGGCTATAAAGGTACACTACAGGTATCTCCGAAAGTGTCTGTTGGGTTGGTACGAATCGAGACTGGGATTTGTCACTCCATATGACGGAGAGGTATCTCTGGGCCCACTCGGTAATGCATCATCATAATGAGCTCATTGTGACTAAGTAGTTAGTCAAGGGATCATGCATTACGGAACGAGTAAAGTGACTTGCCGGTAACGAGATTGAACGAGGTATTGGGATACCGGCGATCGAATCTCGGGCAAGTAACATACCGAATGACAAAGGGAATTGTATACGGGATTGATTGAATCCCCGACATCGTGGTTCATCTGATGAGATCATCGTGGAACATGTGGGAGCCAACATGGGTATCCAGATACCGCTGTTGGTTATTGGCCGGAGAACGTCTCGGTCATGTCTGCATGGTTCCCGAACCCGTAGGGTCTACACACTTAAGGTTCGATGACGCTAGGGTTATAGGGAACAGATATACATGGTTACCAAATGTTGTTCGGAGTCCCGGATGAGATCCCGGACGTCACGAGGAGTTCCGGAATGGTCCGGAGGTAAAGAATAATATATAGGAAGTGAGGTTTTGGCCACCGGAAGAGTTTCGGGCGTCACCGGTAATGTACCGGAACCACCGGAGGGTGGAGGGGGTCTACCGGGAGGGGCCACCAACCCCGGAGGCCTACGTGGGCCAAGTGTGGGAAGGGACCAGCCCCTAGGTGGGCTGGTGCGCCTCCCACAAGAGGCCCAAGGCGCAGGGAAGGGGGAAGGGGGAAAACCCTAGGCGCATATGGGCCTAAGGCCCACCCTAGGGCGCGCCCCCCCCCTCTCTCCCCCTCTTGGCCGCCCCCTCCATCCAATCTAGGGCTGCCGCCCCTCCTAGGGGTGGGAACCCTAGAGGGGGCGCACCCTCCTCCCCTCCTCCTATAAATAGTGGGGTTTTGGGGCTGCAGAAGACACGAGTCTCCCTCTCTCTTGGCGCAGCCCTACCCCTCTCCCTCCTCGTCTCTCGCAGTGCTTGGCGAAGCCCTGCTGGAGTGCCACGCTCCTCCATCACCACCATGTCGTTGTGCTGCTGCTGGACGGAGTCTTCCCCAACCTCTTCCTCTCTCCTTGCTAGATCAAGGCATGGGAGACGTCACCGGGCTGCATGTGTGTTGAACGCGGAGGCACAGTTGTTCGGTGCTTAGATCGGATTCGGCCGCGATCTGAATCGCTTCGTGTACGACTCCATCGACCGCATTCATGCAACGCTTCCGCATCGCGATCTTCAAGGGTATGAAGATGCACTCCCCTCTCTGTCGTTGCTAGTTAATCCATAGATTGATCTTGGTGATGCGTAGAAAATTTTGAATTTCTGCTACGTTCCCCAATAGAGCATGCTCATTTTGTGTGTCACTGTTTGTCGGAAAAGGGGAGACTCTTATGGGATCTAATAAACAGATTGTTGTGTTATGCTTGGAATCTTTGTGAAATTTACGATTTTACTTGTTGCTCTAAGAACCCTAAAAAACACCTTCCCTACCTATGTGAGTTTAATGATAATGAAATCTTATCTTATTATGCAAAGGGTGTTTATAGTTACTATGGTATCGAAAAAATTGAAGAATTTTTTGCTTTTAAGGGTGCTTATGAAGTTGCCTCTTTGATGAAAAGTATGATATTACTCTCTACGAATCTGAAAATTTTGACATACTTAAATATTGCTATGAAAACTATGCTCATAATGTCTATGTCAAAGAATTTATTGAGAGAATGACCGTTGCTTTGGAAGAAAATAATGATATGCATGAATCTATAGATAATGATGATTCTGATGATTTGATTGAAATATCCCTTGATGAACATGATGCTTGCTATTCTTGTGGCCATGATGCCAATATTTATGAAGATGAATTTTCTATAGTTTCTTATGTTAAACATGAGATCATTGCTATTGCACCCATACTTGGTAGTTCCTTTGATGAAAAGCATGATTGCAATGATGTTATTATAAATTCTCTTAATGCCAATTGTGTTAATAATATGCAAAACCCTAAGCTTGGGGATGCTAGTTTTTCTATGTCTACTATTTGTTGCAATGATCATGATTGGGGTGATTCTTTTTATGATCTTGAAAATTTATTTAAGCCCCATGATGAATATGAGATTGATAATAGTGTTTGCAATATTATTGAAAGTGGGTTTGGAAGAGTGTCAACTTTATATCCCACATATTTGGAGAATGTTCAATCTTATGAAATTTTTGATAAAAGTGGGTTTGGAGAGGTCATGACTTTAGTTAATGTTGATCCCACTATTTTGGAAGAGTGTCAACTTCGTATGCATGTGGATCGTGTTGAGAATATGTTATGTGATAGCTATTTTGTTGAATTTTCTTATGATCCTACATGTAATTATTATGAGAGAGGAAAATATGGTTGTAGAAATTTTCATGTTACAAAATTACCTCTCGTTATGTTGAGATTGCTATTGATTCATTCCACTGCCTTGCATATGCTAGTTTTTGCTTGCTATGATAACTTGTTTTCCTATAAGATGCCTATGCATAGGAAGTATGTTAGACTTAGATGTGTTTGTCACGTGTTTCATGATGCTTTCTTTGCGCTTCAATTCTTGTCTTTCATGTGAGCATCATCGAAATATCAATGCCTAGCTAGGGGCGTTAAACGATAGCGCATGTTGGGAGGCAACCCAATTTTATTTTTGTTTTTTGCTTTTTGTTTATGTTTAGTAATAAATAATTAATCTAGACTCTGGTTAGATGTGGTTTTATGTTTTAATTAGTGTTTGTGCCAAGTAGAACCTTTGGGAAGACTTGGGTGACGTCTTTATGATCTTGCTGTAAAAAACAGAAACTTTAGCGCTCACGAGATTAGCTGCCATTTTTTACTGGAGAGTGATTTTAGGTTGATTCTTTTTGCAGATGCTTAATAGACAAATTCCTCACGTCCACAAATTTATTTCAGAATTTTTGGAGTTACATAAGTATACGTTTGATCCAGATTACTATAGACTATTCTGTTTTTGACAGATTCTGTTTTTCGTGTGTTGTTTGCTTATTTTGATGAATCTATGGCTAGTATCGGGGGGTATGAACCATAGAGAAGTTGGAATACAGTAGGTTTAACACCAGTATAAATAAATAATGAGTTCATTACAGTACCTTGAAGTGGTGATTTGTTTTCTTATACTAACGGAGCTCATGAGATTTTCTGTTGAGTTTTGTGTTGTGAAGTTTTCAAGTTTTTGGGTAAAGATTTGATGGATTATGGAATAAGGAGTGGCAAGAGCCTAAGCTTGGGGATGCCCAAGGCACCCCAAGGTAAAATTCAAGGATAACCAAAAGCCTAAGCTTGGGATGCCCCGGAAGGCATCCCCTCTTTCATCTTCGTCCATCGGTAACTTTACTTGAGGCTATATTTTTATTCACCACATGATATGTGTTTTGCTTGGAGCGTCTTGTATGATTTGAGTATTTTCTTTTTAGTTTACCACAATCATCCTTGTTGTACACACCTTTTGGAGAGACACACATGAATCGGAATTTATTAGAATACTCTATGTGCTTCACTTATATCTTTTGAGCTAGATAATTTTGCTCTAGTGCTTCGCTTATATCTTTTTAGAGCACGGTGGTGGTTTTATTTTATAGAAATTATTGATCTCGCATGCTTCACTTATATTATTTTGAGAGTCTTATAGAACAGCATGGTATTTTGCTTTGGCTATAAAATTAGTCCTAATATGATGAACATCCAAGATAGGTATAATAAAAACTATCATATAAAGTGCATCGAATACTATGAGAAGTTTGATACTTGATAATTGTTTTGAGATATGAAGATGGTAATATTAGAGTCATGCTAGTTGAGTAGTTGTGAATTTGAGAAATACTTGTTCTAAAGTTTGTGATTCCCGTAGCATGCACGTATGGTGAACCGTTATGTGATGAAGTCGGGGCATGATTTATTTATTGATTGTCTTCCTTATGAGTGACGGTCGGGGACGAGCGATGGTCTTTTCCTACCAATCTATCCCCCTAGGAGCATGCGCGTAGTACTTCGTTTTGATAACTAATAGATTTTTGCAATAAGTATGTGAGTTCTTTATGACTAATGTTGAGTCCATGGATTATACGCACTCTCACCCTTCCACCATTGCTAGCCTCTCTAATACCGCGCACCTTTCGTCGGTATCATACACCCACCATATACCTTCCTCAAAACAGCCACCATACCTACCTATTATGGCATTTCCATAGCCATTCCG
Source organism: Aegilops tauschii subsp. strangulata (assembly GCF_002575655.3). Taxonomy (NCBI): domain Eukaryota; kingdom Viridiplantae; phylum Streptophyta; class Magnoliopsida; order Poales; family Poaceae; genus Aegilops; species Aegilops tauschii. Next base: position 433,271,674 of record NC_053035.3, read on the forward strand.
AGATATATTTCCATGCAACTTACCACCGTTCCGTTTGTTATGACACGTTTCATCATTGTCATATTGCTTTGCATGATCATGTAGTTGACATCGTATTTGTGGCAAAGCCGCCTTCATAATTCTTTCATACATGTCACTCTTGATTTATTGCATATCCCAGTACACCGCCGGAGGCATTCACATAGAGTCATATTTTTTCTAAGTATTGAGTTGTAATTTTTGAGTTGTAAGTAAATAAAAGTGTGATGATCATCATTATTAGAGCATTGTCCCAAGTGAGGAAAGGATGATGGAGACTATGATTCCCCCACAAGTCGGGATGAGACTCCGTACGAAAAGAAAAAAAAAGGAAAAAAAGAGGCCATAAAAAGGCCCAAATAAAAAAATGAGAGAAAAAGAGAGAAGGGACAATGTTACTATCCTTTTACCACACTTGTGCTTCAAAGTAGCACCATGATCTTCATGATAGAGAGTCTCTTATGTTGTCACTTTCATATACTAGTGGGAATTTTACATTATAGAACTTGGCTTGTATATTCCAATGATGGGCTTCCTCAAAATGCCCTAGGTCTTCGTGAGCAAGCAAGTTGGATGCACACCCACATAGTTTCTTTTGTTGAGCTTTCATACACTTATAGCTCTAGTGCATCCTTTGCATGGCAATCCCTACTCACTCACATTGATATCTATTGATGGGCATCTCCATAGCCCGTTAATACGCCTAGTTGATGTGAGACTATCTTCTCCTTTTTGTCTTTTCCACAACCACCCTTCTATTCCACATATAGTGGTATGTCCATGGCTCACGCTCATCTATTGCGTGAAGATTGAAAAAGTTTGAGAACATCAAAAGTATGAAACAATTGCTTGGCTTGTCATCGAGGTTGTGCATGATTTAAATATTTTGTGTGATGAAGATAGAGCATAGCCAGACTATATGATTTTGTAGGGATAACTTTCTTTGGCCATGTTATTTTGAGAAGACATGATTGCTTTGTTAGTATGCTTGAAGTATTATTATTTTTATGTCAATATTAAACTTTTATATCAAATCTTTCGGATCTGAACATTCATGCCACAATAAAGAAAATTACATTGAGAATTATGCCAGGTAGCATTCCACATCAAAAATTCTGTTTTTATCATTTACCTACTCGAGGACGAGCAGAAATTAAGCTTGGAGATGCTTGATACGTCTCCAACGTATCTATAATTTTTGATTGTTCCATGCTATATATTATCTGTTTTGGATGTTTAATGGGCTTTATTATACATTTTTATATTATTTTTGGGACTAACCTACTAACCAAAGGCCCAGTGCAAATTGCTGTTTTTTTGTGCCTATTTCAGTGTTTCGCAGAAAAGGAATATCAAACGGAATCCAAACGGAATGAAACCTTCGGGAGAGTTATTTTTGGAACAAACGCAATCCAGGAGACTTGGAGTGGACGTCAAGGAAGCAACGAGGCAGCCACGAGGCAGGGAGGCGCGCCTGCGCGCCCCGCACCCTCATGGGCCCCTCGTGGCTCCACCGACCTCGTTCCTTCGCCTATATATACTCATATACCCTGAAAACATCCGAGAGCACCACGAAACCCTATTTCCACCACCGCAACCTTCTGTACCCGTGAGATCCCATCTTGGGGCCTTTTCCGGCGCTCCGCCGGAGGGGGAATCGATCACGAAGGGCTTCTACATCAACACCATAGCCTCTCCGATGATGTGTGAGTAGTTTACCACAGACCTTTGGGTCCATAGTTATTATCTAGATGGCTTCTTCTCTCTCTTTGGATCTCAATACAAAGTTCTCCTCGATTCTCTTGGAGATCTATTCGATGTAATTCTTTTTGCGGTGTGTTTGTCGAGATCCGATGAATTGTGGGTTTATGATCAAGATTATCTATGAACAATATTTGGTTCTTCTCTGAATTCTTATATGTATGATTTGTTATCTTTGCAAGTCTCTTCGAATTATCAGTTTGGTTTGGCCTACTAGATTGATCTTTCTTGCAATGGGAGAAGTGCTTAGCTTTGGTTTCAATCTTGCGGTGTCCTTTCCCAGTGACAGCAGGGGCAGCAAGGCATGTATTGTATTGTTGCCATCGAGGATAAAAAGATGGGATTTATATCATATTGCTTGAGTTTATCCCTCTAAATCATGTCATCTTGTGTAACGCCCGGATAATTAGACTACAGTAAAACTCTCCTAATGATGCCATGTCATCTCTGTTTACTGTTGCTAAACTCTCGTTAGTTCAAAACCCGTTCAAAAGTCAAATTCAAAATATGTCAAACAACAAAAGTTTTCAAAAGTTGAAACAAAAATGTTCGGGCAGTGCCAAAAATGGCATAGGTAATTATGGTGTAGAAGTCACAATTTTATAAAATACTTAAATGCCCTAAATTAAATAAAACAGAAAAGGAAAATAAAATAAAATACAAAAACATAAGACAAAAGAAAAAAAGAGAGAAAAGGACCCCCCTGGACCAGACGGCCCAGCTCGCAGCCAGGCCGGCCCACCTGGCCCATCCGGCCGACCCGGCCCGTTCCCCCGGTCACTCTCTCCCCTTCCCTGTTCCCCCGACCAGGGTCGGAACAGGGGCGCGTCCCCGCCGGACCCCCTCGCCGGCGTCGAGGAGGGGATAAGATCGCCAGCGCCCCCGCCTCCTCAGGCTCCTCTCCCACTCGCCCCGCTCTCCGCCTCTCCCTCTCCCCTCAGATCCACCTCGCTCCCCCCTCGTTCCCCACCGCATCCGAGCGCCGCCATGGCCTCGCCGCCATAGAAGACGCGACCACCGTCGTCCGTTCGTCGCCCCGGCAAGTCCTGCAGCTCCGCCGTCGTCCGCTGCTTGGACCGGTGCACCCCGTTGGAGTCCGGAGCCACCGCAACACCCACGACACCGCCGTCTTCTTCCTCTGCTCCGACAAGCTACGCCGCTGCTCTTCACCAACTCCAGCGACGCCCCTGCAGCTACTAAACCCCCAAGGGCCACCGTGTGTGCCGCTCGGTGAGCCCCTGCTTCCTCCCCTCTCTCGCGCGCCCTAGCTAGCTGTCGCCGTAGCTCCCGAACGCTCCGCCGCGGATCTCATCGCCGACGAGTCTCCGGTGACCAAATGGTCACGGGCCTGTGCCGGTTGCACTCACCGCGCCCCGTAGATCCTCCCCAACCTCTCCGTTTGTTCGCTAGCTCGCCCTAGCTCCAATCTTCTCGAGCTCCCGAACGCGTTGCCGCTCGCGCTCGTCGCCGGCAGCCGTCCGGTGACCCCTTTGGTCCCCGGCTTGTGCCGTTGTGCTCGCGCGCGCACGTAGGCCTCACCCCGCCCGCGCCGCATCGACGTTGCCATTGCTCGCCCGAAACACCTCGCCGCCGATGAGCTTGATGCCTTCTCCGGCCACCGCAGCTCGCAAGACCACCACCAACTGACGCGTCGTCGTCTTGCCGTTCTTACGCGCCCGGCTGCGCTCGATTTGGTGCCCCGTAGGCGAATCCCGACACTCGCCGGCGTTCGGTCGCTGCGCGCGAGCTCGCCGGAGCTACTCCAGCGGCTCCGCTGAGCTGGCACACTGGGGCCAACCCCCTGGGTCACTGCCTGTGGGCCTAGGGGCCCCAACTGGCCACGTTGACCGAAGTCAACTGCGCTGATGTGGCAGCTACTGCCACTGACATGCGGGCCCGCGTCATTTAGAACATCTTTTGTAAATAAATAAAATGCTAATTATTTCATTAATTAATTTAATTAACTAAATAGTCACTGACTACTGGGCCCCACCCACTAATTAACCCATTTAGTTAGTCTAAACCCCCTCTTAGTGCCCCAGGCAATGACATGTAGGTCCCACTGGACCCACCTGTCTGGTTTGACTGGTCAACCGACCAGTTGACCTGCTGACATCACTCTGATATCATGCCTGCATCATCATTCACTGTTCTGGATAATGTTGGATTTAAATAATTAATTAAAATCAGAAAATGATTAAATCTTTAGAAAATCATATAAAATAATCCGTAATTCGGATGAAAATACTTTCTACATGAAAGTTGCTCAGAACGACGAGACGAATCCGGATACGCAGCCCGTTCGTCCGCTACACATCCCTAACATATCGAACTCACAACTTTCCCCCTCCGGTTCATCTGTCCGAAAACGCGAAACACCGAGAATACTTTCCCGGATGTTTTCCCCCCTTCGCCGGTATCACCTACTACTGCATCACGCTTTGTCATGTCATGCATCGTTATGCATCTGTTTGCATTGTATTCATTGTTTCTTCCCCCTCTTCTCTCCGGTAGACTACGAGACCGACGCCGCTGCTGGTGCCCCGACCGATTACGCCGTTGACGACCCCTCCTTCTTGCCAGAGCAACCAGGCAAGCCCCCCCCCCTTTATCACCAGATATCGCCTATTCTTCTCTATACTGCTTGCATTAGACTAGTGTAGCATGTTACTGCTTTCCGTTAATCCTATCTTGATGCATAGCCTGTCCTTGCTACTACTGTTGTTACCCTTACCTGCAATCCTACATGCTTAGTATAGGATGCTAGTTTTCCATCTGTGGTCCTACATTCTTGTCTGTCTGCTGTGCTATACTATCAGGCCGTGATCACTTGGGAGGTGATCACGGGTATATACTTATATACTTTATACATGATACATGTGGTGACTAAAGTCGGGTCGGCTCGAGGAGTACCCGCGAGTGATTCACGGATTGGGGGCTGAAAGGACCTTTGTCCCGACGGCCCTCTGGGTGGATCTTTGTGGCGGAGCGACAGGGCAGGTTGAGACCGCCTAGGTGAGAGGTGGGCCTGGCCCTGGTCGGTGTCCGTGGTTACATCAATTAACACGCTTAACGAGATCTTGGTATTTGATCTGAGTCTAGCCATTTGGTCTATACGCACTAACCAACTACGCGGGAACAGTTATGGGCACTCAACGTCGTGGTATCAGCCGAAGCCTTCGTGATGTCAGCGACTGAGCGGCGCGCGCAGGGTTGGACCGTGTAACGTGACTTCCTTTGAAATGGAGGTTGCTAGGTCTGCTCTCCGGCCGCGTACGCAACATGCAGGTGTGCAATGGGCGATGGGCCCAGACCCCTGCGCGCATAGGATTTAGACCGGCGTGCTGACCTCTCTGTTGTGCCTAGGTAGGGTTGCGACGTGTTGATCTTCTGCGGCCGGGCATGACCCAGAAAAGTGTGTCCGGCCAAATGGGATCAAGCGTGTTGGGTTATGTGGTGCACCCCTGCAGGGAAGTTTATCTATTCGAATAGCCGTGTCCCTCGGTAAAAGGACGACCCGGAGTTGTACCTTGACCTTATGACAACTAGAACCGGATACTTAATAAAACACACCCTTCCAAGTGCCAGATATAACCCGGTGATCGCTCTCTAACAGGGCGACGAGGAGGGGATCGCCGGGTAGGATTATGCTATACGATGCTACTTGGTGAACTTACCATCTACTCTCTCCTACATGCTGCAAGATGGAGGTGGCCAGAAGCGTAGTCTTCGACAGGATTAGCTGTCCCCCTCTTATTCTGGCATTCGGCAGTTCAGTTCACCGATATGGCCCTTTACACATATACCCATGCATATGTAGTGTAGATCCTTGCTTGCGAGTACTTTGGATGAGTACTCACGGTTGCCTTTCTCTCTCTTTTCCCCTTTCCCTTCTACCTGGTTGTCGCAACCAGATGCCGGAGCCCAGGAGCCAGACGCCACCATCGACGACGACTCCTACTACACCGGAGGTGCCTACTACTACGTGCAGCCCGCTGACGACGACCAGGAGTAGTTAGGAGGATCCCAGGTAGGAGGCCTGCGCCTCTTTCGATCTGTATCCCAGTTTGTGCTAGCCTTCTTAAGGCAAACTTGTTTAACTTATGTCTGTACTTAGATATTGTTGCTTCCGCTGACTCGTCTATGATCGAGCACTTGTATTCGAGCCCTCGAGGCCCCTGGCTTGTATTATGATGCTTGTATGACTTATTTATGTTTTAGAGTTGTGTTGTGATATCTTCTCGTGAGTCCCTGATCTTGATCGTACACGTTTGCGTGCATGATTAGTGTACGATTGAATCGGGGGTGTCACAAGTTGGTATTAGAGCCGACTGCCTGTAGGAATCCCCCTTCCACACTCCTTGGCCGAAGTCGAGTCTAGACATTGCAAAACTTTTTACTAACATGGCTGTGTGTCTTACGGGCCCACGTCGCCATTGGGTGGTACTAGGATCTTTTACTCCTCGACCTTTACTCTGGGACTCTGAACTCTCTTCTACTCAGGTTAAACAAATTTACTAACTCTAACACTAGGATCCCGTGACCACATTCACCCCAAAGTTGGATAAGCCATAGTTATTTCTTAGAATAGTATTTTGAACAATTCCCACACTATCATTTGACTCCTTTGAAACATCTTTGCTTTCAGATGGAACCCACGAGGCAGGTCGTGCGCCGCACGACGGCCATTGGTGCCTCGGGATCACCTGTTGTGCTGGCTGAGATGATGACCTATCTGGGTTATCGCTGGCACCCTGAGTACACTGTCTACGAGGAGTACCAGGACTTTAACCAGGAGCAGTACCGTGCCATCGTCCACCTCTACTCTCGGGAGTATGACTCCACTACTGTGTTGCACACCGCTCATGGTGTTGGAGTGACCATTGATATGGCTGTCCACGATGCTGCTTATGCTGCTCTGACACGTCTTCGTGGAGAGTATCGGGAGTTGGACACCTCCCCCTTCAGGCACATTGCTATCGCATCTGATGTTGGTGCGGAGGGATACTACACGGCTGCCTACTCCACTATCACCCGAGAGCCCTTCTACCATCAGAACCTGGTTCTGCATGCTGATGGGCTGGATCGAGCTAACCGAGCTCTTCGCCACGAGTTGTACACCACCCGTCAGCACCTTTACCGTGCGCTGACGCTGTTGCACCCCTTTGTCCGATCTAGATAGCTGCCCCGTTCTGCGATCTACCCAGCCAGGACTGTGATGCCCCAGGGTGTCGGCTGGCCAGATGTGGGAGGCTACTCTCTCGCACTTGGTCCTCTTCTGCCACCTGAGCATCAGGTTCTGCACCAGAGTATCCGCGGACCCCAGGTTGCTGACGTGGAGTTCCCGATGCGACACTACCAGCTTTCAGGCTACACCTACCTTCACAGTTCCTCCTGGGACTGATGTAGGCTTGCTTGTTAGTGTTAGATGCATTCGCCGCGAGCCTGCGTGCCGCCTATGGTGTTTTTAGTCTATGTACTGAACTCTATGTACTGAACTCTATGCATGACCCCTTTTGTAAGTTATGCCGACTACTATGTAGTAGATATCGTGCTCCTTTCATTATGCATGTTTCATCATGAATGATTCTTGTCTTTGCAAATTTCTCAATGCTGAACAACCCCTGTTATATATTAGCAGGATGGTTAGACCAGGTGGTCGTGGTAGTGGTGGCAACGCCCCACCACCGCCTGAGTACATGGCTGGTATGATCCAACAGTTCGAACTGAACCGCCAATTCATGGAAAATATGATGGCTCGGTTTCCTCACCCCAATATGAACCAGCAGCCAACCTCAGTAACTCTGCAGGATTTCTTGCGCCTCAACCCAACTGTGTACCGCAGCTCAACTCAGCCTCTGGATGCTGATGACTGGCTCCGTGACATCACCTATGAGATGGACTCTGCCGGTTTAGCCCCTGCCAGCTATGTCACCTTTGCTTCCTTCTTCCTGAAGGGACCCGCAGCTCAATGGTGGGACAGCCACAGGCGTACTCTGCCAGCTGGAACAATCATCACCTGACCAGACTTCCAAGCTGCTTTCCGTGCCCGCTTCATTCCTCAGGGAGTCATGGACCGGAAGAAGCGTGAGTTCCGCAACCTCACCCAAGGCAACAAAACTGTTGAAGCTTATCAGCGGGAGTTTCTGAACTTGTCTCGCTATGCTGAAGGGGACATTGCAACTGATGCACGCAGACAGGAGAAGTTCTGTGATGGCCTTCAAGCTGACATCAAGCTCGCACTTCTAGTGCATGACTTTACTTATTTCGCCACCTTGGTGAACAAGGCCATCAATGTCGAAACTGGTCTGCAGGAATACCAGAGCTCTCACAGGCGAACCGTGACACGGGCTCATCTTCGGGCCCGCCCTCGCAGAAGCGTAAGGTATGGATCCCGAACAGCATGTACCGTCCAAATGCGCCTGCCCCAAGGCAGACCTATGCTGCACCTCGTCTGCCTCCTCCACCATCTAGGCAGCCAAGACTTCCAGCTCCACCACCCGGAGCTCCTGTTCCCACTCCCAATAATGGTCTGTGCTACAAGTGTGGTCAACCAGGTCACCTTGCCAGGAACTGCTATCAGAATCAGAACCAGAATCAACTGGCCCTTCCAGCAGCTGGCCGTGGAAACAACCAGCCCCGCAGCAACAGTGCCAAGTCTTATGGTCGTGTTCATGCCAACCACGTTGATCTGAACGAAGCTCAAGACCAGCCTACTACTGTGATGGGTACACTCCTCGTAAATTCAGTACCAGCATCCGTTTTATTTGATACAGGTACCTCGCATTCATTCATGTCAGAAGATTTTGCATACAAGCACGACGTTAAATGTGAGGAGATGAACACCTCGGTAGTGGTCAAAACCCCCGTGGGACAGTGTCAAACCTCCATGGTTGGCATCGACGTCCCCGTGGAAATCGAAGGGCTAGAATTCTATGCCTCTCTCATTATCCTGAAGTCGTCTAACATCGACCTCATTTTGGGGATGGATTGGCTGAAAGCGCATACTGCTTCTATAGTTTGCGCCACTAAGACCGTCCATCTACTACACCCTTCAGATGAAATAGTTACTTACCAAGCTCATCTGGTGCAAAATGCCGAGGCAAGGCTCTATGCATTGAATGCATTGAACGCTGCACCACTCGAGGGCATTGAAAACATTCCCGTCGTGCGTGAATTCCTCGACATCTTTCCTGAAGAACTTCCAGGGATTCCCCCTGCTAGAGCTGTCGAATTCATCGTCGACTTGAAACCAGGCACCACTCCTATAGCCAAGCGACCCTACAAGATGCCGCCGCATGAACTCCTTGAGCTTAAGGAGGAAATCGACAAATCTCTTCGCAAAGGATTCATTCGCCCAAGTTGCTCTCCTTGGGGAGCACCTTCTCTCTTTGTCAAGAAGAAGGATGGGACAAACCGATTAGTTCAAGACTACCGTCCTATAAACCAAGCTACCATTTAGAATAAATATCCTCTTCCTCGGATCAATGATCTGTATGATCAACTGGCGGGTTCATCAGTGTTCTCTAAGCTCGACTTGAGGTTGGGTTACCACCAGATCCATGTTCGCGAAGAGGATATCCCAAAGACCGCCTTCGTGACTCGATATGGTTCATACGAGTACACCGTCATGTCTTTCGGTTTAACCAATGCTCCAGCCACCTTCTCTCGTCTGATGAACTATATATTCATGGATTACCTCGACAAGTTCATCGTGATTTATCTGGATGATATCTTGGTATTTTCCAAGAACGAAGAGGAACATGCTGAACATCTTCATCTTGTGCTGGAAAAGCTATGAGAGCATCAACTATATGCCAAGTTCTCCAAATGTGAATTCTGGCTACCCGAAGTAACCTATCTTGGGCATGTCATCTCTAAGGATGGTATTGCCGTCAACCCTGAACGAGTCCAGGCTATCCTTGATTGGACTCCTCCCAAGAACGTTAAGCAAGTCAGAAGTTTTCTCGGTCTCGCCAGCTATTGCCGTCGATTCGTCGAGAACTTCTCCAAGATCGCTAGGCCTCTGACTAACCTGTTGCATAAGGGTGTCAAGTTCCAATGGACAGACAAATGTCAGGAAAGTTTCCAGGCACTCAAAGACAAGTTGACTTCTGCTCCAGTGCTTGCTCCACCTGATATTAAGAAGGATTTCGTCATTTACTGCGACGCTTCCCGTCAAGGATTAGGCTGTGTCCTAATGCAAGACCGCAAAGTGATTGCTTATGCCTCTCGGCAATTGCGCCCTCACGAAGAGAACTACCCAGTTCACGACCTCGAACTTGCTGCTGTCATTCATGCGCTGAAGCAGTGGTGACATTACCTTCTCGGTAATCGTTGCGAGATCTTCACTGACCACCAAAGTCTGAAGTATCTGTTTACTCAGCCAGACCTGAACCTCCGTCAGCAGAGATGGATGGAGATTGTTGCAGACTTTGACTTGGGTATTTCCTATACACCAGGCAAGGCTAATGTAATGGCAGATGCCTTGAGCCGCAAGTCTTACTGCAACCACCTCCAGGTTCGCAAAGTTCAGCCCTCGCTTGTTGAAGAATTCAGAAAGCTGAACCTCCATATTGTTCCTCCGGGTGCACTCGCTCCCCCTCCTAAGGAGTTTCGCAAGATGAACCTCCGTGTTGTTTCCCAGGGTTCCCTCAATACCCTGGCTGTCGAACCAGATCTCTTGGACTCCATCAAGAGAATACAGGGATATGACTCTGAAGCCCACAAGATTAAGCGCTACCTCGCAGAAGGAAAGCCCTCATTCTTCACTATTGCTGATGATGGCACTTTGTACTTCAAGGGCCGCCTAGTGGTTCCATGTGCAGAGAAAAACCTGGATATGACGCAGGAGGTTATGAAAGAAGCTCATGATACGCCTTTGTCTATTCATCCCGGTAGTACAAGATGTACCAAGATATTCGTCAAAGATTCTTGTGGTCTAATATGAAGCAAGACATTGCTCGTTATGTTGACGAGTGTGACGTTTGCCGTCGTATCAAAGCAGAACATCAAAGGCCTGCTGGAACTCTGCAATCTATCTCTATTCCTGAATGGAAATGGGACCATGTTGAGATGGACTTCGTCACTGGATTTCCCAAATCGCAGAAAGGAAATGATGTTATTCTTGCCGTCATTGACCGGCTTCTAAAGTTGCACATTTTCTGGCGGTCAAAGAAACGATCACTGCTAGTCAGCTTGCAACTCTCTACATGTCCAGAATTGTTTCACTTCACGGTATTCCACTGGTTATCAGTTTGGACCGTGGCAGCTTATTCACTTCAAGATTCTGGGCAAGTTTCCAAGAAGCTATGGGAACTCATCTGTCATTCAGTACCGCGTTTCATCCTCAGTCGCAAGGGCAAGTTGAACGTGTCAACCAAGTTCTCGAAGACATGCTTTGAGCTTGTGTTATTTCCTTCGGCAAGAAATGGGAGGAATCTCTCCCGTATGCTGAGTTCTCTTATAATAATAGCTATCAAGCTAGTCTGAAGATGGCCCCCTTCAAAGTGTTATATGGACGAAAGTGCCGAACCCCTCTGAATTCGTCAGAAACTGGGGAATGTCCACTCTTTGGTCCGGATATTATCCAACATGCCAAAGAACAAGACCGCATTATTTGTGAGAATCTCAAGACTGCTCAGTCACGTCAGAAGAGTCAGTATGACCATAAACATAAAGACATGGTCTATCAACCCTGTCGGAGTAAATGGCCACGGGTAGCCTAACCGACTGCCCCTGGTTCTTCTGAAAAAATTATCAGGCCTTCGGGCCTCCAAGCACTCCAAGCATTGGGCCACCTTCCCTGGCCGGCTACCTCTGAAGCCGACTCCCGGAAGGCGACCCAGCCTCAGCAACCCCTCCCCGGGGCGACTACGGGGTACCCGACTCCAAGAAGCCGGCCAAGAAGAACGCCGACTCCAAGCAGTCGGCCGAGACCACAACCACCAAAGCTACACCCACATAACGGTGACAAGACGGGGTGTGGCCACAGTGCGGCCCACTACCCCCGAGGCCCGAGGCAGGCATGGCCACAGGAGGCCGTACGGGATGATCGTCTCCTGTTCGGCTCGGCACTATAGCCATGCCAGCCTCAATGTCATCCACGACCGACTCCTGTACGGCCCGCAGGCGGCGGGCCCCTTCCGCCAGAGAGAGGCACGGAGGCGGCCCGGCCTCCCCCAGTCGGCCGAGGGCGTAGCCGGCCCCCAGAAGCCGGCTACCCCCTTCCTCGAAGCAGGAGCCCCATTAAGGAGACAAGACGAGGTAAGGCTATAGTGAGAGCCCCCGAGGCGGCCCACTGTAGCCACGCTTACCTCGACAAAGCCCTCGTCATCCGAGGCGAGGCTACAGTAAGCAGCCGCCGACAAGATCCTAGGCGGTGGGGCCAGCCTGTCGACCAAGAAGCCGGCAGCCGGTGGGACCCACCAGTCGGCGAGACCCAACAGCCGGCGGAGAAGCCGGCGAGCGAAGACACTGACGGCTGGGACCAGTGCCCAGCTGGATTACCATTGTACCCCGGGGGGGTAGGCCTATATAAACCCCCCGGAGCACCCATGCAAAGGGTTAGCTTGTAAACACAGCACACACACCATAGAGATAGAGAGAAGCACGGGCTAGCCCTGTTCTTCTTCTCCCTTGAACCCAACAGCTCTAGGAGCGATTGTAGCTACCTTTCCTTGATCTAGTGATCATGCGGAGACCCCGCAGAGCAGGACTAGGGGTGTTATCTCCTCGGAGAGCCCCGAACCTGGGTAAGATCCGCCGGCGTGCATGTCTTCGCCTCATCCCGTTTCCAGGCACCGGCGATGTCTTATTGGCACCCACAATGATAAGCCATCCGTTGGCATATGTCGCACCAACCACCCGACATTTGGCGCCCACCGTGGGGCCAGGTGCACCATCGTCCGGAGACCTGTTCTGGACGGGAACCCTCTTCCTCCCCGCGAGCGCAGCCAGCCTGCTGCGCCTGATGGCGTTTGCCTTGACGCGCTGCAAGGCGTCGACGACGCCTGCGCAGCGAGCTGCCTCGCCGATCTGCTCGGCGAGACTCGCATCTCCGACGAGCCTGCGTCCGACGCAGGCACCGACTACCCCGAGAACCACCTCGTCAGCCTCCTCGACCAGCTTCACGTCTCCAGCGAGCCTGCTGCAGACATGAAGTCGGTCGGCTCCACCGACCCGATGCTCATCGACTCCGACACAGCATCACTTGACGCCTACCCCTCCGACGTGGTGGTCTTCGACGACCCCCTCCCTCGAGCTGACAGCGGCAGCAGCGCTGTCACCGAAGTGCTGGTCATCAGCCACATCGCCAACTCGGGCGTGAATGCCCACGACGCCCTGCAAGCGGCAATGCACGACCTCTCCGCCCCCATCCCAGCCGACGCCGACGCCGAGACCCTGGAGGCACGCCGCCTTGCCCTCATCGCAGAGGGCCAGAAGATAGCCTCCATGAGACGCCTCACCGAGGCCCACCAGCGCGAAGTCGACCGCGCCGCCTTCGGTACGCCGATGCCTAGCGGCCCGAGCCGAGCCGGCTTTGTCCAGAAGCGCGGCGCGGCCGTCGCCAGCATGCTGGGGGCAGATCGCCCCGTCTACGCCACCCCGCTCGAGAATCTGCGAGCCGCTCAGGCGGCTGCAGAAGAGCTCAATGGGCTAGGAGCCGATGAGCTCCCCTACATGGCAAGACGGATCCAGCAGCTGATCGACGCGGCTGCAGAACGGCACGAAGCCGGCGCCCGTGCTGATAGTCATCCCCCGCGTCGGGAGCACGCCGCGACGTCCCGCTCGCCGACTGCGAGCGGCGCGCGCCAGAAGAAAGACAAGGAGCCGGCTGCCAGCCGCAGCCGGACTCGCATTACCATCGAGCGCGACGCGGAAGGCCGCCCTCGAGCGGTTGAACACCAAGGAAATCTGCCTCCTCCCCCGCCTCAAAGAGAAAGACGCCTCACTCCGCCGCCTATCACACACCCGACTCTTGGCGACCGACTCGGCCGCCGAGAAGGAGTCGGCGAGAACGACACCCGCCACAGGATCGACCGCCTTGCTCAATCCTTGGCGTTAGAAGAAGAAGACGATGTCGGCCCGCCATGCTTTGGCCCCCGCATCCGCGACGAGCCCTTCCCCAAAGGTTTCTCGCTCCCCAGACACACGCCCAAGTACAACGGCTCGGTGAAGCCGGAAGATTGGCTCATCGACTACTCCACGGCCGTCAGCATAGCCAACGGCAATCGGCGCGTCGCCGTGAAGTACGTCCCCCTCATGCTGCAAGGCACGGCGCGCACATGGCTCAACAGCCTCAAGCCCTACAGCATCAACAGTTGGCTGGACTTCACCGAAGTCTTCGTCCGCAACTTCACCAGCACCTACAAGCGGCCTCCCAAGCCTCGCCAGCTCTCCCTCTGCGTCCAAGGGCCCAACGAGTCGACCCGCGACTACCTCACGCGATGGGCCGAGCTCCGCAACTCCTGCGAGGGGGTGCACGAGGTCCAGGCCATCGAGTACTTCACCGCCGGGTGCCGAGAGGGCACCCTCCTCAAGCACTGACTCCTCTGCGACGAGCCGGCTACCCTCGATGAGTTGCTGGTCATCGCGGACAAGTACACCACAGCTGACTCCTCAATGAAGACGGAGCTCCGAGTGGACGCCTCGGGGAAAGTGATTGCTCCGGCTCCTAAGACGCCGGCTAGCGACCCTAATCGGCGCCCCTACCAGAACGACCACAAGCGCAAGGCCCCCATGCCGACTTCCTCCAGTCGGCAGGTGGCCACAGTTGAAGACGAGCAGCCCAAAGAACGGCCCGCTCCCAAGAAGAAGGGTGGAAGGCCGGCTTGGCAGCCGTCTTTCTCCTACAAACAAGCTCTCGACGCCCCCTGCAAGTTCCACAGCGGCGCGAAGCCGTCCAACCACACAACCCGGAAATGCCACTGGCTCACCCGCATCACCAAGGGCGAGGGGATGTTGCCGCCTCCGCCTCCCGGCCCGCCGCCTCCAGCCCCCTAGCAGCCGGCGGCTCGGCCGGCAGTCGGCGCCATCCAAGACGAATTCCCCGAAGAGCACGCCGCCTACGTCGTCTTCACCAGTCAAGCCGACGACAAGCGCAGCCGACGCCGACAGCACCAAGAAGTGAATGCAGTCGCCACCAGCACCCCCGAGTTCATGCACTGGTCAGAAAAGCCAATCAGCTGGAGCCAGGCCGACCACCCAGAGGTGATGCCCTCTCCTGGCTCCTATGCAATGGTCTTGGATATCACCCTCGCGACGGAGAGGCGAGCTGCCAGATTTTCCCGCGTCCTGATAGACGGCGGAAGCAGTATCAACATACTGTACCGCGATACCATGGAGAAGCTGAACGTCAAAGCGAAGCAGCTCATGCCGAGCCGCACCGTCTTCCATGGTATCGTCCCTGGCCTGTCTTGCTCCCCAATCGGCAAGATCAAAATGGATGTTCTCTTCGGAGACAAAGATCATTTTCGCCGAGAAGCAATATGGTTCGAGGTAGTGGATTTGGAGAGCCCCTATCATGCACTGCTCGGCCGACCTGCCCTGGCCAAGTTCATGGCTGTGCCCCACTACGCCTACCTGAAGATGAAGATGCCGAGCTCGAAGGGGATCATCACGGTAGCCGGCGACTACAAGAAGTCCATCGAGTGCGCCATGGCCAGTAGCCGGCTGGCCGAGTCCCTCGTGGTGGCAGAAGAGAAGAAGATGTTGGAACGGGTTGTGGCCATGGCCGGCAAGCAGCCGGCCTTGTCCCCCAACCCCAAGGATTGTGATGCGCAGGGCTCCTTCCAGCCTGCCAAAGAGACGAAGAAGATACCTCTGGACCCGGAGAACCCGGAGAGGTTCGCTGTCATTGGGGCGAACTTGGACAGTAAATAGGAAGGCGAGCTCGTCGCTTCCTCCGTGAGAATCGAGACATCTTTGCATGGTCCCCAAAGGACATGTCGAGTGTCCCGAAGGATTTCGCCGAGCACAGATTACATGTCCGAGCTGATGCGAAGCCGGTCAAGCAGCCCCTCCGCCGACTGTCAGAAGAGAAGCGAAGAATCGTGGGAGAAGAGATAGCCCGGCTCCTTGCCGCTGGCTTTATCATGGAAGTGTTCTTTCCAGAGTGGCTTGCCAACCCAGTTCTGGTTCTGAAGAAGAATAACAAGTGGCGTATGTGTATAGACTACACCAGTCTGAACAAGGCCTGCCCAAAGGATCCGTTTGCTCTGCCACGGATTGACCAAGTGATAGACTCCACAGCCGGATGCGAGTTGTTAAGTTTTTTGGATGCGTACTCAGGGTACCATCAGATCAAGTTGGACCCAGCTGACCGCCTGAAGACTGCCTTCATCACACCCTTTGGAGCTTTCTGCTACCTGACTATGACATTCGGCTTGAGAAATGCTGGTGCCACTTTTCAGCGTTGCATGCAGAAATGCCTCTTGAAACAACTCGGCAGAAATGCCCACGTCTATGTAGACGACATTGTGGTGAAGACAGAGAAGCGCGGTACCTTGCTGGAAGACCTGAAAGAAACATTCGCCAACTTGCGCCGATTCCAAATCAAGCTCAACCCCGAGAAGTGCGTGTTCGGAGTGCCAGCCGGCCAGCTGCTGGGCTTCCTGGTCTCCGAACGCGGCATCGAATGCAACCCTGTCAAGATCAAGGCCATCGAGAGGATGGAGATTCCCACCAAACTGCGAGATGGGAAGAAATTCACTGGCTGCTTAGCCTCCCTGAATCGTTTTATCAGCCGACTAGGAGAGAAGGCTCTCCCCCTGTACCAACTCATGAAGAAGTCCACTCACTTCGAGTGGAACGACCAAGCCGACCAAGCCTTCCATGAGTTGAAGAAAATGCTGACCACTCCGCCTGTCCTGGCGGCGCCGACTGAGAAGGAGCCCATGCTCCTCTACATCGCCGCGACTAGCCGAGTCGTCAGCACTATTGTTGTGGTCCAGCGCCCGGAGGAAGGCCGAGCCCAGCTAGTCCAGAGGCCGGTGTACTATCTCAGCGAAGTGCTATCTAGCTCAAAGCAAAACTACCCGCACTACTAGAAGATGTGCTATGGGGTGTACTTCGCTACCAAGAAACTGAAGCCCTACTTCCAAGAGCACCCCATCACGGTCGTATGCACTGCCCCGCTCGCCGAGATCATAGGCAGCCGGGATGCATCCGGCCGGGTGGCAAAATGGGCCATTGCATTGGCGCCCTACACAATCTTCTACCAACCCCGCACCGCCATCAAGTCGCAAGCATTGGCCGACTTCCTCGTCGACTGGGCCGAGACCCAGTACCTACCGCCGGCTCCCGACTCTACCCATTGGCGGATGCACTTTGACGGGTCCAAGATGCGCACCGGCTTGGGAGCCGGCATCGTCCTCACCTCTCCCAAAGGCGACAAGCTCAAGTACACGCTGCAGATCCACTTCGCCGCCTCCAACAACGTGGCCGAGTACGAGGCGCTCGTACACGGGCTCCGGCTAGCCAAAGAGCTTGGCATACGCCGGATCCTGTGCTATGGCGACTCAGACTTGGTGGTCCAGCAATCGTCTGGCGACTGGGACGCCAAGGACGCGAACATGGCGAGTTATCGATTCCTCGTCCAGCAGATCAGCGGATACTTCGAGGGGTGCGAGTTCCTCCACGTACCAAGGGCCGACAACGACCAAGCAGATGCCCTAGCACGGATCGGCTCCACCCGACAAGCCATACCGACTGGCGTCTCCCTCCAGTGCCTCCTCAAGCCGTCCATCAAGCCGTCTCCAGAGTCGGATTCCATCTTCGTACCACCTGCGCCAGATACAGCCGGATCCGACTGGAGAAACCCCGCAGGCGGCACGGGGACTTCGACAACTGGCCCGGGGACTGCAGCAGTCGGCCCGGGGACTACAACGACACAAGAAGCAGTGGCCGACTCACCCAACCCACCCACCCGAGTCATGGTGGCTACATTAACAGAAGAAGAAGTCATAGCTCCCTCATGGGCCCAGCCCATCCTCAAGTTCCTAGTCAGCAGAGAGCTGCCGGCTGATGAGATCTCAGCAAGACTAGTGCAACGACGAGCCGCAGCATATACAATAATCAACAGAGAGCTTGTGAAGCGCAGCGTCATTGGAGTCTTCCAGCGTTGTGTCGAGCCAGAAAAAGGAGTGGCAATCCTCAAAGACATCCACCAAGGCGAATGCGGCCACCACGCAGCCTCAAGATCACTTGTGGCCAAGGCTTTCCGCCATGGTTTCTTCTGGCCGACTGCCTTGGAGAATGCTAAAGAAATAGTCAAGAGCTGCAGAGGATGCCAAGTTTTTAGTTCCAAGCAACACCTGCCGGCTTCTGCACTCAAGACCATTCCCCTCACCTGGCCTTTTGCCGTCTGGGGACTGGACATGGTGGGCCCTTTCAAGACAGCTCGCGGCGGCTTGACGCATCTACTTGTCGCTGTGGACAAGTTCACAAAGTGGATCGAAGCAAAGCCGATCAAAAAGCTGAACGGGCCGACTGCCGTGACATTCATCACCGACATCACTACTCGGTACGGCGTGCCGCACAGCATCATCACCGACAACGGCACGAACTTCGCCAAAGGAGCACTGGCACGTTTCTGCGCGACGCAGGGCATCCGACTGGACTTAGCGTCCGTTGCCCACCCGCAGTCAAACGGCCAGGTCGAGCGAGCAAATGGACTCATCCTCTCCGGCATCAAGCCCCGACTGGTTGTACCACTGGAGCGATCGGCCGGCTGCTGGCTCGAAGAGCTGCCGGCTGTCCTCTGGAGCCTGCGCACTACACCCAACAAGTCAACCGGCTTCACTCCATTTTTCCTCGTGTACGGTGCCGAGGCTGTCATCCCAACAGACATCGAGTTCGACTCGCCTCGGATCACCATGTACACGGAGGAGGAGGCCAAAGAAGCAAGAGAAGACGGCGTGGACCTACTGGAAGAAGGCCGGCTACTAGCACTCAGCCAGTCCGCCATCTACCAGCAAGGGCTGCGCCGCTACTACAACCGCAAGGTCAAGCCAAGATCCTTCCAAGAGGGCGACCTTGTGCTCCGGCTGATCCAGCGAACAGCCGGCCAGCACAAGCTCTCGGCCCCTTGGCAAGGTCCCTTCCTCGTCAGCAAGGCACTCGGCAACGACTCCTACTACTTGATCGACGCGCAAAAACCAAGAGCACGCAAGAGAGACGACTCCGGCAAGGAGTCGGAGCGACCATGGAACGCAAACCTCCTGAGACGATTTTACAGTTGAAAGCAGTATGTATCATGCTACCCTTTTTTGTATTAAGTACAAACCAACAGGCCCCCTGAGCAGTACTCGGGGACTGCCCTTGTTTATCTATGAATGACAAGTGTCATATCCATGAATGTATTATTACATTTTGAATTTTTGTCTGGCACCGGGTTCGACTAGTCGGCCCGGGGACTGGCCGCCTTGAGCTATATTGAAAGTTCTACCTGAAGTCAGAAAAGTAGTGTGCCTGCTCCCGAGTCCCCTCTTGTTGAAAGTCGCAGCTCGAAGAACCGACTATCCGACTAGCAAGAGGCAAGGCAGAAAGGACGCCCACACGAAAAATGGCTAAGGAACAACGAACCTATATAGCAAAGAGACGGCCTCCAAACATGCCTGTCGGCTGCCAGAACAGCCGGCTGGCCGGCTTCCTAAACACTTAGCGTTAGTCCAGCAAAGCTAAAGTACTCCTCCCCCCCAATCGGCCAAGCACTCCTCCAGCTTCAGATTGCAGAGCAACTGTTGGACTGGGGAGGCGGCAACCAAGGGAGGGCGGCAAAGGAAACAGCAGAAGGACAAAGAGCAAAAGTACAAGGAAAGGCCAAATGCATAAGTTATATATACACATAAAGCCCCCAATAGGCTGGCAACAGACATAAGTTCGAATACACCCAGTGGGTGGAATTGTGCAGACTTAACCAAACATTGTTCCAAAAGTAACAAGACAGGAAAACAAAAGATGGCAGACTAGGGCGCAGTGCGGAGGCCGAGCTGGTCGATGGAGATGGCCCCGCCGGCTGAAGGAGTGGCCGCCTAGCGGGTCTCGGCTTGACCACCACCAACGGCAGGCGACGCACTCGCTCGCGACGTAGTGCTGGAGGTGCGGTCAGGCTGAGGCTGGCCGGCTGCCCCACCAGCCGGCTCGGCGTCTTCACCCTCCTCCTCCTCCTCTTCGCCCTCGTCGCTGGAATCGATCTCCTCCGCCGAGTCCTCACCGTCCGCCGGGTTCAGCCCGAACCACTCCTCCGGCTGGGCGACACCGTTGTCATCTACCTCGGGGGCGAAGACGCTGGTGTCGGTGTAATCGGCGATCGCTGAAGCCCGCCGGATGATAGCCGGCCGCGCTGGCTCCAGCTCTGTGTCGGCTTGCTGCCGCCAGGTAGCCAGCTGATCCAGGCTCAGGCCGGGATACCAGGCCTTGACGAACTCCAGCGCCCGCCTGGCGCCGGAGCGAGCCGCCGAGGCCTTCCAAGCCTCGAAGCGGCCAACTGCCACCTCCAGCCAGTCGGCAGTCCGACTGGGGGTGCGAGGAACCACTTGGCCGGGCCAGAGGGCGGCCAAGACTTGCGCCCCGGCACGCTGAAGCCGACGGAGCAATCGGTGAGCCGGCTGGATGTGGGCCTGGATCGCCAGGAGCCGCTCCTCCAGCGAGCGGCCGGCGGTTGGCGAGATCTCAAAGCCAGCCTGCCTTCGCGCTTGGCGACGGGCCTCGATGGTCTGGTTGGCGACAGTAGAATAGCCAGGGAAATATTCTGCGCAAGAAAGAAGAAGAAAAGGAGAAAAGAGCACCAAATCAGAAAAAGAGCCAAAGTGGCAGATGGCAGGAAAGGACGAAGAGGTAGGCGGCTTACCGTCAACCAGATCTTCGATCTGGCCATAGCCAGAGACCAGAGTCTGCCTGGCCTCAGCCCAGCCAGCCGCCTCCATCTCGTACTCGGCCTGGAGGGCGGCTTCGCGGTCCTGCACCACCTTCAGGGCCGCCTTGTGGCCTTCCTCCTGGTCGGCCAGCTTCTTGACCAGGCGGTCGCGCTCCTGCACCAAGGCGGCGAGCTCGGCATCCTTGGTACGAAGGGCAGTCTGAGACTCTCCCAGCTGTGCCCTCAGCCTGGCGTTGGCCGCTGCAAGGACGGCAGAAAAAGAAAGAACAGTAAGAAGAAGTCGTCAAGGAAGATCCGACCCGACTGCTCAGCGGTCGGCCCGAATCTCGGGGACTACACCCAGTGGGTGCGCTGACGCGCCCCCACATGAGATAAAGAACAAATCACGTACCTTGGCTCTCAGTAAGGTCGGCGGTCTTCTGAGTCAGCTCCCGAGCCTGGGAGTTGAAGGCGGCCGCTCGAAGGTTGTGGTAGTCCTGCAAGATGGACAGAAGATCGAAGTAAGAACAAGAATAGCAAAGGCAAATCCACCAAGAAGTTCCAAGCCGCCTGCTCAGCAGCCGACTCGGAACTCGGGGACTACACCCAGTGGGTGCGCTGACGCGCCCCCATGGAAGAAATCAAGATCAAGAAGAAATCAAGATCAAGAAGAAATCAAAATCAAGAAGAAGCAAGATGGGAATACTAACCCGGATGGCCGCCCGCGTCGCGAGGAACTCGTCGGTGAACTGCCTCAGCGCCGCAGCTTGGCCCTGGAGCCGGGTCCGGACGTCCTGTGCAGCCACGTTCACCACGGCCGTCCCTCCGCCTGGCGTCCACCCCGAGGTAGCGCTGGCCGCCTCCGCATCCCGGGCCGACGAGCTGGAGCCCACGGCCGGCTGCGGCTCCGACGCGGCCTTCCCCGCGCGCCGGCTCGACGGAATCCGGACCGCCATCTCAGCCCTCGCAGCCGGCTCGCCCCCCGCCGACTGTGCAGGCGGCGGATCAGGCCGGCCGCCTTGAGCCGCCCCAGTTGGCGGGGTCGGCACCGGCGCCCTCTCCAGGATGATGACGTCGTCGCTTCCCCCCAGCCCTGGCTGGTCGCCGCTGGCTCCCTCTGGCAAGGGCTCCATGTCCCCAGGCGCCATGATGCGCAGCGGGGTGACCATCAAAACCTCCCCCGCCGCCGCCGCGGCCGCAGCCTCTGCTTGGGCCCTGGCTGCGGCATCGGCGAGTGCCTTCGCCGCCTCCTCCTCCCGTGCCGCCTGGGCGACGGCCGCCCTCCGTGCCTCCGCCTCCCGCGCCTCTCGCTCCGCCCGCGCCTCCTGCGCGTTCCTTTCTGTCGCCTCCTGAAGGTCGGCACGGGGGTCCACGCGACGGGTGGTGCTCCCAGAGCCCCTCGGCGACTCAACGACGGAGGCGGCAGCCGCCCGCTCAAGCGACAGTGGAGCCCTGATCGTTGGAGAAAAAGACAAGGGTTCAGGAACCACCAGAGAAAAGAAAGAAAAAGAGTATACGAAAGAAAGCGAACTTACGCCGACACGGTCTGCGGTTGCTTCACCGTCTTGCGGAAGCGAGCCGCCTTCGCGGCCGCCTCCTCCCGCCTGGTGGCTGCCGCCCCGCCCCTGGGTTTCTTCGTCCGGCTACCGAACAAACCCTGGGCGGCGCGACGCTTTTGACCTCCGCCCCGAGCAGGCGGTGCAGCGGAGGAACCCGCGCCGCGTCCAGACGCCGGCTGGCGGCGCGGGGCGACTTCGGCCTCATCGTCGTCCGGCCAGTCGTCGAAGGTGACTCCGAGCCCGGAGCCGCCTGCTTCGCCGCCGGCTTGGCCACCGCCCGGCTCGATGTTGTCGTCCATGCCGGCCGCCCCCAAGTCGGGGTCCTCCTGATCGTGTTCCGTCCGGTCTGGGACGAATCGACGCTCCATGTCTGACCCGCCGGCCGGCCAAAGAAGAGGGCTCTGTCGAAGAACAAGCCGACTAAGTCAGAGTCGGCCAAGAGGAACTCGGCAACAAAGCAAAGGGAAAGAAAAAGAGACAAGGAGAACATACCATAGGCGGCGGATTGGCTCGGCTATATGGCTCCTTGCCGAACTGCCACTCTTCGGTGAGTTTGCAGTTCGCAAGGTAGTTCACCATATAGGCGACCTCCTCGCGCGGCATCTCCTTGGTGCACATTCGGCTCGGATCAAGCTGGCCGCTCATCTGAAGATCAGATGAGGCCGGCTCTGGAGCGGAAGAACCCGGCGCGTGACGAATGCGGCCAGCAGGTCGGGCCCCGTCAAGCCCTCCGACTGGGTCAGCTCTCGCACTCGGGCGACGGCGGCGGACCCGGCCGGCGTCAGGGTCACGGCCCGGAAGGACCACTGGGGCCGCCTGCCCGCCGGAGGGCCGGCTACGTAAGCCGGCAGGTTGATGTAGTCGCCCCGAGGGGCGATGTTCCGCACGTAGAAGTACGATTTTTGCCATTTCTTCACCGATTGGATCAGCGTGATGACGGGGAAGGGGTTGTCGGCGACCGACCTCCGCGACGCGATGAAGGCGCCAGTCTGAGCCGGCACGCCATGCATGCGCGTGCCCAGCTTGGACTGGAAGAACTCCCCCCAGAGCTCGAGGGTGGGGAGGACGCCAAGGTAGCCCTCGCACAGGGTACGAAGGCTGATAGCAGCACCACCGCGTTCGGGGTGAGGTGGTGCGGCTGGAGCTGATAGAAATCAAGCCAGGAGCGGAAGAAGGTGCTCACTGGCAGGCCGATGCCGCGCAAGAAGTGCGAGCGGAAGACCACCCGCTCGCCCTCCCGCGGCTGCGGCGTAATCTCCCTCGCCTGTGCAAGGCGGACCTCCACCTTGTCCGCGGCCGGCAGCCGCCGAGTGTTGCGGAGGAACTCGACGTGGTCTTCGTGCACGTTGGAGCCGTCCCAATCCCCGCCATATTGCTTCGTGGCGGGAGGCATGGCAAAAACTAGCGCGGCGGCGGAGGAACGTGCGGTGGAAGAGCGCGGCGGTGAGGCGCTGTTGCAAGAAACGGCGAGTGAGGAAGATGGTGGGAGTAGGAGGAGCGTGCGAGGGCCTGCCGCCCTCCACCTCCCCCTACTTATAGCTTCGCGAGGCGAGGCCGAAGAGGCCGGACGTGGGGGGGAGACGTGGGATTAACTGCACCCATTCCCCCCACGCCCCGCGATTATTGCGCCCTAAAGGCGAGCCGAAACTGCCGCAAGGAGACGTGCGGGCGGTTTCGGGATACAGAGAATCCGCGCCTAGGCCCGGGCGCGGACGTGGCGGGCCCCCGCCCTGCGGCGACGTCCCGTCACGCGCGTGGGCTGGCAGGCTTTCTGGCCGAGGGAGGCCACGTGGTTCGCAGACGGCGAGTAGCCGGCCCGCGGCCCGGAGCACACGCTAGCGAGCTCCCGCCCTTCGACTCCGGAGCTTTCGACCAAGGCGGCACGCCTAACTAAAGCCGGCTCCCAGCTGCCGACTTGTCAAGATGGGAAGCTGATCGAGCTTCTCAACCCCTACTCCACCTCGAAGCCCAATCAGCTTCGGGGACTACTGTCGGAGTAAATGGCCATGGGTAGCCTAACCGACTGCCCCTGGTTCTTCTGAAAAAATTATCAGGCCTTCGGGCCTCCAAGCACTCCAAGCATTGGGTCGCCTTCCCTGGCCGGCTACCTCTGAAGCCGACTCCCGGAAGGCGACCCAGCCTCAGCAACCCCTCCCCGGGGCGACTACGGGGTAGCCGACTCCAAGAAGCCGGCCAAGAAGAACGCTGACTCCAAGCAGTCGGCCGAGACCACAACCACCAAAGCTACACCCACATAACAGTGACAAGACGGGGTGTGGCCACAGTGCGGCCCACTACCCCCGAGGCCCGAGGCAGGCATGGCCACAGGAGGCCGTACGGGATGATCGTCTCCTGTTCGGCTCGGCACTGTAGCCATGCCAGCCTCAACGTCATCCACGACCGACTCTTGTACGGCCCGCAGGCGGCGGGCCCCTTCCGCCAGAGAGAGGCGCGGAGGAGGCCCGGCCTCCCCCAGTCGGCCGAGGGCGTAGCCGGCCCCCAGAAGCCGGCTACCCCCTTCCTCGAAGCAGGAGCCCCATTAAGGAGACAAGACGAGGTAAGGCTACAGTGAGAGCCCCCAAGGCGGCCCACTGTAGCCACGCTTACCTCGACAAAGCCCTCGTCATCCGAGGCGAGGCTACAGTAAGCAGCCGCCGACAAGATCCTAGGCGGTGGGGCCGGCCTGTCGACCAAGAAGCCGGCAGCCGGTGGGACCCACCAGTCGGCGGGACCCAACAGCCGGCGGAGAAGCCGGCGAGCGAAGACACTGACGGCTGGGACCAGTGCCCAGCCGGATTACCATTGTACCCCCGGGGGGTAAGCCTATATAAACCCCCCGGAGCACCCATGCAGAGGGTTAGCTTCTGAACACAGCACACACACCATAGAGATAGAGAGAAGCACGGGCTAGCCCTGTTCTTCTTCTCCCTTGAACCCAACAGCTCTAGGAGCGATTGTAGCTACCTTTCCTTGATCTAGTGATCATGCGGAGACCCCGCAGAGCAGGACTAGGGGTGTTATCTCCTCGGAGAGCCCCGAACCTGGGTAAGATCCGCCGGCGTGCATGTCTTTGCCTCATCCCGTTTCCAGGCACCGGCGATGTCTTATTGGCACCCACAATGATAAGCCATCCGTTGGCATATGTCGCACCAACCACCCGACAAACCCGGCGAAAAGGCTTATCTTCGAGTTACACCAATGAAGGGTGCTCACCGCTTCGGGATCAAGGGCAAGCTAGCTCCTCGCTATATTGGCCCATTCACTATTCTCGAAAGGTGTGGAAAAGTGGCATATCAACTTGAACTTCCGCCGAACCTTTCTCAGGTTCACGATGTGTTCCACGTGTCACAGCTCCGCCGATGCTTCAAGGACCCAATCCGAGCAGTGGATCATGAAGTGCTCGAATTGCAACAGGACCTCTCCTATAAAGAGCATCCGGTCCGCATTCTCGACCAAGCTAAACACCGCACACGTCAGAAGGCGGTCAAGTTCCTCAAAGTCCAGTGGTCGCACCATTCTGGAGATGAAGCCACCTGGGAACGCGAGGATTGCCTACGTGATGAATACCCCGCACTGTTTCCTTCTACCTCCTAAATCTCGGGACGAGATTTCTTGTAGTGGAGGAGATTTGTAACGCCCGGATAATTGGGCTACAGTAAAACTCTCCTAATGATGCCATGTCATCTCTGTTTACTGTTGTTAAACTCTCGTTAGTTCAAAACCCGTTCAAAAGTCAAATTCAAAATATGTCAAACAACAAAAGTTTTCAAAAGTTGAAACAAAAATGTTCGGGCAGTGCCAAAAATGGCATAGGTAATTATGGTGTAGAAGTCACAATTTTATAAAATACTTAAATGCCCTAAATTAAATAAAACAGAAAAGGAAAAGAAAAGAAAATACAAAAACAGAAGACAAAAGAAAAAAAAGAGAAAAGGACCCCCCCTGGACCAGACGGCCCAGCTCGCAGCCAGGCCGGCCCACCTGGCCCATCCGGCCGACTCGGCCCGTTCCCCGGTCGCTCTCTCCCCTTCCCTGTTCCCCCGACCAGGGTCGGAACAGGGGCGCGTCCCCACCAGACCCCCTCGTCGGCATCGAGGAGGGGATAAGATCGCCAGCGCCCCCGCCTCCTCGGGCCCCTCTCCCACTCGCCCCGCTCTCCGCCTCTCCCTCTCCCCTCAGATCCACCTTGCTCCCCCCCCCTCGTTCCCCACCGCATCCGAGCACCTCCAAGGCCTCGCCGCCGTAGAAGACGCGACCACCGTCGTCCGTTCATCGCCCCGGCAAGTCCTGCAGCTCCGCCGTCGTCCGCTGCTTCGACCGGTGCACCCCGTTGGAGTCCGGGGCAACCGCAACGCCCACAACGCCGCCATCTTCCTCCTCTGCTCTGACAAGCTACGTCGCCGCTCTTCACCAACTCCGGCGACACTCCTGCAGCTACTAAACCCCCAAGGGCCACCGTGTGTGCCGCTCGGTGAGCCCCCGCTTCCTCCCCTCTCTCGCGCGCCCTAGCTAGTTGTCGCCGTAGCTCCCGAACGCTCCACCGCGGATCTCGTCGCCGACGAGTCTCCGGTGACCAAATGGTCACGGGCCCATGCCGGTTGCACTCACCGCGCCTCGTAGATCCTCCCCAACCTCTCCGTTTGTTCGCTAGCTCGCCCTAGCTCCAATCTTCTCGAGCTCCCGAACGCGTCGTCGCTCGCCCTCGTCGCCGGCAGCCGTCCGGTGACCCCTTTGGTCCCAGGCTTGTGCCGTTGTGCTCGCGCGCGCACGTAGGCCTCGCCCCGCCCTTCTGTTTGCCCAGTAGGGCGCCGCATCGCCGTTGCCGTTCCTCTCCCGAAACACCTCGCCGCCGATGAGCTCGATGCGCCCTTCTCCGGCCACCGCAGCTCGCAAGACCACCACCAACCGACGCGTCGTCGTCTTGCCGTTCTAACGCGCCCGGCTGCGCTCGATTTGGTGCCCCGTAGGCGAATCCCGACGCTCGCCGGCGTTCGGTCGCTGCGCGCGAGCTCGCCGGAGCTACTCCGGCGGCTCCGCTGAGCTGGCACACCAGGGCCGACCCCCTGGGTCACTGCCTGTGGGCCTAGGGGCCCCAACTGGCCACGTTGACCGAAGTCAACTGCGCTGATGTGGCAGCTACTGCCACTGACATGCGGGCCTGCGTCATTTAAAACATTTTTTTGTAAATAAATAAAATGCTAATTATTTCATTAATTAATTTAATTAACTAAATAGTCACTGACTACTGGGCCCCACCCACTAATTAACCCATTTAGTTAGTCTAAACCCCCTGTTAGTGCCCCAGGCAATGACATGTAGGTCCCACTGGACCCACCTGTCTGGTTTGACTGGTCAACCGACCAGTTGACCTGCTGACATCACTCTGATGTCATGCCTGCGTCATCATTCACTGTTCTGGATAATGTTGGATTTAAATAATTAATTAAAATCAGAAAATGATTAAATCTTTAGAAAATCCTATAAAATAATCCGTAACTCGGATGAAAATACTTTCTACATGAAAGTTGCTCAGAACGACGAGACGAATCTGGATACGCAGCCCGTTCTTCTGCCACACATTGCTAACATAGCAAACTCGCAACTTTCCCCCTCCGGTTCATCTGTCCGAAAACGCGAAACACCGGGAATACTTTCCCGGATGTTTTCCCCCCTTCGCCGGTATCACCTACTACCGCGTTTGGGCACACCTAGCATCACGCTTTGTCATGTCATGCATCGTTATGCATATGTTTGCATTGTATTCATTGTTTCTTCCCCCTCTTCTCTCCGGTAGACTACGAGACCGACGCCGCTGCTGGTGCCCCGACCGACTACGCTGTTGACGACCCCTCCTTCTTGCCAAAGCAACCAGGAAAGCCCCCCCCCCCCTTGATCACCAGATATCGCCTATTCTTCTCTATACTGCTTGCATTAGAGTAGTGTAGCATGTTACTGCTTTCCGTTAATCCTATCCTGATGCATAGCCTGTCCTTGCTACTACTGTTGTTACCCTTACCTGCAATCCTACATGCTTAGTATAGGATGCTAGTTTTCCATCTGTGGCCCTACATTCTTGTCCGTCTGTTGTGCTATACTATCGGGTCGTGATCACTTGGGAGGTGATCACGGATATATACTTATATACTTTATACATGATACATGTGGTGACTAAAGTCGGGTCGGCTCGAGGAGTACCCGCGAGTGATTCACGGATTGGGGGCTGAAAGGACCTTTGTCCCAATGGCCCTCTGGGTGGATCTTTGTGGCGGAGCGACAGGGCAGGTTGAGACCGCCTAGGTGAGAGGTGGGCCTGGCCCTAGTCGGTGTCCGTGGTTACATCAATTAACACGCTTAACGAGATCTTGGTATTTGATCTGAGTCTGGCCATTTGGTCTATACGCACTAACCAACTACGAGGGAACAGTTATGGGCACTCGACGTCGTGGTATCAGCCGAAGCCTTCGTGACGTCAGCGACTGAGCGGCGCGCGCCGGGTTGGACTGCGTAACGTGACTTCCTTTGAATGGAGGTTGCTAGGTCTGCTCTCCGGCCGCGTACGCAACGTGCAGGTGTGCAATGGGCGATGGGCCCAGACCCCTCCGCGCATAGGATTTAGACCGGTGTGCTGACCTCTCTGTTGTGCCTAGGTAGGGTTGCGACGTGTTGATCTTCTGCGGCCGAGCATGACCCAGAAAAGTGTGTCCGGCCAAATGGGATCAAGCGTGTTGGGTTATGTGGTGCACCCCTGCAGGGAAGTTTATCTATTCGAATAGCCGTGTCTCTCGATAAAAGGACGACCCGGAGTTGTACCTTGACCTTATGACAACTAGAACCGGATACTTAATAAAACACACCCTTCCAAGTGCCAGATATAACCCGGTGATCGCTCTCTAACAGGGCGACGAGGAGGGGATCGCCGGGTAGGATTATGCTATACGATGCTACTTGGTGAACTTACCATCTACTCTCTCCTACATGCTGCAAGATGGAGGTGGCCAGAAGCGTAGTCTTCGACAGGATTAGCTATCCCCTCTTATTCTGGCATTCTGCAGTTCAGTCCACCGATATGGCCCTTTACACATATACCCATGCATATGTAGTGTAGATCCTTGCTTGCGAGTACTTTGGATGAGTACTCACGGTTGCCTTTCTCTCTCTTTTCCCCTTACCCTTCTACCTGGTTGTCGCAACCAGATGCCGGAGCCCAGGAGCCAGATGCCACCGTCGACGACAACTCCTACTACACCGGAGGTGCCTACTACTACGTGCAGCCCGCTGACGACGACCAGCAGTAGTTAGGAGGATCCCAGGCAGGAGGCCTGCGCCTCTTTCGATCTGTATCCCAGTTTGTGCTAGCCTTCTTAAGGCAAACTTGTTTAACTTATCTCCGTACTCAGATATTGTTGCTTCCGCTGACTCGTCTATGATCGAGCACTTGTATTCGAGCCCTCGAGGCCCCTCGCTTGTATTATGATGCTTGTATGACTTATTTATGTTTTAGAGTTGTGTTGTGATATCTTCCCGTGAGTCCCTGATCTTGATCGTACACGTTTGCGTGCATGACTAGTGTACGATTGAATCGGGGGCATCACATCTTGCCTAATGCGTTACTCTGTTCTTATGAACTTAATACTCTAGATGCATGCTGGATAGCGGTCGATGTGTGGAGTAATAGTAGCAGATGCAGAATCATTTCGGTCTACTTGTCGCTGACGTGATGCCTATATACATGATCATGCATAGATATTCTCATAACTATGCGCTTTTCTATCAATTGCTTGAAAGTAATTTGTTCACCCACCATAGAATTTGCTATCTTGAGAGAAGCCACTAGTGAAACCTATGGCCCCGGTGAAGGAAATATGCCCTAGAGGCAATAATAAAGTTGTTATTTATATTTCCTTATATCATGATACATGTTTATTATTCATGCTAGAATTGTATTAACCAGAAATTTAGTACATGTGTGGGTACATAGACAAACAGAGTGTCACTAGTATGCCTCTACTTGACTAGCTCGTTGAATCAAAGATGGTTAAGTTTCCTAGCCATAGACATGAGTTGTCATTTGATTAACGGGATCACATCATTAGAGAATGATGTGATTGACTTGACCCATTCCATTAGCTTAGCATTTGATCGTTTAGTATATTGCTACTGCTTTCTTCATGACTTATACATGTTCCTATGACTATGAGATTATGCAACTCCCGAATACCGGAGGAACACTTTGTGTGCTACCAAACATCACAACGTAACTGGGTGATTATAAAGGTGCTCTACAGGTGTCTCTGATGGTACTTGTTGAGTTGGCATAGATCAAGATTAGGATTTATCACTCCGATTGTCGGAGAGGTATCTCTGGGCCCTCTCGGTAATGCACATCACTATAAGCCTTGCAAGCAATGTAACTAATGAGTTAGTTGCGGGATGATGCATTACGAAACGAGTAAAGAGACTTGCCGGTAACGAGATTGAACTAGGTATTGAGATACCGACGATCGAATCTCGGGCAACTAACATACCGATGACAAAGGAAACAACGTATGTTGTTATGCGGTTTGACCGATAAAGACCTTCGTAGAATATGTAGGAGCCAATATGAGCATCCAGGTTCCGCTATTGGTTATTGACCGGAGATGAGTCTCGGTCGTGTCTACATAGTTCTCGAACCCGTAGGGTCCGCACGCTTAACGTTCTGTGACGATTTGTATTATGAGTTATGTGATTTGATGACCGGACTTTGTTCGGAGCCCCAGATGAGATTGGGGACATGACGAGGAGTCTCGAAATGGTCGAGACGTAAAGATCGATATATTGGAAGGTTATATTCGGACATCGGAAAGGTTCCGAGTGATTCGGGTATTTTTCGGGGTACCGGAGAGTTACGGGAATTTGTATTGGGCCTTAATGGGCCATACGGGAAAGGAGAGAAAGGCCTCAAGGGTGGCCGGGCCCCTTCCCCATGGACTAGTCCGAATTGGACTAGGGAAAGGGGTGCCCCCTTCCTTCCTTCTCCTTCTCCCTTCCCTTTTTCCTATTCCATGTGGGAGGTGGAATCCTACTAGGACTCACTTTGGGCGCGCCCTATGAGGGTCGGCCTCCTCCTCCATCCATCCTTTATATACGTGGCCAGGGGCACCCCATAGACACACAAGTTGATCATTGATCTCTTAGCCGTGTGCGGTGCCCCCTCCACCATAATCCACCTCGGTCATATCGTCGTAGTGCTTAGGCGAAGCCCAGCGCCGGTAGCTTCATCATCACCGTCATCACGCCGTCGTGCTGACGAAGCTCTCCCTCGACACTCTGCTGGATCGTGAGTTCGTGGGACGTCACCGAGCTGAATGTGTGCAGATCGCGGAGGTGCCGTACGTTCGGCACTAGGATCGGTCGATCGTGAAGACGTATGACTACATCAACCGCGTTGTCATAACGCTTCCGCTTTCGGTCTACGAGGGTACGTGAACAACACTCTCCCCTCTCGTTGCTATGCATCACCATGATCTTGCGTGTGCTTAGGAAAAATTTTAAATTACTACGTTCCCCAACAGTGGCATCCGAGCCAGGTTTATGCGTAGATGTTATATGCACGAGTAGAACACAAGTGAGTTGTGGGCGATAATAGTCATACTGCTTACCAGCATGTCATACTTTGATTCGGCGGTATTGTTGGATGAAGCGGCCCGGATCGACATTACGCGTATGCTTACACGAGACTGGTTCTACCGACGTGCTTCGCACACAGGTGGCTGGCGGGTGTCAGTTTCTCCAACTTTAGTTGAATCGAGTGTGGCTACGCCCGGTCCTTGTTGAAGGTTAAAGCAGCACATACTTGACAAAAAATCGTTGTGGTTTTGATGCGTAGGTAAGAACGGTTCTTGCTCAGCCCGTAGCAGCCACGTAAAACATGCACAACAAAGTAGAGGAAGTCTAACTTGTTTCTGCAGGGCTTGCTGTGATGTGATATGGTCAAGACGTGATGATATATAAATTGTTGTATGAAATGATCATGTTTTGTAACAGTTATCGGCGACTCGCAGGAGCCATATGGTTGTCGCTTTATTGTATGAAATGAAATCACCATCTAATTGCTTTACTTTATCACTAAGCGGTAGCGATAGTCGTAGAAGCAATAGTGGGCGAGACGACAACGATGCTTCGATGGAGATCAAGGTGTCAAGCCGGTGACGATGGTGATCATGACGGTGCTTTGGAGATGGAGATCAAAGGCACAAGATGATGATGGCCATATCATATCACTTATTTGATTGCATGTTATGTTTATCTTTTTATGCATCTTATTTTGCTTAGTACGGAGGTAGCATTATAAGATGATCTCTCACTAAATTTCAAGGTACAAGTGTTCTCCCTGAGTATGCACCGTTGCGACAGTTCGTCGTGCCGAGACACCACGTGATGATCAGGTGTGATAAGCTCTACGTTCACATACAACGGGTGCAAGCCAGTTTTGCACACGCAGAATACTCGGGTTAAACTTGACGAGCCTACACTACTGGAATCAGCTAATTTGCCATCTGCCAGCTCTTTGCCGTCTGCTAGCTGACGGCAAAGAAGCTCTTTGCCATCAGCTACCCAGAAGCTGACGGCAAAGAAGTGGCAGACGGCAAAGAAGCTCTTTGCCATCTGCGGGCTCTTTGCCGTCCGCTGGCAGACGGCAAAGAGAGAGGTGGCCCCCACCCCCCGCCTATTTGGGAAAAACTTAACGCCCCACCTCAGACGGCAAAGAGGCAAAAGGGCGGACGGCAAATAGTGGCGGACGGCAAAGAGGAGACTACCTAACGGCCCGTACCCCCCCCCCCGCCCGTTACTCTCTGTTCTCTCCCTCTCTCTCTCCTCGCCGACGCGCACTACATCCCACCACACATCCCACCCCACATCCCACCCCACCGCCGCCACCCGCCGCGCGCCGCCGCCCCCAGCACTCGCCGCCGCCCGGCGCCCCGGCCCCACCGCCCCGGGGCCCCGCCGCCCCACCGCCCCGTCGCCCCCCCCCCCCCGCCCCGGGGCCCCGTCGCCCCGGCCCCCCGCCGCCCCGGTGCCCCGGCCCCCCCGCGTCCCACCGCCCCGGGCCCGGCGCCGCCGCCCCAGGCCGCCCCGCACCTCTCCTCCACCGGCCACCTCCTCCATCGCCCCGCCCCCCTCCTCCACCGGCGACCTCCTCCACCGGCCCTGCCTCAGGTGAGCTCTACCCCTTTTTTCCATTTTTCTGTTTTTTTAGTTTTAGGTTTAGTTTTAGTTTAGTTTTAGGTCCGCAAACAACACACTAAAAAAAGTTCGTACATAAAGTCTAGTTCGTACATAAATACTAAAAAAACTACTCGGCGTCGCTATCGAGGTCAATCACGGCCGGGCCGTTGCCGCTGTCATCGTCGCTGCTGGACCGGTTCGCGACGTCGTCCCAGTCCACAGGGACGTCGTCCGAATCCTCTTCCTCCTCCGCCGCCGGCGCCTGCTGCCACTCCTGCTGCCACTCCGGCGGCGCCATCGCCGCCTGCTGCGCCGCCTTCTCCTGGGCCTCCAGCGCCGCCGCCGCGGCGGCCTCCTCCGCTGACTGCGCCAGGATCGCGAGGAGCCCGGGCGTGTCCTCCGGGTTGCCGTCCTGCTGGAGCGCCGCCTGCTCCGGCGGGATCACAACGTCGGCCGGGGCTGCTGGGGCGGGGGTGGGAGCGGGTGCCCTGCGCGGCTTGGAGGGCCCGGCTCCACCAGAGAGATCACCGACAGGGAGCCCTCGCGCGGCGCTTGAAGGCGCCGATGACGTCGTCGAACCGCTTGCCCTTCCAAAAATGGTGGCGGCCCTTCCGGTTGTAGCGTCCCCCGGGGTGCGCGCGAAGCTCTGCCGGCGTTGCCGGTACGCCCTGCGTGGGGAATCCGTCCGCGGAGATCCTCCACGGCCGCGGCAGCTTCGCTGCCGGCGGCACGTAGAGGCAGAACCGAGCGAGGTCCTCCGTCTGCCCCAACGTGAGGCTCGACGGCCAGTGGCCGCCCGGTGCCGCGCCGTCGGAGTCTGAGTCGCTGGACGCCATCCCGCGAAGAGAACGCGCGTGTGAAGAGGGAGAGGAGGGATGGACGGGCGGTGTGACCAAACTCGCCGCGCAGGGCGGGTTTTATAGCCCCGGGAATTAATGCGGCAGGGAGGCGCCGGGCCGTGCAAGACGAGATGGCGGCGCGCGGAAGACAAGATGGGGGCGTGCGGAAGACGAGATGGCGGCGCGCGGAAGACGAGATGGCGGCGCGCGGAAGACGAGATGGCGGCGCGCGGAAGACGAGATGGCGGCGTGCGGAAGACGAGATGGCGGCGTTGACCGCGAGGCATCGGGGCACGCGGGGCAGGCGAGGCGGCAGGCGGCAGCGCGGCAGCGGGAAGCGGGGGGCAGGAGGCGTCGGGGCACGCGGGGCAGCCGAGGCGGCAGCGCCTCAGCGGGGGCGGCCGACGCGACGCGACGCGGCGGCCGAGGCGGAAGTGGCGCCGCAGGCCGAGGCAGAAGCGGGGGCGGGCGAGGCGGAAGCGGGCGAGGCAGAAGCGGACGGCAAAGGCACTAGAAAGTTTGCCGTCCGCGGCGGACGGCAAAGGCCTGCCGTTAGCCACTTAACGGACTGAGAGCACAATTATTGCCGTCTGCTCTCTTTGCCGTCCGTGGCAGACGGCAAAGGGCCTTTGCCGTCAGCCGCCAGGAAGCAGACGGCAAAGCAGCTGTTTACCGTAGCCTACTTTGCCGGAGCCTTTTGCCGTCCGCGGCTGACGGCAAAGGCCTTTGCCGTCCGCCGTTCATGCCTTTGCCGTCCGCCATGGCAGACGGCAAAATAGCTGATTCCTGTAGTGCTAGCATATACAGATATGGCCTCGGTGTTGGAAACATGCCCTAG
Organism: Aegilops tauschii subsp. strangulata; assembly: GCF_002575655.3. NCBI lineage: Eukaryota > Viridiplantae > Streptophyta > Magnoliopsida > Poales > Poaceae > Aegilops > Aegilops tauschii. The sequence goes on from NC_053035.3 coordinate 433,306,759, forward strand.
AGGCAATAATAAAATGGTTATTATTGTATTTCCTCGTTCATGATAATTGTCTATTGCTCATGCTATAATTGTATTAACTGGAAACCGTAATACATGTGTGAATACATAGACCACAACATGTCCCTAGTAATCCTCTAGTTGACTAGCTCGTTGATCAATAGATGGTTATGGTTTCCTGACCATGGACATTGGATGTCATTGATAACGGGATCACATCATTAGGAGAATGATGTGATGGACAAGACCCAATCCTAAGCATAGCACAAGATCGTGTAGTTCGTTTGCTAAGAGCTTTTCTAATGTCAAGTATCGTTTCCTTAGACCATGAGATTGTGCAACTCCCGGATACCGTAGGAATGCTTTGGGTGTACCAAACGTCACAACGTAACTGGGTGGCTATAAAGGTGCACTACAGGTATCTCCGACAGTGTCTGTTGGGTTGGCACGAATCGAGACTGGGATTTGTCACTCCGTATGACGGAGAGGTATCTGTGGGCCCACTCGGTAATGCATCATCATAATGAGCTCAATGTGACTAATGAGTTAGCCACGGGATCATGCGTTACGGAACGAGTAATGAGACTTGCCGGTAACGAGATTGAACGAGGTATTGGGATACCGACGATCGAATCTCGGGCAAGTAACATACCGATAGACAAAGGGAATTGTATACGGGATTGATTGAATCCCCGACATCGTGGTTCATCCGATGAGATCATCGTGGAACATGTGGGAGCCAATATGGGTATCCAGATCCCGCTATTGGTTATTGGCCAGAGAGGTGTCTCGGTCATGTCTGCATGGTTCCCGAACCCGTAGGGTCTACACACTTAAGGTTCGGTGACGCTAGAGTTGTTATGGGAAATAGTATGTGGTTACCGAAGGTTGTTCGGAGTCCCGGATGAGATCCCGGACATGATGAGGAGCTCCGGAATGGTCCGGAGGTGAAGATCGGTATATTGGACGAAGGGTATTGGAGTCCAGAATTGTTCCGGGGGTACCAGGCTATGGCCAGCATGTCCGAAAGGGTTTCGGAGGCCCCGGCAAGCGTTGGGGGGCCTTATGGGCCAAGGGGAAGGGGCAAACCAGCCCACTAAGGGGCTGTGCACCCCTCCCAACCCCTTTCACGTAACCAGGAGAGGTGGGGGCGCCACCCCTAGGGCAGCCGCCCCTCCCGGCTTGGGGGCAAGTTTCCTAGGGGGTGGGGGCGCCCAAACCCATCTAGGGTTTCCCCTGGCCGCCGCCTCCTCCTCTAGATCCATCTAGAGGGGCCGGCCCCCTCTCCCCTTTCCCCTATATATAGTGAGGGGTGGGAGGGCAGCCCTACCCCCTGGCCTGGCGCGGCCCTCTCCTCCTCCAACTCCTCCTCCTCCTCCTCCTCCATAGTGCTTAGTGAAGCTCTGCCGGAGAACCACGAGCTCCATTGCCACCACGCCGTCGTGCTGCTGGAGTTCTCCCTCAACTTCTCCTCACCCCTTGCTGGATCAAGAAGGAGGAGACGTCCCCGGGCTGTACATGTGTTGAATGCGGAGGCGCCGTCCGTTCGGCGCTAGATCAGATCTTCCGCGATTTGAATCGCCGCGAGTACGACTCCATCAACCGCGTTCTTGTAACGCTTCCGCTTAGAGATCTTCAAGGGTATGAAGATGCACTCCCTCTCTCTCGTTGCTAGCATCTCCTAGATTGATCTTGGTGACACGTAGGAAAATTTTGAATTATTGCTACGTTCCCCAACAGTGGCATCATGAGCTAGGTCTATGCATAGATTCTATGCACGAGTAGAACACAAAGTAGTTGTGGGCGATGATTTGTTCAATTTGCTTACCGTTACTAGTCTTATCTTGATTCGGCGGCATTGTGGGATGAAGCGGCCCGGACCGACCTTACACGTACTCTTACGTGAGACAGGTTCCACCGACTGACATGCACTTGATGCATAAGGTGGCTAGCGGGTGTCTGTCTCTCCCACTTTAGTCGGATCGGATTCGATGAAGAGGGTCCTTATGAAGGGTAAATAGCAATTGGCATATCACCGTTGTGGCTTTTGCGTAGGTAAGAAACGTTCTTGCTAGAAACCCATAGCAGCCACGTAAAACATGCAACAACAATTAGAGGACGTCTAACTTGTTTTTGCAGGGTATGCTATGTGATGTGATATGGCCAAAAGGATGTGATGAATTATATATATGTGATGTATGAGATTGATCATGTTCTTGTAATAGGAATCACGACTTGCATGTCGATGAGTATGACAACCGGCAGGAGCCATAGGAGTTGTCTTAATTTATTGTATGACCTGCGTGTCAATGAAAAACGCCATGTAATTACTTTACTTTATTGCTAACCGTTAGCCATAGTAGTAGAAGTAATAGTTGGCCAGACAACTTCATGAAGACATGATGATGGAGATCATGGTGTCATGCCGGTGACGAAGGTGATCATGCCGCGCCTCGAAGATGGAGATCAAAGGCGCAAGATGATATTGGCCATATCATGTCACTTTATGATTTGCATGTGATGTTTGTCATGTTTACATCTTATTTGCTTAGAACGACGGTAGCATAAATAAGATGATCCCTCACTAAAATTTCAAGAGATGTGTTCCCCCTAACTGTGCACCGTTGCGAAGGTTCGTTGTTTCGAAGCACCACGTGATGATCGGGTGTGATAGATTCTAATGTTCGCATACAACGGGTGTAAGCCAGATTTACACATGCGAAACACTTAGGTTGACTTGACGAGCCTAGCATGTACAGACATGGCCTCGGAACACAAGAGACCGAAAGGTCGAACATGAGTCATATAGTAGATACGATCAACATGGAGATGTTCACCGTTGATGACTAGTCCGTCTCACGTGATGATCGGACACGGTCTAGTCGATTCGGATCATGTATCACTTAGATGACTAGAGGGATGTCTATCTAAGTGGGAGTTCATCAAATAATCAGATGAACTTAATTATCATACACATAGTCAAAAGGTCTTTGCAAATTATGTCATAGCTTACGCTTTGGTTCTACTATTTAAGATATGTTCCTAGAGAAAATTTAGTTGAAAGTTGATAGTAGAAATTATGCGGACTGGGTCCGTAAACTGAGGATTATCCTCATTGCTACGCAGAAGGCTTATGTCCTTAATGCACCGCTCGGTGTGCTGAACCTCGAGCGTCGTCTGTGGATGTTGCGAACATCTGACATACACGTTTTGATGACTACGTAATAGTTCAGTGTGTAATGCTAACGGTTTAGAATTGAGGCGCCAAACACGTTTTTGAAACGTCGCAGAACATATGAGATGTTCCAAAGACTGAAATCGGGATTTCAGACTAGTGCCCACGTCAAGAGGTATGAGACCTCTGACAAGTTTCTTAAGCCTGCAAACTAAGGGAGAAAAGCTCAATCATTGAGCATGTGCTCAGATTCTCTGAGTACTACAATCACTTGAATCGAGTGGGAGTTAATCTTCCAGATGAGATAGTGATGGTTCTCCATAGTCACTGCCACCAAGCTATTAGAGCTTCGTGATGAACTATAACATATCAGGGATAGACATGATGATCCTTGAGCAACTTGCGATGTTTGACACCGCGAAAGTAGAAATCAAGTAGGAGCATCAATTGTTGATGGTTAGTAAAACCACTAGTTTCAAGAAGGGCAAGGGAAAGAAGGGATACTTCATGAAACGGCAAATCAGTTGCTGCTCTAGTGAAGAAACCCAAGGTTGAACCCAAACCCGAGACTAAGTGCTTCTGTAATGAGGGGAACGGTCACTGAAGCAGAACTACCATAGATACTTGGTAGATGAGAAGGCAGGCAAGGTGGACAGAAGTATATTGGATATACATTATATTAATGTGTACTTTACTAGTACTCCTAGTAGCACCAGGGTATTAGATACCGGTTCGGTTGCTAAGTGTTGGTAACTCGAAATAAAAGGCTACGGAATAAACGGAGACTAGCTAAAGGTGAGATGACGATATGTGTTGGAAGTGTTTCCAAGGTTGATGTAATCAAACATCGTACGCTCCCTCTACCATCGGGATTGGTATTAAACCTAAATAATTGTTATTTGGTGTTTGCGCTGAGCATAGAAATGATTGGATTATGTTTATCGCAATACGGTTATTCATTTTAGGAGAATAATGGTTACTCTGTTTATTTGAATAATACCTTCAACGGTCTTGCACCTAAAATGAATGGTTTATTGAATCTCGATCGTAGTGATACACATGTTCATGCCAAAAGATATAAGATAGTAATGATAATACCACATACTTGTGGCACTGCCACTTGAGTCATATTGGTATAAAACGCATGAAGAAGCTCCATGTTGATGGATCTTTGGACTCACTCATTTTTGAAAAGATTGAGACATGCGAACCATGTCTATTGGTATATATGCATGAAGAAACTCCATACAGATGGATCGTTTGGACTCACTTGATTTTGAATCACTTGAGACATGCAAATCATACCACATGGGCAAGATGACTGAAAGGCCTCGTTTTCAGTGAGACGAAACAAGAGAGCAACTTGTTGGAAGTAATACATTTGATGTGTGCAATCCAATGAGTGCTGAGGCACGCAGTGAATATCGTTATGCTCTTACTTCACAGATGATTTGAGTAGATACTAAGTATATTTACTTGATGAAACATGAGTCTGAATTATTGAAAGGTTCAAGCAATTTCAGAGTGAAGTTGAAGATCATCGTGGCAAGAGGACAAAATGTCTGTGATATGATCATAGAGATGAATATCTGAGTTACGAGTTTGGCACACAATTAAGACATTGTGGAAATTGTTTCACAACTAATACCGCCTGGAACACCATAGTGTGATGGTGTGTCCGAACATCATAACTGCACCCTATTGGATATGGTGCATACCATGATGTCTCTTATCAAATTACACTATCGTTTATGGGTTAGGCATTAGAGACAACCGCATTCACTTTAAATAGGGCACCACGCAATTCCGTTGAGACGACACCGTATGAACTATGGTTTAGAGAAACCTAAGCTGTCGTTTCTTAAAAGTTTGGGGCTGCGACGCTTATGTGAAAAAGTTTCAGGCTGATAAGCTCGAACCCAAAGCGGATAAATGCATCTTCATAGAATACCCAAAACAGTTGGGTATACCTCCTATTTCAGATCTGGAAGCAAAAATGATTGTTTCTAGAAACGGGTCCTTTCTCGAGGAAAAGTTTCTCTCGAAAGAATTGAGTGGGAGGATGGTGGAGACTTGATGAGGTTATTGAACCATGACTTCAACTAGTGTGTAGCAGGGCACAGGAAGTTGTTCCTGTGGCACCTACACCAATTGAAGTGGAAGCTTATGATAGTGATCATGAAACTTCGGATCAAATCACTACCAAACCTCGTAGGTCGACAAGGATCCGTACTACTTCAGAGTGGTACATAATCCTGTCTTGGAAGTCATGTTGCTAGACAACAATGAACCTACGAGCTATGGAGAAGCGATGGTGGGCCCGGATTCCGACGAATGGCTCGAGGCCATAAAATCCAAGAGAGGATCCATATATAAAAACAAAGTATAGACTTTGGAAGAACTACTTGATGGTCGTAAGGCTGTTGGGTGCAGATGGATTTTAAAAGGAAGACGGACAATGATGGTAAGTGTCACCATTAAGAAAGCTCGACTTGTCGTTAAGATGTTTTCCGACAAGTTTAAGGAGTTGACTGCGATGAGACTTTCTCACTCGTAGCGATGCTAAGAGTCTGTTGGAATTATATTAGCAGTTACTGCATTATTTATGAAATCTTGTAGATAGGATGTCAAAACATTGTTTCCTCGATGATTTTCCTAACGAAAGGTTGTATGTGATACAACCAGAAGGTTTTATCAATCCTGAAATATGCTAACAAGTATGCAAAGCTCCAGCAATCCTTCTAAGGACTAGAGTAAGCATCTCAGAGATGGAATGTACGCTTTGATGAGATGATCAAAGATTTTGGGTTTATACAAAGTTTATGAGAAACTTGTATTTCCAAAGAAGTGAGTGGGAGCACTATAGATTTTTGATGAGTATATGTTGTTAACATATTGTTGATCAGAAATGATGTAGAATTTCTGGAAAGCATACAGGGTTATTTGAAAAGTGTTTTTCAATGGAAAACCTGGATTAAGCTACTTGAACATTGAGCATCAAGATCTATAAGGATAGATCAAAAATGCTTAATAGTACTTTCAAATGAATACATACCGTGACAAGATTTTGAAGGAGTTCAAAATAGATCAGCAAAGAAGGAGTTCTTAGCTGTGTTACAAGGTGTGAGTATTGAGTAAGACTCAAGACCTGACCACGGCAGAAGAGAGAGAAAGGATGAAGGTCGTCCCCTATGCTTTAGACGTAGGCTCTACAGTATGATATGCTATGTACCTCACCTGAAGTGTGCCTTGCCATGAGTTAGTCAAGGGGTACAATAGTGATCCAGGAATGGATCACATGACAGCAGTCGAACTTATCCTTAGTATCTAGTGGACTAAGGAATTTTCTCGATTATGGAGGTGGAAAAGGAGTTCGTCGTAAAGGGTTACGTCGATGCAAACTTTGACACTAATCCGGATGACTCTGAGTAGTAAACCGGATTCGTATAGTAGAGCAGTTATTTGGAATAGCTCCAAGTAGCGCGTGGTAGCTGCATCTACAAGATGACATAGAGATTTGTAAAGCACACACGGATCTGAATGTTGCAGACCCGTTGACTAAAACCTCTCTCGTAAGCATAACATGATCAAACCCTACAACTCATTGAGTGTTAATCACATGGTGATGTGAACTATATTATTGACTCTAGTAAACTCTTGGGTATTGGTCACATGGCGATGTGAACTTTGAGTGTTAATCACATGGTGATGTGAACTAGATTATTGACTCTAGTGCAAGTGGGAAACTGTTGGAAATATGCCCTAGAGGCAATAATAAAATGGTTATTATTGTATTTCCTTGTTCATGATAATTGTCTATTGCTCATGCTATAAATGTATTAACTGGAAACCGTAATACATGTGTGAATACATAGACCACAACATGTCCCTAGTAAGCCTCTAGTTGACTAGCTCGTTGATCAATAGATGGTTATGGTTTCCTGACCATGGACATTGGATGTCATTGATAACGGGATCACATCATTAGGAGAATGATGTGATGGACAAGACCCAATCCTAAGCATAGCACAAGATCGTGTAGTTCGTTTGCTAAGAGCTTTTCTAATGTCAAGTATCGTTTCCTTAGACCATGAGATTGTGCAACTCCCGGATACCGTAGGAATGCTTTGGGTGTACCAAACGTCACAACGTAACTGGGTGGCTATAAAGGTGCACTACAGGTATCTCCGAAAGTGTCTGTTGGGTTGGCATGAATCGAGACTGGGATTTGTCACTCCGTATGACGGAGAGGTATCTGTGGGCCCACTCGGTAATGCATCATCATAATGAGCTTAATGTGACTAATGAGTTAGCCACGGGATCATGCGTTACGGAACGAGTAGAGACTTGCCGGTAACGAGATTGAACGAGGTATTGGGATACCGACGATCGAATCTCGGGCAAGTAACATACCGATAGACAAAGGGAATTGTATACGGGATTGATTGAATCCCCGCCATCGTGGTTCATCCGATGAGATCATCGTGGAACATGTGGGAGCCAATATGGGTATCTAGATCCCGCTATTGGTTATTGGCCAGAGAGGTGTCTCGGTCATGTCTGCATGGTTCCCGAACCCGTAGGGTCTACACGCTTAAGGTTCGGTGACGCTAGAGTTGTTATGGGAAATAGTATGTGGTTACCGAAGGTTGTTCGGAGTCCCGGATGAGATCCCGGACATGACGAGGAGCTCCGGAATGGTCCGGAGGTGAAGATCGGTATATTGGACGAAGGGTATTGGAGTCCGGAATTGTTCCGGGGGTACCAGGCTATGGCCAGCATGTCCGAAAGGGGTTTCGGAGGCCCCGGCAAGCGTTGGGGGCCTTATGGGCCAAGGGGAAGGGGCAAACCAGCCCACTAAGGGGCTGTGCGCCCCTCCCAACCCCTCGCATGTAACCAGGAGAGGTGGGGGCACCACCCCTAGAGCAGCCGCCCCTCCCGGCTTGGGGGGCAAGTTTCCTAGGGTGTGGGGGCGCCCAAACCCATCTAGGGTTTCCCCTGGCCGGCGCCGCCTCCTCTAGATCCATCTAGAGGGGCCGGCTCCCTCTCCCCTTTCCCCTATATATAGTGAGGGGGTGGGAGGGCAGCCCTACCCCCTGGCCTGGCGCAGCCCTCTCCTCCTCCAACTCCTCCTCCTCCTCCGTAGTGCTTAGCGAAGCTCTGCCGGAGAACCACGATCTCCATTGCCACCACGCCGTCGTGCTGCTGGAGTTCTCCCTCAACTTCTCCTCTCCCCTTGCTGGATCAAGAAGGAGGAGACGTCCCCGGGCTGTACGTGTGTTGAACGCGGAAGCGCCGTCCGTTCGGCGCTAGATCGGATCTTCCGCGATTTGAATCGCCGCGAGTACGACTCCATCAACCGCGTTCTTGTAACGCTTCTGCTTAGCGATCTTCAAGGGTATGAAGATGCACTCCCTCTCTCTCGTTTCTAGCATCTCATAGATTGATCTTGGTGACACGTAGGAAAATTTTGAATTATTGCTACGTTCCCCAACACTCGGAACACTGAGACCGAAAGGTTGAGCGTGAATCATATAGTAGATATGATCAACATAGAGATGTTCACCATTGAAAACTACTCCATCTCACGTGATGATCGGACATGGTTTAGTTGATTTGGATCACGTGATCATTTAGATGACTCGAGGGATGTCTATCTAAGTGGGAGTTCTTAAGTAATATGATTAATTGAACTTTAATTTATCATGAACTTAGTCCTGGTAGTATTAGCATATCTATGTTGTAGATCAATAGCTCACGTTTAGCTCCCCTGTTTTATTTTTGATATGTTCCTAGAGAAAACTAACTTGAAAGATGTTAGTAGCAATGATGCGGATTGGATCCGTGATCTGAGGATTATCCTCATTGCTGCACAGAAAAATTATGTCCTTGATGCACCGCTAGGTGACAGATCTATTGCAGGAGCAGATGCAGACGTTATGAACGTTTTGACAAGCTCAGTATGATGACTACTTGATAGTTTAGTGCACCATGCTTTACGGCTTAGAACCGGGACTTCAAAAATGTTTTGAACGCCACGGAGCATATAAGATGTTCCAAGAGTTGAAATTAGTATTTCATACTCATGCCCGTGTCAAGAGGTATGAGACCTTTGACAGTACTTTGCCTACAAGATGGTGGAGAATAGCTCAACCAGTGAGCATGTGCCCAGATTGTCTGAGTACTACAATCGCTTGAATCAGGTGGGAGTTAATCTTCCAGATAAAATAGTGATTGACAGACTTCTCTAGTCACTATCACCAAGTTACTAGAACTTCGTGATGAACTATAATATGCAAGGGATAACGAAAACAATTCCTGAGCTCTTCGTGATGCTGAAATCGACGAAGGTAGAAATCAAGAAAAGCATCAAATGTTGATAGTTGACAAGACCACTAGTTTCAAGAAAAGGGCAAAGGGAAGAAGGGGAACTTCAAAAAGAACGGCAAGCAACTTGCTGCTCAAGTGAGAAGCCCAAGTCTGGACCTAAGCCTGAGACTAAGTGCTTCTACTGCAAAGGGACTGGTCACTGGAAGCGGAACTGCCACAAGTATTTGGCGGATAAGAAGGATGGCAAAGTGAACAAAGGTATATTTGATATACTTCTTATTGATGTGTACTTTACTAGTGTTTATAGCAACCCCTCAGTATTTGATACTAGTTCAGTTGCTAAGATTAGTAACTCGAAACGGGAGTTGCAGAATGAACATAGACTAGTTAAGGGTGAAGTGACGATGTGTGTTGGAAGTGGTTCCAAGATTGATATGATCATCATCGCACACTCCCTATACTTTCGGGATTAGTGTTGAACCTAAATAAATGTTATTTGGTGTTTGCGTTGAGCATGAATATGATTTGATCATGTTTATTGCAATACGGTTATTCATTTAAGTCAAAGAATAATTGTTATTTTGTTTACGTGAATAAAACCTTCTGTGGTCATACACCCAAGGTGCATGGTTTATTGAATCTCGATCGTAGTGATAAACATATTCATAATATTGATGCCAAAAGATGCAAAGTTAATAATGATAGTGAAACTTATTTGTGGCACTGCCGTTTAGGTCATATTGGTGTAAAGCGCATGAAGAAACTCCATACTGATGGGTTTTTGGAATCACTTGATGCTTGCGAACCATGCCTCGTGGGCAAGATGGCTAAGACTCCGTTCTCCGGAACAATGGAGCGAGCAACTAACTTATTGGAAATAATACATACTGATGTATACGGTCCGATGAGTGTTGAGGCTCGCGGCGGGTATCGTTATTTTCTGACCTTCACAGATGATTTGAGCAGATATGGGTATATCTACTTGATGAAACATAAGTCTGGAACATTTGAAAAGTTCAAAGAATTTCAGAGTGAAGTGGAAAATCATCATAACAAGAAAATAAAGTTTCTACGATCTGATCGCGGAGACGAATATTTGAGTTACGCGTTTGGTCTTCATTTGAAACAATGCGGAATAGTTTCGCAACTCACACCACCTGGAACACCACTGCGTAATGGTGTGTCCGAACGTCATAACCATACTTTATTAGATATGGTGCGATCTATGATAACTCTTACCGATGTACCACTATCGTTTTGGGGTTATGCATAAGAGACAGCTGCATTCACGTTAAATAGGGCACCATCTAAATCCATTGAGACGACACCATATGAACTGTGGTTTGGCAAGAAACCAAAGTTGTCGTTTCTTAAGGTTTGGGGCTGCGATGCTTATGTGAAAAAGCTTCAACCTGATAAGCTTGAATCCAAATCGGAGAAATGTGTCTTCATATGATACCCAAAGGAGACTGTTGGGTACACCTTCTATCACAGATCCGAAGGCAAGATATTAGTTGCTAAGAATGGATACTTTCTAGAGAAGGAGTTTCTCTCGAAAGAAGTGAGTGGGAGGAAAGTAGAACTTGATGAGGTAATTGTACCTTCTCCCGAATTGGAAAGTAGTTAATCACATAAATCAGTTCCAGTGATTCCTACACCAATTAGTGAGGAAGCTAATGATGATGATCATGAAACTTCTGATCAAGTTACTACCAAACCTTGTAGGTCAACCAGAGTAAGATCCGCACCAAAGTAGTACGGTAATCCCTGTTCTGGAGGTCATGTTACTTGACCATGACGAACCTACGAACTATGAGGAAGCGACGATGAGCCCAGATTCCACGAAATGGCTTAAGGCCATGAAATCTAAGATGGGATCCATGTATGAGAACAAAGTATGGACTTTGATTGACTTGCCCGATGATCGGCAAGCCATTGAGAATAACTGGATCTTCAAGAGGAAGACGGACGCTGATAGTAGTGTCACTATCTACAACGCTCGAATTGTCGAAAAAGGTTTTCGACAAGTTCAAGGTGTTGACTATGATAAGATTTTCTCACTCGTAGGGATGCTTAAGTCTGTCCGAATCATGTTAGCAATTGCCACATTTTATGAAATCTGGCAAGTCGATGTCAAAACTACATTCCTTAAGGGATATCTTAAAGAAGAATTGTATATGATACAACAAGAAGGTTTTGTCGATCCAAAAGGTGCTAACAAAGTGTGCAAGCTCCAGCAATCCATTTATGGACTGGTGCAAGCCTCTCGGAGTTGGAATATACACTTTGATAGTGCGATCAAAGCATATGGTTTTGTTAGAAATATGCCCTAGAGGCAATAATAAATTGGTTATTATTATATTTCCTTGTTCATGATAATCGTTTATTATCCATGCTAAAATTGTATTTAGGAAACTCACATACATGTGTGGATACATAGACAACACCATGTCCCTAGTAAGCCTATAGTTGACTAGCTCGTTGATCAATAGATGGTTACGGTTTCCTGACCATGGACATTGGATGTCGTTGATAACGGGATCACATCATTAGGAGAATGATGTGATGGACAAGACCCAATCCTAAGCCTAGCACAAGATCATGTAGTTCGTTTGCTAAGAGCTTTTCTAATGTCAAGTATCATTTCCTTAGACCATGAGATTGTGCAACTCCCGGATACCGTAGGAATGCTTTGGGTGTACCAAATGTCACAACGTAACTAGGTGGCTATAAAGGTGCACTACAGGTATCTCCGAAAGTGTCTGTTAGGTTGGCACGAATCGAGACTGGGATTTGTCACTCCGTATGACGGAGAGGTATCTCTGGGCCCACTCGGTAGGACATCATCATAATGTGCACAATGTGACCAAGGAGTTGATCACGGGATGATGTGTTACGGAACGAGTAAAGAGACTTGCCGGTAACGAGATTGAACAAGGTATCGGGATACCGACGATCGAATCTCGGGCAAGTACCATACCGGTAGACAAAGGGAATTGTATACGGGATTGATTGAATCCCCGACATCGTGGTTCATCCGATGAGATCATCGTGGAACATGTGGGAGCCAACATGGGTATCCAGATCCCGCTGTTGGTTATTGGTCGGAGAACGTCTCGGTCATGTCTGCATGGTTCCCGAACCCGTAGGGTCTACACACTTAAGGTTCGATGACGCTAGGGTTATAGGGAATAGATATACGTGGTTACCGAATGTTGTTCGGAGTCCCGGATGAGATCCCGGACGTCACGAGGAGTTCCGGAATGGTCCGGAGGTAAAGATTTATATATGGGAAGTCCTGTTTCGGTCACCGGAAAAGTTTCGGGTGCTATCGGTAACGTACCGGGACCACCGGGAGGGTCCCGGGGGTCCACCAGGTGGGGCCACCGGCCCCAGAGGGCTGCGTGGGCCAGGTGTGGGAGGGGACCAGCCCCAGGTGAGCTGGTGCGCCCCCCCCCCCCACAAGAGGCCCAAGGCGCAGGGAAGGGGGAAGGGGGAAACCCTAGGCTCAGATGGGCCTAAGGCCCACCTAGGGTGCGCCCCCCCTCTCTCCCCCTCTGGCCGCCCCCCTAGATGCATCTAGGGCTGGCCGCACCCCTTGGGGGAACCCTAGATGGGGGCGCAGCCCCTCCCCCTCCCCTATATATAGTGGGGGTTTTGGGGCTGCCATAGACATGAGTCTCCCTCTCTCGTGGCGCAGCCCTACCCCTCTCCCTCCTCGTCTCTCGCAGTGCTTGGCGAAGCCCTGCTGGAGTGCCACGCTCCTCCATCACCACCATGCCGTTGTGCTGCTGCTGGACGGAGTCTTCCCCAACCTCTCCCTCTCTCCTTGCTGGATCAAGGCGTGGGAGACGTCACCGGGCTGCACGTGTGTTGAACGCGGAGGCGCCGTGGTTCGGCGCTTAGATCGGAATCAACCGCGATCTGAATCGCTACGAGTACGACTCCTTCATCCACGTTCTTGGAACGCTTCCGCTTAGCGATCTACAATGGTATGTAGATGCACTCCCCTTCCCCTCGGTGCTAGATTACTCCATAGATTGATCTTGGTGATGCGTAAAAAAATTTGAATTTCTGCTACGTTCCCCAACAGGTTTTATACAGACTTTTGGAGAAGTCTGTATTTACAAGAAAGTGAGTGGGAGCACTACGGCCTTTCTGATAAGTATATGTAAATGACATATTGTCGATTGGAAATGATGTAGAATTTTCTGGAAAGCATAAAGGAGTGTACGAAAGGAGTTTTTCAAAGAAAGACCTCGGTGAAGCTCCTTAAATATTGAGCATCAAGATCTATAGAGATATATCAAGACGCTTGATAAGTCTTTTCAATGAGTACATACCTTGACAAGTTTTTGAAGTAGTTCAAAATGGAACAGTCAAAGAAAAAGTTCTTGCCTGTGTTGCAAGGTGTGAAGTTGAGTAAGACTCAAAGCCCGACCACGGCAGAAAATAGAAAGAGAATGAAAGTCATTCCCTATGCCTCAGCCATAGGTTCTATAAAGTATGCCATGTAGAGTACCAGACCTATTGTATACCCTACCCTAAGTTTGGCAAGGAAGTACAATTTTGATCTAGGAGTAGATCACTGGACAGCGGTCAAAAAATTATCCTTAGAGGACTAAGGAAATATTTCTCGGTTATGGAGGTGATAAGGAGTTCGTCGTAAAGAGTTACGTCGATGCAAGCTTTGACACCGATCTGGATGACTCTAAGTCACAATCCAGATACATATTGAAAGTGGGAGCAATTAGCTAAAGTAGCTCTGTGCAGAGCATTGTAGACATAGAAATTTGCAAAATACATACGGATCTGAATTTGACAGACCCGTTGACTAAACTTCTCTCACAAGCAAAACATGATCACACCTTAGTACTCTTTGAGTGTTAATCACATGGCGATGTGAACTAGATTACTGAGTCTAGTAAACCCTTTGAGTGTTGGTCACATGGTGATGTGAACTATGGGTGTTAATCACATGGTGATGTGAACTATTCGTGTTAAATCACATGGCGATGTGAACTAGATTATTGACTCTAGTGCAAGTGGGAGACTGAAGGAAATATGCCCTAGAGGCAATAATAAAGTTGTTATTTATATTTCCTTATATCATGATAAATGTTTATTATTCATGCTAAAATTGTATTAACCGAAAACTTAGTACATGTGTGGATACATAGACAAACAGAGTGTCACTAGTATGCCTATACTTGACTAGCTCGTTGAATCAAAGATGGTTAAGTTTCCTAGCCATAGACATGAGTTGTCATTTGATTAACGGGATCACATCATTAGAGAATGATGTGATTGACTTGACCCATTCCGTTAGCTTAGCATTTGATCGTTTAGTATATTGCTATTGCTTTCTTCATGACTTATACATATTCCTATGACTATGAGATTATGCAACTCCCGAATACCGGAGTAACACTTTGTGTGCTACCAAACGTCACAACGTAACTAGGTGATTATAAAGGTGCTCTACAAGTGTCTCTGATGGTACTTGTTGAGTTGGCATAGATCAAGATTAGGATTTGTCACTCCGATTGTCGGATAGGTATCTCTGGGCCCTCTCGGTAATGCACATCACTATAAGCCTTACAAGCAATGTAACTAATGAGTTAGTTGCGGATGATGCATTACGAAACGATTAAAGAGACTTGCCGATAACGAGATTGAACTAGGTATTGAGATACCGACGATCGAATCTCGGGCAAGTAACATACCGATGACAAAGGGAACAACGTATGTTGTTATGCGGTTTGACCGATAAAGATCTTCGTAGAATATGTAGGAGCCAATATGAGCATCCAGGTTCCTCTATTGGTTATTGACCGGAGATGAGTCTCGGTCATGTCTACATAGTTCTCCAACCCGTAGGGTCCGACGCTTAACGTTCTGTGACGATTTGTATTATGAGTTATGTGATTTGATGACCGAAGTTTGTTCGGAGTCCCGAATGAGATCGGGGACATGACGAGGAGTCTCGAAATGGTCGAGACGTAAAGATCGATATATTGGAAGGCTATATTCGGACATCGGAAAGGTTCCGAGTGATTCGGGTATTTTTCGGAGTACCGGAGAGTTATAGGAATTCGTATTGGGCCTTAATGGGCCATACGGGAAAGGAGAGAAAGGCCTCAAGGGTGGCTGGGCCCCTTCCCCATGGACTGGTCCGAATTGGACTAGGGAAAGGGGGCGCCCCCTTCCTTCCTTCTCCTTCTCCCTTCCGTTTTCTTATTCCATGTGGGAGGTGGAATCCTATTAGGACTAGGGAGTCCTAGTAGGACTCCACACTTTGGGCGTGCCCTATGAGGGCCGGCCTCCTCCTCCCTCCATCCTTTATATACGTGGCCAGGGGGCACCCCATAGACACACAAGTTGATCATTGATCTCTTAGCCGTGTGCGGTGCCCCCCTCCACCATAATCCACCTTGGTCATATCATCGTAGTGCTTAGGCGAAGCCCTGCGCCGGTAGCTTCATCATCACTGTCATCACGCCGTCGTGCTGACGAAGCTCTCCCTCGACACTCTGCTGGATCATGAGTTCATGGGACGTCACTGAGCTGAACGTGTGCAGATCGCGGAGGTGTCGTACGTTCGGCACTAGGATCGGTCGATCGTGAAGACGTACGACTACATCAACCACGTTGTCATAACGCTTCCGCTTTCGATCTACGAGGGTACGTGAACAACACTCTCCCCTCTCGTTGATATGCATCACCATGATCTTGCGTGTGCTTGGGAAATTTTTGAAATTACTACGTTCCCCAACACCCGGGTCTATCTTCCATCATATTATTTTCCTATCAATTTACTATTTCTTTCGCCGTTTATTTTGCGATCTTTACTTTCCAAATCTATATCATAAAAATACCAAAAATATTTATCTTATTATCTCTATCAGATCTCACTTTTGCAAGTGGCCGTGAAGGGATTGACAACCCCTTTATCGCGTTGGTTGCCAGGTTCTTATTTGTTTGTGTAGGTACAAGGCGACTTGCGTGTAACCTCCTACTGGATTGATACCTTGGTTCTCAAAAACTGAGAAAAATACTTACGCTACTTTGCTGCATCACCCTTTCCTCTTCAAGGGAAAACCAACGCATGCTCAAGAGGTAGCATCTATCTCTACATACATAGATCTTGTCTACATCATGTCATCATTTTTATTGGATTACTCCGTTTTTCCATGAACTTAATACACTAGATACATGCTGGATAGCGGTCGATGTGTGGACTAATAGTAGTAGATGCAGGAAGGAGTCGGTCTACTAATCTTGGACGTGATGCCTATATAATGATCATTGCCTGGATATCGTCATGAGTATTTGAAGTTCTATCAATTGCCCAACAGTAATTTGTTCACCCATCGTTTGCTATTTTTCTCGAGAGAAGCCACTAGTGAAACCTACGGCCCCGGGTCTCTTTCTCATATTATTTGCCTTTGCGATCTATTTTTCCTTGCATTTATTTTCAGATCTATTAAACAAAAAATACAAAAATACCTTGCTGCGTTTTATTTCTATTTATTTTATGGACTGTGATATTTGGCACATGTGTGCCATATAAGAAAAACTGCCACACCTCTACTTCCTTCACTTTAAATACATGCATATATTAGCATTTTTTTTCTCCTTTCATGTGCATTTCTCCTTCTAATTATATGCATACACTAGAGGACAAAAAAGTTGATGTCATTTTAGATTCTCTTTATTCAAAATTTTAAAATGTTTTGTAACTCAAACCGTCGGTCCGATGTGAAAACTGTTTTTACATAAAAGATTCGTCACGAGGAGATCTTCGAAACTAGATCCCATGTTGGCATATTCCGATAACTTTTTTTTCAGCCAAAATTTATCACGCCTAGGCTACGTAAGTTACCATGCCCATTATATGCAAGTTACCGTGCTATTTCCACATAAATTATCGAAGTCATAAAAATGGTTTATCGACCCCCTTTTCTTTTTGAGGGAAATGGTTCACCGACCCTGCAGTTCATATATTACCATGCTTTATTCATATAAGTTATCAGGCATGCGGTTCTTATATTACCATGTTGTTTTTAGGTCTGCGGTTCGTATATTACCATGATGTTCTCGTATAAGTTACCAGGGGGGATGTTTCTAACATTTTTTTCGCTTGATCAAGATTACCATGGTGTTTGTACGTAGGTATGTGATGCGTATGTAACTATGCAATTTACACAAAATTTACGGAGTATGTTTTCAACAATTTCTCCAGCGAGTCAAATATTACCATGGTATTTGTACGTAAGTTATCAGGTATGCGATGAGTATATTATTATGCTATTTACACAGAAGTTACCGGGGGTTATCTTTTCAACAATTTTTTTCTCCAGATCAAATTTACCGTGGTGTTTAGACCTAAATTATCAAGGTTGTGGTGTGTAATTTCTATGCTATTTACATACAAAAAGTTACCATGTGTATTTTTGACCACTTTTTACTACTCTTCCCCAAATCAAGACTATTACCGTGCTATTTACACATGAGTTCCCGATGTATATTTTCAACAACTTCATCCACTCGAATCAAACTTATCGTGGTATTTGTACATAAGTTATCGGGTTTTGCGGTTCATATATAACCGTGCTATTTTCACTTAAGTTATCGCGGGTATGTTTTTTGACAACTTTTTTGCCCTTTAGTCAAAGTTACTGCGGTGTTTGTACGTAAGTTATCTGGTATACGATTTGTATATTAACGTTCTATTTTCACGTAAGTTATTGGGGTATATTTTTCAACAATTTTCCCTTCTTTGGACAAAGTTACCATGGTGTTTGCACCCAAGTTATCAAGTCGGTGTTTCCTGTTTTACCAAGCTATTCACACATGGATGAACTCATGGATTTAAACGGTGGGCGGCAGAGTAAAAAGGTAGGGGTTGGTTGGGAGCGATCTATTTTGTATTTGCAAAAAATTCCATCCACCATATAGGAACAATGCAACCAGTTTCAATCAGGAGAGGGCCACTGTAGCGATTAAAAGAGTCTATAATTACCGGGGAAATCTTTTGAACAATTTTATCCCATGGTTAAAATTACCACGCTGTTTTGTACCTAAGTTATCGGGTTTGTGGTGGAGATATTACCATGCTACTTGCACAGAATTTACCGCGGGGTATATTTTTTAATAACTTTTTTTCCAACCCGCAAAAGTCACCGCAGTGTTTGTACATAAGTTATCGGGTCTGTGGTCCGTTATTACCATCTTTTTTTACATAAATTATCGGGGTATATTTTTTAATAACTCTTTTCTCCTTGGTCAAATTTACCGTGATGTTTCTATGTAAGTTATCGGGTATGTGGTGTGTGTATTGCCGTGTTATTTTCACAGAAGTTACTCGGGGTAAGTTTTTCAAGAACTTCTTTCCCTTGCGCAAAGTTATCGCGGTGTTTGTACCTAGGTTATCGGATCTGCGATGCGTATGTTACCATCCTATTTACACAGAAGTTATCGGGGTTATATTTTTCAACCAATTATTTTCTCCCGATAAAGTTACGCTTTGTTTGTACCTCGGGTCTGTGGTTCGTATTTACCGTGCTATTTTCACATAAGTTATCGGGGGTACTTTTTTCAACATTATTTTTTCCTTTGTCAAAGTTATCGTGGTGTTTGTACCTAAGTTATTGGGTATGCGGTCCATATATTACCGTGCTATTTTCACATATAAGTTATCAGGTTATGTTTTTGAACTTTTTTCACCTTGGTCAAATTTACCGCAGTGTTTGTACCTGAGTTAATAGGTTTGCGGTGCTTACATTACCATGTTATTTACGCATAAGTTATCATGGGTTTGTTTTCAATAATTTTTTTATTCCGGGTCAAAGTTACCGCGGTATTTGGGCATAAGTTATCAGATTTGTGGTGTGTATATAACCATGCTATTGCACGAAAGTTATTCGGGAATGTTTTAAATAATTTTTCCCCTGGTCAAAGTTATTAGAGTATTTATACGCAAATTATCAGACCCATGGTGTGTACATTACCATGCTATTCACACAGAAGTTTCAAGGTTCCTACCTTCAACAATGATTTTTTTATATTTTTATAACACAACTACGAACAACCTAGGGCAGATTCACAATTACCTAGTGCACTGATTAGCTTCAAAGAAAATCTTTGTGCATAATGCATATAATCGTTTCTTTAACTAGTATCCTTCTCTGTGTGTTGGTAGAATAGTACATTCATCACTACAGAATTTCCAATCAATGAACTTGCAAAGTAATATTCTTGCAGCTCTCCATCCATACATAAGCTGATAAGCAGTTGGTAGTACTAAGCATATGGAGAACAATTATCAACTGAGTTGGAGTCACTCCACTAACTGATTCCTCAAATCATCAATAAACCATAAATTATGACGATCCCTGGAATTTTTGGTGCAGTAAAAGGCTAAGTTCATGTGTTGTACAGTGAAACAAAAGATGTGGATAACCAGTAGTAACACTTCTAGGTGGAAATTTTTGCAGAAATATAACATGTTCGTCGCTCAGATTGGTTGTGAAGCCATTTGTAAGAGTATTATGGAAGCACACAAGATTGATGATGAGTTAAACTAAAGCAAGATGCAGTGAATTTGTACACAAACATGCAGATATTTTTGCTTCATTTTCTTTCTAACAAAGTCTGCATACAAAGTACTAAGTACTAGTACTGACCCTCTCTTCAACTTCAACGAGAAATGAACCAGACTATACCTACAAGCACTACTACATAGGTTCAGAGAACAAACACTATGAACAAACACATTCATGCTAACTCAGGCCATAGCTACTGCAGTTCCAGCTTCACGAGAGACGTCTCCGCAGGATCACGGAAAAACTAGCGCTAGTTCTACCGACTAAATGAAGTAATAAACTCCGGCACCACCGCTGCTTCTGCCCATCATTTTGTGTCCAATTCTACTGACTAACTGAACTCCAGCATCACGAAAGAAACCATGAACAAGCAAACAACTCCGGTGAGTGACGCGGGCGGGCCTAGGATCGCAGCCCAGTTGAGCGAGCACAGCATCAGGGACTTCATCCATCAACCAATCGATTCGATCGGCGCTAGTTACTGCTAGGCCAAATCAGCCGGGAACCCCTCCCCTATCCCACCCGACGAAGCAGGAACCCGACTCTGCTGGATCGATTTCCTGCCGCCGACGAAGGGAACCGCCTGGCTGCAGGGGCGGGAGCAAACGGGAACGGGTGAAGAGCTCGTCCTGACTCGATGACATCCCTATTGGCCGACTCGACCTATGCCATACGAGGGGATAAGGTAACAGGAGAGAGGCAGGAGAGCGGCGACGTGCGGACGTACCAGTGCCCCGCGGAGGGCTGGACCACGCCGACGGACGCCGACGGGGAAGATGACCGCCGCCGCGCGGAGTGGCGAAGGCGCGCAGCGGGAATTGCAGGTTGCCGCGAAGCACAACCTCGAAGATCTCCGGGCGCAGTGCGGTCGAGCGTATCGGGACGGGGACGCTGCTCGCAGATGTGCGATCTCAAACGGACGGCATGCAGGTCGTGTGGCAGTTTTGCAATTGGGCACAGGGTTGCCAAATACATATTTCGTTATTTTATTTAACGTTTGATCTATCAATCTATTACAATTTATTTCACGTTCGTTTGCCTATCTTGAGGCAACGTACCCCGGAAGGGATTGACAACCCTTTAACACGTCGGGTTGCGAGGATTTGTTATCTGTGTGCCGGGGCTGTTTACGTTGTGTTGCTTGGTTCTCCTACTAGTTCGATAACCTTGGTTTCATATCTGAGGGAAATACCTACCGCCGCTGTGCTGCATCATCCCTTCCTCTTTGGGGAAATATCGACGTAGCTTCAAGCGACATCAGTGGCCCCCTCTGGTTCTTTCTTTGCCCAATATTTTTTATATATTCAAAAAACATGCTCTGTGAAGTTTCAGGACTTTTGGAGTTCTGGAGAATAGGTCTCTAATATTTGCTCTTTTTCCAGTCCAGAATTCCAGCTGCCAGCATTCTCCCTCTTCATGTAAACCTTATAAAATAAGAAAGAAAAGGCATAAGTATTACGACATAATGTGTAATAACAACCCATAATGCAATAAATATCGATATAAAAGCATGATGCAAAATAGACGTATCAAACAGCAACGTCGGTTTGGATGCTGATCTCCAGCAGAGAGATGTACTTAGTGTTGGGGAACGTAGTAATTTCAAAATTTTCCTACGCACACGCAAGAACATGGTGATGCATAGCAACGAGAGGGGAGAGTGTTGTCCACGTACCCTCGTAGACCGACAGCGGAAGCGTTATCACAACGCGGTTGATGTAGTCGTACGTCTTCACGATCCGACCGATCAAGTACCGAACGTACGGCACCTCCGAGTTCTACACACGTTCAGCTCGATGACGTCCCTCGAACTCCGATCCAGCCGAGTGTTGAGGGAGAGTTTCGTCAGCACGACGGCGTGGTGACGATGATGATGTTCCACCGACGCAGGGCTTCGCCTAAGCTCCGCAACGGTATTATCGAGGTGTAATATGGTGGAGGGGGCACCGCACACGGCTAAGAGATCTCAAGGATCAATTGTTGTGTCTCTGGGGTGCCCCCTTGCCCCCGTATATAAAGGAGCAAGGGGGAGGCAGCCGGCCAAAAGGAGAGGCGCGCCATAGTGGGGAGTCCTACTCTCACCGGGAGTAGGACTCCTCCTTTCCTTGTGGGAGTAGGAGAAGGGAAGGGGGAAGGAGAAAGAAGGAAGGGTGTGCCCCCCTTCCCTAGTCCAATTCGGACCAGATCATGGGGAGGGGTGCGGCCACCTTTTGAGGCCTTTCTCTCCTTTCCCGTATGGCCCATTAAGGCCCAATACGAATTCCCGTAACTCTCCGGTACTCCGAAAAATACCTGAATCACTCGGAACCTTTCCGAAGTCCGAATATAGTCGTCCAATATATCGATTTTTACGTCTCGACCATTTCGAGACTCCTCGTCATATCCCCGATCTCATCCGGGACTCCGAACTCCTTCGGTACATCAAAACTCAATAAAACTGTCATCGTAACGTTAAGCGTGCGGACCCTACGTGTTGAGGATATAGACCTTAGAGTCACCCGCCAGGAGGGGCCGGGTTACTCTTCGGATGATCATTGCCAGAAGCCCGGAGCTAAGTTTCAAGATGATGGGCCAGAGATGGGCTGAGACCCGGATATGGCTTAAAGCCCGTAGTTACAATCATTGTTATAGTAGACTTGTAGTGTAAGGCAAGTATTGTTTAGAGTCCGAGCCGGACGCTCTTATGAGCCGGCCGGGACTCTAAGGGCTGCTGGGCGTCAGCCTCCCTATATAAAGGGAGGACCCGGCAGCGGTATAAGGGCGATAACGATCTGATCGAGAGCCGGGCATGGCTATTTAGCTCCCTGGCGATCGTAACCATAATCAATAACACCTCAAACTGGACGTAGGCTTTTACCTTCACCGTAAGGGGCCGAACCAGTATAAATCCTCGTGTTCCTTGTCCCGCATAACCTCTTCAAGCTTCCTAATTGCGATGGCTCCACGACTAAGTCCTAGCTCGAGGACATCTGCCGTGACAATTCCACGACAGTTGGCGCCCACCGTGGGGCAAGCGCACGGTGGATTTGATTTCTTGAAGGGCAGCTTCGAAGGGCTCAAGGGATACGCTGTGGGCCGGATGACCAAGAGTCGTCGCGGCAAGCTCTACATCGACGATGCGGACTGGGGCCCCGACGCCGGCTCAATTGAGTACGGGTACCGGGTCCCCTTCGGCGGAATTCATGTCTTCATTGGCAAGATTGGTGAGCCGGGCCCCGAGCCGGGTCTCCGCGCCGATCTCATCGAAAAGGCTCAGCGTGCACAACCCGCCCGGGCCCGGCCTGCCTTAAGGCGCGCTTTTGTGGGATGCATCCATGGAGGGCCCTCTGATCCATCCGGGTCCGGTGATGAGGCGGCCGCCGGCTCTGACGGCGAGTCGGCCACTGATGAGTCAAACTCATTGTACCAACTTCAAGATGGCAGGCTCATAGGTTGTTCCGACGGTGACAGTATTCCGGACCTTTTCGAGCCACCAAGTCAGGTTGGAGTTTTTATGGCTGGTGCGCAGCCTGTTCAGAACCCTGCTGCTGGAGCAGGAAACCCGGTGCCTTCTCCGGCTCAGGTGCTGATGGATCTCACGGACAAGATGACGGCCCTGTTAACCGCCACGGTTGACCCGGCGGATCAAGCCCAGCATGATGCGGAGGTGGCGCAGTTGAAATTGGATCTGATAAAAGCTAAAGAAGATCTTGCGGCAGAAGGAATCAGGCTGGCTGCAGAGCGGGCGGCTCTCGATGCCCGGACTCAGTTGATTCAGGCGCAGTCCTTACAACTCACGATGGATCAGAACGCGGCCAATGAGGTCATGAGAAGGAGGCATCAGAAGGCCCAGTCTCGACTCCCGCCGGTTTACGATCCACGCAATCTCTTTGACACGCCGGGTGCAGGGTCTAGTAACCCGCCAGGGGTCATTACGCCCGGGTCTGGACCCCTCATTCAGCCACGAGTGATGGGGCCTCCCCAGGTGCCCCCTGCCCCGCCTCAGTATGTGCCAATACCCCCGGGTCATTATGATAACCCGCTAGAGAACATGGTAGCTGCGGCAGCACGGCTGGCGGCTCTCCCCGTTGACGGTGATTCTCCGGCGGCCATCGAAACCCGCCGGGTCAGGGAACTCCTGCAGACGGCACTAGCATAGCAAGAGGCGTACTCCTATAGCCGTGACAGGATCCACTCGACCCCTCGTCCAGGCCAGAGCCCGAGTTACAGCCGGCACATGGTCTCAGCAACCGGTTCAAGTAATGTGCGACGCCACGACCCGCCCCCTGGCCATGGCCCGGCTCATAATGGAGCCTTCTACGCAACAGACCAAGCGCGGCGAGAGGCGGAGCAGGCGCCTCAATTGACGGCTTACCAGACCCCCCCGGCGTATCCAACGACGTCCGTTGATGTGGGAATTTCTACTAGGACCGGGGATGTCCCTTGTTTGGTACCAGCCATCCGTAATGAACATCTACCTAAGGACTTCAAGGGCCCTAGGAAGGTGCCTAACTATACAGCGGACTTACAGCCTGCAGCCTGGATTGAGAGTTATGAGATGGCCATGGAATTGCTGGAGGTCAGTGAGGCGGCCATGGCCAAATATTTCACCATGATGTTAGATGGAACTGCCCGCACGTGGTTGAAAGGGTTACCACCGAACTCCATTGGGTCTTGGGCTGAGCTGAAAGCCCGGTTCATTCAAAACTTTAAAGATACCTGCAGGCAGTCTATGTCAATTGTGGATTTGACTAACTGTAAGCAGCAGGAGGGTGAGTCCACGACCCATTGGGTTCGCCGGGTCAAGGAGATCATACATTCATCAGATAAGATGGATGCCGGCTCTGCAGTCTTAATGTTGGAACAGAACTGTCGCTTTGTGCCCCTTAAGATGAAGCTTGGGCGGCTCAAGCGCGACTGCACCGATATGGGTACCCTAATGGCGGCTCTTGTCAAGTACGCCGATTCCAATGGTACCAAGGATCCCCCTTCAGACGATGAAAGGGCAGGGAAGGGAAAGAAGAATGGCAACGGCAAGGGTCCTCAGTTTAACCCGGGGAACCAAGGAGGAGGCAAGCGTAAGGCCGATGGCAGCCTGGAGTTCGTAGCCAACACCAACTCTCAAGGTAATAACCAGCGACGCAAGGGGAGGCCCCCTCCCCGAGGCGGCGGGTCAGGACCTTCTCTGGAGCAGCTGTTGAATGAACCTTGTCCGCGAAACGGCTCTAGAGAGAAGCCAGCAACTCATCTGTGGAAGGATTGTGCTATCATGAAGGCCTTTAAAAACTACAATGGTCCGGGTGGCGGCTCAGGTGCCGGCGGCTCAGGCGCCGGCGGTTTTCATGGCCCGGGCGGCGGCTCAAATTCCGGTCCTCAGAACAGTCAAGGAGGCTTTAATCAACAGTCTGGTCAGGGTCATCAACAGCAGCAGGGGGGTTATCAGACCAACCCGAAGCAGCTTAGCGGTGGACAGTATCACGTGTTCACCACTAGTTTGTGCAAACGAGACGAGAAGCTTCACAAGAGGGCTGTTAATGCTGTTGAGCCGGCGGTTCCACGCTACTTGCGGTGGTCTGAGCAGCCTATAGTGTGGAGTAGGGAGGATCACCCTCCTCGGGTGGATAACCCGGGCCACTTGGCCTTAGTGGTGGCTCCTCAGGTGGGAGGCTATAAGTTTACAAAGGTACTCATGGATGGAGGCAGCAGCATCAATATCCTCTATTATGAGACTTTCCGTCGTATGGGGCTAGTCGATAAGAATCCCAGCCAATCAAACACTATCTTCCATGGTGTGGTACCCGGTAAGTCGGCTTATCCAGTCGGCAAGATCGAATTGGAAGTGGCTTTTGGCGATGAGGACAACTACAGGGTGGAGAAGTTGACCTTTGAGGTGGTCAAGATAAGAAGTCCATACCACGCTATATTTGGACGGCCGGCTTACGCCAAGTTCATGGCACGGCCGTGTTATGTGTACTTACAGCTCAAGATGCCGGGTCACAATGGGACCATTACGGTTCACGGCAGCCGGAAAGTGGCTCTGGAGTGTGAGGAAGGTGATGCAGCTTATGCAGAGTCTGTTTGCGCCACAGAGGAGTTGAAATTTTATAAAGACAATGTTGACCCAACAGATATGACCTCTCTGAAAAAGCCAACCACGGAGAATGAACCAGCAATGAAATTTAAATCAGCTGATGAGACTAAACTTGTTGATTTTGTTCCAGGTGACTCGTCTCAGCAGTTTAGCATCAGTGCAAATCTGGACCCAAAATAGGAAAGCGCGCTCATCGAGTTCATCCGTGAGAATAGGGACATCTTCGCGTGGAAACCTTCTGACATGCCAGGTGTACCTAGAGAACTCGCTGAGCACACTCTCAATGTTGATCCAAAATTTAAGCCGGTCAGACAGTTCCTTCGACGGTTTAACGAAGAGAGGCGGAAAGCTATTGGTGAAGAAGTGGCCCGGCTCTTGGCGGCCGGGTTCATTGTTGAGGTTTTTCACCCGGAGTGGTTGGCTAACCCGGTGCTCGTACTCAAGAAGAACGGCACCTGGCGGATGTGTGTGGACTACACGGACTTGAACAAGGCGTGTCGGGCTGATCCTTTTGCTCTCCCCCGTATTGATCAAATCATTGATGCTACGGCAGGTTGTGCACGCTTAAGTTTCTTGGATGCCTATTCCGGGTATCATCAGATTAAGATGGAAGTTAAGGACCAGGAGAAGACGGCATTCATCACTCCCTTTGGAGCCTTCTGCTATGTATCTATGCCTTTTGGACTCAAGTGTGCACAGGCGACTTACCAGCGTTGTGTACAGAATTGTCTTCATAAACAGATCGGGCGCAATGTTCACGCTTACGTGGATGATATTGTGGTTAAATCCATCAAGGAGGAAACCCTGATAGATGACTTAAGGGAAACTTTCGATAATCTCCGGGTCTACAAGATGATGCTTAACCCGGCCAAGTGTGTTTTTGGTGTTCCTGCAGGCAAACTATTGGGCTTCTTGGTTTCTGACAGAGGCATTGAGGCTAACCCGGAGAAGATCAAGGCTATCACCTCCCTAGCTAAGCCGGCATGTATAAATGACGTTCAGCGTTTGGCGGGTCGCATCGCTGCTTTAAGCCGGTTTATAAGCCGTTTGGGTGAGAAGGCTATGCCCTTATATCAGTTGATGAAGAAAACTGATAACTTTATCTGGAATGATGCAGCTGATACCGCTTTTGAGGATTTGAAAAAGCAATTGGCAGAGCCCCCCGTCCTTGCTGCTCCGGTTGATAAGGAACCCTTGCTACTGTATGTAGCGGCAAATGCACGAGCTGTCAGCGTGGCTATTGTAGTGGAGCGCAAGGAGGCGGGTAAGGAGCATCCGGTTCAGCGGCCGGTTTATTATGTCAGCGAGGTGCTCATTGAGTCCAAGCAGCGGTACCCGCATTGGCAGAAGCTCGTATACGGTGTGTTCA
Organism: Aegilops tauschii subsp. strangulata; assembly: GCF_002575655.3. Taxonomy (NCBI): domain Eukaryota; kingdom Viridiplantae; phylum Streptophyta; class Magnoliopsida; order Poales; family Poaceae; genus Aegilops; species Aegilops tauschii. The sequence continues at coordinate 433,334,307 of NC_053035.3, forward strand.
TGGCGAGCCGGAAGCTCAAACATTATTTTCAGGGTCATCCCATCACTGTGGTCAGTTCTGCCCCCCTTGGTGATATTATCCAGAACAGAGAGGCTACAGGGAGAATTGCTAAGTGGGCTATAGAGCTTGGACCCCATGGCCTCAAATATGTGCCACGCACTGCTGTTAAATCTCAAGCTTTGGTGGATTTCATCAATGATTGGACGGAGTCTCAAGTGCCTGAGCAAAAGCCGGATAACACTTATTGGACTATCCACTTCGATGGGTCCAGACAGTTGGAGGGCTCGGGGGTTGGTGTTGTATTGGCTTCCCCTAAAGGTGACAAGTTCCATTATGTGTTACGGTTGATGTTTCCTTGCACTAACAATGCGGCTGAATACGAAGCTTTGCTCCACGGTCTTCGGGTGGCTAAGGAGATGAGCTTAAGCCGGGTAAGGTGCTTTGGGGACTCAGATTTGGTGGCTCCACAAGTATCAGGCACCTGGGATTCTAAGGATCCTCTCATGGCGGCTTATCGTCGCGAGGTTGATGCCATTGCTGGGCACTTTCAGGGATACCAAGTGGAGCACATTGATCGCAGGAAGAACGAGGCGGCTGATGCTTTAAGCCGGCTAGGCTCTCAGCGGAAGCCGGTGCCGCCTAACACTTTCCTGGATGTCTTGTATAACCCCTCGGTTAAGTTGCCTACAGAAGAGGACTTGGCTATCCCTGACCCGGAGGCACGACTGGTGGCGGCTCTTCATGTCATACCAGACTGGACAATGCCATATCTGGCTTATATAACCCGGGGAGAGTTGCCTGAGGATGAAACTCTGGCCAGGCAAGTAACCCGGCGGGCTAAGTCAATGATTGTCATTGATGGCGAGTTGCATCATCGCAGTGTTTCAGGGGCGTTTCAGCGTTGCATCTCCCCTGAGGAAGGTCAAGAGATCTTGCGTGAGATCCATGAAGGGGATTGTGGCCATCATGCCGGTTCAAAATCTCTTGTGGCCAAGGCTTTCCGTCATGGTTTTTATTGGCTGACGGCTCACGCTGATGCAGAGGACTTGGTCAGTAAATGTGATGGTTGCCAAAGGTTCTCACGACGGGCTCATGTGCCGGCTCAGGAGTTGAGGATGATCCCAATCACTTGGCCCTTTGCGGTCTGGGGGCTTGATATGGTTGGGCGTTTTAAACGGTCCAAGGATAAGAAGACCCACCTCTTGGTGGCCGTTGACAAATTCACGAAGTGGGTGGAGGCTGAGCCAGTTAGCAAGTGCGATGCAGCCACGGCGGTTCAATTTATGAAAAAGGTGATTTTCCGCTTCGGCTTTCCGCACAGCATCATAACTGACAATGGCACCAATTTATCCAAGGGTGCTATGGAAGAATTTTGTCAACGGGAGCATATCCAACTTGATGTTTCCTCAGTGGCTCATCCCCAATCCAATGGTCAAGCTGACAGAGCTAACCAGGAGATTCTGAAGGGCATCAAACCCCGGCTTTTGGTCCCTTTGCAACGGACGCCGGGTTGTTGGGTGGAGGAGCTGCCCTCCGTCTTATGAAGCATCAACACTACTCCTAACAGGTCTACTAGCTTCACGCCTTTCTTCATGGTTTATGGAGCAGAAGCAGTCCTCCCCAGCGACATCCGTCACGACTCGCCTCGGGTGGCGGCTTATGTTGAGACGGATAATGAACAGGCGCACCAAGATCCTCTGGACTTGTTGGACGAACAGCGTGATGTGGCGGCAGCCCGTTCAGCGATTTACCAACAAGACCTGCGCCGTTATCATAGCCGCCGGGTCAAATCCCGGGTCTTCCAGGAAGGCGACCTTGTGCTCCGGCTTATCCAGGATCAAACAGATGCACACAAGTTATCCCCACCTTGGGAAGGGCCCTTTGTGGTCAGTAAGAACTTGCACAACGGGTCATATTACCTCATTGATATTCGGGAACATAAAGATTCGCGTAAATCTGAGGAGGAGACCCGTCGGCCATGGAATATAGCTCAGCTTCGGCCTTATTACACTTGAGCTGCCGGCTCTCGTGGTGTACATATTTATCTCAGACATGTATATACTATGATAAGCAATAAAGCAGGGCATCTGTCCTTTTTTCTCCCCCAATTATGCGTGTGTTATTTCTTACATGCTGATTTAAAGGAGGATCCGGCTTATGATTGTATTTGAGTTTAGCTGTAAGCAGTAAGGTCACTTGGGGGCTTCCTGTTCAATCATGGGTCGTATTCGAACCAAAGAGAGCATAGCTATCGATACCCACGTGATTGGAAAAGTGCCGAGCTCATTGGGAAGTTAACCTTGATCATATTTGAATCACAGTTTAACCCCTCTGAGAACCGACGCGGATCGTATTCGAATCAGCGTCGTTAAACAATTTTAAGAATCACTTGGGGGCTTCCTGTTCAAACATGGGTCGTATTCGAACCCAAGAGAACATAGCTGTTGGTACCCTCTTGATTGGCATCGCCACACCCATAGGGGGCTATATGATCGTATCTGAATCTTGGCTTAACCCTTTTCGGGCCGGGTCTCTGGTCGTATTCGAACTGGAAGCCCCTAAGTTCTGATTTATCACAAGTTTACTCTGATTATGACAAAGTGTGCATGGCCGGGTTTCACTTGCCGGCTTAATTTTGGGTTTATCTTGTTAATTGAACATCATGGATGTCATCAAGGTAAGTCAAATAGAGTTAAGATACCAACCGTGCTACCCGGGTTATTTAATCCGGAAGTATGTTTACAGGCCGTTCAGTGTGTTATCATAGCTATGTTCAGAGTGTAACTAAGGACCAGTCCTTTTTGATTCATATTCCGGGTTATCCATCTCGAACACCTGACTCTCAGGGTGGTAAGCCGCCTTGAGACTTGTGATTTGCCTTTCTATGCAGATACTTAAAGGCGCCTGTTAAGGTTGAGAAGGACAAAGGGATAACTATGACCCGGAGGAACACCCAAAAGATAAATTCAAGGGATTTCAGCATTCATTACATGCACGATGGCACGGCAGAGATAAATTGTTGCACCTATTCTATTACAAAATTCATCAAGTCTCAAGGATGGAGCGTTGTTCGGTGAACCGCCAGCCGCTTTATGATGCCTGCTGAGTTGAAGTCCCCGGCTCGTTCCTGTCTTCTGCTCCGGCTGATCCCAAGACCTCGAAGGTTGACGACTTCCAGTTGATGCCGCTGAGAGCTTCGAACTGGGCCTCTTCGTCAATTAACCCGGCCGGGTCAATCTCCGGGGCGAAGGTGTGCTGGCGAGCCGGAGGAATCAGATTGAGAGCTTCATAGCGGGGGGTTGGAATCCTCTGATTCTCCGCATTGTACCCCGGCTGATACTTGGTTAAGTCGGTGTCGTTCCCGATGATGGTGGCCACCGGGCGTACAGCCTTCACACACGCCGCGAAATCCTTCTGGTCGAACGCTGAGCCGTCTTCCTTCAGGCTGGGGTAACCCAGGGCGATGTCTGCCGGGTCTAGCTCCGGCAAGAATGCTTTGGCCCGGCTCAGCGCGGCGATTGCTCCGGCTCTTGCGGATGCTCGTCGTAGCTCCTGGATCCGCTGCGGCAGAACTGCGAGCCGGCGCAGGACTTCGGCCAGATGAGTTGGCACCTCATTGGATAGGGCCACCACAGCTAAGGCCCGCTGTGACCCGGTGTAGAGCTGTTCCACCAGGGTGTACACGGCCTTTAACTTGGTGACCACGCTCTGGTTCAGGTTGGCGCTTCTGGAACCTGTTTAACAACATCAGATGACCCGGTGACAAGGATGAATCAGGAAATGTAAACATTCTAACATGGATGAAAACCGGTGAGGCGACTTACCGAAGATGGCGGCTACCATTTGGGACACTTGACGCTTTAGGCTGGAGAGCTCGGCGGTTTTTTCAGAGAGCGCCTTCTCCGCCTGTTCCACCCGGGTTACCAGTGCGGCTTTCTCCTCAGCCCAGGCCTTCCGCTCAGCATCAAATTCGGTCTTCAGCTTCTCTTGAGCGGCGATGCTGGAGACAAACTTGGCGTTTGCCTTCCGGGTCTCCATCTCTTGAGTCTTTAACCGGCTCTTGAGATCCGCAAGATCCGCCTCTAATTTCTTGCCAATAGCCTGCATATATTTCCGGGTTATTGACAGTCATTCTATAAGTCCCAAGCGCTTTCCAAGCAAAGACACTTGGCACTTGGGGGCTAATGCGTATTGAACGTATCTATCTACGTACTGCCGGCTTAGTTGAGTAAGCCGGGGCCTAAGTCTACAACATATTCAAGTATAAGTTGTCGACTTGGGGGCTAGCATAACAAGGGTCCCTATGCGGAAGGTAAGAAGACAGCAGAAGGATACCTTAGATTTTTGTTGGATCTGGTTGACCATGGCGATCTCGGTGTCCCGGCTCTTGTGAACTTGGTTGATGTAGCCAGAGACGAGCTCTCCAACGCTCAAGTCGGTGTAGCTGGAGAGGTCCAGGTTCACCCGGTGGGGCTGCAGCAACTCCCCCTTCGCGGAGCATTTGGCTAGCGCGGTCGGCCGTCCCGGCTCAACATACTCCGTCCGGGTAATTACCACGTCCGGGTCGTCAGTTGGTGGGGCTGAGCCGGAGGCCTCCGGGTTAACTGACGCCTCAGTTGTTGTCTTGGTAGTCGGGGCAGGGGCTTCAGGCGCCGTGTCCATGGGAATGGTGGCTTCAGGGGCGGAGGCAGCTGGCGGCTCTTGAGCCGTCGCCTCCGGCTCAGGCAAGTCCGGCACTCCGGCTGACCTGGTCTTCTTTGCTCTTTTGGTGAGCTTTGCCTGGGCACTGAAAAGGCAGAAGTGTCAGGCACACAAAGAGTAAATACAGACAGATAATGTAAGGAGATTGTTATTACCCGGGTGCAGTCTTGAAGGCCGGCAGACTTGACTGCATGGAGTCACCCGAAGAGGGGGAGGTCTCCTGGTAATTGGAGTCAGAAGAGTTGAGTGGCTGACGGATGACACCCGCCAACGGATGAAAAGGGTACAGGTGAGAAAAACCTCAATGCGACGCTTCCTTGTTGCGTCGGGTAACCCGGCGGAGAGGTCGGTGTCCTTGCGGGCCCGGGTGTGACGCCGGCTTTCGTGAACCTGCTGCTTCAAAAGAAATTGAGGGTCTTGATGAGCTAATGGATGAGAAAAGCTTACTTTCCGGGTTACTCTTCGGACTTTCAGCTGTGGCAAAGGCTCCGAGTCGGAGGAAAGTGATGTTACCTCTTCAACCACCGGGTTACTGGCGCCGGTGTCATCCTGTCAATAAGCAAAATGTTGATAAGGCGGACAGCAACAAACAACAAATATGGCAAGAGTTTAAAGGTTTAAGGGTTACCTCTGACTCGGAGCTGTCGCTTAATTGCAGTAGCTCCGAAGCAGTGGGTCTGCTTCCCTTTTTGCGAGGGGCAGCTTTCTTGGCGGCTTTCTTCGCCTTCCTGGCCTTCTTGGCCGCCTCATGGTCATACTTGACCCGCCAGAATTTATCATCAGCCTGAGAAATACAGTAATGAATTCTTAAAATGGTTCAGAGCAAGGTCACATGCAAAAGAAGTTGAAAGGTTAAAGTCAGCGGCTTACCGCTGGGGCTGGATTGGTCTTGCAGAACGGGGCTAGCCCGGTTCTTCCACAGTCTGCCAGGCTCTCGTTTAACAGAGCCTTGGTCTCTTCTTCAGCAACGTCTTCTGGAAGATCATTGCGACTGTGCCTCTGCGGGTCATCCTTTCGCCCGGTGTACTCACACATTAAGCCGGGGCGGCGGCTCAATGGGATCACCCGCCATGAGATCCAGACCCGGACCATGTCTATTCCGTTCAGACCGTTGCCTAGCAGGGCCTTGATCTTATTGATCGTTGGAAGCAGAGGCTGGCGTTCCGCGGTAGTCAGTTTGTCGGATAGCGGATGAGTTGGCTCTAGGCGTGTTGGGCGAAAGCCGGGCAGCGGGTTCTCGTCACTCGGGGATGTGTCTTGGCAGTATAACCAAGTCATATTCCAGTCCTTGGGGTGGCTTGGCGGCTCTGCGTAAGGGAATTGACAGTCCCTGCGCCGTTGGATGGAGATGCCGCCTAATTCCAGACTTGGCCTGTTCGCACACTCGTTTTGGCGGTTTAAGTAGAACAGTTCTCTGAACAGTAGCAAACTGGGCTCCTCTCCAAGGTATACTTCGCAAAAGACTTGGAAGTTGCAGATGTTGGATACGGAGTTGGGTCCTATATCCTGAGGCCGTAGGTCAAAGAAGTTGAGCACGTCCCGGAAGAATTTTGAGCCGGGCGGTGCGAAGCCCCGGCTCATATGGTCCGCAAAGATCACTACCTCCCCGTCCCTCGGCTGTGGTCTTTCTTCGGATGGATCAGGGGCACGGTAGGACATCACTTCCTTCTTGGGCAGATATCCGGACTTAACGAAGTTGGCCAGGGTGTCGTCCGTAACGTTGGATCTCATCCAGTTGCAAGTGATGGGAGCCTTGGGAGGCATGGTGAAGGTTGGTGGTCTATGGTAAAGAGAAAAGTGTCCGGGTTAATTGTAAGCCGGAGATTATCATTCAAACTACAATGGCGGCTTATGAAGGGAACTCATGATATCTATTCAGATACGGTGGGTTATCTAAGCAGTAGGGGCATTCAGAATAAGTTGGTCATCTACGGCTCACCGCAGTTAAGCCGGAGGATTGTACAGAGCATGGTTCTCTTTAAACCGGGAAGTTCTACGGCGTGTGTTTTCTTTAAGTCGGAAATATAAGCCGCCAAGATTCAAGGGCTGCAGTTTTTACTAAGTGTGGTAAAACAGATTTTACATATTGCAGTAACTTTTTCGGATCAAAATGGTCGGGCGAAATGAAAATTTTCTAGACCTAAAAAACAGAGGCAGGAAAAGTTCTTAAGGTGGAACATGGTTCTTAAGCAGTAAAAAGAGGGTTTTTCGCAGGTGAAATGGATCTCAAACATCTACCGCAGTGGTTCTACGAAGAGTTAAGATCAACGGGGGCAGTGACTACAGGAGCTACCGAAACTTGTGGCTATGGTGACGAACATGAAGAACACAGACGAACTCTACCACAGATCTGTTCTAGTAAGGCAGAGGGGACTCACCGGAGTTGGGGAAGAGCGGAAGTCGCCGCCGTTATCTGGTCCGAGTTAGGGTGATGCAGCGGCCGGGTTGATGAAGGACGAGGGCGCGAAGGCGGCGGCAGTGGCAGAGCTCGGGCAGAAGAGCGACAGCATGAGGAGGAAGAAGGAGAGCGTGAGAAGAAAGCGTTGGGCCGACCTATTTATAAGGCAGAGTCATAAGTGGGCGCGAGATTCAAGGAGACCACGGCGTGGTTATCTCCCCCTCACGGCGCCTCGATTTTCGGAACGACAGTAAAAGCAAAGATCCGTTGCGGATCTGGCGGAGTAAAAAACGGACGTAATGGAGGATGACGTCACAGCGGATTATCCGGAGTCTAGAGGATGACGTCACTCCGGGTTATGGTCTTCACATGAATGGTAAGCCGGAGATTTTCTCTGTCGGCAGAATTGAAGATTGACCTGAGCCGGCTCAAGTCAATCTGGGGCCTAATGTTGAGGATATAGACCTTAGAGTCACCCGCCAGGAGGGGCCGGGTTACTCTTCGGATGATCATTGCCAGAAGCCCGGAGCTAAGTTTCAAGATGATGGGCCAGAGATGGGCTGAGACCCGGATATGGCTTAAAGCCCGTAGTTACAATCATTGTTATAGTAGACTTGTAGTGTAAGGCAAGTATTGTTTAGAGTCCGAGCCGGACGCTCTTATGAGCCGGCCGGGACTCTAAGGGCTGCTGGGCGTCAGCCTCCCTATATAAAGGGAGGACCCGGCAGCGGTATAAGGGCGACAACGATCTGATCGAGAGCCGGGCATGGCTATTTAGCTCCCTGGCGATCGTAACCATAATCAATAACACCTCAAACTGGACGTAGGCTTTTACCTTCACCGTAAGGGGCCGAACCAGTATAAATCCTCGTGTTCCTTGTCCCGCATAACCTCTTCAAGCTTCCTAATTGCGATGGCTCCACGACTAAGTCCTAGCTCGAGGACATCTGCCGTGACAATTCCACGACACTACGGGTTCGAGAACTATGTAGACATGACCGAGACACGTCTCCGGTCAATAACCAATAGCGGGACCTGGACACCCATATTGGCTCCCACATATTCTACGAAGATCTTTATCGGTCAGACCGCATAACAACATACGTTGTTCCCTTTGTCACCGGTATGTTACTTGCCCGAGATTTGATCGTCGGTATCTCGATACCTAGTTCAATCTCGTTACCGGCAAGTCTCTTTACTCGTTCCGTAACACATCATCCCGCAACTAACTCATTAGTCACAATGCTTGCAAGGCTTATAGTGATGTGCATTACCGAGTGGGCCCAGAGATACATCTCCGACAATTGGAGTGACAAATCCTAATCTCGAAATACGCCAACCCAACAAGTACCTTTGGAGACACCTGTAGAGCACCTTTATAATCACCCATTTACGTTGTGACGTTTGGTAGCACACAAAGTGTTCCTCCGGTAAACGGGAGTTGCATAATCTCATAGTCATAGGAACATGTATAAGTCATGAAGAAAGCAATAGCAACATACTAAACGATCGAGTGCTAAGCTAACGGAATGGGTCAAGTCAATCACGTCATTCTCCTAATGAGGTGATCCCGTTAATCAAATGACAACTCATGTCTATGGCTAGGAAACATAACCATCTTTGATTAACGAGCTAGTCAAGTAGAGGCATACTAGTGACACTTTGTTTGTCTATGTATTCACACATGTATTATGTTTCCGGTTAATACAATTCTAGCATGAATAATAAACATTTATCATGATATAAGGAAATAAATAATAACTTTATTATTGCCTCTAGGGCATATTTTCTTCAGTCTCCCACTTGCACTAGAGTCAATAATCTAGTTCACATCGCCATGTGATTTAACATGAATAGTTCACATCACCATGTGATCAACACCCATAGTTCACATCGTTATGTGACCATCACCCAAAGGGTTTACTAGAGTCAGTAATCTAGTTCACATCGCTATGTGATTAACACCCAAAGAGTACTAAGGTGTGATCATGTTTTGCTTGTGAGATAATTTTAGTCAACGGGTCTATCACATTCAGATCCGTAAGTATTTTGCAAATTTCTATGTCTACAATGCTCTGCATGGAGCTACTCTAGCTAATTGCTCCCACTTTCAATATGTATCTAGACCGAGACTTAGAGTCATCTAGATTAGTGTCAAAACTTGCATCGACGTAACCTTTTACGATGAGCCTTTTGTCACTTCCATAATCGAGAAACATATCCTTATTCCAGTAAGGATAATTTTGACCGCTGTGCAGTGATCTACTCCTAGATCACTATTGTACTCCCTTGCCAAAATCAGTGTAGGGTATACAATAGATCTGGTACACAGCATGACATACTTTATAGAACCTATGGCCGAGTCATAGGGAATGACTTTCATTCTTTTTCTATCTTCTGCCGTGGTCGGGTTTTGAGTCTTACTCAATTTCACACCTTTGTAACACAGGCAAGAAACTCTTTCTTTGACTGTTCTATTTTGAACCACTTCAAAATCTTGTTAAGGTATGTACTCATTGAAAAAAAACTTATCAAGCGTCTTGATCTATCTCTATAGATCTTGATGCTCAATATGTAAGCAACTTCACCAAGGTCTTTCTTTGAAAAACTCCTTTCAAACACTCCTTTATGCTTTGCAGAATAATTCTACATTATTTCCGATCAACAATATGTCATTCACATATACTTATCAGAAATGCTGTAGTGCTCCCACTCACTTTCTTGTAAATACAGGCTTCACCGCAAGTCTGTATAAAACTATATCCTTTGATCAACTTATCAAAACGTATATTCCTACTCCGAGATGCTTGCACCAGTCCATAGATGGATCGCTGGAGCTTGCATATTTTGTTAGCACCTTTAGGATTGACAAAACCTTCTGGTTGCATCATATACAACTCTTCTTTAATAAATCCATTAAGGAATGCAGTTTTGTTTATCCATTTGCCATATTTCATAAAATGCGGCAATTGCTAACATGATTCAGACAGATTTAAGCATAGATACGAGTGAGAAACTCTCATCGTAGTCAACACCTTGAACTTGTCGAAAAAACCTTTTTGCGACAATTCTAGCTTTGTAGATAGTAACACTACTATCAGCGTCCGTCTTCCTCTTAACGATCCATTTATTCTCAATTGCTTGCTGATCATTGGGCAAGTCAACCAAAGTCCACACTTTGTTCTCATACATGGATCTCATCTCAGATTTCATGGCCTCAGGCCATTTTGCGGAATCTGAGCTCACCATCGCTTCTTCATAGTTCGTAGGTTCGTCATGGTCTAGTCACATAACCTCCAAAACAGGATTACCGTACCACTCTGGTGCGGATCTTACTCTGGTTTACCTACGAGGTTTGGTAGTAACTTGATCTGAAGTTACATGATCATCATCATTAACTTCCTCACTAATTGGTGTAGAAGTCACAGGAACAGATTTCTGTGATCCAATAAGGGAGCAGGTACAGTTACCTCATCAAGTTCTACTTTCCTCCCACTCACATCTTTCGAGAGAAACTCCTTCTCTAGAAAGGATCCATACTTAGCAACGAATGTCTTGCCTTTGGATCTATGATAGAAGGTGTACCCAACTGTCTCCTTTGGGTATCCTATGAAGACACATTTCTCCGATTTGGGTTTGAGCTTATCAGGATGAAACTTTTTCACATAAGCATTGCAACCCCAAAATTTTAAGAAACGACAACTTTGGTTTCTTGCCAAACCACAGTTCATAAGGCGTCGTCTCAACGGATTTTGATGGTGCCCTATTTAACGTGAATGCAGCTGTCTCTAATGCATAACCCCCAAAACGATTAGTGGTAAATTGGTAAGAGACATCATAGATTGCACTATATCCAATAAAGTACGGTTATGACGTTCGGACACACCATTATGCTGTGGTGTTCCAGGTGGCATGAATTTGTGAAACTATTCCACATTGTTTTAACTGAAGGCCAAACTCGTAACTTAAATACTCTTCTCCACGATCAGATCGTAGAAACTTTATTTTCTTGTTACGATGATTTTCTGCTTCACTCTGAAATTATATGAACTTTTCAAATGTTTCAGACTCTTGTTTCATTAAGTAGATATACCCATATCTGCTCAAATCATCTGTGAAGGTCAGAAAATAATGATACCTGCTACGAGCCTCAATATTCATCGGACCACATATATCTGTATGTATGATTTCCAACAAATCTGTTGCTCTCTCCATAGTTTCGGAGAACGGCGTTTTAGTCATCTTGCCCATGAGGCACGGTTCGCAAGCATCAAGTGATTCCAAAATCACATCAGTATGGAGTTTCTTCATGCGCTTTACACCAATATGACCTAAACGGCAGTGCCACAAATAAGTTGCACTATCATTATTAACTTTGCATCTTTTGGCTTCAATATTATGAATATGTGTATCACTACGATCGAGATCCAACAAACCATTTTCGTTGGTGTGTATGACCATAGAAGGTTTTATTCATGTAAACAGAACAACAATTGTTCTCTAATTTAAATGAATAACTGTATTGCAATAAACATGATCAAATCATATTCATGCTCAACGCAAACACCAAATAACACTTATTTAGTTTCAACACTAATCCCGAAAGTACAGGGAGTGTGTGATGATGATCATATCAATCTTGGAACTACTTCCAACACACATCGTCACCTCCCCTTTTACTAGTCTCTGTTTATTCTGCAACTCCCGTTTTCGAGTTACTACTCTTTAGCAACTGAACCGGTATCAATTAGCGAGGGGTTGCTATAAACACTAGTAAAGTACACATCAATAATCTGTATATCAAATATACCTTTTGTTCACTTTGCCATCCTTCTTATCCACCAAATAGTTGGGGTAGTTCCGCTTCCAGTGACCAGTTCCTTTGCAGTAGAAGCACTTAGTCTCAGGCTTAGGACCAGACTTAGGCTTCTTCACTTGAGCAGCAACTTGCTTGCCGTTCTTCTTGAAGTTCCCCTTCTTCCCTTTGCCCTTTTCTTGAAACTAGTGGTCTCGTCAACCATCAACACTTGATGTTTTTCTTGATTTCTACCTTCGTCGATTTCAACATCACGAAGAGCTCGGGAATTACTTTCGTCATCCCTTGCATACTATAGTTCATCACGAAGTTCTACTAACTTGGTGATGGTGACTAGAAAATTCTGTCAATCACTATTTTATCTGGAAGATTAACTCCCACTTGATTCAAGCGATTGTAGTACCCAGACAATCTGAGCACATGCTCACTAGTTGAGCGATTCTCCTCCATCTTTTAGCTATAGAACTTGTTGGAGACTTCATATCTCTCAACTCGGGTATTTGCTTGAAATATTAACTTCAACTCCTGGAACATCTCATATGGTCCATGACGTTCAAAACGTCTTTGAAGTCCCGATTCTAAGCCGTTAAGCATGGTTCACTAAACTATCAAGTAGTCATCATATTGAGCTAGCCAAACGTTCATAACGTCTGCATCTGCTCCTGCAATAGGTCTGTCACCTAGCGGTGCATCAAGGACATAATTTTTCTGTGCAGCAATGAGGATAATCCTCAGATCACGGATCCAATCCGCATCTTTGCTACTAACATCTTTCAACATAATTTTCTCTAGGAACATATCAAAAATAAAACAGGGAAGCAACAACACGAGCTATTGATCTACAACATAATTTGCAAAATACTATCAGGATTAAGTTCATGATAAATTCAAGTTCAATTAATCATATTACTTAAGAACTCCCACTTAGATAGACATCCCTCTAATCCTCTAAGTGATCACGTGATCCATATCAACTAAACCATGTCCGATCATCACGTGAGATGGAGTAGTTTCAGTGGTGAACATCACTATGTTGATCATATCTACTATATGATTCACGCTCGACCTTTCGGTCTCCGTGTTCCAAGGCCATATCTGTTATATGCTAGGCTCGTCAAGTTTAACCTGAGTATTCCGCGTGTGCAACTATTTTGCACCCGTTGTATTTGAACGTAGAGCCTATCACACCCGATCATCACGTGGTGTCTCAGCACGAAGAACTTTCGCAACGGTGCATACTCAGGGAGAACACTTATACTTTGATAATTTAGTGAAGGATCATCTTATAATGCTACCGTCAAAACAAAGCAAGATAAGATGCATAAAGGATTAACATCACATGCAATCAATATAAGTGATATGATATGGCCATCATCATCTTGTGCTTGTGATCTCCATCTCCGAAGCACCGTGCTTGTGATCTCCATCTCCGAAGCACCGTCATGATCACCATCGTCACCGGCGCGACACCTTGATCTCCATCGTAGCATCGTTGTCGTCTCGTCAATCTTATGCTTCTACGACTATCGCTACCGCTTAGTGATAAAGTAAAGCATTACATGGCGATTGCATTGCATACAATAAAACGACAACCATATGGCTCCTGCCAGTTGTCGATAACTCGGTTACAAAACATGATCATCTCATACAACAAATTATATCACATCATGTCTTGACCATATCACATCACAACATGCCCTGCAAAAACAAGTTAGACGTCCTCTACTTTGTTGTTGCAAGTTTTACGTGGCTGCTACGGGTTTAGCAAGAACCGTTCTTACCTACGCATCAAAACCACAACGATAGTTTGTCAAGTTGGTGCTATTTTAACCTTCGCAAGGACCGGGCGTAGCCACACTCGGTTCAACTAAAGTGAGAGAGACAGACACCCGCCAGTCACCTTTAAGCAACGAGTGCTCGCAACGGTGAAACCAGTCTCGCGTAAGCGTACGCGTAATGTCGGTCCGGGCCGCTTCATCTCACAATACCGCCGAACCAAAGTATGACATGCTGGTAAGCAGTATGACTTATATCGCCCACAACTCACTTGTGTTCTACTCGTGCATAGCATCAACGCATAAAACCTGGCTCGGATGCCACTGTTGGGGAACGTAGTAATTTCAAAATTTTCCTACGCACACACAAGAACATGGTGATGCATAGCAACGAGAGGGGAGAGTGTTGTCCACGTACCCTCGTAGACCGACAGCGGAAGCGTTATCACAACGCGGTTGATGTAGTCGTACGTCTTCACGATCCGACCGATCAAGTACCGAACATACGGCACCTCCGAGTTCTACACACGTTCAGCTCGATGACGTCCCTCGAACTCCGATCCAGCCGAGTGTTGAGGGAGAGTTTCGTCAGCACGACAGCGTGGTGACGATGATGATGTTCCACCGACGCAGGGCTTCGCCTAAGCTCCGCAACGGTATTATCGAGGTGTAATATGGTGGAGGGGGGCACCGCACACGGCTAAGAGATCTCAAGGATCAATTGTTGTGTCTCTGGGGTGCCCCCTTGCCCCCGTATATAAAGGAGCAAGGGGGAGGCAGCCGGCCAAGAGGAGAGGCGCGCCATAGTGGGGAAGGCTTTTACTCGTTCTGTAATACATCATCCCGCAACTAACTCATTAGTTACAATGCTTGCAAGGCTTATAGTGATGTGCATTACCGAGTGGGCCCAGAGATACATCTCCGACAATTGGAGTGACAAATCCTAATCTCGAAATACGCCAACCCAACAAGTACCTTTGGAGACACCTGTAGAGCACCTTTATAATCACCCATTTACGTTGTGACGTTTGGTAGCACACAAAGTGTTCCTCCGGTAAACGGGAGTTGCATAATCTCATAGTCATAGGAACATGTATAAGTCATGAAGAAAGCAATAGCAACATACTAAACGATCGAGTGCTAAGCTAACGGAATGGGTCAAGTCAATCACGTCATTCTCCTAATGAGGTGATCCCGTTAATCAAATGACAACTCATGTCTATGGCTAGGAAACATAACCATCTTTGATTAACGAGCTAGTCAAGTAGAGGCATACTAGTGACACTTTGTTTGTCTATGTATTCACACATGTATTATGTTTCCGGTTAATACAATTCTAGCATGAATAATAAACATTTATCATGATATAAGGAAATAAATAATAACTTTATTATTGCCTCTAGGGCATATTTCCTTCACTTAGAAGAGATGGTCATCTACCGACGACACATATGCTCCCTGATACACAATAATTCATACATGGCAATCAATATATACTGAATATGCTAATCGTTCAAATTGATGGCCACTGATATACAATGAACAAGGCCAAGAGCATGGCAAGACTGAACTACACCATCCACGATTATCTTTGACAAATGTCTGAAAGGTAGAGACATGGGCAAGCTCGGGGCCCCTTGATCGGATCTTGTTCTCCATCTCCATCAAGGGTAAAAAGATGGGGTTTTCATCATATTGCTTGAGTTTATCCCTCTATATCATGTCATCTTACTTAATGCGTTACTCCGTTCTTATGAACTTAATACTCTAGATGCATGCTGGATAGCGGTTGATGTGTGGAGTAATAGTAGTAGATGCAGGCAGGAGTCAGTCTACTTGACACGGACGTGATGCCTATATTCATAATCATTGCCTTGGATATCGTCGTAACTTTGCGCTTTTCTATCAATTGCTCAACAGTAATTTGTTTACCCACCGTATGTCTTCTTTCAAGAAAGAAGCCTCTAGTAAACCTATGCCCCCCGGGGTCTATTTTCCATCATATATTTCAGATCTATACAGGTCTCCATTGGATTGCAAAAGTGAACAAATGTGTCCGATCAGACATATACCAAAGCTTTCTGGGTCTCCTTTTGAGATGCCCTTATGGCACTATGAAGTTAGGAGAAAGATCGGGAGGTTGTAACGCCATTCTCCAGAACCACGACATCAATGTTGTCGCAACGCGGTTATCTAAGATTGACAATGTCACTGTGGAGACAATCCAGTTGATGGCATATCGTCAAGCTCTTATTATGGCGGAGGAGCACATAATACGAAAACCAATATTGGAGATGGACGGTTCCAATGCAATCAGGAAAACAAAAGACATGCAACAAGACCGATCAACGATTGGATCATTGGTCGAGGAAATAAAGAACAAATTAGGCCGCTTCCAACAGGTGAAGGTGAAACATGTTTTTCGTGATGCTAATCATGCTGCTGATATTTCAGCTAAGCATGGTTATTGTACTATGCATGAACAAACCTGGTGTAGTGATGTACCAAACTATCTCAATCCAGTGCTTTGTAAAGACCTTCGCAATGATTAATGAAATACGAGGTTGCTTCGCAAAGAAAAAGTTCATGATGGAGAGAAAGAGAGATCACCTTCGGGCAGCGGCAACCTGGACATTGAGGTTGACGCTGGTGGCGACCCGGACATCGAGGTTGATGCTAGCGGTGACCTGGCCATCGCGTCCGGCCGGGGTTGAGGGAGGAGAAGCAGTGAGGCGGCAGTGGGAGTGCGCCTGCGCCGCGGCGCCCTCCTGTGTCCAAGAGAGGAGTCTGGTCTTTTTTATTTATCTAGAAAAACATCTTTTCTTTAGAACGGGGAATGGGTTAATCGGGCTAGCCCACTTAATTTTTTCCCCCTGTCCAATGGAAGCCCAGTAAAGCAATTTTAGGTCGACGTGCCCGGTAAGAAGAGGAGCGAGGAATAGGAGGTCTCTCTCGCAGTCGCAGGCTCACACACAAGCCACCGGACACCCGCCGATACCACCACCACCACCGCTCCCTCTCCGGCCGCCATGCTGCCGCCGGCCGCCCGCCTCGCGGCCCGCCGCCTCCTCGGCCTCGCGTCCGCGTCCGCTTCACAGTCCGCCGCCCGACGCCTCTCCCCGTCTCCGGTTTGCGCGTCTCCTCCCCTCCCCCTCCCCTCCCCTCCCGAATCCATTCCCCTCCATTTCGCCCCGAGCCGATCCCCTGATCCCGTTCGCCGAAATTTCCTTGCAGATCTCCTCCCCCGCCGCCGCGGCCGCCACGGGTTACTTCTCCAGGGCCTTCTCTTCCGCGCTTAACTACGTGAGCACTCTCGGATCCGCTTCTCCGCTCGTCTGATCTGTTTCGCCGCCGCCGACGATTGAGCTAGATTTATATGTCTTGTTGTTTCTGTAGCACATCGATTCGCCGGACAACAACCCCAACATGCCGTGGGAGTTCACCAAGGACAACATGGAGAAGGTAATCTTCTTCCCCCGGTCTGGGTCTGCGATGCGTGTGTAGCGGCAGGACTGTTGGGTCAATTGGCTGGATTTGAAATAACTGTGACATAGCTTGTTAAATTGTGTGCTCAGATGTTCGGATATGGTTCTTAGGGTAGCATTTGCACTGGTAATGTGATGTTCATCCATTAGATAGATACTCTTGAATGATAGTCTTCAGTTTAACATCCCTTTTTTTCGTTATTGCAATGGGCCAGTCTTGTTAATATCGTTTATTCCTGATCCTGAATGAACAATTGTAACAGAACTATGGGTCATAATGTTCCATTCGTACAGGAGAAATGGGCTTAATGAATGCAGTTAATATGGCTCATCCGACTACTGACACGCTTCAAGTTTGTTATCATCTGGACTAATTTTCGGTTGTAATGTTGCAGGTCAACGAAATCCTATCTCATTACCCAAGCAACTACAAGCAATCTGGTATTATTCCAATGCTGGATCTTGCACAGCAGCAGCATGGTGGATGGGTCCCGGTTGCAGCAATGGACGCTGTAAGTTAAAATTTGTGCTAAGTTGTGACCTTCCAACATCAGCATGTTATGTTGTATTCCGTTACCATATATAGGGTGAAATTGTTACGAGTTAATGTACCTTCTTTAGTTAAAAACTTGTATCTTACCTGTACTTGTTGAAACTATGCAAAAACCTTATTGTCCCTTGTTTATTGTTGTATATGATGTCCTTTTCTGCATACTCTTCTGTCCATTCACTATGCCTGGAACGCTTAATTAAAGTCCGTATAGGTGCACAGAAAGATGTCATGTGCATATTGAGTAGCCGGTTTAGCTTATGACTTGCACAGGTTCGTTGGTCTTTAATTTTGACACTTTACAATCAAGTTACATCTTGTGGAACAAAGCATTTGGAAGTGGCAGTTATAACCATTGGGTAACTACAAATTTATTCTGGATTTGATAATCAAGAAAATTATCCTTATTAGGAGACATGGAGTCCCTACTTTTAAATATGAAAGAACATGTTTGTTTGTCGACATACTAGTTGAAATCTCTTACGATCATGTTTTTCTTTTCTTTTCTTTTCTTTTCTGAAGCTGATTTGATGGAAGTCTAGTGTAATCTGGCAGCTCATATTATTGATAGAGCATATTAACATATAATGCATTCAAAGCTGGAGCACATCCTTTCTCAGCACGACTATTAGGTTCACAATTTTTCTTCAAGTATCATAGTCTTTGTTATACACTGGTCTAATATATTTTATGCTTTTATTTTTATTTTTTCTGTTGTTTTCCCCCTCTATCTTGGAAAAGTGAACACTTCACATATTCGGTGTTCATAACAATAATGTCTTTTTTTCAGATTGCTAAAATAGTTGGAGTTGCACCGATCAGGGTCTATGAAGTTGCAACATTTTACTCAATGTTCAATCGGACCAAGGTACCTTGATGCATGACTGCCTACTCTGTACTCATTACTACCACCTTTATCTACCATGAAGTCGTGTCATGCTATGTAGGTGGGAAAATATCACCTTTTGGTGTGTGGAACTACACCTTGTATGATTCGTGGTTCACGTGATATTGAAGATGCCCTTTTAAAACACCTTGGAGTTAAACGGAATGGTTTGTGTATTGTGTAATTATTCTGATATCTGTAGATTTGTTAACCACAAACTTCCCTCTGAGCAAGAGCTTCTTTTGCTGTTTCTGTGATGTAATACATTTTTGTTTCCTTTGCAGAGGTGACAAGCGATGGTTTATTTTCTGTTGGGGAAATGGAATGCATGGTAACACCATGATCTTTAAATATTTGTTTTTAGTTGAGTTTACACTTTCCAATATATAACTGTAGGAATGGTCTGTAGTATGTTTGTAATGAACGGTTTTAAATCTTTGGTCATGATCTATCCTTAAAACCACTTTTATTCACCTTCTGCTCGTGTGTTCCCAGGGTTGCTGTGTGAATGCTCCCATGATTGCTGTGGCTGACTATACCAAAGGTTCAGATGGTTACACATACAATTATTATGTAAGTTTATTTTGCTCTTGATAATCATGCAATTCAACATTTCACTATTCTGTTATCCTAAATTGTATCCTTTAGTGCTTGCACTTGCTGGTAATAGTCAGTACCAATGACTTTATGCTGGCATAATGTGGTGGGAATTGTGCCAGAAACAGCATGACACATCTTATACGACAATTGGTTCAGCCTGATCAGAAACAAAAGTTGGATGATGGAATAACATAATCACTGTATAGGAGTATATTGTTAGGAAAGGGTTGATGTGATGACAAATGGTTGCATGTTTTAACAGTTGTTTACCTTTAAATTCATGTATATGCATAGATCAAAACTTGTCTACTCAATACACTAAACTTGTATGTCATTGCTTGTTGGCTCTGTACTGTACCTTCTTCTTTGGGGACATTATAGAAGGTAGAATGTTGCCGTAGTTATCTTTGAAACTAAATTTCCATTCAATAGAACTACTGCATCACTAGAGACGTAAAGTTGCTAGCCTACCAGGGTGGCTTGTTAAAACTCGCATGCCTTTTGCTAATAGAAGAGGCCTTGAAAGTAAACTTTTCCGTCTGATGTAACTTGAGCTTCTTTTTTTCTACTTGCCCTTCACAGGAAGACCTCACTCCCAAGCGAGTCGTTGAGCTCGTTGAAATGCTTAGAAGAGGAGAAACGCCCCCTGTAAGCTTTAGCCCAACTTAACAAGATTCTCTTACTATGTCTGGCCACATGTTTTATCTGGTCTAATTCCAATATACACCTGTTCTGACGATCTGATAAACATTTGCAGCGTGGCACCCAGAACCCAGAGCGGAAAAACTGTGGTCCTGCTGGAGGGATGACCACCTTGCTAGGCGAGCCAAAGCCTCCCCCATGCAGGGACCTGGATGCCTGCTAGGTTTGCTTTGAGTTGCAAGCACACAAATAAGTAGGCCCGGTCGCACTGTATGTTGCGGAAACCGCGAAAGCGATTTGATCTCCTGTTGTTCTCAAAGCTTTCTTGTGGCCAACAATGGACATTCGATTTGATTGATCTTGTTGTTGTTGAAGCTTTCTTTTGTCTGACAATTGGATGCGTCTACCTGTCACACACCATCTCTTCTTTTTTCCTTATCATCAGCTAGACTGCCCACTGATAAGATAGTGCTATTCTGAAGCTGCAGCTTTGTATCCGGCATAAGAATCTGGGGCACTAGATCGATTGCTGTTATGCTACTCCTGCAGTGTTATATTCCTGTTGTTCATGCATTAATGTTTGAATGAACACGGACCTGGTACATTGCCGATTTTCGGGGAGAAACTTTTTGATATACTAATTTTCTTATTCTGTCATTGTATTAAACATCAATTTATGTGGTGTGTACTGCACAATGCGCCCGGTGTCGCAAAGTCCCTGCTCTTCCCAGTACCTATGCATACCTCATTGCACTCGTCGCTAGTGGACATTGTTTGACTGTTCTGACCTAACATTTTGCACCACTTCCTCTTTACAGCATGTAAGCATGCAAATTTAGAACCTTGAGGGTACCCTCCAACCCTCTTTTGTTCAATTAAATGAAATAAAATTTTAGAATTTACTTCATCTTTGAAACTTAGTTCATTTGATTGAACAGTAGGTCGGAGGATACCCTGAAGGTTTCAAATTTGCATCCCTGACCACATAATTGGGTCCTTGTGTGCTCGCAACAGGTGATGATCCTTAATAACACTTCACCTCAGATGAGCCCTTGAGCCTTCTCCTGTTGAAAGTGCATGTTGGACCTCTAACCGGGTTTCCATGGTAGTATCAAATGATTAATGGACAAATAGTTACATTGAATGATGATCAGATTTCAATCCCTCGAGCGATAAACCGGCATTTGTGGCCACCCAAAAAACTAAAAAAGGGACAATATTGTTTTGCATCTTAGTTTTGTTTGGCTGTCATTCAATTGATCTAGCCCATCCATGATGATCCAACGGCAGAGAAGGTCGCCAGTGGCCGATGCGGCCCCACCTGGCAGAGATACAGCCAGCGGCTTTCCCCCGGCTAAACCCTCTCCTCCATTTCCCTCCCAAAACCCTAGCCCCCAAATCAGGCCTGCTGCTCCCATGGCGCGCTCGAGCTCCGTCACCGAGGCCGAGGTCGGCATCTCCTGCTTCACCTCCGCCCTCCCGGGCTTCCGCGGCGTCCTCAAGCACCGCTACTCCGACTTCATCGTCCACGAGGTCGCCCGCGACGGCTCCGTCGTGCGCCTCACCTCCCTCGATCTCCCCGACCAGGTAGGTATTCGCGCCTCCCCGCGACGCCTGCTCGGTGATTCCGCGCGCCCGGTCCCGGTTTCACCCACGGCTCGTGCATTGCAGTGCGTGGATGCCAAGGAGGAGGAGAAGGCGGCGCCGGCGGCCGACGCCGACCACTCCAAGGCCCTCGAGTTGTTCGGCGAGCTCTGCGGTGAGGCGGACTGCCATGCGCTGAGGGGGCTTCTCGAGAAGGTCGCGGCCGGCGGCGAGGGTGATTTCTCGCCGGTTATGCTCTCGCCGGATGCTGACAAGGCCCATCGATCGGTGGGTTTGGTTCGGTGGTGCTGGTTGTTTTGTGTGGTTGAATTTGGGGGAAACTGTCTGATTTGGAGCCGTTTATTTGCTTGTAGGAGGTGCACAACTTTTTCAAGAAAAACTTCAAGTTCTTGGTCACAGACACAGTGGAACACAGCGATGGGGTTCAGAAATACATCAGGGTACGCGTGGGCTCTGAAGCTGGAGGAGGGCGGGGCCGTGGCGGGCGGGGCGGTGGTGGGAGGGGTGGTGGCGGCAGAGGAAGGAAGAGGAAGAACATGAATGGTTCTGATTGGGGAGACGACAGGCCATTTGACAGTAGAGGGTCGTCTAGTTGGCCAGCTAATGCTGGGAAGTTCCTGAGGTGATGAGATTCTGTTTGAATTGATCATCTGTTGTCCTAAATTATTATTCGTGTTTGCACTGTAACACATTCATTCCACATGTTTGACATAGTTCACAGGCTTAACAACGCCTCTATATTTCTGTAGTAAGGAATATAAATGTAATGTTTGCGTCGTGTCTAGTTTTGCTGCTAACTAGTTCTGTAACTGGAGCTACCATTCTGTGACACTGATCAGGTTTCACCTTTGCAAAGAAAACAAGGACACCCAAGATGCATTGGGGGTAATAGGAAAAATGTTAGGACTACAGGTACATCTTGGTTGCTATTTCTCTCATTGATGGCATCATTCATTATCTGTTCTTTGCCAACCGAGTAATGACTTGATTATGCTTTTTGCAGTCACGCTCATTTGGGTTTTCTGGAACAAAGGATAAACGTGCCGTTACGACGCAACAGGTGTTTATTACTCCTATGTAAACCATCTCTCTAAATTTAATTCATGTAATCATGGATTTGCGTTTTGGGGATAAAATGGCTAAAATTCCATACATGGGTGTGGAAGAAAAATACTTTAGGTGATTTTATCTATAGCTATTATGGCGTTACGACCAGTTAAGTAAAGGATAGGTGCTCTGTTCTACAATATTGCGTGTAAAATTTAATATGCATTAGTTCTAGATAGTATTATTAGTATCATTGATCAACTAGGTTATGTTGTTTGTTTCATGATTTTCTGGCTATTTGATAGATTTGGTTATAATTCCTGTTTCATGGTTATGACCCTTTGCATGTAATTGCCTTGGCTACTGATCTAATTCTTTTCCTATTAGGTTACCGTTTTCAAGGTACCAGCAAATAAAATTGCTGCACTTAATAAGCGACTATATGGCATCAAAGTTGGAAACTTCTGGTAGGTGACCAATTAATTTTTGTAGAATCACTGGAATATTACTGTCCTAAGTGATACTTTAGCAACTAACTTATCCTCTCTAGTTATGTAAAGGAGGGACTTGGTCTTGGTCAGCTCATGGGAAATCGGTTTACCATTACCCTGAGGTATCATATTTTCTCCTTTTTACCTATAATTTAGTATATAGAAGCGCTCCTGCTCCAATGCTCTTCTGAAAGTGTAACACAAAATTTAAAGCTATTGTAGGCCTGATTTGATTTGCATCTACACAGTAGACAGTACACACTACCTCGCCACTATCAATTATTCTATAGTTCCGCCCTTTGTGGTGTAGTATTAGTATATTACTTTAGCCCACATGCATGGAACCTTGTATATTTTGCTTTAACAAAACTGAGAAAATTGATAACTTATGTTTACCTGCATTTCTTTAGAGGCGTTGTTGCAGAATCGGAAGACATGATAAAGGCTGCTGTGGATGGCTTAGGAAAGAACGGCTTTATCAACTATTATGGTTTGCAGGTACAAACCTAGGAACTTCTGCTCGTGCTCCAGAATTTACTTTGCTGTTATTTCTGAACCTTATTGAGTTTATCTATTTTGTCTGGTTAGCGCTTTGGAAGTGGTTCAGTACCAACCCACCGTATTGGAGCTGCTTTGCTTAGAGGAGAATGGAAAAATGCTGTAAACTTGGTTCTTGATCCAAGGGAAGGAGATATCCTCAAATTATTTTGTTTGTATCTAATTAGGATTTGCATGTTGTGCTGTGCCAACTTTTGTTCAACATAACTCGATACTCCGAACAGCGTGATGACATAAAGGAGGTGCGTGAACATTACAAGCAACATGGTGATATTGATATGGCTCTGAGGAACTTCCCTCGCCATCTTGTGGCTGAGAAGGCTATTGTAAGTGTAGTCCTTTATCATTTACATCGAAATATCCTTGTATTAGATGAATAAGTGCGCCTTTTGTGATCTTTGCTGTAAACGCACATCTTTTTGTGGAAATTAAACTAATATCCATCCATGTACTATTTTCAGCTTCAGTGTTTGAGGAAATGCCCTGATAACTATCTACAAGCATTAAAGGGTATACCAAGACCGTTAAGAATGATGTATGCCATATATCTTTATCTTGTACGGATTGTTTTTTCTTGATATAACTGATTACTTCAAAGTAAACAACATTGGTGGTTTTCTTCTCCAAGAATATGATAATTGTGGAATGCAGAAAATTGTTTTCTAGTAAGTATATATATTTCTTTATAATCGGTCACTTTAGATGTAAGTAGTACATCCATTTTACATGTTAGTCAACAGTATTGTGCATTTGCTTGTCAACTTTGCTACTCTAGTTACATATCACTTGCTAAATCGAAATATTTCTGCTGTTCACTTTTCTGCGTTTTTTTGAATAATTCTCATACTTTGTTTCTGTCCTTTTACTTATTACTGATTACTGATTGGCTTCTGTAGGTATGTCCATTCTTACCAAAGTTACCTTTGGAATCATGCTGCCAGCATGAGAGTTGAAAAGTATGGTCAGTCTACTTCGTCCTTGTACAGTTACTCAGTTTCAATTGAATCATTGTACAATTTGATGTTTTGGGCTAACCGTTACTATTTCATGAGGTGGGTTATCCCGTGAGGTTTTTATGGTGGACTTCATGCTCCCTTTTTATATTCTAACTGGTGATTTGACAGGCATTTCACAGGTCGTAGAAGGTGATCTAATCTATACCAAAGAAAGCCATCCTGGAGAAGCAACTTCTGTGGGTACTTCAGAAGTTGATGGCCTTACAAATTCTTCTGAAATTGATATTTGTCCTGAAGCAATTCCAGAAGAAAATATCCAGTCTGTGAAGGTTTGCTACAAATCTACATGCTCATACACAGAAAATGTTCCTTCTCATATGCCTATCCCTGCACCTTTGTTTCTCTTGTAGCTAGTTGATTCTGAAGATTTATCGAAAGGGATCTACTCGTTTGAAGATGTCGTCCTTCCTTTGCCTGGGTAAATGACCAATTCCCTTGTTCATATATTCATTTTTTTCCTGTCATGATTCCACTTGTCAAGAAAACAAAAAGATTCAGCTTGTTATTGTTATTACACAGTTCACAAGCATTGTTCCCTGGGAATGAAGTTGCTGAGATTTACCATGAAATGGCTAAAAAGGTAAATAGTATATTGCAATGTATATTTCATGTTTATTTAGAGATTCTTGTTTGGTATGGTCAAAACTTGTGCATTGTTGAATTTCTGTTACAAGCATTCCCAGTTCCTATTTCATTGAATCAGATATTGCAATGATGTGGCCTTTGGACTATGCTGACTAAAATATGTTTGATTTACCCTTTTTCCTTTGTGGATATTAGCTGCCATACTGTAATATCACTGGTTTTATTAGCAAATGTGTTATGAATCACACAATTTCTTAGTGGCTTCTGCCATGACGAGAATGATAATGTTACTTTGAATTTCATGTTTCAGGATGGCATTAGCTTGACAGAGAATGCTCATGGTGTGAAGTAAGTTTCTTCATATAGCTCCCAGAATTCTTTCTAGCTATGCATAGTCCTTGAATCAAGGGCAGCTGTAAATAGTGCAGCCTAATGCATTGTGCAATGACAATTTTCTTTTTCTTCTGCGGTGTATTAATCATTTCATATACATTACATCTACACAAGCTTGTTTTACTGCTACATCATATCCTAATTTTTGCGCTATATGATGCAAACACCATTTGTTAGGGAGTTCTCAATTACAAGCATGAAAGGAGGTTACCGTCGGGTGTTCCAGAAGCCTATTGATTTTGAGTGGTATGCGTATTTCCATCAATAGTTTACTGTGTTAATCCATCAAAATCATTCTCTTAACTCTATCCCTTGGGCTTGCTTGAAGTGTTAATCTGACCGCATGAGTTATTTTAGAGGAGTAACACTGCCATGTATTAATTCTTATCACCATTTTGATAAAATGCTTCGATGACTGCAGGGAACTCATGACATACACAGATGACAGTGCATCTTTAGCAGAAACCGATTTGGATATTCTCTCTAAAGGCAAGCTTACAGAAGCAAAGGTAGCTAATGAGCCTGCTGCATCTAGTAAAAATTCCGCCTCCAATCCACCTGATTGCAAGATGGAAGAGCCATTGGCGACCTCCATGCCAACCAGTGAAACTAGGTTAGAAGAAAACAAGTCTATTGGCAGCTCAGATACATTGCCAAGCAAACTGGCCGTGAAATTAGCATTTACTTTACCTGCATCATCCTATGCTACAATGGCAATCAGGGAGTTGCTGAAGGATTCAACCTCGGTATGTTTATCCTCTGTCGATATATTATGCTTTTACGATTTGATTTTGAAGATTAGTGGGTCGACTGATGCCATACTTATACAGTAAATTTTAGTTCCTCGACTAAACTTGTGGTGCTTTCCACATGGCCTGCTGTTATAGTTGGGTTGAAGTTGTGTATAAGCATGGCTCTTGATGATTGCTGATAGATTCTTTGGTGTGTTTAGCCACTACGGTGTTTGGTTTATATTTAAAAAAAGGCATATACAACCGAGAAATTCATCAGCTGAGAAACACTGCTGATAAAGGATTTCTATTTGTCGGTTATTTTTGGCACGGCTTGTTACATTTGTTGCGTAACCTCCTTTGGGTTACCTGCAGGTTGCGTACCAGAAAACACTTGATTGCTAAGTTTCTCACTGACGTCAGTTGTCAAGGGAAACTGATCTGTCATCTCAGCAATTGAGAATGTGACATGGCTAAGGTATGGTGCTTCCCACCCAAACTCTGAATTAAATGGCACTGTTTATGTGCTCCTAATTCCTGCTTCTGTGTTTCTATTTTAGCTTGAGCTTCAGTTGGATCCATGAATCAGCAAACTAACCACGCGGCGAGGCTCCCGCTTGGTGCATGCAAGCAATATGACCGTTCAAAACTATGTACTGAGCGCAAGATTTATGGTCCCTATTCTGTACTAGAATGCGCCGTGCCGTAATAAAGCTCGTATGACCTATTATGACCTCTGTAATGAAATCGAGATATAAAATCGTGCTGCGTTGGTTACCTCGACGAAGCTGAGGTTTTGCTAGATGATTCATTGCTTCCCCATCATTTTGTTTTGCATTTGAAGTTTCCTGCTTATTTTGGTTCTCCTGGACTGACGCCTGGACCTCTGAAACGCTCCATGGTGGCCAGACTCCCGGACCTCTGAAACGCTCCATGGTCTGGTCTCGATAGGTGGACCTCTGGAACTCCAGGCCCTTTTTTTTGCATGGGACTCCAGGCCCTGCTTGATACACGAGAAAAGGACATTCCTAGTACACATCCTGTTACAATTCACACACTCCGTCCAATCCAAATTAATTGAATTTAAATCGGAGGGAGCAAATTCTTTTTTGGGATAGAGGCCAGGAACTCTCCTAGATATTCCTAGGACCCTGCCGGACCACGAGAATATTCCTAGCTCTGTTTGACGCATATATTCCACCGTTGTACTCCCTCCGTTCGCTTTTGTAAGACGTTTTAGACAATATCTAAAACAGTTCAATTTCAGTTGTATCAAATGAAATCTAAAACAGTTCAATTTCAGTTGTATCAAATGACTTACAAAAGTGAAGAAAGGGAGTAAGAGAAATACCAATTCCGATCCCCTATTTCTGCTGGAGATAACCTGTTCCATACGGAGAACTTGCAATTCCAGACAGCATCTCATCTCAGGCACATCACATTAGCTACAGGTGCATAATAACAAATCATCAATTATTGCAACATGTCGCCAGGTACTCAGCCGCTAAGCTCTCTACAACGACAGGCGGTGCAGATCCGGGATACACATCTCAGTATACAAGAAAAAACCCTAAGCATCCTGCGAATTTCAGCCGGCCAGCAGGGCATCCATGCATCACCATCATCATCTATAAACGCAACATCCAATGCTCCCCCCACCTCCCACCCGGAGGCCAACAACACTAGAGAAAAAAAAACGCTGCCCTAAGTCAGGTGCTGGATCTTGCGCTTGAGCCACAGGGCGCGCACGTCGAGCCCCAGGGAGACGAATATCTCCCGGTTGCCCGGCTGCAGGAACACGTCGGGGGCCACCGACTTCTCCACCTGCGACAGCTCCACCATGCCGTTCAGGATCTGGACGCACCGCGAGATGCTGTAGGCGTCCTCCTGCACCTGGTGCTTCGCCAGCTGCCACTCGTGGCTCGAGCTCTTGTGGTTGTCCCCCGAGTCGTCGATCGCCCGGTGGTCGTTGCCCTGCCTCTTCGAGGACTGCTGCCATGAGCGCGGCTGCCACTGCGACAGCACCTGCGGCAGCAGGTGCGTGTCTCTGCTCGAGGCCTTGCTGCGAGGCGGGGTGTGCTGGAAAGAGGACTCCTTTGAGATGGGTGATTGCAGGCGAGGCGAGCGCTCCACGATGAAGTCGTGCTCGTCCTCGCTGTGGTCCAGATCCGCACCGGTGTATATAAAACGTTTGCTTTCGTCCGCCATAAAACCTTCTGCAGCAGGAGAAACAGTAATTAGCCAGCACACGATGATCTTGCACAAGGGGATATTTACACAGGTTTCATTGAAAGGGGAAATTATCACAAGCATTCCGTACTAACCATTTTTCCCATAAGGATTCTTGCAATCCTCGCATCTACAAAATAAGGAGCATCCAGTCCCATCCTGTTCACACGAATCAACTTGAGAACAAATTTGTAGCCCAAAGATATAGTAAAGTGTTTGGAGCTAAGATGGAACCTGGTAGCAATCACAGTATTTCTTTAGGCAACTTGATTTCTTGCAATTGCAACCTCGCCTTGGTGGGGTTGAAGAAGAAGAATTGTGTGCGTCTTCCTGCAGGTGACAAAGACATAGTATGGAAATTATTATTATGAGCCAAAGGGAACTTAAAAGAAATGCATCATCGTCTAACTGAGTCAAGAAAACAACCATAGTTTCAGCATTAGCCTCCAGTCTTCTATTAATTTTCAGAGACATCCGTTTCTGACGTGAAAGTAGCACCTTGCGAGTGGTCTGAACTGTCTCTGCAAAATCAGCCTTGTTGAAACATGGCACACATCCACATTTTTCAGAACAATAACCTCCACCGGCAAAACATGGACAATACCTGCATACGTAGATAATCATGATTTATGTTAATGGTTCATCAGAGCATTGTTACAAATCCTAGTTCATAAAAAAGATATCGGCAGATACAGGCATGTATAGATATGATTTCATTTAAACCGGTCATTAAAGAAAAAACTAGACCAGCAGGGGGAGGAGCCCCTGCGGCTCTTTAATTAAGAAGGAATTTCGTGAGACACAAGTTCAATCCCGCGATATTAACCAGGATGGTTAAATGACATCCACTGGGATAGAATCCGCGCCGGGCGCAAATGTGCCACTGCACTCCCACCACTGGGGCACTGGGCTAGGAACCCATCCACATTTAAACAAATCATCATATACTGATAAACGTTTTCACCGATATAATGTGTCCCAGTAGATAAAAATTGACTTGGAATCCTAAAACACTTCCATAGCAAGATCTCGAATCGTTTTTTATCTATCTACGGGAACACATTATAAGCTGGTTAGTCCAGCCACACATATCTAAGCTGCTCCATGACCTATGTTTCAAAGGAGGGACTGAGGTAACTTACGAAGCGGAATCGTAGTAAATAGCGCACAAACGAATGCTAAAACAAGTGCTGCACTCCCCATCATTAAAAACTAATTCTGAATTTGGGAACCTCTGCAGCAAGCACATATATCAGGAGAATAATATCCTGAATTTTTCACTGCATACTACGAGAGGCAAGGTGCTACCAGTTTACTAGAGAACCCAGCATCAAAGGGATTTTTGAAACTGAAGCAGATATGTGAGCAGGACATCAAATTAGACAGGATGATTAAACCATCCCACCCTCGCGCAGATGCCCCTCTCCAGCACCTAAACGGAAGCAAATCTGAGCAGCAAAGCCGCACGGCGCCCAACATTTCAAAATCGGCCGTCCCTGTCTAAGAAACCCGAAGCACCACAGGCGAAACAGGGCACATCCTAGGGCCCGGCGGCGAAATCGCGGGGTAATCGGGAGGGACAGGGGGAGTGCTCACTCACAGCTTCAAGCATCTGGACTTTTTGCAGGCGCAATGCTTGCACCCATCCGCGGCGTCCTCCACCTTCTGCCTGCTCAAACAACAAACGCCCGCCTCAGTCAGATCAGCCGGCGAGGCGCCGGAACCGGGGAGCGGAGACGCACGGGGCACGGGGAACGGGGCGGGGGTAGCTCACCTCTTGGGCGTGGTGGCGAGCGCGAGCTGGTTCATGCTGGTGGGATCCGGCTGCGCGTCGGGGCCCTCCGGGGCCGCCGCCACGGCCGGCGGCGGCGAGGGCGGGGGCTCCATGGCCGAGAGGGGCACCGCCGCCGTGAGGTGCGGGCGCGGGGGCGGGGGCGGGGGCGGCGAGGGGGGCTTGACGGAGATCGGGGTGGCCTCCATGGGAGGAGCACGGGGCGAACGAGGGCACACGCGGGGTCCGGCTGGGGGCAGGAGGGTGGCTCGGGCTCTTTTGAGACTGTGGCGCGGGGCCCTCCCCTCTTGAAGAGCCAGGAGCCTCCCTGTCCCTGCGGGGTTTTTGTTTTGTTTTGTGGTTTTTTGGTGGTTTCTGGAAAAGGTTTTACGGTTTCGAACGAAATCCGGGGCAGTTTCGTTTTGGACGCCTTTTTGATGGATGGATGGGTGGGGGTTGGTGGCTAGGAGGAGATTTTTTTTGGTTTGGGGAGGGTTTGAGATTTGGATCCGATGTGGTTTGTGGGTTTTTTTATTAGGGTCTCGGATTTAGGCGTCGGGGTTGGAAGGTGTTTGAAATTCGACATAAACTATTCTAAACCTCATTGTTGCCGTTATACTATGACACACGAATTCTGTTTTACTACCGTTATATGAAGCGGATACTTGTAACTGACGATGCGGTTAACTAGAGTGCACCGAATCCAATCTACTACTTCCTCCGTCACATAATATAAGAGCGTCTCCGTCTCATAATTTCTTTCGATTCAATTTGATTTAAGGAATTAAAAAATTAAATGAAGGGCTAAGAACCCTAAATAAGGTTTAAATTCAGAGTCCCAAAATAATTCCTTAAAATGTTCCTAAATTTTGGTTTGATATATAGCTCTTGCCAAAATTCTCAGAACTATTTGAAAGGCATTGTGGAACACTGAATGCAATTTTTCGGGTCCTTTGCCCTTCATTTAATTTTTTTTAGGCTTCCAAATATTCGTCAATTCAAATTTCTTGAATTTAACATGATGCATGATGCTCTCTGATGCAACTATTTACAAGCAATTTCTAGGGTTGTGACAATATGTTTATTAAATGTAAATTTGTGCGGATACCTGGTATTCTCTCGTTGTTATATACTCTGAAGCATTTCAATTTACTATGTGTCGTGCTGGTTGTAGATACGATTAGCTGAAACACGTCAGCTTTGCTTTACTATGTATCATTATGATTGTGGATACAATTAGTTGGAATGCACCCAAGCACATGGGATATGCCTATTACGTGTAGGTTTAGCTCGGATATATGCTATTCTCTTGTCTTCATTTACTCTAAAACACTACAATTAGAGAGAACACGTTCACCCCCTTCCTGAGGCGGCAGTTCTGGTCGGCGGCCCAAGTTGCTCATCTTCAGACTTTCAACCTGGCGGCTATGAGATTGCTTGGACTCGGGCCAGGGCGAAAGCCCTATTCGGCTTGCCGATGCTGGCAGCGGCGACACCCACAAGTGTTGTTTTCCCTCTTGGAGGCGTTGCCATGGATTTCATCTACGCCCCTCTTCGAGCTCAGGGGAAACCCTTGGTCCGCTTCTTCGGATCGGATGGCGATGGCGTCGTTCTCCTTCTTGAAGGCGTCATCTTGATCGCTCACGGTGTCCCCGTGATTGGCTCTGGTGATGTTGGCTATTGTGCTGGTTTCGGCCTACCCCTCTACTTCGGGGCATCTTGGGTTTAGCCGTGTCGTACCCTTTGTTCGGGCCGAGCATCCCCCCTTCTCTCTGCTCAGTGCACCATGTCCACGCCTTCTTGCGTTCATGTATTGTGTTGTCCCTCTTGTACTCATTCTAATTTTCTCTATCAATGAAATGATACGTAAGCTTTGCTTATTCACGATTTTTTTTTGCTTTACTTTGTATTATTATGATTGTGGGTTCAATTAGCCGGAACGAATCAAAGCTAACTTAACACCGGTATGTCCTAGATATGCCTATTAAATGTAAAACTTGTTCAGATGCGTGTTATTCTCTTGTTATTATTTACTCTAAAACGTTTGCTTTACTATTTAGCATTCTAATTGTAGAAATAGTTAGCTGGTATGCGTTGGATTTGCTCTACTTTGTGTCATTGCGGATACAATTAGCTGGAACATGACAAAGACAATATAACACTAGTATTTCGGGAGAAAATGTCTAGTTCCCAAGTATCCACCATTCATTTATCGCTTTTGGCTTCGATTTACCTTGTGCCATTTATGATTGTAGATACAATACTTGGATCACACTAAAGCCAATATACGTATATTATTCACAAAAATAGACACTTCACCTCACTCTATCATATATACAATTAGCTAGAGCCACTGAAACCAGTATAATTATATTATGTCCCAAAAATTCCTACAAATGTCAAATTTGCCCAAGTGTTTGTTGGGCAGTTAGTGTCATGTCGCGTGCTTTATTTTGCAGTAGATGACTAAACATACTAGTACTAGAGATAAAGTGTGTTCCCCTAAAAAAAAGTATGGTGCCTTACTGTTGTTTCTCCCCCAGCATGAAACGTCTCTTACAACGCACGGCAATCCCAAAGTTGACACTAATTAGGCAATCAGGTAAAATCTAGGCCTAAAAGTCCTGCAATGCTAGTTCATCTGTGCGCCCAACTTATCAGTACAGTGCACTGACTCACACAGAACATCATTCTCCTCTTTGCACTAATCGCCAAAAAGCAGAACTCCCGGTGTAAAACGTTATAGCATTAAACGGCACAACGATTGGATTTCAGACTTAAAATTTTAACTCTGGATTTCAGACTTAAAAATTGAGTTCAGACTTATTTATGGAGAGAAATATGTGGGTTTGTTAGTTAAATGAGAAGTAATTTGTGGCACCGTGATGAATCTAATCGTGTGTCATCGCTTTGTAAAAATGGTTCGATAAACACAGATCAAGGCATGCTTTTCTATATAAACAAATAAATTCCCATTTAGCAAATGAACTATCTCCATCGAGCAAGATATTCCGATTTGATTAGACATGTTTGCAAAAAAAAAAGGATTTGATTAAACATAACAAGTCGTTTTCTATGGGAATGCTCACCGGCACACTTTATTGCAAATTCAACATAGTTACGTCATTCCACAGAAGAGGTGAAATGAGGCTTGGAGGATCACCCTCCCAAAACAAATTTCGACTTAAAATCATACGAGTGTCTAGCTAGCGTGTGCGCCACCGTGTTGGCATCCCTTGGACAGTAACGGAATGCCACTGAACCAACCCTTCGAGCTCGGCAAATTTCATTAACTCCTTCGTTTTCTCAAAGTAGTAAATTTCATGAACTCCTTCATTTTTTATTTTTATTTTTTGCGGATGAACTCCTTCATTTTCTCAAAGTGAAAAAGGCCGTCGGCAAATTTCACAAAAGAATTAGAGATGACTAGTGACTAATTGTGAAATTCGTGTGCATCCGACAAGTGTCTCTTGAGTGGAGTTAAAAGGCATCGTGCAGTGTATGTGTGTGTAGCTTTACGTTTTCTTTAGCGCAGTTAGTGTCATGTCGCGTGCTTTATTTTGCAGTAGATGGTAAAGCATGGTGCCTTACTAAACATACCAGTACCAGAGGTAAAGTTTATGTTTCCCTCGGAAAAAGTATGGTGCCTTGCTGCTGTCCTTGTTACTAATTTCGCCCCCAGCATGAAACGTCTCTTACATCGCACGGCAATCTCAAAGTTGACACTAATTAGGCAATCATGTGCTGTGAAATCTAGACCTAAAAGGTCTTTGAAACATTAGTGCGTCGAAATTATCGATACACTGACTCACACAGAACTTCATTCTCCGCATTGCACTAATCGCCGAAAAGTATAACTACTGGTGTAAGATGTACTAGCAGCATTAAACATCATAACGATTTTAGAGTTCGGACTTAAAATTTTAACTCTGGATTTCAGACTCTTCAGAGGCCCTCCATATAATCCAGAAAACAAGTATGCCAATCGAGAAACGCAATGACACGAAAAATTCACAAAAGCCATAGTACCTGTAAATTTGATGACCTAGCAGATGTTAGTTGCAGAGAAATTTCACATAACTTTTTGAGGAGTTGGGAAGTATCTTTGTCAGGATGGAAATCTTTAGAGATCTATATAAATATAGCAAACTCCACAGCGCAGCAAGCACACCACCTATGCCACAAGAAACTACCTATATTTGCCAGATTTAATCACCACCCAGTCCCATGCCCCCGAGCATTTTGCTCATGTCCTTGCCACCCATCTGCTTCATCAGAGCCTGCAGGCCACCCATGCCGCCCATCTGCTTCAGCACTTGCGGCGGGAGGGCCTTGGTCATCTGCTGGATGTTCAGGTTCTGGGACAGATCGCTCATCTTTCCATTCTTCGGCATCTTTAGCCCCTTCATCTTGCTCCACATCTTGGCTAGTCGCTTGTACTCTTCCAGCATGTCCATCACGTCTCTGATTTGCCTGCCAGACCCTCGAGCGATACGGATGATTCGCGACTCGGTCATCAGCTTCGGGTTTGTGCTGTCGAGCTCTGAAAAGTAGGTCAGGGTTGGGATAAGTTTCGGAACGTCGCTCTTGTGATACACAAAGGAAAGCATTGGTCTAATCTAGCTCACCTGCAGCTGTCATGGAGTCCATAATCGTCATGTATCGCTTAATCTTCGCTTGGCCTTCTTTCTCGTGTCCTTTTGGCATCAACTCTGAACTAAATCCAGGCAACATGGAGAAGACCTGCAAGATAAATAAGACAATGCATGCTTAAACAAATAATATCACTAGTTGCGGAGCCTTGCTTGTCTTGTTGGATGACTTCGTGTGAAACCAAATACTCAATATAATGTAGGTTAATCAGATGTTAACATGGTAAATACTACTCCCTCCGTTCACTATTATAAGATGTCCTAACTTTTTTTCTGATTCGGATGTATATAGACGCATTTTAGTGTGTTTGTTCACTCATTTCAGTTCGTATGTACTCCCTCCGTCCCAAAATAAGTGTCTCAAGCTTAGTATAACTTTGTACTAAAGCTAGTACAAAGTTGAGACACTTATTTTGGGACGGAGGGAGTAGTACATACTGAAATATCCAAAACATATTATATTTGTGAAAGAAGGGAGTAAAAGATAGTTAACCTGGCCAATAGGACCCATTTTCAGAAGATTCTGGAATTGATCATACAGAAGTCTGAGAGTGAAGGTTCCTTCAGCCAGCTTTGCCAGAAGCTCAGGCTGCTGATCAGCAGGCATAACATCCTGGATTTTGTCCATTAAGCCAGACAAGTCTCCCATACCTGACAAATACATACATCGTTAGGTAAACTAGAAAGAAGAATCACCAAGCTACACACAATATTAAATGTAGTTGCTAACCTAGCAGACGGCTGACAAATGGTTTCACATCAAAAATCTCAAATTCATCAATGTGTTCTCCAGTTCCAATAAATATCACTGGACTTTTTGTAGCTGCAACCCTGGGGAAAAAAGAGGCAAGGATGTAAAAAAAAGGTCCCTCTGATTCTTCACCTGTTTACTCTAACAAACGGTATCCTCGCCTACTTGTAAAAAACACAATAAAAAAAGAAGCTAAAACAGGATTTGAGAATACAGCTGAGCAGATAAATAACAATCTTAACTGCTTCACAGATACTAAACATATGTGCAAACATTCAGATTGAAGTGATCCTAAACCAAGTAGCATTTTCTTGTTGAACTAAAATAACATGGATGAAATGCAACCTGGTAAAATGAAATTCAACTCTAAAAGGACATATTAACAAGAGGGGGGGAAATCCCACAAGAAGAATTATAATGAAGAAAATTTACCAATGAACAAACTAAGCTAACTAAGATTCTTTGGAAACAATAACGCTCATAAGCAACACGATACAGGAAATAGCACCAGGAAGAAAAAATAAAATAAAGAGTAATACTAACGCGCTAAGTGCACCGCCTCCTTTTGCATGACCATCCAATTTCGTAATGATGACAGCACCAACAGAAGCACTTTGTTTAAATGCTTGTGCCTGATCAAACGCAGCCTGACCAATACTGCCATCCATCACAAATATCACCAGGTCTGGTTTCTGCAATGAACCATAAAAAAGGTGGGTGAGAATCTCAATGTTACAGGAAAAATAATGGTGCAAGACTATGACAGTGTAAATACCGTTGCTTCCGCAACTTGACGCATTTCTTCGAAGAGTGCAGCCTCTTGCTTATGGCGTCCACTTGTGTCAATAATGATGAGATCAGAGTTATCTTTCCTGAACCTTTCCAGACCCTCAACAGCAATTTTCACAGGATCTGACTCCATGTAGCTGCAAAGACGGAAATTTTATTTAGTGCAAATTTTGGAGAGAAGCTTTTAACCAACAGCTAAATCTTTCGATGTAGAGAACCTTCCATAAAAAGGTATCTTCGCCTTGGTTGCATTCTGTTTCAACTGATCAAAAGCACCAGCTCGGAATGTATCGGCACAAACCAGCGACGGTTTAAATCCCTTACGCTGATGATAATATGCGTATTTCGTACAGGTAGTGGTTTTTCCAGAACCTACAGAAATATATCATCATTCAGTGAGCATCTAACATCAATGTATATTGTAACTGTATTAAAGACGAGGAAAACAATGAACAAACCGCATGATCCTAGTGTTCTGTTTATTCAAATTTCTTATTAGATTTTGTATCAGTCTGGAATACAGAAAAAAGAAGGGCAACAGACGCTTCGTCCCGTAGCAGTGCTGCTGGTTGATGTTGCAAACGGGTTCTTCAACAAGAGGAGAGGCTGGGCGCCAATGACAAAAAGACTTGGAGTAGTGTGATTTTGGCTAGCCGTGGTGTTTTGGACGGACTCTGGATGATCTTGTTAGTTTGATTGTTGTTTTAGTTGTGTTTGCCTGCTACTCCTAGTCTAGTCTTTCTTTTCATGCTTTTTGGGAGCCCTGCGTGGTTACCTCTTCCGCATTGCTCCTAGTTGTCTTTCCCCAGGTGGCATGGTAGGGCGTCTGGGGGTCATCGACTTGTGTGTTAAACTGTTTTACGGTTTCCTTTCATTGATGAAATGAAATCAGGGGTACGCCCCTCAATTCAAAAAAAAAAAAAAAATGAGGGAGATCTCACAGGTACAAACAACTAGAAGATTGAACAGGAAATGGCAATAGTTCTTATGGCATCCGACCTATCACCTACAGCTAGAGCTGCCTGAAATGTCTGAGTCACCACAAGTTCTCCACAAAACAACGTACCTACCTTGCCATTCATATCAAGACAGAAATGAGATGCTTAGACCACAGCAATAAACTAAACAAGGTCTGCTCCTGTTAGTGAAAGGCAACTGATGACCCTAACCGCAATTCTATACCCAATAATAACCTAAATTTACCTCAATTCAACAAGGTTTGGACCATTCAATTTTGCTCGGCTATCACCACAATTCAGAATAACATGAAACACCTATGAGCACATCCCCGGTGCTTAAACGACACATTCATTCTAGGTGGCCTACCAATGCTACACGCAGACTGGTAGATATATACAGCTATAATAAGCAATCACATGTAGCGTGTGGAATTCAGGTAACAGGCGTAGATCAAAAAACAGAGCAGGTAAGCGAGGTTGGTCAGTGAGACTGACCCTGCAATCCGACGAACATGACGACGCTGGGCTTGCCCTTCTTGGGGGTGAAGGCCGGCTTCCCGGGATCGAGCATGTTGCAGAGCTCGGTGAAGACGGCCTGCAGCGCGGAAAAAAAAAACAAGGGCATCAGCCTCCTCCCGCCCAGTTCCCCCTGGCACGCGCGTCCCTGGATCGAACTAGCGCAGGAATGGATAGCTAGGTGGAGGGACCTGCTGTATGATGCGTCGCTTGTTGGTGCCGGCGGCGAGGGTCTCGAGGTTGACGATCTTCCTGATGTTGGTCTGCATGTCGCGGACCATCTTGAACTGGACGTCGGACTGCAGGAGCGCGCGGGAGATCTCGTTGAGGCACTCCCCGAGCACCTTCTCGTCGATGACCGTGGCGTTGCTCATCTGCGCGAGCGCGCGGGAGATGCTCCCGCCCAGCTGCGCGAGCACCATCTTGGCTGGGCCCCCCGGGGGGTCGGACCTCGTCGGCGGGGTGGGGTGGGGGTTCCGGCGGCGATCTGGGAGGGCGAGGGGAGGGGAGGGTATGGGATGGGGAGAACCGGCCGGGGGCGATGGGGGAGATTTTTGGTTGGGGGGTGGGGATTGGGGAACGCGGCGTGGCGGGTCGGGTTGGGTCGGTGGCGGCTTGGCTGGCCTGGCTCGTGTGATCTCGTGTCGTACGGGGGAAGGTTCGTGCGGTGTGTGGCGTGTGAGTCGAGTCGACGAGAGTTCTCTCCGTGAAAGCTGAAAGGCGATTATAGGCGCCGGCGCACCGGCCTAATCGTTCGGAGGTCCACTTTCAGCCGTCTGATTAAATCGTCTGCAGTTGTTTGCCGCACGAGCACGTATGAAAAAAGACCACCTGCCTCTCATCGCTTCCTTTGTCTCGCCGGGTCACATGCTCTCTGGTTGCCGCACCTCATCGGCCGTCCTCGCCGCCCTCGCCGGATGTCCTCGTCGTCGGTCGCCGCACTCACCGCCGAGTGCCGCATCTCGCCGCTGGTCGCCGCCTGCACTTGTCTCTGACTCCACGCATGCAACGACTGTGGCCTGCAATTGCAGCCTCGATAGTGACGGTTGCAGCTCCGGTGGCGACGGGCCCGTCGCTCGCCGTCGACGCTCGCCGTCGGCACGCTCGCCATCGTCAAAATCGCAAACAAAAAAAGTGAATTGGTTCCAGCAAAATTGAAGAACAGTTGTAGCACAAAAATACACTGGTTCCAGCAAAAAAAAACAAGACGATGGTAACAAAAATAATGAATGTTTGTTCCAGCAAAAATCAAAGCAGTCATAACAAAAAGAAATTATGCTTGCAACAAAAAAAGAAAATGGTTCCAGCAAAAGTACTTGTCGTTCCAGCAAAACTATGAATCATCTTCGTTGGGGTCGTAGCAAAAAAATCGCTGTTTCCAGCCAAAAAACTGCTGGTTCCAGCAATGATGGATCGCTGCCGTGGCCGTCGCAAGACGGTTATCGCCGGTTCCAGAGCATTTGTTTTGCTGGTTGCAACTCCACCTGCCTACGGTTGTAGCTCAATGATGGATCGCCGCCGTGGCCGTCGCAAGACGGTTATCGCCGGTTCCAGAGCATTTGTTTTGCTGGTTGCAACTCCACCTGCCTACGGTTGTAGCTCAATGATGGATCGCCGCCGTGGCCGTCGCAACACGGCTATCGCCAGTTCTAGCATTTGTTTTGCTGGTTGCAACTCCACCGGCCTAAGGTTGTAGCTCCGCCGCGCCGGGGTAGCAGCATCTCTGCCGCGAATCACATCGGTGGTTGGTGGTGGTCGCCCCGCTTGTAGCCCCGTCCTCCGCTGCTTGCAGCACCCCCCGCTCGCGGTCCCCTACCCAAAAAAGAGGGCATCGGCAGGAGGTGCGGGCGCAGCAGTCGAGAACGACGGCGTGCGCACCATGGCGACGAGCTCACCTAAGCGACCCATAGTGACGAGTGAATCCTGGCTGCGCAACTCCCCCTTTGCAGCAGCCCTGAAGGGTGTGGTGCGGGCGCTCTCAATAGCCCTCTATAGCTCAGGGGGTAGGGGAGGGAGGAGTAGAGAGAGGAAGGAGATGAGCAAGATTGGGGCTGCCGCTCCCATGACTGGTGATGGAAAAAGAAATGGAGGAAGAGAGATGCGGGAGGAGGAGATAAGGATGGGAGGCTGGGCGGTGCTAGGACCCACAAAACGAGTGGCCAAAGACGTTTCTATCGTACAATGCACGAGCGACCGGCCCAAGCGTTGCGCCGGCGCGCCGCACAGAAACGTTTCCCAAGCTGAAAACCGACTCGTATTCCACGGATCTCATCGCGACGGCTTTCATTAATCAAATTTGATTGGATTTTAATCAAATTCAATCTGTGCCTCTGTTTGGTGTCTTTTTTTTAACACATCTGTTTGGTGTTTTTGGTATCATATAAGGCTTGGGCAGGGCCGGTCTATACGGACGAAATAGGCTTTCGCCTCGCAATATTAATATATCAACCACACGATATAATTGATGAAGCCTCAGCACAAGCACGCCCCAAAAAAAAACGAGGAACAACAGAAGAAAAAAAATGCCAACAACGAAAACGAAGATGGCTCGCGAACCGCTGCGGCCGCCGGAGAATTCCACCACGCTCCCAGCACTCTGAAACGCCGCATACCAAGCAACACCTCAAGGAACGCGATGACAACAACGCTGCAGGCAGGGGCGGACCCACGTATGGCCTACCGGTGTCACAGGACACCGGGTAAATTTTCTGGTTACGTTAGATGCATATATATAGGTTAGGTACTAGCGTGACACCGGAAAAATTGATCCAGGGACACTTGCTAAGCCGACGACGGCGCGCGGGAGCGGCCCAATCAACTACGTGGTTACACACGCACGCGGAGGCACAGGATCGGATTGATTGTTGATCAATCAGATTTGTTTGTAAGTGATCCTAAAAGAAAAGATTTGTTTGTAAGTGTACGTGCACGTTCAGTGTGCTGGCTTCTCGGCTCCTCCTGCACCGATTCGTCGCAGCGTCGCCCGGTCGCCCGCTCGGCGATTTACCAGCGAAGCTTCGTGGCA
Organism: Aegilops tauschii subsp. strangulata; assembly: GCF_002575655.3. Lineage (NCBI taxonomy): Eukaryota > Viridiplantae > Streptophyta > Magnoliopsida > Poales > Poaceae > Aegilops > Aegilops tauschii. Next base: position 433,375,278 of record NC_053035.3, read on the forward strand.
TATCAGACGTCGCCAGTCCACTCACCATTTCCTCTAATCTTTGTTTCCTAAATACATAAACTATATGCCTAGTATTTTGAATTTCAAGTTAGTTACAATTGAGAATTGGATTACCGTGTTTCTAAATTTTTTGGCAGGTTTTCTTGAGGCAAAACCACACTCTACTTTATTAATTTGTAACAATATTCGTGGGTATACGATAAATTTTTTGGCAGATTTTCACATCTATTTGAGATGAATTGCTTTAATGTGTTTTTCCAAAATAAAATACAGTGACCCATATATGTTTGATAATTGGATTAATGTGATTTTTAAAATTTCGCAACGATTTACCAAATTTGTGGTTACAATTTTGGTTCGATCAAGTCTATTTTTACTGTCGATTTTTTTCATTGTGTCTAGTATGTAATTACCTCCATTTCTATATAGAAGACCACAAATTCATGTACAGATATCAAGGTAAAATTTAATGCCTTGCAAGCTAGTTTTTCTTTTCGTTTACGAAGAAGAAAAATGAAACTGATCGAACGTTGAGTGTGGAAGTAGCTGAGTGCCATTATAAATGCATGGATGCAATTATTAAACAGGTTGCTAGTACGAGAAAATATCATTATTTTTTATCTTGATTACTGTTGGTGGCCTTATATAGATGCAAAATGTATATTCCATAGCGGTCATGTATAGAAAACTGAGGCCACATAATTATTCATAGTATTACTTGTGGACCACATGCACGCGCATGTGATGTACACGTGGACACCGGGACATTTTTGTCCTGGGTCCGCCCCTGGCTGCAGGGCCGTCTCCAGAAATTCGGGGGCCCGGGACGAATGCAAAATGGGTTCCTAAATTTTGATATACACTCTTATAACTGAAGTTCTAAGTTTATCATATATCAAGATAAGAAAAGAAAAAGGTTGCACCTTGAAGCTTGAATTAGCAATTATCTTCCGAAATAGTTGCATCAATCCATCTGAAGTCTAAACCTTTTGGCTGCAAAGTGTAAAGAAATGTATCACTTATCGATATATAGGAAGTACATTGGCTAATGCTCAAGTTTACTAACTATCCATGTGATCATTTTGTGCACCAAAATTCAAAAACGAAGAGCATACATATAATAATGGAGCAGGAGCGTCACGTGTCTCTTGATTTTTCGGGCCAGGAGATGCAGATTGCTTTGGGTCTTCGAGCTGTACAAAATTTCAGAAATCATTATCTGGACTCTGAAGATAACCGGCTTACAGCAAATAGGTCTGGAGCACTCACGTGGGGTCATCACTTGGGGAACTAGTCAACTAGCATGCAACATCCATATGGCGAGGAGCCGAGGAGACAAGAGGAAGACTGCGGGAGGGCCGGAGGGCGACGACGGCGAGGACGACCAACATGAGGCGAGCGATTGGATCGGGGGATCATAGGACGGAAGAAGCCCTAGCGGCATCAGTGGCCGAAGCAGCGAGGCGTGTACGTGAATGGGCTCCTGGCTTAGTTAGTGGGCTTTTCATATAATTTTCCCTGATTTGGGGGCCCCAAAATTTGGGGGGCCCGGGACGGTTGGCCAATTTGGCCTGCCCCATCGACGGGCCTGCAACGCTGCTGCCTGGACATGTCTTAGGTTTTCCCCCGGTATGCAAAGGGGCGTGGGGAAAGGGGTATATCCGATGCCCTTCAGGAAGGCACGACGGCGCTCACGGGGGCCACCGAGTCGGTGCCGGTCAAGTCGATAAGGATTTCTCCCAACCGCCAACCAACCACGACCCCGGACGATCCATCACGCTCCACCATACTTGTTGTCCACCAATATACGCCACCATGGTCTTGCAGTCACCATCGCCGTCTTACTGTGGCAAGCGAAGCGAGACCGGCGAGACCAAGAGGAAGCAGCCGGGAACGAGAAGCGGCAGGGTCATAAGCCACACGGGAGGGGACAACCTCCACCACCCTTGGCGGTAACTGACCGGACGCATCTCAGGAGCAAACTAGGCACCCCTGCCCGACCGAGCCCGAAACGGGCTCGTGAAGCTCCCGTCACGGCGCTGTAGTACGCGTGCCTCCATCTCCGCCACCCCCAGCACGAGCCACACCTCCGTCCGCCGGAGACGATGCCGGAAAGCCCAGGCCAGGCCCGCCCAGACCCAGATGGGGCCCAGATTTGGGTTGGAAGGGCGCCGCCACCAGCCATTGTGCCGCCCTGCAGCCAAGCAGCCGCGCCACCGCCACCTTGCCACCCGGTGTTGCGCGCCGCCGGATCCGTCGCCGGCCTAGGTGCACTGCCGCCATATGCCACCGCCCGATCCGTATTGCCGCGTGGGGGGAAAGAACGGGGCCGCCGCCGCCGGCACCACATGAGCAGGGGGAGGCGCGGGGAGGAGGAGGGAAGGGGAGCCCCCGGTCGCCTCGCTCGGGGAGGCGATGCGAGGGTCAGGGGGTAGTATTAAGTTTTCATGCACGATTGTTAGCTATTGATGAAATATTTTTGTGTGCTGCCGGACCGGTCTATATACAGTAGGATAGCATACTGCAGACAGAATATACAGTAGTAATTATGTACATTTTCCATATAAATTTGTTTGGGACAATTGTGTGACGTGGTAGATCAGTTGGCGTTGCAATTAGTGGCTAATACTCCGTCAGAAATTGTGCTACTTATGTACTGTACTGTCTTGTATATAAAAATTCTGCGGTGGTTGGAAGGTCAAAAAGTAAACGAGTACGAGTTATGTGAGTCGATGTTGCCAGAAAGTTCAAATTTCCGCCTACCAGCTTGGTGCCTGTGATTTTTGAAAATTTGAAAATGCTGCTCCATTCGCACTGAAATCATACTTGATATTTGCTTTTGCGGCTTCGTCCTCCTTTGCGGCCTCGTCCACAATGTCTAGAAGCTTGAGAATCTTTTTTTTTGACGATAAAGAGTTCCCCGCTTTATACTATAAAGCAATCATCCGATACAACCAGCTCGCTGAGCCGCAGCTTAAGAATCTTTTCGCGGGAACCTGTTGTGAGCGGGATACCGGACTTCCAATCAGATGCGGGTGACTATGCAAGAGGAACAGTTTCAAGAGGGCATCAAAGTAGCACTCTTGATCCAGCAGGCACACAGTACGATCCCAACGGCTCTATCAGAAACCCTAGCACTACTCTGCCACTAGTAGTGCATAGTACTGTAACGCCGGAAGCACTGGTTTGTTTGCCGTGGAACTGGGGTGGGGGGTGGGGGGATCCAGGGCATTCCATGACCTTGTGGCACTCAATCAAATGCATCACTCTCAATTCATCTTCCTGAACGAAACAACACAAAAACAAAGAGAAGGTAAGACAAATGGAGACCAAACAAGTGCACCTTCTCGTTTGACGCCTCTAGGACAACTGCGATTCTTACTTCAAAGAGAGCGGAGAGTTCAATTGTCCTTGAAAAGCTCTTTTGTGTAGCTCCTTGAAGGTGATGTCATGCTTGGCATCATTTTGAACGCAGCTTGGGGCTGACCTATTCGGCATCTTCAAATGTTGAACTTGTAAGCTGTGAGTTGAATGTCTAAAGAGCGGGTTGTGTTGTAATCCTTGTATAGAAGGTGAAAGATTAGGAGCACACATAGTAATACATTGTTAGCAATTAACATGTTATTCCTCTCAATACAATACATTGGTAGCAACTAGTGTGTTATTTATCTCTAGCGCACACAAAAGGACTTGACAGGCCATGTCTAGCCCCTCAGTGGCATTTTTGTAAGGAGAATAGGTCCGACGGAGGTTGAGCCTTAAACACGGGTTGGCGGGCTGCGGGCACTTCAGCATGCTCTAGCTAGCTAACTGATGAACGCCCAATTCTCATTGCTAGCGCACATGATATATTGTACAATAACAGACTATTCATGTGTTCTGTTAACGAGTATTATTTCATTGATCTTTCTCCCACATCATTCACACATGCACAATAATACAAGTTCTATGCAGGAAATGCATGTCAAAAAGATTGGGGAAGATATTAAAGATATGTCTCTGTAGTGTAAACAAGTCTCTAAAACGAGAGTAATAATTAATGCGCTATATACCGGTTCCATTACGATAGGCTAGCAGTGCAAACGGTAAGGATCAAATAATGGTGTATATTCCATTTGATTGGTAAAACATATCAACTCTGCATAGTAAAGGTGTAGCATCTTGACAGCTGTCAAAAAAAAGCTGTCAAATCTTGACCTAGATACCTACCAGTACACACTAATAATCCCCTCAAAAAAAAAGTACACACTAACAATTTGGCTCAGCAGACTTATTTCTTATTGAAATCTCTAAAAATGCAGCAGGAAGCCTCAGAGTTTGGACTTGAAAATTTAACTTTGGTGTTTAAAACTCTGCAGAAGCCCACGTAATCCAGATAACAAAGTCATAAAAGCCACACTCAGTGAATTTGATTGTCTACATGTCAGTTCCAGAGAAATTTAAGTACAATGGGGAGTTGGGAAATATCTTGTCAGGAGAGAAATTCTACTACAACGTAGCAAGCGCACCACCTACATTTGCAAGACTAAGCGCCACCCCTCATGCCAGCAAGCATTTTGCTCATGTCCTTGCCGCCGCCCATTTGCTTCACCAGAGCCTCGAAGGCACTTTTGCCCCCCATCTGCTGCACCACTTGCGGCGGCATGGCTTTGAGCATCTTCTGGATGGCCTGATCACTCATCTTCCCGTTCGGCGGTATCAATTTCGACACATTCAGCTTGCTCCACATCTTGGCCAGTCGCTTGTACTCTTCCAGCATGTCCGTCACGTCCTTCACTCGCCTGCCCGACCCTCGAGCGACCCGGAGGATCCGCGACTCGGTCATCAGCTTCGGGTTCTTGCTGTCAAGCTCTGCAAAGTTGATCAATCAGCGGTGAGATAAGTTTCAGACGATCGCTCTTGCAGTATTTTTGCTACACACAAGAGAGATTTAACTCTTGGACCAACTCACCTGCGGCTGTCATGGAGTCCATGATCGTCATGTACCGCTTGATCTTTTCTTTACTTTGTTTCTCCTGTCCCTTCGGCATCAGCTCCGAGCTAAACCCGGGCAGCATGGAGAAGATCTGCAAGATAAATCAGAAAATGCACGCTTAAGCAATGCTATCACAGAAGAAGAACCGTATGAAAGTTAAATCAGATGTTAACATGGTAAATACCTGGCCCATTGGCCCCATTTTCAGGAGATTCTGGAATTGCTCATACATAAGTCTGAGAGTGAAGGCTCCTTCAGCCAGCTTTGCCACAAGCTCAGATTGTTGATCAGCAGGCACGATACTTTCCATCTTGTCGAGTAAGCCAGGCAAGTCTCCTCTACCTGCGAAAACCATCGTTAGCTAAACTAGAAAGAAGAATCACCAAGTTATAAGCAATACTGAATGTAGTTGCGAACCTAACAGACGGCCGACAAATGGTTCCACATTGAAAACATCAAATTCATCAATGTGTTCTCCAGTTCCAATAAATATCACCGGGCTTTTCGTAGCTGCAACCCTGGAAAAAAGAAGCAAGGATGTCAGGAAAAAGCTCCTCGGATTCTTAACCCGCTTACTCTATCCAAAGGTGTATTCGCCTATTTGTAAAACACACAATGACAAAACTAAATCAGGATTTGAGAATACAGCGTAGCAACAACAGTTTTAACTGCTTCTTCACGGACACTAAACATATATGTGAGGCAGTGTTTCCTTAACAAAAGAATTAAACCTAAACCGAGTGGCACTTTCATGTCGAACTAAAATAATGGATGATGTGTAAATTTATAAATGGAATACAACTCTAGAGAGACTAATATGTTAACTATAGTACTTTAGTAATCTAAACGCTCTTATATTACAGAGGGAGTAGGTAGTAACACCAATAGCGCAAGGAGGAGCGAGAAAACAAAGAGAAATACTTACGCGCTCAGTGCACCGCCTCCTTTCGCATGACCATCCATTTTCGTGATAATCACAGCTCCAACGGAAGCACTCTGTTTGAATGCCTGTGCCTGATCGAAGGCAGCCTGACCAATGCTGCCATCCATCACAAATATCACCAGGTCTGGTTTCTGTAGAAGAGCCATACAAAGCATGTCAGTGAAAAATCTCAAAACTAGAGGAACAATAATGCTGTGCAGGACTATATGTGACAGTGTAAATACCGTTGCTTCCGCAACTTGGCGCATCTCCTCGAAGAGCGCAGCCTCCTGCATATGGCGCCCACTCGTGTCGATGATGATGAGATCAGATTTCTCTTGCCTGAACTTTTCCAGGCCCTCCACAGCAATCTTGACAGGGTCTGATTCCACGTAGCTGCAAAAGACAGAAATTCTATTAGATGAATATTCTGGAGAGACAAGCTAGGTTTTGAGCTTTGACCCATGAGTAATAAATCTGCCAATGTAGTGTACCTTCCGTAGAAAGGTATCTTGGCCTTGGTTGCGTTCTGCTTCAACTGATCAAAAGCACCGGCCCGGAATGTATCGGCGCAAACCAGTGACGGTTTGAATCCCTTGCGCTGATGATAATGCGCGTATTTGGTACACGTAGTGGTTTTTCCAGAGCCTGCAGACATACGCATATATATCGTTATATATTCAGTGATCGTCGATCATCAATGTTATATTGTAAATATGTAATCCAAATCAGCAATCACATAAGGAGATTGAAATTCAGAAAGAAGCGAGGCCGGTCAATCAGAAATTAATTCAGAAAGAAGCGAGGTTGGTCAATCAGAAATCCTGACCTTGCAGTCCGACGAACATGACGACGTTGGGCTTGCCCTTCTTGGGGACGAAGGCGGGCTTCCCGGGATCCAGCATCTTGCAGAGCTCCTTCCCGACGGCGGTCTCTATGACGCGGCGCTTGTTGGTGCCGGCGGCGAGGGCCTCGAGGTTGACGGACTTCTTGATGTTGGCCTGCAGGTCGCAGACCATCTTGAAGCGGACGTCGGCCTGCATGAGCGCGCGCGCGATCTCGTTGAGGCACTCCCGGAGCACGTTCTCGTCGACCACCGTCGCGCTGCTCATCCGCGCCAGCGCGCGGGAGATGCTACCGCCCAGCTCCGCGAGCACCATCGTGGCCGGCCGCCCGTGCCCTAGCTCTCTCTCGCCGAAGGAAGGGTTGGGTTCGGGTTCGTGGTGAAACGGAACGTCTGATGATGCAAAAACCGGTCGCCTGCGCCCTATTTATGAACACAGCTCAGTCCGATTCCAACCGTGCACGAGCCGTCGTGGGTTTCGAAAAGAATCTCTTTTCTATCTCTACTATCTCTATACTCTCTATATTATATTTATTTATTTATACTATACCTAAAAGAAACGGGAAACGGACTCCGTTTCCTTCGTGACTTCGTTCGATTTTTTGTTGCCTCCGTTTCACCCGATTCACCCGGGTTTCCTGAAAACCAGCCTTGATTAGGGGATTTAATTTGTCATCGTTATCTCCTCCACAATTAGCGCTTTTCTCCATCGTTGGCACCGGGCCGGAAGGATGCTCAGGTTCCACTTCCAGGCACGAACCCTCCTCCACGGAGCACGACATGCCCGGCAAGCCTCACGCCCTACCCCTGCCCCCTGCTCCCTGCTCCGGATAGAACGATCCCCGAACGGACGAGACTTGCCTGCTCCCTTCCATGCTCCCATCCGTGCTCCCGCATACGTGGCTTGATTTGATTGGAAGAAAATAAGGCCCGGCCCCACCCCCTGCAAATCAGGGGGGGAGATGATTAGATTAGAAAAGAAAAAGGGAAAAGAATAGCCGTAGGATGAAGTGGGAGCACGGATGGGAGCATGGAGAGGGAGCAGGCAAGCCGGATCCTCCCCGAACACCCCCGGCTCGCTTAGGTTCGCCGCTCGATCTCCCATATCCTCTCGCCGTCTATCCCATGAACCCCCCTCTGGATCCACACCACTCCGGAGGTGAGGACGACACCGCCACCACCACCGCACCATCGCACCCCTCGATTAGGATTTAGGCGAGGAGCACGCAGCCGTTGGGGCGAGGAGCTTACCCCGGCACCACACCTTGAGGCGACGCAGAGAAGGCTAGGGCAATAAAAGTTCTGTTTCCTTCAACATAGAAGGTCGAGAAAATTGGAGATGTAAATCCTTTTCAAGATTTTGAAGCCATGCTGTTCAACAGACAAGGACGTTGAGAACGCAATTGAAGAAGGGGCTCCCCGCAACAGCTGAGGTATTTGTTCTTCAGCTCATGCGCATACATCTTTGTTTGCTCCATTGACAGTAAGCTTATACATGAGCATATGAATTAGATGAACATGGAGCGTAGAGGAGCATGCTTGGATGGACCATGCACACAGTCACCTCATTCCTTAGCTATGACTGTGTCACGACGAGCCTCTGTACCAGCTCTACATCAATGGTGCTACTCAATTCACCAAGGATCACTTTAATGTCTTTCCCTTTCTTGTTTGACTGTATTACATCAAGTCATTTTTAAAATATATAGGAGAGATTTTTCTACACTATAAGAGCACAAATTGGATGATGCACTGATAGTACATCAAAGAATTCATCCATCATTTCTACTACCAGTATGCATGGTTGTTTGAATGTTCAAATGAGGTAACTGAAGCGAGATGATTTTATGCTTCTTCATATTGGAAAGAGCAGCAAGCTCCATGAGCCCACATGATGTGCAATGAACGATCTAATGTGGACAGGACCAACAAGGGAATTGTGGAGCTACATATTCAGTTTTTTGTTAGGTGCTTGGTTGCTTCAAGTGTCTACAGGAATTAAGGTTCCACTGTCTATTTTCGTAGATTGTATACACGCAAAAAGCTAAAATCAGATAACCTTCAGCATGAGAGCAAAAAGTTAGATGCAGATGCAACACATACATTTTGCTCTTGCATTGCATATCTACACATTTTTTTTTCAGATGATTGTTCACCTTTTTCGTTAACTTCCTTATAGATGCAGTAAACCAAGAATATATATTTATTGTAACTATTAGATTTATCGGTAGTTGTAGTCATTATACTTCTATATAGGGGCTGAAGTGAAGGAAAGAAACTCCTATCCCTTTTAATTCATGTAAAGTACATGTTTGTGACTATAAGGAGGTGATACGAAGCTCGGACCTTCCTCCCCCGAGCCCTCCCGCGTCGCCCTCGCAGGTGACGGGGAGGGAACCCTAGCCGCCGTCAGGCAAATCCCCCCTCCCGCCCCTCCCCTCCCCTACCGCCGTCACAGGGCCCTTCGGGTGAAGCTCGGCCGGCGCTGGGGGTGGCGCGCCGGGCAGCAGGACGGGTCGATGGAGGCCAGTTTAGGCCAGCCTATTGGGTCTCGGCGTTAGGGGCCGCCCAGGGGTGCGAAAGGTGGATCCTTTCCGCCTGTTTCTTTGGTTGGGGTAGCGGCGGGTCTCAGGTGACGTGGTGTCAAGGTCTTGGATAATGGGGCAGCGGCCCTGGTGGTGGTGCCGCGGTGCTGCCCGGTGACCATGGCCGTGTGGGCGGCGTGGTCGCCGGAGTATTGGCCTCTGTATTGGGTTGTAACTTCGAATATTCTTTATGGGAATTCCTAACTTCCACTATAAAATAAATCGGCTCGCGCCATCATGGTGTGTAAGCATTTTTAGTAATATAATACGTTTTATGTGAGAAGATTGGTGAAAGTGCATCTTGATGCAATAAATTAGCATCCCTATATAATACACTTGCATCGTATAGTGAAATATGGGAAAACATACATCCTCCACATGCAAGGGAGTGGTTCGAGTGGATTACTGAAATTAGTGTGAATGAGTTAAAGAATTGTTGTACCATGGCAATGGCAGTCCAAATTTAATAAAGTATGTTTTAAATGGAGGGGGGAGGGGGGGGGGGGGTCCATGGTGGAGATAGTCGGAAGAAGATGCTGGGATGATGCACCAACCGTTACATTGGTGGTGAAGGATTTGCAAGTCTCGTTGCATGGAGTGATGCACCAACTGATATTCCTTCAGTAGTTATTAGACCTCGTTTCTAGCGGCGAGTGCCTATTGTGGTCTTCAAAGCCTGCTATAGGAGCCATGGACAATAATGGTGGATCTGGAATTCTACTTTTTTGCATGATAATATCTGCCTCGTTCATATGATAAAGATCAAGGTACAAGCCATATAGACACTGACTTGAAAAATAGCAGAACGCTGGGCTTTGCACAAACTCCATGGCTCATCACTTGCATCCGGTACCAACGCAATAGCCACCAAAGGGAAATGTGATGAATTACCCCTTCACCCGAGCTTGATGCGGCTGCATTGCTATGCAGCTTTGTATACCTCTTAAGTAACTTACCAAAGGCCAAGTCATTGCCATTAATCTTAAAAAATATAGTTCAAATGTGCTATTAAACTCAAGCTTATTTCAAATGTGTCATTACACTCATGCTTACATGCATTACATGTTTCTTGTCTACAAAAATCTTGAGTACCTCATCATCACTTAAAAATATCTTGTTTGATAAATACAATTGAACAAATATTTAACAACCATTATCTATGCAATGTTTCAACATATGTGCATACCAGAAGAACACACTTGCATTATTCACACCAAAATAAAGAACGTCACTAGTTTGAGAAGAAGTACAACCACTCATAAAGAGAGAATAAATTTTGTTTTGTTTCAACAAGCTTAACCGAAAATATCGACATGTTTCTAGATTTTGAAAATACTATCCCTTTTCAAGCTATAGATAATGTTATCAAGTTGAAAATAAACCTGTTTGAAAAATCATTAGACAAAGATAATAGAGAACATGTATTATTAGTTCTGACCTCAAGGTACACTAAATTGAACATATAACATTTATATTAAGTACTCGCTCCGCCCCAAAATAAGTGACTCAAATTTGTACAAACTTTGTATTGCAAACCACTTCTGTGATCGTACAATAAAATTACAAAAAATATTAGAAAAAGTAAAATTGATGTTTTGGTGTCTTTGATATATTAGAAAAGACTAAATTAAACATGTAATATTTAGATAAACAAATATGATACGACGGTGCCCTAGCTTTCGACGATGGAAGGGCTGGAGTTCCGGTGATCGATCGACCGATCGGAATTAATGCGGCTAGTGACCTGGCGTCGTGTCGTGTGTGGTGAAACGGGACGGGAGTCGACGGTAGAATAATCGGGCCATGCGCTCCTATTTATGGTCCGATTCCAACTTCTGCACGAGCCCTCGCCGGTTTCCGAAAAGGCAACACATTACGTACCATCCTAAAGTTCATTGTTGTCTTGGACAAAGTGTAAATAAAGAGTTTAATTCCCATTACCCGTCTATATGTGCTTCTACGAGTCAATGTATGTATATGTGCTATATATGGATATGAGATATAAGTTATGTGCTTGTATGGATATGAGATATGTCGTCAAAATATAAGTCTACATATATGTTGCTGAATTGCTAGGATGATTCAATAACCAAACAAAAAAAATCTATTGGGCAATAAGCCGAGTGTTACACTCGATTTACAATTGTATGTCGAGTGCCGAACTCGGCGTACCAAACACATGGCATGATCTGAGGGCATGTCCAACGCGGACGCTAGTGGAGGGGCGCCAGGATAGGTATCCTGGTCAACTGGCAGTTCCGCTTTTAATTCCTGGCGTCGCTCAAGCATCGATGCAAGAAGTAGCAGCGAGCGCTTCAGCTACTTTTGCTTTGCGGGATAACATGCACCGATTTTATTAGCGCCTATAAACTAGCGCCTTGCGTTGAAACAAACCAACGCTTAGATAGTTTTCTGATTTTATGATATATTTTTATTTTCCTAAGCGCCCGTATAAGCGGCTTGCATTGAAGATGCCCTGAAAAGTGCAGGACCAAATGGCACACCTAGTTCAGATATAAGATGAGTGCCAACACGCAACTTACACCTATGTCATGTGAGGCCTTTGAGGCACTTGGTGAAAGCCGAGGTACGATACTCAGCTTTTTTTTTAGAACCATGGTTACAATCTACACCATGGTGGAGGTATACTCTTTCCCTTTAGATCCCGAGCGAGACCCGCGCAATCCGTCTCTAGGATCAAATTTCCATGGAAATACTTAGCAAATTTCCTTAGCCCCATCTCCGCCGCCGCAGCTTCTGCCTCTTCCACTGAGCTGCAAAAGGGTAACTGTCTTCCCACTGACAGAAAAACATGGCCCTTGTGGTCTCTGGCAACTGCCCCGCCCCACGCTTCTCCCGTGTCCACAAGGAAAGCCGCATCAGTGTTTAGCTTTACCCTGTCGGGGGAGGAGCTCTCCACACCCTAGTTTCAGGGAGCTTACCCCTAATGTCGTGTCAGGCCCATGGGGAACTCAGTTTATCGGAGGGACATGTGGTAGTTTTTGGTCGACACAGGAAGAAAAAGAAGCCTAGTACGAGGACTTAACTTACTGTTGGAAATATGCCCTAGAGGCAATAATAAAACGATTATTACTATATTTCCTTGTTCATGATAATTGTCTATTGTTCATGCTATAATTTTATTAACCGGAAACCGTAATACATGTTTGAATACATAGACCGCAACATGTCCCTAGTGAGCCTCTAGTTGACTAGCTCGTTGATCAATAGATGGTTGTGGTTTCCTGACCATGGACATTGGATGTCGTTGATAACGGGATCACATCATTAGGAGAATGATGTGATGGACAAGACCGAATCCTAAGCACAACACAAGATCATGTAGTTCGTTTGCTAGAGCTTTTCTAATGTCAAGTATCATTTCCTTAGACCATGAGATTGTGCAACTCCCGGATACCGTAGGAATGTTTTGGGTGTATCAAACGTCACAACGTAACTGGGTGACTATAAAGGTGCACTACAGGTATCTCCGAAAGTGTCTGTTGGGTTGGCACGAATCGAGACTGGGATTTGTCACTCCGTATGACGGAGAGGTATCTTTGGGCCCACTCGGTAATGCATCATCATAATGAGCTCAATGTGACTAAGGAGTTAGCCACGGGATCATGTGTTACAGAACAAGTAAAGAGACTTGCCAGTGACGAGATTGAACGAGGTATGGGGATACCGACGATCGAATCTCGGGCAAGTAACATACTGATGGACAAAGGGAATTGTATACGGGGTTGATTGAATCCCCGACATCGTGGTTCATCCGATGAGATCATCGTGGAACATGTGGGAGCCAACATGGGTATCCAGATCCCGTTGTTGGTTATTGGCCGAAAAGATGTCTCGGTCATATCTGCATGGTTCCCGAACCAGTAGGGTCTACACACTTAAGGTTCGGTGACGCTAGAGTTGTTATGGGAAATTGTATGTGGTTACCGAAGGTTGTTCGGAGTCCCGGATGAGATCCCGGACGTCACGAGGAGTTCCGGAATGGTCCGGAGGTGAAGATTTATATATGGGAAGTCCAGTTTCAGTCGCCGGAATGGTTTCGGGGGTTATCGGTATTGTACCGGGACCACCGAAAGGTGTCCGGGGGTCCACCGGGTGGGGCCACCTGCCCCGGAGGACTTAATGGGCTGAATATGGGAGGGAACCAGCCCCTAGTGGGCTGGTTCGCCCCCCAAGGGCCCAAGGCGCCTAGGGTTGGAAACCCTAGGGGGAGGGGTGCCTCCCACCTGCTTGGGGGGGCAAGTTTCCCCCTCCTGGCCGCCCCCCTCTAGATGCATCTAGGGGGGTCGGCCCCCTCTTCCCTTCCCCCTAAAAATAGTGGGGGGGGGGGGGGGGGGAGGGCTGCCGCACCCCTTCCCCTGGTGCAGCCCTCCCTCCTCCTACACCTCCTCCTCCTCCGTAGTGCTTGGCGAAGCCCTGCCGGAGAATCGCAAGCTCCACCACCGCGCCGTCGTGCTGCCAGAGCTCTCCCTCAACTTCTCCTCTCCCCTTGCTAGATCAATAAGGAGGAGACGTCCCCAGGCTGTACGTGTTGAACGCGGAGGCGTCGTCCGTTCGTCGCTTGGATCGGATCTTCCGCGATTTGAATCGCCGCGAGTACGACTCCATCAACCGCGTTCTTGTAACTCTTCCGCTTAGCGATCTTCAAGGGTATGAAGATGCACTCCCTCTCTCTCTCGTTGCTAGTATCTCCTAGATTGATCTTGGTGACACGTAGGAAAATTTTGAATTATTACTACGTTCCCCAATAGTGGCATCATGAGCTAGGTCTATGCGTAGATTCTATGCACGAGTAGAACACAAAGTAGTTGTGGGCGATGATTTGGTTAATTTTGCTTAATGTTACTAGTCTTATCTTGATTCAGCGGCATTGTGGGATGAAGCGTCCCGGACCGACCTTACACATACGCTTACGTGAGACTGGTTCCACCGACCGACATGCACTTGATGCATAAGGTGGCTAGCGGGTGTCTGTCTCTCCCACTTTAGTCGGATCGGATTCGATGAAGAGGGTCCTTATGAAGGGTAAATAGCAATTGGCAGATCACCGTTGTGGATTTTGCGTAGGTAAGAAACGTTCTTGCTAGGAACCCATAGCAGCCACGTAAAACATGCAACAACAATTAGAGGACATCTAACTTGTTTTTGCAGGGTATGCTATGTGATGTGATATGGCCAAAGGGATGTGATGAATTATATATGTGATGTATGAGATTGATCATGTTCTTGTAATAGGAATCACGACTTGTATGTCGATGAGTATGACAACCGGCAGGAGCCATAGGAGTTGTCTTAATTTATTGTATGACCTGCGAGTCAATGTAAACGCCATGTAATTACTTTACTTTATTGCTAACCATTAGCCATAGTAGTAGAAGTAATAGTTGGCGAGATAACTTCATGACGACGCGATGATGGAGATCATGATGATGGAGATCATGGTGTCATGCCGGTGACGAAGGTGATCATGCCGCGCCTCAAAGATGGAGTTCAAAGGCGCAAGATGATATTGGCCATATCATGTCACTTTATGATTTGCATGTGATGTTTGTCATGTTTACATCTTATTTGCTTAGAACGACGGTAGCATAAATAAGATGACCCCTCACTAAAATTTCAAGAGATGTGTTCCCCCTAACTGTGCACCGTTGCGAAGGTTCATTGTTTCGAAGCACCACGTGATGATCGGGTGTGATAGATTCTAATGTTCGCATACAATGGGTGTAAGCGAGATTTACACATGCAAAACACTTAGGTTGACTTGACGAGCCTATCATGTACAGACATGGCCTCGGAACACGAGAGACCGAAAGGTCGAACATGAGTCGTATAGTAGATGCGATCAACATGGAGATGTTCACTGTTGATGATTAGTCCGTCTCACGTGATGATCGAACACGGCCTAGTCGATTCGGATCATGTATCACTTAGATGACTAGAGGGATGTCTATCTGAGTGAGAGTTCATTAAATAATTTGATTAATTGAACTCATTATCATGAGTCTAAATTGTCTTTGCAAATTATGTTATAGATCAATAGCTCACGTTTCAGCTCCCTGTTTTAATATGTTCCTAGAGAAAGACTAAGTTGAAAGATATTGTGACCAATTGTGCGGACTAGGGCCGTAGTATGAGGATTGTCCTCACTACTACACAGAAGGCTTATGTCCTTGATGCACCGGTCGGTGTGCCAACCCCTCTAGCGTTGTTTGTGGATGTTGTGAACATCTGGCAGACAAGTTCTGATGACTACTTGATAGTTTAGTGCGCCACGCTTTACGACTTAGAATCGGGGCTCCAAAGGCGTTTTGAACGCCATGGAACATATGAGATGTTCCAAGAGCTGAAATTAATATTTCAGGCTCATGCCCGTGTTGAGAGGTTTGAGACCTCTGACAAGATCTTTGCCTACAAGATGGAGGAGAATAGCTCAGCCAGTGAGCATGTGCTCAGAATGTCTGGTTACTTCAATCACTTGAATCAAGTGGGAGTTAATCTTCCAAATAAGAGAGTGATTGACAAAAGTTCTCCAGTCACTATCACCAAGCTGCTAGAGTTTCGTGATGAACCATAACATGCAAGGGAAGATGATCCCAGAGCTGTTCGTCGTGCTTAAGGCCGTAAAGGTAGAAATCAAGGAGCATAAAGTGTTGATGGTTAACAAGATCACTGGTTTCAAAGAAGGGCAAGGGCAAGAAGGGAAACTTCATGAATGACAAGCCAGTTGCCGCTCTAGTGAAGAAACCCAAGAACCCAAACTTGAGACGAAGTGCTTCTATTAGGGGAACGGTCACTGGTAGAGGAACTGCCTCAAATACTTGGTAGATAAGAAGGCTGGCAACTTCAACAGAAGTATATTTGATATATGTGTTATTGATGTGTACCTTACTAGTACTCCTAGTAGCACCTGGGTATTAGATACCGGTTCAGTTGCGAAGATTGGTAACTCGAAACAAAAGCTACGGAATAAACGGAGACTAGCTAAGGGCGAGGTGATGATGTGTGTTGGAAGTGTTTCCAAGGTTGATGTGATCACCATCGCACGCTCTCTCTACCTTCGGGATTAGTGTTGAACCTAGATAAATGTTGTTTGCATTGGTGTCTGCGTTGAGCATGAACATGATTAGATCATGTTTATTGCAATACGATTATTCATTTAAGTCAGAGAATAATGGTTATTCTGTTTACATGAATAATACCGTCTATGGTCGTGAACAAAATGTGAATGGTTTATTGAATCTCGGTCGTAGTGTTACACATGTTCATAACATTGATACCGAAAGATGTAGAGTTGATAATGATAGTACCACTTTATTGTGGCACTGCCGCTTAGGTCATATTGGTGTAAAGCGCATGAAGAACCTCCATACCGATGGACTTTTGGAGTCACTTGATTGTGAATCACCTGACACATGCGAACCATGCCTCATTGGCAAGATGACTAAAACCCCGTTTTCTGGAATAATGGAATGGGCAAGTGACTTGTTGGAAATCATACATGTTGATGTGTGCGGTCCGATGAGTGTTCACGCGTGCGGTGGATATCGTTATTTTCTCACCTTCACCAATGAATTGAGTAGATATTGGTATATTTACTTAATGAAGCATGAGTCTGGAATGATTGAAAAAGGTTCACGCAATTTCAGAGTGAAGTTGAGAATCATCGTAACAAGAAGATCAGGTTCCTACGATCTGATCAAGGGGAGAGTATCTAAGTTATGAGTTTGGCAATCACTTAAGACAGGGTGGAATAGTTTCACAGTTGACGCCACCTGGAACACCATAGCGTAATGGTGTGTCTGAACATCGTAATCGCACCCTTTTGGATATGGTGTGATCTATGATGTCTCTTACTGATCTACCGCTATCATTTTGGGGTTATGCATTAGAGACAACTAGATTCACTTTAAATAGGGCACCATCTAAGTCCATGGAGACGACACCGTATGAACTATGGTTTGGCAAGAAACCTAAGTTGTTGTTTCTTAAGGTTTGGGTGTGCGATGCCTATGTCGATAGGCTTCTGCCAGAAAAGCTCGAACCCAAAGCGGACAATTGTGTCTTCATAGAATACCCAAAGAAGACGATTGGGTATACCTTCTATCTCAGATCTGAGGGCAAAGTGTTTGTCGCTAAGAATAGGTCCTTTCTCGAGAAAGAGTTTCTCTCGAAAGAATTGAGTGGGAGGAAGATAGAACTTGATGAGGTTGTTGAACCTTCACTTCAACCAAAGAGTAGCGCAGCACAGAAAGATGTTTCTGTGGCACCTACGTCAGTTGAAGAGAAAGCTAATGATGATGATCATGGAGTTTCAGATCAAGTTACTATCAAACCTCGTAGGTCGACAAGGGTGCGTACAACTTCTGAGTAGTAACCATGTCTTAAAGGTCATGTTGTTGGACAACGGTGAACCTCCGAGCTATCGAGAAGCGATGGTGGGCCCGGATTCCAACAAATGGCTAGGAGCCATGAAATCTGAGATAGGATCCATGTATGAGAACAAAGTATGGACTTTGGTGGACTTGCCCGATGATCGGCAAGCCATTGAGAATAATGGATCTTTAAGAAGGAGACAGACGCTGATGGTAATGTCACCATTTATGAAGCTTGACTTGTCTCAAAGAAGTTTCCGACAAGTTCAAGGAGTTGACTGTGATGAGACTTTCTCAATCATAGCGATGCTAAAGTCTGTTAGAATTATGTTAGCAGTTGCTGCATTTTCATTTACGAAATCTGGCACATGGATGTCAAAACAAAGTTTCCTTGACGGTTTCCGTGAGGAAAGGCTGTATGTGACACAACCAGAAGGTTTTGTCGAAATTTGGTACATACGCTTTGATGAGGTGATCAAAGCTTTTGGATTTATACAAAGTTTGCAAGAAACTTGTATTTGCAAGAAAGTGAGTGGGAGCACTACAACATTTTTGATAAGTATATGCGGACGACATATTGTTGATCGAAAATAATGTAGAATTTGTGGAAAGCATAAAGGGTTGTTTGAATGGAGTTTTTCAAAGGAAGACCTGGGTAAAACTGCTTACATATTGGGTATCAAGATCTATAGAGATAGATCAAGATGCGTGATAAGACTTTCACAAAGCACATACCTTGACATGATCTTGAAGGAGTTCAAAATGGATCAGTCAAAAAAGGAGTTCTTGCCTGAGTTGTAAGGTGTGAAGTTAAGACTTCAAGCTCGACCATGGCAGAAGAAAGAGAAAGGACAAAGGTCGTCCCCTATGCCTTAGCCATAGGTTCTATACGATATGCCATGCTGTGTACCGCACCTGATATGTGCCTTGCCATGTGTCTGGCAATGGGGTACAAGAGTAATCCAGGAATGGATCATTGGACAACGGTCAAAATTGTCCTTAGAGGAATAAGGAAATGTTTCTCGGTTTTGGAGGTGATAAAGAGTTCGGCGTAAAGGGTTACGTTGATGCAAGCTTTAACACCTATCCAGATGACTCTGAGTAGCAAACCAGATATGTATAGTGGAGCAACCATTTGGAATAGCTCCAAGTGGAGCGTGGAAGCAGCATCTACAATATGATATAGAGATTTGCGAAGTACATACGGATCTGAATGTTGCAGACCCATTGACTAAACCTCTTCCACGAGCAAAACATGATCAGCACCAGAACTCTATGGGTGTTCGATTCATCACAATGTAACTAGATTATTGACTCTAGTGCAAGTGGGAGACTGTTGGAAATATGCCCTAGAGGCAATAATAAAATTGTTATTATTATATTTCCTTGTTCATGATAATTGTCTATTGTTCATGCTATAATTGTATTAACCGGAAACCGTAATACATGTGTGAATACATAGACCACAACATGCCCCTAGTGAGCCTCTAGTTGACTAGCTCGTTGATCAATAGATGGTTGTGGTTTCCTGACCATGGACATTGGATGTCGTTGATAACGGGATCACATCATTAGGAGAATGATGTGATGGACAAGACCCAATCCTAAGCATAGCACAAGATCGTGTAGTTCGTTTGCTAGAGCTTTTCTAATGTCAAGTACATTTCCTTAGACCATGAGATTGTGCAACTCCCGAATACCGTAGGAATGCTTTGGGTGTATCAAACGTCACAACGTAACCGGGTGACTATAAAGGTGCACTACAGGTATCTCCGAAAGTGTCTGTTGGGTTGGCACAAATCGAGACTGGGATTTGTCACTGATGTCTACTACGCAACTTTATTCTTGTAGACACGTGTTGGGCCTCCAAGCGCAGAGTTCTGTAGGACAGTAGCAATTTTCCCTCAAGTGGATGACCTAAGGTTTATCAATCCGTGAGAGGTGTAGGATGAAGATGGTCTCTCTCAAACGACCCTGCAACCAAATACAAGAAATCTCTTGTATCCCCAACACACCCAATACAATGGAAAATTGTATAGGTGCACTAGTTCGGCGAAGAGATGGTGATAAAAGTGAAGGAAATATGCCCTGGAGGCAATAATAAAGATGTTATTTATATTTCCTTATATCATGATAAATGTTTATTATTCATGCTAGAATTGTATTATCCGGAAACTTGATACATGTGCGAATACATAGACAAAACAAAGTGTCCCTAGTATGCCTCTACTTGACTAGCTCGTTCATCAAAGTGGTTTAGTTTCTTGACCATAGACATGTGTTGTCATTTGATGAACAGGATCACATCATTAGGAGAATGATGTGATGGACAAGACCCATCCGTTAGCTTAGCATAATGATCGTTAAGTTTTATTGCTATTACTTTCTTCATGACTTATACATGTTTCTATGACTATGAGATTAGGCAACTCCCGAATACTGGAGGAACACCTTGTGTGCTATCAAACGTCACAACGTAACTGGGTGATTATAAAGATGCTCTACAGGTGTCTCCGATGGTGTTCGTTGAGTTGGCATAGATCGAGATTAGGATTTGTCACTCCGAGTATCGGAGAGGTATCTCCGGGCCCTCTCGGTAATGCACATCACTATAAGCCTTGCAAGCAATGTGGCTAATGAGTTAGTTACAGGATGATGCATTACAGAACGAGTAAAGAGGCTTGCCGGTAACGAGATTGAACTAGGTATGATGATACCGACGATCGAATCTCGGGCAAGTAACATACCGATGACAAAGGGAATAACGTATGTTGTTATGCGGTTTGACCGATAAAGATCTTCGTATAATATGTAGGAACCAACATGAGCATCCAAGTTTCGCTATTGTTTATTGACCGGAGATGTGTCTCGGTCATGTCTACATAGTTCTCGAACCCGTAGGGTCCGCACGCTTAATGTTCGATGACAATATGTATTATGAGTTATGTGATTTGATGTACCGAAGGTTGTTCAAAGTCCTGGATGAGATCACGGACATGACAAGGAGTATCAAAATGGTCGAGACATAAAGATTCATATATTGGAAGGCTAAATTCGGACACCGGAATGGTTCGGGTCGTTTCGGATAAGTTCCGGAGTACCGGGGGTTACCGGAACCCCCCGGGAAGTTATTGTGCCTCTTGGGCCTAATGGTGGAAGAGAGGAGGCAGGCCAAGGTGTGGCGCGTGCCCCCCTAGCCCAAACCGAATTGGACTAGGGCTAGGGGGGCCAGGCCCCCCTTTCCTTCTCTTCTTCCTCTCCTTCCTTCTTCTCCTACTAGGACCAGGAAAGGGGGAAACCTACTCCTAGGAGTAGGAATCCCCCCCTTGGGCGCGCCCCTTGTGTCCGGTCCTCCTCCTCCCCTCCTTTATATACGGGGGAGGGGGCACCCCATGGACACCAAGATTTGTCTTAGCCGTGTGCGGTGCCCCCCTCCATAGTTACACACCTCGGTCATATCATCGTAGTGCTTAGGCGAAGCCTTGCGCCGGTAACTTCATCATCACCATCAGCACATCGTCGTGCTGACGAAACTCCCCCTCGTCCTCAACTGGATCAAGAGCTCGAGGGATGTCATCGTGCTGAACGTGTGCTGAACACGGAGGTGCCGTACGTTCGGTGCTAGGATCGGTTGGATCGCGAAGACGTTCGACTACATCAACCGCGTTACTAAACACTTCTGCTTTCGGTCTACGAGGGTACGTGGACACACTCTCCCCTCTCATTGCTATGCATCTCCTAGATAGATCTTGCGTGGTCGTAGGATTTTTTTTGAAATACCGCGTTCCCCAACAGTGGCATCAGAGCCAGGTCTACGCGTAGATGTTATATGCACGAGTAGAACACAAAGAGTCGTGGGCGATAATAGTCATACTGCTTACCAGTAACGTCTTACTTTGATTCGGCGGTATTGTTGGATGAAGCGGCCCGGACCGACATTACATGACCGCGTTCATGAGACTGGTTCTACCGACGTGCTTCGCACACAGGTGGCTGGCGGGTGTCTGTTTCTCCAACTTTAGTTGAATCGAGTTTGACTACGCCCGATCCTTGTTGAAGGTTAAAACAACACACTTAACGAAAAGTCATTGTGGTTTTGATGCGTAGGTAAGAACGGTTCTTGCTAGAAGCCCGTAGCAGCCACATAAAACTTGCAACAACAAAGTAGAGGACGTCTAACTTGTTTTTGCAGGGCATGTTGTGATGTAATATGGTCAAGACGTGATGAGATATAAATTGTTGTATGAGATGATCATGTTTTGTTAAAGTTATCGGCAACTGGCAGAAGCGTTATGGTTGTCTCTTTATTGCATAAGATGCAAGCGCCATATAATTGCTTTAATTTATCGCTATGCGATAGCAATAGTTGGCGAGACGACCATGTGACGACATGTTGATAGAGATCAATATGATGGAGATCATGGTGTCATGCCGGTGACGATGGAGATCATGATGGTACCTTGGAGATGGAGATCAAAGGCACAAGATGATGATGGCCATATCATGTCACATATTTTGATTGCATGTGATGTTTATCCTTTATGCATCTTATTTTTCTTAGTACAGCGGTAGCATTATAAGATGATCTCTCACTTAATTTCAAGGTATAAGTGTTCTCCCCGAGTATGCACTGTTGCTACAGTTCGTCGTGCCGAAACACCACGTGATGATCAGGTGTGATAAGATCTACGTTCACATACAACGGGTGCAAGCCAGTTTTGCACACGCGGAATACTCGGGTTAAACTTGACGAGCCTAGCATATGCAGATATGGCCTCGGAACACTAAGACCGAAAGGTCGAACGTGAATCATATAGTAGATATGATCACCATAGAGATGTTCACCATTGAAAACTACTCCATCTCATGTGATGATCGGACATGGTTTAGTTGATATGGATCACGTGATCATTTAGATGACTAGAGGGATGTCTATCTAAGTGGGAGTTCTTAAGTAATATGATTAATTGAACTTTAATTTATCATGAACTTAGTCCTGATAGTATTTGCAAATTATGTTGTAGATCAATAGCTCACGTTATAGCTCCACGTTTATTTTTGATATGTTCCTAGAGAAAAATAAGTTGAAAGATGATAGTAGCAATGATGCGGACTGGGTCCGTGATCTGAGGATTATCCTCGTTGCTGCACAGAAGAATTATGTCCTTGATGCACCGTTAGGTGACGGACCTATTGCAGGAGCAGATGCAGACGTTATGAACGTTTGGCAAGCTAGGTATGATGACTACTTGATAGTTTAGTGCACCATGATTTACGGCTTAGAACCGGGACTTCTAAAACATTTTGAACACCAGGAGCATATAAGATGTTCCAAGAGCTGAAATTGGTATTTCAGACTCATGCCCGAGTCGAGAGGTATGACACCTTTGACAAGTATTTTGCCTACAAGATGGAGGAGAATAAGCTCAACCAGTGAGCATGTGCTCAGAATGTCTAAGTACTACTATCGCTTGAATCAAGTGGGAGTTAATCTTCCAGATAAGATAGTGATTGACAGAGTTCTCTAGTCACTATCACCAAGTTACTGGAACTTGGTGATGAACTATAATATGCAAGGGATGACGAAAACGATTGCCGAGCTCTTCGTGATGCTGAAATTGGTGAAGGTAGAAATCAAGAAAAGCATCAAATGTTGATGGTTGACAAGATCACTAGTTTCAAGTAATGGGGCAAGGGAAAGAAAGGGAACTTCAAGAAGAATGGAAAGCAAGTTGCCACTCCCACGAAGAAGCCCAAGGCTAGACCCACGCCTGAAACTGAGTGCTTCTACTGCAAAGGAAATGGTCACTAGAAGCGGAACTGCCCCAAATACTTGGCGGATAAGAAGGATGGCAAAGTGAACAAAAGTATATATGATATACATGTTATTGATGTGTACATTACTAGTGTTCATAGTAGCCCCTGGGTATTTGATACCGGTTCAGTTGCTATGATTAGTAACTCAAAACAGGAGTTATAAAATGAACAAAGACTAGTTCAGGGCGAGGTGACGATGTGTGTTGGAAATGATTCCAAGGTTGATAAGATCACCATCACATACTCCCTCTACCTTCGGGATTAGTATTGGAACTAAATAAATGTTATTTGGTGTTTGCATTGAGCATAAATATGATTGGATCATGTTTATTGCGATACGGTAATTCATTTAAGTCAGAGAATAACTGTTGTTCTGTTTACATAAATAAAACATTCTATGGTCTTACATCCAATGTAAATGGTTTACTGAATCACGATCACAGTGATACACATAATATTGATGCCAAAAGATGCAAAGTTAATAATGATAGTGCAACTTATTTGTGGCACTGCCGTTTAGGCCATATTGGTGTCAAGCGCATGAAGAAACTCCATGCTAATGGGCTTTTGGAATCACTTGATGCTTGCGAACCATGCCTCATGGGCAAGATGACTAAAACTCCGTTCTCTGGAACAATGGAGCGAGCCACTGACTTATTGGAAATAATACATACTGATGTATGCGGTCCAATGAGTGTTGAGGCTTGCGACGGGTATCGTTATTTTTTGACCTTCACAGATGATTTAAGCAGATATGGGTATATTTACTTAATGAAACACAAGTCTGAAACATTTGAAAAGTTCAAAGAAATTTAGAGTGAAGTTAAGAATCATCGTAACAAGAAAATAAAGTTTCTACGATCTGATCACGGAGGTAAATATTTGAGTTACGAGTTTGGCCTTCATTTAAAAACAATGTGGAATAGTTTCACAACTCATGCCACCTAGAACACCACGGAGTAATGGTGTGTCCAAACGCCGTGCGATCTATGATGTCTCTTACCGATTTACCACTATCGTTTTGGGGTTATGCATTAGAGACAGCTGCATTCACGTTAAATAGGGCACCATCTAAATCCGTTGAGACGACACCATATGAACTGTGGTTTGGCAAGAAGCCCAAATTGTCATTTCTTAAAGTTTGGGGCTGCGATGCTTATGTGAAAAAGCTTCAACCTGATAAGCTCGAACCCAAATCGGAGAAATGTGTCTTCACAGGATACTCAAAGAAAACTATTGGGTACACCTTCTATCACATATCCGAAGGCAAGATATTCATTGCTAAGAATGGATCCTTTCTAGAGAAGGAGTTTCTCTCGAAAGAAGTGAGTGGGAGGAAAGTAGAACTTGATGAGGTAATTGTACCTTCTCCCTTATTGGAAAGTAGTTCATCACAGAAATCAGTTCCAGTGATTCCTACACCAATTAGTGAGGAAGCTAATGATGATAATCATGAAACTTTAGATCAAGTTACTACCGAACCTCGTAGGTCAAGCGGAGTAAGATCCGCACCAGAGTGGTACGATAATCCTGTTCTGGAGGTCATGTTACTTGACCATGACGAACCTACGACCAATGAGGAAGCGATGATGAGCCCAGATTCCGTGAAATGGCTTGAGGCCATGAAATCTAAGATGGGATCCATGTATGAGAACAAAGTAAGGACTTTGATTGACTTGCCCGATGATCGGTGAGCCATTGAGAATAAATGGATATTCAAGAGGAAGATGGACGCTGATGGTAGTGTTACTATCTACAAAGTTCGAATTGTCGCAAAAGGTTTTTGACAAGTTCAAGGTGTAGACTACGATGAGATTTTCTCACTCGTATCGATGCTTAAAGTCTGTCCGAATCATGTTAGCAATTGCCACATTTTATGAAATCTAGCAAATAGATGTCAAAATGCATTCCTTAATGGATTTCTTACAGAATAGTTGTATATGATGCAACCATAAGGTTTTGTCGATCCTAAAAGTGCTAACAAAGTGTGCAAACTCCAACGATCCATCTATGGACTGGTGCAAGCATCTCGGAGTTGGAATATACGCTTTGATAAGGTGATCAAAGCATATGCTTTTATACAGACTTATTGTGAAGCTTGTATTTACAAGAAAGTGAGTGGGAGCACTACAGCCTTTCTGATAAGTATATGTGAATGGCATATTGTTGATCGGAAATGATGTAGAATTTTCTAGAAAGCATAAAGGAGTGTTTGAAAGGAGTTTTTCAAAGAAAAACCTCGGTGAAGCTGCTTACATATTGAGCATCAAGATCTATAGAGATAGATCAAGACGCTTGATAAGTTTTTTCAATGAGTACATACCTTGACAAGATTTTGAAGTAGTTCAAAATGGAACAGTCAAAGAAGGAGTTCTTGCCTGTGTTGTAAGGTGTGAAGTTGAGTAAAGACTCAAAACCCGACCACGACAGAAAATAGAAAGAGAATGAATAGTCATTCCCTATGCCTTGGTGATAGGTTCTATAAAGTATGCTATGCTGTGTGCCAGACCTATTGTGTACCTCACCATGAGTTTGGCAAGAGGGTACAATAGTGATCCAGGAGTGGATCACTGGACAATGGTCAAAGTTATCCTTAGTAGAATAAGGATATGTTTCTCGGTTATGGAGGTGACAAAAAGTTCGTCGTAAAGGTTTACGTCGATGCAAGCTTTGACACTGATCCGGATAACTCTAAGTTCCAATCTGGATACATATTGAAAGTGGGAGAAATTAGCTAGAGTAGCTCCGTGCAGAGCATTGTAGACATAGAAATTTGCAAAATACATACGGATCTGAATGTGTCAGACCCGTTGACTAAACTTCTCTCACAAGCAAAACTGATCAAACCTTAGTATTCTTTGGGTGTTAAATCACATGGCGATGTGAACTAGATTATTGACTCTAGTAAACCCTTTGGGTGTTGGTCACAAGGCGATGTGAATTATTGGTGTTAAATCACATGGTGATGTGAACTAGATTATTGACTCTAGTGCAAGTGGGAGACTGAAGGAAATATGCCCTAGAGGCAATAATAAATATGTTATTTATATTTCCTTATATCATGATAAATGTTTATTATTCATGCTAGAATTGTATTAACCAGAAACTTGATACATGTGCGAATACATAGACAAAACAAAGTGTCCCTAGTATGCCTCTACTTGACTAGCTCGTTCATCGAAGATGGTTAAGTTTCCTGACCATAGACATATGTTGTCATTTGATGAACAGGATCACATCATTAGGAGAATGATGTGATGGACAAGACCCATCCAGTAGCTTAGCATAATGATCGTTAAGTTTTATTGCTATTGCTTTCTTCATGACTTATACATGTTCCTATGACTATGAGATTATGCAACTCCTGAATACCGGAGGAACACCTTGTGTGCTATCAAACGTCACAATGTAACTTGGTGATTATAAAGATGCTCTACAGGTGTCTCCGATGGTGTTTGTTCAATTGGCATAGATCGAGATTAGGATTTGTCACTCCGAGTATCAGAGAGGTATCTTCGGTCCCTCCCGGTAATGCACATTGATGTCTACTACACAACCTTCTTCTTGTAGACGTTGTTGGGCCTCCAAGTGCAGAGGTTGTAGGACAGTAGCAAATTTCCCTCAAGTGGATGACCTAAGGTTTATCAATCCGTGGGAGGCGTAGGGTGAAGATGGTCTCTCTCAAACAACACTGCAACCAAATAGCAAAGAGTCTCTTGTGTCCCCAACACACCCAATACAATGGTAAATTGTATAGGTGCACTAATTCGGCGAAGAGATGGTGATACAAGTGCAATATGGATGGTAGATAAAGGTTTTTGTAATCTGAAAATATAAAAACAGCAAGGTAGCAAGTGGTAAAAGTGAGCGTAAATGGTATTGCAATGCCAGGAAATAAGGCATAGGGTTCATACTTTCACTAGTGCAAGTTCTCTCAACAATAATAACATAATTGGATCATATAACTATCCCTCAACATGCAACAAAGAGTCACTCCAAAGTCACTAATAGCGGAGAACAAACGGAGAGATTATTTTAGGGTACGAAACCACCTCAAAGTTATCCTTTCTGATCGATCTATTCAAGAGTCCGTAGTAAAATAACACGAAGCTATTCTTTCCGTTCAATCTATCCTAGAGTTCGTACTAGAATAACACCTTAAGACACAAATCAACCAAAACCCTAATGTCACCTAGATACTCCAATGTCACCTCAAGTATCCGTGGGTATGATTATATGATATGCATCACACAATCTCAGATTCATCTATTCAACCAACACAAATAACTTCAAAGAGTGCCCCAAAGTTTCTACCGGAGAGTCAAGACGAAAACGTGTGCCAACCCCTATGCATAAGTTCAGGAGGTCACGGAACTCGCAAGTTGATCACCAAAACATACATCAAGTGGATCACGTGATATCCCATTGTCACCACAGATAAGCACATGCAAGACATACATCAAGTGTTCTCAAATCCTTAAAGACTCAATCTGATAAGATAACTTCAAAGGGAAAACTCAATTCATCACAAGAGAGTAGAGGGGGAGAAACATCATAAGATCTAGCTATAATAGCAAAGCTCGCGATACATCAAGATCGTGCCGAATCAAGAACACGAGAGAGAGATATATATATCAAACACATAGCTACTGGTACATACCCTCAGCCCCGAGGGTGAACTACTCCCTCCTCATCATGGAGAGCGCCGGGATGATGAAGATGGCCACCGGAGAGGGATTCCCCCCTCCGGCAGGGTGCCGGAACGGGTTTAGATTGGTTTTCGGTGGCTACAGAGGCTTGCGGTGGCGGAACTCCCGATCTAGGTTTCTTTCTAGAAGTTTGGGTATATATAAGAGGTGTTGGAGTCAGGAACAAGTCAGGGGGGTCCCCGAGGCGGCCACGAGATAGGGGGCGTGCCCCCACCCTCGTGGTGGCCTCGGGACTCCTCTGGTCCATCTCCGGTACTCCGTGGGCTTCTTCTGGTCCAAAAACAATCTCCGTGAAATTTCAGGTCAATTGGACTTTGTTTGGTTTTCCTTTTCTGCGATACTCAAAAACAAGGAAAAAACAGAAACTGGCACTGGGCTCTAGGTTAATAGGTTAGTCCCAAAATTCATATAAAGTAGCATATAAATGCATATAAAACAT
Source organism: Aegilops tauschii subsp. strangulata (assembly GCF_002575655.3). Classification (NCBI taxonomy): domain Eukaryota; kingdom Viridiplantae; phylum Streptophyta; class Magnoliopsida; order Poales; family Poaceae; genus Aegilops; species Aegilops tauschii. The sequence goes on from NC_053035.3 coordinate 433,403,962, forward strand.
CCTAGATGGATAATATAATAGCATGGAACAATCAAAAATTATAGATACGTTGGAGACGTATCACACATCACTATAAGCCTTGCAAGCAATGTGACTAATGAGTTAGTTACGGGATGATGCATTACGGAACGAGTAAAGAGACTTGCTGGTAACGATCTTGAACTAGGTATGATGATACCGACGATCGAATCTCAGGCAAGTAACATACCGATGACAAAGGGAATAACGCATGTTGTTATGCGGTCTGACCGATAAAGATCTTCGTAGAATATGTAGGAACAAATATGAGCATCCAGGTTCCGCTATTGGTTATTGACCAGAGATGTGTCTCGGTCATGTCTACATAGTTATCGAACCAGTAGGGTCCGCACGCTTAACGTTCGATGACGATATGTATTATGAGTTATGTGATTTGATGTACCGAAGGTTGTTTAGAGTCCCGTATGAGATCACGGACATGACGAGGAGTCTCGAAATGGTCGAGACATAAAGATTCATATATTGGAAGGCTACATTCGGACACCGGAATGGTTCGGGTCGTTTTAGATAAGTTTCAGAGTACCGGGGGTTACCGGAACCCCCCCGGGAAGTTATTGGGCCTCATGGGCCTAATGATGGAAGAGAGGAGGCAGGCCAAGGTATGGCGCGTGCCCCCTAGCCCAAACCGAATTGGACTAGGGCTAGGGGGGCCGCCCCCCCTTTCCTTCTCTTATTCCTCTCCTTCCTTCTTCTCCCACTAGGACTAGGAAAGGAGGAACCTACTCCTACTAGGAGTAGGAATAACCCCTCTTGGGCGCGCCCCTTGTGGCCAGCCCTCCTCCTCCTCCCCTCCTTTATATATGGGGGAGGGGGCACCCCATGGACACCAAGATTTGTCTTAGCCGTGTGCGGTGCCCCCTCCACAGTTACACACCTCGGTCATATCGTCGTAGTGCTTAGGCGAAGCCCTGTGTCGGTAACTTCATCATCACCGTCAACACGCCGTCGTGCTGACGAAACTCTCCCTCGTCCTCAAATGGATCAAGAGCTCGAGGGACATCATCGTGTTGAACGTGTGCTGAACACGGAGGTGCCGTACGTTCAGTGCTAGGATCGGTTGGATCGTGAAGACATTCGACTACATCAACCGCGTTACTCAACGCTTCCGCTTTCGTTCTATGAGGGTACGTGGACACACTCTCCCCTCTCGTTGCTATGCATCTCCTAGATAGATCTTCCGTGATCGTAGGAAATTTTTTAAATACTGCATTCCCCAACAAAAAGTGTAATATGGATGGTAGAAAATATATTTTTATAATCTGAATAAATAAAAACAGCAAGGTAGCAAATAGTAAACGGGCACAAAAACGGTATTGCAATGCTTGAAAATGAGTCCTAGGGTCCGTACTTTTGCTAGTGCAATCTCTCAACAGTGCTAATATAATTGGATCATATAACCACCCCTCAAAGTGCGATGAAGAATCACTCCAAAGTTCCTATCTAGCGGAGAACATAAGAATAAATTGTTTGTAGGGTACGAAACTGATGTCTACTACACAACCTTCTTCTTGTAGACGTTGTTGGGCCTCCAAGTGCAGAGGTTTGTAGGACAGTAGCAAATTTCCCTCAAGTGGATGACCTAAGGTTTATCAATCCGTGGGAGGCGTAGGATGAAGATGGTCTCTCTCAAGCAACCCTGCAACCAAATAACAAAGAGTCTCTAGTGTCCCCAACACACCCAATACAATGGTAAATTGTATAGGTCACTAGTTCGGCGAAGAGATAGTGATACAAGTGCAATATGGATGGTAGATAAATGTTTTTGTAATCTGAAAATATAAAAATAGCAAGGTAACTAATGATAAAAGTGAGCACAAACGGTATTGCAATGTGTTGAAACAAGGCCTAGGGTTCATACTTTCACAAGTGCAAGTTATGTCAACAATAATAACATAACTGGATCATATAACTATCCCTCAACATGCAACAAAGAGTCACTCCAAAGTCACTAATAGCGGAGAACAAACGAAGAGATTATGGTAGGGTACGAAACCATCTCAAAGTTATTCTTTCTGTTCAATCTATCATAGAGTTCGTACTAGAATAACACCTTAAGACACAAATCAACCAAAACCCTAATGTCACCTAGGTACTCCAATGTCACCTCAAGTATCCGTGGGTATGATTATACAATATGCATCACACAATCTCAGATTCATCTATTCAACAAACACAAAGAACTTCAAAGAGTGCCCCAAAGTTTCTACCGGAGAGTTAAGACGAAAACGTGTGCCAACCCCTATGCATAAGTTCACGAGGTCACGGAACTCGCAAGTTGATCACGAAAACATACATCAAGTGGATCACGTGATATCCCATTGTCACCACAGATAAGCACATGCAAGACATACATCAAGTGTTCTCAAATCCTTAAAGACTCAATCCGATGAGATAACTTCAAAGGGAAAACTCAATTCATCACAAGAGAGTAGAGGGGGAGAAACATCATAAGATCCAAATATAATAGCAAAGCTCGCGATACATCAAGATTGTGCCGACTCAAGAACACGAGAGAGAGAGAGAGAGAGAGAGAGAGATCAAACACATAGCTACTGGTACATACCCTCAGCCCGAGGGAGAACTACTCCCTCCTCGTCATGGAGAGCGCCGGGATGATGAAGATGGCCACTGGAGAGGGATTCCCCCCTCCGGCAGGGTGCCAGAACGGGTCTAGATTGGTTTTCGGTGGCTATGGAGGTTTCTGGCGGCGGAACTCCCGATCTAGGTTTCTTTCTGAAAGTTTTGGTTATATAAGAGGTGTTGGAGTCGGGAACAAGGCAGGGGGATCTCCGGGCTGTCCACGAGGCAGGGGGCGCGCCCCCCACCCTCATGGGCAGCCCGAGACTCTTCTAGCCCAATTCTTTTACTTCCTGGCCTTCTTCTGGTCCAAAAATAAGTTCCGTGAAGTTTCACGTCAATTGGACTCCGTTTGGTTTTCCTTTTCTGCGATACTCAAAAACAACAAAAAATCAAAAACTGGCACTGGGCTCTAGGTTAATAGGTTAGTCCCAAAAATCATATTAAATAGCATATAAATGCATATAAAACATCCAAGGTGGATAATATAATAGCATGGAACAATAAAAAATTATAGATACATTGGAGACATATCAGAAACCACCTCAAAGCTATTCTTTCCGTTCAATCTATTCAAGAGTTCATACTAAAATAACACAAAGCTATTCTTTTCGTTCGATCTATCCTAGAGTTCATACTAAAATAACACCAAAGCAAATTCATATTCATAATACTCAATCCAACACAAAGAACTTCAAAGAGTGCCCCAAGATTTCTACCGGAGAAACAAAGACAAGAACGTGCATCAACCCCTATGCATAGATTACCCCAATGTCACCTAGGGAATCCACGAGTTGAGTGCCAAAACATATATCAAGTGAATCAATACGATACCCGATTGTCACCATGAGTATTCAATTGCAAGACATATATCAAGTGTTCTCAAATCCATAAAAGTATTCAATCCGATAACAACGAAATCTCAAAGGGAAAAACTCAATTCATCACAACAATATAGAGAGGGGAAAACACCATATGATCCGACTATATTAACAAAGCCCGCGATACATCAAGATCGTGACATCTCAAGAACACGAGAGAGAGAGAGAGAGATTAAACACATAGCTACTCGTACAAACCCTCAGCCCCGAGGGTGGACTACTCCCTCCTTGTCGTGGTGGCCGCCGGGATGATGAAGATGGCCACCGGAGATGATTCCCCCCTCGGGCAGGGTGCCAGAAAGGGTCTAGATTGTTTTTTGGTGGCTACAAAGCCTTGTGGCGGCGGAACTTTTGATCTAGGTTAACCCCGAGGGTTTTCGAAATATTTTTGAATTTATAGGGTAAAGAGGGGGTGCGGGAGGCCACCGAGGTGGGCAGAACCCACCTGGGTGCGCCTGGGACCCCAGGCGCTCCCTGGTGGGTTGTGGCCCCCTCGGGGCACCCCCAGGTGCTACTTTGGCCCATCCTGGGTGTTCTGGTTCATAAAAATTCTCCAAAAAGTTTCGCGGTGTTTGGACTCCGTTTGATACTGATTTTCTGCGATGTAAAAAACGTGCAAAAAACAACAACTAGCACTTGGCACTATGTCAATAGGTTAGTCCCAAAAAATGATATAAAATGACTATAAAATGATTATAAAACATCCAAGAATTATAAAATAACAGCATGTAACAATAAAAAATTATAGATACGTTGGAGACGTATCAGTCACTCCGTATGATGGAGAGGTATCTCTGGGCCCACTCGGTAATGCATCATCATAATGAGCTCAATGTGACTAAGGAGTTAGCCACGGGGTCATGCGTTACGGAACGAGTAAAGAGACTTGCCGGTAATGAGATTGAACGAGGTATGAGGATACCGACGATCGAATCTCGGGCAAGTAACATACCGATGGACAAAGGGAATTGTATACGAGATTGATTGAATCCCCGACATCGTGGTTCATCTGATGAGATCATCGTGGAACATGTGGGAGCCAATATGGGTATCCAGATCCCGCTGTTGGTTATTGGCCGGAGAGATGTCTCGGTCATGTCTGCATGGTTCCCGAACCCGTAGGGTCTACACACTTAAGGTTTGGTGACGCTAGAGTTGTTATGGGAAATTGTACGTGGTTACCGAAGGTTGTTCGGAGTCCCGGATGAGATCCTGAACGTCACGAAGAGTTCTGGAATGGTCCGGAGGTGAAGATTTATATATGAGAAATCTAGTTTCAGTCGTTGGAATGGTTTCGGGGGTTACCACTATTGTACCGAGACCACCGAAAGGTGTCCGGGGGTCCACCGTGTGGGACCACCTACCCCGGAGGACTTAATGGGCTGAATATGGGAGGGAACCAGCCCCCTAGTGGGCTGGTGCTCCCCCAAGGGCACAAGGCGCCTAGGGTTGGAAACCCTAGGGGAAGGGGGCGCCTCCCACCTGCTTGGGGGACAAGTTTCCCCCTCCTGGCCGCCGCCCCCCTCTAGATGCATCTAGGGGGGACGGCCCCCTCTTCCCTTCCCCCTATAAATAGTGGGGGGTGGGAGGGCAGCCGCACCCCTTCCCCTGGCGCAGCCCTCCCTCCTCCTACACCTCCTGCTCCTCCGTAGTGCTTGGCGAAGCCCTGCCGGAGAACCGCAAGCTCCACCACCACACCGCCGTGTTGCCGGAGCTCTCCCTCAACTTCTCCTCTCCCCTTGCTGGATCAAGAAGGAGGATACGTCCCTGGGATGTACTTGTGTTGAACGCGGAGGCCCCGTCCGTTCGGCGCATGGATCGGATCTTCCGCGATTTGAATCGCCGCGAGTACGACTCCATCAACCGCGTTCTTGTAACGCTTCCGCTTAGCGATCTTCAACGGTATGAAGATGCACTCCCTCTCTCTCATTGCTAGTATCTCCTAGATTGATCTTGGTGATACGTAGGAAAATTTTGAATTATTACTACGTTCCCCAACACTTACTTATACCATGTGTCATCTCCGTTTCCGTCGGTCGGCCGCCAGTCACCTTTATGTTGCTGAGAACCACTAATTTATACGCGACAAACATTTTGCCATTTGCCGAGTCTCCGAGAAAAGGTTCTTGGCTTACGTCACTTTGCCGACATGGTGTAAGTTGAGCCGGCTTCGCTGGATGTAACACTCGGCAAACTTTTTGCCGAGGTTTTTTCCCCTTCACCTATTTTTGATACTTGGTGTAGTATATTATTCCTGTAGTGGAGTACTATTTACTCATTTCCAGTAATGATTGAACTTACATAAGCAATGTGAAATATCATTTCTATAAGTAAAAAACCTTATAAGTAAATTCACAACAGATCACAAAATAATTTAATATTTTTTCAAGCAACTGAGGGAGCGCTATCTTACAAGATGTCATGTTTCTTTTTTAAGGGTAAATCGCTGCTTATGTCACTTCAATGATAACAAGTTCATCCCTAACAACATCACTAATAGAAACAGGAGAAACATTAAACCAAGTTTTACATAACTTTTTCGCGCATCCTTCCCTCGCAAGATTATGAGCCGCTCTGTTCGCCGATCGTCTAGATCAGATCACCCGGTGCTCATCCACACCATGAAGCAACCCCTTGATCTCCTCGACAAGGGGGGGTGAATCACAGTCTGTCCTGGCTGCTTGACTGCAACACTTGCGCCACTCCTTGATTATCGGTCTCTAGGAATAGCTTCTTCGCACCCAAATCCAAAGCTAGCTGGACCCCTCTTTTACATGCCAATAATTCTGCATGTTCAGGAACCGAGATGTTAGAGAAAAAATGGCAAGCTCCTGCTCGGAACATTCCATGGTGATGACGAATGACCCCTCCTCCACTCGCAGCTCCTCCTTCCTTCTGCAAAACATCATCAACATTCACCTTCAGTCAGTTTATCTCGGGAGGGCTCCAAGGTGTTTTTCAGAGATGATCCTACTGATCTTGTACACGGAGCATGGATCCTGACCCATTACTCAAGCAGCGCCCGAATTCTGTTAACTATAGCCCATGCTGGTTCCACCTGTCTACCCTCTCTGGTAACGTTTCGAGATAGCCACATATGATATAGACACATGATCATCACTGCTTTGTCAGCTTCCTTCTGCCATCCGAACCACTCGAGCAACTAGTTGGTGAGCTTAACATGGTCACCAACAAACTTTGGGGGAATGAACTCGCTGTTACCACCCCTATCTTCCTGAACCAGCTCCCAACATTGCCTAGCAAATGGGCACTTCCAAAACCGATGAAGAGTCGTCTCCTCTCAGTTACAAATGGCGCAGAAGATACCCTCCTTAATTTTCCGTCGATGAAGTTCAGATCCTACAGCCAAACCATTCTCATGAGTCTCCATACATGAATTTTTTTGCTTTGCCCGTAACCTCCGTATTCCATAACTCATTCCAAACCTGTCTAGCAACCACCGTAGAGGAGCAAGATGGGTTGTCCCGCTTTTGCTCTCAAAGCTGCATTTCAAGGTGATATGCCGACCGAACGATGAAGCACCCATTCTTGGTGTAATTCCATGCGTGGTAGTCGTCTCGACCCAACCCACCCACATGGATTTGGCAAATATCTTCAGCATCAGGCGGAAAGATGGCATGTTTCAAAAGACTAAGTTATCTTATATTTTCAACATGATAACATTCGACGAACCCTCAGATGGTAAGATTTCTTGTGATGAAACCAGCCCACTAGGGTTCAAGTTCCACATAGACTTGACACCGGTGCTTGCATTTTTCAGTATTTATTTTAGAATTTTCGAATTTATTTTAGACTTTTTGACGATGTTCTCTCAGTGGGAAGACCGGAAGAGACGTTCCCGATGACTACGAGACGCCTGTGATGACTCTGTTAATGTCAGTTCAGATCCGATAAAGGGCCTTTCTATTCTGTCTCGACAGGACATGTTATGCCGGCTCAGTATCTCAAAGGTGCTTATAGGGATATTCTTTTTTTGAGGGGTGCTTATAGGAATAAGATGATTGTGCGTGTGTTCGTAGAATGAGTGTTTCTGCGTGTATGTGAACATTTGTGATTGTATTGTGTTGAAAAGAAAGGCACCACAAATTCGGTTGAAAATATCAATCCCAAATATGTTCTTCTTGCATGTACAGGAAAGAATTATGCTACACGTGACGTGAGAGAGAAGTTTCTCTCGAACGCTCCTTTTGTTCCTTCCTTCCTAGCTCGCACCTCCATGCTTCACTCCCACTCTTCACCACCTCTCCCCGGCCGTCTCCACAAACGAAGCTCCTCCTCGCTGGCCGGCGCGGCACGCAGCTCTGTCGTCTCTCCCTACTCGCCAATGCCGCTCTCCCTGGCACTGCTCCTCACTCTCACCACCCTCCTCCTCCCGGCCGCAGTGGCCGCCGGCGGCAACGTCCGGCGGCTGCTCCACGAGCCGCTCTTCCCCATCGAGTGGACCCCGCCCCCGTCGCCGCCCGCTTCGGCTCCGCCCTCGCCGGGCTTCAGCTCCGACCCCTCCACGCCAGCCCCGCCCGACACGGTCGTCACCCCGGCGCCGCCGCAGCCCAGCACCGTCCCCGCCGTGGTGTCGTCCCCTGGAGGCCCCGCCCCGCGCGTCCGCGGCGGCGGAGGCACCCCCAAGGCCGCCATAGTCGTCGCGTCCGCCGCCGCCGCGGCTTTTCTCGCCCTTTTCGCCTTCGCCGCCGCGTTCCTCCTCACCGGCCGCGTTCCGCGCCACCCGGTCCAGCCACGCGTCCCCGAGCACCCCGGCGGCCATGCCCACGTCTTCGAGTCGTCGGAGCCCAACGCCGCTGTGGCCGGCCCCTCCACGGCCTCCCACTACCGCAAGGCCCGGCACGAGCGCGCGCGGCGGGGCATTTGCCACGACGTCGACACCGTCCCGAGCCCGGAGCTCCGCCCGCTCCCGCCGCTGCGGCGGGAGTCCGCCGCGGCGGCGGGCTCGTCCGAGGAGGAGGCGCCGTATTACACGCCGGGCCAGCACTCCGCGGGGTCCGGCTCCGGCGGCGCCGAGGCCCGCGGGACATGGACCGAGGCAAGCGCGTCCAGCTCCAGCGCACGCACCACCACGCCCTCGCGCCGCAGCCTCCCCAGTCTCACCAGCGACTTCTTCCCCGCGACCCCGTCCGCCGCCGCCGCCTCTGCTTCCACCACCGCGCCCCCTCCCGCTCCTCCGCCGCAACGGTCCCGCCGCACGCCGCCGGGCACCCGCTTCTCGGCGGGGACTGCCAACCCTCCGCCACCGCAGCCCCAAGCATTCAGCAACCCAATATCCATGCGCCGGTCACTCAACCCGGTCCGAGCAGAGGATCCCAGCATCGCCGTGCGTGCGGCGCCCGCCATGGCGATGATGAAAGAAACTGACGACGGGGGCAGCATGCGGACGCACGGCAATGATGGAGCCCGGCCGAGGCTGAAGCCGCTGCACCGGGAAAAGGGAGTCCGCGGCGGGAGCTCCGATGCCCCCGACATGGCCTGGGACCGGCTCAAGTCCAGCTCCTTCCAGTTAAGGATGCAGATTATAATGGCAGACCAGATGCAGGATTTTCGTGTCGTTTTGTTGGATCTCTGAATCTCACAACAGTCTTCTTGCAGGTCGGATGAGGACATGATCGAGGTGCTGGCCATGAACAGTAGGGACACATCGAGGAAAGGTGGCATGTCGACGAAGGTTAGGCCGGAGGAGAGGGTCCTCGACCCGGAGAAGGAACAGAGCATTGCCATCCTGATGCGTGCGCTGAATGTCACGCCTGATGAGGTCTCGGATGCACTCTTACATGGTGAGCAACTGTTTGCTTCTTCTGTTGCTTGATGAAATTGGTCACCAGCAAATATCTTGAAAAGAGCTCTGCGATTTGTGCATGGGATTTTTGGTTTATGTCTGGGTATGAATTTCAATTCCATTTTTGTTTTCGACATAGTTGCATGCGGCTTGGATTAAAGTTGCATAAAGAAATCTGTGCAATTCGGAGAAGCTGCACGGTTTTTTAGTCTAGAAAAAGTTGCACAAATGCTTTACTTTTGCATTTGTCTTGAAAATTTTCAAGGTGGTCCAGTTGATTATGGACCGTTTCCTTTGCGGTGATCTCATGGTGTTGTGTTACCTCCTAGGCCTAGGGGGTAATTGGTCACCTAGGTTATTTATAACGAAATATTTGTGCCTGATTTCATATATACAGATAGAACTTTTAGAAATAGAATATTTTTTTTGTGGGATAAAAATAGAACATAATTTGATCGCATGAGTTTAAATTCTATCCTTGAAAATATTACCTTGACAAAATAGTATTGGGTACAACTTGAAAACAGTAACATTTGGTTAAAACTTTGACAAGTATTCTCTCACATTATATGCTGCTATATCACATTTAAGAATTTGATGATTTAAGATCCCCATAAATTTTCATTTACAATCTAAACCCGACATGATAAAATATAAGAAAACCTATGACTGTATATCATCTAAATTTCACCTACATTTCACTGTCTATATTCTTTTGCGGGTCACTATCTAATTTCAAGTAGTAATAATCAACAAAGGTGGGGCTTCTTTCTTTAGATGTACTCAAGCCCAGTGTGGCTGTAAATTGGCCTTCAATCATGCTTCCAGTGGTGTCCAAGATGGCATGCATGATTACGGTTTGCAAGGATAATAAATATTTATAATCACCTCTCCTTTTTTTCGTTATGATGTTTTTTGCAAAGGAGGATAACCACCGGCCTCTGCATCGAGCGAATTTCTTTATGATGTATTAACGTGAATGTGCCGGTTATATTATTGATGTCCAAAACAAATAGCCTAAATCAATGGTGAGGGTTCAAAACAACACTTACCTCTCCAGAGGTAAGCTAGTCCATCTTAAAGAGCTCATGTTTTTTCCTATGCTAGTCTTCTATCTTTCTTTTCTTTATATTGCTACGGAGTTAATATTCAACAGATAAATCTCACTAAGTAGGCACACCATTTAGGAATTCTTAGAAAAAGGTCGCATTCAAATTTATAATGGCATTCCACTCCCTTTCAATAAGAATTCTTTTAATTGCCTCGTTACTCTGAGAGCTGACACTGCCATGTAAAGTTATGCAGTGTTAAAATTCTACTAACAATATTGTGTTCCTACCATCATTTTAAGTAGGTAATGGTGAATGTTTGGGGGCAGAAATTTTGGAGACTTTAGTAAAGATGGCTCCTACCAAAGAGGAAGAACTTAAACTGAGGGATTTTACTGGGGAATCATCTAAACTTGGTTCGGTGGAGTGCTTCCTTAAAGCAGTTCTTGATATACCTTTCGCCTTCAAACGAATTGACGCAATGCTATACCGAGCAAATTTTGAGAATGAAATAACGTACCTCAGAAAATGTTTTCAAACAATTGAGGTATTCCAGTTCATTTTGTACTAGTATTCTAATTGTGAATCGCCGCACTCAAGTTTCATATTGTCTTTCTGCCTGAAACCAATATGTCTTGCCTCCGGCTCCAATATGAAACTGAACTATGTCTTCCACGGTGTTCCTGGCTTACCGAGCCAAGCAAGTCTGATCATCCTTGCCCCTTTTAATTCATTTTCGTTGGTAAAACACAACAAGTTTGAATTTTGATCACCCTTGACCTTTCCACCCATCTTGAAATTTTCCCAATGGTGCATGACAAGATTATTTCTAATTTGGAGATTACCATTTTTTTTGCAGTATCATATAGTACTACCAAGGCCTGCAATGTCACTTTTTAGTGGCTGACTATTCATTTGTTTTTCAGGCAGCTTGTGATGATTTGAAAGGCAGCAGATTGTTCCTCAGAATACTTGAGGCAGTGCTGAGAGCCGGGAACCGAATGAATATCAACACAAATTGGAGCGAGCCCAAAGCTTCCAAACTCGACACGCTCCTTAAACTAGCAGACGTCAAAGGCGCCGATGGCAAAACCACCCTGCTACACTCTGCCGTGCAAGAAATCGCCCGGTCCGAAGACGAAAAATCCGATGAAATCGCAGAAAACCACATACAGTTCCGTAAGCATGGCCTGAAGGTCGTGTCCGGGCTGAGCAGCGAGCTGGGAAGCGTAAAAAAAGCAGCAACAATGGATTTCGACGTGCTGCATGGCTATGTCTCCAAGCTTGAGACCGGCGTTGGGAAGATAACATCGGTGATTCTGCTCCAGAATCAATGCAGGAAGGGGGAGAGGTTTTTCGCCGTGATGCGCGGTTTTCTCAAGGAAGCTGAGCAGGGGATCAGACAGGTCAGGGGTGATGAGAGGAAGGCCATGGAGAGAGTGAACGAGATCACCGGTTACTTCCACGGCAACGCGGCGAAAGAGGAGGCGCATCCTCTGAGGATATTCATGGTGGCGAGGGACTTCGTCGCCATTCTGGACCGTGTCTGCAGGGAGGTCAGCCAGCAGGACCGGGCGTTCGTCGGGTCCGCGAGGTCTTTCCGTGCATCGGCAACCACCCCATCGCCATTGCTGAGTATGCATGGCCAGCACGGAGGAGATGGCAACTCCGACGAAGCTACCCTCCTCGGTGTACTGGATGCTCATTTTTGAAGGAACAATGTCGCACCAATAGACGGACATATATACTGCCCATGATAGATGAAGCACATATGTAATTTCCTCTTTTTGATAAGTTTAAAGTTCAGTGCAAGTCCTGTAGTATATTTGTGGATCGTTGGAAATCTTCTGTACAAAATACATAATTACCGAGCAGTAGAATTGTTAGTACACTGTGGCAGTTTTTCACAGCCTGTGGAAAAACATCGGCGTATTACTTGCTTGCTTATATTTCATCCTTGTGACAGCTTAATGTTTTCTCCTTTTCTGAGGAGGTTAAACCCTGGCCTCTGTATCAGCCGATGCCACAACCATCATTATCAAAGTATCAAATCAAATATTCAAGTAGTTCCATGAAGGCCTAACCAGGTAAAAACTCAGTCGGTCAATAAACTGGCCAACAAAGAGTACATAACTCATACACATATTCTATTACACCGTCATCCAAACCAGTAGAACAAATTGCATGTTTCCTTTTGAGGGAACAAATGACGTATGACTGTCTGCAATTGGGTGCGTCCAGTAACCATGGACTCCCAAACGTGTTTGATTTGTGTTTCAAACGTTACAACTAGCAGCACACCTAAAGCGAACCGAGGGTAATCCCGCAAAAACAAAAGCGAACTGAGGGTAATTCAGATGAGGTTCCTTGTGGTGGAACCAGTTCACCAGGGCTCAAGTCCTAGACTTGATATTGGTGTACATATTTTTTTTGGATTTATTTCAATCGTCGACGATGTTCATTCAGTGAGAGGAGATGTTCCTGTCGATTATGAGGTGCATGTGGTGACTTCATCAATCTGAAGATTTTGTGTTGACTCGATATTTCGAAGGTGTTCATAGGATTGCGTCATAGGGGTGAGTGTATGTGCGTGTACGTGAGCATATACAATTGTACGTGTCAAGAAAAGGTAGCAAACTTAAAAAGGGATTATACATACGAATAACACCCAGCGAAGCAGTCATCATAAGGGATCACCTCCCCCCCCCCCCCCCCGCGTCGCCTGGCTCTGGCGACTCGGGGGCAAAAACCTAGCACCGCCACCACCCCTCCCCCCACCCCCTCCCATCTCGCCGCCGCCAGAGGCTTCCGCCGGCAAAGCTCGCGCTGGACCCAGGGACGGCGGCGGCGGGGCGTCTCTCTCAATCCAGGTAGCAGGGCTCGGCGACGCGAGGCCCTCTGCCGGCGGCGCATCTGGCCGTGGTCGGTGGCGGTCTCATCCGGCGCGAGCTGCCTCACGGTGGTGGTTGCGAGGCGGTGGCGGGCGGCTGTGCTGCGGCGGTGTGGCGGCCGGTGGACCTGGTGACTTGGATCTGGATCCAGCGAGCCGGTCAGGCGCGGCGTCAGCTTGCAGGTGGCGAAGGGCAAAGGAGTTGGGCGGCGCGGTGTGCGCGCACGGGCTGCATGGTCGTGCGGGGGTGCAGTCTAGCCGGTGTGGGATGCTACTTGGCGCCCATATCTGCTTTTCCTGAACTCACCCGGCCAACCGGCGTTCGTGGCCACGACCAGGGGGTCGGCGGTGGATGCCGTCGACAGAGTTTGACTACGGTGGTGGTGGGGTGTGGTTGGAGGCAAGGGCTTGAATGCTGGTGGCAGCCGACAACAACCTGACTCCGGCTGTGCAGGTGCTCGAGGTGAGCTTCTGTGTCAATGGAGCCTCATGCTAGTCCTAGTGGGGACGCTCGCCGTGGACTGGCAGGAGGGCGGGGAGGTCTCGGGCTGCAGGGCACATCGGTCAGCTTCAACGGAGATGACGGGGACGGGATGCTTCAGGCGAAAGCCTTGTGTCGATCTTGTCGGCAACGATGACGGCGACGCCTTCGAGCGCCGTTTCCCTTCTTGAAGGCGTCATCGGGAAGCTAATGTTACCCTCTTAATCGTGTGCCCCAGGCGAAAGCCTCAGATCCATCTCTGGATCGGACGACGACGGCGTCTCGATGTCGTTTCTCCCCCTTGAGGGCGTTGTTTTTGGGGGCCACTGATCCGCGGTTGGCAGCTTGATGTCTGGATTGGAGTGTTTGTTGGGTTGTTGGTGTACAGGGTGGTGGCGGTGGAAGTGATCTGTGGCGGCGACCAATCCCTTGGTCACCTCGGTGCTGATGGTTGACCTTATCTCTTGGGGGCTCGTGGCGACGATGAGGTCTCGGTGTTCGGTGCCCTTCGACGGCGTCTGAGGCTTTGTTGCCTGGCATAGTGCTTTGGTTCTCTCTATTTTTGATGGTGGCCGTGGTGTGGCCTAGAGGAGGTGCAGGGTCTGTCTCGGTGGAACATTGCCCTTCGGCACGGTCCGTAGCTCTCTTTGCCGCGACGTGGCTAGGCAGTGGGATGCCCTTCGACAGTGGTTGCGACTTCCTAGCTCTTCAAGGTGCAGAGTGATCGCAGGGCAGCCGGCAACTTCTTCTCTACGTCTTCTCGGTGACGGATCTCCTTCCGATTGATTCAACAAAGCTTGCTTCCGCTCTTCTCGTTTCAACTAGTGGTGTTGGGTGCTAAGTTCTTGGTGTTGGCTGCTTGTCGTAGCTCTTTTCTGGTTCTTCTTCTGTTCTTTCTTGTGCCTTCTTGTGTGTGTTGGTTGCTTCCTGTTGTACCTGATGTCTTATATCTTTCTCTTATATATAATGAAAATGGTTCAGGCTGGCGTAAGCCCGCCGTAGCACCGTAAAAAAAAAGCAGTCATCATAACCTTCTACTCCTTTGTGCGGGCCTCTTTTCGTTTTGCTCAACCAACCTGGCTTCGCTTTCCTTCTTTGCGTACAAGGAAAGAAAAGTGAAACATGATTACAAGGGAGTTGCACAGAAGCTCAGCCTTTTCTTTGCATTTTGCTGAGCAATAATCATTCGAAGGGATGGACATGAACATGCACAATTCCATCGCGAAACCTCGGCTTATAATGGAGACTTGATGCACGGATAATCATGCATGGGTGTGGACGACAGTTGTGGAACAAATTAAGAATGTGCTGCATTTTCTGTTACGGTTCCCACGTCCCATAAAGTGTCTGAATTATGATGTCAAGTATCATGACAAAGCTAGGCATGCTATAGGATCATAATCCGTGTTGTCTGTGGCCCTTTGGATAACTTTCCGTGGCTTCCATCTTGACAATAATTTCAGAGATCGATGAGAATGTATGGAAGCACACCGTCCGTGGGTATTATATGGTCGAGTTGGCTTACAAAGCGTAATTCTTCAATACCTTTTTTTTGCGAGGGAATTCTTCAATACCATTTAATCGTCTATGGGGCACACGATGAAAATGCTAGACGCACAGACGATTACGGGCGTTTTACAGGCCATCCTTCTAACTAATCTCTCTGCCCCCCCCCCCCCCCCCCCCCCCTTGATTTTCAGTGGGTGCGGGCCCTTCCTTCCCCTGATCTGCAATTCTACTCGTCCACGTCGACCAGTCCGTTAAACTCAGTATTAAGTCCCCGTTGATGTAGCATTACGGGGCACACGGTGTGGAAGGCTTGATCGTCGCCCAAAGTCAAGTTCTTTGCTTGCTTGACCATCCAAACGGATAGATTGAAGAAGCAACGTTGGCCAAATTGTGGCCTTTGTCCTTTATGCAAGCGGCAACTAGACCCATGGACCACCTTTCTACAAACGCCGGTTCTCTCTCCGCCTATGGGGCATGCACAAAGATTAGCTCCAATTTAGGAGCATTGCTACTTCCACTTGAAAGATTGGTGGATGGGACTTTCAGACAAATCAATTTCAAATAGAAAACGATGGCCCACCTCACCATGCTCACCATTTGTACCATTTGAAATGAAAGAAATGCACATGTCATTCGCCACAAGAAGGAAGTTAAGCTTTGGGTCACCTCAAAAGCGAAAGACATGTATCATTTGAAATGCATATGTATATGCCTCCTTCGACGGTTCTACTGGCCAACATCAAGAAGGAAGTTAAGCTTTGGGTCACCTAGAAGGCTAAAAGATTGGGAAACATGATGCCGAGAGAGTAATGACCTACTGTTTTTGGGGTGTTTTAACACAAACTAAACTCTATTTCTCTCCTTAATTAATTAATGAGGCAAAAAAATTGCCTCCGTTTAGAACAAAAAATACTGTGTTGTTAAAGCTCCTTTGTTTAGCCATCAAAATCAAATATATTTTCCAAAACCAAAGGTTTATTAATTGACTTGAATTTGCACAACTTTTTTCTTCTTCTTTTTTGCGGGGATTGCACAACTTTTTTCTACCCCGTAACAAGCTTCAACTCGCTCAACTCAAATATATTTTCCAAAACCAATTGCTATTTCACATCTAGATGTGAAATACTTAGCTCACATCTTTGTCTTCAACCATCAAATTGTATGTGCTTTAAATCTCGCGCAAAATTGATCATGTCCCAATTTTGTTGCACCCTCGTGTCAGCCCTATCTTTTCTTTGTCACGTGTCCGATGTCCCGTTTGTTTATGTCAGCCCATTCTCACGTTTCGTTTTTGCATGGCCTGTATATGTCGTTGTTTGTAGAATGTGGCCCATTTATCTTTTTTTTGTCCGCTTTCTTGTGCATTTTTTATGGGCTGTTTGCTTTTTTTTTCTCTTTTCTCCTTTTTTCCTTTTTCATTTTCTTTCTTTTTTGTTGTGGTCCGTCCTGAGTGTGTATACAAACAATTTTGTCTTTTTTTTTTCATTTTTCTTTTTTGCTACTCTTCTTCTCTTCACTTCTTTTTCATTTTCAATCTATGATATTTTAGTACGAAATTGCTATCTTTATATCTACGTGTAATATACTTACCTCACATCTAACCTCTCAACCATATGATCAAGTGCTAGAAGATTCATACTGAGAAACAGTAGCCCATGTACGCCCACATTTATTCTCCAGGACATTTTTTGTTTTTCCTGTCGCTGGCCTGGTTGTCTGTTCTTTATTAGGCTGCAAATAAAACAATTATGTAGTGTCCAGGTCCATGAGTCCGTCCGCAAGCGCGCCTCTCTTGCTTTGCCTTTCACGCGATCTAGTACCCCTTCTTGTTTTGATTCACGTCGGTCTGGCCGGTTGGGTTGTACCATTATGAATTTTTCCAATAGCTAAAATTGTTTATTCGATTTTCCTGCTGCAGGCCTGGTTATTTGTGTTTTATTGGGCTGCACATAAAATAATTTTATATTGGCTTGATTGCCTGTGTTTTTTTGGAGCGTTGTTTATTTTTCATAGCGCAAAATTGGCAGTGGAAATTCTTTTGTCTCTATCATTTCTTTTTCACTCTTACAAACATTTTTTACATCGAACGTGTCCTTTTTGGTTTTTTTAAGAGTAAAACATTCTTGATTTTTGCACTTTCAAATTGAAAGTAACAGGCATGTATGTGTATTGAAATCTAAAATTTGTGTTCCTATATTTTAGACAACATTTTTTCCTAGAGTTTGCTCTGCTTTTTTGTTTGCTAGTAGTTACTTAGTCTCTTTTTATATTTCCTTCTTTTTCTTGTTTTTCTTATTTCTTATTTCATTTTCCTGTTCTTTTTCCTTTTCTACTTTTTATGTTTGAAGTCATGCATTAAAAAAGATATGAATTGTTTTGTAGTTGTGAGTTGTATGTCCATCATCAAACACGCACTTGTAAGTGTTGTCATTGCTCCACAACTGCACATTTCTGATGCGACTGCAAATTAATGAACAGATATAATTTGTTTGGAGGGTTGATGCATGACTTCTAGTAGACACACAACTGTAAGCTACCCAACTACAACTGCACGTCTTTAACATGACCACAGTTTTGTATGAACAGATCAAAGTATTTGTTGATGTTCAGTTGCATGTCCATCATTAGACACACAATTGTAAATGTCGACCCGCCTCGCAACTTTGTCCTGTTTTTCTTTCAGACTTTCTGATTGTTTCTTATTTATTTTGTCTTTCATTTTTTTATTTTTTTCAAATTCGTGAATACAATTTTTGCGAATATTTTAATAAATTTTGGAAAATATTTTTTTAGTTTTGTGAATACCTTCTATATTTGTGCATATTTTTTTGTACGGGATTGCTAAATCACATCTAGATGATTTTTAACGATGTCTCATGTAAGTTTGCCACCGTTCATTTAGTTTCTATATTTTTTTGCAAGCGCTCGAACCCCTGATTCGCTAGTCGTCGTTTGGTTGTCGCGCATCCTTATGTTGGCCTGTTGGCCTTCATTTTTATCGGCCCATTATCACGGCGTGTTGGCAGCCTGTTTTGTGTGTTGTTTCTAGACCTCGATATACAATTGAAAGGTACGTGACAATGGAGCTCTATAGCAGTAGTTGGCTTTCCAATTCATTTCGCAAATGGTATTCTAGTTTTGTGTAATTGTTGAGTTGCAAGTCCACCCTTGACTCGTAACTAGGATCGTATGTTTGTTTCATCCTAGATGCAGGTCCACCCCTGCCTCGCAATTAGGCTCGTAGTTTCGTAGTTGTCTCAGTTGCAAGCCCCCCCCCTCCGACTCGGAGCTAGATGCGTAGTTTATTTCATCCAAGTTGCAAGCCCACCTGACTCACAACTCGGTTTGTATTTTTTTTCATCCTAGTTGCAAGTCGACCCTTGACTCGCAATCGAGCTCGTAGTTTTGTAGTTGTCCGAGTTGCAAGTCTACTCTCAACTCGCAAAATGGGCTCATAGTTGTCCAGTTGCAAGCCCACCCTCGACTCCAAAATGGGCATGTGTTTTGTTTTTCATCCCAGTTGCAAGTCCATGCTTCTCGCAATTGGGCTCGTAGTAGGTTATTGTTCCAGATGCAGCCCACCCCGACTTCAAATGGTAATCGTAGTTTGGTGTAGTTATCCCAATTGCAAGCCTGCCCTTGACTTGCAATTAGGACCGTAGTTTGTTTCATCCTAGTTGCAAGTCCATCCTTGACTTGCAACTTAGCATGCGGTTTCGTAGTTATCCTTGTTGCCAGTCCACCCTCGACTTGTAACTGATATCGTGGTTTTGTGTAGTTGTCCCAATTGCAAGTCCACAATCCGCTTGCAACTTGGCTATAGGTTTTTTCATCCTAGTTACAAGTTCGACCTCGACTTGTAACTAGGCCCGTAGTTTCTCTATTCTAGTTGCAAGCCCACCCATGACTCGCAACTCGGTATGTGTTTTTTTTTCATCCAAGTTGCGGGGCCACTCTTGAATCGCAATTGGGCCTTAGTTTATTTCACCCCATTTGGAAGTCGGCCATTGACTTGCAATTGGGCTCGTAGTTTTGTAGTCATCCTACTTGCAAGTCCACCCTCGACTAACAACTGGGCTCACAGTTGTTAGCTGAGAGTGGACGGGCTCGTAGTTGTATGAGTTGCAAGCCCACCACTTGACTCACAACTGGAGCCGGTGTTTTTGTTTTTCATCACAGTTACAAGTCCACCCTTGACACGCACTTAGTGTGACGCCCTCGATTCAATCGTACACTAATCATACACGCAAATGTGTACGATCAAGATCAAGGACTCACGGGGAGATATCACAACACAACTCTAAACACAAACTAAAATAATACAAGCTTTATATTACAAGCCAGGGGCCTCGAGGGCTCGAATACATAAGCTCGAATACACAAGATTCAACGGAAGCAACAATATCTGAGTACAGGCATGAGTTAGACAAGTTTGCCTTAAGAAGGCTAGCACAAAAGCAACATCGATCGAAAAGGCAAGGCCTCCTGCCTGGGAGCCTCCTAACTACTCCTGGTCGTCGGCGGTCTCCACGTAGTAGTAGGCATCGACGGTGGCATCTGGCTCCTAGGCTCCGACATCTGGTTGCATCAACCGGAAAGAAGGAGAAAGGGGGAATCGGGGAAGCAAAGCAACCGTGAGTACTCATCCAAAGTACTCAGCAAGCAAGGATCTACACTACATATGCAACATTATCAAAGAGAGGCTGTATATGTGGACTGGGCTGCAGAAATGCCAGAATAAGGGGGGAGAGCCTAGTCCTATCGAAGACTAGCATCTTCAACATCTTCCGCGGTCTTGCAGCATTAGAAGAGTACAGATCAACATAATGTAAAGTAGTAGTAGTGTTATCAACCTCGGCCAGAGATCCTTTCTCGACTCCCTGCGAGAAAGCAATCCCAGAGCCATACTATCCAGTTCTCATCTCCATTTCTCATATCCATTTCTCATCTCAGGTATCCAGTTCTAGTTGTATCGATCGGGATACAACTCCAAGTGTCCGTTACCGTAGGACAGGCTATCGATAGATGTTTTCTTCCCTGCAGGGGTGCACCAACTTACCCACCACGCTCGATTAACTATGGCCGGACACACTTTCCTGGGTCATGCCCGGCCTCGGCCAAACAATACGCCGCAACCTGACCTAGGCTTAATAGAGAGGCCAGCACGCCGGACTAAACCTATGCCCCCAGGGGTCATGGGCAATCGCCCCGGGAACTCCTGCATGTTGCGAGGGCCGCCGGTGAGCAGACCTAGCTACCTCCTTCAACAAGGCAGGTGCTTACGCAGTCCAACCCGGCGCGCGCCGCTCAGTCGCTGACGTCTATTAAGCTTCGGCTGATGCATACGACGCAGAACGCCCATACTATGCCCACGTGATGGTTAGTGCTATCAGGCCAGAGGCCCCTCGGATCAAATATCCAAACCGTAGTGGATTAGGAACGTGTGGTAACAAGCAAAGACTCACGAAAGATGTGACCCCGTTGCCCCGTCTCGAGGACTTGCGGCAAGGGCTAGGAATGCCCGGCCACGCCTCGTAATTATCTCGCGAGCACCCTCCAGGTCGAACCGACTCCTCATCACTCGCAAATATGCTCGCGCGGGTACCCCTCAGGGCTGACCCGTCTTTAGTAACAGGGTTCAGTGTAAAGTCATAGTAACCATAGTAACCGTGTGTCCAAACATCAAGGGGAAAACCCGAGGAATCACCCCCGGTGAATTCCACTCGATGTAATCATGAAGGTGAACGTAAGAGGAACCACCCCCGAGGTTCACACTTGAGGGGTTGCACGACAGAGTCGTATCGGAAGTGGTTAAGGCGGAATCACCCCCGATGACCACGACCGAATAGCTACACTACAGGGTTAACATCAGAAGTGATGTAGAGGTCTCACCCTCGGCACTCGATAGTAACCCAGTAGTGTCGAGCAACTAAGGGGAAAGTGATGTGCGGTGCCGGGGCCTGGTCTTCGATCCCGTTGATCGGGTCTTCAATGATGAAGCAGGGGCAACAAGGACAAGGTGGGGGGTCACTGATGGATCACTAACCAACCTATACTAAGCAGTTTAGGATAAGCAGGTAGGTAACAATGAGCAGGTTAGAAAAGCAGGCTATGCATGAGAATAGGAGCAAACAATAACCGTAGAAAAATCTAATGCAAGCATGAGAGAATGGAATGGGCGATATCGGGATGATCAAAGGGGGGGGCTTGCCTGGAAGCTCTGCTGAAAAGGAAGAAGTGTCGTCGTCGACGTAGCCGATCTCACGGGCAGCATCAGTCTCGGGGTCTACCGGAGAGAAGAGGGGGAAGAAACAATAAATATAAAGCAAACATAGCATCACAAAGCATAACATGACGAAAAGCAGAACTAGGGGTGTTCTAACGCAGTACTACGCGTTGCAGACGGAGAGGGAAAACATCCGGAGGGTTTTCCGGTGTTTGGCGTTTTCCGGACAAAGGAAAAGAGGGGGAAAGTTCCATGTTCAGCATGCTAGGGGCATGTGACAGATGGACGGAAAGCGTATTCGGGATCATTGGATTTTTCTGAGCAACTTTCATGTAGAAAACATTTTCATCCGAGTTACGGATATTTTTCTATGATTTTTCAAAGATTTAAACAATTTCTGGGATTATCTTTAACTCAAAAATGGACTTATTGCGCCAACATGATGTCATGCTGATGTCAGCAGAGTCAACAGTCAACTCTGACTAGGTTGACTGGTCAATGGGGCAGTGGGGCCCATCTGCCATTGACTGGGCTTAACTAATTAACAGCTTAATTAGTTAAAAAGTTAATTAGGTTAATTAACAGGATTGATTAAGTAATTGTTTTTAACTAATTAATTAATTATTATTATTATTTTTAAAATATATATTTTTAAAAAAATTAAAGGGCGTTGGGCCCATAAGTCATTGGCCCAGCGGGCTACCGGGTGGTGGATGCGGGTGCCTGGGCATGGGCGTCCACCCGAACACGCACATGCGTGATGGAGGGCGCCGGCGGAGGCCATGGCCTCGACGAGGAGCTGGCGAGGGCGGTCCCTGGTGGGGGCTCTGGCGGTGGCGGGGCTAGCAGGGGCACAGCCGTCGGAGGCGGTGGAGGTAGGCGCCCGCGGTGGAGCGAGGCAGGGCGGCAGCGTGAGGTAGGACAGGGGCGCCCGGCGGGAGGCAGCACGGGTGGAGCAGCAGGGGAGGCTACGGCGACGCGAGCCACGGCAGGTGCGAGCGCTCCGGTGAGGAGGCCGCGGTTCCAAGGCGGCAGCGGGTGGTCAGCGCAGTAGCAGCAGTAGAACAGGAGGCGGCGGGCACACGCGCAGGTGGCCGGAGGCGCTGCGAGCGGCAAGGGGCATGGGGCGCGCGCGGGGGCGAGCAAGTGGAGGCCGGGGTGTGCGCGGTTGTGGCCTGGGGCGCACGACAGGCGAGCGAGGACGGCGCGTGCGTAGGCGGACGGCGGGGCGCGCGTTGCGCGGCACGGGGGTCGAGCGAGCGCGGGAGGAGGAGAGGACGGGGCCTCACCGGCGTGGCCGTAGGGTCAAGGGCAGCGGGTGTCGAGGAGGAGGATGGGGACGACGTGCGTGGCGCCTGCGATGGCGAACGACTTCGGCGTGAGGGCGCTCGGGAGCTGCATCAGCGGCGACGGTGGCTAGAGCTAGACGCGGGGTAGGAGAGTTGACGAGGCGGTCCGGCAGGGAGCTGGCGCCGGTGAGGAGGTGGTGGGACGAGGCAGCGATGGTGGGTGCCAACGGCGTCGAGGGCGGGGCGAACGGCGGCGAGCGTAGGGGCGCTGCCCTGATCTGGATCGGGATGAGGGGAGAGACGAGGGAGGGAGTGAGGGGGATCTGGGCTAGGGTTTGGTGGTGGGGAGGCCTAAGTAGGCCGCGATTGGGCCGGCTGGCCAGTTAGGCCACGTGGGTCGGCCAACTAGGCCGTCTGGCCCAGGAGGGGGAGTTGTTTTCCTTTTTTTATTTGTTTTTCTTTTCCAGCAGCATTTTGCCTTTTCTTTTAGCCACTAATGACTTTGCAAAATTATGCCACTGGCTAAAACAATTCCAAAGAATTATTGTGCACTGCCACAAAGAGTTTGGGGCCTTCAGGAGTTGTCCAAGCATTTTTAGAAAATGAAAAGGACGTCTTAAATACTGCTGGACCAGATAATAAATTCCCAGGGGCAATTTGGGAATTCCAAAAATGTTGGCTTCAACATGACAAATATCTAGGGATTATTTGCCATAGGATGAACTATTTTATTTGCATGAAAGAAGAAGCAAATATTTGACATGCAATTTGAATTTGAATTTGAAGCAGATTTTGGACAAGTGGCATTTTGGCATGATGATCATGATGACATGACCTTCATTAGGGGGAGATTACTGTAGTGTGATGCTGGGGATGTTACAAATCTCCTCCACTACAAGAAATCTTGTCCCGAGATTTAAGTGGGGAAGTAAAGAGTAACTTCGGGTGAACTGACCCTTACAGGGTGAATTAGCTGGTGAACAATGCAGGGAATGTGACAGAAGTATCTCTCGAGTTGAAATTTAAGAAAACGTCGAGAGCAAAATATGAAGGTACAATAAGAAGTTTCAAGCGAATGGACAAACGATCGATACCTGAACAGAGTGTGAGAAGGGTTCAGAGCATCGAGAATAGACCATCTCTCGGAGGGTGGCTCGCGATAACACACAAAGCCAAGAGCATAAGATACTTCGGCACCAAGGTTGTACAGGAGAGTCAGGCTTCGATCCTGTGGAACATTGGGTTATGAGCCCACCATGTGGGTTAAAAGTAGAAGGGGGCCGATAGCAAGGCATGCCAGATGATAGACTGCCAGTTATGTTGGCATCAACGTTGGTACCAAGGGCGAGGGACGAAGAGAACCATTTTCCTGCTCGCAAGGCGAGGCGGACCAATAGGCAAAGTTCTCGTCCATCGGTGGTTACCGAAATGTCATCAATACCAGTAACAGAGTCTTACTGACTGTGTTGTACACCGAGGTGTTTACATAAGCAGGGAAATACCTCTGCTCGGATAAGTTAGATCACAAGAAACGTTAAACAAACCAATGGAAAGGAAAATATGATTATCAAATCAAACAACCCAATGGAAAGGAAGATGTGTTTACACATAAAAGTTGGGAGTATATCCTTCCCAAGGAAAAGCGGAGCAGGACATACATGATAGGACAGCAAGTTCAAAAGCATTTAGATAATGGGGAGAGGGAAGAATCATGATATTACCCATACAACGGTGTGAGGGTAATTGAACGAGAAACATTTTGTATTATGCTTCCGATGTTCTTGTTGATATTCGGAATACCACAGTCATGCTTCAATGCAGCAATGATATGGTGTCAAGTAAGGATGGGGTTCGAAGATCTCAAGAGATACCGAGAAACAAATTCCAAGATACCTCAGAACATAAGGAATAACCAAGCACAACTAGGGCTTTGTTGGCAGAAAGTCAAGATGTCATCGATGATATCACAAATCATCGAGGGGCAGGGATGGTATTTCTAGCCATGAATTCAATTGACATCTCTGAAGCAGCCAAAGTGTTGATGGTGATCATGACAAATTTTGTCGAGAGACTCTATGAAGATGCCATCGAGCAGAAAGGGAAGGATAAAGTGAAAGGCTATGATAACCACGGATTCGACACAAGCTCGAAGTCAAGCTTGTTGTTCGAGGTGAAATGATAAGATGAGGAAGATCGACGTAAGCTTAGCTCATCGTCGGAAGTTGCTCCGGGCATAAGGACCAGGTAGCACAGTTAAAAGTTGACACGATAAAAATATAGCCGATCAGGCTAGGAATGATGTGATGGGGTATAAAACTTCCCAGTATCAAGTACTAGGTGTAATGCCAGAAGGTAAATCGAAGTAGAGATTGGACGGGGGAAATGATTTGCAGAGGATAAGTATTTTAACTTATCTAGTAAATGGAATCAAGGAAGAAATATGGTCGGAACCACGATTGCAAAGGATCAATTCATGGATACAAGATGAGCTTGTACCAAAGAAATAATTATTTTTACGAGCAGCTTCCATGATAAGTTCTACATCAAGTCCATGGGCATGAACACAAAGGTTCAAGGTCGACTCCCACTTCTTCAATGCATAACCTTCCATTCACTTCTCGTTTCGAAAGTAGTATTAGTGTTGATAGTTTTACCTGGTGAAATACCAGATGGGTATGACCCGTGAAATCCTTCGGGTTCACAAAGATTAGGGAAGGCATAGGTTCAACCCAGTGGGGCATCTTAGGAACATATACCACAAACCTTAAGAGTAGGAAAGCACAATCTCGAAAGCAGAGCATGGTTGACAAAACAGGGGATACATTTTACCAAAGGCATTATGTATCAGGGGAAGAACTCACAAGGATTTTAAATATGTGGAGCTGTTGGATAATAATCCACCAAAGGATATGGTCGTCCACAAGGGATCTGATGTGAGCATCGGTACCCAACCAGAAGAAGAAATAATGCAGAGGCATCGGATTTTGGAAATATCTGATAATTCCAAAGCTTAAATGCAAAGGAATTATGATTTCCAATTTGGGGGATCAGAAGCATATGCTCTAATCAAAAGATAAGCAAGTAGAATAGACATAGACCGATAATCATTCAAGGTTTGATTTGCCGAGAACCAGCTCATGTCCGGAGTGGAGTCTGAGCCAGAAGGATAAATAATTACTAGGGGATAACTAATGAATGTGTGCATTCACGCACATGTCGAATCAATAGGATAAGAATGACAATCTCAAAGGAGTTTAATAAACATTGTTAGACATATGGAATTAACCATAATGCAAGACGATAAGGAAGAACAGAAGCAATAGGCTACTGAGGATTATTGGAAGATCGAATAGTATTCCAAAGAATTGTGTGAGACATATGAACAACTGGGGATGAACGGATCTCGGTTAAGTGAATTATCCGCAGTGCCAAAAGAAGCCACAAAGCAGAAGGCACAAAGGATTCTCGGAACAACGGAGAATACTAGGGGCATCTTGTAATAACAGGAGCAACTAGGGATGGAAGTGTGAACGGCGAGGGTACGCAGTTATCCCTGAGGATTCAACGGTGTTAAGGGATTGTAAAAGAAATGAACACAAGATCTCGGGAGTAGATCGGAGAGTATCTTCGAAGTCTTCTGGTGAAGCAGGTAACCATCCGGAATGAAGGGGCTCTCCGAGGAAAGTCATTACCAGAACCTAGTGTTAGAGTTAGCAAAATTATTTAACCCGAATAGAAGAGAGATCAAAGTCCCAGAGTGTAGATGAGGAGTAAAAGATCCTAATACCACCCAATGGCGACGTGGGCCCGTAAGACACGCGGCCATGTTAGTAAAAGTTTTTCAGTGACTAGACTCAACTTCGGCCAAGGAGTTGGAAAGGGGGCTACCTACAGGCAGTCGGCTCTGATACCAACTTGTGACGCCCTCGATTCAGTCGTACACTAATCATACACGCAAATGTGTACGATCAAGATCAAGGACTCACGGGGAGATATCACAACACAACTCTAGACATAAATTAAAATAATACAAGCTTTATATTACAAGCCAGGGGCCTCGAGGGCTCGAATACATAAGCTCGAATACACAAGAGTCAACGGAAGCAACAATATATGAGTACAGATATGAGTTAGACAAGTTTGCCTTAAGAAGGCTAGCACAAAAGCAACATCGATCGAAAAGGCAAGGCCTCCTGCCTGGGAGCCTCCTAACTACTCCTGGTCATCGGCGGTCTCCACGTAGTAGTAGGCATCGACGGTGGCATCTGGCTCCTGGGCTCCGACATCTGGTTGCATCAACCAGAAATAAGGAGAAAGGGGGAAAAGGGGAAGCAAAGCAATCGTGAGTACTCATCTAAAGTACTCAGCAAGCAAGGATCTACACTACATATGCAACATTATCAAAGAGAGGCTGTATATGTGGACTGGGCTGCAGAAATGCCAGAATAAGGGGGGAGAGCCTAGTCCTATCAAAGACTAGCATCTTCAACATCTACCGCGGTCTTGCAGCATTAGAAGATTACAAATCAACATAATGTAAAGTAGTAGTAGTGTTATCAACCTCGGCCAGAGATCCTTTCTCGACTCCCTGCGAGAAAGCAATCCCAGAGCCATACTATCCAGTTCTCATCTCCATTTCTCATATCCATTTCTCATCTCAGGTATCCAGTTCTAGTTGTATCGATCGGGATACAACTCCAAGTGTCCGTTACCGTAGGACAGGCTATCGATAGATGTTTTCTTTCCTGCAAGGGTGCACCAACTTACCCACCACGCTCGATTAACTCCGGCCGGACACACTTTCCTGGGTCATGCTCGGCCTCGGCCAAACAATACGCCGCAACCCGACCTAGGCTTAATAGAGAGGCCAGCATGCCAGACTAAACCTATGCCCCCAGGGGTCATGGGCCATCGCCCCGGGAACTCCTGCATGTTGCGAGGGCCGCCGGTGAGCAGACCTAGCTACCTCCTTCAACAAGGCAGGTGCTTACGCAGTCCAACCCGACGCGCGCCGCTCAGTCGCTGACGTGTATTTAGCTTCGGTTGATGCATACGACGCAGAACGCCCATACTATGCCCACGTGATGGTTAGTGCTATCAGGCCAGAGGCCCCTCGGATCAAATATCCAAACCGTAGTGGATTAGGAACGTGTGGTAACAAGCAAAGACTCACGAAAGATGTGACCCCGTTGCCCCGTCTCGAGGACTTGCGGCAAGGGCTAGGAATGCCCGGCCACGCCTCGTAATTATCTCGCGAGCACCCTCCAGGTCGACCCGACTCCTCATCACTCGCAAATATGCTCGCGCGGGTACCCCTCAGGGCTGACCCGTCTTTAGTAACAGGGTTCAGTGTAAAGTCATAGTAACCATAGTAACCGTGTGTCCAAACATCAAGGGGAAAACCCGAGGAATCACCCCCGGTGAATTCCACTCGATGTAATCATGAAGGTGAACGTAAGAGGAACCACCCCCGAGGTTCACACTTGAGGGGTTGCACGACAGAGTCGTATCGGAAGTGGTTAAGGCGGAATCACCCCCGATGACCATGACCGAATAGCTACACTACAGGGTTAACATCAGAAGTGATGTAGAGGTCTCACCCTCGGCACTCGATAGTAACCCAGTAGTGTCGAGCAACTAAGGGGAAAGTGATGTGCGGTGCCGGGGCCTGGTCTTCGATCCCGTTGATCGGGTCTTCAATGATGAAGCAGGGGCAACAAGGACAAGGTGGGGGGTCACTGATGGATCACTAACCAACCTATACTAAGCAGTTTAGGATAAGCAGGTAGGTAACAATGAGCGGGTTAGAAAAGCAGGCTATGCATGAGAATAGGAGCAAACAATAACCGTAGAAAAATCTAATGCAAGCATGAGAGAATGGAATGGGCGATATCGGGATGATCAAAGGGGGGGCTTGCCTGGAAGCTCCGCTGAAAAGGAAGAAGTGTCGTCGTCGACGTAGCCGATCTCACGGGCAGCATCAGTCTCGGGGTCTACCGGAGAGAAGAGGGGGAAGAAACAATAAATATAAAGCAAACATAGCATCACAAAGCATAACATGACGAAAAGCAGAACTAGGGGTGTTCTAACGCAGTACTACGTGTTGCAGACGGAGAGGGAAAACATCCGGAGGGTTTTCCGGTGTTTGGCGTTTTCCGGACAAAGGAAAAGAGGGGGAAAGTTCCATGTTCAGCATGCTAGGGGCATGTGACAGATGAACGGACAACGTCGGGATCATTGGATTTTTCTGAGCAACTTTCATGTAGAAAACATTTTCATCGAGTTGCGGATATTTTTCTATGATTTTTCAAAGATTTAAACAATTTCTGGGATTATCTTTAACTCAAAAATGGACTTATTGCGCCAACATGATGTCATGCTGATGTCAGCAGAGTCAACAGTCAACTCTGACTAGGTTGACTAGTCAATGGGGCAGTGGGGCCCGTCTGCCATTGACTGGGCTTAACTAATTAACAGCTTAATTAGTTAAAAAGTTAATTAGGTTAATTAACAGGATTGATTAAGTTAATTGTTTTTGACTAATTATTTATTTATTATTATTTTTAAAATATATATTTTTTAAAAAATAATAAAGGGCGTTGGGCCCACAAGTCATTGGCCCAGCGAGCTACCGGGTGGTGGATGCGGGCGCCTGGGCATGGGCGTCCGCCCGAACACGCACATGCGTGATGGAGGGCGCCGGCGGAGGCCATGGCCTCGACGAGGAGCTGGGGAGGGCGGTCCCCAGCAGAGGCTTTGGCGGTGGCGGGGCTAGCAGGGGCACGGCCGTCGGAGGCAGTGGAGGTAGGCGCCCGCGGTGGAGCGAGGCGGGGCGGCAGCGTGAGGTAGGACAGGGGCGCCCGGCGGGAGGCAGCACGGGTGGAGCAGCAGGGGAGGCTACGGCGACGCGAGCCACGGCAGGTGCGAGCGCTCCGGTGAGGAGGCCGCGGTTCCAAGGCGGCAGCGGGTGGTCAGCGCAGTAGCAGCAGTAGAACAGGAGGCGGCGGGCACACGCGCAGGTGGATGGAGGCGCTGCGAGCGGCAAGGGGCATGGGGCGCGCGCGGGGGCGAGCAAGTGGAGGTCGGGGCGTGCGCGGTTGTGGCCTGGGGCGCACGACATGTGATGAAGCTATGTACCTACGGTAGGGTCATAGGCCTGTCCAAGATACCCTCCCCAAGGACATCACCCTAAAACCAGAAGCATTCGAAGAAGAATCATCATCCACTCGACCATGAAGCGTTCCACTCGGAAGACTTGAAGTCACTCGACCATGAAGACTGTCACTCGACCGCCAGAAGATCTAAAGCCACTCCGTACTGCAACGGTCGGTCATTACGTCGTAGCTTTAATGGTCATTGTGTCTCTTTATTACTAGCGTTACCAGTAACGCCCCCGTCTTGATGTACCTTAAATCCCTTGTAACGTGGGTTGGCTGGGGTCCTGGCGCACTCTATATAAGCCACCCCCCTCCACATGCATAAGGGTTCGCACCCCCTGTAACACACACGCATATAATCCAGTCGACCGCCTCCGGGCACCGAGACGTAGGGTTGTTACTTCCTCAGAGAAGGGCCTGAACTCGTAAAACCCGTGCATACAACTTCTCCATCGCTAGCATCTTGCCTCTACATACCTACCCCCATTCTACTGTAAGACTTAGAACCACGACAGTTGGCGCCCACCGTGGGGCCGGTGTCTTAGCGACTTGTTGGAGAAGTTGCAATTTTTCCGATCCCCATCAGCATGGTTTCAGGCGGAGGATTGGCCGAAGGCCGCGAGATCCATTTCGGCGCGCTCGTGTTCATCGCCGACGACTCCGCTTGGCTTCAGGAGGCTCCACTCGACGTGAAGGCGCTCCCCGTCAGTGGGGCAACGCACTTTCGCGTGTGTGTCCGCGGTGTCCTTCTGCGGCAGTCGTCGACCCAGTATCGGTCGGCTTCCGTGGCGTCTTCATCCCCTGCTGCTCGCCGGCGTAAGCGTTCTGGTCGGTCGCGGCTCCAGCGGTGGGTGAGGCACGCGGTGGCTCGCCAGTCGGCCACACCACAATTCGCGGCAATCGAGCCCGACGAAACTCTCTACGGCCTGTTCGACCTGTCGACTGGCTCCGTCGAGACTGCATCTGAGTGCGACAGCAGTGACCCTGCGGCGGAAGTCTTGATGGTCAACGGACCACGCAGTCCACCCGGCTTCCCCCGCGACGACGGTGGTGATGGCGGCGGCGACCCATCGCGTCTACACGAGGAGTACCGCCCCGAGCCCCTCTCTTCGCAGCAGAGGGAAGAGCTGTTGGAAATATTCCCTAGAGGCACTAATAAAATGGTTATTATTGTATTTCCTTGTTCAAGATAATTGTCTATTGTTCATGCTATAATTGTATTAACTGGAAACCGTAATACATGTGTGAATACATAGACCACAACATGTCCCTAGTAAGCCTCTAGTTGACTAGCTCGTTGATCAATAGATGGTTATGGTTTCCTGACCATGGACATTGGATGTCATTGATAACGGGATCACATCATTAGGAGAATGATGTGATGGACAAGACCCAATCCTAAGCATAGCACAAGATCGTGTAGTTTGTTTGCTAAGAGTTTTTCTAATGTCAAGTATCGTTTCCTTAGACCATGAGATTGTGCAACTCCCGGATACCGTAGGAATGCTTTGGGTGTACCAAACGTCACAACGTAACTGGGTGGCTATAAAGGTGCACTACAGGTATCTCCGAAAGTGTCTGTTGGGTTGGCACGAATCGAGACTGGGATTTGTCACTCCGTGTGATGGAGAGGTATCTCTGGGCCCACTCGGTAATGCATCATCATAATGAGCTCAATGTGACTAAGGAGTTAGCCACGGGATCATGCGTTACGGAACGAGTAAAGAGACTTGCCGGTAACGAGATTGAACGAGGTATTGGGATACCGACGATCGAATCTCGGGCAAGTAACATACCGATAGACAAAGGGAATTGTATACGGGATTGATTGAATCCCCGACATTGTGGTTCATCCGATGAGATCATCATGGAACATGTGGGAGCCGATATGGGTATCCAGATCCCGCTATTGGTTATTGGCCGGAGAGGTGTCTCGGTCATGTCTGCATGGTTCCCGAACCCGTAGGGTCTACACACTTAAGGTTCGGTGACGCTAGAGTTGTTATGGGAAATAGTATGTGGTTACCGAAGGTAGTTTGGAGTCCCGGATGTGATCCCGGACGTCACGAGGAGTTCCGGAATGGTCCGGTGGTGAAGATCGATATATTGGATGAAGGGTATTGGAGTCCGGAAGTGTTCCGGGGGTACCAGGCTATGGCCAGCATGACCGAAAGGTGTTTCGGGAGCCCCAGCAAGTGTTGGAGGGCCTCATGGGCCAAAGGGGAAGGGGCAAACCAGCCCACTAAGGGGTGGTGCGCCCCCCACACCCTTTCCCACGTTACTTGGGGAGGTGGGGCGCCTCCACCTGGCTTGGGAGGCAAGCCTCCACCTGCTTGGCTTGGGGGGCAAGTCTCTCTAGGATTTTCCCTAGGGAGATCCAATCTGCTTGGCCGCCGCCCCCTAGGGGAAACCCTAGGGCGCCTTCCCCTCTCCCCTTGCCCCTATATATAGTGGAGGGGTGGGAGGGCAGCCGCACCTCTTCCCTGGCGCAGCCCTCCCTCCTCATACACCTCCTCCTCCTCCTCCGTAGTGCTTAGCGAAGCTCTGCCGGAGAACCACGAGCTCCATTGCCACCACGCCGTCGTGCTGCTGGAGTTCTCCCTCAACTTCTCCTCTCCCCTTGCTGGATCAAGAAGGAGGAGACGTC
The DNA here is from genome assembly GCF_002575655.3 of Aegilops tauschii subsp. strangulata. Classification (NCBI taxonomy): domain Eukaryota; kingdom Viridiplantae; phylum Streptophyta; class Magnoliopsida; order Poales; family Poaceae; genus Aegilops; species Aegilops tauschii. Next base: position 433,436,513 of record NC_053035.3, read on the forward strand.
CCCGGACTGTACGTGTGTTGAACGCGGAGGCGCCGTCCGTTCGGCGCTAGATCGGATCTTCCGCGATTTGAATCGCCGCGAGTACGACTCCATCAACCGCGTTCTTGTAACGCTTCCGCTTAGCGATCTTCAAGGGTATGAAGATGCACTCCCTCTCTCTCATTGCTAGCATCTCCTAGATTGATCTTGGTGATACGTAGGAAAATTTTGAATTATTGCTACATTCCCCAACAGAGCTTCGCCGCCGTAACATGGATGCACTTCACACTCCTATCGTTGGAGAAACCCCCGAGGCCCGGGCCTTAGAGGAGGTGCGCCTGGCCAACTTGGCTGAGTGCACTCGACTGGAGAACCTCTAGCACGCACTCGACGATCGTGCTCGGCAGCGGGTTCCTAAGTCCAGTCGACGGCAACTTTTTCTGCCTCCAACCCAGGTATATCGAACTCCGATCCAGAATCTCATAGCTGCGGCCCGAATAGCAGAGTCGATTCAGCCGTCCTAGTCGGAAGCTGGTAGAGGTTTGATGCAGATCCGGGCTTTGCTCCGGGCGGCGGGGGAGCAGAACACAGCAGTGTCACAGTCTCGGAATAGGATTCATAGTAGATCTGTAAGAGCAAACACAGTTCAGTCGGCTCACAACCCAAGATCGCCTCTAAGGCGTGAGGGACGTGGGGATCGACAGGATCAGTACAGAAACCGTGAGCAGTATGATCACCGACTCGACCGCGATGATCGTCGTCGAGTGCCTACGCCTCCCCCAAGGAGTGGGTCATTCGCGCCTCGGCAACATGATGACAGACGCCCTCACAGTGGTGGGCGAAGGATTCCAGTCGACCCCCGAGAGCCGGGCTTTGACGCGAGATCTATTCTCGTTCAAGGTCTGGTTGACAGGAACAGGGCACACAGAGATGGCCATGATAGAGATTATCCGACCGGCAACAGAGTGCATGTTTCAGGTCCCGAGTGTTTCAGCAGAGCCATCAGAGCAGCAGTGATTCTTCCCAACTTCAGGTTGGCGACTGGAGTCAGCAAATTCACTAGTGAGTCCAAGCCTGACACTTGGCTTGAGGACTACCGAGTGGCTGTGCAGATTGGTGGTGGCAATGATGAAGTGGCCATGAAGCACCTTCCTCTGATGTTGGAGGCCTCGGCTAGAGCGTGGTTGAACCAGTTAGCACCTGGCAGTATTTATAGTTGGGAAGAGCTTGCCCGAGTGTTTGTTAGAACATTTGAAGGTACATGCAAACGGCCAGCAGGGCTAACAGAGTTGCAATCTTGTGTGCAGAAGCCGAATGAAACTTTGAGGGATTATATCCAGAGATGGATCAGGTTGCACCACACGGTGGAGAATGAGTCAGATCACCAAGCAGTTTGTGCCTTCAAGGAAGGTGTCAAGTATCAAGAATTGAATCTGAAGTTCGGTCGGACCGGAGATATGTCTCTGAGTCGAATGATGGAAATTGCCACCAAGTATGCTAATGGTGAAGAGGAGGATCGGCTCCGGAGTGGCAAGCACAAAACAGTCGCCCACGAAACCGGAGGAGGGAACTCCAGTCGGAAGCAGAAGCGCAAAGCCGAGCGAGCTGCTCCTGGAGAAGCCTTAGCCGTGACTCAAGGAAAGTTCAAAGGGAAGCCCAAAGGGCCATGGAACCCCAAGAAAGTAAAAAATCAAGATGGAAATGATGTGTTGGATTTACCATGCCACATTCACACAAAAAAAGATGAAGAGGGTAATCTCATTTACCCGAAACATACCACTCGACAGTGTCGGCTCCTAATCCAGCAGTTCCGAGAGAAACAGCCCAAAGAGAAGGAAAGAGAGTCAGACAAAGTTGAGGATAAAGAGGAAGATGATGATGGCTATCCCCACGTCAATTCCACTCTGATGATTTTTGCTGATGTTGAGAGCAAAAGTCGTTTGAAACTCATCAACAGAGAAGTGAACATGGTCGCTCCGGCAACACCCAGTTATTTGAAGTGGTCTCAGACTGCCATTACATTCGACCAGTCTGATCACCCAACGCACATAGACACCCCTGGGACGCAAGCGTTGGTGGTCGACCCAGTTGTCGAAGGCACTCGGTTGACTAAGGTTCTGATGGATGGTGGTAGTGGCTTGAATATACTGTATGCGGAGACCTTAAAGGGAATGGGCATTCCGATGTCCAGACTCAGTGAAAGCAATATGAGTTTCCATGGGGTTATTCCTGGCAAGAAGGCTGAGTCACTCGGCCAGATCGCCCTCGATGTGGTTTTCGGTGATTCCAAGAATTACCGCAAAGAAAAGTTGACGTTGGAAGTCGTGGATTTCTAGAGTGCTTACCACGCTATTCTGGGCAGGCCGGCTTATGCACGTTTTATGGCTCGACCATGTTACGTGTATCTCAAATTAAAGATGCCTGGTCCTAAAGGAGTAATCACTATCACTGGCAATCGGAAAAAGGCAGAAGAGTGCTTCCAGAAGGGCTCAAAGATCGCCGATGCACAAATGGCAGTAGTGGAATTGCAGGAGTATCAAAAAAATGCAGATCCGAGTGATTTGTTACGATTTAAGAAACCTGCCACAGATTCTGCATTTCAGTCGTCTGGTGAAACGAAGCCGATTCATATTCACCCATCCGATCCAAATGCTGCTCCGACTCACATTTCGACAACACTCGACTTCAAATAGGAAGAAGCGCTCATCCAGTTCCTCCGTGAGAACTGGGACATCTTTGCATGGAAACCTTCTGACATGCCGGGTGTTCCCAAGGGGCTGGCTGAGCACCGTTTGCGAGTCGACCCAAAAGTGAAACCAGTCAAAGATCATCTTCGACGGTCCGCCGTACAGAAGAGAAAAGCAATTGGTGAAGAAGTGGCTCGGCTCCTAGCAGCTGAGTTTATCCGAGAGATTTACCACTCCGAGTGGCTAGCCAATGTTGTCATGGTCCCCAAGAAGGACGACTCACTTCGCATGTGCATTGACTTCAAGCATATCAATCGGGCCTGCCCGAAAGATCACTTTCCTCTCCCCCGCATCGACCAAATAGTCGACTCGACTGTGGGGTGTGAGCGCTTGTCCTTTTTGGACACCTATTCCGGGTATCATCAGATCCGACTGTATGGACATGATGAGATAAAAACAGCTTTCATCACTCCATTCGGGTGCTTCTGTTATGTCACCATGCCATTCAGCCTGAAGAACACTGGAGCCACATTCATGAGGATGATTCAGAAGTGTTTACTCACTCAAATCAATCGGAATATGGAAGCATACATGGATGACATTGTGGTCAAGTAACGTAAAGGTTCCGACCTGTTGGCTGACCTTGCTGAAACTTTTGCCAACCTCAGAAGATATGATATCAAGCTTAATCCATCAAAGTGCACATTCGGAGTTCCGGGTGGAAAATTACTCGGTTTCCTCGTTTACGAACGAGGGATCGACGCTAACCCAGAGAAAGTTGGTGCCATACTCTGGATGAAATGCCCTGTGCGTGTGCACGATGTCCAGAAGCTTACTGGTTGTTTGGCCGCCTTAAGTCGATTCATTTCTCGCCTCGGTGAAAAGGCATTGCCTCTTTACCGACTGATGAAAAAGTCTGATAAGTTCGAGTGGACTCCTGAAGCTGATGCAGCGTTTGTAGAGCTCAAAGCCCTGCTCTCCACCCAGCCGGTGCTTGCTGCCCCAATCAGCAAAGAGCCTTTACTGCTTTACATTGCAGCCACTGGACAAGTTGTCAGTACGGTACTTACGGTCGAGCGGGAAGAAGAAGGAAAAGCTTATAAGGTTCAGCGCCCAGTATATTATGTTTCTGACGTTCTGACTCCATCAAAGCAAAGATATCCCCATTATCAGAAACTTGTTTATGGGATTTATATGACCACGAAGAAGGTTGCTCACTACTTCTCTGACCACTCCATTACAGTCATCAGTGACGCTCCATTATCAGAGATTCTGAACAATAGAGATGCAACTGGTCGAGTGGCAAAATGGGCGATTGAACTCCTTCCCCTGGATATCAAGTTTGAGGCAAAGAAAGTTATCAAGTCCCAAGCAATAGCAGATTTCCTCGCCGAGTGGATCGAACAGCAACTGCCGACTCAAGTCCACTCGGAGCACTGGACCATGTTCTTTGATGGCTCCAAGATGCTGAATGGTTCCGGTGCTGGGGTGGTACTGGTGTCCCCCCGAGGAGACAAGCTCAGATATGTTCTCCAGATTCACTTTGATTCCTCCAATAACAAAGCAGAATATGAAGCACTCTTGTATGGGTTACGTATGGCCATCTCACTCGGCGTCCATCGCCTCATGGTCTACGGCGACTCAGATTTGGTATTCAATCAAGTGATGAAGGAGTGGGACGTCAGAAGCCCAGCTATGACTGGTTATTGCAATGCGGTGAGGAAATTGGAAAAGAAGTTTGAGGGGTTAGAGCTCCATCATATACCCCGACTGAAAAATCAAGCAGCCGATGATTTGGCAAAGATAGGTTCCAAGAGGGAAGCCATTCCCAGCAATGTGTTTTTGGAACACATTCATACACCTTTAGTTCAAGAAGATCCTTTCACTGAAGAGCCCCCGCAGCCTAAGAGTGCCACAGATCCGACTGAAGTCGAAGTCCCAGCCGTGGTCGACCTGATCATGGAGGTTTTGGTCATCACTCCCGACTGGACAGTGCCATACATTGCGTATATCCTTAGGAAGGAACTCCCAGAGGATGAAGAAGAGGCTAGACAGATCGTCCGTCGATCCAAAGCCTTTACTGTGATAAGAGGACAGCTATTCAGATAAAGCGTAACCGGAGTCAGCCAGAAATGCATAACACCGGAAGAAGGTCGAGTGATCCTCAACGACATCCACTCGGGGACCTGTGGCCACCATGCGTCCTCTCGGACCATTGTGGCCAAAGCATACCAAGCTGGATTTTATTGGCCACGAGCAAACGAAATGGCGAAAGATATAGTCGACAAATGTGAAGGCTGCCAGTTTTACTCCAATATGTCCCACAAGCCTGCGTCAGCCCTGAAGACCATTCCACTCATCTGGCCCTTTGCTGTTTGGGGATTGGATATGGTTGGACCCCTGAGGACTGGTAGGAGCGGCTTCACTCATGTGCTTGTAGCAGTCGACAAGTTTACCAAATGGATTGAAGCCAAGCCTATCAAGAATCTTGAAGCCAGTACTGCCGTCAGCTTCATCAAAGAATTGACATTCAGATATGGAGTTCCGCACAGCATCATCACTGATAATGGGTCGAACTTCGATTCTGATGAGTTCAGAGCCTTCTGTGCTTCCCAAGGCACACGAGTCGACTATGATTTAGTCGCCCACCCCCTGTCGAATGGACAAGCGGAAAGAGCAAATGGTTTGATTCTCAACGGACTGAAACCCCGATTGATGCGTGATCTCAAGCACGCAGCAGGCGCCTAGGTCGATGAACTTCCATCAGTTCTTTGGGGATTGAGGACAACTCCCAATCGGTCGACTGGCCGAACTCCATTCTTCTTGGTCTATGGAGCTGAAGCTGTTCTACCGAGTGACTTGCTTCACAATGCCCCCCGAGTCGAGCTTTTCTCTGAAGATGAAGCAGAACAGGCCCGGCAGGACGCAGTTGATCTCCTAGAAGACGAAAGAGAGATGGCCTTAATCCGGTCGACCATTTATCAACAAGACTTGCGCCAATTCCACGCCAGAAATGTGAGCGGTCGAGCCTTTCAAGAGGGATATTTGGTTCTTCAAGTGGATCAGCAGAAACCACACAAGCTCGCCCCTACTTGGGAAGGTCCCTTCATCGTCACCAGAGTTCTCCACAATGGGGCATACCATCTTTACAATGTCGAGCATCAGAAAGACGAGCCACAGGCTTGGAATGCGGAGCTGCTCCGCCCCTTTTATACTTAAGTACTCATTCTGATGAGATGTAATAAGAAATACCTTTGTAGTTTGTTTATCAAAGACAAGAGCTTTACAGTCTTTTAAACGATTGTTGTTGCTTATGTTTGCGTCTCAAATCCCCCAGTGGGTGACTTAGCCGCGAATCCGTTTCGCCTAAGTTTGAAAAATCTTACCGAGTGATGAGCAAGCCTCTCACTCGGGGACTTAGCTGCGAATCCGTTTCGCCTAAGTTTGAAAAATCCTACCGAGTGATGAGCAAGCCTCTCACTCGGGGGTTTAGCCGCGAATCCGTTTCGCCTAAGTTTGAAAAATCCTACCGAGTGGTGAGCAACCCTCCCACTCGGGGGCTTAGCTGCAGTCCAGTACTCGCCTAAGTTTGAAAAATCCTACCGAGTGGTGAGCAACCCTCCCACTCGGGGGCTTAGCTGCAGTCCAGTACTCGCCTAAGTTTGAAAAATCCTACCGAGTGGTGAGCAACCCTCCCACTCCGGGGCTTAGCTGCAGTCCAGTACTCACCTAAGTTTGAAAAATCCTACCGAGTGGTGAGCAACCCTAGCACTCGGGGGCTTAGCTGCAATCCAGTACTCACCTAAGTTTGAAAAATCCTACCGAGTGGTGAGCAACCCTCCCACTCGGGGGCTTAGCTGCAGTCCAGTACTCGCCTAAGTTTGAAAAATCCTACCAAGTGGTCAGCAACCCTCCCACTCGGGGGCTTAGCTGCAGTCCAGTACTCGCCTAAGTTTGAAAAATCCTACCGAGTGGTGAGCAACCCTACCAGTCGGGGGCTTAGCTGCAGTCCAGTACTCACCTAAGTTTGAAAAATCCTACCGAGTGGTGAGCAAACCTCCCACTCGGGGGCTTAGCTGCAGTCCAGTACTCGCCTAAGTTTGAAAAATCCTACCGAGTGGTGAGCAATCCTCCCACTCGGGGGCTTAGCTGCAGTCCAGTACTCGCCTAAGTTTGAAAAATCCTATCGAGTGGTGAGCAACCCTACCACTCGGGGGCTTAGCTGCAGTCCAGTACTCGCCTAAGTTTGAAAAATCCTACCGAGTGGTGAGCAACCCTCCCACTCGGGGGCTTAGTTGCAGTCCAGTACTCGCCTAAGTTTGGAAAATCCTACTGAGTGGTGAGTAACCCTCCAACTCGGGGGCTTAGCTGCAGTCCAGTACTCGCCTAAGTTTGAAAAATCCTACCGAGTGGTGAGCAACCCTACCACTCGGGGGCTTAGCTACAGTCCAGTACTCGCCGAAGATTGAAGCCCATCCCTATCCCCAAGGACGACGAGGTGCAGGTCGACTACAACCTTCTCCTTCGGAGCTGCACCACAAGTACAACGTGCGCTCCATCCCCATCCGTAAGGGCGACGAGGTGCAGGTCGACTGCCTTCTCCTCAAAGCTGCATTTCAAGCATAAAGATTATCCCAAATGAAGAACAAGATTCACTCGACGGCAAACACGAGCATATTCAGAGATAAAACAAGTTCGGATAAATCCTAAAGTTCCGGACCTCGGATCAAAGTACTCGGGCTTCAAACCCGAAGGAGTTTAACGATTACAAAATCACTCGGCATTCCGAGGCAAATTTAAAGTGAGGCATAAAGTTTGTTCATTCTGCAGGAGGTGGGCTAGCAGGATCAACGAACTCGTCCAGGTCAATTTCGTCAGCAATCCGAGTGGTAGCAGCGATGAAGGTCTCCATGAAGGATTGGAAGTCGTGCCTTTTGGTGTTGGCAACCTTGATTGCTGCTAGCTTGTCTTCTCGCGCCTCCTTGCAGTGGACGCGTACCAGGGACAGAGCCACGTCAGCGCCACACCGCGCAGAAGACTTCTTCCAATCTTGCACACAGCTAGGGATCTCGTTAAGTCGAGCCATCAAAGACTCAAGGTCATTCGGAAGAGTCACCCTTGGCCAGAGTGTTGTGTCGATCTTTGACACCACAACCTTCAAGCGAGCAAGATAGTCGACGACACCAGATTCATCCTTCATCGGAGAGTTGATGGGGTCCAAGCTTGTCTCAACACGCCCAGTCTCTTCTTCAAAGTTCTAACAAAATTATGCATGCACAATTCAAAGACAAGTCAATGATTGTACATCGAGTCGACAGCAACAAGTCAGTCGGAAGAAAGAAAATACCTTCAAGTATGACGAACAGCTTCTTGGCAAGATCTCCCAGATAATTTTCCAAGTCGTTCCTCGTGCGGGCGGTTTCTTGAAACTTGTCATTCAAGGATGCCTTGTCCTTCTTCAGACGAGTCACCTCCCTGTTGGCTTCATTCAAAGCAGTCTTCAGCTTGGTATTCTCTTCCTCCAGTTTGCCGACTGAAGCCAGCTTCTGGTCGGCGAGTGCAGTTTTCTCGTCAGCTGTTTTCTGCGCAGCTGCAAGGTCCAGATCCTTCTTTGCCAGAGCTTGGTTCATTTTTTCTGAAAGAAATGACGACAAGCTCAGAAAAAGAAATGAATGCCACTTGGATCAGAAACAAAACAGTCGGACGAATTCCTTTTACCAGCAGCTTCATCCTGGGCCTTCTGCAAGTCCTTCTTGGCCAGCTCGAGATCGAGATTCAGCTGAATCTGCTTCTGCTCTAGGTCGGCGAAACGAGCTCCAAGGTCACAAGATTTCTGCAATCAAAGGATAGTCAGTCAGCGGGTGAAAGGATCGAAATTCAACAAGCTCTAAGACTACTGCCGAATCAAACATCCAACAGTAGTCTCGGGGACTACACCGAGTGGGTGCACTCAGCGTGCCCCCACCGTTTCAGTTTCCACTCGACGTGGTCCGTCCAAGTTGAGTGTAAAAAAAAGGTTGCTCTCAGACCATAGTCGACCGCCCACAGTCGACCACGGTCTCGGGGACTACACCCAGTGGTGCACTCAGCGTGCCCCCACTGGTTCAGGTTCCACTCGTCATGGTCCGTCCAGGCCGAGTGAAGAAATTTCGATGCTCAGACCACAGTCGACTGCCCGCAGTCAATTATGGTCTCGGGGACTACACCCAGTGGGTGCACTCAGCGTGCCCCCACTGGTCAAAAGAATCAATTGAGAACAACATTATCAGCTCAAAGTGCGAGTCTGTTCAGTGACAAATCAAAACACCTAGTGGGTGTACAGATGCGAGGCGCAGACAGAGGCAAAGATTCTTTGAAAGAAAGTTTTCAGGTACCATATCCTAACAGAACAAGCCAGAAGAGTCAGTCGATGATCTGCTAACATGGACGTTGCTCTGGAGAGCGGAGCTGGCATCATAAGCAGCTTGGCTGGCTTCCCGCACCATCTTCATCTTCTCCATCATAATGCCTGCCTGGCGTATAGCCTCTTTTGCAGCACCCACCTAGTCTTCTGGGACATGATGCGTAGCAAAAATGGATGGTGTGTCGACGGGAGTCTGTGCGGCTGACGCTGAAGGCTGAGCACTCGACGACGCTATGGCGAAGGAGACAGAAGTCCGATTGGAATCGCCAGTGTCTTGAATTACCGGTTCCACCACCGGCGTCGACTGAGGCGTCTTGCCAGCGAACGTTTTCCTGTTTCTCCTCACCAAGGGCCTCTGTGGCTCGTCCTCGTCATCGTCGGGGAGGTCTATGACGTTGAGAGGAGCTGTAAAAGATCAGTCACCAAAAGATCATCTTTGATTGGTTATATCGCAGTTCAAACGACAAAGCAAAGATGAGATCGCAAAGATTATACCTGGGCGGGAGGTGACCGCATCTTCCATGTTCTCATCTTCGTTTTTGTAAGTAGAGGTCCCAGAGGTAGCGGCACTGCTAGTTTCAAGATTCGATTGGTCAAACCAAGGAAAAACAAACAACACAGAATTTCGAGCAAAACTAAAGACAAGTCACTTACGCAGAGGCGACAGGGATGTCAATTTTGATTCTGGGCAGCGCCTTTCGAATCTTCTGCGGTACGACCTTGGATTGTTTCAGAGCCTTTTCAGTCGGCGCTGGAGAAGATGTCCGAGGACACTTTAACGACTGCCCAGTCGGAACAGTTACCTTGTCGCGGGCGCTTGCGGGATCGTGAGTGAGCTTGGATCACCTTTCCCTGCGGGGAGGTGAGTCGACCTCCTCTTCATCACTCGGATCGTCGCTCTCCTCGTCCCCTTCACCATCGGAATGCCACTCGCCGCTTTCGCCTCCGCTCGCCTCTCCCTCTGGGTCCTGCTCCTGCTCCCCGTTGGGCATCGAGTACATCTCAGTCAGGGCCTAGAAGACAACAAGCAAGACAAAATCAGTCGGTTGACTATAAATAGTTGCATGATAAATCAAGATAGCACTCGGCAATTCAGAGTTGGACCTTGTCTGCTTCGTAAGATTGGTCGAGGGGAGGAATTCTCCTGGCTCCCCTGGGGTTATCTTTGTTGCCAGTGATACTCCTCAGCCACCCCTCCAACGTAGCTTCGTCGACTTCTTCTAGATGGATCGGAGTGGTGTCATCAGTGCCCGAATACATCCACATCGGATGGTCACGAGCTTGAAGCGGTTGAATGCGTCGCCTGAGGAAGACCTCCAGCAGATCCATACCGGTTACCCCATCACAGACAAGTTGAACTACTCGATCGACCAGCACCTTCGCTTGTGCCTTCTCCTCCGGGATCACCTTCAAGGTGGAGGGCTTCCCCACTCGGGCCATGGAGAAAGGGGGAAGTCCAGTCGACTGACCTGGAGTCGGCTGATCTTTGCAGTAGAACCAGGTCGACTGCCACCCTCGGACCGACTCGGGAAGGATCATGGCTGGGAAGGAACTTTTACCCCTCATCTGAATCCCGAGACCCCCACACATCTGGATCACTTTTGTCTTCTCGTCACTTGGATTGGCCTTTTTGACCGACTGGGAGCGGCACGTGAAAATGTGCTTGAAGAGGCCCCAGTGGGGTCGACAACCCAAGAAATTTTCGCACAGAGACACGAAAGCAGCAAGATACACGATGGTGTTTGGGGTAAAATGGTAGAGTTGCGCCCCAAAGACGTTCAAGAAACCTCGAAAGAAAGGGTGGGGAGGCAAGGAGAACCCGCGGTCGATGTGAGTAGCGAGGAGAACGCACTCACCCTCCTGCGGTTGCGGCTCGGTCTCGTTCCCCGGGAGTCGCGCCGATTCATGGGGGATCAGTCCCCCCTCGACCAAGTCGTCGATGTCGTCCTGACGGATCGCCGAGCGAATCTAGTCCCCCTGGATCCATCCCGGCGGTAGGTCGGACCTCGAGGAAGATCCGCCCCGGCTGGACTTCTTCCCCTTCGCCTTCGCCTTCGCCGTCGCCTTCTTCGCACGCTCCAGTGCCACCGTCTTCTCCTTCCCTATCGCGGCGAGCAGAGCTCGAAAGGGGCGGCGGCGGCGCTGGCTCAGGAGCGGATGCAGCGGAGAAAACTGAGAGGAAAAGAAAAGAATGAAGACGCACTGTTCAAAAAACCCTGACCCAGCGCCTTATATGGAGTCTCTTCCGAGTGACTGACCTGTAGGCCCGGGCAATCTTATCAAATCCCGCAACAGTCGCGCGCGCAATACGTGGAAAAAAAGGTGGCGCAGAAATCGAGGCGTCCCTGCCATATCCAGCCCAATTACTGCGGCCTCCTCCTCCCCGCGCGCTTCCCAAAATTCGAATCCCGCGAGATCCGCGGACACCAGAACAACTTCTCAGACGGAAGATCTTCTCTGTATCAGCACTCGAAGTTCTTTTAGCTGAAAGTTCACTCGACGAAACTCAAGAATGGACCAAGGCGACTGAAAAAGAAGTTGGCGCCACCATGATTGATTCGCCAGTCCATACAAAACGCACCTGAAGCGCGAAAAGTGGGTCGGCAGTGTTTTCAACTCCTTCCCCACTCAAACCCTGATCCATTCGGGGGCTAATGATGAAGCTATGTACCTACGATAGGGTCATAGGCCTGTCCAAGATACCCTCCCCAAGGACATCACCCTAAAACCAGAAGCATTCGAAGAAGAATCATCATCCACTCGACCATGAAGCGTTCCACTCGGAAGACTTGAAGTCCCTCGACCATGAAGACTGTCACTCGACCGCCAGAAGATCTAAAGTCACTCCGTACTGCAACGGTCGGTCATTACGTCATAGCTTTAATGGTCATTATGTCTCTTTATTACTAGCGTTACCAGTAACGCCCCCATCTTGATGTACCGTAAATCCCTTGTAACGTGGGCTGGCTGGGGTCCTGGCGCACTCTATATAAGCCACCCCCCTCCACAAGCACAAGGGTTCGCACCCCCTGTAACACACACGCATATAATCCAGTCGACCGCCTCCGGGCACCGAGACGTAGTGCTGTTACTTCCTCAGAGAAGGGTCTGAACTCGTAAAACCCGTGCGTACAACTTCTCCATGGCTAGGATCTTGCCTCTACATACCTACCCCCATTCTACTGTCAGACTTAGAACCACGACAACGGGCGAGAGAGGACGGCGCGTGCGTGGGCGGACGGCGGGGCGCGCGTTGCGCGGCACGGGGGTCGAGCGAGCGCGGGAGGAGGAGAGGACGGGGCCTCACCGGCGTGGCCGTAGGGTCAAGGGCAGCGGGTGTCGAGGAGGAGGATGGGGACGACGTGCGTGGCTCCAGCGATGGCGAACGACTTCGGCGTCAGGGCGCTCGGGCGCTGCATCAGCGGCGACGGTGGCTGGAGCTAGACGCGGGGTAGGAGAGGTGACGAGGCGGTCTGGCGGGGAGCTGGCGCCGGTGAGGAGGTGGTGGGACGAGGCGGCGATGGTGGGTGCCGACGGCGTCGAGGGCGGGGCGAACGGCGGCGAGCGTAGGGGCGCTGCCCCGATCTGGATCGGGATGAGGGGAGAGACGAGGGAGAGAGTGAGGGGGATCTGGGCTAGGGTTTGGTGGTGGGGAGGCCTAAGTAGGCCGCGGTTGGGCCGGCTGGCCAGTTAGGCCACGTGGGTCGGCCAACTGGGCCGTCTGGCCCAGGAGGGGGAGTTGTTTTCCTTTTTTATTTGTTTTTCTGTTCCAGCAGCATTTTGCCTTTTCTTTTAGCCACTAATGACTTTGCAAAATTATGCCACTGGCTAAAACAATTCCAAAGAATTATTGTGCACTGCCACAAAGAGTTTGGGGCCTTCAGGAGTTGTCCAAGCATTTTTAGAAAATGAAAAGGACATCTTAAATACTGCTGGACCAGATAATAAATTCCCAGGGGCAATTTGGGAATTCCAAAAATGTTGGCTTCAACATGACAAATATCTAGGGATTATTTGCCATAGGATGAACTATTTTATTTGCATGGAAGAAGAAGCAAATATTTGACATGCAATTTGAATTTGAATTTGAAGCAGATTTTGGATAAGTGGCATTTTGGCATGATTATCATGATGACATGACCTTCATTAGGGGGATATTACTGTAGTGTGATGCTGGGGATGTTACACTTAGGCTCCTAGTTTATTTCATCCCAGTTGCAAGTCGACCCTTGACTCACAACTAGGCTTGTAGTTTTGTAGTTATCCCAGTTGCATGGCATGCCCATCCTTGACTAACAAATAGGCTCGTAGTTGTCCTAGTTGCAAGTCCAACCTCGACTAGCAACTGGGCATGTGTCCCAGTTGCAACTCCATCCTCGACTCACAAATGATATCATAGTTTTGTCTAGTTGTCTGAGTTGCAAGTCCGCCCTTGAATCGCAATTAGGACCGTAGTATGTTTAATCCCAGTAGCAACTTCACCTTTAACTCGCAAGTCGACCTGTGTTTTGTCTTTCATCTTAGTTGTAAGTCCACCTTGACTTGCAACTGGGCTTGTAGTTTGTTTCATCCTAATTGCATGTCGTTCCTAGACTCTCAACTGGGCTCGTAGTTTCATAGTTCTCATAGTTGCAAGTCCAACCTCGACTCGTAACTGAGCTTGTGTTTTGTTTTTCATCCCAGTTCCAGATTCATGTTCGACTCACAACTCAGCTCGTAGTTTATTATTGTTCCAGTTGCAAGTCCACCTTGACTCCCAAACGATATCATAATTGTGTGTAGTTGTCCTAGTTGCAAGTCTGCCCATGACTTGCAACTAGGATCATAGTTTGCATCATCCCAGTTGCAAGCCCACCCTTGACTCGTAACTGAGCATGTGGTTTCGTATTTGTCCTAGATGCAAACCCACCCTCAACTCGCATCTGGTATCGTAGTTTTGTGTAGAATGTACTAGTTGTGAGTCCACCCTCGACTTGCAACTAGGCTTTCTCATCCGAGTTGCAAGTACACCCTTGACTCGCAATTGAGCCTGTAGTTTGTTTTTCATCCCAGTTACAAGTCCACCTCGACTCGCAACTGGTATAGTAGTTTTGTGTAGTTTTCCAAGTTCTAAGTCTGGGTTCGTAGTTTGTTTTCACCCAAGTTGCAAGTCCACCATCAGCTTGCAAATGGGCTCAATTTTTTGTTGCCGCCTCAGTTTGCAACTCCACCCTTGACTTACAACTAGCACCACCCCTTTCTTGTTCTCTGCTCCTAGTTGCAAACCCACCCTCTACTTGCAATCATGACATTTTTGACCTTTTTTTGTTAGCTTAGTACAAGCCCACCCTCATTTTTCCGAGTAAGGTCTCCCCTTTTTTCTTCGTCCCAACTACAAGTCCACCACTTACTTGCAATTGGGCTTCAAGTTTTTTGTTGCAATTACAAGTTCACATCAACCAACTAGGGTGAGTGACTACTTTTTATGCCAAGTACAATTCCATCTTAAATATGCAAAATGTGAGACCCAACCCTCAGTTACTAGTCCACCTTTTATTTTTGCCCTTTTTAGCTGATCAACATTGTTTTTTTTTCTGTTTTTTAGCCTAACCCATTTTTCAAATGTTCCAGTTGCAAGCCCATCTTCAACCCATTTTGTTTTCTTAAAGATATGCAACCGAGTCGGACGGACCCGAGTTTTCATATTTTTTTTAAAGCCACCATTTATATGATTTTTAGTTCCCAAGCATTGAACTAGTTCACCACCTTTCTTCGAAATCTCATAGTTGCATACAAATGTGACACAACCTTTTGAGTCATATCCTTTTGTATATAAGGCTAGTTTGTTCACCAATTCTAACAATATTTTGGAATTTTAAAAAATGTTCGTTTATTCAAAATTTTGTCCACCAATTCAAAAGAAGTTCACATTTTAAAACAATATTGGAATTTTTAAAATGTTTGTGTTTTCAAAAATTGTATTCACCAATTCAAAAAATGTTCAAAATTTTAAAATAATATTCTGGAATTTTTAGGAATGTTTGTGTTTTCAAATATTGCTCTGAATTTCAAAAGATGTTCACATTTTAAAGTTTTGTTGTTATGAATTCAAAAAATGTTCTGGAATTTTTTAAATTTCTTCACAGTTTAAAAAAGTTTATAATTTTTTAAAGCTGCTCGTGTTTAACAAAAAATGTTCGTAATTTTGAAAAAAAAATGAAACTTGAAAATTTGTTTGTAATTGTCTAGTTAATACCGTTAGTTCTTTAAACTACGCTCTACTTTTTTCTCACTACAACTAGTTTGTTTCCGTGGCTTGCAAGACGAGTGCACCAACAGAAGGTCCGCGCTTCAAACCCTGGCACTCATGGGACATTCTTTTTTGGGGGACTTTTGCACGCGGCTGCTCGTTATCAGCTTCACCCTAGGCCGGCCCACTCGGAGAAGCTCCCCTCGTTCTAGGCTGGGTGTCGTGGGCGACAAACAAAAAAACAGCAAAAAAACAAAAACAAAACAAAACAAATAATACAATGATGGGGCTTTATTTATCCGCTGATGTGGGATAATGTTATACTCCCATCTAGGTGTTTGTAATTATCTGCCTCTTCGCCCCGCCCTTCCCTGAGCCCCCTCTCACCGCCCCCCACCGCTGGTCTTGTCGCCGCCCCCCGCCATCCCTCTAGCCCCGTCCGCGTATAGTTTTTTTTTCTTCTGTGGCGAAGCCCCACCACCGCACCCACCGGCGAGCCCTTTCTTTCTCCTTCATTCCCTGCGGCTCACTCCAACGAACTATTCAAAATCGATTGACCCAAATTTGAAATTCAGTCGACTGCTCCTTTGTTTATTTATTGATGACTTGAGCTTGCACAACTTTTTTCGACCCCGAAACAAGCTTCAACTCGCTCGACTCAGTAATACTCCACAGGAAGCAACAACAACGTCGACTTCCTCCTCGTCAGGCGTCGTCCGGCTTGGTGCCTTGGTGGGTGTTCCGCTCGTACTCGTCGACGCACCTTTGCTCGCAGCCCGGCTTGCGCGGGCCGGCACGGCACTCGTGCAGGCACCGGTCGCGCTCCTTCTCCGCGCTGCGTCGACCCTCCTCCTCCTCCTGGCGCCCAGCGGCTGTCAAGGCGGTCGATCTAATCGCTTTACCACCTACCGGACGCTTAGCACTACTCATAAATAATTGTCCTTTCAAATCTCAGACGTCAATTTTTATGATTGTTTTAAAATAATGTAGAAATGCATGCGCTTATATATATATATATATATATATATATATATATATATATATATATATATATATATATATATATATATATGCGCATACATTTATCCTAAGAATACACGCATATATCACTATGAGCACCTTTGTCTCATGTCGAGATTGACGAACTCATCACATGTGCCTCATAATCGAAGAAACATCTCCTTCCACTAAACACGCATTGTCGGAAATCTTGAAATAAATCTATAAAAATAGGCCTTCGATTCAACGGGAACGTATTCTCTCACTGAACGCGCATCGTCAGGAATACTGAAATAAATTCAGAAAAATATAAGCACCAAGACGATGGACGAGGATACTAGTGTCCTCACAGATTGGTTCTCGTCAATCTTTATAGTTACTTAATATAAAAAGTATAGTTAACATGTCAATCATTATAGTTAATATAAAAAAAATCAAAATATGTATGTGGCAACCGTGTGGCAGATTGCAAAACTGCCACACGATCTTATCAACGTCTGTTTTGAATGTAGCGGACACGATCCCGTCTGGCAGCCCCCAGTTATCTCTCTCCCGCACCCGCTCCGCGCCCGCGCGACGCGCTCATCCTCTATTTATTTGCAAAACTACCGAACGACTCCCTGGCCCTTCGACCCTGATTGAATCGCAACGCTCGTCCTCTACTTTTTCTCAGCGTTGACTGTTCCTCCCTTTCCTCACCTCTCATCGCAGGTGCGTCCGTTTCCGCCGGCCCTGCATGGCAGCGGCTGCTGTCGACGTGCGCCTCCGTCCGCCTTCCGCACGGGATCCGCAACAGTGCCGCCGGATTCCAGCCTCCCGCGCTGCCCCACGAGCTCCTGCTCCACGAGGCGCCAACGTTCTGGAGGAGTACGCCGTGAGGGGCGAGGCGGCCGCCTAGGACGGGGGCGGTGGCGCCCAGCCGGCCTCGTCGCCCAGCGCCATGTTTGACGGGATCCTGGGGGCTCGCCTCGTGCTGGTGTGCTGTTACAGGTGCTGCCTACGGGTCTCATGCTTCTCTACATTTTTTACTTCTTGTTTTGTATTTCTTCGGGAATTGAAGCGTGTGGTAGTTTTAGCTGGATAATCCTCTGAGTGGCGTGCGGGCTCCATGGGAACATCCAACAAGTCAGAAGCCATCACTTAATGTGTGCACAGTGCAAACCAGGTGTAAACTCTTTGGATTTTGATGACGATGACGATGAGTTGGCAGGTTCATTCAGGTGGCAGGTCCAACAATTATGTTATTTTCACACACAAAAATTGACTCGAAAACATGTTATTGCAATTATACCCAATGGTAATTTTTGCACAAATAGCATGATAATATGTATTGTAGGCATGATAACTTACGTTCAAAACACTACGGTAAATTTTTTATCTAGAAAAAAAGTTGTTTAAACATACCCGATAATTTTTGTGTAAATAGCATGGTTTTTTAAGCAAGGCAGACTTGATAACTTACATCCAAAACGGCATGTTAACATTTGATGTAGATTCTTTTTTGTTCAAATATACCCGGGGAATTTATGTGTAAATAACATGACACTGTAAGTGCCACATAACCGATAACTTACATACAAACACCATAGTAACTTTTAGACCGGAAAAAAGTTGGTGAAAAAAATACTCCTGATAACTTATGTAAAAATAGCATGGTAATATACAAACCCCATACCCCTGTAAATTATGAGAAAATAGCACAGTAATATACGAACCGTATACCCGATAACTTATGTACAAACACAGCGACAACTCTAATCAAGGGGATTTTTTTGTTGAAAAACAATCCCCGGTAACTTATGTGAAAATAGCATGGTAATATATACAAACCGCATACCAGATAACTTACGTACAAACACCGCGGTAACTATAACCAAGAGGGAAAAAGTTGTTGAAAAATATATCCCGATAACTTATGTGAAAATAGCACGGTAATATATGAACTGCATACCCGATAACTTATTTACAAACACCGCGACAACATTGACCAAGTGGATTTTTTGTTGAAAAACAATCCTGGTAATTTATGTGAAAATAGCACAGTAATAAACGAACAACATACCCGATAATTTACGTGTAAACACCGCAGTAACTATGACTAAGAGGGGAAAATGTTGTTGAAAAACAATGCCCCTGTAACTTATGTCAAAATAGCCGGTAATATGCAAACCACATATCCAATAAGTTAAGTACAAATACCGTGCTAACTATGACTAAGAGGGAAAAAGTTGTTAAAAACATAACCCGGTAACTTATGTGAAAATAGCATGGTAATATATGAAGCACATACCCGATAATTTACGTACAAATACGGCGACAACTTTGACCAAGAGGAAAGAAGTTGTCGAAAAACATACAAACGGTAACTTATGTGGAAATAGCACGGTAATATACGAAGCACATATTTGTTAACTTATGTACAAACACCGTGATAACATTGACTAAGGGGAAAAGGATTGTTGAAAAATACACCCCGTCAACTTATGTGAAATTAGTACGATATATATGAACAACATACCCGATAACTTTCATACAAATATCACGGTAACCTTTGCATACCTGATAATTTCTGTGTAAATAGCATGGTAATATAAGCACCACAGACGTGATAACTTACGTGAAAACACCATGATAACTTTTAACCCCGGAACTAAAAGTTGTTGAAAGGCGTACTCTTGCTAACTTTTTTTAAAGTAGATCTACTTGAACACGAGAAAAGTATAGTTAACATGTCAATCATTATAGTTAATATAAAAAAATTATGGTTAACATAAAATTAACGGATATAAAGTGATGAGGCAAGGAGAATCACGAAGGCCTCATCTCTATATTATTGTTTAGGCATCAAACCAAATAGTACATTTCACAAAGCCAAAGGTTTATTTGTTGACCTGAACTTGAACTTGCACATCTTTTTTCTACCCGAAGCAAGCTTGATTGCTTCAACTCGCTCGACTCGGTAATATTCCGCAGTAAGCAACAACAACGTCGACGTCCTCCTTGTCAGGCGTCGTCCGTCTTGGTGCCTTGGTGGGTGGCCCGCTCGTACTCGTCGATGCACCTCTGCTCGCAGCCCGGTTTGCGCGGGCCGGCGCGGCACTCGTGCAGGCACCGGTCGCGCTCCTTCTCCGTGCTGCGGCGACCCTCATCCTCCTCCCGGCGCCTCTTCATCCGGCCGTACTCGTCGCATGCCGCCACGCAGTACCGCCGCTCCTCCGCGCCGAACTGCCGCTGCCCCGCGCACTGCTGCTTGCACGCCGTCACCTCCGGGTCCTCCTCCTCCTCCCTCCCCGCGCACGCCGCGGCGACCAGGAGGAGCACGGCGAGGAGCGAGGCGAGGGGCACGGCCACTCTCATGGTGACCTGACCTCGATGGATAATCGATGGATCGGCGTGTGCGTTGGCACGCGTATGTGGGTAGCAAGGATGAGGATGAGGACCCGTCGGTCGGTTCGGTTAAGCGGTGGTGCTGTCGCCGTACTTCGTACGCAGACCGACCGAGCTAGGAGTGCACGCGAGTGATATGATGGGAGAAACGGGGAGAGTGTGTGTGAGCATGACGCCATCGGTCGGCTTGTACTGCCTGGTACCGTAGTACGTACACGTGCTCTCGGCATGCTTGGCGCGTGGTGCGGTGCAGGCAGCGCGCGCAGGAGGTTGATCGAAGTGCATGCAGGCATGGGAGGTGTGTCCAGGGTGCGTGTGTGTCTCGCTTATAGCGAGCTAGACGCCTGCCTCGCCTACAGGACACACTGTTGGGCCTGGCTACTGAAGAAACTACTTCAAAATGCTCGTAGTGCATTAGAAAATTTTCATTTAATTTTTTTGTGGGGGAGAAAAAATTCATTTAATATACTTCTAAAAATATCGCATATTAACTTAAAATGGTCATCGCATATTAAAAAAATTGTTCATTGTGTATTTTAAAAAATGTTCATGATGTATTTAGAAAACCACAGGGCAATTAAAAATATAATTGACTTGTATTATAAAAACTGTTCCTAAAATTAAAAAAGTTTTCATGTTTTTTAACTTTCGTCGAGTATTAAGAAAATGTTCAACGCATATTAAAAAAATGTTTGTAATGTACTTTAAAAAATCATGATGTATTTAAAAATATTCATAGTGTAATTATAAATGTTTATCACGTATTACAAAATATTCAACGTGTATTTCAAAAATATTCATGTAAAAATAATTATTTGAAATGTTCATGTAATTAAAAAGAGTGTTCACGGGTTTAAGAAAATGTTCACAGAGTATTAAGAAAGTGTTCAACGAGTATTAAAATAATTGTTCATCGTGCATCTAAAAAAATTTCATCATGTAAAATCAACAGACTTTTCTCTCATTGGCACATTTTTTCTCACATTGTAGAAGCAACACCTTACAATGATGATCGATGCACTTTTCTCAACTTCAACTCGATGTAAACACAGCTCATCATATGAACATGAATAAACTCTATATAAATGCCTCTGGCAGTGTACCAGGTAATTTAAGATCGAGCGTAACTCCTGAATATGATGAACTATGGTCATTTTGTGTTACGAAGCTAGCTATAATGGTCATGTAAAGCTAATGACAATAAAGATCATATCTCTAGTTATGTAATGTGAATAAATGATGATAGTGCATGGCGATATGCTTGGGATGGCTATGAAAATTTCATAATAGGTAGGTATGGTGTTGCTTTGAGGAAACATTGAGTTTATGTGTAAGGGAACAAGAGGAAGTCATCTCATGGGGTTGGATGTATCATCGAAGTATCCACCATGTCTTAATGTTAGAATGGACAAATATTGTATACCAAAGTGGCTAGCAGTAATACTTTTCTGGTGGAAGCATAAAACACTAAAACTTACATTAATCATAAAGAGCTCAAAAACTAAACAAAAATATCATGGCATTATATTGCAAAGAATAACAAGCCAAGTATCCCGAGGAAAATGGTTGGTAGGAATTAACCATCACCCCGCCCTAGCTACATCAAAGATGCTAGCCTATCAATGGTTGCAAACAAAACAAGATTGTGCCAATCTAGTCAATTACTAGAGTTCCAATATTTTGTCTTTACATGAAAGAATGGCAATGGTTCAATTGAGCATCAATGCACTATCATATCTCTAAATAATAGGAGCTTTATACTAATGCAAATTTAGTGGCTTTCAGTATGTCTCAAGACAATTGCCAAGTATTCGATCCTATTTATTCAAACTCCAAATGATGTTTTTATCAAGTCTTGTTCTTCTCAAGCACGCAAGTCTAATTATTCAGTACCAAGTGAATAAAACATGCCCAGTAAATATTATTAGACTCAAGCGCCAACCATGATTTCAACTTTCCAGTAAGTATAAGTGAAACACATGAAGTTTTAAGTGTTTTATTTTGTCACTTTTACTATGATGGAGATAGGTGAAGTACATAGAGCAAATGATCAAGCCATGCAAAACTCTCCCTTTCTCATAGGTGACTCTTAGATGCAACAATTATATTTATTCCAAAAAGGTAAAACAAAATTGACACTCCAACAAACTACACATAATACAAGGATGAATAAAAAGGTTTAACGAAGTCATGCTGAAATGTTAATGAAGAATGGGGATACCTTAGGTTTCCCAAAGCTTAGCCTTTTGAGCCTTCTTTCAAACAAATTGGGGGTGTTGGGCATCTCCAAGCTTGAATCTCTCTCAGTGGCTTTCCTTGATAGCTATGGCTCCTCTAAATTAAAAAGACTTCCATCCAAAATGGAACTTAGACGGAACTGTGAGTTGGTTAGTTCATAAATAATTATTAATAGCTACAGTTTTCTATATTTAAATAATGGCAACATCATATAACAATATCTACGACAAAGAACATAGTCATATGCTTTCTTGATCAAGGAGAACCAACCACTATGCTAGCATATATGGATAGATAAAGTTGAGTTGCACAAGAATCTACCAACATTTTCATTTAATTTTTTGCGGTGGAGAAAAAAATAATTTAATATATTTTTTAAAAACTCTCATATATTACCTAAAAATGGTCATCACATATTAATAAAACTATTCATTGTGTATTTAGAAAAATGATCATGATGTATTTAGAAAATCAAAGTGCAGTTAAAAATATAATTGACTTGTATTAAAAAAGTGTTCCTAAAATTAACAGGGCTATTTAAAACGTTTGTCAAGTATTAAGAAAATATTCAACGCATATTAAAAAATATTTTTCATGTATTTAAAAAAATTCATGATGTATTTAAAAATCATTCATAGTGTAATTATAAATGTTTATCATGTATTACAAAAATGTTCAATGTGTATTTCAAAAATATTCATGCATGGATAATTATTTGAAATGTTCATGTAATTAAAAAGAGTGTTCACGGGTTTAAGAAAATGTTCACGGAGCATTAAGAAAGTGTTCAACGAGTATTAAAATAACTGTTCATCGTGCATCTAAAAAAAGTTCATCATGTAAAATCAATATACTTTTCTCTCATTGGCACATTTTTTTCTCACATTGTAGAAGCAACAACTTACCATGATGATCGATACACTTTTCTCAACTTCAACTCAATGTAAACATAGCTCATCATATGAACAAAAATAAACTCTTTATAAATGCCTCTGGTAGTGTACCAGGTAATTCAAGCTCGAGCATAACTCCTGAATATGATGAACTATGGTCATTTTGTGTTATGAAGCTAGCTATAATGGTCATGTAAAGCTATTGACAATAAAGATCACATCTCTAGTTATGTAATGTGAATAAATGATGATAGTGCATGGCGATGTGCTTGGGATGGCTATGAAAATTTCATAATAGGTAGGTATGGTGTTGTTTTGAGGAAACATTGAATTTATGTGTAAGGGAACAAGAGGAAGTCCTCCCATGGGGTTGGCTGTATCATCGAAGTATGCATCATGTCTCAATGTTAGAGTGGACAATATTGTATACCGAAGTGGCTAGCAACAATACTTTTTTTTGAAAACCACCCGATGTGGTCCTTTGATATCTGGTTTTTTTTTGGAAACCACCACATATATTGATTAATCAAGATTGTTATTACAATCATTCATTACAAAATTCACCATGCAGGGCGGAACATCGTTAAGGATACCATCTGATCTATTATCGAAACTAAACTTTGCAATCGTATGGGCTACAACATTAGCCGAACGATTAATCTTGGAGTATTTAAAACTATTTATAAGCTTTGATAAACTCATCGCTTCCTTTTTCAAATCACCCATTGAAGACATGTCTCCTATTTCATTTGCAAGGGACGCAACCACAAACGCACAGCCAGTCTCCAAAATTATAGGATTATGAAAGGTAATACCTATATATAGACCGCAATGCATGCTCGTAGTTCCGCCTCCTCCACGCTTTTACAAAGCCCAATGTAATCCTAGGAAGAGACGAGGACCTTCCCCGAAGAGTCCTTGACCACCACAACTACACTTGCAGCGCTAATGCTCTCCGCAAAGCTTGCATCGACATTGATCTTAATATACTCCGAAGGAGGGGGTTGCCATAACACCTGAGTTTCCATAGGATTAGGAACAATTTCTAATCCTGACAGCAGACCTTCACCTTTATTTTTTGAGTCCACCTCTGGGCAGGATTGAATTGCGACAAATGACGACCAATAATTCTCCACAAAATTAGTAGAGGCCGAGACAAGTTCCTTCCCCGTACCAAATATCAAGTCATTCCTCAAGTGCTAGGCTCTTCAGAAAATGAAAATAATTTGGTCACGCAGAGTAGCATTCAATTGGTCCAAAAGAATAAGAAACCAATCAGACCCCGAATGCTTAAAAACCTCCTCCCCAGGAAGATCACATATATCCCTCAATGCCATACGCAACGCATATGCCTTCGGGCACTTGACTAGCGCATGAAACGTATTTTCATCTTCCACTTCACAAATAGAACATGTACTAAGAGTGGCTTGGTGGTGCAGGACTTTGTTTACCTGGACGGCCAAGCTGTTCGTAGCGACACGCCAAGCAAAAAATATGAATCTTCGAAGGAACATTGGCCTTCCAAATAATATCCCAAATCTTCCTCTCCCCCAACACCGCGCCACTGTATTGCCCTTCATCTTCTTTACGTTCCTTTAGATTACGCGCAAACATGTACGTGCTTTTAACCGAGAATAAACCATTCTGCCAAGCTATAAAATCAGCTTCCCCTGACGACTGAAGACGTAGACTTAAAATCTCCTCTGCATCATGTGGATAAAATAAGTGCCTAACCAAATTCTCATCCCATCTCCTCGGACCTGTTCTTCTTTGCAGTAACCTTAAGACCAGAGATTCTTGGTAGCCAATTATCTCTCCAAATATTAATATTAGATCCATCACATACTCGCCAAATAACACCCGATTTAAGCAGGTCCAAACCATGCAGAATACCTTGCCAAGGAAGCGAAGCTGATTGTGGAAAAACAGTGTCAAGGATATGCCCCTAGGGATAATATTTCGCCTTCATCACCTTTGCGTATAAGGACTCAGGGTTAACCACCAATCTCCAAGCCTGCCTAGCTAGCAGAGCTTGGTTAAATAATCTGAGATCGCGGAAACCCATACCTCCCTCACCTTTAGGCCTAGTCAGTTTGTCCCAAGCCAACCAGTGAGTTTTCCTCCTATCATCCTCGTTACCCCACCAAAAGTTTCTTATAATATGAGATAGCTCCTCACAAAGCGATGCCGGAAATTTAAAGATACCAATGGCATAAACTGGAAGAGCCTGAAGAGCTGATTTGATCAACGTTTCCTTCGCCCCACTAGATGCATATTTTCCAATCCAATCCGATAAAATTTTAAGAGCTTTTTCTTTAGTAGATTGAAATTTACGTGCCTTCATTCTTCCTTGTGGCACCGGAAGCCCTAGATATTTGTCCTCAAAACCTTCGGCAGTAATATTCAAGATTACCATGACAGACACTTGGTTTTCCATACTACACTTCTTCCTGAACATAATAGAGCATTTATCTGCCCTCAATAACTGTCCAGTCCCCTTCTCGTAAGTTGAAATGATATTTGATATCGGGTGTTGATATTGGCCAGCCCTAGATAATTTCACTTATCGTCGACACTTGGCAATAGTAGCCAAGGTGGGGGCAATCTCTTACAAGTCCGAATCATGGTCCATCAACCGGTATTCTTTCCCCTCAAAAGCTAAATCTACCGGTATTCATTTGTATTGTTGCGAATACAACTATCCGGTATTCCATGTCTCCTTGCTTCAGCCTGCCATTCCTCCTACGTGTGAGGTATCGGAAATCTTACTCATGTGTACGGTTTAGAGAACTACAGACCACTACCGAGCAGATCGATGATACTACTCCCTCCGTTTCAAAATTCTTGTCTTAGATTAGTCTAAATACGAATGTATCTAATACTAAAACGTGACTTGATACATCTGTATTTAGACAAATTTAAGACAAGAATTTTGGGACGGAGGAAGTATATCACAAGTCAGCAATGAAACGATCCTAGCTGCAGGTCTGAACCGCACCACGTACCAACAGATCGATATCCATGGCGACTAGAGGTAGGCGCGACTCGATCGACGGAGGACATGCATGGTTCGACTTGCAGGATGGGCCCACGATAGACGATGCCCGGTCCTGGCCAGGCCAGGCCGAGGAACGACGTATAGCCGTAGGGACGGGTAGGGGCCTGGCCGTGGCCGGAGGTGACCTGGAACTGGAAGCAAGGGAGGTTTCACGTGGAGGTGCAGTAGCCCTAGCCCCTAGCCTAGCTGCGGGGGCTGTCGGGGCCGCGGCCAGAAACTCCACGGCGCGTCCACGTGCTTTGCCCCCGCGCCAGTGAGCCCGCCGGCCAGCCTCGTACGCGCGCCCGTCCAAGGTCCAACCCCCCGCGACGCGCCGGGACGAGCGGCTCGCTGTCCCTGTCTCAGGTGCCTCTACGTACGCCCCCCTGGGCGCCGGCGGCCAACTTCCACGGCCGCGGCCGGGCTCCGCGTGCCTCCGTCGAAAGGTCGAGGACGGCCAACGGCGGGGAGGTTGGCGGGCGAGCGCGCGGGCGCTGTGGCTGTTCGCACTGAGTACATCACAGGTCCATGATCAATCTGCACCAAGTCTCCTCTCGTTCCAAAATAGATGACTCAACTTTACACTAAACTTGAGTCATCTATTTTGGAAGGGAAGGTTAGTACTTGCCCAACAGCTGAGCCGGACACTTGTCCTCGCGCCCACGCAGGCGAGCGCTGTTCGTTCGTGCCATCTGCTCCGCCCAGGACACCCTACGTACCCCCTTGTGCGCCCCCACAGATGTAATCATCTGAGGCCTGCGCTACCCAAACTAAGCCAAATCTCACGGGCGTGCCATGTTTTTGGCAAGCAGGCCCTGGATTCACCGCCATCCATTTTTTACTGGCTTTTGGGCGCGATCTCGAGATGGTCACCGTCAACTGCGGTGCGCTGCGGAGTCACCCCGACGCTACGTCAGGCAGCCACGCTCAGCAATTTTGTGACCATTCCAAATTACCTCCCGGCTACACAAGATGACTCACAAGAGAACAATAGTGCATGACTCTCAGTCTCAGGGACCTTCCGTGCCGCGCTACACGCCCTTCTACCATGTCTACCTTGAACAATCATTCGGTACATCATATCATCCATCCACTGTCGTAAAACAGTTCATCGGTCGCCGTTTGCGACGTGGTAAAACACGCGACCGCGCGTCAAGGCATTACGTGCATCCACCGCTAAATTTAACTGCTTCTGGCAAGACGGAGATGTGACAGAGTATCCATCTTAGCCTCCAAGGCTTCAACAAAGCAGCAGCAGCTTGGTAGAGCTTCCCCTTATTCTCAACTTAACTCGCCACTAGTTATGAGCCACCACCTGCGCAGCAAAAGTATAAGGTTACAATGGACTGGAGTTGAGGAGAATAAAATTTCGGCTACTGGGATCCACATGAGCACATACGTAAGTAAGGCTCTAGCCATAACATAAGAAACATGCAACGACCGTTAAGATGTACTACCTCTGTTCCTAAATGTAAGACGTTTTTGCAGTTCAATGTAGCGCGAAAACCATAGAAGTACAAGGGGGCACCCATGGACAGGGCCAGCTGGGTTACCGTCATAGGATCATAGCTAATAAGACCAACAACATCTTCTCCCACCTGTACCTTCAACACAGCTGCAGCCATGTGAACTAGGTCTCTCCACATCGTCATTTTTACCAAGTAAAGTGTCAGCCCATCAATGCAAATACATTATGCTCTCACAACCTAGTGCACTGCTCAAGATGCTATGGGCCAGGGCAAATCCTGGAATTTCAATAATCGATCAAGCTAACCCAGACAAGCCAAAGGAAAAAACAAGCCCTTTAAAATTTTCCATACAAGTAGGCTAGCAACCTAGTCCCGAGGTCCCCTTATCGCTCCCTTCTGTTCGTCCACTCCCTCCCTCTTTCTCCAGCTCTGCTGCTACGCTCCTCCTGTTTTTCGCATATCGTCTCCATCAACGCTGAAGATGGACACTGAGCCAATGAGGTGCGCATGCTGCGACTTCAAAGAGGAGTGCACCCAGGAGTACATAAAGAGCGTCAAGGCCAACTTTGGAGGGGAATGGCTCTGCGGCTTATGCTCGGAGGCCGTAGGGGATGAACTCAGTAGAGAGGGAAGGGGCCAGGATGGCGTCAAAGAGGCTATCAAGGCGCATATGGCATTCTGCAGGATGGCTCTGTCAAGCCCAGCTGTACGAGTCGCCGATGGCATGAGGGAGATGCTCAGAAGGAGCTCAAGAGATAAGGGGAGGCCTTCAACATCAGCAAAGTCATGCTCTCTCTAACTAGGTGAGAAGCTTTTCGATGTAAGGAACATCCCAATGATGCTCTGAGTCATCTTTGGACATTATAATGATGTGAGTCTGCCAATCTACTGAAGAGTTATATTTGTAGTAATTTAAGTTTGATATTCCTAGGCAACATGTCAATTGTAAATATGATCAATCTTATGATATGAGGTTTCAATATCACTATGTTTCCGAATGTATGCAAGCTTCGTTCACTGGAGATATATGAAACTGGTTTTCTGCCTTCATGTTATTTTTCATGAGAATCTAACTTCATCTACATTTGTTTGTCTTTGATTCTAAAATATGGCTTTGTTATCATTCTCAACTGATGCAGTTGATATATAGTGAAAAACTAACTCTCAAAATGATAATGTAGAGTGAGTGAACAGTTACTTTGCCAGTTCAACTCTGCAATTTCTGCTCAATGTGTTCCTTTGTTACCATATCAGCCAGAAAATTTGGAATAAGATTTGACCTAGCTGGATCTCACTGTGCTACTCTTCATAAATACCTAGAGCATTCCAGAGAAAACTGTCTACTGTCCACCAACATGTACAAACAGATTAAAACATGAATAAAAGGGAAAATGCCTTAGGATTCAAGGTTTGGAATACTGTAAAGCCAGAACTACCACTAGTGTACCAACATCATAAAGTTCCTCGCGATGAAGATACAACTCACATTAGTTCCATTTATTGGGATGTGTTGTTTCAGAATGTTGTTTACTGGGAAAGTCTACAGCATAGGTCAACAGCGTAGTTACGGCAATAATGCTGCTCTACCCCTACTTTAAGGTCGTGAAAGTTGTAAAAGGATGTGTATTGATTGTGGATGTTTCTCAACCATGGAAACACAATAACACTGAATGAGAGAGGGTAATGCTCGATAGTTGAAGGTGTTCCACAAATAATGCAAAATTAAAGCCAAACTGAAAGGAGAAAAAACTCAGAACTTGCAACCAGCACAACATTTAGACACGACTCAACAGTCAAAACCTAACACTACTAAAGCTAACAAAACACACACATTGGAAAAAGGCCTCAAGCAAGATATCTAGTCCTGACCTGCTTATGCTGACATCAATAGCTTTTACTAGAACAATCCGTCTCCTGCGTCCAAAGGTTATTGTTATCATGGTTCGTATAGTAATATAGAAACATATATCAGTATGCCAAACATTGTGAAGACCATGGACTAACACATAATGCTCGACGAACATAAATAAAAGAAACATTCCTGTATTTCAGAACCTTAAGATAGTCATCAAACTTACTCAGCTCATCTAGTGATATGCTAGCAGCACTCTCCCCAGATTTAACCAGTCGAATCTTACCTGTACACAAAACAATTACTCAGAAGATTAGCTTTTGCATGACGAGAATGCATAATGGGTGTGGCTAGGTCTCAGTCGACCAAGATTTAACCAAGTCTCAGTGAAGTGCATAACATGTAAGAAAGAACAAGAAAAAAAACTGTTTTTTTTTTTTGCATGGATCTCATGTAAGATCTCACGAATATAGCATTGACGGAGACAAAGTCTCAGTCGACTGAGATTTAGCAAGACTGATATAGTAAACTACTCTTATATTATGGGACGTGTCAAAAACGCCCTTATATTATGGGACAGAGGGAGTAGTACAGAAGAAAAGTATAATTGAAAAAGGCAGAACGCATGGCTGTGTTCAGTTAGATATACAGAATAAAAAGAATATTAGCAAGCAAAATACAACAGTCACTGAGTTACCTATAAAAACTATTATGACAGAATTACTCCTTATCAAATATTACTACAACAAAATTGAATTAGCATTAAATTGTTAGTCAATGTTGACCAGCATACCATCACCCCGAATACAGATCTCCGATATATTCCTGACTTGACCATCAACGCCGTCATTGTAGACCCTGGTTTCGATTTCACCCTCGACATATACCGCAGAGCTGAAATAAGGCATGAATGAAGATAACATGTTCCAACTGAAGATAAAATCCAAGACTTGCTACATCTATATGGGGAGAGAAAAGATGAAATGTTTGTATTTGAACACATACTTTTTCACCAACTTCTGAACAGCATAAGCACCTAGATGCTCGCTATGAACAGCTATTCGATGCCACTGAGCCGGCTTTGGTGTATCCGCAGACCCAATTACCCTCTGGTCAAACATGCCACCAGTTCCAATAGTAAATATAGTTATCGTCCGCCCATTACGTAAAATTTTCTGCACAGGCGCTTGTCCAACTTTACCACATATTATAGCCTAGCAAGAAAAAAACATACCAATAAGTGTCAGTTTGTGCTCCTGGAGTCCATGGAACCAAGCAGCAAATCACTGTATTACATAACATATAAATACCCTATGAACGCCACGGAATCCCCAGCCCTTCTTGGGGTCCACGCTTTGGGGTTCTAACTCTCTCCTTGAATCTTTCAAATCGCCATCATCACCCATGTCATCCTTCTCATCAATATCGGAGAAAGAAACTGTAGAACTCCAAGCTCGTGATGTTCTGCATAAATCTACAAAGAGCCAGTAATCAAGCTTTCCCCTTACTCCTCAGTATGACTGTGCTTATCATCGATCATAATGAATAAGAATGGAAAATAACCAACCAACTGATTTCCTTTGCTGCTCTAAGACTCTCCTCAAGCCTTTCAGCAATCCAGTGCCAACAGAACCCATGGTAATCTACATGCAGAGACAAAAGAACGTTTAAATATATAACCACAAACAAAATCACTGGAAAATACCCTTATTCCCCCCTTGAACTTAAGCAAAAAAAACACCAGAGCCATCGTTCCCCTTCAGCACTTTGCTCTAGCAGATCAATTCTCTTGATCTTGAGCCTTTTACGTGTCCAGTGTAATATTTTTCTAGCAAAGTACAATATGACTGAGTGTATGCATTAGGACAACAGCTCAATATCTTTAAAGCTAACATGAGACAATTGTAACGAACACATATTTAATGGTCTTGTGAGTAACTAAATGCATACATAAATATAAGAGACAGAGCGAAAACACAAAGTACAATGGCCAAAAGACACATTCTAAACAAGGTTTTGCAATTTTTTCCCGAGAGGCTTGTTCTTTATCACCTGAAATGGGAACTAACAACGGATGGCATGAGCAACGGGGTCAACAATATGAACAGTAATAATAGTATTTCAGAGTGTTGTTATTTTTTTCCAATGACTACCACGACATATGAGCTTGTTTATTATTCAGTATAATGTAGACTGGCAATGTCTAAACGAGTCCAAGTTTCCGAAAGCCTAGAGAACTAGTGCGACGGCTTGAATTGTCACTCTCAGGTACACACTCAGGGACTGTGTCTGACATAAGCCTAAACACAAATGCCTAGGAATCTCTGCCATGAGGCCGTCCACTTTTTAGACGAACAACGATGACATACTAAGCTAAGTAGCTAATGCACTGGCAGGTATGAACTCCATTGGCATAACAATCGGCAATCCGTGCCGCACGTTCATCCAAAAGGAGCGGCGTTATGCTGGGATCATGCTACTGCTACTGCCCGATTCCCACCATAGACCAACCGCGGATCGCAGGGACGCGGATGACAGAAATGCACCGGTGACCGTTGAGGCATTTCACCAAACAGGTTGCGTACATGGCGCGCTGTTCCCAGGACAAGAGAGAGGCGGCGGAGAGGAATAGAAGATTTGTTTACCTGGAGACGGAGGGGGCTGTGGCGGGGCAAGAGCAGCGATCGGAGCGGCAGCGGCGCTGGCAACGACGATGAAAGCGGCCGGAGCCCAGAGCAGAACAGAGCAGGAGAGGAGGGAGCGGCGGGCGCTTTAGCGAGGCTGGGGAAGTGGTGAGGGGGTTTCTCTTTCGCGTCCACCGTCTGATTAATAATCCAACAGTGGGGAAAGGCCTTGGAGTGGACAACAGGCGGGTGTGTCTCCTCCGATTAATACTACGTATAATAAGCAAAAAAGAATGACGTGACGTATAATCTCTACTCTAATGAAGGAGTTGGTAGCCCGGTATGGTTTATTTTCGTCCGGTATTTATTCGTCACCTCTCACCACCCCCACCAACTGGTTTTTCTCTTTTCCATTAGAAACCCAAATCTTATTGAAGGAGATATCTTGTTTCGTGCTTACTTTGGTAGGTTCTGATTCATTCTAATCACGTAAATAAATAGATAATTAAGAATTCCGAACTCACACCATATATTTGAGATTACCTTCCTAAAATATAGGCATAATATTTTTCCTCGATAACCCTCCAAAACAAAATAAGATAATCCTCAATAACAAATCATTAATCCTGCGTACTATGTCATTATTATTATCTCCGCTATTAATTGACTATCACAAGTTTCCTAAACAACAAAAGAACATATCTTTTACTTGTGGGCGTAAACATCCGCGCACCCTACGGAGGACATCGTGCGCTACACCATGAAGGATGTCGCGGCTGATACTCGAGAATGCCAAGGCGTGCATCACGACGTCAAGGATGGCATGACGGAAGGCGTTTCGTCATACCACCACGTACATGTGTTCGTGGACACGGTCATATTATATTTCTTGTCATTAATACACAGAGACACACAGACTACATTCTTAAATCAAGTGTGTCCATTCAAATGTCAGAAATTCGTTAAGGAAATGTGTCCTACAATACTTGGTAGTCACCGTCATTCGTAGCAGCCATTCATGCGAAAATATTTTGAAAATCGAGTGCTGAATCAATTTAGAAATAAAACCATTAATGTAATTAATTAACTAGACGGTTAATTATGTATGTAATTAATTAGGTCCATTTAATTAGAACTTTTTTCCACTCAATCAATTTTGAAACCAAGTCATTAATGTAATTAATGGTTTAGGTAGACACTTAATTATGCCTATAGATAATTAGAAGTAGTGATTTTTTCCAATTAGGTGGGTAATTAGTCGATTTGGTTGGCAGTTAATCAGGCATGCGAAGAATTAGGTAGGTTGTTAATTATTTATGTAATTAATTAATTAAGCAAGCAGTTCATCGCGTTGAATCATTTTACAAGCGCTCGTCGGCAAGGACAATCAACAAGCTCCGAGCGGCATGGTCGAGCACCACTTGCCAACATGAACAACGGACACCATGCGCCCGCGACATGGATGACCTAGCGTTCACCAAGATGGATGACGACCATGCTCTGCAGGATGTCCATATGTTGACGGTTTTCGAAACGTTCACGGATGAGTACAACACGACACTAGATTGGCGAGGTGGTTCATGCTATAGTTGAAAGGGAGAGTGCTCCACGAATAAGAAGGAAAAAATTAACTAAAGCGACCAAGTGGTCCATGGTGTTGGAGATGGAAAGAGTGTTCCAAAAATATAAAGCGAAACAAAAAACAAAGATTATTATAAAAAATAAGTAGGAATGAGAATTAAAACTGGCGAGGAAGGAGGAAGAAGAAGAAGATGAGGCGTCGCTGACAAACGCGCTGATGTCGGCGTCAGTGAAATGGGTCGGCGAAGAGACTAGGAGTAGAAGATGTGGGGAAGGATGAGGAAGAGAAGAACATCAATTATCCCTTCTAGCAATGAATGGTATCTGGGCTGGAGGTGGAGCTTATTGGTGACTAGGAATACTTTCAGGTTGCTACTTACCTCCCATGTCGGTGTGCATTTGCGAAGTTGAATGGACCTCTGAGACTGATCTCTATAGTTATTTATTATTTTATGTCAATAGTAAGTGTTAGTTTAATCCACTTTATTATACAGTAAATATGAAATATTTCATCTTTGTTGCAACGCATGACGAAGGTGAGGTGGGTGTCCTTTGATTTTAAAGGAGGCTCCAGCGAAAAATGTCCCACTAAAGCGGGAAACCGAGTGAGAAAGGGAGGGTCCGAGAGAAAAAGGGGGCGATACGTTGTGGGGAGGGGGGCCCGCATTTCTTCCCCATATATGGTCTAAATTTGGGGGAGCCCGGACTGTCCATACAATTGAATTTAAAGAGCCTACTAAGCGTTGGTTTGATGTCCGAACACGTCTCAACCTTTGAGAACAAATGAGCCTTGACCTTACAGACGACCTTAATCATTTGCTTGATTAATTTATATATGCATAGCCCGTAGTAACGCACGGGCGTTCTGCTAGTAAGCAATTAATAAGCAGTCAAATGGCTCAACGAATAGTGCTTGGTTTGGCCTCAGATTGCCTCATCTTCATCCAGGCTCATGGGCACAAGATATCACATGTAATCCTCGGTTTACAGATGATGACACGCCAAGATCACCACGATAATGTGGTCTATATGGCACTCCCGGAACCGGATCAAACACGGCGAAGAGGGAAGGAATCCTACGGCTACGATCAGGGCCACCAAGGAGGCTATCGCCCTCCTTCATCTACCACGTCGAGATGTGATGATTTTGCCTGGATTCGGCTGGAGACCACCTGATGAGGGTGTCGTCAAGATCACTACGGACGGTGCCTTGAACTTTGCTGATGGCAGGGGCGGTGCGGGAGGGGTGGTTCGATCCTCTTCGGCGCTCCTGGGAGCATGGTGCAAACCATATTTGGGTATCTCTGATCCCTTGATTA
The DNA here is from genome assembly GCF_002575655.3 of Aegilops tauschii subsp. strangulata. Lineage (NCBI taxonomy): Eukaryota > Viridiplantae > Streptophyta > Magnoliopsida > Poales > Poaceae > Aegilops > Aegilops tauschii. The sequence goes on from NC_053035.3 coordinate 433,471,210, forward strand.
TGGAGGGTTTATTACTACGAGACGGAGTTCGGTTCGCTTCTCTTCGAGGATTCTCGCATGTGGTAATGGAAACCGATTGCTTGGAGATGGTGACGCTCTGGAACACTCGCCACAATTCTCGTTCAATTGTGGCTCCTTTATTGTTAGAGATAGAAGAGCTATGTAATAATTTTACTTTGTTTGATATTCAGCATGTAAACAGGTCAGCTATCATCCCGGCGCATCTTTGTGCAAAGCATGCTTGCACTCTGAATGTGACCGACAGCTGGCTTGAGGAGACTCCTAGCTTTTTGGTGACCAGCCTATTGGCTGATGTCACAAGAATGCCTTCATATGTAAAGCTCTCTGATTTCCCTGCAAAAAAAAAAAAAAATTAGTGCGTAGCGTCTCACAATCTCTCTCGCTCTCAGGTTTAAGATCAGGCTCGATTTCATATTTGCTTTTAGCCCAAAATTGTTCTCAGGTTTGAGATCAGGCTCGATTTCATATTTGTTTTTAGCCCAAAAATCTGGGTTTATATAGAAGTACGGAAGTTCTCAAAAGGAACAAGGATCGCACACGTCGAATCCTCAACATGATTTGCATCTACCCTGGAAATCAAACGATCTTTTCATGTGGTTTATCAGTAGATTCGTTCCCTTCTGTGACATGTGTTGTATATCAGTATATGTATCATCTTATACCCATACAGTTACAACAGTGCCTTCTTAATAAAAAGCAAACAAATGCAGCCCAGGCATGATCGGAGGCTTCAGATAGACAACTCATCGTTCCGCACATCAAAGCCAACAGGTACTCGGTTATACAACAGCAGTCGGATACGCAAATCGTCTTCACGGAGCAGCACCGGCGGCGTCCTCCGACGACTTCTTGTACTCGGGCTTGAGCTCGTGCGTGCCCTGGTTCGGACCTCGTTTGTTGTACATACAGAGGTCGTTCAATATCTCCTTGAGGAATTGCTGCATATAGCCAGGCACAAACAGATGCGTAAGCAAGTGGTCGAGAAACGAACAAATTGCAGATCTGTACTGGAAACCACTTCATATTAGCAGGACAGATTTCTTTTTTCCCTGCTAACGATGCCAGGGATATAAGCTTAGGAAGTACCTCTGGCTGGTCAGTCTCTTGCACTAGAGCCTTCAGTGCCCAGTTAGGCTGCTTTTCGAAAAGCTTGAAGATAATGTTTTCCAGTTCCCGACGATCCCTACGTGTCCTTTTGACATCGGATGGTTTGGTTGGCGTTGGCTTCCTCTTCTCCTGCACAGCACAAATTTATATATGTCATGACAAGTTATAATTGGCAAATTACAGACGATGGGCAACAAAAATGGATGCATGGATCTGAAGTGGAAGAAAAACTTCAAAATTGCAAATCATTTTACAATCAACAGTTATATAGGTAATATGAAAATGGATGTACACTCTACATAACTTGACTTTGTATCTAAATTCGGGAAACAATGCATGGCATATTGAAACCACCTCGATGTATTAACAAATGTTAACATATATCACTATGGACAAAAGCACAATGGATAATCCACAAATGGCAGAAGAAGCAACTACCTTGGAACTAGAAGATATCAGACCAACCATGCCAGGCATGGGTCTCATGCTCATTCCATGGTCATTATCAAGTACCTACAAGCAGTGAAGACAATGGTTAATTATAATAGCCTAAAGACGCGATAAGGTGAAAGGGCCATTGAAGCACTCCACCTGCACTTTTCTAGTTTTAACCATCGACTTTTGTGTTCTTTCACGGCATAACTTCGCGTAGTTTAATAAGTTATCCTTGTGAGGTTCCATGTCGAATTTATGCTCGACTTTTCCTTCACATGAGAGTTTTCCTGCAACAAACGGTTATGTTTCGGTCATATTCAAAACTAATAAGTGCCACTGTGCCACTCCAAGAATCCCAGAAGTCTTCGAGAACCAAGAACCACAGAGCTGCTAGTAAGTGCGAATTTTTCAATCTTGTTACAGGCAGTAACCTGCCAGTGGTGACCAGTTACCGGTGGTAGGCCATCTGAAGTTAGCAGGTTAGGGTTTCAATATTACTTAGTGAGCTATATGAATTTAGAAGCAGCTCAGCAAGTTAGACAGCACCACATATGACAGTAGTCTCCCTATTTTTCTGAAATAACTGAAAGGATGTATCAATGTGCACAAATTCTGCAAAATCGCTCAGGGAGCATGGTGAACATTGACATCTCATATGTTTCAAATTTTACATGATGGAGTCAAAACAGAACATCACCACAGAGAGAAGATTGCATGGGAAAACAACCCAAAACTACACCATGTTTGATGGCAATGTTTATTGAGGTTTGAGGAATCGAAGGCACTATGCACTCAGTGATCACACAACAATTATGTAAAACGTCCCCACAGACTAAAGCATCCGATCGCCTAACAAAACACTGGACAATACATACACAAGAAAAACTCCTAAGCTACATGAATTCCGTAAGAACCAAAATACATGCTAGACATGAATTATATGTCAAGAAAATACTACTCTTGGAATAAATGCAATCACCACCAAGACACCTACTACTACTACACTAGTAAATTCTAAATCCTGAAACTTGTGGTTGTGGGTTTAGAATATTGCTTAGAATATTCAGGCAGATACAATAGGCCAACATAGACAAATTCACAAATATATGAAGAAAAAGGTGGAATGTTCTATGCTCGCACGGCGACATTTTAGAAGGACAGGGTATCAAAATTATGAAGATGGGACAATCACTATCATTAAAATTCTAAGCAAATAGGCCAACATAGACAAATTCACAAATATATGGCATGTTCTATGCTCGCACGGCGACTTTTTAGAAGAAAAGGGTATCAAAATTATGAAGATGGGACAATCACTATCATTAAAACTCAACAGATAGCCCAACTAGTGCAATCAAAATCAGAAAATCCATACATGCCAAACTAAATCATTCAAGTCAGATAATTGATGTAGAAGTAACTGTGTGGATTCATTTCTCATGAGTACGGTGCAAAAGGTTTGGCACTGAAACCATTTGCAGATGTTAACAAATTCATATTGACAACCACAATGTATAGATAAAAACATTTGAAGTGCACGTGTCTAGCTCTCTTGTAGAAAATATGCAGCATGTGCGGAATATTAAAGACATGACACATCACAGAATTATAGTACAGCATATTTGACTGTTTCCACAAGATTACTATTGCATATAAAATCAATATCTGTGTTAAACCAAAAGTACATAGGCAGAACCAAAGTGCAAATCCAAACCAAGCACATCAGTCAGGACAACAGAATATCCAGGCCAGTAAAATACACAAATAAGAAAAACATTGACACATGCACTACAATAATAACGAGCAGGGAATTTGTTTCATACCCTGATTAGTCTCAGAGAAAACACACATGGGTACAAAATCCTTGAACATATTCAAGGAGTAACTCTTTGGTAGATTGCAAGTGCTGGCTACACTAGTTTGAGACATCTCCATCTTGAACTGCCATTCCAAATAACAAGTCGTAAGAACAATAAGCACCACAAGCAAGAAATAATGAGTATGATACAGACATAGAATGAGTGATAATTAACAGTTGGGACAGCAGTATGCCATGCAGTTCTTCAAATGAGTATCTTCAATACACTAAGTTCAATCTGCATAAGATTTTTATGCTTTTCATTCATGGTGTAATGTAGAATACATCGATTACTTAATTAACTCATGCAAAATGCATTTTCTCTTCCACCTACCAAATCAATCCTAGCATCAGAGATTACCATTCACCCATCGACTTCATCATCCATTAACAAACTATATGCTGCAGTTCAACCAGTCTTCACCAAACTTCTTCCTAGCCTAGCTTGCGAACTCAAACAAATCCCCGAATCATATATAGAAGGCGCGTTGTTGTTCATGAGCACAATTGTCTCCAATCATAGTTTATATTCTCATCAACCACCTAATGCTACCTGATTAAAACAAGCACCTAAATGTGTTCAACCATATCATCAGTAACTACACAGCTCCCGTACCAACCCATTGGTTGTGCAGTTCAATCGAGGCGACTCTACCCAACAAATCCGCACACCAATCAGAAGCACGGGGGACAAGGGGAACAGCGGGGTCCTTGCCTGGAGGGAGGGCTCGGCGGAGCTGAGGGGGTCGAGGGACAGCACGACCTTGGCGACGACCGGGTTAGGGTTAGCATCGCCGGAGGAGGAGGAGGCGCCCTGCCAGGCCTGGGAGACGACGGGGGGGCACTTCATGAGCCACACGGAGCGGTCCGCCCGCGCAGTCTCCAGGTACTTCGCCTCGTCGCCCATCCCTGCGCCGGCCAACCGCCGCGGGTGGTCTCGTGGTCTGGGGGGTCGGGGGATCGTTCGGTGGCGGCGCTAGGGCGACCGGGAGGAGCGGCGCGTGATCTGACGCGGCGGAAGACGGGGAGAGAGACTAGTCTAGAGAGGCACGTGCGGATCGCGTGACCGCGAGACGGGTAAGAGCAGAGACATTATCGATTAACTAGTACACCGCCCGTGCGTTGCTACGGGCTACAATACAATGCATATAAATGAATTAAACAAATGACTAAAGTTGTCTTCAAGGTCGAAGATCATTTCTTCCTTGTATACTTGGGCATGTTTGGACATCAAACGGGCAGCCGGTAGGCTCTCCAAATTCAGCTGTGTGGACAATCGCTGCAACATAGCTAACACTTTATTTGCAATCAACCACTCTCTTCCCATCACATCCTTTCTTCCTATCATTGTAGCCCAATTGTTGAGCTCCCTCCATAGTCACACATTTCCTCACACCGCCAACCCGTGAACCACGTTGGGGGACACCCGAAGACAACAATCCTTATCGTCGCCCTCTCGCTAGGAGGGACAAAGAGCGAGGCATAAACATACACATACGTAAGTTAATTCATTATTTCATTAATTGATTACTTAATATGATGTCTTGTATCCTCTACATAGACAAAAAATACAACAAAAATATTATCTTCATTCTACATAATGAAATTGAAAACTTGTGAACAAAATCACAAATAAGTGTTGAAAAGTAAGAAAACATGAGGATCCTTAAATTGATGATACGATTTACATGATACTAACTCCTTCCCATATACATAGGTCCCCTATCAAAATACTGACAAAAAAGAGAAGTGATTAATGCCCGTCTCATGGGCCTCGCATACTTGGACAGACGATGTAAATGAAATCCATATATTAGCTAATTATAAGGTGCTTCCAATCAAAATAAAACATTTATAAAGGAAGGGGCTACTACAACTTGTACAGTCCTGAGCCACCACGCTGCTAACACACTCATTGTCCAGTGTATGCAAGTCATCTCTTCCTCTCCCCATCACAAGTGACATGTTCAAACTCCAAAGTCGATGGATTGAATCCTTCAATGCGAAGACACCAAAATTTGAACTCCAAGGTGCAACCTTGCAGCCTTCACATGATGCAGTATATTGGCCAAGGTAGCATACTATCAAATTTAGATCCGATTACATTTTTATACCTCTCATAACATAGAGATTGACAAGATATGATGATTATCACTTGAGAATATATACCAGCAACAAAAACATCCACAAATATATAAACACATATCACTTTTAAAAAGGTAAAACTTTGAGACACAACAAAACACTATATGCCTAGATGTAAAAAATGACAAAAGGAGAATAGGAATAAATATGAAGACGTGTAGTATTTGAACCGGAGCTCACATGCTCCTTGATGAACTGTAAAATCTGAAAACACAGTAAAAATATATAAAAAAATCTGATTTTTTATAAAAATTTATGAAAGTTTTAACTTCTTGCAAATGCTTTTGATGAAATGACATTCGTGTAGGTCTGGACAAAAAAATCGACGCTCCAAAAGATTTGTTCTCGGAAGCATTTTGGAGCATCGATTTTTTTCTTTTTGTCCAGACCTCCACCAGTGTTATTTCATCACCAAAATTTGCAGGAAGTTAACACTTTCATCGATGTTTAAATCCAGAATTTTTTTGAATTCTTTAACTAATTTTTTGGATTTTACTGTTCATCAGGGAGATTGTGAACTCGGGATCAAAAGAGCACTTTCGTAAATATGAGTGGAATTAAATAGAGCTAAGAGCTAATAGCTTATGTACATCTGGAGAAGCCAATATTGTAAGTTTAGTGCAAGGAAGTTTCTGCGGAAAATGAAGTTATTTAGTAAAAATGATATCTTTTTACGCCGTGCCGTCCAATCCCCTAACACTCATTATCATGGCTCATCCATATCTTTCGGTTTCAACAGAATAAAGTTACCGCTAATTAGAAGCTCGCCATCTTCCCTGAACATTGCATTGTAATTTCTAGATTGAAATACCTATGAGTTTGCCATTTCTTATGATAAATGTAAATTCTTAATACTGAATGATAATTTTGTTCATAATTCTGCATTAAGTTTCTACAGAATTTTGCATACATACACAAAATAGTTATGTAAATTTTGTTAAGTGACAAAACATGGTAAATATGGAAGATGGTAGAACCTGAAGTACATGATTGGAGATAATTCAAGTGTTTGTAGCCAACAATTCTGAACATGTACACACACTGCTGAATTGATAGGAAGCAAAACTCACCGGTGGTCTAAGACTTCTCGTCACCAGGCACATCTCCTCTTTGCGTGAACGGCCTTCGGCGTCGCCAAAGCAATAACCTCCAGCTCATTCTTGGCCATAACCTTCCCACGGTGTGGACCCCTAAATCTATTGGCTTGTCTGTCATGAACCCTCGCCACAGATGGATTGCAAGCTATAAATTTAAGTTTTTAGAAAGGAAATGTCATGAGACCATTGCCCATCAGATCTTCATTGCACCACAGTGAACACATGAGAAGCATCAAACTCACAATGGACTTGCGTGGTTGGTCCATGCATCTGTGGTGGGTTGCTTCTTGGGTCCTCTGATGATAACATTCCCAAACAACTCCTCTGCATCCTCCGGCATGGTTGGCCACATGCCCCTTTCGAGGTCCAGTATTAAGGTTGGCCTTCGGGCTGTGGGTACAAAAATCTATATTAATTGTTAAAAATGCAAAGAAATCATAAATATGATTCATGCATAGACACCTTGCTGGAGAGGACAATCTGACAGAGATGGAAAAGAGGTGTGAAGGAGGGATTCTCCTGGCTGTCATTTTCATCGCCAAGGGTGCTAGTATAGGGAGGATATGGAGGAGGTACTTGTGCTCACCGCAGGTGACCATCCCCGACTGGCCATGAATCATCTCCTCGCAGTGTGATGGAACTGACCATCCCCAACCGGCCATGAATCGTCCTCGCAGGTGATCGTCCGCGACCAGCCATGGATCATCCTGGTAGTGCGATGGAACTAACCATATACAAATGAATTGAAGTAGCTAGAAAATAAAACTAAAGATATTTTTAAAATAAATAATAATAAGCAAGAAGAATGGTGTCAAGGGAGGGAGGCTAGATCTAACGTGCAGCGAAGGACTGATCATTATGTATATACTTTGGTTGTGTTAAACAGTAGAAATGTTTAAATGTTTGACCAATTTTTGCCGTGTTAAACAGTACATAAATATGACGTATGAGCATGTGCGGTGGAATGCTCACTATGTATATATTTTGGCTGTTCAGCATTGAGAAGATGACACTGATCCAAAATGATTATATCAATTTAGCATCATTTGTTCAGATGATGCGGAAATATTGTGAGTATAGAAACAAGACAAATATGACATATAGTACACTAAATGATGCCTTGAATTTCATAAAAGTCTGTTGGCCAACTAATCAACAACGAAATTCTAAAATCAACCAAGAATTCTACCCTGCACTCAAATCTTCAGTTGACCAAATGATATATATCAAGATGAGAATAATGTACCATGATGCAAAAAAAAAAGATGGAACCAATATGCTACAGGAAGTTAGTAAAACAACAAAGCAAACATGAATTATATCACCTAGAGTGGTCATCAACAGTGGCAGCAGCTTTTCCTTCAGCGCACTTGGTAATATAGCAGGCAATCTAGACACTCCATGATTAGTTTCCAAATCCATAATTTTAATGAGAGAAAACAAGAATGGAAGCTACAAAATGTATCCATATCTACCTATGGGCAGGCTCACGGGTACTGCAGATTGTGTCAAAAAATCGTACTCTCTCCCTGTATTAATTAGTATGTTATTTCTATAAGCAAATTAGGCAGCGGCAGTGCCTCAATAAGAATAATTATGCCATTCAAAAATAATAAGAAGAATCATTATACAGGACACAATGGCATACATGGCAGCATGAAAATCACGGCTCACAAGATTGAGAGATATACATACCAAGAAAAAGACAAAGAAAAGCTGAAGAACCGCACCTGCATTAGTGCATGGTCCCGAGCACGACACAGATAGAGGAACGCCCTTGAGGTCGGGGCAGAGCGAGAATCCTACCAGGCCAGAGGCATGCTCCAAATCAGGGACGCATGCGTGCATACTAACACCTCCACAAGCTTGTCCGTGCAACCGCAACTTCATTCGCTCTCGCAACTGCTCGGGTCGACGCAGCGTAGTAAAGGAAATATGCCCTAGAGGCAATAATAAAGTATTATATATTTCCTTATATCATGATAAATGTTTATTATTCATGCTAGAATTGTATTAACCGGAAACATAATACATGTGTGAATACATAGACAAACAGAGTGTCACTAGTATGCCTCTACTTGACTAGCTCGTTAATCAAAGATGGTTATGTTTCCTAGCCATAGACATGAGTTGTCATTTGATTAACGGGATCACCTCATTAGGAGAATGACGTGATTGACTTGACCCATTACGTTAGCTTAGCACCCGATCGTTTAGTATGTTGCTATTGCTTTCTTCATGACTTATACATGTTCCTATGACTATGAGATTACGCAACTCCCGTTTACCGGAGGAACACTTTGTGTGCTACCAAACGTCACAACGTAACTGGGTGATTATAAAGGTGCTCTACAGGTGTCTCCAAAGGTCATTGTTGGGTTGGCGTATTTCGAGATTAGGATTTGTCACTCCGATTGTCGGAGTTCTGACTAATGAGTTAGTTGTGGGATGATGTATTACGGAACGAGTAAAGAGACTTGCCGGTAACGAGATTGAACTAGGTATCGAGATACCGACGATCGAATCTCGGGCAAGTAACATACCGATGACAAAGGGAACAACGTATGTTGTTATGCGGTCTGACCGATAAAGATCTTCGTAGAATATGTGGGAGCCAATATGGGCATCCAGGTCCCGCTATTGGTTATTGACCGGAGAGGTGTCTTGGTCATGTCTACATAGTTCTCGAACCCAAAGGGTCCGCACGCTTAAAGTTACGATGACAGTTTTATTATGAGTTTATGTATGTTGATGTACCGAAGGAGTTCGGAGTCCCGGATGAGATCGGGGACATGACGAGGAGTCTCAAAATGGTCGAGACGTAAAGATCGATATATTGGACGACTATATTCGGACTTCGGAAAGGTTCCGAATGATTCGGGTATTTTTCGGAGTACCGGAGAGTTACGGGAATACGTATTGGGCCTTATTGGGCCATACGAGAAAGAAGGAAAAGGGCCTCAAGGGTGGCCGCACCCCTCCCCTTGGTCTGGTCCGAATTGGACTAGGGAAGGGGGGCGCCCCCTTCCTTCCTTCTCTTTTTCCCTTCCTCTTTTCCTATTCCATATGGGAGGTAGAATCCTACTAGGACTAGGGAGTCCTAGTAGGACTCCACACTTGGTGCGCCCCCTCCTAGGGCCGGCCTCCTCCTCCCTTGCTCCTTTATATACGGGGGCAGGGGGCACCCCATGGACACACTTGATATACGATATTTTAGCCGTGTGCGGTGCCCCCCTCCACCAGATTACACCTCGATAATACCGTCGCGGAGCTTAGGCGAAGCCCTGCGTCGGTGGAACATCATCATCGTCACCACACCGTCGTGCTGACGAAACTCTCCCTCAACACTCGGCTGGATCGGAGTTCGAGGGACGTCATCGAGCTGAACGTGTGTAGAACTTCGGAGGTGCCGTGCGTTCGGTACTTGATCGGTCGGATCGTGAAGACGTACGACTACATCAACCGCGTTGTGATAACGCTTCCGCTGTCGGTCTACGAGGGTACGTGGACAACACTCTTCCCTCTCGTTGCTATGCATCACCATGATCTTGCGTGTGCGTAGGAAAACTGTTGAAATTACTACGTTCCCCAACAGTGGCATCCGAGCCTGGTTTTATGCGTTGATGCTATGCACGAGTAGAACACAAGTGAGTTGTGGGCGATATAAGTCATATTGCTTACCAGCATGTCATACTTTGGTTCAGCGGTATTGTGAGATGAAGCGGCCCGGACCGACATTACGCGTACGCTTGCGCGAGACTGGTTTCACCGTTCGGAGCACTCGTTGCTTAAAGGTGACTGGCGGGTCTCTGTCTCTCTCACTTTAGTTGAACCGAGTGTGGCTACGCCCGGTCCTTGCGAAGGTTAAAACAGCACCAACTTGACAAACTATCATTGTGGTTTTGATGCGTAGGTAAGAACGGTTCTTGCTAAGCCCGTAGCAGCCACGTAAAACTTGCAACAACAAAGTAGAGGACGTCTAACTTGTTTTTGCAGGGCATGTTGTGATGTGATATGGTCAAGACATGATGTGATATAATCTGTTGTATGAGATGATCATGTTTTGTAACCGAGTTATCGGCAACTGGCAGGAGCCATATGGTTGTCGCTTTATTGTATGAGATGCTATCACCATGTAATAGTTTTACTTTATCACTAAGCGGTAGCGATAGTCGTAAAAGAAATTATTTGGCGAGACGACAACGATACTACGATGGAGATCAAGGTGTCGCGCCGGTGACGATAGTGATCATGACGGTGCTTCGGAGATGGAGATCACGAGCACGGTGCTTCGGGGAGGGAGATCACAAGCACAAGATGATGATGGCCATATCATATCACTTATATTGATTGCATGTGATGTTAATCCTTTATGCATCTTATCTTGCTTTGATTGACGGTAGCATTATAAGATGATCTCTCACTAAAATTTCAAGATAAAAGTGTTCTCCTGAGTATGCACCGTTGCAAAAGTTCTTCGTGCTGAGACACCACGTGATGATCGGGTGTGATAAGCTCTACGTTCAAATACAACGGGTGCAAAACAGTTGCACACGCGGAATACTCAGGTTAAACTTGACGAGCCTAGCATATGTACAGATATGGCCTCGGAACACAGAGACCGAAAGGTCGAGCGTGAATCATATAGTAGATATGATCAACATAGTGATGTTCACCATTGAAACTACTCCATCTCACGTGATGATCGGACATGGTTTACTTGATTTGGATCACGTAATCACTTAGATGATTAGAGGGATATCTATCTAAGTGGGAGTTCTTAAGTAATATGATTAATTGAACTTAAATTTATCATGAACTTAGTCCTGATAGTATTTTGCAAATTATGTTGTAGATCAATAGCTCGCGTTGTTGCTTCCCTGTGTTTATTTTTGATATGTTCCTAGAGAAAAATTATGTTGAAAGATGTTAGTAGCAAAGATGCGGATTGGATCCGTGATCTGAGGATTATCCTCATTGCTGCACAGAAGAATTATGTCCTTGATGCACCGCTAGGTGACAGACCTATTACAGGAGCAGATGCAGACGTTATGAACGTTTGGCTAGCTCAATATGATGACTACTTGATAGTTTAGTGCACCATGCTTAACGGCTTAGAATCGGGACTTCAAAGACGTTTTGAACGTCATGGACCATATGAGATGTTCCAGGAGTTGAAGTTAATATTTCAAGCAAATACCCGAGTTGTGAGATATGAAATCTCCAACAAGTTCTATAGCTAAAAGATGGAGGAGAATCGCTCAACTAGTGAGCATGTGCTCAGATTGTCTGGGTACTACAATCGCTTGAATCAAGTGGGAGTTAATCTTCCAGATAAAATAGTGATTGACAGAATTCTCTAGTCACCATCACCAAGTTAGTAGAACTTCGTGATGAACTATAATATGCAAGGGATGACGAAAGTAATTCCCGAGCTCTTCGTGATGCTGAAATCGACGAAGGTAGAAATCAAGAAAAACATCAAGTGTTGATGGTTGACGAGACCACTAGTTTCAAGAAAAGGGCAAAGGGAAAGAAGGGGAACTTCAAAAAGAACGGCAAGCAAGTTGCTACTCAAGTGAAGAAGCCCAAGTCTGTACCTAAGCCTGAGACTAAGTGCTTCTACTGCAAAGGGACTGGTCACTGGAGGCGAAACTGCCCCAAGTATTTGGTGGATAAGAAGGATGGCAAAGTGAACAAAGGTATATTGGATATACATGTTATTGATGTGTACTTACTAGTGTTTATAGCAACCCCTCAGTATTTGATACTGGTTCAGTTACTAAGAGTAGTAACTCGAAACGGGAGTTGCAGAATAAACAGAGACTAGTAAAAGGAGAGGTGACGATGTGTGTTGGAAGTAGTTCCAAGATTTATATGATCATCATCGCACACTCCCTATACATTCAGGATTAGTGTTGAAACTAAATAAGTGTTATTTGGTGTTTGCGTTGAGCAGGAATATGATTTGATCATGTTTATTGCAATACGGCTATTCATTTAAGTTAGAGAACAATTGTTGTTCTGTTTACATGAATAAAAACCTTCTATGGTCAAACACACCAACGAAAATGGTTTGTTGGATCTCGATCGTAGTGACACACATATTCATAATAGCCAAAAGATGCAAAGTTAATAATGATAGTGCAACTTATTTGTGGCACTGCCGTTTAGGTCATATTGGTGTAAAACGCATGAAGAAACTCCATACTGATGGGATTTTGGAATCAATTGATTATGAAGCACTTGATGCTTGCGAACCATGCCTCAAGGGCAAGATGACTAAAACGCCGTTCTCCGGAACTATGGAGAGAGCAACAGATTTGTTGGAAGTCATACATACAGATGTATGTGGTCCAATGAATATTGAGGCTCGTGGCGGATATCGTTATTTTCTCACCTTCACAGATGATTTGAGCAGATATGCGTATATCTACTTAATGAAACATAAGTCTGAAACATTTGAAAAGTTCATATAATTTCAGAGTGAAGTGGAAAATCATCATAACAAGAAAAATAAAGTTTCTACGATCTGATCGTAGAGAAGAGTATTTGAGTTACGAGTTTGGCCTTCAGTTAAAACAATGTGAAATAGTTTCACTACTCACGCCACCTGGAACACCACGGTGTAATGGTGTCCGAATGTTGTAATCGTACTTTATTAGATATGGTGCGATATATGATGTATCTTACCGATCTATCACTATCATTTTGGGGTTATGCATTAGAGACAGCTGCATTCACGTTAAATAGGGCACCATCAAAATCCGTTGAGACGACGCCTTATGAACTGAGGTTTAGCAAGAAACCAAAGTTGTCATTTCTTAAAATTTTGGGGTTGCGATGCTTATGTGAAAAGTTTCATCCTGATAAGCTCAAAACCCAAATCGGAGAAATGTGTCTTCATATGATACCCAAAGGAGACAGTTGGGTACACCTTCTATCATAGATCCGAAGGCAAGACATTCGTTGCTAAAGATGGATCCTTTCTAGAGAAGGAGTTTCTCTCGTAAGAAGTGAGTGGGAGGAAAGTAGAACTTGATGAGGTAACTGTACCTGCTTCCTTATTGGAAAGTAGTTCATCACAGAAATCTGTTCCTGTGACTCCTACACCAATTAGTGAGGAAGTTAATGATGATGATCATGTAACTTCAGATCAAGTTACTACCAAACCTCGTAGGTAAACTAGAGTGAGATCCACACCAGAGTGGTACGGTAATCCTCTTCTGGAGGTCATGTTATTTGACCATGATGAACCTACAAACTATGAAGAAGCAATGGTGAGCCCAGATTCCGCAAAATGGCTTGAGGCCATGAAATCTGAGATGAGATCCATGTATGAGAACAAAGTGTGGACTTTGGTTGACTTGCCCGATGATCGGCAAGCAATTGAGAATAAATGGATCGTCAAGAGGAAGACGGACGCTCATAGTAGTGTTACTATCTACAAAGCTAGAATTGTCGCAAAAAGGTTTTTCGACAAGTTCAAGGTGTTGACTACGATGAGAGTTTCTCACTCGTATCTATGCTTAAAGTCTGTCTGAATCATGTTAGCAATTGCCGCATTTTATGAAATATGGCAAATGGATAAACAAAACTGCATTCCTTAATGGATTTATTAAAGAAGAGTTGTATATGATGCAACCAGGAGGTTTTGTCAATCCTAAAGGTGCTAACAAAATATGCAAGCTCCAGCGATCCATCTATGGACTGGTGCAAGCATCTTGGAGTTGGAATATACACTTTGATAAGTTGATCAAAGGATATAGTTTTATACAGACTTGCGGTGAAACCTGTATTTACAAGAAAGTGAGTGGGAGCACTACAACATTTCTGATAAGTATATGTGAATGACATATTGTTGATCGGAAATAATGTAGAATTATTCTGCAAAGCATAAAGGAGTGTTTGAAAGGAGTTTTTCAAAGAAAGACCTCGGTGAAGCTACTTACATATTGAGCATCAAGATCTATAGAGATAGATCAAGACGCTTGATAAGTTTTTTTCAATGTGTACATACCTTAACAAGATTTTGAAGTAGTTCAAAATAGAACAGTCAAAGAAAGAGTTCTTGCCTGTGTTACAAGGTGTGAAATTGAGTAAGACTCAAAGCCCGACCACGGCAGAAGATAGAAAGAGAATGAAAGTCATTCCCTATGCCTTGTCCATAGGTTCTATAAAGTATGCCATGCTGTGTACCAGATCTATTGTATACCCTACACTGATTGCAAGGGAGTACAATAATGATCTAGGAGTAGATCACTGGACAGCGGTCAAAGTTATCCTTAGTAGAATAAGGATATGTTTCTCGATTATGGAAGTGACAAAAGGTTCGTCGTAAAGGGTTACGTCGATGCAAGTTTTGACACTAAATCTAGATGACTCTAAGTCTCGATCTAGATACATATTGAAAGTGGGAGCAATTAGCTAGAGTAGCTCCATGAAGAGCATTGTAGACATAGATATTTGCAAAATACTTACGGATCTGAATGTGACAGACCCGTTGACTAAAATTATCTCACAATCAAAAAATGATCACACCTTAGTACTCTTTGGGTGTTAATCACATAGCGATGTGAACTAGATTATTGACTCTAGTAAACCCTTTGAGTGTTGGTCACATAGAGATGTGAACTATGGGTGTTAATCACATGGTGATGTGAATTATTGATGTTAAATCACATGGCGATGTGAACTAGATTATTGACTCTAGTGCAAGTGGGAGACTGAAGGAAATATGCCCTAGAGGCAATAATAAAGTATTATATATTTCCTTATATCATGATAAATGTTTATTATTCATGCTAGAATTGTATTAACCGGAAACATAATACATGTGTGAATACATAGACAAACAGAGTGTCACTAGTATGCCTCTACTTGACTAGCTCGTTAATCAAAGATGGTTATGTTTCCTAGCCATAGACATGAGTTGTCATTTGATTAACGGGATCACCTCATTAGGAGAATGACGTGATTGACTTGACCCATTACGTTAGCTTAGCACCCGATCGTTTAGTATGTTGCTATTGCTTTCTTCATGACTTATACATGTTCCTATGACTATGAGATTATGCAACTCCCGTTTACCGGAGGACACTTTGTGTGCTACCAAACGTCACAACGTAACTGGGTGATTATAAAGGTGCTCTACAGGTGTCTCCAAAGGTCATTGTTGGGTTGGCGTATTTCGAGATTAGGATTTGTCACTCCGATTGTCGGAGAGGTATCTCTGGGCCCACTCGGTAATGCACATCACTATAAGCCTTGCAAGCATTGTGACTAATGAGTTAGTTGCGGGATGATGTATTACGGAACGAGTAAAGAGACTTGCCGGTAACGAGATTGAACTAGGTATCGAGATACCGACGATCGAATCTCGGGCAAGTAACATACCGATGACAAAGGGAACAACGTATGTTGTTATGCGGTCTGACCGATAAAGATCTTCGTAGAATATGTGGGAGCCAATATGGGCATCCAGGTCCCGCTATTGGTTATTGACCGGAGAGGTGTCTCGGTCATGTCTACATAGTTCTCGAACCCAAAGGGTCCGCACGCTTAAAGTTACGATGACAGTTTTATTGTGAGTTTATGTATGTTGATGTACCGAAGGAGTTCGGAGTCCCGGATGAGATCGGGGACATGACGAGGAGTCTCGAAATGGTCGAGACGTAAAGATCGATATATTGGACGACTATATTCGGACTTCGGAAAGGTTCCGAGTGATTCGGGTATTTTTCGGAGTACCGGAGAGTTACGGGAATACGTATTGGGCCTTATTGGGCCATACGAGAAAGAAGGAAAAGGGCCTCAAGGGTGGCCGCACCCCTCCTCTTGGTCTGGTCCGAATTGGACTAGGGAAGGGGTCGCCCCCTTCCTTCCTTCTCTTTTTCCCTTCCTCTTTTCCTATTCCATATGGGAGGTGGAATCCTACTAGGACTAGGGAGTCCTAGTAGGACTCCACACTTGGTGCGCCCCCTCCTAGGGCCGGCCTCCTCCTCCCTTGCTCCTTTATATACGGGGGCAGGGGGCACCCCATGGACACACTTGATATACGATATTTTAGCCGTGTGCGGTGCCCCCCTCCACCAGATTACACCTCGATAATACCGTCGCGGAGCTTAGGCGAAGCCCTGCGTCGGTGGAACATCATCATCGTCACCACGCCGTCGTGCTGACGAAACTCTCCCTCAACACTCGGCTGGATCAGAGTTCGAGGGACGTCATCGAGCTGAACGTGTGTAGAACTTCGGAGGTGCCGTGCGTTCGGTACTTGATCGGTCGGATCGTGAAGACGCACGACTACATCAACCGCGTTGTGATAAGGCTTCCGCTGTCAGTCTACGAGGGTACGTGGACAACACTCTCCCCTCTCGTTGCTATGCATCACCATGATCTTGCGTGTGCGTAGGAATTTTTTTGAAATTACTACGTTCCCCAACACGTAGGAACATAGTACCACTTGCAACTCTAAGAGCATATCAGATCAGTAGTTAGTTTCATCTTATCACAAAATTCTAAACTAACAAGTGCCTACACATCTCTCCATCTCCATAAACAAATCACATCATAGGAACATACCATCTAGTATGAAACTTCAGACAGGGAAATAGATTGAAATTAAATTCCAATCCGGGTGGCTGCCGCCTCTGAGATATCCACCCTTACAAACGACCAATCCTCTGGTTTTTTTTGTTGCAAACTGCACTAAAGAGCTTTTTGAATCGCGTGGTCGATCAAAAGGCCCTGGAAAAAAATCCCAAACAATATCAATAGATAGATGTGCAGACGTGAACATAGTTGAAGGGGCGGGGGAAGACGAACCAGCGGTAGTCTTCTCTTTGTGATCATTTGCGTAGCCACCTTCTTGACCTCATCTTCTGTGAGCATCCCATCAATGTTCATGTTCCACCTGTTAATGTGAGACACCCAAAAGAAAATTTTCATCAGTATGTTAGATCGACTTAAACTGAACATAGCTTAGTCCAAGATGTGGTCAGTAATCTCCGTCTAGACCTCTCTGAGCTGATCCTTGTTAATGCCTTCATCTGGCTCAATGTTCCTCTGCCTCGACATATCCCGAACAGCTTGTCAGCAAACTCCTTGGAGTTCTCCATGCCTTGGATCTGAGAAGCATGCCCATTAGAAAGTTTAACAATTAAATGGCACTGCAAAAGTAATTAGAAAGTCTAACACATTTGCACAATTACTGTATCATGAAACGTGTAAAAACTCAGTTACTGGACGAGCATACAAATTGAAAATCCTACTGTTTTATACAATCTTCACATTCCATTCATCAAGCAGATAGTAGCAATCATTCTAATAAATGGAATCAAAACTTGGAGACTCCCAATTACGAAAAGCACAAGTGTTGAACAAAATGAGATGGAACATACATGGCGTAATTTGTTCTGCCCAATTCACCCAAAGTAACCGGCCGGTGATACAATCAGTTGTAGCAGTTAAGCAGCTAACAGATC
Organism: Aegilops tauschii subsp. strangulata; assembly: GCF_002575655.3. Classification (NCBI taxonomy): domain Eukaryota; kingdom Viridiplantae; phylum Streptophyta; class Magnoliopsida; order Poales; family Poaceae; genus Aegilops; species Aegilops tauschii. Next base: position 433,489,359 of record NC_053035.3, read on the forward strand.
TATTTAATTAACTGCAAAGAGGGGAGAGCATTCGAACCAGCGGTAGTCTTCTCTTTGTGATCTATCCTGCACTGCGATTGACCCAGAAATACTTGGAGATGGTGCAGCCTTATGGCTGATGGATCTATTCACATAAACAGAGAATACTCACCGTGTGGCCCGGATGAACATCAACATGTCCTCGCCGGCTACCACTCGCATGCACCTGGCCGCTGCCTGTGCCATGCTCACGCCCACCATTGTCGTGAGCATCGACCACGCGCCCTGCTGCGAGCGGCCTTGCGCTGTCGCCTGCCGCGCCCTCTGGTAGGCCCACAGCCCGTCGGTCGCCGTCACCGTTGGATATACGTGTGGAGCACCAGCAAGGACGAGGATGGGACTGCAAGAGGAAGAGGAGGCACATGGGGCCAGAACAGTGAGGCGACTGCATATGTTGGAAATAGGAGATCTCGTCGGAGTCGGTAGCGACATGGGGGCACCAATCGACGGCGGAGGCGGCCGATAGTGGACACCGACAACGATGCACGCGCACCAAAGAGAGATGTAAAAGGGAGAGAGGCCAGCGAACCAGAAATAGAGAGGGATGGCGATCTCAGAGGTCGATGGCGGCGATCTTGGACCTCAGCGGCAGCGATCTTGGACCTCGACCGCAACGCGATCACGCCCTGCCTTGCCCTCGGGTTCCGCGAGGCGGCGGTGTCCCACGAGTAGGGTGCCTTGGAGGTCGGCGGAGGAGGAAGACGGTGCGGCGGCGGCTCCTCCCGGACCTCGGTGGCGGATTGGGTGAGCCAGAGAAAGAGGACTGACCTAGTCGTCGCCTCCGCCGAGGACCACGGGGAATCGCTGGGAGGAGCCGCCCTCGTCTTCCGTCGAGCACCAGCAGAGACATAGGGGAGGCGGGTTTCGACTTTCGATCCAGATGGATGGGCGAAGAGGAGAGCGAGAGGGATCTGTAGAGAGGCACGGGATCTCGGCGGCGGCGAAGGGCGACTCCTCTCGGATATCGATGCCGCCTCCTCGATAGCCTCTCGGCGGCGGAGCGGGAGGCGGGGCGGCGGCGGTGGAGTGGGAGAAAGAGGGAAAGAGAGAGGTCGCAGCGGGAGGGGGTGGATCGAGAGGAGGGGTCGCAGCGGGAGGGAGAGAGAGAGGGACGATCGTTGGGTTTTTTTGGCACCGGTTTTTTCGCAGAAGGATAGCGGGTGGGAGGATGACGAAAATAAAACGGAGGTGGGAGGATGACGAAAAAAACCAGCGAAAATAAACCGCGCGGACTATTCACCAAGTCGTCCATTAGGAGTAGAGATAAAAGCACGTCTTGCTTATTTCAAGGGAGGTCTCTTTTTACCTCGTCTTCGACGGAAACATCTCCTCCCACTGAATACGCATCGCCGAAAATACTGAAATAAATCCAGAAATAAATGCGAGCATCAAGATTTGAATCTTGGTGGGTTGGGGATACCACAGTCCCTCTAACCATCCAACCATAGGTTGGTTCGCAGGTCTCCTTTCTATTACTACACATGTAACACTCGTAATCTAAGGATTTTCTTTATACTGTTCTATAGTTATTGAAATTGATTTTTCAATCACAACAATAGCTACAATAACATGTCATGGTTTAATAACAATATAAACTGAAATTTTGGCAAACACCCTTTTCGCTAGCTAGATGTGTCATTGGTGCTTGCATTATCCTTGATTTATTTCAGGCTTACAGTGATATTTGTTCAGTGCAAGGAGACGTTTCCGTCGACTACGAGATGCATATACACTAGTAGGAAAAGGGGCTTTTACCCCGGTTTGAAAGGGCATTTTGTCCCGGTTCTCGAACCGGGACTAAAGGGTCGTTACTAAAGCCCTAACCCTTTAGTCCCGGTTCTTACACGAACCGGGGCAGAAGGTCCTCCACGTGGCCGCTACTGCCAGCCCAGGCAGGGGGGCCTTTGGTCCCGGTTGGTGCCACCAACCGGGACCAATAGGCAGGGCCTTTTGTCCCGGTTGGTGCCACCAACCGGGACCAATAGGCATCCACGCGTCAGCAGCTGGCAGGAGCTGAGGTTTTTGTTTTTTTTGAAAGGGGGTGGTTTAGGGGTTTTGGGGGGTTAATTTAGGTGTTTCATATATTGTGTTAGCTAGCTAATTAATAGAGAGAAGTGTCCTCTCTTATCTCCGTGCTTGGTCGACGCTACGTACTATATACGTATGGAGAGGAGTAGACACGCTAGCTAGTAATCAAATGAAGGAAACAGAAGATCGTCATGAACATATGCATACAGAGAGAAGTGATATCGACCACCTCTCCTTCTCCGAGATATTGGTCGAACAACAAGTTCTCGTATATCTATCCGACACTACCGGCTACATATATACAATAATTATCTCTTACAATACAATCTCCTAATTAAATTGTAGGAACACAGGGTCCACATAGTATTCTCCGTTTTCAGCGATCACGTGGTCAAGGAAGAATGCCGCCAATTCATCTTGAATTCCTCGCGTACGATCTGGTGCTAGGAGTTCATCCCGCTTCCGAAACATCTAATTTGAAGAAGGGGGTCAATACATATATATATGAATAAATGAAACTCAACACAAATGATGGTAATAAAATAAAATTGTGAATATTATTGCTTACGCACTTCATATTGTTCTTCAGTGTAGCCCCGCTCACAGGTCGTGTAGCGGATGGACTCGCAAACGTAGTATCCACAGTAATTATTCCCGGGTTCCTGCCACAACCACTTTACAAGAAATAGAGGTCAATCAAACTGATAAGCAAGCATGCTAAATGGTATTGATGAAACTAGCGCTTGAATCACTAGGAGATGCGCGGAACATGCTACTATAGTACTTACTTTCGGGTGATTAATTGCAGCTTCTTCGGCAGTCCCGGAGCTTTTGAGGTGAATTTTCTCCAAACCCTGCCAGACAAAGAAAACAATTACTTGATATCAGGAAATGAACAAAGTTGCTGATATGGTGGATAATGATCGATTTAACTTACTTCTGGAGCATTTGAGTCATGTTCGCATAGTCCTGGGGATCTTTTCGTCTCGAGTCTAAGACGGTTACTACTCCCTGCTCAAGCTTAATCTCTAGGAGAATATAGTGGAAGCTGCGCATGCATGCATAAGTCATCAATTACATTACCATAACCTGGACTAATAAGGGAAACCGAATATGCACAAGACAGTAACACTCACTTGAAGTTGTAAGGAAAGAGTATTATAACTTTGTTTTGATTTAATACCAACGATTGTAGCAAGTTGGCCTCGGCTTCTTTGGGATATTTTTCAACCGTATATGCATCTATGAGATTTGTGTTAATGAACCCAATATCACCGATTTGTCTTTTCTTCAATTCGGCAATCTTCAATCTGCATAATATAGTGAGGATAATTATAAATACATGCAATGAAAGAGCTGACCTATATAGAGAGACTTAATGACAGAAGTAGTACTACTTACAGACAGTAGCAAGTGATCGTTGTTTTATCGAGGGCCTTTTGATTGTAAAACTGGAAGAAATCCTCAAATGGAACATTCAGCAGATCAATTCCAACGAGGTCATGCTCCGGTTTAACTCTCAGCGTCAAAGTATCCATCCCATCAGACTCTCTGCAGGTTTTCATGTACCAATCATGTAGTCTTCGCATCATCGTTGTTAGAGATCTTTCATCTTTGACGAGAGGCTTCCCGTAATGGTATTTGTGTTCGTCCACCTCCATGATTTCATAATGTACATCGTCGGGCAGGTAATCTCCAAGATTGCTATAACCGGGCACCATACTCGGATAATTAGCGACGATGTCTTTTGACACCTTGAGCGGGGGCACGATTGGTTCGCTTGTTCGCCGAGCTGGGCAATTTTTTCCCAGCTCGTCGTTCTTTTAACCTTTGATCACTGACAGTACTTCCCGACCGCTCCGCTTCGGCATATGTCTTTGCAAGAATGCGCTCATAGTTGCCTCTCGGCGGAGACTTTGGTGGTTTTGTCAGGGCAGCCAGAGTGCGCTTTGCTTTCACCGGATCTACCTTCTCCTCCGGAGGTGGATGTTTCTTTGCTTTCACCCCTTCAAAGAAGTTTGTCACTTCGGCTCGCACGATCTTCCTGGTTTCCTCCTCGGTCCTCTTGTATGGTAACTTCTCTGGAGTCTTCAGAGAAGGACCGAATCTGTATTGCCTCCCGCCTCTGGCAGCTGTACTGCTAGACGCCGGCAGAGCAGACGGAGCGGGTGCGGCTGTCTTCTTTCCTTGCTTACGAGGCGGAGGAGAAGGACTACGACGCGCCGGAGCAGCCGCAGCGGCGGCGGGTCTCTTCCGCCCTTGCTGACGAGGCGGAGAAGGAGGAGGCTGGCTGCTCTGGCGCGCCGGCGCTGGCGGAGAAGGAGGCGGAGTGCCGCCACGCGCCGGAGAAGGAGGCTGAGTGCCCTGATCACTCGCCGGAGGAGGAGGCGGAGGAGGAGGCGGAGTGCCCTTACTCGCCGAAGCCGTCCAGTTCGGAAGCTTGATGAGCTCCTTCCGCCATAGGCATGGAGTCTTCAGAGCAGAACCCAACCGAGTCTCCCCTTCACCGGTAGGGTGGTCAAGCTGGAGCTCCTCAAATCCCTCCGTTATTTCATCCACCATCACCCTAGCATATCCTTCTGGAATCGGCCGACAGTGGTAGGTTGCGCCGGGTTCAGGAGGTAAAACAGAGCCAACAGCCGCCTTGACTTTGAAGTTCTGCCATTCCGCCATAAGGTGGCAATGTTGAGACTCCGTGATAGCATCCACGGGGTAGCTAGCAGGAGCCGCATGCTCCAGCTGAAGCAGCTCGGTGGAAGCCACGCTGCTTCTCCGCTGAGATGGCGGTGTAGCTTCGGGGGCAGTTTCGGCATGTCGATTGCCGTCTCGTTCCTCTAGCACTTGAACCCTTTCGTGCAGCTTCTGAATTTGGATCTGCTCCACTTTTTTCCTCCTCTCCTGGCTTTTGTAACCACCCGCGTCCGGAAAACCAGCCTTCCATGGAACGGAGCCTGGCGTGCCTCGTGTCCGTCCAGGGTGCTCAGGATTCCCGAGGGCCATTGTGAGCTCGTCGTTCTCTCTGTCTGGAACGAACGTCCCTTGCTGCGCTGCATCGATATATTGCTGAATCTTCTTGACTGGTATTCTCAAAAGCTCGTTTGTCCAAACGCACCTCCCTGATACAGGGTCCAAGGTTCCGCCAGCCCCGAAGAACCAAGTCCGACAACGGTCTGTCCAGTTCATTCTCTGTGGTTCGATCCCTTTTTCAAGCAGATCATTCTCAGCCTTGGCCCACTTAGGTCGGGCTTTGAGGTAGCCACCTAACCCCGTGCGATGGTGAAGCTTCTTCTTTGCAGCATTCTTCTTGTTTGTCGCTGACATCTTCTTACTCTTTTCCGATGTCTTGTGGGCCACAAATGCGGGCCAGTGATCTCTGATCTTCTCATACCGGCCGATGAATTCTGGCGTCTCTTCTTTGTCGACAAACGTTTTCAGCTCATTCTTCCACCTCCTGAATAGGCCTGCCATCTTCTTAAGAGCATGAGACTTGATTAATTGCTCTATAACTGGCTTCTCCGGATCCTCCTCTAGCGGTAGGGTGAAATTTGCCTTCAGCTCAGTCCAAAGATCATCTTTCTGCATATCATTGACATAAGACACCTCAGGGTCTTCCTTCTTAGGCTTATACCATTGCTGGATGCTGATCGGGATCTTGTCCCTAACTAGAACGCCGCACTGAGCAGCAAATGCATCCTTTGTCCGGATGGGTTCAATCGGTTGGCCGTCCCGCGCGATTGCTGTGATCTCAAACCTTTCATCCGAGCGCAACTTTCTCTTCGGGTCTCGTCTCTTTACCGAAGTTGTGCTCGATCCGGAGGGCTAGAAAAAAGAAGAAAGACGAGTGTTAATTAATATGTGTACATACCAAAACAATGAATGCATCAATTAGCTAGTCAGCACAGGCTTAACTAATATATTTACCTGGCCGGACTCTGTTCGGTCACCGGAGCCGTCACCACGGGCTCCTTCTTGCACCAGCATTGGGTCACCGGAGCCATCATAATCATGTCTTTCCTCCTCCACTCTTCGATCACCGTAGCCTGCTTCTTCACCCTGTTCTTCCAGACCATCATTGTCGTTAAGATACGACAAGATATCACCTCCGGCTAAGATTATGTCCCCCAACACCTCTTCTGCTTGCTCATCTCGTCCGTGCTCCATTGTTTCTGCAAATATTACAACATGGCAATTATACACAAACATGACAGCAAGTGGATATATTAGTGCAAACGTAGACCTAGCTTATTCCGGGTTTGGGGTGGCCTAGGCAACGCTTCAAGGGTAGGGGCGCGGCGGGAGGGGGTAGGAGACCGACATCGTTTTTTTCTAGGGTTTGGGTGTCCTCGAGAGTTTTGGTCGAGCGAGAGGGCCGGGGGGTGCTCCCGTGGTATAAGTTATCACGGTCGAGAGGGGGTATAAATATCGACCGTCCATCATGTCGAAGTTATCTGGGAGGGAGTTATATATATCGACAACGACGACATACATACATGGGAAAATAATGTTATCGGGGAGGGGGTATATCGACCCCCCCACGTGTTGAAGTTATCGGGAGGGGGTTATATCGACAACGACGACATACGTACATGGGAAAATAATATTATCGGCGGGGAGGGGGTATATCGACCCCCCCTCGTGTTGAAGTTACCGGGAGAGGGGTATATCGACGACGACAGACCCGATAAAACATAAGAAAACGAAGAAGAAATAAAAAGAGGAGAAGAAGAAAAGGAATAGAGGAGAAGATCGAAGAAAAAAAAGAAGAAAAAAAAGAGGAGAAGAAGAAAGGAATAGAGGAGAGAAGAAGAAAAAAAAAGAATTTTTTCTATTTTTTCTTCTTCTCTTCTATTCCTTTCTTCTTCTCCTCTTCCTTTTCTTCTTTTTTCCTCTTCTTATTTATTTCTCCTCTTCTTCCTCTCCTCTTCTTCTCCTTTCTTCCTCTTCTTATTTTCCTTTTTATATGAACATATCATCATATATATGAACATACATTTTCTTTGCATATGCATATGAACATACATTTTCTTTGCATATGCATATGAACATACATACATACATTTTCTTTGCATATGACCATTCATACATTTTCTTTGCATATAAACATACATACATATGAACATACATACATACATATAAACATAACATACATACACAAAAAATTCTAAAAATCTGCCTAAAAAAATTATATGAAAAAAGCATACATCATCCATCCATCCATATAATGAACATATACATCATCCATCCATCCATATAATCAAAATATGCATATGAAAAAAAATTATATGAAGAGGATCGAGGGGACAGGGAGGAAAGGGGGTCGCCGGAGCCGGACCGAACGGGGAGGAGGGGCGGCGTCGAGGTAGGGGCGGCAGTGGGGGCGGGCGTCGGCGACGACGACAATGGTGGGAGCGGGCCGGGGCGCAGGGGCGCGGCCGTGCGTGCTCGGGGACGGGGCAGGGGCACGGGGCGGCGGCCGGCGTGGGCTCGGGCGCGGGGCACGGGGAGACGGGGATGGCGGCCGGCGGCGGCGACGGCGACGAGGAGCGCGCGAGCGATTTGGGCAGCCTGGCGGCGGGGGCAACTGGCGAGGGAGACGAGGGAGATGTGAAATTTTCACAAGTCCTGGTTATATAGCAAGGGCATTGGTCCCGGTTCGTGGCACCAACCGGGACCAATGCCACCCTTTAGTCCCGGTTGGTGCCACCAACCGGGACCAAAGGTCCCTTTTCAGCAGCGCAAAGGGCGGGAAGCGGCGGCCTTTGGTCCCGGTTGGTGGCACCAACCGGGACTAAAGGGGGGGCATTGGTCCCGGTTGGTGCCACGAACCGGTACCAATGCACCCCTTTAGTCCCGGTTGGTGGCACCAACCGGGACCAAAGGCCTCTTGCTGCCCGCGTCGCGGCCAAAAGTTTAGTCCCACCTCGCTAGTTGAGAGGGGCTCGGAGTGGTTTATAAGCCCCGCTGCGGCTGCTGTCTCGAACTCCTCTCTATAGCAGGCTTCTGGGCCTAACTTTGGCGCGCTGCCCGTTGAGCCCTCTAGCCCTTCTGGGCCTGTATTTGCAAACCCGAGGGTTGGAGGGCCCAGCGGGCAGCGCCCCAACAATTTTTTTGCTGTCCGCATCGCGGCCAAAAGTTTAGTCCCACCTCGCTAGCCGAGGGGCGCCCGCACCAGTTTAAATGCCGCGGCGCGGCTGCTGTTTCGAACTCCTCTCTATAGCAGGCTTCTGGTCCTAACTTTGGCGCGCTGCCCGTTTAGCCTCCTAGCCCTTCTGGGCCTGTATTTGCAAACCTGAGGGTTGGAAGGCTAAGCGGGCAGCGCCCCAACAATTATTTTTGCTGTATTTAATTTTTTTGTTTTTTTTTCTTTATTTATTTTGTTTTGTTTCTACTTACAACAAAAAACTTATTTATTTTATTTTATTTTGTTTCTAATTAATTATTTATTTTACTTTATGATAATTCTTTTTGCTATTAAAGTTTCTATGAAAAAAAGTTCTTTATGATTTTTTTGCTGTATTTAGTTTTTTTGTTTTCTTTTTTGCTTTATTTATTTTGTTTTGTTTCTACTTACAACAAAAAACTTATTTATTTTATTTTATTTTGTTTCTAATTACTTATTTATTTTACTTTATGATAATTTTTTTGCTATGAAAGTTTCTATCAAAAAAAGTTCTTTATGAAAATTCTTTTTGCTTTTAATGATTTTGAACAGAAAATACTTCGATAATTTTAGTTGTCAATTTTATATGATTTTAGTTTCAATAATAATAGAGGTTTCTTATAATGTTTTGAACAGAAAATACTTTGTTAATTTTAGTTTCATAAATTATATTAAAGTTTATTTTATTTTGTCGGAACACAAGAAGTCCAGAGTTGTAATAAGTTATTAAAAATAAAAAAGAGGCGCAATGCTCGTTGATTTGCTTCAAGCCTTTCGGAATAGTGTAGACTGCACTGCACATAGCTCCATGCAGTCTACCTTATTCCTCAAGGCTTGAAGCTAAGCAACGTGAGCATTGCGCCTCTTCTTCATCGTCTCTGCACTCAGGGCTTATAAACCGCTCATAGTGCCTCTCAGCTAGCGAGGTGGGACTAAAAAACTGCTTAGTGAGAAACTCTAGTACCGGTTCGTGCCATGAACCGGTACTAAAGGTGCTCGTGGGGCCACAGCCTCATTAGTACCGGTTCGTGGCACCAACAGGGACCAAAGGGTGGAATTGGTCTCGGTTCGTGCCACCAACCGGGACCAATGGCCTTGCACAGCGGCATGGTGGTGAGTTTAGTCCCACCTCGCTAGCTGAGAGAGAGCCGCACCTGTTTATAAGGTGCGGTGCGCCTGAGCTGTCGAGCTCCTCTCTAAAGCGGGCTTACGGGCCTAACCTCTCTGTACATGCCTGTGGGCCTACTGGGCCTTCTGCGGGCCTGAATCCTGGCCCATGGATGGGTTTCTAATCATATTCAGGCCGTGGTGGCCCAGTAGGTGGCATAATTTTTAATTTTTGGCCTGTTATTTTTCATGCATTTACTAATTATTTTGAGCTATAAGACCCTAAAATTGAAAAGCATTTCAAATGAACTCTGAGAAGGTTGAAAGTTGGCATGGTATCATCATTTCATCCACATAGCATGTGCAAGAAAGTTGAGAGGGTTACGGCAAAAACTAGATGCACTTCTTGTACAAAACGGACAATGTTATCATACTCGTCTATTACAAAGTTGGCATGGTATCATTATAATAGTTGCGGGAGAAAGTCTTCACTTTTTCTTCGCTTGTGTCATTTGCTTATTGCGCCGTAACCATGGATAATCTTCATCGTTTATCAGGATGCTTGGGTCAGCCTTGACTTTGAAGGGAGGAATTTCATGAAACTTTTCATAATCTTCAGACATGTCTGTCTTGCCCTCCACTCCCACAATGTCTCTTTTTCCTGAAAGAACTATGTGGCGCTTTGGCTCATCGTATGATGTATTCGCTTCCTTATCTTTTCTTTTCCTCGGTCTGGTAGACATGTTCTTCACATAGATAACCCGTGCCACATCATTGGCTAGGACGAACGGTTCGTCAGTGTACCCAAGATTGTTCAGATCCACTGTTGTCATTCCGTACTGTGGGTCTACCTGTACCCCGCCTCCTGACAGATTGACCCATTTGCACTTAAACAAAGGGACCTTAAAATCATGTCCGTAGTCAAGTTCCCATATGTCCATTATGTAACCATAATATGTGTCCTTTCCCCTCTCGGTTGCTGCATCAAAGCGGACACCGCTGTTTTGGTTGGTGCTCTTTTGATCTTGGGCGATCGTGTAAAATGTATTCCCATTTATCTCGTATCCTTTGTAAGTCAATACAGTCAAAGATGGTCCCCTGGACAACGAGTACAACTCATCACAAACAGTGGTGTCACCTCTGAGACGTGTTTCCAACCAACTGCTGAAAGTCCTGATGTGTTCACATGTAATCCAGTCGTCACACTGCTCCGGGTGTTTGGAGCGCAGACTGTTCTTGTGTTCATCGACATACGGGGTCACCAAGGTAGAGTTCTGTAGAACTGTGTAGTGTGCTTGAGACCAAGAATATCCGTCCCTGCATATTATTGAGTCCCCCCTCCAAGCGTGCCTTTTCCAGTCAGTCTCCCCTCATACCGCGATTTAGGGAGACCTATCTTCTTAAGGCCAGGAATGAAGTCAACACAAAACCCAATGACATCCTCTGTTTGATGGCCCATGGAGATGCTTCCTTCTGGCCTAGCGCGGTTACGGACATATTTCTTTAGGACTCCCATGAACCTCTCAAAGGGGAACATATTGTGTAGAAATACGGGCCCCAGAATGACAATCTCGTCGACTAGATGAACTAGGACGTGCGTCATGATATTGAAGAAGGATGGTGGGAACACCAGCTCGAAACTGACAAGACATTGCGCCACATCACTCCTTAGCCTTGGTATGATTTCTGGATCGATCACCTTCTGAGAGATTGCATTAAGGAATGCACATAGCTTCACAATGGCTAATCGGACGTTTTCCGGTAGAAGCCCCCTCAATGCAACCGGAAGCAGTTGCGTCATAATCACGTGGCAGTCATGAGACTTTAGGTTCTGGAACTTTTTCTCTGGCATATTTATTATTCCCTTTATATTCGACGAGAAGCCAGTCGGGACCTTCATACTGAGCAGGCATTCAAAGAAGATTTCTTTCTCTTCTTTCGTAAGAGCGTAGCTGGCAGGACCTTCATACTGCTTTGGAGGCATGCCGTCTTTTTCGTGCAAACGTTGCAGGTCCTCCCGTGCCTCAGGTGTGTCTTTTGTCTTCCCATACACGCCCAAGAAGCCTAGCAGGTTCACGCAAAGGTTCTTCGTCACGTGCATCACGTCGATTGAAGAGCGGACCTCTAGCTCTTTCCAGTAGGGTAGGTCCCAAAATATAGATTTCTTCTTCCACATGGGTGCGTGTCCCTCAGCGTCATTCGGAACAGCTAGTCCGCCGGGACCCTTTCCAAAGATTACGTGTAAATTATTGACCATAGCAAGTACGTGATCACCGGTACACATGGCGGGCTTCTTCCGGTGATCTGCCTCGCCTTTGAAATGCTTGCCTTTCTTTCGACATTGATGGTTGGTCGGAAGAAATCGACGATGGCCCACGTACACATTCTTCCTGCTTTTGTCCAGGTATATACTTTCAGTGTCATCTAAACAGTGCGTGCATGCGTGGTATCCCTTGTTTGTCTGTCCTGAAAGGTTACTGAGAGCGGGCCAATCGTTGATGGTTACAAACAGCAACGCGTGCAGGTTAAATTCCTCCTGTTTGTGCTCATCCCATGTACGTACACCGTTTCCATTCCACAGCTGTAAAAGTTCTTCAACTAATGGCCTTAGGTACACATCAATGTCGTTGCCGGGTTGCTTAGGGCCTTGGATGAGAACTGGCATCATAATGAACTTCCGCTTCATGCACATCCAAGGAGGAAGGTTATACATACATAGAGTCACGGGCCAGGTGCTGTGATTGCTGCTCTGCTCTCCGAAAGGATTAATGCCATCCGCGCTTAAACCAAACCATACGTTCCTTGGGTCAGCTGCAAACTCAGCCCAGTACTTTCTCTCGATTTTTCTCCACTGCGACCCGTCAGCGGGTGCTCTCAACTTCCCTTCTTTCTTACGGTCCTCACTGTGCCATCGCATCAACTTGGCATGCTCTTCGTTTCTGAACAGACGTTTGAACCGTGGTATTATAGGAGCATACCACATCACCTTCGCAGGAACCCTCTTCCTGGGGGGCTCGCCGTCAACATCACCAGGGTCATCTCGTCTGATCTTATACCGCAATGCACCGCATACCGGGCATGCGTTCAGATCCTTGTACGCACCGCGGTAGAGGATGCAGTCATTAGGGCATGCATGTATCTTCTGCACCTCCAATCCTAGAGGGCATACGACCTTCTTTGCTGCGTATGTACTGTCGGGCAATTCGTTATCCTTTGGAAGCTTCTTCTTCAATATTTTCAATAGCTTCTCAAATCCTTTGTCAGGCACAGCATTCTCTGCCTTCCACTGCAGCAATTCTAGTACGGTACCGAGCTTTGTGTTGCCATCTTCGCAATTGGGGTACAACCCTTTTTTGTGATCCTCTAATATGCGATCGAACTTCAACTTCTCCTTTTGACTTTTGCATTGCGTCCTTGCATCGACTATGACCCGGCGGAGATCATCATCATCGGGCACTGGTTCCTCTTGATCTTCAGCAGCTTCCCCCCTTGCAGCATCATTGGGCACATCGTCTGGTTCCTCTTGATCTTCAGCAGCTTCCCCCGTTGCAGCATCACCGTATTCAGGGGGCACATAGTTATCATCGTCCTCTTCTTCTTCGCCGTCTTCCATCATAACCCCTATTTCTCCGTGCCTCGTCCAAACATTATAGTGTGGCATGAAACCCTTGTAAAGCAGGTGGGTGTGAAGGATTTTCCGGTCAGAGTAAGACTTCGTATTCCCACATATAGGGCATGGACAACACATAAAACCATTCTGCTTGTTTGCCTCAGCCACTTCGAGAAAATCATGCACGCCCTTAATGTACTCGGAGGTGTGTCTGTCACCATACATCCATTGCCGGTTCATATGCGTGCATTATATATAATTAAGTATGTCAAAAACCATTACAGAACATCATGAATAGATAATTAAGTGACCAAATTAATAAAAGTTCATCATCACATTAGAACCAAAATACATACATAGTTCTTATCTAACAACATATATATAGCTCTCCAGAGTATCTAATTAATTAAACCATACATTGAAACTATGTAAAACATTTCAATGCGAAAACAAATGCGATCATAATCGCAACCAAGGTAACAATTGATCCAACGGCATAATGATACCAAGCCTCGGTATGAATGGCATATTTTCTAATCTTTCTAATCTTCAAGCGCATTGCATCCATCTTGATCTTGTGATGATCGACGACATCCGCAACATGCAACTCCAATATCATCTTCTCCTCCTCAATTTTTTTTATTTTTTCCTTCAAGTAATTGTTTTCTTCTTCAACTAAATTTAACCTCTCGACAATAGGGTCGGTTAGAATTTCCGGTTCAACCACCTCCTAGATAAATAAAATCTATGTCACGTTGTTCGGTATATTTGTCATAAACAATAAATGAACCAAATAGTTATAAAAAGATAATATATACCACATCCGAATCATAGACAGGCCGAGGGTCGACGGGGGCGGATACCAAAACCATCGCACTATGTAATAAGAAGGAATAATAAAAGTAACAAAATTAGACAAGTAACTATCTAAAGTAAGAATTTTTTCCTTTCAGAAAGAAGATAAGAACAAGAGGCTCACCACGGTGGTGCTGGCGACGAGATCGGCGCGGGCGATCGACGGCGGTGAAGACGGGGACGGGACGTGACGGACCGCTAAATCTAGACAAATCTCGGGGAAAATGGAGCTCGGAGGTCGAGTTTCGAGAGGACAAAGATTAACTAGTGTGGCTCAGACATTTCATCGAACACCTCATGTGCATAGGAGGTGAGCTAGAGCACCCAAATGCCCTCCCCTCGCCGGCCAGAAAAAACAGAGCACTCTGGAGTGCTCTGCTGTGGCGATGGGGTATATATAGGGAACTCATTGGTCCCGGTTGGTGGCACGAGGCCCGGCAGGTCCCTGGTCGCACGAACTGGGACCAATGCTCACATTAGTCCCGGTTCGTGACTGAACCGGGACTAATGTGAAAACTGTCCTGTGACCTAAGCCCTGTTTTCTACTAGTGATAGTGACTTCATGAAATTTCAAGATGGTATGTCGGCTAAGTCTCTCGGAAGTACTCATAGGGGTAAGGCGTGCGTGCGTTCATAGGGATGAGTGTAGGCTTCGATTGTATTGTGTTAAAGAGAAAAGGCTAGATGTGTCCACGCCTCTCAACTCGCCCCGTGGCGCTCCTCTTTATGCTCGTAAATACATTTATCTTTTCTTGCCATTGCCATGAAGAGCTCTACCTCTGGTGTCGCGTAAAAAAAAGTTGAGTGTCATCGAGAGATTTTCTCCACCTCAATATAAGAACATGACGAACCAAGCTATGATTAGATGGTTAGGGGACAGTGATATTCCTAGCCTACCAGAGTTTAAGTCCTAAATTTGACACCCGTACTCGCATTTTTCATGATTTATTTCAGACTTGTCGGCGATGTGCGTTCAGTGGGAGGAGATGTTCCCGTAGACTATGAGGCGTCTGTGGCGACTTCGTCAATCTCAAGATGATATGCCGGCTCAGTCTCTCGGAGGTGCTCATAGGAATAGAGTGTGTGTGCGCGCGCGTTTATAAAGGTGGATGTATGTATATATGTATGAGTGTCTGCATATATACCGTGTTAAAAAGAAATAAGCACGCGCCACAGAGGCAAGCTCGAATCGCTGGTGGCTTGGACGTGGCTTGCCTGCTCTGCCTCCGTGCTCCTATCTATGCTCCGCTTCCGTTAATTTGCCATCGTACGGTGCCAGTAATTTTCCTCATCCCACGTTCCTTTTAATCACCAAAAGAAATCACAAATACCGATATAGTACTACCCATTCCTTCCGTAATGCAACCACATTAATCTAGGAGTAATACGCATCTTATCTTGATGTTGGCGTGAATGGCCTCTTGTGCCGTCGTGCCCCACGCGATGAGCTCGCCGCACTCCTGCCACCGGCTCGCCGTCTCCGAGAAGATCACCGGTGACAGTGTGCAGCTAGTGGACGGCTACATCTACATGTTTTCTCTCTTCCACGCCTGGCGCTGGATGAGGTCAAGGCCACCATTCCCACGGCGAGCTCGCCATGCTCCTGCCACCAGCTGGCCATCTCCGAGCAGGTCACCAGCGTACAGCTACTGAGCACCGCATTCCAGCTCTTCCATGCTCGGCAGACCGCGCGGGGCATGTTCGAGCTGTTCAACCGGAACGGTGATAGGTGCGTGGAGGAGACAGGGAACTCTTTGGGCAAGCTGGGCATCACCGTGCCGTGCGACGGGCTGTCCACCATGATCGTACTCGCACGCATCATCGCCGACAACCACGGTTGCGTGGACGTGGAGGAGTTCTGCGAGCCTCGTACAAGTGCCGCCACCCATGCCGAGCCGTCCACAGCCTTTATTTCCGTCCTAGCACGCGCGGCGGACTGATTGACCTCCGGCGTTGACGTAAGGACTACGCCGGCATGCACGCCGCGATCGTCAAAAAGTACGCCGTCCTCGTCCGGGTCAGCTTACCTCTGGCATCAACCTCTGTACCATATACGCCGCCTGCCGGGCGTTGGCCACGTTGCGGTCATCACTGCCGTGAGGTCCTCACCGTCAGCTTGGACGGCTCGCCGCTGGTAGAAGCTAATACGGTGGCTGTTTGAGTATTATACGGGGGAGACAGGTGGAAATGCTGGAGTTTAAGTCCTTTATTTTATCAAGAAAAGAGAGGTGGGATGAAGAATTTGTGTAACCGTCGGATGGAAAATGGTGGAACGGGAGCACCGATGAGAGCACGTCGAGGGAGCACGCAAGCCCCGTCCTGGTGGCTTGGGTGTCTGAACACCACCTTGCCAACCGTGCTAGGTTTGGTCCTGTCCAAGAAGGACATACCAAATCTACTTTTTTTATCAACACTGGTCCAATGTTCAAAGCAACGTCATCATAATCAACTTGACAAAACATATCAGAAAATAAAGGCATACTATCTTGAACTATAAAGTTACACGTGAAGCAATGCTCAGTTGGTTTCCTATTATCTGTCCTGAAGATTGCAAACATCATTCCCCGGCGATATTTCATCCCGGGGCCTACGGCAGCATGAAAAAAACGCAAAAGATCAAGATGGCGATATTTCATCCCTCCACATAATGCAGAATTGCTATTTTTCAATAATACTCGGTGCTATCTAAGGGCTTCTCCTCGAGATTCCTCAATTTTGCCTAACGTACAATGTTTGGTCAATAAAGTGATAAATAAATAGGAAGTTTTTTGATTAAATTAATCCATGAATAAATCATGAGCATGACATGGATAGCATTGATAACACACTGATTACGATCTAATAGAGCATGTACTAGGCACATAGTAGAAACATCTACACATATCGCTAGTACTGCTACAACAGAAAGAAACACGAGAGGGATAAGCGATGTATACCCTCCAATCGGCCACGCGGCGGCGGTGGCGGTGGCAGCAGCCGCGGCATCCTCGGCGGCCTTCTTGTCGGCCTTGGCCCTCTCAGCGGCGGCACGGTCGGCGTCGGTCGACATGGTGATGACGAAGATGATGCAGACGTAGATGAACAGAAGCGAGCAGTCGCGTAGTCGCTACCCAAAAACCTAATCGCCCCTCTCCCGTACAGGATCCGGAGAGGCGGGGTTTCGGAGGCCTGCTCTCCCGTCAACCGTGTACGCGGTGAACGGGATGGAGTCGCCGGCGGCAGCAGCAGCAGAGGAACGACGTGGGCGTGGAGGCGGAGATGGAAATGTGTTCTGATTTCGCGGCGGCTAGGGTTGGCAGCGCCCCACATATATATGTGCGGCCGCGCGTGGAGAGACGTGGGCTGAACCCACGTCCAAGTCGGTAGCCCATGATCCGATGTCTCGGATCATGGCCCTACCTTTCAAAGACTCTCCGTTCCTGACCGACAAAAAGAAGCGCATAGGAGTGAGCTCGGCTCGGCTCAAACCTGCAACCCGCGGCGCGGCGCGGCGCGGCGCATCGTGACGAGGCGAGGCGAGGCGAGCGGAGGAGGAGGAGTGCGCGAGGGCTTCTTTTCTTCTGAAGCTCCAATAGCATGAGGGAGAGAATCCCTTATAAACCACTCCAACTCTCCATCCACTAGCAGTATGGGACTAAACTTCCCACCACCTTCTCATGCCACCTACATGGGCCCTTAGAGATTAAATCTGAAATTGTCATATGGGCTCTAGGCCCATCTCATATTTCAACAATCCCCCACCAGATCTCAGGGGCCCACTTGTCCTTTGTTCCAAACGCTGTTTTGATATACCAGCATCTCAGTGGAGACCGATTAAGGTTGAGCTCCACCTAGACCAAGTAGTTACACTCCTTCACAACTGAACAATGGACTATGCCTTGAATTGTCAGTTTGGCGTCAAGAAGTTTCACCACAAGTCTCACTGATACGAGGCTGCCGAAGGCCGACCCCTCGGGTGGAGCATATTAGTCAGACTCCTGGCCTGTTCATGAGCTTGCTAGAGATCACCCCAATCTCATAGACTGTGACCAGCAGTCGGGCTCATATAGGTGTGTTCCTCCAAAGATCGCTCTATAGGATAGCATCTTGCTTATACATATAAGCCTTGGAACACATTCAGACAGTAGTCATCCTTCCATACAGTTTTCGAGAGTATTGCATCTCCAACGGAGTGGTTAGTAAAGTTACTCTCCTCAGTTCACCACTGGCTTGTTTTCCCAGGTCCTACTTCACGGGATCTCCGATCACATAGGTTGGGTTACTACCATGGCAACTCATGTGGGTCTCATACCCATCTCCCTTGATGCGCTATCTATCACAATACGTGATAGCCCTTTAGTAAAGGGATCTGCCAGATTCTTAGCCGTTTGAATATAATCCAATGCTATCACTCCGGAGTTTCTCAATTTTCCGACAGCTTTCAATCTCATTCTTATGTGTTTGTTGGACTTCATGTTGTCCTTTGAACTCTTCACCTTGACAATAACTGTTTGATTGTCGCAGTTCATAAGGATGGCCGGAACCGGCTTCTCAACCACTTGCAAGTCCATCAACAGATCTCGAAGCCATTCCGCTTCGCCACCCGATGTGTCTAATGCTGTTAATTCTGCTTCCATTGTCGATCTTGTTAAGATCGTTTGCTTGCAAGACTTCCAGGAAACAGCACCACCTCCAAGAGTAAACGTATACCCAGTTGTGGCCTTCATCTCATCAGCATGAGAGATCCAATTCGCATCACTATACCCTTCAAGTACCGACGGGTATCCGGTATAGTGAAGTCCATAGTTCATAGTACCTTTCAGATAGCGCATAACTTTGTCAAGAGCACGCCAATGTACATCGCCCGGTTTGGAAACAAATCGGCTCAGTTTGCTAATAGCAAATGCGATGTCAGGCCTCGTTGCGCTCGCTAGATACTGGAGTGAACCAACAATCTGAGAGTATCTCAATTGATCTATAGCTGTGCCTTTAGACTTTCGAGTCAGCACACTAGAATCGTATGGTGTTTGAGATGGTTTGCAGTCCGAATATCCAAAGCGACTGAACACCCTCTCAACATAATGGGATTGCAGAAGTGTAATCCCACCCTCATCATCTCTCAATAGCTTGATGTTCAAGATAACATCAGCCACTCCAAGGTCCTTCATCTCAAAGTTCTGAGATAGGAAAGACTTAACCTCCTCGATCAACTAGAGATTAGTTCCAAATATCAGTATGTCATCAACACACAAACACAGTATAACTCCTTCGCCCCCACCATAGCGATAGTATACACATTTGTCGGCCTCATTAACAACAAAGCCAACAGATGTCAACGTTTCATTAAACTTGTCATGCCATTGCTTAGGCGCTTGTCTCAGGCCATACAAAGATTTCACCAACTTACACACCTTTCCTTCTTGACCATCTATCACAAAGCCATCAGGCTGTTGCATATTGATTTCCTCCTTTAGCTCTCCGTTCAGGAAAGCCGTCTTAACATCCATCTGATGAATGAGAAGACCATGCGAGGCCGCCAACGAGAGTAATACTCAAATGTGTTGGAAATATGCCCTAGAGGCAATAATAAATAGGTTATTATTATATTTCCTTGTTCATGATAATCGTTTATTATCCATGCTAGAATTGTGTTGATAGGAAACTCAGATACATGTGTGGATACATAGACAACATCATGTCCCTAGTAAGCCTCTAGTTGACTAGCTCATTGATCAATAGATGGTTACGGTTTCCTGACCATGGACATTGGATGTCGTTGATAACGGGATCACATCATTAGGAGAATGATGTGATGGACGAGACCCAATCCTAAGCCTAGCACAAGATCGTGTAGTTCGTTTGCTCAGAGCTTTTCTAATGTCAAGTATCAGTTCCTTAGACCATGAGATTGTGCAACTCCCGGATACCGTAGGAATGCTTTGGGTGTACCAAACGTCACAACGTAACTGGGTGGCTATAAAGGTGCACTACAGGTATCTCCGAAAGTGTCTGTTGGGTTGGCACGAATCGAGACTGGGATTTGTCACTCTGTGTAAACGGAGAGGTATCTCTGGGCCCACTCGGTAGAACATCATCATAATGTGCACAATGTGACCAAGGAGTTGATCACGGGATGATGTGTTACGGAACGAGTAAAGAGACTTGCCGGTAACGCGATTGAACAAGGTATCGGGATACCGACGATCGAATCTCGGGCAAGTAACATACCGATAGACAAAGGAAATTGTATACGGGATTGATTGAATCCTCAACATCGTGGTTCATCCGATGAGATCATCGAGGAGCATGTGGGAGCCAACATGGGTATCCAGATCCCGCTGTTGGTTATTGACCGGAGAGTCGTCTCGGTCATGTCTGCGTGTCTCCCGAACCCGTAGGGTCTACACACTTAAGGTTCGGTGACGCTAGGGTTGTAGAGATATTAGTATGCGGTAACCCGAAAGTTGTTCGGAGTCCCGGATGAGATCCCGGACGTCACGAGGAGTTCCGGAATGGTCCGGAGGTAAAGATTTATATATGGGAAGTCTTATTTTGGTCGCCGGAAAAGTTTCACACTTTATCGGTATTGTACCGGGAGTGCCGAAAGGGGTCCGGGGGTCCACCAAGGGGGTCCACCAGCCCCAGGGGGCCACATGGGCTGTAGGGGGTGCGCCTTGGCCTATATGGGCCAAGGGCACCAGCCCCAAGAGGCCCATGCGCCAAGAGATAAGGAAAAGGGAGAGTCCTAAAGGGGGAAGGCACCTCCGAGGTGCCTTGGGGAGGAAGGACTCCTCCCTGGCCGCACCCTTCCTTGGAGGAAGGGCCAAGGCTGCGCCCCCCTCTCCCTTGGCCCTATATATAGTGGGGGGAAGGGAGGGCAGCAATACACAAGCCCTGGCGCCTCCCTCCTCCCGCAGCGCTTGGCGAAGCCCTGTTGGAATCCCGCTACTTCCACCACCACGCCGTCGTGCTGCTGGATCTCCATCAACCTCTCCTCCCCCTTGCTGGATCAAGAAGGAGGAGACGTCGCTGCTCCGTACGTGTGTTGAACGCGGAGGTGCCGTTCGTTCGGCGCTAGGATCATCGGTGATTTGGATCACGACGAGTACGACTCCATCAACCCCGTTCTCTTGAACGCTTCCGCTCGCGATCTACAAGGGTATGTAGATGCACTCCCCTTCCCCTCATTGCTAGTAAACTCCATAGATTGATCTTGGTGATGCGTAGAAAATTTTGAATTTCTGCTACGTTCCCCAACAAAATGGTGGTCATTCTGGCGACAGGTGAATAAGTGTCGAAGAAATCTTCTTCTTCTTTCTGGGCGTAGCCCTTGGCCACAAGCCTAGCCTTGTACTTTTCTATCGTACCGTCGGGCCTAAGCTTCTTCTTGAACACCCACTTGCATCCCAATGGTTTGCAACCATAAGGACGTTCAGTAAGCTCCCAAGTCCCGTTAGCCATGATGGAATCCATCTCGCTACGGACCGCATCCTTCCAGTAGTCAGCTTCTGGAGATGCATACGCTTCTGAAATAGAAGTGGGATTATCCTCCACGAGGTATATGAAGAAATCATCACCAAAGGTCTTTACAGTCCTTTGTCTCTTGCCCCTACCAAGGGTTTCCTCATTATCCTCCTCAGGATTTTAATCATGTGTTTTTTTATAATATTCCATCGGAATGGCAGGTTCAGGAGTCTCCTCAGATTCCTGTCTAGAAGTGCTTTGTACATCTCTCATGGGGAAAATGTCCTCAAAGAATGTAGCATCCTTAGACTCCATAATTGTACCGACCTTCATGTCAGGTACCTCAGATTTCACTACTAGAAATCTATAGCCAACACTATTCATAGCGTAGCCCAAATTAACACAGTCCACAGTCTTTGGTCCAAGCTTACGCTTTTTGGGGATCGGCACATTAACTTTCGCCAAGCAGCACCAAGTACGTAAGTACGAGAGTGTTGTCCTTCTCTTGGTCCACTTCTCATAAGGAGTGATCTCGTTATCCTTTGTCGGAACTTTATTGAGGACATGACATGATGTCATTATATCCTCCCCCCACCATGCCTTGGATAAACCCGACGTATTTAACATGGCGTTAACCAAATCAGTTAGAGTACGGTTTTTCCGCTCGGCAACCCCGTTTGACTGGGGTGAGTAGGGAGGCGTCCTCTCATGAATAATACTGCGTTCCGCACAAAAGGCATCAAACTCTTTCGAGAAGTACTCTCCACCATGATCTGACCGGACTCGTTTAATTTTCTTTTCAAGTTGATTCTCAACTTCTGCCTTATAGATTCTAAAGTAGTGTAGAGCCTCATCTTTAGTATTTAATAGATACACATAGCAATATCTAGTGGAATCATCTATCAAAGTCATGAAATATTTCTTTCCACCTTTAGTCAACACACCATTCATCTCACAAAGATAAGAATGTATGAGTTCCAGTGGCGCCAAGTGCCTCTCCTCTGCCGCCTTGTGAGGCTTGCGAGGTTGCTTAGATTGCACACACGAATGACACTTAGAACCTTTGGCCAAAGTGAAACTCGGGATTAAATTCGATTTTGCTAGCCGCGTCATAACGCCGAAACTAATGTGACAAAGACGTGAATGCCAGACTTCCGATTCATTAACGCTCAAATGAATATTGTTCACGACTTTATTACATAGATCTGCAAGAGAAAGGCAGAACATGCCTCCGCATTCATAACCCTTTCCAACAAATAGTCCATATTTCGTAACAACTAATTTATTAGACTCGAATACTAACTTAAACCCTTCTCTACATAGAAGGGACCCACTAACGAGGTTCTTCGTGATGGCGGGGACATGCTGCACGTTCTTCAGCTGCACGATCCTTCCCGAAGTAAACTTCAGATTGACCGTGCCAACACCAAGAACAAAAGCACTCGCGCCATTCCCCATCAGTACGGACCCGTGACCTGTTGCGTGGTAAGAAGAAAACAATGAAATGTTAGCACACACATGAACGCCTGCACCTGTGTCGACCCACCAATCAGTGGACGGCCAAACTGAAAATACAGCAAATAAATTACCGTACCCAGATGCACCACTCTCATTGTTGCTCACAATCATATTGACAGACTTGGAGTCCTGCCCTGGCTTCTTGTACTTGTTTGGGCACTTGTTGGCCCAATGTTCAACCGAACCACAAGTAAAGCAGCCCTCATCCTTCTTGTTCTTCTTGAAGGTCTTCTTACCCTTCTTCTTAAAGTCGGCATTCTGTTGGACACCGTTCTTTCCCTTGGGCTTGTGGGAATTGGAGTTCTTCTGATGCACCATATTGGCCACAGAAGTTCCTTCGACCCCTTTACCGTGCGAGTCCTTTGCCCTTGAATTCTGCTCAACACTCAGATGGCCAATGACATCCTCCAGGAATTGGGGAGCTTAGCGATTATGCAGCCCGCGACAAACTTGCCCGGTAACTCGCACTTAAGAAGCTCAAGCTCCTGAACAATGCATATTATGTCATGAGCCTACTCCAATAGAGGACGGTTTTCAACCATGTTGTAATCATGGAACTGCTCTATAATATACGTCTCGCTCCCTGCATCGGCCGCCCCGAACTTAGATTCGAGCGCCTCCCACAAGTCCTTGGCAGACCGCACATGCAAATATGCCTCAACCAGCTTATCTCCAATCATGCTCAGAACTGCCCCGAGGAACACAACAGTGGACTCCTTGAACGCCTTCTCCTGTTCAGGAGCGATCGTTCCTGTGGGAGTCACACCGGCGACCCAGAACACGTTCATGGCCGTGAGCCATAAGGTGGTTTTAGTCTGCCAACGCTTAAAGTACGTCCCCGTAAACGGGGTCGGTTTCAGTGCAACAGCAATACCAGAATTCGAAAAACTCCTACACAATTTAGGTTTTTGGATTGATAAATAAATAGGCAGTTTTTCGATTAAATTAATCCATGAATAAATCATGAGCATGACATGGACAGCATTGATAACACACTGATTACGATCTAACAGAGCATGTACTACGCACATAGTAGAAACATCTACACATATCGCTAGTACTGCTACAACAGAAAGAAACACGAGAGGGATAAGTGATGTATACCCTCCAATCGGCCAGGCGGCGGCGGTGGCGGTGGCAGCAGCCGCGGCATCCTCGGCGGCCTTCTTGTCGGCCTCGGCCTTCTCAGCGGCGGCACGGTTGGCGCCGGTCGACATGGTGATGACGAAGGTGATGCGGACGTAGATGAACAGAAGCGAGCAGTCGCGTAGTCGCTACCCAAAAACCTAATCGCCCCTCTCCCGTATAGGATCCGCAGAGGCGGGGTTTCAGAGGCCCGCTCTCCCATCAACCGTGTACGCGGTGAACGGGATGGAGTCGCCGGCGGCAGGAGCAGTAGAGGAACGACGTGGGCGTGGAGGCGGAAATGGAGATGCGTTCCGATTTCGCGGCGGCTAGGGTTGGCAGAGCCCCACATATATATGTGCGGCCGCGCGTGGAGAGACGTGGGCTGAACCCACGTCCAAGTCGGTAGCCCATGATCCGACGTCTCAGATCGTGGCCCTACCTGTCAAAGACTCTCCGTTCCTGACCGGCAAAAAGAAGCGCATAGGAGTGAGCTCGGCTCGGCTCAATCCCGCAACCCGCGGCGCGTCGTGACGAGGCGTGGCGTGACGAGGCGAGCGGAGGAGGAGGACGAGTGTGCAAGGGCTTCTTTTCTTCTCAAGCTCCAATAGCATGAGGGAGAGAATCCCTTATAAACCACTCCAACTCTCCTTCCACTAGCGGTATGGGACTAAACTTCCCACCACCTTGTCATGCCACCTACATGGGCCCATAGAGATTAAATCTGAAATTGTCATATGGGCTCTAGGCCCATCTCATATTTCAACAATCCCCCACCAGATCTCAGGGGCCCACTTGTCCTTTGTTCCAAACGCTGTTTTGATATACCAGCATCTCAGTGGAGACCGATTAAGGTTGAGCTACATCTAGACCAAGTAGTTACACTCCTTCACAACTGAACAATGGACTATGCCTTGAATTGTCAGTTTGGCGTCAAGAAGTTTCACCACAAGTCTCACTGATACGAGGCTGCTGAAGGCCGACCCCTCGGGTGGAGCATATTAGTCACACTCCTGGCCTGTTCATGAGCTTGCTAGAGATCACCCCAATCTCATAGACTGTGACCAGCAGTCGGGCTCATATAGGTGTGTTCCTCCAAAGATCGCTCTGTAGGATAGCATCTTGCTTACACATATAAGCCTTGGAACACATTCAGACAGTAGTCATCCTTCCATACAGTTTCCGAGAGTATTGCATCTCCAACGGAGTGGTTAGTAAAGTTACTCTCCTCAGTTCACCACTGGCTTGTTTTCCCAGGTCCTACTTCACGGGATCTCCGATCACATAGGTTGGGTTACTACCATGGCAACTCATGTGGGTCTCATACCCATCTCCCTTGATGCGCTATCTATCACAATACGTGATAGCCCTTTAGTAAAGGGATCTGCCAGATTCTTAGCCGTTTGAATATAATCCAATGCTATCACTCCGGAGTTTCTCAATTTTCCGACAGCTTTCAATCTCATTCTTATGTGTTTGTTGGACTTCATGTTGTCCTTTGAACTCTTCACCTTGACAATAACTGTTTGATTGTCGCAGTTCATAAGGATGGCCGGAACCGGCTTCTCAACCACTGGCAAGTCCATCAACAGATCTCGAAGCCATTCCGCTTCGCCACCCGATGTGTCTAATGCTGTTAATTCTGCTTCCATTGTCGATCTTGTTAAGATCGTTTGCTTGCAAGACTTCCAGGAAACAGCACCACCTCCAAGAGTAAACATATACCCAGTTGTGGCCTTCATCTCATTAGCATCAGAGATCCAATTCGCATCACTATACCCTTCAAGTACCGACGGGTATCTGGTATAGTGAAGTCCATAGTTCATAGTACCTTTCACATAGCGCATAACTCTCTCAAGAGCACGCCAATGTACATCGCCCGGTTTGGAAACAAATCGGCTCAGTTTGCTAATAGCAAATGCGATGTCAGGCCTCGTTGCGCTCGCTGGATACTGGAGTGAACCAACAATCTGAGAGTATCTCAATTGATCTATAGCCGTGCCTTTAGACTTTCGAATCAGCACACTAGAATCATATGGTTTTTGAGATGGTTTGCAGTCTGAATATCCAAAGCGACTCAACACCTTCTCAACATAATGGGATCGCAGAAGTCTAATCCCACCCTCATCATCTCTCTATAGCTTGATGTTCAAGATAACATCAGCCACTCCAAGGTCCTTCATCTCAAAGTTCTGAGATAGGAAAGACTTAACCTCCTCGATCAACTTGAGATTAGTTCCAAATATCAGTATGCCATCAACACACAAACACAGTATAACTCCTTCGCCCCCACCATAGCGACAGTATACACATTTGTCGGCCTCATTAACAACAAAGCCAACAGATGTCAACGTTTCATTAAACTTGTCATGCCATTGCTTAGGCGCTTGTCTCAGGCCATACAAAGATTTCACCAACTTACACACCTTTCCTTCTTGACCATCTATCACAAAGCCATCAGGCTGTTGCATCTAGATTTCCTCCTTTAGCTCTCCGTTCAGGAAAGCCGTCTTAACATCCATCTGATGAATGAGAAGACCATGCGAGGCCGCCAACGAGAGTAATACTCAAATGGTGGTCAGTCTGGCGACAGGTGAATAAGTGTCGAAGAAATCTTCTTCTTCTTTCTGGGCGTAGCCCTTGGCCACAAGCCTAGCCTTGTACTTTTCTATCGTACCGTCGGGCCTAAGCTTCTTCTTGAACACCCACTTGCATCCCAATGGTTTTCAACCATAAGGACGTTCAGTAAGCTCCCAAGTCCCGTTAGCCATGATGAAATCCATCTTGCTACGGACCGCATCCTTCCAGTAGTCAGCTTCTGGAGATGCATACGCTTCTTAAATAGAAGTGGGATTATTCTCATGAGGTATATGAAGAAATCATCACCAAAGGTCTTTACAGTCCTTTGTCTCTTGCCCCTACCAAGGGTTTCCTCATTATCCTCCTCAGTATTTTCGTCATGTGTTTGTTTATAATATTCCATCGAAATGGCAGGTTCAGGAGTCTCCTCAGATTCCTGTCTAGAAGTGCTTTGTACATCTCTCATGGGGAAAATGTCCTCAAATAATGTAGCATCCTTAGACTCCATAATTGTACCGACCTTCATGTCAGGTACCTCAGATTTCACTACTAGAAATCTATAGCCAACACTATTCATAGCGTAGCCCAAATTAACACAATCCACAGTCTTTGGTCCAAGCTTAAGATTTTTGAGGATCGGCACATTAACTTTCGCCAAGCAGCCCCAAGTACATAAGTACGACAGTGTTGTCCTTCTCTTGGTCCACTTCTCATAAGGAGTGATCTCGTTATCCTTTGTCGGAACTTTATTCAGGACATGACTTGATGTCATTATAGCCTCCCCCACCATGCCTTGGATAAACCCGACGTATCTAACATGGTGTTAACCAAATCAGTTAGAGTACGGTTTTTCCGCTCGGCAACCCCGTTTGACTGGGGTGAGTAGGGAGGCGTCCTGTTGTGAATAATACCGTGTTCCGCACAAAAGGCATCAAACTCTTTCGAGAAGTACTCTCCACCATGATCTGACCGAACTTGTTTAATTTTCTTTTCAAGTTGATTCTCAACTTCTGCCTTATAGATTCTAAAGTAGTGTAGAGCCTCATCTTTAGTATTTAACAGATACACATACCAATATCTAGTGGAATCATCTATCAAAATCATGAAATATTTCTTTCCACCTTTAGTCAACACACCATTCATCTCACAAAGATCAGAATGTATGAGTTCCAGTGGCGCCAAGTGTCTCTCCTCTGCCGCCTTGTGAGGCTTGCGAGGTTGCTTAGATTGCACACACGAATGGCACTTAGAACCTTTGGCCAAAGTGAAACTCGGGATTAAATTCGATTTTGCTAGCCGCGTCATAACACCGAAACTAATGTGACAAAGACGTGAATGCCAGACTTCAGATTCATTAACACTCAAATGAATATTGTTCACGATTTTATTACATAGATCTGCAAGAGAAAGGCGGAACATGCCTCCGCATTCATAACCCTTTCCAACAAATAGTCCATATTTCGTAACAACTAATTTATTAGACTCGAATACCTACTTAAACCCTTCTCTACATAGAAGGGATCCACTAACGAGGTTCTTCTTGATGGCAGGGACATGCTGCACGTTCTTCAGCTGCACGATCCTTTCCGAAGTAAACTTCAGATCGACCATGCCAACACCAAGAACAGAAGCACTCGCGCCATTCCCCATCAGTACGGACCCATGACCTGTGGCCTGGTAAGAAGAAAACTATGAAATGTCAGCACACACATGAACGCCTGCACCTGTGTCGACCCACCAATCGGTGGACGGCCAAACTGAAAATACAACAAATAAATTACCGTACCCAGATGCACCACTCTCATTGTTGCTCACAATCATATTGACAGACTTGGAGTCCTGCCCTGGCTTCTTGTACTTGTTTGGGCACTTGTTGGCCCAATGTTCAACCGAACCACAAGTAAAGCAGCCGTCATCCTTCTTGTTCTTCTTGAAGGTCTTCTTATCAACCGAACCACAAGTCGGCATTCTGTTGGACACCGTTCTTTCCCTTGGGCTTGTGGGAATTGGAGTTCTTCTAATGCACCATATTGGCCACAGAAGTTCCTTCGACCCCTTTTCCGTGCGAGTCCTTTGCCCTTGAATTCTGCTCAACACTCAGATGGCCAATGACATCCTCCAGGAATTGGGGAGCTTAGCGATTATGCAGCCTGCGACAAACTTGCCCGGTAACTCGCACTTAAGAAGCTCAAGCTCCTTAACAATGCATATTATGTCATGACCCTGCTCCAATACAGGACCGTTTTCAACCATCTTGTAATCGTGGAACTACTCTATAATATACATCTCGCTCCCTGCATCGGCCGCCCCGAACATAGATTTGAGCGCCTCCCACAAGTCCTTGGCAGACCGCACATGCAAATATGTGTCAACCAGCTTATCTCCAATCACGCTCAGAACTGCCCCGAGGAACACGACAGTGGCCGCCTTGAACGCCTTCTCCTGTTCAGGAGCGATCGTTCCTGTGGGAGTCACAACGGCGACCCAGAACACGTTCATGGCCGTGAGCCATAAGGTGGTTTTAGTGCAGCAGCAAAACTAGAATTCGAAAAACTCCTACACAATTTAGGTTTTTGGATTGATAAATAAATAGGCAGTTTTTCGATTAAATTAATCCATGAATAAATCATGAGCATGACATGGACAACATTGATAACACACTGATTACGATCTAACAGAGCATGTACTACGCACATAGTAGAAACATCTACACATATCGCTAGTACTGCTACAACAGAAAGAAACACGAGAGGGATAAGCGATGTATACCCTCCAATCGGCCGTGCCAACACCAAGAACAGAAGAATTCGCGCCATTCCCCATCAGTACGGACCCGTGACCTGTGGCCTGGTAAGAAGAAAACAATGAAATGTCAGCACACACATGAACACCTGCACCTGTGTCGACCCACCAATCGGTGGACGGCCAAACTGAAAATACATCAAATAAATTACCGTACCCAGATGCACCACTCTCATTGTTGCTCACAATCATATTGATAGACTTAGAGTCCTGCCCTGGCTTCTTGTACTTGTTTGGGCACTTGTTGGCCCAATGTTCAACCGAACCACAAGTAAAGCAGCCCTCATACTTCTTGTTCTTCTTGATGTTCTTCTTACCCTTCTTCTTAAAGTCGGCATTCTGTTGGACACCGTTCTTTCCCTTGGGCTTGTGGGAATTGGAGTTCTTCTGATGCACCATATTGGCCACAGAAGTTCCTTCGACCCCTTTACCGTGCGAGTCCTTTGCCCTTGAATTCTGCTCAACACTCAGATGGCCAATGACATCCTCCAGGAATTGGGGAGCTTAGCGATTATGCAGCCCGCGACAAACTTGCCCGGTAACTCGCACTTAAGAAGCTCAAGCTCCTGAACAATGCATATTATGTCATGAGCCTGCTCCAATAGAGGACGCTTTTCAACCATCTTGTAATCGTGGAACTGCTCTATAATATACATCTCGCTCCCTGCATCGGCCGCCCCAAACTTAGATTCGAGCGCCTCCCACAAGTCCTTGGCAGACCGCACATGTAAATATGCGTCAACCAGCTTATCTCCAATCACGCTCAGAACTACCCCGAGGAACACGACAGTGGCCTCCTTGAACGCCTTCTCCTGTTCAGGAGCGATCGTTCCTGTGGGAGTCACACCGGCGACCCAGAACACGTTCATGGCCGTGAGCCATAAGGTGGTTTTAGTCTACCAACGCTTAAAGTACGTCCCCGTAAACGGGGACGGTTTCAGTGCAGCAGCAAAACCAGAATTCGAAAAACTCCTACACAATTTAGGTTTTTGGATTGATAAATAAATAGGCAGTGTTTCGATTAAATTAATCCATGAATAAATCATGAGCATGACATGGACAACATTGATAACATACTGATTACGATCTAACAGAGCATGTACTACGCACATAGTAGAAACATCTACACATATCGCTAGTACTGCTACAACAGAAAGAAACACGAGAGGGATAAGTGATGTATACCCTCCAATCGGCCAGGCGGCGGCGGTGGCGGTGGCAGCAGCCGCGGCATCCTCGGCAGCCTTCTTGTCGGCCTCGGCCTTCTCAGCGGCGGCACGGTCGGCGTCGGTCGACATGGTGATGACGAAGGTGATGCAGACGTAGATGAACAGAAGCGAGCAGTCGCGTAGTTGCTACCCAAAAACCTAATCGCCCCTCTCCCGTACAGGATCCGGAGAGGCGGGATTTCGGAGGCCTGCTCTCCCGTCAACCGTGTACGCGGTGAACGGGATGGAGTCGCCGGCGGCAGCAGCAGCAGAGGAACGACGTGGGCGTTGAGGCGGAGATGGACATGCGTTCTGATTTCGCGGCGGCTAGGGTTGGCAGAGCCCCACATATATATGTGCAGCCGCGCGTGGAGAGACGTGGGCTGAACCCACGTCCAAGTCGGTAGCCCATGATTCGACGTCTCAGATCGTGGCCCTACCTGTCAAAGACTCTCCGTTCCTGACCGGCAAAAAGAAGCGCATAGGAGTGAGCTCGGCTCGGCTCAATCCCGCAACCCGCAGCGCGTCGTGACGAGGCGTGGCGTGACGAGGCGAGCGGAGGAGGAGGAGTGTGCGAGGGCTTCTTTTCTTCTCAAGCTCCAATAGCATGAGGGAGAGAATCCCTTATAATCCACTCCAACTCTCCTTCCACTAGCGGTATGGGACCAAACTTCCCACCACCTTGCCATGCCACCTACATGGGCCCTTAGAGATTAAATCTGAAATTGTCATATGGGCTCTAGGCCCATCTCATATTTCAACAATCCCCCACCAGATCTCAGGGGCCCACTCGTCCTTTGTTCCAAACGCTGTTTTGATATACCAGCATCTCAGTGGAGACCGATTAAGGTTGAGCTACACCTAGACCAAGTAGTTACACTCCTTCACAACTAAACAATGGACTATGCCTTGAATTGTCAGTTTGGCGTCAAGAAGTTTCACCACAAGTCTCACTGATACGAGGCTGCCGAAGGCCGACCCCTCGGGTGGAGCATATTAGTCAGACTCCTGGCCTGTTCATGAGCTTGCTGGAGATCGCCCCAATCTCATAGACTGTGACCAGCAGTCGGGCTCATATAGGTGTGTTCCTCCAAAGATCGCTCTGTAGGATAGCATCTTGCTTATACATATAAGCCTTGGAACACATTAAGACAGTAGTCATCCTTCCATACAGTTTCCGAGAGTATTGCATCTCCAACGGAGTGGGTTAGTAAAGTTACTCTCCTCAGTTCACCACTGGCTTGTTTTCCCAGGTCCTACTTCACGGGATCTCCGATCACATAGGTTGGGTTACTACCATGGCAACTCATGTGGGTCTCATACCCATCTCCCTTGATGCGCTATCTATCACAACACGTGATAGCCCTTTAGTAAAGGGATCTGCCAGATTCTTAGCCGTTTGAATATAATCCAATGCTATCACTCCGGAGTTCCTCAATTTTCTGACAGCTTTCAATCTCATTCTTATGTGTTTGTTGGACTTCATGTTGTCCTTTGAACTCTTCACCTTGATAGTAACTGTTTGATTGTCGCAGTTCATAAGGATGGCCGGAACCGGCTTCTCAACCACTGGCAAGTCCATCAACAGATCTCGAAGCCATTCCGCTTCGCCACCCGATGTGTCTAATGCTGTTAATTCTGCTTCCATTGTCGATATTGTTAGGATCGTTTGCTTGCAAGACTTCCAGGAAACAGCACCACCTCCAAGAGTAAACATATACCCAGTTGTGGCCTTCATCTCATCAGCATCAGAGATCCAATTCGCATCACTATACCCTTCAAGTACCGACGGGTATCCGGTATAGTGAAGTCCATAGTTCATAGTACCTTTCAGATAGCGCATAACTCTCTCAAGAGCACGCCAATGTACATCGCCCGGTTTGGAAACAAATCGGCTCAGTTTGCTAATAGCAAATGCGATGTCAGGCCTCGTTGCGCTCGCTGGATACTGGAGTGAACCAACAATCCGAGAGTATCTCAAGTGATCTATAGCTGTGCCTTTAGAATTTCGAATCAGCACACTAGAATCATATGGTGTTTGAGATGGTTTGCAGTCCGAATATCCAAAGCGACTCAACACCTTCTCAACATAATGGGATTGCAGAAGTGTAACCCACCCTCATCATCTCTCAATAGCTTGATGTTCAAGATAACATCAGCCACTCCAAGGTCCTTCATCTCAAAGTTCTGAGATAGGAAAGACTTAACCTCCTCGATCAACTTGAGATAAGTTCCAAATATCAGTATATCATCAACATACAAACACAGTATAACTCCTTCGCCCCCACCATAGCGATAGTATACACATTTGTCGGCCTCATTAACAACAAAGCCAACAGATGTCAACGTTTCATTAAACTTGTCATGCCATTGTTTAGGCGCTTGTCTCAGGCCATACAAAGATTTCACCAACTTACACACCTTTCCTTCTTGACCATCTATCACAAAGCCATCAGGCTGTTGCATCTAGATTTCCTCCTTTAGCTCTCCATTCAGGAAAGCCGTCTTAACATCCATCTGATGAATGAGAAGACCATGCGAGGCCGCCAACGAGAGTAATACTCGAATGGCGGTCAGTCTGGCCACAGGTGAATAAGTGTCGAAGAAATCTTCTTCTTCTTTCTGGGCGTAGCCCTTGGCCACAAGGCTAGCCTTGTACTTTTCTATCGTACCGTCGGGCCTAAGCTTCTTCTTGAACACCCACTTGCATCCCAATGGTTTGCAACCATAAGGACGTTCAGTAAGCTCCCAAGTCCCGTTAGCCATGATGGAATCCATCTTGCTACGGACCACATCCTTCTGGTAGTCAGCTTCTGGAGATGCATAAGCTTCTTAAATAGAAGTGGGATTATCCTCCACGAGGTATATGAAGAAATCATCACCAAAGGTCTTTACAGTCCTTTGTCTCTTGCCCCTACCAAGGGTTTCCTCATTATCCTCCTCAGGATTTTCATCATGTGTTTGTTTATAATATTTCATCAGAATGGCAGGTTCAGGAGTCTCCTCAGATTCCTGTCTAGAAGTGCTTTGTACATCTCTCATGGGGAAAATGTCATCAAAGAATGTAGCATCCTTAGACTCCATAATTGTACCGACCTTCATGTCAGGTACCTCAGATTTCACTACTAGAAATCTATAGCCAACACTATTCATAGGGTAGCCCAAATTAACACAGTCCACAGTCTTTGGTCCAAGCTTACGCTTTTTGGGGATCGGCACATTAACTTTCGCCAAGCAGCACCAAGTACGTAAGTACGAGAGTGTTGTCCTTCTCTTGGTCCACTTCTCATAAGGAGTGATCTCGTTATCCTTTGTCGGAACTTTATTGAGGACATGACATGATGTCATTATAGCCTCCCACACCATGCCTTGGATAAACCCGACGTATTTAACATGGCGTTAACCAAATTAGTTAGAGTACGGTTTTTCCGCTCGGCAACCCCATTTGACTGGGGTGAGTAGGGAGGCGTCCTCTCGTGAATAATACCGTGTTCCGCACAAAAGGAATCAAACTCTTTCGAGAAGTACTCTCCACCACGATCTGACCGGACTCGTTTAATTTTCTTTTCAAGTTGATTCTCAACTTCTGCCTTATAGATTCTAAAGTAGTGTAGAGCCTCATCTTTAGTATTTAACAGATATACATACCAATATCTAGTGGAATCATCTATCAAAGTCATGAAATATTTCTTTCCACCTTTAGTCAACACACCATTCATCTCACAAAGATCAGAATGTATGAGTTCCAGTGGCGCCAAGTCTCTCCCCTCTGCTGCCTTGTGAGGCTTGCGAGGTTGCTTAGATTGCACACACGAATGACACTTAGAACCTTTGGCCAAAGTGAAACTCAGGATTAAATTCGATTTTGCTAGCCGCGTCATAACGCCGAAACTAATGTGACAAAGACGTGAATGCCAGACTTCAGATTCATTAACACTCAAATGAATATTGTTCACGACTTTATTACATAGATCTGCAAGAGAAAGGCGGAACATGCCTCCGCATTCATAACCCTTTCCAACAAATAGTCCATATTTCGTAACAACTAATTTATTAGACTCGAATACCAACTTAAACCCTTCTCTACATAGAAGGGAGCCACTAACGAGGTTCTTCTTGATGGCGGGGACATGCTGCACGTTCTTCAGCTGCACGATCCTTCCCGAAGTAAACTTCAGATCGACCGTGCCAACACCAAGAACAGAAGAATTCACGCCATTCCCCATCAGTACGGACCCGTGACCTGTGGCCTGGTAAGAAGAAAACAATGAAATGTCAGCACACACATGAACACCTGCACCTGTGTCGACCCACCAATCGGTGGACGGCCAAACTGAAAATACATCAAATAAATTACCGTACCCAGATGCACCACTCTCATTGTTGCTCACAATCATATTGACAGACTTAGAGTCCTGCCCTGGCTTCTTGTACTTGTTTGGGCACTTGTTGGCCCAATGTTCAACCGAACCACAAGTAAAGCAGCCCTCATACTTCTTGTTCTTCTTGAAGGTCTTCTTACCCTTCTTCTTAAAGTCGGCATTCTGTTGGACACCGTTCTTTCCCTTGGGCTTGTGGGAATTGGAGTTCTTCTGATGCACCATATTGGCCACAGAAGTTCCTTCGACCCCTTTTCCGTGCGAGTCCTTTGCCCTTGAATTCTGCTCAACACTCAGATGGCCAATGACATCCTCCAGGAATTGGGGAGCTTAGCGATTATGCAGCCTGCGACAAACTTGCCCGGTAACTCGCACTTAAGAAGCTCAAGCTCCTTAACAATGCATATTATGTCATGAGCCTGCTCCAATACAGGACCGTTTTCAACCATCTTGTAATCGTGGAACTGCTCTATAATATACATGTCGCTCCCTGCATCGGCCGCCCCGAACTTAGATTCGAGCGCCTCCCACAAGTCCTTGGCAGACCGCACATGCAAATATGTGTCAACCAGCTTATCTCCAATCACGCTCAGAACTGCCCCGAGAAACATGACAGTGGCCGCCTTGAACGCCTTCTCCTGTTCAGGAGCGATCGTTCCTGTGGGAGTCACAACGGCGACCCAGAACACGTTCATGGCCGTGAGCCATAAGGTGGTTTTAGTGCAGCAGCAAAACTAGAATTCGAAAAACTCCTACACAATTTAGGTTTTTGGATTGATAAATAAATAGGCAGTTTTTCGATTAAATTAATCCATGAATAAATCATGAGCATGACATGGACATCATTGATAACACACTGATTACGATCTAACAGAGCATGTACTACGCACATAGTAGAAACATCTACATATATCGCTAGTACTGCTACAACAGAAAGAAACACGAGAGGGATAAGCGATGTATACCCTCCAATCGGCCACGCGGCGGCGGCGGCGGCGGCAACAGCCGCAACATCCTCGGCGGCCTTCTTGTCGGCCTCGGCCTTCTCAGCGGCGGCACGGTCGGCGTCGGTCGACATGGTGATGACGAAGGTGATGCGGACGTAGATGAACAGAAGCGAGCAGTCGCGTAGTCACTACCCAAAAACCTAATCGCCCCTCTCCCGTACAGGACCCGGAGAGGCGGGGTTTCGGAGGCCTGCTCTCCCGTCAACCGTGTACGCGGTGAACGGGATGGAGTCGCCGGCGGCAGCAGCAGCAGAGGAACGACGTGGGCGTTGAGGCGGAGATGGACATGCGTTCTGATTTCGCGGCGGCTAGGGTTGGCAGAGCCCCACATATATATGTGCAGCCGCGCGTGGAGAGACGTGGGCTGAACCCACGTTCAAGTCGGTAGCCCATGATTCGACGTCTCAGATCGTGGCCCTACCTGTCAAAGACTCTCCGTTCCTGACCGGCAAAAAGAAGCGCATAGGAGTGAGCTCGGTTCGGCTCAATCCTGCAACCCGCGGCGCGACACGGCTAGAGGAGGAGGAGTGCGCGAGGGCTTCTTTTCTTCTCAAGCTCCAATAGCATGACGGAGAGAATCCCTTATAAACCACTCCAACTCTCCTTCCACTAGCGGTATGGGACTAAACTTCCCACCACCTTGTCATGCCACCTACATGGGCCCTTATGATTAAATCTGAAATTGTCATATGGGCTCTAGGCCCATCTCATATTTCAACATAAAGTACAAATCTATAGCTAGGCCCTGACTAAAGGTGTATGTATATCCGTCCATAGCACAACACGTTCATCATTTGCCGTACAGACAATAGATTTGCCGCCTCTAGATGGGTATACCACCCAGGAGGCAACAACCATAGGAGATGTATCAACTTTGAGCAGTCAATCACCGGCGACGCTAATCTTCTCCGACAAGGTCAAAAAGGTATGCCCTGCATGGCTGCATCCTTGCTCTGTTAAGCTGTTCTTATTTTTTTGCAAATGCTGTGTGGTTTCCTCCAATTCTACATGCTACGTGTACAGGCCAACGTTACAGTACATGCAAGTTGACAAATATGACCACGTACGTCTTGTCGAAGGGGAAAGGAACTGGCACCGCCTGATGAATAAGCAATATGGATATAAACTCACTTAAAAAAAGTAATGGATATAAACTTCTGAGCTGTGATTTTTTGGAAATAATGTGTCATATATCTTTCTGTGTGAAACAAAAAGGTTGTTGTTTTTGTAGGGACTAGGGGGTCTCTATATTCATCGTAGACTTGTTGAGGCAGAGGCAGACGACGATTAGTGTCGTTTCCTTGCAATTTTCGGGATATCATCGTAGTATATAGTAAGTAGCGGACGTACTTTATACTCTAATTCATACTCCCTAATACATCCGTATGTAGACTAATCTAAAACATGTACTAATATGGATTGGAGAGAGTAGTAGACTAGTAGGAGTAGTATGTTTGTGTCTGATAGCCGTCTATGGCGGATTCTGTTTCCAGGTCGAATTCGACTTGAATTGGCTTTACACAATATAAATACGTCCCCAGCTCTAGCTAAGCTATATACTCCGTACTACTTACGGTCTCATATACTGTCAGAAAAATCAAGCTAGCTACGGTCTCGACCTCAAACACGTTGCACTGCAATGGCATCGCTGGTACGCCGGCAACAAAACGCGTGCACGCTGGAGGCGCCGGCGTCACCGGCCGCGATGGAGTGGGCGCTCCCTGCGGATCTGCTACTTGAAATCGTCGCGCGCTCCGACATCCGCACCCTCGTCCGCTGCGCCGCGTTATGCAAGCTCCTTCGTCATGACTTTCTCAGTCCGTCTTTCATCCGCTGCCCGTCACCCAGCACGGCAACATCGTGCCTTCGTGCATCCTCGCCTACCTCCAGACACACGATGATGCGGAGGCTCCACCGCCGTCCCTCTCTTTGGTGCACCCAGCCACGCCCGCCGGCGTGTTGTTTTGCGACGACCATCTGTCATCTTTCATGTCACGCAACGCGGGTGATCTTTTCGAGAAGTACTATCCCATGACGTCTCGTGGCGGCCTCGTCCTCCTTCACCGTCGCTATCACCACGTCGTCGGCAGCGACTCTGACATGTGCGTGTACGACCCCATCAGCGGTGACCGCACCTTCCTCTCCGAACCACCGTACCAGGCATCTCGAATGATATGGGATGCTTTCTCAAGTGCGTCTTGATCACCGCCGCAGACGGCATTGACTGCTCCTTCCTGCTATTCGTCGGCTATTTCGATAAATCGTCTGACACCAATAGAGGCACCACACGTGCCATCAAATTCCGGACGTTCGTATCATCGACCGGCACCTGGGGGCCCGTCATGACCCACGACAACTTCTTCCTGCAGCGGTGGCTCGGAACTGGTCGTGATGCCACCACTGTCGTCCTCCACGGAGGTGTCATCCACTGGCTGGGGCGGCATGGCGGCGAGATTTTCACCTACGACGTCTGCATGGAGAAACCTGGCACAATTGGCCTCCCCAGCCCCATCACCAGCTACAAAGCAGGACGCCGGTTCCACCTGGGGTCGTACTCCACGAGAGACGGGCACACGCTACTAAAGCTGGTCGTCAATGTTGGGTGCACCATCTCTGTGTGGCATCAGCTCTCAGCCGGTGGTTGGACCCTAGAGACTGTGATCGATGTGGAGAAGAAGCTACGATCGCTAGACCCCAGGGTTCTTCCCCACTGGTATCTTCATGTTTGGTTTAGGCCCTTGGGCGAGAGGAGGAGTGTCGTTTTTATGCAGATAAGCCTGCCCTGGCATGGGCCATTAAATGGTTTATGTGATTTTCTGGCCGTGCTTGATCTAGAGACGAAGGAGATCCACATTATGCAACGCTTGGCTCTCTCCTCCTCTATACTCTTGGAGATCGACATGCCTTCTCGGCTGCGAGCCATGAAAATATTTTCCTAACTAGCAGCTGCTATATATATGCATCCTAGTAGGTTCCTATAAGTCCATAACTAACTAAGCCTCACATGACCATTGTGCCGTGGAATGCAAAGATGTAACCACGGACGTATTATGTGTGTGTGTGTTTTTTTTTTTTGCGAAAAAACTTTCAATCTATTCATCTTCAATCATGGTAGTACAACGAACACTAGAAATAATAAAAATTGTATCCTATGTGCGTTTCTAATGGGTATTTAAGCAACTGCACAATTTTATACATTATGCCAACTTTATATCTTGAAATATGCGTGCGACCATGTCATGGGAAGATATTGGGGAAAGATTATATTGCACAGATTGATATAAAGGTGCAGCTAAATATTTTAGTGAACCAAACCAGGGTCGGAACTTTCCCAAGGATCGCTAACATCAAAACTGACTAATACGCACCAATAATCCTACACCTACGAAACAAGTTACGAAAGGCTACGTAAACTTTCCTTCGATAATTCTCTTCGGCCCCCTGATTTTAAGTGGGGTGGGCCCCTCCTTCCCCCCATCCCAATCACAATCTGCCATATGGCTAATTATGTAGCCTTTCGCTAACTCGTTCGTAGATGTAGCATTGCCGAATACGGACAGACAAAAACTTTTGGCCAAGAGCACTTGTCATACCCTTCTTTTCTCAGAAAGCAGTCATAGCTCAGAGATGGGTAAGCATCGGCCTGCATTGCACTCTGCTGGTTGGGTTTTGCCCACAGATCAGTCACATCAGAATATCACGAGCACCTGCCATAAACAACTTAGCCAATGGCTCCGGTCATGCTGCCTCTTTCTTCTCTTTATACCGCGAATGTTTTGGTTACATAGCACCATATACATGCATCGACCTGGACCATACTCCGCCCATCCCATAATGAAGATCTTTTTGCAAGCTATGTTAGCTTGTAAAATGGTCTTACATTATGGAGACGAAGGGAGTATCAATTTGGATTATACTAATGATGCTAACCAGTGGCGGAGCTTGCATTTGACAACAGGATGGGCCGCCCCCAAAAAAATTTAGTTCGTTCTTCGGCCACATCTGCAGTCCCCTGTACATCTGGTTCGCATATACTAGCTTTCTTCCCTATCTTCCTAGCATGTCTCTCAAAAATAGAAGCAAGGTTTCTGGTGCTCTTTATTTTTTCAATAATTCTGCAGTAATATGGGTATGATTTCATCGGTACATTTATTTATGTGCTGCATCTAATTAAATTCGTCTACAACTAGAAAACAGAACTCATCTATGTAATACTCCCTCCTTTCCGGTTTATGGGGCTCAATTCAAAAATCTTACCAACCAAGGTAGATGGTGAGTGGTGGAATACTTTTTGTAGTTTGCAAAAACACCTAATTAATGCTCTTGTTTTCCTCAAAAAAATATGTTTATCAATGCATTAATTGCAATGCATGCATGCATAAAGTACATGTATTGATCAATTTTCTCTTAATACTTGCATGCAATGATTTAATGCACCTTGAAATCTGAATATGTGATGGGAAACAACCAAATTGAGCCTTATAAAATGAAAAAACTAAAATTTTGGTATAAGCCCTATAAACCGGAAAGGAGGGAGTATATAACATTGCATCTCTGTTTCCATTCCCTGTCAAGAGTCAGACAAGCAAAGAAATTTAACTGTAATCGGCCAAAGGGGATTTGAGGCCAGTACCTCTCCCTCAGTCTCCCAATCTGTGCACCTGAGTGGACTGGGCGCCGTGGCCCGTGGGCGACTCGCCGGCTCCGGCAAGCAGTAGTAGGGCCAGGGCGGCTGCCGACTGGGCGCGCTGCTGCATGGCGGCCAGACGACGCGCGGAGCACGCAGGGCCGATGCCCGCGGGCTTCAGGATAGCTCCTCCTGGTGGCCGGCGAGGCGACGCTACAACGACGAAGCAAGGAAGCAGGCGGCGAATCTGAATCGAGCGAGACAAGGGTTGTGCGGCTGTCTCGTGTGGTGCGGTGTGCTTGTGCGCTGTGCATGTGGTGCGTTCGGCCTTCTTTCTCCCCCGACCGCTCTTTCTGGCAGCACTTGCTGGGCTTCTTCCCCCCTAGCCCATGTCTTAATAATCCTATCCTATACAGGCTGGCTCAAAGTCCTAGGGTGGGCCGCGGCCCACCCTGTCCACCCTGTGGCAAATGAGGCAGATGCACCTGCCCCTCAAAAAAAATGAGGCAGATGAACCTGCCGACTCCCATTCAGAAACTACACCTTGTAATCGACCAGGTGATCATGTTGTCAGCAAGCTGTTGCACAATATGCACCCAAGATTTAGCTCTAGGTGTACTCAAATCCGTATCAAAAATAACAATTGGTTCCAATATCTTTGTACCCGCTCCGTCTGAAAATAAGTGACGTTGTTTTAGTTCAAATTTGAACTAAAGCATAGTCACTTATTTCCGAACGAAGGGAGTAGCTCACACCCGAGCAATTAAGAGGGCCGTTGGGACAAAATTCCATCTAGTCTGACATTGGTGACGTCGAAAGTTCGCCCTTCTCCCAACGATTGTGGCTGCATTGCTTCTGGTGGCTAAATTTTGTGTTTTGACCCTTTTGCGAAAGTTAGTCCAGATTTGACCCTGGTTCGTAAAGATTTTGGGATCTGACCCTTTTTCCTACCGCCATAGTGTCTGGCAGTAGGGTATAACTACCTATCGCCACGTGCCTTGACGGTAGGACTTAACTGCGCTGTTACCCATGTCTAACATCAAAAATACCCTACCGCCAGAGCCCTTGGCGGTAGGGTGTGCAACCCTACCACCAAAGAGCATGGTGGTAGGCAGTGCAACATGAGAGTGTGCTTGCGACTGACACGGCGTCATTCGTACTACAGTCTTGTTTGTCTTGCCCGTGGTATGTAGCTCTGCTGCCTGCCTCTTGTACCTAGCCCTGCTTCCCGTCTGTCGTGTAACATCAACGTATGGCCAGCCTGCTAGTCTTGTACCTAGCCTAGCCACTAGCTAGCTACTAGTTAGGAGCATGCATGTGGCCATATACATACTTAAATAATTGCATGTGATTGCAGTGAAGCAGCATAATGAAGACGACACTCGATGGGAATGGACTACATGCATGCATGGTTGCTGGGAATTAGTGCAGATCCTACCGCCCCGGACACAGGCAGTAGGGTATAATGGGCTACCGCCAAGAACCTTGGCGGTAGGGCTTTTCCACATCAAACAGACGTGACGGTGCCGGTAAGTCCTACTGCCAAAGACGCTGGCGGTAGGCTGTGCTACCCTATCGCCGAGCCCAATGGTGGTAGAAAAAGGGTCAGATCCTAAATTTTTTATGAACCAGGGTCCAATCTGGACTTACTTTGACAAAAGGGTCAAAACACAAAATTTAGCCGCTTCTGGTAGCCGCCGGTGTGAGTCACCCAACCACAACCCTGTCAGACAAAGAGACTCATCTTCATCATAGGCAATTGGAATAGGAATGCTGAAATCTATGGCATGATTATAAAAACTGTGGAGCATGCTCCCAGAATAAATTATTACATATGCATGCATGTTTAAACAAAGGTAAAGCTTGATAATAACTGGGACTAAAAAATAATTATAGCATTGTTTTTCACCAGCAGAGCCACAACACCTCTTTGTTCCATCGCGATTCAATCTGGAGGCCTTTTCCGGTACTTTGCCGGAAGGGAAAATTACCATGGTGACCATCTACACCAACCCTTGTTGTCACCATGATCGATAGTGAGTACTTTCCTTTAAACTGTGTGTCTGTAGCAGTAACTAGATGATAATCTCTACCTTGTTCTTTAATACAATCCCATGAGCGGCCTAGATGGTTGTGATCCATCTGAGTGTAATTTTTATGGTGTGTTGTTGCAGTGTGATGAATTTTCATTTATGATCATAATTATATATGTTTTATTCATGGATTGTGAGTTGTTTGTTGCATAATCTGTAGACATATATGCTCTCCAATCTATTAGTCTTGCACTAATAATGGTTAGATGAATGATCTCCAAGAGGGAGTTGTGTATGTTAGTTGGGTTCAATCTTGCAAGTAATCCACTGCAGCGAAAGAAAGTGAAAATGCTTCTATTGTATTGTATTGTATTGTATTGTATTGTATTGCTGCCACTAAGGATAGTTGTATAATTGTCCTTTAAGTTTAGTGTGAAGGCAATATACTATATACATCATGCCATTGTACTTAATGCAATACTCTGTTTTAGTTAATACTTTGACACGCATGCTGGATAACAGTCTTGGGGTAGAGTATTAGCTATAGATCGTGTTGGATTAACAGTCTATGAAGGGCAATGCTATACCTACGTAATATTTGTTACGTGCTTTACATAAATAGCAACGTGGAGAGTTATTAGTGGATCATTAGGAGGGAAGAGGCCCACCCACCTAAAAATCAGGGGGGCTGAGGAGATTAGATAAGAAGCTTTCGTAGATCTTCTTAGCGGGTTACGTATATGTAGGATTAT
The DNA here is from genome assembly GCF_002575655.3 of Aegilops tauschii subsp. strangulata. NCBI lineage: Eukaryota > Viridiplantae > Streptophyta > Magnoliopsida > Poales > Poaceae > Aegilops > Aegilops tauschii. Next base: position 433,532,632 of record NC_053035.3, read on the forward strand.
CGGTCTATGAATATCTGGACGTGATGCCTATATGCAGTTATGCCATGTATAATCCTACTTATAAATATTGCAATTTAAGCTACAATTTCCTCATCATGCCATGTTATCTTTTATTGGAGAGATGCTACTGATACGTCTCCAATGTATCTATAATTCTTTATTGTTCCATGCTGTTATATTATCATTCTTGGATGTTTTACAAACATTTTATATCATTTTTTGGTACTAACCTATTGACATAGTGTCAAGTGCCGGTTGCTGTTTTCTGCATGTTTTTTACATCGCGGGAGATCTATACCAAACGCAGCGAAACTTTTTGTGGATTTCTTTTGGACCAGAAGACATCCAGTGGGCCAAAGAAGTACCGAAGAGGGAGCCCGATGTGAGCACAAGACACCAGGGCACGCCTGGAGACCCAGGCGCGCCCTGGTGGGTTGTGCCCACCTCGGTGGCCTCCCGCACCGCCTCTTTTCTGTATAGATACCCCAATATTCCAGAAACCGTAGGGGAGTCGACGAAAATCAATTCCAGCCGCCGCAAGTTCCAGAACCAAAATCTAGACACCATCACAGAGGGGTTCATCATGTCCATTGGTGCCTCTCCGATGATGCGTGAGTAGTTCATTGTAGACCTACGGGTCCGTAGTTAGTAGCTAGATGGCTTCCTCTCTCTCTCTCTCTCTCTCTCTCTCTCTCTCTCTCTTTTGATTCTCAATACAATGGTCTCTTAGAGATCCATATGATGTAACTCTTTTTGCGGTGTGTTTGTTGGGATCCGATGAACTTTGAGTTTATGATCAGATCTATTTTTTATCAATGAAAGTTCTTTGAGTCTTCTTTGATCTCTTATATGCATGATTGCTCATAGCCTCGTATTTCTTCTCCGATATTTGGGTTTTGTTTCGCCAACTTGATCTATTTATCTTGCAATGGGAAGAGGTGCTTTGTGATGGGTTCGATCTTATGGTGCTTGATCCCAGTGACAGAAGGGGAACCGACACGTATGTATCGTTGCTATTAAGGATAACAAGATGGGGTCTATTTCTACATAAATAGATCTTGTCTACATCATGTCATCATTCTTATGGCATTACTCCGTTTTTCTATGAACTTAATACACTAGATGCATGTTGGATAGCGGTTAATGTGTGGAGTAATAGTACTAGATGCAGGCAGGAGTCGGTCTACTAATCTTGGACGTGATGCCTATATAATGACCATTGCTTGGATATCATCATGATTATTTGAAGTTTTATCAATTGCCCAACAGTAATTCGTTTACCCACCATTTGCTATTTTTCTCAAGAGAAGCCACTAGTGAAATCTACGACCCCCGGGTCTCTTCTTTATTATATTTGCCTTTGCGATCTATTTTTATTTGCTTTTATTTTCAGATCTATTAAATAAAAAATACAAAAATACCTTGCTGCAATTTATTCTTATTTATTTTATCTCGCGTTCCCGCGATATCTACTTATCCAATCTATCATATTTTTATCTCGTCTACTTGCAAATTTCTGGCGCCGTTACCCGAAAGGGATTGACAACCCCTTTAATACGTCGGGTTGCGAGTATTTGTTATGTGTGTGCAGGTGCTGTTCACGTAGTGTTGCGTGGTTCTCCTACTGGTTCAATAACCTTGGTCTCATCATGGAGGGAAATACCTACCGTTGTTGTGCTGCATCATCCCTTCCTCTTTGGGGAAATACCGACGTAGTTCTAGCAGACATCAAAAGGAATTTCTGGCGCCGTTGCCGGGGAGACATCATCAACATCTACCAGGTTCCTAATCGCAAATCTCATCTCCTTGCAATTTACATTATTTGGTCATTTTCCTCTCGTTTTCATCTCCCCCACTTCACAAAAATTTGCCTTTTTATTCGCCCTCTTTTTCGTTCGCCGTTTTCTTGTCGGATCTGTTTTTGAGTGCAATATTGTTTGCTACTTTTGCTGTTATGGATAGTTCTTCCTCTATTGCGTGCACTCCCGAGAACGAGGTTCTCAACTTTAAACAAAGGGGAGGAGAGAATTTAAAAGATGCTTGGAATAGGATTTGCAATGCTCATAATAGATCTATCCGTAAGCAATCTACCGTTGTTTTTCTTCACTGTTTTATGTGGGCATCACCACTTGGTATAGAGTCGTCCTTGATACGATTACCGGTGGAAATTTCTTGACGTGTCCCTCTCTTGATGCTTTTAATGCTATGGGAAATTTAGTGGGTCACCACCTCTTATGATTAATGAAACAACTTTGACTCTCAAGCATGTTATGGAAAGACTAGATGCTATTGAAAAGAAAATGTTTACTAAAGAAAATTTTGAAAGCCTAGATAAAAAGATGCATAATTTTTCTACTAAATTTGGGTCAAAAGCGGGAGAAGTTTTTAAGTTGTTGAAAAAAGGGGTCGTAGTTCATGAAAGAATTGAAGAAAGCCCCTCTCGTATCGATAAATTGGAAGAGATCTTTAGTAATGTAAGCACGGCGTTTGCTTCCGCTAAAGCTATTGAAAAAACTCCCGTAAAGATTGGCAAGATTGCTCGAGTCACTAAGAACAAGGGTGCAACTTCTAGTAATAACAGCAAAGAAGATCTTAAGATGATTAGTATTCACCCAGATTTTGTTGAAGTTATAAGAGATCCCTTGGGCAAGAATGAATTCCTTAAACTTGTTCCTAGGAGTATTTTCATTGAAAATATATATGCTAAATCTCTGAAAAGTTCTAATTGCTTGATTGAAGAATTGGGAAACAAAGATGACAACACTTAGATCCATGCTTTATGCCTAGCTAGGGGTGTAAGACAATAGCGCTTGTTGGGAGGCAACCCAATGAATAAAATTTATTTTTGTCTTTTGCTTTCTGTTCTTGAGTGTTTGCACAATTATGCTACTGTTATGATTGTGTTTTTTGTGTTTTAGTTAGTGTTTGTGCCAAGCAAAGCCTTTGGGATCATGTTGGGTGATAGTTGATTTGATCTTGCTGAAAAACAGAAACTTCTGCACTCACGAAAATAATTCTCATTTTTAACAGAAGCATGATAAAATACCAATTATTCTTGAAGAAGATTAATATACAAATTGCTCACGTGGTCCTAATTGTTCAGAATTTTTGGAGTGACAAAAGTATTCGAAATACCCAGATTGCTACAGACTGTTCTATTTTTGACAGATTCTGTTTTCTTTGCGTTGTGTACTTGTTTTGATGATTCTATGGTTTTCTTTGAAGAGTTTTTGCCATAGAAAAGTTGGAATACATTAGATATAATGCAAGAATAAAATATGAATGGGTTTACAACAGTACTTATAGTAGTGATTTGCTTTCTTATACTAACGGATCTCACGAAGGTTTTGTTGAGTTTTGTGTGATTGAAGTTTTTAAGTTTTGGGTGATGTTACGATGGATGAAGGAATAAGGAGTAAGAAGAGCCTAAGCTCGGGTATGCCCATGGAATTCCAATCTATTATCCAAAGAGAAGCAAGCAACTAAGCTTGGGGATGCCTGAGTGGCATCCCCTCTTTCTTCTAACGACCATCGGTATTTTACTCGGAACTATTTTTATTCGTCACATACTATGAGTTTTGCTTGGAGCGTCTTGTATGATATGAGTCTTTGCTTGTTTTGCTTTTTATTTGAAGTATTGAATCCTTGCTGGACACACCTATTTGAGAGAGCCAAAATTATGCCAGGACTTGTTAGAATTGCTCTCTATGTTTCACTTAAATCTTTATGAGCTATGGAATTGCTCTAGTGCTTCACTTATATCTTTTTGAGCACGGTGTGCTTTAGTATTTTTGAAGAAATGCTCTCTTGCTTCACTTAGATTTATTTGAGAGTTAGTATTTTTTTAGATATTCTCTCTTACTTCACTTAAATTAATTTGAGAGAAAGAAATATTATGCTCATGATCTTCACTTATATTTGTTTGAGCTCATCAAAAGCAACACATGAAAATTAGTCCCAAAGTGATAGATATCCAACGAGGATATAATAAAAGCTTTCATGAAGATCATTGGACAAAATAAACTTGATTCTTGGTAATAGTTTTGAGATATGATGATGTGATATGTGAGTTATGTTGATGAGTAATTATGATTTAGTAAGAATATTGGTTTTAAGGTTTGTGATTCCCTATGCAAGCACGAAAGTCAATAGCTATGCACTGAAATTACATCCTACTTGTGGTGCATTATTCGGTGTTAATTATGCTTAATGCTCGCTTATGAGATTTTTCGTTTCTTGGTTGGTCGCTTCTCAATCTTTTGCTAGCCTTCATTTTGCACTAAGTATGATCACTACTTGTGCATCCAAAACCCTTTAAACCAGTTTTGCCACATGAGTCCATCATACCTACCTATATGTGGTATTCTTTTACCGTTCTAAGCAAATTTTTATGTGCCATCTCTAATTTTCAAAATAAATCTCTCTTTTGTGTGCTCGTACCGTTCACGAAACGATAGGGGGTGGCTAATATATTTCCATGCTAGATATATTATTCTCAAGATGAGTGTTTATTCACTTGTCATTGCACGAGAGTAAGGCAAAGGTATTAGGGATGCCCAGTCCCGAAATGAAAAATGAATTTAGTTTATGTTGTCAAATAATAAATTCCTTGGAAAGTGTTGGTATGGAAGGCACCCATGGATACGGCTAGCCATGGAAAGTGAAAGTATGGTTGAAAAAGGAATAAACTTTAATTTCTGTCCGGGAACCGCCTATGATATATCTAGCATGGAAAGTATTGGGAACTACTCGATCGTTCTCGTTGATAGGAAAAACATGCCTCCTAAAATGTTTTTATCTCTATCTTTTTCGCTTTGAGCTCTGGCACCTCTACAAATCCCTACTTCCCTCTGCGAAGGGCCTTTCTTTTACTTTATGCAATTTTTATTTTTATTTGAGTCTCCATCTTCTCTTATAAAGCACCAACTAAGGGGCACTATGATCGTACCTGAGCATTGGGTGTAGATAATATGCGAGTGTGTTTCATGAAATGGATCAATGATTGACCATGATGGGCTAGGGATAACTTATTTCAGCGTTGATATTTTGAAAGACATGGTTGCTTGTTGGTATGCTTGAGTATTTAAGTCCTTGATGACCCACAAGTATAGGGGATCTATCGTAGTCCTTTCGATAAGTAAGAGTATCAAACCCAACGAGGAGTAGAAGGAAATGACAAGCGGTTTTCAGCAAGGTATTCTTTGCAAGCACTAAAATTATCGGTAACAGATAGTTTTGTGATAAGATAAATCGTAACGGGTAACAAGTAAATAAAGAAACTAAGCTGCAGAAAGGTGGCCCAATCCTTTTTGCAGCAAAGCACAAGCCTGGACAAACTCTTATATAAAGCAAAGCGCTCCCGAGGACACATGGGAATTGTTGTCAAGTTAGTTTTCATCACGCTCATATGATTCGCGTTCGTTACTTCGATAATTTGATATGTGGGTGGACCGGTGCTTGGGTGCTGCCCTTGCTTGGACAAGCCTCCCACTTATGATTAACCCCTCTCGCAAGCATCCGCAACTACGAAAGAAGTATTAAGTTAAACCTAACCATAGCATGAAACATATGGATCCAAATCAGCCCCTTACGAAGCAACGCATAAACTAGGGTTTAAGCTTCTGTCACTCTAGCAACCCATCATCTACTTATTACTTCCCAATGCCTTCCCCTAGGCCCAAATAATGGTGAAGTCTCATCTAGTCTACGTTCACATAACACCACTAGAGGACAGACAACATACATCTCATCAAAATAGCGAACAAATATCAAATTCACATGATTACTTATAACAAGACTTCTGCCATGTCCTCAGGAACAAACATAACTACTCACAAAGCATATTCATAATCAAGATCAGAGGAGTATTAATTATCATTAAGGATCTGAAAATATAATCTTCCATCGTATAAACCAACTAGCATCAACTACAAGGAGTAATCAACACTACTAGCAACCCACAGGTACCAATCTGAGGTTTTGGGACGAAGATCGAATATAAGAGATGAACTAGGGTTTGAGAGGAGATGGTTTTGGTGAAGGTGTTGATGGAGATTGATGCCCTCTCGATGAGAGGATCGATGGTGATGACGATGGTGACGATTTCCCCCTCCGGGAGGGATGTTTCCCCGGCAGAACAGCTCCGTCGGAGCCCTAGATTGGTTCTGCCCAGTTTCCGCCTCGAGACGGCGGCGCTTCGTCCCGAAAGCTTCTTCTTGATTTTTTCCAGGGTGAAAGACACCACATAGCCAAAGATGGGCACCGGCGGCCTGCCAGGGGGCCCACAAGGTCGGGGGGCGCACCTAGGGAGGTAGGGCGCACCCTCCACCCTTATGGCTGGCTGGTGGCCCCCCTCTGGTACTTTCTTCGCCCAATATTTTATATATATATATATATATATTCAAAAAACGTTCTCTCTGAAGTTTCAGGACTTTTGGAGTTGTGCAGAATAGGTCTCTAATATTTGCTCCTTTTCCAGCCCAGAATTCCAGCTGCCGGCATTCTCCCTCTTCTTGTAAACCTTATAAAATAAGAGAGAATAGGCATAAGTATTGTGATATAACGTGTAATAACAGCTCATAATGCAACAAATATCAATATAAAAGCATGATGCAAAATGGACGTATCAGTACTCAAGCGAAAGCCGATATCGATAAATATGTCCACATGTTTAGAGATAGAGGTGTCGATAAAAATAAAATATGGACATGAGGGCATCATGATCATCTTTAGAACAGCAACATATAATGCCATATAATTTCTTATGCTAAAGTAACAATTCATTCACAAGATAAAGTACGAATCAGAAACTTCATTGAAAACTAACAGACCATGATCTCAGTCATTGAAGCAATTGCAATTTATCATAACATCGGAAAGAGTCGATATAAGAGCTTTTCAGCAAGTCCACATACTCAACTATCATATAATCTTTCACAATTGCTAACACTCATGCGATACTTATGGGTACAAAGTTTCAATCGGACACAAAGAAAGATAGGGGCTTATAGTTTCGCCTCCCAATCTTTTACCTCAAGGGTAATGTCAACAATAATACTTTATGAAAAACCTACATCCGAGGGGATATATATATATATTCGGATCTCTCCAACACATAGAGCTTGCCAAAGGAAAAAGTATAAAAAGGAAAGGTGATGATCACCATGATTCTTGTATACGGGTAGAAGATAAAAGTAAAAGATAGGCCCTTCGCAGAGGGAAGCAGAGGTTGTCATGCGCTTTTATGGTTGGATGCACAAAATCTTAATGCAAAAGAACGTCACTTTATATTGCCACTTGTGATAAAGACCTTTATTATGCAGTCCATCGCTTTATTTCTTCGATATCACAAGTTCGTATAAAGCTTATTTTCTTCACACTAATAGATCACACATATTTAGAGAGCAATTTTTATTGCTTGCACCGATGACAACTTACTTGAAGGATCTTACTCAATCCATAGGTAGGTATGGTGGACTCTCATGGCAAAACTGGGTTTAGGGATGTTTGGAAGCACAAGTAGTATCTCTACTTGGTGCAAAGAATTTGGCTAGCATGAGAGGGAAAGGCAAGCTCAATATCTTGTATGATCCAAAACAATATAACTTCTATTCGGATATAAGAAAACATAACCTATTGTGTTGTCTTCCTTGTCCACCATCAAATTTTTAGCATGTCATATTTTAATGAGTGCTCACAACTACAAAAGATGTCCAATATAGTATATTTATATGTGAAGCCTCTCTTTCTTTATTACTACCTATTAATTGCAACAATGACCAAAACTATGTTTGTCAACTCTCAACAACTTTTATTCATCATACTCTTTATATGTGAAGTCATTACTCTCCATAAGATCAATATATGATCTTTTTATTTCTTTTATTCTTTCTTTAATTCCCTCAAGATCATAGCAAGAAAGCAAAGCCCTCAACTCAAAACTACTCTTTATTATATATCTCATGAACTCGATTACATAGAGGGAACATAAGGCAAAACTCAAAGCTAGATCATACTAAAAACTTTATTCTACTAGATCAAGCCATAACCAAAAGGATCGAACTAAGAAAAGCGATAAAGATAAAGATGTGATGGTGATACGATACTGGGGCACTCCCCCAGGCTTGGAAGTTGCCAAGGGGAGTGCCCATACCCATGTGTTTAGATCTCTTTTTTGGGGGTGGTGATGATGGAGTTGTTGATGAAGTCATGTCACACATCGAGCGTAGGAGATTCTCCAATTTGCGAATAATGCCCTTGAGTGCGGTGATGTACTCTTGCAACAGAATATTTTCACAAGTCAGATACTTGTTTTGCACACAAACTATTTCAATGATCTTGAAAGCCTCAATTTCAGAAGGAGTAAGATAATCGTAGTGAGGTTGAAGGATGTCTTCTTTTTCGGCTGTCGGAGCTTGATCTTCTGCGGCCTTCTTGATTTTATCATCCTTGTTGATTTTCCTGAGTTCTTCTCGCTTCATCTCTATCTTCATCAGCCATGCATCGTCGCCTGCATTGTTGGAGGAGGGGGACGACATGATGCTTGGCCTTGAAAACTCTGGCAGAAAACAGCTCGAAACAAAAATAGGAGATATTTGCGTGGTACGTGGTCAAAACCTTCGGGAGATTATATAATGAATTTTTAACGACCATAAGAAGTATTGTGCAAGAAAACCGAGTCCGGAGGGCATACGAGGTAGCCCCAAGGACGTGGGGCGCGCCCAGGGGGGTAGGGTGCACCCTCCACCCTTGTGGTGGCCTTGTGTCTCTTTTGGACTACTTTTAATTTTCCTAATTTTTTAAATATTCCAAAACAGAGAAAATTTATCATTGGAAACGTTTTGGAGTCGGTTTACTTACCGTACCACATACCTATTCCTTTTCAGAGTCTAAAACATTCTGGAAAGTGTCCCTTATGTACTCCTCCGGGGTTACGGTATCAATTATATTGGTCTCAACATTTATGGGAGTACCCGAGATATAATGTTTGAGTCTTTGACCGTTTACCACCTTCGGATTTTTGCCTTCGGCATTATTAATTTTTATGGCACTGGAACGATAGACCTCCTCGATGATATAAGGGCCTTCCCATTTAGAGAGAAGTTTTCCTGCAAAAAATCTTAAACGAGAGTTGTATAGCAAAACATGGTCACCTACATTAAACTCACGCTTTTGTATCCTTTTATCATGCCATCTTTTAACTTTATCTTTAAACAACTTGTCATTCTCATAGGCTTGGATTCTCCATTCATTAAGAGAGCTAATGTCAAATAACCTCTTCTCACAGGCAAGTTTGAAATCAAAATTGAGCTCTTTAATAGCCCAATATGCCTTATGTTCTAGCTCAAGAGGTAAGTGACATGCTTTTCCATAAACCATTTTATACGGAGACATACCCATACGATTTTTATAAGCAGTTCTATAAGCCCACAATGCATCATCAAGTTTCTTAGACCAATTCTTTCTAGATCTATTAACAGTCTTTTGCAAAATTAATTTAATCTCTCTATTGCTCAATTCTACTTGACCACTAGACGGAGGATGATATGGAGATGCAATTCTATGATTAACATCATATTGAGCAAGCATTTTACGGAAAGTACCATGAATAAAATGTGAACCACCATCAGTCATTAAATATCTAGGGACTCCAAACCTCGGAAAAATAACTTCTTTAAGCATATTAATAGAAGTTTTATGATCAGCACTACTAGTTGGAATAGCTTCTACCCACTTAGTAACGTAATCAACAGGAACTAAAATATGTGTATACCCATTATAGGAAGGAAAAGGTCCCATATAATCAAAGACCCAAACATCAAATGGTTCAATAACAAGTGAATAGTTCATAAGCGTTTCCTGACGTCTACTAATATTACCAATTCTTTGACATTGATCACAGGACAAGACAAACTTACGAGCATCCTTAAAGAGAGTGGGCCAATAGAAACTAGATTCCAATACCTTATGTGCAGTTCTATCTCCAGCGTAGTGTCCTCCGTAAGACTCGGAGTGGCACTTGCGTAGGATCTGTTCATGTTCATGCTCAGGTACACAACGTCTAATAACACCATCTACTCCTTCTTTATAAAGGTGTGGGTCGTCCCAAAAGTAATGTCTTAAATCATAGAAAAACTTTTTCTTTTGCTGGTATGTGAAACTAGGTGGTATAAATTTAGCAACAATGTAATTAGCATAATCAGCATACCATGGAGTACTACGAGAAGCATTTATGACATTTAATTGCTCATCAGGAAAGCTATCATCAATAGGCAGTGGGTCATCAAGAATATTTTCTAACCCAGACAAGTTGTCTGCAACGGGGTTCTCAGCTCCCTTTCTATCAATAATATGCAAATCAAATTCTTGTAGCAAGAGAACCCATCTAATAAGTCTAGGTTTAGCATCTTTCTTTTCCATAAGATATTTAATAGCGGCATGATCAGTGTGAACAGTTACTTTGGAATCAACAATATAAGGTCTGAACTTATCACATGCAAATACAACAGCTAAAAATTCTTTTTCAGTGGTAGCATAATTTCTCTGGGCACTGTCTAGACTTTTACTAGCATACTGGATAACATTTAATTTCTTATCAACTCTTTGTCCTGGAACAGAACCAACAGCATAATCACTAGCATCACACATAATTTCAAAGGGTAAATTCTAATCAGCTGGCTGAACAATAGGTGCAGAAATCAAGGCTTTCTTAAGTATTTCAAATGCTTCTACACAATCATCATCAAAAACAAAAGGAACATCTTTTTGCAAGGGATTAGTGAGAGGCCTAGAAATTTTAGAGAAGTCTTTAATAAACCTCCTATAGAAACCAGCATGACCAAGGAAAGTTCTTATACCCTTGATATCTTTAGGACATGGCATCTTTTCAATAGCATCTACTTTAGCTTTATCAACTTCAATACCTCTTTCAGAAATTGTATGCCCCAGGACAATACCTTCATTAACCATAAAGTGGAACTTCTCCCAATTCAAGACACGATTAGTTTCTTCACATCTCTGCAAAACTCAATCAAGGTTGCTTAAGCAATCATCAAAAGAAGTTCCGTAAACGGAGAAATCATCCATGAAAACCTCAACAATCTTTTCACAAAAGTCAGAGAATATAGCAGTCATACATCTTTGAAAGGTAGCAGGTGCATTACATAAACCAAAAGGCATACGTCTATAAGCAAAGGTACCGAAAGGGCAAGTAAAAGTGGTTTTCTCTTGATCCTCTTTTGACACAGGTATTTGAGAGAAACCAGAATAACCATCTAGAAAGCAAAAATGTGTATGCTTGGATAATATTTCTAGCATTTGATCAATAAAAGGTAGAGGGTAATAACCTTTTCTAGTAGCTTTATTTAATTTGCAAAAATCAGTTACCATTCTATAACTTGTAACAATTCTTTGAGGAATCAATTCATTCTTGTCATTAGGAACTACAGTAATACCTCCGTTCTTAGAGACAACAATGAACATGACTTACCCATTGACTATCAGCAATAAGATAAATTATACCTGCCTCCAGAAACTTTAGTATTTCATTTCTTACCACTTCTTTCATCTTAGGATTTAATCGTCGTTGATGATCAACAACCGGTTTAGCATCTTTCTCCAATTTAATTTTGTGCTGACATAGAGTGGGACTAATGCCCTTAAGATCATCAAGAGTATATCCAATAGCGGCATGGTGCTTCTTAAGAGTTTTCAATAATTTCTTTTCTTCATGCTGAAAGGTTAGCACTAATAATAACATGATATATCTTCTTTTCATCAAGATAAGCATATTTCAGAGTATTAGGTAATTGTTTAAGCTCAAACATGGGATCTCCCTTAGGTGGAGGAGGATCCCCAAGGATTTCAAAAGGCAAATTGTGTTTCAAAATAGGTCCTTGATTAAAGAATACTTCATCTATTTCCCTTCTTTCATTCATAAACATATCATTTTCATGGTCTAGCAAATATTGTTCTAAAGGATCATAGGAGGCACGAAAATAGAAGCAAACCAATAATTTCATCCTTGCTAGGCAATTCTTTATCTTGGGGTGTCTACAAAATTTAGAGAAATTAAAATCATGAGACATGTCCCCTGAACCAACAGTAACAATATCTTTCTCGCAATCTATCTTAGCATTAATAGTATTCAAGAAGGGTCTACCAAGTATAATGGGACAAAAATTATCTTGTGGGGAACCAAGAACAAGAAAATCAGTAGGATATTTAATTTTCCCACACAAGACTTCAACATCTCTAACAATCCCAATTGGTGATATAGTATCTCTATTAGCAAGCTTAATAGTAACATCAATATCTTCTATCTCAGCCGGTGCAATATCATTCATGATTTCTTTATATAAGGTATAAGGAATTGCACTCACACTAGCACCCACATCACATAAGCCATGATAACAATGAGCTCATATTTTAATAGAAACAACAGGCATGCCAACAATAGGTCTATGTTTACCTTTCATATCGGGTTTAGCAATTCTAGCAGCTCCATCACAGAAATAAATAACATGCCCATCAATATTACCAACCAAGAGATCTTTAACCATAGCAATACTAGCTAGGTTCAACTTTAATTTTTTCAGAAGGTTTGGGTGCTCTAATATTGCTTTTGTTAACCACAGTTGAAGCTTTAGCATGATCCTTAATTCTAATGGGGAAAGGTGGTTTTTCAATATAAGTAGTCGGAACAATAGGATCAACATTATAACTAATAGTTTCTTCTTCAACTTTAATAGGTTCTACTACTTTAACTTCAATGGGAGGATGATATTTAAACCACTTCTCCTTAGGGAGATCAACATGAGTAGCAAAAGATTCATACTATCTCAGAGTCAAGTCTATATTTAGTGCTAAAGTCACGAAAAGCATCGGTATCCATAAAATATTTAACACAATCAAACTTAAGGTTTATACCTGACTCCTTACCTTCGTCGAGGTCCCAATCTTCAGAGTTGCGTTTAATTATTTCCAATAAATCCCATTTGAATTCAATATCCTTCTTCATATAGGAACCAGTACAAGAAGTATCGAGCATGGATCGATCATTATGAGAAAGCCGAGCATAAAAGTTTTGAATAATAATTTCTTTTGAGAGCTCATGATTGGGGCATGAATCTAACATTGACTTAAGCCTCCCCCAAGCTTGAGCGATTCTTTCTCCTTCACGAGGCCAAAAGTTATATATATAATTCCGATCACGATGAACTATATGCATAGGATAAAACTTCTGATGAAATTCCAATTTCAATCGGTTGTAGTTCCATGATCCAATATCATCCAATAGCCTATACCATGTCAATGCCTTTCCCTTCAAAGATAAAGGGAAGACTTTCTTCTTGACCACATCCTCGGGCATACCTGCAAGCTTAAATAATCCACAAACTTCATACACATAGATTAGGTGCATATCAGGATGTAATGTTCCATCTCCTGCATAAGGATTAGCTAGCAGTTTCTCTATCATACCCGAAGGAATTTCATAATAAATATTTTTAGTAGGTGCAGTAGGTTGAGTGGTAGCTAATTGTGGTTCCGGTCGAGGTGAAGATACCCCGAACAAACCCCTCAAAGGATTATTTTCCATAGTAACAAGTGACAGTAAATTTCAGCACACTATATAAATGTTTCCTTACCAAATTCCACTTACCAAAGGCGCTTCACTCCCCGGCAACGGCGCCAGAAAAGAGTCTTGATGACCCACAAGTATAGGGGATCTATCGTAGTCCTTTCGATAAGTAAGAGTGTCGAACCCAACGAGGAGCAGAAGGAAATGACAAGTGGTTTTCAGCAAGGTATTCTCTGCAAGCACTGAAATTATCGGTAACAAATAGTTTTGTAATAAGATAAATCGTAATGGGTAACAATTAAACAAAGTAACTAAGGTGCAGCAAGGTGGCCCAATCCTTTTTGTAGAAAAGGACAAGCCTAGATGAACTCTTATATAAAGCAAAGGGCTCCCGTGGACACATGGGAATTGTTGTCAAGTTAGTTTTCATCACGCTCATATGATTCGTGTTTGTTACTTTGATAATTTGATATGTGGGTGGACCGGTGCTTGGGTGATGCGCTTCCTTGGAAAAGCCTCCCACTTATGATTAACTGCTCTCGCAAGCATCTGCAATTACGAAAGAAGTATTAAGGTAAACCTAACCATAGCATGAAACATATGGATCCAAATCAGCCCCTTACGAAGCAACGCATAAACTAGGGTTTAAGCTTCTGTCACTCTAGCAACCCATCATCTACTTATTACTTCCCAATGCCTTCCCGTAGGCCCAAATAATGGTGAAGTGTCATCTAGTCGGCGTTCACATAACACGAGAGGAGAGACAACATACATCTCATCAAAATAGCGAACGAATACCAAATTCACATGATTACTTATAACAAGACTTCTGCCATGTCCTCAGGAACAAACGTAACTACTCATAAAGCATATTCAGAATCTAGATCAGAGGAGTATTAATTATCATTAAGGATCTGAAAATATAATCTTCCACTGGATAAACCAATTAGCATCAACTACAAGAAGTAATCAACACTATTAGCAACCCACACGTACCAATCTGAGGTTTTGGGACCAAGATCGAATACAAGAGATGAACTAGGGTTTGAGAGGAGATGGTGCTGGTGAAGATGTTGATGGAGATTGACCCCTTCTCGATGATAGGATCGATGGTGATGACGATGGCGACGATTTCCCCCTCCGGGAGGGATGTTTCCCCGGCAGAACAGCTCCGCCGGAGCCCTAGTGTGATAGCCTGGCTTATTAGGGATGATAGACTACTCATATCAATAAGGAATTCCTTCTTTTCTGGGAGCCCATTCAAACAGAACTCCAAAGTTAAGCGTGGTCAGCTTGGAGTAGTTTCAGGATGGGTGACCGACCGGGAAGTTGCTCCCGGGTGCGCACGAGCGAGGACAAAGTGCGCAGAAAAGACTAGTATTGATCTGTGGGGCCAATCTAGATCACGCTAGGAGTAACGACCACCGGCGGGTGTGTCTGGGGCGTTACAAGTTGGTATCAGAGCCGACCCTTGCGGTTACACGGATGTTTGTGGACAGGTGCACGGTCATGTTGTTCATGACGTTTGTGACCCGTCGTGGCACACGGCTTGGCACATGTATCGGACTGGATGCACAGACGTATGTGCCAAGAGGGAACGTTCCTGTGGCCCGACGAGGACGTCGGTTCCTCTAAGTGGGGGTCTATGTGATAGCCTGGCTTATTAGGGATTATAGACTACTCATATCAATAAGGAAGTCCTTCTTTTCCGGGAGCCCATTCGAACAGAACTCCAAAGTTAAGCGTGCTCAGCTTGGAGTAGTTTCAGGATGGGTGACCGACCGGGAAGTTGCTCCCGGGTGCGCACGAGTGAGGACAAAGTGCGCAGAAAAGACTAGTATTGATCTGTGGGGCTAGTATAGATCTCGCTAGGAGTAACGACCACCGGCGGGTGTGTCCGGGGCATTACACCTATATTGGTTCTGCCCAGGTTCCGCCTCGAGACGGCGGCGCTGCGTCCCGAAAGCTTCTTCTTGATTTTTTCCAGGGTGAAAGACACCATATAGCCAAAGATGGGCACCGGAGGCCTGCCAGGGGGCCCACAAGGTCGGGGGGCGTGCCCAGGGGGGTAGGGCGCGCCCTCCACCCTTGTGGCTGGCTGGTGGCCCCCTCTGGTACTTTCTTCGCCCAATATTTTTTATATATTCCAAAAACGTTATCCATGAAGTTTCAGGACTTTTGGAGTTGTGCAGAACATGTCTCTAATATTTGCTCCTTTTCCAGCCCAAAATTCCAGCTGCCGGCATTCTCCCTCTTCATGTAAACCTTATAAAATAAGAGAGAATAGACATAAGTATTGGGATATAACGTGTAATAACAGCTCATAATGCAATAAATATCAATATAAAAGCATGATGCAGAATGGACGTATCAGTCCTCATATCAAAACTAGACTATTGCTTTGAACCATATAAAAGTCCAAATGTCCATGCTACAAAAAAAAGATCATGGGATGACATGTTAGGCAGCATTCCACATCAACAATTGTGTTTTTATCCTTTACCTACTCGAGGACGAGTAGGAATTAAGCTTGGGATGCTGATACGTCTCCAACATATCTATACTTTTTTATTATTCCATGCTGTTATATTATCATTTTTGGATGTTTTATAATCATTTTATAGTCATATTATATCATTTTTTGGTACTAACCTATTGACATAGTGCCAAGTGCCAGTTGATGTTTTTTACATCACAGGAAATCAATACCAAACGGAGTCCAAACGCAGTGAAACTTTTTGGGGATTTTTTATGTACTAGAAGACATCCAGTGGGACGAAGAAGTACCGAAGAGGGAGCCCGAGGTGAGCACAAGACACCAGGGCGCGCTTGGAGGCCCAGGCATGCCCTGGTGGGTTGTGCCCACCTCGGTGGCCTCCTGCACCGCCTCTTTGCTCTATAAATACCCCAATATTCCATAAACCCTAGGGGAGTCGACGAAAATCAATTCCAGACGCTGCAAGTTCCAGAACCACCAGATCCAATCAAGACACCATCATGGAGGGATTCATCATGTCCATTGGTGCCTCTCCTATGATGCGTGAGTAGTTCATCGTAGACCTATGGGTCCGTAGTTAGTAGCTAGATGGCTTCTTCTCTCTCTTTTCATTCTCAATACAATGGTCTCTTGGAGATCCATATGATGTAACTCTTTTTGCGGTGTGTTTGTTGGGATCCGATGAACTTTGAGTTTACGATCAGATCTATTTTTTATCCATGAAAATTATTTGGGTCTTCTTTGGTCTCTTATATGCATGATTGCTTATAGCCTCATATTTCTTCTCCGATATTTGGGTTTTGTTTGGCCAACTTGATCTATTTATCTTGCAATGGGAAGAGGTGCTTT
The DNA here is from genome assembly GCF_002575655.3 of Aegilops tauschii subsp. strangulata. Taxonomy (NCBI): domain Eukaryota; kingdom Viridiplantae; phylum Streptophyta; class Magnoliopsida; order Poales; family Poaceae; genus Aegilops; species Aegilops tauschii. The sequence continues at coordinate 433,549,557 of NC_053035.3, forward strand.
GTGATGGGTTCGATCTTACGGTGCTTGATTGCAGTGACAGAAGGGGAACCGGCACGTATGTATCGTTGCTATTAAGGATAACAAGATGGGGTCTATTTCTACATAAATAGATCTTGTCTACATCATGTCATCATTCTTATTGCATTACTCCATTTTTCCATGAACTTAATGCACTAGATGCATGCTGGATAGCGCACTACTAGGAAAAGGGCTATAGATGGAATGGCCACTAATGGTGCACCAGACATGTGGTGCGCCACTACTATATAGCAGTGGCGCACCATGTGCTAGTGCGCCATTAGTGTGAAAGACACTAATAGCGCACCAGACAGACGGTGCGTCAGTAGTAACAAAAAAATTTATTTTATTTTTCCAAACATACTAATGGCGCACCGGCCCAATAGTGCGCCACTACTATTTTTTTTTGCAAAACTACTAATGGCGCACCAGTGTACAGTGCACCATTACTAGTTTAAACTAGTAATGGCGCACTGTTCCCCGGTGCGCCATTAGTGTATATTTCATGGACACTTGATCTCGATCCCCCTCCATCTCGATCGCTATCCCACCTCGCCAGATCCGGTCCCCCTCGCCGCCGAGCACCCCCCGCACCCTCTACCCCGCTCCACCGGCCGCCGCCGCCGACCCCCCGCACCCTCCCCCGCTCCACCGCCGCCGCCGACCCACCGCACCCTCCCCTGCTCCACCGCCGCCGACGACCCACCGCACCCTCCCCTGCTCCATCGCCGCACCCTCCCCGGCCCGCTCCACCGCCGCCGACGACCCCCCGCACCCTCCCCGGCCCGCTCCACCGTCACAAAAAATATTACTGTTTTTATAAAAAATTATTACTGTTTCATATTCATATTCATTTTCTAAAAAATTATTAGATGCAGCAAAAAATAATAATAATAAAAATTACTTATGGCGCACCTCTGGCTGGTGTGCCATTGCTATATAAAAAAAAGATTACTAATGGCGCACCTCTGGCCGGTGCGCCATTGCTATATAAAAAAAAAGATTACTAATGGCGCACCGATCGTGGGTGCGCCATTGCTATCTAAAAAAACATTCTAATGGCGCACCGCTTCGGGGTGCGCCATTAGTAAGTTTCCCCCTAGCTAATTCCTCCCTCTCCCTCGCCAGATCCCCTTCGTCCTCTCCCTCGCCAGTAACTCCCCGACCCCCGCCGGACTTCATCCCCGCCGGACTCCACCCCCGCCGCCCCCGCGCCCCCACCACTGCAGCTCCCCCGCGCCGCCGCCCCCGCGCCCCCACCACTGCAGCTCCCCCGCGCCGCCGCCCCCGCGCCGACTCGCGAAGCACGTGGCCGCCAGCCTCCCACGACCAACCGAGGCGCCCAGGAGGACCGCCGCCGTCTTCCTCTTCGACTACGAGGACCCGGACGAGCTCGGACGCCCTCGAGCCATCCCTTCGACGCCGCCGCCGCCGCCGACCCCGACCCCAACCCCGACCCCGACCCCTCCGGCGACCGGCCGCGCCCGCCCAGGTCCCTCTCCTCCTTCCTCCTTCCTCCTTCTTGTCTAGCGCCCGCCGCCCCGACAGCATCTCCAGCAGCACCACCCAGCAGTTGTCCATCTTCCCCTTCTCTTCTTCCCTTTCTAGTTTTCTTCTTCGTCTCCCGCATCTCATGTGTGCGTGTGTGCAGTTTGTCAGGAACAAGATCGCCAACGTCGAGGGGCTTCGGGAACTGACGAAGCTTCGCGTACTCAACCTCTGCTTCGACCCCCTCCGGCCTCTAGTGTTCCAGGTCTCACCCCTCCACCCAAATTCACTTCTCTTTGTTTATCAAAATCCCTGCTCATTTTCCCCTGCACGAATCATATGCCAATGGCACCACTGTTAGCCCCATCTGATCCACCATTGCGTTGGGAGCCTGCAAAAGAAACACACAGATTCAGATAGACACCAACCTTCTGAACTGAAACTGAAGAAAGCAGTGGCATCCTTTCCACAAGCTGCATTCTCTTCTTTGATACACACTTGGGTACTGTGATAAGTGTCAACACACAACAAACACGAAAAAGGAAGAAAATGAAAACAGTTACTCTCACGCTCCTACTTCTACCCCACCTTGAAATCACATTTTGCTTTGTCAGAATACTTGAGTCTGGATGGATGTTGTGGTGTAACTAGGGAGGGGGAGGTGGCCTGGACTTGGGACTATCTTGTTCTAAGCACTGCTATTTAAGAAGGTTTTAAGCATAAAAACTTTAGCTTTAAGAATGGCTGTGTTCTACTGGTGGTGTGGGGGGTTCAGTTTTGTAAAGTGACCAAGCTTCCCTCTCAAGCACCAAAGATTCTTGGCAATGGGGGCAAGAGATCCTTTCCTTTTTTTTGCAGAAGTGACTTTAGTCATGTTAGTACTCCTACTACTATTAGCACATTGTTTGGTTTTGATGCCCATTTTCTTTTTCCCTTGTCACTGTATCAGTTTCAGAACCAGACAGTAAGTTTTGGCACAGAGGAAACAAACAAGAGGTCAGCAAACAAGGACCAATACACAATCTCTTTGGTGCAGCAACACCTCTTGTGTTGTTCACTATCACATAGTTGCAAAACTCCAGTTGCTTTGGTGCAGTTCTTCTGGCCACTGGCAGTTTTTATGCTGCATGACACTCCTAGTTCATGGGGTGGATGGTCCATGGCTCATAGCTCAGAAGATGGATATATGGCTATTTAATTTGCAGTCTCTTATCTACCCTACCAGTTAATAAACAAGTACTCTGTTTTCAGATAGCTTGATAGTTAATCAACAAGTACTCTGTTTTCAGATAGCTTGATAGTTAATCAACAAGTACTCTGTTTTCAGATAGCTTGATCATTGCAATTTGTTGCTGTCAGCATGAGTTTATGTTGTTATAAGTTTATGATCGTACAACTGCAATTTCATTTATGTTGTTATAAGTTTGTTGCTGTCAGCATGAGTTAACTTGCTGTCATTTATCGAAATTCAGAATGTGCTGGACTATATGTTCATTGGTACTACTTGTGATGCTGCTACTGTACTACTTGGGAATTTTGTCAACTTGTGATGCTGCTGCTGTACCCCGAGAGGCCCTTGAGTTTGCTGGAATGTCGATTAACTTTCGTTCCGGCAAATTCGGGTACTCCATATGTCCTATTTTCAGCAAAGGTCATGCTGAAATTTTCCATGAATTTTAGCATGACTTTGCTAAAAATAGGACATATGGGGTACTTGTGACTAATGCATGGGCCGGGGTCTTAGTACTTAATTAAGTAGGATCAACTGCCTCTTGTGTTATACATATAGAAGTGTGATATCTACTCATAGTTATTACTAATGTCAGTTGCTCGTCATCGATAAACCCTAATCTGGTAGGATGACCTACTAAAAAAGCCCATACCACATATTCTATTTGGATGGCCCTGCTAACCATTGACCATAAATACTTGAGATGGATGTAGCAGGCTTAAAGAAAGAAATGTTTTTAGGCCAACTCCACTGGGCCTGGCTGAAAATGCACAAGTGTGCATGACTAACAATATTCTATTGTAAAGCTAAACAGGAAAGAGGAACCACTCATCCTAACCATTTGCTCTCAAAATTACCACTTCACTTCTTACTACTGAAAATCTTAGACCATCTCCATTCACCAATTGCTCAAACCAGTTCGAAGGGCGTGTTTTCACCACACTGTGGATTATCTTATTGGACCCAACAGAGATGATGTAGTTTTGAATTATGAACATAGGAAATGTCGTCATCGGACGACGAAAGTCTCCCGGGGGAGTGCGACTGGTGCCACGACGGTCGAGGTCTGTGCGACAGGCCTCACCTGGACGATGATCGGCGCTTCAGCATTAAGCTCGAGGAGACCTTCAAAGTTGAAACGGTACGCAACGACGACAAGTGTTTGTTTCATAATTAAGCATGACTTCAACTATTTCAACGTGTAATTTCATCTTTTACAATTCGAGTATAGTTTATCCCATGCCATGCAAGACGCTATGTCTTGGAGAGGATGGATTTTGAAGATCATGAAAATTTTGAAACGAAGAAAATTCACCTAAGGACACATCATGATGTGGATTTTGAAGTAAATCTGTATAATGCTGAGAGCGTAACCCATTTTGGTTGCAAAAATTGAGAAGCATTTTGCAAGATGTAAGGTTTTGATGAGGGTATGCTTGTCACCATGGATCTTGGTGATCCTGACATCGACCAAGACAATATGGACATTTGGGTCCTTGTTGATACGCCTCCAGTTCTACCGCTATGTGAGTTTCTCAAACATAGTTAATTACTAATTAATTTATATTGTTTATTTCAAAATAGTTGACAACTTATTTCCATTGACAGCTTATTTTGATTGTTCAAAAAATGTGCGGAACATGATAGACAACACCCAATACACCAATGGCTCCGAGTTAACTTATCAGGAGAAAAATCATTGGTCGGATTTTGTACTGATCTTGAGAATTACAATATCTACAATCAAACTCCTCAACATTATGGTCAATACGTGCCACTAGTGCACGTGTTGAACTACGGTAACTACCATGGAGATACCCTGGTAAGATTTTTTACTATTACGACATCCGTGCATCTTTTGCATACTTCTAAAACTAGTACATCATTGCTAACTATGAAGTTATTACTATGTTTTTCAACAGAGAATCCCAGAGGATTGTGTGCCTCATTTGATGTATCAGAATGGCAGCCTTCGTGTTTTGAACTTATATCTAGGTCATCCTACGAATCTCAACTGTCCATACTGGATTTCTAGAAGAAGTGGAGACATGCTAATCAGAGAATGAAAAAAATGTATGGACAGTCGTAAGGAGGTTCTTGGAAGCAAAAGGAAGCGCCGCGCAAGAATTGGAGACAGGATGATCTCCATTCTCCATAATGGAGAGTCAGGGTCTATATTGTTTTATGCTATTTTACCTTAAATAGGGTATTTAGGTCCTGCCTATACTGATGATCATGTGCTAAGAACAATTAAGTAGGGTTGGTTCGATGACTATCAGGATGATGATCGTATGACTTGTTATTAATAACGAGTAGAAGTTGTATGATGATGATTAGTAGGACTTGTTAGGATTAGTATTACTTTGGACAAACTCGCTACTCGCGGTCTCGAGACTTGTAATGTTCTATCTTTGTTCGGTCTTTTGAATTCGGAGATTAATATGGTGAATTGTATTCGGAGACTAATCTTCTATTGTATTCGATGAATCTGCTGTTGCTGTGTGGTGCTGTTTATATTCTGTCCAATAATATATTTTGTAATCTGTGCAAATATCAGAAAAGAAAAAAAAATCCCTAATATACATACTAATGGCGCATCACCCCAACGTGCGCCATTAGTATGCCAAAGGATAGTAATGGCGCATTACCCAGCAGTGCGCCATTAGTATGGCAAAGCACATGGGTAAATATGGCCCCCTGGGAGGCATACTAATGGCGCACCGTGGCCTATACTAATGGCGTACTGCCTGGTGCGCCATTAGTATACCAGATACTAATGGCGCACCAGTGGTGCGTCATTAGTAAAAAATACTAGTGACGTGATACTAGTGGCGCACCAGTAGTGCGCCATTAGTAGGCAAAACTGGTGCGCCATTAGTAGGCCTTTTCCTAGTAGTGGCGGTCTATGTGTGGAGTAATAGTAGTAGATGTAGGCAGGAGTCGGTCTACTAATCTTGGACGTGATGCCTATATAATGATACTTGTCTGGATATCGTCATGATTATTTGAAGTTTTATCAATTGCCCAACAGTAATTCATTTACCCACCGCTTGCTATTTTTCTCGGGAGAAGCCACTAGTGAAATCTACGGGCCCCGGGTCTCTTCTTTATTATATTTGCCTTTGTGATCTATTTTTATTTTCAGATCTATTAAACCAAAAATACAAAAATACGTTGCTGCAATTTATTCTTATTTATTTTATCCCGCGTTCCCGCGAGATCTATTTATCCAATCTATCATATTTTTACCCCGTCTACTTGCCAATTTATGGCGCCGTTACTCGAAAGGGATTGACAACCCTTTTAATACGTCGGGTTGCGAGTATTTGTTATCTGTGTGCAGGTGCCGTTCACGTAGTGTTGCGTGGTTCTCCTACTGGTTCGATAACCTTGGTCTCATCATGGAGGGAAATACCTACCGTTGTTGTGCTGCATCATCCCTTCCTCTTTGGGAAAATACCGACGTAGTTCTAGCAGACGTCAAAAGGAATTTCTGGCGCCGTTTCCGGGGAGACATCATCAACACCTACCAGGTTCCTAATCATAAATCTCATCTCTTTGCAATTTACATTATTTGGTCATTTGCCTCTCGTTTTCCTCTCCCCCACTTCACAAAAATTTGCCGTTTTATTTGTCCTCTTTTTTGTTCGCCGTTTTCTTGTGGGATCTGTTTTTGAGTGCAATCTTATTTGTTACTTTTGCCGTTATGGATAGTTCTTCCTCTATTGCGTGCACTCCCGAGAACGAGGTTCTGAACTTTAAACAAAGGGGAGGAGAGAATTTAAAAGATGCTTGGTATAGGATTTGCAATGCTCATAATAGATCTATCCGTAAGCAATCTATCGTTGTTCTTCTTCGCTGTTTTTATGTGGGCATCACCACTTGGTATAGATTTGTTCTTGATACGATTATTGGTGAAAATTTTCTTGATGTGTCCCTCTGTTGATGCTTTTAGTGCTATGAGGAAGTTAGTGGGCTCATCACCTCTTATGATTAATGAAACAACTTTGACTTTGGAGCATGTTATGAAAAGACTAGATGCTATTGAAAAGAAAATGCTTACCGAAGAACATTTTGAAAGCCTAGATAAAAAGATGCATGGCTGCGGCGTGGCGGTGCGCGGCATCGGCCTGCAGGGCCACATGCAGAACCCGGTCGGGGAGGTCATCTGCGCCGCCATCGACAGGCTCGCCAAGACGGGCGTGCCCGTCTGGTTCACCGAGCTGGACGTGCCCGAATACGACGCCGACCTCTGCGCCAAGGACCTGGAGGTGGTGCTTCGGGAGGCGTGCGCGCACCCGGCGGTGGAGGGTATCATCTTCTGGGGGTTCATGCAGGGCACCATGTGGCGCAACAACTCCTGGCTTGTCGACGCCGACGGCACTGTCAACGAGGCCGGCCAGATGTTCCTCAATCTCCAAAAGGAGTGGAAGGCGGACGCGCGCGGGAACGTCGACGGCGACGGCGACTTCAAGTTCAGGGGCTTCTACGGCAGGTACATCGTGGAGGTCATGACGGCGACGGGGAAGCAGATGCTCCAGACCTTCACCATGGAGAAAGGGGACAACACACCTCTCCTCGTGGATTTGGCCCACGCCTGACAGTGAATCCATCTGATAAGAAACTATGTATTTATACCAATCTAATTACATCATGCATTATTTTTGTGTACAACGGTAATCATACGCTCATGTGATTGAAGTGACGACACGTAAGAAATAAGGTTGTATAATTTTTATATTTTTTTAACACAGTACAAACGGAAGCGCTCATATACACGCGCATAATTTTCACATTCTAAGGTAACTGGTATTGTATTTTGTAAGCGAAGGTATTGTACTCCTAAATCTGATGAAGACGATTAAAGCAAAAGGCCTATTGGTCAGACAAAGAGATACCCTAGCAGCAACAGCAGCAAGAGCTGAGGAGGAAGCAAGAAGCGCGCCTTTGACAACGCAAACGCCAAGGGGCTGGAAAATGTAATGTTCGCCATGGCCATGGCTCCAAAGACCCTCTAGAGTGGCTGGAAGAAGTGACCAAGAACTCCACCTATCTAAGCCGTCAGCACAAGGAGTAGGTAGTAGTTTTTATCATATTTTAAATATTTCAACGCCTGCCCAACGAACCTCTGTATTACCCAACGGGCTTTGTTACACCTACGTACATATTATAGGTAAAGTTACGTAACAGCTGACTTGGTGTGATTAGATTGAAAGAAGAAATAGCTGGGGCCCCACCCCATGAAAATCGGGGGGAGGGTGATTAGATTATTGAAGATTAAGTAAGGTTACGTAACTACCTAACGTAGGTGTAGGATTATTGATTACCCAACCCTTTCTGATAAGCTACAATTCAGGCTTATCATGATTTTCAACATGCTGCTTCTCATTTCCATCATTGAATTTTTTTTCCTGTAACTTAAATCAACAAGTACATGACAATAAGTAAGGGATCCAACAACATGATAACCAGAGATAGCAAGAAACAATACCGTGACACGCGCAAAAGAACGTGCGGACTCGGGAATACCAACTCGAATATCGTTCCTTGTATGTGTTTTTGTTCATGCTAACGGTCTTTGCGGCTTATTTATAGAATGGACATATGTAGTTGTTGTCATCAAACAGTTTACTTATGGGCCATTTTATCGTTCACATAGTTCGCTTGTATTCGTTTGTATTTACCAAGATAGAAGTCCAAGCCCATCTCCTTCTTTCGCCGTCCAAAGCAACCCAACAGTCGGGTCCAAGGAAAGGCCACTACGCACACCTCCCATGGTGCACGACCCTGCCTGGCTTTCAACGCTGTGGTCTGACCGGAGATTCCTACTCAGAACAACCAACACAGCTCGGTGCCATCCGGGCACACCAGACTCCAAATACCAGGCAACACACATATATTTTATGCGACGCTAGCCGTGTCGGCAAAAGTCATCTCCCTTGGATTCATTTGCTTTCCTAGATGTTTAAAGAGGGGCTGCTTTATAAATTAACATCAAAATGCGTTGGATAAACAAGAATGCAAAAGGTAATGAACATCTAAAAGCATCGAACAGGCTAACAAATAGGGATAACTACCCCTGGATCATAGCAACTGTTTGTTCATAGTTGTCGCACTTACACATGACATCCTTCCTAGCCACTGATCTTTATCGCAGATCAATCTGGGCCCGTGTACTTTGCCTCGAGTGCGTGGTGGACTCATGTTGACAAGTGAAGTCGTGAGGGAGTTGGTTGGCCGTCGTTGTTTACGTATGGCTGAGTCCGGATAGACATGGAAAAACATAATATCCACCCAGCTGCAAGGGTCAAAACATGGGCAACGCTAAAAAAGGTGAGAAACATACTTACCCGGCATGTTGTCAATATGGGGCCTGGCCGACTATCTTCTTTGCTAGTTGCTACCACGGTTTCGTTCGGCTTGCATCGTTCCTGGTGGGAGTCCTGGTCATGTGGCCCCGGATAGCCAGCGAGGAGTTCCCCTGAAAGCTAAGTGAACTATTTGAAACACAGATTTTATTATCTGCAAAATAAAACGATTCCATGATTATGTTTTTTAGAAGATAAGTATAAATAGGTAGATTGTGTACTACAGCCATGATGTGTTGGAATAGTTGGTGGCCACAAGCGCATGAATCATCGCAGTAACTCCACTAAAAAAATCATGTTCTTTTTTTTAAAACGGAGACAAAAGTAATAGCCTCATCCATTAACTAAGAAGGAGAGAGTCGCCCAGTTAATTTACGGAAAATCATATCAAAACCATTATAAACTTGCTCATGACAGTTGAAGAAGAACACACCAACAAGCATGCCAACTACTTACGAATCATGAAGACACATGACCACAAAGGCAGGACGACAAATACACCCAACACGATACTACTGCCACCCTCTTGTACTCCCTCCGTCCCAAAATTCTTGTCTTAGATTTGTCTAAATACGAATGTATCAAGTCACGTTTTAGTATTAGATACATCCATATCTAGACAAATCCAAGACAAGAATTTTGAGAAGGAGGGAGTAGAATATAGGTCAACTGCACCCTATCTAGCAACTAGCCTTGTCCCCGAAACTAATACTGCATGAATACGCGCTGTGATTCTATAATATTCACCAACCATTTCTTGTTGCTTGGCACAAGAAACACTTACAAACAGAAGTATTCCCTCATGCGCCAGGGAAAATTAGATGCTAGATTTTTCTATTTAGGGAGTGGCCATAATGGCTAGCTTTATTAACTTGAACAACGATTACATCATTTGCCAGGACAGAAAGGATCCAGTCTGGAGGGTCATCAACCCATTTAAAAGAAATTTATTCAAATAACTAACTCTGGCTGCTAGTTATTATCATGAGCAATTTTAACATGGTCCCTCTTAGCTCCTCTTTTCACATGATATAGTTAGTATCGCGTTATTCGAAAGTGGTGGAACACATTACATAACATGGACACCACTGTGGCGATACAATGAACATGCCTACACGGATCACCTCGAGAAGCAAGCAAAAAACCACCTATATAGTCCTTTTCCTAAACACAACCAAAAAAGGTTTATCGCTTACAGTCAGCCATGTCTTATCCTTATAAACATGCAAACCTAGGTCTCTGCATGGCCCCTTGTCAACACATGAAACTATCTTATATCCCGAGAGATCTATGCCATGCCTCTCAACCCGGAACACCCCAAACGATCTTAGGCCCTCTTCACTGCCGGCGGCCACGTGTTTAGGCTCTCCTGATGACGACTCCGGCACCTGTCCAGTAAGGTGCCAATCTAGCACATCAGAGCAAAAGCTTCTCAAGTCGTGGAACTTGATCCATATGTCACTCGACAGGCGGATCGGCTCAGTGGCAGAAGCATGTTCTGGCAACGGAGTGAATCGCAGGGGTGTGCCGAGGAGAGTCTCGCTGCGCTCCTCGACCACAAAATGTAGGCACCGTAGACCGGTTGGGACAGCTTTGAGGCCACCACCGCTCGCAGGTTTGGCTGGGAGGATGTAGTAATTTGACTTGCTATTTAGCACGTTGCCTTCTATGTCATAGACCAGTTGGGTGGCGTTGTTGGCAGAGCAAGGCAGGGTGGTGATGGCGAGGAGATGGAGGAGGAAGAACATATTCAAGGAGAAACTCTTTGGTAAGTTGCAAGTGCTAGTTTCCCTAGTTTGAGGCATCTCCATCTTGAGCTGTCATTGCAAATAACATGAGGTAAGAACGATAGCACTAGCACCGCAGGCAAGAAAAAAATGAGTAGGACACCGACATAGAAGAATGAACAACAATAAACAGTTAGGACAGAGCGGTATGCCATCTAGTTCTTCAAATGAGCATCTTCAAAGCACCAAGTTTAATCTGCATAAGATCAGTATATGTTCTTCATACTGTATGCAGAATAGAGCACATTGACTCGTGCCAGAAGCATTTCCTGTTGCAATACAATGAACTTGCGCACAGATCAACACCAGAAACAAGCAAATAAAAAACACCTACAACCTCTCTTTCCTAAAGACAACGATAAAAGGCTTATTGCTCAAGGTCAGCCACGTCTTGTCCTTAGTAGCGTGCAAACCTACATCTTTGCATGGCCCCTTGTCAACACATGAAACTATCTTATATCCCAAGAGACCTGTGCCATGCTTCTCAACCCGGAACACCGCAAACGATCTTAGGCCCTCTTCACTGCCGGCGGCCACGTGTTTAGGCTCACCTGATGACGACTCCGGCACTTGTCCGGTAAGGTGCCAATCTAGCCTTTTAGAGCAAAAACTATCGAAATCATGGAACTCGATACAGATGTCGCTCGACAGGCGAATCGGCTCGCTGGCTGAAGCGTGTTCTGGTAGTGGCGTGAACCACAGGGCGGTGCCGAGGACAGCCTCGCTGCGCTCCTGGAACACGAAGTGCAGACACCGCAGGCCAGTAGGCAAAGCTCTAAGGCCCCGGCCGCTCGCACGTTTAGCAGGGAGGATGTAGTAATTTTGCTTGCTACTTAGCACGTTGCCCTCCGTGTCATAGACTAGTTGGGTGGCGTTGCTGGCAGAGCAAGGGAGGGTGGTGATGGCGAGGAGCTGGCGGAGGAGGAGTAAGAGCATATTCAAGGAGGAACTCTTTGGTAAACTGCAAGCGCTAGTTTCCCTAGTTTGAGCCTTCTGCATCTTGAACTGTCATCCCAAATAACATGATGTAAGAACGATAAGCACCACAAGCAAGAAATAATGAGAATGATACTGGCATAGAATGAACAAAAATTAACAGTTAGGACAGAGCAGTATGCCATCCAGTTCTTCAAATGAGCATCTTATATGTACTAAGTTCAATCTGCATAAGATCTGTATGCTCTTCATAGTGTACGCAAAATACAGTGATTACATAATTGAATCTAGCAAAAGGTAGTTTCTCTCGAACAAAAACAACCCACCCACTCAATCAATTCTAGCATCAAAGATATGATTTTCCTATCCACTTCTTCAGCTATTAAGAAATTATACTGCAGTTCAACCAGTCTTCCCCGAGCTTGTACCTAGCCTAGCCTGTGGAGTACTAGAAGGAAGGTTGTTGGTCATGACCGTTTGACTATAGCGGGGAGCAATAATTCTTTCTGGGTAACATAGAAAAATTACTATAGATCTACAATTTTATTATCTTACCCTACTAGAAAAGTGTCTTAGACACACTCCTTTGGGGTTAAAATGGTGATTTAATTATTGGCTTATTTTAACCTTGATTTAGGTTTAGTTTGTTGTTGCTCAAGTTTCCTGTGCTGAAGTAAATTTATTATGCACCTTCATTCATGAGAAACTAAGTGCAACAATAGACAAAAAGTTAGATGGCCAAATAATAAAGTTGGCAAAAAATACAATTGTTAGGTAAAGGAGGTCAACACAATCCGCCTCAATACCAAACAAAATATGGCCATACTACATTGATCTATTCATACCCCGAAGGGAGGATGGGACAAAAGAGAGGAGAAATACGAAAGGAGCGGGTCGTCTTCATGTTATGAAAATTACTCAAGAAATTCAATCTCGTCCACATAATTAGTATCAAAATGATACAAAATGGTGCAACTCATTGCATAACAAGAACATGCGTAGTGATATGATGAACTTGTGCACCGATCAACACAAAGAATAAAGCATAAAGCAACTAAACTCGTGCACTAATCAAAATAAAGGTATGAAGGTTCTATCCCGTCTTGCTGTGGTCATTGCGACCAATACCAAAGAACATGTGCATGTCTCGATAAAACATGCCTCCCGATCCAGTGGATAGTCGACTGGTGCATCGACCTAACTTGGTGGTGGTGGAGGTAATGGTGTTGTGAGTACTTTTGGTGCCCTTGTTTGTTCTTTCATGATCATTGATCTCCTCCCCCACTTCCCCATTGTATGGCAATAAATTAGTGGTTCGGCAATCTGCTTTACATTGCTGTGCTTATTTTGTCTTATTTTTTTCATCGGGATGGAAGAAAATCGAGATGCAAGATATAAACGATGACTTTGAAATACTTTGATGTAAAATTTTCATGTTATTAGGGAGCTTGTATATTTGTGTTTGTTCCAATGCCCTCCTTACATGTACTCCTTCAAGTAATTAATAAAATTGGGTTGCCTATCTAACTAAAAGGTAAATTATGGGTGAGTCTGTGTACCTAGTACATAAACAAAATAAATAAAAGAGAACATGCATTTTGTTAATCTTGTGTGGGAAACAAAATTACAAGACCCCCTATATTGTCTAATTTAGTTTATGATTTCAAATACTTGTTGAACCCACTTTTAATTATTTATTTTTATCATTATTATATTATTTAATATTTTTAAATAACTATTTTAAATTACTAATTTAATATACGGTTTCAAATACTTGTTGGCCCTAGTTTTAATTATTTATTCTTCTCATTATTCTTATTATTTAATATTTTTAAATAACTGTTTCAAATTACTACTTCAATTAATTATTTAAAATTTCTTTATATTATATTTATTTGTTATTATTTTTATTTAATATTTGTAGATAACTCTATTTTCGACAAGAGAGAAATGGACCCATCTTTTTTCCATGTGCTTGTATGACCAACTCAAGCATCCATGCCAAGTGGTTTTCACATCGGCAATTTTTCATATTTTGAAGTATTTGTTGAAAAACGGCCGATAAATGGTCACACGTGTCACAACGTCTAAACGGTGTCATAAGTCGTTATCTTCATGCATGAATGCCTCGTTTGTCCATGCCAGTCAGCTGCAAAAAGTTTGGGTCATTTCTCGAAAGTTGAAAAAACCACCTGTTGAAAGGAGGGTGTCGGACTAGCTCATATGGGTGCATCGGCGAGCACGTGGTTTTGTCGACAAGAGAGAAATGGCCCCATGTTTTCAAAATTTAAACATTGAATAATTATGAATAAATAAATAAATAAATATATGAATAACCGTGAATAAATAAATAAAATATATAAAAAAGGAATAAGCAGGAATCAAAATAAATGATTGTTTGAAATTTAACTGGTTCTATTATGTCAAATCTGAAAATTAAATAAATAAGGAAAGAAATACAAAACAAATTAAACAAAAAACACGCCTATGGCATTGGCCCAATGCGCACACAATGCCTCAGCTCGCCTCGCCGGCTATTGGGCCAGCTCAATCGCGCTTCTCCTCCGGCGACAGCCTCACCCGGAACTTCCTTGCCGGAGCATGCATCCGGTCTGAGCCGGCCTCGCGGACCGGCGGCACCGGAATGCCCCCGGTGCTAAGCTTGGTGTGGGCGTGTGGCCGGAGACCCCCTGTATGACTCCCGTGAGCGTCAGGCTGTCGAGCCTTCGCTTAAGAGAATCGCGAACGGGCCGGCCCAGTTGGAGCTAGCAAAATACAGGCGTGTAAAAAAAACTCGCCAGAAAATTATTGCACGAGTAAAGCTCAAACTCGCAAGCTGCCTCTAGTGGATACCTCATCCCAACGAACAGACCTAACATGTTCTAGTGTTAGGTTTGGAGCGCCCCACTTTAAGAACCAATTTGCATCACCTGATAAGTAAAACTACTATGTGCAACAGCAGCTCTGTTTCTTTTTTTCAAACTTTTCAACATTTCTTGAAAAAAAAACAATCTTCCTTAAATAAAATAACGTTTGAAAATCGTGAACAAATTTAGAGATTGGATCAAACTTTTAAAAACATCAACATTTATTGAAAACATGAACAAAAATTTGAAATTTCAAATGATGAACAATTTTTAAATATACACTGAACATTTTGTGATATACACTGAACAGTTTTTAAATACACACTGAACATTTTTTGATATATGCTGCACAAATATCTAAATACACATTGAACATTTTCGTGATATACGATGAACAATGTTTAAATATGCATCAAACATTCTTGTGAATATATGTTGAACAATTTTAAAATACACAATGAACATTTTATTAAATATACGATGAACATTTTCGTATATAAATATGCAATGAACTGTGTATAATACATGAAAAAGAAAACAAAAAAGAAAAAAAGACGTAAAAGAAAAGAAAGAAATAGAAACAAAAAAAAGGAAATGAAAAAAGCAGGAAAAAGAAGAAAAAGCATCGCGCCCGTGGGCCGGCCGAATGGGGCGTCGGGTGTGGAGGCTTTAGCGGAGCCACGTCCTTTTGACGCCTGCGGGCGTCAAATAGGATCTGCCGTGTGGCCGTGGCAGTTTTAAGTTTTAACTGCATGAACTTGGTGTGGCCGTGGCAGTTTTAATGCAGGTGCTTACAGAGGCAATAAGGCTTCGAAACTCCATGATGCCATCGGAAGAGCTTATCCTGACACCACTCACAATCTTCAGGAGCAGAACGCCGAAGCTGTACACGTCGGACTTGACGGAGAAGATGCCCTCTGTCGAGTACGTCGACGCACAAGACTACTCCTCCATCCCTCCCAGCCAACATCTTAATTCGCAATGCCTCCTCGGGTGCCCCCTCCGGGTCACGCCGCCTCTCGTGCAGCTCTCTCTGAGGGTACACCAGGAAACCGTAGTCCGGTGTGGAGCACAACGATGACTAGGAAGGAAAGGATGGTCCACACAAAGGACTAGCACTGGATAATTCACTTCATAGTGACGCCTGTGCATGTGTCTATAACCCCCTGAACACTATACTTTGGTGAGAAGCAATGCATGCTAGATGTTTGCAAATGCATAAATTGGCATCGTTTTGTTAGCCATACATGAAGGAACATTTTTTTCTCGAATATGCACGAGTGTGCATATTATATATTAAAGAAGAAAGGCAAAAGAGTGCCTCCACCATAGTTCATAAGGGTTTCGTTACAACTCACTCCTCACTACTAGCCCACCTAAGCAATCCACGAAAGAAAGGATCAACATTCCCTTTAAACTTTCCGGCACCCAGCCAAGTCATGCCCTCGGACCTCACCCTACTCAGGAGCACACTAATCGAAGGGCACGCTCCGTCGAACACAATAGCATTGCGATGCTTCCACAGTTCCCAAAGTGTTAGAATGAAAATTGTATGCAGATCCTTCCTTCGTAGGTTACATGGCTCTTGCTTCTCCCGTAGCCATGGGCCAAGGGAGTCCCGTGGCGTCGGCGTCCAGTCCAACTTGCCCAAAGCTTGACATGTGATAGCCCATACCGATCTGGCAAACACGCATGTTAGTAGCACATGGTTTGTCGTTTCTTCCTGCTGGTCGCACAAAGGGCATGCGTCCTGACGCGGTAATCCTCTCCGTGCGAGTCGATCCGAGGTCCAACATCGGTCCCTCAACGCAAGCCATGTAAAGAACTTGCAAGTGGAAGGTGCCTGAGACTTCCATGTCAGCTCCGCCATGGGCTCAACAGTCCGGCCCCAAAACATTGCCGCGTATGCCGACCTCACCGAGTACTGGCCATTTGTCTCCCATGCCAAAGATATCGTATCCGGCACATCCGCGTTTGGCTCCCATGCGCATACTCTTAACCATAACGAGAGGAATTCCTGTAGTGCCTCTTCTCCTAGCTCGGGGCCAACATCTAATGCCCAAGACCCATCCTCTATGGCCTGTGCAACCAGCCTCGTCGATATGACTCTCCGCGAGATCCAGCCATATATAGTTGGTGCAATGTCCTGCACCCTCAGACCAAAAATCCAACGATCTTCCCAAAAAAGTGTACTGAGCCCAGCATGTGCTTCGCTCCTAGTTGCTGCCTGGAAGAGTCTTTTCGCTTTCCTTGGAACTCTGATGTTAAATTCACTCCATGGTCTGCTAGTGTCCACCCGTTCGAGCCATGGCCATCTGGCCTGCATGGCCACGTTTAGCCATCTAAGGTTTGGCAGCCCCAGGCCTTCCGCCCATTTCAGTGTGCACACCGAGTCCCAGGCGACAGCATAGTTGCCACCATTTGCAGCGGCCCTCCGGCACCAAAGGAACCCTCTGCACACCTTGTTCATCGCAGCTATTGTCTTCATCGGGAGATCCAAAGCCATCATGGCATGGATGGGCATGGCGCATAGTACTGACTGGACCAAAGTTAGCCGTCCACTCTTTGGCATTAGTGCCGCCTTCCACTTCGGCTAATAGTTTGCCATCTGGTCGACAAGGTATTGCAACTGCGCCGGTGATTGCTTCCTTAGAGACAACGGTAAACCCAGGTACTTGATTGGGAAGGATCCTCTCGGGCATCCCAGCTCCACACTAGCCAATGTGATTTCCTGATCATTGCATCTTATAGGGAGAGCCACTGATTTTGCCATATTTATCCGCAGCCCCGACGCTTCCCCAAACATCTCAAAGATTCGCTTGCTAATCTCCAGCTCCACTGGCTTTGGTTCGATGAACACCACCACGTCATCCGCAAAGATGGATAAACGTTGCCTCACTCCAGAACACGCCAAAGGCTCCAAAATGCCTCTGCTCGTGGCTCGCTCAAACATCCTTTGTAGAGGCTCCATGGTGAGGATGAATAGCATTGGCGATATCGGGTCACCCTGCCTTAGCCCCTTGCAGTTGTAAACGGTGTCCCCGGGGTCTCCATTCACCATAACCTTGGTGGTGGATGTTGCAAGAATCCCACAGATCCAAGACCGCCACCTAGGGATGCTGCATCACCTCAATCAGGAAAGGCCACTGAATAGAATTAAATGCCTTCGATATATCTAGCTTGAGCGGCACCGCTGGGTTCCGTAGGGCATTTAGCTTGCTAGCTGTACTTTGCACCAACATGAAGTTGTCATGTAGGGATCTGCCCTTCACGAAAGCACTCTGATGATTGCCCACAAGCTTCAGCAACTGCATCACCAATTTGCACGCAAGCACTTTCTCGAAGATTTTTATAGCCCCATTAACAAGGTTGATCGGCCTAAAATCTGTCACCTCCAGAGCACCATCCTTCTTGGGCAGAAGAGTCACTAGGGACTTGTTGATTGCAGCCATTCCACGAACATCCCCATTGTAGAAACAGTTCATGGCCTTCATGAAGTCCACTCGTATAATGTTCCAGCATGTGGCATAAAAACGGCCAGTGAACCCATCCGGTCCTGGCGCCTTATCCGGAAGCATAGCTTTGATGACGCTTTCCACTTCCTTAGAGGTGAAAGGTTCCTCCAACTGAGATAAGTCCAGCTACGGCAAGTCCAACTCATGTAGGTTAAGTGTGTAGTTCCTGGAGGTAGTACTGCCAAATGCCGCACCAAAATGCGCATCCACCGCGAACGCCACCTCATCTTGCCCGGAGTAGACGTTCCCATTGTACTTTACCATCCGGAGAACATTCTTCCTTTGCCGATGACTCGCTTGCTGATGGAAAAGCCTTGTGCTACCGTCACCCTCACGCAGCTGCAACAATCTCGATCGCTGCCTTGCAATGGTTCTCTCAAGGGAACACGACCCAAGTAGCTTCCTCTTCAAACAACTCCTCAAATCCCGCTCCGCATCCGAGAGCGCCCTAGATTCCATGGCCGTATCCAGCTGTTTTATCACCTCCATTGCAATCAAGATTTGAAGTTTCACATTCCCAATCCAACGGGCGCTCCACCGCTGAAGATTGATCGCCGTGGCCCTCAACTTCTTATGGAGTGTTAGGTAGTCATTTGTAGCCACCGCCGTCGAATCCCATGCCATCCGTACCGTATCCACGAACCCCTCCGCTTTGATCCAAAAAGCCTCGAACTTGAATCTTTTCCGCGTACTTATGTCCATGTTCATATCCAACATGAGAGGACAATGGTCCGAAACCGCTGTCCCAAGGGCAGAGAGCAAGCATGATGGGAATGCTTCATCCCACTCGTTGGAGACAAACACGTGATCTATTTTCTCCAATGTCGCATTTTGCCTCCCGTTTGACCATGTATAGCGCCTCCCATTGAGATAACGCTCCTTGAGCTCAAGCAAGTTTAACTTGGCTCTAAACCTTCCCAACATCCTTCGGTTAATCAGAGCATTGCTCTTATCCTCCTGCCTAGCCAGCAGGTTGAAATCTCCAGCCACCAACCAAGGACCCGCGTGCAAGTCCCGAATGTCAACTAAATCCTGCAAGAACTCTAGCTTGTGAGCCTCCTCCTACGGACCGTACACGCATGTGAGCCACCATGCCTGCTCATCCTCCGGACACTTGACGAGTGCGGTCAATGTATGGTGAGTATAGTGTGGATTGGACAATTGGGTGACGGGTGCATCCCAAGCCACCAAAATCCCACCCCGAGTGCCCTGTGCCGGCAAGTAGAAGAAATTTCCATATTTATTTCCGAGGCATTGTCGAACAATGTTTATCAATACATCATGCAGCCTGGTTTCTTGAAGAGAAACAATAGCCGGGTTGGCTGTTGTCACCACCTGGTAAAGGGCGTTGCTCCTAGCCCGGGCGTTTAGCCCACGTACATTCCACACTAACACTTTCAACGGTTGTGCATTCATTTCATACCCCCACGCGTCCACGTAGTCGGCACAACAACTAGACCACTCCGAGGCCATCCAACAAGGGCACCGGAGGTGACTCCCAGCCAAACAGGGCCAAGACCGCCGCGATGTGCGCCTCCGAGAGTGGGCGTGAGAACAAGTCGACTTACATCCGCAATGCATCGTCCGAGATGACCTCACCCTCATTTGCCAGGCACAATTTTCTAATCAGCACCTGTTGTTGCTTTGACACTGCATGCTTAGCAATCCTTGCGCTGCGCCTTGGAGTTGTTTCCATCCTCTACTTCTTCCTTGCCTGGCGGCCTGGGTTGCCACCCGCACAAGTAGCTGGCCTGGGCAGAACCGGTGAGAGCCTTAGCACATACCCGCGCAGAAGCCCCCCACATCAACGTGGAAAGAGGCATCCGGACTCGCATGCATGGGCGCAGGAGTGCATGGCGCTGGCTTCGCCGATTGGCCTGCTCCATCTCCCAGTGGGGCCTCTTGCTCCCCATGCATAGGCCTGCATGGCACGGGAGGCAAATTTGACAATTTTGACCTGGAAACGAAATAAATTCACAGAATGAACTGGGTGCGAAATTATTTCACACCCCTGACCCTTTTGTGTAGCGCCCGCCACGCCGGCGCCACACCCTACGGTGCAGCGCCTAGCTCTGGGGCGTTGCACCTATGTCCACCGTGGCAGCCCATGGGCCCGCACCCAGCAGTGCAACGCCTCTGAGCTAGGCGCCGCACATGTAATGTGCAGCGCCTAGCCGCTAGGCGCTACACATGTAATGTGCAGCGCCTAGCGGCTAGGCGCTGCACTGTGACTTATCTGCAACCGCGCCAGCCCTCTCCTCCCCCACCCACCCCATTGCCAGTTACAGAACAAACAGGGCGGCGGCCCTCTCCACTCCCCCTCTCAATCCCCTCTCCCAAATCCTTCTGATCCGACGATTTGGTCTGTGCATTTCTTCACCAATCCATCGTAGAAGGTACTCTCCTCCGATCCCCTTCTTTCTATCCTTAGAAAATATTATATTTTGAAGATTTGGGGAACCCTTGTTTGAATCTTGCATGTATTAGATTTGGGGAACTTTTGTTTGAATCTTGCATATATTAGATTTGGGGAACCCTTGTTAGATTAGAATGTGGTTTGGATAGATAGGTTGACATGTTATTTATATAGTTTGGATATATAGATTGACATGTTATTTCTATGGAAAAGTTATTTGTATGAGGTAGGCCTAGTTTAGTTTATTTGTACTGAAATTATACTCGTATTGAGAAAAATGCTTTGGATACATATGCTTTGAATCTTGCATGTAGTAGGCCTACTTTAGTTTTTTTGAATTGAAAAGATAATCGTGTTGACAAGAATGCTTTGTTGAAATTGTTAGGATGGTTTGGCTTCTCGATGATCATTGGGACAAACAACACCGGTCGTACGCTATGTCGGTGCAGCAGCGGGTAATACTGAAAGTGGCCGGTGTTATGAATTTTGTATTTTTTTCAAACACAAATGCCCCATATGTAATGTTATGATTTGTTTGTTTGTAGGAGCTTGCACCTCTGAAGCTTCGGTCTCACGGGATCAGCCTTGGAGGGATGCGCTATGATGAGCGGTACACACCGTATGTAAGGGAGGCAGGACTTCTCCCTTTCATTCAGTTGCTCCGCCGGTCGACGCCACCCAACAATGCTGCAGCACTCACCGCGCTTATTGATCATTGGAGGCCGGAGACACACACTTTCCATCTTCGGACCGGGGAGATGACCGTGACGCTGCAGGATATTGCTATGATCACCGGTCTTCCTATCGATGGCAATCCTTTATGTATGAACACCGATTCTGACGGGTGGCGCGCGCAGATGCAAGCCCTTATCGGTATGGTTCCTCCGGAGCCTCGGGAACCAGAAGCAGAAGATAAGAAGAAGGAAAGAGTCGCAGCGGGCGCTACTTTCACGTGGATATCATCGAACTTCTGTCATTGCCCTGATGATCACTAGTAGGAAAAGGGGCTTTTACCCCGGTTCATAAGGGCCTTTAGTCCCGGTTCTGGAACCGGGACTAAAGGGTCGTTACTAATGCCCTAGCCCTTTAGTCCCGGTTCTTACACGAACCGGGACTAAAGGCCGCCCACGTGGCCGGTGCGGGGAGCCCAGGCAGGAGGGCCTTTGGTCCCGGTTGGTGTCACCAACCGGGACCAATAGGCATCCACGCGTCAGCACCTGGCAGGAGCTGAGGTTTTTGTTTTTTTGAAAGGGGGTGGTTCTGGGGGGTTAATTTAGGTGTTTCATATATTGTGTTAGCTAGCTAATTAATAGAGAGAAGTGTCCTCTCTTATCTCCGTGCTTTGTCGACGCTACGTACTATATACGTATGGAGAGGAGTAGACACGCTAGCTAGTAATCAAATGAAGGAAACAGAAGATCGTCATGAACATATATATATATGCATACAGAGAGAAGTGATATCGACCACCTCTCCTTCTCCGAGATATTGGTCGAACAACAAGTTCTCGTATATCTATCCGACACTACCGGCTACATATATACAACAATTATCTCTTATAATACAATCTCCTAATTATATTGTAGGAACACAGGGTCCACATAGTATTCTCCGTTTTCAGCGATCACGTGGTCAAGGAAGAATGCCGCCAATTCCTCTTGAATTCCTCGCATACGATCTGGTGCTAGGAGTTGATCCCGCTTCCGAAAAATCTAATTTGAAGAAGGGGGTCAATACATATATATATATATATATATATATGAATAAATGAAACTCAACACAAATGATGGTAATAAAATAAAATTGTGAATATTATTGTTTACGCTCATAGGTATGGTAGCGGATGGACTCGCAAATGTAGTATCCACAGTAATTATTCCCGGGTTGCTGCCACAACCACTTTACAAGAAATAGAGGTCAATCAAACTGATAAGCAAGCATGCTAAATGGTATTGATCAAACTAGCGCTTGAATCACTAGGAGATGCGCGGAACATGCTACTATAGTACTTACTTTCGGGTGTCTAAATTGCAGCTGGTTCGGCAGTCCCGGGGCTTTTGAGGTGAATTTTCTCCAAACCCTGCCAGACAAAGAAAACAATTACTTGATATCAGGAAATGAACAAAGTTGCTGATATGGTGGATAATGATCAATTTAACTTACTTCTGGAGCATTTAAGTCATGTTCGCATAGTCCTGGGGATCTTTTCGTCTCGAGTCTAAGACGGTTACTACTCCCGGCTCAAGCTTAATCTCTAGGAGAATATAGTGGAAGCTGCGCATGCATGCATAAGTCATCAATTACATTACCATAACCTGGACTAATAAAGGGAAACCGAATATGCAGAAGACAGTAACACTCACTTGAAGTTGTAAGGAAAGAGTATTATATCTTTGTTTTGATTTATTACCAACGATTGTAGCAAGTTGGCCTCGGTATCTTTGGCATGAAATTTAACCTGATAGTCATCTATGAGATTTGTGTTAATGAACCCAATATCACCGAAGTAGTACTACTTACAGACAGTAGCAAGTGATCGTTGTTTTATCGAGGGACTTTAGATTGTAAAACTGGAAGAAATCCTCAAATGGAACATTCAGCAGTTCAATTCCAACGAGGTCATGCTCCGGTTTAACTCTCAGCGTTAAAGTACTCATCCCATCAGACTCTCTGCAGGTTTTCATGTACCAATCATGTAGTCTTCGCATCATCGTGCTTAGAGATTTGACATCTTTGACGAGAGGCTTCCCGTAATGGTATTTGTGTTCGTCCACCTCCATGATTTCATAATGTACATCGTCGGGCAGGTAATCTCCAAGATCGGTATAACCGGGCACCATACCCGGATCATTAGCAACGATGTCTTTTGACACCTTGAGCTGGGGGCACGATTGGTTCTCTTGTTCGCCGAGCTGGGCAATTTTTTTCCCAGCTCGTCGTTCTTTCATCCTTTTATCACTGACAGTACTTCCCGACCGCTCCGCTTCGGCATATGCCTTTGCAAGAATGCGCTCATAGTTGCCTTTTGGCGGAGACTTTGGTGGTTTTGTCAGGGCAGCCAGAGTGCGCTTTGCTTTCACCGGATCTACCTTCTCCTCCGGAGGTGGATGTTTCTTTGCTTTGACCCCTTCAAAGAAGTTCTTCACTTCGGCTCGCACGATCTTCGCGTTCTCCTCCTTGGTCCTCTCATATGGTAACTTCTCTGGAGTCTTCAGAGAAGGACCGAATCTGTATTGCCTCCCGCCTCTGGCAGCTGTACTGCTAGACGCCGGCAGAGCAGACAGAGCGGCTGCGACTGTCTTCTTTCCTTGCTTACGAGGCGGAGAAGGACTACGACGCGCCGGAGCAGCCGCAGCGGCGGCGGGTCTCTTCCGCCCTTGCTGACGAGGCGGAGAAGGAGGAGGCTGGCTGCTCTGGCGCGCCGGCGCTGGTGGAGAAGGAGGCGGAGTGCCGCCACGCGCCGGAGAAGGAGGCTGAGTGCCCTGATCACTCGCCGGAGGAGGAGGCGGAGTGCCCTTACTCGCCCGAGCCGTCCAGTTCGGAAGCTTGATGAGCTCCTTCCGCCATAGGCATGGAGTCTTCAGAGCTAAACCCAGCCGAGTCTCCCCTTCACCGGTAGGGTGGTCAAGCTGGAGGTCCTCAAATCCCTCCGTTATTTCATCCACCAGCACCCTAGCATATCCTTCAGGAATCGGCCGGCAGTGGTAGGTTGCGCCGGGTTCAGTAGGTAAAACAGAGCCAACAGCCGCCTTGACTTTCAAGTTCTGCCATTCCGCCATAAGGTGGCAATGTTGAGACTCCGTGATAGCATCCACGGGGTAGCTAGGAGTAGCCGCATGCTCCAGCTGAGGCAGCTCGGTGGAAGC
This sequence comes from Aegilops tauschii subsp. strangulata, assembly GCF_002575655.3. Lineage (NCBI taxonomy): Eukaryota > Viridiplantae > Streptophyta > Magnoliopsida > Poales > Poaceae > Aegilops > Aegilops tauschii. The sequence continues at coordinate 433,574,049 of NC_053035.3, forward strand.
CACGCTGCTTCTACGCTGAGATGGCGGTGTAGCTTCGGGGGCAGTTTCGGCATCTCTATTGCTGTCTCGTTCCTCTAGCACTTGAACCCTTTCGTGCAGACGCTGAATTTGGATCTGCTCCACTTTTTTCCTCCTCTCCTGGATTTTGTAACCGTCCGCGTCCGGAAAACCAGCCTTCCACGGAACGGAGCCTGGCGTGCCTCGTGTCCGTCCAGGGTGCTTAGGATTCCCGAGGGCCATTGTGAGCTCGTCGTTCTCTCTGTCTGGAACGAACGTCCCTTGCTGTGCTGCATCGATATAGTGCTGAATCTTCTTGACGGGTATTGCAAGTTGCTCGTCCGTCCAACGACACCTCCCTGATACAGGGTCCAAGGTTCCGCCAGCCCCGAAGAACCAAGTCCGGCAACGGTCTGGCCAGTTCATTGTCTGTGGTTCGATCCCTTTATCAAGCAGATCCCTCTCAGACTTGGCCCACTTAGGCCGGGCTTTGAGGTAGCCACCTGACCCCGTGCGATGGTGAAGCTTCTTCTTCGCAGCATTCATCTTGTTTGTCGCTGACATCTTCTTACTCTTTTCCGATGTCTTGTGGGCCACAAATGCGGGCCAGTGATCTCTGATCTTCTCATACCGGCCGATGAATTCAGGTGTCTCTTCTTTGTCGACAAACGTTTTCAGCTCATTCTTCCACCTCCTGAATAGGTCTGCCATCTTCTTAAGAGCATGAGACTTGATTAATTGCTCTATAACTGGCTTCTCCGGATCCTCCTCTGGCGGTAGGGTGAAATTTGCCTTCAGCTCAGTCCAAAGATCATCTTTCTGCATATCATTGACATAAGACACCTCAGGGTCTTCCTTCTTAGGCTTATACCATTGGTGGATGCTGATCGGGATCTTGTCCCTAACTAGAACCCCGCACTGAGCAGCAAAAGCAGTATGCCATCCGGAGGGGTTCAATCGGTTGGCCGTCGCGCGCGATTGCTGTGATCTCAAACCTTTCATCCAAGCGCAACTTTCTCTTCGGGCCTCGTCTTTTTACCGCAGTTGTGCTCGATCCGGAGGGCTAGAAAAAAGAAGAAAGACGAGTGTTAATTAATATGTGTACATACCAAAACAATGAATGCATCAATTAGCTAGTCAGCACAGGCTTAACTAATATATTTACCTGGCCGGACTCTGTTCGTTCACCGGAGCCGTCACCACGGGCTCCTTCTTGCACCAGCATTGGGTCACCGGAGCCATCATAATCATGTCTTTCCTCCTCCACTCTTCGATCACCGCAGCCTGCTTCTTCACCCTGTTCTTCTAGACCATCATTGTCGTTAAGATACGACAAGATATCACCTCCGGCTAAGATTATGTCCCCCAACACCTCTTCTGCTTGCTCATCTCGTCCGTGCTCCATTGTTTCTGCAAATATTACAACATGGCAATTATTACACAAACATGACAGCAGGTGGATATATTAGTGCAAACGTAGACCTGGCTTATTCCGGGTTTGGGGTGGCCTAGGCAACGCTTCAAGGGTAGGGGCGCGGCGGGAGGGGGTAGGAGACCGACATCGTTTTTTTAGGGTTTGGGTGTCCTCGAGAGTTTTGGTCGAGCGAGAGGGCCGGGGGGTGCTCCCGTGGTATAAGTTATCACGGTCGAGAGGGGGTATACATATCGACCGTCCATCATGTCGAAGTTATCTGGGAGGGAGTTATATATATCGACAACGACGACATACATACACGGGAAAATAATGTTATCGGGGAGGGGGTATATATCGACCCCCCCCCCCACGTGTTGAAGTTATCGGGAGGGGGTTTTATATCGACAACGACGACATACATACACGGGAAAATAATGTTATCGAGGAGGGGGTATATCGACCCCCCCTCGTGTTGAAGTTATCCCCCCTCGTGTTGAAGTTATCGGGAGGGGGTAATATCGACAACGACAACATACATACACGGGAAAATAATGTTATCGGGGAGGGGGTATATCGACCCCCCCCCCCACGTGTTGAAGTTATCAGGAGGGGGTTATATCGACAACGACGACATATATACACGGGAAAATAATGTTATCGGGGAGGGGGTATATCGACCCCCTCGTGTTGAAGTTATCCCCCCTCGTGTTGAAGTTATCGGGAGGGGTATATATCGACGACGACAGACCCGATAAAACATAAGAAAACGAAGAAGAAATAAAAAGAGGAGAGAAGAAGAAAGGAATAGAGGAGAGGATTGAAGAAAAAAAAGAAGAAATAAAAAGAAGAAGAAAAAAGAGGAGAAGAAGAAAGGAATAGAGGAGAAGAAGAAAAAATAGAATATTTTCTATTTTTTCTTCTTCTCCTCTATTCCTTTCTTCTTCTCCTCTTCTTTTTCTTCTTTTTTCCTCTTCTTATTTATATCTCCTCTTCTTCCTCTCCTCTTCTTCTTTCTTTCCTCTTCTTATTTTCTTCTTTCCTATCCTTCTTTTTCTTCTTCTTCCCTTCCTAGCTAGATATATAAAACTTTTCTAAAATTGTAACTTTTGCATATATAAAACTTTTCCATGTGGATCATCATTTCTCATATATATCGAATATATATCCATTGTCATATATAAAAACTTTCTATATATGAACAAAAAACTTTCTATGAACAAAAAAACATTTTTGACATATATATTCATTCATTTTGAACATCTACATACATACAATTTTTTTTTGTTCACATATACATTATAGCCACATACACATATACATCACATATGAACAAAAAAATTAAACTAATAAAAATAAAAAACAGAGCCGGGGCGGCGGCTCTCACAGCGGGGGCGGCTAGGACGATGGCGACGGCGGGGGCGGGGGCGGCGAAGGCGCCGGCGCACGGGGCCGGGACGGGGCGGGGGCGGCGAGGACGCCGGCGAGCACGCGCGGGCCGGGCAGGGGGGCTCGGGGCGCCGAGGCGGCGCGCGAGAGCAGGGGAGCACGAGGCGGGGCGGCGCGTGGGGGCAGGGCGACGGCGACGAGCACCGGGCGGCGACCCGTCGAGGCAAGGGCGCGGGGCGACGGCGATGAGGAGCGGGCGGCGACGGCGAGCACGGGCAGCCTGGCGGCGTCGGGGGCAACTGGCGAGGTATGTCGAAAATTTCCTAAGTGTGGACTTATATAGCAAAGCCTTTAGTCCCGGTTCGTGGCACCAACCGGGACTAAAGGTGGGCATTAGTCCCGGTTGGTGCCACCAACCGGGACCAAGGGCCTCTTTTCAGCAGCCCAAAGGGCGGGAAGCGGCGGCCTTTGGTCCCGGTTGGTGGCACCAACCGGGACTAAAGGGGGGGCATTGGTCCCGGTTGGTGCCACCAACCGGGACCAAAGGCCTTGCGCTGCCCGCGGCCAAAAGTTTAGTCCCACCTCGCTAGTTGAGAGGGGCTCGGAGTGGTTTATAAGCTCCACTGCGGCTGCCCTCTCGAGCAACTCTCAAATGCAGGCTTACGGGCCTAATGTCACACTGTGCTGTCTGTTGGCCTATTGGGCCTTCTGTGGGCCTGAATCCTGGCCCAGGTTGGGTTTCTAGTCGTATTCAGGCCGTGGTGGCCCAATAGGTGGCAGTTTTTTAAATTTTTTGCATTATTTATTTTCTTTTGTTTTTTGCTTTATTTTTTAATTCTTTTTGCTTTTAGGTCAGCAAAATTATAAACTGTCTGTTAGTGCCATTAGTTTTAGAAAACATATAAACTTTCTATTAGTGCCATTAGTTCTTTATGAAAATTCTTTTTGCTGTATTTAGTTTTTTTTATTTTCTTTTTTGCTATATTTATTTTGTTTTATTTCTACTTACAACAAAAAACTTATTTATTTTATTTTATTTTGTTTCTAATTACTTATTTATTTTACTTTATGATAATTATTTCTGCTATTAAAGTTTCTATCAAAAAAAGTTCTTTATGAAAATTCTTTTTGCTTTTAATGATTAAAAATAAAAAAGAGGCGCAATGCGCGTTGATTTGCTTCAAGCCTTTCGGAATAGTGTAGACTGCACTGCACATAGCTCGATGCAGTCTACCTTATTCCTCAAGGCTTGAAGCTAAGCAACGTGAGCATTGCGCCTCTTCTTCATCGTCTCTGCACTCAGGGCTTATAAACCGCTCCTAGTGCCTCTCAGCTAGCGAGGTGGGACTAAAAAACTGCTTAGCTAGTAAGAAACTCTAGTACCGGTTTGTGCCACGAACAGGTACTAAAGGTGCTCGTGGGGCCACAACCTCATTAGTACCGGTTCGTGGCACCAACAGGGACCAAAGGGTGGAATTGGTCCCGGTTCGTGCCACCAACCGGGACCAATGGCCTTGCACAGCGGCGTGGTGGTGAGTTTAGTCCCACCTCGCTAGCTAAGAGAGAGCCGCACCTGTTTATAAGGTGCGGTGCGCCTGAGCTGTCGAGCTCCTCTCTAAAGAAGGCATACGGGCCTAACCTCTCTGCACTCAGGGCTTATAAAGCATTTCAAATGAACTCTGAAAAGGTTGAAAGTTGGCATGGTATCATCATTTCATCCACATTGCATGTGCAAGAAAGTTGAGAGGGTTACACCAAAAACTAGATGCACTTCTTGTACAAAACGGACAATGGTATCATACTCGTCTATTACAAAGTTGGCATGCTATCATCATAATAGTTGCGGGAGAAAGTCTTCACTTTTTCTTCGCTTGTGTCATTTGCTTATTGCGCCGTAACCATGGATAATCTTCATCGTTTATCAGGATGCTTGGGTCAGCCTTGACTTTGAAGGGAGGAATTTCATGAAACTTTTCATAATCTTCAGACATGTCTGTCTTGCCCTCCACTCCCACAATGTCCCTTTTTCCTGAAAGAAACTATGTGCCGCTTTGGCTCATCGTATGATGTATTCGCTTCCTTATCTTTTCTTTTCCTCGGTCTGGTAGACATGTCCTTCACATAGATAACCTGTGCCACATCATTGGCTAGGACGAACGGTTCGTCAGTGTACCCAAGATTGTTCAGATCCACTGTTGTCATTCCGTACTGTGGGTCTACCTGTACCCCGCCTCCTGACAGATTGACCCATTTGCACTTAAACAAAGGGACCTTAAAATCATGTCCGTAGTCAAGTTCCCATATGTCCATTATGTAACCATAATATGTGTCCTTTCCCCTCTCGGTTGCTGCATCAAAGCGGACACCGCTGTTTTGGTTGGTGCTCTTTTGATCTTGGGCGATCGTGTAAAATGTATTCCCATTTATCTCGTATCCTTTGTAAGTCAATACAGTCGAAGATGGTCCCCTGGACAACGAGTACAACTCATCACAAACAGTGGTGTCACCTCTGAGACGTGTTTCCAACCAACTGCTGAAAGTCCTGATGTGTTCACATGTAATCCAGTCGTCACACTGCTCCGGGTGTTTGGAGCGCAGACTGTTCTTGTGTTCATCGACATATGGGGTCACTAAGGTAGAGTTCTGTAGAACTGTGTAGTGTGCTTCAGACCAAGAATATCCGTCCCTGCATATTATTGAGTTCCCCCCTCCAAGCGTGCCTTTTCCAGTCAGTCTCCCCTCATACCGCGATTTAGGGAGACCTATCTTCTTAAGGCCAGGAATGAAGTCAACACAAAACCCAATGACATCCTCTGTTTGATGGCCCATGGAGATGCTTCCTTCTGGCCTAGCGCGGTTACGGACATATTTCTTTAGGACTCCCATGAACCTCTCAAAGGGGAACATATTGTGTAGAAATACGGGCCCCAGAATGACAATCTCGTCGACTAGATGAACTAGGACGTGCGTCATGATATTGAAGAAGGATGGTGGGAACACCAGCTCGAAACTGACAAGACATTGCGCCACATCACTCCTTAGCCTTGGTATGATTTCTGGATCGATCACCTTCTGAGAGATTGCATTGAGGAATGCACATAGATTCACAATGGCTAATCGGACGTTTTCCGGTAGAAGCCCCCTCAATGCAACCGGAAGCAGTTGCGTCATAATCACGTGGCAGTCATGAGACTTTAGGTTCTGGAACTTTTTCTCTGGCATATTTATTATTCGCTTTATATTCGACGAGAAGCCAGTCGGGACCTTCATACTGAGCAGGCATTCAAAGAAGATTTCTTTCTCTTCTTTCGTAAGAGCGTAGCTGGCAGGACCTTCATACTGCTTCGGAGGCATGCCGTCTTTTTCGTGCAAACGTTGCAGGTCCTCCCGTGCGTCAGGTGTATCTTTTGTCTTCCCATACACGCCCAAGAAGCCTAGCAGGTTCACGCAAAGGTTCTTCGTCACGTGCATCACGTCGATTGAAGAGCGGACCTCTAGCTCTTTCCAGTAGGGTAGGTCCCAAAATATAGATTTCTTCTTCCACATGGGTGCGTGTCCCTCAACGTCATTCGGAACAGCTAGTCCGCCGGGACCCTTTCCAAAGATTACGTGTAAATCATTGACCATAGCAAGTATGTGATCACCGGTACGCATGGCGGGCTTCTTCCGGTGATCTGCCTCGCCTTTGAAATGCTTGCCTTTCTTTCGACATTGATGGTTGGTCGGAAGAAATCGATGATGGCCCAGGTACACATTCTTCCTGCTTTTGTCCAGGTATATACTTTCAGTGTCATCTAAACAGTGCGTGCATGCGTGGTATCCCTTGTTTGTCTGTCCTGAAAGGTTACTGAGAGCGGGCCAATCGTTGATGGTTACAAACAGCAACGTGTGCAGGTTAAATTCCTCCTGTTTGTGCTCATCCCACGTACGTACACCGTTTTCATTCCACAGCTGTAAAAGTTCTTCAACTAATGGCCTTAGGTACACACCAATGTCGTTGCCGGGTTGCTTAGGGCCTTGGATGAGAACTGGCATCATAATGAACTTCCGCTTCATGCACATCCAAGGAGGAAGGTTATACATACATAGAGTCACGGGCCAGGTGCTGTGATTGCTGCTCTGCTCCCCGAAAGGATTAATGCCATCCGCGCTTAAACCAAACCATACATTCCTTGGGTCAGCTGCAAACTCAGCCCAGTACTTTCTCTCGATTTTTGTCCACTGCGACCCGTCAGCGGGTGCTCTCAACTTCCCGTCTTTCTTACGGTCCTCACTGTGCCATCGCATCAACTTGGCATGCTCTTCGTTTCTGAACAGACGTTTCAACCGTGGTATTATAGGAGCATACCACATCACCTTCGCAGGAACCCTCTTCCTGGGGGGCTCGCCGTCAACATCACCAGGGTCATCTCGTCTGATCTTATACCGCAATGCACCGCATACCGGGCATGCGTTCAGATCCTTGTACGCACCGCGGTAGAGGATGCAGTCATTAGGGCATGCATGTATCTTCTGCACCTCCAATCCTAGAGGGCATACGACCTTCTTTGCTGCGTATGTACTGTCGGGCAATTCGTTATCCTTTGGAAGCTTCTTCTTCAATATTTTCAATAGCTTCTCAAATCCTTTGTCAGGCACAGCATTCTCTGCCTTCCACTGCAGCAATTCCAGTACGGTACCGAGCTTTGTGTTGCCATCTTCGCAATTGGGGTACAACCCTTTTTTGTGATCCTCTAACATGCGATCGAAATTCAGCTTCTCCTTTTGACTTTCGCATTGCGTCCTTGCATCGACAATGACCCGGCGGAGATCATCATCATCGGGCACTGGTTCCTCTTCATCTTCAGCAGCTTCCCCCCTTGCAGCATCATTGGGCACATCGTCTGGTTCCTCTTGATCTTCAGCAGCTTCCCCCGTTGCAGCATCACCGTATTCAGGGGGCACATAGTTGTCATCGTCCTCTTCTTCTTCGCCGTCTTCCATCATAACCCCCATTTCTCCGTGCCTCGTCCAAACATTATAGTGTGGCATGAAACCCTTGTAAAGCAGGTGGGCATGAAGGATTTTCCGGTCAGAGTAAGACTTCGTATTCCCACATGTAGGGCATGGACAACACATAAAACCATTCTGCTTGTTTGCCTCAGCCACTTCGAGAAAATCATGCACGCCCTTAATGTACTCGGAGGTGTGTCTGTCACCGTACATCCATTGCCGGTTCATCTGCGTGCATTATATATAATTAAGTGTGTCAAAAACCATTACAGAACATCATGAATAGATAATTAAGTGACCAAATTAATAGAAGTTCATCATCACATTAGAACCAAAGTACATACATAGTTCTCATCTAACAACATATATATAGCTCTCCAGAGCATCTAATTAATTAAACCATACATTGTAACTATGTAAAACATTTCAATGCGAAAAGAAATGCGATCATAATCGCAACCAAGGTAACAATTGATCCAACGGCATAATGATACCAAGCCTTGGTATGAATGGCATATTTTCTAATCTTTCTAATCTTCAAGCGCATTGCATCCATCTTGATCTTGTGATCATCGACGACATCCGCAACATGCAACTCCAATATCATCTTCTCCTCCTCAATTTTTTTATTTTTTCCTTCAAGTAATTGTTTTCTTCTTCAACTAAATTTAACCTCTCGACAATAGGGTCGGTTAGAATTTCCGGTTCAACCACCTCCTAGAAAAATAAAATCTATGTCACGCTGGTTGGTATATTTGTCATAAACAATAAATGAATCAAATAGTTATAAAAAGATAATATATACCACATCCGAATCATAGACAGGACGAGGGCCGACGGGGGCGGATACCAAAACCATCGCACTATGTAATAAGAAGGAATAAAATAGTAAGAAAATTAGACAAGTATCTATCTAAAGTAAGAATTTTTTTTCTTTCAAAAAGAAGATAAGAACAAGAGGCTCACCACGGTGTTGCCGGCGACGAGATCGGCGCGGGCGGTCGACGGCGGTGAAGACGGGAATGGGACGTGATGGGCCGCTAAACCTAGACAAATCTCGAGGAAAATGGAGCTTTGAGGTCGAGCTTCGAGAGGACAAAGCTTAACTAGTGTGGCTCGGGCATTCCATCGAACACCTCATGTGCATAGGAGGTGAGCTAGAGCACCACAAAGCCCTCCCCTCGCCGGCCAGAGAAAAACAGAGCACTGGAGTGCTCTGCTCGCGGGCGAGGGGTATATATAGGCACCTCATTGGTCCCGGTTCGTGGCATGAACCGGTACTAAATCCGGGCGTTCTGTCCCGGTTCATGCCAAGAACCGGGACAAATGGTTGTGGGCCAGGAGCGAGGACCATTAGTCCCGGTTCATGGCTCGAACCGGGACAAATGGTTCCATACGAACCGGGACCAATGCCCACGAGGCCCCGGCCGGCCCCCTGGGCTCACGAACCGGGACGAATGCCCCCATGGGTCTCGGTTCGTGACTGAACCGGGGCTAATGTGAAAACTGCCCTGTGACCTATGCCCTGTTTTCTACTAGTGGATGCTAATGAGGACATGGTGAAGACATATGCTCGTGTCTACATGTGGTACGTGATATCCAGGACAATGTTTGCTGATGGCACATGCAAGAATGCTCCATGGATGTGGCTGAAGGCGTTGACCGTCTTCGATAGCAAATGGAGTTGGGGTTCGGCGACACTAGCTTACTTGTATCGACAGGTATGAAGTTGTTTCCTTTTCACTTCATTGATACATTATCAATGCGCTCTTGCGGCAAATTTGACCATGTTCTCTTTTATGTGCAGTTGGACGAAGCCAGTTGTAGGCACACTGGAGGTATTGGTGGTTGTCTGCTCGCACTTTCCATATGGAGTTGGGAGCGTTTGCCGGTTGGACGACCGAAGACCGTGAAGTATGAGGATTGGGACGATAAAGACGACCCACTACGGCTCCCCACTTGGGCTTACAAGTGGGATGTGTTAAATGAGACGACGGATGATCCCTCGGTAATGTACAAGTTGTACAAGAGCGAGCTGGACGCGATCACGCCTGAGCAGGTGAACCAACATTGCATAAGTGATTATCATGCTTGTATCGTAACTCGATATCAATTTTGCATTCAATCCCATTTTGCAGGTGGAATGGGAGCCGTATGGAAAAGGAGAGAGTTTTGGTAACCCTATAGAGTTCAGGCTGAATCCGATGTGCATTAGGGATAGGGATCTCTGGCATATGCGGTGCCCACTGATATGCAACTGGGCGGTTGAGCTTCACCTGCCACATCGGGTGTTCCGCCAGTTTGGTTTGTTCCAGCCACACCCGCCGGAGTGGGAGGACACGGACAAGTTGCTACACGCGTAAGATATAATTAACCTTGAGCACTTAGCAGCTTCTCGACGGTTTCGATGATGCTAATATTCTGTTTCTAACTTGTAGGTTGGATAGGAAAAAGCAGCGGAAGATCAAGGATTGGGCCAACCATCACAGGAAGTATGTCGTGTAGTTTGCTCTTAGTGTGGAGCAAGCAAGGGCTAGAAAACGAGCCCAGCTTCGTGAGCACTGCCCGATCGCGTTCAACAACTATCTCACATGGTTTCTTGCAAGTACCCGCATGGAGGTATGCCAGCCGGCGTATGCTGAGGAGATTCTGGAAGAACCCACCGTTTTTGATGAGGTAGCCCAGCACCAGTACAACGCATTAGTCAAGAAAGGCAACTCGGTGATCCCTTCAGCTCCAATGATGAACTTTGTGGTTAGCCCTTTTTTCTTTTCCATTCGCACTTTTCACATCTTCGCTTGCCTAACACTTTGATACCATTTCTGTTCATAGCGTGCCCAGATCAAGAAAGCAGCTGATGAGACCGAGACTATTCTGGAAACAACCCCGGCTGGCAAAAGCGATGGGGAAGGTGCACTTCGAGCATTCATTAAGGTTCACATCTCCTTCAAACTAGCACTTAAGATATGTTGGTACGTTCTATGTCTCATTCACTTGTACATGTTGCAGCGCCAGGGCCAAAAGTTAAGGCGGCTATCAAACCTTTTAGGTTGTCGTGACCCCGAGTATGTATCACCAGAATGGTCTAGGTCGGCGACACCATCCGATCCCGCTTCGGGGCAGAGCCATGGTGAACCTTTCGAGGATGAGGATGTGGGTGTGGTCACCCAAGAGGTATGTCATGACGATATATATCCATTTGTTGATGCATTGCTAACTATATCCTCACACACGGTCTTTCCATATCTTTTGTTGATGCATAGGTTGCTGATGATATGACCTTGGGGACGTACCAGGCTCGATCTGCATACGAGTTGAAGCCTAGGAAGGGAATCAACAAGTACACACCTAAAGACTTCACTCAAAGAGGCCAAAGAGGCAAAAGGACGGTCGGCACCTCGCGGATGGCGGCTTTGGATGACTATTTGGATGACGATGTCGAACCGGAGCCGGAGCCGGAGCCGGACCGGGTTCCTCTTCCTAGGAAGGTGAAGAAGATAAGCGTCAAGAGGGGGGAGGAGCCAGCAAGCGTGGAAAGCACTAGTCATCGTCTTTTTTTTATAATGTTGAACTTAGAGTGCAATTTGTTATGTCGTTGAACTTGGAGTGGTCGTACCTGTTATGTCGTTGAACTTGGAGTGGTGGTAGCTCTATGTTAAACTGGAACTTATTGTGATGGTCCTTTCTAAGAAATGATGTCTGTGGTGAACCCTTTTTGAACCTTAATGTTTCTTATACGAATTGTTGAACTGTGGCTGAAAATGACCCAGTAGAGGGGGGAGGAGGCACAGAAGGTAGGCCTCCAGTTTGAGGCAAAAAAATTGCTAAGTGTTTGTGCAGCGCCTAGCTTGGAGGCGCCACACTCTACAGTGCAGCGCCTGCGAGCTAGGCGTTGCACTGTAGAGTGCGGCGCCTCCAAGCTAGGCGCTGCATAGGTCTGTAACTTGGCATACTTCTGTTGTTCTCTGGATAGCTACAGACCTATGCAGCGCCCAGCTTGGAGGCGCCACACTCTACAGTGCAGCGCCTGCGAGCTAGGCGTTGCACTGTAGAGTGCGGCGCCTCCAAGCTAGGCGCTGCACAGGTCTGTACCTTGCCATACTTCTGTTGCTCTCTGGATAGCTACAGACCTGTGCAGCGCCTAGCTTGGAGGCGTCACACTCTACAGTGCAGCGCCTGCGAGCTAGGCGTTGCACTGTAGAGTGCGGCGCCTCCAAGCTAGGCGCTGCACAGGTCTGTAACTTGCCAGAAGTATGGCAAGTTACTCCACGCCAGATGTGAAGTAGGATTGATACGTAGGAAGCAAACAACTGTGAAAAGAACATATGCACGAAGTACTTCACGACACATAGTAGTTCATAACACATAGTACTTCACGACACATAGTAGTTCTTACAACCAAACCGAAGAGGAGACATAGTAGTTCACCGCACATAGTAGTTCTTACAACCAAATCGAGGAGGAGACATAGTAGTTCACGGCACATAGTAGTTCACAACCAAATCGAAGAGGAGACATAGCTCTATTGCGTAGAGCAAGGCCCCTTTCCCTTCTTCTTCTTCCTCTCTTCTTCCTCTTCCTCCTCCCTTTTTCTTATGAGGTGAGCCTCCTTAACCACCCTCTCCTTGAATATCTGATTGTCCCTCTCTTCTTTTTCAGCTGCAATTGCCCAAAGCTTCATGGTTCTTTCTTCAAAATCATGTTGACGCTTCTTCTGTGCCTCCGCAACTTTCCTCATCAACGCTTGCTCCCTAGCGCGCATCACATTTGCCGCAGTCTGTTTTCGCTTCCTCTCCTTCTGAAGCTCCTCTTCCTTCTTCTTCTTTAGCTTGGCCGCATCCTCCTCTCTAAGCTTCTTCGCAGCCTTCTCCCACCATCCCGCCATCTCGTCTTCGCCATCCTCCTTCATCATTGGTTTGTTGGGTTGGGAAGCCGCCATACCTACAATGAGTGAAACATAATGGTTAGTAAGGACAATAAGAACAAATGGAAGCACATATGAAAAAGAAGAACATATGAAAAAACAAGAACATATGATACATTATAGTTAGTGAGGAACATACGGAAACGGTCCATCTAGGTATCCAAACATTCCTCTATAACGAACTTGCGCTTGTCCATCACCACGGCCAAGTCCACCACCAAGGCCAAGACCATCACCAAGGCCGAGACCATCACCACGGCCATTACCACCACGTCGAGCTCTTCCACCACCACGGCCGAGACCACCACCACCACCTCTACCACCACCACGGCCTCTTGTAAGTCCAAGTTGCTGACCTCTTTGTTGCCTAGATCCTCTTTGGCTAACACTTGGTTGGCTAGGCACGTGTTGGCTACCACTTGGTTGCCTTGGCACTTGTTGGCTACCACTAGGTTGGCTACCACTTGGTTGGCTTGGCACTTGTTGGCTACCACTAGGTTGGCTACCACTTGGTTGGCTCCCTTGTGTAGCTCCTTGTTGGCTTGTGCTTGCATCATTTTTCTTGGACCTTTTCCTTGGTTTCGTACATTTTCTTTTGTTGTGGCCATGACCTTTGCACTCCCCACAACGGGAGCTCTCACGAGGCTCTTGGAATTGGTCGTTGCCCGCTTCGCGGCGCCCACCATGGCCCCATCCGTCCATGTCGCCTCTAAGACGCTTTGTCTTACGTCTACCCCGTTTAACAACCTTCAACTTGGGAGATGAAGCAACAATGGCCTCCCGCAAGTGCAATCACATTGTGTTAACGACACCTTGAAAGCCCGACCTCCATGTTGCCGGCCATCGTTTGTGGTTCCTCCTGGCTCTTTCACTTCGTACTTCCACTCTTCGTTGTCATATAATATAGCTTCTTCTGAGTCCGCCTTCCATGATTGAAATACCAACCATTCATCAACTTTGGGTGGGAACTTGTACTTGTACTTCCGTGGGTTCTCACCCGCTATCTGTGCATCGGTTTCCATCGAGTACTTTACAAAGTACGCATTCATCTTGTCAAATCTGTATTGAACTATTGCCGTCACGGGTAATCCACGTGCACCTTTGAGCACCCAATTGAAGCATTCGGCCATATTGCTTGTCATTTGACCGTATCTCCAGCCATCTTCATCAAAAGCACGTGCCCACTTGTTCCGGTATTGAATGTGCCTATTGAGAAAATCTTGACCCCCGGGATCAAGTTTTTTGTGTGCGAGCAATTTGTTGTACAAAGTGGCGAAGCGCTTATCGGAGAAAGCGAGACAACAATCTTGAAGATCATTGGCCAACTCCTTAAGGCCACATGCCCTATAGAAGTTCGAACAAAAGTGCCTCATGCACCATTGATGGTGCAACGGAGCATGCCCGGGAATGTCAATCTCCACCGCGTTAAGAATTCCTTGATTCCGATCCGATATGACACAAATTTCCCTTTCAGCGGGTAACACCTTCGTCCTCAAAAGATGCAGAAACCACTCCCAGTTGTCATTGTTTTCCACCTCAACCAAAGCAAATGCCAATGGCAACACCCGGTTATTGGCATCACTTGCTATCGCAACCAACAAGGTGCCCTTGTATTGTCCGGTCAAGAACGTGCCATCAATTGCGATGACCGGCCTACAATGTTCGAAAGCCCTCACACATTGCTCGAACGCCCAAAAAGCACGGCCAAATACTCTGACTTTCCTTCCTTCATGAACCGTTGTTTGGTGCCCATGAGGCTCGACCACATGAACCATGCCCGGGTTTGTCGCGGCCATGGCTAAAAACAACCTAGGGATTCGGTTGTATGCTTCCTCCTATGTACCATACAACATCTTAAATGCGGCTTGCTTCGCCTTCCATGCCTTGCCGTATTTCACCTTGTAATGAAAGATGGCTTTCACAAGGTCAATGACATGTTGGACGCTCATTGTTGGAAGTGTGGATATTGAGTTGGAGAGCCTGTAAGCGATGAACTCGGACGTGAGTTGTTTGTGGTCTTCGGACACAATCTTGCCATCCACCCTTTTGCCTTGGCACATGTGAGTTGGCACACAACTCACTACATGCCAAGTAGGACCTCCTTTCCATGGTCTTGCACGCACAATCCACGGACAACCGTCACGGCGTCTTGCCAATCCTTGTTGGACCTCCTTTCCATGACCTCTACCACCACCACGGCCTCTTGTAAGTCCAAGTTGGACCTCCTTTTCATCTTCACATGCACATGCAACCGTGTAGCGCACATTGACGTCCGAGTGCACCACCTTGTGTGGACGATAATGCGTAACCGAGTAGTTGTCGAGCCACATCTTCAAATCCAACAAGCTGTCGAACTTAGAACCTTTAGCAATCCGGTTCTTGTCGTCTACCAAATCACGGTGAGAGCTTGGCCTAACCCCAAGAGGTACACATTGGCCACCATCTACCACGGCTTCATCCGCGAGACTAACATCCTTGAACAATGTAGTCCGATGATCCCGACCAAATACCTTCTCGAAAGCTTCGGCCTCCTTCACCGTGAACCCCTCCGCATCAACTTGTTCATCGGGACCATCGTCATCCGAGTCCGATGCATATGCACGGGAAAAAGGGATGGAATGGTCCATTGTCTCTTGCAAATGATATTTGTCGAGATCACCCACATTGTTGTCATGGAGATCAACTTCATTGTCATCGTCCGCATACTCATCATTGTCCTCTTGCAAAGATTCATCTTGGTTGTTTCTATACGGGCTCAATGTTGGCCTCACTTCTTGGGTCAAAAGAGGTTCAACAATTTCATCTCGCTTCAAGGGTAGGGGGCTACTAGCAACCAAAGGGGAGGGGTTCCGGTTCAAGTCCAAATGCAAACTTGAATCAACCTTCTTCGTTGCAAATAACTCAAGAGCCTTGTCTAGTGATTCGGCCACCGTCTCCTTGTATGCAACCCAACGTTGCTCCGAGTTGACACGCATTGTCTTCCAACGGATGTGCATTCCAAAACCAACATTATGCCTTCCCTCCAACTCAATGATATCACTAGGGTCCATCCAATTCAAATCTTTCCTAACTTGTTGCAAGAGCTCCGCATAGCTAGGACTACTATCAAACACCATGTCAAACTCATCCAGGTCCGGTTCTTTATTGCCTTTCAAAAAGGCGTCTTTGTCCCCATGATGAACAAACACACATGTTCTTCCCATCCCTATAAGCATTCAAAGAACACAAGGTAACATTGCTTCCATGAGTACTAATCCATGGATTAACACTGAATACAAACCCTAATATAAATATGAAACAACAACCCTAACCCTAACCATAACCCTAACCCTAACCATAACCATAACCCTAACCATAACCTTAGCCCTAAACCTAACCCTAGCACCAACATAAGAACACCCATAAGAATAACCCTAGCATACTAACAAAGCCTAATCATAGAAATTGGCTAACAAACATCTCACATCTCCATGCAAATCTCTAGATCCAAACAAAACTAGGGTTTCCCCAAACTAACAACAAATGAGCAATGGGAGAACTTTACTTGGATCAAAACAAGGGGATCAGAGATTATTACCTTGAGGGAGGGTTTGACTTCGAAATCCACGGACAAATTCTTCAAATTTGCAAGATTTGGAAGAAGATTTGAGAGGGGGAGAGAGTGGGAGAGGGGGCAAAGCTCGGGGAGAGAGTGAGAGAGTGTGTGGTGTGGGGGTGGGGGAGGGGGCCCAGCCAAGTGGCTGGATAAGTCACAGTGCAGCGCCTAGCCGCTAGGCGCTGCACATTACATGTGCGGTGCCTACCGGCTAGGCGCTGCACATTACATATGCGGTGCCTAGCGGCTAGGCGTTGCACATTACATATGCGGCGCCTAGCTCGGAGGCGTTGCATTGCTGGGTGCGGGCCCATGGGCTGCCACGGTGGACAGAGGTGCAACGCCCCAGAGCTAGGCGCTGCATCGTAGGGTGTGGCGCCGGCGTGGCGGGCGCTACACAAAAGGGTCAGGGGTGTTAAATAATTTCGCACCCAGTTCATTCTGTGAATTTATTTCGTTTCGAGGTCAAAATTGTCAAATTTGCCGGCACGGGATCACACGCCGGCCCCTCCAGCACATCCATATGGGCCACCAGATCCCCTTGGAGAGGCGTTCCTGGTCTTGGGTCCCGTGCTGGACTGCTGTCTCCCTCCGATAGGCTGACCTGAAAAGTTTCCCAGGGATCCACTTGCATGTCCCCATCCTCCGTGCTGCCAGACAGCGACAGCTCTCGTCCTATCTCACCTAACCCATCACAACAAGACTCTTCTTCGGCCAGGCCCTGCAGCGGGATTCTCACCGAGCCAATCCGAACCGACTCCTCGCACCGCTGTCCACCATCTGGAACGAGCTCTGATGCGCGGGGCGCCAACACCTGCAAGGCTGTCGGCTCCAACTGCACACCTTGTCGCCGTCTGGCAAGCTGAACCGAGGGCGGGGAGCCAACGGTCATCACAGCCACACCTGGGGCCGCACGTGACGCCGCCCACGAGCGAGGACAGCTGTCGTCCCTCTGCCCATCTCCTCCGATTGGCTGGTCTACCCTATCCACAAAAGAACCTTTGACGTTTGCAACGCAGCTGTTGCTGACCATGTTGCTGACCATGTGGCCCCTCGGGCCGCTCCTGGTTCGATTCTGCCGTACTCGCCGAACCTCCACCAGAATGGCAAACATGTCCTCCCTGACATCCTCTTCCGGCCGGGCCCTGGCCATGGTCATCATTCGCTGAAGGCGGCGATGGAGGCGGTGGCGGAGTTGGGGGCGCCGGTCAATCCTCGGACATCCCACCATCCTCGATCACATCCACCAGCACCGTGATGTCGATGGGGTACCATAGGGCCGTGGAGCACCACCCAGCAGTCGACCGCCGTCCCCCTCCTCCAGACCAGAGGGTGCGCCTGGGCTCGTCGATGAACAGAATGCGCCGCCTTGGTATCTGCCTGAGCCGGTCTGTGCGGAGCCAAACCCGAAAATCCGCCATGTCCGCCCTGCTCGCCGTGTCCTCGTCCATGCCCATGACATAGCCGAGTCCCCGCAAGATCACGCTCGATGTTCTCTGGCTCCAGGCATGGGCGGGCACGCCCCGCAACGAGACAGGGACGAGGTAGGTCAGGGACGCCGCCGTGGCCTGAGCCTGCCAGAGCCATGGTCGCAGAGAAAGCTCGAACCAGGATGCATCGGCACGCCCAACCCGCACCATGCGATCACGCAGCGCCCCGTCATGGCAAAGCACAAGGAAGTCTTCTGGGAAGAAACGACGGATGGACATCTCCGCCGGGCCGACACCGAACGCCGAATGTAGCGCACGCGCCGCAGAACCTACATCCACCTCTGGTCTGGTGCCGATGACGGTGACCAGCACCGCCCGTGCCAGCTCCGCCTCAAGCATCCTTGTGTCCTCCGCCGCCTCGAGGAAGCAGGCCTGCACCGGATCATCATCGCGAAGCTCCTGCCGCGGCAGCTGGCCCTCCAGCAGACCGAACGGGGCAGAGAAGACCAGGCCCGCAGATTCCCCCACCGACGGCGGCTGTGCCACGGGCGCCTCCCGCACCACCTGAATCCACAGACGCACCGCACCAGGAGGCGGAGGGCCAGGCGGCGTGGGCGGCAGGACCGACGGCGAGCGCCTAGGCAAGGCCGGAGACGATGCCAAGGGTGGGCCATCCGCTGCCGTAGGCCGGAGAGCAGGCGGCAGGCGCGGCTGCTGTTCCACCGACGATAGGTGTGGCCAGGTCCACGGCACTGGACGCAGAGCGTGGGGTTGGTACACTCCCTGGAGATGTGGCCTTCGCTGCCGTAGTTGTAGCAGCAGCCGTACAGCTCCACCGGCAGCTTGGAGGAGGGAGGGGACGAGCAGCAGTCAACACGCGCATCCTCCCATCCTGGCGGCGGCGCTGCTGGCGCAGAGCGTGCGGCCGCGGAGCACGCGGGCGCCTACTTTCCTTGATCTGCCAACTCCTGTTAGCCAGCCGGCGGGCCGGAGCACAGGAAGGTCCCGCCGCCCCGCCCTGAACCACAGGACCAAAGGGAGTGCCCAAGATCTCTGGGACGACGATGGTGGACCGCAGCTGCGGCGCGGGGGGAGTGGGGGAGGGGACGGCTCCACACGGGGCGGAGAAGGCGAGGGGGCGCCGGACTCCGACGAACTCGAGCCAGAGAGGGAGACCGCCTAGGAGGGTGGTCGCCGCCTCCGGAGTGGAGGGCAGCGCAGGAGGTGACCGCCGGCGCTAGGCGCAGGGGAAGTGGAGCGCTAGGTGAAGGAACATTTATGATCAGCAATGTATTAGTGGAAAGCATTTTGATGGATCTCACACCGCACACAACTGATAGCTTCAGTTTACACACAAGACACAAGTGGAAAATATCACGGTGCATGATGAATACAAAAAGTGGAACCATGGTGAAATAGGACTACCGACCCTGTAGTTAATCAAACAAGCAAGCCGTAGTAGTATCATGCTACAAGAATAATACAAGTCAGCTAGCACGAGTATGGAATTATGCTTTTAGTAGTTATCTTCAATGGATATATTGTACTTTACTTCCTTTTGCATATTTTGGTTCCATAATTCTGATCTGGATTATCAAATTAGCACATGTACTTTTAAAAAATGTGTTAAGGGAGTCAAGTAGTGCTGCATTTAACATTGAGTTCAAGTTCTGGCCAAATCACTAGAAACGTAACAGTCATTCATTCTTCCAAATGATCGATTGAAAAATAAAATTAGGAGGAAACACTCAGCTCATATACCAATCTCATTTCAACCCTAATAACAGTTTCTCAATTGTCATTCATTTGCAGAATTTCGGTTGGCCATTTCGAATAAAATTTATATGTCAATTGATCGTGGCCTTGATCTATTTTTATATATCTTCATGTCAGATCCCAGAAAAACATCCATTGTTGTTATTTCAATTGTTTTATTCATAACATTTTCCTAGTAAACTACCATTGCATGTATAGAAAACAATAACATCATAGAAATACAACACCTCATCTTTATCTTGGCGAGTCCGGTCATGCATAGATTATTTTGAGATTATTTGGCGAGCAGTGGTCAACATGAACAACTTTATTTGAATCATGATCTTACTTCTTACAGAAAATATACAGGTCAAAACTATAATGTAGAAAAATTCCTAAGGTAGATCTGATATTAGCCAAGGCTGTGTATGTTGTCACGTTGCTGTACACAATAGGCAAGAAGGGCATCAATAGGATGCGCCGAGGAGGTAAAAACATATGATATTTTTATGTTTTTCCTTGCGTATTTTCATTGTGATGACAATGGTTTAATCGTGTATTCCCCATTGCAATGCACGGACAATTTTCCTAGTTCCAGCTAGATCGAGGTTGAGGGACACTCCGTCGGACAACCGAACAATCTGGTGTATACATAAGCCATATCGGATGGTTATGGTTCGCATATCGTTGTGGAAGGGCCTAGCTTGCTCAGTTTTACTGTACTAAATACCCATCGATCACCACTAGCTGCACAGCCAAGAAGCAAATAGCGCATCCACCTCAAAGGCAAAGGAAGGGGAGTGTAGCACACGACCGTCTATATATATACCGGGCGCTCTCTCTCTCTCTCTCTCCCTCAGCTCACTTTCTTCTCAATGGTGTCAATTTTCACTCCGCTGCGCAGGGCCAGCCCAAGGCCATGGCAAAAGATGTGGTAGCCGAGGTCTATCTTAAATAAGCCAACATGTGTACATACTTAAATAAATTATAAAGAATTGATTTCTAGAAGATAACATCAACATTACTCTCTTCATTCCTTTATACAAGACCACTTTGAAAAATACATTTTACATCTATACAAGGCCATTAACGGTAATCGAGACAAAAACTAATGATATTTCCTCATACAAGCAACTTGTTTAGTATTTGCATGCATGTAGTCATAATGACACTGAGCTACTTCTTCCTATTCCTTGCTTGCGTGCATGCGGAGCATTAATGATCCTGATTAACGAAAAGAAAAGTTGGCTTGCAAAACACCCATTAAATTTTACCTTGGTACTTGTAATCTGAGTTTATGACCTTGTATAAGGGAATGGAGGGAGTATTATGGAGTGGACGGGGGCATTTGCCCTCCTCCACTCCACATCATATAATCACATATAGATGGTTCGTTCCTGAACGGACGACCAACTGCGTGACTACTCTTCCTGTCTCATTAGATCTGATCCGGATGATCACTGGACCGAGCTCGATACCACACTGCCTGTCTTGGATGGCCGGAAAGTTGGCCATCTCACACTTTGGTTGCAGCAATTGGATGTGCCCTGTGAAACCTGCAACATTTGAGCATTGCAAGCGGCGGTATGGCAGTCTGAATCCTGACGTTCTTTAGAGTGCAGGTGAGGACAATCCTAATTTGTTAGCTCCAGACAACCGATGAAAGAATATTGGTTTCCATTCCCATGTTGCCAGTTTTCTACCCCGTGACTAACTTGCAACCTTCGAATATAGGTTGAGCGTTTGTTGGAAATAGGGGAGCGAGACCCATAGCTCCTTAAAAAAAGGTGTATTTCCTCTCAATCATTTGCACAAGCAAACAAGTACTTCCTGGTCAGTTGTATTCGTTTTGTTATATCGCAAAGTTTCTTTGTAGCTCGTCCTACGCGGTGCCCCTTATCTGCGCCGTTGGCCACGGTATTGAGATGTGTGCTAGTGCCAGTACCAACAGTAGTATTCCAGTAGTCACAGAGTGATTAGTCTGAAGGGGCAGGCTACGTGAACAGTGAGATTCCCCAGCGCTGTCCCCATCATGGCTCTGAAGAACGCCTCCGTCATGGTTAAGCTTGACATCCCGAAAGCCTTCGACACGATGCAATGGCCTTTTGCCATTGAGTTGCTTTCATCTCTGGGTTTTGGACGACGGTGGATTGACTGGATCATCGACCTCCTCTCGACTTCCTCCACGCGGGTGCTTGTGAATGGGGTGCCGGGCACGCCCATTTGCAATAGAAGAGGTTTCAGGCAGGGGGGCCTCTTTCTCCCGTGCTCTTCATCCCGATGATGGAGCCGCTGTTGGGGAACGTAGTAATTTCAAAAAAATTCCTACGCACACGCAAGATCTTGGTGATGCATAGCAACGAGAGGGGAGAGTGTTGTCCACGTACCCTCGTAGACCGACAGCGGAAGCGTTATCACAACGCGGTTGATGTAGTCGTACGTCTTCACGATCCGACCGATCAAGTACCGAACGTACGGCACCTCCGAGTTCTACACACGTTCAGCTCGATGACGTCCCTCGAACTCCGATCCAGCCGAGTGTTGAGGGAGAGTTTCGTCAGCACGACGGCGTGGTGACGATGATGATGTTCCACCGACGCAGGGCTTCGCCTAAGCTCCGCAACGGTATTATCGAGGTGTAATATGGTGGAGGGGGGCACCGCACACGGCTAAGAGATCTCAAGGATCAATTGTTGTGTCTCTGGGGTGCCCCCCTGCCCCCGTATATAAAGGAGCAAGGGAGGAGGAGGCCGGCCCTAGGAGGGGGCGCACCAAGTGTGGAGTCCTACTAGGACTCCCTAGTCCTAGTAGGATTCCACCTCCCATATGGAATAGGAAAAAAGGAAGGGAAAAAGAGAAGGAAGGAAGGGTGCGTCCCCCTTCCCTAGTCCAATTCGGACCAGACCAAGGGGAGGGGTGCGGCCACCCTTGAGGCTCTTTTCCTTCTTTCCCGTATGGCCCAATAAGGCCCAATACGTATTCCCGTAACTCTCCGGTACTCCGAAAAATACCCGAATCACTCGGAACCTTTCCGAAGTCCGAATATAGTCGTCCAATATATCGATTTTTACGTCTCGACCATTTCGAGACTCCTCGTCATATCCCCGATCTCATCTGGGACTCCGAACTCCTTCGGTACATCAAAACTCAATAAAACTGTCATCGTAACGTTAAGCGTGCGGACCCTACGGGTTCGAGAACTATGTAGACATGACCGAGACACGTCTCCGGTCAATAACCAATAGCGGGACCTGGATGCCCATATTGGCTCCCACATATTCTACGAAGATCTTTATCGGTCAGACCGCATAACAACATACGTTGTTCCCTTTGTCACCGGTATGTTACTTGCCCGAGATTTGATCGTCGGTATCTCGATACCTAGTTCAATCTCGTTACCGGCAAGTCTCTTTACTCGTTCCGTAACACATCATCCCGCAACTAACTCATTAGTCACAATGCTTGCAAGGCTTATAGTGATGTGCATTACCGAGTGGGCCCAGAGATACCTCTCCGACAATTGGAGTGACAAATCCTAATCTCGAAATACGCCAACCCAACAAGTACCTTTGGAGACACCTGTAGAGTACCTTTATAATCACCCATTTACGTTGTGACGTTTGGTAGCACACAAAGTGTTCCTCCGGTAAACGGGAGTTGCATAATCTCATAGTCATAGGAACATGTATAAGTCATGAAGAAAGCAATAGCAACATACTAAACGATCGAGTGCTAAGCTAACGGAATGGGTCAAGTCAATCACGTCATTCTCCTAATGAGGTGATCTCGTTAATCAAATGACAACTTATGTCTATGGCTAGGAAACATAACCATCTTTGATTAACGAGCTAGTCAAGTAGAGGCATACTAGTGACACTCTGTTTGTCTATGTATTCACACATGTATTATGTTTCCGGTTAATACAATTCTAGCATGAATAATAAACATTTATCATGATATAAGGAAATAAATAATAACTTTATTATTGCCTCTAGGGCATATTTCCTTCAGTCTCCCACTTGCACTAGAGTCAATAATCTAGTTCACATCGCCATATGATTTAACATGAATAGTTCACATCACCATGTGATTAACACCCATAGTTCACATCGTCATGTGACCATCACCCAAAGGGTTTACTAGAGTCAGTAATCTAGTTCACATCGCTATGTGATTAACACCCAAAGAGTACTAAGGTGTGATCATGTTTTGAATGTGAGATAATCTTAGTCAACGGGTCTGTCACATTCAGATCCGTAAGGATTTTGCAAATTCCTATGTCTACAATGCTCTGCACGGAGCTACTCTAGGTAATTGCTCCCACTTTCAATATGTATCTAGACCGAGACTTAGAGTCATCTAGATTAGTGTCAAAACTTGCATCGACGTAACCTTTTACGACGAGCCTTTTGTCACTTCCATAATCGAGAAACATATCCTTATTCCAGTAAGGATAATTTTGACCGCTGTCCAGTGATCTACTCCTAGATCACTATTGTACTCCCTTGCCAAAATCAGTGTAGGGTATACAATAGATCTGGTACACAGCATGGCATACTTTATAGAACCTATGGCCGAGGCATAGGGAATGACTTTCATTCTTTTTCTATCTTCTGCTGTGGTCGGGTTTTGAGTCTTACTCAATTTCACACCTTGTAACACAGGCAAGAAACTCTTTCTTTGACTGTTCCATTTTGAACCACTTCAAAATCTTGTTAAGGTATGTACTCATTGAAAAAACTTATCAAGCGTCTTGATCTATCTCTATAGATCTTGATGCTCAATATGTAAGCAGCTTCACCGAGGTCTTTCTTTGAAAAACTCCTTTATGCTTTGCAGAATAATTCTACATTATTTCCGATCAACAATATGTCACTTACATATACTTATCAGAATTGTTGTAGTGCTCCCACTCACTTTCTTGTAAATACAGGCTTCACCGCAAGTCTGTATAAAACTATATCCTTTGATCAACTTATCAAAGCGTATATTCCTACTTCGAGATGCTTGCACCAGTCCATAGGTGGATCGCTGGAGCTTGCATATTTTGTTAGCACCTTTAGGATTGACAAAACCTTCTGGTTGCATCATATACAACTCTTCTTTAATAAATCCATTAAGGAATGCAGTTTTGTTTATCCTTTTGCCATATTTCATAAAATGCGGCAATTGCTAACATGATTCAGACAGACTTAAGCATCGCTACGGGTGAGAAGGTCTCATCGTAGTCAATCCCTTGAACTTGTCGAAAACCTTTCGCAACAAGTCGAGCTTTATAGACAGTAACATTACCATCAGTGTCAGTCTTCTTCTTGAAGATCCATTTATTTTCAATGGCTTGCCGATCATTGGGCAAGTCAACCAAAGTCCATACTTTGTTCTCATACATGGATCCCATCTCAGATTTCATGGCCTCAAGCCATTTTGCGGAATCTGGGCTCACCATCGCTTCTTCATAGTTCGTAGGTTCGTCATGGTCTAGTAACATAACTTCCAGAACAGGATTACCGTGCCACTCTGGTGCGGATCTTACTCTGGTTGATCTACGAGGTTCAGTAATAACTTGATCTGAAGTTTCATGATCATCATCATTAACTTCCTCACTAATTGGTGTAGGTGTCTCAGAAACTGGTTTCTGTGATGAACTACTTTCCAATAAGGGAGCAGGTATAGTTACCTCATCAAGTTCTACTTTCCTCCCACTCACTTCTTTCGAGAGAAACTCCTTCTCTAGAAAGGATCCATACTAAGCAACGAATGTCTTGCCTTCGGATCTGTGATAGAAGGTGTACCCAACTGTCTCCTTTGGGTATCCTATGAAGACACATTTCTCCGATTTGGGTTTGAACTTATCAGGATGAAACTTTTTCACATAAGCATCGCAACCCCAAACTTTAAGAAACGACAACTTTGGTTTCTTGCCAAACCACAGTTCATAAGGCGTCGTCTCATCGGATTTTGATGGTGCCCTATTTAACGTGAATGTAGCTGTCTCTAATGCATAACCCAAAAAACGATAGTGGTAGATCGGTAAGAGACATCATATATCGCACCATATCTAATAAAGTACGATTACGATGTTCGGACACACCATTACACTGTGGTGTTCCAGGTGGCGTGAGTAGTGAAACTATTTCACATTGTTTTAACTGAAGGCCGAACTCGTAACTAAAATACTCTTCTCCACGATCAAATCGTAGAAACTTTATTTTCTTGTTACGATGATTTTCGCTTCACTCTGAAATTGTATGAACTTTTCAAATGTTTCAGACTTCTGTTTCATTAAGTAGATATACCCATATCTGCTCAAATCATCTGTGAAGATCAGAAAATAATGATACCTGCTACGAGCCTCAATATTCATCGGACCACATACATCTGTATGTATGATTTCCAACAAATCTGTTGCTCTCTCCATAGTTCCGGAGAACGGCGTTTTAGTCATCTTGCCCATGAGGCACGGATCGCAAGCATCAAGTGATTCATAATCAAGTGATTCCAAAATCCCATCAGTATGGAGTTTCTTCATGCGCTTTACACCAATATGACCTAAATGGCAGTGCCACAAATAAGTTGCACTATCATTATTAACTTTGCATCTTTTGGCTTCAATATTATGAATATGTGTATCACTACGATCGAGATCCAACTAACCATTTTCGTTGGTGTGTATGACCATAGAAGGTTTTTATTCATGTAAACTGAACAACAATTGTTCTCTAACTTAAATGAATAACCGTATTGCAATAAACATGATCAAATCATATTCATTCTCAACGCAAACATCAAATAACACTTATTTAGTTTCAACACTAATCCCGAAAGTATAGGGAGTGTGCGATGATGATCATATCAATCTTGGAATTACTTCCAACACACATCGTCACCTCGCCTTTTACTAGTCTCTGTTTATTCTGCTACTCCCGTTTCGAGTTACTACTCTTTAGCAACTGAAACCAGTATCAAATACTGAGGGGTTGCTATAAACACTAGTAAGTACACATCAATAACATGTATATCCAATATACCTTTGTTCACTTTGCCATCCTTCTTATCCACCAAATACTTGGGGCAGTTCCGCCTCCAGTGACCAGTTCCTTTGCAGAAGAAGCACTTAGTCTCAGGCTTAGCACCAGACTTAGGCTTCTTCAGTTGAGCAGCAACTTGCTTGCCATTCTTCTTGAAGTTCCCCTTCTATCCCTTTGCCCTTTTCTTGAAACTAGTGGTCTTGTTAACCATCAACACTTGATGTTTTTCTTGATTTCTACCTTCGTCGATTTCTGCATCACGAAGAGCTCGGGAATTACTTTCGTCATCCCTTGCATATATAGTTCATCACGAAGTTCTACTAACTTGGTGATGGTGACTAGAGAATTCTGTCAATCACTATTTTATCTGGAAGATTAACTCCCACTTGATTCAAGCGATTGTAGTACCCAGACAATCTGAGCACATGCTCACTAGTTGAGCGATTCTCCTCCATCTTTTAGCTATAGAACTTGTTGGAGATTTCATATCTCACAACTCGGGTATTTGCTTGAAATATTAACTTCAACTCCTGGAACATCTCATATGGTCCATGACGTTCAAAACGTCTTTGAAGTCCCGATTCTAAGCCGTTAAGCATGGTGCACTAAACTATCAAGTAGTCATCATATTGAGCTAGCCAAACGTTCATAACGTCTGCATCTGCTCCTGTAATAGGTCTGTCACCTAGCGGTGCATCAAGGACATAATTCTTCTGTGCAGCAATGAGGATAATCCTCAGATCACGGATCCAATCCGCATCTTTGCTACTAACATCTTTCAACATAATTTTTCTCTAGGAACATATCAAAAATAAACACAGGGAAGCAACAACGCGAGCTATTGATCTACAACATAATTTGCAAAATACTATCAGGACTAAGTTCATGATAAATTTAAGTTCAATTAATCATATTACTTAAGAACTCCCACTTAGATAGATATCCCTCTAATCATCTAAGTGATTACGTGATCCAAATCAAGTAAACCATGTCCGATCATCACGTGAGATGGAGTAGTTTCAATGGTGAACATCACTATGTTGATCATATCTACTATATGATTCACGCTCGACCTTTCGGTCTCTGTGTTCCGAGGCCATATCTGTACATATGCTAGGCTCGTCAAGTTTAACCTGAGTATTCCGCGTGTGCAACTGTTTTGCACCCGTTGTATTTGAACGTAGAGCTTATCACACCCGATCATCACGTGGTGTCTCAGCACGAAGAACTTTTGCAACGGTGCATACTCAGGAGAACACTTTTATCTTGAAATTTTAGTGAGAGATCATCTTATAATGCTACCGTCAATCAAAGCAAGATAAGATGCATAAAGGATTAACATCACATGCAATCAATATAAGTGATATGATATGGCCATCATCATCTTGTGCTTGTGATCTCCCTCCCCGAAGCACCGTGCTCGTGATCTCCATCTCCGAAGCACCGTCATGATCACTATCGTCACCGGCGCGACACCTTGATCTCCATCGTAGTATCGTTGTCGTCTCGCCAAATAATTTCTTTTACGACTATCGCTACCGCTTAGTGATAAAGTAAAACTATTACATGGTGATAGCATCTCATACAATAAAGCGACAACCATATGGCTCCTGCCAGTTGCCGATAACTCGGTTACAAAACATGATCATCTCATACAACAGATTATATCACATCATGTCTTGACCATATCACATCACAACATGCCCTGCAAAAACAAGTTAGACGTCCTCTACTTTGTTGTTGCAAGTTTTACGTGGCTGCTACGGGCTTAGCAAGAACCGTTCTTACCTACGCATCAAAACCACAATGATAGTTTGTCAAGTTGGTGCTGTTTTAACCTTCGCAAGGACCGGGCGTAGCCACACTCGGTTCAACTAAAGTGAGAGAGACAGACACCCGCCAGTCACCTTTAAGCAACGAGTGCTCCGAACGGTGAAACCAGTCTCGCGCAAGCGTACGCGTAATGTCGGTCCGGGCCGCTTCATCTCACAATACCGCTGAACCAAAGTATGACATGCTGGTAAGCAATATGACTTATATCGCCCACAACTCACTTGTGTTCTACTCGTGCATAGCATCAACGCATAAAACCAGGCTCGGATGCCACTGTTGGGGAACGTAGTAATTTCAACAGTTTTCCTACGCACACGCAAGATCATGGTGATGCATAGCAACGAGAGGGAAGAGTGTTGTCCACGTACCCTCGTAGACCGACAGCGGAAGCGTTATCACAACGCGGTTGATGTAGTCGTACGTCTTCACGATCCGACCGATCAAGTACCGAACGCACGGCACCTCCGAAGTTCTACACACGTTCAGCTCGATGACGTCCCTCGAACTCCGATCCAGCCGAGTGTTGAGGGAGAGTTTCGTCAGCACGACGGCGTGGTGACGATGATGATGTTCCACCGACGCAGGGCTTCGCCTAAGCTCCGCGACGGTATTATCGAGGTGTAATCTGGTGGAGGGGGGCACCGCACACGGCTAAAATATCGTATATCAAGTGTGTCCATGGGGTGCCCCCTGCCCCCGTATATAAAGGAGCAAGGGAGGAGGAGGCCGGCCCTAGGAGGGGGCGCACCAAGTGTGGAGTCCTACTAGGACTCCCTAGTCCTAGTAGGATTCTACCTCCCATATGGAATAGGAAAAGAGGAAGGGAAAAAGAGAAGGAAGGAAGGGGGCGCCCCCCTTCCCTAGTCCAATTCGGACCAGACCAAGGGGAGGGGTGCGGCCACCCTTGAGGCCCTTTTCCTTCTTTCTCGTATGGCCCAATAAGGCCCAATACGTATTCCCGTAACTCTCCGGTACTCCGAAAAATACCCGAATCATTCGGAACCTTTCCGAAGTCCGAATATAGTCGTCCAATATATCGATCTTTACGTCTCGACCATTTTGAGACTCCTCGTCATGTCCCCGATCTCATCCGGGACTCCGAACTCCTTCGGTACATCAACATACATAAACTCATAATAAAACTGTCATCGTAACTTTAAGCGTGCGGACCCTTTGGGTTCGAGAACTATGTAGACATGACCAAGACACCTCTCCGGTCAATAACCAATAGCGGGACCTGGATGCCCATATTGGCTCCCACATATTCTACGAAGATCTTTATCGGTCAGACCGCATAACAACATACGTTGTTCCCTTTGTCATCGGTATGTTACTTGCCCGAGATTCGATCGTCGGTATCTCGATACCTAGTTCAATCTCGTTACCGGCAAGTCTCTTTACTCGTTCCGTAATACATCATCCCACAACTAACTCATTAGTCACAACTCCGACAATCGGAGTGACAAATCCTAATCTCGAAATACGCCAACCCAACAATGACCTTTGGAGACACCTGTAGAGCACCTTTATAATCACCCAGTTACGTTGTGACGTTTGGTAGCACACAAAGTGTTCCTCCGGTAAACGGGAGTTGCGTAATCTCATAGTCATAGGAACATGTATAAGTCATGAAGAAAGCAATAGCAACATACTAAACGATCGGGTGCTAAGCTAACGTAATGGGTCAAGTCAATCACGTCATTCTCCTAATGAGGTGATCCCGTTAATCAAATGACAACTCATGTCTATGGCTAGGAAACATAACCATCTTTGATTAACGAGCTAGTCAAGTAGAGGCATACTAGTGACACTCTGTTTGTCTATGTATTCACACATGTATTATGTTTCCGGTTAATACAATTCTAGCATGAATAATAAACATTTATCATGATATAAGAAAATATATAATACTTTATTATTGCCTCTAGGGCATATTTCCTTCAGTCTCCCACTTGCACTAGAGTCAATAATCTAGTTCACATCGCCATGTGATTTAACATCAATAATTCACATCACCATGTGATTAACACCCATAGTTCACATCTCTATGTGACCAACACTCAAAGGGTTTACTAGAGTCAATAATCTAGTTCACATCGCTATGTGATTAACACCCAAAGAGTACTAAGGTGTGATCATGTTTTGATTGTGAGATAATTTTAGTCAACGGGTCTGTCACATTCAGATCCGTAAGTATTTTGCAAATATCTATGTCTACAATGCTCTTCATGGAGCTACTCTAGCTAATTGCTCCCACTTTCAATATGTATCTAGATCGAGACTTAGAGTCATCTAGATTTAGTGTCAAAACTTGCATCGACGTAACCCTTTACGACGAACCTTTTGTCACTTCCATAATCGAGAAACATATCCTTATTCTACTAAGGATAACTTTGACCGCTGTCCAGTGATCTACTCCTAGATCATTATTGTACTCCCTTGCAATCAGTGTAGGGTATACAATAGATCTGGTACACAGCATGGCATACTTTATAGAACCTATGGCCAAGGCATAGGGAATGACTTTCATTCTCTTTCTATCTTCTGCCGTGGTCGGGCTTTGAGTCTTACTCAATTTCACACCTTGTAACACAGGCAAGAACTCTTTCTTTGACTGTTCTATTTTGAACTACTTCAAAATCTTGTTAAGGTATGTACACATTGAAAAAAACTTATCAAGCGTCTTGATCTATCTCTATAGATCTTGATGCTCAATATGTAAGTAGCTTCACCGAGGTCTTTCTTTGAAAAACTCCTTTCAAACACTCCTTTATGCTTTGCAGAATAATTCTACATTATTTCCGATCAACAATATGTCATTCACATATACTTATCAGAAATGCTGTAGTGCTCCCACTCACTTTCTTGTAAATACAGGTTTCACCGCAAGTCTGTATAAAACTATATCCTTTGATCAACTTATCAAAGTGTATATTCCAACTCCGAGATGCTTGCACCAGTCCATAGATGGATCGCTGGAGCTTGCATATTTTGTTAGCACCTTTAGGATTGACAAAACCTCCTGGTTGCATCATATACAACTCTTCTTTAATAAATCCATTAAGGAATGCAGTTTTGTTTATCCATTTGCCATATTTCATAAAATGCGGCAATTGCTAACATGATTCAGACAGACTTTAAGCATAGATACGAGTGAGAAACTCTCATCGTAGTCAACACCTTGAACTTGTCGAAAAACCTTTTTGCGACAATTCTAGCTTTGTAGATAGTAACACTACTATGAGCGTCCGTCTTCCTCTTGACGATCCATTTATTCTCAATTGCTTGCCGATCATCGGGCAAGTCAACCAAAGTCCACACTTTGTTCTCATACATGGATCTCATCTCAGATTTCATGGCCTCAAGCCATTTTGCGGAATCTGGGCTCACCATTGCTTCTTCATAGTTCGTAGGTTCATCATGGTCAAATAACATGACCTCCAGAAGAGGATTACCGTACCACTCTGGTGTGGATCTCACTCTAGTTTACCTACGAGGTTTGGTAGTAACTTGATCTGAAGTTACATGATCATCATCATTAACTTCCTCACTAATTGGTGTAGGAGTCACAGGAACAGATTTCTGTGATGAACTACTTTCCAATAAGGAAGCAGGTACAGTTACCTCATCAAGTTCTACTTTCCTCCCACTCACTTCTTACGAGAGAAACTCCTTCTCTAGAAAGGATCCATCTTTAGCAACGAATGTCTTGCCTTCGGATCTATGATAGAAGGTGTACCCAACTGTCTCCTTTGGGTATCATATGAAGACACATTTCTCCGATTTGGGTTTTGAGCTTATCAGGATGAAACTTTTCACATAAGCATCGCAACCCCAAAATTTTAAGAAATGACAACTTTGGTTTCTTGCTAAACCTCAGTTCATAAGGCGTCGTCTCAACGGATTTTGATGGTGCCCTATTTAACGTGAATGCAGCTGTCTCTAATGCATAACCCCAAAATGATAGTGATAGATCGGTAAGATACATCATATATCGCACCATATCTAATAAAGTACGACTACAACATTCGGACACCATTACACCGTGGTGTTCCAGGTGGCGTGAGTAGTGAAACTATTTCACATTGTTTTAACTGAAGGCCAAACTCGTAACTCAAATACTCTTCTCTACGATCAGATCGTAGAAACTTTATTTTTCTTGTTATGATGATTTTCCACTTCACTCTGAAATTATATGAACTTTTCAAATGTTTCAGACTTATGTTTCATTAAGTAGATATACCCATATCTGCTCAAATCATCTGTGAAGGTGAGAAAATAACGATATCCGCCACGAGCCTCAATATTCATTGGACCACATACATCTGTATGTATGACTTCCAACAAATCTGTTGCTCTCTCCATAGTTCCGGAGAACGGCGTTTTAGTCATCTTGCCCTTGAGGCATGGTTCGCAAGCATCAAGTGATTCATAATCAATTGATTCCAAAATCCCATCAGTATGGAGTTTCTTCATGCGTTTTACACCAATATGACCTAAACGGCAGTGCCACAAATAAGTTGCACTATCATTATTAACTTTGCATCTTTTGGCTATTATGAATATGTGTGTCACTACGATCGAGATCCAACAAACCATTTTCGTTGGTGTGTTTGACCATAGAAGGTTTTTATTCATGTAAACAGAACAACAATTGTTCTCTAACTTAAATGAATAGCCGTATTGCAATAAACATGATCAAATCATATTCATGCTCAACGCAAACACCAAATAACACTTATTTAGTTTCAACACTAATCCTGAATGTATAGGGAGTGTGCGATGATGATCATATAAATCTTGGAACTACTTCCAACACACATCGTCACCTCTCCTTTTACTAGTCTCTGTTTATTCTGCAACTCCCGTTTCGAGTTACTACTCTTAGTAACTGAACCAGTATCAAATACTGAGGGGTTGCTATAAACACTAGTAAGTACACATCAATAACATGTATATCCAATATACCTTTGTTCACTTTGCCATCCTTCTTATCCACCAAATACTTGGGGCAGTTTCGCCTCCAGTGACCAGTCCCTTTGCAGTAGAAGCACTTAGTCTCAGGCTTAGGTACAGACTTGGGCTTCTTCACTTGAGGAGCAACTTGCTTGCCGTTCTTTTTGAAGTTCCCCTTCTTTCCCTTTGCCCTTTTCTTGAAACTAGTGGTCTCGTCAACCATCAACACTTGATGTTTTTCTTGATTTCTACCTTCGTCGATTTCAGCATCACGAAGAGCTCGGGAATTACTTTCGTCATCCCTTGCATATTATAGTTCATCACGAAGTTCTACTAACTTGGTGATGGTGACTAGAGAATTCTGTCAATCACTATTTTATCTGGAAGATTAACTCCCACTTGATTCAAGCGATTGTAGTACCCAGACAATCTGAGCACATGCTCACTAGTTGAGCGATTCTCCTCCATCTTTTAGCTATAGAACTTGTTGGAGATTTCATATCTCACAACTCGGGTATTTGCTTGAAATATTAACTTCAACTCCTGGAACATCTCATATGGTCCATGACGTTCAAAACGTCTTTGAAGTCCCGATTCTAAGCCGTTAAGCATGGTGCACTAAACTATCAAGTAGTAATCATATTGAGCTAGCCAAATGTTCATAACGTCTGCATCTGCGTAATTTTTCTGTGCAGCAATGAGGATAATCCTCAGATCAGGATCCAATCCGCATCTTTGCTACTAACATCTTTCAACATAATTTTCTCTAGGAACATATCAAAAATAAAACAGGGAAGCAACAACGCGAGCTATTGATCTACAACATAATTTGCAAAATACTATCAGGACTAAGTTCATGATAAATTTAAGTTCAATTAATCATATTACTTAAGAACTCCCACTTAGATAGACATCCCTCTAATCCTCTAAGTGATCACGTGATCCATATCAACTAAACCATGTCCGATCATCACGTGAGATGGAGTAGTTTCAATGGTGAACATCACTATGTTGATCATATCTACTATATGATTCACGCTCGACCTTTCGGTCTCCGTGTTCCGAGGCCATATTTGTTATATGCTAGGCTCGTCAAGTTTAACCTGAGTATTCCGCGTGTGCAACTGTTTTGCACCCGTTGTATTTGAACGTAGAGCCTATCACACCCGATCATCACGTGGTGTCTCAGCACGAAGAACTTTCGCAACGGTGCATACTCAGGGAGAACACTTATACTTTGATAATTTAGAGAAGGATCATCTTATAATGCTACCGTCAAACAAAGCAAGATAAGATGCATAAAGGATTAACATCACATGCAATCAATATAAGTGATATGATATGGCCATCATCATCTTGTGCTTGTGATCTCCATCTCCGAAGCACCGTCACGATCACCATCGTCACCGGCGCGACACCTTGATCTCCATCGTAGCATCGTTGTCGTCTCGCCACCTTATTGCTTTTACGACTATCGCTACCGCTTAGGGATAAAGTAAAACTATTACATGGCGATTGCATCTCATACAATAAAGCGACAACCATATGGCTCCTGCCAGTTGCCGATAACTCGGTTACAAAACATGATCATCTCATACAACACATTATATCACATCATGTCTTGACCATATCACATCACAACATGCCCTGCAAAAACAAGTTAGACGTCCTCTACTTTGTTGTTGCATGTTTTACGTGGTTGCTACTGGCTTAGCAAGAACCGTTCTTACCTACGCATCAAAACCACAACGATAGTTTGTCAAGTTGGTGCTGTTTTAACCTTCGCAAGGACCGGGCGTAGCCACACTCGGTTCAACTAAAGTGAGAGAGACAGACACCCGCCGGTCACCTTTAAGCAACGAGTGCTCGCAACGGTGAAACCAGTCTCGCGTAAGCGTACGCGTAATGTCGGTCCGGGCCGCTTCATCTCACAATACCGCCGAACCAAAGTATGACATGCTGGTAAGCAGTATGACTTATATCGCCCACAACTCACTTGTGTTCTACTCGTGCATAGCATCAACGCATAAAACCAGGCTCTGATACCACTGTTGGGGAACGTAGTAATTTCAAAAAAATTCCTACGCACACGCAAGATCATGGTGATGCATAGCAACGAGAGGGGAGAGTGTTGTCCACGTACCCTCGTAGACCGACAGCGGAAGCGTTATCACAACGCGGTTGATGTAGTCGTACGTCTTCACGATCCGACCGATCAAGTACCGAACGTACGGCACCTCCGAGTTCTACACACGTTTAGCTCGATGACGTCCCTCGAACTCCGATCCAGCCGAGTGTTGAGGGAGAGTTTCGTCAGCACGACGGCGTGGTGACGATGATGATGTTCCACCGACGCAGGGCTTCGCCTAAGCTCCGCAACGGTATTATCGAGGTGTAATATGGTGGAGGGGGGCACCGCACACGGCTAAGAGATCTCAAGGATCAATTGTTGTGTCTCTGGGGTGCCCCCCTGCCCCCGTATATAAAGGAGCAAGGGAGGAGGAGGCCGGCCCTAGGAGGGGGCGCACCAAGTGTGGAGTCCTACTAGGACTCCCTAGTCCTAGTAGGATTCTACCTCCCATATGGAATAGGAAAAAAGGAAGGGAAAAAGAGAAAGGAAGGAAGGGTGCGTCCCCCTTCCCTAGTCCAATTCGGACCAGACTAAGGGGAGGGGTGCGGCCACCCTTGAGGCTCTTTTCCTTCTTTCCCGTATGGCCTAATAAGGCACAATACGTATTCCCGTAACTCTCCGGTACTCCGAAAAATACCCGAATCACTCGGAACCTTTCCGAAGTCCGAATATAGTCGTCCAATATATCGATTTTTACGTCTCGACCATTTCGAGACTCCTCGTCATATCCCCGATATCATCTGGGACTCCGATCTCCTTCGGTACAGCAAAACTCAATAAAACGGTCATCGTAACGTTAAGCGTGCGGACCCTACGGGTTCGAGAACTATGTAGACATGACCGAGACACGTCTCCGGTCAATAACCAATAGCGGGACCTGGATGCCCATATTGGCTCCCACATATTCTACGAAGATCTTTATCGGTCAGACCGCATAACAACATACGTTGTTCCCTTTGTCACCGGTATGTTACTTGCCCGAGATTTGATCGTCGGTATCTCGATACCTAGTTCAATCTCGTTACCGGCAAGTCTCTTTACTCGTTCCGTAACACATCATCCCGCAACTAACTCATTAGTCACAATGCTTGCAAGGCTTATAGTGATGTGCATTACCGAGTGGGCCCAGAGATACCTCTCCGACAATTGAAGTGACAAATCCTAATCTCGAAATACGCCAACCCAACAAGTGCCTTTGGAGACACCTGTAGAGTACCTTTATAATCACCCATTTACGTTGTGACGTTTGGTAGCACACAAAGTGTTTCTCCGGTAAACGGGAGTTGCATAATCTCATAGTCATAGGAACATGTATAAGTCATGAAGAAAGCAATAGCAACATACTAAACGATCGAGTGCTAAGCTAACGGAATGGGTCAAGTCAATCACGTCATTCTCCTAATGAGGTGATCTCGTTAATCAAATGACAACTTATGTCTATGGCTAGGAAACATAACCATCTTTGATTAACGAGCTAGTCAAGTAGAGGCATACTAGTGACACTCTGTTTGTCTATGTATTCACACATGTATTATGTTTCCGGTTAATACAATTCTAGCATGAATAATAAATATTTATCATGATATAAGGAAATAAATAATAACTTTATTATTGCCTCTAGGGCATATTTCCTTCAGCCGCTGCATCGGCTCTTCTCCCTTGCTGCTGAGAGAGGTTTGCTTGCCCCCCTTGCGCGATCCGGGCTGCACCAGAGGATGCCCATCTTTGCGGACGACGTCATTCTTTTCCTTAAGCCGATGGAGACCATGCTGCAGCTCTGCATAGACCTGTTGGATGCCTTTGGACAGGCATCGGGCCTTCGAGTGAACCTAGCCAAAACCTCGGCCGTGCCCATAAGGTGTTCAAAAGATCAGTCAAGGCTCATCGCATCTTCCTTGGGATGCACGATTGGGGCCTTCCCATGCAAATATCTGGGTCTCCCCTTGAGCATCCGAAAGCTGTCACCCCGCAGCTGCACGACTTGGTTCATCAGGTGGCACGCATGCTGCCTCACTAGAAGGGGGCGATGCTGCCCATAAGCAGTCGGCTAACGCTCATCAAATCTGTCCTTTGTGCTATCCCGATACATGCGATGCTGGCGCTCAACATGCCGCAGAAGACGATCACGGCTATTTCAAAGTTTTGTCGGGGCTTTCTCTGGTGCGGGAAAGCGGAGGCCAACGGTGGCCAGTGCAAGGTTGCTTGGAGGTTGGTCTGTGCGACCAAGTGGGCGGGAGGGCTCGGAATTCCGGACCTCACATGGCTTAACTACGCCCTCCAAGCCCGCTGGCCGTGGCTTCAACACACGGACGCCTCACGACCATGGGTGGAGTTTCACATTGAGGTTCCCCGCGAGGCTCGCCAGATCTTTCAGGCCGCGACGATCACGAGAATTGGCAATGGCAAGAATGCGTTCTTATGGGAGGACAGGTGGATCCAGGGCATGAGGGTGCAGGACCTCGTGCCAGGCCTGTACATGCGGGTGCGAAAGAAGGTCCGAGCTGCTCGCACCGTCTGCGAGGTGATACGTCTCCAACGTATCTATAATTTTTTATTGTTCCATGCTATATTATATTCTGTTTTGGACATTATTGGGCTTTATTATACACTTTTATATTATTTTTGGGACTAACCTATTAACCGAAGGCCCAGCCCAGAATTGCTGTTTTTTTGCCTATTTCAGAGTTTCGCAGAAAAAGAATATCAAACGGAGTCCAAACGGAATTAAACCTTCGGGAACGTGATTTTCGGAACGAACGTGATCCAGAGGACTTGGACCCTACGTCAAGACATCAACCAGGAAGGCACGAGGTAGGGGGGCGCGCCTACCCCCCTGGGCGCGCCCTCCACCCTCGTGGGGCCCATGTTGCTCCACCGACGTACTTCTTCCTCCTATATATACCTACGTA
Source organism: Aegilops tauschii subsp. strangulata (assembly GCF_002575655.3). Classification (NCBI taxonomy): domain Eukaryota; kingdom Viridiplantae; phylum Streptophyta; class Magnoliopsida; order Poales; family Poaceae; genus Aegilops; species Aegilops tauschii. The sequence continues at coordinate 433,612,399 of NC_053035.3, forward strand.
CCCCCAAACTACCAGATACGGAGCCAAAAACCTTATTCCACCGCCGCAACCTTCTGTACCCGTGAGTGTTGGAAATATGCCCTAGAGGCAATAATAAATGGTTATTATTATATTTCTTTGTTCATGGTAATTGTCTATTGTTCATGCTATAATTGTGTTATCCGGAAATCGTAATGCATGTGTGAATACATAGACCACAACGTGTCCCTAGTAAGCCTCTAGTTGACTAGCTCGTTGATCAACAGATAGTCATGGTTTCCTGACTATGGACATTGGATGTCATTGATAACGGGATCACATCATTAGGAGAATGATGTGATGGACAAGACCCAATCCTAAGCATAGCTCAAAGATCGTGTAGTTCGTTTGCTAGAGCTTTTCCAATGTCAAGTATCTTCTCCTTAGACCATGAGATCGTGCAACTCCCGGATACCGTAGGAGTACTTTGGGTGTGCCAAACGTCACAACGTAACTGGGTGACTATAAAGGTACACTACGGGTATCTCCGAAAGTGTCTGTTGGGTTGGCACGGATCGAGACTGGGATTTGTCACTCCGTATGACGGAGAGGTATCTCTGGGCCCACTCGGTAATGCATCATCATAATGAGCTCAGTGTGACTAAGGAGTTAGTCACGGGATCATGCATTGCGGTACGAGTAAAGAGACTTGCCGGTAACGAGATTGAACAAGGTATTGGGATACCGACGATCGAATCTCGGGCAAGTAACATACCGATTGACAAAGGGAATTGTATACGGGATTGATTGAATCCTCGACATCGTGGTTTATCCGATGAGATCATCGTGGAACATGTGGGAGCCAACATGGGTATCCAGATCCCGCTGTTGGTTATTGACCGGAGAGGCGTCTCGGTCATGTCTGCATGTCTCCCGAACCCGTAGGGTCTACACACTTAAGGTTCGGTGACGCTAGGGTTGTAGAGATATGAGTATGCGGAAACCCGAAAGTTGTTCGGAGTCCCGGATGAGATCCCGGACGTCACGAGGAGTTCCGGAATGGTCCGGAGGTGAAGAATTATATATAGGAAGTCAAGTTTCGGCCACCGGGAAAGTTTCGGGGGTCACCGGTATTGTACCGGGACCACCGGAAGGGTCCCGGGGGTCCACCGGGTGGGGCCACCTATCCCGGAGGGCCCCATGGGCTGAAGTGGGAAGGAAACCAGCCCTTAGTGGGCTGGGGCGCCCCCCATGGGCCTCCCCCTGTGCAGAGGGTTGGAAACCCTAGGGTGGGGGGGCGCCCCACTTGCCTTGGGGGGCAAGTCTCCCCCCTGGCCGCCGCCCCCCCATGCAGATGGGTCTTGGCCGGCGCCCCCCCTCCCAGGGAGCCTATATAAAGGGGGGGAGGGAGGGCAGCAGTACTACAGCCTTTGGCGCCTCCCTCCTCCCCTGCAACACCTCTCCCTCTCGCAGAAGCTCGGCGAAGCCCTGCCGAGATCCCGCTACATCCACCACCACGCCGTCGTGCTGCTGGATCTCCATCAACCTCTCCTTCCCCCTTGCTGGATCAAGAAGGAGGAGACGTCGCTGCTCCGTACGTGTGTTGAACGCGGAGGTGCCGTCCGTTCGGCACTCGGTCATCGGTGATTTGGATCACGGCGAGTACGACTCCATCAACCTCGTTCATTGGAACGCTTCCGCTCGCGATCTACAAGGGTATGTAGATGCACTCCTTTCCCCTTGTTGCTAGTATACTCCATAGATGGATATTGGTGATGCGTAGGAAATTTTAAAAATTCTGCTACCATCCCGAACAGTGGCATCATGAGCCAGGCCTATGCGTATTTACTATGCACGAGTAGAACACAAAGCAGTTGTGGGCGTAGATGTTGCCAATTCTTCTTGCCGCTACTAGTCTTATCTTGTTTCGGCGGTATTGTGGGATGAAGCGGCCCGGACCGACCTTACACGTACGCTTACGTGAGACAGGTTCCACCGACTGACATGCACTAGTTGCATAAGGTGGCTAGCGGGTGTCTGTCTCTCCCACTTTAGTCGGAACGGATTCGATGAAAAGGGTCTTTATGAAGGGTAAATAGAAATTGGCACATCACGTTGTGGTTTTACGTAGGTAAGAAACGTTCTTGGTAGAAACCTATACAAGCCACGTAAAAAACTTGCAACAACAATTAGAGGACGTCTAACTTGTTTATGCAGCATGTGCTATGTGATGTGATATGGCCAGAAGATGTGATGAATGATATATGTGATGTATGAGATTGATCATATTCTTGTAATAGGAATCACGACTTGCATGTCAATGAGTATGACAACCGGCTGGAGCCATAGGAGTTGTCTTTATTTTTTGTATGACCTGCGAGTCATTGAATAACGCCATGTAAATTACTTTACTTTGTTGCTAAACGCGTTAGCCATAGAAGTAGAAGTAATCGTTGGTGTGACAACTTCATGAAGACACAATGATGGAGATCATGGTGTCATGCCGGTGACGAAGATGATCATGGTGCCCCGAAGATGGAGATCAAAGGAGCAAAATGATATTGGCCATATCATGTCACTATTTGATTGCATGTGATGTTTATCATGTTTTGCATCTTATTTGCTTAGAACGACGGTAGTAAGTAAGATGATCCCTTATAATAATTTCAAGAAAGTGTTCACCCTAACTGTGCACCGTTGCGAAGGTTCGTTGTTTCGAAGCACCACGTGATGATCGGGTGTGATAGATTCTAACGTTCGCATACAACGGGTGATGACGAGCCTAGCATGTACAGACATGGCCTTGGAACACACGCAATACACTTAGGTTGACTTGACGAGCCTAGCATGTATAGACATGGCCTCGGAACACGGAGGACCGAAAGGTCGAGCATGAGTCGTATAGAAGATACGATCAACATGGAGATGTTCACCGATCTTGACTAGTCCGTCTCACGTGATGATCGGACACGGCCTAGTTAACTCGGATCATGTTTCACTTAGATGACTAGAGGGATGTCTATCTGAGTGGGAGTTCATTGAGTAATTTGATTAGATGAACTTAATTATCATGAACTTAGTCTAAAATCTTTACAATATGTCTTGTAGATCAAATGGCCCACGTTGTCCTCAACTTCAACGCGTTCCTAGAGAAAACCAAGCTGAAAGATGATGGCAGCAACTATACAGAATGGGTCCGGAACCTGAGGATCATCCTCATAGCTGCCAAGAAAGATTATGTCCTAGAAGCACCGCTAGGTGAAGCACCAATCCCAGAGAATCAAGACGTTATGAACACTTGGCAATCACGTGCAGATGATTACTCCCTCGTTCAGTGCGGCATGCTTTACAGCTTAGAACCAGGTCTCCAAAAGCGTTTTGAGAAACATGGAGCATATGAGATGTTCGAAGAGCTGAAAATGGTTTTCCAAGCTCATGCCCGGGTCGAGAGATATGAAGTCTCCGACAAGTTCTTCAGCTGTAAAAAGGAGGAAAATAGTTCTGTTAGTGAGAACATACTCAGAATGTCTGGGTTGCACAACCGCTTGTCTCAGCTGGGAGTTAATCTCCCGGATGACGCGGTCATTGACAGAATCCTTCAGTCGCTTCCACCAAGCTACAAGAGCTTTGTGATGAACTTCAATATGCAGGGGATGGAAAAGACCATTCCCGAGGTATATTCAATGCTAAAATCAGCGGAGGTGGAGATCAGAAAAGAACATCAAGTGTTGATGGTGAATAAAACCACTAAGTTCAAGAAGGGCAAGGGTAAGAAGAACTTCAAGAAGGACGGCAAGGGAGTTGCCGCGCCCGGTAAGCCAGTTACTGGGAAGAAGCCAAGGAATGGACCCAAGCCTGAGACTGAGTGCTTTTATTGCAAGGGAAGTGGTCACTGGAAGCGGAACTGCCCCAAATACTTAGCGGACAAGAAGGCCGGCAACACCAAAGGTATATGTGATATACATGTAATTGATGTGTACCTTACCAGTACTCGTAGTAGCTCCTGGGTATTTGATACCGGTGCGGTTGCTCATATTTGTAACTCAAAACAGGAACTGCGGAATAAACGGAGACTGGCAAAGGACGAGGTGACGATGCGCGTCGGGAATGGTTCCAAGGTCGATGTGATCGCCGTCGGCACGCTACCTCTGCATTTACCTACGGGATTAGTTTTAAACCTCAATAATTGTTATTTAGTGCCAGCTTTGAGCATGAACATTGTATCTGGATCTCGTTTAATTCGAGATGGCTACTCATTTAAATCCGAGAATAATGATTGTTCTATTTATTTGAGAGATATGTTTTATGGTCATGCCCCGCTGGTCAATGGTTTATTCTTGATGAATCTCGAACGTGATGTTACACATATTCATAGTGTGAATACCAAAAGATGTAACGTTGATAACGATAGTCCCACATACTTGTGGCACTGCCGCCTTGGTCACATTGGTGTCAAGCGCATGAAGAAGCTCCATGCAGATGGACTTTTGGAGTCTCTTGATTACGAATCATTTGACACGTGCGAACCATGCCTCATGGGTAAGATGACCAAGACTCCGTTCTCCGGAACAATGGAGCGAGCAACCAACTTATTGGAAATCATACATACCGATGTGTGCGGTCCAATGAGTGTTGAGGCTCGCGGAGGATATCGTTATGTTCTCACTCTCACTGATGACTTAAGTAGATATGGGTATGTCTACCTAATGAAACACAAGTCTGAAACCTTTGAAAAGTTCAAGGAATTTCAGAGTGAGGTTGAGAATCAACGTGACAGGAAAATAAAATTCTTATGATCAGATCGTGGTGGAGAATATTGAAGTCACGAATTTGGTGCGCACTTAAGGAAATGTGGAATCGTTTCACAACTCACGCCGCCTGGAACACCCCAGCGAAACGGTGTGTCCGAACGTCGTAATCGCACTCTATTGGATATGGTGCGATCTATGATGTCTCTTACTGATTTACCGCTCTCATTTTGGGGCTATGCTTTAGAGACTGCCGCATTCACTTTAAACAGGGCTCCGTCGAAATCCGTTGAGACGACACCGTATGAATTATGGTTTGGGAAGAAACCTAAGGTGTCGTTTCTAAAAGTTTGGGGATGCGATGCTTATGTCAAGAAACTTCAACCTGAAAAGCTCGGACCCAAGTCGGAGAAATGCATCTTCATAGGATACCCTAAGGAAACTATTGGGTATACCTTCTACCTCAGATCCGAAGGCAAGATCTTCGTTGCCAAGAACGGGTCCTTTCTGGAGAAAGAGTTTCTCTCGAAAGAATTAAGTGGGAGGAAAGTGGAACTTGATGAGGTGATAGTCACCCCTTCCGAACCGGAAAGTAGCGCAGCGCGGGAAGATGTTCCTGTGGTGCCTACACCGACTGGGGAGGAAGTTAATGATGATGATCATGAAGCTTCGGATCAAGTTACTACTGAACTTCGTAGGTCCACAAGGACACGTTCCGCACCAGAGTGGTACGGCAACCCTGTCCTGGAAATCATGTTGTTAGACAACGGTGAACCTTCGAACTATGAAGAAGCGATGGCGGGCCCGGATTCTGACAAATGGCTAGAAGCCATGAAATCTGAGATAGGATCCATGTATGAAAACGAAGTATGGACTTTGACTGACTTGCCCGATGATCGGCGAGCCATAGAAAACAAATGGATCTTTAAGAAGAAGACAGACGCGGATGGTAATGTGACCATCTATAAGGCTCGACTTGTCGCTAAGGGTTATCGACAAGTTCAAGGGGTTGACTACGATGAGACTTTCTCACTCGTAGCGAAGCTGAAGTCCGTCCGAATCATGTTAGCAATTGCCGCATACTATGATTATGAGATATGGCAGATGGACGTCAAAACGGCATTCCTTATGGCTTCCTTAAGAAAGAATTGTATATGATGCAGCCGGAAGGTTTTGTCGATCCTAAGAATGCTAACAAAGTATGCAAGCTCCAGCGCTCAATCTATGGGCTGGTGCAAGCATCTCGAAGTTGGAACATTCGCTTTGATGAGATGATCAAAGCGTTTGGGTTTACACAGACTTATGGAGAAGCCTGTGTTTACAAGAAAGTGAGTGGGAGCTCTGTAGCATTTCTCTTATTGTATGTGGATGACATACTATTGATGGGAAATGATATAGAATTCTTGGAAAGTATAAAGGCCTATTTGAATAAGTGTTTTTCAATGAAGGACCTTGGAGAAGCTGCTTATATATTAGGCATCAAGATCTATAGAGATAGATCAAGACACCTCATTGGTCTTTCACAGAGTACGTACCTTGACAAGATATTGAAGAAGTTCAATATGGATCAGTCCAAGAAGGGGTTCTTGCCTGTATTGCAAGGTGTGCAATTGAGCACGGCTCAATGCCCGACCACGGCAGAACATAGAGAAAAGATGAGTGTCATCCCCTATGCCTCGGCCATAGGGTCTATTATGTATGCCATGTTGTGTACCAGACCTGATGTAAACCTTGCCGTAAGTTTGGTAGGAAGGTACCAAAGTAATCCCGGCATGGAACACTGGACAGCGGTCAAGAATACCCTGAAGTACCTGAAGAGGACTAAGGATATGTTTCTCGTTTATGGAGGGGACGAAGAGCTCGTCGTAAAGGGTTACGTCGACGCTAGCTTCGACACAGATCTGGATGACTCGAAGTCACAAACCGGATACGTGTATATTTTGAATGGAGGAGCAGTAAGCTGGTGCAGTTGCAAGCAAAGCGTCGTGGCGGGATCTACATGTGAAGCGGAGTACATGGCAGCCTCGGAGGCAGCAGAGGAAGCAGTCTGGATGAAGGAGTTTATTACCGACCTAGGGGTGATTCCCAATGCGTCGGGCCCGATGACTCTCTTCTGTGACAACACTGGAGCTATTGCCCTTGCCAAGGAGCCCAAGTTTCACAGGAAGACCAGGCATATCAAGCGTCGCTTCAACTCCATTCGTGAAAGTGTTCAAAATGGAGACATAGATATTTGTAAAGTACGTACGGACCTGAATGTAGCAGATCCGTTGACTAAACCTCTCCCTAGAGCAAAACATGATCAACACCAGGACGCAATGGGTGTTCGATTCATCACAATGTAACTAGATTATTGACTCTAGTGCAAGTGGGAGACTGTTGGAAATATGCCCTAGAGGCAATAATAAATGGTTATTATTATATTTCTTTGTTCATGGTAATTGTCTATTGTTCATGCTATAATTGTGTTATCCGGAAATCGTAATGCATGTGTGAATACATAGACCACAACGTGTCCCTAGTAAGCCTCTAGTTGACTAGCTCGTTGATCAACAGATAGTCATGGTTTCCTGACTATGGACATTGGATGTCATTGATAACGGGATCACATCATTAGGAGAATGATGTGATGGACAAGACCCAATCCTAAGCATAGCTCAAAGATCGTGTAGTTCGTTTGCTAGAGCTTTTCCAATGTCAAGTATCTTCTCCTTAGACCATGAGATCGTGCAACTCCCGGATACCGTAGGAGTACTTTGGGTGTGCCAAACGTCACAACGTAACTGGGTGACTATAAAGGTACACTACGGGTATCTCCGAAAGTGTCTGTTGGGTTGGCACGGATCGAGACTGGGATTTGTCACTCCGTATGACGGAGAGGTATCTCTGGGCCCACTCGGTAATGCATCATCATAATGAGCTCAGTGTGACTAAGGAGTTAGTCACGGGATCATGCATTGCGGTACGAGTAAAGAGACTTGCCGGTAACGAGATTGAACAAGGTATTGGGATACCGACGATCGAATCTCGGGCAAGTAACATACCGATTGACAAAGGGAATTGTATACGGGATTGATTGAATCCTCGACATCGTGGTTTATCCGATGAGATCATCGTGGAACATGTGGGAGCCAACATGGGTATCCAGATCCCGCTGTTGGTTATTGACCGGAGAGGCGTCTCGGTCATGTCTGCATGTCTCCCGAACCCGTAGGGTCTACACACTTAAGGTTCGGTGACGCTAGGGTTGTAGAGATATGAGTATGCGGAAACCCGAAAGTTGTTCGGAGTCCCGGATGAGATCCCGGACGTCACGAGGAGTTCCGGAATGGTCCGGAGGTGAAGAATTATATATAAGAAGTCAAGTTTCGGCCACCGGGAAAGTTTCGGGGGTCACCGGTATTGTACCGGGACCACCGGAAGGGTCCCGGGGGTCCACCGGGTGGGGCCACCTATCCCGGAGGGCCCCATGGGCTGAAGTGGGAAGGGAACCAGCCCTTAGTGGGCTGGGGCGCCCCCCATGGGCCTCCCCCCCTGCGCCTAGGGTTGGAAACCCTAGGGTGGGGGGGCGCCCTACTTGCCTTGGGGGGCAAGTCTCCCCCCTGGCCTCCGCCCCCCCATGCAGATGGGTCTTGGCCGGCGCCCCCCCTCCCAGGGGGCCTATATAAAGGGGGGAGGGAGGGCAGCAGTACTACAGCCTTTGGCGCCTCCCTCCTCCCCTGCAACACCTCTCCCTCTCGCAGAAGCTCGGCGAAGCCCTGCCGAGATCCCGCTACATCCACCACCACGCCGTCGTGCTGCTGGATCTCCATCAACCTCTCCTTCCCCCTTGCTGGATCAAGAAGGAGGAGACGTCGCTGCTCCGTACGTGTGTTGAACGCGGAGGTGCCGTCCGTTCGGCACTCGGTCATCAGTGATTTGGATCACGGCGAGTACGACTCCATCAAGCTCGTTCATTGGAACGCTTCCGCTCGCGATCTACAAGGGTATGTAGATGCACTCCTTTCCCCTCATTGCTAGTATACTCCATAGATGGATATTGGTGATGCGTAGGAAATTTTAAAAATTCTGCTACGATCCCCAACAGTGAGATACCATCTTGGGGCCTTTTTCGGAGTCCGCCGGAGGGGGCATCGATCACGGAGGGCTTCTACATCAACACCATAGCCTCTCCAATGATGTGTGAGTAGTTTACCTCAGACCTTCGGGTCCATAGTTATTAGCTAGATGGCTTCTTCTCTCTTTTTGGATCTCAATACAATGTTCTCCCCTCTCTTGTGGAGATCTATTCGATGTAATCTTGTTTTGCGGTGTGTTTGTTGAGACCGATGAATTGTAGGTTTAGGATCAAGTTTATCTATGAACAATATTTGAATCTTTTCTGAATTCTTTGATGTATGATTGGTTATCTTTGCAAGTCTCTTTGAATTATCAGTTTGGTTTGGCCTACTAGATTGATCTTTCTTGCAATTGGAGAAGTGCTTAGCTTTGGGTTCAATCTTGCGGTGTCCTTTCCCAGTGACAGTAGGGGCAGCAAGGCACGTATTGTATTGTTGCCATCGAGTATAACAAGATGGGGTTTATATCATATTGCATGAATTTATCCCTCTACATCATGTCATCTTACTTAAAGCGTTACTCTGTTCTTTTGAACTTAATACTCTAGATGCATGCCGGATAGCGGTCGATGTGTGGAGTAATAGTAGTAGATGCAGGCAGGAGTCGGTCTACTTGTCTCGGACGTGATGCCTATATACATGATTATACCTAGATATTCTTATAACTATGCTCAGTTCTGTCAATTGCTCAACAGTAATTTGTTTACCCACCGTAATACTTATGCTCTCGAGAGAAGCCACTAGTGAAACCTATGGCCCCCGGGTCTATTTTCCATAATATTTAATCTCCCGACAACAAGCTATTTCTTTCGCCGTTTTTATTTTGCTTTCTTTACTTTGCATCTTTATCATAAAAATACCAAAAATATTATCTTATCATATCTATCAGATCTTACTCTCGTAAGTGGCCGCGAAGGGATTGGCAACCCCTTAGTGCGTTGGTTGCGAGGATTTATTTGTTTGTGTAGGTGCGAGGGACTCGTGCGTGGCCTCCTACTGGATTGATACCTTGGTTCTCAAAAACTGAGGGAAATACTGCATCACCCTTTCCTCTTCAAGGGAAAACCAACGCAGTGCTCAAGAGGTAGCAAGAAGGATTTCTGGCGCCGTTGCCGGGGAGTCTACGCAAAAGTTAACATACCAAGTACCCATAACAAACCCTTATCTCCCGCATTACATTATTTGCCATTTGCCTCTCGTTTTCCTCTCCCCCACTTCACCCTCGCCGTTTTGTTCGCCCTCTCTTTTTCGTTCGCCTTCTTCCCATATGTATCTTTGTTTGTGTTTCCTTGTGCCTTCTATATGTTTGCATCTTCGCTTGCTGAAAATCTATTGATATGGATCCACTTAAAGTGTTCTACTTGGATCATCTTCGATCCTTATGCGCTCGTGTTGAAACCCCAACTAGCCTAGTTGATGGGAAATCTTTAGATGAGCATGCTCATTTTGTGCGTCATCATTTGTCTGAAAAAGGGAAGCTCTGATGGTATCATATAAATAGTTTGCTATGCTATGCTTGGAATCTTTATGAAATTTGTGATTTTACTTGTTGCTCTAAGAACCCTAAAAAACACCTTCCCTACCTATGGAGTTCAATGATAATGAAATCTTATCTTCTTATGCAAAGGGTGTTTATAGCTACTATGATATCGAACAAATTGAAGAATTTGTCGTTTTTAAGGGTGCTCATGAAGTTGCTTCTTTGATTGAAAAGTATGATTTTACTCTCAACAAATCTGAAAATTCCGTCATACTTAAATATTGCAATGAAAACTTTGCTCATAATGTCTATGTCCAAGAATTTATTGAAAGAATGACCGTTGCTTTGGAAGAAAATAATGATATGCATGAATCTATAGATAATGATGATTCCGATGATTTGGTTGAAATATCCCTTGATGAACATGATGCTCGCTATTCTTGTGGCCATGATGCCAATATTTATGAAGACGAATTTGCTATAGTTCCTTATGTTAAAAATGAGATTGTTGCTATTGCACCCATGCTTGATAGTTCCCTCGATGAAAAGCATGATTTCAATGATTTTACTATAAATTCTCTTGATGTCAATTGTGCTAATAATATGCAAAACCCTGAGCTTGGGGTTGCTAGTTTTGCTATGTCTACTACTTGTTGCAGTGATCATGATTGGGGTGATTCGTGTTTTGATCTTGAAAATTTATTTAAGCCCCATGATGAATATGATATTGATAATAGTGTTTGCAATATTATTGAAAGTGGGTTTGGAGAGGTCATGACTTTAGTTAATGTTAATCCCACTATTTTGGAAGAGTGTCAACTTTGCATGCATGTGGATTGTGTTGAAAATATTTTATGTGGTAGCTATTTTGTTGAATTTTCTGATGATCCCACATGTAATTATTATGAGAGAGGAAAATATGGATGTAGAAATTTTCATGTTACTAAATTACCTCTCGTTACGTTGAGATTGCTATTGTTTCTTTCCACTTCCTTGCATATGCTAGTTTTTGCTTGCTATGATCATTTGTTTCCGTATAAGATGCTTATGCATAGGAAGTATGTTAGACTTAGATGTGTTTGTCACATGTTTTATGATGCTCTCTTTGCGCTTCAATTCTTGTCTTTCATGTGAGCATCATTAAAATTATCAATGCCTAGCTAGGGGCGTTAAACGATAGCGCTTGTTGGGAGGCAACCCAATTTTATTTTTAGTTTTTTGCTTTTTTGCTTCTGTTTAGGAATAAATATTTGATCTAGCCTCTGGTTAGATGTGTTTTATGTTTTAATTAGTGTTTGTGCCAAGTTTAACCTATAGGATCTTCTTGGATGATAGTTATTTGATCTTGCTGAAAATTCCAGAAACTTTCTGTTCACGAAAATAATTGTTAAAAATCACCAGAACGTGATAAAATATTGATTCCAATTGCTTCTGATCAATAAACAAATTTTCTAGGTCTTCCTATTTTTGCTGAATTTTTGGAGTCCTAGAAGTTTGCGTTAGTTACAGATTACTACAGACTGTTCTGTTTTTGACAGATTGTGTTTTCCGTGTGTTGTTTGCTTATTTTGATGAATCTATGGCTGGTAAAATAGTTTATAAACCATAGAGAAGTTGGAATACAGTAGGTTTAACACCCATATAAATAAAGAATGAGTTCATTATAGTACCTTGAAGTGGTGTTTTGTTTTCTTTCGCTAACGGAGCTCACGAGATTTTCTGCCAAGTTTTGTGTTGTGAAGTTTTCAAGTTTTGGGTAAAAGATTTGATGAATTATGGAACAAGGAGTGGCAAGAGCCTAAGCTTGAGGATGCCCATGGCACCCCAAGATAATCTAAGGACACCTAAAAGCCAAAGCTTGGGTTCCCCGGAAGGCATCCCCTCTTTTCGTCTACTTCCATCGGTAACATTACTTGGAGCTATATTTTTATTCACCACATGATATGTGTTTTGCTTGGAGCATCTTGTATTATTTGCGTCTTTGTTTGTTAGTTCGACACAATCATCCTTGCTGTACACACCTTTTGAGAGAGACACACATGATTCGGAAATTGTTAGAATACTCTATGTGCTTCACTTATATCTTTTGAGTTATATAGTTTTTGCTCTAGTGCTTCACTTATATCTTTTAGAGCACGGTGGTGGATTTGTTTTATAGAAACTATTGTTCTCTCATACTTCACTTAGATTATTTTGAGAGTCCTATAAAACAGCATGGTAGTTTGCTTTAATTATGATAGGCATTCAAGATTAGTAAAAATATATTTATGAGTGTGTTGAATACTATGAAAAGTTAGATACTTGATAATTGTTTTGAGATATGGAGATGGTGATATTAGAGTCATGCTAGTTGAGTAGTTTTGAATTTGAGAAATACTTGTGTTAAAGTTTGTGATCCCGTAGCATGCACGTATGGTGAACCGTTATGTGATGAAGTCGGAGCATGATTTATTTATTGATTGTCTTCCTTATGAGTGGCGGTCGGGGACGAGCGATGGTCCTTTCCTACCAATCTATCCCCCTAGGAGCATGCACGTAATACTTTGCTTTGATAACTTGTAGATTTTTGCAATAAATATATGAGTTCTTTATGACTAATGTTGAGTCCATGGATTATACGCACTTTTCTTCCTTCCACCATTGCTAGCCTCTCTAATATCGCGTACTTTTCTCCGGTATCATACACCCACCATATACCTTCCTCAAAAACAGCCACCATACCTACCTATCATGGCATTTCCATAGCCATTCCGAGATATATTGCCATGCAACTTACCACCGTTCCGTTTATTATGACACGCTCTATCATTGTCATATTGCTTCGCATGATCATGTAGTTGACATCATATTTGTGGCAAAGCCACCGTTCGTAATTCTTTCATACATGTCACTCTTGATTCATTGCATATCCCGGTACACCGCCGGAGGCATTCACATAGAGTCATATTTTGTTCTAAGTATTGAGTTATAATTGTTGAGTTGTAAGTAAATAAAAGTGTGATGATTATCATTTTTAGAGCATTGTCCCAAGTGAGGAAAGGATGGTGGAGACTATGATTCCCCCATAAGTCGGGATGAGACTCCGGACTAAAAAAAAAAGAGAAAGGCCCAAATAAAAAAAATATGAGAGAAAAAGAGAGAAGGGACAATGTTACTATCCTTTTATCACACTTGTGCTTCAAAGTAGCACCATGATCTTCATGATAGAGAGTCTCCTATGATATCACTTTCATATACTAGTGGGAAATTTTCATTATAGAACTTGGCTTGTATATTCCAATGATGGGCTTCCTCAAAATGCCCTAGGTCTTCGTGAGCAAGCGAGTTGGATGCACACCCACTTAGTTTCTTTTGTTGAGCTTTCATATACTTATAGCTCTAGTGCATCTGTTGCATGGCAATCCCTACTCACTCACATTGATATCTATTAATGGGCATCTCCATAGCCCGTTGATACGCCCAGTTGATGTGAGACCATCTTCTCCTTTTTTTTGTCTTCTCCACAACCACCATTCTATTCCACATATAGTGCTATATCCATGACTCACGCTCATGTATTGCGTGAAGATTGAAAAAGTTTGAGAACATCAAAAGTGTGAAACAATTGCTTGGATTGTCATCGGGGTTGTGCATGATTTAAATACTTTGTGTGGTGAAGATAGAGCATAGCCAGACTATATGATTTTGTAGGGATAACTTTCTTTGGCCATGTTATTTTGAGAAGACATAATTGCTTAGTTAGTATGCTTGAAGTATTATTATTTTTATGTCAATATTAAACTTTTGTCTTTAATCTTTCGGATCTGAATATTCATACCACGATTAAGAGAATTACATTGAAATTATGCCAAGTAGCATTCCACATCAAAAATTCTGTTTTTATCATTTATCTACTCGAGGATGAGCAGGAATTAAGCTTGGGATGCTTGATACGTGTCCAACGTATCTATAATTTTTTATTGTTCCATGCTATATTATATTCTGTTTTGGACATTATTGGGCTTTATTATACACTTTTATATTATTTTTGGGACAAACCTATTAACCGAAGGCCCAGCCCAGAATTGTTGTTTTTATCTATTTCAGAGTTTCGCAGAAAAAGAATATCAAACGGAGTCCAAACGGAATGAAACCTTCGGGAACGTGATTTTCGGAACGAACGTGATCCAGAGGACTTGGACCCTACGTCAAGACATCAACCAGGAAGGCACGAGGTAGGGGGGCGCGCCCTCCACCCTCATGGGGCCCACGTTGCTCCACCGACGTACTTCTTCCTCCTATATATACCTACGTACCCCCAAACTACCAGATACGGAGCCAAAAATCTAATTCCACCGCTGCAACCTTCTGTACCTGTGAGATCCCATCTTGGGGCCTTTTCCGGAGCTCTGCCGGAGGGGGCATCGAACATGGAGGGCTTCTACATCAACACCATAGCCTCTCCGATGATGTGTGAGTAGTTTACCTCAGACCTTCATGTCCATAGTTATTAGCTAGATGGCTTCTTCTCTCTTTTTGGATCTCAATACAATGTTCTCCCCCGCTCTTGTGGAGATCTATTCGATGTAATCTTCTTTTGCGGTGTGTTTGTTGAGACCGATGAATTGTGGGTTTATGATCAAGTTTATCTATGAACAATATTTGAATCTTCTCTGAATTCTTTTATGTATGATTGGTTATCTTTGCAAGTCTCTTCGAATTATCAGTTTGGTTTGGCCTACTAGATTGATCTTTCTTGCAATTGGAGAAGTGCTTAGCTTTGGGTTCAATCTTGCGGTGTCCTTTCCCAGTGACAGTAGGGGCAGCAAGGCACGTATTGTATTGTTGCCATCGAGGATAACAAAATGGGGTTTATATCATATTGCATGAATTTAACCTTCTACATCATGTCATCTTACTTAAAGCGTTACTCTGTTCTTTTGAACTTAATACTCTAGATGCATGCTGGATAGCGGTCGATGTGTGGAGTAATAGTAGTAGATGCAGGCAGGAGTCGGTCTACTTGTCTCGGACGTGATGCCTATATACATGATCATACCTAGATATTCTCATAACTATGCTCAATTCTGTCAATTGCTCAACAGTAATTTGTTTACCCACCGTAATACTTATGCTCTCGAGAGAAGCCACTAGTGAAACCTATGGCTCCCGGGTCTATTTTCCATCATATTTAATCTCCCGACAACAAGCTATTTCTTTCGCCGTTTTTATTTTGCTTTCTTTACTTTGCATCTTTATCATAAAAATACCAAAAATATTATCTTATCATATCTATCAGATCTTACTCTCGTAAGTGACCGCGACGGGATTGACAACCCCTTAGTGCGTTGGTTGCGAGAATTTATTTGTTTGTGTAGGTGCGAGGGACTCGTGCGTGGCCTCCTACTGGATTGATACCTTGGTTCTCAAAAACTGAGGGAAATACTTACGCTACTTTACTGCATCACCCTTTCCTCTTCAAGGAAAAACCAACGCAGTGCTCAAGAGGTAGCATGAGGCCATGAGGAATGGGGCATGGGCCCTGGATATTGGGCCAGATATAGACACCACGATGCTTTCTGAGGTGTTTGAGCTCTGGGAGAGGGTTATGGAGGTGGAACTCCGGCCTACAGTGGAGGATTCGACGGCATGGGCCTGGGAGGCGAGCGGGATGTACTCTGCTCGATCAGCTTATGCGGCTAAGTTTTGGGCATGGAATCAGCACCGTTCGCGGAGATGGCCTGGAGCTCGAAAGCGCCGAGGCAGTGCCGATTTTTTGCTTGGCTGGCGGGAAGAAATAGATGTTGGACCTCGGACCGTTTAGCTCGCCGCGGCTTGCCCCACCAGGCTGCTTGCCCCTTGTGCGATCAAGAGCCAGAGACCTTGAATCATGTGCTCATCCAGTGCGTTCTCGCCAGAGTAGTGTGGCACCAGGTGTTTGGTGCGCTCGGTAGACCGGAGCTCACTCCGGAGGCCGGCGACGCGGTGGTGGAGTGGTGCAATGCCTGCGCCCGGAGGGCCCCCTCCAAGAAGGAAGCGAAGGACATACAGACCATGGTGTCTCTGGTACTGTGGGAACTTTGGAAGCATCGGAATGCGATAGTTTTTGAAGGGGCGACCCCCTCTTCCAAGGTGGTGATCGCTAGGGTTGAGAGCGAGGCCCGGGCTTGGAGTGCGGCTGGTCTGCTCAAGGGCGACCTCTCCCCCTTCCTTGGTTCTCTAGCTAGGTGGGTAGCGGGCGAATAGTTGGTTAGCTTGTGGGTGGATGGGGAGTCGGCATGTATTGTAATCGCATGTAAGACTCTGGCGGATGGGGCTCTTTACCCCTTTCTCTCTCTAATATATGATACACATGCTTGTATGTATCTTAAAAAAAATGTCACCCCTAGTCTGCGGTGATGGTCGGTCCCGGGATCCACCCGCACAGCCCGCCCCAACTATTGTATTTACATCATTTCCAGCCGCTCCTCTGTTCCACCCGCCTCCCTTAATTATTTTAATAGTACATGTAGCATGCAGAGCATCCCGGGCGCAGGAGGTGCTGAAAAGGAGGCTGCGGCCGGTCTTGTGCTCACGGGTGGAGCGGGTTCTTTTTTCACACCCACCTGATGGGGTTAGTTTTTATTTTATGACACTGGGAGCACATATGGACCCACCTGTCTTTCTCATTCAGAGGATACCATGCAATGTGCTAGTGACTCAAGAGATTCACCGCCCCAGTTACCCAATGGTGATTAAGATAGGAGGCAGATAGGCGATGAATGCAATTGCAACTGTAGCAAATGGGATGGGGTTTACAGACTCGCCAGCACACTTTCTCAGTCTTTGAACTTGGCGCTGGCCACGTGGATTAAACATATTAACGTACATAGCCAAATTTGGCCGGTGTGGCAATAAGCCTACCCAGTGGGAGTAACATAGGTAGTAACATCACACATATCTAGATAAAATAGATGATGTAGTAAGCAACAAATGAAGAATGAGAGGCATGTGATAACATAGCTAGTTACTACTAGTATGAATAACATCACACATATCAAAGCAAGATAAGTCTATAGCCTAATAAATGAAGTGTTGTATGTTACCACACATATGTTACTCCCGATTGTAAAGATAGTAACATAGAGTAGTAACATGGCATGTTACTACTCTATGTTACTACCATTGTGGCTAGCCTAAGAACTTTGGTCATGCACGCAAGAACCCAGAGAGCTGTCTGATGGAAAGCACGAGAGTAGAGGCGTCGATCCGGGGCATAAAGCGGTGAGCAGGCAATACAGCTGTAGCTGCGCACGTCAAGTCATGTCGTGAACAGTGGCCTACTAAGGCCCGTCCAAAATTAGAAATTCGTAGACTTCGCGGCAGATGATTAAGGAAAGCATCTGGCGCCAACTGCTGCGTGCACATATCTCCGTAAAACATGGGCAAGAATAGAAGGCTGAGATAGGGATACCGCGTAGCCCAGCTAGGAAAAACCGTTCTTTATGTTATATTTATGAGAACTGCCTTTTCAAATAGGAGAAGAACGGCTATCTTGCTTTTCTAAAATCAACAGGAGCTCAGTCTGGAAAATGTTGGATATTCTCGAAGAAATACTTGCCATGAAGGGTAGCCATTGTTTGCATGCTTCCTCCCTGTGTAAGAATTTCATAACTATTGTATTGTAAGTATTGTAGTTAGCTTATGTTTTGGCACATCCGTAAATAAACCAATTTCTGTATAATGGTTTAGGGTGCATTTGGTTCCTAAGCCATCCTCTCAAGCTCCCACTTCGACAGTTGTGATCCCTAGGTCTGCGAAGCCAGGTTTGCAGAAGAAATTGGGGGGCTCAAGTCTGCAATCAAGGGAGTCTGCATGGTGGTCTCTGTTGTTTGAAGGCAAGGTGCTCGGGAATGAGCCACTGGCTAAATCGTTTGGTGATCTCAAGGATGTGCTCTCTGATGTGGGAAACGTGGTCGACGACAAGCTCTGACTACTACAGGTCCCAACAAGGTAGAATTAATTTAGTTGTGGTTTTATATAGCAAAACATGGTTAAATTAGAATTTATCCGAATTTCTTTGTTTAGGTGGTGCTGTAGAAATAGCAATGTCGATGCTACTGTCAAATGTTTTGTTCAGTTCGTACGTGCTACTAAAGATGCACTCGATCTGCCTGTCGGAGTAAATGACCATGGGTAGCCTCATTAGTCTCCCCTAGCATTTCAAGACATCGAGGCTAGCAGCGCCCCTCAAGCATCAAGGGCGAAGTGCCGCCTTCTTGAGGCCGGCTGGTCCAAGCGGCTGGCTGCCGAAGGCTGGCGAACTCCGGGAGGCGGCCTCGAAGAGGGCCGACTCCTAGCAGACGGCTTCTAGAGAGGCCGGCTCCTAGCAGGCGGCCCCCGTGCCCTCAAAGTTAGCACCCACATTACGATGACGAGACGGAGCGTGGCTACAGTGCAGCCCGCCACCCCCGAATCCAGGGCGGAACGTGGCCACAGTGCAACGCACTGGACGGACATCCCCCGCCCGGCGCGGCACTGTTACCACATGGCCCATGACGTCACCCATGGCAGAGAAGACCATGCCCCCACGACGGGCTGTCGGTACGGTCCACCAACGACGGTCCCCACCTGTCCGTGAGAAGCCATAGGGCGGCAAGTCCCGACCAGTCGGCTCAGGGGGAGGCCGACCCCTGACTAGGCGGCCCTCCCCCTCCCTCGAGGTTCGTGAGCCATTAATCAGAAGAGACGGGGAATGGCTACAGTGAACGCCCACCAGGCGGCGGGACTGTAGCCACGCCTTCCCCGACAAAGCAAGCATCATCAGCCGCACAGCGACAGTACTAAGCAGCCAGCAGGACCCGCCAGCGGCGGGCGCGGCCGGTCGACCAAACACGAGACAACCGGCGGGTCCCACCAGACGGCGGGCCCCAGCTGCCGGCGGAGAAGCCGGCGACCATAGACACTGACAGCCGGGTCCTACACCCGGCCCAATTACCTTTGTACCCCTGGGAGGTAGGCCTATATAAACCCCCAGGGCATCCATGCAAAGGGTTCAGCCCCTGAGATACTCACACACACCACGTAGAGAGAGGAGAGAGCTAGCCTTGCCCTTCTTCCCCCTCTAGCAAACAGCTCAAGGAGCACTTGTAGATACTTGTTGATTTAGTGATCATGCGGAGACCCCGCAGAGCAGGACTACATCCTTTGGCATATGTCGCGCCAAACCACCGACATTTTGCGCCCACCGTGGGGCTAGGTGCACCGTCGTCCGGAGATCTATTCTGGACGGGAACCTTGTTCCTCCCTAGCGAGCACAGCCAGCCCGGCACGCCCGATGGCGTTTGCGCCGGCGCGCTGTGTGGCGTAGAGCTTGCCTGCGCAGTGGCTGGCCTCGCTGACCTTGCTGGCGATATCCGCGGGCGCGGGCGCAGTCAGCTCCGAGAGCTGCCTCGTCGATCTCCTTGGCAAGCTCGACATCGCCAACGAGCCCGCCTCCGACTTGGAGTCGATCGGCTCCACTGACGATGCTTGTCGACTCCGACACGGCATCGCTTGACGCCTTCCCCACCAATGTGGTGGTCATCGATGACCCTCTCCCTCGCGCCGACAACGGCGGCAGCACCATCATGGAGGTGCTCGTCATCAGCCATGACGGAGCTTCTGGTGGCGGCGCCCTAGACCCGCTTGAGGCGGCGCTACGAGACCTGTCTGTACCCATCGCAGAAGATGCTGACACCGAGACGCTGGAAGCCCGCCGTGTCTTGCTCGTCGAAAGCGCCAAGAAGTTGGCCACCATGAGACGCCTCTCAGAGGCCTACCAGCGCAAGATCGACCGCGCTGTTGGCGGCATGTCGGCTGCTGGCGGGCCCAGCCGCATCGGCACGGTCCGGCAGCGCGGCGCTGCGGTCGCCAGCATATTCGGGGTAGACCGCCCTGTCTACACCACGCCCGCGGAGAACATACGAGCCGCCCAGGAGGCAACTGATGAGCTCGACCACCTCGAGGGCGACGAGCGTCGCTCCATGACGGAGCGCGTTCAGCAGCTCATTGACGCGGCTGCCGCGCAACAAGAAGCCGGCTGCCGCGCAGAAGGACCCGGCTAGCGGGTTGAGAACCTGCCCCCTTGCCGAGAGCAAGGCGCCACCTCCCAAACGCCGACTAGCGGCGCCTGCGATAGACGAGACAAAGAGCCGGCTGCTAGCCGCAGCCGCACACGCCTCACCATCGAGCGCGACCAAGATGGCCGCCCACGAGCAGTGGAACGACGGGACGACTATCCGCCTCCTCCTCCTTGCAGGGAGAGGCGCGCTTCCCCGCCGCTTGTTGAGCACCCGACACTCGGCGACCGGCTGGGCCGCTGGGAAGGAGTCGGAGAAAATGACGCGCGCCACCGGATCGACCGCCTTGCTCGATCCCAGGCGCTAGAAGAAGAAGACGTGTTGGGCCCACCTTGTTTCGGCCCCCGCATACGCGACGAGCCCTTCCCCAAAGGGTTCTCGCTCCCACGAGACACGCCCAAGTACAACGGTTCCATGAAGCCAGAAGATTGGCTGGTTGACTACTCCATGACCGTCAAGATAGCAAACGGCAACAAGCGCGTCGCCCTGAAGTACGTTCCGCTCATGCTTCAGGGCACGGCCTGGACGTGGCTGAACAGCCTGAAGCCCCGCAGCATCAACAACTGGGTAGATTTCACTGAGGTCTTCATCCGCAACTTCACCAGCACCTACAAGCGGCCGCCCAAGCCCCGCCAGCTCTCGCTGTGCGTTCAAGGCCCTGACGAGTCCACCCGCGAATACTTGACGCGGTGGGCGGAACTGCGCAACTCCTGCGAAGGGGTGCGCGAGGTGCAGGCCATAGAGTACTTCACCGCCGGGTGCCGAGAAGGCACCCTCCTCAAGCATCGACTCCTCTGCGACGAGCCGGCTACACTCGACGAGCTGCTGATCATAGCAGACAAGTACGCCACTGCCGACTCCTCCATGAAGTTGGAGCTCCGGGTGGACGCCTCTGGAAAGGTGCTCCCTTCGGCTCCCAGAACGCCGGCTGGCGACTCTAGTCGGCGCCAGCAACAGAGCGACAACAAGCGCAAAGCCCGAATGCCGGCTTCCACCAGCCGGCAGGTGGCAACGGACGAAGACTAGCAGCCAGAGGGGCAACCCTTACCCAAGCGTTTGAAAGGCGGCAAGTCGGCTTGGCTGCCCGCCTTCTCCTATGAGCAAACCCTCGATGCCCCCTGCAAGTTCCACAGTGGTGCGAAGCCGTCCAACCACACCACCCGGAAGTGCCACTGGCTCACCCGAATCTCCAAAGGCGAAGGACTGCTGCCTCGCCCGCCTGCTGGCCAGCCGCCGCCGCCTCCCCAGCAGCCGGCGGCTCGCCCAGCAGTTGGCGCCATCCAAGATGAATTTCCTGAAGAGCATGGAGCCTACGTTGTCTTCACCAGCCAGGCTGACGATAAGCGCAGTCCGCGTCAGCAACACCAAGAGGTCAACATTGTCGCCACTGAAGTCCTAGAATACATGTACTGGTCCGAGAAGCCCATCAGCTGGAGCCAAGCTGACCACCCGGAAGTGATGCCTTTCCTGGGTTCTTATGCCCTGGTATTGGATGCTACCTTTGCAACAGAGAGGCGAGCTGCTCATTTCTCCCGAGTCCTGATAGATGGCGGCAGCAGCATCAACATCCTTTACCGCGATACCTTGGAGAAGTTGAGCATCAAAGCGAAGCAGCTCCAGCCCAGTCGGACTGTCTTCCACGGCATTGTACCGGCCTTTCCTGCTCACCAATCGGCAAGATCAAGATAAATGTCCTCTTCGGAGACAAGAATCATTTTCGTCGCGAAGCAATTTGGTTTGAGGTAGTAGACCTGGAGAGCCCTTATCATGCACTGCTTGGCCGACCTGCTCTGGCCAAGTTCATGGCAGTACCACACTATGCCTACCTCAAGATGAAGATGCCAGGAACTAAGGGCATTATCACTATAGCTGGAGACTACAAGAAGTCGGCCGACTGTGCTACAGCCAGCAGCCGATTGGCCGAGTCCCTGGTGATCGCCGCTGAAAAGAAGCTCCTGGACCGGGTGGTGGCCATGGCCAGCAAGCAACCGGACATATCACCAACCCAAAGAGTTAGAGACCCAGGGCTCTTTCCAGCCAGCCAAAGAAACATAGAAGATTTCCTCGGACCCTGAGCACCCGAAGAAGCACGCTGTCATAGGTGCTAACCTAGATAGCAAATAGGAAAGCGAGCTCGTCGATTTCCTCCATGAGAATCGGGATATCTTTGCATGGTCTCCCAAAGACATGCCGGGTGTTCCGACGGATTTCGCCGAGCACAAGCTACATGTCAGAGCAGATGCCAAACCAGTCAGACAACCCCTCCGCCGACTGTCGGAAGAAAAAAGAAGAATTGTTGGTGAAGAGATAGCCCGACTCCTAGCAGCCGGCTTCATCATGGAAGTGTTTTTTCCAGGATGGCTAGCCAACCCAGTCCTTGTACCGAAGAAGAACAACAAGTGGCGCATGTACATTGATTACACCAGTCTCAACAAAGCCTGTCCCAAGGCCCATTTGCTTTGCCTCGGATTGACCAAGTGATTGAATCCACAGCCGGATGCGAGCGGTTGAGTTTCCAGGATGCCTACACAGGATATCACCAGATCAAGCTGAACACGGCCGACCGTGTTAAGACCGCCTTCATCACACCATTCGGGGCCTTCTGCTACCTAACCATGACATTTGGCTTGAGAAATGCCGGTGCCATGTTTCAGCTTTGCATGCAGAAGTGCCTCCTCAAGCAGCTCGACAGAAATGCCCACGTCTATTTAGACGATATTGTGGTGATGACGGAGAAGCGCGGCATGCTCCTGGAAGATCTCAGGGAAACTTTTGACAATCTATGCCGATTTCAAATCAAGCTCAACCTGGAGAAGTGTGTGTTCGGAGTACTAGCCGGCCAGCTCCTTGGCTTCTTGGTCTCCGAATGCGGCATTGAGTGCAACCCTGTCAAGATCAAGGTCATCGAGAGGATGGAGATACCCACCCGACTGCGAGACGTCCAGAAGTTCACCGGCTGCTTGGCATCCATCAACCGCTTCATCAGTCGGCTGGGCGAGAAGGCTCTTTTCCTATACCAGCTCATGAAGAAGACCACTCATTTCGAGTGGAATAACAAGGCGGATGAAGCTTTTCTCAAGTTGAAGAAGATGTTGACCACGCCGCCTGTTCTGGCCGCTCCGGCTGCTAAGGAGCCCATGCTCCTCTACATCACCGCCACCAGTCGGGTGGTCAGCACGGTCGTGGTGGTGGAACGCAAAGAGGACGGCAGAGCACTGCCGGTCTAGAGGCCTGTGTACTATTTGAGCGAGGTGCTGTCAGCCTCAAAGCAGAATTACCCTCATTACCAGAAGATGTGCTACGGCGTGCATTTTGCCGCCAAGAAGCTAAAGCCATACTTTCAAGAGCACCCAATCACGGTTGTCTGCACTGCTCCGCTTGCTGAGATCATCGGAAGCCGAGATGCGTCTGGCCGAGTGGCCAAGTGGGCCATTGAGCTGGCACCCTACACCATCTTCTACCAGCCACACACCACCATCAAGTCCCAAGCTCTGGCCGACTTTCTCGTCGACTGGGCCGAGACCCAGTACCTGCCGCCAGCTCCGGACTCCACTCATTGGCGGATGCACTTTGATGGCTCGAAGATGTGCACCGGTTTGGGAGTCGGCATCGTCCTCACCTCTCCCAAAGGCGACAAGCTCAGATATACATTGCAAATCCACTTTGCCGCCTCCAACAATGTGGCCAAGTATGAGGCGCTCGTACACGGGCTCAGGCTGGCCAAAGAACTCGGCATCCGCCGGATCCTGTGCTACGGCGACTCAGATTTGGTGGTCCAACAGTCGTCTGGCAACTGGGATGCCAAGGATGCAAACATGGCGAGCTACCGCTTCCTTGTCCAGCAGCTCAGCGGATACTTTGAAGGGTGTGAGTTCCTTCACGTGCCACGGAACGACAACGAGCAAGCTGATGCCCTTGCACGAATCGGCTCCACCCGTCAAGCAATACCAGCCGGCGTCTCCCTTCAGTGCCTCCGCAAGCCGTCTATCAAGCCCTCGCCAGAATCAGACTCCATTTTTGTGCCGACTGCTCCTGGAACAGTCGGATCTGACTTGGGGACCTCAGCAGTCGGCCCGGGGACTTCGGCAGGCGGCTTAGGGACTGCTGCACTTGCACCTGGCTCGGGGACTTCAGAGCCCGGCCCGGGGACTGCAGCAGTCGGCCCGGGGACTTCAGAGCCCAGCTCGGGGACTTCAACAACGCAGCAAGCGGTGGCCGACTCCAACCCGCCACCTCCCAACCCAACCGCCCTAGTACAAGTAGTTGTGGTAGCAGCAGAAGAAATTCAAGCACAATCATGGGCACAACCCATCCTCAAGTTTCTGGCGAACAAGGAGCTGCCGACAGATGAGATCTCGGCCCGCAAGTGCAGCGCCGGGCATGAGCCTACACGATAGTAAACAGAGAGCTTGTCAGACGCAGCGTGACTGGAGTCTCCCAGTGCTGCATAGAGCAGGAGAAGGGCCAAGCAATCCTCAAAGATATCCACCAAGGCGAGTGTGGCCACCACGCGGCCTCCAGATCCCTTGTCGCCAAAGCTTTCCTCCATGGTTTCTTCTGGCCGACTGCTTTGGAGGATGCCAAGGACATGGTCAAGCATTGCAAGGGATGCCAGAAATTCAGCTCCAAGCAACACCTGCCGGCTTCCACACTCAAAACCATCCCTCTCACCTGCCCTTTGCCGTGTGGGGGCTGGACATGGTGGGACCATTCAAGACAGCACGCGGCGGCATGACCCATCTGCTTGTCGCTGTGGAGAAATTCACCAAGTGGATCGAAGCAAAGCCAATCAAGAAACTCAATGGTCCGGCTGCCATAACTTTCATCGCAGACATTACCGTCCGGTACGGCATACCACACAGCATCATCACTGACAATGGCACCAACTTTGCCAAAGGTGCCTTGGCCCGTTTCTGCGTGACGCAGGGCATCCGGCTGGACTTAGCGTCCGTTGCCCATCCGCAGTCAAACGGCCAAGTCGAGCGAGCAAATGGCCTCATTTTGCCCGGCATCAAGCCCCGACTAGTCGAGCCACTAGAGCGCTTGGCCGGCTGCTGGATCGACGAGCTACCGGCTGTCCTCTGGAGCCTCCGCACCACCCCAAACAAGTCAACCGGCTTCACTCCATTCTTTCTCGTATATGGTGCCGAGGCCATCATCCCAACCGACATTGAGTTTGACTCGCCTCGCGTCACCATGTACACGGAGGCGGAGGCGAAGGAAGCACGAGGAGAAGGCGTCAATCTGCTGGAAGAAGGCCGGCTGTTGGCACTCAGCCGGTCCGATACCACAACCGGAAGGTCAAGCCCAGATCCTTCCAAGAGGGAGACCTTGTGCTCCGGCTAATCCAGCGAACAACCGGCCAGCACAAGCTCTCAGCCCCTTGGGAAGGCCCCTTCATCATCAGCAAAGCTTTGGGCAACGACTCTTACTACCTCATCGACGCACAGAAGCCCAGAGCACGCAAGAGAGATGACTCCGGCAAGGAGTCGGAGCGCCCATGGAATGCAAATCTCCTTCGAAGATTTTATAGTTGATGCTGTATGTACCATGCTACCTTTTGTATTAAGTAGCAAGACATCATGGTCCCTCGAGGAGCACTCGGGGACTACCCTTTTTATCTATATGATAAGTATTATGCCCATGAATGTGTTATTTCTTTCTTCTGCCTAGCACCGGGTTCGACCAATCGGCCTGGGGGCTTGCCGCCTTGTACTATGTCGGTGCTACCTGCAGTCGAACAAGTAGTGTGCCGGCACCTAAGCCCTCTCTTGCCACAAGCCGCAACTCGCAGAGCGACTGTCCGGCTGGCAAGAGTCAAAGGCAGGAAATGGTGCCCACATGAAAAATGGCTAAGGACCAAGGTACTCACATAGCCCAAGCCGACTCCTTTCCTCTCCGACTGGCTGACGAGAAGCCGGCCGGCTTCTTGCTTACCTTGCTACGTTCTAAAAACGGCTAAGTACTTGTCTCCCCAAAGTGGCCAAGCACTTGACCTAGCCACGGACCGCAGAGCGGCCGTATGGCTGGCAAGGCAGCAGCTGAGGGAAGGCGGCAAAGAAAAAAGCCAAAGAACAGAAAGCAAGAAAAGTAGAAATCGGCAAAGCACATCTCGCGCGAGATTATATTTACACGTCAAAAGGCCCTTGGCCAGCATTCAACAAAGTTTGAATACACCCCCAGTGGGTGGAATTGCGCGAATTAACAAGTTTTCTTCAAAATAAAGTACTAAGCAGGAAAGATAAAACTGGCCGCCTAGGCCAGAGGAGCAGCAGGCGGGTCTGGCAGGCTGGTGGAGTCGGCGGCGCCGGCTGGTGGAGTGGCCGGCTGGTGAATCTCGGCTTGGTCACCTCCGGCAGCAGCTGACGCATCCGCACGCGGCTTGCTGCTTGAGGCACGATCGAGCTGAGGTTGGTCATCCGCTCCGCCCTCCGGCACGTCGTCTTCGCCATCCTCGCTCTCCTCGCCTTCACCTTCATCGCTGGAGGCTATCTCCTCCATCGAGTCTTCGCCATCAGCCGGGTTCAGCCCGAACCAGTTGGTCGGCAGTTCGGCACCCTCCTCATCCAGCTCCGGGATGAAGTTGTCGGTGTTGGTGTACTCGGCGATCGCCGCTGCACGCTGAGTGAGCTTAGCAGCCACCGCCGCCAACTCCCCGGTAGCTTCCTACCGGAAAGTGGCCATCTGGTCGAGGTCCAGCCCGGGGTACCAGGCCTTGACGAATTCCAAGGCCCTGCGTGCACCCGCCTGGTCCAAGGAGCCCTTCCACCCCTCAAGGCGGCCAGCTACCACCTCCAGCCAGTCGGCAGTCCGTCTGGGGGTGCACGGAATGTTGGCTTCGGGCCAGAGGGCGGACAGCACCTGGGCTCCAACGCGCTGCAGACGGCGCAGCATTCGATGAGCCGGCTGAAGGCGCGACTGGATGGCGAGAAGCTATTCACTGAGGGTCCGGGGCGCGTTGGGCGCGATTTCCGCGCCTTCGCCCATTCGCTCATCGTTGTGTGCCTCGATGGCTTGGCCGGCGGCGACGGAATAGCCAGGGAAGAACTCTGCACAAGATGAAAATATTAGAAGCAAGAAGCCGACTTCATCAGCAGTCGGCGACCATACAAAGGAAGAAGCAACTCACCATCGATCATGTCCTCAATTTCGCTATAGCCATCGGTCAGAGCCTTCTTCTCCTTGCCCCAGTTCGAGCGCTCAGTCTCGAACTCGGCCAGGAGGCTGGTCTCGTTGTCCTTCGCCTTCTGAAGGGCCGCCTTGTGACGGTCCGCCTGGTCAGCCAGCTCCTTGATCAGGCGGTCGCGCTCCTCAGCAGCCTTGCTGCACTCCGCCTCCTTGGCGCGCAGCGCGGTTTGGGCCTCGCCCAGGTCCTGCCGTAAGGCGGCGTTGGTTTCTGCAAAGACAAGAAAAAGAAAGTACGATCAACAATCAACGAAGAAACACGAAAACACCGGGAAGATCCGGCCCGACTGCTCAGCAGTCGACCCGAATCTCGGGGACTGCACCCAGCGGGTGCGCTGACGCGCCCCCACAAGAGAAAGAAGATGGAGTGCTTACTCCGGCTCTCAACCAAGTCTGCGTTCTGCTTGGCCAGCTACTGGATATGGGAGTTGAAGGCGGACGCACGGATGTTGTGGTAGTCCTGCAAGGAAGACGACAAGAAGAGAAAGCAAGTCAGCACTCGAACCTACCTGAAAGTTCTAGGCCGCCTGCTCAGCAGCCGGCCCGGAACTCGGGGACTACACCCAGTGGGTGCGCTGACGCACCCCCACGGAAGATTACAAAGACAAGAATAAAAAACAAAGGCATACCCGAACGGCGGTTCGCGTCCCCACGAACGCCTTCGTGTACTCCTGAAGGGCGGCGCCCTGGGCCTGGAGCAGGGCCCGGACGTCTTGCGCGGCTGTGTTCAAGACGGCCGTGCTGCCCCCAGGCGTCCATTCTGGCGGGGCGCGGCTGGTGGCCACTGTATTAGGGGTGAACGAGCTCGCCGCCCTGGCCTCCTGCGGCCGTGACGCTGAGGCCGCCTTCTCTACACCGCGACGCACCGGGGTACGCACCACCGGGGTCGCCCCCACCACCAGCTCGCTACCAACTGGTGGCGCTTGCGGCACCTCAGGCCGACTGGCCTGAGTGTTGACGGTCGGCATGGGCAGGGTCGCTTCTGCCACCATAACAACGGGCTCGCTCCCTCCCCTCTCCATGACCGGCTGGTCGTCGCCGGCTCCTCTAGTCGGCGCATGGATCTCTGGCGCCGGCGGCGCACCGCGCAGAGGGATGATGAGTTGCGGGGTTCGGCCATGGGTTGCCTCCTCTGCTTGTGCCTTGGCGGCCGCGTCCGCCTGGGCCTTAGCCGCGGCGTCCGCCTGGGCCTTGGCCACTGCGTTGGCCTCCTCCTGCGCTGCCTTGGCCACGTCCACCTTCTCCTTCTCCGCCCTCTCCCGCTCTTCGCGCGCCTCCTGCGCGTTCTGCTTCGTTGCCGCCAGGAGCTCGGCGCACGGGTCTACACGGCGGGTGTTGGTGGAGCGCTCCGCCATCCCGATCACGGACGCGAAGTCAGACCGCTCAAGAGAGAGCGGGGCCCTGTTCAAGACAAGAAGAAACACAAAAGAAGGAGTTAGCAAAAGAAAAGGAAACACAAGGGATAGCAAAAACTTACGAAGACACCATCGGTGGCTGCTTCGTGGCCTTCTGGAACAGGACCGCCTTCACGGCGGCCGTGTTCTTCGATTTCTTCGGCCGACTGCCGAACTGCGGTGGGCCTGCTCGGTGCTTCCGCGCGCCGACTGGTGCGGCCGGCACGGCTGAGGAACTCACGCCCGTCTTGTTGGCACCAGGCGAGCGACGTGGCTCGACCTCCTCCCCGTCGTCGTCCGGCCATTCATCGAGGCCGCCTCCTCCTCCGGAGCCGCCTGCTCCGCCACCGCCGCCTATGACGTCAGCCTCATCCAAGGCGGCCGCCCCCAAGTTGGGGTCGTCTGCATCGCTCACCGGCCTGTCCGGGAGGTACTCATGGTCCTGCTCCAGGGCGTCGGCCGCCGCCTGGGTCGTGGAGATCTGCATCATGACCAACTGATCAGACGGCAAAGCAGAACCCGACAAGTTATAAGGAAAGCGAGTTAGAGACTTACTGCGGGCGGCGGACGCGTGCGAGAATACGACAGCTTGCCGAAGTGCCACTCCTCCTCCGGGAGCTTGCAGTTCGAGATATGGTTCACCAGCAGGGCCACTTCCGTGCTCGGCATCTCTTTGGTGCTCAGTCAGCACGGGTCTCGGCGTCCGCTCATTTGACTGATCATATGAGGCCGGCCTTGAAGAGGGAGCACCCGGCGCACCATGAAGGCGGTCAGAAGATCCGACCCCTGGAGGCCCTCCGACTCCACCATCACCTTGAGCCGGGTGATAGCGGCAGTGGAGGCAGCCGATAGCGCCTTCGGCTTGAAGGTCCAGTTGGTGCGAGGCTCGCCTGGCGGGCCGGCTATATAAGCCGGTAGGTTGATGAAGTCGGCCGTCAGGTGGGCGTTCTTGACATAAAAGTAAGATTTTTGCCACAACTTGACCGATTGTGTCAAGCTGATGGGCGGGAAGTAGTTCCCGGCTCCTGGGCGTCGTACCGCGACGAATGCTCCGCACTGAGCCGGCGTGTCCTTGGCGGCAACCCCAAGCTTGGTGTAGAAGAACTCGCACCAGAGCTCGAGGGTGGGGAGAATGCCGAGGTAGCCTTCGCAGAGCGTAACGAAGGCCGACAGCAGCACCACCGTGTTTGATGTGAGGTGGTGAGGCTTGAGGTGGTAGAATTTGAGGAAGGAGCGGAGAAAGCCGCTAGCCGGCAAGCCGAAGCCACGAAGAAAGTGTGACCGAAAGACGACGCGTTCGCCGTCTTTCGGCACCGGCGTGATTTCTTTCGCCGGCGGGACGCGCACCTCTACATAGCCCGCCTCGGGCAACCGCCGCGTGTTGCGGAGGAATTCGAGGTGATCCTCGTGGACATTGGAGCCGTCCCAGGCGCCGGAGTTCGCCTTGTCACGCGCCATGAGAGCTTGGAGCTTGATGGAGGTGCGGTGCGGCGAAGAGCAAGCGACCCACAGAAGAGCGGCGGCGCTGCGAGAGGAAAAGGGCTCGGCGACGACGAGCTGCGGCGGCGTTTCGGCAGAGAGGCAGGAGCGCCGCATCGGTAAAGAAAGGAAGGAGGAAGAAAGAGATGAAGGGAGAGTAGGTGGCGCGTGCGCTTGCCGCCCCCTCCTCCCCCCTACTTATAGCGCCAGGCGGCGAAGCCGAGGGGTCGAGAATCTGGGGGGCGTGGGATTAACTGCGCCCACGACCCACGCCCCCACATTTGCCACGCGATAGCGGCGTGTAGTTACTGAGCCGCGGAATCCTAACCGTTCGCCTCGGCCGCAACGGATCTGCGCGCGCCGAGGCCCGGTAGTGGCGGGCCCCAGCCTGCAGCGACGTCCCGTCGCGTGCCTGGGCTGGCAGGCCCACCCGACAGGCTGGCGCCACGTGGCGTGCGGGTAGCAGGCGGCCGGCCTGGCACCTGGCCAGCACGCCACCTGGCTCCCGCCTCTACATTTCGAAAACACCAGGCGGCCCGCCTGGTCACGGCCGACTCCTAGCTGTCGGCGCCTCAGAAGATGGACGAAGCATGATTGCCAACCACTCGGAGTAGGAAGCTGCTGAGGCTTCACGCCCTTTCAACCACGGGGCCCCATCAGCTTCGGGGACTACTGTCGGAGTAAATGACCATGGGTAGCCTCATCAGTCTCCCCTGGCATTTCAAGACATCGGGGCCAGCAGCGCCCCTCAAGCATCAAGGGCGAAGTGCCGCCTTCTTGAGGCCTGCTGGTCCAAGCGGCCGGCTCCCGAAGGCTGGCGGACTCCGGGAGGCGGCCTCGAAGAGGGCCGACTCCTAGCAGGCGGCTTCTAGAGAGGCCGGCTCCTAGCAGGCGGCCCCCGTGCCCTCAAAGTTAGCACCCACATTACGATGACGAGACGGGGCGTGGCTACAGTGCAGCCCGCCACCCCCGAATCCAGGGCGGAACGTGGCCAAAGTGCAACGTACTGGACGGACATCCCCCGCCCGGCGCGGCACTGTTACCACATGGCCCATGACGTCACCCATGGCAGAGAAGACCATGCCCCCACGACGGGCTGTCGGTACGGTCCACCAACGATGGTCCCCACCTGTCTGTGAGAAGCCAGAGGGCGGCGAGTCCCGACTAGTCGGCTCAGGGGGAGGCCGAGCCTTGACCAGGCAGCCCTCCCCTCCCTCGAAGTTCGTGAGCCATTAATCAGAAGAGACGGGGAATGGCTACAGTGAACGCCCACGAGGCGGCGAGACTGTAGCCATGCCTTCCCCGACAAAGCAAGCATCATCAGCCGCACGGCTACAGTACTAAGCAGCCGGCAGGACCCGCCAGCGGCGGGCGCGGCCGGTCGACCAAACACGAGACAACCGGCGGGTCCCACCAGACGATGGGCCCCAGCTGCCGGCGGAGAAGCCGGCGACCATAGACACTAACAACCGGGTCCTACACCCGGCCCAATTACCTTTGTACCCCTGGGAGGTAGGCCTATATAAACCCCCTAGGGCATCCATGCAAAGGGTTCAGCCCCTGAGATACTCACACACACCACGTAGAGAGAGGAGAGAGCTAGCCTTGCCCTTCTTCCCCCTCTAGTAAACAGCTCAAGGAGCACTTGTAGCTACTTGTTGATTTAGTGATCATGCGGAGACCCCGCAGAGCAGGACTAGGGGTGTTATCTCCTAGGAGAGCCCCGAACCTGGGTAAAGTGCGCCGGCGTTCGTGTCTACGCCTCATCCCGCTTCCAGGCACCAGCGATGTCTTACTAGTTCCCACCATGATAAGCCATCATTTGGTATATGTCGCGCCAAACCCCCGACACTGCCTTTTGTTGGTTCCTGAAAATTGCTACGTTGATTTTGTTTTGAATTTGCAAGCATGTAGATTAAATCCAAATGTCCAATGATAAGAAAATATTAACCTTTTATCTATAGAAGTGCACACCGAAATATCACCGATTTGCCAAGACAACAGATTTTTGTTATTATTTTGGTTAACCGCATTAGATAATTACGGCTCTTTGGATTAGTCTTCAATCCTAATGCTTTGAAAATGCAAGCAATAGTTCTATATACCTTCTAATCACTGGGGTGCTTGTGTTTTCCTTCCCAGTATTGTTATTATCTTCAATCTTTATCTTCATGCTTCTATTCTGAACCAATAAACTTGAACATCTACAAGAAGCATCTTTCCACGGAGCTTAAATGCCTTTTCCAATACATAGTTAATCAACCGACGAAAGGATTGGGTACTGAGCTTCTTGTACTTGAGGTTTGCTGGCTATGTCGAAACTTGCTTGCTGTCTGAAGTTTAAATTGATGTGCCATGTAGAAACTCTTCAGCAAATGGCAAATGTACAGTACACTGAGAACATGACTGATGAACAGGATGCTATGTCAGGAAGTGAAACGTTGCGGCTTCAAGGAGTGAAGAAATTGGATTGGGGTCAATGGAGTAAATCAAACGAGGATGCAACTCATGTTCATGTTGGTAATCATTCAGACATTTATTAACTCTGTAGCAAATAGTTCACATGGTAGAGCTAGCCGTGGTGCAGAGGCTAGATAGTTTTAGTATTCAGACTTTCAGTTGCTGCTAGCTCTACTCTGCTTTATCCTTTCAAAATGGCAATGTAGCATCTGTGTGATACGTTTACAACATGGAGTCTTCACTGCATATTACCTACCGGAACCGATATGTGTTTGTTGACATAAAATTTTAACCTGAATTTGCTATTCTGGTGGCAAATCCAATAATTTATGTACTGTATTTGCATTTTGCAAGATAATTTGGCTGCCAAAGTGCTACATCGTATCTCACTGGACCTATTGAGTAAGTGGAGTATTTAACAAAAAACTAAAATTTGTGACGAAAACTACCATTTTCTCACTAATCCTTGACTAAAAACTACCAAGTCTGAAAAGAGCCCGATTCGACTCGTTTAAACTCGATTATGATAGACTTGGCCCACACGTCAGTGTCTATCTTCTTGATCCTCCTATATCTCCCTTAAAAAGGCAATCTAGTCCCCATAAGTTTCGCAAAAAAGCAATCGAATCCCTGTTAATTTTGAAAAAAAAAAGAAATGGAGTCCCTTTACGCCGGCCGTGTTTGGTGGCGGCCATAGCACGCATCCGAGCTCGTTCATGGCGCTCTCCGTGGTGGACATGGCCGCCGTCGTCGAGCAGCGCCTCGAGGCCCGTGCTCTAGCGCCGGCCGCGGCCAGCCGTTGCTGGTGTCCGCTCCTCCGTTGGCCGCGCTTTGCTCCTTGCTGCTGGTGCTCTCGGGCGGGCGACGACTGTTGCCTCCGCTGCTGCTCCTTGGGTGGGCGGAGCTAGCTAGCTTCCACGCACCACGGACGGACACAGCCAAAGCTAGCTAGCTCCCGTGCGTACCGCGGCTAGCCGGAGCTAGTTAGCTCACGGACGCAGCCCGAGCTAAGCCACCGTCGATGCATGCCGCCGCTGCTACTTGCGGCCGCCGCTGCTGCATGCCCGCTTATGCTATTTGAAAAAAAACTAGGGACCTGATTGCTTTTTTAGTCCGCTTATATGTGTGTCAAACTAGTCGGAAACGCGTTTAAACGAGTCAAATCGGGCTCTTTTCAGACTTGATAATTTTTAGTCAAGGATTAGTGAGAAAATAGTTGTTTTTGGCACAAATTTGTAAAGTGATAGTTTGTAGGCATGGTTTCATGAATTGTGGTAGTTTTTTTGTTAAATACTCGAGTAAGTGGTAATTGTTCATTTATATACCATTCAGATTTCTATATGCACTGTTCATAGATTCCTTGCATTGTTCAGTTACCATTTTTCGTAAAGGTCATACTTACTGGACCATGGCACACCCTTCCAATGCAGGTTGCTTCCATGACCATACTTCAAATATGGGTATATTAGTTTGCCTCTCATCATCAACTTTGGACCCTCTTTATGTGGGTTTTTTCTTTCAAAGCGTACTTGTATAAAATAAACTGTATTGGTTTTCAGTTTATATCTGTCCATGGTTTTGCTCACATCACAAATTTTGACAGCTAGACAGTTCCCGAGTTCGGTCCAACCGAAACACTGCATTTATCTTTCTCCACGAGTATGGCGGAATCCAACATCCATTCAACCTCTAAATTGGGGCTCCATGGCTACCAACCGATGGAGTAAGACTGGAGACCACCCTCTCCTCCTCCAATTTGGAGCTCCATGGCCGCCATTCAACAGGCGCACTCACCACCTCACCTAGGAGAGCACA
Organism: Aegilops tauschii subsp. strangulata; assembly: GCF_002575655.3. Taxonomy (NCBI): domain Eukaryota; kingdom Viridiplantae; phylum Streptophyta; class Magnoliopsida; order Poales; family Poaceae; genus Aegilops; species Aegilops tauschii. The sequence goes on from NC_053035.3 coordinate 433,647,115, forward strand.
GGCGCCAACATCGCCCACGACCAGCCCCATGTTCGGTCAACAAGCTGTAGTTCAATTAGGTTTGTTGCTCCTCTTACATGCAGAGCCTGGGAAGATCATGGTCTTCTCTCATTCTCTTGTGAACAATATATACACTGTAGGTATGCGAGAAGAAATATTGTATTGCTTGGAAAAATATATGCGAAATTAGGAGGCATCAATTTGACCATGTTTACAAGCTATTAGATGTGCATTTTTAAGATGCGGTAGTCATACTTTGTACTGGAAGTTGACTTATAATTCTAAAAATTTGCTGAGCAATGTATCAACAGAATGCAGCTGCAACTTGAATTTTTTATGTCAATTGGACTTTAGATGAAGAACACATCTGTTTCTAGAATGTTGACCTGTTTCTGTATGCAAAATGAACTATTGTACTTTCTAAAACTAAATATGTGCAATGGTTGCTGACAAGGAATTTTTGCTTAATGCCTTTCTATTTTCTCTCTCATTTGAACCATAATGAAGATGATACGGTTAAATTATTTGAGGTGACTCATCCTGGCTTATTTTCTCATTGTCATATAAAGTGCCAAATATCAATATTCTACATTAATTTGCTGCCAATATTTTACAAATTAGCTTCAGTTATTTATTGTTGTGCATCTTTTTTTTCTTGAGATGCTTCTATATATATTTGCTTCCCACGACCCTTTTGTTGGTTACTTAATAATAATTGACATGTTTGTTTCTATACCTCACTCTCTCTTGGTGTTCCTGTTTTCTGTAGAATCAGTGTGGTATATTTCATAGTTGATGCAGTTCTGCCGTTGTAGGTGTGCTTTTCTCGTACAGGGAGGAGAGTTCTATTTTTTAGAACATACAGTAAGGATAGTTCAGCAGAAACTTTCACAAAGTAATAGTGATGTATTGGCTATGCCCGTGATATTGTTCTAACTTTCAGGAAGTTGTATCGAGGAACGTGTTTCTTGATGAAGGATCAAGGCAGATAGTTGAAGTAGAACATGCAAAAGTATGGAAATTCGTGGGCAGTCTGCTGCTTCTTTTAGGGGAGGTGATGGTGGTTCCCTTTATTGGTATCAAATAATAGTTACACTGTTTATGATATTACATTGAGAAAAGCTCAGGGTTCATTGGCCCAATTACAGTGGTTTTTACCGTAAAAACAAAAGCTAGCTAGCTCTTGTGTCATCTCATTCAGTTCTCTTGCATGGTGCTTGCATTTGATCTTCCAATTTGATTTACAATTTAAGCATTAGTTTGTGAAGCCGATAGATTGATGAAGCGCACAGTGGTCGAGGGAGAGACACGATGCGAGAGAGAAACTTTAGCGCTTGTTTCGACGCACATTCATTCCTCGCCCTTTCTCTTCAGCGAAGCACATACCTATACGTACTCTAATCTAAGCATCACAGAAGTGAATTATAACTTCGAAACTGTTTAAAAAAATCTATAGGAATAAACCGTTAGTATTTGATTGAATAACTTTGAACCAGTTACTATTTTTAAAATAGGATGCCGTGTTGAAATAGAAGGCGGCAGTCTCCATCCATGTTTTCTCCGGGTCCTGTTTTCTCCCGTTACATCGCACGGGCATTTGTGCTAGTACTTAAATAAATTATAAAGAATTGATTTCTAGAAGATAACATCAACATTATTATGGAGTGGACGGGGGCATTTGCCCCCCTCCACTCCGCATCATATAATCACATATAGATGGTTCGTTCCTGAATGGCCAACTGCATGTGACTACTCTTCCCGGCGGCGTGAAAAACCTCAACTAGCCTTCTATGGTGGTGGTCTTAGACAGCTGCACCCACGTTGGCACGCTGACGAGGACAGTGACAAAGGTTTCCGAGCAGCCCTCGGAGACATACAAGGTGTCTGTCACGGCGCCGGACGCTGTCAAGGTGGCCATGACTCCAGCGACGCTCGTGTTCAAGCAGCAGAAGGAGAAGATGAGCTACATAGTCTAGTTTTGCGGCCAGTGCCAACCCATAGGGCGAGCCTACAGGGCGGCCACCCCGGGCCATGAGAGGATGAGGGCCCCAAACACTGAATTATACTATTATACGCACCATGCTATTGTCCATTAGGTCAAAAGAGATAGCAACTAATCAAGGGGTACTCCTTGCGGGAGCCCCGCAAAGGTCACTTTTGGTGAGCAGATAGCGCATTAAGTGGCACACTCTCAGCCGTCGCTATGTGTCGCATGTTGCGCGCTCCCTCAAGATTATTTTTTTCTCTATGCGTTTTTGGGTTTTAGATCGGTTTTTGCCCGGTTTCCCCTAGGTTTTGGAAAAAATTGCATGGAAAATACATTTTATATTTTTTTGGCTTCCGCAAGAGACACAAATTTGCTTCTCGTGGAGGCACAACTGTGCCTCTCGAAAAAAGGAACAGAACACCTTTTTCTTCTTCCACGAGAGGCACATATTTGCTTCTCGTGGAGGCACATATTTTCTTTCATGAGAGGCACAACTGTGCCTCTCGGAAAGGGAATGAAACTTGCTTTTTTTTTCTTCCATGAGAGACATAGATTTTCTTCTCGTGGAGGCACAAGTTTGCTTCCATGAGAGGCACAACTGTGCCTCTTAGAAAGGGGGAAAACTCGTTTTTTTCTTCTGCGTGAGGCATAAATTTGCTTCTCTGGGAGGTACAAGTTAATTTTCACAAGAGGGCGTAGATGTGCCTCTCGGAAAGGGGAAAACATTTTTTCCTTTCGCAAGAGGAACAGATTTGTTTCTCGTGGAGACAAAGATTTGCTTCTGCAAGAGGCAGATGTGCCTCTCAAAAAGGGAAAATGTGGAGGGAGTGGGAATCGTGCTTTTGGCTCGGGTTTTCTTTCTTCAAGTTTTTTTCGTGAAAAAAGTTCGTCGAAGCCTATTAACATAAGATCTAGTTTCAAAGATATGGACGCAAGAAATCCAACGGTGGTCGCAATTTGGACGCACGATTTAAGAGACAAAAACATTTTGAATAAATGATCTATGAGAGAAGGAAAAAATCTCAGGTTCCGGCAGGTGGCATACATACAGTTCGCTACTTGTCACAACCTAAGAAGGTGGGGGTGACATTTGCAAGGGGTACCCACTTAATTAGTGATTTGGGTCAAAATATCATAGAATATGTGGGGGAAACAAAATTCTAAATTTGAATGAGCAAAGTCCACAAACCATTAGCATGTACTATGTATAAAAAAACAACTAGTGACATTAAGTGTAGTTAGGCTCTGATGGACGTTAATTATAATGAGCATTGTGTTACGTAGATTTATATGTGCAATTCTATGCACAACTTTCGATTTGAAAGACTGATACCTACACTAGATAAATCCAAACACATTATGCACAAATAGAATTGACGTCATTTTTATTTTTCCACAAGTGATTACTATAAGCAATGCTACTTCAGTATCAAGTATCAAGTAAAGAGGATGCACATATTGTCAATTTATAATTGAGCTTAATTTGCAAAATCTGGTTGCCAACTACTCAATCTATACTCTATAAATTTCTACAAATATACTTACCTAAAAATACACTAGAATCCACTTTTAAGATTTTTGTTAGACAATATGCTTTAGGAAGCTCTATCATGATATTTAATGATATTAAAATAAACATAGGTGCACACACCCGCACAGATATATCTATATATGTATATACTATATAATTTATGCAAATCATCAAATATGAACCAAAATGAACTTTTGTTAAGAGATATAACTTAAATTTAGCATATCTTTTACCGATGTACGTTACAACCGTATGACAAGGAATACAATATTTAATTTTTAGCAATATTGTTGTGTGATTAACTATGCCAACTAAGTGTAGAACATCATACTCTTTTAGGTTGTAGTTTCATGAAATGATATGTTTAGATGAATATAAAACTTTAATATAATATTTTTATTTTGCCCGGGGGTCCATAATATGTTATTACCGGCCCTGCCTGCAGTGACGTGGTGAAGCCGGTCGGGGCATGGGAATTCGGGAATATCACTGAGAAATCAATGAACACATCGTGGTGAACCTTGTGGCATTCATGTGGAGGAAACGATCATGTTCTAGATCCATTTTTCCACTTCTCCAAATGTTGTTCATGTTCTCCGAAGTTTGGGTACATTCCATTGGATCTATGTTCATGTGCTGATCCTCAATGGAAACTTGAATTTCAATTCATTTGTTTACCATGTTCCACATCCTTTCTCTTTTATGCTCTAAATAAAGTTGTAATGATTCAGAGCCATTTCTCCTAAATGATCAAAATTAAAATGCTCTAGAGTTTAGATCATTTGGTTATCATCATTCATAAAATTATTTCAAGAGGTAGGGTAATGTTCATTATTTGATTCATATGCCCTTCTGGCTTTTTATTTGAATAAATTATACTAAATGCACATGACGGATTGGAAGTTCATAGAATGCAAACTAGTAGGGTGTAATGTTGGATTTAAGTGCAAAATTGTTTGATTGCAACCTTGTCTACAAGGGTCACTCAGACCACTCAATGAATCACACGCCAGTAATCCCATGATCACTGTCATATATATAAAAGTGGAAATCTCTTGTAATGCACGGGTATTATACGGAGCAGAGCATTATCATGTACATGCCCATTGATGCGTCCATGACATTTTGTCCGTCTGCCTACTCATATGATACTGCTAAAGTGTGTGTTGATCTAAAAGTGACCGTTCCTACGCGTCTACTTCATGCGTTTATTTTTTATGCTTCTCCTATTTGTTTTTCTTTTCCCTCTCGGTGATTTATTTTCAAACTAGGCAAAAATCTTGCCATTTTCATTAAATTGTCCGGACCTAAACGGATGTTTAGAGGATGTTGTACTGACCAGTCCGCGGACGGATACCATGTCCGATTTAGAGGTCGGTGTTGGTAAACTAGCCAGCCGTGTTTGAGCAACCGCACCTAGCGACCACTATATGTTTCCGTGTACTCTCCTGATGTTGGCCTCTATGATTGTTTCGATGTGTGTTCGTGGGTTGCAATCCTGGTAAGCGATTACAAAAGGGGGTTATTATGTTCAGTTACAAAAAATATTAAAAAAAGAGAAAACTAAAACAGAAATTTGCATGGATCTCCGTGCAAGATTTCGTGAATGTAGCATTGACTAAGGCATAACTAAGTCTTGGTAGACCAGAATTTTAGCAAAACCATATCGAAAGTGCGGTTAACACCAAAACATATCTCCAATGTTTTGGTTTGAATAAGTTTGATAGAAGAAAATATCAACATACATAACTGAAGACACGTCTGAGGAAGGTTCCGCACAACTTCCGCTTAAACATGCAAAGTGTGAAGGGGTGGAGCGACTCTAAGTGCACACCGGATGAGGATGGTTGTCACGTTCTAGAAGTAGTCGGGCATGCCCAAAACGGAAATCGCTATCTGCAGGAAGCATATGGCGGAGCCATTTGGCACGTACGGTTGGCCAGGTTCATGCATGCATGCATGTCTGGGTTGCTTTTGTCGTTCCGCTATTTAAGTGCCCCTTCTTCCTTGAATCGCAGTTCACCGTCACCCTCGACTCCCTCCCCGCCCTCGTCAAGGACATGGCGTGCGCTGGAGGGGACGGTGTCCATCCCGGTCAAGGACAACAACATCGCCGCCGATAAGACCACCCTATGAGCCCGCCTCCAGGACGCCATCTGTCGCCAGTCCTTCGACACCCCGCTCTACGTAAGTGCCTCCCTCATCCTCCTCCCTTTGATCCATGCAGACCCTCCTATACTGATTGCCCCTACTTCACAGCTCACCGTCACTCTCGACTCCCTCCTCGCCCTCGTCGAGGACGAGCTTGGAATCTTTAGTAGATGCGAAGAGATGACAAATCATCGAGAAAACGCTGGACCAGACCCAGGGGTTGAAGTCCATTGATCAACCCACGCTGAGGAGGAGGCCATAGCCACCTCCCCTCTTAATCAATGGTTTATTAGGAGTGGAATGCACTCACTTACTAAAACACGTTTTCTCGCTAGTCATGTTGAAAATTTTGGCATCTCCGAGTGCAAAAGTTTTGCTGATGCCTAATGCATATGTTGGTTTTCCTACTCCGCCCCGAAGATGGCGAGGCCCATGACAACGTCATATAATGTGGATTATCTTCGCCTGCGAGCAGCATGGAGAGGATATTGACATCGTTGCCTACCATGCGTTGATGCCCGCGACTATGGTCATCAAAGAAAGATAATTGTTGCTACAAGTTCGGTCATGGTCAAAGGTGGCACGTAAGTGTTGTTCGTGGTCATGCTAATTTTTGAAGTATCCAGTTCAAGTTCATTTGTCAAATCTCTATTATCTACTTGATGTGTATTACCTTTTTATATATAAAAAGAATTTTTATTATCTCAAAATGTGGCATCAGGCTGATACAAAACATTATGACTAACTTGCGGTCTCTGCATAACTAGGATGCACCCAACCAAACGCCGAAAGTCTGATGAAAGGAAATTAACAAAACCGACAAATTTTCAATGGTAGTCCTATAAACCGACACGATGCCTATGTCGAAAGTGGTAGTGGATCGATCCAGAGGCTATGCTGCCATCCATGTTCGAAAAAAAACCTCCGTAGTCGTCTGCTTCAACCGCGTACACACTGCCTTGAACAGCGGTTGGTGTTCCGATCGTTGTAGCGTAGACTAGTACGAAGCGAATGTATACAATGAAAAATTACCTGCAAAGGAGAAGCTTTTTTGGCACTCGACACGAATGTAGCGTGAAGCCGTTTTTTGTATGTAACTTGAAGCCATGCATTGCAACGCCACGCTTGAATTTAACACGAATTAGTTACATGGTCGTCACTGCAAGTGGGGCGGCTGCAAGCAAGTTGGCACGTACGCCTTTCGTTTCGCCGTCGAGGAATTAAATGGCAGGTACGTGCTTTATCCTACCCTATATATCGTTTGGGAAATAGTAGCACTAGCGAGGAAGGTCTCAGCCCTTGTGTTGTGCAATCTTCACTGTTACTAAGGCTGGTCATAGTGGAGAGTAACTTATACTAGTATCATGCTTATGACACTAGTCTAAGTTACTATCTTCATAGTGCAAACGAACATAGTAGTAGTGTCATAGATTGCTTCATTTATTAGCTCATAGACTCATTTTGCCTCAGAAAGTGCTATGTTACAGTAACATATTATGTTACCGCAAACACCTCTTTCCTCATTAAATACTTGTCATATAAGCAAAATTGTCTTGGAATGTGTTAAGTTACTACCTAAGTTACCCCACTATGGCTAGCCTAAGGCTAGTCATAGTGGGAGTAACATAAGTAGTAACATAGATGCCATATAAGCAAAAATGATGAGGTGGCAAGTAGTTAATGAGGAGAGAGTCAAATAGAGTAACATAGTATGTTACCATCACATAGCGCTTACCAATGTAAAATGTGTCTACAAAGTAATAAACTCATCTATGTTACCACACATATGACACTACCCACTATGAAGATAGTAACATAGACTAGTAGCCTATGCATTCTACTAGTCTAAGTTACTAGGAGCTGCAGCAGCATGCGAGCATGCATGCCAGAGAGAGTCCGTTGCTTCCGGTTTGTGCCTCGTTCGTTATCGCTCTTCACCGTTACTCTTTCCATCATGTGATAACTGTTAGAATTATTGTATAGGGATAGGAGAGGTGTTTAAACTTCTATCTCTTCTTCTCCCTTATCTTCCGTAACGACCTCCTGGTCGATCTCCTCCTCACGATCTCTCTCTCTCTCTCTCGATCTCTCTATAACGTGTGCATCAAGGCTTTGCCTCAATATATACAATACGGCCCGAGACAAAGGGTTCTACGCTTCCCAAACTATTTCACATGGTAACAGAGCCTCTTCCTCATCAGATTGAAAGAGATCGCATCTAGCTACCTTCGCGACCGAGCCATGTCTACCACCTCCGCCGCCATGTCGCCCAACATCATGGGCGCGATCACCACCACCTCCTCCGCCTCCACCTTTGCTTCCTCATCCACAGCCACCAATTCTTTTCTCGGATCTCCACCACACGAGAAGCTGACAAGGGGGAACTTCCTGCTTTGGAACGCCATCGTGCTTCCCCAGATCAAGGGTGCCCAGATGGAGCACCACCTCGACGCAACGAGCCCGCCACCGTCGGCCACTCTCACCATCACCAAGGATGGCAAAGAAGAGCAAGTCGTCAACTTCGCCCGCAATCTCTGGTATGCCCAACAACAACAACTTCAAGGGTTCTTGATGGGTTCCTTTTCCCGCGAGATTCTTTCCCAGGTGGCCACGATCCAGACGCCGGCCGCGGTGTGGCGCGCCATCAACGACATGTTCGCCGCTCAGAGTCAAGCGCAGGCGATCAACACCCACATTGAGCTCACCAACCTTAAAAAAGGTAACATGTCCATGGCAGAGTACCTCGGCAAGATCAAAACCCTCACCGATGAAGTCGCGTGCACAGCGTCGGCGCTCTCCGATCCGGAGATCGTCTCCAAGATTCTTGCTGGCCTTGACATGGAATATAATCATGTCGTCTCTGCTCTTGCTGCACGGGTAGAACCGATCACGGTTCCGGAGTTGCACAGTCAGCTCCTCAGTTTTGATGCCCGCCTCACCCTCCTCCACGGCGGCGATCTCCGGCAATCATCTGCATACTCCGCTTCACGGGGTCGCGGCCGTGGCCGTGGTCACCAGGGCGACAACCGTGGCGGTGGTCGCGGACGTGGCGCGTCTTCGGGCGATGGCGCCCGCTCTGGTGGCACATACGGCCACAACACCGAGGGCGGCGGCTACGGCAACAACCATGGGGGTGGCGGCTTCAACTCCAACACTGGCCGCCGCCCCTCCTCCTCACATGGCCGCCCTCGCTGTCAGCTCTGCAAGAAGGCCGGTCATGAGGTCATCGACTGTTGGCATCGGTATGATGAAAATTTCGTCCCGGATGCTCGTTTGGTTGTAGCCGCTATGTGCGAGCAAGGCGGGGACGGCGTCTGGTATGTTGACTCCGGTGCTACGGACCACGTCACCAATGAGCTAGAGCAACTTGCCCTTCGCGAGACGTACCATGGCACCGATCAGATCCACACCACCATTGGTAAAGGTATGGATATTTGTCACATTGGTCAAGTTTCGCTTAATTCCCCTAATCTTCAACGTGATATAGTTCTTAAGGATGTTCTTCATGTTCCTCAAGCTGACAAAAACATTGCCTCTATGTCTCGTTTAGCCACCGATAACAATGTTTTCTTTGAGACTCACCCTCGCTATTTTTTCATTAAGGATCGGGCAACGAGGGCACTTCTCTATCGCGGTAGATGCATTGGCGGCCTCTACCCCATCTCATCCGGAGCACTTAGCAACAAGCATCGTCGAGTCTACTCCGTCATCAAGCCCTCTTTGGCGAGGTGGCATCAAAGATTAGGTCATCCCTCATCAGTCATAGTTAGGCAAGTAGTCAATAAAGACAATCTTCCTTTGTCACTTAGTTCAAATAATGAGTCTGTCTGTGAAGCATGTCAATGTGCCAAGAGCCATCAGCTTCCTTATCCTAAGTCTACTAGTGTCTCTCATGCTCCCTTACAATTGATTTTCAGTGATGTATGGGGTCATGCCCGAGATTCATTTGGTCGGAAAAAAATACTATGTTAGCTTCATTGATGATTACAGCAAGTTTACATGGATTTATTTGCTCAAGTATAAATCTGAAGTTTTTTCCATCTTCCAAGAATTTCAGAAACTTGTTGAGAGACACTTTGATAGGAAAATTATATCGGTCCAAAGTGACTGGGGAGGGGAGTATGAAAAACTCAACTCCTTTTTCCGTAGCATTGGGATCACTCATTATGTGCCTTGTCCTCATGCTCATCAGCAGAACGGCTTTGCTGAACGCAAACACCGTCATATTGTTGAAGTTGGTCTCTCTCTCTTTTAGCTCATGCGTCCATGCCTCTCAAGTATTGGGATGAGGCCTTTATCACAGCCACATATCTTATCAATCGCCTCCCCAGCAAGGTTATTGGCAACTCTACCCCTTTAGAACGATTGTATAATCAAAAGCCAGATTACAATTATCTCAAAAAAACTGGGTGTGCTTGTTACCCCAACTTACGTCCATACAATCATCACAAACTCGAGTTCCATTCCACACAGTGTGTTTTTCTTGGATACAGTAATCTTCATAAAGGATACAAATGTCTTGAACCATCTACCGGATGCATCTATATCTCTCGTGATGTTATCTTTGATGAGACACTATTTCCTTTTTCCAAACTTCATCCCAATGCGGGCGCTTTGCTTCGTGCAGAAATCGCACTTCTATCAGACTCTACTACACATCCTGATCACGGGGGTGAATTAACTGATCATGATCATGTGCAAAAATCCACAGAAAATTGTGTTTCTAATGCCTTTTGTGCAGATTCTACTTGTCATTTTATGCGCACACAGGACAAACCAGAAACGGTCTCCGATGCTGATCCTGCTGCCAGCGCGCGATCCCAGACGGATTTGCGGCAGACTACAGGCACGCGATCCCGCGCAGATTCGCCCCTGCGCCCCCTGGTGGCCGATAGCGCAGCCGACCGGGTGGGCCGCACCAGTCCAGGCGCGTCGCGCCAACCTTCTCTTGCGCGCCCCGAGACGCCCATCGAGCGAGGCGTGCGGGGGGGGAGCGAGTCCCTGGCCGCCACATCGCCTGGGGACCCAGCGGCCGATCCTGTCGATCCTGCTGCGACAACGCGGGACCCACTGGGTGGTTCTGATTCGTCGGTCGGTTCTGGCTGCACGTCAGACGAGGAGCAGCACCAGCAGCGCCAATCTTCCTTGGATCAGGAGCCCGATCAGCCTGGATCTTCTGTGCACAACGCTGAAGCAGCAAGATCTCCTGCGCCACAATCAACATCAACTGTTTCTCTGGCTCCTTCACCTCCTCGTCGACACACCAGGTCTCGGTCTGGTATTGTCAAGGAAAAACAATACAATGATGGTACAATAAAGTATAATCCGACTAAGCGTGCTTTTCTTGCCACTACTGGCGAACCTATTAATCTGCATGATGCTCTTGCTAACAAGGATTGGAAGGAAGCCATGGATAATGAATATAATGCACTTATAAAAAATCAGACTTGGCATCTAGTACCACCGCAACGTGGTGCTAATATAATTGATTGTAAGTGGGTATACAAAATTAAAAGAAAATCTGATGGAAGTATAGACAGAAACAAGGCAAGGTTGGTTGCAAAGGGCTTCAAGCAAAGGTTTGGAATTGATTATGATGATCCCTTTAGTCCCGTGGTTAAAGCAACTACTATTCGTCTTGTTTTGTCCATTGCTGTTTCCAGAGGTTGGAGCTTAAGACAGCTAGATGTTCCGGATTGTGTTTCTTCATGGTGTTCTTGAGAAAGAAGTGTTCATGCGGCAACCACCAGGTTATGAAAATCACAGCACACCACATTATGTATGTAAGTTGGACAAAGCCTTATATGGCCTGAAGCAAGCTCCAAGAGCATGGTATTCTAGGTTGAGCATGCTGCTACAACATCTTGGGTTTACATCATCCAAGACAGATACATCCTTGTTCTTTTATAGCAAAGGCAATATCACTGTTTTTGTGCTTGTTTATGTTGATGATATAATTGTTGCTAGTTCAAGTCAAGAGGCCACTGCTTGTTTGCTTAAGGATTTAAAGCTTGAATTTGCTCTCAAGGATCTAGGTGACTTCACTATTTTCTTGGCATAGAGGTAAAGCAAATCAGAGATGGCATACTTCTATCACAAGAGAAATATACAGCTGATGTTCTAAAGGGGGTGGGATTGGAGAATTGCAAACTAGTCAGTACACCAATTTCCACTTCAGAAAAGCTTACAGTTGACAGTGGAGAAGCTCTTGGTCCAGAGGATGCAACAAATTATAGGAGTGTTGTAGGTGCTTTGCAGTATTTGACCCTTACACGTCCTGATATCTCTTACTCAGTAAACAAGGTAGTCAATATTTGCATGCTCCTAGAACTACTCATTGGACAACAGTTAAAAGAATTCTAAGGTATCTTCAGTATTCTCAAGGGCTTGGACTTCAGATTGTCAAGTCCTCTTCCTTGCTTGTTACTGCATATTCTGATGCGGACTGGGTAGGGTGTACTGATGATAGGAGATCTACTGGTGGTTTTGCCGTGTTTCTGGGATCTAATCTTGTGTCATGGAGTGCAAGAAAGCAAGCTACTGTTTCAAGATCAAGTACAGAGGCTAAATATAAGTCGTTGGCAAATGCTACAGCTGAAGTGATGTGGATACAAACATTACTCTATGAGCTTGGAATTAAAGCTCCAAAGGCTGCACGGTTATGGTGTGACAATATTGGTGCAACTTACCTTTCAGCAAATCCTATTTTTCATGCACGAACAAAACACATTGAAGTGGATTTTCATTTTGTCAGAGAAAGAGTAGCTCGAAAGCTGCTTGAGATTCGGTTTATTCCCATAGGGGATCAACTTGCTGATGGGTTCACTAAACCCTTGACCGAGAGAAGACTAGACGAGTTCAAGTACAATCACAACCTTAGTAAGGCTTGAGGTTTACATTGAGGGGGGGTGTTAGAATTATTGTATAGGGATATGAGAGGTGTTTAAACTTCTATCTCTTCTTCTCCCTTATCTTCTATAACGACCTCCTGGTCGATCTCCTCCTCACGATCGATCTCTCTCTCTCTCTCGATCTCTCTGTAACGTGTGCATCAAGGCTTTGCCTCAATATATACAATGCGGCCCGAGACAAAGGGTTCTACGCTTTCCAAACTATTTCACAATAACGACTCGACTATATCAATCTCGATCGACTCAACATCGACGGCCGCCGCAGATTTTACCGCAGCGCACCGTGATCCATTCCCTCACTCACACAGCAGATCAATCCGACGAACATCTTCACTCACAGCTTCCGGTCAATCTGCTCTCACTCCCACTCGCGTAAGATGGCGGCAAGCACTCAGGTATGTATATGTACAGGTGCAGCGCACAGTCGATCAAGTAACTTGCATGCAGCTAGGTGTGTAGCACACCATGAGCCCAGTTAGCTCATTTGCATCGTGCACTTGTGTGCTGCTTGTATATATCAGGACGTGAACATGGACGGCAGCCTCGCCGGCTGCGCACCGTTCGGCTCGAGCACGACGACGCTGTCCGTGCACAATGAGGAGGAGACGGCCATCACTGTGGCCGTGGGTGGCAACGAGCCCAGCGGCCGGTACATCCTGGTGGCGGGGCGCGCCGAGGAGAAGGACGGCGTGCGCAAGCCGATCCCGGCGGGCGTCCTGAAGCCTGCGATCACGTTAGTGTAGTGCGTACCAATCGTGAGGATCTTGCCTTCCTAAATTTTGGTTTGCCTTCCTACATAATCTTTTTGCTTTGGACCCTAAAAGGATCTTTGTTTGTTTTCGATTAAATTTATTTTAATTTTGCTAAAGCACATCTAGATGTGCCATAAGTATTGCACATCTATGTCCTATATTATTGATCTTATGTTGAGATTCGTGTGAATATTTTTTTCTTTTCCTCTTTATACTTGATTCACTCATTTAGATGTACAATAACTATAGCACATCTAGATGTGAGTAGGGTGTTTTGGTGCCCAGGCTCATCTGCACCCGGTTAGAAAAAAATCATAAAAAACTCAAAACAAATTCAAAAAATTCCAAATAAAATTTGTGTGGTAGACAATTTGATGCGTGAGGCCCGTCCAAATTTCAAGTCATTTGGACATATGAGCAGCTCTCAGCAAAAAAGACAAATCGGGTCAAAACAGTATATGAACAGTAAACATTTTTACAGACTCCCAATTTGTGTTTTTTGCTGAGAGCTACTCATATGTCCAAATGATTTGAAATTTGGAGCGGGCCTCATGCATCAAATTGTCTACCACACAAATTTTATTTGAATTTTTTTGAATTTTTCTAGTATTTGTTTTGATTTTTCCGTCGGCGCGGGTGCAGATGAGCTCGGGTGCAGAAATGGATTTTCAATCTAGATGTGCCCTAGACAGACCCAAATTATTTCTATGGCAACTAAAAATTGTTTTCATACGGTCAGAGTTTTCTTGTTTGGATCAGACTGGGGAGTGCGTTTGCATGGAAACCGGAGATTGCTCCGTCTTGTTATATTTTGGTCTTCTAGTTAGAATATGCGTCCCCCGCAAATAAAAATTAGTTGGAATTGACTGTTCAAAAAATATACAATTAAATATGACCATTTTCGAACAAACAAAAATAGAAGTTGCATCGGTATATTTTATTTACGTAGACAAAATATGTTTCATACGACCAGAAATATTGTGATTATATCTAAAAAGTGCTTCAAAAAAATATTTCCATCAAACATTGCTTAGAAAATATTAGAACTTGTTTTTAGACAAACAAGGAGGAGCTCCCCGGCTCCATTTAAAAAATGAAGGGACCGCCTAGAACTCAGCTGACTGAGACATAGTTTGGTCTCAATCAGATATGTCATCTGATGTGGTGCCTTTTTTTTTCGTGCCAATCTTGGACTTTTTTTTAGATGAACTAGGGATTTATTCAATGTTCAAAACCGAAGGAATACAAGCAATGTCAGTTGGGTTCCCTAGCCACAAATGCCGACCTACATGGAGGGATGAAGTTGCCTTAGCTAAGACATGTGCTTCACGGTTTGCCTCCCTATTCTCAAAAAGGAAAGTAACTTTTACAAAGTCTTTCTTTCTATCACCTATTTCATTCAAAACTAAAGCAAAAGAAGATAGTGTAGCTCCATTGATGTCTGAAATAACTTGCATGCAGTCCGAAGCTATCACCATATGTGACAAGTTGAGATTTTGGGCCAGTGCAAGTGCTTCATTGCGTGCTTGGGCTTCTAGACTTGGGGCATCAACCAAGCCGTCGAAGATGAAAAAGTGAATGAAGATGAAAAAAAAAACTGCAGCATCATCTTTGTTGCAAATTTCTGCAACATAAACTCTGTTACAAATGATGCGGCCGTTGGACGCCATATGCCAGCCAGATCTAATGGCTCGCGACCCGGCCGATCTTTTAAAAACATCAGCCGGCAGACACGTAGCACGCCTCATAAATAAAAGTATCCCTCATGCGCCAGGAAAAAATAGATGCTCTATTTTTTTGAGAGAGAGGCCATCAAGGCTAGCTTTATTAACTTAAACAACAATTACATCATTTGCCAGGAGAGAAAGGATCCAGCCTGGAGGGTCATCAACCCATTTAAAAGAAAGCTTATTAAAATAACTAACTATAGCTGCTAGTTATTATCATGAGCAACTTTAACATGGTCCCTCTTAGCCTCTCTTTTCACATAATATAGTTAGTATCGCTTTATTGCAAAGTGGGGGAACACATTACATAACATGAACACCACAGTGGCGATACAATGAACTCGCCTACAGGGATCACCTCAAGAAGCAAGCAAAAAAACACCTATATAGTCTTTTTCCTAAACACAACCATAAAAGGTTTATCCTTTACAGTCAGCCATGTCTTGTCCTTGTAAACATGCAAACCTAGGTCTCTGCATGGCCCCTTGCCAACACATGAAATTATCTTATATCCCGAGAGATCCGTCCCGGAACACCCCAAATGATCTTAGGCCCTCTTCACTGCCGGCAGCCATGTGTTTAGGCTCTCCTGATGACGACTCCGGCACCTGTTCGGTAAGGTGCCAATCTAGCCTTTCGGAGCAAAAGCTTCTCAAGTCGTGAAACTCGATCCATATGTCACTCGAAAGGCGGATCCATATGTCACTCGAAAGGCGGATCGGCTCAGTGGTAGAAGCGTGTTCTGCCAACGGCATGAATCGCATGGGCGTGTCGAGGAGAGTCGTCTCGCTGCGCTCCTCGACCACAAAATGTAGGCACCGTAGACCGGTTGGGATGGCTTTGAGGCCGCCACCGCTTGCAGGTTTGGCTGGGAGGATGTAGTAATTTGACTTGCTATTTAGCTCGTTGCCTTCTGTGTCATAGACCAGTTGGGTGGCGTTGTTGGCAGAGCAAGGCAGGATGGCGATAGCGAAGAGACGGAGGAGGAAGAACATATTCAAGGGGCAACTCTTTGGTAAGTTGCAAGTGCTAGTTTCCCTAGTTTGAGGCATCTCCATCTTGAGCTGTCATTGCAAATAACATGACGTAAGAATGGTAGCACTAGCACCACAGGCAAGAAAAAAATGAGTAGGACACCGACATAGAAGAATGAACAACAATCAACAGTTAGGACAGGGCGGTATGCCATCTAGTTCTTCAAATGAGCGTCTTCGAAGCACCAAGTTTAATCTGCATAAGATCAGTACATGTTCTTCATACTGTATGCAGAATACAGCACATTCTTGACTCGTGCCAGAAGCATTTCCTGTTGCAATACAATGGACTTGCGCACAGATCAACACCAGAAACAAGCAAAAGCTAAAAACACCTATAACCTCTCTTTCCTGAAGACAACCATAAAAGGCTTATTGCTCACGGTCAGCCACGTCTTGTTCTTAGTAGCATGCAAACCTACATCTTTGCATGGTCCCTTGTCAACACATGAAACTATCTTATATCCCAAGAGACCTGTGCCATGCTTCTCAACCCGGAACACCGGAAACGATCTTAGGCCCTCTTCACTGCCGGCGGCCACGTGTTTAGGCTCTCCTGATGACGAATCCGGTACCTGATTGGTAAGGTGCCAATCTAGCCTTTCAGAGCAAAAGCTATCAAAATCATGGAACTCGATCCAGATGTCGCTCGACAGGCGAATCGGCTCGCTGGCTGAAGCGTGTTCTGGTAGTGGCGTGAATCGCTAGGCGGTGCCGAAGACAGCCTCGTTGCGCTCCTGGAACACGAAGTGCAGACACCGCAGGCCAGTAGGCAAAGCTCTGAGGCCCCCGCCGGTCGCACGTTTAGCAGGGAGGATGTAGTAATTTTGCTTGCTACTTAGCACATTGCCCTCCGTGTCATAGACTAGTTGGGTGGCGTTGTTGGCAGAGAAAGGGAGGGTGGTGATGGCAAGGAGCTGGAGGAGGAGAAGGAAGAGCATATTCAAGGAGGAACTCTTTGCTAAACTGCAAGTGCTAGTTTCCCTAGTTTGAGCCTTCTGCATCTTGAATTGTCATCCCAAATAACATGATGTAAGAACGATAAGCACCACAAGCAAGAAATAATGAGAATGATACTGGCATAGAATGAACAAAAATTAACAGTTAGGATAGAGCAGTATGCCATCCAGTTCTTCAAATGAGCATCTTATATGTACTAAGTTCAATCTGCATAAGATATGTATGCTCTTCATAGTGTACGCAAAATACAGTGATTACATAATTGAATCTAGCAAAAGGCAGTTTCTCTCGAACAAAAACAACCCACCCACTCAATCAATTCTAGCATCAAAGATATGATTTGCCTATCCACTTCTTCAGCTATTAAGAAATTATACTGCAGTTCAACCAGTCTTCCCCGAGCTTGTACCTAGCCTAGCCTGTGGAGTACTAGAAGGAAGGTTGTTGTTCATGAGCACAATTGTCTCTAGCCCTAGTTTATTCCTATCAAGCAGTATGCCATCCAGTTAGATCACCACGACTTGAGAAGCTTTTGCTCTGATGTGCCATGCCTCTCCTGATGAGTTCCACGACTTGAGAAGCTTTTGCTCTGATGTGCTATATTGGCACATTACCGGGCAGGTGCCGGAGTCGTCATCAGGAGAGCCTAAACACGTGGCCGCCGGCAGTGAAGAGGGCCTAAGATCGTTTGGGGTGTTCCGGGTTGAGAGGCATGGCATAGATCTCTCGGGATATAAGATAGTTTCATGTGTTGACAAGGGGCCATGCAGAGACCTAGGTTTGCATGTTTATAAGGATAAGACATGGGACTGTAAGCGATAAACCTTTTTTGGTTGTGTTTAGGAAAAGGGATAATTAGATTTATGCCCCTAGTTGTGTCCCACTCGTCTGTTTTACCCCTAATTCCCAAAAGTCACCGGTTCTGTCCAAGTCACTTTGATCCTCTTATGCTTTTGCCCTTTGACCGTTTGATCGTCAGTTTGAAAACTTCATAACTAATTCATACAAAATCAAAAAAATGCAAATAAGATACCAAAATGTTCAGAAAAACATCACCTATATGTCAGTGTCATTTGCATTCATGAAAAAAGTGTTGGAAAGTGCACATCCGAGTTTTAGCTCTTTTGATACCACCATGAATAGTAAACTCTAAAAAAATTCAAAAAATTTATGGTGGCAAAGAACGACAAGTGTTCTAAGTGCTTGCCAAGTTTCATTAGGGAACGACATTCGTGGAAGTCGTGGCAAAAAAATAATCTATTTTGGAGTGTTGATTGTTTTTCTTGCCGCGGCACCCACGAATGTTATTCCCTGATGAAACTTGGCAGGCACTTAATACATTTGCCATTCTTTGCCACCAAATTATTTTTGAATTTTTTTGAACTTTTTTAGATTTTACTATTCATGGTGGTAGCATATGAGCTAAAACTCGAATGGGCACTTTCCAACACTTTTTTCATGAATGCAAATGACACTGACATATAGGTGATGTTTTTCTGAACATTTTGGTATCTTATTTGCATTTTTCTGATTTAGTATGAATTAGTTATGAAGTTTGCAAACTGACGGTCAAACAGTCAAAGGGCAAAAGCATAAGAGGAGCAAAGTGATTTGGACAGAACCGGTGACTTTTGGTAATTAGGGGTAAAACGGACAAGTGGGACACAACTAGGGGCATAAATCTAATTATCCCTTAGGAAAAGGACTATATAGGTGGTTTTTTGCTTGCTTCTCGAGGTGATCCGTGTAGGCATGTTCATTGTATCGCCACATTGGTGTCCATGTTATGTAATGTGTTCCACCACTTTGGAATAACGCGATACTAACTATATCATGTGAAAAGAGGAGCTAAGAGGGACCATGTTAAAATTGCTCATGATAATAACTAGCAGCCAAAGTTAGTTATTTGAATAAATTTCTTTTAAATGGGTTGATGACCCTCCAGACTGGATCCTTTCTGTCCTGGCAAATGATGTAATCGTTGTTTAAGTTAATAAAGCTAGCCATTATGGCCACTCCCTAAATAGAAAAATCTAGCATCTAATTTTCCCTGGCGCATGAGGGAATACTTCTGTTTATAAGTGTTTCTTGTGCCAAGCAACAACAAATGGTATGTTTTTCCTCTTTTATAATTGATACAACTCTCTATTTCCAACCGAGCAATTTCTTCCTGGTTCACGCTCTTACCACGTTGGAGGCAGAGGTGATAGGGTGCAGCGAACGAAAACTGGAGCGAGGGGGGAGCGGAACCTACGTGGAGCGACAACGAGGCGAGGAGGGTGTTGCCGGTGCAAGGGTTGGGGGTTGAGCACCATCGCTAGAAAGAAAAACCTTTTTCCCCTTGAGGTTGGGAAGATGGTCGGGCAAATAGCACGACTAGAGGGTATTGATTGTTGGGCCAGGACAGAGGAAGAGAAATATGACAAAGGATAAACAGAAAAAATAGTAGAAAATGTGAGTCGTTGGATTCGAATCAACTCAACCTTGAGAAGCAAGCAGTTAGGTGCTCACAAAGACCATTTTTATGTCTTCAGGTCTGAAAATCTTCTACCAAAGGTCATGGCCACGTGACCATAGAGCCTTACTTCGGTACATCTCCCTCACATCATTTGATCATAAGGTTACTCACCTTCCTATGTAGCACCTATGAGTTGTACGTAGACATACACACTTACACAGCCGATCCGTCCGCCCGTCATACAAACCGGCGCACACCCGTCCGTCCCGTGCATGGCTCATTTTTTTTTTTTTTCTTTTCTTTTTTCAACCTTCAAAAAATAGGTGCTTGAGGTAGGATTCAAACTCCCAACCTGTTGGTTTACTTCCACCCATGGTAACACTATTAGAAAAAGAGGCTTCCATACGCCGCCATTAGTCCCCAAAATAATCGAACCGCGACCAAAGGGGTCTTTAGTCGCGGTTCGGGAGGAGACCCGCGACCAACTATCTGGGCCCAGCGCGCGCTGGCGGACGGGAGGGGCTTTAGTCCCGGTTGGCCTGGCCAACCGGGACTAAAGGTCCTCAGGCTGGCCCAAAGGCCTTTAGTCGCGGTTGGCCAGGCCAACCGGGACTAAAGGTTAGACCTTTAGTCCCGGTTGGTCTGGCCAACCGCGACTAATGGCCCGAACCTTTAGTCCCGGTTGGTCTGGCCAACCGCGACTAAAGGGATTTGAGGCCTCATTTTCAAACTCTACCCCCCCCCCCCCCCGGTGGATCGCCTTTTCAGTTTTAGAAAAAACAAAAGAAAATGATGGAAATGTCAAAAAATAAAATAAAATAAGTTTCCCATGTGATATGTGGTCTAGTTGTTGGGAAAATTAACAAATATGAATTTCGACTTTATTTGCAAAATCTCTCTGGAAATTCTTAAAATGGGCATAACTTTTGCATACGAACTCGGATGAAAAAGTTTTTTATATGAAAAATCATCTACTCGAAAAGTTACATCCGAATTTAACCGGGGGAACCCGTTAAACATTTTTAGAATCCTCAAAAGCCTAACAGAAAAAAAGATACGGGGCTTTTAAGATCTGGAGAGGCAAAAAAAATCAAAAAATTTCAAATTGTGGTCAAACTGTGGTCAAACAATGGTCAAACTAATTATTCTAGAATATTAGTGTTACGAAATAATTATTTTATTTTTTTAAATTTTGGTCAAATCTGGTCAAACTGTGGTCAAACTGTGGTCAAACAATGGTCAAACTAATTATTCCAGAAATATTAGTGTTACTAAATAATTATTGTTTTTTAAAACAATAGCTTCAAACTCAAACAGTGAAATGTGTCACTTCATGCTCAAGCTAAATTCCTGAGGGTTAATAGAATTGACATCCTACTATTGTCAGGAAAACAACAAGTGCAGACTTGGAAACGAGGAAGAATAGAACCCGGAAGTTAAGCGTGCTCAGGCTGGAGTAGTGAGAGGATGGGTGACCGTCCGGGAAGTTAGATGATTTGGAATGATGAGGGGTGATTAGAGATTAGAGGATAAATTAAGCAGTGATGAGGGGTGGTGATTAGAGATTAGAGGTTAAAATAATTCAGAAATTTGAAAATTAAAAAAATTAAAAAAATTCGCAAAAAAACCAGGTTTAAACCTGCGGAGGAGGCCTTTAGTCCCGGTTAGCCACGAGAACCGGGACTAACCGGGACTAAAGGACGGGCCTTTAGTCCCGGTCAGCCACAAGAACCGGGACTAAAGCCTTTAGTCGCGGTTCGTAAGAGGCGCGACTAAGGGGGGGGGGGGGTCTTTAGTCGCGCATATTTAGTCCCGGTTGCACAGCCGGGACTAAAGGCCTTTGCGAACCGGGACTAAAGGCCTTTTTTCTACCAGTGTAACCAACTTGGACACATCACTGGTTGTGCTTAATTACTTCTTCTATTTTTCTCATTGTGCATCTTCTCAGTCTAGTTTTCTTGTTATTTTTGTTTTTACCGCAATTTTTTATTCTTTACTTTGTCTTCTTTTTCTCTTTCATTTTTCATTTCCTTAAATTCAAGGACATATTCAAGGAGGAACTCTTTGGTAAACTGCAAGTGCTAGTTTCCCTAGTTGGAGCCTTCTCCATCTTGAACTGTCATCCCAAATAACATGATGTAAGAACGATAAGCACCACAAGCAAGAAATACTGAGAATGATACTTGCATAGAATGAAGAAAAATTAACAGTTAGGACAGAGCAGTATGCCATCCAGTTCTTCAAATGAGCATCTTATATGTACTAAGTTCAATCTGCATAAGATCTGTATGCTCTTCATAGTGTATGCAAAACACAGTTAATTAAATCTAGCAAAGAGCAGTTTCTCTCGAACAAAAACAACCCACCCACTCAATCAATTCTAGCATCAAACATATGATTTGCCCATCCACTTCTTCAGCTACCAAGAAATTATACTGCAGTTTGACCAGTCTTCCCCAAGCTTGTTCCTAGCCTAGCCTGTGGACTCAAAATAATCCCCAAATTATATATATACTAGAAGGAAGGTTGTTGTTCATGAGCACAATTGTCTCTAGCCCTAGTTTATTCTTATCAAGCAGTATGCCATCCAATTAGATCATCAACTCTACCGTACCAACCCATTGGTTTCTGCAGCTTAATCGAGGCAACTCTACTCAACAAATTCGCACACCAATCAAAAAAGAGGGGAACATCAGGGTGC
This sequence comes from Aegilops tauschii subsp. strangulata, assembly GCF_002575655.3. NCBI lineage: Eukaryota > Viridiplantae > Streptophyta > Magnoliopsida > Poales > Poaceae > Aegilops > Aegilops tauschii. The sequence goes on from NC_053035.3 coordinate 433,669,327, forward strand.
TGGGCGGGGCGAGGTCCTTGCCTGGAGGGAGGGCTCAGCGGAGCTGAGGGGGTCGAGGGACAGCACGACCTTGGCGACGGCCGGGTTAGGGTTAGCTTCGCTGGAGGAGGCGGAGGCGCCCTGCCGGGCCTGGGAGACGATGGGGGAGCGCTTCATGAGCCACACGGAGCGGTCCGCCCGCGCCGTCTCGAGTTACTTCGCCTCGTCGCCTATCCCGCCGGCCGGCCAGCCGCCGCGGGTGGTCTCGCGATTTGGGGGGTCGGGAGGTGGCGTGACCGGGACACGAGTAGGAGCAGAGCAGAGGAAAGCAGAGTGAGGTCTTATCGAAAGAAAAGAAATGAAATGAAAAAGGAAGTTTTTCTTTTGTGACACCAAGAGGAGAGACCACTTTGTAGACCTGACACGCCAGGTTTATTGATCAGGCAACCATTTTTTTTAAATCACATCAGCTCCCAACCGAGCAATTTCTTCATGGTTCATACTCGTACCACGTTGGAGGCAGAGATGACACGATGCAGCGATGACAGTGGAGGCGAAAACTAGAGCGAGGGGGGGGGGGGGGGGGGGGGGTGAAACCTACATGGAGCGACAACGCTGGCGGAGGTGAGGAGAGTGTTAGTGATGAAAGGGTTGGGATGGAGCACCATCGCCGAAAAGAAAACCCGTTTCCGCTTGAGGTTTGAAAAGATAGTCCGAGCAAATAGCACCGCTAGAGGGGATTGGTTGTTGGGTTAGGGCACAGGACAGGAAGAGAAAGATGACAAAGGATGAACAGAAGAAATAGTGAAAAAGGTGAGTCGTTGGATTCGAATCAACTGAACCTTGAGAACTGCTCACAAAGACCATTTTATGTCTTGAGATATGAAAATTTGGAAATATTCTACCGAAAGTCATGGCCACATGACCATAGAGCCTTACTTCGATACACCCCCCCCCCCCTCACATCATTTGATCATAAGGTATACTCACCTCGGTATGTGGCACTACGAATTGTACATAGACATACACAGCCGATCAGCCCGCCCGTCATACAAATCGGCGCACACCCCTCCATCCCGGCATGGCCCATTTTTCTTTTCTCTTCTTTTCTTTTTTCAGTCTTCAAAAAATAGGTGCCTAGGATTCAAACTCCCAACCTTTTGGTTTACTTCCACCCACGGTAATCATCTCGGACACCTCACTAGTTATGCTTAATTACTTCTTTTATTCTTCTTGTTGTGCATCTTCTCGGTCTAGTTTTCTTGTTTATTTTTTATTTTATTCTTTGTTTTTCTTATTTTCTATTTTATTTTTCATTTGCTTAAATTCATGAATATTTCCTTAAATTTGTGAACTTTTTCAAATTTATGAACTTGTTTTTTAATCCGTGAACTTTTTTCAAATGAATGAATGTTTTTCAAATTCATAATATTTTATCAACTTCGTAAACTTTTTTGTCAAAATCGTGATTTTTTTTCAAATCAATGATTTTTTTTTCAATTCACGAACTTTTTTCAAATTCGTGATTTTTTTGTGCAACTAGTTAGCTTGGCCCATGGAGTTGACGTCCTTATCGCAAGCACACAATCGTCGCTACATGTGGCAGACATTTTTTTTTCTTCTTCAATTCTGGCATGGATACCTACCATGGATGTGCCCACCTGCTGGCAAAAGCTGAGGTCATTTCGTGAATGTCTAAAAAACACCATATTCAACGGAGGGTGTTCGGGAGGCTAGTAAACTCCGTTTGAGAGCAAGTCTCCTTGCATCCATTGACCCCAATTCTTTTCATGAGCTTATATGACCAATTAATGGCACCATGCCAAGTTATTTTTTTTAACAATTTCTGCATTTTCTGGAGTTTTCTCAGTTAAAAGAGGCCGATAAATGGTCTAACATGTCAGAACTTGTATACAGTGTCAAAAATCATTTAGACCTGACATGGATGCCTACCATGGGGCATGCTCACCTGCTTGCAAATGTTGGGTTCATTTGAAGAATGTCCAAACATAGACCATGTTCAACGAAGGGTGTTCGGGTAGGTCAGAAGTCTCCGTCTGAGAGCACGTTGTTTTTCGGTATCCTTGAAATTACCCTATTTTTTATGGCCTTGTATGACCAATTCAATGCACCATGCCAACTTATTTTGTTTTTCAACAAAATTTTGATTTTTTTTTTGGAGTTTCTCGGTCAAAAAAGGTCGGACATGCCACAAGTTGCATACGGTGTCGGAAATCGTTCAAACCTAGCATGAATGCCTACATGGGAATTCTCACCTGCTTGTAAAAGATGGAGTCATTTCAAGAATTTCCCAAACTAGATCATGTTCAACGGAGAGTGTCTAGGTAGGACAGAACGCTCCGTCCGATAACACGTTGTTTCTCGAAATTCTTGAAAGGCCCCAAATCTGTTTCACGACCTTGTATGATAAATTTAAGGCATCATGACAAGTTGTTTTGGTTTTCGACAAATTTTGTATTTTCTGAAGTTTTCACGATAAAAAAGGAACGATAAATGGTCAGACGTGTCGCAACTTGCATGTTTTTGGCATAAAGTGCCTTAAAAAGACCGGTTTCATTACGATTGTGTTTTTACATCACCGGTAGCGGCGCTCCAAATATGTAGAAGCAGGAGGCCTTTTTTTGGCATAATGAAATAATTTGCATCATCATATGCATATACATCATCTGTTGTTGAACATCATCTGTTGTTGAAGCACTGTCTTTCGCCCAAAGTACTCTGAACGGCAGTTTTGAGATGCTCTAAGCTACAAGCATTCGGAGTGCACTGATGCTACCTTCCCTCGAGAACCGTCATGGTCATTGTGTTTCTGGTGTTCACAGTATCGTCTCTCCTCTCTTCCATCATTGTGAAATATGCAGGCTGGATCGGCGTCGGGAGCGACATGGAGGACACACTTCCGTTCTCAAATATGGACACGACGGATGACATGAGCGGCCTCCTGCTTGGTTCGTCCTCGACGCAGAGCAGCCCGACGTGGATGCAGAGCAATGCCTCATCAGTTGAACAGCTCCCTGCCATGGATGGATCCACCAGGTCTCTTGCCTTCCCTTCCCTCCACAAGCTCCATGCCTACACGAAGCAACATATGGAATTAGACATAATAACATGGAATGGACTGTACTGAGAAAGGAAGTTAACTGCATGAACTTGGCAGTTCTAATTAATGCAGGTGCTTACAAAGGCAATAAGGCTCGGGAACTCCATGATGCCATCGGAAGAGCTGATCCTGACACCACTCACAATCTCCAGGAGCAGCACGCCGAAGCTGTACACGTCGGATTTGACGGAGAAGACGCCCGCCGTCAAGTACTCGGGAGCAATGTAGCCACTGTCCACACATTTTTTGTTTGTTTGTCAGGGGAGGTGCTACAGTAATTTATGGCAAATGCTAGTAATAGCCAACTTAAACCAAAGTGAACCCTCCTTTTTCCTTTCTGTAAATTCACCCAAGTGTTGAGATTACTCACTATGTTCCGACGACGCGCTTGGTGTCGGCCTTCACCTGGTTGTCACCGAAAATCTTGGCCATGCCGAAATCCGCTATCTTGGGCCTCATCTCCGCGTCCAGCAGCACGTTGCTGGCCTTGAGGTCCCTGTGTATCACCGTCAGCCGAGAGTCCTGGTGTAGGTAGAGGAGCCCCCTCGCCACGCCCTTGATGATCCCCAGCCGCGTCGGCCAGTCTAGCACCGATTTCATTGCACTGTCTACAGCAAACAAACTTGATGAACTGTGGCAAAGAATAAGTTCAGTAACTTGCTGTAGTACTCTTATTACTTAGGCCTCATTTGGTTTACATGAATTTTGTAGAAATTCTAAAGGATAGGAATTTTACAGAAATTCTTCTTTGGAGCCCTTTGGTTTGTAGGAATGGATACTTACTCCTATGTAGGATAGGAACCAATACTTCAGATTAATAAGAAGAAAAAAATTGGCCTAGAGCCCTAGACCCAGTGAAAAAGTTTCTATCATATGAATCAAATGACATCTTTTTCCTATAGAAATTGAGATACATGTCATCTTATTTCCTATGGTTATTCTATTCTCATGATATCCCTATCCTATGAATCAAAGAGACCTGAATGTATACGTACCGAAGAGGATGGTGTCCAGGCCTTTGTTGGGCAGGTACTCGTAGATGAGCAGCTTCTCTGCTGCCTCGGTGCAGCAGCCAAGGAGACGAACCAGGTTCCTGTGCTGAAGTTTGGAGATCAAAATGGCCTCGTTCTTGAACTCCTCTGCTCCTTGATCTGAATTTTTACTCAGCCTCTTGATAGCAACCACTTGACCCCTGTCTAATGTTCCCTTTCGAATGAGCAAGAAACAAGTGAGATAAAGATTACTGTACTGTCATTGGGGTGCATCGACCAATGTTTATAAGGTGTTAAAACTGTTCCTCGCATCGGATGAGAAAGTTTCAAGGGACTGAAAATTAGAAAAATAGGTAAAAAATATATAGTACCTTGTAAACCTTGCCGAAGCCTCCACGTCCGATCATGCATGTTTCGGAGAAGTTCCGTGTGGCGGTAACAATGTCGGCAAACCGTATGCATGGCAACTCAAGATCTTCAGTGTGATCTCCTTGGCCCATTTCATTCCAATTAGACGCGGTCAGCTTGTTTTGGCTCTCGGTTGAGTTGGTTCTTCTTCCCTTGTCTGTAATATATTCCATCACCAAATGCATGAGCATGACATGTTTAGAGATGACTAAAAGAGTGGAAGAAAAATAAACCTATCTGTACTTCTTTGCTTCAGTTTAGTTTAAATTTTGATTGGAATTGTTTGTTGGTAGCCTACCAAGCTGACCGTTTGGTAGTTTAGTTTAAATTTATCACTGAAATTTTGCTTAATGAAATTAGTGTACCTTTGAGCCTGCAGAACCATAAACAGAAAATGCATGTGAGCATCAGGACACTTGCTACCACCGGCAGCACAATTTTCAGTGCGTTTTTGCTTGCATTTCTTCCTGCACATGCAAATGCAGGCAAAGTTTGATCAAAGAACTGAATCGGCCAAAGGGGCGATTTTCTTTACAGAATTCGGTAAAATCCTAACAGAAATTTGACAAATTTTGGCCAAACGAACCTGCTTGAGGAGTGAAATGAGAAAGTTTTCAGAATGTTTTTTTAACCTAGTGTCGTAATTCTTAGTTTGGAACAATTATGGAAAAACCACACACATGGTAAATGGAAAATTACCCGGTAAAGTGTATCTTTGCTTTCTATCCCAATGGTAAGTAAGTTTGTTATTAACACATGTGGCTAATGATCGATTGGTATTATTTTACATAAAAGATTACAATTTACAAAAGGGTAAGTAATTTCTATGTGTTTTGCCACGATCTTAAAAACTCAGAAATACATTTTTCATTGAGCTTTTTATAAAATGCGCGGGTTTTCCACCATCTAGCCATGCCTTGCGTTTGGTGAGTTTGTACGAGCGATGCTACATCCACGGACGTTTACTTAACCTTTACGGACCGAGATTGAGTTGTCAATTCTTGATTGGATTAAGGGGTAGGCCGGGGGCCCATCCCCATGAAAATCAGGGCAGGGGGGAGGGGGGTAGTCCTGGCCATCTCCGGCCCGGCCCTGTCGGCCCAGCCCTAAAATCCAGAGCCTAGGCCTGATGGGCTTGCCCGTGGGCCAGGCTTGGGCCTGAGTTTTGAGCCCACCAGCAGGGCTTGGACGGGCTTGGGCTTGGCATATTGGCATTTTAAGGAAGAGGCCACGCCCGGCCCATGGCCCTAAGCCCTAAGGGCTTTTTACCAGATGGGTCGGGCTTGGGCTTGAAAACTAGGCCCGATGGTAGGGCCTGGGCCTCAGTTTTTTGCCGTGGGCTTTTTTAGGCCCGGCCGGGCGCGGCCCATGGCCAGGTATACGAGGGTGGGGGGCATTGGTAAAGTATAGTTGGAAAGTCCCGTAGCAGCTCCGTGTGTTTAGCATTTTTGGTGTTTGATACTGCGAAAATCCTAAACTCATGGAAATCAGTTTACGGGATGGGTAGTAGGTGTAGCAGAATTAGTTCGGTAAAGTCATGCTATTTTGACCGAAAGTTTTGTCTATTTTGAAAAGAAGTCCATGAAAATCTTTCATTTTGTGAAATATTTTTACCAGTACAATGAAAGATCAAGTTTATTTCAAAAATATTTTCAGAATTTTCTAACTTTTTTATTCAATTATTAAATTATTTTTTTATATAGGGTGTATATACACCCCTGGACCCAAAGTTCACCTCGGTTGCCTTCGTATACCTCTGGAAGCAGCAGCAGCAACGGCAACCCGGAGGTAGAGCGTCTCGCCGTTGACAGCCATGCGCCCGCCGATCATCTGCGTGTCGACGAGGTCCCCGACCCAGACGAGGCACCGGCTCACTTCCCCCTTGGCACTGCTGCTTTGCAGGTCGGCGTACGCGTAAGCCACGCACGAGCAGTTCGCCGCGCACCTCGCCGCGCACTCCTCCGCGCTCCGGTTGCCGCCCTCCAGCAAGAACTTGTCCGGCACCTTCATGCTCGGCATCGGCAGGAATCCTTCCCCATCCAAGACGCCGCACGGCGGCAGCGCCTCCTTCCGCCGGCAGCCCTGCTCGAACCTGCCGTCGCTCCACTCCGCCGCGTTGGCCGGTTCGAAGCCGTCGAGGCACCTGCACGCCGCCGCCATGACGTCGCAGTACCCGTACGCGCCGCAGTAGCCGTACCGGCTGCACCCGCTGGACCCTGGCCACGAATCGAGCGTTGCCCAGGCCGACGCGGTGCCGTTCCAGCTGACGACCTGGAACTCGCCCGAGCTGGTGATCACGTAGCGCGTGGGCGAGGCGCCGTCGGAGACAGTGAAGGCCGTGGAGATCTCCTCGGTGGTGTCGACAACCGCCGTGTAGATGACGGTGCCAGCACCGATGTAGTTGGTGGTGACGGCGATCCCCGTCCACACGGGAGAGCGCCAGTAGGGGCGCGTCCCGTTCCACAGGAGCAGCTGGATGTACGTACCGGGGTCCACGCCGTAGGAGAAGCTTCCCGGCGCCGGGTCGCCGGGGGACTTCCAAGACACGAAGATGTCACCCCGCAGCGTCCGGTGGCTCATCCGGACCTTCATGCCCGGGATGAGGGTGTCCGTCGGGTGGTCGAAGCTCTGCCACAGCGCGGTCCCGTTCGGCGACCGGACGACTAGGTTGCCGTCGTTCCTAAGCACGGCGGATGAGGACGAGGACGAGGTACCCACGGAGGGCACGCCGGATGTCCAAAGAACGCCGCCGTCGGCGCCGGACAGGACGAGGGTGGAGTCGTTGGCCAGCGCGAGCGCCGGGGCCGGGCCGGAGGAGGAGGAAGTGCGGTTGGCGAAGAGTGGTGTTTCCCGGTTGGCCACCCATACGACGGTGGGGCGGCCGGGGATGTTGTTGTACCATATGCCGAGGTACTGCCTGGCCGGGGTGGCATCGTCCGGGACGAAGAAGCCCAGAGCGAAGGCGCCGCCGTCGGACACGACGGATTTCCCGAGCAAGAGCAGCTCGCCGACGGCCAGCTGGTCGCCGGCCGGCGCGCAGGGACGCGGCAACATGAGGCAGACGACGGCGACGGCCGCGACGGTGCAGGTGGCGGAACGTGATAGATCCATATCTATCGACCAAGGCGCATGCAGACTGCAATGACTTGGTCTCCCGGTGGCAAAAACATGAGTCGTGGAGGATGCCGTCGGAACTGCGCGCGGATGGCGCCCTGTTGTGGTCGCGCTTTAGTCCAGTCCACTGGTTGTTAGCGGCCACTATCGCGCCCGCGCCGCACGCGCAGGAATTTCTAACCGTCCAATCGTCTGAGCTCCAACTTTTCCAGAGACTCTGGATGCTGAAAACTAGTCTAACGAAATGTCAAGGTGCTAGCTTATTTTTCTCCATATCACTTAAGAGCTAACTAGACTTTCTACATGGGACTAGCACATCCTAGTCTTCTTTTTCATACTACTATTCAAGATCTTATATTGCTCTGTCATATTGACTACTCCATCCGTCCAGAATTAAACATCTAGATACATTCATTTTCGCGACAAGCAATTCGGGACGGGAAAAGTACAGTAATTTAATGGTCATTTATGTGAGCTACAAAAGAGCAACTACAACCAATAGTTTTTATAGCTTTACCTAGGGCTGGAATTCGAGCCGAGTCGAGCCAACTCGACTCGACTCGCTAGAGCTCGTTTAGTTAACGAGCTAGCTCGACTCAACTCGCTACCATAACGAGCTCAAATCCAAGATTGGCTCGACTCGTATAGCTCGCGAGCTAGCTCATTTAGCTTGTTAAGTTCGTTATAGGTGTGAACGTAAAACATTATGATAACAAATTATTAATTGGGAATGTAATATGTGCATATATTAAGCATGTACAATGTTCACAAACAAGTGTAAGTAGCTTAACTTACAATTGTCAGTACCATCAACATGTCAGCAAGTCAGTAACATGTACATGACCACAATTCCACATTGACCACAATAATCAGCAAGTTAGTAACATGTACATGACCCGAGAGGTGGACTTACGCGGCATTGCTGCCATCGCGAACTCACGATTCAAAAACAAAGGAGATAGGAGGGGAATCGATAGACTGGTTTCTCACTATTTCGCTACGGATGGAAGGAGAGGAATCATGGCGCGTGTCTCCTTAGCGTTTGGGCCTAGTATTATGCGGATGAGCCATGTGTTGTGTCTATATGCGACTGGCTGGGATGCAAGGTGGTGTTGGGTGACTGATTTTTATACCGAGCCTAACGAGTTACACGAGTACTCGTGAACTCGGCTCGTTTAACTTGGTCTATAAACAATCTTAAAATAAAGCTTGGCTCGACTCGTTATTCTTCGAGTTCGAGTCAATTTGAGCCGAGTCACGAGCTACTCGTTTAGCTCACGAGCTTCGAGCTTTACCTATTGAAGAATTTATGGTTCTGTATACATAAATACTAGAAGCGTTAGCGCGCTTTGCGGCGCCGCTGAACTTTTACAAAGTACTATGTCTTACATGCTACCATGGTCTGCTAACATGGTTCCTCGGTTGCACTCTTTTTTGTCCTAAATATACCTTTACATATGTGAAGTAGGCAATCAACAACCTTGTTCTATGTCCACAAGAGAAGACAAATAGTCACCAGTGCAAATAAATAGGGCCGGGCCGGCAAGATCAGGGGCCCTATGCTAAACTCTAAGATGGGCTACCTCGTTAAGAAAGAACGTATGTTTGCGCTTGTGGTGCTAGACCGAGTCATCCTCCATGTGCAGGATGCGTGCGTAAAACATCAAATATAGATTTCTTTGATGAAAACACTAAAAAAATCAAAGTTGTTTCCTCATTATGCTTCAAGCGATTGGATATACTAAGGCGTTTGGGATGTATGAATCCATCAAACAAAAACGCCTCCAAGTTTAGATGAATGAGGCATTTTGGAAAATATACAGAGGCAGGAGTAACTATAAATATTTATCCTTTATCGGGACTGCAGACTTCAACAGCTGACTTGATTGTCGCAGTTTTTTACTAGGAGAGGTTGCGGGTTCGAATCTGGTAGGAGTGAATAAATAGCAATAATAACCTTTTTCCTGATCGGTTTGTGAAATTGATGGTCCTATGGGCCGTTTTTTTCGTGCGTAAGAGGTCATGTGATTAATGAGCCTACGGGCTGCCTATGAAATTCGGGGCCCTACAAACTTGGGGCCATGTGCGGGCACAGACTGCACATGCCTTGGCCCTGACCCGCAATACACTTGAGCTAATACTAGTAAGCATGTCCGTGCGTTGAAACGGGAAGAAAAAAGTCAAATGTCCTAGTCAAATAGGCATGCCGAATTGCCGACATCCCTTCCCCATGGAGCCATGTTCTCTATTTTAACATAGTGGCCCACCCGTATCCCCACTTGGCTTCTTCACTTTGTCGAGTTGAAACAAAAGGTGCCCCAAAGCATGAATTTACCTTTTTTTCAAAGCTTAGTAGAGAGAATGCAGTACGCATTACTAGGAAAAGGGTTATAGATGATATGGACATTAATGGCGCACCAGACATGTGGTGCGTCACTACTATATACTAATGGCGCATCATGTGTTGGTGCGCCTTTAGTGTCCAAATACTAATGACGCACCACATTCACGGTGCGCCACTAGTAACAATTTTTTTTAAACTAGTAATGGCGCATCAGGGGATAGTGCGACATTACTAGTTAAACTAGTAATGGCGCACCACATCCACGGTGCGCCACTAGTAATTTTTTTTCAAAAAAAATTCAGTTTTTTTATTTTTTCCCAAAACTAGTAATGCGCACCAAGGAATAGTGCGCCATTACTAGTTAACTAGTAATGGCGCACCACATCCACGGTGCGCCACTAGTAAAAAAAATTCAATTTTTTTCATTTTTTTTTATTTTTTTAAACTAGTAATGGCGCACCACTCCCACGGTGCGCCATTACTAACTTGACCCAAAAATTCCATCGAATGCACCCCCTGGACCGCCTTTTCAGTTTTTTAAAAAATAAAAGAAAATAATGGAAATGTCAAAAAAATAAAAGAAAATAAGTTTCCCATGTGATATGTGGTCTAGTTGTTGGGAAAATTTACAAATATGAATTTCGACTTTATTTGCAAAATCTTTCTGGAATTTGTAAAATGGGCATAACTTTTGCATACGAACTCGGATTAAAAAGTTTTTTATATGAAAAATCATCTACTCGAAAAGTTACATCCGAATTTAATGGGGGAAACCCCGTTAAACATTTTCAAAATCCTCAAAAATCTAACAGAAAAAAAGTTACGGGGCTTTCAAGATCTAGAGGCAAAAAAATTCAAAAAATTTCAAACTTACTAGTGGCGCACCATTTGCTAGGTGCGCCACTAGTAACAGAAAAAAATTGGTGTTGAATTTTTTTTTGGAATTTTTTTTCAAAAAATGATACGTAATATGACCGGGAAGTTTGAAATATTTTTCAAAATTTCATCATACTCATGAACATGAACAAAGTCCTAGACATCAACAAGGTTTAATAGGATTGATATGGTAGATATATCAACAAGTGCCTGTTAAGTGAGGTGGTGTTGGGGTTGGATAGAACTGTGAAGTTAAGCGCGCTCGGGCTGGAGTAGTGTTAGGATGGGTGACCTTCCGGGAAGTTTGACCACTTAGTGCGATTTGACTTGAGATTAAGCATATTGATCCGAGATTAAGCCATAGTGACCCGAGATTAAGAAAAAAATTAAAAAAATTCCGAAAAAATATTTAAAAAAAATTTTGTTACTAATGGCGCATTTCTATGTGGTGCGCTATTACTAAGTCAGATAGTAACAGCGCACGGCGTGATGCGTCATTAGTATACCAGATACTAATGGCGCACCAGTGGTGCGCCATTAGTATTTAATACTAGTGGCGTGGTACTAGTGGCGCACCAGTAGTGCGCCATTAGTAGGCAAAACTGGTGCACCACTAGTAGGCCTTTTCCTAGTAGTGACATGTTTGTTTCTTCTTTGTTGCATCTTTGCAAATGTAATGTTGATGTGTTTGCATTGTTGCCTTGCGATGGATGTTATCCATTGTCAGTCCTTCCCTTCTCAAATGTCCATTCCACATCAAAATTCTTGCCCTGCCAGCTTACGAGAATTTCATACTGCTGCGACCCATGAATATTTTCCAAAGACTGGCCACTTGTGCATTGTTTCTCCTCTCTCGGCCGATCTAAGTTCAAAAGTGCAGGTCCTAATGCAGTATCTATCTCCCTCACATTGGAATTGACATATAATTCAAATATATAATATGATTTAAGCAATTTCCATATATATCTCGAGGAATAACTATTGGACTTGGGATAATTTTTTTGTTATGTATCTTTAATTATTGGTTAATACATTCGTATGTGCACCAAATAATGGGATACACTATTTCTTGTTCTTCCTTTTCTCGCCATTCATTTTTATCAATCTTTAATACTTTTTTGTGAAAATCATACATATTTGGATCGATAGCTGAAACTATAGATGATGTTGATGATGCTCTTAACGGTTGCATATTTTGTTTTTAATCTTTATATTTGTTTTCATGTCCGCTCATATTATGTTTTGACTGGAAACTTATTTTTTTCAAAACGAAATTGAACATATAGACATTGCCTCATGATGATCTATGTTTTCACGAGTATGAGAATTTTTTCTGTGATGCATTTAGATCAGTCATACATATCAATAGATGTATGTGTGTCCCTAAAAAAATGTAAGTGTTGGCCACCCATATAACCTCAGATGTTTTTTTTTGCATCGAACCTCAGATGTATATGGGTCTGTTTTATATACGCGAGGATTTAGTGGGTCCTTGTTTATGTACGTGTGTCGGGGGTTGGGTGCGACATATGCCAATGAATGACTTATCATGGTGGGAGCGAGTAGAACGTCGCCGGTGCCTGGAAGCGGGATGAGGCGTAGACATGAACGCCGGCGCACTTTACCCAGGTTCGGGGCTCTCCTAGGAGATAACACCCCTAGTCCTGCTCTGCGGGGTCTCCGCATGATCACTAAGGCACTAGTGAGTACAATGGTGCTCCTCGAGCTGTTTGCCAGAGGTGGAAGAAAGCAAGGCTAGCTCTCTCCTTCCTCTATGGGCGAGTCTAATTCTAACAGGTTGGGAACCCTTTGCATGGGTGCCCTGGGGGGCTTATATAGGCCTACCCCCCAGGGGTACAATGGTAATCTGGCCGGGTGTACAACCCGGCTGTCAGTCTCTCTGGTCGCCGGCTTCTCCGCCAGCTGTTGGGGTCCGCCGCCTGGTGGGTCCCGCCGTCCGGTCTGGTACGGAGCCGACAGGCCGCTCCCGCCGCTCGCGGGTCTTGCCGGCTGCTGATTACTGTAGCCGTGATGCTAATGACGCATGCTTGGTCAGGGGAGCGTGGCTACAGTCCCGCCGCCTGGTGGGAGATCATTGTAGCCACTCCGTGTCCCATCTGGTTAATGGCGCGGGGGGGCCCGAGGAAGGGACGGGCCGCCTGCTAGAAGCCGGCCTCCCTCGGGTCCGACTAGCGAGGCTTCCGCCGTCTTCCGGTCTCTCGCTGCCTGGTAGGGCCCGCCGTCTTCAGGCCGTACCGACAGGCGGTCGTGGGAGCAGGGCTCCGCCTGACAGGGATGACGCCAAGGGGGGAGTGGCAACAGTGCCGTGCCGTGCAAAGATCTCCGCCTGTACGGGGCACGGTGGCCACGCCCAGCCCTGGATTTGGGGGGATGGGCTACGTTGTAGTCACACCCTGCCTTGTCCTCTTGATGAGGGCGCAGACTTTGAGGGTGCCGCGGGCCGACTGCTAGGAGCCGGCTTCTCTGGAAGCCGCCTACTAGCAGTCGGCCTGTCTTGATGCCGTCTCCTGGAACTCGGCCGCCTATGGGCAGCCGGCTATTCCTCCAGCCGGCCACCAGAAGGCGGCACTTCGTCTTGATGAGGGCGCAGACTTTGAGGGGCCACGGGCCTACTGCTAGGAGCCGGCTTCTCTGGAAGCCACCTACTAGGAATCGGTCTGTCTTGATGCCGTCTTCTGGAACTCGGCCGCCTATGGGCAGCCGGCTATTCCTCCAGCTGGCCACCAGAAGGCGGCACTTCATCTTGACGTTTTGAGGGACGCAGTCAGCCCCGATGTCTTGAAAGGTTCTGGGTCTCGGGTTAACCTACCCGTGGCCCATTACTCCGACAGTAGTCTCCGAAGCTGGTGAGGCGCCGCAGCTGAGCAGCTGAGGAGCCTCAGCAGTTTCCTTCTTCGAGTGCTCGCGGAGGAGTTTCGTCAGACTTCTGCCGAGCCGCCTAGTGGGAGTCGGCCTCAGCCACGCGGGCTTGTCCAGAACTTTGAATCGCGACGGCGGGAACCAGGTGGCTTGCTTGCTAAGTTTCCAGCCCGCCGCCCGTCGTGGGCATGCCATGTGGCGTTGAGTGGCCGGGTCGGCCTTCCAGCCCACGCGCGCGATGGGACGCGCCTGTGGGCGGGGCCCGCCACTACCGGGCCTTGGGACACGAGCGGATCCGCTGCGACCGAGGCGGGCGGTTGAGTTTCCCCGTGGAGTTACTGCGCGCAGTAACTCGCGCGATAAAGGTGGGAGCGTGGGGTCGTGGGCACAGTTAATCCCACGATCCCACGCCCGCCCCCTCGGCTTCGTAGCCCGTAGGCCTATAAGTAGGGGGAGGGGGGAGCGGCGGAGCACGTGCGCCCCTCCACCCCATTCTTTCCTCCTTCTTCTTCCTCTCGCTGTAGCGCCTCCAAGCCACACCGAGCGCTGCGGTGGTTTGTCTCCGATGAGGTCATCTGCCAACCCCACGCCCCCTACGGCGCGCTCCGGAGCATGGGACGGCTCCAAAGTTCATGAAGACCACATCGACTTTCTCCGCCAGACACGGCGGCTGCCCGGCAAGGACTACGTGAAGGTCCACCTCGCGCCGGAGAGGGAGATCTCGCCGGCGCCGGAGGAGGGCGAGCGGGTCGTCTTCCGCTCGCACTGCCTGCGGGGCCTTGGCCTGCCGGCGAGCGGCTTCTTCCGGTCCTTCCTCGAGTTCTATAATCTTCAGCCGCACCACCTCACCCAAAACACGGTGGTGCTGTTGTCCGCCTTCGTCACTCTGTGCGAAGGCTTCCTCGGCGTCCTCCCCACCATTGAGCTTTGGGGGGAGTTCTTCTACACCAAGCTCGGCACCCTCGTCGCGGGCGTGCCGGCTCAATGCGGCGCTTTCATTGCGGTGCGGAGGCCGGCGGCCCAAAATCCGTTTCCTCCCATCACGCTGATCAAGTCGGTGAAGATGTGGCAGCGGTCGTACTTCTACGTGAAGAGCGTCTTCCCGGAGGGCGACTGGGTCAACTTGCCGGCTTACGCAGCCGGCCCGCCGGCTAGGAGGCGGCCCAACTGGTCGTACCGGGCCAAGACACTGTCGCCTTATGGAGCCGCCGCCACCGCGCGGCTCCGGATGTTGACACAGTCGGAGGGCCTGACCGGGCCCGACTTGCTGTCCACCTTCGTGGCGCGCCGGGTGCTCCCGCTCCAAGGCCGCCCTCACATGATCTGTCAGATGAGCGGGCATCGGGACCCGAGCCGACTATGCACCAAGGAGATGCCTCACGCGGAGGTAGCCCACATGGTGAACTACCTTGCGAACTGCGAGCTCACGGAGGAGTGGCGGTTTGGCAAGGAGTCGTATTCTCGCGCCGACCCCCCGCCTATGGTAAATTTCCTTTCCTTCTCTTTCTCTTTCTTTTTTGCCGAGTTCCGTTTGTCCAACCTGACCAATCGGCCTTTGAACAGAGCCTCCTCCTCCAGCCGGCTGCCGGCGCCGCGGGGCCGGAGCGTCAATTCCTCCCCGATCGGGCGGAGAGCGACATGGATGACCCCGACTTGGGGGCGGCGGGCTTGGAGGACGACGCCGAGGGAGGAGGCAGCGAAGCAGGCGGCTCAGGGCTCGGATCCAGCCTCGAGGACTGGCCAGATGACGACGCGGGGGAAGTCGTCCCGCGGCGCCAGCCGGGGTCCGACCAGCAGGGCGTGGGCTCGTCTGCCGCGCCGACAGCCCGAGGTGGTGCACACAAGCGCAGGGCCGAGCCGAGCCTGTTCGCCAGCCGGCCGAAGAAACCCAAGGGCTCGGCCGCGGCTACTAAGCGGGATGAAGCGGCCGCGAAGGCCATCCGCTTCCGCAAGGCGGTGAAGGAGCCGCAGCTGGTGTCCGCGTAAGTACTGCCTTCCTCTCGTACTTTCTCCTTGTTGATCTTGTCTGAGTTTCTTCGCTTTGTCTCCCTTGATCTAGGGCCCCGATCTCTCTTGAGAAGTCGGCCGCCGCCTCCATCGTTGGGTCGGCGGAGACCTCTGCCACTGCCCGGCGAATCGACCCGGCCGCCGACCTCCGGGAGGCAACGGAGCGAAACGCGCGGGAGGCGCGCGAAGAGCAGGAGGCCGTCTGCCTGGAGAAGGCGGAAGTGGAAAGGGCGGAGGCTGCCGCCCTGAAGAAGCTGGCGGACGCCGAGGCAGCCACCGCGGCGAAGAAGCAGGCTGAAGAAGCCGCGCGCCGCCAGTCGGCGATATTCATCACTCCCCTGAACTCCGCGCCGCCACCACCGGAGTTCGTGGCGCAGACTGGGGAAGCCGGCGGCGAACACCCTGTCATGGAGAGGGACAGCGGCGACGTCGCCATGCCTGACGTAATCGTGCCCCGGCCACCACCTTCCGAGGAAGCGCGGGACAAGCAGCCGGCTGATCCACCGGCGCCACCGGCCGGAGACGAAATGGCGACGGGCCTAACTCCTGAGGTTCGTACCCCGACGCGTCGCCGGTTTGCCAAGGCGGCCTCGGCGCCACGCCCGCTGGAGACCGGCGCCGCAAGCTCCTCGATCCCGTACACCGAGGCGACCGGCGCCGCGCCCACTGGGTGGGTGCGGGGAGGTGGGACGGGCCCTCTGAACAAGGCGATCCTGGACGTTCAAGCCAAACTCCGCGCCGAGGCCGACGCTCTGAAGAACTACAACAAGGTGTTCCTGGAATCGCGAGAGGCCATCCGGGTACGCTTCTTGCTTCTTCGTTTTTAATTCTTGTATTACTTCGTGGGGCGCGTCAGCGCACCCACTGGGTGTAGTCTCCGAGTTTCGGGCCGGCTGCTGAGCAGGCGGCTCGGAACTTTAATTGGCAAGCTTCGAATGCTAATGTCTTTGCTGCAGGATTATCATAACCTCCGTGCGGCCGCCTTCAACTCCAAAGTCCAGGAGTTGGATCAACGTGTCGTCGACTTGTCGGAGAGCCGGAGTAAGTCTTTTTATCTCTCTGCGGGGGCGCGCTGGCGCACCCGTGGGCTGTAGTCCCCGAGATTCGGGCCGACTGCTGAGCAGTCGGGCCGGATCTTCCTGGCGACTGATCTTCTTTGGGTTGATATTGACGACTTCTTTCTCCGCGAGGGTGCGCTGGCGCACCCGCGGGCTGTAGTCCCCGAGATTCGAGCCGACTACTGAGCAGTCGGGCCGGATCTCCCCGGCAACTGTGCTTCTTCTCTGCTGGTTACTGACGCCTTTTTCTTTTTCTGCTCTCGCAGAGGCCAAGGCCACCTTGCAGCAGCAGCTGGGCGAAACCAATACCGCGCTGTGTGCCAAGGAGGTGGAGTGCGGCAAGCTGGCTGAAGAGCGTGACCGGCTGGTCACGCAACTGGCGGAGCAGGCGGAGCTTCTCAAGAAGGTCCAGAAGGAGGCGGAGGACAAGGAGACCAGCCTCCTTGCTGAGTTTGCGACCGAACGCTCCGCCCGGACCGACAAGGAGGCGATGCTGACTTCCGGCTTTCACGAGATTGAAGACATAGTTGATGGTGAGCTTCCCTCTTTTTCCTTCTTTGAGCTGCCGGCTGCTGGTTGAGCCGGCCTCTCGTCTCTAACTCTGGCTCTTTGCTTTCTGTTTTGGCAGACTTCTTCCCTGGTCATTCTGACGCCGCCAATCAGGCCATTGAAGCTGATCGCGAAGGACGGAGGGCGGAAGGTGCACAGATCGCTGCCGACGCCCCCTGAACCCTTAGCGAGCAGCTCCTGAGCATCGAGGCCCATCTTCGGCCGGCTCACCGGATGCTAAGCCGTCTTCAGCGTGTCGGCGCCTAGGCAATCGCCGCCCTGTGGCCGGACATGCCGGCACCGCGCACTCCCAGTCGAACTGCCGACTGGCTGGAGGTGGCGGCCGGCCGTCTTGAGGCCTGGAAGGGCTCCTCGGCCCAAGCTGGAGCACGCCGGGCCTTGGAGTTTGTCAAGGCGTGGTACCCTGGGCTAAATCTAGCCCAGTTGACCACGTTTCGGCTGGAAGCCCAGGAGGAGCTGGTGGCAGTAGAGGATGACCTTGTCAAGCGCGCGACGGCAATCGCCGAGTACACCGACACCTGCGTCTTCGTGCTGGAGCGGGCTGAGAACGGCGCTGAGGCGCCACCAGAATGGTTCGGGCTGAACCCGGAGGATGACGAGGACTCGGCCGAGGTGATCGACTCCAGCGGCGAGGAGGAAAACGAGGAGGAGGAGGAAGGCGAAGAGGAGGCGCCAGAGGTCGGAACGGACGACCAACCTCAGCTCGACCGCGCCTCCAGCAACGAGCCACGCCCGGGCGAGCCGGCTGCCACTGGAGGCGACCAAGCGGGGACTGACCAGTCGGCCGCTCCACCAACCGGCGCCACCGACTCCTCCGATCCACCGAACCCGTCTGCTGCTCCCTAGGCTGCTAGTTTATCTTTTGCTTTACCTGCTTATCAGTCTCGAACGAACTTGTTAACTTTGCACAATTTCACCCGCGGGGTGTATTTCAAACTTCTGTTGAATGTCAACCAAGGGCCTTTTGATATGTAAATATTTTTGCCGAGTTCTATCTTTTCTTGCTTTGTGTTCCTTGGCCTTTTTCCTTTGCCGCCCTCCCTTAGTTGCCGTCTTGCCAGCCTGACAGCCGCTCTGCGGACTGTGGCTAGATCAAGTACTTAGCCGATTAGAACGTTTTAGCAAGTTAAGTAGAAGCCGGCCGGCCGGCTGCTCAACAGCCGGTCGTAGAGGCGGGAAGCCAGCTTGAACTATGCACATGCTTTGGGTCCTTAGCCATTTTTCATGTGGGCACCCTTTCTTCCTTTCTCCTGCCCACCAGACAGTCGCTCTGTGAGCTGCGGCTTCTGGCAGGAGACGGCTTAAGTGCCAACACATTACTTGTCCGGCTGCGGGAAGCATTTCATTGTACGAAGCGGCGAGTCCCCGGGCCGACTAGTCGGATCCGGTGCCAAGCGGCATAAAGGAAATAACACATTCATAGGCATAATTCTTATCATATAGATAAAAGAGGGCAGTCCCCAAGCTCTTCTCGGGGGACCCGGAGTCTTCGTACTTTAATACAAAAGGTAGCGTGGTACATACTGCATCAACTGTAAAACCTTCGGAGGAGATTTGCATTCCATGGCCGCTCCGTCTCCCTGCCGGAGTCGTCCCTCTTGCGCGCTCGAGGATTCTGAGCGTCGATCAGGTAGTAGGAGTCGTTGCCCAACACCTTGCTGATGATGAAGGGGCCTTCCCAAGGCGCTGAGAGCTTGTGCTGGCCGGCTGTTTGCTGGATCAGCCGGAGCACAAGGTCTCCCTCTTGGAAGGATCTCAGCTTGACCTTCCGGTTGTAGTATCGGCGCAGACTCTGCTGGTAGATGGTGGACCGGCTGAGTGCCAACAGCCGGCCCTCTTCCAGCAGATCGCCGCCGTCTTGTCGTGCTTCTTCTGCCTCCTCTTCGGTGTACATGGTGACTCGAGGGGAGTCGAATTCTATGTCTGTCGGGATGACGACTTCGGCACCATAGATGAGGAAGAAAGGAGTGAAGCCGGTTGACTTGTTCGGGGTTGTGCGCAGACTCCAGAGGATGGCCGGCAGCTTGTCGAGCCAGCAGCCGGCCGAACGCTCCAGAGGCTCGACCAGTCGGGGCTTGATGCCGGACAAAATAAGGCCCTTTGCTCGCTCCACTTGGCCGTTTGACTGCGGATGTGCTACAGATTCTAAATCCAGTCGGATGCCCTGCGTTGCGCAGAAACGAGCCAAGGCGCCTTCGGCGAAGTTCGTGCCATTGTCGGTGATGATGCTGTGTGGTATGCCATACCGGATGGTGATGTCGGAGATGAAAGTCACAGCAGTCGGACCATTCAATTTCTTGATTGGTTTTGCTTCTATCCACTTGGTGAACTTGCCCACCGCGACAAGCAGATGAGTCATGCCATCTCGCGCTGTTTTGAATGGTCCCACCATGTCCAGGCCCCAGACAGCAAAGGGCCAGGCAATGGGGATAGTCTTGAGTGCAGAAGCCGGCTGATGAGGCTTGGAGCGGAACTTCTGGCACCCTTTGCATTTCTGGACCAAGTCTTTGGCGCCTTCTAGAGCAGTCGGCCAGAAAAAATCATGGCGGAAAGCTTTGGCAACAAGTGCTCTTGAAGCCGCGTGGTGACCACACTCTCCTTGATGGATATCTTTGAGGATTGCTTGGCCTTGCTATGACTCTACGCAGCGCTGGAAACACCAGTGACACTGCGCCTCACAAGTTCTCTATTGACGATGGTGTATGCTGCAGCTCGGCGTTGCACTTGTCGGGCCGAGATCTCGTCAGCCGGCAGCTCTTTGTTCACTAGAAAGTTGAGGATGGGCTGAGCCGAGGAAGGCGCTGTAATTTCTTCAACTTCTAGGATTGCTACTTGTACGAGGGCGGTTGGGCTGGGAGGCGGTGGGTTGGAGTCAGTTGCCGCTTGCTACGTCGATGAAGTCCCCGGGCCGACTGCCGCAGTCCCCGAGCCGGGCTCTGAAGTCCCCGGGCTGGGTGCGGCTGCTGCAGTCCCCGGGTCGCCTGCCGAATTCCTCGTGCCGGCTGCTAGGGTCCTCAAGTCGGATCCGACTGCTTCAGGAGGAGCCGGCACAAAGATGGAATCCGACTCTGGCGATGGCTTGACAGACGGCTTGAGGAGGCGTTGTAGGGCCACGCCGGTTGGTATCGCTTTCCAGGTGGAGCCGATTCGTGCCAAGGCATCTGCTTGCTCATTGTCATTCCTTGGCACATGGAGAAACTCGCACCCTTCAAAGTATCCGCTGAGTTGTTGTACGAGGAAGCGGTAGCTCGCCATGTTTGCATCTTTGGCGTCCCAGTCGCCCGACGACTGCTGGACCACCAAGTCAGAGTCTCCATAACACAGGATCCGGCGAATGCCGAGTTCCTTGGCAAGCCGGAGCCCGTGTATGAGTGCTTCGTACTCGGCGACGTTGTTGGAGGCGGCAAAGTGAATTTGCAGCACATATCTGAGCTTGTCGCCTTTGGGAGAGGTGAGGATGATGCCGGCTCCCAAACCGGTGCGCATCTTGGAACCATCAAAATGCATCCGCCAATGGGTGGAGTCCGGCGCTGGCGGCAGGTACTGGGTCTCGGCCCAGTCGACGAGGAAGTCGGCCAGTGCTTGTGACTTGATGGCGGTGCGAGGCTGGTAGTAGATGGTGTAGGGGGCCAAATCTATGGCCCATTTGGCCACTCGGCCCGAAGCATCTCGGCTTCCAATGATCTCAGCAAGCGGAGCTATGCAGACCACCGTGATTGGGTGCTCTTGGAAGTATGGCTTCAGTTTCTTGGCGGCAAAGTGCACGCCGTAACACATCTTCTGATAGTGGAGGTAGTTTTGTTTGGAGGCTGACAACACTTCACTCAGGTAATACACTGGTCTCTGGACTGGTAGTGCCTTGCCTTCTTCCTTGCGTTCTACCACTATGACTGTGCTGACCACCCGGCTGGTGGCGGTGATGTAGAGGAGCATGGGCTCCTTAGGAGTCGGAGCCGCCAGGACAGGCGGAGTGGTCAACATCTTCTTGAGTTGGAGAAAAGCTTCGTCCGCCCTGTCGTTCCACTCAAAAAAGTGGTCTTCTTCATGAGCTGGTACAAGCGAAGAGCCTTCTCGCCCAGCCGACTGATGAAGCGGCTGATAGACGCCAAGCAGCCGGTGAATTTCTGCATGTCCAGCAGTCAGGTGGGCACTTCCATCCTCTCGATGGCCTTGATTTTCACGGGGTTGCATTCTATGCTGCGCTCTGAGACCAGGAAGCCAAGAAGCTGGCCGGCTGGTACTCCAAAGATGCATTTCTTCGGGTTGAGCTTGATTTGAAATCGGCGCAAGTTCTCAAAGGTCTCCTTGAGGTCTTCTAGCAGCGTTCCACGCTTCTCCGTCTTCACCACAACATCGTCCACATAAATGTGGGCGTTCCTGCCGAGTTGCTTGAGGAGGCACTTCTGCATGCAACGTTGAACGTGGCGCCGGCATTCCTCAAGCCGAACGTCATGGTCAAGTAGCAGAAGGCTCCAAACGGCGTGATGAAGGCGGTCTTCAGCCTGTCGGCCGGGTTCAGCTTGATCTGGTGATACCCTGAGTATGCGTCCAAAAAACTCAACAGCTCGCCTCCGGCTGTGGAGTCTATCACTTGGTCAATTCTTGGCAAAGCAAATGGGTCTTTGGGGCAGGCTTTGTTGAGGCTGCTATAATCAATACACATGCGCCACTGCTTGTTTTTCTTCAGCACAAGGACTGGGTTGGCCAGCCACTCTGGAAAGAACACTTCCACGATGAAGCCGGCTGCCAGCAGCCGGGCTATCTCTTCTCTTCTGACAGGCGGCGCAAGGGCTGCCTGACTGGCTTGGCATCAGACCGGACATGCAATTTGTGCTCGGCGAAATCCATCAGAACACCCGGCATGTCTTTGGGAGACCATGCAAAGATATCCCGATTCTCACGGAGGAAATCGACGAGCTCGCCTTCCTATTTGCTGTCAAGATTTGCTCCTATGACAGCGTGCCTCTCCGGGTGCTCCGGGTCCAAGGGTATCTTCTTTGTCTCTTTGGCCGGCTTGAACGAGCCCTCAGCTTCCGACTCCTTGGGGTTGGGTGACATTTCCGGCTGCTTGCCTGCCATCGCCACAACCCGGTCAAGGAGCCGCTTCTCAGCCGCGATCACAAGGGACTCGGCCAGCCGGCTGCTATCTGCCGCGCAGGCAGACGACTTCTTGTAATCCCCTGCTATGGTCAAAATTCCCTTGGAACTCGGCATCTTCATCTTGAGGTAAGCATAGTTGGGGACCGCCATGAACTTGGCCAGAGCAGGCCGGCCAATTAGTGCATGGTATGGGCTCTCAAGGTCCACCACCTCAAACCAGACTGGCTCTCGGCGGAAGTGATCTTTGTCTCCAAAGAGGACGTCTATCTGGATCTTGCCGATTGGTGAGCAGGAAAGGCCAGGAACTATGCCATGGAATACAGTCCGGCTGGGCTGAAGCTGTCTTTGTTTGATTCCTAACTTCTCCATGGTATCCTTGTACAGGATGTTGATGTTGCTGCCACCATCTATCAGAACTCGGGAAAAACGAGCAGCTCGCCTCTCTGTGGCAAAAGTGGCATCCAGAACCAGGGCATAGGAGCCGGGGTTGGGCATTACTTCCGGGTGGTCGGCTCTGCTCCAGCTGATGGGCTTCTCGGACCAATGCATGAACTCAGGGGTCTCTGATGCCACTGCGTTTACTTCTTGCTGTCGTTGTCGTCTACTGTGCCTGTTGTCGACCACGCTAGTGAACACGACGTAAGCTCCGTGCTCTTCGGGACACTCGTCTTGTATGGCTCCGACTGGTCGCACTGCCGGCTGCTGGGGTGGAGGAGGAGGCGGCTGCCCAGCAGGCGGAGGAGGCATAAGGCCATCACCCTTGGCGATCCTGGTGAGCCAATGGCACTTCCGGGTGGTGTGGTTGAACGGCTTCGCGCCACTGTGAAATTTGCAGGGTGCATCAAGAGTCTGCTCATACGATAAAGCGGGCAGCCAATTGGGCTTGCCGCCCTTCTGGCGCTTGGATGGAGGCTGCCCTTCTGGCTGCTGGTCCTCGACTGTGGCCACCTGCCGGCTTGTGGAAGCCGGCTGCATGGCCTTGCGCTTGTTGTCGTTGGGTTGCTGACGTCGACTGGTATCACCAGCCGGGGCCCGAGGAGCCGGAGGAGCTACTTTGCCAGATGCATCAACTTGGATCTCCACCTTCATGGAGGAGTCGACCGTGGCGTATTTATCTGCTATGCTCAGCAGCTTGTCGAGGGTCGCCGGCTCATCGCAGAGAAGCTTGTGCTTGAGGAGGGTGCCCTCTCGGCACCCGGCGATGAAGTACTCGATGGCCTGCACCTCGTGCACGCCTTTGCAAGAGTTGCGGAGCTCGGCCCAGCGTGTGAGGTAGTCGCGAGTCGACTCGTTGGGGCCTTGGACACACAAGGAGAGCTGGCGGGGCTTGGGCGGCCGCTTGTACGTGCTGGTGAAGTTGCGGATGAAGGCTTCGATAAAATCAACCCAGCTGTTGATGCTGCGGGGCTTCAGGCTGTTCAGCCATGTCCGGGCCGTGCCCTGGAGCATGAGCGGAACGTACTTCACGGCAACGCGCTTGTTGTCGTTCGCAATGCTGACGGCTGTGGAGTAGTCGACCAGCCAGTCCTCCGGCTTCACGGAGCCGGTGTATTTGGGCGTGTCTCTCGGGAGCGTGAACCCTTTGGGGAAGGGCTCATCTCGAATGCGGGGGCCAAAATAGGGCGGACCTAGCTCATCTTCTTCTTCTAGGGCCAGGGATCGGTTGAGGCGGTCGATCTGGTGGCGGGCATCATTCTCTCCGACTCCTTCTCGGCGGCCAAGGCGGTCGCCGAGTGTCGGGTGCTCAACAGGCGGCGGGGAGACGCGCCTTTCCCTGCGAGGGGGAGGAGGCGGACAGTCATCCCGTCGTTCCACTGCTCTTGGACGACCATCTTGGTCGCGCTCGATGGTGAGGCGAGTCCGGCTGCGGCTGGCAGCCGGCTCCTTGTCTCTTCTTCCGCGGACGCCACGAGTCGGCGTCCGGGATGTCGCGCCTTGATCTTGGCAGGGAGGCGGATCGTCATTTTGCCGGTTGGGCGCCTCAGTGCGGCAGCCGGCCTCGTGCTGCTCAGCAGCCGCGTCGAGGATTCGCTGGACGCGGTCCGCCATCTGGCGACGCTCTTCCCCTCGAACTTGTCCAGCTCTTCTGCTGCCGCCTGGGCAGCTCGTATATTTTCTGCGGGCGTGGCGTAGACAGGGCGACCTGCCCCGAACAGGCTGGCGATGGCCACGCCGCGTTGCTGGACCGTGCCGATGCGGCTAGGCCCATCAGGAGCCGGCGTGCCACCCACAACGCGGTCCATCTCGCGCTGGTAGGCCTCCGATAGGCGTCTCATGTTGGCCAGCTTCTTGGCGCTCTCGACGAGCTGGGCGCGGCATGCTTCCAGCATCTCGATGTCGGCGTCTTCTGGAATGGGCGCCGTCAGGTCTTGCAGTGCCGCATCGAGCGGGTCATGAGCACCTCCGCCGGAGTGCTCGCTGTGGCCGATGACAAGCACCTCCGTGACGGTGCTTCCGCCGCTCTCCGCGCGAGGAAGCGGCTCGTCGTAGACCAGTACGTTGGTGGGGAACGCGTCAAGCGACGCAGTGTCGGAGTCGACAAGCATCGGGTCGGTGGAGCCAACAGATTCCAAGTCTACAGCAGGCTCGCTGGTGACGTGGAGGTGATCGAGGAGGCTCGCGAGGCGGCTCTCAGGGCCATCGGTGCCCGCATCAGACGCGGGCTCGTCGGAGAGGCGAATCTCGCCAACGAGATCGGTGAGACAGCTCGCCACGCCGGCGACCTCCGCGTCATGCAGCGCGTCGGCGCAGACTCCGTCTGACGTGCCGGGCTGGCTGCGCTCGCCAGGGAGGAACAGGGTTCCTGTCCAGAACAGGTCTTCGGACGACGGTGCACCTCGCCCCATGGTGGGCGCCAAATGTCGGGGGTTGGGTGCGATATATGCCAATGGATGGCTTATCATGGTGGGAGCGAGTAGAACGTCGCCGGTGCCTGGAAGCGGGATGAGGCATAGACACGAACGTCGGCGCACTTTACCCAGGTTCGGGGCTCTCCTAGGAGATAACACCCCTAGTCCTGCTCTGCGGGGTCTCCGCATGATCACTAAGGCACTAGTGAGTACAATGGTGCTCCTTGAGCTGTTTGCTAGAGGTGGAAGAAAGCAAGGCTAGCTCTCTCCTTCCTCTATGGGTGAGTCTAGTTCTAACAGGTTGGGAACCCTTTGCATGGGTGCCCTGGGGGGCTTATAGAGGCCTACCCCAGGGGTACAATGGTAATCTAGCCGGGTGTAGGACCCGACTGTCAGTCTCTCTGGTCGCCGGCTTCTCCGCCGGCTGCTGGGGCCCGCCGCCTGGTGGGTCCCGCCGTCCGGTCTGGTACGGAGCCGACAGGCCGCTCCCGCCGCTCGCGGGTCTTGCCGGCTGCTGATTACTGTAGCCGTGATGCTAATGACGCATGCTTGGTCAGGGGAGCGTGGCTACAGTCCCGCCGCCTGGTGGGAGATCACTGTAGCCACTCCATGTCTCATCTGGTTAATGGCGCGTGGGGCCCCGAGGAAGGGACGGGCCGCCTGCTAGAAGCCGGCCTCCCTCGGGTCCGACTGGTGAGGCTTCCGCCGTCTTCCGGGCTCTCGCTGCCTGGTAGGGCCCGCCGTCTTCAGGCCGTACCTACAGGCGGTCATGGGAGCAGGGCTCCGCCTGACAGGGATGACGCCAAGGGGGGAGTGGCAACAGTGCCGCGCCGTGCAGAGATCTCCGCCTGTACGGGGCACTGTGGCCACGCCCGGCCCTGGATTTGGGGGGATGGAGGAATAGCCGGCCACCAGAAGGCGGCACTTCGTCTTGATGAGGGCGCAGACTTTGAGGGGCCACGGGCCGACTGCTATGAGCCGGCTTCTCTGGAAGCCGCCTACTAGGAATCGGTATGTCTTGACGCCGTTTTCTGGAACTCGGTCGCCTATGGACAGCCGGCTATTCCTCCAGCCG
The DNA here is from genome assembly GCF_002575655.3 of Aegilops tauschii subsp. strangulata. Taxonomy (NCBI): domain Eukaryota; kingdom Viridiplantae; phylum Streptophyta; class Magnoliopsida; order Poales; family Poaceae; genus Aegilops; species Aegilops tauschii. The sequence goes on from NC_053035.3 coordinate 433,695,700, forward strand.
GCCATCAGAAGGCGGCACTTTATCTTGACGTTTTGAGGGGCGCAGTCAGCCCCGATGTCTTGAAAGGTTCTGGGTCTCGGGTTAGCCTACCCGTGGGCCATTACTCCGACAACGTGAGGATTTCAATATGCATCTTCTTTTGGAAAAATATGTCCATGTCCTAGACACCATGGTCTGTACCTTCTTCTTTTACCAGGTCACACGCCACACATATTATTTGACCTTATTTCTTGCTTCCTTTTCCCTTCCATACTCATGGCGTCTCAACTTAGATGACACGTTCACGCATGTTATTTGACATGATTTGTTGCTTGCTTTTATCCTTCCATATTTGATTCATAGCGCCTTGATTATTTCCTTTTAATTTCAGCCAATCCCAATTAATTTCGCCTCTCTCTTTCCCCTCAATTCTCAAGAAGATCTCATTTAATATACGCCAATCCGCCCCTCGCTCCTTGCCATATTTTCCTTTGGGATATGGAGACCCACACTTTCTCTCTCTTTCGTTCTTGAGTTGGCTTGGTGTAGATAACTCACATACATATATAAATTGGGGGTATTTCATGTAAAAGTCCAAGGTGGTACTATTTAATTAGCTGAAAAGGTAAGCCAATATTTTTAGGTGTTGTGTGGACTGGCCAGCCAGCCCACGTATGGGACATAAAAAAACGCTATTTAATAGAAAGAATATCATTCTAATGCAACACAGGCTGATCTAGCTCAGTTGGTAATATTGTAAGTAATGGTATATTGGGAGAGTCCCTGCTCGACGCCCGCGTGCGTCAAAATGACGACCTTCCGCTAAAAGGCGCGCAAAACGGGCCGGCCCGTTATCAGGCGTCGTAATTAAGAGTTGAGAAAGCCTTTAATTGGCGCATGGAGTCGAACTTCGAACTCGCTACCTCAGGAAAGTAACTAAAAGGGTGAACTGCAGCGCTAGTTTATAAGTACTACAGTTATTATGGCAGATCCGTTTTTTCTTTCTTCAATCTTTTCAATATTTCTTGAAAAAATGCAAAAAAATTTATTAAAAATGCGAACAAAGTTTGAAAACGTGAACAAATCTTCATAACGCGTTTCTTTTAAAAACAAAGTGAATTTTCTTTTGAAAAACATGAACAATATTTTATGTACGCTGAACAATTTCAAATGTACCTTGAAATTTTCTGTAATATACACTGATTTTTTAACATATACATTGAACATGTTTCAAATATACATTGAATTTTTTTCGAATATACATTGAACATTTGTGCAAAATACGCTGAACAAATTTCAAATACACAGGAACATTTTGTAGTATTCGTTGAACATTTTTGTAATGTACGGTGAACTTTTTTGTAATATATCGTGAACATTTTCTTAATGTACGATGAATATTTTTGTAACGATGAACATTTATATATTGCATGATTAACTTTTCAATAATATGCGTTGAACATTTCTTAATATACGATGACCATTTTTGTAATACACGTTGAACTTTTGTATAACACATAAAAATGAGAAGAAAACAACATAAAGTAAACGAAAAGGAAAAGAACGAAAGGTAAAAGGAAAAAAATTAGAACAAAACAACTAAAAACTGGACAAAACATTGAAAAAACTGAACCAAAGAAACTACAGAAGAAAAATGAAAACAAAAAAAAGCAGGAAACAGCAAAGAAAGCAGCACAGAACGAATAACGTGTGAATCCCTTACGTGGGCCGGCCCATCTGTACGCTCGCCTCAGCGAAGGCACGACCTTTTGACGCTAACGAGCGTCAAATAGGATCTGCCGTATATTGGAGGTTGTGGGTTCAAATCATCACACAAGCAATTATTTTTGTCTCCTCTTGTTGGGCTTCAGCCCCATATATGCAGACCGGGCCCACATGGGCATCAAACAATAAAAAATATCAAAACATGCACGCGGCCCATGTGGGTGACAGCCCATGCACATGGGAAAAAATTCATTGTATATAACACACCTTTAGCCCAATAAAATAAATGTGGCCCAATAACAGCACCGAACGTTTTTTCATAACCCAATACCACAAAATGAAAATTAGCGAAATCACTAGTTAAGGAGTACTCGTTGCAAAGAACACTCCACTTTCCCAGATCGCGACAAGTGGCGCACATACAGCGCGCCACTTGTCGCAACCTGGAAGTTTTCCTTTTTTTCATAAATCCGTTTATTCAAAACATTTTATCTCTTAAACCTGCGTCCAAATCTCGAACCGTTTTCACCGTTGGATTCCTCGCGTCAAGATCTTCAAAACTAGATCCCATGTTGATAGGTTTTGACGAACTTTTTTTTCACGAAAAAAACCGGGCGAAAAAACCGAACCGGGAGCACGGTTTTTCCCCTTTCCTAAAGAGGCACGCCCGTGTCTCTCGCGAAATCACAACCGTGCCTCTCGTGCAAGTAAAACCGTGACTCTCGTGGAAGAAAAAAAAAAACAAAACGCGTTTTTTTCGTTTCCGAGAGGCACGGCCGTGACTCTCGCGAAAGCACAACCGTGCCTCTCGTGAAAGCAAAACCGTGACTCTCGCGAAAGAAAAAAACAGAAAACGCGTATTTTTTTCCCTTTCCAAGAGGCACGGCCGTGACTCTCGCGAAAGCACAACCGTGCCTCTCGGGGAAGCAAAACCGTGACTCTCGCGAAAGAAAAAACAGAAAACGCGTTTTGTTTTTCCCTTTCCGAGAGGCACGGCCGTGACTCTCGCGAAAGCACGACCGTGCCTCTCGCGGAAGCAAAACCGTGATTCTCGCGAAAGAAAAAAAAACAGAAAAAACGTTTTTTTTCGTTTCCGAAAGACACGGCCGTGACTCTCGCTAAAGCACAACCGTGCCTCTCGCAGAAGAAAAACCGTGACTTTCGCGAAAGAAAAAAAAAAGAAAACATGTTTTTTTCACGCAAAAATTTTTTTTTGAAATTTTTTTTGATCGAAAAGCTAAGAAAGACCGGGGGAAAACCAAAATGTCGAAAAAACCCAGAAAAAACCGTTTAAAAAGCCAAAAACGCGTGCGAAAAAATAAAAAAAAATCCGGAGGGAGCGTCGAGAGCGCGACACGTGGCGAATGGCTGAGAGCGCGCCAGTGGCGCTGATCGTTACGAGGCTCCCGAAGGAGCGCTCGTTAACTAGTTGCTCCCGAAAATTAGTACCATCTCTAATAGTAGAAAAATCTCAGAAAATAAAAATAGTAATGTGGGTGAACGGATAAAAAAATAAAAAACGCACCTTGTTTTATTAATAGGGTATAGATATAGATATAAGGGTTTGTCTAGGTCTAAGTCGACTGAGACTTCGCGAAGTCTCAGTCGGCTGACGTCATCACATGTATATTAGGCCTGTTAACTAGCTCTCTTTCTTCTGGGTTGTATCCGGCTAAGCACCTGGGCTTATTCTCTTTTCCCCCCTGTTTGTTTGTTACTTTTGGGCTGGGCTGCTCACTTTATTGTTGTGATTGGGCTGGGTCATGAAGTTGTTTGTTTGTGGGCCCAGACGATGTAAAAAAACAAAAAAAAATTGTTTCCTACTCTGCTTTATGAACTATACTTCTTGACTAGAACCCAGGCAAATCCCGTAATTAGTCGTGATGAACAGACACTGTCAAGCAAACAAACAGAAAATGTGAGGCTCTAACAAAAAATGTGCTCTGCTTCAAAACCAGTTTAAAGTTGTTTCACACTAGAGCAAAAAGCATATCCACAGTGATGAATAATTTCATATACAGAAAAACATGCATAAATTAACTGTTTCATAGAAAAAGCACCAGTTTCATCATCTCTGTTTTCAAGTATTCATATACAAAAAACATCAAAAAACCACCTCACTAAGGCCAACCTGAATGAAATCAAACAGAGTCTTGTTCAACTGTATGCATCAGTTAACTCAAACATTTAAAAAATAGCAGCAGTGGCATCCTCATGCCACCAAAAACATACATACAACAGGGAATGGGTCGGGGCACCATATATGTCTCAAAAACTGGCATTAGGAATTCTGTAGCTACATCATATATATACGTGCACGCAAACAACTAACAGGTGCAGATCACTTGCACGGTAGTACTACAGGAGGACTGACCACTTACAAGCATGTTGCTTAAGTAATTCAGAGATGTCTACTAACAGTGAACTTGGATACTTTGTAAATTCACAAACACAGAATGTCTACTGACAATGAACAGAATTAGATTGACACTCTCATCAAGCACATAAAATTCAGATGTACTCCTACCAAAACAAAAAATGTGCAGATCAAAAGAGTGAATGTGAATGCGTCCGGGGTGCAAATTCCAACCATGAGAATGGGGCCTGGGTCCGGATCTGGTGAGTCCAGGACGTACACTGACCAGGGCAGCGCCGGTGGACGATGGAGAAGACAGCCGCGCTGCCCCTGCCCCCTTTTCGTCGGGCAGTACCACCGGCGCCCACCACCTCACGGCAGACCCCGCCAGTTCCCCATCCAGATGCACAGCAGCACAACTGCTGGCGAATCCTCCTGTCGCGGCAGCTGTGCACAACCATCCATCCAACCAGAGTCACTCCGACCACAGAAAAGTACAAGCTCGAGCCGACAAACACTAATTCACTGTCTCAGATTCATGATTCGCGCAAAAAAGCACAGAAAAACACCAAAAATCCCTCTTCTCGACTTGCAATTCCCTCTTGGAATCGTGATTCTCAACAGATTATCGAACCCTAGACTATAGAAAATTGACATCCGCAGCTTGATTTCACCCCGTGTACACGCAAATGGGGGCACAATTTGGGGGGATGGAGGGGAGAGAGGGGAAAAGGGGCTGTAGCTTACCTCATCAGCAGGGCGCGAGGAGTCTGGAGGGGCGCCGAGCATCTTGTCGCCGACGACTTCCGCCGCGGAAAACTTTGATGTGCCCGCCCCCGTGATGCGGCTTCCTTCCTCTCTCGTTTCCTCTCTTTGTCTATGCTCATTTCTCAATTCAAACAGTGCCGCTGGGTGGCCTCTAGAAAGATGTTGAGCCTGGGTCCATATTCCAGAGACTTAAAGGAAAATAAAAAAACAGCAACACACCGTCTATAGTCACTCCGTTCCTTCACAACAACATTAAAAATGTGTCCGAGGATCTCGACAAGTAACTCTTCTCTCCTTTAATATGCTCCTTTTTTGAGAAAATGAGCTCCGCTGTAAGAATCTGATACAAAAAATATATTTTTTTCTTAATCCTTGGGAAACAAAAAAAATGCAAAAATAAAAAAGGAAAAAATTGTATATGATTAAAAAAAAGAAAAAAAAGAAAAAACACAAACTAGTAGTGAGATCGGGTGCTTGATTTGTGTTTGCGGGCATGGCAGAAAACGGGGGTGTTATGGTGCTCGTGTGACACATAGCGATGGTAGAGGATTCACGGGGAAGCTGCCCCCTTCCGACCAGGCAGAAAAGTCTAGTTGTGAAAAATGTTTGTAAAAAGACATGTAGTTATAGTCTAGGGGACAGCGCTTGGAATTGCATGACTAGTTGCCCCCTCTCTCTTACTGCCGCCCCTCCGACAAAACAAAGGCCCCTACTTGCAAGTAAGTTAGAAGACACTAAGTTATGACCATGCTAGAAGACATGCAGTTTCATGAGTATAGTTGGACATGCAGTTAGCGCCCTCCCTCTTACCGTCGCCCCCTCCGGCAAAAACAAATGTCCCAGTTGCAATCAAGTTATAAGACATGTAGTTGCGTGTGTGTTGAAAAGGCATTGCAATTGCGTGACAATGGTTGAGCATGCAAGTGGCCGCCTCTCTCTCGCTTCCGCCCCCTACGACAAAACAAAGGTCCCCCAGTTGCGACCAAGTTAGAAGACATGCAGTTGCGTGTCTAGTGTGGGACTTGCAACTGCCCCCCCTCTCTCTACACGCCGCCCCCTCCGACAAAACAAAGGTCCCCCAATTGCGACCAAGTTAGAAGACATGCAGTTGCGCCTGTTGTTGGAGATGCAATTGGCCCATCTCTCTCGACGTCGCCCCCCCTCCGACTCCAACGAAACAAAGCCCCCCCCAGTTGCGACCAAGTTATAAGACATGCAGTTGCGTGTCTACAGTGGGACATGCAACTCGACCCCCTCTCTCTACACGCCGCCCCTCCGATAAAACAAAGCCCCCCCAATTGCGACCAAGTTAGAAGACGTGCAGTTGCACCTATTGTGGGACATGCAACTGGGCTCGTCTCTTTTGACGCCACCCCCTCCGACAAAACAAAGGTCCCCAGTTGCGACCAAGTTAGAAGACATGCAATTGCGTGCCTGTTATGGGACATGCAACTAACGCATCTTCCCCTAGAACAAAAAATGGAGGTTGAGTTGCAGCCAAGTTATAAGACATGCAGTTGCAACCATGCTGGAAGACATGCAGTTGCGTGCCTGCTGTGGGGCATGCAACTGGCCCACTCTCTCTCGACGCCGCCTTATCCGACAAAACAAATGTCCCCAGTTGCAACCAAGTTAAAAGACATGCAGTTGTGTGCCTAGTGTGAGACATGCAACTGTCCCCATCTCTCTCGCCGCCGCCCCTCCGACAAAACAAAGGTCTCCCCCAGTTGCGACCAAATTAGAAGACATGCAGTTGCATGCCTAGTGTGGGACATGCAACTGGCCCCATCTCTCTCAACACCACCCCCTCCGACAAAACAAAGGTTCCCCCTGTTGCGACCAAGTTAGAAGACATGCAGTTGCATGCCTAGTGTGGGACATGCAACTGGCCCCATCTCTCTCAACACCACCCCCTCCGACAAAACAAAGGTTCCCCCTGCTGTGACCAAGTTAGAAGACATGTAGTTGCATGCCTAGTGTGGGACATGCAACTGAGCTCCCTCTCTTCGACGCCGCCCCCTCCGACAAAACAAAGGCCCCCCCCCCCAGTTGCGACCAAGTAAGAAGACATGCAATTGTGAACCTGTTGTGGGACATGCAACTGGCCCACTCTCTCTCGACGCCGCCCCCTCCGACAAAACCATGCCCCCCTAGTTGCGACCAAGCTAGAAGACATGTTTGTTGCATGCCTAGTGTGGGACATGCAACTGGGCCCCATCTCTCTCGACGCCCCCTCCAACAAAACAAATGTCCCCCCAGTTGCGACCAAGCTAGTAGACATGCAATTGCGTGCCTATTGTGGGACATGCAACTGGGCCCCATCTCTCTCGACGTTGCCCCCTCTAATAATACAAAGGTCCCCCAGTTGCGACCAAGTTAGAAGACATCCAGTTGCGTGCCTATTGTGGGACATGCAATTGGGCCCACATCTCTCTGGACGCCGCCCCCTCCGACCAAACAAAGCCCCCCCCCCCCAAGTTGCGACCAAGCTAGAAGACATGCAGTTGCATGCCTAGTGTGGGACATGCAACTCGGCCCCATCTCTCTCGACGCTGCCCCCTCCGACAAAACAAAGGTCCCCCGCCCCTTAGTTGAGACCAAGCTACAAGACATGTAGTTGCATGCCTAGTGTGGGATTAAAACAAATTAAAAAGCAATTTCAGATTAAAACTAGCAAGAAAAAGTAAAAACATTTCCAGATTTAAGAGATTTCAAGAAAGGTTTTGAGTTATAGTTAAACTAATAAAAACAAAAGTAAAAAACAAATTTCAGAAATAACAGTTTCACTAATGCAAAAGATCCCCGTTTCAGGATTAACATAGAACAAAAGTGTTTGCACCACTTACTTAAAAACTATACATGCAAAAAAGAAAAAAGAAAAAAAACAGTGAGAAAATGGATACATACCATGCTCCCCAAAAAAAACATCAGTCCTCGTGAGGCGGTGCACAAAATGGCAACCCTATGAACCCATTGCTGAGCAGAAGGAGCCCTCCCAGATCTGATTCCTCTTCTTGAGTCAGATCAAGAACCCTAGTGCGAATCATGTCGTCATCATCGTTTTTTGTTGGCTTCTCCATCCTCGTCTTCTTCATCTGGAACTTCCATGCAGTCATCATCATCCTTGGATCCTTCATCTTTAGTGTCATTCCCGAATTGAATCACACAGACAACTGCCCTTGGGGAAGGCTGGTCCAAGTAGAAGAGAACCAGCTGACCCTTCCCCAACTTGTTGTCTGAAACAAACTTCCTCCACTCACTCCCATACATTGCACTCTCTCTAGGCCCCTTGTGGCAGTTGACGGTGTACGCCCGTTTGTTTGCCTTAAACTTCAGCGTATCTCCTGTCAGGTTGTTGAAACTATTCCTTTCGTTGCATGGCACAATCTATTTTGTTGACACGGAAAAAAAGTGAAAACAAAACAAATGAAGTAAATAATCATTGTAAAAAATTAGAAAAAGCACCCTCGTGGTTATGAAAAACAATCATGGCCGAAAAATTGAAAAGTAAAAAAATACCTATCATGACAGTATGTGTGTCCTAGACTGGATAAAAAAGATTGTAACACAAAATAAATCAAAAGAAACAAACAATCATGAATCTACCTGATGCATCAAGCACTGATGTAAAAAGGTCAAGCTGCTACAACCTAAAAATTCAGTCTAGAAACTAGCATATATTTCTAGGCATGACTAAGGACTGGAATATGACCTACAGGAAATGACGGGAACAAGCAACAAGTCTACATGGTTTTGAACATGAACATCAAAACCCTGAAATCCTACAAAAATCTACATTCCACATTCTACATTCTACATGGGTTCAGAAAAATGAATCAGAAGAGCTTGACGCGCTGGATTAAAAAAATTCAATGTAAACAACTAGTTAAACTAGGGGCTCCCCTCTGCTTCAAAAAATAATATATTCCGTGATGATGAGTACAAACTAAAAAATAAGGATCATACAATGAAAAAATACAGGCTGCTGATTTATCCCTGTGTTTTTAAACTCCCAGACATACATGCTAATGTCGCTTGACCTGCTCTCGCGGTAGCAAGGGCTCAGGCAAACTCTGCAAACCATCTCCTCTGCACATAAAAAAGCCGCCAAAACATTAATTTGTGCTAGTGAGACTCATACATATTCAGCTAATGATTTTTAGTGTGATACTTGTATGTTTCTGAACAAAAAGGATTTCTAGATAATGATCATTTTCATTGGCGTCGCCGCTGATGACCAAAAAATATATATTTACATTACGAAGTGGAGATAAAAAAAGATGAATCTATCAAGAGACCATAATATCTTGATTCATACACAAAAAATGAACATCTTACTGATTCATATGGTTTAAGCAAAAAAAGAAAACTGAAAAAACATGCTGCTGCTGGAAACTTAGTTGCAGTAATCATTATCTTTTGATTCCGTGGAAAAAAAATTGAACATGCTACTAATTAAATAGGGTCTTAGCAAAAGCACTGGCAAAAACAAGTAAACATGCTACTGATACATTCTATAGAGAAAAAAGATTTCAGTGTAATCTCTAGTGATACAATTCAGTAGTAATCTCTCTTGTTTACAAAAGAAAATATTTCAAATAACATGCTACTGGTTAGATAGGGGTTCTGAAAAAACAAATAAAAGATACCCACTCCTACTTGTACATTCAGTGATAATCTCTCTTTCTTTTAAAAGAGACATGCTACTGAACAACTATGGTAATCTAAATAAACAAACAAATGACTGAACCACCCTTAGTGATAGCTTCAGCAAATACACATGAGGGGATTTGATTTAAGTAATATTCCTCAAACATGTTCACAAAAAAATTGTTTCTGCCGAAAATCATATTCTTAAAAAGCTACTACCCTGGACTAAGATAAACAAACAAGGGACTGAACCTCTCCCTAGGTGATGGATCAGTGATAGATCTAGATGTCCGAAGTCCAAATTAGGGGATATGAGAGAACCACTTCTTGAGACCTAGACATCTGAAGCAAGAAGCGTACAAACAAAAATAGACTGACCACTGTATGCTTCAAGGCTATAATCTGGACTCAAATCCCTTCATATATACGCACTACATTACCACCCCCGGTTGAATAAAAAAGGGGATGATTCTATGCTTCAGATCTACTAATCTGGACTTGGTCCAAACAAAAAATGAAACCCAAAAAATCCACTCAGATCTACTGTATCTCACCAACTAACAAACAGAAAAGAAAAAGAAAAGATGGGATTGCAGTCACCATCAGCGCAGCGTCGCCCATCCTCTCGTTGGCTGTGGAGGAGCACGGCGATTTCTCTTCGATTCGCTTCAGAGATCTTCGGATTTTCACAGAGAAAGGATAGAGAGAGACAGAGGATGAAATGGACTCACAACTGCCAATCCCCTCCTCTTAATTACCATGGGGCTGCCACTTCCTCTTCACCTACCCCAGCCCACAAAAAGAAACGCGAGATGCTCGCGCGAATCAAGGCCGGCCCAAACAAGACATCAGAAGAATCGCTCCAAAAAAAAACAAGCAAAACGGGCCGGTCTGTGACGTACACAGGCTGAAACAAAGACAAAAGTGGGCCAGCGTGAATCTACAAGCAACACGAGATCGAACGGCTGCATAGTCGACTTTTTAGCAGCTCCGTAGATATAAATAGATTGCATGCGCTCCTGATGAACAGATACATGCATGACCATCACATCCGTGTGTTCTTTACAGTCATATAGTAGTAGCAAAATACTAATTTGACTAGGCAAGCTAAGACGTGGACATCATCGATCCAGAAAAAGGGTAGGAGCCCAGCTGCAAAAAACGTACGGGCAAGGGAAGCCATCCGTGCATGCATCACTGGACCGATCGATCAGACTGCCGGCAAGAGCAGGTTTTCCTACTCATCGATGCCGATGTATATCTCGATCCGCATGCATGCGGCTCCTCCTCTCTTCTCACTTTCCCGCGGATGCTTATCCAGAACCAGCGCGTCATGATCGTCCTGGCCCTGCTCCTTGCCTACTTGCTGCCATTTGGCGATGCCGATCCACTGGGACACCTCTGCGGCGGCGTCACCGGCGGCGACTACACGGCCCAAAGCACCTACGGGGCCAACCTTGAGCTGCTACCCGCCGCGCTCCGCAAAAACGCCTCGTCCGGCCTCTTCACCAAGGGCTCCGTCGGCGCTGCCCCGCACACCGTCTACGGCCTCGGGCTCTGCCGCGGCGACGCGTCCGCCTGCGGCGACTGCATCGGCGCCGCGTTCGGCGACGTGCAGCAGCTGTGCCCGTTGAACAGGGACGCTCGTGCCCTGCACGAGAAATGCGTCCTCAGCTACTCCAGCCATGACTTCGCCTCATACGGCAGTAATGCCACCGAAAGTTTACTAGTGGTCGTCTGGCCCGACGACGTCAAAGTCAAGCCCATGCATCCTGGCAACGGCGAGAGCGTCGTCAGTGAGATGATCGACGAGATCGCCATGATGGCGGCGTACAGCTTGACGACGGCGAGGTACGCCACCGGCCGCGTCGATGTCAACAGCACCGGCGCCCCACCGCGTCGATCTACTCTTTGGCGCAGTGCAACCAAGACCTGCCGCCTGATGACTGCCGGGACTGCCTCGACGGCATCAAGAAGATGTTCGTTGGGACATACTCTAGCTCTAGCTCCGTCGTCAGCCGGCAAGGTGCATGGGTTGTCGGTGTGTGGTGCAATTTCAGGTACGGTACTCACCAGTTCTACCAACGCCAGCCCATGTATATGAAAAGCATTGGATCGTCGGGTGTTGGATGAAACGTAAGGAACACGACGACACACACGACTGCGACGCCGTCGCCGGCGCCTGTCGTTCTGCCAAGCCAGATATACAAGAGTAAGCAAATTACGAACATGCATCTTCCTGATTTCCCAAAACTAGCAGGTGTTCTTAAGATAGGGGTAGTACTCTTATTAATTTGATGTTATACTCCCACCATAAATGTACTTGAGCCCACAGACAATGCAGTTAAGATGATCCAAGGTCGAGACCACGATAGATCGGTTTATGCTTCTTTAGTTAAAGAGATTATATATCTCTTGTCTCTTCGAGAAAATAGTATTACTCATGTTAGCCGCTCACAAAATAAGGTTAGCGATAGTCTAGCAAATTTTACTCGTGTTGAGGGTAGAACCATGACTTGGATCGGCTCTGGTCCCTCTATTGCGGTTGAGCCAGCCTCCGCTGATTGTAATCTTTTGGTGGTTGAGTAATACAAATTTTTCACTCGCAAAAAAAAAGTACAAGTTTTTTATGAGTCAATTACATAGATGGTGCTAGAATTTGGCGTAAACGGTCATTTTGATACTAGAAGTTGCGGTGTACATCAAAGTGGTGCAAAAACTTGGCTCGAACATGCAATGGTATATGGAATCTGCGCTGACTAGGCGCATGGGTCCTGCTGTCAGCCACTGGACCTTGGAGAGGGGGTGTGTGGCCTGATTTTTTTTTTGAGAACTCCCTCGGAATATATATTTTGGCAAAAAGAAATCCATATCTAAGTGCCATTTTTCATCCCGCTGGTCAAAATTATCAGGAAAAAGGGGAGGCCAGGACTCAAACACGCGACCAAGGTAAGAGAGCAAACCTGTCCAACCAATACGATGTTCCGGTTACGACGTTCTCAATGGATAACAAACAAATCATAATTTTTATTACTTATGTTTTAAAATATCTTTTTTTTAGAATCTCACAAAGCTTTATTGCGTCACAATGTTTGTAGGGACGAATACAAGATCTCCGGGCTGACCTAGCCAAACATGGCGGCCAAACTCTAAGGATAAAGCGTACTTTGCGAGATTATGGGCCTCCTCATTTGAGGTCCTGAACTCATGACTAAAAAAGCAAGAAGAAAAATTACTAGAGGTATCTTTAACTTCTCTGATTATTGCACCAAAATTTGCAGCACTCCCCTCCTTGATCGCATCGATGGCCACCTTGCAGTCGGATGCTATGGTCATCTTGTTGATATAGAGATCTTGAGCAAGAGCTATAGCTTCTCGTATTGCTATGGTCTCGAGAATCTGGGGATCAAAGATGTTATTGAGAACAAGTGTCGATGCTCCCACAAAACCTCCTGCTTCATCCCTACATATAGCACTAGCAGCACCAAACCTCCCTGTCCTGGAAACAGCTGCATCCACATTGATCTTCATGTGCTCAGGTGGTGGCGCTATCCAAGACCTTGGCTTTGTTTTCGGCATCGAAAGTGGCATGTCCTTCTTCTTTTGTAGAAACTCAATGTCCGCGAGATAAGACATGATGAATCTGTCAGTTGCAAAAGGAGTTTGATAGATATCCTCATGTATCACCTTCCGGCGAGCGCTCCATATTGCCCATAAAGTTACAGTCATCAACAGAAACTGATCCGGCGGGAGGGACTCGCTCATTGAGAAGAGCCAGAGCTTAGCATCTGTCTGCGTAGTCATGGTCATATGCTCAACCAGTTCCTCGTTTGACAAAGCCCATACACAACGGGATGCAGTACACTCCAGCAAGGCGTGGCGCCAATTGTCATGCGCTCCACAGAGAGGACATGAGCCAGTTGTTGCCATGTTGCAGTGAAGAAGCACATCTCCCGTGGGGAGTGAATGTTGTGCTAAACGCCAAGCAAAAAATCTCAACTTCGGTGGTACCATGGTCTTCCAGAGTGATAGCCATCCCTTGGATTCAGCCTCCGAATTTGATGGGTCCTCTCTTTCTTCTAGCCACGCCTCGCGGCTGATTTTCATTTTGAGAACCATACGATACGCAGATCGGACAGAGAACCGGCCTTTATTATCCTCTTGCCAAGCCCAAAAATCATCAACTTGCCATGAGCAGAGTGGGATTTGTAAGATTGCCTCAACATCAACCGGAAGGAACACCTGGCGAATTAAGTCCTCCCTCCATGACGCCATGGAGTGGTCAATCAGCTCCGAAACCAAGCGTGGAGGATTTGGTACAAGTGATGAGATAGGTTTCATCACCCCTGTCCTGGGTATCCAGTTTTGTGACCAGATGCTAGTTGAAGCACCATCTCCAATCCTTCTAATTGCTCCTTGCTTGACAATATCTCTCCCATCTAGAATAGAACGCCAGACCTGGGATGGGTGTGCCCCCAAGTCTGCTTCAAGAATAGAGCAGTTTGGGAAATATGCAGCTTTGAGAATTCTAGCACTTAAAGTTGATGGTTCATTCAAGATTCTCCATGCTTGTCTTGACAATAAGGCCAGGTTAAAAATTTCTATATCCCGGAAACCAAGGCCACCCAAACTCTTTGGTCTTGTCATCAAATCCCAGGCAACCCAAGAAGGTTTGCGTTACACTTTCACATAGCCCTCTAGGCAACCGGAAGCAAGACATAGAAAACACTGGAATAGCTTGGGCCACTGATTTAATCAGTACCTCCTTGCCTGCTGCTGACAACAATTTCTCCATCCAACCTTTTATTTTCTCCCACACTCTGTCTCTGAGGTATTTAAAAGCTCCATTCCTTGACTGTCTCACATCTGTAGGCATGCCTAGGTACTTATCACTTAGAGATTCATTTTGAACATTAAGAATGTTTTTCACCTCCTCTCTAAGACTCACAGGACATCCTCTACTAAAAAAGATTGAAGATTTATCATGGTTGATTCTCTGACCTGATGCTGAAAATAAGCATCCAGTAGGTTTGAAACCTCATTTGCCCCCTGAGTACTTGTCTTAAAAAGCAGCAGGCTGTCATCTGCAAACAAGAGGTGATTTACTGCTGGAGCAGTGTTAGCCACCTTTATCCCACCAAGGGATGATGACTGAGAACTATGTTTTAAAAGGCACGAAAGGCCCTCCGCTGCAATCAAGAAAAGATAAGGGGAAATAGGATCTCCCTGCCGAATACCTCTTGTCGGCGTGAAACTTTCCAACTTCTCACCATTGAACATGACTGAAAAAGATACAGAGGTGATCAAGCTCATCACCATATCAATCCAGGATGTTGCAAAACCAAGTTTGCCCATAATTGCATTTAGGTAAGGCCATTCAAGCCTATCATAGGCCTTCATCATATCCAGCTTCTGTGCACAAAAACTATTGGATTTAGATTTATTCCTCTTCATGAAATGCAAACATTCGTAGGCACAGATGATATTATCAGTAATTAACCTTCCAGGGACAAAGGCGGACTGTTCATCCGAAATGATATCCGGTAGTATCAACTTTAGCCTGTTGGCTACCACTTTCGACACTATCTTGTAAAGCACATTGCATAGACTGATAGGCCTAAACTGTGTTAGGAGAGTGGGATCCGGTACCTTGGGTATTAGGACCAGAATAGTATCATTTATGCACGTCGCACTCTCTTCGCCTCTTATTATCCTGAGCACTGCATTGGTTACCTCAGCCCCACATATATCCCAGTGACGCTGATAGAAATGTGCTGGAAACCCATCTGGCCCCGGGGCCTTCGTGGGAAACATCTGAAATAGTGCATTCTTTACCTCATCAACAGTGTATGGAGCACATAGAGCAGAATTCATCTCATGGGTAACTTTCTGTGGTACGTGCTGTAGGACCTCATCCACGCCCTGGACCCCTTCTGAGGAATATAGATTGCGGTAAAAATCGGTCACCATTTGTTTCATCTCTACCGAATTGTCTGTGCGTATACCCAGCGCATTAGAAAGCGCCCTTATCATATTCTTCTTCCTCCTCATATTTGCTCTCATGTGAAAAAACTTAGTGTTCCTATCACCCTCAGCTAACCATGTTATCCTTGATCTCTGTCTCCACATAATCTCCTCTCTATGGTAAAGCTCAACGAGACGTTCGTTCAGCTTAATCTCCATATGATTCGGCGAGGTCCGAGAAGGAGCATTGCGGAGCCTTTCCAGTTCTGCTTTTGCTTTTTTTTATTTCCTTTGGGACACTCCCAAACGTGTCAGCATTCCACTTAGCGAGGGTGCTGGACAGCTCTGTAAGTTTGTTGCGTAACGCCTCCACACTTGTCTCGCCTGGGTTCTCATTCCACCTGGCTGTGATTGTGTCCCTCCATGATTCGTGGCCTTCCCACATAACCTCGTAGCGGAAACTAGGTTTTGACCGAGGTATGTTTTCCTCAAGCTGCAGAACTATCGGTCCGTGATCAGATGATGCCGAAGTTATGTGTGTTACTCTTGCCAAAGGAAACATGGTGGACCATTCAGAAGTTGCCAGCGCTCGGTCCAGACGGACACGGGTGTAGGAGCCTCCCGTCACTTTCTTCTCGAAAGTCCAGAACCTGCCTTGATAGCCCAGATCCATCAACATGCATACGTCAACAACGTCTCGAAATCCCTGAATCTGGGCATTGCTACGGTTTGCAACACCCTCATGCTTGTCCGGACGTAAAACTTCATTAAAGTCTCCAATACAAAGCCATGGGAGAGGGTTGTAAGCAGACAAACCCTTCAACAGGTCCCATGTTTGGTGCCGCAAGTGAGTTTGGGCCTCACCATAAACACACGTTAATCTCCACGGATCTCTTCCATTCTCCACAATTTTTGCATCAATGTGGTATACCGAGTCACCCAAAATCTCAATGCTAATATTGTTGTTCCAGAAAATTCCAATCCCGCCACTTCTGCCTTGGCTATCTATAGCATAGGCATTATCATAACCCAATGTACTCGAAAATGATTCTACACGTGCTCCTGAAATTTGAGTTTCAACGATGCAAAGCACGGTAGGGGCAAACTTCCTCGCGAACTCGCGAAGTTCTCGAACTGCCGCAGGTTTGCCCGCGCCACGGTAGTTCCAGCTCAGTACACTCATTGGGCTCGGCGGCGCTCCTCGAAGGAGCCCGCCAAATTTCTCACAGTACCTGTACCCTCTTCGCTTTCCTCCCCATCCACCTTAGTCCTTTTCAGGTCTCTCCGAGGAGGTGGACTGGTTAGTGTTGTGGCCGACGGCACAATGGCCAGTTGGAGCTTGCTAGGGTTAACATTGTGTGACGTCCCGGATGCTGGCATGTTGTTCTCCCTTTCCTTCCTATCAATTCTCTTTCTGCTTGGGTCTGACATATCAACATCAGCAGGCTGTTCAGAACTATGTTCCTTTCCTCCTTTGCCATAACCCTGGTGGTCTTGGTTCCTATTCTCATCAGCAAAACGACCTGCTGATCGGTTCCCCTCCGATCGCCAGCCTGTGCGACCTCCAGCTCGACCACCACGTCTACCCCCTCTGCGGCCCTGTCCCTCACCAGGTCCTTGACCATTATGCATAAACCATTCCGATCTGAGCTCCTTAAAAACCAAAGCCAATGGAGGATGAACTCCGTTTCCATGCTCCTTATACAGGTGGCCTAACATACCACACACCAATCCGGCAGTCTTTCGTATTTGACTCTGTAAATCTGCCTTTCGCCCCCTCTGATCATGGACACTGCGTTTTTTAGTGGTTTGAAGACATTGATTCGCACCCAGACGCGGTAGAAGTTACCAGTGAAATCATGTGAATTGGTCTCTGCAAAGAGCACCTCCCCCATCTTTGATGCAAGCTGTGGCACCATAACAGCATACAAGTCAGGGACATCATGGATCTGTATCTAGATATCAATTGTCTCAAGCTTGATTGTCGATGGTTTTGTGATCCCATCATACGGTGCTAGGATCACCGCATCTCCTCTGAAATTCCATGGGCCATCCTGCATGACCCTCTCCCAATCCCCAAGACAAGCGAACTGGACCGTATAGAGGTTGTCCTCGAGAGGCTTGAATTTCACCTGTTGCGCTACATCCCATGCAGATCGCATGTTTCTATAGAACCATGTCTGGCTATAGGTTTTATTGGTGTTGACCCGGGCCAGCGCAATCCATCTAGGTTCTGGTTGCGGCGCCTCTCTCTCGTTGAAGATCACATCATCAAGATCCTCCTCCTTCAGCCCTAGTTCCTGCATCATCTTCTCCATCTCGTTGACCCCCGAGGAGCCCGAGGCTCCGTCAGATGCCATGTAGATCTCTTACCCGATGAGAACCAACTGATCGGGTGACTTTGTGGAACCCTAGAGCCGCCGCAACCGAGGACACAAGCCCCGGCGCTCCTGGTAAACTCAGAAGATCGGCGGTAGGGAGCAAAAACGCTACTCGACGGCGGCTCTAGGGTTACAATATCTGCAGCCCACTTAAGCTCCACATGTGTCCTTACTAAATATTTATATGGCTGTTATCAATTATTGAACGAATCAACGTGTAGGGTGGAGATTTTGGTAGCCTGTAGTCGCGGTTCGAAACCTGGCCGAAATCTTTTTCTGTTAATATTTGCACGCCCAAGCCAAGTTTTTGCACCACTTCGATGTACACCACAACTTCTAGCACCAAAGTGACCATTTGCACCAAGTTCTAGCACCACCTGTGTAATTGACTCTTCTTTTATGTCTCCCACTCTCCGTTTATGAAAGTCTACAGGCCGTGCCCTCAGTCACGTTGTATCATCCCAATCGCCCCTAAAAAAAATTTTGAACCAGACAAGAGAGTTGCATGTATTATACTCCCTACATCTAGATACATCCGTTTGATCGACAAGTAATTCCTGACGGAGTAATATAAAGATAGCAATCGTTCCTAAATTAAGGATTACAAACTTGATGTGTACATACATGGCAGTATGCAACATCAAATTATTCAACTAACCACTTGTACCCATGTCAAATTTTTTATGCTAGATCGTAACTTGAAGATTTTGGTCAACGCCATCATCGTCCCTCTACTAGCAACTTTATTCTGCTTCATTGTTTGCTTTGTATTGATCAGAGCACACAAGAAAGGTAAGTTTTCGAGATGCTATATTGCTATCAGACACTCCTTGCAAACGGTTGCGTTGATCAAAATCTAACATGCATTCTTGTTTCTATATTCAGAAAAGGCTGGCTTGCAGGACAAGCCTAACATAAATGTCAACGAAGATGAATTAGTTTGGGGGTTAGAAGGAAAGGATTCAGAGTTCACTTTTTTCGACTTCTCGCAAATATCGAATGCTACAAGTAACTTCTCAGACGAAAATAAATTGGGACAAGGGGGCTTTGGCCCTGTATACAAGGTAAAATGGAATGGTGTGCAAAATATAAAGAAATACCATACCATAGTTGCAAAATAACTTATTCATCATTATGCCGGTCTGCAAAATAGATGACGTTGTGAAAGCTTGCAAAAAAACTAGAAGTAGTCAATACATTATAAGGTATTTAGATTGGTCTAGTGAACATAACGTCATTACATTCTTCTTAAAAATATAACTTCCATTTTTTTTCATTTTACTAACAAACCCATACGAGATGTAATGGTCAAATTTACATGTTCGACACATGTCCAAAATGATATTATTTATAGGGAGTTCTATCTTATAATTACATCGTACCTAAGTTTACATTTTATTCAAGTAACGTTGATTGTGTTTAGGCATGGCTAGCCTTGGGTTACGAGATACATCCAGCTCTAAAAAAAACTGAAAAGGGACATCATTAACCATTTTTTGACCTTCAGGGCCAGTTTCCAGATGGGCGGGAGATGGCTATTAAGAGACTTGCTTCAAATTCTGGACAAGGTTTCACAGAGTTCAAAAATGAAGTCCAACTCATAGCCAAGCTCCAGCATACAAATTTGGTTAGGCTCTTGGGATGTTGCTCTCAACGGCGGGAGAAAATGGTGATATACGAATATTTGCCAAATAAGAGTTTGGACTTCTTTATTTTTGGTACTACTTCCGTCTCTCTAGGAATGCCATCCTGGGCTATAATTTCTTGACTTTTCTTTTAGATGAGCCATCACTGACTTCCTAACTGAAGGCATGTCATAATTTTATATGTATGTTCAACTTATTAGCAGATGACACAAAAAGGGCTTTACTAAAGTGGAATAAACGCCTAGCAATAATTGAAGGCATAGCGCAAGGGCTTCTATATTTGCACAAGCACTCTCGGTTGCGGGTCATACGCAGAGATCTGAAAGCAAGCAACATTCTATTGGACAATGAAATGCAACCTAAAATTTCAGATTTTGGACTTGCAAAGATATTCAGCTCAGATGATATTGAAGGAAACACAACAAGGATTGTTGGGACATAGTAAGTTGTTTCTACATATCAGTCCATGCTGATTTCAACACAAGTTCAGAAAATACATTAATATGTGTCCCATTTGGTACTGTTTCAGTGGTTATATGGCTCGGCTCCTGAGTATGCTTCTGCTGGAATCTTTCTCCACCAAATCTGACGTATTCAGCTTCGGTGTACTAATTCTTGAGATAATTAGTGGAAAAAGAAACTCGTGTTTCGACCAACAAGGGAGCTTCTTCAACCTTCTTGGGGACGTGAGTCTTCTTTGTATCTAGTACATATATTGACATTAATTTTGTTTTATGAAGTGACATTGATGTATTCTATAATAAAATCATTGAAGACATGGAAGTCATGGAAGGAAAAAAGGTGCCTTGAGCTCCTAGATGCATCGCTGGCTTTGGATATTTCTTCATCAGATATAATGAGATGCGTTAGTATTGCACTAAGCTGTGTGCAAGAGAATGCAGATGACCAGCCCACCATGTCAGACGTAGTGTCTATGTTAAGTACTGAGAACATGACCCTTCCTGAACCTAACAATCGGGCCTATTTCCAAGTAAGGGTAAGAAAGGAAGTAGCGTCAATAGTTCTAGGGCCATCAAGCAGTAATGAGATGACAATATCTGTGCTATGTAGTAGATAGATTATTTGTTAATTATTTGAGATTTCATGATATTGTTTGAGAAGATCATTTTTTTTTCTGGCACGGGAAGATTTTGTGTATCTCCAAGGTTCATATTAAAAAACAATGTATGTACTATGTAAATTGTCATTTTATTGTTAGCTTACCAAATAACCAAGATTCATAGAGCTAGTCTATTGATGGAGAATGGATATTTTCGTGAGTATAATCTATTAAGATATTACCCCCTTTGTTTGAAAATATGTGTCGGAGAAATGAAAGTATGTAGACATATTTTAGTTTTAGATATATTCATTTTTATCATTCTCCGACAAGTAATTCCGGATGAAGGGGTAGTCATCGAACGGAAGAGACTAGGTCATCAGGTGGACTTCGGTACTTTTCATTTAGAAGTATTGCGACTATGTGCACCTTCAAGTGTAGAGGTTGGAGGAATCCCCCCCCCCCCCCCCCCCCCCCCCCCCCCCCCCTCGTAAGAGGAATCCTCTCTTCGATTATTAACAAAATATCAATGGACAGAAGTATCCGGTGATTGTGCCTGTGATAGCTTTACAACAACGTCCCATGTTTCCTGGGCGTTGATCTTCTTTCAAAATCCATAAGCGGGTGGCATTATCAATGTATATGTTAATGGTTCCAGATACTTTGAATACTAGATATATGACACCTGCGCGTTGGCGCGGAAATTGGTTGCATGCATGCATGCAGTTACTTTTAAAATTTATTGGGATTGATGAGATGGCATGGTGCTCTAAAATAGTTAGTGGGGTAGCTATTTAGATATAGAAGATTCACCATGCAAAGGTTCATTACTTAAATATCAGTATTAAGAGCATCTATAGTCGGACTTGACAAATACGACCCATCAAAGCCCGCGGACGCGACGGGGCGCGCCCGCGGACAGTGATCGGTCACGCCTCAAATATTTGTTTCTACAACCGGACACCTCAAATTACAAACCTCAAATCCATATTATTACATAGAACATAAACCGATCTTTAAGCGGAGCTCGTCCGGCTCCGCCGTGGCCATGTCCGGCGACCGGCTGCGCTCCCCAGAGTGTTGGTCCCGTCGCCGATAAGGTATAGTAGGGCATGGGACACGAGGCGGCTCATGAGACTCAAGGCACCGCCGTCTCTCATGCCCTACTCTTCCTCGTCAGAGCCCGAAATCCGAACGGTGTCGGTGTACGCCAGATCAATGATGGATCCATCCTAGGACGAGCCGGCGACATTCACCACGACGCGGTTGTGGCGCCTAGACTGTTGCACCATACGGGGTGCCGGAGAATGCGGCTCCGCCTCGCCGACGTCCACCGCCTCAAAGGCTGTCGCCGCCTCCTGCGCCCACTGCCTCCACTTGGTCAATTTTTTTCAAAACTTTTAAGCACTTGTTTTGGGGTGTTCAAAAAAATGGGCTCAAATGCCGTGTGGTTCCAACGTCCACAGCAGCACCATCACAACGTAACAACCTATGGCCCAGATAACGCGACTCGGGTAGCTTCGCCTCCAAAATGCCCCACTCTCATCAATGGATATATTCTACTTTACTTCCTTTTGCATATTTGGTTCCAACATTAGCATAATTCAGATCACAATTATGCTAATGTTGGAACCAAAATATGCAAAAGGAAGTAAAGTAGAATATATCCATGAAATCTTCTAAAACAATATCATGAAATCTCAAATAATTAACAAATAATCTATCTACCACATAGCACAGATATTGTCATATCATTACTGCTTGATGGCCCTAGAACTATTGACGCTACTTCCTTTGTTACCCTTACGTGGAAATAGGCCGGATGGTTAGGTTCAGGAAGGGCCATGATCTGAATTAGTACATGTGTCTTAGAAAAGGTGCTAAGGCAGTCAAGTAGTGCTAAGGCAGTCAAGTAGTGCTGCATACAACATTGAATTCAAGTTCTAACCAAATCACTAGAAACATAACAGTCATTCATTCTTCCAAGTGACCGATTGAAAAGTAAAATTAGGAGGAAACACTCATCTCATATACCAATCTCATTTCAACCCTAATAACAGTTTCTCAATTGTCATTCATTTGCAGAATTTCGGTTGTCCATTTGGAATAAGATTTATATGTCAATTGATCGTGGTCTTGATCTATTTTTATATACCTTCGTGTCGGATCCGACAAAATCATCCCTTGTTGTTCTTTCATTTGTTTTATTCATAATATTTTCCTAGGAAACTACCATTGCATGTATAGAAAACAATAACATCATAGAAATACAACACGGCACCTCTTCTTTATCTTGGCGAGTCCGGTTATGAGATTATTGGGCGAGCAGTGGTCAGCATGAACAACTTTATTTGAATCATGATCTTACTTCTTACAGAAAATATATAGGTGAAAACTATAATGTAGAAAAACTCCTAAAGCAGATTTGGTATTAGCCAATGGTGTGCACGGTGTCACGTCGCTGTACACAATAGGCAAGAAGGGCATGAATCAGGATGCGGCGAGGAGGTAAAAAAACATATAGCCTTTTTATGTTTTTCCTTGCCTATTAAAACATTGTCATGACAATGTGACAATGTTTTAATAGTGTATTCGCTGTTACAACGCACAAACTATGTTCCTATTTTCCAACTAGATCGAGGTTGAGGGACACTCCGTCGGACGACCGAACGATCTGATGTATCCATAAGCCATATCGGATGGTTATGGTTCACAAATCGTTGTGGAAGGGCCTAGCTAGTTTTACTGATTTTAATACCCATCAATCACCACTAGCTGCACAGCCAAGAAGCAAATAGCACATCCACCTCAAAGGCAAAGGAAGGGGAATGTAGCACACGACCGTCTATATATACCGGGCTCTCTCCTTCCCTCATCACACTTTCTTATATGGTGTCAATTTTCACTCCTTTACGCAGGGCCCCAAACATGATTTCTAGAAGTTAACATCACATCATTATGGAGTGGTAGCCAAGGTCTATCTTAAATAAGGGATCAATATATGTACATACTTAAATAAATTATAAAAAATGATTTCTAGAAGTTAACATCAACATCATTATAGAGAAACCTAAGTTGTCGTTTCTTAAAAGTTTGGGGCTGCGATGCTTATGTGAAAAAGTTTCAGGCTAATAAGCTCGAACCCAAAGCGGATAAATGCATCTTCATAGAATACCCAAAACAGTTGGGTATACCTCCTATTTCAGATCTGGAAGCAAAAGTAATTGCTTCTAGAAACGAGTCCTTTCTCGAGGAAAAGTTCTCTCGAAAGAATTGAGTGGGAGGATGGTGGAGACTTGATGAGGTTATTGAACCATGACTTCAACTAGTGTGTAGCAGGGCACAGGAAGTTGTTCCTGTGGCACCTACACCAATTAAAGTGGAAGCTTATGATAGTGATCATGAAACTTCGGATCAAGTCACTACCAAACCTCGTAGGTCGACAAGGATATGTACTACTCCTGAGTGGTACGGTAATCCTGTCTTAGATATCATGTTGTTAGACAATACTGAACCTACGAGCTATGGAGAAGCGATGGTGGGCCCATATTCCGACAAATGGTTAGAAGCCATGAAATCCGAGATAGGATCCATGTATCAGAACAAAGCATGGACTTTGGTGAACTTGCCCGATGATCGGCAAGCCATTGAGATAAATGGATCTTTAAGAAGAAGACGGATATGGACGGTAATGTTACCGTCTATGAAGCTCGACTTGTGGCAAAGAGAATTTTCACAAGTTCAAGGAGTTGACTACAATGAGATTTTCTCATCCATAGCGATGCTTAAGTCCGTCGGAATCATGTTAGCATTAGCTGCGTTTATGAAATCTGGCAGATGGATGTCAAAACAAGTTTCCTTACCAGTTTTCGTAAGGAAAGGTTGTATGTGATACAATCAGAAAGGTTTTGTCCTAAGGATGCTAAAAGGTATGCTAGCTCCAGCGATCCTTCCATGGACTAGAGCAAGCATCTCGGAGTCAGAATATACGCTTTGATGGAGTGATCAAAGTTTTTGGGTTTATACAAAGTTTGTTAGAAACTTGTATTTACAATAAAGTGAGTGGGAGCGCTACAACATTTCTGACAAGTATATGTGAATGACATATTGTTGATCCGAAATGATGTAAAATTTCTGGAAAGCATAAAGGGTTGTTTGAAAGGAGTTTTTCAAGGGAAGACCTGGATAAAGCTGCTTACATATTGGGCATCAAGATCTATAGAGATAGATCAAGACGCCTGATGATACTTTCAAAGAATACATACCGTGACAAGATTTTGAAGGAGTTCAAAATAGACCAGCAAAGAAGGAGTTCTTGGCTGTGTTACAAGGTGTGAGTATTGAGTAAGACTCAAGACCTAATCACAGCAGAAGAGAGAGAAAGGACGAAGGTCGTCCCCTATGCTTTAGACGTAGGCTCTACAATATGCTATGCTGTGTACCGCACATGAAGTGTGCCTTGCCATGAGTTGGACAAGGGGTACAATAGTGATCCGGGAATGGAACACATGACAGCGGTCGAACTTATCCTTAGTATCTAGTGGACTAAGGAATTTTCTCGATTATGGAGGTGAAAAGGAGTTCGTCGTAAAGGGTTACGTCGATGCGAACTTTGACACTAATCCGGATGACTCTGAGTAGTAAACCGGATTCGTATAGTAGAGCAGTTATTTGAAATGGCTCCAAGTAGCGCGTGGTAGCATCCACAAGATGACATAGATATTCGTAAAGCACACACGGATCTGAAAGGTTCAGACCCGTTGACTAATAACCTCTCTCACAAGCATAACATGATCAAACCAGAACTCATTGAGTGTTAATCACATAGTGATGTGAACTAGATTGTTAACTCTAGTAAACTCTTTGGATGTTGGTCACATGGTGATGTGACCTGTGAGTGTTAATCACATGGTGATGTGAACTAGATTATTGACTCTAGTGCAAGTGGGAGACTGTTGGAAATATGCCCTAGAGGCAATAATAAATTGGTTATTATTATATTTCCTTGTTCATGATAATCGTTTACTATCCATGCTAGAATTGTATTGATAGGAAACTCAGATACATGTGTGGATACATAGACAACACCATGTCCCTAGTAAGCCTCTAGTTGACTAGCTCGTTGATCAATAGATGGTTACGGTTTCCTGACCATGGACATTGGATGTCGTTGATAACGGGATCACATCATTAGGAGAATGATGTGATGGACAAGACCCAATCCTAAGCCTAGCACAAGATAGTGTAGTTCGTTTGCTAAGAGCTTTTCTAATGTCAAGTATCATTTCCTTAGACCATGAGATTGTGCAACTCCCGGATACCGTAGGAATGCTTTGGGTGTACCAAACGTCACAACGTAACTGGGTGGCTATAAAGGTGCACTACAGGTATCTCCGAAAGTGTCTGTTGGGTTGGCACGAATCGAGACTGGGATTTGTCACTCCGTGTAAACGGAGAGGTATCTCTGGGCCCACTCGGTAGGACACCATCATAATGTGCACAATGTGACCAAGGAGTTGATCACGGGATGATGTGTTACGGAACGAGTAAAGAGACTTGCCGGTAACGAGATTGAACAAGGTATCGGGATACCGACGATCGAATCTCGGGCAAGTAACATACCGATTGACAAAGGGAATTGTATACGGGATTGATTGAATCCTCGACATCGTGGTTCCTCTGATGAGATCATCGAGGAGCATGTGGGAGCCAACATGGGTATCCAGATCCCGCTGTTGGTTATTGACCGGATAGTCGTCTTGGTCATGTCTGCGCGTCTCCCGAACCCGTAGGGTCTACACACTTAAGGTTCGGTGACGCTAGGGTTGTAGAGATATTAGTATGCGGTAACCCGAAAGTTGTTCGGAGTCCCGGATGAGATCCCGGACGTCACGAGGAGTTCCGGAATGGTCCGGAGGTAAAGATTTATATATGGGAAGTCTTGTTTTGGTCGCCGGAAAGGTTTCGCGCATTATCGGTATTGTACCGAGAGTGCCGAAAGGGGTCCGGGGGTCCACCAAGGGGTCCACATGCCCCGGGGGGCCACATGGGCTGTGGGGTGTGCGCCTTGGCCTATATGGGCCAAGGGAACCAGCCCCAAGAGGCCCATGCGCCAAGAGATAAGATAAAGGGAGAGTCCTAAAGGGGGAAGGCACCTCCTAGGTGCCTTGGGGAGGATGGACTCCTCCCTGGCCGCACCCTTCCTTGGAGGAAGGGCCAAGGCTGCGCCCCCCCTCTCCCTTGGCCCTATATATAGTGGGGGGAAGGGAGGGCAGCAAACCCTAAGCCCTGGCGCCTCCCTCTCCCTCCCGTGACACATCTCCCTCCTCCCGCAGCGCTTGGCGAAGCCCTGTTGGAATCCCGCTACTTCCACCACCACGCCGTCGTGCTGCTGGATCTCCATCAACCTCTCCTTCCCCCTTGCTGGATCAAGAAGGAGGAGACGTCGCTGCTCCGTACGTGTGTTGAACGCGGAGGTGCCGTCCGTTCGGCGCTAGGATCATCGGTGATTTGGATCATGACGAGTACGACTCCATCAACCCCGTTCTCTTGAACGCTTCCGCTCGCGATCTACAACGGTATGTAGATGCACTCCTTCCCTCTCGTTGCTAGTAAACTCCATAGATTGATCTTGGTGATGCGTAGAAAATTTTGAATTTCTGCTACGTTCCCCAACAATTATTGGGCGAGCAGTGGTCAGCATGAACAACTTTATTTGAATCATGATCTTACTTCTTACAAAAAATATATAGGTGAAAACTATAATGTAGAAAAACTCCTAAAGCAGATTTGGTATTAGCCAATGGTGTGCACGGTGTCACGTCGCTGTACACAATAGGCAAGAAGGGCATGAATCAGGATGCGGCGAGGAGGTAAAAAAACATATAGCCTTTTTATGTTTTTCCTTGCCTATTAAAACATTGTCATGACAATGTTTTAATAGTGTATTCGCTGTTACAACGCACAAACTATGTTCCTATTTCCCAACTAGATCGAGGTTGAGGGACACTCCGTCGGACGACCGAACGATCTGATGTATCCATAAGCCATATCGGATGGTTATGGTTCACAAATCGTTGTGGAAGGGCCTAGCTAGTTTTACTGATTTTAATACCCATCAATCACCACTAGCTGCACAGCCAAGAAGCAAATAGTGTTGGGGAACGTAGTAATTTCAAAAAATTTCCTACGCACACGCAAGATCATGGTGATGCATAGCAACGAGAGGGGAGAGTGTTGTCCACGTACCCTCGTAGACCGACAGCGGAAGCGTTATCACAACGCGGTTGATGTAGTCGTACGTCTTCACGATCCGACCGATCAAGTACCGAACGCACGGCACCTCCGAGTTCTACACACGTTCAGCTCGATGACGTCCCTCGAACTCCGATCTAGCCGAGTGTTGAGGGAGAGTTTCGTCAGCACGACGGCATGGTGACGATGATGATGTTCTACCGACGCAGGGCTTCGCCTAAGCTCCGCAATGATATTATCGAGGTGTAATTTGGTGGAGGGGGCACCGCACACGGCTAAAAGATCTCAAGGATCAATTGTTGTGTCTCTGGGGTGCCCCCCTGCCCCCGTATATAAAGGAGCAAGGGAGGAGGAGGCCGGCCCTAGGAGGGGGCGCACCAAGTGTGGAGTCCTACTAGGACTCCCTAGTCCTAGTAGGACTCCACCTCCCATATGGAATAGGAAAAGAGGAAGGGAAAAAGAGAAGGAAGGAAGGGGGCGCCCCCCTTCCCTAGTCCAATTCGGACCAGACCAAGGGGAGGGGTGCGGCCACCCTTGAGGCCCTTTTTCTTCTTTCCCGTATGGCCCAATAAGGCCCAATACGTATTCCCGTAACTCTCCGGTACTCCGAAAAATACCCGAATCACTCGGAACCTTTCCGAAGTCCGAATATAGTCTTCCAATATATCGATCTTTACGTCTCGACCATTTCGAGACTCCTCGTCATGTCCCCGATCTCATCCGGGACTCCGAACTCCTTCGGTACATCAACATACATAAACTCATAATAAAACTGTCATCGTAACTTTAAGCGTGCGGACCCTACGGGTTCGAGAACTATGTAGACATGACCGAGACACGTCTCCGGTCAATAACCAATAGCGGGACCTGGATGCCCATATTGGCTCCCACATATTCTACGAAGATCTTTATCGGTCAGACCGCATAACAACATACGTTGTTCCCTTTGTCATCAGTATGTTACTTGCCCGAGATTCGATCGTCGGTATCTCGATACCTAGTTCAATCTCGTTACCGGCAAGTCTCTTTACTCGTTCCGTAACACATCATCCCGCAACTAACTTATTAGTCACAATGCTTGCAAGGCTTATAGTGATGTGCATTACCGAGTGGGCCCAGAGATACCTCTCCGACAATCGGAGTGACAAATCCTAATCTCGAAATACGCCAACCCAACAAGTACCTTTGGAGACACCTGTAGAGCACCTTTATAATCACCCATTTACGCTGTGACGTTTGGTAGCACACAAAGTGTTCCTCCGGTAAACGGGAGTTGCATAATCTCATAGTCAGAGGAACATGTATAAGTCATGAAGAAAGCAATAGCAACATACTAAACGATCGGGTGCTAAGCTAACGGAATGGGTCAAGTCAATCACGTCATTCTCCTAATGAGGTGATCTCGTTAATCAAATGACAACTTATGTCTATGGCTAGGAAACATAACCATCTTTGATTAACGAGCTAGTCAAGTAGAGGCATACTAGTGACACTCTGTTTGTCTATGTATTCACACATGTATTATGTTTCCGGTTAATACAATTCTAGCATGAATAATAAACATTTATCATGATATAAGGAAATAAATAATAACTTTATTATTGCCTCTAGGGCATATTTCCTTCAAATAGCACATCCACCTCAAAGGCAAAGGAAGGGGAATGTAGCACACGACCGTCTATATATACCGGGCTCTCTCCTTCCCTCATCACACTTTCTTATATGGTGTCAATTTTCACTCCTTTACGCAGGGCCCCAAACATGATTTCTAGAAGTTAACATCAACATCATTATGGAGTGGTAGCCAAGGTCTATCTTAAATAAGGGATCAATATATGTACATACTTAAATAAATTATAAAAAATGATTTCTAGAAGTTAACATCAACATCATTATGGAGTGGATGGGGGCATTTGCCCCCCTCCCCTCCGCACTTCACATTGTATTCATTTAGTAGTTATTTATAGTTGAGTATATGTATCTTATAATTATTAGTTGCATCATATAATCACATATAGATATGTATTGAGACTTTATTTGCATCATATAATCACATATAGGAGGTTCATTCGGACTGCTAATTGCATGACGACTCTGCCTGGCGTTGTCAGCAACCTCAACTACCCTTCTATGGTGGTCGTGTTCGACAGCTGCACCCACATGGGCACGCTGACAAGGACAGTGACAAAGGTATCCGAGCAGGCCTCAGAGACATACAAGGTGACTGTCACCGTGTCGGACGCTGTCAAGGTGGCCATGACTCCGGCAATGCTCGTGTTCAAGCAGCAGAAGGAGAAGATGAGCTACATAGTCGAGTGCTGCAGCCAGGGCCAACCCATAGGCCGAGCAAACTTGGCGGCCACCCCGGGCCCTGAGAGGATGACGGCCCCAAACACTGAATTATATTGTTATAAGCACCATGCTATTATCCATTAGGTCAAAAGAGATAGCAACCAATCACGGGGTACTCCTTGCGGAAGCCCTGTAAATGTCACTTTTGGTGGGCCGATAGCGTGTCAAGTGGCGTGCTCTCAGCCGTCGTCACGTGTCGCGTTCTGCGCCCTCCCTTGGATTTTTTGTTTTGTTTTTATGTACGCGTTTTCGGGTTTTAGATCGGTTTTTGCCCGGTTTTCCCTAGGTTTTAGAAAAAAAATTGCATGAAAAATGCATTCTATCCTTTTTGGCTTCCGCAAGAGACACAAATTTGCTTCTCGTGGAGGCATAGTTGTGCCTCTCGGAAAAAGGAAAAACAAGTTTGCGCAGGTTTTCTTCCACGAGAGGCACCGTTGTGCCCCTCAGAAAGGGAATAAAACGTGTTTTTCTTCCATGAGAGACATATATTTTCTTCTCGTGGAGTCACATATTTGCTTCCATGTGAGGCACAACCGTGCCTCTTGAAAAGTGGAAAACACATTTTTTTTCTTCTGCGTGAGGCACAAATTTGCTTCTCGTGGAGGCACAAGTTTGCTTTTACGGGGGGCATAGTTGTGCCTCTCGGAAAGGGAAAAAACCATTTTTTTACTTCCCTGAGAGGCACAGATTTGCTTCCGCAAGAGGTAGTTGTGCCTCTCAGAAAGGGAAAAAACGTGGGAGGAAATCGTGCTTCCGGCTCAGAATTTTTTCCTCCAAGTTTTTTCATGAAAAAGTTCGTCGATACCTGTTAACATGAGATCTAGTTTCAAAGATCATTACGAAAGAAATCCAACTATGTTCGCGATTTGGACGCATGATTTAAGAGACAAAAACATTTTGAATAAATGATCTACGAAAAAAAATCCCAAGTTGTGGTAGGTGGTGTACATACAGTCTGCTACTTGTCCCAATCTGAGAAGGTGGGAGTGGCATTTGCAAGGGGTATCCCTTAATTAGCGATTTCGGTCAAAATATCATAGAATATGTGGGGGAAACAAAATTCTAAATTTGAATGAGCAAAGTCCACATTGCAAACCAATAGCATGTACTATTTATAAACAAACCACTACTGGGATTAAGTGTAGTTAGGCTCTGATGGACGTCCGAATAATTATAATCAACATTGTGTTAAGTAGATTTATATGTGCAATTCCATGCACAAATTTTGATTTGAAAGACCGACACTTACACTAGATAAATCCAAACACATTATGCACAAATAGAATTGACATCATTTTCATTATTCCACAAATGGTTACTATAAGCAATGTTACTTCAGTATCAAGGAAAGAGGATGCACATATTGTCAATTTATAACTGAGCATAATTTGCAAGATTTCTTTGCCAACTACTCAATTATACTCTATAAATTTCTACAAATATTTACCTAAAATACACTAGAAACCACTTTTAAGATTTTTGTTAAACAATATGTTTTAGAAAACTCTATCATGATATTTAACGATATTAAAATAAACATAGGTGCACACACCCGCACAAATATATCTATATATGTGTACACTATATAATTTATGCAAATCATCAAAATATGAATCAAAATAAACTCTTGTTAAGAGATATAACTTAAACTTGGCATATTTTTACTAATGTACGTTACAACCGTATGACAAAGAATACAATATTTAATATCTAGCAATATTGTTGTGTGATTAACTATGCCAACTAAGTGCAAAACATCGTACTCTTTTAGTGATAGAGGCGAGGGTTCCGATCTTTCAATGAGATGATAAATATCGATTTGGTGGAGACGACTTTGACGATCTGACTACAAACGTGCACGACGTTGCGCCTTAGCAATCGCTAAACCAACTCCGAGAGGTTATTGACCACGCTGGAGCATGATCAACCTGACCACGAATATCTATTCCTCCAAGCAATCGAAGAACAAGCAAGAATATGATAAAGCAATCTGAATATTGCGAATATAGATGAAGTATTGATAATGGTGGGGATCCGGAAGCGGCCTTGGTCTGGTCGTTGGACACATACAAAGTACACGAAGTTGCGTTGGCTAACTTTTAAATAAACAAATCCTAAGGAAAAAGCTGCTAGATGGATCTATTTATATAGGAGCAAGGGGTGGCGGCCAAGGAGGTGGGAGGACGTCCCAAGGCAGCCTAAAACTAACCCTAGGTCGTACAAAGCCAATGGGCCCAAGTGGAGGTTACGTAACACCTTTGGACTTGTAGTTTGACTCGGATTCTGTTGCGGTATCAGATTGTTTCGTCCATAACTCAACGTTCCGGACGAATTTGAAGGTGAATCCAATTGGGCTGGAAAGTGCGCGAAATCTACTTTTCAACAAAAAAAGAATCACCCAATTCGGAGTCCGTATGAAAGAGTTATTGGTGTTTTGAGTCAGGTATGTCTGTGAAGTCTGAATCTGAATCCAAAACGTGAGAGACTTGGACTCTATCTTCTCTTGGCCCAAAAGTGACGTGAGAAGACTTTTTGAACAACACCTAAACTTCTCTTTTTCCCTTATCTTCATATGTGGATTGTACAAATGTCACATACACCTGCAATTAAACATGACACAAAAGTTTGTGAAGTATCTTTGTCCTGGATGACATAAATAAATTATTGCATAGTTTGCATTAGAAATCACCTCACAAATATACATGTATGCAATATTTTTGGTCGTATCCAAGGTAGTCATGTCATCATCATCGTCCCTTTCTTGAAAACAAAGCCGTCCTCGGTGTTGCTTAATCTGAAATGTAGCTAACAAAAGAGACAAGGTGTATATGTTGTATATGTATATGTCATCCATTTTTTACTTCCCTTGGTTTTGCACAAGTGACACATGTATACATGAGTAACTTTCATAGTTCATAAAATCTGAAGCCAAAATATTATCATAAGAAGTAGAAGGCAGGAAAATATTGCAACTCAGTTTGCACATATAAGTGAAACTCTTATTCATTTCAAAAGGTTGACAATGTTCATCACTAAACCATCCGAATATTGATGAATAAACCTTACTTGCATCAAATTTACATGCTATAACATGCTTAAATAAGCAAACATGCAATAAGTCATTGGTCACATAATCATCACCAAGATTAGAGGTCATATCAAAATGATTAAACATTGGCACAATTATTTTCAAATGTATTTGATCCAAATCTGATTTAGTCCCTAATTCACATAGTTCTTTTGCATCAACAGTTAATTCAATGGATGCACTCGACATTGTTGATATTGCATTTGTTTGATCACATGGAAAAGTCAAATCATCAACATAGTCCTCTAAAATAGGTGATGCATGTGATCAAAGTAGTGGGTAGGTCATCACATGGTGCATTGAAATTGAGAAGGCATTCATCATACTCCTGTGGAGGTGGAAGATCAGTACCTTTGTCATTACATTTGATGATCAACTCAGATGATGTAGGCACTCTCGGTGGTGATATGTCACATAGTGTAGGTAATGTAGTCCTCACAACAATGGATGTGGTTGTCATAGTATGCCCAGTAGTTGAAGAAACAATCGTATCAACTCTTGGAATGTGCACCGTGCGCTTGTTCTCCTTGTGGGCAACACGTCGTTTTATATTCTGTTCAGCTTTGCAAGCAAGATGAAACAAATGGTCCATAGGATAACACCCTTCATTAATTAGTATCTCTTGAATATCACGGTTTAATCCTTCCCAAAATATATCCATAAAATCTTCTTGACTTTCTTCTAAAAATGAGTGCAACAAGGTAGTTTTTAAATCATCATAATATTTTGATACAGTGTCAGTGCCTTGTTTTAAATGTTGTAATTTCTTCATCATGCCACGAGTATAATAAACATCAACGAATCTTGACAAGTTTTAAATCATCCCAAGTAGTAGGTATAAAATTAGGGTTTAACCGACAATATTCACTCCACCAAACTAAAGCAAAGCTATTGAAAGTACTAACCGCAGCTTGAAATTTTTCATGCTCATCAAAATTATGGGAAGCAAATATAGCATTATTTGGTACTCCCATTCAATATATAAATCAAGCCTAAAACGACCAGTAAATGGTGGCATGGAAACATTAACCTGATTATGTGCATTCTTATGTTGTTGCTCCTCTTGTGACGGTTGTTGTATTTTCGTAGATGATGACAAATCTCCCACGATCGATGAAGCCCAAGAACTAACAACTCCGGAACCTGCCATAGTTAGTAGAAAACAAGAAACAAAATCCGAGAATAATGTTCGTATGAACTACTAGGATGTGGAGGTAAAACGCTCACAGTATAACAAATACCAATATCTTACAAGTTCTTACCATGCAGCAGGTGGTGACAGGCAACCAGCGGTGTCAAATAACTTCGAAGATTAAGTAAAACTATTGCCAGGGGAACGTACGTATACATGGTGTAGAAATATGTGGAGCTTGGAAGGCTTAAATATTTGGTAGCAAAAGATTAGGATTAATCAATTCAGAGGTGCAATGTTGAATAAACGCTCAACGATGTTATTGTGCTGGTCCTAGGCTAGACCGTGCTAGAGACGCGAGCCTAGAACACTAACAAAATCACGGCGCTGCATGTAAACAAGGGAGGAGCAACTCTGAATTTTTTTCTCTTTTTTTTGCTCCGGAACAATTTTTTTCGAAAAAGTCTACAAATGGTCTAAAAATTGCCTAGCCAGAATTTTTCAGACTTTGTTTTTTTTAAACTAGAACTATTTTTCTTGTACGGGTAGCACGGAAGTTGGGGAATCCGACTTGTTCACGACTCGTAGTAGCGCGTGCTTTGGAACTCGAAAATAAAGGAACAAACATTGGACTCAGACTGGTGGCAGAGATGAATCTGGAGGAACTCGGACTGGTGATGGTATATGACGGTGGTATATGTGGACTCGGATTGGTGGTGGTATATGAACTCGGAGCGGTGGTGGTATATGAACTCGGAGCGGTGGTGGTATATGGACTCAGAGAAGTAGCGGATAAGCGGTGGTGGTATATGGCAGGGCGATAATGATGGTGCGGCGGCGGCGTGACGACATGTGAACAGAACTCGAAACTCTAAAGAACTAGACGCTAAGACCAGCAACTCGACACGACGATGCAACCGATAATTCAATAATGCAAACAATGAAAAGAAAATTGCAAAGGCTCAGACTGGCTTGGACAAAGGACGAATAGATCTAACTTTTTTTGTGGCTTTTTCTTGGACAATAGGTAAGAAAATAAATCTAATCTAGGGAAAACTGGAAATTCTCACCGAGCAACCTGAAAACTAATACCAGTTGATAGAGGTGAGGGTCCCGATCTTTCGATGAGATGATAACTATCGATTTGGTGGAGACGACTTTGACGATCCGACTACAAACGTGCACGACGTTGCGCCTTAGCAATCGCTAAACCAACTCCGAGAGGTTATTGACCACGCTGGAGCACGATCAATCTGACCACGAAGGTCTATTCCTGCAAGCAATTGAAGAACAAGCAAGAATATGATAAAGAAATCTGAATATTGCGAATATAGATGAAGTATTGATAATGGTGGGGATCCGGAAGCGGTCTTGGTCTGGTCGTTGGACACAAACGAAGTACACGAAGTTGCGTTGGCTAACTTTTAACTAAACAAATTCCAAGGAAAAAGCTACTAGATGGATCTACTTATATAGGAGCAAGGGATGGCGGCCAAGGAGGTGGGAGGACGTTCCAAGGCAGCCTAAAACTAACCCTAGGTCGTACAAGAGGCCAATGGGCCCAAGTGGAGGTGACGTAACATCTTTGGACTTGTAGTTTGACTCGGATTCTGCTGCAGCATCAGATTGTTTCGTCCATAACTCAACGCTCCGAATGAATTTGAAGGTGAATCCAATTGGGTTGGAAAGTGCACGAAATCTACTTTCAAAAAAATAAGAATCACCCAATTCGGAGTCCGTATGAAAGAGTTATTGGCGTTTTGAGTCAGGTATGTCTGTGCAGTCCGAATCTGAATCTGGAACGTGAGAGACTTGGACTCTATCTTCTCTTGGCCTAAAAGTGACGTGAGGAGACTTTTTGAACATCACATAAACTTCTCTTTTTCCTTTATCTTCATATGTGGATTGTACAAACGTCCCATACACCTGCAATTAAACATGACACAGAAGTTTATGAAGTATCTTTCTCCTGGATGACATAAATAAATTATTGCATAGTTTGCATTAGAAATCACCTCACAAATATATATGTATGCAATATTTTTGGTCGTATCCAAGGTAGTCATGTCCTCATCATTTAGATTGTAGTTTGATGAAATAATATGTTTAGAAGAATATAAAAGTTTAATATAATATTTTTATTTTGCCTTGGTGTTCATATATAATATGTTATTACCGGCCTTGTCCGCGGCGATGTGGTGAAGTCGGTCGGGGCATGAGAATTCGGGAATATCCCCTGGGAAATTAATGAACACTACCTTGTGTCATTCACGTGGAGCAAATGATCATGTTCTAGATCCATTCTTTCCCTTCTCCAAATGTTGTCCATGTTCTATTAGCACCGAAGTCTGGGCACATTCTATTTGATCTGTGTTCATGTATGTTGATCATCCATGGAAACTTTTGGGTTCCTATCCATTTGTTTACCATGTTTCAGATCATCCTTTCTTTTTTATGCTCTAAATAAATTTGTAATGCTCCACAGCCATTCTCCTAAATGATCAAAACTGAAATGCTTTAGAGTTTAGATCCTTTGGTTACCATCATTCATAAAATTATTTCAAGAGATAGGGTAATGTTCATTTGATTCATATGTCCTTCTGGCTTTTTATTTGAATAATAATAGATGCACGTGACGCAGTAGACAGGTTTGGAAGTTCATAGAGTGCAAACTACTAGGGTGTAACGTTGGATTTTAGTGCAAATTTTTGTCTGATCGCTCAGCCCACTCAATGAGTCACATGCCAGTAATCCCGTGATCACTGCCATATATACTGAAACTGGAAATCTCTTGTAATGCACGGGTACTGTACTGGGTAGAGCATTATCATGTACATGCCCATTGATGCGTCCAAGACATTTTCTCCGTCCCCATAGGATACTGCTAAAGTGTGTGTTGGTCTACAAGTGACCGTTCCTACACGTCTACTTCTTGTTTATTTTTTATGCTTCTCATGTTTGTTTTTCTCTTCCCTCTCAATGTTTTTCTTTTTCAAACTAGGCAAAAATCTTGCCATTTTCATTAAATTGGCCGGACCTGGACGGATGTTTAGAGGATGCGGTGGATGACCGACTCCCACATCCATGTCCATGAACTAGTCTGGACCAGTCCGCGGACGGATACCGTGTCCGATTTAGAGGTCGGTGTTGGAGATGCCTAAGCTAGCCAGCCGTGTTTGAGTAACCGGACCTAGCGACCACTATATATTTCCGTGTTTCCTTGTGTGTTCATGGGTTGCAATCTGGGTTAGCGATTACAAAAGAGGATCATTATGTTTAGTTACAAATAAAATATTAAAAAGAGAAAAACTGCAAAAGAAATTTGCATGGATCTCCGTGCAAGATCTAGTGAATATAGCATTGATTAAGACATTATGTCTTGGTAGAACAGAATTTTAGCAAAACCATAGTGAAAGTGTGGTTAACAACAAACATATCTCCAAAGTTTTGTTTTAGATCAATCCTAGTTTGCTTTGAATAATTTTGACAGAAGAAAGTATCAACATACATAATTGAAGACACTGGCGAGGAAGGTTCTGCACAACTTCCACTTAAACATACAAAGTGTAAAGGGGTGGAGTGACTCTTAAGTGCACACCGGTGGAGGATGGTTGTCACGTTCCAGAAGTAGTCAGGCATGCCCAAAACGCTGCAGGAAGCAGATGCCAGAGCCATGTGGCACGTCCGGTTGGCCAAGTTTATGCATGCATGTCTGGGTTGCTCTTGTCATTCCACTAGTTAAGTGCCCCTCCTACTCCTTCCTTGGGTCTACCTCCCGCGCCTGACTACCCCTGC
This sequence comes from Aegilops tauschii subsp. strangulata, assembly GCF_002575655.3. Classification (NCBI taxonomy): domain Eukaryota; kingdom Viridiplantae; phylum Streptophyta; class Magnoliopsida; order Poales; family Poaceae; genus Aegilops; species Aegilops tauschii. The sequence goes on from NC_053035.3 coordinate 433,733,850, forward strand.
TTCCTTCAATTGCAGTTCACCGTCACCCTCGACCCCTCGCCCTCGTCAAGGACATGGCACGCGCTGGAGGTGACAGTGTGCCTGTCAAGGACAACAACATCGCCGCCGGCAAGACCACCCTATGAGCCCGCCTCCAGGACGCCATCTATCGTCGCCAGTCCTTCGACGCCCCTTGTAAGTGCCTCCCTCGTCCTCTCCCTTGATCGCTGTCAACCTTCTCTTGATTGCCCCTGCTTGCTTCATTCGCAGTTCACCATCACTCTCGACTCCCTCCTCGCCCTCGTTGAGGACGAGCTTGGGAATCTTTAGTATAGATGCGAAGAGATGACAAATCATCGAGAAAATGCTGGACCAGGCCCAGGGGTTGAAGTCCATTGATCAACCCACGCTGAGGAGGAGGCCATAGCCACCTCCCCTCTTAATCAATGGTTTATTAGAAGTGGAATGCACTCACTTACTAAAACACGTTTTCTCGCTAGTCATGTTGAAAATTTTGGCATCTCCGAGTGCAAAAGTTTTGCTGATGCCTAATGCATATGTTGGTTTTCCTACTCCGCCCCGAAGATGGTGAGGCCCATGACAACGTCATAGAATGCGGATTATCTTCGCTTGCGAGCAGCATGGAGAGGATATTGACATCGTTGCCTACCATGCGTGGTGCCCGCGACTATGGTCATCAAAGAAAGAGAATTGTTGCTACAAGTTTGGTCATGGTCAAAGGTGGCACGTGAGTGTTGTTCGTGGTCATCCATAGAACAAAAGTAACGTGAGTTTGTTCATGCTAATTTTTGAAGTATCCGGTTCATGTTAAAGTTCATTTGTCAAATCTTCATTATCTACTTGATGTGTATTACCCTTTTCTTTTTATAAAGAGAATTTTTATTATCTCAAAATATAGCATCATGCTGATACAAAACATTATGACTAACTCCCGGTCTCTGCATAATTAGGATGCACCCAACCAAACACCAAAAGTCTGATGAAAGGAAATTAACAAAACCGACAAATTTCTAATGATAGTCCTATAAACTGACACTATGCCTATGTCGAAAGTGGTAGTGGATCGATCCAGAGGTTATGCTGCCACTCATGTTCGGAAAAAACCTCAGTAGTCGCCTGCTGCGTACACACTGTCTTGAACAACGGTTGGTGCTCCCGTCGTTGTAGCGTAGACCAGTACGAAGCAAGTGTGTACAATGAAAAATAACCAGTAGAGGATAAGCTTTTTTGTCACTAAAATCAGATCTTTTCTACATAGTGAAGGCGACCAAAGTAAGGCATACGCTCCCACTCTTATTAGCGTTTGAACCTATTTGGAATACTGTCCAGCCAATGACCAAATATATTGGCAACACTTATGGGTGGATACAAATTTGACGCTATTTGGGTGACTTACCATGTAGAACATGCAAATTTACATTGGAAAAGGAGGTGTTTGATTGTCTCGTCATGAGCCAAAAAGCAACACTGCTTGCTCCCTAGCCAGTTTCATCGTGCAAGATTGTGTTTGGTTAACACAACTCCCCTATAAAAATACCACTTGAAGATTTTAACTTTTAGTGAAATCTTCGACTTTCAAATTTTCTTGTTATTACTCACTGGTACCTTAGAATGTGTGAGTGCACGGTACATAGAGTCTACTGTGAAAGACCACGATGCAGTAAGGTTCCAGCAAAACACATCCTAACCTTGTGTCAGGTTAATCGAATCCGACCGAAATAAAAGATTATGCGATGACATAAGTCAGGGTAATCAAATCCCTCCTAAACCAAATATTCGGAGGGCATGAACTGAGCACCTGTGCAATAGTATTATTCTTATCGCGAGCAATGGTATACAAGGTTGGGTGTTGTTCTCGGAGACTGGCATTGCCTAGCCATATGTCTTTCCCAGAAACGAATATCTGACCCGTCCTTTATCGAAAAGACCCAAAGCGAAAGAGATGCTTCTTTGCCACCATTAGGCCAGCCCAAAAGTGAGTTATCAGGCTTTCAATAGGCCTGAGACACTGCCTTTTGGCCTAGATAGTTCTCGCGCAGCATGGTTTGCCAAACATCATCCTTCGTAAGAAGTTTGAACAACTATCTACTAAGTAGGGCCTCATTCTTGACCTGTAGGTCATAAATTTCAAGGCCACCTTGGTCTTTCGTCCTACAAACCATGCTCCATTGGCTAGCCTATATTTTTTCTTTTCATAGTCTCCTTGCCAAAAGAAACTGGATCTAAAATAGTCCAGCCTTTGCAGGACCCCTTTTGGGAGTTGGAAAAAAGAAAGCATATAGAGAACCATCTTTGTGAGGACAGAGTTAATCAAAACCAGCCTCCTACAGCTGGGAGCAACTTGCCTTTCCAACTGCTCAACCATTTCTCTAGACGCTCCTCTACATGTTTCCACTCCGCAATGGTAAGATGCCGATAGTGAATTGGTATCCCCAGATATTTAATGGGGAATTGGTCATGTGCGCAACCAAACAGGTCGGCATAATTGGCAGCCGCCTCAACGGCTTCTCCAAAGCAGAAAAGTTCGCTTTTATGGAAGTTAATTTTGGGACCGACAGATTCTCAAACGATGGAAGCAAGGGTTTCAGATTTCGAGCCTTGTCCAGGTCATGTTCCATAAAAAGAATTATGTCATCGACATATTGGATAATAGAGAGGCCACCATCCACAAGGTGTACCACTACTCCTACAATCTGATAGTCATGCTTGGTGCATTCACTCAGAATATCCAACATGTTAGTAACAATGTTAAATAACATTGTGGACATGGGATCACCCTCCCGTAGTCTTTTTTTATTTGAAAGTAATGACCTACATCATCATTAACTTTGATGGTCACACTACCTCCACTTATGAATTTTTGGATCCACTAGAAAATTTTCATTCTTAGGGCCTGTTGCTAATATGAATTTGGACATGGTTAGGATAATCATTTTTTATATAAAACATAATCATGATTGTGACACAGAGATGGAAACTGAGAGCGAAAATGATTGCATGATTTGTGTACTACTCCTCGCGTAGAGCACCGCCGAATCAGAAGTTCTCACATAGTACACCGGAGCGCAAACTAGTATAGTGTGATGTTGGATTAGCTCATATAAAACAAAATCTCCATTGAATAAAAAACAAAATGCGTCAAGTCTTAGTCCATCAACAAAAAATGAAGGATGGACGCAAGCAAATAATAAATAGCAGAAATTATATAAGTTCATATAATATGCAAAGAGATGACGAAATCAAGAGAAAACACTAGTTGAGACCAAGGGTTTATTAGAAGTAGAAGCATATAGTTACTAAAACATGTTTGCTCGCTAGTTGTGTTGAAAGTTTTGGCATCTCGTAGTGCAAAACTTTTTTTGATGCCTAATGCACATGTTGGTTTCTCTGCTCCACCCCGAAGGTGGCGAGGGCCACAACATCGACGTAAAACAGCGAATATCTTCACTTTCGAGTGACATTGAGAGGATGTCAATGTCGTTGCTCACCATGCTTCGATGGCCGCGACTATGGCAGTGTGATGTTCGACACTAGGATATTTTTTGTTCCTTTTGGAAGTTTTGAATTTTAATTGGACGGATTCTTCATCTGACTCTCATGCCTAAAGATCCTCTCCTTCAGAGTCATCATGAGTGAAAATTTTCTCTTTTCTTTATTGTACCCTTTCTCCACCTCTTTCTCGTTTGATATTCTTTCTTTGTCTTCTCAGCTTCATCCTCATCAACATTATTTATATACACCACCACTTATGTCATAATCATTATCCACTATTTTCCTAGACCGAATCTAAATCTCAATAATCTGATGTTTTATCACCTCTTGTTGAATCTTCTTCCTCCACGACAAAGACAAACTTGTTCTTACTTCTAGTCTTCATGCTCCACCTTGCTCTGTGCGTCTTGCTTTGTGGCCTCTAGGTTAGAACATTTTGTCGATGTCTAGCTTTGGATACACAATTTATATAGGCATTGGGACACTTTCTGAATTGATGACATGCTCTGCCTTAGGGTCTTCTACTTGACTTGAGTGTGTCTTTCTTTGGACATTGTTCCTTGGCTTCGAAGGGCTGAGAATTGGGGGCAAGTAAGCTAGTGGGAACTCCAGAACATCATCCAAAATGATGGCCCTCAAGCTCTCATCATGATCAAGATAAATACTCTGAAAATGGTCCCAATTGACACGAAATCAAGGCATTTTCTTGTGTCATCCTCAGTTCTAATTTATCTTGAACCATTCATGTTGACTACAAGTATAAATACAAAGTAATAACCTTTAACCTTACCATGGCATACTGAATCTCCTCCATGATGTTCTCAACTAGAAGAGGCACCCATATATCCTTATCTAGATAGTCATACCAAATGCCATGGCCATTAACTTAGGATTGATTACTACCGGTGCCAAAGAAAGTACCCGCCATGGTTAACTCTACGTAGAAATAATTGCCGCCTAAACTTTCAACAATAATCTCCATGATCATAATTGTTTCACAGGTTGCGTTCAATTTATTTATTTTCGAAACAAAAACCCTACCCCGAACCCCTGCCCAAACATTAGCACATTTCCTAATCTAAATCATCTTGTACCGCTAACGACCAACAATGTCAAGATAAAGAAGCCCATTTTTGATGAGTAAAATTCCAGAAACATGGTATTAAGAGGAGATTGAGTAGTTTGGGCTTACCGTAATTAAGGAGGTGGAGCACCTACGGGTCAACGAGAAGAAGACATCACCACCTCTTTCGGTTAGAGGACAAGCATTTTGGCAACGACTCTCCATCCACACTCGGTGATCATTCGCCCATGCCCAGCCGCCTCTGATCGTATGCAAACTCGGCAAGGCAGAGCACAATTTGCAAAACCATAAAAAGTCCTAATGATTTTGCGGAAAACACATAGCATGGCTGTGCATTTGCCGGCTGAAACCCCGTGCCGTGTCGATCAAATACCTAAACATAAATCACATTTTTCTCACTAGAGTGACCAGAGCACCTTCGATAAGATAAATGGCCATTAATGCATTTTAGTTTATACTCTTCTCATCTCATAATATGAGATCGTTTTTGACGAAGTAGTATACTTATAAAATTTATAAAAATTAATAACGAGGCAGAGAAATCGGAGGTGGACACCGCGGCCGGTTTCATCCGACCGCATCCGAGCCTCCGAGGTCCTCTGCCAACTGGCTCTGCTGGTTTCCCCCCACATCTCCCACTTCCTCCTCGGTGCGCTCGCCGAGAGCGGGCTGCATGAGAGCGGGCGGCAGGCGACGTGTCACGGGGACAGGCGGGCGAGGCCACACCTGGAGCGCACGGGCGGCGACACCCAAACTCCTCCCAGTCCCCAGTCCCCAGTCCCCCCCCCCTCTGCTCGCCGCCCCGCCTATTTAGGCCCCGGGATAAGGACGGACCGGGACCTTGATGCTTCTCGGCGCCTCCATCTCACCGCAATCCGGCCACCATGGTACCGCTCTCCCGCGTCGTCCTCTGAACCGCTCTATGCATTTCTCTAAACGCCGCCGATTGACATTGCCCTGTGGTAGTCGTTCTTGCTAATCTAGTGATTTGGTCGCGTCTTTTTGCTCGATCCTTGGTTGCTCATGGCTGCAATGGATCAGGCAAGCACACCGACGAGTTCTTGCTGCCTGTCCCAGTTCAACTAGCATTTCCTTTTCTGTCTGCAGTTAGCTTGCCATGGTTCTGATTCTGAAATGCTCTCGTAGGTGACGGATTCAGAGTTATTTACCATCCTTTAGGGATTATGATGACCTCTTGTTCCACCTATCTTTGTTTTCTGATCCTGAAATGCCCTCGTATGTGATGTTTGTGGTCCGACTTATTTCCCAGTTTCAACTGTGAACATGGGCATTACTGCATCTGGCAAGAATCTCGAGGATGTAAAAATAATGGCAGTAACTGGTCACTCCTATCTGTATAAAGTTTGCTATTCGTATTGAGAGGGGGTGTGCTTTACTAGAACCAGGAGTTCTAGATTTAGATTTTAGTGAATTGTTTTTTGATTATTTCCTTTCTGATGTATGTGTATGACAAATATCTCCGTGTTCTTGCATTTCTTTTTGTGTAGTTTAGCTTGCTGTGTTTCCGACTCTGAAATGTCCTCATATATAATGGATTCGAGTTATTTACCATCCTTCAGAAATTATGATGGCGTATTCCTCAGGCATTACTCGCATGTGGCATGAACCTTGAGGATGTAAAAAATACATCATAATTTCCAAATTTAGGACAAAGTAGGCGCGGAAGATCCACATGCAACGAAACATCCCTCACGAGTTCCAAACCTGACCTTCTTTAAGCTGCTTCGACTACGGGAACCACAAGGAAAACGGAACACGAGCGGGAATGTGGGACTGGGTCCTTCCATATAGTTGGCTTGATGGCCCTTGTGGACAGAGTCTGTTCTCATTAGAGAATTGACCTTAGAACTTTGTGATCAAGACCCGTGGTTAGGCCAGTAGAAACTTGATCTCCGGAAAGGAGGTCCGTAGCCGTTGAATCGAATGTATGGCTCACTTCTTTTCCCCCTAGTATCTGTATGTTGCTCACGAAAATGTTGATGTCCTTGGAGGTACACGAGACAAGATCACGGACTCATGCGGCTGAAGAAGGAAAAAATGCCCCAAAAGGGCAGAAGGAAGAGCACAAAGAGCAGGAAGGGGGAAAGGAGCGACCCTCCAAGAACAAGAAGCCGGTCGAGCCGGAGGCACCAACGAAGACCAAGAAGCTCAAGGGTGGGGAGTCTGAGCTAGATGGGAAGGAAAACTCAACGAAAGAGTTTGAAGACTTCTGCAAGGCCATAAGAGAGCACCTCTCCGTGGAGGACATGCGCAAGATCCTCGAAGCCAATGATCAAGACGCTTCTGGACCAGAAGATGCAGTTGTGCAAATCTGGTATTAGTCCATTTGACATTCAGAGTGAAATGTTAACAACATGCTTGATGATTTGCTCATAGATGCTAAATGTTCTGCCAAATGTTAACAACATGCTTGACGATTTCAGTGAGGATATGATGTTTTACGGGCCGCTTGAGAAGTGCCCAATGTGTGGTGGCCAGCTCGAGTGCAAGGGGTGGAAGTATAAGTGCACTGGCAAATACAGTGAGTGGGCAAGCTGCATTTTCAGCAGCAGCAATCCTCCAAGGAGGTCTGATCCTATAAAGGTGCCGGAGGACATCAGCAATGATTTTGTGAACAAGGTAATGAGGCCACACTCTTCCTAGTATATTTTTTTACCAGTGCTGCATTCACTTGGCGAGCGGTCTACAATCTGAAATAATTGGCTTGTTCCCCTGCAGTGGCTGAAGCAGCAAGAAGGGAAGGGGTACCCTAAGCGTGATGTGGACGAAGAGGCACATATCTTCTCGGGCATGATGATTGCATTGTCCGGACGGATGTCACGCTCACACGTATAGTATTTGAACATTGTCCCCCCTTCTACATTATGGTTACGAGTTGCACATATCTGATTCTATTGCTTCTGAAAATGGCCAGGCTTATTTCAAGGAGCAGATTCTGAACCATGGAGGGAAAGTGAATAATTCTGTGCTTGGTGGGTGTCGTGTAGGACTATCCTTTCTGTTGCATCATCTATGAACTGCTGCCGTTGCTGATGTCTGTGCCTTTGCCTTGCAGGTGTCACATGTGTAGTTGCTTCTCCAGCCGAGAGAGACAAGGGGGGCTCAGGAGGATTTGCTGAAGCACTGTAATAATCCCTTGCCGTTCACTTTCTTGTCTTCCAATATGGTCAATGCTCCAAAATGTGTTTAGCACATATGGAAGCAGTTCATTTCTATCTAATTTTTACTTTAGATGGAATGTTACCTCCTGCACATTACGCTTTCTGATCATGTGTTCGTTTCACAATTGAACCATGCATGCGCAGGGAGCGTGGAACTCCAGTAGTGAGTGAGAACTGGATAGTTGATAGCATTCAGAAGAAGGAAGCCCAGCCTTTGGCTGCTTATGATATTGTATCGGATGTTGTTCCGGAGGGCAGAGGACTGCCGCTGGACAAGCTTGATCCAAGCGAGGAGGCCATCGAGACTTTGGCTGCAGAGGTAATCAGTTGCCTTCTACTTCTGCACTTTCAATAATTGCAGCTCCAGTCAGGTAATCAATAGCTCTGTTTTGGTTGGGCAGCTGAAACTTGCTGGCAAACGATCGGTGCACAAGGACTCTAAACTGGACAAGGACGGTGGGCATATCTTCGAGAAGGATGGCATCATCTACAACTGCGCGTGTTCAATTTGCGAGTTAGGATCTGAGATGAACCAGTATGTACTTCTGTGTTTTATATCATATGCGATGAGGCCTGAGTGGAGGTGAAGTGTACATTGATTCAAGCACTTAGAAACTGTTCTATCTATGCAGGTTCTGCATTATGCAGCTGATCATGCTACCTGAAAAACAGCTGCACCTTTTCTACAAGAAGGGTCCAATTGGCCATGATCAGATGGCAGAGGAACGGGTCGAGGATTTTGGTAACTGTGTCAATGATGCTATCAAGGAATTTGCCCGTCTATTTGAGGAGGTCACTGGAAATGAGTTCGAGCCATGGGAGAGAGAGAAGAAGTTTGAGAAGAAGAGTATGAAGATGTACCCCTTAGACATGGTACATCTTTTAGTTTCTTCTTTCTCTGGTTCCATGCTTTGGAGTAGCACCCAGAAACATCACTGTTTTTTTCTTTTCTTGGCAGGATGTTGGTTTTGACGTGCGTCATGGAGGTGCAGCACTCCGTCAGCTGGGAGCTGCAGCAGCACACTGCAAGCTTGACCCTGCCATTTCTTTTCTTCTAAAGCAACTGTGCGGACAAGAAATATATAGGTATCAGTTAACTTCTGTGTCGCTAGTTGAAAATGTCGATTAAATTTGTCTAGGGAAATAATTGGAAAACAACATGTCTATGTTTCTTGGGGAATCATTGAAATGGATGTAATAGTATAGCCTCCTAAATTTAGGGGCCATCAGTTTGCCAAGAGATGGTAAAAATGTTACCTACTGGTCTGTGTCACAGGTATGCTCTGACAGAGATGGCCCAGGATCTGCCTGATCTTCCTGTTGGGATGCTTACGGATCTCCATTTGAAGAGAGGTTTGCCCTCAAACATTTCTGCTTGCCTCACGTGTCAGTCTATATCATCAACTGTTCCAATTGGCAGGGGAGGAAGTGCTACTTGAATGGATCCGAGACGCGGAAGCAGCGCCGGAGTCTGGCCCTGCTGCTGATGCATTGTGGATAGAGATAAGCAACAAGTGGTTCACCCTGTTCCCCACAACTCGGCCGTATATAATGAGGGGGTTTGAACAGATTGCTGACAATGTACGTTTGCATGCCACACTTCTCACACCATCTCCAATCAGTTGACCTATTCATGATGATCTCAAGGTTTGTTTGGAATGCAGGTGGCCTCTGGTTTCGAGACGATCCGTGATATAAATGTTGCGTCTCATCTCATAGGAGATATGTTCGATTCAACCTTAGATGATCCGCTGTCCGAATGCTACAAGAAACTGGGTTGTTCAATCAACAGCGTTCCTGAAGACTCAGAGGATTACAAGATGATTGTCAAGTACCTGGAGAAAACATATGAACCGGTCAAGGTCGACGACGTGGTAATATGTCGTACTCTGCTATGCTTTTAGCTTTTCTTCACCCATGGTACTGGCTTATGATCTGCTCTCTTTCAGGTCTACGGTGTGTCTGTGGATCGGATATATGCTGTTGAATCCAGTGCATTCCCTTCTTATGAAGAAATAAAGAAACTGCCAAACAAAGTTCTTCTCTGGTGTGGTACGTCCGTGCATCTTGTGGTCACCTGATGTGTTGCTGATTGCTGATATTGTCACTTGATTTTTAAACTTGTCAACCTCTTGTTTTGCTCAGGAACGAGAAGCTCAAACCTGCTTAGGCATCTGCATAAAGGTTTCCTGCCTGCTGTTTGTCATCTGCCTGTGCCCGGATACATGGTAATTCTTCTGTTACGTGGTCGATCCCTGTGCCAGTAGATAGGCTGAGCATGGTGCTGAAATCTCATATGCTGTTGGTGCAGTTTGGTCGAGCCTTAGTCTGTTCGGACGCGGCGGCTGAAGCCGCTCGTTATGGCTATACGGCGGTGGACCGTCCAGAAGGATACCTGGTCTTGGCAGTGGCCTCTCTGGGGAAAGAGATCAAAGAGATAACAGGCACACCAGGAGCAGAGGTACTCGATCCACCCTGTGTAATGCATACCCACATATGTCAGGATGTTTTTAAACCTGTTGTTACTCACTACTGATGCTGTCCTTCTGTTTTGGACACGATATATAGGATGTGAAATCCCTGGAGGAGAAGAAGCTTGGCGTGAAGGGGGTGGGGAGGAAGACGACGGACGAGTCGGAGCACCTCACCTGGAGGGACGGCGTCAAGGTGCCCTGCGGCAAGCTGGTGCCGTCGGGGAACGAGCACGGGCCGCTCGAGTACAACGAGTTCGCCGTGTATGACCCAAAGCAGGTACGCCCTTCATACCAAACTCGACGTCAACGGTGATGTATGTGTTCGGGGGTGATCTGTTTCGATGACAATGCCGTCCTGGTTGTGCAGGTGAGCATCCAGTTCCTGGTCGGGGTGAGGTACGAGGAGCAGAACATGGAGGTGGTGCCGGACGAGTGAAGGGTCCGCTCCTCGGGCCTCCGGTCATGAGGTCGACGGTTCCCTGTATTTTGGAACGCTGTAGTGGTAGTAACCGTTTGACGGTGGTGCGATCGGTGCGGCGATGCGTTCGACGATGTCGGTCGCCTGTGTCCCATTTTGGGCTGCCTTCTGGTTTCATCGCCGTTGCCGCCGGTTAGTAGGCGTTGCTGGGTAACTTGGGTAGGAGAAACCCTTGTAGTTGTAGTAGCTGAAGTGCTGAACATGCTGTGCCCGTACAGATGTCTGTAGCAGAATGTATGATGTATGTATCTGCCAGCTGGGGTCCTGGTGCCGTGGTGCACGTAGCAGGAATGCATGTGGATGCTGGTTTACTGTGCGCTTGTTCGTGCTATTCTACATTCTGGGTCACTGGGTTTTATTTTAGACATCTAGTAGAGCAAACTAGGGCCGCAGGTGCGGCTTGCCCGTCCTCTTGCTGTTGCATCTTCCTTATTCCAGTCTATATATGCTGTTGATCCATGTTGGGCCACTCGACATAGCAAACTTGAACCGTAGGATGTTAAGGTTGGGTTTCACATGAAAATTTCTTTGAAACTAAACGGGGTTCCGTTAGAGCATCTACAAATGGACTTGCTAAATTTGGCCCCCGTGTCTTCGCCGCGGACGGCGGTGGTCCGAACCCCTAATACATTAAACTCCAACATGGTCAACAATACGTAGATAAATTGAACCTAGCGTAGATCAGACATAGATATACCAAATTCACAAAGTATACTGAGTTCATCGGATCAGACATAGATATACCAAATTCACAAAGTATACTGAGTTCATCGATCCAATACAATCAATGAGTAATAAACGACTTAGGATAGATAGGCGACCCGCCCGGCTTCACCATTTGGGGTCTCCGGGCAGGCGGTAGTACTTTTCGGCATATGCTGCTATTTTTTTGGGGGGCGGGGCATTCATCGCTGGTGCCGGCGGCGGCCGCGCCATTAGTGGACGAGGATGAGTAGGGAAGGCCGGCTGTCGGAGTAAATGACTACGGGTAGCCTCATCAGCCCCCCATAGTATTTCAAGACATCGGGGCTGGCTGCGCCCCTCACATCTCTCGGATGAGCGATTGCCTTCTTGGGCCGGCTGGTTCAAGCGGCCGGCTGCTAGAAGGCGGCGGAACCTAGAGGACGGCCATGAGGGAGGCCGACTCCTAGCAGGCGGCCCCTCGTCCCCTCGAAGTTAGCACCACATTATCATGACAAGATAGGGCGTGGCTACAGGGCAGCCTGCCACCCTCGAATCCAGGGCAGCGCGTGGCTACAGTGCGGTGTATCAAGCGGACACCCCTCGCCCGGCGCGGCACTGTTCCCACGCGGCCCGTGACATCACCTACGTCATGGGGAGCCATGCTCCCACGATGGCCCGTCGATACGGCCCGCGGGCGGCGAGCCCTAGAAGGTGGCGACGCTCCACCAGGCGGCAGCGGGAGTGGGCCGCCTTCCAGCAGGCTGCCCCTTTATTCCTCGGAGTCTGTGCGCCATTAACCAGATAAGACGGGGTGTGGCTACAGTAGCGCCCGCCAGGCGGCAGGACTGTAGCCACGCTCCCCCAGACAAAGCCTCCGTCATCAGGAGCAAGGCAACAGTGCAAAACAGTCGGCATGACCCACAGGCGGCGGGCCCTACCTGCCGGCCGAGATCACGGTAGCCAGCGGGACCCACAGGCGGCGGGCCCCAACAGCCGGCGGAGAAGCCGGCGACCAGAGACACTGACGGCCGGGTCCTACACCTGGCCGGATTACCATTGTACCCCTGGGGGTAGGCCTATATAAACCCCCGGTCACCCATGCAAAGGGTTCAGAACCTTAGAGATCAGACACACACATAGAGAGGAAAGTAGGGCTAGCTTTGTTCTTCTTCCTCCTCTAACCAAACAGCTCAAGGAGCAAGCTTGTAGCTACCTTGTTGAGATAGTGATCATGCGGAGACCCCGCAGAGCAGGACTAGGGGTGTTATCTCCTACGAGAGCCTCGGGTAAGATTCCCAGGCATTAGAGCCCTGTGATGTACTTTTGTCCCCATCCATGATAAGCCACCCCCTGGCATTATATCGCACGATATCCCCAACACCAGCTAGGCGTTGGGCGGCACGAGTCTTCGCCGTGCTAGCCGCTCAGATTCCCTGACGCCTAGCCGCAATGCCTTGGCATTTTTGCTGTGGCGACGACGGGCGACCGTCTCCGCTGAGGTCAAGGACCGGTGGATGACGTCGTGAAAGAGATCATCATTTGAGTGAGCGGGCAGAAGCGGCTCAAGCACGGATCTTAAGGCCAACTCCACCGCGCAACCCCAAACAGACATCCGTTTTGTCCGGATTCTGTCCGTTTGGGTAGGGCAATGGGGTCGTGTACGGGCGTGTCCTGGGATGCGATGGCCGTGCGCCTAGCACGCGGCCACATCCGTTTGCCCCATCCTGTCCGCGTCTATTTTAAAAAAAGGAGCAACTTTTAAATGCCAAGCCCTAGTTCATCAGGCCAGCGGCCCCAGTTCATCACGCCGGCAACACAGCCAGCGGTCTACACGTCCATCGCCGGCATCAGCCAGCAGCCGGCAACACAGCCAGCCTCCAAAATGAATAGTTGTCCTCGCCGGCAACACAGCCAGCGGCCGGCAACACAGCCGGCCTCCAAAATGAATGTTTTTCTCGCCGGCACACAGCCAGCGGCCCAGCGGGCGGGCGGCACCCATGCCAGCCTCCAAAAAGAACGGCTGTCGGGGGTTGGGTGCGACATATGCCAATGGATGGCTTATCATGGTGGGAGCGAGTAGAACGTCGCCGGTGCCTGGAAGTGGGATGAGGCGTAGACACGAACGCCGGCGCACTTTACCCAGGTTCGGGGCTCTCCTAGGAGATAACACCCCTAGTCCTGCTCTACGGGGTCTCCGCATGATCACTAAGGCACTAGTGTGTACAAAGGTGCTCCTCGAGCTGTATGCTAGAGGTAGAAGAAGGCAGGGCTTGCTCTCCTCTCCCCCCAGGTGTGAGTCTAATTCTAACAGGTTGGAACCCTTTGCATGGGTGCCCTGGGGGGTTTATATAGGCCTACCCCAGGGGTACAATGGTAATCCGGCCGGGTGTAGGACCCGCCGTCAGTATCTCTGGTCGCCGGCTTCTCCGCCGGCTGCTGGGGCCCGCCGTCTGGTGGGCCCTGCCGACTGGTCTGGTACGGCGCCGACAGGCCGCTCCCGCCGCTCGCGGGTCTTGCCGGCTACTGATTACTGTAGCTGCGATGCTAATGACGCAGGCTTGGTCTGGGGGGGCGTGGCTACAGTCCCGCCGCTTGGTGGGAGATCACTGTAGCCACACCGCGTCTTATCTGGTTGATGGCGCGTGGGGCCCCGAGGAAGGAACGGGCCGACCGCTAGGAGCCGGCCTCCCTCGGGTTCGACTGGTGAGGCTTCCACCGTCTTCCGGACTCTCGCTGCCTAGTAGGGCCCGCCGTCTTCAGGCCGTGCCGACAAGCGGTCGTGGGAGCAGGGCTCCGCCTGACAGGGGTGACGTCAGGGGTCGAGTGGCAACAGTGCCGCGCCGGGCGGAGATCTCCGCCTATACGGAGCACTGTGGCCACACCCGGCCCTGGATACGGGGGTGATGGGCTATACTGTAGCCTCACCCTGTCTCGTCTTCTTAATGAGGGCGCAAACTTTGAGGGCGCCATGGGCCGACTGCTTGGAGTCGGCCTCTCTGGAGGCCGCCTGCTAGGAGTTGGCCCGTCTTGGAGCCGCCTTCCTGAGCATGGCCGTCTTCTGACAGTCGGTCGTTTGGCCATCCGGCCACCAGAAGGCGGCGCTCTATCTTGACGTCTTAAGGGGCACAGCTGGCCCCGATGTCTTGAAAGGTTCTGGGACTCGGGTTAGGCTACCCGTGGCCCATTACTCCGACAGTAGTCCCCGAAGCTGGTGAGGCGCCGCGGCTGAGGAGCCGAGAAGCCTCAACAGTTTCCCCCTCCGGGTGCTTATGGGTGGAAGCTTCATCCGACTCCTGGCAAGCCACCTGAGGGGAGTCGGACGCGTCCAGTCGGATCTATCTGGAATTTCGAATGTAACGGCGGGAACTAGGCGGCGTGCTAGCTAAGCTTCTAGGCCCGCCGCCTGTCGTGGGTGCACCACGTGGCGCCAGCCAGCCGGGTCAGCCTGGCAGCCCACGTGCGTGATGGGACGCGACTGCGGGCCGGGCCCGCCACCACCGGGCCTCGGCACGCCAGCGGATCCGCTGCGGCCGAGGCGAGCGGTTGAGTTTCCATACGGAGTTACTGCGCGCAGTAACTCGCGCGGTAAAGGTGGGAACGTGGGGTCGTGGGCACAGTTAATCCCACAATCCCACGCCCGCCCCCTCGGCTTCATAGCCCGCAGGCTATAAGTGGGGGGAGAGAGGGAGCGGCGGAGCACGCGCACCCATCCACCCCGTTCTTGCCTCCTTCTTTTTCCTCTCGCCGCAGCGCCCCCGAGCCACGCCGGAGCGCTGCCGCAGCTCGTCTCCGTCAAGCTCGTCCGCCCCGAGCCCTCTTTGCCCCGCTCCATTCTCATCTCCCCCGCCGCGCCATTTCCTCCGTCGAGCTCTCCATGGCGCGCGAGCGGGGAGGAGACTGGGATGGATCGAACGTCCACGAAGACCACATCACCTTCCTCCGCGAGACGCGCCGCCTTCCCGGTGCGGGTCACATGAAGGCGCGCGTGCCGCGGGAGGGAGAGATCTCGCCGGCGCCGGGGGAGGGCGAGCGGGTCGTCTTCCGCTCGCACTTCATCCGCGGCTTTGGCCTGCCGGCGAGCGGCTTTCTCCGCTCGTTTCTTGAATTTTATCACCTCCAGCCTCATCACCTCACGCCCAACACCGTGATGCTCCTAACCGCCTTCGTCACGCTGTGCGAAGGCTATCTCGACATCCTTCCCACCATCGAGCTGTGGGGAGCTTTCTTCTACACCAAGCTGGGCACCTTTGTCTGGGAGGTGGCTGCCCAGTGTGGTGCCTTCATCGCGGTTCGCCGGCCGTCGCCGAAGAACGCCTTCCCCACCATCAAGCTGCCACAGTCGGTCAAGATGTGGCAGCAATCTTACTTCTACGTGGAGAACGTGGACCCGGCCGCCGACTTCATCAACCTGCCGGCTTATGTAGCCGGCCCGCCGGCCGAGCCTCGGACCAGCTGGGGCTACAAACCGAAGCCGGTGTTAGCAGACGGCGCCGCCGCCATCCAACGACTCCGGGAGCTGACCAACACCGAAGGCCTCAAGGTGACCGGCTTGTTGGTTGTCTTCGTCGCGCGCCGGGTTCTCCCGCTCCAAGGCCGGCCGCACCTGATCAACCGGATGAGCGGGCATCACGACCCGTGCCGGCTGAGCACCAAGGAGATGCCGGCTGCCGAGGTCGCAAACTTGGTGAACGAGATCTCCGGCTTCAAGCTGGAGGGGTCTTGGAGCTTCGGCAAGCGGCCATATTCCCGCGCCGACCCGCCGCCCGCGGTAAGTTTTCCAATTCTTTCTTTTTGATCCTTGCCTTAATCTTGATCTTGGTCTTGATCAGCCGGCCTCTCATTGTTTGAAACAGATCTACATGTCGGACGCGACGGCCGCCATCGTAGGGGCGGGTGGTGACTACGAGCCGGACCGGGCGCTGAGCGACGTGGACGACCCCGACTT
Organism: Aegilops tauschii subsp. strangulata; assembly: GCF_002575655.3. Lineage (NCBI taxonomy): Eukaryota > Viridiplantae > Streptophyta > Magnoliopsida > Poales > Poaceae > Aegilops > Aegilops tauschii. The sequence continues at coordinate 433,750,189 of NC_053035.3, forward strand.
GGGGGCAGCCGCCTTGGAGGACACCGCGACAGGCGGCGTCTACGAAGCAGGTGGCTCTGAAGAAGGTGGCATCGAGACCTAGCCCGATGATGAGGAGGAGGAAGACGATCCGCGCCCTGCGCGGGGCGCCGGCAGGGCGGACACGGGCCCCTCCGTCGAGCCGACTGCTCGAGGCAGCACGCGCAAGCGTAAACAAGGCACCGTCTTGTTCGGCAGCGCGCCGCCAAGAATCCGACTGCCGCGACCAGGCGGAAGGAGGCCGCAGCGAAGGCGGCCAAGTACCAGAAGCTCCCAAAGGCGCCTCCTATGGTGTCGGCGTAAGTATCTTTTCCTTGTGCTCTTCTTTCTTGCCGATCTTTTCTGAACATCCTTTGCTTTATTTTCTTGATTCAGGGCTTCGCTCTCTCTCGAGAAGTCGGCCGCCGCCTCCATCGTCGGGTCGGCGGAGACCTCCACCACCACCCGGCGAATCGATCCGGCCGCCGACCTCCGGGAGGCAACGGAGCTAAACGCGCGGGAGGCGCGCGAGGAGCAGGAAGCCGCCCGCCTGGAGAAGGCAGAGGTAGACAGGGCGGAAGCCGCCGCCTTGAAGAAGCTGGCGGAGGCCAAGGCCGCTACCGCGGCGAAGGAACGGGCCGAAGAGGCCGCGCGCCGCTAGTCGGCGCTATTCGTCATCCCCTTGAGCTCCGCGCCGCCACCGCCAGGGTTCGTGGTGCCGGCCGGGGGGGCCGGCGACGAGCACCCGGTCATGGAGAGGGACCGCGGCGATGTCGTCATGTCGGACGTAATCGTGCCCCCGCCACCACCTTCTGAGGAGGCACGAGACAAGCAACCGGCTGATTCGCCAGGGCCACCAGCCGGAGACGAGATGGTGATGGGCCCGACTCCCGAGGTCCGCACACCCTCACGCCGCCGGCTCGCAAAGGCGGCTTCGGCGCCACGCCCGCTGGAGGCCGCAGCCGCGAGCTCCTCGATCCCGGATGCCGAGGCGACTAGCGCCGCGCCCGCTGACTGGGTGCGGGGAGGCGGGACCGGCCCTTTGAATCAGGCGATCCTGGACGTCCAGGCCAAGCTCCGCGCTGAAGCCGACGCACTCAAGCGCTGCAACAATGCGTTCCTGGAGTCGCGAGCAGCCGTTCGGATATGCTTCTTGCTTCATTGTTTTTAATTCTTGTATTGCTCCGTGGGGGCGCGCCAGCGCACCCACTAGGTGTAGTCACCGAGTTTCGGGCCGTCTGCTGAGCAGGCGGCTCGGAACTTTAACTCGCAAGCTTCGAGTACTAATATTGGCTGATATCTTTGCTGCAGGATTATCACAACCTCCGTGCAGCCGCCTTCAACTCCAAAGTCCAGGAGTTGGATCAACGGACCGTCGACTTGACGGAGAGCCGGAGTAAGTCTTTTTCTTTCTCTGCGGGGGTGCGCTGGCGCACCCGCGGGCTTTAGTCCTCGAGATTTGGGCCGACTGCTGAGCAGTCGGGCCGGATCTTCCCGGCAACTGTTCTTCTTCTCTGCTGATATTTGATAACTTTTTTCTCTGCGGGGGCGCGCCGGCGCACCCGCGGGCTGTAGTCCCCGAGATTCGGGCCGACTGCTGAGCAGTCGGGCCAGATCTTCCTGGCAACTATATCTCTCTTTGTTGATTGTTGATGTCCTTTTTTTTTCTACTTTTGCAGAGGCCAATGCCGCCCTACAGCAGCAGTTGGGCGAAGCCAACACCGCGCTGCGTGCCAAGGAGGCGGACTGCAACAAGCTGGCCGAGGAGCATGACTGGCTAGTCACGCAACTGGCGGAGCAGGCGGAGCTTCTCAAGAAGACCCAGAAGGAGGCGGAGGACAAGGATGCCGGTCTCCTTGCCGAGTTTGAGACCGAGCGCTCTGCCTGGACCGACAAGGAGGCACTGCTGACTGCCGGCTTCGGCGAGATTGAGGACATGGTCGACGGTGAGCTTCTCTCTTTGCTCTTTTTTTTGAGCCGCCGGCTTCTGACCAAGCCGGCTTCTTGTTTCTAACTTCGGCTCTTTTGCTTTCTGTTTGGGCAGACTTCTTCCCCGGCCACTCTAACGCCGCCAATCAAGCCATCGAGGCTGATCGTGAAGAGCGGAGGGCGGAAGGCGCACAGATTGCTGCCGACGCCCCCCGGACCCTCAGCGAATAGCTCCTCAGCATCGAGGCCCGTCTTTGGCCGGCTCATCGGATGTTGCGCCGTCTTCAGCGCGTTGGCGCCCAGGCGATCGCCGCCCTGTGGCCAGACATGCCGGCTCCACGTACACCCAGCCGGACTGCCGACTGGCTGGAGGTGGCGGCCGACCGCCTTGAGGCTTGGAAGGGTTCCTCGGCCCGGGCCGGGGCACGCCGGGCCTTGGAATTCGTCAAGGCGTGGTACCCTGGGCTAAATCTAGCCCAGTTGACCACGTTTCGACAGGAGGCCCAGGAGGAGCTGGTGGCGGTGGAGGGTGATCTTGTCAAGCGGGCGGCGGTAATCGCCGAGTACACCAACACCAGCATCTTCATCCCGGAGCTGGCCGAGAACGGTGCCGAGGCGCCACCAGAGTGGTTCGGGCTGAACCCGGAGGATGGCAAGGACTCGGCCGAGGTGATCGACTCCAGCGACGAGGGATAGGACGAGGAGGAGGAGGAAGGTGAAGAGGAGGCGCCAGAGGTCGGAGCGGACGGCCAGCCTTAGCTCGACCGCGCCTCCAGCAATGAGCCACGCCCGAGCGAGCCGGCTGCTGCTGAAGGCAACCAAGCGGAGACCGACCAGCCGGCCGCTCCACCAACCGGCACCACCGACTCCACCGTTCCGCCGAACCCGTCTTCTGCTTCCTAGGCTGCCAATTTACCTTTTGTTTTTACCTGCTCATCAGTCTCGACAAACTTTGTTAACTTCGCACAATTCCACCTGCGGGGTGTATTTCAAACTTCTATTGAATGTTGGCCAATGGCCTTTTGATATGTAAATATTTTGCCGGGTTCCATCTTTCCTTGCTTTCTGCTCTTTGGCCTTTTTCCTTTGCCGCCTTCCCTCAGTTGCCGTCTTGCCAGCCGAACAGCCGCTCTGCGGACTGTGGCTGGGTCAAGTACTTAGCCACTTTCGGGAAGGCAAGTACTTAGCCGATTAGAGTCTTCTAGCAAGTTAAGTAGAAGCCGGCTGGCTGGCTGCTCGGCAGCCAGTCGGCGAACAGGAAACCGGCTTGAACTATGTGTATGCTTTGGGTCCTTGGCCATTTTTCATGCGGACACCTTTTCTACCTTGACTCCTGCCCGCCGAACAGTCGCTCTGCGAGCTGCGGCTTCTGGCAGGAGAAGGCTTAAGTGCCAACACATTAGTTGTCCGACTGCATGAAGCATTACATAGCACAAGGCGGCGAGTCCCCGGGTCGACTAGTCGAACCCGGTGCTAGGCGGACTAAATGAAATAACACGCTGATAGGCATAATACTTATCATATAGATAAAGAGGGCAGTCCCTGAGCTCTTCTCGGGGGACCCGAAGTCTTCGTACTTAATACAAAAGTTGGCGTGGTACATACTGCATCAACTGTAAAACCTTCGAAGGAGGTTTGCATTCCATGGTCGCTCCATCTCCTTGCCGGAGTCATCTCTTTTGCGTGCTCGAGGCTTCTGAGCGTCGATGAGGTAGTAGGAGTCGTTGCCCAACACCTTGCTGATGATGAAGGGGCCTTCCCAAGGTGCCGAGAGCTTGTGCTGGCCGGCTGTTCGCTGGATCAGCCGGAGCACAAGGTCTCCCTCTTGGAAGGATCTTGGCTTGACCTTTTGGTTGTAGTATCGGCACAGGCTCTGCTGGTAGATGGTGGACCGGCTGAGTGCCAACAGCCGGCCCTCTTCGAGCAGATCGACGCCGTCTTGTCGTGCTTCTTCTGCCTCCTCTTCGGTGTACATGGTGACTCGAGGGGAGTCGAATTCTATGTCTGTCGGGATGACAGCCTCGGCACCGTAGACGAGGAAGAAAGGCGTAAAGCCGGTTGACTTGTTCGGAGTTGTGCGCAGGCTCCAGAGGACGGCCGGCAGCTCATCGAGCCAAGAGCCGGCCGAACGCTCCAGAGGCTCGACCAGTCGGGGCTTGATGCCGGACAAAATGAGGCCGTTTGCCCGCTCCACTTGGCCGTTTGACTGCGGATGGGCAACGGACGCTACGTCCAGTCGGATGCCCTGCGTCGCGCAGAAACGGGCCAAGGCGCCTTTGGCAAAGTTTGTGCCATTGTCGGTGATGATGCTGTGTGGTATGCCATACCGGATGGTGATGTCGGAGATGAAAGTCACAGCAGTCGGACCATTCAATTTTTTAATTGGCTTTGCTTCTATCCATTTGGTGAACTTTTCCACCGCGACAAGCAGATGAGTCATGCTGCCGCGTGTTGTCTTGAATGGTCCCACCATATCCAGCCCCCAAATAGCGAAGGGCCAGGCAATGGGGATGGTCTTGAGTACAGAAGCCGGCTGATGTGGCTTGGAGCGAAACTTCTGACACCCTTTGCATTTCTGGACCAAGTCTTTGGCGTCTTCTAGAGCAGTCGGCCAGAAAAAACCGTGGCGGAAAGCTTTGGCCACGAGTGCTCTTGAAGCCGCATGGTGACCACACTCGCCTTGATGGATATCTTTGAGGATTGTTTGGCCTTGCTCTGGCTATACACAGCGCTGGTAGACACCAGTGACACTGCGCCTCACAAGTTCTCTGTTGATGATGGTGTACGCTGCTGCCCGGCGTTGCACTTGCCGGGCCGAGATCTCATCAGTCGGCAGCTCTTTGTTCACCAGAAAGTTGAGGATGGGCTGGGCCCATGAAGGTGCTGCAATTTCTTCGACTGCTAGGACTGCTACTTGCACGAGGGCAGTTGGGCCGGGAGGCGGCGGGTTGGAGTCGGCTGCCGCTTGCTGAGTCGACGAAATCCCCGGGCCGACTGCTGCAGTCCCCGAGCCGGGTTCTGAAGTCCACGGGCCGGGTGCAACTGCTGCAGTCCCCGAGCCGCCTGTCGAAGTCCCCGCGCCGGCTGCTGGGGTCCTCAAGTCGGATCCAACTGCTTCAGGAGGAGCCGACACGAAGATGGAGTCTGATTCTGGTGACGGCTTGACAGACGGCTTGAGGAGGCGTTGCAGGGCGACGCCGGCTGGTATTGCCTGCCGGGTGGAGCCGATCCGTGCCAAGGCATCAGCTTGCTCATTGTCATTTCTTGGCACATGAAGGAACTCGCACCCCTCGAAGTATCCACTGAGCTGCTGTACGAGGAAGCGGTAGCTCGCCATGTTTGCATCCTTGGCATCCCAGTCGCCCAACGACTGCTGGACCACCAAGTCGGAATCACCATAGCACAGGATCCGGCGAATGCCGAGTTCCTTAGCAAGCCGGAGCCCGTGAATGAGTGCTTCGTACTCGGCAACGTTGTTGCAGGCGGCAAAGTGGATTTGCAGCACATATCTGAGCTTGTCGCCTTTGGGAGAGATGAGGACGATGCCGGCTCCCAATCCGGTGCGCATCTTGGAACCATCAAAGTGCATCCGCCAATGGGTGGAGTCTGGCGCTGGCGGCAGGTATTGGGTCTCGGCCCAGTCGACGAGGAAGTCGGCCAGTGCTTGTGACTTCATGGCGGTGCGAGGCTGGTAGTAGATGGTGTAGGGGGCCAAATCTATGGCCCATTTGGCCACTCGGCCTGAGGCATCTCAGCTTCCAATGATCTCGCCAAGTGGAGCTGTGCAGACCACAGTGATTGGGTGCTCTTGAAAATATGGCTTCAATTTCTTGGCGGCAAAGTGCACGCCATAGCACATCTTCTGGTAATGGGGGTAGTTTTGCTTGGAGGCGGATAGTACTTCACTCAGGTAATACACCGGCCTCTGAACTGGCAGTGCCTTGCCTTCTTCTTTGCGTTCCACCACTATGACTGTGCTGCCCACCCGGCTGGTGGCGGCGATGTAGAGCATGGGCTCCTTGGGAGTCGGAGCCGCCAGGACAGGCGGAGTGGTCAACATCTTCTTTAGCTGGAGAAAAGCTTCATCCGCCTTGTCGTTCCACTCGAAAAAAGTGGTCTTCTTCATGAGCTGGTACAGGGGAAGAGCCTTCTCGCCCAGCCGACTAATGAAACGGCTAATGGATGCCAAGCAGCCGGTGAATTTTTGCACGTCCAGCAGTCGGGTGGGTACTTCCATCCTCTCGATGGCCTTGATCTTCACAGGGTTGCACTCTATGCCGCGCTCTGAGACCAGAAAGCCAAGAAGCTGGCCGGCTGGTACTCCAAAGACGCATTTCTCTGGGTTGAGCTTGATCTGAAATCGGCGCAAGTTCTCAAAGGTCTCCTTGAGGTCTTCTAGCAGCGTTCCATGCTTTTTCGTCTTCACCACCACATCGTCCACATAGACGTGGGCGTTTCTGCCGAGTTGCTTGAGGAGGCACTTCTGCATGCAACGCTGAAACGTGGCGCCGGCATTTCTCAAGCCGAACGTCATGGTCAGGTAACAGAAGGATCTGAATAGCGTGATGAAGGCGGTCTTCAGCCTATCGGCCGGGTTTAGCTTGATCTGATGATACCCTGAGTATGTATCCAAAAAGCTCAACAGCTCGCATCCGGCTGTGGAGTCTATCACTTGGTCGATTCTCGGCAAGGCGAAGGGATCTTTGGGGCATGCTTTGTTGAGGCTGGTATAATTGATACACATGCGCCACTTCTTATTCTTTTTTAGCACAAGGACCGGGTTGGCTAACCACTCGGGAAAGAACACTTCCATGATGAAGCCGGCTGCTAGAAGCCGGGCTATGCCTTCTCCAACAACTCTTCTCTTCTCTTCTGACAGGCGGCGCAAGGGCTGCCTGACTGGCTTGGCATCAGGTCGGACATGTAGTTTGTGCTCGGCGAAATCCGTCGGAACACCCGGCATGTCCTTGGGAGACCATGCAAAGATGTCCCGATTCTCACGGAGGAAATCGACGAGCTCGCCTTCCTATTTGCTGTGAAGGTTTGCACCTATGACAGCGTGCCTCTCCGGGTGCTCCGGGTCCAAGGGTATCTTCTTTGTTTCTTTGGCCGGCTTGAACGAGCCCTCGGCTTCCGACTCCTTGGGGTTGGGTGACATTTCCGGCTGCTTGCCTGCCATAGCTACAACCCGCTCAAGGAGCCGCTTCACTGCTGCAATCACGAGGGACTCGGCTAGCCGGCTGCTGTCAGCTGCACAGGCGGACGACTTCTTGTAGTCCCCTGCTATGGTCAGGATTCCCTTGGAGCTCGGCATCTTCATTTTGAGATAAGCATAGTGGGGGACCGCCATGAACTTGGCCAGAGCCGGCCGGCCAAGCAGCGCATGATAGGGGCTCTCAAGGTCCAGCACTTCAAACCACACTGGCTCTCGGCGAAAGTGATTTTTGTCTCCGAAGAGGACATCTATTTGGGTCTTGCCGATTGGTGAGCAGGAAAGGCCAGGAACTATGCCATGGAATACTGTCCGACTGGGCTGAAGCTGCCTTTGTTTGATCCCTAACTTCTCCATAGTATCCTTGTACAGGATGTTGATGCTGCTGCCGCCATCTATTAGAACTCGGGAGAAGCGAGCAGCTCGCCTCTCCGTGGCAAAGGTGGCATCCAACACCAGAGCATAAGAGCCGGGATTGGGCATCACCTCCGGGTGGTCGGCTCTGCTCCAGCTGACGGGCTTCTCAGACCAATGCATGAATTCGGGAGTCTCTGATGCTACTGCATTTACTTCTTGTTGCTGCTGCCGTCTGCTGCGCCTGTCGTCGGCCACACTGGTGAACACGACATAAGCTCCATGCTCCTCAGGGTATTCATCTTGTATCGCACCGACTGGTCGGACCGCCGGCTGCTGAGGAGGAGGAGGCGGCGGGCCGGCAAGCGAAGGAGGCTGGAGTCCGTCACCCTTGGCGATCCTGGTGAGCCAGTGGCACTCCCGAGTGGTGTGATTGGACGGCTTCGCGCCGCTGTGGAACTTGCAGGGTGCATCGAGAGTCTGCTCGTACGAGAAGGCGGGTATCCAATTGGGCTTGCCGCCCTTCTGGCGTTTGGGGGGAGGCTACCCTTCCGGCTGCTGATCTTCGACTGTTGCCACCTGCCGGCTCGTGGAAGCCGACTGCAGAGCCTTGCGCTTGTTGTCGTTCGGTTGCTGTCGCCGGCTGACTTCACCAGCCGGGGTCCGAGGAGCTTGAGGGGCCACTTTGCCCGACACGTTAACTTGGATCTCCGTCTTCATGGAGGAGTCGGCCGTGGCGTACTTGTCTGCTATGATCAGCAGTTCGTCGAGGGTCGCCGGCTCGTTGCAGAGGAGCTTGTGCTTGAGGAGGGTGCCCTCTCGGCACCTGGCAATGAAGTACTCGATGGCCTGCACCTCGTGCACGCCCTCGCAAGAGTTGCGCAGCTCGGCCCAGCGCGTGAGGTAGTCACGGGTCGACTCGTTGGGGCCTTAGACGCATAAGGAGAGCTGGCGAGGCTTGGGCGGCCGCTTGTACGTGCTGGTGAAGTTGCAGATGAATGCTTCGGTGAAGTCAACCCAGCTGTTGATGCTGCGGGGCTTCAGGCTGTTCAGCCACGTCCGGGTTGTGCCCTGGAGCATGAGCAGAAAGTACTTCACGGCAACACGCTTGTTGCCGTTGGCGATGCTGACGGCTGTTGAGTAGTCGATCAGCCAGTCCTCCGGCTTAACGGAGCTGGTATACTTGGGCGTATCTCTGGGGAGCGTGAACCCTCTGGGGAAAGGCTCGTCTCGGTTGCGGGGGCCGAAGCAAGGCGGACCCAGCTCATCTTCTTCTTCTAGCGCCAGGGATCGATTGAGGCAATCGATCCGGTGGCGGGCATCGTTTTCTCCGATTCCTTCCCGGCGGCCAAGGCGGTCGCCGAGTGACGGGTGATCAATAGGCGGCGGGGAAATACGCCTCTCCCTGCGGGGGGGAGGAGACGGACAGTCGTTTTGCCGCCGCACTGCTCTTGGGCGGCCGTCTTGGTCGGCTCGATGGTGATGTGAGTCCGGCTGCGGCTAGCAGCCGGCTTCTTGTCTCTTCTATCGCGGACGCCACCAGTCGGCGTCCGGGACGTCGCGCCTTGGTCTCGGCGAGGAGGCGGGTCGTCGTTTCGCCGGTTGGGCGCTTCAGTGCGGCACCCGGCCTCCTACTGCTCAGCAGCCACGTCGAGGAGCTGCTGGACTTGCTCCGTCATGTGGCGACGCTCGTCGCCCTCGAGCTTGTCTAGCTCGCCTGCTGCCGCCTGGGCAGCCCGTATGTTCTCCGCAGGCGTGGCGTAGACGGGAAGATCGGTCCCGAACATGCTGGCGATGGTCGCACCACGCTGCCGGATCTGGCCAATGCGGCTAGGCCCGCCGGGAGCCGGCGTGCTGCCGACGGCACGGTCCATCTCACGCTGGTAGGCCTCCGAAAGGCGTCTCATGCTGGCCAGCCGGTTGGCGCTCTCGACGAGCTGGACACGGCGTGCTTCCGGCGTCTCAGCATCGGCGTCTTTCGGGATGGGCGCAGTCAGGTCTTACATCGCCGCCTGCAACGGATCCTGGCCACCTCCGCCAGAGTGCTCGCCGTGGCTGATGACGAGCACCTCCGTGACGGTGCTGCCGCCGCTGTCCGCACAAGGAAGCGGCTCGTCGTAGACCACCACGTTGGTGGAGAACGCGTCAAGCGACGCCGTGTCGGAGTCGACCAACATCGGGTCGGTGGAGCCAACCGACTCCAAGTCAGCAGCAGGCTCGCTGGATACGTGGAGCTGATCGAGGAGGCTCACGAGGCGGCTCTCAGGGCCGTCGATGCCCGCATCAGACGCGGGCTCGTCGGAGAGGCGAATCTGGCCAACAAGATCAGCGAGGCAGCTCGCCGCGCAGGCGACCTCCGCGACGTGCAGCGCGTCGGCGCAGATGCCATCGGGCGTGCCGGGCTGGCTGCGCTCGCCAGGAAGGAACAGGGTTCCCGTCCAGAACAGGTCTCCGGGAGACGATGCACCTCACCCCAGGGTGGGCGCCAAATGTCGGGGGTTGGGTGCGACATATGCCAATGGATGGCTTATCATGGTGGGAGCAAGTAGAACGTCGCCGGTGCCTGGAAGCGGAATGAGGCGTAGACACGAACGCCGGCGCATTTTACCCAGGTTCGGGGCTCTCCTAGGAGATAACACCCCTAGTCCTACTCTACGGGGTCTCCGCATGATCACTAAGGCACTAGTGTGTACAAAGGTGCTCCTCGAGCTGTATGCTAGAGGTAGAAGAAGGCAGAGCTTGCTCTCCTCTCCCCCTAGGTGTGAGTCTAATTCTAACAGGTTGGAACCCTTTGCATGGGTGCCCTGGGGTGTTTATATAGGCCTACCCCCCAGGGGTACAATGGTAATCCGGACGGGTGTAGGACCCGGCTGTCAGTGTCTCCGGTCGCCAGCTTCTCCGCCGGCTGCTGGGGCCCGCCGCCTGATGGGCCCCGCCGACTGGTCTGGTACGGCGCCGACAGGCCGCTCCCGCCGCTCGCGGGTCTTGCCGGCTGCTGATTACTGTAGATGTGATGCTAATGACGCAGGCTTGGTCAGGGGGGCGTGGCTACAGTCCCGCCGCTTGGTGGGAGATCACTGTAGCCACACCGCGTCTTATCTGGTTGATGGCGCGTGGGGCCCCGAGGAAGGAACGGGCCGACTGCTAGGAGCCGACCTCCCTCAGGTCCGACTGGTGAGGCTTCCGCCGTCTTCCGGACTCTCGCCTCCTGGTAGGGCCCGCCGTCTTCAGGCCGTACCGACAGGCGGTCGTGGGAGCAGGGCTCCGCCTGACAGGGGTGACGTCAGGGGTGGAGTGGCAACAGTGCCGCGTCGGGCGGAGATCTCCGCCTGTACGGAGCACTGTGGTCATGCCCGGCCCTGGATATGGGGGTGATGGGCTATACTGTAGCCTCACCCTGTCTCGTCTTCTTAATGGGTGCGCAGACCTTGAGGGCGCCATGGGCCGACTGCTTGGAGCCGACCTCTCTGGAGGCCGCCTGCTAGGAGTCGGCCCGTCTTGGAGTCGCCTTCCTGAGCATGGCCGTCTTTTGACAGTCGGCCGTTTGGCCAGCCGGCCACCAGAAGGCGGCGCTCTATCTTGACGTCTTGAGGGGCGCAGCCGGCCCCGATGTCTTGAAAGGTTCTGGACTCGAGTTAGGCTACTCGTGGCCCATTACTCCGACAACGGCCACGGCCAATCGGACGACCTAGTTCAGGCCTTCGGCGTCGAGCATCTCCTTCTGCCTGGCCTCGAACCAGGCCCTCGTCTTCTCGCTCATCTTCGTACAAGTCCACGCTCATGATCGCAAGGGCCACCTCCTTCGCTTTGGTGGCGGCATTGGTGGCCTCTATGTCGAGCTGCCTCTGCCTGGCCTTGACGTTGTCGGCCTCGATGTCGAGCTGCCTTTGCCGGGCCGCCTCCTCCATGTCTAGCTGCCTTTGTCGGGCCGCCTCCTCCATGTCGATCTTCCTCCTCTTGGCCACCTCCTCCATCTCAAGCTTTTTCCTTTAAAGGTCTAGGTATTGCTTCATTTGCTCATCCTTGCTTTGCCGCTTCTTCACGTCCCTCACATTCTTTTGAGACATCATGCCATGCAAAGTGTCATGCAATGCCATGGATGAGGCATCACGTATGTCGTCAACCTTGGAGTTGGTCTTGCCCCTCGGCCTCTTCAACGCCTCGCCATCTCCACCTCTGGAGAACTTGGCCGTCTTCAATCCTCTCTTCCTTTGAAGTTCACGGTATTGGTCCTTGAACTTAGGGCAATTATTGATGATTGTCAAACAATGCGTAAGAGTGAATGGCTTGCCATTGTGCCGGGCCTTGAATGCCTCCAAAGATTGAAATGCCTACACGACATGATCAACAACAAGTGAACATGCAAACATATACAAGGCCGAAATCTCATGGCCATAGCAAGGAAAGGACTAGGAAGAGGAGAGCATACCATGTTCCCAACGCCGAGACCACTCACGGGTCGTGCTTCAACGCTCTCAAATGCGGCGCAATACTTGTTGCACTCTTGTTGGATGAACAACCACCTCTTTTGAATCGAGCCGATGCCACGGTTGCTTGTAATTTGGTAGGGCTCAAACATCTTCCTTTCATGGAATGTTTTGTGGACTCTCGTCCAAAAAACAATGCCCTTTTGTTGTGCGTCGGTCCTCGGATCTTGGCTAATCTCCATCCAAGCTTGGCAAATCAACTTGTCCTCATCTTGTGTATATGAACCCGTGTGAATGCTCTTCCTCTTCTTTTGTGCTTCCGCTCTTTGGGTGAGCTCATCGATGAACATGGCTCGCCACTAATATCAACGTCATTGCCTTCTTCATCACCATCACCTTCGACATAGATGTCATCATCTTCATGCCACGAGTCACCATGGTCGTAGTTAGCACGATCGTCGGCCTCTTCATCGGGGACGTACTGGGCGCGGCCATCCTGACTTTGGGTCTCCTCGGGGTCGTAGGCACGACCATTCCCACCCTCGAAGATCACGTCCTCCATGTACTGGTTGTAGAAGGGGTCGTCAACCGATGGCGTTGGTGTTGGCATTCCGTCAAACAAGACGCAGGGGCCGGCATGGTGCCCGTGCTTGCTTGCTTTGCATCTCGACGGACGGCGGCCGCCGCTGCTGGACCCAAGCGTGACGTTGAGGTCGATGACGGCCGCGGGGCGCGGTATGGACGGCGCGAACAAGCCGACGTCCGGCGACCCCGAGAAACGGGTCTGGCCGTCGTGCCTTGGTGGAGGAAAGCCGGGCAACATGGGCGTGGTCCGCGACGTCGGCGACAGGCAGTGCTGAGGCTGGGCGACCGACGAGCCTGTGCTCGCCGGGCCGACGGCCGCTGCAGGGAAACCGGCGGGACGATCCATGCCAAGCATGAGGAGGGTGTGCGCTTTGTTGACGATGTCCTCCTTCTTGTCGACCGTGGCCTTGTGCCGCGCGGCCTCCATCGCATCGCGCTGGGCGGCGAACTTGGCCGCGGCGGCATTGACCTTGACGACCGCTCTCCGTTCCCTCCTCTTCGCTGATTCGGCGTCCAACTTGGCGATCTCCTCCGGCGTGCACTCCGACCGTGGCTTCCTTGGTGCCTTGGCCGCCTTCTTTTTCACCTTTCCGGGCGGGTCGACGGCCAGGCCGCCGGAATTCGGTCGGCGTCGGCCATGGACGGGGGAGGGAGAGGGGTGGCGAGAGAGACGTGCGAGGGTTTGGTGGGAATGGCACCAAATGGGTGGGCGGGGGGTTTTGCTTTGTGCCACCAACAGGCGGGCCAGGGGAGGACAAGCGCGCGCGTTCCGCCCGTCCGCGCTCTGTCCGTTTCACCCCAAAACCGGCGCAAAGTTGGACCAGGGATGGGTCGAAAGCGGACACAAAACGGATAAAAGTCCGTTTGCGCCCGCGCGCTGGGCCGTCTGGTTTGTCTGTTTTATCCCAAACAGACGGGGACGGACAGGATAGGGTCGCGCGGCGGAGTTGGCCTTAACGACCCGCAGTCAGACCGGTTCGATATGTCCTGCGCCACCCACTGTTTCGCACGGCATGCAGCTTGCGCCTCCGGCCGGGTAACCACGGGCTTGGACTGGATACGGGAACGAGCACACAACACTGTCCGGGAGGAACATGAGCGAGAGGTGTCAGGCAACACTACTGCATCTATATCTATATCTATATCTATGTCTATATCTATACCAATATAAAAAGACCCAAAAGGGCAGATTTAATTAATCTCGGCCATCAAATCATGTCAATCCAACGACCTAGACTCCTTCAATGTCGAGCACTCAACATGTTTAACGTGCAGTTAATTTCATGCTAAATATAGTGCTAATCACTTAATAACACGCAAATAATATCCTACTTAATATCTGCATGCATTTAATATACTTTCAAATTAACGTGCATTGCACGTACAGTTTAACTAGTTAAATAATGTTTGTGAAATGTTAAATTTTGATCAAATAAGTACATACAATTATTAAAAAATGTTTCTCACATTTAAAAATGTTTACACATTTAAAAATAAGTCCATGGTAGTTATATAATATTAATTAATATGTAAAAAATGTACACCTAATTTGTGTTTAAAATTGTAGCATTCCAAAATATTAATGAGATTTTAAGAAATATGTTAATGACATTTAAAAAATGATAAAATGTAATAACTTATTCCAATATTTTTCAAATTTTCATGAAATGTAAAAAAATTGTTCGTATAATTTTGTAAAAAAAATTGTACCATTGAAAAAGAATCCTGACATTTATAAAAAATGATGTTAAATAATATGTTTATGATATTTTTCGGAAATGTACAAAGTGTGTTTTAATAATGTTTATCATGCATTTAAAAAATTAACGTCCATTTGGCAAATATTGAACTTATGTTCAATAAATGTCCAACATAATTTAAAAAAAATATTCGACGGTTATACAAAAATCTTTTACTTGTATTAAAAAATTGTTCATCATGTATTTGTAAGAATAATAACAAGCATTTAAAAAACCAAAAAGAACACAAAAGGGTTAAGTTAAATAAATAAACCAAAAGAAAACTTTTTTTGAAATCCAATAGAGATAGCATAGAAAAAATAAAAAACCGTACAAAACATTTACAAAATCGGGTAAAAGGTTCCTACAAGTTATCCGGGTCCGTAAAAATTTCCCAAAACCACATTGTAGGGCCGACCCACTAAGACAAACGGTGTATGCGAGGCTTTCATTAATCTTGCAGTAGGCGAGATATAGCAGTGCTGGTAGAATTTTCTTGGGGAGGATTCGCATTGGGGGAGGATTCGTATCCTATTACGGCCTCTCGGCCCACCCCACCCCATCCTCATATTATACACAAGCCCGTGAGGCGTTTCTTCCTCCCTCTCCTGTGATTCAAGCTTCGGGCCTCCTCCCTCTCAACCATGGAGGAGCAGGAGGACGGCATCGGCCTCCTCCCGGATTGCCTTCTAGGCACCATCGTCTCCATGCTCCCGCCCAAGGCCGCCGCCCGCACCATGCTGCTCTCGCGCCGATGGCGACGCATCTGGCCGTCGCTGCCGCTAGACCTACAACGCAACGCCGATTCGGACGCTCCTTTTCTGACCGCCGAGTCCATCAACTCCGTCCTCTCCTCGCACCGCGGCCCCATCCGCCGCTTCTGCGTGACGACCCTCGACGGCGTCGGCACCTGCGCCTGGCTTCGAGCCCTGGCGGAGCGGCGCGTCGACGACACCCTCATCGTGCGGTGGGCGTGCAGGTTCCAGCACCCCGTGCCCCGCACCCTGCTGGGCAAGGCCGCGGTTTCCATACGCCATCTGGATCTCCACTGCTGCCGCCTCGGCCCTCCTAATGTCCTCCATTCTCCGGTGCCGACCTTGCCGAACCTCGACTATCTGTACCTGTCCGACGTGATCATCTCTGAGGCGGCGCTCCACCGCATGATCGAGGTCTGCCCTGTTCTCCGAGAGCTGCATCTCTTCATGATCCATGGACTCCACCGCGTTTGCTTCCGCTCCTGCACCCTTACCACCATGTCCATGAGCACGCCCTGTGTCCCTCTCGACGAGTTCTCCGTGAGAGACACGCCCGCCCTTCAAAGCATCACCTTCACGCACATTGATCTCTGGCGTATACCAAATTTTGCTGTTAATTTTGGTAAGCCAAGGGTAGCTTTTTTTTTGAAAAGGGGGGACTCCCCGGCCTCTGCATCAGGTAGATGCATACGGCCACTTAGATAAATAAAACAGGTTCAACAATGTCGAAAAGTCGTAAAAGAAAACAACGTCGAGCTCACATAAACCTCGACACGAAAACAAAAAAGTCATAAAGCCACAACCGGCTGGGAGAAATAAAGGTAGGAAAACTAATTGCCTATCCTATTACATGACCGCCATCCAAACCGGTTGAATATATCCCGCGCTACCATCTCCCACCGGATAGATCCAGTAACCAAACGCTCCCTGGCCTCCGTCGGAGTGAGTAGGGACCACATACGGATCAACGCCGTAGCACGGAATACAACCTGCAAAAAATGAATAGTAGTTATTCTGTTAAAAGCCAAATCATTTCTGCAGTTCCAAATTGCCCATAACAACGCACAAACTCCTACACGAATGTGTCTAGCTGTAACGGACTCTATCCCATCCAGCCACGTTCCAAATAACGACCCGACCGAACTCGGAGGACTAATGTTAAAAGCAATTTGCACTGAGCGCCACAAAATTCTTGCCAACGGGCACTCAAAGAATAGATGCTTAATGGTTTCATCCCGATCACAGAAACTACACCTAGTAGATCCTATCCAATTGCGCTTAACCAAGTTGTCCTTTGTTAGAATGACCTGTTTATGGACAAACCACATAAACACTTTGATTTTCAAAGGAACTTTGACTTGCCAAACATGTTTGGAGTTAGGAATGACACTCGAGTTAATAACATCGATGTACATCGATTTAACGGTAAATTGTCCAGACCTAGTAAGTTTCCAACACAACTGATCGGGCTGATGTTGTAGCTGAACCTCCATCAGTCTACGCACCAGATGAAGCCAAGCTTCCCATCTATTACCAACAAGCACCCTCCTAAACTGAATATTAAGGGGGGTGGCCTGCATAATCGTTGCCACAAGCGCATCACGGCGATGCACAATACGATACCGAGTTGGGTACTGTAATGCCAAAGGTGTCTCCCCAAGCCAAGTGTCCTCCCAGAAGCGAGTATCGTTACCATCGCCGACTATAAACTTAGTTCTATTAAAGAAGGCCGACTTAACTCTCATAAGCCCCTTCCAAAATGGCGAATCAGTTGGTCTCATTGTCACCTGTGACAAAGTTTTGGATTGCAGATACTTGTTACGAAGTATCTGTGCCCAAGTCGCATCAGTCTCAACTGATAACTTATCGAGCCACTTACTAAGCAGGCATCTGTTCTTGACCTCAAGATTCTCGATACCCAACCCCCCCGATCCTTGGGACGACAAATAATATCCCACTTGGCGAGTCTATACTTTCTCTTAAGATCATCACTCTGCCAAAAAAATCTTGACCGATAGAAGTCCAGCCTTTTCCTGACCCCAACTGGAACCTCAAAGAAAGATAGTAGGAACATCGGCAAACTTGTGAGCACCGAATTAATAAGAATTAACCGGCCTCCATAAGACAGAAGTTTGCCCTTCCAGCAACTAAGTTTCTTTTCGAACCGATCTTCGATACATTTCCACTCTCTGTTCGTGAGCTTACGATGATGAATGGGTATACCTAGGTAAGTAAAAGGTAAAGCCCCTAATTCACAACAAACAATTGTCTATAAGCCTCTTGTTCCTCCTTGGCTCTACCAAAGCAGAACAACTCGCTTTTATGAAAGTTAATCTTTAAACTGGACAATTGTTCAAATAAACACAACACCAGCTTCATGTTTCTCGCTTTTTCCAGGTCATGCTCCATAAAGATGATTGTATCATCAGCGTACTGCAAAATGGATACACCCCCATCAACTAGGTTGGGCACCAAGCCACCTACCTGACCGGCGTTCTTTGCCCTGCCTATGAGAATGGCCAACATATCGACTACAATGTTGAACAATATAGGGGACATTGGATCTCCTTGCCTCAGGCCTTTGTGTGTCTGAAAATAATGACCTATATCATCATTTACTTTAATTCCAACACTACCTTTTTGCGTAAAGGATTCTACCTGGCGTCGCCAGGCCTCATCAAAACCCTTCATGCGTAAAGCCTGTTGAAGGAAAGGCCATTTGACTTTGTCATACGCTTTTTCGAAATCCACTTTCAAAACAACCCCATCCAGCTTTTTCGTATGGATTTCATGGAGCGTTTCATGTAGGACCACAACACCCTCAAGGATGTTCCTGTCCGGCATGAAGGCAGTTTGGGTAGGCTGCACAACAGCATGCGCGATCTGTGAGAGCCTATTGGTCCCGACCTTGGTGAAAATTTTGAAACTAACATTAAGAAGACAGATTGGCCTGAATTGCTCAATTCTCACAGCCTCTGTTTTCTTTGGAAGAAGGGTGATCGTTCCAAAATTTAGCTGAAAAAGATGAAGCTGCCCAGCAAACAGATCATTGAACAAAGGCAACAAATCACCTTTAATGATAAACCAGCATTTCTTATAAAACTCCGCTGGAAATCCATCTGGGCCCGGCGCTTTGTTAGTTTCCATCTGTGAAACGGCCTCAAATACCTCTTTCTCGGTAAAAGGAGCCGTCAGAACATCATTCTCCACAACTATGAGCTGAGGAACATCCTCAACCCTGGACTCATCCAGAGACACACAGTTATTTTCTGGAGGGCCAAACAACTGCTTGTAGAACTCAGTAATGTACAATTTTAGGTTCTCCTGTCCTACAATTGTTCCCTCATCTTGCTCAAGCTGAAAGATCCTCTTCTTTCGATGCTTACCATT
Source organism: Aegilops tauschii subsp. strangulata (assembly GCF_002575655.3). Lineage (NCBI taxonomy): Eukaryota > Viridiplantae > Streptophyta > Magnoliopsida > Poales > Poaceae > Aegilops > Aegilops tauschii. Next base: position 433,768,577 of record NC_053035.3, read on the forward strand.
AGCAATCATGTGAAAAAATTCAGTGTTCGCGTCCCCCTGGACTACTCTCCGTACCTTGGCCCGCAACGCCCACTTCAACTCTTCTTCCCTAAGAAGTTCTTTCAGCCTCAATTCCGCGTCCCGCTTGGCTTGAAGCTCCGCGACTGGCAGGAGCGTGGTTTCTGCCTTTACATCTAGGGACTGAATAAGTGACAGAAGCCTTTCCTTTTCAACCTTATAAATCCCGCTAAGATGCTTAGCCCATCCACGCAGGACACTCCTCAAGTGCCTGATCTTATTCTGCCAGCGCTGAAGCGCAGTCTTTCCTCCTGAATCCTTAGCCCACTCTCTAGCCACAAGATCAAAGAAGCCTTCACGTTCAAACCAAGCCATCTCAAAGGAGAACACATTCTTGTTCCCCAAATGGGAGGGCTGACCAGAGTCCACAAAAAGCGGCGTGTGATCAGAAATACCACGGGATAAGGCCTGGACTGTTACTAGAGGAAACTTCTGTTCCCAATCGACACTAGCCAACACACGGTCCAACTTCTCATACGTCGGATTTGGCAGCGCATTAGCCCAGGTGAATTTTCTGCCCGAGAGCTCAATTTCTCTCAGGTTCAAACTCTCAATGATAGTATTGAACATGAACAACCATCTGCCGTCGAAGTTATCATTGTTCTTATCCTCACGCCTTCTAATAATATTGAAATCACCCCCCACCAGGTACGGCAACTGCTCAGAACCACACATCCGAACTAGATCAGCCAAGAAATCGGGCTTGAGCTCAGGCTGCGCAGCCCCATAAACCGCAACCAGAGCCCAGTTAAACCCATCTTCCTTCGACCGCACCCGGAACTTGACTGCAAAGTCTCCCATAACCACACTGCGAACCTCAAGCGTCTCGCACCTAACGCCGAGTAAGATTCCACCCGATCTCCCTCTCGGCGGCAAGCAATGCCAATCAAATTCAATACCCCCCGACAAAGAATTTGGAAACTGAGGCGCAAAATTATCTCTCCCCGTCTCCAATAGAGCGATAAAATCTAAGTGACGCTCGACAGACGCCTCAGCAAGAAACCTTCTTTTAGCCAAGTCTCTGAGACCTCTGCTATTCCAAAAGATTCCTTTCATAGTTCATCGTAAAAAAAATTTGCCGAACGCATCCTAGCACTCCTACACACTGCGGACAACGGGTATACCTTCCGTTTCCACTTGCGCTTTGGGATAGCTTGACTCTGTAACTGGTCCTCATACCCAGTGTCAGAGGGGCTTGCCAAGCCTATCTCAGTAGAGACATCCTCTACCCCCGCCTCAGAACTAGAAGGCAAAAGATCCGCACACAAATTGTCAAGCACCCTGACCCCAAGCGCATCAACCTCCGAATCACACATGGGTTTAAGAGCTGCAATATTGCGAATCATCTCTAAGGCCCGCTCAGCCTCTAGGTCAAGTAGATCATTAATAGAATTAGAAATTTCAGTTTCATTACTACCAAGAGAAACCCCTAGTTGATTTGCATTATCAAGAATCTCATCATTTGAAAAATGCAAAATGGAATTGGAAAAATTGACTGACATACCAGTAGTGACCTCGACATCACGAAGCTTGGCCGCCCTCATGGCGCACCGTTGCTGGATGTCGTCCACATCCGGATGTGCCTGGAGACGGTCACTCACCCGGCGCCCCTCAGACAAGGGATCCTGGATCCCGCCAAACGCAATGACCTCCTCCCGAGAGATCGCGGATGGGGTACGGCCTCCTGCCTCACCCCAACCCGCCGTCCGAGTGACCTGCATGGGCCGCCCCACAGTCGCACCAGTAGGAGAACGGGACACCTGGCGCGCCCCACCAGCCGAGGCCATCACCGATGGTGGTGGAGCCATAGCCAGGACCGCCCGTCCTGGCTCCCCAACCTGCACCGGAGCCCACTCCCGAAGGCGAAACCGGCACCATCCGAGAAGAAGACGCCACGGGAGAAGAAGCATCCGAGTCCTCCTGACCCGGACCTCCTCCCAGCGAAGAAGACACGGGAGCCACCTGCCCCGCATCCCTGTCCTCAGCACAAAAAGAACCCGAGATCGCCTGGCCTATGTCTCCTCCCTGCACACGAGGCCCGGTAAGCTGCGGCGTCTCCTGAGGGGGAACCACACGCTGACCAGACGAGGGAGTGGCCACCTGCCGACTCACCTCCTCCGCCCCCCTGACCGCAAGTGATGAAACCCCGAGATCCCCAGAACCCGAGTCCACAACATCCAGAAAATCCAAAGCAGGCAAAGCGAGCTCAAAGGCCTCCTCGGACTCCACCCGATCGCTCCACAACCTCGGCGGTGCAGAAAAAGGTTCGAAGGACCCCAAATCTCAACGACTTCGAAGGCACCGAGGAGGGCTGGGCAGCCCCATCCCCGGTCGTCGCGGTCTCGGACCCCGGCCCCATGGACAGCTGTCGACCAGAGTCCTCGGCCGGCGGTTCCTGAACTCCCGCGCCACCGTCACCCTCATGCATATCAACGTCAGACACGTGAGCCGGTGCAGACAACAGGCTCTCGTCCTCAAACCCAATAACCAGATTATAAATCCTGCCTCGATAAGCCCACTTAACCACTTCCGGCACATACTCAACATTCAGAATACTGACCAAAACCCGAGCAATCCCTTGAGCTCTGGTGAAAGACATGTCCACACGCTCAGGCTTCCCCACAAGAATGCCCAAACTGGCCACAACCCGAGCATCCTGCAGTGGGGAGGAAGGTGCCCCGGAAAAGCGTAGCCACGCTTGCGTAAGCGGTATGCCCTGAGGCTCAACAAGCTTCCACTCCTGAAACTCAAGGATACCATCAGTACCCGGGACCTTACACATCCCAAAACTCAGCAACCTCTGCAGATCCTCCACAGACGGGCACTCGACCCTGAACATCTTATCAGCAAGACCGACAAGGTCCCACTGGAAATCCCCAGGAGCCAGCTCTCGAAGCCTCTGCACTATCTGTGCCTCAGACACCTCCCCTCTGGTGACCTTGACAATCCCCGTGGTCTTACTCGGAGACTCGTCAGACACCTCGTGCTCAGTCGGATACTCGAAAAAAGTGAGCTCAGCACAGTATACTCCATACATCTTAAGTGAAGGTGCCTGATCGCGCAGTAACGGACATTCCCCAGATTCATGTGCCAGCTTACCACAGGTATCACACAAACGTGCCACACACTCCGCAATGAAGCTGCATCAAGTAGAAACAAAAAAGGATTTAGATATCTATGTTTGGCTGCTAAAATTGATAAGCCAACATAAAACACGTTTGGACTTGACTGAATTATCACTAATTGATCAGTCACTACAAAGTTACAAGTGCTAATATAACAAATAATTAGTGCATACCTTATTAGAAAAAGTAGTAAGGCTGGGCGAGCCCAAGCTCGGCAGCTTAAGCACAAACTCTGGAAGCCTTGCCCTTTGTAACCTCTCTCGTTTTTGGTATGAAATTCACAAACGGTGAAGAGCTGACCAAAGCTATACACCTCTTAACCTTATTCACATGTTTGCAACGTCTCGAGATATTGGTAACTATGCTGCATGCTTTGCTTTCTATTTGATTATTTTACTTCATTTGCAATTTAAGTTCCCTATGCAACTTAAACTGTGTTATATATATGGGTTTTTTTTACCTTCAAGTAAAGTTTTTACAAACTTACTTTTTTTTTGAAAATTTACAAACTTACTTTTTAATGTATCCATTATAGGCATATGTTTATTTTAAATTTTTGAAATTTATGTTTTAACTTGTAGCCAATGATCAATAGTTCTAAATTTTGCACCAGAGTCTTAATTTTCCGTTAGCTTTCCTTTTCAGTGTCGACCATTGTATTCATCAGCTTCGCACAGAGAAGCTTAAAGAAAACTATCAACTGACATTTTTCGATAGATATAGAGATTGGAAGGTTTTAAGAAAATTCATTTGATATTCTTCTCATTGATTGCATTCAAATTGCTTCATAATGGATGCTTCTTGTTTTACACACACATACATGACTCAATGGTTAATGGAGAACTAGCAAGGAGTTAGGCCACTGGCTTACAAGACAATCAAAAGGATGTTGATGTCTCGAGGCTGTTGCATGGTTCACAATTAAAAAGATAGCCAAAATAGAATGACAGATCATGTGGCTAGAGTTGAAGAATCTTAAGAGAGGATATTAGGTCCTTTGTAATATTTGAAGTGAGACAATATTTGGAATTTTAAAAATATGATAGACATTAGTAAATTGACTACACAAGGTTTGTTATTGCATTGGAATTACAATTTGGTTGCTCATGTTCAGTGTGATACATAACTAGAGGAATTGGTTGGGTACATAAACTAGTACCAAGAGCATGATTTTGACATGTAGCTCATTTCTGTTGTCATTGTTTGTAATTTTTACATGAGTGCTGGTCTCCCATGAAAGTAGAGTGTGTGTATTTTTATATTAGGCCCCACATATGAGTAAAATTACATGGTTTTATTTATGTCATCTCAAGTATTATTAGTACACATTGGGTAGGAGTGCATTTCTTTATTTGTGAAGGTTGTTCATTCTACATATGAACTCACCACTAGCTTCAACATTTATAAGAATGATGATGAAAGGCAATCATTTTTATTACCTCTACATTAACAAGTGCCAACTCTGTTACAATTTTCTGTTTATGACAGTGCTTCTACTTCGGTCCAAATAATGAAGCTGGTTGTGGAGATTGGAAACCGGCATCCGAGATGGTCATCTGGCAAAGTAAGCATCTAACGCATGTGCGACTGAGCGGATATTCTGGTACGGTCGGGGAGGTAGATTTTGCAAGGTATCTTATGGTTAGAACGCAATCTCTAAGGGCCATGGATATCAGTCATTCCGTTGATTGGACCCCAAAGGATATCAGCCGCCAAACTGAGTTGATATGCCTGCAAGGGAAGGCCTCGCCATTGGCTGAGCTGTTTTTCACTAGGAGCGCCCAGCCAGATGACGTGCGAAGGAAAGTAGCTAGATATCTTCATACATTGCCCATGCTTTGACGAAATGTACACTCCCTTGGGTTTGTGCTTGTATTTTTCTTGTGATCACAGTGTTATTATAACTTGCTACTCTTTTCTAAGAACGGTTTTCATATGTGTTAACGGATTGGAAAACGCTTGGGGCCGGGGCGCCAGCCTAACGCTCGGCCGGACGCTCCCGCACACGCGCCTCTGATTGGTCGCGAGCCACGCTGGAAAGAGCCACGTCTGCTCCCCCATCCACCACGTATCCACCTTATCTTCTCCTTGTCTTTTTTCCCCTCTCCCAAATCTCTCTCCTCCTCCTCACACCTGACGCCGCTCCTTGCTATGGATGACATGGCCGCCCTCCTCCTCCTCCAAGCCGGCCGCCCCTCCTCTTCCGATTCCAGCTGCCGCGAGCACGACACCGTCCGCCAATCGCTTGCGGCAAGCCGCTGCCACATGCTTCGTCACCTGCGGCCTGCGAGCTACATCCATGGTGACCGCGGTGACCACGCCCGCTAGATGCTGGAACCGCTGTTGCTAGATGCTGGAACCGGCAGATTTTTTTGCTACTACAGGAGGTGACCATGGTGACCACGCCTGCCAAATGTTGCAACCGCTCTCGCTAGATGCTGGAACCGGCAGAATTTTATGCTACTACGGGCGGTGACCGTAGTCACCGGCAATCGGCGGAGCTAGAACCAGAGAAAGCGAGATGCTACGACGGACCTGTTGTGGAGCTGCAACCCACAACACCATTTGTTACAACCGTTGTCCATTTTTGCTGGAACCAGAGAAATCGACGGGGTTGCGTCAGGCGATGGTGGAAGCTGCTACATGCGGCGGAATGCTACGAACGGCGTGTTGCGAAGCTACAACCCACAACATCATTTGTTACAACCATCATCTGTTTTTGCTGGAACCAGAGAAGACCGAGGCTATGAAACATTGCACAATGAGCTTCAACCAGCGACTTGAAATGCTACAAGCGGCAAATTTGTTTGCTGGAAACATATATAGTGATTTTTTGCGAGTTACTTCATCGTCTCCATCGGTCCATCGACTGCGGAGCTAAGCTGCAAGCAGGGGACGATGGCGTGTTGGGAAACATAGCATGCAATTTCAAAAAAATTCGTACGCTCACGCAAGATCTATCTAGGAGATGCATAGCAACGAGAGGGGGAGAGTGTGTCCACGTACCCTCGTAGACCGAAAGCGGAAGCGTTTGACAACGCGGTTGATGTGGTCGAACTTCTTCTCGTTCCGACCCATCAAGCCCCAGCCCCGAACGTACGGCACCTCCGAGTTCTGCACACGTTCAGCTCGATGACGTCCCTCGAACTCTTGATCCAGCAAAGTGTCGAGGGAGATTTCCGTCAGCACGTTGGCGTGGTGACGGTGATGGTGAAGTGATCCTCGCAGGGCTTCGCCTAAGCACTACGTGAATATGACCGGAGGCGTAAACTGTGGAGGGGGGCGCCGCACACGGCTAACAATCGTTGGTGTGCTCTAGGCGCCCCCTCCCCACGTATATAAAGGAGGGAGGGGAGGGAGCCAGCTGTAGGCGCGCCCAAGTAGGAGGAATCCTACTTGGGCTCCTAGTTGGATTCGCCCACCTCCCCCCCTTTCCTTTTATCGGAGGGGGAAAGAGGGGGGAGAGAGAAGGGGAGGAGGAAAGAGGGGGGCGCCACCCCCTTCCCTAATCCTATTCGGCATCCTTCGTTGGGGGCGCGCCACCCCTTTGTGGGCTGGTGTGCTCCCTCCTAAGGCCCATATGGCCCATATCTTCCCCCGGGGGTTCCGGTAACCCCCCCCCCCCCCCGGTACTCCGATATGTACCACTACGGGAAACATGAGATTTGCCGTCAGTACTGTTCTTTGCCGTCAGCATTTCGTCGGGCCAGACGGCAAAGACAAATTTTGCCGACAGCAGCTGACGTCAAAGAACAACTGACGGCAAATACATACTTTGCCATCTCTAAAAAAACCACAGACGGCAAAGACTCTTTGCCGTCTCGGACTTTTATAAATGAAATCGCAGACGGCAAAGTCTTTGTTGTCTGCAATTTCGTTTACAGACGGCAAAGAGAGCTCTTTGCCGTCTGTAAAAAAAATCGCAGACGGCAAAGAGAAAACACAGCACGCGGATCGATGACATTGCGTGATCTGCGCCGCCCGCACCCGCCTATGTCTCTCACCAGTCACCACGCGCGCCCCAACCACCCATCCCATCTCTCTCTCTCTTATCCCCAAGCCCCACCACGACCCACCCTCCCTCGATCCCTTCTCTACCGCACGACCCCCACCCCCCGCCCGGTCCAGGCCTCCTCCTCGTCCCCTGCTCCTCAACTACCGCCGGTCGATCCCGCACGTCGCCTGAGCCGAGGCCGGTGCGGGATCCTCCTCCACCTCCCCTGCTCGTCAACCCCCGCTGCTCGACCCGGCCTCGCCGTTGCCTGAGCCGGAGGCCGCTGCGGGATCCTCTTCCTCCTCCCCGCCCGTGACCCGGCGCCTCCTCCTCCTCCCTTGCTCGTCAACTGCAGCTGGCCGACCCTGCCTCGCCGGTGCGGGATCCTCCTCCCCGCCTGCGACCCTGCGCCTCCTACCCTGCTCGTCAACGGCCGCCGCCCTGCGACACGGCGGCGCCGTTGCCAAGAGCTCGCCGGAGCTCCTCTTCAGCACAACCTCCCGCCTGGTCGACCCCGCCTCGCCGCTGCCTAAGCTGGAGGCCGCAGAGGGATCCTCCTCCTCCCCGTCCGTGACCCCACACCTCCTCCCGATCCAGGGGATCCATGGCGCCATGGTCAACTCCGCCCGAAAACCACCCTTCGCCTCCTCGAGCTCGACGCCCGCTCTCGGATCTCGACGCTGGCAAGGGCCAGCTCGTCCGTTTTGTAATAGTTTTTTTGTGCTGTTTCGTTCGTTCGTTCGTCCGTCACACCACGGCCAGTTCGTCCGTTTTGTAAATGGAGAATATTATATTGTGTAACTATACTGTGATGATGGATATATATAGTATGTAAAGAGAGCACTTTTGTCTCGTGAAAATCTGTTCGTTCATCATAGCTGTGAAAGATTTTCCCTACGCCTTCGGCCATCTACGGCTTCTACACCTGTACTGTTGTTTCATTTTTTTTAAATAAAAATATTTGCTTTGCCGTGTGGGTATATGAGGATGACGGCAAAGACATAGCCTAGCTAACGGCAAAGTACTTGACGCCGTCCGTTAGCGCGACCGCTCCGTGTGTTGGCATATTTTTGCCGTCTGGCTAGTCCGCTCACGGTAAACTCTATAGACTAACGACAATCTTTTTGCCGTCATCCCGACAAACAGCAGACGGCAAAGTATTTTTTGCCGACTTATCTTTGCCGTCTGACTTTGCCGTCTCCAGACGGCAAAGTCTTTGCCGTCTGGAATTAGGTCTTTGCCGTCTGTGATCCACAGACGGCAAATTATCTGTTTCCTGTAGTGTACCCGATACATTCCGGAACACTTCTGGTGTCCGAATACTATCATCCAATATATCAATCTTTACCCTCTCGACCATTTTGAGACTCCTCGTCATGTCCGTATCTCATCCGGGACTCCAAACAACATTCGGTCACCAAATCACATAACTCATATAATACAAATCGTCATCGAGCGTTAAGCGTGCGGACCCTATGGGTTCGAGAACTATGTAGACATGACCGAGACTCCTCTTCGATCAATAACCAATAGCGGAACCTGGATGCTCATATTGGTTCCCACATATTCTACGAAGATTTTTGTCGATCGAACCGTTATGACAACATACGTTATTCCCTTTGTCATCGGTATGTTACTTGCCCGAGATTCGATCGGCGGTATCTTCATACCTAGTTCAATCTCGTTACCGGCAAGTCTCTTTATTCGTTTCGTAAAGCATCATCCCGCAACTAACTCATTAGTCACATTGCTTGCAAGGCTTATAATGATGTGCATTACCGAGAGGGCCCAGAGATACCTCTCCGATACTCGGAGTGACAAATCTTAATCTTGATCTATGCCAACCCAACAAACACCTTCGGAGATACCTGTAGAGCATATTTATAATCACCCAGTTACGTTGTGACGTTTGATAGCACACAAGGTATTCCTCCGGTATCCGGGAGTTGCATAATCTCATAGTCAAAGGAATATGTATAAGTCATGCAGAAAGCAATAGCAATAAAACTGAAGGATCATTATGCTAAGCTAACGGATGGGTCTTGTCCATCACATCATTCTTCTAATGATGTGATCCCGTTCATCAAATGACAACACATGTCTATGGTTAGGAAACTTAACAATCTTTGATTAACGATCTAGTCTAGTAGAGGCTTACTAGGGACATAGTCTTTTATCTATGTATTCACACATGTATCAAGTTTCCGGTTAATACAATTCTAGCATGAATAATAAACATTTATCATGATATAAGGAAATATAAATAACAACTTTATTATTGCCTCTAGGGCATATTTCCTTCAGTCTCCCACTTGCACTAGAGTCAATAATCTAGATTACAAAGTAATGATTCTAACACCCATGGAGTCTTGGTGTTGATCATGTTTTGCTCGTGGAAGAGGTTTAGTCAACGTGTCTGCCACATTCAGATCTGTATGTATTTTGCAAATCTCTATGTCTCCCTCCTTGACTTGATCACGGATGGAGTTGAAGCGTCTCTTGATGTGTTTGGTTCTTTTGTGAAATCTGGATTCCTTCGCCAAGGCAATTGATCCAGTATTGTCACAAAAGATTTTCATTGGACCCGATGCACTAGGTATTACACCTAGATCGGATATGAACTCCTTCATCCAGACTCCTTCATTTGCTGCTTCCGAAGCAGGTATGTACTCTGCTTCACACGTAGATCCCGCCACGACGCTTTGCTTGGAACTGCACCAACTGACAGCTCCACCATTCAATATAAATACGTATCTGGTTTGTGACTTAGAGTCATCCGGATCAGTATCAAAGCTAGCATCGACATAACCATTTACGATGAGCTCTTTGTCACCTCCATAAACGAGAAACATATCCTTAGTCCTTTTTAGGTACTTCAGGATGTTCTTGACCACTGTCCAGTGATCCACTCCTGGATTACTTTGGTACCTCCCTGCTAGACTTATAGCAAGGCACACATCAGGTCTAGTACACAGCATAGCATACATGATAAAACCTATGGCTGAGGCATAGGGAATGACTTTCATTTTCTCTCTATCTTCTGCAGTGGTCAGGCATTGAGTCTAACTCAACTTCACACCTTGTAACACAGGCAAGAACCCTTTCTTTGACTGATCCATTTTGAACTTCTTCAAAAATTTATCAAGGTATGTGATTTGTGAAAGTCCAATTAAGCGTCTTGATCTATCTCTATAGATCTTGATGCCCAATATATAAGCAGCTTCGCCGAGGTCTTTCATTGAAAAACTTTTATTCAAGTATCCTTTTATTCTATCTAGAAATTCTATATCATTTCCAATCAACAATATGCCATCCACATATAATATTAGAAATGCTACAGAGCTCCCACTCACTTTATTGTAAATACAGGCTTCTCCAAAAGTCTGTATAAACCATATGCTTTGATCACCTCATCAAAGCGTATATTCCAACTCCAAGATGCTTGCACCAGTCCATAAATGGATCGCTGGAGCTTGCACACTTTGTTAGCACCTTTAGGATCGATAAAACCTTCTGGTTGCATCATATAGAACTCTTCTTTAAGAAATCCATTAAGGAATGCAGTTTTGATGTCCACTTGCCAGATTTCATAATCATAAAATGTGACAATTGCTCACATGATTCGGACAGACTTAGGCATCGCTACGGGTGAGAAGGTCTCATCGTAGTCAACTCCTTGAACTTGCCGAAAACCTTTCGTGACAAGTCGAGCTTTGTAGACAGTAACATTACCATCAGCGTCAGTCTTCTTATTGAAGACCATTTATTCTCTATGGCTTGCCTATCATCGGGCAAGTCAACCAAAGTCCATACTTTGTTCTCATACATGCATCCCATCTCAGACTTCATGGCCTCAAGCCATTTTGCAGAATCTGGACTCATCATCGCTTCCTCATAGTTTGTAGGTTCATCATGGTCTAGTAACATGACCTCCAGAACAGGATTACCGTACCACTCTGGTGCGGAACGTGCTCTGGTTGACCTACGAGGTTCGGTAGTAACTTGACCCGAAGTTTCATGATCATTATCATTAGCTTCCTCACTAGTTGGTGTAGGCATCACGGGAACGATTTTCTGTGATGAGCTACTTTCCAATTCGAGAGAAGGTACAATTACCTCATCAAGTTCTACTTTCCTCCCACTCACTTCTTTTGAGAGAAGCTCCTTCTCTAGAAAGGATCCATTCTTAGCAACAAAGATCTTGCCTTCAGATCTGTGATAGAAGGTGTACCCAACAGTCTCTTTTGGGTATCCTATGAAGACGCACTTCTCCGATTTGGGTTCGAGCTTATCAAGCTGAAGCTTTCTCACATAAGCATCGCAACCCCAAACTTTAAGAAACGACAGCTTAGGTTTCTTGCCAAACCACAGTTCATACGGTGTCGTCTTAACGGATTTAGACGGTGCCCTATTTAAAGTGAATGCAGTTGTCTCTAATGCATAACCCCAAAATGATAGTGGTAAATCGGTAAGAGAGATCATAGATCGCACCATATCTAATAAAGTACGGTTACGACGTTCGGACACACGATTACGCTGTGGTGTTTCAGGTGGCGTGAGTTGTGAAACTATTCCACATTGTTTTAAATGAAGGCCAAACTCGTAACTCAAATATTCACCTCCGCGATCAGATCGTAGAAACTTTATTTTCTTGTTATGATGATTCTCCACTTCACTCTGAAATTCTCTGAACTTTTCAAATGTTTCAGACTTGTGTTTCATTAAGTAGATATACCCATATCTGCTCAAATCATCTGTGAAGGTCAGAAAATAACGATACCCGCCGCGAGCCTCAACACTCATTGACCGCATACATCGGTATGTATTATTTCCAATAAGTTAGTAGCTCGCTCCATTGTTCCGGTGAACAGAGTTTTAGTCATCTTGCCCATGAGGCATGGTTCGCAAGTATCAAATGATTCATAATCAAGTGATTCCAAAAGTCCATCGACATGGAGTTTCTTCATGCGCTTTACACCAATATGACCTAAATGGCGTGCCACAAATATGTTGCACTATCATTATCAACTTTGCATCTTTTGGCATCAATATTATGAATATGTATATCGCCACGATCGAGATTCAACAAAAATAGACCACTCCTCAAGGGTGCATGACCATAAAAGATATTACTCATATAAATAGAACCACCATTATTCTCTGATTTAAATGAATAACCGTCTCGCATTAAACAAGATCCAGATATAATGTTCATGCTCAACGCTGGCTCCAAATAACAATTATTCAGGACTAAAAATAATCCCGAAGGTAGATGTAGAGGTAGCGTGCCGACAGCGATCACATCGACCTTGGAACCATTCCCGACGCGCATCGTCACCTCGTGCTTAGCCAATCTCCGTTTAATCCGTAGTCCCTGTTTCGAGTTACAAATATGAGCAACTGAACCGGTATCAAATACCCAGGCACTACTACGAGCATTAGTAAGGTACACATCAATAACATGTATATCAAATATACCTTTGTTTACTTTGCCATCCTTCTTATCCGCCAAATTTTTGGGGAAGTTCTGCTTCCAGTGACCAATCCCTTTGCAGTAGAAGCACTCAGTTTCAGGCTTAGGTCCAGACTTGGGCTTCTTCCCGGGAGTGGCAACTTGCTTGCCATTCTTCTTGAAGTTCCCCTTCTTTCCATTGCCCTTTTTTCTTGAAACTAGTGGTCTTGTTAACCATCAACACTTGATGCTCCTTCTTGATTTCTACCTCCGCAGCTTTGAGCATTGCGAAGAGCTCGGGAATAGTCTTCGCCATCCCTTTCATATTATAGTTTATCACGAAGCCTTTATAGCTTGGTGACAGTGATTGAAGAACTCTGTCAATAACACAATTATCTGGAAGATTAACTCCCAGTTGAGTCAAGTGGTTATGATACCCAGACATTCTGAGTATGTGTTCACTGATAGAATTGTTCTCCTCCATCTTGCAGCTATAGAACTTGTTGGAGACTTCATATCTCTCAACTCGGGCATTTGCTTGAAATATTAACTTCAACTCCTGGAACACCTTATATGATCCATGACGTTCAAAATGTCTTTGAAGTCCCCACTACTGCAGGATGCTGCTAACGCGACACTAAGATCAGAGACCCTTCGACGAAACTGTGTGCGATGCAATAATCGCAAACGGTGGTGTAAAAAACCGTCAAAAAAGGTGCAAAACATTTGCGATGACGGATGCATCAAACACGGTTCAGATTTTGGTTGTGTGTGTGATGTAGGGCATACGGTTCAGTTCAATGAACTGTTTGCGATGAGGAAGAAGAACGGAGACAGGCAGCCAGACGAAGGTGTGTGCGATATACGGCATATAGTTCACTCGGACTAACTGTTTGTGATGAGTCTGAACAACGGAAACGGGCAACTACATAAAGGTGTGTGTGATTGAGGGCATACACTTCGGAAGGATTAACTGTTTCCGATTAGGCAACAAAACAAAAATGGTTAGCCAGATCAAAGTGTCTGCGATTGATTGCATACACTTCACACGGATGAACTGTTTGCGATTAGCCACAACAAACAGAAACAGTTAGACAGATCAACATGTGTGCGCTAGACGGGCACACATTCTAATTAAAAGAAGCGTAAGCGATGGTAATAACGAGCGCGCACGGTTCTTGGAACAAGACGTGTGCTGACATTGCCTATTGTGGTGCACCCTATGGTGCTAACGCCACGTACGCGGCCGAGAAAGCGTGTCCATGTTACGCCGTCCGGGAATAGTGCCGCACTTAGAAATTATAGAACCGTTAATAAATTTTGAGCCCGCGTCCCGTCACATTCCAAATTGTAAACCTGTTCACACCGATCAAAACCTAAACGGTTTTCCACTTAGGAGCGTATTAGTATTCGGTTATAAATACTACTACTCCAAGATGACTGCACATTCCTCCTCAACTCCTCATCCACAAAAACAAACAAGTCATTCATCATCGTTCCCTTGCGTCTGCCATGGCCAGCGTGAGTTCTGGGTCCAGAGATTGCCACCAGGGAGAGGCAAGCATGGAAGCGGAAGCACGAGAGATGTCCCGCCTCGCCGCGAAAGTAGCCGACATGTCCCGCCGCGCGGCCGTAGCAGCACAGAGGTCCCGCCGCACCGCCGAAGCAGCACGAAGGTCCCGCCGCACCGTCGATGCAGCAGACTGGTGCGGCCGCGCCGCGGAAGTAGCAAAGATGTCCAGCCGCGCCGCAGAAGGAGAAGAGATGTCCTCCCACGCTGCGGCGGCCTGGGAAAATGTCTCGCGGGCTGGCGAGGACTCTTACATGCGCATGCATGCGATCGTCCATAGCCAGATGGATCAGATCTTCGGCTGGGTGAGGTTGCAGGACGACATGAAAGCCTCGTTTGAACAGGCTACCGGCGTCATCCGACAACTAAGGGAGAGCAATACAAAGCTCCAGGCCGAGCCCGACCTGCTAAGGGCGAAGATCGTCGGAAGTGCGGAGAAGCAAGAGGAGACCACTGCCTTGTTGAAGAGGACCAGCGTCATCGTCGAGAAACTTATGGACGAGAATGTCGTGCTGCGCATGAAGCGCAAAAGGCTGGTGGAGGAATCCGTGGATGCTCTCAAGCAGCATATTGAGGACCGGAAAGAGCTCATCGCCGCTCGCCGCGGAGACTACTTGTCGTAGCCTGCAGCAACGCATCAAGAAAGTAGAGATCAGCGAGCCAGATCGTTGTCTTCCTTCTTTTGCCCTTGTGTATTTCGGGCATTGCCGCATGTGGCTTTTTTTATTATGTTCCTAAATATGTAAGACAATTATTATCCACTGTCATCGTCCTTATATTCATGCTTGCTATAAGTCGCAGTCGATGCTATATAGGTCCATCGGATCTTACATCAAGATTCATGCAAAACTTTCTTTTTAGATTTTCATTTTTCTCTCTTAAATCTCAGTCCAGTGAGACATAGCCACGCCGTGAAACAGTGGCTCGGGCGCCATTAATGGAGATGTTGGGAGGGAGGTGCACGGCGGATAGAGGTCAAAGGGCTCTCCTCCCGATGAGCACGCGCGGGGTGATATGTCTCCAATGTATCTATAATTTTTGATTGTTCCATGCTATATTATATTCTGTTTTGGACATTAATGGCTTTATTATACACTTTTATATTATTTTTGGGACTAACCTATTAACCGGAGGCCCAGCCCAGAATTGCTGTTTTTTGCCTATTTCAGAGTTTCGCAGAAAAAGAATATCAAACGGAGTCCAAACGGAATGAAACCTTCGGGAACGTGATTTTCGGAACGAACGTGATCCAAAGGACTTGGACCCTACGTCAAGACATCAACCAGGAAGGCACGAGGTAGGGGGCGCGCCTACCCCCCAGGGCACGCCCTCCACCCTCGTGGGCCCCACGTTGCTCCACCAACGTACTTCTTCCTCCTATATATACATACGTACCCCCAAACAATCAGATACGGAGCCAAAAACCTAATTCCACCGCCGCAACCTTCTGTACCCGTGAGATCCCATCTTGGGGCCTTTTTCGGAGCTCCGTCAGAGGGGGCATCGATCACGGAGGGCTTCTACATCAACACCATAGCCTCTCCGATGATGTGTGAGTAGTTTACCTCAGACCTTCGGGTCCATAGTTATTAGCTAGATGGCTTCTTCTCTCTTTTTGGATCTCAATACAATGTTCTCCCCCTCTCTTGTGGAGATCTATTCGATGTAATCTTCTTTTGCGGTGTGTTTGTTGAGACCGATGAATTGTGGGTTTATGATCAAGTTTATCTATGAACAATATTTGAATCTTCTCTGAATTCTTTTATGTATGATTGGTTATCTTTGCAAGCGTCTTCGAATTATCAGTTTGGTTTGGCCTACTAGATTGATCTTTCTTGCAATGGGAGAAGTGCTTAGCTTTGGGTTCAATCTTGCGGTGTCCTTTCCTAGTGACAGTAGGGGCAGCAAGGCACGTATTGTATTGTTGCCATCGAGGATAACAAGATGGGGTTTATATCATATTGCATGAGTTTATCCCTCTACATCATGTCATCTTGCTTAAAGCGTTACTCTGTTCCTATGAACTTAATACTCTAGATGCATGCTGGATAGCGGTCGATGTGTGGAGTAATAGTAGTAGATGCAGGCAGGAGTCGGTCTACTTGTCTCGGACGTGATGCCTATATACATGATCATACCTAGATATTCTCATAACTATGCTCAATTCTGTCAATTGCTCAACAGTAATTTGTTCACGGACCGTAATACTTATGCTCATGAGAGAAGCCACTAGTGAAACCTATGGCCCCCGGGTCTATTTTCCATCATATTAATCTTCCAATACTTAGTTATTTTTATTGCCTTTTATTTTACTTTGCATCTTTATCATAAAAATACCAAAAATATTATCTTATCATATCTATCAGATCTCACTCTCGTAAGTGACCGTGAAGGGCTTGACAACCCCTTTATTGCGTTGGTTGCGAGGATTTATTTGTTTGTGTAGGTCCGAGGGACTTGTGCGTGGCCTCCTACTGGATTGATACCTTGGTTCTCAAAAACCGAGGGAAATACTTACGCTACTTTGTTGCATCACCCTTTCCTCTTCAAGGGAAAACCAACGTAGTGCTCAAGAGGTAGCAAGAAGGATTTCTGGCGCCGTTGCCGGGGAGACTACGCAAAAGTCCACATACCAAGTACCCATCACAAACCCTTATCTCCCGCATTACATTATTTGCCATTTGCCTCTCGTTTTCCTCTCCCCCACTTCACCCTTGCCATTTTATTCGCCCTCTCTTTTCTGTTCGCCTCTTTTTAGCTTGTTTGTCGTTATGACTAGTCCTCTGTCTTCTCCGTTGTCTCCCGAGAATGAAGTTCTTAATTTTAAGCAAAGGGAGGGAGAAAATCTAAAAGACGCTTGGTATAGAATTTGCAATGCTCAAAATAGATCTACCAGGAAGCCATCTACTTCCGTTCTTCTCCGCAATTTTTATGTAGGCGCTACTCCTTGGTACAGATATATCCTTGATACCATTACCGGAGGGAATTTCTTGGGTAGCCATACTTTTGATTCTTATAATGCTATGATAGATTTGTTTGGCTCACCACCTCTTTTGGGTAATGTAACTATGTTAACTTTGGAGCATGTAATGCAAAGACTTGAAATTATTGAAAATAAAGTTGCTACCGTAGAGTTAATTGAAAATTTGGATAAAAAGATCCACAACCAAATTACCCAATATGGATCTAAGGTAGGAGTCACTTTGAAAAATATTAAGGAGAAGGAACCTATAGTTAATGAAAGAATAAACCAGGATTCCACTAGAATTGATAAACTAGAGGGTATCATTACCAACTTGGGAACCGCTTTTTCTTCCGTAAAGAATACTCCAAGTCCTCCAACTAAAATTGCCAAGCTTATGTATGTTCCTAAAAATAAGGGTGAATCCTCTAGTAAGGAAACTGCAGATCTCAAATCTATAAGTATTCATCCCAATCTTTTTGCTTTCATTAAGGAACCATTTGCTACAAACGAATTTTTCGGTTATGTGCCTAGAAGTTTGATAATTAATAAAAATAAAGAAACTCCTAAGGATGAGAGATGTCTCATAGATGGATTTCCTACCAAAGATGGCGATACCTAGATCTATCCTTGCTTTTATGCCTGGCTAGGGGCGTTAAACGATAGCGCTTGTTAGGAGGCAACCCAATTTTATTTTTTGCTTTTTTTGTTTTTGCTTCTGTTTAGGAATAAATCTTTGATCTAGCCTCTGGTTAGATGTGTTTTGGTGTTTTAATTAGTGTTTGTGCCAAGTTAAACCTATAGGATCTTCTTGGATGATAGTTATTTGATCTTGCAATAAATTCCAGAAACTTTCTGTTCATGAAAATAATTGTTAAAAATCACCAGAACGTGATAAAATATTGATTCCAATTTCTGCTGATCAATAAACAAATTTTCTAGGTCTTCCTATTTTGACTGAATTTTTGGAGTTCCAGAAGTTTGCGTTAGTTACAGATTACTACAGACTGTTCTATTTTTGACAGATTCTGTTTTTCGTGTGTTGTTTTCTTATTTTGATGAATCTATGGCTAATAAAATAATCTATAAACCAAGAGAAGTTGGAATATATTACGTTTAACACCAATATAAATAAAGAATGAGTTCATTACAGTACCTTGAAGTGGTGTTTTGTTTTCTTTCGCTAACGGAGCTCACGAGATTTTCTGTTAAGTTTTGTGTTGTGAAGTTTTCAAGTTTTGGTAAAAGATTAGATGGATTATGGAACAAGGAGTGGCAAGAGCCTAAGCTTGGGGATGCCCAAGGCACCCCAAGATAATCTAAGGACACCAAAAAGCCAAAGCTTGGGGATGCCCCGGAAGGCATCCCCTCTTTCGTCTACTTCCATCGGTAACTTACTTGGAGCTATATTTTTATTCACCACATGATATGTGTTTTGCTTGGAGCGTCTTGTATTATTTGAGTCTTTGATTTTTAGTTTACCACAATCATCTTTGCTGGACACACCTTTTGATGAGAGACACACATGATTCGGAAATTATTAGAATACTCTATGTGCTTCACTTATATCTTTTGAGCTATATAGTTTTTGCTCTAGTGCTTCAATTATATCTTTTAGAGCACGGTGGTGGATTTGTTTTATAGAAACTATTGTTCTCTCATGCTTCACTTATATTATTTTGAGAGTCTTAAACAGCATGGTAATTTGCTTAATCCTAATATGCTAGGTATTCAAGACTAGTAAAAACTTTCTTATGAGTGTGTTGAATACTAAGAGAAGTTTGATGCTTGATGATTGTTTTGAGATATGGAGGTAGTGATATTAAATTTGTGCTAGTTGAGTAGTTGTGAATTTGAGAAATACTTGTGTTGAAGTTTGCAAGTCCCGTAGCATGCACGTATGGTAAACGTTATGTAACAAATTTGAAACATGAGGTGTTCCTTGATTGTCCTCCTTATGAGTGGCGGTCGGGGACGAGCGATGGTCTTTTCCTACCAATCTATCCCCCTAGGAGCATGCGCGTAGTGCTTGGTTTTTGATGACTTGTAGATTTTTGCAATAAGTATGTGAGTTCTTTATGACTAATGTTGAGTCCACGGATTATACGCACTCTTACCCTTCCATCATTGCTAGCCTCTTCGGTACCGTGCATTGCCCTTTCTCACACTGAGAGTTGGTGTAAACTTCGCCGGTGCATCCAAACCCCGTGATATGATACGCTCTTTCACACATAAACCTCCTTATATCTTCCTCAAAACAGCCACCATACCTACCTATTATGGCATTTCCATAGCCATTCCGAGATATATTGCCATGCAACTTTCCACCGTTCCGTTTATTATGACACGTTCATCATTGTCATATTGCTTTGCATGATCATGTAGTTGACATAGTATTTGTGGCAAAGCCACCATCCATAATTCTTTCATACATGTCACTCTTGATTCATTGCATATCCCGGTACACCGCCGGAGGCATTCATATAGAGTCATACTTTGTTCTAGTATCGAGTTGTAATCATTGAGTTGTAAATAGATAGAAGTGTGATGATCATCATTTTTAGAGCATTATCCCAAGTGAGGAAAAAAAAAAGAAGAGAAAGGCCATAAAAAAGAGAAGAAGGCCCAAAAAATGAGAGAAAAAGAGAGAAGGTACAATGTTACTATCCTTTTACCACACTTGTGGTTCAAAGTAGCACCATAATCTTCATGATAGAGAGTCTCTTGTTTTGTCACTTTCATATACTAGTGGGAATTTTTCATTATAGAACTTGGCTTGTATATTCCAACAATGGGCTTCCTCAAATTCCCTAGGTCTTCGTGACCAAGCAAGTTGGATGCACACCCACTTAGTTTCTTTTGAGCTTTCACACATTTATAGCTCTAGTGCATCCGTTGCATGGCAATCCCTACTCCTTGCATTAACATCAATCGATGGGTATCTCCATAGCTCATTGATTAGCCGCGTTGATGTGAGACTTTCTCCTTTTTTGTCTTCTCCACATAACCCCCATCATTATATTCTATTCCACCCATAGTGTTATATCCATGGCTCACGCTCGTGTATTGCGTGAAGGTTGAAAAATTTTGAGATTACTAAAGCATGAAACAATTGCTTGGCTTGTCATCGGGGTTGTGCATGATGAGAGCATTCTTGTGTGACGAAAATGGAGCATGATGAGAGCATCCAACGTATCTATAATTTTTTATTGTTCCATGCTATATTATATTCTGTTTTGGACATTAATGGGCTTTATTATACACTTTTATATTATATTTGGGACTAACCTATTAACCGGAGGCCCAGCCCAGAATTGCTGTTTTTTGCCTATTTCAGAGTTTCGCAGAAAAAGAATATCAAACGGAGTCCAAATGGAATGAAACCTTCGGGAACGTGATTTTCGGAACGAACGTGATCCAGAGGACTTGGACCCTACGTCAAGACATCAACCAGGAAGGCACGAGGTAGGGGGTGCGCCTACCCCCCCAGGGCGCGCCCTCCACCCTCATGGGCCCCACGTTGCTCCACCGACGTACTTCTTCCTCCTATATATACCTACGTACCCCCAAACTATCATATACGGAGCCAAAAACCTAATTCCACCGCCGCAACCTTCTGTACCCGTGAGATCCCATCTTGGGGCCTTTTCCGGAGCTCCGCCGGAGGGGGCATCGATCACGGAGGGCTTCTACATCAACACCATAGCCTCTCCGATGATGTGTGAGTAGTTTACCTCAGACCTTCGGGTCCATAGTTATTAGCTAGATGGCTTCTTCTCTCTTTTTGGATCTCAATACAATGTTCTCCCCCTCTCTTGTGGAGATCTATTCGATGTAATCTTCTTTTGCGGTGTGTTTGTTGAGACCGATGAATTGTGGGTTTATGATCAAGTTTATCTATGAACAATATTTGAATCTTCTCTGAATTCTTTTATGTATGATTGGTTATCTTTGCAAGTCTCTTCGAATTATCAGTTTGGTTGGGCCTACTAGATTGATCTTTCTTGCAATGGGAGAAGTGCTTAGCTTTGGGTTCAATCTTGCGGTGTCCTCTCCCAGTGATAGTACGGGCAGCAAGGCACGTATTGTATTGTTGCCATCGAGGGTAACAAGATGGGGTTTATATCATATTGCATGAGTTTATCCCTCTACATCATGTCATCTTGCTTAAAGCGTTACTCTGTTCCTATGAACTTAATACTCTAGATGCATGCTGAATAGCGGTCGATGTGTGGACTAATAGTAGTAGATGCAGGCAGGAGTCGGTCTACTTGTCTCGGACGTGATGCCTATATACATGACCATACCTAGATATTCTCATAACTATGCTCAATTCTGTCAATTGCTCAATAGTAATTTGTTCACCCACCGTAATACTTATGCTCATGAGAGAAGCCACTAGTGAAACCTATGGCCCCCGGGTCTATTTTCCATCATATTAATCTTCCAATACTTAGTTATTTTTACTGCCTTTTATTTTACTTTGCATCTTTATCATAAAAATACCAAAAATATTATCTTATCATATCTATCAGATCTCACTCTCGTAAGTGACCGTGAAGGGATTGACAACTCCTTTATTGCGTTGGTTGCAAGGATTTATTTGTTTGTGTAGGTGCAAGGGACTTGTGCGTGGCCTCCTACTGGATTGATACACTGGTTCTCAAAAACTGAGGGAAATACTTACGCTACTTTGCTGCATCACCCTTTCCTCTTCAAGGGAAAACCAATGCAGTGCTCAAGAGGTAGCACGGGGGTCTGATCGCACGCCTCCCGTACTCAAATAGCTACCCCGCACGGCACCTCCTAGCCAATAAAAAAAGAGGACGCGTGGCGGCACGTAATTGGTAAGTAGAACGTCCACGGTTTCAATAATAGTTATGTTTCCAATTTGTAACGTGACAGCACTTGTTCCAAAATGACTTTGTTGATTGTTAATGTGTACGCCTTCGCAAACCGGACAGAAAAATTACCACAGCATGTTGGTGCCATGTCATGACACCATGCCAAGTTTCATGATTTTCAGGCGTGTTTTGGATTTACAGGAATTAAAAAACCAAGTTTCTCAATCTTTCCGGCCGAGCCACGATGCCCAGATGTTTGAATTTCATTCCCATTTCTTGCATGGGACCTAGAAATTCACCCAAGGACACACATGTGATTTTTTAACCAACTTTGGTGCTCCGGAGCATGTGCTTGTAGTTCAAATTTGAATTATGCAGATTAAATGCCCAGAAATTCAATGAATGTATAAAAAAGGCCAAACGAACCCGGAATAATTTCAAATTTTGGCACGATACTTCTATTTGGTCTAATCTGCCTGTGTAAAAAAACTAAGGCGGGAGAAGGCAGTGTACATATGTCGTTTCGCACACGGAGGTGACACGTTCCCTCTCGGAACCACGAGCCTTCTTGAGAGAAGCTCCGGTTTGCAAGAAGCTTATACCAAAACTTGTCCCAATTCGGCCAAAAAAAATTACCGCAGCATGTTGGTGCCATGTCATGACACCATGCCAAGTTTCATGATTTTCAGGCGTGCTTTGGATTTACATGAATTAAAAAACCAAGTTTCTCAATATTTCCGGCCAAGCCACGACGGCCAGATGTTTGAATTTCATTCCCATTTCTTGCACGGGACCTAGAAATTCACCCAAGGACACACATTTGATTTTTCAACTAACTTTGGTGCACTCGAGCATGTGCTGTAGTTCAAATTTGAATTATGCACAATAAATGCCCAAGAAATTCAATTAATGTATAAAAAAGGCCAAACAAACCTGGAATAATTCTAAAATTTAGCACGATACTTCTATTTGGTCTAATCTGCCTGTGTAAAAAAATTAAGGCGAGAGAAGGCAGTGTACGTATGTCGTTTCGCACATGGAGGTGACCCGTTCCCTCTCGGAACCACGAGCCTTCTTGAGAGAAGCTCCGGTTTGCAAGAAGCCTATACCAAAGCCTGTCCCAATTCGGCCAAAAAAATTACCGCAGCATGTTGGTGCCATGTCATGACACCATGCCAAGTTTCATGACTTTCAGGCGTGTTTTGGATTTACATGAATTAAAAAACCAAATTTCTCAATCTTTTCGGCCGACCCACGACACCCAGATGTTTGAATTTCATTCTCATTTCTTGCATGGGACCTAGAAATTCACCCAAGGACACACATGTAATTTTTCAACCAACTTTGGTGCACTGGAGCACGTGCTTATAGTTCAAATTTGAATTATGCACATTAAATGCCTAGAAATTCAATTAATGTATAAAAAAGGCCAAACGAACCCGTCATAATTTCAAAATTTAGCACGATACTTATATTTGGTCTAATCTGCCTATGTAAAAAAATTAAGGCGGGAAAGGCAGTGTACGTATGTCGTTTCGCACACGGAGGTGACACGTTCCCTATCGGAACCACAAGGCTTCTTGAGAGAAGCTCCGGTTTGCAAGAAGCTTATACCAAAGCTTGTCCCAATTCGGCCAAAAAAAATTCCGCGGCATGTTGGTGCCATGTCATGACACCATGCCAAGTTTCATGATTTTCAGGCGTGTTTTGGATTTACATGAATTAAAAAACCAACTTTCTCAATCTCTCCGGCCGAGCCACGACGCCCAGATGTTGGTGCCATGAAATAACACCACGCCAAGTTTCATGATTTTCAGATGAGTTTTGAATTTCCAGGAATTTAAAAACCAAGTTTCTCAATGTTCCCGGCCGAGCCACGACGCCCAGATGTTTGAATTTCATTCCCATTTCTTGCATGGGACCTATAAATTCACCCAAAGACACACATGTGATTTTTCAACAAACTTTGGTGCACTGGAGCATGTGCTTGTAGTTCAAATTTGAATTATGCACATTAAATGCCGAGAAACTCAATTAATGCATAAAAATGCCAAACGAACCCAAAATAATTCCAAATTTAAACACGACACTCATGTAGTTGCATGTTCATTGTACATAAATGTTCTAGCAATTCAAACACCATCCTTTCCCTCCGTAACACCATTTTGTCTTTCAAAACATAATGAAAAAATCAGCTATACCACAAATAGTTTACTAGAAATAATCGTGTGGGATGCGATATAAAATATCTTGGCGCACCGTCTTGTCGGGCTTATGCAGGAAGCTTCGTCCTCTACATTCCACCGCCCCCGCTTGAACCACACCTGCGTGCCAGTTTCTCGCGGCACCGAGCGAATTTTTTTTGCCACCGTAGAAATATCTATCTCCCCGCTCCATCCCTCCCACCAAAAGCTACATTTCCACTGTTCCTCCTTGCTTTCCAAGTTCAAACCTTCACTGTTGCTTCTGGCAGCTCAGCCTCCTCGCCGGCGACCCTTCTTCTTGCAGCGCCACCTCCTCGCCGGCGACCCTTCTTCTTGTTGCGCGGCCTCCTCGTCGCCGACCCTTCTTCTTGCTGCGCGGCCTCATTGATATGGTCAGGTAATCCACACCCCACCCACATCCTCCTCCTCCTTTCCCATCCCAGATGCCCCGACCGACAGTGCGACACCTTCCGCCAAAATCACTGTCCCCCTCCTCCAATTAAGCGCCGCCCACAGCCATTTTGCACGCAGTATAACGTGCAGCTCAGTAGCATGCGGCCGCACGCGTGCACGAGGTCGCTATGGCTGCCATGCATGCCGACCGCCAGATCTTGGAGGAGAACCTCGTCTTCGAGGCCACCGTCGACACCGCCACGCGGTTGTCTACTTTAAAATGCAGTTCGTGTTGTTTTCTCGAGGCCACCGCCAGTGCCTTCTAGTGATTTGTCCTCTCTAATGTTAATATGCAATCTGATGTTTAGTTAATAGTTTGGTCCTCTCAAATGTAATGTTCAGTTAACAGTTTGGTCCAACAATTGCTACATTTCGTAGTACTGTTCTCAAGCATTCTTTGTTTTGTTAACTATCTTATCTTCTAGTACATGTTTCTATTTTGCAATGTCGTGCTCAGTTAACTATTTTGGTTCATTTGGTCTGCTGTCCATTTAACTGTTTGTTTCAGTTCTGCAATTTGATTTTCATTTGCTGTGGGTACAATTTTGTATTGTTATGCATGTGAAATAAATCGAATTTGGCTGTACTCAATACATATTCTACTGATAGTATGGCAACTCTCAGTTAACCTGATCAAGATCTTCCTTATGTGTGTTGCAGGGAAACAATGGGAGACACTGTGGTTTACCATTGAGGTTTGTTCAAGCATGGTCCTTTGGCTAATAGCACATTATTGTGCAGTTGCAGGAATCATTCTAATATTTAGGTTTCTTACAATTTGGTCTTGCACGTGTAGGTCCTGCTGTCAGAGGCTTAGACCCACTATTCGACCCATTTTGCATATGGGGAAATGAGATGTCCATGAATATCAGTCAAGGCAAGAAACTCAGAAAGATTGTTAGGATGAAGAAACTTGCGACGAATAACAGCAAGATCTTTGTTTGCACAATGAAGAAGACATCAGTCAACTATAGGATGTTACTAACTCTTTTACCTTGTTTTTACCCCTTGCGCCATTTCAAAATTTATAACAGCGATTTATGCATATCTTTGTTTTCAGTACTTTCTAAAGCAGTTCACCGATGATTACCTCTCAAACCACTTGCATGGTCAAGAGGCGAGGAAGGTATTCATTCAACACCCACGGTACAATATTGAAGTCTTGCTGAAGAGGATGAAGGTTGGGTGGGCAATTATCCATAGCCACTGGCCTAAAGTTGCAAGGACATTCAACATCACTGAAGGCTCAATATTTGCCTTCCGCTTCTGCAGTTTCCCAGATGAGATTCATCTGACTATTTACCGTGTATGATGCTACTTTCCAAAGGTTTTTGATGTCGCATGTAAAACTTGGTGCTGTTGTGTAATGGCGTAACTGAGCGCCGAAGCTATCTGATGTAATACGATTATGAAATCATGGTTGCTTTTATACGGATATGAAATATCTGGTGTGTTTTATAAGAAATATCAATCTGATTAGTACATGGGTTATCAATAATAGGCTAATTACCCTGCTTATTGGGGTTTTCTATTGCAGACGGTTACTCAGATAACACCGTGGGCGATGAACTCAAACAACCCGCATGATTTCTAGAAAGTAGGCGTGTTCGATCAACTAACAATCACACACGGCTTCCGGTAGAGAACTGTTTGCGTTAGGCCACCTTGCACAAACGTTTCCACACAAAAAAATGTGTGTGATATACATACGAACGGAAAAGATTTTCTGGGATGCACCGTGTGGGATGTACATACGAACGGAAACAAGTGGGTCTCGATGCCCTACCAGATCGCACACGAGCTCATTTTGCCCCAGCCTGTGTGCCAGGAGGGCCTATCCCCGACGGTTTCTGGGTCGTGTGGGAAGGACCCCCCTATCGCCCACACTCACTTGGTGACGGTTCCAAACGCCATTGCGGAAAGCGGTTAAAAACTGTTTGTATAGCATGCCGTTGTACCAGTGCCCGATTCTAAGCCGTAAAGCATGGTGTGACAGCCTGGATTTTGCCTTCTCTCTTTTTCCGGACTTGTCTTCTCTCTTCTTCCGGACTTGGTTTTTGCCGTGATTTTGCCCTGACTTGATTTGGATTTTGGAATCATTTCAAATGGACTTGTCACTTGGGAATATCCTTGACTTTCACCCAAGTGACCTATCTACTTTATTCCTTTGATAAATCCCTAAAAAATCAAATGAATATTTTTCATAAAAGAAAAATATTCATTTTTCTCTCTGAAATTCAATTCAGAAACTTGTGCTCCAAAGCAACCCCAATTTTTCTTGCCCAAAAAAAATCTGAAATAATTCCTGAATATTCTTAGAACCATGGCACACCTTCCCATGCAAAAATTTTGCACCACTTTTAGGAATATTTTTGCTATAGAAAACCATTTCTCTTCTGGCCCAAAATTCCAGTTTGTACAGCAAGTACATTTTCCCTTGATCTTTTGGCCCTCATCTTTCTTGAGCTTAAACACCCTCCTAAGAAACCCTAAACCCCAGGAGATCAACCCTAATGGCCTTCTAGAAGATTGCTTAACTTGGCGATCAAGTTTCTGTTCAAAAACTTGTCACCTTAGTTGAGTCCAATCTGGTCGGCCTGGGTATGAGCTATCACCACTCCTAGACTAAACACTGCATGGACGAAAGCGTAGGGTTTGGATGCGCCTGGGCATCGTCTTGACCATGCCAGCGTGGTGACCGCGTGAAGACACGGCGTCTGGCAACGTCTCGACGCGCTCTGGCTGGTGCTTTCCTCTCTGTTTCGCGCGTGCTCGTTCCAGCGATGGCCGACGCCTGCCGCGCCGCACCTGCAGCGTCGACCCATCACTCTTGACCTCTCCCTGGTGCACGCCGACGCCGGAGTCCCCGCAGCAAGCACGGGCACGTCGTGGCCAAAATCCAAAGTGCGCGCGTGTGCTTGTGCGCTTCCTCCACCGCCTCCTGTGCTCGTCCGCGAGCGTGGGCAAGATCCTGCATTGACGCTGAGTGTTTGCCCCCTCGCACTTGAGCTTTTCATCGCTGTTCGCCGCGTGTCCAGAGAGCTCCTGCGGCGACACGTTCCCTCCCCCTCGCTCCGGCTATATATAGCGCTCGCCTCCTCAATTTCTAGCCAAGCACCACTCCACACCACCTCCACGAACACGTAGACGAGCAGCAGCTCGGTCGGGAAGGCCTCTGGTCGTCGCCCCGACCAGAGAACTCCAGCGACCCCCGCAGCACGGCCACCACTCTCCGGTGCCCCTCGAGCTCACGCAGCTACTCGGGCGGGGCATTGGGGGTCTGTTGGTGCTGCCTGGACGCCGCTTAGCCCTCGGAGCCGCCCCTAGCCGTCGTCTTCAACCTCTCCGGCGAAACCCATTCGCCACCGAGGCTTGCGAGCTCAACCGCGAGCAGCTCCGTCCACCCCACGCCAAGCCACGGGTACGGGCAGGTGCGCCACGATCCCAGCTTCAATCCTATCCCTCTAGCCTAGCACCAAACCCCCTCGTCGCCGGCGTGAGCTCCGGCGAAGCCTCGCCTCTCTCTGATCTCGCGCTTCCCCTCTCTCTCCTGACACGCGGGACCCACCTGTCGGCCTCACCACTCGCGCCCGAAGCGGTACGAGTGGAGGCGCCTTTTCTGTTTACGCCTTCGGCGTCACCCCCCAGGATTTCTGTTTAATTCAAATATTATTCAGAAATTTGACTAAACTTTGACCAGCCACCATTTCTAAACCATAAGTCCAAATGATTTGATTCTTTTTGCATTGTCTTTGTTTCAGAAAGCTCTAGCACCACACCGAAAGGCGGATTTTTCCTTGCTGCCTAGAATTTTTGGTGATTTCAGAATGTGTTTTGATAATTGTTTTTGTGGTTTAAAATTCTTTTTAGAAGGAGAAGCTTGTCTTGAAGCAAACCAAGAGGGGTGTGATTCTCCTCTACACTAAGGCAAGCCACACCAGCATTTGGATGGTGTTATTTCAATATCTATGATTTTCTACTTGAATATGAGTTCTTATTTGCATTTAAAATTTGATGAATAAATTTGGTTAATTATTAGTTATTTTATCATGCTTGATATGCTTGTTTTAGTTACTGGTTGAATGCATGAACTTGTTTGGTCAAGTAGAATAAGATTTTGCACTAGCTATATTGTTATGGCAAATAATGGAACTTCTTTTATTAAGTGATACTTTTATTTAAATGATGAACTGATAAAAATACTGCTTGATAATAAAAATGAGTTATAACCAGAGAAGTTTCAATTCTAAGTATTGCAAGATAATTATATTGTTAAGTTTGATCCATGATTATGAGTTGATTGCTTTGCATGACGAGTAGTTGCATGATTATGGCAGTATACCATATTTTTGATAAAAAAATTTATCAAAGTTAAATTTGATTAAGTTCAACTTGAATATGATATTGATCACATCATGGTGCCACTGAATCGGGTTTTTATTCAGTGCGACCACATTTACCTTGTCGGAAGGTCTTGATTCGGTCTTTTGTTGTGACTCTCACCGGTGCCTCCCGCGAGGGAAGGTTATGGGCGTGCATACCTCGGCCCGGTAGGCAGACATAACCTTGTGTGCTCATTTTTGTTTTTATGGTACCTTGTCCCCGTTTGGGACCGTTTTGCCACGACGGTGGCCGTTGGTGTCTTTGGTAGACACGGGGCCACCCAAGACCTAGACCTGAGAGGGAGTTGGTCGGAGTGGCCGGGGAGAGTGCATGACAAAGGGAGGGTTTCGTCAGAACGCTTTGGTCCACCCGAATGGGAATGCGAGGCCAGGTGTTCCGTAGTGTGGGTAAAGTGCACTACCTCTGCAGAGTGTATTTAATCTATCGATAGCCGCGTCCTCGGTTATGGGCATAACTCGTGAGTAAGTCACACCATGGATCAACTTTTATAATTAATCCTACAAACTAAAATGATTGTTCTGATGCATTGTGATTCGTATGGTTCATGAACTCGGGAGTTGTTCATGAGTGAATGGTTTCATATGTGACCCCGGTGTGGTCACTGTTTGGTTACGAGGTAACCGTCTGGTAAGCGAGTCCGTTGGACTCAGTGCACGTATCGTTTGTATTACATCGGTAGTAGTTTTTGCATTGCATTAACCTGATTAAATATCATGATATTGTCTGTCATCGTGCTTATGTTTGTTGTGAGCTTGCAAGTACATTCAATGTACTGACCTGGCGTGTTATGCCAGCTTTTAGGCAAGTCGGTTCGCATCGGAGCGCATCTCGCGTCTAGGCCGTGTCCACGTCGGTGTCCCTGTGCTATGGAGTTCCACTTCGTCGTTCTTCCGCTGCCGCGTAGTTCGTGTGATCGAGGCCCCCCGTCATGTTCATTAAATAATGTACATACTGTCTAGCGGCACCGTGTGTGCCGCTTGGCCTCGTAGCTCGATGTAATATCAGACTTATGTAATCCGCTAGCATCAATAAAGCGGTTGTTTCTGTACCATGTTGTTGTGTATTGCCAGAAGACTCGATCTCTGGGCTGGCAATGCAAGGTTAACCGGTTGCTCTGAGCCGGGGTGCCACACATGGCACACTGAACTATCGAGTAGTCATCAACACGTGACTGCCAGGCGTTCACAACATCTGCAGTTGCTGGGAGTGGCACACCTAACGGTGCATCAAGGACATAATTCTTCTGTGTAGCAATGAGGATAATCCACAAGTTACGGACCCAGTCCATGTAGTTGCTACCATCATCTTTCAACTTAGCTTTCTCTAGGAACGCATTAAAATTCAAGGAAATGGTAGCACAGGCCATTGATCTAGAACATGAATATGCAAAAACTATCAGGACTAAGGTTATGATAAATTAAGTTCAAATAATCATATTACTTAAGAACTCCCACTTAGATAGACATCCCTCGAGTCATCCAAATGATCACGTGATCCAAATCAACTAAACCATGTCTGATCATCACGTGAGATGGAGTAGTTTTGAATGGTGAACATCTCTATGTTGATAATATTTACTATATGATTCATGTTTGACCTTTCGGTCTCTAGTGTTCTGAGGCCATGTCTGTACATGCTAGGCTCGTCAAGTTTAACCCAAGTATTCCACATGTGCAAAACTGTCTTGCACCCGTTGTATGTGAACGTAGAGCTTATCACACCCGATCATCACGTGCTGTCTCGGCACAACGAACTGTCGCAACGGTGCATACTCAAGGAGAACACTTATACCTTGAAATTTTAGTAAGGGGTCATCTTATAATGCTACCGTCATACTAAGCAAAATAAGATGCATAAAAGATAAACATCACATGCAATCAAAATATGTGACATGATATGGCCATCATCATCTTGTGCCTTTGATCTCCATTTCCAAAGCACATTCATGATCTCCATCGTCACCCGCCTGACACCTTGATCTCCATCGTAGCGTCGTGGTCGTCTCGCCAACTATTGCTTCTACAACTATCGCTAACGCATAGTGATAAAGTAAAGCAATTACATGGCGTTTGCATTTCATACAATAAAGCGACAACCATAAGGCTCCTGCCAGTTGCCGATAACTTTTACAAAACATGATCATCTCATACAACATCACATCATGTCTTGACCATATCACATCACAACATGCCTGCAAAAACAAGTTAGACGTCCTCTACTTTGCTGTTGCAAGTTTTACGTGGCTGCTACGGGCTTCTAGTAAGAATCGTTCTTACCTACGCATCAAAACCACAATGGTGTTTCGTCAAGTTTGCTGTTTTAACCTTCAACAAGGACCGACCGCAGTCAAATTTGATTCAACTAAAGTTGGAGAAACGGACACCTGCCAGCCACGTTTATGCAAAACTAGTTGCATGTCTGTCAGTGGAACCAGTCTCATGAACGTGTTCATGTAAGGTTGGTCTGGGCCGCTTCATCCAACAATACCGCCGAATCAAAATAAGACGTTGGTGGTAAGCAGTATGACTATCACCGCCCACAACTCTTTATGTTCTACTCATGCATATCATCTACGCATAGACCTGGCTCGGATGCCACTGTTGGGCAGCGTAGCATGCAATTTCAACAAAAATTCTACGCTCACGTAAGATCTATGTAGGAGATGCATAGAAACGGGAGGGGGAGAGTGTGTCCACGTACCCTCGTAGACCGAAAGCGGAAGCGTTTAACAACGCGGTTGATGAAGTCGAACTTCTTCTCGTTCCAACCGATACAGCACCGAACGTACAGCACCTCCGTGTTCTGCACACGTTCAGCTCAATGACGTCCCTCGAACTCTTGATCCAGCAAAGTGTCGAGGGAGAGTTCCGTCAGCACGACGGCGTGGTGACGGTGATGGTGAAGTGATCCGCGCAGGGCTTCGCCTAAGCACTACATGAATATGACATGTCGTGGTATTCTCACGGGGGGCTTACGAGTCGACAGATGCCACAAGGGCTTAGTGTGAGGGTAAGACTGCTGCTGATAGGCCCGGGAGCGGGTATGCGAGTAGCACGCGCTAGTTTACCCAGGTTCGGAGCTCTCCAGAGAGATAATACCCCTACTCCTGCATGTCTGAGTATATCTGGTATGTATATCTGGTACAGAGTGCTCCTGGAGTTGTATCTAAGCTCAGTGCCATAGGCATCTGGCTTTGCATATGTATGTGGCATGGTGGTCGTTGCCTCTGGCCGTATGGGTATGCTTGGGCATGCTTGCCCGTGGGAGTGGATGGATGGATGGCTAGCTATCTCTCTTGCTAGCTAGCTTGCTTGTGGGTGTGTGCGTGAGAGTATGTGTCTCCCCTGGATGGATGGATGGATGGATGCTCATATATATAGTGTGGCTAGCTTACTATCTAAGCTAAGTGGTGGCATGGGCAAGGCATGGTGGGGTGTCAGACTTGTCCCCTGGGTCACTTCATAAATAGTGCCCAGGGACAAGTGTCACTGTACATGATGGTGTCGTGGTACAGCTGTCTCATCCGCGGTATGGCCGTCTCGTCGGGGTCTTGTCGGTGTCGGGTCGGGCTGTAGTCCGCAGCTGGCTGGTTGGCGCAGTCGGCAGCCGGCAGCCGGCCGGGCAGAGCAGTCGGACGGGGAGCCGGCAGGAGCAGCCGAGCAGTCGGACTGAGGGGCTTTGCTAGCCCCGATGTCTTGAATTATTGTCTCGCCGTCTTCGGGGTATCCGTGGCCAATTACTCCGACAGTAGCCCCCAAGCCTCCGGGCAACTTGGCAAAGTTGGGCGGAGGTTTTTTGGCGGGCGTTCATGGAAATGATCATGCAAAAAGACAAAGTTAGTCCCCGCAGATATATCAAATGATTGCTTTTAGTATTGCAAGTTTTATGCGCAGGTTGCCGACTCGGTTTCGTCCGAGCCCTCTTCAATCTTTTTCGTGTTCCCTCTGCTCTTTGGCTTGTGCTCTCGCTTGCCGGACAGCCGCTCTGCGGTCTGTGGCTGAGAGTGGGCCGCGGAGTGGAGTGTACAATACTCAGACTCTGGGAGCGAATTTAACCGAGCAGATACTCATAAAGCGAACGACCGGTTCGCCCAAACCGTTTTTCTTCCCGGACGTTTTTCGCGTGGGTGGCCTCCAGCATTCACTCTTGCTAGCCGGACAGCCGCTCTGCGGTCTGTGACTAAGAGTGGGTCTTTGGTACCGCGCACGCTACTAAGCCGTCTGCGGGAACAAACGTCTCAGGACAAGCGGCCAGCCCCCGGGCCAACTCTGGCTGGCGCCGGGGCGAACAGTGCTGCAACTGTAAAAAATGCGGAGATAGCTCCCGAGCATCGCTCGGGGTTATCTGTGCTCTCGCGGTGAAAAAATATGCGGGTGAGGAGCTCACATTGATTTTCATGTAGCCGAGGCGGAGGTCGTCGAAGACAGCTGGCGCGGCTCGGCGCTCGCGGAGCGCGTCGGCGCACCCGCTGGGTGCAGCCTTCGAGCCTCCGGGTGCTCGAAGGGGGGTCCCGGCCAGTCAGGCTCGACCGGCCAGGCGGCGAGGCGTCTTGCAGCGCCCTTTTTCTTCTTCTGCCGGCTGCTGGCAGCCGGACAAAACTCTTCTCTTGTCTCTTGTTTTTGTTTCTTGCAATCTTTTATGAGGCCGCGCCAGCGCACCCACTGGGTGTAGCCCCCGAGATTCGGGCCGACTGCTGAGCAGTCGGGCCGGATCTCCCGGCAACTACTTTGTCTTCTTCCTTGCGGGGGCGCGTCAGCGCACCCGCTGGGTCTAGCCCCCGAGATTCGGGACGACTGCTGACCAGTCGGGCCGGATCTCCCGGCGACTACTTTGTCTTCTTCTTCGCGGGGCGCGTCAGCGCACCCGCTGGGTGTAGCCCCCGAGATTCGGGCCGACTGCTGAGCAGTCGGGCCGGATCTCCCGGCGACTACTTTGTCTTCTTCTTCGCGGGGGCGCGTCAGCGCACCCGCTGGGTCTAGCCCCCGAGATTCGGGACGACTACTGAGCAGTCGGGCCGGAACTCCCGGCGACTACTTTGTCTTCTTCTTCGCGGGGGCGCGTCAGCGCACCCGCTGGGTGTAGCCCCCGAGATTCGGGACGAGTCCTGAGCAGTCGGGCCGGATCTCCCGGCGACTACTTTGTCTTCTTTCTCACAGGGACGCGTCAGCGCACCCGCTGGATGTAGGGCGCTCCACCAGTGTAGTTGGCAGCCGGCCAGGCCGTGCATGGGCGCACGTACATATTGCAGCCGGCCAGACATGCACGTACACAGTGCGCCCATCGGTGCACTTCCTTTCTCATCTTTTTCTTCTTTGCAGCAGTCTACTCCAACTTTTCTTCAGCCGGCCACTGTTTTTTTCCTGACTGCGTGTGAGCAGCCGGACGCCACCAGTCGGCCACTTTATTTTCTCTTTCTTTCGCAGCCACATCCGTTGACTCTTCTTTCTTTTCTTTCACTGCCTGAGCAGTCGGCAGGAGCGGTACGGTAGCAGCCGGCGTCCGGGTCCCGGCAGAAGCCGGCAGGCCGGGAAGCGGGCCGAAGCCGGCCACCGGCTGGAGCGGCAAGCCGGCGGGCGCGGGGGCCGGACTCGGCGCGGGAGGCCAGCAGTCGGCAGGCGCGGAGGCCGGACCCGGCGCGGGAGGCCAGCAGCCGGCGGGGCGCATGAGCTGATGGGCGCGAAGCGGGCGCGGGTGGGAGCCGGTGGAGGAGGGCGGCAGCCGGGTGGCAGGCGGAGCCGGCTAGCGCGGGAGCCGGCCGGGGGAGGCGCAGTCGGGTGGCAGGCGGAGCCGGCCAGCTTGGGAGCCGGCCATGGGGCGGGGCGGATGGGCCGCGGCGGCCCGGCACGCAGGGGAGTCGGCCGCGGAGGGGCGGAGCCGGCTGGTGGTCTCGCGGCGAGGGAGGCGGCGTGACGGCTGCGGGGCGGAGCCGGACTCGACGCAGACGGCGGAGACGGCGCCGAGCGGCGCGACCGCTGCTGAAGGGGAGGACGAGACGGCGCGCGAGGCGCGCCACGCAGCCGATCATAGGTGCGGCAGGAGAGCCGGCAGCGGAGCTGCGGAGCACACGAGCATGAGGCGGAGGGCTCGGGCGTGGCCCGTCGGCGGCGCTCGCGCGGAGTAGAAGGAAGCCAGGGCCGGGGTAGCGCTCGGGGGCGGCTGGCGGACTGCGCGCCGGCAGCGAGTGGAAACAGTGGTCGCCCAGCCGAACGGAGCTGCAGAGGAGGCCGGAGACGGACGCAGGTCTGCGCCGGCGGAGAAGAGCGAATGCGAGCTCAGTCATTATCCAAATATAATCTGATGCGTGTCTGGCTTGCATCTGGGGAGTGTCTGACTATTGTATGGCATTATGTGACCATAGTCAAGGAAGTGTACGACCATGGTATGAGGATTGACTGGCTTGCTGGCTAGCGTGTATGGAGGAGCGACCGCGCACAACGGCCGAAGCTAGACGAGCATGGAGGGGAGCGGACGCGAGCAGCGCGTGGATTGATGCGGCCGACCGAAGCGAGGCCACGCGCGCGGCGCGCGCGTGGACGGACGGCCGGCGTCGCAACGATGGTGATGAAGAGGCCGACGGCGAGGACGCGCCGCCCCTCATGGCCGCTCCAGGGGCGTGTCGATGTTGGGCCCCCGAGCGCTACCGGAGAGACAACGGCGATGCCGCGGTGATGATGAAGATGGCGAGGCCGACGGTGAGGACGCACCGCCCTCGCGGTCACTACGGGGGCATGTCGATGTCGAGCCCCCGACCGCTGCTGGAGAGACGGCGCGACGCCGCGGCAGTGAAGACGAAAATGGTCCCGCCCGAATTGCGAAACCAGCAGCAGCGTGGTAGCATAGTAGTAGTACCACACCACGGGGGGCTTGCGAGTCGACAGATGCCACAAGGGCTTAGTGTGAGGGTAAGACTGCTGCTGATAGGCCCGGGAGCGGGTATGCGAGTAGCATGTGCTAGTTTACCCAGATTCGGAGCTCTCCGGAGAGATAATACCCCTACTCCTGCATGTCTGAGTATATCTGGTATGTATATCTGGTACAGAGTGCTCCTGGAGCTGTATCTAAGCTCAGTGCCATAGGCATCTGGCTTTGCATATGTATGTGGCATGGTGGCCGTTGCCTCTGGCCGTATGGGTATGCTTGGGCATGCTTGCCCGTGGGAGTGGATGGATGGATGGCTAGCTAGCTCTCTTGCTAGCTAGCTTGCTTGTGGGTGTGTGCGTGAGAGTATGTGTCTCCCCTGGATGGATGGATGGATGGATGGATGCTCATATATATAGTGTGGCTAGCTTACTATCTAAGCTAAGTGGTGGCATGGGCAAGGCATGGTCGGGTGTCACACTTGTCCCCTGGGTCACTTCATAAATAGTGCCCAGGGACAAGTGTCACTGTACATGATGGCGTCGTGGTACAGTTGTCTCGTCCGCGGTATGGCCGTCTCGTCGGGGTCTTGTCGGTGTCGGGTCGGGCTATAGTCGGCAGCTGGCTGGTTGGCACAGTCGGCAGCCGGCCGGGCAGAGCAGTCGGACAGGGAGCCGGCAGGAGCAACCAGGCAGTCGGACTGAGGGGCTTTGCTAGCCCCGATGTCTTGAATTATTGTCTCGCCGTCTTCGGGGTATCCGTGGCCAATTACACCGACATGACCGGAGGCGTAAACTGTGGAGGGGGGCGCTGCACACGGCTAACAATCGTTGGTGTGTGTTCTAGGCGCCCCCTCACCACGTATATAAAGGAGGGAGGGGGAGGGAGCCAGCTCTAGGCGCGCCCAAGTAGGAGGAATCCTACTTGGGCTCCTAGTTGGATTCACCCCCTCCCCCCCCCCCGTTCCTTTTACCAGAGGGGGAAAGAGGGGAAGAGAGAGAGGGGAAGATGGAAAGCGGGGGGCGCCGCCCCCGCCCCTAATCCTATTCGGCCTCCTTCCTTGGGGGGAGCCACCCCTATGTGGGCTGGTGTGCTCCCTCCTAAGGCCCATATGGCCCATATCTTCCCCCCCCCCGGTACTCCGATATGTACCCGATACATTCCCGAACACTTCCGGTGTCCGAATACTATCATCCAATATATCAGTCTTTACCTCTCGACCATTGATATGTATCCAACGTATCTATAATTTATGAAGTATTCATACTATTATATTATCCATCTTGGATGTTTTATATGCATTTATATGTTATTTTATATGATTTTTGGGACTAACCTATTAACCTAGAGCCCAGTGCCAGTTTCTGTTTTTTTCCATATTTTTGAGTTTTATAGAAAAGGAATACCAAACAGAGTCCAATTGACGTGCCAATTTTTGATGATTTTTTATGGACCAAAAGAAGCCCCCGGAGTAAGAGAGTTGGGCCAGAAGAGTCCCGAGCCATCGACGAGGGTGGAGGGCGCGCCCTACCCCCCTGGGCGCGCCCCCCTATCTCGTGGACGACTCGGAGACCCCCCTGACGTGAAACCGACGCCAAAAATTCATATAAATACATAAACCCCCAGAAAGAAACCTAGATCGGGAGTTCCGCCGCCGCAAGCCTCTGTAGCCACCAAAAACCAATCGGGACCCTGTTCCGGCACCCTGCCGGAGGGGGGATCCATCACCGGTGGCCATCTTCATCATCCCGGCGCTCTCCATGGCAAGGAGGGAGTAGTTCACCCTCGGGGCTGAGGGTATGTACCAGTAGCTATGTGTTTGATCTCTCTCTCTCTCGTTTTCTTGATTTGGCATGATCTTGATGTACCGCGAGCTTTCCTATTATAGTTGGATCTTATGATGTTTCTCCCCCTCTACTCTCTTGTAATGGATTGAGTTTTCCCTTTGAAGTTATCTTATCGGATTGGGTCTTTAAGGATTTGAGAACACTTGATGTATGTCTTGCATGTGCTTATCTGTGGTGACAATGGGATATTCACACGTGATCTACTTGATGTATGTTTTGGTGATCAACTTGCGGGTTCTGTGACCTTGTGAACTTATGCATAGGAGTTGGCACACGTTTTCGTCTTGACTCTCCGGTAGAAACTTTGGGGCACTCTTTAATGTTCTTCGTGTTGGTTGAATAGATGAATCTGAGATTGTGTGATGCATATCGTATAATCATACCCACGGATACTTGAGGTGACATTGGAGTATCTAGGTGACATTAGGGTTTTAGTTGATTTGTGTCTTAAGGTGTTATTCTAGTACGAACTCTAGGATAGATCGAACGGCAATAATAGCTTCGTGTTATTTTACTACGGACTCTTGAATAGATCGATCAGAAAGAATAACTTTGAGGTGGTTTCGTACCCTACAATAATCTCTTCGTTTGTTCTCCGCTATTAGTGACTTTGGAGTGACTCTTTGTTGCACATTGAGGGATAGTTATATGATCCAATTATGTTATTATTGTTGAGAGAACTTGCACTAGTGAAAATATGAACCCTAGGCCTTGTTTCCTAGCATTGTAATACCATTTACGCTCACTTTTACCACTTGCTACCTTGCTGTTTTTATATTTTCAGATTACGAAAACCTATATCTACCATCCATATTGCACTTGTATCACCATCTCTTCACCGAACTAGTGCACCTATACAATTTACCATTGTATTGGGTGTGTTGGGGACACAAGAGACTCTTTGTTATTTGGTTGCAGGGTTGTTTGAGAGAGACCATCTTCATCCTACGCCTCCCACCACTACTAGAAAAAGGGCTGTTAGTGGCGCACCTGTTTTTGCTATTAATGGCGCACTACAGGTGCGCCACTATTAACACGCCACTAGTAACAAATAGTAATGGCGCACCTCTGGTGCGCCACTAGTATCCCAGATAATAGTGGCGCACCACACCGTGCGCCATTACTATGTCCACCAGTGTGCCATTACTATGCCTCCCAGGGGGCCATATTTACCTTGTGCTCTGGGTTCCTAATGGCGCACTTCTAGATAATGCGCCACTAGTGTGTTTATTGCAGTGCGCCACTAAAGTGCAGTATGGTGCGCCACTAGTATGAATATTAGGAAAAAAAATTTCTTTTCTGATATTTGCACAGGTTACAAAATATATTACTGCACAGAATATAGACAACACAACATATAAATAGCAGATTTATCGAATACAATAGAAGATTAGTCTCCGAATACAATTCATCATATTAGTCTCCGAATTCAAAATACCGAACAAAGTTAGAACATTACAAGTCTCGAGACCGCGAGTAGCGAGTTTGTCTTCACATTACAAGTCGATATCGATCATCTAAACTACCATCACATAGAAGAGAGCTGCGGTCATCACGATGAGCATCATCGCGATGAAACTAGTCTTCATCCGGTTCCTCCAACACTCCCTCCTCTCTCCCGCTAGATAGCGCGTGTATCTAGCTTCCGCCTCCGCCCTAGTGGTGTACCCTTGGTAACTGTTACCGCTGAAACGGTGAACCTGTCTCCGACACTCCTCCCAGTCGTCGTAGACTCCGGGAACCTTACCCTTGTACACGACATACGATGACATCTCTATGCACTAGACAAACAAAACGTTAGTAGCAATTCACAGACAATACATAAGCAATATATAAGTATGCAACAAAAGGATCGAAAGAGAAAAGCAACACATTAATAGCACGATTCATGGTCCTACTAATAAATACCATCGATTACATATAAGTTGAACGACTGTCCAAACCAAAGAAACATACAAGTTCATTAAAGTTTAATTACAACATGAGCTAATCGATATTTCAGAACTACATAGCATCACTACTTTCGACTCGAATCAGGGACTGGAGCGTGGATGAAGCCGCCGTCTTTCATGATGGTCATGAATGTGCGGTCGTTGTCAACCTGCATTTGTAGCATTGTTTCTGTTTCACTGTTGGACGGTTGATATTTGAGGTAGAACTGCCCCGAGGTAGGAAGGACATCTTGATGGATGATTTCCGCAAACTCCGACTGGATGCGAAAGAATTCTTGTCTGAGGTCCGCGTCCTGGATTGCCGACAAGCGTGCGGCCCAATCTTTCAGACTATTTGGTAGCAGAAGGTGATTATGGTCCCGTACGATCGCCTGCATGTGATGGAGGGCGTAGTAGGCATCCTTCTGACCGCCGGCGGCTGCTTGACGCAGGGGAACGTCGTTACGTGGGTGAACACGTGCTTGCCGTACCTAAAAATTGGCCTCCTGAAGGTGCCTCCAGATTTGGCGTAGCCGGGGAGAACATCATCAAGAACTTTCTTGATATTTGTGTAGTCTTTCTTCGACTGACGGTCCGAGTTGAAATACGTGGCCATGGAATAGTTCGGGCTTAAGAGGATGAGTGTGCAATGTGTGTCACTGCACAAAACACGGAATGTTAGAAAAAAAGAACGATCAAAATCTAAGAAATCATATGTTACGGGGCGGTGAGGGGATGACTTACTCGGGAAAGTAAGGCACGAGGAAGTTATCCTTATCTGGGTTCGCCAGAATGACGCCTTCGAGGTATGAACTCGCGACTTGCCGGTCCCCAACGCTGCCCAAGATCTTGGCACGCATGTAGAAGGGGTCGACTATCACGATGTCCGGGGTCTTGTCTCTAATGATCCGCATCTCCATACTCAGCAAAAATAGCCGAACGAAGGTGTAGTGCAGCAGATGAAGGTTAAACATAGCGAAGATGTCATCAAACCGCAGGACGATCATACCCCCGATGGCGCTATCCACAAAGCCCTTGCCCTCTGGCACCTTGGCCACGAAAACCGGGTATGCCACATCATTCTCGGAGAGACGCCGCTTCTCCAAAGAAAGAACACTGTCATGCAGACTCCGCATAGCACCGGTTGCAGCATTGAGCAGATTAGTCGGTAGCATCGGCCTACCCGCCACATGCACCCTCCTCGAGATATCCTTAGGTGAAGGTGGCCCGTCCTGAGCACGGATCGTACTCGGTGCCGGCTGGCTCGCACCCTTGTTGTTCTTTCTTTTCCGTCCCTTCTGCTTCTTCTGCTATAATGGGATCGAGTTCTGCTCAGAGACCACCTTCTTGATTTCGTTGGGGCTGATAATATTTCGCACCTCGGCTATCTGAGGCTCGGTGAAGGCGGCAGCTGGAGGCGTCTCCTGAGAACTGAACGCCAGACGATGCCTGTTGCAATTTGGTTTCTCCGCGGTACCAGCTGGATAGCGATCGTCTTTTGCAGGGTTGGGTTCTTGAGAAGGAGGCCCCAAGAATTCGTCATCGTACCCATGTTCGTTGAATTACTTATCGACGTTGGTAAATGTACTGTCGTCGTCGTCCGGATCCTGTGCCATATGCATGTTCGGATCAGCTGACGGCGGTAGTGTTGCGGCGGTCTTGCCATGGCTTGGCGCCGGCACGACTGGCGGTGTTGTCTGTGGGGTGGTGTCCCCCGCCCCCAAACGAATCTGGCTCTTCGGCCAAAGCATGGGCCAGCTTATGCAGGTGCTGAGGGTCATCACATCATCTTCGTCGGCCCCAGGGGGTCGATACGGAGGTAACAAGTCGTCGAAGCCCCGCAGCACCCGAACCAGTTGAACCCTATACACGGTGGGTGGCATCGGATTACCGTGGAACACGCGGATGCCCGGTTGAACGATTCTGGCCTTGGTGACATCGATCAACTCGCCGTCCACGAAGTGCAGGAGAGTGCATGGAACGTCGGCGACGCCCTGCGAAAACATGTAGGGCGTCAGGGATGCCCAGTCAAAGGCAAGGAGATGAAGTCATCGCCCAAGAGGATTAGTTACCGTGATGGCGTCGAGCTTGGCTAATGTCGAGGCACCGCCAATGGCGGGCGTGCAAGTGACGGAGGGGCCGCTTGCTGCCGAGGTGCCGGCCGGCGTATTCTTCCCACACCCGGGTGCATTAAGCTCTAATGCCGGCGACGATGCCGGAGACACCAATGCCGCCTCCGCCGGAGACACCAATGGCGCCGCCGGCGCGTTGTGCGAGTTGCTGCCCGTGAAGCTGGGAATCGGGGGCGGCCCCTGTTGGCCGCCCACAATCCACGCCTGCAGCCCCTCAATCAAGGTAGGCACAATGGCGGTGATCGTCGCTCCCAGTTGGTCCCGCACTTGCTCTTCGACTATCTCCGGAATCCGCGCCACTTTTGCCTTGAGTTCTTGAACCTCGCGCTCCTGGCTTTCCGAGCTAGTCTTTCTCTCCTTTCGCCCAGCGGTATAGTATTCCGACCATTTTGTGGACAAGCCTTTGCCGGCCACACGACCAGCTGACGACGGCTTACTGAGCTTATCCTTGTTTTTCATTACGTTCAACGCCCTATTTAAAGTGGTGTCCCAAGGGG
The DNA here is from genome assembly GCF_002575655.3 of Aegilops tauschii subsp. strangulata. Lineage (NCBI taxonomy): Eukaryota > Viridiplantae > Streptophyta > Magnoliopsida > Poales > Poaceae > Aegilops > Aegilops tauschii. The sequence continues at coordinate 433,810,907 of NC_053035.3, forward strand.
AGCTCTTAGACGACCCCGCGCTACTGCTTTCAGTGTCCTGCGGAAGGAACGTGAACCATTTAGAAATTTGGCTTCATTAATTAGAATGCAACCATATGGAGCTAATTACGCGGGGGTGTATTCCTTACCAGAACAAGCTCAAGCGCCTTGGTTTTCGGATCCGTGGTAAGCTCCTTTGTTACCGGGTCAATCTTGTACCGGGCCCTGACATAGTTCCTTGTCTGCTTGTCACGGTATTTATCGAAGAGGGGCGGTAGGCCTTGCTCGGCACGCTCCGCGTCCTCCTTGTCCCATATAGCTTCCGCCACTCTGTAACTGCCGTGACCGAGTTTGTGGACCCCTAAGTTCAAGTCCCGCATATCTTTCCCCCATTGACTTGATTCCGCGGTTGCGTTGCTCTCGCACTTGATCTTGAACTCTAGGTAGTCAGCTTCGCTGATCGAAGGATTTGTCTCCTTGATCTTCTCATAACTATCACCTTTTTCAATCCTTCTCTTCACCGCGGCTCTCCAAGTAGCCAGGGCCGTACGTGCTCATCTTCGTGAGGACGGCACAGTTCACTTTATTCCCTGAGAGGTGTGTGTTTGCGAAGTCACCGGGGAACTTGTATCGTTCGTGCAGCTTCGTGAAGAGGACGTTGCGCAAATTCCCTCAGTCACAATGCCTTAGGTTCTCGGTGTTGATCGAGACGGTGCTCTGGAGAATGCACCCGAGCTGTCCCGCGTACCCCTTGACTAATTCTTTGGGCGCCGTTGGATGCCCACCGGAGGACACTTCAGTAAATTCCTCCTTGACGGTGCCGAGCACGTTCGGGCACCGGTCCTTCCGTTGCCTCTTCGGTTGGCTGACATCTGTGCGTGCGCTGCCATCATCAGTGGTGGCATCCTCGGCGGCACCATCAGTGGTGTCATCCCCGACGCCACTAGGGGTTGTGTAGTAAGGATCGGTGTCTTCCGCGGCGTCCTCATAGCGGTGAGGTTCTTCCTCCATCTCCTGGGACAGCTCCCAGAATGCCTTGCCCGAACCGCCGGCCTCATTGTTGTGGGCCATGTTTCGCTCTAAATAGGAAAAAAGTTTGGTCAAAAAGTTGGTTATTGTCAAGGAACAAGATCTCTAAGTTGACCAAATAACCTAATTCTCGAGGAATGTCGCCAAAAAGTTGGTTATTGTCAAGGAACAATTGAGAGATTATTGTGATATTGCCTAGGTGTTTTGGGATGGAACCTGTTACTGTGTTGTTGCTAAGGTCCAAGTCCCTTCCTAACCCCCTTCTTCTTGTCTCCTCTCACTATCCCTCTCACACACATGGCAAGCAAGGGTGTCTGAGTGTGTGAAAAAAATACTAAACTAATCCAAGGGCTAAAAATTGATCATCTGTTTCAGATTGCAGTTTTCTTTCTTGGGGCTTCGGTGTGCGGTACAAAACGGAATTTTGGAAATCTACAGAAATTGTTAGGAATTGTCTTAGTCAAGAAGTGCTAGCAAATGGCTTAAATGTATCAAGTCCTACTCTAGTTTACTCCAGTTTAGGTTGCAGTAAAAATGCACCACTATGGAGTATCAGGTCCCTAGCAAAATGCACTACAGAGCAAGCAATAATGCTACTCCAATTTTCACAGATTAAAGCAATACTGACTGCAAGCAATATTGCAAAATTACAGAGAACCAAAATTGCAAAATTCAGTACTCCATAACATTACTGAAACTTTACTGTGCTTGGAACTATACTGAAAATTTACTCCATATATATATGATCATTTTTGTTTGAAAAGTTTCATTTACTTTTGTGTGGAGTAGTTTTAATTAAATAAAGTTTTTAACTGATTGAGATGAGAGAAATGAGAAGAAGAGAGAAGGGCTACTGCTTGCAAGCACAGCTGCTTGCAAGTCCTACAGTAAATGGTTTCAGTTAAACATCTATTATTTATTCCATAAGAACAGCAAATCAACTGCATCTGTCCTACATTGAGCCTGATTTCCCATGGCACAGTGAGCCAATTTCATTCATTTGCATCTTCTTTGAAAAAATGCAGTCTGAAGATCACCCACTGTGTTGCCTAAAAAAAAGTCATGCTAAATACACATACATGTAGTTTATCGAGTGATGGACAAAAAACAGTTGATCCTACTTAATTAAGTACTAAGATACCCCGGCCCATGCATTAGCCCATATGTCCTATTTTTAGCAAAGTCATGCTAAAATTCACGGAAAATTTCAGCATGACCTGTGCTGAAAATAGGACATATGGAGTACCCGAATTTGCTGGAACGGAAGTTAATCGACATTCCGGCAAACTCAAGGGCCTCTCGGGGTACCTGCAAAATCATTATCCCACCCCCGCCCCACTGCAACCCCACAACACCCCACAATATCATCACGACACGATGGTCGGAGACAAAACCCCCCAATATCATCACGACACGATGGTCGGAGACAAAACCCAGCAATATATCTTCTAGCCATGAAACCCTACCCTGATTCTCCTTTCTTCCTCTTTTTTCACTTAAACCTGCAAACATGTAGGGAAAGCAATTAATACAAGGCACAAAAATGGCATGCTATGTAGCCTTAATGCTACAGAACATATGAAATACATGCCAGCAATATATATGATATAAACTCCAATAATTTTTGAATAAAAACAGTAGCTAAAAACAGTAGCAAGCAAGCAATTCATTTGACTAACTATTTAAAATAGTAGCAACCAAGCTGTTTTCATGGCTGTGCATGGTTCACTTGATGCCATGCATGGTTTATTAATTCATGGGAAACTAGAAGAGACCTGGTCTCTGTCTCTACCATTTGGTGGCATGAGTTAGTTAACACCGTAAACAAAGCTACTGTTTTTGCTAGCAAGCAAGCAAGTATATAAACAGCTCAAGCAAGCTTCCTAAAGAATATTAACAAAATTTATCTGTACCAATGAACTAAATCTATCGGCCTCTTGCCAAAGAAGATCAGAGGAAGCATATCAATGAACTAAATCTATCAGTTTTGTTGAAATAATAAAGCTCTAACAAAAGTGATTTTAGCACCCAGATACAAGCATATGAAGCAAATTTTATGACAGTATATACAACAACTTATCCTCTTAAGCCAAAACAACTTTGTAAAAGCCAGATGCAACTTGTTGAGCTAATTTTGAGCAGAACTCCTTGAGGAACTAGCATCAAGGAGTGGCTAGAACTGCAAACGGTGGCTAGAACTGCAGATTTACACATTAAAGGACACAAACTCAAGCAAGCTTCCTGAACAATACCCTGACAGAAAACATAGGACAAGCAATGAATTTCTATAACTAGCAGAGATCATGTGCAGCTGCAGTGACTATCATTTGTATTCTTGTTGCTAAAACTTGCCAAGTTTATGTCTAGGTAAGGAGCAGAAAGAAGAGGAGCCAAGCAATTTCTAATTGATTTCTAGCACTGGTTTTACTGATCTCATAAGTAGATAAGTAGATGGTACATTTTTATCTTTGAAAAAATGCAGTTGGAAGATCACCCACTATGTTGCCTAAAAAAGTCTAAAACCGCAGGTATTTGCTCCTACATGACACCAATTCAATGTAAAGATTGTATTTAGCAACTTTGGATTTAACATGATTAGGAGGCCCATCTGACCAATGTTTGGTTCCTAAATTAATACCCATTCTAAAAAAATCATCACCATGCCTACACAGGAAGATGGACACTTGCTACAGAGCAAGAAGATGGACACTTGCTAATTTGACCAAAATTAGCAATTTTTTTAACCTAATTTGACCTAAATTCGAGAGGGATTTGACCTAAACCTAGCAAAAGAGAGAAAAAGAGGGCATGGCCGGGAGGGAGGAGAGGAGGAAGAGAGGAGAAGAGAGGCAGAGGGAGGAGGGCAATGAAGATTAACTGACCATGATGAGGTGGTGGCCGGAGCGGAGACAACGGAGGGCAGAGACGGCGAGCTTGGGGGAGCCGGGGATAGACGGCGGGGAGGCCACGAGGTGCTCGGGCCTCCTCTCCTGGTGGACGCGGGCCTCCTCCTCCTAGTGCTCCGGCGGCGACTCCGGCGGCGGAGCGGGCGCGGGGGTCGTCGGGTGCGGGGGGCGAGGGGGATCTGGCGAGGGAGGGACATCGAGATGGACAGAACACACCTACATAGAGGAGGGAAGGTTAGCAATGGCGCACCATCTAGGGGTGCGCCATAAACATAGTGATAGCAATGGCGCACCTTCCCCTGGTGCGCCATTACTAACTTTATTATTATTATTATTAGTTGCATCTAATAATTTTTTAGAAAATGACGATCAAATTTGAAAACATTTATGAATGTGAAAAAATATCATCAAATTTGTTATTTGAAAATATTTATGAATATGAAGAGATATCATCAAATTTGTTATTTGAAAATATCATCGAATTTGTTATTTGAAACTATTTGAAAAAATATCATAAAAATTGGTATACCAATGGCGCACCTCCTAGGGGTGCGCCATAAGTACCTTGATAACAATGGCGCACCTTCTCCTGGTGCGCCATTACTAATTTTTTTTAGCTGCATCTAATAATTTTTTAGAAAATGACGATCAAATTAAAAAACATTTATAAATGTGAAAAAATATCATCAAATTTGTTATTTGAAAATATTTATGAATATGAAAAAATATCATCAAATTTGTTATTTGAAAATATCATCAAATTTGTTATTTGAAAATATTTGAAAAAATATCATAAAAATTGGTATACCAATGGCGCACCTCCTAGGGGTGCGCCATAAGTACCTTGATAGCAATGGCGCACCTTCTCCTGGTGCGCCATTAGTAACTTTTTTTTGTTGCATCTAATAATTTTTTAGAAAATGACGATCAAATTTGAAAACATTTATGAATGTGAAAAAATATCATCAAATTTGTTATTTGAAAATATTTATGAATCTGAAAAAATATCATCAAATTTGTTATTTGAAAATATCATCAAATTAGTTTTTTTTGGATTTTTAATTGCATTCATTTGTGAATTGGTAAAACATTTATGAATATGAAAAATATCATCAAATTTAAAAAAATATTCATGAATTCAAAACGTACCCATGAAATTTAAAAGGGACAATTGCATTTTTGCCCCTAGTTGGTTCCTACCCACGGGTTTTGCCCTTACTTTTCGAGCTTCCTCAGTTTTTCCCTTACTTTTTCCGTCGAGGTCCCTCGAATGCCCTTTGACCGTTTGACCGAAACTTTTAAAATTCATAACTAATTCATATGAACTCAGAAAAATGCAAATAAGATATCAAAGTGTTCAGATAAACATTACCTTTATGTGCATATCATTTGCATTCAGGACAAAAGCACCCTTTAAACTACCTGAGGTAATTAATGTTATTAACATTATTAAAATTAAAAAGGTATAAACAATATCTTTTCCATGAATAAATATTACATGCATATGTAGGTGATGTTTCCTGAACATCCTGATATATTATTTGCATTTTTCCGAGTTCGTATCAATTTGTTATGAAGTTTCCAAATAATGGTCAAAGTCATTAGAACATTCATAACAAAATGATACGAACTCAGAAAAATGCAAATAAGATATCTGGATGTTCAGAAAACATCACCTACATTTGCATGTAATTTTTATTCATGAAAAAAAATATTGTTTATACCTTTTTATTTTTAATAATGTTAATAACATTAATTACCTCAGGTAGTTTAAAGGTTGCTTTTGTCCTGAATGCAAATGTATGCACATAAAGGTAATGTTTATCTGAACATTTTGATATCTTATTTGCATTTTTCTGAGTTCATGTGAATTAGTTATGAATTTTCAAAGTTTTGGTCAAACGGTCAAAGGGAATTTGAGAGACCACGATGGAAAAAGTAAGGGCAAAACTGAGCAAGCTCAAAAAGTAAGGGCAAAACCCATGGGTAGGAACCAACTAGGGGTAAAAATGCAATTGTCCCAATTTAAAAATATTCATGAGTTCAAAAAATATTAACAAATTCAATACTTTTTGTGAGTTAGAAATTCAATACCAGAATAAAAATAAATAAAAATTGGTATACCAGAATAAACATAAATACCAGAATAAACATAAATAAATATTCATGAGGACTAGAACAGAAGAAATATCATTTCAATATATCGAAATACAATCGAGAAATGAAGACTACAATTTAAATACAATCGATCTTAGCTAGCTATCTTTTCAGAATCTTCTTGCCCTTCTTTTTCGCAAATGGAGTTCTTCTGTTGAACGGACATCCTTTAGGTAGGGTGGTCCTGCTTCTTCTTGTGGTGTATGGCACTTCATCATCGTCATCATGTTCCATCTTCGAGTCGCCGTACTTGTTGAATTCTTGCTCATTGGCGACTCCATCCATTCCGATGATCTTCCTTTTGCCTCTCCTCACGACAACACGGCTGGGCTTTGACGGGTCGGTAATGAAGAAGCATTGGTCCACTTGGGAAGCCAGTACCCATGGCTCATTTTTCGCGGTGACGTTTGCGCCCACGGTCTTGGATTTGGCTTCGGGTATAACCATGGTGGTGAAATATCGGTCTTCTTTTAGTACGCTCTTGGCCCATCTGACACGGAACATCGGGACCTTCTCTCCAGCGTAGCTCAGCTTCCAGATCTCCTCGATCCTTCCGTAGTATCTGTCCTTGTCGTTACCGGTGTAGGATTCCATCGTTACCCCGGAGTTCTGATAACCATCGCTCTTCATGTCCTTGTCCTCGGTGTAGAATGTGTAGCCGTTGATATCGTACGCCTCATAGGTCATCAGGTTGTGCTCGGTGCCCTGTGACAAGGCAAATATGAGTTTTTCTTCCGCGGAAGAATCCTCATGTAAAGGGTGCGACAGAAGCTTCTCCTTGAACCAACGCGTGAAACATGAGTTGTGCTCTTTGATTATATCTCCGTCCGTCCTCTATTGGCCTCGGTCATTGTACGTCTTCTCAATAAAGGTTTTGTGCTCTACCACCCAAGGATCAAGCACGTCTATGTGTTGTAGCGCGACTAGGTTTGCTCTTTCAAAGTCAGCGAGTCGACCCTCGAAGTCGACATGCATTTCGCGGCGACCATCGCGGTGACCCCATCCAACGAGCCTGCCGAGGTGCCTGTTGACGGGCAGACCAACGGGGTTCTCGATGCCTAGATAATTTGTGCAATAGGAGATGCACTCTTCGGTCAGAAAGCCCCTGGCTATGCTTCCCTCTGGACGTGACATGTTGCGAACGTATCCTTTGATGACACCATTCATCCTTTCGAACGGCATCATGTTGTGCAGGAACGTCGGCCCGAGTTGGATGATATCCTCCACGATATGGACCAGCAGATGCACCATAACATCGAAGAATGAGTACATCTCAAGCTCGCATAGTATCACCACGATCTCTTCCTGTAGCCTTCTGAGTTGCCTCACGCCAACCGACTTCCGAGAGATGACGTCGAAAAAGTTGCATAGGCCAAATGGCGTTTCACGGACGTGCGCGCCCATGATCCCACGGATTGCAACTGGAAGTATCTGCATCATCAGCATGTGACAGTCGTGAGACTTCATCCCGCTGAACTTCTGCTTCGCTGAGTCTAGGTATCTGCTTATCTTCCCCGCGTAACCGTAAGAAAGTTTTACTCCTACGAGGCAGGTGAAAAACTGCTTGATCTCCTCCTGACTTAGAGTGAAGCACGCGAGAGGGTAGTCATTTCCGATCTTCTTGGCCTTTTTGCCTTTGCGACGACTTTCCATGTCCTGCTTCGCCTCATCATCATCATCATTAGCGTGAAGCTCCTCCCTGATGCCCATTGATTTCAAGTCTGCCCTTGCTTTCGGCCCATCTTTGGTACTCTCTGGCATGTTGAGCAGGGTACCAAGCAGAATCTCGCACACATTCTTCGTGATATGCATGACATCAAGGCTGTGAGGCACACGGAGGATCTTCCAGTACGGCAAGTCCCAGAAAACAAACCTCGTTTTCCATACCTTCAGCAGCGGCTCTGGAGCCTTTCGCTTCTTTCCCAGCTCTGGCGCCTTTTGCTTCTTTCCCGGCAGTGGGCAATCTTGCCAATTTTTCAACAGCTCGTCTATTTCCTCGCCGCTCCTCGTACGCGGGCGTCTTCGGGGTTCGGTTTCACCATCGAACAGATCCTTGCGTTTTCTCCATGAGTCATCGTCGCAAAGCCACCTTCGATGTCCCATGAACACGGTTTTTGAAGACCCGGGATCTCTATCTAGCTGGCGATACGTTGTGTCATCCATGCACCTGACGCATCCAGAAAATCCGTGGACCACCTGCCCCGCGACATATCCGTAACCGAGATAGTCATGCACCGTCGTGAGCAGTGCGGCTCTCATAGGGAAATATTCTTTCTCTACGGCGTCCCACGTATTGGCTGGCGTTTTCCACAGCGTGTCTAGCTCCTCTTTCAGCAGCCCCAGATACAGATTGATGTCGTTCCCTGGTTGTTTCGGCCCTTCAATTAGCATACTCATGTGAATGTACTTCCTCTTCATGCACAACCAGGGGGAAGGTTGTACATCCACACAAACACAGGCCAGGTGCTATGTGTGCTTCTCTGGCTGCCAAACGGATTGACTCCATCTGTGCTCGCGCCTAGCACGATGTTCCTTGGATCGTCCCCATATTCTGGGTGTTCGAAGTTCAACGCTTGCCACTGGCTCGCATCCTTAGGGTGACTCAGCATCTTGTCTTTTTTATTTATCTCCAGATCATTTCCGTCATCTTCTCGCTTCTTCTCCTCCCTATCCGCATGCCAACGCAGGAGCTTTGCTACCTTAGGGTCCGCGAAATACCGCTGCAGACGAGGAGTGATCGGAAAGTACCACACCACTTTTCGAGGAGCTTTCTTCCTCTTCTTGTATCGAGTGACGCCGCACACCGGACATATGGTAGACTCCGCGTGCTCGTCCCGATAAATGATGCAATTGTTCATGCACACATGGTATTTCACGTGCGGTAAATCCAGAGGACACACGATTTTCTTCGCTTCCTCGAAACTGGTCGGGCACTTGTTCCCCTTGGGAAGACGTTCGTGCCAGAATGACATGTTCTCGTCGAAGCATGCGTCGGTCATTTTGTGTTTTACCTTCATCTCCAGAGCCATGAGCGTTACTTTTAGGCGGGTATCCTCGGGCCTGCATCCTTCATACAATGGAGTAACCGCGTCTATCTCCAATTGATCCAGCTTGGCTTTCTCTCGGGCGGCAGCTCTTGTGTTATCCGTCTGCTTGAGAAGCAGCTCTTGAATATGAGGGTCCTGCACCCAGCCCATCGATGGTCCATCATCGTCTGCTCTGGCATCTTCATCTTCATGATCATGCCCTTCGTCTGCTCCGGCATCTTCCTCATCATCATGTCCGGCATCTTCTACATGATGACTGTGTACTGCATCTACTTCGTGATCATGTCCTGGAGATTCTTTGTCTTCTCGCCCGCCCTCACCGTGGTTGTCTTGCTGCCCTTCCTCATTTCTTGCCCGGCCCCCATGGACGACTTCATAATCATCTTCATCACCTTGCCACCAATAGCCATCCATGAAACCACGCAAGAGCAGGTGGTCCCGCACCTGTACGGAATCTGGGTCCATAAGGCTCTTCAGCTTGCATCTTCGACACAGACATCTTATCTCCGTCTCGTTCTTTTGAAGCATCACGGCCTTCGCAGAGCTCAAAAACCTATTCACGATGCCTTCGGTCATCGTGCGGACCATGGTCGCCTGCGGGGTAGAGCAAAACGATATTTTAGAACCAAAAAAAATTGGCATGACTTTGCCTAAAAATAGGACCAAAAAGAATGCATAGTGCCAAATTCTCGCCGAAACGGAAATGAATCAACATTCCGACAAAATATTGGCAACTATCGCATTTCAAATACCGGTACCTGCAAACACAAACATATGCAACACCACAAACATACGTAGATCTAGGCCATAAAAAGTGCATGTGCACATTGTTGGAGGGAGAAAAAAGTAGATCTACAACATAAAGAAAGCTTTCCCCTTACTTACCTATCAAAAAAAGGAAATTTAACCACTTAATTTGGGTGAATCTATGGTGCAAATGAGGTGAGGAGGAGGAGGCAGCCGAGACAAGCTTGGAGGAGGAGGTGGAGAGAATGAAGTGGGGAAAGCGAGTGTGGTAGGTGGTTGTCCAAAATATCTAGCTGCTCTCAGGTTACCAATGGCGCACCACCTAACAATGCACCATTAGTAACCCTGGTTACTAATGGCGAACCTGTTACGTGGTGCGCCATTACTAGTTTTGCAAAAAAAAATTGTTAATAGTGGCGCACCGTGGTTGTGGCGCGATATTACTAGTTTGAACTAGTAATGGCGCACTATACCCTGGTGCGCCATTACTAGTTTTGAAAAAAAAGTAAAACAATTTTGTTAGTAGTGGCGCACAGAGTGTGTGGTGCGCCATTACTAGTTAAAACTAGTAATGGCGCACTCTGCCCTGGTGCGCCATTACTAGTTTTGGAAAAATAAAAAAATTGTTAGTAGTGGCGCACCGTGGGTGTGGTGCGCCATTAGTGATATGGACACTAATGGCGTACCTACACATGGTGCGCCACTGCTATATAGCAGTGGCGCACCACATATGTGGTGCGCCATTAATGTCCATATTAGCTATAGCCCTTTTCCTAGTAGTGCACGGATTGATAAACCTTAGGTCATCCACTTGAGGGAAATTTGCTATTGTCCTACAAACCTCTGCACTTGGAGGCCCAACAACGTCTACAAGAAGAAGGTTGTGTAGTAGACATCAACCATTCGAGACTCCTCGTCATCTCTGTGATCTCATCCGGGACTCCGAACAACATTCGTTCACCAAATCACATAACTCATATAATACAAATCGTCATCAAACGTTAAGCGTGCGGACCCTACGGGTTCGAAAACTGTGTAGACATGACCGAGACTCCTCTCCGGTCGATAACCAATAGTGGAACCTGGATGCTTATATTGGTTCCCACATATTCTACGAAGATCTTTATCGGTCAAACTGTTATGACAACATACGTTATTCCCTTTGTCATCGGTATGTTACTTGCCCGAGATTCGATCATCGGTATCTTCATACCTAGTTCAATCTCGTTACCGGCAAGTCTCTTTAGTCGTTCTGTAATGCACCATCCCACAACTAACTCATTAGTCACATTGCTTGCAAGGCTTATAATGATGTGCATTACCGAGAGGGCCTAGAGATACCTCTCCGATACTCGGAGTGACAAATCCTAATCTCGATCTATGCCAACCCAACAAACACCTTCGGAGATACCTGTAGAGCATCTTTATAATCACCCAGTTACGTTGTGACGTTTGATAGCACACAAGGTATTCCTCCGGTATCCGGGTGTTGCATAATCTCATAGTCAAAGGAATATGTATAAGTCATGCAGATAGCAATAGCAATAAAACTTAACGATCATTATGCTAAGCTAACGGATGGGTCTTGTCCATCACATAATTCTTCTAATGATGTGATCCCGTTCATCAAATGACAACACATGTCTATGGTTAGGAAACTTAACCATCTTTGACTAATGAGCTAGTCTAGTAGAGGCTTACTAGGGACACTGTGTTTTGTCTATGTATTCACACATGTATCAAGTTTCCGGTTAATACAATTATAGCATGAATAATAAACATTTATCATGATATAAGGAAATATAAATAACAACTTTATTATTGCCTCTAGGGCATATTTCCTTCACGGCGGAGCTGAGTTGAGCTGCAAGCAAGGGATGGTGGCGGATGAGGATTTTTCATGCTAGAACCGGCGACCTACAAGCTCCATGGATCAAAAAAATTCGAGCGCGAGGAGGAGATTGCGTGAGGGCGGTGAGCGGCGGCGAACCGCGGCATGCCCTAGGTGAGCGGCGGTGCTTCGGACTCAGTCGCCTCGCAGGGGGGCGACAGCACCGCGCCTCCTGTCGCTGATGTGCGGCGCTCACTGAAGAAGAAGGAAAAAGCAGGGGAGGCATATCCGATGGCTAGCAGTCATTGCATCGCTAGGAATCCTACGGTCCTAGGTGGACCGGACGAATCGTTCCGCAGGTGCGCCGGCGCAGAGTAGCACCCTAACGGATTCCTTTTTTTGAACAAGCAAATGGCGCACAAAGGCACCAACCTTTCATTCATTTGTAAAGCAGTTTACCTGGAGAAGTACAAATTCCTACAGTTTATTATGGCCTGACACCAGGATTGGTGCAGTTGAACCTAGTGCTAGGATCGGCTATAGACCCACGTGCAATTGCAATTTTTGCATACTCATGTGTTTCACTGTTTTTGTTCGTGTACACATGATATACCTGCAGTTGTTTATGACCTGTTATGGCGCAATATTATGTGATGTTGCTTCAGATCTCTTTCAAAATATCGGCCAAGGTGTTGATGTTGGGAAACGTTGCATGGAAAACAAAAAAATTCTATGCACATGCAAGATATATCCATGGAGATGCATAGCAACGAGGGGGAGAGTGTGTCTATGTACCCTCGTAGACCGTAAGCGGAAGCGTTTAGTGATGCGGTTGATATAGTCGAACTTGTTCGCGCTCCAACCGATCAAGTACCAAACGTACGGTACCTCCGCGTTCATCACACGTTCAGCTCGGTGACGTCCTCCGCCTTCTTGATCCAGCTAGACGGCGAGGTAGTGGATGAGTTCCGGCAGCACGACGGCGTGGTGACGGTGATGGTGAAGCTGTCTCCGCAGGGCTTCGCCTAAGCACTACGAAAATATTACCGAGGGTGTAAACGGTGGAGGGGGCGCCGCACACGGCTAAGACAATATTGTGTCTTGTGCTAGGCGCCCCCTCCCACATATATATAGGTGGGGGTGGAGGGAGCATCCAGGAGGCGCCCCCAAGTAGGCCAAATCCTACTTGGGGTCTTCCCCCAAGTGGAACGCCCCCTTCCTCATTTGGAGTGCGGGAGGAAGGAAGGAGAAGGTGCCCCCCCTTTCCTTTCTCTCCTGAGGAGGGAAAGGCAGGAGGGGACACCCCTCCCCTTTCCTTCCCCTAGGGCCGGCCAGCCAAGGGAAGGGGTGCACCAGCCCCCTTGTGGGCTGGTCTGTCCCCCCCCTTTGGCCCATACACTTGTCGGGGGTGCCCGGAACCCCTTCCGGTGACCCGATGAATACCCGGTGCACTTCAAAACTTTTCCGGTGTCCGAATACCATTTTCCTATATATCAATCTTTACCCCTCGACCATTTCGAACTCCTCATCATGTCCGTGATCTCATCTGGGACTCCGAACAACATTCGGTCACCAAATCATATAACTCATATAACACTATATCGTCAACGAACGTTAAGCGTGCGGACCCTACGGGTTCGAGAACTATGTAGACATGACCGAGACACCTCTCCGGTCAATAACCAATACAGAACCTGGATGCCCATATTGGTTCCTACATATTCTATGAAGATCTTTATCGGTCGAACCGTTATGACAACATATGTAATTCCCTTTTTCCATCGGTATGTTACTTGAGATTCGATCGTCGGTATCTTCATACCTAGTTCAATCTCGTTACTGGCAAGTCTCTTTACTCGTTCTGTAATACATCATATCATAACTAACTCTTTACTCATTTGCTTGCAAGGCTTATTAGGATGTGTATTACCGAGAGGGCCCAGAGATACCTCTCCGATACTCGAAGTGACAAATCCTAATCCCGATCTATGCCAACTCAACAAACACCTTCGGATATACCTGTAGAGCATCTTTATGATCACCCAGTTACGTTGTGACGTTTGATAGCACACAACGCATTCCTCCAATATTCGGGTGTTGCATAATCTCATAGTCAAAGGAATATGTATTTGACATGAAGAGAGCAATAGCAATAAACTGAGCGATCAATATGCTAAGCTAACGGATGGGTCTTGTCCATCACATCATTCTCCTAATTATGTGATCTCGTTATCAAATGACAACACATGTTTATGGTTAGGAAACCTTAACCATCTTTTATCAATGAGCTAGTCTAGTAGAGGCTCACTAGGGCACGGTATTTGTTTATGTATTCACACATGTATTTAAGTTTCTGATCAATACAATTCTAGCATGAATAATAAACCTTTATCATGAATATGGAAATATAAAATAACAACTTTATTATTGCCTCTAGGGCATATTTCCTTCAGTTGACTGAGCCAGGCATCAGAGTGTGCAACCAATGTCGAGCTGAGCCTTTCAACATAATTGGCAGATGCTTCACGAGGTGTAGGTCATCGCCATTAGCCACTTGGACCACGAGGATATAATCACCTATCCATATTGCGGGATCCATGTAACACCGTTTGTCACCTCAAAGTTCGCGCGGGAAGGGGTGGGCGACCACCCGATCCGAGAAACATGACGGGCACCCCAAAGGGGCCCCCTATTTTTTGAAGAGCGTCAATGGTACGATGTGCGTCATTGATGCCGGCATCCTCATCGTATCTGGAGAAACTCGGCCTGTACCGGTCCCTGCCCTGCACGCATAGCCTAGCTGTCTGCTCAACCGATGTCTCATGGCGGCGTGGGGGCCGTGGCGCGTTGTGCTTGGACTGGTAGATCGTCTGGGGAGCGTTGTCCTTGGGCAATGTCGAGCGGCACATCTTGGGCGGGAGCTTGACTTGTCCCAACTTTAGGTGTCTGAGCTGCCCATGTCCTGCAATGCGTCAGTGTGGATTTTCCGTGTGACGTCCCACCACCTTGGGAGCGTGTTTGTCCTTATCAACCAGTCGGCCATCACGACTGGGAGGCCAATCTCCTGCATCGGGTGCAGGTCTTTAGCCCACGTGCATTTAGAAACCACACTGTGGTTCCGGCCTTCCTTGGTTGCCTTCTACTTCTTTTTGTTCTTAAGATTCTCCTCATACTGGAGGATCTACTGCCAGCGATCATCAACAGCCTACATCGATTGGAGCAGCCGCTTGTTCTCCCTTACTACCTTCTTGGGCGACCTGACCAACCTCTCATGACATTTATCGTGGCATGGGCTACTGAGAGATTCGTTCAGAATGTGCTCATCCAAGGGACCAAACTCGCCATTAGGATTCCCATTCTCATCAAGTGAAGCATCACTTGAAGGGCCATTGCCGTTGTTTTGTTGGTTTTGTCGTCGTTGGCGATGTTCTTGTCGTTGACATCGTCGTCGCCATGATGTCTAATACGCAACTTTATTCTTGTAGACTCGTGTTGGGCTTCCAAGCGCAGAGTTTTGTAGGACAGTAGCAATTTTCCCTCAAGTGGATGACCTAAGGTTTATCAATCTGTGGGAGGCGTAGGATGAAGATGGTCTCTCTCAAACAACCCTGCAATCAAATACAAGAAATCTCTTGTGTCCCCAACACACCCAATACAATGGCAAATTGTATAGGTGCACTAGTGCGGCGAAGAGATGGTGATAAAAGTGTACTATGGATGGTAGAAATATATTTTTATAGTCTGAATAAATAAAAGCAGCAAGGTAGCAATTGATAAAACGGAGCACAAACGGTATTGCAATACTTGAAAACAAGGCCTAGGGTCCGTACTTTCGCTAGTGCAATCTCTCAACAGTGCTAATATAATTGGATCATATAACCATCCCTCAACGTGCAATGAAGAATCACTCCAAAGTTCCTATCTAGCGGAGAACATAAGAAGAAATTGTTTGTAGGGTACGAAACCACCTCGAAGCTATTCTTTCCGATCGATCTATTCAAGAGTTCGTACTAAAATAACACCAAATAATTTCAGATTCATAATACTCAATCAAACACAAAGAACCTCAAAGAGTGCCCCAAGATTTCTACCGGGGAAACAAAGACAAGAACGTGCATCAACCCCTATGCATAGATTGCCCCAATGTCACCTCGGGAATCCGCGAGTTGAGTGTGAAAACATACATCAAGTGAATCAATATGATACCCCATTGTCACCACGAGTATTCATATGCAAGACATATATCAAGTGCTCTCAAATCCATAAAAGTATTCAATCCGATAAAACGAAATCTCAAAGGGAAAACTCAATTCATCACAACAAGATAGAGAGGGGAAACACCATATGATCCGTCTATATTAACAAAGCCCGCGATACATCAAGATCGTGACATCTCAAGAACACGAGAGAGAAAGAGATTAAACACATAGCTACTGGTACAAACCCTCAGCCCCGAGGGTGGCCTACTCCCTCCTCATCATGGTGGCCGCCGGGATGATGAAGATGGCCACCAGTGATGATCTCCCCCTCCGGCAGGGTGCCGGAACGGGGTCTAGATTGGTTTTCGTGGATACAGAGGCTTGCGACGGCGGAACTTCCGATCTAGGGTAACCCCGAGGGTTTTTGGAATATTTGGGCATTTATAGAGTGAAGACATCCAAAGGGCTAGAGCAGCACCTGGGGGGCACCAAGGTGGGCACAACCCACCTGGGCACGCCTGGGCCCCCAGGCGCGCCCTGGTGGATTGTGCCCCCCTCGGGCACACCCCAGGTGCTGCTCTGGCCCTTTGGATGTCTTCTGGTCCATAAAAAATCCACAAAAATTTTCACGGTGTTTGGACTCCGTTTGATATTGATTTCCTGCAATGTAAAAAACAAGCAAAAAACAGCAACTGGCACTGGGCACTGGGTCAATAGGTTAGTCCCAAAAAATGATATAAAGTTGCTATAAAATGATTGTAAAACATCCAAGAATGATAATATAACAGCATGAATACTTCATAAATTATAGATACGTTGGAGACGTATCAGCATCCCCAAGCTTAATTCCTACTCGTCCTCGAGTAGGTAAATGATAAAAGAAATAATTATGAAGTGTGAATGCTAGCAAAGTGCGCAAGTTTGACCAATGATAATTTCAATCACTTTTCCTAGCATCATAACGGCAATTCTTTCTCATAGAATTTCTCATGTTAAAGTAGCAACCAACTCACATGCTAAGGTTCATACAATGAATTCTCTTGACTCAACAACCTATATTCTTAGTCACCAAACAATTGCAATTCAACTTATTCAACAGAGTCTAAGTAAGAGCTCCACATACTCAACCATCATATAGTCTTCTATGATTGCTAACACTAACCGCATACACATGAGCAAAACGTTTCAACCGGACACATAGAAAGATAGGGGCTTATAATTTCGCCTCCCAACGTATTCACCTCAAGGGTGATGTCAACAATAATAACTCGTGCTACCCATATCCAACTGGATATATGTGCCCAGATCTTTCCTCACCACATAATGCTCGCCAAAAGAGAAAAATAAAAAGGAATAGAGAGAAAAACCTTTACTCTTGCATGAAAGTAAATACATAAAAGTAAAAGATAGGCCCTTCGCAGAGGGAAGTAGACGTTGCCATGCACTTTTTGTTTGTATGCTCAATCCCTTAGTGCAAAAGAACGTCATGTTATATTGCCCCTTGTGATAGAAACCTTTATTATGTAGTCTGTCGCTTTTATTCTTCGCCATCACAAGTTCGTACAACGCTCAAATTTCTTTTACACTAAATGATCTAACACTTTTAGAAGCAATTTTTATTGCCT
Source organism: Aegilops tauschii subsp. strangulata (assembly GCF_002575655.3). Taxonomy (NCBI): domain Eukaryota; kingdom Viridiplantae; phylum Streptophyta; class Magnoliopsida; order Poales; family Poaceae; genus Aegilops; species Aegilops tauschii. Next base: position 433,828,427 of record NC_053035.3, read on the forward strand.
TATTGCACCGATAACAACTTACTTGAAGGATCTTACCCAATCCTTAGATAGGTATGGTGGAATCTTGAAAATAAGATTTGGGTTTAAGGGGTTTTTGGATGCACAAGTAGTATCTCTACTTGGTGCGGAATTTTTGGCTAGCAAAGATGGGGGGCAAGCACCACATGTTGAAGGATCTATGACAATATAACTTCTATGTGAATATGAACAAACATAGATCATTACGTTGTCTTCCTTGTCCAACGTCAACAATTTTGGCATATAATATTTTGATGGGGGCTCACAATCACAAAAGATTTCCAAGATAGTGTATTTGCATGTGAAAGTTCTCTTCCTTCTACTAATCATTCATGAATTGCTTGTATGACCAATATTGTGATTGTCAAGCTTCAAAAGATTTCACTTTCTAAACCCAATGTGAAGCTACCACTGGGCATGACATGAACATATAATTTCAGCTTCATTATACTCAATTTATTCAACAATTTACTCATAGGATATAAGTGAAGCACAAGAGTAAATGACAAGCTACCACAAAAAGATATAAGTGAAGATCAAGCGAGTAGTTATGTAAATAGGTAGCTATGTGAGGACTCTCTCTTATTTAAAAACTTTCAGATCTAAGTATTTTATTAAAATAGGAAGCAAAACAAAATAAAATGGCATTCCAAGAATAACACACATCATGTGAAGAAGCAAAAACTTAGGCTCAACCAATACTAACCGATAATTGTTGAAGAAGAAAGGTGGGATGCCTACTGGGGCATCCCCAAGCTTAGATGCTTGAGACTTCTTGAAATATTATCTTGGGGTGCCTTGGGCATCCCCAAGCTTGAGCTTTTGTGTCTCCTTAATTCCTCTCATATCACGGTTTTCCTAAATCTCAAAAATTTCATCCACACAAAACTCAACAAGAACTCGTGGGATAAGTTAGTATAAATCAATGCAAAACCTTATCATTCTCTACTGTAGCAAATCACCAAAATTATTATTCAATATTTCATACTAAATGCCCCTGCATATTTAGCACTCCTATCCTCAAATAGAATCATTAAACAAGCAAACATATGCAAACAATGCAAACATAACAGCAATCTGCCAAAACAGTACAGTCTGTAAAGAATGCAAGAGTATCAATACTTCTTTAACTCCAAAAATTATAAAACTTTACCACACTGTAGAAAATGTATCAGATTTTACTTTGCAAAAAGTTTCAACATTTTATCACATTCTGAATTTTCTTGGGAATTTTTGCAACATCGATAAACTTTCTGTTTTGAAACAGCAACTCATATACTTGCAAGATAAGCATGGTAAAGGCTATCCTTGCAACTTTTATTGAAATAAAAGATGCAAAATATTGTTCTAAATAACAGCAAGCAAATCAAAACAAAATAAAATGACGCTCCAAGCAAAACTCATATCATGTGATGAGTGAAAATGTAGCTCCAAGTGAGGTTACCGATAATGTTGGAGACGAAAGAGGGGATGCCTTCCGGGGCATCGCCAAGCTTAGTTGCTTGGATCTTCCTTGAATATTACCTTGGGGTGCCTTGGGCATCCCCAAGCTTAGGGTCTTGTCACTCCTTATTCTCCTCATATTGACATCTCACCCAAAACTTGAAAACTTCAATCACACAAAACTTAACGGAACTTCGTGAGATAGGTTAGTATGATAAAGAGCAAACCATTTCACTTTGTTACTGTAAAATACAAGATTCATAATTGTTTCCACACAATGCCTACTGTAGCATATCATTTCCACAATTTATATTGAGCAATATAAGCCATAGAAACTAGGAAACAAGCAAACTATGCATTGAAAACAGAATCTGTCAAAAACAGAACAGTCTGTAGTAATCTGTACTCCAACCATACTTATGCTACTCCAAAAATTCGGAATAATTAGGACAATGTAGGGAATTTGTATATCAATCACCTGTAAACATTTCAGATCAAAATCACGTTCTACTGAATTTTGAAAATTCCTGGAATGAGCGCAAAAGTTTCTGTTTTTGCACAGATTCAAGTCAACTATCATCCACACTATCCCAAAGGCTTTACTTGGCACTTTATTGAAACAAAAGCTATAAAACATTATTACTACAGTAGCCTAATCATGTGAACACACAAAAACTGTAGGTAAAAGTGTTGGGTTGTCTCCCAACAAGCGCTTTTCTTTAATGCCTTTTAGCTAGGCATGATGATTTCAATGATGCTCACAAAGAAGTAAAGAACTGAAACATGAAAAAGAGCATCATGAATCACATGGCAAGCACACTTAAGCCTAACCCACTTCCTATGCATAGGTATTTTGTGAGCAAACAATTTATGGGAACAAGAATCAACTAGCATAGGAAGGCAAAACAAGCACAACTTTAAAACTTTCAACATAAAGAGAGGAAACTTGATATTATTACAATTCCTACAAGCATATTCTCCTCCCTCATAATAATTTTCAGTGGCATCATGAATGAATTATACGATATAACTTTCACATAAAGCATTTCTTTCATGATACACAAGCATAGAAATTTTGTTACTCTCCACATAAGAAAATTTATTCTCACCAATAGTAGTGGGAGCAAACTCAACAAAATAACTATCATGTGATTGAAAATTAAAATCATGATGACAAGTTTCATTGTTATCATTATTCTTTATAGCATACATGTCATCACCATAATCATCATAAATAGCAACTTTATTGTCATAGTCAATGGCAACCTCTTCCAAAATAGTGGATTCATCACGAAATAAAGTCATGACCTCTTCAAATCCATTTTCATCATTATAATCATCATAAATAGGAGGCATGCAATCATTATAACAAATTTGCACATCAAATCTTGGGGGACTAAACATATCATCTTCATCAAACATAGCATCCCCAAGCTTATGGCTTTGCATATCATTAGCATCATGGATATTCAATGAATTCATACTAACAACATTGCAATCATCCTCATCATTTATACCAAACATTCTATTGAATTCTTCTTCAATTGAGCACAATTTTTCTTTCCATCATTTTCACGAAATACATTATAAAGATGAATAATATGATGCAACCCCAATTCCATTTTTTGTAGTTTTCTTTTATAAACCAAACTAGTTATAAAACAAGAAACTAAAAGATTCAATTGCAAGATCTAAAGATATACCTTCATGCACTCACCTCCCCGGCAACGGCGCCAGAAAAGAGCTTGATGTCTACTACGCAACTTTATTCTTGTAGACTCGTGTTAGGTCCAAGCGCAGAGTTTTGTAGGACAGTAGTAATTTTCCCTCAAGTGGATGACCTAAGGTTTATCAATCCGTGAGAGGCGTAGGATGAAGCTGGTGTCTCTCAAACAACCCTGCAACCAAATACAAGAAATCTCTTGTGTCCCCAACACACCCAATACAATAGCAAATTGTATAGGTGCACTAGTTCGGCGAAGAGATTGTGATAAAAGTGTAATATGGATGGTAGAAATATATTTATATAATCTGAATAAATAAAAACAGCAAGGTAGCAATTGATAAAACGTAGCACAAATGGTATTGCAATGCTTGAAAACAAGGCCTAGGGTCCGTACTTTTGCTAGTGCAATCTCTCAACAGTGCTAATATAATTGGATCATATAACCATCCCTCAACGTGCAATGAAGAATCACTCCAAAGTTCCTATCTAGCGGAGAACATAAGAAGAAATTGTTTGTAGGGTACGAAACCACCTCAAAGCTATTCTTTCCAATTGATGTATTCAAGAGTTCGTACTAAAATAACACCAAATAATTTTAGATTCATAATACTCAATCCAACACAAAGAACCTCAAAGAGTGCCCCAAGATTTCTACCGGAGAAACAAAGACAAGAACGTGCATCAACTCCTATGCATAGATTACCCCAATGTCACCTTGGGAATCCGCGAGTTGAGTGCCAAAACATACATCAAGTGAATCAATATGATAACCCATTTTCACCACAAGTATTCATATGCAAGACATATATCAAGTGCTCTCAAATCCATAAAAGTATTCAATCCGATAAAACGAAATCTCAAAGGGAAAACTCAATTCATCACAACAAGATAGAGAGGGGAAAACACCATATGATCCGACTATATTAACAAAGCCCGCGATACATCAAGATCGTGACATCTCAAGAACACGAGAGAGAGAGAGAGAGAGAGAGATTAAACACATAGCTACTGGTACAAACCCTCGGCCCCGAGGGTGGACTACTCCCTCCTCATCATGGTGGCCGCCGGGATGATGAAGATGGCCACCGGTGATGATCTCCCCCTCCGGCAGGGTGCCGGAACGGGGTCTAGATTGGTTTTCGTGGATACAGAGGCTTGCGGCGGCGGAACTTCCGATCTAGGGTAACCCCGAGGGCTTTTGGAATATTTGGGCATTTATAGAGTGAAGAGGGGGTACGGGAGGCCACCGAGGTGGGCACAACCCACCTGGGCGCGCCTGGGCCCCCAGGCGCGCCCTGGTGGGTTGTGCCCTCCTCGGGCACCCGCCAGGTGCTGCTCTGGCCCTTTGGATGTCTTCTGGTCCATAAAAATTCCACAAAAAGTTTCACGGTGTTTGGACTCCGTTTGATATTGATTTCCTGCGATGTGAAAAATAAGCAAAAAACAGCAACTGGCACTGGGCACTGGGTCAATAGGTTAGTCCCAAAAATGATATAAAGTTGCAATACATCTAAGAATGATAATATAACAACATGAATACTTTATAAATTATAGATATGTTGGAGACGTATCACGCCACAACCATTGTCGTTACTGGCATTTGGCGTGTCCACCATGTAGATGTCGTAGGTAGAGGTCTCCTTCCACTTGCCCGAGGGCGTCATGGCTGGTGATCAGCTGTCCACGGACTCGTCGTCCTCCTCTTCTGTATCATCAGCCTCATCGGTGGTTCCTTCGAGGACGTAGGTAAGATCTTCGACGTCGACAACGAGATGGGTGTTGGGTGGGTCAAAAAAATCGACTTCCTCTGGCAACTCCACCATTTGATGTGACATCAAAATCGAGAGATTCGGCGTCTATTGATCCTCGATCCGACAAGATGCCAGACCCGAGAAGATCAGCTCTTTGCGGAGATACGCCGTGTACTCCATGTTGAGGAATCTTAAGATCCGGCCTGGAGCGAAGGCCTCAGCCTGGCCAAGGTGCCTAGTTGAGTTGGCGACAAGGGTGACGCTGCCTAAGACGAACACCTGGTCGGGCATGAAGATCAGGCTGGAACCAATTTAAGCGTTGATCCACACTCCCATCGTGTCGCGACGTTGACCTACGAGGATCTGCATGGGCCACCACTGTCGAAGCTACATATCCCTCAATAGCGTGTCCTAAACTAGGCTACTTGGCGTGATGGTAACAGACACGAGGATTTTACCCAGGTTCAGGCTCTCCAAGGGAGATAATACCCTACGTCCTGGTTATGTTTTATTGCGTTGGAGTGCATCAAGAGTACCATTGTAAGATCTATATCTACGAGCCTGGTGCCCGGCTTATGTAGCACACGAGGGGCCTAGGGTACATGGATCCTAGTCGGCTATGTACGGGGAGGTAGTCAGGTAGAATCTCCACGATCTCATCTTCTTGTCTTGCACATGAAGTCTTCTGGAATCTTCACGTGATACACCATGGGCCGCCTAAAGTGGCCCATGATGGAACCAGCCAAGGGGTCCTCGGCCTGGCCCACCGGACGGGGAACCCTCATGGTGAGAGGCCCCTTAGCCAAGACACCGTCATCATGTGCCATGACCGAGGGTTGGTGACGGTTGCGCGACTGGATCCAAGCACGCGGTAGTAGCTCAAAGGCGGCGGTGGTGCAGTGATGGGGCAACATCGAGACATGGCGCGAAGCACCTGGATGTCATGCTAGGGGAGGATGTTGTGGCGAAAGGTGAGGGGGGGGGGGGGGGGGGGACTACACACTCAACAACTTGGAGGACGCGTGGGGGAGGGCCAAAGGTATGGTCACGTTGTCACCGGCCATGGCAGCACGGAGGGAGTTGGATGCAGTCCGACGGTGGCGCGGCGGCGCTGGGAGGACTGGGTTGGGTGTGAAAGTTTATTGGTGCCAACAATCCCAACTATAAAGTGCCATCTATATTTTTCTCTCCTTCATTTAGTACAAAGGCTGGTTCATATGTCTTTTTTAAATTTTTATAGGGATACAAGGGTGTTTAGGAATCTGTCAGAGTGTTTTTTATTTTGGCAAAAATGTTAAGAGTGTTTTGTTAGCGTCTAGCATTTATGTTGGCAATTACTTCTAATATTCTTTGTATTAACTTAACACTTGATGATCCCTCAAAAAAAAACTTAACACTTGATGAATCGATTGAAAGTTTTCTCATAAAAAAAAAGAGCACATCCGGTTGTGTTGATAGCCGTGCTCTGATATTCGTCTGCGCGTCGCTCACCGTAGGGAGAGAGGGTCTACGCCGGTGCACCCCGAGTCCCCGAGATACGGAGGGAGAAAGGACAAGACCCAAGGTCCGTCCGGCCCACGTGGCCGCGGCGCCGACGGGCAGCTGATGACTGATCCTTTGCGTGGGCCTCTCCGCCTCAGGCGGGCGTGCAGAAGAATCTTTCCTTCCCAAGCCTCCGCCCGCCCATCCCTCGCACCCCAAAAGAAAGAATCGAATCGGAATCGCGGAGCCGAGCTTTGCGGCGGAGCCGAGCTTTGCGGTGTTCGTCGCACTGCCGCCTTCCGTCTGTCTCATGCGTTGCGTGCCCATGCCCATGCGTCATACGGCGTCGGCCTCGATAGTACAGTCAGTTCGTGTAAGCGACGAACCCTACTCGTAGCCCAGGCTGATACGTAATCTCATCCCGCCATACTAAACAATCTTATCTGAACCTCTCGCTCCTCCTACTCCCAGCACCCTTGCACGATACGGTACGGTACGGAGGAGGAAAAGCACAAGCAAAACATTCCATCCAACCCAACCATGATCCCGATCGAGCTCGTTCGTTTACGATCGCAATCCCCTCCTAATTACGTTATCTTCCAGCATCCCCCGCCGACCGTGCCCAGCCCATTATTCCTCTTATTCCTTTGCTTTCTCCCGCGGCTTCAGTCCGGTCCCTTTCCCCCCTTCCAAACAAGCCAAAGCTTCGATAACGAACTTGCCCACCGCCCCCGGGCGCACGGCGAGACCCAATCCCTATCCATCGCCGTCCCTCCTTCTCCTTCTCCTTGTGGCGCCCGCTCGTGGGGTGGGTGCTGACCCGGCCCCACGAACCCGGAACCCACCGAGAGAAAGAAAGAAAAGCTAGCCGACCGCCCACGCTATTTACCACCTCGTTCCGCGCGCGCTGAAACTGACAGACGAGAGCAGAGAGCTAGTAGCTTTGAGCCAGCCGAGCGAGGGAGAGAGATGAAGGGGGGAGAGGCGCCGGCGGCGACGGTGGTGGTGGGGGAGGAGCACTGCGAGACGGAGGACAGGGAGCTGACGGTGCGCAAGACCACGCTCTTCTCGCCGGGGGACGGGCTGGAGGCCTACGACCACCGCACGGGCGCGCTGGCCTTCCGCCTCGAGACCTACGGCCGGGGAGGCGCCTGCGGCGGGGGCGCGGCGGCCGGGGACCTGGCGCTGCTGGGCGCCGCGGGGGACCCCGTGCTCACCGTCCGCAGGCGCCGCCCCAGCCTGCACCACCGCTGGGACGGCTTCCTGGGCGACGGGGGCGGCGCCAAGCCGCTCTTCTCCGCCCGCCGCTCCTCCATCCTCGGCGCCGGGGCCGGGGTCCTCGTCGACCTCCTCGCCCCCGCCCATACCGCCGCCAAGGAGTTCCGCGTCGACGGGTCCTTCCCGAGGCGGTGCTGCCGCGTGGTGGCGGTGGCCTCCTCCGGCGGCGGCGAGGTGGAGGAGGGGGAGGATCAGGAGACGGTGGTGGCGGAGGTGCGCAGGAAGGTGGACGAGGGCGCGCACGTGGTGCTGGGCCGGGACGTGTTCGTGCTGTGGGTGCGCGCCGGCTTCGACGCCGCCTTCGCCATGGGGATCGTGCTCGTGCTCGGCCGCATCACCGGGGACGAGCTCGACGGCGTCCTCGGCGAGGAGCTGCTCCTCGAGGCCACCTCGCCGGTGTAGTAGGCCCTGCTGGAGCTCTGTCCCTCTCTTTTTTGGCTTACGCAGGCAGGGTCGTCGCTTGGTCTGTGATGCGCATCTCGCGGACCCCTGGCTGGCATTGTTGCCCAGCAAGCAAAGCTTGGATCGAGATTGTAGCTTTGAGTGAACATGGACACTGCACTGCTTGATTATTGCATTAGTTTTGATCATTATATAAGTATTATCTGGAATTATTAAACACAGTGTTATGAAAGTCTTCTATACCTAGTGAAGATTCGGATCCATGCGATTGGATCCAATAGCGAGCTCACGATTCCTGCAAATTAAGCGATACGTCTGGTGCAAAGCGTAACTGCGAGCGCTGAATTACTAGTGACATCGAATCATCGAATTTACCAGGACCACTCTAATGTGATAAATCCAAACACTTCATTAAGTTTTGTGGTCAAATTAAAAAAAATGACTGCAATTCATCCTGAAACGATGGCATAAACCAGTGCCGACGCCCGACTGCATTGTCTTGTATCTCGATTGCCTCGTACTATAATATTGGTGATCCACCTGAGCTGCCTCGCCACGAGGTGTGCGTATTTAGAAATTCAGAGTCAGCAAGTTGGAAACTGGGAACAACGTGGTGTGGCAGTGAAGAGAAGGCGGTGCTTTTCAGACTGAGAAATTAAGCTGTGTTTTGTACCTACAAAAGATTCGGGTTTGGTCATGCGACTGGATCCAATCGCTCAGGACTCGTGGAATTAAGAGGCAGTAGAAGCTACATTACTAGTGATAGCAAATTTACTTCTGTGTAAATTGCAAGGTCAAAATTTCAGAAAAGAAGACCATCAGGAAACATTGGCCGTAGCCGTGCACCATCTTCAGCCTCGATTGCCCCGTATAATTTCGGTGGTCCACCTGACCTACCTCGCTACGATGTGTATGCATTTTCAAAATTCAGGGTCAGCAAATTGGAAACTGGAGCCCAGTTTGTGTGGCAGTGAAGCGAAGCTGGTGCTTTCAGGCCGAGAAATTAAACGTGCAACCTCTTCTGTGGACGGCGATCAGCTCCGAAAAATAGGACAATCGTCACAATATCTCTTTCCCTTTCGGCGCAAGCAGTGCACCGGTGAAGACCTGCCATCGCTTGGTTGGTTGGTGAAATGTACTGTGTATAGCAACATCAGCGCATCCCAACCACAAGGCAGGTCAAATTACCGATGATCGCGACAACATTGAAAAAAACTGTGGCGGCAAATCAAACAGCTCCTCCTAAAACTGTACAGTTCATGAAATATGTAAGAAAAGAAAGAATAAAAATAAATATTATTCTCGCTCAACTTGAGCATCTCCGATGGATGATGATGCATTTTTATCCTAGCAAAGAATAAGACGGTATGGGGCACCTTCAGCCAAAGCTCCGCAGGCCACGGCTTTGCTCTCTGCACATGTCATCTCACATTCTCATGGCCTGTCGTTTCAGCGTCCAGCAGAAGATAACAACAACCTCGACTGTACAACCCTCGAATGCCTCGGGCACCGGCTTGTTGCGCCGAGGCATGTTGGAACGGAAAACTGCGGAGAGGTGATCACATGTCATGGCTTGAAACTCTATGCTATGTCAGGTATGTTCTTGGTGATCTATGAGCCAGCACCGCCAGTGTTGATGCTGAAGTAGAAGGTCTTGCGACTGAAGGCGTTCATGGCGTAGTCGACCCGGATTTGGCCTATGTCCGTGTTGAAGTGGACGCCGTACCCAAACCCGACACCGAATCCCGGTTTCCCTTGCCGAAGAGCTGGATTGCCTGCCATCATGATCATTGAACAAAAATGCACAGCAGAACCGAATGAGTATGGTCAAGGAAATACTATCATACTGAGATATGAAGAAAAAAAAAGCATCAAATGCAACTCAGCATTGATATGTTGCACTAAATGTTTCATAACCGGGAGTGGGCATAAAACAAAAGGATGTTTGAGGACTCTACTGTAACTCTTGTCCAATTTGTGCTCTATGGTACAGTATGCTGATGTCAATTGCATTGTCCTCATGTTGATAAGCTTAACTCCTTCAGTCAAATCAGGTGATGTGTTGATTTACTTAGTTCAATCTTCATTGGTTGATACATCACGTCAATGATATTTGCATGATTTTCCACCGCAGAGACATCTTGATCTTGGTTATCCCATACAAAATGCCAGAATTTATTATTATTTAAGCTTCTACTGTACTACTGAATTTGTAATTCCAAACCAATTTAATAGTAAGCTCTAACTGTTTAAGGAAGGCGTGCTTGCTTTCCACACAGACACAAAACTGCACAAATTTAGTGTAGCTGACTAGCGAGCGACTGTAAATCAAGCCCCTCATTTTTACTTTATGATATTACACTGTTAATTTTAAAAGCATCAGAAAAGCTTAAGTATATCAGCCTCATTTTCTTCTAGTTGCAATTAGATTTTTATTATATTTTGAAAAAAAAGGCAAATAGAAATTACTAAGTACTCAAGTATGCAAAGATGAAGCGAAGCCCTTACCAGGAACATGACGAGCAGATCCTAAATCACTGCCGCAATCCATGAAAAGAGAACCTTCGAGATTCTTTGCCTTCACAGAAACAGACGTTTCAGTATTTGATTGATAATCCAAATGGACAAGACTACCACAAGATAAACCCAATATCAACCGGTATGGATTTCCATTGGTGGAGGATGCTTTAATAGTCAAATACACCTCTAGTCTAGGGAAAACTTTAAGTGACAGCACCAACGGTGAGCTCACTTTCTAGTAGAACAATCCCAGGACAATTCTTTTTGCCTGGCAGTCTAGCTAGAGTTTGCCAAAGCATGTGTAAATTCAATGAAAATTGTGTATTCTCATACAAGTAGTTCCAGTCATGAGTGGTATGTTCGCTATGCAATATCTTAATATTAATGAACTGATTGGTGTGTAACTCTATCCAGCAAAACTCTAGCACAAATTAAGTAACCACAAGAAATGTTCTTGTTGTGCTAGTTGCATTTAAAAGGCTGAAAATGATATGGCCACATGATTTGTTCAGAACTTTGGTTCCATTTATGCAGATCTGATAAAACTTGCACCGGTCAACTACCATACAAATGTAAAATGGATAAAGTCATCTAGTAAGCACCAAAATTAGTATTAATTTGTTTTACTGAGACGGGACTTGCTGATTCTCGAAGAAAACCAATTGCAAGCCTTCATGTTATATTCCGCTAATATAGTTTGAATTTATCTTTCTTCCAGTATCAAGATTAAGCAGGTTTATTAGAAGAGAGAAATTCCCATGTATGCTAACTTCTGAACTTTCAACCCTGAAACTGTATCCTTTGACTATGAATTCCTCATCGCAGTCCTTTGCAGTATATGGTATATTCCTCTTGCATGCAGACACCACCTATCATCCCATAAATTTGACCCATATATGCAACAGGAGAAAATGTAAGAGACCACAATGGGAAAAGAGAAAGAAAAAAAGGTGAATATTGCATAAAGCATACAAATTAATAATGATGGCAAGAAAAACAGTCCAAGTAAATATGTACACATCTAATTGATTGCATTTTTTTATCCATTTCATGTTTGGACGCAATTTCTAGTTACTTCTGGTTCTTGGATTACCAAGTTTGACTTACGGACTACATAAACTGTTTGGGGGATTATATAATATATATGGCTTGTTATTTACATACCAAAGGAACCGTGTATTCGCAGTTACCAATTAGGCACAGTCTTCCTGAACCAACTGCACCCTCGCCATAACCCCGGACGCTACCAAGTCCACCTATTGCAAATGCTTGATACGGTGCCATGTCACCCACAATGGAACCGCCTGTCAAGCTGCAGCATAGGAAGAGATTAACTAACTTTCATAGAAGAGTGTTGCTGCAGTACAGTAGGCAGATGCAGTACCTAGTAACCAAAAATGTTGGCCCCAGTTTAATGCCTTTCGAAACAGCACATTTAACTCTGTTAAAAGTTAGTGATTTTGGTACAAGTGGCAATCCTTGTTCCATTTGGAAATTAACCTGTCATTGGGAACTATATAAGATGGAGTTACAGTCAAGTCAAGGAAAGATGGAGATGAAATAAACACAAACTTACTCTTAAGAAGCTATTATCTTTAACATCCGCATAACCAGACTCTTGCTTCAAGATAATCATGTTGTCATGGAGGTTACCACTGCATCATAAAAGAACATTAAACAATGAGACTTCTTTTTATTGTATCAAAGGGCACATCCAAAGAAATACTGTTATCACCTGCATGTTAGGGGAAAACCTTCGTGGTCCCTAGCTATTGAGCGCCCATCATTATTAACAGGACGGATATGCTGGAGGGAAAGGACATCTGATAAGAGAAATTGTACAACATGAAGATGATGCAAACAACTGGATTTGATTAGATGCTCGCCTCAAACTTAACACTAGTTCCAGAAGTCCATTTTGATGTTGTCGGTTCATTAATCTCCACCCCAAGCGACAACCGGCTTAGATTTACCCCTCTGCTCCCTGACCGTGTGAAGTTGTCAGCCGGAAAACCATGCACCGCAATTTCTGGTGTCATCGAGTGCTGATTGCTCAAACCAGCACGCAAACAAGAGAAGGTGTGTGAACAGAAAAGACAGCATACAACTTGTAACCACTTTTCACAAGTTCATACTTACATATTCCCTCCGTCCCAAAATAAGTGTCTTGAGCTTAGTACAAATTTGTACTAGAGCTAGTACAAAGTTAAGACACTTATTTTGGGACAGAGGGAGTACTTCATAAAAATAATTACCCGATCAACTTGCATGAAAGATAACCATTCATAATGGAAGTAATATGACAAAGGTCAAGCCGAGTGTATGGTACGAGCACATTAACAGGGGGGTTGGTTTGGGGAACCAAAAGGTGAATGGACCATCCAATCCCACTTGTTTTGTTTGAAGGGCGGAATGGATTGGTCCATCACCACCTTATCCCTCACAAGCACAAAATTAACACAAGATGAGGGATGGTGTCCTCACACCAACACCAACAGTCATGGGACGGTCTTATGATGGGCAAACCCATTCTAGGATAAGGTGGTCACCAAACCAATCAACTCGAGATAATGGAACCATTAATTGCTAGAATTACTACGGCGAATAACGTCTTCTGCTTAATACTTCCATTACAGATTCAGACACTGGTGGAGCCGATGCCCCAGCATGCCAGGGCGGCTACCTCAGGTTGGTTGCAAGCACTGGCAACAAGTAAAGTAGGGCAGGTCCATAGCCTACACATGCAACTAGAGAGGCCTAATAATTGATTCTCCATTTCAATCATGAACAAGACACAGCATTGAGTATTTTTGTTGCAGGCCCATCACACAACAATGATAGTGAGAATGTGTGCTGCAGTAGGTGTGGTTTTACTCCTTTCTGCCAAACATTTGTCTAAATCTCAGATACTGGTGTGTTGTTCTACTTAGTATGTTTTGTTTCAGGCTTTTTAATGTTTTCTGGGTAACTCGAGACCCTATTTTGATTTTGATCAAAGAAGACAGGGTATCTCTCCGTGCTCAGGAAAATAAAATTAACTTGAGAACTTTATGTTAAATGTTAAAATATGCCATCTGGTGTTTGAGTTTAAATTTTTCCTATTTCTCGTGATATTGTATCCACCACTCTACTGCTACATCTACTATAGAAGAGATGTTAACAGGACCAACTATCACTCTACTACATCTTCTACTCATTTCTAGTGCAGAGAACACCACAGACTTAGAATAACAATGAAAATGAGAAATGAGTACTGTTAACAAGATCAAAGGAGTATAAATTGCTTAGCAACAGTTTAAAACACTATAATATGTTTACTTTATGCTATAGCACTGCAGCATATTTATTCAATTTCAGACAGAAGGCTCAATTAAGAAGCCAAGATACAACCAGACAGAATGCAGACCTGAATGACAAACGACTGCTGCGATAACCATTCGGGCCTTGGGCGTCTAAAGGCAACAACAACATTAGAGTCATTGACACCCTTATCCAGAATCACGTCCAACTTCTCGCTCCTCCCAAATAGGCTTGGGTGTTTGAGGGAGATCCTGCAGACCAAACTTCACAACTCAGAACAAAATGGCACAACTTCAGAACTCGGAACAAAATAGTACAGCTTCAGAAGTCGGAACAAAATGGTACAAATTCAGAAATCAGAACAAAATGGTATAAACTTCAGAACTCAGAACAAAATGGTATAACTTCAGAACTCGGAACAAAATGGTACAAAGTTAAAACAGAGAGTAATCATTCGTAAATCCAGACGGGTATTCTGGGCCGCTGTGTGAAGCGAAATACACCGACGCGTGCACACACACATGGACGCGCACAAATCAGCCAGCTATGCCTGCCTGAATTCTGTGACCCATATGAACACAAACTTTACGGACGGAACCAGGACAGGCAATCCCACCTTCCGACGATTTGCGAGATGGTGGCGCTGGAGCTGCTGAAAAGGAACAAGCCAAGAAAACAACACAGTCAGCAATCCAAGGTCCACAACCACAACAAAACCGACCAATCGGCCGTGGGGGCAAAAGGCCGAGCACCTCAGGGGCGGCAGCAGGAGCGCCTCGCAGAGCATGTGGGTGAGGTCGACGTGCAAATCCACCTTGGCTGCGGCATTCACGCAAACACGTTAGCCACGCGCAGTCGCGGAACGCCACGGCCCCCGACAAAACGGCGGAGCGGGCGAGGAGGGATCGAGCTAGGGCCGCGAGGGGAGGGGAGGAGGGGGCACGGACCTTTGCCGGCATTGACGCTCTGCTGGGCTCCCATGGCTGCGGACGCCGGTGGGACTGGGAGGCGGCCCGGCTCATGCGGCGGAGGAGGTCGGGGTGGAGTGGCGTCGGGTGTGGGGGATTTTTGAGCGGGAGGTCGGGTCGGGTGCCTTGCGTGGGGCGGAGGGAGAGGCGGCAGGCACTGGGATTGCTTCGGTCGGGGTACCACCGTCGCGTCCTGCCGAATTTTTAATCGCTTTCCCCTTTCTTTTTTGCCTAGGGGCTCGAAGTAAAGTGGAGTGGCTCGAAATCATTTGTTCTTCTTTAGCCGTGGCTCAAAATCTTTTCGTACCCTTCAATAGATCCTATCATCTATTCTCATAATATAATAGCATCTTTTATATTAGTGTAATGTCAAAAATGCTTTTATATTATGCGACAGAGGAAGTATCAAATATTTTATAGGGTTTTCATTTTCACCTCTCTCATTCTCTCTGTTCCGCCCCTCTCTCGAGAGTCTACCCAAGTCACAAGATGTATAGGTTAGGTTCTACCAGGGTTAGTTCCGCCTCGGGTGCAGGCTACCGTCTATTCAAACTTCAATCGCTTTTGTGTTCTCATCTTTTTGCCCTCTAGACCTTCATAAAGTGGGATGGTCTGAAATCTTTGTCACTTTCTTTGAAAGATCCAACGGAGTTAGGGCATAGTGGTGGAGCTGGGAATCAACGTTTAGAGGCCAAATGAGTCGAACATTTGATAAATATGGTTAAATTATACTAAATACTTTCTCCGTTACAAAATAAGTGTCATGGTTCAATGGCAGTTTTTCCTAAATTTTGGGAGGTTAAGAGTATAAACACAAGGACATATATGCGCACATGTGGGATTATGAAGGAAATCTTGGCTCTTGCCAGCTCGTTGCCTCCGCCACCGAGAGAGCCACCAGAGCCAGGGCATATGGTCGGTTTGTGGCTCCAACACTGTTCGGAGTGACTCAATTATAGGAGCTAGCTTGCCATGAAACTTGGCACTCGATTGGCTCCGGCGGTCTAGTGCCTTAAGGGGCAATGTGATTGAACGGTAATCTATTTGCTGAAGTAATTTGCGCCATTTTTAACTAGAATGTCAAACAATATGGATGTGCATTCCATGTGTTCACTTCCCGCACACATTAAAAGTCAACAAAAAAAGTTCACTCCCTAGTCTTAGTAAGTGAAAGTTATGACTTCGTTCAAGCTAGGTGATCGATATGGGAGGAGATGGAAAGGGTGGAAAAAGAAAAGGAACGGATAAGTGGTTGAGAGTTAAGTTGGATGTCAACAACTTGAGGAGCTGACTAGTTTTGAAGACCAGCCATAGGGAAAAAATTATATGTAGGTGGTGTACGGGAGGCAACAAGAATAAATTGAAGTAGGAGGTGGAGTGGCTATGGGCACGACCAAGGTAGTTGGATGTGGAGGACCCATGTAACACATGTGTTTTCTCTTGTTTTAGTCCCCTTTTAAATATATGTGAAAATGGTTTTACTTAATATATATAATATACTTCCAACATTTGGTAGGTAAAAATGGATTCCATCTAGTTTTATAATTAATTCATATAGTTCTGAGATTTGATGATGTATATCATCAAATATAAATGGTTACAGAACATGTAAAATGTTACCATATATATACTCTCTCATTTTTGGTTTAAAAGGCCCACACATATCCCTGAATCGACAAATCCACCAATTTAATACAAATTATACATCACAATAAACATCATTATAAAATATAACATTTAAAGTTTCTATTCTTTTGATATATATATAACTCGTGCTATGTTGGTCAAATCGTTGATCTAAGGATATGCATGGGTCTTTTAAACTGAACAGAAGGTAACCCTATCATACATATTGCCTTATATACTTATATATGCATGGAAAATCTTCATGCATTTAAGAAGTAAATGTAATCCAAAATAAATAAATATGTGTGCGTTCAAGGGAAAAACTCATATAACTTAGACAAATATGATAGATTTACAAGAGATAATATTTATACGAGTATATTGGTGTTGAAAAATAAAACAAAATTCCACTACAAGAATGAAAAACTTGTACTTGTGAACATGCAAATATTTTTACAAAATACATAAAAGAAAAATCATTCATTGATGACAGATGGAACACATGAAAAAACTTTAGAAAGAACGGTTCCATGGAATTTGATGTAATTTATCTTTTTAGGCAGAGTGAGTGATTTTCGAGAAAAAAAACAAGAAGGAAAAGAAAGAGAAAGAGAAGAAATGGAAGGGAAAAAAAAAAGCAGCAGCAGAAGAAGAAGACCAGGAGCTTTCTTGGGCCGGAAGCTGGGAGTGTTGTCCTTTCATTCCTAATCGCGCGAGACAACGGGAAGACTGCAAAGACGGCCCAATCTCCTCTGCTTCCGCCTAAACCCCACTGCCTCTCTCGCCGTGCTCGAGGCGACGGGAAAAGCTTCCTTCGCGGGTGGCAGGCCAAGCCAGCCAATGGCCGCCGACGCCTCTCCGCCGGAGACGGCGCTGTCCGCGGCGAACGGCCCCGGAGACGAGGACGGGGAGGAGGGGGAGGCGGAGCAATGCCGCATCTGCCGCCTCCCGGCCGAGGCGGACCGCCCCCTGCGCCACCCCTGCGCCTGCCGCGGCAGCATCAGGTTCGTCCACGACGACTGCCAGCTCCGGTGGCTCGCCACCCGCCGGGGACCCCGATGCGAGGTATCGCTTCCAGTCACCTCTCCTCGCCCGCCTAGGGTTTCTCCTCTCCCGGCGTCCGTGGCCGCTCTGAATGGTTGCCAAGTTCGTGCTGTTGATGTGGTTGCGCGTGCTTTATTCCGTTCAGGTTCATCTCGTTCGCTGCTAGTTTCAGTCCCATGTGCCACTAACCACTAGATGTCTAGGTGATATGATGCTGCGTGCGTGCTTAGTAAATGTTTTGCCATGATTCCTCACCAAAAATGTCCCCTTTTGCAGTGTGATATATGATCCCCTTCATCATGTTGCTGTGTGCCTGTGACCCACCCTTTGCACAACTAATTTCAACCCCAACTACTGAAAATGTCCCCCTTTGTGATTCTGTGTGCTGACCCTTGTCAATTGCCATTGCCATTGCCATGATTCCTCACTGAAAATGTCCCCCTTTTGCAATGCAATAATTTCTTGTCATATTCTTGCTAGGATTGCGCTTAATTCATCTTCGTGTTCATTTCAATGTGATTTTTTGTGATGTTGATGCGATTGATGGTGTCATTTCAGCTGTGCAACAACGACATCTCCATCCGACCAGTGTACGCTGCAGACGCCCCTGCGAGGCTGCCTGTTTCTGAGTTCATGGCGGGTTTCTCCCACAAACTGATGGACCTGTTGCTCCTCCTTATCTGCCTCGTCCCAGCACTCGTCATGTACCTCATCACCCTCGGGGCATGGCTCTTCGCGCTTGCCAGGTCCTTTGCTCAAGTGCACCATCTGCTGTCCCTCCGCCCCTCTGTCGCCTCCATTGTTGCTCAAACTGCAATTTTCATTTTAAGGCTGCCTGGTATAATTCTCAGAGGTGTCGTAGGTTCTATCCCCTCTGTCGCCTTAATTGTTGCTCAAAGCGCAATATTCATTTTAAGGCTGCCTGGTATATTTCTCAGAGGGGTCGTACGTTCTATTCCTGCTGCCAATTTCTGTCTTAATCTGCTGAGCGCAAAAATATTACACCCGGTGTTCTTTGGCTGGGCGCTTGATATCTGCACTTCAGAAATGTTTGGTGCAACAATGTCCCAGAGGTTCAAGCTTATGCTTGCTTCATCTTTTGCTTCAACTGTTCTTCATTGGTATTTTGGATGCATCTTTTGGCACCTAGGCCTTAGATTCTTCAGACTTCTTGATAAGGTATGTACCATGTTATATCTGTGACCTCATTATGTCAATAGTAAGTTCAGGGTATAATGGGTGCTGATTTTGTTGTCAATAGATACTGAGGCCAGGAATTGCCATTCCCTTTGTCCACTATGAAGCTCATGAACCATTCTACAAATTTTATCTCAAGAAGCTTCATATCCTTTTTGTTGGAATTATCTCTATGGTTTTGGTCATTCTTGTTCCTATTCAAATTGGCGGGCTATTGGTGCCGGAGTTGTTCCCATTTCATATCACGTGAGTATTCTAAATTTATTTTATCTGATGTATCTGCCTGATTTTGAAGACTAACACTTTGTTTTACTGCTGCGATTGGTAGCTACTTCAATTGTGGTGCAAAGGGCATATCATTTTGGCAAGCACCACGAAACTATGTCGATTCAGTTTCTCATGCTCTTCTTCTGAAGTTTCTCATTGATAACACCAAGACACTTGTATACCTTGAGTGGTTAGTGAAGAAGGTAACCCAGTATTCCTTTGTCACTACTGGACATGCTCTAGGCTTGTCAGATTCGTTGAGTATCTGGCCCGATGATGCATCTGGACATGATGAGATTGGGAGTAGTGTCGCACCAGAAGACCAGTATGATAGGATCAATGAAGCTAAGGATGGAAGGTAAACCCCCGTAG
Source organism: Aegilops tauschii subsp. strangulata (assembly GCF_002575655.3). NCBI lineage: Eukaryota > Viridiplantae > Streptophyta > Magnoliopsida > Poales > Poaceae > Aegilops > Aegilops tauschii. Next base: position 433,847,821 of record NC_053035.3, read on the forward strand.
TTTTGTTCATTTACGGAATTCCACATGGCACATCATTTTTAGCTTGACACATCTAGTTCCATTTTCTAATGTTATTTATTTCTTACCTTCTTATGATTTCATTGTTCACTGCTTATTTACGAACTTGCGTATTGGTGGATAGGAAGCAATTCTGGGCTTCTGAAATATGTTCTCTTTGCTCATTTTACCTATTCCGGTGAATGTTTCCCTAGTGTGCTCTGCATAGTGGTAATTATTAAGCGATGACACCTTGCCATTTTACACATGATGCTTAAGATAGTCTTTGTGTTTTTTTAATGTCTTAATCATACCATGCTGATCACATATATATCAAACAGCTCCAAAGAAGGTTTTGCGTCTGACATGACTTCCATATCAGCACTATGGATCATGTGAAAAAGGCTCTGTGAGAAACAAGCATTGTTGGATCGTTGGTACTCTAACAATCTTGTTTTGAAGTGTCAAAAGAAACTGTGATGGCAAAGCACCTTGTGGCAGCAATTAACTATTAAAAAATGAATAATTAAGTCAATGATGGTAAGTATTCTAGTTAGGTCTGTGGAAATAGATACATTTCGTTACGAAATAAATAGGTTTAAATAGGAAGATAATGACATGGTTTCTTAGGGAGTTAAAGATCCTGTTCTTAGGGGTCAAGTCGATTTTTCCCTATGAGACACTTTGCCAATCGATCCTGTTCTTAGTGTGTACTCGTCAATTATTCATCGAATGCTCTATACCCGATCTCCAGACCTTTGCCAATCGCTCCGCATGATCTTTTCTCTAATCTCATTGTTTGTTGGCTATACTTGTCTGCTCACTTATTACTTTCACAATTCAGTGCATTGAAGTGTTTGCAAACCAAGAGGTGTTGCTTGCACAACTTTTGAGTGGATACTTACCTTCTTGTACATTGTACCAGGAGATCAGTTGCAGCTGCTACAATCCTAAGTCTGGTGCTTGCATGGTTGACTATTGTGGTATTCAATTTGGCTGTGCTCATTTTTCCAATCTCAATTGGGCATGCCATCACTCGGCTGCCACTAGCAGGTGGACTGAAATCCGATGGTAATGATTGTTCAGAGATGGTCATTTGGATTGTTGTTGGACTTCCTTAAAAACAAGAAAATGTTTTAACCTTGTTTTGGCTTACTTGTCGATATTTTCTCTTAGATATGCTTGCTTTGGCTATTGGGTTTGGCGCCATATCAACTGTTATTGCCGCCTCTAGAGATTCATTTGCCTACATGACTTCTGGGAGAACACACCTTCTAGCCCTGAATCGCTATCTGGTTGTGTTCTTATGGGTGAGCAATTTACTTCAGGTGGTTTCCTTCATGTTTTATTTTCTACTATGCTATAGCTGAATAACTTGTGTCTGCTGTCAGCTTGTCATCGCTCCTTTCCTGACCGGGGTGCTGGTTGATTTATCACTAATATCACCATTCACTGGGCTTGATGATGATGTTCCAGCTGTAGGCCTTTCCTACTATTGGGGCCTGGGGTGTCTATCTCTGAAAATCTGGGGGAAGCAGGTGAGTTCCAAGTCCAACTTCACTTGTCGCTTTCTGACATCTTAACCAATATTATTATCACGTATGAACCGAACTTGACATATTGCTACATGGCACACAAATTGTACTGGTTGTGAAAATCCCACTGCTAAAGTGAATACCAGAAATAACACATTCACATTTTTATTGATTAGGTTATCGTCCGAAAATAGGAAAATAATTTAATTTCTGGGTTTTTTTTTGTCTTGAAGGCTCGTCGGACAAGGGCCAGATGCTTGCGAGCCTATTTCATCGATGAAAGGTGGGGCCCAAAGCTTAATCAGGCAAAGGCAGATTGGGATTCAGGGATCGCGCCAATGTGGTGGTTCTTGCGAGATGTGTGCATGCCTATCGTCGCGAAGCTACTCGCTGCTCTGGGTGTTCCCTATGTGCTTGCCAAGGGGGTCTTCCCAAGATTCGGCTGCTCCGTTGCCATGAACTCGGCGGTGTACCGTTTCGTGTGGCTGGGCAGCCTCGGCTTCTACCTTGCCAAAGCGTTGTGCGCCAAACTCCATGATTCCATCAGGGACGCCCGTTATGTCGTCGGGCAGAGGCTGGAAGATGTCGCCGACGGTAGCTGAAGACTCTTCTTCCCTGAGCACTCTGTTTCCCGTCAGTTAGGGACGATGGAGGATCTGGTGATACTAACAGTTAGCGCGCAAACGCGTTGCGGACATCAACAAACGCAGATGAGATGATGTCATACGGATACATTCCTGGTGAAACTTGTAAATATGGGTGCGATTTTCATTTTCCATGTGGAAGTTACCTGGAGTCGTATCGGTCAGTTCCCGACGAATCGCCAGGATGTAAGGCGACGCTGAATTTGGATAGATATCTGTAAATTTCTACACTTTTTTGCACGACGTTCTCAGGATCGTTGTATGGTCAGCCCCTGACAGGACAGGCTGAGGAGAAACGGGATGGTGCTTGGTTGCCTTGGACATTCTTTTTCGGGAATGCTGCAATGTTTTTTGACCAAAGTAATGCTTGGATTTCTCTCGGGCCTTTCCAGTGCCAGATGTGCTTTGGCACTGTTATCAGACATTCCTCGTGCATCAACTTTCCAGGGCAAACATTCGTGCCAACATGTGAATTGTCACAAATTCAACAGGGGTTTGAAATTTGAAATTACACGCCTTCCAGGCTCGCTGCTTCTTCTCTGCAGCTGTTCGATCAAATTCTGGCGGTAGCTGCTGCCTGTTGATATGGACGTGTAACAAAAAAAATGTGGACAAAATCTCGGTTGATATGCAGCTATTAATGTCTTCGTTTGACGTGTGCAAATGGTACAAAACAAGGGGAGGACATGTCTAACATTTCTTGGCGAAAATGCCGCCAAAATTTTGATTACATCCATATATCAACATATCAACAGCAGTAGCTACGTTTCAACCATAAGCTTTGAGTCCTCATCTCACCAGTTGCATCCAGAAACACAGCAGTTCTCCCCCCACTAGTACACGACGGCATCGCAATGACATCGAAAAGCACAAATTCAGACCAAAAACGTGACCATCCCAAGCTTCACAATGACATCTTAGACTCTTTTCCTGTTCTTCAGAGTGATCTTCTTTGCAACCTTCACAGCAGCCCTTGGTGGAGAAGTAGGGGTTCCTGCTGCCATAGCAAGTTTCAAAAGCAATACACCCATGCTATTATGCATTCAGAAGGAGAGGACCACTATTACACAATTCAAGAGAATTTTTTCTTTGTTTACTTCCTTGTGGTAGGACCGGGGCTGCCTTGTGATTGGCCAGCCCTATTGCTGACAGGAGGGGCAATTTCATACAAGTGTGGGCCCAGACCTCAAAACGCAGGGGAAACTCAAACATGTGCCATTTGATCTAATTGCCAGCCAAACGCGTGCCATTTTATCTAAGCAAAGGAAAGTGTTGCTCCTGAGTCAAGCGCCAAAGAAAAGAGTGCCATTTTATCAAGTTCCTCAATAATGGCCACATTCAGGATACACGACCTGAACGCGACAGAATGTGCTGTCATAGAAGAGGAGGAACAGAAGAAAACACATAGCAGGCAAAAATGTTGGATGGTCAGAGGTATCCAATCCTCATCACTATCGAGTCTCACACAAGACTACCCTACATTTCCTGCAATCTCACCTCTATCATATGCTAAACTGAACATGCTAACTATTCTACTTCGTCCCAGGATAAAGACATCTGTGAACCAAACTCGCCAACTCTCATTTGCTCCACAACACGATCTGATCATCGGCACCCACCAACTTCTCTTGAACCTTGTCCAGTTCGAGCATGAAGCAGCCGCTTTTCGCACTGTCCGCGCATATCCCCTTGCCGATGTCCGCCATTTTACCCAATAGCATCGCACATCTCTTTCTGCCTTCTGTTCTCTTTGAGCATTTCTCCTCGTACTCTTTCAGCCGCTCCTCTCTGAATTCACGGGCCCATCTGGGCACTATGTACCGCGCTGGTATTTCGATGACTCCAAGCTGCGTGAAAACTCTGAATATGTGGCAGCATAAAATCCCATCCCTGGTAAACTTTGCACATTGGCATTTGAATGTGTAGGTGCCAGGTTCAACTAGCACTTCGAAAGAGTTTCTGTCAAACTCAGGGTTCTCGTAGTCGAAGACCTTTTCGAGTCTATACGCTGCTCCACCTTGTATCTCATGTGCATTGAGTGCTGTAGAATAGTATAGCTCTTTCTGTACTCTCAGAAATATTTGCCTTGTGTATATACACGCTGCATGCTTTTCTATTGGCTGCATGGAGAAGTATGCTGGTTCAGTTGCTGACTGCAATGTATCCTCTTCCTCTGTTTTTACTATGCCCTCTTGTATCCTCTCATATTGCTCGATAAACTTCTCGATTCTGTCCTTAGGAAGCACATTGTCTTTGAATAATAAGTTTGACCCCTCACCATGTTCAGCTGACTCGACGAATGGGTAGAAATCTGCCCGGAAATAAACAGGCACCCAGCTTTTCCTTGTTTTCCACATGAGTCGGAGGTACTCGTTTTCACTTGCATCGTATCTCTCAATGAGCACAGCCCATCCCTCTTCAAATTCCTTTTCTGTCAGTGAGTTGTCTACCAAGCTGTGCAGCTCTGCATTCATGTTGCCCCTTGCTGCCATGAAGGCTCCTAGCATTTCCTGTGCTTTTCGCATCACGCTGAACTTGCAAAGCCTGTGCCTTACTTGTGGCATGACCTCTGCAATTGCTTTCACCATACCTTCATCCTGGTCTATTATGATTGTTTTTGGCAGTTTCCCTCTCATCACATGCAAGAAGGTTTGGAACATCCATTTGAAGGTTTCAGCTTTCTGATCTTGTAGCAAGGCACATCCAAACACAAGGATTCGCCCATGATTATTCACTCCAATGATAGGGGTGAAAGGCATATTATGCCTATTAGTGCTATAGGTAGTGCTAAATGATATGAAATCTCCAAAAATCTCATAATCTACTTTCGACCTTGCATCAGTCCAGAAAAGACTCCTAACTATGTTATCTTCATCTTTTTGCATGGTGTAGGAAAATCCTTGGTTCCGCAGCTCCAGTTCTTTGAAGCGCTTCAGTGCGGTTTCAACATCTGAGTTTTCTTTTCTCCATTGGTCGACACACTGTGAGTTGCTCATATCTTTCTCGTTTGATGATGATACATTTCCAAAGTTGCTTCTCATTCTCTGGAAAATATTCATAGCTTTCCTTGGATTTACCCTACTTTGTTGCAGAACTCTTAGAAATAACTTTTCTTCACTTGACAAGTATTTATGATCCAAAAAGAAACTCGTGAGCGATGGGGATGGACATAATGGATGGTTGTGCTCGTGCTTAACTCCTGTGAATTCCCATTGCTCGTTATGGAGCTTCACGATCACCTTTGCTTGGCACTGTGAGCCCAAAACATTAACCTTCCTCTTCCTCTGCAGGTCCTGAGTTGGCTTTAATTTACCACTTCTGTTGCACAGTAGGTGAAACTTCTTTCTCTTGTAATTAGTTCCCCTCCTTGCTGCAAAACCAGTTAGCATAGCATGTGTGCTATAGAAACGCTCTGCATCTTCAAGGGTAGGAAATTTCATTCCAACTTCCGGTGGTCTTGAATTCTCCAATGCCTCGATACTAGGGTAAAAGCATTTTCCTAGTTCAGTATCCAACTCGCTCCCAGAGCTGCTACCTGCATCGCTTCCACTGCTTGTATCATTGCCACACAATTCATGCCCTTCTGTAACATCGTATAATTGGTCTTGTTCTTCAGCGTGCTGCACTATAGAGTCCACCGAGTTGGTTTGTTTATGCAACATATCTGCCAACAGTCCTTGCACAGTTGTGGCAATGCCATTTGATGCATGTTCCTGCAGGCAAGAGAACAATCTCTGTTAAGCCACAATGTAATGCCGTATTGAATTCCACTTGTTTGACAGAGCAGTACTTGTTATGTTCGCTTGGTTTCCATACCTGGTTAATTTCACCAATCGGCTGTAGACCTCCTTCCAGGATTGCTTGTTTGCCAGCGTGTTCCTGTGTAAGTAATCATTTATTTCCTAGTAAAACCAGGCATGAGGGCATTCTAAAAGATATAGTCAGTACAGTAGTGATGTTTTTTAGGGGAAAGGTGTCAAAGCCTAGGTCCTCCCCAGTTTCTACCACCAGAAACCCATAATGTTACCAACTACTACATGTGCTGAGCAGCAGCTCAACCACAGAAGGAAAATATAGTAACGGCGTTGAATACCGTAATCAGTTAATTGCAAATGTCATTGCTTTCCGATCAATTTTACTGTCATGTTATACACGTGAGAGCAAGTCGCCATTTGTTTCCGATAACTGCGTATTTCTCTTGTGCTAGTATATAATCAACAGAGGAATGCACATTGTGATCAGACGCGTTCAGGCGATACCTTTTCGACGCGCAGCCCTGCTCCTGAGTGGCTCGGTTCTAGAACCCGGTCCGGATAGGTCATCACAACCTACACCAATTTCGTGAAAGTTCATTTCCACCTGTGGTTAGATACAGGTTCATACAGTCCAAGATTTTCGGCGATATGCAAGAAAATCCCCAGGCAAATTTATTGGCGACTATACATACTTGTTCGAAATTGGTTGCAGGAGCAGGCCCCGATGTCTGTTCCCCGAAATTGTCTGCTGCCTGCATCCGTGCATCGGCGGCGGCTCACCGTTTCTGATTTGGGAGGTTTGGCAGCTGATAAAAAAAGAAAAGAAGATGGTAGGTGTCAGCAATTGCTCTCATCAAACATCCGCCGCCGCGCTGGCTGCGCGGGGAAGAGGGAGGAGGAGGGGGCTAGATCCGGAATCTCGAGGGCAGACGAGGAGAGAGGGATTGGAACCTGTGTGTGCCCTGAGCGGCTGCGACGTGCGAGGAGACGACGGGAGAAGAGAACGGCGGCGGACGGGGAGAGAGGAGGCGGTGCGGTGCGGTGCGGCGGCCGGCTGCTGGATAGAGAGAGAATCAGATGGGAAGGAGGGGGGAATAGTTCCAGGTGGAAGGTCGAGTGCGCCCCCCGTGTATGCGGTGAACGTCCACCTATTAGTGCATCTTTAACCCTAGCTTAAAGGCTCGCATCTTTTGAGGAGAAACTAAAACTTTCCAAGTAAACCTCCAATAAGTCTTAACTCCCCAAATATTGTCAAAAAAACTCCCCAAAATTTGAGCAGAAGCAGTCTAAATCGATTTTCTGGGTTTTGAACCTTGAACCTCTTGGTTGCAAGCTTATGCAACTAAGCAGTTCACCCATCAGACCGATCTCATGAAAGAGACTAGGCAATGCATTTATACGTCAACACTCCCCCTCACGTGTGGCTCCGATACCATTTAGAAGTGCATGCTCTAGCCAATGCAACCAAAAGATTGATCTATGAGAGAGGGCTAGACATTATACTCCAACAGATACACCGCATCCCCGTCGACCTACTACTCCACCTTTGCTTTGCCCGCCACCACGAGTTTGTCGATGGCTCAAGATACCTCGTCGCCTCGTTTCCTCATGGACGAAAACCGTCAGAGGAACTGGATGTTGTAGAGCACTCGCGCTCAAGCTTTACGGTGGTGGGTTCTCGGCCACACTGGCAGCCTTTCAAACGTCAGAGTGGAGCTGCGGTGGGCTTCCTCGGCGAACCTTGGGCACAACTTGGACGGGAATCACGCTCGTCAACACGTGCATGCCATCCCCTCAACCCCACTTTCCACTTGCAACCTCGACTCATAACAACGCCAGACGTCACGGCTCTCGCCTCCCTTGCCCGCCAAGTGTCCGAAAAATGTACTACATAGATCATTTTCCCTTTCTTGGTTATATTTCCTATTTTCGCAATCAGATTAATCATTCGGCATTGCAATTGCTAGATGAAGAGGGTGAAGATGACAATTATTTTGAGATGACCATTGACGTGATCATTCGGGAGGGGGTGGGGGTGACCGAGATGAGGATCTCAATTAGGCCTCTTTTATATCAAACATAATAGGGCAGAAGGCCATGCCAAGCTTGTCAAGGATTACTCTGTGCCCAATGCAACATAACCGGAGAGTATTTTCAGCAGCTATTCTGGATGCACCGGGGTCTCTTTTGACGCCATTGCAAGAGTTGTTGAGGGTCATGATCCTTGGTTTTCATTGAGAAGGAATGCAGCTAGATAAAGTAGTGCAAGTCCATTGAAGTGTGTCACGGCTCTTTGACTGACTACCATCGATGACTACATCTATATTGGGGAAGATATAATCCTCAAGACGGTTAGAAGATTCACACAATCCGTGATTGATATCTTCAGGCCGGAGTACTTGAGGGTAGCAAATGATGAAGACACCGAGAGGCTCCTGGGTCACAGCGAAGAACAAGGATGGCTAGGGGTGCTGGTTTTAATTGATTGCATGCATTGGACATGGAAGAATTGCCCCGCGGGATGGAAAAGTCGGTACAAAGGGCATTCAAAAAATTCAGTCATCATTCTCAAGGTAGTTGCATCAAAGGATCAATGGATTTAGCTTTCATACTTTGATGTGGCCCTCATAATGACCTTGATGTCCTTTCGGGATCACCATTGTTCAGATGGCTTGTTGCTGGAGATGCACGGCCTTGCAACTATGGTGTCAATGCCCATGAGTACAAGATTAACTACTACTTTGCCTATGGCATCTATCCCACATGGGCATATTTTTAGGAAGTTAAGTTTTAGGGGTTCGGTTAGCTCCATGTTTGTTTTAATTCCTCATATTTGAGGAGGATTTGGGAGAGTTAAAATTTAGGGGTTCTATTAGAGATGCTCTTAAACAAGTAGTGTGCATTTTGTTTCTTTTTCTTCCCTAACAATCAATTCAACTATTCAAGGGATCATAGCTAGGGTGACGATTGAGTATATGCTCATGTGCAAACTGTAAAATCTGAGTAAAAAAACTACAACATACATGTTTTATATATGGGTGCAAAGCCTAATAAAGAGATCTTGCAGGACAAACATAATCCGATCCTCGGGCTCTCGATCTTGCATCAAATCGCACAGAGTTCTGTTCGGTGTGCATCTAGGGTCGCTCGGTTTGGTCGCGACTGTCCTGGCCTCTGTGAGAGACCATCCGTGGCTGGAGTAGTGGCCAAATCTGACCTTGGGTGATGCCCACCGTTGCATATTCAAATAACCTGATTTATCCTAAATTCCATAAATTTGTAAAGAAAATATAAAAAATTGTAGGCGCATATTCACCCCCTCTAGTCAACATATTTAAAATTTCAAACACAAAATTATGAAAGAAGGATGTTTGCCCTCTGATACGTCTCCAACGTATCTATAATTTTTGATTGTTCCATGTTGTTTTATTATCAATCTTGGATGTCTTATAATCATTTTATATCATTTTTTGGTACTAACCTATTGACATAGTGCCAAGTGCCAGCTGCTGTTTTTTCCATGTTTTTTACATCGCAGGAAATCAATATCAGACGAAGTCCAAATGCCCCGAAACTTTACGGAGATTTTTTATGGGCCAGAAGGAAGATATTGGGCCCTGGTTGCACCTGGGGGGAGTCCCGAGGAGGGGACAACCCACCAGGGCGCGCCAGGAGGCCCAGACACGCCCTGGAGGGTTGTGCCCCCCGGACCGCCTCTTTGCTCTATGAATACCCCAAAAATCCCAGAACCCTAGGGGAGTCGACGAAATATTCATCCAGCCGCCGCAGAGTCCAGAACCACCAGATCCAATCTAGACACCATCTCGGATGGGGTTCACCACCTCCCTCTCCGATGATGCATGAGTAGTTCTTTGTAGACCTACGGGTCCGTAGTTAGTAGCTAGATGGCTTCCTCTTTCTCGCTGAATTCTCAATACAATGGTCTCTTGGAGATCCATATGATGTAACTCTTTTTGCGGTGTGTTTGTTGGGATCTGATGAACTTTGAGTTTATGATCAGTCATATCTTTTTATATATCCATGAAAGTTATTTGAGTTTTTTTTTGATCTCTTATATGCATGATCTCTTATAGCCTCGTATTTCTTCTCCGATATTTGGGTTTTGTTTGGCCAACTTGATGTATTTATCTTGCAATGGGAAGAGGTGCCCGGTAGTGGGTTCGATCTTACGGTGCTTGATCCCAGTGACAGAAAGGGAAACGACACGTATGTATCGTTGCTACTAAGGATAAAACGATGGGGTCTATCTCTACATAGATAGATCTTGTCTACATCATGTCATCGTTCTTATTGCATTACTCCGTTTTTCCATGAACTTAATACACTAGATGCATGCTGGATAGCGGTCGATGTGTGGAGTAATAGTAGTAGATGCAGGCAGGAGTCGGTCTACTAATCTTGGACGTGATGCCTATGTAATGATCATTGCCTGAATATCATCATAATTATTTGAGGTTCTATTAATTGCCCAACAGTAATTTGTTTACCCACCATTTGCTATCGTTCTCGAGAGAGGCCACTAGTGAAATCTACGGCCCCCGGGTCTTCTTTCTCATATATTTGCTTTGCGATCTATTTTATCTGCTCTTTTTATTTGGATCTATTAAACCAAAAATACAAAAATACTTTGCTGCACTTTATTTTATTTGCGATCTATTATTTCAATCTATTACAATTTTCTCTCGTCTCCGTGCCAATTTCTGGCGCCGTTACCCGAAAGGGATTGACAACCCCTTTAACACGTCGGGTTGCGAGTGGCTGTTATTTGTGTGCAGGGGTTGTTTACGTTGTGTTGCTTGGTTCTCCTACTAGTTCGATAACCTTGGTTTCATATCTGAGGGCCACTGTGCTCCATCATCCCTTCCTCTTTAGGGAAATACCGATGTAGCTTCAAGCGACATCAAAAGGAATTTCTGGCGCCGTTGCCGGGGAGGATCTTCAACATAACCAGGTTCCTAATCACAAATCTCATCTCCTCGCATTTTACATTATTTGCCATTTGCCTCTCATTTTCATCTCCCCCATTTCACAAAAAATTGTCATTTCATTCGCTCTCTTTTCCGTTCGCCGTTTTTTTACCGGATCTATTTTTGAGTGCAATCTTGTTGTGTGGTCATCATGACTCAAGAGAACACCAAGTTATGTGATTTCTCAAATACCAACAACAATGATTTTATTGGCACTCCGATTGCTCCTCCCGCCACTAGTGCGGAGTCTTGTGATATTAATACAGCTTTGCTGAATCTTGTTATGAAAGATCAATTTTCCGGTACTCGTAATGAGGATGTCGCGTCCCATCTTAATACCTTCGTGGAATTATGTGATATGCAAAAGAAAAAAGATGTGGACAATGATGTGGTGAAGATGAATTTATTTCCGTTTTCTTTGCGTGATTCTGCAAAAAATTGGTTCTCTTCTTTGCCTCGCAATAGTATCGATTCTTGGAATAAGTGCAAAGATGCTTTTATCACTAACTATTTTTCGCCCGCAAAAATTATTTCCCTTAGAACCCAGATCATGTATTTCAAGCAACCTGAGCATGAGCATGTTGCACAATCTTGGGAAAGGATGAAAATGATGCTAAGGAATTGCCCAACTCATGGTTAAATCTTTGGATGATCATACAAATTTTTTATGCAGGGTTGAATTATGTTTCTCGTAATCTTTTAGATTCCGCCGCGGGTGGTACTTTTGGGTGAAGCCACCAAATTGCTTGATAATATCATGGCAAATTATTCACAATGGAATACCAAATGAGCTCCTACTAGTAAAAAAAAGTTAATTCAGTTGAAGAAATTTCTTCTTTGAGTGATAAAGTTGATGCTCTTATGAAATTGGTTGCTAGTAAAAGTGCTCCTATTGATTTTAATGGTATGCCTTTGTCTACTTTGATTGAGCAAAATAGTGATGCCATAGATGTGAATTTTATCTCTCGCAATAATTTCAATAACAATGCTTATAGAGGTAATTTTAATCCTAGGCCTTTTCCTAGTAATTCCTCTAATAATTATGGTAATTCCTATGGAAATCAATCTTACAATAATAATAGGAACACCTCTGATCTTGAGAATAATATCAAAGAGTTTATCAACACACAAAAGTTTTCAACACTTCCATAGAAGAAAAGTTGAATAAGATTGATGATTTGTCTAGAAGTGTTGATATAATTGCTCTTGATGTTGAAAATCTCAAGTTGAAAATTTTTGTGCCTAAAGTTGATGAATCAATTAAAACTGTTTATGTTTCTATGGATGAAAGTAAGAAAAGAACCGCTATGCTTAGAGCTAAAAGAGAATTTTTAGAAAAAGCGTTCTCTAGTGATTACTTTCGTAAAAGTGATGAAGATCTTAAAATGATTGGTGTTTCTTCCATTGATTCCTTGTTTAGTAAAGTTAAAATTGATGAAAAAGGGACTGGAGAAGAGTCAACTTTAGGTAGAAGGCGTCCCAATATTTCGGAGGGTGAAAATCTTGTTGAGAAAATTGATGAAAGTGGGTTTGGAGAGGTCAAAACTTTAGCTAGTGATGCACCCACTCTTTTGGATTACAAAGACTTTAATTATGATATTTGCTCTTTGATTGATTGTATTTCTTTGTTGCAATCCATGCTAAATTCACCCCATGCTTATGAACAAAATAAAGCTTTTACTAAACATATTGTTGATGCTATGATGAAAGCTTTGGAAAAAAATTGGAATTAGAAGTATCAATTCCTAGAAAATTGCATGATGAATGGGAACCTACTATCAAAGTCAAGATTAAAAATTATGAGTGTTTTGCTTTGTGTGACTTGGGTGCTAGTGTTTCTATAATTCTAAAATCTTTTTGTGATGTGTTTGGTCTTACCAATCTTGAAGAATGTTCCTTGAATTTGCACTTGGCGGATTCTACTATTAAAAAGCCTATGGGAAGAATTAATGATGTTCTTATTCTTGCAAATAGGAATTATGTGCCCATAGATTTTATTGTTCTTGATATTGATTGCAATCCGTCTTGTCCTATTATTCTTGGTAGACCTTTTTACGCACTATCGGTGCCGTGATTGATATGAAAGAAGGCAATATTAAGTTCCAATTTCCTTTGAGGAAGGGTATGGAACACTTTCCTAGAACAAAAATTAGGCCACCATATGAATCAATCATGAGGGAATCTTATGGATCTCGAACCAAAGATGACAAAACTTAGATCCTTGTCTTACGCCTAGCTAAGGGCGTAAACCTATAGCGCTTGTTGGGAGGCAACCCAATGAATAAAATTTATTTTTGCTTTTTGCTTTCTGTTTTTGTGTGTTTGCACAATTATGCCTCTGGTATGATTTTGTTTTTTGTGTTTTAATTAGTATTTGTGCCAAGTAAAGCCTTTAGGATCTTCTTGGGTGATAGTTGTTTGATCTTGCTGAAAAACAGAAACTTATGCAGTCACGAAAACAATTGTTAAAAATCACCAAAACATGATAAAATGACAATTCTTTTTGCAGTAGATCAATATACAAATTACCCTGGTTATCCTAATTTTTCGGAATTTTTGGAGTTACAGAAGTATTCGAAAGTATCAGATTGCTACAGACTGTTCTGTTTTGACAGATTTTGTTTTCTTTGTGTTGTGTGCTTATTTTGATGGCTCTATGGTTTTCTTTGATGAGTTTTTGCCATAGAAAAATTGGAATACAGTAGATATAATACAAAAACAAAATATGAATTGGTTTGATACAGTACTTATAGTAGTGGTTGGCTTTCTTATACTAACGGGTCTCACGAAGATTTTGTTGAGTTTTGTGTGATTGAAGTTTTCAAGTTTTGGGTTATCTTACGATGGATGAAAGAAGGATAGAAGAGCCTAAGCTTGGGGATGCCCCGGCATCCCAAGCTATTATCCAAGAATGAGCAACCAACTAAGCAGGGATGCCCCCGAGTGGCATCCCCTCTTTCTTCTAACGACTATCGGTATTTTACTCGAAGCTATATTTTTATTCGTCACATGATATGTGTTTTGCTTGGAGCGTCTTGTATGATATGAGTCTTTGCTTGTTTTATTTTGTGTTTTAAGTCATCAATCCTTGCTGGACACACTTATTTGAGAGAGACAAAATTATATCATGACTTATTAGAATTGCTCTCTATGCTTCACTTAAATCTTTTATGAGCTAGGACTTGCTCTATTGCTTCACTTATATCTTTTTGAGCACGGTGTGCTTAGTATTTTTGAAGAATGCTCTCTTGCTTCACTTAGATTTATTTGAGAGTTAGTAAAATTTTAAAGAAATCCTCTCTTTCTTCACTTAAATTATTTTGAGAGAAAGAAAAAAATATGCTCTTGATCTTCACTTATACTTGTTTGAGCTTATGAAAAGCAACACATAAAAATTAGTCCCAAAGTGATAGATATCCAAGAAGGATAAGTAAAAAAATGTCATGAAGATCATTGGACAAAATAAACTTGATTCTTAGTAATAGTTTTGAGATATGATGATGAGTAATTATGCTTTAGTAAGAATATTGGTGTTAAGGTTTGTGATTCCCTATTGCATGCACGAAAGTCAATAGTTATGCAATGAAATTATATCCTACTTGTGATGCATTATTCGGTGTTAATTATGCTTAATGCTTGCTTATGAGATTATTCGTTTCTTGGTTGGTCGCTTCTCAATCTTTTTGCTAGCCTTCATTTTGCACCAAGTATGATCTCTACTTGTGCATCCAAAATCCTTTAAACCAGTTTTGCTACATGAGTCCACTATATCTACCTATATGCGGTATTCTTTTGTCGTTCTAAGCAAATTTGTATGTGTCATCTCTAATTTTCAAATAAACTTCTCTTTTGTGTATTTATTTCGCTCGCGGAACGGTAACGGGTGGCTAATATTTTCCATGTTGGATGTGTTATTCCCACGATGAGTGTTTATTCACATGCCATTGCACGAGAGTAAGGCAAAGGTTTTAGGGATGCCCAGTCCCGAAATGCAAAAATGAATTTACTTTATGTTGTCAAATAATAAATTCCTTGGAAAGTGATGGTATGGAGGGCAACCGTGGATACGGCTAGCCATGGAAAGTGAAAGAATGGTGGAAAAAAGAATAAACTTTATTTTCTATTTGGGAACCGCCTATGGCATATCTAGCATGGAAAGTGTTCGTAACTCTAAGTCGTTTTCGTTGGTGGGATGGATACACCTCCCAAAATGTTTTTATCTCTAATTTTTGCTTTGAGTTCTGGCACCTCTACAAATCCCTACTTCCCTCTGCGAAGGGCCTTTCTTTCACTTTATGCAATTTTTATTTTTGAATTTGAGTCTCCATCTTCTCTTATAAAAGCGCCAACTAAAAGGCAATATGATTGTACTTAAGTATTGGGTGTAGCTAATATTCGAGTGTGTTTCATGAATGGATCAATGTTTGAGCATGATGGGCTAGAGATAACTTATTTTAGCATTGATATTTTGAAAGACATGGTTGTTTGTTGATATGCTTGAGTATCTAAATTATTATGTCAAAACTAGACTGTTGCTTTGAATCACATAAAAGTTCAATTGTCCATGCTATAAAGAAAAGAATATGATATGACATGATAAACAGCACTCCAAATCAAAAATTCTGTTTTTATCACTTACCTACTCGAGGACGAGCAGGAGTTAAGCTTGGGGATGCTGATACGTCTCCAACGTATCTATAATTTTTGATTGTTCCATGCTGTTTTATTATCAATCTTGGATGTTTTGTAATCATTTTATAGTCATTTTATATCATTTTTTGGTACTAACCTATTGACTTAGTGCCAAGTGCCAGTTGCTGTTTTTTTACATCGCAGGAAATCAATATCAGACGAAGTCCAAATGCCCTGAAACTTTACGGAGAATTTTTATGGGCCAGAAAGAAGATATTGGGTCCTAGTTGCACCTAGGGGAATCTCGAGGAGGGGACAACCCACCAGGGCGCGCCAGGAGGCCCAGGCGCGCCCTGGTGGGCTGTGCCCACCTTGGGGGCCCCCCGGACCGCCTCTTTGCTCTATAAATACCCCCAAAATCCCAGAACCCTAGGGGAGTTGACGAAATATTCATCCAGTCGTCGCAGAGTCCAGAACCACCAGATCCAATCTAGACACCATCTCGGATGGGGTTCACCACCTCCATTGGTACCTCTCTGATGATGCGCGAGTAGTACTTTGTAGACCTACGGGTCCGTAGTTAGTAGCTAGATGGCTTCCTCTCTCCCGCTGAATTCTCAATACAATGGTCTCTTGGAGATCCATATGATGTAACTCTTTTTGCGGTGTGTTTGTTGGGATCTGATGAACTTTGAGTATATGATCAGTCATATCTTTTTATATATCCATGAAAGTTATTTGAGTTTTTTGGTCTCTTATATGCATGATCTCTTATAGCCTCGTATTTCTTCTCCGATATTTGTGTTTTGTTTGGCCAACTTGATGTATTTATCTTGCAATGGGAAGAGGTGCCCGGTAGTGGGTTCGATCTTACGGTGTTTGGTCCCAGTGACAGAAAGGGAAACGACATGTATGTATCGTTGCTACTAAGGATAAAACGATGGGGTATATCTCTACATAGATAGATCTTGTCTACATCATGTCATCGTTCTTATTGCATTACTCCGTTTTTCCATGAACTTAATACACTAGATGCATGTTGGATAGCGGTCGATGTGTGGAGTAATAGTAGTAGATGCAGGCAGGAGTCGGTCTACTAATCTTGGACGTGATGCCTATGTAATGATCATTGCCTGGATATCGTCATAATTATTTGAGGTTCTATCAATTGCCCAACAGTAATTTGTTTACCCACCGTTTGCTATCTTTCTCGAGAGAGGCCACTAGTGAAATCTACGGCCCCCGGGTCTTCTTTCTCATATATTTGCTTTGCGATCTATTTTATCTGCTCTTTTTATTTAGATCTATTAAACCAAAAATACAAAAATATTTTGCTGCACTTTATTTTATTTGTGATCTATTATTTCAACCTATTACAATTTTCTCCCGTCTCCGTGCCAATTTCTGGCGTCGTTACCCGAAAGGGATTGACAACCCCTTTAACACGTGGGTTGCGAGTGGCTGTTATTTGTGTGCAGAAGCTGTTTACGTTATGTTGCTTGGTTCTCCTACTGGTTCGATAACCTTGGTTTCATATGGGAAATACCTACCGCCGCTGTGCTGCATCATCCCTTCCTTTTTGGGGAAATACCGACGTAGCTTCAAGCGACATCATCCTCCAACATGTGAATTAAAAAGAAGTGTCTTATTCTCTGGACTGGCTCTGGCATGATGCTTGCTTACATGTTCAATACCCACATCCACTAGTAGAAAAGGGGGCTTTTGTCCCGGTTGGTAAGGGCCTTTAGTCCCGGTTTTTGAACCGGGACTAAAGGGTCGTTACTAATGCCTCCCCCTAAAGGCCGCGGCCACGTGGAGCTCCACCTTTAGTCCCGGTTGGTGTTACCAACCGGGACTAAAGGAAATTTTATGGTTTTTTTTTTGAAATTTTTTTTTGCGAATTTTATTTTAACTTTTTTTTTTATTTTCAAATTTCTAAATTATTTTAACCTCTAATCTCTAATCACCACCCCTCATCACTGCTCAATTTATCCTCTAATCTCTAATCACCCCTCGTCATTCCAAATCATCTAACTTCCCGGACGGTCACCCATCCTCTCACTACTCCAGCCTAAGCACGCTTAACTTCCGGGTTCTATTCTCCCTCGTTTCCAAGTCTGCACTTGTTGTTTTCCTGACAATAGTAAGATGTCAATTCTATTAACCCTCAGGAATTTAGCTTGAGCATGAAGTGACACATTTCACTGTTTGAGTTTGAAACTATTGTTTTAAAAAAACAATAATTATTTAGTAACACTAATATTTCTGGAATAATTAGTTTGACCATTGTTTGACCACAGTTTGACCAGATTTGACCAAAATTCAAAAAAACTGAAATAATTATTTAATAACACTAATATTCTAGAATAATTAGTTTGACCATTGTTTGACCACAATTTGAAATTTTTTGAATTTTTTTGCCTCTCTAGATCTTAAAAGCCCCGTAACTTTTTTCTGTTAGGTTTTTGAGGATTTTGAAAATGATGTAACTTTTCGAGTAGATGATTTTTCATATAAAAAACTTTTTCATCCGAGTTCGTATGCAAAAGTTATGCCCATTTTAAGAAATTCCAGAGAGATTTTGCAAATAAAGTCGAAATTCATATTTGTTAATTTTCCCAACAACTAGACCACATATCACATGGGAAACTTATTTTATTTTAATTTTTTGACATTTCCATCATTTTCTTTTATTTTTTCTAAAACTGAAAAGGCGGTCCACTGGGGGGGGGTAGAGTTTGAAAATGGGCCCTTTAGTACCGGTTCGTGCCATGAACCGGTACTAATGCCTCAAAGCCCATTAGTACCGGTTGGTGCCACCAACCGGTACTAATGGGCATCGCACCCTTTAGTCCCGGTTCGTGGCACCAACCGGGACTAAAGGGCCCAGGTGAACCGGGACTAATGCCTTAGCCGCACGAACCGGGACCAATGTTCACATTAGTCCCGGTTCGTGACTGAACCGGGACTAATGTGAATATTGCCCTGTGACGAAAGCCCTATTTTGTACTAGTGATCTCTTCAATTATGCAAAAGACACTAACATGATAGTTCCCTTTGTCTTGCAAAATGAATTCTTGGATGATCTATTTCATTTACATCGCACAAATAATTTATTTAGATGTAATATCTTTGTTTTCATATTTCTACTTCTGAAGAAAAGAATTCATTGGGTACCTAGAGCTACATTTGGGGCAATGGTAGGTGTCGGTGCATAATACTAGCGTAACCTCGGTAGATCATCTAGCCTTAGGCCTTGCTTACATTTGTGACAAGGCCTAGGATTTACATGAGTCCGGATCGGTTACGGGCGGGTGGAGATCCTTTGAGATCTCCAGGATAGCATTACTTGATCGCCTAGTAGATATCCACATCCTAAGAAGACCGCCACCGAAAAGAGGGCCTAGGCCGCATCGTGCGTTGATGGGCTAATGGCCGGCCCACCAGGCTGACTTTTGATTCGCTTATGTACCTATCTATGCATGGCACCGTCCATAGGTTTTCAACGGTGAAGTCCAAGCATAAGTTTTTTCTGGTTGTTGCTTCATGATCGATTGAAGATCAGGAATTTATTAGCTAGAAATAATTTGATCTTGTAGTCATACAATCGTAAACCTCACCTCTACCTATTAGTTAGGTAGAACTGCACGCACGAGTCAGTTCACCCAAAAGCTCAAGCTCCCCCTCACGTGTGGCTCACTTAGGTCTAAACGTGGACCGAAAGTGGATTGCAATTTAACTGTGCCAGCCGGGTTGCTTCGATACCATGTAGAGCTGCACGCATCAACCAGTTCACCCAAAAGCTCAAGCTGGTGGACAAATGTAGGTGACTGAAACTTCTTTTGGTATAAGCCAACTCCCCTTCCTCCCTTTCGTCTTCCTCATTGTGTCAGAGACACTATCCAACACAGGCCTAACCCACGGTCGGCGGTGTTACCGCACACGCCTCGACCTTTTCAATTCGCCTCCTGCATCACTCTATTGCTTCCCCGGTCATCCTAAGCCTCATCCTTCTCCAGCGCAGGTGATCGGACCCCGTCCTGCACCCGCACCCGTGAATCTTCTTCCTCTTCATTGCTAGTGACATCGCGACATCTCTGTCTCCGGCTAGTAGCGGCGCCCCTGTCTCGACCTTTGAACTCCATGTCACCTCGTCTTCTTCTCCTAGGAAAATGGACCTATACCCCCAGCCATTTTCAGGCCTACGAATAACAAATGCGACATTTATTTCTTTGCTTTTGGAAGAGTTGCCGCAAGATAAAGATAAGATGGTCTAAGAAAATGACATAAACAAAGTGTTAGTTTGCCACATTGTGGTATTAGACTTTTTTTCTTTGCAATTGTAATACTAGAGTATTAATAAAAATTTATAACATATCAAAGTCCTAGCAAGTTACTAGTCTAGTAGTCTAATAAATGACTAACCATGCGTAAACATTCCCCATTTTCACCTAGGGGCTAGCCCTAGCCCTAGCGCCGTCGCCTTTCCACGGTGCACCCAGCCAGCCTCCCCTCCTCGGTTCCTCCCTCACGTGTGGCTCACTCAGGTCTAAACGTGGACCGAAAGTGGATTGCAATTTAACTATGCCAGCCGGGATGCTTCGATACCATGTAGAGCTACACGCATCAGCCAGTTCACCCAAAAGCTCAAGCTGATGGACAAAGGTGGATTATGCATTTATACGTCAACAAGTTCGAGCATAGTTCCACCTATGCTCAACTCGTTTTTTTGTATGTAGGTGACTGAAACTTATTTTGGTATAAGCCAACTCCCCTTCCTCCCTTTCGTCTTCCTCATTGTGCCAGAGACACCCTCCAACACAGGCCTAACCGCCGGCCCACGGTCGGCGGTGTTACCGCACACGCCTCGACCTTTTCAAGTCGCCTCCTGCATCACTTTGTTGCTTCCCCGGTCATCCTAAGCCTCATCCTTGTCTGGCGCAGGTGATCGGACCCCGTCTTGCACCCGCACCCGTGAATCTTCTTCCTCTTCATTTCCAGTGACATCGCGACATCTCTGTCTCCGGCTAGTAGCGTCGCCCCTGTCTCGACCTTTGAACTCCATGCCGCCTCGTCTTCTTCTCCTAGGAAAATGGACCTATACCCCCAGCCATTTTGAGGCCTATGAATAGCAAATGCGACATTTATTTCTTTGCTTTTGGAAGAGTTGCCGCAAGAGAAAGATAAGACGGGCTAAGAAAATGACATAAACAAAGTGTTAGCTTGCCATATTGTGGTATTAGACTCATTTTTCCTCGCAATTGTAATATAGAGAGTATTTATAAAAATTTACAACATATCAAAGTCCTACTCCCTCCTTTCCGGTTTATAGGGCTCAATTCAAAAATCTCACCAACCAAGGTAGATGATGAGTGGTGGAATACTTTTTGTAATTTGCAAAAGCACCCAATTAATGCTCTTGTTTTCCTCAAAAATTTATGTTTATTATTGTATTAATTGTAATGCATGCATGCATAAAGTACATGCATTGGTCAATTTTCTCTTAATACTTGCACGCAATTATTTAATGCATCTTGAAATCTAACTTTGTCACTAGTAGAAAACTGGGCTTTGGTCACAGGGCAATATTCACATTAGTCCCGGTTCAGTCACGAACCGGGACTAATGTGAGCATTGGTCCCGGTTCGTGCGGCCAGGGGCCTGCTGGGCCTCGTGGGGGCATTGGTCCCGGTTGGTGGGACAAACCGGACCAATGGGCCACGCTCCTGGCCCACCACCCTTTAGTCCCGGTTCATACCACAAACCGGGACTAAAGGGCTGGTCCTAGTTGCGGCCAGTGTTTAGTCCCACCTCGTCAACCGAAGGGCGCTCACACCAGTTTATAAGCCCTTCCCTCTATGCCTTGTTGAGCTTCTCTTAAAGTGAAAATAGATGCCCTTATACAGGGAATTTCACCTAAATTCACAGTAAATTTCATAGAAATTTACTATGAATTTAGGTTTAATTTTCTCTATAAGTGCATCTATGTTCATTTTTTATATTTATAAAATAAATAAACCTTAATAAAATAAATAAAACTAAATAAACCTTAATAAAATAAAATAAACTATAGTAACTACAATAAATAAACCTTAATAAATTAAGTAAAAATAGCAGTAGTAAAATAAATAAAAATAGCAGCAGTAAAATAAATAAAAATAAAATAATTAAAGTAAAATACATAAGTAATTAGAAATAAATAAATAAGTTTTTTGTTGTAAGTAGAAACAAAACAAAACAAATAAAGCAAAAGAGAAAAAAAAACAGAGGAAAAAATTATGCCACCTAGTGGGCCACCACGGCCTGAATACGACTAGAAACCCTTACATGGGCCAGGATTCAGGCCCGCAGAAGGCCCAGTAGGCCCTCAGGCAAATAGTGACAGAATAGGCCCGTAAGCCTGCATTTGAGAGGAGCTCGAAGTGGTCAGCGCAGCTGCGCTTATAAACCACTGTCGAAGCCTCTCGGCTAGCGAGGTGGGAATAAACATCCCACCGCACCGCGCCAGTTCCAGCACAAGGCCTTTGGTCCCGGTTGGTGCCACCAACCGGGACTAAAGGGGGCATTGGTCCCGGTTCATGGCACCAACCGGGACCAAAGGCCTTTAGTCCCTGTTGGTGCCACGAACCGGGACCACTGAGTTCCCTATATATACCCCATCGCCACAGCAGAGCACTCCACAGTGCTCTGTTTTTTCTGGCCGGCGAGGGAAGGGCATTTGGGTGCTCTAGCTCACCTCCTATGCACATGAGGTGTTCGATAAAATGTCTGAGCCACACTAGTTAATCTTTGTCCTCTCGAAACTCGACCTCCGAGCTCCATTTTCCCCGAGATTTGTCTAGGTTTAGCGGTCCGTCACGTCCCGTCCCCGTCTTCACCGCCGTCGATCGCCCGCGCCGATCTCGTCGCCAGCACCACCGTGGTGAGCCTCTTGTTCTTATCTTCTTTCTGAAAGGAAAAAATTCTTACTTTAGATAGTTACTTGTCTAATTTTGTTACTTTTATTATTCCTTCTTATTACATAGTGCGATGGTTTTGGTATCCGCCCCCGTCGGCCCTCGTCCTGTCTATGATTCGGATGTGGTATATATTATATTTTTATAACTATTTGGTTCATTTATTGTTTATGACAAATATACCGACCAACATGACATAGATTTTATTTATCTAGGAGGTGGTTGAACCGGAAATTCTAACCGACCCTATTGTCGAGAGGTTAAATTTAGTTGAAGAAGAAAACAATTATTTGAAGGAAAAAAAAAATTGAGGAGGAGAAGATGATATTGGAGTTGCATGTTGCGGATGTCGTCGATGATCACAAGATCAAGATGGATGCAATGCGCTTGAAGATTAGAAAGATTAGAAAATATGCCATTCATACCGAGGCTTGGTATCATTATGCCGTTGGATCAATTGTTACCTTGGTTGCGATTATGATCGCATTTGTTTTCGCATTGAAATGTTTTACATAGTTTCAATGTATGGTTTAATTAATTAGATGCTCTGGAGAGCTATATATATGTTGTTAGATGAGAACTATGTATGTACTTTGGTTTTAGTGTGATGATGAACTTCTATTAATTTGGTCACTTAATTATCTATTCATGATGTTCTGTAATGGTTTTTGACACACTTAATTACATATAATGCACGCAGATGAACCGGCAATGGATGTACGGTGACAGACACACCTCCGAGTACATTAAGGGCGTGCATGATTTTCTCGAAGTGGCTGAGGCAAACAAGCAGAATGGTTTTATGTGTTGTCCATGCCCTATATGTGGGAATACGAAGTCTTTGACCGGAAAATCCTTCACACCCACCTGCTTTACAAGGGTTTCATGCCACACTATAATGTTTGGACGAGGCACGGAGAAATAGGGGTTATGATGGAAGACGGCGAAGAAGAAGAGGACGATGACAACTATGTGCTCCCTGAATACGGTGATGCTGCAACGGGGGAAGCTGCTGAAGATCAAGAGGAACCAGACGATGTGCCCAATGATGCTGCAAGGGGGAAGCTGCTGAAGATCAAGAGGAACCAGTGCCCGATGATGATGATCTCCGCCGGGTCATAGTCGATGCAAGGACGCAATGCGAAAGTCAAAAGGAGAAGCTGAAGTTCGATCGCATGTTAGAGGATCACAAAAAAGGGTTGTACCCCAATTGCGAAGATGGCAACACAAAGCTCGGTACCGTACTGGAATTGCTGCAGTGGAAGGCAGAGAATGCTGTGCCTGACAAAGGATTTGAGAAGCTATTGAAAATATTGAAGAAGAAGCTTCCAAAGGATAACGAATTGCCCAACAGTACATACGCAGCAAAGAAGGTCGTATGCCCTCTAGGATTGGAGGTGCAGAAGATACATGCATGCCCTAATGACTGTATCCTCTACCGCGGTGCGTACAAGGATCTAAACGCATGCCCGGTATGCGGTGCATTGAGGTATAAGATCAGACGAGATGACCCTGGTGATGTTGACGGCGAGCCCCCCAGGAAGAGGGTTCCTGCGAAGGTGATGTGGTATGCTCCTATAATACCACGGTTGAAACGTCTGTTCAGAAACGAAGAGCATGCCAAGTTGATGCGATGGCACAGTGAGGACCGTAAGAAAGACGGGAAGTTGAGAGCACCTGCTGATGGGTCGCAGTGGAGAAAAATCGAGAGAAAGTACTGGGCTGAGTTTGCAGCTGACCCAAGGAACGTATGGTTTGGTTTAAGCGCGGATGGCATTAATCCTTTCGGGGAGCAGAGCAGCAATCACAGCACCTGGCCCGTGACTCTATGTATGTATAACCTTCCTCCTTGGATGTGCATGAAGCGGAAGTTCATTATGATGCGAGTTCTCATCCAAGGCCCTAAGCAACCCGGCAACGACATTGATGTGTACCTAAGGCCATTAGTTGAAGAACTTTTACAGCTGTGGAATGGAAACGGTGTACGTATGTGGGATGAGCACAAACAGGAGGAATTTAACCTGCACGCGTTGCTATTTGTAACCATCAACGATTGACCCGCTCTCAGTAACCTTTCAGGACAGACAAACAAGGGATACCACGCATGCACGCACTGTTTAGATGACACTGAAAGTATATACCTGGACAAAAGCAGGAAGAATGTGTACCTGGGCCATCGTCGATTTCTTCCGACCAACCATCAATGTCGAAAGAAAGGCAAGCATTTCAAAGGCGAGGCAGATCACCGGAAGAAGCCCGCCATGCATACCGGTGATCACGTACTTGCTGTGGTCAATGATTTACACGTAATCTTTGGAAAGGGTCCCGGCGGACTAGCTGTTCCGAATGACGCTGAGGGACACGCACCCATGTGGAAGAAGAAATCTATATTTTGGGACCTACCCTACTGGAAAGAGCTAGAGGTCCGCTCTTCAATCGACGTGATGCACGTGACGAAGAACCTTTGCGTGAACCTGCTAGGCTTCTTGGGCGTGTATGGGAAGACAAAAGATACACCTGAGGCACGGGAGGACCTGCAACGTTTGCACGAGAAAGACGGCATGCCTCCGAAGCAGTATGAAGGTCCTGCCAGCTACGCTCTTACGAAAGAAGAGAAAGAAATCTTCTTTGAATGCCTGCTCAGTATGAAGGTCCCAACTGGCTTCTCGTCGAATATAAAGGGAATAATAAATATGCCAGAGAAAAAGTTCCAGAACCTAAAGTCTCATGACTGCCACGTGATTATGACGCAACTGCTTCCGGTTGCATTGAGGGGGCTTCTACCGGAAAACGTCCGATTAGCCATTATGAAGCTATGTGCATTCCTCAATGCAATCTCTCAGAAGGTGATCGATCCAGAAATCATACCAAGGCTAAGGAGTGATGTGGCGCAATGTCTTGTCAGTTTCGAGCTGGTGTTCCCACCATCCTTCTTCAATATCATGACGCACGTCCTAGTTCATCTAGTCGACGAGATTGTCATTCTAGGGCCCGTATTTCTACACAATATGTTCCCCTTTGAGAGGTTCATGGGAGTCCTAAAGAAATATGTCTGTAACCGCGCTAGGCCAGAAGGAAGCATCTCCATGGGCAATCAAACAGAGGATGTCATTGGGTTTTGTGTTGACTTCATTCCTGGCCTTAAGAAGATAGGTCTCCCTAAATCGCGGTATGAGGGGAGACTGACTGGAAAAGGCACGCTTGGAGGGGGGACTCAATAATATGCAGGGACGGATATTCTTGGTCTCAAGCACACTACACAGTTCTACAGAACTCTACCTTGGTGACCCCGTATGTCGATGAACACAAGAACAGTCTGCGCTCCAAACACCCGGAGCAGTGTGACGACTGGATTACATGTGAACACATCAGGACTTTCAGCAGTTGGTTGGAAACACGTCTCAGAGGTGACACCACTGTTTGTGATGAGTTGTACTCGTTATCTAGGGGACCATCTTCGACTGTATTGACTTACAAAGGATACGAGATAAATGGGAATACATTTTACATGATCGCCCAAGATCAAAAGAGCACCAACCAAAACAGCGGTGTCCGCTTTGATGCAGCAACCGAGAGGGGAAAGGACACATATTATGGTTACATAATGGACATATGGGAACTTGACTACGGACATGATTTTAAGGTCCCTTTGTTTAAGTGCAAATGGGTCAATCTGTCAGGAGGCGGGGTACAGGTAGACCCATAGTACGGAATGACAACAGTGGATCTGAACAATCTTGGGTACACTGACGAACCGTTCGTCCTAGCCAATGATGTGGCACAGGTTATCTATGTGAAGGACATGTCTACCAGACCGAGGAAAAGAAAAGATAAGGAAGCGAATACATCATACGATGAGCCAAAGCGCCACATAGTTCTTTCAGGAAAAAGGGACATTGTGGGAGTGGAGGGCAAGACAGACATGTCTAAAGATTATGAAAAGTTTCATGAAATTCCTCCCTTCAAAGTCAAGGCTGACCCAAGCATCCTGGTAACGATGAACATTATCCATGGTTACGGCGCAATAAGCAAATGGCACAAGCGAAGAAAAAGTGAAGACTTTCTCCCGCAACTATTATGATGATACCATGCCAACTTTGTAATAGACGAGTATGATACCATTGTCCGTTTTGTACAAGAAGTGCATCTAGTGTCTGCCGCAACCCTCTCAACTTTCTTGCACATGCTATGTGGATGGAATGATGATACCATGCCAACTTTCAACCTTTTCAGAGTTCATTTGAAATGCTTTTCAATTTTAGGGTCTTATAGCTCAAAATAATTAGTAAATGCATGAAAAATAACAGGCCAAAAATTAAAAATTATGCCACCTACTGGGCCACCACGGCCAGAATACGATTAGAAACCCAGTAGGCCCACAGGCATGTACAGAGAGGTTAGGCCCGTAAGCCTGCTTTAGAGAGGAGCTCGACAGCTTAGGCGCACCGCACCTTATAAACAGGTGCGGCTCTCTCTTAGCTAGCGAGGTGGGACTAAACTCACCACCACGCCGCTGTGCAAGGCCATTGGTCCCGGTTGGTGGCACGAACCGGGACCAATTCCACCCTTTGGTCCCTGTTGGTGCCACGAACCGGTACTAATGAGGCTGTGGCCCCACGAGCACCTTTAGTACCTGTTCGTGGCCCGAACCGGTACTAGAGTTTCTTACTAAGCAGTTTTTTAGTCCCACCTCGCTAGCTGAGAGGCACTAGGAGCGGTTTATAAGCCCTGAGTGCAGAGACGATGAAGAAGAGGCGCAATGCTCACGTTGCTTAGCTTCAAGCCTTGAGGAATAAGGTAGACTGCATCGAGCTATGTGCAGTGCAGTCTACACTATTCCGAAAGGCTTGAAGCAAATCAACGAGCATTGCGCCTCTTTTTTATTTTTAATAACTTATTACAACTCCGGACTTCTTGTGTTCCGACAAAATAAAATAAACTTTAATAAAATTTATGAAACTAAAATTAACAAATTATTTTCTGTTCAAAACATTATAAGAAACCTCTATTATTATTGAAACTAAAATCATATAAAATTGATGCAACTAAAATTATCGAAGTATTTTCTGTTCAAAATCATTAAAAGCAAAAAGAATTTTCATAAAGAACTTTTTTTGATAGAAACTTTAATAGCAAAAAGAATTATCATAAAGTAAAATAAATAAGTAATTAGAAACAAAATAAAATAAAATAAATAAGTTTTTGTTGTAAGTAGAAACAAAACAAAATAAATATAGCAAAAAAGAAAACAAAAAAACTAAATACAGCAAAAAGAATTTTCATAAAGAACTAATGGCACTAATAGAAAGTTTATATTTTTTCTAAAACTAATGGCACTAACAGACAGTTTATAATTTTGCTGACCTAAAAGCAAAAAGAATTAAAAAAAGAAAAAAAAAGAAAATAAATAATGCAAAAAACAAACAAAAAAACTATTTTTATACTAAAGTTAATTACAAACTTGTGATTCACACAAATTTCAAAGAATTCAAATTTTAACAATTCAAATTTGAAAACTAATGGCACTAATAGAAAGTTTATATTTTTTCTAAAACTAATGGCACTAACAGAAAGTTTATAATTTTGCTGACCTAAAAGCAAAAGAATTAAAAAATAAAGCAAAAAACAAAAGAAAATAAATAATGCAAAAAAACAAAACAAAAAAACTGAAAAAAAACTATTTTTATAGTAAAGTTAATCACAAACTTGTGATTCACACAAATTTCATAGAATTCAAATTTTAACTATTTAAATTTGAAAACTAATGGCACTAACAGAAAGTTTATAAATTTTCTGACCTAAAAGCACAAAGAATTAAAAAATAAAGCAAAAAACAAAAGAAAATAAATAATGCAAAAAACAGAACCAAAAAACTGGAATTTTTTTTGAAAAAACTGCTACCTATTGGGCCACCACGGCCTGAATACGACTAGAAACCCAACCTGGGCCAGGATTCAGGCCCGCAGAAGGCCCAATAGGCCCACAGACAGCACAGTGTGACATTAGGCACGTAAGCCTGCATTTGAGAGGAGCTCGAGAGGGCAGCCGCAGTGGGGCTTATAAACCACTCCGAGCCCCTCTCAACTAGCGAGGTGGGACTAAACTTTTGGCCGCGGGCAGCGCAAGGCCTTTGGTCCCGGTTGGTGGCACCAACCGGGACTAAAGGGGGCATTGGTACCGGTTCGTGGCACCAACCGGGACCAATGCCCCCCCTTTAGTCCCGGTTGGTGCCACCAACCGGGACCAAAGGCCGCCGCTTCCCGTCCTTTGCGCTGCTGAAAAGGGACCTTTGGTCCCGGTTCGTGGCACCAACCGGGACTAAAGGTGGGCATTGGTCCCGGTTGGTGCCACGAACCGGGACCAATGCTCTGAGTATATAAGAAAACACTTAGCGTTTTTCAGATTCATCTCTGCAGTTGCCCCGCCCCGACGACGCCGCCAGGCTGCCCGAGCTCGCCCCGTCGACGCCGTCGCCGCCCTCTGCCTCGTCGACGCAGCCGCCCCTGCCCCGACCACGCCGTGGGCCCTCGCCGTGCCTCTGCCTCGCCCTGCCCTGATCGACCACGCCGCCGTCGCCGCCCTCTACCCCGACGCGCGCCGTGCCTCTGCCCCTGCCCCGACCACGCCGCACCTCTCCTTTGGTCAGGCCGGCGCCGCCCCCTGCCTCCCTATTTTTTTCACATATATATGATGTTTTTTTCCAGATTATATGTATATGTGTGAGTATATGTATGTGTGTATATCTGATTATATGTCCTCTTTTCAGATTTTTTGTTTTTCTGCATTTTTATAAAAATGTATATATGTATGTATGTTCTCTGTGTATATATATGTTCATGTATGCAAAACATAGATTTTTAGAAAAGTTTTATCTATATATGTTCTCTGATTTAGTCCATTTTAGGTTAGTTTCATTTTTAGAAAAGTTTTATATATTTAGGAAAAGAAGGAAGAGAAGGAACAAGGAAGAAGAAGAAAAAGTTTTATATATATGCAAAAGTTACATTTTTAGAAAAGTTTTATATATCTAGCTAGGAAGAAAAGGAAGAAGAAGAAGAAGAAAAAGAAGGATAGGAAAAAAGAAAATAAGAAGAGGAAGAAAGGAGAAGAAGAGGAGAAATAAACAAGAAGAGGAAAAAAGAAGAAAAAGAAGAGGAGAAGAAGAAAGGAATAGAGGAGAAGAAGAAAAAAATAGATAAATATATCTATTTTTTTCTTCTTCTCCTCTATTCCTTTCTTCTTCTCCTCTTCTTTTTCTTCTTCGTCTTCTTATTTTTTATCGGGTATGTCGTTGTCGATATACCCCCTCCCGATAACTTCAACACGAGGGGGGGTCGATATACCCCCTCCCCGCCGATAATATTATTTTCCCATGTACGTATGTCGTCGTTGTCGATATAACCCCCTCCCGATAACTTCAACACGTGGGGGGGGGTCGATATACCCCCTCCCCGATAACATTATTTTCCCATGTATGTATGTCGTCGTTGTCGATATATATAACTCCCTCCAAATAACTTCGACATGATGGGCGGTCGATATTTATACCCCCTCTCGACCGTGATAACTTATACCACGGGAGCACCCCCCGGCCCTCTCGCTCGACCAAAACTCTCGAGGACACCCAAACCCTAGAAAAAAACGATGTCGGTCGCCTACCCCCTCCCGCCGCACCCCTACCCATGAAGCGTTGCCTAGGCCACCCCAAACCCGGAATAAGCTAGGTCTACGTTTGCACTAATATATCCACCTGCTGTCATGTTTGTGTAATAATTGCCATGTTGTAATATTTGCAGAAACAATGGAGCACGGACGAGATGAGCAAGCAGAAGAGGTGTTGGGGGACATAATCTTAGCCGGAGGTGATATCTTGTCGTATCTTAACGACAATGATGGTCTGGAAGAACAGGGTGAAGAAGCAGGCTACGGTGATCGAAGAGTGGAGGAGGAAAGACATGATTATGATGGCTCCGGTGACCCAATGTTGGTGCAAGAAGGAGCCCGTGGTGACGTCTCCGGTGACCGAACAGAGTCCGGCCAGGTAAATATATTAGTTAAGCCTGTGCTGACTAGCTAATTGATGCATTCATTGTTTTGGTATGTACACATATTAATTAACGCTCGTCTTTCTTCTTTTTTCTAGCCCTCCGGATCGAGCACAACTGCGGTAAAGAGACGAGGCCCGAAGAGAAAGTTGCGCTCGGATGAAAGGTTTGAGATCACAGCAATCGCGCGCGACGGCCAACCGATTGAACCCATCCGGACAAAAGATGCATTTGCTGCTCAGTGCGGGGTTCTAGTTAGGGACAAGATCCCGATCAGCATCCACCAATGGTATAAGCCTAAGAAGGAAGACCCTGAGGTGTCTTATGTCAATGATATGCAGAAAGATGATCTTTGGACAGAGCTGAAGGCAAATTTCACCCTACCGCCAGAGGAGGATCCGGAGAAGCCAGTTATAGAGCAATTAATCAAGTCTCATGCTCTTAAGAAGATGGCAGACCTATTCAGGAGGTGGAAGAATGAGCTGAAAACGTTTGTCGACAAAGAAGAGACACCTGAATTCATCGGCCGGTATGAGAAGATCAGAGATCACTGGCCCGCATTTGTGGCCCACAAGACATCGGAAAAGAGTAAGAAGATGTCAGCGACAAACAAGAAGAATGCTGCGAAGAAGAAGCTTCACCATCGCACGGGGTCAGGTGGCTACCTCAAAGCCCGACCTAAGTGGGCCAAGGCTGAGAATGATCTGCTTGAAAAAGGGATCGAACCACAGATAATGAACTGGACAGACCGTTGCCGGACTTGGTTCTTCGGGGCTGGCGGAACCTTGGACCCTGTATCAGGGAGGTGCGTTTGGACGAACGAGCTTTTGAGAATACCAGTCAAGAAGATTCAGCAATATATCGATGCAGCGCGGGAAGGGGCGTTCGTTCCAGACCGAGAGAACGACGAGCTCACAATGGCCCTCGGGAATGCTGAGCACCCTGGACGGACACGAGGCACGCCAGGCTCCGTTCCGTGGAAGGCTGGTTTTCCGGACGCGGGCGGTTACAAAAACCAGGAGAGGAGGAAAAAAGTGGAGCAGATCCAAATTCAGAAGCTGCACGAAAGGGTTCAAGCGCTAGAGGAACGAGACGGCAATCGACATGCCGAAACTGCCCCCGAAGCTACACCGCCATCTCAGCGGAGAAGCAGCGTGGATTCCACCGAGCTGCTTCAGCTGGAGCATGCGGCTCCTGCTAGCTACCCCGTGGATGCTATCACGGAGTCTCAACATTGCCACCTTATGGCGGAATGGCAGAACTTCAAAGTCAAGGCGGTTGTTGGCTCTGTTTTACCTCCTGAACCCGGCGCAACCTACCACTGCCGGCCGATTCCAGAAGGATATGCTAGGGTGATGGTGGATGAAATAACGGAGGGATTTGAGGAGCTCCAGCTTGACCACCCTACCGGTGAAGGGGAGACTCGGCTGGGTTCTGCTCTGAAGACTCCATGCCTATGGCGGAAGGAGCTCATCAAGCTTCCGAACTGGACGGCTCCGGCGAGTAAGGGCACTCCGCCTCCTCCTCCGCCTCCTCCTCCGGCGAGTGATCAGGGCACTCAGCCTCCTTCTCCGGCGCGTGACGGCACTCCGCCTCCTTCTTCGCCAGCGCCGGCGCGCCAGAGCAGCCAGCCTCCTCCTTCTTCACCTCATCAGCAAGGGCGGAAGAGACCCACCGCCGCTGCGGCTGCTCCGGCGCGTCGTAGTCCTTCTCCTCCGCCTCGTAAGCAAGGAAAGAAGACAGCCGCAGCCGCTCCGTCTGCTCTGCCGGCGTCTAGCAGTACAGCTGCCAGAGGCGGGAGGCAATACAGATTCGGTCCTTCTCTGAAGACTCCAGAGAAGTTACCATACGAGAGGACCGAGGAGGAGAACGCAAAGATCGTGCGAGCCAAAGTGAAGAACTTCTTTGAAGGGGTGAAAGCAAAGAAACATCCACCTCCGGAGGAGAAGGTAGATCCGGTGAAAGCAAAGCGCACTCTGGCTGCCCTGACAAAACCACCAACGTCTCCGCCGAGAGGCAACTATGAGCGCATTCTTGCAAAGACATATGCCGAAGCGGAGCGGTCGGGAAGTACTGTCAGTGATAAAAGGTTAAAAGAACGACGAGCTGGGAAAAAAATTGCCCAGCTCGGCGAACAAGCGAACCAATCGTGCCCCCCGCTCAAGGTGTCAAAAGACATCGTCGCTAATGATCCAAGTATGGTGCCCGGTTATAGCAATCTTGGAGATTACCTGCCCGACGATGTACATTATTATGAAATCATGGAGGTGGACGAACACAAATACCATTACGGGAAGCCTCTCGTCAAAGATGAAAGATCTCTATCAACGATGATGCGAAGACTACATGATTGGTACATGAAAACCTGCAGAGAGTCTGATGGGATGGATACTTTGACGCTGAGAGTTAAACCGGAGCATGACCTCGTTGGAATTGATCTGCTGAATGTTCCATTTGAGGATTTCTTCCAGTTTTACAATCAAAAGGCCCTCGATAAAACAACGATCACTTGCTACTGTCTGTAAGTAGTACTACTTCTGTCATTAAGTCTCTCTATATAGGTCAGCTCTTTCATTGCATGTATTTATACTTATCCTCACTATATTATGCAGATTGAAGATCGCCGAATTGAAGAAAAAACAAATCGGTGATATTGGGTTCATTAACACAAATCTCATAGATGCATATACGGTTGAAAAACATCCCAAAGAAGCCGAGGCCAACTTGCTACAATCGTTGTTATTAAATCAAAACAAAGATATAATACTCTTTCCTTACAACTTCAAGTGAGTGTTACTGTCTTGTGCATATTCGGTTTCCCTTATTAGTCCAGGTTATGGTAATGTAATTGATGACTTATGCATGCATGCGCAGCTTCCACTATATTCTCCTAGAGATTAAGCTTGAGCAGGGAGTAGTAACCGTCTTAGACTCGAGACGAAAAGATCCCCAGGACTATGCGAACATGACTCAAATGCTCGAGAAGTAAGTTAAATCGATCATTATCCATCATATCAGCAACTTTGTTCATTTCCTGATATCAAGTAATTGTTTTCTTTGTCTGGCAGGGTTTGGAGAAAATTCACCTCAAAAGCTCCGGGACTGCCGAAGAAGCTGCAATTTAATCACCCGAAAGTAAGTACTATAGTAGCATGTTCTGCGCATCTCCTAGTGATTCAAGCGCTAGTTTCATCAATACCATTTAGCATGCTTGCTTATCAGTTAGATTGACCTCTATTTCTTGTAAAGTGGTTGTGGCAGGAATCCGGGAATAATTACTGTGGATACTATGTTTGCGAGTCCATCCGCTACACGACCTGTGAGCGGGGCTACACTGAAGAACAATATGAAGTGCGTAAGCAATAATATTCACAATTTTATTTTATTACCATCATTTGTGTTGAGTTTCATTTATTCATATATATATGTATTGACCCCCTTCTTCAAATTAGATGTTTCGTAAGCGGGATGAACTCCTAGCAGAAGATCGTATGCGAGGAATTCAAGAGGAATTGGCGGCATTCTTCCTTGACCACGTGATCGCTGAAAACGGAGAATACTATGTGGACCCTGTGTTCCTACAATTTAATTAGGAGATTGTATTGTAAGAGATAATTATTGTATATATGTAGCCGGTAGTGTCGGATAGATATACGAGAACTTGTTGTTCGACCAATATCTCGGAGAAGGAGAGGTGGTCGATATCACTTCTCTCTGTATGCATATGTTCATGACGATCTTCTGTTTCCTTCATTTGATTACTAGCTAGCGTGTCTACTCCTCTCCATACGTATATAGTACATAGCGTCGACCAAGCACGGAGATAAGAGAGGACACTTCTCTCTATTAATTAGCTAGCTAACACAATATATGAAACACCTAAATTAACCCCCCAAAACCCCTAAACCACCCCCTTTCAAAAAAAAAAACAAAAACCTCAGCTCCTGCCAGCTGCTGACGCGTGGATGCCTATTGGTCCCGGTTGGTGACACCAACCGGGACAAAAGGCCCTGCCTATTTGTCCCGGTTGGTGCCACCAACCGGGACCAAAGGCCCCATGCCTGGGCTGGCAGCAGCGGCCACGTGGACGACCTTCTGTCCCAGTTCGTGTAAGAACCGGGACTAAAGGGGGGAGGCTTTAGTAACGACCCTTTAGTCCTGGTTCGAGAACCGGGACAAAAGGCCCTTACAAACCGGGGTAAAAGCCCCTTTTCCTACTAGTGTGTGATCGGGAAAACTAAATTAATCCTTATAAAATGGAAAAACTAAGATTTTGAGATAAGCCCTATAAACCGGAAAGAAGAGAGTACTCCCTCCGTCCGGGTTTATTAGGCCCCCTCTTATTTTGGGCTAAAGTTTGACCTAAAAATTTAAGTAATAATATCTAAACTATATATCACAAAAAATATATTGTCGGAAAACTCTTTCAAATACAAATCCAACAGTATAATTTTTTAAAGCATATACTTTATATTTTAATAGTGAATAGATGGTCAAAGTCTGGCTCAAAATACGAAGGGGCCCAATAAACCCGGACGGAGGTAGTAACAAGTTACTCTAGCTAATTAGTCTAATATAAATGCCTAAGTCTAATCCGAGTAACGGGCCCTCTGACGTTTTCTTCCGTGAGGGATCACTAAGGCGGCTAGGGTTTCGCTGTCTTGCATATGGTCATCCGTATTGGATCAGTTTTTTCTGCTCAATCGATTTGATCGGAGGAGCATACTGTTTTGGAGATTTTGAAGATTTCTGAGGAAGTAGAAATCCAGTCCTCTGATTGGATGTGGTGAAATTGTTAGCAGCTTTGGATTAGGTGGGGTTGGAGTTTTTCTGTCTTCTCACGGCTTGTTCGTGAGAGAGCAACAATGAAGGTTCTGAGTTGGAATTGCAATGGTCTCGGGAATGAACCGGCAATCCGTGCTTTGCTCGATGTCCAACGAAAGTCAAATCCCGATGTGATGTTTTTGTCGGAGACTCACCTAGAAAGCTATCCGGCTGAATGTTTACGTCGCCGCCTTAAGATGGACCAAAAATTTGTGTGCCATGGCGATGGGAGGAAGGGAGGTCTTATTCTATTTTGGAAAAAAGAATTTAAGGTTCAGAGGTTGGATCTTGACCCTATGTTTATAGATGTGATGATCACGGATACAAGTGATAACACATGGAGACTTACTGGTATGTACGGAGAGTTTAGATGGGAGAATAAGCATAAAACATGGGACCGTATGCGGGCATTGCATCAATCACAGTGTCAGCCATGGTTGTTAGTTGGTGATCTGAACGAAATACAGTTTTTACAGGAAAAAGAAGGAGGTAATCCTCGCCCCCAGCAATATATGACAGCATTTCAGAATGCTATCGATGATTGCAATCTCAAGGATATGGGATTTGTCGGGGATATGTTCACCTGGAGGAGAGAAAGAATACGGGAGAGATTGGACAGGGGTCTAATAAACGACGAGTGGTCGATTCTATACCCACATGCTGCGCTTGAAAATCTGGAGTTCAATCATTCAGACCACAGACCTATTCTTGTGAACACTGAATATTACATTCAGGAACATGTGGATCCTAACCAAAGACCAAGGAGGTTTGAGGCGTACTGACTGAAGGAAAGAAAATTTACTGAAGTAGTACAGGACGCATGGGCTCATGTTTCAGCGAACCAAGGAACTAGCCTGTATGAAAAACTTTCATGCATGCATGGTCGCTTCCATGATTGGGACCAGAGAGTCTTAAAAAAAACTAAGAAGCGATTACGCAAGGCGCAACGGGAGTTGGAACAGGCGATGACTGGTCCTATGACAGATGAAAATGAAGAGAAGAGGAAGGAGTTGGCTGAACTGGTGGAATATTTGCTTGAGCTGGAGGAGATTGCATGTAGGCAACGTTCGCGTGCTACATGGTTGACAAGTGGCGATCGGAACACAGGTTTCTTCATGGCTTATGCTTCAGCTAGGAGAAAAAAGAATTTCATTAAAAGGTTAAAGGATGATAATGGGCAATGGCTGGAAGGTAATTCATCTTTAAATCCGCATGTCCAGAATTACTTCTCTAATCTGTTCTCTTCGGAAGTTAATCAAATAGATCCAGTTTTGTTAGAAAAAGTTCATAGTAAAGTGACTGATCAGATGAACAATATGTTGATGGCTCCTTTTACTGCCGAAGATGTGCATAAAGCTGTGTTAAGTATTGGAGATCTAAAAGCGCCAGGGCCGGATGGGTTAGATGCTATATATTTTTTAAAGTATTGGCACATTCTTGGGAGTGACATCACTCATGAAGTCTTACATGCTATCAACACACGTCAAATCCCTGCTGAGTGGAATGATACGTCAATTGTGATGATCCCAAAGGTGGATGCACCAAAACTGGTAACTCAATTTCGGCCTATTAGTCTTTGTAATGTGCTTTACAAAATTATCTCCAAAATGTTGGCTGCCAGATTGAAGAGTATATTGCCTGAAATTATTTCACCTCCCCAGAGTGCATTCGTTCCTGGTAGATTGATCACCGATAATATACTTATTGCCTATGAGTGTATCCATAAAATAAAGAATACGAGGAGCAGTCTTGCTGGATTGTGTGCAGTCAAGCTGGACATGCATAAGGCTTATGATAGAGTAGAATGGATCTTCTTGAGAAATATGATGAGTAAATTGGGATTCCATGAGAATTGGATTGATTTAATGATGGCTTGTGTGAGCTCAGTAAGATACAAAGTAAGATTTAACTCACAGGAGACGAATATATTTACCCCTACAAGGGGTCTCAGGCAAGGGGACCCCCTCTCGCCGTACCTATTTTTGATTTGTGCAGAAGGTCTTTCTAGTTTATTGCAGTATGAAGAAGAAGTTGGTGGCATTGATGGGATCAGACTATGCAGGAATGCACCGTCAGTTTCACACCTCTTATTTGCTGACGATTCTCTTATTCTCATGCGAGCAGATGTGTTAAATGCAACTTCCTTACGGCAAGCACTAGAAACCTACTGTGAGAATTCGGGACAGATGATCAGTGTGGGTAAATCGAGCATCTTTTTCATCCCAAATACTAATGTGACCACACGAAAGCTGAAATTTGTCAAGAGTTGGATATAAATACGGAAGCCTTATCTGATAAATATCTTGGCCTACCTGCCATGGTTGGTGCTGACAGAAGTGACTGTTTCAAACATCTTCGTGACAGGGTTATGCAGAGGATAAAAGGATGGATGGAGAAACAATTATCCACAGGTGGCAAGGAGATCTTATTGAAGGCCATTGCTCAGTCTATACCAGTATTTGCAATGTCAGTTTTCTGTCTTACTAAAGGCGTTTACAAAGAAATTACAGATGTAATAGCTCAATTCTGGTGGGGTGACGAAGAAGATAACAAGAAGATGCATTGGTATTCTTGGTGGAAGCTATGTTTCCCAAAGAGTGAAGGTGGGATGGGATTTCGAGATTTATATTCGTTTAATCTTGCTCTCTTAGCGAAACAGTGCTGGAGATTGATAACGAACCCGGACTCGCTTTGTGCTAGGATTTTAAAGGCAAAGTATTACCCAAATTGTGATATTCTCCTAGCAGGGCCGAAAAAGGGATCTTCCTTCACTTGGCAGAGTATCATTGCGGGGTTAGCTTGCTTTAAACGTGGATACATATGGAGAATAGGAACGGGAGAAAATGTTGACATCTGGGCTGACCCGTGGATACCTTCAAGCCCAAACAGGATGATTATTACTCCGCAGAATCAGTCTATTTTAACAAAGGTTTCTGAACTAGTTAATCCTATTACCCAAACGTGGGATGAGCAATTGCTTCAAGACCATTTTAACCCCGTGGATGTTCGAAGGATCTTACACATACCCTTACACCTTCAAGCATTTGATGATTTTGTCGCCTGGCATCCGAATAAAAACAGAATCTTTTCTGTGAAAACTGCATATCATATTGAGTGGATACACAAATATGGGGGCCATGCAACTGCCCTGGGCAGACCGGGAAGCTCTACGACTCCGGCAGTGTGGTCTATGCTATGGAATCTTCAAGTCCCACGTAAAGTTCAAATATTTTGCTGGAGAATTCTGCACGGAATTGTACCATTAATGTCTGTACTCGCTAATAGACACATCCCGGTGAGTGGAGAATGCCCAATCTGTCACGTTGGACCAGAGGATGTGCGCCATCTGCTTTTTGAATGCATTCCAGCGAGAGAATTGTGGGAGAAATTAGGCGTTTTGGACTCTATCAGATCGGCCCTTCACGTGGATCGCTCGGGATCAATAGTTCTGGAACACTTGCTAAACTTACCAACCACTCTGTTTCACCTCATGCCTACTATTCAAAGTATTGACGTCATAGCAGTGGGATATTGGTATTTGTGGTGGATCCGTAGGCAGGTCACACATAATGAGACAATTCCGCCTCCCAATAGATGGCCCATTTCAGTGATGGCAATTACATGCGGGTATAACAAAGTGTCGAACCAAAATAGGGAGGACACGGAGCATAGATGGAAGAGGCCAGACCCAAAGTTTGTTAAAGTAAATGTTGACGCTGCTTTTTATCAAGATGCAGGTGCAGGAGCAACGGCCGCTATAATCAGAGACGAGAAGGGGCAATTTCTAGCTGCTCAATGCAAATACAATGATTGTGCTTCAGATGTTACCGCTATGGAGGCTAGGGCCATGCGAGATGGCCTTCAATTTGCAAATTCATTAGGCTTTAATCGGGTTGAGGCTGAATCAGACTCCCTTGAAGTCATTCAGTTCTGCACAGGACAAACACAGTGGTGGGATGCATCGGCAGCAGTCTTTGTGGAGTGTCTGGATACTGTTACATCAATTGGGAGGGTCACCTTCAAGCATTGTTTTCGTGCGGCGAATACCGCACCTCATGAGCTAGCTAGCTAAGTTTAGGCTTTGTAATAAAGTATCAGATAGTTGGACCGACGAATCACCTGCATGTATCGTCAATAACCTTGTGAACGATGTAATTTTGATCTAAGTTATTAAAGGTAGCTATGATGGCCTTCCCTCAAAAAATAAAAAGTCTAATAAATGCCTAACCATGCGTAAACATTCCCCATTTTCACCTAGGGGCTAGCCCTAGCCCTAGCGCCGTCGCCTTCATTGTTCCACGGTGCACCCAGCCGGCCTCCCCTCCTCGGCTCCTCCTCCCCCCCCAATCGACCGCAACTATCATGGTGAGCTGCATCCAACTCGCCCCCAGCCCCCCAAACCAACCCTCCAGCGTTTCTTGATCACCGGGCGGGCTAACCCAAAACCCATGCGCTCCGTGATCGCATTGCAGGCGGACGGCGGCGTGGAGGCGGAGGCGCCGCCTCCGGGCAGCCGAAGAAGAGGACGTTCCGCAAGTTCAGCTACCGCGGCTTCGACCTCGACGCGATCCTCGACATGTCCGCCGCCGACCTCATCCAGGTCCTCCCCGCCCGCGCCCGCAGAAGGTAGAACCCAGAGTGGCGTGCGTCTCTCTTGAGATCGAGAGCGGGGTCTCTTGAACTGCTAGTTCGTTTGACTGGAAGAAAAATGCTGTGCTTTCGTGTTGCTGTAGGTTCTACAGGGGGTTCAAGAGGAAGCAATTGATGCTCATCAGGAGGCTGCGCAAGGCCAAGGCGGTAATGGACCATGCATGCTCCTGCCCTGGAACTGCCTGCTATTTGTACTGTAACTGTTAAACTACCGATTAGGAAGCACTCCCTCTGTAAAAAAATATAAGAGCATTTAGAGAAAGTACATACAGAATAAAATATATGTTTACTGTTTGCTGTGCTCCCCGTGTGTTTAAGAATCCTGGCATGTACTGTTCGCAGCACTACGATGTTTGGCAACACACCAAATGTCATTAGGTCGGGACTGTCAAGTTCTACATAACCTTGAAAAGTTCAAATTATATTATTACAAGTATACTCTGGTCAAACTGGCAAGGCATAAAACGCATCTCCATACATTCGATTCAGAAAAAAAAGTTGAACA
Organism: Aegilops tauschii subsp. strangulata; assembly: GCF_002575655.3. NCBI lineage: Eukaryota > Viridiplantae > Streptophyta > Magnoliopsida > Poales > Poaceae > Aegilops > Aegilops tauschii. The sequence goes on from NC_053035.3 coordinate 433,888,352, forward strand.
CCTTATAATTCGAAACGGAGGGAGTAATTTTCAGATGCTTCGGCAATATAGCTATTGTTGATGCGTACTTCAGGTGCTTAATTTTATCTGCTTGGATATACCGCGCGCAGCAGTATCTCGTCGCTTTTAGTAGAATATAAAATTATTCCTGCCAATTTTTTGTTAAGAAGTATCAACATCTACAATACCAAATATATATAATATGAAACTACATTCCATAATGAATCTAGATATTGATTTTGGTATCATGCCCCCTCAAAAAAGGTTTTGGTATTGTGAATGTTGATACTTTTTCTATAAGTTTGGTCAAATTAGAGACATCTTTACTTCAGGCAAAAGTTATGTGCGGACTAAAAGGACCTGAGGGAGTATTGCTTGCGAGTTTTTCTGCAGCATTGCAGCTTCCAAATGTTGATCATCACTTTTCTGTTTGAAACGGGTTCAAATATCTTGCTTATGCTACTACAGAAGAATGAACTTCATCTAGCGCACATACCATATATTCTTGATTATTTCCGGTTCTGGATCGAGGTTGTGGGAATATTGATGTTGGAGAAAGGGGAGTATCAATGCATACTGTGAACCTTGAGACGAGTGAATATCTTATGCTCTTTAAACCACTACGAACCACTAGATGGCTCTATAGTAGTGCGGACTATTTTGCATCTTATACAATCCACTGATATGTTTAATGTTCCGTAAGTACTGTGAGGAATATCCATTTTGTTAGTGTGTCAAGGTATGTATGATATGAACTTCTAAGTATGCGCACGCTCTTTGATATGTATTGAACGATGTGTGACCTGTACAGGTATTGATTTGAGTGTTTTCACATTTGTAAGTTATAAGATATCTGTGCGACATCAAGTTTTAACAGCACACGTCTGATGCTGTTTTGGCTTGAACCATCGATTATGTTGCACTGTTTGTGTGAGATCATGACGTCCCAAAGCTCATTCCGTTTTCTCTGAAAATGTACAGAAAATGGAGGCACTTGCTGGTGAAAAGCCAGGGGTTGTGAAGACTCATCTGCGCGACACGATCATCGTGCCAGAGATGACAGGCAGCCAGATTGCGGTGTACAATGGGAAAAACTTCAACCAGGTTGAGATCAAGCCCGAGATGATTGGCCACTACCTCGCCGAGTTCTCCATCAGCTACAAGCCCGTCAAGCACGGGAGGCCCGGTATCGGCGCCACCCACTCCTCGAGGTTCATTCCTCTCAAGTGAAGGCCAAAGCATCTCCGGAACTCGATCGGTTTTGTTTGTTTCGTCTGCGCGCATGGGAAACGAAAACTTACGAAGAACATGTTATTCGTGTGCCACTAGCTCAAATGCCAGCTCCATTGTGCAATCCTCTGGCCATTTGGTCTGTAGCCTTCATTTGAGGGACACAAGCCAGAAGGGTTTTTTTTTGCGTGGAGCTTTGGGGCTCTTTATTCAACAAAAGCAGACCTAGCACAGTCAGATATGAGGCTACTGAGCAGGAAAGAGGGTACAAGATCCTGCCAGCGAACAAGCTCGTTTTGCACAAAGATTAGCCGGAAGATTCGAAGATCTATTAATATGCTGAATAGTAAACATACTAAAAATTGAAGCTAAGTCCCCAATTTCCAGTAGAAGAGGAGCCACAACAGAACGTGAGTTATGGCGAGTATTCCAGAGGTGAACCACCACCGCGCAGTCCATCTCCATGACGACATCTTTGAATCCTCTGATTCTCGCAAACCGGACGCCATCATGGAGTGCCAAGGCTTCGGCGATCATCGGGTCTGTGATTCCCTCAGGCCTCGTTTGGCACAAGAGGTTTGGAGGGGTTTTGAGTGGATTTTCCACGCGTGGCCCAGAACCCGCTGCAATCCTCTTCGGTCCATTTGGTACGCGAGGTTTCGCTGGCCCAATCCACCCGATCCCCCTTCCATTCGCCCTGATCCACGCGGGTCAGAAAGCCCGAGGAGACCCTCGCGGAATTGGAGCCTCGCCGAAGACCGCAACCTTCTTCTCGCGCCGCCGCCGGCCGCGGAGTCCTCCTCACGCCGCAGCCTGCAGACTCCTCGACGAGCCTCCGCCGGCAGCAGCCTCCTCGACGCGTCGTCGCTGCCGCCAGTACGTACCTCTGTGCTGCCCTCTCTCGTTCCCCTCTGGGTCGCCCCCTCACGCCTCGATCCACTCGTCTAGTCTAGGATCTCGGCCATGGAGTGCTCCTCGTCCATGGATGGATATGGTAAATGATGTTTTGCCCTAGATAATAATTGTGGTTCTGGAGCTTTAAATATATTGTATCTTGAATTCCTTTTTAACAAATAAAGTTTGATTGCCATAGTCTGCTCTGGATTGACTCATTTCAATGTTTGATGTGCACTACTTGTTGGCAAGAGCATATGATTCTATGTTTGTTCTGTGCATGGCTGCATCATCATACTAATCGGGAATCGATACGTTCTGCACTGCGATGTGCCTGCTATCTTAAAGAACCAATTGCTTTTTGCACTACTGGTTTGTTGGCTAATTGAAACCTGAGTATTATTTTAGGCTGTGTACAGTGTATACATGCTATTGCTGTGAATGATGAAGACACTGTTGCATCTGTGTATATTTGTATGTGGTAATTCGTTGAGCGAACTGGAGTACTAGAACATGGGTTGGCCAAGGTTTAGTCGAAAATAATCTGACTCCAAAGCTCCACCATCCTACAGCACACTTAAACTTCTATGTATGTCAGCATGGCCTTTTTTCAAAGATGATCCGAGTTTCAGATAATCTTGGACGATCGCTACATATTTAACAGGTAAAGAAACTATTGGTATGAAATTCGACAGACTTGTTATGAGTTCTGTAGTAGCAACCATGAACTCAGTTTTTTGGTGTTTATCAATTTTTTAAAATTGGAATTCTATAGCGAGCAAACTGATTGTGTGCGATGATAGATAGGTTAGGTAGTATGTGGACACGGAAGTGTCAAGACCTAGCCGACCTAGTCAAGACAGATTTTTACCTAGATCTTTGTTGTATGGATAATCAATCCGAATTGCACTGCATGTCTGTATTGTACAATGTTGTTTGTTACTTACCATTTCTGTTGGAGACTGAGGGGAAGCATACTCATGTATAATATTTTACATTATAGACAGATTACTGTATGATTTGTTTATATCACTGTCTGTAGGTGACATGGAGAGATTAATTGTCTGAACTATCGATTATGGATGATGGTTAGTGTGTAATCTCTGTTCACATGCAAAGAATATCTGAGCATTTTGTTTGGGAGAAAAAGTATTCTTTTATCTGTTCATTTTGTTTTTCTAGAGAAATATTCGTTGATTCGTAATCATAATTGCATTTTACATGTACACATTGGTTTTTTTTTAGAAAAGGAGGATGACCCCCGGCCTCTGCATCTGGGCGATGCATGCGGCCACTTTATTAATTATTCTCGCAAGACCTTACAAAGTCATACAACAGTAAGACTGAAGCCACCGTCTAAGCAACAACTATCGCTCCACCTATCCAATTGATGAAGGGGCGCTGATAGTCTGGGCCTAATACCAAACAGACATCACAGCCAAACCTAAACATCTAAGACCTGAGGTCCCAACCAGGACGCCTGCCTGGTATGGGGCACCTACCAGTCCGGCGCACTCCTCAACCAGGACGCCTGCCGGGTATGGGGCCGCCGCAGCCACCTGCCACGAGTCCATCTTCAGAGCTGTACTGTTGCATCTACCATGCCAGGTCTCTCCGCCATCGACGCCACCACGACGCTAGACAGCGTCGTCCTCCTGCGCGAGTCCATCCTCCCACATCGAACTCCGAATCTGCACTGCGCCACGCTGTCCAGATCTGTCGCCATCAATGTATGGATGAAGCACCGCTCCACCAAAGAAGCCATCCGCTGGTCCCGCGAAGCCGAGTGCACCTCCAAGAATGCCGCCCTCAAGGGGGTTACGACACATGATTGCCGCCGACATCCGATCAGCTGATCTAGGGTTTCCCCCGGAGGTATTGAGTGGAGTTGGGAGCTTCACCTCGATGATGCCTTCATGAAGGAAACGATGATAAGGGCATCGTCATCACCGGCTCCGGCCATCAACCGAAGATCAGGTTTTCACCCGGATCCGTCCCAAGAAATCCACCCAACAACCTGTGCACCGTCTCGACCAACCGCAGCAACAGTGCCACCGTGGGATCCCTGGCGCACCAGCCACTGCCTGAGTGTGCCACCACTGGAGCCTAGGAGGAGGGCTCCCACCCCGCCTCGCCAAGCCGCGAGAGCCGCCGAGAAGGATCCCACGCGCTCGTCACCGTCTCTGATCCGAACCAATCCATAGCAGATCGCCGTCACAGATCCGCCTTGGACAGGGACTGCACCACGCCATGCCGCCGCGGGAAGCCGGAGCTTCACCGGCCGCCACCCTCCAGGGCCGCCGCCCCAGGATCCAGACAGAACTTTGCCGCTGCCACCAGCCAAGTTCCGCCGCCACCGACCGGCCAAGCCGCCGGTCACTGCATGACCATGCGAGCACAGCCAGCCGGCCGACCAACTCCGACGAAGAAGAAGGCCACCGCCACCAAGCCTAGGGTCGGCGCCCCAGACATCCTCGTGTTGCAGATCAAGTCCAGGAGCAGTGCCCCGCCGACGGCGATTGAGATCGGTAGCACAACGAATTAGCCCGACATGAGTCAAGGCCAGATCCGCCGTTGCTGGTGCCGTCCTCCCCCGCCGCCCGCCGCACCACTTCCATGTCGCCGCCGATCTGCGCCACCGCCGCTGATCTGGCCGGAGAGGAGCGCCGCCTCCCAACCAGATCGAGATCCGAGGAGAAACCGCCGCCGCCGCCACGCCACAAGGGCTTTGCCCTGTGACGCCCCGGGTGACGGCGACAGAGGGGAGAGGAGGAGGGGCGAGGCTGTAGGAGGAGGGCGGGGGCTCCCCGGTGCGGGGCGGCGCCGCCGCACGGGGAAGGGACGGGAGGGAGGGCTTCTATCATGTACACATTGGTGTCTGTTCTTCTATTTTCGAATGTCACTCTTTTCTTAATTCATTTAGCTTGCTTGAATAGGAAAGACCAGCAGCCTCACAATCCTGTGAGATTTTCATTTTGTAACCTTAGAGGCTTTTGTACTTTGGCAGTTTCGCTCATCCATTCTTTCAGATATAGGTATAGGAAAGCTAGAATAATGCAAGCTGCAGAACCTGTATGTATATAATAGATCTTCCATCTCCTCTCCTCTCTTGGTCTAAATTAAAAGCTATTACTATAAAGAGAATTTGGTCCTCACCTTGGTTTTTTGTTAATCATTTACTCGATCCGTTTACACTTGGCAGTATCATATAATGCATTCGTCATATTTAAGCCTCTCCTATCTGCTGTGTTGCCATTGTGAGCAATTATTGGTTGTCAGTCTATGTACATGCATGGAAACATGTTTTTTCCGCCTATTTATCTGAAGTTTTTAGTAGCAATAATATTGCTTACATGTTCATTTATCTGAAGTTGTTAGTAATACAAACTGCTGGTAAGGAAAACTACTATTCAGCCAATGTTTATTTTTGATGTTTTACAATTGTAATATCTAATGTCACAGCAAGAAAACATTCTATTCTTTAGAGGAGGACGGAGAAGAAGCCGAAACTCAGGGAGTCGTATTGAAGCACTGGCCAGCAAGAGAAATTGATGACCCAAGTGAAACAACACCAGCAATAGCTTCGTATGCCAGTTAAACATACATATTACGATGAAGTAGATGAATGTTACATGGCACCTTGGTTGTCAATATTACTAGATTGTTGTGTCTTTTTTAACCCGACTGATTGCTATTTGAGGTTGTCACTTGTTCATTTGACCTGATGATGATCATCTCCGCAATATTTTGAGTAGTTTCTGCCAAATGCAGGGACTTGTGTATGAGATCTACAGTTTTGTAGCATGTTTTTCCTTCTATGAGCTGCTTAAAGATTGAATTTTTAAATGTACTGCCGCTATTTGCATCATCTCAGCTCCATATAGCAACCCCTGCCTACCAAACAACATTTTGTAGCAAGGGGATTTAGGGATGGGAGGGGATTGAGAATTAGTGGGGATTTGAGAGGATTGGGTGGAGGAAAGGGGTTCACCCAATCCCCTGAAATCTCCTACCCCCTTGGGGCTGGGAAACCCCTTCTGCCAAACAAGGCCTCATGGGGCTTGCACCAAGCTCCCAAAAAACCTGTAGCCGAACGAGCCACTCCCCCCGCCCCTCCTTTGCCCAAATCTGACCGAATTCCGGCGTCAGTATTAATCTGACGCCCATAGTGACCAGCACAGTTGCTTCTTCCTCCAGGACCAAGTAGTAACTGGCTCACCTGCTGTCAGCTGTTGCATCTCCCCAAGAGCACACATCTGTCAGCTATGGCAACGATCAGCGGCACCAACGTCGTCCTCGCCCAGACCGTCGCCGGCTGCTGGGCCTCAGCCAGGGAGTGGCCAGGGCTGAGAGGCTGACTGAGGTACAGGTGCAGCTGCTCCAAGGACGGCAATCATTGGCTGTCTCCGGCACTAGTTAAGGGCCGGCCGATGGTCGCTGCGGCAAGCGCCCCTGTGGCTTCAGCGCCGCCGGTGTTGGTGGTGGACGGGCAGATGCTGATGGTGTTGGAATTACTGAGCTGGGCCCATTTTTTATTTCAGATTTTCAATAATTCCTATGGGAAAATTCCAAAGGCCCATTATGACTCATTCATGCAAGATAAGGGAGTGTAAAATTTACTACACCACCCTAGTTGATGAGAGTATGTTGAACTAACATATAAGGTTGGTTGCCTCACACACTACTACGAGCTTGAGAAGAGGAGACTACAATTGCTAATTCTCACTTGCTCCGCAATAGGACCTAATCATTTTCTAGGATTTTCTTCCGCCATCGCTGCCAAATGTCTCTTGAATCTTGTCTAGTTCGAGCATGAAGCAGCCGCTTTTTGCACCGTCCGCGCATATCCCCTTGCCGATGTCCGCCATTTTACCCAATAGCATCGCATATCTCATCTTGTTTTCTGTTCTCTTCGAGCATCTCTCCTCGTACTCTTTCAGCCGCTCCTCTATGAATTTAGGAGCCCACCTGGGCAGCATGTACTGCGCTGGTATTTCTTTGACTCCGAGCTGCGTGAAAACTCTGAATATGTGGCAACAGAGAATCCCATCCCTAGTAAACTTTGCACATTGGCATTTAAATGCATGGATTCCAGGTTCAGCTAGCACTTCGAAAGAATTTCTACTGAACTCCGGGTTCTCATAGTTGAAGACCTTTTCGAGTCTGTATCCCCCTTGTATCTCATGCACGTTGAATGCTGTGGAATAGTATAGTTCATTCTGTGCTCTCAGAAATATTTGCCTTGTGTATATTCGTGCTGCATGCTTTTCTATTGGCTGCATGGAGAAGTACGCCGGTTCAGTTGCTGACTGCAATGCATCCTCTTCCTCTGTTTTTACTATATGCTCCTGCATCCTCTCATATTGCTCAATAAACTTCTCAATTCTGTCCTTTGGAAGCACGTTGTCTTTGAATAATAAGTTTGCCACCTCACAATGTCCAGCTGATTCGACGAATGGGCAGAAATCTGCTTGGAAATAAACAGGCACCCAGTTTTTCCTTGTCTCCCACATGAGTCGGAGGTACTCATTTTCACTTGCATCGTATCTCTCAGTGAGCACATCCCATCCTTCTTCAAATTCCTTTTCTGTCAGTGAGTTGTCTACCAAGCTGTGCAGCTCTGCATTTGTGTTGCCCCTTGCTGCCATGAAGGCTCCTAGAATTTCATGTGCTTTTCGCATCACACTGAACTTGCAAAATCTGTGCCTTACTTGTGGCATGACCTCAGAAATTGCTGTCGCCATACCTTCATCCTGGTCTGTTATGACTATTCTTGGCAGTTTCCCTCCCATCACATGCAAGAAAGTTTGGAACATCCACTTGAAGGTTTCAGCTTTCTGATCTTGTAGCAAGGCGCATCCAAACACAAGGATTCTCCCATGACTATTCATTCCAATAATAGGGGTGAAAGGCATGTTATGCTTATTAGTGCTGTATGTGGTATTAAACGATATGAAATCTCCAAAAATCTCATAATCTACTTTCGACCTCGCATCAGTCCAGAAAAGACTCCTAACTATGTTATCTTCATCTTTTTGCATGGTATAGGAAAATCCAAGGTTCCGCAGCTCGAGTTCTTTGAAGCGCTTCAGTGCGGTTTCAACATCTGAGTTTTCTTTTCTCCACTGGTTTACACACTGTGAATTGCTCGTATCTTTCTCTTTTATTGATGATACCTTTCCGAAGTTGCTTCTCATTCTCCTGAAAATATTCATAGCTTTCCTTGGATTTACCCTACTTTGTTGCAGAACTCTTAGAAATAACTTTTCTTCACTTGACAAGTATTTGTGGTTCAAAAAGAAACTTGCGAGAGATGGGGATGGACATAATGGATGGTTGTGCTCATGCTTAACTCCTATGAACTCCCATTGCTCATTATGGAGCTTCACTATCACCTTTGCTTGGCACCGTGAGCCCAAAGCATTAGACCTCCTCTTCCTCTTCAAGTCCTCAGTTGGCTTTAGTTTACCACTTCTGTTGCATTCCAGGTCAAACTTCACTCTCCTGTAATTCGACCCCCTCCTAACTGCAAAACCAGTTAGCATAGCATGTGTGCTGTAGAAACGTTCTGCATCTTCCAGGGTTGGAAATCTCATTCCAATTTCCGGTGGTCTTGAATTCTCCAATTCCTCGAAACTAGGGTAAAAGCATTTTCCTAGTTCAGTGTCTAGCTCACTCCCTGAACTGCTACCTGAATCGCTTCCACTGCTTGTATCACATTTCATGCCCTTGTGTAACACCATGTAATTGGTCTTGTTCTTCAGCGTGCTTCTGCATTCTAGTGTCCATCGAGTTGGATTGTTTATCCGATATATCTGCCAGAAGTCCTTGTACAGCTGTGCCAATGCCATTCGACGCGTGTTCCTGCATGCGAGTAAATGATATCTGTTAAGCTATCATGTAAGGATTGAATTCCACTTGTATTACAGAGCAGTATTCCGTATGTTTTGTTTGGTTTCCATACCTGGCCGTTTCCACCAGTCAGCTGTAGACCTCCTCCTGGTGTCGCTTGTTCGCCGACGTTGTCCTGTGCAATTTATTACTTTATTTCCCAGTAAAAGTAGGCATGAGGACATTCTAAAAAGATATAGTGGTAGTGATGTTTATTAAGAGAAAGGGGGGCCAAAGCCAAGGTCCTTCCCGATTTCTACTACTACCAGAAACCCATAATGTTACCAACTACAAACAGGTCAACCACAAAAGGAAAACACAGCGATGGCACTGAATAACCATAATCAGTTAGTTGCAAATGCCATTGTTTTCCCATCGATCTTACTGCCATGTGATACGCTGCGAGAGCAATTCACCATTTGTTTCTGGCGACTGCGTATTTCTCTTGCAGTACATCGTCAACAGACGAATGCACATTGTAAGCAGACGCGTTCAAGCGATGATATACCTTTTCCAAGCGCAGCTCTGCACCGGGGTGGTTCGGTTCTACGGCCTGGTCCAGATAGGGCATCGCAACCTGTGCCAATTTCACAAAGTCCATTTCACATCTGTGGTTAGATACACGCACATACAGTCAAGAAAATTCCGCGAGGTAATAAAAAATCCGCAGACAAATTTACTGGTAACCATGCGTACTTGTTCGGAGTTGGCTGCAGGGGCAGGCCCCGGCGCTTGTTCCCCGAGATTATCTGCCGCTGCCTGCATCTGTGCATCGGCGGCGGCTCGCTGTTCCTGATTTGGGGGATTTGGCACCTGAAAAAAAAACTAGTACTCCGGTAAGTGTCAGCAATAGCCCATCAAATATCCGCCGCCGCGCCGGCACCGGCACCACGCTGGCTGTGCGGAGAAGGGGGGAGAGGAGGGGGGCTGGATCCGGGTTCGAGGGCAGGCGAGAAGAGAGGGATTGGACCTGTGCGTGCTGAGCGGCTGCGGCCTGCGAGGGGACGAGCGGAGAGGCAGACGGCGGCGGACGGGGAGGGAGGAGGCGGCGCGGTGCGACGGCCGCCTGCTGGATAGAGAGGGGGGAGTCGGATGGGAAGGAGTGGGGGGAACAGCTCCAGGAGGGAAGGGCGGGCCCCTGTAGCTCTGTCTATGCGGTGAACGTCCGCCCATTAAGGGCGTGTTTGGTTGCCGTGTGCAACAGTGCCTGCATCGCATACACTTCTCTACTCAGCCTGGTTATGCAAATGCAGCCTCAAATGCATCATATGTATGTTGTTTGGTTGCCTGCATGCCCTCTTACCTGCATGGGCTGAACCACACTGCCTGGTGTTTGGTTGCATGCATGTTGGTCCACAAATCCAAGGCATGGTGTTTGGTTGATGCAAGGCCTGATGTGTGGTAATCTCTTTGGCTAGTTGGTGAGGTTACCACCACACTTCGGCGGCACACATCATAAGCACAACAGACTATAAACAGAGCATCAACTAGCATAATTCAGATATAAGCAGTACCACAGATATAACAGTTCAACGCATAAACCATCAACTAGCATAATTCGATAGTACGCTCGAAAGAGGTGGCCCGGCCCTACTCCTTGGCAGCAAAGGCGTCGTCGTGCTTCCCGCACTTGTTGACGACCTCAATGCCATCGTCGTCGAAAATGATGACCTTGAGGGTGTCGGGAGTGAGGAGCTTGAACGTCACCATGTAGCCGATCTTGATCTGATGAACGGCTACGTAGGTGGCCCAACCCTGATCCAGGGTCACCCTGCCGTTCATCAGCTTGACCGTCACCTTCCAGGAGCAGCCGGTGTTGTTCCTGAGCTTGAACTCCGTCGGCACCGCGACGAAGTGCTTGGTGAAGTCCAGGCGCATGGGGATGCACTCAAGCTTCGGTGCAAGGATGACCTTGCAGAAGTGAGTTGGGCCATCTTCCTGATGGTAGTGGCCGTAGTTGCGGTGCTTGTTGCTGGGGGGCTCCTCCATGCCCTCGTCGTCGCCACCCTTAGGCGTCTCCGGGTCTTCCTCGGCGGTGGGCGGCAGCTCAACCTCGTCGGGCATTGGGTGAAGGGGCTGCTTGCCCTTGCTGTCAACGGCCGGGAGCACCTCCGTGTCCTCGATCTGCACACAAGTCATGGAGTCAGGCATTGCACAGAGTTCATGGCTAATTCAAGAGCTTGTAGTTAAAACGGCATGACTGTCACTCTTCTCCTCCTCTCCATCCCCCTATATTTACTCACCCTGCCCACCACTATTTACCCACCCCCTCTCTTCTCTCATTGTCAACCTTCCTCCTCCCCATCGCCATGAGCTCTAGCTCCAGCTCCAATGCCAACCCCTTCCCTTGGGGTATTGGCTGGAGGGCCTTCTTCCTCGGGTGGACGGCTGGTGACCGGACCAAGTTTGAGAACACCATGGAGGCGTGCTCGAACTTCGGCTCCATGGCTGACATGCAGAACGAATTGAATGCCGGTCATGAAGGCCACTAAAGAAGAGCTGAAGACGCTGATTCCTGACCCAGCGAAGGGCGCGATGGCAGTTGACATCATTCGCTGGGCCATGAATCAGGCCGTCTCCGACGACCCTAAACAGAGGAAGAAGTGGTGCAAGTATAAGACCTACTGGGCTCCTAATGACCGTCGTGCCGTAGTGTACTGGGAGACGGCTATCGCGCCGCCGGCGGTCATCAGCGGGGAGCCTAAGGAGGAGGAAGAAGAGGCGGTGCACATGCCAGCTAGGGCGCCGAAGCCAGTCCGTCCTACCTGGCAGATCGACCTCGACTCCGCCGAGGACGAACCGCCGGCCCGCACGGCGATGAAGAAGAAGATGAAGGCCAGCGGCTCGACCAGCCGCTCCGCACGCCGGTGACGGCCGCCGCGGTCAGCCGGTGTCCGTTGTGTACCCCCTTTTCCCCTATTCCCCTATCCCCCAATCCCGAAATCTACCTTATGCATTCCGATCTTGCATGTATGAACTCGTATGAACTGCTAAGAACTAGTATGAACTACCCCTATGCTTATCTACCTCTATTCCCCATTCCCCTCCGCCGTGGATCGAATCTAGCGTGCATGTCGAAGAGAGAGAAGTGCTTACCGCCATTGATGGAGTTCGGTCTTCTTCCTCTGCTCCGATCCGCCGCCGCCGGTGATGGAGTCCGGTGGTCTTCTTCCTTTGCTCCGATCCGCCGCCGCCGGTGAGAGTTGGGAGAGTGAGGAAGAGTGGGGAGAGGGAACGGTGAGGGGCGGTAAGGCTAATAACTGTCGGTGCTTCGGGAAGCAACGCGGCTTCTCGAGGGTGGCCGCGCGCGTGCAGCCGCGCCCGCCCACGTGCACCGCTCGGGCCTGGCCCTGGAGAAACTGCCGATTCGTGCGTTTCCAGCGAGGCAGGCCCAAAGCTGCTTTAAACATCGTGCTATGCAGGCCCAATAGTAAAACTAGGCAACCAAACAGCCCACACTCATCCCGCGCGGGCCTGGTTGGGCTCGATGCGGGCAACCAAACACGCCCTAAGGCCTTTGTGCAATATAGGTTTGAGTGCTTTAAAAGAAAAACAATATAGGTTCCTATAGAAGTAGAAACAAATCCTTGAACTGTGAATTATACACGAATAGATCTAAATCTAAAGCTACAAGTATTTTTTTTAATGTAGAAATGTTTCGTACTTGCCCTGTGTGTGAACAAAGAGTATGCGTGTGTTTTTGCATGAGGCTGGAAAATAATGTTAGTGGATATTGATATGACACGCTTGATAAGGTGGAAGCCCACATGTTAAGAAAATTAAAGTTAGTGGGGATTAACTATTTAGAAATAGTAGATTCCTACGAAAATTCTTTAAATCGGACAAAGCAATGTGATTTATGCTCCTTTACTAAAAATCAATATGATTTTTTAGAATGAAGGTGATTGCCCGACCTTAAGAATGAGGCCTTTATGATTTACAAGAGTTCTAAACTATGAAAAAAGAAAGATGTGAACTTATAGCAAAGTTTCGATGGGCAAGCAAAAAGGTCTACATAGCAACGCAACGCATGTCAAACAAACGGGAAACAAAAGGACCGCCCTGGGCCCCCGTCACCAACACCCCCAACGACGCAAAAGGCATACACCCTAACGCCAGTGGCGTATCTAGGATTTAAAAATATGGGGGCAACAACGAACAAGATTAAAATGGATAGGAGAAAATCCCTACAAACTCTAAGCTGCCTTGAAAGGAAGCTCCCTGGTCAGTCATGGGCTTTGGAAGACGTGGGCCCACGTTGTTATCCTTCCTTCCCAACACGTATGACCCATTCCCAGTGACGTGTGGGTCTAGAGTATGTTACCCTTTAAACAACCTGGCTTAGAGTATTCTGTACTCGTGGGAAACACAGGCGAGACAGCCGAAGGCAAAGAAGTTGAGGGGATGCAGCGACAGGGGCAAGCTTGACCGCCGTAGGATGGCGCGGTGATGTGTGGTGAGCCGCGGCGGGGCGACCGACGGGAGCGCAGTGAGAGGTGGGTCGGTGGTGTGAAGAATGGCGCAATGGACCAGTGGTTGTGCGGGAGCTACAGTGGCGCATGCCCATGCTGGGTCTGCGCAGGTGCGTGCCTAATGCTTGCCTTGGTGCTGAGAGATTGAAAGAGATAGGAGAGATTGAAAGGGATATGATAGAGAGATTGAGAGCCAGATGCTGGGAGTTTAGGCTTTGTTTGGTGCCACGGATCGTTTTCTTTTTGTATGGTGTGGCAGCCTAATTAGCTTGATTTGTTCTGTTTTGGTTGCTTGAGCGCTCATGGGTCTGTCCAAGCAGTGAATAGAGTTCTGATTAGTTATTTTTTAGTATGTCTGATTAGGTGCAGGTTAGACGGCTTGTCATTCATGTTCAGTGCAGCTTGATAAGATCACCCTTGACAGATTATGTACTTCATTCATATCCACATTTTCTTTTACAGGTGTGACTACTTCTCTCTAATATCTACGATGGCTTACCAAGACAATGAATTATTTTGCTTTTATAGCAACTTATTGCAGAATAAAATGAGCAGAGCAGACAGATTACATGCAAGTATTGTGATTAATATGCAATATTTGTAGATATTTTTTCGGCAATGCATGAAAAAAAATCCCAATATTGTACTGTTGCAAGAAACATTAAAATAGCTGATACTAAAATTGCACTTTTATGTCATCAGACACCACCAAGTATTCTGCTAGAGCCAAGTGGAATCAAAGATGAAGTCATACCTTATTCACCTATTTTCTCTGATCATATGTGGTAGTTTGGATTCATTGGTTGTTACTAGAAATGATGTGCTATTGCTTGGATGAAGAAATATGATGCTGGAGAGGTACTTAGTGGAATGACCAAGTGACGTGCATGTTATTTCCGGTTTGTGGGCAGGATAATTATATATTCCTTGCATTATGATTCTGAAACTTCTATAAACAAAACAAGCATCTTATAGCCATAAAAAAGGCCGAGTCATCGATTCCTCAAATTACTTTCCTTATCAAGTTGCTGATGTTTATCTTCTTCCTTGTTTGGTAGTATCGATAGTACCTATCACAGGTTCAGTTCTCTTACTATAGTAAATCCGACAATATTTGTTGTGCATTCTTCTGGCGAGACAGTTGAATTTCAACAAAACAAACATGTGTATCACCTAATTAGAATGCAAGTTAAGCCTTCTCTTGTGATGTCCATCTCGGTCTCCATCCATTTCCAGTCTTTTGTATTTGGAGTATAATTATACATCATGTTTATGTTGGGGAATGTAGTAATTTTAAAAAAAATTCCTACGCACACGCAAGATCATGTTGATGCATAGCAACGAGGGGGAGAGTGTTGTCCACGTACCCTCGTAGACCGTAAGCAGAAGCGTTATGACAAAGCGGTTGATGTAGTCGTACGTCTTCATGATCGACCGATCCTAGCACCGAAGGTACGGCACCTCCGCGATCTGCACACGTTCGGCTCGGTGACGTCCCACGAACTCACGATCCTGTGGAGTGTCGGCGAAGAGCTTCGTCAGCACGACGGCGTGATGACAGTGATGATGAAGCTCCCGGCGCAGGGCTTCGCCTAAGCACTACGACGATATGACCGAGGTGGATTATGGTGGAGGGGGGCACCGCACACGGCTAAGAGATCAAGGATCAACTTGTGTGTCTATGGGGTGCCCCCTCCCCCGTATATAAAGGAGTGGAGGAGGGGAGAACCGGCCCTCCTGTGGCGCGCCCCATGGGGAGTCCTACTCCCACCGGGAGTAGGATTCCCCCCCCCCCTTCCCTAGTTGGACTAGGAGTGGAAGGAAGGGGGAGGAAGGTGGAAGGAAAGGGGGGCCCGACCCCCCTCCCAATTCGTATTGGGCTTGGGGGCGCGTCCCCTCCTTTGCTCCCTTCTCCTCTCTCCCACTATGGCCCAATAAGGCCCATATTCCACCCGGGCAGTTTCGGTAACCTCCCGGTACTCCGATATATGCCCGATCTCACCCGGAACCATTCCGATGTCCAAATATAGTCGTCCAATATACCGATCTTCATGTCTTGACCATTTCGAGACTCCTCGTCATGTCCGTGATCATATCCGGGACTACCTTCGGTAAACTCATAATACCGATCGTCACCTAACGTTAAGCGTGCGGACCCTACGGGTTCGAGAACTATGTAGACATGACCGAGACTCATCTCCGGTCAATAACCAATAGCGGAACCTGGATGCTCATATTGGTTCATACATATTCTACGAAGATCTTTATCGGTCAAACCGCATAACAACATACGTTGTTCCCTTTGTCATCGGTATGTTACTTGCCCGAGATTCGATCGTCGGTATCTCAATACCTAGTTCAATCTCGTTACCGGCAAGTCTCTTTACTCGTTCCGTAATGCATCATCTCGCAACTAACTCATTAGTCACATTGCTTGCAAGGCTTATAGTGATGTGCATTACCGAGAGGGCCCAGAGATACCTCTTCGACAATCGGAGTGACAAATCCTAATCTCAATCTATGCCAACTCAACAAGTACCATCGGAGACACCTGTAGAGCACCTTTATAATCACCCAGTTACGTTGTGACATTTGGTAGCACACAAAGTGTTCCTCCGGTATTCGGGAGTTGCATAATCTCATAGTCATAGGAACATGTATAAGTCATGAAGAAAGCAATAGCAATATACTAAACGATCAAGTGCTAAGCTAATGGAATGGGCCAAGTCAATCACATCATTCTCTAATGATGTGATCCCGTTAATCAAATGAAAACTCATGTTTATGGTTAGGAAACATAACCATCTTTGATTCAACGAGCTAGTCAAGTAGAGGCATACTAGTGACACTCTGTTTGTCTATGTATTCACACATGTACTAAGTTTCCGGTTAATACAATTCTAGCATGAATAATAAACATTTATCATGATATAAGGAAATATAAATAACAACTTTATTATTGCCTCTAGGGCATATTTCCTCCAGTCTCCCACTTGCACTAGAGTCAATAATCTAGATTACACAGTAATGATTCTAACACCCATGGAGTCTTGGTGCTGATCATGTTTTGCTCGTGAGAGAGGCTTAGTCAACGGGTCTGCAACATTCAGATCCGTATGTATCTTGCAAATCTCTATGTCTCCCTCCTTGACTTGATCGGGGATGGAATTGAAGCGTCTCTTGATGTGCTTGGTTCTCTTGTGAAATCTGGATTCCTTTGCCAAGGCAATTGCACCAGTATTGTCACAAAAGATTCTCATTGGACCTAATGCACTAGGTATGACACCTAGATCGGATATGAACTCCTTCATCCAGACTCCTTCATTTGCTGCTTCCGAAGCAGCTATGTACTCCACTTCACACGTAGATCCCGCCATGACGCTTTGCTTAGAACTGCACCAACTGACAGCTCCACCGTTCAATATAAACACGTATCCGGTTTGTGACTTAGAGTCATCTGGATCAGTGTCAAAGCTTGCATCGACGTAACCATTTACGACGAGCTCTTTGTCACCTCCATAAACGAGAAACATATCCTTAGTCCTTTTCAGGTATTTCAGGATGTTCTTGACAGCTGTCCAGTGATCCACTCCTGGATTACTTTGGTACCTCCCTGCTAAACTAATAGCAAGGCACACATCAGGTCTGGTACACAGCATTGCATACATGATAGAGCCTATGGCTGAAGCATAGGGAACACCTTTCATTTTCTCTCTATCTTCTGCAGTGGTCGAGCATGGAGTCTGACTCAACTTCACACCTTGTAACACAGGCAAGAACCCTTTCTTTGCTTGATCCATTTTGAGCTTCTTCAAAACTTTATCAAGGTATGTGCTTTGTGAAAGTCCAATTAAGCGTCTCGATCTATCTCTATAGATCTTGATGCCCGATATATAAGCAGCTCCACTGAGGTCTTTCATTGAAAAACTCTTGTTCAAGTATCCTTTTGTGCTATCCAGAAATTCTATATCATTTCCAATCAACAATATGTCATCCACATATAATATTAGAAATGCTACAGAGCTCCTACTCACTTTCTTGTAAATATAGGCTTCTCCAAAAGTCTGTATAAAACCATATGCTTTGATCACACTATCAAAACGTTAATTCCAACTCCGAGATGCTTGCACCAGTCCATAAATGGATCGCTGGAGCTTGCACACTTTGTTAGCATCTTTTGGATCGATAAAACCATCAGGTTGCATCATATACAACTCTTCTTCCAAAAATCCATTCAGGAATCCAGTCTTTACATCCATTTGCCAAATTTCATAATCATAAAATTCAGCAATTGCTAACATGATTCGGGCGGACTTAAGCATCGCTAAAGGTGAGAAGGTCTCATCGTAGTCAACTCCTTGAACTTGTCGAAAACCTTTCGCAACAAGTCGAGCTTTGTAGACAGTAACATTACCGTCAGCGTCTGTCTTCTTCTTGAAGATCCATTTATTCTCGATGGCTTGCCGATGATTGGGCAAGTCAACCAAAGTCCACACTTTGTTCTCATACATGGATCCCATCTCAGATTTCATGGCCTCAAGCCATTTTGCGGAATCTGGGCTCATTATCGCTTCCTCATAGTTTGTAGGTTCGTCATGGTCAAGTAACATGACCTCCAGAACAGGATTACCGTACCACTCTGGTGCGGATCTTACTCTGGTTGACCTACGAGGTTCGGTAGTGACTTGATCTGAAGTTACATGATCATCATCATTAGCTTCCTCACTAATTGGTGTAGGAGTCACATGAACAGATTTCTATGATGAACTACTTTCCAATAAGGGAGCAGGTACAGTTACCTCATCAAGTTCTACTTTCCTCCCACTCACTTCTTTCGAGAGAACTCCTTCTCTAGAAAGGATCCATTCTTAGCAACGAATGCCTTGCCTTCGGATCTGTGATAGAAGGTGTACCCAACAGTCTCCTTTGGGTATCCTATGAAGACACATTTCTCTGATTTGGGTTCGAGCTTATCAGGTTGAAGCTTTTTCACATAAGCATCGCAGCCCCAAACTTTAAGAAACGACAACTTTGGTTTCTTGCCAAACCACAGTTTATAAGGTGTCGTCTCAACGGATTTAGATGGTGCCCTATTTAACGTGAATGCAGCCGTCTCTAAAGCATAACCCCAAAACGATAGCGGTAAATCAGTAAGAGACATCATAGATCGCACCATATCAAGTAAAGTACGATTACGACGTTTGGACACACCATTACGCTGTGGTGTTCCGGGTGGCGTGAGTTGCGAAACTATTCCGCATTGTTTCAAATGAAGACCAAACTCGTAACTCAAATATTCTCCTCCACGATCAGATCATAGAAACTTATTTTCTTGTTATGATGATTTTCCACTTCACTCTGAAATTCTTTGAACTTTTCAAATGTTTCAGACTTATGCTTCATCAAGTAGATATACCCATATCTGCTCAAATCATCTGTGAAGGTGAGAAAATAACGATACCCGCCGCGAGCCTCAACATTCATTGGACCACATACGTCAGTATGTATGATTTCCAACAAATCTGCTGCTCGCTCCATTGTTCCGGAGAACGACGTTTTAGTCATCTTGCCCATGAGGCATGGTTCGCAAGTACCAAGTGATTCATAATCAAGTGATTCCAAAAGTCCATCAGAATGGAGTTTCTTCACGCGCTTTACACCAATATGACCTAAACGGCAGTGCCACAAATAAGTTGCACTATCATTATCAAGTCTGCATCTTTTGGCTTCAATATTATGAATATGTGTATCACTACTATCGAGATTCAATATAAATAGACCACTCTTCAAGGGTGCATGACCATAAAGATATTACTCATATAAATAGAACAACCATTATTCTCTAATTTAAATGAATAACCGTCTCGCATCAAACAAGATCCAGATATAATGTTCATGCTCAACGCTGGCACCAAATAACAAATATTCAGGTCTAAAACTAATCCCGAAGGTAGATGTAGAGGTAGCGTGCCGACCGCGATCACATCGACTTTGGAACCATTTCCCACGCGCATCGTCACCTCGTCCTTACCCAATCTTCGCTTAATCCGTAGTCCCTGTTTCGAGTTGCAAATATTAGCAACAGAACCAGTATCAAATACCCAGGCACTACTGCGAGCATTAGTAAGGTACACATCAATAACATGTATATCACATATACCTTTGTTCACCTTGCCATCCTTCTTATCCGCCAAATACTTGGGGCAGTTCCGCTTCAAGTGACCAGTTCCTTTGCAGTAGAAGCACTCAGTCTCAGGCTTAGGTCCAGACTTGGGCTTCTTCACTTGAGCAGCAACTTGCTTGCCGTTCTTCTTGAAGTTCCCCTTCTTCCCTTTACCCTTTTTCTTGAAACTGGTGGTCTTGTTGACCATCATCACTTGATGCTCCTTCTTGATTTCCACCTCAGCAGCCTTTAGCATTGTTAAGAGCTCGGGAATTGTCTTATGCATCCCTTGCATGTTATAGTTCATCACGAAGCTCTTGTAGCTTGGTGGCAGTGATTGAAGAATTCTGTCAAAGACACTATCATCCGGAAGATTAACTCCCAGTTTGAAACAACTGATTGTTATACCCAGACATTTTGAGTATATGCTCACTGACAGAACTATTCTCCTCCATCTTGCAGCTATAGAACTTATTGGAGACTTCATATCTCTCAATCCGGGCATTTGCTTGAAATATTTGTTGGGGAATGTAGCAGAAATTTAAAATTTTCTACGTATCACCAAGATCAATCCATGGAGTCATCTAGCAACGAGAGAGAGGGGAGTGCATCTACATACCCTTGTAGATCGCGCGCGGAAACGTTCAAGAGAACGGGGTTGATGGAGTCATACTCGTCGTGATCCAAATCACCGATGATCCTATCGCCGAACGGACGGCACCTCCGCGTTCAACACACGTACGGAGCGGGGACGTCTCCTCCTTCTTGATCCAGCAAGGGGGGAGGAGAAGTTGATGGAGATCCAGCAGCATGACGGCGTGGTGGTGGAAGTAGCGGGATCCCGGCAGGGCTTCGCCAAGCGCAAGCGGGGAGGAAGAGGTGTCACGGGAGGGAGGGAGGCGCCAGGGCTTGGGGTGCTGCTCCCATGCGCCTCCCCACTATATATAGGGGTGGAGGGGGCTGGTTTCTTGCCCTCCAAGTCCATTGGGGCGTTGGCAAAGGTGGGGGAAAGAAATCCCATCATTTCCCTTCCCCACCGATTGTTATCCCCCTTTTTTAGGGATCTTGATCTTATCCCTTCGGGACATGATCTTATTCCTTCTAAGGTGGGATCTTGGTGCGCCTTGACCAGGGGTGTGGGGCCTTGCCCCCACTACCCACGTTCATCTGGGTCCCCCCATGCAGGTGGGCCCCACTTCGGAACCTTCTAGAACCTTCCCGGTACAATACCGAAAAATCCCGAACATTTTCCGGTGGCCAAAATAGGACTTCCCATATATAAATCTTTACCTCCGGACCATTCCGGAACTCCTCGTGACGTCCGGGATCTCATCCGGGACTCCGAACGACTTTCGGATTTCCGCATACTAATATCTCTACAACCCTAGCGTCACTGAACCTTAAGTGTGTAGACCCTACGGGTTCAGGAGACATGCAGACATGACCGAGATGACTCTCCGGTCAATAACCAACAGCGGGATCTGGATACCCATGTTGGCTCCCACATGTTCCACGATGATCTCATTGGATGAACCACGATGTCGAGGATTCAATCAATCCCGTATACAATTCCCTTTGTCAATCGGTACGTTACTTGCCCGAGATTCGATCGTCGGTATCCCAATACCTTGTTCAATCTCGTTACCGGCAAGTCACTTTACTCGTACCGTAATGCATGATCCCGTGACCAAACACTTGGTCACATTGAGCTCATTATGATGATGCATTACCGAGTGGGCCCAGAGATACCTCTCCGTCATACGGAGTGACAAATCCCAGTCTCGATTCATGCCAACCCAACAGACACTTTCGGAGATACCCGTAGTGCACCTTTATAGCCACCCAGTTACGTTGTGACGTTTGGCACACCCAAAGCACTCCTATGGTATCCGGGAGTTGCACAATCTCATGGTCTAAGGAAATGATACTTGACATTTGGAAAAGCTCTAGCAGACGAACTACACGATCTTGTGCTATGCTTAGGATTGGGTCTTGTCCATCACATCATTCTCCTAATGATGTGATCCCATTATCAATGACATCCAATGTCCACAGTCAGGAAACCGTAACCATCTATTGATCAACGAGCTAGTCAACTAGAGGCTCACTAGGGACATGTTGTGGTTCTATGTATTCACACATGTATTACGGTTTCCGGATAACACAATTATAGCATGAACAATAGACAATTATCATGAATAAGGAAATATAATAATAACCATTTTATTATTGCCTCTAGGGCATATTTCCAACAGTCTCCCACTTGCACTAGAGTCAATAATCTAGTTCACATCGCCATGTGATTAACACTCATAGTCCACATCGCCATGTGACTACACCCAAAGAGTTTACTAGAGTCAATAATCTAGTTCACATCATCATGTGATTAAGACTCAATGAGTTCTAGGGTTTGATCATGTTCTGCTTGTGAGAGAGGTTTTAGTCAACGAGCCTGCAACATTCAGATCCATGTGCACTTCGCAAATCTCTATTTCATATTGTAGACGTTGCTACTATGCTCCACTTGGAGCTATTCCAAATGGTTGCTCCATTATACGTATCCGGTTTGCTACTCAGAGTCATCCGGCTTGGTGTTAAAGCTTGCATCGACGTAACCCTTTACGCCGAATTCTTCATCACCTCCACAATCGAGAAAATATTTCCTTATTCCCAAGGACAATTTTGACCGCTGTCCAATGATCCACTCCTGGATCATTCTTATACCCCCTTGCCAGACACGTGGCAAGGCACATCGCGGTACACAACATGGCATATCGTATAGAGCCTATGGCTAAGGCATAGGGGACGACCTTCGTCCTTTCTCTTTCTTCTGCCGTGGTCGAGCTTTAAGTCTTAACTTCACACCTTACAACTCAGGCAAGAACTCCTTCTTTGACTGATCCATCTTGAACTCCTTCAAGATCATGTCAAGGTATGTGTTCTGTGAAAGTCTTATCATGCGTCTTGATCTATCTCTATAGATCTTGATACCCAATATGTAAGCAGTTTTACCAAGGTCTTCCTTTGAAAAACTCCATCCAAACAACCCTTTTTGTTTTCCAGAAATTCTACATCTTTTCCGATCAACAATATGTCATCCACATATACTTATCAGAAATGTTGTAGTGCTCCCACTCACTTTCTTGTAAATACAAGTTTCTTGCAAACTTTGTATAAACCCAAAAACTTTGATCACCTCATCAAAGCGTATGTTCCAACTCCGAGATGCTTGCTCCAGTCCATAGAGGGATAGCTGGAGCTTGCATACCTTTTAGCATCCTTAGGATCGACAAAAACTTTCTGGTTGTATCACATACAACCTGGTTGTATCACATACAACCTGGTTGTATCACATACAGCCTTTCCTCACGGAAACCGTCAAGGAAACTTTTGTTTTGACATCCATCTGCCAGATTTCGTAAACGAAAATTCAGCAACTGCTAACATAATTCTAACAGACTTTAGCATCGCTATGATTGAGAGAGTCTCATCACAGTCAACTCCTTGAACTTGTCGGAAACTTCTTTGAGACAAGTCGAGCTTCATAAATGGTGACATTACCATCAGCGTCTGTCTTCTTCTTAAAGATCCATTTATTCTTAATGGCTTGCCGATCATTGGGCAAGTCCACCAAAGTCCATACTTTGTTCTCATACATGGATCCTATCTCGGATTTCATGGCTCCTAGCCATTTGTTGGAATCTGGGCCCACCATCGCTTCTCCATAGCTCATAGGTTCATCATTGTCCAACAACATGACCTTTAAGATAGGGTGACCACTCAGAAGTTGTATACAACCTTGTCGACCTACGAGGTTTGATAGTAACTTGATCTGAAGCTCCATGATCATCATCATTAGCTTTCTCTTCAACTGAGGCAAGTGCCACAGAAACATCTTTCTGTGCTGCGCTACTCTCTGATTGAAGTGAAGGTTCAACAACCTCATCAAGTTCTATCTTCCTCCCACTCAATTCTTTCGAGAGAAACTCTTTCTCGACAAAGGACCTGTTCATAGCGACAAACAATTTGCCCTCAGATCTGAGATAGAAGGTATACCCAATCGTCTTGTTTGGGTATTCTATGAAGACACAATTTTCCGCTTTGGGTTCGAGCTTTTCTGGCCGAAGCCTATCGACATAAGCATCGTAGCCCCAAACCTTAAGAAACAACAACTTAGGTTTCTTGCCAAACCACAGTTCATACAGTGTCGTCTCCACGGACTTAGATGGTGCCCTATTTAAAGTGAATGTAGCTGTCTCTAATGCATAACCCCAAAACGATAGCGGTAGATCGGTAAGAGATATCATAGATTGCACCATAACCAATAGGGTGCGACTACGACGCTCGGACACACCATTACGCTATGGTGTTCCAGGTGGCGTCAACTGTGAAACGATTCCACCTTGTCTTTAGTGATTGCCAAACTCACAACTCAGATACTTTTCCCTTGATCAGATCGCAGGAACTTGATCTTCTTGTTATGATGATTCTCAACTTCACTCTGAAATTGCTTTGAACTTTTCAAACGTTTCAGACTTATGCTTCATTAAGTAAATATACCCATATCTACTCAATTCATTGGTGAAGGTGAGAAAATAACGATATCCACCGCACGCGTCAACACTCATCGGATTGCACACATCAGCATGTATGATTTCCAACAAGTCACTTGCCCATTCCATTGTTCCAGAAAACGGGGTTTTAGTCATCTTGCCAATGAGGCATGGCTCGCATGTGTCAAGTGATTCAAGATCAAGTGACTCCAAAACTCCATCGGCATGGAGGTTCTTCATGCGCTTTACACCAATATGACCTTAAGCGGCAGTGCCACAAAAGTGGTACTATCATTATCAATTCTACATCTTTTGGCATCAATGTTATGAACATGTGTATCACCACGATCGAGATTCAATAAACCATTCACATGGGGTGCATGACCATAGAAGGTGTTATTCATGTAAACAGTATAACCATTATTCTCTGACTTAAATGGATAACCGCATTGCAATAAACATGATCTAATCATGTTCATGCTCAACGCAGACACCAATGCAAACAACATTTATCTAGGTTCAACACTAATCTCGAAGGTAGAGGGAGCGTGCGATGGTGATCACATCAACCTTGGAAACACTTCCAACACGCATCGTCACCTCGCCCCTAGCTAGTCTCCGTTTATTCCGTAGCTTTTGTTTCGAGTTACCAATCTTAGCAACTGAACCGGTATCTAATACCCATGTGCTACTAGGAGAACTAGTAAGGTACACATCAATAACACATATATCAAATATATTTTGTTGAAGTTGCCAGCCTTCTTATCTACCAAGTATTTGAGGCAGTTCCGCTACCAGTGACAGTTCCCCTAATAGAAGCACTTCGTCTCGGGTTTGGGTTCTTGGGTTTCTTCATTGGAGCGGCAACTGGCTTGCCATTCATGAAGTTTCCCTACTTGCCCTTTCCCTTCTTTGAAACTAGTGGTCTTGTTAACCATCAACACTTGATGCTCCTTCTTCATTTCTACTTCCGCGCCCTACCGCGAACTGCTCCAGGATCATCTCCATCCCCTGCATGTTATAGTTCATCACGAAGTTCTAGTAGCTTGGTGATAGCGACTGGAGAACTTTTTCAATCAATCTCTTATCTGGAAGATTAACTCCCACTTGATTCAAGCGATTGAAGTACCCAGACATTCTGAGCACATGCTCACTGGCTGAGCTATTCTCCTCCATCTTGTAGGCAAAGATCTTGCCAGAGGTCTCAAACCTCTCAACATGGGCATGAGCCTGAAATACCAATTTCAGCTCTTGGAATATCTCATATGTTCCATGGCGTTCAAAACGCTTTTGGAGCCCCGACTCTAAGCCGTAAAGGATGGCGCACTAAACTATCAAGTAGTCATCAGAATGTGTCTGCCAGATGTTCACAACATCCACAGACGATGCTAGAGGGTTTGGCACACCGAGCGGTGCATCAAGGACAGAAGCCTTCTGTGTAGCAGTGAGGACAATCCTCATACTACGGCCCTAGTCCGCACAATTGCTCACAATAACTTTCAACTTAGTCTTTCTCTAGGAACGTATTAAAACAGGGAGCTTAAGCACGAGCTATTGATCTACAACTTAATTTGCAAAGACAATTTAGACTATGTTCATGACAATGAGTTCAATTAATCAAATTATTTAAAGAACTCCCACTCAGATAGACATCCCTCTAGTCATCTAAGTGAAACATGATCCGAGTCAACTAGGCCGTGTCCGATCATCACGTGAGACGGACTAGTCAACCTTGGTGAACATCTTCATGTTGATCGTATCTTCTATACGACTCATGCTCGACCTTTCGGTCTTCCGTGTTCCGAGGCCATGTCTGTACATGCTAGGCTCGTCAAGTCAACCTAAGTGTTTTGCATGTGTTCCGAGGCCATGTCTGTACATGCTAGGCTCGTCAACACCCGTTGTATGTGAATGTTAGAATCTATCACACCCGATCATCACGTGGTGCTTCGAAACAACGAACCTTCGCAACGGTGCACAGTTAGGGGGAACATATTTCTTGAAATTTTAGTGAGGGATCATCTTATTTATGCTACCGTCGTTCTAAGCAAATAAGATGTAAACATGACAGACATCACATGCAAATCATAAAGTGACATGATATGGCCAATATCATCTTGCGCCTTTTGATCTCCATCTTCGAGGCACGGCATGATCACCTGCGTCACCGGCATGACACCATGATCTCCATCATCGTGTCTTCATGAAGTTGTCTCGCCAACTATTACTTCTACTACTATGGCTAACGGTTAGCAATAAAGTAAAGGAATTACATGGCGTTTTCATTGACACGCAGGTCACACAATAAATTAAGACAACTCCTATGGCTCCTGCCGGTTGTCATACTCATCGACATGCAAGTCGTGATTCCTATTACAAGAACATGATCAATCTCATACATCACATATATCATTCATCACATCCTTTTGGCCATATCACATCACATAGCATACCTTGCAAAAACAAGTTAGACGTCCTCTAATTGTTGTTGCATGTTTTACGTGGCTGCTATGGGTTTCTAGCAAGAACATTTCTTACCTATGCAAAAGCCACAACGGTGATATGCCAATTGCTATTTACCCTTCATAAGGACCCTTTTTCATCGAATCCGATCCGACTAAAGCGGGAGAGACAGACACCCGCCAGCCACCTTATGCATCAAGTGCATGTCAGTCGGTGGAACCTGTCTCACGTAAGAGTACGTGTAAGGTCGGTCCGGGCCGCTTCATCCCACAATGCCGCCGAATCAAGATAAGACTAGTAACGGTAAGCAAATTGAACAAATCGTCGCCCACAACTACTTTGTGTTCTACTCGTGCATAGAATCTACGCATAAACCTGGCTCTGATACCACTGTTGGGGAACGTAGTAGAAATTTAAAATTTTCTACGTATCACCAAGATCAATCTATGGAGTCATCTAGCAACGAGAGAGAGGGGAGTGCATCTACATACCCTTGTAGATCGCGCGCGGAAGCATTCAAGAGAACGGGGTTGATGGAGTCGTACTCGTCGTGACCCAAATCACCGATGATCCTAGCGCCGAACGGACGCCACCTCCGCGTTCAACACACGTACGGAGCGGTGACGTCTCCTCCTTCTTGATCCAGCAAGGGGGGAGGAGAAGTTGATGGAGATCCAGCAACACGACGGCGTGGTGGTGGAAGTAGCGGGATCCCGGCAGGGCTTCGCCAAGCGCAAGCGGGGAGGAAGAGGTGTCACGGGAGGGAGGGAGGCGCCAGGGCTTGGGGTGCTGCTCCCATGCGCCTCCCCACTATATATAGGGGTGGAGGGGGCTGGTTTCTTGCCCTCCAAGTCCATTGGGGCGTTGGCAAAGGTGGGGGAAAGAAATCCCATCATTTCCCTTCCCCACCGATTGTTATCCCCCTTTTTTAGGGATCTTGATCTTATCCCTTCGGGATATGATCTTATTCCTTCTAAGGTGGGATCTTGGTGCGCCTTGACCAGGGGTGTGGGGCCTTGCCCCCACTACCCACGTTCATCTGGGTCCCCCCATGCAGGTGGGCCCCACTTCGGAACCTTCTAGAACCTTCCCGGTACAATACCGAAAAATCCCGAACATTTTCCGGTGGCCAAAATAGGACTTCCCATATATAAATCTTTACCTCCGGACCATTCCGGAACTCCTAGTGACGTCCGGGATCTCATCCGGGACTCCGAACGACTTTCGGATTTCCGCATACTAATATCTCTACAACCCTAGCGTCACTGAACCTTAAGTGTGTAGACCCTACGGGTTCAGGAGACATGCAGACATGACCGAGACGACTCTCCGGTCAATAACCAACAGCGGGATATGGATACCCATGTTGGCTCCCACATGTTCCACGATGATCTCATCGGATGAACCATGATGTCGAGGATTCAATCAATCCCGTATACAATTCCCTTTGTCAATCGGTATGTTACTTGCCCGAGATTCGATCGTCGGTATCCCAATACCTTGTTCAATCTCGTTACCGGCAAGTCACTTTACTCGTACCGTAATGCATGATCCCGTGACCAAACACTTGGTCACATTGAGCTCATTATGATGATGCATTACCGAGTGGGCCCAGAGATACCTCTCCGTCATACGGAGTGACAAATCACAGTCTCGATTCGTGCCAACCCAACAGACATTTTCGGAGATACCCGTTGTGCACCTTTATAGCCACCCAGTTACGTTGTGACGTTTGGCACACCCAAAGCACTCCTATGGTATCCGGGAGTTGCACAATCTCATGGTCTAAGGAAATGGTACTTGACATTTGGAAAAGCTCTAGCAGACGAACTACACGATCTTGTGCTATGCTTAGGATTGGGTCTTGTCCATCACATCATTCTCCTAATGATGTGATCCCATTATCAATGACATCCAATGTCCATAGTCAGGAAACCGTAACCATCTATTGATCAACGAGCTAGTCAACTAGAGGCTCACTAGGGACATGTTGTGGTCTATGTATTCACACATGTATTACGGTTTCCGGATAACACAATTATAGCATGAACAATAGACAATTATCATGAACAAGGAAATATAATAATAACCATTTTATTATTGCCTCTAGGGCATATTTCCAACAATATTAACTTCAACTCCTGGAACATCTCATATGCACCATGACGTTCAAAACGTCGTTGAAGTCCCGGTTCTAAGCCGTAAAGCATGGCACACTGAACTATCGAGTAGTCATCAGCTTTGCTCTGTCAGACGTTCATAATATCTGGCGTTGCTCCTGCAGTGGGTTTGGCACCTAGCAGTGCTTACAGGACGTAATTCTTCTGTGCAGCAATGAGGATAATACTCAAGTTATGGACCCAGTCCGTGTAGTTGCTACCATCATCTTTCAACTTAGCTTTCTCTAGGAACGCATTAAAATTCAACGAAACAACAGCACGGGCCATCTATCTACAACAACATAGACATGCAAAATACTATCAGGTACTAAGTTCATGATAAATTAAAGTTCAATTAATCAAATTACTTAAGAACTCCCACTTAGATAGACATCGCTCTAATCATCTAAGTGATCACGTGATCCAAATCAACTAAACCATGTCTGATCATCACGTGAGATGGAGTAGTTTTCAATGGTGAACATCACTATGTTGATCATATCTACTATATGATTCATGCTCGACCTTTCGGTCTTAGTGTTCCGAGGCCATATCTGCATATGCTAGGCTCGTCAAGTTTAACCCGAGTATTCTGCACGTGCAAAACTGGCTTGCACCCGTTGTATGTGAACGTAGAGCTTATCACACCCGATCATCACGTGGTGTCTCGGCACGACGAACTTTCGCAACGGTGCATACTCAGGGAGAACACTTGTACCTTGAAATTTAGTGAGAGATCATCTTATAATGCTACCATCGAACTAAGCAAAATAAGATGCAAAAAGGATAAACATCACTTGCAATCAATATAAGTGATATGATATGGCCATCATCATCTTGTGCCTTTGATCTCCATCTTCAAGGCACCGTCATGATCACCATTGTCACCGGCGCGACACCTTGATCTCCATCGTAGCATCGTTGTCGTCTCGCCAACTATTGCTTCTATGACTATCGCTACCGCTTAGTGATAAAGTAAAGAAATTACATGGCGATTGCATTTCATACAATAAAGTGACAACCATATGGCTCCTGCCAGTTGCCGATAACTCCGTTAAACATGATCATCTCATACAATAAAATTTAGCATCATGTCTTAACCATATCACATCACAACATGCCCTGCAAAAACAAGTTAGATGTCATGTACTTTGTTGTTGCGAGTTTTACGTGGCTGCTACGGGCTGAGCAAGAACCGTTCTTACCTACGCATCAAAACCACACCAATTTTTCATCAAGTATGTGATGTTTTAACCTTCACAAGGACCGGGCGTAGCCACACTCGATTCAACTAAAGTTGAAGAAACTGACACCCGCCAGCCACCTGTGTGCGAAGCATGTCGGTAGAACCAGTCTCGCGTAAGCGTACGCGTAATGTCAGTCCGGGCCGCTTCATCCAACAATACCGCCGAATCAAAGTATGACATGCTGGTAAGCAGTATGACTATTATCGCCCACAACTCACTTGTGTTCTACTCGTGCATATAACATCTACACATAAACCTGGCTCGGATGCCACTGTTGGGGAACGTAGTAATTTGAAAAAAAATCCTATGCACACGCAAGATTATGGTGATGCATAGCAACGAGGGGGAGAGTGTTGTCCACGTACCCTCATAGACTGTAAGTGGAAGCGTTATGACAACACGGTTGATGTAGTCGTACGTCTTCATGATCGACCGATCCTAGCACCGAAGGTACGACACCTTCGCGATCTGCACACGTTCGGCTCAGTGACGTCCCACGAACTCACAATCCAGTAGAGTGTCGGGGAAGAGCTTCGTCAGCACGATGGCATGATGACGGTAATGATGAAGCTCCCGGCGCAGGGCTTCGCCTAAGCACTACGATGATGTGACCGAGGTGGATTATGGTGGAGGGGGGCACCGCACACGGCTAAGAGATCAAGGATCAACTTGTGTGTCTATGGGGTGCCCCCCTCCCCCGTATATAAAGGAGTGGAGGAGGGGAGGGCCGACCCTCCTATGGCGCGCCCCATGGGGAGTCCTATTCCCACCGGGAGTAGGATTCCCCCCCTTCCCTAGTTGGACTAGGAGTGGAAGGAAGGGGGAGGAAGGAGGAAGGAAAGGGGGGGCGACCCCCTCACAATTCGGATTGGGCTTGGGGGCGCGCCCCCTCCTTTGCTCCCTTCTCCTCTCTCCCACTATGGCCCAATAAGGCCCATATACCTCCCGGGGGGTTCCGGTAACCTCCCGGTACTCCGGTATATGCCCGATCTCACCCGGAACTATTCTGATGTCCAAATATAGTCGTCCAATATATCGATCTTCATGTCTCGACCATTTCGAGACTCCTCGTCATGTCCGTGATCATAGCTGGGACTCCGAACTACCTTCGGTACATCAAAACACATAAACTCATAATACGGATCGTCACCTAACGTTAAGCGTGCGGACCCTACGGGTTCGAGAACTATGTAGACATGACCGAGACTCATCTCCGGTCAATAACCAATAGCGGAACCTGGATGCTCATATTGGTTCCTACATTTTCTACGAAGATCTTTATCGGTCAAATCGCATAACATACATTGTTCCCTTTATCATCGGTATGTTACTTGCCCGAGATTCGATCGTCGGTATCTCAATACCTAGTTCAGTCTCGTTACCGGCAAGTCTCTTTACTCGTGTTGTAATGCATCATCCCGCAACTATATCATTAGTCACATTGCTTGCAAGGCTTATTGTGATGTGCATTACCGAGAGGGCCCAGAGACACCTCTCCGACAATCGGAGTGACAAATCCTAATCTCGATCTATGCCAACTCAACCAGTACCATCGGAGACACCTGTAGAGCACCTTTATGATCACCCAGTTACGTTGTGACGTTTGGTAGCACACAAAGTGTTCCTCCGGTATTCGGGAGTTGCATAATCTCATAGTCATAGGAACATGTATAAGTCATGAAGAAAGCAATAGCAATATACTAAACGATCAAGTGCTAAGCTAACGGAATGGGTCAAGTCAATCACATCATTCTCTAATGATGTGATCCCGTTAATCAAATGACAACTCATGTCTGTGGTTAGGAAACATAACCATCTTTGATTCAACTAGTCAAGTAGAGGCATACTAGTGACACTCTGTTTGTCTATGTATTCACACATGTACTAAGTTTTCGGTTAATACAATTCTAGCATGAATAATAAACATTTGTCATGATATAAGGAAATATAAATAACAACTTTATTATTGCCTCTAGGGCATATTTCCTTCAGTTTACTCTATCACCCGCTACTGAACTACTATGAAAGCAAAATGCTATTTTGGTTTTTACCCATGGCTCAGTTTCTATATCCATTACAATTTGGTGTTCACAATTTCTTTTACTCAACTTTTATGTAGCTGTTTGCCTGTGCAAAGTACACTGAACTTATACAAAACTGACACTAGAGGAATTGTGTTACTGTGCAAGCCTTCAAGGCGCCTCTCAACACAAGTTTGACTCAGTGTTGCTTGGAAAGAGCACCAATACATTTATTTCTAGTGGGTTTGATAGAGGTATTTATCATGATAAGAATAAGACCAAGTAGCAATACAAATTGCATCTTTTTTTCTCCGATGATGGCATTTAGCATTATTCTTGAATTGTCGCTCCAGTTAAGTCGTTCTTATTCATTGGTTTGAAAAATGTATTATTATGATGAGAGTGCAATTAAGTATTTTGCAAGGGAGTTGATTAGGTTGCATTACAAGTCCTGCCACTACATACACTATTTTATAAATATTGAATTTAGCATCTGCAAATTATTGCTCTAATTCATAAAATTTAGGAAGAAGAAGAGGAGGAAGAGGACACCATCAAGAAACAAAGACAGGAACAAACAAATGTTAGGGAAACGGCGCGGCAAAGCGCGTGTCATCTTCTAGTATATACTACACTACACCAAAATTAGTATGATGGACATACATTGCACTAGTTAAATAGAATTTGTAATTTGTGTATGGGGGCCATGTCCCCCATGACCCCACCCCTAGATCCGCCAATGCCTCGCGCAGCTTGACGTCGGGACGTGGTGCGTAGATCATGGCACTTGTCGTGGATCATACAGATGAAAATATCAAGACGTTATTGGTCACCCCAAAAGCCTCCACCACTACAATAACATAAAATATTGTAATGATGTGGCGCATGTACGTGACCACCCTACAGGTGAAGGGGAGAATCATCTGGTTTATGCTTTGAGGAGTACCTGTCTATGTAGGAAGGAGTACATCAAGCTTCCAAACTGGACGCCTCCTCTTCCTCCTCCTCCGGCGAGTCAGGGCACTCCGCCTCCTCCTCCTCCGGCAAGTGATCAGGGCACTCCGCCTCCTCCTCCGGTGAGTGACCAGGGCACTCCGCCTCCTTCTCCGCCCCCTCCGGCGCGTGAGGCCACTCCACCTCCTCCGGCGCGTCGGAGCACTCCACCTCCTCCGGCGTGTCAGCGGACTCCACCGCGTCAGCAACGGCGGAAGAGAGATGCCGTCGCTCCGGCGGCTAGCAATACAAGCAGAAGCGAGAAGCAATTCAGATACGGTCCAAGCCTCAAGGCTCCGAAAAAGTTACCACATGAGAGGACCGACGAGGAAAACGCGAAAATCAGTGCTGCCGAAGTGCATGAACATTTTGCACGGAAACCTCCACCTCCGAAGGAAATGGTAGATCCGGTGAAAGCGAAGCGCACTATCGATGCCCTGAAGCGACCACCACCGCCTCCGCCGGATTCCAACTATGTCCACCGTCTTAAAAAGATGCGCGGCGGTCGGGAAGTACTTCCAGTGATGCAAGGTTAGTAGAATGAAGAAGTGGGAAAAAATTCCCCAACTCGGCGAATAGGCGAACCAATCGTGCCCCCCGCTCAAGGTGTCTAGCAATATCGTCACTAATCATCCGGGGCTAGTACCCGGTACTAATCCTGCTGATTACTTGAGCGATGAGATGTAGAGTTTGAAATAATGGAGGTGGACATCTTCAGATACCAGTACGGGAAGCCTCTGGTCAAACCTGATCATCCTCCTCTAACAATGATGATGCGAAGATTGCATGAATGGTACATGAAAACCTGCAGCGAGTCTGGGAAGGATAGTTTGATGCTGAGAATTAAAGTGGAGCACGACCTCGTTGGGACTGAGTTGTTGCCTGTTGAATTTGTGGAGTTATTCCAGTTATACAATCAATTGGCCCTCGACAAACAACTCGTGACTTGCTACTGACTGTAAGTATTACTTCTATAATTAAGTCTCTATATATAGCTCAGCTCTTTCATTGCATGTATATATAATTATCCTCACTATATTATGCAGATTGAAGATCATCGAATGCAGAAAAGCACAAATCTATGTCATTGGGTTCATTAATCCAAATACCATAAATGAATGGTCGGTTCAAAACAGAGTCGAAGATACCGAGGACAACTTGCTACAATCGTTGCTTCGAAATCAAAACAAAGGGAAAATACTCTTTCCTTACAACTTCAAGTGATTGTTACTGTCTTGTGCATATTCGGTTTCCCTTAGTCGAGGTTATAGTAATGTAATTGATGTGTTATGCATGCGTGCGCGGCTTCCACTTTATTCTGCTAGAGATTAAGCTTGACCGGGGAGTAGTAGTTGTCTTTGACTTGAGACGAAAAGATCCCCATGACTATGCGGACATGACTGCAATGCTCCAGAAGTAAGTTCAATCAATCATTGTCGCACCATATCGGCAACTTTGTTCATTTCCTGATATCAAGTAATTATTTTCTTTGTCTGGCAGGGTTTGGAAAGAGTTCACCGGAATTGTTCCGGGACTGCCGAGGGAGCTGCGATTTACACACCCGAAAGTAAGTACGACTACCTAGTTCCGCGCATCTCCCATTGATTATAGTTTTATCAATACCATTTATCATGCTTGATTATCTGTTTGATTGAACTCTATATCTCGTAAAGTGCTTGTGGCAGGAAGCCGGGAATGATTTTTATGGATACTATGTTTGCGAGTTCATCTACAACGCGACCTCTCAGCGGGGCTACTCTGAAAAACAATATGAAGTATGTAAACAATAACATTCACAATTTGATTTTATTACCATCATTTGTGTTGAGTTTCATTCATATATATGTATTGACCCCCTTCTTTAAATTAGATTTGGCAGATGCGGGATGAACTCCTACCACATGATCGCATACGAGCAATTCAAGAGGAATTGGCGGGATTCTTTCTTGACCACGTCATACATAAAGACGGAGAATACCATGTGGAAATTGAAATGGATTTTAGATGTTACAAATTGTAAGACATGTTATATTGTATATATGTAGTATAGTCGGATAGATATACGAAAACTTGTTGTTCGACCAATCTCTCGGAGAAAGAGAGGTCACTTATCTCTGTGTATATATGTTCATGGCAATCTTCTGTAATTAATGGTTTCTTCATTTGCTTACTAGCTAGTGTATGTGTCGAGTTCTCTCTATATGTATAGTAGCTAGCGTCAACCAAGCACGGAGAAAGAGAGGTCACTTCTCTCTATTAGCTAGCTAACACAATATGAAACCCCTAAATTAACCCTCCAAAGCCCTCTACCCCCCCTTTAAAAAAACAAAAACTCCAGCTCCTGCCAGCTGCTGACGCGTGGATGCCTATTGGTCCCGGTTGGTGTTACCAACCGGGACTAAAGGTCCTCCTGCCTGTTGATACGTCTCCAACGTATCTACTTTTTCTCATGCTTTTCCTCTTGTTTTGGACTCTAATTTGCATGATTTGAATGAAACTAACCCTGGACTGACGTTGTTTTCACCAGAACTACCGTGGTGTTGTTTTTGTGCAGAAATAAAAGTTCTCGAAATGGAACGAAACTTTGCGAGGATTTTTTATATCAATAATAAGAATTTCTGGAGCCAAGACCCACCAGAGAGGGGCCTCTGGTTGGGCACAACCCCACCAGGGCGCGCCCCCTTCTCCATCACCAATTCCATGATGCTCCCCACCGGGAGTGAGTAATTCCTTCGTAGGCTCGCTGGTCGGTGAGGAGTTTGATGAGATTCATCATGTAATTGAGTTAGTTTTGTTAGGGCTTGATGCCTAGTATCCACTATGTTCTTAGATTGATGTTGCTATGACTTTGCTATGCTTAATGCTTGTCACTTTGGGCCCTGGTGCCATGAACTCAGATCTGAACCGTTTATGAATTCATCATTATATCCATGTTTTAGATCCGATCTTGCAAGTTATAGTCACCTACTACGTGTTATGATCCGGCAACCCCGGAGTGACAACAACCGGGCCCACTCCCGGTGATGACCGTAGTTTGAGGAGTTCATGTATTCACTATGTGTTAATGCTTTGTTCCGGTTCTCTATTAAAAGGAGGCCTTAATATCCCTTAGTTTCCAATATGGACCCCGCTGCCACGGGAGGGTAGGACAAAAGATGCCATGCAAGTTTTTTTAATAAAGCATGTATGACTATTTATGGAATACATGCCTACATTGTATCGACGAACTGAAGCTAGTGACGTATCACCCTAGGTTATAACTGTCACATGATGAATATCATCCAACAAGTCACTGATCCAATGCCTATGAATTTATCCTATATTGTTTCTGCTAAGTTACTACTACTATCATCACTGTTACACTTGCTAAGTTATTACTGCTATCACTGTTACTGTTACCGTTGCTGCTGTCACTACTATCAAAACTATCAAACTACTTTGCTACTGATCACTTTGCTACAAATAATTAATCTCCAGGTGTGGTTGAATTGACAACTCAGCTGCTAATACCTTCAAATATTCTTTGGCTCCCATGGTGTCAAATCTATAAATTTGGGTTGAATACTCTACCCTCGAAAACTGTTGCGATCCCCTATACTTGTGGGTTATCAAGACCTTTTTCTCACGCCGTTGCCGGGGAGCATAGCTATATTTGTTAAGTCACTTGGGATTATTATCAATTTATCACTATGAAGAATCTGAAGGATCCAAAGACTAAGATATTTTCCTCAAGGATGAGGGGAGGTAAGGAACTGCCATCCAGTTCTGCTTTAGATTCACCTTCTGTTTTGAGTAAACTTGCAACACCACCACATGCTATTAATTCTGATATGTCGCAAGTTATTCATGATGCCACTTCTACTATGAATGATGCTTATGATGATGCTAGTACCTTGCTTGATAATGATTATGTGCCTCTTGGTGAATTTCTTGATGAACAAATTGCTAGAGTAATACAACATGATGTTGTTGAATCTGATGATGAGCTTGAAACTGAAACTCCTGAAACACCTTCTAGAACTAACCTTCCTAGATATGAATTGCCTAAGGTACCAGAAGGTTATGTCATGAGTGAAGAAGCAACTAGAGATATTCTTGCTTGCAATGATAGAGATCTAGAGAAATTACTATGCAAGTATAAAGAAAAATCTCTGAATGCTAGAATGAAATGTGATCCTAAGTTTGCTACTGCACCTATCTGTATTGCTGATAAGGATTATGAATTCTCTGTCGACCCAGAGTTAATTACTTTGGTTGAATCTGATCCTTTGCATGGTTATGAAACTTAAACTGTTGTGTCACATCTTACTAAGT
Source organism: Aegilops tauschii subsp. strangulata (assembly GCF_002575655.3). Taxonomy (NCBI): domain Eukaryota; kingdom Viridiplantae; phylum Streptophyta; class Magnoliopsida; order Poales; family Poaceae; genus Aegilops; species Aegilops tauschii. The sequence continues at coordinate 433,925,752 of NC_053035.3, forward strand.
TGAATGATATAGCCACCCTTTTTACTCATGATGAGAAAACCCGTTATTACTTTATTCTCAAATTATTTCCTTTCTCATTAAAGGGTGATGCTAAAGCTTGGTACAATACTCTTACTCCTGGTTGTGTGCGTAGTCCCCAGGATATGATTTATTACTTCTCTGAAAAATATTTTCCTGCTCATAAGAAACAAGTTCCTTACATGCCGGATTACGGGTTCCGGCAAAACCCTTGAGGTTCGAACACTGGGGTGTGCACGAAGATCTCTCCTCCCCCTAGCTTACGCGCACCTCGATCTCACGGCCTAGCTCGACGAACCCAAAGAACAAGGGGACACAAGATTTATACTGGTTCGGGCCACCGTTGCGGTGTAATACCCTACTCCAGTGTGGTGTGGTGGATTGCCTCTTGGGATGAGGACGAACAGTACAAAGGACGAACTGCCTCCTGAGGAGAGGTGTTCTTGTGCTTGGTGAGCTGGTGTGGTGTCTCTCCAGCCGATCTAGATCTCTCAAGCTCAGTTGCTAGCTATGGTGGTGGCTAGCCCTATTTATAGAGGCCTTGGTCCTCTTCCCAAATATTGAGCGGGAAGGGATCCCACAATGGCCAAGTTTAAAGGGGGACAACAAGTACAAGTTATCCTGACAAAAGTAGTCTTCGCCTGCCAAAGGCTCTGGTGGTGATGCCGCTTGGGCTCCACGGTGACCTCCGTCCTGCCGTCCTTCTGGTCTTGGTCTTTTCGCACCGATATGGAAACCTTCGCCTGATGCCTCGGAACTCCTCGCCTACACTTGCCTCTTTAGCACCAAAGAGGAAACGAGGACACTGCGCGCGCTGGCGCCCGCCTGGTCATGGTCGTCATGGCTTGCATCACAGGGACCTCGCGAGGTGCCCCTTGCCTTGATCTCTTTGCCCCTCGTGAGCCAGCCTGGTGAGGCTACCCCCGAGGAGGTCTTGCGTCGTCCGCCTCGTGAGGCTTGGCCCCTCGCGAGGGTCTTGAGTGTTTGCTGGTGAAGATGGGTTGTACGGGGCCGCTGGTGGAGCCACGCCGTGGGCCGCAGGCAGGCAAGTCTGGGGACCCCCGTTCCCAGAACGCCGACAGTAGCCCCTAGGCCCAAGGCGCACTCGGACATGGCTTCGAGACAAAGCCAAGGGGCAAGTGTGGAGCGCCGCAGGCCCCAATAGCCTGCGGCCTCACAGGACGCGTGGCGACTGATTGGACGTGGGCGTCTCCGCTTCCCCACGCTGCCTCGGCAACTGCCCGACTCGACGAGTCCCTGCTGCATGCAGAGAAAAATCATCATTACCTGTGATCGTGGGGGTCGCCGGTTGGCCTTCTCCTGCTATAAATGATGAGGGGGCGGAGCCCCCGTCGCTCATCTCTTCCTGCTCCGCTCGTTTCTTCTCCCTTGCTTCACTAGCGGCTGCGACACCCATGGCGCCTGCGAAGAGGCTCTCTGCCGCAGAGAAGGGGAAGGCTCGCCAGGAGGGGCCTAGCTCACCACCGCCCAAGAGGGGGCGCGACCGTCCCCGCAAGCACACCGCGACCCCCGCCGCGGCCCCTCGCGGCCACGTTGGTGCCTCTTCGCGTGGTGGGAGTCGCCCAGGTCATGATAGCCCCGTCGATGAAGGGAGGCGCGCCATGCTCGCGCGGCCTCCCAAGCCACGCTTCCACTTGGCGGAAGTGCTGCCGGAGTTCGTCGTGTGGTCAGAGAACCCGACCGGTACTTGGCTTCAGCTCCCGCGCTTCTTTGCCGTCGAGCTGCCAGCCACGGGTTCAGGCGGTCTCTGGCTGCAGGTGGACGGCTGCTGCAGCAAGGCTTCGTGGGTCGCGGTCGAGGTCTCTATCGCAGGCAACGCAGCCCTGGCCCACGGCTGGCAGACGTTTGCCCGCGCGCGCGGCCTGGGCCGGCGGTGCTCCCTCCACTTCAAGTACGATGGCAACGCGACCCTCTATGTGAGGGTGTTCGGGGAAGATGGCCGTCGCATCGGGTGTTGCCCTGAGGACAACGACGGCGGTGAGGTGCTCAGTCTCGGCGACGGCCGCGACGAGGGTGAAGGCGGGCTTGCCGTCGGTGCCGGCCATGGCTCATCCAGCTACGGTGACTCTTCTTCCGGCAACAGCTCCAGCAGCGGCGGCTACGACCACCCGCCGCGCCCGCCTCGAAGGTGGCAGCGGGTCGTCTCATCGCCGCGCTCCAGTGAAACGCGAGGAGGGGTCTGGCTGAGCTCAGGAGAGCGCCATGGGCCCATCCTCGCGAGCTGCCACGGGAGCACGTGCCACTTTTGTTTCGTTCTTCCTTTCCTTCCTGCATTAAGAGAGAGACAAGTATGGAGCCCCACGGGGCGTGCAACAGCTATGATTTCCAAGTGGCTATGCTATGTTTATCGTTCTTGTGTCGTGTTGCAGCATCAACGTTTTATGTAGGCGCGTAGGAATAACTTAGCTTGATGCGCTTGAAGTAGTCTCCGCCTCGTGAGGCACGTACTTCGCAGTATCTGGCGAGGCCTCCTTGGCTTGGGAGGCGTCTAGGAACTGCAAAAATTCGTTAGGAAACTCTTGTTCTTCCGTGCCTCGGTCGCAGGCGCGGCCGGCCATGACCCAGCGCTCCGCATCGCGGTACCCGGGGGGCACAGAGTGAGAGAGGTGCACCAGCTTGTGAGCTCGAGCGAGGGTGCCTTGCGAAGAACAGGAAAATGCTCACGAGGGCACCTGTCCAGCCCCCTCGCGAGGCATGCGAGGGAGAGTACGGGTCAAAACGAGGAACCGAACGCAGAAAAGGAGGCAAAAAGGCAATGGAACCAAGCCAGTAAGGAACACCAGAAAGCAAATTCTCATTAAAGAGGGGCAAGCCAACTGCGGAAAGCAAATGAAAAGCCGCGTCCGGCACCTAGTCTAGTCTTCTTGTCTTCTCACCAGCGCGGAGCTAAGTGCTGCCACTAGGACGTGGGAGGGAGCCCCCGAGGCCTGAGGGCGGCACTCCTGAGACTCCGGGGCGTGTACAGCCCCACTCATTATTACGTGAGAGTGTCACAAGCGGAGACCTTCACAGGCATTGGGCCTTGCTTCACAGGCGCCGGGCCTTGCTTCATGGGTAGAACTTCCGGAGGTGCTGGATGTTCCAGGCGTTCTGGATGGGGATCCCGTCCTGCGTCTCCAAGCGCGCGGTGCCAGGCCTGGAGACGTGGGCGACCCGAAACGGGCCCTCCCACAGGGCGAGAGCTTGTGCGGCCCTTCCCTGGAGAGCACCCGCCTCAGGACGAGATCTCCCACCTCGAGCGTCCTGGAGCAGACGCTGCGGCAGTGGTACAGTCGCAGCGCCTGCTGGTACCTTGCGGCTCGGAGCGAGGCTTCACGACGGCGTTCCTCCCCCAGCACGAGGTCCACCCCCTGCATGGTGTCCTGCTGTGTTTCATCAAATGCTAGGACCCGCGCGGAGCGATGCCTGGCCTCGTGTGGGAGAACCGCTTCTGCTCCGTAGACGAGGAAGAACGGGGTCTCGCCTATCAGTTTGGTGGCGGTGGTGCGGATGGACCACAACACGGACTGGAGCTCGTCGTGCCAGCCCCTGCCACAGGCCTCGAGCTTCTTCTTGAAGGTCCTGGTCTTGAGACCCCTCAGGACTTCCGCGTTGGCGCGTTCGGCCTGGCTGTTGCTCCTGGGGTGCGCCACGAAGGCGTAGCAGATCTGCGTTCCAAGGTTAGCATAATATGTTTTGAAGAGATTGCTAGTGAACTGTGAGCCATTGTCGGTGATGATGCGGTTAGGGACCCCAAATCGGCTTACGAGGCCCTTGATGAACTTGACTGCTGACCAGGCGGGGATGGTGCAGATGACTTCCACTTTCGCCCACTTGGTGAATTTGTCGATGGCGACGTAAAGGTAGCGGTAACCTCTAGGTGCTCGAGGGAATGGGCCTAGGATATCCAGCCCCCAGACCGCGAACGGCCATGAGAGCGGGATAGTCTGGAGGCCCTGAGCTGGCTGGTGGATCTGCTTGGCGTGGAATTGGCATGCCTCGCAGGATTTCACCAGCTCGGCCGCGTCGTTGAGTGCCGTAGGCCAGTAGAACCCGCTACAAAAAGCCTTGCCGACTAGGGTGCGCGACGATGAGTGGTGCCCGCAGTCTCCGCCATGTATGTCAGTCAGCAGCTCATTCCCCTCTTCCTTGGAGATGCATCGTAGAGAAACATCATTTGGCCGCTTCTTGTATAGCTCACCGTCCTGAATGCAGTACGCCGTAGCCTACCGGGCCACACGCTCTGCGTCTTCTTCCTTCTCCAGCAACGTGCATTGCGTCAGGTATGCCCTGAACTCCTCGATCCAGCACCCCTCCTGAAGCTCGAGCGCTAAGAGCAGGCGCGCTCCTGAGGTCGGGCCGCAGGCGGGGGCTCCCGAGGCTGGTGGCTGGGGGAGTTCCTCCTAAGGTGGCGCCGGTTCCGCAGGCGGAGGTGCTGCCGAAGGCTTGAAGAGCCGCTCCTCGAAGACGCCAAGCTCTTGGGGTAGCCGCTTGGATGCTCTTTTGGCGATGTCGTCGGCCTCCTTGTTGGTGCCACGAGGCACATGATGTAGCTCCAGGCCCAGGAACTGCTTCTCCATTTTGCGTACCTCAGCGAGGTATGCCTCCATGTGCTCATCCTTCGGCTCGTACACCTTGTTGGAGAAGTTGACGAGGAGCTGCGAGTCTCCCTTGATGGTGAGGCGTTTCACCCCCAGGCCACCGCAGCCTTGAGGCCGGCGATGAGGCCTTCGTATTCTGCGATGTTGTTGAAGACCTTCTCGCCCCGCTGGAAGCAGAGCTGCACGGCGTAGTAAAGCTTGTCCTAAGTGGGCGGGATGAGCACGGCTCCAGCCCCCGCGCCCTGGCGTGCGAACACGCCATCGAAGTACATGACCCAGCCATCCGGCGCTTCACTCCCTGGCGAGAGGGATCGGTTCTCGCCTGCTTCGAGTTCCGGGGTGTCGGTCCATTCGGCCACAAAGTCGGCGAGTGCAGCCCCCTTGATGACCCTGGTTGTGCTGAACTCCAAGTCAAACGCTTGCAGCTCGATGTTCCATTCGGCAACCCTTCCCGTAGCATTGGGGCTCCTGAGCACTCTCTCCAACAGGTAAGCTGAGACAACCTTGATGGGGTGACCCTGAAAGTAGTGGCGTAGCTTACGCGAGGCTACCAGGAGCGCGAGCAAGAGCTTCTGAGGCATGGGGTATCGTGCTCCCGCATCTCGTAGCGCTGTGCTGACGAAGTACGCCGGGTGCTCGACGAGGGCGGGAGAGCTGGCGGAGTCTTTGGCTCTCGGGGGCTGAGGTGTTTCCTGTGGATCTCCAGCTTCAGGGGCTTGATGACTTGCCGGGGCAGCCGCTGTCTCAGGAGCATCGCCTTGATGTTGTGCTGCCTCGTCCGGCTTGGCGGCTCCATCTGGTGGGCCCTTGACCTGGCGCTCCTCTCTGAGGGCCACCAGCACCGCGCTAGCGGAGTGGGGTGTGGCAGACAGGTAGAGCACCAAGGGCTCGAGAGGACGAGGTGCCACCATCACCGGCGGGCTGGTCAAGTATCTCTTGAGGTCTTGAAATGCCAGGTCAGCCTCGGGGGTCCACTCGAATGAACCCTTCTTCTTCATCAGCTTGAAGAATGGCAATGCGCGCTCCCCCAGCCTGGAGATGAAGCGCCCCAGCGAAGTCATGCAGCCTGCAAGCTTCTGCATCTCCTTAAGGGTTTGTGGTGGGCTCATGTCTTCGATTGCCTTGACCTTCTCCGGGTTGGCCTCGATCCCCTTGTGGGACACGAGGAAGCCCAGTAGCTTGCCGGAAGGGACACCCAAACACGCATTTCTTCGGGTTGAGCCGCAAGTCCACCTGGCGTAGGCTCGCGAAGGTCTCCTCCACGTCCTGAATCAAAGTCCTCGCCTCCCGAGACTTCACCACAATGTCGTCAACGTAGGCCTCAACGTTTCTCTCGAGCTGCCGCCCCAAGGCGATGTGCGTCAGCCACTGGAAGGTTGCTCCTGCGTTGCGCAGTCCGAATGGCATGCAAGTGTAGCAGTATACCCCGCACGGGGTTAAGAAAGCCGTTTTCTCCACATCTTCCACTGCCATCCTGATCTGGTGGTAGCCTGAGAACGCATCCAGGAAACATAGCAAGTCGCACTCGGCGGTGGAGTCGACAATCTGGTCGATACGCGGCAGCGGGAATGGGTCTTGAGGGCAGGCCTTGTTGAGGTTGGTGAAGTCGACACACATGTGCTTCTTCCCTCCTTTCTTCGGCCCGACGACCGGGTTTGCCGGCCACTCTGGGTACTGGACCTCGCGAATGACACCTGCTGCCTCCAGCTTGCGGGTTTCCTAAATGATGAAAGACTGCTTCTCCGTGGACTATCGCCTTGCCCTCTACTTCACAGGGTGCACGTTGGGGCATACCTTCAGATGATGCTCAATCACTCCTCTCGGGACCCCAACTAGCTGCTTGGGCTCCCAGGCGAACACTTCCTTGTTCGCCTGCAGGAAGTCCACCAACTCCCTTTCTTGATCTGGGGCGCGGTCGGTGCCTATAGTAAAGGTGGCGCCTGAGGCCCCGTCCTCGTCGACCGGTATTTGCTTCGTCTTGGCTTGACCTTGAGTGAATAGCTGCTTCTTCTTGGTCGGCGCAGCCCCCTTGGTCCTGGGTTCGGCCTTGTCGGCCGGGCAAGCTACCGCCGTGGCCCTGAAAGTGAGTTTGAGGGCCGCCACAACTTCCTTGGTGTCTCCGGCCACGGTGAGGACGCCCTTGCTCCCTGGCATCTTCATGAGGTTGTAGGCAGGATGAGTGGCTTCCATGAATTGGGCCAGCGCCGGGTACACGAGGATGGCGTTGTATGGTAAGTCGATGCGGGGGATGTCGAAGTCGATTAGCTCGGTGCAGTAGTTGTCGCGTGTGCCAAAAGTCACGGGGAGACGGATCTGTCCCAGGGGGTTGGAGGAGCCGCCACCGACCCCGGAGAAGGGCTTGCTGGGGCGGAGCCGCTCAAGCGGTATGTGAAGGAGGCTAAAAGCCTCCACAAAGAGCACGTTGGGCCGGCGCCGCCATCGATGAGGGTCTTGCTAACGGCTACGCTGCAGATGGTGGGTGTGCAAAGCACTGGGAGCACGCCCGAGCCGACGGTGGTGACTGGGTGATCCCCCGAGTCGAAGGTCAGGTCGGCCTTGGGCGCCGCCCAACCCGGGGGAGCCCCCTGCCGCGTGGAGGCGGCGCCGATCTGGCGAAAGAACGGCTTGGTGTGACGGTCCGAGGGCGGCGCCTGTGAGCCGCCGAGGAGAGCCGCGACGAGGGGGGGTGCTGGTCCCCCGAAGCGCGCGATGAAGATGTCGCACAGCTCCCCAATTGAGGCCACAGAAGATCCCGGCAGATGGAGGAGCCAGGCGCGTGGCATGCCAGGGAGGGCCACGGGGAGACAGTTGGCCATGACCTTATCGTCGCCCCCGGCCTCCAGAATGGCCTCCTCGTACGCCAGCAGGAAGGCCGCCGGACCCGCCGCACCATCGTAGCGGGGCGGCATCTCCGGCTTGAACTTGTGCGGCCACCGCACCCGCCGCAAGGCGGGGGTGAAGGCTTGGAGCCCTACGGCGCTGATGAGGGCGCCCGTCGATCCATTCGGAGAAGCGGCCGCGTCCATGAGAGCCAGTCGGAGAGGCGAAGCCGTCGGGGGGGGGGGGGTGTCGGTGTCAAAACCGGCGGATCTCGGGTAGGGGGTCCTGAACTGTGCGTCTAAGGTCGATGGTAACAGGAGACAGGGGACACGATGTTTACCCAGGTTCGGGCCCTCTCTATGGAGGTAATACCCTACTTCCTACTTTATTGATCTTGATGAATATGAGTATTACAAGAGTTAATCTACCACGAGATCATAATGGCTAAACCCTAGAAGTCTAGCCTGTATGACTATGGTAATGAATATCTCCCCTCCGGACTAAGTCCTCCGGTTTATATAGACACCGGGAGGATCTAGGGTTACACAGGGTCGGTTACAAAGAAGGGAATCTACACGTTTGATCGCCAAGCTTGCCTTCCACGCCAAGGTGAGTCCTATCCGAACACGGGTGCAGTCTTCGGTCTTCGTACCTTCACAGCCCATTAGTCCGGCCCATGGCTAACAGGCCGGACGCCTGAGGACCCCTTAGTCTAGGACTCCCTCAGTAGCCCCTGAACCTAGCTTCAATGACAAGATATCCGGCGTGTAGATCTGTCTTCGGCATTGCAAGGCGGGTTCCTCCTTCCGCACTCCAAGATAGTCTTCGGATGTATTGAACGTGTCCGGACCTGTAACACACACCACACACAACCGCAGAGAGAATATAATATTCCACGAGTCCAATCCACTGACAACTTTTTGCAGCATGACATCATGTCTGCGCGGTCATAATTTCGAACCTTTTTTTGTCTGCCGCTCCATGTTTCGAGACGCGGTTGCCATTGGCACGTCTTGTCAAAGCAGAGATTGTGTCCCCTTATTGCGGGATTCTCATCAATATGGGCGTGGGTAACCCAACCGTGCCGTTTACACAATCCTTGGGAATGGGCGAGTTTTAAGGCGAGTGGGGAGGCGTTCAATATTAACGGCCTTTATTAGGAGATAAGGATTCCCCTCCTTGACCCACGCCTTCGCTTCCTCTCTATCCTTCCATTCTCGAGCTCCAGCGCCCAAGTTCCCATCTTCTCCATCTCTAGGAAGCACTCAGCCATGTCCGGATCCGGAGGCCAAGGCAAGTGGATGGTCTCTGATGTCTACTACGCAACCTTCTCCTTGTAGACGTTGTTGGGCCTCCAAGTGCAGAGGTTTGTAGGACAGTAGCAAATTTCCCTCAAGTGGATGACCTAAGGTTTATCAATTCGTGGGAGGCGTAGGATGAAGATGGTCTCCCTCAAGCAACCTTGCAACCAAATAACAAAGAGTCTCTTGTGTCCCCAACACACCCAATACAATGGTAAATTGTATGGGTGCACTAGTTCGGCGAAGAGATGGTGATACAAGTGCAATATGGATGGTAGATATAGGTTTTTGTAATCTGAAAATATAAAAACAGCAAGGTAACTAATGATAAAAGTGAGCTTAAATGGTATTGCAATGTGTAGAAACAAGGCCTAGGGTTCATACTTTCACTAGTGCAAGTTCTCTCAACAATAATAACATAACTGGATCATATAACTATCCCTCAACATGCAACAAAGAGTCACTCCAAAGTCACTAATAGAGGAGAACAAACGAAGAGATTATGGTAGGGTACGAAACCACCTCAAAGTTATTCTTTCGGATCGATCTTATTCAAGAGTTCATACTAGAATAACACCTTAAGACACATATCAACCAAAACCCTAATGTCACCTAGATACTCCAATGTCACCTCAAGTATCCGTGGGTATGATTATACGATATGCATCACACAATCTCAGATTCATCTATTCAAACCAACACAAAGTACTTCAAAGAGTGCCCCAAAGTTTCTACCGGAGAGTCAAGACGAAAACGTGTGCCAACCCCTATGCATAAGTTCACAAGGTCACTGAACCCGCAAGTTGATCACCAAAACATACATCAAGTAGATCACATGAATATCCCATTGTCACCACAGATAAGCACATGCAAGACATACATCAAGTGTTCTCAAATCCTTAAAGACTCAATCTGATAAGATAACTTCAAAGGGAAAACTCAATCCATTACAAGAGAGTAGAGGGGGAGAAACATCATAAGATCCAACTATAATAGCAAAGCTCGCGATACATCAAGATCGTGCCAAATCAAGAACACGAGAGAGAGAGACCAAACACATAGCTACTGGTACATACCCTCAGCCCCGAGGGTGAACTACTCCCTCCTCATCATGGAGAGCGCCGGGATGATGAAGATGGCCACCGGTGAGGGTTCCCCCCTCCGGCAGGGTGTCGGAACAGGGTCCCGATTGGTTTTGGGTGGCTACAGAGGCTTGTGGCGGCGGAACTCCCGATCTATTATGTTCCCCGATGGTTTTAGGGTATATGGATATATATAGGCGAAATAAGTCGGCCAGGGGAGCCACGAGGGGCCCACGAGGGTGGAGGGCGCCCCCCTGCCTCGTGCTCTCCTCGTTGATTCCCTGACATGCACTCCAAGTCTCCTGGATTGCTTCTGTTCCAAAAATCACGTTCCTGAAGGTTTCATTCCGTTTGGACTCCGTTTCTTTTCTTTGAAAAACTGAAACAAGGGAAAAAACTAGAACTGGCACTGGGCTCTGGGTTAATAGGTGAGTCCCAAAAATAATAATAAAGTGCTTAGTAAAGCCCATTAATCATCCAAAACAGAATATAATATAGCATGAAGCAATAAAAAAATTATGGATACGTTGGAGACGTATCAGTCTCCTCCGTCAAGGAGAAGGACATTACCCAGCTTCGGGCGGCCGGGTACCTGGCGAAAGGAATCGCCCACCGTCTGCCCACCAAGGGGCAAGTCATCCCGACCCCGAAGCCTACTGAGAGGGTGATTTTCCTCCCTCACTTCGTCCGCGAACTAGGGTTCCACTTCACCCCTTCGTCCGCGGACTGATGTACTACTACGGGCTAGATTTCCATGATCTAGCCCCGAACTCCTTCCTCAACATCTCGGCATTTATTGTCGTGTGCGAGGCCTTCCTCCGCATCCATCCCCACTTCGGCCTATGGATCAAGGTTTTTAATGTGAAGCCGAAGGTGGTGGATGGTCAGCACGCAGAGTGCGAAGGCGCCATGGTGAGCAAGATGCCCAACGTCACCTGGCCCACAGGAACTTTCATGGAGACTGTCAAGGAGTGGCAGAAGTAGTGGTTCTACATCACAGAGCCACGCGGCACCACTTGGGCGGCGGCTCCAGAGTTTAAGGCCAGAGATCCAATGCAGCTCACCTCCTGGACGGAGAAAGGGCCCCAACTGGTCTGCGTCAGACGAGCTGATAGCGCTGCAAACGCGCATTCAGAGCATGGTGGATAAAAACATCAAGCTCGTCGACGTGATCCAGGTAATGCTGGTTCGCCGGATTCTCCCCTACCAACGTCGAAGCTTCCCTTTATGAGAATTTGATCTGGAGATGCACCAGACCCTGGGAGGGCTCTTCAGAACTACTCACGAAGATGCCTGGAAGTTGCTCTTCAAGGGCAACGAAAAGCCGCCAGCCATCGATTCGGACCGTGGGCACGATCACACCCATCCCGCCAATGAGGTAAGTTCCGTAAGGCGTACCTTCTACTTATTTGTTCAAGGAGGATACCTAACCTTTGCCGTATATTTTGTTTTTTTCAGGTGTGGACGGAGAGAGCGGAGCGGATCCATAGTTCGGCTCCGCTGCCCGAAGAGCCAGTCATCCCACTCCTGGCGAAGATGCTGGTTCCGGCGCCCTATAGGCCGCCGAAAAAGAAGGCTAAGAAGAAGGCCAAGGGGGCCAAAGGTGGCCCCCGTAGCAAGGGTGCTTCGGACGTGATGTCCGAAGATGAAGTGACCCTTTCCTCCACCGCCGAGGACGAGGAGGACGAGGAGGAGGAGGAGAACAACCCTCCCCCCGATGAGGGAAAGAAGAAGAGGGCGGCCTCCACGAACCTGGAGGCGGAGACGTCCAAGAAAGGGAAAAGCTCCCTTGCTGATAACTCCGCGTGGGACGCCGACAGCAGTCTGGAGCGACGCCCCCACACTAAGCCTCAGGCTGCATCGTAAGTGCTAGGACTCATACATGCCCATAAATCTAGCCTCTCCTCTTCGTTGTATTGACATGATTAGTTATGCTATTGCAGTCCGGCCCATGACAGCTCCCAGCGATCCTCGTCACGAGGTTCGTTGCATTCAAAGGCGATGGCCAGCGAGTCACCGCCGACCGCTCACTCCCCTAAGGCCAAGGACGACACAGAGGTGCTGTCCCGAAGGACTTTCCCAGGCCGGGGGAGGCTCAGGAGGCAAAGCCTCCGTTGCCGGACACCAGGGGGAGCCGATCCTCATGGAGACTGGCGATGAGGGCCGTATTCAGTTTGGCCCTCAGCCGGATTTGATTCCGAAGACAGATATGGCTCCGGAATCCAGTGCGCAACCTCCTTCGAAAGAATGGGGTATGCCTATTCCCCCGGTGAACCCTGTCCAACCAGGGGCACCGGATAATCTGCTGGAAGCGCTGCGAGGCGCTTCCATTGTGGATGAGCACCGTGTCCTTATGGGCACGGCAATTGAAAGGGTTCAGTCTGCCAAGAGCGGACTAACTGAAGCCTGCAGCAGCCTGCTGATAGGTTTTGAGGTAAGTGACGCGAAAAGAGAAAATCCTGATATAGACAGTAGCCCCTAAGACACTATCCGGTGTTCGGAAAGAAATAGCCGGACAGAGGATCAATCATTTCTTGTAGGAAACTAACTAAATTTGTCTGAAATGCATACACAGGCGTCGCTGTTGGCCGTGGCCTCGCATACTGCCAAAGTCTCCGGACTAAAGCAGAGACTGGAGCAGGCCGAGGAGGAGCTCGGCCAGGTGAGGAGGCAGCTCCAAGAAAAACAAGGTATGTGATAACCTGTTATATATTCGAAAAAAGTAAAATGATATGCATTGACCGAAGTGTCATGATATGTATAGAAGCGGCGACCGAGGTCGAGGCCCTAAGTAAGGCCCTGGCCGAAGCCGAGGGGAAGGCTGTCAAGGAGCAGGCCGCCCATAAGAAGCTCAAGGCCCGGGTCAACGAGGTCCAGCAAGAGCTCCAAGACGCGGTGAGAAAGTGCGAGACCTTGGAGCGTGATGCGTCGGTTCAAGAGACTGAACTCGCCAAGGCTCGTCAAAGCGCAGAGACGGCCCGGAATGAGGCCCGGGGCGCCCTCCAGGAGATCGAGGAGGCTAGGAAGATTGCGGCGGGTAAGGCTTTTAGCATGCAAAGCAAGAATGTGAAGAGGAAATATCTTTTACTAACCCGGATTCGGAGTTCTCCAGGGGCTTTGGCCGATCTGCCATGCAGTGTGTCCGACGCCGCGGAGTTCTTCTGAGCCGAAGAAGGGAGCTCCACAAAGAAGCTGTTCTGGTCACAATATCTTGCGCCAGAACATTCGGTGCCCTTACCGATCAGCTAAAACAGCTGGTCGAGCTGCACAGGGTGGCCGAACTGGCCATGAAGGATTTAATAATCCGGTCGTGGCCAACCGAAGCTATACCCAGCAGTTACTTCAGCCTCGTGAAGCGGCTGGTGGATGCTTGTCCTCGGCTGGACGTTGTCAAGTGGTCCGTCTGCATCGAGGGCGCGCGCCTGGCCTTCTCCTATGTCAAGGTGTGGTGGGCGAAGATGGACATCGTCAAGCTAGCGACCGAAGGGCCGCCCGAGGGCAAGGAACACCACACACCCGAGCGATATTTTGGAGACGTCCTGGAGGGGTCCCGCATTGTTGCGTGGCAGTGTGTGAAAGACGTGATCTTTGAATGAATACATTCATATTTTTTCTCGCCCTGTATTATGAAACAAAGACAATTTATGTAATATAATGCTTTGTGTTAGATTTTTACCTCCTGTGCGGCCGTTTTTATTAAATCTAAGAGTTGGCCAGTCGTCGGCTTTAGCCCCACGTAGGTAATACGGGGGTGTTCGGGATGAAATCTAAACACTCTTGATCCAATTATTTGGTCCTTGAAGGAGGTGTTCAGCGCAACGAACAAGGCAATCGGGCTATAATGCTTTATCACCCTCACTTAGCCATAGGAGTTTGACAATAAAATTTTAGGCGCAGCCCCTGGTATTCGGAAGTCCGAACTGGGGAGATTCTATAAACACCTAATCGGATAAGAACCGATTCATCGCGTAATGCGGAAAAAACCTCTAACGATTTGAGACCTCCGAAGAGCTGACCGGCTCTCGCCGTATCATGACATTCAGTTTTCGGCTTTCTCTACTGAGGTGCTCATTCGGATGAACCAGGGCACAATCATAGTAGTTCTCCCTTTACTACCCTAGCCGATACAGCGGAACGTAAGGTAGTAAGCACAGGAGCCGGGCAACCCAACTATTGACCAAAGACATGATTCGGAGCCAATGCATATATTGCTAAATTCGGGGTGCCGAACTATACTGTAAAAATTGTTCGGACTTTATTATCGTATTGCGGGGCGCTATAAAGCCCCTGGCAAATGTAAAACGTACCAGATTGTACGGGTGCTATCTGATAAGGTTTATTAACAAAGAATAAGGGAAAACAGAAAAGGAGCAAATGTAATGAGCTAGGGCCGCAGAATTTGGGCCACGAACTGTTTTCATTGCAATTTTATTAATACGTCAAAGCACATTGATACAAATAGTGCGTTAAGCAACAGGCTATTTAACATGCCAAAAACCAAGGAAGAGCTGCATGTGGGTCCTGAAAACAGGTAGAGTGATTGTTAACGAAACCACCTTGAAATTCCCCAATACGCTTGTGCTTCTTGCCATCTTGGTGTATTTGTCCTTCAAGAGGACCAGTGATCTAGCCATCAGGGAAGGTCTGCAGAAAGGAAACCTAAAAAAGGGGAAAAGGAAACAATGAAAGTGTATGTGTCCTGGAGCGGTCGAGCCGTATTGTGGATCACCGGCTAGTTATGCCTCCGTCTATGCCCATGGTATTTTGAGTGTGTAGTTATGTACGCGCGGTACTAGTGCCGCCACCTGATCCGGACTGGGACGGAGGCCGAATTGCTAATCAAGCTCCTGAAGAGCCGAGCTGTCATGCTGCAGGATGGTCCGGACCCTCTTGACAATGTCCGGGAGCTTGGCCGCCGAATTAAGGTTCTGCTTAAAAAGGCCGCTCTGTGCTTCTGCTGCTAAGGCAGCGGTGTGTTCCTCGGTACGGAGGGAACGTTCCGTGTTTCCATTAACTGTTATGACGCCGCGTGGCCCAGGCATCTTGAGCTTGAGGTAGGCATAATGAGGCACCGCATTGAATCGAGCAAATGCGGTTCGTCCGAGCAGTGCGTGATAGCCGCTGCGAAAAGGGACGATGTCAAAGATTAAGTCCTCGCTTCTGAAGTTGTCCGGGGATCCGAAGACAACCTCTAGCGTAATTGAGCCCGTACAGCGAGCCTCTACACCTGGTATGACTCCTTTGAAGGTGGTATTTGTGGGCTTGATCCATGATGGGTTAATGCCCATTTTGCGCACTGTATCCTGATAGAGCAGGTTCAGGCTGCTGCCGCCGTCCATAAGGACTCGCGTTAGGTGGAATCCGTCAATTATTGGGTCAAGGACCAATGCGGCTGAACTGCCATGACGGATACTAGTCGGATGGTCCCGTCGATCAAAAGTGATTGGGCATGACGACCATGGATTAAATTTTGGGGCGACTGGCTCTATCGCATAGACGTCCCTGAGCGCGCGCTTGCGCTCCCTCTTGGGGATGTGTGTAGCATATATCATATTCATCGATTTGACCTGGGGGGGACTTCTTTTGTCCCCGTGTGTTCGGTTGTCGGGGCTCCTTGTCCTCGTCCTTGCTTTGCGATCCCTTTTCTTTGTTCTCGGCATTTAACTTGCCGGCATGTTTAAAAACCCAACAATCTCTGTTGGTATGATTGGCTGGTTTATCAGAGGTGCCATGGATTTGGCACAGAGGATCGAGTATGCGATCCAAGCTTGATGGTCCCTGATTGTTTCTTTTATATGGCTTCTTCCGCTGACCGGACTTGGACCCACTGAATCCGGCATTGACTGTCATGTCATCGGTGTTGTCACCATTACTTCGGCATTTGTGTCTACTGCGTCGGAGCTTGCCGTTGCTATTTTTGGCCTCGGAGGTGCCCGTGTTGCTTGCTGTATTTTTGCTACGGGCCAGCCAACTATCCTCTCCCAGACAGAAGCGGGTCATGAGTGCCGTGAGGGCTGCCATGGATTTTGGCTTTTCCTGGCCGAGGTGGCGGGCGAGCCATTCGTCACGGATGCTATGTTTAAAGGCCGCTAGGGCTTCGGCATCCGGACTGTCGACGATCTGGTTCTTTTTAGTTAGAAACCTAGTCCAGAATTTCCTCGCTGACTCTCCAGGTTGCTGGACTATGTGACTTAAGTCATCGGTGCCTGGTGGCCGGACATAAGTACCTTGAAAATTGTCAAGGAAAGCTTCTTCCAAGTCCTCCCAGCTGCCAATGGAATTTTCAGGCAGACTGTTTAGCCAGTGCCGAACTGGCCCTTTGAGTTTTAGTGGGAGGTATTTGATGGTGTGAAGATCATCCCCGCGGGCCATGTGGATATGGAGAATGAAATCCTCGATCCATACCGCGGGAACGGTTGTTCCATCGTATGATTCGATGTTTACGGGTTTGAATCCTTCTGGGAATTCATGATCCATTACTTCGTCAGTGAAGCAAAGAGGGTGTGCAGCGCCTCTATATCGGGCCGCGTCGTGACGTAGCTCTGATGGAGTCCGTCTGTGGTTTTCAGCCCGGGCATGACTAGGTTTGTCACGTCCGAATAGATAGCCGTCCTCGCGTGTCAAGGCACGTCCTCGCGATCCGCAAATCGATCTTGTATGTCCTGCTCTACTGTCCAGGTCTTGACGAAGGTCATATGTATAGCCCCAAGCTGTCTTATCCCTGCCTTTACGGCGAGGTGGGACGGTCTGGTTTTCGGCTCGGGTTGTCGTTTTATCCCGACCGTGTGGTGGCCGATCAACCGCATTGCGTGATGCTGGTGCGGGCTCTGGCGCCTCATCATCGAACTGAGGTAGCAATTTGCGTTTCAGGTAACTTTTGGCTGGGCGTTTAAGGCATATTCCTCGGCTGCCAGGACATCGGTCCATCTGTCATTGAGCAGGTCTTGATCAGCTTGAAGCTGCTGCTGCTGCTTCTTTTTCAGGCTCCTCGCAGTGGCTATTAGCTGAAGCTTAAAGCGCTCCTACTCGAGAGGTTCCTCAGGCACGATGAAGTCTTCGTTGCCGAGGCTCACCTCCTCCTCGGAGAGTGGATGGTAACTACCGTCCTCCAAGTCTTCTTCTATGGCCTGTTCGTCAGGGCTGACATGCCCATCTTCCCGATTGTCTTGTTCAGCAGTTTGTTCATCGGGTTCTTCTGTGTCTTCGGCACCATCCGGAGTGTTGTCGTCTCCTGTGCCGGTGTTGTTGTCTCTGCTGCGGCGCGATTTAGAGTGGCGCCATTGACGCCGGCGCTTTGGTTGTGTCTTAGGAGGGTCACTCTTCTCTGGGTTTTCCTTGTCATCACCGCTATTATCTTTTGATGTATCCACCATGTATACGTCGTATGAGGAAGTGGCCGTCCATCGCCCTGTGAACGGCGGGTTTTGGGCCTCCTCTTCTCCGGCATCGTCGTCCATACCGTCAATGTCTTCGGAGTCGTAGTCGAGCATGTCAGTTAGGTCTTCGACAGTGGCTATGAAGTGGGCGGTGGGTGGGAAACGAGATTCTCCATCATCAGCCTCCAGTTCAAACCGGATATAATTCGGTTGTGGGTCCTCCGCCAAGGACAGGTTCTTTAATGAGTTTAGCACATCGCCGAAGGGCGAGTGTTGGAAGATGTCTGTGGCGCTGAACTCGAAGATCGCTAAACGATCAAGTTTGGCGTCCGCGGACTCACATGGTTCGGAACATATAACTAGAGACGAGTCCGGAGTTCCGGTGACACAGGTATCGTGTGAGGTTAAGTCCATGTGCGGCTCCAGCACCGGGGAATCTGTGGCCTCCGTGGTGGGGTTGAGCCTCCCGTCCTTGGATGGCGCAGTCTGCTCCGGATCTAAGGACAGAGCGGTTACAAGAGCTGTCTCCTGGATGCGATCCGATGACAGATTTAGGTCATGTTCATCGGGGTGACTAGGAGTGGTTGCCGCGGTCTCGAATCCGGCGAAGATCAAATCTCCGCGGATGTCCGCAACGTAGTTCAAGCTCCCAAATCTGACCTGGTGGCCAGGGGTGTAGCTATCGATCTGCTCCAGATGGCCAAGCGAGTTGGCCCACAGTGCGAAGCCGCCGAACACGAAGATCTGTCCAGGGAGGAAGGTCTCGCCTTGGACAGCATCGTCGTTGATGATTGAAGGGGCTATCAAAACTTTAAGGGACGGCACAGTGGAACTCTCAATGAAAGCACCAATGTCGGTGTCAAAACCGGCGGATCTCGGGTAGGGGGTCCCGAACTGTGCATCTAAGGTCGATGGTAACAGGAGATAGGGGACACGATGTTTACCCAGGTTCGGGCCCTCTCTATGGAGGTAATACCCTACTTCCTGCTTGATTGATCTTGATGAATATGAGTATTACAAGAGTTGATCTACCATGAGATCGTAATGGCTAAAGCCTAGAAGTCTAGCCTGTATGACTATGGTAATGAATATCTCCCCTCCGAACTATGTCCTCCGGTTTATATAGACACCGGGAGGATCTAGGGTTACACAGGGTCGGTTACAAAGAAGGGAATCTGCACGTTTGATCGCCAAGCTTGCCTTCCACGCCAAGATGAGTCCTATCCGGACACGGGTGCAGTCTTCGTTCTTCGTATCTTCATAGCCCATTAGTCCGGCCCATGGCTAACAGGCCGGACGCCCGAGGACCCCTTAGTCCAGGACTCCCTCAGGGGGGCGAAGCTTCGGTGCACCCCTACCTGGCGCGCCAAATGTCGGATTACGGGTTCTGGCAAAACCCTTGAGGTTTGAACACTAGGGTGCGCACGAAGATCTCTCCTCCCCCCTAGCTTACGCGCACCTCGATCTCATGGCCTAGCTTGACGAACCCAAAGAACAAGGGGACACAAGATTTATACTGGTTCGGGCCACCGTTGCGGTGTAATACCTTACTCCAGTGTGGTGTGGTGGATTGCCTCTTGGGCTGATGATGAACAGTACAAAGGACGAACAGCCTCCTGAGGAGAGGTGTTCTTGTGCTTGGTGAGTCGGTGTGGTGTCTCTCCAGCCGATCTAGATCTCTCAAGCTCAGTTGCTAGCTATGGTGGTGGCTAGCCCTATTTATAGAGGCCTTGGTCCTCTTCCCAAATATTGAGCGGGAAGGGATCCCAGAACGGCCAAATTTAAAGGGGGACAACGAGTACAACTTATCCTAACAAAAGTAGTCTTCGCCTGCCAAAGGCTCTGGTGGTGACGCCATCTTGGGCTCCACGCTGACCTCCGTCCTGACGTCCTTCTGGTCTTGGTCTTGTTGCACCGATATGGAAACCTTTGTCTGATGCCTCAGAACTCCTCGCCTGCGCCTGCCTCTTTAGCACCAAAGAGGAAACGAGGACGCTGCACGCGCTGGCGCCCACCTGGTCATGGTCATCATGGCTTGCGTCACAGGGACCTCGCGTGCCCCTTGCCTTGATCTCTCCGCCCCTCGTGAGCCAACCTGGTGAGGCTACCCCTAAGGAGGTCTTGCATCATCCGCCTCGCGAGGCTTGGCCCCTCGCGAGGGTCTTTAGTGTTTGCTGGTGAAGATGGGCCATACGAGGCCGCTGGTGGAGCCACGCCGTGGGCCGCAAGTAGGCAAGTCTGGGGACCCCCGTTCCCAGAACGCCGACATTACAGGAAATATTTAACTTTGTGCAAATTAAAGAAGAGAGTCTCCCACAAGCTTGGGGAGGCTTTGCCAGCAACTTAATGCTTTGCCTGATCATCCTCTTAAGAAAAATGAAATACTTGATATCTTCTATAATGGACTAACCGATGCTTCTAGGGACTTCCTAGATAGTGGTGCTGGTTCTGTTTTCAGGGAGCGGACTATTGCTCAAGCTGAAGAATTATTGAATAACATATTGAAAAATTATGATGATTGGACTATTCCTGAACCACCGGCTAAACCTAGTCCGAAGAAGAGGGGTATATTATATCTTAGTCCTGAAGATATGCAAGAGGCAAAGAAATATATGAAGGAAAAAGGTATTAAAGCTGAGGATGCTAAAAATTTACCTCCTATTGAAGAAATACATGGGCTTGATACACCACCACTACCTAAGGTGGTAGAGGTAAATTCTCTTATGAAGTTTAATGAAAATGATAATCCTCACAATATGCATCCTAGTCAATGCCTTTGTGAGTTTGAAAACTACATTAAAAAACAAGATCACTTCAATGCAAATGTTATGAAACAATTGAAATATAATTTTGATATGACTGCTCGCTTGAGTGACTTGTTATTTAGAATTTCAAATGATGTTAAAGGTGTTGGAAAACATGCTTCTATGGTTCAAACTCAGTTAGAACAAGTTGCTAAATCACAAAGAGAATTGCTTGATGAAATGAATCATAATATGCATGACTTTGCTGTTAGAGTTGCATCTAGAGGAGGTAAAATGACTCAGGAACCACTTTATCCTGAGGGACACCCAAAAAGAATTGAATAATATTCACAAAGAAACAACACTAGTGCACCTAGTCCTTCTAGAAAGAAAAAGAAGAAGAAAAATGATAGGACGTTGCACACTTCTAGTGAACCTGAAATAGAAAAACCTCCTGATAATGAAAATAAAACTTCTATCTCTGATGCTGAAACTCAATCTGGTAATGAACATCCACCTAGTGATAATGAAAAAGATAATGATGAGGTTCATGAAGACACTCACCCAAATAATGAAAAATAAGCAGACAATGATGTTGAGATAGAACCACCTGTTGATCTTGATAACCCACAACCTAAGAATAAAAGGTATGATAAAAGAGACTTCATTGCTAGATAACATGGTAAAGAAAGAGAACCGTGGGTTCAAAAACCTATGCCTTTTCCACCCAAGTCAACTAAAAAGAATGATGATGAAGAATTTGAACGCTTTGTTGAAATGCCGAGGCCAGTCTTTTTGTGTACCCGCTTGACTGACATCTTGAAAATGCCTCCTTATGCAAAGTATATGAAAGACATCATCACAAATAAGATAAAAATACCGGAAGCTGAAATCTCCACTATGCTTGCTAATTATACTTTTAAAGACGAAGTACCTAAAAAACTTGGAGATCCGGGAATACCAACTATACCTTGCTCCATCAACAAGAATTATGTGAAAACTGCTTTGTGTGATTTAGGAGCTGGTGTTAGTGTTATGCCTTTCTCTTTATATAAAAGACTTGACTTGAGTAAACTCACACCTAATGAAATATCTTTAGAAATGGCTGACAAATCAACTGCCATATTTATCGGTATCTGTGAGGATGTGCCCGTTGTTGTTGCTAATGTTACTATTTTGACTGACTTTGTTACTTGAGATGCCCGAGGACGACAACATGTCGATTATTCTTGGTAGACCCTTCTTGAATACTGCAGGGGCTGTTATTGATTGCAATAAAAGCAAGGTCACTTTTCATATTAATGGTAATGAGCACACGGTGCACTTTCCGAAGAAACAATTCCAAGTGACTGGTATTAATGTTATTGAAAAATCTCTGACAATCACTAGTGGAAGTTTTCAAATACCTCTACCTACTATCAAAAAGAAATATGAAATGCTTATTGTTGGGGAGATGCATATCCCCATTGAGGTAACTTAGTGATTTACGAAAGTTCTTCGGTTTCATGCTAATCGAAAGTGGTTGTTAATAAGACCTGATCAACCTTATTAATGAATCATTTTTTAGCAGTATGAAGTTGATGGATTTAGTAAGCACTACTTTCTGTCCTCGCTTTTTATCCTCTGTTTTTATTAGTTAAATAAAATAAAATGCCATGTTTTGTCCGTTTTCTGAATTTCCCGTGCAATAAAAAAATGACCCAAAAATAAAAGTTCTCAGAATGCCCTGAAAATTTTATATGATTTTTTCCTAAATATCTAAGAATTTTTGGTGCAAAAATAACCAGAGGGGGGTGCACCAGGTGGGCACAACCCACCTGGGCACGCCAGCACCCCCTAGCGCACCCTGGGGGGTTGTGGTCCCCACGTGGGCCCCTCACTTATCTCTTTAGCCCACATTGTCACCTACCTCCAGAAAAAAATCACTCTTGCTCTCTCTCCCATGTTCTTGAGCTCAAACCCGCGGATTTCGATCTCTTTGCTCGAAGCTCCATTTCCGAAACTGTTTTGGGGGGTTGTTGCTTCGTATGTGACTCCACCATTTGTCCAATTACTTTTTGTTTTAGTGGTTTATACTTTGAATAAATAGCTACTCTTGGTGCTACTGTAGATGTGCTTGCATGTTCAATTCTTAGTGTTCTAAGTAGTTTGAATGCTTGCTATGGCCTCTATGTATCCCTATGAGTAGTTGTTGTCAATTTTGTGAACTAAAATTCAGATTTTTGTTCATAGGAAAAATTGTATGCAGACATGAATATCTTCAGGAAATATGGCTCTAAGAAGAACTCCAAGGGTGTTATTGGGCAGTCTTCCGACAGTGATCTCCGCCCTCGGAGGTTGGCGGAGCTACGGCCATGCGAATGGTCGCACACCCCGTTCCTGCAAGCGACTGGAATTCATGAGGAGTTCATGCAATTTATCGCCAATGCCGGTCTCACCGACTTCATCGCAGATGAGTGTCACCAACACCAAATCCTCACAAACATGTTTGTTCAAAGTTTTACTTTCCTGCCTAGGAATAATCCCCCAGAAGCGAGTTTTTATTTATATGATGAAAACCATCAGATACCACTTACTGAGTTTTGCAACATATGCATGATCCCGTCTGATGGGAACCTGGCTGAGCCTAGGCCGGCTGAGTTTGAGGACTTCTGTCGCACTTTAACAGTGGGTGATGAGAGGAGAGTGTCTTACATTTTCCTGCTGTTCGTTACTTTGCATATTTCATTACCAAATGCTTCCTTGCTAGGGAGAAGGTGGGTGCACTTAGTTCACCAGACCTTGCTGTTTTACGTCGTGCAATAGAGGGCGACAACACTTATAGCTTGGGAGCTATTGTGGCTCGTCGCCTCCATCTTAATAAATCTCAGGGTAAAATACAAGGTGGGATTTTTGCTACTCGTTTGGCGGCTCACTTCGAGGTTGAGATACGCCCTCATGATTACCCTCTGACCAAGGTTCACCTAGACCAGGCAGCCATGTATCACCATCACTTGCTTGCACATGATCGTCCTGATGTTGCCATTCCTTATAACTTGGTCTATAGCGTTGACACTCGTGATGTTATTCCCTTGCCTGTGATGCGTGTTTGCCAATACTACGTCGGTGTTTCTCCCAAGAGGAGAGGATGATGTAGCACAACAACGGTAGGTATTTCCCTCAGTAATGAAACCAAGGTATCGAACCAGTAGGAGAACCAAGCAACCAAACGTAAACAGCCCCTGCACACAAATAACATCCACTCGCAACCCACGTGTTAAAGGGGTTGTCAATCCCTTCCGGGTAACGGCGCCAGAAATTGGCACG
Organism: Aegilops tauschii subsp. strangulata; assembly: GCF_002575655.3. NCBI lineage: Eukaryota > Viridiplantae > Streptophyta > Magnoliopsida > Poales > Poaceae > Aegilops > Aegilops tauschii. Next base: position 433,949,000 of record NC_053035.3, read on the forward strand.
GAGACGAGAGAAAATTGTAATAGATTGAAATAATAGATCGCAAATAAAATAAAGTGCAGCAAGATATTTTTGTGTTTCTGGGTTTAATAGATCTGAATAAAAATGCAAAGGAAAAGTAGATCGCAAAGCAAATATATGAAGAAGAAGACATGAGGGCCGTAGGTTTCACTAGTGGCTTCTCTCGAGAAAAATAGCAAACGGTGGGTAAACAAATTACTGTTGGGCAATTGATAGAACTTCAAATAATTATGACGATATCCAGGCAATGATCATTACATAGGCATCACGTCCAAGATTAGTAGACCGACTCCTGCCTGCATCTACTACTATTACTCCACACATCGGCTGCTATCCAGCATGCATCTAGTGTATTAAGTTCATGGAAAAATGGAGTAATGCAATAAGAATGATGACATGATATAGACAAGATCTATTTATCTATATGGCGGTAGACATAGATCTTATCTTTTTATCCTTAGTAGCAACAATACATACGTGTCGGTTCCCCTTCTGTCACTGGGATCAAGCACCGTAAGATCGAACCCACTACCGGGCACCTCTTCCCATTGCAAGATAAATAGATCAAGTTGGCCAAACAAAACCCAAATATCGAAGAAGAAATACGAGGCTATAAGAGATCCTGCATATAAGAGATCAAATAAACTCAAATAACTTTCATGGATATAAAAAGATATGACTGATCATAAACTCAAAGTTCATCAGATCCCAACAAACACACCGCAAAAGAGTTACATCATATGGATCTCCAACAGACCATTGTATTCAGAATCAGCGAGAGAGAGAGAGAGAGAGAGAGAGAGAGAGAGAGAGAGAGAGAGAGAGAGAAAGCCATCTAGCTACTAACTACGGACCCGAAGGTCTACAAAGAACTACTCACGCATCATCGGAGAGGCACCAATGGTGGTGGTGAACCCCATCCGAGATGGTGTCTAGATTGGATCTGGTGGTTCTGGACTCTGCGGCGGTTGGATGAATATTTTGTCGACTCCCCTAGGGTTTCTTGAATATTGTGGTATTTATAGAGCAAAGAGGCGGTCCGGGGGGGACCCGAGGTGGGCACAACCCACCAAGGCGCGCCTGGGCCTCCTGGCGCGCCCTGGTGGGTTGTGCCCCCCTCGGGGCACCCCCAGGTGCAACCAGGGCCCATTGCCTTTCTTCTGGCCCATAAAAGATCATCGCGGAGTTTCGTGGCATTTGGACTTCGTTTGATATTGATTTCCTGCGATGTAAAAAAACATGGAAAAAACAACAACTGGCACTTGGCACTATGTTAATAGGTTAGTACCAAAAAATGATATAAAAGGACTATAAAATGATTATAAAACATCCTAGATTGATAATAAAACAACATGGAACAATCAAGAATTATAGATACGTTGGAGACTTATCAGCATCCCCAAGCTTAACTCCTACTCGTCCTCGAGTAGGTAAGTGATAAAAACAGAATTTTTGATGTGGAGTGCTGTTCATCAAGTCATATCATATTCTTTTCTTTATAGCATGGACATTTGGACTTTTGTGTGATTCAAAGCAATAGTCTAGTTTTGACATAATAATTTAGATACTCAAGCATATCAACAAGAAACCATGTTTTTCAAAATATCAATGCTAAAATAAGTTATCCCTAGCCCATCATGCTCAAACATTGATCCATTCATGAAACACACTCGAATATTAGCTACACCCAATACTTGAGCACGATCATATTGCCTCCTAGTTGGTGCTTTTGTAAGAGAAGATGGAGACTCAAATTTCAAAAATAAAAATGGCATAAAGTAAAAGAAGGCCCCTTCGCAGAGGGAAGTAGGGATTTGTAGAGGTGCGAGAGCTCAAAGCGAAAAATTAGAGATAAAAACATTTTGGGAGGTGTATCCATCCCACCAACGAAAACGACTCAGAGTTCCGAACACTTTCCATGCTAGATATGCCATAGGCGGTTCCCAAACAGAAAATAAAGTTTATTCCTTTTTCCACCATTTCTTTCACTTTCCATGGCTAGCCGTATCCACGGGTGCCCTCCATACCAACACTTTCCAAGAAATTTATTATTTGACAACATAAAGTAAATATTTTTTTGCATTTCGGGACTGGGCATCCCTAAAACCATTGCCTTACTCTCGTGCAATGACAAGTGAATAAACACTCATCTTGAGAATAACACATCCAGCATGGAAAATATTAGCCACCCGTTACCGTTCCGCGAGCGAAACAAACACACAAAAGAGAAGTTTATTTTGAAAATTAGAGATAGCACATGCAAATTTGCTTAGAATGGCAAAATAATACCACATATAGGTAGATATGGTGGACTCATGTGGCAAAACTGGTTTAAAGGATTTTGGATGCACAAGTAGAGGTCATACTTGGTGCAAAATGAAGGCTAGCAAAAAGATTGAGAAGCGACCAACCAAGAAATGAATAATCTCATAAGCAAGCATTAAGAATAATTAACACCGAATAATGTACCACAAGTAGGATATAATTTTCATTGCATGATTATTGACTTTCGTGCATGCATAGGGAATCACAAACCTTAACACCAATATTCTTACTAGAGCACAAGTACTCATCAACATAACTCACATATCACATCATCATATCTCAAAACTATTACTAAGAATCAAGTTTATTTTGTCCAATGATCTTCATGACATTTTATTTTTCTTTATCTTTCTTGGATATCTATCACTTTGGCACTAATTTTCATGTGTTGCTTTTCATAAGCTCAAGCAAATATAAGTGAAGATCATGAGCATAGCAAATTTTCTTTCTCTCAAAATAATTTAAGTGAAGCAAGAGAGAATTTCTTCAAAATTTTACTAACTCTCAAACAAATCTAAGTGAAGCAAGAGAGCATTTCTTCAAAAATAACAAAGCACACCGTGCTCAAAAAGATATAAGTGAAGCACTAGAGCAAGTCCTAGCTCATAAAAGATTTAAGTGAAGCAAAGAGAGCAATTCTAACAAGTCATGATATAATTTCAGCTCTCTACAATAGGTGTGTCCAGAAAGGATTGATAACTTAAAACACAATATAAAAAAAGCAAAGACACTTATCATACAAGACGTTCCAAGCAAAACACATATCATGTGACGAATAAAAATATAGCCTCGAGTAAAATACCGATAGTTGTTGGAAGAAAGCGGGGATGCCACTCGGGGGCATCCCCAAGCTTAGTTGGTTGCTCATTCTTGGATAATAGCTTGGGATGTCGGGGCATCCCCAAGCTTAGGGTCTTACATCCTTCCTTCATCCATTGTAAGATAACCCAAAACTTGAAAACTTCAATCACACAAAACTCAACAAAACCTTCGTGAGATCCGTTAGTGTAAGAAAAATAAATCACTACTATAAGTGTTGTATCAAACCAATTCATATTTTGTTTTTGTATTATATCTACTGTATTCCAACTTTTCTATGGCAAAAACTCATCAAAGAAAAACATAGAGCCATCAAAATAAGCACACAACACAAAGAAAACAGAATCTGTCAAAACAGAACAGTCTGTAGCAATCTGATTTGTTCGAATACTTCTGGAACTCCAAAAATTCTACCAAAATATGACGACCAGGGTAATTTTTATATTAATCTTATGCAAAAAGGATCAGAGCAAAATCTCTTTTCGGTGATTTATGAAAATTATTTTCGTGAGCGCAAAGTTTCTGTCTTTTTCAGCAAGGTCAAACAACTATCACCCAAGAAGATCCTATAGGCTTTACTTGGCACAAACACTAATTAAAACACAAAAAACACAATCATAACAGTAGCATAATTGTGCTAACACTCAATAACAGAAAGCAAAAAAGCAAAAATAATTTTTATTCATTGGGTTGCCTCCCAACAAGCGCTATAGTTTTACGCCCTTAGCTAGGCATAATAGCAAGGATCTAAGTTTTGTCATCTTTGGCCAACTCTTCAATCATACACTTAGAATCCTTCAAAGATTTAGCGTAGAGCTCTTCAATAATAATGCTCCTGGGAATAAATTTAAAGATTTCATTCTTGCAAAAAGGATCCCTTATCACTTCAACAAAATCCGGGTGAATACTAATCATCTTAAGATATTCTTTATTATTATTAGTAGAAGTTGCACCCTTGTTTTTAGTAACTTGAGTAACTTTGCCATTCTTTACGGGAGTTTTAGCAAAGCAAAAGTTGTGCTTCGATTACTAAATATTTCTTCTAGTTTATCAATCCGAGACGGGCTTTCTTCTATTCTTTCATGGATTACGGTACCCTTTTCTTTTAACAACTTCAAATTTTCTCCCGCTCTTGACCCAATATTGGTGGCAAAATTATGCATCCTTTTATGTATAATTTCCATATGATCTTCGGTGAGCATTTTCTTTTTGATAGCATCTAGTCTTTCCATAACATGCTCAAGAGTCAAAGTTGTTTCATTAATCATGAGAGGTGGTGAGCTCACTAAATTTCCCATAGCATTAAAAGCATCAAGAGAAGGACACATCAAAAAATTTCCACCGGTAATCGTATCAAGGATGAATCTATACCAAGTGGTGATGCCAACATAAAAACAACGAAGAAGAACAACGGTAGATTGCTTACGGATAGATCTATTATGAGCATTGCAAATCCTATACCAAGCATCCTTTAAATTTTTCTCCTCCCATTTGTTTAAAGTTGAGAACCTCATTCTCGGGAGCGTAAGCAATAGAAGAAGAACTATCCATGATACTAACGGCAAACAAGATTGCACATAAGAACAGATCCAGCAAGAAAACGGCGAATGGAAAAAGAGAGGCGAATAAAACGGCAAATTTTGTGAAGTGGGGGAGAGGAAAACGAGAGGCAAATGGAAAATAATGTAAATTGCGAGGAGATGAGGTTTGTGATTAGGAACCTGGTTATGTTGAAGATCCTCCCCGGCAACGGTGCCAGAAAATTCCCTTGATGCATGTTTGCCAATACTGCGTCGGTGTTTCCCCCCAAGAGGAGAGGATGCTGTAGCACATCAACGGTAGGTATTTCCCTCAGTAATGAAACCAAGGTATCGAACCAGTAGGAGAGCCAAGCAAAAAAACGTAAACAACCCCTGAACACAAATAACAGCCACTCGCAACCCGACGTGTTAAAGGGGTTGTCAATCCCTTTCGGGTAACGGCGCCAGAAATTGGCAGGGAGACGAGAGAAAATTGTAATAGATTGAAATAATAGATCGCAAATAAAATAAAGTGCAGCAAGATATTTTTGTGTTTTTGGGTTTAATAGATCTCAATAAAAACGCAAAGGAAAAGTAGATCGCAAAGCAAATATATGAAGAAGAAGACCCGGGGGGGCGTAGGTTTCACTAGTGGCTTCTCTCGAGAAAAATAGCAAACGGTGGGTAAACAAATTACTGTTGGGCAATTGGTATAACTTCAAATAATTATAACGATATCCAGGCAATGATCATTACATAGGCATCACGTCCAAGATTAGTAGACCGACTCCTGCCTGCATCTACTACTATTACTCCACACATCGACCGCTATCCAGCATGCATCTAGTGTATTAAGTTCATGGAAAAATGGAGTAATGCAATAAGAATGATGACATGATGTAGACAAGATCCGTTTATCTATATGGCGGTAGATATAGATATCGTCTTTTTATCCTTAGTAGCAACAATACATACGTGTCGGTTCCCCTTCTGTCACTGGGATCAAGCACCGTAAGATCGAACCCACTACCGGGCACCTCTTCCCATTGCAAGATAAATAGATCAAGTTGGCCAAACAAAACCCAAATATCGGAGAAGAAATACGAGGCATGCATATACGAGATCAAAGAAACTGAAATAACTTTTATGGATATAAAAAGATATGACTAATCATAAACTCAAAGTTCATCAGATCCCAACAAACACACCGCAAAAGAGTTATATCATATGGATCTCCAAGAGACCATTGTATTGAGAATCAGCAAGAGAGAGAGAGAGAAAGCAATCTAGCTACTAACTACGGACCCGAAGGTCTACAAAGAACTACTCACGCATCATCGGAGAGGCGCCAATGGAGGTGGTGAACCCCATCCGAGATGGTGTCTAGATTGGATCTGGTGGTTCTGGACTCTGCGGCGGCTGGATGAATATTTCATCGACTCCCCTAGGGTATCTGGAATATTGTGGTATTTATAGAGCAAAGAGGCGGTCCGGGGGGCACCCGAGGTGGGCACAATCCACCAGGGCGCGCCTGGGCCTCCTAGCGCGCCCTGGTGGGTTGTGCCCCCCTCGGGGCACCCCACTGGTGCAACCAGGGCCCATTGCCTTTCTTTTGGCCCATAAAAAATCATCTTGGAGTTTCATGGCATTTGGACTCTGTTTGATATTGATTTCCTGCGATGTAAAAAAACATGGAAAAACGGCAACTGGCACTTGGCACTATGTTAATAGGTTAGTACCAAAAAATGATATAAAATGATTATAAAACATCCAAGATTGATAATAAAACAGCATGGAACAATCAAAAATTATAGATACGTTGGAGACATATCAGCCTTCACCTACTTTGTTTGATTCTGTTGCTAGGGGCAGATACCGGAGCCTGCAGACATCCTCGCTTACTGGAACGCTCACGCTGCTGCAGAGGCTGCACAGGCACCTCAGCAGTGGGATGTGTGGATGCCCGCTCCTCAGGATCCCTACTACCCTCCAGGCTACTGATTGATTACCAAGTTAGGCCAAAAGCCTAAGCTTGGTGGAGTACGTGTTTCTCACCGACATTATATTCATGCTCATACTTATTCTATCTTTCGGTGTTCACACTTTTTCATTGTATCATCCATGCTTAGATTTATTTTCTTGCTTTTTTCTTGTGTGTTTGAAAAACTTTAGAAAAACCAAAAAAATAGTTGTAGTAATTTACTTTCTATGCATGCTTAGTAGTAGTATTGAAAAGAAAATCCAAAAAGATTTCCTTGTTCTTCTTTTGTTTGTTGGGAGCTTTCCTGTGTAAATAGTTTTTCTCATTTTTGTTTTTTGTTTCCCTGTTCCAGAAAACCAAAAATTCCAAAAATATTTCAGTGTGTTTCTCTGAATTCCTTTTCTTTTTATTCGAGTTGTACCGAGGAGAAGACCACGATGAAAATGTTGAGTGGCTCTCATATGAATAATTGTTGAACTAATAAAGAGTACATTTTGCCTTGTCTTCTCCTGTTGAATAAAATATTTTGCAGATTCCAGCTTAGTCCATGACACTCTTGCACTATTATTATTTTCATATCATTCTGTCGTGCAAGTGAAAGGCAATAATGACGATATTCGATGAGCTGGCCGTGGCAAGGAGAAACTGGTATGAACTCGACTTGTTCTGTCTGTGTAAATATGTTTAACCTAGTATCCAGGCTTCAGCCCATTATGATGAAACATGTTTAATTAGAGATTATAGTTTCTCATGCCATGCATAAGTAGCTGGGAGTGGATAATGATTTATCTTGGATATCAACATAGCGTTAAAATGATTGTGATGTAGTATGATGATATGGTATCCTCCTCTGAATGTTCGAGTGGCTTGACTTGGTACATGTTCATGCATGTAGTTAAATCAAAACCAACATAGCCTCTATAATATTTATGTTCATGGTGATCATATCCTACTCATTCTAGTGTCCAATGTTACTTATGCAAAATGCTTGGTTATGATCGTTGTTGCTCTCTAGCTGGCCGCTTCCCAATCCTAATTGCTAGCCTTCGCCTATACTAAGTGGGAATTCTGCTTGTACATCAAAAACCTTGAACCCAAAAGTTATTCCAGATGAGTCCACCATACCTACCTATATGCAGTATTACCCTGCCGTCCTAAATAAATTTGCATGTGGCACCTCTAAAAATTCTAAAAATTATCCTTTTTGTGTGCCTGGATCGTTCATGGAACGACAAGAGGTGGTTGATATCTTCCGTGCTAAGTGGGTTATCCTCAGGTCGAGTGTTTATTCACTCGCCATCGCACGAGGAAATGGGCGGTAATAGAGATTCCCAGTCCCGAACTAAAAATGCAAATAAATAAACAAAACTCCCCCGGGACTGATGTTGGTATGGACGGTTGTTGGGGATCGTTGCAGAAATTTAAAATTTTCTACGCATCACCAAGATCCATCTATGGAGTTTACTAGCAACGAGAAGGAAGGAGTGCATCTACATACCCTTGTAGATCGCGAGCGGAAGCGTTCAAGTGAACGGGGTTGATGGAGTCGTACTCGTCGTGATCCAAATCACCGATGACCGAGCACCGAACGGACGGCACCTCCGCGTTCAACACACGTACGGAGCAGCGACGTCTCCTCCTTCTTGATCCAGCAAGGGGGAAGGAGAGGTTGATGGAGATCCAGCAGCACGACGGCGTGGTGGTGGAAGTAGCGGGGATCCCGGCAGGGCTTCACCAAGCGCAAGCGGGAGGGAGAGGTGTCACGGGAGGGAGAGGGAGGCGCCAGGGGCTAGGGTGCTGCTGCCCTCCCTCCCCCCACTATATATAGGGGCCCTGGGGGGGCGCCGGCCCTGGGAGATGCAATCTCCAAGGGGGCGGCGGCCAAGGGGGGTTGGCTTCCCCCCCAAGCCAAGTGGGGCGCCCCCCACCCCTAGGGTTTCCAACCCTAGGCGCAGGGGAGGCCCAAGGGGGGCGCCCCAGCCCACTAAGGGCTGGTTCCCTTCCCACTTCAGCCCATGGGGCCCTCCGGGACAGGTGGCCCCACCCGGTGGACCCCCGGGACCCTTCCGGTGGTCCCGGTACAATACCGGTGACCCCCGAAACTTTCCCGGTGGCCGAAACTGGACTTCCTATATATAATTCTTCACCTCTGGACCATTCCGGAACTCCTCGTGACGTCCGGGATCTCATCCGGGACTCTGAACAACTTTCAGATTTCCGCATACTAATATCTCTACAACCCTGGCGTCACCGAACCTTAAGTGTGTAGACCCTACGGGTTCGGGAGACACGCAGACATGACCGAGACGACTCTTCGGTCAATAACCAACAGCGGGATCTGGATACCCATGTTGGCTCCCACATGTTCCTCGATGATCTCATCGGATGAACCACGATGTCAAGGATTCAATCAATCCCGTATACAATTCCCTTTGTCAATCGGTACGTCACTTGCCCGAGATTCGATCGTCGGTATCCCAATACCTTGTTCAATCTCGTTACCGGCAAGTCACTTTACTCTTACCATAATGCATGATCCCATGACCAACCACTTGGTCACTTTGAGCTCATTATGATGATGCATTACCGAGTGGGCCTAGAGATACCTCTCCGTCATACGGAGTGACAAATCCCAGTCTCGATCCGTGTCAACCCAACAGACACTTTCAGAGATACCTGTAGTGTACCTTTATAGTCACCCAGTTACGTTGTGATGTTTGGTACACCCAAAGCACTCCTACGGCATCCGGGAGTTACACGATCTCATGGTCTAAGGAAATGATACTTGACATTGGAAAAGCTCTAGCAAACGAACTACACGATCTTTGTGCTATGCTTAGGATTGGGTCTTGTCCATCACATCATTCTCCTAATGATGTGATCCCGTTATCAATGACATCCAATGTCCATAGCCAGGAAACCATGACTATCTGTTGATCAACGAGTTAGTCAACTAGAGGCTCACTAGGGACATGTTGTGGTCTATGTATTCACACATGTATTACGATTTCTGGATAACACAATTATATCATGAACAATAGACAATTATCATGAACAAGGAAATATAATAATAACCATTTTATTATTGCCTCTAGGGTGTATTTCCAACAGTCTCCCACTTGCACTAGAGTCGATAATCTAGTTACATTGTGATGAATCGAACACCCATAGAGTTCTGGTGTTGATCATGATTTTCTCTAGGGAGAGGTTTAGTCAACGGATCTGCTACATTCAGGTCCGTATGTACTTTACAAATATCTATGTCTCCATTTTGAACACTTTCACGAATGGAGTTGAAGCGACGCTTGATATGCCTGGTCTTCCTGTGAAACCTGGGCTCCTTGGCAAGGGCAATAGCTCCAGTGTTGTCATAGAAGAGAGTCATCGGGCCCGACGCATTGGGAATCACCCCTAGGTCGGTAATGAACTCCTTCATCCAGATTGCTTCTTGCGCTGCCTCTGAGGCCGCCATGTACTCTGCTTCACAAGTAGATCCCGCCACGACGCTTTGCTTGCAACTGCACTAGCTTACTGCCCCTCCATTCAAAATATACACGTATCCGGTTTGTGACTTAGAGTCATCCAGATTTGTGTCGAAGCTAGCGTCGACGTAACCCTTTACGACGAGCTCTTCGTCACCTCCATATATGAGAAACATATCCTTAGTCCTTTTCAGGTACTTCAGGATATTCTTGACCGCTGTCCAGTGTTCCATGCCGGGATTACTTTGGTACCTTCCTACCAAACTTACGGCAAGGTTTACATCAGGTCTGGTACACAGCATGGCATACATAATAGACCCTGTGGCTGAGGCATAGGGGATGACACTCATCTTTTCTCTATCTTCTGCCGTGGTCGAGCATTGAGCCGTGGTCGAGCATTGAGTCGTGCTCAATTGCACACCTTGCAATACAGGCAAGAACCCCTTCTTGGACTGATCCATATTGAACTTCTTCAATATCTTGTCAAGGTACGTACTCTGTGAAAGACCAATGAGGCGTCTTGATCTATCTCTATAGATCTTGATGCCTAATATATAAGCAGCTTCTCCAAGGTCCTTCATTGAAAAACACTTATTCAAGTAGGCCTTTATACTTTCCAAGAATTCTATATCATTTCCCATCAATAGTATGTCATCCACATATAATATGAGAAATGCTACAGAGCTCCCACTCACTTTCTTGTAAACACAGGCTTCTCCATAAGTCTGTGTAAACCCAAACGCTTTGATCATCTCATCAAATCGAATGTTCCAACTCCGAGATGCTTGCACCAGCCCATAGATGGAGCGCTGGAGCTTGCATACCTTGTTAGCATTCTTAGGATCGACAAAACCTTCCGACTGCATCATATACAATTCTTCCTTAAGAAAGCCGTTAAGGAATGCCGTTTTGACGTCCATTTGCCATATCTCATAATCATAGAATGCGGCAATTGCTAACATAATTCGGGCGGACTTCAGCTTCGCTACGGGTGAGAAAGTCTCATCGTAGTCAACCCCTTGAACTTGTCGATAACCCTTAGCGACAAGTCGAGCCTTATAGATGGTCACGTTACCATCCGCGTCTGTCTTCTTCTTAAAGATCCATTTATATTCTATGGCTCGCCGATCATCGGGCAAGTCGGTCAAAGTCCATACTTCATTTTCATACATGGATCCTATCTCGGATTGCATGGCTTCAAGCCATTTGTTGGAATCCGGGCCCGCCATCGCTTCTTCATAGTTCGAAGGTTCACCGTTGTCTAACAACATGATTTCCATGACAGGGTTGCCGTACCACTCTGGTGCGGAACGTGTCCTTGTGGACCTACGAAGTTCAGCAGTAACTTGATCTGAAGCTTCATGATCATCATCATTAACTTCCTCCCCAGTTCGTGCAGGCACCACAGGAACATCTTCCCGCGCTGTGCTACTTTCCGGTTCGGAAGGGGTGACTATCACCTCATCAAGTTCCACTTTCCTCCCACTCACTTCTTTCGAGAGAAACTCTTTCTCCAGAAAGGACCCGTTCTTTGCAACAAAGATTTTGCCTTCGGATCTGAGGTAGAAGGTATACCTAATGGTTTCCTTAGGATATCCTATGAAGACGCATTTTTCCGACTTGGGTTCGAGCTTTTCAGGTTGAAGTTTCTTGACATAAGCATCGCATCCCCAAACTTTTAGAAACGACAGCTTAGGTTTCTTCCCAAACCATAATTCATATGGTGTCGTCTCAACGGATTTCGACGGAGCCCTATTTAAAGTGAATGCGGCAGTCTCTAAAGCATAGCCCCAAAATGAGAGCGGTAGATCGGTAAGAGACATTATAGATCGCACCATATCCAATAGAGTGCGATTATGACGTTCAGACACACCATTTCGCTGAGGTGTTCCAGGCGGCGTGAGTTGTGAAACTATTCCACATTTCCTTAAGTGTGTGCCAAATTCGTGACTCAAATATTCCCCTCCACGATCTGATCGTAAGAACTTTATTTTCCTATCACGTTGATTCTCAACCTCACTCTGAAATTCCTTGAACTTTTCAAAGGTCTCAGACTTGTGTTTCATTAGGTAGACATACCCATATCTACTCAAGTCATCAGTGAGAGTGAGAACATAACGATAGCCACCGCGAGCCTCAACACTCATTGGACCGCACACATCGGTATGTATGATTTCCAATAAGTTGGTTGCTCGCTCGGAGAACGGAGTCTTGGTCATCTTACCCATGAGGCATGGTTCGCACGTGTCAAATGATTCGTAATCAAGAGACTCCAAAAGTCCATCTCATGGAGCTTCTTCATGCGCTTGACACCAATGTGACCAAGGCGGCAGTGCCACAAGTATGTGGGACTATCGTTATCAACTTTACATCTTCTGGTATTCACACTATGAATATGTGTAACATCACGTTCGAGATTCATTAAGAATAAACCATTGACCAGCGGGGCATGACCATAAAACATATCTCTCATATACATAGAACAACCATTATTCTCGGATTTAAATTAGTAGCCATCTCGCATTAAACGAGATCCGAATACAATGTTCATGCTCAAAGCTGGCACTAAATAACAATTATTGAGGTTTAAAACTAATCCCGTAGGTAAATGCAGAGGTAGAGTGCCGACGGCGATCACATCGACCTTGGAACCATTCCCGACGCGCATCGTTACCTCGTCCTTCGCCAGTCTCCGCTTATTCCGCAGCTCCTGTTTTGAGTTACAAATATGAGCAACCGCACCGGTATCAAATACCCAGGAGCTACTACGAGTACTGGTAAGGTACACATCAATTACATGTATATCACATATACCTTTGGTGTTGCCGGCCTTCTTGTCCGCTAAGTATTTGGGGCAGTTCCGCTTCCAGTGACCACTTCCCTTGCAATAAAAGCACTCAGTCTCAGGCTTGGGTCCATTCTTTGGCTTCTTCCCGGCAACTGCCTTACCGGGCGCGGCAACTCCCTTGCCGTCCTTCTTGAAGTTCTTCTTACCCTTGCCTTTCTTGAACTTAGTGATTTTATTCACCATCAACACTTGATGTTCCTTTCTGATCTCCACCTCCGCTGATTTCAGCATTGAATATACCTCAGGGATGGTCTTTTCCATCCCCTACATATTGAAGTTCATCACAAAGCTCTTGTAGCTCGGTGGAAGCGACTGAAGGATTCTGTCAATGACCGCGTCATCCGAGAGAATAACTCCCAGCTGAGACAAGTGGTTGTGTAACCCAGACATTTTGAGTATGTGCTCACTGACATAACTATTTTCCTCCATTTTACAACTGAAGAACTTGTCGGAGACTTCATATCTCTCGACTCGGGCATGAGCTTGGAAAACCATTTTCAGCTCTTCGAACATCTCATATGCTCCGTGTTTCTCAAAACGCTTTTGGAGCCCCGGTTCTAAGCTGTAAAGCATGTCGCATTGAACGAGGGAGTAATCATCATCACGTGATTGCCAAGCGTTCATAACGTCTTGGTTCTCTGGGATGGGTGCTTCACCTAGCGGTGCTTCTAGGACATAATCTTTCTTGGCAGCTATGAGGATGATCCTCAGGTTCCGGACCCAGTCCGTATAGTTGCTGCCATCATCTTTCAGCTTGGTTTTCTCTAGGAACGCGTTGAAGTTGAGGGCAACGTGGGCCATTTGATCTACAAGACATATTGTAAAGATTTTAGACTAAGTTCATGATAATTAAGTTCATCTAATCAAATTATTCAATGAACTCCCACTCAGATAGACATCCCTCCAGTCATCTAAGTGAAACATGATCCGAGTCAACTAGGCCGTGTCCGATCATCACGTGATACGGACTAGTCAACATCGGTGAACATCTTCATGTTGATCGTATCTTCGACTCATGCTCGACCTTTCGGTCTTCCGTGTTCCGAGGCCATGTCTGTACATGCTAAGCTCGTCAAGTCAACCTAAGTGTATTGCGTGTGTTCCGAGGCCATGTCTGTACATGCTAGGCTCGTCAACACCCGTTGTATGCGAACGTTAGAATCTATCACACCCGATCATCACGTGGTGCTTCGAAACAATGAACCTTCGCAACGGTGCACAGTTAGGGGGAACACTTTCTTGAAATTATTATAAGGGATCATCTTACTTACTACAGTCGTTCTAAGCAAATAAGATGTAAAACATGATAAACATCACATGCAATCAAATAGTGACATGATATGGCCAATATCATTTTGCTCCTTTTGATCTCCATCTCCGGGGCGCCATGATCATCTTCGTCACCGGCATGACACCATGATCTCCATCATCGTGTCTTCAGGAAGTTGTCACGCCAATGATTACTTCCACTTCTACGGCTAACGTGTTTAGCAATAAAGTAAAGTAATTTACATGGCGTTATTCAATGACACGCAGGTCATACAAAAAATGAAGACAACTCCTATGGCTCCTGCCGGTTGTCATACTCATCGACATGCAAGTCATGATTCCTATTACAAGAACATGATCAATCTCATACATCACATATATCTCATTCATCACATCCTTTTGGCCATATCACATCACAAGGCATATGCTGCAAAAACAAGTTAGACGTCCTCTAATTGTTGTTGCAAGTTTTTACGTGGCTTCTATAGGTTTCTAGCAAGAACGTTTCTTACCTACGTAAAACCACAACGTGATATGCCAATTTCTATTTACCCTTCATAAGGACCCTTTTCATCGAATCCGTTCCGACTAAAGTGGGAGAGACAGACACCCGCTAGCCACCTTATGCAACTAGTGCATGTCAGTCGGTGGAACCTGTCTCACGTATGCGTACGTGTAAGGTCGATCCGGGCCGCTTCATCCCACGATGCCGCCGAAACAAGATAAGACTAGTAGTGGCAAGAAAATTTCACAACATCTATGCCCACAACTGCTTTGTGTTCTACTCGTGCATAGAAACTACGCATAGGCCTGGCTCATGATGCCACTGTTGGGGATCATTGCAGAAATTTAAAATTTTCTACGCATCACAAAGATCCATCTATGGAGTTTACTAGCAACGAGAAGGAAGGAGTGCATCTACATACCCTTGTAGATCGCGAGCGGAAGCGTTCAAGTGAACGGGGTTGATGGAGTCGTACTCGTCGTGATCCAAATCACCGATGACCGAGTGCCGAACGGACGGCACCTCCGCGTTCAACACACGTACGGAGCAGTGACGTCTCCTCCTTATTGATCCAGCAAGGGGGAAGGAGAGGTTGATGGAGATCCAGCAGCACGACGGCGTGGTGGTGGAAGTAGTGGGGATCCCGGCAGGGCTTCGCCAAGCGCAAGCTGGAGGGAGAGGTGTCACGGGAGGGAGAGGGAGGCGCCAGGGGCTAGGGTGCTGCTGCCCTCCCTCCCCCCCCACTATATATAGGGGCCCTAGGGGGCGCCGGCCCTGGGAGATGCAATCTCCAAGGGGGCGGCGGCCAAGGGGGGTTGGCTTCCCCCCCAAGCCAAGTGGGGCGCCCCCCACCCCTAGGGTTTCCAACCCTAGGCGCAGGGGGAGGCCCAAGGGGGGCGCCCCAGCCCACTAAGGGCTGGTTCCCTTCCCACTTCAGCCCATGGGGCCCTCCGGTACAGGTGGCCCCACCCGATGGACCCCCGGGACCCTTCCGGTGGTCCCGGTACAATACCGGTGACCCCCGAAACTTTCCCGGTGGCCGAAACTGGACTTCCTATATATAATTCTTCACCTCCGGACCATTCCGGAACTCCTCGTGACGTCCGGGATCTCATCCGGGACTCCGAACAACTTTCGGATTTCCGCATACTAATATCTCTACAACCCTAGCGTCACCGAACCTTAAGTGTGTAGACCCTACGGGTTCGGGAGACACGCAGACATGACCGAGACGACTCTCCGGTCAATAACCAATACCGGGATCTGGATACCCATGTTGGCTCCCACATGTTCCTCGATGATCTCATCGGATGAACCACGATGTCGAGGATTCAATCAATCCCGTATACAATTCCCTTTGTCAATCGGTACGTCACTTGCCCGAGATTCGATCGTCGGTATCCCAATACCTTGTTCAATCTCGTTACCGGCAAGTCACTTTACTCATACCGTAATGCATGATCCCGTGACCAACCACTTGGTCACTTTGAGCTCATTATGATGATGCATTACCGAGTGGGCCTAGAGATACCTCTCCGTCATACGGAGTGACAAATCCCAGTCTCGATCCGTGTCAACCCAACAGACACTTTCAGAGATACCTGTAGTGTACCTTTATAGTCACCCATTTACGTTGTGACGTTTGGTACACCCAAAGCACTCCTACGGCATCCGGGAGTTACACGATCTCATGGTCTAAGGAAATGATACTTGACATTGGAAAAGCTCTAGCAAACGAACTACACGATCTTTGTGCTATGCTTAGGATTGGGTCTTGTCCATCACATCATTCTCCTAATGATGTGATCCCGTTATCAATGGCATCCAATGTCCATAGCCAGGAAACCATGACTATCTGTTGATCAACGAGCTAGTCAACTAGAGGCTCACTAGGGACATGTTGTGGTCTATGTATTCACACATGTATTACGATTTCCGGATAACACAATTATAGCATGAACAATAGACAATTATCATGAACAAGGAAATATAATAATAACCATTTTATTATTGCCTCTAGGGCATATTTCCAACAACGGCACCCGTTGTTTCGGACAGGCCGTGGAGTGTGATTGATGGTGGAGGGGGAGTAAACCTTTACTTTTACCGCTTGGGAATCGCCACTAGCGTGCTTAGCATGGAAGATGTTGATAACTGATAATCGTGAAGTGAATAAGAAGGGTGCATGTCTCAAAATATCATTTATCTCTGTTTTAAAAATTGAGCTCTGGCACCTCTGCAAATCACTGCTTCCCTCTACGAAGGGACTATCTATTTACTTTTATGTTGTGTCATCACCTTCTAAAACAAGCGCCAGAAACTGAGTAGAGCACAACGGTCATGATTTATGCATTATGTATAGCTAATGTTGGGTGCATCATGACTAGATCTTTTCTACCATGAATTACAATGTTTAGTCGTTGCTTGAACTTTGGAGGTGCTCTGCATTTATGTTTTGCGGTCTCAGAAAGGGCTAGCAAGATACCATTATTGTCATATTATATCATGGTTGTTTTGACAACGTGTTGCCATTTGAGATATCTTATTATTGCTCGCTAGCTGATTATGTCATTGATATGAGTTAATATAATCTTTAAGAGTTATTGTTGACATGGTTAATTATAATGCTGGTTGAAAACCTGGGTGCTGTTTAAGCTTATTTATGCAAACAAGAGCAAAAGAGTTTGTAAAAGTTTTTCTTTCTCACTTTCAGTTTATCAACTGAATTGCTTGACGACAAGCACATGTTTAAGCTTGGGGGAGTTGATACTTCTCCAACGTATCTACTTTTTCTCACGCTTTTCCTCTTGTTTTGGACTCTAATTCGCATGATTTGAATGAAACTAACCCCGGACTGGCGCTGTTTTCAGCAGAACTACCATGGTGTTGTTTTTCTGCAGAAATAAAAGTTCTCGGAATGGAACAAAACTTTGCGAGGATTTTTTATATCAATAATAAGAATTTCTGGAATCAAGACCCACCAGAGAGGGGCCCCTGGTTGGGCACAACCCACCAGGGCGCGCCCCCTCTCCTAGCGCGCCCAAGTGGGGTTGTACACACCTGGGGGCCCCGCTGACGACCCCCTGATATCCATATTTTAGATCCGATCTTGCAAGTTATAGTCACCTACTACGTGTTATGATCCGGCAACCCCGGAGTGACAACAACCGGGCCCACTCCCTGTGATGACCGTAGTTTGAGGAGTTCATGTATTCACTATGTGTTAATGCTTTGTTCCGGTTCTCTATTAAAAGGAGGCCTTAATATCCCTTAGTTTCCAATATGGACCCCGCTTCCACGGGAGGGTAGGACAAAAGATGTCATGCAAGTTCTTTTAATAAAGCACGTATGACTATTTATGGAATACATGCCTACATTATATCGATGAACTGGAGCTAGTGCCGTATCGCCCTAGGTTATAACTATCACATGATGAATATCATCCAACAAGTCACCGATCCAATGCCTACGAATTTATCCTATATTGTTTATGCTAAGTTACTACTGCTATCATCATTGTTACACTTGCTAAGTTATTACTGCTATCACTGTTACTGTTACCGTTGCTGCTGTCAGTACTATCAAAACTATCAAACTACTTTGCTACTGATCACTTTGCTGCGGATAATTAATCTCCAGGTGTGGTTGAATTGACAACTCAGCTGCTAATACCTTCAAATATTCTTTGGCTCCCCTTGTGTCGAATCTACAAATTTGGGTTGAATACTCTACCCTCTAAAACTGTTCCAATCCCCTATACTTGTGGGTTATCACCTGGGCGCCCCGCAGCGCCCACGTGGAGCCCCTTCTGTCCTTGTTCGTAAGCGAACCGTGAAGGAAATATGCCCTAGAGGCAATAATAAAGTTGTTATTTATATTTCCTTATATCATGATAAATATTTATTATTCATGCTAGAATTGTATTAACCGAAAACTTGATACATGTGTGAATACATAGACAAAACAGAGTGTCCCTAATATGCCTCTACTTGACTAGCTCGTTAATCAAAGATGGTTAAGTTTCCTGACCATAGACATGTGTTGTCATTTGATGAACGGGATCACATCATTAGGAGAATGATGTGATGGACAAGACCTATCAGTTAGCTTAGCATAATGATCGTTAAGTTTTATCGCTATTGCTTTCTTCATGACTTATACATATTCCTTTGACTATGAGATTATGCAACTCCCAAATACCGGAGGAACACCTTGTGTGCTATCAAACATCACAACGTAACTGGGTGATTATAAAGATGCTCTACAGGTGTCTTCGAAGGTGTTTGTTGGGTTGGCATAGATCGAGATTAGGATTTGTCACTCCGAGTATCGGAGAGGTATCTCTGGGCCCTCTCGGTAATGCACATCATGATAAGCCTTGCAAGCAATGTGACTAATGAGTTAGTTACGGGATGATGCATTACGGAACGAGTAAAGACACTTGCCGGTAACGAGATTGAACTAGGTATGAGGATACCAACGATCGAATCTCGGGCAAGTAACATACCGATGACAAAGGGAATAATGTATGTTGTCATTGCGGTTTGACCGATAAAGATCTCCGTAGAATATGTAGGAACCAATATGAGCATCCAGGTTCTGCTATTGGTTATTGATCGGAGATGTGTCTCGGTCATGTCTACATAGTTCTCGAACCCGTAGGGTCCGCATGCTTAACGTTCTATGATGATTTTGAGTGATGTGTTTTGGTGACCGAAGATTGTTCAGAGTCCCGGACAAGATTACGGACATGACGAGGAGTCTCGAAATGGTCGAGAGGTAAAGATTAATATATTGGACGATGATATTCGGACACCAGAATGGTTCCAGATCATTTCGGCTATTTTTGGGAGTACCGGGAGGTTACCAGAACCCCCCGGGGAAATTAATGGGCCTAGATGGGCCATAAGGGAGAGGTGAGGCAGCCCACAAGGGATGGCCGCGCCGCCCTCCCATAGGGAGTCCGAATTGGACTAGGGGAGGGGGCGCCCCCCTTTCCTTCTCCTCTTCCCTCTCCCTTCCCTCTTTCCCCCTCCATAGGAAGGAAAGGGGAAACCTACTAGGGCTAGGAGTCCTAGTGGGTTTCACCCCACCATGGCGGGCCCCCTAGGCCGGCGGCCTCCTCCCCTCCTCCTTTATATACGGGGGTAGGGGGCACCCCATAGCACATCAATTGTTCTCTTAGCCGTGTGTGGTGGCCCTCTCCGCAGTTTACTCCTTCGGTCATAGCGTCGTAGTGCTTAGGCGAAGCCCTGCGCGGATCACATCACCATCACCATCACCACGCCGTCGTGCTGACGAAACTCTCCCTCGACCCTCTACTAGATCAAGAGTTGCAGGGACGTCATTATGTCCTTGATGCATGATACGTCTCCATCGTATCTACTTTTCCAAACACTTTTGCCTTTGTTTTGGACTCTAACTTGCATGATTTGAATGGAACTAACCCAGACTGACGTTGTTTTCAGCAGAATTGCCATGGTGTTATTTTTGTGCAGAAATAAAAGTTCTCGGAATGACTTGAAACTTCATGGAGAATATTTTTGGAATTTATAAAAAATACTGGCGAAAGAATCAAGACCAGGGGGCCCACACCCTGTCCACGAGGGTGGGGGGCGCCCCTGCCTCGTGGGCCCCCTGGTGCTCCACCGATCTCAAACTCCAACTCTATATATTCACGTTCGGGGAGAAAAAATCAAAGAGAAGGATTCATCGCATTTTACGATACGGAGCCGCCGCCAAGCCTAAACTCTCTCGGGAGGGCTGATCTGGAGTCCGTTCGGGGCTCCGGAGAGGGGAATCCGTCGTCGTCGTCATCATCAACCTTCCTCCATCACTAATTTCATGATGCTCGCCGCTGTGCGTGAATAATTCCATCGTAGGCTTGCTGGACGGTGATGGGTTGGATGAGATTTACCATGTAATCGAGTTAGTTTTGTTAGGGTTTGATCCCTAGTATCCATTATGTTCTGAGATTGATGTTGCTATGACTTTTCTATGCTTAATGCTTGTCACTAGGGCCCGAGTGCCATGATTTTAGATCTGAACCTATTATGTTTTCATGAATATATGTGAGTTCTTGATCCTATCTTGCAAGTCAATAGTCACCTACTATGTGTTATGATCCGGTAACCCCGAAGTGACAATAATCGAAACCACTCCCGGTGATGACCATAGTTTGAGGAGTTCATGTATTCACTAAGTGTTAATGCTTTGGTCCGGTACTCTATTAAAAGGAGGCCTTAATATCCCTTAGTTTCCAATAGGACCCCGCTGCCACGGGAGGGTAGGACAAAAGATGTCATGCAAGTTCTTTTCCATAAGCACGTATGACTATATTCGGAATACATGCCTACATTACATTGATGAACAGGAGCTAGTTCTGTGTCACCCTATGTTATAACTGTTGCATGAGGAATCGCATCCAACATAATTATCCATCACTAATCCAATGCCTACGAGCTTTTCACATATTGATCTTTGCTTAGTTACTTTACCGTTGCCACTGTTACAATTACTACAAAACTGCTACTGTTACTTTTGCCACTGTTACCGTTACTTCCATACTACTTTGCTATTAAATACTTTCCTGCAGATATTAAGTTATCCAGGTGTGGTTGAATTGACAACTCAACTGCTAATACTTGAGAATATTCTTTGGCTCCCCTTGTGTCGAATCAATAAATTTGGGTTGAATACTCTACCCTCGAAAACTGTTGCGATCCCCTATACTTGTGGGTTATCAAGACTATTTTCTGGCGCCGTCGCTGGGGAGCATAGCTCTATTCTTTGAGTCACTTGGGATTTATATCTGCTGATCACTATGAGGAACTTGAAAGACGAGAAAACCAAAATTTATCCCTCAACTACGAGGGGGGCTAAGGAACTGCCATCTAGCTCTGAACTTGATTCTCCTTCTGTTTTGAGTAAACTTGCGACACCTAAACCTGCTTCTGCCATTAATTCTGACATGTCGCATGTTATTGATGATGCCACTTCTGCTATGCATGATACGTATGATGAAACTACTTCTATGCTTGATAATACTGTGCCACTAGGTGAATTTCTTGATGAACAACTTGCTAGGGCTAGAGAGAATGAAATTATTGAAACTGATAATATTGATAAAAGTGATGATGAAGATTCTCCCCCTAGATATGAATTGCCTGTTGTGCCTGAGGGTTATGTTATGGATGAAGAAACTGCTAGAGATTTTCTTGCTTGCAATGATAGATATGATCTTAAGAAATTATTAGCTAAGCTGAAAGAAAAATCTTTGAATGCTAGAATGAAATATGACCCTGCTTTTGCTACTTCACCTATCTGTATTTCCGATAAGGATTATGATTTCTCTGTTGACCCTGAGATAATTACTTTGGTTGAATCTGGTCCTTTTTATGGCTATGAATCTGAAAGTGTTGTGGCACATCTTACTAAATAAAATGATATAGCCACCCTATTCACTAATGATGAGAAAACTCGCTACTACTATATCCTTAAATTATTTCCGTTCTCATTAAAGGGTGATGCTAAAACATGGTTTAACTCTCTTGATCCTGGTTGTGTGCGTAGTCCCCAGGATATCATTTATTATTTCTTTGCTAAATATTTCCCCGCTCATAAGAAACAAGCTGCCTTAAGGGAAATATATAATTTTGTGCAAATTGAGGAAGAGAGTCTCCCACAAGCTTGGGGGAGGCTTCTCCAATTACTTAATGCTTTGCCTGATCATCCTCTCAAGAAAAATGAAATACTTGATATCTTTTATAATGGACTAACCGATGCTTCCAGAGACCACCTGGATAGTTGTGCTGGTTGTGTTTTCAGGGAAAGAACAGTTGATCAAGCTGAATTGTTATTGAATAATATGTTGACTAATGAAAATAATTGGACACTTCCTGAACCAACTCCTCAGCCAACTCCGAAGAAAAGGGGTATTCTATTTCTCAGTCCCGAAGATATGCAAGAGGCAAAGAAATCTATGAAAGAAAAGGGTATTAAAGCCGAAGATGTTAAGAATTTACCACCTATTGAAGAAATACATGGTCTTCATAACCCGACACAGGTAGTAAAGGTAAATTCTCTCTATAGATTTGATGAAGGTGATATTCCTCGTTATAAGTTTGCTAGCCAATGCTTAGATGAGTTTGATAATTTTATTGTTAAACAAGAAAACTTCAATGCTTATGTTGGTAGACAATTGAAACGTAATGCTTATATGATTGAACACTTGAGTGATTATATGTCTAGAGTTAAAGGTGAACTTAAACTCATTAGTAAACATGCTTCTATGATTACCACTCAAGTAGAACAAGTGCTTAAAGCTCAGAATGATTTTCTCAATGAATTAAATAATAAGAAAAATGATAATGTTGTTAGAGTTATGACTAGAGGGGGTAAAATGATTCAGGAACCTTTGTATCCTGAGGGCCACCCTAAGAGAATTGAGCAGGATTCTCAGAGAACTAATGTTGATGCACCTAGTCCTTCTAAAAAGAAGAAAAAAAATGATAGGACTTTGCATGCTTCTAGTGAACCTGTTGGTGAGACACCTGAGAATCCCAATGATATTTCTATTTCTGATGCTGAAACACAATCTGGTAACGCACATGAACCTAGTGATAATGTTAATGATGATGTTCATGTTGATGCTCAACCTAGCAATAACAATGATGTAGAAATTGAACCTACTGTTGATCTTGATAACCCACAATCCAAGAATCAACGTTATGATAAGAGAGACTTCGTTGCTAGGAAGCACGGTGAAGAAAGAGAACAATGGGTTTAGAAACCCATGCCTTTCCCTCCTAAACCATCCAAGAAAAAGGATGATGAGGATTTTGAGCGCTTTGCTGAAATGATTAGACATATCTTCTTGCGTATGCGTTTGACTGATATGCTTAAAATGAATCCTTATGCTAAGTATATGAAAGATATAGTTACTAATAAAAGAAAGATACCAGAAGCTGAAATTTCCACCATGCTTGCTAATTATACTTTTAAGGGTGGAATACCAAAGAAACTAGGAGATCCAGGAGTACCAACTATACCATGCTCCATTAAAAGAAACTATGTTAAAACTACTTTATGTGATCTTGGAGCCGGTGTTAGTGTTATGCCTCTCTCTTTATATCGTAGACTTGATTTGAATAAGTTGACATCTACTGAAATATCTTTGCAAATGGCTGATAAATCAACTGCTATACATGTCGGTATTTGTGAGGATGTGCCTGTCGTGGTTGCAAACGTTACTATTTTAACGGACTTTGTTATTCTTGATATTCCCGAGGACGATAGTATGTCGATTATCCTTGGTAGACCCTTTTTGAATACTGCTGGGGCTGCTATTGATTGCAACAAAGGCAATGTCACTTTTCATGTTAATGGTAATGAGCATACGGTACACTTTCTGAGGAAACAACCTCAAGTCCACAGTATCAATTCTATTGGAAAAATTCCCATGATTACTATTGGAGGTTTTGAATTTCCTCTTCCTACTGTCAAGAAGAAATATGATATTCTTATTGTTGGGGATGTACATATCCCCGTTGAGGTAACCTAGTGCTATTCGAAAATTCTCCAGTTTCATGCGATTCGGAATGAGTTTGTTAACAAGACTTGATCAACCTTGTTAGTGGATTCCTTTTGATGAGCATGAGATGGATGAAGTTAGAAAACACAACTCTCTGTACCCTCCTTTTACTTTCTGTTATTTAGATTAAATAAAGCAAAATTAGTATTTTTTTTGTCTGTTTTCTGAATTATCCTTGCAATAAAAAAATACCCCGAAAATAAAAGTTCTCCAAATGCCCTGAAATTGAAATATGATTTTTTGTAGAATATTTTTTCGAATATATGGCACTCAGAACACATCAGGGGGAGCCACCACCTGGCCACGAGGGTCCAGGGCGCGCCCCCTG
Source organism: Aegilops tauschii subsp. strangulata (assembly GCF_002575655.3). Lineage (NCBI taxonomy): Eukaryota > Viridiplantae > Streptophyta > Magnoliopsida > Poales > Poaceae > Aegilops > Aegilops tauschii. The sequence goes on from NC_053035.3 coordinate 433,973,687, forward strand.
CCTCGTGGGCCCCACGTGGCCGCCTCCACTTATTCCTGCACCCACACACTTCGTCTTCCTCCAGAAAAAATCACCACACAGCTCAAACTCGTGTTCTAGCTCGTCTTGCTGCCATTTTCGATCTCCTTGCTCAAAGCTCCACTCACAAAACTGCTTTGGGGGATTGTTCTTCGGTATGTGACTCCTCCAATGGTCCAATTAGTTTTTGTTCTAGTGCTTTATTAATTGCAATTTTTTGCTGCTTAGGTGACCCTGTTATTGAGCTTGCATGTCAAATTTATTTGGTCCCAAGTAGTTCTAATGCATGATATAGTCTCTAGGCACTTGTGGGAGTAGTTGCTATCAATATTGTTGAGTTTGGTTCACTTTTATTTCGAGTCACTAAAAATTTCAGAAATTTTTCAGAGGAAGAAATATGTTTAGGAAAATGTACCAAGGTGGTTCTTCAAGGAAGCAAGGACCCAGGCCCGCAATACGTGAGCCGGACTATGAACTACCAAGAGAAGCTCAAGTGCGGCCTTGTGAATGGCCGTCAGAAAATTTCATGGTCCAAGCAGGAATTAAAGAGGAATTTGACGCATATGTGCGTAATGCTGAACTCGAGGGCTTCATGTTAGATAAGTGCCCCCAATATTACCACCTAAATGATTCCTTTGTGAGAAGGTTTAAATTTACATCCTCGCGCAATTCTCACACTGTCCTATTTGATCTTTATGATAAATCTTATACCATGGACTTAGAAGATTTTAATATTGCTTGTAAACTCCCGCAGTGGAGTAATGTTAGTGAACCTCACAAATCTGAATTTAAACCAAATCAAAATAATTGCAAACAAAACTCCCCCAGGATTGTTGTTAGTTGGAGGCACCCGTTGTTTCGGGCAAGCCATGGATTGATGCTTGTTGGTGGTGGGGGAGTATAAACTTTACCATTCTGCTTGGGAACCGCCTATAATGTGTGTAGCATGGAAGATATCGAGATCTCTCGGTTGTTATGTTGACAATGAAAGTATGCCACTCAAAATATTATTTATCTCTATTTCAAAAATCGAGCTCTGGCACCTCTACAAATCCCTGCTTCCCTCTGCGAAGGGCCTATCTATTTACTTTTATGTTGAGTCATCCTCCTCTTATTAAAAAGCACCAGTTGGAGAGCACCGTTGTCATTTGCATCCATTACTATTAATTTATATTGAGTATGACTATGACTGGATCTCTTTTACCATGAATTACAATGTTTAGTCAGTCCTTGATCTTCAGTGGTGCTCTGCATTTATGTTTTGCGGTCTCAGAAAGGGCTAGCAAGATACCATCTTGCTATATCATATTATGATTGTTTTGAGAAAGTGTTGTCATCCGAGATTTATTATTATTGCTCGCTAGTTGATTATGTCATTCATATGAGTAAACATGAGACCTAAGTGTTATTGTGAATATGGTTAGTTCATAATCTTTGCTGAAAACTTGAATGCTGGTCTACATATTTACAACAACAAGAGTAAACAGAGTTTGTAAAAGTTTTTCTTTATCACTTTCAGTTTATCAACTGAATTGCTTGAGGAAAAGCAAAGGTTTAAGCTTGGGGGAGTTGATACGTCTCCATCGTATCTACTTTTCCAAACACTTTTGCCCTTGTTTTGGACTCTAATGTAGCGACCAGACCTCAAATAGTCTCTGCTGCTGTGCACCAGTGTCATCCCTGGATCAGTAATGCTGACACGCACAGTACAAATGGAGGATTTATAACAGAGTAGCAATCACACACTTATTACATCGAATATCTCAAAAGAGAATAAGTATGATAAATATGGCTTAAGGCCATCTAAATACGATAACAGCGGAAGACTTGGAAGATAAGTGAGTCCATCAACTCCAACGGCATCACTGAGTATAAGACCACGACCTAAGGCACCTTACTCGTCGTCTGAAAAGTCTGCAACATGAAACGTCGCAGCCCGAAAACGGGTCAGCACATAGAATATGCTGGCAAAGTAACACATAGAGAATAATGAACATGATAATGCTATACTACATGCATATATGGCTGGTGGAAAGCTCTATGGTTACAGTTTTGCGAAAAGCCAATTTTTCCCTACTGCAAAGGAATAAGTTATGTTTAACTATCATGGTGGTTGTTAAACATTGAGAAGGTACCTCCAACTCAATCCCAATTAAATGACATCATTAACCCAACAAAATTAATTAAAGTAACATGGTGATGAGATTCACATGATAATCCAGGTACTAGATACTCAAGTTGTCCATAACCGGGGACACGGCTAACCATGATTAGTTTGTACACTCTGCAGAGGTTTGTGCACTTTTCCCCACAAGACTCGATCGCCTCCGCTTGATTCTCGCACTGCATGTTGTTTGAGAAACAGATGACCGAGACACAGTCTTTCAGAAACAATCACCCTTTACTCCGGATGGACAGTTACACCTACTTTCCCCTACATCTGCTAGCCCACCTCTTCAAGAGATCATGTAACCTACTCAACTATGCTAGAGCCCATAATAGCTTGTGGCTGCACACGGAAGTTTCTAGCATGAATAATCTTATGATCCCTTTGAGCCTGGGTGGCGATCCATAGGATGATCACACAGGTACCCCGGGATATCCAAAAATACAGGCAGCACTGGGTTCCCCAGGTGCCTCAATCCACCCAGATGTGAGTTTTAGTTGCCACCTTAAGTAAACCATTAATTAACAATCTCACATCTGTCATGAATATCTCTCAAACCCAATCCACGTCTATGAGCATAGCATGGCAATATAATAGCAAACGTAGAAGTAACTCCCAAGGGTTTGATAAATAATACAGGTAATAGGTACTACCTCAACTACATCCCAATACCCACAGTTTAATTAGATCCTAACCATGCAATGTTTGAGGATTGATCTAATGCAAATAAAACTGGGTATGGAAAGGTATGATCAAAGTGTTACTTGCCTTGCTGATGATCCGCGAAACCTAGATATTCGAAGTAACAAGCGGCGCACTCCGGGTACTCTATCGCAAACAAACAAGCAAACAATAAGTACTCATCTAATGCACAGGTAAAACTCGAATAAAAGATCCAACCAGAAAGTTCAACTTAAGAACTCCGGTTTGCAAAAAGAATCAACTCGAACGAAGCAACGAAAGTCAAACGGCGAAAGAAACAAACTTTGTTTACTAATCTGGATCTAGGTCAAATTTTACAGTAGCAAAAACTTGTTTGAGTAGGTTAAACGGAAAGAGAATTTCGAGACGAAACTCTAGGCGCTTGAATCGCCTGATTCCGATAAACGAGCGAAAAGTTAAACGAAAACGAAGATCCGATCAGAAATCGAGATCTGGAATAATCGCGGAAAAATCCGACGAAAAAGAAAACTGATGAACGGTTAAACGAACGACCGTTCGTTAACAGCGAAAATCCGACGAACACGTTCATTAAAACGAACGGGTCGGTGAACGTTCACTAAAATAATAAAACCGAAAAAACATAAACTGATCTAGGGTTTAGAAAAAAAACGAACAGTTTTTTTTTAGAAAACCGGCAAACGGCGGCGGATCGGTACCTCGTCGGGACGGGGCTCCGGCGGGGTCGGCTGGGCTCCGGCGGGGCTCGACGAGGGGCGGCGAGGGCGGCGGGGCTCGGGCGGCGAGGGGCGGGCTCCGGCGGCGGCGTACGGCGAGCGGGGAGGCGAGCTCGGGCGGCGGTGCTGCGGGCTCCGGCGAAGGCAGCTTGGGGCGGGGACGGGGTGAAGGGGGGGCGGCGGCGGTATTTATGAGGGGGGGCTGCTTGGAGGAGGGGGCAAGGCGGCGGCGGCCGTTCTCGGGGCGGACTCGGGCGCGGTGGCGCTGGCGTACGTGCGAGGGAGACGGCGCGGGGCTGGGCCTCGGCCCGGTCGGGCGCGATTTTTTTAGTTTTTTTTAAATATATTCCGCCGAATCTAAGAAAAATCACAGAAAAATAAATAAAAATCCAAAAATGATAAAACAAATTTTCCCCGTCTAATTAAAATAATTAGAACAAGGTGAACATTTTTTTGACACAAAAATGCAGTTTTGAAAACGTGCAATTTTTTTAATGCAATTAAAATTGCAAATAAAATCCAAATAAAATCCAATATATGATTTAAATATTTTTCCTCCAATATTTCAATTGTTTTGGAGAAGTCATATTTTCTCCTCTCATTTATTTTAATGTGAAATATTTTTCCGGAGAGAAAATAATTAAAACCAAAATCCTTGTTTTATTATTTGATGAAAATCAAATATGATAAATCGGGAAAATCCCCAACTCTCTCCGAGGGTCCTTGAGTTGCTTAGGATTTATCAAGGATTTGCCAAAATGCAATAAAATATGCTATGCAATGATGATCTATGTATAACATTCCAAATTGAAAATTTGGGATGTTACAAACCTACCCCCCTTAAGATGAATCTCGCCCTCGAGATTCGGGTTGGCTAGAAAAGAGGTGAGAGTGGTCCTTCCGTAGATCTTCCTCTCGCTCCCAGGTGGCTTCATCTTCCGTGTGGTGACTCCACTGGACTTTGCAAAACTTGATAACCTTACTGCGGGTGACTCGGCTGGCATACTCAAGAATCTTAACTGGTTTCTCCTCATAGGTCAAATCACTTTCCAGCTGAATCGCTTCCAGCGGCACTGTATCTCTCAGTGGTATCTTAGCCATCTCTGCGTGGCACTTCTTCAACTGTGAAACGTGAAATACGTCGTGAACTCCTGACAATCCTTCGGGCAACTCCAGCTTGTAGGCAACTTCTCCCATACGTTCCAAAACTCTGTATGGTCCGATAAAACGGGGCGCTAGCTTTCCCTTAACTCCAAAGCGCTTCACTCCTCGAAGTGGTGATACTCGAAGATAAACTCTGTCTCCGACTTCATGAACTGTCTCCTTTCGTTTAGAATCAGCATAACTCTTCTGCCTGGACTGGGCTACCTTGAGCCTATCGCGAATCAACTTCACTCTCTGTTCAGACTCCTTAATCAAATCTGGTCCAAACAACTGACGGTCTCCTACTTCATCCCATAACAACGGTGTTCTACACCTCCTTCCGTACAAAGCTTCGAAAGGGGCCATCTTCAAACTGGTTTGATAACTGTTGTTGTAAGAAAACTCTGCATATGGCAAATTGTCGTCCCAACTAGATCCATAATCTAGTGCACAAGCTCTCAGCATGTCTTCCAAAATCTGATTGACTCTTTCGGTCTGTCCATCTGTCTGTGGGTGAAAGGCTGTACTAAATTCTAGCCTGGTTCCCAATGTTTCATGTAACTGCTTCCAAAACTTCGAGGTAAACTGGGTTCCTCTGTCTGATACAATGGTCCTCGGAACTCCATGCAAGCATACGATCCTGGTCATGTATATCTTCGCCAACTTAGCACTGGTGTAAGTGGTCTTCACTGGAATGAAATGAGCTACCTTCGTCAAACGGTCGACTACAACCCATATTGAGTCATAGCCTGAACGAGTCCTGGGCAATCCCGTGATAAAATCCATGCCTATTTTATCCCACTTCCATTCGGGTATCGGCAATGGTTGTAGCAATCCTGCTGGCTTCTGATGCTCTGCCTTCACTCTCTGACATACATCACAAACTGCTACATACTCCGCAATATCCTTCTTCATTCCGGTCCACCAGAAAGTATCCTTCAAATCCAAATACATCTTGGTATTTCCTGGGTGAATCAAATACGGTGAATCATGGGCCTCTTGCAAAATCAACTTCCTGATCTCTGGATCATTTGGCACGTAAACGCGGTCCTCAAACCATAAGGTATCGTGCTCATCCTCACGAAAACCCTTGGCTTTTCCTTTGCTCATCTTTTCCTTTATCTCGTCAATCTCCTTGTCTGTCTTCTGAGCTTCTCTGATCTTTTCCATCAAGGTAGACTGAATCTCCAATGTCGCTAAATAGCCTCTTGGGACTATCTCCAAACATAGCTCGCGAAGGTCCTCGGCTAACTCCTGAGGTAACTCTCCTGTCATGAGGGTGTTGACATGGCTCTTGCGGCTCAACGCATCAGCTACTACGTTAGCCTTCCCTGGGTGATAATGCAATCTCATATCATAATCCTTAATGAGCTCCAACCATCTCCTCTGTCTGAGGTTTAACTCCTTCTGCGTGAAAATATACTTCAAACTCTTGTGATCCGTGTACACCTCACAATGGTTTCCGATGAGAAAATGTCTCCATGTCTTCAACGCATGCACCATGGCTGCTAACTCCAAATCATGCGTAGCATAATTCTTCTCATGGGGTTTAAGTTGTCGTGAAGCATATGACACAACTCTACCTTCCTGCATAAGCACTGCTCCAAGTCCTCGACGAGAAGCATCACAATAAACTTCATAATCCTTGCGCTGGTCTGCAGAATCAACATTGGTGATGTAACCAATTGTTTCTTCAACTCTTGGAAACTAGCTTCACATTCCTCAGTCCAATTGAACTTGGTGTCCTTCTTCAATAGCTCCGTCATGGGTTTTGCAATCTTTGAGAAATTCTCAATGAACCTCCGGTAGTATCCTGCAAGTCCAAGAAAACTCCGGATCTCTCCAACTGACGTGGGTGATTCCCAACTTGTTACCGTGTCAACTTTGGCGGGGTCTACTGCTATTCCTTCTCCAGAAATAACATGTCCGAGGAATCCAACTTCCTTCAGCCAAAATTCACATTTGCTGAACTTGGCGTATAACTGATGTTCTCTGAGCTTCTCAAGTACCAAACGCAAATGCTCCTTATGCTCTTCCTCATTCTTGGAAAAGACTAAAATATCGTCTATGAACACCACGACGAACTTATCCAAAAACTCCATAAACACTTTGTTCATCAGGTTCATGAAATAGGCAGGTGCGTTAGTCAGACCAAATGACATAACGGTATACTCATACAGCCCATATCTGGTGGTAAAAGCCGTCTTAGGTATATCCTGCTCTCGAATCTTTAACTGATGGTATCCTGATCGTAGATCGATCTTGGAAAATACTTTAGCTCCTTGTAAGCGGTCAAACAAATCATTGATCATCGGCAGCGGGTACTTGTTTTTGATGGTCACTTCATTCAATCCACGGTAATCAACAACCGTCCTCAACGATCCATCTTTCTTCTCCACTAGAAGTACTGGTGATCCCCAAGGTGACGAACTTGGGTGAATATAGCCTTTATCCAATAACTCCTTAATCTGCTTCTTAATTTCCTCCAAATCTTTTGCGGGCATCCTGTACGGTCTCTTAGATATTGGCCCTGTGCCTGGCAAAAGTTCAATCAAGAACTCAATGTCTCTATCTTGTGGCATGCCTGGCAACTCTTCTGGAAATACATCCGGGTAATCCTTCACCACTGGTACTTCCTCCTGTACAACTCCTGGTAAGGAATTCACTTGAGTCCTCTTTGGCACATGCCGGGATACATACTTGATCCTTCTTCCTTCTGGGGTGGTAAGCAAAATCGACTTACTGGCGCAATCGATGTTTCCTCCATACATCGATAGCCAACCCATTCGCAAAATCACATCCAAACCTTGCGACTCCAAAATTATTAAGTCTGAGGGGAAAACATGCCTACCTATGGCCAATGGCATCTGAAAACATCCTTGGCTTGCCATATACTCTGCTCCTGGCAAGGTTACTAACATAGGTGTTCTGAGAACTTTGGTGGGCAGCTTAAACTTATCCACAAATCCCCTTGATATGTATGAATGCGATGCACCAGTATCAAAAAGAACGATTGCAGTAAATGACTTAACCAAAAACTTACCTATTACTGCATCAGGCTGTGCTTCAACCTCTTCCACGCTCACGTGGTTCACATGTCCTTTATTGAAAGGGTTCGGCTTCTTCCCAGAGCTTCCATTGCCATTTCCATTCTGGGCTTCAGGACAATCATTTGCATAGTGTCCAGTCTTCTGGCACTTGAAACAAGTAACGTGACTTAGATCCCTCTTGGCTGGGGTAGATGGGTTATTACGGTTCTGTCCATTGCTTCCTCCATTCCCATTACCATTCTTGGAGCCATTATGGTTGTGCATACTACCTCCTCCATGGGTATGCTGAAACTGACCTCCCGGTTTCGGGGCAAAACGTGGCTTCTGCTGAGCTCCAGAATTATACTTCCCTTGTCCATACTTCCTCTTACGGTTTTCAATCTGCTGCTGCTTCCCTTCAATCATGAGAGCTCTATCTACCAACTCCTGGTAGTTTTTGAAGGTTGCTACCATTAGCTGCATGCTCAGTTCATCATTCAATCCTTCCAAAAACTTCTCCTGCTTGGCTGCATCTGTAGCAACGTCATCTGGTGCATAACGTGCTAACTTACTGAAATCCTCCACATACTGGCCTACGGTGCGTCCTCCTTGGCATAGGTTGCGAAACTCACGCTTCTTCATAGCCATAGCTCCTGCTGAAACATGAGCTGTACGGAAAGCTTGCTAAAACTGGTCCCATGTGACAGTGTCAATAGGGTGTGTGGTTGTGTAATTCTCCCACCATGATGCTGCGGGTCCATCAAGCTGATGTGCGGCAAAACGCACTCTTTCCGCATCTGTGCATCCTGCAGTGGCCAACTCCCTTCCAACTTTGCGGAGCCAATCATCTGCAACAATCGGCTCGGTGCTGCTGGAAAACACCGGCGAGTTTAGCCTCAAGAAACGGGCTAAGTGATCAACAGGTGGAGGTAGTGGGTTGTTGTTGTTGTTGTTGCCTTGGTTCTGTACCAACACTTGCATCAGGGCATTCTGTTGCTGAATCAACTGGGTGATCTCGGGTGGGAAAACAAATCCGGTGTCGCGTCTCGGAGGCATCTGATGGGTTAGAAAAGATGAGAGTTAAGAATAGAATGGGGTCTAGAGGGAAAACACTACCCATATGCTCATGAGTCAAATACAATCAATATCAATCAATCAATTCAAACAAGGCATACAATCGATCTAACTAGCGTTACAAAGTGCTTGAACTATACTATTAAATGGGGGAAAACTACTACTGATATGGTGGTCTACTAGAAATTTTGATCAGTTGAAGACTCCATGATATCTGCTCCAGCTTCATCAACAAAGTCATCTTCACTGGGGTCCGAGTCGGTGTCGTCGATGATGATGTAGTTATCCGGGCAAGCGCATTCGTCATCTTCTGCTTTTGGCACTGGATTTCCCATGAATACTCCAATCTTCTTCTCCAGGTCATCATTCTTCCCTACTAGTGCGACGATTTCCTCCAAATAATCCTCGCGTGTAGCCTTGAGTTCTTCCTCCAGCTCCTTGATTTTCGTCAATGCCTTCTTCAGATCTTCCTTGTCTGAGCACATCTGGTTCTCCTGGCGACGAATGTGTTGGTTTTGCTCCTGGATGAAAGCTGCAATTGATCCATCCTTCTTGGTTCTGATCATCTCCCATTGCTCGTCTCGGCGTCCACAAATCTGATAAATAGTATCCTTAAGCTCCCTGTGGTAGACTTCTCCAATGCGTCCCATAGCGATGTGGGCGGCCATGCTCTTCCCTAAACTCCAGGTTGGTGCTTCAAAAACCAATTTTATTGGCTCAGTAACTGGCACAAACGTCCTTCCTGGAACTTGAACTTGAATCTTCCAGCTCCCTTCTTCAGGTAATGTGGCGTTGTAGGTTCCGGTGATGCTTGGTATTCCTATGTTCAAGTACTTAGTGACTTCCTTCAAGTGTCGTCCAAAAGGCGTGTCCTCCTCTGGTTGCATGAACTTGCTCCTTGCATCTGCCATTCCTAAAAGAGTAGAAAGTGGAGAGGGGTCAGAAATGAGAAGAGAGAAGTGTTCTAGGGCTTAAGCTTAGTGGTCGTGTCCTACAGTCAACCTGTGCTCTGATACCACCTTTGTAGCGACCAAACCTCAAATAGTCTGTGCTGCTGTGCACCAGTGTCATCCCTGGATCAGTAATGCTGACACGCACAGTACAAATGGAGGATTTATAACAGAGTAGCAATCACACACTTATTACATCGAATATCTCAAAAGAGAATAAGTATGATAAATATGGCTTAAGGCCATCTAAATATGATAACAGCGGAAGACTTGGAAGATAAGTGAGTCCATCAACTCCAACGGCATCACTGAGTATAAGACCACGACCTAAGGCACCTTACTCGTCGTCTGAAAAGTCTGCAACATGAAACGTTGCAGCCCGAAAACGGGTCAGCACATAGAATATGCTGGCAAAGTAACACATAGAGAATAATGAACATGATAATGCTATACTACATGCATATATGGCTGGTGGAAAGCTCTATGGTTACAGTTTTGCGAAAAGCCAATTTTTCCCTACTGCAAAGGAATAAGTTATGTTTAACTATCATGGTGGTTGTTAAACATTGAGAAGGTACCTCCAACTCAATCCCAATTAAATGACATCATTAACCCAACAAAATTAATTAAAGTAACATGGTGATGAGATTCACATGATAATCCAGGTACTAGATACTCAAGTTGTCCATAACCGGGGACACGGCTAACCATGATTAGTTTGTACACTCTGCAGAGGTTTGTGCACTTTTCCCCACAAGACTCGATCGCCTCCGCTTGATTCTCGCACTGCATGTTGTTTGAGAAACAGATGACCGAGACACAGTCTTTCAGAAACAATCACCCTTTACTCCGGATGGACAGTTACACCTACTTTCCCCTACATCTGCTAGCCCACCTCTTCAAGAGATCATGTAACCTACTCAACTATGCTAGAGCCCATAATAGCTTGTGGCTGCACACGGAAGTTTCTAGCATGAATAATCTTATGATCCCTTTGAGCCTGGGTGGCGGTCCATAGGATGATCACACGGGTACCCCGGGATATCCAAAAATACAGGCAGCACTGGGTTCCCCAGGTGCCTCAATCCACCCAGATGTGAGTTTTAGTTGCCACCTTAAGTAAACCATTAATTAACAATCTCACATCTGTCATGAATATCTCTCAAACCCAATCCACGTCTACGAGCATAGCATGGCAATATAATAGCAAACGTATAAGTAACTCCCAAGGGTTTGATAAATAATACAGGTAATAGGTACTACCTCAACTATATCCCAATACCCACAGTTTAATTAGATCCTAACCATGCAATGTTTGAGGATTGATCTAATGCAAATAAAACTGGGTATGGAAAGGTATGATCAAAGTGTTACTTGCCTTGCTGATGATCCGCGAAACCTAGAGATTCGAAGTAACAAGCGGCGCACTCCGGGTACTCTATCGCAAACAAACAAGCAAACAATAAGTACTCATCTAATGCACAGGTAAAACTCGAATAAAAGATCCAACCAGAAAGTTCAACTTAAGAACTCCGGTTTGCAAAAAGAATCAACTCGAACGAAGCAACGAAAGTCAAACGGCGAAAGAAACAAACTTCGTTTACTAATCTGGATCTAGGTCAAATTTTACAGTAGCAAAAACTTGTTTGAGTAGGTTAAACGGAAAGAGAATTTCGAGACGAAACTCTAGGCGCTTGAATCGCCTGATTCCGATAAACGAGCGAAAAGTTAAACGAAAACGAAGATCCGATCAGAAATCGAGATCTGGAATAATCGCGGAAAAATCCGACGAAAAAGAAAACTGACGAACGGTTAAACGAACGAACGTTCGTTAACAGCGAAAATCCGACGAACACGTTCATTAAAACGAACGGGTCGGTGAACGTTCACTAAAATAATAAAACCGAAAAAACATAAGCCGATCTAGGGTTTAGAAAAAAAACGAACGGTTTTTTTCGAAAACCGGCAAACGGCGGCGGATCGGTACCTCGTCGGGACGGGGCTCCGGCGGGGTCGGCTGGGCTCCGGCGGGGCTCGGCGAGGGGCGGCGAGGGCGGCGGGGCTCGGGTGGCGAGGGGCGGGCTCCGGCGGCGGCGTACGGCAAGCGGGGCGGCGGTGCTGCGGGCTCCGGCGAAGGCGGCTTGGGGCGGGGACGGGGTGAAGGGGGGGGGGCGGCGGCGGTATTTATGAGGGGGGGCTGCTTGGAGGAGGGGGCAAGGCGGCGGCGGCCGTGCTCGGGGCGGACTCGGGCGCGGTGGCGCTGGCGTACGCGCGAGGGAGATGGCGCGGGGCTGGGCCGGCCGGCTCGGCTGGGCCTCGGCCCGGTCGGGCGCGATATTTTTTTAAATATATTCCGCCAAATTTAAGACAAATCACAGAAAAATAAATAAAAATCCAAAAATGATAAAACAAATTTTCCCCGTCTCATTAAAATAATTAGAACAAGGTGAACATTTTTTTGACACAAAAATGCAGTTTTGAAAACGTGTAATTTTTTTAATACAAATAAAATCCGAATAAAATCCAATATATGATTTAAATATTTTTCCTCCAATATTTCAATTGTTTTGGAGAAGTCATATTTTCTCCTCTCATTTATTTTAATGTGAAATATTTTTCCGGAGAGAAAATAATTAAAACCAAAATCCTCGTTTTATTATTTGATGAAAATCAAATATGATAAATCGGGAAAATCCCCAACTCTCTCCGAGGGTCCTTGAGTTGCTTAGGATTTATCGAGGATTTGCCAAAATGCAATAAAATATGCTATGCAATGATGATCTATGTATAACATTCCAAATTGAAAATTTGGGATGTTACATCTAACTTGCATGATTTGAATGGAACTAACCCGGACTGACGTTGTTTTCAGCAGAATTGCCATGGTGTTATTTTTGTGCAGAAATAAAAGTTCTCGGAATGACCTGAAACTTCACGGAGAATATTTTTGGAATTCATAAAAAATACTGGCGAATGAATCAAGACCAGGGGTTCCAAACCCTGTCCACGAGGGTGGGGGTGCGCCTACCCCCATAGGCGCGCCCCCTGCCTCGTGGGCCCCCTGGTGCTCCACCAACCTCAACTCCAACTCTATATATTCACGTTCGGGGAGAAAAAACTCAGAGAGAAGGATTCATCGCGTTTTACGATACAGAGCCGCCGCCAAGCCGTAAACTCTCTCGGGAGGGCTGATCTGGAGTCCGTTCGGGGCTCCGAAGAGGGGAATCCGTCGCCGTCATCATCATCAACCTTCCTCCATCACCAATTTCATGATCCTCACCGCCGTGCGTGAGTAATTCCATCGTAGGCTTGCTAGACGGTGATGGGTTGGATGAGATTTACCATGTAATTGAGTTAGTTTTGTTAGGGTTTGATCCCTAGTATCCATTATGTTTTGAGATTGATGTTGCTATGACTTTGCTATGCTTAATGCTTGTCACTAGGGCTCGAGTGCCATGATTTCATATCTGAACCTATTATGTTTTCATGAATATATGTGAGTTCTTGATCCTATCTTGCAAGTCAATAGTCACCTACTATGTGTTATGATCCGGTAACCCCGAAGTGACTATAATCGGAACCACTCCCGGTGATGAGCATAGTTTGAGGAGTTCATGTATTCACTAAGTGTTAATGCTTTGGTTCGGTACTCTATTGAAAGGAGGCCTTAATATCCCTTAGTTTCTAATAGGACCCCGCTGCCACGGGAGGGTAGGACAAAAGATGTCATGCAAGTTCTTTTCAATAAGCACGTATGACTATATTCGGAATACATGCCTACATTACATTGATGAACCGGAGCTAGTTCTGTGTCACCCTATGTTATAACTGTTGCATGAGGAATTGCATCCGACATAATTATCCATCACTGATCCAATGCCTATGAGCTTTTCACATATTGATCTTTGCTTAGTTACTTTACTGTTGCCACTGTTACAATTACTACAAAACTGCTACTGTTACTTTTGCCACCGTTACCGTTACTTCCATACTTCTTTGCTACTAAATACTTTGCTGCAGATATTAAGTTATTCAGGTGTGGTTGAATTTACAACTCAACTGCTAATACTTGAGAATATTCTTTGGCTCCCCTTGTGTCGAATCAATAAATTTGGGTTGAATACTCTACTCTCGAAAATTGTTGCGATCCCCTATACTTGTGGGTTATCAATGCACCGCTAGGTGAAAGGCCTGGTGCAGGAGCAGATGCTGATGTTATGAACGTCTGGCAAGCTCGATCTGATGACTACTCGATAGTTTAGTGTGTCATGCTTTACGGCTTAGAATCGGGACTTCAAAGACGTTTTGAACGTCATGGAGCATATGAGATGTTCCAGGAGTTGAAGTTAATATTTCAAGCAAATTCCCGAGGTGAGAGATATGAAGTCTCTAACAAGTTCTATAGCTGTAAAATGGAGGAGAACAGTTCTGTCAGTGAACACATACTCAGAATGTCTGGGTACCATAACCACTTGACTCAGCTGGGAGTTAATCTTCTGGATGATAGTGTTATTGACAGAGTTCTTCAATCACTGCCACCAAGCTATAAAGGCTTCGTGACGAACTATAATGTGCAAGGGATGAACAAGCACTACAAGAAAGCTGTCAATGCATGACGGATTTCTGATGACGTTCTCGAAAACTGTCATGGATGGACTGCTACAGCCCCGCAGGCCCGCTCAAGCCCGAATAACAGTCCCGCGTATAAAATGCTAACCCTAAACCTGCTCGGCCACTCCTCCCTCCCTCCCTCCTACGCAGCCAGCCCCCAATCTCTCTCCCATGCAACTCCTTGCGACTCCATGCCGCCGCCGCCCGATTCAGGCGACTTCTGTCAGCTATGGCCGGCGCCTAGCACACCCCCATCTTCCCCTCGCTCCGCTCTTTCCTCCCCTCCGGTTAGATTCACTATCCCCGGCCACCAACGCTCACTCTCAACCCATCTTTGTAGCTAGGGTTTCGTCGCCGGTGTGACACCGGCGGATTCTCTCCATCCCCTGCCACCTTCTGGATGGTGCTCCTGGAATAGGGCTGCGCTGAGGCCCTCCTCCTGTAGGATGTGCTGACGCGGCGCGCCCTGCAGCGGCTGTTCGGGATAAGCGCGGGCGCGACAGCCTTGTCCCGGTCGACGATGGCAGCGGCGAACGCCGATGCTCCTTCTCGTCCTCTACCTCCAAGGACGCGCACCGGTACAGCTCAGGCACCCCCGTCCCAAATCATGTCCACCCATCCGGCGTTGTCCAGCTCATCCTCACGCTCGTGGATTCGCGTCCTCATATGTGTTATACATATGTCACTAGCATCTGTTACATACATACATATATGGTCGATCCATATGTATGTATGTAACAGATGCTAGTGCCAGTCAAGTTTATGTGAATATAATCTCCTTTGATCTGATGTTTTGGTCTGAATATTTACATTTTAATTATCATGTACGTACTAATGCATTCTGAGATATTTGGTCGGTGTTATCTTCTAAAATAATAGTAAATGCAATCCTTAAATAGAAGTAGAAGAAGCATGTCCGCCAACAGAATTGTACATTTTCATTCCTTTGTAGAAGTGTAATAGATTATTTCTTGAAAACATAAAGATTTCAAGTATAGCGTCAGAACAAAGATACAAACTGTAATTTCAACATCTAGTAAATGACATATACAGCGAGTTGGGCGTGTCAAATGTTGATGTACAAACAGAATACATTGGATTAACCATCTACTTTTTAGAACAGTTAGGAACATAGCTCAGTTGCTCACATTAACAAAGATAAACATTAAAACTAGTAATGTTTGCAGTGCCAATTGAAGCTGCCATAGACACGAATGAACTGGAGAATTGTACTCTTGCATTATATTTAAGGCATAATGTTAAATCCAAATAATAGACCCGCGATGAAACTGAATAAATTTTATGAATGTCATTTTTCATAGTTGAGAGGCAGTCCTTTATCACATGGGGACATATCTCAATAGATTTTTGAATGCTCTGGGAGCTAGAAAATGATGTTACATTCAGACCTCTTAACACGGCACATATGATTGTCAGACTAATTTCTTTGATCTGGACATTGTAGTCGGCACATCTCCTGCCTGATCGACGTCGATGCCATTATCCTCGAGAAGAACAGGATGAGATTGAGACCCTTCCATTCTTCCGCTTGTTCTATTCTTGATGTGAATTAGCTAGGATGTAGAGTTTTGTCTATTAAAGGCTGGACTATTGTGTGGTTTTAGTAAAATTATAACTGCATGTATATTTGTATGTGCGTAACATCTGAACTGGATCATGTCCTTGATATCATGCATCGCACTGTTACACAACTAGAGTTGCCATATCTTGGTGGACCATGTCCTAGTATCATCAGTTATCATTCCCCCGAGTTTATGGGCCTTATAATGAATGCTATTTTCTGCTTGCTTGCATTCAGAAATGAGAATAAATTATTTACTGTATTGGATGCTCCTCTCCTCTCTTTGTTCGGTTTTGTCTTTTTTTTCCACTTCCCGGTTTGAACATATTGGAAGAGCAAATTATGTTATGTTCCCAGCCCATCTCTTTCTGCTATCTTGCTGCTGCAAGACCTGGGAGTTTTAGTGGTTGATATAATTTTGACAATTTTGCTATAATATCTTCAGTTTGTCTATTGATTCGGACAATTTTGCTGCTGCAATACTCTGAAGCAGAACCTCCGTTCTTTTCGTTTGTGCAGGAACTTTGCTCCCATCTAATCTGTTTGGGCTGTGTAAAGGGAAGAGAAGGGACGAGAGCAATGTCTGGTTGGGTTGTGTTAAGGGAATGGAAGAGGGTAATGACATGGAGCAGCAGCAAGGGCATACTGGGAGAGGAGGGTCGACCCCGATGCCATGGAAGGTCTCTCTCTCTCTCTCTCTCTCTCTGTTAACGAGGTAACATAATCATGAGCCAATTTAAATAAACATGAACAAATTTGTTAGATTCATCAATCTCTTTTGATTCCGTAAGTTGGAGCTTATTAGATGTGAAGTAGATTCAGAAAAATTGTCCCTTTTCATTTGATGCTTGTTTGCATTCACACACTGGATGGTCATGTGAAGAAATTTACATGTGTTTGTCTAATATTGCCTGAAAGTCATGTGTTTAAAATGTTTACGCAAGTTGTGGATGCTCTTCTGCTCTAGCCTATGCTGGTCAAGTGGGCATCTTATAAAATTGGTATGCACAGAAGTAACACGGATAATAAAATCAATGGGTTTATGATAGAAAAGCTTTTCTTTATATCCTGAATGAATATAAACGATGCATGATCATTTCAAGCTGCACTTCCCTATCAATTATTTCATTTTTTATCAAGTATTTTCAAGTTTCATAGTTCACTACATTACAAATTTTGTTTTTTCATCTAATAACAAATACATAGCTTAATGTTCAATGAATAAAACTAAGTGTGGGAGATCTCTCAAGGAAACTTTATCATATTCTTTGTTGAAAGATTCCATGCCATTTGAAGTTCACTTGGCAAGCAAGTATCCTTTACTATTTGTCAGCCCTTTGAGATGTAGTTGCAACATAAGCATTGCCGCTGCTCGTCGACCCGAATGACATAAACTTCAAATGTTCATGTGTCAACAAGTTTACACATCATGGGGGGATATTGTTTGTTAGTGATATGCCATTTCGTTGGCAGGTTTATACGGCCTCAACTACTGCTGCTATATTACTTGGAGTTCTGTGATGTGTATTTTGTCACTTTGTCATTTGACCTCCATTTGACACACTTTTCTTTGGATTAATTTTAAGAAACCACATGTTTACTCTTGTTTTATAGTAGATACAAAGTTATTCTCATTTGTAGGCACTATAAGATTTAGGAATTCTGGACAATATGTAATTCATTTTTTATTTTTGTTGCAATTCTCTTATTTCTACTATCCATTCATATCTGCAAATATCTAATATTCTTGTAAATATGGTAGGTAAGATTGGATAGTGTGCTACTTGGTGCTGCCCATCACAATCAGCCACATCATGATAGTTGCCATAAAGAGCGTCAACAGCAAGAGCCTGAATAACAACACCCTCAATAGTTTATATGTTCTGATGTAAAATGGATTGTACTCGTTCATAACTCCGCTATGTGATATATGTTCTCAATATATGTTGTATGTTATCATTTTGTAGAGGATTTTTTAAACTACTGTGTTGTAGATACGTATAGATGGATGTGATAAACTTTGTAATGTTTCACACCTTGCAAATATTTTTTGTTGGGCCAAATTGGCAAAACATATTGGATCAAGTTTCGGCCAAAAGAAATGGGCTAGTGGTCTCAACCAAATTTAAACTGTCCTTTAAATTTGGCCTAAATCTATGATGAATTTTGTGACGAAAAATAGTATCGACGTAGGCAGCCACATCATTTGAATTAGTCAACTGAAAATCCTACGTGGCGTTAGTCCATGACGGATTGCTCCGTCACAAAGACTTGGGCCTGGGCGGGCCTGGGGCAGATCCATGACGGCCAAGATCCGTCATGACTGATATCATATCAAATTATGACGCGATATACATGACGGATTTCGAATCCGTCAAGAATGGGCACCCATGACAGTTTTTCATTAACCTGTGACGGACTAAATCCGTCACGTATTAACAGATTTCTTGTAGTGAAGACGATTCCCGAGCTCTTTGCAATGCTTAAGGCTGTGGAGGTAGAAATCAAAAAGGAGCATCAAGTTTTGATTATTAACAAGACCACTAGTTTCAAGAAAAAGGGCAAAGGTAAGAAGGGGAACTTCAAGAAGAATAGCAAGCAAGTTGCTACTCCCAGGAAGAAACCCAAGTCTGGACCTAAGCCTGAAACTGAGTGCTTCTACTACAAAGGGACTGGACACTGGAAGCGGAACTGCCCCAAGTATTTGGCGGATAAGAAGGATGGCAAAGTTAACAAAGGTATATTTGATATACATGTTATTGATGTGTACCTTACTAATGCTCGTAGTAGCGCCTGAGTATTTGATAGTGGTTCTGTTGCTCATATTTGCAACTCGAAACAGGGGCTACGGATTAAACAAAGATTGGCTAAGGACGAGGTGACGATGCGCGTCGGAAATGGTTCCAAGGTCGATGTGATCGCCGTTGGCACGCTACCTCTACATCTACCTTCGACATTAGTTTTAGACCTGAATAATTGTTATTTGGTGCCAGCGTTGAGCATGAACATTATATCTGGATCTTGTTTGATGCGAGACGGTTATTCATTTAAATCAGAAAATAATGGTTGTTCTATTTATATGAGTAATATCTTTTATGGTCATGCACCCTTGATGAGTGGTCTATTTTTGTTGAATCTCGATCGTGGTGATACACATATTCATAATATTGATGCCAAAAGATGCAACGTTAATAATGATAGTGCAACTTATTTGTGGCACTGCCGTTTAGGTCATATTGGTGTAAAGCGCATGAAGAAACTCCATGCAGATGGGCTTTTCGAATCACTTGATACTTGCGAACCAGGCCTCATGGGCAAGATGACTAAGACTCTGTTCTCCAGAACAATGGAGACTTATTGGAAATAATACATACAGATGTATGCGGTCCGATGAGTGTTGAGGCTCGCGGCGGGTATCATTATTTTCTGACCTTCACAGATGATTTGAGCAGATATGGGTATATCCACTCAATGAAACATAAGTCTGAAACATTTGAAAAATTCAAAGAAGTTCAGAGTGAAGTGGAAAATCATCGTAACAAGAAAATAAAGTTTGTACGATCTGATCGCGGAGGCGAATATTTGAGTTACGAGTTTGGTCTTCATTTGAAACAATGTGGAATAGTTTCGCAACTCACGCCACCTGAAACACCACAGCTTAATGGTGCGTCCGAACGTCGTAACTGTACTTTATTAGATATGGTGTGATCTATGATGTCTCTTACCGATTTACCACTATCGTTTTGGGGTTATGCATTAGAGACAGCTGCATTCACATTAAATAGGGCACCATCTAAATCCGTTGAGATGACACCATATGAACTGTGGTTTGGCAAGAAACCTAAGCTGTCGTTTCTTAAAGTTTGGGGTTGCGATGCTTATGTGAAAAAGTTTCAGCCTGATAAACTCGAACCCAAATCAGAGAAATGCGTCTTCATAGGATACCCAAAAGAAACTGTTGGGTACACCTTCTATCACAAATCCGAAGGCAAGATTTTTGTTGCTAAGAATGGATCCTTTCTAGAGAAGGAGTTTCTCTCGAAAGAAGTGATGGGAGGAAAGTAGAACTTGATGACGTATTTGTACCTTCTCTCGAGTTGGAAGGTAGTTCATCAAAGAAATCAGTTCCAGTGATGCATACACCAATTAGTGAGGAAGTTAATGATGATGATCATGAAATTTCAGATCAAGTTACTACCAAACCTCGTAGGTCTACCAGAGTACGTTCCGCACCAGAGTGCTACGCTAATCACTACAAAAAAAATACACTTCCGTGATGATACGTGTTTGTCACAGTAGGTCGCGTTTTTTGTCATGCATGTACATCCATGACAAATTTATGAAAGAATCAAGATAGTCATACCTGTGCTGTCGTAGAAGTGTTCCATGACATTACCAAAATTATCACGGAAGTGTCCACTTCCATGACGATAAATCGCACGTCACAGAAGTGCTTTCGTCAAGGGTGACCGACACGTGGCATCCACCGTAATGGAACGCCGTTAAGCTATCGGGTCGGGTTTTGGATCCGATAACCCGTTAACAGCCCCGACCAATGTGGATTTTCCACGTGTAAAATCATCATTGGCTGGAGGAAACACGTGTCGGCTCATCGCTGGGACAGATGTCATCCACTCAATGGACGGAAGGCGCCTATGATACGTCGACACGTGGCACGGTCCAACAGAGGCCCATTGCTGTGAAAAGGCCGGCCCATTTGACTTGGTCAAAAGGTGGCGGGCCGGCCCATGGAAAGCCTGTTAACGGCATGTTCGCATATAGCCCATTTACAGCCCGCTAACCCAAGGCCCGTTACGCCCTATTCGAATTAGGCCCAGTAGCGTCATCTGGGCCATCCAATATGATTCCAGCCCGTTTTCACTTCTGGCCCATGTATGGCCCATGACGTCTTTCGGCCCATATGAGGCCCTATGTAACTCTTGGCCTATTAACGGCCCGTGGTGAAACTGGCCCGTAATGAACAGTGTATCACTTTACACCCATTAACGGCCCGTGGTGAAACTGGCCCGTAAAGAACAGTGTATCACTTTATACCCATTAACGGCCCATTATTCCGTTGGGCCGTTTCCAGCCCATGTTATCTTTCGGCCTTCTCAGAGCCCATTTATTCTTGGGCTATTTTCCAGCATTCATTTACTTACGGCCCATTACTGTCATTTTCTGCTTGTGGGCCAAATTCAGCCCGTGGTTACAGTCGGCCCGTTTGTGGTCCGTTAATACGTTGGGCCGTTTTCATAGCGTCATCAAATATGGCCTATTAACGATGGCCCGTTATGGTCGGCCCATGAACGGACGATTCCAACTCTAGCCCGTTTACGGCCAGAATGCGGTCTGTTTGGCCCATGTTTGGCCAATCAATCATACGGCCCGTATAAGGCCCATTGATGATACGGCCCGTAGAAGGCCCACTGTTTCTACGGCCCGTAGGAGGCCCAGTGTCACTACAGTAAATATTAGCCCATGGTTATTGTGGCCTAGTTTTAAAAAATAGGTTATTGCAGCCACTAGCAAACCGCAGAAAAAGAACTGCACTGACTACAAGCAAACAAATAAACAAGACAACAAGGAAATAAATAAGCAAGCAACTTACACTAGGCTATCACGGCTATTACACATATTACATCCACTGGGCATCAAAGTTCGCCACCAGTGCAAATATAGGGAACACAACAGCATATAAACGCCGCAGCAAAACAAGTCCAGAACTGAAACCACTTCAGAAGAGCTCAAGAAACAATATCCTGGGTACCCATAATGCTGGCAAGATGCTTAGCAAGCTTATTAACTTTCTATTGTTTGGCACTTAAGTCCTCCAGCGCTTGCTGTTGCACCAGAAAGTATGCATCTGAAATCTGCAGGGACTTCCTCAGTCCTTCGGCTTCCTGTCGCATAACATCTGATCGATGTCTTTCAACTTGAAGTTGAGACTCAAGAAGCCGAACTGATTTAGGCAACGAGTTCGAAGAGCTGGTGCCAGCAGTGGTAGCCAGTAACTCGAACACTACATCAAGACAGGACTTTGGGGTTGTCTCAGTGTCTTCAATATAGTTTCTATCAGCTTTCTTGGAGACCAACAGGGATGTCTCACTATCTTGAACCTTATCTGCATTACTTCCTTTACCATTGCATAACAAGGTACTCTTCTCCAATATTTTATCTGCGTTCTAAAAGAGAAACAAACAAACACATCTCAGGTTTACAATGTAGTATATGAAACTCATTTTGGTTAACCAGTTCAGTAGTAAGGTGGACAGGATAACAGCATGAAACAAACATATATCTATGTAGTATGGTCACTATATGGTCTATATCATTCTAGTTTATGTTTCCAAATCAAGATAGATACAGTTCGAATCATATCTATTTAAGATAAAGCAGCAAAGACAGAATATAAGTGTGGGAAACTACACAGCAATAACAACACTTGTAATGTGCATGGCATGAGAACATAACTATTTATTCAATTGAAACTGAAATCAACATAGAGCAAGTTACAACAGCAAACAGCCAAACACGTTGAAGAAACAGGTTTAAAACATACCTGTTGCGCCATTGGAGTTTCAATTGCATCCTTCAAATTTGAAATTAGTTGGTATCAGTAAATACAGTGATGCAAGAGCAAAGTAGTATGAACCATAGCTACGGAACCTGGCCTGAGAACAATTCTTCTTCTGCTTTAAGCGTTGACTTCGGGTTCGGAGTGGTGGTCCTCGTGATTTGGGCACTGCAGTTGCCTTACTAACTGCTCGTGTTTGGGTGCTCTGTGGTGGAGATGGTGCTGTGTCAACGGGAACTGGGTGTCTATCTGCTGGGGTTGGGGTTAGAAGGGGTGTAGCTGGTCCTCTGTCCAACTGGGTAGGGGTACAATCTGCATGAGTGTGGGTTATGTGTGGTGGGGCTGGTTCTTGGGCAAGTACAACCGCGGTTCTATCTGCATCGACAGGTAGCACGATCTTTTCTGAAGACCGTGTTTTTACTCCCACAGATACTGCCATCACTCCCTCCAATTGAAATGGCTGATAAACAAGAAAAGTAATTGAATGTACAGACATTTTAAGATAGACAGGTGCAATGGATAGTAGGGAAGAAAACAGGGCATGAAATAATTCACATTTATGTTGTCTAAGCAAACAGAATAGCAGGACATAATTTCACATATATGATGGCTAATTAAACAGGATAGCATGACACAATTTCACATGTATGATGGCTAACTAAACAGGATAGAATGACATACTTAAAAATATGATGACTATGTAAACAGGATGACATGATATAACTATACGATGTGTCTATTAAAGTGGTTGGCATGCCATAAATCACAAACATGCCGTCGATAGAAACATGATGGCATGATATAATTCACGGATAGAATGACATAATTTAAAATATGATGACTATGTAAACAGGATGAGATGATATAACTATATTATGTCTTTAGAAAATGGGTTGGCATGCCATAATTCAGATACATGCTGTCTATGTAAACATCATGGCATGACATAATTCAAATATATGATTTATATACTAAGGAAGTGAGCAGAGGGCAATCGCATATATGATGTGTCAACTAAGGAGATGGCATTCAATATTGTGTATATGATGTAAAAACTAAGCATTGCAATACAACATATGCATTATATGAGTAATATAACCCTGCCAAGTTTGAGCATACACCTCAGGGGGATAATAGGACTGGTCATCTGCCTCTGAATCCTCCTCTGAAGAGCTATCTGTAACCAGCAAGATATCTGCTTTAGCAGGTAGCATTGTCTGCTCTGAAGACCTTGTTTTCACTCCAGATTTCTCCATCACCAATTCAAATGGCTGATGCACAGGAAGAGCAGTTGAATATACAAACATTGTCGACAAAAGCAATGAGAAATACAAAAAAAAGGACGGCATGATATAATTCACATATATGACGCTTGCCTAAACAGCATGGCGTTGCATAATTCACATACATAATGCCTTGCAACAAGATAACACATAATTCACATATATAATGTCTTGCAACAAGATGGCATTGCATAATTCACATATATGGTAATTAGACACTAAACAGGTGGCATTCACACAAAGCATGTCTAAACTAAGCAAATGACATAGCAATGCAAGATACCATACGCACGATATGAGCAACATAACCCTGCCAAGTTAGGGCATGCACCTCGGGGGGGGAAATATGACTGGTCATCTGTCTCTCAATCCTCCTCTGAGGAGCTATCGGTAACCAGCAAGACATGCACTTCGTCAGATAGCATTGTCTGCTCTGAAGACCTTGTTTCCACTCCAGATTTTTCCATGACCGTGCCGAATGGCTGATGCACAGGAAGAGTAATTGAATGTACTAAAATTGTTGACAAATTTAACACATAATAAAAAAATGATGGCATGATATAATTCACATATAAGATGACTGGCTAACCAGGGTGGCATTGCAAAATTCACATATATGATGCCTGTCTAGACAAGATGGCATTGCATGATTCACATATACGATAAAGAAACTAAACAGATGGCATTGACACAAAGCATGTCTAAACTAAGCAGATGACATCTTTAATGTATACAGTAAGCAATGCAAGGCACCATATGCATGATATTACCAACATCGGCATGCCAAGTTAGAGCGAAGACCTCATGGGGTAAATAGGAGTGGTCTTCTCCTTCTGAATCCCCCTCAGAACAGTTATCTTCCTCTTGATTACGATCCGAAATGGGTGGAGGGGGGCTGCCTTTGCGCCCACCATGGAACAACGTCTGCATGAAATTTTATTGCCACGCAAGGCTCGTCTCTTTTGCTCTACATGATCAGTTCCATTGTGTACAATAACTGGCATGCATAGGAATAAAACATAGTGAGATTATGTAAGGGGTGCATGCACAAATCCAGAGTGATGGTAGCAAACTGTGGATAGACCCAAAACCAATGATAGTAGGCAGATAATAGCTTTAGTTAAAAAATACATATAATGGCTCCTTTAATGTTTGTTTGCACCCAACATGAAACTCATAGTAGACACCGGAGATTAACCAGATAGTAGATAGATAGTACTGATTGCTGCCCCAATATGTACCCCACAACCATTTAAAAACTCAAGTTTCAGCATTAATTTGGACCTAACTCAGAGTCTAATAGGTGAACACGACGATAATGTAGCATGTCATCATATTAAGCGACGCATAACCTAAGCAGACACGGAAGAGTGCGACCTCTCTTGCGGACCCGTGTAGTCCTCAAGGTCATCTGCTCAGTTGATGATGGTAATGCAGTTGCCGTGGCTGCCGGCGGTGGGGAAGAAGATCTGAGGCGGCGAAAGACAGTCTGGAGAGCGGATCCCTGCTGTGGTGAACCCTTTCGTCATTGGAGCAGCTGAGCTGGGGTGGAACACATCGCCGCAGGAGCAGGACAAACCACACAAGGTTTTCTTTGACACATATCTGTACCAGAAGTAATTGAGTAAGGGCTTGTTTGAATTTCAGGATTCTAACAATGCAGGGATAGGAATTAGACAGGAATAGGATAGGAATGCACGTGCAAAACAGAGAATTTAAAAACACAGGATTTCTGCCAAACTGGGTGTTTGATTCACAACAATTGGAAGATCACATGATGCAAAAAAGCATGGTGAGATTAAGTCAAACCACAAGAAAATGTACGGAATATCTCTTAGTCTTGTGCTTGATGAATAGGAATATGAAAAGGAGGAGAAGTGGAAATTAGAATTCCTATGGTTTTTCTTTCAAGGAGACACTAAAGGAACAAATCCTACAGTTTTCCTTTGCTCCATTCCTTTGCACCAAATTCATGAAAAGTAGTACCATAGGAAACTTTCCAATTCCGATGTTTTTCATTCACTTTTCCTTTCAAGCACTGGCGATTCTAGTAGGCAGGCTTGAGCAAGGAAAATCCTACACTAAAAAATGTTTTTGTGCTACTTCTATTACTTTGGACCCAGGCCACTGCCATACTAGCTCAACTCCCAGGCCCATCGACAAATGCACAGCTCAAACGCGCAGAGATAAATAATGATGGCGTTCAAGAGAGTCCATCACGGATAGCTAAGTTGCCTGGTACCTCACTGCTTGTCATATAGTAGGATAAAATAATCATATTTCCCGTTACTACGAGTGCCCAGTGGACAATATATATAACATGTAGAGTAAAAAAGAGATGCAACAAGTGTACAACCTCTTTGGCGAAGCCATGTCGATCTCAGCGTGATTGGGTTGGCCGGTGAGGATGCTCCGGCTGAATTGGCTGTCGGAGGAGGGGAAGAAGATCTTAGGCGTCTGGAGATGGAGCCCGAGGTACTGCTCCGCTGTGATGGAGGGTTTCGTCGTTGGAGCAGCTCCAGTGAGTTGTACGACACCGAGGCTGAAGCAGGACAAGAGAGACAACGAACAACGTTAACCTGAGTGGAATTCTAATAGCATCTCCAATACATGACGTAAAATACATAACCACAAAGTGCTAGATGTAAAATACATCAGACGCTCATCTCTGAACTTAACTGTCGAAACTGAATTTAACTATCGAAACTGAACTTAACTGTCGAAACTGAACTTAACTGTCGAAACTGAATTTTGCTGTCGAAACTGAATTTTGTTGTCGAAACTGAACGCACTAGCAAGGTGATGCTACACGTCGGTCGACTGACTTTTTCATCTCTGGTCAGTTGATTTTGCAGCCGTTGGATATGAAATCAAGGGCCTGCGGTTCATCTTCAACCTCCACCCCCCTGAGCCGCCAGCCACCACCGGCCAAACAGCAGCCCCCCGCCGCCCGCGGCCGGCGGTGCGCCGCCCTGCTCGCCCCGAAAACACTCCCCACCGCCGGTCCGCCCCCGCCCCGGCCATCCCTCTAGGCCCCCCCCGGTGCCGAGCTTTTTCTCCGGCGATCCCCACGCCACCGCCCCGCCAACGCCCGCCCATCGCCGGTGACCACCGCCCCCATCCTGAACCCTAAGATAGATAGTGGGGTACCTCTCCGGCGAGCCCCCCTGCCCGCTGCGGCTGGTTCTTCCTTCACCCCGGCGAGCCCCCCCCCACCCCCTGAAAATGGACTGACCCAAAAGTCGATTCAGTCGACTGAAGTGTAGCTAAATCGGAGCAGCATCGCAAGCAAGAGCAAGAGCGAGAGCAGCAGCGCGAGCAAGAGCAATAGCAAGAGCAGACCAGGCAGGGGACCGAGAGCAAGAGCAGAGCAGCAGCGCGAGCGAGAGCTAAAGCAGCAGCAGCTCCTACTGATGTGGACGTCACCGCCGAGGGAGCGACGCCGTGGAGGAAGTGGCCGGCGACGCCGCCGTGGATGGAGCCGCGCCGTGACGGCTCAGGACCGAGCGCCGGCAGCACCGTGAGATCGAATCAAGAAGAAAATGCGGCGATTAGTGTACAACCTCTTTGGTGGCGCCGATTAGGCCGCAGCTTCATCCGAGGAAACAATGATGATGATGCTCTTCCGGTGGTGCAGGTGAAGACGGCGGTGTGGGAATGGAGGTGGCGCGAAAGACGAGGGGAACGTCGAGGCAGCTCCTTGGAGGTGGAGGACGGGGTGGCTGAACCGGCGGGACGATGAGATCGACGACGGATCCTCATCCGGTACGGTGGATGAGGGACATCGAGGTGTTGTTGTGGACAACGTCGTCGGGGAAGAGGCTCCGGCTGGGTGGCGGACAGAGCAGGGTGTGGGGTTTCATCGCGGGTTTTCGCGGCCTCGGTGTACGAATGGGTGGGCGGATGGGATGGCAGTGGGGAACCATGGCTTAGAGACACGCTTGTCCGAAATGTGGGGTAAGTTACGAAAGTACCCCACTGATTTGAGGCGGTTCTTTCGGTTCAGGGGTACCACAGGCATTTCGCGTGTCGGGATTTCACAGGAGGTGGGAGTTTTCGCGCGCGTTGTAATTTCGGAATAGCAAGGCGCGGGTTGAGATGGAGGGAGTTGTCGGAGCACAACGAGACAAAGATATATCTTAAATATTTCGGGCTAACAAGGCGCGGGTTGAAGAAGCGGGAGTTTCGCAGCACGATAGACAGAGACGCTAGCTTGAATTTTCGGCATAACAAGGCGCGGCTTGAAATTTCGGAAGAACAAGCTTAACGTGTACCCAAAAAAAGACAATTTGCACCTCAACACGCACAACACACACACAAACACCATTTAGACTAGAGTAAGGTACACGTGCATTGCACGCATGAGATTTGGCAACCAAATTATGAATAAATACCACATTATAGCATGCAAACTTTGAGTCATATATGCATGATGTAGATGTTCGTTTAATTCTTATAGTTCATTTCATTCAAAATCATCTAGTTTTTATAAGAAAGCTAATCTATTTTAAGATTCATGGAATTGTGTGTCGTAAGACATAAAGTAAAAACAAATAATGGCAAATCATGTAGAGAAACATTTGGGCAATTCTGATACGGAAGATTCTAGAACAAATAAGAAGTGCTTGTGTTTTGATGTTTGTGCATTATGCTTAAGTTCAACCATGGAGTCTTCTAGATTATACATGTGGCGAAATCTGGTGGAATCTAGATGATATCCAACGGCCAGTAGTGCTCAAATTTGCCATCTTTGGACCATCGGATTCGCCTCATCCCACGACCATCTTTCAAAGTTAAAGTTACCCGCACACAATATAAAAAATATATATAATATATATAGGGGTATAGATATAGATATGTGATGCGAAAGCCGCCCATCATCTCCAATTAGAATAGTGTGTCCATGCACGGATGCGACGTGGCCAAATGATGTCTGCCATCGGTATCTCAAATTCAAATCAGTCTGACCTTGTTCAATGTGTATACATTACAACATGCTCGTTTCCAAACCACACCGCACTGATCTCCGTTATATTCATGCATGCATGGGTTTCAAACATCAGGATCTCTTATTCAAATATTTGAATTCAACTTTACATTGATTATGACCTCACCTATTCTTTTACACCCACACAGTAGTCTTCTCTTTATAATTGTACCACTAACTTTCTCTCGTGCATGCATGCACACACACTACCAGTCGGCATTATCCATCGCACGCATACAATCTTTTTCTTCAGGTCGGTCTCCCATGAAGGCACACACCCACACACATCCCCCTCTCCATCATATCGGGCATTCTTTATCTCCCACGTGTGCATGCGCAACGATCGATGTTCCTCTATGTATGTGTGTATATAGCTAGGTCTTTCATAGTTTTCCACACAAACCGATCAATCGATATATCCAGTGAGGTCTCACCCTCTTTCCCACGTCCACATCGATCAATCTATACCTCTCTATATAGGATTAACATATATAGCTAATACACCCACATTAATTATATATCCAACGTCCCCCTCTCATCATCCATGCCTTCCGCTTCATCTCTCAGATGCGTGCACAATGGCGAAGACAGGGGGCAATAAGGGCACTGCCCCCCTCCCCCCCTAACATCACTATATATCGAGGCTAATATGAATGTGATTATTAGACAATTGCTGCTAAAAATGGTTTAAGTTCATGAATTGACCCTCCTCGTAAAGGATTAGCAATGCTTGGCCCCCTAGCTCATTTATTTTTCATGGCTCCGCCACTGCGCGCAACAGCGCACGTGTTCGCCCCCTCTCTCTCTAAATATCGATCTCGCACTTAGTGCATTCCTTCATAGTCTCCCTCCACTCGGCCCCTCGCACCATCTTCTAGCCCCCCCCCCCACCGGATTTTGCCACATGTACAATCTAGCAGACTCCATGGTTGAACTTAAGCATAATGCACAAACCTCAAAACAACAGTGGTTCTCTTTTGTTCTAGAATCTTCCGTATCATAACTGCCCAAACTTTTTTTCTAGTTGAATTGCCATTATTTGTTTTTACTTTATGCTTTACAACGCACAATTCCATGAATCATAAAATAGATTAAGGGCTTCTTTGATTCAAAGGATTCTCAAAGGAATTTTGGAGGATTCTAATCATTAGGAATTTTTCCTATCTTGGTTGTTTGATTCGTAGGATTGTAAACCATAGGAATTTTTCCATATGATTCATTTGCACTAGATTTCATAGGAAACATCCCATCCACTCAAACCTCTTTGAAAGAATTCTGCGTTTTTTCTATGCACAATCAAACACTCGTACAATCATGTAGGATTCAAGACGACATTCCACTATAATCCCATGTTTTTCCTATTCCCGCGTTCTTAGCTTTTTTATAAAAACTAATTGATTTTGAATGAGATGAACTATAAGAATTAAACGAAGGGCTACATCAGGCATATATGACTCAGAGCTTACATGCTATAGTGTGGTATTTATTCATAATTTGGTTGCAAAATCTGATGCGTGCAATGCACATGTACCTTAGAAGTACTTCGAGTATGTGCAAAACACGTAAATTAGAATACCAATGGCACGCTACACAGTGTCTCTCTTACAGTTCATGAAGCCACGTGGCACATGTGGAGGCATTGTCGCGACCTCCTTGCGTGGATTGATCACAGTGACGTGCTGCTGGTTCCAGAAGAATGTACTCGTCCTCCCTGAGCCATACTGGCGGTACATGCACGAAGCGAAGATGTGCACACACACCACACACGCACTCATTCCCTCGCACGCACACGCGGGTACACGGGCGGACGCAATTTTGTACCAAGATCCACCCAATGTGATAATTTGACACGTGTAAAGTCGTTCACTTCATTGATGGTCAATTAATACAGCGCATGCAAATTGAGTGGACGTGAGGGCGGAAGAAAGACATTATTACTCCACTGCGCGCATGCGAGTAGTTAAATCATGGGTTGCTAGTAGTACTTCCATTGGTCTCCTTCGTATTTTGTGCCAATTTTTGACAGTAACATAATATTTACGCATTTGAGCAGTGTAGTACTTGAAATTTATGTTCCGCTCAACTCATCGGGAGCTGTTTCGGGCCTCGAAACCAAAACCATCAATTAATCTTTACCTTGTTCCCATCACATTCGAAAGCCTGCTCACACCTACTAGTACGTACCAAACCTGAACGTGTTCCCACTATGCAGGTATTAGTACTAGTGCTAGTACTTAGGTTATAAAAAGGGGAACTACCTAACCGAAAATTACTCTACCTTTCCTCCTCATAAGTGCTTCTTCTTCGTCCATCGTTGCCATGGCCGGTGAGCAGAGCTCTAGGTCAAGAACTAATCGTAACAAGGGAGCGGCAAACAAGGTTGCAGAAAAAAAAGAGGGCTCACCGCCACGCAGAGACCTCGATAGATCTCTCACGGGCAGGCGATGGCTCCCAGGAGCGCCCTAGCCGTGGAGGCGAACATGCCGAGCCGGCGGAGCTAGAGTCGTTATCCCTCGACGGCATGCCCGATCAGCTCAATAAGCAGAAGGAGTTGCTGAAGGAGAGCCTCGACGACGTGCCCGCTGAGCTCAATCAGCAAGGGGAGTTGACCGCCGGCTTGGTGATGCTGCTGAAGAAGAGCATTGCCTCGGAGAAGAAGGCGACCGGCGAAATCGTGCGACTTCAGGAGGACAAGGCGAAGCTCTGCCACGAGATCGACCTGTTGAAGGAGAAGAACGCCGGCTGGAAGAAGCTGCATGAGAATAGTAGTTCCTTGATGAAGATGCTGCAGGCCCTCGTCATGGAACAGAAGGAGGAGTTGGCGAAGCTCCGCATCGAGCACCCAGCTGCTGTCAAGGTGCGTAATGCGGCCGTGGAACAAATGATGAAGGCTCGCGTCGAGAAATCCCGCGTCATGGACAGAATAAAGAAGATGGAGGAGGAGACGCACAAGGAGATGGAGGTCGTGGAGGCAATGAAGAAGCAGTTACGACTCCGCGGTGAATTAGATCATTTGGGGTGATAATCTTCCTTCTTCTTTTGCTCCTGTGTTTCATCTTTTGCTTCGGGTGTTTCGCCGCACGTGTCACGTTCTCTGCGAGGCATGAATAGAACAATGTTTTTTTGAGGGAATGAATAGAACAATGCTAACAATGAGATGACTAGGAAATTAGATCATTTTTATCGCCATATGGCACTGGGCTGCCGTGTTTCGTGCTCCTCCGTCGCAGTACTACTCTAGTGGAAAACTTGAGTATACCGCACGGTTCTTTGCTCCTCCTCGATCAGGTCGTCGGCGCATTTATACGAGCAGTCAAATCACAAGGCCCCGCCTTCCAGCAGTAATGAGCCATCAAATCACAAAGGCCCTCGCCTCTCGTGAAACCGACCAAGCTAGACTGCCCCGCCCTCTAGCCTTTTAAAAAATGTATACTTTTGTACAGCAGTAGTATCGATGGATTGCGCCATGGAGCAAAACTTGAAATTAAAAAAAAGGTGGTACATATAGAGAGCGCTCGTCGCCAAATTATGCATATAGTACTATTAAAAAGGCTAGTCACAATAATGGTGTCCAGCACAACCCACCCCTCAAATAAAACTAATAGGGTGCTTGGATACGTTTTAGTCCCATGACTAAAAGTAGTGGGACTAAAACATGCTAGCCTCACCCATGCTTGGATCCAAATACTAAAAAGGCTAAAATCAAGTTAATGAGCATTTATTATCCTCCAAACCCTCCAATCCAGAACTCGCCTGTGTTAAAGGAGAGGAGTTAAATGAGTAGAGAGAGGACTAATCCACATTTTAGTAGGGGTACCCCTGACTAAAAATTTTTAGTCTCAAGACTAGTTTTAGCCCCTCTTTAGTCAGGGGTGCTTGGAACTTTAGCCTCTTAAAGAGACTATTTTTAGTCAGACTAAAATAAGTCCCTTGGATCCAAGCACCCTCCAAGCATCCTGGAATTCTTTAACAAAACTAAGCACCCTGAAATTCTTTGACAACTAAACTGCTGGCTATATGATGTTGGCCATATATATTGTACGTATATAATGTGAAGAAACGAGTGGTAGTACTATACCAACTAAAAGATGAAATGTAAGAAATACTAGTATGTACGTACTGAAGAGTTAAAGTAACGAGAAGAAACATAACATAGTTCTGCTGGGGGCTCAGCACAACACACCCCTCAAATTAAATTAAGCACACCTGAAATTAAACTTTGCAACTATTCCGGTAGACACTACATTAGAACCACCATGAGCAACGACACTGCCACCTTACTCGGAGTCCTCGTCCATGTCCTCGACTTCGTCCTTGTCCCTCTTCCTCTTGGCCGATACTTCTTTGCTTGAACCGCACACTTGGCTGTTGCTCTTCATCCAACCCTTGTAGATATCAAAGCAAAGGTAGCCATCCATTGCAGCATAGTGGATGTGGTCTATATCTAGTACATTCCGCTGCCATGCATGACGATGAAACGTGTATGGAGGTTTCTCCAGTTTACCGTACGAAGGATGAACCATGGCTCCTGCCAGGGTCATCATTGAAGGCTGACGAGAGGACACCAGCCGATTCTTCTGGAGGTCGAAGGTGTTGCCTACAACGAGGCCTATCCGACGCAGGACTTCTTTGTCGTTACCAAAGTCTACAGTAACGAATTTGACTAGGTTGCTCTCGAGGAAGTCCTTAAAATCCTGGCACTCAACGTCGGCATGGCATATGTGGTAGACCAAGCATAAGTCATGCACGCAAACCTGGATCACGGCGGGCTTCTTCCTCTCTTCGTCCTTTAGATCCTTCTCTCGTCCCAGGACTGTGGTGTACTCAACATCTAGCCCAGCGACCCACTCATCATCTGAGACTTCGAACATGTGTCTGAAGCGAGAAAGGCATCCTTTCACCGTCGCGTTCGCTTTCTTCGTACTCCCTCTGTCCCATAATATAAGAACGTTTTTGACACTAGTGTAGTGCCAAAAATGTTCTTATATTATGGGACACAGGGAGTACTAGTATTTATTGCATTTGCCAAGGAGTGACCTCTTCCAATGAAATGGTGTTGCTAAGTTTGCTTCATTTAATTAGCTATAGACTCAAAATTGTCTTTTCACCTAGGTACATGCGCTTAGCACCGTTTCTTCCTTGGGTCACCAAACTAGTCTCTCTCTTCTTGATTAACTTGCCACATCAGACTTTATGCCTATGTGGCAAGCTTAAGCACCTGTAGGAGCAAGTAAGTACAATAGTGCGCTTTACATGGCATTTTTGCATATGTGGAGGAAAGAGAGGCAAGGAAAAAGTGGAGAAGTGGGCTCTCATGCAAGAGCCAGCCTCTACTACATGGTGGAGCATTGGGAGAGGCACCTGTATGGAGGTGGTCAGGAATCGGGAGACTCACGCCGGTCGTAGCGCCGCAGTTAAAATGATAATGGCAAGTCAAATCACGGGGCCCCACCTGTCCAGCAGTCACTCGCTGTCAAATCACACAGCCCTACATTTGCAGCAGCCTACTCCCTCATCTTCTCGCGTCTCTGTCGAACCGACTAGGCGGAACTACCCCGCCTACCGCGCAGGAAAAGCCCCGCCCTCGACTTTTAAATAGTATACAGTATACTAATTTTGTATCCATGGATTGCGCCCGCGCCATGGAGCAAAGCGTCTAGAAAACGGCGGTACACATGTATGGAGTATACAGCACGCCCATCGCGTTCGCGTCGCACCCCAGACGGTCGGTTGGTCTGGCACGCTGCTCTCCGAATGGAACGCGTGTCATATTGCTTTTGCACACACATGTGGGATGACAATTGAGAACCGACCATAGGCACACTCCCCGGCCCCGCAAGTCGGGTGACTTAATAGAAGAGGGAGACGAGCGATAGTACTAGAGAAGTGTTGTACTACGTTGGTGCCTGGACGATCCCTGCAAGACACGAATACTCCTGTGGCTCCGGCTGGCTCTGCACCCTCACGAACGGCACACCATACTCTATCGATTCGTTATCCTCTGGGTGCTCGACCTTCGACATGTACGCCCACCACCTCCGCCTGACTGTCGCCTCGGGCGAATCTGTGTGCTCCATCGCCCAGAGGAGATACTCGATGAACTCGGAGGACTGCGGTGTGACTGCCGCCGAGGAGTACATGTACATCGCCGCCGTCTCGCTCTTTCGCATACATTTCCACATGGCCCGCACCGTCCTCGAAATCTCCCACTCATTGTCAAACCAACTAAGGATCTCCTTCAACCTGGCTAACTTTGCCTGGTCGCCGCCGGTGATCTTCCTGATTCGCTGCTGCATCCTCTCCATAGATGTCCTTCTGAGTGGTCCGGTGCTAGCTTTGGAAGATGGGAGGAGAGACGGTGGTCTTGCAATAGAGAAGAGGGAGAGGCGAGACGGTGGTTTTGGAATGGAGATGATGGAGAGGAGAGGAGGTGGTTTTGCAATGGAGAAGATCAGAAGAGGGAGAGGCGAGACGGTGGTTTTGGAATGGAGATGATGGAGAGGAGAGGAGGTGGTTTTGCAATGGAGAAGATCAGAAGAGGGAGAGGCGAGACGGTGGTTTTGGAATGGAGATGATGGAGAGGAGACAAAACAGAGTGTCCCTAGTATGCCTCTACTTGACTAGCTCGTTAATCAAAGATGGTTAAGTTTCCTGATCATAGACATGTGTTGTCATTTGATGAACGGGATCACATCATTAGGAGAATGATGTGATGGACAAGACCCATCCGTTAGCTTAGCATAATGATCATTAAGTTTTATTGCTATTGCTTTCTTCATGACTTATACATATTCGTTTGACTATGAGATTATGCAACTCCCGAATACCGGAGGAACACCTTGTGTGCTATCAAACGTTACAACGTAACTGGGTGATTATAAAGATGCTCTACAGGTGTCACCGAAGGTGTTTGTTGAGTTGGCATAGATCGAGATTAGGATTTGTCACTCCGAGTATCGGAGAGGTATCTCTGGGCCCTCTCGGTAATGCACATCACGATAAGCCTTGCAAGCAATGTGACTAATGAGTTAGTTACGGGATGATGCATTACAGAACGAGTAAAGACACTTGCCGTTAACGAGATTGAACTAGGTATGAGGATACCGACGATCGAATCTCGGGCAAGCAACATACCGATTACAAAGGGAATAACGTATGTTGTCATTGCGGTTTGACCGATAAAGATCTTTGTAGAATATGTAGGAACCAATATGAGCATCCAGGTTCTGCTATTGGTTATTGATCGGAGATGTGTCTCGGTCATGTCTACATAGTTCTCGAACCCGTAGGGTCCGCACGCTTAACGTTCGATGACGATTTTGAGTTATGTGTTTTGGTGACCGAAGATTGTTCGGAGTCCCGGGTGAGATCACTGACATGACGAGGAGTCTCGAAATGGTCGAGAGGTAAAGATTAATACATTGGACAATGATATTCGGACACCGGAATGGTTCCGGATCGTTTCGGGTATTTTTCGGAGTACCGGGAGGTTACCGGAAACCCCCGGGGAAAGTAAAGGGCCTACATGGGCCATAGGGGAGAGGGGAGGCAGCCCACAAGGGGTGGTCGTGCCCCCTCCCATAGGGAGTCCGAATTGGACTAGGGGAGGGGCGCGCCCCCATTTCCTTCTCCTCTTCCCTCTCTCTTCCCTCTTTCCCCCTCCATGGGAAAGAAAGGGGAAACCTACTAGGACTAGGAGTCCTAGTGGGTTTCCCCCCACCATGGCGCGCCCCTAGGCCGGCGGCCTCCTCCCCTCCTCCTTTATATACGGGGGCAGGGGCACCCCATAGCACATCAGTTGTTCTCTTAGCCGTGTGCGGTGCCCCCCTCCGCAATTTACTCCTCCGGTCATAGCGTCGTAGTGCTTAGGCGAAGCCCTGCGCGGATCACATCACCATGCCGTCGTGCTGACAAAACTCTCCCTCGACCCTCTGCTAGATCAAGAGTTCGAGGGACGTCATCGAGTTGAACGTGTGCTAAACTCGGAGGTGCCGTACGTTCGGTACTTGATCGGTTGGATTGCGAAGACGTTCGACTACATCAACCGCGTTAAACTAGCGCTTCCGTTTTCGGTCTACGAGGGTACGTGGACACACTCTCCCCTCTCGTTGCTATGCATCTCCTAGATAGATCTTGCGTGTTCGTAGGAATTTTTTTGAAATTGCATGCTATGTTCCCCAACAAACTGGGACTAAAGGTTTTGGGCTTTAGTCCCGACCTTTTTGTCTCGGTTCTAGAACCGAGACTAAAGGCTCTCTGGAACCGGGACTAGTTCCCTGTTTTCTACTAGTGTACACGACACCAAAATTAGTATGATGGACATACATTGCACTAGTTAAATAGAATTTGTAATTTGTGTATGCCCCCTCCATGACCCCACCCCTAGATCCACCAATGCCTAGCGCAGCTTGACGTCGGGACGTGGCGTGTAGATCATGTCACTTGGTGCGGATCGTATTGACGAAGATATCAAGACGTTATTGGTCACCCCAAAAGCCTCCACAACTGCAATAACACAAAAGCTTGTAACAATGTGGCTCATGTACTACCAGACCATGATGCGTGCATGGTGAGGGGGAAACCAGTGAATGGTTCTTTAAATTCTTAGATTTTGTACTTTTTTCTATCACCAGTGATCTTGCTAGATTTTCTATTACAACCCTACGAAGGTGGCAAGGCTCTCTTTAGAAGATTTGATTCTTAAAGAAATTTTCCTAGATCATATGGTTGGACTACTGAATTTCTACAGAATCTATTTCTACATCCCCACTCCATAGGAAGAATTCGAACATAAGCGCAAATCTCATTTTGTTTTTTCATTAAGAAAATCAATACACATTCATCCCATCTCTCTATCTCCTCAGTCCCCCAAAATAATCACCACGAAAGGCAGATAGTACAAGATTCCTGAGTTTTCAAATCCTATAGGATTTAATGATACATTTTTTTATAACATGGTACATCTCTACTCCTAATGTCTGAGTTGGTGAATAGTATACACGGTTTATTTTCGCTGGTTTTCTTCGTCCTCCCTCCCACCATCTGTCCTATACATAGGTTTTTTCACCCTGCCACTAAAACCGAAGTAATTCCCTTTAATACTCCGCCTGGTTTATATCAGGTAATAATTCTCGCGCTTCTTTCTTTGGTAGGTGCTAATTTGCTTACCTTCTTACGTGAGATCACCTTCCCATCAAAAACCGAATTGGTTTCCCAATTGGTTTAGGTGAGATCACCATCCCATCAAAAATGGATTAAACAATTGCATTATAATTTTCGATCACCTTCCTAAAATCGCCCACGACTCGCTCGAAGGAGGGAGCGAGGCCCCTCGATCATCTTGCTACGAGTACGTTGTCGTTTCGTTTCTTAACCTATCGATCGAACGAAATCTCCAGGCCCACCCCACGTCCTTGATTTCGTTCCATACCCCCACCACCGAAGATCCTCCCCATCCCCGTCCTAATCTTTCCTTCCAAAAATCTTAACTTTCCTTGCCTAGCTAGGGACCTAGGCCCACAAATTCCAAATCACAAAACACTCTACAATCTTTCCTTTGGTCTCATCCAGATCGTGACCCTCTCTCCCGACGATCTCGTCCTCGTCCTCACGGCGGCCAGGACTAGCACGTGGATGTAGCTGCGTATCGGAAATCCTAGGGACGACAGAGGATCCGGTCGCTATAGTGAAGCTGGTCGCTGGTGGCGGCCGGATTGTCACCATGGACAAAGCGGTAGGCGAAGTGGTGGCATGGGTGAGCGGCAGCAAGGACATCTTCTTCAACATGATGTGATGTCTCGACTACATTCAAAAGGCAACACAATCCATCCATCCCGCCGCACATCATTACGTCTGTTAGGTTTAATCTTGATTTCATATCTGCATTTGTTTTTTGCTTTTGTACTGCATGTAGTTCATCAGGTGAGTCGTGGGTAGGAGTCTTGGAGCAGCAAGTGTGCAAGGCGAGATTTCAGATCGTGTGAAGCGATGTAGATGGTGAGATGCCTGGTGTCGTGTGAATCGGCACGCCGCCGTGTGAAACGGCAAGCTGAAGCCAAGGCCCTGAGGAGTAGACGGGTGAGTTTGTTAGTATTGCATGCCAGGTCCAGGAAGAAGATTAGCCGCATGGGATAGTTGGTTAGTGATGCGTTGGTGCGTTGGTGCGTGGGTTAGTGCCACAAAAATCAGTGCGGCTTTACCCCGGCTGTGTGCGTGCGTGTGTGTTTTATTTAAGAGTATTACGTATGTTTGCTTTGAGAAGGAGAAATACAGAGAGAAAAGGTCGGGGCTGTGTGAAGCAGCACGACGCCAAAAAACTTCTGTGTTCCATTGTTCCTGTGCGAACTTGTGAGAAGCTGAGAGGAAGAAGGAGCTGGGGATCACCTCCAACAACGTCCACCCTGTTTCTCAACTATGAAAACTGTAGTTTTAGTTCTATAATTATGTGTGCTTGGCTGCTTGCTTGATGATGATGTGTGTGTGTGTCGCTGCATTCCTCACCTGCTCCCGCCAGTCAGCAGCGGCCGGCCGGTGCGCTCTCTCGCACGCTGCCAGTCGAAGGGGTGAGCTGGAGCTATGGATGCTAGCAACTAACAAGGTTTTGCAGAACGCAGGTGAGGGGTCGCATCGCCATACCCATCCCAATTGTTGGTGTTTTTTCTTTCTTTCAAGTGGAAATAGTAAGGTGACTATCCTAACTATAAAAGTTGTACTAGCAGGATCATCAAAAACACCAATGCTTGAATTTTTAGACTATGTTCAGTTTCTGTGCCAAGCTCGAAATTTGAATATATAACATGCTCTCTTTATTTGAGCGTGTATGAATGTTCAATTGTTCATGCATGAAACTACATAACCAAGTATTGCTAGATTTGGTGATGCTTTCATCAGAGTTCTTGTACATCAGACTGCACTGTTATCATGTCATCATTGGAAGTTCTGAGCGTTTTAGCCTATGATTGATGTGCCATGGGATGTAGGCGCCATCGATGGAAAACAGGGTGTATGCGACTTCAAGTATGTTCTAATTTTGTTCAGTGCTTTGTGGTCCGGTTTATGTGGTTTCTGATTTTTTTTATGTGGTCTTGAGGTGCAGGAAGCCGGAGGGGAGAGGCAGTCGGTCAAGTCTTGCTGAAGAGGGAGGTGGACGTGGAACTTGCGGCATTCTTGCACGGGTGTGGGAAAGGAAAAGATGGAGCTTCTACTGTACGCTTGAAGATTGTTGAATCATCCTCCGGGAAGTAAATTCAGGAGTTGCAGGCATGTTAGAAGGTGACATGTTCGTAGTATATCTTCAGTCTTATGGACACAACATAGTATTGTCAGCCTTGAAAAAAATTGTTTTACATACTCCCTCCGGCATTTATACTCCGCGTATTAGATTTGTGTCAAGTTAAATTTTGCAATGTTTGACCAAATTTATATTGAAAAATATGAACATCTACAATATCAAATATATGTATTATGAAGCTACATTTCATAATGAATCTAATAATATTGATTTGGCATTGTGGATGTTGATACTTTTTTCTATAAGTTTGGTCAAAATAGAGATACTTTGACTTCGGACAAAACTTATATGTAGACTAAAAAAGACCGGAGGGAGTATATTCGTAAGACAAGCTAGGACTGAACATACTTTCTCGTGGTACGTAAACTACGTCATTTATGGTTGTAGACGGGTATTTTAACTGCTTCATGTTCCCATTGTCGATTTTTTTCTCTGTTGTTGATCTCACCCTTAGACTTAAGGGAGCAACATATGGGCATATTATTACGGCTCCTATCAAGTGAGTAATGCTAATAACTAAGATCAGTACACTTTATTGGGCTGAATTTTGGTTTCTGATGTTTATGCAACATAAATATCTTTTTTTGGATGGGTAATAACACTTTTAAGAATGTCGTTGTGACTTCTGAAGTACTCCCTCCGTCCCAAAATAAGTGTCTCAAGAAATGAAGCAGTTAAAATACCCATCTACAACTATAAAGTTGAGACACTTATTTTGGGATGACCGAGGGAGTATATATTTGCTAACATCTATTGTAGGTCCGCATGTGAGAATACAGTTGTGCCCAACATTTTCTCAAAATTTTATTTCTTTGTTGGTTCCTCCCATGTATAAAAAGTATTCCTCTACAACATATGCCCTAATACATGTCTCCTTGCACCCATACTGTTTGTGAAAAAAAATGTTTTCTATACATGTGATTTGATTTTCAAACTTGAATAAGAAGTTTGAGCTAGAAAAGTTTTCCAAATAAAATTTTGAAATCGCATTTTTGTGATGCCTCACATACCTATGTCTCATTCATTCGCAATCGCCCCCAACAACAAGAATGACGACCAGCTCACGAGATGGCTACTAGACCGCTAGAGCCCTCTTCAGAAGGCAACACATT
The DNA here is from genome assembly GCF_002575655.3 of Aegilops tauschii subsp. strangulata. Taxonomy (NCBI): domain Eukaryota; kingdom Viridiplantae; phylum Streptophyta; class Magnoliopsida; order Poales; family Poaceae; genus Aegilops; species Aegilops tauschii. The sequence goes on from NC_053035.3 coordinate 434,014,907, forward strand.
CAAGATTAAGAGAGATCAAGAGAGTGAGTGAGAGAGAGGGGAGAGAGGGGCGATAGATCGAGGGAGGGGGGGGGGGAGGAAGGGGGAGAAAGATCTTGTACGCACACAATTGTAGGACAACCATGTTCTGAAATATAAATGAGATTTGTTGGTAAGTCATCATTTTTTTTGTTCTCAATCTACCAGACACGGAACCTTAATGTCGAATCTGATGTACATATGCTTTTCGATAAATATGTTTTTACCTCTTGATATGTTAGCTTGGTTGTAAATTTATGAGTTCACATATCACCGTGAGAAACATTTTAGTTAAGGGAAGAAAAATGGAACAAATGAAGAGTGCTTTAAAAAGCCCGTTGCAACGCACGGGCATTCTACTGGTAAACATAACAATCATGTGTTTTTTCTACTTATAATTTTCAAATACTCGCAAATGGCCTAATGAAACGTCTAAAAAAAAGCGGCCCTAAAATACCGCCACGGTGCGTCCTGCGGACCGAGCCAGGGTTTTACGGCCTCCACCAGTCTCTCCACCCAGCGAAACCCCCAAATCCCCCTCCCTCCCGCACCGCCAATGGCGACGCCGCCGGCGCCATCGCCGTCGCCGGTCAGGCTCCGGCTCGTGTTCGACAAGACCCGCCTCCTCCGGCGGGCGCAGAGGGACCTCCGGCGCTGCTGGCTCCTCCTCCGGCCCGAGCTCGCCACCGTCGCCGACCTCTCCGCCCACGTGGCCGCCCGCTTCCGCCTCCACCGCTCCTGCCCCGGCGGCGTCGTCTTGACGGTGGGACGCCCTCCGCCCTCCCCTCCTTCACCCTTCCGCATTTGTGTGACGCATGGGGCTCTCAGTCGGGGACTCCCCGTACACGAATGCCCGAGGGTTTCCGGGCAGTTCCTAGATTCTTGTGGATTTTCCCCATCTGTTTTTGTCGATTCTTAGCTTCCGTACCAGGGATTGATGGATTGTCTCTCTGCGCAGATGGATGGATTTGCCTTGCCGCCTTTCGAGTCGACCTGTATCTTCAGGGACAAGGATATCATAAGGTATTCGGTCGAGAATTGATTTTTCTTCCGTTGAATTTAATGTGGTATCTGATGTAACATTGTGGCGTCTGGATCTCTGGGTTCCGGTTTTGGGGGAATCGATGGGTTGTGGGCTTGTGGCTATGCAGAGCACCCATGTCAGATTCACTCGGTGCGCATGCTATGTCTCACTGTAGGGGTATCTGCCATTTCTTCTGGAAAAATGAAAGCCCCACAGATTATCACCCCGAGTCAAATCTCATATGCCCATGATTGAGTGGGCTGTGGACATACGAGACATCTGCATGGCAGTTATCCCCATATAACTGATGCTTGAAGTGTTCGGCATGATATAAGTAAATTATATGTTATCCTTGAAGAGCTAGAGTTTCACATGAATGATGGCATTCCGTAGGAGAACTCTCCTGTGTTTTTGGACGTAGCATGTTGTTTTCCACTGGCATGTTGAGTTGTATACTTATATGGGGATGGTGAGGAAATTTGTGGTGAACAGTTTCCATGTACACTTTTACTTGGCTAGGAAAAAAACCTTTTCCATCTAGTATTCCAGTTTCAATACAACCATTCGTGTAAATTGTGGAAATGATGTTATTTACAACAATGCTACCATCCCATCTCCTTGGATTGCAGGGTTCAACAGAAAGCTTGCAAGAGAATGGTACACCATGACGATGTACACTGTATTGAAGATCCCGAGAAAGTAGAAATGCGGCCGCTTCAGACTGATGATAAAATCCTTGCAATTGAGTATCAAATTGACTCTAGTAAGCACCAAGAAGAAGATGTGCATTGTGATCATCAGCCTGAAGAAAATGTAACATCCAACCACAATCTAGAAAATGGGCATACAAGCTCCAAGAGGAAACGGAAAGATGAAGATGCAAAAATACCTGAGAGCTCAAGGTATCCTCCTTGTTTGTTACCATATTTTTTTGTCCCGTTTGCCAACTAAGGATTACCACTCAGTCTGTAATTTCGTAAGTCATAACAGTAAAAGGCTATGTACCCCCCCCCCCCCCCCCCCCCCCCCGCCCCCGCCCCTAAATCGATGATTACACTCCCATTTAGATCACATCTGGTTTCATGGCTGCTTGCTTCTCCTATCCCGTGTTGCGTTCTGTTCAAGTGATTCTGCTACCCATCTGGTGATGCAGGAGAAAGAAACAGAAGAAGGTAAAACACATCGGGTGCAGCAAGGTAGATGATATTTGCCAAGATCAGGGTTCTCATGGTTCCAAAGAGTCGAAGCCGTCCACCATTGGTATTGAAGAAAAGAAGGCTGATATTCAAACTGAATGTACTATTGAGTTGGATGGAAAGCAAAAACCTGACAGGTAATATATTAATTTTCTTCTTTCCGCCCCATCCGATAAACAAGTTCTCTTCTTCCTGGTAGTGGTACTACCAAGGATCATGGACGGCAAAGTACCAATCCAAGCAATAAAATCAATACTAGTAAATGGTGCTAAATTGGTTTAAATTACATGATTATAGCATATCGAGTATATCACCACAACATACTTTGGATATACTCGATATGCTATAATCTTTTGTGCATTAAAGGTGTACGGAGTTCCATTGTCCCTTACCAAGAGATAGTGATGACATGTCATTATATTTGCATAAACTGCAAGAAGCTTTTTGAACATGGCATTTTCTAATGATTCAGCATTTATCTCTGTTACACCATTTTAAAAACTGTTTTTGCCTTTTTGTAATGGCAGTTATTTTTATTTTTGTTTCTAGTTATATATGTACAACAGAATGTGAGCATTAATACAAAGTACGTCCTAGTTCATTTAGTGGTATGTACATGTATTAGCAGTAATTCTGGTTAAAAAAATAGGTATTATCATGATACACTAAGACTTATTGACTCCCTTGCAGTCTTTTCATATTGTTCACGCTGGAGTATCTTAGAATTAGTGTCATTCTTTTTCTGTTAGATCTTTGCGAAAAATTAATCTTGGAACATTTTCAGGTGCAATAAGACCGAGTTGAGTTGCGAAACTGAGGTGGCTGGGCAGACAACTCAAATTCCTAAAACGGTTTGTGTAATCTGCATTTCTGCTTTTAGAGAAATCCAGTGATTGGCTCTATCTCTGTTAGTTTATTTGGGCTGTAAATATTTTCCTCATCAACTTTCATGTTTCTTATAGTTGGTAAACATTATCATGTATCTATAGTACGTTATGAGACCCAAAGTTCTCAAAACTGATCTAAAGATACCACAATGACGGATCATTGTAAATAATAATAATAATCTTATGGCCAGGTTGGGCATTGCATCGCTAAACGTAGTAATAGAAAGTATCTGTTCTTGGCCAAAATAGACCTCAATTTTTTCCAATATATTCTACTGCATTTTCATTTATAAAATAAATATGTACGGCAGATGCTACTTGTAAGATAAGATATTTAAATTGCCTAGAGATTTAGATGGAGTTGTATTTCCTTCTCTTAATTTGATTTAATCTTTCGGCTGTGATAAGACAATAGATAGGACTGGATCATGCTCCTTTAGCTCCTCTTTGATATGCTAATAACGGGCATACTAAAATTTTGAAACAGAAGCTATGATGTAACAGTTTTTCTGCCTCTGCATTTTGGTTAATTATCACATGTATTTTTGTTTTTGTTTTGTCCTGTCAGAGTCGAAGTGCTCGTCGTAAGAAAATCAAAAGGCAACTTAGGAAGCAAGAGAAAGAAAAGCTGAAAGAGGTATTTTGGTAACGATTTTTTGTGTTCTCTTTCGACTTCACATGGTATCTTTTATATCCTTATTACTAGGGCATGTTGGGTAGGAATTCCGATAACACTGCAGATTTGTGAACCACTGCCACTGACAAGCTTTGTTGGATCAGTGGCAGCCAAAGAGATAAGTTGTTTAAATAGATGTTTGAATAATCTCACTAGTCACATCCACATGTGGACCTTTTCAAATCAAGCCATGCTCTTTCCTTAAATTCTACCTTTTCCCAAGTCTCTCAAGAAGACAGTCGGTGAGTTGATATTAGAGTCTATCAAGAGTTTGAACCTGTAGATTGGTAAGGCAATCGTTATCTAAGAATCCGTAGTAGGGTTCATTAATGATTTACGGTTGTACTACTTTACGAGCATTCTGTAACTCATGTTACTTCTGAATGCTTCATTCATCCTCTGAACCCAATCGTCTGGTGATGGCTTCTCTCCCCTCTCATCCCCACTTTATCACCCAGATTCCAGTCTCTCCCGGACACAGCTCGCTAGCCTATCCAGCTCCGCTCTCCCGTGCGAGACCCACCTTCTCCCCGTGGCGCTGCGCTTTGAGATCATCCTCTCTCACCCATCCCGATCCTAAATCGCGCCATGCAGCCGAGCCACGGAGAGCTCACCCATGGGGACGGCTGGTGGCAGCCGAGACGAAGGCAACAGGAGGAATCGCGGCAATTGTGGCAGCTGTGAAATGGGCCTCCACGGGGAGGGCTCCCGGTGCTGCAGCAGAGGCGGTAGGAGGAATGATGTTGGTTGTTGGTTGCAAAACAAGGTCTGTTCTAAACTTGCACGTGGGGCTGAAAGAGAACCTTCATGTATTTCAATTGGTACCCTACTCCAGTGGCTCTAGATCTCCCATGCGATTAGCACAATTGTCGTACCTAATATGGTCTCATATCTATTGTAGGCATAAAACATAAATGGTGTTAGCCAAACATATTAATCCACAATGTATATTTGTAGAATGTGGACTGCCAGGAATCAGCCAATGCTGCTGACTGTCCATCCTCAAGCAATCACAATGATCTTCCTTGCCCGTCAAGCAATGAGAATGGCCCTCACTTGAGCCATGAAGCAGAGGAGGAAGAATCTGATGCATCAGAAGATATTGTTCCAGTTGTGGTTCGTCCTGGTCACATTCGCTTTGAGCCAGCAGGTATTCCTGAGCCCGTGAAGAGCTAATTGCTGCTAATACGATTTTCTGCATTGCAACAGTTGATTTGTCGATTGGCACTTCACTGATAGTGTATCTGTTTATCATCCCCATTGGGAAAGAAAGCTTGTACGAATTGTAGTGCTCCTGACTACACTGCATGTGAGCTTGCACACATGCCATTATGCATGTCCAAGCATGGACACATTCTATGCTCTGTATGGTCAACTGGAAAATGTTTTTTGACATCTTGATAATAATTTGCTATTATTCAAGTTTTTATTATGTTTTGTTGTATGAGCTGCTTGTCTGCTTGTGTCCCGCCTCTTGACTCTTGAGTCATACTTGAAGCTCAAAATATAGTGAAATTATTACGACATTACTTTCATAGTTTTTGTGGTAGAGTTATTGTAGTCATTCAGTGCAATTTGACATTCATAAAAGAGGCAAATGATTTATGTTGTGTTTTTCGGGAAAATACCTATAATTTGCATCGTGGACCAATTATCTGCTTATTTATACCTGAAAGGGGTGGATCCTCAAGGCAGATCATTGTGCTAAGTTAGGAAAGTATAAAACAGTGCTGCTCCCAAGCCTATGAAGTTTGTTCCTGAATTGATCTTCTGAGAGAATATCCAAGGAGGATAGTCTTACCGTTGCAAAGTGGCACTGCTGGTAGATTGTGTTGTTCACTATGTCCACAGTCACCATTAGTTGGATTCACTGTGTCCATAGTCACCATTAGTTGGAAATATTAATATAGTTGGTTTGCTTTTTAGTTACTTAGTCGAGTTTATTTATTTTTATAGATTGGGTGTATTAGAGATAAGTTCACTTGGCATTGGAGATCTGTCCTATTAGGTCATGGAAGGGACCGCATTGCATCTTTGCTTTTCAGGCAAGAACAATGAATTAGTTTTCTCTCTCAACATCTCTGTATCTCAGATTATATCCAACCTTCTCTGAAAACCTTTATCCCCTTCAAGCAATGTCATCTGCCCTCTACTACACAGTAGGTACCACTATGAACCAAGATTTGTATCACAGTGAGACTAATTAAGGGTCAACCACTAGGCTTCTAAATTAAAAATTTAGGTTGGGCTGCCAGAATAAGCGGGGTAGGGGGCAGCTTATTTTGGCAGCCACCCATAAGCCCCTAACGAACTGGCCCGGAAGTCAGTTGTCTAAGTGGCTATGGAGCTATATATTTTTTCTGTGTGAAACTGTGAATCAACTATATTGCAGTTCCATTTTCCCTTCATGAGTTGTATTTTTTTAAACTTTTCTAACAGTAATATAGGAATCATCATTCTTGTGTTATAGACATCATTGTACAAACTTCAATCCCTACCTGAATAATCATTTATTTTGTTTAACACAGAATTATTTGTGTTTATAGGTGAACCAAATACGTCATCAGCGAAGGAAGCACAGGTTTACTTGCTTCTCTTTGTCCTTTCTGTTATTCATCATGGAATGCCTATAATGTTCAATCTTTCTGCAACAACTAAAATTTGGGGCCTATCTATGTAGTTACTGAAACATGTTGCTTATCCCTCAGTTCAATTGGATGCGTTGTTCTGCCCAAATGTTTTTCAACAGACAACAGATGCAAAGACCTAAATGTTGACTTGTGGATTAACTTCTGATTTTGTGCTACATCTATATTTTTATTTCATTAGCTTTAGACTCAGAATTACTATCTAGCTTGTTAACACATTAATTAGTACTCCAGATAGCATATTCCTTTATAAGAAATTTAGATGTGAGGCTTATTTCATCCCGATGGGGTACAACATTCAAGAAGAAACCGCCCACTCTTTCAAAACATTGTGGGAACAACAGATAAAACACTTGAAAATTTCCCCTAAAAAGCTACACCTAGGAAGAGAGTGTGAAGTCAACAAGCAAAGAAATGGAGTGAACTTTTCCTTTCCAGATCTTCCAATGTGGGCTGAGTTTTATTCTGAAATGTTAATAGTTTGCAGAACATCATCCCTTCCCCATATGTTTTTTACAGATTTTTTTAAAGCCTTTACAGGTGGTTCCCCCTAGGGTGTTAATGATAGGTTCTTCCACTTTCCACGTTATATTTAGCCCAAGTTTCATGGGGTATCCAGCGCATGTACGCGAAGAAATATATAATGCAGATTCGTAAAATCTAAGAAGTTAGATGTAGATTTGAATTATGCATTATCAAGATGACCATTTTACGTACTTCCTCCGTTCCTAAATATGAGTCTTTCTAGAGATTCTATAATATGGACTACATACGGAGCAAAATGAGTGAATCTATACTCTAAAATATGTCTATATACATCCGTATCTAGTTCTTATTGGAATCTCTAAAAAGACTTATATTTAGGAACGGAGTACATGAAAATGGGAAATAGAAAAAAAATGTTTAAGTTAAGTAAAATCAGCATCAACTTCACTTCCCATTGATGTTATGCTTGTGGTTGCAGGCAAATTTCACGTGGGGTGGAACCATGAGCAAAAAGAAGGGACAGAAGTGGGGAATGAACAACTCAAACAAGAAAAGTGCTGATACCGGCAATCTTGGGAAAATAGTTGGAAGTAATACTGAAGTTAACCATCTTGTGGTAGATAGTAGGGATGAGGAAAATGTTTTTTCTGGGGCCAGTAATCAAAAGGTCAATGAGATCAATCATGATCTGTTAGCAAAGGAAAAATCTGTTGCTGAGGAAGGGAAGTCTACCAGCGAACCTTTGGACTTTGAAGCTCTGTACCCCCTAACACGTCTTCCAGTGGTATTGGTTTCTGTTAGTTGCTTTGCAGAAGTTGATTATTCTTAAGCTGTATTTTATTTGTCTAGTTTCATTCTCTTTGTGAGCATACCTATTTTTTTTTTCTGTTACAGGAGGGAGATCTGATTGCTTATCGATTGGTTACGCTGTCTTCCTCGTGGTGTCCGGAGATTTCTTCGTATCGGGTATGACACAATTTCTACTAGAAGTTTCAATTTCTTATGGAAGCACTTCTGCATGGGTCATTTGTTGCTTCAAACATGCGAGGGCAAACATGAAAGCAAAACGCATCTTAAATGTTCGAGCCATCGGCTGTGCTTAAATATGGGCAACCTATGTTTCATCATTCTACACACTGTTTCAGGTTGGTAAAGTTCTTGTGTATGATCTGATATCATCGCGCATCATTCTGTTACCTGTTCCGGAGCATCCAATCATCACGGAGGAAATTACATGCGAGGACGAGTCAGATACTATGATGGTGGATACGTCACCCTACAAGGAAGATGGCTCCTTGGAGGTAATCACTCACCCATGTTCAATTTCCAATCTAACCACGTGCTCAAACCCGGTGAACATCACCCTCGACGTCTACTGCATGCAGATCGAGTACCCCAACCTTCTCGATGTAAGACTAGTGAAGGGCAGCGAGCCGGTATCCGCAGACCTTAGCACTCCCATTAGAGAAACAGGGAAGGAAGGCAAATCACCGGTCGGAGAACCAGTCGCCTTGGACGAAAACAAGGGCAAAGTTCATAGCCAGAATGGAACCTCGGTGCCAGCCTTGGACAAAAACAAGGGCAAAGTTCATAGCCAGAATGGAACCTCGGTGCCAGATGGCAGTAAAGGCCCAGAAGCGCCACCATGCCCAGAAGCGCCGCCAGGTATAGACCGATATAGCTAATCTCTTCCTCTACACCTAGCAGGTCTTGCTATTGTACGCTGATTTAGAAACGACGGTTTTTTTGCGCAGAAAACACGCGTGATAAGGCCTGGGAGGCAAGCAGCGAGGTCCCAAACGGCAAGCCTGATGATGAAGCCGAGGGGAACAATGGGTGGGGAGCTTGGAAACAGAACGCCAGCACCTCGGCGTGGTCGTATAGAGCGCAGAGAAGCACCGCCCTTGGTCCGACCCTTGCGCTTCTGAGAGGCAACAATGGCAGAGGAGGTGGCAGGGGAGGCGGTAGGGGAGGCGGCAGGGGAGGCAAACCCAACAACCGGAAGTACGGCAAGTGATGATGTGTTAGCACGGCGCGTTCGGGAGTTGCCGGGTCATTTTGTATGCGATGCCTGGCCGAACGAAGATGTCTGTTAGCAGTTGTCAAACCATTTGGTGGTGAAACAAGATAATGTATGTTTAACTGTCGGTTTGGAGTTTAAAAGACCGCGTAAATGCAATTGATCATCCTGCGTTGTTGGGGGAAATAGTAAGTGATTATACCCGGGGCGCAAAAACAACCACGAAGCGAAAACGAACAAACACATCATGATCTGGCCGTATTTCTACAAGCATTTCAAAACCTGCCTTTATAATTTAAGTTTTGCAACCGGATTAATATCAACACTGTTGCATCAGAACTTCCAGAGTTTTACAGTAAACGCCAGTGCATCAGAATCAGATCAATGGGAAGAAAGACAGCACTGTAGTTCCGGTTCTATAGAACAGTGAAATAAACATCCTAAATCATAAGGAACTGATGTCAGATAATGTGTGATTTCGAGCGAATGCACCATCCACCGTCAAATCAATAGCACGAATTGCGATGTTGACAGTGGCGTTGTCCTCTGTGAGCGTTCCCTCGCTAACGGGAGAGTTGTGAATGAGTCACTCGCCTTTCATTTTCACCAGGTCGAGGGAGAGTTGTGACCTTATCTCATCCGTGAATAATCTGTCTTGACTCCAAGCGACGCTCAATTTGTCCACTTGTCGTTTGCTTTGAGTTGTATGCGGTTGTTGTTTATACGGTTGTCGTCGCTTTATAAATATATATAAAGCGGAACGAAAGCCGTTTTCGGTAGATACAATGTATTTTCCATGTGTGGAGTCACTATATAAAACTGTCTCTTATAACATTCTAACGAATCGATTGAAGACAATCAAAGTGAGTGACTCGGTCGTACGTAACATAGCTAATTAACACGTGGCGATCTTAATAAAACTCTAAATGATGGAACCAAGAAAGAAGAAGGAAGGAACAAGCGAAAGAAGGAGAGAAGGAAGATTCCAAGGAGCAGCGCTGCTGGGGCCATCGAGGTGCAATGCATCCATGCATGCATGCACGTCCCGCCTAATTACCGGCTATGCTTGCTTGGAAATTTCCGACAAATTAAAAAGGACGTGATGGTGAGGTGCAAATATTGACTCACGTGCGGCCTCATCACGTACCACCATTTGCAGCAACATAATTAATCGTCTCACCCAGCTAAATTGCAGCCAGTGGAGTGTGTTATGCTTGGAAATTTCAGAGTGATGCCAGACGACGAATGGTGGATTGGTGGTAATAATATGCCAGATGGTAGCCACTGCCTAATTCAGAGCGAATATGACAAGGTCAGGTGCAATGGACCTCAACATTGACTCACGTGCGGCTAAGCTCGCTCACCGTTTGAGTGCAGTGGAGTGTACACCACTACCACCCTCTGGCTAACTCCCACTTGATCATACTTAAGTTGGCTAGCTCAGCTACAACGAGTAATATTACCACCATGATTTTCCATGATCACAGATCCGCATATTTCGGTGGGGTCCGAAATACTTGTAACCCTGAAATTTCGAGCCAGATTCAATCTAAAACTTACTGAGTTTTGAAAACTCAAAATCCGAGAGAATTTCTGAAATTTCACGTATTTCAGCGACGTCCAAAAGGTTTTCGCTTCCGAAATAAAAAACCTTGGCTGCTACTATCATCTTCTTTCACAATTGCTGTAGTGTAACATTCCTGCATTTTGTGGAGCCCCGGCAAAGCAAGGCAAGTAGGCAGGCAAAGGCATCCGGAAACAGTCGGGAAACCAGGAAACAGAGCATTTTTATATGATCCCAATATTACCCTCCCCTGCTTCGTTCTCTTCCCAACCAACTCCTGTCGCCGGTATAAAAATCATGGAGGCGCGCTTCCGGTCGTTTCAACTTTCAACTCCACATCAACGGAACATTCCATGGCCGATCCAAGCAGCACGTGCACGCCTTCTTCTTCTTCCACGTCGCCGCGGCTCACCACCGGCGTCGTCAACTTCTTGGCGCGCCGTGCCATGACCACGCACCACCGAGCAGCAGCGGCGGCAGCAGCAGCATTTCCCCTCCACTCGCCGGGCTCCTCCACCGGCTCCGCCGACTCCGTGCCGTCTACGTGGAGCACCTGCCAGCACCACGCCCCGGCCACGCCGCCTCCGCTGCCGTTCGACACCAGCGACGCCGACGAGAAGCTCCTGCTCAGCATGCTCTCCCGGCACCAGGGCGCCTCCGCGCACGGGGCAGCGGTGGAGCCGCTGAAGCAGGAGGCCACCGACGCCGCGGTGGACGCCGGGCGCGCGTTCCGCGGCGTGCGGAAGCGGCCATGGGGCAAGTTCGCGGCGGAGATCCGGGACTCGACGCGGAACGGGGTCAGGGTGTGGCTGGGCACGTTCGAGAGCCCGGAGGCGGCGGCGCTCGCCTACGACCAGGCGGCCTTCGCCATGCGCGGCGGCGCCGCCGTCCTCAACTTCCCCGCCGACCAGGTCCGCCGCTCGCTCGAGGGCGCGGGGGAAGACGTGCGCGGCCGCGCCCACGGGGTGTCGCCCGTGCTGGCGCTCAAGCGGCGGCACTCCATGCGGAGCCGAAAGGCCACGGCGTCGTCGCCGTGCCGCAAAATAGCCAAGTCCGCCCGTGGGCGGCCGGAGGGCGTGGCGATGGAGCTGGAGGACCTTGGCGCGGAGTACCTCGAGGAACTGCTCGGCGCCGCCGACGGCATGACGGCCTCGGCCTCCGGTTCATGGCGCTCGAGCAATCATTCCATCTGATGCAAGAAGAGAGTTGGCAACGATGGATTGATCGCCATTTGTGTAGTTCTTTCTTCGGTCTCCCCTTCCCTGTTGCTGTTGCTGGTCGGGTCTCGTTCCAGAATTTAGATAGCTTCTGTAGGATTGAGAAAAGGTTTGCTGTTTTTGTGACAAATGTTTGGGTTTGAATCCAGTCAAAATGAATGCATGGTTGTAGATAGTTCATAGGCGCCAAGTTCGAATTGTGTGGCTTGGGTCGCTGTTTTTTTTCTATTAAAAAAGAAACACAAAAGGTACATGGGATTGTTGTTAGTTTTTTCCATTGGCGGGTAAAGTGAACTGAAAACAAGATGCATGCATGTCCTGATCGACCAGGTCAAGTCCAAAGTCCAAACATGCCCGCAAGTCGATGTTTGGTGTCAATGTTTTGTGTTGGTAGCAGTCCATGACATCTATCTAGAGTAGGGTTTTAGGCCTGACCTAGACATCATATCCAAAGTACTACTCTAGAGTCTAAGGCCTACAAGGTTCAACAGAAGATACCGATTGAAATCGCCCTAAAGTGCATTCCACTCGCCGGAAGATTCCACTCGGATATCCCAATTCCACTCGACCATGATAATTTCACTCGACCATACAAGAACCCACTCGGAACACAGAAGGCCTAAAGTCACCCCAGGATGGCAACAGTCAGGCATTCACTCCGTCGTCATAAAGACCATTTATTGCGGGCATCACCAGTAATGTTCAAGACATAACTCTCATTAAACCCCTGTGTAACTGAGGGCTGCGAGGGGCCAGACGCACTCTATATACGCCACCCCTCCCCTCTGGCACAAGGGTTCGCACCCCTTGTAACATCACATCCAATCGACAAGCCTCCGCGACACCGAGACGTAGGGCTATTACCTCCTCCGAAAGGGGCCTGAACTCGTAAATCTGTGCGTACAACCTCGCGTAGCTAGGACACTGCCTCCTCCTACGTACCCCCTACTCTTACTGTCAAAATCATTCCCACGACAGTTGGCGCCCACCGTGGGGCAGGTGTCTGAGCGACTTCGGGCGAGGTTGCAAGTTTCGATCTCCATCAACATGGTTTCCGGCGGTGGTTTGGCTCTGGGTCACGAGATCCGTCTCGGTGCGCTCGTCTTCATCGCCGATGACTCCGCCCGGCTCCAAGAAGCCTCCTTGACGTCGAGGCCCTCCCCATCCGCGGGGCGGCGCACGCGAGTGCCTGCGGCGTCCTCCTACGGTAGCCGTCGACTCAGTATCGGTCAGCTCCCGTGGCGTCTTCGCTCCCCGCCGTCCGCCGTTGCAAGCGATCCGGTCGTTCGCGGCTCCAGCAGTGGGTGAAGCACGCGGTTGCTCACCAGTCGACCACCCCTCAAGTCATGGCAATTGAGCCCGTCGAATCCCTCTACGGATTGTTCGATCTGCCGACTGGTCATTCAGATACACTTTCCGAGTGCGAAAGTAATGATCCCGCGGCGGAAGTCCTCATGGTCAACTCCCAGCGCAGTCCGCTCGGATTCCGTCACGGCGGCGACAGCGGTGGCCCGTCGCGTGATCATGACAAGTACTAGCCCCAAGCCCTCACTGCAGAGCAGAGGGAAGAGCTGCATCGCCGAAACGTCCAGGCCCTCCAGACCCCCATCGTTGGGGAGACCTCCGAGGCTCGGGCTTTGGAGGCCGCTGAAGGAAATATGCCATAGAGACAACAATAAAGTTGTTATTTTATATTTCCTTATTCATGATAAAGGTTTATTATTCATGCTAGAATTGTATTGATCGGAAACTTAAATACATGTGTGAATACATAAACAAATACCGTGTCCCTAGTAAGCCTCTACTAGACTAGCTCGTTGATCAAAGATGATTAAGGTTTCCTAACCATGGACATGTGTTGTCATTTGATAACGGGATCACATCATTAGGAGAATGATGTGATGGACAAGACCCATATGTTAGCTTAGCATAATGATCGTTCAGTTTTATTGCTATTGCTTTCTTCATGTCAAATACATATTCCTTCGACTATGAGATTATGCAACTCCCGGATACTGAAGGAATGCCTTGTGTGCTATCAAACGTCACAACGTAACTGGGTGATCATAAAGATGCTCTATAGGTATCTCTGAAGGTGTCTGTTGAGTTGGCATAGATGAAGATTAGGATTTGTCACTCCGAGTATCGGAGAGGTATCTCTGGGCCCTCTCGGTAATACACATCATAAGCTTGCAAACAAACGACTAAGGAGTTAGTCACAAGGTGATGTATTACAGAACCAGTAAAGAGACTTGCTGGTAACGAGATTGAACTAGGTATGAAGATACCGATGATCGAATCTCGGGAGCTACTCTAGCTAATTGCTCCCACTTTCAATATGTATCCAGATTGAGACTTAGAGTCATCAGGATCGGTGTAAAAGCTTGCATCGACGTAACTCTTTACGACGAACTCTTTATCACCTCCATAACCGAGTAATATTTCCTTAGTCCTCTTAGGTAACTAAGGATAACTTTGACCGCTGTCCAGTGATCCACTCCTGGATCACTATCGTACCCCCTTGCCAAACCCATGGCAAGGTACACAATAGGTCTGGTACACAACATAGCATACTTTATAGAACCTATGGCTGAGACATAGGAAATGACTTTCATTCTCTTTCTATTTTCTGCCGTGGTCGGGTTTTGAGTCTTACTCAACTTTACACCTTGCAATACAGGCAAGAACTCCTTCTTTGACTATTCCATTTTGAACTACTTCAAAATCTTGTCAAGGTATGTACTCATTGAAAAATCTTATCAAGCGTCTTGATCTATCTCTATAGATCTTGATGCCCAATATATAAGCAGCTTCACCGAGGTCTTTCTTTGAAAAACTCCTTTCAAACACTCCTTTATGCTTTCCAGAAAATTCTACATCATTTCCGATCAACAATATGTCATTCACATATACTTATCAGAAAGGCTGTAGTGCTCCCACTCACTTTCTTGTAAATACATACTTCACCGCAAGTCTGTATAAAACTATATGCTTTGATCAACTCATCAAAGCGTATATTCCAACTCCGAGATGCTTGCACCAGTCCATAGATGGATCGCTGGAGCTTGCACATTTTGTTAGCACCTTTAGGATTGACAAAACCTTCTGGTTGCATCATATACAACTCTTCTTTAATCAATCCATTAAGGAATGTAGTTTTGATATCCATTTGCCAGATTTCATAAAATACAGCAATTGCTAACATGATTCAGACAGACTTAAGCATCGATACGAGTGAGAAAAACTCATCGTAGTCAACACCTTGAACTTGCCGAAAAACTTTTTGCGACAATTCGAGCTTTGTAGATAGTAACACTAGCATCAGCGCCCGTCTTCCTCTTGAAGATCCATTTATTCTCAATGGCTTGCCGATCATCGGGCAAGTCCACCAAAGTCCACACATTCTTATATATGGATCCTATTTCAGATTTCATGGCCTCAAGCCATTTATCGGAATCTGGGCTCATCATCGCTTCCTCATAGTTCGTAGGTTCGTCATGGTCTAGTAACATGACTTCCAGGACAGGATTACCGTACCACTCTCGTGCGGAACATGCTCTGGTTGACCTACGAGGTTTGGTAGTAACTTGATCTGAAGTTTCATGATCATTATCATTAGCTTCCTCTCTAGTTGGTGTAGGCATCACGGGAACGGTTTTCTGTGATGAGCTAGTTTCCAATTCAAGAGAAGGACAATTACCTCATCAAGTTCTACTTTCCTCTCACTCACTTCTTTCGAGAGAAACTCCTTCTCTAGAAAGGGTCCATTCTTAGCAACAAAGATCTTGCCTTCGGGTCTGTGATAGAAGGTGTACCCAACAGTTTCTTTTGGGTATCCTATGAAGACGCACTTTTCCGATTTGGGTTCGAGCTTATCAGGCCAAAGCTTCTTCACATAAGCATCGTAACCCCAAACTTTAAGAAACGACAACTTAGGTTTCTTGCCAAATCACAGTTCATACGGTGTCGTCTCAACAGATTTAGATGGTGCCCTATGTAACGTGAATGCAGCTGTCTCTAATGCATAACCCCAAAATGATAGTGGTAAATCGGTAAGAGACATCATAGATCGCACCATATCTAATAAAGTACGGTTACGACATTCGGACACACCATTACGTTGTGGTGTTCCAGGTGGCGTGAGTTGTGAAACTATTCCACATTGTTTTAAATGAAGACCAAACTCGTAACTCAAATATTTGCCTCCGCGATCAGATCGTAGAAACTTTATTTTCTTGTTACGATGATTTCCCACTTCACTCTGAAATTCTTTCAACTTTTCAAATGTTTCAGACTTGTGTTTCATTAAATAGATATACCCATATCTTGTCAAATCATCTGTGAAGGTTAGAAAATAACGATAGCTGCCGCGAGCCTCAACACTCATCGGACCGCATACATCGGTACATATTATTTCCAATAAGTCAGTAGCTCGCTCCATTGTTCCGGAGAACGGAGTCTTAGTCATCTTGCCCATGAGGCATGGTTCGCAAGCATCAAATGATTCATAATCAAGTGATTCCAAAAGTCCATCTGCATGGAGTTTCTTCATGCGCTTTACACCAATATGACCTAAACAGTAGTGCCACACATATGTTACACTATCATTATCAACTTTGCATATTTTGGCATCAATATTATGAATATGTGTATCACCGCGATCGAGATTCAATAAACCATTTATATTGAGTGTATGACCATAGAAGGTTTTATTCATGTAAACAAAACAATAATTGTTCTTTGACTTAAATGAATAACCGTATTGCAATAAACATGAACCAATCATATTCTTGCTCAACGCAAACACCGAATACTATTTATTTTAGGTTCAACACTAATCCCAAAGGTAAAGGGAGTGTGCGATGGTGATCTTATCAACCTTGGAATCACTTCCAACACACATCGTCACTCGCCCTTAACTAGTCTCTGTTTATTTTGCAACTTCTGTTTCCAGTTACTACTCTTAGTAACTGAACCAGTATCAAATACCGAGGGGTTGCTATAAACACTAGTAAAGTACACATCAATAACATGTCTATCAAATATACCTTTGTTCACTTTGCCATCCTTCTTATCCGCCAAGTATCTAGGGCAGTTCCACTTCCAGTGACCATTTCCTTTGCTGAGCTATTCTCCTCCATCTTGTAGGCAAAGTACTTGTCAGAGGTCTCATACCTCTTAACACGGGCATGAGTCTAAAATACCAATTTCATCTCTTGGAACATCTCATATGCTCCATGGCGTTCAAAACGTTTTTGAAGTCCCGGTTCTAAGCCTTAAAGCATGGTGCACTAAACTATCAAGTAGTCATCATACTGAGCTTTGTCACGTTCATAACGTCTGCATATGCTCCTGCAATAGGTCTGTCACCTAGCGGTGCATCAAGGACATAATTCTTCTGTGCAACAATGAGAATAATCCTCAGATCACAGACCCAGTACGCATCATTGCTACTATCATCTTTCAACTTTTCTCTAGGAACATATCAAAACATAGGGGAGCTACAACACGAGCTATTGATCTACAACATAGATATGCAAATACTATCAGGACTAAGTTCATGATAAATTAAGTTCAATTAATCATATTACTTAAGAACTCCCACTTAGATAGACATCCCTCGAGCCATCTAAATGATCACGTGATCCAAATCAACTAAACCATGTCCGATCATCACGTGAGATGGAGTAGTCTTCAATGGTGAACATCTCTATGTTGATCATATCTACTATATGATTCACGTTCGACCTTTCGGCCTCCAGTGTTCCGAGGCCATGTCTGTACATGCTAGGCTCGTCAAGTTTAACCCGAGTATTCCGCATGTGCAAAACTTTCTTGCACCCATTGTATGTGAATGTAGAGCCTATCACACCCGATCATCACGTGGTGTCTCAGCATGATGAACTGTCGCAACGGTGCATACTCAGGGAGAACACTTATACCTTGAAATTTTAGTGAGGGGTCATCTTATAATGCTACCGTCGTACTAAACAAAATAAGATGCATAAAAGATAAACATCATATGCAATCAAAATATATGACATGATATGGCCATCATCATCTTGTGCCTTTGATCTCCGTCTCCAAAGCATCGTCATGATCTCCGTCGTCACCGGCTTGACACCTTGATCTCCATCGTAGCATCGTTGTCGTCCCTCCAACTATTGCTTCTACAACTATCGCTAACACATAGTGATAAAGTAAAGCAATTACATGGCGATTGCATTTCATACAATAAAGCGACAATCATAAGGCTCCTGCCAGTTGCCGATAACTTTTACAAAACATGATCATCTCATACAATAACGTATATCACATCATGTCTTGACCATATCACATCACAACAGGCCCTACAATAACAAGTTAGACGTCCTCTACTTTGCTGTTGCAAGTTTTACGTGGCTGCTACGGGCTTCTAGTAAGAACCGTTCTTACCTACACATCAAAACCACAACGGTGTTTCGTCAGGTTTGCTGTTTTAACCTTCAACAAGGACCGGCCGTAGTCAGATTCGATTCAACTAAAGTTAGAGAAACAGACACCCGCCAGCCACCTTTATGCAAAATAAGTTGCATGTCTGTCGGTGGAACCGGTCTCATGAATATGGTCATGTAAGGTTGGTCCGGGCCGCTTCATCCAACAATACCGCCGAATCAAAATAAGGCGTTGGTGGTAAGCAGTATGGCTAGCATCACCCACAACTCTTTGTGTTCTACTCGTGCATATCATCTACGCATAGACCTGGCTCGGATGCCACTGTTTGGGAACGTAGCATGCAATTTCAAAAAAATTCCTACGATCACGCAAGATCTATCTAGGAGATGCATACCAACGAGAGGGGGAGAGTGTGTCCACGTACCCTCGTAGACCAAAAGCGGAAGCATTAGTTTAACGCAGTTGATGTAGTCGAACGTCTTCGTGATCCAACCGATCAAGTACCGAACGTACGGCACCTCCGAGTTCAGCACACGTTCAGCTCAATGACGTCCCTCGAACTCTTGATCGAGCAAATTGTTGAGGGAGAGCTTCGTCAGCACGACGGCGTGGTGACGGTGATGGTGATGTGATCCGCGCAGGGCTCCGCCTAAGCACTACGACAATATGACCGGAGGAGTAAACGGTGGAGGGGGGCACCGCAAATGGCTAAGAAACAATTGATGTGCTTAGAGGTGCCCCCTGCCCCCGTATATAAAGGAGGAGAGGGGAGGAGGCCGGCCTAGGGGGCGCGCCAAGTGGGGGGAAACCCACTTGTACTCCTAGTCCTATTCGCCCCCTTCCTTCTATCGGAGGGGGAAAGGGGGAAGGAGAGGGAGAGGGAGATGGAAAAGGGGGGGGGCGCGCCCCCTCCCCTTGTCCAATTCGGACTCCCCATGGGGGGGGGGGCGCCACCTCCTTGTGGGCTGCCTTGCCTCTCCCCTATGGCCCATGTGGCCCATTACTTCCCCCCCGGGGGGGGGGGTTCCGGTAACCTCCCAGTACTCCGATAAATACCAGAAACACTTCAGAACCATTCCGGTGTTCGAATGCTATCGTCCAATATATCAATCTTTACCTCTCGACCATTTCGAGACTCCTTGTCATGTCCGTGATCTCATCTGGGACTCTGAACAATCTTCGGTCACCAAAACACATAACTCATAATACAAATCGTCATCGAACGTTAAGCGTGCAGACCCTACAGGTTCGAGAACTATGTAGACATGACCGAGACACATCTCTGGTCAATAACCAACAACGGAACCTGGATGCTCATATTGGTTCCTACATATTCTATGAAGATCTTTATCGGTCAAACCGCAATGACAACACACGTCATTCCCTTTGTCATCGGTATGTTACTTGCCCAAGATTCGATCGTCGGTATCTTCATACCTAGTTCAATCTCGTTACCAGCAAGTCTCTTTACTCGTTCCGTAATGCATCATCCCACAACTAACTCATTAGTCACATTGCTTGCAAGGCTTATCATGATGTGCATTACCGAGAGGGCCCAGAGATACCTCTCCGATACTCGGAGTGACAAATCCTAATCTCGATCTATGCCAACTCAACAAACACCTTCGGTGACACCTGTAGAGCATCTTTATAATTACCCAGTTACGTTGTAACGTTTGATAGCACACAAGGTGTTCCTCCGGTATTCGGGAGTTGCATAATCTCATAGTCAAAGGAATATGTATAAGTCATGAAGAAAGCAATAGCAATAAAACTTAATGATCATTATGCTAAGCTAACGGATGGGTCTTGTCCATCACATCATTCTCCTAATGATGTGATCCCGTTCATCAAATGACAACACATGTCTATGGTCAGGAAACTTAACCATCTTTGATTAACGAGCTAGTCAAGTAGAGGCATACTAGGGACACTTTGTTTTGTCTATGTATTCGCACATGTATCAAGTTTCCGGTTAATACAATTCTAGCATGAATAATAAACATTTATCATGATATAAGGAAATATAAATAACAACTTTATTATTGCCTCTAGGGCATATTTCCTTCACCACCGTGATGACCGCCATCGAGTGCTTACACCCCCTCCGAGGGGTGAGTCGTACCTGCCCCGGCGGTATGATGACAGGTGCCCGTATGGTGATGAGTGGAGAATTCCAGTCGACCCAGGAGAGCCTGGATTCGATGCGAGGTCAGTCCTCGTACAGGGTTTGGTTGACAAAGGCAGAGCAAACAGTGAAGGACAGGACATAGATCGTCCGACTGGAAGCAGAGCATTCGTTTCTGGGCCTGAATGTTTTAGCAGAGCCATCCGAGCAGCTGAGATCCCGCCCAACTTCAGATTGGCTGCAGGGGTGAGCAAGTTTACTGGCGAGTCAAAGCCAGACACATGGTTAGAAGACTACCGAGTGGCAGTGCAGATTGGTGGAGGTAATGATGAGGTAGCCTTGAAGCACCTCCCCTTGATGCTTGAAGGTTCGACCAGAGCTTGGTTGAATCAGCTGGCTCCTGGAAGCATATTCCATTGGGAAGACCTAGCCCGGGTGTTTATCAAGACATTTTAAGGTACTTTCTAGCGCCCCGCCAGGCTGACCGAATTACAGCACTGCGTTCAGAAGCCGAATGAAACTTTGAGAGATTTCATCCAAAGATGGACTACCCTTCACCACGTGGTGGAGAATGTGTCAGAACACCATGCAGTTTGCGCCTTCAAGGAGGGCGTCCGATACAGAGAGCTTATCCTAAAATTCGGTCGTTCCGGAGACATGTCTCTAAGCCGAATGATGGAAATAGCCACTCAGTATGCCAATGGCGAAGAGGAAGACCGGCTCCGCACTGGCAAGCGGAAACCAGTCGACTAGGATACTGGAGGTGGAAACCCCAGTCGGAAGCAAAAGCGTAAGGTTGAGGCTGCGGGTCCTACTGAAGCTGCAGTTCTGAATGCGGAAGGAAAGTTTAAAGGAAAGCCCAAGGGGCCGTGGGTGTCCAAAAAGGTGAAAGATCAGTCAGGCCAGGACGTCCTGGATTTGCCGTGTCATATTCACACAAAGAAGGATGAAGAGCGTAACTTGATTCTGCCCAAGCATACCACTCGACAGTGCAGACTCCTGATTCAGCAGTTTCGAGAGGGTTAGCCTAGTGAGAAGGACTCTAATAAGGATGAAGAGGAAGAAAAGGATGATGGTTACCCGAAGGTCAATGCCACCTTGGTGATTTTTGCTGATGTCGAGAGCAAAAGTCGACTGAAAGTCATTAACAGAGAAGTGAACATAGTTGCTCCGGCAACTACGATGTACCTGAAGTGGTCGAAAACTCCCATTACATTCGACCAGTCAGATCACCCAACGCACGTTGCTACCCTCAGGCGGCAAGTGTTGGTGGTCGACCCAGTCGTTGGGGGCACCCGACTGACGAAAGTTCTTATGGATGGTGGCAGTGGTCTGAACATTCTATATGCTGAGATCCTCCAAGGGATGGGCATTCCGATGTCCAAACTCAGTGAGAGCAACATGCAGTTCCACAGAGTCATCCCAGGGAAGAAAGCAAAGTCACTCGGACAGATTGCTCTTGATGTGGTTTTTGGAGATTCCAAGAATTTCCGCAAGGAGAAATTGACATTTGAGGTAGTGGATTTCCATAGTGCCTATCATGCTATCCTAAGCAGACCCGCATATGCTCGTTTCATGGCCCGTCCATGTTACGTGTATCTTAAGTTGAAGATGCCTGGGCCCAAAGCTGTGATTACAGTCACTGGGAATATGCAGAGAGCAGAGGAGTGCCTCCAGAAGGGTTCCAAGATTGCTGATTAGCAGATGGCGGTGGTGCAACTGGAGGAGTACAAGAAAAATGCCGATCCGAGTGATTTGTTGCGAGCCAAGAAGCCTGCTTCAGAATCCACATTTCAGTCGGCTGGTGAGACGAAGCCAGTCCACATTCACCCGGAAGACCCCGCCGCTGCTCTGACTCACATTTCAACGACACTCGACAGCAAATAGGAAGCTGCGCCCATCCATTTCCTTCGTGAGAACTGGGACATCTTCGCATGGAAACCATCTGACATGTCGGGTGTACCCAGGGGACTGGCTGAGCACCGTTTGCGTGTCGGTCCAAAAGAAAAACCTATCAAAGAGCATCTCCGTCGGTCCGCCGTCGAAAAGAGGAAGGCGATTGGCGAGGAAGTGGCTCGGATCCTGGCAGCTGAGTTCATCCGCGAGATATACCACTCCGAGTGGCTCGCCAACATCGTCATGGTCCCTAAGAAAGATGATTCACTTTGTATGTGTATTGATTTCAATCATATCAATCGGGCTTGCCTGAAAGGTCATTTTCCTCTCCCCCGCATTGATTAGATTGTCGACTCGACTGCGGGATGTGAGCGTTTGTCTTTCTTGGATGCATATTCCGGGTACCATCAGATCCGACTGTATGGACCCGATGAAATAAAAACGGCCTTCATCACCCCATTCGAGTGCTTTTGCTATGTCACCATGCCTTTCGGTCTTAAGAATGCTGGCGCCACATTCATGCGCATGATCCGGAAGTGCCTGCTCACTCAGATCAGTCGGAATGTGGAGGCATACATGGATGATATTGTGGTTAAGTCATGCAAGAGTTCCGACCTGCTGATTGACCTTGCTGAGACATTTTCCAATCTCAGAAGATATGACATCAAGTTAAATCCATCCAAATGCACATTCAGAGTTCCAGGAGGGAAGTTACTTGGTTTCCTCGTTTCCGAATAAGGGATAGATGCAAATCTCGAAAAGATTGGGGCAATTCTCCGAATGAAACGCCCTGTGCGTGTGCATGACGTGCAGAAGCTCACAGGCTGTCTGGCTGCATTAAGTCGATTCATTTCTCGTCTCCGTGAGAAGGCATTGCCCCTTTACCGACTGATGAAGAAGTCTGGTACTTTCGAGTGGACTCCTGAAGCTGAAGCAGCGTTTGTAGAGCTCAAAGCCCTGCTTTCCACCTAGCCGGTGCTTGCTGCTCCGGTCAGCAAAGAACCTCTACTGCTATATATTGCAGCCACTGGTCAGGTTGTCAGCACAGTGCTCACAGTCGAGCGAGAGGAAGAAGGAAAGGCCTATAAAGTTCAACGACCAGTGTTGAAAGGATCGATACGGTCGACTAGAGGGGGGGGGCTGAATAGGACACTACAAATTTTAATCTTTCTTGTCAATTTTAAGGCTTAGCGGATAAATATGACAAGCAAGCTCCAAGCTAAATATGCTAGGCAACAAACTAAGTAGCAAGCCAACAAGCATACAAAGCAAAGTAAGGTGCGGGAAAGGATTAACCACAAGTGAGACGAGGACGCGGATTTTATCCCGAAGTTCACTGTTCCTCGGGGAAGAGCTACTCTCCGTTTGGAGCGGTACTGGAGCCAAAGCTTCCGGAATGCCACCGAAGGCTCACCGTAATCTCCTTCGAGTCACCCCCAACAGACGAGCCTTGAATCACTCGGGGTTGGTCTTGAAGGCGACCACCACACCTTTACAAACTTCTCCGGAGCACACCACAAGCAAGGAAGCTTCCGGAGAAACCTCTAACCGCCTAGGAGCCCAAGCTCCAAGAGTAACAAGTCAATGGGGAAGAAATGTTGTGGGGAACGTGATTTGGTTTGGTCAAGATGTAGATCGGGTCTTGCTCTCCCAATCCCCAAAGTTTCAACAAGTTTGGGTGGAGGGATTGAGAGTATTGAGCAAAATGAGGTGTAGCAATGGTGGTGCTCAACAAGACATTAGGGTTAGAGGTTGGAGGTGTAAGAAGGGGCTTTTTATAGTGTTCTTGGCCGGGTGGGGATTTCTGCCCGTTGGACCCCGTGCGCACGGGCTAAGTCAGCCCCATGCGCACGGGGTACTCAGAGACTTTCACACCACCCCGTGCGCATGGGGGTCAAAAGACCTCGTGCACACGTGGTACCCAGAGAGTTTACGCAGTACCCCATGTGCACGGGGGTCAAAAGACCCCGTGCGCACGGGGGTCCAAAGACCCCGTGCACACGGGGTACGCAGTAACTTCCTGTTATAAAGTTTCTGAGTACCACAAGCACACACACTTAGGATTTTTAGGTGGTAGGAAAGGATAGGATAGTGTATATGGTTCGACAATGGCATTCCCACACAACTTTCATCCACACAAACCCCTCTTAATAGTGCGGTCTTTCCTACGACTCAAAGCAAACAAAAACTAAACCTTCGATCCGCCGGAAGACCATGCCTTTGACCTTTTTGAATTGGGGGGGGGGGGGTCGCACACCTCCATCACGAAGCACTTGGAACCAATATCCTGAGATAAACTTTAGTAACCGATATTAGTTCCACTAACCACATTGTCATCACACCAAAATATAGTATAAGTGCCACTTGCACTTTCAATCTCCCCCTTTTTGGTGCATTGATGACAACGTGGTTAGAGCATGGCATAGAGGATACAAAAATGAATAGCCATGAGACAAGAAATGATCATGGTAGCTCCCCCTATATGTGTGCCCGGATAAAATGAATGCTTGAGAATGCATCAAGTACACACATAGGAGGCTCCTCCAGGATCATTATTGACAAGACATGAGATCAACATAATAAACCTATAACGGTGCCTAGATCTCATGAAAGGGTGTGGTGAGCAAATATTGGGAGACACATAATAAGCATGATATGATCATAGCAATAGGTCCAATAATAAAGCTAGAGTATCACAAGCATAACCGAGTAGCGCTCACAACCACACAAGCAGAAAGTAAATAAGAGTATCTCAAGCCAGCTAAAACCAACCAACAACGAGAAACAAGAGGCATGAGATCTCAACACACACTAAAAACACAAGACTCACGAACACCACCCACTTCTCCCCCTTTGTCATCAAGACAACAAAAAGGAGACAAATGGTGACACACAGACCCACTAGACAAGAGGAGGAGCCCTCGAGGCACCATCATCATCAAAGCGCCATCCTGCCATCGGAAAGGACCGAGCTGTGGCCTCACTGTTGTTGTCCTCTGACCCTGGACCGACCTCCTCACCGGCTGCAGCCCTAGCTGCCTTTTGCTCACGCCTCATAAGCTTCTCCTTGTTGATTTCCTTAATCTGACGGCGCTGGATAGACTGGCACATCTTGAACATGTTGCTCAAGGTCTTGAACATAGACTTCTTCTCTCCTCTCGCAAAAACGGCCTCAGAACCAACGGACTTGGGCTTACCACGTGGGATTCATGCAGTGGAGGACATACCCGGAGTGAATGTAGCACGATCCTCAGGCCTAGGGTTGCGCCCCTTCTTGATAGGCATATATGGAGCAGGAGTAGCTGGGGTCCAGTTGGAGTTGCGCTTGGGAATATAAGCCTTGTACGAAGCAATGTACTTGGTTGGGCAGACGGTCTCAATCAAAGCCTGAATGAACAGAGCATAGATCAATGACTTGTTCTCTTGAACACACTAACGGAGCTCATAGAACATGAAATCCAGAACATCCACCCTCTTCTTCTGATGCAGGTACACAAGCACATCCAACATAGAACTTCGAATGTTGTGGGAATCATTGGCCTTAGGAGTGAGTGTATACCTCAAGATATGGCGCATGGTGTCATAGAGGGGCACAAGGTCTTTGATGGACCCGGTGACAAATGACTTCTCCTGCTTGTAAGCAAATGCAATCTCATCCTTAATGCGTTGCCCACTTTCACGAGCCCTACCAAACTCATCAGAGGCGGCCTCTTCATCAATGAATGGATACGGAATGATCTCAGAAAACTTGGCCATAGGTGCAGAGCACCGATGAGTCCCGGACATCCATGTGAGGGTGCGAGTAGAGTCACTGGAGAAAAACAAAGTGGCAAAGAACTGCATCACCAGATCCTCATTGTATGGATGGTTGAATGTGACGAACCGAATGAGGCCCAACCTCCCAAGAGCTGAATACACACCGGGATATAAATGATCATTGTCGCGCAGACTCTCGGTGTTCACTTGCTTGTGCGGTGCAAACTTCTTCGACTTGGTCATGAGAAGCTCATGATAAACTCTTTGCTGAAACTCGTTCTTGAAACGGGGATCCACACCCAAACTAGTGGCAGCCGCATAAGGATGGATCTGTCTCTCAGCCCAAAGCTCTAGCTTGGTCCACTTGGCAAGAGGCATATTCCGGAGGTCTCGCCTGCCCGGAATGGCTTGCTCGGGACTAGACTCCTCTTCCTCCTCTTCATCCTCATCAACAGGATCATCCTCTTCTTCTATATCTGCATCATCATTGGGGTTGACATAGTGAGCATCATCTTGCGAGTCATACTCTTCCTCAGAATCATCAGAGGCCTCAACAACAGGCCTCTTGGAGGCAGCACGCGAACACGGCCCTGCCCAGACCCAGACCCAGACTCCTACCCCATGCCTTCAGACGGCTAGCGACGAGCAACTGTGAACTCCTTGGATCCTCCCTTTGGGCGCTTGCGATGAAGCTCGACCCTCTTGTCAGCGGAGTCTGAAACACACACGAACACCCAACAACACAAAGCACGAAACACAAATGAGTACAAGTGCATGATAGATGGCATAGGAATAGGTAGAAAAGCAGGTGAAATGCCCCTAGATACACCGTGCGCACGGGGATTCAGACCCCGTGGGCACGGGGGGCCCGTGTGCATGGTACATGACCGTGGGCATGGGGTCCCATGCGCACGGGGGCCAAATACCCCATGGACACGGGGGTTCCCCAGCGGCAGCCACTTCCAGATCGAGATCTAGGAGTGGGTGCGGTAGGGCAACCCAAGGAACTACTCATTTGAATTCTGCCTATGAAGGAAGATCAGCTATACTAATCTAAGATACACAAGAAACCCTAGAACCTAGAGAAGAGATAGGCATCCATGGAGGGAGACAAGGAGAAGAGAGAATGGACCAACCGGAGGAGGAGCCCATCCTGAAGAACCTCCATGGAGCAAGGAGCCCTAACGGTGCCCGGAGGAGCTCCGGCGAGCAGAGGCGACGGCGGCGGTGCTGGAGGCTTTCTGGGGAGTGGAGGGGGCGACTGGGTGGGAATGAACCCAAGCCCCCCCACGCCCCGCCTCTTCAGGGCCAGGGACCGCAGACCCCGTGCGCACATGCTAAGTGAGCCCCATGCGCACGGGGGTCCCGTGCGCACGGTACAGAGCCCGTGTGCACGGGGTATTCAGGAATTTTGACACGAGGGGCCTTTTTGAAGGTACGCCTGAGTGTAAACTCTTACCACTCCTTCGCAAAGAACTCTGTCTATGTTCTTGAATACGTTGCGGGAGAAGTCCTATCACTACGAGAGGGAAATATGTGGAGCACTTGTACCAGAAGAGAAACGGGAAACACAACCCCAAAAAAACTTAGAGAGAAAAGACAGGAAAGCCAACACACCACACACACGAAACAAACACGGACACACCCCTCAAGAGAGGGCAGTGGCCGAGGCCACCATGTTTGAGTTTATTTGGTATGGCGCCGTGAAGATATGAACCTTGGGCCCAAGACCAATACCCATCTTTGAAGCACAAGTGCCACCTAAAGTGGCTAATGTGAAAGATTTTGTTTGATTTATGAACTTCTAGGATAAGATAACTCATGAGTTGAGCTAGCTCCCCTAGACATGTGCCTACATCTAAGCAAGATATTACAAGAGTATGTGTGTATGAGCAAGAATTTCATCCCAAGTTACTTATATCCACGATATTTAGCTCATGCCTTAACTCGCGGAATCTTGCTTATTCAAGTGGCTTGGTGAAGATGTCGGCTAGTTGATTTTAGGTGTTGACATGGAGTAACTCAATGTTTCCCTCGGCCACATGATCCCTAATGAAATGATGACAAATCTCAATATGCTTGGTCTTGCTATGTTGAACTAGAATCTCGGCGATCTTCATTGCACTTTCATTGTCACACCAAAGAGGCACTTTGTCACATTTGACACCATAATCCATCAAAGTTTGCCTCATCCATAATAACTGAGCACAACAACTTCCGGCGGCAATGTACTCGGCTTCGGCCGTTGAGAGAGATATACAATTTTGCTTCTTTGAAGAACAACTTACTAACGATCTCCCTAGGAATTGACATGAACCGGAAGTGGACTTGCGAACAACCTTGTCTCCGGCCCAATCCGAATCCGAGTATCCCATTAACTCAAACGATGATCCTTTGGGATACCAAAGGCCTAAGCTTGGGGTATGAACCAAATATCGAAGGATTCCTTTCACTGCCAAATAGTGGCTCTCCTTAGGAGAGGATTGAAATCTTGGACACATACACACACTCAACATAATATCTGGCCTAGATGCACAAAGGTGAAGCAAAGAACCGATCATAGAGCGATATACCTTCTGATCCACTTCTTTACCATTGGGATCAAGATGAAGTTGGCCATTTGTGGGCATGGGTGTCTTCATTGGCTGGACATCTGGGATATTGAACCTCTTGAGCATGTCTTGAATATAACGAGATTGGTTGATGAAGGTTCCTCCTCTCAATTGCTTTACTTGAAAACCAAGAAAGAACTTCAACTCTCCCATCATGCTCATAGCAAATTCCTTAGTCATAAGATTCTCAAACTCAACGTTAATAGCATGGTTAGTGGACCCAAAGATAATATCATCAACATATATTTGGCAGGCAAACAACTCTCCTTTTACCCTCTTTGTGAAGAGAGTGGAATCCATTACCCAATCTGGAACCCTTCCTCGCTTAGGAACACCGTAAGGTGATCATACCTAGCACGAGGTGCTTGTTTGAGTCCATAGAGTGCCTTATGGAGTTCATAAACGTGAGAGGGGTGATCGGGGTCTTCGAAACCGGGAGGTTGCTTGACATACACCAACTCCTTAAGAGGACCATTAAGAAATGCACTCTTCACATCCATTTGATATACTTTAAAATCATGATGAGAGGCATAAGCAAGCAAGATGCGAATGGATTTGAGACGGGCAACGGGGGCAAAAGTTTCACCAAAGTCCAAACCTTCAACTTGGGTGAAACCTTGTGCCACTAACCTTGCCTTGTTCCTTATTACTTGTCCATGGTCATCTTGTTTGTTCTTGAAGATCCACTTTGTTCCAATGACATTATGATATTCCTTGGGTCTTTCCACAAGGGTCCACACTTTGTTGCGGGTGAAGTTGTTGAGTTCTTCATGCATGGCATCTATCCAATCCGGATCGTCAAGTGCATCTTCCACCTTAAGGGGCTCAACACAAGAGACAAACGAGTGATGCTCACAAAAGTTTGCCAAACATCTACGAGTAGTTACCCCCTTTTTTATGCTTCCATAGATGTTCTCGGTGAGATGTTGAAGATGCTTTAGCTTGGCGGCCACTTTTTGCTCTTTGATTTCATGCTCTTCTTCACTTGGTTTTGGACTTGATGAAGAAGCTTGCTCTTGAGATTGTTTTAGCCTCAGAGACACCCTTCTCTTCGCAACCACAAGTTCTTGCTCATTGGGAAGTGACGATGATGAAGACACTTGCGGTTGGGGTTGATCTAGATCTTGATCACGAACTTGAGCTTGATCTTGAGCCTCAATAATTGGTCCTTCACCATTTGAAAGAGCTTGCCCTTGATCTTGCTCGGGAATATGAGGGACTTGATCTTGTTCTTGGATAGGTTCATGATCTCCCATAGCATCTTGTACAAGAGGTGTTGGTGATGACTTCCCTTGTGGAGACTCCACAAGAGGGGCTCTTACTCCTTCTTCCTCTACTTGGACTTGGGGTGTTTCTTGTGGTAGAATGTGTCCTATCCCCATCGTCCTTATAGCTTGTGAAGGAGCCTCATCACCTACAACACTAGGAACAATTTACTCCACGCGGGAGCCGTTATCTTCATCAAGCTCCACATTTACCATTTCCTCAATGCACCCAGTGGATTTATTGAGAACTCGGTAAGCATGAGAGTTTGATGCATATCCAGCAAATATGTCCTCATAAGTTCTAGACTCAAACTTAGCTAATCGGGATTTCTTGTTTAAAATGAAGCACTTACAACCGAATACCCGAAAGTATTTGACGTTAGGCTTTCTCCCGATTAGGAGCTCATAAGGGGTCTTGTTCTTGAGCTTGTGAAGATAAAGCCGGTTCGAAGCATGACACGCGGTGTTGATGGCTTCAGCCCACAGCTTGTATGAAGACTTGTACTCGTCAAGCATGGTCCTAGCCATCTCAATAAGAGTCTGATTCTTCCTCTCCGTAACACCATTTTGTTGGGGAGTATAAGGTGCAGCATATTGGTGCTTTATCCCCTCTTCACTCAAGAATTCATCCATTGTATAGTTCTTGAACTTGGTGCCATTGTCACTTCTAATTGCCTTGATCTCACAATTATGTTGACGTTGAGCTTCTTCGGCAAAGTTGATGAAGGTTTCTTGAGTTTCATCTTTGGTCTTGAGAAAAAACACCCAAGTATATCTTGTGAAGTCATCAACAATGACAAGGCAATACATCCTCCCTCCCAAACTATCATATGTTGGAGGCCCAAAAAGATCCAAATGGATAAGCTCATGGGGCCTCAAGGTGGTGATGATAGTCTTCACTTTATGAGCTTTTTCATGAAGCTTTCCGGCAATGCAAGCACTACAAGGACGATCTTTGGCAAAAGACACATTGGTTAGTCCAAGGATGTGCTCCCCCTTTAAGAGAGCTTGTAAATTTCTCATACCAACATGGGCTAGCCTATGGTGCCATAGCCACCCCACGTCGGCCTTGGCCATTAGGCATGTTGCAAGATGAGTTTTCTCTTTTGAGAAATCAACCACGTAAAGGTTTTCTTCAACATGCCCAACAAATTCCACTTTGAGATTGCTTATCTTAAAGATGGTCACATGGAATTCACCGAAATGTGAATCATAACTGGCACGAGCCAATTGAATAGTTGAAAGTAAGTTGTAGTGAAGGGTTTGGACAAGCATGACATTTGAAAGTGATGAATCATTAGAGATTACCACCTTGCCCAAACCCAATACCTTGCCCTTGCTATTGTCACCAAAAGAGATGTTCGAAGAGGCCTTGAGTGAATCAATGAACTCCACATGCATCTCCCTTTCTCCCGTCATATGATTGGTGCATCCACTATCGATCACCCATTGTTTTCCACAGGAGACATAGTCCTACAAGAATCAAGCTTTGGTTATAGGTACCCATTTTGCAATGGGTCCTGGAGAGTTGGCAACAAGGGTCATGGGGACCCAAATAGTCCAAGCATAATCATCATAGTTAGTGCCAACAAATTTTGCAAAGGTATAGCCATCATCTCCTCTCATGAGGACATAAAATGGATTGTTATTGCCGGCAAAATTCTTGGGAATGGCCTTGTCCCTAATGACCTTGCCACTCCCAACACCCTCCTTTTCCTTCTCCTTCTCCTTGTGCCCTTCTTGCACAAACACTACCTTTTGGGGAGGGGAAGGAGTCGGACCAATCTTCTTCTTCTTTTTCTTACCATTCTTAGATGCGGGATCAAACCCAACTTCCTCCTTGGCAACACACTACTTTTGGTTGCTCAAGAGGTCATTAAGGTTTTTCTCCCCTTGGATGCATGATATACAAGCCCTTTCTCAATTTGAGCCTTCAACTTCTTATTCTCCTCTTGGAGGGAGGTGCAATCATGAACAAAGTTAGTCGTACGAGCATCATCATTTAAATCTATATGAGGTAAGGAAGTGAGAGCTTTAATGGTTGTAGCTTTAAGTTGAGCATAAGACTCGGTGAGGGCAATAAGGTCACCTTTGACAACCTTGGAACTAGTCACAAGGAACTCATGTTCCTCAACAAGTCTCGTGTGATCAACTAGAAGCTTGTCAACTCTAACATTAAGAGCATCTTTGTTCTCAAGAGCAAGTTGCAAAGCATAATTGGTTTTAACAAAGTCAATTTGATGAGTCGACAAGGCTTCCTCAAGTGATGCTCTCATGACAATCTCTTCATTTAGTTTGTGCTCGAGGAGATCAACTCTCTCTTTTTCCTCTATAAGGAGGTTTTCAATGTTATCAATAAAGTCATCGCATTCGGCAAGTGACTTAAGGAGATCGCCAAAACGAGCACGAGCTTCACCATGAAGAGTTTTCATGAAAGCCATTAAGGATTCCTCATCATTATCCACGCCCTCATCACACTCATCCTCCACTATTCACATGATACATTGGGAGTGTAGATGTCGGGTTTCTTAGATTTGGACTTTGTTTTTACCTCTTTGGCCATGAGGCACCGATGAGTGAAAGGCTTGTCCTCGTTTGGAGACTCGAAGAGGCCGGTAGTGGAGGAGGAGGTAGTGGCATGCATGGCAATGGCGGCCGTGCCCACTTGATCATCATCACCGTCATCTTCATCTCCGGACATGTATTCTTCATGAACAAGAGCCTTGTCATCCTTCCTCTTTGCAAACTTGGTGAACTTCTTCTTGAGCACAAGCTTCTCGAATTTGTCTTCACGTCTCTCATACGGACAATCATGTACAAAGTGTCTTGGGCTATCACAATTGTAGCATTTCCTTCGTCCAAAAGATCTTCCTTGAAGATTCTTCCCTTTGTTTGCCATGGTCCCGGAGTACTTTTTGACTAAGAGGGCCAAGCCTTCCGCAAAGTCATTTGTCGGGCACGAGGTGTCAATATCCTCCTCACATATCTCTTCACTCACTTCTTCATTACTTGAGGGTTGGCTTATCACTTTCTTGGTCTTCAAAGCAAGGTTGGAGTTCTTGGTTGCTTGAGCTATTGCAAAGGTCTTCTTGGACTTGGTCTCCAAAAGAACATGAGTTGAGAAAGTGGAAACAACCACTACAAAAAAAGACACATCCGTGACATTTTGGGCCGAACGAAATTTTTTTCTGTCATGCTTATGACACTTCTATGATGATAATTGTCACAAAACCCGGTATCATCATAGATGTGGTGGGCTCCTACTTCTATGACAAAAACTCATGACAGAAAATGGGCTTTTCGTCCTGGGTGGGCCGGAGACGCAGCTGCATGACATTCTTTGGGCCGTCCATGACAGAAAAAACCGTGGTAGAAGCGAGGGCGAGGAAAATATCGGGGAGTTCCCGATTACGGTGGGTGGTCGGGGGCCGAGCGATGCGCGTTTCTCTCGTACACATACGCGCATGGGTGCGAGGCGTTGGGCTCTAACTGAACCTGAGCGAAGCGTTCGCCTACTGAACCCGAGCGATTGCACTGCAGGCTACACGTTACTGAACTCGAGCGATCGATCGATCTGGCTGTTAACTAAACCCGATCGAGCGATTCCTTCGCTACTGCTGCTAACTGAAGCTGATCGAACCTGCTGCCTCCTTCCCTTGATGAACAGTGAGCGTTGTTGGGGGGGGGGTTGGATGAACAGTTCCCGGTGGGGGGTTGGATGAACAGGACCCCGTGGTAGTAGAGGCCGTTGCCGTTGGATGAACAGGACCCCGATCGAGCCAGTTGGGGGTGGATGAAAAGGACCCCGTGGAGGGCTGGTTGAACAGTAGCCGGTGGAGGGCTAGATGAACAATAGTCCATGGAGGGGTGGTTGAACAGGACACCGTGGAGAGGGCTGGTTGAACAGTAGCCGGTGCAGGAGCGGTGGAGGCTGGATGAACAGGAGCCTGTGGATGAACAGTCGCAGGTCGAGGCTGGAGGAGGTCGACGGTGGATGAACATTAGCCCGTGGAGGCTAGAGGAGGTTGACGGTGGAGATGAACAGTAGCCCGTGGAGTCCTGTTTTGCGGTACGCCACACCCCTCCCAATGAACAGGACTCCCGTTTCGACCGTAGCGCTCCAACACAAGTCTGTTTCCTCCGTTTTGCGATACGCCACACCCCTCCCGATCAACAGGACCCCTTTTCGACTGTAGGCACTTGAACACAAGTCTGTTTCCTCCGTTTTGCGATATGCCAGACCTCTCCCGATGAACAGGATCCCGTTTCAACCGTGGCCGGTCGAACAGAAGGCCGTTTTCTTCGTTCTGCAGTACGCCAGGCCTCATTTCGATCGGCTGTTCCGTCCGAGCCGGTTGGCTCCCGATGAACACGCCGCATTCCGTTCTGACCCAGCCGGTTGGCCCCCGATGAACACGACGACGCAGTTTCTCCGTTCCGACCCAGCCATGTACATGAGCCATG
This sequence comes from Aegilops tauschii subsp. strangulata, assembly GCF_002575655.3. Taxonomy (NCBI): domain Eukaryota; kingdom Viridiplantae; phylum Streptophyta; class Magnoliopsida; order Poales; family Poaceae; genus Aegilops; species Aegilops tauschii. Next base: position 434,049,199 of record NC_053035.3, read on the forward strand.
GCCGTACCTATGTGCGAGTAGGCGTTCGAGACCCCGCCCGTATGTACGTACGTGGCCCTATTTACTTTCTTGCACCCTGGGTGTATGTACGTGTACATGCTACGTGCACGCCTGTACTACAACACGTGCTCTTCCTTAGTTGGCCACGTTTCATCGCTGCAGCCTGCAGATAGACCGATCGACCAGTATGTATGTACACGTTCGCGACTAGAATGAAAATGTTACGTACGCTTCGACCAGGTGGGTCCAGACTGTCAGGCACTTCCTTGCGCACAAAGATGTAGCATGTGGGTCCCAGCAATCAAGAGGGAAACATTTTTTTTGTGAAATACAGTGGCCTGTTCGGTGGGTCCCTGCTGTCAGGTGGAGGAATCATTATTTCGCGCATAATAAGGTTGCACTTCCTTGCTACGGCCATGGACCCAGCTGTCAGCCTCTCCACGTACAGTACTCTTCCGATGGAAGTCGTTCCTTGACCACATTGACCACGCCACGCCGAGAGCACCAAGGTGGTGGACGATGGCGAGGCCTAGGACGGGGAGGACGCGGAGTCGGGGAAGACGCGGCAGTGGATGCCCACGCGGAGAGGAGTACGAGGGTTGACTAGTTCGACTGCGGTGTGAGGCTGCCATCGCCGCAGGGCCTGGCCAGCGGTGGGAGTAGTAGGGGGCGGTGAGGCCTCCGCGGCAGCACAGCCGGCCACGGGAGGCAGGAGCAGGCAGCACGAACGGCGCTGGTTTGGGCGGCTGGAGCAAGAAGACCAGAGGTTGAAGAAGCATTACTGCCGTTGGATGGACATCGTACGGTCACTGGAGCTAGAATCGTTCATATTGACTAAGTTGACAAAGCCCTTCGTCCACGTCAACTTAGTAGGCCCACAAGTCAGCCTCCCACTATGGTGGGTTCCAGCTAGCAGGGGGTATTCATTTTTTTGTGTAATAAGGAGGCACTTCCTTGCGTGCGAAGATATAGCTGGTGGGTCCCAGCTGTCAGGGGGAAGAATCATTTTTTTGCTCGTAATAAGGACGCACTTCCTTGCATGCGAAGATGTAGCTGGTCGGTCCCAGCTGTCAGGAGGAGAAAACATTATTTTTCGTGTAAAAGGATGCAGTTGCATGCATGCGTCCATGGGCATGGTGCGTCCCAACTGTCAACCTCTCCATGTACAACCATCTTCCGATGACTCTCTTTTGTTGACCATGTTGACCACACCCCACACCAAGCCTAGTGGATGACGGCGAGGCCCCAGACTGAAACGCCACAGAGATGGGGAAGACGCGGCAGTGGAGTCGCAGACGGAGAGGAGTGGGAAACTTGACTGGTTCGGGTGCGGGGTGGGCCTACACTCGGCAGAGAATAACAGGAGGTACGGAGGAGTGGAGGGATGGCCTGGCCGTCGGCGGGGTAGCGTTTTGTTGCGAGGCGCGCAAAACAGCGCCGCTGGACGCTGGAGGCTCAAGCAGGCGGTCCCGGCAGCACTGGGGGAAGAAGACGAGAGATTGAAGAAGAATGCCGGCCGTTGGATGTAAATCCAATGCCTTGCTTAGGCTTCGACCCTTGTATTTTTTTTGCGAAAGTGCTTAGGCTTTGACCTACTGGCCCACATGTCAGCCAATCCATTTGGTTTTTTAGTCCATTTGGTGGGCTGGGTGAAACAATGATGTAGCATCTATGCAGCCCGTTTATATATTATGGTAGAATTTAAAGCCCATTTGCATTTTTCTCGAAATCCGTGGACTTGCTGGGCTGGGTAAAAATATCATGTTGGGTTGGACGGAGAAATGTTATAAAAACATAAACACATGATTGCACGTCTATTACTGCATTGGTCAGTAAAATCTTTGCAAGCTTATGTACGCAATATCTAGGAGTTAACTTGCCAAGTTATATATAAACAATTATTATTATTATTTTGTAATAACTTTTGATTTATGAAATAAAATATCATTTTAATTTGATGAGTTAATAGGATGTGGGGTATTATTATTTTTAGGCTAGACGTGGGACAGTTGAGTTGGTTCTAGGGAAAAGTACTGGGAGAAAACTCAGTTTACATCGAAAAAGAAAGTGGGAGAAAATTTAGATATAGGATTAATGAAAACGAAAAATAAAGGAAGTGGGAAGTACTATAAAATGGTTGGACGAACGACAGGTCTAACAAAACCTTATGTTGTTTCTATTATATATATATGTAATAAAATAAGATATAAATATATATATGTACTATTATAGAAGGGAAAACATAGGTTCAGTTTTGCATTCTTAAAAAAAAGAAAAATAGAACTGAGATGTGCGTCGTCTTGAAAAAACAAACATAACTTGGGCTGCTGATGTTATAGACAAGCTAGGCTGGGAGGCCCAGAGGCCGCTTGATACCTGCTGGATCCAAAAAAAAGTTGAAACATGTCGTGGGCTGCCCATGTTAAACAACAAAACCTAGGCCATGGACCCGGTGGGCCTGGGACTGTCAGCCTCTTGACGAACAGTTGTCTCCCGATTCCTCTTGTTTTGCTGACCATGTTGGGAACGATAGACGGCGGCGCCGCAGCGAGAGCACCAAGGTGGAGGACGATGTCGAGACCTCGGACCGGACGAACCGGAGCGGGGGAAGACGCAGGTGGAGAGGAGTACGAGGGTTGACTTGTTCGGGTGCAGGGTGGGCCGGTGGAGCTGCCGCCGCCAGACAATGTGTGGGAGTAGAGGGATGGCCTGGCCAACGCCATAGGCTATGATGGGCAGCCGCTGTATAGGAAGAGGACGAAAGATTGAACAAAATAAAGAAATACAAATGGATAGGTGGTTGGTCCCATATGTCTGTGTACGAGACCTGCCGGGTCCACCTGAGAAGGGGAATATGTTGGGAGGAAGGAGATTCAAAGCACGACAGCCGAGTGAACTAGTTACATACATAAGCAAATAGCCACTAAAAAAATCAAACAGGTTAATGGGTTCTTAGAAGAAATATTTCGGACAAAACTAATAATTACGACACATAGGCTAATGCATGAAACACTCAGATGATAAAGGTGCTTAAACAGATAAAGTACAACATCTAGACCTCCTGGCACGCTTGATCATGACGTTGCGGTTGTCCGTGTACTCGTCGGTTACGGGAAGCAGACACGCCCTCATGTCCAAGATCCGCCTGTACATGTTGTAGCATGCTTATGCGTCCATGGCCGCATAGGTTATGTAGGCTAGATTCGGAGGTACCTACCACGTGTTCAGGTCCTTGTTATCGTTGTCTTCTTTCATGTTGGTGTAGCAGGGGTTGATGATGGTCTCGGCGAGGTCAACCATGGAGTCCTTCTCCTGCCCATTGCCGATGATCTTGTATTGCTTCTGGATGTCGACAAGCTTGTTGCACCAGATGGCCGAATCGTCGCGTTCTTCCTTCTCTCCACTGCAGCGAAGGTGCAGTCAGCGCTGTCGATGAAACGGGCGAATGCTCCAGAACCTCTGATGGCCCTACAGCAGTGGTAGACGAGAACCTCGTCCCGCACGCATACCTGGGCGACGGCGATCCGCTGGTCCCTGTCAGGAGACGAATGGATGGGCACAAGGTCTAGTCTTGCGACCTTGTGCTTTCTCGTCCTGTAGGTACTGCTTGAACTCGGCGAGGCAGAGCTTCACCGAGTCCGGATCGTTGGTGTACATCACATTCAACTTGGTGCAGCCATGGGATTGAACAGCGAACTCAAAGGTGAACTCCTTGCTGAAGTCCATATCCAGCAGGCTCACCCCTCGGATCGCCATTGGAGTCTCTTCAAGTGAACGAGTGGGTAGGCGGCGGCAGCAGTTCGCTTTTCAGCTCTTGGGGAACTAGATTCAATAGTAAACCGAGTGTGTATAGGCGACAACAGTTAGTACCCCTCTCTCGCCCGCTGCACGCTCGGTAGAACATGCACCCTCGACGCATTCAAACGCCTGCATTAATAAACCTATTCCGGCCACACGTCAGTTCATGAGCGGGTCTGTATTGGTACTGTAATAACAAGTGTTAGTGGTCACTTTACTTAATTCTAATTAGCTTTAATTGAAATTTATTCTTAAAACAAGCAATGCATTGGCTCGTTCTATCAGTGCCACATGATCAACATGCACAACAATTAGAATTATTATTCTCAGGACGCACACGATCAGCACATTTGTCGCACTTTCACACAGATAATACTACCAAGTTTGAACTGTTTGTTATGGTTGCTGTCCTCTGCATCATCATGCCATGTTTCCCAGCTTGCAAGATTCAGAACCAATAAATAAGATTCAAATAATAAGTACAACAAATATGTCTACACATCTCATTGATTCCTAGCTTGCAAGATTCAGAACCAACAAATAAGATTCAAATAATAAGTACAACAAAGATGCCTACACATCTCATTGATTCCCAGCTTGCAAGATTCAGAACCAACCCATTAGAGCCTTTTGATAAAGTGAATATCGGGATTAAATCCATCTTGGCTAGTCATGTCATACAACCCAAGAACTTGGCGAATGCTCTTGACCATCACAACATCTGTAGTTGAGTATTCGTGTTTGCACAACACAGATAACAAAGGGCATGATTACTAGAATAGTGGCACTAGTGGAAGTCAACCTGCAGCTCCACTCGATGATTCAATTCATGCCACTTTTTCTGCAGTTCACCAGAAATGAAGCAAAGATTGCATCATCCAACTAGCAAGAAGTACTTGCTCTCGTGAGCTGGCAGGTTCTTCTTTAGTAGTTGCACAAAAATTTAGCAACATTAAGGTTGGCTGTCCTGCTCATGTAAGGTGCAACTATAATTTGCTTATCCTTTTGTGCAGTTCCACTAAAATAAAGTGCCATTGTGGTGACAGTGACGGCTCATCTTGCAAAGGCTAATAAAATGTTGCACGAGATTACCAGCAGAATTTGACGGAGATTTTGGAAACTCCAATCACTATTTTGTGCAGTTCCACCAAAATTGAGAGATGTTGCCCACGTGACATTTTAGTTGAACTGCACAAGACACTCATCCAAAAAATTGTTTTGTGCAGTTCACCAAAAGGTCACAATAGCAAAAAGGTGAAATGGATATCCCTATCTGCACAAAAATATAGAAAGTAAACAATTGGTGGTCAATAAGAAGATACGAAACATACACGAAATGAAAAGAAGCATCTTAATTATGTTCATGGCAATCACGCAAGGACAGTAATTTTTTTAAAACGTCAGCAATGCTTCAAGTTACCGGAAGCATTACGATCAACAATGACATTCGTCAAATATGGGATTACTTTAATGGTGGCATTGCTTGTTTAGTAGATACAGTAAATCAACAACATCTAAAGAGTTGGTTTAAGGGCATGGGACCATGGGGACACCAGGACACTCAGCAGCGTAAAGAAGCAACTTACTTATCATACTGGGGAAAACAGCAGGAGTACCATTTGTAACACAGTTTAATTGCATCATATCACTGGAGGCATTATATTAACAATAACACTGGTTAGACATGTCCTCAAGGTAACAGTGTGATCGCTTCATTTTACATGCGCCCTTACATTAACAACATCAAAAAGTTGGTATAAGGACATGCGACAGGGGACGCATCGGCACAATGTACCTACCAGGAGGCATAAAGTGGTGATGCCAAGTTTGTTCATGCTCTGTGAGGGCAGCAAATCTAATCCTGGAGAACTTTTACTATGTGAGGGCAGCAAATCTAATCCTGGAGACCTTTTACTATGTGAGGGCAGCAAATCTAATCCTGTAGACCTTTTACTATGTGAGGGCAACAAATCTAATCCTGGAGTGGACATACTCTGTTGACTTGTCCACCAGCCGCCACTTTCTATCCTTTTTTGAACTAATAATAGATCTGTTCCTTATCCAGTTTGTACCGCGTTTTCCCATTATTTCCCTTTTCAACCAAGAGACCGGTTGGGTATCTGGTCACTACTACTTTCCCCCTATTATTTCCTCTTTGAATCAAGTCCTAGATTCATGCTACGACTTTCCCACTTTTCTTCATTGTTTGAACCAAGTTCTATATTCGAATGCATGAAGTAGCTTTACCTCTAATAATACTAAAAATTTAGGTGGCTTTGGAAGAGCTGATGGAAGTAGAAAAAGATGCACATGCAGACACGTGGGGAGCTAGGGCAGTAGAGCAAGGCCACTTTTGAAGAACTTATACCTAAGGGTCATCGGGATGTCGGTGGCGGCAGGTCGGATCTGCGCACAATACGACAGGGAGGAAGAAGGGTCGGAGGACCTCCCGAGCCGGCGCTGTGTCGGAGAGAACAGCATGGGCAGAGGATCGGGCCCCGCCGGCAGCTGTGGGTTTCCTCCCTCGCGGGCGATGACCGCATGAACGATGCACCTAGTCCTCCACACACACCGGCCTAAAGGGATCCGGTCGGATCTGTGACCAGCGGTGAGCAGAGAGAAAATATCGCTATCGCTGTCTTGTTTAGATCTGGAGAGGATGAGAGAATGAAGAGAGCAACCCTAGTAAAGCAAGCGCTCAGGCCCCTCCCTACATATATAGTGGAGTGATTATCTTTTTCTCTCCACAACAAGCGTTTCAATTTGTGTACGTGGCATTAAAGAAAACAAACTCTCTATTTAACGTGACTAACTGTACGACTCCTACTTACAACTGTAGTAGTATTGTTCACTTGTACTCCCCGGCCCACCATTCATTAAACAACCCCATGGGTGAATAAACATATAGTACTAGTATTTATATAGAACGAACAAGCTCGAACTATTTTCACGTAGTTAAAAGTTGAGGGCGGGGCTTTTCCCGGGTAGTACGCGCGGCAGTTTTCGCGTAGGTGGTTTGACAGAGAAGCGAGGAGGGTGAGGGAGTAGCAGATTCAACTTACTTACTGCTGGAAAGGTCGGGTTGTGCGTTTTGACGGCGCGTTACTGCTGGAAAGACTTATGATATGACTACTCACTATAGTCATGAATTACTAGCGCTATGACCGGGGTGATGCCCCCCTTCCGTTCCGCACTCTAATCTGGTGCATGACACGTCGACACGGATGCTGGCTCTCCCACATGTGGGCGAAGTACGTAGTAAGAAGGAGCAAAGAATCATGCGGTATATATAGTGTATATACTAGTACAACTACTCACGTCGGAGGAGTGCGAACCACGGCAGCCCAGTGAACCAGCAGTAGAAAACAATGTGGTGATATGGCCATAAAAAACAATGTGCTACGGTCCAGACTGTATGTACAGTACTCCTCCTCTTTGTTTGGATCCCTGTGTTAGAGCTGGTTTGGGTTGAAATAGCCTCAAAGTATCCAAACAGGAGGGGTTAGTTTGAGCTAGTTTGCTCTAACCCAGCTAAAAAAAATAGCACGGTGGAGAGGTTCTAATTGGGTTAGTTCTCCTCGGGCCCACTAAAAGAGAACTAAAAAAATCTCCCCTGCCCGCACCAGATCGCTCCCTCCGACCCCCCCCTCGCACGACTCCTCTCTGTTCCCCATCGCGCCGGCCGCCCTCTCCCTTCGGCCTCCGCCGCCCTCCTCCGGCCGCCCTCTCCCTCTGGCCTCTGAAGCTCACCCCGCTCCCCCTTCACTGGTCGTTTTTCTCCCACTGTCGTGCGCGGCAGCGGTGCATCTACCAGGGAGGTCACGAGAGGGGTGAGTTTGTTCGTTCCTTCTCTATCTCACAGCTATATCATTGATCTTGCTCGCTCTAGCGCTAATTCTGATTTGGAAAAGTAGATCCTGATTAAACTTGGTATAGATTTGTGATGCACGCATGGAATTGTTTGATGCTGCTTGAGGAGGTAATAAATCTTTCTAGAGGCCCAAAGATTCAGTTCACCTTTCTAGGTATTTCAGTTTCAGGCTTGCATTATTTCTAGAGGCCCAAAGATTCAGTTCACCTTTCTAGGTATTTCAGTTTCAGGCTTGCATTATTTCTAGAGGCCCAAAGAATCGGTTCGCAGTCGTCGGCAAGCGGCCCTGCTACCCATGCCGGTCTCGATCTCAACTCGCAAGCGCCGGCGTTGGAGGGGTTCCCGGGGCTTGGGATCTACAGAGCCTTCCTCCAGAGCAACGATGACGAGCTCCTCCCTGGGCGCGTGAGGGGCTCCGGGCTCCCTCCCTATCGTGAATGACTTCAGTGATGAGTTAGCTCATGCTTTGTTTCATGGAGTCTAATTTGTTTGGTGAAGCTTGATTGAAGACTTGTATGTTTAAGTGGGATATCTCATTTGTATGGACAAAATAAAATTTATCATGTTTTGCATGCTTGATTTGTAAAGATGGTTCGTTTATGTCAATTGTGAGTGGGAGGAGGCCACACAAGAGCCGGCCACACCAAATCCGGCAGGAAATAGGGTCCAAAGTAGTCAAATGATTGAGAAAGAGCATTTATTGTTAATCTAACCCTGCCATCCAAACACCTCTTTGGTTAGAGTTAGTTCAGGGTTAGAATCTAACTCTGACCTCTAACTGAGTTAGAGTTCTCCTCGTCTCGGTTCATCGCCATCATACTTTCCCCATTCCTGTGTTTCAAGTATCCTGTGAATCAAAGAGGCCCTTAGACTGGTTTAGGTCTGGTCATTTTTTATAAATGTGTTATGTCCAAAATTTAATGAACGTGCTCCGGTTTCTACGAAAATAATCCAGTTTCATGTAGTAATTCATTTATTTATTTATTCTTCCGCTGGGGGTTTGCATGTAATTCGTGAGGTCTGAAATGTAAAGTACCCCGGCATATGCTCCGAGTCGTGCATGCACTACGACCCAGATGCTCTATGGCCCGCATGTCGGCAAAAGGGAGCACGTGGAAATAGCCTAGGAGTACATATAGGAGGATAAATGCGTGAAAAAATATGTACTATGAAGCGTAGCTGCGGTTTGAAAAGGAGACCTAAAGTGATGACAGGTACATGTCGCATGCACCCAACAAGTGGTACTAGACGTACGACTACTTTTTCCCTAAAAAAAAGTGGTACGAGTGCTCAGTACTCCTATTCCATCAACACGAGTCCCATCTGACAACAGCGTCCGTGCTACACCTAGCTCTTCTCCCTCATTTCTCTCTTCTAATTCTAAACTCAGCCGACGCGCGGTGGGCGGGGTGGGGATTTGCCGATGGTCGGTTTGCTCAACTGCGGACCCACCTCATAGTGAAAACGTTACGACTGGAATAAAAATGCCATATACTACTAATAAAACATTAAGGCCACGAGGTGATGCAGTGCTGGTTACAGGAGGCAAGAAGAAAGATGCATCCATCGACGACGTCCACCTCCTCGACTCAGGGCGCCGGCCCACCGAACGGTGGCTAAGTAGCAGTGACTTTCGTGGCCAGGTCGACGTGCTTCTGAACAATGGCGTCCAAAGATTCTAGCCGCTGGAAGTAGGCCAACGTATTTCTGTCCTCGCTGGCCTTGTAGTGGCCTATGTAGATGATTTCCTCGTAGACGTGGATGTGCAGGTCGACGGTTTCTTGCATGGCGAGGCGCTGCACGGCGAGCGCGGCCTCGAGGTGCACATTCTTCATCGCGACCTCCGGCACCTACAGGGCCACCAGGGCTTGAAAGAGTTTGTCACCATGGAGGCCGATGAGGGTGGCAGGCAATGAGGAGCCTGGGCGCGCGGGCTGGAGAAGTATGGCAAGGTTGTCCGCGCGCTTCTTGACGACGGTGAACTTGCGGATGGAGTGGACCATCATGTCGTCCATGTGAGAGGCGAAGCCGGCGTCGGCGAGGGCTACGATGCCGGCGGTCGCCAGCACCATCTGGAAACGCTGCATGGTGCGGGGCCGCAAGCCGGCGTCTTGGATGATTTGGCACAGCCGACTGCCGCTCACGTCCATCGCCTCCATAGGTGCTTGTGGCTTTGGTCACTTTGTGGATTGGAGTGAGCAGTGTTGCGCAGAGACTAGGAGTAGAGGGATTGGAGTGGTGGGGCGCCTTTATATGAGAGTCCAAACTCTGTTGCATTCACATCTTGCTGGCTCTATTCTGCTTCTCCAATTAATTCCCTATGCATGCTAATTGAGGATGCATCATTGACCGTTCAATGTCTCGGGAACCGCTACCCTCTCACTCCTTGGCATTCAAGTCGTATCAATGTAAATGCGGGTCAAGAATAGACTAGTTACTACATTGTTCATCGCGACCATGTGGGGGTGCGGCGCGAACGACACAGGCATGCTGTACCTACTTTCTCACTTTAAACTCGTGACTTGTAGTAACGCTTAGTTTTGAATATACTTTATATGTTTGGTTGTCGCGCCAATATATACAAAGCTCTCTCCATGTAGGTTGGGTCGCTGAGGTCAAAATTAGACACAAAACACGATGGTGACGGACCAGTCTACCTCAGTCCTGGTTTATTGCTCCCCGTCATAATCTGTGCCAAATTTTGACCATAAATTTGACTAACAAAAGGTTCATGCATGTCACCAAAATTATATCATTGAAAACTATGTTCTAATACAAATCAAATGATATAATTTTTGTTGACATGCACCAACATTTTGTCAGTAAATCTTTGGTCAAAATTTAGCACAAATTACAAAAGGACTAATAAACCAGGACCTAGGTAGTAAACCAGGTCAAAGACAGTGATACTACATACAATTAACGCCAAATAAGAGCAAGGGATCACACATGTCATTTACGACTGGAATAAAAATGCCATACACTAATAAAACATTAAGGCCACAAGGCGATGCAGTGCTGGTTACAGGAGGCAAGAAGAAAGATGCATCCATCAACGACGTCCACCTCCTCGACTCAAGGCGCCGGCCCACCGAACGGCGGCTAATTAGCAGCAGCTTTCGTGGCCAGGTCGACGTGCTTCTGAACAATGGCGTCCAAAGATTCCAGCCGCTGGAAGAAGGCCAACGTCTTTCTGTCCTCGCTGGTGTTGTAGTGGCCTATGTAGACGATTTCCTCGTAGACGTGGATGTGCAGATCGACGGTTTCTTGCATGGCAAGGCGCTATGCGGCGAGCGCGGCCTCGAGGTGCACATTCTTCATCGCGACCTCCGGCAGCTGTAGGGCCACCGGTACTTCAAAGAGTTCGTCACCTTGGAGGCCGATGAGGGTGGCAGGCACCGAGGAGCCTGGGCGCGCGGGCTGGAGCAGTATGGCAAGGTCGTCCACGCGCTTCTTGACGGCGGTGAACCTGCGGATGGATTTGACCATTATCGGCACATGCGAGAGGCGAAGCCAACGTCGACGAGGGCTATGACGCCGGCGGTCGCCAGCACCGTCTAGAAACGCTTCGCGGTGCGGGGCCGCAGGTCGGTGTCTTGGACGACCTGGCACAGCCGACTGCCACACGCGTCCATTGACGCCATGGGTGCTTGTGGCTTCTGGTCACTTGGTCTTGGTCTTGGATTGGAGTGGGCAGTGTTGCACAGAGACTAGGAGTAGATGGATTGGAGTGGTGGGGCGCCTTTGTATGAGAGTCCAAACTGGGTTGCATTCACATCGTGCTGGCTCCATTCTGCTTCTCCAATTACTTACTCCAACCTTTGCATGCTAATTGAGTGTGGAGGCATCATTGACCGTTCAACGTTTTGGGAACCGCTACCCTCTGCGTCGTTGGCATTCAACCCGTATCAACGTAAATGCGTGTCAAAAAGAGACTAGCACTACAAAAAAATACACTTCCGTGATGATACGTGTTTGTCACAGTAGGTCGCGTTTTCTGTCATGCATGTACATCCATGACGATTTTATGACAGAATCAAGATAGTCATACCTGTGCTGTCGTAGAAGTGTTCCATGACATTACCAAAATTATCATCACGGAAGTGTCCACTTCCATGACGATAAATCGCGCGTCACAGAAGTGCTTTCGTCAAGGGTGACCGACACATGGCATCCACCGTAACGGAACGCCGTTAAGCTACCGGGTCGGGTTTTGGATCCGATAACCCGTTAACAGCCCCGACCAATGGGGATTTTCCACGTGTAAAATCATCATTGGCTGGAGGAAACACGTGTCGGCTCATCGCTGGGACAGATGTCATCCACTCATTAGACAGAAGGCGCCTATGATACGTCGACACGTGGCACGGCCCAACAGAGGCCCATTCCTGTGAAAAGGCCGGCCCGTTTGACTTGGTCAAAAGGTGGCGGGCCGGCCCATGGAAAGCCTGTTAACGGCCTGTTCGCATATAGCCCATTTACAGCCCGCTAACCCAAGGCCCGTTATGCCCTATTCGAATTAGGCCCAGTAGCGTCATCTGGGCCATCCAATATGATTCCAGCCCGTTTTCACTTCTGGCCCATGTATGGCCCATGACGTCTTTCGGCCCATATGAGGCCCTATGTAACTCTTGGCCTATTAATGGCCCGTGGTGAAACTGGCCCGTAATGAACAGTGTATCACTTTACACCCATTAACGGCCCGTGGTGAAACTGGCCCGTAAAGAACAGTGTATCACTTTATACCCATTAACGGCCCGTCATTCCGTTGGGCCGTTTCCAGCCCATGTTATCTTTCGGCCTTCTCAGAGCCCATTTATTCTTGGGCTATTTTCCAGCATTCGTTTACTTACGGCCCGTTACTGTCATTTTCTGCTTGTGGGCCAAATTCAACCCGTGGTTACAGTCGGCCCGTTTGTGGTCCATTAATACGTTGGGCCGTTTTCATAGCATCATCAAATACGGCCTATTAACGATGGCCCGTTATGGTCGGCCCATGAACGGACGATCCAACTCTAGCCCGTTTACGGCCAGAATGCGGTCTGTTTGGCCCATGTTTGGCTAATCGATCATACGGCCCGTATAAGGCCCATTGATGATACGGCCCGTAGAAGGCCCATTGTTTCTACGGCCCGTAGAAGGCCCATTTTTTCTACGGCCCGTAGAAGGCCCACTGTTTCTACGGCCCGTAGAAGGCCCACTGTTTATACGGCCCGTAGGAGGCCCAATGTCACTACAGTAAATATTGCAGCCACTAGCAAACCGCAGAAAAAGAACTGCACTGACTACAAGCAAACAAATAAACAAGACAACAAGGAAATAAATAAGCAAGCAACTTACACTAGGCTATCACGGCTATTACACATATTACATCCACTGGGCATCAAAGTTCGCCACCAGTGCAAATATAGGGAACACAACAGCATATAAACGCCGCAGCAAAACAAGTCCAGAACTGAAACCACTTCAGAAGAGCTCAAGAAACAATATCCTGGGTACCCATAATGCTGGCAAGATGCTTAGCAAGCTTATTAACTTTCTCTTGTTTGGCGCTTAAGTCCTCCAGCGCTTGCTGTTGCACCAGAAAGTATGCATCTGAATTCTGCAGGGACTTCCTCAGTCCTTCGGCTTCCTGTCGCATAACATCTGATCGATGTCTTTCAACTTGAAGTTGAGACTCAAGAAGCCGAACTGATTCAGGCAACGAGTTCGAAGAGCTGGTGCCAGCAGTGGTAGCCAGTAACTCGAACACTACATCAAGACAGGACTTTGGGGTTGTCTCAGTGTCTTCAATATAGTTTTTATCAGCTTTCTTGGAGACCAACAGGGATGTCTCACTATCTTGAACCTTATCTGCATTACTTCCTTTACCATTGCATAACTGGGTACTCTTCTCCAATATTTTATCCGCGTTCTAAAAGAGAAACAAACAAACACATCTCAGGTTTACAATGTAGTATATGAAACTCATTTTGGTAAACCAGTTCAGTAGTAAGGTGGACAGGATAACAGCATGAAACAAACATATATCTATGTAGTATGGTCACTGTATGGTCTATATCATTCTAGTTTATGTTGCCAAATCAAGATAGATACAGTTCGAATCATATCTATTTAAGACAAAGCAGCATAGACAGAATATAAGTGTGGGAAACTACACAACAATAACAACACTTGTAATGTGCATGGCATGAGAACATAACTGTTTATTCAATTGAAACTGAAATCAACATAGAGCAAGTTACAACAGCAAACAGCCAAACACGTTGAAGAAATAGGTTTAAAACATACCTGTTGCACCATTGGAGTTTCAATTGCATCCTTCAAATTTGAAATTAGTTGGTATCAGTAAATACAGTGATGCAAGAGCAAAGTAGTATGAACCATAGCTACGGAACCTGACCTGACAACAATTCTTCTTCTGCTTTAAGCGTTGACTTCGGGTTCGGAGTGGTGGTCCTCGTGATTTGGGCACTGCAGTTGCCTTACTAACTGCTCGTGTTTGGGTGCTCTGTGGTGGAGACGGTGCTGTGTCAACGGGAACTGGGTGTCTATCTACTGGGGTTGGGGTTAGAAGGGGTGTAGCTGGTTCTCTGTCCAACTGGGTAGGGGTACAATCTGCATGAGTGTGGGTTATGTGTGGTGGGGCTGCTTCTTGGGCAAGTACAACCGTGGTTCTATCTGCATCGACATGTAGCACGATCTTTTCTGAAGACCGTGTTTTTACTCCCACAGATACTGCCATCACTCCCTCCAATTGAAATGGCTGATAAACAAGAAAAGTAATTGAATGTATAGACATTGTAAGATAGATAGGTGCAATGGATAGTAGGGAAGAAAACAGGGCATGAAATAATTCACATTTATGTTGTCTAAGAAAACAGAATAGCAGGACATAATTTCACATATATGATGGATAATTAAACAGGATAGCATGACACAATTTCACATGTATGATGGCTAACTAAACATGATAGAATGACATACTTCAAAATATGATGACTATGTAAACAGGATGACATGATATAACTATACGATGTGTCTATTAAAGTGGTTGGCATGCCATAAATCACAAACATGCCGTCGATGGAAACATGATGGCATGATATAATTCACGGATAGAATGACATAATTTAAAATATGATGACTATGTAAACAGGATGAGATGATATAACTATATTATGTTTTTAGGAAATGGGTTGGCATGCCATAATTCAGATACATGCTGTCTATGTAAACATCATGGCATGACATAATTCAAATATATGATTTATATACTAAGGAAGTGAGCAGAGGGCAATCGCATATATGATGTGTCAACTAAGGAGATGGCATTCAATATTGTGTATATGATGTAAAAACTAAGCATTGCAATACAACATATGCATTATATGAGTAATATAATCCTGCCAAGTTTGAGCATACACCTCAGGGGGATAATAGGACTGGTCATCTGCCTCTGAATCCTCCTCTGAAGAGCTATCTGTAACCAGCAAGATATCTGCTTCAGCAGGTAGCATTGTCTGCTCTGAAGACCTTGTTTTCACTCCAGATTTCTCCATCACCAATTCAAATGGCTGATGCACAGGAAGAGCAGTTGAATATACAAACATTGTCGACAAAAGCAATGAGAAATACAAAAAAGGACGGCATGATATAATTCACATATATGACGCTTTCCTAAACAGCATGGCATTACATAATTCACATACATAATGCCTTGCAACAAGATAACATTGCATAATTCACATATATAATGTCTTGCAACAAGATGGCATTGCATAATTCACATATATGGTAATTAGACACTAAACAGGTGGCATTCACACAAAGCATGTCTAAACTAAGCAAATGACATAGCAATGCAAGATACCATACGCACGATATGAGCAACATAACCCTGCCAAGTTAGGGCATGCACCTCGGGGGGGGGGGATATGACTGGTCATCTGTCTCTGAATCCTCCTCTAAGGAGCTATCGGTAACCAGCAAGACATGCGCTTCGTCAGATAGCATTGTCTGCTCTGAAGACCTTGTTTCCACTCCAGATTTTTCCATGACTGTGCCGAATGGCTGATGCACAGGAAGAGTAATTGAATGTACTAAAATTGTTGACAAATTTAACACGTAATAAAAAAATGATGGCATGATATAATTCACATATAAGATGACTGGTTAACCAGGGTGGCATTGCAAAATTCACATATATGATGCCTGGCTAGACAAGATGGCATTGCATGATTCACATATACGATAAAGAAACTAAACAGATGGCATTGACACAAAGCATGTCTAAACTAAGCAGATGACATCTTTAATGTATACAGTAAGCAATGCAAGGCACCATATGCATGATATTACCAACATCAGCATGCCAAGTTAGAGCGAAGACCTCATGGGGTAAATAGGAGTGGTCTTCTCCTTCTGAATCCCCCTCAGAACAGTTATCTTCCTCTTGATTATGATCCAAAATGGGTGGACGGGGGGGGGGGGGGGGGCTGCCTTTGCGCCCACCATGGAACGACGTCTGCATGAAATTTTATTGCCACGCAAGGCTCGTCTCTTTTGCTCTACATGATCAGTTCCATTGTGTACAATAACTGGCATGCATAGGAATAAAACATAGTGAGATTATGTAAGGAGTGCATGCACAAATCCAGAGTGATGGTAGCAAACTGTGGATAGACCCAAAACCAATGATAGCAGGCAGATAATAGCTTTAGTTAAAAAATACAGATAATGGCTCCTTTAATGTTTGTTTGCACCCAACATGAAACTCATAGTAGACACCGGAGATTAACCAGATAATAGACAGATAGTACTGATTGCTGCCCCAATATGTACCCCACAACCATTTAAAAACTCAAGTTTCAGCATTAATTTGGACCTGACTCGGAGTCTAATAGGTGAACACGACGATAATGTAGCATGTCATCATATTAAGCGACGCATAACGTAAGCAGACACGGAAGAGTGCGACTTCTCTTGCGGACCCGTGTAGTCCTCAAGGTCATCTGCTTAGTTGATGATGGTAATGCAGTTGCCATGGCTGCTGGCGGTGGGGAATAAGATCTGAGGCGGCGAAAGACAGTCTGGAGAGCGGATCCCTGCTGTGGTGAACCCTTCCGTCGTTGGAGCAGCTGAGCTGGGGTGGAACACAGCACCGCAGGACCAGGACAAACCACACAAGGTTTTCTTTGACACATATCTGTAACAGAAGTAATTGAGTAAGGGCTTGTTTGAATTTGAGGATTCTAACAATGCAGGGATAGGAAATAGACAGGAATAGGATAGGAATGCACGTGCAAAACAGAGAATTTAAAAACACAGGATTTCTGCCAATCTGGGTGTTTGATTCACAACAATTGGAAGATCACAGGATGCAAAAAAGCATGGTGAGATTAAGTCAAACCAAAAGAAAATGTACGGTTATAATGCTATTATGCTACTATCTCTTAGTCTTGTGCTTGATGAATAGGAATATGAAAAGGAGGAGAAGTGGAAATTAAAATTCCTACGGTTTTTCTTTCAAGGAGACACTAAAGGAACAAATCCTATAGTTTTCCTTTGCTCCATTCCTTTGAACCAAATTCATGAAAAGTAGTACCATAGGAAACTTTCCAATTCCGATGTTTTTCATTCACTTTTCCTTTCAAGCACTGGCGATTCTAGTAGGCAGGCTTGAGCAAGGAAAATCCTACACTAAAAAAATGTTTTTGTGCTACTTCTATTACTTTGGACCCAGGCCACTGCCATACTAGCTCAACTCCCAGGCCCATCGACAAATGCACATCTCAAATGCGCAGAGATAAATAATGATGGCATTCAAGAGAGTCCATCACGGATAGCTAAGTTGCCTGGTACCTCACTGCTTGTCATATAGTAGGATAAATTAATCGTATTTCCCATTACTACGAGTGCTTAGTGGACAATATATATAACATGTAGAGTAAAAAAGAGATGCAACAAGTGTACAACCTCTTTGGCGAAGCCATGTCGATCTCAGCGTGATTCGGTTGGCCGGTGAGGATGCTCCGGCCGGCTTGGCTGTCGGAGGAGGGGAAGAAGATCTTAGGCATCTGGAGATGGAGCCCGAGGTACTGCTCTGCTGTGATGGAGGGTTTCGTCGTTGGAGCAGCTCCGGTGAGTTGTACGACGCCGAGGCTAAAGCAGGACAAGAGAGACAACGAACAACGTTAACCTGAGTGGAATTCTAATAGCATCTCCAATACATGACGTAAAATACATAACCACAAAGTGCTAGATGTAAAATACATCAGCCGCTCATCTCTGAACTTAACTATCGAAACTGAATTTAACTGTTGAAATTGAACTTAACTGTCGAAACTGAACTTAACTGTCGAAACTGAATTTTGCTGTCGAAACTGAATTTTGCTGTCGAAATTGAACACACTAGCAAGGTGAGGCTACACGTCGGTCGACTGACTTTTTCATCTCTGGTCAGTCGATTCTGCAGCCGTTGGATACGAAATCAAGGGCCTGCGGTTCATCTTCAACCTCCACCCCCTGAGCCGCCAGCCACCACCGGCCAAACAGCAGCCCCCCGCCACCCGTGGCCGGCGGTGCGCCGCCCCGCCCGCCCCGAAAACACTCCCCACCGCCGGTCCGCCGCCGCCCCGGCCATCCCTCTAGGCCCCCCCGTGCCGAGCCTTTTCTCCGGCGATCCCCACGCCACCGCCCTGCCAACACCCCGCCACCGCCGGCGACCACCGCCCCCATCCTGAACCCTAAGATAGATAGTGGGGTACCTCTCCGACGAGCCCCCCTCCCCGCTGCGGCTGGTTCTTTCTTCACCCTGGCGAGCCCCCCACCCCCTGAAAATCGACTGACCCAAAAGCAAGCAAGAGAAAGAGCGAGAGCAGCAGCGCGAGCAAGAGCAATAGCAAGAGCAGACCAGGCAGGGGACCGAGAGCAAGAGCAGAGCAGTAGCGCGAGCGAGAGCTAAAGCAGCAGCAGCTCCTACTGATGTGGACGTCGCCGCCGAGGGAGCGACGCCGTGGAGGAAGTGGCCGGCGACGCCGCCGTGGATGGAGCCGCGCCGTGTCGGCTCGGGACCGAGCGCCGGCAGCACCGTGAGATCGAATCAAGAAGAAAATACGACGATTAATGTACAACCTCTTTGGTGGCGCCGATTAGGCCGCAGCTTCATCCGAGAAAACGGTGATGATGATGCTCTTCCGGTGGTGCAGGTGAAGACGGCGGTGTGGGAATGGAGGTGGCGCGAAAGACGAGGGGAACGTCGGGGCAGCTCCTTGGAGGTGGAGGACGGGGTGGCTGAACCGGCGGGATGATGAGATCGACGACGGATCCTCATCCGGTACGGTGGATGAGGGACGTCGAGGTGTTGCTGTGGACGACGTCGTCGGGGAAGAGGCTCCGGCTGGGTGGCGGACGGAGCAGGGTGTGGGGTTTCGTCGCGGGTTTTCGCGGCCTCGGTACGAATGGGTGGGCGGATGGGATGGCAGTGGGGAACCATGGCTTAGAGACGCGCTTGTCCGAAATGTGGGGTAAGTTACGAAAGTACCCCCACCGATTTGAGGCGGTTCTTTCGGTTCAGGGGTACCACAGGCATTTCGCGTGTCGGGATTTCACAGGAGGTGGGAGTTTTCGCGCGCGTTGTAATTTCGGAATAGCAAGGCGCGGGTTGAGATGGAGGGAGTTGTCGGAGCACAACGAGACAAAGATATATCTTAAATATTTCTGGCTAACAAGGCGCGGGTTGAAGAGGCGGGAGTTTCGCAGCACGATAGACAGAGACGCTAGCTTGAATTTCCGGCATAACAAGGTGCGGCTTGAAATTTCGGAAGAACAAGCTTAACGTGTACCAAAAAAAAGACAATTTGCACCTCAACACGCACAACACACACACACAAACACCATTTAGACTAGAGTAAGGTACACGTGCATTGCATGCATGAGATTTGGCAACCAAATTATGAATAAATACCACATTATAGCATGCAAGCTTTGAGTCATATATGCATGATGTACATGTTCGTTTAATTCTTATAGTTCATTTCATTCAAAATCATCTAGTTTTTATAGGAAAGCTAATCTATTTTAAGATTCATGGAATTGTGCGTTGTAAGACATAAAGTAAAAACAAATAATGGCAAATCATGTAGAAAAACATTTGGGCAATTCTGATACGGAAGATTCTAGAACAAATAAGAAGTGCTTGTGTTTTGATGTTTGTGCATTATGCTTAAGTTCAACCATGGAGTCTTCTAGATTATACATGTGGCGAAATCTGGTGGAATCTAGATGATATCCAACAGCCAGTAGTGCTCAAATTTGCCATCTTTGGACCATCGGATTCGCCTCATCCAACGACCATCTTTCAAAGTTAAAGTTACCCGCACACAATATAAAAATATATAAAATATAATATATATAGGGGTATAGATATAGATATGTGATGCGAAAGCCGCCCATCATCTCCAATTAGAATAGTGTGTCCATGCACGGATGCGACGTGGCCAAATGATGTCTGCCATCGGTATCTCAAATTCAAATCAGTCTGACCTTGTTCAATGTGTATACATTACAACATGCTCATTTCCAAACCACACCGCGCAGATCTCCGTTCTATTCATGCATGCATGGGTTTCAAACATCAGGATCTCTTATCCAAATATTTGAATTCAACTTTACATTGATTATGACCTCACCTATTATTTTACACCCACACAGTAGTCTTCTCTTTATAATTGTACCACTAACTTTCTCTCGTGCATGCATGCACACACACTACCAGTCGGCATTATCCATCGCACGCATGCAATCTTTTTCTTTAGGTCGGTCTCCCATGAAGGCACACACCCACACACATCCCCCTCTCCATCATATCGGGCATTCTTTATCCCTCACGCGTGCATGCGCAACGATCGATGTTCCTCTATGTATGTGTGTATATAGCTAGGTCTTTCATAGTTTTCCACACAAACCGATCAATCGATATATCCAGTGAGGTCTCACCCTCTTTCCCACGTCCACATCGATCAATCTATACCTCTCTATATAGGATTAACATATATAGCTAATACACCCACATTAATTATATATCCAACGTCCCCCTCTCATCATCCATGCCTTCCGCTTCATCTTTCAGACGCGTGCACAATGGCGAAGACAGGGGGCAGTAAGGGCCCTGCCCCCCTCCCCCCTAACATCACTATATATCGAGGCTAATATGAATGTGATCATTAGACAATTGCTGCTAAAAATGGTTTAAGTTCATGAATTGACCCTCCTCGTAAAGGATTAGCAATGCTTGGCCCCCTAGCTCATTTATTTTTCATGGCTCCGCCACTGCGCGCAACAGCGCACGTGTTCGCCCCCTCTCTCTAAATAACGATCTCACACTTGTGCATTCCTTCATAGTCTCCCTCCACTCGGCCCCTCGCACCATCTTCTTGCCCCCCACCGGATTTTGCCACATGTACAATCTTGCAGACTCCATGGTTGAACTTAAGCATAATGCACAAACCTCAAAACAACAGTGGTTCTCTTTTGTTCTAGAATTTTCCGTATCATAACTGCCCAAACTTTTTTTCTAGTTGAATTGCCATCATTTGTTTTTACTTTATGCTTTACAACGCACAATTCCATGAATCATAAAATAGATTAAGGGCTTCTTTGATTCAAAGGATTCTCAAAGGAATTTTGGAGGATTCTAATCATTAGGAATTTTTCCTATCTTGGTTGTTTGATTCGTAGGATTGTAAACCATAGGAATTTTTCCATATGATTCATTTGCACTAGATTTCATAGGAAACATCCCATCCACTCAGACCTCTTTGAAAGAATTCTGCGTTTTTTCTATGCACAATCAAACACTCATAAATCCTGTAGGATTCAAGATGACATTCCACTATAATCCCATGTTTTTCCTATTCCCGCGTTCTTAGCTTTTTTATAAAAACTAATTGATTTTGAATGAGATGAACTATAAGAATTAAACGAAGGGCTACATCAGGCATATATGACTCAGAGCTTACATGCTATAGTGTGGTATTTATCATAATTTGGTTGCAAAATCTGATGCGTGCAATGCACGTGTACCTTACTAGTACTTCGAGTATGTGCAAAACACGTAAATTAGAATACCAATGGCACGCTACACAGTGTCTCTCTTACAGTTCATGAAGCCACGTGACACATGTGGAGGCGTTGTCGCGACCTCCTTGCGTGGATTGATCACAGTGACGTGCTGCTGGTTCCAGAAGAATGTACTCGTCCTCGCTGAGCCATACTGGCGGTACATGCACGAAGCGAAGATGTGCACGCACGCCACGCACGCACTCATTCCCTCGCACGCACACACGGGTACACGGGCGGACGCAATTTTGTACCAAGATCCACCCCATGTGATAATTTTACGCGTGTAAAGTCGTTCACTTCATTGATGGTCAATTAATGCAGCGCATGCAAATTGAGTGGACGTGAGGGCGGAAGAAAGACATTATTACTCCACTGCGCGCATGCGAGTAGTTAAATCGTGGGTTGCTAGTAGTACTTCCATTGCACTCCTTCGTATTTTGTGCCAATTTTTCACAGTAACATAATATTTACGCATTTGAGCAGTGTAGTACTTGAAATTTATGTTCCGCTAAACTCACCGGGAGCCGTTTCGGGCCTCGAAACCAAAACCATCAATTAATCTTTACCTTGTTCCCATCACATTCGAAAGCCTGCTCACACCTACTAGTACGTACCAAACTTGAACGTGTTCCCACTATGTAGGTATTAGTACTAGTGCTAGTACTTAGGTTATAAAAAGGGGAACTACCTAACCGAAAATTACTCGACCTTTCCTCCTCATAAGTGCTTCTTCTTCGTCCGTCGTTGCCATGGCCGGTGAGCAGAGCTCTAGGTCAAGAACTACTCGTAACAAGGGAGCGGCAACCAAGGCTGCGGAAAAAAAGAGAGGGCTCGCCGCCACGCAGAGACCTCGAAAGATCTCTCACGGGCAGGCGATGGCTCCCAGGAGCGCCCTAGCTGCGGAGGCGAACATGCCGAGCCGGCGGAGCTGGAGTCGTTATCCCTCGACGGCATGCCCGATCAGCTCAATAAGCAGAAGGAGTTCATTCAAGGCTTGATGGAGTTGCAGTTGAGCTCAATCAGTAGGGGCAGTTGACCGCCGGCTTGGTGATGCTGCTGAAGAAGAGCATTGCCTTGGAGAAGAAGGCGACCGGCGAAATCCTGCGACTTCAGGAGGACAAGGCGAAGCTCTGCCACGAGATTGACCTGTTGAAGGAGAAGAACGCCGGCTGGAAGAAGCTGCATGAGAATAGTAGTTCCTCGATGAAGATGCTGCATGCCCTCGTCATGGAACAGAAGGAGGAGTTGGCGAAGCTCCGCATCGAGCACCCGGCTGCTGTCAAGGTACGTAATGCGGCCATGGAACAGATGATGAAGGCTCGCGTCGAGAAATCCCGCGTCATGGACAGAATGAAGAAGATGGCGGAGGAGACGCGCAAGGAGATGGAGGTCGTGGAGGCGATGAAGAAGCAGTTACGACTCCGCGGCGAATTAGATCATTTGGGGTGATAATCTTCTTCTTTTGCTCCTGTGTTCATGTTTTGCTTCGGGTGTTTCGCCGCACGTGTCATGTTCTCTGCGAGGCATGAATAGAACAATGTTTTTTTGAGGGAATGAATAGAACAATGCTAACAATGAGATGACTAGGAAATTAGATCATTTTTATCGCCATATGGCACTGGGCTGCCGTGTTTCGTGCTCCTCCGTCGCAGTACTACTCCAGTGGAAAACTTGAGTATACCGCACCGTTCTTTGCTCCTCCTCGATCAGGTCGTCGGCGCATTTATACGGCAGTCAAATCACAAGGCCCCACCTTCCAGCAGTAATGAGCCGTCAAGTCACAAAGGCCCTCGCCTCTCGTGAAACCGACCAAGCAAGATTGCCCCGCCCTCTAGCCTTTTAAAAAATGTATACTTTTGTACAGCAGTAGTATCGATGGATTGCGCCATGGAGCAAAACTTGAAATTAAAAAAGGTGGTACATATAGAGAGCGCTCGTCGCCAAATTATTCATATAGTACTATTAAAAAGGCTAGTCACAATAATGGTGTCCAGCACAACCCACCCCTCAAATAAAACTAAGAGGGTGCTTGGATACGTTTTAGTCCCATGACTAAAAGTAGTGGGACTAAAACATGCTAGCCTCACCCATGCTTGGATCCAAATACTAAAAAGGCTAAAATCAAGTTAATGAGCATTTATTATCCTCCAAACCCTCCAATCCAGAACTCGCCTGTGTTAAAGGAGAGGAGTTAAATGAGTAGAGAGAGGACTAATCCACATTTTAGTAGGGGTACCCCTGACTAATTTTTTTTAGTCTCAAGACTAGTTTTAGCCCCTCTTTAGTCAGGGGTGCTTGGAACTTTAGCCTCTTAAAGAGACTATTTTTAGTCAGACTAAAATAAGTCATATGGATCCAAGCACCCTCTAAGCATCCTGGAATTCTTTGACAAAACTAAGCACCTTGAAATTCTTTGACAACTAAACTGCTGGCTATATGATGTTGGCCATATATATTGTACGTATATAATGTGAAGAAACGAGTGGTAGTACTATACCAACTAAAAGATGAAATGTAAGAAATACTAGTATGTACGTACTGAAGAGTTAAAGTAACGAGAAGAAACATAACATAGTTCTGCTGGGGGCTCAGCACAACACTCCCCTCAAATTAAATTAAGCACACCTGAAATTAAACTTTGCAACTATTCCGGTAGACACTGCATTAGAACCACCATGAGCAACGACACTGCCACCTTACTCGGAGTCCTCGTCGACGTCCTCGACTTCGTCCTTGTCCCTCTTCTTCTTGGCCTGTGACGCCCGGATAATTAAGCTACAGTAGCCCTCTGCTAATGATGCCACGTCACCTTGATTACTGTTGCTAGTCTTGCGTTAGTTCGAAACCGATTCAAATTCAAATTTAAAATAAAGTCAAACAGTAAAAGTTTTCAAAAGTCAAAACTAAATTGTTCCTAATGTGTCAAATAATCCATAGACCATGTTGGTGGAGAGACCACACCTTTATAAAGTATTTAGATGCACTAAAGTAAAGAAAATTGTGGCTAAAAAAATATATTTAAATACCTTTTAAATAATAAAAATGTAACAAGTAATTATTACTACACCAAACATGAACAAGCTAGTGGCCTATATTATAAAGTTTGTTTTGTATTTTATAAAAACTGTAATAGGTGTAACCAAAATAGAATAGAAAATAATAAATAAAAGAAAAGTAAATAAAAACAAAGCTAAGAAAATAAAATAATAAAGACACCCCCCGCTGGGCCAACCGGCCCAGCTAACCAACCAGCCGGCCGGCCCACCCTTGCTGCCCCCTGCTTAACCCCCCACCCCCATCGAACCCTAGCCCATGTTCCCCACTCGCTCCCCCTCCCCCCACTCGCTACCCCGATCTGGATCAAGATCGGGACGAAGACCCGAAGCCGCCCGACGCAGCGCTGCTGTCGTCGCCGTCATCTCGCTGCCCGGAGCCCCCCCGCCGTCGCCGTCGTCCTCCTCGTCTCCGCCTCAACCTCCCCCGTCCTCGACCGCCCCGCGTCGTCCTCTGCTCGTTGGAGGGTCGCGACGTTGCCAGCCTGCCTCCTCGCCTCCTCGTCCCTCTCCTCGCCGGAACGTCGTCCCCGTCACCCTCCTCGACCCCCGCTGCCTAACCCCTACGGCCACCGTGAGCTTCCTCCCTTCCCCTCTCTATTGCCGGCGCCTGCCACCCCGCTCGTCGCACCGTGGCCGTGCCCCGCACGCGCTCACCCCGCGCCCCCAGTTACGCTGCTCTGCCGTGGCCACCCCGCATCCTGCCTCTGCTCCTCGCACCGTCGCGCACGCGCGCATTGCCGCTCGGCCGCGCCACCAACCCCTGTCGTCGTGCGCCGCCCGGTCCCAAGGCCGCCCGTGGCCGTACTCCGGCATCTCCCCTGTTCTGGCCACTACTCGCCGCCGTCGGCTGGCTTTGTCGTGGACCTCGCGGCCGATGCTCGGGCCTGCCTCGCGCCCGGGTCGGACGCCCGCGCCCGTAACCCGACGCCCGATAGGCCCCCGTGCCTATGACGGATGGGGCCCACGCCCAAAAATAAAACAAAAAATAAGATTAATTAAATAATAATTGTTAATTAATTAATTAATTAGTTAGTAAGTTAATTAGTTAACTTAAATAACCTGCTTAATAACCTAATCAACCAGATTAGTTAATCAAATGTTGTTTAGTAAAACATGTATCAATGACATGCGGGTCCCATGGGCCCTTTTGACCAGTCAACGGTCCAGTCAAACGTTGACTGGACATTTGACCAGGGCCCCACCTGTCAGCCTCTTAGACACACTCTGGGTACACTTCCTGCGTACCCGTAGCATCTAAATACAAATTTAATTCGAATTAAATTAAATCCAGAAATTAGAAAATCATTTTAAATCTTTTAAAATTAATATAAAATAAATCGTAGCTCGGATGAAAAAACTTTGTACATGAAAGTTGCTCAGAACGACGAGACGAATCCGGATACGCAGACCGTTCGTCCACCACACATCCCTAGCATAGCAAACTCGCAACTTTTCCCCTCCGATTCATCTGTCCGAAAACATGAAACACCGGGAAAACTTTTCTGGATGTTTTCCCCCTTCGCCGGTACCACCTCCTACCGCGTTAGGGCACACCTAGCACCGCGCATTGTCTTGTCATGCACCGTCATGCTTATGTTTGCATTATATTTATTGTTTCTTCCCCCTCTTCTCTCATTAGACACCGAGACCGACGCCGCTGCTACCCAGTACGACTACTGTGTTGACAACCCCTCCTTCTCGGCTGAGCTTCCAGGCAAGACCCCCCCTTGATCACCAGATATCGCCTATTCTTCTCTATACTGCTTGCATTAGAAGAGTGTAGCATGTTACTGATTTCGGTTAATCCTATTCTGTTGCATAGCCTGTCATTGTTGCTACAGTTGTTACCCTTACCTGCTATCCTACTGCTTAGTATAGGATGCTAGTGTTCCATCAGTGGCCCTACACTCTTGTCTGTCAGCCATGCTATACTACTGGGCCGTGATCACTTCGGGAGGTGATCACGGGTATATACTATATACTTTATATACATGACACATGTGGTGACTAAAGTCGGGTCGGCTCGTTGAGTACCCGCAAGTGCTTCTGATGAGCGGGCTGAAAGGACAGGTGGCTCCATCCCGGTAGAGGTGGGCCTGGGTTCCTGACAGCCCCCGACTGTTACTTTGTGGCGGAGCGACAGGGCAGGTTGAGACCACCTAGGAGAGAGGTGGGCCTGGCCCTGGTCGGCGTTCGCGGATACTTAACACGCTTAACGAGATCTTGGTATTTGATCTGAGTCTGGCC
Organism: Aegilops tauschii subsp. strangulata; assembly: GCF_002575655.3. Lineage (NCBI taxonomy): Eukaryota > Viridiplantae > Streptophyta > Magnoliopsida > Poales > Poaceae > Aegilops > Aegilops tauschii. The sequence goes on from NC_053035.3 coordinate 434,076,295, forward strand.
ATTTGGTCTATACGCACTAACCAACTACGCGGGAAAAATTATGGGCACTCGACGTCGTGGTATCAGCCGAAGCCTTCTTGACGTCAGCGACGGAGCAGCGCGCGCCGGATTGGACTGGAACGCCTGCTAGGCTAGGTCTGCTTCCGGCCGCCCTCGCAACGTGCAGGTGTGCAATGGGCGATGGGCCCAGACCCCTGCGCCATAGGATTTAGACCGGCGTGCTGACCTCTCTGTTGTGCCTCGGTGGGGCTGCGACGTGTTGATCTTACGAGGCCGGGCATGACCCAGGAAAGTGTGTCCGGCCAAATGGGATCGAGCGTGTTGGGTTATGTGGTGCACCACTGCAGGGAAGTTTATCTATTCGAATAGCCGTGTCCCTCGGTAAAAGGACAAGCCGGAGTTGTACCTTGACCTTATGACAACTAGAACCGGATACTTAATAAAACACACCCTTCCAAGTGCCAGATACAACCCGGTGATCGCTCTCTAACAGGGCGACGAGGAGGGGATCGCCGGGTAGGATTATGCTATGCGATGCTACTTGGTGAACTTACCATCTATTCTCTTCTACATGCTGCAAGATGGAGGTGGCCTGAAGCGTAGTCTTTGACAAGATTAGCTATCCCCCTCTTATTCTGGCATTCTGTAGTTCAGTCCACCGATATGGCCCTTTACACATATACCCATGCATATGTAGTGTAGATCCTTACTTGCGAGTACTTTGGATGAGTACTCACGGTTGCTTTTCTCCCTCTTTTCCCCTTTTCCTTTCTACCTGGTTGTCGCAACCAGATGCCGGAGCCCAGGAGCTAGACGCCACCGTCGACGACGAATCCTACTACACCGGAGGTGCCTACTACTACGTGCAGCCCGCTGACGACGGCCAGGAGTAGTTTAGGAGAATCCCAGGTAGGAGGCCTGCGCCTCTTTCGATCTGTATCCCAATTTGTGCTAGCCTTCTTAAGGCAAACTTGTTTAACTTTTGTCTGTACTCAGATATTGTTGCTTCCGCTGACTCGTCTATGATCGAGCACTTGTATTCGAGCCCTCGAGGCCCCTGGCTTGTATTATGATGCTTGTATGACTTATTTATGTTGTAGAGTTGTGTTGTGATATCTTCCCGTGAGTCCCTGATCTTGATCGTACACATTTGCGTGCATGATTAGTGTACGATTGAATCGGGGGCGTCACAAGTTGGTATCAGAGCCAACTGCCTATAGGAATCCCCCTTCCACAATCCTTGGTCGAAGTTGAGTCTAGTCAATTGCCAAACTTTTACTAACACGGCTGTGTGGCTTACGGGCCCACGTCGCCATTGGGTGGTATTAGGATATTTTATTTCTTGACCTATACTCTGGGACTCTAATCTCTCTTCTATTCGGGTTAAGTGAATTTTGCTAAATCTAACATTAGGATCTCGTTATCACTTTCACCCGGAGAGCCCCTTATTTCTGATGATCGTCTGCTGCACGTGAAGACCCTGAAGATACTCTCCGCTGATAACCCGAGAACTTGTGTTCATCGCTTTTGCAATTCCCTTTCATCGATAAACTCCTATGGATAACCATGTATACTCGCCATTCATACAATGTTTCCCAGTTGATCTTGTTATTACAAGATACCCCGAAATTCTCTCTATTGTTCCGAGAATCCTTTGAGCTTACTGCCTTGCTATTCTTTGTCACCTGAATACCCCTACGGATAATTCTCGCACTTACCAAGTATCCGCTCATCCCCAGTTGATTCAAGTATTTCACAAAAGTGTTCAAAATACCATTCGATCTTCCGAAAATCCTCAGGAGCCTTTTGCTCTTGAAATGCTTGCTTACTTGCATTATGATTAATCTTAAGTCTCGTAATCTTATTGGCATCTCTTTTCATTATCATTTTGAGTCCGTTGATTCAATTTGTTGCGAATGCTCGCAATCCTCAATCAGAGCCTAGAATTCATCCTTCCGGCTCAGACGTCATTTGAAACGTGAACTGGTTATCGACCAACCAAATTGCCGTCGATTGTACCCCTAAGTCTATTCAACTTATCCATTCTTAATCAGACCATTGGCTTCTGATCCCTTGATTTGGAAATGATAATTCCTTTGCATTTGAGCTTTGAATTACTCAGTTGTTTTTATAGTCCGATGCCCTTTCGTTCCTTCTTCCTCTCATAGAGTACCGATACTCGCATCAGCTCCGTTGTAGACCACAAGACCCCTTGTTGGGTTATTATCCGACAGTGTCCTTCACATTCAATAACCTTGTGATCATTTCCATGGATATATAATGCCTTTGGTAATTTGTATCCTCTGCTTGATAACCATACTCTACTTTTGAGCTGGTGATTTTACTCTTGAAGTTTGAGGTATAAGTTTCTAAGATGCCCCGATGGATTGAACCTATACCTTCCCTAAAAACCGTATGAACCCGAAGGTTTTCACAAGCCATAACCTTCTGGTATTTTACCAGATGATTTTCTACCATACAACTTCATCGAATGCGAGAAGTGAATGAAAGGTTATGCATTGGAGAAGTGGGAGTCGACCTTGAACTTTGTGTTCATGCCCATGGACACGATGTAGATCTTATCATTAAAGATTCTCTTAAATTAATTATCCCCTGGGTATAAGTTCATCTTATATCTGGGATCTGGCCTTTTTAATCGTGGTTCTGACCATGTTCTCCTTTAAATACCATTTCTCGTGCAAGTTTAAGCACTTGTCCTCTGCAGAGCAATACCCCCGTCCAACCTCTACTTTGGTCTGTCGTCGAGTATTACCCCCCTGGTATCTCGAGAATGCCAAGGAACTACTTAACTTCTTATGAGTTCTTCATCAACTAATATTCTTGCCGATTCCATTTTTCCAACGGGTTCTGAGTTGTTAGAACCCCTCAAGGACACCGATAAGTGAATCAATTCCGCACTCCGATTCAATAACTCTAAGTAATTTTTGTTGCTTACGAGTTTAATAATCCTTCAAGTCATTCCTAGCCTGCTCGGCTATGTCATTATCGTGCCGATTTTAACTGTGCTACCTGGACCCTCCCAGCGCACAAATTTCAATAGTGAGCTAACCTTGCGTCGATCTTCCTCGTCATATCACTTCTCCTTGAACAACAAACTTGATTTCGAGTTTGTGTCCTACCCGTGGTTCCAATAACCTTTTGCTTTCATCATTCCTTAGACTTGATGTCATCGTCGATCAATTACATCTTCTTGAAAACCTCTCGACAAATTTGTTGTGATCATTGTCAACAATTTGACTTCTTCCAAGTTGTGTGTCAAAATTCAGGATGAGAAGTACCATCCTTGCCCCTCGATGAATTGTGTTATCATCGACGACATTCTTGCCTTCCCCCAACACAAACTTGTTCATATTTTGTGTCGTATCTTGATTTCCCTGCTATCTAGCTTATGATATGTTCTACCTTGGAGTATTACCATCTTTTATGTCAAGAATGTCGTGAGCATTACTCCACCTCTTAAGAATTCTTGGTACAGTGATACTTCTCACCATCACCATTCTTCCTTGGTCCCCGTGTTGTTTTTAACCGGGATACCAATATACTAACGATGCTGCTTGAGTTCTGTACTTCTAGCAACCCTATTGCTTTGAAGTTAACGAACGACAGTTCATTCTTAGACTGTTTGTTATTAAATCGTCACTCTAACATTGATCTTGTTGCCTAAGGTCATATTTCGGGCACACTTTTCAACTAATGATTGATGGTGTATGTTTTCCTCGAGCATACGACATTATATCATTTGAATTGACAAGTGTCATTTTCTTGTTCACATTATTGTGGAAATCCATCCGTTTGGAATTCTCGATGAATTGTCGCTGAGCCCATCAGCCACCTCCTCATCCTCTCCTTGGTTTAATTATGAACTATTGTTTCAGGAAACCGCTCCCATAGTTCATTTCCCGAGAATCTTACGATGTCTTCTCGTCAATTTGTGTCGCACCTTTTTCTTCTCAGGCATCCTGAGTCTGAGGTATCCTGACCCCAATCAGATCTGAATCTTGGTCGGATATGATGGTTGGAACATTTTCCAAGAGTCATAATGTTGGTTCTTATTTGACTCGGTAAGGTGATGTCATGCCTAGGACACCTGGCCAGAGGACCTGTTATTATAGTTTCCTTTTTAGCAAGGTTAACCTTTCTTCCATGAGGAAATCGTAAGACTTATTTTATAAGTTGTTCCTGATGGATCCTTTGTGTATCCAAAGTCCGACCTTGCTTGAAGACCATATCAATGCTATCTCGAAGCATGTCTGTGGTACTCCGATCTTCAATAAGAGCATTTGAAGCACAATGCAAAAATTTCCTTATCAATTATCCAAACACCGCTGTATGGGTAATGTCATGAAATTTCTCTCCCCTACCTAAAGAGTTTTCTACATAATATCATGTCATGGATATCATGATTTGCTTGTCCTTGGGAAGGATATACCCTTGAAATATGTGTTTAAACACATTTTCCTTTCCATTGTTCTGTTTAATTTGATAATCATATTTGCCTTTCCATTGGTTGGTTTAACGTTTCTTGTGATCTATATGATCTAAGCAGTAATATTCTCCTGCTTATGTAAACACCTCGGTGTACAATTCTGTCAGCAAGACCCTGTTACCATTGTTGGTGACATTCCGGTAGCCACCGATGGACGAGAACTTTGCCTATTGGTCCGCCTCGTTCAACGGGCAGGAAAATGGTTCTGTTCGTCCCTCGTGCTTGGTACCGACGTTGTTGCCGACATAATCGACAGGCTACCCTCTGACCTGCCTTGCTATCATGACCATGCAATATGTCACCGCTCCCTCTACTTTTAACCCACATGGTGGGCCCATAACCCACAGGTCCACTGGATCGAAACCCGACTCTTCTTTATAACCCGGATTCTAATGTATCCTTTGCACCTGGCTTCGTATGTGATTCACGAGCTGAATGCTATACCATTATTCATCCTGGAATCAAACACATTGTTATTCTCGTTGTTCAAACCCCCATTCTAACTTCGGCCTAGTCATCGAATGATTGCCTACTCGTTTGAAACTTTGGTACCATCGTATATTGCACTCAACGAATTCACTGAAATACAACTCGTGGGGTACCTTTTGTATTTCCCATTGAGTTCACCGTCAGATGCCCAGCTTTGTGGATATGCATTCTTCTGGAGTTTTCCCCCTTGGTCGCCTTCGTAGGACGATGGAGATCCCAAAGAAAGGATGATGACTGAATCATGGTGACTTGAAACAGAGAAATGAAGACATCAACGAAAGGGATCAACCTCTTCGAAAGGGCAGCCAAGATCGAGAACACTCGTTTGAATTTTGTAACCAAATCCCTTCCCCTCTTAAATCTCGGGACGAGATTTCTTGTAGTGGAGGAGAATTGTGACGCCCAGATAATTAAGCTACAGTAGCCCTCTGCTAATGATGCCACGTCACCTTGATTACTGTTGCTAGTCTTGCGTTAGTTCGAAACCGATTCAAATTCAAATTTAAAATAAAGTCAAACAGTAAAAGTTTTCAAAAGTCAAAACTAAATTGTTCCTAATGTGTCAAATAATCCATAGACCATGTTGGTGGAGAGACCACACCTTTATAAAGTATTTAGATGCACTAAAGTAAAGAAAATTGTGGCTAAAAAAATATATTTAAATACCTTTTAAATAATAAAAATGTATCAAGTAATTATTACTACACCAAACATGAACAAGCTAGTGGCCTATATTATAAAGTTTGTTTTGTATTTTATAAAAACTGTAATAGGTGTAACCAAAATAGAATAGAAAATAATAAATAAAAGAAAAGTAAATAAAAACAAAGCTAAGAAAATAAAATAATAAAGACACCCCCCGCTGGGCCAACCGGCCCAGCTAACCAACCAGCCGGCCGGCCCACCCTTGCTGCCCCCTGCTTAACCCCCCACCCCCATCGAACCCTAGCCCATGTTCCCCACTCGCTCCCCCTCCCCCCACTCGCTACCCCGATCTGGATCAAGATCGGGACGAAGACCCGAAGCCGCCCGACGCAGCGCTGCTGTCGTCGCCGTCATCTCGCTGCCCGGAGCCCCCCCGCCGTCGCCGTCGTCCTCCTCGTCTCCGCCTCAACCTCCCCCGTCCTCGACCGCTCCACGTCGTCCTCTGCTCGTTGGAGGGTCGCGACGTTGCCAGCCTGCCTCCTCGCCTCCTCGTCCCTCTCCTCGCCGGAACGTCGTCCCCGTCACCCTCCTCGACCCCCGCTGCCTAACCCCTACGGCCACCGTGAGCTTCCTCCCTTCCCCTCTCTATTGCCGGCGCCTGCCACCCCGCTCGTCGCACCGTGGCCGTGCCCCGCACGCGCTCACCCCGCGCCCCCAGTTACGCTGCTCTGCCGTGGCCACCCCGCATCCTGCCTCTGCTCCTCGCACCGTCGCGCACGCGCGCATTGCCGCTCGGCCGCGCCACCAACCCCTGTCGTCGTGCGCCGCCCGGTCCCAAGGCCGCCCGTGGCCGTACTCCGGCATCTCCCCTGTTCTGGCCACTACTCGCCGCCGTCGGCTGGCTTTGTCGTGGACCTCGCGGCCGATGCTCGGGCCTGCCTCGCGCCCGGGTCGGACGCCCGCGCCCGTAACCCGACGCCCGATAGGCCCCCGTGCCTATGACGGATGGGGCCCACGCCCAAAAATAAAACAAAAAATAAGATTAATTAAATAATAATTATTAATTAATTAATTAATTAGTTAGTAAGTTAATTAGTTAACTTAAATAACCTGCTTAATAACCTAATCAACCAGATTAGTTAATCAAATGTTGTTTAGTAAAACATGTATCAATGACATGCGGGTCCCATGGGCCCTTTTGACCAGTCAACGGTCCAGTCAAACGTTGACTGGACATTTGACCAGGGCCCCACCTGTCAGCCTCTTAGACACACTCTGGGTACACTTCCTGCGTACCCGTAGCATCTAAATACAAATTTAATTCGAATTAAATTAAATCCAGAAATTAGAAAATCATTTTAAATCTTTTAAAATTAATATAAAATAAATCATAGCTCGGATGAAAAAACTTTGTACATGAAAGTTGCTCAGAACGACGAGACGAATCCGGATACGCAGACCGTTCGTCGACCACACATCCCTAGCATAGCAAACTCGCAACTTTTCCCCTCCGATTCATCTGTCCGAAAACGTGAAACACCGGGAATACTTTTCTGGATGTTTTCCCCCTTCGCCGGTACCACCTCCTACCGCGTTAGGGCACACCTAGCACCGCGCATTGTCTTGTCATGCACCGTCATGCTTATGTTTGCATTATATTTATTGTTTCTTCCCCCTCTTCTCTCGTTAGACACCGAGACCGACGCCGCTGCTACCTAGTACGAGTACGGTGTTGACAACCCCTCCTTCTCGGCTGAGCTTCCAGGCAAGCCCCCCCTTGATCAACAGATATCGCCTATTCTTCTCTATACTGCTTGCATTAGAAGAGTGTAGCATGTTACTGATTTCGGTTAATCCTATTCTGTTGCATAGCCTGTCATTGTTGCTACAGTTGTTACCCTTACCTGCTATCCTACTGCTTAGTATAGGATGCTAGTGTTCCATCAATGGCCCTACACTCTTGTCCGTCTGCCATGCTATACTACTGGGCCGTGATCACTTCGGTAGGTGATCACGGGTATATACTATATACTTTATATACATGACACATGTGGTGACTAAAGTCGGGTCGGCTCGTTGAGTACCCGCAAGTGCTTCTGATGAGGGGGCTGAAAGGACAGGTGGCTCCATCCCGGTAGAGGTGGGCCTGGGTTCCTGACGGCCCCCGACTATTACTTTGTGGCGGAGCGACAGGGCAGGTTGAGACCACCTAGGAGAGAGGTGGGCCTGGCCCTGGTTGGCGTTCACGGATACTTAACACGCTTAACGAGATCTTGGTATTTGATCTGAGTCTGGCCATTTGGTCTATACGCACTAACCAACTACGCGGGAACAGTTATGGGCACTCGACGTCGTGGTATTAGCCGAAGCCTTCTTGAAGTCAGCGACGGAGCGGCACGCGCCGGATTGGACTGGAACGCCTGCTAGGCTAGGTCTGCTTCCGGCCGCCCTCGCAACGTGTAGGTGTGCAATGGGCGATGGGCCCAGACCCCTGCGCCATAGGATTTAGACCGGCGTGCTGACCTCTCTGTTGTGCCTAGGTGGGGCTGCGACGTGTTGATCTTACGAGGCCGGGCATGACCCAGGAAAGTGTGTCCGGCCAAATGGGATCGAGCGTGTTGGGTTATGTGGTGCACCCCTGCAGGGAAGTTTATCTATTCGAATAGCCGTGTCCCTCAGTAAAAGGACGAGCCGGAGTTATACCTTGACCTTATGACAACTAGAACCGGATACTTAATAAAACACACCCTTCCAAGTGCCAGATACAACCCGGTGATCGCTCTCTAACAGGGCGACGAGGAGGGGATCGCCGGGTAGGATTATGCTATGCGATGCTACTTGGTGAACTTACCATCTATTCTCTTCTACATGCTGCAAGATGGAGGTGGCCTGAAGCGTAGTCTTTGACAGGATTAGCTATCCCCCTCTTATTCTGGCATTCTGCAGTTCAGTCCACCGATATGGCCCTTTACACATATACCCGTGCATATGTAGTGTAGATCCTTGCTTGCAAGTACTTTGGATGAGTATTCACGGTTGCTTTTCTCCCTCTTTTCCCCTTTTCCTTTCTACCTGGTTGTCGCAACCAGATGCCGGAGCCCAGGAGCTAGACGCCACCGTCGACGACGACTCCTACTACACCGGAGGTGCCTACTACTATGTGCAGCCCGCTGACGACGGCCATGCGTAGTTTAGGAGGATCCCAGGCAGGAGGCCTGCGCCTCTTTTGATCTGTATCCCAATTTGTGCTAGCCTTCTTAAGGCAAACTTGTTTAACTTTTGTCTGTACTCAGATATTGTTGCTTCCGCTGACTCGTCTATGATCGAGCACTTGTATTCGAGCCCTCGAGGCCCTTGGCTTGTATTATGATGCTTGTATGACTTATTTATGTTGTAGAGTTGTGTTGTGATATCTTCCCGTGAGTCCCTGATCTTGATCGTACACATTTGCGTGCATGATTAGTGTACGATTGAATCTGGGGCGTCACATGGCCGATACTTCTTTGCTTGAACCGCACACTTGGCTGTTGCTCTTCATCCAACCCTTGTAGATATTGAAGCAAAGGTAGCCATCCATTGCAGCATAGTGGATGTGGTCTATATCTAGTACATTCCGCTGCGATGCATGACGATGAAACGTGTATGGAGGTTTCTCCAGTTTACCGTACGAAGGATGAACCATGGCTCCTGCCAGGGTCAGCATTGAAGGCTGACGAGAGGACACCAGCCGATTCTTCTGGAGGTCGAAGGTGTTGCCTACAACGAGGCCTATCGGACGCAAGACTTCTTTGTCGTTACCAAAGTCTACAGTAACGAATTTGACTAGGTTGCTCTCGAGGAAGTCCTTAAAATCCTGGCACTCAATGTCGGCATGGCATATGTGGTACACCAAGCATAAGTCATGCACGCAAACCTGGATCACGGCGGGCTTTTTCCTCTCTTCGTCCTTTAGATCCTTCTCTCGTCCCAGGACTGTGGTGTACTCAACATCTAGCCCAGTGACCCACTCATCATCTGAGTCTTCGAACATGCGTCTGAAGCGAGAAAGGTATCCTTTCACCGTCGTGGAAGAACGGGTGTAGATGACGTCGAACTCGTCGCCGGTGATGGTTCTAACCTTGTACTCACCGCCGATCGTGGAGATTTGGGACGCCATGGATTTGGGAGGAGGGTTAGGATTAGTGGAACTGCCGTAATGTGAATGGACGGGACGACTAGGAGCAAACCGCCGTAGTATTGAAGGACGTGCGGGGACGAGTAGGAGCGAACTGCCAGCGTGCGAACAGCAGGGTAGTGGCTTTCCATTCTCCAATGATACGGGCTTCCGAGAGCCCTTGGATCTGAGATCGAACGGTTGCATGGCGTGATTCTAGACCTATGGGTGAATATCCTATCCTGGAGGGTTATTCTGCAAATTATCAGCAACTTAGCATGCGACCGTTTGATCTCAGATCCAAGGGCTGCCAGCAGCCCGTATCATGGTCGCGGCTACCACGACCGTCGCGTCGCTCGCGCGGTCGCGCCCTTGGAGATTTAACATGGTGCGTTAGGCTATCTGATGTTGGCATGTCATACATAGTCATCACTTAGTCACTCATACTACAACAAGGTTGGCTATAAGGTTGGCTATAAGTGTATTTTTTACTCCTCTCTATCTCTTTCTTCGTACTCCCTCCGTCCCATAATATAAGAATGTTTTTGACACTAGTGTAGTGCCAAAAACGTTCTTATATTATGGGACACAGGGAGTACTAGTATTTATTGCATTTGCCAAGGAGTGACCTCTTCCAATGAAATGGTGTTGCTAAGTTTGCTTCATTTAATTAGCTATAGACTCAAAATTGTCTTTTCACCTAGGTACACGCGCTTAGCACCGTTTCTTCCTTGGGTCACCAAACTAGTCTCTCTCTTCTTGATTAACTTGCCACATCAGACTTTATGCCTATGTGGCAAGCTTAAGCACCTGTAGGAGCAAGTAAAAGTAAGTACAATAGTGCGCTTTACATGGCATTTTTGCATATGTGGAGGAAAGAGAGGCAAGGAAAAAGTGGAGGAGTGGGCTCTCATGCAAGAGCCAGCCTCTACTACATGGTGGAGCATTGGGAGAGGCACCTGTATGGAGGTGGTCAGGAATCAGGAGACTCACCCCGGTCGTAGTGCCGCAGTTAAAATGATAATGGCAAGTCAAATCATGGGGCCCCACCTGTCCAGCAGTAACCCGCTGTCAAATCACACAGCCCTACATTTGCAGCAGCCTACTCCCTCGTCGTCTCGCGTCTCTGTCGAACCGACTAGGCGGAACTGCCCCGCCGCCTACCGCACAGGAAAAGCCCCGCCCTCGACTTTTAAATAGTATACAGTATACTAATTTTGTATCCATGGATTGCGCCCGCGCCATGGAGCAAAGCGTCTAGAAAACGACGATACACATGTACGGAGTATACAGCACGCCCGTCGCGTTCGCGTCGCACTCCAGACGGTCGGTCGGTCTGGCACGCTGCTCTCCGAGTGGAACGCGCGTCATATTGCATTTGCACACAAATGTGGGACGGCAATTGAGAACCGACCATAGGCACACTCCCCGGCCCCGCAAGTCGGGTGACTTAATAGAAGAGGGAGACGAGCGATAGTACTAGAGAAGTGTTGTACTACGTTGGTGCCTGGACGATCCCTGGAAGACACGGAAGATCGGTTCGTCCATGCATGTGACCAGACTCCAGCAGACATGCCTGGATTGGCTATCGTCTACATATCATGCAGGCTGTGTTGTGCATGGCTGTAGTTGTGGTGAGAAATCTAAAAAAAGGTTTCTTGTCATCTCGCAAAATTAGGTGTCATGTGCTTCGGATCACTGCGAGGGTTAAACAGCGACAACTGAGTTGGGCTAGTCATTGGGGGCACATGCACGAACAGTGACTACTCGGCTGCCATCTAGGTCAAGCCGGCTATGTTAATTAGGACATCTATCGATGGACCCCTTTTCTACGAGTTTATCTTTAATTTGAGCTTTGTTCCTCGTCTAGTTTGTCCGTCGGGATTCATGTTGTCTCCTTTGGGCAGTGAGGTTATGATTTCTTGTCATGTGGCATTTTTTCGTGTTATATGTTATAATCCGGCGCTTCAGATCAAAATGACGACAACTGCGCCTCCGGGCCACGTGCATGAAGACTTCTCGACAGTCATTGACGAGGTCAAGCCGGCTCTGGTAGACAAAAGAAAACTAGTACTACTCCACTATATAGGCAGGAGCCTCCGCGCTTGCTTGCTAGTGTTGCTCTCTTCACACTGTCTCGGCCTCTCCAGATCTAAACACGACAGCGGTGGCCACACACACTCTCTCTCTCTCTCTGCTCACTGCTGGTCACAGATCCAGCCGGATCCTCTCCGCCGGGGAAGGTGAGAAGGTGCAACGTTCACGCGGTCGTCCTCGGCGACGGCTCTTACCCACAGCTGGGCGCGTCCCGATCAGCCTGCCTTGTCGTTCTCTCCCAAGCACCGCTGGCGAGGGAGGGCCTCCGACCCCTTCTTCCTCGTTGCCGTAGTGTGGGCAGATCCGGCCTCCCGCCACCCACCTAGCGACATCCCGGCGACCATCAGGTATAACTTCCTTTGAAACCGGCCTTGCTCTACTTCCCGAGCTCCTGACGTCGCCGCATTTGTATCTTTTACTATTTCTCAGGCCCCCTCGTAGATAGGATCGATCGGCTGTTCGAAAACCACCTATTTTTTTTACGTTTAAGAGGTAAAACTAGTTCATGCACTCGAATCTAGTACTACTTGGTTCAAACAAGGAAGAAAGGGGGTGGGGGGTGGGGGAGGATTTGTTACCTGAATCTAGGACTTGGTTGAAAGAGGAAATAATGGGGGCGAAAAGTAGCAGAGACTGGCTATCCAACTGGTCTCTAGGTCTAATAGGGAAATAAAGGGAAACGCAGTACAAACTCAATATAAACCCGATCTATTGGTTGAAAAAGGAAAGAAAGTGGGGGACTGGGGGACAAGTCAACAGAGTAAGTCCAGCACTAGATTTGCTAGCCTCACACAGTATAAGGTGGCTATACCGAACAAAAATGGGACCAACCTAGATATCCTGTTCTGATGTTTGTTGCCCCGAGCCACTCTTATGTAATGCCACTGGTAAAATGTAGCAGTCGCACTGTTAAAAGTAAGGACACGTTAAACCAATGTTGTTTTCAATGTAATGCCTCCAGTAATATGAATCAATGGCACTTCTTTACATGTCCTGCTAAAATTTCCCATTAAGATAAGTTGGTTCTTTTCGTTAGAAATGCAACTGTCCTGGTCCGCCTACTCTCCCGTGCCCAAAGTAATGTCGTATTTAACGGTTGTCATAGTTAATCCTAATGCCCACACTAATATCTAGCAATGCCAGTGCTTTAGAAATTGCTACTGTCCTTGTAGGATTTCCATTCAGATAAGGAACATGCTTCTTTTCATTTGATGCATGTTTCATCACTTGTTAGTCACCCTCCTTTCCACCTTTTTTGTGCAAACAGAGATATACATTTCGCGCTCGATCTTAGTTGAACTGCACAAATGATATCCAAATTATAGTTGAGCATTCCAGGAGCTTCACAACCAACCTTGATGTTGCTCAATTTTATTGCAACTAATGAAGAAGAATTTCTGTGGGTTTCATTTTCTGATGGAAATGGAACCGGGGTTGGAGCCCTTTTCTTAAAATAAATTGAAGAAGAAGCTGCTAGCTCACGGGACATTGCTTCATTTTAGGTGAACTGCACCAAAAGGTCCCATGAATTGAATCATCCATGTTGGTGACTGAAACAGCCAGCTTCAGCATCCCAGTCTAAGCACCCCCGGCCTCCATCCTTGCGACGCACGGTACACCTCGTTTCCCACCTGCTCGACCCTAGTGTCACTGATAAAATGAAGTAATAATACAGTTAAAATAGAGCGAGTGTCATCTCTATCATTTCATTTCCAATGTAGATAAAGAAAGTGCTTCTCTTTGTTAATGTATGTTTCATCAACTAGTCCCATTGTTAATGTTTAAGCGTTTCTGCAAACTGGGGTGCTTAATTTTAGTTGATATGTACAAAAATAGAGATTTGAATGTCTCAAGGCGCCTCCTTGTACCACCGCTGTACACTGATGTTCATCACTGGCAGAAGGTGTATCTGGGAGACTTGGGACGATGTCCAGTATGAGGCGTATCGTATGAGGCGTCGCAGGGCCCATCTCGCCCTCGCAGCATGGCATACTATGATACTATCACAATATTTTCTTCTATTTATTTTGTGTGTTTCATCAACTAGTGCCACTATAATGTAATCACGCTTTTTCATTATCTGTGCAAACAGGGTTATTCAGCTGTATTTTGGTGGAACTGCACAAATGTACGTATGGAACCGGCATATATGCAGAGTGCGAGGTGTGCCAAGTAAAAATTACCGACACCAACCATGCTGCATGCACGCATTGGCATCCACCACCAGTGGGATGTGTGGCGCTCTCTGTGGACGGATCTTTCTCGGTAGCAAATCATCTAACCAAATACTAGTAGCTTATATTGGCAGTTTTCTAGGGAGTACTCTTTTCTGAAAGAAGCACCAATCTATTTTTCTTTATTTGTACACTGTGTCACAACTTTGACCCAAAGGTCCAGAGCTATTTTAGGGCGATTGGCGTAGTACTCGGAGACTGATTGTAAGCATGATTTTCATTAGCTGTCACACTGATTGTAAGCATGAGCAGGTGGAAGATTAGGTTAGTGTGAAGCTTACCTTAAACCCTACCGCCGCTGTTGAAACAAGGCGAGCGTCGAGGGAACCGTGGAGAACGGCGGGGAAGCGACGTCGCGCCATCCGGCCTCCTCTTGCGGTGGGAGAACGAATACTCCTGTGGCTCCGGCTGACTCTGCACCCTCACGAACGGCACACCATACTCGATCGATTCGTTATCCTCTGGGTGCTCGACCTTCGACCTGTACGCCCACCACCTCCGCCTGACTGTCGCCTCGGGTGAATCTGTCTGCTCCATCGCCCAGAGGAGATACTCGATGAACTCGGAGGACTGTGGCGTGACTGCCGCCGAGGAGTACATGTACATCGCCGCCCACATCGCCGCCGTCTCGCTCTTTCGCATACATTGCCACATGGCCCGCACCGTCCTTGAAATCTCCCACTCATTGTCAAACCAACTAAGGATCTCCTTCAACCTGGCTAACTTTGCCTGGTCACCGACGGCGATCTGCCTGATTTGCTTCTGCATCCTCTCCATAGATGTCCTTCTGAGTGGTCCGGTGCTAGCTTTGGAAGATGGGAGGAGAGATGGTGGTCTTGCAGTAGAGAAGAGGGAGAGGCGAGACGGTGGTTTTGGAATGGAGATGATAGAGAGGAGAGGAGGTGGTTTTGCAATGGAGAAGATCAGAAGAGGGAGAGGCGAGACGGTGGTTTTGGAATGGAGATGATGGAGAGGAGAGGAGGTGGTTTGGCAATGGAGAAGATCAGAAGAGGGAGAGGCGAGACGGTGGTTTTGGAATGGAGATGATGGAGAGGAGAGGAGGTGGTTTTGCAATGGAGAAGAGGGAGAGGAGCGTGCGGCAGCGATTTAGGATTGGGCGAGAGGGCCGGCGCGCTGTGACTGGATCAAAATCAAAATCAATTTACCCTTCAATTAAGAAAGCGACCCCACATTAACTAGTCTCCCTTTTATTCTGGGTCATAATTGACCATGATTTTCGCACATAAAATATATGTTATACGTTGCAAAAATAATATAATTTGAAAGTACATTCAGATACAAACCAAACGATACAATTTTTGGTGACATGCATTCACATTTTGCTTGTCAAATACAGTACGTGGTCAAACTTTAACCCAAAATACGCAAAACAACAAAAAAATACTTCCAAGACCAGCGCCACTCTTCCGCTCTTCTCCTCTTAAACCACCACCGCTCCTCTCCTGTTCCAATCTAAATGCAGCACCGCTCCTCTCCTCTTCCATTTCAAAACCACCGCCCCTCCTCTCCTGATCCAGTCCAAAACCAGCGTCACTCCTCTCCCGTTCTAATCCAAAACCAGCGCTGCTCCTCTCCTCTTCCATTCAAAAACCACCGCCGGCGAGTGAAGGTTCTGTGGAGAAGTAGATCGATGGAGGAGTACAACCGATACGTGAGGATCACAGACGGCGACCCTGTGAAGCTAGCTAGGATGTTGGAGATACAGTCTTGGTTTGACAACAAGGACCAACTAGCGGTGACGGTGACATCCATGGCCCAATATCTGCAACAGAGCGAAAAGGCGGCGATACTCCCGGAGGGAGTTGCGCCGGAGTACATAGAGCTGCTCCTCTAGGCCATGGAGCAAACAGATTCACCGAATCCAATCGTGAGGGAGCGGTGGTGGGAGTATCGATCCCAGATGGAGCATCCACCAGAGATTAATGGATCGAGCATCTATAGGGTGCCGTTTGTGAGGGTGTCCTGCCAGAGCGAGCCGGTGGAGTCTTCGTCGACCGAACCCAACTGCAAGAGGAGAAAAGTAGTTGGCCCGACGACGCTTCCCCGCCATCGTCTCCCTCGCCGTTCACATCGTCTCACGGGGCGGCTGTCTGCCGCCGAGGAATAGGAGGGGGCTGCCCCCCAGCCCAATAGTCGGGCAGGTTATGAATTGTCAGGAGGAGCTTAGGGTTGTCAGTATTTGCAGGTTGTGAATTGTGTTTTGTGTTGTGTATTTTGAGAGTACTTTCAAATATGAATGTCTTTTGAATTTCAGATTTGCAGTATTGAGCATATGAAGTATTTTATGAATTCTAGAGATCTATTTTTAGCACTTCAAAAAAATGTAGTTTCATAGGAGTATAAAAGTGCAGACAATGTGATTCTCAGAGAAGAAACTGCAAGTTCAGTTTCAGATAGGAACACGGCCTTTTCAAACAGGGTTAACATCATGTTGGAAGTTTTATTCATGGTCGAAAATGGAACTACCAGCCAGTTAACATCATGCTGATCAACATTCATGCATAGCACATCTTCATATGATGCACAGTCAAAATGCCCACACAATGTCGAGTGTGTGAAACACAGAGAAAACGAGGGACGAAGTTTTGGCAAGTGTTGGACGTGGTTTTGGGCTGCCCCGTCTAGGCTTTCATTTTTAACATGCGCAGCCCACGACCTCGGATGGGAGGTCCATAGGCCTATTTGTATTTTCTTAGGGCCGTCATGTATCGACCGGCCTATGGACCTCCCATCCGAGGTTTTATTTTTGGCAGCCCAATTTATGTATTTTTTTGAAGAAAACGCAGAGGTCTGTTCTATTTTTCTATATAAGAATAGGAACGCCAGGTCCAACTTATGTTTCCCTTCTAACTATATTATATATATTTAAATTATTTTATATGTTATTATATATTATTTTTATTGTCATCATATATTTAACAGATACTTACATCTGTAAGAAAACAATATCCCACATCTTATTAACTTATAAAAATAATTTCTTAACAAATAAAATCCTGGATTGTTTTGGCACGAAAATCCTAGTGATTGTGTACAAAAGCTTGGTAAGATTTAAGGACGAATGTAATAATATCACTTATTATTTAAATATATTTATAACAAAATGCTCAGCCCCTTTTTATTTTTTGATAACATTGCTGGCCCAACCCAACATTATAATTAGAATCAGCCCAGCAAAATCGTGTATTTCGAGAAAGTGCAAATGACCTGTAATTTTTTAGGAAATAAAATAAATGGGCCACATGGACGCTACGTATTTGTTCACCCAGCCCAGCTAATGGCTGTAATTCAAAAAAAAGATCAAACTGACTGTAAATTCTACCGCGCAAAAAAAGACTGTAAATTCTGAAAAAATGGGTTGAATATGTGCCACATTTTTGGAGGCTGAAATGTGGGCCAATAGGTCGAAGCCAACGCAAGTCGTTGTCAATTTAGTCAACAAATGATTCTGACATGTTAGCCGTTGGATTTACATCCAACGATCGGCATCCATCTTCAATCTCTCGTCTTCTTCCTCCAGCGCCGCCGGGACCACCTCCCACCTCCTGCTGCTAGCAGCTCTGCTTAGCACGCTTCGCTATGAAGCGCTACTCCACCGTTGGCCAGGCCATCCCTCCACCCCTCCACACCTCATGTTCTTCTCCACCGATTGCCGAACCACACCGCACTAGAACCAGTTAACCCTCGTACACTTCTCCGTCTGCGACTCTACTCCCGCGTCTTCCCATCTCCGGCTCGTTGCTGTCCGGGGCCTCGCCATCGTCCACCACCTTGGATGCGCTTGGCGCGGCGTGGTCAACGTGGTCAACGAATGACACCATCGGAAGTAGAGTGTGCGTGGAGAGGCTGACAGCTGGGTCCACGGCCGCACACAAGGAAATGCCTCCTTATTATGGGCAAAATAATGATTCTTCCACCTGACATCTGGGACCCACCGGAAGGGCCTCTGTATTTCACGAAAATAACGTGCCCCCCGCTGACATGTCGGACCCACCAGCTATCTTCGCACGCAAGGAAGTGCCTCCTTATTACGCACAAAAAATGAATCACTACAAAAAATACACTTCCGTGATGATACGTGTTTGTCACAGTAGGTCGCATTTTTTGTCGTGCATGTACATCCATGACAAATTTATGACAGAATCAAGATAGTCATACCTGTGCTGTCGTAGAAGTGTTCCATGACATTACCAAAATTATCATCACGGAAGTGTCCACTTCCATGACGATAAATCGTGCGTCACAGAAGTGCTTTCGTCAAGGGTGACCGACACATGGCATCCACCGTAACGGAACGCCGTTAAGCTATCGGGTCGGGTTTTGGATCCGATAACCCGTTAAATGCCTCGAACAATGGGGATTTTCCACGTGTAAAATCATCATTGGCTAGAGGAGACACGTGTCAGGTCCGCGTTGGCACATGTGTCACTCATCCAATGGGCGAGACGCGCCTATGATATGTTGACACGTGGACCGGCCCATCAAGTTTAAATGGGCCGGCCCAACTGAAGGCCCACAAGATTTTGCGGACAATAATGGGCTGGCCCAGCTAAAGGCCCACAAGATTTTGCGGGCCATAATAGGCCGGCCCAGGTAAAGGCCCACAAGATTTTTGTGTGCCATAATAGGTCGGCCCAGGTAAAGGCCCACAAGATTCTTGCGGATCATAATGGGCTGGCCCAGCTAAAGGCCCACGAGATTTCGCCGACATTAATGGGCCGACCCAGCTGTAGGCCCACAAGATTTTGAGGACCCTAGTAGGCCGGCCCATTAACTGGCTGCTATGTTTTGGGCCAAATGCCGGCCCATATTTGATCCGGTCCATTAATGGCCTGCCACGCTCTGGGCCTAATAGTGGCCCATATGAGATCCGGCCCGTTAAAAGCCTACCACGTTCTGGGCCAAATTACGGCCCAGATCAGGTCCGGCCCTTTAAGAGGCTTTGGGCTCAATTATGGCCCATATCAGATTCGGCCCGTCAACTTGACACTATGCTTTTGGGCCCACTTGCTAAAGGCCCACTTAGTAATTCGGCCTGATATTAGTTTTGGCCTGTTAAGGGCCCGTTTAACATTTCGGCCCTGTATTAATTTCGGCCTGTTAAAAGCCCGTCATATAGTTGGGCCTAACTACGGCCTGGTTTGCATCCGGCCTGCTCGCAGCCGATATCTGATTGGGCCAAACAAGGACCGAGACAATTTTGGCCTGTTAAAAGCCCATGATTTGATTCGCACAATCATGGGCCGGGGTTCATTTCGGGCTGTTGCCGGCCCGTGAGCTGTTCGGCACATTTCAGGCCCAACCTACATCGTGATTGCATGACGGCCCGATTATGTACCGTAATTTTATGGTTTGGCCGGTTTACTGCGAAGACAGGATATATATACAGTAAAATAACTGCAGCATCGTCAATAAGAAAAAACCTAGACTATACAATAAAGAAATTACGGCATATTACATCCAGTGGGCATCAAAGTTCGCCACTATGATAATAAAGCACAAGCAGACAACAGATTACATACACTGGGCATGAAAGATCGCCACCAGTGCAAATAAACACGCCGACAAAATAATATACAAAACCTACAGCACTTCAATAGAGTTCAAGAAAGGTTAGCCCTGCTGGGGAGCTGCAGCGCAAGCAGCTGAGCAAGATGATGAGACTGCGCTTGTTCAACACTTATATCTTCCTCACTCTGAAAGATAAACAAGCAGACAGATGACAGGTTTTGCACATAAAAGTATCAGTGCTGACAATTCATCACATTTCTTACTGACGAATAAAGTGACACAGTTTAAAATTGCATTAACACAATATGGTATTGTTCAGGTCAAGACATGGCAGGAAATGACATTGTGAAGGAGTTGGCAGCTTCACGACACCACTGGATTACAGATCAAGAACTCATAAGTATCAATGGTTAGTGTGCTGTCAATTTATACCATTTCAGATTGGCAAATAAAGAGACGGTTTAAATAATAGTAGAATGATATGACATTGTTCATAGTTAAGACATTGCAGAATATGACATTGTGCTGTAGTGGGTAGGTTCACCACACCACTGGATTACGGATGAAGAACAGAAGCATACATGCAGTGCAAAAGAAGATCACTTGCTCTGTATAGTTTAATTTACATGGTATGAAGAAGGAACTTGGTTGTACAACTGAAAACTTAAATTGAGAAAGGACAAACTTTTGTTTATGAACTACATAATAAACTTTAAACAAGCAATTTGATGCAAGCACGAAAAATAAACAGCTGTTGCAGTCATGCCTAACCAAATATATACAACAAAGTTTGAAGGCTTGAGATGGACAAACTTACATTATTGGTGAAGACAGGCTTTATAAAGGCCTTGTCCATGCTGATGGGGGTGCAATTCAAGAAGTTTACCACAGAATCTTCTTCAAAAGCATTGCCTTTATTCTACATTTTGTTAAGAGTAAATATAGATGTGATATACGAAAAAATGGAGAATATTTAAGATAAAATGAAGAGTGATGCTACATAACCAAGTAGCTATAAATGTAAGTGCAGCGATAAGGCAAAAGGTACATCCAAGAGCAATGCGCAGCTAAACTTCTTCAGTACCAACCTTATGGTAAGAGTAAATATAGATCTGATGTGTAGAAAATGGAGGGCAAAGGAAAATAAGCTGCAGAGTGATGGTACATGAACAAGTACCTGTCATTATAAGTACACTGATAAAGGACAGCATGTACTTACAAGAACAATGCAGAGCTAAAAAACATTGGCATTGGATATATTCTACACTAATGTAACCATTCATACAGATCAGATAATTTGGAGCGAACAATTGATAAGCAAGCTATCATGCATACTGCTGTCACATAATGAACCAGGTATGTATGCAAGTACAGTGATACAGGACAACAGGTACTAACAAGAGCAAAGCAGCGGACAGCATATTTGCGATATCCTGTCGTTCTTGTCAAACCGGAATTCTTCTTCGAGCAGATTTCCTGCAAAAAAGATCCGTAAGGCACATACGGAAAAGTAGAAGTTCAAATTGTCATGTGATTTCATAGACAGTACCTCATCCTGGGAACGAGACCAGTGCATAACAAGGTTTTTCCATTCAATGTCTTCTAAATTTAGCACAGGACTTCACCGGAAATTCGTTTATAGACTTGCCATCAAAGTGAAGGTGCGGTACTGTTAATATCAGTGTAAATCTCAAAGGCGACACAGCTCCCCGCATTTCCTTGCTAGTCTTATAGGATTCAAGTGGGCAGGCCACTACAAATCCTATTCCTATGTTTGCAAGATCCTACGAATCAAAGAGGCTCAAAGTGCCCATCACAACCGACCGTATAGACCTCTACACTGCAAATGTCCCTGCTCATCTTCAGTACAAGGAACATACTGTACTACTATCATACTCCCTCCGTTCCAAAATATAAGTCTTGGTAGAGATTTCCACTATGGATCACTTACAGATGTATCCAGATACATTTTAGAGTGTAGATTCACTCATTTTGCTCCATATGTAGTCCATGGTGGAATCTATACAAAGACTTGTATTTAGGAACGGAGAGAGTACATATTAAAGAAGAACGGAAGAGGAACATGGTAAAGAAGAGCAAGCAGATTTTGGATAATAAAATGTTGGTTGCGCAGTGCCCACACATGATGAACCAGAGCGCATTAAGAATGCAACTCCCAGCTGTCTCTCGACCATTTCAGGCGGTTGGATGAAGATCCTACGTCTCCTAACCCATCTTCTTCCTCGTCTCTGATTCTTCCCATACAGAACACCGCACGGGCTGCCGGCCGGACCACCGGCCCCCGCCGCCTGTGTTCCTCCGCCACCCCCACCCCCACCCCCGCCCCAACCCCCACCCGCGTTGAGTTTTCTTTGTTCGGCGAGGCCCCACAACCACCCGAGCCCCTTTCGTTCGCACCGGCGAACTCCGGCGAGCTTTGAAAAATCGACTGACCCAATTTTGAAATTTAGTCTACTGTGATTTAACTAGTGTGGAATATAAAAGGGGAAAACCATAAGCATTGGGAGTATAGTGTTGAGCGTGCCATGGCAGATCTGAAGGTGCAAACCGGACAAAGGCAACTTCACAACCAAGACAAGAAATCAAAGTAAAGCAGTGGCGATCTATTTTCTTGCTGCGATAAATAAGTTGTGCAGATACGAAGGAGTACCGCCTCTGGTGCGGCGCCGTGTACGCGTCTGCTGAGAATTTGACGGTGCTGCGGTAGCGATGGCTGTCGGCGGCGTGGAAGCAGATCTAGGAGGGTAGACGGTGGCGGCGTGGCGCGGTGGACGAGACGGTCGTAGGAGCGGCGCCGGCAAGGTGGACGACGGTGGGGATGAAGCGAGAGGATGGGATGCAAGGATCCTGGTCCGAAGCCGTGGATGAGAGAGGTCGATCTCTTGTAATGAACGGCGGCGTTGGGGTATCAGCTCTGGCATGGTGGAGGAGGACGGCGGTGGATGGGGTGGCGGACGGCGGCAGACGGAGGAGGGTGGGGTGGAGAGGGTGTTTTGGCGCCCACGGAGTACGAATGGGGAAATGGGAGGTAGAGAGGAAGGGGGGAACCATGTATTCAGGGGCGCTTTTCTCAAATGCGAGGAAATTTACAAACTTAGCCCCCGTTTCAAATTTCTACTACATCACAGCAACATTAGTCGGTTGGGGATAGGACGGTAATCTCGCATACACCGAATATTTGCCGATGAGAGTTTTTATTGGCGCCCACCGTGTATGAATATGAATCGGGGAGGGAGTCGATTTCGGCCGAGGACACACTGTGTTTTGGCGCCCACCGTGTATGAATCCGGGTGAGAGGCGGTTACGTCATGTTTGGGTGAAATTACAAACCTACCTCTATCGAAACCTATAGAAATCGAGCACATAGGCTTTGCGTGGCAGGGATAGGTAGTAGTGATTTCCATCTCGCAGATTTTGGTTTTGGGCCGTTGCTGCGACTTTCCCTGCTTCGTTCAAATTTTGCAGAGTGCATGTTTACCGTGCCAACTCAATTCGCAGCTCACGTTTACCGTATCATCATCTCTCTTTTCTCCAGCTCACCCGCACTCTCACTTCATGTTTCTCCTATCCTCGCAAACATGGTCTCTCGACGTCTCCCTTGAGAAGTGTCACACTCTCCCTATCATTATACATTACACGGTTTTCATTATCTCTCACGTCTCTACTGTTCTCTGGTATCACTCGGTACCTAAGCTTTCTTTTTCACCGCCACACACACAGTCTCCACTCGTCTTTCACTTTGTCTTTCTCTCTATGGGATTCTCTCATACACCCTATATGTCTCTACATACGACTCATACCACTAAAATTACTCTCTCTCTCTCATGTAGACACAACATTTGTTGCGGTCTCCTTTTCGTCTCCATCCGAGACTGACATTATTCATTTGTTTACCGATCAGACAACCCCGACTACTTTCTCCTCTCTCTCTCTCACAGACACACACACACACACACAACTCCTGCTTCCACTCCCCTTCCCGACTACCGTCTCTCTCTCACACACACAAAACTCTCGCTTTCGCACCCCGACTCGTATTTCTCTCACAAACATTTATCGACTAGCTAGCCTCTAGATAGGTTTATACACCCGCACACTCGTGCTTCCACCATCGCATACATGTCTCTCTCCCGCTCCTTGTATCTATGTAGATTTTTCTTCTCTTCTTGAGACACGCCCTCTCGATCGTGCACACACACATTATCGCCTCATTTTAAGCTGATAACTATCGCACACACACTCCTTGTGTCTTTGTCACACATGCACTCCGTCCTCCTCCACTCTCCCTCTCTCTCACACACACATGGGCTTTTTGCAACAACTAGCAAGATGCCCATGCGTTGCACGGAACATCAAGATGCATTTGTATGAGTAGTTTATCTTGTGGGGGAAAAGGATGGCAGACACACGATCATCACCGACAACGAGGGAAGGCCTTATTTGCAAATGTGGAGAGGGGTGTGGGTATCTTTTCGCAAAATTGCCATAATTTCCTTCCTATCCGTCAGATATAGATCGGACGGCCTATATTGCAGGATGGCAGACACACGATCATCACCGACAATGCTTTTTATAAGAGTAGGGATAAAAAATAGAGTTGGTGATGATGGTGGGCCTGCCATCCTGCAATGTAGGTCGTCCGATTTATATCTGACGGATAGGAAGGAAAATATGGCAATTTACCCGCACTCTTCACCACATTTGCAGATAAGGCCTTCCCTCGTTCATCCTTTTCTCCCACGAGATCTTGATGTTTCGTGCAACGCACGGGCATCTTGCTAGTAAGAGTAGAAATTAGATATATACCACTTCTCGAATCTTGAAACCAACAACATTCCTACCTTATCTCATCAAAACCGCCAAAGGAATATATTTTGAGTGAAACATAACATATTTTTAGTGATATACGTATTTCAAAACTAGAACTTTTTTCTATCAAATCGGTGAATATGTATTAATCTACTTTGATCATGTGGCAACGCATTGGCACATTGCTAGTAGTTATTATAATTTTTTGGACACCAGACAAACGACGGAGTACATATACGAAGAGAAGAGGCGCACGCACGCAGTCGGCCTTTCGCTGTCTCGCACACATGAGTGTTACATAAAGGCGACGTTAACAAATAAACCCTAAAACCCTAGGTGCACGATTTCTGCATTCGCGGGTACCGGGTACGTGGTGGAGCGCCTTTGTAGGAATAGTCAGCTCGCGTGATAATTTGATCCGTAGGAGTTGATGGTCGGGACCACAGGTGAACGACTTGGAGCGCGGTGGCTCGCTAGTTGCCACAGATCGAGTAGCCACGTTTAAAATATCGTTTTTTTAGCGGGGTTAAGAGTTCCGATTTTCAATGGCGCATTATAAGTAGTAAGTAGTTTTTAGAACGATTGGTATGGAGCGAAAATGGAATTCATAGTACTACGTACCTCCTTGGCGTATGGTTGTATGGTTTTTTTTGCGATGGAGGTTGTATGGGTTTATGTTGCGAGATGTTGAACCTGGTAGTTCTAGGGCAAATACTATGGTTTAGATTTAGATGCTGGTTTTCAGTAATGAAAATCGGAAGGGGAAACCCTTCTTTGATTAAAAAAACTACTACCTCCATTCTGGTTTACTAGTCCCCATCGTACTTTGGGTCAAAGTTTGTCCACAAATTTTACTTGTAAAATGTGAATGGAAAACGAGATTTTGTTATACCCAAACAAAAAAGGACTGGAGGGAGTGATTGCTCTGACACGGACGCGACCTCTCATAGCGCAGGCATTGAACCGGCGCGCCGGCCAAGAGGGCCGCACTCGCCGCAGGCCCGGCTGAGCACGCCTCCTCGCCGTGTGCAACCAGCTTAAGACTGCCCCGCCCGCCTTCATTGAATCCGCGCGTGTGCCGGCAACACATCCTTCCGGGAGCTGGCAGGCATTTTAGAACACAAAAAATGACTAAAATATAATTAATTTACGCATGGTCTTGACTTGTTGTGCTCGCACTGGTAGCAGGAACTAGTAGAGGATTTTCTTTATTTATAACTCTCCTGACATTTTTTTGGCTTTGAAGTGAATCATGGTTGTGGACATTATGTATGAATGTGCAGATATCTGTGAACATGAGTTTGATGTGGAAGTTGAACTTGGAATGTCGGGCTTGCGCGTGAACTATACCATGTCCAATGCTTCGTCTGTTATTGTTTGGAAAGTAATTGTTGTTATTACATGACCCGAAAAAAAACATTTTGTGCCACATCAGTAGATGCACGGACATCACAACAGGCATGCTGACTGGATAAACATTTGAACCTAGCTATTATGAAGGAAATTTTGTATTGACAACAGTTTTAGATAGCAGGAGACGCCTAGCCTGCTCTGCCTCTGCTAGCTTATTTCTGGCTTCTTCCATATCTTCTTTGGCTTGGGTGAAGAGAGCATCTGATTGCTCTTTTCGCTTCTTCAGGAACTCAGTTACATTCTCAAGGGCTGCTGCACGCTTTCTTTCAGCCTTTACTAATGCCACGAGGACACGAACAACTGAGGACTCCACCTGGCTTGTGTGTAATCCAGCATCATCTAGGAATTTGCACCTTGTGTCTAATCCAGCATCATTAGGGAACTGGCACCTTGTGTGTAATCCAGCCTCATTTTGGAAACATGATCTCGAGGTTGACCATACTTCCATCCTCGCAGGAACTGCATCCTGACATGAAGTTACTTCTTTTTTAGATCAATACTCAGAGCAACCTAGATCCATTTAGTAGAAGCCAGATAAACAGAACTCGGAGAAGTGAATTCAAAAGGAAAATAAAAAATAAAAACAGACTACAAGGTGAGAACACCCACTTCCTACATCAAGCTAAAAACGAAAGCATTAGGACGATTAAGACTCTTCTTATTACACATCGAAGAACACCACGCTTAAGAGAAACAGAAACTACAACATATACACATCGAAGAACACGAGGCCACATGAAAGTAATTGAAAGGGTGTTACTTACCAAAGCTTGTTTTACAGGTTCGGTGCAGCTCCTCTGTCACGACCGGAATTTTGGGGATAATAAATTCCCAGAAAACGGTCTTTGTGCTCACCAGCCCCAGGATTACTGTTAGCTGATGAGGCACCAACTTGATACAAGAATTCCAAGCAAGGTACAAAAATATGTAGTACAAGACCATTGTGGCCTAGGAGTACAACATTTGGTTTCTAATGGTTGAGGGCGGAAGCGGTTGGATACATCTGCGTCTATGGGACTCCATTTCCCACAAGAACAGCTGACCAGGATAACTCCTATCTTCGCACGGCTGCTATCGTCAACACGTAGGTTCCGAGACTGTCACCGCGATGCTTATCTCCATGCGCGAAAATCTGGCCAAGACAATAGCCAGGGACAAGCCAGTGAGTACGTTTGAATGTACTCGCAAACATTAAGAACATGGGCATAATATAATAGGAGATAATCATACTCCGAAACATTTATGATGATAAGTCTGCCATGAAGTAAACAGAAATATGGGGATGCACACGTGCAGAGAAAAAATGTGGACGTGCAATACGGAAGTAAAAGAAATGCACTGAGCGAGGGTCTGGATGACTCCTCGAGCGGAAACTGCAAGAATAATAATGCCGGTGCCAAACGAGGGTCTGAATGACTCCTCGAGAGGAAAATGCAAGAATATTAATGCCGCAGTCGGGCGTCGGGGCGACACCACATAAAGGGCTTATAACAGAAAAAGAAAAACAGTGCGTGCCACAGTCGGACGTCTGAGCGACATCACATAAAGGGCTTATAAAAGAATAAATAAACCGCAAGCATGCCGCAGTCGGGCGTCTGAGTGACACCACAGAAAGGGCTTATAACCGAATAATTACAGTGAATATCCAGGAGGTAGAACCATCCCAGGGATACTCAATAAAATACATAATGTAAATGGTTAGTCCATAATAATAACAAAATTAAAACATGATCCTCAGATGTCACAGGTCATAAACAAAAATTTAGTCTAGCCGTTTCTCCATCCGAAGACCGTCGCTGAGTCCCAACTAAGTCGTTCTCCATCCGAATACCGTTACTAGATTCAACTCAGACTGTGGTCCTTATGAACATGGCTATCCAAAAAGATATATCCTCTACAGAGGGAGTACTATTTTCCCACGAGTAACGGATTTACTTAGTCCATCGGGACTAATTCCGCCTACGGCCTTTTAATTGAAAACACGGCTGACCTGCACACACCAGCTTAACTCACCGATGTCTGGAATCACCCACGACACCTGCCAAGCAAAACTCCAAGAGGGGAGGCTACAACCTCGACGAAGCATGGGATCACAAATTTATAACGCGCGCACACTAGGGGAGCTACCCCCCTCGGCTCCAACCGGAAACACCCATGCCCCTGGACCAGGTGGCATGCCTACCGGAGACCTCCGGTATCTTCCACCATGGCCTCTCTATACGGTGTGTGCTTTGGTAAGGGGTTGACAACTTACTGAACCATACCCTGTCTGCGACAGGGACAAGTGGTGGTACCAACAAATAGGGGAGCTGCTGACCAAGACTCGACCTACGACCGACTCAGGTGGTCCAAGTATCCTCCAACAATTATTACCATTAGAGGAATAAATCACCACTCATCAAGCCTCACCCTGCCATACCGGACATACTCGTCTCGACGAGGGACTAGGGACAAGCTCGTGTCTACCCAAGACCACGACTTTCCCGATTTCCTTCCGGTATGCATGAGGAGCTCACAAGGATGATCCAAAACACTAGCGAATCCATTGCTGACCACAAAACATCTCCAAAGTGCACTCATGCACGAGACTTTATCGTTACATAAAGATAACGCATACTCCAAGTCAAATGGTGTTGTAATCGTATCAGAACACCACAACCAAATATTATGCCAGAGTCCAGAAATGCTTGCCTTCAAGAGTATGCAAAGGATGCACTTTTTGGAAGCTTTCCCTTTTCTCCAAAAATCCTATTTTGAGAAATATCCAAATAACAAATATTTCAAACACAGTACAAAAAGTTGTCTCAAATATTTTTGAAATAAATCTTAAAATAAACTAGATGAAATTTGAGAGAGGTAGGAAAAAGAATCAACTCATTTGGAGTTTTATTTTAAAAGTTATAGCTGGTCAAAGTCTGGTCAAATCTCTGTTTTAATAAAATCAGAAAAAGGAAAACGCTTCGGTGGAGAATACGCTTTCGAAGCAGAGAAGACGTACTCGGGAGTCTGTGCTTTCACTTAAACAGAGAGAACGGCCGCGCGGGTCACTGACAGTGCGTCCAGAGGGCCCACTGGTCAGGTTTGACCGTTCTTCCCCCTCCCTCCTCTTCTCTGCCCGACGGGAGCGGAACTCCGGCGATCGCCGGCGACGAACGGCGGCTCCTCGAGGGCATCTGAGGGTAGGGATGGGTCGGCCAGACCGAGGCAGTCCTCTCGGTGGGCGCTAGGCAGGTGGGGTCGGAGGAAGTCACCGGCGGCAACCTTCGCGGCAGACGGAGGTTCGGGAGCAAAGTGAGTTTTGGGGTCCGGTGATCTCCGATCGAAGCTGAGACGCTGGGTAGCTCCGCAAGGACCGGGGAAAACTACTGGTGGCGTTGGTTGGGCGAAAGGGTGGCTGGCTGCGACGTATCGCACTGGAACTTGGCGGCGGCCGAACTGGCTGGAGTTGGGGAAGATGGTCACTACGGGTCGATCCACTGCTTGGGGAGCGCTAGGAGGGAAGACTGAGGTTGCCTGAGGCCTTGCACGAGCTCGGGGACCCTTTAAATAGGCGCTCGGGGCCGGGCCGTGGCGTCTGAAGATAAGATCGCCGGCGACAGCCGTGCTGTAGCCGCAGGGCGACATGGCGGCGACGAGCGCGTGTCGACGAGCTTCGGGATAAGATCGAGCTATTCACAGCTGCAGCTGGCGCGCTGGTGTGGTTTCGGCGGTGCCGAACATGGCAGAGGCCGCTGCCGACGCCGGCGTGCCGCCAAGGGTGCTGCCAGCAGCGCTGCAGGGCGCCAGGGATGGCGTGGAGAGGGAGCGAGTTAGTGCGCGGTTCAGCGATGGAGCAGGGGCCAGGGTCGGGTCGCGTCGAGTGCGGCAGTGCAGCGCGGCGGCTCAGTGCGCGCGCGTGCAAAACGTGCTCTCTGGGCGTGCCTAGAGCACGCACGGCACCTGCTCGACGAAAAGCCAGGGCTGTCTAGAGCGCGAGGGTGGGGCTGGCAATTAACAGGACTAGGGTAGAGGCAACTAGGAGTTCAGTGGACAAGGTTGCTGGGTCATTGGAGCAAGTTCACAGTGCAAACTAGAAATCATGCCCCAAGCTGACCGTGCACACCAAGTGCTCGACAGAATGCCAAATGCACTTAGGCAACTCTTGGAGTGTCCAAAATCTCCAGCTCAGGGTCTCTTTAGATGCAGAAGATGATGGTAAGATTACTTGTGCAAAACCAGAAACTTGTTAGTGCAAATTTTGCAAAACCACAGTTCTGGACAGAAAGAAAAAGGGTTTGTTGCATGCACTTCAAAACCTCCAATGAGTTCACTCTTCTGTACCTAAGGGTTTTGAAGGGAGGGCTACAAGTAGGAAAAAGCTCAGGGTCACTAGAGAAAAATAAAATAAGGTTGCAGTACAAATCACCAAATTGGACCAGAATGCAAAAGAGGGTGATTCACTCAAATTTTCCAAAGAACATCACTGGGTTTTTGCATAGAGTTGAATTGTATGTATCCACTGACATCTCCAAACACTTGGAAGAATTTTTAAAGAAATATTTAAATGGGTTGCAGTGCAAAAGTGCCTACTGGACCAGATTGGAAAAGTTGGTGTAGAGCTCAAAATCTCCAATGGCCAAAAGGTATTTTTGCATAAAAGTGATGTGGGAACATCACATGACATCCCCAAATTTTGGTGGAAATTTTAAATGCATTTGTCAAATGGTTGCAGTGTAAAACAGGCTCCAAATCCAAAAGAAATCATTTTTAAAAGAATAAGGTTCTGAGAAAACAATTCTTGCAAAAGTTAAATCCACCGATAAAGAATTGTTTTATCATAGAGAGTATTCAAGTCCAACAATACCTTTTGGAAGTTTTCCACTTGAAGTAAAAATCCACAAAATAAAAGGGTAAATCCTGACAAAATGGAAAAAGTTTTATGTCCTGGCAACATTTTAATAAATAAAACAAGGCCAAAATTTTTGGGTGTCACAACACTACCCCCCTTAAGAAAAATCTCGTCCTCGAGATTTGTTAAAAACTGCTTTGAACAAACACCTGTTTTTATCAAAGAAATCCTTCAATTGCACAAAAACAAAACGGCTACAGTGAGAGGGCAATAAGTGGTGTAAAACCACAGTGTGGTACACTGGCATGGCGTGGAAAAAGATCAAAGGTTAGGGAAAACGAGATATTTCTACGCAGATACAGTAATTTAGAATAAATTCTAAATTACTAAAATACGCTAGTCGCACCCGAGAGCACAGTGCTCTCTTTGGCTGACAGGTGGACCCAGGGCCCACTGTCGGACTCTTCTCCTACCTCTGGCTTTCTCTTCTCTCTCGCGCGCTCTCCCGCGCTTCCTCCACCGGCGATGCCTAGCTCGTAGGGCATCGAGGCCGTACCGTGGTAGTGCACGGCGTGCTAGCTGCCGGTGCAGCGTGCACTCACCTCGCGGGCCAGTGCGTTGTCGGCATTGCTCGCGGACTCGCCTCCGAACACCGGCGGTCGAGCAACGAGTGGCGCTGGTGGACCTCGCCCACCGTACACCGATCTTGGGCTATAAAATGATCGCGGTGTTCCTCCCTTCTTTCTCACACCTGGCCTCGTTCCTACTCCTCCTTCCTTCTCCTCCATTGCTGCCAGCAGGAGCTCGAGCCGAGGTTCTAATGGCGGAGGCGATGCCGGACTGGTATGTGGTCCTGGTGTGTGGAGGTTTGGCGGTGCTGCTGGGGTCCTTCGTGCTCCTGTGCGCGATGATCCTGGATGATCGTCGTGATGCTGCCGCTCGAGTACTAGCTCTTCGCGGCGGCGGCGATCACGTGGATTAGGTGCGGCCTCGAGTGTGGTTAGTTAGGTGCAAAAATGTGCTCAAGGATTTGTAATAGTACTCGAGGTCGAGTGGTTGTAGCTGTGGGTCTACCGTTACGGTGCTGCGCGAATAAAAATCTATGTCGTGAAAATATATACGTAGCAGCGACTCGGGGAAAGAAATCCCCTCAAAAATATGTTGCGAGAGAAAAGACAATTACAACAAAACTAACAGTAGTGAAACTGCTCATATAACAGGAACTAAAGAAAATCGGATCCGTTGCACAAAATTTACGAACATGCTGCAACACATAAATACAAGTACTGGGATAATAAATATAGCAGAGACGTTCACAAGGAAAAAGGCAAAAAGACAGGGTCCTGAGAAAACGCCTCTGGCACCGGGGCACACTCTTCTTCTATCGGGGGAAGCGGGTTGACCAGTCGATGAATGCGCCTCTCCTGGTCAGGCCTCAGTGGTCTGCCAATAGCGATCCGAGGATTTAAATCCGCGAGGCTCTGGAGATAACCCATTACTCGCTGAGTCAAACGCTCCTGGGCGAGAACGTACTGGGCAAGGTTGGCCAGTACTGGATCTCTCTCAATGCGCCCACCGGGAAAAGATGCAACTTCTCCGGGTGCTGCGCGACTCAGAAAATAATAGTATCCTCGCTCGCTGGCATAGGGCACTGCGAATCGAAGACGAGTGAGCGCCTCGTACGCAGCAGCTTCTATAGCCATATGCGGAGTCGGCATGGATTTTCCCACGAAGGAGACTTCCGTTGGGTCTTGGTTTGGGTAGGCGGGAGGGATGTGCACCACTGCCCAATATTTCGAGGTGGAAGGTGTGATCCTCGATTTGAGCAACTCGTACTGGGGTGTGTGGGTGGCACTCATAGTACTGCAGGTAAAGTCCCACAATAATTTAACAAAACTGCCCGGGGTTGCGTCTGGGGTTCTCAGATAAATACTGGGGGTCGACATGGCAAGGAATGGCTGTGAGTGCTGCGCACAAAGGTGAGGGGTGCTCGGCAAGGTCGCGAGGTGGCCTTTAAATAGCACCGGGGCTGGAATAAATCACTGGGGAAAAGGTGACTGGTTGTCGATCCTGTGCTCGGGCCAAAAGCCACAGATATACATATCACATAAATGTGACGCATTACTGTGGGTGCTGTCGGGATTGGTCTAGGTAGCTGCGCCCGAAGTTTAAAATGCAACTGTACGCTAACGTACACATGCATAGTTACTACTCCAAAAATAGGAGCGTTCAAGCAGACAGCATGCAATAAAAGCGATACAAGACCACACCATTACAAAGCGTGGGAAAACTAAGGCTCGGTACAACTCGAGCGACTTAGTCCACTTCGTTAATGTCTAAGTGGGCTGGCCTGGCGGATGCCGAGGTTTCTCCACGGGTTTCGCCGTTGGGATTTGCTGGTTGAGGCTGAGGGGCTGCAGGGTCGGGGTAGTGGTGATGACCATCGCGGGGGTTGTTGGCCACAATCCCGTTGGAATGGGTTCCCAAAAGGCGACGAAGCGCTTCTGGGGTCACCAAGGCACTCTGGTTGATGGCTGGCGCAGACCTCAAGGGATCGATCGGGTGCCCGAACAGCACGACTGGGTTGTCGGTGTCGGGCTCCGCTTCTCTTCTCGCCGGGGCTCGGCGAACCAGTTCTCCATGAGTTGCGATCAGATCAAGGGTGACCTGATCGAACAGTTGCTCTAGTGTGCTTACATAGCGCACCAGATGCAACAGTGCAGGATCGGTCTCGTGGTCTCCGTTGGCAACCTGGGGCGGCTACCATACCCGTCACGACTGGGGTAGTAGTAGAACGAGCGACAGTTAACTCTGGGCGACAAGTGCCGGAGTTGAACTATAGCTTCTCGGGCTGCCAGTTGGATGGCTTGTGGCTCAAAGGAAGTTGTCCTTCCAGTGAACCTGTAGGGGCGTTCTGGCGACAGACCCCTACCGTAGATGTGCACAGTGGCCCTGTACTGACGGCTCTCACTGTACATGGGTCCCTGGTACACAACATACTCAGGAGGCTCTTCTAACGCATAGGCACGGCGGGTGAGGTTTGCGAGCACGGTCACAAAACCTCCCAGGTTGGTCGCTGTGGTCTCATTGTGAACAATGGGACCAGGCATCGTGGCTTGGTTTGGGGAAAGAGGCTGTGCTGTGCTATGGCTAGCGTGCCCTTTTTATAGGAAAAGGGGACGGAGTCTTCCTCCGCACGCTTGCGATAGAGACGGGTTGGGTGTCGGTCACTGGCGCGTGATCGACGGGATAGGCTGATAGGTTGGGCACCGTCCGCCGAAAGGCGCCGGGTCACTGTGGAGCTATCTTACGCGGGAAGCTTGACCGGGGTTAGGCTAAGGTCTGGTGGTTTGGTTAACCTAGGTTTATTGACCTGGCTAAGATAGGATTAGCCAATGGTCAGCCTGGCTCTGATACCAAGTCTGTCATGACCGGAATTTTGGGGATAATAAATTCCCAGAAAACGGTCTTTGTGCTCACCAGCCCCAGGATTACTGTTAGCTGATAAGGCACCAACTTGATACAAGAATTCCAAGCAAGGTACAAAAATATGTAGCACAAGACCATTGTGGCCTAGGAGTACAACATTTGGTTTCTAATGGTTGAGGGCGGAAGCGGTTGGATACATCTGCGTCTATGGGACTCCATTTCCCACAAGAACAGCTGACCAGGATAACTCCTATCTTCGCACGGCTGCTATCGTCAACACGTAGGTTCCGAGGCTGTCACCGTGATGCTTATCTCCATGCGCGAAAATCTGGCCAAGACAATAGCCAGGGACAAGCCAGTGAGTACGATTGAATGTACTCGCAAACATTAAGAACATGGGCATAATATAACAGGAGATAATCATACTCCGAAACATTTATGATGATAAGTCTGCCATGAAGTAAACAGAAATATGGGGATGCACAAGTGCAGAGAAAAAATGTGGACGTGCAATACGGAAGTAAAAGAAATGCACTGAGCGAGGGTCTGGATGACTCCTCGAGCGGAAACTGCAAGAATAATAATGCCGGTGCCAAACGAGGGTCTGAATGACTCCTCGAGAGGAAAATGCAAGAATATTAATGCCGCAGTCGGGCGTCGGGGCGACACCACATAAAGGGCTTATAACAGAAAAAGAAAAACAGTGCGTGCCACAGTCGGACGTCTGAGCGACATCACATAAAGGGCTTATAAAAGAATAAATAAACCGCAAGCATGCCGCAGTCGGGCGTCTGAGTGACACCACAGAAAGGGCTTATAACCGAATAATTACAGTGAATATCCAGGAGGTAAAACCATCCCAGGGATACTCAATAAAATACATAATGTAAATGGTTAGTCCATAATAATAACAAAATTAAAACATGATCCTCAGATGTCACAGGTCATAAACAAAAATCTAGTCTAGCCGTTTCTCCATCCGAAGACCGTCGCTGAGTCCCAGCTAAGTCGTTCTCCATCCGAATACCGTTACTAGATTCAACTCAGATTGTGGTCCTTACTTATGAACATGGCTATCCAACAGGATATATCCTCTGCAGAGGGAGTACTATTTTCCCATGAGTAACGGATTTACTTAGTCCATCGGGACTAATTCCACCTACGGCCTTTTAATTGAAAACACGCCTGACCTGCACACACCAGCTTAACTCACCGATGTCTGGAATCACCCACGACACCTGCCAAGCAAAACTCCAAGAGGGGAGGCTACAACCTCGACGAAGCATGGGATCACAAATTTATAACGCGCGCACACTAGGGGAGCTACCCCCTCGGCTCCAACCGGAAACACTCATGCCCCCGGACCAGGTGGCATGCCTACCGGAGACCTCCGGTATCTTCCACCATGGCCTCTCTATACGGTGTGTGCTTTGGTAAGGGGTTGACAACTTACTGAACCATACCCTGTCTGCGACAGGGACAAGTGGTGGTACCAACAAATAGGGGAGCTGCTGACCAAGACTCGACCTACGACCGACTCAGGTGGTCCAAGTATCCTCCAACAATTATTACCATTAGAGGAATAAATCACCACTCATCAAGCCTCACCCTGCCATACCGGACATACTCGTCTCGACGAGGGACTAGGGACAAGCTCGTGTCTACCCAAGACCACGACTTTCCCGATTTCCTTCCGGTATGCATGAGGAGCTCACAAGGATGATCCAAAACACTAGCGAATCCATTGCTGACCACAAAACATCTCCAAAGTGCACTCATGCACGAGATTTTATCGTTACATAAAGATAACGCATACTCCAAGTCAAATGGTGTTGTAATCGTATCAGAACACCACAACCAAATATTATGCCAGAGTCCAGAAATGCTTGCCTTCAAGAGTATGCAAAGGATGCACTTTTTGGAAGCTTTCCCTTTTCTCCAAAAATCCTATTTTGAGAAATATCCAAATAACAAATATTTCAAACACAGTACAAAAAGTTGTCTCAAATATTTTTGAAATAAATCTTAAAATAAACTAGATGAAATTTGAGAGAGGTAGGAAAAAGAATCAACTCATTTGGAGTTTTATTTTAAAAGTTATAGCTGGTCAAAGTCTGGTCAAATCTTTGTTTTAATAAAATCAGAAAAAGGAAAACGCTTCGGTGGAGAATACGCTTTCGAAGCAGAGAAGACGTACTCGGGAGTCTGCGCTTTCTCTTAAACAGAGAGAACGGCCGCGCGGGTCACTGACAGTGGGTCCAGAGGGCCCACTGGTCAGGTTTGACCGTTCTTCCCCCTCCCTCCTCTTCTCTGCCCGACGGGAGCGGAACTCCGGCGATCGTCGGTGACGAACGGCGGCTCCTCGAGGGCATCTGAGGGTAGGGATGGGTCGGCCAGACCGAGGCGGTCCTCTCGGTGGGCGCTAGGCAGGTGGGGACGGAGGAAGTCACCGGCGGCGAGCTTCGCGGCGGACGGAGGTTCAGGAGCAAAGTGAGTTTTGGGGTCCGGTGATCTCTGATCGAAGCTGAGACACTGGGTAGCTCCGCAAGGACCGGGGAAA
Organism: Aegilops tauschii subsp. strangulata; assembly: GCF_002575655.3. Taxonomy (NCBI): domain Eukaryota; kingdom Viridiplantae; phylum Streptophyta; class Magnoliopsida; order Poales; family Poaceae; genus Aegilops; species Aegilops tauschii. Next base: position 434,113,012 of record NC_053035.3, read on the forward strand.
ACTACTGGTGGCGTTGGTTGGGCGAAAGGGTGGCTGGCTACAACGTATCGCACCGGAACTTGGCGGCGGCCGAACTGGCCGGAGTTGGGGAAGATGGTCACTACGGGTCGATCCACTGCTTGGGGAGCGCTAGGAGGGAAGTCTGAGGTTGCCTAAGGCCTTGCACGAGCTCGGGGACCCTTTAAATAGGCGCTCGGGGCCGGGCCGCGGCGGCTGAAGATAAGATCGCCGGCGACAGCCGTGTTGTAGCCGCAGGCCAACGTGGCGGCGACGAGCGTGTGCCGACGAGCTTAGGGATAAGATCGAGCTATTCACAGGGGCAGCTGGCGCGCTGGTGTGGTTTGGGCGGTGCCGAACATGGCAGAGGCCGCTGCCGACGCCGGCGTGCCGCCAAGGGTGCTGCCAGCGGCGCTGCAGGGCGCCAGTGATGGCGTGGAGAGGGAGCGAGTTAGTGCGCGGTTCAGCGGTGGAGCAGGGGCCAGGGTCGGGTCGCGTCGAGTGCGGCAGTGCGGCGCGGTGGCTCAGTGCACGCGCGTGCAAAACGTGCGCTCTGGGCGCGCCCAGAGCACGCACGGCACCTGCTCGACGAAAAGCCAGGGCTGTCTAGAGCGCGAGGGTGGGGCTGGCAATTAACAGGACTAGGGTAGAGGCAACTAGGAGTTCAGTGGACAAGGTTGCTGGGTCATTGGAGCAAGTTCACAGTGCAAACTAGAAATCATGCCCCAAGCTGACCGTGCACACCAAGTGCTCGACAGAATGCCAAATGCACTTAGGCAACTCTTGGAGTGTCCAAAATCTCTAGCTCAGGGTCTCTTTAGATGCAGAAGATGATGGTAAGATTACTTGTGCAAAACCAGAAACTTGTTAGTGCAAGTTTTGCAAAACCACAGTTCTGGACAGAAAGAAAAAGGGTTTGTTGCATGCACTTCAAAACCTCCAATGAGTCCACTCTTCTGTACTTAAGGGTTTTGAAGGGAGGGCTACAAGTAGGAAAAAGCTCAGGGTCACTAGAGAAAAATAAAATAAGGTTGCAGTACAAATCACCAAATTGGACCAGAATGCAAAAGAGGGTGATTCACTCAAATTTTTCAAAGAACATCACTGGGTTTTTGCATAGAGTTGAATTGTATGTATCCACTGACATCTCCAAACACTTGGAAGAATTTTTAAAGAAATATTTAAATGGGTTGCAGTGCAAAAGTGCCTACTAGACCAGGTTGGAAAAGTTGGTGTAGAGCTCAAAATCTCCAATGGCCAAAAGGTATTTTTGCATAAAAGTGATGTGGGAACATCACATGACATCCCCAAATTTTGGTGGAAATTTTAAATGCATTTGTCAAATGGTTGCAGTGTAAAACAGGCTCCAAATCCAAAAGAAGTCATTTTTAAAAGAATAAGGCTCTGAGAAAACAATTCTTGCAAAAGTTAAATCCACTGATAAAGAATTGTTTTATCATAGAGAGTATTCAAGTCCAACAATACCTTTTGGAAGTTTTCCACTTGAAGTAAAAATCCACAAAACAAAAGGGTAAATCCTGACAAAATGGAAAAAGTTTTATTTCCTGGGAACATTTTAATAGATAAAACAAGGCCAAAATTTTTGGGTGTCACATCCTCTTTAAATTGCCATGCTCCTTGAAGATGTCCCGAATATCCCGTGTTTGGTCTTCATTGCTCCTCTGCATGTTCGCACTCGTGGTTTTAAAATCTCAACATGGCAAGAAAAATATACTACTAGTAATACTCGCGCATCTTGTGGGCAACATTAAAGCACTCGTTTGCCATGTTAGAGCATCTCCAACAGAATCGCAACACGCGACGCTTTAAAAAAGCGTTTACAGTGCTGAGATCAAGAAGTAGATACTAGAGAATAGAGGATGGTTCTCAGCATAGATAGATAAAAAAAGATAATTCAACTACTCCTCGTCGTCCGACTCCTCCTCGGTGATGTCCTCCTCCCACCTCTGACTATAGGCGTGAAGATACCGATCGTCGTCGGATTCCCAGGGCGACGCTGCTCCTAGCCTCATGTTGAATTGAGCGTCCGCTTTTAGCCTACGCTTGTCCTCGCGATAGGCGGCTCGCTCCGCCCTCCTCTTATCCCTCTCCGCCCTCCTTTGCGCGTAGAACTCGCCCTCGTTGATGATGTCCTGCGGGAAGTGTTGGCGCCACAGCGCCATGGCTTCCTCGTCCATCTCGGCGATGCCGAGACGGTGCTCCCGCCTCCGGTTGTCGCGACGATCCTCGTCGGTGCTAAGCCGTGGCAGAGGCCCGAGCTCCTGCGCCCGCTCCCGCGTCGGCACTTTGGGGAAGTTCAATGTTCTATGAGGCCACCGGAGGGGCCACACCTCCGCGTCGTACGCACGGGCGGCCTTGTTGGCGGTGTCGAAATTGCCGAGGCCGAGGCGCATCCCACGGAACCGGATCTCGGCGGAGAAGCCGCCGGAGGGGCGCGCACGGACGCCGCGGTATCCCCAAGTTTCCCTGCGACGCGGCGGCATGGTGGCGCGGCGGCGGCGAGGCGAAAAAGAGCGGGGAGAGAGCGGTGGCGAGGCACAGAGTGGGGAGAGAGCGGTGGCAAGGCACAAAGCGGTGGGAGGGCGTTGGATTTTATAAAGCGCGCCGGACGCCGCGCGCCAAAACTAGCGCACACCCGGCCGCTTTTTCCCGCGCGCGCGCGATCCTTTCTCGACGTCTCTGCTATCTCTACTCTCTTCTCTACTGTTATATTTATTATATTTAATAATTAATATTTATCTCTACTTCCTTTACTGTCTACTTTTTTTTCTCTATACTTTTTTTTCTTGCAATATAGGCCATCCGATTTATATCTGACAAATAGGAAGGAAACAAATGGGAATTTTGCAAAAAGATACACATACCCCTCTCCAGATTTGCAAATAAGGCCTTCCCTCGTTCATCCTTTTCTCCCACAAGATAAACTACTCATACAAATGCATCTTGATGCGTGCAACTCATGGGCATCTTGCTAGTTCTAAAAACCTTTCCATCATTTGCCACACTACTGGTTGCAGATGAAAAACCTACCCAAGCACAGCGCGATACAGGAGCGACGCACAATTACAAGCTGATATTCTGTTGGACAATGGAGGCTATAACCAATTACTTTTATGGGAACAATAGCACCCAGGAAATTTGAAGGGTAGGTATGAAAAAAATTGGAACTGCACATGTACTGCTAAGTGATTCAATACACACATTACCAATCGAGGAGGAGAACGATGGTCGCGGCGGCCTCTGTGAGTCATGGTCGGCAACGGGAGTCAGTTCATTGTCCACGACGGTGGTACTTCTGCGCTTGGCGTCGGTTTCCAGCAAGCAGATCTGAGACCGTGGAAGACGATGCTGGGGAAGAGGCTCCGTGTACGACGACGACGGTGGACCGGCTCCAGTGCGGTGTACGAGGTCGTCGATGAGGCAGATGCGCTGCGGTGGACGAGTGCGCCGATGTAAAGGGGAGGAGCACGAAGGCTGCGGTGCGTGGAGAAGTCTATTTTGCGATGGGGATAGAAAATGGGGAGTATTCAGGTGTACTACTCTGGGTGCCGGGGTGGGGTTGGCTGGGTAGGGTGAACTTGAAGTTACGAAAACAGCCCCCTACCAAGCGTCATCCGTAGGCCTGTTCCGAAGGCTATGATGGTAACTTCCCGCTGCTCGAATCAGGGTCGCGGGAGATTTTCCCGCCGACCTCAAAATTTTGTGACACTGGACTCCCCGTGTGGCGTGTTGAGTGATTCGGCTAAGCAACTAGCGAGTAGTAGTAGTAAACTCTGCATATTAGGTTTGACCGAAGTCAAACTTCCTAAAGTTTGACCAAGTTTATAGAAAAATATAAACATTTACCATAACAAATATGTATGATGTTAAAGTACATTCAATAATGAATCTAATGGTATTTATTTGTTATTGTATATGTTAATATTTTTTGTTATAAGCTTTCTGAGAGTTTACAAAACTTGACTTTGACCAATGCTAATACGCGGACTTAAGTAAAAACGGAGGGAGTACACATTTGTTTTCTTAGTTTCTAGTGAACTAATGATTTGCTGAAATTGTGAAATAAATATATTAGGCTATTGAATTCGAATGTAATGGTCTATACAATACAATAGTTACAATCATTGTCGAATCCCAAGATGTATACAAGGTCTATAGTACTTCACAACATGCTCAAACTCACATACACACACACACAAAGTAAACTAGAAGACCGTTCTCTCATGTATACACAACGTATCGGCATCTGTCTATGTCTCACTCATGCATGATCATTTGCACATTCACACCTCTCTATGTCTGTATCACACGCACACCATCTCCACATTGCCCTTCCGCCACAACACACATATGGACACATACACACGTTCTCTCTCAGTCACACACACAAAATCAGTATTAAAAAAAACTAGGGCACACCTAAAATGTCCAAATCCAAATAAACACGAACTGGAGCTAAATTCAAATATATGGAAATATTGCAGCGTCAAGAACTTTCACAGGAAAAAAAAGTTGAGTAATATTCGAGGATTGTTTTCACACACACAAAAAGGTTCGGTGGATGTCCTTCGAGCGCGACACGGTGACGCATCGTTCGATCGACCGCGCGGCCGCGGTTCACGCGCTTGCACAGGATTCCGTATCGTGGCTGTGGTACTAATTAATAAAAGCGCTGCCTAAGTCTAATGTTTATGTGTACTAGTACGGTTTTCTTTTAAGTTTGACCAACCTTATATATAAAACTAAAGTAAGTTCCCACACGCGCACTCATCAATATGCCGCCACCGCCGTTGCGCATGCCGGCGCCCGCCTGCTCCGGCCAACAATTTCTCGCCCATCACCGCTGTGTCGCCGCCATCCCCGTGCCATGAAGCCGAAGGCTCCCCCGCTCACGTCGTCTGCAGTCCCTCCTCGCGATGCCGCCGCGCTGGCAAGCACGCGAGCAGCTGGTGGAGCCGCGTCTATGCACGCAGCATACGAAGAGGAGGAGGAGCACGTGATCCAGCACGCCGGCGAGGAGGAACTAGCGTGTCATTGTCGTCTCTGCCCGCGCGGAGGAGGCGCGCATGGTGGCTGTCACGGCGGAAGCCGGTCGCGCGCGCGTCGAGCCGGCAAACCAGGTGCGGATGCGGAATCTACCTTCGAGACCTTGAATGCCACGTGGATCCTGCAATCTGAAGGAGCAATTTGGGTCAGTCGACTCATGTGAGCCGTTTGATGCAACATGGATGGCTAGAAGGGCTTCTTCCACCTCTTCTGCCGTCTTCTTCCTTCGCTCCGTCGAACTTCTTTCACAAATCGACTGACCCAAATTATACTACTAGTACGAACGTATTAAGTACAATAGGAACACGAAGATTGTAGTACCAACTGCAAGAAGAACAGTAGTAAGACATAGTACTAGTACTACTGTACGTACTAAAGAGTTCAAATAACGAGAAAGAACATAAACATAGTTCTGCTGGGGCCTCAGCACAACACACCCTTGAAAATAAACTAAGAAACTAGTCTGCTTGACACTGGAGTAGAACCAGCATGAGCGACGGCACTGCCACCTACTCAGAGTCCGAGTCCACGTCCTCGACTTCGTCCTCGTCCCTCTTCCTCTTCCTCTTCGCCGACGCTTCTTTGCTTGAACCGGACACTGGGCTCTGCTTCTTCATCCAACCCTTCTAGATATTTAAACAAAGGTAGGCATCCATTGCTGTGTACAGGATGTGATCTTCATCTAATGTCTTTGACTCCCATGCATGATGAAACTCGTGATGAGGTTTCTTCAGTTTAGCGTACGAAGGATCAATCATGGCTGCTGCCAGGGTCAGCATTGAAGGTTGAGAGGAGGACACCAGGCTTGCCTTCTGGAGATCGAAGGGCTGGCCTACAATGAGACCTATCCGACGCAGGACATCCCTGTCGTTCTTAAAGCCTACAGTAACGAATTTCACTCTTTTGTCCTTGAGGAAGTTCTTAAAATCCTGGCACTCAACGTCGGCATGGCTTATGTGGTAGACCAAGCAAACGTTATGTATGCAAACCTGGATCATGGCGGGCTTCTTCCTCTCTTCGTCCTTTAGATCCTTCTCTCGTCCCAGGACTGTGGTGTACTCAACATCTAGCCCAGCGACCCACTCATCCGTTGAACTATTGAACATGCGTAGGAAGCGAGCAAGCCATGCTTTCACCGTCTCAGATCCACGTGTGTAGATGACGATGAACTGATCGCCGGTGATGGCTCTAACCTGGTACTCAGCGGCGACCATGGAGATTTGGAGGCCATGGATTTTGGAGGAGGGTTAGGAGAAGTTGAACTGTTATACCCCGCAAAAAAAACAGGGAGCGAACTAATGTGAAATGACGGGATGACCGGGAGCGAACTGTTGTAAGGTAGAAGACGGGGACGAGTAGGGCGTGCAAACGGCGTGGGGTTGCTGGCTTGCCCGGTGGATAAACGGCTGCAAGCCCCCAAAGAGTTCTCGAGAACTATGCGGGGCCCACTAGATGTCATGTCTACTAGACCCATATCGTAGGCCTGACGGTATAGCTTCTGCCAGTTCGCACGCCATGCCGGCGCGTGGATGTAACTTCACTTAATTCTGTCAAACGTCGCGCCTCCCACGACCTTCGCCTCCCTCGTGCGGTCGCGCCCTTTGAGACTTCGACCGGCTATAAATGAGCAATTTTTTTGCCTTTTTTTAGACAAGAAATATTTTTGCCTACTCCGCATGCATGATACTCCCTCTGGTCCTTTTTACTCCCGTCAACCGTTTGCAAAGTGTTTGACCAAATTTATACTTTTTTAACACCAACTTATATTAATTAACCAGCCACACCAGTACACTCATTCGATACAATATTCACCACACAGGGCGGTACGTTATTTACAAGAATACCATCTAATCTATTGTCAAAGCTATACTTAGCGATTAAGTGTGCCACCTTATTGGCCGAACGGCTAATCTTTGACAATTGAAGATTGTTGATCAACTTCGAGATGCTCAACGCTTTCATCTTCAGGTCACGCATAGCAGACCTGTCATAGTCCCCCGATGCAAGAGACGCTACCACAAAAGCGCAACCAGTCTCTAAAATTACAGGATTATGAAGAGAAATACCTATGTAGAGACCGGCAATGCAAGCCCTAAGCTCCGCTTCCTCCATGCTTTGACAGGCATCAATGAAATCCCATGACCAAATTTATACTAAAAATATCAATATCTACAATACTGGTTATAATGAGTATAAGAGAGAGATGATTATAGTAACATACGTAGATACCGTAACATAATAAATGTGATGCTACTATGTGTCATGCATGGCAATAAATGAGACCACCTATGATACTAATCTATGATACTATGCACTATAGAGGTAGTAACATAGACTAGTAACATATGCATGTTACTAGTCTAAGTTACTCCCCACTATGACCAGCCTTAGAGTACCACTACCTCCCTTCTAGTTTAAAGGGCTCGATTCAAAAATTTCACCTACTCTTAGCAAGATAGTAGAGGCGGTGGAATAGTTTTTGAAGTCTGCAAAAGTACTCAACTAGTGCTGTCGTTCTTCACAAAAAAATGTGTTTACCAATGCATGCATGAACACTAGTTACTCTAACCCCCCTCTCTTCTTTAATTCTTTGCCACATCAACATGTTTGCTATTCCCGTGTGCATGATACCAGCTAAGATACCACCATTATGGCCAGCCTTAATCATCACGTGCAATAATTTAGTGCACCTTGAAATATGAACATGTGTGGGGCGTGTATGTTTTTAATGACTTGAGACTATACCTAGCCCGGCATGCAAGATGACTTATTATGCACCGTTCCCCATACCTGCAGGTAGCCCGTTCGTCTCCAAATCTTTTCCTCTCCATGTGTGGAAACAATATGCCTGCCAAACTCTCCTTCTCCCTCCGGTGGTCCCACCACTCCACCCCGTGTGAAAAAATCTGCATGCATGACTCTCCTCCCCCACGCTCGTCCAATCCGTTGTGACCAACAATATTTCCACCCCTTCGCTCCCCCGTAATTTACTCCAACAAATATGCCCACGTAGCTGTTACTTAACTGCAGGTGCATAGGGTCACTGACATATGGGCCCAACAGGGGTCTAGCCCACATGTCAGTGACGCAACTGGACCTGCAGTTAAGTCAGTGCAGCTCAGTCCATATCTTACGTAGGTGTGCCATTGCTCGCTATAAATACTGCGCCTCCCACGACATCGCTATCACCTCCCCCTCACGTTCACGTTCATCGCTATCTCCTCCCCTCCCTCTCACGTCGACCACCATGGCATCACCCCTCCCAAGCCCTAGGAGCCCCTCGCTGCACCGCGCGGACGGTCACGCGTCGCCGTTCCGTTCCTCGCTGCCACTAGTCGAGGAGGACCCGTCGGTGTTCCGCTCCTCGCCGCTACGGGACGCGTCGCCGTTCCGTTCCTCGCCGCCACTAGTCGAGGAGGACGCGTCGGTGTTCCGCTCCTCGCCGCGACGCGACGCGTCGCCGTTCCGTTCCTTGCCGCCACTAGTCGAGGAGGACGCGTCGGCGTTCCGCTCCTCGCCGCGACGCGTCGAGGTGGACGCGTCGGCGTTCCCAATCTCGCCAGCACGCGCGTCGGAGGACGCGTCGGCTCCCCGCTACGAGGAGAACGCCGCGCCGCCTGCCGAGCCCCCCCAGCCTTGAGGAGCTTTGGAAAGAAATAGATGTCGCCTTGTGGGAGGCTTTGCCTCCAGCAGAGCGCGCCAAAATAGAGGTGGAGAAGAAGGCCAAGGAAGAGAAGCGCACCGCGGAACAAGCTGCCTGGGAGGCCTATGTCGCGTCCGAGAGAGTCAGGCAATTGGCTCTTTGGCAGAAGGCTCGTGCGAGGGCCGTGAGGGTGGCGGAGGACGCCCGTGCCGACGCCCTGAGTGCAGTCGGGCCCAAGCGCCTCATCTACGCTTGGCGGTACGTGGACCGGGTGCACGCTTCCAGCGAGGAGGAGTACCTGTTGGCGCCGGATCACCACACCGGTGAGATCGCGCTCGCCCGCCGGCAAGCCGCCAATCAGCACCTCGCGAGTTGAGAGGCTGAGGAAGAGGCGTTGTGTCGGCGCACTGGGAAACGGCCGCGCACCAGGGCACTCGTGGCGCGCCGCAAGCGCTCCTGCGAGTGCCGTGGCTTTTAGGAGGAGTATAATTTTTGTTTCGTAAGGCGATCTTATTAGTTTTGGGACGCAAAAGATAAATCCCGAGCGTTCAGGAATTTTTAGCGTCCTTAATTAAGTATGTAAAAGGGAAAGTTTGGAAACCTTGTGTATTCGTACGCATTTTGCAAGTACGTGCATATAGCACAAACTTGACTATATACTATCGCACTACACGTCTCTCTCGATATATGCTTGCAGACTGTGATACTCCCTCCGTCCAGGTCAATAAGTCATCTTTGGTTGTGCACCGTGACCAAGAAGGAGGGAAGACTTATACACCTAGACGGAGGGAGTACTAGTATTACTTATCTACGTGCAAATGCACGTTTTAACATTACGATGCGGTTTTTGTAAAAGTAGAAAAACAACACTAGTCAAGCTTGTGAAACGATTCAATGCAAAACAAATGCAAAAATGCTCGTTTGATTGTTACTTTTAGCTTCCTTCTCTGTGGTTATTTCTCTGTCGTACTTTGTACGGAGTATCTCACTGGTTGGAAAGGCATGCAAATTCCCAAACCGCTTCCTACACCCTGTATCGAATTTTTTGCCTAACAAGTTGTGCCGTGCAATTGGAAATCCAACTTGAGTACTACTACTAGTAGGAGTACCAGGGGCCAGTTCTTTTAGGCTTCTAGATTAGTAATCCCATAAGAGCAAGTACAATAGAGCTGATTCAGCGGGCTATAAGAAATAAACTAGTATATTTCTGCTTAGTTGGAGGAAAGAGAAGAGGAGAGAGAAGGTAAGCGGGCTCTTCGTGAAGAGCCAGCTCTAGCACGTGCTCCTAGGCACTTTGTGAGAATGAGAAGTGGGCCACATAATAAAAAAGTAGTACACTCTTTTGATCTATTATTGTACATGTTGGCTATAAGATGGGCTGTAGATGACATGGCACTGGCTTATAGCCAGCAGCTGGCATACTATTAACCATGCTCTAACTACTACCTCCGTCCTGGTTTATTGGTCCCCATTGTAATCTATGTCAAATTTTGATCATAAATTTAACTAATGAAATGTTAGTGCATGTCACATGCACTACTCCATCCGTCTAGGTGAGTAAGTCATCTTAGGCTGTGCACCGTGACCAAGGAGGAGGAGAAAACGAGAAACGTTAATGTTTATTTGCTAATTAATAGTATTGCATGCAATGAACTAACCACTGCATGTCGTGTTTGATATCTCAAGTCATTAAAAGCATGCACACTCTTTATCTCTTATTGGTTGATATGTCAAGAAACAAGAAACGAGGTAGAAGTTAATGCACCGCGCCTAAGTGTTTTGGGATTATTTGGTTTAAGTAAGATGACTTACACACCTAGACGGAGGGATTACAATGGTGAGGAATAAACCAGTTAAATCTTTGGTCAAAATTTAGCACAAATTACAATGGTGAGGAATAAACCAGGACGGAGTAGTAGTTTAGAAGCCCAAATAAATGAGTGAGGCGCCTTATTGTTACTCTCCACTGTGACTAGTCTTGTGGGAAAAGCTGGGGAAGCCACCAAAAGAACTGGCCCTAGGAGTAGTAGCTAGGGATCGAGTGTGCGAGATGAACCGGAGAAAGTAAATGCAGAGAGATGAAATGCAAAAAAGACGGAGGGATGTGATGATTGCTTGTCTGTTTATTTTACCAGGACACTTATTACTGGGAGTGGTTGGGTTTTGTGATATGACGGCTTTACTGCCGCGCCACGAGCGGGGTGAGAGGTGAGACTTCCGTGCAGCGCCGCCCTCTACACTTGTACTACATCGGTCGTGGTTTATTAGTCCCCCATTGAATTTGACTGAAGATTTAACTGACAAAATGTTAGTGCATGTCAACAAAAACTATATCGTTGGATTCGTACTTGAACATAGTTTTCAATGATATAATTTTAGGTGACATGCATCATCATTTATCGTACTATATATAATGTTAGTTCAATTTTTGGTCGTACTAATCTATAGTAAGGTGCCCGTGCGTTGCACGGAAGAGTGAAATGCGTTGATCGGGGAGTTGTTTATTTTGACAAAGGATGTGGGGGTCATCTCATGTGTAACGGGTATCGATAGGTTTGTTCGGTTATATTTCATCTCTAGAGCTCACAAACATCCGGGTGAAATAGATAAAAAAGTATCTTTTGCAAACAAAAGCGTTCAACTGTTCAACCTGCATCCAAAACTTGTGAAGAAATAACTCTTATTGTGCTTTGCAAGAAATGATCTTCAAGAATTAGTTTTTGTGTATCCATTGTTATACATGTTGGCAACAGATGACATGGCACTTTCTTATAGTCAACAGTTGGCTATACTATTTAAGTATTAACCATGCCCTTATACACCTAGATGGAGGGATTAAAGCAGGATGACTTGGAAGGGGGCAGAGGATATGTAAGAAATGGTTCATCATAAGTCTTTCACCAGTACTGTAGTAAAAATTCATACATGGAAGATTCTAGACTAAACCATATATGGATACACTTTTATTCATGCGCGATACTCCAATAGAGCAAGATCATGCCTGGAAGTCTCCACATGCTTAGACAGCGGATTACATTGAGCGAAGACTAATGATCAACATTTAACTTGATAATGTAGATGTCCAGGTGAACCTCCTTGGAGTCCCCGTGCACATTGTTGGGGGTCAAATAATACCATGCGTCTTCCATGTCCACATCGGCGGGAAGGTCCCAGCTCGGCAGAGTCCAAGTCAGCTTGACGTAGCCAGTGTCGCCGCCCACGTACCTCCGAGGGGTAGTAATAGTGAGCACGCACCCGTACATCGGCCTCGTGTCAATGTCAGCGTCAGCGCCCCTGGCGCACACTACAGAGACGAGGCGGCGGCCTGCGCGGGCCTCGCCGGTGCCCATGATCAAGAGGAAGACGCTGCCGTCCTCCTCCGAGACTAGCAGGCGGCGGTGAGCCTCCAGCGACTGCGGCACGGTGAACGGGTAGCACGGCTCGTACTTGATGTTCTTCGCCAAGGGCCAGCAGTGACCGCTGCACGCATCCGTGAGGTGATGCACCATGTCCGCCGGCGAGCCACAAAACGGCATCGGGCACTCATAGCAGTGGACGAAGGGCTCCTTGGACGCATCGACCAGGCCATCCATGAAACAGGAGTGGCTGTAGGGGACGTTGCGCCAGTTGAATATATGAGCAAGTTACTACGAGATTTAATCCGAATAAGCACAAAATAAATCATGACGGCTATAACAGAGATTAAACTAATCATGCGGACTAGCATAGTAGATGAACAGATCGAATCTAGGACACATACTAGAAACATGAATTCTACCATGATTTCGAACAGGAAGGACAGAAACACATACGGTGCAACGGGAGCAGCACCATTGGCATTGAGGTTGTCGCCCATGTCGTTGAGGAAGAGGTTGCCGAGGTCGGGGAAGAAGTCGTCGTCGGTGAAGTCGTCGCTGCTAGCAGTCGCGAGAGTGCGCTCCCCAAATTTCAACAGCGCCCGCCGAATGGAGCGCAGGAGGGAGTGGCTGTAGGGGACGTTGCGGCCGCCGAATGGAGTGCAGGAGTAGCCCACGAAGCAGTAGATGGTGCTCCTCCCTAGTCTCTATTATTATCTCTATCTCTACTACTCTTCTTTGTTTTTTATAATATACTAGCTGTAGTTGTCAAATCGAATAGTACTGCGCCGTCCACTGCACGCCCGGCTGAACACGCCTCCTCGCCTCCATCAAACCCCTCCGTTAAGCCCGCATGCAAACCGAGCAACCTACTCCGGCCCGCGAGAGGAAATTTGTCGGTTGCAGTTGGAGAATAATAGAGTCACGTCCAATCCATTTGAGTTAATTGCGTGTATGATTCTCCCTCTATAAAAAGTTAATTGCATCCTTAATCTTGTATTCTAAGTACTCTGTGGGTTCCACTGTCAGTACAGTGTACATGACTTGCAGGCTGGCTACAGATTCGTACAGAAAGTTAAAAAGAAACAAATCCATCCTTAATCCTATATTCTAAGTACTCTGTGGGTTCCACTACTAGTACAGTAGCAAAAGAAGTATATATTAAAAAATATATAAAAAGCTAAAGTTTAGGACAGAATTCGAACTCAGGTCATCGGGCTGCGAGCATCCGGCCCGGACCAGTACACTATGTGTTGGTTGCGGAGAATGCAAGAGATAAACCTTTATAACTATGAGCCCGTCCGTTGCAACAGATCCAAAGTAGAATAATACATATTCACAAATTTGAAAGAAAACAGTTTACTTTTGATATACATATCACTAAAAAAAACTTATGTTTCACTCCAAATATATTCTTTGGGCTGTTTTGATGAAGTAAGGGAGGAATGTGGTTGGTTTCAAGATACTAAGGGATTTTGTGTAAACTGGAGCAGAGAAGTGGGAATTGTTGCAAAAGTCCACAACTTACATCACAGCCGTTAGATGCAGATCTAATGGTCAGAAATGGCGGATGGCAGACACACCATCATCACCAACTGAGTCTTTTATAGGAGTAGGAGTAGAGAAAAAACCGAGTTGGTGATGATGGTGCGCCTGCCATCTTATAATATAGATTGTCCGATCTATATCTGACGGATAGAAAGCAAACTATGACAAATTTACAAAAGATACCCGCTCCTCTCTCCACATTTACAGATAAGGCCTCCTCGTTCATCCTTATCTCCCACAACCTCATTGCTGAGCACTTACAAAAGGAAGTCTCTGGAACAATCTGGCATGGTGGCCGCTGCCGGCGCCGTCCATCCCCATGCCTCCGCCCAGTCCGACCACCAGTCACAACCACGCCCCACTCCTCCTCACCTCTATCATCTTTCTCGACATATCATTTTTTCGATGAAATGGTCAACATACTATTTTCCGATAAAATTCTCAAGATATCATTAGTTTTTACACATGGGATTACTCCTGCCCATGATCAAGAGGAAGACGCTGCCGTCCTCCTCCGATACTAGAAGGTGGCGGTGATCCTCCAGCGACTCCGGCATGGTGAACGGGTAGCACGTCTCGTACTTGATGTTCTCCGCCAAGGGCCAGCAGTGACCGCTGCACGCATCCGTGAGGTGATGCACCATGTCCGCCGGCGAGCCACAAAACGGCATCGGGCACTCATAGCAGTGGACGAAGGGCTCCTTGGAGGCATCGACCAGGCTGTCCATGAAACGGGAGTGGCTGTAGGGGACATTGCGCCAGTTGAATATATGAGCAAGTTACTACGAGATTTAATCTGAATAAGCACAAAATAAATCATGACGGCTATAACAGAGATGAAACTAATAATGTGGACTAGCATAGTAGTAGGATACAGAGTAGAAGCATGAATTCTACCACGATTTCAAACAGGAAGGACAGAAACACATACGGTGCAACGGGAGCAGCACCGTTGGTGTTGAGGTTGTCGCCCATGTCCAAACACCACGTAGACACGGTCTTTGAGCACGGTTCGTAGTCGTTCCACGCTCGGGCATTGAAGTTTGTAACTATTTTAGATTAGAATATACTACTCCTCCGGTGCTAGTAGTAGAGAAGAGTCCTACTCTACTACTCTACTCAAGCAAGTTAGGGCATAGCACTGTAGGGAGTACCAGTACTGTGATCACTCAAGCAAGTTGTCTGGCATTGACATGACCCTACGCTGCTGGTATGTGTCTCGTAAGTCAAGCGGCGTGCTGTAGTCATCATCACCTGTCCACTTCCTGCAGCACATATTCGCTTCTCCATCTTTGTCCACACATAATCTCGTCCAATCTTCCATCCCCGCTAACAATGGCAGAACTGAGCAGCGTCCGCCGAAAGAGTGGCTGGAATTCGCTCCCCACAGAGGTAATCAAGCTCATTGTTTCGCGTGTGGACAATCTCAGTACCATGCCGCACGCCGCGTGCTCGTCGGGGCTGTACCGTTTACTCAAAGCCCTCAGGCTGGAGCTTTTTAAGCCAGCTCCTTGCTTGCTGATGCCGCCTGATCTTCAGAAACGGCGTGTCACGCAGCATAACGATCGTAGGGTGGTGAGCATCAACCCCCTTGACTGCGATCCGATCCCCGTCAGCCTCAACTACATTAACGGTATGTACTGGGTCGGCATGAACACGTCTTGGATGGTGCTCGTCGACGGTCGCGGCAGCTGGATGCTCATGGAGGTCTACACCCGGCGATTGATCCCCCTTCCTTCGACTAACACTGCACCGCTTTGGCACCGCGGCCCAGAATACTCGGAATCTTACAGTAGCCAACATGATACCAAGTTTGATTTGCTCAAGGTTGTAATCTGCCAAGTGCCCACAATATCTGTGAATTATAAAGACTTCAGGCTAATTGCGTTCTTCAACCGTGGTCTCGCCTATCTGACAGGTCACTGCGATAAGTGGATAAATCTGCACGTCCATCGCAGGATCATACATCCTCCATGGTTCTCTGATGCCATTGAACACAAGGGCTTCATTTACGCTGTCGACTCCTTCTATGGCTGGACGTATTGCTGGCCTACTCTAGTCATCGCTACAAATGGCTGTTACAGCAGTATGTTACTTTCCTATGATATCATGATGGCTTGCTTATATTACTGTCAACATTTGCTGAAAAAATATTCATGCTCATAACATGCTGTTCTTAAGATTGACTAAATCAAGAGCCCTTTTTTATTTGACTCCAACTTGATATGATGTTGTAGGCCGCCTGGTGTCCCTACCCTTCCTAATCCCAGAACCTTTCAAAGAAAAGCGGCATGGCAGTTGCAGGTGGTTCCTGGCTCGATCAGACAACGGCGAAAGATTGATGATCGTTCGCACGTACCAGACATGTTGTTTCGCGGAATACAATCATAGTCACTGCATGGTCTTTGAGCAGGATCCCAGCTTCTCTGGGCCTTCAGGAATTTTTGACTGGAGGCTGGTAAGTAGCCTTGGTACACGCTCTCTATTTGTCGGACTGAATTATCCAATTAACCAGGAGATAACCGACGGCAAGGATCATGATGGCAGCGCGGTTTCGTTCATCAGTCAAAACTGTGTGTACACAGCGTACCATGCATCTCTGCATGCACCATAACCTGATATGTGCCGCCACGCTCTGCAGCCCAAAGTAGGAGAGAGGGTCGCAAGTATCAGACTTCGACCTGCTGGCTGGAGTTTCCCCCGTCAGGCACCCATCTGGTTCAAGCCGTCAGCCAATCTCCACAGCTTAATAAATAGTAACGTCTAACTGAGCGAGTTAGTTAGATGCGTACACTTGGTGTAGTAGGATCTTTATTTAGTTTGATGCATACACTTGTTCTTTTTTGGTAGCCCTTTTGTAATGATGGCTGATGTTTGGTTTGGAAGAGAGAGCTGCGTCTTCACTCTTCTGGCCTGCTTACTGCTTCTGTTGCACCCCCAGCCCTGGTTGCTGCTGCTGTTTTCAATGTACAATCGGTAGTATATTTCGTCTGTTGGTTGAATAAATGTGTTGTTAGAATGACAAACACAATGTTTTGGAAATCGTTGCACGGTTCGATCCTTTAGTGCCCCATACCATACGTAGCGCATACTATTTTTCGTACGGAACACATTTTCCACTTGTTGATAACATGCAGCCCACTGATGAAGGCCCAATAGAGAAGCCCATAATTAACTTGAAGGGAGGCTCTCACATGAATCCGGCCCAGGTACATGCTCATGGTCCCCTAAACATAAATAAGTAAATAAATAAAGCTAAATGCTCATGCACCAGTTCTTTGGGAAAATAGGTAGCCCAGTATTTCTTTTTGAAGAATACCCAAGCTAGGCCTATTTGTTTTCTCCGAATTACTGGGCTGCAAATCTTTCAAGACGAGGAGGGATGCATTCCGGCCTGGCTTAAGAGTATGGTCAATGTGTGTTAAAAGTAATATCAAAAGGGGTTGAAAATTCCAAAAAATTTATAGCAAATGGGATATGAGTTTCTTTTTTTGTTTTTGTTCTTCACTCATATATTATACGCATTTCATTGGATTTAACATGACATAGTACTAATTTATTTTTAAATTTATTTTAGTATGGCTATTAATTTTTGGATTAAGAATATTTCGTTCCCTAGCAAAAATTTGCGAATTTTCAAAATTTCCCACATATTTAGTTAATTTTTTGACCCTGGTACTGACCAGAAAATGGCCAGCAATTCTAAAAATGGGAAACGGGCTGCAATAAATTCCATATGACCGTTGGATTTGAATCGAACGGTCCTGCTGCTTCTTCAATCGCTGCTCTTCTTGCACCAGCCGCCCAAACCAGCGCCGGGGAGACCGCCTGCTCCTGCCTCCAGTGGCCGGCTGTGCTGCCGTTGATGCCTCATCGCCCCGTACTACTCCCACCGCTAGCCAGGCCCTGCGGTGACGGCAGCCTCACATCGCAGCCGAGCCAGTGAACCCTCGTACTCCTCTCCGCGTGGGCATCCACTGCCGCGTCTTCCCCGGCTCCGCGTCGTCCCCTTCCTAGGCCTCGCCGTCGTCCACCGCCTTGGTGCTCTTGGCGCGGCGTGGTCAATGACATTCCATTGGAAGAGTACTGTACGTGGAGAGGCTGACAGCTGGGTCCACGGCCACAGCCCAGTTTTTTTGTGATTTGCCAAGTAAGTCACTTTGTCAGGCCTGTTGGGCTGCAAATCTTTCAAGACGAGGAGAGCTTTCATTCGGCTGGCCGAGAAAATGGCCCATCAGTAATGAGAAATGGGCTGTACATTTTTAAAACACATCAAACCGGCAATTAGTTTCAAATATCTTTTTTTTATTTCGAGATTTTAAATTACATTAATTTTTATGCATGGAGAATTTGTTGTATTTTATATTGATATACATTTATTTTTAAAATCAGTTTGAATGTGAGTCGGAATTTCGGGATTAAAAATAGTTCGGACGGCACCGAAATATGCAAAATTTCGTATAATGTTTTAACCGTGGCCACAATATGGCCTGTAATGCTAACAAAAAGAATATGGGCTCCAAAAAAACCTTAATAATTAACAAATGGGCTGTAAATTATTAGAAATAATGGCAGATGGGCTGTATGCTGTCTTCCACAGATTTGAGGCTTGCCTAAAAAATGGTTGACACACAAGCACAGACTGTTGGATGTCCATCCAACGACCGTCGTGCTTCTTCAATCTCTGCTCTTCCTGCTCCAGCCGCTCAAACAAGCGCCGGCGGGACTGCCTGCTCCCTGCTCCCCGCGGCCGGATCTGCTGCCGCGCAGGCCTCACCGCCCCACCGTACCCCCATCGCTGGCCTAGCCATCGCTCTACTCACCCACACCTGCTATTATTCTCCGGCGATGGCAGACGAACCAGTAAACCCTCGTACAGTCGTACTCCCCTCCGCGTGGGAAACAACTGCCGAGCCTTCCCTGCCTCCGTGTCGTTCCCTTCCTAGGCATCGCCGTCGTCCACCGCCCTGGTGCTCTCGGCGCGGCCTGGTCAACGTGGTCAACGACCGACATGCATCTGCAGTGGACTGTACGTGGAGAGGCCGACAGCTGGGTCCACGACCGCACGCTAGGAAATGCCTCCTTATTAGGCGCAAAATAATGATTCCTCCACCTGACATTAGGGACCCACCGAAAGGGCCTCTGTATTTCGCGAAAAAACGTTACCGCCGCTGACAGCTCGGACCCACCAGCTATATCTTCGCACGCAAGGAAGTGCCTCCTTATTACGCACAAAAAAATGAATACTCCCCCTATTAGCTGGGACCCAGTATAGTGGCAGGCTGACTTGTGGGCCTACTAAGTTGACGGGGACGGAGGGCTTTGTCAACTTAGTCAATATGCACGATTCTAGCTCCAGTGACCGTACGATGTCCATCCATCGGCCGTAGTGCTTCTTCAACCTCTTGTCTTCTTGCTCCAGCCGCCCAAAGCAGCGCCGGTCGTGCCGCATGCTCCTGCCTCCCATGGCCGGCTGTGCTGCTGCGGAGGCCTCACCGCCCCCTACTATTCCCACCGCTGGCCAGGCCCTGCGGCGACGGCAGCCTCACACCGCAGCCGAACCAGTGAACCCTCGTACTCCTCTCCGCGCGGGATTCCACTGCCGCGTCTTCCCCGGCTCCCCATCGTCCCCTTCCTAGGCCTCCCGTCGTCCACCGCCCTGGTGCTCTCGGCGCGGCGTGGTCAAGGAACGACTTCCATCGGACGTGGACTGTACGTGGAGAGACTGACAGCTGGGTCCACGGCCGCAGCAAGGAAGTGCCACCTTATTACGCGGAAAATAATTATTCCTCCACCTGATAGCTGGGACCCACCGGACGGGCCACTGTATTTCATGAAAGAAATGTTTCCTCCTGACTGCTGGGACCCACCAGCTACATCTTCGCATGCAAGGAAGTGCGTCCGGGCAAAAAAAAAACGATTCGGCCCCCTGACTGCTGGGACCCACCAGCTACATCTTCGCAGGCAAGGAAGTGCCTAACAGTCGGGACCCACCAGGTCGAAGCGTACGTAGCGTTGTCATTCTGGTCGCGAACGTGTACGTACATATATACTGGTGGATGTAGAGGCGCACATGTGTCGTAGTAGAGGCGCGTACGTGTCGTAGTAGAGGCGCGCACGTAGCATGTACACGTACGTACAGTAGCCAGGGTGCAAGAAAGAAAATACGGCCACATATGTGTACATACGGGCGGGGTCTCGAACGCCTACTCGCGCATACGTACGGCCAGGGCTCGTGTACATGGCTGGGTCGGAACGGAGAAACAGCGTCGTCGTCGTGTTCATGGGGAGCCAATCGGCTGGGTCGGAACGGAATGCGTCGTCGTGTTCATCGGGAGGGCTTGGATGGAACAGCCGATGGAAACGAGGCCTGGCGTACCGCAGAACGGAGGAAACGGCCTTGTGTTCGACCGGCCACGTTTGAAACGGGACCCTGTTCATCGGGAGGGGTCTGGCGTACCACAAAACGGAGGAAACGGACCTCCTACGGTCGAAACGGGGGTCCTGTTGATCAGGAGGGGTGTGGCGTACCGCAAAACGGAGGAAACGGACTTGTGTTGGAGCGCTACGGTTGAAATGGGGGTCATGTTCATCGGGAGGGGTGTGGCGTACCGCAAAACGGGACTCCACGGGATAATGTTCATCTCCACCGTCGACCCCCTCCAGCCTCCACGGGCTACTGTTCATCCACCATCGACCTCCTCCAGCCTCCACCTGCGATTGTTCATCTACGGGCTCCTGTTCATCCGCCTCCACCACGCGCCTACTCCACCGGCTACTGTTCAACCAGCCCTCTCCACGGGCTCCTGTTCAACCACCCCTCCACGGGCTACTGTTCATCCAGCCCTCCACCGTCTACTGTTCATTCTGCCCTCCACGGGGTGGTCCTGTTCATCCCGCCCTCCACGGGGTCCTGTTCATCCAGCCCCAACAGGCTCGATCGATCGGGGTCCTGTTCATCCAGAGGCAACACCACAGGGTCCTGTTCATCCACCCCCACTGGGAACTGTTCATCCAGAGGCAGCATCGATCGGCTTCAGTTAGCAGCAGTAGCGAAGGAATCGCTCGATCGAGTTCAGTTAACAGCCATCGATCGATCGCTCGGGTTCAGTAACGCGTAGCCTGCAGTGCAATCGCTCGGGTTCAGTTAGAGCCCAACGCCTCACTCGGGTTCAGTTAGAGCCAACGCCTCCCACACACGCGCGTACGTGTACAAGAGAAACGCGCATCGCTCGGCCCCCGACCTCCCACCGTAACCAGGAACTCCCCGAAATTTTCCTCGCCCTTGCTTCTACCATGGTTTTTTCCGTCATGGACGGCCCAAAGAATGTCATGCAGCTGCGTCTCCGGCCCGCCCAGGACGAAAAGCCCATTTTCTGTCATGATTTTTTGTCATAGAAGTAGGAGCCCACCACATCTATGATGATACCGGGTTTTGTCACAATTATCGTCATTGAAGTGTCATATGTACGATAGAAAAAAATTTCGTTTGGCCCAAAATGTCACAGATGTGTCTTTTTTTGTAGTGAATACTCCCCCTGCCAGCTGGAACCCAGCATAGTGGGAGGCTAACTTGTGGGCCTACCAAGTTGACGGGGACAGAGGGCTTTGTTAACTTAGTCAATATGAACGATTCTAGCTCCTGTTACCGTACGATGTTCATCCAACGGCCGTAGTGCTTCTTCAACCTCTGGTCTTCTTGCTCCAGCCGCCCAAACCAGCGCCGATCGTGCTGCGTGCTCCTGCCTCCCGTGGCCGGCTGTGATGCCGCGGAGGCCTCACCACCCCCTACTACTCCCACCGCTGGCCAGGCCATCCCTCTACTCACCCACACCCCCTGTTATTCTGCGGCGACAGCAGCCTCACACCGCAGCCGAACCAGTGAACCCTCAAACTCCTCTTCGCGTGGGCATCCACTACTGCGTCTTCCCCGGCTCCGAGTCGTCCCCTTCCGAGTCCTCGCCGTCGTCCACCGCCGTGGTGCTCTCGGCGCGGCGTGGTCAAGGAACGACTTCCATCGGACGTGGACTGTACGTTGAGAGGTTGACAGCTGGGTCCACGGCCGCAGCAAGGAAGTGCCTCCTTATTACGCGCAAAATAATGATTCCTCCACCTGACAGCGGGGACCCACCGGACGGGCCACCGTATTTCGCGAAAAAAATGTTTCCCCCTGACTGCTGGGACCCACCAGCTACATCTTCGCACGCAAGGAAGTGCGTCCGGGCAAAAAAAACGATTAGCCCCCCTGACTGCTGGGTCCCACCAGTTACATCTTCGCACGCAAGGAAGTGCGTCCGGGCAAAAAAACGATTCGCCCCCTGACTGCTGGGACCCACCAGCTACATCTTCGCACGCAAGGAAGTGCCTGACAGTCGGGACCCACCTGGTCGAAGCGTACGTAGCGTTGTGATTCTGGTCGCGAACGTGTACGTACATATATACTGGTCGATGTAGAGGCGCGCACGTGTCATAGTAGAGGCGCGTACTTGTCGTAGTAGAGGCGCGCACGTAGCATGTACACGTACGTACAGCGGCAAGGGTGCAATAAAGAAAATACGGCCACATATGTGTACATACAGGCGGGGTCTCGAACGCCTACTCGCGCATACGTATGGCCAAGGCTCGTGTACATGGCTGGGTCGGAACAGAGAAACATCGTCGTCGTCGTGTTCATGGGGAGGCAACGGAATGCGTCGTGTTCATCGGGAGGCAACGGAACGCGTGGAAGCCAACCGGCTGGGTCGGAACGGAATGCGTGGTCGTTTTCATCGGGAGGGCTTGGACGGAACAGGCGATGGAAACGAGGCCTGGCGTACCGCAAAATGGAGGAAACGGACCTCCTACGTTCGGAACGGGGTCCTGTTGATCGCGAGGGGTGTGGCGTACCGCAAAACGGAGGAAACGGACCTCCTACCGTCGAAACGGGGGTCCTGTTGATCGGGAGGGGTGTGGCGTACCGCAAAACGGAGGAAACGGACCTCCTACGGTCGAAACGGGGGTCCTGTTGATCGGGAGGGGTGTGGCGTACCGCAAAACGGACGAAATGAACCTCCTACGGTCGAAACGGGGGTCCTGTTGATCGGGAGGGGTGTGGCGTACCGCAAAACGGACGAAACGGACCTCCTACGGTCGAAACGGGGGTCCTGTTCATCGGGAGGGGTGTGGCGTACCGCAAAACGGGAATCCACAGGATACTGTTCATCTCCACCGTCGACCTCCTCCAGCCTCCACGGGCTACCGTCGACCTCCTCCAGCGTCCACGGGCTCCTATTCATCCAGCCTCCACTGCGCGCTACTCCACCGGCTACTGTTCAACCACCCTCCACGGGCACCCCTCCACCGTCTACTATTCATCCAGCCCTCCACACCACGGGGTCATGTTCAACCACCCCTCCACAGGCACCCCTCCACCGTCTACTGTTCATCCAGCCCTCCACACCACGGGGTACTGTTCATCCAGAGGCAACGCCACCGCTCACTGTTCATCCAACCCCCCGCAACGCTCACTGTTCATCCAATCGATCGGCTTCAGTTAGCAGCAGTAGCGAAGGAATCGCTCGATCGGGTTCAGTTAACAGCCATCGATCGATCGCTCGGGTTCAGTAATGCGTAGCCTGCAGTGCAATCGCTCGGGTTCAGTTAGAGCCCAACGCCTCGCTCGGGTTCAGTTAGAGCCAACGCCTCGCACACACGCGCGTACGTGTACGAGAGAAACGCGCATCGCTCGGCCCCCGACCTCCCACCGTAACCGGGAACTCCCCGAAATCCCCCCCCTCGCTTCTACCACAGTTTTTTCTGTCATGGACGGCCCAAAGAATGTCATGCAGCTGCGTCTCCGGCCCGCCTAGGACGAAAGGCCCATTTTCTTGAAGGAAATATGCCCTAGAGG
This sequence comes from Aegilops tauschii subsp. strangulata, assembly GCF_002575655.3. Taxonomy (NCBI): domain Eukaryota; kingdom Viridiplantae; phylum Streptophyta; class Magnoliopsida; order Poales; family Poaceae; genus Aegilops; species Aegilops tauschii. The sequence continues at coordinate 434,136,512 of NC_053035.3, forward strand.
CAATAATAAAGTATTATATATTTCCTTATATCATGATAAATGTTTATTATTCATGCTAGAATTGTATTAACCGGAAACATAATACATGTGTGAATACATAGACAAACAGAGTGTCACTAGTATGCCTCTACTTGACTAGCTCGTTAATCAAAGATGGTTATGTTTCCTAGCCATAGACATGAGTTGTCATTTGATTAACGGGATCACCTCATTAGGAGAATGACGTGATTGACTTGACCCATTCCGTTAGCTTAGCACCCGATCGTTTAGTATGTTGCTATTGCTTTCTTCATGACTTATACATGTTCCTATGACTATGAGATTATGCAACTCCCGTTTACCGGAGGAACACTTTGTGTGCTACCAAACGTCACAACGTAACTGGGTGATTATAAAGGTGCTCTACAGGTGTCTCCAAAGGTACTTGTTGGGTTGGCGTATTTCGAGATTAGGATTTGTCACTCCGATTGTCGGAGAGGTATCTCTGGGCCCACTCGGTAATGCACATCACTATAAGCCTTGCAAGCATTGTGACTAATGAGTTAGTTGCGGGATGATGTATTACGGAACGAGTAAAGAGACTTGCAGGTAACGAGATTGAACTAGGTATCGAGATACCGACGATCGAATCTCGGGCAAGTAACATACCGATGACAAAGGGAACAACGTATGTTGTTATGCGGTCTGACCGATAAAGATCTTCGTAGAATATGTGGGAGCCAATATGGGCATCCAGGTACCGCTATTGGTTATTGACCGGAGAGGTGTCTCGGTCATGTCTACATAGTTCTCGAACCCAAAGGGTCCGCACGCTTAAAGTTACGATGACAGTTTTATTATGAGTTTATGTATGTTGATGTACCGAAGGAGTTCGGAGTCCCGGATGAGATCGGGGACATGACGAGGAGTCTCGAAATGGTCGAGACGTAAAGATCGATATATTGGACGACTATATCGGACTTCGGAAAGGTTCCGAGTGATTCGGGTATTTTTCGGAGTACCGGAGAGTTACGGGAATACGTATTGGGCCTTATTGGGCCATACGGGAAAGAAGGAAAAGGGCCTCAAGGGTGGCCGCACCCCTCCCCTTGGTCTGGTCCGAATTGGACTAGGGAAGGGGGGCGCCCCCTTCCTTCCTTCTCTTTTTCCCTTCCTCTTTTCCTATTCCATATGGGAGGTGGAATCCTACTAGGACTAGGGAGTCCTAGTAGGACTCCACACTTGGTGCGCCCCCTCCTAGGGCCGGCCTCCTCCTCCCTTGCTCCTTTATATACGGGGGCAGGGGGCACCCCATAGACACACTTGATATACGATATTTTAGCCGTGTGCGGTGCCCCCCTCCACCAGATTACACCTTGATAATACCGTCGCGGAGCTTAGGCGAAGCCCTGCGTCGGTGGAACATCATCATCGTCACCACGCCGTCGTGCTGACGAAACTCTCCCTCAACACTCGGCTGGATCGGAGTTCGAGGGACGTCATCGAGCTGAACGTGTGTAGAACTTCGGAGGTGCCGTGCGTTCGGTACTTGATCGGTCGGACCGTGAAGACGTACGACTACATTAACTGCGTTGTGATAACGCTTCCACTGTCGGTCTACGAGGGTACGTGGACAACACTCTCCCCTCTCGTTGCTATGCATCACCATGATCTTGCGTGTGTGTAGGACATTTTTTGAAATTACTACGTTCCCCAACACTGGCATCCGAGCCTGGTTTTATGCGTTGATGCTATGCACGAGTAGAACACAAGTGAGTTGTGGGCGATATAAGTCATACTGCTTACCAGCATGTCATACTTTGGTTCAGCGGTATTGTGAGATGAAGCGGCCCGGACCGACATTACGCGTACGCTTATGCGAGACTGGTTTCACCATTGCGAGCACTCGTTGCTTAAAGGTGACCGGCGGGTGTCTGTCTCTCTCACTTTAGTTGAACCGAGTGTGGCTACGCCCGGTCCTTGCGAAGGTTAAAACAACACCAACTTGACAAACTATCGTTGTGGTTTTGATGCGTAGGTAAGAACGGTTCTTGCTAAGCCCGTAGCAGCCACGTAAAACATGCAACAACAAAGTAGAGGACGTCTAACTTGTTTTTGCAGGGCATGTTGTGATGTGATATGGTCAAGACATGATGCGATATAATGTGTTGTATGAGATGATCATGTTTTGTAACCGAGTTATCGGCAACTGGCAGGAGCCATATGGTTGTCGTTTTATTGTATGAGATGCAATCGCCATGTAATAGTTTTACTTTATCACTAAGCGGTAGCGATAGTCGTAAAAGCAATAAGTTGGCGAGACGACAACGATACTACGATGGAGATCAAGGTGCCGTGCCGGTGACGATGGTGATCATGACGGTGCTTCGGTGATCATGACGGTGCCGTGCGTTCGGTACTTGATCGGTCGGTTCGTGAAGACGTACGACTACATCAACCGCGTTGTGATAACGCTTCCACTGTCGGTCTACGAGGGTACGTGGACAACACTCTCCCCTCTCGTTGCTATGCATCACCATGATCTTGCGTGTGCGTAGGAATTTTTTTGAAATTACTACGTTCCCCAACATTTCTGTCATGATTTTTTTGTCATAGAAGTAGGAGCCCACCACATCTATGATGATACCGGGTTTTGTCATGATTATCGTCATAGAAGTGTCATATGTATGACATAATTTTTTTTCGTTCGGCCCAAAATGTCACGGATGTGTCTTTTTTTTGTAGTGTAGTCAGTAGTAGTGTACTCAATATTGTGCACCGCGACCAAGGCAGAGAGGAAAATGAGAGAACTACGTATTTATTTACGGTGTAGATTCACTCATTTTGCTCGATATGTACTCATTTAGGGTGTAGTCACTTGTTGAAATCTCTAGAAAGGCAAATACTCCTTTCCGGTTTACAGGGCTATACTAGCAAGTACTACAATAGTGGGCTCACATAGCAATTTTGTCTCATTCAAGAGCCTGGCTATATGCACGCTCCAAGGCTTCGCACCACGCCCCACCCCTACACAAAGACTGCCACGCGAGCGTTCGCAACTGCCACATTCGGGTTGCGCTTGGCTCTTCGCCTCTTCGAGAAGATGAACAATGATGTTACTCTTCTACAGTATCGAATCAACTGCTGCATGTCCGTCCACCGCGTGCGGAAGGGATAGCTTGTTGTAGTAATTAAGCAAAAGCCTGTCCTCGACTGTGAGCCACTGCGCGCATGGGCGAGGGAGAAGGCGTGTAGTAGTAAAATCAAGCTTCTCCTCGTTGTACGAGTTGACGCGACACATCATAGCACTGGCCCCACATGCTTGCCTCTAAACTTGGCTAAAAGACCCGCAGTGTACAATATATTTGCTGCAACCTCGAACATTTACCCCACCACAAATTAAAATATATATTCCTGTCTTGACCAAATGAGCGTGCAAACTACAATCACCAGGATGACAGGTAGGGCCAGAAGATTATTTTAATCCAAAAAATGCTTCGAGACAGCCTCATAGCATGGAGCCGACCCCAACGATTTTAAGCTTAGAGGCATGGTACACGCTATCCTAGACTACTCTACACATGAAACTACCACACGAGCGTCTGGGCTGCGCTTGGCTCTTCGCCACTTTGGGAAGTCAAACAATGATGGTACTACTACAGTGGAGTACTACAGTATGCTTCTGGCCATCTGACACCGAATGAACTGCTGCATGTCCACCGCATGCGGGAGGGAGAGCGTGTAGAGAAAGCTTCTCCTAGTCCTGCCAGCCACCACGCTCATGGGCGAGGGAGGGACGCAGCTTCATTGACTTACTGCTCCTGCCTTTGGGTGTATGACAGGTGGGCCCAACAGGTGGTTGGCCCACCTGTCATACAACCAAAGGCAGGTGCAGTTAAGGCACTGGAGCTCAGTCCGCGAGGGAGAGGACGTTGTAATCAAACTTCTTGTTGTTGTACGAGTTAACGCGGCACATCAAAGCACTGCACTCGATATATTTCAATAATTTGCATTTACCGATGCATTAATTACAACGCATGCATGCATGCCATGACTTTCCTTTTGATACTTGCATGTGTTGATTTAATGCACCTTGGATGTGATGCCCGGGTAATTAAGCTACAGTAATCCCACGCTAATGGTGCCACGTTACCTCCGTTACCTGTTGCTAATCTATCGTTAGATCAAAACCGGTCCAAAATTCAAAGTTCAAAATCAAGCAAACAATAAAAGTTTTCAAATACTAAAACTAAAATGTTCAATAAATAGTAGATAAATCAGAGGCTATGATAGAATTGTAAAGAACATTATTGAAATTTGATAGGTGACTTAAACATCCTCAAACAGTGGCTGAAAACATTAATTAATAACCTTTTTATTAATACAAAATAAATATGAAATGATATTTACCCCAAACTAGTTTTTGGTGGTAAGGTATATTGTGCTGTGATTTGTGGGCCAGCTCTCATATTTTACAAAACTCACTTGGTGCCCAGACAATTAGCCAAAACAGAAAAGGAAAAATAAGACAAAGTAAAACAAAAAGAAAAGAAAAGGACCCCCCTGGACCAGACGGCCCAGCTCGCAGCCCGGCCGGCCCACCTGGCCCATCCGCCGAACCGGCCCGTTCCCCCCCGGTCGCTCTCTCCCCTTCCCAGTTCCCCCGACCAGGGTCGGAACAGGCGCGCATCCCCGCCAGACCCCCCTCGCCGGCGTCGAGGAGGGGATAAGATCGCCAGCGCCCCCGCCTCCACTGGCCCCTCCCCACTCGCCCACTTCCCCCTGTCCTCCTCTCTCTCACTCCCCACCAGATCCCCCTCCGCCGAGCGCCCCAGTCTCCGCCCACCGGCGCCCACCGCGGCGACCGTTGCTCCCAACCCTCTTCAGCGCGTCCCGGAGCTTCACGGCCGTCAGGATCGTCGTCCACGACCACGGGCAGGAGCCGGAAGCCCCTCCATCGCCGACCCGGCCTTCTTCTTCCTCCTCGGGCGATGTCGACCTCGCTGACGAATCAGACTCCGGCAAGCCTTCCCCGAGCCCACTTGTGCACACCTGCAGGGCCCGGTGAGCAGCCGCTTCGACCCCCCCTCTCCCTTCTCCTCCCCGTGCACCGTAGTTAGCTTCCACGCGTGCTCGAGCTCCGGCCACCGTCGTTAGACTCCGCAGCCGACGCTGCGGGCTGTTTCAACGGCCACCGTTGCCGCCGTTCGACACGGTGCGATGCCCGCGTTCGAATGCACCAGATTCCGCGCCGAAAGAGCCCCCACAACCCACTTCTCCTTGCGCCACCGAACGCCACCGCCGCCTTGCTCGTCGCCGGCGATGCTCCGGCCGCCCCCGAGCCATCCCATCAGCACCGTTGGATGCGCGGCTCGACGCTCGCTCAGAGCCTACGCGCGGGCCGAGCGACCCCTTGTGGCTAATTTCCGGCCGTTCCCGAGCGCGCCGCCGTTGAATATGGTCGCCGGAGACAACTCCGGCGCCGTTTCCGGCGTTGCTGACGTGGCTGACCACGTGGACTCCCCCCCACAGCCACTGCCATTGGGCCCATGGGTCCCGTTGACCCAGTGAGATGCTGACTGGGCAGCGCCCAGTCACTGCCTGTGGGCCCGCGTGGGCCCTGTTGACCAGTCAACTGGACTGTTGACCGCTGATGCAGGGCTGACGCCAGGATGACGTCACAATTCATTTTCTGACGAATTTAGTAATTAAAACAAATTTCAGAATATTGCTGAACCTTTGAAAAATCGTAGAAAATAAACCGTAGCTCGGATGGAAAAACTTTGTACATGAAAGTTGCTCAGAACGACGAGACGAATCCGAATACGCAGCCCGTTCGTCCGCCACACATCCCTAACATATCGAACTCGCAACTTTCCCCCTCCGTTTCATCTGTCCGAAAATGCGAAACATCGGGAATACTTTCCCGGATGTTACCCCCTTCGTCGGTATCACCTCCTACCGCGTTAGGGCATACCTAGCACCGCGTTTTGCCTCCTTATGTTTTTTGATGCTTTGTTTGCTTTGTATTTACTATTTCCTCCCCCTCTCCTTCTCCGGTAGACTACGAGACCGACGCTGCTGCTGCCCAGTTCGACTACGGAGTTGACGACCCCTCCTTCTTGCCAGAGCAACCAGGCAAGCCCCCCCCCCCTTGATCACAAGATATCGCCTATTCTTCTCTATACTCTTGCATTAGAGTAGTGTAGCATGCTACTGCTTTCCGTTAATCCTATTCTGCTGCATAGCCTGTCTTTGCCACTACTGTTGTTTCCTTTACCTGCGATCCTACATGCTTAGTATAGGATGCTAGTGTTCCATCAGTGGCCCTACACTCTTGTTCGTCTGCCATGCTATACTACTGGGCCGTTATCACTTCGGGAGGTGATCATGGGTATATACTATATACATTATATACATGACACATGTGGTGACTAAAGTCGGGTCGGCTCGAGGAGTACCCGCAAGTGATTCTGATGAGGGGGCTGAAAGGACAGGTGGCTCCACCCCGATAGAGGTGGGCCTGGGTTCCTGACGGCCCCCGACTGTTACTTTATGGCGGAGCGACAGGGCAGGTTGAGACCACCCAGGAGAGAGGTGGGCCTGGCCCTGGTTGGCGTTCACGGTTACTTCAAATAACACGCTTAACGAGTTCTGGGTATTTGATCTGAGTCTGGCCATTTGGTCTATACGCACTAACCATCTACGCGGGAATAGTTATGGGTATCCCGGCGTCGTGGTATCAGCCGAAGCTCTTCTTGACGTCAGCGATGGAGCGGCGCGCGCCGGATTGGACTGGAACGCCTGCTAGGCTAGGTCTGCTTCCGGCCGCGTACGCAACATGCAGGTGTGCAATGGGCGATGGGCCCAGACCCCTGCGCGCATAGGAGTTAGACCGGCGTGCTGACCTCTCTGTTGTGCTTAGGTGGGGCTGCGACGTGTTGATCTTCCGAGGCCGGGCATGACCCAGAAAAGTGTGTCCGGCCAAATGGGATCGAGCGTGTTGGGTTATGTGGTGCACCCCTGCAGGGAAGTTTATCTATTCGAATAGCCGTGTCCCTCGGTAAAAGGACGACCCGGAGTTGTACCTTGGCCTTATGACAACTAGAACTGGATACTTAATAAAACACACCCTTCCAAGTGCCAGATATAACCCGGTGATCGCTCTCTAACAGGGTGACGAGGAGGGGATCGCCGGGTAGGATTATGCTATGCGATGCTAGTTGGAGGACTTCAATCTACTCTCTTCTACTTGCTGCAAGATGGAGATGGCCAGAAGCGTAGTCTTCGACAAGATTAGCTATCCCCCTCTTATTCCGGCATTTTGCAGTTCAGTCCACCGATATGGCCCTTTACACATATACACATGCATACGTAGTGTAGCTCCTTGCTTGCGAGTACTTTGGATGAGTACTCACGGTTGCTTTTCTCCCTCTTTTCCCCCTTTCTATACCTGATTGTCGCAACCAGATGCTGGAGTCCAGGAGCTAGAGATCCCGAGGATGATTCTACGTGGAGTTCGGCTTCGAGGAGTAGTTAGGAGGTCCCAGGCAGGAGGCCTTGCCTTTTCGATCATTGCTACTTTTGTGCTAGCCTTCTTAAGGCAAACTTGTTTAACTTATGTCTGTACTCAGATATTGTTGCTTCCGCTGACTCTTCTATGATCGAGCACTTGTATTCGAGCCCTCGAGGCCCCTGGCTTGTATTATAATGCTTGTATGACTTATTTATGTTTTAGAGTTGTGTTGTGATATCTTCCCGTGAGTCCCTGATCTTGATCGTACACATTTGCGTGCATGATTAGTGTACGGTCAATTCGGGGGCGTCACATTGGAGTAGTATGAATATGTGACGGCAAAGCTTTGTAATCACCCGGCCCTAAAGCGAGAGATGGTTGTCCACGAGGAGGGCGAGATCATGCCGATGGAACAAGACCCAACGATGGAGCTCTCTATGGTCTCGATGGACCTCACCTTGCTCCACTGCCCCTTGTGCCTCCGCCCCTTGAAGCCTCCAGTGTATGAGGTTCGAATACACCTCGTCCATTTGGCTGATCGAGCAAGGTGCAGGTTTCTTGATTGATGTGTTGTTCGATTGATTTGTGTAGTGCAAGGGAGGGCACCTGGCCTGCGCGGACTACCGCGGCAAGAGCCCCGGGAACCAACGGCAGTGCCAGAAGTGCAAGCACGGTGGTGTCTTCGACGTGCGGAACACGATGGTGGACGTCGTCCTCTCGTCGGTGAGGGTGGAGTGCCTGCATGAAGGTTGTGGGCTCTACGTCACTTACCACAAGCTCGCCGATCACCGGAGCGTGTGTCCGCTCACGCCCTGCAAATGCCCCTTGCCTATATGCGGCTACGAAGGCCCGCCGCCGGCGCTCTCCCCACCACATCAGCACCATGCATCCCATGCCCGTGCACATGATCCAGTACGACAAGGTGCTCTAGCTGCAAGTGCCACCGTCGGAGCCACGACTCTGGCTGTTCATGGAGGAGGACGGCCACGCGTTTTTCATGGCCGGTGGCATGCTCGACATCGGCGCGCCTATCGCCGTGTCGGTCGTCTGCATCAGAGCGAGGGCGTCCCCACTACCGCACTACGTGGCCAAGCTGTGGGCGAACGGCCCGCCGGGGGAGCCCAAAGGCAGGACCGACGCCGTCAAGGTGGAAATGGAGGTGACAAGCAGCAAGGATCCCGGCGACGTCACCATGCAGGAGCTGACCTTCTTCACAGTTCCGCCCAAGCTACTGGTCGGGGCTGGGTTGTCGAGGACGGTGTCCCTCCATATTCAGATTGACAAGCTCACCTCCTAAATGATTCTATAGTGCCTTCTGTTTATCTTAGTAATATGCTAATATAGGGTTGGCTCGGTCTACTTTAGCTTAAGAGATGGTGGGTTTTGGTGGCGATGCAGCAATTACTTCGACATCAGATTAACAGTTAAAGTAATTTCCAACAGTCGAACGAATATTTTGTGTCTGTTGGATATAAAGATCCTTTGGGTAAGAAGTATAACAACTTATATGATTGTTTGTTCAGGAAGTGTTGCATACTTGTGCGAGTTGACGCGACACATCAAAGTAGTACTACTAGTAGTAGTACTCCCTCCGATCCTAATTTCTCTGCGCATAAGTCGAGGCGCAGATAACAAGGAGGGCCTGGTCGTTTCTATACTTGGACAACTCACCCGACTGCGCAACAGGCACGCGAAGCTCGTGTCGTGTTGGTGCCGTGTGCGGCCCGCACATTAACCAAAACCTCACGCCTCCAGCTTAGCCTCCGTGTTTTAAACCTCAATCTCAAGGCCAAGGAGCAACGGGAAACCTATGATAGAGCCAATCGGATGGTTGAGAACACTACAATTCGTAGCTACAGATTGCTAGCTCTTGAGCACTGCGTTGGTTTTCCCTTGAAGAGGAAAGGGTGATGCAGCAAAGTAGCGTAAGTATTTCCCTCAGTTTTTGAGAACCAAGTTATCAATCCAGTAGGAGGCCACGCACGAGTCCCTCGCACCTACACAAACAAATAAATCCTCGCAACCAACACGATAAGGGGTTGTCAATCCCTACACGGTCACTTACGAGAGTGAGATCTGATAGATATGATAAGATAATATTTTTGGTATTTTTATGATAAAGATGCAAAGTAAAATAGAAGCAAAATAAAAGACAATGGAAATAGCTTGTTGATGGGAGATTAATATGATGGAAGATAGACCCGGGGGCCATAGGTTTCACTAGTAGCTTCTCTCATGAGCATAAATATTACAGTGGGTGAACAAATTACTGTTGAGCAATTGACAGAATTGAGCATAGTTATGAGAATTGATCATGTATATAGGCATCACGTCCGAGACAAGTAGACCGACTCCTTCCTGCATCTGCTACTATTACTCCACACATCGACCGCTATCCAGCATGCATCTAGAGTATTAAGTGCATAAGAACAGAGTAACGCTTTAAGCAAGATGACATGATGTAGAGGGATAAACTCATGCAATATGATATAAACCCCATCTTGTTATCCTCGATGGCAACAACACAATACGTGCCTTTCTGCCTCTACTGTCACTGGGAAAGGACACCACAAGATTGAACCCAAAGCTAAGCACTTCTCCCATTGCAAGAAAGATCAATCTAGTAGGCCTAACCAAACTGATAATTCGAAGAGACTTGCAAAGATAACCAATCATACATAAAAGAATTTAGAGAAGATTCAAATATTGTTCATAGATAAACTTGATCATAAACCCACAATTCATCGGTCTCAACAAACACACCGCAAAAGAAGATTACATCGAATAGATCTCCACGAGAGAGGGGGAGAACATTGTATTGAGATCCAAAAAGAGAGAAGAAGCCATCTAGCTAATAACTATGGACCCGAAGGTCTGAGGTAAACTACTCACACATCATCGGAGAGGCTATGGTGTTGATGTAGAAGCCCTCTGTTATCGATGCCCCTTCCGGCGGAGCTCCAGAATAGGCCCCAAGATGGGCTCTCACGGGTACAGAAGGTTGCGGCGGTGGAATTAGATTTTTGGCTCCGTATCTGGTAATTTGGGGGTACGTAGGTATATATAGGAGGAAGGAGTACGTCGATGGAGCAACAGGGGGCCCACGAGGGTGGGGGGCGCGCCCTGGGGGGGGGGGGTAGGCGCGCCCCTACCTCGTGCCCTCCTGGTTGATGTCTTGACGTAGGGTCCAAGTCCTCTGGATCACGTTCGTTCCGAAAATCACGTTCCCGAAGGTTTCATTCCGTTTGGACTCCGTTTGATATTCTTTTTCTGTGAAACTCTGAAATAGGCAAAAAAAACAGCAATTCTGGGCTGGGCCTCCGGTTAATAGGTTAGTCCCAAAAAATAATATAAAAGTGTATAATAAAGCCCAATAATGTCCAAAACAGAATATAATATAGCATGGAACAATAAAAATTATAGATACGTTGGAGACGTATCAAGCATCCCCAAGCTTAATTCCTGCTCGTCCTCGAGTAGGTAAATGATAAAAATAGAATTTTTGATGTGGAATGCTACTTGGCATAATTTCAATGTAATTATTCTTAATTGTGGTATGAATATTCAGATCGGAAAGATTCAAGATAAAAGTTCAATATTGACATAAAAATAATAATACTTCAAACATACTAACTAAGCAATTATGTCCTCTCAAAATAACATGGCCAAAGAAAGTTCATCCCTACAAAATCATATAGTTTAGTCATGCTCCATTTTCGTCACACAAGAATGCTCTCATCATGCACAACCCCGATGACAAGCCAAGCAATTGTTTCATACTTTAGTAATCTCAAACTTTTTCAACCTTCATGCAATACATGAGCGTGAGCCATGGATATAGCACTATGGGTGGAATAGAATATGATGGGGGTTATGTGGAGAAGACAAAATGGAGAAAGTCTCACATCAACGAGGCTAATCAATGAGCTATGGAGATGCCCATCGATTGATGTTGATGCAAGGAGTAGGGAATGCCATGCAACGGATGCACTAGAGCTAAAAATGTATGAAAGCTCAACAAAAGAAACTAAGTGGGTGTGCATCCAACTTTCTTGCTCACGAAGACCTAGGGCATTTAAGGAAGCCCATTGTTGGAATATACAAGCCAAGTTCTATAATGAAAAATTCCCACTAGTATATGAAAGTGACAAAACAAGAGACTCTCTATCATGAAGATTATGGTGCTACTTTGAAGCACAAGTGTGGTAAAAGGATAGTAACATTGCCCCTTCTCTCTTTTTCTCTCATTTTTTCGGCCTTCCCTTTTTTATGGCCTTTCTCTTTTTTTATTCCTCACTTGGGACAATGCTCTAGAAAATGATGATCATCACACTTCTATTTATTTACAACTCAATGATTACAACTCGATACTAGAACAAAGTATGACTCTATATGAATGCCTCCGGCGGTGTACCAGGATATGCAATGAACCAAGTGTGACATGTATGAAAGAATTGTGAATGGTGGCTTTGCCACAAATACTATGTCCACTACATGATCATGCAAAGCAATATGACAATGATGAACGTGTCATGATAAACGGAACGGTGGAAAGTTGCATGGCAATATATCTCGGAATGGCTATGGAAATGCCATAATAGGTAGGTATGGTGGCTGTTTTGAGGAAGATATAAGGAGGTTTATGTGTGAAAGAGCGTATCATATCACGGGGTTTGGATGCACCGGCGAAGTTTGCACCAACTCTCAATGTGAGAAAGGGCAATGCACGGTACCGAAGAGGCTAGAAATGATGGAAAGGTGAGAGTGCGTGTAATCCATGGACTGAACATTAGTCATAAAGAACTCACATACTTATTGCAAAAATCTACAAGTCATCAAAAACCAAGCACTACGCGCATGCTCCTAAGGGGATAGGTTGGTAGGAAAAGACCATCGCTCGTCCCCGACCGCCACTCATAAGGAGCACAATCAAAGAACACCTCATGTTTCAAATTTGTTACATAACGTTTACCATACGTGCATGCTACGAGACTTGCAAACTTCAACACAAGTATTTCTCAAATTCACAACTACTCAACTAGCACAACTTTGATATCAATACCTCCATGTCTCAAAACAATCATCAAGCATCAAACTTCTCTTAGCATTCAACACACTCATAAGAAAGTTTTTACTACTCTTGAATACCTAGCATATTAGGATTATTTAAGCAAATTACCATGCTGTTTAAGACTCTCAAAATAATCTAAGTGAAGTATGAGAGAATAATAGTTTCTATAAAAAAAACCACCACCGTGCTCTAAAAGATATAAGTGAAGTACTAGAGCAAAAACTATATAACTCAAAAGATATAAGTGAAGCACATAGAGTATTCTAATAATTTCCAAATCATGTGTGTCTCTCTCAAAAGGTGTGTACATCAAAGATTATTGTGGTAAACTAAAAAGCAAAGACTCAAATCATACAAGACGCTCCAAGCAAAACACATATCATGTGGTGAATAAAAATATAGCTCCAAGTAAAGTTACCGATGGAAGTAGACGAAAGAGGGGATGCCTTCCCGGGCATCCCCAAGCTTTGGCTTTTAGGTGTCCTTAGATTATCTTGGGGTGCCATGGGCATCCCCAAGCTTAGGCTCTAGCCACTCCTTGTTCCATAATCCATGAAATCTTTTACCCAAAACTTGAAAACTTCACAACACAAAACTTAACAGAAAATCTCGTGAGCTCCGTTAGCGAAAGAAAACAAAAGACCCCTTCAAGGTACTGTAATTAACTAATTATTTATTTATATTCGTGTTAAACCTACTGTATTCCAACTTCTCTATGGTTTATAAACTATTTTACTAGCCATAGATTCATCAAAATAAGCAAAGAACACACGAAAAACAGAATCTGTCAAAAACAGAACAGTCTGTAGTAATCTGTAACTAACGCAAACTTCTGGAACTCCAAAAATTCAGCCAAACTAGGAAGACCTAGAAAATTTGTTTATTGATCAGAAGCAATTGGAATCGATATTTTATCACGTTCTGGTGATTTTTAAAAATTATTTTCGTGAACAGAAAGTTTCTGGAAATTTCAGCAAGACCAAATAACTATCATCCAAGAAGATCCTATAGGTTTAGCTTGGCACAAACACCAATTAAAACATAAAAACACATCTAACCAGAGGCGGGATCAAATATTTATTCCTAAACAGAAGCAAAAAGCAAAAAAAACTAAAAATAAAATTGGGTTGCCTCCCAACAAGCGCTATCGTTTAACGCCCCTAGCTAGGCATAAAAGCAAGGATGGATCTAGGTATTGCCATCTTTGGTAGGAAACTCTTTAATAAGACATCTATCACCCTTAGGAGTTTCTTTCTTTTTATTAATTATCAGACTCCTAGGCACAAAATCGAAAAATTCATTTGTAGCAAATGGTTCCTTAATGAAAGCAAAAAGATTGGGATGAATACTTATAGATTTGAGATCCGCAGTTTCCTTACTAGAGGATTCACCCTTGTTTTTAGGAACATACATAAGCTTGGCAATTTTAGTTGGAGGACTTGGAGTATTCTTTACGGAAGAAAAAGTGGTTCCCAAGTTGGTAATGACACCCTCATGTTTATCGATTCTAGTGGAATCTTGATTTGTTCTTTCATTAACTATGGGTTCCTTCTCCTTAATATTTTTCAAAGTGACTCCTACTTTAGATCCATGTTGGGTAATTTGGTTGTGGATCTTTTTATCCAAATTTTGAATTAACTCTACGGTAGCAACTTTATTTTCAATAATTTCAAGTCTTTGCATTACATGCTCCAAAGTTAACATAGTCCCATTAACCAAAAGAGGTGGTGAGCCAAACAAATCTATCATAGCATTATAAGAATCAAAAGTATGGCTACCCAAGAAATTCCCTCCGGTAATGGTATCAAGGATATATCTGTACCAAGGAGTAGCGCCTACATAAAAATTGCGGAGAAGAACGGAAGTAGATTGCTTCCTGGTAGATCTATTTTGAGCATTGCAAATTCTATACCAAGCGTCTTTTAGATTTTCTCCCTCCCTTTGCTTAAAATTTAGAACTTCACTCTTAGGAGACAACGGAGAAGATAGAGGACTAGCCATAACGACAAGCAAACGGAAAAGAGGCAAATGAAAAAGAGAGGGCGAATAAAACGGCAAGGGTGAAGTGGGGGAGAGGAAAACGAGAGGCAAATGGCAAATAATGTAATGCGGGAGATAAGGGTTTGTGATGGGTACTTGGTATGTTGACTTTTGCGTAGACTCCCCGGCAACAGCGCCAGAAATCCTTCTTGCTACCTCTTGAGCACTGCGTTGGTTTTCCCTTGAAGAGGAAAGGGTGATGCAGCAAAGTAGCGTAAGTATTTCCCTCAGTTTTTGAGAACCAAGGTATCAATCCAGTAGGAGGCCACGCACGAGTCCCTCGCACCTACACAAACAAATAAATCCTCGCAACCAACACGATAAGGGGTTGTCAATCCCTACACGATCACTTACGAGAGTGAGATCTGATATATATGATAAGATAATATTTTTGGTATTTTTATGATAAAGATGCAAAGTAAAATAGAAGCAAAATAAAAGACAATGGAAATAGCTTGTTGATGGGAGATTAATATGATGGAAAATAGACCCCGGGGCCATAGGTTTCCCTAGTGGCTTCTCTCATGAGCATAAATATTATGGTGGGTGAACAAATTACTGTTGAGCAATTGACAGAATTGAGCATAGTTATGAGAATATCTAGGTATGATCATGTATATAGGCATCACGTCCGAGACAAGTAGACCGACTCCTGCCTGCATCTACTACTATTACTCCACACATCGACCGCTATCCAGCATGCATCTAGAGTATTAAGTTCATAAGAACAGAATAACGCTTTAAGCAAGATGACATGATGTAGAGGGATAAACTCATGCAATATGATATAAACCCCATCTTGTTATCCTCGATGGCAACAAAACAATACGTGCCTTGCTGCCCCTACTGTCACTAGGAAAGGACACCGCAAGATTGAACCCAAAGCTAAGCACTTCTCCCATTGCAGGAAAGATCAATCTAGTAGGCCAAACCAAACTGATAATTCGAAGAGACTTGCAAAGATAACCAATCATACATAAAAGAATTCAGAGAAGATTCAAATATTGTTCATAGATAAACTTGATCATAAACCCACAATTCATCGGTCTCAACAAACACACCGCAAAAGAAGATTACATCGAATAGATCTCCAAGAGAGAGGGGTAGAACATTGTATTGAGATCCAAAAAGAGAGAAGAAGCCATCTAGCTAATAACTATTTACCCGAAGGTCTGAGGTAAACTACTCACACATCATCGGAGAGGCTATGGTGTTGATGTAGAAGCCCTCCGTGATCGATGTCCCTTCCGGCGGAGCTCCGGAACAGGCCCCTAGATGGGATCTCACGGATACAGAAGGTTGTGGCGGTGGAATTAGGTTTTTGGCTCCGTACTGGTAGTTTGCGGGTACGTAGGTATATATAGGAGGAAGGAGTACGTCGGTGGAGCAACAGGGGGCCCACGAGGGTGGGGGGCACGCCCTGGGAGGGGGGGTAGGCGCGCCCCCTACCTCGTGCCCTCCTGGTTGATGTCTTGACGTAGGGTCCAAGTCCTCTAGATCACGTTCGTTCCGAAAATCACGTTTCCGAAGGTTTCATTCCGTTTGGACTCCGTTTGATATTCTTTTTCTGTGAAACTCTGAAATAGGCAAAAAAACAGCAATTCTGGGCTGGGCCTCCGATTAATAGGGATGTCCCAAACAATAATATAAAAGTGTATAATAAAGCCCAATAATGTCCAAAACAGAATATAATATAGCATGGAACAATAAAAAATTATAGATACGTTGGAGACGTATCACAGATGCGTGTGTGAGAGAGGACGAGTGCGTGCGTGCACCTCTTCTCTTCCTGTATAACGTATACTAAACTCGGAGTACAAGTGTACGTGGGTGGCATCGACCTAGGGAGCTAGAGATGGTGCGTGCGAGAAATCCCGAGAGATAGGTGTGTGCGTGGGAAAGAGGGAGAGAGATGATATGTGTCGATGTAATGCATGTGAAAAAAGACTAGTCTATAGCTCGCCATGAGGCTATTCCTGTCGAACGCCCCAGTAACCGTTAGATATGTATCCGACGGTGCCAGTTGTTGCATCTACACAGCAGTAGAAAAAGAAGTACCATGGCATATGCTACACCACGACCGAGAACACGTGCCCACATTACGCCATCCGGGAATAGTGCCGCACTTCGAAACTAGAACCGTCAATATGTTTTGAGCTTGCGTCTCGTCACATTCCAAATTACTACCACGCTATATTTAATTGCAAACCTGTTCACACCGATCACAACCTAAACGGTTTCCCACTTAGGACCGTATTAGTACTCGGTTATAAATACTACTATGCCAAGATGACTGCACATTCCTCCCCAACTCCTCCTCCACAAAAACAAACAAGTCATTCAGCATCCTTCCCTTGTGTCTGCCATGGCCAGCGTGAGTTTTGGGTCGAGAGATTACCACCAGGGAGAGGCGAGCATGAAAGCGGAAGCACGAGAGATGTCCCGCCTCGGCGTGAAAGCAGCCGACATGTCCTGCCGCGCGGAAGTAGCAGCACAGAGGTCCCGCCACGCCACCGAAGCAGCACGGAGGTCCCACCACGCCGTCGATGCAGTAGACTGGTCCGGCCGTACCGCGGAAGCAGCAGAGATGTCCCGCCGCGCCGTGAATGCAGCAGAGATGTCCGGCCGCGCCGCGGTGGCCTGGGAAAATTCTCGCGGGCAGGCGACGACTCTTACAGGCACATGCATGCGGTCGTCCATGAAAGCCTCGTTTGAACAGGCTACCGGCATCATCTGGCAACTAAGGGAGGGCAATGAGAGGCTCCGGGCCGAGCGCGACCTGCTGAGGGCGAAGATCGGCGGAAGTGCAGAGCAGCAGGAGGAGACCAGTGCCTTGTTGAAGAGGACCGGCGTCATCGTCAAGAAACTTATGGACGAGAATGATATGCTCCGCATCGAGCGCCAAAGGCTGGTTGAGGAATCCGTGGATGCTCTCAAGCAGCGTCTTGAGGACACGACAGAGCTCATCGCCGCTCGCCGCGGAGACTAGTTCCCGCGGCCTGCAGCAACGCATCAAGAAAGTAGAGATCAGCGAGTCAGATTGTTGTCTTCTTTCTTCTTTTGCCCTTGTGTATTTCGGGCGTAGCCTCATGTTGCTTTTTAAATTATCTTCCTAATTATGTAAGACAGTTATTATCCACTGTCGTCGTCCTTATATATTCACCAGTCTTGCTATAAGTCGCAGTAGATGCTATATAGGTCTGTCGGATCTTACAACAAGATCCATGCAAACTTTTCTTTTCAGATTTTCTTTTTTCTCTCTTACTAAATCTCAGTCGAGTGAGACATAGCCACACCATTAAACAGGGGCTCGGGCACCATTAATGGAGACCTTGGGAGAGAGGTGGGCGGAAGATGGAGGTCAAAGGGCTCTCCTCCTGATAAGCATGCGCAGGGGTCTAATCGCATGCTTCCCGTACTCAAATAGCTACCCTGCACGGCGCCTCCTAGCTAGTAATAAAAAGGGGACACGTGGCGGCATGTAAATGGTAAGTAGAACACCCACGGTTTCAATAATACTTGTGTTTCTGACTGTAATGTGACATCACTTGTTTCAAAATGAC
This sequence comes from Aegilops tauschii subsp. strangulata, assembly GCF_002575655.3. NCBI lineage: Eukaryota > Viridiplantae > Streptophyta > Magnoliopsida > Poales > Poaceae > Aegilops > Aegilops tauschii. The sequence continues at coordinate 434,154,681 of NC_053035.3, forward strand.
TTTGTTGATTGTTAATGTGTGCGCCTTCGCAAATCGGACAGCAAAATTACCACAACATGTTGGTGCCATGTCATGAAACCAAGCCAAGTTTCATGATTTTCATGCGTGTTTTGAATTTACAGGAATTAAAAAACCAAGTTTCTCAATGTTCTCGGCCGAGCCACGATGCCCAGATGTTTTAATTTCATTCCCATTTCTTGCATGGGACCTACAAATTCACCCAAGGACACACATGTGATTTTTCAACCAACTTTGGTGCACTGGAGCATGTGCTTGCAGTTCAAATTTGAATTATGCACATTAAATGTCTAGAAACTCAATTAATGTATAAAAAAGGCCAAACGAACCTGGAATAATTCCAAAATTTAACAGGGCACTCATATAGTTCTATGTTGCCTCTAGATGTTTGAATTTTATTCCCATTTCTTGCATGGGACCTAGAAATTCACCCGAGGACACACACATGTGATTTTTCAACCAACTTTGGTGCACTGGAGCATGTGCTTGTAGTTCAAATTTGAATTATGCACATTAAATGACCAGAAACCCAATTAATGTATAAAAAGGCCAAACAAACCCGGAATAATTCTAAAATTTAATAGGACACTGATATAGTTATATGTTGCCTCTGTAAAGAAAATCAAGGGGGGCAGCGTATATCGTTTTGCACACAAAGGTGACACGTTCCCTCTCAGAACCACGAGCCTTCTTGGGAGAAGCTCCGGTTTGCAAGAAGCTTATACCAAAACTTGTTCCTATTCGGCCAAATTTTTTACCACAGCATGGTAGTACCATGACATGACACCATGCCAAGTTTCATGATTTTCAGGCGTGTTTTGGATTTACAAGAATTTTAAAACCAAATTTCTCAAAGTTCTCGGCCAAGCCACGATGCCCAGATCTTTGAATTTCATTCCCATTTCTTGCATGGGACCTAGAAATTCACCCGAGGACACACATGTGATTTTTAAACCAACTTTGGTGCACGGGAGCATGTGCTTGTAGTTCAATTTTGAATTATGCACATTAAATGACCAGAAACTCAATTAATGTATAAAAAGGCCAAACAAACCCGGAATAATTCTAAAATTTAACAGGGCACTCATGTAGTTCTATGTTGCCTCTGTAAAGAAACTCAGGGGGGCAGCGTATATCGTTTCGCACTCAAAGGTGACACATTCCCTCTCAGAACCACGAGCCTTCATGAGAGAAGCTCCGGTTTGCAAGAAGCTTATACCAAAACTTGTTCCAATTCGGCCCAATTTTTTTACCACAACATGTTAGTGCCATGACATGACACCATGCCAAGTTTCATGATTTCCAGGCGAGTTTTGGATTTACAGGAATTTAAAAACCAAGTTTCTCGATGTTCTCGGCCGAGTCACGACGCCCAGATGTTTGAATTTCATTCCCATTTCTTGCATGGGACCTAGAAATTCACCCAGGGACACACATGTGATTTTTCAACCAACTTTGGTGCACCGGAGCATGTGCTTGCAGTTCAAATTTGAATTATGCACATTAAATGTCTAGAAAGTCAATTACTATATAAAGAAGGCCAAATGAACCTGGAATAATTCCAAAATTTAACAGGGCACTCATATAGTTCTATGTTGCCTCTATAAAGAAAATCAGGGGAGGCGGCGTATATCGTTTCGCACACAAAGGTGACACGTTCCCACTCGGAACCATGAGGCTTGTTGAGAGAATCTTCGGTTTTGCAAGAAGCTTATACCAAAACTTGTCCCAATTCAGCCAAAAATTATACATATGAAAATAGGGTTTGGACTATCCCGAAGATCTCGCTACCTAGACCAATGTACTCTTATTGAATTCAACATAAAATGGATACAGATATTTGAATTGGAGATCGTATGGTACATGTAGTTCATAGTGGAATATGATTACTGCTATATGCATGTTTTCTGTTATCAAGATAATATTTAAATGATGGTATAACTTGACAATAATCGTATTCAAATAAGGAAAATTGATTCAAATTTAGTCCCTATGGTAGACGACAATATATATGTTCATAGGATGGAGTAAAATGTTCATATATGATGGAAGATCAAAATGTAGGACTACATCCATTATAATCCGCAAGGTCACCTAACGATATATTCGAATTCAACATAACGTGGATTCAAAAATTGAAATTCGAGATCCTGGCATTTGTAATCATATAAAAAGGGACATGATTCTTTCTTGTGGTGGGAATTGATTTGTTTATTGTTGTTGTTGAGGTAAGTGCGAATTGATTTGGTACTGTACAGGGTAATCTTGTTCTCCCGATTTTCTTACATTGTTCTTGTAGTTTTTTCAATGGCATTTATAGCAATATAGTAAAAGGGGACATGACTCTCTTGTGTCTCACTACTAGAAAAAGGGCTATAGATGGGATTGACACTAATGGCGCACCAGACAAGCGGTGCGCCATTAGTATATACTAATGGCGCACCACTTTCTCATACGCCATTAGAGTTGAAACTACTAATGGCGCACCAGGCGCAGGGTGCGCCATTAGTATCAAATTTTTTTTTTAAACTAGTGCGCCTGTCCAAACATACTAATGGCGCACCTGGCCCAGGGTGCGCCATTAGTATGAAATTTTTTTTTAACTAGTGCGCCTGTCCAAACATACTAATGGCGCATCCAGACACAGTGCGCCATTACTAGTTGTAACTAGTAATGGCGCACCTGTCCCAGGGTGCGCCATTAGTATCAATTTTTTTTTAAAACTAGTGCGCCTGTCCAAACATACTAATGGCGCATCCAGACACAGTGCGCCATTACTAGTTGTAACTAGTAATGGCGCACCTGGCCCTGGGTGCGCCATTAGTATAAAAAGTTTTTTTTAACTAGTGCGCCTGTCCAAACATACTAATGGCGCACCACCAGAAGGTGCGCCATTAGTAACCTGGATTACTAATGGCGCATCTAGAGTTGGTGCGCCATTAGTAAGTGGGCAGCAACAAGATATTTTGGACAGCCTCTCCTACCCACACTCACTTTCTCCCCACTTCATTCTCTCCACCTCCTCCTTGTCTCGGGTGTCTCCTCTTTTCACCTCATTTCCACCATAGATTCATTCAATTTAAGTGCTTAAATTACCTTGTTTTGATAGGTAAGTAAGGGGGGAAGCTATATTTATGTTATTCTCCCTACAACAATGTGCACATGCACTTTTTATGGCCTAGCTAGATCTATGTATGTTCGTGGTATTGCATATGTTTGTGGTGTTGCATATGTGTTTGTGTTTGGAGGTGTACCGGTATTTGAAATGCGATAGTTGCCAATATTTTGCCAGAATGTTGATTCATTTCCGTTTCGGCGAGAATTTTGGCATTAAGCATTCTTTTTGGTCCTATTTTTAGGGAAAGTCATGCCAAATTTTTTGTTGGTTCTAAAATATCGTTTTGCTCTACCCCGCAGGCGACCATGGTCCGCATGATGACCGAAGGCATCGTGAATAGGTTATTGAGGACCGCGAAGGCCGAGATGCTTCAAAAGAACGAGATGGAGATAAGATGTCCGTGTCGAAGATGCAAGCTGAAGAGCCTTATTGCGGACCCGGAATCCTGGCAGGTGCGGGAGCACCTGCTCTTGCGTGGTTTCATGGATGGCTATCGGTGGCAAGGTGATGAAGATGACTACGAAGTCGTCCATGGGGGCCGGGCAAGAAATGAGGAAGGGCTGCAAGACAACCACCGTGGCTCGGGCGGGCGAGAAGACGAAGAATCCCCAGGAGATGATCACGACGTTGATGCTGTACACAGTCATCATGTAGAAGATGCAGGACATGATGATGAGGAAGATGCCGGAGCAGACGACGGGCATGATCATGAAGATGATGATGCCGACGGAGCAGACGACGCTGGACCATCGATGGGCTGGGTGCAGGACCCTCATATTCAAGAGCTGCTTCTCAAGCAGACGGATAACGCAAGAGCTGCCGCCCGAGAGAAAGCCAAGATGGATCAACTTGAGTTAGACGCGGTTACTCCATTGTATGAAGGATGCAGGCCCGAGGATACCCGCCTGAAAGTAACGCTCATGGCTCTGGAGATGAAGGTAAAACACAAAATGACCGACGCATGCTTTGACGAGAACATGTCATTCTGGCACGAACGTCTTCCCAAGGGGAACAAGTGCCCGACTAGTTTGGAGGAGGCGAAGAAAATCGTGTGTCCTCTGGATTTACCGCACGTGAAATACCATGTGTGCATGAACAATTGCATCATTTATCGGGACGAGCACGCGGAGTCTACCATATGTCCAGTGTGCGGCGTCACTTGATACAAGAAGAGGAAGAAAGCTCCTCGAAAAGTGGTGTGGTACTTTCCGATCACTCCTCGACTGCAGCGGTATTTCGCGGACCCTAAGGTAGCAAAGCTCCTGCGTTGGCACGCGGATAGGGAGGAGAAGAAGCGAGAAGATGACGCAAATGATCCGGAGATAGATAAAAAAGAGAAGATGCTGAGTCACCCTAAGGATGCGAGCCAGTGGCAAGCGTTGAACTTCGAAGACCTAGAATTTGGGAACGATCCAAGGAACATCGTGCTGGGCGCGAGCACCGATGGAGTCAATCCGTTTGGCAGCCAGAGAAGCACACATAGCACCTGGCCTGTGTTTGTGTGGATGTACAACCTTCCCCCCTGGTTGTGCATGAAGAGGAAGTACATTCACATGAGTATGCTAATTGAAGGACCAAAACAACCAGGGAACGACATCAATCTGTATCTGGGGCTGCTGAAAGAGGAGCTTGACACGCTGTGGAAAACGCCAGCCAATACGTGGGACGCCGCAGAGAAAGAATATTTCCCTATGAGAGCCGCGCTGCTCACGACGGTGCACGACAATCTCGGTTACGGATATCTCGCGGGGCAGGTGGTCCACGGATTTTCTGGATGCGTCAGGTGCATGGATGACACAACGTATCGCCAGCTAGATAGAGATCCCGGGTCTTCGAAAACCGTGTTCATGGGACATCGAAGGTGGCTTCGCGACGATGACCCGTGGAGAAAACACAAGGATCTATTCGATGGTGAAACCGAACCCCGAGGACGCCCGCGTACGAGGAGCGGCGAGGAAATAGACGAGCTGTTGAAAAATTGGAAAGACTGCCCACTGCCGGGAAAGAAGCAAAAGGCGCCAGAGCCGGGAAAGAATCGAAAGGCGCCAGAGCCGCTGCTGAAGGTATGGAAAACGAGGTCTGTTTTCTGGGACTTGCCGTACTGGAAGATCCACCGTGTGCCTCACAGCCTTGATGTCATGCATATCACGAAGAACGTGTGCGAGAGTCTGCTTGGTACCCTGCTCAACATGCCAGAGAGGACCAAAGATGGGCCGAAAGCAAGGGCAGACTTGAAATCAATGGGCATCAGGCAGGAGCTTCACGCTATATATGATGATGATGATGATGATGATGATGATGATGAGGCGAAGCAGGACACGGAAAGTCGTCGCAAAGGCAAAAAGGCCAAGAAGACCGGAAATGACTACCCTCCCGCGTGCTTCACTCTAAGTCAGGAGGAGATCGAGCAGTTTTTCACCTGCCTCGTAGGAGTAAAATTTCCTTACGGTTACGCGGGAAGATAAGCAGATACCTAGACCTAGCGAAGCTGAAGTTCAGCGGGATGAAGTCTCACGACTGTCACGTGCTGATGACGCAGATACTTCCAGTTGCAATCCGTGGGATCATGGACGCGCACGTCCGTGAAACGCTATTTGGCCTATGCAACTTTTTCGACGTCATCTCTCGGAAGTCTGTTGGCGTGAGGCAACTCAGAAGGCTACAGGAAGAGATCGTGGTGATACTATGCGAGCTTGAGATGTACTTCCCGCCCGCATTCTTCGACGTTATGGTGCATCTGCTGGTCCATATCGTGGACGATATCATCCAACTCGGGCCGACGTTCCTGCACAGCATGATGCTGTTCGAAAGGATGAGTGGTGTCATCAAAGGATACGTTCGCAACATGTCACGTCCAGAGGGAAGCATAGCCAGGGGCTTTCTGACCGAAGAGTGCATCTCCTACTGCACGAATTATCTAGGCATCGAGAACCCCGTTGGTCTACCCGTCAACCGGCACCTCGGCAGGCTCGCTGGATGGGGTCACCGTGAGGGTTGCCGCGAAATGCATGTCGACTTCGAGGGTCGACTCGCCGACTTTGAAAGAGCAAACCTAGTCGCGCTACAACACATAGACGTGGTCGATCCTTGGGTGGTAGAGCACAAAACCTTTATTAAGAAGACGTACAATGACCGAGGCCAACAGAGGACGGACGGAGATATACTCAAAGAGCACAACTCATGTTTCACGCGTTGGTTCAAGCAGAAGCTTCTGTCGTACCCTTTACATGAGGATTCTTCCGCGGAAGAACAACTCATATTCGCCTTGTCACAGGGCGCCGAGCACAACCTGATGACCTATGAGGCGTACGATATCAACGGCTACACATTCTACACCGAGGCCAAGGACATGAAGAGCGATGGTTATCAGAACTCCAGGGTAACGATGGAATCCTACACCGGTAACGACAAGGACAGATACTACGGAAGGATCGAGGAGATCTGGGAGCTGAGCTACGCTGGAGAGAAGGTCCCGATGTTCCGTGTCAGATGGGCCAAGAGCATCCTAAAAGAAGACCGGTATTTCACCACCATGGTTATACCCGAAGCCAAATCCAAGACCGCAGGCGCAAACGTCACCGCGAAAAATGAGCCATGGGTACTGGCTTCCCAAGTGGACCAATGCTTCTTCATTACCGACCCGTCAAAGCCCAGTCGTGTTGTCGTGAGGAGAGGCAAAAGGAAGATCATCGGAATGGATGGAGTAGCCAATGAGCAAGACTTCGATAAGTACGGCGACCCGAGAATCGAACATGACGACGATGATGAAGTAGCAGCATACACCACAAGAAGAAGCAGGACCACCCTACCTAAAGGACGTCCGTTCCACAGAAGAACTCCATTTGCGAAAAAGAAGGGCAAGAAGATTGTGAACAGATAGCTAGCTAAGATCGATTGTATTTAAATCGTAGCCTTCATTTCTCGATTGTATTTCATGGGCACTTTTTGAACTATCATGAATATTTTTAAATTTCATGGACACCCGATCTCGATCCCCCTCCATCTCGATCGCTAGCTATCCCACCTCGCCAGATCCGGTCCCCCTCGCCGCCGAGCACCCCCCGGTCCACCGGCCCCCCGCACCCCGCGCACCCTCCCCCGCTCCACCGGCATTACTGTTTGATGATATTTTTTTAAAAATTATTACTGTCTTATAAAAAAATTATTACTGTCTTATAAAAAAATTATTACTGTCTTATAAAAAATTTATTACTGTCTTATAAAAAATTTATTACTATCTTATAAAAAATTATTACTGTCTTATAAAAAATTATTACTGTCTTATAAAAAAATTATTACTGTCTTATAAAAAAATTGTGGAGCCTTATAAAAAATTATTACTGTCTTATAAAAAAATTGTGGAGCCTAGGAATCGAACCCAGGACCTCCTGGTGTGAGAACTGGCTGCTGACCAGTCGAGCTAGTAGAGGGAACTTGGTGTGGATCAGGTAAGGTGGAAGATAACCTGTTGGCTCGAGCAGAAATAAAAAAAAAATACTAATGGCGCACCAGGGTGAGGTGCGCCATTAGTATGGATGTACTTATGGCGCACCAGGGTGAGGTGCGCCATTAGTATGCATGTACCTGTTGGATAACCTATCCCCTCTCTCCCTCGCCCTCGCCCTCGATCCCCTTCCCTCTCCTCTCCCGACGCCGCTGCCCCGCCGCCTCGACGCCGCCCCGTCGCCCTCGTCTCCGCCGCGACGCCGCCCTCTCCTCTCCCGACGCCGCCGCCCCGCCGCCCCGTCGTCCTCGTCTCCTCGGCGCCGCTCTCCTCGTCTCCTCGGAGCACCACCACCACCCGGACCTCGTCGCCTCCCGGACCTCGTCGCACCACCACCAACATCCACAGCGTCGACGTCTTCGTCCCCGACGACGCCCCCGTCTTCTACGCCCGTAGGTACCCCATCCAAATCACCCCCGCCTCCATTTCCCACCTCTCCCTCTCTGCTCCTAATACAACAATCTGTCTCTGAACTTCGCTTTTGGACTCCTGATGCGCCAACATTACAGGGTGTGTGCGCTTTTTTTTAGCTTGGCATGCCGTGTGTGATGTGTGAGTTTTAGTCTGAACCTTCTCCCCTGTTCTCTGTACCTATCATATCCCTCCTTTAATTTGTGAGTTCTATTAGTCTATGAGATGGGGATTGTAATTCTCAATGGTTTGTTGTCAGGATTGGTATGCTGGTCGCCTTGGGAATTGTGATTGCATTTCTCAATGGATTTTACAGTGTAAACCTTGTAGGATTTGCAGTGTAATTCCTGTCTGGATTTAGAGTGTAATTCCTAGTAGATTTGCACTGTACTTGTCATTTTTGGGTTTGCAGTGTAATTTCTGTCTGTATTTATAGTGTAATTCCTAGTAGATTTACACTGTACTTCTCATTGTTTGGATTTGTAGTGTAATTCATGTTTTTACAGTGTAATTGTAAGTGGATTTACACTGTAATTCCTACTGGATTTACAATGTTTTTCTTAGTGGAGTTCCACTACAATTTTAAGTAGATGTACACTGTAATTCCTACTGGATTTATAGTGTTTTTCTTACCGGAGTTCCACTATAATTAGAATCCAGTGGATTTAATTTATACTATAATTCTAAGTGGATTTACACTGTAAACCCACCCCGGCCTCCATTTTTCCCCGCCGACGTTTCTGGTCATGCAGCAACCTAGAAGCCTGCTTGCCAGTCAGTAGCAACTACCTGTCCAGATAGTTCTTCGTGTATGGTGTGTCAAAAGAAAAAACCTTAGTAAAAATGGTTAGGATGCTCATGCTGGACTAAAACCATGGAATAAAAAAGGCAGAGGTAACAGTTTTTTTTTGGCGGTAACAGATTTTTTTAGCAATGCATAGAACACCATAACTTTAAATTAAACACCGCCTACTTACATACAAGGGGAATCTTGAGTAATCCTACTCATATTGAACAGATAATAAGTTTCTTTTTTTAGAGCACATGTTTCTAACCAACATATTTGAACATTATATGAGCAGTAAAAGTAAGAGTGAGCAAACTAGCACCTCGCTTTGATTAGGCAGATATTGCCAAATATGTGGACACAGTGCTGGATGGAGTATAAGACTAAATCTCTTGTGTATCTCTGTACACGTTTGCATAGTTCATCATGAACTAGCACCACAGACCAGCTTATGAGTTGCTCCAAGAAACTCAGTACCTTGTTTGGGTGATAGTGCTATGAAACTTGGCGGGGTTCCTTTTGTGACTCACCTGCCAATTTAGTGCGGAGGAAATAACCACATGTCCTTGATTGATTTGTAGTTTTGTAGTTGGTTGTTACAGAATGCAGTACCTTGGTTGTGAAGATAATAAAAATTATGACAATGTTGTGCAGGAGTAGTAATAAGAGAAGATCGCTCTGAGGTGAAGGAAGCAAGTGAGAGGCAAAGTGAGTTATTCTCTGGTCGTGTATTTAGTTAGTTACTTACTCCTGGTAGCTAATAAGTGGTTACTCTTTGGACTTTGGTGGTGTATGTATCAAAGCATGTTGTAAATATAGCAGCTCTGTTCCTTTTGTTGTAATGCCTAATGCCTTCATATTCTACTTGTATCACTGTATCATTGTAGCAAAAGTACAAGGATCAGATCACTTGGGCATGAAATGGTTCCAGAAACCAAAAGCCTGTTGTACATTATAGCAGCTCTCTGTGTTTTTGTGTAATGCCTAATGCCTTCTCTGTGTTTTTGTGCATAGATTTTAGAGCAAATCTAGCACAGTACAGTTAGCAAAGTTAGAAATCTTTTAGGAAATTTTAAAAACAGTAGCAAAAAAATTAGGTATAAAAACAGTAGCAAATAAAAAAAGAGTAGCAAATATTGCTAGGGAAATTTTGTTTAGGTATAAAAACAGTAGCAAATAAAAAAAGCAGTAGCAAATTAAAAAAACAGTAGCAAAAAATTAGGTATAAAAACAGTAGCAAATATAGCTAGGGCAATTTTGTTTAGGTATAAAAAACAGTAGCTACAATTTGTAAAAACCATGAGCAACTGAAAAATCATCCAGAAATATAGCTAGGACAAACTTCAGTCTTTTTTTTGTTTGTAACAGAAACTACAGTAGTAAATATTTCTTGAAGTAAATATTTTCAGTCATTACAAATATGATACTGCTGGGAGATGATACTGCTTGGTGTATTTTCCATGTTGTGATGGAGGCCTTTTTTGCCTTGTCCACCCGAGAGGCCCTTGAGTTTGCCGGAATGTCGATTAACTTCCGTTCCGGCAAATTCGGGTACTCCATATGTCCTATTTTCAGCAAAGGTCATGCTGAAATTTTCCGTGAATTTTAGCATGACTTTGCTAAAATAGGACATATGGGGTACTTGTGACTAATGCATGGGCCGGGGTATCTTAGTAGTTAATTAAGTAGGATCAAGTGTCCCGGCGTACTTGTGACTAATGCATGGCTTTTAGGGTGCCTCGGTGTCGATAAAAACCGAAATGATGAAAGCTTAGGCTTTTAGGGTGCCTCGGCGTCGAAAAACCCTCAATGATAAAAGCTTAGCTTTTAGGATGCCTCGGTGTCGACAAACCCTAAATGATGAGACCATGATCTTGTTCCTTGACAATAACCAACTTTTTGACCAAACTTTGTTCCTATTTAGAGAGAAACATGGCCAACAACGATGAGGCCGGGGGTTCGAGCGTCAAGCCATTCTGGATGCTGTCCCAGGAGATGGAGGAACAACCTCACTTGTATGAGGACGCCGCCTTCCCCACCGATCCTGAGACCACTGATGGTACCGCCGAGGATGACCCCACTGATGCCACCACTGATGGTGCCGCCAAGGATGCCACCACTGATGGTGCCGCTGAGGATGCCACCACTGATGATGGTGGCGCACGCACAGATGGCAGCCAACCGAAGAGGCAACGGAAGGACCGGCGCCCGACCGTGCTCCGCACCCTCAAGGAGGAAGTTACTGAAGTAGACTCCGACGGGAATCCAACGGCGCCTGAACGAATAGTCAAGGGGTACTCGCTTCAGCTCGGGTGCATTCTCCGGAGCACCGTCTCGATCAACACCGAGAACCTGAGGCATCCTGACCGAGGGAATTTGCGCAACCTCCTCTTCACGAAGCTGCACGAACGATACAAGTTCCCCGCTGAATTTGAAAACACAAGCCTCAAAGGGAATAAAGTGAACAATGCTGCCCTCACGAAGATGAGCAAGGCCCTGTCTACTTGGAAAAGCAATGTGAAGAGAATGATCGAGAAAGGTGAGAGTTATGAGAAGATCAAGGAGAAAAATCCTTCGATCACCGAAGATGACTACAACGACTTCAAGATCAATTGCTCGAGCACCGCAAACTCCGAATCAAGTAAGTGGGGGAAAGAAATGCGGGAGCTGAACTTAGGGGAACACACACTCGGTCCCGGCGGTTACAGAGTGGCGGAGCCTATATGGGACAAGGAGGAGGCGGACCGTGCCGAGCAAGGCCTACCGCCCCTCTTCGATAAATACGGTGACAAGCAGACCAGGAACTTTGTCAGGGCCCGGTACAAGAAGGACCCGAAAACAAAGGAGCTTACCACGGATCCGAAGACCAGGGCGCTTGAGCTTGTTCTGGTAAGGAATACACCCCCTCGTAATTAGCTCCATATGGTTGCATTCTAATTAATGAAGCCAAATTTCTAAATGGTTCACATTCCTTCCGCAGGCGACTGAAAGCAGTAGCGCGGGGTCGACTAAGAGCAACCCTTGGGACACCACTCTAAATAGGGCGTTGAATGTAATGAAGAACAAGGATAAGCTCAGTAAGCCGACGTCAGCTGGTCGTGTGGCCGGCAAAGGCTTGTCGACAAAATGGTCGTCATACTATGACACTGCTGGGCGAAAGGAGAAAAAGACCAGCTCGGAAAGCTAGGCGCGCGAGGTTCAAGAACTCAAGGCACAGGTGGCGCGGATTCCAGAGATTATCCAAGAGCAAGTGCAACAACAACTCGGAGCGACGATCACCGCCATTGTGCCTACCTTGATCCAGGGGATTAGTGCGTGGATTGCGGGCGGCCAACAGGGGCCGCCCCCGATTCCTAGCTTCACGGCCAGCAACTCGCTGAACGCGATGGCGGGGCCATTGGTGTCTCCGGCGGAGGCGGCATTGGTGTCTCCGACGCCGGCACGGGAGCTTAATGCACCCGGGTGTACGCCGGCCGGCACCTCTGCAGCAAGCGGCCCCTCCGTCAACTGCACACCCGCCGTTGGCGGTGCCTCGACATTAGCCGAGCTCGACGCCATCATCACGGTAACTAATTAAGCCTCTCTCGGCCGAGGACTTCATCTCCTTGCCTTTGACTGGGCATCCCTAACGCCCTACATGTTTTTGCAGGGCGCCGCCGACGTTCCGTGCACTCTCCTGCACTTCGTGAACAACGAGTTGGTCGATGTCGCCAAGGGCAAAATCGTTCAACCGGGCAACCCCTTGTTCCACGGTACCCAGATGCCACCCAACTTGTTTAGGGTTCAACTGGTTCGGGTGCTGCCAGGCTGCGACGAGGTGTTACCGCCGATTCGACCCATGGGGGCCGACGATGATGACGTGATGAACCTCAGCGCCTGCCTGAGCTGGCCCCTGCTTTGGCCGAAGAGCCAGATTCGTTTGGGGGCGGGGGACACCACCCCAAAGACAACACCGCCAGTCGTGCCGGCGCCAAGTCGGCCCCATGGCAAGACCGCCGCAACGGTGCCGGACATCCCTATGCCACTGGATACAAACATGCATATGGCACAGGATCAGAACGACGACGACGACGATACATTTGCCAACGTCGATCAGTACTTTGCCGATCATGGGGACGGTGGCGACTTCATGGGGCCTCCTTCTCAAGAACCCAACCCAACAAAAGACGTGTGCGATCTAGCTGGTACCGCGGAGAAGCCAAGTTGCAACAGGCGTCGTCTGCAGTTCAGCTCTCAGGAGACGCCTCCAGCTGCCGACTTCACCGAGCCTCAGATAGGCGAGGTGCCAAATATGATCAGCCCCAACACACTCAAGAAGGCGGTCTGTGAGCAGAACTCGGTCCCATTACAGGAGATCAAGAAGAAGGCACGCAAAAGAAAGACTAACAAGGGTGCGGGCCAGCCGGCACCGAGTACGATCCGTGCTCAGGACGGGCCACCTTCAACTGCGGATATCTCGAGGAGGGTGCATGTGGCGGGTAGGCCGATGCTACCAAGAAATATGCTCGATGCTGCAACCGGTGCTATGCGGAGTCTGCATGACAGTGTGCTTTCTTTGGAGAAGCGGCGTCTCCGAGAGAAGGATCTGGCATACCCGGTTTTCGCGGCCAAGGTGCCAGAGGGCAAGGGCTTTGTGGATAACTCCATCGGGGGTACGATCGTCCTGCGGTTTGATGACATCCACGCTATGTTGAACCTTCATCCGCTGCACTACACCTTCGTTCGGCTATTTTCGCTGAGTATGGAGATGCGGATCATTCGCGACAAGACCCCGGACATCGTGATAGTCGACCCCTTCTACATGCGTGCCAAGATCTTGGGCAGCGCTGGGGACCGGCAAGTCGCGAGTTCTTACCTCGAAGGCGTCATTCTGGCAAACCAAGATAAGGACAACTTCCTCGTGCCTTACTTTCCCGAGTAAGTCCTCCCCTCAACCGCCCCGTAACATATGAATTCTTAGATTTCGATCGTTTTTCTTTTAACATTCCGTGTTTTCTGCAGTGACACACATTGCACGCTCATCCTCCTAAGCCCCAAATATTCCATGGCCACGTATTTCGACCCGGACCGTCAGTCGAACGTAGACTACACAAATGTCAAGAAGGTTCTTGATGATGTTCTCCCCGGCTACGTCAAATCTGGAGGCACCTTCACCAGGCCTATTCGTAAGTACGGCAAGCACGTGTTCTCCCACAATACGACGTTCTGCTGCGTCAAGCAGCCGCCTGGCGGTCAGAAGGATGCCTACTACGCCATCCATCACATGCGGGCGATCGTGCGGGACCATAATCACCTTCTCCTACCAAATAATCTCAAAGATTGGGCCGCAAGCTTGGGGGCAATCCAGGACACGGACATCAGACAAGAATTCTTTCGCATCCAGTCGGAGTTTGCGGAAATCATCCATCAAGATGTCCTTCGTACCTCGGGGCAGTTCTACCTCAGAAATCAACCGTCCAACAGTGACATCGACACAATCCTACAAATGCAGGCTGACAACGCCCGTTGTTTCATGACTCCCACGATAGACGGCGGCTTCATCCACGCTCCGGTCCCTTGAGTCAAGTCGAAAGCAGTGATGCTGTGTCTAGTTCTGAAACAACGATTGGCTCATGTTGTAATTAAACTTTAATGAACTTGTAGTATGTCTCTTTGGTTTCGAGAGTCGTTCAACTTAGATGTAATCGATGCTATTAATGTCTTGCTTTTCTCTTCCGATCGTTCTGTTGCATACTTATATATTGCTTATGTATTGTCTGTGAATTGGTACTAACGTTTCGTTTGGCTACTGCATAGCGATGCCGTGGTATGTCGTGTACAAGGGTAAGGTTCCCGGAGTCTACGACGACTGGGAGGAGTGTCGGAGACAGGTTCACCGATTCAGCGGTAACAGTTACAAAGGGTATGCCACTAGGGCCGAGGCCGAATCTAGATACGACCGCTATCTAGCGGGAGAGGGGAGGGAGCGTTGGAGGAACCGGATGAAGACGAGTTTCATCGTGATGATGCTCATCGTGAGGACCGCAGCTCTCTTCTATGTGATGGTAGTTTAGATGATCGATATCGACTTGTAATGTGAAGACAAACTCGCGGTCTCGAGACTTGTAATATAATGTTCTATCTTTGTTCGGTCTTTTCAATTCGGAGACTAATATGATGAATTGTATTCGGAGACTAAAATGATGAATTGTATAATCTTCTATTGTATTCGATGAATCTGTTGTTGATGTGTGCTGTCTATATTTTGTCCAATTATACATTTTGTAACCTGTGCAAAAAACAGAAAACTAAAAAATAAAAAAAACCTAATATTCATACTAATGGCGCATCACATCATAGTGCGCCATTAGTATGCCAGAGCATACTAATGGCGCATCACTAAACAGTGCGCCATTAGTATGCCGAAGTTACTAATGGCGCATCCCGTTGCTGTGCGCCATTAGTATGCCAAAGCACCTGGGTATAGATGGCACCCTGGGAGGCATACTAATGGCGCACTGTTGTATATACTAATGGCGCATCTGGGGTGCGCCATTAGTATACCAGATACTAATGGCGCACCAGTGGTGCGCCATTAGTAAAATATACTAATGGCGTGCTACTAATGGCGCACCACTAATGCGCCATTAATGGCCAAATTAGGTGCGCCATTAGTAGGCCTTTTCCTAGTAGTGTCTTGTATGAATTTTTTTTGTACACGTTAAGTTTATTCTGCCGAAGATGGAATCCGCGCCATGTTATCCCGAAATTTTCAAGCTCGAGTATGTTTTGTCTCATCTGCTGTGAAACTCCCGCCTCTTCAACCCGCGCCGCGCCTTGTTATCTCGAAATTTCGACGCGCGCGAAAACTCCCTCCTCATACGAAATCGGTCCCGAAGCCCAGACACGCGAAATCCCCCTTCTACCCCTTAGCCGGAAATGCCGGCTCGATGTCGCATGGTCAAAACCGATGGGGGTACGCTGGTAACTTACCCTACATTTTGGACAAGCGCGTCCCTAAGCCATGGCTCCCCCTACCTTCCCCTTCGTCCCCCCCATTCATACACCGAGGCCGCCAAAACCCGCGAAACCCCACGCTCCTCCGTCGGCCTCCCGACCGCCGCCTAGCCGGAGACTCTTCCCCGACGATGACGTCCACCGCAATAGCTCGCCGTCCCTCATCCACCGCACCGGATGAGGATCTGTCGTCAATCTCGTCGTCCCGCCGGATCATCCGCCCCGTCCTCCACCTCCAAGGAGCTGCCCTGATGTTCGCCTCGTCTATCGCGCCACCTCCATCCCCACAGCGTCGCCTTGACCTGCCCCACCAATACCGCAACACCCTCACCAATTCCTCCGATGAAGCCGAGGCCTACTCGGCGCACCAAGGAGGTTCTGCACTCACAGCTGCATTTTATCTTTTATTCCATCTCACGGGGCTGCCGGTGCTCGATACCGAGCAGCCATGGCGGGTCTCCATCGACGGCGCCGTCGCCAGCCACTTCATCCACGGCATCTCTCCCGCATGTCGTTGCTTCCTTGGCGGCGACTTCCACACCAGCACTAGGTGCAGCTGCTCCGGCTCTCGCTCGTGCTGCTGCTGTTGCTGCTGCTCCTGCTCTCGCTTGCGCTGCGACTCTGTTCTTGTTGTCGGTCGTGCTGCTGCACTGCTCTTGCTTTCGTTCGTGCTGCTGCTCTGCTCTGCTATTGCTGTCGGTCGCGCTGCTGCTCCGCTCTTGCTCTCGTTCGTGCTGCTGCTCTACTCTTGCTCTCGCTCGCGCAGCTGCTGCTGCTGCACGACCTTCGGCACCTACAGGAGTTGCTACTTTAGCACTCGCTCGCGGTGCTGCTGCACGACTTGCTCTCTGCTAGTGCGTTCCCTGCTCGAGCGGCTGCTGATTTAGATCACTACTTCTCTGCTACTAGTGCTCGAACGCCCTAAACATCTATTGCAATGCTCTGCTACTAGTTCAATCAGTTTTGACAGTAAACTTCAGTTTCGAATGTAAAGTTCAGTTTCCTCAGTTAAGTTCAGAGTGAACAGTATTTACAGCATCTGTCGGAGCGACCGTGGCGCGGCTGACGTGTTTTACATCTAGCACTTTTTGGTGATGTATTTTACATCATCTATTGCAGGTGATATTAGAGTCCCACTTCAGATGAACATTGTCTGTCTTGTCCTGCTTCAGCCTCGCCGCCGTACACCTCACCGGAGCTGCTCCAACGACGAAACTGTCCATCACAGCGGAGCAGTACACTCGACGCCATTTCCAGAGGCCTCAGATCTTCTTTCCCGCCTCCGACAGTCAGACCAGCATCACTATCCTCCACGTCCAACCCAATGATGCTGAGGTCGACAAGGCTATGCTAAAGAGGTTGCACACTTGTCGCATCACTTTGTTACTCTGCATTCATGTCGATCCCTCAGGGATCCTTTGCTATGGAACTACTATGGTACTACTATTCGTGCATTTGGTTAGAAGGAGTGGAGCAAAGCAAAATTGGAGGATTTTTTCCCTTTGGTGTCTCTTTCAAAGAAAAAAACGTAGGAATTTTAATATCCACTTGGACGTCCTTTTCAAATTAATATGCATGAAGAACAGGACTAATTGCATTATTGGCATAATAAGATTCTTATTTTTTTCATTTTCACGTGGTTTGACTTTAATTTGACCATGTTTCTCCATTCCTGTGTTCTTCAAATTCATGTGAACCAAACACCCAGGTTGACAGAAATCCTATGTTTCCAAATGCTCTGTTTTGCACGTGCATTCCTATCCTATTCATGCGTTTTTCCTGTCCCTGCATTCATAGAATCCTCCAATTCTAAGGAGCCCTTACAGATTTACTTCATTTTCAGATAGGCGTCAAAGAAAAATCTGTGTGTTATGTCCTGCTCCTTCCGTGCCGTCATCCACCCTACCCGAGGTGCACCATCGATAGAAGCATTCACTGCAGCAGAGATTCCCCCTGCAGACTTTCTTTCGCCGCCTCAGATCATCTTCCCCATTGCCGGCAGCCACGCCAACTGCATTACCATCATCGACCAAGTAGATGAACCTGAGGACTACACAGTTCCGGAAGAGAGGTCGCACTCTTTCGTGTTTGCTTACGTTATACATCGGTTATTATTACCTGTTACTTTATCATCAAACTTGAGTTTTAAAATGCCCGTGGGGCACATATCGAGGCAGCAACGAATAGTATCTATCTACTATCTGGTTCATCTGGGGTCTTCTATGTGGTTCATGTTGGGTGGGCAACAAACAATAGATGATCCATTGTCTATCTTTTTAAACTGAAGCTATAATCTACCTGCTATCATTAGTTTTGGATCTATCCACTCGTTTGCTACCATTAGTCTTGATTTCTGCATGCACGACTTAGGCCTTACATAATCTAACTATGTTTTTTATTATGCATGTCAGTTATTGTACACAATCATACTCAACATGAAGAGAAAAAGAGAGGACCGTTGCGTGGGAATATAATGTCATGCAGACGCCGCTCCATGGTGGGCGAAGTGCCCCCTCCCGCCATTCCAGATTGTATTCCAGAGGAAGATAACTGTTCAGATGGGGATTCAGAGTGAGCCGACCACTCCTATTTACCACCTAAGGTGTTTGCTCTAACATGGCATGCTGATGTTGGTCATATCATGCATATGGCGCCTCGCATTGCTTAAATTATACATCTTATATGTCATTAGCTTAGTTTAGATTTGCTTTGTGTGAATGCCACCTGTTTGGTTTCTATATGATACTCCCATCGTTCCTAAATATTTATCTTTTTAGAGATTTCAACAAGTGACTACATACGGGGCAAAATGAGTGAATCTACACTCTAAAATGAGTGAATCTACCATTTGAAATCTCTAAAAAGACAAATATTTAGGAATGGAGGGAGTATATGGGAATTATGCAATGCCATCTTCTTTAGCCAGGCATCATATACGTGAATCTTGCAATGCCATCCTGTTTAGCCAGTCATCGTATATGTGAATTGTATCGTGCCATATTTTTTTCATAATGTATTCCATTTGTCAACAATGTTTATACATTCATCTACTCTTCCTGTGCATCAGCCATTTGAGTCGGTCATGGGAAAATCTGGAGTGAAAACAAGGTCTTCTGAGCAGTCAGTGCTACCTGTCGATGCATATTTCTTGCTGGTTAGAGATAGCTCCTCAGAGGAGGATTCAGAGGCAGATGACCAGTCGTATCCCCCCCCCGAGGTGCATGCTCTAACTTGGCAGGGTTATATTGCTCATATCATGCATATGGTGTCTTGCATTGCCATGCCACCTGCTTAGATTAGACATGCTTTGTGTGAATGCCTCCTATTTGCTTTGTATATCAGACATGTGAATTTTGCAATGCCATGTTTTTCAGCCAGTAATGATATATGTGAATTATGCACCGCCATGTAGCCAGGCATCATATATGTGAATTATCTCATGACATCTTTTTTTCATTACGTATTCCATTTGTCGACAATCTATGTATATTGGACTACTCTTCATGTGTATTAGCCATTTGAGCCGGTTATGGAAAAATTAGGAGAGAAAACAAGGTCTTCAGGGCAGGCAATGGTACCTATTTAAGCATATATCTCGATGGTTACAGGTAGCTCCTCAGAGGAGGATTCAGAGACAGATAACCAGTCCTATATCCCACCTGAGGTGTATGCTCTAAGTTGCAATGTTTCTATTTCTCATATCATATATATGGTGTCTTGCATTGCTTAGTTTAGACATCATATGCACAATATTGAATTCCATCTGCTTAGTTCAGAGATCATACATGCGAGTGCTAGCTGCTTAGTATATGAATCAATTATGTCAATTATATCATGCCATCATGTATACTTAGACAACATGTATGTGAATTATTTCATCCCAACCTATTTTAGAAAGACATCATATAGTTTTGTCATGTCATCCTGTTTAGATACTCATCATATGTTGAATTACGCCATTATATCCTGTTAAGTTATCCATCATATATCTGAAACTGTGTCATGCTATCCTGTTTAGTTAGGCATCATATATGTAAAATTGTGTCATGCTGTCCTGTTTGGTTAGACAACATATATGTGAATTACCACATCTGTCTATCATACAATGTCTGTACGTTCAATTTCTTTTCTTGTTTATCAGCCATTTGATTTGGAGAGGGTGATGGCAGTATCTAAGTGAGCAAAAACCCGTTCTTCAAAAAAGACAGTGCTACCCGTCGATGCAGATAGAACCATGGTTGTACTGGCCCACAAACTAGCCCCACCACACATAATCGAGACTCTTCCAGATTGCACACTTACACCGTTGGACAGAGAATCAGCTACAACCCATCTAACCCCAACCCCAGTGGATAGTAACCCACTTCTAGTTTACAAAGCACCATGTCCACCACAGAGTACCCCCACACGAGCAGTTTGTAAAGCAACTGTAGTGCCCTAAGCACGAAGACCACCACAGCGAACCCAAACTCCATGTTTAAAGTAGAAGAGCAACTGTTCTCAGGTCAGATTCCGTAGCTACGGTCCATACTCCTTTGTTGTTGCATCACTGTATTTACTCATACCAACTACTTTCGAATTTGAAGGATCCAATTGAAACTCCAATGGCGCAACAGGTATGTTTTAAACCTATTTCTTTAACTGGATTGTTGTTCTGACTTCTTGCTCTATGTTGAGTTGTATAAACAGTTATGTTCTCATGTGATGCATATTACAAGTGTTGCCAATGTTGTGTAGTTTCTCACACTTATATTCTGTCTATGCTGACGTGTCTTAAAAATATATGAGTTGAACTGTGTCTCTATCTTGATTTGGCAACATAAACTAGAATCATATGGACAATACAGTGACCATAGTACATAGACATATGTTTGCTTCATGCTGTTATCCTGTCCACCTTACTACTGAACCGGTTTACCAAAATGAGTTTCGTATACTACATGCTAAACCTGTGATGTGTCTGCTTGTTTCTCTTGTAGTATGCGAACAGAATATTGGAGAAGAGCACCCACTCTGCAATGGTAGAGAAAGTAATGCAGATAAGGTTCAAGATAGTGAGACAACCTTGTTGGTCTCCACGAAAGGTGATAAAAATGATCTTGTAGACAGTGAGAAAACCCCACAGTCCTGCGTTGATGTAGTGTTCGAGTTACTGGCCAGTACCGCTGGCACAAACCCTTCGAACTTGCTGCCTGAATCACTTTGGCTTCTTTAGTCTTAGCTACAAGCTGAAAGGCATCAGTCAGTTGTGCTGTGGCAAGACACTACTGCAGGATGCTGCTAATGCGACACTACGATCAAAAAGACCCTTCGATGAAACTGTGTGCGATCCAATAATCGCAAACGATGGTGTAAAACAACCGTTTAAAAAGGTGCAAAACGTTTGCGATGGCTGAGCCATCAAAGATGGTTCAGATTATAGTTGCGTGTGCGATGCGGGGCATACGGTTCAGTTAAATTAATTGTTTGTGATGAGGAGGAACAAAAGAAACAGGCTGCCAGATGAAGGTGTGTGCGATATGCAGCATACGCTTCACTCGGATGAACCATTTGTGATTAGGCAACACAAAAGAAACAGTCAGCCAGATCAAGGTCTCTGCGATATACGGCATGCGGCTCACTCGGATGAACTTTTTGAGTTGAGACAAGAGAACAGAAACGGTTCAATATAAGAAGATGTGTGTGATACGCGGCAAACAGGTCTGTAATCAGAAATGTGTGCGAAGACCGATAATAACATAGACGATTGCTTCTAATAAGACGTGTGATATACTCTGTCTACACAACATCTATTGGCCATTGGGGGACGGGTGGTCATCCGGATACGCCATAAGGATGCAAAGAGGCATCCTATATCAGCAAGGCCTAGCTGTTCCACCAGTACCTCATGTAAGAGAACTCTCAAGTTAAGTGTGCTCAGGCTGGAGCAGCCATCAGATGGGTGACTGGATGGGAAGTTGTGTTGATGTTAATTTAACTGATAGGATGGGTCGTATTTGTCAAATTAAATTACTGATATGACCCATCCCATGAGATAATTTAACCTCGATGTCGTGGATTTGTCACGGCAGATGTCCTAGTGTGAGGACATAGTCGTGAGGCCAACGCATCTAGGCGGTAGCTTGAGAGGGGTTGATCGGGGTGAGACACGCGAGGCGGTTTAACACACAAGACAAGGGTTTAGACAGCTTCGGGCCCCGGGAAACATCATCCGGTAATAGCCCTACATGATGTTTGTGTCTAGGTCTCATTATGTTCATGAGGGAGTTGCTGTATAAGCCGGCTCCCCTTTGTGTCTAGCCTTAAAGATTGCTCCCCCTTCTTAGGGTGCCCTGCCCCTCCTTATATAAGTTGGAGGGGCGGGTTACATGTGGAGTCCTAGTCGGATTAAGACTTAAACTATTCTGACTTCTCATCACGGGCTTCTCTCCATGGGCTTCTTAACGTCTTGGGCTTCTTAACGTCTCAGGTTTATTAACCCCAGGAGACTCTGTCTGCCGGGTTATAACTGTCTGCCGGGTCATAACCATCCGCCGGGTCAGAGACTATCTGCCGGCTTATAACTGTCTCCCGGGTCAGAGACTATATGACGGCTTATAACTGTCTGCCGCGTCAGAGACTATCTGCCGGCTTATAACTGTCTGCCGGGTCAGAGACTATCTACCGGCTTATAACTGTCTACCGTGTCAGAGACTATCTACCGGCTTATAACTGTCTGCCGGGTCAGAGACTATCTGTCGGCTTACAACTGTCTGCCGGGTCTCACCAGTCGGGTTAGCATCTGAGATGACTTAAGCCTCAGGGCAGCTTATCCTTATGAGTCGGGTCTTGGTCGTGGGGTATATCCCCAACATTAGCCCCTAGTTTAGCTTTGAATTTATTCATGCTAAACTCTTAAAATAAGAATATGTAAAGGGACCGGCTCACTCAATAAATACCAGTTAACCAGCTCCTGAAAATTCTGAATCTCTGTCATATCAATAAACTGACGTTGGCTCCTTGGAGAAAAAATAACCCTTATTATCTTCAACTGCCTTGACTTGATAAAATTCGTCTGACGTTGTGCCAATTTTCAATACTTCTGACGTTGATGAAAAAATCCATATGATCTTAAGTTATCTGAATAACCCGGAGGAGATAACCTTTGCAAACTTCTTCATAAAAAATATGAGACCTGGTTCACTCATAACTAAAAATTTGAAGGCATACCTTCCTCATATCCATATTACCTGTAGCCCCCAAGTCTTAAGAAGGGAGCGTAGTAACAGCTTACTTCAATCAGTGTAGCCCCCAAGGGCCGGGTCATTATGCAATAATGAGCAGGGACTTTATATATACTTCATTGAAAATAACATCATATGATGTAACCCCCACCATGGGGCTTGAACCCACGTCCACAAGGTTAAGAGCCTTGTGTTGTACCAACTGAGCAATGGACCCTTCAATATAATGGATTAAGGCTTGTGTATTTTGAATTTTTGGCAAGAGAAATTAGTAGCCCCCAAGGGCCGACTCATTACGATGTGATGAGCCGGGTCTACAATAAGGCAAGTAAAAAATGATCTTGCATTAGCCCCACAGTGCCATGGTGCATGCTGGCAGTGACATGGGACTTGCATATTTGATGTAATCTCAATCTGAATAATGTAGCCCCAAGTACCGGGTCGTAAGCCTGCAACGACTCGGGACTATTCCTCCCGTTGTAGAATAAATCATATCCATTGATAAAATAATAGCCATTGCGCTGAAGCGACTTTGAAAACCTCAATCATAATACTGGTTATTGATAACCATAATAAAAATCCAGCCATGTTGGCTATTCAAGATTTGAATAATATAATCCGGCTTGAAAACCGATTCCTGCCATATAAACCGGTATATCCATGCATATATGATGCAAGCTATGATGATGCAATGTATGATGATGTTTGTGTATGATAACAGACTATAAAAAATGTCGGCTTTCGAAGCTCGAGTCTTACTTCAATGAAACTAGCATGATAGTCACCGGCGTATCCTTGCTTTCCATAAGCCAGCTCTCACATGACCCAATCGATGTTTTAACCAGGATAAGTTCAGGGTCCATATGGATTGACTTATCGAGAGTACACGGGGTTCGGAGTAGCATCTTGCAAACAAGCAGGTTTAACCAAGTTTAAATGAAGGCGGCTTAATAGCCTGGGTTTCTCCTCGCTATCCGTAAGGCGGTCCTCACATGACAAACCGTCGGTCTAACTTTAACAAGTTCAGGGTCTTATTTTAAAGGATTGACTTGCTAAAAACATGGCGGGTCATTCTAGGATTACCTGGGCGGAGTACCAATGATATACAGGCAGGATAACTCGGAAATTTCTTTGATGTTATACACCTGGCGTTCCAAGCCAATTAAAAGGGTAGTAATGCTATGTTCTCTTTGGTGAATACACCTATGTTTGAACAGGAAGCTCCCAAATGACATATAATGAGCCTCAAGGCAGGACGCCTATGTTTGAACTGCGCAGTGCAGCAAGTTCTCTTTGATAATCCTTTAATTTGGGCAGGAAGCCCCCAAGTGATTTGTAATAAGGCGTGTAAGCCGGATCAAGAGGGTAAGCACAGCTATGCTCATTGAGCAGGAAGCCCCCAAGTGACCAATAAGATAAGCCAATAAGGCAGGATACCCATGTTTGACCGCGCATCATGGCAGCATGTTCTCTTCGGCAACCTGTAACTTTCTAAAAACTCGAACCTTGCGAGAGATAAATTCTTCTTGAGCCGGAATTTTAAACCGAATATTGAGAACTTCAGAGCTTTGTGGGAGACAGATTTCCCTTTAGCCGGATTTTGAACCGGAATCCTTCTTCTTCTTTTTTTTTAAGTTGGAAACTTTCTAACGGCCTTTAAATTTTTACCAATAGGGCAGTAGCCTCCGGGGCCGGGTTATTTTTCTTCCTTCAATGACCCGGGGTTCTTGAATATGCTGAAATTGGCAAGATTTGGCGGAGTTATATCTGTGTAGCCTCCGAGTCTTAAGACGACTCAAGGAGGTGGCTTGAGATTCTTCATACTTGACCGTGATATGAACCGGCATATAGTTTGAACAGCGGAACGCTGTAATACGTTGAAGCTGGAAGTAAGGTGGCGAGTTGATGATCTTCGCAACACTCATTATATATCTTTGACATTTGATAACGCGACATGAATTCACACAAACTGTCCATTGAGCCATCCGGTGCAGACAAGGCTGATAACATATTATAATTGTCATGTGCTCCGTATCCGCAATATAACTCCACTTTGAAGTGAATGATTGTCCTGCATATAAAAATATACAGACCGAAATAATTGCTCTTTGACAAAAACAATATGTGCTAGTAAAATAGACTTAGACGGATATCACCTGACTTGTCGAGACGACAAATGATCCGTACGCAGGGTAGGAATTAATTGAGATATATGGGTCATCAGCATTTCTTCCCTTTTTTGTCTTGATGTGAGCTAATCGTGGATCTTGACCTCTTCTTGAGAAGCAGCACTAGTAGACGAAGATGAAGTAGTAGTTGGCTCTTCTTTTTTTAGCTCCACGTAACATGTACGCAGTGTACATGCATGCTAGTACTTTTTTCTTGCTCTTCACGTGGAGCATCTTGCTGGTCTTGAAATCCCCCTTTCCAATCTACAACAACTTGTTACAGCAGCGGGACAGAGCAAACCGGCAGGGCGCAAGGCAGCCACCGGTTTCGAGAGCAGCTGGGCCGGCTGTAGGCGGCTCACGGCCGAACAACGGGCGGCGGCTTGAGCCACGGCGGCTCGCGGTGAAGCAGCGGAGACGGCGCTGGGCACAGGGCTGGCATGGCGGCTCACCGCCGAGGTAAGGCGGCTCAGCGGCACATCATGGCGACGGAGGCGGGCGATCGAGGCACCCGGCAACTCAGCAACACAGGGCGGCTCACCGCGGGCGTGTTAAGGCAGCACTTGGATTCGGCAAGGCGGTTTACGGCCACAGCAGGCGACCCGAAACGAACAATGGCGGGCGGGCTGTAGAGGCGGCGGCCCGAGCGCGGCGGCGACTGAGATGGCTTGGGGCCGCGACAGAAAAAACCGGAGCAAGGTGGCGACTTGGCAATGAGAAGGCCACAGCAGCGTATGTAATCATAATTCTTCAAATACGTTCTTTCAGCAAGTCTTGAACTCTATGCACAATATAATCAGTGCGGACGCTACTCTGTGATAGCAAGTCTTTTATAAGATCTCCCTTCATCAGAGTGTTAACCCCCGGTGCTGAGATCGCGGAAGTGCAGCCCTCTTTTGATTAAGAATACCATCCTTATTAACGATGTCCGTTGGCTGCCATTCTTTACTCCCACCGAGTGGAGATAAGCTAACTGGTGGTGTCGCTTCCAACTTGGCTAACATTAACTGAACTTCAATACTATCTGTTGTTTGCTTAACCTGAATATGGCTTGCCTTAATCTTTTCAACAAACATGCTCATCAGGATTAAAGAGAACCACTGCCTGAGATTGTTTCACCACTGCTCGATCTCAGGATACACACCTAGATTTTCAGAGGCATCCACGACCTGCTCCAGAGGCTACCGAAAGCGGACTGAGAAGCACATGCCGGTGGTCAGCACAGAGCAGAGCGGAAGGCCAAACCGGCGGTGGCGGTGGGCGAAGCCAGCGATTTAGAGCAGGGCCGCGGAAGTGAGGCCACCCGGTGACTCGGCGATGGTGACTTGACGCACAGGTTGAATGCCGGAGACTAAGCACGACTGTAACCGAGGGGGGGTCAGCGAAGCATGGAGGCGAGGCCGGCGACTCGTCAGAGCCGGCTCAGGAAACGGGTCATGGCGAGACCCGGTGCGGAGGAGCGACGGCAGCTCAGAGCAACAGGCGGCTCAACATAGCGAAGCCCTTGCAACAAGACGGCTTGGGCCGTGCCGACGGCGGGTCGCAACGAAGGAGACCTGGTAGATGGGCGTGGCGGTCTTGACGCGGCCATTGTAGAGGAAACGGGGGGCCGTGATGAGGCGCTCGGGGGCCACGCAGTGAGGATGTGGAGCGGCTCGGCGGCTGCTTGGCACTGGATGAGGCGGCAGGTGACGTCAAAGAAGGCCACTCAGCGTTTGGCGACTCAAACGGGCACCGGAGCGACTTGAAATACACTCCGACTCGGAGGCGAGGCAACAGTGCCGGCCTGAGGGTGATCCGTGACGGCAAAACAGCGGCTCGGAGGCAAGTGGAGGTGAGGCGACTCACACAGCAGGCCGGAAGGCGCAGCCGGGTCGGCGGCGGTTTGGCTCGGTTGGAGGCTTGGAGCAGATTTGACTCGCGAGGTGAACTGCGGCAGAGGCGGAGCCATGGCCGTGAGGAACGGCAGTGCGCCGGTGAGTCGGCAGCGGCGGCTCGAGGAGACAGGCGCGCGGGTACAGAGACCCGTGGCGGCGGCCGGCGGAGGCAGGCGGCCTGGTGACTTAGAAACGGAGGCAGGCGACTCAATGTGGCCCCAACGGCTCGGAGCTGACCGGCGGCTCAATACGCGGCAAAACGGCGACTCAATGCGGCAGGGGCGGTTCAACGCGGCCCCGATGATTCAACGCGGCAGGGACGGCTCAGTGCAGCTGCGGCGACTCAACGCGGGAGGGGCAGAGGCAACCGAGGCGGGTTCATCCTCCTTTTCCGGGTCGGGCAAAGGCTCGCAGGCGGAGGAGGAAACCGTAGGCCGGTTCAGTAGCAGCAGGTGGAAACGGCGACGAAGCGAGGCCCAGGCTTGCTGCTGCAGATGAGGCAAGGTTGGAGCAAGGTAAAGCCGGCGGGGACTCGGAGTGGACACCGAGGCGGAGACCGGCCGACGTGTAATGTTGATATCCTCAGTTTTCGATATTAAGAGACGTATGATTCCTTGATCCATACGTGGATTAGTAGTACCAGCATTGTTTTGGTAAACGAGCTAGTGCATCTTCATGTAGACCTTTCCCCTGACGCAACTTTGCTAATAGATCGTCAGGGGCTAATTTTTTTAAATAATAATTTTTTTATTAAATTACAGAAATATTAGGCCGAAAATATTGTTTTCAAAAATAATACACCGTCGGCCCGCTACAGGCCGACTGGACCTAATCGGCCCATAGCAGGCCGACTGGTGGCCCATCTGCTTGCTGCTGGCCGATTGGGCTGTCGGCTACCAGATCCAGTCCAGTCGGCCTGCAGTTGGCCGACAGGGTCCAGTCGGCCTGCAGTTGGCCGATAGGCATGCAGTGGGCCGACTAGGCTCAGTTGGCCTGCTGTGGGCCGATTGGTGCATGCCACCATTTTTTTCCGAATGATCCCTGGTTTTTTTTGTAAAACTATGACGTATTCCGCACAACCCTTTCCCGCCATATGTTCGCGCCAATTATTTTCCGCCACCCGTTTCCCGCCAACCCTTTCCCGCCATACCGCAGTCGTTCTTTCCCGCCATATGTTCGTGCCAACTATTTCCCGCCACCCGTTTCCCGCCACCCGTTTCCCGCCAACCCTTTCCCGCCATACCGCAGTCGTTCTTTCCCGCCATCTTCTCCTCTCTACCTATAAAACCCCCTTCAGACGGAGGTGGATAAGCATTGCAGTGTAGTGTAGTTGAGATGTCCCATTATCCTTTCGATCGTAGTTTTCACCCTGGGATGAGCAGGACTCTTCTGAGGCTAGCTACCGATTTCAGGATGGATAATAGGATAGTTCCATGGGACGAACTCACCGGTAGTGACACCATAATGAATGAGTTGGCTCACCAATTACGTAGGTCTGGGTGGCCTGAAAGGACCTATAAGGAGGTACGTAAAGAACTTCTTAGGTTGCATGAAAGGTGGAAGAAGGTAGTGGTGCCGAAGAGTGAAACTTTCAGAAGGATTGCAGCAAATAATCCATGTTTATGGACTGAGGAGAGCGAGGACGAAGATGATATCTTCATGCCGCCGCTTCCGGGTTCTGCATCGTCGAAGGGCAAGAGTTCTTCATCATCGAAGGGCAAGGTTTCTGCATCGTCGAAGGGCAAGAGTTCTTCATCGTCGAAGGGCAAGAGTTCTGCATCGATCGAGGATGACGATGATGACTTCATGTAGTTTTTATGTTGTATGTTGTGAGTTCAGTTACGTACCATTTAATTTAGATGTAGTTCTATCTAGTTGTTTGTAATGTCTCGTTGTATGAATATTATGTTCTATCTAAATATGATCTTGTAGTTCGGATAACAGAGTACTAAAATAGAGTAGGCATATGTCTCGTACATAAGAACATAGTCATTTGTCTCATACATAGAATAGACATAAGTCTCACACAGAAATAGATGGTAATGTCTCTATTGATAGATAGAAGAGTCAGTGACGACGTCTGGCCTGGCGGAGAGGCGGATCTCGAATGACAAATTCATCACATATAACTCGGTTTCCTGTAGCAATGCAACTCAACAACCCTTTTCCATTCCCATTCGCTCAACATTTTTTGAATCTTGCCATCATCAGT
The DNA here is from genome assembly GCF_002575655.3 of Aegilops tauschii subsp. strangulata. Taxonomy (NCBI): domain Eukaryota; kingdom Viridiplantae; phylum Streptophyta; class Magnoliopsida; order Poales; family Poaceae; genus Aegilops; species Aegilops tauschii. Next base: position 434,183,995 of record NC_053035.3, read on the forward strand.
TATGTCAATCAATTTTCTTTCCCCAGGGTCATCTGACTGCTTCCTGCTGACGTAGTACACAAATCGTCTTCCTTCAACCCTTGCTTCAACATGAATTTAGTCTTCAACCAATCAAAAGTGAGGTCCACTTCACTAACTTGCACAACACTTGGAGAAAATCCTTGGACATGAACAATAGGGCTAAGCACCCACTGAGTACCCTTAGCCATCTGCAAGACACAAATCGCATTGAGTACCTAACCTACCCCTTAGCCATACTATCGGAGCACCTACGAAAAATAAAATGTGGGCTGAAATATACCTTTGAAGCGTGCGTGCGAACGAAGAACGACGAACGGCGGCCACCAAACTGCCGGTGCTCCGCGTCCAACGAAGAACGACGAACAACAGCTTCACCTCCACCACACTGCAATGCTTATCCACCTCCGTTTGAAGGGGGTTTTATAGGTAGAGAGGAGAAAATGGTGGGAAAGAACGACTGCGGTATGGCGGGAAAGGGTTGGCGGGAAATGGGTGGCGGGAAACGGGTGGCGGGAAACGGGTGGCAGGAAATAGTTGGCGCGAACATATGGCGGGAAATGGTTCTTCATCATCGAAGGGCAAGGTTTCTGCATCGTCGAAGGGCAAGAGTTCTTCATCGTCGAAGGGCAAGAGTTCTGCATCGATCGAGGATGACGATGATGACTTCATGTAGTTTTTATGTTGTATGTTGTGAGTTCAGTTACGTACCATTTAATTTAGATGTACTTCTATCTAGTTGTTTGTAATGTCTCGTTGTATGAATATTATGTTCTATCTAAATATGATCTTGTAGTTCGGATAACAGAGTACTAAAATAGAGTAGGCATATGTCTCGTACATAAGTACATAGTCATTTGTCTCATACATAGAATAGACATAAGTCTCACACAAAAATAGATGGTAATGTCTCTACTGATAGATAGAAGCGTCAGTGACGACGTCTGGCCTGGCGGGGAGGTGGATCTGGAAGCGGCGACCATCCCAACCTGTCGGGTGCCCTAATGTGACGAGGAGGAATCTCAGACTATCCCTGGTCATGCTGTGTATCCTGTGTGGGGCCTGGTGGAGGAGTCGAAAACATGTTCATCCACTGGGTGTGCTGCGACATCTGAGCCTGTATGTTGTCCTCGGGATGTTGATCACTCCCCCACGTATCATGTGATGCCGACATAGACGCCTGATATCCATAGGCTCCCACGCGATGGAACGTTTCATCATGAAGAATGAGGTCGCGTCAATTAATATTGGAAACAATAAATATGAAGACACATACCTGCTGGCTGTGACGTCTGCTCTGGCTCAAACACGAAACTGGACGAGGGACCGTGCTGCTGTGGCTGTGGAGATAACACGAAGCTCGACGAGGGACCGTGTTGCTGTGGCTGTGGAGAAAACACGAAGCTCGACGTGGGACCATAGTGCTGCGGGTGCCACGTAGAACTGCCAGGTTGGTCAGGACGGGGTGGCCTGGTTGTCGGCTGATGTGCTAGACGTGGACGTGGTTGATGTCGGTGCATGGAGTGACGCGGCTGCTCCTGCTGGTGCTGAACAACATCGGTTCTCCGGGTGCACGTGATAGCCTCGTACACAGTCTGTATCTTATTCTGAATTCTTTCGAAGAACGGCTGTAGCACTGGACGATGCTGAAGAAGAGGTCTAGACGATAGTGATCGTCCAAAGGTGGTCACGTCGTCGTAGAGTTCGCGTGTCAAGGTAGCCTGCAAATTTCCATGACGATTAATAATGTCTGTTTCTTGCACGTCAAAGTATGTGACAACATTACGTAAAGAAAATATATCTTACCGCGTACTGCCTAGAGCCCGAAGTATCATAGCTCGGGTACATATCCGACGGAGTAGGATCTGGTATCTCCTCTGGGTGGGAGTACTCAACAATGCGTAACCGTGTTCCGGTCATGTAGCGCCGCAAATAGAGATTGAATTCATCGAGATCGAAATTGTGATTCTCGTGCCATTGATTTGTGTTTGCTGTCTCCCATTCTATAACATACGGCTCTAGTCTAACTAGCCAGTCAGCAATAGTCCTGGTCATGCCCTTCCTTGTCGTCCTAAAATTGTGGTGTGTGTTCAACAATTACCTAAAGCTTCGAATGGAGTACTATGAAAGATAATGCAACATTGAAAAATTGGTTAATACCTGTGGATGTGTGCTGGCACCGGGTTCTCTATAGGGGGAGGTAGCTCCAACTGCAGAAGACCAAATTGCCTCATAACCCTCTGTTGTGCCATCTCCTCGACGAAGACATCGAAGATGATCTTAGATTTTGTCATCCAGTAATCTCGGTCCCTTGTGCATAGCACAGACATACCACCAGGGTATCTCGCTTGTATGGCTGCTTCCGTGTAGGGCTGCCAGATGACCCCGGTGTACGCATCGAACTGCTCGTTCAATGCTGTGTATGCCTTCCTGGTCTGATCACTAGCAAAGCGTCTCTGCAGAGAAGAAAAGATAGTAGCCGCTAGCATCGAACTATCTCTTGTGCAGAAAAAAGTTGCATTAAACTACAACACGGTGCGCCATACCTCGCGACGTGTCCAACACAGACCGAAAGTAGGCATGTCGATGCCGTCAACATCAAACAAGGCGTCTATAGGCTCATGAACACGTACATCTGGTCGCCCTATAGAGAACCTCTCCCACGACCACAGCTGTAGGAATAGAGGGCATCCAAGAAGGGCCGGCTTTCTCGATGTAAGCTGGCAACCGTTGCACATACCTCGGTATGTAGCCGCTAAGACCGCCGAACCCCAACTCCTCTGTCTGATCTGATCCGCCGTCTGAGCGCTCGCTATCTCGAGTGCCATAGGGATGTAGAGGGCGCTAATAGTGGTGACATGGTCCTCCGTGAACATCACCTTGCCGAAAAGCCACAGTAAGTAGGCCTCCAGGCTCCGAGTGATCTGTTCCGCAGTCAACGGCGCCCGGAAGTTCTGGATCTGCATTAAGCGAAGAGAAAGTATTAGTAAGCCGCAATTATTTTCTGTAAAACTGTATGCACGATAATTGAAGATAATAGGTAGGGGAAATTACCCGGAAATTTAGCAACCACTCATACTTAGGTCCGTGATGCTCCCATACCGAATCCGGAGCATCCGGAAAAACACCATGAAAACGTTGTGTAAGAGCTCGCTCCCAACCAGCCGGTGCGTCCAACAGTCCTACGGCATGACCTGCCAACGGTAGTCCGAGCAAAAGTGACACATCCTCCAGAGTAGGAGCCATCTCTCCCCATCTGAAGTGAAACGTGTGGGTCTCTGGCCTCCAACGGTCCACTAAGCAGCTCAGCAAAGACCCATCAATGGCGAGGCGTTTCTCACCCGGGATAGACTCAACCAGACGCGCGAAAGGTAAAAGGCCGGCCCATTTCAACCTTCATCAGAGAACTTTTCAGTTAGTGTCTCCCATTTCAACCATTAATATGCATGTCAGTGTGCAAATTAATAAAGCACGTACCGCTGTAGCCATCCTGAGTGTATCTTCCAGTTTTCCTTAGGAGTGCGAGTGACCAGAGGCTCAAGCTTGCGCTCATACCATATCGCAGCACGATGACCCCTATCAATGTCCCCATTCAGCAACCACAATCCCGACATTCCTGCACATACAAAATTCAGAACATAGTGTCACACTTCATAAAAATTCAGAACATAGTGTCACACTTATTACAAATTCAGAACATAGTGCCACACTTAAAAAAAATCAGAACATAGTGCCACACTTAATACAAATTTAGAACATAGTGCCACACTTAATACAAATTCAGAACATAGTGCCACACTTAATACAAATTCAGAACATAGTGCCACACTTAATACAAATTCAGAACATACTACTGCTAGCTTAGCTTCTTCCTCTCGCCCTTACTCCTCTACTGCCTCTACCTCCTCTTCTTCCCCGGTTGCCTCGTCCACGCCCAGTGACGAAAGTGGGACAATTAGTGTCCCTATGGCCAAATTCATTGCATAGAATGCATTGCCTAGTCGGACCTCCTGCTTCAGATCATCCATATCATTTCGGATGCACTGACACTGCCGTCTGCCTCTACTTGTACGCATATGCTTTGGGTTTGGAATGTAACGCCTTTCGGCGGGGTTGACGCTGTTGAAATTACCCATTGATGAAAACCCATCAGCTCACCTGTCCAGGTATTGAGGACAGACTCTTTCAGAAAAAATGGAGACACAAACGATATTGCGTCCATTCCAAGCTGCCCGCAAGCAGCAAGTACATGTGAGCAAGGTAGGTGAAGCAATTTCGGTTTATTGCATGTGCACTCACACGTTGGCCAGGCTTCATTGCCAATTTTCACCTCATGCGTCCTCAACTCATTTGCACATCCGAATTTGTTGTTGGCTAAGCGGACCTCAAACCTTCTTTCTTGATTACCGATGGCGACTACAGTGTGTGACCTAGCTTTTTGCATCTTGTTGTCCATGTACTTTGTGACTCTTTCACAGTACCGTGTATTTGGGTTGTTCAAGATATGCTACTCTGCTTTTTGACGTCTGTCTCTGAAATACTTGACGGTGCCATAGAAAATACCCTCAACGATGGCTGTAAGTGGCAATGCCCGGTTTCCTCTGAGGACAAAGTTGTATGTTTCCGCGAGGTTCGTTGTCATGACACCGTACCTTGCTCCATGTGTGTCATGTAGCAAAGACCACCTCTCCAGAGGCTCATGCTCTATCCACTGCTCGAAGGTTTTAATCGACCTCCCGAGCCTTCTCCTAGTACCAGGTGGGTCAAAGCCTGGCAGGTCACATAGCCCAACAGGCTCCTCCTCCACGGCCGCTGTTCCTGTTGCCAACTGTGCAGCTACTGCTTCAACATGTGCCCTCACCGCTGCATCTCTTGCAGCATTCCTGTCCCTCACGTGTCTCTGTGTGCACACATTAAGTCTGTCGCGTATCAAATTGTACTTCCATAACTGGTTCTGCTTGCAGAGTTTTTTGAACAGATTCATCAGGTTCTTATTTCTAAACTGCGAGAAGAAATTAGCCCCCAGATGGCGCATGCACCAATGGCTCTGCAAGTCCTGCCATGGAACTTGTTCCTCAGGGCCTGGGTTTGTCAGTGTCCTTATCGCACTGAGTATACCTGCATGCCTGTCATGAAGGATGCACACATTGGGCTTCTCCTTCACAACTGATATTTTCAACTGCCTAAAGAACCATGTCCAACTTTCAATGTTCTCACTCTCCACAAAAGCAAATGCCAGTGGGACGACTTGATTTTGGCCGTCTTGACCTATGGCTGTGAGGATCTGACCCTTGTACTTGCATGTGAGAAAAGTACCGTCAACACATATCACCGGTCGGCAATGCCTGAAAGCTTCAATGCATACACTGAAAGATAAGAAGAGACGATGCAACACCCTCACAGTTGGGAACTCTGGCATGAACATGTCTTGGATATCGATATAGGTGCCTGGATTCCGCTGCTGCAGGGTGTGGAGGAGGTGGACAACAGAGTCATATGCATCAAAATAAGAACCAAATCTCCTCTCAAGCGCCGCATGCTTAGCCCTCCAAGCCTTGCCATAAGAAATTCTGTACTTGAACCTGGCGAAGACTTTTGTCTGGACTGCCTTCACTTCCGTAGCTTTGCCCTGCACTATCTCATCGTAAAACAATCGAGCAATAAGCATGGATCAATGGTTGGCATGATCTTGAGGGATGCAGGGAATAAGACAAGTGTGATTAACTAAGTCACTTATCACCCAACTTGTGCCATACTTAGGGAGAAAGCCGTGCACCCTCGCGGGACAATCTGCATTCTTGCATACCATTGTCAGGAATTTCTGACTGGACACCTGAGCTGTGAAAACCCTTTGCGTGGGCATTGCCCAATTAATTATTGCATCCTTCAGGGCTTGCTTGTTCGGATACATAGCACCCGTCGCAATATTGTTCTGGTGATATTGCCAGGCTGAATCATGTCCATCATTCACGGTCATTGCAGATGATAAGTCATGATTCCACCATGCAGGATTCGGGACCTCCTCTGCATTTTCTTCTTCATCTGACTCGTCAGAATCATCGGCATGACCCCTTTCAACATCGGTGTCTTCTTCTTCCATCTGGTTCTGCATGTGCCCATCTACCTCGTCAGCGTCCACCTCGCCATTGTAATCACCATCGGCATTTTCTCCTTCTACCTGACTACTCTGCCCTGGTTCATAACCATAAGCATTTCCTCCTTCTACCTGACTGCTCTGTCCTTGTTCATAACCATAAGCATTTCCTCCTTCTACCTGACTGCTCTGTCCTTCGTAGTCACCCTCGCCTTCATGTGCAGTGACCTCCTTCACGACGGGAAGCACTAAAGCAACAGGATTGCATCCCCTTCGTTCACAACCTTGTAACCACCGCACCCAATCGGAGTCTCCCTCTATTGGCCTCAAATAAAAGTAAACTTTTGAACTTGACCATGTCCACAATGCATGAACACCGACGGTGTGTGTTTCAGTATCAAGACCTAAACTTGCCGCAATCCATTCTTTCAACTGACTGACAGACCATGTTTGTGGTGCGCTCATTGCCACCTCTATGTGAGTAAATTCACTCAGATCTGCTCCCAACTCAGTTGTTTGGACAGTACCAGGACCATAGTAAAATCTGAACTTCACTACATCGGACATCTCGACTCACCTATTTTTTTTCAACAACGAAATACAAGTATTAAGCAACAACTTAATATCCCCACTAACAAATATTAGACATGTCTATATATTACCTAGCTATATATTACAGAATATTAACGGAGCAACTAATACAATTCACACACCTACAAGTATATTACGAATATTTGCCGTAGCAACTACAAATATTGATAGATTAATATATTTGACTGGACTGCCTATATTACGGACCTTTTTTCGGAACTACTACAAATACTTACACTCCTAAATACTTGACATCCACATATAGTACGGATTATTACCGGAGCAACTACACATTTTTACACAACTAATTAGTTGACATCTAAATATATTTACGTATACTACCGGGGCAAATAACAATAATCGCACACCTAATTTATTTCACATTGAAACATATTAACAAATACTACCGGAGCACCGACGAAAAATAAAATGTGGGCTGAAATATACCCTTGAAGCGTGCGTGCGAACGAAGAACGACGAACGGCGGCCACCAAACTGCCGGTGCTCCGCCTCCAACGAAGAACGACGAACAACAGCTTCACCTCCACCACACTGCCCCAACTTCACCACCACCACACTGCCCCAACTTCACCACCACCACCTCCACCAAAATGCTCACCACGACCACCACGAGCTACCCCATCAGTAGATCGAGACCTCTTTTGGCTGCCCTAAATGAGTTGAATCCATTCACGGTGCCAAAATCGCGAAAAACTTGCTCATTTAGGTGTATAAATTGGTGGCATTTTTGTGTAGAGAGAGGACAAGTAAAGAACACAAAAGAACAGAAGAAGAAGGGAGGAAGGGGAGAAGAAGAAGGGAGGAAGGGGAGGATAAGGCACGGGCCGCCCAGCTGGGCGAGGTGGCAGCACCCTGTCGGCCAGCAGCTGGCCGATCAGCCCGCGGTAGGCCGACAGGGGCGCACCCACGCCGACAGCCCACTCCCTCCCCCTCGCGACGTGGCCCGACCAACCAGAGGCCGCCGCGTGCCAGCCGGGCCTGCAGTCGGCCTGCTGCTAGCCGATCGGCCTGCTGTGGGCCGATTAGGTCCAGTCAGCCTGCAGCGGGCCGACGGTGTATTATTTTTGAAAATAATATTTTCGGCGTAATATTTCTGTAATTTAATAAAAAATGTATTATTTAAATAAAAATTTGAACCAATCGGACATATGGTATCGACGAAACAAATTCCACGTGACTTTGCTGCATGCGATTGAAACCCCAATGGTGCCGAGGACTTTTCAAGGCAGCGGCGGACAGCAACCTTAACACTCTCGTTTTCAAACTTGTATTCATCATCCTGACTGCCACCGATGTTACTTTTATGACTCTGATCCAATTTATACCGCCGCTGGAACTTTATTGAGGAACTCGCAATCGATGTACTTCCGAGCCGGTTTTTCTCGATCCGGCCGATTCACGAACTTCTCGATCCCTTGAAGAGCTTACCTCCAAGAAATCAACACCACCGTGCGCAGGCCCCACGTTGGGCGCCAACTGTCGTGGATTTGTCACGACAGATGTCCTAGTGTGAGGACTTAGTCGTGAGGCCAATGCATCTATGTGGTAGCTTGAGAGGGGTTGATCGGGATGAGAGACGCGAGGCGGTTTAACACACAAGACAAGTGTTTAGACAGCTTCGGGCCCCGGGAAACATCATCCGGTAATAGCCCTACATACTGTTTGTGGCTAGGTCTCATTATGCTCATGAGGGAGTTGCTGTATAAGCCGGCTCCCCTCTGTGTCTAGCCTTAAAGATTGCTCCCCCTTCTTAGGGTGCCCTGTCCCTCCTTATATAAGTTGGAGGAGCGGGTTACATGTAGAGTCCTAGTCGGATTAAGACTTAAACTATTCTGACTTCTCATCACGGGCTTCTCTCCATGTGCTTCTTAACGTCTTGGGCTTCTTAACGTCTCGGGTTTATTAACCCCAGGCGACTCTGTCTACCGGGTTATAACTGTCTGCCGGGTCATAACTTTCTGCCGGGTCATAACCATCCGCCGGGTCAGAGACTATCTGTCGGCTTATAACTGTCTGCCGGGTCAGAGACTATCTGCCGACTTACAACTGTCTGTCGGGTCAGAGACTATCTGCCGGGTTATAACTGTCTGCCGGGTCAGAGACTATCTATTGGCTTACAACTGTCTGCCAGGTCACACCAGTTGGGTTAGCATCTGAGATGACTTAAGCCTCAGGGCGGCTTATCCTTATGAGCCGGGTCTTGTTCGTGGGGTATATCCCCAACACTCGAGGTCCTTGTTTTTTATTTTTAGCACATGTTAAAGAAGGTCTACCGCATTACTTTTTGACAATGTGCGATACATGGCATACAGTTGATCCATCCGACCTGTTTGTGATGGAATAAGCCGTGTGTGTTGTGGGAAACTGCTTGCTAGTATTCAACCGTTTGCGATTGATGAATTCATCACCGACGGGTTCCCTAGTGTGGTCCGTGTTCATCTGATCATCATCTACTTCTTGTGCTAGCTCGATGTTCCTTCTATGCTCAGTTTCCATTAATTGATGGCATTTTACGAACATGCCACTGTTTCCCACCATTTCCTCACCTGTTTCCCGCCACCCAGCGATATTGTGCAAAAACCTAGGCGGCGCGCGACACACGGAGGCGACAAGCGCAGCCTGTAGCACATCCACCTTTTCCAAGCATGCCAACCCACCAAAGCACCGCCTCTGCCATCAACCTCATTGACAAGGAAAACGAGCGGGCGCCACGGCCCGTCGAGGCCGAGGCGCTCCCCAGCAATGCGATGGACGACGCCGTGATGCGCTTCATCGCCACGATTGAGCATACCTTTGGCGCATGGCACTTGAGCACCGCGGATCAAGATAGGCATGTCAGCGCTGACAGGCTGCAGCTCATCGCACAACATGATCGATGGCGCGCCGCAGGGCAAGTTAGGCGCGTCCGAGCCGATAGGCTGTGGCTCGCCGCACGGCAAGACCGTTGGAGCACCGCAGAGCGAGAGGCGCGGCGCGCCGCACAGCAAGAGCGGATCCATCGGTACTTGCCTGCTGACGACACGGCGTCGCAGCTGGGTACATGTCCCGCCAGTACCCTCATTCGTCGCCAGGAGTGGGCAGAGGCCCTTTGCATCGTACTTGCACCAGAGGCCGGCCGCGACGTACTTGGGCCGGACGCCCGCCGCACCGTTCGCATGGGTCGCGCCGTTCGCATTGTCCGTGGCTCGCTTGATGCCAACGTGTTGGTCGGTAGGCTCGGCCGCCTCCCTGGCCCAGGTGTCCACCTAGGCGCAGTAGAGGAACATGGCCGTCGCATCCTCGAGCTGGTGATCTCCGATGAAATAGCCAACTTGAAGCTCGAGATCGCGCTCCAGTTGTACCGCGAGCGTGTTGACCGCTTGGACGAACGCCTGCACGAGTTCAGGCAGAGCCAAGAGCTATCGTAGGCAAGGGCTGCTGGTCATGGTCTCATGGACGCGTTTTATTTTGTTGAGTTGTTTCGACGTGGATAGCTATGTATTCACAGCAATCATAGTATTGCTCTGTTTATTCCTCTGTTTCAATGTGTGTACTCTATTTTCCGTTCCTATATGTTCTGTTTCAATGTGTGTACGGCAGGCCGTTCCTATATGTGGATGATAACAGCTAGATTCAAATTAGTATACAAAAACAGATAGAAAATGGAATTCATAATATATATATATATATTAATTGTTCATTAGTTCATCACAGAATATATATATATATAATATCGTCACATATACGTGATGATACTTAACTACAAGTACAATGCATAAAATTGAAAACGAACAATACTAAAACAAATAATCCCTCCTAGGGCCAGTATTCCGGTACCCCTCGCCAGCAACTCCCTAGTGCGCGGCGTCTTCCCAGTGCGGAGGCAGTACTCCGCCTCCTCCGCCTCGCAACGCTTGAAGTACCGATCTGCCCCTTGCCCGCGGATGAGCGCGAACGATCTTGTCATTTCGTTGGGCGCCCACCGGAGCTCCTCGTCTGTGGCATGCTGGATCTTATCGGCCCACCTCCACGCAGTGACGTGGCACCCAGCGCCTTTGACCTTCCTCGCGAAGTACCCGTCTTCGTACACCTCCTCGGCACGACGACGCGCCCGCCCCCAAAGCTCCGCCGCCTCTTTTTTCCAGGCGGCATCACGGGCTTCCCAGGCCGCCATGTACCTGGCTTCCTCCTCCGCCATCTCCTTCTTGAACGCCACTTGCCTCGCTTTCTCCGCCGGTGGCAGCGAATTCCATAGACAAAGATTGTACTGGCCCCAAAACCAATCCAAAGTTGGGGGGTCCGGCGCAACCTCGTCTGGCGGCGCGTAGGGGTCCTCGTCGCTGCCATTCAAGTGAGTGTCCTCGGGAGGCGGCGACTCCTCATCAGCGCGTGTGCAGAAAGGCGGCACCATGGCAGAGATTTGAGAGAGAGAGAGGGCGACTGAGGGGAGGATGTAGATAAGAATGCAGGCGGGATGACATGAGCAAGGTAGTATTTATTGGCGGCCGGAATCTAGATCGACGGGAACAATACACACGCCGGTCGCCGGAATTTACGAGTAGTGTAGTTTGAATTACACACGATTCCTGCAGCAAAATCCGTGTGTGAACATAATAGCTGACGGTTTCCAATACAGAACCATGTCTGATTTAATGATCCCCGCCACTCACATACCAAACCTCGAGCCACGAGATAGAGTGCCAATCGTGTGGGGGGCGGTTGTCTTGCTAGATCTTTACATTTTCTTTTTCGAACACCAGATATTTACATTGTCTGATGATTTTTTAACTCGCTCACAAGTACACGAAAATATGATTTTTCAAACCGTTATGGTTAGCCGTTGCATGTAGATGTAGTTCAAATTTGAATTACGGTCATTAAATGGCTAGAAAATCCATTAAATGTCTTTAAAAGGTCAAATGACCCCTCAAATTTTCCAAATTTGCACATGACAAATGTATTAGTGCACGTTAAACGTAGAAAAACATTTGAAGACCGTAAGAGGAAGCTATCTCCCGTTAATCATCAACCATGCATTGTTATCTCTCGGAACCACAAGCCTTCTAGTGAGTTGCTCCGGTTTGTGAGGGGGGGGTGTCCAAACTTTCCTCAAACAGGCCAATTTTTTACCACATCATCTTGGTGGCATAACATTACATCAAGCAAGGTTTCATGTTTTTCTGATCATTTTTTTAATTTTTTCGAATTAAAATGCCCTGACACTCCATGCATACATATGCATGTGTCCATGTTGTGAGACCAATATGTTTGAAAATTCCTTCTATTTTACTGCACATGGAATTAACTCGCACACAAGTACACAAATATGATATTTCAAACCGTTATGGTTAGCCATTGCATGTAGATGTAGTTCAAATTTGAATTACGGTCATTAAATGGCTAGAAAATCACTTAAATGTCTTTAAAAGGTCAAATGACCACTAGAATTTTCCAAATTTTCACAATACAGTTGTAGTACTGCACGTTAAACATAGAAAAAATGTAAGAGGAACCTATCTCCTGTTCGTCATCTTACATGCATTGTTCCCTCTCGGAACCATGAGCCTTCTAGTGAGTTGCTCCGGTTTCTGAGAGGTGTGTGTCCGAACTTTCGGCAAACATGCCAACTTTTTTACCACATTATCTTGGTGGCATGACATTACATCAAGCAAGGTTTCATGTTTTTCTGATCATTTTTTAATTTTTTGGAATTAAAATGCCATGGCACTCCATGCATACATATGCATGTGTCCATGTCGTGAGACCAATATGTTTGAGAATTCCTTGTAATTTACTGCACATGGAATTAACTCGCACACAAGTACACAAATATGATTTTTCAAACAGTTATGGTTAGCCGTTGCATGTAAATGTAGTTCAAATTTCAATTACGGTCATTAAATGGCTAGAAAATAAATTAAATGTCTTTAAAAGGTCAAATGACCCCTCAAATTTTGGTAATCTTCACATTACTGTTGTAGTAGTGCACGTTAAACGTAGAAAAAATTGAAGGCCGTAAGAGGAAGCTATCTCCTGTTCGTCATCAAACATGCATTGTTCCCTCTCGGAACCACGAGCCTTCTAGTGAGTTGCTCCGGTTTGTGAGGGGGTGTGTCCAAACTTTCGTCAAACAGGCCAATTTTTTACCACATCATCTTGGTGGCATGACATTACATCAAGAAAGGTTTCATGTTTTTCTGATCATTTTTTAATTTTTTGAAATTAAAATGCCATGGCACTCCATGTATACATATGCATGTGTCCATGCCGTGAGACCACTATGTTTGAAAATTCCTTCAATTTTACTGCACATGGAATTAACTCGCACACAAGTGCACAAATATGATTTTTCAAACCGTTATGGTTAGCCGTTGCATGTAGATGTAGTTCAAATTTGAATTACGGTCATTAAATGGCTAGAAAAACACTTAAATGTCTTTCGAAGGTCAAATGACCGCTAGAATTTTCCAAAATTTCACATTACAGTTGTAGTGCACGTTAAACGTAGAAAAAAATTGAAGGCCGTAAGAGGAAACTATCTCCTGTTTGTCATCAAACATGCATTGTTCCCTCTCGGAACCACGAGCCTTCTAGTGAGTTGCTCCGGTTTGTGAGGGGTGTGTGTCCAAACTTTCGTCAAACCTGCCAAATTTTTACGACATCATCTTGGTGGCATGACATTGCATCAACCAAGGTTTCATGTGTTTCTGATATATTTTTAATTTTTTTGAATTAAAATGCCATGGCACTCCATGCATACTTATGCACGTGTCCATGTCGTGAGATAAATATGTTTGAAAATTCCTTCTAATTTACCGCATATGGAATTAACTCGCACACAAGTACACAAATATGATTTTTGAAACTGTTATGGTTAGCCGTTGCATGTAGATGTAGTTCAAATTTGTATTACGGTCATTAAATGGCTAGAAAATCACTTAAATCTCTTTCAAAGGTCAAATGACCGCTAGAATTTTCCAAATTTTCACAATACAGTTGTAGTAGTGCACGTTAAACGTAGAAAAAATATAAGAGGAAGCTATCTCCTGTTCGTCATCTTACATCCATTGTTCCCTCTCGGAACCGTGAGCCTTCTAGTGAGTTGCTCCGGTTTCTGAGGGGTGTGCCTCGGAACTTTCGTCAAACATGCCGATTTTTTTACCACATTATCTTGGTGGCATGACATTACATCGAGCAAGGTTTCATGTTTTTTTGATCATTTTTTAATTTTTTGGAATGAAAATGCCATGGCACTCCATGCATACATATGCATGTGTCCATGTCGTGAGACTAATATGTTTGAAAATTCCTTGTAATTTACTGCACATGGAATTAACTCGCACACAAGTACACAAATATGATTTTTCAAACAGTTATGGTTAGCCGTTGCATGTAAATGTAGTTCAAATTTGAATTACAGTCATTAAATGGCTAGAAAATCAATTAAATGTCTTTAAAAGGTCAAATGACCCCTCAAATTTTCCTAATTTTCACATTACTGTTGTAGTAGTGCATGTTAAACATAGAAACAAATTGAAGGCCATAAGAGGAAGCTATCTCCTGTTTGTCATCAAACATGCATTGTTCCCTCTCGGAACCACGAGCCTTCTAGTGAGTTGCTCCGGTTTGTGAGGGGGGTGTGTCCAAACTTTCGTCAAACGGGCCAATTTTTTACCACATCATCTTGGTGGCATGATATTACATCAAGAAATGTTTCATGTTTTTCTGATCATTTTTTAATTTTTTGAAATTAAAATGCCATGGCACTCCATGTATACATATGCATGTGTCCATGCCGTGAGACCACTATGTTTGAAAATTCCCTCTATTTTACTGCACATGGAATTAACTCGCACACAAGTACACAAATATGATTTTTCAAACCGTTATGGTTAGCCGTTGCATGTAGATGTAGTTCAAATTTGAATTACGGTCATTAAATGGCTAGAAAAACACTTAAATGTCTTTCGAAGGTCAAATGACCGCTAGAATTTTCCAAATTTTCACATTACAGTTGTAGTGCACGTTAAACGTAGAAAAAATTGAAGGCCGTAAGAGGAAGCTATCTCCTGTTTGTCATCAAACATGCATTGTTCCCTCTCGGAACCACGAGCCTTCTAGTGAGTTGCTCCGGTTTGTGAGGGGTGTGTGTCCAAACTTTCGTCAAACATGCCAAATTTTTACCACATCATCTTGGTGGCATGACATTACATCAACCAAGGTTTCATGTGTTTCTGATATATTTTTAATTTTTTTGAATTAAAATGCCATGGCACTCCATGCATACATATGCACGTGTCCATGTCGTGAGACAAATATGTTTGAAAATTCCTTCTAGTTTACCGCACATGGAATTAACTCGCCCACACGTACACAAATATGATTTTTGAAACTGTTATGGTTAGCCGTTGCATGTAGATGTAGTTCAAATTTGTATTACGGTCATTAAATGGCTAGAAAAACACTCAAATATCTTTAAAAGGTCTAATGACCCCTAAATTTTCCAAATTTTCACATTACAGTTGTAGTAGTGCACGTGAAACGTAGAAAAAATTTGAAGGCCGTAAGAGGAAGCTATCTCTTGTTCATGATCAAACATGCATTGTTCCCTGTCGGAACCACGAGCCTTCTAGTGAGTTGCTCCGGTTTGTGAGGGGTGTGTGTCCAAAGTTTCGTCAAACATGCTAATTTTTTACCACATCATCTTAGTGGCATGACATTACATCAAGCAAGGTTTCATGTGTTTCTGATCGTTTTTTAATTTTTTGGAATTAAAATGCCATGGCACTCCATGCATACATATGCATGTGTCCATGTCGTGAGAGAAATATGTTTGGAAATTCCTTCTAATTTACTGCACATGGAATTAACTCGCACACAAGTACACAAATATGATTTTTCGAACCGTTATGGTTAGGCGTTGCATGTAGATGTAGTTCAAAGTTGAATTACGGCCATTAAATGGCTAGAAAATAACTTAAATGTCTTTAAATGGTCAAATGACCCCTAGAATTTTCCAAATTTTCACATTACAGTTGTAGTAATGCATGTTAAACGTAGAAAAAAATTGAAGGCCGTAAGAGGAAGCTATCTCCCGTTCGTCATCAAACATGCATTGTTCCCTCTCGGAACCACGAGCCTTCTAGTGAGTTGCTCCGGTTTGTGAGGGGTGTGTGTCCAAACTTTCGTCAAACATGCCAATTTTTTTACCACATCATCTTGGTGGCAAGACATTACATCAACCAAGTTTCATGTGTTTCTGATATATTTTTAATTTTTTTAATTAAAATGTCGTGGCACTCCATGCATACATATGCATGTGTCCATGTCGTGAGACAAATATGTTTGAAAATTCCTTCTAATTTACTGCACATGGAATTAACTCGTGCACAAGTACACAAATATGATTTTTTTTCAAACCGTTATGGTTCGCCGTTGTAGACACGGAGATTTTTTTATCCGTGGTTCCGATAGGTGGTGCTATCATACATCCACATTGATGGAGACTTCAACCCACGAAGGGTAACAGCTGCGCGAGTCCACGGAGGGCTCCACCCACGAAGGGTCCACGAAGAAGCAACCTTGTCTATCCCACCATGGCCATCGATCACAAAGGACTTGCCTCACTAGGGTAGATCTTCACGAAGTAGGCGATCTCCTTGCCTGTACAAATTCCTTGGTTCAACTCCACAATCTTGACGGAGGCTCCCAAGTGACACCTAACCAATCTAGGAGACACCACTCTCCAAAAGGTAATAGATGGTGTGTTGATGATGAACTCCTTGCTCTTGTGCTTCAAATGATAGTCTCCCCAACACTCAACTCTCTCTCACAGATTTGGATTTGGTGGAAAGATGATTTGAGTGGAAAGCAAATTGGGGAAGGCTAGAAATCAAGATTTATGTGGTTGGAATGGAATATCTTGGTCCCAACACATGAGTAGGTGGTTCTCTCTCAGAAAATGAATGCTGGAAGTGTAGGCATGTTCTGATGGCTTTCTCCATGAATGAAGAGAGGGTGGAGGGGTATATATAGCCTCCACACAAAATCTAACTGTTACACACAATTTACCAAACTCGGTGGGACCGAATCAGAAAACTCGGTCGGACCGATTTAGTTCAAAATGTGAACGTTAGGATTTTCGGTGGGACCGACATGTCAACTCTGTGGAACCGATTTCATTAGGGGTAGGGCATAACGTAATCTCGGTGAGACCGATTACACAAACTCGGTGGGACCAATTTTTGTAATAAGCTAACCAGAGAGTTGGCCAGGCAGTCTCGGTGGGACCGATTCGCTCATTTCGGCGAGACCGAAAAGGTATGAAAGGGAAAGAGAGAGTTTGCATTGCGAACTCGGTGGGACCGATCGCTCATCTCGGTTAGACCGAAACGTTACAAAGGGAAACAGAGAGTTTGCAATCCCATCTCGGTAAGACTGAGATCCCTATCGGTGAGACCGAAGTGACTAGGGTTTCTAGCAGTGGCTATGTCAAGTGAACTCGGTGGCGCCGGATAGAGCAAATCGGTGGGGCCGAGTTTGACTTTTGGTTTAGGACATATGTGGATATGAAAAGTGGTTGAGGGCTTCGGAGCATATCACTAAGCATTTTGAGCAAGTAAGTCATTAAGCAACACCTCATCCCCTTTTAACAGTATTGGCTTTCCTATGGACTCAATGAGATCTTGGATCACTAAAAGTAAGATGTATAGTCTTGAGCTTGAGCCAATATGTGTCCTTCGCATTTTGAGGGGTCCAAATTTCTAATCCATGCGATGCCAATCATTGAACTTTCCTGAAATATTTATCTTGAAATGGCATTAGTTCAATGAGCTATATGTTGTTAGGAATTACCAAAACCACCCAGGAATAGTTGCACTTTCAGATGTACATACGAACAGAAACGTTTTCCCTGGATTGACTGTGTGGGATGTACATAAGAACGGAAACGTATTCCTTGACTTGACTGTGTGTGATATACATACGAACAGAAACATTTTCCTTGGATTGATTATGTGCGATGTACATAAGAACGGAAACGTATTCCTTGGATTGACTGTGTGTGATATACATACAAACGGAAATGTTTTTCTGGGATTCACCGTGTGGGGTGTACATACAAACGAAAATGCTTGGGTTTCGATGCCTCGCCCGATCGCACACAGCCCCAGCCTATGTCCCAGGAGGGCCTATCCCCGATGATTTCTGGGTCGTGTGGGAAGGACCCCCCTATCGCCCACACTCACTTGGCGACGGTTCCAAATGTCATTGCGGAAAGGGGTTAAAAACCATTTGTATAGCACCGATGCATACCAGTGAGAAGCCGAAGGACCGAGGAAGTCCCTGCAGAATTCAAATGCATACTTTCTTGTGCAACAGCAAGCGCTGGAGGACTTAAGCGCCAAACAAGAGAAAGTTAATAAGCTTGCTAAGCATCTTGCCAGCATTATCGGTACCCAGGATATTGTTTCTTAAGCTCTTCTGAAGTGGTTTCAGTTCTGGACTTGTTTTGTTGTGGTGTTTATTTGCACTGGTCACCAACTTTGACAACCAGTGTATGTGATATGCTGCTTTGTTCCCTATATTTGCACTGGTGGCGAACTTTGATGAGCAGTGGATGTAATATATGTAATAGGGGTGATAGCCTAGCGTAATTTGCTTGCTTATTTATTTCCTTGTTGTCTTGTTTATTTGTTTGCTTGTAGTCAGTGCAGTTCTTCTTCCGTTGTTTGCTAGTGGCTGGAATAACTTATTGTAAAACTAGGCCACAATAACCATGGGCTACATATTTACTGTAGTGACCCTGGGCCTCCTACGGGCCGTAAAAACAATGGGCCTTCTACCGTGAGTAGCATCAATGGGCCTTCTACGGGCCGTATGATCGATTGGCCAAACATGGGCCACTAACGGACCACATTATGGGCCTTAAACGGGCTAGAGTTGGAATCGTCCGTTCATGGGCCGACCATAACGGGCCGTTGTTAATCGACTGTATTTGATGATGCTATGAAAATGGCCCAACGGATTAACGGGCCACAAACGGTCCGACTGTAACCACGGGCTGAATTTGTCCCACAAGCAGAAAAGGCCAGCAACAGGCCGTAAGTAACCGAATGCTGGAAATGAACCCAAGAATAAATGGGCCCCAAGAAGGCCGAAAGATAACATGGGCTTGAAACGGCCCAATGGAATAATGGGTCATTAATGGGTATAAAGCGATATACTGTTCATTACGGGCCAGTTTCACCACGGGCCGTTAATGGGCCAAGAGTTACAAAGTGCCTCATATGGACCGAAAGACGTCATGGGCCATACATGGGCCGGAAGCTACAACAGGCTGGAATCATATTGGACAGCCCAGATGACGCTACTGGGCCTAATTCGGGTAGGTCATGACGGGCCCTGGGTTAGCGGGCTGTAAATGGGCTATGTGCGAACAGGCCGTTAACATGCTTTCCGTGGGCCGGCCCACTATCTTTTGACCAAGTCAAACGGGCCGGCCTTTTCATAGGAATGGGCTTTGTTGGGTCGTGCCATGTGTCAACGTATCATTGGTGCATTCTATCCAATGAGTGAATGACATATGTCCCAACGGTGAGCCGACACATGCTTCCTCCAGCCAATGATAATTTTACACATGGAAAATCCCCATTGGTCCGGGCTGTTAACGGGTTATCGGATCCAAACCGGAACCCGATAGCTTAACGGCGACCCATTACGGTGGATGCCACATGTTGGTCACCCTTGACGAAAGCACTTCTATGACGCGTGATTTATCGTCATGGAAGTGGACACTTCCGTGATGATAATTTTGGTAATGTCATGGAACACTTCTACGATAGCACAGGTATGACTATCTTGATTCTGTCACAAAATGGTCATGGATGTACATACATGACAGAAAAGGTGACCTATTGTGACAAACACGTATCATCACGGAAGTGTATTTTTTGGTAGTGAACTTGGGCCGCGGTCAACTTGTGATAATCCGGACGTTGATGTATCATCATGACCATGGTATGTTCCGTGAGAACCATAGCATCTATAAACTTGTCCTTGATGAAGTCATCATTTGCCCAAGTGCACCCAAAGGTTGTCAAGTTGAGCACAAGGGACTTCAACCTTCGGTAAACCTCTTCCGCGGACTCACCCTCATTCCTCACAAAGAGATTGACTTCTTGCTTGCGCAAAGCCAATCGAGATCTTCGAATTGCTTCATCTCCTTCGAGAGCCTCCTCAAGTCAATCCCAAATTTCCTTTGCGGTTTTAAGAAGAGCAATGGAGTCACTATAGTCTTAGGTCACAGCGATGCGCAACATGTTGTGTGCAGTTGCATTGAGTTGGTCATCAACCGCTTCCCTTGGAGTGAGATTCAGTGGGTCCTTGGGGTTGAATCCATTGACCATAATCCACCACAGTTGAGTTGAAGCACTGCGCATGTAAGACTCCATATCTAGCTTCCACTTAGCAAACACATTAGCTTTCAAAGGGGGCGGAGGCCCAATAGGATTAATGCGAGGATGTTGCAAAGGTTGAGGTGAGTAAAAGGGTTCCACAACATTGTACTTGGGAACTTGAGTACGAGCCGAAGATGCAAGAGGTTCTCTCGAGTCGTCCGCATCATGAATGGCATCTGGATAAAATGAGTTTGATGCGGATGTTGATGGCTATAAGCGAGCATCAATTTCCTCCTTGACCGAGGACCGAACTTCTTTCAACATAGAGGCTTTGAGGATTGAAAACATTGAAAGAATATCGGCCGCGGTCAAAGGGCACCTGGGTCAATAGGAGCGGTGGGAGCAACGACCAGGGCACCAAGTGCCTCGGGCGCGGCGGGAGGTAGGTTTTGACCATCCCCCACAACAGGTGCGCCACCTCCCTCATTCCCTAGATCAAACATATCCTCTAAGGTTCTAAAACCTTATATTAGAGCACGAGGCTCTGATACCAATTGAAAGGATCGATACGGTTGACTAGAGGGGGGGGTGAATAGGAGACTACAAATTTTGATCTTTCTTGTCAATTTTAATGCTTAGCGGATAAATAGGGTTCACTAGATATGCAACTGGGTGAATGCAACCTATATGACAAGCAAGCTCCATGCTAAATATGCTAGGCAACAAACTAAGTAGCAAGACAACAAGCATACAAAGCAAAGTAAGGTGCAGGAAAGGATTAACCACAAGTGAGACGAGGACGCGGATTTTATCCCGAAGTTCCTCTTCCTTGGGAAGAGCTACTCTCCGTTTGGAGCGGTGCCGGAGCCAAAGCTTGCGGAACGCCACCGAAGGCTCACCGTAATCTCCTTCGAGTCACCCCCAATGGATGAGCCTCGAATCACTCGGGGTTGGTCTTGAAGGCGACCACCACACCTTTACAAACTTCTCCGGAGCACACCACAAGCAAGGAAGCTTCCGGAGGAACCTCTAACCGCCTAGGAGCCCAAGCTCCAAGAGTAACAAGACAATGGGGGAAGAAATGTTGCGGGGAAGGCGATTTGGTTTGGTCAAGATGTAGATCGAGTCTTGCTCTCCCAATCCCCAAAGTTTCAACAAGTTTAGGTGGAGGGAGTGAGAGCATTGACCAAAATGAGGTGTAGCAATGGTGGAGCTCAACAAGACATTAGGGTTAGGGGTTGGAGATGGAAGAAGGGGCTTTTTATAGTGTTCTTGGCCGGGTGCGGATTTCTGCCCATTGGACCCCGTGCGCACGGGCTAATTAAGTCAGCCCCGTGCGCATGGGGTACTCAGAGACTTTCACACCACCTCGTGCGCACGGGGTGTGTGCACGGGGTACCCAGAGAGTTAAGCAGTACCCCGTGCACACGGGGGTCCAAAGACCTCGTGCGCACGGGGTACCCAGTAACTTCCTGTTATAAACTTTCTGAATACCACAAGCACACACACTTAGGATTTTTAGGTGGTAGGATATGATAGTGTATATGGTTTGGCAATGGCATTCCCACACAACTTTCATCCACACAAACCCCTCTTAATAGTGCGGTCTTTCCTACGACTCGAAGCAAACCAAAAACTAAACCTTCGATTCGCCGGAAGACCACGCCTTTGACCTTTTTGAATTGGGGGGTCGCACACCTCCATCACGAACCACTTGGAACCAATATCCTGAGATAAACTTTAGTAACCGATATTAGTTCCACTAACCACATTGTCATCACACCAAAATATAGTATAAGTGCCACTTGCACTTTCAAGTGTATTACATTTTTGAAGTCTTGACTCGGTCCAAGCAAAGGTATCCACATTACTAGAAGCTTGTCTATGGAATTTATTTGACTACGAAGAAAGTTGGACATTACTTCCAAGACCACTCCGTTTCAGTCGTCAGTGGCGCTCCATTGTCCGAAATCTTGAACAGTCGAGATGCAGCCGGTTGAGTTGCTAAATGGGCAAAGAACTCCTTCCTCTGGATACCAATTTTGAAGAAAAGAAGGCAATCAAGTCTCAGGCAATCGCAGATTTCTTGGCCGAGTGGATTGTGCAACAACAACCGACTCAAGTTCACTCGGAACACTGGACCATGTTCTTTGATGGATCTAAGATGTTAATCATTTCTGGTGCTGGAGTGGTCCTGGTATCCCCAAGAGGTGACAAACTTAGTTATGTCCTCCAGATTCACTTTGATTCCTCCAACAATGAAGCTGAGTACGAAGCACTTCTCTATGGGTTACGTATGGCCATCTTACTCGACGTCCGTTGCCTGATGGTTTACGGCGACTCAGGTTTGGTAGTTAATCAGGTGATGAAGGAGTGGGATATCAGGAGCCCTACCATGACTGGATACTGCAATGCAGTGAGGAAGTTGGAAAAGAAGTTTGAAGGATTGGAGATCCACGACATACCCCGAATCAAGAATCATGCAGCTGATGATCTGGCGAAAATAGGTTCCACTCGGAAGCCTATTCCCAGTAATGTGTTCTTGGAGCATCTCCATACCCCGTCAGTACAAAAAGATCTCTTTACTGAGGAACCTCCCCAACCAATAAGTTCTACCAACCCGACTGAAGTCGAGGTGCCAGCAGTTGTCGACCTAATAATGGAGATTTTGGTAGTCACCCTCGACTGGACGGTGCCGTATATTGCATATCTGCTCAGGCAGGAGCTTCCAGAGGATGAAGTTGAAGCACATCGGATCGTCCACATATCTAAGGCCTTCACAGTTATCGTTGGATAGCTCTACCGAGAAAGTGTTACTGGCGTATCTCAGCGATGTATCTCTCACGAAGAGGGTCGACTGACCTTGAATGAGATTCACTCCGGGACCTGTGGTCACCATGCGTCCTCCTAGACCATCGTGGCCAAAGCTTACCGAGCAGGATTCTACTGGCCACGGGCCAATGAGGTGGCGAAAGAGATCGTCGAGAAGTGCGAAGGTTGCCAGTTTTACTCGAACATGTCCCACAAGCCCACATCTGCTTTGAAAACTATTCCACTCGTCTGGCCATTTGCTGTGTGGGGGTTGGACATGATTGGGCCGTTAAGGACCGGCAGAAGTGGTTTCACTCATTTGCTCCTGGCAGTCGACAAGTTCACTAAGTGGATTGAAGCAAAACCTATCAAGAACCTAGACTCAAGCACAACCATCAGTTTTATCAAAGAGTTGGTGTTCCGATATGGAGTGTTGCACATCATCATCATGGACAATGGCTCAAACTTTGATTCTGATGAGTTCAAGCATTCTGTGGTTCCCAAGGCACTCAGGTCGACTACGCATCCATCGGGCATCCGCAGTCGAATGGGCAAGCTGAAAGAGCAAACGGTTTGATCCTCCAAGGGCTGAAACCCCGATTGATGCGCGACCTCAAGCATACAGCTGAGGCTTGGGTGACTGAGTTGCCATCTGTTTTGTGGGGATTGAGGACGACTCCGAACCGATCAACCGATCCAACCCCTTTCTTCATGGTGTACGGGGTTGAAGCCGTGCTTCCGAGCGACTTGCTTCACAATGCACCCCGAGTGGAACTTTTCTCAGAAGCTGAGGCAGAGCAAGAACATCAAGACGCCGTAGATCTTCTGGAGGAAGAGCGAGAGATGGCCTTGATCCGGTCGACCATTTATCAGCAAGACCTTCGTCGATTCCACGCCCGAAACATCAAAGGTCGAGCATTTCAAGAAGGAGATCTTGTGCTCCGAGTGGATCAATAACGACCTCATAAGAACGCTCTTGCTTGGGAAGGCCCCTTTGTCGTCACCAAGGTGCTTCACAACGGGGAGTATCACCTTTACAACGTAGCCAAGAAGAAAGATGAGCCACGCGCTTGGAACGCGGATCTGCTCCGCCGATTTTATACCTACCACTTGGGTCATCGAGTTGTAATAAGAATACCTTCAGTTTGTTTATCAAGACATGATTCATGCAGTTTCTTATTGATTGTTTTTGCATAAACGTGTGTTCAAATCCCCCAGTGGGTGGCTTCGCCACGAACATGTTTCGCCTAAGTTTCAAAACTACTCCGAGTGGAGAGCAATCCTGCCACTCGGAGGCTTAGCTGCGTACCTGTTTCACCTAAGTTTCAAAACTACTCCGAGTGGAGAGCAATCCTCCCACTCGGAGGCTTAGTTGCGACCCCGTACTCGCCGAAGTTTCAAAAATACTCCGAGTGGAGAGCAATCCTCCCACTCGGGGGCTGCGACCCCGTACTCGCCTAAGTTTCAAAAATACTCCGAGTGGAGAGCAATCCTCCTAGTCGGGGGCTTAGCTGCGATCCCGTAATCGCCTAAGTTAAAACAATCTCCGAGTGGAGAGCAATCCTCCCCCTCGGGGGCTTAGCTGCGACCCCGTACTCGCCTAAGTTTCAAAAATACTCCGAGTGGGAGGATTGCTCTCCACTCGGAGTATTTTTGAAACTTAGGCGAGTACGAGGTCGCAGCTAAGCCCCTGAGTGGGAGGATTGCTCTCCACTCGGAGTATTTTTGAAACTTAGGCGAGTACAGGGTCGCAGCTAAGCCCCCGAGTGGGAGGATTGCTCTCCACTCGGAGAATTTTTTTAACTTAGGCGATTACAGGATCGCAGCTAAGAATGGGATTGATAACTCATGCATGCCTCCATAGGACAGATTTCCCAGGCTCTTTTCTTTCTGCCTACAGAAGAATTTCTTTGTTATGGAAGTGTTACAAGAAGGTGACTTGCAGAGCATGTTCTCTTTACCCTTGTCTGAATTGGCTTTTAGGGAGTTTAATCAGCTTTCTGGCATTTTGACTGGGATCTCCCTGGATTCTGATTTCAATGACTCTTGGGCTTGGAGGCATGGGAAGAAATCTGAGTATACAGCAAAGAAGTACTATGACTTTGTCCATCATCCAATGCCTACCAATCCCATTCTGAGTTGGGTCTGGAAATCTTGTTGTACCATGACAATTAAAATGTTTGCATGGCTTGTCATTATGGACAGAGTAAACACCAAGGATATGATTCAGCGCATGCATTGGAGAATTAATGATGGGCCTGAATGTGTACTTTGCCCCACGGGAGTGCTTGAGGACAGGAACCATTTATTCTTTCAATGCAACTTTAGCATGAGAGTGTGGAATTATCTTCAAATAAGCTGGTTGAATAGTCAGGACATGGTGCACATTGCGCTTCATGCCAGGAAGGATTTTAATAAACCCTTCTTCTCAGAAGTGGTCTTCCTTACATGGTGGAATATTTGGAAAGTCAGGAATGATAGAGTCTTTAGGCACATCAGACCTACTTTCAGGCAGTGGAGGAATGGATTTATTCATGACATCTCTCTCCAAGCACACAGGATCAAGACCAGACACAGAGATGCTTTGATCAAATGGATTGATTTCCTGTCTCCTTGGGGTGTTTCTCAATGTACTCTCTTCTTTCTTGTTTTTAGCTATTAGTGCTTAGTTTAGCCTAGCTTGTATAGTCTTTCTTTTCTGTTTTGTTCCTTTCATTACGGAACCTTCTGTATATTCTTTTGCCGGTTTCAATAAAATGTTGTGGGGTGTAAGCCCTCCAGTCTTCCAGGTCAAAAAAAATCCTCCCACTCGGGGACTTAGCTGTGACCCCGTACTCGCCTAAGTTTCAAAAACTACTCTGAGTGGAGAGCTATCCTCCCACTCGAGGGCTTAGCTGCGATCCCGTGCTCGCCTAAGTTAAAAAATTCTCCGAGTGGAGGGCAATCCTCCCACTCGGGGGCTTATCTGCGACCCCGTACTCGCCTAAGTTTCAAAAATACTCCGAGTGGAGAGCAATCCTCCCACTCGGGGGCTTAGCTGCGACCCCGTACTCGCCTAAGTTTCAAAAATTCTCCGAGTGGAGAGCAATCCTCCCACTCGGGGGCTTAGCTATGACCCCGTACTTGCCTAAGTTTCAAAAATACTCTGAGTGGAGAGCAATCCTCCCACTCGGGGGCTTAGCTGCGACCCCGTACTCGCCTAAGTTTCAAAAATACTCCGAGTGGAGAGAAATCCTCCCACTTGGGGACTTAGCTGTGACCCCATACTCGCCTAAGTTTCAAAAATACTCCGAGTGGAGAGCAATCCTCCCACTCGGGGACTTAGCTGTGACCCCGTACTCGCCTAAGTTTCAAAAATACTCCGAGTGGAGAGCAATCCTGCCACTCGGGGACTTAGCTGTGACCCCGTACTCGCCTAAGTTTCAAAAATAGTCTGAGTGGAGAGCAATCCTCCCACTCGGGGACTTAGTTGCGACCCCGTACTCGCCTAAGTTTCAAAAATACTCCGAGTGGAGAGCAATCCTCCCACTCTGGGACTTAGCTGTGACCCATACTCGCCTAAGTTTCAAAAATACTCTGAGTGGAGAGCAATCCTCCCACTCGGAGGCTTAGCCGCGAACCAGCTTCGCCTAAGTTAAAAAATCCAAGCACATTGGAAACGAGAAAAATAGCATTCTGATAAAACCATCAAGTTCGGACCAATCCAGCAAGGTTCGGAACCACAAGCAAAATAACTCGGGCGTCAGGCCCAAAGGTGTTTAACGATTACATAATCATCGGCATTCCGAGACAAATGAATTCAAATCATCAAGTTTTTTACTCGGCAGGAGGACTAGCAGGCACGACAAAGGTGTCCAAGTCAATGCCGTCCGCAATGCGAGTGGCTGCGTCGATGAAGGTCTCCATGAAAGATTGAAATTGAAGCTTCTTGGTATTTTCCACCTGAAGAGCTTTCAGTTTTTCTTCCTTGGTGTCCTTGCAATGAACACGGACGAGTGATAGAGCCACGTCGGCACCACAGTGAGCATCTGACTTTTTCCATGCTTGCACTCGGTCAGGGATTTCATTGAGCCGAGTCATCAGTGACTCGAGATCATTTTGAAGCACATCTTCTGGCCATAGCTCCTTGTCTATACACGATAGTGCAACCTTCAGCCGAGCAATATAGTCCAAGACACTGGCAAGGCGAGATTCCAGTGGCAGCACGTTCATTGCAGCTTCATCTTTGACAGGAGAGTTGATGGGGTCCAATCTCGTTTCGATTCACCTGGTTTCCTCCTCGAAATTCTGACAGAACTCTGCACGAGGAGAAAAGAAATGAATTAGCGGCAACGTTGTGAAGAAGCCTTTTGGTCAGTTGGATGAAGAAAAGTACCTTCGGGCATGATGAAAATCTTCTTGGCAAGGCCTTCCAGATAAACCTCCAGCTCATCTCTCTTCCGGGTGAGCTGATCCACCTTGCCAGTCAGGGTCACCTTCTCTTCTCTTAGTTGTGCGGCTTCTTTCTTTGCTTCATCGACATCAGTCTTCAGATTGGCATTCTCCTCCTCCAATTTGTTGACTAAAGCTAGTTTTCTCTCAGCCAGTTCAGTCTTCTAACGTGCCACCTTCTGCGCCCCTGCAAGATCAGCGTCCTTCTTCTCCAATGCCTGCTTCATTTTGTCTAAAGAAATAACATTCCTCAGTTGAGCTTGGAGTTGACGGTTTTCACTACGCACATCTGTTCGAGTGGAGTCACTTACTCGGTTCAAGGGATGATAAAGAGGAAATATCTGAACATGAAGTTAGCGAGTTATTACATCCCATGGCTGCTACTTCATCCTGAGCAGTCTTCAGGTTCTTCTTGGAGAGCTCCAAGTCAAGCTTGAGTTGGATCTTCTCCTTCTCCAAGGCAGCATACTGGGTCCCAAGTTCACAAGATTTTTGCGATCAACAAAAAGACAAATCAGTCAACGAAAACAAAGACCTTTTACTTCCGAGTAAAAAAGAGCAAGTTCAGATTGCTTTTTCAAAAGAGTTCTAAGACCATCACCGAATCAAACATTCGACGGCGGTCTCGGGGAATACACCCAGTGGGTGCACTCAGCGTGCCCCCACTAGTTCGATTTCCCACCTGGTGCGGTCTGCCCAGCCCGAGTGGAAGAAGCAAAAAAAAATCATCATCATTTGTTCTCAGACCACAGCCGACTGCCCGCAATAGCAGTCTCGGGGACTACACCAAGTGGGTGCACTCAGCGTGCCCCCACTGGATCAGTTCCCACTCGGTATGGCCTGCTCACCCCAAGTAGAAGTGCTACAAATAGACATATTCTAAAGACCCCCACCGAATCAAACATTCGACGACGGTCTCGGGGACTACACCCGGTGGGTGCACTCAGCGTGCCCCCACCGGACCAAGATTTCACTCGACGTGATCTAACTAACTCGAGTGGAAGAACTACACAGCAAAAGAAAACACCCAGTGGGTGTACAGGTGCAAGGCTCAGACCCATGATAGATGCACATTAAAGGTTCCAAAACGCTCATCCACGGACATCTTACGAATAATAAAGCAGCAGTTTTCAGGTATCATATCCTAACAGAGCAAGGTTCAAGCTGAGGCAAAACCAATCGGAAATCAACTTACAATCGCACAACATTGGTCTGGAGGGCAGAACTGGCGTCGTAAGCGGCCTTGCTGGTCTCGTACACCACTTTCAGTCAGTCCATCATTAGACCAACCTAGATCATCGCTTCCTTGGCAGCTCCTACTTGGTCCTCCGGGACGTGATGCATAATACACGGAGTTGATGATGGAGTCGATGACGCAGCTGGTTGGGTCAGAGCCTGGGGTTGTGCAGTCGGACCAGAAGTCTGGACAATCGACGTCGAGGGCTGATCAGTCGACAGGGGAACAACAAAAGAAATAGTAGCCCGTGACGGGTCACCAATGAGGGAGTCCTGGATTAAGGGGTCCTCGGGCGTCCGGGCTATGTAACGTGGGCTGAACTAATGGCCGTGAAGATACAAGACAGAAGACTTCCTCCCGTGTCCGGATGGGACTCTCCTTTGCATGGAAGGAAAGCTTGGCGTTCGGATATGAAGATTCCTTTCTCTGTAAACCGACTATGTACAACCCTAGTCCCTCCGGTGTCTATATAAACCGGAGGGTTTAGTCCGTAGAGGCAAACATAATCATACAGGATAGACATCTAGGGTTTAGCCATTACGATCTCGAGGTAGATCAACTCTTGTACACCCATATTCATCCGAGATAATCAAGCAGGAAGTACGGTATTACCTACATCGAGAGGGCCCGAACCTGGGTAAACATTGTGTCCCCTGTCTCCTGTTACCTTCGATCCTCAGACGCACAGTTTGGGACCCTCTACCCGAGATCCGCCGGTTTTGACACCGACACTGGTGCTTTCATTGAGCGTCCCGCTGTGTCATCGTCAGAAGGTTCGATGGCTCCATCAGTCATCTACAACAATGTTGCCCTGAGGAAGGACTTTCTCCCCGGCCAAATCATTGTATTCGGCGGCTTCGCACTGCGGGCCAACTCGCTTGGCCAGCTAGAGCAGATCGACAGCTATGCCCCAGGTCACTAGATTAGTTTTGGAAATCTGGATTATGTTAATGATATCCGAGGAGACTTGATCTTCCAAGGGTTCGCGACCCGGACCTCCGCTCTGGCCTTAGACACGGAGTGCACTACCGGGTCCGAAGACGGGATCCTCGAGCCCGCCGGACTCTCTGCGGCTATCGAACCTACTATGGGTGAGCCGGAGGAAGTAGTGTCACCGGCAATCTTCATGAGGCCGGACTCTTCTCTGAGCACTGACTCCGAACACTCAGAGCCGGCATCATGTGAGCTCGGCCAAGGAGTTTCCTTCCCGCCGTACTCCACGGACTCTCCTCCCCCTGGCCAAACCTCGCCTTTAAGCGAGGCCCTGGACTTAATGTGATCCCTTGTTATCACAGAGGGGCAATGTCCGAACTACGCCCAGCCTGGACTAGGGGCTGAGAGCGGGGAATTTTATGTCCCACCCACCACCCACTTCATAGCCACTGTCGAAGACTTAACCGACATGCTCGATTACGGCTCCGAAGACATCGACGGTATGGACGACGATGCTGGAGAAGAGCAGGCCCAAAACCCGCCGTTTAGCAGACGCTGGACGGCCACCTCTTCGTATTACGTGTACATAGTGGACACACCCAAAGAGGGTAACGGTGATAATGAGAAAAATCCAGTTGAGGATGAACCTCCTGAGATACAACCAAAGCGCCGACATCAGTGGCGCCACTCTAAATCACGCCGCGAAAAAGACAGCAATACCGGCACCGGAAACAACAATACTCCAGCCCGTCGAGCCAACCTCCGAACAGGACGATCGGGAAGATGGGCAAGTTAGCCCTGATGAACAGGCTGTAAATGAAGACTCGGAGGATAGTAATTACCTTCCACTTTCCGAAGACGAGGTGAGCCTCGGCAACGAAGACTTTATCGTGCCTGAAAGAACCCCTCGAACAGGAGTGCTTTAAGCGCCGGGTAATAGCCACCGCAAGGAGCCTGAAGAAGAAGCAGCAGCAGCTTCAAGCTGATCAAGATCTGCTCAACGACAGGTGGACTAATGTTCTGGCAGCCAAGGAATACGGTATCGGGCGCCCAACCAAGAGTTACCCAAAGCGTAAGCTGCTATCTCAATTCGACGACGAGGCGCTGGAGCCCGCTCCATCAGCGCGTAACGCGGCCGACCGTCCACCACATGGCCGTGACAAAACGGCAACTCAAACCGAACACCAGCCCGTATTACCTAGACGTAAAGGTAGAGACACAACAGCTCGGGGATATACATATGACCTGCCGCAGGAGCTAGAAAATAGAGCAGGCCAGACCAAATCGATCTACGGATCGCGGGGGCGTGCCCCGGCACGCGACGACGGCTATCTAGCCGGACGTGACAAGAATAACCATGTCCGGGCCGAAAACCGCAGACGGACTCCATCCGAGCTACGTCGCGACTTGGCCCGATATAGAGGCGCCGCACACCCCCTCTACTTCACTGATGAAGTAATGGAGCATGAATTCCCAGAAGGGTTTAAACCCGTGAATATCGAATCATATGATGGAACAACAGATCCTGCAGTATGGATTGAGGACTTTCTTCTCTAGATTCATATGGCTCGCGGTGACGATCTTCATGCCATCAAATACCTCCCGCTAAAACTCAAAGGACCAGCTCGGCACCGGTTAAACAGCCTGCCGGAAAACTCCATTGGCAGCTGGGAGGACTTGGAAGACGCCTTCCGTGACAACTTCCAGGGTACGTACGTCCGACCTCCGGATGCCGATGACTTAAGTCACATAGTTCAACGGGCCGGAGAGTCGGCCAGGAAATTCTGGACTAGGTTCCTAATTAAAAAACCAAATCGTCGACTGTCCAGATGCCGAAGCCCTAGCGGCCTTTAAGCACAGCATTCGCGACGAATGGCTCGCCCGACACCTTGGCCAAGAAAAGCCATGGTCCATGGCAGCCCTCACGGTACTCATGACCCGCTTTTGCGTGGGCGAAGATAGTTGGCTAGCCCGTAGCAGCAACAGTGCAAGCGAACCTGGCACCTCTGACGCCAGAAATAGCAATGGCAAGCCCCGACACAACAGGCACAAGCGTCGAAGCAACGGAGACAATACCGATGACACGGTGGTCGACGCCGGATTCAGTGGCTCCAAGTCCGGTTAGCGGAAGAAGCCATTTAAAAGAAGCAATCCGGGCTCATCCAGCTTGGACAGAATACTCGATCGACCATATCAGATCCACGGCACTCCCGATAAACCCGCCAATCATACTAACAAAAGTTGTTGGGTCTTTAAACAGGTCGGTAAGTCAAATACCGAGAATAAGGAGAAGGGGTCGCCAACTGAGGACAATGACGAGGAGCCCCGTCCACCGAACACAGGGGGACAGAACAAATCCCTCCCCCCCAAGTCAAAACGGTGAACATGATATACGCTACCCATATCCCCAAGAGGGAGCGCTAACGCGCACTTAGGGACGTCTATGCAACAGAGCCAGTCACCCCAAAATTCAATCCATGGTCATCCTGCCCGATCACTTTCGATCGTAGGGACCATCCGACCAGTATCCGTCACGGCAGTTCTGCCACACTGGTCCTCAACCCAATCATTGATGGATTCCACCTCACGCGAGTCCTCATGGACGGTGGCAGCAGCCTTAACCTGCTCTATCAGGACACACTCTGCAAAATGGGCATCGATCCGTCAAGGATCAAGCCCACAAAAACTACCTTTAAAGGAGTAATACCAGGTGTAGAGGCCCGTTGCACGGGCTCAATCACATTGGAAGTTGTCTTTGGATCGCCGGCCAACTTTCGGAGCGAAGACTTGATCTTCGACATCGTCCCGTTTCGCAGTGGCTATCATGCACTGCTCGGACGAACCGCATTTGCTCGCTTCAATGCGGTGCCACACTATGCCTATCTCAAACTCAAGATGCGCGGACCACGTGGTGACATAACAGTCAATGTAAACATGGAACGCTCCCTCCATACCGAGGAGCACACCGCGGCCCTGGCAGTGGAAGTACAGGGCAGCCTTACCAAGCAGAACACCAATTCAGCGGCCAAGCCCCCGGACACTATTAAACGAGTCTGAACTACTCCGCAGCAGGACAGTCCAGCTTGTCAGGAGTTCGACTAGCAATTCGGCATCCATCTCAGTCCCGATCAAATTGCGGCGTACGTACCGCGTGTACATAACTACGCACTAAAAATACTATGGGCAAAGACGGAGGCATAACTCGACCACGGTCCACAACACAGCTTGATCTCCTCCGGACACTCATACTTTACCTTTCCTTTCTATCCTTTTCAGGTTTCTTTTCCACGGGCCCCTATCGAAGGCCCGATCTTCGATCCTTTCGAAGGATCACATACCAAGGAGGAAAGCAGCATGGACGTGTGGCGGAATATCCAGATGATCTTCTTGACGATCACTTTACCTGTTCTCAGGACCCGCACGCAGCTGCCCCTTAGTCTCAGCATGTTAAATAGACATGTTGCTTATCGCATTATTTGTACAAATGTGCTTTGACGCATCAATCAGATTATAATGGAAACAGTTTCCAGCCCAATATATGTGGCACTGGTTTACTCCTTCATTATGTTCTACTGTTTTTCATCGATGGCACCCATCCCCTTTGGTACGACTTAACTCGCTAGGGGCCCCATTATGCTCCATACGTTTACAACAAGTCCGAACACTTTTCACAGAATAATTCGGCGCCCCGAATATAGCATTATATGTATCGGCTCCGAATCATGTCTTTGGTCAATAGTTGGGTTGCCCGGCACCTGTGCTTGCTACCTTACGTTCCGTCTATCGGCTAGGGTAGTAAAGGGAGAACTACTGCGATTGTGTTTCTGGTTTATCCGGACAAACACCTTAGTAGAGAAAGCCAAAAACTGACTGTCATGATGCGGCGAGAGCTGGTCGGCTATTCGGTGGCTAAACATAAATCTCTTGCGATTTTTTTCGCATTATGCGGCGGATCGGCTTCCACCCGATCAGGTGTCTACAGTGCCCTAGTCCGAATAAAACAAATACTAACTAGGGGTTGCGCCTACACTCCTATTGTCAAACTCCTATGGCTAAGTGAGGGTGATAAAGCCACATAGTCCCATTGCCTGGTTCTCTGCACTAAACACCTCCTTAAAGGACCAAACTCTTGGGTCAAGTGTGTTTAGGCTCTAACCCGAACACCCCCATACTACCTACGTGGGGGCTGAAGCCGACGACTGGCCAACTCTCAGATTTAATAAAACGGCCGCACAGGAGGAAATATTTTCACACAACAAGCAATATATTACATATAGGCTTTGTTCCCTAATACAGGACTAGATAACATTAATACATTCATTCAAAGATCATGTCCTTCGCACACTGGCCCTCTACAATGTGGGATCCTTCCAGGACATCATCAAAATACCACTCGAGCATGTGGTGCTCCTTGCCCGCAGGCGGTCCCTCGGTCGCGAGCTT
Source organism: Aegilops tauschii subsp. strangulata (assembly GCF_002575655.3). Classification (NCBI taxonomy): domain Eukaryota; kingdom Viridiplantae; phylum Streptophyta; class Magnoliopsida; order Poales; family Poaceae; genus Aegilops; species Aegilops tauschii. Next base: position 434,217,950 of record NC_053035.3, read on the forward strand.
GACGGCGTTCATCTTCGCCCACTGCACCTTGACACGGGCGAAGGCCATCCACGCACCTTCAATGCAGACTGACCGCTTTATGGCATCAAGCCAAGCGCAGGCATCGACCAGCCGCTTCACGAGCATGAAGTGGCTGCTGGGCATGGCTTCAGCGGGCCACAGACAGATTATCAAATCCTTCATGGCCAATCCGTCCATCCTATGCAGTTCGATCAGCTGTTTCACCTGATCGCTAAGGGACACCGGATGCTCTGACGCAAGGTATTGCGACCAGAACAACTTCTCTGTTGAGCTCCCCTCTTCGGCCCGGAAGAACTCCACGGCATCAGCAACACTGCGAGGTAGATTCGGAAACGCTCCTGGAGAACTCCAAATCCGGGTCAGTAAGAGGTACCTTTTCTTCACAAATTTGCCCTGCATAATAAATGCCTTACCCACCACAATCCGCTTGGCCTCCTGGATCTCCCAGGGGGAACCCTGGGCTTCAACCCGGGCCTCTTGTGCTCTTTGGCGGGCCTTAGCAAGTTCGGACTCTTGGTCCGCAATCTTGCGCTCCAAGGACTCGCATTTCTTTATGGCATCCTTGAGCTCCTGTTGAACCTCCCCGACCCTTGACTCGTGTTTCATGCGGGCGGCTTGTTCCTTCTCCGCTTTCTTCTGGGCCTTGGCCAGCGCGTCCTTGAGGGACTCCACCTCGGTCGAAACCCCAATGAAATATCATGATAACATGATCAACACAAACAATTCATATCATTCTAGATCTGAATAGGCCATTGCATACCTTGCTTGTCCTCTAGTTGTTTTCTGACATGGCCGAGCTCTTCATCGGCCTGCTCCAACAACTGCTTCAGTTTGGAGACTTCGGCAGAATGGGAGGTTGCAGCCAGCATCGACGCCTTCTTATTCACATACATGATTAGTCTCCTGCGAAGTTTATTTGATCCTCTGTCCGGCCTTTCTTTTCGAACACCGGACAGAGTCTCAGGGGCTACTGTCTATACTACAACATTCTTTTTGCATAATTCCGTCACATACCTCATAGCCTGTTAGAAGGCTGACACAGGCTTCGGTTAGTCCGCTCTTAGCGGACTGAAGCTTCTCAACCACCGTACCCATAAGGATACGGTGTTCTTCCACAATGGAAGCACCTTGAAGCGCTTCCAGTAAAGTATCCGGTGCCTCTGGGTGGACAGAGGACACCGGCGGAATAGGTGCACGTCCCTCTTTCGAAGGAGGCTGCTTACCTGATTCCGGAGCCGTATGGGCCTCCGGAATAGTATTCGGCTGGGGGCCGAATTGAGTATGGCCCCCATCGCCAGTTTCCAGGGGGATCTGTTCCCCCATGTGTCCGGTGGCCGAGGTATCACCCTCTGGCGCCACCTGAACGGCCTCCTGTACCTCTCCCTGGCTTGGGAGGGTCCTTCGGGACAACACTTCGGCGTCGTCTGTAGTCTTGGGCGAGGAGGCCGGCGGGGGCGACTCACTGTCCATCACATTTGGATCCAGCGAATTCCCCGAAGATGAGGATCGCTGGGGGTGGGCGTGAGCCGGACTGCAGCGCATGATTCAACATGTTAAAAACCATGAAGTAAAGAAGCTAGATATATATGTGCATAAGTGCCTTTGAGTACTTACGATTCGGCCAGGGGCTTCGGCTTGGGACGCCACTCGGAGCTGCTATCAGTGTCTAATGCGGAATTATCTGCAAGGGAGACCCTCACTCTCTTGGACGCCTCCGCCTCTGCCTCCAGATTCGTGGAGGCCGCCCTTTTCTTCCTTACCCCTCGGGGGGAGAATTGCTTTCCTCCTCCTCCTTGCCGTTCTTGGCGGGGGAGGAGTGGGTTTCGGTGTCTTCGGACATTGCGTCCGAAGTACGTTTGCAGCGGAGGCCGCTTCTTGCCTCCTTGGTCTTCTTTTTTTCCTTCTTTTCTGGTGCCTTGTAGGGCGCCGGAACTAGCATCTTCGTCAAAAGTGGGATCGCTGGGTTTTCAGCGGAGCCAGACACTAGATCCGCTCCACCTTCTTTGTCCAGCCCTGAAAAGACAGATGGGGAAGCTTAGGCAACTTCCTTGCATGTATAGGTGGAGGATACACCTTGAAATATGAAGAACTTACCGGACTAGCTGGATCAGTCAGGTTGTAGCCGCGTTCCTCGGTCGTCTTCGGCCACGTCTTATTGGCCTTGAAAAACACCTTCCAGATACCTTCGTGCATAGCACCGAAGAACTGTCACAAGGTCTGATGCTTGGCCGGATTGAACTCCCACAAATGGCAAGTCCGGCTTTGGCAGGGAAGGATCTGGCGAAAAAGCATCACCTGGATCACATTGACAAGTTTGATGTCCTTGTCCACCATGCTCTTGATGCGCGTCTGCAGCACTGACACCTCGTCCGACGACGCCCAATCCAGGCCCTTCTTTAGCGAGGAGGTAAGCCGCATTGGGGGCCCGGACTTGAATTTGGGAGCTGCGGCCCAGGTGGTGTCGCGGGGCTCTGTGAGATAGAACCACTGCTGTTGCCACCCTTTGATGGTCTCCACAAAGGTGCCTGTGGGCCAGGTGACGTTGGACAGTTTGCTCACCATGGCACCTCCGCACTCTGCATGTTGACCATCCACCACTTTTGGCTTCACATTGAAGATCTTTAGTCATAATCCGAAGTGGGATGGGATGCGGAGGAAAGCCTCGCACACGACAATGAATGCCGAGATGTTGAAGAAAGAATTTGGGGCTAGATCGTGGAAATCTAGCTCGTAGTAGAACATGAGTCCACGGACAAAGGGATGGAGGGGAAATCCTAACCCATGGACGAAGTGGGGGATGAATACCACCCTCTCGTTGGGCTCCAGGGTGGGGACGATCTGCCCCTTAGGCAGAAGCCGGTGAGCGATTTCCTAGGCCAAGTACCCCGCGTCCCGGAGCTCGGTGATGTTTTCCTCCGTGACAGAGGAGGCCATCTACTTGCCCCGCGCTCTAGATCCGGACATGGTTGGAGTGCTTCTTGGGGGTGGAGAGAATGGAATCTTGGGTGCTAGAGCTCGAGAGCGGATGGGCGGAGAGGAAGAAGCCGTGGGTGAAAGAGTAGATCCTTATCCTCTTATAAAGGCAGCGAATATCAAGCGCCTCCCCACTCGCCTTAAAACGCGCCTACTCCCCAAGGGTCGTGCGGACGGCGCGGTTGGATTACCCACGCCCGTATTGATGAGAATCCCGTGATAAGGGGACACGATCTCTGCATCGACAAGACGTGCCAATGAAAACTGCATCTCAAAAGATGGAGCGGGAGGCTAAAAAATGGTTCGAAATAATGACCGGGCAGGGACGTAACGCCTCGCCACAAAAGATGTTAGTGGATTGGACTTGTTAAATTTCATACCCTGTTGTGGTTGTGTGTGGTGTCTCTTTCGCAGAGCCAGACACGTTTTATGTGTTCGAGGACTACTTTGAAGTATTCAGAGGAGGAACCCGCCTTGCAATGTCGAAGACAATTTGTGTGCCGGACATGTTGTCATTGAAGCCTGGTTCAGGGGCTACTGAGGGAGTCCTGGATTAAGTGGTCCTCGGACGTCCAGGCTATGTAATGTGGGCTGGACTAATGGGCCGTGAAGATACAAGACAGAAGACTTCCTCCCGTGTCCGGATGGGACTCTCCTTTGCGTGGAAGGCAAGCTTGGCGTTCGGATATGAAGATTCCTTTCTATGTAAACCGACTATGTACAACTCTAGTCCCCTCCGGTGTCTATATAAACCGGAGGGTTTAGTCCATAGAGGCAATCATAATCATACAGGGTAGACATCTAGTGTTTAGCCATTACGATCTCGAGGTAGATCAACTCTTGTACACACATATTCATCCGAGATAATCAAGCAGGAAGTAGGGTATTACCTCCATCGGGAGGGCCCGAACCTGGGTAAACATTGTGTCCCCTGTCTCCTGTTACCTTTGATCCTCAGACGCACAGTTCGGGACCCCCTACCCGAGGTCCGCCGGTTTTGACACCGACAACTAAGCTCTTGAACAATAGGCTCGGAAGGCAGGTGAGACGTTCGGTTGGAAGGCGCCCGTTTGCTCAAAGCCCTGCCTCTCCTTCCTGCACTCCTCTGGGGTTCATCTTCGTCGTTGTCGTCTGGAAGCTGTATACATTCGTTGGCGCTGCAAACACTCGACAATGAGATTTCAGTCGGCCACCGAATCAGTTGACAGAGCGTAGAAACGGCGGCGGTATCATAACTTCTCGGGAGGTGGCCAAGTCCGCGGTCTCCGCATCGGCCCGCTCCTCGTCAATATCCATGGACGTTGCAGAAGTAGCAGCCCCGGAAGCCCAAAATCTCAATCGGTCAAACAAGTGAAGAAGTCCACAACAACATGGAAGAATAAAGAAAAGGAACACTTATGCAGAAGTAACACGCACGGCCACCTTGATCCTGGGCAAGGCCTTCCGAGGCTTGGGCCGAGCGACCTTGGCTTGCTTGGCAGACTTCTCCATCGGCTCTCGAGTTAACGTCCGAGTGCGCTTGGGAATTCTCGCACTCGACGCCGCCACCTTACCATGGCCGCCCACAGGATCTTGTGATTGCTTGGAGCACCGCTCGGAGCGTGGTGGCGACTTGACCTCCTCACCATCGTTAGAGTCTTCGCTGTCATCCTCACTGTCATCTGCATACTCTATGTCAGCACTCCCGCCTTCACTCTCCACTCCTTCAAGGTGTTTCTCCCCGTTTGGCATAGAGTACATGTTGGTGAAAACCTGCAATACACAGGTCACAAATGTCAGTCGGATTCCAAGATAACTGCATATCGAACAAGACATAAACACTTGACGAAACACGCCTGACCTCTCCTGGTGCATTCTGGGCGTCGAATGGCAAGATCCTCCTAGCTCCCCGAGGGTTTTCCTTGTTGTCAGTGATGCTTCGAAGCCACTGGGTCACCGTCTCCTGGCCGACCTCCTCCGGGTGGGTCCAAGCGGTGTCTTCTGGGCCCAAATACATCCACATGGGGTGGTCACGAGCTTGCAAGGGCTAGATGCGTCGACTGAGGAACACCTCCAACAGATCCATGCCCGTCACTCCACCTTGGACCAGTGCAACAACTGCGTCGACCAGAATGGCAACCTCACCCTTCTCTGCTGCGGATACGGTCAGTGAAGGAGGATTATGGAGTCTCTCGAGAGTGAAAGGGGGAAGGCCAGTCGACTGGCCAGCAGTCGGGATGTCTTTACAGTAAAACCAAGTTGACTGCCACCCCTAACTGACTCGGGAAAGGTCATAGGAGGAAAAGTGCTCCTACCTCTCATCTGGATCCCGAGCCCCCCGCACATTTGGATCACATGCGTCCTTTCATCGTTCCGATTAGCTTTCTTCACCGACTGAGATCGGCAAGTGAAAATGTGTTTGAACAGTCCCCAGTGCGGGTGACACCCTAGGAAGTTTTCGCACATTGAAACGAATGCGGCAAGATACGAGATGGTGTTGGGAGGAAAATGGTGGACCTGAGCACTAAAGAACTTCAGGAAGCCTTGGAAAAACGGATGAGGGGGCAGAGAGAAACCTCGGTCGACATGCATCGTGAGGAGAACGCGCTCGCCATCCCGCGGCTCAGGCTCGATCTCCCCCTCCGGCAACCTCCAAGACCCCTCGATGATTAGGCCGTCGGTGACCAGATTCTCCATCTCCTCTAGCGTGACGAAAGAGCAGATCCAGTTCTCCTGGATCCATCCAAGCAGCAGACCGAACCGCGACGTCGACCCCTTGGCCGCCTTCTTGCCCTTCGCCGTTGCCTTCTTCGCGCGCTCCAGGGCCGCGGTCCTGTCCTTCACCATGGCTGCGGAGCTCGAGAGGAATGGGCGGAGGAGTGGGGTGCTGGAGGAGACGATGCGAAGAAACGAAGAGAAAGGGGGCGAATGGAGGGCACCGTGCCTCGCATCGGTAGCTGCGTCTTTTATGGTCACACTTCTGAGTGGCTGACCCGTGGGCCCGTGCAATCCTGGCGCATCCCATAATAGACGCTGGCCTGATACGTGGCAAAAAAGGTGGCGCGAACATCGAGGAGTACCTATCCGCCTGCTCCGCTAACCGCACTGCACTCCGTCCCGTGAGATACGGACCCTCCAAAGTAGTCGATCGTGTGAGAGATTTTCAAATCCAATCTACCCGAAGATATGCGACATAATTCACTCAAAATTTCCATAAGCAAGAACCGATCAAGGCGACTGACGAGGTTTTAAAGTACCAGCAAGCCTTCAGACCCCTGGGGGAATGTCTCTGAGACATTGAATCGGGTCGGAACCAACTTCAACCCTTCTTCACTCATTCCTCAATCCATTCAGGGGCTAATGACGATGACATGTACCTAGGGTAGGGTCTTAGGCCTGACCTAGACACCATATCCAAGGACACTACCCTAGAGTCCAAGGCTTACAAGGTTCAACAGAAGATACTGAGGGAGTCCTGGATTAAGGGGTCCTCGGGCGTCCGGGCTATGTAACATGGGCCGGACTAATGGGACGTGAAGAAACAAGACAGAAGACTTCCTCCCGTGTCCGGATGGGACTCTCCTTTGCGTGGAAGGCAAGCTTGGCGTTCGGATATGAAGATTCCTTTCTCTGTAAGCCGACTATGTACAACCCTAGTCCCCTCCGGTGTCTATATAAACCGGAGGGTTTAGTCCGTAGAGGCAATCATAATCATACATGCTAGACATCTAGGGTTTAGCCATTACGATCTTGAGGTACATCAACTCTTGTACACCCATATTCATCTGAGATAATCAAGCAGGAAGTACGGTATTACCTCCATCGAGAGGGCCCGAACCTGGGTAAACATTATATCCCCTGTCTCCTGTTACCTTCGATCCTCAGAAGCACAGTTCGAGACCCCCTGCCTGAGATCCGCCGGTTTTGACACCAACATTGGTGCTTTCATTGGGAGTTCCGCTGTGTCGTCGTCAGAAGGTTCGATGGCTCCATCATTCATCTACAGCAATCCTGCCCCGAGGGAGGACTTTCTCCCCGGACAGATCTTTGTATTCGGCGGCTTCGCACTGCGGGCCAACTCGCTTGGCCAGCTAGAGCAGATCGACAGCTACGCCCCAGGTCACCAGATTAGTTTTGGAAATCTGGATTATGTCGCTGATATCCGAGGAGACTTGATCTTCCAACGGTTCGCGACCCCGACCTCCGCTCTGGCCTTAGACCCAGAGCACCCTACCAGGTCCGAAGACGGGATCCTCGAGCCCGCCGGACTCTCTGCGGCTATTGAGCCTAGTATGGGAGAGCCGGAGGAAGTAGTGTCACTTGAAATCTTCATGAGGCCGGACTCTTCTCCGAACACTGACTCCGAACCCTCGGAGCCAGCATCATGTGAGCTCGGCCATGGAGTTTCCTTCCCTCCATACTCCACGGACTCTCCTCCCCCTGGCCAAACCTCGCCTTTAAGCGAGGCCCTGGACTTAATGTGATCCCTCATCATCACAGAGGGGCAATGTCCGAACTACGCCTAGCCCGGACTAGGTGCTGAGAGCGGGGAATTTTATGTCCCACCCGCCACCCACTTCATAGCCACTGTCGAAGACTTAACCGACATGCTCGATTACGGCTCCGAAGACATCGACGGTATGGACGACGATGCCGTAGAAGAGCAGGCCCGAAACCCGCCGTTTACCGGACACTGGACGGCCACCTCTTCGTATGACGTGTACATGGTGGACACACCCAAAGAGGGTAATGGCAATAATGAGAAAAATCCAGTTGAGGATAAACCTCCTGAGATACAACCAAAGCGTCGACGTCAGCGGCGCCGCTCTAAATCACGCCGCGAAAAAGACAGCAATACCGGCACCGGAAACAACAATACTCCAGACAATGCCGAAGACCAAGAAGACCCCGTCGAGCCAACCTCCGAACAGGACGATCAGGAAGATGGGCAAGTTAGCCCTGATGAACAGGCTATAAACGAAGACTCGGAGGATAGTAATTACCTTCCACTCTCCGAAGACGAGGTGAGCCTCGGCAACGAACACTTTATCATGCCTGAAGAACCCCTTGAACAGGAGCGCTTTAAGTGCCGGCTAATTGTAAGTGCATCTACTGCCCCTTAGTGATTTTGGTGTATTTAAGACTTATAGGTTAAGGGACTAATGTGTTTATGAGTGTACACAGGTCTATAAGTCTATGAGGAGTTTGATATTTACAGAGAAAGTCGACCCCTAAAAATGAAGTTCTTCGACTGAAGACTTTGGATTTCTAAAGACTTTCTGAAGACTTTGAAAGTGAAGAAATTGGTGTGACCTTGAAGACTTGGTATTCATTCGAGGAACATGAAGCGTGAAGACCTTTGTTTTCGTAGTTTCATTTTCTCTTTCTTGAGTCATAGGAAACACCGTACTGTTAAAGGGGGTCGAGGAAATACTAAGGAAAAATTTCCATGTGATGCTCAACTCAAAATCCTACACCTACCAATCCCTTCGAGTGAAGCCATTGGAAATCTCATACAGTTCAGTCATATTCTATAGTGACAGAGACGAAGTTCTTCTGGTCTCTGAGGAATTTGTTCTGACTGAGGAGATAGGAATTCGCCAGTGCGGATTGCCTACACAGTGAGGAACATGATAGCCCTGAGGAATTTGATACTCAAATTTCCGACCATTATTGTGCTACGCGCGAGCTGTCCCAAAATATCTACCCACCTAACGGTCATATTATTGAAGGGAATTTATGTCTTATCATGTCAGGCTGCTCCCTAGGCTATAAATAGCCGCCCCCTACAACCACTAGCTGGTTGGCTGCTCCGAGAGAAACTGACACCTGTCATTTGAGAGCATCCCATCCTCCGAGGACTTTGAGCGAAAATCATCAAGTGAGGAAAACCCAAACCCAAACACCTACAAACCCAAAGTGATTGAGTATCACTGAAGAGATAGATCCTGCGTGGATCCGACGCTTGTTACCTTTGAAGACTGTGCTTCTTCCAGACGGTTAGGCGTCATGGTCTCGAGCATCCAAGAGGAATTGTGGATCGCCGAGTGACCGAGTTTGTGAAGGTTTGGAAGTCACCTGAAGACTTACCACGAGTGATTGGGCGAGGTCTGTGTGACCTTAGCTCAAGGAGAAACGGTGAGGACTATGTGTCCGGGACTGTGTGTCCTCAGGTTTAAATACCTAGCCGCTCCAACCAGATGTACAACTGAGACAGCAGTTGGAACTGGTCTACCAAATCATTGTCTTCACCAGGCCTATTGGTTCTACTTCCTCAACTCTTTCATTTCCTCATAACTGTGTTGTGTGCTTGTTCATATTTGTTTGAAGACTTTGACTGAAGACTTTCTCAATTTCCTCACTTCAATTTCTTCAGTCTGTTTGTCTTCATCCTGTGCTATCCTGTGTTTATGCTTTCTGTACTCTGTGCTTGTCTTCATTTCATCATGATGACCATGCTTGTGTTCTGCTATGTTTACTTTTGAGTACTTATTCCGCTGCAAGTAGTTCTTCGCTAAGGAATTTCCTCACCCGCAAATTCCTCAGTGAAGAATTCATAAAAATCGCCTATTCACCCCCCCTCTAGTCGATATAACGCACTTTCACTAATAGCCACCGCAAGGAGCCTGAAGAAGAAGCAGTAGCAGCTTCAAGCTGATCTGCTCAACGACAGGTGGACTAATGTCTTGGTAGCCGAGGAATACGGTATCGGGCGCCCAACCAAGAGTTACCCGAAGCGTAAGCTGCTACCTCAATTCGACGACGAGGCGCTAGAGCCCGTACCATCAGCGCGTAATGCGGCCGACCGTCCACCACATGGCCGTGACAAAACGGCAAATCAAGCCGAACACCAGCCCCTATTACCTCACCGTAAAGGTAGAGACACAACAGCTCGGGGATATACATATGACCAGCACAGGACCTGGAAAATAGAGCAGGCCAGACCAGATCGATCTACGGATCGCGGGGGCATGCCCCGACGCGCGACAACGGCTATCTAGCCGGACGTGACAAGCATAACCACGTCCGGGCCAAAAACCGCAGACGGACTCCATTCGAGCTGCGTCGCGACTTGGCCCGATATAGAGGCGCCGCACACCCCCTCTGCTTCACTGATGAAGTAATGGAGCATGAATTCCTAGAAGGGTTTAAACCCATGAATATCAAATCATATGATGAAACAACAGATCCTGTAGTATGGATTGAGGACTTTCTTCTCCATATTCATATGGCTCGCGTTGACGATCTTCATGCCATCAAATACCTCCCGCTAAAACTCAAAGGGCCAGCTCGGCACTGGTTAAACAGCCCGCCGGGAAACTCCATTGGCAGCTGGGAGGACTTGGAAGACGCCTTCCCCGACAACTTCCAAGGTACATACGTCCGACCTCCGAATGCCGATGACTTATGTCACATAGTTCAACAGGCCGGAGAGTCGGCCAGGAAATTCTGGACTAGGTTAATTAAAAAACCAAATCGTCAACTGTCCGGATGCCGAAGCCCTAGCGGCCTTTAAGCACAGCATTCATGACGAATGGCTCGCCCGACACCTTGGCCAAGAAAAGCCAAGGTCAATGGCAGCCCTCACGACACTCATGACCCGCTTTTGCGCGGGCGAAGATAGTTGGCTAGCCCGTAGCAGCAACAGTGCAAGTGAACCTGGCACCTCTGAAGCCAGAAATAGCAACGGCAAGCCCTGACACAACAGGCACAAGCCTCGAAGCAATGGTGACAATACCAATGACACGGCGGTCAACGCTGGATTCAGTGGCTCCAAGTCCGGTCAACGGAAGAAGCCATTTAAAAGAATCAATCCGGGCTCATCCAGCTTGGACCGAATACTTGATCGACCATGTCAGATCCACGGCACCCCCGATAAACCCGCCAATCATACTAATAGAAGTTGTTGGGTCTTTAAACAGGCCGGTAAGTTAAATACCGAGAATAAGGAGAAGGGGTCACCAAGTGAGGACGATGACGAGGAGCCCCGTCCACCAAACACAGGGGGACAGAAGAAATTTCCTCCCAAGTCAAAATGGTGAACATGATATACGCTACCCATATCCCCAAGAGGGAGCGCAAACGCGTGCTCAGGGACGTCTATGCGATAGAGCCAGTCGCCCCAAAATTCAATCCATGGTCATCCTGCCCGATCACTTTCGATCGTAGGGACCATCCGACCAGTATCCATCACGGCGGTTCTGCCGCACTGGTCCTCGACCCAATCATTGATGGATTCCACATCACGCGGGTCCTCATGGACGGTGGTAGCAGCCTTAACCTGCTCTATCAGGACACAGTCCGCAAAATGGGCATCGATCCGTCAAGGATCAAGGCTACAAAAACTACCTTTAAAGGAGTAATACCAGGTGTAGAGGCCCGTTGCACAGGCTCAATCACATTGGAAGTTGTCTTCGGATCACCGGACAACTTCCGGAGCAAAGACTTGATCTTCGACATCATCCTGTTTCGCAGTGGCTATCACGCACTACTCGGACGAACCGCATTTGCTCGCTTCACTTCGGTGCCACACTATGCCTATCTCAAACTCAAGATGCCCGGACCACGCGGTGTCATAACAGTCAATGGAAACATGGAACGCTCCCTCCGTACCAAGGAGCACACCGCGGCCCTCGCAGTGAAAGTACAGGGAGGCCTTACCAAGCAGAACATCAATTCGGCGGCCAAGACCCTGGACACTATTAAACGAGTCCGGACCTTCGCAGCAGGACAGTCCAGCTCGCCAGGAGTTCGACTAGTAATTCGGCCTCCGTCTCTGTCCCGATCAAATTGCGGCGTACGTACTACGCGTACATAACTACACACTAAAAATACCATGGGCAAAGACGGAGGCATAACTCTACCACGGTCCACAATACGGCTCGACCTCCTCCGGACACTCACACTTTACCTTTCCTTTCTATCCTTTTCAGATTTCTTTTCCACGGGCCCCTATCGAAGGCCCGATCGTCGATCCTTTCGAAGGATCACATACCAAGGAGGAAAGCAGCATAGACGTGTGGCGGAATATCCAGATGATCTTCTTGACGATCACTTTACCTGTTCTCAGGACCCGCATGCAGCTTCCCCTTAGTCTCGGCATGTTAAATAGCCATGTTGCTTATCGCATTATTTGTACAAATGCGCTTTGACACATCAATCAGACTATAATGGAAACAGTTTCTGGCCCAATATATGTGGCACTGGTTTACTCCTTCATTATGTTTTACTGTTTTTCATCGATGGCACCCGTCCCCTTTCGTACGACTTAACTCGCCAGGGGCCCCATTGTGCTCCATATGTTTACAACAAGTCTGAAAACTTTTCACAGTATAATTCGGCGCCCTGAATATAGAATTATATGCATCGGCTCCGAATCATGTCTTTGGTCAATAGTTGGGTTGCCCGGCTCCTATGCTTGCTACCTTACGTTCCGTCTATCGGCTAGGGTAGTAAAGGGAGAACTACTGCGATTGTGTTTCTGGTTTATCCGGACAAACACCTTAGTAGAGAAAGCCTAAAATTGACTGTCATGATGCGGCGAGAGCTGGTCTGCTATTCGGTGGCTAAACATAAATCTCTTGCGATTTTTGCCACATTATGCGACGGATCGGCTTCACCTCTAGCCTACGCCAACTTGTTTGGGACTAAAGGCTTTGTTGTTGTTGTTGTTGTTGTTGTTGTTGTTGTTGTTGTTGTTCTTGTTGTATGCGACGGATCGGCTTCCACCCGATCAGGTGTCTACAGTGCCCTAGTCCGAATAAAACAAATACTAACTAGGGGTTGCGGCTACACTCCTATTGTCAAACTCCTATGGCTAAGTGAGGGTGATAAAGCCACATAGTCCGATTGCCTGGTTCGTTGCACTAAACACCTCCTTAAAGGACCAAACTCTTGGGTCAAGTGTGTTTAGGTTCCAACCCGAACACCCCCATACTACCTACATGGGGGCTGAAGCCGACGACTGGCCAACTCTCAGATTTAATAAAATGGCCGCACAGGACGAAATATTTTCACACAACAACAAGCAATATATTACATATAGGCTTTGTTCCATAATACAGGACTGGATAAAACTAATACATTCATTCAAAGATCATGTCCTTCGCACACTGGCCCTCTACAATGCGGGATCCTTCCAGGACATCACCAAAATACCGCTCGGGCGTGCGGTGCTCTTTGCCCGCAGGCGGTCCCTCGGTCACGAGCTTGACAGCGTTCATCTTCGCCCACTGCACCTTGACACGGGCGAAGGCCATCCGCGTACCTTCAATGCAGACTGGCCGCTTTATGGCATCAAGCCGAGGGCAGGCATCGACCAGCCGCTTCACGAGCCCGGAGTGGCTGCTGGGCATGGCTTCGGCAGGCCACAGACAGATTATCAAATCCTTCATGGCCAATCCGGCCACCCTATGCAGTTCGGTCAGCTATTTCAGCTGATCGCTAAGGGACACCGGATGCTCTGGCGCAAGGTATTGCGACCGGAACAGCTTCTCCGTTGAGCTCCCCTCTTCGGCCCGGAAGAACTCTGCGGCATCAGCAACACTGCGAGGTAGATCCGCAAACGCTCCTGGAGAACTCCAAATCCGGGTCAGTAAGAGGTACCTTTTCTTCACAAATTTGCTCTACATAATAAAGGCCTTACCCGCCGCAATCTGCTTGGCCTCCTGGATCTCCCGGAGGGCACCCTGGGCTTCAACCCGGGCCTCTTGTGCGCTTTCGCCGGCCTTAGCAAGTTCGGACTCTTGGTCCGCAATCTTGCACTCCAAGGACTCGCATTTCTTTATGGCGTCCTTGAGCTCCTGCTGAACCTCCCCGACCCTTGACTCGTGTTTTGAGCGGGCGGCTTGTTCCTTCTCCGCTTTCTTCTGGGCCTCGGCCAGCGCGTCCTTGAGGGACTCCACCTCGGCCACAGCGTCTATGAAATATCATGATAACATGATCAACACAAACAATTCATATCATTCTAGATCTGAATAGGCCATTGCATACCTTGCTTGTCCTCTAGTTGTTTTCTGACATGGCCGAGCTCTTCACCGGCCTGCTCCAACAACTGCTTCAGTTTGGAGACTTCGGCAGAATGGGAGGTTGCAGCCAGCATCGACGCCTTCTTATTCACATACATGATTAGTCTCCTGCGAAGTTTATTTGATCCTCTGTCCGGCCTTTCTTTTCGAACACCGGACAGAGTCTCAGGGGCTACTGTCTATACTACAGCATTCTTTTTGCATAATTCCGTCACATACCTCATAGCCTGTTAGAAGGCTGACACAGGCTTCGGTCAGTCCGCTCTTAGCGGACTGAAGCTTCTCAACCACCGTACCCATAAGGATACGGTGTTCTTCCACAATGGAAGCACCTTGAAGCGCTTTCAGTAAAGTATCCGGTGCCTCTGGGTGGACAAAGGACACCGGCGGAATAGGTGCACGTCCCTCTTTCGAAGGAGGCTGCTTACCTGATTCCGGAGCCGTATGGGCCTCCGGAATAGTATTCGGCTGGGGGCCGAATTGAGTATGGCCCCCATCGCCAGGGATCTGTTCCCCCATGTGTCCGGTGGCCGAGGTATCACCCTCTGGCGCCACCTGAACGGCCTCCTGTACCTCTCCCTGGCTTGGGAGGGTCCTTCGGGACAACACTTCGGCGTCGTCTGTAGTCTTGGGGGAGGAGGCCGGCGGGGGCGACTCACTGTCCATCACATTTGGATCCAGCGAATTCCCCGAAGATGAGGATCGCTGGGGGTGGGCGTGAGCCGGACTGCAGCGCATGATTCAACATGTTAAAAACCATGAAGTAAAGAAGCTGGATATATATGTGCATAAGTGCCTTTGAGTACTTACGATTCGGCCAGGGGCTTCGGCCTGGGACGCCACTCGGAGCTGCTATCAGTGTCTACTGCGGAATTATCTGCAAGGGAGACCCTCACTCTCTTGGACGCCTCCGCCTCTGCCTCCAGATTCGTGGAGGCCGCCCTTTTCTTCCTTCCCCCTCAGGGGGAGAATTGCTTTCCTCCTCCTCCTCGTCGTTCTCGGCAGGGGAGGAGTGGGTTTTGGTGTCTTCGGACGTTGCGTCCGAAGTACCTTTGCGGCGGAGGCCGCTTCTTGCCTCCTTGGTCTTCTACTTGGCCTTATTCTCCAGGGCCTTGGAGGGCGCCGGAACCAGCATCTTCGTCAGAAGTGGGATCGCTGGGTTTTCAGCGGAGCCGGACACTAGATCCGCTCCACCTTCTTTGTCCAGCCCTGAAAAGACAGATGGGGAAGCTTAGGCAACTTCCTTGCATGTATAGGTGGAGGATACACCTTGAAATATGAAGAACTTACCGGACTAGCTGGATCAGTCAGGTTGTAGCCGCGTTCCTCGGTCGTCTTCGGCCACGTCTTATTGGCCTTGAAAAACACCTTCCAGATACCTTCGTGCGTAGCGCCGAAGAACTATTGCAAGGTCTGATGCTTGGCCGGATCGAACTCCCACAAATGGCAAGTCCGGCTTTGGCAGGGAAGGATCTGGCGAAAAAGCATCACCTAGATCACATTGACAAGTTTGATGTCCTTGTCCACCATGCTCTTGATGCGCGTCTGCAGCACTGACACCTCGTCCGACGACGCCCAATCCAGGCCCTTCTTTAGCGAGGAGGTAAGCCGCATTGGGGGGCCGGACTTGAATTTGGGAGCTGCGGCCCAGGTGGTGTCGCGGGGCTCTGTGAGATAGAACCACTGCTGTTGCCACCCTTTGACGGTATCCACAGAGGTGCCTGTGGGCCAGGTGACGTTGGACAGTTTGCTCACCATGGCACCTCCGCACTCTGCATGTTGACCATCCACCACTTTTGGCTTCACATTGAAGATCTTTAGTCATAATCCAAAGTGGGATGGGATGCGGAGGAAAGCCTCGCACACGACAATGAATGCTGAGATGTTGAAGAAAGAATTTGGGGCTAGATCGTGGAAATCTAGCCCGTAGTAGAACATGAGCCCGTGGACGAAGGGATGGAGGGGAAATCCTAACCCGCGGACGAAGTGGGGGATGAATACCACCCTCTCGTTGGGCTCCCGGGTGGGGACGATCTGCCCCTTGGGCGGAAGCTGGTGGGCGATTTCCTGGGCCAAGTACCCCGCGTCCCGGAGCTCGGTGATGTTTTCCTCCGTGACAAAGGAGGCCATCCAGTTGCCTTGCGGTCCAGATCTCGACATGGTCGGAGTGCTTCTTGGGGGCGGAGAGAATGGAAGCTTGGGCGCTGGAGCTCGAGAGCGGATGGGCGGAGAGGAAGAAGGCGTGGGTGAAAGAGTGGATCCTTATCCTCTTATAAAGGCAGCGAATATCAAGCGCCTCCCCACTCGCCTGAAAACTCGCCTATTCCCCAAGGGTCATGCGGATGGCGCGGTTGGATTCCCCACGCCCGTATTGATGAGAATCCCGTGATAAGGGGACATGATCTCTGCTTCGACAAGACGTGCCAATGAGAACCGCATCTCAAAACATGGAGCGGGAGGTTAAAAAACGGTTCGAAATAATGACCAGGCAGGGACGTAACGTCTCGCCACAAAAGATGTCAGTCAATTGGACTTGTTAAATATTATACCCTGTTGTGGTTATGTGTGGTGTCTGTTTTGCAGAGCTGGACACGTTTTCTGTGTTCGAGGACTACTTTAAAGTATTCGGAGGAGGAACCCGCCTTGCAATGCCGAAGACAATTAGAGCGCCGGACATATCGTCATTGAAATCTGGTTCAGGGGCTACTGAGGGAGTCCTGGATTAAGGGGTCCTCGGGTGTCCGGGCTATGTAACGTGGGCCGGACTAATGGGCCGTGAAGATACAAGATAGAAGACTTCCTCCCGTGTCCGGATGGGACTCTCCTTTGCATGGAAGGCAAGCTTAGCGTTCGGATATGAAGATTTCTTTCTCTGTAAACCGACTATGTACAACCCTAGTCCCCTCCGGTGTCTATATAAACCGGAGGGTTTAATCCGTAGAGGCAATCATAATCATACAGGCTAGACATCTAGGGTTTAGCCATTACGATCTCGAGGTAGATCAACTCTTGTACACCCATATTCATCCGAGATAATCAAGCAAGAAGTAGGGTAGTACCTCCATCGAGAGGGCCCGAACCTGGGTAAACATTGTGTCCCCTATCTCCTGTTACCTTCGATCCTCAGACGCACAGTTCGGGACCCTCTACCCGAGGCCCGCCGATTTTGACACCGACAACCAAGCTCTTGAACAACAGGCTCGGAAGGCAGGTGAGACGTTCGGCTGGAAGGCGCCCGTTTGCTCAAAGCCCTGCCTCTCCTTCCTGCACTCCTCTGGGGTTCATCTTCGTCGTTGTCGTCTGGAAGCTGGATAACATTCGTTGGCGCTGCAAACACTCGACAATGAGATTTCAGTCGGCCACCGAATCAGTTGACAGAGCGTAGAAACCGCGGCGGTATCATACCTTCTCGGGAGGTGGCCAAGTCCGCGGTCTCCGCATCGGCCCGCTCCTCGTCGATATCCATGGACGTTGCAGAAGTAGCAGCCCTAGAAGCCCAAAATCTCACTCGGTCAAACAAGTGAAGAAGTCCACAACAACATGGAAGAACAAGGAAAAGGAACACTTACGCAGAAGTAACACCCACGGCCACCTTGATCCTCGGCAAGGCCTTCCGAGGCTTGGGCGGAGTGACCTTGGCTTGCTTGGCAGACTTC
The DNA here is from genome assembly GCF_002575655.3 of Aegilops tauschii subsp. strangulata. Lineage (NCBI taxonomy): Eukaryota > Viridiplantae > Streptophyta > Magnoliopsida > Poales > Poaceae > Aegilops > Aegilops tauschii. The sequence continues at coordinate 434,235,606 of NC_053035.3, forward strand.
TCCGTCGGCTCTGGAGTTAACGTCCGAGTGCGCTTGGTTAGCTAGCGTGGCAAGAAAGAGAAGAAAATGATTAACTAGAAATGTACCGTATGATATAAACTTCTGAGTATACGTACGTTCTTTTATTGTTGAACTGATGTGATCTGCTGCATCTCCCCCAGAGGACGTATTTTTCAGAATTTAGCAATGGCAATGATCATGGCCACCGTCGTCGTCTTCGCCGCCGGACCGTCGCCGGCTCTAGTATGTAAGCACGCTCGTCATCCATGGAAAAGAAATGCCTGTCTTGTTAAGTTGCTAACTAAGACCCGGACGCCGCAGGGCTGCCTCGGCTGAGAATGGTCAGGGCCGAGGGGCTGAGGTGCAGCTGCAGCAACAAGTCGTCTTCGGCTCTGGCTCCGTTGGTAGCCAAGGGCGCGCCGCTGCTCACCGCGGCGAGCGCCACGGCGGCCATCGCTCATCTATGCTTCGTTCTGTTTCTTTCTAACAAGTACTCCTATGTTTGTTTCGGTTGTGAACCAACAAGTGGGGTGGTGGCGCAGTTGGATAGCGCATAGGTCTCAAGGCCGAGGTCGAGAGTTCGAGACTCCCTCACCCCAGCAAACAAAAAAGACCATCGTTGTGATGAAACGCCCAGTGGCAACTTGGGTCGCCACATGTACATCTGAATCATCAGATTGACTCTTGAACAAGTCTGAACCTGGTCTCCATCCTTTTTAATATTTTTTGGCTCTGCACAACAAGTAATCCCCTCCACTGCTGCGCCTTCATCTCTTCCTCCAACTAATCCAACATTGCCTAAAATATCTTGATCATGCTGCACAAGTCTTCTTGAGCTAACACAGCTTCGGAACAGTCTGGGCACTTTTTGGGTTCTCTTTTGAGTTAATCTTTAAGAATCCACTGTGATGAATTAATTGTTTGATTGCTGGGAAACGTATCTATTTCCTAACGTGCCAAGAAAGAGAAGAGAATAAAACATGCTTTGGGATTAATCCCGTTGCACTATTTGTTTCCTTGGGATTAACATCTGAAGCTCATCGTTTGTTTTCTGGACATGCACAGAGAAGAAGGCACCTGAAGCCAGCTTTAACAGTGAAAAAAAGGCCATCTTTGTGATGAAACGCTCATTGGCAACTTGGGTCGCCACATGTACATCTGAATCATCAGATTGACTCTTGAGCAACTCTGAACCTGGTCTCATCTTTTTTATTTTTGGTTTCTGCACAACAAGTAATCTCCTCCACTGATGTTGGTATGAAGCACTTGGATGGAACGGTCTGGGCACTTTTTGGGTTCTCTTTTGAGTTCATCTTTAAGAATCCACTGTGATGAATTAATTGTTCGATTGCTGGGAAACGTATCTATTTCCTAACGTGCCAAGAAAGAGAAGAGAATAAAACATGCTTTGGGATTAATCCCGTTGCACTATTTGTTTCCTTGGGATTAACATCTGAAGATCATCGTTTGTTTTCTGGACATGCACAGAGAAGAAGGCACCTGAAGCCAGCTTTAACAGTGAAAAATAAACTCATCTGCGTGGCATCATCGTCATGGAGGCAGCCAGCGGTGTGCAAGGGGAAAACTAGAACCAGATTGACATCAACTGATCAAGCCTCCTGAGGTGATCGGCCATTACCATGCCGTGTTCTCCATCAGCTACTTAATCAAAATCAATTAGTGCATGGAGGAAACTCTTCTCCACCGCGCCGGCGAGAGGAACAGGGAAAATCCAGTTCACGATGCCACCAATGAACAAGGTAAACACGAGCTGTCGGTCGCTTATAAATTCCGTACTTCTGTAGTATTGATCTAGGGTTCATGTGAGTGAATCTTACAGTTCTTCGGGCCGTGTATAAAAATGTTGCCCGGTTATCAGTAGTAGCTGCAGTTCTATTGTTGTGAGTCTCATGGTCCAGTAGAACGCCCTTTTCAGAGAGAATACTCCAGATCTATTGACTATGATTTAGTTGTGGTATTGATTTTTATTTAGTATGTGGGTGCAATCATCTTTTCCTGGTTGTTCCTGGCGCACTGCTTAATTAGTCACCCTGCCTCTCTTGCAATTAACATTGTTTAATTAGGCTTCTCATTATGATTATCCATGACTGCTTGGCCTCTCGTTTTGATTAGCTTATCATTAAAGTCGGAAACACCAGAATTGATGCTTGCGTATGAGTGTGTACAGGTTGTCCTTGGGATTTTCTTTGTAGCAAACTCGAGGGATTTTTGATACGGTTTCCTAGGCCATTGTTCTTTGTACAATACATGAAGATCTGCTCGTGTGTGTGTGACTTTGTCTGATTATTAGGCTTTAGATTTTCTGCTGGTTTATCTTATAATTCATGGTAGCATTCAATTTTTATATCAATTACTATGTCTCAGTTGTCGAACAGGACAGTAAGAGTCTAATAAAATTCTTCCACAAAGTGGCCAGCGAGGCGGTGTGTCTCGTGGCCGACGCAGGTTCGAGCCTCGGCTCGTACACTGCTGTCTCACATTTCTTCTCTTAGTAAAAATCAGTAGGGGCTTCTCCCCTACTGGTCTAGTTTTTTTTTAAGATTGTTGTCCTTTAGTTACCTAGACTTTTGTTTTCGTGGTATAAAATGAACTGCTGTCAACTTTAGTACTCTGAAAAATCATATAACTATTCTGAAATTTTCTATGACACAAGCCGAGGCAAGCATCGCAAGGATCCCAGTTGGAATGATGCTTGATCTCATGTTAGAGCATCTTGGGCTTCACAAGGCCATCTGAGGCTCGGGCTCAATGAGAACACGATGAGTATCATCTTCTCTCTGACATTGCTGTTCAAGACGACAAGACTTGTCCACCGCGTATGCAGATTACTGGTGTTCACTTCTCCAACGAGGCGGTGGCAGAAGATTCGCCCGATTTGGAGGCCATTAGGTACAAGGAAAATGTCAAAAACACTATAGTGAATGATCTAAACTATGACAAGTTGAGCAGAATGCAGAAAAGACTTTTGGTTATCTAAGACTCAGGCTCAATGAGGCATTTGACATGATAAACAAGTGTCAAAGGTTACTTGTATGCTGTGAGATACATGAGCTCTTTCTCAGACCAACTTCATAGTGTGATAGCACATGGCTTTCCTCCTACCCATGCCGTGGATACATCGATAAACGTGACCCTTATGAATATTGAAGTGGTGGCAGATGACCTTAAGGGCAGAAGCATTCATCTGTAGAAGAGGCTGCATGCCATAAAAGGACAGTCTCAGGCACAACAGCATGAGGTGTTTGCACCAATTGATTTCTTCACACCAAGGCCATGGTGTTGATCATCGATGGACGTCACAGATCACCTATTCTAACTCTGGCAAGTACCCGATGATATATGATGCCACCAGCTCCTGTGATGTATTCTGTAAACTACCGTGTGACCCCCCCCCCCTCCTTTTTTGAACATGTCCCCTTTGGCATGTCTATCCATCCTTTTGTACTCAATATCTACGGTGTATGAACATTGCATCCTTTAATTAACCCTGTATATGAACATTGCATCCTCTGGATGTGTTGTACTATCGTTCTGGTGGCTATGCAGATGTTTTGTACTATAGTTTTGGTATCCATCCTTGATGTCTTGGTCTGATTACATGTGAATGTTTCTTCTTTCTTTTATTTTGTTATCCTGATTGAATATGTACGTGAAGCCTGGCTTTCTACTAACTTCGTCATTACTTGCTTGGCCACATCGTTGGGACTGGCACCCTGGTGGCTTGGCGCGTTGCCGATCTAGTTACTACTAGTGTAGTAGTACCACTTCACTTTACAAAGCTCCCGTACCTGCTTAGTACTAATTATCTTGATTTATTATCACCAGCCACCTATCCAGTCCATGCTTGATGTACAATCAAGGCCGGCCCTAGGCCATGGCAAAAGGTGAGGCGGCCTGGGGCCCATCTCAAATAAGGGCCCACTATATATACATACCTAAATAAACTAGAAAAAATGTGGTTTGCTCAACATATATTCAAAACTGTTGTGGGTAGACGGGGGCATTTTCCCTCCCCCCTTGCACTTCTCGACATTTGTATTTATTCGGTAAGTTATTTATGGTTAAGTACATGTATCATTATTTATATATATGATGTAGCTCGTATGGGCCCTTTTCGGCCGTTTTCTTTTTCTTTTTGCCGGGCCAAGCTGTGTTTTTACGAGCCTTTTCATTGACTGTTGGGATGGTTTGTCACTTGTGGCAATTTCCTCAATCGTAGCAGACCAATGTTTTGTTCCCTAAAAATATAGACTAATGTTTGCAATAAGTTTTCTTTTCAGACAATAGTGTTTTTGTAATAAGTAAACTAATGTTTCATAATTGGCTTTTTGTTGCGTCCATGTTGTTTTTTCTCAACGTAATGTTTTGTTTGACCATGTATATTTTTTTCTCAATGCAATGTTTTGTATGTGTTAATTGACAATGTTTTTTGCATGTGTTTGTTTTGTTTGACCATGTATAATTTGTGTAATTGTTTTTTATAGGAAATTTGTTTTATTTTTTTTGTACGAGAACTTGACACTTCAAAGGTGCAGAACCCCTTTCCCATTTTGCAGCTGATTTTTTGTTGTCTAGGCCGTTTTTTCTCAATACAATGTTTTTTTCGCTCTTTCATATTCTTATGTTTTCTTCTTTCGAGAGAAAGAGGGAGTGGTGATACGAAAGGGTCCGACTTTTTAATTATTTTCTATTTGTTTTTATAGTTTTACTATTACTCGTACGGCTTGTCCTCTGTGTGTAACTGCACGAGTTGTCAAATTATGTGTAATCAAAAAGAACCGTGACATAAATTTTCTAATGTTCAACCAATTAATTTCATAGTTAAAATTTTACTTTCATTATTATTATTTCTGGAAGGGTATTTATTATTTATGGGTGGGGTGGGGGGTTGTTTGTAGTTGCAACCACTGTAACTTGACTGCAACTGCAACTAGTCCTACTGAACCGGAACTGCAAGGGGTAAAAAGCGACCACAACTAGGGTTGTGGAGGGTTGTCGGAGGTTATCGATGGTGGGCCGTTTTTTTAGGGGGGGGGGTTGTTTGTAGTTGCAACCGCCACAACTTAACTACAACTGCAAGTCGTCCTACTCAAGTGCAACTGCAAGGGGATAAAGCAATGGTAGCCAGGGTTGGGGGAGGTTGTCGGGGGGGGGGGGGTTGTCGGTCGTGGGTGGTTTTTTTAGGGGGGTGGGGGTTGTTTGTAGTTGCACTCGTACCCCCCTAGTTGTGTGCCCGTACTCTTGTTGGGTCCTATTCGTAGCCCCCAGTTGCAAGTTGACCATCAACTCGCAACTACGGGGATGTGTGTTGTGTGTGTGTGTGTCGAGGGTCCTTAATTACATGTTGATAACCGACTTGCAACTAGGAGTGTTGTGTGTGTTTGTCTATTTGTCAAGGGGTCCCTAGTTGCATGTCAAGCATCGACTCGCAACTAGGGTCCCAAGTTACATGTCGATATTCGACTCGCAACTTGGGTGTGTGTGTGTTATTTTTATCAAAGTGCCCCCAGTTGAATGTCAAGCATCGACTCGCAACTAGGGTGTGTGTGTGTGTATTTGTTGAGAACCCCCAGTTGCAAGTTGACCATCGACTCGCAACTAGGGGGTACGTGTGTGTGTGTGTGTGTGTTTTGTCATGGGTCCCTAGTTGCATGTCAATAATCGACTCACAACTAGAAGTGCGTGCATGTGTGTGTCTTTTATCAAGGGCCCCCCACTTGCATCTCAACCACCGACTTGTAACTAGGGGGTGTGTGTGTTTGTTGAGGACCCCTAGTTGCAAGTTGCCCATTGACTCACAACTAGGGATGTGTGTGTGTGTGTGTTTTATTCGTGGCCCCCAGTTGCAAGTTGACCATCGACTCGCAACTAGGGGAGATGTGTGTGTGTGTGTGTGTGTGTGTGTGTTTGTCGAGGGTCCCCAATTACATGTCGATAACCGACTTGCAACTAGAGGTGTGTGTGTGTGTGTGTCTTTTTGTCAAGGGGTCCCTATTTGCATGTCAAGCATCGACTCGCAACTAGGGTCCCCAGTTGCATGTCGAAAATCGACTCGCAACTGGGGTGTGTGTGTGTGTTTTTTTGTTTATCAAAGTGTCCCCAGTTGAATGTCAACCATCCACTCGCAACTAGGGTTGTGTGTGTGTTTGTTGAGAACCCCCAGTTGCAAGTTGACCATCGACTCGCAACTAGGGGGGTACGTGTGTGTGTGTGTGTGTTTTATTCATGGCCCCCAGTTGCAAGTTGACCATCAACTCGCATCTACGGGGATGTGTGTGTGTGCCGAGAGTCCCCAATTGCATGTTGATAACCGACTTACAACTAGGAGTGTTGTGTGTGTGTCTATTTGTCAAGGGGTCCTTAGTTGCATGTCAAGCATCAACTCGCAACTAGGGTCCCAAGTTGCATGTCGATAATCAACTCGCAACTGGGGTGTGTGTGTGTGTTATTTTTATCAAAGTGTCCCCAGTTGAATGTCAACCATACACTCGCAACTAGGGGGGTGTGTGTTTGTTGAGAACCTCCAGTTGCAAGTTGACCATCGACTCGCAACTAGGGGGTATGTGTGTGTGTGTGTGTGTTTTATTCGTGGCCCCTAGTTGCAAGTTGACCATCAACTCGCAACTACGGGGATGTGTGTGTGTATCGAGGGTCCCCAATTGCATGTTGATAACCGACTTGGAACTAGGAGTGTTGTGTGTGTCTATTTCTCAAGGGGTCCTTAGTTGCATGTCAAGCATCGACTCGCAACTAGGGTCCCAAGTTGCATGTCGATAATCGACTCGCAACTGGGGTGTGTTGGTGTGTGTGTGTGTTATTTTTATCAAAGTGTCCCCAGTTGAATGTCAACCATCGACTCGAAACTAGGGATGTGTGTGTGTGTGTATTTATTGAGAACCCCAGTTGCAAGTTGACCATCGACTCGCAACTAGGGGGGTACGTGTGTGTGTGTGTGTGCGTGTGTTTTATTCGTGGCCCCCAGTTGCAAGTTGACCATCAACTCGCAACTACGGGGATGTGTATTATCTGTGTGTGTGTCGAGGGTCCCCAATTGCATGTCGATAACCGACTTGCAACTAGGAGTGTTGTGTGTGTTGGCGTTCTGGGAACGGGGGTCCCCAGACTTGCCTGCCTGCGGCCCACAGCGTGGCTGAGCGAGCAGGCCGTACGGCCCATCTTCATCAACAAGGCATCCAAGACCCTCGCGAGGGTCCAAGCCTCGGGAGGCGGACGATGCAAGCCCTCCTCTGGAGTGGCCTAGCCAGGCAGGCTCACGAGGAGCGGAGATATCAAGGCGGGGCGAAACCTCACGAGGCCCTCATGACGTGAGCCATGACGCATGGCGCCAGGCGGGCGCCAGCGCGCGCAGTGTCCTTATTTCCTCTTTGGTGCTAAGGAGGCCGGCGCAGGCAAGGAGTACCGAGGCATCAGACAAAGGTTGCTATATTGGTGGAACGAGACCAAGACCAGGAGGACGGCAAGACGGAGGTTATCGTGGAGCCCAAGACGGCGTCACCACCAAGGCTTTTCACAGGCGAAGACCACTTTTGTCAGGATAGCTTGTACTAGCTGTCCCCCTTCAAATTTGCTCGCCGTTGTTGGCTCCCTTCCCGCTCATTATTTGGGAAGAGGACCAGGGCCTCTATAAATAGGTGTAGCCACCACAGTAGTAGGCATCGAGCAATTCACCCAGCTCTCGCCTGCAAGGACACCGCGCACCAGAACACCTCAACCTCAGGAGGTTGTTCTTCCCTTGTAACTATCCATCTTCAGCCCCAGAGGCAATCCACCACCACCACACTGGTGTAGGGTATTACACCACAACGGTGGCCCGAACCAATATAAATCTCGTGTCTTTCTGTGTTGCGAGTTTGTCGAGTTCGTCCACGAGATCTAGCGAGCTAGGGCGTAGATCGGTAGGAGAGAAAGACTTCGCGCGCACCCCAGTGTTCGAACATTAAGGGTTTGCCAGAACCCCACATCCGACATTTGGCGCGCCAGGTAGGGGTGTGCCGTAGCTTCCTTTCCGTCCATTCGCCGCCCCGTCGCTCTGTCGTCTCCATGGCGGACGCTCGCCGTGCTCGAGCTGAGCGTCGGGCTGCCCTTACCGCCCCCCTCACTCAGACGGCTCCCGTTGGCGGGCCACCTCGTCGTTCTCCGTCCCCCGCCGCCAATGCTGCCACCAGCCCGGCGGGGAACGAGCCGTAGGCTTCTTCGCTGCATCCTTCGGTGCGACAGGACGGCCGCACCGCTACTCCATCACTGACCCCTGCCGGTTCTTCGTCTCACGCACACCGCGCTCCCATGGAGGCACGAGCCGCGCTCCTCGCGGCGAAGGAGCTCCTGCGCTACCGCCCCGTCGACGACCTCTACGAGGAGTGGCTCGACCGCGTCACCGAGCTCGTCCGCGCCGCAGGGGGCTCTCTGGCGCCGTCCCTTTCTCTGCCTCCCCCTCAGCCAGCCATGGGCGGCGAGGCTCGTGGCGTGCCTCCACCTCAGCCCCAAGACGGCGCCTTGGCACCAAGGCGCGCGGCTCCGCGGCGTGATCCGCCACGCCCGGCGCCCGCGCGCGAGGGAAGCTGCCAAGAAATCCCGCGGCCGCGAGAAGCTGCACCCGCACGCGCTCCCCGCGCCACCTCGTCAAGACCACGCGCCGCCTGCAGCGGTGCAGCGCGGACCTCGTCAAGACCAAGCTCCGCCTCCGAAACGGGCCCCCGCAACCACGGCTGGCTGCCGCGCCTTCACCCCCGAGCTGCGTAGCGTCGCCTGGCCAGGCAAGTTCAAGCCGGATCTGCCTCCTCGCTACGATGGCACCGCCGACCCCACAGAGTTCCTGCAACTTTATGAGCTGAGCATCGAAGCGGCCAACGGGGATGAAAAAGTCATGGCGAACTGGTTTCCCATGGCTCTCAAGGATGGAGCACGCTCCTGGCTCCTGAACCTACAGCATGGCTCGATCTCCTCCTGGGACAAGATGCGCGACCGCTTCGTCGCCAACTTCCAAGGCACTCGCGACTGCCCGCCGGCCGCGGGTGATCTACATCGCATCAAGCAGCAACCAGGAGAGACCCTCCAGAAGTACATCCAGCGCTTCAACAACACCCGCCTCAAGATCCCCAAGGTCACGGACGAAGCCATCATCTCCGCGTTTTCAGACGGCGTCCGTGACGTCAAGATGAAGGAAGGGCTCGCTATCCACGAGGAGCTCTGCACATCTCAGGAGTTGTTCAACCTGGCGACCAAGTGCGCAAGAGCTGAGGAAGGACGCCTTTCTCTCCTCGAGCTGCCAGCTGCAGGAGCGGAGGAGAAGAAGGCCAAGGCCAAGGACGTGAAGCGCAAGGAGGCGGTGGTGCTCGCAGCGGAGCCCGATACCAAGTGGGGCAGAGATCAGCCCGAGTCATCCAAGAATAGCCGACCGTTCTGTGCCTTCCACAACCTGAACACCCACAACACCAGCGACTGTCAAGAGCTCAGAGCCATACGGGAAGGACGCTACGGTCGACGCCCCGAGCGGAACGACCGGGGCTACGGCCGCGGAGGAGGACGTGGAGGCGGACGCTGGGACGACCGTGGCCTGCGCCAGGAATGGCGCGACCGACCTCGTGAGGACCGCTGGCAGGACCAACCTCGCGAGGGCGCCTGGAGGGATCCACCTCGTGAGGATCGCCCCCAGGGCAACACTGGTCTTCCCCCACTACCGCCACCAAGAAGGAACGACGACCACCGCCAGGACGAGGGGGCTGGGGGCTTCCAGGAGCCGCGTGCAATCGCCTGCATCTTGGGCGGTGCCCAGGCCCCAGCCTCTCAGCGCATCTTCAAACAGTTCGCTCGCGAGGTGAACGCAGCGCTCCCCAAGCTCGAAGCCACGCGCCCGCTCAGGTGGTCCCAATGTGCCATCACTTTCAACTCGGCGGATCAGCTCAAGTGCGTAGCCACCGCTGGCGCCCTCCCTATGCTGTGTTCCCCGGTCATCAGCAATGTGCAGGTCACCAAAACCCTCATCGATGGTGGCGCAGGGCTCAACGTCCTGTCCGTCGACACGTTCGACAACCTCCAAGTGCCATATGAACCGCTCCATCCCACCAAGCCTTTCTCAGGGGTAACCGACGGCTCCACCACACCGATAGGGCAGGTCCGCCTGCCTGTCACCTTCGGGGAGCGCAAGAACTATCGCACTGAGCTCATCGAATTTGATGTGGCGCAGATCCGCCTGCCGTACAATGCCATCCTCGGGTATCCAGCCTTGGCCAAGTTCATGGCAGTCACTCATCACGGCTACAACGTTCTCAAGATGCCAGGAAGCAGAGGAATAATCATGGTCCCATGTGAAGAGAAGGATGCGGTATGCTCCCTCGAGCGCGCCTTTCAAGCTGCAGCAATCGACGACCCCGACAGCAAAAGTGAAGGCCCACCGGAGGCCGTCCCCAAGAAGAAGCAGCCGCGCCACGCAGGACCTCAGGAGGATGGCATCGCGGCAGGAGCCTCGTCAGGATCAGCGCCCGCTCCAGGGGCGCCTCCCTCCATCGCATAGGAAGGCGTGCCCGGCGCCCTCCTCAGGCAGGGCTCGGGGGCTCTCTTCTGGAGGGCCTCTGACCTTGCCAACCTCACGAGGGAGGCGCTCGGGCACCACTTGGAGGCGTGCTTTGCAGCACGTGACCCTCAGGAGAGCACAGGGCAAGGAGTGCCCACAGCTCAGGAGTTCATCACCAAGACCACTCAGGAACTGCAAGAAGCGAGAGCCATGCGCGGCGACAGCCGCTCACGAGGCGCAGCTCATCATCCTGGCGAGGACGCTGGGCTGCGTGTCTGCATCGACGTCCCCGGACTCAACAGGGTCGCGTCTCAGGAGCGCTTCTGGCCATCGCATGTGGGCCGCTGCGAGGGCCCACCACACAGCAACGTTCGCATGCCCTTCGGCCTGCCGAGCGTGGCGTCAGCCTATCAGCGTGACTTGCGGCGTGTCCTGGCGGCTCAAGAGGCCAGGTACCACGCCGTCCTGGAGGAGATGGAGACGGTCTTCAGGGAACCTCCCGAGCCCCCAGAGCCTCCCGAGGCTCAGGGTCCCGGTGGCTCATGAGGAGTCATTTCTTCAACGCACGCCTTTAGCTGCACCAACTCTCCTTCGTCTACAGAACCAGGTGACATCTTCCAAGCACGTTTAGCTGGGAGCGCCCCTCGGGCTGCATTATTCCCAGGCCACATGGGTCCGTCCCTGTGGCATGTATCCGTTTTGCTTATGTCTTTAGCTTACCTTGTTGGGGGCGCCCCTCGGGCTGCATCATCCCCAAGCCGCTCGGGCCGGACCCGGTGGCATGTATCTTCCTGCATTTATCTAAGTTGATCTGCTCTCCATGCTTAACCTGCCAACGACTATCACCTGCTCGATCATTGCCTCCCCCGAGGCCTCCACACAGGCACGGCGTTGATGCATGGGTCCGTCCCTGTCACGTCGACAAACCTGAGTGGCCGAGCTCTGGCTTGCGGCGCGCCCCGCGCACGTCACCTCACCAGGCCCTCAGTGCCTTCATGTCATCCGAAGCAACCAGCGGCAAGCTGACAGCTGTAACGGCAAACTGTGTTTCTTCTTGTGTCGGTTCAACGGAATCCCGTGGGGAGGATAGCAGGCGGCACCGCGAGTCTCCTTTCTCTCGTGCAATTTGCTTGCACGTTAAAATGGGGGCTCCTGAGCATCGCGACTCAGGAGCTCTTACTGGCTCTCCAGCCCTCAACCCCTGGCCTTGACCACGGCATCGCGACCTGGAATACCAGCGGCGGCTGAGCTCGCTTGAGGGCCGGGACCTGAGGACGTAGAGCACTAAGGAGAGCTCGGGAGAGGGAAAACTCGTACGGACCGGCCTGGCTATGCCGCACAAGTTGGCGCGCAGCCCTAGCGCAACATTAGGAATCGCCACGAAATCAGCAAGATAAGTCTCGCCCTTGGGTCGGCTAAATATTTGGGCCTCATGGTCACTCACACCATGCCGTGACCCCGTCGCGGCCAAGTAATCTTCCTTTCTTGCCTTACCATGGCTGCTTGGGCGCTAAGGGGGACCTCCTGAGCATCGCGCCTCAGGGGCTCTTACTGGACCTCGGGCCGCGCACCTCCTGGCCTTGACCACGGCATCGCGACCCGGCATACCAGCGATGGCTGTAGCCGCCTTGGGACCAGGACCTGTCAGTGTAGAGCAACAAGCTATCACGAGGAAAGAAAGGGGGGACCAAGCCTTGACGGGACACGCATTCGCTAGGTTTTCATAACAAGGAAGATAAGTACAAAAGGCGTTGCAGATCCTTACGTGCCCCATGGGGTGATTCATGATTCTTCGCAGGAAACAAAAGCTGATACTAAGGGGAATCCTATCTACATCCCTCCGTGGCAGACGCCATCATCAACAGTGGGCCACGAGGGGTCGGCGCCAACCCCATCCAGATCAGCGGCGACGACGGCCGGACGCCGCAGCTCTGCTCCGGGCGCGGCGAGAGCTCGGGGGCACGTAGCTGTCGTCGCTCGTCTCCGGAGTCTCGTAAAGCTCAGGAGAGCTGCTGCACTCCCAAGGGCTGCTGCTGCTGGAGTAGCCGCGAGCGGAGCGTGCGTCTGTTGGGCGCTCCCCTTCGGGGCAGCACTCCAGGCGGCGACCCTCAGTGTCGAAGACCTTGAAGAAGAGCGTGGAAGCGCCGTCGTACTCGAAGTGGATCACGAGGGTGCCCCTCGCACGGCAGACCCGTGCGATCTCCCCCCAGCCACGGGTCATAAAGATCTTGCCGGCGGGAACTGCTTCGATCTCCGCTCCGGTCATCGGAGCGCTGCAGTCGGCGTGCTGCAACCAGAGCTCGAGAGGCCCCCTCGGCGGCATCACGTCGGAGAAGAACCGAGGGAAGCGGATCCAGGAGCTTGGAGGCATCGGCTCCCACAGCACCAGCTCGCGTGAGGAGTCATCGGCGTGGATCCCAGGGGTGACGGCACGCGTCGCTGTGGCGCGGCGACCCTAGACACGGCACGGACGGCGCTGCTCGTCGCTCCGACCTCCCGAGCCTTCGGCTCGGGCGTACAAGGGTAGAGGGTACCCCGGAGGAGGCCGCTCGCACCAAGGCCTCGACACCACCTGCATCGCCGCTTCATCACGACGACGGATCGACCTTTTCTTCGGCGGAAGTGGCCCCGGGTCATCATGGGGAGCCTTTCCTTTCTCTTCGGCAGAAAACCTTCTAATGGGCGCCATTGTTGTCAACAATGGAGCGAGGAGGAAGAAGCAAGCAAGCGGGAATGAGATGGCCAACGGGGGCTCCGCCCCCTCCCCATTTATAGCAGGAGAAGGCCAACCGGCGTCTCCCACGATCGCAGGTAATGATGGTTTTCCTTGCATGTCGCAGGGACTTGTCAAGTCGTGCAGTTGCCGAGGCAGCATGGGGAAGCGGAGACGCCCACGTCCAATCAACCGCCACACGTCAACCGAGGCCGCAGGCTTTTGGGGCACGCGGTGCTCCGAACTTGACCCTTGGCTTCACCACGAAGCCAAGCCCGAGTGCACCTTGGGCCCGGGGGCTACTGTCGGCGTTCTGGGAACGGGGGTCCCCAGACTTGCCTGCCTGCGGCCCACTGTGTGGCTGAGCGAGCAAGCCGTACGGCCCATCTTCATCAACAAGGCATCCAAGACCCTCGCGAGGGTCCAAGCCTCGCGAGGCGGACGACGCAAGACCTCCTCTGGAGTGGCCTAGCTAGGCAGGCTCACGAGGAGCGGAGATATCAAGGCGGGGCGAAACCTCACGAGGCCCTCATGACGTGAGCCATGACGCATGGCGCCAGGCGGGCGCCAGCGCGCAGTGTCCTTATTTCCTCTTTGGTGCTAAGGAGGCCGGCGCAGGCGAGGAGTACCGAGGCATCAGGCAAAGGTTGCTATATTGGTGCAACGAGACCAAGACCAGGAGGACGGCAAGACGGAGGTCATCGTGGAGCCCAAGACGGCGTCACCACCAAGATTTTTCGCAGGCGAAGACCACTTTTGTCAGGATAGCTTGTACTAGCTGTCCCCCTTCAAATTTGCCCGCCGTTGTTGGCTCCCTTCCCGCTCATTATTTGGGAAGAGGACCAGGGCCTCTATAAATAGGTGTAGCCACCACAGTAGTAGGCGTCGAGCAATTCACCCAGCTCTCTCCTGCAAGGACACCGAGCACCAGAACACCTCAACCTCAGGAGGTTGTTCTTCCCTTGTAACTGTCCATCTTCAGCCCCAGAGGCAATCCACCACCACCACACTGGAGTATGGTATTACACCACAACGGTGGCCCGAACCAGTATAAATCTCGTGTCTTTCTATGTTGCGAGTTTGTCGAGTTCGTCCGCGAGATCTAGCGAGCTAGGGCGTAGATCGGTAGGAGAGAAAGACTTCGCGCGCACCCCAGTGTTCGAACCTTAAGGGTTTAACGGAACCCCACATCCGACAGTGTGTGTTTGTCTATTTGTCAAGGGTTCCCTAGTTGCATGTCAATATTCGTGGCCCCCAGTTGCAAGTTGACCATCAACTCGCAACTACGGGGATGTGTGTTGTGTGTGTGTGTGTGTGTGTGTGTCAAGGGTCCCAAATTGCATGTTGATAACTGACTTGCAACTAGGAGTGTTGTGTGTGTTTGTCTATTTGTCAAGGCGTCCCTAGTTGCATGTCAAGCATCGACTCGCAACTAGGGTCCCAAGTTGCATGTCGATAATCGACTCGCAACTGGGGTGTGTGTGTGTGTTATTTTTATCAAAGTGTCCCCAGTTGAATGTCAACCATCGACTCGCAACTAGGGTGTGTGTGTGTATTTGTTGAGAACCCTCAGTTGCAAGTTGACCATCGACTCGCAACTAGGGGGGTATGTGTGTGTGTATATATATTTTATTCGTGGCCCCCAGTTGCAAGTTGACCATCAACTCGCTGTTGGGGAACGTAGTAATTTCAAAATTTTCCTACGCACACGCAAGATCATGGTGATGCATAGCAACAAGAGGGGAGAGTGTTGTCCACGTACCCTCGTAGACCGAAAGCGGAAGCGTTAGCACAATGCGGTTGATGTAGTCGTACGTCTTCACGATCCGACCGATCAAGTACCGAACGCACGGCACCTCCGAGTTCAGCACATGTTCAGCCGAATGACGTCCCTCGAACTCCGATCCATCCGAGTGTTGAGGGAGAGTTTTGTCAGCACGACGGCGTGGTGATGATGATGATGTTCTACCGATGCAGGGCTTCGCCTAAGCATCGCTACAGTATTATCGAGGTGGACTATGGTGGAGGGGGCACCGCACACGGCTAAAAGATCAAATCAATTGTTGTGTCTATGGGGTGCCCCCCTGCCCCCGTATATAAAGGAGCAAGGGGAGGAGGCGGCCGGCCAGGGAGAGGCCCGCCAAGGGGGAGTCCTACTCCCACTAGGAGTATGACTCCTCCTATTCCTAGTAGGAGTAGGAAAGGGGGAAGGAAAGGGAGAGGAGGAGAAGGAAAGAGGGGGCCGGCCCCCTTTGCCCTAAACCAATTCGGTTTGGGCCTTGGGGGGTGCGCCCCACACTCCCCTTCCTGCCCTCTATTTCCACTAAGGCCATGTAGGCCCAATAAGCCCCCCTCCCCGGGGGGGGGGGGGTTCCGGTAACCCCCGGTACTCCGGTAAAATCCCGATTTCACCCGGAACACTTCCGATATCCAAATATAGGCTTCCAATATATCAATCTTTATGTCTCGACCATTTTGAGACTCCTCGTCATGTCCGTGATGATATCCGGGACTCCGAACAACCTTCGGTACATCAAAACTCATAAACTCATAACATAACCGTCATCGAAACTTTAAGCATGCGGACCCTACGGGTTCGAGAACTATGTAGACATCACCGAGACACGTCTCCGGTCAATAACCAATAGCGGAACCTGGATGCTCATATTGGCTCCCACTTATTCTACGAAGATCTTTATCGGTCAGACCGCATAACAACATACGTTGTTCCCTTTGTCATCAGTATGTTACTTGCCCGAGATTCGATCGTCGGTATCTCAATACCTAGTTCAATCTCATTACCGGAAAGTCTCTTTACTCGTTCCATAATACATCATCCCGCAACTAACTCATTAGTTGCAATGCTTGCAAGGCTTATAGTGATGTGCATTACCGAGTGGGCCCAGAGATACCTCTCCGACAATCGGAGTGACAAATCCTAATCTCGAAATACGCCAACCCAACAAGTACCTTTGGAGACACCTGTAGAGCACCTTTATAATCACCCAGTTACGTTGTGATGTTTGGTAGCACACAAAGTGTTCCTCCGGTAAACGGGAGTTGCATAATCTCATAGTCATAGGAACATGTATAAGTCATGAAGAAAGCAATAGCAGAATACTAAACGATCGTGTGCTAAGCTAACGGAATGGGTCAAGTCAATGACATCATTCTCCTAATGATGTGATCCCGTTAATCAAATGACAACTCATGTCTATGGCTAGGAAACATAACCATCTTTGATCAACAAGCTAGTCAAGTAGAGGCATACTAGTGACACTCTGTTTGTCTATGTATTCACACATGTATTATGTTTCCGGTTAATACAATTCTAGCATGAATAATAAACATTTATCATGAGAATAAGGAAATAAATAATAACTTTATTATTGCCTCTAGGGCATATTTCCTTCAGTCTCCCACTTGCACTAGAGTCAATAATCTAGTTCACATCGCCATGTGATTTAACACCAATAGTTCACATCACCATGTGATTAACACCCATAGTTCACATCGTCATGTGACCAACACCCAAAGGGTTTACTAGAGTCAATAATCTAGTTCACATTGCTATGTGATTAACACCCAAAGAGTACTAAGGTGTGATCATGTTTTGCTTGTGAGAGAAGTTTAGTCAACGGGTCTGCCACATTCAGATCCGTATGTATTTTGCAAATTTCAATGTCAACAATGCTCTGCACGGAGCTACTCTAGCTAATTGCTCCCACTTTCAATATGTATCCAGATTGAGACTTAGAGTCATCTGGATCAGTGTCAAAACGTGCATCGACGTAACCCTTTACGACGAACTTTTTGTCACCTCCATAATCGAGAAACATATCCTTATTCCACTAAGGATAATTTTGACCGCTGTCAAGTGATCTACTCCTAGATCACTATTGTACTCCCTTGCTAAACACAGTGTAGGGTATACAATAGATCTGGTACACAGCATGGCATACTTTATAGAACCTATGGCTGAGGCATAGGGAATGACTTTCATTCTCTTTCTATCTTCTGCCGTGGTCGGGCTTTGAGTCTTACTCAATTTCACACCTTGTAACACAGGCAAGAACTCTTTCTTTGACTGTTCCATTTTGAACTACTTCAAAATCTTGTCAAGGTATGTACTCATTGAAAAAAACTTATCAAGCATCTTGATCTATCTCTATAGATCTTGATGCTCAATATATAAGCAGCTTCACCGAGGTCTTTCTTTGAAAAATTCCTTTCAAACACTCCTGTATGCTTTGCAGAATAATTCTACATTATTTCCGATCAACAATATGTCATTCACATATACTTATCAGAAATGATGTAGTGCTCCCACTCACTTTCTTGTAAATACAGGCTTCACCGCAAGTCTGTATAAAACTATATGATTTGATCAACTCATCAAAGCGTATATTCCAACTCCGAGATGCTTGCACCAGTCCATAGATGGATCGCTGGAGCTTGCACACTTTGTTAGCATCCTTTGGATCGATAAAACCTTCAGGTTGCATCATATACAACCAGAAATCCATTCAGGAATGCAGTCTTTACATCCATTTGCCAAACTTCATAATCATAAAATGCGGCAATTGCTAACATGATTCGGACAGACTTAAGCATAGATACGAGTGAGAAACTCTCATCGTAGTCAACACCTTGAACTTGTCGAAAACCTTTTGCGACAATTCTAGCTTTGTAGATAGTAACACTACTATCAGCGTCCGTCTTCCTCTTGAAGATCCATTTATTTTCTATGGCTTGTCGATCATCGGGCAAGTCAACCAAAGTCCATACTTTGTTCTCATACATGGATCCCATCTCAGATTTCATGGCCTCAAGCCATTTTTGCGGAATCTGGGCTCATCATCGCTTCCTCATAGTTCGTAGGTTCATCATGGTCAAGTAACATGACCTCCAGAATAGGATTACCGTACCACTCTGGTGTGGATCTCACTCTGGTTGACCTACGAGGTTCGGTAGTAACTTGATCTAAAGTTACATGATCATCATCATTAGCTTCCTCACTAATTGGTGTAGGAGTCACAGGAACAGATTTATGTGATGAACTACTTTCCAATAAGGGAGCAGGTGCAGTTACCTCATCAAGTTCTACTTTCCTCCCACTCACTTCTTTCGAGAGAAACTCCTTCTCTAAAAAAGATCCATTCTTAGCAATGAATATCTTGCCTTCGGATCTGTGATAGAAGGTGTACCCAACTGTCTCCTTTGGGTATCCTATGAAGACACATTTCTCCAATTTGGGTTTGAGCTTATTAGGTTGAAGCTTTTTCACATAAGCATCGCAGCCCCAAACTTTAAGAAATGACAACTTTGGTTTCTTGCCAAACCACAGTTCATAAGGCGTCGTCTCAACGGATTTTGATGGTGCCCTATTTAACGTGAATGCCGCCGTCTCTAAAGCATAACCCCAAAACGATAGCGGTAAATCAGTAAGAGACATCATAGATCGCACCATATCTAGTAAAGTACGATTACGACGTTCGGACACACCATTTCGCTGTGGTGTTCCGGGTGGCGTGAGTTGCCAAACTATTCCGCATTGTTTCAAATGTAGAACAAACTCGTAACTCAAATATTCTCCTCCACGATTAGATCGTAGAAACTTTATTTTCTTGTTGCGATGATTTTCAACTTCACTCTGAAATTCTTTGAACTTTTCAAATGTTTCAGACTTATGTTTCATTAAGTATATATACCCATCTGCTTAAATCATCTGTGAAGGTGAGAAAACAACGATATCCGCCGCGAGCCTCAACATTCATCGGACCACATACATCTGTATGTATGATTTCCAACAAATCTGTTTCTCTCTCCATAGTTCCGGAGAACGGCATTTTAGTCATCTTGCCCATGAGGCACGGTTCGCAAGTACCAAGTGATTCATAATCAAGTGGTTCCAAAAGCCCATCAGCATGGAGTTTCTTCATGCGCTTTACACCAATATGACCTAAACGGCAGTGCCACAAATAAGTTGCACTATCATTATCAACTCTGCATCTTTTGGCTTCAACATTATGAATATATGTATCACTACGATCGAGATCCAACGAACCATTTTCATTGGGTGTGTAACCATATAAGGTTTTATTCATGTAAACAGAACAACAATTATTCTCTAACTTAAATGAATAATCGTATTGCAATAAACATGATCAAATCATATTCATGCTCAACGCAAACACTAAATAACACTTATTTAGGTTCAACACTAATCCCGAAAGTATAGGGAGTGTGCGATGATGATCATATCAATCTTGGAACTACTTCCAACACACATTGTCACCTCGCCCTTAACTAGTTTCTGTTCATTCTGCCACTCCTGTTTCGAGTTACTAATCTTAGCAACTGAACTAGTATCAAATACTGAGGGGTTTCTATAAACACTAGTAAGGTACACATCAATAACATGTATATCAAATATACCTTTGTTCACTTTGCCATCCTTCTTATCCGCCAAATACTTGGGGCAGTTCCGCTTCCAGTGACCAGTCCCTTTGCAGTAGAAGCACTTAGTCTCAGGCTTAGGTCCAGACTTGGGCTTCTTCACTTGAGCAGCAACTTGCTTGCCGTTCTTCTTGAAGTTCCCTTTCTTCCCTTTGCCCTTTTCTTGAAACTAGTGGTCTTGTTAATCATCAACACTTGATGCTCTTTCTTGATTTCTACCTTCATCGATTTCATCATCATGAAAAGCTTGGGAATCGTTTCCATTATCCCTTGCATATTATAGTTCATCACGAAGTTCTAGTAACTTGGTGATACTGACTAGAGAACTCTGCCAATCACTATCTTATCTGGAAGATTAACTCCCACTTGATTCAAGTGATTGTAGTACTCAGACATTCTGAGCACATGCTCACTAGCTGAGCAATTCTCCTCCATCTTGTAGCTATAGAACTTGTTGGAGACTTCATATATATCAACTCGGATATTTGCTTGAAATATTAACTTCAACTCCTGAAACATCTCATATGGTCGATGACGTTCAAAACGTCTTTGAAGTCCAGATTCTAAGCCGTTAAGCATGGTGCACTAAACTATCAAGTAGTCATCATATTGAGCTAGCCAAACGTTCATGACGTCTGCATCTGCTCCTGAAATAGGTCTGTCACCTAGCGGTGCATCAAGGACATAATTCTTCTGTGCAGCAATGAGGATAAACCTCAGATCACGGACCCAGTCCGCATCATTGCTACTATCATCTTTCAACTTAGTTTTCTCTAGGAACATACATAAAACATAGGGAAGCAACAACGCGAGCTATTGATCTACAACATAGATATGCTAATACTACCAGGACTAAGTTCATGATAGACTTAAGTTCAATTAATCATATTTCTTAAGAACTCCCACTTAGATAGATATCCCTCTAATCATCTAAGTGATCACGTGATCCAAATCAACTAAACCATAACCGATCATCACGTGAAATGGAGTAGCTTTCAATGGTGAACATCACTATGTTGATCATATCTACTATATGATTCACGCTCGACCTTTCGGTCTCAGTGTTCCGAGGCCATATCTGCATATGCTAGGCTCGTCAAGTTTAACCTGAGTATTCCGCGTGTGCAAAACTGGCTTGCACCCGTTGTAGATGGACGTAGAGCTTATCACACCCGATCATCACGTGGTGTCTGGGCACGACGAACTTTGGCAACGGTGCATACTCAGGGAGAACACTTTTATCTTGAAATTTAGTGAGATCTCATCTTATAATGCTATCGTCAATCAAAGCAAGATAAGATGCATAAAAGATAAACATCACATGCAATCAATATAAGTGATATGATATGGCCATCATCATCTTGTGCTTGTGATCTCCATCTCCGAAGCACCGTCATGATCACCATCGTCACCGGCGCGACACCTTGATCTCCATCATAGCATCGTTGTCGTCTCGCCAATCTTATGCTTCTACGACTATCGCTACCGCTTAGTGATAAAGTAAAGCATTACAGGGCGATTGCATTGCATACAATAAAGCGACAACCATATGGCTCCTGCCAGTTGCCGATAACTCGGTTACAAAACATGATCATCTCATACAATAAAATATAGCATCATGCCTTGACCATATCACATCACAACATGCCCTGCAAAAACAAGTTACACGTCCTCTACTTTGTTGTTGCAAGTTTTACGTGGCTGCTACGGGCTGAGCAAGAATCATTCTTACCTACGCATCAAAACCACAACGATAGTTTGTCAAGTTGGTGCTGTTTTAACCTTCGCAAGGACCGGGTGTAGCCACACTCGGTTCAACTAAAGTTGGAGAAACTGACACCCGCCAGCCACCTGTGTGCAACGCATGTCGGTAGAACCAGCCTCGCATAAGCGTACGCGTAATGTCGGTCCGGGCCGCTTCATCCAACAATACCGCCGAACCAAAGTATGGCATGCTGGTAAGCGGTATGACTTATATCGCCCACAACTCACTTGTGTTCTACTCGTGCATATGACATCTACGCATAAAACCTGGCTCGGATGCCACTGTTGGGGAACGTAGTAATTTCAAAATTTTCCTACGCACACGCAAGATCATGGTGATGCATAGCAACGAGTGGGGAGAGTGTCCACGTACCCTCGTAGACTGAAAGCGGAAGCGTTAGCACAACGCGGTTGATGTAGTCGTACGTCTTCACGATCCGACTGATCAAGTACCAAACGCACGGCACCTCCGAGTTCAGCACACGTTCAGCCCGATGACGTCCCTCGAACTCCGATCTAGCCGAGTGTTGAGGGAGAGTTTCGTCAGCACGACGGAGTGGTGACGATGATGATGTTCTACCGATGCAGGGCTTCGCCTAAGCACCGCTACAGTATTATCGAGGTGGACTATGGTGGAGGGGGGCACCGCACACGGCTAAAAGATCAAATCAATTGTTGTCTATGGGGTGCCCCCTGCCCCCGTATATAAAGGAGCAAGGGGAGGAGGAGGCCGGCCAGGGAGAGGCGCGCCAAGGGGGAGTCCTACTCCCACTAGGAGTATGACTCCTCCTATTCCTAGTAGGAGTAGGAGAGGGGGAAGGAAAGGGAGAGGAGGAGAAGGAAAGAGGGGGCCGGCCCCCTTTGCCCTAAACCAATTCGGTTTGGGCCTTGGGGGGCGCGCCCCACACTCCCCTTGCTGCCCTCTATTTCCACTAAGGCCCATGTAGGCCCAATAAGCCCCCGAGGGGGTTCCGGTAACCCCCGGTACTCCGGTAAAATACCGATTTCACCCGGAACACTTCCGATATCCAAATATAGGCTTCCAATATATCAATATTTATGTCTTGACCATTTCGAGACTCCTCGTCATGTCCGTGATCATATCCGGGACTCCGAACAACCTTCAGTACATCAAAACTCATAAACTCATAACATAACCGTCATCGAAACATTAAGCGTGCGGACCCTACGGGTTCAAGAACTATGTAGACATGACCGAGACACGTCTTCGGTCAATAACGAATAGCGGAACCTGGATGCTCATATTGGCTCCCACATATTCTACGAAGATCTTTATCGGTCAGACCGCATAACAACATACGTTGTCCTCTTTGTCATCGGTATGTTACTTGCCCGAGATTCGATCGTCGGTATCTCAATACCTAGTTCAATCTCGTTACCGGCAAGTCTCTTTACTCGTTCCGTAATACATCATCCCGCAACTAACTCATTAGTTTCAATGCTTGCAAGGCTTATAGTGATGTGCGTTACCGAGTGGGCCCAGAGATACCTCTCCGACAATCGGAGTGACAAATCCTAATCTCGGAATACGCCAACCCAACAAGTACCTTTGGAGACACCTGTAGAGCACCTTTATAATCACCCAGTTACGTTGTGACGTTTGGTAGCACACAAAGTGTTCCTCCGGTAAATGGGAGTTGCATAATCTCATAGTCATAGGAACATGTATAAGTCATGAAGAAAGCAATAGCAGAATACTAAACGATCGTGTGCTAAGCTAACGGAATGGGTCAAGTCAATCACATCATTCTCCTAATGATGTGATCCCGTTAATCAAATGACAACTCATGTCTTTGGCTAGGAAACATAACCATCTTTGATCAACAAGCTAGTCAAGTAGAGGCATACTAGTGACACTCTGTTTGTCTATGTATTCACACATGTATTATGTTTCCGGTTAATACAATTCTAGCATGAATAATAAACATTTATCATGAGAATAAGGAAATAAATAATAACTTTATTATTGCCTCTAGGGCATATTTCCTTCACTCGCAACTACGGGGATGTGTGTTGTGTGTTTGTGTCGAGGGTCCGTAATTGCATGTCGATAACCGACCTGCAACTAGGAGTGTTGTGTGTGTTTATCTATTTTTCAAGGGGTCCCTTGTTGCATGTCAAGCACCAACTCACAACTAGGGGATGTGTGTTTGTTGGGGATCCCCAATTGCAAGTTGCCAATCGACTCGCAACTAGGGGTGTGGATGTGTGTGTGCGTGTGTTTTATTCATGGCCCCAAGTTGCAAGTTGACCATTAACTCGCAACTAAGGGGTTGTGTGTCTATTGAGGACCCCCAGTTACAAGTTGCCCATCGACACGCAATTAGGGGGTGTTGTGTGTGTGTGTGTGTGTGTGTGTTTTATTCGTGTCCCCTAGTTGCAAGTTGACCATCAACTCGCAACTAGGGGTCTTGTGTGTGTGTGTGTCTTTTGTGTGGCCCCCAGTTGCAACCCGCTCATCGACTCGCAACTAAGGATGTGTGTGTGTGTGTGTGTTTGTAGAGGGTGTGTGTTTTGTTGTGGCCCCTAGTTGCACCCCGCTCATCGACTCGCAACTAAGGATGTGTGTGTGTGTGTGTGTGTGTGTGTGTGTGTGTGTGTTTGTAAAGGGTCACTAGTTGCATGTCGATAACCGACTCAAAACTAGAGGTGTGCGTGTGTCTTTTTGTCAAGGGTCCCCAGTTGCATGTTGACCATCAAACTCGCAACTAGCAGGAGTGTGTTTGTTTTGAACCCCCAATTGCAAGTTGACCATCAACTCACAACTAGGGTGTGTGTGTGTGTGTGTGTGTGTGTGTGTGTGTGTGTGTGTGTGTGTGTGTGTGTTTGTGTTTTGTGTGTGTGTGTCTTTTTCTCAAGGGGTCCCCAGTTGCATGTCAAGCATCGACTCACAACTAGGGGGTGTGTTTGTTGAGGACCCCCAGTTGCAAGTTGACCATCAACTCGCAACTAGGGGATGTGTGTGTGTGTGTGTGTTGAGGGTCCCCAATTGCATGTCGATAACCGACTTGCACTAGAGGTGTGTGTGTGTGTGTCTTTTTCTTAAGGGGTCCCCAGTTGCATGTCAAGCATCGACTCACAACTAGGGGGTGTCTGTTTGTTGAGGACCCCTAGTTGCAAGTTGCCCATCGACTCGCAACTAGGGGTGTGTGTGTGTGTGTCTTTTTGTTGAGGGTCCCCAGTTGCAAGTTGCCCATCGACTCGCAACTAGGGGGGTGTGTGTTTATTGACAAGAGTTGACAAAACCCGGGCACATGCAACTAGGGACCCCTTGAGGAAACGCCCGTACTCATCATACTCAGTCGTACAACTGCAACTCATCATACTCAGGCGCAACTGCAAGAGGTATGAAGCGCCCCCAACTGAGTTGGGAGAGGGTTGTCGGTGGTTATCGACGGTTTTTATCTTAGCATCACATATGTGTGGTTTCTATCATTTCCCTTGACGGTGGGTGCATACAAGCACTTTTCATTTTGGCCCTTTTTTGTGTTTTATTTCTCGGAAAAATCAACTATAAATGCCTCGGCTTAATGGACACAATATATTAGGAAAAACTATTTTTAATTTGCGATCTAGGAGGAACCTGCAATTTTTCAAAGTTTCCTCTTTTGTTAGTGACACACACATGCAAATCTTCATGTGATTGTTGACCGAGCATGAAAGTAGTCAGCTTGTGGCCAGCCCTTTTGTCTTGACGTTGTGCAGCCCGAGTAGTTGACAGAGAGAAAGAAAAGATTTAGCGTGACGCCCCATCCACAACACCCCACACACAAGTAGACTTGCAAGCAATTTTTTTTTCCATTGTCAGGTTAGTATCCACTGCATGGCGAGACAACACTCACGCCGGAATTACAACAAGCGTTCAGTGCAAAAAAAATGATTTTTTCTAACTTTTAAATATATTTTTTAAGAAAAACTGGGTGCAGTGCGCGCGTAATATACTGGCTAAGTACATAGTTACAAAAAAAATAGAAAAATCGTGTGGCAATGGACTAGTAATATGCTCATCCAATTCATAGATGGTTGTAGGCCTATTTTTTGTTCCAAATGGATTGAATACACATACACACACAAATAAAATAAAATAAAATAAAATAAAATAAAATAAAAGAGAGACACGGACAAGTCTGGACACACAGTTCAGCCCACTAATGGCCCATATTAACGACCTAAACAGGGCACCTGGAAAGAAAACCAGCTGCCTATCGAGAAAGCGACATAAGCTATCGACCACGGTGCCTACAAAAAGAAGCTATCGATCACGGAGGTACAATACCAGTATCAATACATGATGATGTCATCCTGATGTCATCTGAATGAGACCAAACTATATCTCATTCAGCTGAGTTCTAGATGCTCCCTATAATTAATACCCTCAAAACAAGAAGCGTACGTATCAAGTTTGAACAGTCTATTGATTTGAGTGTTTTCATAATTTCCATGTTAAAGTTAATTGTGGGACATCAAGTTTGAACAGTATACTTGTGATGCTATTTTGGCTTGAACCATCAGTTGTGCTGTACTAACTAGGAGTACCTCTATATTCGCAAAAAAAAAAACGGACTACCTCTGAAGCTCACTCTTTTGTTTCCTGGACATGCACAGAAAAACGAGGCACCTGCTGGTAAGAAACCATCTTCTTCTGCAGAGAGAGAGAGAGAGAGAGAGAGAGAGAGAGAGATGATAGGCAGCCAAATTGCAGTAGTGCCCAAGGCAAAGAGTTGAACCAGATTGAGATCAAGCCTAAGATGATTGATAGCACCACCTCACTGCGTTCTTCATCAGCTACAGCAAGCCCCATCAAGCACGGAAGGCCGGTATCCGGGTATCGGTGTTCGCAGGCGCAGCTCCTCTGAAGGTTCAGCTTGCGGCAACAAGTCGTCTTGGGCTCTGGCTCCGTTGGTAGCCAAGGGTGCGCCGGTGCTCATCTATGTTTGCATCGTTCTGTTTCTTTTTAACAAGTACGCTTGTTTCGCTTGTTAGACAACAAGTCGGGCGGTGGCGCAGTTGGATAGCGTGTAGGTCTCAAGCAGAGGTCGAGAGTTCGAGACTCTCACCCCACCAAACCAAAAAGACCATGGTCGTGATGAAACGCTCAGTGGCAACTTGGGTCGCCACATACACATCTGAACCATCAGATTGAGTCGAGCAACTCTGAATCTGGCAACTTGTGTGTTTTGCTATGTATGTCCCTCTCTACAGCCCTGCAAGAAAGCAATTCAGATGCCTTTCTTTGCAGAATTAATTCAAAGGAGATGCATGCTAGAAGCTCGCTTCGCTTACCATGGTGGCCGACGATAGTGGGCGAGGTTGTGTCGGTCGGGGTGGACGTCCAAGATTCCACATATTACGGTTGGGGTGGTCGCGCTTTTCTGAAAATTGCAGTCTCCGGCCAAGAAATATATATGCAGTTGAAGCAACTGTAGGAGGTTGTACAAAATATTGTTGCTGGTTCGAGTGGGAACTGTAATATGTGGTTTCCTTTTTTGTTGTAGCAAACTCGCCGGTACTATTGACAAGCGCGACTGTTGAAGCCAGCGCTGCCCGTCGCGCTTTTCTGAAAATTGCAGTCTCCGGCCAAGAAATATATATGCAGTTGAAGCAACTGTAGGAGGTTGTACAAAATATTGTTGCTGGTTCGAGTGGGAACTGTAATATGTGGTTTCTCTTTTTGTTGTAGCAAACTCGCCGGTACTATTGACAAGCGCGACTGTTGAAGCCAGCGCTGCCCGCCGCGCCAAACCAGGCGATGGGCGCGCGGCAAAGTAGTTTTTAACGCGCGGTGCGTTGGGCGTCTGTTGGAGATGCTCTAATTAACGGCTATGCTTGCTTGGAAATTTCCGACAAATTAAAAATGGAGGTGATGGTGAGGTGCAAATATTGACTCACGTGCGGCCTCATCACGTACCACCATTTGCAGTAGCATAATTAACCGTCTCACTCAGCTCACACCACCCAGCTAAATTGTAGCCAGTGGAGTGTGTTATGCTTGGAAACTTCAGAGTGATGCCAGACGACGAATGGTGGATTGGTGGTAATAATATGGCAGATGGTAGCCACTGCCTAATTCAGAGCGAATATGAGAAGGTCAGGTCAGGTGCAATGGACCTCAACATTGACTCACGTGCGGCTAAGCTTGCTCACCATTTGAGCTTTTGAGTGCAGTGGAGTGTATACCACTACCACCCTCTAGCTACCCCCACTTGATCATACTTAAGCTGGCTAGCTCAGCTACAACGATTAGTATTACCACTATGATTTTCCATGATCGCAAATTCGCATATTTCGGTGGGGTCTGAAATACTTGTAACCCTGAAATTTCGAGCCAGATTCAATCCAAAATTTAAATTGGGTTAAATTTCATTAAAATTTACTGAGTTTTGAAAACCCCAAAACCAAAAGAATTTCCGAAATTTAACGTATTTCAGCGACGTCCAAAAGGTTTTCGCTTCCGAAATAAAGAACCTTGGCTGCTGCTACTATCTTCTTCCACAATTGCTGTAGTGTAACATTCCTGCATTTTGTGGAGCCCCAGCAAAGCAAGGCAAGTAGGCAAAGGCACCCAGAAACAGTCGGGAAACCAGGAAGCAGAGCATTTTTTAGATAATACCAATTCTACCCTCCCCTGTCGCCGGTATAAAAACCATGGAGGCGCGCTTCCGGTCGTTTCAACTTTCAACTCCACATCAAAGGAACATTCCATTGCCGATCCAAGCACCACGTGCGCGCCTTCTTCTTCTTCTTCCACGTCGCCGCGGCTCACCACCGGCGTCGTCAACTTCTTGGCGCGCCGTGCCATGACCACGCACCACCGAGCAGCAGCAGCATTTCCCATCCACTCGCCGGGCTCCTCCACCGGCTCCGCCGACTCCGTGCCGTGGAGCAGCTGCCACAACCACGCCCCGGCCACGCCGCTCCTGCCGCCGTTCGACACCGACGAGAAGCTCCTGCTCAACGCGCTCTCCCAGCACCACGACGCCTCCGCGCACGGGGCAGCGGCGGCGCCGCTGAAGCAGGAGGCCACCGACGCGGCGGTGGGCGGTGGGCGCGCGTTCCGCGGCGTGCGGAAGCGGCCCTGGGGCAAGTTCGCGGCGGAGATTCGGGACTCGACGCGGAACGGCGTGAGGGTGTGGCTGGGCACGTTCGAGAGCCCGGAGGTGGCGGCGCTCGCCTACGACCAGGCGGCCTTCGCCATGCGCGGCGGCGCCGCCGTCCTCAACTTCCCCGCCGACCAGGTCCGCCGCTCGCTCGAGGGCGCGGGGGAAGACGTGCGCGGCCGCGCCCACGGGGTGTCGCCCGTGCTGGCGCTCAAGCGGCGGCACTCCATGCGGGGCCGAAAGGCCACGGCGCCGGCGGCATGCCGCAAGGCCGGCCGTGGCCGGCCGGAGGGCGCGGTGATGGAGCTGGAGGACCTCGGCGCGGAGTACCTGGAGGAACTGCTCGGCGCCGCCGGCGACATGACGGCCTCGGCCTCCGGTTCGTGGTGCTCGAGCCATCATTCCATCTGATGCAACAAGAGAGTTGGCGACGGTGGGTTGATCGCCATTTGTGTAGTTCTTTCTTCCCTGTTGCTGCTGTTGCTGTTGCTGGTCGGGTCTCGTTCCAGAATTTAGATAGCTTGTGTAGGATTGAGAAAACGGTTATTGAGACCGACGGCATGTTTGGGTCTGAATTTAGATAGCCGTGAGTGAAAAATGTGAAGTGACAAATGTTTGGGTTTGAATCCAGTCAAAATGAATGCATGGTTGTAGATAGTTCATAGGCGCCAAGTTCGAATTTTGTGTGGCTTGGGTCGCTGTTATTTTTTTCCTTTTCAAAAAGAATCAGAAAGGTACAGGGATTGTTATTATTATTTTTGGTTGGCAGCTAAAGTGGGCTGGAAAAAAGAAGCACGCATGTCCTGATCGACCAGGTCAAGTCCAAAGTCCAAAGTCCA
Source organism: Aegilops tauschii subsp. strangulata (assembly GCF_002575655.3). NCBI lineage: Eukaryota > Viridiplantae > Streptophyta > Magnoliopsida > Poales > Poaceae > Aegilops > Aegilops tauschii. The sequence continues at coordinate 434,265,051 of NC_053035.3, forward strand.
AACGCCTGCAAGTTTCATGTTGGTGTGTGTTGGTAGGCAGTCACGTGCGAGTATATGCGTACAAGATAAACACAATACTAGCAATACTAGTGGTTGGTGTCGCCGATGAACCAATCGAATTTAGGCATCTCTAATGGCAACCCACAAAAAACCTCTCGCATCCGTCTGCGAAACGGGGGAGCAGTCCGCGGACATGGATTGGGGGGTGGGGGGGTGGGGGGGGGGGGGGCAGCCATCCGACGTTAGCTTCACAACAAATCGAACCAACCGGACGAAATTCGGGGGGGGGGGGGGGGGGGGGGAGCCATTTGACGTTAGCTTCACAACAAATCAAACTAACCGGACGAAATTCGTGCAAACAAGTGCGAATTTCATATAAACACGGTATGGTTGTGTATAAACATGCCGGATTTCATATAAACATGACGGATTTTATTACAAATACATGAAAGCGGTCCTAGGCAGGCTAATCTAAATGATCGTCGGCGTCCGGAGGAGGCGGCTACTAGCTAATCTGGCTCCGGAGGGGGCGGCTACTAATACATGGGTGAACCAACATGTCGGGCAACAATATCCCAAATAGGAAGGCGGTGTCATATCTGACCATACTTATTTGACCATACTTATTGGTTGGACTATTTGGAACAAAAGAAATGGGTGTATCTTCCGTCAGGGCAACTCTAACTGATCCCTTATAATCGGTTAGAGGAGTAAAATTTCTGTTTTAATCCTCTAATCGGCACCTAGCCGATCCCTTATCCGCCCTAAGGGAGTAAAATTTTACTCCTCTCCCTAAATTTACTCCGCCGATTGGCGGTTGAGTAAAAGCCGAGGCGCTCCCTCGTTCGCCCCCCGCACGTGCACTTTTGCCGTCGCGACCCCCTCACCGGCCCCGCCGCTGCCTCGTTGCCTCCCCTGCCCTCCGCCGCCTTTCTTCCCGACGTCCAGCCCATTTCAGCCCCGTCCCCGTCGCCGGAATTAGGTGAACCGCCGCGCTCGTCGCCATTGTTGTTGATTCGCCGGATTACTTATTTTCTTCTTCTTTTTCTGCCAGCCGCCGCATCTCACGTTGATTGCACACAGCCGTAGGTCGTTCCCTCTCGTCGACGCCAGCCTGTTTGGTCAGAACAACACCGGCCGGCCGGTGCACCACCACCGCACCGCAAGTGTTCGACGAATTGACAATGTGTGTTTTTTATCGTTTCTTTGTGAACCGAGCCGTTTGGATTGAACCAAGCCATTTGAATTGTAGATGAAGAGGTTGAGGGAGATGGCTTTGGAGGACTCGTTGTCATTGATACGTCCATTTTGCATCATATTTCCTTACTGTTATTTATAATGTTTTTATCCATAAGAATGCTTTTTTTAGTAATTCTAATGCCTTTTCTCTCATAATTTACAAGGAACACACCAAGAGGGGGAATTCTGGCAGCTGGAAATCTGGACCTGGCAAAGCTACGCCAGGCCACCTATTTGCACAACTCCAAATGAGCTGAAACTTTACGGAGATTTTTTATGAATTATTTGAGGAATATTGGAGCCAATAAACACCAGAGGGGGCCACCAGGTGGGCACAACCCACCTGGGCGCGCCAGGCCCCCCAGGCGCGCCCTGGTGGGTTGTGGCCTCCTCGGCCCACCTCCGGTGCCCATCTTCTGGTATATAAGTCATTTTGACCTAGAAAAGATAAGGAGGAGACTTTCGGGACGGAGCGCCGCCGTCTCGAGGCGGAACTTGGGCAGGATCACTTTTGCCCTCCAGCGGAGCGATTCCGCCGAGGGAACTTCCCTCCCGGAGGGGGAAATCATCGTCATCATCATCACCAACAACTCTCCCATCTTGGGGAGGGCAATATCCATCAACATCTTCAAGAGCACCATCTCCTCTCAAACCCTAGTTCATCTTTTGTGTTCAATCTTGTTACCGGAACTATAGATTGGTGCTTGTGGGTGACTAGTAGTGTTGATTACATTTTGTAGTTGATTACTATATGGTTTATTTGGTGGAAGATTATATGTTGAGATCCATTATGCTATTTAATACTCCTCTAATCATGAACATGTTTATCATTTGTGAGTAGTTACTTTCGTTCTTGAGGTCAGGGGAGAAATCATGTTGCAAGTAATCATCTGAACTTGATATGTGTTCGATATTTTGATAGTATGTATGTTGTTATTCCCTTAGTGGTGTCATGTGAACGTCGACTACATGACACTTCACCATATTTGGGCCTAATTGAATGCATTGTGGAGTAGCAGATAGATGGTGGGTTGCGAGAGTGATAGAAGCTTAAGCCCCAGTTTATGCGCTATTTCGTAAGGGACAGATTGGATCCAAAAGTTTAATGCTATGGTTAGAATTTATTATTAATACTTTTCTCGTAGTTGCGGATGCTTGCGGGAGGGTTAATCATAAGTAGGAGGTTTGTTCAAGTAAGAACAACACCTAAGCATCGGTCCACCCACATAACAAATTATCAAAGTAGCGAACACAAATCAAACCAAAATGATAAAAGTGCCTAGATGAAATTCCCGTGTACCCTCAAGAAGGCTTTGCTTATCATAAGAGACCGTTTTGGCCTGTCCTTTGCCTCAAAAGGATTGGGATACCTTGCTGCACTTTTGTTACTATTATCGTTACTTGCTCGTTACAAATTATCTTGCTATCAAACTACTCCGCTACTTACAATTTCAGCACTTGCAGACATTACCTTACTGAAAACTACTTGTCATCTCCTTCTGCTCCTCGTTGGGTTCGACACTCTTACTTATCGAAAAGAGCTACAATTGATCCCCTATACTTGTGGGTCATCAAGGCTATTTCTGGCGCCATTTCTGGGGAGTGAAGCACCTTTGGTAAGTGGAATTTGGTAAGGAAACATTTATATAGTGTGCTGAAATTTAATGTCACTTGTTACTATGGAAAACAATCCTTTGAGGGGTTTGTTCGGGGTATCTTCACCTCGTCCGGAACCACAATTAGCTACCCCTCAACCTACTGCACCTACTGAAAATATTGAATATGAAATTCCTTTGGGTATGATAGAACAACTGCTAGCTAATCCTTATGCAAGAGATGGAACCGAACATCCTGATATGCACTTGATATACGTGAAACAAATTTGTGGATTGTTTAAGCTTGCAGGTTTACCCAGGGATGAAGTGATGAAAAAGGTTTTCCCTTTATCTTCGAAGGGAAAAGCATTGGCATGGTATAGGCTATGCGATGATATTGGATCATGGAATTGGAATCGTTTGAAATTGGAGTTCCACCAAATTTTTTATCCTATGCATCTATTTCATCGTGATCGGAATTATATATATAATTTTTGGCCTTGTGAAGGAGAAAGTATCGCTCTAGCTTGGGGGAGGCTTAAGTCAATGTTATATTCATGCCCCAATCATGAGCTCTCAAGAGAAATTATTATCCAGAATTTTTATGCTCGGCTTTCTCGTAATGAACAAACCATGCTTGATACTTCTTGTGCTGGTTCATTTATGAAGAAGACTATTGAATTCCGGTGGGATCTTTTGGGAATAATTAAACGCAACTCTGAAGATTGGGAACTCGACGAAGGTAAAGAGTCAGGTATTAAACTTAAGTATGATTGTGTTAAATCTTTTATGGATACTGATGCTTTTCAAAAGTTCAACACTAAACATGGACTCGACTCTGACATAGTAGCCTCCTTTTGCGAATCATTTGCTACTCATGTTGAACTCCCTAAGGAGAAGTGGTTTAAATATCACCCACTTATTAAAGAAGAAATTAAGGAAACAGTACCAGTTAAAGAAGAAACTATACTTTATAATGTTGATCCAGTTGTTCCTTCTGCTTATATTGAGAAACCACCTTTCCCTATTAGGATAAAGGAACATGCTAAAGTTTCAACTATGGTTAACAAAAACTATATTAGAACACCTAAACCTGATGAACAAATTAAAGTAGAACATAGTATTGCTATGGTTAAAGATCTCCTGGAAGAAGATATGGATGGGCATGTTATTTACTTCTGTGAAGAAGCTGCTAGAATTGCTAAACCTGATAAAAGAGATAAACATAGACCTGTTGTTGGCATGCCTGTTATTCCAGTTAAAATAGGAGATCACTGTTATCATGGTTTATGTGACATGGGTGCTAGTGTGAGTGCTATTCCTTACACTTTATATGAAGAAATTATGAAAGACATAGCACCTGCTAAGATAGAATAAATAGATGTTACTATTAAACTTGCTAATAGAGACACCATATCACCAGTTGGTATTATTAGAGATGTTGAAGTCTTGTGTGGGAAAATTAAATACCCTACTGATTTTCTTGTTCTTGGTTCCCCACAAGATCACTTTTGTCCCATTATCTTTGCCTCTTTGGTAGACTATTCTTGAATACAATGAATGCTAAGATAGACTGTAAGAAACAAACTGTTGGTGTTAGCTTTGGCGATGAGTCTCATGAGTTTAATTTTTCCAAGTTTGGTAGAAATCATCATGAAAAAGAATTGCCTAGTAAGGATGAATTAATTGGTCTTGCTTCTATTGATGTTCCACCTACTGATCCTTTAGAACAATATTTGCTAGACCATGAAAATGATTTACATATGCATGAAAGAAATGAAATAGATAAAGTTTTCTTTGAACAACGTCCTCTGCTTAAACACAATCTGCCTATTGAAACTCTAGGAGGTCCTCCTCCACCTAAAGGTGATCCTGTGTTTGAATTAAAACAATTGCCAGACACTTTGAAATATGCTTATCTTGATGAAAAGAAAATATATATTGTTATTATTAGTGCTAACCTTTCAGAACATGAAGAAGAAAGATTATTGAAAGTTCTAAGGAAGCACCGGACTGCTATTAGATATACTCTTGATGATTTAAAGGGCATTAGTCCCACTCTATGTCAGCACAAAATTAATATGGAACCTGATGCTAAACCCGTTGTTGATCACCAACGTCAGTTGAATCCAAAAATGAAGGAAGTGGTAAGAACGAAAATCTTAAAACTTCTGGAAGCAGGTATAATCTATCCTATAGCTGACAGTAGATGGATAAGTCCTGTTCATTGTGTCCCTAAAAAAGGAGGTATTACTGTTGTTCCTAATGATAAGAATGAACTTATTGCACAAAGAATTGTTACAGGCTATAGAATGGTAATTGATTACAGAAAATTAAACAAAGCAACTAGAAAAGATCATTACCCTTTGCCCTTTATTGATCAAATGCTTGAAAGCTTATCTAAGAACACACACTTTTGCTTCCTAGATGGATACTCTGGCTTTTCACAAATACCTGTTTCTCAACCTGATCAAGAAAAGAGCACTTTTACTTGTCCCTTGGAACTTATGCTTATAGACGTATGCCTTTTGGTTTATCTAATGCCCCCGCTACCTTTCAAAGATGTATGACTGCTATATTCGCTGATTTTTGTGAAAAGATTGTTGAGGTTTTCATGGATGACTTTTCTGTTTATGGGAAGTCTTTTGACGACTGCTTAAGCAATCTTGAGCGAGTTTTGCAGAGATGCGAACAAACAAATCTTGTCTTGAATTGGGGGAAGTGCCATTTTATGGTTAATGAAGGCATTGTCTTAGGTCATAAAATTTCTGAAAGAGGTATTGAAGTGGACCAAGCTAAGGTTGATGCTATTGAGAAAATGCCATATCCTAAGGACATCAAAGGTATTCGTAGTTTCCTAGGTCATGCTGGTTTCTATAGGAGATTTATCAAAGACTTTTCTAAAATTTCTAGGCCTCTTACTAATCTTTTGCAAAAGGATATTCCTTTTGTTTTTGATGATGATTGTCTTGAAGCCTTTGAAACACTGAAGAAAGCCTTAATATCTGCACCTATTGTTCAACCACCTGATTGGAACTTGCCTTTTGAAATTATGTGTGATGCTAGTGATTATGCTATTGGTGCTGTTCTAGGACAAAGAGTTGATAAGAAATTGAATGTTATTCATTATGCTAGTAAAACTCTAGACAGTGCTCAAAGAAATTATGCTACTACTGAAAAAGAATTCTAAGTAGTGGTGTTTGCTTGTGATAGATTTAGACCTTATATTGTTGATTCCAAAGTAACTGTTCACACAGACCATGCTGCTATTAAATATCTTATGGAAAAGAAAGATGCTAAACCTAGACTTATTCGTTGGGTTCTCTTGTTACAAGAATTTGACTTACATATCATTGATAGAAAAGGAGCTGAGAACCCAGTAGCTGATAACTTGTCTAGGCTTGAAAATGTGCTTGATGATCCACTACCTATTGATGATAGCTTTCCTGATGAGCAGTTAGCTGCAATAAATGTTTCTCATAGTACTCCTTGGTATGTTGACTATGCTAATTACATTGTTGCTAAATATTTACCACCTAGCTTTACATACCAACAAAAGAAAAAAAATTCTTCTATGATTTAAGACATTACTTTTGGGATGACCCACATCTTTATAAAGAAGGAGTAGATGGTATTATTAGACGTTGTGTACCTGAGCATGAACAGGGGGAAATATCACTCCGAAGCTTATGGAGGGCATCATGCTGGAGATAGAACTGCTCACAAGGTATTGTAATCTAGATTTTATTGGCCTACTCTCTTCAAGGATGCCCGTAAGTTTGTCTCATCTTGTGATGAATGTCAAAGAATAGGTAATATCAGTAAGCGTCAAGAAATGCCTATGAATCATTCACTTGCTGTTGAACCATTTGATGTTTGGGGATTTGATTACATGGGACCTTTTCCTTCATCTAATGGGTATACACATATTCTGGTTGCTGTTGATTATGTTACTAAATGGGTAGAAGCTATTCCAACTAGTAGTGCTGATCACAACAACTCTATTAAAAGGCTTAAGGAAGTTATTTTCCCAAGGTTTGGAGTCCCTAGATATTTAATGACTGATAGTGGTTCACACTTTATTCATGGTGCTTTCCGTAAGATGCTTGCTAAGTATGATGTTACCATAGAATTGATCACCCTATCATCCTCAGTCTAGTGGTCAAGTTGAACTTAGCAATAGAGAAATAAAATTAATTTTGCAAAAGACTGTTAATAGGTCCAGGAAGAATTGGTCTAAGAAATTAGATGATGCACTTTGGGCTTATAGAACAGCATATAAAAATCCTATGGGTATGTCTCCTTATAAAATGGTTTAAGGAAAAGCTTGTCATCTGTCTCTTGAGTTAGAACATAAAGCATATCGGGCAGTTAAAGAACTCAACTATGATTTCAAACTTGCTGGTGAAAAGAGGTTATTTGATATAAGATCCTTAGATGAATGGAGAACCCAAGCTTATGAAAATGCAAAGTTATTCAAACAAAAGTAAAAATATGGCATGACAAAAGAATCCAAAAGCGTGAGTTTAAAGTTGGAGAATATGTTCTTCTGTACAACTCTCGTTTTAGATTTTTTGCAGGAAAGCTCCTCTCAAAATGGGAAGGCCCATACATCATCGAGGAGGTTTACCGGTCTGGAGCCATCAAAATAAATAACTCCGAAGGTACTAACCCGAAGGTTGTCAATGGGAAACGAATAAAGCATTATATCTCAGGTACGCCTATTAATGTTGAAAGTAATATTATTCAAACTTTGGCACCGGAAGAACGCATAAAAGAGTCCTTCCGAAACACTCCAGAACCGTGAAAATAAAGAGGTACGTGATACGGTAAGTAAACGGACTCCGAAAAATCCGCAAAAATACTTTTTATCAGTTTGGGAATATTTTAAAATTTTGGAAATAAAGAAACTTCCAGGAGGTGTCCCCTGGTGGGCACAAGACACCAGGGCGCGCCAGGCTGCCTGGCGCGCCCAGGTGGGTTGTGCCCACCTGGGACACCTTCCGTACTCCGATTTTCTTCCATATGCTTGTCCTCCAAGATAAAAAAATCTATATATACTTCCCGAACCTATTAACCACCGTATCACAGAGAAATCCGATGTCCTCTTTTTCCCTTGCTGTTTTCTGTCAGATCCCATCTACCATGGCCTCTTCAAGCTCCTCCAAGGACAAGTTCTTCAAGAACGTCATCAACCCTTATCTGCGGGAGGTGGTGCAGCACCCTCAAACCATCCAGATGCAGGAGGGGGTGCTGTACATCTGCGATGAGCAAGGTCCCAAGGGCACGGGAACTGTGGAGGCCAGGCTTGAAGCCATGGAGCAGGAAGTCTTCCGGTGCAAGGAGATGGTGGAGCGTGGGCTCAATGCTAATCACCTTATGATCGCGGACCTTTCCCGTGATCTCAAGGTGGATGGCAAGCCCATAAAGGACATCGTCTTCTCCTTCAACGAGCAAATCAACTTCCTCCAGAGCCAGATCTATGACCTCCAAAACCAAGTCTTTGAATATGAGGCGAGGTTCAAAGGTATGAGTTTGGCTGCTAGTTGCAGGACCCGTGAGACTCACTCCTCCTCTTATGATGGTGGACCACTGCCATGGAAATCCAAGGACAAGATCTCTCCTTCATCACCAACATCTTCTTCACCACCAAAGGAGAATTGAGTATCGGGTATGGGCACTCCCCTTGGCTTCCGCCAAGCTTGGGGGAGGTGCCCCCGTATCGTATCATCCCACTATCTTTTTGCTTTTACTTATCCTAATTCGATCATTTTCTTTTAGATGAAATAAAGTTTCGTTCGATCCTTTCTTATTTGAGAGTTGTCTTAGTGTTCTATCATTGTAATCGTGTGCAAGTTATATAGTAAAGTTAGTTTGAGTTTTTGCTTTCTTTACTTTCATGTTGCAAATAAAATAAAGATAGAAAGAAAGAAAAAGAGAAAAGAAAGTAAATAAAGGAAAGGAAATAAATTAATAAGATTATATACTAATCCTACGGTAGGTGATAGCACCACATAAGGAAAAGTATAAGTAAGAAAATTTTATTAGGGATTGAAAAACATAGCATTAGTCAATGATGCAACTCATGAAAGAATTAATAAGGTAAGAGAAGATTCACATATAGATATACTATCCTAGAAATCTTTTGTGATTGTGAGCCCTCATCAAAATGTTATATGCCAAAATTGTTGACGTTGGACAAGGAAGACAACTTAATGGTTTATGTTTGTTTTTATTCACATAGAAGTCATATTGTCATAGATCCTTTAACATGTGATGCTTGCCCCCTATCTTTGCTAGCCAAAAATTCCGCACTAAGTAGAGATACTACTTGTGCATCCAAAAACCCTTAAACCCAAATCTTTTTCTAGTGTCCACCATACCTACCTATGGATTGAGCAAGATCCCTCAAGTAAGTTGTCATCGGTGCAAAAAGGCAATAAAAATTGCTTCTAAATATGTGAGATCATTTAGTGTAAGAGAAAATTAAGCGTTGTACGAACTTGGATGACAAAGAATAAAAGCGACAGACTGCATAATAAATGTTGTCATCTTAAGGGGCAATACAACGTGACGTTCTCTTCCACTAAGGGATTGAGCATGCAAACAAATAAGCGCATGGCAACCTCTGCTTCCCTATGCGAAGGGCCTATCTTTTACTTTTATGCAAAGAGTCAAAAGTTTTCCTTCTATTCCTTTTTATTTTCTCTTTTGGCAAGCATCATGTGGTGAGGAAAGATCTAGGCACATATGTCCAGTTGAATATAGATAGCATGAGTTATTATTGTTGACATCACCCTTGAGGTGAGTATGTTGGGAGGCGAAACTATAAGCCCCTATCTTTCTATGTGTCCGGTTGAAACGTTTTGCTCATAGGTACAAGGTGAGTGTTAGCAATCATAGAAGACTATAGGATGGTTGAGTATGTGGATTTGCTTAAAAGGCTCCGACACGTGACTCTTCCTGAAAAGATAATGAATTGTAGTTGCAAAGTTGACTGATAACATAGTTTGTTGGTTTCTAATAGAGTTTTTGCTATATACTTCGATTATGTGATGAACTGTTACTTATTCATGGGAAGTATATGATGCAAGTTTTATGATAAAAGTCCTATGTTCAATTTTGTTGTTGTTATAATAATCAACATGATGCTTCTATGTCCGTATTTTGTTTTTGTCGACACCTCTCTCTCAAAGCATGTGGACATGTTCTTCGATTTCGGTTTTCGCTTGAGGACAAGCGAGGTCTAAGCTTGGGGGAGGTGATACGTCCATTTTGCATCATGTTTCCTTACTGTTATTTATAACGTTTTTATCCATAATAATGCTTTTTGGAGTAATTATAATGCCTTTTCTCTCATAATTTACAAGGAACACACCAAGAGGGAGAATTCTGGCAGCTAGAAATCTGGACCTAGAAAAGCTACGTCAGGCCACCTATTCTGCACAACTCCAAATGAGCTGAAACTTTACGAAGATTTTTTATGAATTATTTGAGGAATATTGGAGCCAATAAACACCAGAGGGGGGCACCAGGTGGGCACAATCCACCTGGGCGTGCCAGGCCCCCTAGGCGCGCCCTGGTGGGTTGTGGCCTCCTCGGCCCACCTCCGGTGCCCATCTTGTGGTATATAAGTCATTTTGACCTAGAAAAAATAAGGAGGAGACTTTCGGGACGGAGCGCCGTCGTCTCGAGGCGGAACTTGGGTAGGAGCACTTTTGCCATCCGGTGGAGCGATTCCGCTGGGGGAACTTCCCTCCCTGAGGGGGAAATCATCGTCATCATCATCACCAACAACTCTCCCATCTTGGGGAGGGCAATCTCCATCAACATCTTCAACAGCACCATCTCCTCTCAAACCCTAGTTCATCTCTTGTGTTCAATCTTGTTACCGGAACTATAGATTGGTGCTTGTGGGGGACTAGTAGTGTTGATTACATCTTGTAGTTGATTACTATATGGTTTATTTGGTGGGAGATTATATGTTCAGATCCATTATGCTATTTAATACTCCTCTAATCATGAACATGTTTATCATTTGTGAGTAGTTACTTCCGTTCTTGAGGTCACAGGAGAAATCATGTTGCAAGTAATCATGTGAACTTGATATGTGTTCGATATTTTGATAGTATGTATGTTGTTATTCCCTTAGTGGTGTCATGTGAATGTCGACTACATGACACTTCACCATATTTGGGCCTAAGGGAATGCATTGTGGAGTAGCAAATAGATGGTGGGTTGCGAGAGTGATAGAATGTTAAACCCCAGTTTATGCGCTATTTCGTAAGGGACCGATTGGATCCAAAAGTTTAATGATATGGTTAGAATTTATTCTTAATACTTTTCTCGTAGTTGCGGATGCTTGCGGGAGGTTTAATCATAAGTAGGAGGTTTGTTCAAGTAATAACAACACCTAACCACCAGTCCACCCACATCAAATTATCAAAGTAGCGGACACAAATCAAACCAACATGATGAAAGTGACTAGATGAAATTCCCGTGTACCCTCAAGAACGCTTTGCTTATCATAAGAGACCGTTTTGGCCTGTCTTTGCCTCAAAAGGATTGGGCTACCTTGCTGCCCTTTTGTTACTATTATCGTTACTTGCTCGTTACAAATTATCTTGCTATCAAACTACTCCGCTACTTACAATTTCAGCACTTGCAGACATTACCTTACTGAAAACTACTTATCATTTCCTTCTGCTCCTCATTGGGTTCGACACTCTTACTTATCGAAAAGAGCTACAATTGATCCCCTATACTTGTGGGTCATCAGTCATCCGAACAGGAAGAAGACGGCGATGACTTTGACACTGTTTTAGGTATGGTTTTCAATGATGATGTTCGGCACCCCAAGAGAGGATCACAGTTTGGTCACATACACATCAACCATGATAGAGGGGAGGGTCATGCGAAGATCATGAGAGACTACTTTGCCACAATACCAACCTATCCGGAGAAGTACTTTTGCCGATGCTTTCGGATGCACACAAGTCTTTTTCTCACCATTGCAAAAGTCGTTGAGAGATACGATGATTGGTTCAAGCTTCGGAGAAGTACATGTGGAGAGATAATTGCAAGCCCTCTAATGAAATGCATTTCGGCTGTTCGAGTCTTGGCACATGGGTGTTCGGCCGATGTAATCGATGACTATGTCCGCATTGGTGCATATGATACATGAGTCCCTAGTTTCGAATGAAGACACAATCTTGGAGTTTGTTCGAAGATTCACTAAACCAGTGATCGTTGTCTTTGGCCCAGAGTACTTGAGAGCACCAACCGAGGAAGACACCTAGAGGCTGATGACTGAGAGTGAAGCAAGAAGATGGCCAGGGATGCTTGGAGCACTTGTCTGTATGCACTGGACATGGAAGAATTATCCTGCAAGGTGGAAGGGTCAGTACAAAGGCCACTGCAACGATCCAACAATCATTCCTGAGGCAGTTACATCGAAGGATCTTTGGATATGGCATTCATTCTTTGGTTTGCCTGGCTCTCACAATGACCTGAATGCGTTGTCGAGATCACCTCTGTTTTCTAGGCTTATTACAGGTGATGCTTCTGCTTGCAACTAACGGGCACAACTACTCGATGGGTTACTACCTTGCGGATGGCATCTATCCACAATGGGTTGGTCAAAACAATTCCGCTTCCAAAAGGTAAAAAAAATTCACTTTGCCCAATGTCAAGAAGCTGCTAGGAAAGATGTTGAGAGTCTTCGGTGTGCTTCAAAAGCGCTTTGCAATTGTTCGTGGCCCTGCCGAGTACTGGAACCACTACAAAAAAATACACTTCTGTGATGATACGTGTTTGTCACAGTAGGTCACGTTTTCTGTCATGCATGTACATCCATGACAAATTTATGACATAATCAAGATAGTCATACCTGTGCTGTCGTAGAAGTGTTCCATGACATTACCAAAATTATCATCATGGAAGTGTCCACTTCCATGACGATAAATCACGCATCACAGAAGTGCTTTCGTCAAGGGTGACCGACACGTGGCATCCACTGTAACGGAACGCCGTTAAGCTATCAGGTCCGGTTTTGGATCCGGTAACCCGTTAACAGCCCTGACCAATGGGGATTTTCCACGTGTAAAATTCTGATCTGCTGACGGAAACACGTGTCAGCTCCGCGTTGGCACAGGTGTCACTCATCCAATGGGCGAGATGCGCCTATGATATGCTGACACGTGGACCGGCCCAAAAGTGGCCCATAAAGTTTAAATGGGCCGGCCCAACTAAAGACCCACAAGATTTTGCGGTCCATAATGGGCCAGCCCCGCAAAAGGCCCATGAGATTTTGCGTATCATAATGGGCCGGCCCAGCTAAAGGCCCACGAGATTTTGCGGGCCATAATGGGCCGGCCCACCTAAAGGCTCGCGAGATTTTGCGGGCCATAATGGGCTGGCCCAGCTAAAGGCCCGCGAGATTTTGCGGACCATAATGGGCCGGCCCAGCTGTAGGCCCACAAGATTTTGAGGACCCTAGTAGGCCGGCCCATTAACTGGCTGCCACGTTCCGGGCCTAATAATGGCCCATATGAGACCCGGCCCGTTAAAAGCCTACCACGTTCTGGGCCAAATTACGGCCCAGATCAGGTCCGGCCATTTAAGAGGCTTTGGGCCAAATTATGGCCCATATCAGATTCGGCCCGTAAACTGGACGCTATGCTTTTGGGCCCACTTGCTAAAGGCCCATTTAGTAATTCGGCCTGATATTAGTTTCCGCCTGTTAAAGGCCCGTTTAACATTTCGGCCCTTTATTAATTTCGGCCTGTTAAAAGCCCGTCATATAGTTGGGCCTAACTACGGCCCGGTTTGCATCCGGCCTGCTCGCAGCCGATAATCTGATTGGGCCAAACAAGGACCGAGACAATTTTGGCCTGTTATAAGCCCATGATTTGATTGGCACATTCATGGGCCGGGGTCTATTTTGGCCTGCTGCAGGCCCATGAGCTGTTCGTCACGTTTCATGCCCAACCTACTTTTCAGCCTCCTAAAGGCCCATTGAGTTTTCTCGGGAAAATAGGGCCGGCGGTTTACTCGGCCTATTAAAGGCCCGAATCTACTAGTGGGCCAGTTTACATTTAGGCCTGTTAACGGACCAAGATGACGGGGCCCATGATGCGGATCATACATGGTGATTTGCATGATGGCCGTTTGGCCGGTTTACTGCGAAGACATGATATATATACAGTAAAATAACTGCAACATCGTGAATAAGAAAAAAACCTAGACTATACAATAAAGAAATTACGACATACTAGATCCACTGGGCATCAAAGTTCACCACTATGATAATAAAGCACAAGCAGACAGCAGATTACATACACTGGGCATCAAAGATCGCCACCAGTGCAACTAAACACGCCGACAAAATAATATACAAAACCACAACACTTCAATAAAGTTCAAGAAAGGTTAGCCCTGCTTGGGAGCTGCAGCGCAAGCAGCTGAGCAAGCTGGTGAGACTGCACTTGTTTGACACTTATATCCTCCTCACTCTGAAAGATAAACAAGCAGACAGATGACAGGTTTTGCACATATAAGTATCAGTGCTGACAATTCATCACATTTCTTACAGACGAATAAAGTGACACAGTTTAAAATAGCATTAACACAATATGGTATTGTTCAGGTCAAGACATGGCAGGAAATGACATTGTGAAGGAGTTGGCAGCTTCACGACACCACTGGATTACAGATCAAGAACTCATAAGTATCAATGGTTAGTGTGCTGTCAATTTATCCCATTTCAGATTGGCAAAATAAGATCACTTGCTCTGTATAGTTTAATTTACATGGTATGAAGAAGGAACTTGGTTGTACAACTGAAAACTTAAATTGAGAAGGACAAACTTTTGTTTATGAATTGAAGTACATAATAAACTTTAAACATGCAATTTGATGCAAACACCAAAAATAAACAGTTGTTGCAGTCATGCCTAACCAAATATACAAAAAAAAGTTTGAAGGCTTGAGAAGGACAAACTTACATTATTGGTGAAGGCAGGCTCTATAAAGCCCTTGTCCATGCTGATGGGGGGCAATTCAAGAAGTTTACCATAGAATCTTCTTCATAAGCATTGCCTTTATTCTACATTTTGTTAAGAGTAAATATAGATGTGACAATATAAGAAAAAATGGAGAATATTTAAGATAAGATGAAGAGTGATGCTACATAACCAAGTAGCTATAAACGTAAGTACAGCGATACAGGAAAAAGGTACAGCCAAGAGCAATGCAGAGCTAAACTTCTTCAGTACCATCGGTGTTATCCAACCTTATGGTAAGAGTAAATATAGATCTTATGTGTAGAAAATGGAGGGCAAAGGAAAATAAGCTGCAGAGTGATGGTACATGAACAACTACCTGTCAATATAAGTACACTGATAAAGGACAGCAGGTACTTACAAGAACAATGCAGTGCTAAAAAAATTCATTGGCATTGGATATATTCTACACTAATGTAACCATTCATATAGATCCGATAATTTGGAGCGAACAATTGATAAGCAAGCTATCATGCATACTGCTGTCACATAATGAACGAGGTATGTATGCAACTATAGTGATACAGGACAACAGCTACTAACAAGAGCAAAGTAGCAGGCAGCATATTTGTGATATCCTGTCGTTCTTTTCAAACCGGAATTCTTTTTCGAGCAGATTTACTGCAAAAAAGATCCGTAAGGCACATGCGTAAAAGTAGAAGTTCAAATTGTCATGCGATATCATAGACAGTACCTCATCCTCGGAACGAGACCAGTGCATAACAAGGTTTTTCGATTCAATGTCTTCTAAATTTAGCACAGGAGACTTCACCAGAAATTCGTTTATAGACTTGCCATCAAAGTGTGATTTCCTCAGGTAACACCGATACTACTGCAATGCTTCCTTGAAAAGCGCAAGCAAGCTTTGCTCGTCATGACTATCCAAATTGACCCTCGCCTACTTACAACAATGTAATGTAAATCATTGATGTTTTCAATCAGCAGAAAACAGGAAAATAATCACCATGAATAATAGCACTTACACGTAAGTGGGACAGGAAGATGTGAAAATGGTGTTTGCCTTCACTATAATCTTCCCATGATGGGAATATATGCACGTAGTCCCTAACAACATTGAAAGCATTGTCTTTTAAACTGGGAATAACTAGAATGGGGTTCCAATCTGCAGGAATTGGCCGTCTCTGTAGTTGGGATAGGTCTTCGGCCGGTGGACTTGCTGTACTTTTTGCTGGAGTGGGATTTTTCTATGGTACGGCTGGTGCTATGGCAACTGAAATCGGCATACCTTTTGCTGGAGTGCAGGTCCTATGTGGTGCGGCTAGTGGTGTGGCCAGTGAAGTATGGGTACGGTCTGCTGGAGTCGGTTCTACATTTTGTGTCACTGGTTGTACAACCAATATAAGTGGGGTGCTGTCTGATTTCTCTGGCACAACCACGTTTTTCAAGGACTTTGTTGGTGCTCCTTCAGGTTCGGCAATCACCCTCTTCCTTTTTGATGTCTGATGCACAAGAACAACATTTGAGTGAAAAAACATGGTATGATGACAGATGGAATATGTATTGATAATGGATGGGCATGGCATCTCGACATATATGATGAGTAAACTAAGCAGATGGCGCTGCAACAAAGTAGAAGAAATGCAAGACAACATATGCAAGATACGCGGAATCAATAAAACCTTGCCAAATTAGAACAGGCACCTTGATGGGTGAACATGACAGGCCATCTTCCTTTGACTCCTCGAGGTTAGAATAGTCATTAGGATCATATTCTGAACAAGAATCAATAGGTGGTGAGCTTATGAGTTTCATTGCATCCAAAATGGCACTCAATGCCTTGGTGCCAATTTTGTAAGTCATTGCAGTGTTTAGCTTCAAGAGTGGACTGCTGCTAGTGCGACACAAAGCAGCTACACATATCATAGTGTAGATATAACGGGAAAACCGTAAGCATCAGAGTAAAATCAGCAAAGTGGAACTTGCTGAATATATGTGCTAGTATTGCCGGTTGTAACATCCAAAATTTTCAATTTGGAATGTTATACATAGATCATTCATGCATATCATATTTCTGTTGCATTTCGTTTCGCGATCCTCGAAATTCTAAGCAACTCAAGGACCCTCGGAGAGAGTTGGGGATTCCACTGTTTTCATATTTGAATTTTATCAAATATTGAAACGAGGATTATTTGTTTTAATTATTTTTCCCTCCAAAAATATTTCATATTAAAATATTTGAGAGGAGATAATATGACTTCTCCAAAATAAATAAAATATTGGAGGAAAAATATTAAAATCAAATATTTGATTTTATTTGGATTTTTATTGTTATTTTATTTGCATTAGAAAAATTGCATGTTTTCAAAATTGCATTTTAGGGCCAAGAAAATGTTCATCTTGTTCTAAATATTTTATTTAGACGGCCAAAATTTGTTTTGGCATTTTTATATTTTTATTTATTTTTCTAGTATGTATTTTCGACGGAATCTATTTTTTTTAAAAGAGAGCCCGCCGGACCGAACAGGCCGAGGCCCAGCTGGCCCAGCCACCCCGCGCCGCCGTCTCCCTCGCGGAGACCGTGACCGCCATGCCGCCACTAGCCGTGGCCGAGTCGGCCACGCCCCCTGCCCCCTCTCGCAAGCCACCACCCCCCTTGAAAAGCCGACCCGGGGCCCCCCTGGAGCCCCATGCCGGAGCCGCCACCGCCGCAAGCCGCCCGCCCCGACGCCTTGCGCCGCTGCCGCCGCCGCCGCACGCCGCCCCGCGCCGCCCTCCGCCACCCCGCGCCGCCGCCCTCCGCTGCCCCGCCTCGCCGCACCACCGCGGAAGCTGCCGCCGCCGCCGATCTGATCCGATCTCGCCGTTCGTTTTTTTCCGGTTTAAGTAAAAACCGTCGGTTTATTTTTTATAAAACCCTAGTTTTCTTTTTTTAGATCGGTTCACCAGCTTTCTCAGTTTAGTTTATTTAGCGGGCGTTCGTCCGTACGTTCGTTTTAACGAACGGTTTCCGCTCGTTAGTTACAGACAATGAACATTCGTTTGTTAGCCTGTTCGTCAGTTTTTCTTTTTCTCGGGTTTTTCGGGATTATTTTCGATCGCGATTTCTGATCCGATTTTCGTTCTAGTTTATCTTTTCGCTCGTTTATTGGAATCAGGCGATTCAAGCGCCTAGACCTTCGTCTCGAAGCCCTCTTTCTGTTAATCAACTTGAACAAGATTTTGGTACTATAAAATTTGACTTTAGTTCAGATTATTTCGCAGTTTGAGTTTTGGTTGCTCTGTTTGATTTGATTCTTTTTGCAAACCGGAGTTCTTAAGTTGAACTTTCTGGTCAATTCTTCTTATTTGAGTTTTGCACGTGCATCTGTGATTGATTGCTTATGTATGCTATTGTTTGGTTGCGATAGAATTTCCGGAGTGTGAAGCGTGCTACTACGAGTCCCTAGGTTTTGCGGATCGTCAGCTAGGCAAGTAACACATTGATCATACTCTTTTCATACCCAGTTTTTATGCATTAGCTCCAATCCTCAAACACTGCATGATTAGGATGTGATTAACTTGTGGGTATTGGGAAGTAGTTGATGAGGTAGAACCTCTTGTCCTGTTATAATCAAACCCTTGGGAGTTACTTCTACGTATTGCTTATACTGCTATGCTATGTTCGTAGACATGGGTTGGGTGAGTGAATCCATGACAGATGTGAGATTATTAATTAATGGTTCAACTTAAGGTGGCAACTTAAATACACATCTGGGTGGATTGCTTGTCGGGTAACTGGAGAATCCAGTGTTGTCCTAGGATATCCCGGAGTACCCGTGTGATCATCCTAAGGTCCGCCACCCAGGCTCAAAGGGAACTGAGATATTTCATGCTAGAAACTTCCGTGTGCAGCCACAAGCTATTATGGGCTCTAGCATAGTTGAGTAAGTTGCATGAGCTCTTGAAGAGGTGGACTAGCATATGTAGAGGGATGTAGGTTGGTATAGTCTACCCGGAGTATAGAGTTAATGTTTCTGAAAGACTGTGTCTCGGTCATCCGTTTCTCAAACACCATGTAGTGCGAGAAATCCAACGGAGGAGATCGAGTCTTGTGGGGAAAAGTGCGCAAACCTCTGCAGAGTGTACAATCTAATCATGGTTAGCCGTGTCCCCGGTTATGGACATCTTGAGTATCTAGTACTTGGATTATCCTAAGTATCTCATCACTCTAATTCAATTTTGTTGGGTTGATAATTACTTTAATCGGGATTGAGTTGGAGGAACCTTCTCAATGATGTTTCAACTACCATGATAGTTAAAATAAAACTTATTCCTTTGTTGTAGGGAAAAATTGGCTTTTCGCAAAACTATAACCATAGAGCGTTCCACCAGCCAAATATGCATGTAGTGATAGCATTATTCTGTTCTTGCTCTACTGTGTTATATTGCCAGCATATTCCATGTGCTGACCCGTTTTCTGGCTGCAACGTATTATGTTGCAGACTTTTCAGATGAGGAGTAAGGTTCGTTAGGTCATTGCCGTGCAGCTCAGCTATGTCGTTGGAGTTGATGGACTCACTTTATCTTTCAAGCCTTCCGCTGTTATCGTATTAGATGGCCTTAAGCTATATTTATTGTAATAAGTTCTCTTCTGAGACATTCGATGTAATAAGGGTGTGATTGCTACTCTGTTATAAATCCTTCGAGTACTATGTGTGTCAGCATTACCGATCCAGGGATGACACTGAAGCACAGAGACTTGACCGTTTGAGGTCGGGTCGCTACAAGATGGTATCAGAGCACACGCTGAGTGTAGGACACGACCACTAAGATAAGCCATAGGTCACTCTTCTCTACTCATTTCTGACTCCTCTCCATTTTCTTCTCTTAGGATGGCGGATTCGAGGAACAAGTTTGCACAACCGGATGAAGACACCCCCTTTGGACGCCACTTGAAGGAAGTCACTAGGTACCTGAACATCGTAATACCAAGCTTCACCGGGACTTACAACGCCACTTTACCAGAAGAGGAGCGCTGGATGATTCAAGTTCAAGTTCCGGGAAGGACGTTCTCGCCAACCACTAAGCCCATAGAGTTTTCTTTTGATGCACCAACCTGGAGTCTAGGCAAGAGCATGGCAGCCCACATTACCATGGGACGCATTGGAGAAGTCTACAACAAGGATCTTAAGGACACTATCTATCAGATATGTGGGCGCCGAGATGAGCAATGGGAGATGATCAACACCAAGAAGGACAGATCCATTGCAGCTTTCATCCAGGAGTTAAACCAGCACATTCGACGCCAGGAGAATCAGATGTGCGCAGACATGATAGATTTGAAGAAGGCGAAGACAAGGATCATCGAGCTGGAAGAAGAACTCAAGTCTACACGCGATGGATATGAGGAGGAAGTTGCC
Source organism: Aegilops tauschii subsp. strangulata (assembly GCF_002575655.3). Taxonomy (NCBI): domain Eukaryota; kingdom Viridiplantae; phylum Streptophyta; class Magnoliopsida; order Poales; family Poaceae; genus Aegilops; species Aegilops tauschii. The sequence continues at coordinate 434,285,307 of NC_053035.3, forward strand.
ACACTATTGGAGAAGAATGATGACCTAATAAAGAAGATCGGAATATTCATGGGAGACCCCACGCCAGGAGGAGAGGACGACGATTCCACTTGCCCGGAGAACTACATCATCATCGACGACACCGACTCCGACCCCAGTGAAGATGACTTTGAAGACGAAGCTAGAGCAGACATCATGGAGTCTTCCACCGATCAAAATTTCTAGATGACCACCAAATAATTAGTAGTGTTCCCCCATGTATATAGTAGTAGTTGAGCACTTTCAACGACAGTTCTAGACCGTTTGTATGCCCTTGCTTGATTGATTGAGTGAAATGATTGTGTTTATCTCATGTGCATATGGGTAGTGCTTTCTCCCTAGACCCCTTTTCTATTCTAATCTCTCCCCTCTAAACCCATCAGATGCCTCCGAGACGTGACACCGGATTTGCCTTCCCGCCGGAGCTCACTCCGTTCATCCAGCAACTGAATGCCTTGATGCAATTGTTAGTCCAGAACCAAGGCAACAACAACAACAACCCACCTCCAGTTGGCAACTTAGCTCGCTTTCTGAGGTTGCAGCCGCCGGTGTTTTCCAGTAGCACCGTGCCTATAGTTGCTGATGATTGGCTATGCCGTATTGCAAGGGAGTTGACCACCGCAGGTTGCACAGATGCTGAGAAGGTGCACTTTGCCGCACATCAATTGGATGGACCAGCAGCCTCATGGTGGGAGAATTATACGGGCACTTTCCCCATAGCCAACGTCACTTGGGATCAGTTTCAGCAAGCTTTCCGCACAACCCATGTCTCAACTGGAGCTATGAATATGAAGAAGTGTGAGTTTCGCAACTTACGCCAGGGGAACCGTACTATAGCTCAGTACGTGGATGAGTTTAGAAAGTTATCTCACTATGCCCCTGATGATGTGGCCACAGATGCCGCGAAGCAGGAGAAGTTTATGGAAGGGCTGAATGATGAGATGAGCATGCAGTTGATGGTGGCAACATTCAACAACTACCAGGAGTTGGTAGATAAGGCTCTTATGATTGAAGGGAAGCAACAGCAGATTGAGAGCCGTAAGAGGAAGTATGGGCAAGGAAAATACAACTCAGGAGCTCAGCAGAAGCCTCGTCTAACCCCGAACTTGGGAGGACTTGTTCATAACCATGGAGGTCATAACCACACCGGAGGAAGTTCGCATAACCACAATGGTTCTAAGAATGGGACTGGGAACGGAACAAGCAACAATCACAACCGCTCCAATCCAGCCACACCCGCCAAGAGAGACCTAAGTCACTTTACTTGCTTCAAGTGCGGGAAGACTGGACACTATGCCACGGAGTGCCTTGAAGCGAAGAATGGAAACGGTAACGGGAGCGCTGGGAAGAAGCCCAATCCATTCAACAAAGGACAAGTGAACCACGTTAACGTGGAGGAGGTTGAAGAGCAGCCAGACGCGGTTATCGATAAGTTTTTGGTTAAGTCTTTTACCGCCCTTGTTCTTTTTGATACTGGTGCATCACATTCATACATATCAAGGGGATTCGTGGATAAGTTTAAACTACCAATCCAAACCCTTAGGACCCCTATGTTAGTGAGTTCACCTGGAGCAGAGTATATGGCTAGCCGATGGTGCAACCAGATATCCTTAACCATTGGTAGCCATGTTTTCCCGTCAGACCTAATAATTTTGGAGTCACAAGGATTGGATGTGATATTAGGCATGGACAGGATGTCAAAGTATGGAGGAAGCATTGACTGTGCTAGTAAGTCGATTTATCTCACCACCCCGGAGGGAAAAAGGATCAAGTATGTATCTAGGCACGAGCCTAGGAGGAGCCAAGTAAATTCCCTCTCAGGAGTTGTTCAGGAGGAAGTACCTGTCGTAAAGGATTACCCAGATGTATTTACAGAGGAATTACCAGGCATGCCGCCAGATCGAGACATCGAGTTTTTGATAGAACTATTGCCAGGCACCGGGCCTATATCGAAGAGACCATACCGGATGCCCGCAAATGATCTGGAGGAGATTAAGAAGCAGATCAAGGAGTTACTGGAGAAAGGTTACATTCGACGAAGTTCATCACCATGGGGAGCCCCATTGCTCTTGTTCGAGAAGATGGATGGATCATTGAGAATGGTTGTTGATTATCGGGCATTGAATGAAGTGACGATTAAGAACAAATACCCACTGTCGATGATCAATGATTTGTTTGACCAGTTGCAAGGAGCTAGTGGTTGAATCTTCGAATTTTTTTGGTGTTTCTCTGATTAAATAGATACTTATGTACCTAGATATGATTTTTGGAAAAAATAAATAGCAAACTATGAGGCAGCTGCAGTTCAAATTTGACCCGCTTCCAACTGAATCGGCGGAAATTTGTCTTTTTCACGAGAGGTGGATCAAAACTTTTTACACCCAACCATTTTGTCAATTGTGCATTAAATATGTCCTAGTATTTTATAAAATTGATTTGGTCCAATTTTGCAACAAATATTTGGGAGGTCCTTCATAGAAATACCTCCTTTTAGGCACTCGAAAAATGGAAAATGGTTTTTTCGTCCAAAGAATATGAAAACTTCCTTAGGCAACATTGTTTGCCATTCCAATATGCACCCTTGTGCACAATATGAGATCATTTGAACAAACTATGCCATGAATGTGGCCGTAAGATTGATCATTTGGCTTGAAAGCCATTGATATCCACACGTGATAGCTCGTTTTCGAGAACACTTTTTAAAATAATTGCCGTATTACAAGTTTGTTATTTTTCCTGGGAACTTGGCCACATATATTGACACAATGCAAAGGTTTCCCATTTTTTTATTTTTTTGAATTTTTTATGCCCGTTTCAAAATGTGGTCAAAACGGCGGGAATGACCGTTCCTAGCTAGTGGTTGAATCTTGGAATTTTTTTTGGTGTTTCTATGATTAAATAGATACTTATGTACCTAGAAATGATTTTTGGAAAAAATAAATAGCAAACTATGAGACAGCTGCAGTTCAAATTTGACCCGCTTCCACCTGAATCGGCAGAAATTTGTCTTTTTCACGGGAGGTGGATCAAATTTTTTTACACCCAACCATTTTGTCAATTGTGCATTAAATATGTCCTAATATTTTAGAAATTTTATTTGGTACAATTTTGCAACAAATATTTGGGAGGTCCTTCACAAAAAAACCTCCTTTTAGGCACTCAAAAAATGGAAAATGGTTTTTTCGTCCAAAGAAAATGAAAACTTCCTTAGGCAACATTGTTTTCCATTCCAATATGCACCCTTGTGCACAATATGAGATCATTTGAACAAACTATGCCATGAATGTGACCATAAGATTGATCATTTGGCTTGAAAGCCATTGATCTCCACACGTGATAGCTCGTTTCTGAGAACACTTTTTAAAAAAATAATTGCCGTATTACAAGTTTGTTATTTTTCCTGGGAACTTGGCCACATATAATAACACAATGCAAAGGTTTCCCAATTATTTGATTTTTTTGAATTTTTTATGCCCATTTCAAAATGCGGTAAAAACGGCGGGAATGACCGTTCCTAGCTAGTGGTTCAATCTTGGAAAACTTTTGATGTTTCTCTGATTAAATAGATACTTTTGTACCTAGAAATGATTTTTGGAAAAAATAAATAGCAAACTATGAGGCAGCCGCAGTTCAAATTTGACCCGCTTCCTACTGAATCGGTGGAAATTTGTCTTTTTCACCAGAGGTGGATCGAATTTTTTTACACCCAACCATTTGGTCAATTGTGAATTAAATATGGCCTAGTATTTTAGAAAAAATGATTTGGTCCAATTTTGCAACAATTATTTGGTAGGTCCTTCACAAAAAAACTCATTTCAGGCACTCGGAAAATGGAAAATGATTTTTTCGTTCAAAGAAAATGAAAACTTCCTTAGGCAACATTGTTTGCCATTCCAACATGCACCCCTGTGCACAATATGAGATCATTTGAACAAACTATGCCATGAATGTGGCAATAAGATTGATCATTTGGCTTGAAGGCCGTGAATTTTCACACATGATAGGTCATTTCTTATAACAATTTTTTAAAAGAATTGTCGTATTACAAGTTTATTATTTTTTCTAGTAACTTGCTCACATGTAATGACACAATGCGAGGGTTTTCCAATTTTTTGATTTTTTTTAAATTTTTATGCCCGTTTGAAAATGCGGTAAAAACGGCGGGCATGACCGTTCCTAGCTAGCTTTTGGTGTTTCTCTTATTAAATAGATACTTATGTACCTAGAAATGAGTTTTCAAAAAAATAAAAAGCAAACTATGAGGCAGCTGTAGTTCAAATTTGACCTGTTTCCTAATGAATCGACGGAAATTTGTCTTTTTCACCAGAGGTGGAACAAAGCTTTTGACACCCAACCATTTGTTCCACTGAACATTAAATATGACCTAAGATTTTATAAAATTTATGTGGTCCAAATTTGCAACAAATAATTGCTAGGTTCTTCATAAAAGAATCATTTTGGGCACTCGGAAAATGACTTTCTTACAAAAAACTCATTTCTTCGAACACTTTTTTATGATATTTGCATTATTCAAAGTTTGTTATTCTTACTGAAAAGTAGGTCACACTTGGCGACACAATGGGAAGGTTTTTGATTTTGATTTGTTTTTATAAATTTCCTAGGCCATCAAATAGCAGACATGATTTAACATCTTATTTTCAATCGGTTATGACCAATTTAAATGGTCTTAACATCATCAAAGGGGTACTGCGTTCTGATTGGTCCAAAACCATCTCACGCGGATAATTGATTAAGCACCGTCGGATGCACCCGGATCCAACGGCAGCCCACACCCCCCTTGTCGCTCTCGCCCCCTCCCGAATCATCCTCATCCACCCACGAAACCCTAGCTCACTTTTCCCCATCGCCGCCGCCGCTCCCGCTCCCTTTTCCCCATCGCCGCCGCCGCTCCCGCTCCCTTCCGCACCCGCAAGTTCATGACCAACGCCTGCTCGCCCGCAAGCAGTTCGTGCTCGAGGTCATCCACCCGAGCACCAAATCCTAACCAACTCCTAATCCCCGCCCACTCCCCGCTAAGCGTCGTGGCGCTTCCACCGCACGCCAGATCGCTGGCGCGCACCGCGGCCGCGCGGGGCTGGATCCAATGCGGGCGCTACTGCTTATGTGGTAGTGACTTCTTGATGCGGACGATCTGAGGAGGAGGAGGAGGCGCGGCGGGGATGGCGGTTGCGGCCGGGGCGGCGACGAGTGGCGGCCCGGTGAGTCCGCCAAGGTCTCCAAGGTTCGAGATCTCGCCCCCTTCCTCTCGTTCCTCAGCTCTGTTGCATTTCATCGGTGATTCTGAAGCGCTCGTGTGCTTGTGCGCAGGCGCAGTTGAAGGAGAGGCTGGCCAAGGTGTACGAGGTCAAGGCGCAGTTGAAGGAGAGGCCGCCGCCGGTCTTTGGCTCCTCGTCGCGGCTAGCTCCGGCCACATTGGACGGCGGGTAGGAGCCCATCTTCCGCCGCTTCTCCATCCTCTGACGCGACTCCTAGGGCGCGGCTCCTCCCTCGTAGCAGCTCCTGGTCGTTCCGGCCAGGGCACCACTCCGGCGAACGGCGCCCCACTCCGGCCGACGAACCAATCAGGTGAAGGACCCTCGTTCGTGCCCCCTCCCCTCCTCCCTGTCGTTGGCCATGAGTTCCTCTGCCAAGATGAGCAGCCCCTTTTGATTTTTTTGCCAACATTCATCCAGATGTGCTATGAACTTCTGCGAGACAATTGAAGATAACCCCCCTTGTTGGCAAATCCTTGATCATATACCCCCCGCCGCTGTGCTTACTTGTCATGTGCTGCTAGACATACATAAATACATGACCAAAACGATATTTAGTTGTCTGTTATGGTTGGCAAAGTCTGTCCAGTTTGCAAAGTCTCGTGTACATTCATGTTTTCATGCACAGTAGTAAGTTCTCACTAAGTATTGTATTTGCCTCTGGATGCTAGCATTGTATTTCCATAGAGGAAAAAATGATGGTTCTGTGTTAGATCTTTCATACTGGATCAATACTGGCTCACCAGAATATATACACTACACACTCATTCTGGAAGTTCCTTTCAAGTGACAAACGAGTGCAATTTTTTTACAGTGCACCATGGTTTCTTGTTTCTGTTGTGAAAGTAATGTCAATGGTGTTGCATAGTTCTGAACAAAAATGCAAATGGCTTGTGAATGTCAATGAACTTACAATATCAGTCTCTTAGAGTTGTTTTTGCAACCTAATACTGTTGTAAAAAATCCTTTCCTTGAGCTGCGGTTGATGTGGTGGTCTGCTGTTGTGGATGATGCATCCAGGGGCTGCTGGAGAACACTAAGAAGGACAGGGTCCGGAGGCTGATAGGCTGACGACTGCCAGTGAGAGCGAACCGCGACCGCCACCTCCAAGCAAGGCAGCAAAACCTAGGAGGCACATAGTGTCCAGGCCTCCCAATGGATTGGGAAAGAAGGGCAGCCCATCCAGCTACTTGCCAACCACTACAAAGTCTCTGTCAAGCCTTCAGAGGATTTTTTCAACCACTACTATGTAATAAGCATACTTGCTTTCTTTCCTAGCTCGCGGATTATATATCCTACACATCCTCCTTCATTTGTTGTGATAACTAGTTCTCACCCACTCACTTGCTCATCGTTGTAAGTTACTGTAGTAGGTAGGTTGCTCTGATCCTCACAAGTTAATGCTTAGTTTGTCTGGGTGTGTGTCTACATACGCAGGGGATGTGTTCGCCGATGACCAGAATGAGCTAATTGTGGCGTCTGCTGATTATTTGAGGATCTTTTATATATGTCCCTAGATGTCCTTATGAAATACCTGATATGATAACATGACCTGAATTAGGACTATTACCTGCTCATCGGCTACACCTGTGCATTTCTGTTTTGAATGTCCTGTATTTGTTGTTGCATGATAGATACATATATGTGACATAAATTTGTCGTTGGATATTGCTGGAAACTAGCTATGTGACATCAATTTCTTGGTTGTCTAGTTTGTTATGTCACATCAATTATATGCGTTTTCTATTATCAGCTGTGTTCTGCTCATTAGACTGATGTTTGCCAACTATCATGGAATGCTGGTACATGACTAGGATGTAGTCCTGCATTGCTCTCCTTGGATGTGTCTCAGAGTTGTTTCTGTTCTTTCAGGAGCTTGGTATCACCGCACTGCACATTAAGCTCCGTGCCACTGGAGGCAACAAGACCAAGACACCTGGTCCTGGAGCTCAGTCTGCTCTCAGGGCTCTTGCTCGTTCTGGGATGAAAATTGGGCGTATTGGTACGCCATGCTTCTTCTGATATAGTGTTTGTGGAAGCACATATGTCCATGTTATTGTCTCTACATATGGCTAACCATAATGTTTGTTCTGGTGCTGCAGAGGACATGACTCCAGTTCCCACTGACAGCACCCGCCGGAAGGGAGGAAGGAGAGGAAGGAGGCTGTAGGCTATCTTTCAACTCTACTCGTGGCAATCAAGAAACTTACTGCTCTGTGGTAGTCCCGCTGTTTCTATGATTGTCATGAGGAGCTTTAAGTTTGCTCTACTGAGGATCATTTGTTGTTAGTCGTACTACGAATGTTGCATGAATCCTATTTTTGGTTCAAAAACTTGTGGTATTTATGCGAAAAACTAGCTTTTCAGTCTTATGGAAACCTTGAAATGGAGTCATATCTTTTGTCACATTGGTTGTTGCACCCCTTGTGCTTTGCAATAAGTAAATAACGGTCTTTGATATGTTGCTCTACTCCATGTTCATGTTCTTAAACTGCTGAATAAGATCCCTGGCTCCTACGTTCCAGTTCCCCTCCAATCCATCAATTTAGGTGTTAGTATGCTGTTGATGCTCCTGTTGATGCCATGCTTTTTGTCTTGTCATGTGCTGAAATTAAGTGGCAGCATCAGATGCAAATCTATTAGTGTTGTTAAACTACTGGTAGGCTAGCTACAAGTTAGAGGGAGAGCAGGGGATTGAAATCGGTCCTTCTTTTGACAGATATAATATGTATTCTGGCTTGTTATTTTCTTCTCTAGCAAATTGTAGACATGAATCTCCAGTTGACCTATTGCTTCGTACACCTATATCAGTTCTATTACATCTTTTTGAACTTGCTGCAAATTCTATGATATGTGAGGTCCTTCTATTTGCTGCAAGCATTGACACAATATGCCGTGTGCAGGGATCTCCGCATCCGAGTCCCAGCTGTCCTCCGCAGCAAGGAGCTGAGCAAAGGGAGCAAGCAGTGCCGCTGGTTCCTTCGAGGATGCGTGCTGCTGGTCGAGTCTTGTGGAGAAGCAAGTCGTATCGGGCATCATCTCACTTGTGCCGCTGCGGTAAGAGCGGAATGCCACACTCACTTGATGTGCATGTATTAACACAACGAAGCATTCTTACATGGTGATTGTTAGCAACACAACAGTTATCTCGCATAATAGTGTCATTCTCTTCACAGTTAACATATCCATAGAGTGAACTAAATGTTGTCGCATTCTGTACATGTTACTTTCTATTTTGTGTCTGATAATGATATCTATGAAAATTCTACTTTGTAAAGAATAAATAATGTGGTAAGTTTTCCTTGTAGGCAACATTGCTTTAGGACTAATTTAAGATTTTGTGAGTATGCCTAGGTTCTGCGAATATGCATCGCAAACATCTAGTGTTGTAATATAGTTGGTCTCTAAAACATCTAGTTATTGGAAGTTGTTTGAATCTGTTGCTTTATCATACATTCGGTCCATAAATCTGCATTTCTGTGAAATTTCGTTAAATATGTTATTTCCTGATGGTCTGTACACTAAACCTGGAGGTTTGAATATCTACTCCAGGAATGAAAAGGCTACTCTAATGCCTTTGTGTTCACCCTTTTACATGAGCTCCAGGCCTAGGAAATTTCAAGTTCGAAGCCGCGTGTAGCCCTACGCAGCAAAGATTTGTTCTGTTTGACTGGAATAGACTGTAATGATTATAGTACTGTAATAGTAGGCATATCTGGGTTGTAATAGACTATGCACAGAATGTAATAGACTATGTACAAGAGCTCCAGGCCTAGGAAATTCTACATTTGTTCTATTCATATTTAAAATATTGATTATTTGTGTGATTCGAAGACGTGTGAAATGGAAACTTGATTAGTGGGACCCATTTCTGAAAATAATCTAAACAATTCTCACATTTCTGACATGTGGGACCAATATAGGAGATTATTACAAGTGGGACCCATCTGACTTGTGGGACCAGCTTGAAAAATATATTGACTGTAACACTAAAAAGGCCATGGCCCAAAATAAAAAAGGCCAAATTGTTGGGCCAGGCCCATGTAGCTAGAGAAAATTAACAGAAAAATATATATTAAAAAGGCTGAATTAATGGGCTCGGCCCATCTAAAGCACCGAAATGGACCGGCTGATTCTAAGTAACGACCTTTTCAATTGGTCGCAATTTTGCCACATCAGATTGCCACGTCGGATCCGACGTGGCCTGGGCAAACAGCCAGTGACCAAAACAAAAGGTCATTAATTTCAGTTTACGACCGCCAGCTTTTGATGTTCTGTTTTTGGTCACAAAAAGGTCACAAATGAAAAACTATGACCTTTCAGCGACCAATAGTGAGGGTCACAAGTTGACATATTTCTTGTAGTGGGTCTTGCCTTGTTGTGCTCGCACTGGTAGCACAAACTAGAGGTTTTTCTTTATTCATAACTCTCCTCAATTTTTTTGGCTTTGAAGTGAATCATGGTTGTGGACATTATGTATGAATGTGGAGATATCTGTGAACATGAGTTTGATGTGGAAGTTGAACTTGGAATGTCGGGCTTGCGCGTGAACTATACCATGTCCAATGCTTCATCTGTTATTGTTTGGATAGTAATTGTTGTTATTACATGACCCAAAAAAATATTTTGTGCCACATCAGTAGATGCACAGACATCACAATAGGCATGTTGACTGGATAAACATTTGAACCTAGCTACTATGAAGGAAATTTTGTATTGACAACAGTTTTAGATAGCACGAGACGCCTAGCCTGCTCTGCCTCTGCTAGCTTATTTCTGGCTTCTTCCATCTCTTCTTTGGCATGGGTGAAGAGAGCATCTGATTGCTCTTTTCGCTTCTTCAGGAACTCAGCTACATTCTCAAGGGCTGTTGCACACTTTCTTTCAGCCTTTACTAGAGCCACGAGTACATGAACAGCTGACGACTCCACCTGGCTTGTGTGTAATCCAGCATCATGTGGGAATTTGCACCTTGTGTCTAATCCAGCATTATTAGGGAACTGGCACCTTGTGTGTAATCCAGCCTCATTCTGGAAACATGATCTCGAGGTTGACCATACTTCCCTCCTCGCAGGAACTGCATCCTGACATGAAGTTACTTCTTTTTAGATATTTACTCAGAGCAACCCAGATCCATTTAGTAGAAGCCAGATAAACAGAACTGGGAGAAGTGAATTCAAAAGGAAAAAAATATAAAAACAGACTAAAAGGTGAGAACACCCACTTCCTACATCAAGCTAAAAACGAAAGCATTAGGACGATTAAGAATCTTCTTATGACACATCGAAGAACACGAGGCTGAAGAGAAACAGAAACTACAACATATACACATCGAAGAACACGAGGCTAAACGAAAGTAATTGAAAGGGTGTTACTTACCAAAGCTCGTTTTATAGGTTCGGTGCAGCTCCTCTTTAACTTGCCACGCTCCTTGAAGATGTCCCCAATATCCCGTGTTTGGTCTTCATTGCTCCTCTGCATGTTCGCACTCGTGGTTTTAAAATCTCAACATGGCAAGAAAAATATACTACTAGTAATACTCGCGCATCTTGTGGGCAACATTAAAGCACTCGTCTGCCAACTTAGAGCATCTCCAACAGAATCGCAACGTGCGGCGCTTTAAAAAAGCATTTACAGTGCTGAGATCGAGAAGTAGAGATAGAGAGTAGAGGATAGTTCTCAGCATAGATAGATAAAAAATAGATTATTCAACTACTCCTCGTCGTCCGACTCCTCCTCGGTGATGTCCTCCTCCGACGTCTGACTGTAGGCGTGAAGATACCGATCATCATCGGATTCCCAGGGCGACGCTGCACCAAGCCTCATGTTGAATTGAGCGTCCGCTTTTCGCCTATGCTTGTCCTCACGATAGGCGGCTCGCTCCGCCCTCCTCTTATCCCTCTCCGCTATCCTTTGCTCGTAGAACTCGCGCTCGTTGATGATGTCCTGCGGGAAGCGTTGGCGCCACAGCGCCATGGCTTCCTCGTCCATCTCGGCGATGCCGAGACGGTGCTCCCGCCTCCGGTTGCCGCGACGATCCTCGTCGGTGATAAGCCGCGGCAGAGGCGCGAGCTCCTGTGCCCGCTCCCGAGTCAGCACATTGGGGAAGTTCAATGTTCTATGAGGCCACTTGAGGCGCCACGCCGTCGCGTCGTACGCGTGGGCAGCCTCGTTGGCGGTGTCAAAATTGTCGAGGCCGAGGCACATCCCGCGGAACCGGATCTCGGCGGAGAAGCCGCCGGAGGGGCGCGCGCGGACGCCGCGGTATCCCCAAGTTTCCCGGCGACACGGCGGCATGGTGGCGCGGCGGCGGCGAGGCGAAAAAGAGCGGGGAGAGAGCGGTGGCGAGGCACAGAGCGGGGAGAGAGCGGTGGCAAGGCACAGAGCGGTGGGAGGGCGTTGGATTTTATAAAGCGCGCCGGACGCCGCGCGCCAAAACTAGAGCACGCCCGGCCGCTTTTTCCCGCGCGCGCGCAATCCTTTCCAGACGTCTCTGCTATCTCTACTCTCTTCTCTACTGTTATATTTATTTTATATTCAATATTTATCTCTACTTCTCTACTCTCTATTTTTTGTCTACTTTTTCCCTACTCTTATAAAAACAGAGTTGGTGATGATGGTGTTCCTGCCATCCTGCAATATAGGCCATTCGATTTATATCCGACGGATAGGAAGGAAACTGTGGCAATTTTGCAAAAATATACCCACACCCCTCTCCGCATTTGCAAATAAGGCATTCCCTCGTTCATCCTTTTCTCCCACAAGATAAACTACTCATACAAATGCATCTTGATGCGTGCAGCGCATGGGCATCTTGCTAGTTCTAAAAAACTATCCATCATTTGCCACACTACTGGTTGCAGATGAAATATCTACCCAAGCACAGCGCGATACAGGAGCGACACACAATTACAAGCTGATATTCTGTTGGACAATGGAGGCTATAACCAATTACTTTTACGGGAACAGTAGCACCCAGGAAATTTGAAGGGTAGGTATGAACAAAATTGGAACTGCACATGTACTGCTAAGTGATTCAATACACACATTACCAATCGAGGAGGAGAACGATGGTCGCGGCGGCCTCTGTGAGTCATGGTCGGCAACGGGAGTCAGTTCATTATCCACGACGGTGGTGCTTCTGCGCTTGGCGTCGGCTTCCGGGAAGCAGATCCGAGACCGTGGAAGACGGTGCCGGGGAAGAGGCTCCGTGTACGACGAAGACGGTGGACTGGCTCCAGTGCGGCGTACAAGGTCGTCGATGAGGCAGATGCGCTGCGGTGGACGAGTGCGCCGATGTAGAAGGGGAGGAGCACGAAGGCTGCGGTGCCGTGGAGAAGTCTATTTTGCGGTGGGGATAGAAAATGGGGAGTATTCAGGTGTACTACTCTGGGTGCCGGGGTGGGGTTGGCTGGGTAGGGTGAACCTGAAGTTACGAAACAGCCCCCTACCAACCGTCATCCGTAGGCCTGTTCCGAAGGCTATGATGGTAACGTCCCACTGCTCGAATCAGGGTCGTGGGAGATTTTCCCGCCGACCTCAAAATTTTGTGACACTGAACTCCCCGTGTGGCGTGTTGGGTGATTCGGCTAAGCAACTAGCGAGTAGTACTAGTAAACTCTGCATATTAGGTTTGACCGAAGTCAAACTTCCTAAAGTTTGACCAAGTTTATAGAAAAATATAAACCTTTACCATAACAGATATGCATGATGTGAAAGTACATTCAATAATGAATCTAATGGTATTTATTTGTTATTGTATATGTTAATTTTTTTGTTATAAACTTTCTGAGAGTTTACAAAACTTGACTTTGACCAATGCTAATACGCAGACTTAAATAAAAACGGAGGGTGTACACATTTGTTTTCTTAGTATGTAGTGAATTAATCATTTGTTGAATTGTGAAATAAATATATTAGGCTACTGACTTCGAATGTAATGGTCTATAAAATTCAATAGTTACAATCATTGTAGAATTCCAAGATGTATACGAGGTCTATAGTACTTCACGACATGCTCAAACTCGCATAATCCTAGTCAAATGACAATCAAAATGCATTTCATAGTTATTACTTTGTAGGATGCAACAAAACCAACAATAACTCTACATCAGCCATTATAAAAGCAACATTTTGAACATATCCCAATGTGTGAATGAAACGTGCAGAGAGAGCTTGCGAAGATGGAGCAGATAGGGCGGGAAAGATTGTATGTATGTGGACAAGAGAGTAGGAGACAAACCTAACAAAACAGAAAGAGGGAGATAGAGAGAGAAAGAGAGAGGAAGAAGTTAGGTCTGTGAGAAAGATGGAGACATGTAACATACGTGAGATGCGTGTGCATCCGGATTCTGTACACGTGGAAGGAGAAGAGACAATAGGTTTGATGAGAGAGCTGGAAAAACCTGGACGAGAGGGGAAGGATCTCGTGGGTTGAGGGATTGATAAATTTGTGCGGGGGAGAGAGGGATTGGTAATTTTGTGCGAGAGAGAGAGGGTGGGGGGAGGAGTCAGTCAGCCGTCGTCACATCATCCTGCTTCCAAATGGCCCCGCATTCTCTAGCGCAGTGTGGTCGCCGTCTTCGATCTCCTCGATGCCCTCTTTGAAGATTGAGGTGTTGTGCATGCTAGGGTGTGAAGAAGCACAAGCGAGAGTGGTCGCCATATAACCTTGGATGGGGATGAATTGTGTGCTCGGGGGAGGGGGTGTGTGTGATATGTGCTGTGTGTGTGTCAGATATTGAGAGAAAACAAACCTAAGGAGAGAACTGTGTGTGTATGTGACGGAAAGCTACTTGCTAAACAGGGTATTCATGAAGAGATTGTGCGTGCGAGATAGAGAGCGATGTGCGGGCCTTGAGGTGGGCAGGGGCCGGGTGAGGGTGTAAAAATGTGCACGTTGATGCATGTGTTACATACGATCGTGCGAGGGACGGACTAATCGAGAGAGATGGTTGTTGTGTTACGGATGCTCCTCTCTCTCTCACACACACACACACAAGTAAAATAGAAGATCGTTCTCTCATGTATACACAACGTATCGGCATCTGTCTATGTCTCACTCATGCATGATCATTTGCACATTCACACCTCTCTATGTCTCTATCACACGCACACCGTCTCCACATTGCCCTTCTGCCACAACACACATATGGAAACATACACACGTTCTCTCTCAGTCACACACATAGGGGTTGTTTGGTTTGAGACTAAGTTTGCCTAAGGTTGCCACACCTAAGGTTAGGCAACTTTGACCAACTTAGGTGGGTGTTTGGTTCAAGCCACACCTTAGGCAAGCCACATTAGGGTCCACATTACATACACTCGAAAAGTGTGGCAAGATTCTCTTAGGCTTGCCAACTTGTGGCTCTCATTTTGAAGAACTAACCTTAGGCAAGTGTGGCAACATTGTCTCTATGACAAGTGGGCCATAGGGGCAACAAAGTGTGGCAAAACCAAACACATGCCAACTAAACTATGGCTGCCAAATTTTGGCTTGGCAAACGGTGGCTGGGAACCAAACAGCCCCAAAATCAGTATTAAAAAAACTAGGGCGCACCTAAAACGTCCAAATCCAAATAAACACGAATGGAGCTAAATTCAAATATATGGAAATATTGTAGAGTCAAGAACTTTTCCCGGAAAAAAAGTGGAGTAATATTCGGGGATTGTTTTCACACACACAAAAAGGTTCGGTGGATGTCCTTCGAGTGCGACACGGTGACGGACCGTTCGATCGACCGCGCGGCCGCAGTTCACGCGCTTGCACAGGATTCCGTATCGTGGTTGTGGTAACTAATAAAAGTGCTGGCTAAGTCTAATGTTTACGTGTACTAGTATGGTTTTCTTTTAAGTTTGACCAACCCTATATAAAACTAAACTAAGCTCCCATATGCGCACTCATCAATATGCCGCCGCCGCCGTTGCGCATGCCGGCGCCCGCCTGCTCCGGCCAACAATTTCTCGCCCATCACCGCCGTGTCACCGCCAAGCCGAAGGCTCGCCCGCTCACGTCGTGTGCAGTCCCTCCTCGCGATGCCGCCGCGCTGCCAAGCACGCGAGCAGCTGGTGGAGTCGTGTCTATGCACGCAACATACGAAGAGGAGGACGAGCGCGTGCTCCAGCACGCCAGCGAGGAGGAACTAGCATGTTATTATCGTCTCCGCCCGCGCGGAGGAGGCACGCATGGTGGCTATCGCGGCGGAAGCCGGTCGCGTGCGCGTCGAGCCCGCAAACTGGGTGCGGACGCAGAAACTACCTTCGAGACCTTGAATGCCACGTGGATCCTGCAATCTGAAGGAGCAATTTGGGTCAGTCGACTCTTGTGAGCCGTTTGATGCAACATGGATGGCTAGAAGGGCTTCTTCAACCTCCGAAATAGATGCACGGTTCATCTTCTCAGCCCGCCACACGCCTAACCGCCTGCCGCCGCCGCCACGCCCTCCCCTGAACCGCCTGCCACCGCTATGCTCCCCCCCGCCATCCGTTTAACCCCGGGCACGATCCGTTTTTTTCGGCGAACTGCATTCCACACCCAACACTCATAAGATAGATCATGGGCACCCTGCCATCTTCTTCCTTCACTCCGTCGAACTTCTTTCACAAATCGACTGACCCAAATTATACTACTAGTACGAACGTATTAGCTACAGTAGGAACACGAAGATACGAGCAGCAGTACCAACTGTAAGAAGAACAGTAGTAAGACATACTACTAGTACTACTGTATGTACTAAAGAGTTCAAATAACGAGAAAGAACATAAGCATAGTTCTGCTGGGGCCTCAGCACAACACACCCTTGAAAATAAACTAAGCAACTAGTCCGCTTGACACTGCAGTAGAACCAGCATGAGCGACGACACTGCCACCTACTCAGAGTCCGAGTCCACGTCCTCGACTTCGTCCTCGTCCCTCATCCTCTTCGCCGATGCTTCTTTGCTTGAACCGGACACTGGGCTCTGCTTCTTCATCCAACCATTGTAGATATTTAAACAAAGGTAGGCATCCATTGCTGCGTACAGGATGTGATCTTCATCTAATGTCTTCGACTCCCATGCATGATGAAACTCGTGATGAGGTTCTTCAGTTTAGCGTACGAACGATCAATCATGGCTGCTGCCAGGGTCAGCATCGAAGGCTGAGAGGAGGACACCAGCCCTTCCTTCTGGAGGTCGAAGGGGTCGCCTACAATGAGGCCTATCTGACCCAGGATTTCCTTGTCATTCCTAAAGTCTACAGTAACGAATTTGACTCGGCCGCCCTTGAGGAACTTCTTAAATTCCTCGCACTCAACGTCGGCATGGCATATGTGGTAGAACAAGCATAAGTCATGCAAGCAAACCTGGATCACGGCGGGCTTCTTCTTCTCTGCCTCCTTTAGTTTCTTCTCGCTTCCCGGGACTGTGGTGTACTCAACATCTAGCCCAGCGACCCACTCATCATTTGAGTTTTTGAACATGCGTTTGAAGCGAGCAAGGCATTATTTCACCGTTGCGGAAGAACGGGTGTAGATGACGTCGAACTCATCACCGGTGATGGTTCTAAAGTTGTACTCACTGCCGATCATGGAGATTTGGGACGCCATGGATTTGGGAGGAGGGTTAGGATTAGTGGAACTGCCGTAATGTGAAAGGACGGGACGACTGGGAGCGAACTGTTGTAAGGTATTGTACTAGTAGAAGATGGGGACGAGTAGGGCGTGCGAACGGCGTGGGGTTGCTGGCTTGCCCGGTGGATAAACGGCTGCAAGCCCCCAAACAGTTCTCGAGAACTATGCGGGACCCACTAGATGTCATGTCTATTAGACCCATATCATAGACCTAACGGTATAGCTTCTGCCTGTTCGCACGCTATGCCGGCTTGTGTGTAACTTCAATTAATTCCATCAACCGTCGCGCCTCCCACGACCTTCGCCTCCCTCGCGCGGTCGCGCCCTTTGAGACTTCGACTGGCTATAAATGAGCAATTGTTTTTGCCTACTCCGCATGCATGATACTCCCTTTGGTCCTTTTTACTTCCGTCAACCGTTTATACTAAAAATATCAATATCTACAATACTGATTATAATGAGTATAAAGCACCTCTTGGGTGGGTGAATTTTTTTTGGGTTAGATGAGTTCAAACTAACTCTAACACATGGATCCGAATAGGGCCAAGGTTAGCTATTAGAGTACTACTACCTCCCTTCTAGTTTAAAGGGCTCGATTCAAAAATTTGACCTACTCTTAGCAAGATAGAGGCGGTAGAATAGTTTTTGTAGGTCTTCACAAAAAATGTGTTTACCAATGCATGCATGAACACTAGTTACTCTAACCCCCTCTCTTCTTTAATTCTTTGCCACATCAGCATGTTTGCTATTCCCGTGTGCATGATACCAGCTAAGATACCACCATTATGGCCAGCCTTAATCATCGCATGCAATAATTTAGTGCACCTTGAAATATGAACATGTGTGGGGCGTGTATGTTTTTAATGACTTGAGACTGTACCTAGCCTGGCATGCAAGATGAGACTTATTATGCACCGTTCCCCATACCTGCAGGTAGCCCATTCGTCTCCAAATCTTTTCCTCTCCATGTGTGGAAACAATATGCCTGCCAGAATCTCCTCCTCCCTCCGGCGGTCCCACCACTCCACCCCGTGTGGAAAAAATCTGCATGCATGACTCTCCTCCCCCCCCCCCCGCGCGCGCTCGTCCAATCCGTTGTGACCAGCAATATTTCCACCCCTTCCCTCCCCCGTAATTTACTCCAACAAATATGCCCACGTAGTTGTTACTTAACTACAGGTGCATTGGGTCACTAACATATGGGCCCAACAGGGGTCTGGCCCACATGTCAGTGACGCAACTGGACCCGCAGTTAAGTCAGTGCAGCTCAGTCCATATCTTACGTAGGTGTGCCATTGCTCGCTATAAATACTGCGCCTCCCACGACATCGCTATTCCTCCCCCTCACGTTCACATTCATCGCTATCTCCTCCCCCTCCCTGGCTCCCTCTCACGTCGACCACCATGGCATCGCCCCTCCCAAGACCTAGGCGCCCCCCGCTGCACCGCGCGGACGATCACGCGTCGCCGTTCCGTTCCTCACCGCCACTAGTTGAGGAGGACGCGTCAGCGTTCCGCTCCTCGCCGCCACTAGTCGAGGAGGACGCATCGGCATTCTTCTCCTCGCCGTGATGCGTCGAGGTGGATGCGTCGGCGTTCCCAATCTCGCCAGCACGCGCGTCGGAGGACGCGTCGGCTCCCCGCTACGAGGAGAACGCCGCGCCGCCCGCCAAGCCCCCCAGCCTTGAGGAGCTTTGGAAAGAAATGGATGTCGCCTTGTGGGAGGCTTTGCCTCCAGCAGAGCGCGCCAAAATAGAGGCGGAGAAGAAGGTCGAGGAAGAGAAGTGCACCGCGGAACAAGCTGTCTGGGAGGCCTATGTCACGTCCGAGAGAGTCAGGCAATTGGCTCTTTGGCAGAAGGCTCGTGCGAGGGCCGTGAGCGTGGCGGAGGACGCCCGTGCCGACGCCCTGAGTGCAGTCGGGCCCAAGTTCCTCATCTACGCTTGGCGGTACGTGGACCGGGTGCACGCTTCCAGCGAGGAGGAGTACCTGTTGGCGCCGGATCACCACACCGGTGAGGTCGTGCTCGCCCGCCGGCAAGCCGCCAATCAGCACCTCACGAGTTGCGAGGCTGAGGAAGAGGCGTTGTGTCGGTGCGCTGGGAAACGGCCGCGCACCAGGGCACTCGTGGCGTGCCGCAAGCGCTCCTGCGAGCACCGTGGCTTTTAGGAGGAGTATAATTTTTGTTTCATAAGGCGATCTCATTAGTTTTGGGATGCAAATGATAAATCCCGAACGTTCAGGACTTATTAGCGTCCTTAATTAAGTATGTAAAAGGGAAAGTTTGGAAACCTTGTGTATTCGTACACATTTTGCAAGTACGTGCATACAACACAAACTTTACTATATACTATCGCACTACACGTCTCTCTCTATATATGCTTGCAGACTGTGCTACTCCCTCCGTCCAGGTCAATAAGTCATCTTTGGTTGTGCACCGTGACCAAGAAGGAGGGAAGACTTATACACCTAGACGGAGGGAGTGCTTCTATTACTTATGTACGTGCAAATGCACATTTTAACATTACGATGCGGTTTTCGTAAAAGTAGAAAAACAACACTAGTCAAGCTTGTGAAACAATTCAATGCAAAACAAATGAAAAAATTCTCGTTTGATTGTTTACTTTTAGCTTCCTTCTCTATGGTTATTTCTCTGTCGTACTTTGTACGGAGTATCTCACTGGTTGGAAAGGCATGCAAATTCCCAAACCGCTTCCTACACCCTGTATCGAATTGTTTGCCTAACAAGTTGTGCCGTGCAATTGGAATTCCAACTTGAGTACTACTACTAGTAGGAGTACTAGGGGCTAGTTCTTTTAGGCTTCTAGATTAGTAATCCCATAACTACTACCTCTGTCCTGGTTTATTGGTCCCCATTGTAATCTGTGTCAAATTTTGATCATAAATTTAACTAATGAAATGTTAGTGCATGTCACATGCACTAACATTTTATCAGTTAAATCTTTGGTCAAAATTTAGCACAAATTACAATGGTGAGGAATAAACCAGGACGGAGGTACTACTAGTAGTAGTTTAGAAGCCCAAATAAATGAGTGAGGCGCCTTAATGTTACTCCCCACTGTGACTCGTCTTATGGGAAAAGCTGGGGAAGCCGCCAAAAGAACTGGCCCTAGGAGTAGTAGCTAGGGATCGAGTGTGCGAGATGAACCGGAGAAACTAAATGCAGAGTGATGAATTGCAAAAAAGACAGAGGGATGTGATGGTTGCTTGTCCGTTTATTTTACCAGGCCACTTATTACTGGGAGTGGTTGGGTTTTGTGATATGACGGCTTTACTGCCGCACCACGAGCGGGGTGAGACTCCCGTGCAGCGCTGCCCTCTACACTAGTACTACTAAATTGGTCGTGGATTCTCCCCCATTGAATTTGACTAAAGATTTAACTGACAAAATGTTAGTGCATGTCAACAAAAACAATATCGTTGGATTCGTATTTGAACATAGTTTTCAATGATATAATTTTAGGTGACATGCATCATCATTTATCGTACTATATATAATGTTAGTTCAATTTTTGGTCGTACTAATCTATAGTAAGGTTCCCGTGCGTTGCACGGAAGAGTGAAATGCATTGATCGGGGAGTTGTTTATTTTGACAAAGGATGTGGGGGTCATCTCATGTGTAACCGGTATCGATAGGTTTGTTCGGATATTATTTCATCTCTAGAGCTCACAAACATCCGGGTGAAATAGATAAAAAAAGTATCTTTTGTAAACAAAAGCGTTCAACTGTTCAACCTACATCCAAAACTTGTGAAGAAATAACTCTTATTGTGCTTTGCAGGAAATGATCTTCAAGAATTAGTTTTTGAGTATCCATTGTTATACATGTTGGCTACAGATGACATGGCACTTTCTTATAGTCAACAGTTGGCTATACTATTTAAGTATTAACCATGCCCTTATACACCTAGACGGAGGGATTAAATCAGGATGACTTGGAAGGGGGCAGAGGATATGTAAGAAATGGTTCATCATAAGTCTTTCACCAGTACTATAGTAAAAATTCATACATGGAAGATTCTAGACTAAACCATAAATGGATATACTTCTATTCATGCGCGATACTCCAATAGAGCAAGATCATGCATGGAAGTCTCCACATGCTTAGACAGCGGATTACATTGAGCGAAGACTAATGATCAACATTTAACTTGATAATGCTGATGTCCAGGTGAACCTCCTTGGAGTCCCCGTGCACATTGTTTGGGGTCAAATAATACCATGCGTCTTCCATGTCCACATCGGCGGGAAAGTCCCAGCTCGGCAGAGTCCAAGTCAGCTTGGCGTAGCCAGTGTCGCCGCCCACGTACCTCCGAGGGGTAGTAATAGTGAGAACGCACCCGTACATCAGCCTCGTGTCAGTGTCAGCGTCAGCGGCGTCGCCCCTGACGCACACTACAGAGATGTGGCGGCGTCCTGCGCGGGCCTTGCTAGTGGCCACGATCAAGAGGAAGACGCTGCCGTCCTCCTCCGAGACTAGCAGGCGGCGTTGATCCTCCAGCGACTCCGTCACGGTGAATGGGTAGCACGTCTCGTACTTGATGTTCTTAGCCAAGGGCCAGTAGTGATTGCCGCACGCCTGCGTCAGGTGATGCACGATGTCCGCCGGCGAGCCCCAAAATGGCACCAGGCACTCATAGCAGTAGACGAAGGGCTCCTTGGAGGCATCGACCAGGCTGTCCATGAAATGGGAGTGGCTATAGGGGACGTTCCGCCAGTTGAATATATGAGCAAGTTACTACGAGACTTAGTTCGAATAAGCACAAAATAAATCATGACGGCTATAACAGAGATTAAACTAATCATGCGGACTAGCATAGTAGATGAACAGATCGAATCTAGGACACAGACTAGAAACATGAATTCTACCACGATTTCGAACAGGAAGGACAGAAACACATACGGTGCAACGGGAGTAGCACCATTGGCGTTGAGGTTGTCGCCCATGTCGTTGAGGAAGAGGTTGCCGAGGTCGGGGAAGAAGTCATCGTCGGTGAAGTCGTCGCTGCTAGTAGTCACGAGAGTGCGCTCCCCAAATTTCAATAGCGCCCGCCGAATGGAGCGCAGGAGGGAGTGGCTGTAGGGGACGTTGCGGCCGCCGAATGGAGCGCAGGAGTAGCCCACGAAGCAGTAGATGGTGCTCCTCCCTAGTCTCTATTCTTATCTCTATCTCTACTACTCTTCTTTATGTTTTATAATATACTAGTTGTAGTTGTCAAATCTAATAGTACTGTGACATCCACTGCACGCCTGGCTGAACACGCCTCCTCGCCTCCATCAAACCCCTCCGTTAAACCCGCAAGCAAACCGAGAAACCTACTCCGACCCGCGGGAGGAAATTTGCCGGTTGCTGTTGGAGAATAATAGAGTCACGTCCAATCCGTTTGAGTTAATTGCGTGTATGATTCTCCCTCTATAAAAAGTTAATTACATCCTTAATCTTGTATTCTAAGTACTCTGTGGGTTCCACTGTCAGTACAGTGTACATGACTTGCAGGCTGGCTACAGATTCGTACAGAAAGTTGAAAAGAAACAAATCCATGACTTGTAGGATTGGAGTTAGCACCGATGGCGGTTCGTAGTCGTTCCACGCTCGGGCATTGAAGTTTGTAACTATTTTAGATTAGAACATACTACTCCTCCGGTGCTAGTAGTGTAGCAGAGTCCTACTCCACTACTACTCTACTCAGGGCCTATTTGGTTCCAATAAGTCACCTGACCACACCTTGTTTTTTATGTAAAGATGGTGGGACCCGTGCAAAAGGGGGTGACTTATAAGTTTTAAGTTGGGCTGGAGCAACTTATGACTTATAAGTTGGGGTGACTTATAAGTTTTAAGTTGGGCTGGAGCAACTTATGACTTATAAGTTGGGGTGACTTATAAGTTGGGTCTGTTTGGCAAAATAAGTCACTTTTTTCACTTTTCGACTTATAAGTTGGTGACTTATTTGGAACCAAACAGGCCCTCAAGCAAGTTAGGGCATAGTAGCAGGTACTATAGGGAGTACCCGTACTGTGATCACTCAAGCAAGCTGTCTGACTTCGATATGACCCTATGCTGCTGGTATGTGTCTCGTAAGTCAAGCGGCGTGCTGTAGTCATTATCACCTGTCCACTTCCCGCAGCACATATTCGCTTCTCCATCTTTATCCGCTCTTCCATCCCCGCTAAGGCGCCTCCCCCCTCATCCAATCTTCCATCCCCGCTAAGGCGCCTCCCCCCTCGTCCGAAACCCAAGCACTAACAATGGCAGAACCGAGCAGCGTCCGCCGCAAGAGTGGCTGTAATGCACTCCGCACAGAGGTAATCAAGCTCATTGTTTTGCGTGTGGACAATCTCAGTACCATGCCGCTCGCCGCGTGCTCGTCGGGGCTGTACCGTTTACTCAAAGCTCTCAGGCCGGAGCTTTTTAAGCCAGCTCCTTGCTTGCTGATGCCGCCTGATCTTCAGAAACGGTGTGTCACACAGCATAACGATTGTAGGGTGGCGAGCATCAACCCCCTTGACTGTGATCTGATCCCCGTCACCCTCAACTACAATAACGGTATGTACTGGGTCGGCATGAACACGTCTTGGATGGTGCTCGTCGACGGTCGCGGCAGCTGGATGCTCGTGGAGGTCTACACCCGGCGATTGATCCCCCTTCCTTCGATTAACACTGCACTGCTTTGGCACCGCGGCCCAGAATACTCGGAATCTTACAGTAGCCAACATGATACCAAGTTTGATTTGCTCAAGGTTGTAATCTGCCAAGTGCCCACAAGATCTGCGAATTATAAAGACTTCAGGCTAATTGCGTTCTTCAACCGCGGTCTCGCCTATCTGACAGGTCACTGCGGTAAGTGGATAAATCTGCACGTCCATCGCAGGATCATACATCCTCCATGGTTCTCTGATGCCATTGAACACAAGGGCTTCATTTACGCTGTCGACTCCTTCTATGGCTGGACGTATTGCTTGCCTACTCCAGTCATCGCTACAAACAGCTGTTACAACAGTATGTTACTTTCCTATGATATCATGATGGCTTGCTTATATTACTGTCAACATTTACTGAAAAATATTCATGCTCATTAGATGCTGTTCTTAAGATTGACTACATCAAGAGCCCTTTTTATTTGACTCCAACTTTTTTTGAGGGTTATTTGACTCCAACTTCATATGATGTTGTAGGCCGCCTGGTGTCCCTACCCTTCCTAATCCGAGAACCTTTCAAAGAAAAGCGGCATGGCAGTTGCAGGTGGTTCCTGGCTCGATCAGACGACGGCGAACGATTGATGATCGTTCGCACGTATCGGACGTGTTGTTTCGCGGAATACAATCACAGTCACTGCAAGGTCTTTGAGCAGGATCCCAACTTCTCTGGGCCTTCAGGAATTTTTGACTGGAGGTTGGTAAGTAGCCTTGGTACACGCTCTCTGTTTGTCGGACTGAATTATCCGATTAACCGGGAGATAACCAACGGCAAGGATCATGATGGCAGCGCGGTTTCGTTCATCAGGCAAAACTGTGTGTACACAGCGTACCATGCGTCTCTGCATGCACCATACCCTGATATGTGCCGCCACGCTCTGCAGCCCAAAGTAGGAGAGAGGGTCGCAAGTATCAGACTTCGACCTGCTGGCTGGAGTTTCCCCCATCAGGCACCCATCTGGTTCAAGCCGTCAGCCAATCTCCACAACTTAATAAATAGTAACGTCTAACTGAGCCAGTTAGTTAGATGCGTACACTTGGTGTAGTAGGATCTTTATTTAGTTTGATGCATACACTTGTTCTTTTTTGATAGCCCTTTTGTAATGATGGCTGATGTTTGGTTTGGAAGAGAGAGCTACGTCTTCACTCTTCTGGCCTGCTTATTGCTTCTGTTGCACCCCCAGCCCTGGTTGTTGCTGCTGCTGTTTTCAATGTATAATCAGTAGTATATTTCGTCTGTTGGTTGAATAAATGTGTTGTTAGAATG
This sequence comes from Aegilops tauschii subsp. strangulata, assembly GCF_002575655.3. Taxonomy (NCBI): domain Eukaryota; kingdom Viridiplantae; phylum Streptophyta; class Magnoliopsida; order Poales; family Poaceae; genus Aegilops; species Aegilops tauschii. The sequence continues at coordinate 434,310,189 of NC_053035.3, forward strand.
ACAAACACAATGTTTTGGAAGTCGTTGCAGGGTTCGATCCTTTAGTGACCCGTACCATACGTAGCGCATACTATTTTTCGTACGGAACACATTTTCCACTTGTTGATAACATGCAGCCCATTGATGAAGGCCCAATAGAGAAGCCCATAATTAACTGGAAGGGAGGCTCTCACATGAATCCGGCCCAGGTACATGCTCATGGTCCCCTAAACATAAATAAGTAAATAAATAAATAAAGCTAAATGCTCATGCACCAGTTCTTTAAATTCATGATTTAACATGAGGATATTATTTCCTATGATAGTGTCGTTACATTCAGCCGATATTATTCTTCGGCAAAGATAGCGACCAGTCTTCTTTCTCCCAGCATTTTCTTCCTGCAACCAGCGGACCCATGCAAATCATAGTCAACATCGTAAATAGATCCGGTCCATTTTCATTTTTAAATAAGAATGTCCAACCCAGCCCAGCACATTGGCGACAGCACTTTATCCTTCGCCTTGGTGCGCTCGCTGCGGCGCCGCCGTCCGGCCCTGTCAACATAGTTTTTTTTGAAACGGTCCCTGTCAACATAGTGAATCGGGAGAGGACTGTAGTTGTGAGTATGACAGTACGGACCCACCAGGTCCACTCCTGAACACAAGCAAGCGCCTCTTTTACTACTCAGATTGACCCCTCGTTTTTTACTCTAATCCACCCTGCTGATATCTGGGACCCACATCATTTTCAACGTATAGTCAATTAACGACAGAATTGCACAACTTTTTTTAGTAGTAATTCGGAGGAGCAGGCTATAAACTGGGTTGTGCGGTCTCTGTGGCCCGTCTAACAACATGACCAGTCCAGCAGTTTTTTCTTTGGGAAAATAGGTAGCCCAGTATTTCTTTTTGAAGAATACCCAAGCTAGGCCTATTTGTTTTCTCCAACTTACTGGGCTGCAAATCTTTCAAGACAAGGAGGGATGCATTCCGGCCTGGCCAAAGAATATGGTCAGTGTCTGTTAAAAGTAATATCAAAAGGGGTTGAAAATTCCAAAAAAATTATAGTGAATGGGATATTAGTTTCTTTTTTTGTTTTTGTTCTTCACTGATATCTTATACGCATTTCATTGGATTTAACATGACATAGTACTAATTTATTTTTAAATTTGTTTTAGTATGGCTACTAATTTTTGGATTAAGAATATTTTGTTCCACAGCAAAAATTTGCGAATTTTCAAAATTTCCCACATATTTAGTTAATTTTTTAACCCTGGTACTTACCAAAAAATGGGCAGCAATTCTAAAAATGGAAAACGGGCTGCAATAAATTCCATATGAATTTGAAAATTAGTAAAAATTATAAAAATAATAGCAAATGGGTTGTACACGCCACAGATTTCGAGGCTGACTTGTTTACGCAAGGCTTTGTCAGTCAACACACGATTCTAGCTGCAGTGACTGTTGGATGTCCATCCAACGGCCGATGTGCTTCTTCAATCTCTGATCTTCCTACTCCAGCCGCCTAAACTAGCGCCGGCGGGACTGCCTGCTCCCTCCTCTTGTGGCTCGCTGTGATGTCGCGCAGGCTTCCTCGGCTCACCCTACTCCCTCCGCTGGCCTGGCCGCACGCAATCAACTGCCTCCTTATTACGCGAAAAAATGATTCCTCCCACTGACATCTGGGGCGCACCGGTTGGGAGGCTGACCTGTGGGGCTACTAAGTTGACGCGTACGCAGGGCTTGTCAACTTAGTCAACAAACCATTCTAGTAGCCGTAACCGTTGGATTTGAATCGAACGGTCCTGCTGCTTCTTCAATCGCTGGTCTTCTTGCACCAGCCGCCCAAACTAGTGCCGGCGAGACCGCCTGCTCCTGTCTCCAGTGGCCGGCTGTGCTGCCGTTGAGGCCTCATCGCCCCCTACTACTCCCACCGCTAGCCAGGCCCTGCGGCGACGGCAGCCTCACACCGCAGCCGAACGAGTGAACCCTCGTACTCCTCTCTGCATGGGCATCCACTGACGCGTCTTCCCCGGCTCAGCGTCGTCCCCTTCCTAGGCCTCGTCGTTGTCCACCGCCTTGGTGATCTCGGCACGGCATGGTCAATGTGGTCAACGACCGACTTCCATCGGAAGAGTATTGTATGTGGAGAGGCTGACAGCTAGGTCCATGGCCACAGCCAAGTTTTTTATGATTTGCCAAGTAAGTTGCTTTGTCAGGCCTGTTGGGCTGCAAATCTTTCAAGACGAGGAGAGCTTTCATTCGGCTCGCCGAGAAAATGGCCTATCAGTAATGAGAAATGAGCTGTACATTTTTATAACACATCAAACCGGCAATTAGTATCAAATCTTTTTTTCATTTCGAGATTTTAAATTACATTAATTTTTATGCGTGGACAATTTGTTGGATTTTATATTGATATACATTTATTTTTAAAATCAGTTTGAATGTGACTCAAAATTTCGGGATTAAAAACAGTTCGGACCGCACCGAAATATGCAAAATTTCGTATAATTTTTTAACCGTGGCCACAATATGGGCTGTAATGCTAACAAAAAGAATATGGGCTCCAAAAAAAACCTTAAGAATTAGCAAATGGGCTGTAAATTATTAGAAATAATGGCAGATGGGCTGTATGCTGTTTTCCACTGACTGCTGGGACCCACTAGCTATATCTTCGCAGGCAAGGAAGTGTGTGACAGTCGGGACCCACCTGGTCGAAGCGTACGTAGCGTTGTCATTCTGGTCACGAACATGTACATACATACTGGTCGATGTAGAGGCGCGCACGTGTCATAGTAGAGGCGCGCACGTAGCATGTACACATACGTACAGCGGCCAGGGTACAAGAAAGTAAATACGGCCACGTAGGTACATACGGACGGGGTCTCGAACGCCTACTCGCGTGTACGTACGGCCAGGGCTCGTGTACATGGCTGGGTCGGAACGGAGAAACAGCGTCGTCGTCATGTTCATGGGGAGGTAACGGAATGCGTCGTGTTCATCGGGAGGCAACGGAACGCGTGGAAGCCAACCGGCTTGGACGGAACAGCCGATGGAAACGAGGCCTGGCGTACCGCAGAACGGAGGAAACAGCCTTCTGTTCGACCGGCCACGTTCGAAACGGAATCCTGTTCATCGGGAGGGGTCTGGCGTATTGCAAAACGGAGGAACGGACCTCCTACGGTCAAAACGGGGGTCCTGTTGATCGGGAGGGGAGTGGCGTACCGCAAAATGGAGGAAACAAACTTGTGTTGGAGCGCTACGGTCGAAACGGGGGTCCTGTTCATCGGGAGGGGTGTGGCGTACCGCAAAACGGGACTCCACGGGATACTGTTCATCTCCACTATCGACCCCCTCCAGCCTCCACGGGCTACTGTTCATCCACCGTCTACCTCCTCTAGCCTCCACCTGTGACTGTTCATCCACGGGCTTCTGTTCATCCAGCCTCCACCGCGCGCTACTCCACCGGCTACTGTTCAACCAGCCCTCTCCACGGGCTCCTGTTCATCCAACCCTCCATCGTCTACTGTTCATCCAGCCCTCCACGGGGTGGTCCTGTTCATCCTGCCCTCCACGGGGTCCTGTTCATCCAGCCCCAACCGGCTCGAACGATCAGGGTCCTGTTCATTGATACGTCTCCAACGTATCTATAATTTTTGATTGTTCCATGCTATATTATATTCTATTTTGGACATTATTGGGCTTTATTATACACTTTTATATTATTTTTGGGACTAACCTATTAACCGGAGGTCCAGCCCAGAATTGCTGTTTTTTGCCTATTTCAGAGTTTCGCAGAAAAAGAATATCAAACGGAGTCCAAACGGAATGAAACCTTCGGGAACGTGATTTTCAGAACGAACGTGATCCAGAGGACTTAGACCCTACGTCAAGACATCAACCAGGAGGGCACGAGGTAGGGGGCGCGCCTACCCCCCAGGGCGTGCCCTCCACCCTCGTGGGCCCCATGTTGCTCCACCGACGTACTTCTTCCTCCTATATATACCTACGTACCCCCAAACTACCAGAAACAGAGCCAAAAACCTAATTCCACCGCCGCAACGTTCTGTACCCGTGAGATCCCTTCTTGGGGCCTAGTCCGGAGCTCCGCCGGAGGGGGCATCGATCATGGAGGTCTTGTACATCAACACCATAGCCTCTCCGATGATGTGTGAGTAGTTTACCTCAGACCTTCGGGTCCATAGTTATTAGCTAGATGGCTTCTTCTCTCTTTTTGGATCTCAATACAATGTTCTCCCCTCTCTTGTGGAGATCTATACGATGTAATCTTCTTTTGCGGTGTGTTTTTTGAGAACGATGAATTGTGGGTTTATGATCAAGTTTATCTATGAACAATATTTGAATCTTCTCTGAATTCTTTTATGTATGATTGGTTATCTTTGCAAGTCTCTTCGAATTATCAGTTTGGTTTGGCCTACTAGATTGATCTTTCTTGCAATGGGAGAAGTGCTTAGCTTTGGGTTCAATCTTGCGGTGTCCTTTCCCAGTGATAGTAGGGGCAGCAAGGCACGTATTGTATTGTTGCCATCGAGGATAACAAGATGGGGTTTATATCATATTGCATGAGTTTATCCCTCTACATCATGTCATCTTGCTTAAAGCGTTACTCTGTTCTTATGAACTTAATACTCTAGATGTCTGCTGGATAGCGGTCGATGTGTGGAGTAATAGTAGTAGATGCAGGCAGGAGTCGGTCTACTTGTCTTGGACGTGATGCCTATATACATGAGCATACCTAGATATTCTCATAACTATGCTCAATTCTGTCAATTGCTCAACGGTAATTTGTTCACCCACTGTAATACTTATGCTCTTGAGAGAAGCCACTAGTGAAACCTATGGCCCCCGGGTCTATTTTCCATCATATTTAATCTCCTGACAACAAGCTATTTCTGACGCCGTTTTTATTTTGTTTACTTTACTTTGCATCTTTATCATAAAAATACCAAAAATATTATCTCATCATATCTATCATATCTCACTCTCGTAAGTGACCGTGTAGGGATTGACAACCCCTTATCGCATTGGTTGAGAGGATTTATTTGTTTGTGTAGGTGCGAGGGACTCGTGCGTGGCCTCCTACTGGATTGATACCTTGGTTCTCAAAAACTAAGGGAAATACTTACGCTACTTTGCTGCATCACCCTTTCCTCTTCAAGGGAAAACCAACGCAGTGCTCAAGAGGTAGCAAGAAGGATTTCTGGCACCGTTGCCGGGGAGGCTTATGCAAGGTCAAGTCAAGATTTGATTTCCCGTCAACGAGCCATTTCTGGCGCCGTTGCCGGGGAGTCTACGCAAAAGTCAACATACCAAGTACACAAACCCTTATCTCCCGCATTACATTGTTTGCCATTTGCCTCTCGTTTTCCTCTCCCCCACTTCACCCTTGCCGTTTTATTCGCGCTCTCTTTTCCGTTCGCCTTTTTTTCGCTTGCTTCTTGTTTGCTCGTGTGTTGGATTGCTTGCTTGTCACGATGGCTCAAGATAATACTAAGTTGTGTGACTTTACCAATACCAACAACAATGATTTCCTTAGCACTCCGATTGCTCCTCTTACTGATACTGAATCTTGTGAAATCAATGCTGCTTTGTTGAATCTTGTCATGAAAGATCAATTCGCCGGCCTTCCTAGTGAAGATGCCGCTACCCATCTAAATAGCTTCGTTGATTTGTGTGATATGCAAAAGAAGAAACATGTGGATAATGATATTGTTAAACTGAAGCTATTTCCCTTTTCGCTTAGAGATCGTGCTAAAGCTTGCTTTTCATCTTTGCCTAAAAATAGTATTGATTCTTGGAATAAGTGCAAAGATGCTTTTATCTCTAAATATTTTCCTCCCGCTAAGATCATCTCTCTTAGAAATGATATTATGAATTTTAAGCAACTTGATCATGAACATGTTGCACAAGGTTGGGAGAGGATGAAATTAATGATACATAATTGCCCTACACATGGTTTGAATTTATTGATGATTATACAAACTTTTTATGCCGGATTGAATTTTGCTTGTAGAAATCTTTTAGACTCGGCCGCGGGAGGCACTTTTATGGAAATCACTTTAGGAGAAGCTACTAAAATCCTAGATAATATTATGGTTAATTATTCTCAATGGCACACTGAAAGATCTACTAGTAAAAAGGTGCATGCGTTAGAAGAAATTAAAATTTTGAGTGGAAAGATGGATGAACTCATGAAATTATTTGCTACTAAGAGTGTTTCTTCTGATCCTAATGATATGCCTTTGTCTACTTTGATTGAGAAAAATAATGAATCTATGGATGTGAATTTTGTTGGTAGGAATAATTTTGGTAACAACGCGTGTAGAGGAAACTTTAATCCTAGGCCGTATCCTAGTAATTCCTCGAATAATTATCGTAATTCCTACAACAATTCTTATGGAAATTTTAATAAGATGTCCTCTGAATTTGAGACTAGTGTTAAAGAATTTATAAATTTGCAAAAGAATTTCAATGCTTTGCTTGAAGAAAAGTTGCCTAAGATTGATGAATTGGCTAGGAACGTTCATAGAATTTCTCTTGATGTTGATTCTTTGAAACTTAGATCTATTCCACCTAAGCATGATATCAATGAGTCTGTCAAAGCCATGAGAATTTCCATTGATGAGTGCAAAGAAACAATCGCTAGGATGCATGCTAAGAAAGATTGTTTTGTGAAAGCGTGTTCTTCTAGTTTCTATGAAAATAAAGATGAAGATCTAAAAGTTATTGATGTGTCCCCTATTAAATCTTTGTTTTGCAATATGAATCTTGATAATGATGGGACTGAATATGATCCACCTTTGCCTAGAAGGCGTTCCAAAACTTCTGAGTTTTTAAATCTTGATGCTAAAATTGATAAAAGTGAGATTGAAGAAGTTAAAACTCTAGATATTAATGAACCCACTATTTTGGATTTCAAGGAATTTAATTATGATAATTTCTCTTTGATAGATTGTATTTCCTTGTTGCAATCCATGCTAAATTCTCCTCATGCTTATAGTCAAAATAAAGCTTTTACTAAACATATCGTTGATGCTTTGATGCAATCTTATGAAGAAAAACTTGAGTTGGAAGTTTCTATCATTAGAAAACTCTATGATGAGTGGGAACCTACTATTAAAATTAAAATTAAAGATCATGAATGCTATGCTTTGTGTGATTTGGGTGCTAGTGTTTCCACGATTCCAAAGACTTTGTGTGATTTGCTAGGTTTCCGTGATTTTGATGATTGCTCTTTAAACTTGCACCTTGCGGATTCCACCATTAAGAAACCTATGGGTAGAATTAATGATGTTCTTATTGTTGAAAATAGGAACTATGTGCCCGTAGATTTTATTGTTCTTGATATCGATTGCAATCCTTCATGTCCTATTATTCTTGGTAGACCTTTCCTTAGAACGATTGGTGCAATTATTGATATGAAGGAAGGGAATATTAGATTCCAATTTCCGTTAAAGAAAGGCATGGAACACTTCCCTAGAAAGTAAATAAAATTACCTTATGAATCTATTATGAGAGCCACTTATGGATTGCCTACCAAAGATGGCAATACCTAGATCTATCCTTGCTTTTATGCCTAGCTAGGGGGCGTTAAACGATAGCGCTTGTTGGGAGGCAACCCAATTTTATTTTTAGTTTTTTGCTTTTTGCTTCTGTTTAGGAATAAATGTTTGATCTAGCCTCTGGTTATATGTGTTTTATGTTTTAATTAGTGTTTGTGCCAAGTTAAACCTATAGGATCTTCTTGGATGATAGTTATTTGATCTTGCTGAAAATTCCAGAAACTTTCTATTCACGAAAATAATTGTTAAAAATCACCAGAATGTGATAAAATATTGATTCCAATTTCTGCTGATCAATAAACAAATTGTCTAGGTCGTCCTATTTTGTCTGAAGTTTTGGAGTTCCAGAAGTTTGCGTTAGTTACAGATTACTATAGACTGTTCTGTTTTTGACAGATTCTGTTTCTCGTGTGTTGTTTGCTTATTTTGATGAATCTATGGCTAGTAAAATAGTTTATAAACCATAGAGAAGTTGGAATACAGTAGGTTTAACACCAATATAAATAAAGAATGAGTTCATTACAGTACCTTGAAGTGGTCTTTTGTTTTCTTTCGCTAACGGAGCTCACGAGATTTTCTGTTAAGTTTTGTGTTGTGAAGTTTTCAAGTTTGGGGTGAAAGATTTGATGGATTATGGAACAAGGAGTGGCAAGAGCCTAAGATTGGGGATGCCCATGGCACCCCAAGATAATCTAAGGACACCAAAAAGCCAAAGCTTGGGGATTCCCCGGAAGGCATCCCCTCTTTCGTCTACTTCCATTGGTAACTTTACTTGGAGCTATATTTTTATTCACCACATGATATGTGTTTTGCTTGGAGCGTCTTGTATGATTTGAATCTTTGCTTTTTAGTTTACCACAATCATCCTTGCTGTACACACCTTTTTAGAGAGACACACATGATTCGGAAATGATTAGAATACTCTACATGCTTCACTTATATCTTTTGAGTTATATAGTTTTTGCTCTAGTGCTTCACTTACATCTTTTAGAGCACGGTGGTAGCTTTTGTTTTATAGAAACTATTATTCTTTCATACTTCACTTATATTATTATGAGAGTCTTAAATAGCATGGTAATTTGCTTAAATAATCCTAATATGCTAGGTATTCAATATTAGTAAAAACTTTCTCATGAGTGTGTTGAATACTAAGAGAAGTTTGATGCTTCATGATTGTTTTGAGATATGGAGGTAGTAATATTAAAGTTGTGTTAGTTGAGTAGTTGTGAATTTAAAAAATACTTGTGTTGAAGTTTGCAAGTCCCGTAGCATGCACGTATGGTAAACGTTATGTAACAAATTTGAAACATGAGGTGCTCTTTGATTGTCCTCCTTATGAGTGGCGGTCGGGGACGAGCGATGATCTTTTCCTACCAATCTATCCCCCTAGGAGCATGCGCGTAGTGCTTGGTTTTTGATGACTTATAGATTTTTGCAATAACTTTTTGAGTTCTTTATGACTAATGTTGAGTCCATGGATTATACGCACTCTCACCTTTCCATCATTGCTAGCCTCTTCGGTACCGTGCATTGCCCTTTCTCACATTGAGAGTTGGTGCAAACTTCGCCGGTGCATCAAAACCCCGTGATATGATACGCTCTTTCACACATAAACCTCCTTATATCTTCCTCAAAACAGCCACCATACCTACCTATTATGGCATTTCCATAGCCATTCCGAGATATATTGCCATGCAACTTTCCACCGTTCCGTTTATCATGACACGTTCATCATTGTCATATTGCTTTGCATGATCATGTAGTTGACGTCGTATTTGTGGCAAAGCCACCATTCATAATTCTTTCATACATGTCACTCTTGGTTCACTGCATATCCCGGTACACCACCGGAGGCATTCATATAGAGTCATACTTTGTTCTAGTATCGAGTTGTAATCATTGAGTTGTAAATAAATAGAAGTGTGATGATCATCATATTTAGAGCATTATCCCAAGTGAGAAAAAAAGAGAAAGGCCATAAAAAAAGAAGAAGGCCAATTTTTTTTAAAAAAAATGAGAGAAAAAGAGAGAAGGGACAATGTTACTATCCTTTCTACCACACTTGTGCTTCAAAGTAGCACCATAATCTTCATGATAGAGAGTCTTTTGTTTTGTCACTTTCATATACTAGTGGGAACTTTTCATTATAGAACTTGGCTTGTATATTCCAACAATGGGCTTCCTCAAATGCCCTAGGTCTTCATGAGCAAGCAAGTTGGATGCACACCCATTAGTTTCTTTTGTTGAGCTTTCATATATTTATAGCTCTAGTGCATCCATTGCATGGCAATCCCTACTCCTTGCATTAACATCAATCGATGGGCATCTCCATAGCTCATTGAATAGCCTCGTTGATGTGAGACTTTCTCCTTTTTTGTCTTCTCCACATAACCCCCATCATTATATTCTATTCCACCCATAGTGCTATATCCATGGCTCACGCTCATGTATTGCGTGAAGGTTGAAAAGGTTTGAGATTACTAAAGTATGAAACAATTGCTTGGCTTGTCATCGGGGTTGTGCATGATGAGAGCATTCTTGTGTGACGAAAATGGAGCATGACTAAACTATATGATTTTGTAGGGATGAACTTTCTTTGGCTATGTTATTTTGAGAGGACATAATTGCTTAGTTAGTATGCTTGAAGTATTATTATTTTTATGTCAATATTGAACTTTTATCTTGAATCTTTCGGATCTGAATATTCATACCACAATTAAGAAGAATTACACTGAAATTATGCCAAGTAGCATTCCACATCAAAAATTCTGTTTTTATCATTTACCTACTCGAGGAAGAGCAGGAATTAAGCTTGGGGATGCTTGATACGTCTCCAACGTATCTATAATTTTTGATTGTTCTATGCTATATTATATTCTGTTTTGGACATTATTGGGATTTATTATACACTTTTATATTATGTTTGGGACTAACCTATTAACCGGAGGCCCAGCCCAGAATTGCTGTTTTTTTGCCTATTTCAGAGTTTCGTAGAAAAAGAATATCAAACAGAGTCCAAACGGAATGAAACCTTCGGGAACGTGATTTTCGGAACGAACATGATCCAGAGGACTTGGACCCTATGTCAAGACATCAACCAGGTGGGCACGAGGTAGGGGGGCGCGCCTACCCCCAGGGCGCGCCCTCCACCCTCGTGGGCCCCACGTTGCTCCACCGACGTACTTCTTCCTCCTATATATACCTACGTACCCCCAAACTACCAGATACGGAGCCAAAAACCTAATTCCACCGCCGCAACCTTTTGTACCCATGAGATCCCATCTTGGGGCCTATTCCAGAGCTCCGCCGGAGGGGGCATCGATCACGGAGGGCTTGTACATCAATAGCATAGCCTCTCCGATGATGTGTGAGTAGTTTACCTCAGACCTTCGGGTCCATAGTTATTCGCTAGATTGCTTCTTCTCTCTTTTTGGATCTCAATACAATGTTCTCCCCCTCTCTTGTGGAGATCTATTCGATGTAATCTTCTTTTGCGGTGTGTTTGTTGAGACCAATGAATTGTGGGTTTGTGATCAAGTTTATCTATGAACAATATTTGAATCTTCTCTGAATTCTTTTATGTATGATTGGTTATCTTTGCAAGTCTCTTCGAATTATCAGTTTGGTTTGGCCTACTAGATTGATCTTTCTTGCAATGGGAGAAGTGCTTAGCTTTGGGTTGAATCTTGCGGTGTCCTTTCCCAGTGACAGTAGGGGCAGCAAGGCACGTATTGTATTGTTGCCATCGAGGATAACAAGATGGGGTTTATATCATATTGCATGAGTTTATCCCTCTACATCATGTCATCTTGCTTAAAGCGTTACTCTGTTCTTATGAACTTAATACTCTAGATGCATGCTGGATAGCGGTCGATGTGTGGAGTAATAGTAGTAGATGCGGGCAGGAGTCGGTCTACTTGTCTTGGACGTGATGCCTATATACATGATCATACCTAGATATTCTCATAACTATGCTCAATTCTGTCAATTGCTCAACAGTAATTTGTTCACCCACCGTAATACTTATGCTCTTGAGAGAAGCCACTAGTGAAACCTATGGCCCCCGGGTCTATTTTCCATCATATTTAATCTCCCGACAACAAGCTATTTCTGACGACGTTTTTATTTTGTTTACTTTACTTTGCATCTTTATCATAAAAATACCAAAAATATTATCTTATCATATCTATCAGATCTCACTCTCGTAAATGACCGTGTAGGGATTGACAACCCCTTATTGCGTTGGTTGCGAGGATTTATTTGTTTGTGTAGGTGCGAGGGACTCGTGCGTGGCCTCCTACTGGATTGATACCTTGGTTCTCAAAAACTGAGGGAAATACTTACGCTACTTTGCTGCATCACCCTTTCCTCTTCAAGGGAAAACCAACGCAGTGCTCAAGAGGTAGCATTCATCCACCCCCACCGGGAACTGTTCATCCAAACCCCCCCAGCAACGCTCACTGTTCATCCAGAGGCAGCATCGATTGGCTTCAGTTAGCAGCAGTATTGAAGGAATCGCTCGATCGGGTTCAGTTAACAGCCATCGATCGATCGCTCGGGTTCAGTAACGCGTAGCCCGCAGTGCAATTTCTCGGGTTCAGTTAGAGCCCAATGCCTTGCTCGGGTTCAGTTAGAGCCCAATGCCTCACACCCACGCATGTGCGTGTACGAGAGAAACGCGCATCGCTCGGCCCCGACCACCCACCGTAACCGGGAACACCCCGATATTTTCCTCGCCATCGCTTCTACCACGGTTTTCCGTCATGGACGGCCCAAAGAATGTCATGCAGCTGCGTCTCCGGCCCGCCCAGGACGAAAAGCCCATTTTCTGTCATAGAAGTAGGACCCCCACCACATCTATGATGATACCGGGTTTCGTCACAATTATCGTCATAGAAGTGTCATAAGTATGACCGAATTTTTTTTCGTTCGTCCCAAAATGTCACGGATGTGTCTTTTTTTGTAGTGAACTCCAAGGTTCTATGACGGATCATGACTTGTTGCATCATCTTGCATAACATGATCATTGAAGATGGGAGAGATATGCCTAAGAACTTTGGTTACATCACCAACGGGACTCCGGTTGAGCCAGAATTGATACGAATAGGATCTTGGCATTCCTTGACGAGCATCGCAAGTTCGAGAACCGTCAAGTTCATGCTCGGCTCCAATAAGATCTTGTTGAGCATCATTGGCAACGTCTTAGCGAGTCCTAATTGTTCTATCACATGCTACTTTGCTACATTTGAACCATTCGACGTGTTTAAATTTGAATAATTCGGATTGTAAACTTTGAATTCGGTTTATAAACTATGTTGGTGATTTATGTGAACATTCAAATTTATGTTTAGTTTTTATATGTGTGCTAATATGTAGTTGCAATTCATACTAGAATTGCAAAGTAAAAAAAACAAAATTTTACTCCGTTAAATATAGGGGACCGGCCAGGTCCGGTCAAAACTTAGTTTTACTCCACCGGATTCTCCACTATTTTAGGATCGATTAGAGTTGCCCTCATACATCCACCCCACTGCTTATCATCTTTGACATCATTAGAGGGAAGCAAAGCTTTGGGCCATTGTGGGCCTGAAAAAGTTGGGTAATATCTATATTGGGAGAGTAATGATCTTTTGTAATCATGGGACCGTGTAAACTAACACTGTTCTTTTTCCTTAATTAATAAATGAGACAAAGCTTATGCCTCCGTTTTGAAAAAAGATTATTCTTGATGAGGTACACAAAAAAAGGTGAGGGCTTGTTGTGCTTGATGTAGGCTTAAAACTCGCGGTGTGTACTGTTTACAACAGTATGTTTGCCAACATACCGTAGCATTAAGTTGGGACTACTTGTTAATAAATATTTGAAATTATATTGCTAATGATAGACTTTAGTCAAACTGGATAAGGCATCTTATGTGCTCCTTTTCTGATGCATGGTTTGGCAAACTGTTCTTAAATGTCGTCGCTTTTAATTGAATGAATTGATTCGTGCCATCGGAGAGGTATTGCTTGTGAGCTTACTGCAATTTGTAAATGTTGATTTGTCACTTTTCTGTTTGAAATGGACTAAAATATTCTTGAGTGATAATTCTTCGAGTTCTTGATTTATGGTGTTGGGAATATTGACATTAGGAAATGGGAGTATCAATGCATAGCTATCAGAGGCTAGGCGGGGGTATCTTTTTTTCGAAAAGAAAATCAATTTATAGCTAATGAACCTTCGAATGAATGAATATCTTATTGGTCGTTAGACCACTATATGAAGCAGTAGATGGCTGAATAGTAGTGCGGAACAGTCTCTGAACTCTGTTAGAATCCACTAATATAATTAATATTAAATAACTTGAGGAGTATCCATTTTGTTAGTGTGGCAAGAAAGAGAAGAAAATGGATAACTACAAATATACTCCCTCTGTAATAGTGATATAAATGCTTTTATATTTCTTTACGGAGGGAGTATGATATGGAGTATACGTGCCTGTGTTCTTTTATTTTTGAACCGATGTGATCCGTGTAGGTATTGATTTGAGTGTTTCTCATCATCTCCGTGTTAAGTTATTTGTGGGGCATCAAGTTTGAACAGTGTACTTGTGATGCTATTTTCACTTTGTTTCCTGGACATGTGCGGAAGAAGGAGGCATCTGCTGGTAAGAAGGCAGCGCCTGCGTCGATTCATCTGTGCAGCATGATCGTCGCGCCACTTCTCACTGCCGCGAGCGCCACGGCGGCCATCGCCCATCTATGTTTTGCATCGTTCTGTTTCTCTTTTGTTTTAAACAAGTAGGTTTGTTTCGCTGCCTAAACAACAAGTGGGGTGGTGGCGCAGTTGGCTGGCGCGTAGGTCTCAAAGCTGAGGTCGAGAGTCAGACTCTCAGGTCAACTCCACCGTGCGACCCCAAACGGACGTCCGGTTTGGCCGGATTTTGTCCCTTTAGGTAGGGCGATGGGGTCGTGTCCGGGCCTGTCCTGGGATGCGGTGGCCGTGCGCCCAGTGCGCGGCCGCATCCGTTTGCCCCATCCTGTCCGCCAGGGCAAAAAATGCCCATATTTTCATATCAAAACTAGTTTGCACGTCCAAATTAATTGTCTGAAAATAAAAATAGTTTTACAACCCGATCGAAATTGTCTGTAATAAAATAGTTTTACAACCAAATCGAAATTGTCTTGAATGAACATAAAATGAAGCAATACATCTATTGATTGCCAATGTGTCCCCACACGTGCTCAACCAAGTCATTTTGAAGATCCAAATGAGTGTGCCAATCACGCAACTCACGATGGAATTGGACAAACTGTTCAAATGTGGCTGGTTCTTGGTGTAGGGGCTCAACATTTTCACCTTGATAATCAAATCCTTGGTCGAAGATACTCTCATCACGCTCATCCTCGACGATCATGTTGTGCATGATCACACAAGCAGTCATCACCTCCCAAATCTTCCTTTCATCCCATGACAGTGCAGGGTTTCAAACGATACCCCACCGGGATTGAAGCACACCAAAAGCACGTTCCACATCCTTTCCCACACTCTCTTGCATTTGGGCAAATCTCTTTCTCTTCTCACCTTGGGGGTTCGAGATTGTCTTCACAAAAGTTGACCACTGAGGATATATACCATCAACTAGATAGTATCCCTTGTTGTACTGGTGGTCGTTGATCTCAAAGTTGACAGGTGGGGAGTGGCCTTCTGCAAGCCTTGCGAAGACTGGAGAACGCTGCAGCACGTTGATATCATTGTGAGAACCTGCCATGCCGAAGAAAGAATGCCATATCCAAAGATCCTGCGAAGCCACCGCTTCTAATATGACAGTGAACGCTTTGACATGCCCCTTGTACTGGCCCTGCCAAGCAAATGGACAGTTCTTCCACTCCCAGTGCATACAATCTATGTTGCCAAGCACCTGGAAAGCCTCTAGCTGCGTTGGTCACCAACAATCTCTCTGTATCAGCGGCAGTTGGCTTCTTCAAGTACTCCGGGCCAAACACCTCGATCACAGCCTGGCAGAACTTGTACATTGACATCAGACATGTTGTCTCACTCATACGCACATACTCATCCACCAGATCGCCTGGAATTCCATATGCAAGCATGCAGATGGCCGCGGTGCATTTCTGGTAAGAGGAGAATCCAAGCTTGCTAAGGGCATCCGTCTTGCACTCGAAGTATGGGTCATGAGCAACCACTCCCTCTCGGATACGACTGAACAGATGCCTTGCCATTCGAAAACGGCGACGGAATTTATCCGGCTTGAAGAGCGGGGTGTTCGCAAAGTAATCGGCATAGAGCAGGGCGTGGCCTCTCTCCTTGTTGTGGTTCAGGTTGGGAGCATGGCCAGGGAGTGACCCCCTGTATCGAGGAAGCTGCCGTTGAATGTGGTTGTGAACGACCAGTGCAGCCACCACAAGATCTTCATCATCCGACGACCAATCATCCGATGAACAAATGAAGTGGTGAAAGAAAAACTCATCTCCACTGTCGATACCTTTGTGGGAAAAGTGTCGAACACCTTGCGGTCGTGGTGGCAAAGAGGCCGCGATGATCACCTCGATGCAGCAGGGGTGGTTGGCGGCTGGCTACTGGCCGCTCTGGAGCACTCGTCGGAAGCTGTCGCGGCCGCCGTGGTACATCGCCGGTGGTTGTATCCCCTCTGCCGCCGGCTGCGACGGCGACGGCCAAACCTCCTCCGATCGACGGCCAAAACTACGGAGAAAGCGCGGGCGTGGTGGCGGCCATGTCGAGACGTGGTTTGGTATGGACGGCCGGGGGATGCGCGGTGAGGAGGCGGTCGGACAATAGCGGCGGCACTGGCGACGGGTTGGGGCAGGGAGAGGGGGTGGAAGCGAAGGGACTGTTAGTGTCCCCGAAGGCGAGCCACGGGAGGACAAGGGCGTGCGGCAAGCCCGTCCGCACGATGTCCGTTTCACCCCAAACTCGACGCAAGTTTGGGCCGGGGATGGGTTGAAAACGGACGGAATCCGGACATTTGTCCGTTTGGGGCCACGCGTTGGGCCGCGCTATTCGCCCGTTCTACCCAGACGAACGCACCCGGACAAGAGGGGTCGCGCGGTGGAGTTGGCCTCACACCCCACCAAAACCAAAAAAGGCCATCGTTGTGATGAAACGCTCAGTGGCAACTTGGGTCGCCACATACACATCTGAATCGTCAGATTGAATTGAGCAAGCCTGAACCTGGTCTCATCCTATTCATTTTTGGGTTCTGCACAACAAGTAATCCCCTCCACTCCTGTTGGTATGAAGCACATGGATGGAACAGTCTGAGAACTTTTTGAGTTCTCTTTTGATTTCATCTTTAAGAATCCACTGTGATGAATTTATTATTCGATTGCTGGGAGACGTATCTATTTCCTAACGTGCCAACAAAGAGAGGAGAATAAAAACATGTTTGGGGATTAATTCCGTTGTACTGTTTGTTTGGGATTAACATCTGAAGCTCATGTTCTGTTTTCTAGACAAGTACAGAGAAGAATGCACCTGAAGCCAGCTTTAACAGTGAAATCAAACAGTGTTTCCATGACTGCTTGGCCTCTTGTTTTGATTAGCCTATCATTAAAGTTGGAAACACAAGAATTGATGCTTGCGTATGAGTGTGTATCATTAAAGTTGGAAACACAAGAATTGATGCTTGCGTACTCTTTTTAATCTCTTTTTAATTTTGAGATAAAGTTGAGGTTTTTTTTAGAGGAAAAAAAATACACACACAACTTCCTCTCAAGAGGCCCGCAATGGCGGCCCCAACCACTAGTGATAAACAAGTGTCAAAGGTTACTTGTATGCTGTGAGATACATGAGCTCTTTCTCAGACCAGCTTCATAGTGTGATAGCACATGGCTTTCCTCCTACCCGTGTTGTGGATACATCGATAAACGTGACCCTTATGAATATTGAAGTGAGGCTGCATGCCATAAAAGGATAGTCTCAGGCACAACAACATGAGGTGTTTGCACCAATTGATTTCTTCACACCAAGGCCATGGTGTTGATCATCGATGGACGTGACAGACCACCTATTCTAACTGGCAAGTACCCGATGATATATGATGCCACCAGCTCATGTGATGTATTGTATAAACTACCGTGTGATCTCCCTCTCCTTTTTTGAACATGGCCCCTTTGGCACGTCTATCCATCCTTTTGTACTCAATATCTACCGTGTATGAACATTGCATCCTTTAATTAACCCTGTATATGAACATTGCATCCTCTGAATGTGTTGTACTATCATTCTGGTGGCTATGGAGATGTTTTGTACTATAGTTTTGGTATCCATCTTGATGTCTTGGTCTGATTACATGTGAATGTTTCTTCTTTCTTTTATTTTGTTATCCTGATTGGTACGCGAAGCCTGGCTTTCTACTAACTTCGCCATTACTTGCTTGGCCACATCGTTGGGACTGGAACCCTCGTGCCTTGGCGCGTTCCCGATCTAGTTACTACTAGTGTAGTAGTACTACTTCGAGTGCAGCGTTTTGGCGCTCGGGCACCAGGCAGCTCGGTATCCCGAGCGCAAAAGCTGTTGTGGAGATTCGTTCGCAAGTGGGCCAGTAGGAAAATACTGCAGGAAATACTGCTCCCTGGTTAATGAGCCTCGCTCAGGATACGTATCGTGTACGTGGGCCGCTTGGATGGGCTGGAACATGGTAATTCAAATATGGCACATGCACTACTAGAAAAAGGGCCATTTGTCTTGGTTGGTAAGGCCCATTTGTCCCTGTTGGGGAACCGGGACTAAAGGGTCGGTACTAAAGCCCTATACCTTTAGTCCCGGTTCTTATATCAACCAGGACAGATGGGCCTCCACGTGGCCACTGCGGCGAGCCCAGGCAGGAGGGCCTTTGGTCCCGATTGGTAGCATCAACCGGGACCAAAAGGCATCCACGCGTCAGCAGCTGGCAGGAGCTGAGGTTTTTGTTTTTTTGAAAGGGGGTGGGTTTAGGGGGTTTTGGGGGGTTAATTTAGGTGTTTCATATATTGTGTTAGCTAGCTAATTAATAGAGAGAAGTGTCCTCTCTTATCTCCGTGCTTGGTCGATGCTACGTACTATACGTATAGATGATACGTCCATTTTGCATCATGCTTTTATATTGATATTTATTGCATTATGGGCTGTTATTACACATTATGTCACAATACTTATGCCTATTCTCTCTTATTTGACAAGGTTTACATGAAGAGGGAGAATGCCGGCAGCTGGAATTCTGGGCTGGAAAAGGAGCAAATATTAGAGACCTATTATGCACAACTCCAAAAGTCCTGAAACTCCATGGAAGTTATTTTTGGAAATAATAAAAAATATTGAGCGGAAGAAATACCAGAGGGGGCCACCCACCAGTCACGAGGGTGGGGGCTGCGCCCTACCCCCTGGGCGCGCCCCCCTGCCTGGTGGGCCCCCTGGTGGCCCTCCGATGCCCATCTTCTGCTATATGAAGTCTTTCGTCCGAAGAAAAATCATAAGCAAGCTTTCGGGACGAGACTCCGCCGCCACGAGGCGGAACCTTGGCGGAAACAATCCAGGGCTCCGGCAGAGCTGTTCTGCCGGGGACACTTCCCTCCGGGAGGGCGAAATCATCGCCATCGTCATCACCAACGCTCCTCTCATCGGAGGGGGCCAATCTCCATCAACATCTTCACCAGCACCATCTCCTCTCAAACCCTAGTTCATCTCTTGTATCCAATTCTTGTCTCTAAGTCTGAGATTGGTACTTGTAGGTTGCTAGTAGTGTTGATTACTCCTTGTAGTTGATGCTAGTTGGTTTATTTGGTGGAAGATCATATGTTCAGATCCATTATGCATATTAATACTCCTCTGATTATGAACATGAATATGCTTTGTGAGTAGTTACGTTTGTTTCTGAGGACATGGGAAAAGTCTTGCTATTAGTAGTCATGTGAATTTGGTATTCGTTCAATATCTTGATGAGATGTATGTTGTCTCTCCTCTAGTGGTGTCATGTGAACGTCGACTACATGACACTTCACCATTATTTGGGCCTAGAGGATGATGGGTTGCTAGAGTGACAGAAGCTTAAACCCTAGTTTATGCGTTGCTTCGTAAGGGGCTGATTTGGATCCATATGTTTCATGCTAGGGTTAGGTTTACCTTAATACTTCTTTTGTAGTTGCGGATGCTTGCATTAGGAGTTAATCATAAGTGGGATGCTTGTCCAAGTAAGGACAGCACCCAAGCACCGGTCCACCCACATATCAAACTATCAAAGTACCGAACGCGAATCATATGAACGTGATGAAAAGTAGCTTGACGATAATTCCCATGTGTCCTCGGGAGCGCTTTTCATTATATAAGAGTTTGTCTAGGCTTGTCCTTTGCTACAAAAAGGATTGGGCCACCTTTCTGCACTTTATTTAATTTTCTTACTTGTTGCTCGTTACAAATTATCTTATCACAAAACTATCTGTTACCTACAATTTCAGTGCTTGCAGAGAATACCTTGGTGAAAACCGCTTATCATTTCCTTCTGCTCCTCGTTGGGTTCGACACACTTACTTATCAAAAGGACTACGATAGATCCCCTATACTTGTGGGTCATCGAGACTCTTTTCTGGCGCCGTTGCCGGGGAGTGAAGCGCCTTTGGTAGGTGGAATTTGGTAAGGAAAAAATTTATGTAGTGTGCTGAAATTTACTGTCACTTGTTACTATGGAAAGTAATCCTCTGAGGGGCTTGTTCGGGGTATCTTCACCCCGACCAGTAGAGCAGAGAGTTGCTCCTCAACCTACTAAACCTACTGAAAATGAAAATGTTTACTTTGAAATTCCTTCAGGTATGATAGAGAAACTGCTAGCTAATCCTTTTGTAGGAGATGGAACATTACATCCTGATGAGCACCTAATCTATGTGGATGAAGTTTGTGGATTATTTAAGCTTGCAGGTATGCCCGATGATGTTATCAAGAAGAAGGTCTTCCCTTTATCTTTGAAGGGAGATGCATTGACATGGTATAGGCTATGTGATGATATGGGATCATGGAACTACAAGTGATTGAAATTGGAATTTCATCAGAAGTTTTATCCTATGCATCTTGTTCATCGTGATCGTAATTATATATATAATTTTTGGCCTCGCGAAGGAGAAAGCATCGCTCAAGCTTGGGGGAGGCTTAAGTCTATATTCATGCCCCAATCATGAGCTCTCAAGAGAAATGATTATTCAAAATTTTTATGCTCGGCTTTCTGACAACAACCGCACCATGCTCGATACTTCTTGTACTGGTTCTTTTATGATGAAGACTATTGATTTCAAATGGGATTTATTGGAAAGAATTAAACGCAACTCTGAAGATTGGGATATCGACGAAGGTAAGGAGTCAGGTACAACACCTAAGTTTGATTGTGTTAAATCTTTTATGGATACCGATGTTTTCCGTAAATTTAGCACTAAATATGGACTTGACTCTGAGATAGTAGCTTATTTTTGTGAATCTTTTGCTGCTCACGTTGATCTCCCTAAGGAGAAGTGGTTTAAATATCATCCTCCCATAGAAGTAAAAGTAGTTGAACCTATTAAAGTTGAAGAAAAGACTATCACTTATAACAATCCTATCATTCCTACTACTTATGTTGAGAAACCACCTTTCCCTGTTAGGATAAAGGATCATGCTAAAGCTTCAACGGTGGTTCGTAAAAGCAATATTAGAACTTATACACCTCCTGAGCAAGTCAAAGTTGAACCTAATATTGCTATTTTTAAAGATCTCTTGGCTGATAATATTGATGGGCATGTTATTTATTTCTGTGATGAAACTACTAGAATTGCTAAACCTTGTGCTAAAGATAAACATAGACATGTGGTAGGCATGCCTGTTATTTCTGTTAAAATAGGAGATCATTGCTATCATGGCTTGTGTGATATGGGTGCTAGTGCTAGTGCAATACCTATTGACTTATACAAAGAAATTATGCATGATATTGCACCTACTGAGTTAGAAGAAATTGATGTTACCATTAAGCTTGCCAATAGAGATACTATTTCACCAATGGGAATTGTTAGAGATGTTGAAGTCTTGTGTGGGAAAACTAAATATCCTGCTGATTTTCTTGTTCTTGGTTCCCCACAAGATAGCTTTTGTCCCATTATATTTGGTAGACCCTTCTTAAACACTGTTAATGCTAAGATAGACTGCGAAATGGATGTTATTACTATTGGTCTATGTGATATGTCTCATGAGTTTAACTTTTCTAAATTTCGTAGACAACACCGTGAAGAAGAATTCCTAGTAAAGATGAAATTATTGGTCTTTCTTCTATTGCCGTACCTCCTAGTGATCTTTTAGAACAATATTTGCTAGACCATGAAAATGATATGTTTATGAATGAAAGAAGGGAAATAGATGAAGTGTTCTTTAAACAGGGACCTATTCTGAAACACAACTTGCCTGTTGAAATCCTAGGGGATCCTCGTCCACCCAAGGGTGATCTCGTGTTTGAGCTTAAACCTTTACCTGATACTCTTAAATATGCTTATCTTGATGAAAAGAAGATATATCCTGTTGTTATTAGTGCTAACCTTTCAGAGAAGGAGGAAGAAAAATTATTGAAAACTCTGAAGAAGCATCGTGCTGCTATTGGATATACTCTTGATGATCTTAAGGGCATTAGTCCCACTCTATGCCAACACAAAATAAATTTGGAGAAAGATGCCAAACCAGTTATTGATCACCAACGACGATTAAATCCTAAGATGAAAGAAGTGGTAAGAAAGGAAATACTAAAGCTCCTTGAGGCAGGTATAATCTATCCCGTTGCTGATAGTCAGTGGGTGAGTCCTGTCCATTGTGTCCCTAAGAAGGGAGGTATTACTGTTGTTCCTAATGATAAAGATGAATTGATTCCGCAAAGAATTATTACAGGTTATAGAATGGTAATTGATTTCCGCAAATTAAGTAAAGCTACTAAAAAAGATCATTATCCCTAGAAATGCTATCCAAACATACACATTTTTGCTTTCTAGATGGTTATTCTGGTTTCTCTCAAATACCTGTGTCAGCTGATGATCAATCAAAGACCATTTTTACTTGCCCTTTCGGTACTTTTGCTTATAGACGTATGCCTTTTGGATTATGTAATGCACCTGCTACCTTTCAAAGATGCATGATGGCTATATTCTCTGATTTTTGTGAAAAGATTTGTGAGGTTTTCATGGACGATTTCTCCGTCTATGGATCCTCTTTTGATGATTTCTTAAGCAACCTTGATCGAGTATTGCAGAGATGTGAAGAAACTAACCTTGTCTTGAATTGGGAGAAGTGCCACTTTATGGTTAATGAAGGTATTGTCTTGGGGCATAAAATTTCTGAAAGAGGTATTGAAGTCGATAAAGCTAAAGTTGATGCTGTTGAGAAGATGCCGTGTCCCAAGGACATCAAAGGTATAAGAAGTTTCCTTGGTCATGCCGGTTTTTATAGGAGGTTCATTAAGGACTTCTCAAAAATTTCTCGGCCTCTGACTAATCTATTACAAAAAGATATACCATTTGTCTTTGATGATGATTGTGTAGAAGCATTTGAAATACTTAAGAAAGCATTGATTTCTGCACCTATTGTTTAGCCACCTGATTGGAGTTTACTTTTTGAAATTATGTGTGATGCTAGTGATTATGCTGTAGGTGCTGTTCTAGGGCAAAGAGTTGATAAGAAATTAAATGTTATTCAATATTCTAGTAAAACTCTAGACAATCCCCAGAGAAATTATGCTACTTCAGAAAAAGAATTCTTAGCAGTTGTATTTGCTTGTGATAAGTTGAGACCTTATATTGTTGATTCTAAAGTAACTATTCACACTGATCATGCTGCTATTAAATATCTGATGGAAAAGAAAGATGCTAAACCTAGACTTATTAGATGGGTTCTCTTGCTACAAGAATCTAATTTACATATTATTGATAGAAAGGGAGCTGAGAACCCCGTTGCAGACAACTTGTCTAGGTTAGAAAATGTGCTTGATGACCCACTACCTATTGATGATAGCTTTCCTGATGAACAATTAAATGTCATAAATGCTTCTCGTACTACTCCATGGTATGCTGATTATGCTAATTACATTGTTGCTAAATTTATACCACCTAGTTTCACATACAAGCAAAAGAAAAAGTTTTTCTATGATTTGAGACATTACTTTTGGGATGACCCACATCTTTATAAAGAAGGAGTAGATGGTGTCATTAGACGTTGTGTACATGAGCATGAACAGGAACAGATCCTACGCAAGTGTCACTCCGAGGCTTATGGAGGACACCACGCTGGAGATAGAACTACACATCAGGTATTGCAATCCGGTTTTTATTGGCCTACTCTGTTCAAGGATGCCTGTAAGTTTGTCTTATCTTGTGATGAATGTCAAAGAATTGGTAATATTAGTAGACGTCAAGAAATGCCTATGAATTATTCACTTGTTATTGAACCATTTGATGTTTTGGGCTTTGATTATATGGGACCGTTTCCTGCCTCTAATGGGTATACACATATTTTAGTTATTGTTGATTACGTTACTAAGTGGGTAGAAGCTATTCCAACTAGTAGTGCCGATCATAACACCTCTATTAAGATGCTTAAAGAAGTTATTTTTCCGAGGTTTGGAGTCTCTAGATATTTAATGAATGATGGTGGTTCACATTTTATTCATGGTGCTTTTCGTAAAATGCTTGCTAACTATGATGTTAATCATAGAATTGCATCTCCTTATCACCCACAGTCTAGTGGTCAAGTAGAATTGAGCAATAGAGAGCTTAAATTAATTTTGCAAAAGATTGTTAATAGATCTAGAAAGAATTGGTCCAAGAAACTTGATGATGCATTATGGGCCTATAGAAATGCATATAAAAATCCTATGGGTATGTCTCCGTATAAAATGGTTTATGGAAAAGCATGTCACTTACCTCTCGAACTAGAACATAAGGCATACTGGGCTATTAAAGAGCTCAATTATGATTTCAAACTTGCCGGTGAGAAGAGGTTATTTGACATTAGCTCACTTGATGAATGGAGAACCCAAGCCTATGAGAATGCTAAATTGTTTAAAGAAAAAGTGAAAAGATGGCATGACAAAAGAATACAAAAGCGTGAGTTTAATGTAGGTGATTATGTGTTGCTATACAACTCTCGTTTAAGATTTTTTGCAGGAAAACTTCTCTCTAAATGGGAAGGCCCTTACGTTATCGAAGAGGTCTATCGTTCCGGTGCCATAAAAATCAACAACTTCGAAGGCACAAATCCGAAGGTGGTGAACGGTCAAAGAATCAAACATTATATCTGAGGTAATCCCATAAATGTTGAAACTAATGTTATTGGAACCGTAACCCCGGAGGAATACATAAGGGACACTTTCCAAAACGTTTCAGACTCCAAAAAGGAATAGGTATGTGGTACGGTAAGTAAACCGACTCCAAAACAGTTCTAATGGCAATTTTTCTCCGTTTTGGAATATTTAGAAAAATAGAGAAATAAGAAGCAGCCCGGGAAGGACACGAGGGCTCCATGAGGGTGGAGGGCGCACCCCCTGCCTCGTGGGCACCTCGTGCGCTCTCCGGACTCCGTTTTCTTGCACGATACGTATTTTGGTCAGTAAAAATTCATTATATAATCTCCCAGAGGTTTTGACTCCTGTATCACGCAAATATCCTCTGTTTTCGTTTCGAGCTGTTTTGCTGACAGATCTAGATCATCATAATGTCTCCAAGCGCCCCCAAGGACAAGTTCTTCGAGAAGGTCATCAACCCCTACCTCGCGGAAGTGCTGCAACATCCTCAAACCATTGAGATGCGTGATGGGTTGCTGCACATCCGTGATGTTGAGGGACCAAGGAGGACAGGAAGCGTGGAGACGAGGCTCGAAGCAATGGAGCAACAAGTTTTCAAGTGCCAGGGGATGGTGGAACGTGGACTCAACGCCAACCACATGATGATCGCGGAGTTCACCAACAACCACAAGCTGGATGGCAATAACATTGGGGAAACCATCTTCAAGCTTCATGAGAAGATTGAGCATCTCCAAGCCCAAATCTATGACCTGCAAAACCAAAACTGTGAGTATGAATATAGATTCAAGAGGATGAGTTTGGCTGCAGATTTGAGGATCCCGGAGACTCGATCATCCTTCTATGATGGTGATCCTATGCCTTGGAAGATGGACGACAAGCCCACATCATCAACAACTCCACCATCTTCTTCACCAGCAAAGGAGATATAATCACATGGGTATGGGCACTCCCCTTGGCAACTGCCAAGCTTGGGGGAGGTGCCCGGGTATCGTATCACCATCACACTCCTATCTTTACTGTTTTTCTTAGCTCGATCCTTTTAGTAATATCTTGATCTAGTAGAATAAAGTTTTAGTATGATCTAGTTGTGAGTTTTTGCTTTATGAACCCTTTACGTAATCGAGTCCGTGAGCCATATATAATAAAGATTAGTGTTGAGTCAAGGGCTTGATTATTTTGCTATGATCTTGAGGGAATAAAAGAAAAAGAGAAAAGAATAAAAAGAACAAAGAGATCATATTGACCTTATGGAAAGTGATGACTTCACATAGAAAGAGTATGATGATTAAAAGTTGTTGAGAGTTGACTAACATAGCTTTGGTCATCGTTGCAATTAATAGGAAGTAATAAAGAAAGAGAGGTTTCACATATAAATATACTATCTTGTACATCTTTTATGATTGTGAGCACTCATTAAAATATGACATGCTAAAGAGTTGATGTTGGACAAGGAAGACAACGTAATGGGTTATGTTTTCTTATATCTGAAATAAAGTATATTGTCATGGATCATCCAACATGTTGAGCTTGCCTTTCCCCCTCATGCTAGCCAATTCTTTGCACCAAGTAGAGATACTACTTGTGCTTCCAAATACCCTTAAACCCGGTTTTGCCATGAGAGTCCACGATACCTACCTATGGATTGAATAAGATCCTTCAAGTAAGTTGTCATCGGTGCAAGCAATAAAAAATGCTCTCTAAATATGTATGACTTATTAGTGTGGGAGAAAATAAGCTTTAAACGATCTTGTGATGTGGAAGAAATAAAAGCGACAGACTGCATAATAAAGGTCCATATCACAAGTGGCAATATAAAGTGACATTCTTTCGCATTAAGATTTTGTGCATCCAACCCTGAAAGCGCATGGCAACCTCTGCTTCCCTCTGCGAAGGGCCTATCTTTTACTTTTATCTTCTACCCTATGCAAAAGTCATGGTGATCTTCACCTTTCCTTTTTACATTTTATCCTTTGGAAAACACAGTGTGTTGGAAAGATCCTGATATACATATATCTAATTGGATGTAAGTTAGCATGAGTTATTATTGTTGACATTACCCTTGAGGTAAAAGGTTGGGAGGCGAAACTATAAGCCCCTATCTTCCTCTGTGTCTGATTAAAACTCTGTAACCACAAGTATTGCGTGAGTGTTAGCAATTGTGAAAGACTAAATGATAGTTGAGTATGTGGGCTTGCTGAAAGGCTCTGACATAGACTCTTTCGGATGTTATGATAAATTGCAATTGCTTCAATGACCGAGATTATAGTTTGTTAGTTCTCAATGAAGTTTCTGATTCATATTTGGCATTGTGAAAAGATAATTAATTTAGCATAAGAAATCATATGACAATATTTATATATGTTGCTGTTATAAGAATGATCATGATGCCCTCATGTTCGTATTTTATTTTATCGACACCTCTACCTCTAAAGATGTCGACATATTTATTGTTATCGGCTTCTGCTTGAGGACAAGCGAGGTCTAAGCTTGGGGGAGTTGATACGTCCATTTTGCATCATGCTTTTATATCGATATTTATTGCATTATGGGATGTTATTACACATTATGTCACAATACTTATGCCTATTCTCTCTTATTTTACAAGGTTTACATGAAGACGGCGAATGCCGACAGCTGGAATTCTGGGCTAGAAAAGGAGCAAATATTAGAGGAGCTGTTCTGCCGGGGACACTTCCCTCCGGGAGGGCGAAATCATCGCCATCATCATCACCAACGCTCCTCTCATCGGAGGGGGCCAATCTCCATCAACATCTTCACCAGCACCATCTCCTCTCAAACCCTAGTTCATCTCTTGTATCCAATTCTTGTCTCTAAGTCTGAGATTGGTACTTGTAGGTTGCTAGTAGTGTTGATTACTCCTTGTAGTTGATGCTAGTTGGTTTATTTGGTGGAAGATCATATGTTCAGATCCATTATGCATATTAATACTCCTCTGATTATGAACATGAATATGCTTTGTGAGTAGTTACGTTTGTTCCTGAGGACATGGGAAAAGTCTTGCTATTAGTAGTCATGTGAATTTGGTATTCGTTCGATATTTTGATGAGATGTATGTTGTCTCTCTTCTAGTGGTGTCATGTGAACGTCGACTACATGACACTTCACCATTATATGGGCCTAGAGGAAGGCATTGGGAAGTAATAAGTAGATGATGGGTTGCTAGAGTGACAGAAGCTTAAACCCTAGTTTATGCATTGCTTCGTAAGGGGCTGATTTGGATCCATATGTTTCATGCTATGGTTAGGTTTACCTTAATACTTCTTTTCTAGTTGCGGATGCTTGCATTAGGAGTTAATCATAAGGTGGATGCTTGTCCAAGTAAGGACAGCACCCAAGCACTGGTCCACCCACATATCAAATTATCAAAGTACCGAACGCGAATCATATGAACGTGATGAAAACTAGCTTGACGATAATTCCCATGTGTCCTCGGGAGCGCTTTTCATTATATAAGAGTTTGTACATGCTTGTCCTTTGCTACAAAAAGGATTGGGCCACCTTGCTGCACTTTATTTACTTTTTTTACTTGTTTCTCGTTACAAATTATCTTATCACAAAACTATCTGTTACCTACAATTTCAGTGCTTGCAGAGAATACCTTGCTGAAAACCGCTTATCATTTCCTTCTGCTCCTCCTTGGGTTCGACACTCTTACTTATCGAAAGGACTATGATAGATCCCCTATACTTTTGGGTCATCAATAGAGAGGACTCGACACGCTAGCTAGTAAGCAACTGAAGGAAACCATTAAGTACAGAAGATTGTCATGAACATATGATACATAGAGAACTGATATCGACCTCTCCTTCACCGAGAGATTGGTCGAACAACAAGTTTTCGTATATCTATCCGATGCTACTGGCTACATATATACAATATAAGATCTCTTACAATATAATCCCCTAATTATATATGAACTCAGGTTCCACATGGTATTCTCCGTCTTTATTGATCACGTGGTCAAGAAAGAATCCCGCCAATTCCTCTTGAATTGCTCGCATGCGATCTTGTGCTAGGAGTTCATCCCGCATATGAAACATCTAATTTGAAGAAGGGGGTTAATACATATATATGAATGAATGAAACTCAACACAAACGATGGTAATAAAATAAAATTGTGAATATTATTGCTTACGCACTTCATATTGTTTTTTAGAGTAGCCCCGCTCACAGGTCGTGTGGCGGATGGACCCGCAAACGTAGTATCCACAGTAATTATTCTCGGCTTCCTGCCACAACCACTTTACAAGAAATAGAGGTCAATCAAACTGATAAGCAAGCATGCTAAATGGTATTGATCAAACTAGCGCTTGAATCACTAGGAGATGCGTGGAACTAGCTAGTAGTACTTACTTTCGGGTGTGTAAATCACAGCTCCCCCGGCAGTCCCGGAGCTTGTGCGGTGAATTTTTTCCAAACCCTGCCAGACAAAGAAAACAATTACTTGATATCAGGAAATGAACAAAGTTGCCGGTATGGTGCGATAATGATCGATTTGACTTACTTCTTGAGCATTTCATTCATGTCCGCATACTCCTGGGGATCTTTTCATCTCAAGTCTAAGACGGTTACTAGTCCATGCTCAAGCTTAATCTCTAGGAGAATATAGTGGAACCTGTGCACGCATGCATAACTCATCAATTACATTACTATAACCTCGACTAATAAGGGAAATCGAATATGCACAAGACAGTAACACTCACTTGAAGTTGTAAGGAAAGAGTATTATATCTTTGTTTTGATTTATTACCAACGATCGTAGCAAGTTGGCCTCGGTATCTTTGGCATGAAATCTAACTGTAAATGCATCTATGAGATTTGTGTTAATGAACCCAATATCACCGATTTGTCTTTTCTTCAATTAGGCGATCTTCAATCTGCATAATGTAGTGAGGATAATTATATATACATGCAATGAAAGAGATGAGCTATATATAGAGACTTAATGATAGAAGTAGTACTTACAGACAGTAGCATGTGACCGTTAATTTATCGAGGGCCTTTTGATTGAAAAACTGGAAGAACTCCTCAAATGGAATGGACAACAGATCAATTCCAACGAGGTCATGCTCCTCTTTAACTCTCAGCATCAAAGTATCCTTCCCCCCAGACTCTCTGCAGGTTTTCATGTACCAATCATGGAATCTTCTCATCATCGTTGTTAGAGATCTTTCATCTTTGACGAGAGGCTTCTCGTAATGGTATTTGTGTTCGTCCACCTCCATTGTATCATAATGTACATCGTCGGGCAGGTAATCTCCAAGATTGGTACCGGGCAAAATCTCCGGATGATTAGCGACGATATCGCTAGACACCTTGAGCGGGGGGCCCGATTGGTTCGCTTGTTCGCCGAGCTGGGCAAATTTTTTCCCAGCTCGTCGTTCTTCTAACCTTTGATCATTGATAGTGCTTCCCGACCGCTCCTCTTTGATATATGACCATTGAATAATGCGATCATAGTTGGATTGTGGCGGAGAAGGTGGTGGTCGCTTCAGGGCATCGATAGTGCGCTTCGCTTTCACCGGATCTATCTTCTCCTCCGGAGGTGGATGTTTCTTTGCTTTCACCACTTCAAAGAAGTCCCTCACTTCAGCTTTCACGATCTTCACGTTTTCCACCACGGTCCTCTCGTATGGTAACTTCTCTAGAGGCTTGAGAGATGGACCGAATCTGTATTGCCTCCCGCCTCTGGCTGTACTGCTAGACGCCGGAGCAGACGGAGCTGTTGCGGCTGTCTTCTTTCCTTGCTTACGAGGCGGAGGAGAAGGACTACGACGTGCCGGAGCAGCCGGAGCGGCGGCGGGTCTCTTCCGCCCTTGCTGACGAGGCGGAGAAGGAGGAGGCTGGCTGCTCGGGCGCGCCGACGCAGGCAGAGTAGGAGGCGGAGTTCCGCCACGCACCGGAGAAGGAGGCGGAGTGCCCTGATCACTTACCGGAGGAGGAGAAAGAGTGCCCTGACTCGCTGGAGGAGGAGGAGGAGGCGGAGGCGTCCAGTTAGGAAGGTTGATGAGGTCCTTCCATCATAAGCATGGAGTCTTCAGAGCAGAACCCAGCCGAGTCTCCCCTTCACCGGTAGGGTGGTCAAGCTCGAGGTCCTCAAATCCCTCTGTTATTTCGTCCACCGTCACCCTAGCATATCCTTCTGGAATTGGACGGCAGTGAAAAGTTGCGCCAGGTTCAGGAGGTCGAACAGAGCCGACAGCCGCCTTGACTTTGAATTGCTGCTATTGCGTCATAAGGTGGCAATGTTGAGACTCCATGATAGCATCCACGGGTTAGCTAGCAGGAGCCGTGAAGATAGGCTCCTGAAGCAGCTCGGTGGAAGCCACGCTGCTTCTCCGCTGAGATGGCGGGATAGCTTCGGCAGGTCGCTTGCTGCGAACTGCTTCTCATTCCTCTAGCACTTCTACCCTTGCGTGCAACGCCTGTAGTTGGGTCTGCTCCACTTTCTTCCTCCTCTCCTGGCATTTGTAACGGCCTGCGTCCGGAAACCCAACCTTCCATGGAACGGAGCCTGGCATGCTTCGTGTCTGTCCAGGGTGCTCAGGATTCCCGAGGGCCATTGTGAGCTCATCGTTCTCTCTGTCTGGAACAAACGTCCCTTGTTGCGATACGTCGATATACTGCTGAAGCTTCTTGACGAGTATGTCAAGTTGGTCGTTTGTCCAAACGCACTTCCCTGTTACAGGGTCCAAGGTTCCGCCAACCCCGAAGAACCAAGTCCTTGAACGGTCTGGCCAGTTCAATGTCTCTGGTTCGGCCCCTTTATCAAGAAGGTCATTCTCAGCCTTGGCCCACAACGGCTGGGCTTTGAGGTAGCCACCTGACCCCGTGCGATGGTGATGCTCCTTCTTCGCAGCATTTATCTTGTTTGTCGCTGACATCTTCTTACTCTTATCCAATGTCTTGTGGGCCACAAATGCGTCCCAGTGATCTCTGATCTTCTCATACCGGTCGGTGAATTATGGTGTCTTTTCTTTCTCGACAAACGTTGTTTTCAGCTCAGTCTTCCACCTCCTGAATAGATCCGCCATCTTCTTAAGACCATGAGCCTTGACCACTGGCTCTATAACTGGCTTCTCTGGATCCTCCTCTGGCGGTAGGGTGAAATTTGCCTTCAGCTCGGTCCAAAGATCATCTTTCTGCCTATCATTGACATAAGACACCTCAGGGTCTTCCTTCTTAGGCTTATACCATTGGTGGATTCTGATCGGGATCATGTCCCTAACAAGAACCCCGCACTGAGCAGAAAATGCTTCCTTGGTCCGGATGGGTTCAATCAGTTGGCCATCGTGCGCGATTGCTGTGATTGTTAACCTTTCATCTGAGCGCAACGTTTTCTTCGGGCCTCGTCTCTTTACCGAAGTTGTGCTCAATCTGGAGGGCTAGAAAAAAGAAGAAAGACGAGAGTTAATATGTGTACATACCAAAACAATGAATGCATCAATTAGCTAGTCAGCACAGGCTTAATTAATACCTAGCCGGACTCTGTTCGGTCACCGGAGCCGCCATCACGGTCTCCTTCTTGCACCGGCATTCGGTCACCGGAGCCATCATAATCATGTCCCTCCTCCTCCATTGTTCGATCACCGTAGCCTGCTTCTTCACCATGTCCTTCCAGACCATCGCTGTCGTTAAGATACGACAAGACATCAGCTCTGCCTGCGATTATGTCCCCCAACACCTGTTCTGCTTCTTCGTCTCGTCCGTGCTCCATTGTTTTTGCAAATATTACAACATGGCAATTATTATACAAACATGACAGCAGGTGGATATATTAGTGGCAAACGTAGACCTAGCTAACTAATCACAACAAGGAATCATATTAGTGGCCTCGACACTTCTCTAGGGTTTGGGGTGGCCTCGGCAACGCTTATAGGGTTCGGGGTGACCTCGACGACAATGCTCTTTTAACTTGGTAAATTTGGGTGGCCTCGGCAGCGCTTCTAGGGTTTGGGCCAGACCGCCTCTCTCATGATTGTCCGACATCCGGACCGACAAGGGATTTAACGAAATGGCGTCATTCTGGATGTGCAGAAAATTGTCTAGTGTCAAAGGATTCAACAAAACCATGTCTTCATCATTAGGCGAAAGTAACAGGCGCATGGTGGTACGAAGTTCTCCAAAATTGTTCTGGAACAGAGTCCCGGATAGAATAATTCATACAAAAAGACGAATTATCCTATCCAGGACTCCATTCCAGAATAACTTTGGAGAGCTTCGTACCATCATGCCCCAGTTACTTCCGGCTAATGATGAAGCCATGGATTTCTTCAATACTTTGACACTAGGCAACCTCTCGACCCCTCGGCGATCCTTGACCCTCGACCCTCGACCGCTCGGCGATCCACGACCCTCTACAATAGTTCCCGACCCTCGACCCCCTCATGTCACGTTTGTCTAGTGTCAAAGGAACAAAACCATGTCTTCATCATTAGGCGAAAGTAACACGCGCATGATGGTACGAAGCTCTTCAAAGTTGTTCTGGAATGGAGTCCCAGATAGGATAATTCGCTTTTTGGTACAAAGTTCAGCAAGAGCCTTCCGAATATCGCTATTTGGAAGG
The DNA here is from genome assembly GCF_002575655.3 of Aegilops tauschii subsp. strangulata. Lineage (NCBI taxonomy): Eukaryota > Viridiplantae > Streptophyta > Magnoliopsida > Poales > Poaceae > Aegilops > Aegilops tauschii. Next base: position 434,343,627 of record NC_053035.3, read on the forward strand.
CCTTTGCTGAAATTCATACCAAAAGGCGGATTATCCTATCCGGGACTCCGTTCCAGAACAACTTTGCAGAACTTCATACCAACATGCCCCGGTTACTTCCGGCTAATGATGAAGGCAAGGATTTCTTCAATACTTTGACACTAGGCAACCTCTCGACCCCCCGGCGATCCTCGACCCTCGGCCCCTCCACGACTCTCAGCCCCTCGACGACCCTCGAACCCTCGACCCTCAACCCCTCGACCCTCGAACCCTCGGCGACCCTCGATCCTCGACCCTCGAACCCTCGGCGACCCTCTACCCTCTACCCTAGCTAGTTCCTGACCCTCGCCCCCTTGAACCCTCGGCGACCCCCTCCCCCCTCATGTTGAAGTTATTGGGGAGGGGGTACATCGACGCCCCCCCCTCATGTCGAAGTTATCGGGGAGGGGGTATATCGACAACGACATACCCGATAAAAAATAAGAAGAGGAAGAAGAAGAAAACATAGAGGAGAAGAAGAAAGGAACAGAGGAGAAGATCAAAGAAAAAAAGAAGAAAAAAAGAGGAGAAGAAGAAAGGAATAGAGGAGAAGAAGAAAAAATAGAATAATATTATTCTATTTTTTTTCTTTCTTCTCCTCTATTCCTTTCTTCTTCTCCTCTTTTTTTTCTTCTTTTTTTTCTCTTCTTATTTATTTCTCCTCTTCTTCCTCTCCTCTTCTTCTCCTTCTTCTCCTCCTTCGTCCTCTTCTTATATTCATACATACATACATAGCCACATGCATCCATACATATATGAAAAAATTAATATCTACTAATTAACAACCTAAATAAAAAAATTAATACATATATGAACAAAAAATTGCTATGAACATTATATCCATACATACATAGCCACATCCACACATACATATATACATTATATATATGAACAAAAAATATCATCACAAAAAAAATCGCATAAAAATTTGACAAGTGCGGCCGCTCACAGCGGGGGCGCACAGCGATGCCGACGGCGGGGGCGGCGAGGGCACGACGACGGCGACAGAGGGGGCTGGCTGGGGCAGGGGCGCGACCGACCGGCGCGCTCGGGGGCGGGGCAGGAGCGGGCTGGGGCGCGCGGGTCGGGGACGACGTCGATGACGGCGACGACGAGGACGAGGCATGTGCGATGGCAGGGGCGGCGGATGTCGTCGGGGTAGCCTGGCGGCATCGATGTCGTTGGCGTCGTCGGGGGAGGAACTGAATGAAAATTTTGACAAGTGCTGTATATATACCAGAGCTTTGGTCCCGGTTCGTGCCACCAACCGGGACCAAAGGTCTCTTTTCAGCAGCCCAAAGGGCGGGAAACAGAGACCTTTGGTCCCGATTGGTGGCACGAACCGGGACCAAAGGGGTGTATTCGTACCGGTTTGTGCCACCAACCGGGACCAAAGGTGGGCATTGGTCCCGGTTGGTGCCACCAATCGGGACGAAAGGGTGGCACAGCGGTGGTGTGGTGGGAGTTTAGTCCCACCTCACTAGCTGAGAGAGCTCAGCACCTGTTTATAAGCTGCGTTGTGGCTCAAGTGCTGAGCTCCTCTCTAATATGCAGGCAGTACTTGCCTACCCTTGTCACTGCCATGTTGGGCCTATTGGGCATGCGGGCCTGCATCCTGGCCCATGTACAGATGGGTTTCTAATCGTATGCAGGCCGTGTGGCCCAGTAGGCGGCATTTTTTATTTTTTCCATTTTTTATTTGTTTTTTGAATTATTTATTTTATTTTGTTTTTTGCTTTATTTTTTTTTAATTCTTTTTGCTTTTAGGTCAGAATAATTATAAACTTTCTGTTAGTGCCATTAGTTTCCAAATTTGGATAGTTTAAATTTCAATTCTTTGAAATTTGTGTGAATCACTAGTTTGTGAATAACTTCACTATAAAAATATATTTTGAGTGATTCTTTTTCCTGCTATTTAATATTACTGCGTTTTATCATTATATTCAAAAAGATATTTTGTTATTTTACTTTCTATCATTATATTCTTTTTGCTATTAAAGTTTCTAACAAAAAATTGTTTATGATCATTCTTTTTGCTTTTCATGTTTTGAATAGAAAATACTTTGATAATTTTAGTTGCATAAATTTTATAAAATTTAGTTTAAAAAATACTAGAGGTTTATAAAAGCTTTTTAGTTGATTCCTTTTGCTATTAGAGTTTTATAAAAGTTTTTTAGTTGATTTTCTTTTTGCTATTGAAGAATATTATAGTTTTGTTTTAGTTGATCATAACAGAATATTTTAATTGATTATTTTTAGTTCATACTTTTAGCTATTAGTTTATTTTTTGCTATTAGTTCATTCCTTTTTTATATTAGTTCATTCTTTGAGCTAAATGACCCTGAAATTGAAAAGCACTACAAATGAACTCTGAAAAGGTTTAACGTTGGCATGGTATCATCATTTCACCCACATCGCATGTGCTAGAAAGTTGAGAGGGTTACGGGAAAAACTGGATGCACTTCGTGTACAAAATGGACAATCTCTTTCGAAGTATGAGGGTTTCGGACGAAAACTCATCCGTTACAAAGGGATTTCATTTTTTTTAACTTATTTGAACTCCAGACTTTTTGTGTGTTCAAAATGCACCATTCAAAGCCACATCATCAATTTTCAACCCTTTCTGAGTAGATTTGTTATTTTTCATGCATTTACTGATTTTTTTTTGAGCAAAATGACCCTGAAATTGAAAAGCACTACAAATGAACTCTGAAAAGGTTGAAAGTTGGCATGGCATCATCATTTCACTCACATTGCATGTGCTAGAAAGTTGAGAGGGTTGCGGGAAAAACTGGATGCACTTCGCGTACAAAATGGACAATCTCTTTCGAAGTATCAGGGTTTCGGACGAAAACTCATCCGTTACAATGGGATTTCATTTTTTTGAACTTATTTGAACTCCAGACTTTTTGTGTGTTCAAAATGCACCATTCAAAGCCACATCATCAATTTTCAACCCTTTCTGACTTCATTTGTTATTTTTCATGCATTTACTGATTTTTTTGAGCCAAATGACCCTGAAATTGAAAAGCACTACAAATGAACTCTGAAAAGGTTGAAAGTTGGCATGGTATCATCATTTCACCCACATAGCATGTGCTAGAAAGTTGAGAGGGTTACGGGAAAACTGGATGCACTTCGTGTACAAAATGGACAATCTCTTTCGAAGTATGAGGGTTTCGGACGAAAACTCATTTGTTACAAAGGGATATCATTTTTTAACTTATTTGAACTCGAGACTTTTTGTGTGTTCAAAATGCACCATTCAAAGCCACATCATCAATTTTCAACCCTTTCTGACTTCATTTGTTATTTTTCATGCATTTACTGATTTTTTGAGCTAAATGACTCTAAAATTGAAAAGCACTACAAATGAACTCTGAAAAGGTTGAAAGTTGGCATGCTATCATCATTTCACCCACATAGCATGTGCTAGAAAGTTGAGAGGATTACGGGAAAAACTGGATGCACTTCTTGTACAAAGTGGACAATCTCTTTCGAAGTATGAGGGTTTCGGACGAAAACTTATCTCTTACAAAGGGATTTCATTTTTTAACTTATTTGAACTCCAGACTTTTTGTGTGTTCAAAATGCACCATTCAAAGCCACATCATCAATTTTCAACCCTTTCTGACTTGATTTGTTATTTTTCATGCATTTACTGATTTTTTTTAGCAAAATGACCCTGAAATTGAAAAGCACTACAAATGAACTCTGAAAAGGTTGAAAGTTGGCATGGTATCATCATTTCACTCACATAGCATGTGCTAGAAAGTTCAGAAGGTTACGGGAAAAACTGGATGCACTTCGTGTACAAAATGGACAATCTCTTTCGAAGTATCAGGGTTTCGGACGAAAACTCATTTGTTACAAAGGGATTTCATTTTTTTGAACTTATTTGAACTCCACACTATTTGTGTGTTCAAAATGCACCATTCAAAGCCACATCATCAATTTTCAACCCTTTCTGACTTCATTTGTTATTTTTCATGCATTTACTGATTTTTTTGAGCAAAATGACCCTGAAATGAAAAGCACTACAAATGAACTCTAGAAAGGTTGAAAGTTGGCATGGTATCATCATTTCACCCACATAGCATCTGCTAGAAAGTTGAGAGGGTTACGGGAAAAACTGGATGCACTTCGTGTACAAAATGGACAATCTCTTTCGAAGTATTAGGGTTTCGGACGAAAACTCATTTGTTACAAAGGGATTTCATTTTTTTGAACTTATTTGAACTCCAGACTTTTTGTGTGTTCAAAATGCACCATTCAAAGCCACATCATCAATTTTCAACCCTTTCTGACTTCATTTGTTATTTTTCATGCATTTACTGATTTTTTTGAGCTAAATGACCCTGAAATTGAAAAGCACTACAAATGAATTCTGAAAAGGTTGAAAGTTGGCATGGTATCATCATTTCACCCACATAGCATGTGCTAGAAGTTGAGAGGGTTACGGGAAAAACTGGATGCACTTCGTGTACAAAATGGACAATCTCTTCCGAAGTATCAGGGTTTCGAACGAAAACTCATCTGTTACAAAGGGATTTCATTTTTTTTGAACTTATTTGAACTCCAGACTATTTGTGTGTTCAAAATGCACCATTCAAAGCCACATCATCAATTTTCAACCCTTTCTGACTTCATTTGTTATTTTTCATGCATTTACTGAATTTTTTGAGCTAAATGACCCTGAAATTGAAAAGCACTACAAATGAACTCTGAAAAGGTTGAAAGTTGGCATGGTATCATCATTTCACCCAAATAGCATGTGCTAAAAAGTTGAGAGAGTTACAGAAAGTTGAGAGGGTTACAACACTACAAAATGGACAATCTCTTTCCAAGTATCATGGATATTATAGATCAAAGGCATCATCATAATAGTTGTGGAGAGAAAGTCTTCACTTTTTCCTCGCTTCTGTCCTTTACTTATTGCGCCGTAACCATGGATAATATTCATCGTTTAACAGGGTGCTTGGGTCAGCCTTGACTTTGAAGGGAGGAATTTCATGAAACTTTTCATAATCTTCGGACATGTCTGTCTTGCCCTCCACTCCCGCGATGTCTCTTTTTCCTGAAAGAACTATGTGGCGCTTTGGCTCATCGTATGATCTGTTCGCTTCCTTATCTTTTCTTTTTCTCGGTTTGGTAGACATGTCCTTCACATAGAAAACCTGCGCCACATCATTGGATAGGACGAACGGTTCGTCTGTGTACCCAAGATTGTTCGGAACCACTATTGTCATTCCGTACTGTGGGTCTACCTGTACCCCGCCTCCTGACAGATTGACCCATTTGCACTTAAACAAAGGGACCTTAAAATCATGTCCGTAGTCAAGTTCCCATATGTCCACTATGTAACCATAATATGTGTCCTTTCCCCTGTTGGTTACTGCATCAAAGCGGACACTGATAACCCACAAGTATAGGGGATCACAACAGTTTTCGAGGGTAGAGTATTCAACCCAAATTTATTGATTCGACACAAGGGGAGCCAAAGAATATTCTCAAGTATTAGCAGTTGAGTTGTCAATTCAACCACACCTGGATAACTTAATATCTGCAACAAAGTATTTAGTAGCAAAGTAGTATGATAGTGACGGTAACAGTAGCAAAAGTAATATTTTTGGGTTTTGTAGTGGTTGTAACAGTAGCAACAGAAATGTAAATAAGCGAAGAACAATATGTGAAAAGCTCGTAGGCATTGGATTGGTGATGGAGAATTATGCCGGATGTGGTTCATCACGTAACAGTCATAACATAGGGTGACACAGAACTAGCTCCAATTCATCAATGTAATGTAGGCATGTATTCCAAATATAGTCATACGTGCTTATGGAAAAGAACTTGCATGACATCTTTTGTCCTACCCTCCCGTGGCAGAGGGGTCCTAGCGGAAACTAAGGGATATTAAGGCCTCCTTTTAATAGAGTACCGGACCAAAGCATTAAAACATAGTGAATACATGAACTCCTCAAACTACGGTCATCACCGGGAGTGGTCCCGATTATTGTCACTTCGGGGTTGCCGGATCATAACACATAGTAGGTGACTATAGACTTGGAAGATAGGATCAAGAACTCACATATATTCATGAAAACATAATAGGTTCAGATCTGAAATCATGGCACTCGTGTTGGGGAACGTAGTAATTTCAAAAAATTCCTACGCACACATAGGATCATGGTGATGCATAGCAACGAGAGGGAAGAGTGTTGTCCACGTACCCTCGTAGACCAAAAGCGGAAGCGTTAGCACAACACGGTTGATGTAGTCGTACGTCTTCACGATCCGACCAATCAAGTACCGAACGCACGGCACCTCCGAGTTCAGCACACGTTCAGCTCGATGACGTCCCTCGAACTCTGATCCAGCCGAGCGTTGAGGGAGAGTTCCGTCAGCACAACGGCGTGGTGACGATGACGATCTTCTACCGACGCAGGGCTTCGCCTAAGCACCGCTACGATATTATCGAGGTGGATTGTGGTGGAGGGGGGCACCGCACACGGCTCAGAGATCAAGAGATTAATTGTTGTGTCTATGGGGTGCCCCCCTCCTCTGTATATAAAGGGGGAGGAGTAGAGGGCCGGCCAAGGGGGTGGCGCGCCCTAGGAGGGGGAAACCTACTCCAAGTAGGTTTGCCCCTCCCTTTCCTAGTCCAAGAAGGAGGGGGAAGGAAGGAGTGGGAGAGGGGAAAGGCAAGGGGGGCGCCGCCCCCCTTCCTTGTCCTATTCGGACTCAAGGGGAGGGGCGCGCCTCTTGCCCTGGCCGGCCCCCCTCTCTCTCTCCACTAGGGCCGAACAAGGCCCATTAGTTCCCGGGGGGTTCCGGTAACCCCCGGTACTCCGATAAATGTCCGGAACCTTTCCTGTGTCCAAACATAGTCGTCCAATATATCGATCTTTACGTCTCGACCATTTCGAGACTCCTCCTCATGTCCGTGATCACATCCAGGAGTCCGAACAACCTTCGGTACATCAAAACACATAAGCTCATAATATAACCGTCATCGAACTTTAAGCATGCGAACCCTACGGGTTCGAGAACTATGTAGACATGACCGAGACACGTCTCCGGTCAATAACCAATAGCGGAACTTGGATGCTCGGATTGGCTCCCACATATTATACGAAGATCTTTATCGGTCAAACCGCATAACAACATACGTTGTTCCCTTTGTCATCGGTGTGTTACTTGCCCGAGATTCGATCGTCGGTATCTCAATACCTAGTTCAATCTTGTTACAGGCAAGTCTCTTTAGTCGTTTTGTAATACATCATTCCGCAACTAACTCATTAGTTGCAATGCTTGCAAGGCTTATAGTGATGTGCATTACCAAGTGGGCCCAGAGATACCTGTCCGACAATCGGAGTGACAAATCCTAATCTCGAAATATGCCAACCCAACAAGTACCTTTGGAGACACCTGTAGAGCACCTTTATAATCACCCAGTTACGTTGTGACGTTTTGTAGCACACAAAATTTTCCTCCGGTAAACGGGAGTTGCATAATCTCATAGTCATATGAACATGTATAAGTCATGAAGAAAGCAATAGAAGAATACTAAACGATCATGTGCTAAGCTAACGGAATGGGTCAAGTCAATCACATCATTCTCCTAATGATGTGATCCCGTTAATCAAATAACAACTCATGTCAATGGCTAGGAAACATAACCATCTTTGATCAGCGAGCTAGTCAAGTAGAGGCATACTAGTGACACTTTCTTTGTCTATGTATTCACACAAGTATTATGTTTCCGGTTAATACAATTCTAGCATGAATAATAAACATTTATCATGATATAAGGAAATAAATAATAACTTTATTATTGCCTCTAGGGCATATTTCCTTCAACTTGGGCCCTAGTGACAAGCATTAAGCATAGCAAAGTCATAGCAACATCAATCTCAGAACATAGTGGATACTAGGGATCAAACCCTAGCAAAACTAACTCGATTACATGATAAATCTCATCCAACCCATCACCGTCCAGCAAGCCTACGATGGAATTACTCACGCACGGCAGTGAGCATCATGAAATTGGTGATGGAGGATGGTTGATGATGACGACGGCGACGGATTCCCCTCTCCGGAGCCCCGAACGGACTCCAGATCAGCCCTCCCGAGAGAGTTTAGTGCTTGGCGGCGGCTCCATATCGTAAAATGTGATGAATCCTTCTCTCTAATCTTTTTCTCCCCGAACGTGAATATATAAAGTTGGAGTTGAGGTCGGTGGAGCTCCAGGGGAGCCACGAGGTAGGGGGCAGGCGCGCACCCCACCCTCGTGGAAAGGGTGTGGGCCCCCTGGCCTTGATTCTTTCGCCAGTATTTTTTATTATTTCCAAAAATAATCTCCGTGAAGTTTCAGGTCATTCCGAGAACTTTTGTTTCTGCACATAAATAACACCATGGCAATTCTGCTGAAAACAGTGTCAGTCCGGGTTAGTTCCATTCAAATCATGCAAGTTAGAGTCCAAAACAAGGGCAAAAGTGTTTGGAAAAGTAGATACGTTGGAGACGTATCAACTCTCCCAAGCTTAAACCTTTGCTTGTCCTCAAGCAATTCAGTTGATAAACTGAAAGTGATAAAGAAAAACTTTTACAAACTCTGTTTGCTCTTGTTGTTGTAAATATGTAAAGCCAGCATTCAAGTTTTCAGCAAAGATTATGAACTAACCATATTCACAATAACACTTAGGTCTCATGTTTACTCATATCAATGGCATAATCAACTAGCAAGCAATAATAATAAATCTCGGATGACAACACTTCCTCAAAACAATCGTAATATGATATAACAAGATGGTATCTCGCTAGCCCTTTCTGAGACCGCAAAAAAATGCGGAGCACCTTTAAAGATCAAGGACTGACTAGACATTGTAAATAATGGTAAAAGAGATCCAATCATAGTCATACCCAATATAAATTAATAGTAATGGATGCAAATGACAGCGGTGCTCTCTAGCTAATGCTTTTTAATAAGAGGGTGATGACTCAACATAAAAGTAAATAGATAGGCCCTTCGCAGAGGGAAGCAGGGATTTGTAGAGGTCCCAGAGCTCGATTTTGAAATAGAGATAAATAATATTTTGAGCGGCATACTTTCATTGTCAACATAAAACCGAGAGATGGCGATATCTTCCATGCTACACACATTATAGGCGGTTCCCAAACGGAATGGTAAAGTTTATACTCCCCCTCCACCAACAAGCTTCAATCCATGGCTTGCTCGAAACAACGAGTGCCTCCAACTAACAACAGTCCCGGAGGAGTTTTCTTTGAAATTATTTTGATTTGATTTGCTTAAATCATGGGACTGGGCATCCCGGTGACCAGCCATCTTCTCGTGAGTGAGGAGCGGAGTCCACTCCTCTTGAGAATAACCCTCCTAACATGGAAGATACAGACAACCCTAGTTGATACATGAGCTATTCGAGCATACAAAACAGAATTTCATTTGAAGGTTTAGAGTTTGGCACATACAAATTTACTTGGAACGACAGGTAGATACCGCATATAGGAAGGTATAGTGGACTCATCTGGAATAACTTTGGGGTTTAAGGGATTGGATGCACAAGCAGTATTCCCGCTTAGTACAAGTGAAGGCTAGCAAAAGACTGGGAAGCGACCAACTTGAGAGCGACAACAGTCATGAACATGCATTAAAAATAATGAACATTGAGTGCAAGCATGAGTAGGATATAATCCACCATGAACATAAATATCATGAAGGCTATGTTGATTTGTTTCAACTACATGTGTGAGCATGTGCCAAGTCAAGTCACTCAAATCATTCAAAGGAGGATACCACCCTATCATACCACATCACAACCATTTTAATAGCATGTTGGCACGCAAGGTAAACGATTATAACTCATAGCTAATCAAGCATGGCACGAGCAACTATAATCTCTAATTGTCATTGCAAACATGTTTATTCATAATAAGCTGAATCAGGAACGATGAACTAATCATATTTACAAAACACAAGAGAGGTCGAGTTCATACCAGCTTCTCTCATCTCAATCAGTCCATCATATATCGTCATAATTGCCTTTCACTTGCACGACTGGACGATGTGAATAATAATAAGAGTGCACATGCATTGGACTAAGCTGGAATCTGCAAACATTAATAAACAGGAGAAGACAAGGCAATATGGGCTCTTGGTTAAATCAACAATAAGGCATATAAGAGCAACTTCGACATTTTCATCATGGTCTTCTCCTATCGACCCCCAAAGAAAAGAAAAGAAATAGAAACTATTTACATGGGAAAGCTCCCAACAAGCAAAAGAAGAACATGAAATCTTTTTGGGTTTTCTTTTAATTATTACTACTACAGCAAGAAAGTAAACTAGCTAAAAGCTACTACTATTTTTTTTGGTTTTCTTAAGGTTTTTCAAACACACAAGAACAAAGCATAAAAAGGAAAAATAAACTAGCATGGATATTACAGTGAAAAAGTATGAACACCGACAACTAGCATGAGTGTGTGAATATAAATGTAATGCCGGTGAGAAATATGTACTCCCCCAAGCTTAGGCTTTTGGCCTAAGTTGGTCTATTGCCATGGCTGGGCTGGCGGATATCCGAAGTTGTAACTAGGGTCGTACTGAGAAGCAGCGGCTATTGCATCGTGGGCTGCGGCTTGGAGGCGAGCTATCTCAGCCCTCCTCTCATACTCGTTCGCCTCCTCCCTGGTTATGATATCCCCTTTGCCTGAAAGTCAAAGAAAGTGGGAGCAGGAAGAGCGACGTGATAGGTGCGTCGTCTGTCAAAGATTAGTCGATACTGGAGAGGTTGTTCATTCCTCTCAATAAAACGGTGACGAACCATAGCCTCATAATCTAAATAAACAGTAGGCAACTCAATATCATACTCACGTATGGGTACATCAGGAAAATTAGCTAAACGGGTTGCATAAATTCCACCAAAGAAATCTCCATTAAATCTATTATTATGCAACCTACGTGCGACAATGGCTCCCAAATTATAATGTTTATCTCCTAATACAGCACTCCTGAGAACACTGAGGTCAGGGACACACATGTGACATGCTTTCATCCTTACCATTTATGCACCTACCTATCAAGAGAGCAAAATAATGTATAGCAGGAAAATGAATGCTCCCTATGGAAGCTTGTGCTATATCTCTAGACTCCCCCACAGTTATACTAGCAAGAAAATCTCTAAACTCAGATTTGCGAGGCTCACTAGTGCTACCCCATTGTGGAAGTTTGCAAGCAGTGGTAAAATCCTCTAAGTTCATAGTATAAGAATTTCCATAGAGATCAAACAGGACAGTTTGAGAATTGCGTGGTGATGAAAATTCAAACCTTCTCACAAAGGAATCAGTGAGATAGTGATACTGACGGCACTTATCTGCCTCGAAGCCCTCAAGATCAGCGTTACGCACATATGTGTAAAATTCTTCCTTGATTCCCGCTCGATCCATGAGGTCCTCTGAAGGCCATTCGCAAGCCCGCACTTGAGCTTCCCTTGGTGGTTCATCATCAGCATCACGCATTGCGAGCCTGGGTCCTTGCTTCCTTGAAGGACCACCTTGATACATTTTTCTAAACATATTTCTTCCTCTGAAAAATTTCTGAAAATTTCAGTAACTTCAAATAAAAGTGAACCAAGCTCAACAAAATTGATAGCAACTACTCCTACAAGTGCCTAGAGACTATATCATGCATTAGAACTACTTGGAACCATATAAATTTGACATGCAAGCTCAAGAACATGGTCACCTAAGCAGCACAAATTTGTAATAAATAAAGCACTAGAACAAAAACTAATTGGACCATTGGAGGAGTCACATACGAAGGAACAATCCCCCAAAGCAGTTTTGTGAGAGGTGCTTTGAACTAGGAGATCGAAAATCGCAGCAAAAGGAGCTAGAACTCATGCTTGAGCTGGTTGGTGATTTTTTGGGAGGAAGGAGTGTGTGGTGGCGCTGGAACAAGTGGAGGGGAGCCACCGTGGGCCCACGAGGCAGGGGGCGCGCCCAGGCGGTGGGCGCACCCTGGACCCTCGTGGCTAGGTGCCAGCTCCCCCAGATGTGTTCTCAGTGCCAGATATTCTCAAATACTCCAGAAAAAATCATATTTAAATTTCAGGGCATTTGGAGAACTTTTATTTTCGGGGTATTTTTATATTGCACGAATAATTCAGAAAACAGACAGAAAACACTATTTTTACTTTATTTCAACTAAATAACAGAAAGTAAAAGGAGGGTACAGAGAGTTGTGCTTTCCAACTTCATCCATCTCATGCTCATCAAAAGGAATCCACTAAGAAGGTTGATCAAGTCTTGTTAACAAACTCATTCCGAATTGCATGAAACCGGAGAATTTTCGAATAGCACTAAGTTACCTCAACGGGGATATGCACATCCCCAATAATAAGAATATCATATCTCTTTTTGACAGTAGGGAGAGGAAATTCAAAGCCTCCAATAATAATCGATGGAATTTTTCCAATAGAGTTTATACTATGAACTTGAGGTTGTTTCCTCGGAAAGTGTACCGTATGCTCATTACCATTAATATGAAAAGTGACATTTCCTTTGTTGCAATCAATAACAGCCCCTGCAGTGTTCAAAAAGGGTCTTCCAAGAATAATAGACATACTATCGTCCTTGGGAATATCAAGAATAACAAAGTCTGTTAAAATAGTAACATTTGCAACCACAACAGGCACATCCTCACAAATACCGACAGGTATAGCGGTTGATTGATCGGCCATTTGCAAAGATATTTTAGTAGGTGTCAACTTATTCAATTCAAGTGTACGATATAAAGAGAGAGGCATAACACTAACACCGGCTCCAAGATCACATAAAGCAGTTCTAACATAATTTCTTTTAATGGAGCATGGTATAGTGGGTACTCCTGGATCTCCTAACTTCTTAGGTATTCCACCCTTGAAAGTGTAACTAAAAAGCATGGTGGAAATCTCAGCTTCCGGAATCTTTCTTTTATTAGTAACAATTTCTTTCATGTACTTAACATAAGGGTTCATTTTGAGCATATCAGTTAAACGCATACGCAAAAAGATAGGTCTAATCATTTCAGCAAAGGGCTCAAAATCCGCATCATCCTTTTTCTTGGATGGTTTTGGAGGAAAAGGCATGGGTTTCTGAACCCATGGCTCTCTTTCTTAAACGTGCTTCCTAGCAAAAAAGTCTCTCTTATCATAACATTGATTCTTTGATTGTGGGTTATCAAGATCAACAGCAGGTTCAATCTCTACATCATTGTCATTACTAGGTTGAGCATCAACATGAACATCATCATTAACATTATCACTAGGTTCATGTTCATTACCAGCTTGTGTTTCAGCATCAGAAATAGAAATATCATTGCGATTCTAAGGTGTGTCAACAATAGGTTCACTAGCAGCATGCAAAGTCCTATCATTTTTCTTTCTCTTCTTCTTACAAGGACTACGTGCATCAACATTATTTCTCTGAGAATCCTGCTCAATTCTCTTAGGGTGGCCTTCAGGATACAAAGGTTCCTGAGTCATTCTACCTCCTCTAGTCATAACTCTAATAGCATTATCATTTTTCTTACTATTCAATTCATTGAGCAAATCATTCTGAGCTTTAAGAACTTGTTCTGCTTGAGTGGTAACCATAGAAGGATGTTTACTAATGAGTTTAAGTTCACCTTTAACTCTAGACATATAATCACTCAAGTGTTCAAGCATATAAGAATTGTGTTTCAATTGTCTACCAACGTAAGCATTGAAGTTTTATTGTTTGACAATAAAATTATCAAACTCATCTAAGCATCGGCTAGCAGACTTATAATGAGGAATGTCACCTTCATCAAATCTATAGAGAGAATTTACCTTTACTACCTGTGTCGGGTTATCAAGACCATGAATTTCTTCAACAGGCGGTAAATTAAGACCATGTATTTCTTCTACAGGAGGTAAATTCTCAACATCTTCAGCTTTTATACCCTTTTATTTCATAGATTTCTTTGCCTCTTGCATATCTTCAGGACTGAGAAATAGAACACCCCTTTTCTTCAGAATTGGCTTAGGAGTTGGTTTAGGAAGTGTCCAATTATTTTCATTGGTCAACATATTATTCAATAGAATTTCAGCTTGATCCGGCGTTCTTTCCCTGAAAACACAACCAGCACAACTATCCAGGTGGTCTCTGGAAGCATCGGTTAGTCCATTATAAAAGATATCAAGTATTTCATTTTTCTTCAGAGGATGATCAGGCAAAGCATTAAGTAATTGGATAAGCCTCCCCCAAGCTTGTGGGAGACTCTCTTCTTAAATTTGCACAAAATTATATATTTCCCTTAAAGCAGCTTGTTTCTTATGAGCAGGGAAATATTTAGCAGAGAAGTAATAAATCATATCCTGGGGACTACGCACACAACCAAGATCAAGAGAGTTGAACCATATCTTAGCATCACCCTTTAATGAGAACGGCAATATTTTAAGGATATAAAAGTAGCGAGTTCTCTCATCATTAGTGAACAGGGTGCTATATCATTTAATTTAGTAAGATGTGCCACAACAATTTCAGATTCATAGCCATAGAAAGGATCAGATTCAACCAAAGTAATTATATCAGGGTCGACAGAGAATTTGTTATCCCTATCAGTAACAAAGATAGGTGAAGTAGCATAAGCAGGATCATATTTCATTCTAGCATTCAGAGATTTTTGTTTCAGCTTAGCTAATAATTTCTTAAGATCACTCCTATCATTGCAAGCAAGAAAGTCTCTAGCGGTTTCTTCATCCATAACATAGCCCTCAGGCATAATAGGTAATTCATATTTAGGGGGAGAATCTTCATCATCACTTTCATCAATATTATCAGTTTCAATAATTTCATTCTCTCTAGCCCTAGCAAGTTGTTCATCAAGAAATTCACCAAGTGGCACAGTAGTATCAAGCATAGAAGTAGTTTTATCATCAATAACATGCAACATATCAGAATTAATAGCAGAAGCAGTTTTAGGTGTCGCAAGCTTACTCAAAACAGAACGTGAATCAAGTGCAGAGCTAGATGGCAGTTCCTTACCTCCCCTCGTAGTTGAGGGATAAATTTTAGTTTTCTCGTCTTTCAAGTTCCTCATAGTCACCAGCAGAAATAAATCCAAGTGACTCAAAGAATAGAGTTATGCTCCCCGACAATGGCGCCAGAAAATAGTCTTGATAACCCACAAGTATAGGGGATCGCAATAGTTTTCGAGGGTACAGTATTCAACCCAAATCTATTGATTTGACACAAGGGGAGCCAAAGAATATTCTCAAGTATTAGCAGTTGAGTTGTCAATTCAACCACACCTGGATAACTTAATATCTGCAGCAAAGTATTTAGTAGCAAAGTAGTATGATAGTAACGGTTACAGTAGCAAAAGTGATATTTTTGGGTTTTGTAGTGGTTGTAACAGTAGCAATAGAAAAGTAAATAAGCGAAGAACAATATGTGAAAAGCTCGTAGGCATTGGATCGGTGATGGAGAATTATGCCGGATGTGGTTCATCATGTAACAGTCATAACATAGGGTGACACAGAACTAGCTCCAATTCATCAATGTAATGTAGGCATGTATTCCGAATATAGTCATACGTGCTTATGGAAAAGAACTTGCATGAAATCTTTTGTCCTACCCTCCCGTGGCAGCGGGGTCCTAGCGGAAACTAAGGGATATTAAGGCCTCCTTTTAATAGAGTACCGGACCAAAGCATTAACACATATTGAATACATGAACTCCTCAAACTACGGTCATCACCGGGAGTGGTCCCGATTATTGTCACTTCGGGGTTGCCGGATCATAACACATAGTAGGTGACTATAGACTTGCAAGATAGGATCACGAACTCACATATATTCATGAAAACATAATAGGTTCAAATCTGAAATCATGGCACTCGGGCCCTAGTGACAAGCATTAAGCATAGCAAAGTCGTAGCAACATCAATCTCAGAACATAGTGGATACTAGGGATCAAACCCTAACAAAACTAACTCAATTACATGATAAATCTCATCCAACCCATCACCGTCCAGCAAGCCTACGATGGAATTACTCACGCACGGCGGTGAGCATCATGAAATTGGTGATGGAGGATGGTTGATGATGACGACGGCGACAGATTCCCCTCTCCGGAGCCCTGAATGAACTCCAGATCAGCCATACCGAGAGAGTTTAGGGCTTGGCAGCGGCTCCATATCGTAAAACACAATGAATCCTTCTCTCTGATATTTTTCTCCCCGAACGTGAATATATAGAGTTGGAGTTGAGGTCGGTGGAGCTCCAGGGGGCCCACGAGGTAGGGGGCGCCCAGGGGGCAGGCGCGCCCCCCACCCTCGTGTAAAGGGTGTGGGCCCCTGGCCTTGATTCTTTCGTCAGTATTTTTTATTATTTCCAAAAATAATCTCCGTGAAGTTTCAGGTCATTCCGAGAACTTTTGTTTCTGCACATAAATAACACCATGGCAATTCTGCTGAAAACAGCGTTAGTCCAGGTTAGTTCCATTCAAATCATGCAAGTTAGAGTCCAAAACAAGGGAAAAAGTGTTTGGAAAAGTAGATACGTTGGAGACGTATCAGACACCGCTGTTTTGGTTGCTGCTCTTTTGATCTTGGGCGATCGTGTAAAATGTATTCCCATTTATCTTGTATCCTTTGTATGTCAATACAGTTGAAGATGGTCCCTTGGACAACAAGTACAGCTCATCACAAACAGTGTTGTCACCTCTGAGACGTGTTTCCAACCAACTGCCGAAAGTCCTGATGTGTCCACATGTAATCCAGTCGTCACACTGCTCTGGGTGTTTGGAGCGCAGACTGTTCTTGTGTTCATCGACATACAGGGTCACCAAGGTAGAGTTCTGTAGAACTGTGTAGTGTGCTTGAGACCAAGAATGCCCGTCCCTGCATATTACTGAGTCCCTTCCAAGCGTGCCTTTTCCAGTCAGTCTCCCCTCATACCGCGATTTAGGGAGACTAATCTTATTATGGCCAGGAATGAAGTCAACACAAATCCAATGACATCCTCCATTTGATGGCCCATGGAGATGCTTCCTTTTGGCCTAGCACGGTTACGGACATATTTCTTTAGGACTCCCACGAACCTCTCAAAGGGGAACATATTGTGTAGAAATAGTCCCAGAATGACAATCTCGTCGACTAATTGAACTAGGACGTGCGTCATGATATTGAAGAAGGATGGTGGGAACACCAGCTCGAAACTGACAAGACATTGCGCCACATCACTCCTTAGCCTTGGTATGATTTCTGGATCGATCACCTTCTGAGAGATTGCATTGAGGAATGCACATAGCTTCACAATGGCTAATCGAACGTTTTCCGGTAGAGGCCCCCTCAATGCAACCGGAAGCAGTTGCGTCATAATCACGTGGCAGTCATGAGACTTTAGGTTCTGGAACTTTTTCTCTGGCATATTTATTACTCCCTTTATATTCGACGAGATGCCAGACGGGACCTTCATACTGAGCAGGCATTCAAAGAAGATTTCCTTGTCTTCTTTGCTAAGAGCATAGCTGGCAGGACCTTCATACTGCTTTGGAGGCATGCCATCTTTTTCGTGCAAACGTTGCAGGTCCTCCCGTGCCTCCGGTGTATCTTTTGTCTTCCCATACACGCCCAAGAAGCCTAGCAGGTTCACGCAAAGGTTCTTCATCACGTGCATCACGTCGATTGAAGAGCGGGACCTCTAGGTCTTTCCAGTAAGGTAGGTCCCAAAATATAGATTTCTTCTTCCACATGGGTGCGTGTCCCTCAGCGTCATTTAGAACAGATAGTCCGCCGGGACCCTTTCCAAAGATTACGTGTAAATCATTGACCATAGCAAGTACGTGATCACCGGTACGCATGGCGGGCTTCTTCCGGTGATCTGCCTCGCCTTTGAAATGCTTGCCTTTCTTTCGACATTGATGGTTGGTCGGAAGAAATAGACGATGACCCAGGTACACATTCTTCCTGCATTTGTCCAGGTATATACTTTCAGTGTCATCTAAACAGTGCATGCATGCGTGGTATCCCTTGTTTGTCTGTCCTGAAAGGTTACTGAGAGCGGGCCAATCGTTGATGGTTACAAACAGCAACGCGTGCAGGTTAAATTCCTCCTGTTTGTGCTCATCCCACGTACGTACACCGTTTCCATTCCACAGCTGTAAAAGTTCTTCAACTAATGGCCTTAGGTACACATTCTTCCTGCATTTGTCCAGGTATATACTTTCGGTGTCAGCTAATGTGGCACCCCGGCTCAGAGAAAACCATAATGCCCCATATTCCAGCCCAGAGATCGAGATGAAGTTTTCTGGAATACAACACTTCTTAGCATGGAACAAATCAGCTCTTTATTACAATCTATTTGGGTACAAGGGTTACATCGGCACGGCGACACTACGCCTGCCACGGTTGCTCCATGTAAGCAGCAGAACAACACGATGCAGCGGAATTACTCTAGCAGCGGAACAGCGACGACGGTGGTGAACTCCACTCCGCAGGGACTCTTGCTGGAACGCTTATCCTAGCTCGCTCGAACAGAAACCACGACAAACAATCAATCAAACCCGGCATGACCTGCAAACTGGCATGACACGCCAGGTCAGTACATTGAATGTACTTGCAAGCTCACAATAACCAGAAGCATTCAAGACAAACAACAACATGGCAATTACAGGTTAAGCAGGAATTATCATGAGATCATCAGGATAGCATGGCATGAACAACATGAACATGGTACAGCTAGAACAATATGAGCATGTCATGAACATATAAATCTGACGATGCTAGCATGCAACATGATGACACTATATGCACCACTTATTCTGCCCGGGTTACCTCATATCCATCACATGCATCACTTACCAACCTTGGACATCACACGATCATCTCAGGATCAAATCAAGCTTGGTATAAACAATACCGTAGTAATCATTAAATGACCACAAGGAGCTTGATCTTTACCCACGATTCTCGCACAACATCACGAATATCCAACAACTCGGTATCCTCGATACCACGATCATCCATGGATCACAAACAGAACCACTCTGGGCTCAACGGGTTACCTCGTAACCAAACGGTGATCATTCACGGATCACATAACCAACTTGTCTCATCATTGAACCGGGGTTGTTATTAAGCAAGTTATTATTAATACTGTTGACCCATAGTGTGACCAACTACGAACTGGGCCCTTATCCGCGGGCACGGCTATCGATAGATTTACTATACACTCTGCAGAGGTAGCGCACTGTACCCACACAACGGAACCCATGGCCTCGCACTCCCATTCGGGTGGACCGACGACGTTCAGACAAAACCGTCCTACTGCCATGACACTCTCCCGACCACTCCGACTAACTCCCCTCTGGGCTAAGTCATGGGTGGCCCCGTGCCTACCAAAGACACCAACGGCCACCATCGTGGCAAAAACAATAAACGGTCCCAAATGGGGACATGTGCACATAACCAAACTCGGGCTCACAAGGCTTATGCCGTCCTACCTGGCCAAGGTAGCGCCCGCGCATAACCTTCCCTCGTTGGAGGCACCGGCGAGAGGCATGACAATAGACCCAGTTAGGACCTTCCCATAAAAGGTAAATTTGGTTGCATTGGTCAGCTCGATATGGTGGCACCATGACTCAGCCAACAGTTTTTCAAGTTCAATTTAATCCGGTTAAACTTGAATGCAATATGCTGAGCCATGATAAAATAACATGATGCAATTACAATGCATGAGCATGATATCAACATAAGCATGAGGGTACATCATAACTATCAACGATATCAACAATGAATCATATCCAACTGAGCATGGCCTAATGACGAGCATGAATATTACAATTACAACACTACTCATAGCATAGCATGACCATTATCATCAGCAATAAGTACCATGCAAGAACACGTCAATAACATAACCGAGTAAACACTTAACCAGCTAACAGCAAGGAACAAAACATATTAACAGTATTCGGTAACTGACGTTAGTCATGCACCGAAGAACATGACCAACCCAACATGTATTACTACCAAGCATGGCCAATATGAAAGTAATACAAGCAGGTAGAACATGATAACAGAGTGCAAGAAAACATAGCATGACTGTCATCACCGATCCATAAGCATAACCAAATAATGGCAGCAGTAGCAAACAAACATACAGTTATTAAAGATTCAAGTTGAAAACCAATGCTACTGCATGGCTATCATGCAAATGGTGGTTGTGGCTTGCCTGGGGGTGAAGAAAGCTCCGGGAAGAAGTGCGGTGAAGCCGCGGAAAGAATCGCCGAAAACAGTTCTCTCTCGGAGGGGGATGTTTACGGGCAAGGGCAAAAAGGTCATTTTCACAGTGTCAAACCATAGTGAAAATGAAACCAATAGAACGGGCTCGATGAGACGAAGACGTGGGCGTTGGATTCACCTCATTTGGAGTTGGGAGTAAAAAGATATGAGGGTTTTTCTGCCAGGGACCCATCTGTAATGAAATCATCACAAACAGGCCCTCAGTCGGAAAAACTGAAAGCGCCTTTTCTGGAAATACGTTTTCCAGAACGGAAAGCGTATTATGGCACGAAGAAGAAGCAGAATACGCTTTTAATAAGTGATGGCGTCCTCCAGGGAGTACGTCTCCACTTATCCAGCGCGGCGGTGGCGGGGCCGCGCTTGGGGTCGCTGACGTGCGGGTCCCACGAGGTGGGTCCCGTCACTTATCCACGTCGGCACCTGGGTCAACGCCCTGTTAGGCTGACCGGTGGGGTCGAGGCGACGGGGGGCCCGCCTGGCCTGGCTCGGTCGTCTTCTTCCCCCGCTCCGCCGACCAGAAGCAGAGGCGAGGCAGGGGAGGGCGAGCGGCGACGGGCTTGGCCGGCTCCGGCCGTCCCCGGCCTAGGCGCGACATCCTGCGGGCTCGGCGAGAGGAGCCGCACCCATCCCGCCTAGCAGAAGCGACGGGGAGGACCATGGCGACGGGGCTCGCAGCGACAGAGGGCGGCGGCCGTTCTTGGGGAACGGCCCTAAAAGGGGCTCCGGCGAGAGGGCAAGGACACGGGGAGAGTCTCAGAAGTGTGGGGAAAGTGATGGTGGTGGCTAGAGGTGGAGGAGGGCTCGGCTTCGGCCGAATTTAGGCTGGAGGGGGTGGCGGCCATGGTGGCAGAGGGAGGCGAGGAGAGCAGCTTCGGCTCGAGGAAGAAGTGGGGCGGGGTCCTGGGAGTGAGGGGAGGCGAGTGGTGTGCTCGGGAGGCCGCGGGGAGGGATATATATATAGCCGGGGCGAAGGCACGGGCTCGGGTGCCGCCGCGGGTGTCCAGCCAACGCTCTGGCGACGGCCAGCGAGCACGGGGTGGCGCGGGAAGGTGACGAGGGAGGCAACGGACGAGCTGCAGAGGTCACGGAGACGAGCGGAGCTCAGGGACAAGAGGAGGAAGACGCCGCTGCACGAGCAGAGCCGATCGGCTACAGCTCGCCCGTGGGTGCGCGGCGACGAGCGCTGACGGATGGCTTACAGAGGGGGACATGGCTCCAGGAGGACAGCGACGATGCGGTAAAACTGTTAGACATGCTCATGATCGCGAAGATGACGAGAGGGGGACGGGCCGGAGCTAGAAGACACCCTGGCCGCGGCCAACGCCAGCAGAGCACGCGCATTGCATGCCAAAACTCGTGATCACCACGTGCACTGGTGCACACAGTGCCACACGGTCAGCCAAACAATGTCTGGGGGTTTGTCCTTCCTGGGGAGGTTTCAACTGTGGTGATAACTTGGTTAAAGACACAGTGGTTAAATGGTAATCAATGGAGTGTAGTAAACTTGAACGTGTACTGGTGATCCACAGGAACTTGATTGGAAGCAATGGAGTTGTATGGGATGATTAGCTTAGGAGGGACTATAATCCTATTAACTGTGAGAAGATTTGGATCAAGATTTAATATAGTTGCTTTGCAACTGCCAAATCTGGTCAGAAACTAAATCGGGAAGGTGCACTCACATGGAGCATCAACTTGAGCTCAAATTTGGCATAGGATGATGATTTGGTCATACAATGATGCTGTAAAAATTTCATACCAATTGGATTTACCAAAATGGTACTTGCTTCACAAACATCCTTGCTGACCAGAAACTTGCAATAATTTTGGAGAAATATTGGCTAAGTGAAATGGTGCCAAATTTGGTGGAGAGATGTTATAATGGTATAAGCACAATCTGGTAATTTATCAGGATTTTTGAAGCAATATAAAATGCACTTGCTTCACAACCTGAAAATGTTGCCAGAATCAGAGATTTGGTCCTGTGCTCACATAGATGATTGGATGGGGCTCCAATTGAGTGGAGGGGGTTAATATGAGCACATGAAGGAGTGTGAAAAATTTCAACTCATTTGGATAACCCTAGCTAGCACTTCCTTCACAATGCCTTCTGTCTGACAGAAAGTTTGAAAAATTGCTGAGGAAGATTGGCTAGGCAAATAAAGTTGAATTTTGGCATGAGGCAATTATTTGGACATAAAAGGATGCCCAACAAGTTTGGGAGAAAACAAGAGTGGATAGGTGGCACTTCCTTCACAAAATGCCACTCTGGACAGAAATGAAGAGTAATTATTGGGGAATTATTCTTGGGCTAGGACAGGAAAGTTTGGGCATATTTGAGCAACATATGACCCAAAGGAATTATGAGAATTATTTGGGAATTTTTGGATGGACAGAAATATAGGTTGCTTCACAACCTAGGGCAGACACGGTTATTCCTTTAATAGAAAAAAGGAATATTCCTGAGAAAAAGAAATTAGGGTTTGGTCAAGCAGTGTAGTGGCATGATTCTTGGCAAGGTTTTGAGAATGATGAGCCACTTGGGAGGGGGAATGAGGATGATTTCCCAGGTGGCAAGGCCACAGAACAACTCCAAAAAAAACAGAGCAAAAGCCAAATAAATCAAAAGAAAAAGAAAAGGGCCAAAATCTAGGTTGTTACAGCTAAACAGTGCGTGCATGCATGGTATCCCTTGTTTGTCTGTCCTGAAAGGTTACTGAGAGCAGGCCAATCGTTGATGGTTACAAACAGCAACGCATGCAGGTCAAATTCCTCCTGTTTGTGCTCATCCCACACACGTAAACCTTTTCCAATTCACAGCTGTAAAAGTTCTTCAACTAATGGCCTTAGGTACACATCAATGTCGTTGCCGGGTTGCTTAGGGCCTTGGATGAGAACTGGCATCATAATGAACTTCCGCTTCATGCACATCCAACGAGGAAGGTTGTACATACATAGAGTCACGGGCCAGGTGCTGCGATTGATGCTCTGCTCCCTAAAAGGATTAATGCCATTCACGCTTAAACCAACCCATGCGTTCCTTGGGTCACCTGCAAACTCAGCCCGGTACTTTCTCTCGATTTTTCTCCACTGCGACCCGTCAGCGGGTGCTCCCAACTTCCCGTCTTTCTGACGGTCCTCATTGTGCCATCGCATCAACTTGGCATGCTCTTTGTTTCTGAACAGTCGTTTCAACCATGGTATTATAGGAGCATACCATATCACCTTGGCGGGAACCCTCTTCCTGGGGGGCTCGCCGTCAACATCACCAGGGTCATCTCGTCTAATCTTATACCTAAATGCACCGCATACCGGGCATGCGTTCAAATCCTCGTACGCACCGCGGTAGAGGATGCAGTCATTAGGGCATGCATGTATCTTCTACACCTCCAATCCTAGAGGGCATACGACCTTCTTTGTTGCGTACGTACTGTCGGGCAATTCGTTATTCTTTGGAAGCTTCTTCTTCAATATTTTCAGTAGCTTCTCAAATCCTTTGTCAGACACAGCATTCTCTGCCTTCCACTTCAGCAATTCCAGTACGGTACCGAGCTTTGTGTTGTCATCTTCGCAATTGGGGTACAACCCTTTTTTGTGATCATCTAACATGCGATCAAACTTCAGCTTCTCCTTTTCACTTTCGCACTATGTCTTGCATCAACAATGACCCGGCGGAGATCATCATCAGGCACAATATCGTCTGGTTCCTCTTGATCTTCAGCAGCTTCCCCCATTGCAGCATCACCGTATTCAGGGGGCACATAGTTGTCATCGTCCTCTTCTTCTTCGCCGTCTTCCATCATAACACCTATTTCTCCGTGCCTCGTCCAAACATTATAGTGTGGCATGAAACCCTTGTAAAGCAGGTGGGTGTGAAGGATTTTCCAGTCAGAGTAAGACTTCGTATTCCCACATTTAGGGCATGGACAACACATAAAACCATTCTGCTTGTTTGCCTCAGCCACTTCGATAAAATCATGCACGCCCTTAATGTACTTGGAGGTGTGTCTGTCACCGTACATCCATTGCCGGTTCATCTGCGTGCATTATATATAATTAAGTGTGTCAAAAACCATTACAGAACATCATGAATAGATAATTAAGTGACCAAATAAATAGAAGTTCATCATCACATTAAAACCAAAGTACATACATAGTTCTCATCTAACAACATATAGCTCTCCAGAGCATCTAATTAATTAAACCATACATTGAAACTATGTAAAACATTTCAATGCGAAAATAAATGCGATCATAATCGCAACCAAGGTAACATTTGATCCAACGGCATAATGATACCAAGCCTCGGTATGAATGGCATATTTTCTAATCTTTCTAATCTTCAAGCGCATTGCATCCATCTTGATCTTGTGATCACCGACGATATCCGCAACATGCAACTCCAATATCATCTTCTCCTCCTCAATTTTTTTATTTTTTCCTTCAAGAAATTGTTTTCTTCTTCAACTAAATTTAGCCTCTCGGCAATAGGGTCGGTTGGAATTTCCGGTTCACATACCTCCTAGATAAATAAAATCTATGTCACGTTGGTCGGCATCATTTTCATAAACAATAAATGAACCAATAGTTATAAAGATAATATATATACTACATCCGAATCATAGACAGGACGAGGGCCGACGGGGGCGGATACCAAAACCATCGCACTATATAATAACAAGCAATACAATAGTAAGAAAATTAGACAAGTATCTATCTAAAGTAAGAATTTTTTTCTTTCAGAAAGAAGATAAGAACAAGAGGCTCACCACGGTGGTGCCGGCGACGAGATCGGCACGGGCGATCGACGGCGGTGAAGACAAGAATGGGACGTGACGGGCCGCTAAACCTAGACAAATCTCGAGGAAAATGGAGCTTTGAGGTCGAGCTTCGAGAGGAGAAACCTTAACTAGTGTGGCTCGGGCATTTCATCGAACACCTCATGTACATAGGAGGTGAGCTAGAGCACCACAAAGCCCTCCCCTCGCCGGCCAGAGAAAAACAGAGCACTGGAGTGCTCTGCTCGCGTGCGAGGGGTATATATAGGCACCTCATTGGTCCCGGTTCGTGGCATGAACCGGGACTAAAGGGCAGCCTGTGGTCCCGGTTCAAGCCACCAACCAGGACCAATGGTGGTGGGCCAGGAGTGAGGCCCATTGGTCCCGGTTCGTCCCACCAACCGGGACCAAAGGGGCCAGACGAACCGGGACCAATGCCCCCACGAGGCCCGGCAGGCCCCTGGCCTCACGAACCGGGACCAGTGCCCCATTGGTCCTGGTTCTGGACTGAACCGGGACTAATGGGCTGACCCGGCCTGAACCAAAGCCCTCTTTTCTACTAGTGATCTATACCTACTAATAAAAGGGCTATCGCTTCTTACCACTGCAATTTTGTCTATTTTTCGTTTGTACCACCGCAATTTCGTCCGTTTTTCGTCCGTCCACCTCGCTCTCATATCTATATCTATATCTATACCTACTATTAAAAAGATTAGGTATTCTTGGTTTGGTTCCGCTTTATTTGGTCTCGTCTTGAGGATTTTTTAGTTTTCTCCGCTCGAAAACGTATGTGCAAAGAAAGAAAACCGGTATGAACGAAGGAAACAAAGACGTAAGTGTAAAGGAAACTTGAAACTAAGCGAAGCAGCTGCCAGCCCATATCGAGAGGACGCACGGTGAATTAAGGTTGCCTTGAGCGATCAGAAAACAGCAGACGGCCACGGCCGACGGCGAGGACGTGAAACGGCCAACGAGGAGGTGATCCTGTCGTGCTTTGTGTTTCACGTTATGTAATGATACCACGGTTGGATACACGGTGGAAAGGGCTGACCGTGCAGGCACGTCATCGTCGCCATGGCCATGCTAAGCAAAGAAAGAAGAGACAAGACACGCATCATGCATCCATGCATGCTACGCCTATCCTAATCTGACATGCATAATATCTCTTTCTAGGTATCTAAGGAAATTACAAGCATGCAAGCATGGCTCAACCAGCGGGGTGCAATCGCTTGCTTTATTTACTGACATTAGTTAGTCTTGAGGTGGCTAAAAACATTACGTGTTTTCATTCAAATTCACAGACATTTATTTTGTGCAGACCACATTCCACTAGTAGAAAACTGGGCTTTGGTCACAGGGCAATATTCACATTAGTCCCGGTTCAGTCACGAACCAGGACTAATGTGAGCATTGGTCCCGGTTCGTGCGGCCAGGGGCCTGCCGGGCCTCGTGGGGGCATTGGTCCCGGTTCGTCCGTACCATTTGGTCCCGGTTGGTGGGACAAACCGGGACCAATGGGCGACGCTCCTGGCCCACCACCCTTTAGTCCCGGTTCATACCACAAACCGGGACTAAAGGGCTGGTCCTAGTTGCGGCCAGTGTTTAGTCCCACCTCGCCAACCGAAGGGCGCTCACACAAGTTTATAAGCCCGTCCCGCTTTGCCTTGTTGAGCTCCTCTCAAAGTGAAAATAGATGCCCTTATACAGGGAATTTGACCTAAATTCACAGTAAATTTCTTTGAATTTCATAGAAATTTATTATGAATTTAGGTTGAATTTTCTCTATAGACGCATCTATGTTCATTTTTTATAGTAAATAAAAATAAATAAACCTTAATAAAATAAAATAAAATAAACTATAGTAACTAAAATAAACCTTAATAAATTAAATAAAAATAGCAGCAGTAAAATAAATAAAAATAGAAGCAGTAAAATAAATAAAAATAAAATAATTAAAGTAAAATACATAAGTAAGTAGAAACAAAACAAAACAAATAAAGCAAAAGAGAAAACAAAAAACAGAGAAAAAAATTATGCCACCTACTGGGCCACCACGGCCTGAATACGACTTGAAACCCATCCGTGTGCCAGGATTCAGGCCTGCAGAAGGCCCAGTAGGCCCCACAGGCAAAGAGAACGGTTAGGCCCGAAAGCCTGCAGTTGAGAGGAGCTCGAGAGGGTGGGCGCAGCAGCACTTATAAACCACTCTCGAGCCCTCTCAACTAGCGAGGTGGGACTAAACTTTTGACGCGGGGCAGCACAAGGCCTTTGGTCCCGGTTGGTGCCACCAACCGGGACTAAAGGGGGCATTGGTCCCGGTTCGTGGAACCAAAGAGATTGTAGAGAGGGTTGAGGTAAGAAATGTGGTTGGTGTAGTTGATGAGTTTAATCACTTGAGGCAAAGAGGAAGCCTAGAAGAGTACAAGTCACACACAATTGGCAGAATTGAGGGGCCTTTCGTTCGGGCCGGCAGGAGGGGCCTTGATCTATCAATTGAGGGAGCAAAAAACAGGCTTTGCTCCCCCTTTTTTAAATGAAGAAAGAAAGAAGGGTCGAGGACCAAAGGCCTTTAGTCCCGGTTGGTGCCACGAACCGGGACCAAATAGTTCCCTATATATACCCCATCACCACAGCAGAGCACTCCACAGTGCTCTGTTTTTTCTGGCCGGCGAGGGGAGGGCATTTGGGTGCTCTAGCTCACCTCCTATGCACATGAGGTGTTCGATGAAATGTCTGAGCCGCACTAGTTAATCTTTCTCCTCTCGAAACTCGACCTCCGAGCTCCATTTTCCCCGAGATTTGTCTAGGTTTAGCGGTCCATCACGTCCCGTCCCCGTCTTCACCGCCGTTGATCGCCCGCGCCGATCTCGTCGCCAGCACCACCGTGGTGAGCCTCTTGTTCTTATCTTCTTTCTGAAAGGAAAAAATTCTTACTTTAGATAGTTACTTGTCTAATTTTGTTACTTTTATTATTCCTTCTTATTACATAGTGCGATGCTTTTGGTATCCGCCCCCGTCGGCCCTCGTCCTGTCTATGATTCGAATGTGGTATATATTATCTTTTTATAACTATTTGGTTCATTTATTGTTTATGACAAATATACCGACCAACGTGACATAGATTTTATTTATCTAGGAGGTGGTTGAACCGGAAATTCTAACCGACCCTATTGTCGAGAGGTTAAATTTAGTTGAAGAAGAAAACAATTACTTGAAGGAAAAAATAAAAAAATTGAGGAGGAGAAGATGATATTGGAGTTGCATGTTGCGAATGTCGTCGATGATCACAAGATCAAGATGGATGCAATGCGCTTGAAGATTAGAAAGATTAGAAAATATGCCATTCATACCGAGGCTTGGTATCATTATGCCGTTGGATCAATTGTTACCTTGGTTGCGATTATGATCGCATTTGTTTTCGCATTGAAATGTTTTACATAGTTTCAATGTATGGTTTAATTAATTAGATGCTCTGGAGAGCTATATATATGTTGTTAGATGAGAACTATGTATGTACTTTGGTTTTAATGTGATGATGAACTTCTATTAATTTGGTCACTTAATTATCTATTCATGATGTTCTGTAATGGTCTTTGACACACTTAATTATATATAATGCACGCAGATGAACCGGCAATGGATGCACGGTGACAGACACACTTCCGAGTACATTAAGGGCGTGCATGATTTTCTCGAAGTGGCTGAGGCAAACAAGCAGAATGGTTTAATGTGTTGTCCATGCCCTATATGTGGGAATACGAAGTCTTACTCTGACCGGAAAATCCTTCACACCCACCTGCTTTACAAGGGTTTCATGCCACACTATAATTTTTGGACGAGGCACGGAGAAATAGGGGTTATGATGGAAGACGGCAAAGAAGAAGAGGACGATGA
This sequence comes from Aegilops tauschii subsp. strangulata, assembly GCF_002575655.3. Classification (NCBI taxonomy): domain Eukaryota; kingdom Viridiplantae; phylum Streptophyta; class Magnoliopsida; order Poales; family Poaceae; genus Aegilops; species Aegilops tauschii. The sequence continues at coordinate 434,372,646 of NC_053035.3, forward strand.
CAACTATGTGCCCCGTGAATACGGTGATGCTGCAACGGGGGAAGCTGCTGAAGATCAAGAGGAACCAGACGATGTGCCCAATGATGCTGCAAGGGGGAAGCTGCTGAAGATCAAGAGGAACCAGTGCCCGATGATGATGATCTCCGCCGGGTCATTGTCGATGCAAGGACGCCATTCGAAAGTCAAAAGGAGAAGCTGAAGTTCGATCGCATGTTAGAGGATCACAAAAAAGGGTTGTACCCCAATTGCGAAGATGGCAACACAAAGCTCGATACCGTACTGGAATTGCTGCAGTGGAAGGCAGAGAATGCTGTGCCTGACAAAGGATTTGAGAAGCTATTGAAAATATTGAAGAAGAAGCTTCCAAAGGATAACGAATTGCCCGACAGTACATACGCAGCAAAGAAGGTCGTATGCCCTCTAGGATTGGAGGTGCAGAAGATACATGCATGCCCTAATGACTGCATCCTCTACCGCGGTGCGTACAAGGATCTGAACGCATGCCCGATATGCGGTGCATTGCAGTATAAGATCAGACGAGATGACCCTGGTGATGTTGACGGCCAGCCCCCCAGGAAGAGGGTTCCTGCGAAGGTGATGTGGTATGCTCCTATAATACCACGGTTGAAACGTCTGTTCAGAAACGAAGAGCATGCCAAGTTGATGCAATGGCACAGTGAGGACCGTAAGAAAACGGGAAGTTGAGAGCACCCGCTGACGGGTCGCAGTGGAGAAAAATCGAGAGAAAGTACTCGGCTGAGTTTGCAGCTGACCCAAGGAACGTATGGTTTGGTTTAAGCACGGATGGCATTAATCCTTTCAGGGAGCAGAGCAGCAATCACAGCACCTGGCCCGTGACTCTATGTATGTATAACCTTCCTCCTTGGATGTGCATGAAGCGGAAGTTCATTATGATGCCAGTTCTCATCCAAGGCCCTAAGCAACCCGGCAACGACATTGATGTGTACCTAAGGCCATTAGTTGAAGAACTTTTACAGCTGTGGAATGGAAACGGTGTACGTACGTGGGATGAGCACAAACAGGAGGAATTTAACCTGCACGCGTTGCTGTTTGTAACCATCAATGATTGGCCCGCTCTCAGTAACCTTTCAGGACAGACAAACAAGGGATACCACGCATGCACGCACTGTTTAGATGACACTGAAAGTATATACCTGGACAAATGCAGGAAGAATGTGTACCTGGGCCATCGTCGATTTCTTCCGACCAACCATCAATGTCGAAAGAAAGGCAAGCATTTCAAAGGTGAGGCAGATCACCGGAAGAAGCCCGCCATGCGTACCTGTGATCACGTACTTGCTTTGGTCAATGATTTACACGTAATCTTTGGAAAGGGTCCCGGCGGACTAGCTGTTCTGAATGACGCTGAGGGACACGCACCCATGTGGAAGAATAAATCTATATTTTGGGACCTACCCTACTGGAAAGAGCTAGAGGTCCGCTCTTCAATCGACATGATGCACGTGACGAAGAACCTTTGCGTGAACCTGCTAGGCTTCTTGGGCGTGTATGGGAAGACAAAAGATACACCTGAGGCACGGGAGGACCTGCAACGTTTGCACGAAAAAGACGGCATGCCTCCGAAGCAGTATGAAGGTCCTGCCAGCTACGCTCTTACGAAAGAAGAGAAAGAAATCTTCCTTGAATGCCTGCTCAGTATGAAGGTCTCGACTGGCTTCTCGTCGAATATAAAGGGAATAATAAATTTGCCTGAGAAAAAGTTCCAGAACCTAAAGTCTCATGACTGCCACGTGATTATGACGCAACTGCTTCCGGTTGCATTGAGGGGGCTTCTACCGGAAAACGTCCGATTAGCCATTGTGAAGCTATGTGCATTCCTTAATGCAATCTCTCAGAAGGTGATCGATCCAGAAATCATACCAAGGCTAAGGAGTGATGTGGCGCAATGTCTTGTCAGTTTCGAGCTGGTGTTCCCACCATCCTTCTTCAATATCATGACGCACGTCCTAGTTCATCTAGTCGACGAGATTGTCATTCTGGGGCCCGTATTTCTACACAATATGTTCCCCTTTGAGAGGTTCATGGGAGTCCGAAAGAAATATGTCCGTAACCGCGCTAGGCCAGAAGGAAGCATCTCCATGGGCCATCAAACAGAGGATGTCATTGGGTTTTGTGTTGACTTCATTCCTGGCCTTAAGAAGATAGGTCTCCCTAAATCGCGGTATGAGGGGCGACTGACTGGAAAAGGCACACTTGGAGGGGACTCAATAATATGCAGGGACAGATATTCTTGGTGACCCCGTATGTCGATGAACACAAGAACAGTCTGCGCTCCAAACACCCGGAGCAGTGTGACGACTGGATTACATGTGAACACACCAGGACTTTCAGCAGTTGGTTGGAAACACGTCTCAGAGGGGACACCACTGTTTGTGATGAGTTGTACTCGTTGTCCAGGGGACCATCTTCGACTGTATTGACTTACAAAGGATACGAGATAAATGGGAATACATTTTACACGATCGCCCAAGATCAAAAGAGCACCAACCAAAACAGCGGTGTCCGCTTTGATGCAGCAACCGAGAGGGGAAAGGACACATATTATGGTTACGTAATGGACATATGGGAACTTGACTACGGACATGGTTTTAAGGTCCCTTTGTTTAAGTGCAAATGGGTCAATCTGTCAGGAGGCGGGGTACAGGTAGACCCACAGTACGGAATGACAACAGTGGATCTGAACAATCTTGGTTACACTGACGAACCATTCGTCCTAGCCAATGATGTGGCACAGGTTATCTATGTGAAGGACATGTCTACCAGACCGAGAAAAAGAAAAGATAAGGAAGCGAATACATCATACGATGAGCCAAAGCACCACATAGTTCTTTCAGGAAAAAGGGACATTGTGGGAGTGGAGGGCAAGACAGACATGTCTGAAGATTATGAAAAGTTTCATGAAATTCCTCCCTTCAAAGTCAAGGCTGACCCAAGCATCCTGATAAAGATGAAGATTATCCATGGTTACGGCGCAATAAGCAAATGACACAAGCGAAGAAAAAGTGAAGACTTTCTCCCGCAACTATTATGATGATACCATGCCAACTTTATAACAGACGAGTATGATACCATTGTCCGTTTTGTACACGAAGTGCATCTAGTTTTTGCCGTAAGCCTCTCAACTTTCTTGCACATGCTATGTGGATGAAATGATGATACCATGCCAACTTTCAACCTTTTTAGAGTTCATTTGAAATGCTTTTCAATTTTAGGGTCTTATAGCTCAAAATAATTAGTAAATGCATGACAAATAACAGGCCAAAAATAAAAAATTATGCCACCTACTGGGCCACCACGGCCTGAATACGATTAGAAACCCATCCATGGGCCAGGATTCAGGCCCGCAGAAGGCCCAGTAGGCCCACAGGCATGTACAGAGAGGTTAGGCCCGTAAGCCTGCTTTAGAGAGGAGCTCGACAGCTCAGGCGCACCGCACCTTATAAATAGGTGCGGCTCTCTCTCAGCTAGCGAGGTGGGACTAAACTCCCACCACCAGGCCGCTGTGCAAGGCCATTGGTCCCGGTTGGTGGCACGAACCGGGACCAATTCCACCCTTTGGTCCCGGTTGGTGCCACGAACCGGTACTAATGAGGCTGTGGCCCCACGAGCACCTTTAGTACCGGTTCGTGGCATGAACCGGTACTAGAGTTTCTTACTAAGCAGTTTTTTAGTCCCACCTCACTAGCTGAGAGGCACTAGGAGCGGTTTATAAGCCCTGAGTGCAGAGACAATGAAGAAGAGGCGCAATGCTCATGTTGCTTAGCTTCAAGCCTTGAGGAATAAGGTAGAATGCATGCAGCTATGTGCAGTGCAGTCTACACTATTCCGAAAGGCTTGAAGCAAATCAACGAGCATTGCGCCTCTTTTTTATTTTTAATAACTTATTACAACTCCGGACTTCTTGTGTTCCGACAAAATAAAATAAACTTTAATAAAATTTATGAAACTAAAATTAACAAAGTATTTTCTGTTCAAAACATTATAAGAAACCTCTAGTATTATTGAAACTAAAATCATATAAAATTGATGCAACTAAAATTATCGAAGTATTTTCTGTTTAAAATCATTAAAAGCAAAAAGAATTTTCATAAAGAACTTTTTTTGATAGAAACTTTAATAGCAAAAAGAATTATCATAAAGTAAAATAAATAAGTAATTAGAAACAAAATAAAATAAAATAAATATGTTTTTTGTTGTAAGTAGAAACAAAACAAAATAAATAAAGCAAAAAAGAAAACAAAAAAACTAAATACAGCAAAAAGAATTTTCATAAAGAACTTTTTTTGATAGAAACTTTAATAGCAAAAAGAATTATCATAAAGTAAAATAAATAAGTAATTAGAAACAAAACAAAATAAAATAAATAAGTTTTTTGTTGTAAGTAGAAACAAAACAAAATAAATAAAGCAAAAAAGAAAACAAAAAAACTAAATACAGCAAAAAGAATTTTCATAAAGAACTTTTTTTGATAGAAACTTTAATAGCAAAAAGAATTATCATAAAGTAAAATACATAAGTAATTAGAAACAAAATAAATAAAATAAAATAAATAAGTTTTTTGTTGTAAGTAGAAACAAAATAAAATAAATAAAGCAAAAAAGAAAACAAAAAAACTAAATACAGCAAAAACAATTGTTGGGGCGCTGCCCGCTGGGACCTCCAACCCTCGAGTTTGCAAATACAGGCCCAGAAGGGCTAGAGGGCTCAATGGGCAGCGCGACAAAGTTAGGCCCAGAAGCCTGCTATAGAGAGGAGTTCGAGACAGCAGCCGCAGCGGGGCTTCTAAACCACTCCGAGCCCCTCTCAACTAGCGAGGTGGGACTAAACTTTTGGCCGCGACGCGGGCAGCAAGAGGCCTTTGGTCCCGGTTGGTGCGACCAACCGGGACTAAAGGGGTGCATTGGTACCGGTTCGTGGCACCACCCGGGACCAATGCCCCTCCTTTAGTCCCGGTTGGTGCCACCAACCGGGACCAAAGGCCGCCGCTTCCCGCCCTTTGCGCTGCTGAAAAGAGGGCTTTGGTCCCGGCTGGTGGCACCAACCGGGACTAATGCCTACCTTTAGTCCCAGTTGGTGCCATGAACCGGGACTAAAGGCTTTGCTATATAAGCAAACACTTAGGAAATTTTTCAGAGTTCATCTGCAGTTTGCCCTGACGACGCCGACTCCGCCAGGCTGCCCCGACGCCGCCCGCCGCCCCCGCCGTCGCCCGTGCCCGTCGTCGCCGTCGCCGTTGCCCGCGCCCTCGCCGTCAGCCGCGCCCCTGCCCCGACGCGCGCCGCCCCGGCCCGTCCCCGTCGTCGCCGTCGCCCTGCCCCGCCCTTCGCCGCCGACGCCTCTGCCCCTGCCCCGACCACGCCGCCGTCGCCTCTACCCCTGCCCCGACGCACCGCCGTCGCCTTGGTCAGGGCCGGCCTGCCCCCTTCATCCCTGTTTTTTCTGCACATTTATATGCTTATATGTATATGTATTAGTATATGTATGTGTTTATATCTGTTTATATGTCCTTTTTTAGATCTTTTTTTTGCATTTTCTCTGTGTATATATATGTATATATGTTCTCTGTGTATATATATGTTCATGTATATATTCAAAAGATAGATTTTTAGAAAAGTTAGGATTTTTTTTTCTGTTCATAGATTTTTTTGGTGATATTAATTATTGTAGAATATGCAAATGTTTGTATATTCATATGAACAATGCATTAGGCAAAACCTTTACTTTTTCAAAATTTTCTATTTGAACATTTTTTTATGAATGAGAGGAAAAAGGAAAATAATAAGAGGAAGAAAGGAGAAGAAGAGCAGAGGAAGAAGAGGAGAAATAAATAAGAAGAGGAAAAAAGAAGAAAAAGAAGAGGAGAAGAAGAAAGGAATAGAAGAGAAGAAGAAAAAATAGAAAAAATTCTATTTTTTCTTCTTCTCTTCTATTCCTTTCTTCTTCTCCTCTTTTTTTTTTCTTCTTTTTTTTCTTCGATCTTCTCCTCTATTCCTTTTCTTCTCCTCCTCTTTTTGTTTCTTCTTCGTTTTCTTATGTTTTATCGGGTCTGTCGTCGTCGATATACCCCTCTCCCGATAACTTCAACACGAGGGGGGTCGATATACCCCCTCCCCGATAATATTATTTTCCCATGTACGTTCATTGTCGTTGTCGATATAACCCCCTCCCGATAACTTCAACACGTGGGGGGGTCGATATACCCCCTCCCCGATAACATTATTTTCCCATGTATGTATGTCGTCGTTGTCGATATATATAACTCCCTTCCAGATAACTTCGACATGATGGACGGTCGATATTTATACCCCCTCTCGACCATGATAACTTATACCACGGGAGCACCCCCCGGCCCTCTCGCTTGACCAAAACTCTCGAGGACACCCAAACCGTAGAAAAAAAACGATGTCGGTCTCCTACCCCCTCCCGCCACGCCCCTACCCTTGAAGCGTTGCTGAGGCCACCCCAAACCCGGAATAAGCTAGGTCTACGTTTGCACTAACCACCTGCTGTGATGTTTGTGTAATAATTGCCATGTTGTAATATTTGCAGAAACAATGGAGCACGGACGAGACGAGCAAGCAGAAGAGGTGTTGGGGGACATAATATTAGCCGGAGGTGATATCTTGTCATACCTTAACGACAATGATGGTCTGGAAGAACAGGGTGAAGAAGCAGGCTACGGTGGTCGAAGAGTGGAGGAGGAAAGACATGATTATGATGGCTCCGGTGACCCAATGCTGGTGCAAGAAGGAGCCCGTGGTGACGGCTCCGGGTGACCGAACAGAGTCCGGCCAGGTAAATATATTAGTTAAGCCTGTGCTGACTAGCTAATTGATGCATTCATTGTTTTGGTATGTACACATATTAATTAACACTCGTCTTTCTTCTTTTTTCTAGCCCTCCGGATCGAGCACAACTGCGGTAAAGAGACGAGGCCCGAAGAGAAAGTTGCGCTCGGATGAAAGGTTTGAGATCACAACAATCGCGTGTGACGGCCAACCGATTGAACCCATCCGGACAAAGGATGCATTTGCTGCTCAGTGCAGGGTTCTAGTTAGGGACAAGATCCCGATCAGCATCCACCAATGGTATAAGCCTAAGAAGGATGACCCTGAGGTGTCTTATGTCAATGATATGCAGAAAGAAGATCTTTGGACTGAGCTGAAGGCAAATTTCACCCTACCGCTAGAGGAGGATCCAGAGAAGCCAGTTAAAGAGCAATTAATCAAGTCTCATGCTTTTAAGAAGATGGCAGACCTATTCAGGAGGTGGAAGAATGAGCTGAAAACATTTGTCGACAAAGAAGAGACACCAGAATTCATCGGCCGGTATGAGAAGATCAGAGATCACTGGCCCGCATTTGTGGCCCACAAGACATCGGAAAAGAGTAAGAAGATGTCAGCGACAAACAAGAAGAATGCTGCGAAGAAGAAGCTTCACCATCGCACGGGGTCAGGTGGCTACCTCAAAGCCCGACCTAAGTGGGCCAACGCTGAGAATGATCTACTTGAAAAAGGGATCGAACCACAGACAATGAACTGGACAGACCGTTGCCGGACTTGGTTCTTCGGGGCTGGCGGAACCTTGGAACCTGTATCTGGGAGGTGCGTTTGGACGAACGAGCTTTTGAGAATACCAGTCAAGAAGACTCAGCAATATATCGATGCAGCGCAGGAAGGGACGTTCGTTCCATACAGAGATAACGACGAGCTCACAATGGCCCTCGGGAATCCTGAGCACCCTGGACGGACACGAGGCACGCCAGGCTCCGTTCCGTGGAAGGCTGGTTTTCCGGACGCAGGCGGTTACAAAAGCCAGGAGAGGAGGAAAAAAATGGAGGAGACCCAAATTCAGAAGCTTCACGAAAGGGTTCAAGCGCTAGAGGAACGAGACAGCAATCGACATGCCGAAACTACCCCCGAAGCTACCCAGCCATCTCAGCGGAGAAGCAGCGTGGCTTCCACCGAGCTGCTTCAGCTGGAGCATGTGTTGACGGCTCCTGCTAGCTACCCCGTGGATGCTATCACGGAGTCTCAACATTGCCACCTTATGGCGCAACGGCAGAACTTCAAAGTCAAGGCGGCTGTTGGCTCTGTTTTACCTCCTGAACCCGGCGCAACCTACCATTGTCGGCCCATTCCAGAAGGATATCCTAGGGTGATGGTGGATGAAATAACGGAGGGATTTGAGGACCTCCAGCTTGACCACCCTACCGGTGAAGGGAAGACTCGGCTGGGTTTAGCTCCGAAGACTCCGTGCCTATGGCGGAAGGAGCTCATCAACCTTTCGAACTGGACGGCTCCGGCGAGTAAGGGCAGTCTGCCTCCTCCTCCGCCTCCTCCTCCGGCGAGTGATCAGGGCACTCAGCCTCCTTCTCCGGTGCGTGGCGGCACTCTGCCTCCTCCTCCGGCGAGTGATCAGGGCACTCAGCCTCCTTCTCCAGCGCGTGGCGGCACTCCGCCTCCTTCTCCGCCTGCGCCGGCGCGCCAGAGCAGCCAGCCTCCTCCTTCTCCGCCTCGTCAGCAAGGGCGGAAGAGACCCGCCGCCGCTGCGGCTGCTCCGATGCGTCGTAGTCCTTCTCCTCTGCCTCGTAAGCAAGGAAAGAAGACAGTCGCAGCCGCTCCGTCTGCTCTGCCGGCGTCTAGCGGTACAGCTGCCAGAGGCGGGAGGCAATACAGATTCGGTCCTTCTCTGAAGACTCCAGAGAATTTACCATACGAGAGGACCGAGGAGGAAACCAGGAAGATCGTGCGAGCCAAAGTGACAAACTTCTTTGAAGGGGTGAAAGCAAAGAAACATCCACCTCTGGAGGAGAAGGTATATCCGGTGAAAGCAAAGCGCACTCTGGCTGCCCTTCAAAACCACCAAAGTCTCCGCCGAGAGGCAACTATGAGCGCATTCTTGCAAAGACATATGCCGAAGCGGAGTGGTCGGGAAGTACTGTCAGTGATCAAAGGTTAAAAGAACGACGAGCTGGGAAAAAAATTGCCTAGCTCGGCGAACAAGCGAACCAATCGTGCCCCCCGCTCAAGGTGTCAAAAGACATCGTTGCTAATGATCCGAGGATGGTGCCCGGTTATAGCAATCTTGGAGATTACCTGCCCGACGATGTAAATTATGAAATCATGGAGGTGGACGAACACAAATACCATTACGGGAAGCCTCTCCTCAAAGATGAAAGATCTCTAACAACGATGATGCGAAGATTCCATGATTGGTACATGAAAACCTGCAGAGAGTCTGATGGGATGAGTACTTTGACGCTGAGAGTTAAACCGGAGCATGACCTCGTTGGAATTGAACCGCTGAATGTTCCATTTGAGGATTTCTTCCAGTTTTACAATCAAAAGGCCCTCGATAAAACAACGATCACTTGCTACTGTCTGTAAGTAGTACTACTTCTGTCATTAAGTCTCTCTATATAGGTCAGCTCTTTCATTGCATGTATTTATAATTATCCTCACTATATTATGCAGATTGAAGATCGCCGAATTGAAGAAAAGACAAATCGGTGTATTGGGTTCATTAACACAAATCTCATAGATGCATATACGGTTGAAAAACATCCTAAAGAAGCCGAGGCCAACTTGCTACGATCGTTGGTATTAAATCAAAACAAAGATATAATACTCTTTCCTTACAACTTCAAGTGAGTGTTACTGTCTTGTGCATATTCGGTTTTCCTTATTAGTCCAGGTTATGGTAATGTAATTGATGACTTATGCATGCATGCGCAGCTTCCACTTTATTCTCCTAGAGATTAAGCTTGAGCAGGGAGTAGTAACCGTCTTAGACTCGAGACGAAAAGATCCCCAGGACTATGCGAACATGACTCAAATGCTCGAGAAGTAAGTTAAATCGATCATTATCCACCATATCAGCAACTTTGTTCATTTCCTGATATCAAGTAATTGTTTTCTTTGTCTGGCAGGGTTTGGAGAAAATTCACCACAAAAGCTCCGGGACTGCCGAAGAAGCTACAATTTAAACACCCGAAAGTAAGTACTATAGTAGCATGTTCCGCGCATCTCCTAGTGATTCAAGCGCTAGTTTCATCAATACCATTTAGCATGCTTGCTTATCTGTTTGATTGACCTCTATTTCTTATAAAGTGGTTGTGGCAGGAACCCGGGAATAATTACTGTGGATACTACGTTTACGAGTCCATCCGCTACACGACCTGTGAGCGGGGCTACTCTGACGAACAATATGAAGTGCGTAAACAATAATATTCACAATTTTATTTTATTACCATCATTTGTGTTGAGTTTCATTTATTCATATATATATGTATTGACCCCCTTCTTCAAATTAGATGTTTCGGAAGCGGGATGAACTCCTAGCACCAGATCGTATGCGAGCAACTCAAGAGGAATTGGCAGCATTCTTCCTTGACCACGTGATCGCTGAAAACGGAGAATACTATGTGGACCCTGTGTTCTTAGAATTTAATTAGGAGATTGTATTGTAAGAGATAATTATTGTATATATGTAGCCGGTAGTGTCGGATAGATATACGAGAACTTGTTGTTCGACCAATCTCTCGGAGAAGGAGAGGTGGTCGATATCACTTCTCTCTGTATGCATATGTTCATGACGATCTTCTGTTTCCTTCATTTGATTACTAGCTAGCGTGTCTAGTCCTCTCCATACGTATATAGTACGTAGCGTCGACCAAGCACGGAGATAAGAGAGGACACTTCTCTCTATTAATTAGCTAGCTAACACAATATATGAAACACCTAAATTAACCCCCCACCCCCCTTTCAAAAAAAAAACAAAAACCCCAGCCCCTAAAATGCTGACGCGTGGATGCCTATTGGTCCCGGTTGGTGACACCAACCGGGACAAAAGGCCCTGCCTATTGGTCCCGGTTGGTAGCACCAACCGGGACCAAAGGCCCCCCTGCCTGGGCTAGCAGCAGCGACCACGTGGAGGACCTTCTGTCCCGGTTCGTGTAAGAACCGGGACTAAAGGGTTAGGGCTTTAGTAACGACCCTTTAGTCCCGGTTCGAAAACCGGGACAAAAAGCCCTTACCAACCGAGGTAAAAGCCCCTTTTCCTACTAGTGTTCACGGTGGGAGTCATGTGTGTTGTTTAACGTACTACTTGGTAATCATGTGTTACATAGACGAATTCAATCAGTTGTGATATCAAATTAAGTGGTCATGGTCAGTGAAATTGCTTGAACAAGATTGTTATATGATAATTTTTTGTGTGTAAAGTCCATTCCGGAATCACTGATCGATCGACGAAATTATGATGTCAAATAGTTATTCACACCGGCTAAATTTTTTAAACATGATTATCAAACCATACATGTCAAATAGTTATTCAGAATCTAACTTATTTTTAGATACCTATTACTAAATTTCCCTACTATAGTTTGATATTCTTGCATCGGATATTTTAGCAGTATGTCCAAAACATTCAGTTGCGCATCATGGGCGATCTCTCGCGTGGTCCACGTCGGACTTACTACGAGACAAAACGTTCGCTTCGTCGAGAAGAAACCGAAAAAGGGATTGGCCCCACAACCCTCGATTCCTCTCCCTCTCCCACCTCTACGACTTTCCACAGTGGGAGTAACATAGGTAGTAACATCACACATATCTAGATAAAATAGATGATGTGGCAAGCAATAAATGAAGAAATGGAGGAAGGTGGTAACATAGCTAGTTACTAGTAGTATGAGTAACATCACACATATCTAGGCAAAATAAGTCTATAGCCTAATAAATAAAGTGTTGCATGTTACCACACATATGTTACTTCCCATGAATCTATAGCCTAATAAATAAAGTGTTGCATGTGTGATGTTACTCGTACTACTAGTAACTAGCCATGTTACCACCTTCCTCCATTTTAATGTTGTATGTTACTAACCATTGTGGGTAGTCTACCACCGCCGCCGCCACCTGCGACCTCCCCGCAACCGCCGCCCACGCCCTCCCCAACGGCCGACTCTACCACCCCTTTTCTCCTCCCCTTAGCTTCTCCTCATCATCGGCGACCTCCCCTCCCCCTCGCACCAGATCGACCAGCAGGCCGGGCATAGCAGAGCGGACGGGCGTGCCAGAACCAGCATAACACGGTCGCGGGCGGAGAGGGCGAGGCTGTGTCGCTGGCGGCGCCGTGCCCGATTCGCCCGTCCCGCTCGCCCCCTTCCCAGCCGCTCACCCCGCCGCCCCGCCCGTCCCGCTCGTCGTGGCCGATGACCGCGCCACCAGAGACCGCGGCCACTCGAAAAAACGACGGGGATGAGGAGGCCTTGACCTTGGCGCAAACCCGTGCTCCCGAGCGGCGGTCTCTCCTCGTCGCGGGGCCAGCTCTCCTCCTCCATCCCCTCCCGCATCCCAGGTGTGCGGGCGCGGCGGCGGCCTCCTTAGGCCCCATGGCGGGCGGCCGGGCGCCTCATCCTCCATCAGCCGCCGCTGTGCGCCGAGGTTCTGGACCGGTCTCAGGTTGCTGCCAAGGAGGAGGGCGGTGGGGGGAAGGAGCAAAGGTGTGACATCGTTCTTCTCCCTCGGCGCATGGGTCAGAGACGAACTAGGAGACCGAGCAGTTCGTCGTGCCGACGGCACCGTCCTCTCCTGCCAAGGCATGGATCCTCCTCCCTCTTCCCTTCCCTTCCCGTGCTTCTCACCTGTTTCTAATTTATTTTGTCCCCATGTTAGTACGTACGCTGGCCACCTCCCTGCCCCGTCGTTGTGACCCATACATCTGAGATCTGACCCGCTACACCCCTATGTTGCAGGTCATTTGATTCTTGTTCTACAGTGGGGTGGCCTGTAGATGATGCTTCGAAGAGGAATCCACAAAGAGCAGCGATGGCTTCTTGGTTACTCCATGTAAATTTGAACATAGCTGTACGTGGTACTAATTAATATCTGAACATGTTGCCATCTAAACTCTGAAATGACAAAACATCAATTAACCTGATCTGATCTGATGTAACCTTTCCGGTGTTTCCCTCTCTGCTTTTGCATACTTTATTCTTATGGTCTGCAGCTATTGCGCGCTCATCACGCTCTCATATATTTATCGATCTTCCTTACAGGACCCAGATGAGAGTATGTGTATTCCCATAAAAAGGTTTATATCTTTCCCAAGTCATTTACGTGGTTAGTGTTTGTATTCCTTTCCTTGCCTGGCATAATTTTTGTGAAAATGATTTTATAACTGCAGTGGAGGCTGCCCTTGCAATTTTTTGCCTTGCCATGTAGTGTTCGCTTTTTGTTTCTGTTTGTCATACATAATTTCATAGTCCAACATTATCTGTGCTTTCCTATCAGGAGAGTGCTTTCATGTTGAAGAAAGTACAGTAATAAGCGTGAGTAGTTGACATACACGAGGAACGGTGAAATAAGTATTTGTTTACTAGGTTGATTGCTAATGAAGATCACATGTGTATTGCTTTGCGTTATTGTGATTCAGTTGCAGTACTAACATAAACAATTTACAACTTTTACAGTAGTTGGCATTTTTTGGAGCCGTTCGTTTGTCTCGATCTAACGGCGCATACATACATAGTACTCGAAAGTACGCGGATGAAAGTACTCGAAAGTACTATTAGGCTAGGGGCATTTTAGTCCTAGGAAATATATGACAAGGTGGGGCCCTCTCGTCCAATGCAAAACCGCCGCCCCTCTCGTCCAATGCAAAGCCGCCGCCGTGCTCCTTCCCCTCTTCCATCACCATTGCAACTGCGGCCATCTCCTAGCCTTCTCCTCCTTCTCGCGGCCGCAACTTTGCTCTTCTCATCTTCCACATCCACCGCCCTCTTCCATCCACTCAAGATCCTCGATGGAGCAGCAGATCGAGCACATCGGCGGCGGCGAGAACGCCGACTTCATGGAGATCGCCGGCGGCGACCAGGTCAAGATGGCCAGGTTGATGGAGATCCATTCTTGGTTTCACAACATATTGCAGATGAACTGGACGGCAATGGCCACTTTGAAGCAAATGACGAGGAGGGAGAGGGCAAAGCTTTCCCCCCCACCCGCACAACCGATGCACAAGGTCGAGATCCTCCTCTGGGCGATGGAGCAGGCCTATTCGTCCAGCCCGTGGACCAGGCGTAGGTGGTGGGCGTTCAGATCCAGGGTAGAGCATCCACTGGATCAGGAACCCAGGGTGCACGAGGTGCCGTTGCAGATTATGGAGCCTCCAACCGAGTCGGAGATGACTCCGAAGCGCAAGAGGAGGAGGACAGTGGTCGTGACATCGCTTCCCCGCCGTTCTCCATGCTTCCCTCGTCGCTCTCCTCGTCTGAACGGCGGCCATAGCTATGTTTAGGGTAAGATTGCTGAATTTCATTCATCATTACTTGCCACTTGCTTAATTTGATTCTCTGCAATATGTTCTTGCTACCTGTGTACTTGAATCCGTACCCTCTGGATGGCAGCTTAGTTTGATCGACGAGGCTGTAATGAGTCTAGGCATATAGCATTGCTATGTTTACTTGCTACATTTTGATGTGCTGGAGTGGTATCCATGATAGGAAATTTTGTCTGTGACCTCAAGAGTTGTGTTCAAATTACGTGATGCAATTTGTGTAAATTGAACTTGCAATATTTTGGCTGCAAGAAGTGCCTCCAGAAAAGTTCAGTACACAGTTTAGAGTGATAGACTCTGGGTTGACACTGAAATGTTTCAATACTGCAAGTTTAGTAGTTGTAGGCATTGAAATATTTCAGTACTGACAGGTTCACACTGAAATATTTGAGTAGTGCAATTGCAGTACACACGGGTACACACTGAAAAATTTCAGTAGTGCAATGCAATTTCAGTACACACGGGTAGACACTGAATATTTCAGTACTGCAGTTACAGTACACGCACGCAACCCCAGAAATATTTCGGTGTAGCAGTTTCAGTACACGCGCGTAGCCACTGAAATATTTCGGTGGTGCTGTTTCAGTACAAGCACGTAGCCTCAGAAATATTTCGGTGGTGCACTTTCAATACACGCACGTACCCACTGAAATATTTCAGTGGTTCACTTTCAGTACACGCACGTACGAAATGAAATATTTCAGTGGTGCTGTTTCAGTACACGCATGTAGCAACTGAAATATTCCAGTGGTGCTGTTTCAGTACACACACGTAGCCACTGAAATATTTCAGTAATGCACTTTCGGTACAGAGATGTAGACACTGAAATATTTCAGTAGTGCCATGTCGGTGATCTTGCATCCAAATATTTACGGCTTCCTAATGATTCAGCAAAAAAAATAGACATAAGCAGTGAAATAATTTTTGTAGGGATGTTGGCTTACTCATGTTGCCGTGCTGTACAACCTTTTGCTTCACTTCCTGTAAGTGCTTCTTGCATGTGCTATGGCCTACATGCTGTTTACTCTCATCACAGCAGTGATTTTTCATCTTGCAAATGTCTTATTAATTCAACATTGACTTCTATGAACTTTGTATTCAAATTCGTATCCTCCTACAGTTGTTGTGACAGATTTCCTTGGCATCTTCAAATTACTGTACTGTCATTTTTCCAATACCAACTGTATTCAATCTGAAACTTTCAGTTACTTATATGCTACAGGTGGAATCATGGATAGGTTGCTGAAGATGCCGCGCCTCACAATAAAAGTCCCTTGCTCAACCTCAACATCACAAGCTTTTTTGCATTTCTAGTTGTCTCACTATTTCATGTGATGTATTTGAATACCAGAAGTTGTTATGCATTACAAGTTCAATCTGATAATCGTAGTACCTGCAGTGTGTGTGGTATCTGTTTTGTATGTGTGGGATCAAAATCTAATACGGTTCTGATTCCTGTTTTCATGGCCTTGATGCTAAGTTAAGTACATGTGGTCAGAGTGATCGGAGGGAAGGGTGGCGCTGGTGGGAAATATTTTAGGGTTTTATCGTCGTGTAACCCTAGAAAATTAATAAAAACATCGAAAATCAATGGAACTAGTCATGGATGCTTCTCGTGTTGGTACAAGGGTGAAGAAAGAATACAGGTCCATTTGAAGCAAGTCGAGAAAAACCCGTCCTTCCACACGGACCCTTAGCTCCTACCGAAACGGCCGCCGGTGAAGGATCGACAACGTGCGCTTCTTGCGTCACCTCCGAGAAGAATTCTAAGCATTTAATCGTATTAGAAAATCCATACAAATGCCGACAACCTTACCAAACTAGTCATGCTACCTTCTCATGTTGATACAAAGAAGTGGAAATTTTTTGGGTCCATTTACATCATGTCCGGCAAGTATTTTAAGCAGTATAAATTAAAAAATATATAAAACCTTGGAAACCTAGCTTTGTTTGTGCAAGAGATCATGTGTGCCAAATTTTAGGTGATTTGGAGGTGGTCGAAAAAATCACCGCATTCCGGAGGGACCATTTGGTCTAACTTAAGACATTTTTTGAACAAAGGTGATTTTTTCCACCACCTCCAAATCACCCAATTTCTCTATGACACGGTGACCCACGTGTGCCAAACATGTCCATGAAAGAAAAATTGGAAAAAATATTTTACAATGCCCCCTTGAGGTATAGACCGATGTTTTGATCAGTCAGTCTAGAGGGCAGTATAAATTATAAAAAATATACAACCTTGGAAACCTAGCTTTGTTTGTGCAAGAGATCATGTGTGCCAAAATTGAGGTGATTTGGAGGTGGTCGAAAAAATCACCGCATTCCGGAGGGACCATTTGGTCTAACTTAAGCCATTTTTTGAACAAAGGTGGTTTTTTCCACCACCTCCAAATCACCCAATTTCTCTATGACACGGTGACCCACATGTGCCAAACATGTCCATGAAAGAAAATTTGGGAAAAAAATATTTTACAATGCCCCCTTGAGGTATAGACCGATGTTTTGATCAGTCAGTCTAGAGGGCAGTATAAATTCAAAAAATATTTTACAATGCCCCTTGAGGTATAGACCGATGTTTTGATCAGTCAGTCTAGAGGGCAGTATAAATTCAAAAAAAGCAAAAAAATATAAAACCTTGGAAAACCTAGCTTTGTTTGTGCAAGAGATCATGTGTGCCAAAATTGAGGTGATTTGGAGGTGGTCGAAAAATCACCGCATTCCGGAGGTACCATTTGGTCTAACTTAAGCCATTTTTTGAACAAAGGTTATTTTTCCGCCACCTCAAATCACCCAATTTATCTATGACACGGTGACCCACATGTGCCAAACATGTCCATGAAAGAAGATTTGGAAAAAATATTTTTTACAATATGCCCCCTTGAGGTATAGACCGATGTTTTGATCAGTCAGTCTAGAGGGCAGTATAAATTCAAAAAAATTCAAAAAAATATAAAACCTTGGAAACCTAGCTTTGTTTGTGCAAGAGATCATGTGTGCCAAAATTGAGGTGATTTGGAGGTGGTCGAAAAAATCACCGCATTCCGGAGGGACCATTTGGTCACTTAAGCCATTTTTTGAACAAAGGTGATTTTTTCCACCACCTCCAAATGACCCAATTTCTCTATGACACGGTGACCCACATGTGTCAAACATGTCCATGAAAGAAAATTTGGAAAAAAATATATTTTACAATGCCCCTTGAGGTATAGACCGATGTTTTGATCAGTCAGTCTAGAGGGCAGTATAAATTCAAAAAAAAATTATAAAACCTTGGATACCTAGCTTTGTTTGTGCAAGAGATCATGTGTGCCAAAATTGAGGTGATTCGGAGGTGGTCAAAAAATCACCGCATTCCGGAGGGACCATTTGGTCTAACTTAAGCCATTTTTTGAACAAAGGTGATTTTTTCCACCACCTCCAAATCACCCAATTTCTCTATGACACGGTGACCCACATGTGCCAAACATGTCCATGAAAGAAGATTTGGAAAAAAATATTTTTTACAATGCCCCCTTGAGGTGTAGACCGATGATGAGGACATCAATACCATTGTTACACCCACAGCCCCTACTGTACATATAATGGACCAATTACTAGAGCTCGCGCACGCCAATTAAATTACCAGGTACTTTCGTTTCTTAGTAATGATTCTAATGTTCATGAGAATATGATGCTGCCTAAATTGGATACTTTTGTTTTGCTTACAAATGAAGGGCCTAGCTTGGAGAAGGATGAACATTGGAGCAAGAACAAGCATGGAGTTGATGGCATGCGCAAGGGGAACAAGAACGGAGTTACAAGTGATGATTTCAGGACTTTGAAGCCACGATAAGGAGTGAATGAAGCCTTGGACGAAATATACAAGATGCCACTTCATAAATTTCGTCGAGAGGCTATTCTAGGTGCTGCGTCACCTTATTATTGGGCCAGGCCCATATAATTTTGAAATACATAAGTATAGGTTGTTTTTAGAGTCCGTATGTGTGGGGAAACAAGAGATAGGGTTGGTTTCGGACCCCTTCCCCAAGGGCCACGAAATTCCCCCCTCTTCCTCCATATATACAGCCCTTAGGGCACCGTTTAGGCTTTAGGTTTTGTTTAGATTAAAAGTTCGCCATAGCTGCAACTTGGCGTACTTCGTTTGTGATCAACGACCACACAAAGGCGTCACAGAACCCCACCTTGATCAATAAAGCTTTCCTCTTATATTCGCAATATCCAGATTGCAATCTTAGTTTCTTGCTTGTTCTTTGTTTGCCTGCAGGAAACAGACCTTCGTGGTCAGGTTGATCGTGCTCCGGCGTGGTCAATAACCTCTCGGAGTTGGTTTAGCGATTGCTAAGGTGCGACGTCCTCACACGTTCGTAGTCGGATCGTCAAAGTCGACTTCCTCCAAAACGATAGCCACCATCTCATCGAAAGACGGGACACCTTTGCCTCTATCAAGTGGTATCAGATTTCCAGGTTACTCGGTGAGATTTTACAGTTTTTCATAGTTTAGATCGAGTCTGTTCTTCATACCTATAGTCCACGAAAAAGCCAAAAAAAATATTAGGGTTAGTTCATCTTATCCGAACCAATCTGAGCCTTTGCATAATCTTTTCTGTAGTTGCTTTGTTGAATTTGCGGTTGCATCGTCGTGTCAAGTTGCTGGTCCTAGCGTCTAGTACTTTAGAGTTTCGAGTTCTGTTCACAAGTTGTCACGATGCCGCCGCACCATCATCATCACCGCTGCCATATACCACCATCGTCCTCGCCGCTACCATATACCACATATCCACCACCATCACGCTAATCCGAGTCCACCTGCATCACAGATTCACCACCAGTCCGTGTTCCATCGCCCTGCAAATATCCGCCACCAGTCCGAGTTTCCACCAGATTCATCTCCGCCACCAGTCCTAGTCAGAGTCCATTAATTATTACTTTGTTCTCGATTTTCAAATCACGCGATACTCCGAGTCGTGGCAGAATAGGACTCCCCAACTTCCAAGCCATCCGCAGAAGAAAAATAGTTCCAGTTTAAAAAAAAACTAAGTCTGGAAAATTCTGGCTAGGCAGTTTTTAGGACGTATGTAGACTTTTTCGAAAAAAATTTGTTGCGGAGCAAAAAAAAGAGAGGAATAAAAAGTGCAAAAAAAGTGAAAAAAGAAAAAAATTCAGAGTGTGCTCCTTCCTTGTTTACGTGCAGCGCCGTGATTTTGTTAGTGTTCTAGGCTCGCGTCTCTAGTACGGTCTAGCCTAGGACCAGCACAGTACCGTCGTTGAGCGTTTATTCACCTTTGCATCTCTGAATTGATTATTGCTGACCCTTTTTGCTACCATATTATAAGCCTTCCCAGCTCCACATACATCTACATCGTGCGTTTGACTCTCCCTGGCAATCGCTCTATCGAAGCTTTGAGAGTTTTGACTACATCGGTTGCCGATCACTGCCTACTGCTGGGTAAGAACTGGTAAGAATTTGAGATTTGCTTGACGGATTTGTGACACCCACCACCACCACCACTTGTTAGTAGTCTATAGGATCATGTTTTTGTGTGTTTCTATTACTGCTAACCATGCCAGTATCACAAGCCGACGAGATTGACTGGGAGAACTTAACGAACAAGGAGCTTCATGATAAGTTTCAGCAAATGATGACTGAACAGGTGCAAGATGTGCTGAACAATTTTGAAGAGGCCATGGAGAAGATCACTGGCCTTGAGAATACGTTCGAAACAAAGCTTGATAACGGATTTAATGAACTGCTTGCGCGTCTTCCACCACCAGTTGCACCTCTGCAACGACGACAACAACAACAACAACGACTACCTCCACGTCGGGAAACAGCCCTCCGCCGAGTGAGCCGTGTCCCTCTTCAGCCTGGCCAAACTGCTGGTGCGGTTGTTGATACTTCTGTGGCTCCTGCTACTGATGTGGAGGAGGATGATTATGCGGGAGACTATGAGGATGAGGTTGATCAAAATCAGAACTACGTGCAACCACCAGCACCACAACCACCAGGTCGTCCACATGCAAATACCCTCTGTTGTCAGCCAGACATCCTACCAAATTACTGTGAAGTTATCATGCAATCTATCTGGTAACATTTTTTACATCAGCAACATATATGGGCCCTGCCATAATGATGACAGAACTGAATTCTTTGACTGGCTGAACAATATTGATGCCTCACAGATGGATCATTGGATGTTAGTTGGTGATTTCAACTTAATAAGAAGCCCACATGATAGAAACAGACCTGGAGGTGACACTAATAATATGCTTATGTTTAATAGCCTACTGCAACAACAGGATCTTATGGAAATCCCAATCAAGGGTAGGAACTTCACCTGGTCTAATATGCAGGACTCACCACTATTGGAAAAGCTAGATTGGATTTTTACATCTGCAAACTGGACCCTGATATTTCCAAATACTTTGGCACACCCACTAGCCAGAGTCACATCAGATCATATCCCAATTCACATTCAGATTGGCAGTGATATACCAAAATCCTCTATATTCAGATTTGAAAATTATTGGTTTGAATTTGATGGATTTTATGAGACTGTTGTTCAATGTTGGAACAGAAATGAACAACTGACATACTCTGCCAAGTATACTGTTGCCAGGTTCAAATGTCTCAGAATGGGTTTAAAAAATGGAGCAAAAACCTATCAAAACTCAACACCAACATATCTGCATGTAACTATGTTCTATCTATGATTGATTGCATTGAGGATCAAAGAAATCTGAGTACTATTGAAGCAAATTTCAGAAATATACTTAAGGGTCACATAACCAAGCTATTGGAAGTCAAAAGAATATATTGGAAATCCAGGTTTAGGATGAGGAGTGTCAAACTTGATGATGAAAATACTGAATTTTTTCATGCCATGGCTACACAAAGTTACATGAAGAATTTCATAACTACTATAAATGATGAAGATGGGAATCCTTTTCAAAATCATGATCACAAGGCTGCTATTGTTTGGAAATCATACAAGGATAGGTTGGGAAAAGCTATTGACCCTCCTATGCTATTCAATCTTGAGGAAATTATTCAACCAAAAGATCTATCTGAGCTTGATGCTCCATTTTCCATGGATGAAATTGACCAAGTTATTAAAGATATTCACTCTGACAGAGCACCTGGGCCTGATGGTTTCAATGGCTTATTCCTGAAGAAATGTTGGGATATCATCAAACAAGATATTTACACTATGATCTGGGATTTTTTTGTAGGGAACATTGAGATTCAGAGTATTAACACTGCTTTCATTACTCTCATTCCAAAGATTGCAAACCCTATTGA
Source organism: Aegilops tauschii subsp. strangulata (assembly GCF_002575655.3). Lineage (NCBI taxonomy): Eukaryota > Viridiplantae > Streptophyta > Magnoliopsida > Poales > Poaceae > Aegilops > Aegilops tauschii. The sequence goes on from NC_053035.3 coordinate 434,394,328, forward strand.
CATGAATGACTTCAGACCCATTTCCCTGGTCAGCCTCCCTCTCAAAATTATTACAAAGCTTATGGCCAATAGAGCTCAGAAAATCATTACCTCTATCATTCATCAAAATCAATATGGTTTCATAAAAGGGAGAAATATCCAAGACTGTTTGGGATTTGCCTTTGAATATATTCACCTATGTCATCAATCTAGAAAGCCTATCATTATTCTCAAACTTGACTTTGAGAAAGCATTTGATTAGATTGAATACAATGCAATTATTGCCATGTTGAAAGCTAAAGGTTTTGGTCCAAGATGGATTAATTGGGTAAACAATATACTCAAAACTGCATCAACATCTGTCCTTTTGAATGGTGTTGCCGGGAAAAAAATCATATGTAAAAGAGGAGTCAGGCAAGGAGATCCTCATTCTCCACTTCTGTACATTATTACTGCTGATCTCCTTCAGTCTATAATTAATGCTGCTTGGGCAAATGGTGAACTCACTCTCCCCACAAATCAGGCATATGGTCTTGATTACCCTATTATTCAATATGCTGATGATACACTATTGATCATGCCTGCTGATGAGTATCAACTCAACCATCTCAAATATCTCCTTAATCTCTTCAGTATGTCCACTGGGTTATTTGTTAATTTCAGCAAATCTTCCATGATCCCAATTAATATGGACCAACAGTCATTCAACAGCCTTGCTAATTCTTTTGGATGTAGAATTGAAAGCCTCCCCTTCACTTATCTGGGGCTTCCTATGGGCACCACCAAGCCCTCTGTTCATGACCTCATGCCAGTTATATCTAGGATTGACAAGAGACTTTCAGGTGTTGCCAGATTCATGAACCACTCTGGTAGGCTCACTTATGTTAACTCTGTTGTTGCATCCATGCCAATATTTTCCATGTGCTCACTTAAAGTCCATGTTACCATTCTGGATCATGTGGATAAATCAAGTAGGAATTTCCTTTGGTATGGAAATGAAATCAATAAATGAGGCAAATGTCTGGCCAGCTGGGAGATGATTTGCAAACCCAAACAGCAAGGAGGACTTGGGGTTCTGAATTTAAGAGAACAAAATAAAGCTCTTCTTATAAAGCACCTGTTCAAGTTCTATAACAAAGTTGATGTCCCATGGGTAAAGTTAATTTGGGAAGCTCACTATCACAATAATGATGTCCCTCATTATAACAGGAGCAAAGGATCTTTTTGGTGGAAAGATTGCATGAAAATGTTTGACCATTTCAGGGAGATGACTACCTGTGACATCAATTCTGGCTGCACTAATTTGCTTTGGGATGACAACTGGAATGGTGATATTATTAACATTAAGTACCCTGAGCTTCATTCTTTTACCCAAAAGGAAAACATATCAGTCAAAGAAGCCAAGGAACTGGATAATCTTTACAGCCTGTTTCAACTTCCATTATCCATACAAGCGCACCAGCAATTCCATTTGTTATCAGAAGAATTAAATAATATCAGAAACACCTATGATAAGGACACATGGCTTTTCAAATGGGGAAATAATAAGAACATTACCAAGAAGATCTATGGATACCTTATGAATGGTGAGGATGCTGCTGCCACTTTTAAATGGATATGGAAATCATATTGTCTACCAAGACACAAATTTTTCTGCTGGTTAATGCTAAATGACAGGATAAATACATGTGATCTTTTGATCAGAAAAAGCATGCATCTAGATTCCACTGTATGTGTTCTATGCAACAATGAAGACATTGAGGATAGGACTCATCTTCTTTTCACATGTCCATTTAGTCAAGGATTTTGGTGGAACATTGGTTTTGAATGGAATTCGAATCTGGAAATCAACAATATGATTATTGATGCTAAACACAGATATAAAATTGACCACTTCATTGAAGCCATGATTCTTGGCTGCTGGAGCATATGGACCCAAAGGAATGGGATGATTTTTGAAGAGATCCCCTGCTCAATAAATGAATGCAAGAACGAATTTTTCAGATATTTCAAAATGACCATGCTAAGGGCTAAACCCACTCTAAAAGAGGGCATGTCCTCTTGGATAGATAATATTTAATTTTCCAATAATTTCCTTGCTACTTTCCCTATAGATAGTACCTCCTTGGTTGTCCCCCCAACAACCATTTTTATGTATTTTGATACCCTTATTTATTAATGAAAAAATGACTCACAGTAGGGGATTTACTCTATTGTTCTTTGGTCAAAAAAGGGATAGACCGATGTTTTGATCAGTCAGTCTAGAGGGCAGTATAATTTTAAAAAAATCAAAAAAATATAAAACCTTGGAAACCTAGCTTTGTTTGTGCAAGAGATCATGTGTGCCAAAATTGAGGTGATTTGGAGGTGGTCGAAAAAATCACCGCATTCCGGAGGGACCATTTGGTCTAACTTAAGCCATTTTTTGAACAAATGTGGTTTTTTCACCACCTCCAAATCACCCAATTTCTCTATGACACGGTGACCCACATGTGCCAAACATGTCCATGAAAGAAAATTTGGGAAAAAAATATTTTACAATGCCCCCTTGAGGTATAGACCGATGTTTTGATCAGTCAGTCTAGAGGGCAGTATAAATTCAAAAAAAATTCAAAAAATATAAAACCTTGGAAACCTAGCTTTGTTTGTGCAAGAGATCATGTGTGCCCAAATTGAGGTCATTTGGAGGTGGTCGAAAAAATCACCGCATTCCGGAGGGACCATTTGGAGGTGGTCGAAAAAACCCGTCCTTCCACACGGACCCTTACCTCCTACCCGAACTGCCGCCGGTGAAGGAGGTGAATTTTTGGACATGTTAAGAATGATTTTTCCTTGTTGTGGGCATGGCCACCCAAGTGGATCGACAACGTGCTCTTCTCGCGTCACCTCCGAGAAGTATTTTACGCATTTAATCGTATTAGAAAATCCATACAAATGCCGACAACCTTACCAAACTAGTCATGCTTCCTTGTCATGTTTTGAATCAAAGAAGTAGAATTTTTACGGGTCCATTTACATCATGTCCGGCAAGTTTGTTTGTACGTGTTCTCCGTGTGTGTGAATGACATGTGGGATCCACATGTAAAAACCCCATACGCAAAAAAGAGGACCAACCAAAGTGCCTGACGGAGTTTCGAACCTAGGGCATTAGTTTGTGATGGGAGGGTGTTACCGCTGGGCTGATGATGCATTTTCATACAAATTACGTGCCCTCATATTTAAGAAATTCATTTACCATACCTATCATGTGTAACCACTGCTGGTGTCCACGTGTCAGCAGTTTGAAGGGCGGCGCAGGGCATAGCGCACGCGAGGTGCTCGGCGCGGGGCAAACCCCACGCGTCCACACTGTGGAAGGCCCTGGTAGGTGAGACAAATCACCCCCCTCGACCCCTCGGTAACTCCAAGAGGCAGCTGCATTCATTTTCTTCCCCAATTCGGGTAGAAAACCCTCGTCCTCTCCCACTCCAGCCATACCACCTCGTCCTCTCCCAAACCCTCCTGGCTTCCTCAGCAATCCACTCCTCCTCCTCGTCTCGTTGACCGCCGATGAAGCGCCGCCGTGAAGATGCGGCCGACGAGCTGGAGGCAACCATCGGTGGAGAGCAGTCTGCTGCCGTGGGTGCCACCGCGGTTGCAGCGGCTGACTCCGCCGTAGCGGCGACCGCTGGCGGTGCAGCAACTGTTGTGCCTCCTCCTGCTGCCATCCCAGCCGTCGAGCTACCAGTCGGAGAGCGTGTGCACGAGAAGGTGGGGGAAGATCAGGACGAGGAGATGGCGAGGCTCCATGAGAGAATCGAGGAGGAGTTCTACGGGGGGGGGCACTGTGGACAAGATAGAGTTCGAGATGGCTGTGGATCCCAGTAAGGGCGGCGACTTCGACGAGGATGTCATCGACGAGCTGTCGGAGGTACTACTCTGGTTTTTTTAGATTTATTTTTCCTTCATGTACTCTGTTTTTTCATGGCATTGGGGTTTTTCTTGTTAAGTACATGAGAATCAAATTCATATGGGCGTGCTAGTTGAAAGGATCTAGCATAGATTTTATTGCATAATGAATGGTGGTTTTTGAATCTGAATCATTTTCTTAAAGTATTGATGAGGTATTTCTACTCATGTACTGGCCCCTCCATAATGTTTGCGTACATGTAGGATTGTAGGGATCTAGCATAGATTTTCTTGTTGGATGGTGATTTTAGAATCTGATTCATTTTCTGTTCGAATAGAGAGAAGAAGAAAAAACCACTAGTATAGCTAAAACTCCATCAAGCAGGCAGATGATGCATTTGCAATATAATGGCAATTTACTGAATTGACACAGGTTGCCATACTGATCTCTTAAAACACCACCCATCGACTCATGTCCTTCTTAACTATCATATGATGCATCTACATTCAGTTTTAATTGGTAAGAATCCTGTTCTGACCACTTGATTATTTCTTTGACACCATTTCCTGTTTTGGCAATTGGTCTGCCTTGTTGCATGAGGACAGAACCAATACCTTGACCTGATGCATCTGTTTAAAAGGTAAATGGTAGGGTCAAATAAGGCAAAACCATAACAATAGCAGTGACCAGACAATTCTTCAATGTTGTGAAGGCCACAATTTGAGCATCTGACCACTGGAATGAATCTTTTTTTAGACAACATGCCCTAAATACTCAACTTGTATTTGTAAAACTAGAATTCAATTTCTGAATATATTTTTAGACCACTGGAATGAATCTTTTTTAGCATATATTTGTAAAACTAGAATTCAATTTCTGATTCCAATAAATAGACAAAAAACACTTTGTTTTGCATGACAATATTTCTTGTTCCAAGTTAAGTTGCTCCAAAGTATTTTCCTCACCGGTATCATCAGAGTCACAAGATAAGGGATAAAGATAGTAGCCCATAGCTCCTTTGTAACTACCGACGACTAGACAGTTGGATTTAACCCTAACTAATTGCATATACCAATTGATGAGAGGCGTCGTAGCAAGGCATTGCATTCCACTGTGATAAAGCTTGGTCTATTTTGACATTTTGATTATGTCGTAAATCTAGTATCGACGCATCACTTGACGAGCACACTGACATCAGTTTAATGTCAAATTAGTCGTACGAAATGACAAAACAATCTCTCTCTCTCAGATAGATGAAATCGAGCTGTATGGGCTGTAGCGTAGTTCGGCACTATGCGTTGACTTGTCAGTGTGCTCTTGGCATTTTCGTCCATACTAACAATGTTGGAGAATTAGTATTGCTGCTCTCAGAAAGAATTATGGTTTCTTGATTCAAGTAGATAGAAGAAACCCCCAAAGCCTTTTTTCTGATTCCAATCAGAATTACACCTGTAACAAGTATCAAGTATCATTAAACCAAGCCACATTATGAATTCTTTCATGTGTTAATTATGTACTTCTTGTGCACTAATCTATCAATGCAACTATTCCACCGTCCATATTTATGCATGTCAAATTATTTGCGTCAATTATGTATGTGCCTATACGCCTTATTTCAAGCAAATAGATAGTTGTCATGTTACACGTCTGTACTTTTCATACATTCTAATTAAGAGCAATGTAGCAGAATAGATTAACTGAGTTCTTCTTTGTGTACTAATTCACAGGAGGATGACGATGATGTGGGGTATGACATGGACAGCAGGCACAGCAAGAGCCGCTACATCATGAGGCAGTTGATTGCTGAAAAAATCAAGTACCGTTTCTATGGAAAGCTTGGCTGCCCCTTCTGTGGCAAGGCGATCAAGGGCGGCATAGATGGCTTGATGCAGCATGTCGTCTCCGCTGGCAACTCCTACAGTAGGAATCAAAAGGCCAGTACTCTGGCAAAACATGCGGCCTACGGGCGCTTCCTCAAGATTGTCAAAGTCAATGAGCCCTACTACATCCCGCTGCGCCGCCGCTAAACAAGGGAGACAAGTGATGTGCTGCTGCTGCCCCAGGACCGCCGTGTCCTTTTATGTTATTGGTATTCGCTGGTCGAGTCTAAAACTTATGGTCTATGGTGTGTAAGAACTTATGTCCTATGGTCTATGGTGGGTGTGAACTTATGGTGTGCGGTCTGCCGTTTAACTAAGTGTTTGCTGCTAATCTGCTTAAGTGTGGTCTAAGTTGTTATTAGTACTATTTTGCTCATGCATGTTAGGTATTGTACAATGGTAGATGCTAAGGGTGATGCTTAGAAAAATAAACCGGGTTTTTCTGAAGCACCATTGCCTATTCCTACAGGACAGACGCCTAGTGAAGCGTCTACCCTGTACAAATAAGCATCGGTGCTTAAGAAAAGCCTGGTTTATCTCTCTAAACACCTCGCCTAATCACCTTGCATTGTACATGGCCATAGCAACTCAAGTATCATACGGTGGTCTATGTTATGTTTGCTGTGTTATTCTTCCGTTCTAGAATCGTACGGTGATGCATGCTAGGAACTCTACTACAATGACTATGGTAGTTATACCTTGGCATGATTATGTTCAGTTTATAACTCAGGATGTTCCAGCCATATCTATGACCAGTTACAACTGAACTATGCATTAGTTTTTGCCAAAAGTAAAGCATGCAAATGATTGCCAATTCTACCTATTGCCATTTGAAGCTTTGTACTGAGGATGCATTAGTTATTGCAATAAGTAGAGGATGCTCATGTTTCCCAGAAGTGCCTGTTTCCACTTTCTGGTAAGAACTGAACATGTATCAAATTATGCTAAAAGTAGACCATGAGCATGAACATGTATAAATTGCTGCTTCCTATTAGTGTTTGAATGGGCTCAACATATCTTGTGATGGTTTAGGGTCTCTGCGTGACCGTGATGATAACTCAAGATGTTCCAGCCATATCTATGACCAGTTATAACTCAACTATGCATTAGTTCTAGCCAAAAGTAAAGCATGCAAATGATTGCCAATACAACCGTATTGCCTGTTCAATTTTAGTACTGAGGATGCATTAGTTATCGCAGTAAGTAGAGGATGTTCATGATTGCCAAAAGTACATATATCCACTTTATGATAAGAACTGAACATGTATGAAATGATGCTAAAAGTAGAGCATGAGCAAGATCATGTATCAATTGATGCTACCTATTTAAGTTTGAATGGGCTTAACATTTGTTTGGCTATGGTCTTGCTGTCAAATTTAAGTGGATCATTTAACATATGATCCACTTATGAGTTTAAGCACACAACCTATTTGGTCATGCATAAAATAAGCGCAGTTTAACAAGGGTATCCAATTGCTTAACCACGTGAAGTTGTGCAAACCCTATGAGGGTTCAACTACTAAAAGAGCGGCCGACAACGATTAAAAAAAGCTACGGTCAAGAAATACCTTCTCTCGGAGACGTCGGCGCCGAGTTGATGGCCGCGGATAGTGCGTGGCAAACTAGAAGTGCCCGTATAGGGCGGTAGACGGCGGCAAGGATATACGGCGGGTTCACGTGAGGACGGGGCGGCGAGAAGGACACTGAAGTCCGACCCCTCATGGCGGTAGGCGGTGGCCGGCAACTCCTGTAATCCGTGTGAGCCCGGGTCTCCGATCTGATCTTGCAGCGGTCGTGGGAGCCGGGGATGGCACGACCGGGTGGTTAGAATGAGGCGCTGTAATCGCGGGATTTATGGAGGGGTGGGCCTCATTGAGTTATGTGAGATTTCAATAATATCACAATGATATCCCAAAAGATCTCGAAAATATTGTCCTTGCTTTTTTAGTATTAACAATGGTTTCTTCGTGTCGCATATGCCCGAAAAACGCCATACGTGACAAAACTTGCAATACATGTTGAAAATGGTCGACATTGTACTAATGAACGAAAAAATCACGCATGTGACAAAAATTCCAAAATTTGTTGAAGATGGTTGATTTGGAGATGTTCTACAATTTCACTGCAATATTACATATTTATTTTATAATTAAATTTCAATGATGCAAGGTTTTACATGTTTTTCAATTGTTTTCAAACTTAAACTTTTTACACATGTCCAAGAAAGGCAATGTGGCAAGGTTTTACATGTTTTTCATTGTTATCAAACTTAAACTTGTCACATAAGACACGTTTACCTAAAAAAAGGAAGTGTTATTTTAGTATAAGTCAAAATGTCTCATAGGCAAAAAAAGATTTCATAGAAAAAAAAGCCCACCTACCTAACATGATATTTCACACACCACAGCCCGCATACGACTACAAACCTAGTGATATGGGCCAGGATGCAGGCCCGTGGTGGGACTAAACTCAGACGCACGCGCACCCAGCAGTGCACAGAGCGCGGTTGCCACGATGGACTGCAACTGCGCCCCACCACAACTACCCCCACGTCCCCATCCCAGGCGTGAAAAAGCCCCAAATCGACTACATCACTGCCTCATTCCGAGAACCTCCATTGCCGCTTCCATCTCTTCGGCAAACAACCCACAAACATCTCTCTTCGAAGCCCGCAGTCACAGGAGGAGGGCAATGGCGGAGGAAGCGTCTGCCAAGCGTCATTGTGGCCAGACGTCCCACCAGAGCGGCAACCTCGACGTCGTTCATGTTCCCGGTCAGAAGCGCGAGTACACCGTAACCCTCACAGGGGTTGAGCTCCACGGCAAGGAGACACTGGAGGTCGTCTGCACCAGCGAACCAGACAAGGCTGACGAGATGATCTCTAGGATCAGGAGGAGCGCCTGCGGCTCGTACCCCCGCATCATGGGCGTTGATGTGGAGTTTACCAAAGATGATGAACCTCCGCAGATGGCAGCAGTTCTGCAGATCAGCGTGGAGGGTCTCTGCCTCGTGTACCACATCGCTGCGGCCACAAAATGGTGAAGTATCCTACTCATTCACCCTCTTCCATTCATCAATACTGCTCCCTCGAAATTTCATTAGACTAGTTTCATACTAGATGTACTAGTGTAGTTTGTGAAAATGGATGCACTAGTGCAGTTCCTCAAAGTAGATGCACTAGAATATATTTTGACCCTGATGCACTTGATTAGTATCTGAAACTGTTGCACAAAATTAATTTGTGAGGTTGATGTACCAGTGTAGTTTCTCATCTTGATTCATTAGTGTAGTTTCTGAACTTCATGTAGTGAAGTAGTTTCTGAACTTGGTCTGGTGTTATTTTCACCACCAAAAAAACTTAAGAACTTGGTGAAGCAGAGGTATATGTTATTTTATTCAAAATAATAAAACTAAACTGGCACTAAGAAAGCAAATAGATCATTGACTCAACTATATATTCCGAAAAGAAAAATAACATGGTGTACTTGATTTTAATTTCAGAACTTTGTGTACTAGTTTCTGAACTACATTCATCCATGACTTATACTGTATAAGCATCTACTCCATGTATTATTCACTTGTAAACCATAAAAAACAGAAGATTAAATCTTGAAAAATAAACACTAGTACTCCATGTATTCATCACTTGTCTCTCCCCTAGCAGGCCAAAGCGCCTCAAAGAGCTCCTACAGGAGGAGAAGTTGTTCACCTTTGCCGGTTTCAGCATTAAAAATGACAGGGACAAGCTGAAGTTGTCTGGTTTGGAGATAAACCCCAACAAGCACATCGACATTCAGCGCAACTGGAGAGTTCCATACAACAGAAAACCGTATGAGTCCTTGGCTGATGTTGCAGCCAGCGTCATCCACCCATTCTACAGAAAGATGAAGAAGAAGATCGAGAGGGAGGCAGACCATAAACTGTGGGGGACAGCCCACTGCCAAATTACCTCATCGAGTACGCAGCAATAGATGCGTACGCCACCTACAAGTCGTGGAAGATAATCGACAACATCAAAAGAGGTCTGGAAATTTCAAAAGAGCAGGAAGCGGACCCCTACTACCATTGCCACTATGCGGGATGAGGAGACATCAAAGTCTGCCTTCGTGTTGCTTGCGCTTGTGCTTGTCATTTATCTTGTTGTTTGAAATTTGTAGTTTGCTTTTCTTGGGTTAAACCAGCTTGTTTATGTCATGTGTGTCAGAGTTGAACCAGTTTGTTTATGTCCTGTTTGTCAGGGTTGATCAAGTTTGCTTATGTCATCAAGTACATAGTTTGCTTATCTCGTTAAATAAGTTTGCTAGCTTCCTATTTTGTTTATCCATCAAAACAAATACTCAAGTAAATTGTGAATGGAACTTTGTGGCTGCTCTTCAATACTCCCTACGTAAACTAATATAAGAGCGTTTAGATCACTATTTTAGTAATCTAAACACTCTTATATTAGTTTACAGAGGGAGTACTAGTTATCAATGGAACTAATCACAGAAGGTTGTGCCATGTGTAGTTTTTTTTCAGAATTGTATGGAAAAGTAAACAATTACTACAATTAGAACTAAACTCCATTAACCGAACCTACGAAAAAGGGTCCCCCAACCCCCCAGCTTTATACTATAAAGCAACAACACCAAGCATCCAACAACAAGTCAAGACATATTCAAGTTCACGGAAGTCTCAAATAACCGCTAGGGCAACAACAAAACAAGCCCCAAACATAACAAGTTCATTTCACGGCGATAGATTGCCCATTTACTGAACCTAGATATATATAGATAGGTACGGTAATACACGACAAGTACTCGGAAACAAGAGCTAACATACCAAGTTCATTTCACATCGAAACATGGCCCAGCCAGTTCTAAATGAGGTTGATGGTGATCATCATCCTCAAGTCACGGCGACGGGTGTTCGCAACAGTGAGTAGGATGCCCTGACCTACCCAAAGATTCTTGCCATGAAGGAACTTCTTCCACCCCGCCCGGTTGAAGACAGTGCGACCGTCCGTGTCCACTGCGTAGGCACAGGTGGTGATGGAGCCCGTTCTGGTAAGGCATAGTCCAGCAGGCATGCCTTCTTCATGCGGCTCGATGCCATAGCTAACAGATAACCTCTTAGGTAATTTCTGAAAATAGTTGATATGATATCTGAGCATGTCACGTGCAATTATCAGCAAATCATACACTTGAAGAAAAATATATCATTGGATTCAACACTGAGCATATATATCATCACATCACTACACTAGACGCTAATCATCAAATTACTACAGTAATTAAGCATATCATTATTTACTACGTACACTAACCATATCATCGCATATTACTACACTACATAAGGATATATCGCATTACTACAACACATGCATACCATAAAAAATTCTGCACTAAATGAATTCTACACATGGCATATCATCACAGTACTACAACATGCATATCATATCAACTAGTACACTTATTAAGCATGCATATCATGTAATTACCACAGTCAGTAACATACCATGAGATGCTGTTTAACATTCGTCCTTGTGAGGCGGGTCACGAATGGCATCCCGGCGTAGTCTTCACGTAGCGGAAGCATGTCCCAGAGGTTGCACGTTTCATCGCCGCTCAGCCTCAGTCTTTGGGCATAGAGTGCTTCATCAAGTGGGTTATCATCATCATCTGAATCCTCACCATCGTCCTCCTCATGAACTTCATCCTCACTATCGAAAATCAAATTCAGATATATAACCGAAATCCTGGGCCTTTCTCCTCTGAAGGAGAAGCTGATCAATTCACCCCCACTAAGACGCACGCGGGCGATGAAACGATCCCATTCATCTCCTCCAATCTGGGTTATCCTTCGCACCTTATCGACCTGCATAGTGTATGGCCCCCCGAGAGCGTCGAAGGTCAGGGTGTCTCCAACGAGCTCATTGAATGCCAATCTCACATTGCATGGGACGATCTGTGCAAGATAAAAACAAATAACAAACACAAAGCATTGGTGGAAATAGCAATAAAAAACAAAATTAATGAACTGTAAGAAGGTTCATATAAATTGTTATCGCTGCAAAAACAAAAGGAGGCTAGAAGTAGATGCCGAACAGCGTGGCAGTACAAAGGCTGGTCCGGCGTGACTTGCACCGTCGACACGTGCTTCCTCCATTCTACACAGAACATGTTGAACTCTAAGTTGAATTGTACGCTACCATAGTACAATACAAAGATCATACATATAATAAATCATAGTGATAACCTAAAATGCAATGCCTATTAAATCTGTTTACTATCATCTACCTAAAAAAGCAATGCCAGTATACCCTACCTAATAAATCCCAATCAGATCCAATCCAATGTCAGTACTACATACTATAGTGAAGAACGGATGAATTATTTTGATTTATTTTTTCACACATAGGGCCTCATTTTGATTTGCACAGGGCCTCTCTTTTCCCTGGTACGGCTCAGATCCTACACTACGACATCCATCAATCTATCAAAGAACCATCATATCCATCAATAAATCATCTACCGCGTGTATCAAATAAAATTTCTGGATCAGATCCGCGCCCGGAGGGAGACGAATGCGGTTTGGGAAGGGAAGAAGATTCGCGAGGGGGATGAGGGGAGATCTCACCTACTTGCCAGAGTTGGCGGCGGCCGCGCAGATCCGGCGGCGAAGAGAGGCGGCGTCGGGAGCTGGCGGCGGTGGCGCTTGTCGAGAAGGGGACGAAGAAGTTGAAAATGATGTGGAGTACTAGGTGCACTTAGCCAAATGTGGTACCTGTGGTGGCGCGTTTGTGTGGATGACAAGGGGACCCCACGTGTCGGTACCCATAGAAAAAAAATGGCATTTCCAACTGCCTCACGGGGATTCGAACCAGGGCCATGCGGGTGTGTGGTAAAGGGTCTAACCAGTTCGGCTGATGCAGTGTGTTCGGCTGAACCAATTTGCCTCTCCTTAAGACATTTATCCAGACACAGACACACGAAAAAAAACCATGCACCGAGGCTGTGCTCCATGTGTGGCATAAGTGGTCATGTGAAGCTGCAACTAGGACCAATGTTGATATATGTTGTTATTAGCTAGGGTACCAACACTATATAATGGCTTATGTGATCCTTGCTAGTAAAAAACCATTATCCATGTAGGCCCAAGTGGCACGTTTGAGTGCAACGTGTCAATATTGGTGCATTTGGCCCTGATGGCATCCGTGAGTCCAAAGAGACCATGATTAGTGAAAACACATGAAGATTGCTACATGACGGGCCGTTGGCGTGTCTTGGTATGCACTGTGCGTGCAATGTGACTACGAAAAGTTGTTGCATGTCGAGACGTAGTTTATCGGTGCATGTGGATCCTATAGGCTTATTTGTTCCTTGTTTGTGGGCATGGTGCGTGTTGGCCCAAGTGACATGTGTCAGTGCATTGTGACATCTATTGGTGCATCTGGCCCTTATACCAATTATTTGTGCAAAGATATCAAGATTGATACATGTCGATCCATTGTCGCATCTTGGAGTGGAATGTGACTAGAAGAATTGGTGAATGATTTGGACCCCTTATGGCATGTATCAATCTAATGAGACCAATGTTGTTGCATGTTGGTCAAGATGGTATCGACACGTGCAGTGTGAATATTACTGGTACATGTCCGTCGTTATAGCTCTGTGTGTCGAAGGAGAACAAGTTTGGTGCATGCTCTTGTGTGCCAAGATTGTATGTGGGAACAAAAAAACTGTCAATAGTTCATTTCTGTGGGCCCAGAAACAATGAGAATTATTTCTGGAGTACCTATTTGTAAATTTTGCACAGTTCTAGCTGGGTGCTGATGTGGAATGTGTTTTTTCCCGCGGTGCACTTACAAACTGGACTCACTTGTCACAAATCATGTCAACCCACCCAAAATGGCGGATTAGACCTAGCTGCAACAACTTACCCCAATATGTGTTCTTTTGTGCAACAAACCTGTAAAGTAGGTGTTCTATGCAAAAGTAACACCAAAAGTAGGTAATTTGTGCAATTTCCTCGCTAAACCACATGTCAAAAAATAAAAATATACAAATTCATGACAAAAATTAAATGAAAGCGGTTGGGGCGTGCACGAGCGCACGACGCCACACGTCTAGCCTCGGTAACTCCAAACGTCCACCCCCACACGCCAAATAAAGGCGGCCTCCCCCACCCCCGTCCCCCCACCCCCACCCCTGCTGCTTTTCTTCCCCAAATCAGCAAAAACCCTCTCCTCTCACCTCGAACCAACCTCCTACGAGCCAGCAACCACCTCCCTTGCCCTTCGTCATCGGAAGATGAAGGCCGGCCGTGAAGACGCGGCGGTGGAGAAGGACGCAGCGGTAGAAGCAGTGGAGAAGCCTGCTGTGGTCATTGCCGCCGCGGTTGGCGCGGTCGAGGGCGCCGTCGCGGCAACGGGAGGTGGTGCACCATCTGCTGTGACTGCTCCGGCCGCCGTCGCAGCGGTCGAGCCTGCGGTCGGGGAGCAGGTGGAGGAGGAGGTGGCGGTGGATCTGGAGGAGAGAGGCTCAAGCGGAAGCGCGAGCAGTACGAGCTCATCGACAAGAGCTACGAGGAGGCCCACCTCGACGCTTAGGAAGTGCAGGACGAGGCCGTCAAGTTCAACGAGGAGGTCGACGATGAGCTCTCGGAGGTACTACTCTGTTCTGTTCTATTCTCCTACTCCGTTTTTTGGGTTTTCTCCCTTAGGGTTTTCTCCTGAATTGCATGCAGCACGGATTAGATTTCGTCCAGATAGGTTATGTTTCTTGATCTCTCCCTTAGGGTTAGGATTAGTACTAGGTGTTTCGTACAATTGGAAGGAAACCCCTTCAATCTGAAACCTGGCATGGAACAGTAGTCATGTAGGCCTAAAATCCCGCTGTGCGTGCAACAGTAGTCATAATCAGTTCTGCTGTAGAAAACGGTGTATTTGTTAGGTATCACCTCTTTGATTCGTGGCATGTCATCTTGAATCCTACAGGATTGTATGAGTGTTTGATTGTGCATACTAAAAACGTAGCATTCTTTCAGACAGGTTTGAGTGGATGGAAAATTTCCTAAAAATTTGTTTATTTAATGACAGTCAATAAGAGGATCAATGATTAATATCTAGAACATGAAAAGTTGACATGCAACAGTAAATATTTATCAACATTGCTTGAGCTTCTATAAATGGTAACTTTTAAAACATGTACTCTGGAAACAACTTTGAATATTTGCTGTTGGATGAAGCCAATCCAACGGTGGACAAATGGGAAATCCCAGCATTTTTGGCCATTCGATATCTTATTTACTACAAAAGAAAAATTCCAAGCATGCGTACTATACAGAATATTCCATTTGTAAGCTCAAGCACAACGCTACCTATGCACAAACAACCTCATAGCACTATGTTTCTCCATTGTTCTAGAATCTTGGATACTTTAACAGTGCAAACTCTTTTCTTCTAAATGAATTGCTAATGCTTTGAACTTTGTGAATCTGACTGCATAATATGCACAAACATTATCACTTTATTAAAGAAAACACACACAAAAATCCAATGCTACAGTAACATAGCAAGTAAGTGGACCTGAAATAATTGACATTAACTGTTGCTTTCATGCCCAATGCACGTGTGCCTCGCTAGTACCAACAAGAGTATCAATGATGAGAGTTTAAATCAGTACAACCCCTGTTACAACTATGCTCTGTTCCTCAATTGTGCAACCCATTATCTGGTTTTGCTATTCATGAAACTATGCTCCGTTCTTCAATAGTGGCAACCCATTATCTGGTTTTGGTATGCATGAAACTGGGCCACATTATCGAGTCATGCATCTGGTCAGTACTGATGCATGCAGTAACAATTTACGGCCACTGCCTGCCATTAACAACAAACATGGATTAGTTCTTCTCTTGCACAAATCAATCCACGAAACTATGCCACATCAGTAATCATGCATGCCAAGTCCATGCACCAGTACATTTCTAGCAATAAGATTTTCTATTGCATTCTCACTATATAGAATTTTCCATTACTAAGCGTAATCATAATGCTCCATATGCACAAAGCTGATACCACATTTTCTCCTTTCTTATAGAATCTTTCTTACCTTAACAGTGCAAACTTTTTCTATCTGCTTCATGATTTCCATATAATGAAGTGGACTATGCACCTTATTTTCAATCTGATTACCAAATCTGTTGAGACCTAGTAAACAGTACATTTATTTAGTTGTTAGAAAAACTGGTTTATTTGATGAAAATCATGAAGCCACACAGCTATATTGTGAAGACATTTTCTGATTGCAGTCAGTAATTCATTGCAGAGTTTCTTATGTACGCACCCTATGTAATTATTAGCAACAAGGATGAGTAATTAAAGCCATAATTTCTTATGTTCGCAACCGATATACCTCAATCCAAAATTTCTCTTTTTTATACATATTTCATGACCCCATTCATATGTTTTGTTGTCTTCAAAATATCAAGTGAGGGCAATCTTTTGTTTGTTGATGCGGTAGTTTTACTTTGTAGTATGTACTCATCTAGTTTGAATATCATTAAATTAGATATTGGCCGGTATCTCTTTATGATAAAACCAGATCATACAACATATTGTTGCAAGAAATGGCAAGAAATGATCCTGTTTTTGGAATTATCTATTTTCAGTATGAACTAAAATATGTGCTTGAATGCAGTAAAGTGATTTGTTCATACCGTAAAACCTGAACACTTTAGTTAATTGTCAACTTAGATTGTACAAATAGGAGTACTTTAGAGGGGAGAACAGCTACGCATGCAAAGCAAAGAAAAAAGAACAAGAAAGATAACAAATAATACATAAACATATATTGCAATACATGAGGTACATGTTGTGTGAATCATCTGATTGATCATATTTTTGTATTCCTACTTTAGGAATGTACTTGATACTCTTATGAAATGCTACATTTCTGTATTCCTAATCTGACATAGCTGTCGATCAACTAACACACAGGAAGATGACGAGGACGTGGATGATAGTAAGGAGAGCAGGGACAACAAGAGCTGCTACGTCCTCAGGAGGCTGTGGAATGGGAAAATCCCATACCGCAGTGGATACAACAGGCTCTACGGCAACATAGCCTGCCCCTTCTGCTGCGCAATTATCAAGAGCGACTACGACAGCCTGATCATGCATGGCACCTATATCGGCCGTGGTAATGGGAGGAACCGCAAGCCCCACGTCCGGGCTAAACATGCCGCTTTTGGTGCCTTCCTCAGGAAGTACGCGAAGGGGCATCTGCCATCCTAACTCCTGAGGCCTCCTCGTCCGGCCAACATGCCGAGGATCTGATGCGCTGGTTGGTTGTTACTGCTGGCCCACCCTAGTTAAGACTGTTTTTATGTTATGGTTGTCGTGTGATACTTCTGCCCCACCGTACTGCTTGAACTTATGCGTCGGTTTATCTTTTGGGTTCTGAAAGTTTAACATGCTATGTTTAAGTGTTTGGTAGTACATTGCTCATTTCTGGTAATGGCCAACTTCCAATGCTACGTGCTTAGGTACATGCTAACAATAATAAACATGGTTTTCTGAAGCAGCAGTGCCAATTTGTACATGATAGGCGCCTAATTAAGCGTCTACCCTGTTCTAATAAGCGTCGTTGCTTCATTAAACTATTGTTTATCTTGTTAGCACCTACCCTAAGTGCATTGCGGTCAACCTTGCCTAATACCTCCACTATGGTGATATATGGTACATATATGTTATGACTCTAACTAAAGATGCTAATGCTATATCTTGCACTGAATTTGGTATGTTTAGAAATAATGACATTCAAGTTATTTCTATGGACAGTTAAACCATTATAAATGAGCTTGTATTAATAGCTGCCAAAAGTAGAGCACACAAATGTTTGCCAGGAGTACATACTGCCATTTGAAGCAAAACAAATGAGCATGCATTAGTAATTGCCAGACATGTAGCATGCACATGATTGCCAAAAGTACCTATTGCCACTTTTTGACATGCACTTAGGTTGTACTATAAGATATTGCCAAAAGTACATCATGCAAATGATTGGCAGAATGACCTATTGGCAGTTCAACCAAAAGAACTGAGCATGCATCCCTAATTGCCAAAATTACATAATGTTCGTGATTGCCAAAAGTATGTACTGCGACAGCAGAGATTGCTATATTGTGGTATGTTATCATACCCTAATTTTTACTGCCTTAGCTGGTGTTAGCAAGCCATCTTTCACCGCTCGTCGATGCACGTTTGATAAAGCTCAATCACCAAATCGTAAATCACAAATGTATCATAAGTAGTGCTAACTACAGTGCTACCCAGTACATACCTAAACTACCATTTGGTTAACTTGAATGGGCTCGATATAGCTTGTGATGGCTTGCGTGATCGTCTTGACATCGCAGAAGCCACTTGTTTAGCAATGGTATTGCTATCAAATTTCACTCTGAGCTCTTCCATAATTTTTGTTTTTTAGCTTGCACTTCATCGACAAGCTTCCTCGGGCGTCCACGTCCTCTCCGCTTTTTTGGGGAGCTCGGGGTGTCGGGATCCTTTAGGGAGCTCGACGTGTCTGACATCTTGCACTCAACAGTACCGATAATTTCTTGGACATCATCTTCTGAACCCATAGGTTGCGATGCAACGTGGGCTTCATACGTCTCCGCCTGTAAAGCAGACATGAGTGCATTCGGTAGCGTCATGACACATATGAATAAAATAAAATATTCGTGCTTTTTCGCTAACCGTTATGGGGTACTTGTATGTTTCCATGCGAAGACTGTTGCAATCTGAACGCAGCAAGCTTGAAAGTATTTTCCAGCTAAATATATCTATTTGTGACTACATTTGATAAGCGACACATATGTCAGCACAACGTTCAGTCATAAGATACTCTACAAGAAAATATAGTGTTTGGCTCACCTGCTCCACTTTGTCGGTAAATACTTCACTGTTCCATGTCAACATGTAATTCAGTGTAAAAAACGCACATGAATGCCTGCCGTGTTTAGTTTAGGTTTTAGTGAACTTGGACGTGTCGGCAAGGAATAATTTAGGAGGTCGTACGTACCCGTCATTCTGTTGCGGTATGTCGTCATAGCGTACTACTTCCCAGTCGGTAAATTTGATGGGCTTAGCTGGTGTTACCAAGCCATCCTTCACTGCTTCGTCCATGCAGGGCTGAATCGCCTCCACCTAGCATAATACGAGTATTACGAAGGGTTACGGTGATTTGGGAGTTCATGTGCCATGCGATAGTAAAGAGGCAGCAAGATAAAGCTTACAAGAGCAGTTTCCTTGGACTCGTCAAATTGATTTTTCGAGGAATTTAGGATTTGAATCTCTTCTTTGTCGAAATTGAACACCATTGCCATCCAGTGGTTATCATTCACATTCAACGGGATGTGGACCTGCCGTAAAGTCAAAGAGGACTCATTCCACGAAATAATGTATATAAGGTAACAATTATGGTTCGGGGGACCCCTGAAATATTTCATCTACACTATCTATTACGATATATGAAAGTGAGGAAAACGGTTACCTTCCGGCGTCCTACAAATTTATTTACAATACGCTGAACCCACGAGCTTCCATGGCCCTTTGGAATAACCCCTTTTGTTTGTAAAAGCTTTCTGGTTTCATTGGGGGATATGACTGAGGTAGTATCAGTCTCAACTCCGCTGATGTGAGCATACGCCATAATAACCTGCCAAATTTGTAATCATATAATGATGTGCCAACAGTTCAAATAATTGATGTACAATGGAGTACAAGGGGCTTACATCACCACAGATGTATTTTTTATCGTAAATTGGCTTCAATTGTTCCGCTCTTAGGGGAATGTCTCCGATTTGAACGACTTCAACAGGGCTGTGTGTTCCTCGAATGAAAATGGCTGCCTCTTTGTCCTCAGCGGTGAGCACGTAATCATTATCAAACAGAGGCTTCATCGGTGTGATTTGAGGATCGTCCTTGTTTGGCAGGACAGGTCTGGCACTTGGTGTTGGAGTCGAAGTACGTGGCGTGGATGCATCGAACTTAGGAGTCGCCATGAAGGGATCACTGCACACATTGACTTGTTCCTACAACAACAAAAAATGGTCAATTATAATTAGTTTGGTAATACTACTTATGTGGTGGGCCATAATTATTACCTCGACGCCTGCTTTCTGTGACTCGGATTGTCGACTGACTTTACTTTTGTTTTTAATTCCTGTAACAATTGTAACAATAATGAATATGGAGGAACATATTCGTAACAATAAAAAATGCACAACATGACATACCTTCAGTTCCCTCCTTAAGTCCTTAATTTCATCCTCGAGCAGCGAGAGCCTAGGATTACTGCCAGATTTACTCTTAATGTCGATTAACTCTTCGCTCAGGGTGAGGAATTTCGCGTCAAATCTATGCTGAAATTCCATTAACTGTCTGCCTATATTCTTTTCTTGCTCAGCACAACGTGCATTCAGGGCTGCAACTATCATTTCCACCTGTGCAAACGAAATAACACCCCATTCACAAGAAATCAAAATGAATGAGTTTCGATGCGACCTTTTACTGATCTTGGAAAATGAAAATTATCTTTGTTGGGCTTACTTGGTGGCTACTCATATTTTGACCTTGTGATTGTGCTCGAGATGAATCACCTTCATGCACACGTACAAATTTTTGGCTTCCTGGATCCTTTCTATTGTTGGCCTCTGGTTGTCGAGCACAAATTTCCATCACAACCTTTGAATCAGGTACAATGAATCAGTCGTAGCAAATAAATAACCGGATATATACATGGGTCAAATCTAGAAACACACCAGTCCTTTATGAAGACCTCCTGAGGTGTAAGCTTCTGCTCTTATTACGCACGTGCATTCGTCCCATCGTGCGACCAATGGTGGGGGTATAGGAGTATACATCAATTTGCCGGAACGCAGGTGCTCCCAGTACCAAATCTTCAGAATAAATTACTTCGTCAATATAGAGAGATATAGAAAAGAAAAACAATTGTACAATGTTAACTAGTGATGTTGCACTAACCTGAAGCAGAGGTAGATTTCCCTGTAGAGATACTTGATCAAGAGAGTTAAATTTGTGTATGGACATGAACAAGTGTTTCATTGTGAAACATCCCTAGTTCAATCTCGGAAGGCTTTTAATATCCACAACAAGTTTAAGGTATTTCGCATCGACATAAGATTGTGTTGTTGGTGCTAAAATTGTGCCAATAGCGAATAGAACGAACCGCGCCAGGAAATCATTGTCCGGTGTTTTGGAACTTAAGATCTCTCTCTCTCAAGGTCAGCCAGACCAATGCTCCCATTTTTTGAAATGTGTTAAACAAATTTCGATCCGGTGCGCTTTCCAGCTTTTTATCGATATCCTCCCCTTCTATCGCAAGGCCAAATATATGGTGCACGTCTTTTGCGGTGATAGGAATGGGTGTTTTACCTATGGTAATGGACGATGTCTCACTATCGAAGCTCTTTGCTAGTCTTATGAACATAATGCGCCGGAGTTTAAATTCACGAATCATGTTTAGACACCCAAGACCGGTATCGCTTATGATTTTCTCTCTGTGTTTTGATGACAACAATTTCATGACTTTGGCAAGCCTTGACGGTGAGCACACTAACTTCATATGGCCGTGTTTCCTCAAGATTTCCTGCAAAAGTGGCAATAGATTTTATAAGTATTAAAGGAGGGTCTGCAAGTACAGTTTTCAAACGAAGTGTCAACTACGTACCTCATCGGTCATTTCGGAGACGTGTTTTTCTCCATTAGCAGGACTTTTAACAGTAGTTTCCATTTTACTGGCACCTATGGAACAGAAGCAAAACCAGTTCAATTTATTTGACCTTCACGTTGAGAAATGTGTAACAAAAATAAAATCTTATACGCAGGCATGGATGAGTTTATTAAATAATATGAACTACATGTAACTTTAAGCACACTACAGATTTTGGTCATGCATAACATTGGGACAGTTCAACTAGGGTTTTGTGATTGCATAAACATACGACGTGTTATTTCATGAAAGTGATACCCTTGTTGTGGTATTACCTCTTCGGACGTTCGTGTAGTTTGCCAAGATTGATTACAAGATAGTTATTAATGAGAGTTATGATCAGGTAATCTTGACGACTGGAATAACTTGTGGGAAACCTATTAGGGCTTTACTAGTAGACGTGTGTGTCTGAGAAAGATTAAAAAGAGCTATGATCACGTAAGCTTCTGTCATCAGCGGTGGCGGCCCAATGCTCCACGCGGATAGTGCGTCCCACACTAGATGTCGATGTGTGGCGCTCGATGGCAGCAACAGGAGCAGCGGCGCGTTGACGCGCGTAGTAGGCGGCGACAACACCACTCCCGTCCGACCCCTCAGGCGACGTTGGCGGTGAGCGGTGGGCGGCGGGCGGCGGCTACAATCTAATCTTGCAGCGGTCGTGGGAGGTGGTAGGGGACCTGGATGCTGCGGGTGGTTACGAGGGAGGAGCTGTAATCGTGGGATTTCAGGAGATCTGGGCGGCATGAGTTATGGGAGGTTGAAACATTAGCATGTAATTGGCCAAAACAAATGTAATGTTCCGAAGAAAAAACAAATGTGCCGTCGAGAAAGGAATGCATTTTTTAAGTGGTAAAATATGTTGTTTGTTCTGAAAATGCCCGGAAATTGGCCGTACGTGACTAAACTTGCAACTTCGCTGAAAATGGTTGAAATTTGAAAGTACCCTGATAATTACCATGGCTTGCAACCCTGCAAAGTTGGGTTGATTTCAGGTAGGTCAACAAACCAGCATGTGATTTCGGAGGTGCCAGTCAAGGCCGCAAGGGCGTGTTTGGGGGCACCCCCATGTTTAGTAGATCATCTACAATACAAAACGATGTGTACTAATTCCCATGGAATCCCATGACCAAAACAAGCTACCATGCGAAATGCTTCTAAGTTTAGACTAAGATTTACACATGAAAAAACTTTCAAACTTAGATGAAAATGGTTCAAACTTGGCATATGTATCCCTAACATGGCCATGGATTGTAACGATACAAACTTGGCGGTCATTTAATATAGGTCAATAAACCAACATGTGCTTTCAGAGGGTACAAGGATAGCCCGGAAGGGCCCGTCTCGGGCCACCTCCTTTAATACACCATGTACATAGGATTCCAAGTTATTTTGATGCCATCCCATGAACCAAATCAAGCATGCATGCACAGTGCGTTCAAGGTTACACGTGATTTTCATGATTTTTTCACCTCCCAGACGGTCTACCCGTAGACAACCATCGAAAGTGGTAGCACATGATGCCTTCAAGCTTTATT
The DNA here is from genome assembly GCF_002575655.3 of Aegilops tauschii subsp. strangulata. Taxonomy (NCBI): domain Eukaryota; kingdom Viridiplantae; phylum Streptophyta; class Magnoliopsida; order Poales; family Poaceae; genus Aegilops; species Aegilops tauschii. Next base: position 434,417,387 of record NC_053035.3, read on the forward strand.
TCCTAAGGATAGACCTAATTGACACCATACCAAGTGCGAACATTGGTTCAAACTGGATTCCCTCCATGGAGTCGATGCAGTACAAGCACTGCCTCCATCGAGAACCTTCGTGCTACACTGTCGAATGTACAAACCAAGTAGATCATGCTTCATGTGGAATGAACCCAAGTTATGACATGCAATGGAAAATGTTACATTACAGGCTGCCAGGACAACATCAAAATGAGTTTCAGCAAAATTTGCAAGTTTTGGCAATTGCGGCCACTTTTCGAGCATTTATGACCGAATAATGGAAAAAATGGAAAATCTAGTAGAAACTTACAACCATTGTGCATGCATGCTTCATTTGGTCATGGGAGGCCATGAAATATATTTGACAAAATATAAAGATGGTGTGAACATGGAGGTTCCCCGACACAAGCCCTTCCGGCCGAGCCTGGCGCCCTTTGAGAGCAGATGCTATAGTACTATCCTGAGCTGTATGAAATCGACCCAACTTTTTGGGGTGACTATTGAAGGCCATGTTTGAACCCTCTTTTGTAAAGTTTGCAATATGATTCACGTGTGGCCAGTTTTCGAGTATTTTCGGCTGAAAAAATTACCGTACATGCAAAATTTTGTGTAAACTGAATAGCATTTTTGCATGCTTGCTTGATTTTGTCATGAGATGTACTTTAAAAGCTTGGGAGAATTTCACAAATTTCATGTTGTACTTGCTTCACAAAGTGGATAGTGCAGTTCGAAGGTTCTAGAGGGGAGCAGTTGATGTGCCCGAGCTTTCATACGACATGGAATCCGGTGTAGGCCAATGATCCAACTAGGCTTGGTGTGTCAACTAGGTCCACCATAAGACAAACAAAGTGTAATGCATCATGTGCCTCCTCCTTTCAGTGTGTGGCTAGGGGGGTAGACCATGCAGGCGATGTTTCTTTTTCGCTTCGAAATTGCAGAAGGATTATAAATGTTGGACAAATTAAAAACCAGTGTGAATGCATTATTGATTTTCTCATGGGAGATCAGGAAATAAAGTTGGCATCATTTTTGGATATTGTAAACACGGAGTTGCTCCAATACGCGCCCTTCCTTTGGGCTAACATGGCATCCTCTGAGAGGACACATGCTGGTTTGTTGACCTTTCTTGAATCAACACAAAAATTTTGGGGTAACAACTCATGGTCATGTTAGTCCTCCATGTTGGGGAACGTAGTAATTTCAAAAAAATTCCTACGCACACGCAAGAACATGGTGATGCATAGCAACGAGACAGGAGAGTGTTGTCCACGTACCCTCGTAGACCGAAAGCGGAAGCGTTAACACAACGCGGTTGATGTAGTCGTACGTCTTCACGATCCGACCGATCAAGTACCGAACGCACGGCACCTCCGAGTTCAGCACACGTTCAGCTCGATGACGTCCCTAGAACTCCGATCCAGCCGAGTGTTGAGGGAGAGTTTCGTCAGCACGACGGCGTGGTGACAATGATGATGTTCTACCGACGCAGGGCTTCGCCTAAGCACCACTACGATATTATCGAGGTGTAATATGGTGGAGGGGGGGGACCGCACACGGCTAAGAGATCAATGATCAATTGTGTGTCTAGAGGTGCCCCCCTGCCCCCGTATATAAAGGAGCAAGGGGGGTTCGGCCGGCCAAGGGGAGAGGCGCGCCAGGAGGAGTCCTACTCCTACCGGGAGTAGGACTCCCCCCTTTTCCATGTTGGACTAGGAGAGAGAGGGGGAAGAGGTGGAGGGGAGGAAGGAAAGGGGGGCGCCCCCCCCCCTCTCCTTGTCCTATTTGGACTGGGGGGAGGGGCGTGCGGCCCTGCCCTGGCCTCCTCTCCTCTCTTCCAACTAGGCCCACTAAGGCCCATTAAGTTACCGGGGGGTTCCGGTAACCTCCCGGTACTCCGAAAAAATCCCGATTTCACCCAGAACACTTCCGATATCCAAACATAGGCTTCCAATATATCAATCTTTATGTCTCGACTATTTCGAGACTCCTCGTCATGTCCGTGATCACATCCGGGACTCCGAACAACCTTTGGTACATCAAAACATATAAACTCATAATATAACTGTCATCGTAACGTTAAGCGTGCGGACCCTACGGGTTCGAGAACTATGTAGACATGACCGAGACACCTCTCCGGTCAATAACCAATAGCGGAACGTGGATGCTCATATTGGCTCCCACATATTCTACGAAGATCTTTATCGGTCAGACCGCATAACAACATACGTTGTTCCCTTTGTCATCGGTATGTTACTTGCCCGAGATTCGATCGTCGGTATCTCGATACCTAGTTCAATCTCGTTACCGGCAAGTCTCTTTACTCGTTCCGTAATACATCATCCCGTAACTAACTCATTAGTTACAATGCTTGCAAGGCTTATAGTGATGTGTATTACTGAGTGGGCCCAGAGATACCTCTCCGACAATCAGAGTGACAAATCCTAATCTCGAAATACGCCAACCCAACAAGTACCTTTGGAGACACCTATAGAGCACCTTTATAATCACCCAGTTACATTATGACGTTTGGTAGCACACAAAGTGTTCCTCCGGTAAACGGGAGTTGCATAATCTCATAGTCATAGGAACATGTATAAGTTATGAAGAAAGCAATAGCAACATACTAAACGATCGAGTGCTAAGCTAACGGAATGGGTCAAGTCAATCACATCATTCTCCTAATGATGTGATCCCGTTAATCAAATGACAACTCATGTCTATGGCTAGGAAACATAACCATCTTTGATCAACGAGCTAGTCAAGTAGAGGCATACTAGTGACACTCTGTTTGTCTATGTATTCACACAAGTATTATGTTTCCGGTTAATACAATTCTAGCATGAATAATAAACATTTATCATGATATAAGGAAATAAATAATAACTTTATTATTGCCTCTAGGGCATATTTCCTTCAGTCTCCCACTTGCACTAGAGTCAATAATCTAGACTACACAGTAATGATTCTTACACCCATGGAGTCTTGGTGCTGATCATGTTTTGCTCGTGGAAGAGGCTTAGTCAACGGGTCTGCAACATTCAGATCCGTATGTATCTTGCAAATTTCTATGTCTCCCACCTGGACTAAATCCCAGATGGAATTGAAGCGTCTTTTGATGTGCTTGGTTCTTTTGTGAAATCTGGATTCCTTTGCTAAGGCAATTGCACCAGTATTGTCACAAAGATTTTCATTGGGCCCGATGCACTAGGTATGACACCTAGATCGGATATGAACTCCTTCATCCAGACTCCTTCATTTGCTGCTTCCGAAGCAGCTATGTACTCTGCTTCACACGTAGATCCTGCCACGACACTTTGCTTAGAACTACACCAACTGACAGCTCCACCGTTCAATGTAAACACGTATCCGGTTTGCGATTTAGAATCGTCCGGATCAGTGTCAAAGCTTGCATCAACGTAACCATTTACGATGAGCTCTTTGTCACCTCCATAAACGAGAAACATATCCTTAGTCCTTTTCAGGTATTTCAGGATGTTCTTGACCGCTGTCCAGTGATCCACTCCTGGATTACTTTGGTACCTCCCTGCTAAACTTATAGCAAGGCACACATCAGGTCTGGTACACAACATTGCATACATGATAGAGCCTATGGCTGAAGCATAGGGAACATCTTTCATCTTCTCTCTATCTTCTGCAGTGGTCGGGCATTGAGTCTTACTCAATCTCACACCTTGTAATACAGGCAAGAACCCTTTCTTTGCTTGATCCATTTTGAACTTCTTCAAAACTTTGTCAAGGTATGTGCTTTGTGAAAGTCCAATTAAGCGTCTTGATCTATCTCTATAGATCTTGATGCCCAATATATATGCAGCTTCACCGAGGTCTATCATTGAAAAACTCTTATTCAAGTATCCCTTTATGCTATCCAGAAATTCTATATCATTTCCAATTAGCAATATGTCATCCACATATAATATCAGAAATGCTACAGAGCTCCCACTGACTTTCTTGTAAATACAAGCTTCTCCAAAAGTCTGTATAAAACCAAATGCTTTGATCACACTATCAAAGCGTTTATTCCAACTCCGAGAGGCTTGCACCAGTCCATAAATGGATCGCTGGAGCTTGCACACTTTGTTAGCTCCCTTTGGATCGACAAAACCTTTCGGTTGCATCATATACAACTCTTCTTCCAGAAATCAATTCAGGAATGCAGTTTTGACATCCATTTGCCAAATTTCATAATCATAAAATGCGGCAATTGCTAACATGATTCGGACAGACTTAAACATCGCTACGGGTGAGAAGGTCTCATCGTAGTCAATCCCTTGAACTTGTCAAAAACCTTTCGCAACAAGTCGAGCTTTATAGACAGTAACATTACCGTCAGCGTCAGTCTTCTTCTTCAAGATCCATTTATTTTCAATTGCTTGCCGATCATCGGGCAAGTCAACCAAAGTCCATACTTTGTTCTCATACATGGATCCCATCTCGGATTTCATGGCCTCAAGCCATTTTGCGGAATCTGGGCTCACCATCGCTTCTTCATAGTTCGTAGGTTCGTCATGGTCTAGTAACATAACCTACAGAACAGGATTACCGTACCACTCTGGTGCGGATCTTAATCTGGTTGACCTACGAGGTTCAGTAATAACTTGATCTGAAGTTTCATGATCATTATCATTAACTTCCTCACTAATTGGTGTAGGTGTCGCAGAAACTGGTTTCTGTGATGATCTACTTTCCAATAAGGAAGCAGGTACAGTTACCTCATCAAGTTCTACTTTCCTCCCACTCACTTCTTTCGAGAGAAACTCCTTCTCTAGAAAGGATCCATTCTTAGCAACGAATGTCTTGCCTTCGGATCTGTGATAGAAGGTGTACCCAACAGTTTCCTTTGGGTATCCTATGAAGACACATTTCTCCGATTTAGGTTCGAGCTTATCAGGTTGAAGTTTCTTCACATAAGCATCGCAACCCCAAACTTTAAGAAACGACAACTTTGGTTTCTTGCCAAACCATAGTTCATATGGCGTCGTCTCAACGGATTTCGATGGTGCCCTATTTAGAGTGAATGCAGCCGTCTCTAAAGCATAACCCCAAAACGATAGCGGTAAATCAGTAAGAGACATCATAGATCGCACCATATCTAGTAAAGTACGATTACGACGTTCGGACACACCATTACGTTGTGGTGTTCCGGGTGGCATGAGTTGCGAAACTATTCCGCATTGTTTCAAATGTAGGCCAAACTCGTAACTCAAATATTCTCCTCCACGATCTGATCGTAGAAACTTTATTTTCTTGTTACGATGATTTTCAACTTCGCTCTGAAATTCTTTGAACTTTTCAAATGTTTCAGACTTATGTTTCATTAAGTAGATATACCCATATCTGCTCAAATCATCTCTGAAGGTGAGAAAATAACGATATCCGCCACGAGCCTCAATATTCATCGGACCACATACATCTGTATGTATGATTTCCAACAAATTAGTTGCTCTCTCCATAGTTCCGGAGAATGGTGTTTTAGTCATCTTGCCCATGAGACACGGTTCGCAAGTACCAAGTGATTCATAATCAAGTGATTCCAAAAGTCCATCATTATGGAGTTTCTTCATGCGCTTTACACCGATATGACCTAAACGGCAGTGCCACAAATAAGTTGCACTATTATTATCAACTCTGCATCTTTTGGCTTCGACATTATGAATATGTGTGTCACTACTACCGAGATTCATTAAAAATAGACCACTCTTCAAGGGTGCATGACCATAAAAGATATTACTCATATAAATAGAGCAACCATTATTCTCTGATTTAAATGAATAACCGTCTCGCATTAAACAAGATCCAGATATAATTTTCATGCTCAACGCTGGCACCAAATAACAATTATTTAGGTCTAATACTAATCCCGAAGCTAGATGTAGAGGTAGCGTGCTGACGGCGATCACATCGACTTTGGAACCGTTTCCCACGCGCATCGTCACCTCGTCCTTGGCCAGTGTTCGCTTAATCCGTAGTCCCTGTTTCGAGTTGCAAATATTAGCAACAGAACCAGTATCAAATACCCAGGTGCTACTGCGAGCTCTGGTAAGGTACACATCAATAACATGTATATCACATATACCTTTGTTCACCTTGCCATCCTTCTTATCCGCCAAATACTTGGGGCAGTTCTGCTTCCAGTGACCAGTCTGCTTGCAGTAGAAGCACTCAGTCTCAGCTTAGGTCCAGATTTGGGTTTCTTCTCCTGAACAGCAACTTGCTTGCTGTTCTTCTTGAAGTTCCCCTTCTTCTTCCCTTTGCCCTTTTTCTTGAAACTAGTGGTCTTATTGACCATCAACACTTGATGCTCCTTTTTGATTTCTACCTCCGCTGCCTTTAGCATTGCGAAGAGCTCGGGAATTGTCTTATTAATCCCTTGCATGTTATAGTTCATCACGAAGCTCTTGTAGCTTGGTGGCAGTGATTGAAGAATTCTGTCAATGACGCTATCATCCGGAAGATTAACTCCCAGTTGAATCAAGTGATTCTAATACCCAAACATTTTGAGTATATGCTCACTGACAGAACTATTCTCTTCCATCTTGCAGCTGTAGAACTTATTGGAGACTTCATATCTCTCAATCCGGGCATTTGCTTGAAATATTAACTTCAACTCCTGGAACATCTCATATGCTCCATGACGTTCAAAACGTCGTTGAAGACCCGGTTCTAAGCCGTAAAGCATGGCACACTGAACTATCGAGTAGTCATCAGCTGTGCTCTGCCAGACGTTCACAACTTCTGGTGTTGCTCTTGCAGCAGGCCTGGCACCCAGCGGTGCTTCCAGGACGTAATTCTTCTGTGCAGCAATGAGGATAATCCTCAAGTTACGGACCCAGTCCGTGTAATTGCTACCATCATCTTTCAACTTTGCTTTCTCAAGGAACGCATTAAAATTCAACGGAACAACAGCACGGGCCATCTATCTACAATTAACATAGACAAGCAAGATACTATCAGGTACTAAGTTCATGATAAATTTAATTTCTATTAATCATATTACTTAAGAACTCCCACTTAGACAGACATCCCTCTAATCATCTAAGTGATCACGTGATCCAAATCAACTAAACCATAACCGATCATCACGTGAAATGGAGTAGTTTTCAATGGTGAACATCACTATGTTGATCATATCTACTATATGATTCAAGCTCGACCTTTCGGTCTCAGTGTTCCGAGGCCATATCTGCATATGCTAGGCTCGTCAAGTTTAACCTGAGTATTCTGCGTGTGCAAAACTGGCTTGCACCCGTTGTAGATGGACGTAGAGCTTATCACACCCGATCATCACATGGTGTCTGGGCACGACGAACTTTGGCAACGGTGAATACTCAGGGAGAACACTTTTATCTTGAAATTTTAGTGAGAGATCATCTTATAATGCTACCGTCAATCAAAGCAAGATAAGATGAATAAAAGCTAAACATCACATGCAATCAATATAAGTGATATGATATGGCCATCATCATCTTGTGCTTGTGATCTCCATCTCCGAAGCACCGTTATGATCACCATCGTCACCGGCGCGACACCTTGATCTCCATCGTAGCATCGTTGTCGTCTCGCCAACTATTGCTTTTACGACTATCGCTACCGCTTAGTGATAAAGTAAAAAATTTACATGGCGATTGCATTGCATACAATAAAGCGACAACCATATGGCTCCTGCCAGTTGCCGATAACTCGGTTACAAAACATGATCATCTCATACAATAAAATATAGCATCATGTCTTGACCATATCACATCACAACATGCCCTGCAAAAACAAGTTAGACGTCCTCTACTTTGTTGTTGCAAGTTTTACGTGGCTGCTACGGGCTTAGCAAGAACCGTTCCTACCTACGCATCAAAACCACAACGATAGTTTGTCAAGTTGGTGTTGTTTTAACCTTCGCAAGGACCGGGCGTAGCCACACTCGGTTCCACTAAAGTGAGAGAGACAGACACCCGCCAGTCACCTTTCAGCAACGAGTGCTCGCAACAGTGAAACCATTCTCGCGTAAGCGTACGCGTAATCTCGGTCCGGGCTGCTTCATCTCACAATACCGCTGAACCAAAATATGACATGCTGGTAAGTAGTATGACTTATATCGCCCACAACTCACTTGTGTTCTACTCGTGCATATAACATCAACGCATAAAACCAGGCTCGGATGCCACTGTTGGGGAACGTAGTAATTTCAAAAAAATTCCTACGCACACGCAAGAACATGGTGATGCATAGCAACGAGAGGGGAGACTGTTGTCCACGTACCCTCGTAGACCGAAAGCGCAAGCGTTAACACAACGCGGTTGATGTAGTCGTACGTCTTCACGATCCGACCGATCAAGTACCGAACGCACGGCACCTCCGAGTTCAGCACACGTTCAACTCGATGACGTCCCTTGAACTCCGAGCCAGCCGAGTGTTGAGGGAGAGTTCTGTCAGCACGACGGCGTGGTGACAATGATGATGTTCTACCGACGCAGGGCTTTGCCTAAGCACCGCTACGATATTATCGAGGTGTAATATGGTGGAGGGGGGCACCGCACACGGCTAAGAGATCAATGATCAATTGTGTGTCTAGAGGTGCCCCCTGCCCCCGTATATAAAGGAGCAAGGGGGGTTCGGCCGTCCAAGGGGAGAGGCGCGCCAGGAGGAGTCCTACTCCTACCGGGAGTAGGACTCCCCCCCTTTCCATGTTGGACTAGGAGAGAGAGGGGGAAGAGGTGGAGGGGAGGAAGGAAAGGGGGGGCGCCGCCCCCCTCTCCTTGTCCTACTCGGACTGGGGGGGGAGGGGCGTGCGGCCCTGCCCTGGCCTCCTCTCCTCTCTTCCACCTAGGCCCACTAAGGCCCATTAAGTTACCGGGGGGTTCCGGTAACCTCCCGGTACTCCGAAAAAATCCCGATTTCACCCGGAACACTTCCGATATCCAAACATAGGCTTCCAATATATCAATCTTTATGTCTTGACTATTTTGAGACTCCTCGTCATGTCCGTGATCACATCCGGGACTCCGAACAACCTTCGGTACATAAAAACATATAAACTCATAATATAACTGTCATCGTAACGTTAAGCGTGCGGACCCTACGTTTTCGAGAACTATGTAGACATGACCGAGGCACCTCTTCGGTCAATAACCAATAGGGGAACCTAGATGCTCATATTGGCTCCCACATATTCTATGAAGATCTTTATCGGTCAGACCGCATAACAACATACGTTGTTCCCTTTGTCATCGGTATGTTACTTGCCCGAGATTCGATCGTCGGTATCTCGATACCTAGTTCAATCTCGTTACCGGCAAGTCTCTTTACTCGTTCCGTAATACATCATCCCGTAACTAACTCATTAGTTACAATGCTTGCAAGGCTTATAGTCATGTGTATTACTGAGTGGGCCCAGAGATACCTCTCCGACAATCTGAGTGACAAATCCTAATCTCGAAATACGCCAACCCAACAAGTACCTTTGGAGACACCTGTAGAGCACCTTTATAATCACCCAGTTACATTGTGACGTTTGGTAGCACACAAAGTGTTCCTCCGGTAAACGGGAGTTGCATAATCTCATAGTCATAGGAACATGTATAAGTTATGAAGAAAGCAATAACAACATACTAAACAATCGAGTGCTAAGCTAACGGAATGGGTCAAGTCAATCACATCATTCTCCTAATGATGTGATCCCATTAATCAAATGACAACTCATGTCTATGTCTAGGAAACATAACCATCTTTGATCAACGAGCTAGTCAAGTAGAGGCATACTAGTGACACTCTGTTTGTCTATGTATTCACACAAGTATTATGTTTCCGGTAAATACAATTCTAGCATGAATAATAAACATTTATCATGATATAAGGAAATAATAACTTTATTATTGCCTCTAGGGCATATTTCCTTCACTCCATGCCAAGTTTGAAGTATTCTTAGTAAAGTTTGCAACTAATGTCACGTGGGGCCAGTTTTCGGGCATTTTCGATATAAATAAATCCCAATACGTGGAGAAGTTGTCGAAACTGAGAACCATATTTGCATGTTTGCTTGATTTTCTCATGGGAGGGCATGAAAAAAAGTTGGAATCATTTGTATGTGGTGTTAACATGGAGGTGCTCCCGGACTCGCCCTTCCGGGCTAGCCTGGCACCCTCCGAAAATGCCCGATGGTTTGTTCACATATCTTAAGTCAACCAAACTTTTTTGCGGTGACAATTCATGGCCATTGTATGCCTCCATGCCTAGTTTGAACCATTTTCGACAATGATTGCAAGTGTTGTCACGTGCGGCCACATTCGGGCATTTTCGTCCGAAAATGAAAATCTTTGCTAAACTAAAAACCATTTTGCATGCTTGCTTGCATTGGTCATGGCATGTATAGTTGTGAAACTTATTTGGAAAATGGACAAGGCCAATTTTGGAATTATATATCGTTTAAACTTGTTTCGAACCAAAAACCTAGTCCACCCTTATGAAATGTATTTTTAGCACAACATAACGTTCTTTTTTTATCTTGATGATATATGTTAAAAGATCCCATAACTCACGCACGCCACCTCTCCCAAAATCCCGTGATTGCACCGCCTTCCTCCTAACCACCCGTGGGATCGGGGCCTCCTACCACCGCCACGACCGCTCCAATATAAGATCGGAGACATCGGGCGTACGCGCATTCCGAAATCTCCGGACGCCGCCGCCGCCGCCATCGTCAGCTTAGGGGTCGGAAGTGACTGCTCTTTTCGGCCCCTCCTCCTCACGTCCCTCTCTCGAACGAAAATGGTTAAGGAGATGAGTGCGGTACGTATTTGCACTATAGAATCTGTCATATCTGAATTCAACTAGTAGCACTAATCTTTAAGACTGTACGTACTAGTAATGAGATTGATCTCGATTCGCAGTGTGGCATTTGTTTGGACACCAAGGGTTTGTGCCCCGGTGAGCACCGTATGAGGGAGTTTTGTACCGTCACCTTGCGCGCGGGATTTGCAAACAAGACAGTAAGATCCAGTCTGACATGACCCGTAGCAAATATCATGAGAAATTTAGTACTCCGTCCGATCCAAAATTAATGTGTTAGATTCATGTAGATACGCATGTATCTAGTCATGTTTTCTGCATAGATACATCCGTATGTACAAAAATTTGTCCACAAATTTTTGGACGGAGGCACTAATATTGAACGAATATTACACTCGGGCCCTTTGTACTCAGTCAGTTGTTCGTAATGTTTACTACAAAAAGAGTTATATTGCATGTTGATTTCTTAGATGATAAAATGGTTTTGTGTACGTGCATGTAAATTTAAATCTTCTATGGGGTTATATGATAATACTGCTAAGAAGTAGTGAACTATACTATGCTAGTCATCTATGATTGGACAAATTCTTTAGATTAACAGGCAGTTCATATATATTAACAATCGTACGTATGCTACTCAGGTAATCCCCTGCTACGACAGATACAGTTTCACGCAGAAATATGGAGTGCCCTTGGAAAAATATGCGAACTTTGAAGCAAGTTTCAGTACCAATGAGGGGTTTGAATTCCCATGTGAGATTACCAATCACAATGAGTTGACATACATTTCAGGGGAGTCTTGGAAGGAATTTGTTAGAGTTTATACGCTACATGTGGTCAGGAGATTACGTTCAGTACTGACAATTCAGAAGTACCAAGTAGCGTTGTGACAACTGGGAATTTGCCTATCATACATCCGAGTAAGATACTTTTTTGCTCCTGCAAGTTTTATTACTCTAAATTTATCATATACCATATATAATAAATTAAATTGTATGTGCTATAATATTGTAGCATACTACCAATTGTCCAATGAGAAAAGAGACATTATTGACAATGTCGCTGTAACTGAGGGGACAAGCTTGAACTGGAGAATGATGGAGTATGTCATACGCCAAGTGATGGACCTTGACAAGTTAGTGGAGCATCATGATGCTGGAAACTATGATCAAGGAAGAGCATATTCATTCCTCCATACGTTGACATGGTCAGATTGCAATAAGAACTTCTCGGTAACCATCTTTTTGTTCTTCATTTACTTTGTGTCATTTCAGTATGTTTTTAGCTTTGTTCCAAATTAATTGTTCTTCCTTTACTACATAACAATAAGTTGCCACGTGTTGATGTAACAAATATTGTTTTCAAACGGAAACTGCCTAATCGTGTTGTCCCCGAAGAAATGGAGGAATATGGTGCCATAACCATTGTTTGTCATCCACACAGTACTGTGTCAAGTACATACACCATTTCTGATATTGACGGTCGTGTCTGTGTCAACAAATGGAACGAGTTCATGAAGAAGGAAAAAATATTGCTGTTAGGCCAGAAGGTGCTGATGTTGCTGTACCTGGGAAATCATGGGATTTATCTGTTTGGTTCTCATGTTCCTGATGTACCTCTAGAGTAGTTTTGGCAAAACATAGTGTGATAAAATAAATGAAGGGATTTTTAAGTCATTGCTGTAATGGCGTACTTTATTTTTATATCATGGTACTCTTGTGTTCGTGCACAACATAGTGGGCAAGAATTTAAATGGTCGTTTACGTTTTTCCATTCGATTGCCTTCATTGCAACTCGGTTTATTCATTATTTTTTAGCAATTTTAACATGCTCCGTCTTGCCCCTTATTTTCTCATAATAGTCAAGAAGGTAAGAAATAATCAAAACAACTATTTCATGCAATCATCGTGTAAGATTTATTTCTTACTCTTACCTGTCAAGTTAAAAGAGGGGTGGGGGCCAGGGGGTGTAAGAGGTATCATGTTAGAACACCTCTTCTTATTAAGCTGTTATTACATGTGACCACGATAATCGCCTTGATACGATCACAAATATATTATTTCTTCACAATCAGCATCACACACAACACCATTACACTAGCCGTCAACTGCTTCAGCATGAAAACAATTTGCCTCCCTAGTCCTAACATCGTATAAGCTTGGTGCTTCGTAATGGTTGCCACATTGCTCTGACTGTAATTTGTCCTGCCTCCAATGTTGCCACTCTTGGCACATGCATTCTTTTCACACTGTTTCTTTGCGCGTTGTAGTTGTTCCCTTCTATCCTGTGCCGCAGCCATTGCATCAAGGGCATAAGCACCAACAAGGACACTTGTACCAACAAGATGATCCACGTACTCTAGTTCCCAGTGCCAGAAATCACATGGATCCTATGAATCAAGTGAACTCAAATCAAACCAGCACTAATGAAACAGTAGAAAAAATTCTCATGCAGTAAATGTCATGTAAAGGGATTGTACATCGTGGTGCTTGCACTTGTAGAACACCCAACCATCATGCTCTTCGGTACTGGAGAGATAGAATCTAACCGTTTCGTCACACTCAGGGCAAGGGATCAGGGGCACATCAACTGATCGGCCCCTCAGCGCGCACCTAATCGAGCTCGACGATGACATGGTTGATTTGGTGTCAGGCGACCGCGGCAATGACAGATGGTGGTCGTAATCCTTTGGGTGAGAGAAGAACTAGGGACTCCTCCGCTGGGCTAACAAACCCTAACACCAGGACCAGAGCATCGTGCTCCCACTAAATAGGCTAACTAACAAATCTTCCAACCGACTAACCCACCCTAAAATCACGGACGGACCATCCATGCGCATTACTTGTAAATATATCGTCAGATATCACGGGAGATATGTACCCTTGCATCATACCGCATATCCCTCCCATCTTGTCTTTCCGCATATGCTCCTTCCTTAACCGCCTAGAAAGTTTTGGTGTCCAGAGGTAGCCATCGCCGGGGTAATCGCCATCGCTCTGCGGAAGCCCACGCTGCCGGCCGAGTAAAAAGAAAAAGGTATCATCATCCACGTCTCCTCCCATCTCTTGAAACGTTCATACTTTTTTGTCGATTGGACTAAAAAGGAGGTTGTGATGAGATTAGAGATGCCATATTTGTGTGCAAGATCTTTGGTATTTGTTCCTGGCGGATTAGTTTTTCGTCGAAGGTACTATTTTGGTGCAAGATTGTGTGTGCTTGTCTTTACTTGGAGTAAAGGCCGTTATGAGATTAGATGTGATTGCAAGTTCACAGTAGTTCATAATACGATCTGGTTACGAAAATATTATGTTGGTCGAGCTAATTTTCTAGCCCTTTCTGCTATACTAGATTACTATGAATGATTTGCATAAGTTTGGAGTGAAGAATTTTATGCAAGAGCTTTGGGATTGGTTGTTAGGGGATCCTGATCATACGGTCTAGTTATGGATATATTTTTTTGTCGTTGGATTTTCTTTACAAGACCTTTAGGCTATGTTCCATTAGTAGGAATGATTTGGATGATGTTTGATTTAGCCACTTAGATGTGGCGTACAAAGACTTGTTCTCAATACTACAGTAAAGGAGGTGCTGTTGAAGGAGTTGCTGGATTATTTAGGACTGATTTGGATGAGGTTGTTCATACCAAATTAGGAATACGAATTTTAGGAGATTAGAGCGTTTGCAGGAAATTCATGACTCAGTTTGTCTCACACATACCATGCTATTCTATATTACGAGGTATTTAAATAGTCCTATGTTTTAGTGAGAATCGGTATATTTTGACAATCTGGATCTCATTAATCGCATTCTACTATCTGGTGTTGTAGGCACCATGGATTCACATGTGCATGGAAATAAGCGTGCGGAGTACGACAGGTTGTTGCGTGAAGCCCGCCGGGAGATCGACGCGAAGGTCCAACACGAACATGATGAGATGGACAGGGCACTCAAACAAGAACGTGTGTATGTCGATAGGATGCTTAAGGATGAGCGTGCTGATATGTCTCAGAAGATTAAGCAGATGCGTGAAGAGATGGAAAAAAAGTTAAATCAGGACCGCAAGGCCATGGAAAAGAAATTCCAGCTGGCGTACAAGGAGATGCAGCTTAAATTGCAAAAGGACAGGAAGGTTGTCAACGGCCTTATACAGACAGAGCGTGTCAACATGACGCGAATGTGTTGCAGGCACGTGCCAATATGGACATTAGGCTGCAACAGGAGCGCAAGGACATTGACTACAAGGCTATGGTGGAGCAGGTCATGATGGAAGGAAAGATGCTGGAAGACCGTGCGATGTTTCAATCCCACGTTCAATGCCACAGCAGTCAACCGCAAGAGCATGTCTTCAGTACTCCCCCTGTGAGTACCTTGCAACGATGCTATTCAGTCACGATCACGACCGATATTGTGTATTAATAGTTTTTTTTGTGAGTAACTTTGTGTAAGCTATTCATATGCAGTCCAAGAAGCGTTACGCGGCACAATCTCCAAACACTAAAGGCCTAGTGATGTCGGTGTCACCCGTTGAATGCCACAGTTCTCCACTCGAAGAACATGTCTTCAAGTCTCCACCTATAAGTACCTCGCACCCATGGTAAACATTCACATCCAACATTTTGTATGACCATATTTAATTCGTGTGTAACTCTATGTCGGCGATTCATACGTAGGCTAAGCATCCAGTGACGGAACAATCCCGAATCCTCGCAGATGAAGTTTGCATCCCATATAATAATAAGGTAACTTTTTCGCGATGTTGCTACGCACATAAAAAATTATTTATGGAACTTTGGTGATTGCAATGTATTAAATTTGAGAGATACTCGTATGTAGGTGCTGGTAATGGAATTTTACATTCATAGGGATTGTGAGCTTTCGCATGTCCCGACAGGATACTTTGACGAAAGACCCATTGAGATGAGATTGTTTGAACCCGGCGTATTGGACTATGATTTTCTCATGAAAGAAGTGGCTGGATATGGTTATAAAAAGGACTCAGATTTGTACCACTTCTTACCTGAGCATGCGTGCAACCTACCGGAAGGAATGTTCCTGATTTCAGGACCAGGTGATTTTGCAAAGATGATTTCCCGCCTGAACGACAGCAAGACATGTCATTTGTATTTGGTGTATAATCGTCCACCGAAAGATGATTATGAGTGGTGGTCGAACATGGATTCAGAGGTTCCTATTCTTCATGTTACATCAATTTTACGGCTTCATCATCCTTAAGTTTGTCCTAATACGTTAGTATGATTTTACAGGAACTGCGCATCCAAGACTTGCAGCATGAGGAGGCTCTGGCTAGAGAGCTTGAGGCAAAGGAACAACTTAACTCCTTAGGTTACATTGATGTACCGTGTAAAAATATTGGAGAAGGTGGGTCGTCGCAAATCCTGGCGCAAACTCCAATGACCAATACGAAGAAGTTACTGGATTTTGGCACCGGAGACGGGCTTCCATAGGAGGGCTAATGTTATTTTAAATGTTTTAAGCTGGAGACAACATTTTTTGGTTTTTTTACGAATGTTTGCTGTTATGGAACAATTCATTCACGATGGAGGTCTTGTAACAACATTTTTTCTAGAATGTGATTTCCATTTCCGATGCGACATGCATGTGTTTATAACCAACTGTACACTCCGTCCGTTCCTAAATACTATATGTTTTTTAAGATATTTCAGTATGAACTACATACGGATGTATATAGACGTATTTTAGAGTGTAGATTCACTCATTTTGCTCCGTATGTATTTCAACTGAAATCACAAAAAAGACTTATATTTACGAACGGAGGGAGTAGTTGTTAATGAGCAGATGCAGCAGGATCATGTACAACTGCGACTGGAAAAAATTTGCTGCAAAACGGAGCAAGAAATAAACCAAACGGACATTTTATGTGGCACAAAGTGACAAAATTGCTGGAGAATCATCCTCGGGATCCGCGGAGTCAGACCTGACGAGATCTGCTCCGGGATCGGTGCGGTGTGAGGGCGCATCGACCCATTCAAGCAATTCAGGGCGGGCCGGCCCACGTCCCACCGATCTCGAGCCAGGAACACGTCTTCATATTTTTAGTCCCACCTCGCCCCCCGAGCAAGTGCTGCACCGGCTTAAATACCTTCATCTATTTAATTATCACAAGCATTGGTCTTCCTTGCACTCTACGTGGAGGATATGTAGGATGAGTATGATTAATCATCTGTATTCATCCTATATATTCTTCAATTGGAGAGCAAGGATGACTGATGTATTTTTTAGGATTTATAGAAAATGCAAACCAAATATCGCAAAAAAGAGAATTTGAAATAAGATGTAACATGTTATTTTTTGAGTGGTCAGGTAATTTTTATGTAAACAAAAGGAAAGGAAAAAAATAAACAAAAGGAAAAGCATGGGCCAGCCTAGACATCTAGACCCACGCGTGGTCCAGCACGCGGGATAGGTTGGCCTGTGAAAGCCCATCTAATCTGGCCCATCGCGTGGGCGCACCAGGGCAAAGCAGACGGTGGTGGGAGTTTAGTCCCACCTCGCCGAGCAAGAGGGAGACGCACCAGCTTATATACCCGGCTGTGCCTCCCCACTCAAGCTCCTCTCATATGCAGGCAGTACTTTGCCTAATGTTTCATGCTCTTTGCCTAGTTGGCCCCACCAGCAGTAGAGTAATCTGCACCCCGAGCCTGTATCCTGGCCCATAAACTGTTGGGTTCCTAGTCGTATACAGGCCGTGGTGTACGAAAACTCCTGCCTCTGGTATGGTAGGTGTGCATTTTTTTGCATTCATATTGAAATTAGTCAACAAAATTTAACACATGCTCACTGACTTACCTAGCTTTGTTTGTGCAAGAGATCATGTGTGCAAAAATTTGGGTGATTTGGAGGTGGTCGAAAAAATCAACGCATTCCGGAGGGACCATTTGGTCTAACTTAAGCCATTTTTTGAACAAAGGTGATTTTTTTCCACCACCTCCAAATCACCCAAATTTTCTATGACACGGTGACCCACATGTGCCAAACATGTCTATGAAAGAAAATTTGGAAAATTATATTTTACAATGCCCCCTTGAGGTATAGACCGATGTTATGATCAGTCAGTCTAGAGGATAGTATAAATTCAAAAAATTCAAAAAAATATAAAACCTTGGAAACCTAGCTTTGTTTGTGCAAGAGATCATGTGTGCCAAAATTTGGGTGATTTGGAGGTGCTTGAAAAAATCACCGCATTCCGGAGGGACCATTTGGTCTAACTTAAGCCATTTTTTGAACAAAGGTGGTTTTTTCCACCACCTCCAAATCACCCAATTTCTCTATGACACGGTGACCCACATGTGCCAGACATGTCCATGAAAGAAAATTTGGAAAAAATATATTTTACAATGTCCCCTTGAGGTATAGACAGATGTTTTGATCAGTCAGTCTAGAGGCAGTATAAATTCAAACAAATTCAAAAAAATATAAAACCTTGGAAACCTAGCTTTGTTTGTGCAAGAGATCATGTGTGCCAAAACTGAGGTGATTTGGAGGTGGTCGAAAAAATCACTACATTCTGGAGGGACCATTTGGTCTAACTTAAGCCATTTTTTGAACAAAGGTGATTTTTTTCCACCACCTCCAAATCACCCAATTTCTCTATGACACGGTGACCCACATGAGCCAAACATGTCCATGAAAGAAAATTTGGAAAAAATATATTTTACAATGCCCCCTTGAGGTATAGACCGATGTTTTGATCAGTCAGTCTAGTGGGCAGTATAAATTCAAAAAAATTCAAAACAATATAAAACCTTGTAAGCCTAGCTTTGTTTGTGCAAAAGATCATGTGTGCCAAAATTCAGGTGATTTGAAGGTGGTCGAAAAAATCACCGCATTCCGGAGGGACCATTTGGTCTAACTTAAGCCATTTTGTGAACGAAGGTGGTTTTTTCCACCACCTCCAAATCACCCAATTTCTCTATGACACGGTGACCCACATGTGCCAAACATGTCCATGAAAGAAATTTGGAAAAAAATATTTTACAATGCCCCCTTGAGGTATAGACCGATGTTTTGATCAGTCAGTCTAGAGGCAGTATAAATTCAAAAAAATATAAAACCTTGGAAACCTAGCCTTGTTTGTGAAAGAGATCATGTCTGCCAAAATTGAGGCGATTTGCAATTGGTCGAAAAAATCCCCGCATTCCGGAGGGACCATTTGGTCTAAACTTAAGCCATTTTTTGAACAAAGGTGATTTTTTCCACCACCTCCAATCACCCAATTTCTCTATGACACGGTGACCCACATGTGCCAAACATGTCCATGAAAGAAAATTTGGAAAAGATATATTTTACAATGCCCCCTTGAGGTATGGACCGATGTTTTGATCAGTCAGTCTAGAGGGCAGTATAAATTCAAAAAAAAAATAGAAAACCTTGGAAACCTAGCTTTGTTTGTGCAAGAGATCATGCGTGCCAAAATTGAGGTGATTTGGAGGTGTCAAAAAAATCACCGCATTCCGGAGGGACCATTTGGTCTAACTTAAGCCATTTTTTGAACAAAGGTGATTTTTTCCACCACCTCCAAATCACCCAATTTCTCTATGACACGGTGACCCACATGTGCCAAACATGTCCATGAAATAAAATTTGGAAAAAATATATTTTACAATGCCCCCTTGAGGTATAGACCGATGTTTTGATCAGTCAGTCTAGAGGTAGTATAAATTCAAAAAAAATCAAAAATATATAAAACCTTGGAAACCTAGATTTGTTTGTGCAAGAGATCATGTGTGCCAAGATTGGGGTGATTTGGAGGTGGTAGAAAAAATCACCGCATTCCGGAGGGACCATTTGGTCACTTAAGCCATTTTTTGAACAAAGGTGATTTTTTCCCACCACCTCCAAATCACCCAATTTCTCTATGACACGGTGACCCACATGTGTCAAACATGTCCTTGAAAGAAAATTTGAAAAAAAAATATTTTACAATGCCCCCTTGAGGTATAGACCGATGTTTTGATCAGTTAGTCTAGAGGGTAGTATAAATTCAAAAAAAGTCAAAAAAATATAAAACCTTGGAAACCTAGCTTTTTTTGTGCAAGAGATCATGTGTGCAAAAATTGAGGTGATTTGGAGGTGGCCGATAAAATCACCGCATTCCGGAGGGACCGTTTGGTCCAACTTAAGCCATTTTTTGAAAAATGTGATTTTTTCCACCACCTCCAAATCACCCAATTTCTCTATGACACGGTGACCCACATGTGCCAAACATGTCCATGAAAGAAAAATTTGGAAAAAATATATTTTACAATGCCCCCTTGAGATATAGACCAATGTTTTGATCAGTCAGTCTAGAGGGCAGTATAAATTCAAAAAAATCAAAAAAATTATAAAACCTTGGAAACCTAGTTTTGTTTGTGCAAGAGATCATGTATGCCAAAATTGAGGTGATTTGGAGGTGGTCGAAAAAATCACCGCATTCCGGAGGGACCATTTGGTCTAACTTAAGCCATTTTTTGAACAAAGGTGGGTTTTTCCACCACCTCCAAATCACCCAATTTCTCTATGACACGGTGACCTCTATGACACGGTGACCCACATGTGCCAAACATGTCCATGAAAGAAAATTTGGAAAAATATATTTTACAATGCCCCCTTGAGGTATAGACCGATGTTTTGATCAGTTAGTCTAGAGGGCAGTATAAATTCAAAAAAAATATAAAACGTTGGAAACCTAGCGTTGTTTGTGCAAGAGATCATGTGTGCCAAAATTGAGGTGATTTGGAGGTGGTCGAAAAAATCACCGCATTCCGGACGGACCATTTGGTCTAACTTAAGCCATTTTTTGAACAAAGGTGATTTTTTCCACCACCTCCAAATCATCCAATTTCTCTATGACACGGTGACCCACATGTGCCAAACATGTCCATGACAGAAAATTTGGAAAAATATATTTTACAATGCCCCCTTGAGGTATAGACCGATGTTTTGATCAGTCAGTCTAGAGGGCAGTATAAATTCAAAAAATTTAAAAAAAATATAAAACCTTGGAAACCTAGCTTTGTTTGAGCAAGAGATCATGTGTGCCAAAATTGAGGTAATTTGGAGGTGGTCGAAAAAATCACCGCATTCCGGAGGGACCATTGATGTGCAGGAGAGTTCGTGGCCGCAGAAGATCCCATAGCCCTTTCTGGAGACAGGACAGCTACGGAATCCAAGGCAGATTAGCCTGCAGCAGCCGGCCAGGCGGTCCTTATCTTCTGTGGCAGCGGGCCGAGGCGCTAGTGAGAGTGGAGCCGCAGAAGATCCAGGGCGGCTCGCAGACTCATCATGAGCCCATGATGTTGCAGGCCCACTGGAGTCAGGGGCTGTCTCCACGTTCGCCTGGCGAACGGCGGGGCGCCGCTAGTAGCACACGGGCTACACCGCAAAGCGCGTGCGTCCCTGACCATTATCTGGTTGCCGCGTGGCCGCCGGTGATTGGTGCGGGCCGAAGGGCGCGCCTCGCCCGGTCCGAGGTGGCCGTGTGTCGAGCGGCGGGTCAGAGGCGTGCGTGCAGCCGACCGCAGCTGGCGCGTCTGGTCGATCTGCCGCGGATCCACGGCTGTCACCTGGCGCTGATCCCGGAGACGATTGCCTGGGCCTCTGCGACGGAAATCCCGAGGAGGATATGTTCCCCACGCCGCGGCACACGCGATATAACTCGCCCGGAACGAATTCTTCACCAGTTTCTTCACCGTTTTCACTGTTTTGTTTGCCTAGCTCCCCTGTAGCATGGTGAGTTGTACATGCAGATACAAACACACTATGATAAGAAGTCGCAAGCAGTTTTCCTTGCACTCTACGTGGAGGATATGTAGGATGAGTATGATTCATCATTTGTATTCATCCTGTATATTCTTCAATTGGAGAGCATGGATGACCAATGTATTTTTCGGATTTATCAGGCTTTTATTTTGTTTTCCGGAGCGAAATATAATTCCTCCATTACATCTATTTCCAAATTTTATCGTGCAACATAAAGAAGCTACACGCTGGCCACGAAGAAAACATGATTCTTGAGGTTGCACTTGAAAAACTCACATATAAATGCAAAAAAATATCCCAAACTAATACTGTTACAAGGGAGTGGACAACCAAATAGCTGAGTCATACATTATGAAGAAGTCACTAACTGACAGAATGAAGTATTTTAGAGAAAAGGTCACACGATACTAGACATAGACGATAATGCACACGCCAACATCAGGTTGATCGTCGGCGTACTTGTTGTCCGACCGTGCGCATAATGTTGTAGCTATCATAGTTCTTCTTTGAGATCCTGCACATAAGGATATTATTAATGCCATGGAATATATTTGGACACATTAAAACATTAAATTATGGCATATTAGGTACCTCTATCAATTTCGCGCACGTACGTCGATCACTACTAAGAAAAGGGCTATAGACAATATGCACACTAATGGCGCACCAGACATGCGGTGCGCCACTACTATATAGCAGTGGCGCACCGTGTGCTGGTGCGCCACTACTAACATTTTTTTTCTTTTTTCCAAAAATACTAATGGCGCACCGTGTGCCGGTGCGCCATTAGTGTCTATCACACTAATGGTGCACCACAACCATGGTGCGCCACTACTAACAATTTTTTCTTTTCTTTTTTCCAAAAATACTAATGGCGCACCGGGGCGCAGTGTAACTAGTAATGGCGCACCAGTCACGACGTGCGCCACTACTATCATTTTTTTGTTTTTTTTGCAAAACTACTAATGGCGCACCGCCAGCTGGTGCGCCATTAGTAACCAGGGTTACTAATGGCGCATTTGTTGGTGGTGCGCCATTAGTAACCTGGGACCAGCTAGATATTTTGGACAGCCACCTACACACTCACTTTCCCCACTTCATTCTCTCCACCTCCTCCTCCAAGATTGTCTCGGGTGCCTCCTCCTCCTCACCTCATTTGCACCATAGATTCATCCAAATTAAGTGGTTAAATTACCTTTTTTTGATAGGTAAGTAATGGGAAAGCTTTCTTTATGTTGTAGATCTACTTTTTTCTCCCTCCAACAACGTGCACACGCACTTTTTATGGCCTAGCTAGATCTATGTATGTTTGTGGTGTTGCATATGTTTGTGGTGTTGCATATATGTTTGTGTTTGCAAGTACCGGTATTTGAAATGCGATAGTTGCCAATATTTTGCCGGAATGTTGATTCATTTCCGTTTCGGCGAGAATTTTGGCACTATGCATTCTTTTTGGTCCTATTTTTAGGCAAAGTCATGCCAAATTTTTTCTTGGTTCTAAAATATCGTTTTGCTCTACCCCGCAGGCGACCATGGTCCGCACGATGACCGAAGGCATCGTGAATAGGTTTTTGAGCTCCGTGAAGGCAGAGATGCTTCAAAATAACGAGACGGAGATAAGATGTCCGTGTCGAAGATGCAAGCTGAGGAGCCTTATGGACCCGGATTCCGTACAGGTGCGGGACCACCTGCTCTTCCATGGTTTCATGGATGGCTATCGGTGGCAAGGTGATGAAGATGATTATGAAGTCGTCCATGGGGGCCGGCCGGCAAGAAATGAGGAAGGGCAGCAAGACAACCGCGGCGAGGGCGGGCGAGAAGACGCAGAATCTCCAGGACATGATCATGAAGTAGATGCAGTACACAGTCATCATGTAGAAGATGCCGGACATGATGATGAGGAAGATGCCGGAGCAGACGAAGGGCATGATCATGAAGATGAAGATGCCAGAGCAGACGACGATGGACCATCGATGGGCTGGGTGCAGGACCCTCATATTCAAGAGCTGCTTCTCAAGCAGACGGATAACACAAGAGCTGCCGCCCGCGAGAAAGCCAAGCTGGATCAACTGGAGATAGACGCGGTTACTCCATTGTATGAAGGATGCAGGCCCGAGGATACCCGCCTGAAAGTAACGCTCATGGCTCTGGAGATGAAGGTAAAACACAAAATGACCGATGCATGCTTCGACGAGAACATGTCATTCTGGCACGAACGTCTTCCCAAGGGGAACAAGTGCCCGAACAGTTTCGAGGAGGCGAAGAAAATCGTGTGTCCTCTGGATTTACCGCACGTGAAATACCATGTGTGCATGAACAATTGCATCATTTATCGGGACGAGCACGCGGAGTCTACCATATGTCCGGTGTGCGGCGTCACTCGATAGAAGAAGAGGAAGAAAGCTCCTCGAAAAGTGGTGTGGTACTTTCCGATCACTCCTCGTCTGCAGCGGTATTTCGCGGACCCTAAGGTAGCAAAGCTCTTGCGCTGGCACGCGGATAGGAAGGAGGAGAAGCGAGAAGATGACGCAAATGATCCGAAGATAAATAAAAAAGACAAGATGCTGAGTCACCCTAAGGATGGGAGCCAGTGGCAAGCGTTGACTTCGAACACCCAGAATTTGGGAACGATCCAAGGAACATCTTGCTGGGCGCGAGCACAGATGGAGTCAATCCGTTTGGCAGCCAGAGAAGCACACATAGCACCTGGCCTGTATTTGTGTGGATGTACAACCTTCCACCCTGGTTGTGCATGAAGAGGAAGTACATTCACATGAGTATGCTAATTGAAGGACCGAAACAACCAGGGAACGACATCAATCTATATCTGGGGCTGCTGAAAGAGGAGCTAGACACGCTGTGGAAAATGCCAGCCAATACGTGGGACGCCGCAGTGAAAGAATATTTCCCTATGAGAGCCGCACTACTCACGACGGTGCACGACTATCTCGGTTACGCATATCTCGTGGGGCAGGTGGTCCACGGATTTTCTGGATGCGTCAGGTGCATGGATGACACAACGTATCACCACCTAGATAGAGATCCCGGGTCTTCGAAAACCGTGTTCATGGGACATCGAAGGTGGCTTCGCGACGATGACCCATGGAGAAAACGCAAGGATCTGTTCGATGGTGAAACCGAACCCCGAAGACGCCCGCGTACGAGGAGCGGCGAGGAAATAGACGAGCTGTTGAAAAATTGGAAAGATTGCCCACTGCTGGGAATGAAGCAAAAGGCGCCAGAGCCGGGAAACAAGCGAAAGGCGCAAGAGCCGCTGCTGAAGGTATGGAAAACGAGGTCTATTTTCTGGGACTTGCCGTACTGGAAGATCCATCGTGTGCCTCACAGCCTTGATGTCATGCATATCACGAAGAACGTGTGCGAGAGTCTGCTTGGTACCCTCCTCAACATGCCGGAGAGGACCAAAGATGGACCGAAAGCAAGGGCAGACTTGAAATCAATGGGCATCTGGGAGGAGCTTCACGCTAATGATGATGATGATGAGGCGAAGCAGGACACGGAAAGTCGTCGCCTAGGCAAAAAGGCCAAGAAGACCGGAAATTGAATTCCCTCCCGCGTGCTTCACTCTAAGTCAGGAGGAGATCGATCAGTTTTTCACCTGCCTCGTAGGAGTAAAACTTCCTTGCGGTTACGCGGGGAAGATAAGCAGATACCTAGACTCAGCGAAGCAGAAGTTCAGCGGGATGAAGTCTCACGACTGTCACGTGCTGATGACACAGATACTTCCAGTTGCAATCCGTGGGATCATGGACGCGCACGTCCGTGAAACGCTATTTGGCCTATGCAACTTTTTCGACGTCATCTCTCGGAAGTCGGTTGGCGTGAGGCAACTCAGAAGGCTACAGGAAGAGATCGTGGTGATACTATGCGAGCTTGAGATGTACTCCCCGCCCGCATTCTTCGACGTTATGGTGCATCTGCTGGTCCATATCGTGGAGGATATCATCCAACTCGGGCCGACATTCCTACATAGCATGATGCCGTTTGAAAGGATGAATGGTGTCATCAAAGGATACGTTCGCAACATGTCACATCCAGAGGGAAGCATAGCCAGGGGCTTTCTGACCGAAGAGTGCATCTCCTACTGCACGAATTATCTAGGCATCGAGAATCCCGTTGGTCTGCCCGTCAACAGGCACCTCGGCAGGCTCGCTGGATGGGGTCACCGTGAGGGTCGCCGCGAAATGCATGTCGACTTCGAGGGTCGACTCGCCGACTTTGAAAGAGCAAACCTAGTCGCGCTACAAAACATAGACGTGGTCGATCCTTGGGTGGTAAAGCACAAAACCTTTATTGAGAAGACATACAATGACCAAGGCCAACAGAGGACGGATGGAGATATAATCAAAGAGCACAACTCATGTTTCACGCGTTGGTTCAAGCAGAAGCTTCTGTCGTACCCTTTACATGAGGATTCTTCCGCCGAAGAACAACTCATATTCGCCTTGTCACAGGGCGCCGAGCACAACCTGATGACGTATGAGGCGTACGATATCAACGGCTACACATTCTACACTGAGGGAAAGGACATGAAGAGCGATGGTTATCAGAACTCCGGGGTAACGATGGAATCCTACACCGGTAACGACAAAGACAGATACTACGGAAGGATCGAGGAGATCTGGGAGCTGAGCTACGCTGGAGAGAAGGTCCCGATGTTCCGTGTCAGATGGGCCAAGAGCGTCCTAAAAGAAGACCGGTATTTCACCACCATGGTTATACCCGAAGCCAAATCCAAGACCGCGGGCGCAAACGTCACCGCGAAAAATGAGCCATGGGTACTGGCTTCCCAAGTGGACCAATGCTTCTTCATTACCGACCCGTCAAAGCCCAGTCGTGTTGTCGTGAGGAGAGGCAAAAGGAAGATCATCGGAATGGATGGAGTCGCCAATGAGCAAGACTCCGACAAGTACGGCGACCCGAAGATGGAACATGACGACGACGATGAAGTACCAGCATACACCACAAGAAGAAGCAGGACCACCCTACCTAAAGGACGTCCGTTCAAGAGAAGAACTCCATTTACGAAAAATAAGGGCAAGAAGATTGTGAACACATAGCTAGCTAAGATCGATTGTATTTAAATTGTAGCCTTCATTTCTCGATTGTATTTCATGGGCACTTTTTGAACTCATGAATATTTTTAAATTTCATGGGCACTTTTTGAATTCATGAATATTTTTTCAAATTTTATGATATTTTTTCATATTCAATATGAAAAAATATTGAATATTCATGAGGACACTCGATCTCGATCCCCCTCCATCTCGATCTCGATCCCCCTCCATCTCGATCGCTATCCCCCTCCATCTCGATCTCGATCCCCCCCGCACCCTCCCCCGCTCCACCGCCGTCGACGACCCCCGCACCCTCCCCGGCCCGCTCCACCGCCGCCGAGCACCCCCCGCACCCTCCCCGGCCCGCTCCACCGCCACCGAGCACCCCCCGCACCCTCCCCCGCTCCACCGCCGCCGACGACCCCCCGCACCCTCCCCAGTAATGTTTTACCAATTCACAAATGAATGCAACTAAAAATCCAAAAAAACAAATTTGATTATATTTTCAAATAAAAAATTTGATGATATTTTTTCATATTCATAAATATTTTCAAATAACAAACTTGATGATATTTTTAAAAAAATTATTACTGTTTTTATAAAAATATATTACTATTTCATATTCATTTTCATTTTCTAAAAAATTATTAGATGCAACAAAAAATAATAATAAAATTACTTATGGCGCACCGCTGGCTGGTGCGCCATTGCTGTGCAAAAAAAAGGTTACTTATGGCGCACCGCTGGGTGGTGCGCCATTGCTATCTAAAAAAAGATTTCTAATGGCGCACCGCTCAGGGGTGCGCCATTGCTATAAAAAAACATACTAATGGCGCACCGCTAGGGGGTGCGCCATTAGTAATCTTCCCCCCTAGCTTGCTAATTCGCCCGATCCCTTCGTCCCTCCCTGGCCACACTTCCCCCCCCCCCCCCCCCGCTACCCCGACCCACGATGCCGCCGCCCCTTCGTGCGCCGCCGCCCCCGCGCCCCCCACCACTGCAGCTCCTCCGCCGCCCACCGGACAGCAAGCCGCCGCGCCCCCCAACCATCCCGCCGCCGACCCGCAACCATCCCACCGCCGACGACTGCACGGGGTGCAGGACGACGACCGTTGCCGACCCGCAACCATCCCGCCGCCGCCGACCCCGACCCCGACCCCTCCGGCGACCGGCCGCGCCCGCCCAGGTACCTCTCCTCCTTCCTCCTTCCTCCCTCTCTACCCTTCCTCCCCATTCCCTCCCTCCCTCCCCTCGACCGTGGCGACGCCGGCCTTCCCACTGCCCTGCCTGTGTTGCTCCTCTGCCTGAGTTGGATCCAGCACCTTGTTCCTCTGCCTGTGTTGCTCCTCTCACTGCCCTGCCTGTGTTCCTCCGCAACAGATCAAGAACTACAGCAACTAGAGAGTGAAGAAGCAGATTAACAGCAGGGGAAATAGCAACAATAGATAAAAGAAGTACAGCAGATCAACAAGGCAACAGTGGTAACTGAATTTTCAACACTTCTCTGTACTGCATAAACATTCTGTGTTTGATCAAATGATTGTAGCCTTCCCATGAACTGTGTTTTTTTTATAAAACTGTAGAATATCATATTGAAATATTGGGGAGTACAATACAAGTTCAGGAACAAGGGACATTTTTTGCAATCGTGAACTCTCAATGCTCAAGTCTGGAAGTGTTTACAAATTCAAAGAGTTCACATGACTACTGGTCAAATACTCTAGTGTATTTAGTGTAAATCTAGTCTGAAACTAGTAGAGCTCTTGGTGATTTGCAAATTCAGTTTAAATAAAAATTTGGTACATGACTACTGATCATGTATGAAAGATGTTGCTACTGGATGAGCACAAGAACTACTCAATAGATTTTGATGTACTCCTGATCATGTATGCAAGATGTTGCCACTGGATGCATGGATGCATGACTGGGACATGACAACTCAGTAGATTATGACACCTGATAATCACAGTAAACTATTAACAAATTACAGTTTACTGTCCATTTTAGCCTAGCATTCAGTTATCTTTTCACCCTTTTTTCTGTCCATTCAGTTATATTTTCAGTAGGAAAATCTCTGTAACAAATTATAGTTTACTGTCATTATCAGTTTACTGTCCATTTTTGTTTTGATTTTACTATATGTATCTTAACTGAATCTTAACTGAAATTTGACCATGTCAGCTATAAGTTGGTTACCCAGCATTTGTGTGGGCTTATCACACTGAACTTTCAGTAATCTTACATACTGTTCTATCACATGATGGATAGCACTGAAGAATATCTTGAAATGTAACATTCGAGTAGTTCACTTACCATGACTATCAATTAATAAGCATGATACTGTACCCTTCTTTTAAAAAAGAATTCCCCTGTGGTTGAGATCCTATAAAACGGTGCCCCTCATGAAGCATCCACCTTACTAAGCCATTACTTGTGTGCATCTCTAGTTTCCTTGCAGGTTGTAAGTTTTTATTAGGATAGCTGTAAATTTCTTCCGTTTTCTAGTAGTACAACCTGTACTGGTTGGGACAAAAACACTGCTTTTGGTGTACCTGTACTGTTCTTTCTAGCTGTAAATTTCTTCTTTCTTCACTTTAGTGATGAGTACACAAAGCAAGTGTGAGTGAACTGAATGAATTCAGTGTGCACTGTAGTATAAGTACCATCTAGTCAAGTCAAGCTTTGGTCATGGTCCAGCAGATGAGATTTTCTCTTCTGAGGAAAAGCAGATGAGAATTGAGAAGCATATGCCACACAATGATTCAGCAATATCTGAAGAAAGAAAGGAAGAGATGATTTTGCAGGTACCCTGAGAGGCCCTTGAGTTTGCCGGAATGTCGATTAACTTCCGTTCCGGCAAATTCAGGTACTCCATATGTCCTATTTTCAGCAAAGGTCATGCTGAAATTTTCCGTGAATTTTAGCATGACTTTGCTAAAAATAGGACATATGGGGTACTTGCGACTAATGCATGGGCCGGGGTATCTTAGTACTTAATTAAGTAGGATCAACTGCCCCTTTATTCTTGTTGCATTAAACCATAGGTGGCAATAGAGCCAAGTGATTAGGCCCAACTTAGAGTCGACAAACCCTAAATTATAAAACCTTGGCTTTTAGGGTGCCTCGGTGTCGATAAAAACCTAAATGATGAAAGCTTAGGCTTTTAGGGTGCCTCGGCATCGACAAACCCTAAATGATAAAAGGTTAGCTTTTAGGATGCCTCGGTGTCGACAAACCCTAAATGATGAGACCATGATCTTGTTCCTTGACAATAACCAACTTTTTGACCAAACTTTTTTCCTATTTAGAGCGAAACATGGCCCACAACGATGAGGCCGGCGGTTCGGGTGGCAAGGCATTCTGGGAGCTGTCCCAGGAGATGGGGGAAGAACCTCACCGCTGTGAGGACGCCGCGGAAGACATCGATCCGGGCTACACAACCCCTAGTGGCGTCGGGGATGACACCACTGATGGTGCCGCCGAGGATGCCACCACTAATGATGGCAGCGCACGCACAGATGGCAGCCAACCGAAGAGGCAACGGAAGGACCGGCGCCCGAACGTACTCGGCACCGTCAAGGAGGAATTTACTGAAGTGAACTGCGACGGAGATCCAACGGCGCCCAAAGAATTAGTCAAGGGGTACTCGGTTCAGCTCGGGTGCATTCTCCGGAGCACCGTCTCGATCAACACCGAGAATCTAAGGCATAAGGACCGAGGGAATTTGCGCAACCTCCTCTTCTCGAAGCTGCACGAACGATACAAGTTCCCCGCTGAGTTTGCAAACACACGCCTATCAGGGAATAAAGTGAACAGTGCCGCCCTCACGAAGATGAGCACGGCCCTGTCTACTTGGAGAAGCGCGGTGAAGAGAATGATTAACAAAGGTGATAGTTATGAGAAGATCGAGGCGAAAAATCCTTCGATCAGCGAAGATGACTACAAGGAGTTCAAGATCAAGTGCGAGAGCGGCGCATCCGAGGAATCAAGTCAGTGGGGGAAAGAGATGCGGGACTTGAACTTAGGGGTTCACAAACTCGGTCCCGGCGGTTACAGAGTGGCGGAACCTATATGGGACAAGGAGGACGCGGAGCGTGCCGAGCAAGGCCTACCGCCCCGCTTCGAGAAATACCGTGAGAAGCAGACCAGGAACTATGTCAGGGCCCGGTACAAGGAGGACCCGATAACAAAGGAGCTTACCACGGATCCGAAGACCAAGGCGCTTGAGAAAGTTCTGGTAAGGAATACACCCCCGCGTAATTAGCTACATATATGGTTGCATTCTAGTTAATGAAGCCAAATTTCTAAATGGTTCACATTCCTTCCGCAGGAGACTGAAAGCAATAGCGCGGGGTCGTCTCAGAGCTCCCCAGCTTGGGACAACACTCTAAATAGGGCGTTGAACATAATAAAAACAAGGATAAGCTCAGTAAGCCGTCCTCAGCTGGTCGTGTGGCCGGCAAAGGCTTGTCCACAAAATGGTTGTCATACTATAACGCTGGTGGGCGAAAGGAGAAAAAGACCAGCTCGGAAAGCCAGTCGCGCGAGGTTCAAGAACTCAAGGCACAAGTGGCGCGGATTCCGGAGATTGTCCAAGAGCAAGTGCAACAACAACTGGGAACGACGCTCACCGCCATTGTGCCTAGCTTGATTGAGGGGCTACAGGCGTGGATTGCGGGCGGCCAACAGGGGCCGCCCCCGGTTCCCAGCTTCACGGCCAGCAACTCGCACAACGCGCAGGCGGCGCCATTGGTGTCTCCGGCAGAGGCAGTATTGGTGTCTCCGGCGCCGGCACGGGCATTTGAGCTTAATGCACCCGGGTGTACTCCGGGCGGCACCTTGGCAGCAAGCGGCCCCTTCGTCAGTTGCACGCCCGCGGTTGGCGGTGCCTCGACATTAGCCGAGCTCGACGCCATCACGGTAACTAAGCCTCTCGGCCGATGACTTCATCTCCTTGCCTTTGACTGGGCATCCCTGGCGCCCTACATGTTTTCGCAGGGCGCCGCCGACGTTCCATGCACTCTCCTACACTTCATGGGCGGCGAGTTGATCGATGTCGCCAAGGGCAGAATCGTTCAACCGGGCAACCCCGTGTTCCACGGTATTCCGATGCCACCCGCCGTGTATAGGGTTGAACTGGTTCGGGTGTTGCCAGGCTGCGACGAGTTGTTACCTCTGATTCGACCCGCTGGGGCGGACGAAGATGATGTGATGACCCTCAGCGCCTACGTAAGCTGGCCCCTGCTTTGGCCGAAGAGCCAGATTCGTTTGGGGGCGGCGGACACCACCCCACAGACAACACCGCCAGTCATGCCGGCGCCAAGCCATGGCAAGACCGCCGCAACGCTACCGAACATGCCGGACATCCGTATGGCACAGGATCCGGACATGCATATGGCACAGGATCCGGACGACGACGACGGTACATTTACCAACGTCGATAAGTACTTTGCCGAACATGGGTACGGTGACGAATTCTTCGGGCCTCCTTCTCAAGAACCCAACCCTGAAAAAGACGACCGCGATCGTGCTGGTACCGCGGAGAAACCCAATTGCAACAGGCGTCATCTGGCGTTCAGTTCTCAGGAGACGCCTCCAGCTGCCGGCTTCACCGAGCCTCAGATAGCCGAGGTGCGGAATATTGTCAGCCCCAACACACTCAAGAAGGCGGTCTCTGAGCAGAACTCGATCCCATTATAGGAGATGAGGAAGAAGGGACGGAAACGAAAGAATAACAAAAGGGCGGTGCGAGCCAGCCGGCACCGAGTACGATCCGTGCTCAGGACGGGCCACCTTCACCTAAGGATATCTCGAGGAGGGTGCATGTGGCGGGTAGGCCGATGCTACCGACTAATCTGCTCAATGCTGCAACCGGTGCTATGCGGAGTCTGCATGACAGTGTTCTTTCTTTGGAGAAGCGGCGTCTCTCTGAGAATGATGTGGCATACCCGGTTTTCGTGGCCAAGGTGCCAGAGGGCAAGGGCTTTGTGGATAGTGCCATCGGGGGTACGATCGTCCTGCGGTTTGATGACATCTTCGCTATGTTTAACCTTCATCCGCTGCACTACACCTTCGTTCGGCTAGTTTTGCTGAGTATGGAGATGCGGATCATTAGAGACAAGACCCCGGACATCGTGATAGTCGACCCCTTCTACATGCGTACCAAGATCTTGGGCAGCGCTGGGGACCGGCAAGTCGCGAGTTCATACCTCAAAGGCGTCATTTTGGCAAACCCATATAAGGATAACTTCCTCGTGCCTTACTTTCCCGAGTAAGTCATCCCCTCACCGCCCCGTAACATATGATTTCTTAGATTTCGATCGTTCTTTTTTTTTCTAACATTCCGTGTTTTGTGCAGTGACACACATTGCACACTCATCCTCTTAAGCCCGAAATATTCCATGGCCACGTATTTCGACCCGGACCGTCAGTCGAAGATAGACTACACAAATATCAAGAAAGTTCTTGATGATGTTCTCCCCGGCTACGCCGGATCTGGAGGCACCTTCAGTAGGCCAGTTCGTAAGTATGGCAAGCACATCTTCAGCCACAATACGACGTTCTCCTGCGTCAAGCAGCCGCCTGGCGTTCAGAAGGATGCCTACTACGCCCTCCATCACATGCGGGCGATCGTACGGGACCATAATCACCTTCTGCTACCAAATAATCTCAAAGATTGGGCCGCACGCTTGTCGGCAATCCAGGATGCGGACATCAGACAAGAATTCTTTCGCATCCAGTCGGAGTTTGCGGAAATCATCCATCAAGATGTCCTTCGTACCTCGGGGCAGTTCTATCTCAGACATCAACCGTCCAACAGTGAGATAGAAACAACGCTACAAATGCAGGCTGACAACGCCCGCGATTTCATGACCATCATGAAAGACGGCGGCTTCATCCACGCTCCGGTCCCTGAGTCGAGTCGAAAGTAGTGATGCTATGTAGTTCTGAAATGTCGATTGGCTCATGTTGTAATATTAAACTTGAATGAACTTGTATGTCTCTTTGGTTTGGACAGTCGTTCAACTTATATGTAATCGATGTTATTTATTAGTAGGACCATGAATCGTGCTATTAATGTGTTGCTTTTCTCTTCCGATCCTTTTGTTGCATACTTATATATTGCTTATGTATTGTCTGTGAATTGCTACTAACGTTTTGTTTGGCTAGTGCATATATAGAGATGCCGTCGTATGTCGTGTACAAGGGTAAGGTTCCCGGAGTCTACGACGACTGGGAGGAGTGTCGGACACAGGTTCACCGTTTCAGCGGTAACAGTTACAAAGGGTACACCACTAGGGCGGAGGCGGAAGTTAGATACGCGCGCTATCTAGCGGGAGAAAGGAGGGAGCGGAGGAGGAACCGAATGAAGACCAGTTTCATCGCGATGATGCTAATCGTGATGACCGCAGCTCTCTTCTATGTGATGGTAGTTTAGATGATCGATATCGACTTGTAATGTGAAGACAAACTCGCTACTCGCGGTTTCGAGACTTGTAATGTTATAGCTTTGTTCGGTATTTGAAATTCGTAGACTAATATGATGAATTGTATTCGGAGACTAATCTTCTATTGTATTCGATAAATCTGCTGTTTATAAGTTGTGCTCTCTATATTATGTGCAGTAATATGTTTTGTAACCTGTGCAAATATCAGAAAAGAAAAAAAATCCCTAATATTCATACTAATGGCGCACCACTCAGCACACTAATGGCGCACTGCAGAAAGGACACTAATGGCGCATCACCCCCTAGTGCGCCATTAGTATGCCAAGGCACATGGATAAATATGGCCCCTGGGAGGCATACTAATGGCGCACGGTGGGCTATACTAATGGCGCACTGCGTGGTGCACCATTAGTATACCAGATACTAATGGCGCACCAGGGGTGCGCCATTAGTATTTAATTCTAATGGCGTGGCGCTAGTGGCGCACCAGTAGTGCGCCATTAGTAAGCAAAACTGGTGCGCCACTAGCAGGCCTTTTCCTAGTAGGGGATTGTGACCATCTGCCTCATGACAATAGATACATCTACCCTTTGTTCTGGTTTTCTTCATCTTTGCCTGTAACCTTTTCTTTGGAGCACCTCGGCCTGGCACATGCACGGGATCCAGAACCTTTTCGAAACCTTCACCATCAAGGTTAGCCGATTGTGGCATCAACGGGCCAAACCTAATGCGGTTACCCTGAGCATTAGTTGATCCCTTGCTATCAGCTTGTTCACTTGTTGATCCCTTGCAAACATCTTGTCCTTCCAAAACCCTTTTTAGATACTGAAACGCCTCATCAGAGTGGCATGCCTTGAAACATGCTGTGTGACTAAAATTCCTTAGCTTACGGTACCTTTGTAGGGCTGCAGAGTATGCATACATCTCGCTCTTTCTGGTCAGTGCGAATGCACATTTTGCACTCATTGTCCACCTAGTGGGAACACAACACCTGGGCAGTGTTTCTTCTTGTAAAATTCCCAATATGTAAAATATGTGGGAACATGGTGTGCCTGCGCATTCCAATTTGCGGCAAGAACAACTGATACTGCGAAGCATACCTTCGTTCGTCTCCGTGCGCACTTCGATCTTTTTATCCATTCTTTCCTTCTTAGACACAACGTATGTGGTAACCTCTGCTGCATAAAGTACCTCTCTGATCTCACATTTTAGGACAGCATCTATGCTCCATAAGACCAACTTAAACACAGCAGGAGTGAAAACTTTCACGGCATGTTTCTCAAGAACTGAAGCATTTTCCTCTATGAACGGAACGGACTGTAAGGCCTCGACGTCTTGGAGAGCCTCGTTCAAGCGTCACGACGCAAGGCAACGCTCATAGTGCTCTAGCATTTGAAACAACGTCATCTTAGCCTCAAGATGCGTATGTAGCACCGAGTTTAAACTCTCACTCTGCTGATTGCTGCTCAATCCTAGGAAACAACGGCCCTCAAGATATGGAGCACACCACAGTTTTCTCATCTTATACATCTGATGCAGCCAGGAGTCCTCACTTGTTACTTTATTCGGTTGTAAGAAGTGTAACCATTTTCTCTCATGCTCTTCAATGGAAGATGTATCATATATGAAAGATCGGAATTCCTCCTTTACCGCGTCATCATGCAGATGGCGTACAATGTTCTGCTGAATGTGCCATATACAGAGCCTATGGTTTGAGTCAGGCCACACCACCCTGATTGCTCTCTGCATTGCAAGGTCCCCATCCGTGATCACAGATATAGGATGCTTCTGTCCCATAGTCATTAGAAAAGGTCTGTAACATCCACTCGTATGCCTGGCTTGTTTCATGTGAAATGATACCACATGCAAAAATAACGGTGCTGCGGTGGTGATTCAACCCGACAAACGGCACAAATGGCAGATTGTACTTATTGGTTCTGTATGTGCTATCAAAAACAATAACGTCTCCGAAAGCCTCGTAGTCAAGTCGGGATTGACTATCACACCAGAACAGTCCCTTCAGATGGCCAGCTTCATCAACCAAGTACCTGAAGAAAAAATCTGAATCTTGCTCTTGCCTCACCACCATGTGATTGATCACCGTTTGAGCATCCCCGGAAGAAATTGTTTCCTGCTTGTTAGCATGGCAGAAATTGTAAATGTCCCTCATAATGCATCCAACCTCATCATTTCCACCGTATTGCATGCACATAATATCCATAATATGGTGTTTTCTGATCCCAGATTTTTCCATGTCTGCAATGTCCGCTTTCTGCTCATCACTAATTCTTCTGTGTGATCGCAAAAGACACGACAGATCCCGTGGGGCTAGAGGATGGTTGTGTTCATCGATGAAATCCTTTACAAACCACTGACCTGTTTCCTCCTGTCGTGCAATCACCAATTTAGCTTTACACCCTACACGAGTTATACTCCGTGGCCTCCTCTTTCTATCTTCCATCTTCCTCTTCATGTGCTTCTCTTCACGAACCCCTTCACGACTACACACAAATTTCCTTAAAATTATATGGCAGTTGGATCCATCCCACTCGACATAGCTTCTCCGGACACTAAAACCTTTCTCAAGACCATATTTGTTATAGAATGTATAACCTTCATCCTCACTATTAAACATCTTGTTGGCAATATGATAGTACTCCATCATTGACTCGTGACTTACGTCCGCCATGTCTTCCTGCATCACAATTCGGACGAATAAAAATCTGAAAGGACAGACATAAATGCATGCAAAACCCAGTACGAAATCTTTGCGTGGAATTTTAAACTTTGCTCCTTGTACATGTTATGGCAAGCGATCATAAACGTCCATAAACTGGGTCCCCCGTAAACTAGTGAAGTGACCATGGATGATGAAAAATTCTAAATTGAATTGCATGCACTAGGGAAACCTAAATCGATGATGACTAAACAAATCTAAGTAGGAAGTGCAGGCTACGAATCAAAGTAAGTTGAGATCCGGGCGATTCATACCTTAAGATGCA
The DNA here is from genome assembly GCF_002575655.3 of Aegilops tauschii subsp. strangulata. Lineage (NCBI taxonomy): Eukaryota > Viridiplantae > Streptophyta > Magnoliopsida > Poales > Poaceae > Aegilops > Aegilops tauschii. The sequence continues at coordinate 434,454,506 of NC_053035.3, forward strand.
AGTCCGGAAGCGATGGGATCAGCGGGGGGCTTTCTCCTATACCGCCGCCGCCGTCGCCGCCGACACTGCCACCGCAGATGTCACGCCTTATTCTTCTTCCTGCCACCGACCACGTATTTTATAGTGAAGGGGACCAGGAGGAGGACGAGAACGACGCCGACGACGGTGAATTGGTTCCTCTCGCCGGGCTCGTCGGACAGAAGGAAGAGGACAAGAAGGAGGACTTGACCGAGCTACTAGATCTAGACGTGGTTCTGGTCGTGGACGTGATCGGTTGGAAAAAAAAATTACCCTGACCATTATGCCCTTCTTTGATTAAACTAATTAAGTTAATTCATTCTTAATCCCCCACCAGATCAGACGGCTAATAAAAATCGGAGGGGTAAGTACTCGAAAGTACTCCCAGTACCGCCCCAATCACCGTAAAGGAGCTCTAAACAATTATGATTGTTGCATTGCAATATGGTGTTCCAGCTGAAAAGAAATATTTGAAATTGAAGTTATACAACAATGGTGCAATGTTTAGAAATTGCATATTGTTTCAGATTTGGTTCAGGAAGAAGATATGTGCTTCCTTTAGGTATAGGGTGCACCCATTGATTAGTAAGTTTTCTTTTGTCACTTATTTGCCATTACAATATATAGTAAGGAGTATATTTCTTGTTTTTATTTGGGACTCCATACCACAAGTAGACAATTTAAATTGGTAATTATTTGCATAGCATCTTTCTTTCATAGTATGATGAACATCAAACCCTTTATTGTAATGGTCAAAGGAACCTATTTGTGGGTAGCAGTTGTGGCTTATCAATGTTTATGCCTGATATTCTTCGCTTAATTAGCTCTCCCTTCTTGATTTGCTTTGTTTAATCAATGTTTATGCACACCAGTTGCTCGCCAAAGTGTCTGGTGGGATATTTAATTTTTTCCCTTGATGTTCGTGCAAGATGCAGGTGAGAGGGCCTGGCCTGTCAAGGCTAGCGCGAGGTTGCTCCAGCTCGGGCGGTTGGGCCTGCTATTGCATTGATGACGTGTTGTCATGACTATGAGGAGTTGAGGACTGCTGACGCTTCTTCGCTCACACGCCCTATGGCAGAATAGACACTCTTGTCTACAACAACTAGATCTTGTTCCCTCTCAGGTACGGTATTGAAGCAATCTCCTTCCACCATCATGTATGGTTTCTTTGCATATCTTTTTGTTGTCTTCATTTGCTGGGTTGGAGTGATAGAAGATATTATAATTTCTAGCTATATTTTTGTAATGGTAGACTGATCAAATCTTTTTGTATCTAGCTGTACTTATATCATAGTAACAAAGTTTCAGTAAACAATGTCCTAGATATCAACCATATAGAGAATACTAAATATTAAAGCATAGGATTGTGCCCAGATAAGAAAATTATGGGTGAAGCAAGTGTCTTAGAAGAAGATTAAGTTCCCTTCTCCATGCTAATTAGAAGTAAACCTGCTTATGGCTGTGTTTGCACACACTTGCTTCAACTTGATTAGATGTTGCCCGAAGCATGCATCTGGTTCTCTTGTTTTGAAGTCAAAGTCATTTTATATACATGTATTTTGTGTTTTGTAAATTCATTGTACGGAAATATCTTTGACTAAATGAGAGAACACTTAATGGCATGGTTGAAAAGCCACTTTCAGAATGGATTGTTAAGTTTTACAACTATTTACAATGTGGTTTTTTGGTTTCACCATAGCGGCGATGAGGAGGCCTGGACCTTGGCGCAGACCCGTGCTCCCGAGCGGTGGTCCCTCCTCATTGCGGGGCCAGCCCTCCCACCGGCGGCACGCCGCGCCGCAATGCCGCCGACTTAGAGGCCCGTGTTCGGGCAGCCGCCGCGGCGTCGTCGGCGCCGGATGCGGTGGCAGGGCCTCTGGGGACCGCGTGGCGGGGGATCGTCGTGGCTTCCATCGCTTCTCCTCCACGTTTGCTCGCCATAGAAGGGGAGACGCAGAGATGGGGGCGCTGCTGCACCATGGACTTCGTGCCCCAGGTTCGCATCTCTCTCTCTCTCTCTCTCTCTCTCTCTCTCTCTCTCTCTCTCTCTCTCTTAGCTCCTGTGGTCAATGTAGCCCAGAGATTAGTAGCTTGGAGGATCTGTAGTCAAGCCTTGTTGCTCCTTTGTCCCTTATTTATCTGGTTTGATTTGGGACATGTATCTTCCAGAATTATTTATTTGATTTTCCCACCCCTGCCTCCTGCCTAGGCCACCGCTGCTCTTCAGAGGCACAATTTCCACCACCCGTCCATTGAGACATCGACCCCCGGCACGAGGACGAGGAGCGCGGGACATAGAGAGGATGAGGATTGTCGCCGTCACCATTCCTCCGCCATCCTATCTTCAGCTTCCCTGCGTGGTTTTGCTCCGCCAGGTATGGTCTGTATCGCTTTCATCCTATTCAGGCACGACGTTGTGTGAGACAAATGGATGAAGAGAGAGGAGGGGCTGTGTCTGCTGATCATCTCACTGCTGCAGGCCCGTATATGCTTACACTTCTCTGTGAATTTTTTGGTTCAGTAACTGATCTCTGAAGAATAAAAAGATCCTCTGCACTGCACACTTTGACCAATGTCTGAAGATGGCAAAAAGAAGAAACCTTCCAGAAATTATTTTGCTGAAGTAGCAATGTGCATTGTACTGTATACATTAGATATCTTCCCATTGTTGTGTGCAATAGGACTTTAGACAGTATCACTTGATGCTGGTCCTGCTATGTACACACTTTGATTTGGTTAGGTAAGTCAGGGCTTCAAAGTTGTACAGAGAATAAATAAACCTGCATCATTCATAGTAATTTGGATACTTAAATTCCTAAAAACCTATGCATTATTCCATGTGAACAAAACGTATGGTAATTATGGTGAATATGCTAATCCGGCTTTTTGTTTCTTGCAACTAACAATTTCAACGGACAACTATACTAACAGACTAGAACATGAGTGCATGTTGTTTTGGATAGAATTAATCTCTCTTGCGTACATCCTCTGAATTCAAAAACAAATCATGTATGTCGTGATAGTGGTGGTAGAAACACTCTTAATTTATGTTCTATCTCATGAGTCACACTGGCTGAGTAAAGCGCTGCACAATGATAATTTGAGAGGAGACTGATGACATTGTATAAGTTTCTCTTGTATAGTTGCTCATTAGTTAGCAATGCCTCAACCAGTGCAGCTTAATAAGGTCCTTGATTGAGCATGCATTTAATTTCTATGCCGCCATAGATCTCATTGGTGAGTGTAGCCATGTAAATCAATCTGCTAAGGGAAATGGGAGTTTGCAAGCTATGGGAGTCTAATGCCATCTTTATAAAGACATAAATCATTAACCTGTCAAAGTTAGTGCAAAGTTGAGTCACTTATTTTGGGACGGAGGGAGTAGTAACTTAATTCAAAAATTCAGTTCTGTCAAGTGTGAGTTGATTTTCATGATACCAATGCATTAGAATTATGTGTTGCAAACTCACACTTAGATGGTTATTAAGTTTGTGTTTCTGTATCATCTTTGTTTTCGAAATGTAATTTGATTATGTGAGGCAGAAGCTTCCTGTCGTTACTGGTACACACAATAAGTAATGGGGAATAGCATGTTTATGCGCCTCCTGTATTTGATTACAGATGCAAATACGGCTGCTGGAGCAGCTAAGGAAATAAAGGGCTGTATTGGTTGTTCAGCTTCAGATCTTGTGTTGGTAGAAATTGCTATTATCATTTCTGACTGTTATTACTTAACATTAATTTGTATTTAAGAAGAATTAGGAATAACTTAAATTACTGGATTATAAATTGTTCATCGGGGCTTCTTTTCATTATTTCTTTCTTGGATCCATCTGTTATTTCGCAGGCTAGCTTTGTACTATTTCAGTTCCATGAGTATTAATTTATCAGGCCTGATTTGTCATGTTTTAATTTGAGATTTGTAGCCACACTCTGAAGCTTGCTTGCTACCTTTTTGACAATACCTCCATTAGAACCATAGATGTTTTAGTTAAGTGATGTTCCTGGGGCCTTGCTCATATATATATTCATGTTAATTTTTCAAGATTCTTCACTCTTTTCATGTGCTTCACCAGCCATTTTACAGAATATACAATGCTGTTTTCTTATCCATTTTAATTACCTTAAGAGCTTTAAGTTTGTGTTGATACAAACGAAGGTTGCCTTACACATTTTCTTATTTATACTATTGTTCTATCCATGCTTAGTATATAAAAAATTATTGTTCTGTCCATACCACTTAACAGTCAGCAGTTAGTCATCTTACAAATACCAATATGTTCCCTTTCTCAGTGTATACAACACAGATCAAGACACCAATTACGTTCCTTTTCTCACTGTATACCACATATATCAACACCTGGTCTGTTGTTATTTTTCTTCTGCCAGTTTCGAAACTTCTACTTTATCTTTTCTAGCTTACCGTTAGTACAACATTTTTTCATGCGTTTGTTCTCTGTCCGTACACTAGGTTGTACATCCTCAAATTGTCGATTTAACACCAGAAATATTCACTTCTCTTTGCTCTTTCATCAGCCATTTTACTTGAGCATTCATAAATTTGGGTCCTCAAGACATGTAGTCAATAATAGTAATTTGCTATCACCATTGATATCATTAATATCCATAGAATACGCTCTTATCTTCCATATCACACAACAATTTCTGTTCATGTCAATCACTTGCTTTCTTGTATCAGAATTTTCAGGTTAACTATACTGAAGAGAACGTGCTGGACTACATTGATCCAAACAATGATACACTCATGGTCAGACTTGCAGACGACCATCTATCCGCTCGCTAAATGTCGCATCATGCTAGGAACTGACAAGAGGGGCACTATAACCATCAACTATTCTGAGTTTTGTCACCGCTCCAACATTTGTGAAGGAGACGTCTGTGCATTTCGTCTCAGGATCACTTCAAAGTGCCGCCTCGTTCTCACTGTGCACCGCCTCTAGATGCACCATGGAAGACACTGCAGCCCTGTGTCAATATAATCTATTATAATGTAGCACTAAGCCTCTTAATTATGCTCTATCCTGTGATAACCTATGGTTTCCTTTTGGCCCTCTTATCACATACTTTTCAAGACGCTAAATCTATGTTGTTGCTTATGTAAAGTGCACCATTCTCAGACAGGTCACAATGGCCTTTCTCTGTATTCCTTCTCCTAAGTTTGTTAATTAAAACAATCATCCCAAATGCTAATTAGAATAGGAAAGATTGTTAAAGGGTCGACTACAGCCAGGCACCGCCCAGCTACCCCTCAAGAGGCGCGCCACGTGCGCGCCCCAACACCTAGTAGATATGACACCGGGCACCTGGCAAAAGCCAATGAAGACAGGACGGCAAATGTTCTAGCTTGAAAATTCTAAAAAGTTCTTTTATTTCTACACATCCGCACATCCCGATTCTAACGCCTTATACATGGTGTGCTTTTCATAATGTGAATATTCTTTTTTCTTTCGTTGCAATGCACGAGCATGTGTCCTAGTTGGAATTTAATACTCTATACATCGTTAAAGTGGGTCCTAAAACGGCCCTCCTGTCTGGATTTCTATTATTTCTCACTGCACCTACCTGTTGCACACGGGACAGTGGATCGCTTCCTTCGCCGGAGGCGAAAGCGAAGGCAGTGACGCTTCGTTCTTGCGGGCGTGCTCCAACATAGTAAAGTAGTACTATTACTAGTGCCGGAGCGACGCCAGAGAGCCCGTGTAAATCTTTAGTGACAATTTGGTTGGATCTGCACAAGCAACGTAAGCTAGTATTATTTGGGTTATTGCTTTGCTTGTATTAATCTGTTCAAATGTAGCGACCCGACCCGAATGGATCGAATCTCTCCGCTTAAGTGTCATCCCTGGATCGGTATGCTGACACACACAGTACTCGAGGATTTATAACAGAGGTAAATCACATGTATAAAGTAACGTAAATACTATTACCTCAATCCATATAGCGGAAGTAACAACAAAGTTGTGGATTCCCATCAACACCAACGGCAAAGTTGAGTGTAGACATCGTAACCCTAACTTATCACTTACTCGTCGTAAGAATCCTGCAACATGAGACGTTGCAGCCATGTAGGTCAGTACATTGAATATACTGGCAATTTCACACTGTAGAGCAGTGATGAATGAATGGCTATCACTATATGCATATTTGGCTGGTGGAGGCTCTAAGTTTATTTTTTTGCATAAAGCTAATTTTTCCCTACAACAAAGGAATATATTTTATTTAACTACAAAGTTTGTTGAAAATATTGAGAAGGTAACCCCAACTCAGTCCCAAATTAACATCAATAACCCAACAAATTATTTAAGTAACATGATGAGATCAAGCAATAATTCAAGTACCACATACTCAAGATGTCCATAACTGGGGACACGGCTAATCATGATTAGTTTGTACACTCAGCAGAGCTTTGCGCACTTTTCTCCACAAGACTCGATCTTCTCCGTTGAATTTCTCGCACTACATGATGTTTGAGAAATGGATGACCGAGACACAGTCTTTCAGAAGCATTAACTCTTTACGATGGGTAGACAGTACCACCTACATCCCCTACATCTGCTAGTCTACCACTGAAAGAGGTCACACAACATACTCAACTATGCCCGAGCACATAATGGCTTGTGGCTACACACGGAAGTTTCCAGAATGAATAACATTATGATCCCTTTGAGCCTGGGTGGCAAACCATAGGATGATCACACGGATACCCCGGGATCTCCTAGGACAACACTGGTATATGCCCAGGTATCCGGGCAAACCACTGGTATATCCCCAGGGTACCCCAACCATTCCACCCAGATGTGTATTAAAGTAGCTACCTTAAGTTTTACTTAGTTAATATAACTCTCACATCTTTCATCAATCTCTCATACCAATCCATGTCTATGAGCATAGCATAGCAGTATCAGCATAACGTAGTAACACACAGGATTTGAATGAAAGACAATAGGTTCCTACCTCATCAACTACTTCCCAATACCCACATGTTATCAAAACCTACTCATTCAATGTTTGAGGGTAAAACTAATGCATAAAGACTGGGTATATAAAGTATGATCAAAGTGTGAACTTGCCTTGTACTGTTGATGAATATGATTCGCACTCATAACTCCTGATAGTTCTACTCGTCACACTCCGTTCAATCTATCATGAGCAAACAATTGCATACATAAGCACTCATGGAAAAGAATTCAAGAAAAGATCTCAAAAAACTTCGAAAACAAGCAATTAACTCTTGCAACAGAAAACAATTTCTAACAGTACCAAAATTGGGTGGACCTGGTCTTATCAGAAAGTTTAGGTCAAGAGCTTCAATTTGCAAAAAGAATCAACTAAATCGGAGTTATAAAACTCGAGTTATGAACAAAAGAAGTTTGAATTCAAATCTGTTTGAAACCAAATTTTAAAATTTCAAATAATATGTTTAAGTTGGTTATCTGGACAGAGGGGATCGAGACGAAGAATTTGGCGTTGGTTTCGTTTTTTGGATAAACGAGTAAAAAGTAGTGAGGGTTTAAAGATCAGGGACTAATCTGTAAAAATAAAACTATGGATAGGTCCCTGGCCGAAATTAAAAATAAAAGAATAAATCTAACGAACGAACGTTCGCTATAGATCCTAATCCGACGAATTCGTTCGCTGTGAAGACCTAACCAGCGAACGTTCACCAAATAGATCTAACTAAAAAGAAAACAGTTCGGTTTTAAAAAACCGAACCGAAAATAAACCGGAGGTTCGTGGCGGTTTTCGCGGTTCTCGGCGATTCGTCGACGACGGCGGATCGCCGGCGGAGCGGCGGTGGCGGTGGTGCTCCGGCGGCAGTGGCGACGCAAAGCGGCGGCGGAACGACGCGGGGCGGAGGAGGCAGCGGCGAGCGGCGGCGCGAGATGCAAGGCGACGGTGTGCAGCGGATCTCGCCAGCGGCGGCGGTTTCCGGCGAGTGCGGCGCGTCGAGGAGGAGAGAGAGGCTGGGGTTCGGCGGCTTTTAAAGGCGGGGAAGGGGAGGCGGTGCCTTGTGCGAGGGGCCGGGGCGGAGGTGGAGTCCTGCCCGGACACGGCGTCGCTGATGACCCACAAGTATAGGGGATCTATTGTAGTCCTTTCGATAAGTAAGAGTGTCGAACCGAACGAGGAGCAGAAGGAAATGATAAGCGGTTTTCAGCAAGGTATTCTCTGCAAGCACTGAAATTATAGGTAACAGATAGTTTTGTGATAAGATAATTCGTAATGAGCAACAAATAACAAAAGTAAATAAAGTGCAGCAAGGTGGCCCAATCCTTTTTGTAGCAAAGGACAAGCCTGGACAAACTCTTATATAGAGAAAAGCGCTCCCGAGGACACATGGGAATTATCGTCAAGCTAGTTTTCATCACGTTCATATGATTCGCGTTCGGTACTTTGATAATTTGATATGTGGGTGGACCGGTGCTTGGGTGCTGTTCTTACTTGAACAAGCATCCCACTTATGATTAACCCCTATTGCAAGCATCCGCAACTACAAAAGAAGTATTAAGGTAAACCTAACCATAGCATGAAACAAGTGGATCCAAATCAGCCCCTTACGAAGCAACGCATAAACTAGGGTTTAAGCTTCTGTCACTCGAGCAACCCATCATCTACTTATTACTTCCCAATTCCTTCCTCTAGGCCCAAATAATGATGAAGTGTCATGTAGTCGACGTTCACATAACACCACTAGAGGAGAGACAACATACATCTCATCAAAATATCGAACGAATACCAAATTCACATGACTACTAATAGCAAGACTTCTCCCATGTCCTCAGGAACAAAAGTAACTACACAGAAAGCATATTCATGTTCATAATCAGAGGGGTATTAATATACATATAGTATCTGAACATATGATCTTCCACCAAATAAACCAACTAGCATCAACTACAAGGAGTAATCAACACTACTAGCAACCTACAGGTACCAACCCAAGACTTAGAGACAAGAATTGGATACAAGAGATGAACTAGGGTTTGAGAGGAGATGGTGCTGGTGAAGATGTTGATGGAGATTGCCCTCTCCCGACGAGAGGAGCGTTGGTGATGACGATGGCGATGATTTCCCCCTCCCGGAGGGAAGTGTCCCTGGCAGAACAGCTCTGCCGGAGCCCTAGATTGGTTCCGCCAAGGTTCCGCCTCGTGGCGGCGGAGTCTTGTCCCGAAAGCTTGCTTATGATTTTTCTTCGGACGAAAGAATTCATATAGCAGAAGATGGGCACTGAAGGGCCAACAGGGGGCCCACGAGGTAGGGGCGTGCCCCCCACCCTCGTGGACAGGTGGAGGCCCCCTGACCTGGATTCTTCTTCTAGTATTTTTTATTATTTCCAAAAATAACTTTCGTGGAGTTTCAGGACTTTTGGAGTTGTGCAGAATAGGTCTCTAATATTTGCTCCTTTTCCAGCCCAGAATTCCAGCTGTCGGCATTCTCCCTTCTTATGTAAACCTTGTAAAATAAGAGAGAATATGCATAAGTATTGTGACATAATGTGTAATAACAGCCCATATTGCAATAAATATCGATATAAAAGCATGATGCAAAATGGACGTATCAACTCCCCCAAGCTTAGACCTCGCTTGTCCTCAAGCGGAAGCCGATAACGATAAATATGTCCACATGTTTAGAGGTAGAGGTGTCGATAAAATAAAATACGAACATGAAAGCATCATGATTATTCTCATAACAGCAACATATAAGGATAATGTCATATGATCTCTTATGCTCAAGTAATAATCTATTCACAATGCAAAGTATGAATCAGAAACTTTATTGAGAACCAACAAACTATAATCTCAGTCATTGAGGCAATTGCAATTTGTCATAACATCAGAAAGAGTCTATGTCAGAGCTTTTTAGCAAGTCCACATACTCAACTATCATTTAGTCTTTCACAATTGCTAACACTCATGCAATACTTGTGGTTACAGAGTTTTAATCGCACACAGAGAAAGATAGGGGCTTATAGTTTCGCCTCCCAACCTTTTACCTCAAGGGTAATGTCAACAATAATAACTCATGCTAACCCACATCCAATTAGATATATGTATCAGGATCTTTCCAACACGCTGTGCTTGCCAAAGGATAAAATGTAAAAAGGAAAGGTGAAGATCACCATGAATTTTGCATAAGGTAGAGGATAATAATAAAAGATAAGCCCTTCGCAGAGGGAAGCAGAGGTTGCCATGCGCTTTTAGGGTTGGATGCACAAAATCTTAATGCGAAAGAACGTCACTTTATATTGCCACTTGTGATATAGACCTTTATTATGCAGTCCGTCGCTTTTATTTCTTCCACATCACAAGATCGTATAAAGCTTATTTCCTCCACACCAATCAATCATACATATTTAGAGAGAAATTTTTATTGCTTGCACCGATGACAACTTACTTGAAGGATCTTACTCAATCCATAGGTAGATATGGTGGACTCTCATGGCAAGATTGGGTTTAAGTGTTTTCGGAAGCACAAGTAGTATCTCTACTTGGAAACGCAAGCTCAACATGTTGGATGATCCATGACAATATACTTTATCTCAGATATAAGAAAACATAACCCATTACGTTGTCTTCCTTGTCCAATATCAACTCTTTAGCATGTCATATTTTAATGAGTGCTCCCAATCATAAAAGATGTCCAAGATAGTATATTTATTTGTCAAACCTATCTTTCTTTATTACTTCCTATTAATTGCAACGATGGCCAAAGCTATGTCTGTCAACTCTCAACAACTTTTAATCATCATACTCTTTCTATGTGAAGTCATTACTCTTAATAAGATCAATATGATATCTTTGTTTCTTTTTATTCTTTTCTCTTTTATTTTATTCACTCAAGATGCTAGCAAGATAATCAAGCCCTTGACTCAACACTAATCTTTATTATATATAGCTCACGGACTCGATTACATAGAAAGATCATAAAGCAAAACTCAAAACTAGATCATACCAAAACTTTTATTCTACTAGATCAAGATATTACTAAAAGGATCGAACTAAGAAAAACGGTAAAGATAGGAGTGTGGTGATAGATAACCCACAAGTATAGGGGATCGCAACAGTTTTCGAGGGTAGAGTATTCAACCCAAATTTATTGATTCGACACAAGGGGAGCCAAAGAATATTCTCAAGTATTAGCAGTTGAGTTGTCAATTCAACCACACCTAGATAACTTAGTATCTGCAACAAAGTATTTAGTAGCAAAGTAGTATGGAAGTAATGGTGACGGTGGCAAAAGTAATATTTTTGGGTTTTGTAGTGAGTGTAACAGTAGCAACGGAAAAGTAAATAAGCGGAGAACAATATGTGAAAAGCTCTTACGCATTGGATCAGTGATGGAGAATTATGCCGGATGTGGTTCATCATGTAACAATCATAACATAGGATGACACAGAACTAGCTCGAATTCATCAATGTAATGTAGGCATGTATTCCGAATATAGTCATACGTGCTTATGGAAAAGAACTTGCATGACATCTTTTGTCCTACCCTCCCGTGGCAGCGGGGTCCTAGCGGAAACTAAGGGATATTAAGGCCTCCTTTTAATAGAGTACCGGACCAAAGCATTAACACATAGTGAATACATGAACTCCTCAAACTATGGTCATCACCGGGAGTGGTCCCGATTATTGTCACTTCGGGGTTGCCGGGTCATAACACATAGTAGGTGACTATAGACTTGCAAGATAGGATCAAGAACTCACATATATTCATGAAAACATAATAGGTTCAGATCTGAAATCATGGCACTCGGGCCCTAGTGACAAGCATTAAGCATAGCAAAGTCGTAGCAACATCAATCTCAGAACATAGTGGATACTAGGGATCAAACCCTAACAAAACTAACTCGATTACATGATAAATCTCATCCAACCCATCACCGTCCAGCAAGCCTACGATGGAGTTACTCACGCACGGCGGTGAGCATCATGAAATTGGTGATGGAGGATGGTTTATGATGACGACGGCGACGGATTCTCCTCTCCGGAGCCCCGAACGGACTCCAGATCAGCCCTCCCGAGAGGTTTTAGGGCTTGGCAGCGGCTCCGTATTGTAAAACGCGATGAATCATTCTCTCTGATTTTTTTCTCCCCAAACACGAATATATGGAGTTGGAGTTGAGGTCGGTGGAGCGTCAGGGGGCCAATGAGGCAGGGGGCGCGCCCAGGGGGCAGGCGTGCCCCCACCCTTGTGGACAGGTGGAGGCCCCCCTGACGTGGATTCTTCTTCCAATATTTTTAATATTTTCCAAAAATATGTTCCGTGGAGTTTCAGGTCATTCCGAGAACTTTTGTTTCTACACATAAATAACACCATGGCAATTCTGCTAAAAACAGTGTCAGTCCGGGTTAGTTCCCTTCAAATCATGCAAGTTAGAGTCCAAAACAAGGGCAAAAGTGTTTGGAAAAGTAGATACGATGGAGACGTATCAACTCCCCCAAGCTTAAACCTTTGCTTGTCCTCAAGCAATTCAGTTGATAAACTGAAAGTGATAAAGAAAAACTTTTACATACTCTGTTTGCTCTTGTTGTTGTAAATATGTAAAGCCAGCATTCAAGTTTTCAGCAAAGATTATAACTAACCACATCCACAATAACACTTAGGTCTCATGTTTACTCATGTCAATGGCATAATCAACTAGCGAGCAATAATAATAAATCTCGGATGACAACACTTTCTCAAAACAATCATAATATGATATAATAAGATGGTATCTCGCTAGCCCTTTCTGAGACCGCAAAACATAAATGCAGAGCACCTTTAAAGATCAAGGACTGACTAAACATTGTAATTCATGGTAAAAGAGATCCAGTCATAGTCATACCCAATATAAATTAATAATTATGGATGCAAATGACAACAGCGCTCTCCAGCTGGTGCTTTTTAATAAGAGGGTGATGACTCAACATAAAAGTAAATAGATAGGCCCTTCGCAGAGGGAAGCAGGGATTTGTAGAGGTGCCAGAGCGCGATTTTAAAGAAGAGATAAATAATATTTTGAGCGGCATACTTTCATTGTCAACATAAAACCGAGAGATGGCGATATCTTCCATGCTACACACATTATAGGCGGTTCCCAAACGGAATGGTAAAGTTTATACTCCCCCTCCACCAACAAGCATCAATCCATGGCTTGCTCGAAACAACGAGTGCCTCCAACTAGCAACAGTCCCAGGGGGAGTTTTGTTTGCAATTATTTTTATTTAGTTTGCATAAAGCATGGGATTGGGCATCCCGGTGACCAGCCATTTTCTCGTGAGTGAGGAGCGGAGTCCACTCCTCTTGAGAATAACCTGCCTAGCATGGAAGATACGGACAACCCTAGTTGGTGCATGAGCTATTCGAGCATACAAAATAGAATTGCATTTGAAGGTTTAGAGTTTGGCACATACAAATTTACTTGGAACGGCAGGTAGATACCGCATATAGGAAGGTATAGTGGACTCATATGGAATAACTTTTGGGTTTAAGGGATTGGATGCACAAGCAGTATTCCCGCTTAGTACAAGTGAAGGCTAGCAAAAGACTGGGAAGCGACCAACTAGAGAGCGACAACAGTCATGAACATGCATTAAAATTAATAAACATTGAGTGCAAGCATGAGTAGGATATAATCCACCATGAACATAAATATCATGAAGGCTATGTTGATTTGTTTCAACTACATGCGTGAACATGTGCCAAGTCGAGTCACTCAAATCATTCAAAGGAGGATACCACCCCACTATACCACATCACAACCATTTTAATAACATGTCGGCATGCAAGGTAAACCATTATAACTCATAGCTAATCAAGCATGGCACGAGCAACTATAATCTCTAATTTTCATTGCAAACATACTTATTCATAATAAGCTGAATCAGGAACGATGAACGAATCATATTTACAAAAACAAGAGAGCTCGAGTTCATACCAGCTTCTCTCATCTCAAACAGTCCATCGTATATCGTCATAATTGCCTTTCACTTGCACGACCGAACGATGTGAATAATAATAATAGTGCACGTGCATCGGACTAAGCTGGAATCTGCGAGCATTCAATAAACAGGAGAAGACAAGGCAATATGGGCTCTTGGTTAAATCAACAATAATGCATATAAGAGACACTTCAACAATTTGATTATGGTCTTCTCCTATCGACCCCCAAAGAAAAGAAAAGAAATAAAACTATTTACATGGGAAAGCTCCCAACAAGCAAAAGAAGAACAGGAAATATTTTTGGGTTTTCTTTTTTAATTATTACTACTACAGCAAGAAAGTAATCTAGCCAGAAGCTACAACTAATTCTTTTTTGGTTTTTCTTAAGGTTTATCAAACACACAAGAAGAAAGCATAAAAAGGAAAAATAAACTAGCATGGATATTATAGTGAAAAAGTATGAGCACCGACATCTAGCAATGAGTGTGTGAACATAAATGTAATGTCGGTGGGAAATACGTACTCCCCCAAGCTTAGGCTTTTGGCCTAAGTTGGTCTATTGCACGGATGGCCTGGCGGATATCCAAAGTTGTAGTTGGGGTCGTACTGAGATGCAGAGGCTATTGCATCATGGGCTGCAACTTGGAGGCGAGCTGCCCTCGTCCTCCTTTCGTACTCATCTGCCTCCTCCCTGGTTATAAAATGTCTTCCTTTTGCCTGATAATCAAAGAACGCAGGAGCAGGGAGTAATATGGATAGCACGACGCCTGTCAAAGATTAGTCAGTACTGGAGAGGTGGTTGGTTCCTCTCGACAAACTGATGGTGAACCATAGCATTAAAGTCTAGATAAGTAGGAGGCAATTCAATATCATCATCACGTATGGTTACACCAAGAAAATCAACTAAGCGGGTTGCATAAATTCCACCAAAGAAATCTCCATTAAATCTATTATGATGCAACCTACGTGCAACTATGGCTCCCAAATTATAAGATTTGTCTCCTAACACAGCACTCCTAAGAATACTGAGGTCAGGGACACATATATGACATGCTTCATCTTTAACATTTATGCACCTACCTATGAAGAGAGAAAAATAATGTATAGCAGGAAAATGAATGCTCCCTATGGTAGCTTATGCTATGTCTCTAGATTCCCCCACAGTTATACTAGCAAGAAATTCTCTAAATTCAGATTTGCGAGGTTCACTAGCACTACCCCATTGTGGAAGTTTGCAAGCAGTGGTAAAATCCTCTAAGTCCATCGTATAAGATTTTTCATAAAGATCAAACATGACAGTTTGAGAATTGCGTGAAGATGAAAATTCAAACCTCCTCACAAAGGAACTAGTGAGATAGTGGTACTGGCGGCACTGTTCCTCCTCGAAGCTCACAAGATCAGCGTTACGCAAATATGCGTTAAATTCTTCCTTGATTCCCGCTCGATCCATAAAGTCCTCTGAAGGCCATTCACAAGGCCGCACTGGAGCGTTCCTTGGTGGCTCATCATCGGCATCGCGCATTGCAAGCCTGGGTCCTTGCTTCCTTGAAGGACCACCATGGTACATTTTCCTAAACATATTTCTTCCTCTGCAAAATTTCTGAAATTTTTAGTAACTTCAAATAAAAGTGAACCAAGCTCAACAAGATTAATAGCAACTACTCCTACAAGTGCCTAAAGCCTATATCATGCATTAGAACTACTTAGAACCATATAAATTTGACATGCAAGCTCAAGAACATGGTCACCTAGGCAGCACAAATTTCCAATGAATAAAGCACTAGAACAAAAACTAATTGGACCAATGGAGGAGTCACATACCAAGGAACAATCCCCTAAAGCAGTTTTGTGAGAGGTGCTTTGAGCAAGGAGATCGAAAATCGCAGCAAAATGAGCTAGAACTCGTGCTTGAGCTGGATGGTGATTTTTTTGGGAGGAAGAAGAAGTGTGTGGGTGCAGGAATAAGTGGACGGGAGCCACCGTGGGCCCACGAGGCAGGGGGCGCGCCCTGGACCCTCGTGGCCAGGTGCTTGCTCCCCCTACTGTGTTCTCGGTGCCAGATATTCTCAAATATTTCAGAAAAATTCATATTTTAGTTTCAGGGCATTTGGAGAACTTTTATTTTCGGGATATTTTTATATTGCACGGATAATTCAGAAAACAGACAGAAAATACTAATTTACTTTATTTAATCTAAATAACAGAAAGTAAAAGGAGGGTACAGATGGTTGTGCCTTCTAGTTTCATCCATCTCATGCTCATCAAAAGGAATCCACTAACAAGGTTGATCAAGCCTTGTTAACGAACTCATTCCGAATAACATGGAACCGGAGAAATTTCGAATAACACTATGTTACCGCAATGGGGATATGCACATCCCCAATAATAAGAATATCATATCTCTTTTTGACAGTAGGAAGAGGAAATTCAAAACCTCCAAAAATAATCGATGGAATTTTTCCAATAGAATTGATACTATGGACTTGAGGTTGTTTCCTCGGAAAGTGTACCGTATGCTCATTACCATTAACATGAAAAGTGACATTGCCTTTGTTGCAATCAATAATAGCCCCTACAGTATTCAAAAAAGGTCTTCCAAGAATAATAGACATACTATCGTCCTCGGGAATATCAAGAATAACAAAGTCCGTTAAAATAGTGACATTTGCAACCACAACAGCACATCCTCACAAATACCGATAGGTATAGCAGTTGATTTATCGGCCATTTGCAAAGATATTTCAGTAGGTGTCAACTTATTCAAGTCAAGTCTACGATATAAAGAGAGAGGCATAACACTAACACCGGCTCCAAGACCACATAAAGCAGTTCTAACATAGTTTCTTTTAATGGAGCATGGTATTGTGGGCACTCCTGGATCTCCAAGTTTCTTTGGTATTCCACCCTTAAAAGTATAATTAGCGATCATGGTGGAAATTTCAGCTTCCGGTATCTTTCTTTTATTAGTAACAATTTCTTTCATATACTTAGCATAAGGATTCATTTTGAGCATATCAGTTAATCGCATACGTAAGAAGATAGGTCTAATCATTTCAGCAAAGCGCTCAAAATCCTCATCATCCTTTTCCTTGGATGGTTTAGGAGAAAAAGGCATGGGTTTCTAAACCCATGGCTCCCTTTCTTTACCATGCTTCCTAGCAACAAAGTCTCTTTTATCATAACGTTGATTCTTTGATTGTGGGTTATCAAGATCAACAGCAGGTTCAGTTTCTACATCATTATCATTGCTAGGTTGAGCATCATCATGAACATTATCATTAGGTTCATGTTCATTACCAGATTGTGTTTCAGCATCAGAAATAGAAATATCATTTGGATTCTCAGGTGGTTCAGCAATAGGTTCACTAGAAGCATGCAAAGTCCTATCATTTTTCTTTTTCTTCTTTTTAGAAGAACTAGGTGTATCAATATTATTTCTCTCAGAATCTTGCTCAATTCTATTAGGGTGGCCTTCAGGATACAAAGGTTCCTCAGTCATTTTACCAGTTCTAGTAGCCACTCTAACAGCATAATCATTATTCTTACTATTCAATTCATTGAGCAAATCATTTTGAGCTTTAAGTACTTGTTCTACTTGAGTGGTGACCATAGAAGCATGTTTACTAATGAGTTTAAGTTCACGTTTAACTCCAGAGATATAATCACCCAAGTGTTCAATCATATAAGCATTTGTTTTAATTGTCTACCAAAATAAGCACTGAAATCTTCTTGCTTAACCATAAAGTTATCAAACTCATCCAAACATTGGCTAGCAAACTTAGTAGGAGGGATTTCAGCTTTCTCATATCTATAGAGAGAATTTACCTTTACTACCTGTGTCGGGTTATCAAGACCATGTGTTTCTTCAATAGGTGAGGGATTAAGATCATATATTTCTCCAACAGGCGGTAAATTTAGACCATGTATTTCTTCAATAGGAGGTAAATTCTTAACATCTTCAGCTTTTATACCTTTTTCTTTCATAGATTTCTTTGCCTCTTGCATATCTTCAGGACTGAGAAATAGAACACCTCTCTTCTTCGGAGTTGGTTTAGGAATAGGCTCAGGAGCTGGCTCAGGAAGTGTCCAATTATTTTCATTAGTCGACATATTATTCAATAGAATTTCAGCTTCATCCGGTGTTCTTTCCCTGAAAACAGAACCAGCACAACTATCCAGGTAATCTCTGGAAGCATCGGTTAGTCCATTATAAAAGATATCAAGTATTTCATTTTTCTTAAGAGGATGATCAGGCAAAGCATTAAGTAATTGGAGAAGCCTCCCCCAAGCTTGTGGGAGACTCTCTTCTTCAATTTGCACAAAATTATATATATCCCTTAAAGCAGCTTGTTTCTTATGAGCAGGGAGATATTTAGCAGAGAAGTAATAAATCATATCCTGGGGACTACACACACAACCAGGATCAAGAGAATTAAACCATATCTTAGCATCACCCTTTAATGATAACGGAAATATTTGAAGGATATAAAAGTAGCGAGTTCTCTCATCATTAGTGAACAGGGTGGCTATATCATTTAATTTAGCAAGATGTGCCACTACAGTTTTAGATTCATAGCCATAAAAAGGATCAGATTCAACCAAAGTAATTATATCAGGATCAACAGAGAATTCATAATCCTTATCAGTAACATAGATAGGTGAAGTAGGAAAAGCAGGGTCAGGTTTCATTCTAGCATTAAGAGATTGCTGCTTCCATTTAGCTAATAACTTCTTAAGATCACTTCTATCATTGCAAGCAAGAATAACTCTAGCGGATTCTTCATCCAGAACATAACCCTTAGGCACAACAGACAATTCATATTTATTAGGGGGAAAGTCTTCATCATCACTATCTTCAATATTATCAGTTTCAATAATTTCATTCTCTCTAGCCCTAGCAAGTTGTTCATCAAGAAATTCACCAAGTGGCACAGTAGTATCAAGCATAGAAGTAGTTTCATCATCAGTATCATCCATAGCAGAAGTGGCATCATCAATAACATGCGACATATCAGAATGAATAGCAGAAGCAGGTTTAGGTGTCGCAAGCTTACTCAAAACAGAAGGTGAATCAAGTGCAGAGCTAGATGGCAGTTCCTTACCTCCCCTCGTAGTTGAGGGATAAATTTTTGTTTTTGCGTCTTTCAAGTTCTTCATAGTGACCAGCAGATATAAATCCCAAGTGACTCAAAGAATAGAGCTATGCTCCCCAGCAACGGCGCCAGAAAATAGTCTTGATAACCCACAAGTATAGGGGATCGCAACAGTTTTCGAGGGTAGAGTATTCAACCTAAATTTATTGATTCGACACAAGGGGAGCCAAAGAATATTCTCAAGTATTAGCAGTTGAGTTGTCAATTCAACCACACCTGGATAACTTAGTATCTGCAGCAAAGTATTTAGTAGCAAAGTAGTATGGAAGTAATGGTAACGGTAGAAAAAGTAATATTTTTGGATTTTGTAGTGATTGTAACAGTAGCAACGGAAAAGTAAATAAGCGGAGAACAATATGTGAAAAGCTCGTAGGCATTGGATCAGTGATGGAGAATTATGCCGGATGCGGTTCATCATGTAACAATCATAACATAGGGTGACACAGAACTGGCTCCAATTCATCAATGTAATGTAGGCATGTATTCTGAATATAGTCATACGTGCTTATGGAAAAGAACTTGCATGACATCTTTTGTCCTACCCTCCCATGGCAGCGGGGTCCTAGCGGAAACTAAGGGATATTAAGGCCTCCTTTTAATAGAGTACCGGACCAAAGCATTAATACATAGTGAATACATGAACTCCTCAAACTATGGTCATCACCGGGAGTGGTCCCGATTATTGTCACTTCGGGGTTGCCGGATCATAACACATAGTAGGTGACTATAGACTTGCAAGATAGGATCAAGAACTCACATATATTCATGAAAACATAATAGGTTCAGATCCGAAATCATGGCACTCGGGCCCTAGTGACAAGCATTAAGCATAGCAAAGTCATAGCAACATCAATCTCAGAACATAGTGGATACTAGGGATCAAACCCTAACAAAACTAACTCGATTACATGATAAATCTCATCCAACCCATCACCGTCCAGCAAGCCTACGATGGAATTACTCACGCACGGCGGTGAGCATCATGAAATTGGTGATGGAGGATGGTTGATGAAGACGACGACGACGGATTCCCCTCTCCGGAGCCCCGAACGGACTCCAGATCAGCCCTCCCGAGAGGTTTTAGGGCTTGGCAGCGGCTCTGTATCGTAAAACGCGATGAATCCTTCTCTCTGATTTTTTTCTCCCCGAACACGAATATATGGAGTTGGAGTTGAGGTCGGTGGAGCGTCAGGGGGCCCACGAGGCAGGGGGCGCGCCCCCCACCCTCGTGGACAGGTGGAGGCCCCCCTGACGTGGATTCTTCTTCCAATATTTTTAATATTTTCCAGAAGTATGTTCCATAGAGTTTCAGGTCATTCCGAGAACTTTTGTTTCTGCACATAAATAACACCATGGCAATTCTGCTGAAAACAGCGTCAGTCCGGGTTAGTTCCCTTCAAATCATGCAAGTTAGAGTCCAAACAAGGGTAAAAGTGTTTGGAAAAGTAGATTCGACGGAGACGTATCAGTGATGATACGATACCGAGGCACCTCCCCCAAGCTTGGCAGTTGCCAAGGGGAGTGCCCATACCCATGTGATTATGTCTCCTTTGCTGGTGAAGGGGTTGCTGATGATGTAGGCTTGTCGTCCATCTTCCAAGGCATAGGCTCACCATCATAGAAGGATGATCGAGTCTCCGGGATCCTTAAATCTGCTGCCAAACTCATCCTCTTGAATCTATATTCATACTCATAGTTTTGGTTTTGCAGGTCATAGATTTGAGCTTGGAGGTGCTCGATTTTCTCGTGAAGCTTGAAGATGGCCTCCCCAATGTCCTTGGCGTCCAGCTTGTGGTTCTTGGTGAACTCCGCAATCATCATGTGATTGGAGTCAAGTCCACGCTCCACCATCTCCTGGCACTTGAAAACTTGTTGCTCCATTGCCTCAAGCCACGCCTCCACGCTTCCGGTCCTCTGTGGTCCCTCAACGTCGCGGATGTGCAGCACCCCCTCACGGATCTCAATGGTTTGAGGGTGTTGCAGCACCTCCGCGAGGTAGGGATTGATGACCTTCTCGAAGAACTTGTCCTTGGGGGCACTTGGAGACGTCATAATGATCTAGATCTGTCAGAAAAACAGCTCGAAACAAGAACAGAGGATATTTGCGTGATACAGGAGTCAAAACCTTCGGGATATTATATAATGAATTTTTACCGACCAAAATATGTATCGTGCAAGAAAACGGAGTCCAGAAAGCGCACGAGGTGCCCCCGAGGTAGGGGGGCGCACCCAGGGGGTAGGGCGCGCCCTCCACCCTCGTGGAGGCCTCGTGTCCTTCTCGGGCTGCTTCTTATTTTTCTATTTTTCTAAATATTCCAAAACGAAGAAAAATTGCCATTAGAATTGTTTTGGAGTCGGTTTACTTACCGTACCACATACCTATTCCTTTTCAGAGTCTGAAACGTTCCGGAAAGTGTCCCTTATGTATTCCTACGGGGTTACGGTTTCAATAACATTGGTTTCAACATTTATAGGATTACCTGAGATATAATGTTTAATTCTTTGACCGTTCACCACCTTCGGATTTGTGCCTTCGAAGTTGTTGATTTTTATGGCACCGGAACGATAGACCTGCTCGATAACGTAAGGACCTTCCCATTTAGAGAGAAGTTTTCCTCAAAAAATCTTAAACGAGAGTTGTATAGCAATACATAATCACCTACATTAAACTCACGCTTTTGTATTCTTTTGTCATACCATCTTTTAACTTTTTCTTTAAACAACTTGGCATTCTCATAGGCTTGGGTTCTCCATTCATCAAGTGAGCTAATGTCAAATAACCTCTTCTCACCGGCAAGTTTGAAATCATAATTGAGCTCTTTAATAGCCCAATATGCCTTATGTTCTAGTTCGAGAGGTAAGTGACATGCTTTTCCATAAACCATTTTATACGGAGACATACCCATAGGATTTTTATATGCAGTTCTATAGGCCCATAATGCATCATCAAGTTTCTTGGAACAATTCTTTCTAGATCTATTAACATTCTTTTGCAAAATTAATTTGAGCTCTCTATTACTCAATTCTACTTGAGCACTAGACTGTTGGTGATAAGGAGATGCAATTCTATGATTAACATCATACTTAGCAAGCATTTTACGGAAAGCACCATGAATAAAATGTGAACCACCATCAGTCATTAAATATCTAGGGACTCCAAACCTCAGAAAAATAACTTCTTTAAGCATCTTAATAGAGGTGTTATGATCAGCACTACTAGTTGGAATAGCTTCTACCCACTTAGTAACCTAATCAACAGCAACTAAAATATGTGTATATCCATTAGAGGCAGGAAAAGGTCCCATATAATCAAAACCCCAAACATCAAATGGTTCAATAACAAGTGAATAATTCATAGGCATTTCTTGACGTCTACTGATATTACCGATTCTTTGACATTCATCACAAGATAGGACAAACTTACGGGCATCCTTGAAGAGAGTAGGCCAATAAAAACCGGATTGGTGTTCTCCATAAGCTTCGGAGGACACTTGCGTAGGATCTGTTCCTGTTCATGCTCAGGTACACAACGTCTAATAACACCATCTAGTCCTTTATAAAGAGGTGGGTCATCCCAAAAGTAATGTCTCAAATCATAGAAGAACCTTTTCTTTTGCTGGTATGTGAAACTAGGTGGTATAAATTTAGCAACAATGTAATTAGCATAATCAGCATACCATGGAGCAGTATGAGAGGCATTTATGACATTTAATTGTTCATCAGGAAAGCTATCATCAATAGGTAGTGGGTCATCAAGAACATTCTCTAACCTAGACAAGTTGTCTGCAACGGGGTTCTCAGCTCCCTTTCTATCAATAATATGCAAATCAAATTCTTGTAGCAAGAGAACCCATCTAATATGTCTAGGTTTAGCATCTTTCTTTTCCATAAGATATTTAATAGCAGCATGATCAGTGTGAATAGTTACTTTAGAATCAACAATATAAGGTCTGAACTTATCACAAGCAAATACAACTGCATGCTAAGAATTCTTTTTCAGTAGTAGCATAATTTCTCTGAGCATTGTCTAGAGTTTTACTAGCATATTGAATAACATTTAATTTCTTATCAACTCTTTGCCCTAGAACAGCACCTACAGCATAATCACTAGCATCACACATAATTTCAAAAGGTAAATTGCAATCAGGTGGCTGAAAAATAGGTGCAGAGATCAATACTTTCTTAAGTATTTCAAATGCTTCTACACAATCATCATCAAAGACAAATGGTATATCTTTTTGTAATAAATTAATCAGAGGCCGGGAAATTTTTGAGAAGTCCTTAATGAACCTCCTATAAAAACCCGCATGACCAAGGAAACTTCTTATACCTTTGATGTCCTTGGGACATGGCATCTTTTCAATAGCATCAACCTTGGCTTTATCAACTTCAATACCTCTTTCAGAAACTTTATGCCCCAAGACAATACCTTCATTAACCATAAAGTGGCACTTCTCCCAATTCAAGACAAGGTTAGTTTCTTCACATCTCTGCAAAACTCGATCAAGGTTGCTTAAGCAATCATCAAAAGAGGATCCATAGACGGAGAAATCGTCCATGAAAACCTCACAAATCTTTTCACAAAAGTCAGAGAATATAGCCATCATGCATCTTTGAAAGGTAGCAGGTGCATTACATAAACCAAAAGGCATACGTCTATAAGAAAAATTACCAAAAGGGCAAGTAAAAGTGGTCTTAGATTGATCATCAGCTGACACAGGTATTTGAGAGAAACCAGAATAACCATCTAGAAAGCAAAAATGTGTATGTTCGGATAATCTTTCTAGCATTTGATCGATAAAAGGTAAGGGGTAATGATCCTTTTTAGTAGCTTTATTTAATTTGCAGAAATCAATTACCATCCTATAACATGTAATAATTCTTTGCGGAATCAATTCATCTTTATCATTAGGAACGACAGTAATACCTCCTTTCTTAGGGACACAATGGACAAGACTTACCCACTGACTATCAGCAACGGGATAAATAATACCTACCTCAAGAAGCTTTAGTATTTCCTTTCTTACCACTTCTTTCATCTTAGGATTCAGCCATCGTTGGTGATCACGAACTGGTTTGGCATCTTTCTCCAAATTTATTTTATGTTGACATAGAGTGGGACTAATGCCCTTAAGATCATCAAGAGTATATCCAATAGCAGCGCGGTGCTTCTTCAGAGTTTTCAATAATCTCTCTTCCTCATGCTCTGAAAGGTTAGCACTAATAATAACAGGATATATCTTCTTTTCATCAAGATAAGCACATTTAAGAGTATCGGGTAACGGTTTAAGTTCAAACACGGGATCACCCTTGGGTGGAGGAGGATCCCCTAGGATCTCAACAGGCAAATTGTGTTTCAGGATGGGTTCCTATTTAAAGAACACTTCATCTATTTCCCTTCTTTCATTCATCAACATGTCATTTTCATGGTCTAGCAAATATTGTTCTAAAGGATCACTAGGAGGCACGGCAATAGAAGCAAGACCAATAATTTCATCCTTACTAGGCAATTCCTCTTCACGGTCTTGTCTACGAAATTTAGAGAAATTAAACTCATGAGACATATCACCTAAACCAATAGTAATAACATCCTTTTCGCAGTCTATCTTAGCATTAACAGTGTTCAAGAAGGGTCTACCAAATATAATGGGACAAAAGCTATCTTGTGGGGAACCAAGAACGAGAAAATCAGCAGGATATTTAGTTTTCCCACACAAGACTTCAACATCTCTAACAATTCCCATTAGTGATATAATATCTCTATTGGCAAGTTTAATTGTGATATCAATATCTTCTAACTCAACAGGTGCAATATCATGCATAATTTCTTTGTATAAGTCAATAGGTATTGCACTAGCACTAGCACCCATGTCACACAATCCATGATAACAATGATCTCCTATTTTAACAGAAGTAACAGGCAAGCCTACCACAGGTCTGTGTTTATCTTTAGCACCAGGTTTGGCAATTCTAGCAGTTTCATCACAGAAATAAATAACATGCCCATCAATATTATCAGACAAGAGATCTTTAACAATAGCAATATTTGGTTCAACTTTAACTTGCTCAGGAGGTGTATAGGTTCTAATATTGCTTTTACGAACCACAGTTGAAGCTTTAGCATGATCTTTTATCCTAACAGGAAAAGGTGGTTTCTCAACATAAGTAGTAGGAACAATAGGATCATTATAAGTGATAGTCTTTTCTTCAACTCTAATAGGTGCAGCTACTTTTACTTCTATGGGAGGATGATATTTAAACCACTTCTCCTTAGGGAGATCAACATGAGTAGCGAAAGATTCACAGAAAGAAGCTACTATCTCAGAGTCAAGTCCATATTTAGTGCTAAATTTACGGAAAACACCGGTATCCATAAAAGATTTAACACAATCAAACTTAGGTGTCATACCTGACTCCTTACCTTCGTCGAGGTCCCAATCTTCAGAGTTGCGTTTAATTCTTTCCAATAAATCCCATTTGAATTCAATAGTCTTCATCATAAAAGAGTCAGCACAAGAAGTATCGAGCATGGTGCGATTGTTATCAGAAAGCCGAGCATAAAAATTTTGAATAACTATTTCTCTTGGGAGCTGATAAGTCTCCAACGTATCTATAATTTTTTATTGCTCCATGCTATATTATATTCTGTTTTGGAGATTATTGGGCTTTATTATTCACTTTTATATTATTTTTGGGACTAACCTATTAACCGGAGGCCCAGCCCAGAATTGCTGTTTTTTGCCTATTTCAGAGTTTCGCAGAAAAAGAATATCAAACGGAGTCCAAACGGAATGAAACCTTCGGGAACGTGATTTTCGGAGCAAACATGATCCAGAGGACTTGGACCCTACGTCAAGAAACAAAAGAGGAGGCCACGAGGTAGGGGGCGCGCCTACCCCCCAGGCGCGCCCTCCACCCTCGTGGGCCCCCTGTTGCTCCACCGACGTACTCCTTCCTCCTATATATACCTACGTACCCCAAACGATGAGAAACGGAGCCAAAAACCTAATTCCACCGCCACAACCTTCTGTCCCCACGAGATCCCATCTTGGGGCCTGTTCCGGAGCTCCGCCGGAGGGGGCATCGATCACGGAGGGCTTCTACATCAACACCATAGCCTCTCCGATGATGTGTGAGTAGTTTACCTCAGACCTTAGGGTCCATAGTTATTAGCTATATGGCTTCTTCTCTCTTTTGGGATCTCAATACAATGTTCTCCCCCTCTCTCGTGGAGATCTATTCGATGTAATCTTCTTTTGCGGTGTGTTTGTTGAGACCGATGAATTGTGGGTTTATGATCAAGTTTATCTATGAACAATATTTGAATCTTCTCTGAATTCTTTTATGTATGATTGGTTATCTTTGCAAGTCTCTTCGAATTATCAGTTTGGTTTGGCCTACTAGATTGGTTTTTCTTGCAATGGGAGAAGTGCTTAGCTTTGGGTTCAATCTTGCGGTGTCCTTTCCCAGTGACAGCAGGGGCAGCAAGGCACGTATTGTATTGTTGCCATCGAGGATAACAAGATGGGTTTTTATCATATTGCATGAATTTATCCCTCTACATCATGTCATCTTGCTTAAGGTGTTACTCTGTTCTTATGAACTTAATACTCTAGATGCATGTTGGATAGCGGTCGATGTGTGGAGTACTAGTAGTAGATGCAGGCAGGAGTCGGTCTACTTGTCTTGGACGTGATGCCTATATACATGATCATACCTAGATATTCTCATAACTATGCTCAATTCTGTCAATTGCTCAACAGTAATTTGTTCACCCACCGTAAAATACTTATGCTCTTGAGAGAAGCCACTAGTGAAACCTATGGCCCCTGGGTCTATCTTCATCATATTAATCTTCCAACACTTAGTTATTTCCGTTGCCTTTTACTTTGCTCTTATTTTACTTTGCATCTTTATCATAAAAATACCAAAAATATTATCCTATCATATCTATCAGATCTCACTCTCGTAAGTGACCGTGTAGGGATTGACAACCCCTTATTGCGTTGGTTGCGAGGATTTATTTGTTTTGTGTAGGTGCGAGGGACTCGCGCGTAGCCTCCTACTGGATTGATACCTTGGTTATCAAAAACTGAGGGAAATACTTACGCTACTTTGCTGCATCACCCTTTCCTCTTCAAGGGAAAACCAACGCAGTGCTCAAGAAGTAGCAAGAAGGATTTCTGGCGCCGTTGCCGGGGAGGTACGCAAAAGTCAAGTCAAGATTTGGACTTCCGACAACGAGCCATTTCTGGCGTCGTTGCCGGGGAGATCTACGCAAAAGTCAACATACCAAGTACCCATCACAAACCCTTATCTCCCGCATTACATTATTCGCCATTTGCCTCTCGTTTCCCTCTCCCCCACTTCACCCTTTATCTTCTCCGTTGTCTCCCGAAAATGAAGTTCTCAATTTTAAACAAAGGGAGGGAGAAAATGTCACGACCGGTTTTTCAATAAAATATTTATTGAGAGACCAATCCCTTTTACGGACCAGTAAAGAAGAATTCCTTCTCACTGGTAGACAATATCTTGGTCACAGAAGAAAAATACCAGGAGTACTGAATATAATACAAGGTTGAGCGGGGACTGCTCAACAATTTATTACATGCACGCCGATAAAACATAACGGCGGATAGGGTGGCAAGACTACTAACTCACGATAACAACGGTGGTGGAAGTATCACCGCGAAGTGGGTGATATGACTCCTGAAAACTACAGCTCTTCGAGCATCGGAGTGAGGCTCGAGGAGACTTATTGCGGGTGGCGGAAGCGTATATAAAACAAGTGACCAATATCCAGGATCGCACGGGACTGACTGGGACACCTCTAGGCGTCGGACTCACTATCAAACTCTTCATCCAAGAGATCGCCTTCGTCAACATCTGGCCAAAACAACAAGCCAGGTGAGTACTATGAAAGTACTCGCAAGACAGTTTGGACATAAGATATAACAAATGTAAACATGAAGCATATGAACAGATTAACCAGTGTGTTCAGACATAGAGATAAAAATGCATGGGAAAATAACAGAGAAGTCGGGCGGTAGTCCTCCCGAAATCCCAAAATAAATACTGGGTGCCAAACGAGGGTCTGAATGACTCCTCGAGAGGAAACTGCAAGAATAGTAATACCGGTGCCAAACGAGGGTCTGAATGACTCCTCGAGAGGAAACTGCAAGAATAACAATGCCACAGTCGGGCGTCAGGGCGACACCACATAAAGGGCTTATAACAGAAAATAAAAGACAAACATGCCACAGTCGGACGTCTGAGCGACATCACATAAAGGGCTTATATTGAAAGTAAAAGACAAACATGCCACAGTCGGACGTCTGAGCGACATCACATAAAGGGCTTATATTGTAACTCAATAATTCAGTAGCTCGAGAACATAAATTATTACGAGTACGAGACAAATATAAGGTTAGTCCATCCGCAGGAATAAAAATTAAACTGGGTTTACCACTTGAGCTTGTCCACCGGGGATAAATTTCCACGAGGATAGATATGGATATACTGATCACCCTACTTGATCATGGATACGATGACTCGGAAGGATTTGACTCTGCAGAGTTTGTACTTAACCACAGCCAACGGATTTCAGTAGTCACGGGGACTAGTTCCGTTTACGGTGTTTTGGAAGAAACACGTCTAACCAGTACACACCCATTCAACATTCCGAAGCCAGGGATCACCCTCGGCAACGTTCAAGAAAAACCTTGAGACGGGGAGGCTACAACCTCGCGTAGCATGGGATCAAATTTCTATACGCGCGCTCTAAGGGGGTGCCCCCCTCTCGGTCCCAACCGCAAACACCCATGCCCCCTGACCGGATGACTGGCTTTAATCCAGGGCCATGGAACCATCATCCCGGCCCCTCTGTTTGGTGTGTACACGGAAAGAGGTTACCAACTTACTAAACCGCATCCTGGCAAAAGAAACATGTGGTAGCACGGAAGGGAACAGAACGATAACGTGACTCCGTCCACGTTAACGTCGGAATTAGTCGGATGACGCAAGGCTAGTATGCTACAACAGTACCACCTTGCTGCCCTTCATGTCACCACATGATTAGGCCATCTCTCACCAGAGATCATCGCAACTTTGGAACATACGGGTAGTTGCCTCACAAGCAACGAGGTACTCACCGACACTCATATGCCACGCACAAACTTACACGCAAACATGCAAAACACCTATCATATCAAAGGATCAAACATGCTTGCCTGGTTCGGAGAAGTCGGAGTCTAGCTCGGCGAAGTTCGCGGCTCCGTCACCTCTTCCGGAACCTACGGCATAACGAAAAATGCATACTAACGTGAAAACCAACGCGTGCATAAAAGTTGTTCCAAAAATTTTCCAAATAAATCCCATAAAAAACTAGACAAAATTTTAAGACTGTCGGAAAAAGAATCACTCAAAAATCACTTTTTATTTAAAAGTTATAAAGGTTTCTGTCCAGGGACTCATCTGTAATGAAACAGAAAAGTTCCAGGGGCTTAACTGAGAAAACAGAAAACACTTCGGAAAGAAACGCGCCAGCTCAAAGGGAAGACGTATTTTGCCCGAAGGCGCCAACAAAAAACGTTTCGAGGGAGAGAAAGAAGAGAGGCTGACATGGGGGTCCCACATGTCAGGACTAAAAAGTTCACCGGCGCCCGAAGACTGCGGTGGTCGCCGGCGTCGAACCACGACGAGACAGGGAGATCGGAGTGTACCAAGAGCTTCAGCGTGTCCTTCCGCATCGGTGGGTGGTGGACTCGACCGACGGAGAGCACCACGTCGACGGCGACACTTTCTCCGGCGGACGGCGGCTCGGGTGATGGTGGAGAACTCCGGTGGTGTGCTGCAAACTTCGAATTGAAGCGCGGGTCAGAAGGAGGGATGCACTAGAGGGCTGCTGGCAAGAAATGGGAGGCAGAGGTGCACGCACGGGAGTGAATCGAGCTGGATCCCGTGGCGGGTCGCGGCGGCCGGAGTTGAGGAAGGAGACCTCCTCGGGGCTCTTCCAGTGGCTAGGCAGGGTCTTGGTGGAGTGCAGAGGTGGTGTGGGTTCGAGTTGAAGCTCGGGGCCTCTATTTATAGGCGGATCGAGGGGGTGGCCGTGAACGGGGTTGCTCCGGCGAGCAATTACGGCGAGGCAGTGTCTTGGCAGGGAGCTTAAGTGGCCAGGCAGCATCAGTGAGATGTACTGGTGTTGTTCCCCCGCTAATCCTGGTCGGTCGTGGCGTAATGGCGTCGGTCCACGGTGGGGTGGCCGCACGGGCACGACGGCGGCAGAGAGCGCGCTCCGCGCCCAGCGGTTCACGACGAGGGTGGCAGCGCGCACTGGGGAGTGGGTGACCACGCGGCGGTCTCCGGTGGCTTGGGCGGCGCTGGGTGGCACCGTTTGCCCTGCGCCTCTCTCTGGCGGCCGCAAAGCCGCCGCTGGCGTCGGTCACGGGGCGGCGCAACTCCTCCAGCACGTCGCCGAAGCCCGCAAGCATCCAGGCGCTCGTGCGGTGCAGGAACAAGGGGGAGGGGACGGGGAGCAAGGCGCCAACGTGGCACTGTCGAGATCGACAACATGTTCTGAAGAAAACGACAGTAGATCACTGAACTGTATTTCTGAATCTCTGAACTTGACATTGACAATGCTCTGCAGGTGTTCGACAGAATGATTTGGCATGAAGAAAAAAATTTCTGGAGCTGGGACTTGGTGAGGTGACCTCTCAATGCACCCAGAGGCTGCCTGATTTTCCTCAGAATTTTTGGAGAAGAATTTGAATGAATTTCATCAAATTTGACAAATCTGGTCCAAACTTGCAGCAAGTATAGTTTGAAAAATTTGAACTGAAGACCAGTGGATCTTCATGGATCTTGGTTGAGGGTTCAAAGGACTAGGAAGGGGAAATGGTTTGGGGGCAAACATCAAAACAGAAATGGTAGCTCCTTTGTAAATTTCCAAGGGCTAGAATAGAAGACAGAAATTGTTTTGATAAGATTTAAATGGAAAATAATCATATGGGGAGGTCCAACTTGCTGGATTTGATGTAAATCATGATCCAAAGATGAGGGAAGGTTTAGGAGAGTGGATTTGCACTAAGGCCATGGCAAGAGAGATTTGTTGAAAGTGGTAAAGGATTATTCCAAAAGCTATAGAGTATTTTTCAAAGAAATCTTCAAAAGACATTTTTCTCAAGTGAAAAGCATTTTGGTTTGAGTCCAAATAAAAAGCAAGGACCTCCAAGACCAAAAACAAGTCTTCGGTGAATCCAAATAAAACTCTTGCCATAAAAAGAATATTTTGAAAGGGAGGGTTCTCTTGAAGAAAAATTTAAATCACCTCCCTCAAGTCAAATAAATTTTTGTTTAAAAAAATCCAAATAAAATTTTGGGTGTCACAACACCTACCCCCTTAGGAAAAATCTCGTCCTCGAGATTTCTGCTGGTCCTCAAATAGATATGGATATTCTGCCTTAAGGAAATCTTCCCTTTCCCATGTAGCTTCATCCTCGGTGTGGTTGCTCCACTGAACTTTGAAAAATTTAGTTGTTTTCTGTCGGGTCCTCCGTTCAGACTCTCCCAATATCTTTACTGGCCGCTCTCTGTAGGTGAGATCTGGTTGTACATCAATGTCCTCATGAGATACATGCTTCTCCGGGTTACTCACACATTTTCTCAATTGGGAGACGTGGAACACGTCATGGACGTCTGACAGCTCCTTGGGTAAGTCTAGTTTGTAGGCCACTGTGCCTCTTCGTGCCTCTACACAAAATGGTCCGATAAATCTCGGGGCTAGCTTCCCCTTAATTTTGAACCGTTGCAGGCCCCTCATAGGGGACACCCGTAGGTATACGGAATTACCGGGTTCAAAGCTGACCTCACGGTGTTTTTGATCGTAGTAACTCTTTTGTCGGCTCTGCACTGTCTTGAGTCTGTCCCTGATCTGCTTAACTCTCTCCTCGGCCTCTTTAAGCATGTCTGGGCCGAAGATACGACTGTCACCTGTTTCTGACCAATTTAGTGGGGTACGACACCTCCGTCTGTACAATGCTTCAAAGGGTGCCATTTGCAAGCTGGCTTGGTAACTGTTGTTGTAAGCAAATTCGGCATACGGCAAACTCTCTTCCCAACTGGATCCATAGGTGAGCATACAGGCTCTCAGCATATCCTCTAGGATTTGGTTTACACGTTCCGTTTGTCCATCAGTCTGAGGGTGGTACGCTGTACTGAAAGCTAGCTGCATGCCCAGAGCTTGTTGTAGGTGATCCCAAAATTTGGAGACAAACTGTGTGCCTCGGTCGGATATTATAGTCTTTGGGACTCCATGCAAACAAACTATACGGGAGAGATAAAGTTTGGCCAGTCTTTGTGTGGAGTAGGTAGTCTTCACGGGAATGAAATGAGCAACCTTCGTTAGTCGGTCTGTGATGACCCATATGGCGTCATTTTCGCGTTGTGATCGAGGTAATCCGACAATGAAGTCCATTCCTATTTCATCCCATTTCCACTCCGGTATCCTGTTTGGCTGGAGCAGCCCTGCTGGCTTTTGATGCTCGGCCTTGATGCGCTGACATGAATCGCAACAAGCAATAAATGCGGCTATATCCCTTTTCCTACCGTGCCACCAAAATCTTTCCTGAATGTCTTTGTACATTTTGGTTCCTCCAGGATGGATCGAGTATGGTGCGGTGTGGCTTTCGGTTAGGATTTGTTGCTTGAGTTCCTCAATGTTAGGTACGCAAAGTCTGTCTCCGTACCATAATATTCCTTCACTGTCTGTGACGAACTCCGAAGCCTTACCAAGGTTCATTTTCTTCTTTATACCTTCGATGCTGGGATGTCCCTGTTGAGCCTTCTTAATTTGTTCCACTAGGGTGGGTTGTATCTCCAGATTTGATACGGTGCCCTCAGAGACTAACACCATGTTGAGCCTAGCGAACTCTTGCTGAAACTCAGGCCTCAAGTTTTGCGGACCGTCGTTGTCCGGGCTGGGGTTTCGACTAAGGGCATCAGCCACTACATTTGCTTTCCCTGGGTGGTAGTGGATGCCGACATCATAGTCCTTGACCAATTCCAACCAGCGTCGTTGGCGTAAATTTAGATCTGGCTGTGTGAAAATATATTTGAGGCTCTTATGGTCCGTATATATTTCACAGCGATTTCCCAACAGAAAGTGCCTCCACTCCTTGAGTGCATGTATGACTGCTGCTAGCTCCAAGTCATGTGTTGGGTAATTTTCCTCATGTTTTCGCAGCTGCCTAGAGGCATACGCGACAACTTTGCCATCCTGCATTAGTACACATTCGAGGCCTTTTCGGGACGCGTCACAATATACTTCAAAACTCTTGTGTATGTCTGGCACGGTTAATACCGGTGCGGTTGTTAGCTTCTTCTTGAGTTCTTGGAAGCTTTTCTCGCATGCTTCCGTCCATACAAATTTCTTGTCTTTCTTGAGCAATTGTGTTATTGGTTTTGCCACAGTGGAGAATCCTTCAATAATTCTTCTGTAATATCCGGCCATTCCCAGGAAACTCCGCACATCTGTAACGTTGGCGGGTGGCTTCCAGTCAAGTATGGCTTTGACTTTTTCTGGGTCTACGGCCACGCCTTCTTGGTTTAATATGTGACCTAGGAAACCAACTTGTCTTAGCCAAAATTCACACTTGCTAAATTTGGCATACAACTGATGTTTCCTCAATTCTCCCAAAACAATTCTGAGATGCTCAGCATGCTCTTCCGGTGTCCTTGAGTAAACCAGAATATCGTCAATGAACACCACAACAAATTTGTCCATAAATTTCATGAACACTTAGTTCATGAGGTGGACGAAATATGCGGGGGCGTTCGTTAGTCCCAAAGGCATCACTGTGAATTCATATAATCCGTATCTGGAGGTGAATGCTGTTTTAGGGATATCTTCTGTCCGTACCTTCAATTGATGATATCCCGATCTCAAATCAATTTTTGAGAACACCTTGGCTTGTGCGAGCTGGTCAAACAAATCATTTATCCGTGGCATCGGATATTTGTTTTTGATGGTGACCATATTGAGAGCTCGATAGTCTATACATAGTCTCAGTGTCCCATCCTTTTTCTTGGCGAACAACACTGGCGAACCCCATGGTGAGGAGCTGGCTCGAATAAATCCTTTGTCCAATAATTCCTTTATCTGCTTCTTCAACTCCACCAATTCTGAGGGTGCCATTCTATAAGGTTTCTTATAGATGGGAGCGGTGCCAGGTGCTAGTTCGATGCTGAATTCTATCTCTCGGTCTGGTGGCATGCCCGGCAGTTCTTCCGGAAATACGTCAGGAAACTCGCATACCACTGGAACTTTTCTCAGTTCCGAAATGTCCACTTTGTTCAGTTTTGGTTGCCGTGACCGTGGCCTTTCTTGAGCTGTAACCTTTATTGTCTTGCCATGATGATGGGTGAGAATCATGGTCCGATTGAAACAGTCAATGAATCCTTTGTTGGTGGTTAACCAGTCCATCCCTAAAATGACATCCAGTCCTTTATTTTCCAACACGATGAGATTTGCTTGGAACTGTAGTCCTTCGAACTCAATGATTACTCCTTGGCAATAACTCTGAGCGATTTGTTTATTTCCGGGGGACTTGATGATCATAGATTTTTCCAAGGGAAGTATCGGAAAACCATGTTGCAAAACAAAACTCTTCGAAACGAACGAATGGGAAGCTCCAGAATCAAACAAAACCGTGGCAGGTACTGTGTTGACAGGGAACGTACCGAGCACGATGTCTGGGGCATTCTGCGCTTCCTCCCTGGTCACATGGTTCAGGTGACCCTTCCTGTGGTTGTTGCTGGGGTTGAAATTGTTGCGCTTGGGGGCTGGATTGTTCCCACCATTGTTTGGCTTGGGGGCCGCGTTCCTCGGCTTTGGGCATTGTTTAGCATAGTGCCCTTCCTCACCGCAAGCATAGCAGGTGACCCCTGGATGGTACGTGAACTCCTTGTCCCTGGCATGAAACTGCCTGACGGGCCTTAGATCAGTAGTCGTGGATTTCCTTGCTCCTTTCCTTGGAACCTCAGTCTTGCTTCGGTTGTTGCGAGCAAGAGTCGTCTTGTCCCTCTTTCGCTTACGGATATCTTCCAGACTACGGCGCTCATTCTCCAAGGTAATGGCCTTGTCAACCAGAGTTTTAAAATCCAGAAAGGTGTGTACAATCAGTTGGCATCTTAGTGCTGGTGCCAGGCCGTCCAGGAATTTTTCCATCTTCTTGTTCCCTGCCATGTGCTCGTCGTAGGCATAACGAGATAGCTGGGTAAACTGACCATTGTATTCTGTCACTGACATGCCTCTCTGCTTCAGGTCATCAAACTCTCTCTTCTTGATTTTTATGATGCTCCTGGGGATGTGCGCCCCACGAAAGCCTTCCTTGAACTCCTCCCAGGTGATGTTGTGCTCACTGGGGTGCATGTGTAGGAAGTTTTCCCACCATGCTGCAGCTGCTCCAGTAAGGTAGTGTGGTGCATAAAGCACCTTCTCATGATCTGAGCACTGAGCAATAATCAGCTTCCTTTCGATGTCGCGAAGCCAATCATCGGCTTCTAGCGGCCTATCGGTGTGAGCAAACGTTGAAGGGCGAGTTTTCTGTAACTCAGATAACTTGGAATGAGGTTGATAGGGTTCACGGTGGTTTCCCATATTGATGACATGATTCATCATCTCTTGGTGCTGCTGCTGGCTTTGTTCGAAGAGACGACATACTTGAGACAGGGCTGCTTCGCTGTCCTGTTGACTGGACTGACCCTGAGTGAAATTGTTGCTAGTCTGTGTCCCATAAACTTCTTCTGGCTGATTGGGCATGGAGCGAGTCCACGGGCGAGACATTTTTCCAGTCTGGGGTATTATTTTGCAAAACCCATGAGAAGAACTGTGTGGCACAAGGAAAACCTTGCAAAGGCAACAATTTAAAAGACCTCAAGATTTTTCAAGAAATCATAAATGATTTTGCATGGAGACGAATGGCTTAACCCAAATCTTACACGCGAAAAGCAAACACATGATACAGCACTCAGGATGTGCGCACACAATCCTGACATGTTATTTAGACTAGCGTACTCCTCCGGAAAGCAGCAAACACACTAATACAAACTAGCGTACAGCATACAGGCAGACATAACGCGCGGCTACACGGCGCTCTCAGTCGGAGATGGTGACGATGTCCTTTCCCTTGCCGAGGGCAAGACTCAGCGGTGCAGGAGAATCAACCTCCACCTCCTCTCTAGCTGGCTCCTGGCGCGCAACACTGCGCTGCGGAGATGGCGCGGGAGCGACAGGTGGCAGTGCGGGTGCGGCAGGCGGTGCATCTCTGACTGGAGTAGGAGCGATGACTCGGTCGAACTCCTCAGTGGTAGGCAGACGACGAGCAGTAGCCAAAATGGCCGGTGCATAAGAGGATGAAGACGAGATGAATGTCAGAGGCGGTGTCGTGTGGAGAAGCTCCTTCCTGCTGGCAGGACCGCCCCGGACTAAGTCCATGCGGGCAGCCACAAGATCATCTACGAGGTTGTCGAAAGATTCCTCCAGAGCCTTGAGGTACTCAACAACCATCTCGATGGCTTCGTCTCGCTCTCCCCGATGGCAGGCGAATGCATAGTGACAAGTATATGGCACATGGCATGGGAGATAGCGGTAGCGACGAGTCTTCATCATCGGAAGGATGTCCCGAAGGCGAGCTATTGCCTCACGGGCAGCCATCTGCATGGCATGCCTCTCCGTAGGCATGGCCCTTCCCAAAAAACGGAAGTGGCGAGATGCAGAACGTCCTCCCTTGAATTGCACCACGGCCTGGTGCATAGACACGTCGTCGCTGAGCTTGTGCTGATAAAGAGTGAACTCCGGACGAGTCGCTGGCCCGATCGCGAGCTTGGTGATGGAGACGAGGAGCTTGACAAACCCCTCGGGCACATTCGTGAACACTCGAGTCTCGCAGTTGCTGCCAGCCATCTACAAAAGTAGGCAAAAATTCTGAGTAGTCATGTCATAAATTTATGATGACCAACAGAAAATAGCTACAATAGCAAAAATGCCGAAAAAGCACAAAAGACGCTAATAACCAATTAGCGATCGCACCTAGTGGCTTCCTACAGTCAGCCTGGCTCTGGTACCAAGCTTGTCATGACCGGTTTTTCAATAAAATATTTATTGAGAGACCAATCCCTTTTACGGACCAGTAAAGAAGAATTCCTTCTCACTGGTAGACAATATCTTGGTCACAGAAGAAAAATACCAGGAGTACTGAATATAATACAAGGTTGAGCGGGGACTGCTCAACAATTTATTACATGCACGCCGATAAAACATAACGGCGGATAGGGTGGCAAGACTACTAACTCACGATAACAACGGTGGTGGAAGTATCACCGCGAAGTGGGTGATATGACTCCTGAAAACTACAGCTCTTCGAGCGTCGGAGTGAGGCTCGAGGAGACTTATTGCGGGTGGCGGAAGCGTATATAAAACAAGTGACCAATATCCAGGATCGCACGGGACTGACTGGGACACCTCTAGGCGTCGGACTCACTATCAAACTCTTCATCCAAGAGATCGCCTTCGTCAACATCTGGCCAAAACAACAAGCCAGGTGAGTACTATGAAAGTACTCGCAAGACAGTTTGGACATAAGATATAACAAATGTAAACATGAAGCATATGAACAGATTAACCAGTGTGTTCAGACATAGAGATAAAAATGCATGGGAAAATAACAGAGAAGTCGGGCGGTAGTCCTCCCGAAATCCCAAAATAAATACTGGGTGCCAAACGAGGGTCTGAATGACTCCTCGAGAGGAAACTGCAAGAATAGTAATACCGGTGCCAAACGAGGGTCTGAATGACTCCTCAAGAGGAAACTGCAAGAATAACAATGCCACAGTCGGGCGTCAGGGCGACACCACATAAAGGGCTTATAACAGAAAATAAAAGACAAACATGCCACAGTCGGACGTCTGAGCGACATCACATAAAGGGCTTATATTGAAAGTAAAAGACAAACATGCCACAGTCGGACGTCTGAGCGACATCACATAAAGGGCTTATATTGTAACTCAATAATTCAGTAGCTCGAGAACATAAATTATTACGAGTACGAGACAAATATAAGGTTAGTCCATCCGCAGGAATAACAATTAAACTGGGTTTACCACTTGAGCTTGTCCACCGGGGATAAATTTCCACGAGGATAGATATGGATATACTGATCACCCTACTTGATCATGGATACGATGACTCGGAAGGATTTGACTCTGCAGAGTTTGTACTTGACCACAGCCAACGGATTTCAGTAGTCACGGGGACTAGTTCCGTTTACGGTGTTTTGGAAGAAACACGTCTAACCAGTACACACCCATTCAACATTCCGAAGCCAGGGATCACCCTCGGCAACGTTCAAGAAAAACCTTGAGACGGGGAGGCTACAACCTCGCGTAGCATGGGATCAAATTTCTATACGCGCGCTCTAAGGGGGTGCCCCCCTCTCGGTCCCAACCGCAAACACCCATGCCCCCTGACCGGATGACTGGCTTTAATCCAGGGCCATGGAACCATCATCCCGGCCCCTCTGTTTGGTGTGTACACGGAAAGAGGTTACCAACTTACTAAACCGCATCCTGGCAAAAGAAACATGTGGTAGCACGGAAGGGAACAGAACGATAACGTGACTCCGTCCACGTTAACGTCGGAATTAGTCGGATGACGCAAGGCTGGTATGCTACAACAGTACCACCTTGCTGCCCTTCATGTCACCACATGATTAGGCCATCTCTCACCAGAGATCATCGCAACTTTGGAACATACGGGTAGTTGCCTCACAAGCAACGAGGTACTCACCGACACTCATATGCCACGCACAAACTTACACGCAAACATGCAAAACACCTATCATATCAAAGGATCAAACATGCTTGCCTGGTTCGGAGAAGTCGGAGTCTAGCTCGGCGAAGTTCGCGGCTCCGTCACCTCTTCCGGAACCTATGGCATAACGAAAAATGCATACTAACGTGAAAACCAACGCGTGCATAAAAGTTGTTCCAAAAATTTTCCAAATAAATCCCATAAAAAACTAGACAAAATTTTAAGACTGTCGGAAAAAGAATCACTCAAAAATCACTTTTTATTAAAAAGTTATAAAGGTTTCTGTCCAGGGACTCATCTGTAATGAAACAGAAAAGTTCCAGGGGCTTAACTGAGAAAACAGAAAACACTTCGGAAAGAAACGCGCCAGCTCAAAGGGAAGACGTATTTTGCCCGAAGGCGCCAACAGAAAACGTTTCGAGGGAGAGAAAGAAGAGAGGCTGACATGGGGGTCCCACATGTCAGAACTAAAATGTTCACCGGCGCCCGAAGACTGCGGTGGTCGCCGGCGTCGAACCACGGCGAGACAGGGAGATCGGAGTGTACCAAGAGCTTCAGCGTGTCCTTCCGCATCGGTGGGTGGTGGACTCGACCGACGGAGAGCACCACGTCGACGGCGACACTTTCTCCGGCGGACGGTGGCTCGGGTGATGGTGGAGAACTCCGGTGGTGTGCTGCAAACTTCGAATTGAAGCGCGGGTCAGAAGGAGGGATGCACTAGAGGGCTGCTGGCAAGAAATGGGAGGCAGAGGTGCACGCACGGGAGTGAATCGAGCTGGATCCCGTGGCGGGTCGCGGCGGCCGGAGTTGAGGAAGGAGACCTCCTCGGGGCTCTTCCAGTGGCTAGGCAGGGTCTTGGTGGAGTGCAGAGGTGGTGTGGGTTCGAGTTGAAGCTCGGGGCCTCTATTTATAGGCGGATCGAGGGGGTGGCCGTGAACGGGGTTGCTCCGGCGAGCAATTACGGCGAGGCAGTGTCTTGGCAGGGAGCTTAAGTGGCCAGGCAGCATCAGTGAGATGTACTGGTGTTGTTCCCCCGCTAATCCTGGTCGGTCGTGGCGTAATGGCGTCGGTCCACGGTGGGGTGGCCGCACGGGCACGACGGCGGCAGAGAGCGCGCTCCGCGCCCAGCGGTTCACGACGAGGGTGGCAGCGCGCACTGGGGAGTGGGTGACCACGCGGCGGTCTCCGGTGGCTTGGGCGGCGCTGGGTGGCACCGTTTGCCCTGCGCCTCTCTCTGGCGGCCGCAAAGCCGCCGCTGGCGTCGGTCACGGGGCGGCGCAACTCCTCCAGCACGTCGCCGAAGCCCGCAAGCATCCAGGCGCTCGTGCGGTGCAGGAACAAGGGGGAGGGGACGGGGAGCAAGGCGCCAACGTGGCACTGTCGAGATCGACAACATGTTCTGAAGAAAACGACAGTAGATCACTGAACTGTATTTCTGAATCTCTGAACTTGACATTGACAATGCTCTGCAGGTGTTCGACAGAATGATTTGGCATGAAGAAAAAAATTTCTGGAGCTGGGACTTGGTGAGGTGACCTCTCAATGCACCCAGAGGCTGCCTGATTTTCCTCAGAATTTTTGGAGAAGAATTTGAATGAATTTCATCAAATTTGACAAATCTGGTCCAAACTTGCAGCAAGTATAGTTTGAAAAATTTGAACTGAAGACCAGTGGATCTTCATGGATCTTGGTTGAGGGTTCAAAGGACTAGGAAGGGGAAATGGTTTGGGGGCAAACATCAAAACAGAAATGGTAGCTCCTTTGTAAATTTCCAAGGGCTAGAATAGAAGACAGAAATTGTTTTGATAAGATTTAAATGGAAAATAATCATATGGGGAGGTCCAACTTGCTGGATTTGATGTAAATCATGATCCAAAGATGAGGGAAGGTTTAGGAGAGTGGATTTGCACTAAGGCCATGGCAAGAGAGATTTGTTGAAAGTGGTAAAGGATTATTCCAAAAGCTATAGAGTATTTTTCAAAGAAATCTTCAAAAGACATTTTTCTCAAGTGAAAAGCATTTTGGTTTGAGTCCAAATAAAAAGCAAGGACCTCCAAGACCAAAAACAAGTCTTCGGTGAATCCAAATAAAACTCTTGCCATAAAAATAATATTTTGAAAGGGAGGGTTCTCTTGAAGAAAAATTTAAATCACCTCCCTCAAGTCAAATAAATTTTTGTTTAAAAAATCCAAATAAAATTTTGGGTGTCACGGAAAATTTGAAAGACACTTGGTATAGAATTTGAAATGCTCAAAATAGATCTACCAGGAAGCAATCTACTTCTGTTCTTCTCTGCAATTTTTATGTAGGCGCTAATCCTTGGTATAGATATATCCTTGATACCATTACCGGAGGGAATCTCTTGGGTAGCCATACTTTTGACTTTTATAACGCTATGATAGATTTGTTTGGCTCACCACCTCTTTTGGTTAATGGAACTATGTTAACTTTGGAGCATGTAATGCAAAGACCTGAAATTATTGAAAATAAAGTTGCTACCGTAAAGTTAATTGAAAATCTGGATAAAAAGATCCACAACCTAATTACCCAATATGGATCTAAGGTAGGAGTCACTTTGAAAAATATTAACGAGAAGGAACCCATAGTTAATGAAAGAATAAATCAAGATTCCACTAGATCGATAAACTTGAGGGTATCATTACCAACTTGGGAACCGCTTTTTCTTCCGTAAAGAATACTCCAAGTCCTCCAACTAAAATTGCCAAGCTTATGTATGTTCCTAAAAATAAGGGTGAATCCTCTAGTAAGGAAATTGTGGATCTCAAATCTATAAGTATTCATCCCAATCTTTTTGCTATCATTAAGGAACCATTTGCTACAAATGATTTTTTCGATCTTGTTACTAAAAGTTTGATAATTAATAGAAAGACATAAACTTTAAAGAATGATATATGTCCTATTGAAGAATTGCCTACCAAAGATGGCAATACCTAGATCTATCCTTGCTTTTATGCCTAGCTAGGGGCGTTAAACGATAGCGCTTGTTGGGAGGCAACCCAATTTTATTTTTATTTTATTTTTTGCTTTTTGCTTCTGTTTAGGAATAAATATTTGATCTAGCCTCTGGTTAGATTTTTTTTATGTTTTAATTAGTGTTTGTGCCAAGTTAAACCTATAGGATCTTCTTGGATGATAGTTATTTGATCTTGCTGTAATTTCCAGAAACTTTCTGTTCATGAAAATAATTGTTAAAAATCACCAAAACGTGATAAAATATTGATTCCAATTGCTGCTGATCAATAAACAAATTTTCTATGCCGTCCTAT
Organism: Aegilops tauschii subsp. strangulata; assembly: GCF_002575655.3. Classification (NCBI taxonomy): domain Eukaryota; kingdom Viridiplantae; phylum Streptophyta; class Magnoliopsida; order Poales; family Poaceae; genus Aegilops; species Aegilops tauschii. Next base: position 434,496,778 of record NC_053035.3, read on the forward strand.
TTTGGCTGATTTTTTGGAGTTCCATAAGTTTGCGTTAGTTACAGATTACTACAGACTGTTCTGTTTTTGACAGATTCTGTTTTTCGTGTGTTGTTTGCTTATTTTGATGAATCTATGGCTAGTAAAAGAGTTTATAAACCATAGAGAAGTTGGAATACAGTAGGTTTAACACCAATATAAATAAATAATGAGTTCATTACAGTACCTTGAAGTGGTCTTTTGTTTTCTTTCGCTAACGGAGCTCACGAGATTTTCTGTTAAGTTTGGTGTTGTGAAGTTTTCAAGTTTTGGGTGAGAGATTTGATGGATTATGGAACAAGGAGTGGCAAGAGCCTAAGCTTGGCGATGCCCATGGCACCCCCAAGATAATCTAAGGACACCAAAAAGCCAAAGCTTGGGGATGCCCCGGAAGGCATCCCCTCTTTCGTCTACTTCCATCGGTAACTTTACTTGGAGCTATATTTTTATTCACCACGTGATATGTGTTTTGCTTGGAGCGTCTTGTTTGATTTGAGTCTTTATTTGTTAGTTTACCACAATCATCCTTGCTGTACACACCTTTTGAGAGAGATACACATGATTTGGAAATTATTAGAATACTCTATGTGCTTCACTTATATCTTTTGAGCTATATAGTTTTTGCTCTAGTACTTCACTTATACCTTTTAGAGCACGGTGGTGGATTTGTTTTATGGAAACTATTGATCTCTCATGCTTCACTTAGATTATTTTGAGAGTCTTAAATAGCATGGTAATTTGCTTAAATAATCCTAATATGCTAGGTATTCAAGATGAGTAAAAACTTTCTTATGAGTGTGTTGAATACTAAGAAAAGTTTGATGCTTGATAATTGCAGCAAGGCACGTATTGTATTGTTGCCATCGAGGATAACAAGATGGGGTTTTTATCATATTGCATGAATTTATCCCTCTACATCATGTCATCTTGCTTAAGGCGTTACTCTGTTCTTATGAACTTAATAGCGGTCGATGTGTGGAGTAATAGTAGTAGATGCAGGCAGGAGTCGGTCTACTTGTCTTGGATGTGATGCCTATATACATGATCATACCTAGATATTCTCATAACTATGCTCAGTTCTGTCAATTGCTCAACAGTAATTTGTTCACCCACCATAAAATACTTATGCTCTTGAGAGAAGCCACTAGTGAAACCTATGGCCCCCGGGTCTATCTTCATCATATTAATCTTCCAACACTTCGTTATTTCCGTTGCCTTTTACTTAGATTTTATTTCACTTTGCATCTTTATCATGAAAATACCAAAAATATTATCCTATCATATCTATCAGATCTCACTCTCGTAAGTGACCGTGCAGGGATTGACAACCCCTTATCGCGTTGGTTGCGAGGATTTATTTGTTTTGTGTAGGTGCGAGGGACTCGCGCGTAGCCTCCTACTGGATTGATACCTTGGTTCTCAAAAACTGAGGGAAATACTTACGGTACTTTGCTGCATCACCCTTTCCTCTTCAAGGCAAAACCAACGCTCAAGAGATAGCAGGAGCTCATGATTGGGGCTTGAATATAACATTTATTTAAGCCTCCCCCAAGCTTGACCGATGCTTTCTCCTTCGGGAGGCCAAAAATTATATATATAATTGCGATCACGATGAACAAGATGCATAGGATAAAACTTCTTATGAAATTCCAATTTCAATCGTTTGTAGTTCCATGATCCCATATCATCACATAGCCTATACCATGTCAATGCATCTCCCTTCAAAGATAAAGGGAAGACCTACCTCTTAATAACATCATCGGGTATACCTGCAAGCTTAAATAATCCACAAACTTCATCTACATAGATTAGGTGCTCATCAGGATGCATTGTTCCATCTCCTGCAAAAGGATTAGCTAGCAGTTTTTCCAACATACCCGAAGGAATTTCAAAGTAGACATTTTCATTTTCAGTAGGTTCAGTAGGTTGAGGAGCAACTCTTTGCTCTACTGGTCGGTCTAAAGATACCCCGAACAAGCCCCTCAGAGTATTACTTTCCATAGTAACAAGTGACAGTAAATTTCAGCACACTATATAAATTTTTCCTTACCAAATTCCACCTACCAAAGGAGATTCACTCCCCGGCAACGGCGCCAGAAAAGAGTCTTGATGACCCACAAGTATAGGGGATCTATCGTAGTCCTTTCGATAAGTAAGAGTGTCGAACCCAATGAGGAGTAGAAGGAAATGATAAGCGGTTTTCAGCAAGGTATTCTCAGCAAGCACTGAAATTATAGGTAACAGGTAGTTTTGTGATAAGATAATTTGTAGCGAGTAACAAGTAACAAAAGTAAATAAAGTGCAGCAAGGTGGCCCAATCCTTTTTGTAGCAAAGGACAAGCCTGGACAAACTCTTATATAGAGAAAAGCGCTCCCGAGGACACATGGGAATTATCGTCAAGCTAGTTTTCATCACGTTCATATGATTCGCGTTCGGTACTTTGATAATTTGATATGTGGGTGGACCGGTGCTTGGGTGCTGTTCTTACTTGAACAAGCATCCCACTTATGATTAACCCCTATTGCAAGCATCCGCAACTACAAAAGAAGTATTAAGGTAAACCTAACCATAGCATGAAACAAGTGGATCCAAATCAGCCCCTTACCAAGAAACGCATAAACTAGGGTTTCAGCTTCTGTCACTCTAGCAACCCATCATCTACTTAACTTCCCAATGCCTTCCTCTAGGCCCAAATAATGGTGAAGTGTCATGTAGTCGACGTTCACATAACACCACTAGAGGAGAGACAACATACATCTCATCAAAATATCGAACGAATACCAAATTCACATGACTACTAATAGCAAGACTTCTCCCATGTCCCCAGGAACAAAAGTAACTACTCACAAAGCATATTCATGTTCATAATCAAAGGGGTATTAATATGCATATAGGATCTGAACATATGATCTTCCACCAAATAAACCAACTAGCATCAACTACAAGGAGTAATCAACACTACTAGCAACCTACAGGTACCAATCCCAGACTTAGAGACAAGAATTGGATACAAGAGATGAACTAGGGTTTGAGAGGAGATGGTGCTGGTGAAGATGTTGATGGAGATTGCCCTCTCCCGATGAGAGGAGCATTGGTGATGATGATGGCGATGATTTCCCCCTCCCGGAGGGAAGTGTCCCCGGCAGAACAGCTCTGCCGGAGCCCTAGATTGGTTCCGCCAAGGTTCCGCCTCGTGGCGGCGGAGTCTCGTCCCGAAAGCTTGCTTATGATTTTTCTTCGGACGAAAGACTTCATATAGCAGAAGATGGGCACCGGAGGGCCAACAGGGGGCCCACGAGGCAGGGGGCGCGCCCAGGGGGTAGGGCGCGCCCCCCCCCCCCCCACCCTTGTGGACAGGTGGAGGCCCCCCTGACGTGGATTCTTCTTCCAGTATTTTTTATTATTTCCAAAAATAACTTTCGCGGAGTTTCAGGACTTTTGGAGTTGTGCAAAATAGGTCTCTAATATTTGCTCCTTTTCCAGCCCAGAATTCCAGCTGCCGGCATTCTCCCTCCTTATGTAAACCTTGTAAAATAAGAGAGAATAGGCATAAGTATTGTGACATAATGTGTAATAACAGCTCATATTGCAATAAATATCGATATAAAAGCATGATGCAAAATGGACGTATCAGTCGCCGGCGTGCGGCGGCCGGTCTCCTGCTCGGGGAGCTCGGGGACAGCGAGGCGGTGGGCTGGGCTGCGGCCTGGCTGGAGCTGGGCCGGCCCTAGTCGGCGGAAGGAAGTTTTTTTTAAAACATTTTTTTACAGACAATAAAATTAAAATAAACCAAATAAAATAAAAATATATGACAGGCATATCAAAATTTTCATAAAAAGATTTTCTACAACATGAACATTTTTCTAGCGGCAAATAAAATCCACAAAAATTTAAATAAAGCAAAGAGTGCTACTGGTGCAATAAAACCGAATAAAAATACCAAAATGATTTCAAATTTATTTCTCTCCAATTTTCTAATGTAGGGAATCATTTTACCCTAATTTCCATATATTTTATTTTTGGAGAAAAATAATTTGAATAAAACTCAAATAACTCCAAATTGAAAATAATTTCAAAGGGACTTTCAATTTTATTCTTTTAAACTTCCAACTCATATTTCATATGTTTTGAAGAAGTCATTTTATCTTCTCTCATGAAAATCATTGAGTTGCTTAAAGTTTGTGAATTTGAAATATTTTCAAATGAAATTCAAATATTTTCAAAAACCCTTTTTCGTTTATTTAAATGGATGAAGTCATGTTATCTTCTCTCGAGGGTTTTGTATTTAAAAGAATTTGAATTCATGGAGGTCAGATAGCAAAGTGAAAGTTTTGGGAAAGTCATTTTATTCCCTCTCATTTAACTTTCAAAAAGTTTCAAATTTCACTCAATTTCACACAAGCAATCAAACAAACAACCTAAACTATTTATTTAATATAACATTCCAAAATTTAGAATTTTGGGATGTTACAAACCTATCACCCTTAAAATGAATCTCGTCCTCGAGATTCGGATAGGCTAGCAAGAAATAGGTTAGGGTCGGGGGTCTTCTCAAAATCCATCGATCGTCACAGGGGTCTGAGGTGCTACCACCTTTAGAAGCATTGTTACGGTTCCATCAAAACTCAGATACTACATCCTTATTGTTGGCAGTGTCGATCTTCTCAGATTTTCAGGATAATTCCTTCTCTGGGCTCTTCCGGTAGTGGCATAACCTTTTTCCTCAATTCATGTGTCCTTTCATCTTGGCAAGGTTCTTGTGTGATTGGGTCTTCTTATCTGACAGGTCTGGCGCCAATAATAAACAACTATCGATATCTCATGGTGGTCATCAATTTAAGTTTCTCCTGCAGGAAATGGGTCTGGGCTTCATTCTCACCGTATATTCCTACGATTGGCAACAGCTGCCTTGTACAAGGGAAAAATTGTCATACCATTCTAAGGTTTAAACAAGGTTTTGATCGTTGTCTCTCTACTATGGGTAGGTCACTCAGATTTACCATCCCATATAGCAAGGCGAATAATAAGAGTAAGTCGGTATGATGATCAATCCATCCCGCACCCAAATCATTACCTTGTATATGGTTTAGCGAATCTCGCTTTCTAACACTCAGTCATCCTCACAAGCATTGCAGAATTTCTCTTGTTGACGAACTGGGTTCGGATAATCCATTGATTCTGCAAGCCAAACAAACATCTATCGTTCCTTCACAACTCTCAGGTTTTGCGTTACTCCTATAAGATCGTCTGTTGATAATGTCGTAACTTCTTCCAGGGTTTTTCCTTCAGCAAGAGTGTGCTTTCCTCTTGCAGGTCCTGGAGCCTGTGGGTTATGGCCCATCTCATCACTTGTAAACCTTGAACTCCTCATCGGGGGGCAACTGATCATTATTCCAACATCCAGCTTCCCAGCATTCTTAAATCCATCCAATTGTGATGTCTCCCTTCCTTCTATTGGTACCAAACTAAGACGTGATTACTCAAACTCATTATTGAGTTACAATTGCTCCATATTACCAACATTATACCTCCTTCATATTCCAATAGTACTTCATCCCTTCATACTCTTGGGGTATCCCACATATCGGGATAAAACTCGTACTTATTTTGTCCGAAGTCTACTCCGTGGAATATCATTATCTTTTCCAGGGCTGAAGTGTCCTCACAGGGTACTACCACCCTTGAAATGCACAAATTCATCCATAGACCATATTTCTCATATCCTCGAAAATGGTCAAAATCTTTCTTCATAGAGTAACTACTCATAAAATCCAAATCAGTACCAACGATGCTAACTTAATTGATTCTCAAATTTTTACATCTCCCACATTTCCATTACATGCCTCAACTCAACACCTCAATATAAAAGAATTGTTCCCACTACTACTACTATATTTCTTTGTTGAAAACTCTACTATTTAGCACAAGTCTCCTTCTCATTGGGACAATCTCTGGCAAAGTGCCCTGCTTCATTACAACGGAAACATATTACTTCTGACAAGTCTCGTGGTTTCCTTGTGATTACATAGCCTCCTTGGGTCCTCGGCTTCCTTTTTGGGCAACCCCTGAAGTAGTGCCCTGAATCTTTGCACCTGAAATAGGTGATATGACTCAGGTCCTACCTGGAATCCAATCTATTTCTCTTCCTGGACTTTTCCGTTCCAATCAGGGCTTCTATTTCCTGTGGGTCATACTCTACTTCCACCGTCGGGAATGCTACCAGCTCTCCCTTCAGGCAATTCTGGGAGATGTGTCCTTCTTCTCCACATGAATAGCATGACCTGGTGCAGGGTTTTATTGGGTTTCCTTTGGGTGTGTCCTCCACCTCTTCCTTCATCACAGGTTCTTCTAAAATTTCCATGAGGGATCCTTTCATTGCTTCCTTCTCCTGCTGGATGGTTCTTTGAATCACGGGGTAAATGTGACACTGAGCAGGGTAGTGGGTAGTCCCTTCACACAAGAAACAAGTAATCTGCCTAGTTGGGCATTCTTCAGCTGGGTGACTTTCTTCACAATGAGAGCATTCATCCCTGTGTTCTTTATGGTTGTGTCCTATTTCTCCACAGAGCTTGTATGCACAAGGTTTCTTCATATCATTTCCATAGGGCTTCAATTTCTGGGTCACGAACCGAGACTTTAGCAGAGTCAACTTAAATTCTTCCCAAGTGGTTATTCCCTGCCATCCATTGATGGTTTGGTACATCCTCCACCAAGTGGCAGCACCTCTTTCAAAACACTAAAGAGCATGCTGGGCCATATCCTTTCCGGCTATAGTGCTATTCTTCATGTGATCTTCCATGTTCTGAATCCATCGGTCCGTCTCCAATTGACTCATCGGTCCAGAAAATATGAGTTCATCTCCATTCCTCCTCTATTGGTTCCAAGGGTTTGGGGTGAGATAAGAGAGATAGAGAGGGATACACACAATACGCACAATAGTTTTGAAAAGACAGATTTTATTTTGTGGCTGTCGGAGAAACATCAAACAAATGGCAGCTCACAATCGTCGCATCTAATGTAAGTATATAACAGGGGTTTAGTCTTCTAAAGGTCAATAAATCTTCAAAGTCGCCAAACTCTTCAAGTATTGTTCATGTCTCCGATGGCTTCTTCCGATCGTGCTGAAGGAAATATGCCCTAGAGGCAATAATAAAGTTGTTATTTATATTTCCTTATATCATGATAAATGTTTATTATTCATGCTAGAATTGTATTAACCGGAAACTTAGTACATGTGTGAATACATAGACAAACAGAGTATCACTAGTATGCCTCTACTTGACTAGCTCGTTAATCAAAGATGGTTAAGTTTCCTAGCCATGGACAAAGAGTTGTCATTTGATAAGCGGGATCACATCATTAGAGAATGATGTGAATTGACTTGACCCATCCGTTAGCTTAGCACGATGATCGTTACAGTTTCATTGCTACTTCTTTCTTCATGACTTATACATGTTCCTCGGATTATGAGATTATGCAACTCCCGAATACCGGAGGAACACCTTGTGTGCTATCAAACGTCACAACGTAACTGGGTGATTATAAAGATGCTCTGCAGGTGTCTCCGATGGTGTTTGTTGAGTTGGCATAGATCAAGATTAGGATTTGTCACTCCGTGTATCGGAGAGGTATCTCTGGGCCCTCTCGGTAATGCACATCACTATAAGCCTTGCAAGCATTGTGACTAATGAGTTAGTTGCGGGATGATGCATTACGGAACGAGTAAAGAGACTTGCCGGTAATGAGATTGAACTAGGTATGAGGATACCGACGATCGAATCTCGGGCAAGTAACATACCGATGATAAAGGGAACAACCTATGTTATTATGCGGTTTGACCGATAAAGATATTCGTAGAATATGTAGGAGCCAATATGAGCATCCAGGTTCCGCTATTGGATATTGACCGGAGATGTGTCTCGGTCATGTCTACATAGTTCTCGAACCCGTAGGGTCCGCACGCTTAACGTTCGATGACGATTTGTATTATGAGTTATGTGATTTGATGACCGAAGTTTGTTCGGAGTCTCGGATGAGATTGGGGACATGACGAGGAGTCTCGAAATGGTCGAGAGGTAAATATCGATATGTTGGAAGGCTATATTCGGACATCGGAAAGGTTCCGAGTGATTCGGGTATTTTTCGGAATACCGGAGAGTTACGGGAATTCGTCGGGAGAAGTATTGGGCCTTATTGGGCCATACGGGAATAGCGGAGGCAAGCCAAAGGGAAGGAGGCGCGCGTCCCCCCATGGGTCCGAATTGGACTAGGGGAAAGGGGGCGGCGCCCCCCTTGCCCTTTCCTACTCCCTCTCTATTTCCCTCTTTCTTCTATCCTACTCCGGAAAGGAAAAGGGGGATCCTACTAGGACTTGGGAGTCCTAGTAGGACTCCCCAGACTTGGCGCGCCCCCTCTAGGGCCGGCCTCCTCCTCCCTCATTTATATATGTGTGCAGGGGACACCCCAAAGGGACAACAGACAATCTCTTAGCCGTGTGCGGTGCCCCCCTCCACAGTTACACACCTCGGTCATATCGTTGTAGTGCTTACGCGAAGCCCTGCGCCGGTAACTACATCATCACCGTCGCCACGCCGTTGTCCTGACGGAACTCTCCCTCGGCCTCAACTGGATCAAGAGTACGAGGGACATCATCGAGCCGAACGTGTGCAGATCACGGAGGTGTCGTACTTTCGGTACTAGGATCGGTCAGATCGTGAAGACGTATGACTACATCAACCGCGTTGGCATAACGCTTCCGCTTACGGTCTATGAGGGTACGTGGACTACATTCTCCCCTCTCGTTGCTATGCATCACCATGATCTTGCGTGTGCGTAGGAATTTTTTTGAATTTACTGCGTTCCCCAACAGTGGCATCCGAGCCAGGTCTATGCGTAGATGTAATATGCACGAGTAGAACACAAAGAGTTGTGGGAGATAATGGTCATACTGCTTACCAGCATGTCATACTTTGATTCGGCGGTATTGTTGGATGAAGCGGCCCGGACCGACATTACGCGTACGCTTACGCGAGACTGGTTCTACCGACGTGCTTCGCACACAGGTGGCTGGCGGGTGTCAGTTTCTCCAACTTTAGTTGAATCGAGTGTGGCTGTGCCCGGTCCTTGTTGAAGGTTAAAATAGCACATACTTGACGAAAAATCATTGTGGTTTTGATGCGTAGGTAAGTGCGGTTCTTGCATAGCCCGTAGCAGCCATGTAAAACTTGCAACAACAAAGTAGAGGACGTCTAACTTGTTTTTGCAGGGCTTGTTGTGATGTGATATGGTCAAGACGTGATGAGATATAAGTTGTTGTATGAGATGATCATGTTTTGTTGAAGTTATCGGCAACTGGCAGAAGCCTTATGGTTGTCTCTTTATTGCATAAGATGCAAGCTCCAAATAATTGCTTTACTTTATCGCTATGCGATAGCAATAGTTGCAAGAGCAATAGTTGACGAGACGACCATGTGACGACACGTTGATAGAGATCAAGATGATGGACATCATGGTGTCATGCCGGTGATGATAGAGATCATGACGGTATTTTGGAGATGGAGATCAAAGGCGCAAGATGATCATGGCCATATCATGTCACATATTTTGATGGCATGTGATATTTATCTTTTATACATCTTATTTTGCTTAGTTCGGCGGTAGCATTATAAGATGATCTCTCACTAAATTTCAAGGTATAAGTGTACTTCCTGAGTATGCACCGTTGCGACAGTTCTTTGTGCTGAGACACCACGTGATGATGGGGTGTGATAAGCTCTACGTTCACATACAACGGGTGCAAGCCAGTTTTGCACACGCAGAATACTCAGGTTAAACTTGACAAGCCTAGCATATGCAGATATGGCCTCGGAACACTGAGACCAAAAGGTTGAGCATGAATCATATAGTAGATATGATCAACATAGTGATGTTCACCATTGAAAACTAATCCATCTCACGTGATGATCGGACATGGTTTAGTTGATATGGATCACGTGATCACTTAGATGATTAGAGGGATGTCTATCTAAGTGGGAGTTCTTAAGTAATATGATTAATTGAACTTTAATTTATCATGAACTTAGTCCTGGTAGAATTTGCATAACTATGTTGTAGATCAATAGCTCGCGATGTAGCTCTCCGTTTATTTTTTATATGTTCCTAGAGAAAAACTATGTTGAAAGATGATAGTAGCAATGATGCAGACTAGGTCCGTGATCTGAGGATTATCCTCATTGCTACACACAGAAGAATTATGTCCTTGATGCACCGCTAAGTGACGGACCTATTGCAGGAGTAGATGCACACGTTATGAACGTTTGACAAAGCTCGGTATGATGACTACTTAATAGTTTAGTGCACCATGCTTTACGGCTTAGAACCGGGACTTCAAAAATGTTTTGAACATCACAGAGCATATAAGATGTTCCAACAGTTGAAATTGGTATTTCATACTCATGCCCGTGTCGGGAGGTATGAGACCTCTGACAGTAGTTTGCCTACAAAATGGAGGAGAATATCTCAACTAGTGAGCATGTGCTCAGATTGTCTGGGTACTACAATTGCTTGAATCAAGTGGGAGTTAATCTTCCAGATAAGATAGTAATTGACAAAGTTCTCTAGTCACTATCACCAAGTTACTAGAACTTCATGATGAACTATAATATTCAAGGTATGACGAAAGTAATTCCCGAGCTCTTCGCGATGTTGAAATTGGCGAAGGTGGAAATCAAGAAAGAGCATCAAGTGTTGATGGTTTACAAGACCACTAGTTTCAACAAAAAGGGCAAAAGAATAGAAAGGGAACTTCAAGAAGAATGGCAAACAAGTTGTCACTCCCGTGAAGAAACGCAAAGCTAGACTCAAGCCTAAAACTGAGTGCTTCTACTGCAAAAGAAATGGTCACTGGAAGTGGAACTACCCCTAGATACTTGGCGGATAAGAAGGATGGCAAAATGAACAAAGGTATATTTGATACACATGTTATTGATGTGTACTTTACTAGTGTTTATAGCAACCCCTCGGTATTTGATACTACTTCAGTTGCTAAGAGTAGTAACTCAAAACAGGAGTTGCAAAATAAATAGAGACTAATTAAGGGCGAGGTGACGATGTGTGTTGGAAATGATTCCGGTGTTTGCGTTAAGCATGAATATGATTGGATCATGTTTATTGCAATACGGTTATTCATTTAAGTCAAAGAATAATTGTTGTTCTATTTAGATGAATAAAAACCTTTTATGGTCATACACTCAATGTAAATGGTTTATTGAATCTCGATCGTAGTGATACACATATTCATAAATATTGAAGCCAAAAGAAGCAAAGTTAATAATGATAGTGCAACTTATTTGTGGCACTGTCATTTAGGTCATATTGGTGTAAAGCGCATGAAGAAACTCCATGTCGATGGACTTTTGGAATCACTTGATTATGAATCATTTGATGCTTGCGAACCATGCCTCATGGGCAAGATGACTAAGACTCCGTTCTCCGGAACAATGGAGCGAGCCACTGACTTATTGGAAATAATACATACCGATGTATACGGTCCAATGATTGTTGAGGCTCACGGCAGGTATCATTGTTTTCTGACCTTCATAGATGATTTGAGCATATATGTGTATATCTACTTGATGAAACACAAGTCTGAAACACTTGAAAAGTTCAAAGATTTTCAGAGTGAAGTAGAGAATCATCGTAACAAGAAAATAAAGTTTGTACGATCTGATCGTAGAGGCAAATATTTGAGTTACGAGTTTGGCCTTCAATTAAAACAATGTGGAATAGTTTCACAAACTCATGCCACCTGGAATACCACAGCATAATGGTGTGTCCGAACGTCATAACCGTACTTTACTGGATATAGTGCAATCTATGATGTCTCTTACCGATTTACCACTATCGTTTTGGGGTTATGCATTAGAGACACCTACATTCACGTTAAATAGGGCACCATCTAAATCCGTTGAGACGACACCTTATGAACTGCGGTTTGGCAAGAAACCCAAGTTGTCATTTCTTAAAGTTTGAGGTTGTGATGCTTATGTGAAAAAGCTTCAACCTGATAAGCTCGAACCCAAATCCGAGAAATGTGTCTTCATAGGATACCCAAAAGAGACTATTGGGTACACCTTCTATCACAGATCCGAAGGCAAGATCTTTGTTGCTAAGAATGGATCCTTTCTGGAGAAGGAGTTTTTCTAAAAAGAAGTGAGTGGGAGGAAGGTAGAACTTGATGAGGTAACTGTACCTTCTCCCGAATTGGAAAGTATTTCTTCACTAAAATTAGTTCAAGTGATGCTTACACCAATTAGTGAGAAAGTTAATGATGATGATCATGAAGCTTCGGATCAAGTTACTACCGAACCTCGTAGGTTAACCAGAGTACGTTCCGCACCAGAGTGGTACGGTAATCCTATTCTGGAGTTCATGTTACTTGACCATGACGAACCTAGAACTATGAGGAAGCGATGATGAGCCCAGATTCCGCGAAATGGCTTAAGGCCATGAAATCTGAGATGGGATCCATGTATGAGAACAAAATGTGGACTTTGGTCGACTTGCCCGATGATCGACAAGCCATAGAAAATAAATGGATCTTCAAGAGGAAGACGGACGCTGATAGTAGTGTTACTATCTACAAAGCTAGACTTGTTGAAAAAGGTTTTTGACAAAGTTCAAGGTGTTGACTACGATGATGTTTTCTCACTCGTACTGATGCTTAAGTCTGTCCGAATCATGTTAGCAAATTGCCACATTTTATGAAATCTAGCAAATGGATCTCAAAACTACATTCCTTAATGGATTTCTTAAAGAAGAGTTGTATATGATGCAACCAGAAGGTTTTGTCGATCCTAAAGGTGCTAACAAAATGTGCAAGCTCCAGTGATCCATCCATCGACTGGTGCAAAGCATCTCAGAGTTGGAATATACGCTTGATGAGTTGATCAAAGCATATAGTTTTATACAGACTTGCAATGAAACCTATATTTACAAGAAAGTGAGTGGGAGCACTACAACCTTTCTGATAAGTATATGTGAATGACATATTGTTGATCGGAAATGATGTAGAATTTTCTGGAAAGCATAAAAGGAGTGTTTGAAAGGAGTTTTTCAAAGAAAGACCTCGATGAAGCTGCTTACATATTGAGCATCAGGATCTATAGAGATAGATCAAAACGCTTGATAAGTTTTTTCAATGAGTACATACCTTGACAAATTTTTGAAGTAGTTCAAAATGGAACAGTCAAAGAAGGATTTCTTGCATGTATTGCAAGGTGTGGAATTGAGTAAGACTCAAAGCCCGACCACGGCAGAAGATAGAAAGAGAATGAAAGTCATTCCCTATGCCTCAGTCATAGGTTCTATAAAGTATGCCATGCTGTGTACCCGATCTATTGTATACCCTACACTGAGTTTGGCAAGGGAGTACAATAGTGATCTAGGAGTAGATCACTGGACAGCGGTCAAAATTATCCTTAGTGGAATAAGGATATGTTTCTCGATTATGGAGGTGACAAAAGGTTCGTCGTAAAGGGTTACGTCGATGCAAGTTTCGACACTGATCCAGATGACTCTAAGTCTCAATCTGGATACATATTGAAAGTGGGAGCAATTAGCTAGAGTAGCTCCGTGCAGAGCATTGTTGACATAGAAATTTGCAAAATACATACAGATCTGAATATGGCAGGCCCGTTGACTAAACTTCTCTCACAAGCAAAACATGATCACACCTTAGTACTCTTTGGGTGTTAATCACATGGCGATGTGAACTAAGATTACTGACTCTAGTAAACCCTTTGAGTGTTGGTCACATGGCGATGTGAACTATGGGTGTTAGTCACATGGACATGTGAACTAATCACATAAAGATGTGAACTATTGGTGTTAAATCACATGACGATGTGAACTAGATTATTGACTCTAGTGCAAGTGGGAGACTGAAGGAAATATGCCCTAGAGGCAATAATAAAGTTGTTATTTATATTTCCTTATATCATGATAAATGTTTATTATTCATGCTAGAATTGTATTAACCGGAAACTTAGTACATGTGTGAATACATAGACAAACAGAGTATCACTAGTATGCCTCTACTTGACTAGCTCGTTAATCAAAGATGGTTAAGTTTCCTAGCCATGGACAAAGAGTTGTCATTTGATAAGCGGGATCACATCATTAGAGAATGATGTGAATTGACTTGACCCATCCGTTAGCTTAGCACGATGATCGTTACAGTTTCATTGCTACTTCTTTCTTCATGACTTATACATGTTCCTCAGACTATGAGATTATGCAACTCCCGAATACCGGAGGAACACCTTGTGTGCTATCAAACGTCACAACATAACTGGGTGATTATAAAGATGCTCTGCAGGTGTCTCTGATGGTGTTTGTTGAGTTGGCATAGATCAAGATTAGGATTTGTCACTCCGTGTATCGGAGAGGTATCTCTGGGCCCTCTCGGTAATGCACATCACTATAAGCCTTGCAAGCTTTGTGACTAATGACTTAGTTGCGGGATGATGCATTACGGAATGAGTAAAGAGACTTGCCGGTAACGAGATTGAACTAGGTATGAGGATACCGACGATCGAATCTCGGGCAAGTAACATACCGATGACAAAGGGAACAACGTATGTTGTTATGCGGTTCACCGGTAAAGATCTTCGTAGAATATGTAGGAGCCAATATGAGCATCCAGGTTCCACTATTGGTTATTGACCGGAGATGTGTCTCGGTCATGTCTACATAGTTCTCGAACCCGTAGGGTCCGCACGCTTAACGTTCGATGACGATTTGTATTATGAGTTATGTGATTTGATGACCGAAGTTTGTTCGGTGTCCCGGATGAGATCAGGGACATGACGAGGAGTCTCAAAATGGTCGAGAGATAAATATCGATATATTGGAAGGCTATATTCGGACATCGGAAAGGTTCCGAGTGATTCGGGTATTTTTCGGAGTACCGGAGAGTTACGGGAATTCGCCGGGAGAAGTATTGGGCCTTATTGGGCCATACGGGAATAGAGGAGGCAAGCCAAAGGGAAGGAGGCGCGCGTCCCCCCACGGGTCTGAATTGGACTAGGGGAAAGGGGGCGGCGCCCCCCTTGCCCTTTCCTACTCCCTCTCTCTTTCTCTCTTTCTTCTCTCCTACTCCGGAAAGGAAAAGGGGAATCCTACTAGGACTTGGGAGTCCTAGTAGGACTTCCCATACTTGGCGCGCCCCCTCTAGGGCCGGCCTCCTCCTCCTCCCTCCTTTATATACGTGGGCAGGGGACACCCCAAAGGGACAACAGACAATCTCTTAGCCGTGTGCGGTGCACCCTCCACATTTACACACCTCGGTCATATCGTCATAGTGCTTAGGCGAAGCCCTGCGCCAGTAACTTCATCATCACCGTCGCCACGCTGTCGTGCTGACGGAACTCTCCCTCGACCTCAACTGGATCAAGAGTACGAGGGACGTCATCGAGTCGACCGTGTGCAGATCGCGGAGGTGCCGTACTTTCGGTACTAGGATAGGTCGGATCGTGAAGACGTACGACTACGTCAACCGCATTGTCATAATGCTTCCACTTACGGTCTACGAGGGTACGTGGACTACACTCTCCCCTCTCGTTGCTATGCATCACCATGATCTTGCATGTGCGTAGGAAATTTTTTGAAATTACTGCGTTCCCCAACACGTGCTTGTCCTTCTCAAGTTCTTTTTCCAGATCATCTCTGTTGTCGCGAAGTCTCTTGTGACGTCCTTTAATATTCTGGAGTTGCGTTCCAAACTTCTGGGTTTCAACATCCTTGGCATGAACCTTGGTCCTACTGTCCTTCAGTTCCTGACGAATCTTCGGTATCTCGAGGTTTTGCTCCTCTAGCTTTGCTACTTTCAGCTTCTGGGTCGTGAGTTCTTCAGGAAATGCTTCCTTGTCAAATACAGCTTCCAGAAGATCCATCTTTAAACTTCTTGATGTAATACTCCAGATCCTGGCGATACACCAGCTAAGGTTAAAACTGCATCCTTTGCTGATAGATGCTCCATCAGCCTTCTACCAACCAATCCTTCCAAAGAAATGCATGCTTAGCTCAGCATGGTGACCATAGCAAAAGCGGTCGATAACATCATGGATAGCCGTATTTATGCCCATGTCATTGCCATGAGCTATCGTTTCCATAGTTGATATCTCCTGCCTTAGGGTTTTCCTGACAAAAACTTTGAGTTTTAACGCTCCATGTTCTAGTCTTTCTCCGACACACCTTGATCTCGGGTATTGACAGCTTCAATAGTCTGACAAGTTCCATAAGGGTCCTTCCTAGGTCATACCAATCTGGAAATGCTATATTGCCTTCAAATTCTCCTAGTCTTCGGAATCTTCAACCGTTATAGTTTCCATTATTATAATGCACGGTAAAATCCTATTCATTCCGAAGTGGTCTTAGTTGTCTGATATCTTGTCCTTCTTGGAGTGGTCTCATCAGTCGTATCTTCGTGTGGTCAAAAAGGGGAAAGGGGGTATAGTCTAACTAAAAGGGAATATTTGATAAAGCTCAGAAAAGAAGAGAGGTAAAATATCTTTTTGAAAATAAAGTTTTAGACAAAATCTTTCTGATGGGCTTGCTAGTTTCTAGGGGTCACGTCCTACAGTCAACATGTGATCTGATACCATCTTGTAGCGACCTGACCCGAATGGATCAAATCTCTATGCTTAAGTGTCATCCCTGGATCGGTATGCTGACACACACAGTACTCGAGGATTTATAACAGAGGTAAATCACATGTATAAAGTAACGTAAATACTATTACCTCAATCCATATAGCGAAAGTAACAACAAAGTTGTGGATTTCCATCAACACCAACGGCAAAGTTGAGTGTAGACATCGTAACCCTAACGTATCACTTACTCGTCGTAAGAATCCTGCAACATGAGACGTTGCAGCCATGTAGGTCAGTACATTGAATGTACTGGCAATTTCACACTGTAGAGCAATGCTGAATGAATGGCTATCACTACATGCATATTTGGCTGGTGGAGGCTCTAAGTTTATTTTTTGCATAAAGCTAATTTTTTCCTACAACAAAGGAATATATTTTATTTAACTACAAAGTTTGTTGAAAATATTGAGAAGGTAACCCCAACTCAATCCCAAATTAACATCAATAACCCAACAAATTATTTAAGTAACATGATGAGATCAAGCAATAATCCAAGTACCAGATACTCAAGATGTCCATAACCGGGGACACGGCTAATCTGTTGGGTAACGTAGCAGAAATTCAAAATTTTCTACGCATCACCAAGATCAATCTATGGAGTTTACTAGCAACGAGAGGGAAGGAGTGCATCTACATACCCTTGTAGATCGCGAGCGGAAGCGTTCAAGAGAACGGGGTTGATGGAGTCGTACTCGTCGTGATCCAAATCACCGATGATCCTAGCGCCGAACGGACGGCACCTCCGCGTTCAACACACGTACGGAGCAGCGACGTCTCCTCCTTCTTGATCCAGCAAGGGGGAGGAGAGGTTGATGGAGATCCAGCAGCACGACGGCGTGGTGGTGGAAGTAGCAGGATTCCAACAGGGCTTCGCCAAGCGCTGCGGGAGGAGGGAGATGTGTCACGGGAGGGAGAGGGAGGCGCCAGGGCTTAGATGTTGCTGCCCTCCCTCCCCCCACTATATATAGGGCCAAGGGAGATGGGGGCGCAGCCTTGGCCCTTCCTCCAAGGAAGGGTGCGGCCAGGGAGGAGTCCATCCTCCCCAAGGCACCTCGGAGGTGCCTTCCCCCTTTAGGACTCTCCCTTTCCCTTATCTCTTGGCGCATGGGCCTCTTGGGGCTGGTGCCCTTGGCCCATATAGGCCAAGGCACACACCCCTACAGCCCATGTGGCCCCCCGGGGCTGGTGGACCCCCGGACCCCTTTTGGCACTCCCGGTACAATATCGATAATGCGCGAAACCTTTCCGGCGACCAAAATAAGACTTCCATATATAAATCTTTACCTCCGGACCATTCCGGAACTCCTCGTGACGTCCGGGATCCCATTCGGGACTCCGAACAACTTTCGGGTTACCGCATACTAATATCTCTATAACCCTAGCGTCACCGAACCTTAAGTGTGTAGACCCTACGGGTTCGGGAACCATGCAGACATGACCGAGACGTTCTCCGGCCAATAACCAACAGCGGGATCTGGATACCCATGTTGGCTCCCAACATGTTCCATGATGATCTCATCGGATGAACCACGATGTCGGGCATTCAATCAATCCCGTATACAATTCCCTTTGTCTATCGGTATGTTACTTGCCCGAGATTCGATCGTCGGTATCCCGATACCTTGTTCAATCTCGTTACCAGCAAGTCTCTTTACTCGTTCCGTAACACATCATCCCGTGATCAACTCCTTGGTCACATTGTGCACATTATGATGATGTCCTACCGAGTGGGCCCAGAGATACCTCTCCGTTTACACGGAGTGACAAATCCCAGTCTCGATTCGTGCCAACCCAACAGACACTTTCGGAGATACCTGTAGTGCACCTTTATAGCCACCCAGTTACGTTGTGACATTTGGTACACCCAAAGCATTCCTACGGTATCCGGGAGTTGCACAATCTCATGGTCTAAGGAAATGATACTTGACATTAGAAAAGCTCTTAGCAAACGAACTACACGATCTTGTGCTAGGCTTAGGATTGGGTCTTGTCCATCACATCATTCTCCTAATGATGTGATCCCGTTATCAACGACATCCAATGTCCATGGTCAGGAAACCGTAACCATCTATTGATCAACGAGCTAGTCAACTAGAGGCTTAGTAGGGACATGGTGTTGTCTATGTATCCACACATGTATCTGAGTTTCCTATCAATACAATTTTAGCATGGATAATAAACGATTATCATGAACAAGGAAATATAATAATAACCAATTTATTATTGCCTCTAGGGCATATTTCCAACATAATCATTATTAGTTTGTACACTCTGCAGAGGTTTGCGCACTTGTCCCCACAAGACTCGATCTCCTCCGTTGAATTTCTCGCACTACATGATGTTTGAGAAACGGATGACCGAGACACAGTCTTTCAGAAGCATTAACTCGTTATGATGGGTAGACAGTACCACCTACATCCCCTACATCTACTAGTCTACCACTAAAAGAGGTCACACAACATACTCAACTATGCTAGATCCCATAATGGCTTGTGGCTGCACACGGAAGTTTGCAGCATGAATAACATTATGATCCCTTTGAGCCTGGGTGGCAAACCATAGGATGATCACACAGATACCCCGGGATCTCCTAGGAAAACACTGGTATATCCCCAGGTGTCCGGGCAAACCATTGGTATATCCCCAGGGTGCCCCAACCATTCCACCCAGATGTGTATTAAGGTAGCCAGCTTAAGTTTCCCTTAGTTAATATAACTCTCACATCTTTAATGAATCTCTCATACCAATCCACGTCTATGAGCATAACATAGCAGTATAAGCATAACGTAGTAACACCCAGGGTTTGAATGAAAGACAATAGGTTCCTACCTCATCAACTACTTCCCAATACCCACATGTAATCAAAACCTACTCATGCAATGTTTGAGGGTAAAACTAATGCATAAAAACTGGGTATATAAAGTATGGTCAAAGTGTGAACTTGCCTTGTACTGTTGATGAAGATGATTCACACTCATAACTCCTGATAGTTCTACTCTTCACACTCCGTTCAATCTATCGTGAGCAAGCAATTGCATACATAAGCACTCATCCAAAAGAATCGAAGAAAAGATCTCGGAAAACTTCGAAAACAAGCAATTAACTCTTGCAACAAAAAACAATTTCTAACAGTACCAAAATTGGGTGGATTTGGTCTTATCAGAAAGTTTAGGTCAAGAGCTTCAATTTGCAAAAAGAATCAACTAAATCAGAGTTATAAAACTTGAGTTATGAACAAAAGAAGTTTGAATTCAAATCTGTTTGAAACCAAAATTTAAACTTACAAATAATATGGTTAAGTTGGTTTCTGGACAGAGGGGATCGAGACGAATAATTTGGCATTGGTTTCGTTGGATTTGGATAAACGAGTAAAAAGTAGTGAGGGTTTGAAGATCATGGACTAATTTGTAAAAATAAAACTACGGATAGGTCCTTGTCCGAAATTAAAAATAAAAGAATAAATCTAACGAACGAACGTTCGCTACAGAACCTAATCCGACGAATTCGTCCGCTATGAAGACCTAACCAGCGAACGTTCATTAAATAGATCTAACTAAAAAGAAAACTGTTCGGTTTTAAACGAAAAAAAAACAAACCGAAAATAAACCGAAAGAAACCGGCGGTTTTCGCGGTTCTCCGCGGTTCGTTGACGGCGGCGGATCTCCGGCGGCGGCGGGCGAGGAGCGGCGTGGCGGCGGTGCTACGGCGGCAGTGGCGACGCAAAGCGGCGGCGGAATGGCGCGGGGCGGAGGCGGTAGCGGCTTGTGGCGGCGCGGATCTCGTCGGCGGCGGCGGTTTCCGGCGAGTGCGGCGCGTCGAGGAGAGGGGGGCCGGGGTTCGGCGGCTTTTAAAGGCGGGGAAGGGGAGGCGGTGCCTTGCACGAGGGGCCGGGGCGGAGGCGGAGTCCTGCCCGGACACGGCATCGCCGGCGTGCGGCGGCCGGTCTCCTGCTCGGGGAGCTCGGGGACGGCGAGGCGGTGGGCTGGGCCGCGGCCTGGCTGGAGCTGGGCTGGCCCTAGTCGGCGGAAGGAAGTTTTTTTTTAAACATTTTTTTACAGACAATAAAATTAAAATAAACCAAATAAAATAAAAATATACTATTGGCATATAATATACTAATGAAAATCGAATATAATCATAAGATGAAATTGCAGTTAGTTGATTATTTTCAATCATGGGTAAATCTAAGGTGACCTGTAGTGAAAAGTTTTCCTTAAGAACTAAGTACTGCTAATCGCAGAACCTAGGTGATTAGTGTATCATGGAGGGTGACCACGTTCTCAGAATGTACATATTCTTGTGGCACCGAAGTGTACATGACGCAGCTGTTGCGCAAGCACATCGACGCGAACTCTATAAGGGGTTGGGTGCGGACTTGACATGTGCGATACACTGTACCATATTTCAGAATACGCCATATAGTTTATTACTGGCTGACCGAATACATGCATTTAATGAGGTCTGTGACCTGACCGCAGTGCATATAGGCGGGCCAGATACCGAGCACCATGTAGCTCGGTCACCATTAGGCATTTTCGTACTACTTCACCTTACAAAGCTCCCGTACCTGCTTAGTACTAATTCTCTTGATTTATTATAACCAGCCACCTGTCCAATCCATGCTTGATGTACAGTCAGGGCCGGCCCTCGCCCCTTGCACTTCTGGACATTTTTATTCATTCCGTAAGTTATTTATGGTTAAGTACATGTATCATTATTTATATATATGATGTAGTAAGACTTTATTTGCTAATAAATTATATTTTTGATTTTTATGTCTTTACAATTACTTTCATGATATGCAATACATACCGGTGAAAGTATTAATGTTACCCTCAAATACCTCATTTGCACTAGTGCCTTCATAATTCTTGGGCCGGCCCTGATTGCTGAACAGTCTCGGCGCTCTTTTAGATCCCACTGATATAATTAATATCCTCAAAAAAAAGAAGCGTACGTATAAAGGTTGAACAGTCTGTTGATTTTGAGTGTTTTCATCATTTCCATGTTAAAGTTAATTGTGGGACATCGAAGTTTGAACAGTATACTTCTGATGCTATTTTGGCCCTGGGTTCGTTTTGGTCTGTTCTCTCTGAGGTAACTGGAGGAGAGAACCTGTGCGCAATATGGAGATCGAACGTGAAGCACGCGCTATCTGTGTGCCTCCAGCTAAAAATGCACATTTCGTCTATCTGTCTTCTCGTCCGTAGTTTCTTGTCATGCCAAATCAATATAGCTCTCTTTTTTTCTATAGCTCTCTTGTTGTGTAGTGCAACTCTACCGGACGCGGAGTATGTGATCACGAGCTCACAGAAGCTCGGTATCACATCCGTCCAGAATAGCTTTGTGATTCGGCGAATTGAATGAAGGGGGCAGGCTGCGGGTCCACATGGGACGGGAAAATTCTCATATACGTCGCTGTACGGACCTGACCGATGGGCCTGGCTTGCACGGACATTTGCACGGCGTCGACGGAGCGAGCCCGAGCCGTGGCTCGAGACGTCGCCGGCTTCCTGATCCGTGGATCAGATCCGGTGCTTTCCGGTAGCATCGGCAGACCATGCAGTAAATGCAGAAGATGGGGCGCTGTGTGTGGGGGTGGGGCAGTGAAGGTGGATCTTGCATTCTCCCCAGGCGGGGAAATCTCCTGCGGCGAACGGGATTGCGTGGTCCAGCGAGTTCCCAGGTGTTCCGGCGGTCATGGAGTTCTTGATGCAGCCGATAAACAGGTTAGAATCTGCTCGATGAACCTCCCTTTTGCAATGATTTGGATCTGGTTGTCAGCAGTCGGCACTGACTTTGTTTCTGTCGGCCGCAAAAATTGTGTGGATGAACCAGAACACTGCTAGAGGAGGTCAATGATAACAACGGCACCGTGGATCCTGTTCGGTTCCCGGTCATCGCGCCGGCGGAGGTTGAGATGCTAGCACCGGCGGCTTCAAGTGCAGACGGCCAAATCTGTCGTGAGGGCGCCGCTGGAGAGCCTGCAAGTGCAGATAAGGCTCAATGTTCAGAGTACTCCATAGAGCAAGTGGATCCAAAAACTCAGGGTGGACACAAAGGTATGAAGATTGCAATTTAAGGATTGTTCATTGTGCATTTAGAAAAAAAAAGCAGGGGCGTCCTAGTTATCAAATAAAACAAAATTTGCTAGGTTCATTTCAGATGGTTTGTTTATTTGTATGCAAAGGAGCGATTAGTGCATATCCAGTAGTAGTGAACACGTGATTGAATTATAATAAGCAACCCTTGGAGATGCTCCGGGGGAGGATATTGTGGTGCAAGTTAATTTTGTGGGAAAAATGAACACTACACTGCGGAGAACAAATAGATTTCCCTAATCTGTGATGCAAACATGATGCATTTTCAGTCTGTGAGCCACAGTAGTTCATACAATGGTTGAAACTGAAAGAATAGCTGATTGTTGCATATAATTTGCAATGGCTTACAGAGTGCGTGTCGGTGCTGCCGTGCTATTTAGAGCTCCTTGCCCGGACAGGGTCACAGCCCTGAAGAAGTCCGTTCTGATTCGTGGTACAGGATTGATGCTTTTCCGGTAACTATGCTAGCAGCCAAGTAAATGCAAGCATGGGTCGATGGAGCAGCTGTCTCCTACCTCGCTAGCTGATCCTTCTTTTCTCAATAGCGGCGATCCGGTGGAAACACTGTCTGTGAGAGGGCGCCTGCGGCTACCGGCAAAGATGGAGTTCTTGATGCAGTCGATTAACAGGTATACATCTGTTCGGTGGTGCGAGTTATTTCACAGGGATTTTGTTTGGGGATTTCTGAAGATCTAATTTGTATGTCGACATCTAGGAGTATGCAGAAGAACTGTTGTAGAGGAGGTGAATGACAGCGACATACCCATGGAGCCCCTGATGGCACCGCATGGGGGCAAGCTGCCGGCCATGACGGCATCAAGTGCGGACAGGCAGATATGTGCGGCAGAGGCAGCGACTCGAGATTCGACTCAGGCATCCGAGCAATCTATAGAGCAGACCGACCCAAAATCGTATGCACTTTGTGAGGACTAAGTTTTCTGGCTAATTATATAACTCTTGCAAACTTTGAGTAAGAAAATGGCTGATCCTGGGATGCAGCAAATTCGGCAGAAATCTTGCAAATTTGGAAGTGATTTAACAAAGTTGGCGATGCTTTCCATGTAGTACGATGTCAAGATGCTCTTGGAACAAGATCATTGATTTTGTTGTTTCTTGTCTTTGCCTTTGTACTACATCAACTATTCTGAGTTTTTAATCGTTCCTGAATGGTATTAAAAAAATGAGGAAAAGCAACTGAAAATCTTCTTGGGCACGGGAAAGATTACCAACTATCTCTGCATTCATGGATGCATTATTAATCTGTTTTTTTGGTTAACTAATTATGTATTAACACTTTGATATACACCCAGGGTTAGGACTGGCTGCTGAGCTAGGCAGGGCACCGCCCTAATAGGATTTCAGCAATGGAGAAATCAATACGGAGTTTTGCTGAAAACACTGGAGACAATGTCATTTTGGCGAAATTAGGAACAAACTTCCAAACATTGGGCGAAGCCTATGATTTTACAATCTGTATTCATGGAAGAAAGGATGGGCATTAGGTACGGAAAGAGGAAAAACGTGAATAGGACGAAATGCATGCAAAAAATAGTCTGCAGATGCGCGGTATGTACACTTATTTACATAATTCCATAATATACTACTAGCTCACTGAATTCATGTTTTGGTTAACTGAATTTGGATGGTTTGTATGTTGGTCAGTGGAAGCCGATAGTGGAGAACACACACTCTTGCCACTGTGACTGCCTTGCTCTCATAAGACTGCTGCGTTTCAAAGACAACAGTTGGTACATAGCCGAGCACCCTGAGGAGCACAACCATATGTTATCTCCCACCTATGGGCAGACAATAAATACACAGGCAGTCACACAAACATATCGATGTGTACAAAAATGAAGTTGCAGAAATAAGGCACTGCCTTGGATTAGAACACAGGTTGGCTGAGAATGGAGATGGTGTGAACCAGATTCAGCCACAAGGTGCTATGGTGGTTATGGGAGACAAAGTGCATAGTGTTATGGGAAACGATGATAACAATGCAGCTAATGAGTCCAGGAATATGAAGGCCACCGTCAGAACAACTGCCGTAAAGCAGCCGAACTCGGACTGAATAATTGATGGGATTGTTTAGTTAGTTTCAGCGTACTACGTTTCTGCCCAGTTTAAGTTATGCTATATCTGAATAATTAGAACTTGTCTGTAAACCAACTGGACAAAATAATTTGTTTCTTCATTCGCTCGTGAGCACTCTGACACTGAAAATGGTTGAGCTTTCTTTGAACATGTGCATGTGGCCATGTGCTGATGATAATTGTTAGGGCATGATTCTGATTGAATTGCTTTTTGCATAATATAAACAGATGCTTACATGTTGTGCCTGATCGGGGATTCAGAGATGGGCCTGAATATATTTGCTTGCTGAGTGCGCTAACAAGTTAATGCATCTATCATCAAACGGCCAGCGTTCAGACATGTGTATCCATCCTTCTGTATATGAGCAGACAGGCTTGGCCTTGCGTTCAAAATTTCAACCACATGGGCGGGAGAGCAGTGATAGCTCAATACATATGCGCGGTAGGATATGGCATTGGTTCGTGTACCTGCAGCCACGCACTTAACAAGGGAGATGATATGGCCCGTTCTGAATTCTCAAACACGGGATCTGCAGTTACCCGATCTGAAGATTGCTCGGGAGGTGGTGTGCTCTATGCTCTCGGTAAAGGTACTTTGCATTTGGTCTTCTCAACTTCTACCGCTCTGTGGTGTTCTTAATTTTCTCATGGTTACACATGGCAGGATGGTGGAGCCTCAGAGGCGTCGGAGAATCAAGGGGAGCAATCTGAGCTGACGAGGAGTTCATCTTGGGGAGTTTCTTCTCTGTCGGTGTGAGCATCTGTAAACTCGTTGCGGTTCAGGAATGAACACCTGCGTGCTCGTTGTTGGGATACTGGAGTATGCGAACATGCAGTAATGGTAGAGAGAGGCGGGCAACTGCCGGCGTGGCACTGCCTGAAGATGGGTACGACTAATACGACCCTAACGCTGGTCACTGCATAGCCAACTATGCGAAGGAGGATGAACAACTCCAGGAACCTGCGCTGGGCAGAGTTCGATTGGATTTAGAAAGGATATGAAGAACACCAGCCGTGTCAGGGAAGGTAGCTTGCCATGGGTGACTGATATGGTAATTCTCTTTTAGAGAATCAACTGACAGGGTAAATCTGCTGGGTCACGACGTTAGTTCAGAATCTACTGCTAGACGGCCTATATCGTCTATTTCCATCCGAGCCGCGCTGCGCATGACTGACGGGGTAACAAAGGCTGTGTGTCAGGCATGGGCCATAGACCAGGATAAAATATCAAACACGTAAATTATACATGGGCCTATACTTCCTGCAGTGTGCATCACGAGACAAGCTGGCGGAACTGTAAGATTAGGGAAACCACACGTTGTGGTGCCTTGTATTGATCAATATATATAGGTTACAGGGCAGAGTTCGTATCGTACAATATACATACGCCTATACAAGGACTACACATATACAACCGTATAACTATACAAAAACAATACGGTTATATATTCTAACACCCTCCCTCAGTCGTAAACGGGCGTCGGCGAATGTTAAGACTGTCCCGAAAATCCAAAAAGAGAGGAGATGGCAATCCTTTGGTGAAAATGTCCGCAAATTGAGAAGAACTCGGAACATGAAGAACCCGGACCTCGCCTGTGGTGACACGGTCTCGCACAAAGTGTAAATCGATCTCCACATGCTTGGTGCGCTGATGATGAACGGGATTCTGTGTCATGTAAACAGAGCTCACATTGTCACAAAACACCACAGTGGCACCAGTCACCGGTCGATGAAGTTCCTGAAGAAGCTGCCGTAACCAACATGTTCAGCCACGACATTTGCAACTGCCCTGTATTCGGCCTCGGCGCTGGAGCGAGAGACCGTGTGCTGCCGCTTAGCAGACCACGACACCAGGTTAGTGCCAAGAAACACGCAATAACCTGAGGTAGACCGGCGAGTGTCAGGGCAACCTGCCCAATCAGCGTCAGAATAGGCCAGCAATTTGTTGGAGCTGCGTCGAAACAAAGTGAGGCCATGGCCGATGGTGCCGCGGATATAGCAAAGCACACGCTTCACAAGGAGCAAATGATTAGCCCGAGGATCATGCATATGAAGACAAATCTGCTGCACAGCATAAGAGATGTCCGGCCGAGTGAACGTGAGGTACTGAAGACCGCCTGCAATACTACGATACTCGGTGGGATCTGCAACTGGATCACTGGACTTGGCTGAAAGTTTGGAGGTAGTATCAACGGGAGTAGAGATGGGTTTGCACTGCAACATGCCAGCTCTGTCAAGAAGATCCAATGCATACTTCTCCTGTGAGAGGAACAAACTGTCCTTGCTGCGTGTGACAGAGATGCCCAGAAAATAATGAAGATCACCCATATCTGTCATACTGAATTCGGTACGAAGAGAGGCAATCAAACTGTGCAACAATGTCGAGGAAGATGCAGTCAGGATAATGTCATCCACATAGAGCAGGAGATAGGCCATGTCAGAACCACGCCGATAGACGAACAACGAGCTGTCGGACTTGGAGCCAATAAAACCAACCGATGCAATGAATGAAGCAAACCGCTGAAACCATGCTCGAGGCGCCTGTTTCAAACCATAGAGTGATTTGTTGAGACGACAAACCTTATCAGGGAAACGAGGATCAGTGAACCCAGAAGGCTGATGAGCATAAACAGTCTCGATGAGAGTGCCATTGAGGAACGCATTCTTGACGTCAAGCTGATGAATGGACCAGTCACTAGAGAGAGCATTGTTCGAATAGTGGCTGGCTTAACGACCGGGCTAAAAGTTTCATCAAAATCGATACCTTCTCGCTGAGTAAATCCACGAAGCACCCAACGAGCTTTGTAGCGATCCAAAGAACCATCAGACTTCATCTTGTGACGGTAGATCCACTTACCAGCAACAATGTTAGCATTGCGAGGTGGATCAACGAGGTCCCAAGTGTTGTTGGAGAGAAGAGCACCATACTCCTCAACCATAGCGGAATGCCAATTTGGATCCTTGAGAGCACCACGATAAGTCTTCGGTATTGGAGATAAACCCTCAACATGAAGATCAAATATCTTTTTTGGCTGCACAATGCCCTGTTTAGCACGAGTGGCCATGGCGTGGGATGGTGGCGGTGGAGGGGCCCGCGGCCGGCGGGTCCGGGGTGGATCCACAGTAGCAGGAGCCGGCGACGGCGTTGCCGGCGGTGACGCTGCTGTAGTAGGAGAAGGACTCCCAGCAGGACCGCCATCGAGGCTCCTGGCAGGGCGCTCGACAGAAGCCCGTGCCCCAGGCGACCGGGGCGAGGTCGGTGGAGGCGACCAAGGAGGGGACCGTGGCGGCGGCGACGGTGACCGTGGCGGTGACTGTGGGGCCGCGTCCGAGGTCACCGTGCCTGGCACGGTGAACGGCATCAACGAGACCGGCTGCTCAGTACCCTGCAAAAAAGCATAAGTATGCAGGGAAGGAGTAGGAGTTGACGAAGATGGAGTGGAGGCAAAGGGAAAGGTTGACTCATCGAACACTACATGACGAGAGATGATGATCTTTTGGGTGGAGCGATCAAGGCAACGATAGCCATGATGCCGTGATGAGTACCCTAGAAACACGCATGGCACGGAGCGAGGCGCAAGTTTGTGCGGAGCAACGGCTGTGGTGTTGGGGTAACATAGACATCCGAAAACCCAAAGACCAGCATAGGCAGGATCTATGCCAAGTAAGGCACGAAAAGGAATACGATCCGAGATTGCCTTGGAAGGCAACCGATTATGCAACATAACGGCGGCATGAAGAGCTTCGACCCAAAAACGAGGTGGCATACTAGCTTGGATAAGGAGTGTACGAGTAATGTCATTAAGAGTACGAATAATGCGTTCGGCTTTGCCATTCTGTTGCGAAGTGGGACACGAAAAGCGGAGTGCAATGCCATGGTGCTGGGCAAACGAATGGAGGAGTGAATTATCGAACTCACTACCATTATCACACTGAATAGCCTGCAAGCGTGCACTAAACTGGGTGAGCGCTAAAGCATGAAGGGACGACAAGGGCTAGAAAGCTTCAGACTTAATCCGTAGAGGGTAAACCCATGCATACTGAGTAAAATCATCGAGACAAACGAAATAATACTTAAAGCCAGAAATACTCTCAACAGGAGATGTCCACAAATCACAGTGAATTATTTGAAAGGGCGTAGTTGAAAGATCGTGGATGTCGCCTAGAGGGGGGGTGAATAGGCGCTTTAAAAAAATTACGGTTGAGGCTTGAACAAATGCGGAATAAACCTAGCGGTCAATTGGTCAAGCACAAAACCTACAACAACTAGGCTCACCTATGTGCACCAACAACTTATGCTAAGCAAGAAAAACTACTTAGGTGATAGCAAGATATATGACAACAAACAATATGGCTATCACAAAGTAAAGTGCATAAGTAAAGGGCTCGGGTAAGAGATAACCGAGGCACGCGGAGACGACGATGTATCCCGAAGTTCACACCCTTGCGGATGCTAATCTCCGTTTGGAGCGGTGTGGAGGCACAATGCTCCCCAAGAAGCCACTAGGGCCACCGTAATCTCCTCACGCCCTCGCACAATGCAATATGCCGTGATTCCACTAAGGGACCCTTGAGGGCGGTCACCGAACCCGTACAAATGGCAACCCTTGGGGGCGGTCACCGAACCCGTACACTTTGGCAACCCTTGGGGCCGGTCACCGAAACCCGTCAAATTGCTCGGGGCGATCTCCACAACCTAATTGGAGACCCCGACGCTTGCCCGGAGCTTTACACCACAATGATTGAGCTCCGAACACCACCAACCGTCTAGGGCGCCCAAGCACCAAAGAGGAACAAGCTCAATGGTACCAAGCACCCAAGAGTAATAAGCTTCTCAACTTGTAACTTCCACGTATCGCCGTGGAGAACTCAAACCGATGCACCAAATGCAATGGCAAGGGCACACAGAGTGCCCAAGTCCTTCTCTCTCAAATCCCACCGAAGCAACTAATGCTAGGGAGGAAAATGAGAGGAAGAACAAGAAGGAGAACACCAAGAACTCCAAGATCTAGATCCAAGGGGTTCCCCTCACATAGAGGAGAAAGTGATTGGTGGAAATGTGGATCTAGATCTCCTCTCTCTTTTCCCTCAAAAACTAGCAAGAATCCATGGAGGGATTGAGAGTTAGCAAGCTCGAAGAAGGTCAACAATGGGGGAAGAACACGAGCTCAAACGATAAGGTTCATCGGGGAAGAAGACCCCCTTTTATAGGTGGGGGAAAATCCAACCGTTATGGTCACAGCCCGCACCGAGCGGTACTACCGCTCCAAGGAGCGGTACTACCGCTAGGGCGGTAGTAGCCCTTTGAAACACAACAGCGAGGAGGAAAAAAAGCCAGAAGAACCGTCGGAGCGGTAGTACCGCTTGACCTCAGGGTACTACTGCTAGGGGTAGCGGTACTACTGCTAAGGATAGCGGTACTACTGCTTGCGAGCGGTAATAAAAAATTACATCAGTGCCTACCACCGCTGGACTTGTGACGAGTTTTTGGTCCCGAGCGGAAGTAGCCACGGAAGTAGCCGCGGTAGTACTGCTCCAAGCGGTAGTACCGCTCCCAAGAGCGGTAGTAAAAAATTACATCCGCGCCTGTCCGCGGTAGTACCGCTGCAGCCTTTTCAGAACACCAAAACGGACACAACTTCTGCAAACGGACTCCGAATTCGACGAAACCAAGTTTGTTGGAAAGCTAGCGACAAGGGCTAACACAATCATGATAGAAATACCAATAAGAAGCAAATGAGAAAAGGCCCAAAAGAAAATGGTGAGAACCCTTCCTCGGATAAGACCGGTAAAACCTCCAACATCGAAAACATCATAGAAGACGCATGCAAACTCTGTTTTCGATGAACTCAAGCTTGTAATCAAGATGACCATAAGCTCTAAGACTCACAAAGAGAACCAAACAAGAACCAAGAAACATGATGCAAGGATGCAATGGTTTGAGCTCTCGACGAACGATACGATCAAGCTACTCACTTGAGAGCCCCCCTTGATAGTACGGCTATCGATCCTATAACCCGGTCTCCCAACTACCACCATGAGACCGGTAAAATAGAAAACCTATCAGGGCAAACCATTTCCTTGCACATGGTCCACTTGAGCTAGGTGATGACGATCTTGACTCCCTCAAGTTGGACCACCTTTCTTGATTGCATTGGCTCGATGAAGACTAGATGATTACTCCCCTATTGTCCACTATGGGCGAGCCACTCTTCGGCACATGTTCACAAGTCCATTGTCACCACAATGGACGGCAAGCTTCAAGCACTTGATCTCTTCGTGATGCTCCACTTGAACTTGCACACGGCAATCTTGATGACGATCACCACTTGATGTCATCCTCTCCATGGGTTGAGTGATATCTTCCTCTTGACGCAAGCCCTTGAACACGTACCTAACCCCACATAGAACTCTCACATAGACCATGGGTTAGTACACAAAGCACAATGGACAATGCTTACCATACCATGGGATCACTTGATCCCTCTCGGTACATCTTCTACGCTTTGTGAGTTGATCAACTTGATTCACTCTTGTCTTAGTCTTGATCAACCTAGAATCTTTCCAACTCTCTTCATTTGGATGATGTCTTGAAGGTAAACATGAATGATCACACAATCTTCTTCTTCGAGACATGCTTGCGATAAGCTCAACTCTCACATGACCAATCTTTGGATAATTCCTTAATAGCACCATGGTCAACACAAACTCTCCTTGAAACCAACACATGTACTCCAAGAAAAGCCTATGGACAAAACCTTCAAATATAACTCAAGGAAACCATTAGTCCATAGAGATTGTCGTCAATTACCAAAACCAAACATGGGGGCACCACATGTTCTTTCCATCTCCCCCATTTTGGTAATTGATGACATGCACTCAAGGCAAAAGCTTTCATGGAGCCACCAAAGAAATAACAAGAAAGACAAGGTGGACGTGAAAGAAAGGATATCATCTAGAGATGTAATTTCTCTCAAGTGTATAAGGTTCTA
This sequence comes from Aegilops tauschii subsp. strangulata, assembly GCF_002575655.3. NCBI lineage: Eukaryota > Viridiplantae > Streptophyta > Magnoliopsida > Poales > Poaceae > Aegilops > Aegilops tauschii. The sequence goes on from NC_053035.3 coordinate 434,528,695, forward strand.
GGTAGACGAGATCATGATGATATATATCTACAAAGAAGGATGTACACCCGAAATAGTTACAACATGAAGGAACAAGATATCCAAAAGGAAGTCATAGATATACCAATAAGATATTTGCTTGGAAGCATAGCACATGGCTAGATATGGTCTTATTGTACATAAATGAATTCCTACCACACAACCATCAAAGACATCACAACTAGCAACAAGAGATCATTGTTGGGATGCTTTGAGAAAGGAAACAAGTATCACAAGAGAGAATGAATAACATGCCATGATACAACCTACACAAGGTTGATGCAAGAAATGTGTGCATGAAGTATATGAAGATACTTGTTACCGAGTTAACATTGGAAGGATGTAGTAGATACCAATTGAAGGTACAAAGTAGTTCATCGATCATCCTAGCTTGACTCCAAAAAGCACATGGTGACAACACCTTCCTTGTGAGTGAGCCGAGCATCCAATGCATCTCCAATTGTTCCTAGAACAACAACACAAACAAAATGGTACCCAAACTCATTGGGACCAAAGAGTTAGAAACACCAACAATACATAGGACAAACTCCACATAAATATGTGCATATAGATATGGAAATGAAATTCATGCACATCTCATCCAATTTGAGACTTGGTGGAGTTTCCCCTATATATTGGGTCAAAGAGAGAAAGCATGCCACGGAAACTACATGAAGTTAATATGCATGCTCAAGACTTTCAAGAACCGATACCAAAATACAAGGAAATACCAAGTGAAAAGAATACACAAATGGAGAAATCATCACTTGGAAGATATCATTAAAAGATACATCAAGGAATGAGATATCCATTGGAACCCACAAAATGATATCAAACTCCCAAAAGAGAGGATGGTTCCAAACAAACCAAGCTCTCTACAAAGTTTCATGATGGCACAAGTACCAAAAAGAAACGGCTTGCCGTCCACCAACACACACTTAAAATGGATCACAAGTTTAGTGTTTTATAGAAAATAGGATAGCTCCCCCACGAGTTGTGCATTATAGAGAATTTGCATTTGAATACAAAATGCACAAGGTAGGATCACCACGTTCACTATATCAAGGAAAACACTAGACAAGATCAAGAAAACAACAAGATCCTCAAGTGGCACGGAAGGCAATGGGAGTTGACACAAACTTGGCAAGAGATAAGGCAAATAAAAAGCAAACGCCAACGTGAAGATTATCAATAATTTCTACCACACATAAGTGAGTACCAATTGTCAAAAGACAAGAAGTATTTGGAAATAATTCCCGGTGGTAGATAGCAAGGATATCCGACATCATCTTCACACCAAACACAAGCAAATTGCAACTTGTAGAGCTAACATGCCACGTAGGAACAAGATAATTTACAATATCAATTCTAGGTGACAATATCTCAAATGTACACATTTTCTAGGCTAGTAATATACAGAGCATATTACTCCCCCATAATGTGATACCAATTAAAGAAAACTTAACAAGAGGCACAAAGAGGATCCAACAAGATATAATTAATGGACTATTTAGAATTTGAATTTCTCATGAGAAGACATACCACATAGTGACTAGATAAGCTTGCAATATCAATACTAGGTGGTATTCCTCATGTAAACACATTTATGGGACCGTGAGGTGCACAAAGCACATCACTCCCCCAAAATGGGATGTTCCATTAATCTCTCACAAGAGCCAACTAACATACAAACAAGATGCGCAAAGGCTCAACGCACTACACACACGTACATGATGTGCAAACCAACACACACATACTTGATTACTCAAGATAAGCAAATTGGAGGCACAAGATATACAACCACATGCAAGGAACAAAACCAAAACATGCAAAGGGGCAAGTAACTTTCGATGTAAAAAATTTAAGTACAAGTTACCGGAAGGAGGCACATTGGATCTAGAATAGAAACTTGATAACCCAATTGACTTGGCTTGAGACAATAAGAATGATGAAGTCCCCTTAAATCTTCATAATGTAGCCAAGTCTCAAATGCCCTCCAACAACACCTATTGATCAAGTTTGAGCTAGTTGGTCCCCAACCAAGTTGGGTCCTAAGAGGTTAGTCACAATAGGCTTGGCTACCCAAATGGTTCTTTTCTTGACACCACTTTGAGCACCAACAAATTTGGCAAACACATGGCCAACATTATCCTTCCCAAGAGAATAGATATCATCAATAATAATTGGGTTGAATAAGTTACCACTAGTGCATGAAGAGGCGAGGTGACCTTTCTCACGACATAAGTAGCAACGTCTACTCTTCACTTTCTTCTCACTTGATTTCTCAACTTGAGAAGCATTAGCTTGAGGATTCTTGGGAAGAGGACTTTCTTCAACTTGTAGTTGAGCATGAGATCGAACTTGTGGCCGCTTCCCTTGTTGCTTGTCACTAATGGCCTTCTTCTTCAATGGGCAAGATCTAACATGATGCCCTTCTACTTTGCCCTTGAAGCAAACAATCTTGGCCGAATTCTTGACTTGTTCTTGGCCCTTCTTTTTGTTCATCTTGGACTTCTTCTTCTTGTTGGAGTTGAATCCAAGTCCACCTTTGTCATTGGGGGATTTTTGCACTCTCAAGATGTTGTTGAGTGTAAATTTCCCTGCATGACTCTTTTCCAAGTCTTTCTTCAAAGAAGTGACTTGGGCCTTGAGCTCTTTGATTTCCTCTACATGGTTAGTCTCAACACAAGCACTAGATGAAGTATAAGCTTCATTGTTAGAGCAACAAGGCAAGGAAAGCAATTCATCACAAGATGTACCAACGTTATGCATGGATGAATCGCGAGGACTAGCACAAGGCAATATAGCATTTTGACTAAAAGTAGTGCTAGTGTCCACATGAGGTTCACTAGATGTTACCTTAGCAATCATGGCCTAATGAGCTATCTTTAGCACATTATGGGATACTAGAAGATCATCATGAGAGCTTGAGAGCTTTTCATGGCTTTCTTCCAATTTCCCATAATTGCTAGATAGCAACTCAAGTTGAGCCCGTAGCTCAACGTTCTCCTTTAAAATGGATGCTTCACAAGAAATAGAGTTAGTAGCACAAGCATCATCATTAACAACAAGAGGAGAAGGCAACTTGGCAAGCTCTTTTAAATAAGAAGCTTCAAGTTGAGCATGAGACTCGGTGAGTTTGATGAGCTCACCCTTGATGACCCTTGAGCCATTTTCGAGGTGCTCAAAATCCTCAAGGAGTCTAGCATGAGCAACTTCAAGCTTAGCATTTTTAGTTTCAAAAACATTGGCCACCTCAAGAGCTCTATCATGAGATTCCTTCACTCTAGATAACTCTAGAGCAAAAGTCTCCTCAAGAGATTCCTTGGTGGTTTGTTCAAGTTCAAGAGCTTGAGAGAGGTCCCCAATCTCATTAGCGTAATCACGCTCATGACCTTCCATTTTATCAATGTGACCTCATGCTCCTCAAGACGAGATTCCAACTCATCAATATATTTCTTGCCCTCAATAGCAATAGACATGATTTCCATGAAGTTGGAACGAGCAATTTTATTCTTAAGAAGAGCTTTAAAAATTATTTCCCCCTTAACTTTTAAGGAGGCAACATCATCATTCTCTTCATCATAATCGACATCATCATCACTCTTGCCATCATCAATATTATCACAAGATATATTGGGATTCAAAGTGGGAGATACCTTTGAAGCCTTGGCCATAAGGCAAAAAGCAATAGATGATGATGTGGGATCCCTTGAAGCACCATTCAAGACCACAACTTGTTCCATGGAGTGTTGGGTTTCCTCTACATTGTTAGCACAACAACTCGAGGAAATACATGCATTTTTATCATGCCAACAAGACATAGCAAGCATATTATCATGAGATTTAGTCAAGCAATTTGTACATGATATGCAAGGACTATCAACACAAGCATGTGAAACATTTGGAGTGCTCGAAGTGCTAGAGTCCAAAGATGAAGCATCGCAACAAGAAAGTGATGAAGGATTATCAAAACTAAGCCCACTATCATCATTGCAATGAACACCACTACTCACCATGTCATTACCTTGTGGCAAACCACATGTAGGTGAAGTAGAAGAAGTTCATAACACAACACGACCGGAGGTGGAGGGAGAACAATCATCCCCACAAAACATGGACACGCCATATTTATCTTGAAGCTTTGTCCACAACTCATGAGCATCCCAGAAAGGCATGAGTTGAAATATAACTACATTGCTCAAAGCATCAAAAAGCATATTAGAAGCTTGACAATTGAGATACGAGTTTTTCTCATCCTCTAAAGATAATCTTTGGGGATCTTTTGGAGGAGAAAAACCCATATCTACAATTCGCTCTAAATTTGGGTCCATGACCCTAAAGAGATTAAGCATGCGAATTACCCAAACATCAAAATTTGTGCCATCGAAACTAAGTGTGTCACAGAATCCTAATCCCCTAGTCGACATCTTTACTCTCTAGGCGGTTAAGCCTAACAAAGAGAGACGAGGCTCTGATACCAATTGAAAGATCGTGGATGTCGCCTAGAGGGGGGGTGAATAGGCGCTTTAAAAAAATTCGGTCGAGGCTTGAACAAATGCGGAATAAACCTAGCGGTTAATTTGTCAAGCACAAAACCTACAACAACTAGGCTCACCTATGTGCACCAACAACTTATGCTAAGCAAGAAAAACTACTTAGGTGATAGCAAGATATATGACAAGAAACAATATGGCTATCACAAAGTAAAGTGCATAAGTAAAGGGCTCGGGTAAGAGATAACCGAGGCACGCGGAGACGACGATGTATCCCGAAGTTCACACCCCTGCGGATGCTAATCTCCGTTTGGAGCGGTGTGGAGGCACAATGCTTCCCAAGAAGCCACTAGGGCCACCGTAATCTCCTCATGCCCTCGCACAATGCAAGATGCCGTGATTCCACTAAGGGACCCTTGAGGGCGGTCACCGAACCCGTACAAATGGCAACCCTTGGGGGCGGTCACCGGAACCCGTCAAATTGCTCGGGGCGATCTCCACAACCTAATTGGAGACCCCGACGCTTGCCCGAAGCTTTACACCACAATGATTGAGCTCCGAACACCACCAACCGTCTAGGGCGCCCAAGCACCCAAGAGGAACAAGCTCAAGGGTACCAAGCACCCAAGAGTAATAAGCTTCTCAACTTGTAACTTCCACGTATCACCGTGGAGAACTCAAACCGATGCACCAAATGCAATGGCAAGGGCACACGGAGTGCCCAAGTCCTTCTCTCTCAAATCCCACCGAAGCAACTAATGCTAGGGAGGAAAATGAGAGGAAGAACAAGAAGGAGAACACCAAGAACTCCAAGATCTAGATCCAAGGGGTTCCCCTCACATAGAGGAGAAAGTGATTGGTGGAAATGTGGATCTAGATCTCCTCTCTCTTTTCCCTCAAAAACTAGCAAGATTCCATGGAGGGATTGAGAGTTAGCAAGCTCGAAGAAGGTCAACAATGGGGGAAGAACATGAGCTCAAAGGATAAGGTTCATTGGGGAAGAAGACCCCCTTTTATAGGTGGGGAAAAATCCAACCGTTATGGTCACAGCCCGCACCGAGCGGTACTACCGCTCCAAGGAGCGGTACTACCGCTAGGGCGGTAGTAGCCCTTTGAAACACAACAGCGAGGAGGCAAAAAAGCCAGAAGAACCGTCGGAGCGGTAGTACCGCTTGACCTCACGGTACTACCGCTAGGGGTAGCGGTACTACTGCTAAGGGTAGCGGTACTACTGCTTGCGAGCGGTACTAAAAAATTACATCAGTGCCTACCACCGCTGGACTTGTGACGAGTTTTTGGTCCCGAGCGGAAGTAGCCAAGGAAGTAGCCGCGGTAGTACTGCTCCAAGCGGTAGTACCGCTCCCAAGAGCGGTAGTAAAAAAATTACATCCGCTCCTGTCCACGGTAGTACCGCTGCAGCCTTTTCAGAACACCAAAACTGAGAAAACTTCTGCAAACGGACTCCGAATTCGACGAAACCAAGTTTGTTGGAAAGCTAGCGACAAGGGCTAACACAGTCTTGATAGAAATACCAATAAGAAGCAAATGAGAAAAGGCCCAAAAGAAAATGGTGAGAACCCTTCCTCGGATAAGACCGGTAAAACCTCCAACATCGAAAACATCATAGAAGACGCATGCAAACTCCGTTTTCGATGAACTCAAACTTGTCATCAAGATGACCATAAGCTCTAAGACTCACAAAGAGAACCAAACAAGAACCAAGAAACATGATGCAAGGATGCAATGGTTTGAGCTCTCGACGAACGATACGATCAAGCTACTCACTTGAGAGCCCCCCTTGATAGTACGGCTATCGATCCTATAACCCGGTCTCCCAACTACCACCATGAGACCGGTAAAATGGAAAACCTATCAAGGGCAAACCTTTGCCTTGCACATGGTCCACTTGAGCTAGATGATGACGATCTTGACTCCCTCAAGTTGGACCACCTTTCTTGATTGCGTTGGCTCGATGAAGACTAGATGATTACTCCCCCATAGTCCACTATGGGTGAGCCACTCTTAGGCACATCTTCACAAGTCCATTGTCACCACAATGGACGGCAAGCTTCAAGCACTTGATCTCTTCGTGATGCTCCACTTGAACTTGCACACGGCAATCTTGATGACGATCACCACTTGATGTCATCCTCTCCATGGGTTGAGTGATATCTTCCTCTTGACGCAAGCCCATGAACACGTACCTAACCCCACATAGAACTCTCACATAGACCATGGGTTAGTACACAAAGCACAATGGACAATGCTTACCATACCATGGGATCACTTGATCCCTCTCGGTACATCTTCTACGCTTTGTGAGTTGATCAACTTGATTCACTCTTGACTTAGTCTTGATCAACCTAGAATCTTTCCAACTCTCTTCATTTGGATGATGTCTTGAAGGTAAACATGAATGATCACACAATCTTCTTCTTCAAGACATGCTTGCAATAAGCTTAACTCTCACATGACTAATCTTTGGATAATTCCTTAATAGCACCTTGGTCAACACAAACTCTCCTTGAAACCAACACATGTACTCCAAGAAAAGCCTATGGACAAAACCTTCAGATATAACTCAAGGCAACCATTAGTCCATAGAGATTGTCGTCAATTACCAAAACCAAACATGGGGGCACCACATGTTCTTTCAGTAGTGGTTACACGATTGGTGGAAGAAAAAGGAAGACGAACATGACGACCTAACTGACAAGCATGACACAAACTACTTTTATTCTTTTCCCTAGGGATAATCGAAGAACGAGGTAATGACTCCATGACGGGCCGCCCAGGATGCCCAAGCCGACGGTGCCAGAGTGCTGCATCGACGACAAGGAAGGCGTGTGGCTGGCTGGTAGAGGAAGGGCGGATGGAGTAGAGAGCTCCGAAGCTATTGCATCTGAGAATCTCGGTCCTGGATAGAAGATCCTTCACAGAAAAACCAAGAGGGTCTAATTCGACGGAGACACGATTATCAATGGTGAACTAACGAACTGACAAAAGGTTTTTAACTATGTTAGGGACTACTAAGACATTACGAAGGTAGAGAGGACGAGAGGTGGTGGAAATAGGAAGACGTGCATGCCCGGTACCGGTGATTGGAAGAGTGGAACCGTTACCGACAACGACAGCACGACGAGAGGAGGAGGGGGGAGACACGGAGGTGAGCATACCGGGATCGGACGCGAAGTGGGAGGAGGCGCCGGTGTCCATCACCCACTCCCTAGAGGGTGCTTGCAGCCCCATGGTTTGGAACTGATGCATGAGCGCGGCCTGGTCCCATGAAGCCGAAGTTGATGCCGGTGATGATGGAGCCGTGCCGGTGAGACTGTAGGAGGGCTGTCCAGAGGCGTAGCCGTAGCCGTAGGGAGCAAGGCCGTACGGGTTCTGGGCGTAGAACGCATGCGGCGACGGGGTGTGCCGGGGCGCGTAGCTGGGAGCAGGGGCATAGCCGGGCGGCGCGCGACCGAGCAGCCCCCCTTGGCCATAGTGCCACATCTGGATGGCGCCGTTCCAGGGATGCTGCGGTGAGGGCCAGGAAGGAGTGGCAGCCTGCGGGGTCGCGGGCGCCGGGATGATCTCCTTGGTGACTCCAGCGGCGGCCTTCTTCTTCTTCTTTCCTTTTCCAGGAGCCTTGCCAGGGTTGCCGGTGTTGGTGAAGAGGGCCGTGTCCGAGTTGCGGGCGCGGCGGTTTTTGCGTTTCATGTCTTGGAGCGCAAGCAACGAGCGGCACTGCGCGAAGGTCATACCGGGCATGAGGGAGATCAGATCGGCGGCGGACTCGTACTGCTCGGAGAGGCCGTTGAGGCAGTGGACCACCATCTCGGCATCATCAACGGGGGCACCAAGATCCGCAAGCCCATCGGAGAGGGACTTGACCTTCTGAAGATAGTCGGCCATACTCATCTCTCCCATCTTGACATCGCCGAGCTCGGCCGTGCGGTGGAGTTGACGATTGATCTTGTGGTCGTTGAAGAGACTGTTGATGCTGTTCCAGAGATCGACAGCAAGGGGATCGTCGCCGGGCGTCATGACGGCGTCGAGGATACTGAGCGAAACAGACCCATAGAGCCAAGAGACGACAGTGGCGTCGAGGAGAGACCACTCCGGGTTCGGCGCATCGGGAGCATCGAAGTCGAGGTGATCCAGGAGGGCGTACTTGCGACAGGCGGCGCGGAAGAAGGTGCTCCACTGCTGGTGAACGCCGGTGTCGAGCGCGAGCTCGACGGGAACGTGGCCTTTGATGGAGTGGAGGCCGACGGCCTGGGCGTGCAGCGAGGTCAAGGAGAAAGACCCCGCGCTCGTCCCTGATCCACCAACGGCGGTCGCGAGAGGCAGCTTGGCCTTGGCGGCCTCGGCGTCCTGGCGCTCCTTGGCGGCGGCCAACGCCTGGTTCGTCGCGTCGGTGTCGGGCTGCGACATGGATGCGGCGGTGCGGGCGCGGCGGCGAGAGAGGAGGTGGTGGCTTCGGCGGCAGCGGAAGGAGGAGGAGGGCGGCACAGGCTAGGGTTAGGTTTTTAGGCTCTATACCATGTAAGATTAGGGAAACCACACGTTGTGGTGCCTTGTATTGATCAATATATATAGGTTACAAGGCAGAGTTCGTATCGTACAATATACGGACACCTATACAAGGACTACACATATACAACCGTATAACTAAAAAACAATACGGTTATATATTCTAACAGGCACAGATAAAGAGCACACAGGTGCTCGGGATCACATTACCACTTTCGAACTCTAGCCTCTTTCTCTGATGCTTGTGCCCGTTGGCTTTCCTTGGAGGAACACAAGGCTTCAGAGTTGCTTCCTCCAGGAGTCAAGCTGCTTGTCTGATTGAGTGTCTGATTGAGTGTCTGAATGAGCCAAGTTGGTTGTGGTTGAACACAAGGCTTCAGAGTATATGCTGGAGTGCCTCTGACCTCTACCTGATCACCCACAAGTAATTGCCTAATTGGCTCTCCTACTGTCAGCTGCTGCCGTGCTGCATCTTCCCCATAGGACGTACTGTATTTTTCAGAATTCAGCAATGGCAATGATCAGGGCCACGGCCGTCGTCTTCGCCGCCACACCGTCGCCGGCTCTAGGTAAGCAAGCTCTGCTCGTCATCCAGGGGAAAACAATGCCTGTCATATTAAGTTGCTAACTAAAACCCGGACGCTGCAGGGCCGAGGGGCTGAGGTGCAGCTGCAGCAACAAGTCGTCTTCGGCTCTGGCTCCGTTGGTAGCCAAAGCCAAGGGCGCGCCACTGCTTACTCCGGCGAGCGCCACGGCGGCCATCCCCCGTCTACTTTTTGCATCGTTCTGTTTTATTTTTAAGAAGTAGTCCTACGTTTGTTTCGCTTGTAAACCAGCAAGTGGGGTGGTGGCGCAGTTGGCTAGCGCGTAGGTCTCAAAGCCGAGGTCGAGAGTTCGAGCCCTCTCTCAACCCACCACCCAACAAAAAAGACCATCGTTGTGATGATACGCTCAGTGGCAACTTGGGTCGCCGCATATTCATCTGAATCATCAGACTGAGCCAGCTTTAACAGTGGCAAAGAAAAAAAACTCATCTGCAGCATGATCATCGTGCAGGCACAGCCAGATTGCAGCGGTGTGCAAGGGGAAAATCTGAACCAGATTGAGACCAAGCCTGCTGAGGTGATCGGCCACTACCTTGCCGTGTTCTCCCCATCAGCCACAAATCATTTCCTGGGCCCGTTTCTTCCAGTAGTTATGCCTGACGTCCACCCTGCAAACACAGTTGCTTCCTTCAGGGGTCTAGTTGACTGTGGCTGCACGTGTTTAACCGTAAGCAGGAAGAATCTGTGCTGTCTCCAGTCGACGGAATTCCCTAGATGATGCAAATATATGCTGGACTGCCTCTGCCTGCACTGCACTGCATGCATAAAATCAGAAACCCTTGGCACCCCTATCCTACTGTCACATACTGAATCTCCCACAAGAGAGAGAGAGAGAGAGCACATGTCTATCTGCCGTGGTCTTCGCCGGCTGCCACAGCTGAGTGGCCAGGCCCAACATGCCGAGGTGCAGCTACTCCAAGAAGGCTTCTTCGGTTCTGGCTCCGAGCGCGCCATGTCCGCCGCACCGCTCCGGCGCCGGCGGAGGTGGACGTGCGCACTGCCTGAGCAACAGCCTGATGATTCCTTGTACACCGTTTACTCCTCCATCCTCGACGACGACGACCAGTCGGGTGCCGGCGGCATCACGCTCTCAACACCAGCAACATCTTCTTCTCCTGCCTTCTTTATAGCTGTCGGTGCTGTCGCTCAAAAGATGAATGGGAATTGACAAGGTATTAACATCCCTTGAATTTACTCCATGATTTGTACGGTGCTGTCGCTAACAAGGGCATTTGTTTCGCTTCCAACGCAACAGTGGGGTGGTGGCGCGTAGGTCTCATAGCTGAGAGTGATCCTGAGGTCGAGAGTTCGAGCCCTCTCACCCCACCTACCAAGAAAGACCAGCGTATTGAGGAAACGCTCAAATGGTCACCACATGGTACATCAGATTCGTCAGGCGAAACCGAGCATGTCTGAACCTTGGTCTTCTTTTTTCATATTATTTTTTTGCTGTCGTGCCTCTCTCTCTGCCGTGGTGTTTAACCCCATCCTGCTCTCGGATGGCTCTGCTGCTGTAAGAACACCTTTGTTTTCCCGTGAGCTAGCGGTGTCGTTCTGCGATCCTATGTAACTGCAGAACTACTCTCTGCTAGAACCGGAAGAATGCTCTCACCGTGCAGTGGCGGGATTGGTTGCAGCAGGTGTGGAGGAGGCCGGCGGTGGCGGCCTTCGTCACCGGCACGTACTGTACTACCGAAACCATCGTCCTTGTCTACTGCATAACTTAACACCTCTGCCTCCTTTTCCTTGATGTATGTAATTGAAATTCAGAAGCATGAGTTTTTAAGATGGATCACCTATTCGCCTCTGTTTTTTGCTATGTATATCCCTCTCTATAGCCCTGCAAGAAAACAATTCAGGTGCGTTTCAGTACAAAGTTGAGTCATCTATTTTAGAACGGAAATCTTTTTGCCGAGGTGGTTCCTCTTGAGATCGAGTTTGAGGATTCCGAGCTGTTTGCCGAGGTGGTTTCCGATGATGCTATGGAAATGCACGAGGGGGATGATGATGCCGGTGCTCGTGGGAACCCGCATGATGAGGCGGGTCGTGACAAGACCAAGGGGTCGAGTCAGGATGCTCAGTTGCCAGGTGATGGTCCTGGAGCGGAGTCTCCCTCGGATCCGGCGGTACCCATGACTACGCTGCGGTTTGGATCCTTCGAGCCAGCATCTGCTCCTCCCAGGCTCTGGAGCGACAGGGTGGAGTCTGATGATAGTTTTGAGTGTATGCTTCCGTCGTTGGAGCTTGATGTTGTGGCTAGTCCTATGGAGGATGGGTTGTTGGGGACGCCCGTGGGAGGGGTTCGGGAGGTGGAGCCTCAGGTGGTCTCGGGCCGGCAGGCGTCGACTGACTTGGTGGTTCGATTTGGGGAGGGGAGTCGGGGGCAGGTGGCTCCGGTCTCTCCTTCTCTTAGTCTGGCGCCGGTGACACCGGCGACGCCGGTGATGGTCGGTTTTGGGGAGGGTTGCATGGGTCAGGCGGACCCAGCCTTCCCCACTGTGGGGATGCCGATTCAGGTGGGGTCGGCCAGCGCCGGGGGAGGGAGCCCGAGGCAGGCGGCCTCGGCTCTTGCCTCCCCAGTTGGGGCGGTGCCACCCGAGCCTGCTGCTGCGCTGGGGGGGCGAGGCTGGCGGCCCTGGCTCTCCCTTCTTCCCCGGCGGTCAGGAGGACCGCCACTCCTTCACCGACGGTTCTTCCCTCTGCGTCGGCAGGGGGGTGGGAGGAGGGCATGGGCAGGCGGCCCTTGCCTTCTCCTATTCGTCCATCCCCGTGGACGTGGATCCCCCAGCGGGGTTTGGGAGCCCGCAGCCACCTCCTCCGGTATCCTCGGTTGATCCTCTGAGGGACTCAGCGCGAGGCTTTACCAGGGAGGAGGTCGTTGCTTTTGGCGGGATCCCAGACCCTGTCTCGACGGGGAGACGGTTCAGTGAGCGAGTACACGAGCTTCCGGAGGTGGATGATATGCAGCAGCGGTGCGCTATGAGGGCCGCCAAGCTTCAGGACGCTGCTATCTCTGCTGGTATGTCCGTTAACATATCTAACTCGTTATTGCATTTTTCTAATGAGGAGATTATAAATAATGCAAACCAATTGGGAGTTTCACTCGGGGATTCGTATAGTGAGGTTTCCAAGTCGGTGAATGATTTGTTAGATTTGGAGGCGGAGTGTGCCTTAGAAACTATTCGTAATATTGCCGCGGTTAAACCAATGAATGACAATGAGATTGATGCATTAGGGGTTAGAGTGCTCGATAATATGTGTGTGGATCTAGCAGCATCCAATCATGAATCTGAGGACGATGACATGCCCATAGAGAATGCAGTTTTTTGTTCCAATGAGCCCGGTTATGAGGATCGGGAGTCAGGACCTAGTAAACCCAAGCGTAAGTGGCAACGGAAAATTTATCCCGCTTCTGCAGTTCGTCGGAGTGCTAGGATTCAGACTACTAAAAAATTTCATGATGAGTGATGAAAGGAATCTTTTGGAATAGCAGAGGTCTGAAAGACTTGGCTAAAAGAAGGTTTCTTGCTGAGGCATCACTGGAGCATCGTTTAGATTTTATTGCTCTATCGGAAACTGGTAGAGACAACTTTGCGCCCCAGTTCCTTTCCTCTCTTGCGGGTGGTGTTGATTTTGATTGGCATTGCCTCCCTCCGCGAGGAAGATCGGGTGGTATCTTGCTGGGTGTGAGATGCGATTCGCTTGAAGTTCGGAGTGTAGTGATGGGTGACTTCGCCGTTAAGTTTCGAGTCAGGTCTAAGGTTGATGGTTTCAACTGGGCGTTGGTGGCGGTTTATGGTGCCGCACAACCCGAGCTTAAACCGGAATTTTTGGCGGATCTTGTTCGGATTTGTGGGTCCGAGCAGCTTCCAATCTTAGTTGGGGGTGACTTCAATATCATTAGGAGGAGAGAGGAGAAGAATAATGATAATTTTGACGGCAGATGGTCGTTCATGTTCAATACTATTATTGAAAGCCTGGATCTGAGAGAGATAGAACTTTCTGGTAGAAAGTTTACCTGGGCTAACTCTCTACCCAACCCGACTTACGAAAAGCTTGATCGCGTTCTTGCGAGTGTGGAGTGGGAACAGAAGTTCCCGCTTGTGACGGTTCAAGCTCTTTCACGGGGTTTTTCCGACCACACACCCCTGTTCGTTGACTCAGGGGAGCCGAACCACGTGGGAAACAAAAACACCTTTTCTTTTGAGATGGCCTAGTTCGAACGCGAAGGATTCCTAGACCTGATTGCTAGGGAATGGGCGAAGGGTGTAGGCGGTAGGACTGCGGTCGAGCGTTGGCAAAATAAGATTAGGAGTTTGAGAAGCTTCTTGCGGGGCTGGGCTAAGCACCTTAGTGGGGGTATATAAGGTTGAGAAGGACAGGCTTCTCTCTCTTATACAGAATCTGGATGTTAAGGCTGAATCCACGATTTTGATGCCTGCTGAGCTCCAGGTTAAAACTGATGCAGAGAAGAGGTTGAAAGAACTTCTCCGTGAAGAAGAATTGAAGTGGGCTTTGCGGGCTAAGGTTCGCAAAGTGGTCCAAGGGGACGCGAATACTCAATTCTTTCATCTGATTGCTAATGGTAAGCACAGAAAGAAGAGAATATTCCAACTTGAGCAAGATGAGGGCACTATTTTAGGACAGGATAACCTAAAAACATATATAACCGAGTATTATAGGCAGTTGTTTGGCCCTCCGGAGGATAATTGTGTATCTCTCGATGAGTCCAGAACTGAGGATGTGCCTCAACTCTCGGCAGCTGAAAATGATATTCTGGTTGCCCCATTTTCGGAGAAGGAGGTGTTTGATGCTATAGCACAGTTGAAAAATAATAAGGCTCCCGGACCGGATGGATTTCCGGTGGAGTTCTACAAAAAGTGCTGGCATATTATTAAGGGGGGTTTGCTACCTATGTTTCATGATCTGTTCTCTGGACAGCTTCAATTATTTCACTTGAACTTTGGAACTATCACACTGCTTCCGAAGAAGACGGATGCTGTGAGAATTGAGCAGTTCAGGCCGATCTGCCTTCTCAATGTTAGTTTTAAAATCTTCACCAAGGTCGGGACTAATAGGCTCACACAGATTGCGCATTCTGTGGTGCAGCACTCCCAAACCGCTTTCATGCCGGACCGCAACATCCTTGAAGGGGTGGTCGTCCTTCATGAAACACTCCATGAAATCCATTCCAAGAAGTTAGATGGTATCATTTTTAAGGTGGATTTCGAGAAAGCGTACGATAAGGTTAAATGGCCCTTTCTCCAACAGGCATTGCGTATGAAAGGTTTTGATGAAGCCTGGCGACGCCAGGTTGAATCATTTACGCAAAAAGGGAGTGTGGGAATTAAAGTGAATGACGATATTGGTCATTACTTCCAGACACATAAAGGCCTAAGACAAGGAGATCCGATGTCCCCTATCTTGTTTAACATTGTGGTTGAGATGTTAGCCATCTTGATAGGAAGGGCTAAGGAGAATGGTCAATTGGGTGCCTTGGTACCTCATCTGGTTGATGGAGGTGTATCCATCCTTCAGTACGCTGATGATACAATCATCTTTATGGAACATGACCTGGCCAAGGCGAGAAATATGAAGCTGGTGTTATGCCTTTTCGAACAATTGACTGGGTTAAAGATTAACTTTCATAAGAGCGAGCTGTTCTGCTTTGGTAGAGCCAAAGACGAACAGGAAGCTTACCGGCAATTGTTTGGGTGCGATTTGGGGGATTTACCTTTCTCTTACCTAGGTATTCCAATCCACCATAGAAAGCTGACCAATAGAGAATGGAAGTGCATCGAAGACCGGTTCGAGAAGAAACTGAGTTGCTGGAAGGGCAAGCTCATGTCATATGGAGGCCGATTAATTTTGATTAATTCGGTGCTCACGAGTATGCCTATGTTTCTTTTATCGTTCTTTCAAGTCCTAGTTGGTGTTAGGAAAAGACTGGACTTTTATCGATCGCGTTTCTTTTGGCAAGGTGATGATCTAAAAAGAAAATACAGACTTGCAAAATGGGATATCATCTGTAGACCGAAAGACCAAGGGGGTCTTGGTATTGAGAATCTTGAAGTCAAGAACAGATGCCTTCTTAGCAAGTGGTTGTGGAAGCTTTCTTTTGAGACTGATGCCATGTGGGCCCAAATCCTTCGCAGCAAGTACCTACAGACAAAGTCCTTGTCTCAGGTCACAGTCAGGCCAAATGATTCGCCATTCTGGAAAGGCCTGATGAAAGTCAAACAATCTCTGTTTAATAGGACAAAGGTTGTTATTGGCAACGGCGCTAGTACACGATTCTGGGAGGATACTTGGCTCGGTGAGACACCCTTGGCCATTCAATATCCGTCTTTATATCGTATTGTTCAACGACGTGAGATGTTCGTTGCTACGGTGTTTCAATCCAACCCCCTTAATATTCAGTTCAGACGGTCGTTAGTGGGCAATCGTTGGGAAGACTGGCTCCGTCTAGTTCGGAGACTAATGGATGTCCATCTTTCTCAACAACCCGATGAATTGCGCTGGAAACTGACTAGGACTGGAGTTTTCACGGTTAAATCAATGTATATTGATGTGATTAATTCGAGCTCCATTCCTACATCCAAGCATGTTTGGGCTGTCAAAGTTCCTTTGAAAATAAAAGTGTTTATGTGGTTTGTCCATAAACAGGTTATTTTAACCAAGGATAACTTGCTTAAGCGTAATTGGACAGGACCTACGAGGTGTAGCTTCTGTGATCGGGACGAGACGATCAAGCATCTCTTTTTTGATTGCCCGCTTGCTAGAGTACTCTGGCGGACGGTTCACATTGCTTTTAATATTACTCCACCGAATTCTGTCACTACGTTATTTGGGACATGGCTCACTGGGGTTGAGCCTGAATTAGCGAGACATATTCAGGTTGGAGTTTGCGCTTTGTTGTGGACTATCTGGACTTGCAGAAATGATTTGGTTTTTAACAGAACATCACGTATTCATTTTTTGCAGGTTATTTTCCGAGCCACGGCCATGATCCGTTCATGGTCGCTACTCACTCCGATGGTGGCCAGGGAGCATTTGGTTACTGGATCTATCCGCTGGGAGATGGTAGCTCGGGATATCTTCAACCGGTTTGGATGGCGGTCATGTAATAGGATAGGCAATTAGTTTACCTATCTATGTTTAGCCAGCCGGTTGTGGCGTCTTATCTTGGCTAGTCTGTGTGTTCAGCCTCTTTTGCTCTGTGTGAGCTGTTTTTTTATTACTTTTCAGTCGGAGACTTTGAAACCTTGTTGGAACCTTTTCTTTCGTTAATAAGATGGCCGTATGCATCACTCTGATGCAGAGGCCGGGGAGACCCCCCTTTCGAAAAAAAAATCTATTTTAGAACGGAGGGAGTAGAAGCTAGAAGCTCGCTTTGCTTAACATGGTGGCCGACGAAAGTGGGCAAGGTTGTGTCGGTGGGGGTGGATGTCCAAGATTCCGTGATAGATAGCGTGCTTGCGCTTCGCTGAAAATTGCAGTCGACAGCCACGAGATATATATGCATTTGAAGGAACTGCATGTCAGGTTGTACAAAATATAGTTGCTGGTTTGAGTGGGGGCTGTCATATGTGGTTTCTCTCTCTTTTATCAGTTTCCTTTGAAAGAGAAGAGAGAGAACAGACGGCAAAGCAAAAATGGTGTACTTGATTCTTATGTTGTAGCAACCTCGCCGATATTATTGGTATGAATGTTTTCATCCTGATATTTCAACATGACCTTTGCCGTTTGGGAGTGGAAGAAAAAAGACTCACTGCTACATTTTCAGGATATTTCAAAATAGTTGTTTTTTGATACGTCACACTAGAATGGATGATATTGTTCCAAAAGATTCTCATGTCAGGTGACCGAGTTATTTTACTTCATTGGAATTTTGATACTACATTCACTAAAGCGGCATCCTGAAATTGGCAGTTCAAGTAACTATGAGCGTGAACACATATATGTATTTTTAGGGTCGTAGCATCCACCCTTGGCTACCTTCCAGGAGGAGATAAAAATCACAGAACCTCAGGCAACTGAGCTGCCAGCAGAATTGTTAGCTCAGGGTCAGGGGGGGACTCATAAGTGCCCATGCCTACATTAGGCATCTGGGTGCAAGGTAAATATCAGTTGGCAACTGCTAATATTGTATCAAAGTGATTGCTAGTTGATATCCTTTTCAGTGATTGGATAATAGCCGAAGTGTCTAATCTATTATAGACTTGTTTATAACATGTCATAGAATCTTGTTGTTTAACATCGAAGGCTGGATCCATTTATCTTCTTTGCTTTCTTATTTGTAGGGATGAGCTCAATATTGTTGGATCGTGTGCGTCAAGCTTGGCTGTTGATAGAACATAGAACACAGCTCCGGAGAGCAAGGCCTCTGGGTCCATTCAAAGATTTCACTAGCAAAGACTTCTCGAACCACAGCTTTGCACTGCAACTCAAATAGCTAACAGTAAGCACAATTTCTGCAACGCTAGTAAGCACAGAATTTTGAACACGAAAAAAAAACCCATAAATGTTCAGAAAACATAAAAACAAATGACATTTGTCAAATGTGGTGGAAATGGGAGTTTTATTAATTAAGTAACAGGATTAACATCGATAGCCAACAAGCTAATCGGAGCATTTGGGGCATCCTGCAGGTGCTCCGCTCTCGACAAATAGGCTAATCAATCCGCAGCCCTCTTCTGCATGCTACCAATCTTGCTCAAAACAATCTCCCTCTCTCCTAAAATCTCCCTGATCTCACTAATTAGATGGCCTAGATATGACTTAACAAGGGTGTGGCCAGTGCTGCTGGTTCACTTAACGTTTCAGCAGTGCCACCTTCTTCATGCTCTCCCTCCCTTCACCAAAAAAAAAAGGTTACAATGAAATAACTATCAGTTTATCAGAAGCCAAAGCTTTATCTTTGCCTTCTTGAGAATCACCGTTCAAATTATTCTTTTGTTTCTTCAGGCTTCATAATCTTCCGAGGCCTCATTGGCACCGGCGGAGCTTTGTGCATTGCTGCAGGGGCCATGCCCCCCCCCCCCCCAGCCCATGACTTCTTTTGTGAAGAAACTCTAATTTGGGTGGCACAAAATCAGTGAAATGGAGTTCTTGGCCCCTCCAGAAAATTATATTTCGTCATTTGCCCCCTCAGCTATCCCTCGCTAGCTC
The DNA here is from genome assembly GCF_002575655.3 of Aegilops tauschii subsp. strangulata. Lineage (NCBI taxonomy): Eukaryota > Viridiplantae > Streptophyta > Magnoliopsida > Poales > Poaceae > Aegilops > Aegilops tauschii. The sequence goes on from NC_053035.3 coordinate 434,547,509, forward strand.
CACCACTGTCATTGGTGCCTCAGATTCAGGGAATGATGTTGCATGTATTCTCTTGTTCGTGGAGAAAGAAGCCAGAGTTTTAGTAGGACATGATGCAGAAGCCACGGTAGGTTTCGTTGTCTTCGCTTTCTTCTTGGATGGCATCTTCTTCTTTCGCACTGTTGATTTTTGCGACATTTCAGGCTTTTGTCCCGCTGTTCGCGCGTTTTGATCCATCTTCAAGAACAAGTTGATGGATTATGGATGGGCTTAGGCCTATATAAGATAATAATCCCTAGTTAATCTCTAAGGCCCATGCATGTGTACGGCAAATGGTGGAAAGTGTGTGAAGTTTAGTCCCATACTTCTACAGTAAGAAGAGTGAGACCTCTTTATAAGGGTTGCTCTACCACTTGCTATTGGGAGCTTGGGAATAGGAGCTGTACACGCGCGCTCCTCCTCCTCCGCCGCCCGCCTCGCCTCGCCTCGTCACGACGCGCGCGCGCGCCGCGGGTTGCGGGAATGAGCCAACCCGAAGCTTATTTTTGCCGCTCAGGAATGGTTAATTAATTAACGAGTCGCTTACGGAAGCGCCACTGTCCGAGACGTTGGACCGTGGGCTGTTCGCGGACTCGGTCATGGGCCTGGAATAGGCCCATCTACCTGACGGCCTATATAAGAAGGCGCTGGCTAGTGGAGTGAACCCTAACTCAGTTCACTCACTCCCTCTCATACAACCCTAGCCGTCATCTACTGTTCCTCTCTCTGTGCTGCTTCCGGCGATCCCATCCCGACGACCGCATGCATGGTTGGTCGGGAGAGTAGGTGCCTCCGGAACCCTGTCGTTCGAGATCCTGCCCGGGAGAACGGCAATAAGGTTTTTGGGGAGCGTCTCGACGCGACTGCTCCCGATCCGTCCCCGTCTCCGTCCGCCTCTGCTTCCACTACTTCCCCTTCATCGACCCCATGGCTGACGACGCCGCTGCCAAGAAGAAGGCCTTGGCTGATGCCGAGGCTGCTGCCTCCGCCGCCGCGTTGGCCTGGCCAACCGGAGGGTATGACTCGTTCATCCCCTATTTGCTCGTTCATGTGCTAGCCGTATATATGCTGTTCATAGATGGTTCGGTTCTATGTGTTGTACGTGCTCACATGCTTAGGTATCGGTATGAGATGCATACCGTTTTTGCCATGTTTACTGTCTACTCGTGGATTAGATTATTCGAGAAAGTGCTAATATTTCCAACAATCCAAAAACCTTATTTTAGGCACTTTTCGACTCATGGCTTCGCCGCTACTCTGAAACCGGAAAAGTTTACTGGAACGCATTTTAAGCGTTGGCAGACGAGGACCACCTTGTGGCTCACAGCAATGAACGTGTTCTGGGTTAGTGGTGTGTCTCCCACGGTAGAGATTGCTCCTGAACAGGAGAATGCGTTTAGGGAGGCAACCACCATCTTTCTGGGAGCCGTTCTTACTGTGATCGGAGACAAGCTTGTGGACGCATATCTCCATATGCGCGTTGCCAAGAATTTGTGGGATGCGCTCGAAGCTAAATTCGGCGCAACCGATGCTGGAAGTGAGTTGTATGCTATGGAGCAGTTTCATGATTACAAAATGGTTGATAACTGTTCTGTATTGGACCAGGCCCATGAGATACAATGCGTCGCTAAGGAGCTGGAGCTCCTGAAGTGTGAGTTACCGGACAAATTTGTTGCGGGTTGCATTATTGCAAAACTCCCTCCTGGATGGAGGAACTTTGCTACTTCTCTCAAGCACTTAAGACGTGAATTCTCTGTTGAGGATGTCATCGATCATCTAAGTGTTGAGCAGAACTCGAGAGAAAAGGACTCACACGTGAAAGGGGCAGAGGGTTCTTCTAGTGCCAATGTGGTGCAGAAGAACTTCCACAAGTTCAAGGGAAAGAACTCTGTCCAGCAGAATACTACCTTCAAGAAGAAGGGTAAGAAGAAAGATAAGAAGAGAGATGGCTGCTTCACTTGTGGTTCAGAGGAACATTGGGCAAACAAGTGCCCAAACAAGTATAAGAAGTCAGGACAGGACGCAAAGTCTGTCAATGTGACTCTGAGCAACAATGATGCGGCATCAGGGTATGGTAATCTGTTCACCGTACTTTCAGTTTGCCAGTCCACCGATTGGTGGGTTGACACTAGGGCCAATATTCATGTGTGTGCTGATGTGTCTTTGTTTTCTTCTTACCAGGTCACACGAGATTGTTCCGTCCTGATGGGGAACAACTCGCATGCTTCTGTTCATGGTGTTGGTACGGTAGATCTGAAGTTTACTTCGGGAAAGATCGTGCAACTGAAGAACGTGCAGCATGTCCCCGCCATCAAGAAGAATCTCGTTAGTGGCTCCCTTCTAGGTAAAGAAGGGTTTAAGTTAGTATTTGAGTCTAACAAAGTAGTCGTATCTCGGTATGGACTATTTGTTCGAAAAGGATATGATTGTGGTGGTTTGTTCCGCCTTTCCCTCGAGGATTTTTGTAATAAAGTTGTGAACGAATGTGAGGTTTGGCATTCACGTCTTTGTCACATAAATTTCTGTTGTATGACGCGGCTGGCTAAGATGAATCTAATCGCGAGTTTCACTTTAGCCAAAGGCTCTAAGTGCCATGCGTGTGTGCAAGCAAAGCAACCTCGTAAGCCTCACAAGCCTGCGAAGGAGAGACACCTGGCACCACTAGAGCTCATACATTCAGATCTCTGTGAGATGAATGGTGTGTTGACTAAAGGTGGAAAGAAATACTTCATGACTTTGATTGATGATTCCACTAGATTTTGTTATGTGTATTTGTTAAACACAAAGGATGAGGCTCTACACTACTTTAAAATCTATAAGGCTGAAGTTGAGAACCACCTTGAGAAGAAAATTAAACGAGTCCGGTCTGATCGTGGTGGAGAGTACTTTTCTAGTGAGTTCGATTTATTCTGCGCGGAACATGGTATTATTCATGAGAGGACGCCTCCCTATTCACCCCAGTCGAATGGGGTTGCCGAACGGAAAAACCATACTCTAACAGATTTGGCTAACGCCATGTCAGATACATCGGGTTTATCCAAGGCATGTTGGGGGGAGGCTGTATTGACATCATGTCATGTCTTGAATAAAGTTCCCGCGAAGGATAATGAGACTACTCCCTATGAGCAATGGGAGAAGAAAAGAACTACACTCTCTTACTTGCGCAGTTGGGGCTGTTTGGCGAAAGTCAATGTGCCGATCCCCAAAAAGCGTAAGCTTGGACCAAAGACCGTGGACTGCGTTAATTTGGGTTACGCTAAGAATAGCGTTGGCTATAGATTTCTAGTGGTGAAATCTGAGGTACCTGACCAGAAGGTCGGCACAATTATAGAGTCTAAGGATGCTACATTCTTTGAGGATATATTCCCCATGAGAGATATGCAAAGCACTTCTAGACTGGAATCTGATGAGACTCCTGAACCTTCCATTCCGATGGAATATTATTTACACAAAAGTGATGAAAGTTCATCAGAGGATGAGGAGGAAGCTCCTGTTGGGAGCAAGAGACAAAGGACTGCAAAGTCTTTTGGTGATGATTTCCTCGTGTACCTCGTGGATGATGACACTCCCAGTTCCATTTCAGAAGCTTATGCATCTCCGGATGCTGACTACTGGAAGGATGCGGTCCATAGGGAGATGGATTCCATCATGGCTAACGGGACATGGGAGATCACTGATCGTCCTTATGGTTGCCAACCGTTGGGATGTAAGTGGGTGTTCAAGAGGAAGCTTAGGCCCGATGGTACTCTTGAGAAGTACAAGGTTAGGCTTGTGGCCAAGGGTTATACCCAAAAGGAAGAAGAGGATTTCTTCGACACTTACTCACCTGTGGCTAGGCTGACCACCATTCGAGTGCTACTCGCTTTGGCTGCCTCACATGGTCTTCTCGTTCATCAGATGGACGTTAAGACGGCTTTCCTTAACGGAGAGCTAGACGAGGAAATTTACATGCAACAGCCGGATGGCTTTGTAGTAAATGGTCAGGAAAGAAAGGTGTGTAAGCTAGTGAAATCTTTGTATGGCCTGAAACAAGCACCTAAGCAATGGCATGAGAAGTTTAATACAACTTTGACATCTGCTGGCTTTGCTGTTAACGAAGCTGACAAATGTGTATACTATCGCTATGGTGGGGGCGAAGGAGTTATACTGTGTCTGTATGTCGATGACATACTGATATTTGGGACCCACCTCAAGGTCATTGAGGAGGTCAAGGCTTTTCTATCTCATAACTTTGAGATGAAAGACCTGGGCGTGGCTGATGTTATCTTGAACATCAAGCTACTGAGAAATACTGAGGGTGGAATTACACTTTTGCAATCCCACTATGTTGAGAAGATTTTGAGCCGTTTTGGATATTCGGACTGCAAACCTTCTGCAACACCATATGATCCTAGCGTGCGGATTCAAAAGTTCGAAGGCACGGCTGTAGATCAATTGAGATATTCTCAAGTGGTTGGTTCACTCATGTACCTAGCTTGTGCTACTTGCCCTGACATCTCATTTGCTGTGTGCAAACTGAGCCGGTTTGTTTCCAATCCGGGAGATGTGCATTGGCATGCTGTTGAGCGAGTGATGCGCTATTTGCAAGGTACTGTGAACTACGGGATTCACTATTCTGGGTACCCGACGGTACTTGAGGGGTATAGTGATTCTAACTGGATATTTGATGCTGATGAGATGAAAGCCACAAGTAGATATGTCTTCACACTTGGTGGTGGTGCTATTTCCTGGAAGTCTTGCAAGCAGACGATCTTAACCAGATCGACTATATGGAAGCAGAACTCACAGCATTAGACACATCATGCGTTGAAGCAGAATGGCTTCGAGAGCTTTTGATGGATTTGCCGGTGGTTGATAAACCAGTCCCGGCTGTCCTTATGAACTGTGACAATCAAACAGTGATTGCCAAGGCTAAGAGTTCAAAGGACAACTTGAAATCCACAAAGCACATAAGAAGAAGATTAAAATCTGTCAGAAAATCAAGAAACTCCGGAGTAATAGCGTTGGATTATATCCAGACGGCTAAGAATCTGGCAGACCCTTTTACGAAAGGGCTATCACGGATTGTGATAGAAAATGCATCGAGGGAGATGGGTATGAGACCCACGTAAGTTGCCATGGGGGTAACCCAACCTATGTGATCGGAGATCCCGTGAATTAGGACCTGGGAAAACAATCCAGCGGTCAACTGAGGAGAGTATCCTTAATTAACCCACTCCGTTGGAGATGCAATAATACTCTCAATTCTGTAAGGCAGGCTAACTTTTGTCTTAATGTGTTCCAAAGCTTATGTAAGCAAGATGCTAACCTACAGAGCATTCTTTGGAGGAACACACCTATGTGAGCCCGACTGCTGGTCACAGTCTATGAGATTGGGTGATCTCTAGGAAGCTCATGAGAAGGTACGGAGTATGACTAATAAGCTCCACCCCTGGGGTTTAGCCTTCGGCAGCCACGTATCAGCTGACAATAGGCGAAACTTCTACACGCCAAACTGACAATTCAAGGTATAGTCCATTGCTTAGTTGTGAAGAAGTCTAATCCTATTGCTCTAGGTGAAAGTTCAACTTAACAGTCTCCACTGAAAATTCTGGTATATCAAACATTGTTTGAAACAGTTGACAAACTTATGTGCCTCGAGATCTGGTGGGGGATTGATGGATTATGGATGGGCTTAGGCCCATATAAGACAATAATCCCTAGTTAATCTCTAAGGCCCATGCATGTGTACGGCAAGTGGTGAGAAGTGTGGGAAGTTTAGTCCCATACTCCTACAGTAAGAAGAGTGAGACCTCTTTATAAGGGCTGCTCTACCACTTGCTATTGGGAGCTTGGGAATAGGAGCTGTACACGCGCGCTCCTCCTCCTCCGCCGCCCGCCTCGCCTCGCCATGCCATGCCACGCCTCATCACGACGCGCGCGCGCCGCGGGTTGTGGGAATGAGCCGAGCCGAAGCTTATTTTTGCCGCTCAGGAATGGTTAATTAATTAACGAGTCGCTTACGGAAGCGCCACTGTCCGAGACGTTGGACCGTGGGCTGTTTGCGGACTCGGTCATGGGCGTGGCCTAGGCCCATCTACCTGACGGCCTATATAAGAAGGTGCTGGCTAGTGGAGTGAACCCTGACTCAGTTCACTCACTCCCTCTCGTACAACCCTAGCCGTCATCTACTGTTCCTCTCTCTGTGCTGCTTCCGGCGATCCCATCCCGACGACCGCATGCACGGTTGGTCGGGAGAGTAGGTGCCTCCGAAACCCTGTCGTTCGAGATCCTGCCCGGGAGAACGGCAATAAGGTTTTTGGGGAGCGTCTCGACGCGACTGCTCCCGATCCGTCCCCGTCTCCGTCTCCGTCCGCCTCTGCTTCCACTACTTCCCCTTCATCGACCCCATGGCTGACGACGCCGCCGCCAAGAAGAAGACCTTGGTTGATGCCGAGGCTGCTGCTGCCGCCGCCGCGTTGGCCTGGCCAACCAGAGGGTATGACTCGTTCATCCCCTATTTGCTCGTTCATGTGCTAGCCGTATATATGATGTTCATAGATGGTTCGGTTCTATGTACTGTACGTGCTCACATGCTTAGGTATCGGTATGAGATGCATACCGTTTTTGCCATGTTTACTCTCTACTCGTGGATTAGATTATTCGAGAAAGTGCTAATATTTCCAACACAAGTAAGAACAAGACTCCAAGCACAAGTTTATTCCAGTTTTGTAGAAGCGGAAGATCCAAGAATGATTGTTCTTGTTTTTCTTTCTGTAAGTTCATTCAAGCTTCATAGAGCCAAACATCCAATCATCATGTGGAGTTGGGCGACGCGCGGATGAAAATCTTGCACGGCTATCGCAGGGCCGGCGGCGGTGCCATCTGTCGTTGTCATTCCCCTCCTTGGAGGCGTCATGGAGGTGTGTTCGCCCTTTCCCTCGCTCTCTTGGAGTTGGTGGTTGTCTTCGGGCGAAAAGCCTCGATTCAGTGTTGGATCGGTACGATGGCGGTGTCCTTAACGTCGTTCCTCCGTTGGGAGCATTGTGTTTGAAGACACGGCTGCTTCCTTGTTGTTTTATTTCCTCTATTGCTCGCCGCTGTTCTTTATTGGTCCTCGGCAGCGCTATGTACGCCCGTCGCACGTGTGTCCAAGACGGCGTTTTCTTTGGAGCGGATCGAGTCCTGTCATCCACTTGCCACTTTCTTTTAGACGCTCAGAGTGGATGATGCATCGACAAGAGAGTCCTACGGAAGATGGTGGTCTTCGGAGGTGACCGGCGTCGGTCAGGACGTGGTGTTGTGTATCTGTTTAGGATAGGCACTCGTGTTGTAGTTGGCTTTTTGTGGTGGTGTCTGTCTCTGGACTTGCCAGGGTGTGGTGTGTGCTATAATCGTTGTTCACAGTGAGTGCTAGTTTTTTATAATTGACATTCTGCCTTCTATAAAGCTATGGTACGTCTAGGCGTACTCTCGAGAAAAAAACAGCCAGAGAGCATGCTAAAATGATTACAACGAGTGTGGTACAGATCCGACGGATGCAAAAACAGCTTTGCACAAATCCTAGTAGAAAAAGAAGAGCTGATGCTATGCCGCCAAATTACCAGCAACTTCTACCGCATGAGTTCAGAAAAAATTACTTCCTGATGCAGCCTCCATCCTTTTCAGAAACGCTGACCAAATTATCCATGTGTGGTGCTGGCCGTATTTGTACAAGCAAAACCAAGCTTTGTAATGCGAGTTTTGTACCGGATCAAGATCAAATCCTTGGAGGGAAAACAGCACTTTGGTTCCAATTTTATAGCATAGTTAAATAGATGTTTAATTGTTTGGTAAAGTAGAAGTACCATCCATGTTAACATTATGCAATTCTGAGAAGGTGAAGCATATCATATGAAAACGCAGGTAAAGATAGACTCATGCCAGCATAATCCTGGACACAACACGGATAGACAACCTATCTCCTGAAACCTAACTGTTCTACTTCATTAACATGAGTCTCAATGACAACGATTTAACTGACTCTCCTAACTAAGATTCGTCCTGGTTGCTGATGTCCATCAACAGTTGACAACAGGCTCTTGTTGATTCAGGCAATAGCAACTTCGCGGGAGCGCCAGTGCCCAGCCGCTGCTGCTGCCAAAGCCACCGTTCTCAGAGCCCGCATACACGACAAGCACAGTCTAACTGTCATGAGTTTCAGGTGTTTTTGATGCCGCCTTTTCCAGTTTTCCCCTGAATTGTGTCCAGTTCCAGCCTGAATTTATCGCATTTCGAGCCATCGCCGCATATTTCTTTGCCAATGTCAGCCACTTTACTCAGCAGCATTGCATATCTCATACTATTTTCTGATTGGTCCATGCCACGGCTGTCCAAGCATTTCTCCCTGTACTGTTTCATCTGCTCTTCTTTAAATTTAGCAGTCCACCTGGGCGCTATGTATTGCCCTGGTATTTCATTGACCCCAAACTGTGTGAAAAGTCTGAATATGTGGCAGCATGGTATACCATCCCTAGTGAACTTTGCGCATTCGCATTTGATTGCATTGGTGCTGGGTTCGACTAACAGCTCGAAGGAATTTCTGTCAAACTCTGGGTTCTCGTAGGCGGACACCTTTTCCAGTCTGTACACTGTCCCCGTCTGTATCTCCTGCACGTTGAATGCTGTAGAATGGAGTAGCTCCCTCTGCACTTTCAGAAATATCTGCCTGGTGTAAATGCGTGCCGCATGCTTTTCTATTGGCTGCATTGAGAAACATGAAGGTTCAGTTCTTGATTGCAGCCTATCTTCATCATCCGTTTCCATTATCCTCTCTTGTACGTCTTCATATCTTTCAAGGAACTTCTCTATTCTGTCCTTAGGAAGCACATAGTCCTTGAATAATGAGTTTGCCCCCTCGCAACATCCAGTCGTTTCCACAAATGGATAGAAATCTTCTCTGAAATAAACAGGCACCCACTCTTTCCTTGTTTCCCATAGGAGTTGCAGGTACTCATTTTCACTTGCACTGTACATCTCAATCAGCGCAGCCCATCCTTCCTCAAATTCTGCTTCTGTCAGAGAGTTGTTAACTAGGGCACGCAACTCTGAACTTATGTTACCTCTTGCCGCTATGAAGCCTCCAAGCATTTCCCGTGCTTTCCTCATTACGTGGAACTTACAGAACCTGTGCTTTACTTGTGGCATGACCTCCGAAATTGCTTTTGCTATAGCTTCATCCTGGTCTGTTATGATTGCTCTTGGCATTTTCCGTCCCATTACATGGAAGAATGTTTGGAACATCCATTTGAAGGTTTCAGCTTTCCGATCCTGTAGCAAGGCGTATCCAAACACGAGAGTTCTTCCATGCTCATTCATTCCACTAATAGAAGTGAAAAGCATATTGTGACTAATTGTGCTATAGGTGGTATCAAATGATAAGACATCTCCGAAGATCTCATAATCAAGCCTCGACCTCGCATCAGTCCAGAAAAGACTCCTAACTATGCTATCTTCATCTGTTTGCATGGTGATGGAAACACATGGGTTTTGCAGCTCCAGTTCCTTCAAATGCTTCACTGTTGTTTCTACGTCCGAGTTTGGTTTTCCCTGTTGTTCTGCACACTGTGACGTATTCGCATCTTTTGTGTTGAATGGTAAGCTCCCCAAAATACCTCTCATTCTCTTGAAGATCTTCATAGCTTTCTTGGGATGTATACTACTTTGTTGCAGAGCTCTTAAAAACGATTTTTCTTCAGCTGACATGTGTTTGCAGCTAAGGAAGAATTTTGTGAGTGACGGGCTTGGGCATAACGGATGGTTGTGCTCACTCCGAACGGATGTGAACTCCCATTGCCCCTTAACAGGCTTCACGACCGCCCTTGCCTCACACTGTGCCTTATTCACAGAATATACTTCCCTCTTCCTCTTCAGGTCCTGAGATGGCGCCAATTTGCGGCTACGGTTGCATTCCACGTGGAACTTCTTTCTCATAAAATTTGGTCCCCTGATTGCCACAAAACCAGACAGGAGAGCATGCGCACTATAGTATCGGGTCGCATCTTCAAGGGTTGGGAATCTCATTCCAACTTCTGGTGGCCTTGGATCAACCAACTCGTCAAAACCAGGATAGAAGTACTTTCCTGGTTCTTTATCTGTCTCATTCCCAGAGCTGCCGTCTGAATCACTTGCACTGCCTGTGTCATTAATTGGCATTTCATTGATTCCCAGAATATCATGTAACTGGCTTTGTTCTTCAGCAAGCTGCAGTGAAAGGTCCGCTGAGTTTGCATGTATCTCCAATTCATCTGACAGTGCCCCTGAACTCCAATCTGCACCAATTACTGGTTGTTCCTGAATGCAAATAAAAAACATATTAAGCTCTTAGAAAATATATACTACAAAAGAATCCGATCAAGCTTCACCATCCAATTAGCCCCAAGATACATTTTATTTTGGGGTTCCAATTTTCTCTCTCTGGTTTGTCCAGTCGTCAGGTTGAGACCCAATGGCTACAATCCCTATGTGTTTGCGATTTCTTTTCCTGACTTGTTTTTTTTTGAGGAATTTTCTTGACTTGTTCAATTATATTATATGACCCTTTCTGTCACTAGAACCTACAGCAATTTCACAAACTTCATTTTCACTTCAATTCTATCACAAGAAGAAGAAAAATTGAGATACATCTATTAGCAACCTAACTTGTATGGAATCTGCTGAAGAACAAAGCCTTGATGGGAAAACTGACAAACAGAACAATCAGCGCATGACCTGCCTTTTTCCTGACACACATAGGAAAATTTCCGTGTTTATACCTGATCAGAGGAGATGATTGTATATCCATCCATCGTGAGTATCTGCCGCCCGACCGTGTTGTGGGTGGGGAGGAGGGGGTCTAGATCCAAATTGCCGTAGCAGGGGAGGGGAGGGGAGGGGAGTCGGATCTGTGTTCTATGGGGCGGCTGCTAGGGGAAGGGAGATGGGATGGTGGGAGGGCTGGATTGGAGGCGGGGAGAGGGGAGACGATGAGATGGCTGCTGCCGCCGTCGAGGAGGATGGCAGGCGTTGCGGCCGGCGGCCGGAGCGCTGTGTCTGTTTTTCCCTTTTCTGAGTGGACGGTGTTTTTTTTTAGACAAACGCTGTGGTTCTTTCTGTCAGGGGCTCTGCTGCGGCTTCATTGGCCCATGGGCCATGGCTAGTTGATTGGGCCGTGCTTGCTTAAAAGCTCTCTGGGCCGTGGAATGGTTGAGCAAACCCTGTTTCTCAAAAACAAAAGTTGAGCAAACCCTAATCCATCCAATGAAAAAGAAAAAAGTATATTTTTCACTCTCAAATGTGCCCCAATGGAAGAAAAAAAACTGAGGTCGATTTTCATACGATTTTGCCCCTCAAATATCTAAAACCAGGTAAATCTCCCCTTTGAGCGGTGTTGTTGTGATTTAGGCGGTTTTGAAGATGACATGGCATTATTGGGTCAGGTCAGGAGAGTACATGTGATGTGGCATGGCTGGGGCTGGGTTAGATTGGTCACACAACCTCTGCTCCGTAATCTCTCTCCATCCCCCGCCACAGTCGCCATCACCACTAGAGGTTGTTTCTCTTTGAGTTGAGGTTGCTACAATTGGTGATCTCCAACACGGTCAAGGGTCTCCGACGATAGGGAGCTGAGGTCGAGCAGGTATATCCCAAGCCCAAAATATCCGAGTTGTCCTCACACATGTTCATCCCGAAGTGCATGGGCTTCTCGTTGACGAGTCCACCACGGTGATCCGGAGCTCCTCGACATGGCGCACCGCCGGGTGAGTGAACAAAGGCGAATATGGCACGCTCCTTATTACAGTTCATGCCATGATGAGGGATGACAAACCCACAAGTATAGGGGGTCGTTTGTAGCCTTCTTTGATAAATAAGAGTGCCGAACCCAACGAGGAGCTAAAGGCAGAACAAATATTCCCTCAAGTTCTATCGACCACCAATACAACTCTACGCACGCTCGACGTTCGCTTTACCTAGAACAAGTATGAAACTAGAAGTACTTTGTAGGTGTGATAGGATAGGTTTGCAAGATAATAAAGAGTACGTAAATAAAATCTAGGAGTTGTTTAGATAAAGACACAACTAAGTTAGTTTTAGTAGAGAGCTTTTGTCAACAAGAAAGTCATTTGTCCCTAGGCAATCGATAACAAGTATCGGTAATCATTCTTGTAATTTTATATGAGGGAGAGGCATGAGCTAACATACTTTCTCTACTTGGATCATATGCACTTATGATTGGAACTCTAGCAAGCATCCGCAACTACTAAAGATCATTAAGGTCGTGAAACCCAACCATAGCATTAAGTATCAAGTCCTCTTTACCTCCATACGTCATACCCCAGTTACTCGGGTTTCAGTTTATGTCACTCTCACAACCCACCATAAGCGAACCATGAACATATTGCAACACCCTACAGCGGGGGCCCCTCACGTTTGCGCGAGAATGGAGGGCACCGTAGGACAGCACCATAAATAAAATATACAATCATACCAACCAAGATCACGATTAACCCATAGGACAAAATGGATCTACTCAAACATCATAGGATAACCATAGATCATTGGGAAATAATATATGGAGTTGAGCACAATGTTTAAGTAGAGATTACAGCGGGGAGAAGAGGTGTTACACCACTGCATAGAGGGGGAGAGAGATGGTGTTGACGGTAGCAAGATTATTGATGTAGATCGCCGTCCCGATCGTTGCCCCGGCGGCACTCCGGCGCCACCGGAAGCGAGGGGGAGAGAGTGTAACACCCCGGACGTAACTTTCCATATTTGTAACTCCAACTCTTGCTATTTTCGGCTATGTGTTATGATATTCCCTTCGTGGCCGGGTTTTGTCTTTCGTTTTGCATTTTGTTCATGTCATGCATCTCATATCATGTCATCATGTGCATCTCTTTTGCATACGTGTTCGTCTCATGCATCCGAGCATTTTCCCCGTTGTCCGTTTTGCAATCCGACACTCCCACATGCACCGGCACACCCCTCTTGTCTCTTTTCGTGAGCGGGTGTTAAACGTTCTCGGAATGGACCGAAGTTTGCCAAGTGGCCTTGGTATACCACTGGTAGACCACCTGTCAAGTTTCGTTCCATTTGGAGGTCGTTTGATGCTCCAACGGTTAACCGGGTAACCGCAAAGGCCTTTTGTGTGTTGCAGCCAAACCCCCCTCCAAACAGCCCAATAACCCACCTAAGCCCCCTCCATGCTCTCTCGGTCGTTCGATCACGATCGTGTGGGCGAAAACCACACCTCATTTGGACTTTCCTAGCTCCTTCTACCTATATAAACACCTTCCCCTCCGAAATTTCGGGTCCAAACCCTAGTCTCCCCTTCCTCCACGCCACCGGACACATCGCCCTGCCGCACCGGACGTGTCCGCCGCCGCGCCCGCAGCCAACGGGTGGCTGTCATGTGGCATCCGCGCCGACCCCGCCGCCGAAGCCCGCCGGCCCCCGCGGCCCGCGTCCCCGTCGCCCGCGCCTCGCCTCCACTCCTCCCCGCGCCTCGCCGTTCCCCGCCGCCCGTGCGCCGCCTGAGCAACCAGCCGCCGCCGCCGGGTTCCATCCGCCGCCGCCGCCGCCTCGACCACACCGGCCGGCTCCTCGCCCATCCTCCGCCGACCCCGACAGCCGCCGCCCGCGCCCCCGCGCTCGCCCGCCGGCGCCGCGCTCCCGCGCCTCCGCCGCATCCTCCCCGAGCTCCGGCCGCCGTCTCCTTCTCCTCCGATGAACCTCAAAGCCTGGACCCGGCGATCCTCAATTTCCGCGCCAGATCTGGATCGGAGAGGTTGACCCCGAAATTTCCTCCAAGTCCTTTTCTGTCACATTATGTTGCTCTATTCCTCATGGCATATCTCCTTGCATACTGCTCTGTTTTATGTGCATGTTATACCGGAATGTTTGCCACGAGATGCTCTTCATTTTGTTCCATGGTGACATGCTCATTTGAGTCCATCTTGATGCCCAAATCTCTAGTGCAAGAGTGCTATATGATGTTTACTGCTGTTACTTATCAGAACTTGGTGATTTGTCTTTTTCATTGCATTTTGTGTGTGCATCTTATGGGCATGAGCTCTACAGGAGTTTTGATCTATGCCATGCCATCTTTACAGGGGTGTATGCCATGTATTTTTGTGATCTATATGGTGACTAGCACAAGCATGCAAACTAGGCTTCGTGATGTTTCTGTTTTCAGGGACTTAGGATTTTGCTAAGTCTTTTACCTGCTGTTATTTTGTTGCCATGTATCCATGTGGCTACAGTGAGATCCATGCTTATTTTGAGTATGTTCAGTAAGGATGTTTTGTAGATATAATTGTGCTCTATCCACCCATGCCCCTGTTTGCAATTATGGAATGCCCTAGCATGTCTTAATCTTGCTCTACTTTTTCTATAAAGTATTCCTGGCAGATTGTTAATATGATATTCAAGTTTGCCAAGGTTGTTGTAGTTTATCCATACATGCTATGAATTTGCTCTTGCCATGGTTAGCTTCATGAACATACCGTCTTGCTTTAGGTATGCTTGTTTTGTCATGCATTGCTTTGTGATGAGTGCATCGAGCTCACAAAGAGGCCTTCATAATTCTGTTAATGCCATGCTCTGTTTTCTGCTGTCTGAAACCAGTTAACGAAACTTGCTATGTTTACATGGGTGCCATCATATATTCTGATCCTTTTTGGCTCATGGTCAGTAAGGGACTTTTGTTGCATGCTTTTAGTAGATTCATGCCATGCCTTGTTTTGCTATGATAAGTTCCTGTAGCATGTGTTTTGCTTGCTCTGAACATTGCTACCTGATGCTGTTTCAGCCATGTTCAGTATTTTCACCAAGTCTGTGAAGCTGATATTTTTTGCACTTTTGCCATGCTTGTTTGAACCTGTTATATTGTGATCTAGCCGTAGCTCAGTGTTCATCTTTTGTCAAGCATCTCCTGTAGATCACTGCCATATGCTTTGTTGCTATGTTGGGGTGCTGTAGCATAGTTACTTGATGTATTCTAAGTGCTATCCTGCTGTTTATCGCAGATTTATGTCATTCTTGTTTTGCTTGCCATTTGCAAACCGTGCATCCGTTTCCGGTGATCTTTATATCGATTTCGACCAAAATCATCTCATTTTCCAGTGGCATACTTGGTTTGCCAAGTTACTGCCTTGTTCATCCTTTTTCTTCCAGAGCACGCATATGCACCGCATATCACATCTCGCATATCATGCATGTATTGCATCATGTTGCTTGTGCATTTCCCGTGATTGATTGTGGTTCCATTGCTTGTGTTCTTGCTGTGGGTAGAGCCGGGAGACGAGTTCATGAATGAGGAACCTGTTGAGTACGCTTACGAGGATCAAGCTTTCGGCAACTCTGAGAACCTTGCAGGCAAGATGACCATACCCTCGAAATCATTTCTATCTTTGCTTTGCTAGTTGTTCGTTCTATTGCTATGCTGCGCTACCTACCACTTTCTATATCATGCCTCCCATATTGCCATGTCAAGCCTCTAACCATCCTTTCCTAGCAAACCGTTGTTTGGCTAAGTTACCGCTTTTGCTCAGCCCTTCTTATAGCGTTGCTAGTTGCAGGTGAAGTTTGGAGTTGGTTCCATGATGGAACATGGATATTTTGGAATATCACAATATCTCTTATTTAATTAATGCATCTATATATTTGGTAAAGGGTGGAAGGCTCGGCCTTATGCCTGGTGTTTTGTTCCACTCTTGCCGCCCTAGTTTCCGTCATACCGGTATTATGTTCCTTGAGTTTGCGTTCCTTACGCGGTTGGGTGATTTATGGGACCCCCTTGACAGTTCGCCTTGAATAAAACTCCTCCAGCAAGGCCCAACCTTGGTTTTACCATTTGCCACCTAAGCCTTCTTCCCTCGGGTTTTCGCGAGCCCGAGGGTCATCTTATTTTAAACCCCCAGGCCAGTGCTCCTCTGAGTGTTGGTCCAACCCGTCAGTCGCCGGTGGCCACCAGGGGCAACTCTGGGCTCGCCTATCGAAGCTTGGACAATCCGGTGTGCCTTGAGAACGAGATATGTGCAGCTCCTATCGGGATTTGTCGGCACATTCGGGTGGTTTTGCTGGTCTTGTTTTACCATTGTCGAAATGTCTTGTAAACCGGGATTCTGAGACTGATAGGGTCTTCCCGGGAGAATGTTTATCCTTCGTTGACCGTGAGAGCTTATAATTGGCTAAGTTGGGACACCCCTGCAGGGTATTATCTTTCGAAATCCATGCCCGTGGTTATGAGGCAGATGGGAATTTGTTAATGTCCGGTTGTAGAGAACTTGACACTTGACTTAATTTAAATACATCAACCGTGTGTGTAGCCGTGACGGTCTCTTCTTGGCGGAGTCCGGGAAGTGAACACGGTTGGAGTTATGAATGAACGTAAGTAGTTTCGGGATCACTTCTTGATCATTTCTAGCTTCGCGACCGTTGCGTTGCTTCTCTTCTCGCTCTCATTTGCGTATGCTAGCCACCATATATGCTTAGTGCTTCCTGCAGCTCCACCTCATTACCCCATCCTTTCCTATAAGCTTAAATAGTCTTGATCTCGCGGGTGTGAGATTACTGAGTCCTCGTGACTCACAGATTCTACCAAAACAGTTGCAGCTGCCGACGATACCAGTGCAGATGACGCAACCGAGCTCAAGTGGGAGTTCGACAAGGAACGTGGTCGTTACTATGTTTCATTTCCTGATGATCAGTAGTGGAGCCCAGTTGGGACGATCGGGGATCTAGCATTTGGGGTTATCTTATTTTCATTTGGATTTGACCATAGTCGGTCTATGTGTGGATTTTGGATGATGTATGAATTAATTTATGTATTGTGTGAAGTGGCGATTGTAAGCCAACTCTCGTTATCCCATTCTTGTTCATTACATGGGATTGTGTGAAGATGACCCTTCTTGCGACAATACCTACAATGCGGTTATGCCTGTCGTGCCTCGACACGTGGGAGATATAGCCGCATCGTGGGCGTTACAAGTTGGTAATCAGAGCCATCCCCGACTTAGGAGCCCCATGCTTGATCGAATCGCTGGTGTTGTTGAGTCTAGAACAAAAATATTTTGAGTCTAGTACAAAAATGTTTTGAGTCTTAGGATTATATATATCGGATAGTAGGATTCTTTTTACTCCTCAGTCCCTTCGTCGCTCTGGTGAGGCCTCCTGACGTAGAAGTTTTGACTCTTCTCTCCTCAAATTTCACTAAAAAAAATTTAGGATCACGCGGGTATCTTGGAATCGTTCCGATGGTTTTGTGACGGGAACATTGTTCTTGGTGCCTCCTGACATTTAGGGGTTCTGGCAGTGTCCCGGGGAGTTGAGCTCCGAGGTGTTATCGTCACAATTTTATCGTTGCAGTTCTGGAATACCTGAGTTTCGCCGACATCGAAAATCTCTTTTATGCAGTTGTTGGTGAGATCATCCCGACGCCACCTAGTACTGGGGCGGGAGTTCGGGAGTATTGCCATAACTCGTATAACGGATGCTTTTCTAAGGTTGAGGTACATGATTTACGAAGGTTTCTTGGTTATGTGTTGACGGATGGATACAGCTGGATCTAGGGATTGCTAGTTTGGGTGATATATTTTGTGTCCCCTGTATCCCCAACACCAGATTGCATAACCAGAAAGTTTCGGGAGTTTATAGGTGGGATTCAAGTAGCTCTTAGCATTTCTTCCCATAGATATTTGGTTTGTGATGGGGTAATCCTTACCACTTATTTGTTCCACTCGTACCTTGTTATTTTATTCATCAATCTCTTATCAAGTGGCTTCTCACCTTATGGAAGTGTGATGATTTACTATGGAGTTCATTCGTTCATCCTCGTTCGAATGTTTATTGTGAAGACTATATGTTGCAATTTCTATCCATTGATTCAACTTGTCTATTTGTCTATCAAGATGCTAACGGATGTCACCCTCTTCAGGATGGCTCCGCCAACGCGCCAGAATCCGGAACGCAATGAAGGGAGTAAGGCGAACCCTCCGCCACCACCTCCGCCTCCGGAGGCATGGCAAGCTATCATGGCAGCCACCAACGCCAATGCTCAGATGATTTTGCAACTCTTGCAAGAACACACCCAAGGGCAAGGCAACCAAGGAAATCAAGGCCAAGGCAACAATCAGCCTCATTCGCTACCCTCAACCAGTTCCTCGCAAATCAGCCGAAGTCTTTCAGCTACTGTGCCAAGGCCACAGACGCCGATGATTGGCTCGTGGACATCAACAAGCATTTTGAATGTAGCAATGTCAGGCCTGAGGACTTTGTCAAGTTCGCTTCTTTTCAACTCAAGGATCAAGCTGCCGAGTGGTATCAACAATACAAAGATTCCAGAGGAGGTCGTGTGATTACCTGGGATGATTTCCGCCGAGACTTCAAAGCTCACCACATTCCACAAAGTGTTGTTGAGAGCAAGCGTGAGGAGTTCCGCAATCTCAAGCAAGGCAGGATGTCCGTGTATCAATACAATACTCAGTTTCAGAAACTCGCTCGCTTCGCTAAGCAAGATGTTCCTGATGAAAAGAGCATGATCTATCAATTCAGAGGTGGCCTCAGAGAAGATCTGCAATTACCTCTCGTGCTTTTTGAGCCGACCAAGTATGATGATTTCTACAATATGGCACTGAAGCAAGAGGCTGCTCAGCTCAAGTGTGAGGCTTCTAAGAAGAGAGTCAGGGACGCAGTTCAGTCTTCTTCTTACTCACTAGTGGCTGCTAAGCAACAGAAGTTCTGGTTACCTCCTCCTCCTCCGTTTCGTCAGCCTTTCCAGCAGAAGAACAAAGGTGGCCATGGATCTTCCCACCCACCCAACCCTGTCTATCAGAACAAGTCTCAGAATCAAGCTCCAAAGTCGAATGCTCCTTATCATCATCCACTCTCAGAGGTGACTTGCAACAAGTGTCAGCAGAAAGGTCACTATGCTAACAAGTGCTTCAACCAAAGGTGCCTTCCGCCTCCTCCTCCTGTGAGATCTTCCAGCAATGCAGTGGTCAAGCATAATCCCAAGTTTGCAAAGGTCAACATGATGAATGCAGCTCAGGCAGAGGACTCTTCAGAAGTGATAATGGGTAATCTTCCTATTAACGATTTTCCTGCAAAAGTTCTTTTTGACACTGGTGCATCGCTTAGTTTCATCTCAAGACCATTTGCATCTAAGCATGAGTTGCATTTCCAAGAATTGCCTAGAACGTTAGCAGTTGTCTCTCCGGGCAAATGCATGAACGCAAGCTACATTGTTCCGGATGTTTCCATCAAGATGGGGGACTATAAATTTCTGTCTAAGCCAATTGTCCTTGGTGACTCGGATATTGATCTAATTCTCGGGATGAACTGGCTTTCTAAGCACAAGGCTCAACTTGATTGTGCTGCCAGGGAAATTAAATTGACACACTCTTCTGAGGATGTGATCATCTATGCCGCTCGTGATGAGACCATTCGGTTATTTTCTCTCAATGAGAAGGGCGAGTTGGATGCTATTTCTCAAATTCCAGTCGTTTGTGAGTACCAAGATGTCTTTCCAGAAGAGCTTCCGGGTATGCCTCCTCACCGGCCAGTTGAGTTCGTTATCGATCTTGAGCCTGGCACGGAACCCGTTTGCAAGCGTCCATACAAGCTTGGACCCAAGGAGCTGAAGGAATTGAAGAAACAGCTCGATGAACAAGAGCTTCTGGGTGTGATCAGACCGAGTTCATCTCCATGGGGTTGTGGTGTTCTTTTTGTCCAGAAGAAGGATGGCACGGACCGACTTTGTGTCGACTACCGTCCATTGAACAAGAAGACAATCAAGAACAAGTATCCACTTCCCAACATCAATGAGCTATTCGAGCAACTTAAAGGTGCTAAAGTATTCTCCAAGCTTGACCTCCGTATGGGTTATCATCAGATTCGCATTCGTGAAGAAGATATTCCCAAGACAGCATTCAGAACAAGCTTTGGTTCTTATAATATACTGTCATGTCTTTCGGCCTTGTCAATGCTCCTCCAACATTCTCTCGAATGATGAATTTCATCTTCAACCCATATACCAATGAATTCGTCCTGGTGTATCTCGATGATATCTTGGTCTTCTCCAAGAATAAGAAGGATCATGCCAAACATTTGCGATTGGTGCTCGACAAGCTCAGAGAGTATCAATTCTATGCGAAGTTTTCCAAATGTGAGTTTTGGCTTGATGAAGTTCTTTACCTTGGGAATATCATCTCCGCCAAGGGCATCGCTGTTAATCCCGAGAAGGTGTCTGCAATTGTGAATTGGGAACCTCCTCAGAATGTCAAGCAGCTCCGCAGTTTTCTTGGTCTTGCAAGCTATTGCCGAAGATTCGTTGAGAATTTCTCTAAGATTGCAAAGCCTCTTTCCAACCTCCTCCAGAAGCATGTGAAGTATGTCTGGACTCATGAGTGTGACGTTGCTTTCAACACTCTCAAAGAGAAACTCATCATAGCTCCTGTCTTAACTCCTCCTAACGAATCCAAGCCATTCGAAGTTTTCTGTGATGCTTCTCTTCAAGGTCTCGGTGCTGTGTTAATGCAAGAGAAGAAAGTTGTGGCCTATACCTCTCGTCAGTTGAAGCCCAACGAAAAGAACTATCCCACTCACGATCTTGAGTCGGCGGCAGTTGTCCATGCATTAATAACATAGAGACATCTCTTGTTGGGAAGAAAAGTGGACATATTCACCGATCAAAAGAGTCTCAAGTACATCTTCACTCAGCCCAACCTCAACCTCAGACAAACTCGATGGGTCGAAATGATTCAAGAGTACAATCCGAGTATTGAATATACTCCAGGCAAGGCCAATGTCATTGCAGATGCTTTGAGTAGGAAGGCTTATTGCAACAGCTTAATTCTCAAGCCATTTCAACCGGACCTTTGTGAAGCTTTCCGCAAACTGAATCTCTAAGTTGTTCCTCAAGGCTTTCTTGCCAACCCCCTAGTCTCTCCTACTTTGGAAGATCAAATTCGTGAGGCACAACTCCTAGATACCATGGTGAAGAAGGTGAAACGTGGTATCGACAAGGGTCTTTCCAAATACAAGTGCTATGGCATTGATGACAGAGACACTTTATTCTTCGAGGACCGGATTGTGGTTCCTAAAGGTGATCTAAGGAAAGTCATTATGAACGAGGTGCACAATTCTCTTCTTTCCATTCATCCTGGAAGTACGAAGACGTACCATGACCTTAAGCAGTCGTATTGGTGGACTCGAATGAAGCGAGAAATCGCTCAATTCGTGAACGAATGTGATGTCTGTCGAAGGGTGAAAGCAGAACACCAACGACCAACTGGTCTCCTCCAACCTCTTGCTATTCCAGAATGGAAGTTTGATCATATCGAAATGGACTTCGTGACTGGTTTTCCCAAGTCCAAGCGCGGAAATGATGCTATCTTCGTTGTCATCGACAAGCTTACAAAAGTGGCTCATTTCCTTCCAATCAAAGAATCTATCACAACAGCTCAGTTGGCAGAGCAATACACCTCCAGGATTGTCGCCTTGCACGGCATTCCACAATTGATTTCTTCAGATCGTGGAAGCATCTTCACTTCTAAGTTCTGGGACTCCTTCCAGAAGGCCATGGGCACCAACATTCGTTTCAGCACAGCTCTCCATCCTCAAACTAGTGGCCAAGTCGAGCGAGTCAATCAAATCCTTGAAGATATGCTCAGGGCTTGTGTCATCTCCTTTGGCATGAAGTGGGAAGATTGTCTTCCATATGCCGAGTTCTCCTACAACAACAGCTTCCAAGCGAGTTCGGGCAAGGCCCCATTCGAGATTCTGTATGGCAGAAAGTGCCGTACTCCTCTCAATTGGTCAGAGACGGGTGAACGCCAACTACTTGGCAATGACTTAATCACAGAGGCTGAAGAAATGTGTAAATTCATCCATGAAAATCTCAAAGCCGCGCAATCGCGCCAGAAGAGTTACTATGATAGCAAGCACCGTGACTTGGCTTTCGAGATCGGAGACCATGTCTACCTCCGCGTCTCTCCAATGAAAGGCACTCGTCGCTTCGGTATCAAAGGGAAGCTTGCCCCTAGATACGTGGGTCCTTTCAAGATCATTGGTAAAAGAGGCGACCTCGCCTATCAACTTGAGCTTCCCTCCAACTTCGCGAACGTGCACGATGTGTTCCACATGTCACAGCTTCGCAAGTGCTTCAAGACTCCTGAGCGCACCATCAACTTTGAAGAGATTGACCTCCAAGAAGATCTGTCTTACCATGAGCACCCCATTGCTATTCTTGAAGAAACTGAGCACAAGACTCGCAACAAGTCAATCAAATTCCTGAAAGTGAAGTGGTCGCACCATTCCGACCGAGAAGCCACCTGGGAATGCGAGGACCACCTCCGTTCCGAATATCCGGAGTTCTTTCAGTCCTAGATCTCGGGACGAGATCCTCTCGTAGTGGTGGAGTGTTGTAACACCCCGGATGTAACTTTCCATATTTGTAACTCCAACTCTTGCCATTTTTGGCTATGTGTTATGATATTCCCTTCGTGGCCGGGTTTTGTCTTTCGTTTTGCATTTTGTTCATGTCATGCATCTCATATGATGTCATCATGTGCATCTCTTTTGCATACGTGTTCGTCTCATGCATCCGAGCATTTTCCCCGTTGTCCGTTTTGCAATCCGACACTCCCACATGCAACGGCGCACCCCTGTTGTCTCTTTTCGTGAGCGGGTGTTAAAGGTTCTCGGAATGGACCGAAGTTTGCCAAGTGGCCTTGGTATACCACCGGTAGACCACCTGTCAAGTTTCGTTCCATTTGGAGGTCGTTTGATGCTCCAACGGTTAACCGGGTAACCGCAAAGGCCTTTTGTGTGTTGCAGCCAAACCCCCCTCCAAACAGCCCAATAACCCACCTAAGCCCCCTCCATGCTCTCGGTCGTTCGATCACGATCGTGTGGGCGAAAACCACACCTCATTTGGACTTTCCTAGCTCCTTCTACCTATATAAACACCTCCCCCTCCAAAATTTCGGGTCCAAACCCTAGTCTCCCCTTCCTCCACGCCACCGGACACATCGCCCCGCCGCACCGGACGTGTCCGCCGCCGCGCCCGCAACGAACGGGTGGCTGCCATGTGGCATCCGCGCCGACCCCGCCGCCGAAGCCCGCCTGGCCCGTCCGCCGGCCCCCGCGGCCCGCGTCCCCGTCGCCCGCGCCCCGCCTCCACTCCGCCCCGCGCCTCGCCGTTCCCCGCTGCCCGTGCGCCGCCTGAGCAACCCGCCGCCGCCGCCGGGTTCCATCCGCGGCCGCCGCCTCGACCACACCGGCCGGCTCGTCGCCCGTCCTCCGCCGACCCCGACAGCCGCCGCCCGCGCCCCCGCGCGCTCGCCCGCCGGCGCCGCGCTCCCGCGCCTCCACCGCCGTCTCCTTCTCCTCCCGTCAACCTCGAAGCCCGGACCCGGCGATCCTCTGGTGCCCAAATCTCTGGTGCAAGAGTGCTATATGATGTTTACTGCCGTTACTTATCAGAACTTGGTGATTTGTCATTTTCATTGCATTTTGTGTGTGCATCTTATGGGCATGAGCTCTACAGGTGTTTTGATCTATGCGATGCCATCTTTACAGGGGTGTATGCCATGTATTTTTGTGATCTATGTGGTGACTAGCACAAGCATGCAAACTAGGCTTCGTGATGTTTCTGTTTTCAGGGACTTAGGATTTTGCTAAGTCTTTTACCTGCTGTTATTTTGTTGCCATGTATCCATGTGGCTACAGTGAGATCCATGCTTATTTTGAGTATGTTCAGTAAGGATGTTTTGTAGATATAATTGTGCTCTATCCACCCATGCCCCTGTTTGCAATTATGGAATGCCCTAGCATGTCTTAATCTTGCTCTACTTTTTCTATAAAGTATTCCTGGCAGATTGTTAACATGATATTCAAGTTTGCCAAGGTTGTTGTAGTTTATCCATACATGCTATGAATTTGCTCTTGCCATGGTTAGCTTCATGAACATACCATCTTGCTTTAGGTATGCTTGTTTTGTCATGCATTGCTTTGTGATGAGTGCATCGAGCTCACAAAGATGCCTTCATAATTCTGTTAATGCCATGCTCTGTTTTCTGCTGTCTGAAACCAGTTAACGAAACTTGCTATGTTTACATGGGTGCCATCATATATTCTAATCCTTTTTGGCTCATGGTCAGTAAGGGACTTTTGTTGCATGCTTTTAGTACATTCATGCCATGCCTTGTTTTGCTATGATAAGTTCCTGTAGCATGTGTTTTGCTTGCTCTGAACATTGCTACCTGATGCTGTTTCAGCCATGTTCAGTATTTTCACCAAGTCTGTGAAGCTGATATTTTTTGCACTTTTGCCATGCTTGTTTGAACCTGTTATATTGTGATCTAGCCGTAGCTCAGTGTTCATCTTTTGTCAAGCATCTCCTGTAGATCACTGCCATATGCTTTGTTTCTATGTTGGGGTGCTGTAGCATAGTTACTTGATGTATTCTAAGTGCTATCCTGCTGTTTATCGCAGATTTATGTCATTCTTGTTTTGCTTGCCATTTGCAAACCGTGCATCCGTTTCCGGTGATCTTTATATCGATTTCGACCGAAATCATCTCATTTTCCAGTGGCATACTTGGTTTGCCAAGTTACTGCCTTGTTCATCCTTTTTCTTCCAGAGCACGCATATGCATCGCATATCACATCTCACATATCATGCATGTATTGCATCATGTTGCTTGTGCATTTCCCGTGATTTATTGTGGTTCCATTGCTTGCGTTCTTGCTGTGGGTAGAGCCGGGAGACGAGTTCGTGAACGAGGAACCTGTTGAGTACGCTTACGAGGATCAAGCTTTCGGCAACTCTGAGAACCTTGCAGGCAAGATGACCATACCCTCGAAATCATTTCTATCTTTGCTTTGCTAGTTGTTCGTTCTATTGCTATGCTACGCTACCTACCACTTGCTATATCATGCCTCCCATATTGCCATGTCAAGCCTCTAACCATCCTTTCCTAGCAAACCGTTGTTTGGCTAAGTTACCGCTTTTGCTCAGCCTTCTTATAGCGTTGCTAGTTGCAGGTGAAGTTTGAAGTTGGTTCCATGGTGGAACATGGATATTTTGGAATATCACAATATCTCTTATTTAATTAATGCATCTATATATTTGGTAAAGGGTGGAAGGCTCGGCCTTATGCCTGGTGTTTTGTTCCACTCTTGCCGCCCTAGTTTCCATCATACCGGTATTATGTTCCTTGAGTTTGCGTTCCTTATGCGGTTGGGTGATTTATGGGACCCCCTTGACAGTTCGCCTTGAATAAAACTCCTCCAGCAAGGCCCAACCTTGGTTTTACCATTTGCCACCTAAGCCTTCTTCCCTCGGGTTTTCGCGAGCCCGAGGGTCATCTTATTTTAAACCCCCGGGCCAGTGCTCCTCTGAGTGTTGGTCCAACCCGTCAGTCGCCGGTGGCCACCAGGGGAAACTCTGGGCTCGCCTATCGGAAGCTTGGACAATCCGGTGTGCCTTGAGAACGAGATATGTGCAGCTCCTATCGGGATTTGTCGGCACATTCGGGCGGCTTTGCTGGTCTTGTTTTACCATTGTCGAAATGTCTTGTAAACCGGGATTCCGAGACTGCTCGGGTCTTCCCGGGAGAATGTTTATCCTTCGTTGACCGTGAGAGCTTATAATGGGCTAAGTTGGGACACCCCTGCAGGGTATTATCTTTCGAAATCCGTGCCCGTGGTTATGAGGCAGATGGGAATTTGTTAATGCCCGGTTGTAGAGAACTTGACACTTGACTTAATTTAAATACATCAACCGTGTGTGTAGCCATGACGGTCTCTTCTCGGTGGAGTCCGGGAAGTGAACACGGTTGGAGTTATGAATGAACGTAAGTAGTTTCAGGATCACTTCTTGATCATTTCTAGCTTCGCGACCGTTGCGTTGCTTCTCTTCTCGCTCTCATTTGCGTATGTTAGCCACCATATATGCTTAGTGCTTCCTGCAGCTCCACCTCATTACCCCATCCTTTCCTATAAGCTTAAATAGTCTTGATCTCGCGGGTGTGAGATTGCTGAGTCCTCGTGACTCACAGATTCTACCAAAACAGTTGCTGGTGCCGACGATACCAGTGCAGATGACGCAACCGAGCTCAAGTGGGAGTTCGACGAGGAACGTGGTCGTTACTATGTTTCGTTTCCTGATGATCAGTAGTGGAGCCCAGTTGGGACGATCGGGGATCTAGCATTTGGGGTTATCTTATTTTCATTTGGATTTGACCGTAGTTGGTCTATGTGTGGATTTTGGATGATGTATGAATTAATTTATGTATTGTGTGAAGTGGCGATTGTAAGCCAACTCTCATTATCCCATTCTTGTTCATTACATGGGATTGTGTGAAGATGACCCTTCTTGCGACAATACCTACAATGTGGTTATGCCTCTAAGTCGTGCCTCGACACGTGGGAGATATAGCCGCATCGTGGGCGTTACAGAGAGCCCCCCTGCTTCTTCTTCCTTGGCCTCCCCCCCTAGATGGGAGGAGAGTTCCCCCTCTGGTCCATGGTCTCCATGGCGGCGGAGGGGTCGGAGCCCCTCCGAGGTTGGACCTCCCTCTCTGTTCTCTTCTGTTTCGCCTTCCCCAGATCTGGCCCTTCACGGTTTCTTAAATTCCTGGAGATCCGTAACTCCGATTGCGCTGAAATTTTTACACGATTTTTTCCATAAATTATCTTTCTTGCGCTAGAAGAAGGGCCCCAACCGACCTTCAAGGAGGGCACAAGACACCTGGGCGCGCTAGGGGTGCCTGGCGCGCCC
Organism: Aegilops tauschii subsp. strangulata; assembly: GCF_002575655.3. Classification (NCBI taxonomy): domain Eukaryota; kingdom Viridiplantae; phylum Streptophyta; class Magnoliopsida; order Poales; family Poaceae; genus Aegilops; species Aegilops tauschii. Next base: position 434,574,311 of record NC_053035.3, read on the forward strand.
TGGTGGGTTGTGGGCTCTGTGGGCCCCCGTTTGCGTTGATTCCACCTCCCAAAAATCACATCTATTCCAAAATAAATCTCCGTAAATTTTTATCGCGTTTGGACTTCGTTTGATATGGACTTTCTACGAAACAGAAATATGCAATAAACAGGAACTGGCACTGGACACGGGATAAGTAAGTTAGTCCAAATAAATCATATAAAAAGTTGCCAAAAGTATGTAAAAGTTGAATAAATTGGCATGAAACAATCAAAAATTATAGATACGACGTAGACGTATCAAGGGAAGCCACGGATCTTGTTGTCAGTTTATCGTGGTTGCCTCACGAGATGGTCATCGTTGGCTTCGGCATCATCGAGCACCTATTAGGCGGCGAAAATGAAGGACTGACAACCGGCGTAGAAGCAGCTTAATGTCTTGCACTGTAGGAAACACACGGGAAGCATTGCCACTGCAGACCACCACCACACTACCTTCGACCCACCTTCGGCGACGCAGATACGCGTCTCGCATGCTGCTACTTGTGAGCTGCGTTGGGATTTTCCTTGAAGAGGAGAGGAGATACAATACATTAGAGAGAAGTATTTCCCTCAATGAGAACCAAGGTTTATCGAACCAATAGGGGAATCACGCAAAGTCTCGTGAACAACTTCTACACACACACAAAAGCAAATACTTGCGCCCAACGCGGCTGATACGTCTCCAACGTATCTATAATTTATGAAGTATTCATGCTGTTATTTTATCATTCTTATATGTTTTATAATCATTTTATAGTCATTTTATATCATTTTTTGGGACTAACCTATTGACATAGTGCCAAGTGCCAGTTGCTATTTTTTGCATGTTTTTTACATCGCAGAAAATCAATATCAAACGGAGTCCAAACACCGTGAAACTTTTTGTGGATTTTTTATGGGCCAGAGCAGCACCTGGGGGGTGCCCCGAGGGGGGCACAACCCACCAGGGCACGCCAGGCCCCCTGGCGCGCCCAGGTGGGTTGTGCCCACCTCGGTGGCCTCCCGCACCCCCTCTTTGCACTATAAATTCCCAAATATTCCGAAACCCTTCAGGGTTAACCTAGATCAGAAGTTCCACCGCCGCAGGGCTCCGTAGCCACCAAAAACCAATCTAGACCCGTTCCGGCACCCTACTGGAGGGGGGGGGGGATCATCTCCGGTGGCCATCTTCATCATCCCGGCGGCCACCCCGATGAGGAGGGAGTAGTCCACCCTCGGGGCTGAGGGTTTGTACCAGTAGCTATGTGTTTAATCTCTCTCTCGCACGTGATCTACATCATGGGCTTTGTTAATATAGTCGGATCATATGATGTTTCTCCCCTGTATACTCTTGTTGTGATGAATTGAATCTTTACCCTTTGAAGTTTTGTCATGTTGGATTGAATATTCAGATTTGAGATCACATGATGTATGTCTTGCGGTATGAAAACTTGAGGTGACACTGGGGTATCTTATTGATTCACTCGATATATGTTATGGCACTCAACTTGCGGATTCCTGCGGTGATATTGGGGTAATCTATGCATAGGGGTTGATGCACGTTTTATTATCTTTTCTCCGACAGAAACTTTGGGTCTCTTTGTAGTTCCTTGTGTGGATTGAGTATTATGAATATGAATTTTCTTTGGTGTTATTCTAGTACGAACTCTAGGATAGATCGAACGGAGACAATAGCTTTGTGTTATTTTAGTACGAACTCTTGAATAGATCGAATGGAAAGAATAGCTTTGAGGTGGCTTCGTACCCTACAAACAATTCCTATCTTCTGTTCTCCGCTAATAGGAACTCGGGAGTGATTCTTTATTGTACTTTGAGGGATAATCATATGATCCAACTATGTTAGCACTGTTGAGAGGTTGCACTAGTGATAGTACGGACCCTAGGCCTCCTTTTCAAGCATTGCAACACCTTTTTTGTGCCCGTTTACTATTTTGCTACCTTGTTGTTTTTATTTATTCAGATTATAAAAATATATTTCTACCATCAATATTACACTTTTATCATCATCCTTCGCCGAACTAGTGCACCTATACAATTTGCCATTGTATTGGGAGTGTTGGGGACACAAGAGATTTCTTGTATTTGGTTGCAGGGTCGTTTGAGAGAGACCATCTTCATCCTACACCTCTCATGGATTGATAAACCTTAGGTCATCCACTTGAGGGAAAATTGCTACTGTCCTACAAAACTCTGTGCTTGGAGGCCCAACACGTGTCTACAAGAATAAAGTTGCATAGTAGACATAAAGCTCTTTTCTGGCGCCGTTGCTGGGGAAGTGAGTGCTTGAAGGTATATCTTTAGATCTTGCAATTGAATCTTTTAGTTTCTTGTTTTATCACTAGTTTGGCTTATAAAATAAAAACTACAAAAAAATGGAATTTAGGTTGCATCCTATTATTGATCATCTTTATAATATCTTTCTTAAAAATGATGGTTCGGAAAATTGTGCTCAATTAAGTCAATAAAATGCTTGGCACAAAATATTTGAATGATGAGCATGATTGCAATGTTGTTAGTGTGAATTCTTTGAATATCCAAAATGATAATGATGATTGCACAAGTCATGACAAAAATGTTTCTTATGAGCATGTCACTTTTTTCGGAGTGAATTGGGAGTGCCTTTGCACACCAAAAAGGGAAGATAGATTTTGTAAGAAAGCATAAATATTTAGAAACGAGAAAGTTGCAAGAGAGGCTATATGATTGTGCTGAAAGATTTAATTTTTTCCGCCATCCTTGTGAACTTTGCAATGAACATGGTCATTTAAATCTCCAATGCAAATTCTTTGATGATCAAATCTTGTCCAAAAATTGTGATAACTTGATTACCCTTGAACATCATAAAGAGCTTAGTCTTCTTTTGGGGTATGAAGAAATGAAACGTGTAACTAAGGGTATTCCAAAATTTAATCTCGAGAGATTTCTTGATTTTGATCTAGAAGAAATTTACATGTTTTGTGCGGTAAAGTGCATTGAGAATCCTTATATTGCCAACTATCTAAAGACGAGAAAACAAATGGAATATGAAGGGAGTACTAATGAAAGGGAAAATATTTCCCAATACCCTCCTAGTGTTTATTATGATGAATCAGATAACGAGGAGGAGCTTCCTATCCAATCAATCTCTTCAACAAGAAGCTTGGAAAAATTAATTAAACCCACACATGATGTGGTGAAGAAGAAGAAAAGAAGAAAGAAAAGAGGTAAAAAGGTATCTCTCCCAAATAATGTTGCTCCCATCACCATCGTGCCTCATGAAAGTGAATCAAATATGTTGATGGAGGATGATGATATTGATGATGATTTTGTTATGCCTATTACTTGTTGCGATGATTATGATTGGGAAGACAATGATATCCATTATGATCTTGAAAATATTTTTAGCACTTGCTTGGAAGAATATGATAATAATGTTTGCTATACTATTGGTGCCATTCATGCTATTGATAAGAATGATTGTGATGATATGCAAAACCACAAGCTTGGGGATGTTATGTTTGATGAGTATGATATGTTTGAAGATTTATTTGCTAGAAGTAATGCTTGTCCTAAGCTTGGGGATGCTTTGCTTAATGAATATGATCCTTTGATTCCTTGTACTTTCGATAAGAAAAGTTATTATGATGATAGCATGCCTCCTATTTATGATGATTACATTGATGAAAGTGGGTTTGGAAGAGTGTCAACTCTAGGTAGTAGTGATCCCACTGTTTTTGGAGGGTGTTGAATCTTATTACAATATTGATGAAAGTGGATTTGGAGAGGTCATGACTTTATTTAGTGATACATCCACTATTTTGGAAGAGGTTTCAATTGATTATGACAATGAAGCTGCTATCTGATGACCCACAAGTATAGGGTATCTATCGTAGTCCTTTCGATAAGTAAGAGTGTCGAACCCAATGAGGAGCAGAAGGAAATGACAAGCGGTTTTCAGTAAGGTATTCTCTGTAAGCACTGAAATGATCGATAACAGATAGTTTTGTGATAAGGTAATTTGTAACGGGTAACAAGTAATAAAAGTAAATAAGGTGCAGCAAGATGGCCCAATCCTTTTTGTAGCAAAGGACAAGCCTGGACAAACTCTTATATAAAGGAAAACGCTCCCGAGGACACATGGGAATTATCGTCAAGCTAGTTTTCATCACGCTCATATGATTCACGTTCGTTACTTTGATAATCTAATATGTGGGTGTACCGGTGCTTGGGTACTGCCCTTCCTTGGACAAGCATCCCACTTATGATTAACCCCTATTGCAAGCATCCGCAACTACAAAAGAAGTATTAAGGTAAACCTAACCATAGCATGAAACATATGGATCCAAATCAGCCCCTTACGAAGCAACACATAAACTAGGGTTTAAGCTTCTGTCACTCTAGCAACCCATCATCTTCTTATTACTTCCCAATGCCTTCCTCTAGGCCCAAACAATGGTGAAGTGTCATGTAATCGACGTTCACATAACACCACTAGAGGAAAGACAACATACATCTCATCAAAATATCGAACGAATACCAAATTCACATGACTACTTATAGCAAGACTTCTCCCATGTCCTCAGGAACAAATGTAACTACTCACAAATCATATTCATTTCATAATCAGAGGGGTATTGATATGCATAAAGGATCTGAACATATGATCTTCCACCAAATAAACCAACTAGCATCAACTACAAGAAGTAATCAACACTACTAGCAACCCACAGGTACCAATCTGAGGTTTTGGGACAAAGATTGGATACAAGAGATGAACTAGGGTTTTAGAGGAGATGGTGCTGGTAAAGATGTTGATGGAGATTGACCCCCTCCAGATGAGAGGATCGATGGTGATGATTTCCCCCTCCCGGAGGGATGTTTCCTCGGCAGAACAGCTCCACCGGAGCCCTAGATTGGTTTCGCCAGGTTCCGCCTCGTGGCTGCGGTGCTTCGTCCCGAAAGATTGCTTATGATTTTTTTCCAGGGCGAAAGACTTCATATAGCCAAAGACGGGTGTCGGTGTCAAAACCGGCAGATCTCAGCTAGGGGGTCCCGAACTATGCGTCTAAGGTCGATGGTAACAGGAGATGGGGGACACGATGTTTACCCAGGTTCGGGCCCTCTTGATGGAGGTAATACCCTACTTCCTGCTTGATTGATCTTGATGAATATGAGGATTACAAGAGTTGATCTACCACGAGATCGCAATGGCTAAACCCTAGATGTCTAGCCTGTATGATTGTGATTGCCTCTACGGACCAAACCCTCGGGTTTATATAGACACTGGAGGGGCCTAGGGTTGTACATAGTCAGTTTACGAAGGAAGGAAGCTACATATCCGAACGCCAAGCTTGCCATCCACGCAAAAGAGAGTCCCATCCGGACACGGGAAGAAGTCTTCTGTCTTGTATCTTATAGCCCATAAGTTCGGCCCATGTTACATAGTCCGGACGCCCGAGGACCCCTTAATCCAGGACTCCCTCAGTAGCCTCTGAACCAGGCTTCAATGATGATGTGTCTGGCACGCAGATTGTCTTCGGCATTGCAAGGCGGGTTCCTCCTCTGAATACTCCAAAACAGCCTTCAAACACAGAAAACGTGTCCGGCTCTGCAAAACAAGTACCAAACACACGCAGAGAGTATAATTTTTCACGAGTCCAATCTACTGACAACTTTTGTAGCGTGACAGCATGTCACTACCTGGTCGTTATTTCGAACCATTTTTCAGCCTCCCGCTCCATGTTTCATGATGCGGTTTTATTGGCACGTCTTGTCGAAGCAGAGATCGTGTCCCCTTATTACGGGATTCTCATCAATACGGGCGTGGGTAATCCAACCGCACCGTCTGCGCGGCCCTTGGGGAATAGGCGAGTTTTAAGGCGAGTGGGGAGGCGCTTGCTATTCGCTGCCTTTATAAGGAGATAAGGATTCACTCTTTCACCCACGCCTTCTTTCTCTCTGCCCTCCCACTCTCGAGCTCCAGCGCCCAAGCTCTCATCCTCTTCGCCTTAGAAAAGCACTCCGACCATGTCCGGATCTGGAGCGCAGGGCAAGTGGATGATCTCCTCCGTTAAGGAGACGGACATCACCAAGCTCCGAGAGGATGGGTACTTACCCAGGAAATCGCCCACCGGCTTCCAGCAAAGGGGCAGATCATCCCCACTCCAGACCCCCATGAGAGGGTGGTATTCATCCCCCACTTCGTCCGTGGATTGGGATTCCCTCTCCACCCATTCGTCCGCGGACTCATGTTCTACTACGGGCTGGATTTCCACGATCTGGCCCCCCAACTCCTTCCTCAACATCTCGGCATTTATTGTCGTGTGCGAGGCCTTCCTCCGCATCCCACCCCACTTCGGATTGTGGTTAAAGATCTTCAATGTGAAGCGGAAGGTGGTGGGTGGTTAACACGCAGAGTGCGGAGGTGCTATGGTGAGCAAGATGCCCAACGTCTCGTGGCCAAAAGGTACCTTCATGGAGACTGTCAAAGGGTGGCAACGGCAGTGGTTCTATGTCACAGAGCCGCGTGACGCCACCTGGGCCGCGGCTCCCGAATTCCAGTCCGGAGCCCCGATGCGGCTCACCCCCTGGCTAGAGAAGGGCCTGAACTGGGCATCGTCGGACGAGGTGTCCGTGCTGCAGACGCGCATCAGAAGCATGGTGGACAAGAACATCAAGCTTGTCAACGTGATCCAGGTGATGATTTTTGGCCGGATCCTTCCATGCCAAAGCCGGACTTGCCATTTATGGGAGTTCGATCCGGCCGAGCAGCAGACCTTGCAACAGTTCTTCGGCACTACGCACGAAGACATCTGGAAGGTGCTTTTCAAGGCCAATGAAACGTGGCCGAAGACGACCGAGGATCGCGGGTACAACCTGACCCATCTCGCCAGTCTGGTAAGCTTTTCATATTTCAAGGTGTATCCTTCACCTATACATTCAAGGAAGATGTATGAGCTTCCCCATCTATCTTTTCAGGGCTGGACAAAGAAGGTGGAGTGGATCCAGTGTCCGGCTCCGCTGCCCGAAAACCCAGCAATCCCACTTCTAACGAAGATGCTGGTTCCGGCGCCCTACTAGGCGCCGGAGAAGAAGGCCAAGGAGACCAGAAGTGGCCTCCACCGTAAGGGCACTTCAGACATGACGTCCGAAGACACTGAAACTCACTCCTCTTCCACCGAGGATGATGAGGAGGAGGAAGAAAGCAAGTCTCGCCCTGAGGGGGAAGGAAGAAAAGGGCGGCCTCCACGCATCTGGAGGCAGAGGCGTCCAAGAAGGGGAGAGCCTCCCTTGCGGACGACTCCGCGTTGGATACCGACAACAGCTCGGAGTGGCGCCCCAGGGATAAGACCCTGGACGAATCGTAAGTACTCAAAGGCACCGACGCACTCATATATCCAACTCCTTTTATTTCGCAGCTTTAACATGTTGAATCATGTACTGCAGTCCGGCTCGTTCCCACCTCCAGCGATCCTCATCTTCGGGGAATTCGCTAGATCCCAAGGTGATGGACAGCGGGTCCCTTCCGCGGCCTCTTCTCCCAAGGCCATGGATGACACCGAGGTGCTGTCCCGAAGGACCTCCCCAGGCTAGGGAGAGACGCAGGAGGCCGTCAGGGTGGCGCCAGAGGATGATACCTCGGCCGCCGGACACATGGGGGAGCAAATCCCTCTGGAGACTGGCGATGGGGGCCATATTCAATTCGGCCCCCAGCCGAATACAATTCCGGAGACCTATACGGCTCCGGAATTAGGCAAGCAGCCTCCTTCAAAATAAGGAGGTGCACCGATTCCACCGGTGACCTCTGTCTATCCAGAGGCACCGGATACTCTACTGGAAGCGCTGCAAGGCGCTTCCATTGTTGAGGAACACCGTATCCTTATGGGTACGGTGGTTGAGAGGGTTCAGTCCGTTAACAGCGGACTGACCGAAGCCTGCACCATCCTTCTGACAGGCTTTGAGTGCGACGTAATTATGCAAAAAGAATGTCATAGTATAGACAGTAGCCCCGGAGACTCAGTCCGGTGTTCGAAAGAAAAGCCGGACAGAGGATCAAATAATTTTTCACAGAAGACTAACCATAGATGTCTATGTAAATAAGCAGGCGTCATTGCTGGCTGCGACCTCCCATTCTGCCGAAGTCTCCGGACTGAAGAAGAGTCTGGAGCGGGCCGAGGAAGAGCTCGGCCGTGTGAAAAAACAGCGGGAGGACAATCAAGGTATGCAATGACCTTGTGTAGATTCAGAAAGGATGAATGATTGGTGTTGACCATAGTGCCATGATATTTATTAGGAGCAGCAACCGAGGTGGAGACCCTCAAGAAGGCGCTGGCCGAAGCCCAGGAGAGAGCGACAAAGGAACAAGCCGCTCGCAAAAAACACGAGCCAGGGTCGGTGAGGTCCAATAGGAGCTCTAGGACGCCGTGAAGAAATGCGAGTCCTTGGAGCGCAATATTGCGGATCAAGAGTCTGAACTTGCCAAGGCCCACCGAAGCGCACAAGATGCCCGGGTTGAAGCCCAGGGCGCCCTCCAGGAAATCCAGGAGGCCAGAAAAATCGCGGCGGGTAAGGCCTTTATTATGCAGAGCAAGTATGTGAAGAAAAGGTACCTCTTATTGACCCGGATTTGGAGTTCTCCTGGAGCGTTTGTGGATCTGCCGCGCAGTGTTGCTGACGCTGCGGATTTCTTCCGAGCCGAAGAAGGGACCTCCACGGAGAAGCTGTTCTGGTCGCAATACCTTGCGCCATAGCATCCGGTGCCCTTTAGCGATCAGCTGAAACAGCTGACCGAACTGCATAGGGCGGCCGAATTGGCCATGAAGGATTTGATAATCCGTCTATGGCCTGCCAAAGCCATACCCAGCAGCTACTTCGGGCTCGTGAAGCGGCTGGTCAATGCCTGCCCACGGCTTGATGCCATCAAGCAGTCGGTCTACATCGAAGGTGCGCGGATGGCCTTCGCCCGTCAAGGTGCAGTGGGCGAAGATGGATGCCGTCAAGCTCACAACCGAGGGACCGCCCGCGGGCAAGGAGCACCTCACGCCTGAGCGGTATTTTGATGATGTCCTGCAGGGATCCCGCATTGTAGAGGGCCAATGTTCAAAAGACATTATCTTTGAATGAAGTCATTCATGTTATCCCTTCCTATATTATGAAACAAAGCCGTTATGTAATATAATATTTGTTGTTTTAAAATTCTACCTCCTGTGCAGCCCCCATGTAGGTAGTATGGGGGTGTTCGGGATGGAATCTAAACACTCTTGATCCAAGAGTTTGGTCCTTGAAGGAGGTGTTTAGCGCAACGAACCAGGCAATCGGACTATGTGGCTTTATCACCCTCACTTAGCCATAGGAGTTTAACAATAGTAATGTAGGCGCAACCCCTAGTTAGTTTTTAATCCGAACTAGGGTGCTGTAGACACCTGATCGGGTAGAGGCCGATTCGTCGCATAATGCGGAAAAATCGCAAAAGATTTTTAACCTCCGAATAGCTGACCAGCTCTCGCCGCATCATGACAGTCACTTTTCGGCTTTCTCTACTGAGGTGTTTGCTCGGATAAACCAGAAACACAATCGCTGTAGTTCTCCCTTTACTACCTTAGCCGATAGGATAGAACGTAAGGTAGCAAGCACAGGGCCGGGCAACCCAACTATTGACCAAAGACATGATTTGGAGCCGATGCATATAATGCTAACTTCGGGGTGCCGAACTATACTATAAAAAGTGTTCGGACTTTGTTGCCATAGTATGGAGCACAATGAAGCCCCTGGCAAATTAAAGCGTACCAAAGTGTACGGGGCAATCGATAAGAATAGCGAAATAAAATGAAGTAGTAAGCTAGTGCCACATAAGTTGGGCCGCAAACTGTTTCCATTATAATTTGATTAATACGTCAAAACGTATTTGTACAAATGGTGCGATAAGCAACAGGGCTATTTAACATGCCAAGACCAAGGGGGGCTGCGTGCGGTCCTGAAAACAGGTAGAATGATCGTCAAGAAGAACATCTAGAGATTCCCCCACACGTTTGTGTTGTTTGCCGCCTTGGTATATCCATCCTTCGAAAGGACCGACGATCAGGCCGTCGGGAGGGGCCTGTAGAGAAGAAGCCTGAAAAGGGAAGAAAAGAAAAGGGAAAGCATGTGTGCCCAGATTAGGTTAAGCCGTATTATGAGCCACCATCCAGTCATGCCTCCGTCTCTGCCCATGGTATTTTGAGTGTGTAGTTATGTACGCGCGGTACGTACGCCGCCATTTGGTCGGGACTGATACGGAGGCCGAATTGCTAGTCTAACTCCTGACGAGCTGGACTGTCATGCTGCGGAGTAGTCCGGACTCGTTTGACAGTGTCCGGGAGCTTGGCCCTAAATTAAAGTTCTGCTTGATAAGGCCGCTCTGTACTTCCGCTGCTAGGGCCGCGGTGTGCTCCTCGGTACGGAGGGAGCGCTCCGTGTTTCCATTGACTTTTATGACACCGCGTGGTCTAGGCATCTTGAGTTTGAGATAAGCATAGTGTGGCACCGCATTGAATCAAGCAAATGCAGTTCGTCCGAGCAGTGCGTGATAGCCACTGCGGAAGGGGACGATGTCGAAGATCAAGTCTTCGCTTCTGAAGTTGTCTGAAGATCCAAAGACAACTTCCAATGTGATTGAGCCCGTGCAGCGGGCCTCTACACCTGGTATTACTCCTTTAAAGGTAGTTTTTGTGGGCTTGATCCTTGATGGATCGATGCCCATTTTTTGGACTGTATCCTGATAGAGCAGGTTGAGGCTGCTGCCACCATCCATGAGGACTCGCGTGAGGTGGAATCCATCAATGATTGAGGTTAAGGACCAGTGCGGCCGAACCGCCATGACGGATACTGGTCAGATGGTCCATGCGATCAAAGGTGATCGGGCAGGACGACCATGGGTTGAATTTTGGGGCGACTGGCTCTATCGCATAGACGTCCCTGAGCACACGTTTGTGCTCCCTCTTGGGGATATGGGTAACGTATATCATGTTCACCGTTTTAACCTGGGGGGAAACTTATTCTGTCCCCCTGTGTTCGGTGGACGGGGCTCCTCGTTGTCGTCCTGACTCCGCGACCCCTTCTCCTTGTTCTCGGCATTTAACTTGCCGGCCTGTTTAAAGACCCAACAACTTCTGTTGGTATGATTGGCTGGTTTATCGGGGGTGCCGTGGATCTGACATGGGCGATCGAGTATGCGGTCCAAGCTGGATGTGCCCGAATTGTTCCTTTTAAATGGCTTCTTCCGCTGGCCGGATTGGGAGCCACTGAATCCGGCGTTGACCGCCATGTCATCGATATTGTCATCATTGTTTTGACGCTTGTGCCTATTGCGTCGGGGCTTGCCGTTGCTATTTCTGGCTTCAGAGGTGCCAGGTTCGCTTGAATTGTTATTGCTACGGGCTAGCCAGCTATCTTCGCCCGCGCAAAAGCGGGTCATGAGTGTCGTGAGGGCTGCCATGGACTTCGGCTTTTCCTGGCCGAGGTGTCGGGCGAGCCATTCGTCGCGGATGCTATGCTTAAAGGCTGCTAGGGCTTCGACATCCGGACAGTCGATGATCTGGTTTTTTTAGTTAGGAACCTAGTCCAGAATTTCCTGGCTGACTCTCCGGGTTGTTGAACTATGTGACTTAAGTCATCGGCATCCGGAGGTCAGACGCATGTACCTTGGAAGTTGTCGCAGAAGGCGTCTTCCAAGTCCTCCGAGCTGCCAATGGAGTTTTCAGGCAGGCTGTTCAACCAGTGCCGAGCTGGTCCCTTGAGTTTTAGCGGGAGGTATTTGATGGCATGAAGATCATCACCGCGAGCCATATGAATATGGAGAAGAAAATCCTCAATCCATACCGTGGGATCTGTTGTTCCATCATACGATTCGATATTCACGGGTTTGAACCCTTCTGGGAATTCGTGCTCCATTACTTCATCTGTGAAACAGAGGGGGTGTGTGGCGCCTCTGTATCGGGCCAAGTCACGACGTAGCTCGGATAGAGTTCGTCTGCGGTTTTCGGCCCGGGCGTGATTATGCTTGTCGCGTCCGGCTAGATAGCCATCATCGCGCATCGGGGCATGCCCCCGCGATCCATAGATCGATCTGGTCAGACCTGCTCTACAGTCTAGCTCTTGCCGCAGGTCATATGTATATCCCCGAGCTGTTATATCTCTACCTTTATGGCGAGGTAGTATGGGCTGGTGTTCGGCTTGAGTTGTCGTTTTGTCCCGGCCACGAGGTGGTCAGTCAGCCGCATTACGTGCTGATGGTGCGGGCTCGAGGGCCTCGTTGTCAAATTAGGGTAGCAGTTTGCGCTTCTGGTAACTTTTGGTTGGGCGCTCGAGGCCATATTTCTCGGCTGCGAGGACATTAGTCCACCTATCGTTGCGCTGATCTTGATCAGCTTGAAGCTGCTGCTGCTTCTTTCTCAGGCTCCTTGCGGTGGCAATTAGCCGACGCTTAAAGCGCTCCTGCTCGAGAGGTTCCTCAGGTACGATAAAGTCTTCGTCACCGAGGCTCACCTCATCCTCGGAGAGTGGGAGATAATTACTGTCCTTCGAGACTTCGTTTACGGCCTGTTCGTCTGGGCTAACTTGCCCATCTTCCCGATCGTCCTGTTCGAAAGTTGGCTCAATGGGGTCTTCTTTGTCTTTGGCATCGTCCGGAGTGTTGTTGTCTCTTGTGCCGGTATTGCTGTCTATTCCACGGCGCGATTTAGAGCGGTGCCACTGACGTCGGCGCTTTGGCTGTGTCTCAGGAGGTTTATCCTTGACTGGATCTTTTTTATCATCGCGGTTATCCTCTTTGGGTGTGTCCACCATGTACACGTCATATGAAGAGGTGACCGTCCAGCATCCGGTAAACGGCGGGTTTTCGGCCTGCTCCTCTCCGGCATCGTCGTCCATACCGTCGATGTCTTTGGAGCCGTTGTCGAGCATGTCAGTTAAGTCCTCGACAGTGGCTATGAAGTGGGTGGTGGGTGGGACGTAAAATTCCCCGCTCTCATCCCCTAGTCCGGGCTAGGCGTAGTTCGGACATTGCTCCTCTATAATGACGAGGGATCGCATCAAGTCCAGAGCCTCGCTTAAAGGCGGTGTTTGGCCAGGGAGAAGAAAATCCGTGGAGTATGGCGGGAAGGAAACTCCTTGGCCGAGCTCACACGATGCTGACTCCGAGGGTTCGGAGCCAGTGTCCGGAGAAGAGTCTGGCCTCATGACGGTTGCCAGCGACACTAGTTCCTCCGGTTCTCCCGTACTCGACCTAGTGGCCGCAGATAGTCCGGTGGGCACAGTAATCCCATCTTCGGACCTGGCGATGCGCTCCGGATCTAAGGCCGGAGCGGAGGTTGGGGTCATGAACCCTTGGAAGATCAAGTCCCCTCGGATATCAGCAACATAGTCCAGATTTCCGAAACTAATCTGGTGACCTGGGGCGTAGCTGTTGATCTGCTCTAGATGGCCAAGCGAGTTGGCCCGCAGTGCGAAGCCGCCGAACACAAAGATCTGGCCAGGGAGAAAAACTTCCCCCAGGGGCAGCATTGTTGTAAATGACTGACGGAGCCATCGTACCTTCTGATGACGATGCAGCGGAACTCTCAATGAAAGCACCAATGTCGGTGTCAAAACCGGCGGATCTCGGGTAGGGGGTCCCGAACTGTGCGTCTAAGGTCGATGGTAACAGGAGACGGGGGACACGATGTTTACCCAGGTTCGGGCCCTCTTTATGGAGGTAATACCCTACTTCCTGCTTGATTGATCTTGATGAATATGAGGATTACAAGAGTTGATCTACCACAAGATCGTAATGGCTAAACCCTAGATGTCCAGCATGTATGATTGTGATTGCCTCTACGGACCAAACCCTCCGGTTTATATAGACACCGGAGGGGCCTAGGGTTGTACAGAGTCGGTTTACAAAGGAAGGAATCTACATATCTGAATGCCAAGCTTGCCATCCACGCAAAAGAGAGTCCCATCCGAACACGGGAAGAAGTCTTCTGTCTTGTATCTTCATAGACCATTAGTCCGGCCCATGTTACATAGTCCGGACGCCCGAGGGCCCCTTAATCCAGGACTCCCTCAAGGGGCACCAGAGACCTGCCAGGGGGCCCATGAGGCAGGGGCCACGCCCAGGGGGTAGGGCGCGCCCCCACCCTCGTGGACGGTTGTTGGCCCCCCTCTGGTGCTTTCTTCGCCCAATATTTTTTATATATTCCAAAACTGACTTTCGTGGAGTTTCGGGACTTTTGGAGTTGTGCACAATAGGTCTCTAATATTTGCTCCTTTTCCAGCCCAGAATTCCAGCTGCCGGCATTCTCCCTCTTCATGTAAACCTTGTAAAATAAGAGAGAATAGGCATAAGTATTGTGACATAATGTCTAATAACAGCCCATAATGCAATAAATATCGATATAAAAGCATGATGTAAAATGGACGTATCAACTCCCCCAAGCTTAGACCTCGCTTGTCCTCAAGCGGAAGCCAATAACGAGAAATATGTCCACATGTTTAGGGATAGAGGTGTCGATAAAATAAAATACGGACATGAGGGCATCATGATCATTCTAATAACAGCAACATATATATATTGTCATATGATTTCTTATGCTAAAGTAAGAATCTATTCACAATGTCAAGTATGAATCAGAAACTTCATTGTGACCTAACAAACTATGATCTCGGTCATTGAAGCAATTGCAATTTATCATAACGTCGGAAAGAGTCAATATAAGAGCTTTTCAGCAAGTCCACATACTCGACTATCATTTAGTCTTTCACAATTGCTAATGCTCACACAATACTTATGGTATGGAGTTTTAATCGGACACAGAGAAAGATAGGGGCTTATAGTTTTGCCTCTCAACCTTTTACCTCAAGGGTAATGTCAACAATAATAGTTTATGATAACTTACATCCAATTGGATATATACATCAGGATCTTTCCAACACAATGTGCTTGCCAAAGGATAAAATGTAAAAAGGAATGGTGAAGATCACCATGACTCTTACATAAGGCATAAGACAAAAATAAAAGATAGGCCCTTCACAGAGGGAAGAAGAGGTTGTCATGTGCTTTTATGGTTGTACGCACAAAATCTTAATGCGAAAGAATGTCACTTTATATTCCCACTTGTGATAGGGACCTTTATTATGCAGTCCGTTGCTTTTATTGCTTCCATATCACAAGATCGTATAAAGCTTATTTTCTCCACACTAATAGATCATACATATTTAGAGAGCAATTTTTTATTGCATGCAACAATGACAACTTACTTGAAGGATCTTACTCAATCCATAGGTAGATATGGTGGACTCTCATGGCAAAACCGGGTTTAAGGATATTTGGAAGCACAAGTAGTATCTCTACTTGGTGCAAAGAATTTGGCTAGCATGAGGGGGAAAGGCAAGCTCAACATGTTGGATGATCCTTGAAAATATACTTTATTTCGGATATAAGAAAACATAACCCATTACGTTTTCTTCCTCAACTTTTTAGCATGTCATATTTTAATGAGTGCTCACCATAATAAAAGATGTCCAAGATAGTGTATTTATATGTGAAAACCTCTCTTTCTTTATTACTTCCTATTAATTGCAACGATGACCAAAACTATGCTTGTCAACTCTCAACAACTTTTATTCATCATACTCTTTTATATGTGAAGTCATTACTCTCCATGAGATCAATATGATCTCTTTAATTCTTTTTATTCTTTCTTTTATTCCCTCAAGATCATAGCAGGATAACAAGCCCTCGACTCAAAACTAATCTTTATTATATATAGCTCACGGACTCGATTACATAGAAGGACCATAAAGCAAAACTCAAAACTAGATCATACTAAAACTTTATTCTACTAGATCAAGATATTACTAAAAGGATCGAACTAAGAAAAACGGTAAATATAGGAGTGTGGTGGTGATACGATACCGGGGCACCTCCCCCAAGCTTGGCAGTTGCCAAGGGGAGTGCCCATACCCGATACTCAGTTCTCCTTCTTTGGAGGTGGTGATGAAGATGGTGATGGTGGTGACAATTGTGCCTTCAGCTTTTTCATATTGTAGTTGAGGAGAGAAATTTCCGCCTTTAAATCATCGACCTCCGACTCCAGCTTCAAGATCTTGTCACATAAATCTCCTTCGCTTTTCTGCCGAAAACGAGAAGGAATAGATCGGTTATTAGACCAGTTAGCCCTCTTAGGGAGGTTAGACTTCTTGAACTTCACGTGCATATCCCCAGGTTGAGGTAGAGGAACATCCTCCTCCTCCGAACTTGAATCATCGATCCTCATCAGATGAGCGTCCTTCTCATCATCTGTAGTTCGACCATAAGGAGATAGGTCCCCATAGGTCTTTGGATCAGCAATGAGATGTGAGACATAGCTCTCCCCGTCGGAGTCTTGAGATGACATTTTCCTCTAAATCTACAACAGAAACAGCTCGAAACAAAAATAGAGGATATTTGCATGGTACGGCGGTGAAAACCTTCAAGAGATTATATAATGAATTTTTACCGACCAAAATAAGTATCGAGCAAGAAAACGGAGTCTGGAGGGCACACGAGGTGCCCACGAGGCAGGGGGTGCGCCCAGGGGGGTAGGGCGCGCCCTCCACCCTCGTGGATGCCTCGTGTCCCTTTCGGACTACATCTTATTTTCCTATTTTCTTAAATATTCCAAAACGGAGAAAAATTGCCATTAGAATTGTTTGGAGTTGGTTTACTTACCGTACCACATACCTATTCCTTTTCGTAGTCTGAAACATTCTGGAAAGTGTCCCTTATATATTCCTCCTGGGTTACGGTTTCAATAACAGTAGTTTCAACATTTATTGGATTACCTGAGATATAATGTTTGATTCTTTGACCGTTCACCACCTTTAGGTTTATGCCTTCAAAGTTGTTGATTTTTGTGGCACCGGAATGATAGACCTCCTCGATAATGTAAGGACCTTCCCATTTGGAGAGAAGTTTTCCTTATGCGTAGTTCTATCTCTAGCATGGTGTCCTCCATAAGCTTCGGAGTGACACTTGCTTATGATCTGTTCCTGTTCATGCTCAGGTACACAATGTCTAATAACACCATCTACTCCTTTATAAAGGTGTGGGTCGTCCCACACTAATGTCTTAAATCATAGAAAAACTTTTTCTTTTGCTGGTATGTGAAACTAGGTGGTATAAATTTAGCAACAATGTAATTGGCATAATCAGCATACCATGGAGCAGTACAAGAAGCATTTATGACAGCTAATTGTTCATCAGGAAAGCTATCATCAATAGGTAGTGGGTCATCAAGAACATTCTCTAACCTAGACAAGTTGTCTGCAACAGGGTTCTCAGCTCCCTTTCTATCAATAATATGCCAATAAAATTCTTGTAGCAAGAGAACCCATCTAATAAGTCTAGGTTTAGCATCTTTCTTTTCCATAAGGTATTTAATAGCAGCATGATCAGTGTGAATAGTTACTTTAGAATCAACAATATAAGGTCTGAACTTATCACAAGCAAATAGAACTGCTAAAAATTGTTTTTTAGTAGTAGCATAATTTCTCTGGGCAATGTCTAGAGTTTTACTAGAATATTGGATAACATTTAATTTCTTATCAACTCTTTGTCCTAAAACAGCACCTACAACATAATCACTTGCATCACACATAATTTCAAAGGGTAAATTCCAATCAAGTGGCTGAACAATAGGTGCAGAAATCAAGGCTTTCTTAAGTATTTCAAATGCTTCTACACAATCATCATCAAAGACAAAAGGAACATCTTTTTGTAAGAGATTAGTCCGAGGCCTAGAAATTTTTAGAAGTCTTTAATGAACCTCCTATAAAAACTGGCATGACCAAGGAAACTTCTTATACCTTTAATGTCCTTAGGACACGACATCTTTTCAATAGCATCAACTTTAGCTTTATCAACTTCAATACCTCTTTCAGAAATTACATGCCCCAAGACAATACCTTCATTAACCATAAAGTGGCACTTCTCCCAATTCAAGACAAGATTAATTTCTTCACATCTCTACAAAACTCGGTCAAGGTTGCTTAAGCAATCATCAAAAGCAGTTCCATAAACGGAGAAATCATCCATGAAAACCTCAACAATCTTTTCAGAAAAGTCAGAGAATATAGCAGTCATACATGTTTGAAAGGTAGCAGGTGCATTACATAAACCAAAAGGCATACGTCTATAAGCAAAGGTACCGAAAGGGCAAGTAAAAGTGGTCTTTTCCCGATCCTCTTTTGACACAGGTATTTGAGAGAAACCAGAATAACCGTCTAGAAAGCAAAAATGTGTATGTTTGGATAATCTTTCTAGCATTTGATCAATAAAAGATAAAGGGTAATGATCCTTTTTAGTAGCTTTATTCAGTTTGCGGAAATCAATTACCATTCTATAACCTGTAACAATTCTTTGTGGGATCAATTCATCTTTATCATTAGGAACAACAGTAATACCTCCCTTCTTAGGGACACAATGGACAAGACTTACCCACTGACTATCAGCAAGGGGATAAATTATACCTACCTCCAGAAGCTTTAGTATTTCTTTTCCTACCACTTCTTTCATCTTAGGATTTAACCGTCGTTGGTGATCAAAAACCGGTTTAGCATCTTTCTCTAATTTTATTTTATGCTGGCATAGAGTGGGACTAATGCCCTTAAGATCATCCAAAGTATATCCAACAGCAGCACGGTGCTTCTTCAGAGTTTTCAATAATTTCTCTCCTTCCTGCTCTGAAAGATTAGCACTAATAATAACATGATATATCTTCTTTTCATCAAGATAAGCATACTTAAGAGTATCAGGTAATGGTTTAAGCTCAAACACGGGATCACCCTTGAGTGGAGGAGGATCCCCTAGAATTTCAACAGGTAAGTTGTGTTTCAAAATAGGCCCCTATTTAAAGAATACTTCATCTATTTCCCTTCTTTCATTCATAAACATATCATTTTCATGGTCTAGCAAATATTGTTCTAAAGGATCATTAGGAGGCACGACAATGGAAGCAAGACCAATAATTTCATCTTTACTAGGAAATTCTTTATCATGAGGTTGTCTACGAAATTTAGCAAAATTAAAATCATGAGACATATCCCCTAATCCAATAGTAACACCATCCTTTTTGCAGTCTATCTTAGCATTAACAGTATTCAAGAAGGGTCTACCAAATATAATGGACAAAAGTTATCTTGTGGGGAACCAAGAACAAGAAAATCAGTAGGATATTTAACTTTGCCACACAAGACTTCAACATCTCTAACAATCCCAACCGGTGAGATAGTATCTATTGGTAAGCTTAATTGTAACATCAATACCTTCTAACTCAGCAGGTGCAATATCATGCATAATTTCTTCATATAAAGAATGAGGTATTGCACTCACACTAGCACCCATATCACATAAACCATGATAGCAATGATCTCCTATTTTAACAGAAATAACAGGCATTTTTTATTACAATATATTTTTAGTATCGGGTCTAGCAATCCTAGCCGCTTCATCACAGAAGTAAATAACATGCCCATCAATATTATCAACCAAGAGATCTTTAACCATAGCAATATTAGGTTCAACTTTGATTTTCTCAGAGGGTTTGGGTATTCTAATATTACTTTTGTTGACCACAGTTGAAGCTTTAGCATGATCCTTTATTCTAACAGGGAAAGGTGGTTTCTCAATATAAGCGGTAGGAACAATAGGACCAACATTATAAGTGATAGTATTTTCTTCAACTTTAATAGGTTCAACTACTTTTACTTCAATGGGAGGATGATATTTAAACCACTTCTCCTTAGGGAGATCAACATGAGTATCAAATGATTCACAGAACGAAGCTACTATCTCAGAGTCAAGTCCATATTTAGTGCTAAATTCACGGAAAACATTGGTATCCATAAAAGATTTAACACAATCAAAGTTAGGTGTTATACCTGACTCCTTACCTTCATCGAGTTCCCAATCTTCAGAGTTGCATTTAATTCTTTTAAATAAATCCCATCGAATTCAATAGTCTTCATCATAAAAGAACCAGTACAAGAAGTATCGAGCATGGAGCGATTATTGAGAGAAAGCCGAGCATAAATTTTTTGAATAATAATTTCTCTTGAGAGCTCATGATTAGGACATGAATATAACATTGACTTAAGCCTACCCCAAGCTTGAGCGATGCTTTCTCCTTCGCGGGGCCAAATATTATATATATAATTACGATCACGATGAACCAGATGCATAGGATAAAACTTCTGATAAAATTCCAATTTCAATCGATTGTAGTTCCATGATCCAATATCATCACATAGCCTAAACCATGTCAATGCCTTTCCCTTCAAAGATAAAGGGAATACCTTCTTCTTGATAACATCCTCGGGCATACCAAAGCTTAAATAATCCACAAACTTCATCCACATAGATTAGGTGCATATCGGGATGTAATGTTCCATCTCCTGTAAAAGGATTAGCTAGCAGTTTCTCTATCATACCCGAAGGAATTTCAAAGTAAACATTTTCAGTAGGTTCAGTAGGTTGAGGAGCAACTCTTTGATCTACTAGTCGGGGTGAAGATACCCCGAACAAGCCCCTCAAAGGATTATGTTCCATAGTAACAAGTGACAGTAAATTTCAGCACACTATATAAATTTTCCTTACCAAATTCCACCTACCAAAGGCGCTTCACTCCCCGGCAACGGCGCCAGAAAAGAGTCTTGATGACCCACAAGTATAGGGGATCTATCGTAGTCCTTTTGATAAGTAAGAGTGTCGAACCCAACGAGGAGCAGAAGGAAATGACAAGCGGTTTTCAGTAAGGTATTCTCTGCAAGCACTGAAATTATCGGTAACAGATAGTTTTGTGATAAGGTAATTTGTAATGGGTAACAAGTAATAAAAGTAAATAAGGTGCAGCAAGATGGCCCAATCCTTTTTGTAGCAAAGGACAAGCCTGGACAAACTCTTATATAAAGGAAAACGCACCGAGGACACATGGGAATTATCGTCAAGCTAGTTTTCATCACGCTCATATGATTCGCGTTCGTTACTTTAATAATTTAATATGTGGGTGGACCGGTCCTTGGATACTGCCCTTCCTTGGACAAGCATCCCACTTATGATTAACCCCTATTGCAAGCATCCGCAACTACAAAAGAAGTATTAAGGTAAACCTAACCATAGCATGAAATATATGGATCCAAATCAGCCCCTTACGAAGCAACGCATAAACTAGGGTTTAAGCTTCTGTCACTCTAGCAACCCATCATCTACTTATTACTTCCCAATGCCTTCCTCTAGGCCCAAACAATGGTGAAGTGTCATGTAGTCGACGTTCACATAACACCATTAGAGGAAAGACAACATACATCTCATCAAAATATCGAACGAATACCAAATTCACATGACTACTTATAGCAAGACTTCTCCCATCTCCTCAGGAACAAACGTAACTACTCACAAATCATATTCATGTTCATAATCAGAGGGGTATTAATATGCATAAAGGATCTGAACATATGATCTTCCACCAAATAAACCAACTAGCATCAACTACAAGGAGTAATCAACACTACTAGCAAGCCACAGGTACCAATCTGAGGTTTTGGGACAAAGATTGGATACAAGAGATGAACAAGGGTTTTAGAGGAGATGTTGCTGGTGAAGATGTTGTTGGAGATTAACCCCCTCCCAATGAGAGGATCCATGGTGATGACGATGGTGATGATTTCCCCCTCCCAGAGGGATGTTTCCCCGGCAGAACAGCTCCGTCGGAGCCCTAGATTGGTTTTGCCAGGTTCCGCCTCATGGCGGCCGCGCGTCGTCCCGAAAGCTTGCTTATGATTTTTTCCAGGGCGAAAGATTTCATATAGCCAAAGACGGGCACCGGAGACCTGCCAGGGGGCCCACGAGGTAGGGGCGCGCCCAGGGGGGTAGGGCGCGGCCCCCACCCTCGTGGACGGTGGGTGGCCCCCCTCTGGTGCTTTGTTCGCCCAATATTTTTTAATATTCCAAAACCGACTTTCGTGGAGTTTCAGGACTTTTGGAGTTGTGCAGAATAGGTCTCTAATATTTGCTCCTTTTCCAGCCCAGAATTCCAGTTGCCGGCATTCTCCCTCTTCATGTAAACCTTGTAAAATAAGAGAGAATATGCATAAGTATTGTGACATAATGTGTAATAACAGCCCATAATGCAATAAATATCAATATAAAAGCATGATGCAAAATGGACGTGTCACTATCTATGATGATTATTATGATGACATGTATGCCATAAAGAGTAATAATTTTTCTATGCTTGTGCATCATGAAAAGAGTGTTGGATGTGATAGTTATATTGTTGAATCCATTCATGATGCCTCTGAAAATTATTATGAGAAAGGAACTTATGCCCTTGCATATCTCAATAATATCAAGTTTCTTCTCTATGTGTTGATTGTTTTGAAGTTACACTTCTTTTGCCTTCCTATGCTAGCTGATTCTTGTTCCCATAAGTTGTTTGCTCACAAAATCCCTATGCGTAGGAAGTGGGTTAGACCTAAATGTGCTACTCATATGCTTCATGATGCTCTCTTCATGTTTCAATTCTTATCTTTTATGCGAGCATCACTAAAATCATCATGCCTAGCTTAAAAGGCATTAAAGAAAAGCGCTTGTTGGGAGACAACCCAACACTTTTACCTACTATTTTTGTGTGTTCACATGATTATGCTACTGTAGTAATCATGTTTTATAGCTTTTGTTTCAATAAAGTGCCAAGTAAAGCCTTTGGGGTCATGTTGGGTGATAGTTGATTTGATCTTGCTGAAAAATAGAAACGTTTGCGCTCACGAAAATAATTCTTATTTTTAACAGAAGAGTGATTTTGAGTTGATTCTTTTTCAGAATATTAATATACAAATTTCTCATGTGGTCCTAAATTTTCAGAATTTTTGGAGTAGCACAAGTATGGTTTGAGCACAGATTACTACAGACTGTTCTGTTTTTGACAGATTCTTTTTTCAATGCATAGTTTGCTTGTCTTCTACTCCCTCCATCCCATAATATAAGAGCGTTTTTTACACTAATGTAGTGTAAAAAACGCTCTTATATTATGGGACGGAGGGAGTAGTTTCTATGGCTAATATTGCTCAATATAAATTGTAGAAATGATATGCTATAGTAGGCATTGTGTGAGAACAATTATGAATCTTTTTCTTTGACAGTACCAAAAGTGGAATGGTTTGCTCTTTATCATACTAACCTCTTTCACGAAGTTCCGTTATGTTTTGTGTGATTCAAGTTTTCAAGTTTTGGGTGAGATGTCGATATGAGGAGAATAAGGAGTGACAAGACCCTAAGATTGGGGATTCCCAAGGCACCCCCAATTTAATATCCAAGGAAGATCCAAGCAACTAAGCTTGGGGATGCCCCGGAAGGCATCCCCTCTTTTGTCTCCAACATTATCGGTAACCTCACTTGGAGCTATGTTTTCATTCGTCACATGATATGTGTTTTGCTTGGAGCATCAATTCATTTTGTTAAGATTTGCTTGCTGTTATTTAGAATAATGTTTTGCATCTTTTATTTCAATAAAAATGTCAAGGATAGACTTTACTATGCTTTACAAGTCTACATGTTGCTGTTTGAAAACAGAAAGTTTACCGATGTTGCAAAAATTCCCTAGAAAAGTCAGAGTGTGATAAAATGTTGAAACTTTTTGCATAGTAAGCTCTGATAAATTTTCTACAGTGTGGTAAATTTTCATAATGTTTGGAGTTGAATAAGTATTGATACTCTTGCATTCTTTACAGACTGTACTGTTTTGGCAGATTGCTGTTATGTTTGCATCGTTTGCATATGTTTGCTTGTTTAATGATTCTATTCTAGGATAGGAGTGTTATGTAGAGGCATTTAGTATGCAATGTTGAATAATAATTTTAGTGATTTTCTACAGTAGAGAATGATAAGGTTTTTGCATTGGTTTATACTAAGTTATCTCACGAGTTCTTGTTGAGTTTTGTGTGGATGAAGCTTTTGAGATTTAGGAAAACCGTGATATGAGAGGAATTAAGGAGACAAAAAAGCTCAAGCTTGGGGATGCCCAAGGCATCCCAAGATAATATTTCAAGAAGTCTCAAGCATCTAAGCTTGGGGATGCCCCGGTAGGCATCCCACCTTTCTTCTTCAACAATTATCGGTTAGTATCGGAAGAGTCTAAGTTTTTGCTTCTTCACATGAGTTGTGCTATCCTTGGAATGTCATTTTATTTTGTTTTCCTTGCTGTTTGAATAAAATACTTAGATCTGAAAGTTTTAAATAAAAGAGAGTCTTCACATAGCCACCTATTTACTTAACTACTCGCTTGATCTTCACTTATATCTTTTTGGAGTAGCTTGCCATTTACTCTTGTGCTTCACTTATATCCTATAAGTAAATTGTTGAATAAATTGAATATCATAAATTTGAAATCATATCATGCCTAGTGGTAGCTTCACATTGGGTTTAGAAAGTGAAATCTTTTGAGGCTTGACAATCGCAATATTGGTCATACAAGCAATTCACGAATAATTAGTATAAGGAAGAGAACTTTCACATGCAAATATACTATCCTGGAAATCTTTTGTGATTGTGAGCCCCCATCAAAATATTATATGCCAAAATTGTTGACGTTGGACAAGGAAGACAGCGTAATGATTTATGTTTGCTCATATTCACAAAGAAGTCATATTGTCATAGATCCTTCAACATGTGGTGCTTGCCCCCCATCTTTGCTAGCCAAAAAATCCGCACCATGTAGAGATACTCCTTGTGCATCCAAAAACCCTTAAACCCAAATCTTATTTTCAAGAGTCCACCATACCTACCTAAGGATTGAGCAAGATCCTTCAAGTAAGTTGTCATCGGTGCAATAAGGCAATAAAAATTGCTTCTAAAAGTGTTAGATCATTTAGTGTAAGAGAAAATTGAGCGTTGTACGAACTTGTGATGGCGAAGCAATAAAAGTGACGGACTGCATAATAAAGGTTGCTATCATAAGGGGCAATATAACATGACGTTCTCTTGCACTAAGGGGTTGAGCATACAAACAAATAAGCGCATGGCAACCTCTGCTTCCCTCTGCGAAGGGCCTATCTTTTACTATTCAGTATTTATTTTTATGCAAAGAGTCAAAGTTTTTCTCTCTATTCCTTTTTATTTTTCCCTTTTGGCAAGCATCATGTGTTGAGGAAAGATTTAGGCACATATGTCCAGTTGAATATGGGTAGCATGAGTTATTATTGTTGACATCACCCTTGTGGTGAATACGTTGGGAGGCAAAACAATAAGCCCCTATCTTTCTATGTGTCCGGTTGAAACGTTTTGCTCATGTGTACAAGGTGTGTGTTAGCAATCATAGAAGACTATATGATGGTTGAGTATGTGGAGCTCTTACTTAAACTCGGTTGAATAAGTTGAATTGCAATTGCTTGGTGACTGAGAAGATAGGTTTTTGAGTTTCAAGAGAATTCATTGTTTGAACCTTAACATGTGAATTGGTTGCTACTATAACATGAGAAGTTTTATGAGAAAGAAATGTTGTTATGATGCTAGGAAAAGTGATTGAAATTATCATTGATCAAACTTGTGCACTTTGCTAGCATTCACACTTCATAAATTATTTCTTTTATCATTTACCTACTCGAGGACGAGTAGGAATTAAGCTTGGGGATGCTGATACGTCTCCAACGTATCTATAATTTATGAAGTATTCATGTTGTTATTTTATCATTCTTAGATGTTTTATAATCATTTTATAGTCATTTTATATCATTCTTTGGGACTAACCTATTGACATAGTGCCAAGTGCCAGTTGCTGTTTTTTGCATGTTTTTTACATCGCAGAAAATCAATATCAAACGGAGTCCAAACACCGCGAAACTTTTTGTGGATTTTTATGGGCCAGAAGACTCCCGATGGGCCAGAGCAGCACCTGGGGGTGCCCCGAGGGGGGCACAACCCACCAGGGCGCGCCAGGCCCCCCTGGCGCGCCCAGGTGGGTTGTGCCCACCTCGGTGGCCTCCCGTACCCCCTCTTTGCACTATAAATTCCCAAATATTCCGAAACCCTTCAGGGTTAACTTAGAGCAGAAGTTCCGCCGCCGCAGGGCTCCGTAACCATCGAAAACCAATCTAGACCCGTTCCGGCACCCTGCCGGAGGGGGGAATCATCTCCGGTGGCCATCTTCAACATCCCGGCGGCCACCACGATGAGGAGGGAGTAGTCCACCCTCGGGGCTGAGGGTTTGTACCAGTAGCTATGTGTTTAATCTCTCTCTCGTGATCTATATCATGGGCTTTGTTACTATACTCGGATCATATGATGTTTCTCCCCTGTATACTCTTGTTTTGATGAATTGAATCATTACCCTTTGAAGTTTTGTCATGTCGGATTGAATATTCAGATTTGAGATCACATGATGTATGTCTTGCGGTATGAATACTTGAGGTGACATTGGGTTATCTTATTGATTCACTTGATATATTTTATGGAAAGTCTCTTTACTCGTTCCGTAATACATCATCTTGCAACTAACTCATTAGTCGCTTTGCTTGCAAGGCTTCTTATGATGTGTATTACCAAGAGGGTCCAGAGATACCTATCCGATACTCGGAGTGACAAATCCTAATCTCGATATCTGCCACAAACACCTTCGGAGATACCTGTAGAGCATCTTTATGATCACCCAGTTACGTTGTGACGTTTGATAGAACACAAGGCATTCCTCCGGTATCCGGGAGTTGCATGATCTCATAGTCAAAGGAATATTTATTTGACATACATGAAAGCAGTAGCAATAAACGGTACGATCAAATGCTAAGATAACAGATGGGTCTTGTCCATCACATAATTCTCCTAATGATGTGATCCCGTTATAAAATGACAACTCATGTCTATGGTTAGGAAATCTTAACCATCTTTGATCAACGAGCTAGTCTGGTAGAGGCTTACACTACAAAAAAAAGACACATCCATGACATTTTGGGCCGAACGAAAAAAATTTCTGTCATACTTATGACACTTCTATGACGATAATTGTGACAAAACCCGGTATCATCATAGATGTGGTGGGTCCTACTTCTATGACAAAAAATCATGACAGAAAATAGGATTTTCGTCCTGGGCGGGCCGGAGACGCAGCTGCATGACATTCTTTGGGCCGTCCATGACGGAAAAAACCGTGGTAGAAGCGAGGGCGAGGAAAATATCGGGGTGTTCCCGGTTACGGTGGGTGGTCGGGGCCGAGCGATGCGCGCTTCTATCGTACACGCACGCGCGTGGGTGCGAGGCGTTGGGCTCTAACTGAACCCGAGCGAGGCGTTGGGCTCTAACTAAACCCGAGCGATTGCACTGCAGGCTACGCGTTACTGAACCCGAGCGATCGATCGATGGCTGTTAACTGAACCCGATCGAGCGATTCCTTTGCTACTGCTGCTAACTGAAGCCGATCGATGCTGCCTCTGGATGAACAGTGAGCGTTGCTGGGGGGGGGGTTGGATGAACAGTTCCCGGTGGGGGTGGATGAACAGGACCCCGTGGTGTTGCCTCTGGATGAACAGGACCCCGATCGATCGAGCCGGTTGGGGCTGGATGAATAGGACCCCGTGGAGGGCTGGATGAACAGGACCACCCCATGGAGGGCTGGATGAACAGGACCACCCCGTGGAGGGCTGGATGAACAGTAGACAGTGGAGGGCTGGATGAACAGTAGCCCGTGGAGGGGTGGTTGAACAGGAGCCCGTGGAGAGGGTTGGTTGAACAGTAGCCGGTGGAGTAGCGCGCGGTGGAGGCTGGATGAACAGGAGCCCGTTGATGAACAATCGTAGGTGGAGGCTGGAGGAGGTCGACGGTGGATGAACAGTAGCCCATGGAGGCTGGAGGGGGTCGACGGTGGAGATGAACAGTATCCCGTGGAGTACCATTTTGCGGTACGCCACACCCATCCCGATGAACAGGACCCCCGTTTCGACCGTAGCGCTCCAACACAAGTTCGTTTCCTCCGTTTTGCGGTACGCCACACCCCTCCCAATCAACAGGACCCCCGTTTTGACCGTAGGAGGTCCGTTTCCTCTGTTTTGCGGTACGCCAGACCCCTCCCGATGAACAGGATCCCGTTTTGAACGTGACCGGTCGAACACAAGGCCGTTTCCTTCGTTGTGCGGTACGCCAGGCCTCGTTTCCATCGGTTGTTCCATCCAAGCCGGTTGGCTCCCACACATTTCGTTGCCTCCCGATGAACACGACGCATTCTGTTGCCTCCCCATGAACACAATGACGACGCAGTTTCTCCGGTCCGACCCAGCCATGTACACGAGCCCTGGCCGTACGTATGCGCGAGTAGGCGTTCGAGACCCCGCCCGTATGTACGTAAGTGGCTGTATTTTCTTTCTTGCACACTAGCTGCTGTACGTACATGTATATGCTACGTGCGTGCACCTATTTTGGCCATTAGTGGCACACTATAGGTGCGCCACTATTACGACGCCACTAGTAACAAATACTAATGGCGCACCTCTGGTGCGCCATTAGTATACCAGATAATAGTGGCGCACCTAGAATTGCGCCATTACTATGTCCAACAGTGCGCCATAACTATGCCTCCTAGGGGGCCATATTTACCTTCACGTATGCCCCCAAGTGTGCCATTACTATGCCCCATAATGCGCCACTGGTATTTAGCCCTGGTGCGCCACTAATGCTCAATATGGTGCGCCACTACTATGAATATTAGGAATTATTATTTTTTGCTTTTCTGGTATTTGCACAGGTTACAAAATATCTGGTATTTGTAGAGGTTACAAAATACACATTACACAGCACAGAATATAAACATCACACAATAGAATTCATCATATTAGTCTCCAAATTCGAAATAGCGAACAAAGTTCAAACATTAGCCAAGTTTAGGTCTCGAGACATTAGCAAAGTTCATCATATATATTAGCCGAGTTTGTCGTCACATTACAAAGTCGATATCAATCATCGAAACTACCATCACATAGAAGAGAGCTGCGGTCACGATGAGCATCATCGCGATGAAACTGGTCTTCATCCGGTACCTCCTCCGCTCCCTCCTCTCTCCCGCTAGATAGCGCGCGTATCTAGCTTCCGCCTCCGCCCTAGTGGTGTACCCTTTGTAACTGTTATCGCTGAAACGGTGAACCTGTCTCCGACACTCCTCCCAGTTGTCGTAGACTCCGGGAACCTTACCCTTGTACACGACATACGACGGCATCTCTATGCACTAGACAAACAAAACGTTAGTAGCAATTCACAGACAATATATAAGCAATATATAAGTATGCAACAAAAGGATCGGAAGAGAAAAGCAACACATTAATAGCACGATTCATGGTTCTACTAATAAATAGCATCGATTACATATAAGTTGAACGACTGTCCAAACTAAAGAGACATACAAGTTCATTAAAGTTTAATTACAACATGAGCTAATCGAAATTTCAGAACTACATAGCATCATTACTTTTGACTCAACTCAGGAACCGGAGCGTGGATGAAGCCGCCATCCTTCGTGATGGTCATGAAATCGCGATCGTTGTCAGCCTGCATTTGTAGCGTTGTTTCTATTTCACTGTTGGACGGTTGATATTTGAGGTAGAACTGCCCCGGGGTACGAAGGACATCTTGATGGATGATTTCCGCAAACTCCGACTGGATGCGAAAGAATTCTTGTCTAATATCCGCGTCCTGGATTGCTGACAAGCGTGCGGCCCAATCTTTGACATTAGTTGGTAGCAGAAGGTGATTATGGTCCCGTACGATCGCCCGCATGTGATGGAGGGCATAGTTGGCATCCTTCTGACCGCCAGGCGGCTGCTTGACACAGGGGAACGTCGTTACGTGGGTGAACACGTGCTTGCCGTACCTACAAATTGGCCTCTTGAAGGTGCCTCCAGATTTGGTGTAGCCGGGGAGAGCATCATCAAGAACTTTCTTGATATTTGTGTAGTCTTTCTTCGACTGACGGTCAGAGTCGAAATACGTGGCCATGGAATATTTCGGGCTTAAGAGGATGAGTGTGCAATGTGTGTCACTGCACAAAACACGGAATGTTAGAAAAAAACGATCGAAATCTAAGAAATCATATGTTACGGGGCGGTGAGGGGATGACTTACTCGGGAAAGTAAGGCACGAGGAAGTTATCCTTATCTGGGTTCGCCAGAATGACGCCTTCGAGGTATGAACTCGCGACTTGCCGGTCCCGAGCGCTTCCCAAGATCTTGGCACGCATGTAGAAGGGATCGACTATCACGATGTCCGGGGTCTTGTCTCTAATGATCTGCATCTCCATACTGAGCGAAAATAGCCGAATGAAGGTGTAGTGCAGCGGATGAAGGTTAAACATAGCGAAGATGTCATCAAACCGCAGGACGATCATACCCCCGATGGTGCTATCGATAAAGCCCATGCCCTCTAGCACCTTGGCCACGAAAATCGGGTATGCCACATCATTCTCGGATAGACGCCGCTTCTCCAAAGAAAGAACACTGTCATGCAGACTCCGCATAGCGCCGGTTGCAGCATTAAGCAGATTAGTCGGTAGCATCAGCCTACCCGCCACATGCACCCTTCTCGAGATATCCTTAGGTGAAGGTGGCCCGTCCTGAGCATGGATCGTACTCGGTGCCGGCTGGCTTGCACCCTTGTTATTTTTTCTTTTCCGTCCCTTCTGCTTCTTCTGTTGTAATGGGATCGAGTTCTGCTCAGAGACCACCTTCTTGAGTGTGTTGGGGCTGATAATATTTTGCACCTCGACTATCTGAGGCTCGGTGAAGGCGGCAGCTAGAGGCGTCTCCTGAGAACTGAACGCCAGACGACGCCTGTTGCAATTGGGTTTCTCCGCGGTACCAGCTAGATCGCGATTGTCTTTTGCAGGGTTGGGTTCTTGAGAAGGAGGCCCCAAGAATTCGTCATCGTACCCATGTTCGTTGAAGTACTTATCGACGTTAGTAAATGTACCGTCGTCATCCGGATCCTGTGCCATATGCATGTCTGGATCAGCTGACAGCTGTAGCGTTGCGGCGGTCTTGCCATGGCTTGGCGCCGGCACGACTGGCGGTGTTGTCTGTGGGGTGGTGTGCCCCGCCCCCAAACGAATCTGGCTCTTCGGCCAAAGCATGGACAACCTTATGCAGGCGCTGAGGGTCATCACATCATCTTCGTCGGCCCCAGGGGGTCGATACGGAGGTTACAAGTCGTCGCAGCCCCGCAGCACCCGAACCAGTTGAACCCTATACACGGTGGGTGGCATCGGATTATCGTGGAACACGCGGTTGCCCGGTTGAACGATTCTGGCCTTGGCGACATCGATCAACTCGCCGTCCATGAAGTGCAGGAGAGTGCATGGAACGTCGGCGGCGCCCTGCGAAAACATGTAGGGCGTCAGGGATGCCCAGTCAAAGGCAAGGAGATGAAGTCATCGCCGAGAGGCTTAGTTACCGTGATGGCGTCGAGCTCGGCTAATGTCGAGGCACCGCCAACGCCAGGCGTGCAAGTGACGGAGGGGCCGCTTGCTGCCGAGGTGCCGGCCGGCGTATTCTTCCCACACCCGAGTGCATTAAGCTCCAATGCCGGCGCCGACGCCGGAGACACCAATGTCGCCTCCGCTGGAGACACCAATGGCGCCGCCGGCGCGTTGTGCGAGTTGTTGCCCGTGAAGCTGGGAATCGGGGGCGGCCCGTGTTGGCCGCCCGCAATCCACGCCTGCAGCCCCTCAATCAAGGTAGGCACAATGGCGGTGATCGTCGCTCCTAGTTGGTCTCGCACTTGCTCTTCGACTGTCTCGGGAATCCGCGCCACTTGTGCCTTGAGTTCTTGAACCTCGCGCTCCTGGCTTTCCGAGCTGGTCTTTCTCTCCTTTCGCCTATCGTTATAGTATTCTGACCATTTCGTGGACAAGCCTTTGGCGGCCACACGACCAGCTGACGATGGCTTACTGAACTTATCCTTGTGTTTCATTACGTTCAACGCCCTATTTAAAGTGGTGTCCCAAGGGGAGCTCTGAGACGACCCCGCGCTACTGCTTTCAGTGTCCTGCGGAAGGAACGTGAACCATTTAGAAATTTGGCTTCATTAATTAGAATGCAACCATATGGAGCTAATTACGCGGGGGTGTATTCCTTGCCAGAACAAGCTCAAGCGCCTTGGTCTTTGGATCCGTGGTAAGCTCCTTTGTTACCGGGTCCATCTTGTACCGGGCCCTGACATAGTTCCTGGTCTGCTTGTCACTGTATTTATCGAAGAGGGGCGGTAGGCCTTGCTCGGCACTCTCCGCATCCTCCTTTTCCCATATAGGTTCCGCCACTCTGTAACCGCCGGGACCGAGTTTATGGACCCCTAAGTTCAAGTCCCGCATATCTTTCCCCCACTGACTTGATTCCGCAGATGCGTTGCTCTCGCACTTGATCTTGAACTCCAGGTAGTCAGCTTCGCTGATCGAAGGATTTGTCTCCTTGATCTTCTCATAACTATCACCTCTTAGAATCCTTCTCTTCACCGCGGCTCTCCAAGTAGCCAGGGCCGTGCTCATCTTCGTGAGGGCGGCACTGTTCACTTTATTCCCTGAGAGGCGTGTGTTTGCGAAGTCACCGGGGAACTTGTATCATTCGTGCAGCTTCATGAAGAGGAGGTTGCGCAAATTCCCTCGGTCACGATGCCTTAGGTTCTCGGTGTTGATCGAGACGTGCTCCGGAGAATGCACCCGAGTTGTCCCGCGTACCCACTAACTAATTCTTTGGGCGTCGTTGGATGCCCACTAGAGGACACTTCAGTAAATTCCTCCTTGATGATGCCGAGCACGTTCAGGCGCCGGTCCTTTCGTTGCCTCTTCGGTCGGCTGCCATCTGTGTGTGCGCTCCATCATCAGTGGTGGCATCCTTGGCGGCACCATCAGTTGTGTCATCCCCGACGCCACTAGGGGTTGTGTAGTCGGGATCGGTGTCTTCCGCGGCGTCCTCATAGCGGTGAGGTTCTTCCTCCATCTCCTGGGACAGCTCCCAGAATTGCTTGCCCGAACCGCCGGCCTCATCGTTGTTGGCCATGTTCGCTCTAAATAGGAAAAAAGTTTGGTCAAAAAGTTGGTTATTGTCAAGGAACAAGATCTCTAAGTTGACCAAATAACCTAATTCTCGAGGAATGTCGCCAAAAAGTTGGTTATTGTCAAGGAACAATTGAGAGATGTTTGTGATATTTCCTAGGTGTTTTGGGATGGAACCTGTTAGTGTGTTGTTGCTAAGGTCCAAGTCCACGTTCTCAAGGTAACCTAGTTCTTGAGGGATGTGTCCAGAAAGTTGGTTGCTGCAAAGATACAAGGCTGTGAGTTTGGTCAAATTGCCTATGTTGTTTGGGATGGAACCTGTTAGTGTGTTGTAGCAAACAAACAACTTCTCTAAGTTCTCAAGATAACCTAGTTCTCGAGGGATGTGTCCAGAAAGTTGGTTGCTCTCAAGATCCAAGGTTGTGAGTTTGGTCAAATTTCCTAGGCAGTTTGGGATGGAACCTGTTAGTGTGTTGTAGCAAAGCCACAACTCCTCTAAGTTCTCAAGATAACCTAGTTGTCGAGGGATGTGTCCAGAAAATTGGTTGATGTCAAGATACATGCTGATTAATTTTTGTTTCGGTTGAGAATCGGGCACCTTCTAGGTCAAGAAAATTGGGCATGACCTTTGCTAATTTTCTTGACCTAGGAGTGCCCCATTCTCAACTGAAACGGAAATTAATCAACATTTCAGGAGAAAGGGGTATGAACAAGCAGATTTTACTCCAGAGAGTTCTTGCAGGTGCGTATGAACTGCAACATCTCAAAGCAGATAACAACACAACAACAAATGAAATTGCCAGAACTGAATGCTCTGCTTCTTCTCATACCCTCCAAAGAACTTTAACCAGCAGCAGTAGATAACAACACAACAGCAGCAGAATAACAACTTGTTATTCCTCTAAAGTTGATAGCAACCAACCATATCTCGGGTCAGCATGAACTAGCTATTCAGTCAAAATTCTGATGCAAGCAAACATTTTGTTTGCATCATGGCAAATCAACACTGAGTTTCAGTCTCTTGAAACAGAATTCCACCAAACTTGTTGTATATCTGTTCCGTTGTGTTTGTGGGTGTTCTGTCAAAGTAATTTTCTTCTCTGTGTGCATATAGCTTAGTTAGCTGCTGAAGTGCTGCTAGTGGGTTTAGCTACTGTACTTCTCAGGCTTATCTGAATATAGACTTATTATTACTTAATAGTGGGTGTTCAAAAACCATTGTAAGTTTCAATGCTACTGCTTCTCATGATCAAAATACAAGACATCCTGATAACCAGCTTGAACATGTTTGCTTAATTGCAATTGAGTAATATAATTCAGGTGGGGCAAAATTAAAAAAAAATCAGGTGGGGCGGCTTGCCCCCTAGCGATTCATCAAAAAAATAACAGGAGGGGATCCCTAACTACAAGCATGCTGATAACTAAAATCAAGCAGAAAATTAACTATACTACACAAGGCATAAGGTATACCTAACCAAGATATATAAATAACAGGGGGGAAATAAAAAAATAAAAGAGAATAAGTGATTAATAACACATACCTGAAGCCTCACCGAGTGCACCTCCAAGAAAGCAGAGAAAACCCTAACACTCACACCACCTCAAAATCAAAATCCCTACAAAAGATCTCAAAATCAACAAACAAAACTCAAATAGATGGATATATCTAACCCTAGTTGAGTGCCCACAGCATGAACTGCAGAAGAAAGAGGAACTGGAAAGACTAACATGTTGAAACAAAAGCATCTGCGCATCCGAAGAAGATTCAAACTACATACAATTCGTAAACATTTCCCCTTGCAAGCATTATCACAAACACCTACCAAGCAAAAATCCTTTCACATGTAATGGACTCGAACATCTACGGCAGGTGCTCATCCAGTGCAGAAATCAGGGGGGATTTTGAGCGGGCAGAGGATGCAATAGGAAGGAGGGAGGGGGGAGGGAGGAGGAAGGAGGGGTGGTGGCTACCTGCCTATGGACCGGTGGCCGGCGTAGCACCGGGCGGCGGCGTTGCTGGGCGGGGTCGGCTGCTCCGGGGACGAGGAGGGAGGCGCTGCGGTGCCGGAGGCGGGGCCGCGGAGGCTGGGCGTGTGTGGCTGCCCGGCTCGTACAGCGCTGGTGTCTCCCCGCGGCCGGCGACCGATGTGCAGAGGTGGTTGTCCGGGATGGGGCGACGGCGGCGAGGCTTTCTGGGCTCTAGGGGAGAGGAGAGGGCGGAGAGGGCAAGGGGAAGCGCGAGGGAGCAAGTGGGGAGGGGGGCCCGAGGAGGTAGGGCGGCGGCGGTGGAGCAGGCGCGGGCGGACGGCGGCGTGCTCCCGCGGGGGTCGTCGGGTTAGGTGTGGGGCGAGGTGGATCTGGCGAGGGAGGGAGAGAGGCCAGAGGGAGAGGGGAGCAAGTGGAGTGGGGGGAGGGTTAGCAATGGCGCACCTTTTAGGGGTGCGCCATAAACATACGTATACCAATGGCGCACCTTCTAGGGGTGCGCCATAAGCACCGTGATAGCAATGGCGCACCTTCCCCTGGTGCACCATTACTAACTTTTTTTTTGGATTTTTAGTTGCATGTAATAATTTTTTAGAAAATGACCATCAATTTTAAAATGTTACGATATAAGTAATTATTACTAATTTTCAAATACTTGCGTTGCAAAACATTTGTGAATTGGTAAAACATTTATGAATATGAAAAAATATTCATGAGTTCAAAGAATATTAACAAATTCAATACTTTTTGTGAGTTAGAAAAATGTTTGCATTTTCAAAAAATGTTTATATTTTCAAAAAATGTTTGCAAATTTAAGCAGGAAAAGGAACACTGAAAAATAAAATACCAGAATAAACATAAATAAAAATTGGTATATCAATGGCGCACCTCCTAGGGGTGCGCCATAAATACCTTGATAGCAATGGCGCACCTTCTCCTGGTGCGCCATTACTAACATTTTTTTATTTTACCAGAATAAACATAAATAAAAACAATTAAAATACCAGAAGGAAACATTAATCCCCACTGTTTTGAACAAAAGAGGTTACTGGATAGAGGACTAGAACAGAAGAAATGCCATTTCCATATGTCGAAATACAATCGAGAAATGAAGACTACAATTTAAACCATTGTGCAAAGATTTAGAATTAGATCGATGACATGGTTGAAATCAAGTGATACATGTAATAATTTAGTTGCATGTAATAATTGAGCTTGCCACTGACACACACACACACACGCGGCCGACACGTCGTGATTCGATCTTAGCTATCTTTTCACAATCTTCTTGCCCTTCTTTTTCGCAAATGGAGTTCTTCTCTTGAACGGACGTCCTTTAGGTAGGGTGGTCCTGCTTCTTCTTGTGGTGTATGGTACTTCATCGTCGTCGTCATGTTCCATCTTCGGGTCGCCGTACTTGTCGAAGTCTTGCTCATTGGCGACTCCATCCATTCCGATTATCTTCCTTTTGCCTCTCCTCATGACAACACGACTGGGCTTTGACGGGTCGGTAATGAAGAAGCATTGGTCCACTTGGGAAGCTAGTACCCATGGCTCATTTTTCGCGGTGACGTTTGCACCCGCAGTCTTGGATTTGGCTTCGGGTATAACCATGGTGGTCAAATACCGGTCTTCTTTTAGGATGCTCCTGGCCCATCTGACACAGAACATCGGGACCTTCTCTCCAGCGTAGCTCGGCTCCCAGATCTCCCCGATCCTTCCGTAGTATCTGTCCTTGTCGTTACCGGTGTAGGATTCCATCGTTACCCAGGAGTTCTGATAACCATTGCTATTCATGTCCTTTTCCTCAGTGTAGAATATGTAGCCATTGATATCGTACGCCTCATAGGTCATTAGGTTGTGCTCGGCGCCCTGTGACAAGGCGAATATGAGTTTTTCTTCCGCGGAAGAATCCTCATGTAAAGGGTACGACAGAAGCTTCTCCTTGAACCAACGCGTGAAACATGAGTTGTGCTCTTCGATTATATCTCCGTCCGTCCTCTGTTGGCCTCGGTCATTGTACGTCTTCTCAATAAAGGTTTTGTGCTCTACCACCCAAGGATCGACCATGTCTATGTGTTGTAGCGCGACTAGGTTTGCTCTTTCAAAGTCGGCGAGTTGACCCTCGAAGTCGACATGCATTTCGCGGCGACCCTCGCAGTGACCCCATCTAGCGAGCCTGTCGAGGTGCCTGTTGACGGGCAGACCAATGGGGTTCTCGATGCCTAGATAATTCGTGTAGTAGGAGATGCACTCTTCGGTCAGAAAGCCCTTGGCTATGCTTCCCTCTGGACGTGACATGTTGCGAACGTATCCTTTGATGACACCATTCATCCTTTCGAATGGCATCATGCTGTGCAGGAACGTCGGCCCGAGTTGGAATATATCCTCCACGATATGGACCAGCAGATGCACCATAACGTCGAAGAATGCGGGCAGGAAGTACATCTCAAGCACGCATAGTATCACCACGATCTCTTCCTGTAGCCTTCTGAGTTGCCTCACACCAACCGACTTCCGAGAGATGACGTCGAAAAAGTTGCATAGGACAAATAGCGTTTCACGGATGTGCGCGTCCATGATCCCACGGATTGCAATTGGAAGTATCTGCATCATCAGCACGTGACAGTCGTGAGACTTCATCCCGCTGAACTTCTGCTTCGCTGAGTCTACGTATCTGCTTATCTTCCCCGCGTAACCGTAAGGAAGTTTTACTCCTACGAGGCAGGTGAAAAACTGCTCGATCTCCTCCTGACTTAGAGTGACGCACGCGGGAGGGCAGTCATTTCCAATCTTCTTGGCCTTTTTGCCTTTGCGACAACTTTTCGTGTCCTTTGCCTCATCATCATCATAATCATCATCATTAGCGTGAAGCTCCACCCTGATGCCCATTGATTTCAAGTCTGCCCTTGCTTTCCGCCCATCTTTGGTCCTCTCTGGCATGTTGAGCAGGGTACCAAGAAGACTCTCACACACATTCTTCGTGATATGCATGACATCAAGGCTGTGAGGCACACGGAGGACCTTTCAGTACGGCAAGTCCCAGAAAACAGACCTTGTTTTCCATACCTTCAGCAGCGGCTCTGGTGCCTTTCGCTTCTTTCCCGGCTCTGGCGCCTTTCGCTTCTTTCCCGGCGGTGGGCAATCTTTCCAATTTTTCAACAGCTCATCTATTTCCTCGCCGCTCCTCGTACGCGGGCGTCTTCGGGGTTCGGCTTCACCATCGAACAGATCCTTGCGTTTTCTCCATGAGTCATCGTCGCGAAGCCACCTTCGATGTCCCATGAAAACGATTTTCGAAGACCCGGGATCTCTTTCTAGCTGGCGATACGTTGTGTCATCCATGCACCTGACGCATGCACAAAATCCGTGGACCACCTGCCCCGCGACATATCCGTAACCGAGAAAGTCGTGCACCGTCGTGAGCAGTGCGGCTCTCATAGGGAAATATTCTTTCTCTGCGGCGTCCCACGTATTGGCTGGCGTCTTCCACAGCGTGTCTAGCTCCTCTTTCAGCAGCCTCAGATACAGATTGATGTCGTTCCCTGGTTGTTTCGGCCCTTCAATTAGCATACTCATGTGAATGTACTTCCTCTTCATGCACAACCAGGGGGAAGGTTGTACATCCACACAAACACAGGCCACGTGCTATGTGTGCTTCTTTGGCTGCCAAACGGATTGACTCCATCGGTGCTCGCGCCCAACATGATGTTCCTTGGATCATCCCAAAATTCTGGGTGTTCGAAGTTCAACGCTTGCCACTGGCTCGCATCCTTAGGGTGACTCAGCATCTTGTCTTTTTATTTATCTCCGGGTCATTTCTGTCATCTTATCGCTTCTTCTCCTCCCTATCCGCATGCCAACGCAGGAACTTTGCTAGCTTAGGGTCCGCGAAATACCGCTGCAGACGAGGAGTGATCGGAAAGTACCACACTACTTTTCGAGGAGCTTTCTTCCTCTTCTTGTATCGAGTGACGCCGCACACCGGACATATGGTAGACTCCGCGTGTCCTGATAAATGATGCAATTGGTCATGCACACATGGTATTTCACGTGCGGTAAATCCAGAGGACACATGATTTTCTTCGCCTCCTTGAAACTGGTCGGGCACTTGTTCCCCTTGGGAAGACGTTCGTGCCAGAATGACATGTTCTCGTCGAAGATGCGTCGGTCATTTTGTGTTTTACCTTCATCTCCAGAGCCATGAGCGTTACTTTCAGGCGGGTATCCTCGGCCTGCATCCTTCATACAATGGAGTAACCGCGTCTATCTCCAGTTGATCCAGCTTGGCTTTCTCCCGGGCGGCAGCTCTTGCGTTATCCGTCTGCTTGAGACGCAGCTCTTGAATATGAGGGTCCTGCACCCAGCCCATCGATGGTCCATCGTCGTCTGCTCCAGCATCTTCATCTTCATGATCATGCCCTTCGTCTTGATCTTCCTCATCATCATGTCCGGCATCTTCTACATGATGACTGTGTACTGCATCTACTTTGTGATCATGTCCTGGAGATTCTTCGTCTTCTCGCCCGCCATCGCCGCGGTTGTCTTGCTGCCCTTCCTCATTTCTTGCCCGGCCCCCATGGATGACTTCATAATCATCTTCATCACCTTGCCACCGATAGCCATCCATGAAATCACGCAAGAGCAGGTGGTCCCGCACCTGTACGGAATCCGGGTCCATAAGGCTCTTTAGCTTGCATCTTCGACACGGACATCTTATCTCCGTCTCGTTCTTTTGAAGCATCTTGGCCTTCGCGGAGCTCAAAAACCTATTCACGATGCCTTCGGTCATCATGCGGACCATGGTCGCCTGCGGGGTAGAGCAAAACGATATTTTAGAACCCAAAAAATTGCCATGACTTTGCCTAAAAATAGGACCAAAAAGAATGCATAGTGCCAAATTCTCGGCGAAACGGAAATGAATCAACATTCCGGCAAAATATTGGCAACTATCGCATTTCAAATACCGGTACCTGCAAACACAAACATATGCAACACCACAAACATACGTAGATCTAGGCCATAGAAAGTGTGTACGTTGTTGGAGGGAGAAAAAAGTAGATCTAGAACATAAAGAAAGCTTTCCCCTTACTTACCTATCAAAAAAGGAAATTTAACCACTTAATTTGGGTGAATCTATGGTGCAAATGAGGTGAGGAGGAGGAGGCAGCCGAGACCAAGCTTGGTAGAGGTGGAGAGAATGAAGTGGGGAAAGTGAGTGTGGTAGGTGGCGGTCCAAAATATCTAGCTGCTCCCAGGTTACCAATGGCGCACCACCTAAGAATGCGCCATTAGTAACCAGGGTTACTAATGGCGCACCTGGTGTGTGGTGCGCCATTACTAGTTTTGAAAAAATAATATAAAAAACATGTTAGTAGTGGCGCACCAGTTTTTTTTATCTTTTTTTTAAAACTAGTAATGGCGCACCACACACCAGGTGCGCCATTAGTAATGTGGCCAATAATGGCGTACATGTATCTGGTGCGCCACTGCGCACCACATACATGGTGCGCCATTAATGTCCATATTAGCTATAGCCGTTTTCCTAGTAGTGATCGGCCAGTATGTATGTACACGTTCGCGACCAGAATGACAACGCTACGTACGCTTCAACCAGGTGGGTCCCGACTGTAAGGCACTTCCTTGCGTGCGAAGATGTAGCTGGTGGGTCCCAGCAGTCAGGGGGGCGAATAATTTTTTTTGCCCGGACGCACTTCCTTGCGTGCGAAGATGTAGCTGGTAGGTCCCAGCAGTCAGGGGGGAAACGTTTTTTTCGCGAAATACAGTTGCCCGTCCGGTGGGTCCCTGCTGTCAGGTGGAGGAATAATTATTTTGCGCGTAATAAGGAGGCACTTCCTTGCGGCCGCCTTGGACCCAGTTGTCAGCCTCTCCACGTACAGTACTCTTCCGATGGAAGTCGTTCCTTGACCACGCCGCGCCGAGAGCACCAGGGCGGTGGACGACGGCGAGGCCTAGGAAGGGGACGACGCGGAGCCGGGGAAGACGCAACAGTGGAAGCCCGCGCAGAGAGGAGTACGAGGGTTCACTGGTTCGGCTGCGGTGTGAGGCTGCCGTCGCCGCAGGACCTGGCCATCGGTGGGAATAGTAGGGGGCGGTCAGGCCTCTGCGGCAGCACAGCCGGCCACGGGAGGCAGGAGCATGCGGCACGACCAGCACTACTTTGGGCGGCTGGAGCAAGAAGACCAGAGGTTGAAGAAGCACTACAGCCGTTGGATGGACATCGTACGATCACTGGAGCTAGAATCGTTCATATTGACTAAGTTGACAAAGCACTCCATCCCCGTCAATTTAGTAGGCCCACAAGTCAGCCTCCCACCAAGGTGGGTCCCAACTAGCAGGGGGAGTATTCATCTTTTTTGTGTGTAATAAGGAGGCACTTCCGATGGGTCCGAGCTGACAGCGGGGAGAACGTTTTTTCACGAAATACGGTGGCCCGTCCGGTGGGTCCCAGCAGTCAGGGGGAAAACATTTTTTTCGCCAAATACGGTGGCCCGTCCGGTGGGTCCCTGCTATCAGATGGAGGAATAATTATTTTTCGCGTAATAAGGAGGCACTTCCTTGCGGCTGCCGTGGACCCAGCTATCAGCCTCTCCACGTACAGTACTCTTCTGATGGAAGTTGTTCCTTGACCATGTTGACCACGCCGTGCCGAGAGGACCAGGGTGGTGGACGATGGCGAGGCCTAGGAAGGGGACGACGCGGAGCCGGGGAAGACGCGGCAGTGGATGCCCACGCGGAGAGGAGTACGAGGGTTCACTGGTTCGGCTGCAGTGTGAGGCTGCCGTCGCCGCGGAATAACAGGGGTGTGGGTGAGTAAAGGGATGCCCTGGCCAG
Source organism: Aegilops tauschii subsp. strangulata (assembly GCF_002575655.3). Taxonomy (NCBI): domain Eukaryota; kingdom Viridiplantae; phylum Streptophyta; class Magnoliopsida; order Poales; family Poaceae; genus Aegilops; species Aegilops tauschii. The sequence goes on from NC_053035.3 coordinate 434,616,216, forward strand.
CGGTGGGAGTAGTAGGAGGCGGGAGCAGGCGGTCCCGCCGGCGCTGGATTTGGCGGCTGGAGCAAGAAGATCAGAGATTGTAGAAACACGACGGCTGTTGGATTGACATCCAACGGTTACGTCTGCTAGAATCGTTTGTTGACGTATATAATAACTAAAAAAATCTTGCATGCGCGTCAACTTAATAGGCCCACAAGTCAGACCATTCCCTCTTTTTTTTAATAATTTATATATAGTTCATTGCGACTTCTTATGCAATTTATTGCAGTCCGTTTTTCTTTGGTTGGCCAGGGCCAATTTCGCATATTTCTGTGGGTTCCAAACTATTTTTAATACGGAAATGTCGAGCCAGATTTATAGTACTTTGAAGATATATTTAAATTAGGTTAATGCCCAGTGAAATAGGAATCTGAAAATGTGAAAAATTCAGAAATTATAAAGTAATTGCCAATTTGTCATCTGTTTTTATATTTACAACCCATTTCATATTACTTTCAAGATTTGCAGGCGTCTTGAAAGAGTAGCAGCCCATCAGGGCATAGAAAAATAAGTAGGCCTGGATTGGGTATTCTACAGAAAAAATAAACTGGGCTCATTTTCACAAACAAAAATAGCTGGGTTGGTCACATGGTGAACATAAAATATAAGCCTGGGCTAGATGGGCCACAGCCCAGTTCAAACCCTGCTTCGTCTCAACCATAACAAAAAAACATACTGCTCGAGCAGCTACGTCCCAGGTGTCAGCCGATCTTGTGCTATTCTCTTGTTTATTGACTATATACGCTCACAATGTCGTGGGTCCAGATGTCAAGAAAACACTAGGAGGAAGCATTTTATTTTTCCATACACTGACATGGTGGGCCCCTACTGTCATCCTCTCCACGTACTTCTGCCGATTCTTGTTGTTTGTTGACCATGTTGACAACGCGAGAGGGCGGCGCCGCGGCGAGCGCACCAAAGCGCGCGGAGGACGACGACGAGGCCTCGGACGTCGGTGTTAACGATTTAGGAGATGGTGGGGCGGCGATGCGTGCGCTAAGGCATAGCCAGTCGTGGGAGGCGGAAGCAGGCGGGCCCACCGGCGCTGGTTTGGTTTTGTCGGCTGGAGGAAAACAAGACTGAAGAAACACGACAGACTGTACAAGCAGCAGGAGTACTTAACAACCTTAACTGAAACCAGCAAGGGCACTTAACAACCATAGCTGAAAGCAGTATGAGTACTTATACAGGTTCAACCGTACAAAGCATGCCTCGAACAGTGCTACTTTGCCTACACTTAACCAAGGGTGACGCCGCCAAGCCCCAGGACAAGGCCCAGGCGCCACCCCGCGCATCCACAACCTTCTAAAAGCGGCTTCATCTCGCAATGTGGTCAATAAACAGGATATTCGCTTTAGAGCCATGGAAAAGCAGGAACATAATCTTCTGTCCTATTCTCCAAGATGGACGGGCCTTCATTATTTGAGACCACCCATGAATAAGTATCTTTTCACCTCCAAGGGGAATGGAGTAGGTCGACATAAACATTATGTTGTGACCAAGTGCAAGTCTGACCCGACCATGGTCAGGCATCTGTATAGGAACAATAGAAATGGGATGTTTCTGTTTCAAGAAGATCACAGCTGTAAAGCTGTGTATAAGCAATAGTTTATGAACAACATATATAACAGAAAACAGCTCGTACCATAAGTTTCTCGACACAGTTGGACCTGTTCAACGAGTGCAGCAGTGGCACACATATCCCACGTGGCCTTCCACCATTGAAACGCCCCACAAGGACCTCAAGACGATCAATAAAGTGTAGGAACTTGTGGATGTCATCCCAGTCAACTTCAGTGCCATCAGTAACAGCCGAGTTGTTACAGAATAAAAAACAAGCAGCCTGCTTAACTCTGACAAAACCTACACGTGCCACCAATTATAAGAAAATATTAGTTAGAAGTAGCATCTTCGTGAGAGATTTGTTGCTACTTCTAAACATAAATTGTGATTAGTTAGACAGAATAGGTGGATTAAGAAGTAATCGAGACAACAAGAAAGAACCAGATACAAAACTAACATGGATGAACAATTGGAACGACGTCGGGGTGGAAGATCGTAGTGAAGATGAGACCAGGTTCTGCTATTTCCATCAACATTCGTGCGTCAACTTTCAGTCCGTAACACTTGAGAAAGTTTATCCAAGTTCGGCCATAGAAAAGAAGCGATCTTCTTGGTTCATTAACCCAACTCGGAACTTATATCCATGGCTTGTCTTCACTGTGACCATTAAACTGGTGTATTCAATTATGGCAAGGCCGAGCATCTTGAGTACATGTGTTCTGGCAGAGCAAATAATGCACTGCAGGAAAAATAATATGAGAACACAATGTATTCCTATCCAAATCTAGAAATAACTTCCTCCTTCACGCCAGTGTTGACCATCATATTGGTAGTACCTTTTATCCAAATATAGCAATCCAAATTTCCAAATTAGTCGACAGCATGTTCAAAAAAACCCACCCTCCCGGATAGAAAAGAGGATTCTAGGAACATACTGTGCGCGTTTTAAAATCCTGTGTTAGGATGAGAAGGAACAAGTGTGGCATCTCGCCGAGGGCGCAGAAACCTGTAGGGTCCTCGCACTTTGGGCACTGCAAATGAAACACACTAGATTCATTAGGAAGAAAAATGCATCAACGGTGGCGGCTGCCATCCTAGGATTACCCGCGACCAAGGGACTTGGATTTATCGGTGATGGATGAAGAATTCGTACCTGGTTCTCCATGAGAAAACCCTATGCAATTGCCGAGAGGGGGTTTTCTCTGAACAAGCAGACGAGGGAGAAGGGGATTCAGGCCCAGTGAAATATTGCCGCTTCGTCCGTCCAGCTTACTGCTAAAGCTTGAAAGGGGGGTTTGTGATTTGACGGCTCATTGGGCATTACTGCGGCGCTACAACCGGGGTGTGTCTACCGTGCAGTTGTGCACTCTAATTTGTGCATATGGCACGTGGACCCCGTTGCCGGATGCCCCACATATCAGCGAAAGGAAGTAGAAAGAAAGGAGTAACTAGTTACACAAAAATATATTTTTGACAGAGAGATACTCCCTCTGTAAAGAAATATACAAATCTTTTATATCACAACTTTATACATAAGAAAAATCAAGGGGAATATATATAACATATATAATTATAAAAAAATAGAGTTGTTTTCAACACAGTATAGACGAGTTGGTGATGATGGTGTGCCTGCCATCCTGCAATATAGGCCGTCCGATTTATATCTGACAGATAGGAAGGAAACTATGGCAATTTTGCAAAAAGGTACCCACACACCTCTCCACATTTGCAAATAAGGCCTTCCCTCGTTCATCCTTTTCTCTCACAAGATAAAATACTCATACAAATGCATCTTGATGTTACGTGCAACGCACGGGCATTATGGGGGTTCAGCTGAGAATATAATACTCAGACAGGCTCACGGTTCTGGACTTTGGGCCGCATGCCCACCCTGCATGTTTGGGGGCCCATGTGTTCTACCTCAGCGCTTTTCATATTGCAAGCGATCGGTACAGCGCTGGTTTTAGATACTGCAGCAAGGCGAATACACAAAATTGAATAAAGCACGGCAGCTGTTGGAATGAAATCGAACGACAGTTCCTAACCAGCAATGAGAGTTGCAATTCTATCAACGATATACCATGTGATAAATAATATTGTCGTATTACTTGTACACACAGGACACTTGTTTCACCATGCCACATTATTACATCAAAATCTCACGGAGGATAGTTCAGTTCGGCAGTTGCGTGCTGCTACTGAAGAATTTCAAAGTTGATTTGGACCAGCTCTCCTTGCCGAGAAAGTTCGATTTTGAGATCATCCCCTACCGCAAGATATGATTTAGATTTGAACCTTGACCATCCTTTAGCATCAATTATCATGCGACCATCCTTTGTACTTACTGTATATTGAGCAGGTTCATTCACACCAAGGCTGTGCATGGTAAGAGAAACTTGGCCGCTGTCGCCCGGATTGTTGAACGACTCCCTCGTTGCTCTAGGAATTCTCTGTTTGCAAACAAGAAGACATACCCAAATAGTTAGATCAACACAGTGAATCATGCGAAACAACATGGAAAGAAAAAAGAACGAAACACTTGGGCGGCCAATGCTTACCAAGAAGGTGGACATGTCGGTTTTTGTAAGGAATTTGGTATATGAAATGCGAACTGCAGCCCAGTCTGTTGCCGGTGCAACTGCTCGTTCGGTTGACGCTGCACGGGCCGGAGCAGATGCAAGTGCAAGTGTTGGTGCAGGTGTCAAAGCCGCTGCTGCTGCCGGAGATGGTGCTCCTTGTAGAGCTGGTGCCGGTTGTCGGTGTCAAAACCGGCGGATCTCGGGTAGGGTGTCCCGAACTGTGCGTCTAAGGCGGATGGTAACAGGAGGCGGGGGACACAATGTTTACCCAGGTTCGGGCCCTCTCAATGGAGGTAATACCCTACTTCTTGCTTCATTGATCTTGATGATATGAGTATTACAAGAGTTGATCTACCACGAGATCGTAGAGGCTAAACCCTAGAAGTTATCCTATGATTATGATTGTTGTCGGTCCTACGGACTAAACCCTCCTGTTTATATAGACACCGGAGGGGGCTAGGGTTACACAGAGTCGGTTACAAGGGAGGAGATCGACATATCCGAATTGCCAAGCTTGCCTTCCACGCCAAGGAGAGTCCCATCCGGACACGGGACGAAGTCTTCAATCTTGTATCTTCATAGTCCACCAATCCGGCCAAAGTATATAGTCCGGCTGTCCAAGGACCCCCAAATCTAGGACTCCCTCAGTAGCCCCTGAACCAGGCTTCAATGACGATGAGTCCGACGCGCAGATTGTCTTCGGCATTGCAAGGCGGGTTCCTCCTCCGAATACTCCATAGAAGATTTTGAACACAAGGATCATGTCCGGCTCTGCAAAATTAATTCCACATACCACCGTAGAGAGTATAATATTCCACAAATCTAATCTGCTGACAAGTTTTATTGCGTGACATCACGCCAGGGCCCGGTCATTATTCGAACCATTTTTCCTAACCAGCTACTGCACATATTGTGAGGCGGTTTTCTTGGCACGTCTTGTCAAAGCAGAGATCGTGTCCCCCTATCACGGGATTCTCATCAATATGGGTGTGGGTAACCCAACCGCGCCATCAATTACGGCGCTTGGGGAATAAGCGAGTTTACCAGGCAGGTGAGGAGGCACATAGTTTCTTCCGCCCTTATAAAGGGACAAGGATTCATCTTTTTCACCCGCGCCTTCTTCTTCCTTCCTCATCCATTCTTGCGCACTCGAGCTCCAGCACCCAAGTGCGCATTTTCTCCTCAAAACCACTCCAAGCATGTTCGGAGCGGGAGGCAAGTGGATGGTCTCCTCCGTTACAGAGGAGGACATCACAAAGCTCCGGGAAGCCGGATACCTGGCCGCAGATATCGCGCACCGGCTACCAGATGCGGGGCAGATCGTCCCTACTCCAGAACCCCATGAGAGGGTGGTATTTCTTACCCACTTCGTCCGCGGACTGGGATTTCCCCTCCACCCGTTTGTCCGTGGGCTCATGTTCTGCTACGGGCTGGACTTTCACGATCTGGCCCCCAATTTCATCCTCAACATCTCGGCGTTTATCGTCGTGTGCGAGGCCTTCCTCCGCATCAAGCCCCACTTCGGCCTGTGGTTGAAGACCTTCAACGTTAAACTGAAGGTGGTGGTCGGCCAACAAGCGGAGTGCGGAGGCGCCATGGTGGGCAAAATGCCCAACGTCACCTGGCTCGAAGGCTCCTATGTGGAGACGGTAAAGGGGTGGCAATCGGGGTGGTTCTACATCACCGAGCCGGGCGACACCAACTGGGTGGCGGCCCCCGAATTTTGATCCGGAATCCCCATGCGGCTCATCTCCTGGAAAGAGATGGGCCTATCCTGGATTTCATCGGTGGAGCTGACCGGACTCCAGACCTGCGTCAAAAACATGATAAGAAAGAAAATCAAGCTTGTCAATGTGGTCCAAGTCATGCTCTTCCACCGGATCCTCCCGTGTCAAAGACGGGCATTCAATTTGTGGGAGTTCGACCCGGCTAAGCACCAGACGCTGCGAGAGCTCTTCGACACGACGCACAAGGACGTCTGGAAGGTGCTGTTCAAGGGCGCCAAGTTACCTCCTCCCCTTACCGAGGACCGCGGACTCAGCGCAAAGCGCCCTGCCAATCCGGTAAGTCTTTTATATCTCATAAGATGTTGTTTCCCCAGTATAACCATGCGCGGGATCTAAGCCTCCGCGCCATTTAACAGGACCGGGTAGCGACAGCGGAGCAGATCGATTGTCCAGCCCCCCTGCCGGAAGATCCATCAGATGCTCTCTTAACGAAGATGCTGGTTCCGGCGCCTTATGAGGTGCTGGAGAAGAAGGCCAAGAAGAAGGCCACGGGGACCAGGAAGGGTCTCCGGCACAAGGTTATATCGGACTCATCGTCCGAAAACACCGAGGCGCACTCCTCCCACAAAAACGAGGAGGAGGAAGAGGAAAGTCCCCCCCCCCCAGCCGAGGGGGACAGGAAAAGGAAGGCAGCCCCATCAGGGGAGGCCGAAGGGTCCAAGAAGGGAAGGACCCTCCTCCCGGACTGCTCCACGACGGCCGCTTTCAGCGACGAGGAGTGGTTACCCAGGGACAAGCCCCTGGCGAAGTCGTGAGTATCCGGATACCATAATAATTTTTGGTATGTTTTATTGTACTGCTTCTTATCACGCCGAACATGATTATGCAGTTCATCCCGAGCCCATATCGACGTATCTTCGTTGGATGATTCTTTGGGCCCGTCAGATATGAACAGCGATTCTCTCCCGACCGCCTCCTCCCCCCGTCCTACGGACGACGCCGAGGTGTTGTCCCAAAGGGAACTTAACCAAGGGGAGACAGTTCCGGAGGCGCCCCAGGCGACATTCCAGGTGCTGGGCGCACGAGGGGCAAGACTCCCCTAGGCCCTAACGCCGGGGGCAGCAAGTCTAGCCCCGAGCCGAATACGGTGCCGGAACCTCCAGTGGTTCCGGATTCTGTCAGGCAACCCCTCGCTAAGTGGGGCAAGCCGTCTATGCCGATGGCCTCTGTCCATCCAGAGGCATCGGACAACTTGCTGGAAGTGCTTCGCGGCGCTTCCATTGACGAAGAGCACCGCACTATTATGAGTGCGGTAGTCAAGAAGGTTCAGTCCGCTAAGAGCGGACTGACTGAAGCCCGTGCCAGCCTCCTAACCGGCTTTGAGATAAGTAATCAAATTGTAAGAAAATGTTACAGCATAGACAGTAGCCCCTGATGCTCTGTTTGGCATTCGTGAAGAAAGGCCGAATAGAGGATCAAATAATAATCGCAGGAGTCTAATCAGAATATGTCTATGTGCATACGCAGGCTTCACTGCTGGCCGCTGCCGCACGTACTGCGGAGGTCTCCGTACTGAAGCGGGACCTTGAGCGGTTAAAGGAAGAGCTCGGCCTTACCAAGAGGCAGCTCGAAGAGAACAAAGGTAAGTGATACCCCGTCTGTATATTGATAAAGAAAAATGTGGTTTTTGAATGATAGGATCCTCATGAATTTTGCTTAGGGGCCACGATCGAAGTGGCAGCCCTGCAGAAGGCATTGTCCGAGGCCGAAGACAAAGCGGCCAAGGAGTGCATCGAGCGAGAGAAGCAAGAGGCCCGAGTCGGCGAGGTGCAGCAAGAGCTCTAGGCTCTCGTTAAGAAACACAAGTCCTTGGAGCGTGACTCGAAGACGCAAGGGTCCGAGCTTGCGAAGGCCCTCGAAAACGCACAACATGCCAAGGCCGAAGCCCAAAAGACCCTCCAGGAAATTGAGGCGGTTAAGAAGATAGCGGAGGGTAAGGCATTCATTATGCAAAGCAAGCATGTGAAGGAAACTTTCCTTTTACTTACCCGAATTCGGAGTTCTCCAGGAGCGTTCGCAGATCTACCCTGCAGTGTGTCGGATGCCGCGGAGTTCTACCGGGCCGAGGAGGGGAGCTCGACAGAGAAGTTGTTCTGGTCTCAGTATACTAGGACCGAACATCCAGTGCCCCTGAGCGACCAGTTGAAGCAACTGGTCGAGCTGCACAAGGCGGCCGAACTGGCCATGAGGGGTCTCATAGTCCGGATGTGGTCTAGCGAGCCCCTGCCTGGCAGCTACTTCGGCCTGGTGAGGCGGCTTGTGAATGCCTGCCCCCGATTTGAAGTCATAAACCGGTCCGTCTGCATTGAAGGTGCGCGTAGGGCTTTCGCCCGGGCGAAAGTGCACTGGGCGAAGCTGGACGCCAAAAAACTGGTGAAGGAGGGGCCGCCGGAGGGCAAGGAGCATCGCCACCCTGAAAAGTATTATGACAGTGTCCTGAAGGGTGCTCGCCTTGTGGCAGTGGAATGTGCTAAGGATGTAATATTTGAATGAATGTACTCATGTGATCCTGTAATATGAAACGAGTTCATGTGCGCTATGCAATGCTTTGTTAATTTAAAATATTACCTTCTGTGCGGCCGTTTACAAAATCTGAGAGTTGGCCAGTCGTCGGCTTCTGCCCCCATATAACTAGTACTGGGGTGTTCGGGATAAACCTGATCACTCTTTATCCCAGTTTTGGGTCCTTCGAAGGAGGTGTTCAGCACAACGAACCAGGCACTCGGACTATAAGGCTTTATCACTCCCACTTAGCCATAGAAGTCTACAATTTTAAATTTTGGCGAAGCCCCTAGTATTCGGAAGGCCGAACTTGGGGCGCTATGTACGCCTAAATCGGACAAGGCCGACTCCTCGCCCGAAGCGAAAAAAATCTTTAAGGATTTGAAACCTCTCGAACAGCGACCAACTCTCGCCGCATCATGACAGTCAGTTTTCAGCTTTCTCTACTGAGGTGCTCGTCCGGAAGAACCGGGACACAATCACGGTAGTTCTCCCAGTGCTACCTTAGCCGATATAGCGGAACGTAAGGTACCAAAACGTGGGAGCCGGGCAAACCCAACTATTGACCCAACACATGATTCGGAGCCGATGCATATAATGCTATAAGTTCGGGGTGCCGCACTGTCGAAAGTGTTCGGACCTTTCACGCCGCGTTATGGGGTACACTGAAGCCCCTGGCGCACTGGTCGTACCAGAATGTACGGGTGCAATTTATCATAAATAAGCAGACAAAGAAAAAAAGAAAGGGGAATGCAATAATAGGCTAACGCTATGCATTGTTATTAAATAATATGTCAAAGCGTACGGATACAAGTAGTGTAATAAGCAAAAAATAGGACTATTTGACATGTCCTATCCAAGGGCAAGCTGCGTATGGGTATGTAAAACAGGTATATCAATCGTTATCATACACCACCTGGGGATTCCCTTGTACGTCAGAGCGTCTTGCTTCCTTGGTATTTCCTTCCCGCGATGGGTCCAACAATTAGACTGCCGGAAAGGGCTTCCAGAGAGTAAGCTCCTGAAAGAGAGAAAATGATAAAGGTATACGACCCCTGGGGTGGTTGAGCCGCATTGTGGGACGTGTCGTAGCCGTGCCTCCGCCTATGCCCATGGTATCTTGAGTGCGTAGTTATGTACGCGCGGCGCAAATTTCGCCACTTGACTGGGACTAGGACTGAGGCCGAATTGTTAGGCGAGCTCAAAATGTGCCTGGCAATCCTCCTGCGAGGTACTTCGGACTCGTTTGAAGGTGTCCGGGGTCTTTTTCGCTGAATTGGCGGTCTGCCTAATAAGGTTGCTTTGCGCTTTTGCTGCGAGGGCCGCAGTGTGCTCCTCCGTGCGGAGCGAGCGCTCTGTGTTTCCATCAACTGTTATAACCCCGCGTGGTCCTAGCATTTTGAGTTTGAGGTATGCATAATGCGGTACCGCGTTGAATCTGGCAAATGCGGTTCGTCCGAGCAGTGCGTGATAGCCGCTGCGAAAGGGGACGATATCAAAGATTAACTCTTCGCTTCGAAAGTTGTCCGGAGATCCGAAGACCACTTCTAGTGTGATTGAGCCTGTGCAATAGGCCTCTACACCTGGGATTACACCTTTAAAGGTGGTTTTGGTGGGTTTGATCCTCGAGGGGTCTATGCCCATTTTGCGCACTGTATCCTGATAGAGCAGGTTCAGGCTGCTGCCACCGTCCATAAGGACTCGAGTGAGGTGAAATCCGTCAATGATGGGGTCAAGGACCAATGCGGCAGATCCGCCATGACGGATACTAGTATGGTGGTCCCTGCGATCGAAGGTGATCGGACAAGACGACCATGGGTTGAACTTTGGGGCGACTGGCTCCGTCGCATAGACGTCCCTTAGTGCACGCTTCTGTTCCCTCTTGGGAATATGGGTTGCGTATATCATGTTCACCGTTTTCACTTGTGGAGGAAACCTCTTCTGTCCTCCTGTGTTCGGCGGCCGAGGCTCCTCCTCGTCGTCACTATGCAGCCCCTTGTCCTTGTTTTCGGCATTCAACTTGCCGGCCAGCTTGAACACCCAGCATTCTCTGTTGGTGTGATTGGCTGGCTTATCGGGGGTGCCGTGAATTTGACACGAGTGATCGAGTATGCGGTCCAAACTGGACATGCCCGGATTGCTTCTTTTGAACGGCTTTTTCCGCTGACCGGATTTAGAGCCACTGAATACGGCATTGATTGTTGTGTCTTCGGCGTTGTCGCCGTGGTTGCAGCGCTTGTGTCTGTTGCGACGTGGTCTGCCGTTAGTATCTTTGGCATCTGAATTGCCAGGATTTCTTGATGTGCTGTTGCTGCGAGCCAGCCAGCTGTCCTCGCCCGCGCAAAAGCGGGTCATGAGTGTCGTGAGGGCTGCCATGGACTTCGGCTTCTCTTGGCCGAGGTGTCGGGCGAGCCACTCGTCCCAGATGTTATGTTTAAATGCCGCTAAGGCATCGGCATCCAGACAGTCAACAATTTGGTTCTTTTTAGTTAGGAACCGAGTCCAGAATTTCCTGGCCGATTCCCCTGGCTGTTGGGTTATGTGGCTCAAGTCATCAGCATCCGGTGGTCGCACATAAGTGCCCTGGAAGTTGTCAAGGAATGCATCTTCCAAATTCTCCCAACTGCCAATGGAGTTTGCTGGCAGGCTATTCAGCCAATGCTGAGCTGGTCCTTTGAGTTTTAGTGGGAGGTACTTGATGGCATGTAGATCGTCACCGCGGGCCATGTGGATGTGGAGGAGGAAATCCTCGATCCATACCGCGGGGTCTGTTATACCATCGTATGACTCAATGTTCACGGGTTTGAATCCTTATGGGAATTCGTGATCCATCACTTCATCGGTGAAGCATAGGGGGTGTGCAGCGCCTCTGTGCCGGGCTATGTCACGACGCAGTTCATACGAGTCTTGTCTGCTGTATTCGGCCCGGCCGGATTTGCTTTTAGTGTATCCGGTTTGACGATCATCGTCACACGTTGGGGCGCGCCCCCGTGATCTGTAGATAGATCTTGTATGTCCTGCTTTGTTTTCCAATACGTCTCGCAGGTCCTGCGTGTTGCCCCGGGCCTTGGTATTTTTGTTTGAATGGCGGCGGGGTGCGGGCTGGACATCGGGCTGATGTGCCATTCTGTCTCGGCCACGGGGTGGCCGATCAGCCGCATCATACGCTGGTGGTGTGGGATTTAATGCTTCCTCCTCGAGTTGGGGTAGCAACCCGCGCTTTGGGTAACTCTTGGTTGGGCGCTCGAGTTCGTATTCCTCGGCCGCCAGGACCTCAGTCCATCTATCCGCTAGCAGATCTTGATCAGCTCGAAGCTATTGTTGCTTTTTCTTCAGGCTATTTGCTATGGCTATAAGCCGGCGCTTGAAGCTCTCCTGCTCGACGGGATCCTCAGGCACGATAAATTCTTCGTCGCCGAGGCTCACCACGTCTTCGGAGAGAGGCATGTAATTGTCATCCTCTGATTCTCCGTCTGCTGCCTGTTCCTGAGGGCTAGCTTGTTCATCCTCCTACTTGAGGCCTGGTTGGAGGGGATTGTCTTCATCTTCGGCACTATCCGGAGCGTTATTATCTCTTGTGCCGGTATCGCTGCTTTTTCTATGGCGGGACTTAGAGCGGCACCACTGACGCTGGTGCTTGGATTGCTTCTTGGAGGGATTATCCTCCGTTGCCTTATCGCCATCGCCTTCTTTGGGGGTGTCCACCATGTATATATCATATGATGAGGGGGCAGTTCAGTGCCCTGTGGGCGGTGGTTCCTATTCGTCTCCTGCATCGTCGTCCATATCGTCGATGTCTTCGGAGCTGAAATCGAGCATGTCGGTTAAATCGTCGATAGTGGCTACTAAGTGGGTGGTGGGTGGGGAGCAAATTTCTTCGTCGTCCGCATCCCACTCTAGCCGGACATAGTTCGGCCAATGGTCTCCTGACAAGGAGAGAGACCTCAATGAGTTTAGCACGTCGCCTAGTGGTGAGTGCTGAAAGATATCCGCGAAGGAAAACTCCATGATCAGTGCCCAATCAGATTCGATAGGCACGGACGCAGGCGGCTCGGAGCTCGTGGCTGGGGGCGAATCCAGGTGTCCGGCAACACGGGTCTCATAGGTGGTGAAGTCAGTATTCGGCTCTATCGCCGCTGAGTGTGCGGCCTCCATGGCGGGGTCCATCCACCCGTCCTGGGACGGCGCAATCTGCTCCGGATTGAGAGCCAAAGTAGCTGCCGGTGGGATCTCCTGAACACTGTCCGTCGGCAGAGCTAAGTCATGCCTGTCGTGACTGTCCGGCGCACCTGACATGGGCTCGAATTCGTCGAAGATCAAGTCTCCGCTGATGTCGGCAATATAGTTTAAGCTTCCAAACCTGACTTGACGGCCAGGGGCGTAGCTTTCGATCCGTTCCAGATGACCAAGCGAGTTGGCCCGCAGTATGAAGCCGCCGAATACGAAGATCTGTCCGGGGAGGAAAGCCTCACCCTGGATCGCATCGGTGCCGATGATCGAAGGAGCCATCAAGCCTTTATCGCGACGGCACAGTGGAACTCTCAATGAAAGCACCAATGTCGGTGTCAAAACTGGCGGATCTCGGGTAGGGGGTCCCGAACTGGGCATCTAAGGCGGATGGTAACAGGAGGCGGGGGACACAATGTTTACCCAGGTTCGGGCCCTCTCGATGGAGGTAATACCCTACTTCCTACTTGATTGATCTTGATGATATGAGTATTACAAGAGTTGATCTACCACGAGATCGCAGAGGCTAAACCCTAGAAGCTAGCCTATGATTATGATTGTTGTCGGTCCTACGGACTAAACCCTCTGGTTTATATAGACACCGGAGGGGGCTAGGGTTACACAGAGTCGGTTATAAGGGAGGAGATCTACATATCCGAATTGCCAAGCTTGCCTTCCACGCCAAGGAGAGTCCCATCCGGACATGGGACGAAGTCTTCAATCTTGTATCTTCATAGTCCAACAATCCGGCCAAAGTATATAGTCCGGCTGTCCGAGGAGCCCCTAATCCAAGACTCCCTCACCGGTGTCAGAGCAGGTGCCGGTGTCGATGCCCGATCCTCCGGTAGATCAGCCTGATCCGCTGACGCGGTCGGTGCCCAACCCTCAGCTGGTTCAGACTGAGCTGCTGCCGCTGTCAGTGCTAGAGCAACTAACGGTGCTCGATCCGTTGCTGAAGGTGGTACCGATGTGCGAGACAGCGGCGATCGTGTCTGGTCTGCTATGATCAGCTTTCTAACTTGACTAGGCTTCGTGACCGTGATCCAGTTTTTTTCTTCATTTCTTTTAAATGCGAGAAGGACTAATTGTGGCGTTTTTGTTAAACCAAACTGCAGTTCATCATAGGATTCAGCTTGTACTCAAACAACAGACTGATCCAATTTTTTCCAGTAATATAAGTGATGGACAGTGCCTTCATTACTGACACGACATAAGAAGTGAAACCTGCAAAAATAGCCATCGTAGAGAAACCAAACGGTTTATTCTGTGATGAATGTCACATGGCAAAACCTGCATCGTAAAATTGCAGGAAAAGAAAGAAAACATGACATTAAATCAATAAGATTAAGACAGTAAATCAATAAGATTTACTTGATGTGACACGAGTGAATCCTTATCAGGAAATCACTAGGTTGAAGTACTAAACAGAAGATTGATCGTCCAACTACGGGTGGCATGCAGGGGCCCCGCCTACTCCCACAAGCAGGACAGTCCAAAGGTCGTGACAAATCGTATGGACCGAACATCCATGGGACTAGAAATCCTGGTGGGTGCGATAGACCCTACAATGCATACAGATATTGGAGTGTAACCATAATTGATAAACCGTCCTCACAAAAAAAGATGATCTGGATACTTCAAAATATACAGACTGAATTGAGTGGACAGACATTAACATAGACCGTTCTCAGGACCGACCACACACCAAAAGCGGTAGTACTAATAAACAATACAGGGTTCACAAACACAAATCAAGTACTGAACAATAGTACTTACTACAGACAAGCGAAGTTGCACTAATTAAACTCTGCAGACTATTTCTTGCCACCGACCTACGGGATGAACCCCACATAACTGACTAGGCCATGGACTTCGTGAGAGATGTCTACATGCACCATCACCATCTCGTCAACCTTGGAGAACCTAACAGAGTGGTCTTTCCACTCATAAACATGATGATGAAGACAGGCTGCATCAGATTTGTTGGGAAGCTTTATAAGAACCACACCCTTCGTAATCGAAGGCACAGCCAGGAAATTGTTGTGGTCAAGTACAGCCTCGAAAACACGGCTGACAACAATGCTACAGGAAAACACTAGTTCAGGACACGTGGCGACAAGGACATGACAACTGGATAGTTTACCAGTAGAACACATCCTCAGGTCTTCCAGTTCACACGGCATGACTTTGAGAACTTCATCTCCACCGCGGACCTGGTTCTAATTGAAACAGAAACCATATTTTATTACTACCTCCGTTCAGAAATATAAGATGATTGTTGATATTATGCTCCATATATGACTACATATACGCACAGAAATGAGTGAACAAGGACACTAGAACATGTCTTCAAAGGCATGAGAGCAGAGGGATTACTTGCAATATCCATAACACAAGTTACTGAGGCAAATATACCCTCTTCAAAGGTAGCATTGATGTTCATAAAGTACTCCCTCCGTCCCAAAATTCTTGTCTTAGATCTGTCTAGATACGGATGTATCAAGTCACATTTTAGTATTAGATACATCCGTATCTAGACAAATCTAAGACAAGAAATTTGGGACAGAGGGAGTAGTTGAAAGTAATCTATAAGAAATCAGTGTCAACCTCTCGCATGTTTTGGTCAAAAGAGGAATTTAGGACCGTCATTTGGCACACAAAAATCACATGCAAGATCACCCAGAAAGTTGTACTACTAGTACTAGTACTGCGTGTTAGATGAAAAAACACGATCAAGATCGAGAAAAAGATTGTCAAGAAGAGATATTACCTAGACTTGCTTAATAAGGGATCCCGGAGAGGGGGGCTTGGACAGGGCGATGGCTTTGAGCTTATATGATGTAGTCTTAGCAGGGTGCTTGCGCTTCTTCGTACCATGAGCCTCGACGGTTTTGGCCAGAGCCATAGACATCACTTCGGCCGGTGCTCTAGCGTCCATCAAGAAACTGTCAAATAGAAATAAAAGAAAAGAAACCATAATCACAAACCCAAAAGAAGAAAAGCGAGGGAGTTATAGGATCAGTCTCGGGGTTGCAAGACCGGGCCTTGGCCAGAATCAACACCATTGATGCGCTCACCTTTCCTTCTTTGGGAGAGAAGAACAATGGCAGAACTAGGTCGGGTTTTTCTTGAAGAAATGAGGAACAAGACGAGGGAGAAGCGAGTTGGGTAGAGAGGAAGCTGAGAGAGAAGAGTGAAATGATGGTTGCTTCGCCCGTCCAACTTACTGCTGGAAAGGAGGGGGTTTTGTGATTTGACGGCTCATTGGGCATTACTGTGGCGCTCCGACCGGGGTAGTCTACCGTCACTCTACTACGGAGTAATTTAGTGCATGGCTGGTGGACCCCGATGCTGGCTGTCCCACACGTCGGTGGAACTGAGTAATTTAGTGCATGGCTGGAGAAGGATCCGCACGGTAGAGCGTGTCCACTGTTTTTCTGAAGAAAAAAATGATTACAGCAAGCGTTTCCACTCTTACGACGGAGGAGTGCGAAACACGGCAGCCACTTGAACATACATAGTGCCCCTACTACTAGGCATGTGCAGTGGTTCATACGTCCGTACTACATAATCTTGTTGCTAGTGTAGTAAGATAGGACGACAACAAATGATGTTGTGCGCATGTCAACTATATGAACAGTAATGTAGTAACATAGTACCGCTTTTTCGACTGTCCGGTCGAAAATGAATGGTGAGATCAATGTTAACAGAACGAGGTCTACAACGCACGGAGAGTACGGTGCTACAGTACTCCCTGAAACATGAACCATATGAAGCACGAATAGTGTTAGGCAGGGTGTATGAAGGGTGCATGAGTTCACACTAGTAGGTTAACACAAATACACGAAGAGGAAACAACTATATTGAGATGAGAATACAACCAAACACACCCACACGCTTTGTGCTACAGTGACTGATCTGCACCGTCTGAGTTTGATCCAACGGTCCTGTTGCGCCGAGACATGGACATGCCCATGCAGAGGGCGCCTAAACACCACCGAAGTCCCTCTGCTTCTCGAGGCGCACGACGTTGGTGATGCAGGGGGCGAAACGGCTGAAAGGCAATGCAATCTACGGGAAGGCGGAGGGAGCCAGCCGAGGAGCGGGGAATCTTTTGGTTTTCACCATGGTAAAACACCATTCGATGACTTCTCACATCAGGGAGCAGTGGGTTTTACAGGCGGAGTCATCGTGACTAATTGCTGCCATGCCTGCTGCCGTGAATCAAAAAATTAAAAATCCTGCCACGCCTGCTCCCGTCAATCGAAAAATTAAAAATCCTGCCGCACTCAAACACCAGAGCAACGCCGCGGTGGATATCTAAATTTACCTGCCGGCAAGTAGATAACAATAGGGGTGAAAAAACAAATGTGGCGGCGGCCTAGCTAATTGGTCGAACTAGCCCAACTAGCTAGCCACCGTGCTTCACTGATGTACTCGGCGGGAAAGGTGGTCTTTCGTGATTTGATGACTCATTTACTTGCTTCGGTGAAAACGCGCGGTAGGGCATCCCACGTCAGGAAGAATATATGCATGCACCACCCGGGAGGACCCCGAAACCGCGTGGTAGTGTGTGCCATGTCTCGGCATGGAGGAAAAATGTGCGTGTAAAAATTTACTGTATCAGACGTAGTACATATGGTTCGACCTGGGACCTAGCCAGTCGGTCGAAAACACCCCACTAGCCACACAGCTTCATCATGCTAACATGGCACGGAGGATAGGTGTGGTTAGCTCCGTCTCGACCAGCCACAACGTCTCTTGTTCTAGGCGATTCTTCTATTTTCCAAGATTTTTTTTACTTGTAATAACACCACGGCAAGCTAGCGCCGCTCTTCGTGTGTGCCCGTGCAAAGGTTAGACGATGGAGAGAAGAGAGAGATCGTAGACCTGGGACCCACCAGTATGTGAGTCAACGGTCATGCACGTGTTGACGAGGCACTCCCTCTACTCTACTCAACGTAATATTGTATAAAATCAAGTTATGGGACAAAGCCACAACCGTTATTGTTTCAGGCTATCAACTTACGCTTTGTAGTCCAAGTTGCCAGTTCGAATCTCGTCTTTCAGATTTGTTACTTTTAGGTCCAAATTTGATTAATGACAAGTGGGACCCCCGTGTGTTGTTCCGATATTTCAGTGTAGGATGGTTTTTTTGAACAAACACTTTGCGCGGTTAGACAAGTAACGGCACGAGTTACACGTATTTTGCAAGTTTACGAACAAAAATGACAGCGGCATAGAATATCACATCCACCCCGCAGCTTAGATGCTATGGTGATACGAGTTTTTACACCGTTGGAAGTGAGATCCAATGGCTTGGGAGCAGTCTTTGTAATTATGCGCAATTTCCAAACTCTCCAAAGGTTTTTTTGCAAATAAAACATTCAGGCCTTGTGCGTGACGCTGCATCTTGGATCCAACGGCTCCCCGTTGCTCATATTAGGTGCTCCCCGTAGCTTAATTACCCGCTACGGTGCTATGAGCATCTAGGTCGTATGATCAGTTATCAGATGGCACATGCGTAGTACTTGTACTTTCTGCGCAATTCCCAAACTCTCTCAGCCGTATATTGCAAAAACATTCAAACCTCCTACTGTGGGCCGTTAGATCTCCGTGAACTCGTATCACCATAGAATCTACGGTGCGGGAGCACCTCATATTCTCCCGTGCGAGAAAACATAAGGTGCTCTCGCAGCTTGCATGCTACGGTGATACGAGCTTCGAGGTCGTTTGATCTGAGATCCAATGGCATCTGAGCAGTCTTTGTGCTTGTAAGCAGTGGCCGAACTCCTTGGGGGCTTTTCTGCAAAAAAACCATTCGAACCACCGAGGAGGTGTTGGGTCACAAATCCAACCGCTCCGAAGAGCTTGTATCACCAAAGCATCTAAGGTGTGGTAGCACGTGATATTCTTACATACAGGAGAATATGATGTCCTCCTTCATCTTAGATGCTACGGTGATACGAGCTTCGAGATCGTTGGATATGGGATCCAAGGGCATCTGAGTAGTTTTTGTACAAATTGTGTGCAATTCTCAAACTCATCAAGGTTTCCTGTAAAAATATTAAGACATCATGTGAGCTTCTATATCTCAGATCTACAAGCTCCAAGCAACTCGTATCGGCATATACACTACTAGGAAAAGGGCTATAGATGGAATGGCCACTAATGGCGCACCAGACATGTGGTGCGCCATTAGTGTGAAAGACACTAATGGCGCACCAGACAAACGGTGCGCCATTAGTAACAATTTTTTTTTATTTTGCCAGACATACTAATGGCGCACCAGGACATAGTGCGCCATTACTAGTTGTAACTAGTAATGGCGCACCAGCAGCATAGTGCGCCACTAAAATATTTTTTTTATTTTTTACTTTTTTGCAAAACTACTAATGGCGCACCTGGTGCAGTGCGCCATTACTAGTTTAAGCTAGTAATGGCGCACTGCTCCCCGTGCGCCATTAGTGTATATTTCATGGACAGTTGATCTCGATCCCCCTCCATCTCGATCGCTATCCCACCTCGCCAGATCCGGTCCCCCTCGCCGCCGAGCACCCCCTGCACCCTCTACCCCGCTCCACCGGGCGCCGCCGCCGACCCCCCGCAGCCTCCCCCGCTCCACCGCCGCCGACGACCCACCGCACCCTAGCTCCCCTGCTCCACCGCCGCCGACGACCCACCGCACCCTCCCCAGCCCGCTCCACCGCCGCCGACGACCCCCCGCACCCTCCCCCACTCCACCGCCGCCGACGACCCACCGCACCCTAGCTCCCCTGCTCCACAGCCATCGACGACCCAGCACACCCTCCCCGGCCCGCTCCACCGCCGCCGACGACCCCCTGCACCCTCCCCGGCCCGCTCCACCGCCGCCGACGACCCCCCGCACCCTAGCTCCCCTGCTCCACCGCCGCCGACGACCCCCCGCACCCTAGCTCCCCTGCTCCACCGCCGCCGACGACCCACCGCACCCTCCCCGGCCCGCTCCACCGCCGCCGACGCCCCCCCGCACCCTCCCCGGCCCGCTCCACCGCCGCCGACAACCCCCCGGCCCGCACCCTCCCCGGCCCGCTCCACCGCCGCCGACGACCATCCGCACCCTAGCTCCCCTGCTCCACTGCCGCCGACGACCCACCGCACCCTCCCCGGCCCGCTCCACCGCCGCCGACGACCCCCCGCACCCTCCCCGGCCCGCTCCACCGCCGTCGCCGACCCCCCGCACCCTCCCCGGCCCGCTCCACCGTCACAAATTATTACTGTTTTTGTAAAAAATTGTTACTGTTTCATATTCATATTCATTTTCTAAAAAATTTATTAGATGCAACAAAAAATAATAATAAAAAATACTTATGGTGCACCTATGGCTGGTGCGCCATTGCTACATAAAAAAAATTTACTAATGGCGCACCCGTCGTGGGTGCGCCATTGCTATGTAAAAAAACATTCTAATGGCGCACCGCTTCGGGGTGCGCCATTAGTAAGTTTCCCCCCTTAGCTAATTCCTCCCCTCTCCCTCGCCAGTCCACCCGCGCGCTCACCTGACCCACGACGCCGCCGCCCCGACCCCCGCCGGACTCCACCCCCGTCGCCCACGCGCCCCCGTGCCCCCCACCACTGCAGCTCCCCCGCGCCGCCGCCCCCGCCCCCGCGCCCTCCCCCGCGCAGCCATCCCTTCGACGCCGCCGACCCCGACCCCTCCGGCGACCGGCCGCGCCCGCCCAGGTACCTCTCCTCCTTCCTCCTTCCTCCTTGTCCAGCGGCCCGCCGCCCCGACAGCATCTCCAGCAGCACCTCTGAGCACAAAAAAATGTTCTGTCTATTTACATTGTGGAGTATACAGTTATTACAGTGTCAATGTTGATGATTTACAGTGTGGAGTAGTCATATTTTTCTTTGAAATCTAAGTGCAATTTCTCTGTCTTGTTGCTAACTGAATTTACAGTACTAAGTGGTCTCTAAATTCTGCAGTATTTATGTTCATGACTTTACTGAACTATGTTGTCTTTTCTAACAGTGCCTTCATTTAAATAGTTATATTTTAGCTTCATGGTTCTGTGTAATTTGTGCCTTGATTTTCTGTCATCTCTGAATTTTGCTGTTCCTGTGCTTGCTACTCCTTAATTCACACATGTACAGGAGGTACAAGAGGTTAAATTGAATCTAACCCTCCAATGTTATATGTTTTGAACTCCTTCCTGAAATCCCTTCTATTATTTTTATCCCAAACAAGTACCCAGGTTTATAAAGATCTAGTGAGCATTGCCAGTGTTGGGGAGGGAGTGATCTGAATTGGTTTATGTGACTCATCCTCATTAACTTTTCTCTCTAACCTTTTTTACAGTACAAATAAATTGTTCCTTCTTCTGTATTTGACCACTGTTTATTGTGGTTTTGATTTTGTTACAGTGTTCTCAAGTATAACAACATAGTGGGATCATTTGTCAACATAGTGGGATCATTTTGCAGATTCCAGCAAACAACATAGTGGGATCATTTGTCAAGGCCAGCATCGGAGTGCTAATTTACAGGTATAAATAGATAAAAGATTCAGAGTGTAGCTCTTTGTGCTCCCTGCATCCTTTTTCTGAGCTGTTTGTGCTCCCTGCATCTTTCAGCTCTCATTTTCAGTGGAGTTGTTGAATTATATGCTCTTATTGGACATGTTTTACGTGTTGATCCATCAATTTCTAGTTTGCTGGGTTTTGTCTGCGACCATCGTGTCGTGATGATTTTGCAGGTACCCTGAGAGGCCCTTGAGTTTGCCGAAATGTCAATTAACTTCCGTTCCGGCAAATTCGGGTACTCCATATGTCTTATTTTCAGCAAAGGTCATGCTGAAATTTTCCGTGAATTTTAGCATGACTTTGCTAAAAATAGGACATATGGGGCACTTCCGACTAATGCATGGGCCGGGGTATCTTAGTACTTAATTAAGTAGGATCAACTGCCTCTTGTGTTATTCATATAGAAGTGTGATATCTACTCATAGTTATTACTAATGTCAGTTGCTCGTCATCGATAAACCCTAATCTGGTAGGATGACCTACTAAAAAAGCCCATACCACATATTCTATTTGGATGGGCGTGTTTTCACCACACTGTGGATTATCTTATTGGACCCAACAGAGATGATGTAGTTTTGAATTATGAACATAGGAAATGTCGTCATCGGACGACGAAAGTCTCTCGGGGGAGTGCGACTGGTGCCACGACGGTCGAGGTCTGTGCGACAGGCCTCACCTGGACGATGATCGGCGCTTCAGCATTAAGCTCGAGGAGACCTTCGAAGTTGAAACGGTACGCAACGACGACAAGTGTTTTTTTCATAATTAAGCATGACTTCAACTATTCCAACGTGTAATTTCATCTTTTACAATTCGAGTATAGTTTATCCCATGCCATGCAAGACGCTATGTCTTGGAGAGGATGGATTTTGAAGATCATGAAAATTTTGAAACGAAGAAAATTCACCTAAGGACACATCATGATGTGGATTTTGAAGTAAATCTGTATAATGCTGAGAGCGTAACCCATTTTGGTTGCAAAAATTGGGAAGCATTTTGCAAGATGTATGGTTTTGATGAGGGTATGCTTGTCACCATGGATCTTGGTGATCCTGGCATCGACCAAGACAATATGGACATTTGGGTCCTTGTTGATACGCCTTCAGTTCTACCGCTATGTGAGTTTCTCAAACATAGTTAATTATTAACTAATCTATATTGTTTATTTCAAAATAGTTGACAACTTATTTCCATTGACAGCTTATTTTGATTGTTCAAAAAATGTGCGGAAAATGGTAGACAAAACCCACTACACCGATGGCTCCGAGTTAACTTATCAGGAGAAAAATCATCTGGTCGGATTTTGTACTGATCTTGAGAATTACAATATCTACAATCAAACTCCTCAACATTATGGTCAATACGTGCCACTAGTGCACGTGTTGAACTACGGTAACTACCATGGAGATACCCTGGTAAGATTTTGTACTATTACGACATCCGTGCATCTTTTGCATACTTCTAAAACTAGTACATCATTGCTAACTATGAAGTTATTACTATGTTTTTCAACAGAGAATCCCAGAGGATTGTGTGCCTCATTTGATGTATCAGAATGGCAGCCTTCAAGTTTTGAACTTATATCCAGGTCATCCTACAAATCTCAACTGTCCATACCAGATTTCTAGAAGAAGTGGAGACATGCTAATCAGAGAATGGAAAAAATGTATGGACAGTCGTAAGGAGGTTCTTGGAAGCAAAAGGAAGCGCCGCGCAAGAATTGGAGACAGGATGATCTCCATTCTCCATAATGGAGAGTCAGGGTCTATATTGTTTTATGCTATTTTACCTTAAATAGGGTATTTTAGGTCCTGCCTAATACTGATGATCATGTGCTAAGAACAATTAAGTAGGGTTGGTTCGATGACTATCAGGATGATGATCGTATGACTTGTTATTAATAACGAGTAGAAGTTGTATGATGATGATTAGTAGGACTTGTTAGGATTAGTATTAATTTCGACAAACTCGCTACTCGCGGTCTCGAGACTTGTAATGTTCTATCTTTGTTCGGTCTTTTGATTTCGGAGACTAATATGATGAATTGTATTCGGAGACTAATCTTCTATTGTATTCGATGAATCTGCTGTTGCTGTGTGGTGCTGTTTATATTCTGTCCAATAATATATTTTGTAATCTGTGCAAATATCAGAAAAGAAAAAAAATCCCTAATATACATACTAATGGCGCATCACCCAGACGTGCGCCATTAGTATGCCAAAGGATACTAATGGCGCATCACCCACCAGTGCGCCATTAGTATGGCAAAGCACATGCCCCTGGGAGGCATACTAATGGCGCACTGTGGCCTATACTAATGGCGCACTGCCTGGTGCGCCATTAGAGTACCAGATACTAATGGCGCACCACGGTGCGCCATTAGTAAAAATTACTAGTGGCGTGATGCTAGTGGCGCACCAGTAGTGCGCCATTAGTAGGCAAAACTGGTGCGCCACTAGTAAGCCTTTTTCTAGTAGTGATAGCATCTAATGTATGGGGGCACATGATATTCTCCCGGGGAGGAGGGGTGGGGGTGCACAACCAATCGGTGGTTGGGAGGGCTGGGACAAATATAATCTAAACAACCCTACACAGAGCTTCACAATTTTATCTAAGGTCGGGGGATTGACCCCCGACAATCATAGCCCCGCCTAATTAAACACAACATTTGCATGTACTGTAGTACTAGACTTAATATTCATGTTTTAGTTTCATGTTCGTTTTAAATATTGAATTGAGGACCATGCATGTCTTACATTTTACTCCCTTCGTTCCTAAATATTAGTCTTTTTAGAGATTTCAAATGGACTGGCACATACGGATGTATATAGACATATTTTAGAGTGTAGATTCACTCATTTTGCTCCATATGTAGTCGCTTGTTGAAATCTCTAAAAGACTAATATTTAGGAATAGAAGGAGTATTTTTGAATTCGTGTCATACATGCATGGTTTGGAAAAATAGATGCACTATACTTATTGGATTGTTGTTGTGTTCGTGTGTGGGTGTCTGTGTGTGTGTGTGTGTGTGTGGTCATATGCTTGATACATACAAAGTTTTCTCACCTCCATATTGTTCATCTTTTAAATTTGAATTTGCATTGAAAAACTTACTAGGGATACCATGAAATGTGAAATCCACATTGAGATCACTATATCACAAACTCACTCTAATTCAACAACTCGTCATAAATCAATTACCACGTTGAGATTAGTATTTGCTAGGAAAATACGGGCATTGTAATACACATAGATTCGTTCGGCAATTTAAAAGGTTCCTTTCGTATTCTCGAATGGTAGGACCCAACGGCGTACCAGCCAGACATTGGCTCGTGTTGATCCTAAAAAAATCAAAAAAAAAAAAAAACCGAGCTCATGTCCTTCTGGTGGCGTGCGTGGTACGCACATTAGGCAACCCCAACCAGTCGAGCCTCCGCGTTTCGAGTCGAAATATCTGGCGGCCAGAATTCCAGCCCTAGGAAATTCCCCTCATGTCCTCGGTCCATAATGACTACCGATGAACAACGAAGGGATGCTTTAGTAACTAGACAACATTACCTACCGTGCCGAGCAAGGTTCAATTCCCTCGGTCACGGCTCTCCAAGGTCACCCGTCAACTGCATTGCCTAGTACTACTACTACTACTACAACACCAGGATGAGCACAGAATTGAGCCCGTTTGTTCGTGCCTAGTACTTGAGTTAATATATCAGGCAATGCACTGGTACGGAGGGATTATCCTTTTGCTCTGCATATATAACTTGTCTGAAGTCTAACTAAGCAAAATGTTTGACCAAATCCTTTCTTAAGAAATACAACAGGACAGATGTATGGCTTGAAAATTTATTGCATCCTGCAGGTTATGATATTGTTTCGAATCCTGGATCTTAAATTTCAGAAAATCCAAAAGTGACCATAAATTCTTGAAACTGAGCATGGTCACGTGATATGGCACAAATATTACTTCGTAATTTTTTATTCAATTTGAGACAAGCTGCTTATGACAAGTTGCACAGATAAAGAGCCAAGGTATTTTGGAACAAAGACCTGTCACGTTAAGGCAAACGCTTTCACTATTGAAACCGTGGGCATTTACGTGCCGCCACGAGTCCCGCTTCTCATCGGCAGGTGCCGTCCGAGCAAGCGTGTGAGTCGAAGGGAGGCGTGCGAGCAGACCGCTGCGTCGGCTGACAGGGAGGCGTGCGAGCAGACCGCTGGGCAGGCTCATCCGGAGGCGAGCCCTTTGACCAGGCTCCGCCGCCCACCTTCGTCCCAACTGCTCCCACTTTTAATGTCGTCGGTGCCGCAGTTTAAAATCAACCCCACACTACCCGGTATCGCTACAATCTTCTCTCTTCCTCTTCGATTCTCCTGTCGTCTACCTCCAACCAGCCTAACCTAAACGTACACCATGCCGCATCACGATGGTCTGCCCTTAGTCTTCCAGTTTCCTGAGGAAGACACCCAGCCGGAGTCTCAAGAACATAAGGCACTTTGGGACGAGCTTGAACTGCCCTTGCGGGAAGACGTCGCGCCTGTCCCCGCTCTGTTCCGGCTCCCGTCGCCCCGACTGCGCCAGCACCCATCCCCGTGGCATTGATGGGCTGGGAACCGCACATTGTCGCCGAGCTTGATACCACGGGGTTCCACGAGGTCCCCGCCGACTTTCACGCGCCCGTGCACCTGCACGTGCACTGACGCGCACGCCCGTGCTGATGCCCGTGCACCTGCCAGCGCATGCGCCTGCGCGTGCACTGACGTGCGCGCCCATGCTGGTGCCCGTGCACACGAATGTCTCCGCCGCGCTGTTGACAGCGCCTGTCCCCGCGCGGGTGCCAGTGCCCCCCTCAGCGGCATGGATGGTCGCCGTCGACCGTTTCCTTGCACCAACGCCAGTCGCCTCCTCCCGCCAGTTGACTCGCTCCGAAGTCCAGGACATTTTGGCCTTCCTTGAAGCTAGGCCAATGTCCAGGAGTACGCCAACAACGGCTTAAGGCGCCACCGTCGCCATCGGTTAGTGGCCCGACGACACACAGAACACGGCAGAGGAGCCGCTTCCCACCGCAAGACGCCCCTGCCGCCGCCGCGTAATCTAAATTTGCCATGAAAAATGTTCGGATTGCCATGCTTAAAATCCGAACATTTATCATTTCCGTTTATTTTAGATCGATCGTTGTATAATTTAAAGTCGGAGTCAGACTGAACGAAATCTATGGTTTGATCGATTGAATGTTCTGCTAGAGTCGTATCAAATTAAATATAAAACGTCATCAAGCCACATGTATTCCTTGTCATCCAACGACCTAGACTGCTTCAATGTGGAGCGCTCAACACGTTTAGCGTGCAGTTAATTTCATGCCAAAAATAGTGCTAATCACCTAATAACATGAAAATAATATCCTACTTAATATCCGCATGCACTTAATATACTTCCAAATTAACGTGCATTGCACGTACACACTGACTAGTGCTGCTAGCACGTGAAACTGGTGCCGTAACTTGTGAATGCATCCAGATATGGTCAACGGCAACATCGCCCGCGAGTTCTTCGTGTTTGCCCGTGCGTCTAAACGCAGAAGGGGAGGAGAGAGAGAGCACACATGGAACCCACCAGTAAGTGAAGGCGAATAGTACTAAAAATAATATTACATGTTATCCATTAAATAGGTTGTGGTAATATAAAAACATTATGTGAACAAAGGGAGGTACAACAAACATTGTTGTTCTACGTATGTTGCCTATTGGCGTGCGGCTTGAAGGCCCTGTCGCATGTTCGATCCTCGTCCTTTATTTTTTTAATTTGTATATGGGTCCAAATTTGTTTCATGACATGTGGGCCCCTCGGTGTGTAGTTTGTAGCACTTTAATTTGTGGGTCGAAATGTGTTCCATTCCAAGTGGACTATCGATGTGTAGTTTTGTAGCTTATTTATAATAATTAAAGGGAACAACAGAGTTTTTTTGCAATAATACCATGGTGCGATGTTGAAGGCGAGAAAGGACGTGCGAGAGAGCGATGACCGAGCCAGAGGGAAATCAACTAGGGGAGTTGCGGGGGTTGCAACGGTGTTTGGAGTAGTTGTGGGCCGAATGCTACGAAAATATAATCTAAACCGACCGGAATAAATGCCTACACAAATTAATCCAAGGTTGGAGTGCCCCTCGCAATGTAAATAGCTCCGGCTTTGCGAGGGATGGAGAGGTAGCTTCAATGTGTGGAAGATACGGCATGAGAAAGCGAGGTCAATCGAGAGACATATAGATAGAGAGACAAAGTGAGTGTGGTCCGATATTCATTGAACAGATATATATGCTCTGGAGAGATATTGTCCGATTGAGCTTTTGGCAAGGGTGAGGGCTGTAAGATAGAGCTTGAGAGATGATCCAGTCACATACGTGTAGATATATTTTGTGCGTGGGAGGAAGCAAAGTCAATCGATCACATAGGGTCGTCGTGCGATCGAAAGAGTGAGATGGGTTGGAGAGAGTGACCTAGATAGACAATGTGCGTGAGAGAGTATACAATGTGAATAAGTCGAACTAGGCTCAAACATGGTGATATATCGTTTTTGTCCGAGAAAGAGCGAGGTCAATCGAGACATACAAAAAGAGAGAGGGAGAGAGAGGGGGGAGAGAGAGAGAGTGAGCGTGGCCCGCCACAAGGTCGAAAGACTGGGGGCGGCTTCGATGGACTGACCTAGATAGACAATCTGTGTGAGAGAGTATAGAGTGTGTCGATCGAGCCGAACAGGGAGATATATCATTTGTGTGTGAAAGAAAACGAGGTTAAACGGGACTCAGATAAAGAGAGCGGGATTGAGCGAGTGTGGCCCGCCGTGCGGAAGAAAGAGTGAGACAGTCTTGAGGGAGTGACCTAGATAGACAACGTGCATGCGTGCGCACGAGAGGTTGGGGGCTAGATAGGCAATGCATGTATTTAGCGCGAGAGGGTGAGGGGGAGAGGGAGAGAGAGAGAGCTCGACATGGGGTGCAATGGCGGGTGTGTGAGGTAAATACATTTGGTAACAGAGTGGGAAAAGGGGGTTGTGTAGTTGAGAGAGTTAGAGATCGAAACATGGAGAGAAAGAATGGATGTGTGTTGGAAACCGATAGCTTCCTAAGGTGGTTAGGAGAGGAAGATTGACCGATACAGGAAGTATGTAGCGTGTGTGTGGGGGGGCTAAAAACAACATTTGAATGTAGATAGTACGAGACTTAATATCGATGTTTCAATTCGGTGTACATTGTAAGATTTGAACTAAGGACCATGCATATTGGTAATTATTTCGAATTCGTGCCATACTAGGTTTCGAAAAGTTGACATTGACTCGATTTGTTGTGCTATTTTGTAGGTCATATGTTTGAATCCATCCAAAAGTTTTCTCACTACCATGGTGTTCATCATATACATATGAATTTGTATTAAAAAAGTAGCATGGATACAGTGAAATGCGAAATCCACGTTAGAATTGGAGATCGCTATGTGACACACACTCTAATTCAAATAACTAATTATGTGACACACACTCTAATCCATGTTAGCGTGGATACCATTTCGATTTTTTTTCAAATAACTCCTCATTAAATAATTTATAGTATCTCATTTCGAATGAGTAATTATTGCAAGGAAAACACGGGCATGGTAATACATACAGATTCGTTTGCAAAGGAAAGAAGACTCGTTTGCATTCTCAAATGTAGGCGCACCAAGCAGACTAGGTTCGTGTCCTGGTGGTCGTGTGTGTCGGACGGACGCTTAGCACCCAGCCACCCACCCCCCTCCCTCCCCCCTCCCCCCCAAAAAAAGGACGATGACCAAATAAGTTCGCGCTTCCACGTTTCGGATTGAAATATCTGGCGGCCCCAATTCCAGCCCTACAAAATCTCCCTTCCCCATCGTCCCCTTCCGCGCCCAGATTGCTCAAATCCCTAATTCGCCGCCAACCCAAGCAAAGTTCGAATCGCCCCTCGTCTCGTCTCTTTCCCCACCTTTGTGCCAGACGACAACGAAGACGACGGTCGCGCTTCACCACCGCACCGGAGCTACCTCATCTACGCCCTCGTCCACTGCAACGGCTGGTCCACCGACAACGTCGGCCGCCACAACCGACGTGCCTCACAGACACCGACTTCCACCGCATCAGGTGCGCTTCACCGACGCCGTCTCCCAGCTCACCCAGGCTACTTCACCGAGCACATCGTCGCGCCTCCGCCCCCCAAGGCCGTTGGGGCTTCACCAACGGTCTCGTCCGCCGCATCGTAGCGCTCCGCTGCCACTCAAGATCTGCATCCGTGCGCGGCCAGCCAACGCCAGGGCATCACCCTCAACAGCTCTGAAGTGACCCGCACTCTAGCTAGGCGAGCATGCCCAAACACCGGCCCGAACTAGGTATCCACACATCACTCCCTTGTGCACTTTTCCGATGATGTTTGGATATCCTTTCACTGCTCTCTTAGCTTACACGCCTATCCAACTCTGACTTTAACTCTTATTTCTTCTGAAACAAGAAAATCCATTTTTTAGCGAAGCATGACGGCGCTACGGGATCTGGTACACATCCTGCACACCCGTATAACCTTCTAAGTATCTGTCCTCTGGTACAACAGCAAGGTTGATTCCTCTTATTTGATCAACCATTCACCGTGTCAAAAATGCAGAGGGGGGTGCAAGGAGCACAAGGCCTGCACATCCAAGCAAGTAGTAACATGGACTTGTACATGGAACATCCCAAGCGCAAGCAGAGCTGCAGTGAGCCTGTACAACGAGCTAGCATAAGTCCCTGCACTTCATTTAATTCGTACTAGCATTCATGTATGATTTGTGTGCAGTGGCGGATCCACGAATTCAAGTTACCAGGGGCGAACATTTAAATTAAAAAATACGAAGGCACTTGCACTCCGAAAATCAACATAACTTGAGAAATGTGAAGCTACATGCACTTTGAAAACCAGCTAATGATCCAAAGTAGTTCAGATTATAAACACTAAATGATGCAAGCACCAAAAAATACAAAATGCAACATGGTGTACAAGGACTACAAACATGGTTTGTACCTGCTTGAATTATTCGTTCTCTGGCTGAAAATATCGAAGTGTAATTGCACCTATAACCAGTGCGCAAACTGCATATGAATATATCTATCCTGCACAAGTATGCCAATAGTTTCAAACAACAGATTAGGAAAGTATTTATGCTACGTTGTCATGATACGGGGACTTTCTGGTAGATGGCCTTGACGTTTCCTCAAGCCATGAAAATGCACTATAATTTGCTTGTCATCAATGCCTGCAAATCTCTATGTCTCTCTCAACATAGCAGATCATCATTAGACACTAAATCCTTCAATGGGAGCTTGCAAAATGCTTGCATTAGATGCCTCATTAGACACTATATGTTCATCACCAGGAGCATGTAAAATGTTTGCATCAAATCCTTCATTAGCAGTCTGTTCATTAGACACTTCAGGCTCAAGAACAACATGAGCTTGGATGTTTGCACCAGAAACTTGATTAGATACATCAGATTCAGTCAGTTCAGTATTGATTGGGGGAGTTATAAAATAAGTACAAATTGGTTTCATTTTCTCATAGATTCCCTACATACAAGCAGTTTTACAACACCGTCAGGTATAACTATTGGCCAGAAATTGAAGAGTTGAATTAGATATAATCAGGGATGTGATGTACCTGCTCGTTGCGCATGCTACTCTTGCAAGCTGCGACTGTCCGTTTGCACAAACTCGATGCCATGCCCGTGCTGCCGCCGCTGCCTCCCACGCAGGCTACACCCAGGGTTGGATCTTTATCTTCTTGTCCTTCCGTTCGCTTGAAGCCCTGCGACCGCCCTCCAACGAGGGCGCGAGAAAGTGCTGTATCGGTCTGTCCAGCGGCGGCTAGGTTAGGAGCAAACCAGACTGGAGGCTGGAGCGGATGAATTGGGATTTTTCCTGCTGTCGATCGATATGGGAGGCGCTCATTTGGGCCGCGAGCCTGCTATAGGGCCTGTCTTGCACTTATGTTATTGTCCTATCAAATTGAAACATTTTTTACATTGCCTGCTCGTGCGTTGGGACGAACAAAACTAGCCTGGGCCAACCTGGACGACTCAAACTAGGTGGACACTTTCAAGCCACCCTAGGCGGCCGCCCATACCAGCCCCTATGGTGGCGTCGCCCCTTTTTGCGTGTATCATTGGGGTAGTGAAAAATATTCCAGTGGCGCTTTTGATTTACCCACGGAACGGTTGAATTGCTTGTTTCTATGAACTGAGTTCGCCAATAATGTGAAGGATGTGAGTCTTTTCATCCTATTGTAGATTGCTTAGATCTCGATATGCCAAAAGTAATTGCATGAAATATACAGTAAAAGCCAGTGTGATGTGTGTGGCTACAACTAGTCTGACTACACGTCCTCATATAACATATCAAGGACGCACCATCTTACCAGATTAACCATTCGACTTACCAATGCAGTATGGGAAGAAAGAAGTATTAGGACTGCGTATCCAAGCAATTGATGCCATGGACTCCTTTGTACAACCTTGTAAGCGAAAAATAAGTTGTAGTGTGCCTGTACAAAGAACTAGCGTAAGTTCAGTTACCTGCTTCTCGGAATTTTAGTTAGCCACTTATTGCAAAATTGTTCAATTATATTGCTTGGCTTAATTTAGTTTGCTACTGATTACATAATGCCACAGCCTATTAATCCTATTATAGACTGCGCCTATCTATGTGTTTGATACTTACTGTTAAGTTACCTGTTTGCCTGAACTTAAATAGCTACTTGTTTGTTTAACTGCTTTGCTGCTGCAACAACGGGTTACAATGATGTTAATAACTACTTTTTAGCATCGAATTGAAACTCTTTAATTCCTTGTTTGTTTAACTGGTTTGGTGTTATAACTCCCAGTTGAGATGTTTTGCTAACTTCAACTTTTCTGAATCCAATCGGAACTTTAATGGCAAAACAGGTTAGCCCAAGATCAAAGAGCGAGGTCCCCATGGATGTTGTATCATCCCACAGCAATGGCACCGGCCCAATCGTGCATTATGAATTGCCAACTGCTGATGCTCTAGAGGCTAAACTAGTGGTAGAAAGAGATTCTGCTTCTGCACTTAGAGATGAAGTTGACATGTTGAGGAAGCAAACAGCACAATCAGTAGCAGTACTCAAGACAACCATTAAATATTTGGTGGATTTCAAAACGAAGCAAGCTGAGACTGACCACATTGTTAAGGTCCTGAAGGAAAAAAGGAAATTAAATTCCCACTTGGTAAATCATAGGTGAAAAGTTCTTTCCATCGTTGAATAACCTTTGTGTTGTTTGTTCATGTAATCAATCAAACCAATTTGTTTTACAGATCATGTAATAATTGTTTTTTGGTTTTTTGTTTTTTGGTTTGTAATTTTATTTGAGCACAAGTCTGTATTAATTGATAAGACTCGGAGGCATTTCATTTTGATTGTTGTGCCAGACCTACAAATATGCCAATCGGGCTGAATGTGCATTCAGCAATAATAGTAGTATAGATGGACCATAAGTGGCACGCATCGAAAAGGGCCAAGATGCTGTAGTAGCTTGGCTAAAAAAGGATGTTGTTGTAGCAAAAAAAAGTACAGCGGCCTGGCTTATGTATGTTAGTTGATATTATTGATCCATATACTCTATAAGTGTTTATATGTATGTTAGTTCAATACATTCTTGGTTGATTGACTCGGTATTTGAATCTTGATACATCGCTTGTGTACATATCTAAATGGGAGTACACATTATGTTGCGTGTGACATTTGAGTTGGACATGAAGTGTTCCAAATATTCGAATTCACCTTAAACTGGATTCTAGCTTCTGAATTTGAGTATCGGCATTTGTAAACCATATTCATATATGAGAGTGGAATACATCTTTGTCGTCCTTTTGAAGATATATAAAAACACATAGAATGATTTATAAAGATTCGTATAGGAATACAAAATGGATTCGAATTTAGTTGCCAGGGTAAACGTGGATGCTTATTGTCCCAAAATTCAAAAGAAGCGGCAAAATGTCCACTCCCATGTCGGCTGCCTGAAGCCAAGTGTTTGGGAGATGGAAATTACTGTCTACCCATTACACGGACAATCCATCGGCCCGATTTCCACTGCTCTAAATAGGGGTAGGATAGTAACTTCAGTTAGACGTGACACGACCGCCTCTGAGACCATTCCGACACGGTGGGCGGCAAAACACATTTGATTCAAGCTCGTCCGAAAGACCTCTGTTTCTCCCTCCATTTCCCCATTCATACACGGTTGGCGGCAAAACAAACTCGACTCGGCCGAAATCGATGTAGGCAAATATTTTCAATATAGGGGCAGGTTTGTAACTTCACTCAGACGTGACACAACCACCCTACGTGTCAGCCCCGTCCATACACCGTGGGTGCCAACCATGGGCGCCAACCACCCTCTCCTCGCCCGAAATCGCTCTGGGCAAATATTGGCGAGATGCGAGATTACTGTCGTATCCCCAACCGACGAGACGTCCAAATTTTAACCGGGGGCTAAGTTCGTAACTTTCCCATATTTCAGACAGGCGCATCCCAAAAACATGGTTCCCCGTACCTCTCCCTCCATTTTCCCATTCATACACCATCCGCGCTAGAACACCATCCCCACACCAGCCTCCGTCCGCCACCCCATCCATCGCCGCCGTCCTCCACCCCATCCATCCTTTGTCTTTGGGTTGATTGATGATCTAGATTGGTATGAGTTGTATGTTTTATTTTGGTGATGTCCTATGGTGCCCTCCGTGTCACGCAAGCATGAGGGATTCCTGCTGTAGGGTGTTGCAATATGTCATTGGTTTACTTATTGTCTGCGTTGCTTGAGTGACAGAAGCATAAACACGGATAAGTGGGTCACGGCGTATGGGATAAAGGGGACTTGATGCTTTAATGCTATGGTTGGGATTTACCTTAATGATCTTTAGTAGTTGCGGATGCTTGCTAGAGTTCCAATCATAAGTGCATATGATCCAAGATGAGAAAGTATGTTAGCTTATGCCTCTCCCTCATATGAAATTGCAATAGTGATTACCGGTCTTGTTAACAATTGCCTAGGACAATTCCGCACACCGATCCATCATTATTCCACACTCGCTATTTATAATACTTAAGTAATATATTCTAACTTTATGATAATAGCACCTACTTTTATATTTTAGCTCTCCGATACCATGCAAAGGTATCCTCTTCATACCCACAACATAGTTTTATTTCTCATTTCTAGTTGGAAGCAAATGTTCGGTGTACGTAGAGTCGTATCAGTGGCAGATAGGACTTGAGAGAATATTGATCTTATATTTAGCTCCTTGTGGGTTCGACACTCCATACTTATCACTTCCACCTTTGGGAATTGCTACGATGATTCCCTGCACTTGGGGATTATCAAAGAGAAGATTCACATATAGATATACTATCCTAGAAATCTTTTGTGATTGTGAGCCCTCATCAAAATATTATATGCCAAAATTGTTGACGTTGGACAAGGAAGACAACTTTATGATTTATGTTTGTTTATATTCACATAGAAGTCATATTGTCATAGATCCTTTAACATGTGATGCTTGCCCCCTATCTTTGCT
The DNA here is from genome assembly GCF_002575655.3 of Aegilops tauschii subsp. strangulata. Lineage (NCBI taxonomy): Eukaryota > Viridiplantae > Streptophyta > Magnoliopsida > Poales > Poaceae > Aegilops > Aegilops tauschii. Next base: position 434,651,098 of record NC_053035.3, read on the forward strand.
AGCCAAAAATTCCGCACTAAGTAGAGATACTACTTATGCATCCAAACACCCTTAAACCCAAATCTTACTTTCAAGTGTCCACCATACCTACCTAGGGATTGAGCAAGATCCCTCAAGTAAGTTGTCATCGGTGCAAAAAGGCAATAAAAATTGCTTCTAGAAGTGTGAGATCATTTAGTGTAAGAGAAAATTGAGCGTTGTACAAACTTGGATAACAAATAATAAAAGCGACAGACTGCATAATAAAGGTTGTCATCTTAAGGGGCAATACAACATGGCGTTCTCTTGCACTAAGGGATTGAGCATACAAACAAATAAGAGCATGGCAACCTCTGCTTCCCTCTGCAAAGGGCCTATCCTTTACTTTTATGCACTTACTTTTACGCAAAGAGTCAAAGTTTTCCTTCTATTCCTTTTATTTTTCTCCTTTGGCAAGCATCATGTGGTGAGGAAAGATCTAGGCACATATGTCCAGTTGAATATAGATAGCATGAGTTATTATTGTTGACATCACCCTTGAGGTGACTATGTTGGGAGGGGAAACTATAAGCCCCTATCTTTCTATGTGTCCGGTTGAAACGTTTTGCTCATGGGTACAAGGTGAGTGTTAGCAATCATAAAAGACTATATGTTGGTTGAGTATGTGGACTTGCCTAAAGGCTCTGACACGTGACCCTTCCTGAAAAGATGATGAATAGTAGTTTCAAAGTTGACTGAGAACATAGTTTGTCAGTTTCTAATAGAGTTTTTGCTTTATACATACTTCGATTGTGTGATGAACTATTACTTATCCATGAGAAGTATATGATAAAAGTCCTATGTTTAATTTTGTTGTTGTTATGATAATCAACATGATGCTTCTATGTACGTATTTTGTTTTTATCGACACCTCTCTCTCAAAGCATGTGGACATGTTTTTCGATTTTGGTTTTCGCTTGAGGACAAGCGAGATCTAAGCTTGGGGGAGTTGATACGTCCATTTTGCATCATGTTTTCTTACTATTATTTATAATGTTTTTATCCATAATAATGCTTTTTGGAGTAATTCTAATGCCTTTTCTCTCATAATTTGCAAGGAACACACCAAGAGGGAGAATTCCGGCCGCTGGAAATTTGGACCTGGAAAAGCTACGTCAGGCCACCTGTTCTGCACAACTCCAAATGAGCTGAAACTTCACAGAGATTTTTTATGGAATATTTAAGAAATACTGGAGCCAATAACACCAGAGGGGGGCAACCAGGTGGGCACAACCCACCTGGGCATGCCAGGCCCCCCAGGCGCGCCCTGGTGGGTTGTGGCCTCCTCGGCCCACCTCCGGTGCCCATCTTCTGGTATATAAGTGATTTTGACCTAGAAAAAATAAGTAGGAGACTTTCGGGACGGGACGCCGCCGTCTCGAGGCGGAACTTGGGCAGGAGCACTTTTGCCCTCCGGCAGAGCGATTCCGCCGGGGGAACTTCCCTCCCGGAGGGGGAAATCATCATCGTCATCATCATCATCACCAACAACTATCCCATCTTGGGGAGGGCAATCTCCATCAACATCTTCAACAGCACCATCTCCTCTCAAACCCTAGTTCATCTCTTGTGTTCAGTCTTGTTACCAGAACTATAGATTGGTGCTTGTGGGTGACTGGTAGTGTTGATTACATCTTGTAGTTGATTACTATATGGTTTATTTGGTGGAAGATTATATGTTCATATCCATTATGCTATTTAATACTCCTATGATCATGAACATTTTTATCATTTGTGAGTAGTTACTTTTGTTCTTGAGGTCACGGGAGAAATCATGTTGCAAGTAATCATGTGAACTTGATATGTGTTCGATATTTTGATAGTATGTATGTTGTTATTCCCTTAGTGGTGTCATGTGAACGTAGACTACATGACACTTCACCATATTTGGGCCAAAGGGAATGCATTGTGGAGTAGCAATTAGATGGTGGGTTGCGAGAGTGACAGAAGCTTAAACCCCAGTTTATACGCTATTTCGTAAGGGACCGATTGGATCCAAAAGTTTAATGCTATGGTTAGAATTTATTCTTAATACTTTTCTCGTAGTTGCGGATGCTTGCGGGAGGGTTAATCATAAGTAGGAGGTTTGTTCAAGCAAGAACAGCACCTAAGCACCGGTCCACCCACATATCAAATTATCAAAGTAGCGAACACCAATCAAACCAACATGATGAAAGTGACTAGATGAAATTCCCGTGTACCCTCAATAACGCTTTGCTTATCATAATAGACCATTTTGGCCTATCCTTTGCCTCAAAGGGATTGGGCTACCTTGCTGCACTTTTGTTACTACTACCGTTACTTGCTCATTACAAATTATCTTGCTATCAAACTACTCTGCTACTTACAATTTCAGCACTTGCAGACATTACCTTACTGAAAACTACTGGTCATTTCCTTCTGCTCCTTGTTGGGTTCGACACTCTTACATATCGAAAAGAGCTACGGTTGATCCCCTATACTTGTGGGTCATCAAGGCTATTTTCTGGCGCCGTTGCCGGGGGGTGAAGCGCCTTTGGTAAGGAAACATTTATATAGTGTGCTGAAATTTATTGTCACTTGTTACTATGGAAAACAATCCTTTGAGGGGTTTGTTCGGGGTATCTTCACCTCGTCCTGAACCACAATTAGCTACCCCTCAACCTACTGCACCTATTGAAAATATTGCATATGAAATCCCTTCGGGTATGATAGAACAACTGCTAGCTAATCCTTATGCAGGAGATGGAACCGAACATCCTGATATGCACTTGATATATGTGGAACAAATTTGTGGATTGTTTAAGCTTGCAGGTTTACCCAGGGATGAAGTGATGAAAATGGTTTTCCCTTTATCTTTGAAGGGAAAAGCATTGGCGTGGTATAGGCTATGCGATGATATTGGATCATGGAATTGGAATCGTTTGAAATTGGAGTTCCACCAAAAAAATTATCCTATGCATCTAGTTCATCGTGATCGGAATCATATATATAATTTTTGGCCTCGTGAAGGAGAAAGTATCGCTCTAGCTTGGGGGCTTAAGTCAATGTAATATTCATGCTCCAATCATGAGCTCTCAAGAGAAATTATTATCCAGAATTTTTATGCTGGTTCATTTATGAAGAAGACTATTGAATTCCGATGGGATCTTTTGGAAAGAATTAAATGCAACTCTGAAGATTGGGAACTCGGCGAAGGTAAAGAGTCAGGTATTAAACTTAAGTATGATTGTGTTGAATCTTTTATGGATACCGATGCTTTTCAAAAGTTTAGCACTAAATATGGACTTGACTCTGAGATATTAGCCTCCTTTTGTGAATCATTTGCTACTCATGTTGAACTCCCAAAGGAGAAGTGGTTTAAATATAACCCACCTATTAAAGAAGAAATTAAAGAACCATTACCAGTTAAAGAAGAAACTATACTTTATAATGTTGATCTAGTTGTTCCTTCTGCTTATATTGAGAAACCACCTTTCCCAGTTAGGATAAAGGAACATGCTAAAGTTTCAACTGTGGTTAACAAAAGCTATATTAGAACACCTAAACCTGATGAACAAATTAAAGTAGAACCTAGTATTTCTATGGTTAAAGATCTCTTGGAAGAAGATATTGATGGGCATGTTATTTACTTCTGTGAAGAAGCTGCTAGAATTGCTAAACTTGATAAAAGAGATAAACATAGACCTGTTGTTGGCATGCCTGTTATTTCAGTTAAAATAGGAGATCATTGTTATCATGGTTTATGTGACATGGGTGCTAGTGTGAGTGCTATTCCTTACACTTTATATGAAGAAATCATGAAAGACATAGCACCTGCTGAGATAGAAGAAATAGATGTTACTATTAAACTTGCTAATAGAGACACCATATCACCATTTGGGATTGTTAGAGATGTTGAAGTCTTGTGTGGGAAAATTAAATACCCTACTGATTTTCTTGTTCTCGGTTCCCCACAAGATGACTTTTGTCCCATTATCTTTGGTAGACCCTTCTTGAATACAGTTAATGCTAAGATAGATTGTAAGAAACAAACTGTTGGTGTTAGCTTTGGTTATGAGTCTCATGAGTTTAATTTTTCCAAGTTTAGTAGAAATCATCATGAAAAAAGAATTGCCTAGTAAGGATGAATTAATTGGTCTTGCTTCTATTGATGTTCCACCTACTGATCCTTTAGAACAATATCTACTAGACCATGAAAATGATTTACATATGCATGAAAGAAATGAAATAGATAAGATTTTCTTTGAACAACGTCCTCTGCTTAAACACAATTTGCCTATTGAAACTCTAGGAGGTCCTCCTCCACCTAAAGGTGATCCTGTGTTTGAATTAAAACAATTGCCAGACACTTTGAAATATGCTTATCTTGATGAAAAGAAAATATATCATGTTATTATTAGTGCTAACCTTTCAGAACATGAAGAAGAAAGATTATTGAAAGTTCTAAGGAAGCACCGGGCTGCTATTGGATATACTCTTGATGATTTAAAGGGCATTAGTCCCACTCTATGTCAACACAAAATTAATATGGAACCTGATGCTAAACCCGTTGTTGATCATCAACGTCGGTTGAATCCAAAAATGAAAGAAGTGGTAAGAACGGAAATCTTAAAACTTCTGGAAGCAGGTATAATCTATCCTATAGCTAATAGTAGATGGGTAAGTCCTGTTCACTGTGTCCCTAAGAAAGGAGGTATAACTATTGTTCCTAATGATAAGAATGAACATATTCCACAAAGAATTGTTACAGGCTATAGAATGGTAATTGATTACAGAAAATTAAACAAAGCAACTAGAAAAGATCATTGACCTTTGCCTTTTATTGACCAAATGCTTGAAAGATTATCTAAGCACACACACTTTTGCTTCCTAGATGGATACTCTGGCTTTTCACAAATACCTGTTTCTCAACCTGATCAAGAAAAGACCACTTTTACTTGTCCCTTTGGAACTTATGCTTATAGACATATGCCGTTTGGTTTATGTAATGCACCTGCTACCTTTCAAACATGTATGACTGCTATACTCTCTGACTTTTGTGAAAGATTGTTGAGGTTTTCATGGATGACTTTTCTGTTTATGGGAAGTCTTTTGATGATTGTTTAAGCAATCTTGAGGGATTTTTGCAGAGATGTGAACAAACAAATCTTGTCTTGAATTGGGAGAAGTGCCACTTTATGGTTAATGAAGGCATTGTCTTGGGTCATAAAATTTCTGAAAGAGGTATTGAAGTGGACCAAGCTAAGGTTGATGCAATTGAGAAAATGCCATGTCCTAAGGACATCAAAGGTATTCATAGTTTCCTGGGTCATGCTAGTTTCTATAGGAGATTTATCAAAGACTTTTCTAAAATTTATAGGCCTCTCACTAATCTTCTGCAAAAGGATATTCCTTTTGTTTTTTATGATGATTGTCTTGAAGCCTTTGAAACACTCAAGAAAGACTTAATATCTGCACCTATTGTTCAACCACCTAATTGGAACTTGCCTTTTGAAATTATATGTGATGCTAGTGATTATGCTGTTGGTGCTTGATACGTCTCGAACGTATCTACTTTTCCAAACACTTTTGCCCTTATTTTGGACTCTAACTTGCATGATTTGAATGGAACTAACCCGGACTGACGCTGTTTTCAGCAGAATTGCCATGGTATTATTTTTGTGCAGAAATAAAAGTTCTCGGAATGACCTGAAACTTCACAGAGATTATTTTTGGAAATAATAAAAAAATACTGGCAAAATAATCAAGGCCAGGGGGCGCACACCCTTTCCATGAGGGTGGGAGGCGCGCCTGCCCCCCCTGGGCGCGCCCCCTGCCTCGTGGGCCCCCTGGTGCTCCACCGACCTCAACTCCAACTCTATATATTCATGTTCGGGGAGAAAAAAATCAGGGAGAAGGATTCATCACGTTTTACGATACGGAGCCGCCGCCAAGCCCTAATCTCTCTCGGGAGGGCTGATATGGAGTCCGTTCGGGGCTCCAGAGAGGGGAATCTGTCGCTGTCGTCAACATCAACCATCCGCCATCGCCAATTTCATGATGCTCACCGCCGTGCGTGAGTAATTCCATCATAGGCTTGCTGGACGGTGATGGGTTGGATGAGATTTATCATGTAATCAAGTTAGTTTTGTTAGGGTTTGATCCCTAGTATCCACTATGTTCTGAGATTGATGTTGCTATGACTTTGCTATGCTTAATGCTTGTCACTAGGGCCCGAGTGCCATGATTTCAGATCTGAACCTATTATGTTTTCATGAATATATGTGAGTTCTTGATCGTATCTTGCAAGTCTATAGTCACCTACTATGTGTTATGATCAGGAAACCCCGAAGTGACAATAATCGGGACCACTCCCGATGATGACCGTAGTTTGAGGAATTCATGTATTCACTATGTGTTAATGCTTTGGTCCGGTACTCTATTAAAAGGAGGCCTTAATATCCCTTAGTTTCCATTAGGACCCTGCTGCCACGGGAGGGTAGGACAAAAGATGGTAAGCAAGTTCTTTTCCATAAGCACGTATGACTATATTCGGAATACATGCCTACATTACATTGATGAATTGGAGCTAGTTCTGTGTCACCCTATGTTATAACTATTGCATGAATAATCGCATCCAGCATAATTCTCCATCACCGATCCAATGCCTATGAGCATTTCACATATTGTTCTTCGCTTATTTACTTTTACGTTGCTGCCGTTACAATCACTACAAAACTATCACTGTTACTTTTGCCACTGTTACCGTTACTTCCATACTACTTTGCTACTAAATACTTTGCTGCAGATACTAAGTTATCCAAGTGTGGTTGAATTGACAACTCAACTGCTAATACTTGAGAATATTCTTTGGCTCCCCTCGTGACGAATCAATAAATTTGGGTTGAATACTCTACCCTCGAAAACTGTTGCGATCCCCTATACTTGTGGGTTATCAAGACTATTTTCTAGCGCCATTGCCGGGGAGCATAGCTCTATTCTTTGAGTCACTTGGGATTTATATCTTCTGGTCACTATGAGGAACTTGAAAGACGAGAAAACCAAGATTTATCCCTCAACTACGAGGGGAGGTAAGGAACTGCCATCTAGCTCTGCACTTGATTCACCTTCTGTTTTGAGTAAGCTTGCGACACCTAAACCTGCTTCTCCTATTAATTCTGATATGTCGCATGTTATTGATGATGCCACTTCTGCTATGCATGATACTTATGATGAAACTACTTCTATGCTTGATACTACTGTGCCACTTGGTGAATTTCTTGATGAACAACTTGCTAGGGCTAGAGAGAATGAAATTAATGAAACTGATAATATTGATGAAAGTGATGATGAAGGTTCTCCCCCTAGATATGAATTGCCTGTTGTGCCTGAGGGTTATGTTATGGATGAAGAAACTGCTAGAGATTTTCTTGCTTGCAATGATAGAAGTGATCTTAAAAAATTATTAGCTAAGCTTAAAGAAAAAACTCTGAATGCTAGAATGAAATATGATACTGCTTATGCTACTTCACCTATCTTTGTTACTGATAAGGATTATGATTTCTCTGTTGATCCTGAGATAATTACTTTGGTTGAATCTGATCCTTTTTATGGCTATGAATCTGAAACTTTTGTGGCACATCATACTAAATTAAATGATATAGCCACCCTGTTCACTAATGATGAGAAAACTCGCTACTACTATATTCTTAAATTATTTCCGTTCTCATTAAAGGGTGATGCTAAGATATGGTTTAATTCTCTTGATCCTGGTTGTGTGCGTAGTCCCCAGGATATGATTTATTACTTCTCTGCTAAATATTTCCCTGCTCATAAGAAACAAGCTGCTTTAAGGGAAATATATAATTTCGTGCAAATTGAAGAAGAGAGTCTCCCACAAGCTTGGGGGAGTCTTCTCCAATTACTTAATGCTTTGCCTGATCATCCTCTCAAGAAAAATGAAATACTTGATATCTTTTATAATGGACTAACCGATGCTTCCAGAGACCACCTGGATAGTTGTGCTGGTTGTGTTTTCAGGGAAAGAACTGTTGATCAAGCTGAAATTCTATTGAATAATATGTTGACCAATGAAAATAATTGGACACTTCCTGAACCAACTCCTAAGCCAACTCCGAAGAAGAGGGGTGTTCTATTTCTCAGTCCCGAAGATATGCAAGAGGCAAAGAAATCTATGAAAGAAAAAGGTATTAAAGCTGAAGATGTTAAGAATTTACCTCCTATTGAAGAAATACATGGTCTTAATTTGTCGCATGTTGAAGAAATACATGGTCTTGATAACCCGACATAGGTAGTAAAGGTAAATTCTCTCTATAGATTTGATGAAGGTGATATTCCTCATTATAAGTCTGCTAGCCAATGCTTAGCTGAGTTTGATAATTTTATTGTCAAACAAGAAAACTTCAATGCTTATGTTGGTAGACAATTAAAACACAATGCTGATATGCTTGAACACTTGAGTGATTATATGTCTAGAGTTAAAGGTGAACTTAAACTCATCAGTAAACATGCTTCTATGGTTAACACTCAAGTAGAACAAGTGCTCAAAGCTCAAAATGATTTGCTCAATGAATTAAATTATAGGAAAAATGACTTTGTCATTAGAGTTGCAACTAGAGGAGGTAAAGTGACTCAGGAACCCTTGTATCCTGAGGGCCACCCTAAGAGAATTGAGCAAGATTCTCAGAGAACTAATGTTGATGAACCTAGTCCTTCTAAAAAGAAGAAAAAGGAAAAATGATAGGACTTTACATGCTTCTAGTGAACCTATTGTTGACACACCTGAGAAACCCAATGATATTTCTATTTCTGATGCTGAAACACAATCTGGTAATGAACATGAACCTAGGGATAATATTAATGATGATGTTCATGTTGATGTTCAACCTAGTAATAACAATGATGTAGAAATTGAACCTACTGTTGATCTTGATAACCCACAATCAAAGAATCAACGTTGTGATAAGAGAGACTTTGTTGCTAGGAAGCACGGTAAAGAAAGAGAGCCATGGGTTCAGAAACCCATGCCTTTTCCTCCCAAACCATCAAGAAAAAGGATGATGAGGATTTTGAGCGCTTTGCTGAAATGATTAGACCTATCTTCTTGCGTATGCGTTTGACTGATATGCTTAAAATGAATCCTCATGCTAAGTATATGAAGGATATTGTTACAAATAAGAGAAAGATACCGGAAGCTGAAATTTCCACCATGCTTGCTAATTATACTTTTAAGGGTGGAATACCTAAGAAACTGGGAGATCCAGGAGTACCAACTATACCATGCTCCATTAAAAGAAACTATGTTAGAACTGCTTTATGTGATCTTGGAGTCGGTGTTAGTGTTATGTCTGTCGGTGTCAAAACCGGCAGATCTCGGGTAGGGGGTCCCGAACTGTGCGTCTAAGGCGGATGGTAACAGGAGGCGGGGGACACGATGTTTACCCAGGTTCGGGCCCTCTCGATGGAGGTAATACCCTACTTCCTGCTTGATTGATCTTGATGATATGAGTATTACAAGAGTTGATCTACCACGAGATCGTAGAGGCTAAACCCTAGAAGCTAGCCTATGGTATGATTGTTGTTCTTGTCCTACGGACTAAGCCCTCCGGTTTATATAGACACTGGAGGGGGGCTAGGGTTACACAGAGTCGGTTACAAGGGAGGAGATCTACATATCCGTATTGCCAAGCTTGCCTTCCACGCCAAGGAGAGTCCCATCCGGACACGGGACGAAGTCTTCAATCTTGTATCTTCATAGTCCAAGAGTCCGGCTAAAGTCCATAGTCTGGCCGTCCGAGGACCCCCTAATCCAGGACTCCCTCAGTAGCCCCTGAACCAAGCTTCAATGATGATGAGTCCGGCACGCAGATTGTCTTCGGCATTGCAAGGCGGGTTCCTCCTCCGAATACTCCATCGAAGATTTCGAACACAAGGATAGTGCCCGGCTCTGCAAAACAAATTCCACATACCACCGTAGAGAGAATAATATTTCCACAAATCTAATCAACTGACAACTTTTCATAACGTGACATCACACCACGGCCTGGTCATTATTCGAACCGTTTTTCTCAACCAGCTACTACACATATTGCGAGGCGGTTTTCTTGGCACGTCTTGTCGAAGCAGAGATCGTGTCCCCTTATCACGGGATTCTCATCAATACGGGTGTGGGTAACCCAACCGCGCCATCAATTAGGCCAGCTTGGGGAATAAGCGAGTTTACCAGGCAGGTGGGGAGGCGTATAGTTTCTTCTGCCCTTATAAAGGGACAAGGATTCATCTTTTTCATCCACGCCCTCTTCCTCCTTGCTCATCCATTCTTGCGCACTCGAGCTCCAGCACCCAAGTTCGCATTTTCTCCTCAAACCACTCCAAGCATGTCCGGAGCGGGAGGCAAGTGGATGGTCTCCTCCATTATGGATGAGGACATTACAAAGCTACGGGGAGCCGGATATCTGGCCACGGATATCGCACACCGGCTGCCAGATGCGGGGCAGATCGTCCCTACTCCAGAACCCCATGAGAGGGTGGTTTTTCTTACCCACTTCGTCCGCGGACTGGGATTTCCCCTCCACCCGTTTGTCCGCGGGCTCATGTTCTACTAAGGTCTGGACTTTCATGATCTGGCCCCCAATTTCATCCTAAACATCTCGGCGTTTATCGTCGTGTGTGAGGCCTTCCTCCGCATCAAGCCCCACTTCGGCCTGTGGCTGAAGACCTTCAACGTTAAACCGAAGGTGGTAGTCAGCCAGTAAGCGGAGTGCGGAGGCGCCATGGTGGGAAAAATGCCCAACATCACCTAGCTCAAAGGCTCCTATGTGGAGACCATTAAGGGGTGGCAATCGGGGTAGTTCTACATCACCGAGCTGCGCGACACCAACTGGGTGGCGGCCCCCGAATTTCGATCCGGAATCCCCATGCGGCTCACCTCCTGGAAAGAGAAGGGCCTATCCTGGGGTTCCTCGGTAGAGCTGACCGGACTCCAGACCTGCGTCAAAAACATGATGAGCAAGAAAATCAAGCTCGTCAACATGGTCCAAGTCATGCTCTTCCGCCGGATCCTCCCGTGTCAAAGACGGGCATTCAATTTGTGGGAGTTCGACTCGGCCGAGCACCAGACGCTGCGAGAGCTCTTTGACACGACGCACAAGGACGTCTAGAAGGTGCTGTTCAAGGGTGCCGAGGTACCTCCTCCCCTTACCGAGGACCGCGGACTCAGCGCAAAGCGCCCTGCCAATCCGGTAAGTCTTTTATATCTCATAAGATGTTCATTTTCCCCAGTTTAACCATGCGCGGGATCTAAGCCTCCACGCCATTTAACAGGACTGGGTAGCGACAGCGGAGCAGATCGATTGTCCAGCCCCCCTGCCCGAAGATCCAGCAGATGCTCTCCTAACGGAGATGCTGGTTCCGGCGCCTTATGAGGTGCCGGCGAAGAAGGCCACGGGGACCAGGAAGGGTCTCCGGCGCAAGGTTATATCGGACTCATCGTCCGAAAACACCGAGGCGCACTCCTCCCACGAAAACGAGGAGGAGGAAGAGGAAAGTGCTCCCCCCCCAGCTGGGGGGACAAGAAAAGGAAGGCCGCCCCATCAGGGGAGGCCAAAGGGTCCAAGAAGGGAAGGACCCTCCTCCCGGACTGCTCCACGACGGCCGCTTTCAGCGACGAGGAGTGGTTACCCAGGGACAAGCCCCTGGCGAAGTCGTGAATATCCGGATACCATAATAATTCTTGGTACGTCTTATTGTATTGTTTCTTATCACGCCGCGCATGATTATGTAGCCCATCCCGAGCCCACATCGACGTATCTTCGTCGGATGATTCTTTGGGCCCGTCGGATATGAACAGCGATTCACTCCCGACCGCCTCCTCCCCCCGCCCTACGGACGACGCTGAGGTGTTGTCTCAAAGGGGACTGAACCAAGGGGAGACAGTTCCGGAGGCGCCTCAAGGCGACCTTTCAAGCGCTGGGCACACAAGGGGCAAGACTCCTCTGGGCCCTAACGCCGGGGGCAGCAAGTCTAGCCCCAAGCCAAATACGGCGCCGAAACCTTCAGTGGTTAGGCAACCCCTCGCTAAGGGGGGCAAGCCGTCTGTGCCGATGGCCTCTGTTCATCCAGAGCCATCGGACAACTTGCTGGAAGTGCTTCGCGGCGCTTCCATTGACGAAGAGCACCGCAATATTATGAGTGCGGTAGTCAAGAAGGTTCAGTCCGCCAAGAGCGGACTGACTGAAGCCTGTGCCAGCCTCCTAACAGGCTTTGAGGTAAGTAACCAGATTATAAGAGAATGTTACCGCATAGACAGTAGCCCCTGATGCTCTGTTTGGCATTCGCGAAGAAAGGCCGAATAGAGGATCAAATAATAACTGCAGGAGTCTAATCGGAATATGTCTATGTGCATATGCAGGCTTCACTGCTGGCCACTGCCACACGTACTGCGGAGGTCGCCGCACTGAAGCGGGACCTTGAGCGGTCCAAGGAAGAGCTCGGCCTTACCAAGAGGCAGCTCGAAGAGAACAAAGGTAAGTGATACCCCATCTGTATATTATAAAGAAAATTTTGGTTTTAGAATAATAGGATCGTCATGAATTTTGCTAGGGGCCACGACCGAAGTGGCGGCCCTGCAGAAGGCACTATCCGAGGCCGAAGACAAAGCGGCCAAGGAGCGCATCGAGCGAGAGAAGCAAGAAGCCTGAGTAGGCGAGGTGCAGCAAGAGCTCCAGGCTCTCGTCAAGAAACACGAGTCCTTGGAGCTTGACTCTAAGACGCAAGGGTCCGAGCTTGCGAAGGCCCTCGAAAGCGCACAACATGCCAAGGCCAAAGCCCAAAAGGCCCTCCAGGAAATTGAGGCGGTTAAGAAGATAGCGGCGGGTAAGGCATTCATTATGCAAAGCAAGCATGTGAAGGAAACTTTCTGTTTACTTACCCGAGTTCGGAGCTCTCCAGGAGCGTTCGCAGATCTACCCCGCAGTGTGTCGGATGCCGCGGAGTTCTACCGGGCTGAGGAGGGGAGCTCGACGGAGAAGTTATTCTGGTCTCAGTATACTGGGACCGAACACCCAACGCCCTTGAGCGACCAGCTGAAGCAACTGGTCGAGCTTCACAAGGCGGCTGAACAGGCCATGAAGGGTCTTGTAGTCCGGATGTGGCCTGGCGAGCCCCTGCCCGATAGCTACTTCGGTCTGGTGAGGCGGCTTGTGAATGCCTGCCCACAGTTTGAAGTCATAAAGCGGTCCGTCTGCATCGAGGGTGCGCGCAGGGCTTTTGCCCGGGCGAAGGTGCACTGGGCGAAGCTAGACGCCGAAAAGCTGGTGAAGGAGGGGCCGCCGGAGGGCAAGGAGCATCGCCACCCCGAAAAGTATTATGACAGTGTCCTGAAGGGTGCTCGCCTTGTGGCGGAGGAATGTGCTAAGGATGTTATATTTGAATGAATGTACTCATGTGTTCCCGTAATATGAAACAAGTTCATTTGCGCTATGCAGCGCTTGTTAATTTAAAATATTACCTTCTGTGCGGCCGTTTATAAAATCTGAGAGTTGGCCAGTCGTCGGCTTCTGCCCCCATGTAACTAGTACTGAGGTGTTCGGGATAAACCTGAGCACTCTTTATCCCAATTTTGGGTCCTTCGAAGGAGGTGTTCAGCACAACGAACCAGGCAATCGGAGTATAAAGCTTTATCACTCTCACTTAGCCATAGAAGTCTACAATTTTAAATTTTGGTGAAGCCCCTAGTATTCGAAAGGCCGAATTTGGGGCGCTATATACGCCTAAGACGGGCAAGGCCGACTCCTCGCCCGAAGCGGAAAAGTCTTTAAGGACTTGAGACCTCTCAAATAGCGACCAGCTCTCGCCTCATCATGACAGTCAGTTTTCGGCTTTCTCTACTGAGGTGCTCGTCCAGAAGAACCGGGACACAATCGCAGTAGTTCTCCCAGTGCTACCTTAGCCGATATTGCGGAACATAAGGTACCAAAACATGGGAGCCGGGCAAACCCAACTATTGACCCAAGACATGATTCGGAGCTGATGCATATAATGTTATAAGTTCGGGGTGCCGCACTGTCGAAAGTGTTCGGACTTCTCACGCCGTGTTATGGGGTATACTGAAGCCCCTGGCGCACTGGTCGTACCAGAATGTACGGGTGCAATTTGTCATAAATAAGCAGACAAGGAAAAGAAAGAAAAAGAAAGGGGAATGCAATAATAGGCTAACGCTATGCATTGTTATTAAATAATACGTCAAAGCGTACGGATACAAGTAGTGCAATAAGCAAAAAATAAGACCATTTGACATGTCCTATCCAAGGGCAAGCTGCGTACGGGTATGTAAAATAGGTATTTTGATTGTTATCAGAGACCACCTGGGGATTCCCTTGTACGTCAGACCGTCTTGCTTCCTTGGTATTTCCTTACCGTGATGAGTCCAACAATTAGACTGCCGGGAAGGGCTTCCAGAGAGTAAGGTCCTGAAAGAGAGAAAATGATAAAGGTATACAGCCCCTGGGGCGGTTGAGCCGCATTGTGGGACGTGCTGTAGTGGTGCCTCGCCTATGCCCATGGTATCTTGAGTGCGTAGGTATGTACGCGCGGCGCAAATTTCGCCACTTGACTGGGACTAGGACGGAGGCCGAATTGCTAGTCGAGCCCAAAACGTGCCTGCCGATCCTCCTGCGGGGTAATCCGGACTCGCTTGAAGGTGTCCGGGGTCTTTTTCGCTGAATTGGCGGTTTGCCTAATAAGGCTGCTTTGCGCTTCTGCTGCGAGGGCCGCGGTGTGCTCCTCCGTGCGGCGCGAACGCTCTGTGTTTCCATTAACTGGCATAACCCCGCGTGGTCCTGGCATTTTGAGTTTGAGGTATGCATAATGCGGTACCGCATTGAATCTGGCAAATGCGGTTTGTCCGAGCAGTGCGGGATAGCCGCTGCAAAAGGGGACGATATCGAAGATTAACTCCTCGCTTCGAAAGTTGTCCAGAGACCCGCAAACCACTTCCAGTGTGATTGAGCCCGTGCAACAGGCCTCTACACCTGGGATTACACCTTTAAAGGTGGTTTTGGTGGGTTTGATCCTCGAGGGGTCTATGCCCATTTTGCGCACTGTATCCTGATAGAGCAGGTTCAGGCTGCTACCACCATCCATAAGGACTCGAGTGAGGTGAAATCCGTGAATGATGGGGTCAAGGACCAATGCGGCAGATCCGCCATGATGGATACTAGTGGGGTGGTCCCTGCGATCGAAGGTGATCGGACAAGAGGACCATGGGTTTAACTTTGGGGCGCCTGGCTCCATCGCATAGACGTCCCTTAGTGCACGCTTCCGTTCCCTCTTGGGAATGTGGGTTGCGTATATCATGTTCACCGTTTTCACTTGTGGAGGGAACCTCTTCTGTCCTCCTGTGTTCGGCGGCCGAGGCTCCTCCGCGTCGTTGCTATGCAGCCCCTTGTCCTTGTTTTCGGCATTCAACTTGCCGGCCTGCTTGAACACCCAGCATTCTCTGTTGGTGTGATTGGCTGGCTTATCGGGGGTGCCATGAATTTGACACGAGCGATCGAGTATGCGGTCCAAACTGGACGGGCCCGGATTACTTCTTTTGAACGGCTTTTTCCGCTGACCGGATTTAGAGCCACTGAATCCGGCGTTGACTGCCGTGTCTTCGGCGTTATCGCCGTTGTTACGGCGCTTGTGTCTGTTGCGACGTGGTCTGCCGTTAGTATCTTTGGCATCTGAAGTGCCAGGATTCCTTGATGTGTTGTTGCTGCAAGCCAGTCAGCTGCCCTCGCCCGCGCAAAAGCGGGTCATGAGTGTCGTGAGGGCTGCCATCGACTTCGGTTTCTCTTGGACGAGGTGTCGGGCGAGCCACTCGTCCCGGATGTTATGTTTAAATGCCGCTAAGGCCTCGGCATCCGGACAGTCGACGATTTGGTTCTTTTTAGTTAGGAACCTAGTCCAGAATTTCCTGGCCGATTCCCCAGGCTATCGGGTTATGTGGCTCAAGTCATCAGCATCTGGTGGTCGCACATAAGTGCCCTGGAAGTTATCAAGGAATGCATCTTCCAAATTCTCCCAACTGCCAATGGAGTTTGCTGGCAGGCTATTCAGCCAATGCCAAGCTCGTCCTTTGAGTTTTAGTGGGAGGTACTTGATGGCATGTAGATCGTCACCGCGGGCCATGTGGATGTGGAGGAGGAAATCCTCGATCCATACCGCGGGGTCTGTTGTGCCATCGTATGACTCAATGTTCACGGGTTTCAATCCTTCTGGGAATTCATGATCCATTACTTCATCGGTGAAGCATAGGGGGTGTGCGGCGCCTCTGTGCCGGGCTATGTCACGACGCAGTTCATACGAGTCTTGTCTACTGTATTCGGCCCGGCCAGATTTTCTTTTAGTGAGTCCGGCATGACGGTCATCGTCACGCGTTGGGGCGCGACCCCGTGATCCGTAGATCGATCTTGTATGTCCTGCTTTGTTTTCCAATACGTCTCGCAGGTCTCGCGTGTTACCCCGGGCCTTTGTGTTTTTGTTTGTCTGGCGACGGGGTGCGGGCTGGACTTCGGGCTGATATGCCCCTCTGTCTCGGCCACGAGGTGGCCGATCAGCCGCATCATACGCTAGTAATGTAGGTTTTAATGCTTCCTCCTCGAGTTGGGGTAGCAACCTGCGCTTTGGGTAACTCTTGGTTGGGCGTTCGAGATCGTATTCCTCGGCCGCAAGGACTTCAGTCCATCTATCCGCTAGCAGATCTTGATCAGCTCGAAGCTGTTGTTGCTTTTTCTTCAGGTTGTTTGTTGTGGCTATAAGCCGGCGCTTGAAGCGCTCCTTCTCGACGGGATCCTCAGGCACGATAAATTCTTCATCACCGAGGCTCACCTCGTCTTCGGAGAGAGGCATGTAATTGTCATCCTCTGATTCTCCATCTGCTGCCTGTTCCGGAGGGCTAGCTTGTTCATCCTCCCGCTCGGGGTCTGGCTGGAGGGGATTGTCGTCGTCTTCGGCACTATCCGGAGCGTTATTGTCTCTTGTGCTGGTATCGCTGCTTTTGCTATGGCGGGACTTAGAGTGGCGCCACTGACGTCGGTGCTTGGATTGCTTCTTGGAGGGATTATCCTCTGTTGTATTATCGCCATCGCCTTCTTTGGGGGTGTCCACCATGTATATGTCATATGATGAGGTGGCAGTCCAGCACCCTGTGGGCGGTGGTTCTTGTACGTGTCCTGCATCGTCGTCCATACCGTCGATGTCTTCGGAGCCGAAGTCGAGCATGTCGGTTAAATCGTCGATAGTGGCTACTAAGTGGGTGGTGGGTGGGGAGCGAATTCCTTCGTCGTCCGCATCCCATTCTAGCCGGACATAGTTCGGCCAAGGGTCTCCTGACAGGGAGAGAGACCTCAACGAGTTTAGCACGTCGCCAAAGGGCGAGTGCTAAAAGATATCCGCGGAGGTAAACTCCATGATCGGTGCCCAATCGGATTCGATAGGCACGGACGCAGGTGGCTCGGAGCCCGTGGCCGGGGACGAATCCAAGTGTCCGGCAACATGGGTCTCATAGGAAGTGAAGTCAGCATTCGGCTCTATCGCCGCTGAGTGCGCGGCCTTCGTGGCGGGGTCCATCCACCCGTCCTCAGACGACGCAATTTGTTCTGGATTGAGGGCCGGTGTAGTTGCAGATGTGATCTCCCGAACACTGTCCGACGGCAGAGCTAAGTCATGCTCGTCGTGACTATGCGGCGCACCTGACATAGGCTTGAATCTGTCGAAGATCAAGTCTCCGCCGATGTCGGTAGTATAGTTCAAGTTTCCAAACCTGACCTGATGGCCAGGGGCATAACTCTCGATCTGCTCCAGATGGCCGAGCGAGTTGGCCCGCAGTACGAAGCCGCCGAATACGAAGATTTGTCCGGGGAGGAAAACCTCACCCTAGATCGCATCGTTGCTGATGATCGAAGGGGCCATCAAGCATTGTGGTGACGGCACAGTGGAACTCTCAATGAAAGCACCAATGTCGGTGTCAAAACCGGCAGATCTTGGGTAGGGGGTCCCGAACTGTGCGTCTAAGGCGGATGGTAACAGGAGGCGGGGGACACGATGTTTACCCAGGTTCGGGCCCTCTCGATGGAGGTAATACCCTACTTCCTGCTTGATTGATCATGATGATATGAGTATTACAAGAGTTGATCTACCACGAGATCGTAGAGGCTAAACCCTAGAAGCTAGCCTATGGTATGATTGTTGTTCTTCTCCTACGGACTAAGCCCTCCGATTTATATAGACACCGGAGGGGGCTAGGGTTACACAGAGTCAGTTACAAGGGAGGAGATCTACATATCCATATTGCCAAGCTTTCCTTCCACGCCAAGGAGAGTCCCATCCGGACACGGGACGAAGCTTCAATCTTGTATCTTCATAGTCCAACAGTCCGGCTAAAGTCCATAGTCCGGCCGTCCGAGGACCCCCTAATCCAGGACTCCCTCAATGCCTCTCTCTTTATATCGTAGACTTGATTTGAATAAGTTGACACCTACTAAAATATCTTTGCAAATGGCCGATAAATCAACTGCTATACCTGTCTGTATTTGTGAGGATGTGCTTGTTGTGGTTGCAAACGTTACTATTTTGACGGACTTTGTTATTCTAGATATTCCCGAGGACGATAGTATGTGTATTATTCTTGGAAGACCCTTTTTGAATACTGCAGGGGCTGTTATTGATTACAACAAAGGCAATGTCACTTTTCATGTTAATGGTAATGAGCATACGGTACACTTTGCGAGGAAACAACCTCAAGTTCATAGTATAAACTCTATTGGAAAAATTCCATCGATTATTATTGGAGGTTTTCAATTTCCTCTTCCTACTGTCAAAAAGAAATATGATATTCTTATTATTGGGGACGTGCATATCCCCGTTGAGGTAACATAGTGTTATTCGAAATTTCTCCGGTTCCATGTTATTCGGAATGAGTTTGTTAACAAGACTTGATCAACCTTGTTAGTAGATTCATTTTGATGAGCATGAGATGGATGAAGTTAGAAAGCACAACCTTCTGTACCCTCCTTTTACTTTCTGTAATTTAGATTAAATAAAGCAAAAATAGTATTTTCTGTCTGTTTTCTAAATTATCCGTGCAATAAAAAAATACCCCGAAAATAAAAGTTCTCCAAATGCCCCGAAATTGTAATATGATTTTTTCTGGAATATTTGAGAATATCTGGCACTGAGAACACAGCAGGGGAGCAAGCACCTGGCCACGAGGGTCCAGGGCGCGCCCCCTGCCTCGTGGGCCCATCGTGGCTCCCCTCCACTTAATCCAGCCACCACACACTCCTTCTTCCTCCCAAAAAATCACCAACCAGCTCAAGCACGAGTTCTTGCTCATTTTGCTGCGATTTTCGATCTCCTAGCTCAAGGCTCCTCTCACAAAACTGCTTTGGGGGTTGTTCTTCGGTATGTGACTCCTCCAATGGTCCAATTAGTTTTTGTTCTAGTGTTTTATTCATTGCAAATTGTTGCTGCCTAGGTGACCCTGTTCTTGAGCTTGCATGTCAAATTTATTTGGTCCCAAGTAGTTCTAATGCATGATATAGTCTCTAGGCACTTGTGGGAGTAGTTGCTATCAATTTTGTTGAGTTTGGTTCACTTTTATTTTGAGTTACTAAAAGTTTCAGAAAATGATGAAGAGATTTTCGAGGGGTTCTTCGAGCCGAAGCTCGAAGGATAAGCAAAGTGAAGAAGACGAGAGGCCCAAATATAATCTCCCTCGCACCGCGGAAGTTCAGCCTTGTGAATGGCCTTGTGATAATTTCTTGAGAGCAGCCAGGATTTATGATGATTTTTATGAGTTGGCTGAGAATGCAGGCCTCACCGACTTCCTCCGCGACCAACGCGAACAGTATCTCTTACTCACTAATATTTTTGTGCAAAATTTTCATTTCCATGCTAGGAGGTCACCACCTTCGGTGGATTTCTATTTATATGATGAGTATAAGGAGATGTCCCTCTATGAATTTTGTGAGGTTTGCAAGTTGCCCTTTTCGAGTAGCGTAGAGGAACCACATCATAACGATGTGGAGGGGTTTATTGATACAATTGTTGTACGGGAAACGAGGAAGGTTTCCGATGCAAGAATTACTAGTATACATTTTCCTGTTCTACATAACTTTGCAATATTTGCTAGTAGATGCTTAATTGGTGGCGGAAACTGTGGTAACCTTAGTGCCCCTGATATTGTTATTTTGTGCCATGCCTTGTTCCGTGATGACACATTTAGTATGGGCGCTATTGTTGCAAAGCGGTTAAATCTTAACCATACTAAGGGCCCCATCTTGGGAGGTATCTTCGCCTCGCGCCTCGCTGCACATTTTAACATACCTATTTGACATTATGATAAAGAAGAAAGGTTGATGCCTCCTGTTTTCCTAGATTATAAGAGTATGGTAGCACATGATTTTATCGTTAAGAATAGGGAGAAGACGCTTAAGTACAAACTGATATTTGATAAAATTATCCCTGAGATTATTACTTTGCCTGCTCCTTCCTTGTTTGACTTATCTGCAGGCCAGTACCTTGTTCCGCCGGAGGCTATTCACGCCTACCGAAACCCCACACCAACTATAGAGCCAGAGCTGGAACCACAATTTGTTCCTCCATGATAGTCTGTTTACCAGTGGGATCCGGAGGAGATTGCCAACCAGTGGCAACCCGAGGCTCCATCACAGTACGACCCCAACTACAACTTTGGATATCCGCCAGGCCAGCCGTGGCAATAGACCAACTTAGGCCAAAAGCCTAAGCTTGGGGGAGTACGTATTTCTCACCGACATTACATTCATATTCACACACTCATGCTAGTTGTTGGTGCTCATACTTTTTCACTGTAATATCCATGCTAGTTTATTTTCCTTTTTATGCTTTCTTCTTGTGTGTTTGAAAAACCTTAAGAAAAACCCAAAAAAAATTAGTAGTAGCTTTTAGCTAGTTTACTTTCCTTGCCTGTAGTAGTAGTCATTAAAAGAAAACCCAAAAAGATCTCTTGTTCTTCTTTTGCTTGTTGGGAGCTTTCCCGTGTAAATAGTTTTATTTCCTTTCTTTTTCTTTGGGGGTCGAGAGGAGAAGACCATAATGAAATGTTGAAGTGGCTCTTATATGCATTGTTGTTGATTTAACCAAGAGCCCATATTATCTTGTCTTCTCCTTTGTATTGAATGCTCGCAGATTCCAGCTTAGTCCAATGCACGTGCACTATTATTATTATTCACATCGTTCGGTCGTGCAAGTGAAAGGCAATTATGACAATATATGATGGATTGATTGAGATGAGAGAAGCTGGTATGAACTCGACCTCTCTTGTTTTTGTAAATATGATTAGTTCATCGTTCCTAATTCAGCCTATTATGAATAAACATGTTTGCAATGACAATTAGAGATTATAGTTGCTTATGCCATGCCTAATTAGCTAGGAGTTTATAATGGTTTACCTTGCGTGCCAACATGCTATTAAAATGGTTGTGATGTGGTATGATAGGATGGTATCCTCCTTTGAACGATTCGAGTGACTTGACTTGGCACATGTTCACGCATGTAGTTGAAACAAAAATCAACATAGCCTTCATAATATTTATGTTCATGGTGGATTATATCCTACTCATGCTTGCACTCAATGTTCATTAATTTTAATGCATGTTCATGACTGTTGTCGCTCTCTAGTTGGTCGCTTCCCAGTCTTTTTCTAGCCTTCACTTGTACTAAGCGGGAATACTGCTTGTGCATCCACTTCCATAAACCCCAAAGTTATTCCATATGAGTCCACTATACCTTCCTATATATGCGGTATCTACCTGCCGTTCCAAGTAAATTTGTATGTGCCAAACTCTAAACCTTCAAATGAAATTCTGTTTTGTATGCTCGAATAGCTCATGTATCAACTAGGGCTGTCTGTATCTTCCATGCTAGGCGGGTTATTCTCAAGAGGAGTGGACTTCCCTCCTCACTCACGAGAAAATGGCTGGTCACCGGGATGCCCAGTCCCATGCTTTATGCAAATCAAATTGAAATAATTGCAAACAAAACTCCCCCGGGACTCTTGTTAGTTGGAGGCATTCGTTGTTTCGAGCAAGCCATGGATTGATGCTTGTTGGTGGAGGGGGAGTATAAACTTTACCATTCTATTTGGGAACCGCCTATAATGTGTGTAGCATGGAAGATATCGAGATCTCTCGGTTGTTATGTTGACAATGAAAGTATGCCGCTCAAAATATTATTTATCTCTATTTCAAAATCGAGCTCTGGCACCTCTACAAATCCCTGCTTCCCTCTGCGAAGGGCCTATCTATTTACTTTTATGTTGAGTCATCACCCTCTTATTAAAAAGCACCAGCTAGAGAGCACCGCAGTCATTTGCATCCATTACTATTAATTTATATTGGGTATGACTATGACTGGATCTCTTTTACCATGAATTACAATGTTTAGTCAGTCCTTGATCTTTAAAGGTGCTCTGCATTTATGTTTTGTGGTCTCGGAAAGGGCTAGCGAGATACCATCCTGTTATATCATATTATGATTGTTTTGAGAAAGTGTTGTCATCCGAGATATTATTATTGCTCGCTAGTTGATTATGCCATTGACATGAGTAAACATGAGACCTAAGTGTTATTGTGAATATGGTTAGTCATAATCTTTGCTGAAAACTTGAATGCTGGCTTTACATATTTACAACAACAAGAGCAAACAGAGTTTGTAAAAGTTTTCTTTATCACTTTCAGTTTATCAACTGAATTGCTTGAGGACAAGCAAAGGTTTAAGCTTGGGGGAGTTGATACGTCTCCAACGTATCTACTTTTCCAAACACTTTTGCCCTTGTTTTGGACTCTAACTTGCATGATTTGAATGGAACTAACCCTGACTGACACTGTTTTCAGCAAAATTGCCATGGTGTTATTTTTGTGCAGAAATAAAAGTTCTCCGAATGACCTAAAACTTCACGGAGATTATTTTTGGAAATAAGAAAAAAATACTGGCGAAAGAATCAAGGCCCCCTGGTGCTCCACTGACCTCAACTCCAACTCTATATATTCACGTTCGGGGAGAAAAAATCAGAGAGAAGGATTCATCGCGTTTTACGATACGGAGCCGCCGCCAAGCCCTAATCTCTCTCGGGAGGGCTGATCTGGAGTCCGTTCGGGGCTCCGGAGAGGGGAATCCGTCGCCGTCGTCATCATCAACCATCTTCCATCACCAATTTCATGATGCTCACCGCCGTGTGTGAGTAATTCTATCGTAGGCTTGCTGGACGGTGATGGGTTGGATGAGATTTATCATGTAATCGAGTTAGTATTGTTAGGGTTTGATCCCTAGTATCCACTATGTTCTGAGATTGATGTTGCTATGACTTTGCTATGCTTAATGCTTGTCACTAGGGCCCGAGTGCCATGATTTCATATCTGAACCTATTATGTTTTCATGAATATATGTGAGTTCTTGATCCTATCTTGCAAGTCTATAGTCACCTACTATGTGTTATGATCTGGCAACCCCGAAGTGACAATAATTGGGACCACTCCCGGTGATGACCGTAGTTTGAGGAGTTCATGTATTCACTATGTGTTAATGCTTTGGTCCGGTACTCTATTAAAAGGAGGCCTTAATATCCCTTAGTTTCCATTAGGACCCCGCTGCCACGGGAGGGTAGGACAAAAGATGTCATGCAAGTTCTTTTCCATAAGCATGTATGACTATATTCGGAATACATGCCTACATTACATTGATGAATTGGAGCTAGTTCTGTGTCACCCTATGTTATAACTGTTGCATGAATAATCGCATCCGGCATAATTCTCCATCACCGATCCAATGCCTATGAGCTTTTCACATATTGTTCTTCTCTTATTTACTTTTACGTTGCTGCCGTTACAATCACTACAAAACTATCACTGTTACTTTTGCCACTGTTATCGTTACTTCCATACTACTTTGCTACTAAATACTTTGCTGCAGATACTAAGTTATCCAGGTGTGGTTGAATTGACAACTCAACTGCTAATACTTAAGAATATTCTTTGGCTCCCCTTGTGTCGAATCAATAAATTTGGGTTGAATACTCTACCCTCGAAAACTATTGTGATCCCCTATACTTGTGGGTTATCAGTGCTATTCTAGGACGAAGAGTTGATAAGAAATTGAATGTTATTCATTATGCTAGTAAAACTCTAGATAGTGCTCAAAGAAATTATGCTACTACTGAAAAGGAATTCTTAGCAGTGGTGTTTGCTTGTGATAAATTTAGATCTTATATTGTTGATTCCAAAGTAACTGTTCACACAGACCATGTTGTTATTAAATATCTTATGGAAAAGAAAGATGCTAAACCTAGACTTATTCGTTGGGTTCTCTTGTTACAAGAATTTGATTTACATATCATTGATAGAAAAGGAGCTGAGAACCCAGTAGCTGATAACTTGTATAGGCTTGAAAATGTGCTTGATGACCCACTACCTATTGATGATAGTTTTCCTGATGAGCAGTTAGCTGCAATAAATGTTGCTAATAGTACTCCTTGGTATGCTGACTATGCTAATTACATTTTTGCTAAATATTTACTACCTAGCTTTACATACCAGCAAAAGAAAAAATTCTTCTATGATTTAAGACATTACTTTTGGGATGACTCACATCTTTCACTACTGCAGGATGCTGCTAACATGACACTATGATCAGAGACCCTTCGATGAAACTGTGTGTGATGCCATAATCGCAAACGGTGGTGTAAAAAACCGTCAAAAATGGTGCAAAACATTTGCGATGGAGGATGCATCAAACACGGTTCAGATTTTAGTTGCGTGTGCGATTCAGGCCACACAGTTAACCCATTCGAACTGTTTGCGATGAGGCAGAACAACAGAAACGGGCAGCCATATCAATGTGTGTGCGATATACGGCATACAGTTCGCTCCGATGAACCGTTTGCTATTAGGGAGTGCAACATAAACGGTTAGCCAGATCAAGGTGTGTGTGATATAGGGCATATGATTCACTCGGATGAACTGTTTTCGATTAGCGAACGCAACAGAAATGGTTCAACTTAACAAGATGTGTGTGATACGTGGCAAACAGCCGACTCGGATGAACTGTTTGCGATGAGAAATTACAACACAGACGGTTAATACGGTTAGTTCGTGTGCGATTCAGTGTGTACAAAAAACTTTGAAAAATGCAAACTAGTTGCTTGCGGTGGCTAGGAGTATCGCACACGATGCGTCTGTGAGTACTCGTGTGCAATGATTAGTAAGTTACACATACGTTTCCTTATGTTAACACTTGTGTGATAAATAACACATGGCACCGGATGCGGTATTCGGGTTGTGTGTGTGCTCCACTTAGTCTTCCCGCGCTCCACATGGATGAATTGTAAAATCCACGCATATTCCCTCACTGGTTTCCCGCCACCAGCTAATGGCTTGCTGCATATGACCCAGGCAGCAACGCACCGCCGCGACACTCTACGAAGATCTAGTCCTCACCCATCTACCATTAGTTATTCCAAGCATGCCAGGCAACGACCAAAGCTTCGACGTCGACGCCTACCTGCATTACATCTTCGGCGAGGAGAACGAGCCGGAGCAGGTGAGGGAGCAAGAGCTTCATCGGCCGGTGCAGGCACCATGGCCCATCGGCAGCGATATCAGCGTCACAGTCCTTGGGAGCACAATCGACATATTGCAGAGGAGGTGTGATAAGCAGTTTGCCATCCACCGTGCAAAAGATCCAGAGCTGCTCGGCGGCATGATCGACGACCCACCCGAAGAGACGCCCTCACCAGTGCTCATCGAGAGCCTGATGCCCCACAAGGAATGGGCAGAGGACCTCTGCGATTCAGTCAAGATAAAGGCAGCCTACGGCTTCATCATTGCCCGCGGCGTCCGTGTCAACCTCGATCCTGATGATGTGGTGGCCAAGCTCGAGCGCATCCTTGGCGGAGTTGACGTCCCTGACGAAGTAGAACATCGCCAACGTGATATCTTGAGGATGCAGGTGATCGACAGAATTTGCTACCAGGCTAGAGACATGGAAATGGAGCGGTTCCGCGGAGTTGTCATGCGCGTGATTGCATGCTGTCAAGCTCTTCTGGAAGAGGCCCAGCATCCCCAAGAGCCTCCCAGCGCCAGCAGCTCCGTAGGTGGAGGCGGGTCGGGACACTCGGAGTGAACGGCCGCAAGGGTGCTATGCTGATCATGGAGTCCGAGAAGACCATCGTCGGAAGGCCGCCAGCTCAGCCTTTTAGCTTATATTTTATCATAATTGTATGCATATGTAGGTCGTGAGTGTTCTGGGCCTTGCCGCATTTGGCATTTTAAATTATCCTGAATATGCAAGAAAATTATTAAGAATTATTAACAGCTGCCATTGTAACTTTGCCTCAATGGCGAGCAGAGCGCGCGCAGGGACGCCAGAGCGGAGCGCGCCGCGGCCGCCTCAACGGCGAACAACCACGTGGTCAACCTTCTGTCATCAATAAATTTGACCTTGTTTCTCGTCACATTGCTGATTACAACGCAATAAGTAATTGCAAATCTGTTCACACCTATCAAACTAATATGTGTTCACACTTAGCACCGGGCTATAAAAATTACCCACTCAAAAATTACTTCACAGTTCCTCTCCTCATCACCCACAAAACTGGTTTTTTCTGTCAAGTCGTTCCGCCCTGACCGGTAGGAGGAGTTTAGGGTGGACATATAACCAGGCAGCAAAGACCAAGGCCGTGGAAGCACTAGAGAGGTCCCGCTGTGAAGCCACAGCCGCAGCAGAGATGTCTCGGCGCGCTGCGGAGCCCTCGAACGAGCTCTTGATAACCCACAAGTATAGGGGATCGCAACAGTTTTCGAGGGTAGAGTATTCAACCCAAATTTATTGATTCGACACAAGGGGAGACAAAGAATATTCTCAAGTATTAGCAGTTGAGTTGTCAATTCAACCACACCTGGAAAACTTAGTATCTGCAGCAAAGTATTTAGTAGCAAAGTAGTATGGAAGTAACGGTAACGGTAGCAAAAGTAATATTTTTGGGTTTTGTAGTGATTGTAACAGTAGCAACGGAAAAGTAAATAAGCAAAGAACAATATATGAAAGCTCGTAGGCATTGGATCAGTGATGGAGAATTATGCCGGATGCGGTTCATCATGTAACAGTCATAACATAGGGCGACACAGAACTAGCTCCAATTCATCAATGTAATGTAGGCATGTATTCCGAATATAGTCATACGTGCTTATGGAAAAGAAGTTGCATGACATCTTTTGTCCTACCCTCCCGTGGCAGCGGGGTCCTATTGGAAACTAAGGGATATTAAGGCCTCCTTTTAATAGAGTACCGGACCAAAGCATTAACACATAGTGAATGCATGAACTCCTCAAACTACGGTCATCACCGGGAGTGGTCCCGATTATTGTCACTTCGGGGTTGCCGGATCATAACACATAGTAGGTGACTATAGACTTGCAAGATAGGATCAAGAACTCACATATATTCATGAAAACATAATAGGTTCAGATCTGAAATCATGGCACTCGGGCCCTAGTGACAAGCATTAAGCATAGCAAAGTCATAGCAACATCAATCTCAGAACATAGTGGATAGTAGGGATCAAACCCTAACAATACTAACTCGATTACATGATAAATCTCATCCAACCCATCACCGTCCAGCAAGCCTACGATGGAATTACTCACGCACGGCGGTGAGCATCATGAAATTGGTGATGGAGGATAGTTGATGATGATGACGGCGGCGGATTCCCCTCTCCGGAGCCCCGAACGGACTCCAGATCAGCCCTCCCAAGAGATAATAGGGCTTGGCGGTGGCTCCGTATCGTAAAACGTGATGAATCCTTCTCTCTTATTTTTTCTCCCCGAACGTGAATATATAGAGTTGGAGTTGAGGTCGGTGGAGCACCAGGGGCCCACGAGGCAGGGGGCGCGCCTCCCACCCTCGTGGACAGTGTGTGGGCCCCTGGCCTTGATTCTTTCGCCAATATTTTTTATTATTTCCAAAAATAATCTCCGTGAAGTTTCAGGTCATTCCGAGAACTTTTGTTTTTGCACAAAGATAACACCATGGCAATTCTGCTGAAAACAGCGTCAGTCCCGGTTAGTTCCATTCAAATCATGCAAGTTAGAGTCCAAAACAAGGGCAAAAGTGTTTGGAAAAGTAGATACGACGGAGACGTATCAACTACCCCAAGCTTAAACCTTTGCTTGTCCTCAAGCAATTCAGTTGATAAACTAAAAGTGATAAAGAAAAACTTCTACGAACTCTGTTTGCTCTTGTTGTTGTAAATATGTAAAGCCAGCATTCAAGTTTTCAGCAAAGATTATGAATAACCATATTCACAATAACACTTAGGTCTCATGTTTACTCATGTCAATGGCCTAATCAACTGGCGAGCAATAATAAAAAATCTCGGATGACAACACTTTCTCAAAACAATCATGATATCATATAACAAGATGGTATCTCGCTAGCCCTTTCTGAGACCGCAAAACATAAATGCAGAGCACCTTTAAAGATCAAGGACTGACTAGACATTGTAATTCATGGTAAAAGAGATCCAGTCATAGTCATACCCAATATAAATTAATAGTAATGAATGAAAATGACAGCGGTGCTCTCCAGCTGGTGCTTTTTAATAAGAGGGTGATGACTCAACATAAAAGTAAATAGATAAGCCCTTCGCAGAGGGAAGCAGGGATTTGTAGAGGTGCCAGAGCTCTGCTTTTTGAAATAGAGATAAATAATATTTTGAGCGACATACTTTCATTGTCAACATAACAACCGAGAGATGGCGATATCTTCCATGCTACACACATTATAGGCGGTTCCCAAACAGAATGGTAAAATTTATACTCCCCCACCACCAACAAACATCAATCAATGGCTTGTCCGAAACAACGGGTGCCTCCAACTAACAAGAGTCCCGGGGGAGTTTTGTTTGCAATTATTTTGATTTGATTTGCTTAAAGCATGGGACTAGGCATCCCGGTGACCAGCCATTTTCTCGTGAGTGAGGAGCGGAGTCCACTCCTCTTGAGAATAACCCACCTAGCATGGAAGATACAGACAGCCCTAGTTGATACATGAGCTATTCGAGCATGCAAAACAGAATTTCATTTGAAGGTTTAGAGTTTGGCACATACAAATTTACTTGGAACAGCAGGTAGATACCGCATATAGGAAGGTATAGTGGACTCATATGGAATAACTTTGGGGTTTAGGGATTGGATGCACAAGCAGTATTCCCGCTTAGTACAAGTGAAGGCTAGCAAAAGACTGGGAAGCGACCAACTAGAGAGCGACAACAGTCATGAACATGCATTAAAATTAATAAACATTGAGTGCAAGCATGAGTAGGATATAATCCACCATGAACATAAATATCGTGAAGGCTATGTTGATTTTGTTTCAACTACATGTGTGAACATGTGCCCAGTGAAGTCACTTGAATCATTCAAAGGAGGATACCACCCTATCATACCACATCACAACCATTTTAATAGCATGTTGGCACGCAAGGTAAACCATTATAAACTCCTAGCTAATCAAGCATGGCATAAGCAACTATAATCTCTAATTGTCATTGCAAACATGTTTATTCATAATAGGCTGAATCAGGAACGATGAACTAATCATATTTATAATAACAAGAGAGGTCGAGTTCATACCAGCTTCTCTCATCTCAATCAGTCCATCATATATCGTCATAATTGGCTTTCACTTGCATGACCGAACGATGTGAAAAATAATAATAGTGCACGTGCATTGGACTAAGCTGGAATCTGCGAGCATTCCATAAACAGGAGAAGACAAGGCAATATGGGCTCTTGGTTAAATCAACAATAATGCATATAAGAGCCACTTCAACATTTTAATTATGGTCTTCTCCTATCGACCCCCAAAGAGAAGAAAATAAATAAAACTATTTACACGGGAAAGCTCCCAACAAGCAAAAGAAGAACAGGAAATATTTTTGGGTTTTCTTTTAATTATTACTACTACAGCAAGAAAGTAAACTAGCTAAACGCTACAACTAATTTTTTTTGTTTTTCTCAAAGCTTTTCAAACACACAAGAAGAAAGCATAAAAAGGAAAATAAACTAGCATGGATAGTACAATGAAAAAGTACGAGCACCGACAACTAGCAATGAGTGTGTGAACATGAATGTAATGTCGGTGAGAAATACGTACTCCCCCAAGCTTAGGCTTTTGGCCTAAGTTGGTCTATGGCCACGGCTGGCCTGGCGGATATCCAAAGTTGTAACTGGGGTCGTACTGAGATGCAGCGGCTATTGCATCGTGGGCTGCAACTTGGAGGCAAGCTGTCCTCGTCCTCCTCTCATACTCATTTGCCTCCTCCCTGGTTATAACATATCTCCCCTTTGCCTGAAAGTCAAAGAGAGTAGGAGCAGGGAGGACAATATTGACGGCATGACGTCTGTCAAATATTACTCGGTACTGGAGAGGCGGTTCATTCCTCTCAACAAACTGATGGTGAACCCTGGCATTAAAATCCAGATAAGAAGGAGGCAATTCCATATCATAATCATGAATAGGTATTCCAAGAAAATTTGCTAGACAGGTTGCATAAATTCCACCAAAGAAATCTCCATTAATTCTATTATTATGCAACCTACGTGCAACAATGGCTCCCAAATTATAATGTTTATCTCCCAATACAGCGCTCCTGAGAACACTGAGATCAGGGACACATTGATGCACCTACCTATAAAGAGAGCAAAATAATGTATAGCAGGAAAACGAATGCTCCCTATGGTAGCTTGTGTTATATCTCTAGATTCCCCCACAGTTATACTTAGCAAGAAAATCTCTAAATTCAGATTTGCGAGGTTCACTAGGACTACCCCAGTGCGGGAGTTTACAAGCAGTGATAAAATCCTCTAAGTCCATAGTATAAGAATTTTCATAAAGATCAAACAGTACAGTTTGAGAATTGCGTGATGATGAAAATTCAAACCTTCTCACAAAGGAATCAGTGAGATAGGGGTACTGACGGCACTTATCTGCCTCGAAGCTCACAAGATTAGCGTTACGCACATATGCGTTAAATTCTTCCTTGATTCCTGGTCGATCCATAAAGTCCTCTAAAGGCCATTCACAAGCCCGCACTTGAGCTTCCCTTGGTGGTTCATCGTCCGCATCGCGTATTGCGGGCCTGGGCCCTTGCTTCCTTGAAGGACCACCTTGGTACATTTTCCTAAACATATTTCTTCCTCTGAAAAATTTCTGAAAATTTTAGTAACTTCAAATAAAAGTGAACCAAACTCAACAAAATTGGTAGCAACTACTCCCACAAGTGCCTAGAGACTATATCATGCATTAGAACTACTTGGGACCATATAAAATTGACATGCAAGCTCAAGAACAGGGTCACCTAAGCAGCAGAAATTTGTAATGAATAAAGCACTAGAACGAAAACTAATTGGACCATTGGAGGAGTCACATACTGAAGAACAATCCCCCAAAGCAGTTTTGTGAGTGGAGCTTTGAGCTAGGAGATCGAAAATCGCAGCAAAATGAGCTAGAACTCGTGCTTGAGCTGGTTGGTGATTTTTTTGGGAGGAAGAAGGAGTGTGTGGTGGCTGGGATAAGTGGAGGGGAGCCATCATGGGCCCACGAGGCAGGGGGCGCGCCCTGGACCCTCGTGGCCAGGTGCTTGCTCCCCCTGATGTGTTCTCAGTGCCAGATATTCTCAAATATTCCAGAAAAAAATCATATTTCAATTTCGGGGCATTTGGAGAACTTTTATTTTTGGGGTATTTTTTTATTGCACGGATAATTCAGAAAACTGACAGAAAATACTAATTTTACTTTATTTATCCTAAATAACAGAAAGTAAAAGGAGGGTACAGAAGGTTGTGCTTTCTAACTTCATCCATCTCATGCTCATCAAAAGGAATCCACTAACAAGGTTGATCAAGTCTTGTTAACAAACTCTTTCCGAATAACATGGAACCGGAGAAATTTCGAATAGCACTAGGTTACCTCAACGGGGATATGCACGTCCCCAATAATAAGAATATCATATTTCTTCTTGAAAGTAGGAAGAGGAAATTCAAAACCTCCAAAAATAATCGATGGAATTTTTCCAATAGAGTTTATACTATGAACTTGAGGTTGTTTCCTCGGAAAGTGTACCATATGCTCATTACCATTAACATGAAAAGTAACATTGCCTTTATTGCAATCAATAACAGCCCCTGCAGTATTCAAAAAGGGTCTTCCAAGAATAATAGACATACTATCGTCCTCAGGAATATATAACAAAGTCCGTTAAAATAGTAACGTTTGCAACCACAACAGGCACATCCTCACAAATACCGACAGGTATAGCAGTTGATTTATCAGCCATTTGTAAAGATATTTCAGTAGGTGTCAACTTATTCAAATCAAGTCTACTATATAAAGAGAGAGGCATAACACTAACACCGGCTCCAAGATCACATAAAGCAGTTCTAACATAGTTTCTTTTAATGGAGCATGGTATAGTTCGTACTCCTGGATCTCCAAGTTTCTTTGGTATTCCACCCTTAAAAGTATAATTAGCAAGCATGGTTGAAATTTCAGCTTCCGGTATCTTTCTCTTATTTGTAACAATTTCTTTCATATACTTAGCATAAGGATTCATTTTGAGCATATCAGTCAAACGCATACGCAAGAAGATAGGTCTAATCATTTCAGCAAAGCGCTCAAAATCCTCATCATCCTTTTTCTTGGATGGTTGGGAAAAGGCATGGGTTTCTGAACCCATGGTTCCCTTTCTTTACCGTGCTTCCTAGCAACAAAGTCTCTCTTATCATAACATTGATTCTTTGATTGTGGGTTATCAAGATCAACAGCAGGTTCAATTTCTACATCATTATCATTGCTAGGTTGAGCATCAACATGAAGATCATCATTAGCATTATCACTAGGTTCGTGTTCATTACCAGATTGTGTTTCAGCATCAGAGCTAGAAATATTATTGGGATTCTCAGGTGTGTCAACAACAGGTTCACTAGAAGCATGCAAAGTCCTATCATTTTTCTTTTTCTTCCTTTTAGAAGGACTAGGTGCATCTACATTGTTTCTCTGAGAATCCTGCTCAATTCTCTTAGGGTGGCCCTCAGGATACAAAGGTTCCTGAGTCACTTTACCCCCCCCCCCTCTAGTTGCAACTCTAACAGCAAAGTCATTATTCTTACTATTCAATTCATTGAGCAAATCATTCTGAGCTTTAAGTACTTGTTCTACTTGAGTGGTAACCATAGAAGCATGTTTACTAATGAGTTTAAGTTCACCTTTAACTCTAGACATATAATCACTCGAGTGTTCAATCATATAAGCATTGCATTTTAATTCTCTACCAACATAAGCATTGAAGTTTTCTAGTTTGACAATAAAATTATCAAACTCATCTAAGCATTGGCTAGCAGACTTATAACGAGGAATATCACCTTCATCAAATCTATAGAGAGAATTTACCTTTACTACCTGTGTCGAGTTATCAAGACCATGTGTTTCTTCAATAGGTGATGAATTAAGACCATGTATTTCTTCAACAGGACGTAAATTCTTAACATCTTCAGCTTTAATACCTTTTTCTTTCATAGATTTCTTTGCCTCTTGCATATCTTCGGGACTGAGAAATAGAACACCCCTTTTCTTCGGAGTTGGTTTAGGAATAGGCTCAGGAGTTGGCTCAGGAAGTGTCCAATTATTTTCATTAGTCAACATATTATTCAATAGAATTTCAGCTTGATCAACAGTTCTTTCCCTTGAAACACAACCAGCACAACTATCCAGGTGGTCTCTGGAAGCATCGGTTAGTCCATTATAAAAGATATCAAGTATTTCATTTTTCTTGAGAGGATGATCAGGCAAACCATTAAGTAATTGGAGAAGCCTCCCCCAAGCTTGTGGGAGACTCTCTTCTTCAATTTGCACAAAGTTATATATTTCCCTTAAAGCAGCTTCTTTCTTATGAGCAGGGAAATATTTAGCAGAGAAGTAATAAATCATATCCTGGGGACTACGCACACAACCAGGATCAAGAGAATTAAACCATATCTTAGCATCACCCTTTAATGAGAACGGAAATATTTTAAGGATGTAATAGTAGCGAGTTTTCTCATCATTAGTGAACAGGGTGGCTAAATCATTTAATTTAGTAAGATGTGCCACAACAGTTTCAGATTCATAGCCATAGAAGGGATCAGATTCAACAAAAGTAATTATATCAGGGTCGACAGAGAATTCATAATCCTTATCAGTAACAAAGATAGGTGAAGTAGCATAAGCAGGATCATATTTCATTCTAGCATTCAGAGATTTTTGTTTCAGCTTAGCTAATAATTTCTTAAGATCACTTCTATCATTGCAAGCAAGAAAATCTCTAGCAGTTTCTTCATCCATAACATAACCCTCAGGCACAACAGGCAATTCATATCTAGGGGGAGAATCTTCATCATCACTTTCATCAATATTATCAGTTTCAATAATTTCAT
Organism: Aegilops tauschii subsp. strangulata; assembly: GCF_002575655.3. Lineage (NCBI taxonomy): Eukaryota > Viridiplantae > Streptophyta > Magnoliopsida > Poales > Poaceae > Aegilops > Aegilops tauschii. Next base: position 434,685,651 of record NC_053035.3, read on the forward strand.
TCTCTCTAGCCCTAGCAAGTTGTTCATCAAGAAATTCACCAAGTGGCACAGTAGTATCAAGCATAGAAGTAGTTTCATCATAAGTATCATGCATAGTAGAAGTGGCATCATCAATAACATGCGACATATCAGAATTAATAGGAGAAGCAGGTTTAGGTGTCGCAAGCTTACTCAAAACAGAAGGTGAATCAAGTGCAGAGCTAGATGGTAGTTCCTTACCTCCCCTCGTAGTTGAGGGATAAATTTTTGTTTTCTCGTGACCAGCAGATATAAATCCCAAGTGACTCAAAGAATAGAGCTATGCTCCCCGGCAATGGCGCCAGAAAATAGTCTTGATAACCCACAAGTATAGGGGATCGCAACAGTTTTCGAGGGTAGAGTATTCAACCCAAATTTATTGATTCGACACAAGGGGAGCCAAAGAATATTCTCAAGTATTAGCAATTGAGTTGTCAATTCAACCACACCTGGATAACTTAGAATCTGCAGCAAAGTATTTAGTAGCAAAGTAGTATGGAAGTAACGATAACGGTAGCAAAAGTAATATTTTTGGGTTTTGTAGTGATTGTAACGGCAGCAACGTAAAATTAAATAAGCGAAGAACAATATGTGAAAAGCTCGTAGGCATTGGATCGGTGATGGAGAATTATGCCAGATGCGATTATTCATGCAACAGTTATAACATAGGGTGACACAGAACTAGCTCCAATTCATCAATGTAATGTAGGCATGTATTCCGAATATAGTCATACGTGCTTATGGAAAAGAAATTGCATGACATCTTTTGTCCTACCCTCCCGTGGCAGCGGGGTCCTAATGGAAACTAAGGGATATTAAGGCCTCCTTTTAATAGAGTACCGGACCAAAGCATTAACACATAGTGAATACATGAACTCCTCAAACTACGGTCATCACCGGGAGTGGTCCCGATTATTGTCACTTCGGGGTTGCCAGATCATAACACATAGTAGGTGACTATAGACTTGCAAGATAGGATCAAGAACTCACATATATTCATGAAAACATAATAGGTTCATATCTGAAATCATGGCACTCGGGCCCTAGTGACAAGCATTAAGCATAGCAAAGTCATATCAACATCAATCTCAGAACATAGTGGATACTAGGGATCAAACCCTAACAAAACTAACTCGATTACATGATAAATCTCATCCAACCCATCACCGTCCAGCAAGCCTACGATGTAATTACTCACGCACGGCGGTGAGCATCATGAAATTGGTGATGGAGCATGGTTGATGATGACGACGGCGACAGATTCCCCTCTCCGGAGCCCCGAACGGACTCCAGATCAGCCCTCCTGAGAGAGATTAGGGCTTGGCAACGGCTCCGTATCGTAAAACATGATGAATCCTTCTCTCTTATTTTTTTCTCCCCGAACGTGAATATATAGAGTTGGAGTTGAGCTCGGTGGAGCACCAGGGGGCCCACGAGGCAGGGGGCGCGCCTCCCACCCTCGTGGACAGGCTGTGGGCCCCCTGGCCTTGATTCTTTCGCCAATATTTTTTATTATTTCCAAAAATAATCTCCGTGAAGTTTCAGGTCATTCCGAGAACTTTTGTTTCTGCACAAAGATAACACCATGGCAATTCTGCTGAAAACGGCGTCAGTCCGGGTTAGTTCCATTCAAATCATGCAAGTTATAGTCCGAAACAAGGGCAAAAGTGTTTGGAAAAGTAGATACGACAGAGACGTATCAGCTCTCACGGGCACGCGAGGGCTCTCACAAGCGCATTCGCGGCGTCGGCCATCGCGACGAGCCGGCGTTCCTGAAGTCCTTCGCCGGCGACGACGACATTCTTGCTGGCATCACTACGCAGCAGGAGCTGGTCGACGGCTTGATGAAGCTGCTCAAGATCAGTGATGCCTCGGTTGACAAGGCGACCAGCCTCGTCGAGCAACTCATGGATGACAATGTGAAGCTCCTCAAGTTGGTCGCCGAGAAGGAGGAGGAGGCCGCCGGCTGGAAGATGCTGCATGAGCAGTGTAGTGCCTCGGAGATGACGCTGAAAGCGGTCGTCGAGGAACTGATGGGTGGCTTGAGGAAGCTCCGGATCGAGCGCGAGCAGGAGGTGGAGGAATCCGTGGCTGCTTTCAAGCAAAGTCATGAGGAATTGAAGAAGGAGCTGGAGGATTTCGCCGCCCGGCGATCCATCGACGAGTAGAGACAGTAGCGACCCAGATCATTGGCTGCAATTTCCTTCTTCTCTTGCCCCCGTGTCTTCCGGGATTTGCCGCATGTGGCATTTTAAATTATCCGGAATATGTAAGACAATTATTATCTGCGCCATTGTAAATTTGTCATCATATTATTCGTTGCCATTTTATTTGTGGTCGTATTATCCATTGCCCTATGTGGCAATTTAAATTAGGGCGGAATACGAGTTGAAAACACGAACAAAGCAAATGCTGCCATGGGATCACAAGCAAACACCCTCCGTCCAGGTGCTTTAATTAACCCATTAATGGAGAAGTTGTGAGTGAGGCGGGCGGCGGCTGGTGCATGGAGGTCAAAGAGCTCGCTTCCCGGTGAGCATGGGCGGCCTTGCTGCTCGCACGTGTCCCGTCGAGCCTGCGAGGTGGACAGGATGCACGCGTCCCCTCGAGCCTATGCGGCGAACTGCTCGCATGCGTCCCGTCGAACCTGCACGGCGGACTTCTCGCGCTCGTCCCGTCTAATCAAACAGCTGCACGCACGCCACCGAGTATGGTTAAATTTTGACACGATAAATATAATACAACCGTTTGCAATATTAACATGTCAGCTTTTTGTTTCAAAAAGGACTTCGTTGGCTACTAATGTGTGCGCCTCTTCTCAAACTGGACGATTTTTTTACCACGGCATATATGTGCCATGTCATGAAACCATGCCAAGTTTCATGTTTTTTGGGTGACTTTTTTATTTACTGGGATTTAAAAACCGAGATTCTCATTGTTTCAGGACGTCGACAAGTTTGTAATTCATTTCATTCCTTAAACGAGACCTAAACATGCACCCAATGACACATGTACGATTTCCCATCCATTTTGCTTCACTGGAGCATGTGGTTGTAGTTCAAATTTGAATTATGGACTACATTAAATGCATAGAAAACTTAGTAATTACAAATATATATACAATGGCCAAACGAACCGTGAACAGTTTCAAATTTCAGCCCGACACTCCTGTTATTCTATGTTGCCTGTAGAAAACAAAGTTCAAGGCGAGAAGAGGCATCGATTACCGTTTCGCCCACAAGAGGGGCATGTTTCCCTACCGGAACCACGAGGGTTGCGACAGGCTCTGGTTTGTAAAAGGCTTGTCATATAGCTTCGCCCAAATTGGACAATTATATATACCATGTAGTGACACCATGCCAAGTTTCATGATTTCCTGGTGAGTTTTGGATTTACAGACATTTAAAAACCGAGATTCGCAATGTTTGTGGCCAGGCCAGGACGGCGAGACGGTTGAATTCATTCCCATTCGTTCCATAGGACCTAAACATGCACCCCAAGGAAACATGTACGTTTTTTCTAGCCATTTTGGTGCAGTGGAGCATGTATTTGTAGTTTGGATTTGAATGGTGGACATTAAATGCCTAGAAAACTCAATTAATGAATAAAAAAGGTCAAACGAACCCTGAATAATTTCAAAGTTCAGCGCGAATCTCCAGTTGTTCCGTGTCACGTGTAGAAGAAAATATGAGGCTAGAAGAGGGAGTGATTATCGTTTGGCCCACAAGGGGACACGTTTCCCTATCGAAACCACGAGAGTTCTTGCGACAAGCTCCGGTTTGTAAGAGGTTTGCAATAAAGCTTGGCCCAAATTGGCAAAGTTTTTACCACGACATATATGTGCCATGACATGACACCATGCCACCTTTGATGACTTTCTGGTGAGTTTAGGATTTATGGGGACTTAAAACCCGAGATTCAAAATGTTTGAGGAAGAGCCAGGACACTAGTACGGTTCTAATTCGTTCCCATTCCTGGCATGAGACCTAAACATGCACCCAAGGACACATGTATAATTTTTCTAGCCATTTTGGTGAACTGGAGCATGTATTTGTAGTTCAGATTTGAATTATAGACATTAAATGCCTAGGAAACTCAATTAGTGTATAAAAAGGCCAAACGAACCCTGAATAAGTTTAAATTTCAGCACGGATATCCTGTGGTTCCATGTTGCCCGTGGAAGAAAATACAAGGCGAAAAGAGGTAGTGATTACGTTTCGCCCACAAGGGGAACACGTTTCCCTATCAGAACCACGAGGCTTCTTTGAGAGAAGCTCCAGCTTTTGTAAGAGGTTTGTAATAAAGCTTGGCCCAAATTGGACAATGTTTTTACCACGACATATACGTGCCATGACGTGACACCATGCCACCTTTGATGACTTTCTGGTGAGTTTAGGATTTATGGGGACTTAAAAACCGAGATTCAAAATGTTGGAGTACGAGCCATGACACCAGTACGGTTGTAATTTGTTCCCATTCCTGGCATGGGACCTAAACATGCACCCAAGGACACATGTATAATTTTTCTAGCCATTTTGGTGAACTGGAGCATGTATTTGTAGTTCAGATTTGAATTATGGACATTAAATGCCTAGGAAACTCAATTAGTATATAAAAAGGCCAAACGAACCCTGAATAAGTTTAAATTTCAGCACGGATATCATGTCGTTCCATGTTGCCCGTAGAAGAAAATACAAGGTGAAAAGAGGCAGTGATTACGTTTCGCCCACAAGGGGGACACGTTTCCCTATCGGAATCACGAGGCTTCTTTGAGAGAAGCTCCGGTTTGTAAGAGGCTTCTAATAAAACTTGCGCCACAATGGACGAAAAAAATCCTCGACATATAAGTGCGATGTCGTGACACCATGGCAGGTTTCATGGTTTTCAGCTTAGTTTTGGATTTACGGGGATTTAAAAACCGAGATTCTTCTCACGAAATGTTTTCAAATAGCACACGGTTCAGTCACGAAAGCCGATATTCAATGAGAACTTCGTGGAAACCATATTTTAAAGTTTCATAAAAATCTGGAAAAAAAATGTGGATGTTAAGAAGGTGATGTTTTATTGCGACACAAAATTTCAAGTTGAAAAACATTACGAGATGTGAGCTATGAAAAAGACAAATTCCTCCCTGAATAGTGACATTACTATTCGGCACTATTCAACATTGATTTTGTCTTTTTCATAGCTCACATCTCTTAATGTGTTTCAACTTGAAATTTTGTGTGCCAATAAAACATCATCCTCTTAACATCCCGCATTTTTTTGAATTTTTTTTGAAACTTCAAAACATCTTTTTCTCGTGGTTTTCACCGGTTTCCACCAAATGTTGGTTTCTGTATGATATTCCACCCCCCCCCCCCACTGCGCGCGTAATCTGAGTCCTGCGTTCTGACTGGCCAGAACCCAAACCCCACGGATCGTACGTGTGCACCGTTGGATGCTCCCAGATCGAATGACAACCCTGAGCCCTTTCGACAGCACATGCAGTACATGGGTAAGCACTGTGCGCATGTGTTGTGTAGCTCACGCTTCCTTCTCTACTAGGTTTTCATTCGAAATAGACTACCGTTTCTCGCCACTCCTCTCATCGGTTTCCCGCCTCTTCTCCCAGATATGCATGATGTAGATGTTCGTTTAATTCTTATAGTTCATCTCATCCAAAATCAATTAGTTTTGTAAAAAAACTATTTTAAGATTCATGGAATTGTGCATTGTAAAGGTAAAAACAAAAGGTGACAATTCATTTAGAAAAAAAAGGTTTGGGCAATTAAGATATGGAAGATTCTAGAGAACAAATGAGAAGTGCTTGTGTTTTGAGGTCTGTGCATTATGCTTAAGTTCAACCATGGAGTCTTCTAGATTGTACATGTGGCAGAATCTGGTGGAATGTAGATGATACCCAACGGCCAGTAGTGCTCGGATTTTCCATCTCTGTGCCGTCGGATTGGCTTCATCCAACGAGCAACTTTCATAGTTATTCGCACACTATATAGGTGTATAGATGTATAGATATATATAGATGTCACCCATGCTAGACAAAATAAAGTTTGAGCGCATGCGTGGGACGACCCCCCCCCCCCCCCGCTGCCGCCTCGAAATTTGGAAACTGACATCATAGGTATTGAACCAGGCTTGGAGTCGGGTACGGTGTTCGGTTTGTAATGTACTTGGCATGGCCCATCGAAGTTGTGCATTTGGGATTTAAACACATCATACACCATTGTACCCATACATATTTTCGGGCCGCATGCAGTGTATACGGGGTCTTCTCATCGACCACGTCTCCCTTGTGCGGTTTTTTGTGACGACATGGATATCTGTGGGCTCCCCGAGTGTATATATATCATCCCTTTGACTGAGGGGTATGTGTTGGCCATGAATGGATTCCTCCTAGTTCATGTTAGGGCCGGTCACCGTCAAATGTCGGTCAACCAAAGCTCGAGCTCATGCGTTGTCAGGATTCCCTCCCAGATGCTCGGATTGCTGGGTTTGACCTACATCAAACCCTACATACGTATCTCGTCCTTAACTACCTTGCCTTCATGGTTGTTGTCTGTATCAAGAGGTAGGCACCACATCTAAATTGTACATTATTCTATATTGAAAACACACATCACCCCTTCCCAACGTACATCATTTTGGGCCGCATGCAAGAGGTGCTGGTTTTGTGGTCCCTCTCGTGCGATGTTTATGATGGTTCAATCTATTGGCCCAAGCGGTTTATCGACAACAACAACTATCATTTGACCAAATGAAAGATTCATTGGTCCGTCTTATGGTAGGTCATGGAGACATGCATGTATGACCAAAGTATCGATCATTACATGCATCCGCCCCGCTGCATGAAGTGGGAGGTGGTGGGCCAAGCATCCTAGCTAGGTACGACATTATGTCATTATATATATCCTAGCTAGGTGGTTGTTAGGGTGCTTTCGGGTTTGCAAGGCAGGTGCCACCAAAGTTATGCATTGTGTATTTAAAGTTTTAAACATCCCCAATATTCGTACATATATTTGGCCACTTCCATGTGGTTCTTGACTTCTGGCCCCTCTCATCGATCTTCAATGACGCGCCAACCGTGGGCCCGCGGGGTCAAAGTTGTGCATTGGAATTTTGAACATCACATACCATCCTTTTCACTCATATATATTTGGGCCACATGCTGGTGTGGCTGTCTTTTGACCCTCCCTAACGTTATTTTTTGCTGCAAAGACTCTGATGATCCTCAACAGACACGGGGTATAATATCTAAACTGTGTGCAATACAAGTGCTATGTGAATCACCACGACCGCGCAAGCGGAAGCAAATTAAGGTGGAGGTACTGGCTCAACCGTGTGTGATGCAAGTGCGCTGAAATCACCACGACCGTGCAAGCGCGAGCAAAGGGTGGAGGTACTGGCTCAACCGTGTGCGATGCAAGTGCGCTGAAATCACCACGACCGCGCAAGCGCGAGCAAAGGGTGGAGGTACTGGCTTAACCGTGTGCGATGCAAGTGCGCTGTAAAACCACCACCTGTGGAAGCTAAAGGCGGGTAAGTTTATTTGGAAATTAGGACGAACCGTGTGCGATAGACCAGCTAGCTAGAAATATAAAAAACAAACTACCCGCCTTGAGCGTTGCAAAAATTGGCGGATCCGCGCCACTTTTCCTTATTATCATACACGCATATTGTTATTGGACCGTGCGCGATCTTGGGCACTCCCACCCCGCATCAATTCCTTTACCCAAATTTTAGTAGCCGTCGTACTTCAACCGTTGCCTACACTCCTCCAGCACCGACCTTATAGTAAAATTTTAGCAACCGAGGCATTTGAACTGTCGCCCTCCCTCGTCCACCACCATCTCCACCCACCATTACTAAAATTTTCAGTAGTCGCGGCGTAGCCTCAAACACCCCCCCCCCCACAGTCCCCCACTCGCCCCCTCCCCCCTTTGAACCCTAGCTCCTGGCCGCCGCCGGCGCCGCCGCCAACCCTGTCGGTCTGCCCGTTCCTCCTAGCTCAAATAATAAAGTTCAGGCTATCTAGCGATTCCCATACCGTCGCCCCACTCCCCTGAGTTTTTAGATGAGGCCTGCGGTGTCCCTCCCCGCCAGATCCACATCCCCTGCTCCAGAATTTCGCAGCCTAAGCTCGACCACGTATCCCGGGGAGCCCGACGAGCGTTCGGCCAAGAAGAGGTTTATCATGGCCTCTCCGGCGGACGTTGGCGAGGTGGCCGCCGTTCGCCCCGACCTGTCGATCCTGGAGCAACACGTTGTCGCAGAAGCTGGCGAAGACGTTGACTACATTGCCATGTCGAAGGCTTCATGTCAGCGGGCTAGCGTATTACTGTATCTCGGGAAAGCTGGCTACGACATCAAGCTCGTCCACACCGACGGCTTCACGCGGGCCATGTCACAGGTTAAGTGGTCCATCCCCAACCCCTCTAGTTCAACTGTCGTCGATCTCTTCGACGGCCCTGCCGATGATCTCCTCCGCCAAGCGGTCAAGGATTTGCGAGCTTTATACGCCATCAAGCCCATTTTGTCACTTCTGAAGGACACGTTCTACGGCGGGGGCTTGGGATCCTCAATTGCCAAGTCAGATCTCATCGACCACGACCACGAGGAGGGCACCCACGAAGGTTCTTCCAAGGTGAAACAGCCCATCCGTGACATCAGAGAGCGCACCATGGGTCTGTGCTCTTCCAACTCGAAGGATCCCGTCCATGAAATGTGAGGCAACATTCTATCAGCAAATATTACCTTTTCTATCTTGCCAACCTGTACCCTTTATTGTAGTAGCATTTTCCGTGCGGTGCTTTAACTGAGCCATGTTTAATTATTTCAGTTATGCAAAAATGTATTGTTCAATAGGTCTATGTGATGTTTAAGTATGAATTGTCCACTTTAGTTTCATGAATGGCTATATTTGGTTGTTTATAGTGAGTAGATGCCTTGTTTATCTGTATTTGGTTGTTAGGTTGGTTGGAGTGAGCATTTTTTCAGTTATCGAGCAGATGCCTTATTTATCTGTATTTGGTTCTTAGTTTGGTTGCAGTCAGTATTTGTCCAGTTATCAAGCAGATGCCTTATTTATCTGTATTTGGTTGTTAGGTTACTTTTTTAGCATTTGTCCAGTTATCAAGCAGATGCCTTGTTTATCTGTATTTGGTTGTTAGGTTGCTTTTTTTAGCATTTGTCCAGTTATCAAGCAGATGCCTTGTTTATCTGTATTTGGTTGTTAGGTTGCTTTTTTAGCATTTGTCCAGTTATCAAGCAGATGCCTTATTTATCTGTATTTGGTTGTTAGGTTGCTTTTTTAGCATTTCTCTAGTTATCAAGCAGATGCCTTGTTTATCTTTATCTGCTTGTTAGGTTGGTTGCAGTGAGCATTTGTCCAGTTTTCAAGCATATGCCCTATTTATCTATATTTGCTTGTTATGTTGGTTGCAGTGAGACTATCCAGTTTTCAATGGCTACATTTGGTTGTTATACTGGTCATTTATGCCTTGTTTATTTCAGTCATTCACAATGTGTGGTTCATTATGTGCAAGTCAGAACTGTGCCGCTCGACTACATCAATACCAGTTTGAACGGCTGTATTTGGTTCCAGTTATTTCTGGTGTAGTTAGCACATGCCCTTTATTTCAGTTTTACACATTTATCCAGTGTGATGTTTAAGCATTACCTACGTTCTATTCATTTTCAACAATACCAGTTTGAATTGCAATATTTGATGGTTGTTAAGCCTGCTGTCGGTACCATTGCCTTCCATTTTATATCTTCTTTAATAGCATGCTAAAACCAACACATTCAAGCTATCATTTGGAGATGATGTTGTTTACCTTTGCTATATTTGTTTGATGTTAAGATTGATGTACTTATCATGCCTTTCCACTACTTATGCAGGACAACAATGGGAGTGGCCACCATTTTCCGCCGAGGTTAGCTCATCCCTCGGCTTGTACTCCCCCCGTCGTTCCATAATGTAGTGTATATAGATCCAGGCATGGACACTAGTTAGCTTCTAATATTGACTTGTTTCTTGTAGGTACATATTTCCTTGGCAAGGATCCACGCATCGACCCTTTTAGCGTATGGGGCAATGAGATATTGATGAACAAGCATCGAGTGAGGAAACTGATAAGGATTATTAGCAAAAAGATATGAATGGTGGCAAGAAAATTATTTGTTTCTGCTCTATCCAACACAACAGTGAGCTGTAGGATGGTACCTACAAACTCCGCAGCCTTCTCTTTTTACTGCCCATAATGAGTTGTTAGACAACAATGTCTGAATATTTTTCCTTCCCAATGGTTCCCGAAGCAGTTCACTCAAGATTACCTCGCAAAGTACATGATTGGTGGACACGCAATGAAGGTTAAAGTATTTCATCCAGACTACAATGAGCATCGAGAAGTCCTAATGAAGACAGTGAAGGATGGACGGGCAGCTATCACAAGGGGTTGGCCTAGAGTCGTGCGCGCCTTACGCATGGAGGAGGGCACAATATGGGCATTCCGCTTCACCTTCTCCTGTAACCAGAATGTCTTTCGCCTCTCTCTTTACAGTCTTTAGTACAACTGTGGTTCATCATTATTTACTTGGTGCTTCTGTAGTTCTTTATTATATGTACCTGTGCATTGAATTATGGATTCGTGGTTGAACCTATATTTGTAATAAACATGGTTGGATATGAAATAAGTGATTGCCTACTTTCAAATTCATAACATGTGATTTTTAAATTAGGGATTAATTGGATTAATTATGGATTAAATAGGGATTACGCTACACACGGTTTGCAAAAGAGAAACGTCTGCGCTATACGTGGAGATCAGAAACGTTTCTAGGATCCACTACGTGTGCGATCAATCTCCACTGCACACACGACTTTCTCTTGAAAACTGTTTGCGTTAGGCCACCTTGCGCAAACGTTTATCACATAAAAAGTGTGTGTGATGGACAGCCTTTGCCACACAGTTTCTTCTACGCACCGTGTGTGATGCATTCAATAACGCAAATGATAAAACTATTAATATCGTGTGCAATGGCAACACTATCACAAACGATTTAACGGGAAAAATTATGTGTGATGTACCTGTGAACGGAAACATTTTCCTTGGAGCGACTGTGTGGGATGTACATACGAATGGAAATATTTAGCGGGGACTGACTGTGTGGGATGTACTTGCGGCCGGAAACAATTTTGCCGTATAATTGTATTTTTTTAGCTCTATTGTACGTATTTCCGTATTTGAGCGCTCGCCGGTCGCACACGACCTCATTTTGCTGAACGTGTGTGCTAGGAGGGCATATCCCCGACGGTTTCTGGGTCGTGTGGGAAAGACCCCCCTATCGCCCACACTCACTTGGCGACGGTTCCAGATGCCGTTGCGGAAAGGGGTTAAAAACTGTTTGTTTAGGACCGACGTGCACCAGTGTTTATAAAGAAGGAGTAGATGGTATTATTAGACGTTGTGTACCTGAGCATGAACAGGGACAAATCCTACGGAAATGTCACTCCGAGGCTTATGGAGGGCATCATGCTGGAGATAGAACTGCTCACAAGGTATTGCAATATGGATTTTATTGGCCTACTCTCTTCAAGGATGCCCGTAAGTTTGTCTCTTCTTGTGATGAATGTCAAAGAATAGGTAATATCGATAAGCGTCAAGAAATGCCTATGAATTATTCGCTTGATGTTGAACCATTTGATGTTTGGGGATTTGATTACATGGGACATTTTCCTTCCTCTAATGGGTATACACATATTTTGGTTGTTGTTGATTATGTTACTAAATGGGTAGAAGCCATTCCAACCAGTAGTGCTGATCACAACACCTCTATTAAAATGCTTAAGGAAGTTATTTTCCCAAGGTTTGGAGTCCCTAGATATTTAATGACTAATGGTGGTTCACACTTTACTCATGGTGCTTTCCGTAAGATGCTTGCTAAGTATGATGTTAACCATAGAATTGCATCACCCTATCATCCTCAGTCTAGTGGTCAAGTTGAACTTAGCAATAGAGAAATAAAATTAGTTTTGCAAAAGACTGCTAATAGGTCCAGGAAGAATTGGTCTAAGAAATTAGATTATGCACTTTGGGCTTATAGAACAACATATAAAAATCCTATGTCTCCTTATAAAATGGTTTATGGAAAAGCTTCTCATTTTCCTCTTGAGTTAGAACATAAAGCATATTGGGCATTTAAAGAACTCAACTATGATTTCAAACTTGCTGGTGAAAAGAGGTTATTTGATATAAGTTCTTTAGATGAATGGAGAACCCAAGCTTATGAAAATGCAAAGTTATTCAAAGAAAAAGTTAAAACATGGCATGACAAAAGAATTCAAAAGCGTGAGTTTAAAGTCGGAGAATATGTTCTTTTGTACAACACTCGTTTCAGATTTTTTGCAGGAAAGCTCCTCCCAAAATGGGAAGGCCCATACATCATCGAGGAGGTTTACCGGTCTGGAGCCATCAAAATAAATAACTCCGAAGGTACTAACCCGAAGGTTGTCAATGGGCAACGAATAAAGCATTATATCTCAGGTACGCCTATTAATGTTGAAAGTAATATTATCTAAACTTTGACACCAAAAGAACACATAAAAGAGTCCTTCCGGAACACTCCAGAATCGTGAAAATAAAGAGGTACGTGATACGGTAAGTAAACAGACTCCGAAAAATCCGCAAAAATATTTTTTATCAGTTTTGGAATATTTTAGAATTTTGGAAATAAAGAAACTTCCAGGAAGCGTCCCCTGGTGGGCACAAGACACCAGGGCGCGCCAGGCCTGGCGCACCCAGGTGGGTTGTGCCCACCTGGGACACCTTCCGTACTATGTTTTTCTTCCGTATACTTGTCCCCCAAGATAAAAAAAATCTATATATACTTCCCGAACCTGTTAACCACTGTATCACGAAGAAATCCTCTGTTCTCTTTTCTTGTTGTTTCTGATTAGATTTATCAAGCTAGGCATCATGTCTTCTTGCTCCTCCAACAACATGGAAGAAGATGTGTGGCTGATGAAGATCGAGACGAAGCAGGAGGAGCCCAAGGACGCCATCAAGGGAGACAAGGGCAAGAAAGCTACCTAAGATTCACCCCCGGTGGCAGCACAAGAGCTGCTGGCCAAGGAGGAGGAAGAGGATATCCTTAAACCCTACCTTCCTCATCTTACTCCTGCTGAGATTGAGGCTTTTCGCGTCATTGAAATAGTTCGCATACAGAATAAGTATCTTACTTGCAAAAATATTCTGCATCAAGAGCATATCATCCATCTCCGGAGTGTCATCCGTCGGCTGGAGAACCTCTTGATCCTTAAGGATAGGATCGCTTCAACACCACCATCATCTTCTTCACCACCAAAGGAGAATTGAGTATCGGGTATGGGCACTCCCCTTGGCTTCCGCCAAGCTTGGGAGAGGTGCCCCGGTATCGTATCATCCCACTATCTTTTTGCTTTTACTTACCTTAGTTCAATCTTTTGCTTTTAGATGAAATAAAGTTCAGTTCGATCCTTTCTTCTTTGAGAGTTTGCTTAGTGATCTATCCATGTAATCGTGTGCAAGTTATATAATAAAGTTAGCTTGATTTCTTTCTTTCTTTAGTCTCATGTTGCAAATAAAGAAAAGAAATAAAGAAAGAGAAAGAGAAAGAAAACAAATAAAATAAAATAAATAAATCAATAAGATTATATACTAATCCTATGGTAGGTTATAGCACCACATAAGGAAAAGTATAAGTAGAAAATTTTATTAGAGATTGACAAACATAGCATTAGTCAATGATGCAATTCATGAAAGAATTAATAAGGGAAGAGAAGATTCACATATAGATATACTATCCTAGGAATGTTTTGTGATTGTGAGCCCTCATCAAAATATTATATGCCAAAATTGTTGACGTTGGACAAGGAAGACAACTTAATGATTTATGTTTGTTTATATTCACATAGAAGTCATATTGTCATAGATCCTTTAACATGTGATGCTTGCCCCCTATCTTTGCTAGCCAAAAATTTCGCACTAAGTAGAGATACTACTTGTGCATACAAAAACCCTTAAACCCAAATCTTACTTTCAAGTGTCCACCATACCTACCTAGGGATTGAGCAAGATCCCTCAAGTAAGTTGTCATCGGTGCAAAAAGGCAATAAAAATTGCTTTTAAAAGTGTGAGATCATTTAGTGTAAGAGAAAATTGAGCATTGTACAAACTTGGATGACAAAGAATAAAAGCGACAGACTGCATAATAAAGGTTGTCATCTTAAGGGGCAATACAACGTGACGTTCTCTTGCACTAAGGGATTGAGCATACAAACAACTAAGCGCATGACAACCTCTGCTTCCCTCTGCGAAGAGTCAAAGTTTTCCTTCTATTCCTTTTATTTTTCTCCTTTGGCAAGCATCATGTGGTGAGGAAAGATCTAGGCACACATGTCCAGTTGAATATAGATAGCATGAGTTATTATTGTTGACATCGCCCTTGAGGTGAGTATGTTGGGAGGCGAAACTATAAGCCCCTATCTTTCTATGTGTCCGGTTGAAACGTTTTGCTCATGGGTACGAGGTGAGTGTTAGCAATCATAGAAGACTATATGATGGTTGAGTATGTGGACTTGCCTAAAGGCTCCGACACGTGACCCTTCCTGAAAAGATGATGAATTGTAGTTGCAAAGTTGACTGAGAACATAGTTTGTCTGTTTCTAATAGAGTTTTTGCTTTATACTTCGATTGTGTGATGAACTATTACTTATTCATGAGAAGTATATGATAAAAGTCCTATGTTTAATTTTGTTGCTGTTATGATAATCAACATGATGCTTCTATGTTCGTATTTTATTTTCATCGACACCTCTCTCTCAAAGCATGTGGACATGTTTTTCGATTTCGGTTTTCGCTTGAGGACAGGCGAGGTCTAAGCTTGGGGGAGTTGATACGTCCATTTTGCATCATGTTTTCTTACTGTTATTTATAATTTTTTATCCATTATAATGCTTTTTGGAGTAATTCTAATGCCTTTTCTCTCATAATTTGCAAGGAACACACCAAGAGGGAGAATTCTGGCAGCTGGAAATCTAGACCTGGAAAAGCTACGTCAGGCCACCTATTCTGCACAACTCCAAATGAGCTGAAACTTCACGAAGATTTTTTATGGAATATTTAAGAAATATTGGAGCAAATAAACACCAGAGGGGGGCCACCAGGTGGGCACAACCCACCTGGGCGCGCCAGGCCCCCCAGGCGCGTCCTGGTGGGTTGTGGCCTCCTCGGCCCACCTCCGGTGCCCATCTTCTGGTATATAAGTGATTTTGACCTAGAAAAAAATAAGGAGGAGACTTTCAGGACGAAACGCCGCTGTCTCGAGGCGGAACTTGGGCAGGAGCACTTTTGCTCTCCGGCGGAGCGATTCCGCAAGGGGAACTTTCCTCCCGGAGGGGGAAATCATCGTCATCATCATCACCAACAACTCTCCCATCTTGGGGAGGGCAATCTCCATCAACATCTTCAACAGCACCATCTCCTCTCAAACCCTAGTTCATCTCTTGTGTTCAATCTTATTACCGGAACTATAGATTGGTGCTTGTGGGTGACTAGTAGTGTTGATTACATCTTGTAGTTGATTACTATATGGTTTATTTGGTGGAAGATTATATGTTCAGATCCATTATGCTATTTAATACTCCTCTGATCATGAACATGTTTATTATTTGTGAGTAGTTACTTTTGTTCTTGAGGTCACGGGAGAAATCATGTTGCAAGTAATCATGTGAACATGATATGTGTTCGATATTTTGATAGTATGTATGTTGTTATTCCCTTAGTGGTGTCATGTGAACGTCAACTACATGACACTTCACCATATTTGGGTCTAAGGGAATGCATTGTGGAGTATCAATTAGATGGTGGGTTGCGAGAGTGACAGAAGCTTAAACCCTAGTTTATACGCTATTTCGTAAGGGACCGATTGGATCCAAAAGTTTAATGCTATGGTTAGAATTTATTCTTAATACTTTTCTCGTAGTTGCGGATGCTTGCGGGAGGGTTAATCATAAGTAGGAGGTTTGTTCAAGTAAGAACAACACCTAAGCACCGGTCCACCCACATATCAAATTATCAAAGTAGCGAACAGAAATCAAACCAACATGATGAAAGTGACTAGATGAAATTCCCGTGTACCCTCAAGAACGCTTTGCTTATCATAAGAGACCGTTTTGGCATGTCCCTTGCCTCAAAAGGATTGGGCTACCTTGCTGCACTTTTGTTACTACTACCGTTACTTGCTCGTTACAAATTATGTTGCTATCAAACTACTCTGCTACTTAGAATTTCAGCACTTGCAGACGTTACCTTACTGAAAACTACTTGCCATTTCCTTCTGCTCCTCGTTGGGTTCGACACTCTTACTTATCGAAAAGAGCTACAATTGATCCCCTATACTTGTGGGTCAACATGTACCAGGATGTGCAATGATCTAGTGTAACATGTATGAAAAATGATGAACAGTGGCTGAGCCACAACTTCTATGTCAGCTATATGATCATGCAAAGCAATATGACAATGAATGCTCAAGTCATCAAACGGAAACGGTGGAAGTTGCATGGTAATATATCTCGAAATGGCCATGGAAAAGCCAAAATAGGTAGGTATGGTGGTTTTTTTGAGGAAGATATAATAAGGCTTATGTGTGATAGAGCGTATCATATCACGGGGTTTGGATGCACCTTCGAAGTTTGCACCACGTATCGATGTGAGAAAGGGCAATGCACGGTACCGTAGAGGCTAGCAAATTGCGGAAAGGTAAGAGAGCGTATAATCCATGGACTCACATTAGTCATAAAGAACTCATATACTTATTGCAAAAGTTTATTAGCCCTCAAAGCAAAGTACTACTACGCATGCCCCTAGGGGGAGAGATTGGTAGGAAAAGACCATCGCTCGTCCCCAACCGCCACTCATAAGGAAGACAATGAATAATAAATCATGCTCCAACATCATAGCATAACAAGAGACTATACGTGCATGCTTCAGGAATCACAAACCTTAACACCAATATTCTTACTAAACATAACCATTTACTAGTACCTCCCACATATTACCATCTCTATATCGCAAAACTATTGCAAGGAATCAAACATATCATATTCAGTGATCCATAAGTTTTATGTAGGATTTTATGACTAACCATGTGTAAGTGCATCTAGTGCCACCCCTAGTTGGTTTTGGAGTATTGATGACAAACCTGGTTGAGGGACTAATGTGTTTGTGAGAATTGCAGGATAACACAGGTAGTAGTCCCTCATTGATTCGGTTTACCTACCGGAGATGACCCCTAAAAATGTGTGAAGACATTGAAGACAAAGGTGGTATGTGAAGATATTTACAATGAAGATTATGACTCGAGAAGACATTCACGTGAAGACTATGGAATGCGAAGACATAGTCGTAGTTTTCTTTTCTTCTTTGTTGAGTCATAGGAACCACCGCACTGTTAAGTGGGGTCCAAGTGAACAAAGTCAGAGTGACTAAAGTGATGCTCAACCATATCCTATGTCTTCGAGCGAAGACAATGAGAGCAAATCTTATCCAGAGCTGGATAAGTCAGCTTTACTTGTAGCCCAAGTCAAGCTGCCGCGTGTGTTTGAAATCTGACCGTTGGACACGTGTCAGTTCCTTAGTGACCCAGGGTCATTTCGGACAAATCAGGTTGGATTGCCTCCTGGCTATAAATAGCCCACCCCCTACACCATAAATTGGTGGCTGCTCAGAGTTAGTGCACGGCTTTTGTCGTTTGAGAGCAACCCACCTCCGAAGCATTTGAGAGAAAGATCCTTGCGAGGACAAAGCCCAAAACACCCAGAGCCAAAGAGTGTTAGGCATCACTAAAGTCTTTCTGTCTGCGTGATCTGAAGATTTATTACACTTGAGGACTGTGAATCCTCCAGCGGGTTAGGTGTCGTGTTCTGAGCATCCAAGAGTCATTATGGATTGCCGGTGAACGAAGTCTGTGAAGGTTTGGAAGTCTACCTTGAAGACTTACCAGACTGATTGGGCGAGAACTAAGTGTCCTTAGCTCAAGGGGAATAAGGTGAAGACGCGGTCTTCTGAGTTGAATCTCAGCCTCCCTAACCAGACGTACAGTTGTCACAGCAACTGGAACTGGTCCAACAAATCCTTGTCCTCACCAAACAACTGGTTCTATCTCCTCCCTCACTTATTTACAGTTTGTCTTCGTGAAGTCATTTGCATGCTTGCCTGATCTATTTGACTTCACTGTGTGACGACTATTGTTGTTTGGCTTCATACTATCTTCCATCCTGATCCATACTATCTAGCTGCTAATAGTCTTCGTGCTTTCACTTCATTACTTACTTGACTATGGCTTGTCTAGTGTAGTCTACCTTCCGCTGCATGTCAATAGGTTCATTTCTAGCGTTTGTCTTCAAAGCACCCCGTGTTTTGAAGACTTTCATAAAAATCGCCTATTCACCCCCCCCTTAGTCGATAACTAGCACTTTCAATTGGTATCAGAGTAAGGTACTCCCTTGTTCTGTGTGATTCGGTTTAACCACCTGGAGTTTTAGCTATGTCGACTGTAGGGATAATCAAAGTCTCCGCTGCGTGCCCTGTCTTCGATGGCATTGATTACCCCTACTGGAAGAACAAGATGCGCATGCATCTTGAAGACATTGATGTCGACCTCTGGTATGTCGTCAAGAACGGCGTTCCCAAGGCCGGTGAAGGTGTCACCCCTGCTGATGTCAAGAAGTTCATTCAACTGGATTCTACTGCCAAGATCATCATCTGTGGTCATCTGACCAAAGGACAGTATGGCCGTGTGAGTGCTCTGGAAACTTTGAAGCTAGTCTGGGACTGGCTCTCCAAGGTCAACGAAGGCGTCTCAACCCAGAGAGACTCAAGGATCAGTGTTCTTTGCAACCTCTTCAACCGCTTCAAGAGAAACGACAATGCGAATGTCCAGCTCACGTTTGATCGCCTCACTGATATCACAAATGAGCTTCATGCGCTTGGCGCCAGTGAGATCACCAAGCATGAAATCGTCAAGACACTCTTGAGATCACTTGACAGCTCATTTGACACCCTAGCCCTGATGATGCAAGAACGCCCTGACTCAAGACTCTCGATCCGTCTGACATACTTGAGAGGCTCAACACACATGAGTTCCAGTTATCTGAGAAAAGAGATATCTATGGTCCTAGCTATGGACGTACTCGCGCTTTGAAGGCAAAGGTTGTTTCCTCATCTGAAGAAGAATCTGACTGCAGTTCTGGGGATCCTGAAGACATTGGAAAGGAGCTTGCTATGCTTGTGAATAAGTACCAGAAATTCACCAAGAAGAAAGGCTTCAGAAAGTCGTCAAGGTCTATCTCGAGAAATGATGAAGCTTCTACTCATGACCACAAGAAGAGAACATGCCACAAGTGCAAGAAACCTGGTCACTACATCTCTGAATGTCCTCACTGGGACAATGAGAACAACAAGAAGAAGAAGAGCAAGGAATATGATTCTGATGACAAGAAGAAGAAGAAGTCTTCAAAGTCCTCTTCCAAGTCTTCGTCCAAGTCTTCATCACACAAGAAGAGCTCATCTGGCAAGGCTCGTGCTTTTGTTGGCAAGGAGATGGATTCAGAGGAGGAGTCTGCTTCTGAGGAGGCAGAGGTGGAGTCTGAGGAGGAGTCCGACTCTGGCGTTGCAAGTTTGGCTCTAGCTACGGCCTATGTTGCCAAGTCTATCTTCAACACTGAAGACAATGGCTCCATCACCAACGCTGATGCTAATGACAAGGACGACTCTACTCCCACCTACTGCTTCATGGCACGTGGTGCCAAGGTAAACTCACGGGATGCTTACTTTCAAACATCAAGTGAAGATGACTCTGACTGTGAATCTAAACCAAGCTACAAAACACTTGCTAAAATTGCAACTGAACAACAGAAAGCTATGGAACATATTCAAAAACTGTTAGACAAAAGCGATGACCTGTTGGATGCGGAAATGACCCGATCTCAGTCCTTAATTGAAGACATAAAAAAATCTTCATGTTAAGTACGAGGAACTTGAAAGTCGTCATGAAACACTCTCAACAACTCATGAAAAGCTTTCCTACGATTATCTTCAAAGGAAGCAAGAATTTGAGAAATTGAGAGCGGCTCATGAAGATCTTCAAAAAGAGAACGAGTCATTTCACGCTCAACAGATCAGTCCCGCTCAGGATGGATTTGAACCACCATGTCTAAAATGCCTTGAGCGTGATAACGCTACTTCTGTTGCTGAATGTTCCACTACTGCTATTACTGCAATATCTTCAACTACTGATGTGGTAACTAACCCCTCTGCTGAGGATACCACTACTATTGCTGATGAAAATGCCAGGCTGAAAACATTGCTTGAGACTGGGATGTACAAAAGTCTCAAAGGGCATCAAACACTATGTGATGTCCTCAAAAAGCAGATTCTGAACCGAAACCCTAGGAAAGAGGGTGTTGGGTTTGAGAGGAAAATGAATGTTGATGGTTCCTACTGGAAGCCTGAGCAGTACCCCAAAACCACATGGGTTGTTGCAAAGGGACCTTCAGTGGATCCATCCACCTTATCTAGCTTCACTTGTGATAACCCGATTATTATTGATGAATCCTTTGATGCAAACTATAAACTGTTTAAGAATCAGAATGGTGAAGTGTTTGCCAGGTATATTGGTACTAACTGCAGGAATGGACCACCCATGAAGAAGATCTGGGTGCCCAAAAGGTGTCTTGAGAATCTTCCTGTGAATGTCATCATGACACCACCAGGGAAGAAGACAAACCCCAGACCAAAGGCTTCATATGGTCCAAAGGATTCATACAGACAGAGGACTCACCAGAGTCACCCTAACGCCAATGTTTTGTAGGGAAATCATACTCAGACTCATGAATATGAGCGTGTATCATCAAACCGCTATGTTCATAAGACTAAGAACTATTCTGCTTATTCATATGAGTATTATTCACCTCCTGCAAGGCTATTTGCTAGGGCTCCAAAGCCGAAGTTCTCAGATGCTGCACTTAGACTCATTGCTTCGAAGCCACCCCTGAAAATGTGGGTGGAAAACTTAACTCTCTTTTGCAAGGAAAGGTCTCCAGCCGGAAATCAAAGGCGTCTGATGCTTATGCTGGGGACCTAAAACATCTTGTGGGGCGCAAGATAAAATGCCCAAATGGACTTACTATGTATTTTGTTCCTGAATCGCTTGCCAATCATCCTATCAGTCCTAACATTGATCTGAGCTTTCATAATCCGCTTGTCCGTCAAATGTTTATGCTTCACAATACCCTTGGTGAAGCCTATCCCCCTAACTACACTGTAGGGTATGACACCACATGCTTCAGAATGGATTATGGACAGTGGATGCACTAATCACATGACTGGTGATCGAAGTATTCTCATGGACTCAACCTTACGTCCATCTGACAAGAGTCATATCACATTTGCTGACACTGGTAAAAGCAAGGTATTGGGTCTAGGTAGCGTTGCAATCTCAAAGGATCAGCACATGGATAAAGTGATGCTTGTTGAATCCCTTGGTTTCAACTTAATGTCTGTCTCAATGCTTTGTGATTTGAACATGATTGTGATATTTGGAAAATATTGTTGCCTTGTTCTAATGGAATCTGACAAGTCTCTAGTCTTTGAAGGGTATCGGAAAGATGATCTATATATGGTAGATTTCTCAGCAGGACCACAGTTGGCCGTATGTCTTCTAGCAAAAGCTTCAGAGTGCTGGCTCTGGCATCGGAGGCTAGGGCAAGCTGGCATGAGGAACCTGTACACTCTCGCGAAGAAGAAACATGTCGTAGGCATCGAGGGTGTCAAGTTCAAGAAGGATCATCTATGTGGTGCCTGCGAAGCTGGAAAGATGACTAGGGCCAAGCATCCCTCAAAGACAATCATGACGACATCTCAACCCTTCGAGCTGCTTCACATGGACTTATTTGGCCCTACTCACTACTCTACTCTTACTACCACTGCCTGCCTCTATGGCTTCGTCATTGTTGATGATTATTCAAGATATACATGGGTGCATATAATCCTCTACAAGAATGAAGTGCAGGATGTCTTCGGACGCTTCGCCAATCGTGCCATGACGAACCATGGCATCAAGATCAAGCATATCAGAAGTGACAACGGCACAGAGTTCAAGAACACAGGCCTCGACCTTTATCTTGATACATTGGGCGTCACTCATGAGTTCTCTGCTCCATATACACCTCAGCAGAATGGCATCATGGAGCGCAAGAACAGAACACTCATTCAGATGGCTCGGACGATGATTGATGAATACAGGACTCCAAGGAAGTTCTGGCCCGAAGCCATTGATACTTCATGCCATGTCATCAACCGTGTTTATCTTCACAAGCTTCTGAAGAGGACATCCTATGAGCTCCTGACTGGTAAGAAGCCAAACGTAAGCTACTTCAGAGTATTCGGTGCTAGGTGCTGGATCAAGGATCCACATCACACTTCAAAATTTGCACCGAAAGCACATGAAGGTTTTATGCTTGGTTACGGAAAGGATTCGCAATCCTATAGAGTCTTCAACCTTTTTACTGTAAAGTGGTTGAAACTGTGGATGTGCGGTTCGATGAAACTAACGGCTCGCAAAGAGAGCACCTGCCAAATGTGCTAGATGAAGTTCCTCCTAGTGAATCCATCAAGCTTATGGGAACTGGAGAAATAATACCTTCTGAGGCACAGGCTGAAGAGGAACTTATCATTTCTGCACCTAATCAACCTAAAGACAATGCTTAGCCTGAAGCCAATGCTCAAAATGAAGACAATGATCAGCAAGAGCAAAATCTTCGTCCAGTTCATCCTCGTGTTGCAAATGAAGTACAGATTGAGAAGATAATTGATAGCATCAATGCACCTGGTCCACTCACTCGTTCAAGAGCAACATAGCTAGCAAATTTTTGTGGGCACTTTGCTTTTGTCTCAATATCTGAACCCAAGAAAGTTGCTGAAGCCTTCATGGAACCTGAATGGATTCAAGCTATGCAAGAAGAACTTCAACAGTTCGAGCTGAACAATGTCTGGGAATTGGTCAAGCATCCTGACGCTCGCAAGCACAATATCATTGGCACCAAATGGATCTATCGCAACAAACAAGATGAGCATGGTCAAGTTGTCAGAAACAAGGCTCGTCTCGTTGCTCAAGGATACACTCAAGTAGAAGGGATTGACTTCGATGAAACATTTGCTCCCGTGGCTAGGCTTGAAGCCATTCGCATACTGCTAGCCTATGCCAACCATCACAACATCCTTCTGTATCAAATGGATGTGAAGAGTGCCTTTCTCAACGGCAAGATTGAAGAAGAAGTGTATGTTGCACAACCACCTGGTTTTGAAGATCCAAAACATCCTGATATGGTATACAAGCTCAACAAGGCACTGTATGGCCTCAAACAAGCCCCTCGTGTTTGGTATGACACACTCAAAGACTTCCTGAAGAGCAAAGGCTTCAAACCTAGTTCTCTAGATCCTACACTCTTCACGAAGACATATGATGGAGAACTGTTTGTGTGCCAAATCTACGTGGATGACATTATCTTCGGCTGCACTGACAAGAGATACAGTGATGAGTTTGGACACATGATGCAAGAGCAATATCAGATGTCCATGATGGGTGAGCTGAAGTTCTTCCTAGGTCTTCAAATTCGTCAGCAAAGCAACGACATCTTCATATCTCAAAGATTGCCTGAAGAAGTTTGGTATGCAAGATTGCAAAGGATACACGACGCCAATGCCAACCAAAAGTCATCTGAGTCCCGACACCAATGGTAAAGAGTTTGATCAAAAGGTACACCGCTCCATGATTGGTTCCTTACTTTATTTATGTGCATCTAGGCCAGATATAATGCTTAGTGTTTGCATGTGCGCCCGATTCCAAGCGGCACCAAAGGAATCGCATCACTTAGCAGTGAAGCGAATTCTTCGATATTTGGCTTACACCCCAGCACTATGATTATGGTATCCAAAGGGCTCAGAGTTTGATCTAGTTGGATTCTCAGATGCTGATTATGCTGGTGACAAGGTTGATCGCAAGTCTACATCAGGCACATGTCACTTTCTGGGACGGTCACTTGTCTGTTGGTCTTCAAAGAAGCAGAACTGTGTATCTCTCTCTACTGCTGAATCTGAATACATTGCTGATGGATCTTGCTGCGCTCAGCTTCTATGGATGAATCAGACTCTCAAGGACTATGGCATCCATCTGAAGCAAGTGCCTCTCTACTGCAACAATGAAAGTGCCATCAAGATTGCCAAAAACCCAGTTCAGCACTCGAAGACAAAGCACATTGAAATTCGTCATCACTTTCTCAGAGATCATGTCATGAAGGGAGATATTGATATCATTCACGTCACACACTGAAGAGCAATTAGCAGATATCTTCACAAAGCCCTTGGATGAGAAAAGGTTTCAAGTTGCGGTGTGAGCTAAATATCTTAGAATCCTCAAATGTCTTGTAATTGGACACACATCCTAACACTTATGCATGTTGATGACTTAGATGTGCAACACACGAAGTAACGTATATCTTCAAATCAATGAATACATACACTCTAAGTGTGAATACATTAATGCGGAATTTGACTTCGGAGCGCCATGATAATTGTGCGCCGTGTCTGGGTCTAATACTTCCTATACGGTGGGTAACGCCACCACCAAACCTTTGTTTGAAGTGTTTCATTGGGCGTCGCATTTGCAAAGTCTTCGCATTTGGTTTGTCTTCAACATTGATTTATCTTCATGTTTATCTTCTCTATGTTGATTTGGTCTTATTCAGATATATGCATATATTTATGTTCTATCCTCTACAGCATTCACTTATTGCTATGTCTTCTTGCTTGAATCTTTTGATCTAAGTGAATGTGATCGGACCCTAACCTCTTCTATGCTTCTATCTCAAATTCTATTTATCCAAATCATATGCATTCTATTGAAACTGTCAAATGTCTTCTCTGCATCCTTGTCAGCAGAAGATACAGAGACAAACATTGAATCTGTTTTAAATGCTATATCCTTATTGCCTGAAACTCGGAGAAGCCGGAATGACCACCCGACAGTCCAGGCGTGCATGGGAACATGGAACAACTTCCAATGTGTTGCATGCGTGCCATGTGTCCATCAGATGTGAACCGCCAGGGGCACCTGCGTAATTGCGTTGTGCTGTCCCTTTCCTTATAAATATACAACTCATCGCGGTCAGAATCTCCTCTTCCACCTCGCCACCTCGAACAAACCCTAGCGCCTCCGCTAGCTCGCGTCGACGCCGGAGAAGAAGCGCTTAGCTGCCGCAACCTCTTCGTCATCGTCCTCACGCCGGCCGCGGACTTCGTCCTCTCCGCCACCGCCGTAGGTGCATGTCTTCCGTCGCCAAGTTAGGGCACGGGAGATTGAACTGCTCGGCCTCTCCCACAACTTCGTCTAGCAGTTCTTCGTGCGGTATTAAATCTTACTTTTACAGTCTTTTTGATCCTCCAGATCCATCCTTTTCACCAAAAGTGGTTTCTTGTCTTCCATATCTGGATCTATCTTGTTCTGAATCTCACGTCATGCCTAGTATATTCACTTATGCTTCACAACCAGTTAGATTCCTCACTTGTACTTATTCTTGGATTCGTACAAATCTGGAACCAAAACTCACCATATAAGTGAATTTCTTCGCGCTATGAGGTCAATGTCTTCAAACTGATTTATCTTCAAAATCTTCTGAGAATGCATATGACCTCTTCCCTTCCCTCGCGCCTCTAATGCTGTCACAGGTACATGTCCGTGGGAGAATCCCTTGGTTCTCATAGTCTGCATTCATTTGCAGAATTCTTACAGCGTCACATCAGTTCTCCTGAAGCCAGTTCCTGTCTGACCAGCAGATGGAAGCCTTTGCAAGTTCTAAAGCCATTCAGTTTGAACTTCATGGCCACTGAAAAGTCAGCTAGAAAGGGCGGCAGACAGCGCCGTGGGAACACATCCAAAGATCTGCCACCTGATTTGTATGAATTATACAAGACAGACCCTGAAGAAACCTATGGCGAATGCAAGAATTGAATCCAATGGATTCGCAGGTATTGGGCGGAACAATGATTTCTATACAGATATGTGACTGTAGAGTATGCGGAGAAGAATGCCATCAAGCGACCATGGGGAGATATTCTCTTCAAAAATCTTCCACGCAGGTCCAGAACTGAAGCCATTGCTCAAGGCTTCTATCCTTGCATGGTTCGAGGACCACAGCCCGAGAATGCCGACCCATCCTCTCTGCTATGGTGTCGCGATGACAATTTGTTCAAACGCAACTATAAGTTTGCCAGAGATTCTGCGGCCAAGAACAAGATAGCATTTGGACTCGACTTCAACCCTGGTCTATCTGCTCCTATGGCTGATGGCACTCGTGATGTTGAACCCAATGTCATCGGGCCCTTCTACAATCTCGAAGGTCTCCTCACTCAAATTGCTGTTCAAGGGGAAGCCGTGGAGCATTCTGATGACGACGCTGATACTGATGAAGCGCCTGCTCCACCTAAGCCTCAGAAGCAGAAGAGAACAAAGGCTTCAAAGCCCTTTGTTGCACCTAAAGCTTCGCGTGCGAAGCCACTAGCCACTGAACCACCTAAAGCAAGTGTGCAGTTTGAAGATCTTTCTCGCATCTCCAAGAAGACCGAGAAGTCTTCAAAGAAGAAGAAGCCCATCCAGAGTTCTGGGCAAGAACCGACCCCAGCTGGCGTTCTGAGGAACAAAAATGAAGCCATTGATCTGTCAAGTGATGAAGATCTTGGCGATGATGCTCTTGAGCTGTTGATAAAGAGCAAGCAAGAGGCGGAGATCTTCAACGATCTGCCCCTCTTTGATGTGGATATTTTAAACAACTTCATTGATGAATGGTTTGACAACCCAAGGCTCAACATCGATGATCTTCAGCTTCCAATTGGCATCAGTGTCTCTTTCCACGGAGCCATTGCTAATGAGCTGGCTCTGGCTTAGAAGATCGTCGAACTGAAGAACAAGATTGACCATGAGAAAGATCAATTCAAGAGGAACATGGCCAAGCTTAGTGTGGCTGATGTCCAAAACTTCAAGCAGATGCTGCATGACCTCAAGGAGCAGTTTCACAAGAAACGTGAAGAAGCTAAAGGCTCAAGAGAGCGGATGGAACTCTCCGCAAGTAAATGTGTTCAAGTTCATAATGAGGCTGAAAAGCGCAAGGCACTTGGGCGTCCGGGCATCGACCCCAAGATGGCTACCAAATAGAAAAAGAAGCCTGTTGTGGCCCAAGCTGAAGAATCAGGGCAGGAAGCACCTCGCATTGTCTTCCCTGCCAGCATGACGGGCTCGAAGCCTAAGGTCCCCACAGTAGCTTCAGAACTGAAGAAGACAAGGGCAGCTGAGGCCGAAGCCAGAAAGCGAAAGCACAAGAATGCCACTGATGATGTTCCACCGACCAAGAAGCCGAAGACAAAGTCTTCGCGGAAAAATCGTGCTGCTGCCACAGAGCCACTTGTTGTCGAGCCTATCTCAGTTGCTCGTCCTGCATCTGCCAACCAAGAGCGTCGGCTATTACTTCATGAGCCTGCTTCCACAGAGGCTCCTGAAGCTGAAGACATTCCAGCTGTCGACCCCATCACAGCTGAAGACATTGGTCATCACGACAATGTAGATGATGATGAAGTCCTTCCTTAGATCGAGCACCAACCGGTATCATCGCCTGTTCTCACGAACAACGAACTTATCAGTATTGGTCGTCCCTTGACGCCAATTGCTCAGGATGCATCGTGGGCTGATCACCCCCAACAAGACACACCAAGCCAAGACACACCCAGTACTCCCCCTCCTCAAGTCACCACTCCGGTGCTTGATGATGACAATTACATGGTGCAGACCACCCCATCTCCAAAGGCGTCGCCCGCATTTCGCAAGCTTCGTAAAGGCCCTAGGCCACAGGTCGCCATGCCAAGCGTTCCAGAAGGAGAAGTGCAACACAACTCAGTAGCACGTCAAGTGTTTCCTGACGCCACTCCAACTGCGCACGTCTCTGAGTCTGAAGCAAAAGCTGCTGAAGACATTCCGGCTGCATCAGCCGATGACAACCAAGAACCGTGTCATAAAGAAGAGCGAGTTGCCACACACCCCAACACTCAAGAAAATGTTCTCGAGGAGAACGAGTCTGTGCCCGACCCTCCAGCTACTCAAGTGGAGGTTGAAAACACTGAGGCAGCCACCAACAACACTACTGAAGCCAATGACATTGTCATGGCTGAAGCTAATGTGGCGCCTGAAGTGAATATGGTGCCTGAAGTGAATGTCGCACCTGAAGCGAATGTGCAGTTTGAAGCCCATGTAAATGTCAATGCTCCTGTACCGCCTCCAAGGCCTCACACCATTGAGCAAGCATTTGATCGTGGTCAGCTTGTCACTGTCCGCTGGCCAATTCTGGTTCCTCCGCCTGCTCCCGGACCACAGTTTGACTATCATGTGGAGCACATGCCTCAGGTCCAGAAGCCAAAGCCTCGACTGCCAAGATTTCCTAGAGCTGCAACTTCGCCAGGATCATTCAATGTCAATAGCTTCAGGGCTCACATTACCTTCTTTGACAGTGCAAAGAACCCTTACTCAAGGCCAAGAATCTCATCTGGTCACTTCTGGAGCTATCAGCAGCGCAGCTATTACTCATGCATTCTATACAATCAAGGACGAATCTTTCCTCACATGCGTCTGGATTGTGAAGCCATTGCTGGTCTGCCCTGCTTGTAAGAAGCTCTAGACTGCTTCAGAGATGCTGGACTTCTGCAGTTTGTCACTAACAAAGAGCATTGGAATGAGGAGCTTCTGCTACAATTCTATGCCACTCTTCACATTTGCGGCTACAACAGGGATCCGAAGACTTGGGTCCTTGAGTGGATGTCAGGGGATGTACACCATGAAGCCAAAGCCCAAGATATAATTGAGCTTATTTCCCTGCCCACTCCAGGTGAACTCTATGAACCTAGTTGTCAGCTTCACCGCAATGCTTTGGAGAGCATATTTCAGAAGCTTGAGCCAAACATGAGTCAAATGCCCAGCATGATGAAGCCACTGCCACGAGATGCTGAATATCCAAAGGAATTATTTGTTGAAGACCTAGCGTATCTGCCCCGCACCATTTATCACATTATAAGGCGAACTCTATGGCCTGTTAAAGGACATTCTCCTGCGGCCAAGCTTGAAGGCGCAATGAAGACATTGGTTTTCTATATCCTCAATGGCATCAACTTCAGTGCTCAAGATTTCTTCATCAGGCAACTTGCAGATTCTGGAATTGATCTACTTGGCCGGAAATTTTATGCTCCATGGGTGATGTGCTTAATAAAGCTTCACTCTTCTGTCAACTATCAGCCCTCTGCGCGCAACCCTCTTATCTTCTTACCATAGGTTGATATGTCCGTCGAAGCCATCTACCCTAAACCTACCAAGGAGCCAATATATCTTCACAATGTCGATCACCAAAGCTTCCCGCAACCCATTGAAGGAGTTCTTGCTGCAACTCGAGTTTATCCTCTGGCTGGTAACACGCGTGCACCTCATCGTGCAACTACTGAAGCCACTGAAAGCACTATTGCTCAAAGGCCTCAGAAGCGTTGTCGCGTTCTCAATGACCGAGAGCTTCTCGTGGCCTTGCATCAGAAACAGGATAAGTATCATGACTGGATGAAGCGTCAGATGCAAAGCCTCTTGGTGGATGTTAATCGCATTCGCAATCTTGCCACCAAGAATGCCTTCGTATCACATGAAGCCTATCGGAGGTCATGGAAGAGTCTGACTTTGCTAAGCTCCGAAGATGATCTTCGTGAAGATGGTTTCACTAAGCGCTACAAGTTTGATTCCACACCTCCCTGCAATGCAGTTTTGCGCCGTACTCCTTCCTTAGAAGACTCAGAGTATTCCTCCTCGGCTGCAACGGTTAATGCAAGAGTCATCGATGACGAAGATGATGCTACTTCTCCAACCACTACTTCGCCACGTCTCGACACTGCACCAGGCCCCTCTGCACCACCGGACTTCAACGTCGACCGTGCACCTTCATCTTCTCCCGATGGGAACAAATAGATGCTCTATGTCTTCAAACCTTTTTGGTCATTGCTGACAAAAGGGGGAGAAGCATATGAGTTGATAGTCTTAAAGCGGGTCCATATGGGTGGTTGCTTTATATTTTGCCAAGTGGTTACAACTCTCGTTTTGATACTTTTGGTTCTTTTGGGTTGTAACACTTAAACTTGATGGTCGTCTGCTACTTTGCTTGCTATTCTGCGATGCGATGATAAATTCTGCATGAAGTCATTCCGCAGACGTCCATTTTTCATTATGCATGTCATTATCTTCGCTATATCTTTATATGCATGATGAATTGTCTTCATATGTTGAAGAGGATCTCCACAAGTAAAACCTGCCATGTGCATTTGCATTCAAAAGCAAACTACTTATATGCACATCTTCAGGGGGAGCCTTTTGCTACTTATGAAGACAATACCTTAATCCTTACTATTTCACATACTTTTATCCCCGTTGAAAACTTCAACCAGTTTGTCATCAATCACCAAAAAGGGGGAGATTGTAAGTGCATCTAGTGCCACCCCTAGTTGGTTTTGGAGTATTGACGACAAACCTGGTTGAGGGACTAATGTGTTTGTGAGAATTGCAAGATAACACAGGTAGTAGTCCCTCATTGATTCGGTTTACCTACCGGAGATGACCCCTAAAAATGTGTGAAGACATTGAAGAAAAAGGTGGTATGTGAAGATATTCACAACGAAGATTATGACTCGAGAAGACATTCACGTGAAGACTATGGAATGCGAAGACATAGTTGTTTCGTAGTTTCCTTTTCTTCTTTGTTGAGTCATAGGAACCACCGCACTGTTAAGTGGGGTCCAAGTGAACAAAGTTAGAGTGACTAAAGTGATGCTCAACCATATCCTATGTCTTCGAGCGAAGACAATGAGAGCAAATCTTATCCAGAGCTGGATAAGTCAGCTTTACTTGTAGCCCAAGTCAAGCTGCCGCGTGTGTTTGAAATCTGACCGTTGGACACGTATCAGTTCCTTAGTGACCCAGGGTCATTTCGGACAAATCAGGTTGGGTTGCCTCCTGGCTATAAATAGCCCACCCCCTACACCATAAATTTTTGGCTGCTCAGAGTTAGTGCACGGCTTTTGTCGTTTGAGAGCAACCCACCTCCGAAGCATTTGAGAGAAAGATCCTTGCGAGGACAAAGCCCAAAACACCCAGAGCCAAAGAGTGTTAGGCATCACTGAAGTCTTTCTGTCCGCGTGATCTGAAGATTTATTACACTTGAGGATTGTGAATCCTCCGGCCAGTTAGGCGTCGTGTTCTGAGCATCCAAGAGTCATTGTGGATTGCCGGTGAACGAAGTCTGTGAAGGTTTGGAAGTCTACCTTGAAGACTTACCAGAGTGATTGGGCAAGGACTATGTGTCCTTAGCTCAAGGGGAATAAGGTGAAGACGCGGTCTTCTGAGTTGAATCTCAACCTCCCTAACCAGACGTACAGTTGTCACAGCAACTGGAACTGGTCCAACAAATCCTTGTCCTCGCCAAGCAACTGGTTCTATCTCCTCCCTCGCTTATTTACAGTTTGTCTTCGTGAAGTCATTTGCATGCTTGCCTGATCTGTTTGACTTCATTGTGTGACGACTATTGTTGTTTGGCTTCATACTATCTTCCATCCTGATCCATACTATCTAGCTGCTAATAGTCTTTGTGCTTTCACTTCATTACTTACTTGACTATGGCTTGTCTAGTGTAGTCTACCTTCCGCTGCATGTCAATAGGTTCATTTCTATCGTTTGTCTTCAAAGCCCCCGTGTTTTGAAGACTTTCATAAAAATCGCCTATTCAGCCCCCCTCTAGTCGATAACTAGCACTTTCACCATGCAATTGACCAATTCCTTTTGACTCTCTAAATAGATATAAGTGAAGCATGAGAGTATAATTATTTCTACAAAATATCATGCTCTAATAAATATAAGTGAAGCAAAAGAGCATTCTTCAAATAACGGGTTTCTATGTGAAGAGAAACAGGCAATCCAAACTTCAAATGATATAAGTGAAGCACATGAAGCATTCTATAACTCAAAAGATATAAGTGAAGTACAATGATCATTCTATAAATCAACCATGGACTATCTCATACTATCATGGTTCATAAAAGAAAAGTGAAAAATAAACACAAAAGACGCTCCAAGATTTGCACATATCATATGAACGAAACGAATTCGAAAACATACTGATACTTGTTGAAGAAAGATGGGATGCCTTTCGGGGCATCCCCAAGCTTAGACGCTTGAGTCTCCTTGAATATTTACTTAGGGTGCCTTGGGCATCCCCAAGCTTGAGCTTTTGCCTCTCCTCCTTCTCCTTGCATCGAGACCTCCTCGATCTTCGAACACTTCATCCACACAAAACTTAACCGAACTTTTAGTGGCGGGGTTAGTGAACATGGCAATGAAATCCCATCATGTACTGTTGTAACATTATTGTATAATTATAAACAAACATTACTCACTGTATGCTATCACAATTCTATGGCCCCAAGTCAAGGAGGCTTCAACAAGAATTCAAACCTACGCAAATAATGAAGCTATAACAGCAATCTATGAAAACAGGACAGTCTGTAAAGATTTGAACATCCACCATACTTCTATAACTCAAAAATTCTGAAAAATTAGGACAAAATAAACATTTTGTATATAAAAACAGTTCAAAAAGTTTCAGAACTGTTTAACGTCCCAGTAAAAAATGTAAAATCGAGCACTACATCCGAAGTTTCTGTTTTGCACCGCACAAACCAACAAGCAATTTAATCATCCTAAAGGCAAATCTTGGCACATTATTTTTATAATGCAATGGAATTGTACAAGGGGATAATTATTTTTGTGAGAATATTCATGAAAAATTCTACATTGTTTCCATGAGCATGAACACAAGTGTTCAAGGTCGACCCTCACTTCTCCAATGCATAATTTCCAATCGCTTCTCTTTTTGAAAAAGTATTAAGTTCCCCTCTATATTTTCTTTGTTTTTAAACTTTATAAAAGCACTCAAAAGAAACAAATGACTCACTAAAACTTCCGGGTTGTCTCCCTGGCAGCGCTTTCTTTAAAGCCATTAAGCTAGGCATAAAGTGCTCAAGTAATGAATCCACCCGGATCCTAAGGTATATCAAAGCCAATTTGAATCAACAATGATTTGGCATTTAGTAGTGAGCACAAAGCAACATATATCAAGAAATTACGAGGTCTAACTCTCTTCCTATGCATCGACATGTCATACAAGAACAATTCATGCACATCAAGTAAAGACTAACACATAGCATAAGCAGTTTCTTGCAATTTTATCGTGTTGGAAACATAAAGAGGCGGAGATGTAGTTCCTCTCTCATAATAATTGCAAGTAGGAGCAGCAAGCACATTCATATTATATTCATCAAAATTATCATGTGAAATAGTAAAAGGCAATCCATCAATGTAATTCTTAATAAGTGCAAACTTCTCCGATATAGTGTAATTTGGAGAATTCAAAAAGATAAAAGGACTATCATGTGTGGGTGCAATAGAAATGATTTCATTCTTGATGTAAGGAACTATAGCAAGTTCATCTCCATAAGCATAATTCATATTGGCATCTTGGCCGCAAGCATAGCAAGCATCAATTTCATCAAAAAGAGATATTTCAAAAGAATCAATGGGATCATAGCAATTATCATAGCATTCATCCTTCGGTAAGAACGAAGGGAAATTAAACAATGTATGAGTTGAAGAGTTACTCTCATTAGAAGGTGGGCACGGGTAGCTAATCCGCTCTTCCTCCTTTTGTTCTTCGCTCTCCTCATCATCTTTTTCATCCAGTGAGCTCACAGTTTCATCAATTCCTTCTTCCATAGACTCCTGCAAAATATTAGTCTCTTCTTGGACAGCGGAGACTTTCTCAATAAATTCATCAATATCGGAATTATATTTATAATTATCATAGCAATATTTAAGGATGGCAAAAAAATTAGGTCTATAAACATCATCATCAAAAGCTTCAAACTTTTCAAACAAAGATTCAATTTCATAAGCACCCTTAAAAGCAACAAATTCTTCTATTCGTTCCACATCATAATAATCATATATATCATTAACATAAGAAGCTAAGGTTTCATTATCATTAAATTCATATGAAAAGGGAAGGTGTGGAGCATTCATCCTAGAGCAACAAGTAAAATCATATCTCAAGCATAAATCCCGAGCATACCAATGCAACATATAAATTTGATCCCATAAAAGTTTCCCTTTTGTGTCAATCGATAATCCCTAAAGTATTCACGTTGATCCAACGTTACTCCCATTATCATGTTGAATGGGGTTTTCTCAGGATTATCAAAGTAGTGCATAATATTTTTCACATAACGAGCATCGAGGGTTTTAGGAGGTTCCCCATCTCCATGAGTAGCAAGTACCACTAATTTTTTTGGTGTTTCGTGTAACATGTCCATAACTAAAGATAGAGAACAACTTAGAGCAGGAAATAAAAACTACTTAGTGATAAAGCAAACAAGCACACACGAGAATATTCACCCCACGCTATTGCTCCCCGTCAAGGCCGCCAGAAAAAGGTCTTGATAACCCACAAGTATAGGGGATCATTTGTAGCCTTCTTCGATAAATAAGAGTGTCGAACCCAACGAGGAGCTAAAGGCAGAACAAATATTCCCTCAAGTTCTATCGACCACCGATACAACTCTATGCACGCTTGACGTTCGCTTTACCTAGAACAAGTATGAAACTAGAAGTATTTTGTAGGTGTGATAGGATAGGTTTGCAAGATAATAAAGAGCACGTAAATAAAATCTAGGGGCTGTTTAGATAAATACACAACTAAGTTAGTTTTAGTTGAGAGCTTTTGTCAACAAGAAAGTCATTTGTCCCTAGGCAATCGATAACAAGTACCGGTAATCATTCTTGTAATTTTATATGAGGGAGAGGCATGAGCTAACATACTTTCTCTACTTGGATCATATGCACTTATGATTGGAACTCTAGCAAGCATCCGCAACTACTAAAGATCATTAAGGTCGTGAAACCAAACCATAGCATTAAGTATCAAGTCCTCTTTACTCCCATATGTCATATCCCAGTTACTCGGGTTTAAGTTTTTGTCACTCTCGCAACCCACCATAAGCGAACCATGAACATATTGCAACACCCTACAGCGGGGGGCCCTCACGTTTGCGCGAGAACAAAGGGCACCGTAGAACAGCACCATAAATAAAATATACAATCATACGAACCAAGATCACAATTAACCCATAGGACAAAACAGATCTACTCAAACATCATAGGATAACCATAGATCATTGGGAAATAATATATGGAGTTGAGCACCATGTTTAAGTAGAGATTACAGTGGGGAGAAGAGGTGTTACACGCTGCATAGAGGGGGAGAGAGTTGGTGTTGACGGTAGCAAGATTGTTGATGTAGATCGACGTCCCGATCGTTGCCCCGACGGCACTCCGGCGCCACCGTAAGCGAGGGGGAGAGAGCCCCCCTCCTTCTTCTTCTTCCTTGCCCCCCTAGATGGGAGGAGAGTTCCCCCTCTGGTCCATGGTCTCCATGGCGGCGGAGGGGCGGGAGCCCCTCCGAGATTGGATCTCCCTCTCTGTTCTCTTTTGTTTCGCCTTCCCTAGATCTGGCCCTTCACGGTTTCTTAAATTCCCGAAGATTCGTAACTCCGATTGCGTTGAAATTTTTACACGATTTTTTTCCATAAACTATCTTTCTTGCGCCAGAAGAAGGGCCCCAACCGACCTTCTAGGAGGGCACAAGACACCTGGGCGTGCCAGGGGGTGCCTGGCGTGCCCTGGTGGGTTGTGGGCTCTGTGGGCCCCCGTTTGCGTTGATTCCACCTCCCAAAAATCACATATATTCCAAAATAAATCTCCGAATATTTTTATCGCGTTTGGACTTCGTTTGATATGGATTTTCTGCGAAACAAAAACATGCAATAAACAGGAACTGGCACTAGGCACTGGATAAGTAAGTTGGTCCAAATAAATCATATAAAAAGTTGCCAAAAGTATGTAAAAGTTGAATAATATTGGTATGAAACAATCAAAAATTATAGATACAACGTAGACGTATCAAGGGAAGGCACGGATCTTGTTGTCAGTTTATCGTGGTTGCCTCACGAGATGTCATCGTTGGCTTCAGCATCATCGAGCACCTATTAGGCGGCAAAAATGAAGGACTCACAACCGGCGTAGAAGCAGCTTAATGTCTTGCACTGTAGGAAACACATGGGAAGCATTGCCACTGCAGACCACCACCACACTACCTCCAACCCACCTTCGGCGATGCAGATACGCGTCTCGCATGCTGCTACTTGTGAGCCGCGTTGGGATTTTCCCCGAAGAGGAGAGGAGATACAATACATTAGAGAGAAGTATTTCCCTCAATGAGAACCAAGGTTTATCAAACCAATAGGAGAATCACGCAAAGTCTCGTGAACTACACACACACAAAAGCAAATACTT
Organism: Aegilops tauschii subsp. strangulata; assembly: GCF_002575655.3. Classification (NCBI taxonomy): domain Eukaryota; kingdom Viridiplantae; phylum Streptophyta; class Magnoliopsida; order Poales; family Poaceae; genus Aegilops; species Aegilops tauschii. Next base: position 434,722,287 of record NC_053035.3, read on the forward strand.
GCGCCCAACGCGGCCAAGAGGGTTGTCAATCCCCTTGAACTCGTTAATTGCAACGATCAAATTCCGTAGTTGTAGATAGATAACAGAAAAACAAATTAAAAGAAATAAAATTGCAACAAAAGTTTTTTGGATTTTTTATATGATTAAAGTAGACCCGGGGGCCATAGTTTTCACTAGAGACTTCTCTCTCGAACACATAGCATACAGTGGGTGAACAAATTACTATTGGGCAATTGATAAAAAAGCGCATAGTTATGACGATATTCAAGGTAATGATCATGTATATAGTCATCACGTCCGAGACAAGTAGACCGACTCCTGCCTGCATCTACTACTATTACTCCACCCATCGACCACTATCCAGTATGCATCTAGGGTATTAAGTTAATAAAAACAGAGTAACGCCTTAAGCATGATGGCATGATGTAGACAAAGTAAACTCAATCAATATGAATAAACGCCATCGTTTTACCCTTAATGGCAACAATACAAATACGTGTCTTGTCCCTTTCTGTCACCGGGATATAGAACACTGCAAGATTGAACCCATCACAAAACACCTCTCCCATTGAACATAAATCAATCTAGTTGGCCAAACCAAACAGATAGATCGGAGAGAAAATACAAAGCTATAACAATCATGCATAATAAAGTTCAGAAAAGACCCAATTACTTCTCATGAATATTCAGACCATAAACTCAGGATTTATCGGATCCCAACAGACACACGGCAAAAGAATATTACATCGGATAGAACTCCAAGAATATCGATGAGAACATTGTATCGAATATCAAAAAGAAAGAAAAGGCCATCTAGCTACTAGTTATGGACCCGTAGGTCTGTGGTAAACTATTCATGCATCATCGAAAGGCGACAAGGATGATGTAGAAGCCCTCTATGATCGATTCGCCCTCCGGCAGAGTACCAGAAAAGGCCTCCAGATAGGATCACGGAAGAATAAAAGTTTGCGGTGGCGGAAAAAGTGTTTCAAGTGGCTCTCTGTGGGTTTCCCATATTTGAGAATTTATAGAAGTGGAATTAGGTCAAACAGAGCCTCGAGGGACCCACAAGGTCCCGTTGCCTTGCCGTCTCCTCGTTCGTCATCTGGTCTCCTCTCGAAGCTTCTAGGGTTTCTCTTGTCCAGAAAAAAGTCTCAAAAAATTTCGTAACAGTTGCACTCCGTTTGGTACTGATTTTCTGGAAACAAAAAACAAACAGAAAACAACAGCCGGCACTAGGCACTGGGTTAATAGGTTAGTTCCCAAAAATGATATAAAATAATATAAAAAATGCATATAAAACATCCAACATAATATAATAGCATGAAACAATAAAAAAATTATAGACACGTTGGAGACGTCTCACATGCCCGCGGATGACTCCATCGTAAGCAACAACCAAACATTGCGCCTCACACCCGAAGAAAGCACTCCGCCATTGTTATCCCCGAAGCTTGTCGAGCTTCGCCAACGAACGTCTCCGACAGCGACGAGGGGGAGGGGAGGGGAAGGAAGAAGAGGCACCGATGGTTTTCTCTCCACAAGTCGCCAAAGGAGAGCGATGTAGAGCTTGTTAAGAAGAGAAGGGGAGATGTAACAGGTGAAAAGTGACATCAGACAAATCATCGATGTAAAAGAGCGTCATTTGATATAGCCAAAGGAAATGTGTGCTCCTAAGTAAGTGCGGGAAAGGAAGAAGAAAAGAAAGGCTCCCAACTATTTAAGGTTTCTCCTCTTCCCGCCGGTGCCACCGCCGATCTACCTTGTCTTTTGTGGTTGCAGGGTCATGGAGGCACAGTGGATTTCAGTCACTGCCGGCAGGTGGGCTCATGCTTAGTCTGCTTAGGGTTTGTGTCATGTTCAGGAAGGCGAGGCGACAATGGCTCCCTGAAGGTGGAATAAGATTCTCCCCGCTTAGCCCCCTGTTCCGGTGGTGCGTCTCGAGTCGTCGGAGGGCATGTGGATGAGTGTCTCTGACGAATCTGTCGGGATTCGGCCGATGCTTGTCTTCGTTGGATTTGCGTGGATCAAGTCTTCATTCATTTGTTCTTGTGTCTACAGATTGGATCCTTCTGGTCTACGATTCTCTTCGTCAGCGGTGGTTCCTATTCTGTGTGCTGGTCCTTTGTGGTCTCAGCACGACGACTTCCCGACTGTCTACGACAAAATGGTTTACCCGGCTCCGGTAAGGGATAGTCTGTAAATATGAATGTACTCCCTCCGTTTCAAAATATAAGTCTTTTTAGAGATTTCAACAAGTGACTACATACGGAGCCAAATAAGTGAATCTATACTCTAAAATATGTCTACATACATCCGTATGTTGTAGTCCATTTGAAATGTCTAAAAAGACTTATATTTAGGAACGGAAGGAGTATTTTTTTATTATTTCTGATGTTTTTTATTGACATGACGTGTGATGAATAGATTTCTCCGAAAAAAGGTAAGCGCAGGAAAAGAGTGTCACTCTATGATTTGCTCGCGGTTCCGGTTGGACACCAAAGGCGAAGTCCTGTCCTAACCGGGGACGGACTGGTCTACCTCTTCGCCGCGAGCCCATCTACCCGCGGCTTTCCCTTTCCTCGAAGCACGCACGAGGGGAACACAAACGAAACCCACCCTCCCCGTCCGTACGTCTCTCTCCCCCTCCACCCGTCGCCGCCGCCGTCGCCCCCCTCCTCGATTCGAGGGCCCCCGCCCTTGCTCCGGCCCCAGCCTCCGCCCGCCGGCCGCGCCGACCCCCCAGAGCTCGCCTCCGCCACCACCACCACCACGGTGGCCACTCCTCCGCGGCGCGCGCTGGTGGGCGATGCGATCGGATGAGGTGTGGGCGGCGGCGGCGGCGGTGCTACGTGGAGAAGAGGAGGAGGAGGAGGAGGTGGTCAAGCTTCCCCGCGGCGGCGCCGCACCAGCCCTACGGAGCGGAGGACGGTGATGGCCCCAACCGCGGAGCCGGCGTCCGCGGCGCCGCCGCGGCGCCCGCGCTCGGGCCCGCCCCCCGGGCTCAAGAACCTCGGCAACACCTGCTACCTCAACAGCGTGCTCCAGTGCCTCGCCTCCACGCCCCCGCTCGCCAGCTTCTGCCTCGCCTCCCGCCACTCCAATCTATGTACCAAACCCTAGCTCCCGCTTTCCCCCGCTCTAATCTGTATCTGTTGCAATTCGTCGCCATCAGAAGCTAATTTGATGTTTATGTCCGTCCGTTTGCTTTGTAGGCAAGAAGGTGTTCCCCAACAGGGACAAGGAGTGCGCCTTCTGCGTGCTCGAGCGGCAGATTGTGCGGCAGCTTCGGGCGGAGGCAGGGGCGCTCGACTCGCCGGGGAAGGTCATCCGCAGCCTGCCGCTCTTCGCCGAGCACTTCCGGTGGGGGCGCCAGGAGGACGCCCACGAGTTCCTGCGCTACGTCATAGACGCTTGTCACACTGCTTGCCTCCGCATACGCAAGCGCCTCCCCGTGGCAACTGCCAATGGAGACTGTGGCCCGGAGGAGGGCCGAGGTCAGGGGGGCTGTATGGTCATGAGGGAGACATTTGGTGGGGCGCTTCTCAGCCAGGTGAAGTGCCTTGTGTGCAAGGGAGAGTCAAACAAGACCGACGAGATCATGGACCTCAGCCTCGACCTGCTCGGGACCAGTTCTGTTGGCGATGCCCTTACATGCTTCTTCAAGCCTGAGGTATTGGAGGGTGCAAACAAATACAGTTGTGAAAGGTATGACACGTCTTCCCAGTTACTGCAAAATATGTATATTCAAATCAACTAGGTTTTGCTATTTACTATGAGATTGAAATGCAAAAATGTTTTGGAGAAAACGTATGTTCGGTACACTAGATTTTCAGATGAAATATTAGGATTCCATGCCAGGAAGGATTTTCTCCACTCACGCATTTTGGTTGCAAGAATCCCTACGGAAAAATGTATGGTCAATTTCCTTTTCCATGACCATCATCAGTCCATGTGCTTCGGTGGCTAATTGGAGAATACAAGCATAAACAGGGAGGAAAGCGAGTTTGAGTTTTCTGAGAGAGGGCAAAGTCTTGACATGTTAAAATATGTGGAGCAGTTAATTAAGCTTCACTATTGTCTTGTAGTTTTCTATAAGAAGTATTTCGTGGACAGATTACAATTTCTTTTGTTTGTTCTATCGTCACCGTTTACCTATTCGCCCCCTCTTCCTCTGTATATCCAATTCCTGTGATGTTGCATCCATTTGAATTTGTATATATTTCTTTCCTTTGTTATCAAACATGCATTTAAATTGTGAAATGTGGATTTTGACATTGCAGATGCAAGAAGCTCACCTCAGCTCGGAAGCAAATGTTCATACTCAAGGCACCCAAGGTTCTTGTTATACAACTCAAGGTTCTAAATCTTTTTCCCTGATTTCTTTGTTGTGCAAAGAACTTGTCTCTTCTATTTAACTTGGGTTATGCTTAAAAGGGATTGCTCATGATCCGTTTCTGTTTCCATTTTTGGTAAACTGCTATTAGAGGTTCGATGGAATACATGGTGGGAAGATCAATAGGAACATAGAGTTCAAGGAAGGTCTTGTTCTTTCCGACTTCATGTATGACAAAAACCAGGTATGATACCTTTTGATTGCCACGGTTTAGAGTACTGTTGGACACTATCCAGGTAGGCAATATTGTGGTTGTAAAACTAATCATGAAAGCAATACACTCCACATGTAATCAGCTGCTCATGATTACATGTTACCTTGTTGATTGATATAGTTTTACCATGCAACTTTGTTATGATTATGTTATTACAGGGTACCATCAGTTTCTAGTTAGCTCGGAACTCCTTTAGGAATTATGGGTTAGATTGACTCTCTGGTTCACTGGACCAAAGTTCAAAATCATGAACAGTGAGTTTTACGTGAATGATTTTGAAATAAACAATACGAAAAATGATGAAAACAACATAGTTCACAACAATCAAGCTCATCTTAAAAGGCGCGTTGCTTAGTTCTGAAAGTTCTGTCTGAGCTAGTGTAATTGTTGAAGCAACAATTGCTCAGATCCTGGCATTTTTTTTTCTATTGGTAAATTAACCTGAATGTGTAAAAAGGCAGACGTATATCACTACACATGGCAAATTTGAGCTCTGATATCCGTTTTAGCAATTTATATGTTCTCAGAACGCTCCATAGTACATAGAGCCAAGTAATTGTAGGGAAGTAACTTTCTGTCCTGTTTTGATATTACCCAGCTCTTATCTTCTATTTTACTTATGCGCTTCTTCTCTGCTTCGGTGAAACCAGGCTGCTGATTCTGTCCCAGACAAAAAAAGGAATATACTGATTAATAAGTAACTCTCTTTAAGGTTGTGAACTGTATGTATCTGACCTAAAGCATACCTGTCTGTTTGCATGATGATCTTATAAACTCTGTCCAAGTGCTAGCTTAATTTGTTCTTAGTATGCATTAGCTATATTTCTATTTGTTTCTTTGTGGTCACAAGATAACGTTCTTGTTTCCTGACTTTTTATGATTTTGTTGGTGTAGACGTAGTTGGAGTTATGCAGATCAGATTTGGAATCTTGGATACAAGTTAAACTTCATGGCTCAGAAAGGAAAACCATAGAAGAGTTTTTATCTAGTTACATGCGACCGAGCTATAGAAGTGCACCCCAGTAAATAATGTTTGAAGTATCCTGTAAAATCTTCAAGGCGCCATTTATGCGTGCCCCCTTCTATTTAATCTTTAGTGGTAAATACAAACGGACTTCGGAAATTGTTTCTGGGTGAATGCCAGAGAGGGTCGCTGTCAGTTTTTAAAACCATACATTATGTTCTGAACACTTCTAAACTTCTAATGCAGTAACACTGAAATCTTCTAATGAACTCATTGTACCCGTTGATCTTCACGGAAGCTTTGTGGTTTTCAACAAAATATCTAGTGTCTAATAAATTAGGACATTAACTAGTGCTTTGCATGCCCTTTACATGGTTATTTATACCTGAATGGAATGCGTTCTGTAGTTGATGTTTCAGAAATAGCTTGCCTGCCGGTCTCGGAATAATGCATGATTTTCTTTTTTGACTGCATGAAACTACAAATTCACCAACAAAGGTGCCAGTAGTGAGACCTGAGTGGGTGTGAATAACATATCTTAATAATGTTTTTTTGTTCCAAGAAACTTTTTTTATACTATTGACATTAACGAGTAGCGCCTGATTACTTTCCATATTTCCAAATATTATTTTGGATATTTTAGTGCACTCCTTTGTCTGAACATTTGTTCACAATAACTTTTTTTTGATTTTATTGCATGGATCTGCAGGACCCACAACCGGTATATAATCTTTTTGGCAGCATCGTCCATTCAGGTTTCTCCCAAGATTCTGGTCATTACTATGCATATGTTAAGGTAATAGGCTATTCAGTCAGTGTCTAAACTTCTTCAGTTCTATTGCCCTAACATCTTACTAAGTGTTTCTGCCAAAAACATTTTGCTAAATGTACTGGGAACTTGAATTACATGCAGGATGCTACTGGTCGCTGGTACTGTTGTAATGATTCTCATGTCTCCCTCTCAAACTCTCAGGACGTTTTGACTGAGAAGGTCTATATCCTATTCTATATACTGAGTTCCAAAACTCAAAAAAATAGTACAAATGGTTACTCTTCTAGTGCAGTTAAATCTTCCAACACCAATGGGAATGGCATATCAAGTGCCGCATGTAGTGAGCCTCTGAAGATACCATTAGTGAAGCAGAACGGCTCATGCTCTACTAAAGGTATTGTGCCACTACCCCTAAAGAATGGCAAGATTGCACCAGGTCTACAGTTCAAGCCGATCCACTTGAAGAATACAGGAACAGAGAAGGTTGCATCAAATGGCAAACCGCACCCCGTTTTGAGAAAGCTAGAAGTTAATGAAGCCACAACACTAGTGGAATCGAACGGATGTGGACCCGCAAAATCTGCAGAACCCAGTGAAGGGTATGCTAATGGTAGTATTTCCTGCGATAAGTTGGACGCTGATTCACAAAGAATGTTGCAAGGCACAGATGGAAATGGAGATCCAGTTCATTTTGTTGGCCTCCAAGAGACCAGTGGTGCCAAGGCCACGTGCGCTGAAAAACCCCCTGAACAGCCATCTAGTGTTGTTACCTCAACATTGGACAAGAGCATTTGTAGTTCAGAAAAGGGTCCTAAAAGCTCAGTTTTACACCCTGAAGTATCTGCTGACTCGGTCAAAGCAGTGGTGGCTTCAGCCAAGGACTTGAAGCATCATCTTGAAGAAGGAAAGTTTAAGGAAATGTAAGTCTTGAATTGACAGTATTATTGCTTTTCCTATTCGTATTTCTTTCCATGAAACACCGACTGTCCATTCAGTTGCTTTATTCTCCTCCTGTAGTTTTCAGACATTGAACACCTTCCATGTTTACTGCTTTAGCTTTGATTATTTTGAACTGAGCCCGCACCATCGTTTACTGGTTTAGCTTTGATTATTTTGAACTGAGTCCACACCCATCTAGCTATGAAGATACATTAAACAACAAATATTAGGCTATCATGGTTTGAACATCGTTGAAATTTGCATTGCAAATGTGCAAGTGGTGTATGTTGCAAACTGAAGATTATGGTTCATGCATGTCTGTTTCCAATAGGAAGTACTATCAACTTAAGGATCTAACGTTGCATGAAGCTTGGATAGACTAGATTCATACATTATTCAAGGATGACATGGATCGGTACTTTGCAAATAATCCCTCAGATATAAGAATTCATGCATGAAGGCTGTAACACCTTTTGAATATTTTCATCCAGCTGAACCTAATTCAGTGACTGATATGCCAGAGTCACTAAGCTAGCATATCTGCACTGCATGCTTCACCATTTTACTATTTTTCTTTATTATCTTTGACGCCTAGGTTTTAATTTGTGTTGTCAGCTGTAGTAATTTCATGATGCTTACTGCCTGTTTTATTAATTAAAATTTCCAGGCTTGCTGAATCAGCATCTTCTGAGCTTCGGTCGTCTGCTTGGGCGGATGATGTATGTAATTTTATGCGTTCTGCAAAGAGGCGGTGTATACAGAACACAGGCACGTCTCAAGATAGTGAGGCAATCAGGTGAAGTGCTTTGCTCCAAGTTTTTTCTGCTTCAGCTATATTTTTCTGTTGCTTTAAAATATATTTATATATGGAGCTGTTCTTTTGCTTGTGAGATAGACAGGGAAACCTAATGCTCTGCACACTGCTATTATGATATTTCGATTTCTTATTACTCTACTTAGCCATATCCTTGTGCCATTTAGCACTGTGTTACTCTAAAATGAGTGAACAAACACAGTAAAACATGTCTATATACATCTGATTCAGAAAAAAGTAGAACATCTTATATTTGTGAACGGAGGGAGTACCTTTGTAGGAAATCTTTCAGTTTTCTAGCTAAGTTATTTTTCGGAATCCCCAGCATATGCCAAATATGAGAATTTTATTTTCCACTGTGTGTGATCATCATTACACTCATGGGTGGTGTGTCCACATCGTCCAATGTATCTAATATTGTATATAATGCTTTCTCCTGTAATGCAGGAAGCAGCTAATAAGTGATTCTGGAAGAGTATTTAGGTCCAAAATTCCAGAGTTACTGCGGGAAGATCTGATTCAATCCCTGAGATCATACTTTGAGGATAAATTTTGACTAGATGCTTAAGCTTGTGTGGGCCTTGTTTAAAAGGTAATACACAATTTACTTATATATTTTCCAACCATTGTAAAGATAATCTTATGAGGGATTTTGTGTGTCATGTGTACATACATTTTTATGCTCTGGCAATTCCCCTCTTGTTTTTTAAAATCGTAATGCTCTTCAATTTCTAATGTAATCTTATGCTTGACAATTTAGGTGCCAGTGGTCTACTAGGAGCTCCATGCACGGCTGGCTTATTTTTGAGGCGTTTTTGTTCCCTGAGATGAGATGAGGTTGAGAAGTAGAGCGACGTGTAAAGCTTGCCTCCTTTTTGCTGTTGTCCCCCATGCTATACTGTAGGCTTGAAACCCCACAATCAGGCACCCCTTTCTTCTGTTTCTAGCATCTAGCAGCAGACTGTTTCTTGTTTCCCCCCCTTTGTACAATTATAAGTGGTAGACCCCCTTGTACAATTATAACTGGTAGATTAGCTCATGAATTTCTTGGGTCTTGACCTGATCTCAAAATAAACCTGTTGATGGTTTTAATTATATATGATCGGTTACTTTCAGCTATCTGGGTGTCATTCTGCAGAACGGCTGATGGATTCCGGATATGATAATGATCTGTCAAAAGCGACCTGTCTGTCTGTGAATAGATGTAGACTAACTTTTTATAAGACGTTTTTAGAGTCCATGAAAGTATAGAAAAACGTTTTATATTAAGTTACGGAGGGAGTACAAATTAATGTTTGTCCTCATCACGTCAACAACATACCCAAATATTTACTTTCTTCTAGGAGCAGCATGAACATTTGGTGAAAGAAAGAGAAACGATCTGCATGAACATTTAGGAGCAGCATGACATAATGCATTTCATTTTCTGCAGTAGACGTCTTTGAAGGCAGGCGGAGAAACGGTCTGCCAAATGTTTTTTGTGTGTGCTCTTTTATATTGCGTGTTTCAGATGATTGATTACCAGAAGGAATCATGCGTGTGGGGGACTTGGCTTTGCTCCATCATAATAATGTATCCAGAGGCTTATGTTGCGGGAAGTGTTGTTCTGAGCGCGAGCTCAGATGAGCTCTTTATCCTCGTCGCTGGTTGGCTACAAGATTCCCACCAGCCCACGTATATGTCAGTGTATTCTTAATAATATATCAACCATATTCTGGCCGATGGCCCACCCACCAACCCTATTTAATGTGAAGTTCGCCGTCTCATGAGTCGCAGCTCATAACGGCTGAGAATGCTATGGGCCACGGCTCAGACGCCATGGGACGCCAGCCGTTTACACCGGCTTATTTTATTGGCGTCCATCTCAAGATTCCCCACTGCTTACTCAAAAACCAGCAACAGTGCACATCACACAAAAACGAATTGATCCCCTAAAAAACACAAATTGATGCTACTCAACGCCCAACAATCACATCACCGCTGATTCCACTTTTTTTATGTACTCTCTATACCAACTTCAGGCAGCACAATTCAGTCTCAGGCAACACAAACAAGTGCCATAATTCAGCCTGAACAAGCATAAGAATTCAGATCGGCCTACAAAGATAAGCACCGCAATTCAGTCTCCAGCAACATGCAACTCTAGTCACAGGCATCACACACACACTAGATGGGGCCATGAATCACATGAAAATAACAATAATTCTTCATCCAAACACCTGATCCCGGAAATGCATTGCATAGATACATATATAGTCTGCCGGACAGCCGGATGGCGCCACACAGTACAAGATATAGAAAATATTCTCCAGAACACATCAACATATCTTAGATTACACTCTTGCTCTCCTTGGTTTTCACCAGTCATAACTGATGCTGATGCAGTGATGCTGCAGCCATGCACTTCACACCAGCATCATCAGACACCCCCTAATCCCACATCCATTGGTTTTGTGCAGTTGTTTCCCCTGTGGTCCTCAACCCCACAATTCTCGCACCTAGCAGGCTTCCGAGGTTGTAGGTACTATTTAGATTTCGCTAGTGCAACCCTACTATATGTGTCTCGGCCTCTCGGGGATCTGCTTCACATGGATAAAGTCAAGTACCCACATTTTTACAAAAAAACAACATTGTTCTTTTTTTTTTGGTACCAATCCTCCACATTTGCATTGCTAGTGCTGGGAAATACTCCATCTGTAAAGAAATATAAGAGCGTTTAGATCACTACTTTAGTAATCTAAATGCTCCTATATTTCTTTACGGAGGGAGTACTAATTTAAGGGAAAATAAAATCCTTCAGAACATGGATGCGTGCAGATATGTGCATCCAAGTGTCAACCCCAACTGAAATTCTATTTGTCGTATTTATGAATGTAACGAAGACTGTGAACATGTAAGGATGTGAATTGAGCTAAACTGTGTAAGCTGAAGCTTCAGCTTTTCTCCCTCAAAGTGGCGAGCAATGTGGATGACGCATGCCCCCTATCTCGGCCCTGAAAATACGACATATAGCATAGCTAGTGAGATAGCGAGATGTCGACACTTAAGGTGTGAAGCTGGCGTCGGTGGTTGGTTCATACTTGATGCCCCAGTTTTCCTTGCTCACGGCCATCTAGCATAGAACTAATTCAAACATGCGAGCATTGCATTGTAAAGCTTCCAGGTTGTAGCCTTATCTCGTTCCTTGGTTGGATGATTAGCTGAATTTTTTATATACAGGGTCGAGCCAAATTGGTTTGATCTAGGTCTACGTTTAGAAGTGTCCAAAAAAAAATCTTCAGATTCTGGCTGGCGGTCTGAAATGTGATGAAAGAATTATGGGCAGGTTTTGAAGATCAAACTTGAAGCAGCAAAGGTAAGGGCCTTTAGGAAAGGTTTGAAGAAATTTGTAAAGGCATTTAAATAAAATAGAAGCAAGGCACAAATGATTTTCTAAAAATGTTCATGGTTTAAAAATGGTGTGAATTATTTAATGACATGATGGCATGATAACATGAAGTAATGAAAAAATAATATGAAACAAACATTATAGTAATAATTATGGAAAGAAAGTCAGGAGAATTGGCCTCGGTCTCTTACTTAATTTTTTCGTCACCATGTCCCATATTATCACCATCCAGCCTTCTGGGCGTGGCACCGGAATAAAACTGCAAATTATTAAGAAATTTGGACAAGAGTTATTAGGTGATGGGGATGGAAAAACTGCCAGTCCATTGAACAATTACGTGAGCATTGTCGCACCATTTTGGGATGATGTGATGTCATACTTCAAAGAGTCACCTGTGAACTGCCTTTGGATAGACAGGGTGTGAATGAAATCAGAGTCCCACAAGCCTAGAGTCTTGTTTGAGTAAGCAGTAGATTAGCGCAGTGAAAATCAACTTGAGCAAAGCGACGGAAAAGCAACGACACCAGTTCACGCTGAATCATGTTGCCACCCACAAGCTGGCCACTGATCATGTAGCCAGTAATCTTGATGAACATGGGAGCTTCGTGTACAAGGAAATTGCTGCATTCGATGAAAAAATGTTAGCATTGCAACATAAATGCAGCACGCAAGGATATACTCAGCAGCATATTATTGACAAATTCATGAGGAAAACTACCCAGATAATTCACTGTCAGGTGCAGTGGCGAAGTACCGCTCCAGGAGTTGCGCGACATCTGCATGTGGAGGATACAGAACAGCGCCTCAGCTCCAGGGACCTGTCTGGAACCCTGGTCTGAATACATACTTGCGGCCAAGGTGTTCAACCCGCCTCTCGCCAAAAACAGTTGTGCTCCCACCATTTGGGAGATTGATATACGACTTGCTTATGGCTTTCAAATTTCCCTTTGCAAATAAGGTGACCTGCCGTATAATGTGGTGAGCCACGCTTTCTGGCTGGGGTTGGTCGCATTGGATAGTTCTGGGCCGCTTGCTTGTCGAAGTGTTCCCTAAAAATGGAGGATAAAATGTGAGATGCTTTTATAATGCTGTTGGGAAGGTGAGATTTGCGTGCTGGTACCTTCGTAAGGAGATAGATTTAGGTGATGGCCAGTAATGGGTGCTCTGACAGGAGTACAGGTGTCGTCACCTATATGGCACGAAAGAGATTGAGATGTAACATCTGTGAAAAAATAACAACCTACATAAAACCACCATAGGGAACGTAAAAAAAGATACCATTGGTGGAGGAGGCAAGCTTGTCAGCAAGCTTGAACATATCCAGCTGGATATTTCCTCTAACTGTTGCAATGTGTGAAAGCATCGAGCATTTTTTTCCTTCAAGAGCATTGTTATCTCGTTGGTTGCCTATGCCAAAAGAATGGAACAATGCATTGGAACATGTACTGATGGGATTTTGGTACAAGAAAATTTTCTGGGATATTGCATTGAGAAATAGCCACGAACAGAGCACTCATGAGGTGTGGGTACTACGTTCATAGATAATTTAATTCACACTGACACTGACCATGAAATTGCAGTTCTAACTACATATCTGCTAGATCATATTAACCATTCAAAACATCAAGCTCTAACACTAATTCATATCACACCATGGATAATTTTCACCAGAAAATTCAATCAACACTGCACATCTCAATATAAGTTACTGAAATTCTTCACGGCACATCTCAATTTAAATTCAGTTCCCATCACCTCTTCTCCCAACCAAGAGCCTGGCGATTCATCTTTCCATCGACATCGTAGAAGTCAGAGGCGAAACGGTCCCTTCTAAGTGCTGCCACTTGAACCGCGCTGCAGATTCGACCTTCTCTGCTGATTGCTGGTGGTCCAGACGCCCAGCAGATCCACCCTACGCCGCTCATACACATGCTCTCCGGAAGCACCACCTCCACCAACGCCCGCTTCGTACCATCCGCCAACGTACTTCCCGGCACCAGAATCTCCCCGACCTCTTCAATCAGAGTCGATCTATGGCAGATAAAGCAAATAAATCTCGCCGCCTTCCAGTCTTCAAATCGCAAGCTAGTGCGTAAAATAACAAATCGCTCAGTCGACATACCTCCTGATCGCCTGCATGAGGAACTCCGTTGCGCGTCCTTCGCCTGTTCTCCCTCTCCCTCGACCTCTCCTTCGCGAGTTACCGGAATGGCGGACCGTTGGGGAAGAAGACTCTCGACCTGTATTTACTAGTAATTTGTACGTGCTTTGCACGTTAGATTATTATGAGTAATCAAAATACTAAATCATTTAAACTAAAACTAAATCGCCTATCTTATGATAAAACTGTCATGCAATTTTCAAAAGTACATCTGCGTTCTCAAGTGGGAGCTCATGGAAACCTTTTTTTTTGCTATTCACATCAAACAACAGTAGCACACCGAATTCCTATACGAAGAATGCTTTAGAAGAAACATACATTTTTTCCAAGAGAAATGTTATTGTTATTGACATGTTTGTGAAATCTTATATTTTTAAAATTGAAAATTGAAATATAGAGTAAATTAGTTTGATGCAGTAATTTTCACACCTTTATGCCAGAGGTTTCTTATAAAATCTATTATATTTGTGTATCCTCGACCTCACAGCGTGTTAAATAACTTAACATCTTGTTAAGAAAAATAAAGTAAAATGAAAATCAAAATTTTCTAATTGCTTTTTTGAATATTTCTCTCAGCGACCAGCAATATTGCGTGTACACTCTTTTCTTCGCCTGCAAACAAAAATGTGTGCAGTCTTTTCTACAGCACATTACTTCTTTTGAGAGAAGCGAAAAATGCTTCCATGCATGTAGCACTCCGTGAGATGGAGTAAAACGCTACTGTAGTAGTATAAGCTGCTATCGTCTACACGCACCTGGTCTAGATAGTTCGAGCGTGTACATATGTAAATACTCGTTGGTGGAATATTTAATTCTTCACTGCAGCAGACCGCTATGGTTGCAGGCCAACAGCGCGTCCGTGACAAGTCTGGAAGATTCAAATTGGCAGCGTTTTGGCGCGCGTCCGTACAACGCGAATCCAAGAAACCTCAGCCGTTGGATCAGTTAAGTCTAGTATTGATAAACAGCGGAGATTCACCCGGCGTAACAAATCAACGGCTAAGGATTTGCTACTACAACACGATGGACTGCTAGTCCATGCTCAAAAATTGATGTACTATAATAGTAGAGAAATTCGAATCTGACTCGCTTTGACAGAAAGACGCGAACCTGGGCCACGGCTCAGCCCGTCAGCGGCGGACGGCCGTCTAGAAACCACTACGCCCACGCTCATACTGTGGCCCACGAACCAGGCCTGACACATACGTATTTCATAACAGTGCGCTTTTACCAGCGCTTCTAAACTCTCTGTATAAAGGCTTGGCCCAGATCCCCACGTAGCAGCGAACGCACATGATATCCTGAGCATATGTATACGGAAAGGTACCCCTCAAAAAAATATGTATACGGAAAGGTATACGGAACTACCCTACCCTAGCCGCCGCCAACAGCCAGGCGACTAGGGAGGCGATCTCCTTCCACCGATCTCCACCGGCCGGTGCGCTGGCCCCCTCTCCCTCCGGCCATTGCTCCGGCGGCAGGAGGGAGGGGGGACCCGTTCCTCCGCTCTGTAGTTAGGTTTTGGATTTGTAGGTCGTGGTGCGTCGTTGGGGTGGTGGGAGCGGCGCACAGACGAATAAATCTGCCTCAGCTTCACTCCCATACCGGCGGTGCCCTTCACGGCGGCGTCTCGGAGTTGATGGCATCGTGTCTCTGTCAATCCTTCAGATCGGCAGCGTTAGGGTTCATGGATGGTGTTGGCGAGGCGGCGGCGACGACTCCATCAGGCGTGTCTCCCCTTCTGCTCTGTCCCCGTTGCGTCGTCGTTCAGGAGTACGCGCAGGCGGTTGTCTATGCAAGTGATAGCTGGAAGATGGAGAATCTTGTGCTGGGTCTGTGGTTGAAGGTTGACAGTTCTGGTTTCCTCCTCCGACGTCGTCGTCATGCGGGGGTGTCAGTTCTGAAGTTCGATGGCGTGTTCGGGGACATGTTGCCCCGGTCTGATTCTTTCAACGGCTATGGTTTTGCTTCTGGCAAACTACTTTGGAGGTCCGCAAATCTGTTGATCAGCGATGGAGCCGCGTCGAGCTTGGGTGAAGAGGTGATCTGTCTTTTTACCCTTTGGTGGCCGCTTCGGTGGTGTCGAAGGAGAGGGATAGACGTTGGTATTTTGCATAGGATTTTCCTATCTTTTCTGTCTTGTATGGTCGATACTTACGTGCCTTGTAACTTGATCTTTATTCTATATAAATGAGACACGTATTACCATGAAAAAAAAATTATGTGCTCGGGACCAGTTACTCCACGTTGTTGCCTGTCAAGTTGCTATGATTCTGCACCAGCAATCTATGACATCTCTCCACTTAGCATTATGGCTTGATGACAGCGCACGGCTGATCCTTGTACTTGACTTTTGTTTTGTTTTTTGTTTTTTTGTGAGGAATCTTCATTATTGTCACTATCCAATAGAAACACGCCATGCTGTGTAGTTTATTGTTCAAAAAAAGAAAAATCATGGAAACAAGTTGCATCAGTTGCTCGTCTTGAAGCCATGTGGCCGTGGGTGGTGTTGGATGTCAATTGCTGCTCCATTTAGTAGGAGTATTTGACAAGTCGACCTCCATCCCCGCATCGTCCGATACAACGGCTGAACTAAGAGCATCTTCAATAGATGGTCTAAAATTTGGCGGTCCAAAATCGAAGATGTAAAATTTGGACTGCCAAAAAGTGCGTTTTGGAGCTTCGAAAAAAGTTCAACTCCAACAGATGGTCCAAAAAAGCAACTCCAATAGATGGTCCAAAATGAAGATGTATATTTCTTAAAACAACAAACTACTAGTCCATTTAACATAGTTCAACATCAAATTCAACATAGTTTCATATATGAACTTCAACTACTACTTATTCAAACTACTAGATAAACTACTCCTCATCGTCGGAGCTGCGGAACTGCGCCCAGAACTCCTCCTTCTCCGGGTCATCGGACCCCTCCTCCTCCTCCGAGAAGTCTGCGCAGTCCTCCTTGGAAGAGGACTCGATGGGGATCACCGTCGAGGGACCGGCCTCGTCCTCCTTCTTCGGCCCCTTCTTCTTCTGCTCCGCCTCACGCTTCCAGTAGTACTCCAGCTCGGCCTGGACGTACTTCGGATGCTCCCGAGCAAACCTCGCCATCGCCTCCTCGTCGGTCTCGCCGGCACTAACGACAACCGACGGCTTCTTCGTCGGGATCTCCTTCATCTTGATGCCCTGCGACACAAGCATCTCCGCTTCCGCCCGACTCTCGATTTCTGAGAAGTTGAGGTGCTCCCGAGGCCTCTCGGCAAGCCACACCGCCATGTCGTAGACACGCGTGGCCTCGTGGGCGGAGGGGTACGTGCCAATCCACCAACGCCTCCCGGCGTCGGAGAACTCCACTCCGAAGTTACCGGAGGGCTTCTGCCTCACGCAGAAGAAGCCCGACTTGCCCTTCGGCGTCTTCTTCGGCGCCATCGGAGAGCGGTGGAGCGGCGGCGGCGTGCGGCCGGGGCGGTGGCGGACAGAGCCGGGCGGGGCGAAGCTGAGGGACGGTGGCGGACGGAGCCGGGTGGGGCGGTGGCGGACGGAGCCGAGCGGGGCGGAGCTGCGGGGCGGCGGCGGCGGCGTGCGGGGCGGTGGCGGACAAAGCTACAGCGGGCGGGCCGGGGCCGGGCTGAGCTACGGCGGGTCGGAGCTGCGGCGGACGGGGCGGGGCTGACAGGGCGACGTGCGCTGCGGCCGCAGCCGGATCCGCGGCGGGCGGGCGGCGGGGCGGCGTGGAAACAGGGGCGGGGCCGGATCTGATGCGGGCGGCGTGCGGCGGGGCGGCGGCGGGGTGTGGAGGCGGCGGGAAAGGAAAGGAAGTGGCGGTTGGACGTTCGCGGGCGGCGGCTGGTTTTGGACCAGATGCACCTCGTGATGTAAATTTGCACCGCGAGGTGTTGTACTCCCTCCGTTTTTATTTACTCTGCATATTAGAGTTGACTGAAGTCAAACTTCGTAAAGTTTGACCAAGTTTATAGAAAACAACATAAACATTTACCATAACAAATCTATATGATGTGAAAGTACATTCAATAATGAATCTAATGATATTGGGTTGTTATTGTATATGTTAATATTTTTATTTATAAACTTAGTCAAAGTTTACAAAGCTTGACTTTGACCAAAACTAATACGCGAACTAAATTAAAAACAGAGGAAGTATTTTACATCACGAGAAGGCCACGGTCCAATTTTTTACATATGGACCGTCTGTTGGAGCTGCGTTTTTGGCCTCAGACAGTTCAAAAATTAGTTACTTTCACATTTGAACCATCTATTGGAGATGCTCTAACAAATAGGGGGAAAAGAAAGTGAGCTCGGTACCAGGCGTGTTGCGCACAACGCCGAAGGATTCAAATGAACATGTCATCCTGGCGCAGGCGTCGTATGGACGGTCCAGATGAAACAGTACGTCGATGACGTCCAACCACCTCGAGCATTATCGGTTGTGTGTGCGTCAGTGTGTGTGAGCTGGTACGCAGCAAAGCACAATTCCAACGCCAGCCAACCTGTGCCCTTGGCATACATTGCATGCCTGCCCTGCCAGGGATGGACGCGTCCGTCCCACCGACCGAGAGCCACCGTTGGCGTTGGGCACCATGGCGCTTTGACGCTACTCCTGCCACTGATCCAGAGCGCTCGCCGTGGCGGTTGCCGCCGTCACGCGCCTCGCCTCTTTCTTTCTTTCTTCTTCTAGGCGGGGCGCACCGCCAACCAACTAACTAACCAACCAAAGCGTGTGCATGGAAGTCTCTAGGTGTCGATGTCACATCTTGTATGGAACACGATGCAATACTTCCCGCCCATTGCTGGAAGAATCCTAGTGCATTTGTTGTACGAAATGCCTGCGCTTATAACGGAATCGTCCGTGTTTATCTAGATGTGCTTTAGCAAAACTATATATAAAAAAAAACTAGGGGATGCCAACCCTGCACCGGCCACTGTCCTATACGTCCAGGGGATGGCAAAGCGAGCACCTGCAAAATAACCGTTAAAATACGGGTCCACGTAAAAAAAAGCCGCCCGATCAGAGACTGTAAACGCGTCGGACCTATAATTTTTTTTAAAGGGCATGGTAAAATCCCACCTTCAACCCGCGAAAACACAGGTTTCCCACTCGACCCGACGGTGCCTTGTATCTCAGAAAAGTGGTTGGGGGGGGGGGGGGGAGGGCATTTCAGGCCGCGCGCGTTCCCTACCCCCTTCCGATGCCGCCCGCCATAAGTTCCGCCCGTTCACCGCCGGCGATTCCGGCCATATCTGCGGACGAAATCACGCCGCCGGAGCGCCCCTCACCCGGTTCCACCTAGCCGCTTCACCGGCTCTCCGGATCCGCCGACCCGAGCCGCCCCGGGATCGACCGCCACAGAGCCACTGCCCCGAGCCGTCGGTGAGTACTTGTGGCTGTGCTTTCGGATCCGATATGCATAGTTGGTTCACGCGGCGTTTGTATTTGTGATTTTAGATGGAATTGAGCCCTCGCAAGAGGTTTTTGCTCGAGGATTCGTCCAATTCGTACGACTCGAATGTTGAGACGCTGTTTGAGAACCATCGGAGCAGATGTTGGTGATGGCCCTCGCCGTGAAGGAGCACGACGATGAGAAAGAACCGAAAGAGACAGCGAGGATCGACCGTTGGCCGTCTTTGCATTCCTCGCAATCACCATCTCGGGGACGAGATGTTGATGCAAGACTACTTCGCGGACAATCCAACATATCCGCCGCACCTCTTCTGGAGAAGGTACCGAATGCGTCGATCCCTCTTTGTAAAAATAGTGCAAGCTTGCGAGGCCAATTGTCGATATTTTACTCAAAGAAGAAATGTCGCGGGCTTGAAGGGATTTAATGCATATATAAATATCGGCAGCTATGCGGGTAATTGCATACGGCATCTGGCTGACTATGCCGATGAGTACCTTCGCATTAGTGAAGATACTACAATTGAGTCAGTGCTTAGGTTTGCCAAAGCGATCATTCGTGTCTTTGGTCCTGAATATCTTCCGGCACCCAACCAGGAATACACAAAATAGTTGATGGCATCAAGTGAGAGAAGAGGTTGGCCTGGCATGCTAGGAAGCATTGATTGTATGCATTGGACTTGGAAAAACTGCCCGAAGGCATGGCAGGGAATGTGTTGTGGCAAGTCTCGTGATGCAACAATTGTGCTAGAGGCCGTAGCTCCGAGGATTTATGGATTTGGCATTGCTTTTTTGTATGCTGGGTACTCTCAATGATATCAATGTGTTGCAACGGTCTCATTTGTTTGCTAGGCTTGCTAGTGGTGATGCTCCTGCTTGCAACTGCACTATCAATGAGCATGAACACACAAAGGGGTACTATCAATGGGCATGAATACACAAAGGGGTACTATCTTGCAGATGGTATCTATCCTTCTTGTTGCACATTTGTCAAGAGCATCAAAGAGTCCAAAACTAAGAAACAATGTGAATTTGCAAGGGTACAAGAGGCAGTCCGAAAAGATATTGAAAGAGCATTCGGGGTTTTGCAATCTAGGTTTGCCATTGTTCGTGGTCCTATTCGTTTTTGGGAAAAGCGATCCCTGAAAAATATCATGACATGCTGTGTGATTCTTCACAATATGATTCTCGAAGATGAGAGAAGCATGAACTTGAAGTTCTTCTACGATAATATGGGTAGCCGTGTCAAACCAGTTAGAGACCCTAACCGCATTAGAGCATTTCTTCAAACCTACCGGGAGATTGAAGGTGCAAACACCCACTTTCAGCTTCAGGAGGATCTCATTGAGCACCGTTGGCAAAGGACGGGGCGGTAACACATTCTATTTTTGCATTCATTTCATTTAATTCATGTGTGATTTGTATTCGGGACAAGTTTTGTTTGAATTATTTAGTTTGCTTCGGTGATTTCAATCATTATTGTAATTTGGATGATTGTTGTATTGTAATATTGACATTTTATCTTATATTGAATTAATAATTCTGAATATGTTGCATATGTGTCAAATTCAGATTAAAAACCATCTGATTTGTGGGTTGGCGCGGGCTACGATCGAGCAGACCCGCATAGCGGAATTGTAAAACGGAACATCCGTGAATATTCCATTTTACAGTTACGCTATGCGGGGCCTGCTCGGCCGCCGCCCACACCGGTCCGCAAAGCCGTTTTTCCGTAAATTGTAAATGAGTTTTGCGGGTCAGTAATATACGGGGTCTGCTAGAGATGCTCTAAACAAGAGAATAAAAGCAGGACAAGCAGAATCAAGGAAAAAAAGGCCCTACCCTACCCACCGTACCTTGGGCACTCACCGTCCCAAACCATCCTCCAGAATTTTGCCCTGGATCAAGTGAAATTCACTTACCACTATGTACTCCCTCCGTTTCAAAATAAATACTTAACTTTATACTAGCCTTAGTACAAAATTAGTATAAAATTAAGTTATTTATTTTGAGACGGAGGAAGTACTATGCAACAAATTCGGACAGGGCACATGCACCTACCCGCGGAATGTTCGATGCGAAATTCTTGCCCAAGATCGATCTTCTTTGCCTGGAACCAAGAGGAGACCAAAAGGAGAGTGACAAAGTTATTAGTTTTAAAGTGTATACACAAGTTAAATACTACTGTAGTTCTTTTTGTCTCTGTCAACGGATGTACTATCTTCTCGCCTGCATTTGATCTAGAGTTTCCTGCCTGCCTGCATTTCCTGCAGTATAATCTAACGGAGTTTGCTTACGTAGCTCTTTTTAGTGCTTTGTTTATTTATCTTGTCATCGTGGTGCTGGTAGGCCTGGCACCGACGAAAGCCATGCATGGCCAATTCCTTTCTGAAAACTCACAAAATTGAATGAATTCCTTATTAAAGGGGGAGCTGCATCACATCACGATGGGAACAGGCCGATCCGGACCTGGCCTTGGACCTCGGATATTAAGAAATCATGCATGAAGGCTGTATCAGCTTTACAATATCTATAAACATATCCAGCGGAACCTAATTCTTTGTAAAGAAAAAGGGTCTCCTCCCGCTTTAGATTATAAAGCAACGACCAACCGATACAACGAGCTTGCTGGACCGCAGCACAAACGAGCCCAAAAAAAAGGAGAGAAAGAAAAAAGAAACAAATGTCGAGGAACCTAATTCTTTAACCGATATGCAAGTTACTGACCTAGCATATCTGCACTTTGATGGACGTTCACCTCTCTGATAAACCTGATGCAAGTTATAAATAAATTGAGCTAGCATATCCAATGGAACCTGACACATACATATCTGCACTCTTCAGTTTCCCCCCCTTTTAATTCTATCACTAGTCCTTACGATTGCTGTGTCCAGCAAATATATACTGGTTTTGTTACCTCTTCTTAAATAAAAAGGAGCAGCATGAACTTTTAGTGAAGCAGGAAGCAAGAGAATTTCCGCAACCGTTTGCTATAAATAAATTGCTTTTGTATCCTGGTAGTATGTGGCGTTTCTGCCTTGTACGTCTTGGAAGTTGGAAGGCAGGCAGACGCCACTTGTCAGGCACAGGGAGGATGCAAGCCCGGTCCAAGAAATGTTTTTGGTGTGCTAGCTTGTAGCGTGCTTCGGATGATTACAAGAAGGAATCCTACGTGGGGGACTTGGCTCGAGAATAATATCTATGAGTATCCTGGCTGTCAACTTAAGAGTTTGTTGCTCTCATTCTGCACTAGCATCTCTCCACTTGAACATTATAGCCGATGAATTAACAGCGCATCCGGCCATTCAGCTCTCCATTATCATCGTTATTATCCAATAGAAACACGCGTATGTTGTACCAACTGTTGCTCGTTTTCAAACCTTGAGAGGTGATCGATGTCAACTGCCCCTCCATTTATTTATTTTTATTCAACAAGTCGATACCCATCCCTGCGTCCGGTCACAACAGCTGAACCAACGGAGAGGAAAAATGGAAGCCAAGTCTGGTGCAAGGCGCGTGACGCCCAAGCATGAACCCGGGTCTGGCGCGGGAGTCGACGGGCGGCGTCGATCCGGCAGGTTTGGACGGCCCAGATGAGACCACCGGTCGACGAGGCCCAACCACCTCGAGCATTACTGAATGTGCGTGTGTGGTGCGGTGCGTGAGCTGGTACGAAGCGAAGCAGCAAGCACAACGCCAACGTACGGCAGCCTGTGCCCGGCCCCCTTGGCATTGCCGCATGCCGGAAGGGACGCGTCCGTCCCGCCGACCGACCGAGCCGCTGTTGGGCGCGGTTGCGCTTTCACGCTACTCCTGCGTCCTGCCGCCGCCGCCGACCGAGAGAAGCGGTGCGACGGTTGCCGTCACGAGTCACAGCACACGGCATGCATGGCCTTGTCGCTCGCTCTCTCTCTCTCTCTCTCTCTCTCTCTCTCTCTCTCTCTCTCTCTCATGATTTTTCTTGATCGCCCGCGCACGCGTGCGCACCGCCAACCAACCAGCCAAGCGTGCAGATGTGCATGCATGCATACGAAAGTCTCTAGCAAGAATAATCATGCACTCAGCTGGAAAAAAGAAATAATCCTGCATTCAGCTGAAAAAGGTAAAAAAGAATAATCCTGCATTCAGCTGAAAAAAATAAAAAAAGAATAATCCTGCATTCAGCTGGAAGAAAAATTAAAAAGAATAATCCCGCATTCAGCTGGAAAATAAATAAAAAAGAATGAGAAATCCTGCATTGGTTCGACAAAATGGCCGCGTGCTTTTGAAACGGGGCTGCACTGGGACTACATTGAGTATTTAACCAAAAACTACCACATTTCAAGGGAACATGACGAAAAACTATCACTTTACGTTTTTGTGCGGAAAACTACCATTTTTGTCCTAATCCGTGGCAAAAAACTACCAAGTCTCGAAACCGCTCGCTTCGCCAGCGCTAATCACCAAACTGACCGGCCGGTCCCATGATTCAGGTGCCACGGTGGCCAACCGACGCCCGCCGCGCGTTAACGGCCGTTAACGGCGCGTCTACGGTCGGAAACGGCGGCTGTCGGTGGTCCAATAAGTGAGAGCAAGCTCAGCCACTCGCTCATCCTCTTCCTCCTCGCTCGCTCAGTCACTCCTCCTCATCCTCTCCCTCTCCCTGGTGCTTTGAGCATATCGCCGTCGCCACCGCCGCCATTGCTGCCGGTAGAACTTGAGGATGCCATCCTGGAATGACGAGGAGAGCTTGGACGAGGACACCTGCATGGTTTCAATGGATCCTCGGATCTTTGTAAGTGCATAATGGTGGAACAGAGTTAGGGTTAGGGTTAGTTCATCCAAATTGGAGATTCCAAGTTGCTTTTGGTTTGATTCCAAGTTTCTTTTGCAGGAAACCCCTGACAGTGTGGTGGATCCATCTTTCTGTGGTTCTTACACTGAATCTTTGCCGACGTGCATGATGCATCATCAGAGGCCGAAGAAGATGGTAGCTTTTGAAGGTGCTTTGACTGGGAGGCGATATCTCGGTTGTCCTGTGCAGCAGGTATTAAATCTTGCAGGCTTACTTGTTTTGCTGGTGGAGATGTGTGGTGTGTGATCTGTTTTGCTGCTGGAGATGTGTGGTGCAGTAGCTATTAAGTTGTGCAGAGATGTGTGCTGTGCAGAGATGTGTGCTGTAGTTTTGAACCGAAACTTCAAAGTGCCATACATATGGAAGCATATATGTGAAAGTAGATCTTTAGTTAACTGAATTCAATAAATGACTGAACCTGAGAACACCTGTTAAATGTGAACTGTGAACTGAATATATTTGTTAGCTGTTAACTGAATATAACTGTTAACTGAAAAGAACAGAGTTACATGAATTTATCTCTGCTGCTAAATAAGGTGTTGTGTGCTTAGTATCAAAGAATTATGTTGCATAATTCAGAGAGCATTGATGTAAACATAGGGTTTCAGTTAACTGAATTGAGTTTATGACTTGAGTTACCTGTACTAAGTTTGTTACTAGGTGCTTTGTGCTTAATTATAAATAATTGCTTATGTAGGATGTAGGTGTCAACTGTGGGGTTGTGGAGTGGGTGGATGGTCCTTGGCCAGAGATTCTACAAAGGTGCCTAACAAGGATTTTGGGACATGTACCATGAGCAGAACTTGGGGAGGGTGAAGGACAAACAAGCCCATGAGAAAGAGGTGGCCAAGCTAAAGAAGAAAATTGATTTCCTGTCAAACAACTACAGCCAGTTGGTGGAAGATGTATCCAAGCTTTTTGACTATCAAGATGGCAAGATGTCTCATGACATGGACTATACCAGTCAGGCAATCAATGAACTAAATGAGAAGAAGAAACAACTTGAGGATCAGGCAAAGATTGAGTTACGTATGGAAAAGCTGAAGCTTGCCAAGGAGCAAAGGTGCATTCTTCAAAGCCAAGCAGATATCATTCAGAACATGAGGAAGGCCATGAAGGAAGTGGAGGGGGATGAGGGAGTCCTGGACTAAGGGGTCCTCGGGCGTCCGGCCTGTTGGACATGGGCCGGACTGATGGGCTGTGAAGATACGAAGACCGAAGACTCTCACCCGTGTCCGGATGGGACTCTCCTTGGCGTGGAAGGCAAGCTTGGCGATCAAATATGAAGATTCTTTTTCTCTGTAACCGACTTTGTACAACCCTAGCCCCCTCCGGTGTCTATATAAACCGGAGGGCTTAGTCCGGATCGGCAGATAGACAATCGTAGTCATACAGGCTAGACTTCTAGGGTTTAGCCATCACGATCTCGTGGTAGATCAACTCTTGTAATACTCATATTCATCAAGATCAATCAAGCAGGAAGTTGGGTATTACCTCCACAGAGAGGGCCCGAACCTGGGTAAACATTGTGTCCCCTGTCTCCTGTTACCATCGACCTTAGACGCACAGTTCGGGACCCCCTACCCGAGATCCGCCGGTTTTGACACCGACATTGGTGCTTTCATTGAGAGTTCCACCGTGTCGTCCTCAAAAGGTTTGATGGTTCCGTCAATCATCAATAATGATGCTGTCCAAGGGGAAACCTTCCTCCCCGGACAGATCTTCGTGTTCGGCGGCTTCGCACTGCGGGCCAACTCGTTTGGTCATCTGGAGCAGATCGACAGCTTCGTCCCTGGCCATCAGGTCAGATTTGGGAGCTTGAACTACGTCGCGGATATTCGTGGAGACTTGATCTTCGATGGCTTTGAGACCACGGCAGCCGCTCCCTGTCCCTACGAGGAACATGACTTAAATCTGTCATCGATCCATACTCAGGAAATTGCGCCTGTAACTACTCCGGCCTTAGATCCGGAGCAGATTGCGACATCCGAGGACGGGAAGCTCAACCCCGCCATGGAAGCCGCAGACTCCGCGGCGTTGGAGCCGCACACAGACCTAACCTCGGGTGATATCTGTGTCTCCGGAACCTCGGACTCGTTTCCTGCCATAAGTTCTGAACCATGTGCGTCCGCGCATGTCGAGCTGGATCGGTCATCGATCGTCGAATTCAGCGCCGCGGACATCTTTCGACACTCGCCTTTAGGCGACGTGTTAAACTCATTAAAAAATCTTTCCTTAGCGGGGGACTCACAACCGAACTATGTCCGGTTCGAACTGGAGGCTGATGACGGGGAATTTCGCTTCCCACCCGCCACCCACTACATAGCCACTATCGAGGACTTAACCGACATGCTTGATTACGGCTCCAAAGACATCGACGGTATGGACGACGATGCCGATGAGGAGCAGGGCCAAAACCCGCCGTTTACCGGATGCTGGACGGCCACTTCTTTGTACGACGTATACATGGTGAATACACCTAAAGAAACTAACAACGATGACAAGGAAGATCCAGTTGAGGATAAACCTCCTGAGACATAGCCCAGACGCCGGCGTCAGCGGCGCCACCCTAAGTCACGTCGCGCAAAAGACAACAATACCGGCACAGGAGAAAACAATACTCCGGATGATGCCGAAGACAATGAAGACCCTGTTGGGGCAATCTCCGAACAGGATAAACGGGAAGACGAGCATGTTAGCCCTGATGAACAGGCCATACACGAAGACTCGGAGAACAGTAATTATCTTCCGCTCTCCGAGGACGAGGAGAGCCTCGGCAATGAGGATTTCATCGTGCCTGAGGAACCTCTCGAGCAGGAGCGCTTTAAACGCCAGCTAATAGCCACTGCAAGGAGCCTGAAAAAGAAACAACAGCAGCTTCAAGCTGACCAAGACGTGCTCAACGATAGATGGACAGATATCCTAGCAGCCGAAGAATACGACCACAAGCGCCCAACCAAGGGTTACCCGAAGCGCAGATTGCTACCTCAGTTCGATGAGGAGGCGACTGAACCTACACCACGCGGTCGGGACAATGCGGCTGACCGACCACAACACGATCGGGATAAAGCGGCAGCTAAAGCCGAACAGCAGCCCGCCTCACCCCAACAACAAAACAGAGATAAAACAGCTCGGGGTCATACATACGACTCTCGGCAGGACCTGGACGGTAGAGCAGGACACACCAGATCGATCTACGGATCGCGAGGACGTGCCTCGACACGTAACGTCGGCTACCTATTCGGACGTGGCAAGTCTAGTCACGCTCGGGCCGAAGACCGCAGACGGACTCCATCTGAGCTACGTCGCGACGTGGCCCAACATAGAGGCGCCGCACACCCAATCTGCTTCACCGATGAAGTAATGGAGCATGAATTCCCAGAAGGGTCTAAACCCGTGAATATTGAATCATACGATGGAACAACTGATCCTGCGGTGTGGATCGAGGATTTTCTTCTCCATATCCATATGGCCCGCGGAGATGACCTCCACGCCATTAAATACCTCCCGTTAAAACTCAAAGGACCAGCTCGATACTTGTTAAACAGTCTGCCGGAAAACTCTATTGGCAGCTGGGAGGACTTGGAAGACGCCTTCCGCGACAACTTCCAAGGTACATATGTCCGGCCACCAGATGCCGATGACTTAAGTCACATTATCCAGTAGCCCGAAGAGTCTGCCAGGAAGCTCTGGACTAGGTTCTTAGTTAAAAAGAACCAAATCATCGACTGTCCGGACGCAGAAGCCCTAGCGGCCTTCAGACACAGTGTCCGGGACGAGTGGCTCGCCCGCCATGGTCAGGAAAACCAAAATCCATGCCAGCCCTTACCGCTCTGATGACCCGCTTTTGCACGGGAGAAGACAGCTGGCTCGCTCGTAGAAGCAACAGCGCCAGCGATCCGGGCACTTCCGAAGTTCGAGACGGCAATAGAAAACCACGACGCAATAAACACGAACGTGGTAATACTAATGAGGGAACGCACGACACAACGGTCCCGGATTCAGCGGCCCCAAACCGGGTCAACGGAAAAAGCCATTTACGGCAAATAGAGATGGACCATCCAAATTAGAAAAGATATTGGATAGGCGATGCCAGATTCACGGCCACCCCAATAAACCAGCTAATCACACCAACAGAAGCTGTTGGGTCTTCAAATAGGCCGGCAAGTTAAATGCCGAACACAAGGGGAGGAGGCCGCCCGACGACAACGATGACGAAGAGAGTCGCCAACTAAACACCGGGGGTGAGAAGCAATTTCCCCCCGAAGTAAAAACAGTGAACATGGTATACGTGACACACAACTCTAAAGGGGAGCAGGAGAGGCACTCCCTCTGGACCGAGGATCATACTATGGCAACCTCAGCCGAAGTACAAAGTGGTCTTATTAAACCGCTTACCTCGTCGGCCATTAAGCCACCGGTCTCCATTCAACAGGATTGACCAATTACGGAGCTGGACTAGTAGTTTGGCTTCCGCCGTCCTCCCCATACATCTGCAAAATCGGTACCGCGCATACATAACTATGCACTTAAGATACCCTAGGCATCGGCGGAAGCAATATACGGACGAGCCTGCAAGTACTCCCATAAACCTGTTTTTTCTTTTCTAACTACTCTTTTCTTTTCATTATCCTTTACCACAGGTGGCTCAAAGGCGGGTCATCCCACGGACTCTATTGAAGTTCGGGTTCATATACTCACCCAAAGGCTATTCCCATCAAGGAACCCCTTCATCGAGGACAGGCGGCGCAGACGTGCGACAGGAGGTCCAAAATAACTTCTTGTAGACCGCACTCTCTATCTTGAGCCTGTAAGGTGCCTTTTTCCTCAGCCTTCGACCCCCGACATGTCAAATAGCCGGGGTCGCGGCTTTGTCATTTATAAAATAACAATTGGCAGGTCCCAATGAACATAAACCGTATTCGGTATTCGTTTTTTCTAAAGAACCGAATTTTGCTCCTTTGATCGTTTCACACACACCTCGGCATAACCTGCCAGGGGCTCGGTATGGGAACAAATGAGTTGCCGACAAGTCCGAACAGCTTTATAGCATAATTCGGCGTCATGAGTTTGGCCTTATATGCATCAGCTCCGAATCATGTCTTGGGTCAATAGTTGGGTTGCCTGGCTCCTGTGCTTGCTACCTTACGTTCCGCTCTATCGGCTAAGGTAGTAAAGGGAGAACTACTGTGATTGTGCTTCCGGTTCATCTGGTCAAGCACCTCAGTAGAGAAAGTCGAAAACTGACTGTCATGATGCGGCGAGAGCTGGTCAACCACTCGACAACTTATTGGAATCTTTCGCGATTCCCTCTGTATTATACGAAGGACCTTTTTCTTCAGGTCATATATGTAACGCACCGTATTGGAATAAGCCGTGTACATACCAGGGGCTATATCGTAGTCCCACCATAAAACTCCTATGGCTAAGTGAAAGTGTTAGCGCCCTATAGTCCAATTGCCTAGTTCGCCACATTGACACCTCCTTCATGGACCAAGACGTTGGATTAAGAGTGATCAAATGCTTTTCCGAACACCCCCGTACTTCCTACGAGGGGGCTGAAGCCGACGACTGGAAAACTTTCAGATTATACAAAAACGGCCGCACAGGAGGAACCAAAGCTTTTAGGCAACACTAAAACAAAAATAGCTTTATTATATTATAATATTGTCTTTTACAATTTCCATACACTTCACTCGAATATTATGTCTTTCGAGCATTGACCCTCTATCAAGCGGGCAGCCTCTAAGACATCCTCGAAATAATGCTCTGGCACGTGGTGGTCATTGCCCTTGGGTGGACTCTTCGCTGCAACATCGATGGCCTTCATCTTCGTCCAGTATGTCTTAGCACAGGCAAAGGCCATCCGTGCACATTCAATGCATGCTGATCGCTTAACGGCGTCGATACGCAGCACCGTGTCAGCAAGTCGCCGCACCAAACCAAAATAACTATACGGAATTGGCTCGGTCGGCCACAACCGGACGACGACGTCCTTTATGGCAGCACCAGATATACGGTGAAGCTCGGACCATTGGGTCAACTATTCGTTCAGCAACAGTGGGCGCTTTGACGCACCGAATTGTGACCAGAAAAGCTTCTCCATTGCATACCCTTCTCGCGCTTGGTAAAACTGCGCCGCATCGGCAGCACTCTTCGGCAAGTCCAAAAACGCGTCTGGAGAACTCCACACTTGATTAAGCGGAGCATAATTCGGATCATCGAACTTAGTTTGCAATAAGAAGGGCTTACCAGCCGCGATCTCCCCAGCTTGTCGGATCTCCTCCTGGGCCGCTCTAGATTCGAACCGCGTTTCTTTCGCCTCTCGTAAGGCCTTGTCAAGATCAGCCATTTTGGCTTTATTATCCTTCTCGAGGAACTCACAGCGGCTAGCGGCATCCTTTAGCTCACGCGCAATCGAGGATATTCTCTCCTCGCATTGGCGCCGAGCAGCCTGTTCGGCCTTTAACTCGGCAGAAGCCTTCTCAGCAGCCGCATTCCCAATCCGGGCCTGCTCCTTGGCCCGGGCCAGCTCGGCCCGAAGGATCTCGACCGCGGCGGCACCATCTACAGTCATGCATATTTCAGTATACAATATTTCGCGGCATGCTTACATTACAAAGCACGCGCTTGTAAATACTGCCCCAAAAACATACCTTGCGACTCGTCAAGACGCTTGTTAATAAGCGTAAGGTCATCTCCCGCCACATCAAGCTTCCGCTCCATATCGGCAACTTTTGTAGTCCGGGCGGACACCAGGGAAGTGACAGCCTGTGTTCCAATTAATTAGATTATTCCCTGGGCATATCTTTTTGATCCTCTGATCGCCTCCCTTGGAAAGGCAATCAGAGTCTCAGGGGCTACTACCTATACACAGGTGCAGTTTGTGAATAAAGCACAATAAAAAATATTACATTACAAACCTCAAAGCCTCTTAGCAGCCTTGTTAAGGCTTCATTCAATCTGCTTTTCGCGGATAGAACCCTTTCAACCACCGTACCCATCAAGGTACGATGTTCCTCTGAGACGACGCCTTTTGCAGCATGTTCGTCAATACAACCAGTGCTTCGGGATCTCCGGAAGCTGTCGTAGGAGTACAGCCTCCTTTCGAAGGGATCCGTTTATTCGTCCCTGTGGTTGTCTCCGGCTGTAGGCCGGACAGCTCGGGGCCTTTATCGTTGGCCCCCGGATACTGGGCTACCGAAGTATCACCTTCGGGTAGTGTCTTCATCACCCCTTGCACTACTTGTTGATCAGGAGAGACCCTCCGGGACGACACCTCAAAGTCGTCCGCCTTATTGGGTGAGGAGACCGGTGGCGGTGTCTCGTTTTCCATCATCTCCGGAAGAAGATCTCCCGAGGAGGAGGATTGGTGAAGAAGACTATTTGCCGAGCTACAAAAACATATATCCTAGATGTTACCTTGATAACAGGACAGGAACGGGATATGTTTAAAAACATCCTTGTTCACTTACGATTTGGCTAGAGGCTTGTCCTCATCATGGGGCCGTGCGATGACGTCGCCCTCCAAGCCCGAGTCACCCAACGGGGGCATCTTGCCTCGCTTAGGAGCCGTTTCCTCCCAACCTTCGGAGGCGGCCCTTTTCTTACCGTGGGGGGAAGGAATGTTGGCTTCTCCTTCACTTTGGCCTTCGGGCGGGGGAATCTTGATCTCCTCGGACATGGTGTCTGATGTACCCTTAGAAGGGAGGCCACCTTTGGCCTTCCCGCTCTCCGCCTTGTCTCCCTTCGCAGGCACCTGGTACGGCGCTGGGGCTAGCATCCTTGTTAGTACGGGATCCGCCGAGTCTTCGGGAAGGGGGGCTGAACACCTGATTCACTCCGCTTTCTTTATCCAGCCCTGGAAGAAGATAGTTTGCTCAGTGACATATTACGACATACAAAGTGTTCGGGAATTGAGCGCTTACCGAGGTATCCGGATGGTTGCAGTCGAGGCCGATGTCCTCGGTGGTGTCCGACCACTGTTTACGTTTCCCGAAAAGCAACTTCCGCATCCCTTTGTGCGTAGTGCCGAAGAAGTGTTGAAGGGTCCGTGGTCCTTCTGGATTAAACTCCCACATGCAGAGAGGCCTACGCTGGCATGGCAGGGCTCGGCGGACTAGCATTACTTGAATCACGTTGACAAGATCGATGTCCTTCTCAAGGAGGGTTCGGATGCGGCTCTGTAGAGCCTACACTTCATCAACTGATCCCCAGTCCACCCCCTTATTAATCCATGATGCAAGCTATAACGGAGGACCAGAACGGAACGCAGGTATAGCCACCCACTTGTTACCGCGGGGTTCCGTGATGTAAAACCACTCCCACTGCCATTGATTGGAAGCTTCGGTGAAAGAGCCTTTTGGACAGTGAGTATTGGTAAGCTTGCTCACTACAGCGCCGCCGCACTCCGGTTATTTCCCATCGACCACCCTCGGCTTCACACTAAAGGTCTTGAGCCATAAGCCGAAGTGTGGGGGAATTCGGAGGAAGGCCTCACACGTAATGATAAACGCCGAGACGTGGAGGAAAGAATCTGGGGCTAGATCGTGAAAATCTAGTCCATAATAACACATGAGCCCCCAGACGAAGGGGTGAAGAGCAAACCCTAGCCCTCCGAGGAAGTGAGAGATGAATACGACCCTCTCGCCGGATCTGGGAGTCGGAATAACCTGTCCTTGAGCAGGAAGCCTGTGGGGGATCTCCGCGGTCAGGTATCTGGCCGCCCGAAGCTTCGCAATGTCCTCCTCTGTAATAGAGGAAGCCACCCATCGGCCCTGTAGGCTGGGTCCGGACATGACTGGGAAGCTTGAAGCAATGAGGTCGAGCCTTGGGTGCTAGAACTTGAGGTTGGGAAGGCTGAGGAGAGGTTTGGCGTAAAAAGAGACGGCCCTTGGCTCCTTTATAAAGGCATCGGGTATCGAGCGCTTCCTCCTAAGCCTGAAAACCAGCCTATTCCTAAGGAATCTTCCCAGTGGAACGGTTAGGTTGCCCACGCTCGTATTGATGAGAATCCCGCAATAAGGGGACACGATCTCTGCTTCGACAAGTGATACGTCTCCAACGTATCTATAATTTTTGATTGTTCCATGCTATTATATATTCTGTTTTGGATGTTTAATGGGCTTTATTATACACTTTTATATTATTTTTGGGACTAACCTATTAACCCAAGGCCCAGTGCAAATTGCTATTTTTTTGCCTATTTCAGTGTTTCGCAGAAAAGGAATATCAAACGGAGTCCAAACGGAATGCAACCTTCGGGAGAGTTATTTTTGGAACAAATGTGATCGAGAGGACTTGGAGTGGACGTCAAGAAATCAACAAGGAGGCCACGAGGCAGGGAGGCGTGCCTGACGCCCTGGGCATGCCCGCACCCTCATGGGCCCCTCGTAGCTCCACCGACCTACTTCTTCCTCCTATATATATCCAGGTACCCCGAAAACATCCAGGAGCACCACGAAACCCTATTTCCACCGCCGCAATCTTCTGTACCCATGAGATCTCATCTTGGGGCCTTTTTTGGCGCTCCGCCGAAGGGGGAATTGATCACGGAGGGCTTCTACATCAACACCATAGCCTCTCCGATGATGTGTGAGTAGTTTACCTCAGACCTTCGGGTCCATAGTTATTAGCTAGATGGCTTCTTCTCTCTCTTTGGATCTCAATACAAAGTTCTCCTCGATCTTCTTGGAGATCTATTCGATGTAACTCTTTTTGCGGTGTGTTTGTCGAGATCCGATGAATTGTGGGTTTATGATCCAGATTATCTATGAACAATATTTGAATCTCCTCTGAATTCTTTTATGTATGATTGGTTATCTTTGCAAGTCTTTTTGAATTATCAGTTTGGTTTGGCCTACTAGGTTGATCTTTCTTGCAATGGGAGAAGTGCTTAGCTTTGGGTTCAATCATGCGGTGCTCGATCCCAGTGATAGAAGGGGAAACGACACGTATTGTATTGTTGCCATCGAGGATAAAAAGATGGGGTTTATATCATATTGCTTGAGTTTATCCCTCTACATCATCTTGCCTAATGCGTTACTCTGTTCTTATGAACTTAATACTCTAGATGCATGCTGGATAGAGGTCGATGTGTGGAGTAATAGTA
The DNA here is from genome assembly GCF_002575655.3 of Aegilops tauschii subsp. strangulata. Classification (NCBI taxonomy): domain Eukaryota; kingdom Viridiplantae; phylum Streptophyta; class Magnoliopsida; order Poales; family Poaceae; genus Aegilops; species Aegilops tauschii. The sequence goes on from NC_053035.3 coordinate 434,756,296, forward strand.
GTAGATGCAGGCAGGAGTCGGTCTACTTGTTGCGGACGTGATGCTTATATACATGATCATGCCTAGATATTCTCATAACTATGCACTTTTCTATCAATTGCTCGACGGTAATTTGTTCACCCACCGTAATACTTATGCTACCTTGAGAGAAGCCACTAGTGAAACCTATGGCCCCCGGGTCTATTTTCCATCATATAAATTTCTAATCTATTTTTACTTTGCAATCTTTACTTTCAATCTTTATCATAAAAATACCAAAAATATTATCTTATCATCTCTATCAGATCTCACATTTGCAAGTGGCCGTGAAGGGATTGACAACCCCTTTATCGCGTTGGTTGCAAGGTTTGTATTTGTTTGTGTAGGTACGAGGGACTTGCGTGTGGCCTCCTACTGGATTGATACCTTGGTTCTCAAAAACTGAGGGAAATACTTACGCTACTTTGCTGCATCACCCTTTCCTCTTCAAGGGAAAACCAACGCATGCTCAAGAGGTAGCAACAAGACGTGCCAATAAAGGCCGCTCCTCGAAACGTGGAACGACAGGACAAGAAACGGTTCGAAATAATGACCGGACAAGCGTGATGTCACGTTACAAAAAGTTGTCAGCAGATTGGACTTGTGAAAAATTATATTCTCTACGGTTGTATGTGGTACTTGTGTTGCAGATCCGGACACGTTCGTCCGAAGACTATCTTGGAGTATTCGGGAAAGGGAACTCGCCTTGCAATGCCGAAGACAATCTGCGCGCCGGACACCTCATCATTGAAGCCTGGTTCAGGGGCTATTGAGGGAGTCCTGGACTAAGGGGTCCTCGGGCGTCTGGCCTGTTGGACATGGGCCGGACTGATGGGCTGTGAAGATACGAAGACCGAAGACTTTCACCCGTGTCCGGATGGGACTCTCCTTGGCGTGGAAGGTGAAGGAAATATGCCCTAGAGGCAATAATAAAGTATTATATATTTCCTTATATCATGATAAATGTTTATTATTCATGCTAGAATTGTATTAACCGGAAACGTAATACATGTGTGAATACATAGACAAACAGAGTGTCACTAGTATGCCTCTACTTGACTAGCTCGTTAATCAAAGATGGTTATGTTTCCTAGCCATAGACATGAGTTGTCATTTGATTAACGGGATCACCTCATTAGGAGAGTGACGTGATTGACTTGACCCAATTCGTTAGCTTAGCACCCGATCGTTTAGTATGTTGCTATTGCTTTCTTCATGACTTATACATGTTCCTATGACTATGAGATTATGCAACTCCCGTTTACCGGAGGAACACTTTGTGTGCTACCAAACGTCACAACGTAACTGGTGATTATAAAGGTGCTCTACAGGTGTCTCCAAAGGTACTTGTTGGGTTGGCGTATTTTGAGATTAGGATTTGTCACTCCGATTGTCGGAGAGGTATCTCTGGGCCCACTCGGTAATGCACATCACTATAAGCCTTGCAAGCATTGTGACAAATGAGTTAGTTGCGGGATGATGTCTTACGGAACGAGTAAAGAGACTTGCCGGTAACGATATTGAACTAGGTATCGAGATACCGACGATCGAATCTCGGGCAAGTAACATACCGATGACAAAGGGAACAACGTATGTTGTTATGCGGTCCGACCGATAAAGACTTCGTAGAATATGTGGGAGCCAATATGGGCATCCAGGTCCCGCTATTGGTTATTGACCGGAGAGGTGTCTCGGTCATGTCTACATAGTTCTCGAACCCAAAGGGTCCGCACGCTTAAAGTTACGATGACAGTTATATTATGAGTTTATGTGATTTGATGTACCGAAGGTTGTTCGGAGTCCCTGATGTGATCACGGACATGACGAGGAGTCTCGAAATGGTCGAGACGTAAAGATTGATATATTGGATGACTATATTCGGACACCGGAAGTGTTCCGGAGAAGTTTCGGATTAAACCGGAGTGCCGGAGGGTTACCGGAACCCCCCGGGGAAGTATTGGGCCTTAGTGGGCCTTGAGGGGAGAGAGAGGGCAGCAGCCAGGAGGTGGCGCGCCCCCTCCCAAGGGGAGTCCTAGTTGGACTAGGAGAGGGGGGCGCAGCCCCCTTTCCCTCTCCCTCTCCCTCTCTTTCCTTCCCCCCCTTCTTTCCTAGTAGGACTAGGAAAGGGGAGTCCTACTCCTACTAGGAGGAGGACTCCCCCTCTCTCCTTGGCGCGCCTAGGGCAGCTGGCCTCCCCCTTGCTCCTTTATATACGGGGGCAGGGGGGCACCTAAGAACACACTTGATATACGATATTTTAGCCGTGTGCGGTGCCCCCCTCCACCAGATTACACCTCGATAATACCGTCGCGGAGCTTAGGCGAAGCCCTGCGTCGGTGGAACATCATCATCGTCACCACGCCGTCGTGCTGACGAAACTCTCCCTCAACACTCGGCTGGATCTGAGTTCGAGGGACGTCATCGAACTGAACGTGTGTAGAACTTGGAGGTGCCGTATGTTCGGTACTTGATCGGTCGGATCGTGAAGACGTACGACTACATCAACCGCGTTGTGATAATGCTTCCGCTGTCGGTCTACGAGGGTACGTGGACAACACTCTCCCCTCTCGTTGCTATGCATCACCATGATCTTGCGTGTGCGTAGGAATTTTTTTGAAATTACTACGTTCCCCAACAGTGGCATCCGAGCCGGGTTTTTATGCGCTGATGCTATGCACGAGTAGAACACAAGTGAGTTGTGGGCGATATAAGTCATACTGCTTACCAGCATGTCATACTTTGGTTCAGCGGTATTGTGAGATGAAGCGGCCTGGACCGACATTACGCGTACGCTTACGCGAGACTGGTTTCACCGTTCGGAGCACTCGTTGCTTAAAGGTGACTGGCGGGTGTCTGTCTCTCTCACTTTAGTTGAACCGAGTGTGGCTACGCCCGGTCCTTGCGAAGGTTAAAACAGCACCAACTTGACAAACTATCGTTGTGGTTTTGATGCGTAGGTAAGAACGGTTCTTGCTAAGCCCGTAGCAGCCACGTAAAACATGCAACAACAAAGTAGAGGACGTCTAACTTGTTTTTGCAGGGCATGTTGTGATGTGATATGGTCAAGACATGATGTGATATAATGTGTTGTATGAGATGATCATGTTTTGTAACCGAGTTATCGGCAACTGGCAGGAGCCATATGGTTGTCGCTTTATTGTATGAGATGCAATCGCCATGTAATAGTTTTACTTTATCACTAAGCGGTAGCGATAGTCGTAAAAGCAATAAGTTGGCGAGACGACAACGATACTACAATGGAGATCAAGGTGTCGAGCCGGTGACGATGGTGATCATGACGGTGCTTCGGAGATGGAGATCACGAGCACGGTGCTTCGGAGATGGAGATCACAAGCACAAGATGATGATGGCCATATCATATCACTTATATTGATTGCATGTGATGTTAATCCTTTATGCATCTTATCTTGCTTTGATTGACGGTAGCATTATAAGATGATCTCTCACTAAAATTTCAAGACAAAAGTGTTCTCCCTGAGTATGCACCGTTGCGAAAGTTCTTCGTGCTGAGACACCACGTGTTAATCGGGTGTGATAGGCTCTACGTTCAAATACAACGGGTGCAAAACAGTTGCACACGCGGAATACTCAGGTTAAACTTGACGAGCCTAGCATATATACAGATATGGCCTCGGAACACAGAGACCGAAAGGTCGAGCGTGAATCATATAGTAGATATGATCAACATAGTGATGTTCACCATTGAAACTACTCCATCTCACGTGTTAATCGGACATGGTTTAGTTGCTTTGGATCACGTAATCACTTAGATGATTAGAGAGATGTCAATCTAAGTGGGAGTTCTTAAGTAATATGATTAATTGAACTTAAATTTATCATGAACTTAGTACCTGATAGTATCTTGCTTGTCTATGTTAATTGTAGATAAATGGCCCGTGCTGTTGTTCTGTTGAATTTTAATGCGTTCCTTGAGAAAGCTAAGTTGAAAGATGATGGTAGCAATTACACGGACTGGGTCCGTTACTTGAGGATTATCCTCATTGCTGCACAGAAGAATTACGTCCTGGAAGCACCGCTAGGTGCCAGGCCTCCTGCAAGAGCTACGCCAGAAGTTATGAACGTCTGGCAAAGCAAAGCTGATGACTACTCAATAGTTCAGTGTGCCATGCTTTACGGCTTAGAACCGGGACTTCAACGACGTTTTGAACGTCATGGAGCATATGAGATGTTCCAGGAGTTGAAGTTAATATTTCAAGCAAATGCCCGGATTGAGAGATATGAAGTCTCCAATAAGTTCTATAGCTGCAAGATGGAAGAGACTAGTTCTGTCAGTGAGCATATACTCAGAATGTCTGGGTATAATAATCACTTGATTCAACTGGGAGTTCAACTTCCAGATGATTGCGTCATTGACAGAATTCTTCAATCACTGCCACCAAGCTACAAGAGCTTCGTGATGAACTATAACATGCAGGGGATGGAGAAGACGATTCCCGAGCTCTTCGCAATGCTAAAGGCAGCGGAGGTAGAAATCAAAAAGGAGCATCAAGTGTTGATGGTCAGTTAAACCACTAGTTTCAAGAAAAATGGCAAAGGGAAGAAGAAAGGGAACTTCAAGAAGAACAACAAGCAAGTTGCTGTTCAGGAGAAGAAATCCAAGTCTGGACCTAAGCCTGAAACTGAGTGCTTCTACTGTAAGCAGACTGGCCACTGGAAGCGGAACTGCCCCAAGTATTTGGCGGATAAGAAGGATGGCAAGGTTAACAAAGGTATATGTAATATACATGTTATTGATGTGTACCTTACTAATACTCGCAGTAGCACCTGGGTATTTGATACTGGTTCTGTTGCTAATATTTGCAACTCGAAGCAGGGGCTACGGATTAAGCGAAGTTTGGCTAAGGACGAGGTGACGATGCGCGTGGGAAATGGTTCCAAAGTCGATGTGATCGCCGTCGGCACGCTACCTCTACATCTACCTTCGGGATTAGTTTTAGACCTAAGTAATTGTTATTTGGTGCCAGCGTTGAGCATGAACATTATATCTGGATCTTGTTTAATGCGAGACGGTTATTCATTTAAATCAGAGAATAATGGTTGTTCTATTTATATGAATAATATCTTTTATGGTCATGCACCCTTGAAGAGTGGTCTATTTTTAATGAATCTCGATAGTAGTGATACACATATTCATAATGTTGAAGCCAAAAGATGTAGAGTTAATAATGACAGTGCAACTTATTTGTGGCACTGCCGTTTGGGTCATATCGGTGTAAAGCGCATGAAGAAACTCCATACTGATGGAATTTTGGAATCACTTGATTTTGAATCACTTGGTACTTGCGAACCGTGCCTTATGGGCAAGATGACCAAAACACCGTTCTCCGGAACTATGGAGAGAGCAACAGATTTGTTGGAAATCATACATACAGATGTATGTGGTCCGATGAATATTGAGGCTCGTGGCGGATATCGTTATTTTCTCACCTTCACAGATGATTTGAGCAGATATGGGTATATCTACTTAATGAAACATAAGTCTGAAATATTTGAAAAGTTCAAGGAATTTCAGAGTGAAGTTGAAAATCATCGTAACAAGAAAATAAAATTCCTACGATCTGATCGTGGAGGAGAATATTTGAGTTACGAGTTTGGCCTACATTTGAAACAATGCGGAATAGTTTCGCAACTCACGCCACCCGGAACACCACAGCGTAATGGTGTGTCCGAACGTCGTAATCGTACTTTATTAGATATGGTGCGAACTATGATGTCTCTTACTGATATACCGCTATCATTTTGGGGTTATGCTTTAGAGACGGCTGCATTCACTCTAAATAGGACACCATCGAAATCCGTTGAGACGACGCCTTTTGAACTATGGTTTGGCAAGAAACCAAAGTTGTCGTATCTTAAAGTTTGGGGTTGCGATGCTTATGTGAAGAAACTTCAACTTGATAAGCTCGAACCTAAATTGGAGAAATGTGTCTTCATAGGATACCCAAAGGAGACCGTTGGGTACACCTTCTATCACAGATCCGAAGGCAAGATATTCGTTGCTAGGAATGGATCCTTTCTAGAGAAGGAGTTTCTCTCGAAAGATGTGAGTGGGAGGAAAGTAGAACTTGATGAGGTAACTGTACCTGCTCCCTTATTGGAAAGTAGATCATCGCAGAAATCAGTTTCTGCGACACCTACACCAAGTAGTGAGGAAGTTAATGATAATGATCATGAAACTTCAGATCAAGTTATTACTGAACTTCGTAGGTCAACTAGATCAAGATCCGCACCAGAGTGGTACGGTAATCCTGTTCTGGAGGTCATGTTACTAGACCATGGCGAACCTACGAACTATGAAGAAGCGATGGTGAGCCCAGATTCCGCAAAATGGCTTGAAGCCATGAAATCCAAGATGGGATCCATGTATGAGAACAAAGTATGGACTTTGGTTGACTTGCCCGATGGTCGGCAAGCCATTGAAAATAAATGGATCTTCAAGAAGAAGACTGACGCTGATGGTAATATTACTGTCTATAAAGCTCGACTTGTTGCGAAAGGTTTTTGACAAGTTCAAGGGATTGACTACGATGAGACCTTCTCACCCGTAGCGATGCTTAAGTCTGTCCGAATCATGTTAGCAATTGCCGCATTTTATGATTATGAAATTTGGCAAATGGATGTCAAAACTGCGTTCCTGAATGGATTTCTGGAAGAAGAGTTGTATATGACGCAGCCGGAAGGTTTTGTCGATCCAAAGGGAGCTAACAAAGTGTGCAAGCTCCAGCGATCCATTTATGGACTGGTGCAAGCCTCTCGGAGTTGGAATAAATGCTTTGATAGTGTGATCAAAGCATTTGGTTTTATACAGACTTTTGGAGAAGCCTGTATTTACAAGAAAGTGAGTGGGAGCTCGATAGCATTTCTGATATTATATGTGGATGACATATTACTGATTGGAAATGATATAGAATTTCTGGATAGCATAAAGGGATACTTGAATAAGAGTTTTTCAATGAAAGACCTCGGTGAAGCTGCATATATATTAGGCATAAAGATCTATAGAGATAGATCAAGACGCTTAATTGGACTTTCACAAAGCACATACCTTGACAAAGTTTTGAAGAAGTTCAAAATGGATCAAGCAAAGAAAGGGTTCTTGCCTGTACTGCAAGGTGTGAGATTGAGTAAGACTCAATGCCCGACCACTTCAGAAGATAGAGAGAAGATGAAAGATGTTCCCTATGCTTCAGCCATAGGCTCTATCATGTATGCAATGCTGTGTACCAGACCTGATGTGTCCCTTGCTATAAGTTTAGCAGGGAGGTACAAAAGTAATCCAGGAGTGGATCACTGGACAGCGGTCAAGAACATCCTGAAATACCTGAAAAGGACTAAGGATATGTTTCTCGTATATGGAGGTGACAAAGAGCTCATCGTAAGGGGTTACGTTGATGCAAGCTTTGACACTAATCCGGACGATTCGAAATCGCAAACCGGATACGTATTTACATTGAACGGTGGAGCTGTCAGTTGGTGCAGTTCCAAGCAAAGTGTCGTGGCGGGATCTACGTGTGAAGCGGAATACATAGCTGCTTCGGAAGCAGCGAATGAAGGAGTCTGGATGAAGGAGTTCATATCCGATCTAGGTGTCATACCTAGTACATCGGGACCAATGAAAATCTTTTGTGATAATACTGGTGCAATTGCCTTAGCAAAGGAATCCAGATTTCACAAGAGAACCAAGCACATCAGAAGACGCTTCAATTCCATCCGGGATTTAGTCCAGGTGGGAGACATAGAAATTTGCAAGATACATACGGATCTGAATGTAGCAGACCCGTTGACTAAGCCTCTTCCACGAGCAAAACATGATCAGCACCAAGACTCCATGGGTGTAAGAATCATTACTATGTAATCTAGATTATTGACTCTAGTGCAAGTGGGAGACTGAAGGAAATATGCCCTAGAGGCAATAATAAAGTATTATATATTTCCTTATATCATGATAAATGTTTATTATTCATGCTAGAATTGTATTAACCGGAAACGTAATACATGTGTGAATACATAGACAAACAGAGTGTCACTAGTATGCCTCTACTTGACTAGCTCGTTAATCAAAGATTGTTATGTTTCCTAGCCATAGACATGAGTTGTCATTTGATTAACGGGATCACCTCATTAGGAGAATGACGTGATTGACTTGACCCATTTCGTTAGCTTAGCACCCGATCGTTTAGTATGTTGCTATTGCTTTCTTCATGACTTATACATGTTCCTATGACTATGAGATTATGCAACTCCCGTTTACCGGAGGAACACTTTGTGTGCTACCAAACGTCACAACGTAACTGGGTGATTATAAAGGTGCTCTACATGTGTCTCCAAAGGTACTTGTTGGGTTGGCGTATTTCGAGATTAGGATTTGTCACTCCGATTGTTAGAGAGGTATCTCTGGGCCCACTCGGTAATGCACATCACTATAAGCCTTGCAAGCATTGTGACTAATGAGTTAGTTGCGGGATGATGTATTACAGAACGAGTAAAGAGACTTGCCGGTAACGATATTGAACTAGGTATCGAGATACCGACGATCGAATCTCGGGCAAGTAACATACCGATGACAAAGGGAACAACGTATGTTGTTATGCGGTCCGACCGATAAAGACTTCGTAGAATATGTGGGAGCCAATATGGGCATCCAGGTCCTGCTATTGGTTATTGACCGGAGAGGTGTCTCGGTCATGTCTACATAGTTCTCGAACCCAAAGGGTCCGCATGCTTAAAGTTACGATGACAGTTATATTATGAGTTTATGTGATTTGATGTACCGAAGGTTGTTCGGAGTCCCGGATGTGATCACGAACATGACGAGGAGTCTCGAAATGGTCGAGACGTAAAGATTGATATATTGGGCGACTATATTCAGACACCGGAAGTGTTCCGGAGAAGTTTCGGATTAAACCGGAGTGCCGGAGGGTTACCGAAACCCCCCGGGGAAGTATTGGGCCTTAGTGGGCCTTGAGGGGAGAGAGAGGGCAGCAGCCAGGAGGTGGCGCGCCCCCTCCCAAGGGGAGTCCTAGTTGGACTAGGAGAGGGGGGCGCAGCCCCCTTTCCCTCTCCCTCTCCCTCTCTTTCCTTCCCCCTTCTTTCCTAGTAGGACTAGGAAAGGGGAGTCCTACTCCTACTAGGAGGAGGACTCCCCCTCTCTCCTTGGCGCGCCTAGGGCAGCCGGCCTCGCCCTTGCTCCTTTATATACGGGGGCAGGGGGGCACCTAAGAACACACTTGATATACGATATTTTAGCCGTGTGCGGTGCCCCCCCACCAGATTACACCTCGATAATACCATCGCGGAGCTTAGGCGAAGCCCTGCGTCGGTGGAACATCATCATCGTCACCACGCCGTCGTGCTAACGAAACTCTCCCTCAACACTCGGCTGGATCGGAGTTCGAGGGACGTCATCGAGCTGAACGTGTGTAGAACTTGGAGTTGCCGTATGTTCGGTACTTGATCGGTCGGATCGTGAAGACGTACAACCACATCAACCGCGTTGTGATAACGCTTCCGCTGTCGGTCTACGAGGGTACGTGGACAACACTCTCCCCTCTCGTTGCTATGCATCACCATGATCTTGCGTGTGCGTAGGAATTTTTTTGAAATTACTACGTTCCCCAACAGAAGGCAAGCTTGGCAATCAAATATGAAGATTCTTTTTCTCTGTAACCTACTTTGTACAACCCTAGCCCCCTCCGGTGTCTATATAAACCGGACGGCTTAGTCCAGATTGGCAGATAGACAATCGTAGTCATACAGGCTAGACTTCTAGGGTTTAGCCATCACAATCTCGTCGTAGATCAACTCTTGTAATACTCATATTCATCAAGATTAATCAAGCAGGAAGTAGGGTATTACCTCCATAGAGAGGGCCCGAACCTGGGTAAACATTGTGTCCCCTGTCTCCTGTTACCATCGACCTTAGATGCATAGTTTGGGACCCCCTACCCGAGATCCGCCAGTTTTGACACCGACAGGGGACAGGGACCTACTTAAGTAAGAGAAGAAGAAGCTGGAGTATCTGATTGCTGATCTGCTCAATGGTGGGCATGCCAGCAAAGATAAGCTGGAGAGGATCAAGGCAATTATGAATGAGTGAAGTGCTTGCTGTGTGGGTTAAGTAATTAATAGGCATATATATATATATATATAGCTGGCCTTGGAATGTCATGCATGTTAGGTGTATATTTTGGGAAAGTTTCATGTGCTTTCAGAACCTGAATCAAGATGGTATGAGGGAGGGAGGTACTGTTATGGTTTAAGAACTAGGTGGTTTTATCTATGATGTAATGACTTTTATGTTAAGACCTACTATGAAAAGTGAGTACTCATGCTAAGTTAAGTAAGTAAGAATGTTTTATCTATGATGGGGCTGTTTTACTCTGCATATATTATGTGTGGCTAACAGACAGTAGTGACATAGTTGGAAATGATAACATAGATAGTCAGTGTTGCCCATATCCAACTTAGATAGTCTGACAAATAACTGAACATAGATAGGAAGTAGATACCAAGTAGAACTGAACATAGATAGCAATTATATAGCAAGTAGAACAGAACATAGATAGCAAGTAGAACTAAATGTAGTGCCTGCATACATAGATAGTACTGGCATACATAGTCTGACATACTGCTGGCATACATAGATAGCAAGTAGGGTACCAAACTAACTCAACAGAGATAGAACAGCCCTAGGAATCACATAGTGCTGACCAAAGAGAACATTTGAACTTACTGAACTTGTGAAAGTTCAGGACTGACGAAACTGAATTTTTTTGCACTCACTAAACTGAAGGCAGCATCTCAGTCCTCCTTCTTCAGCATCTTCAGGCACTGGGAGCGGTGCACCGCCGCCCTCTTCTTCTTGCCCGCCGCCGGCTCCACCACATCTTCACCGCTGCCATCTTCTTCTTCCTTCACGACGACGACCTTTCGGAGATCGGTGACCTCTGGCAGCTTATCCACGTGGATTGGGAGGTTCTTGTCCCCCTCCACGGCATCGAGTATGGGAGCCAGCAACTGCACATCAGGCTCGTCGTCGGAGAGTACGACGACCTCCTCCAACTCGTCGTCAGAGGACTCGTCCTCATCATCGTCAGAGGACTCGTCGTCAGAGTCGTTGTCTGGCTCGAGGACCCATGGATTGCGCCTCTCCCAGTAGGCGTTGTTGATGGGGGCTGGGAGAGCAAGGACGGCATCGGTGATGTGATCCGCGGCGGCCGGCGGCATGGTGGATGAGTGGTACATCCACCAACGGGCGCGCTGCCTAGGGTCGGGGGAGCGCTGCACCTCGCGCATCGCCCATAGGAGAATGGTCGCCGGTGTGACGGTGTAGCCGGCAGGGAAGGCACGCTGCTTTTCAGCAGCTGTCATCACCTTCACCAGGCCGCGGGCGTGGTTCCTCATCATCGCCAGACTGGGGAACCAGCGCGCGATCTCCCTGTACTGCGCGCGCATCTCCTGGTTGTTGCCGGCGAGATCTTCGATGGCCCGCTGCCAGTCCATGGCGACGGCGGTGGGGGTGGTTGTCGGCGGGGATTTCAACAGGAGAGAGGGGGAAGTGGAGTGGGCGATGCGAGCGGCGAGTGGGCGAGTGAGCAGAGAGAGCGATGGGTGGACACGTACTAAAGGCTGAGAATCTGAAACGGCTAGTGATACTCAACGCACGCTCACCACGCTTCGGCCGCAACGCACGCTGAACACAGTACGTGCCTAACTAAATATAACTAGGATGTCCGATGCTAGTCAAACAAATCACTAGCACTAGCCCATTGGTATTGAACGCATGTTTACAACCCTAAGGTCCTGGGTTCGAGCCCCATGCCAAACTATTTTTGTGCAGAGTTTTTTTGGGAGTCTAAAATGAATTTGTCTGCAACTTCTGGTTCGTATGAACATTTTTGAACTATAGTAATGGAAAATTAAAACACATAAAACAAATTAAAACATTTCTAAACATGCACCTGCCAGTATCACAAATTTAGTACCATACGTTCAACATTCTCCACAAGTTCACATGTCTGAATTTAACCAGGCAAGTAGCAGAACACAAACTTAGTAGCATAACACAAACTTAGTAGCATACAATCAAACTTAGTAGCAGAACACAACCTTAGTAACAGAGTTTCAATGGTTTCCACTAGCATTGAAATAAGCTGCAAACTTTCTTGGAGGTTTCCTCTTCCTCTTGCCTGCTAATATCCCAGGTTCTCAAGTGGATGTTCTTGGTGCACTGAATGCTCTTGGAGCTCTTGTTGATGCTGATCCTCTTGGAGGTGCTGGTGAAGACCTGACTGCTCCTGCTGAAACTGTTGATGCTGAACCTCTCTTATCTACTGCTGTTTTTCTGTTCCTCATTGCTTTAGGAGGTGGAGCAGATGAGGCTGGCATCTGTGAAGTTTGGTGTTGATGTGGTGGTTGTGGAGGTGGATGTGTAGCACTAGAGGAACCCCTAAAAATTTCTCTATTCTCACTACAAAAAAAGACACTTTCGTGATGATACGTGTTTGTCACAGTAGGTCACGTTTTCTATCATGCATGTACATCCATGACGATTTTATGACAGAATCAAGATAGTCATACCTGTGCTGTCGTAGAAGTGTTCCATGACATTACCAAAATTATCATCATGGAAGTGTCCACTTCCATGACGATAATTCGCGCGTCATAGAAGTGCTTCCATCAAGGGTGACTGACACGTGGCATCCACCGTAACGGGACGCCGTTAAGCTATCGGGTCCGGTTTTGGATCTGATAACCCGCTAACAGCCACGACCAATGCCGATTTTCCACGTGTAAAATTCTCATTGGCTGACGCAACCACGTGTCGGCTCCGCGTTGGCACAGGTGTCACTCATCGAATGGGCGAGATTCGCCTATGATACGTTGACGCGTGGACCAGCCCAAAAGTGGCCCATAAAGATTAAATGGGTCGGCCCAACTAAAGGCCCACAAGATTTAGTGGGCCATAATGGGCCGGCCCAACTAAAGGCCCACAAGATTTAGCGGGCCATAATGGGCTGGCCCAGCTAAAGGCCCACAAGATTTTGCAGACCATAATGTGCTGACCCAGCTAAAGGCCCAACATTCTCATTTAAGGCCCGTACGGCTAGTGTCAAATCGGCCCGTCAATGGCCCGTCCTAAACTTGTCATCATCGTGGCCCATGGTCACTTCTGGCCCGTTAACAGTCCGCTAAGAATTTGGGCCGAATTGAGGCCTGGTGTTATTCCGGCCTGTTAAAGGTCCTGCTTCGTTTGGGCCCATTTATAGGCCACTGAAACTTTTGACCCATAAACGACCATGAAGGATATGGGTCATATTCGGCCATGTCTGACATTCGGCTTGTTAGAGGCCCACTACAGATTTGGGCCACTTTCAGCCTGTTGTGACTTTCGGCCTGTTAACGTCGAACGAAATCCATGGGCCATATGTGGCCTGATAACCCACAAGTATAGGGGATCGCAACATTTTTCGAGGGTAGAGTATTCAACCCAAATTTATTGATTTGACACAAGGGGAGCCAAAGAATATTCTCAAGTATTAGGAGTTGAGTTGTCAATTCAACCACACCTGGATAACTTAATATCTGAGGCAAAGTATTTAGTAGCAAAGTAGTATGATAGTAGCGGTAATGGTGGCAAAAGTAACAGTGATAGTTTTGTAGTGATTGTAACAGTAGCAACGGAAAAGTAATCAAGCGAAGAACAATATGTGAAAAGCTCGTAGGCATTGGATCAGTGATGGAGAATTATGTCGGATGCGATTATTCATGCAATAGTTATAACATAGGGTGACACAGAACTAGCTCCAATTCATCAATGTAATGTAGGCATGTATTCCGAATATAGTCATACGTGCTTATGGAAAAGAACTTGCATGACATCTTTTGTCCTACCCTCCCATGGCAGCGGGGTCCTATTGGAAACTAAGGGATATTAAGCCCCCCTTTTAATAGAGTACCGGACCAAAGCATTAACACATAGTGAATACATGAACTCCTCAAACTATGGTCATCACCTGGAGTGGTCCCGATTATTGTCACTTCGGGGTTGCCAGATCATAACACATAGCAGGTGACTATTGACTTGCAAGATAGGATCAAGAACTCACATATATTCATGAAAACGTAATAGGTTCAGATCTGAAATCATGGCACTCGGGCCCTAGTTTCAAGCATTAAGCATAGCAAAGTCATAGCAACATCAATCTCAGAACATAGTGGATACTAGGGATCAAACCCTAACAAAACTAACTCGATTACATGATAAATCTCATCCAACCCATCACCGTCCAGCAAGCCTACGATGGAATTACTCACGCATGGCGGTGAGCATCATGAAATTGGTGATGGAGGATGGTTGATGATGACGACGGCGACAAATTCCCCTCTTTGGAGCCCCGAACGGACTCCAGATCAGCCCTCCCGAGAGAGATTAGGGATTGGCGGCGGCTCCGTATCGTAAAACGCAATGAATCCTTCTCTCTGATTTTTTTCTCCTCGAATGTGAATATATAGAGTTGGAGTTGAGGTCGGTGGAGCACCAGGGGGCCCACGAGGCAGGGGGCGCGCCCAGGGGGGTAGGCGCGCCCCCACCCTCGTGGACAGGGTGTGGGCCCCCTGGCCTTGATTCTTTCGCCAGTATTTTTTATTATTTCCAAAAATAATCTCCGTGAAGTTTCAGGTCATTCCGAGAACTTTTGTTTCTGCACAAAAATAACACCATGCTAATTCTGCTGAAAACAACGTCAATCCAGGTTAGTTCCATTCAAATCATGCAAGTTAGAGTCCAAAACAAGGGCAAAAGTGTTTGGAAAAGTAGATACGAGGGAGACCTATCAACTCCCCCAAGCTTAAACCTTTGCTTGTCCTCAAGCAATTCAGTTGATAAACTGAAAATGATAAAGAAAAACTTTTACAAACTCTGTTTGCTCTTGTTGTTGTAAATATGTAAAGCCAGCATTCAAGTTTTCAACAAAGATTATGACTAACCATATTCACAATAACACTTAGGTCTCATGTTTACTCATATCAATGGCATAATCAACTAGTGAGCAATAATAAGAAATCTCGGATGACAACACTTTCTCAAAACAATCTTAGTATGATATAACAAGATGGTATCTCGCTAGCCCTTTCTGAGACCGCAAAACATAAATGCAGAGCACCTTTAAAGATCAAGGACTGACTAAACATTGTAATTCATGGTAAAAGAGATCCAGTCATAGTCATACTCAATATAATTTAATAGTAATGGATGCAAATGACAGCAGTGCTCTCCAACTGGTGCTTTTTAATAAGAGGGTGATGACTCAACATAAAACTAAATGGATAAGCCCTTCGCAGAGGGAAGCAGGGATTTGTAGAGGTGCCAGAGCTCGATTTTTGAAATAGAGATAAATAATATTTTGAGCAGCATACTTTCATTGTCAACATAACAACCGAGAGATCTCGATATCTTCCATGCTACACACATTATAGGCGGTTCCCAAACAGAATGGTAAAGTTTATACTCCCCCACCACCAACAAGCACACTCCACGGCTGGTCCGAAACAACGGGTACCGTCCAACTAACAACAATCCTGGGGGAGTTTTGTTTGCAATTATTTTGATTTGATTTGCTTAGAGCATGGGACTGGGCATCCCGGTGACCAGCCATTTTCTCGTGAGTGAGGAGCGGAGTCCACTCCTCTTGAGAATAACCCGCCTAGCATGGACGATACAGACAGCCCTAGTTGATACATGAGCTATTCGAGCATACAAAACAGAATTTCATTTGAAGGTTTAGAGTTTGGCACATACAAATTTACTTGGAACGGCAGGTAGATACCGCATATAGGAAGGTATGGTGGACTCATATGGAATAACTTTGGGGTTTAAGGGATTGGATGCACAAGCAATATTCCCGCTTAGTACAAGTGAAGGCTAGAAAAAGACTGGGAAGCGACCAGCTAGAGAGCGACAACAGTCATGAACATGCATTAAAATTAATAAACAGTGAGTGCAAGCATGAGTAGGATATAATCCACCATGAACATAAATATCATGGAGGCTATGTTGATTTTGTTTCAACTACATGTGTGAACATGTGCCAAGTCGAGTCCCTCAAATCATTGAAAGGAGGATACCACCCTACTATACCACATCACAATCATTTTAATAGCATGTTGGCACGCAAGATAAACCATTATAAACTCCTAGCTAATTAAGCATGGCATAAGCAACTATAATCTCTAATTGTCATTGAAAACATGTTTATTCATAATAGGCTGAATCAGGAACGATGAACTAATCATATTTACAAAAACAAGAGAGGTCGAGTTCATACCAGCTTCTCTCATCTCAAGCAGTTCATCATATATCGTCATAATTTCCTTTCACTTGCATGACCCAATGATGATAATAATAATAGTGCACGCGCATTGGACTAAGCTGGAATCTGCAAGCATTCAATAAACAGGAGAAGACAAGGCAATATGGGCTCTTGGTTAAATCAACAATAATGTATATAAGAGCCACTTCAACATTTTCATTATGGTCTTCTCCTATCGACCCCCAAAGAAAGAAAATAAATAAAACTATTTACACGGGAAAGCTCCCAACAAACAAAAAGAAGAACATGAAATCTTTTTGGGTTTTCTTTTAATTACTACTACTACTAGCTAAAAGCTACAACTATTTTTTTTGTTTTTCTTAAGGGTTTTTCAAACACACAAGAAGAAAACTAGAAAAAGGAAAATAAACTAGCATGGATAGTACAATGAAAAAGTATGAACACCGACAACTAGCATGAGTGTGTGAACATGAATGTAATGTCGGTAAGAAATACGTACTCCCCCAAGCTTAGGCTTTTGGGCCTAAGTTGGTCTATTGCCATGGCTGGCCTGGCGGATATCCAAAGTTGTAACTGGGGTCGTACTGAGAAGGAGCCTCGGGTTGCCACTGGTTGGCAATCTCCTCCGGATCCCACTGGTAAACAGACTGTCGTGAAGGATCAAATTGTGATTTCGGCTCTGGCTCTGTAGCCGGTGTGGGGTTTTGGTAGGCGTGAATGACCTCTGGCGGAACAAGGTACTTGCTGTTCGCGTTGGTCGCGGAGGAAGTCGGTGAGGCCTGCATTCTCAGCCAACTCATAAAAATCATCATAAATCCCGGCTGCTCTCAAGAAATCATCACAAGGCCATTCACATGGCCGAACCTCCGCGGTGCGAGGGAGATTATATTTGGGCCTCTTGTCTTCTTCACTTTTCTTATCCTTCGAGCTTCAGCTCGAAGAGCCCCTCAAAAATCTCTTCATCATTTTCTGCAAATTTCTGAAATTTTTAGTAACTTCAAATAAAAGTGAACCAAACTCAACAAAATTGATAGCAACTACTCCCACAAGTGCCTAGAGACTATATCATGCATTAGAACTACTTGGGACCATATAAATTTTGACATGCAAGCTCAAGAACAGGGTCACCTAGGCAGCAAAAATTTGCAATGAATAAAGCACTAGAACAAAAACTAATTGGACCATGGAGGAGTTACATACCGAAGAACAATCCCCCAAAGCAGTTTTGTGAGTGGGGCTTTGAGCAAGGAGATCGAAAATGGCAGCAAGATGAGCTAGAACTCGTGCTTGAGCTGGCTGGTGATTTTTTTGGGAGGAAGGAGTGTGTGGTGGCTGGAATAAGTGGAGGGTGAGGGAGTCCTGGATTAGGGGGTCCTCGGACAGCCGGACTATATCCTTTGGCCGGACTGTTGGACTATGAAGATACAAAATTGAAGACTTCGTCCCGTGTCCGGATGGGACTCTCCTTGGCGTGGAAGGCAAGCTTGGCAATTCGGATATGTAGATATCCTCCCTTGTAACCGACTCTGTGTAACCCTAGCCCCCTCCGGTGTCTATATAAACCGGAGGGTTTTAGTCCGTAGGACAACAACAATCATAATCATAAGCTAGCTTCTAGGGTTTAGCCTCTACGATCTCGTGGTAGATCAACTCTTGTAATACTCATATCATCAAGATCAATCAAGCAGGAAGTAGGGTATTACCTCCATCGAGAGGGCCCAAACCTGGGTAAACATTGTGTCCCCCGCCTCCTGTTACCATCCGCCTTAGACGCACAGTTCGGGACCCCCTACCCGAGATCCGCCGGTTTTGACACTGACATTGGTGCTTTCATTGAGAGTTCCACTGTGCCGTCGCCATAAGGTTTGATGGCTCCTTCGATCATCGGCAACGATGCGATCCAGGGTGAGGTTTTCCTCCCCGGACAGATCTGTGTATTCGGCGGCTTTGCACTGCGGGCCAACTCGCTTGGCCATCTGGAGCAGATCGAGAGTTACGCCCCTGGCCGTCAGGTCAGGTTTGGAAATTTAAACTATATGGTCGATATCTGCGGAGACTTGATCTTTGACGGATTCGAGCCTATGTCAGGTGCGCCGCACAGTCCTGACGAGCATGACCTAACTCGGCCGTCGGACGATGTTCAGGAGATCACACATGTGGCTACTCCGGCCCTAAATCTGGAGCAGAGTGTGCCGTCCGAGGATGGGTGGATGGACCCCGCCACGGAGGCCGCACACTCAGTGGCGATAGAACCGAATATTGATTTCACCTCCTATGAGACCTGTGTTGCCGGACACTTGGATTCGTCCCCGGCCACGGGCCTCGAACCGCCTGCGTCCGTACCTATCGAATCTGATTGGGCGCCGATCATGGAGTTTTCCTCCGCGGATATCTTTCAGCACTCGCCCCTGGGCGACGTGCTAAATTCATTAAGGTCTCTCTCCTAGTCAGGAGACTCTTGGCCGAACTATGTCCGGCTTGAGTGGGAAGCAGACGACGAAGAAATTCGTTCCCCACCCACCACCCACTTGATAGCCATTGTCGACGACTTAACCGACATGCTCGATTTCGGCTCCGAAGACATCGACGGTATGAACGATGATGCAGGAGATGAACAGGAACCACCGCCCACAGGGCGTTGGACTGCCACCTCATCATATGATATATATACATGGTGGACACCCCCAAAGAAGGCGATGGCAATAAGGCAACGGAGGATAATCCCTCCAAGAAGCAATCCAAGCACCGGCGTCAGCGGCGCCGCTCTAAGTCCCACCATAGCAAAAGCAGTGATACCGGGACAAGAAACAATAACGCTGCGGATAGTGCCGAAGACGAAGACAATCCCCTCCAGCCAGACCTCGAACGGGAGGATGGGCAAGCTAGCCCTAAGGAACAGGCAGCAGACGGAGAATCAGAGGATGACAATTACATGCCTCTCTCCGAAGACGAGGTGAGCCTCGGCGACGATGAATTTATCGTGCCTGAGAATCCCATCGAACAGGAGCGCTTCCAGCGCCGGCTTATAGCCACAGCAAAAAGCCTGAAAAAGCAACAACAGCTTAAAGCTGACCAAGATCTGCTAGCGAATAGATGGACTGAGGTCCTAGCGGCCGAGGAATACGAACTCGAGCGCCCAACCAAAAGTTACCCCAAGCGCAGGTTGCTACCCCAACTCGAGGAGGAAGCATTCAAGCCTACGCCTCTAGCGTATGATGCGGCTGACCGGCCACCTCGTGGCCGAGACAAAGCGGCATATCAGGCCGAATTCCAGCCCGCACCCCGTCACCAGTCGAAGAAAAATACCAAGGCCCGGGGTAACACGCAGGACCTGCGAGATATATTGGATAACAAAGTAGGACATGCAAGATAGATCTACGGATCACGGGGGCGCGCCACAACACGTGACGACGACCGTCACGCCGGATATACTAAAAGCAAATCCGGCCATGCCGAATACAGCAGACAAGACTCGTATGAACTGCGTCGTGATATAGCCCGGCACAGAGGCGCTGCACACCCCCTATGCTTCACTGACGAAGTAATGGATCATGAATTCCCGGAAGGTTTTAAACCTGTAAACATCGAATCATATGATGGTACAACAGACCCCGCGGTATGGATTGAAGATTTCCTCCTCCACATCCACATGGCCCGCGGCGATGATCTACATGCCATCAAGTACCTCCCATTAAAACTCAAAGGACCTGCTCGGCATTGGCTCAATAGCCTGCCGGCAAACTCCATTGGCAGTTGGGAGAATTTGGAGGACGCATTCCTTGACAACTTCCAGGGTACTTATGTGCGACCACCGGATGCCGATGACTTGAGTCATATAACTCAACAGCCGGGGAATCAGCCAGGAAATTCTGGACTCGGTTCCTAACTAAAAAGAACCAAATTGTCGACTGTCCGGATGCCGAGGCCTTAGCGGCATTTAAGCATAACATCCGCGACGAGTGGCTCGCCCGACACCTCGGCCAAGAAAAACCGAAGTCCATGGCAGCCCTCACGACACTCATGACCCGCTTTTGTGCGGGCGAGGACAGCTGGCTGGCTCGCAGCAACAACACATCGAGAGAACCTGGCAATTCATATGCCAAAGATAGCAACGGCAGGCCACGGCGCAACAGACACAAGCGCCGCAAAAACGGCGACAACGCCGAAGACACAACAGTTAATGCCGGATTCAGTGGCTCTAAATCCGGTCAGCGGAAAAAGCCGTTCAAAAGAAGCAATCCGGGCTCGTCCAGTTTGGACCGCATACTCAATCGCTCGTGTCAAATTCATGGCACCCCGACAAACCAGCCAACCACACCAACAGAGAATGTTGGGTGTTCAAACAGGCCGACAAGTTGAATGCCGAAAGGAAAATGGGCTGCATAGCGACGACAAGGAGGAGCCCCGGCCGCCGAACACAGGAGGACAGAAGAAATTTCCTCCCCAAGTGAAAACGGTAAACATGATATACGCAACCCATATTCCCAAGCGGGAGCGGAAGCGTGCACTGAGGGACGTCTATGCGATGGAGCCAGTCGCCCCAAAGTTCAACCCATGGTCTTCTTGTCCGATCACCTTCGATCGCAGGGACCACCCCACTAGTATCCGTCATGGCGGTTCCGCCGTGTTGGTCCTTGATCCCATCATCGACGGATTTCACCTCACTCGAGTCCTTATGGACGGTGGCAGCAGCCTGAACCTGCTCTATCAGGATACAGTGCGCAAAATGGGTATAGACCCCTCAAGGATCAAACCCACAAAAACCACCTTCAAAGGTGTCATACCAGGTGTAGAGGCCTGTTGCACGGGATCAATCACACTGGAAGTGGTCTTCGGATCTCCGGACAACTTCCGAAGCAAGGAATTAATCTTTGATATCGTCCCCTTCCGTAGTGGCTATCACGCACTACTCAGACGAACCGCATTTGCTAGATTCAATGCGGTACCGCATTATGCATACCTCAAGTCAAAATGCCAGGACCTCGCGGGGTTATAACAGTTAACGGAAACACAGAACGCTCGCTCCGCACGGAGGAGCACAATGCGGCCCTCGCAGCAGAAGCACAAAGCAACCTTATGAGGCAAACCGCCAATTCGGCGAAAAAGACCCCGGATACCTTCAAGCGAGTTCGGAGTACCCTGCAGGAGGATCTCCAGGCACGTTTAGAGATCGGCTAGCAATTCGGCCTCCGCCCTAGTCCCAGTCAAGCGGCAAAATTTGTGCCGCGCGTACATAACTACACACTCAAGATACCATGGGCATAGGTGGAGGCACGGCTATGGCACGTCCCACAATGCGGCTCAACCGCCCCAGGGGCAATATACCCTTATCATTTTCTCTCTTTCAGGAACTTACTCTCTGGAAGCCCTTTCCGGCAGTCTGATTGTCGGACCCATTACGGGAAGGGAATACCAAGGAAGCAAGAAGCTCTGACGTACAATAAAATTCCCAGGTGGTCTCTGATAACGATCGATGTACCTGTTTTTACATACCCATACTCAGCTTGCCCTTAGATAGGACATGTCAAATAGTCCTATTTTTTGCTTATTGCACTAATTGTATACGTACGCTTGGACGTATTATTTAAATAACAATGTATAGCATTAGCCTATTATTGCTTTTCTTTTGTTTTCCTTGTGTGCTTATTTACAACAAATGGCACCCGTACATTTTGATACGACCAGTGCGCCAGGGGCTTCGGTGTCCCCATAACACGGCATGAAAAGTCCGAACACTTTTGACAGTGCGGCACCCTGAACTTATAGCATTATATGCATCAGCTCCGAATCATGTCTTGGGTCAATAGTTGGGTTTGCCCGGCTCCCATGTTTTGGTACCTTACGTTCCGCTATATCGGCTAAGGTAGCGCTGGGAGAACTACTGCGATTGTGTCCCGGTTCGTCCGGACGAACACCTCAGTAGAGAAAGCCGAAAACTGACTGTCATGATGAGGCGAGAGCTGGTCGCTGTTCGAGAGGTCTCAAATCCTTAAAGATTTTTTCCGCTTCGGGCGAGGAGTCGGCCTTGTCCGATTTAGGCGTACATAGCGCCCCAAGTTCGGCCTTTCGAATACTAGGGGCTTCGCCAAAATTTAAAATTGTACACTTCTATGGCTAAGTGAGAGTGATAAAGCTTTATAGTCCTATTGCCTGGTTCATTGTGCTGAACACCCCCTTCGAGGGACCCAATATTGGGATAAAGAGTGGTCAGGTTTATCCCGAACACCTCAGTACTACTTACATGGGGGCAGAAGCCGATGACTCGCCAACTCTCAAAATTTATAAACGGCCGCACAGAAGGTAATATTTTAAATTAGCAAGCGTTATATAGCACACATGAACTGGTTTCATATTACAGGATCACATGAGTATATTCATTCAAATATTACATCCTTAGCACATTCCTCTGCCACAAGGCGAGCACCCTTCAGGACACTGCCATAATACTTTTCGGGGTGGCGATGCTCCTTGCCCTCCGGCGGCCCCTCCTTCACCAGCTTTTCGGCGTCCAACTTCGCCCAGTGCACTTTCGCCCGGGCAAAGGCCCTGCGCGCACCCTCAATGCAGACGGACCGCTTTATGACTTCAAACCATGGGCAGGCATTCACAAGCCGCCTTACCAGACCGAAGTAGCTACCAGGCAGGGGCTCGCCAGGCCACATTCGGACTATAAGGCCCTTCATGGCCAGTTCGGACGCCTTGTGAAGCTCGACCAGTTGCTTCAATTGGTCGCTCAAAGGCATCGGATGTTTGGTCCCAGTATACTGAGACCAGAACAACTTCTCCGTCGAGCTCCCTTCCTCGGCCCGGTAGAACTCTGCGGCATCCGATACACTGCTGGGTAGATCTGCGAACGCTCCTGGAGAGCTCCGAATTCGGGTAAGTAAAAGAAAAGTTTCCTTCACATGCTTGCTTTGCATAATGAATGCCTTACCCGCCGCTATCTTCTTGATCGCCTCAATTTCCTGGAGGGCCTTTTGGGCTTCGGCCTTGGCATTTTGTGCGTTCTCGAGGGCCTTCGCAAGCTCGGACCCTTGCGTCTTAGAGTCACGCTCCAAGGACTCGTATTTCTTGACGAGAGCCTGGAGCTCTTGCTGCACCTCACCGACTCGGGCCTCTTGCTTCTCTCGCTCGATGCATTCCTTGGCCGCTTTGTATTCGGCCTCGGACAACGCCTTCTTCAGGGCCGCCACTTCGGTCGTGGCCCCTAGCAAAATTCATGACGATCCTATTACTCAAAAACCACATTTTTCTTTATCAATATACAGACGGGGTATCACTTACCTTTGTTCTCTTCGAGCTGCCTCTTGGTAAGGCCGAGCTCTTCCTTGGACCGCTCAAGGTCCCGCTTCAGTGCGGCGACCTCCGCAGTACGAGCGGCAGCGGCCAGTAGTGAAGCCTGCTTATTCACATAGACACATTCTGATTAGACTCCTGCGATTATTATTTGATCCTCTATTCGGCCTTTCTTTGCGAACACCGAACAGAGCATCAGGGGCTACTGTCTATGCTGTGACATTTTCTTATAACTTGATTACTAACCTCAAAGCCTGTTAGGAGGCTGGCACAGGCTTCAGTCAGCCCACTTTTGGCGGACTGAACCTTCTTAACCACCGCACTCATGATAGTGCGGTGCTCTTCGTCGATGGAAGCGTTGCGAAGCGCTTCCAGCAAGTTGTCCGATGCCTCTGGATGGACAGAGGCCATCGGCACGGACGGCTTGCCCCTCTTAGCGAGGGGTTGCCGGACAGAATTCGGAACCACTGGAGGTTCAGGCGAAGTATTCGGCTGGGGGCTAGACTTGCTGCCCCCGGCGTTAGGGCCCAGGGGAGTCTTGCCCCTCGTGCACCCAGCACCTGGAATGTCGCCTTGGGGCGCCTCCGGAACTGTCTCCCCTTGGTTCAGTGCCCTTTGAGACAACACATCAGCGTCGTTCGTAGGGCGGGGGGAGGAGGCGGTCGGGAGTGAATTGCCGTTCATATCCGACGGGCCCAAAGAATCATCCAAAGAAGATACGTCGATGTGGGCTCGGGATGGACTGCATAATCATGTTTGGCGTGATAAGAAGCAATAAAATAAAACATACCAAGAACTATTATGGTATCCGGATACTTACGACATCGCCAGGGGCTTGTCCCTGGGTAACCACTCCTCGTCGCTAAAAGCGGCCGCCGTGGAACGGTCCGGAAGGAGAGTCCTTCCCTTCTTGGACCCTTCGGCCTCCCCAGATGGGGCGGCCTTCCTTTTCTTGTCTCCCCCGGCTGGGGGGGGGGGGAGAACTTTCCTCTTCCTCCTCCTCATTTTCGTGGGAGGAGTGCGCCTCGGTATTTTCGGACGATGAGTCTGATATAACCTTGCGCCGGAGACCTTTCCTGGTCCCCGTGGCCTTCTTCTTGGCCTTCTTCTCCGGCGCCTCATAAGGCGCCGGAACCAGCATCTCCGTTAGGAGAGCATCTGCTGGATCTTCGGGCAGGGGGGCTGGACAATCGATCTGCTCCACTGTCGCTACCCAGTCCTGTTAAAAGGCGTGGAGGCTTAGATCCCTCACACGGTTATACTGGGGAAAAGAATATCTTATGAGATATAAAAGACTTACCGGATTGGCAGGGCGCTTTGCGTCGAGTCCGCGATCCTCGGTAAGGGGAGGAGGTACCTCGGCGCCCTTGAACAACACCTTCCAGACGTCCTTGTGCGTCGTGTTGAAGAGCTCTCGTAGCGTCTGGTGCTTAGCCGGGTCAAACTCCCACAAATTGAATGCCCGTCTTTGACACGGGAGGATCCGGCGGAAGAGCATGACTTGGACCACGTTAACAAGCTTGATTTTCTTGCTTATCATGTTTCTGACGCAGGTCTGGAGTCCGGTCAGCTCCACCGATGAACCCCAGGATAGGCCCTTCTCTTTCCAGGAGGTGAGCTGCATGGGGATTCCGGATTGAAATTCGGGGGCCGCCACAAAGTTGGTGTCGCGCGGCTCGGTGATGTAGAACCACCCCGATTGCCACCCCTTTATGGTCTCCACATAGGAGCCTTCAAGCCAGGTGACGTTGGGCATTTTGCCCACCATGGCGCCTCCGCACTCTGCTTGCCGGCCGACCACCACCTTCGGTTTAACATTGAAGGTCTTCAGCCACAGGCCGAAGTGGGGCTTGATGCGGAGGAAGGCCTCGCACATGACGATAAACGCCGAGATGTTGAGGATGAAATTGGGGGCCAGATCATGGAAGTCCAGCCCGTAGTAGAATATGAGCCCGCGGACAAATGGGTGGAGGGGAAACCCCAGTCCGCGGACGAAATGGGTAAGGAAGACGACCCTTTCGTGAGGCTCGGGGGTGGGGACGATCTGCCCCGCATCTGGGAGCCGGTGCGCGATATCTGCGGCTAGGTATCCGGCTTCCCGGAGCTTCATAATGTTCTCGTCCGTAACACAGGAGGCCATCCACTTGCCTCCCGCTCCGGACATGTTTGGAGTGATTTTGCGGAGAAGATGCGAACTTGGGCGCTGGAGCTCGAGTGTGCGAGAATGGATGGGCAGGGAAGAAGAAGGCGTGGGTAAAAAGGAGGAGTCCTTGTCCCTTTATAAGGGCGGAGCAAACTGTGCGCCTCCTCACCTGCCTGGTAAACTCGCTTATTCCCCAAGCGCTGTAATTGATGGCGCGGTTGGGTTACCCACACCCGTATTGATGAGAATCCCGTGATAAGGGGACACGATCTCTGCTTCGACAAGACGTGCAAAGAAAACCGCCTCGCAATATGTGCAGTAGCTGGTTGAGAAAAATGGTTCGAATAATGACTGGGCCGTGGCGTGATGTCACGTTATGAAAAGTTGTCAGCAGATTAGATTTGTGGAAATATTATACTCTCTACGGTGGTATGTGGAATTTGTTTTGCAGAGCCGGACACTATCCTTGTGTTCAAAATCTTCTATGGAGTATTCGGAGGAAGAACCCGCCTTGCAATGCCGAAGACAATCTGTGTGCCGGACTCATCGTCATTGAAGCCTGGTTTAGGGGCTACTGAGGGAGTCCTGGATTAGGGGGTCCTCAGACAGCCGGACTATATCCTTTGGCCGGACTGTTGGACTATGAAGATACAAGATTGAAGACTTCGTCCCGTGTCCGGATGGGACTCTCCTTGGTGTGGAAGGCAAGCTTGGCAATTCGGATATGTAGATCTCCTCCCTTGTAACCGACTCTGTCTAACCCTAGCCCCCTCTGGTGTCTATATAAACCGGAGGGTTTTAGTCCGTAGGACAACAACAATCATAATCATAGGCTAGCTTCTAGGGTTTAGCCTCTACGATCTTGTGGTAGATCAACTCTTGTAATACTCATATCATCAAGATAAATCAAGCAGGAAGTAGGGTATTACCTCCATCGAGAGGGCCCGAGCCTGGGTAAACATTGTGTCCCCCGCCTCCTGTTACCATCCGCCTTAGACGCACAGTTCGGGACCCCCTACCCGAGATCCGCCGGTTTTGACACTGACAGAGGGGAGCCACCATGGGCCCATGAGGCAGGGGGCGCGCCCTGTACCCTCGTGGCCAGGTGCTTGCTCCCCCTGATGTGTTCTTAGTGCCAGATATTCTCAAATACTCCAGAAAAAATCATATTTCAATTTCGGGGCATTTGGATAACTTTTATTTTCGGGGTATTTTTATTGCACGGATAATTCAGAAAACAGATAGAATATACTATTATTATTTTTATTTAATCTAAATAACAGAAAGTAAAAAGAGGGTACAGAAGGTTGTGCTTTCTAACTTCATCCATCTCATGCTCATCAAAAGGAATCCACTAATAAGGTTGATCAAGTCTTGTTAACAAACTCTTTTCGAATAACATGGAACCGGAGAAATTTCGAATAACACTAGGTTACCTCAACGGGGATATGCACATTCCCAATAATAATAATATCATATCTCTTTTTGACAGTAGGAAGAGGAAATTCAAAACCTCCAAAAATAATTGATGGAATTTTTCCCATAGAATTGATACTGTGGACTTGAGGTTGTTTCCTCGGAAAGTGTACCGTATGCTCATTACCATTAACATGAAAAGTGACATTGCCTTTGTTGCAATCAATAACAGCCCCTGCAGTATTCAAAAAGTGTCTACCAAGAATAATATACATACTATCGTCCTCGGGAATATCAAGAATAACAAAGTCCGTTAAAATAGTAACGTTTGCAACCACAACAGGTACATCCTCACAAATTCCGACATGTATAGCAGTTGATTTATCGGCCATTTGCAAAGATATTTCAGTAGGTGTCAACTTATTCAAATCATGTCTACGATATAAAGAGAGAGGCATAACACTAACACTCGCTCCAAGATCACATAAAGCAGTTCTAACATAGTTTCTTTTAATGGAGCATGGTATAGTTGGTACTCCTGGATCTCCTAGTTTCTTTGGTATTCCACCTTTAAAAGTATAATTAGCAAGCATGGTGGAAATTTCAGCTTCCGGTATCTTTCTTTTATTTGTAACAATATCCTTCATATACTTGGCATAAGGATTCATTTTAAGCATATCAGTAAAACGCATACGCAAGAAGATAGGTCTAATCATTTCAGCAAAGCGCTCAAAATCCTCATCATCCTTTTTCCTGGATGGTTTAGGAGGAAAAGGCATGGGTTTCTGAACCCATGGTTCCCTTTCTTTATCGTGCTTCCTAGCAACAAAGTCTCTCTTATCATAACGTTGATTCTTGGATTGTGGGTTATCAAGATCAACAACAGGTTCAATTTCTACATCATTGTTATTGCTAGGTTGAGCATCAACATGAACATCATCATTAACATTATCACTAGGTTCATGTTCATAACCAGATTGTGTTTCAGCATCAGAAATAGAAATATCATTGGGATTCTCAGGTATGTCAACAACAGGTTCACTAGAAGCATGCAAAGTTCTATCATTTTTCTTTTTCTTCTTCTTAGAAGGACTAGGTGCATCTACATTAATTCTCTGAGAATCTTGCTCAATTCTCTTAGGGTGGCCCTCAGGATACAAAGGTTCCTGAGTCATTTTACCCCCTCTAGTCATAACTCTAACAACACTATCATTCTTCTTATTATTTAATTCATGGAGCAAATCATTCTGAGCTTTAAGTACTTGTTCTACTTGAGTGGTAACCATAGAAGCATGTTTACTAATAAGTTTAAGTTCACCTTTAACTCTAGACATGTTACCACTCAAGTGTTCAATCATATAAGCATTGCGTTTTAATTGTCTACCAAAATAAGCATCGAAGTTTTCTTGTTTAACAATAAAATTATCAAACTCATCTAAGCATTGGCTAGCAGACTTATAACGAGGAATATAACCTTCATCAAATCTATAGAGAAAATTTACATTTAGTACCTGTGTCGGGTTATCAACACCATGTATTTCTTCAACAGGCGATAAATTAAGACCATGTATTTCTTCAACAGGAGGTAAATTCTTAACATCTTCAGCTTTTATACCTTTTTCTCTCATAGATTTCTTTGCCTCTTGCATATCTTCAGGACTGAGAAATAGAACACCCCTTTTCTTCGGAGTTGGCTTAGGAGTTGGTTCAGGGAGTGTCCAATTGTTTTCATTCGTCAACATATTATTCAATAGAATTTCAGCTTCATCAACAGTTCTTTCCCTGAAAACACAACCAGCACAACTATCCAGGTGGTCTCTGGAAGCATCGGTTAGTCCATTATAAAAGATATCAAGTATTTCATTTTTCTTGAGAGGATGATCAGGCAAAGCATTAAGTAATTGGAGAAGCCTCCCCCAAGCTTGTGGGAGACTCTCTTCTTCAATTTGCACAAAATTATATATATCCCCTAAAGCAGCTTGTTTCTTACGAGCAGGGAAATATTTAGCAGAGAAGTAATAAATCATATCCTGGGGACTACGCACACAACCAGGATCTAGAGAATTAAACCATGTCTTAGCATCACCCTTTAATGAGAATGGAAATAATTTAAGGATATAGTAGTAACGAGTTTTCTCATCGTTAGTGAATATGGCGGCTATATCATTTAATTTAGTAAGATGTGCCACAACAGTTTCAGATTCATAGCCATAGAAAGGATCAGATTCAACCAGAGTAATTATCTCAGGATCGAGAGAGAAATCATAATTCTTATCAGTAATAAAGATAGGTGAAGTAGCATAAGCAGGATCATATTTCATTCTTTCATTCAAAGATTTTTCTTCCAGCTTAGCTAATAATTTCTTAAGATCATTCCTATCATTGCAAGAAAGAAAGTCTCTAGCAGTTTCTTCATCCATAACATAACCCTCAGGCACAACAGGCAATTCATATCTAGGGGGAGAATCTTCATCATCACTTTCATCAATATTATCAGTTTCAATAATTTCATTCTCTCTAGCCCTAGCAAGTTGTTCATCCAGAAATTCACCTAGTGGCACAGTAGTATCAAGCATAGAAGTAGTTTCATCATAAGTATCATGCATAGCAGAAGTGGCATCATCAATAACATGCGACATATCAGAATTAATAGCAGAAGCAGGTTTAGGTGTCGCAAGCTTACTCAAAACAGAAGGTGAATCAAGTGCAGAGCTAGATGGCAGTTCCTTACCTCCCCTCGTAGTTGAGGGATAAATTTTGGTTTTCTCGTCTTTCAAATTCCTCATAGTGACCAGAAGATATAAATCCCAAGTGACTCAAAGAATAGAGCTATGCTCCCCGGCAACGGCGCCAGAAAATAGTCTTGATAACCCACAAGTATAGGGGATCGCAACAGTTTTCGAGGGTAGAGTATTCAACCCAAATTTATTGATTCGACACAAGGGGAGCCAAAGAATATTCTCAAGTATTAGCAGTTGAGTTGTCAATTCAACCACAGCTGGATAACTTAATATCTGCAGCAAAGTATTTAGTAGCAAAGTAGTATGATAGTAGCGGTAACGGTGGCAAAAGTAACAGTGATAGTTTTGTAGTGATTGTAACAGTAGCAACGGAAAAGTAAACAAGCGAAGAACAATATGTGAAAAGCTTGTAGGCATTGGATCGGTGATGGAGAATTATGTCGGATGCGATTATTCATGCAATAGTTGTAACATAGGGTGACACAGAACTAGCTCCAATTCATCAATGTAATGTAGGCATGTATTCCGAATATAGTCATACGTGCTTATGGAAAAGAACTTGCATGACATCTTTTGTCCTACCCTCCCGTGGTAGCGGGTGCTACCTCTTGAGCACTGCGTTGGTTTTCCCTTGAAGAGGAAAGGGTGATGCAGTAAAGTAGCGTAAGTATTTCCCTCAGTTTTTGAGAACCAAGGTATCAATCTAGTAGGAGACCACGCTCGAGTCCCCGTCACCTACACAAACAAATAAGAACCTCGCACCCAACGCGATAAAGGGGTTGTCAATCCCTTCACGGTCACTTATGAGAGTGAGATCTGATAGAGATGATAAGATAGTATTTTTGGTATTTTTATGGTAAAGACTAAAAGTAAAGAAAGCAAAATAAACGGCGCCAGAAATAGCTTGTTGTTGGGAGATTAATATGATGGAAAATAGACCCGGCAGCCATAGGTTTCACTAGTGGCTTCTCTCAAGATAGCATAAGTATTACGGTGGGCAAACGAATTACTGTCGAGCAACTGATAGAATTGAGCATAGTTATGAGAATATCTAGGTATGATCATGTATATAGGCATCACGTCCGTGACAAGTAGACCGACTCCTGCCTGCATCTACTACTATTACTCCACACATCGACCGCTATCCAGCATGCATCTAGAGTATTAAGTTCATAAGAACAGAGTAACACTTTAAGCAAGATGACATGATGTAGAGGGATAAACTCATGCAATATTATATAAACCCCATCTTTTTATCCTCGATGGCAACAATACAATACGTGTCATTTCCCCTACTGTCACTGGGATCGAGCACCGCAAGATTGAACCCAAAGCTAAGCACTTCTCCCATTGCAAGAAAGATCAATCTAGTAGGCCAAACCAAACTGATAATTTGAAGAGACTTGCAAAGATAACCAATCATACATGAAAGAATTCAGAGAAGATTCAAATATTGTTCATAGATAATCTGGGTCATAAACCCACAATTCATCGGATCTCGACAAACACACTGCAAGAAGAAGAGTTACATTAAATAGATCTCCAAGAGAATGGAGGAGAACTTTGTATTGAGATCCAAAGAGAGAGAGAGAAGAAGCCATCTAGCTAATAACTATGGACCCGAAGGTCTGAGGTAAACTACTCACACATCATCGGAGAGGCTATGGTGTTGATGTAGAAGCCCTTTGTGATCGATGCCCCCTCCGGCAGGACGGCTGAAAAGGCCCCAAGATGGGATCTCACGGGTACAGGAGGTTGCGGCGGTGGAATTAGGTTTTCGTGGTGC
Source organism: Aegilops tauschii subsp. strangulata (assembly GCF_002575655.3). Taxonomy (NCBI): domain Eukaryota; kingdom Viridiplantae; phylum Streptophyta; class Magnoliopsida; order Poales; family Poaceae; genus Aegilops; species Aegilops tauschii. Next base: position 434,788,069 of record NC_053035.3, read on the forward strand.
TCCTCGATGGTTTGGGGGTATGTAGGTATATATAGGAGGAAGAAGTAGGTCGGTGGAGCCACGAGGGGCCCACGAGGGTGGAGGGCACACCCAGGGGGGTAGGCGCGCCCCCCTGTATCGTGGCTTCCTCGGTGGTTGTTTGAGGTCCACTCCAAGTCCTCTGGATCACGTTTGTTCCGAAAATCATGTTCCCGAAGGTTTCATTCCGTTTGGACTCCGTTTGATATTCTTTTTCTGCGAAACACTGAAATAGGCAAAAAAACATCAATTTGGGCTGGGCCTCCGGTTAATAGGTTAGTCCCAAAAATAATATAAAAGTGTATAATAAATCCCATTAATCATCCAAAACAGAATATAATATAGCATGGAACAATCAAAAATTATAGATACGTTGGAGGCGTATCAAGCATCCCCAAGCTTAATTCCTACTCGTCCTCGAGTAGGTAAATGATAAAAATAGAATTTTTGATGTGGAATGCTACTTGGCATAATTTTCAATGTAATTCTCTTATTTGTGGTATGAATATTCAGATTCGAAAGATTCAAGATAAAAGTTTAATATTGACATAAAAGTAATAATACTTCAAGCATACTAACTAAGCAATTATGTCTTCTCAAAATAACATGGCCAAAGAAAGTTCATCCCTACAAAATCATATAGTTTGGTCATGCTCCATTTTCATCACACAGAAATGCTCTCATCATGCACAACCCCGATGACAAGCCAAGTAATTGTTTCATACTTTAGTAATCTCAAACTTTTTTCAACTTTCACGCAATATATGAGCGTGAGCCATGGATATAACACTATGGTTGGAATAGAATTGATGATGGGGGTTATGTGGAGAAGACAAAAAAGGAGAAAGTCTCACATTGACGCGGCTAATCAATGGGCTAGGGAGATGCCCATCAATTGATGTCAGTGCAAGGAGTTGGGATTGCCATGCAACGGATGCACTAGAGCTATAAATGTATGAAAGCTCAACAAAAGAAACTAAGTGGGTGTGCATCCAACTTGCTTGCTCACGAAGACCTAGGGCATTTGAGGAAGCCCATTGTTGGAATATACAAGCCAAGTGCTATAATGAAAAATTCCCACTAGTATATGAAAGTGACAAAACAAGAGACTCTCTATCATAAAAATCATGGTGCTACTTTGAAGCACGAGTGTGGAAAAGAGGATAGTAGCATTGTCCCTTCTTTATTATTATTTTTGGGCCTTCTTTTTTTATTTGGCCTTTCTCTTTTTTTTTTGGGACAATGCTCTATGAATGATGATCATCACACTTCTATTTATTTACAACTCAATGATTACAATTCGATACTAGAACAAAGTATGACTCTATATGAATGCCTCCGGCGGTGTACCGGGATGGGCAATGAATCAAGAGTGACATGTATGAAATAATATGCATGGTGGCTTTGCCACAAATACGATGTCAACTACATGATCATGCAAGGCAATATGACAATGATGAAACGTGTCATAATAAACGGAACGGTGGAAAGTTTGTCAGGACCGGATTTTCGGGATATCAATTTCCCAGAAAATGGCCCTTGTGCTCACCAGCCCCAGGATTACTGTTAGCTGATGAGGCACCAACTTGATATAGAAATTCCAAGCAAAATACAAAATGTGTAGTACAAGACCATTCTGGCCTATGAGTACAACAATTGGTTTCTAGTGGCTGATGGCGGAAGCAGTTTGTGGTTCATTTGTGTCTATGGGACTCCATTTCCCACAGGAACAGCTGACCAGGGTAACTCCTATCTTCGCGAGGCTGCTGTCACCATTGCGTGGGTTCCGGGGCTGTCATCGCAACGCTCCTCTCCATGCAAGAAATCTAGCCAAGACAATAGCCAGGGACAAGCCAGTGAGTAGTTTTGAATGTACTCGCAAACATTATGAACACAGGAACAATATAACAAATGATAGTCATGCTCTGAAACTATTCTATGATTACATGCTAATCACAAAATGACCATCCATGATGCACGCAAGCAGGTTATCCGTATACAACATGAATAGACGGTAAGGGAATAGAAATAGAATACACCGATCGGGTGTCTGAAGCGATGCCTCGAAGGGATGAACATATAAAACATGCCTCAGTCGGGCGTCTGAGCGACACCACATAAAGGGCTTATAAACAATTTAAAGAACAAGTATGCCACAGTCGGGCGTCTGTGCGACACCACATAGAGGGCTTATAGAGTAAATAAATAACAAGCATGCCACAGTCGGGCGTCTGTGCGACACCACATAAAGGGCTTATAGAGTAAATAAATAACAAGCATGCCACAGTCGGGCGTCTGTGCGACACCACATAAAGGGCTTATAGAGTAAATAAATAACAAGCATGCCACAGTCGGTCGTCTGAGCGACACCACATAAAGGGCTTATATAAGAATAATCACAGTGAATATCCAGGAGGTAGAACCGTCCCAGGGATACTCAATAGTTCAAATAATGTAAATGGTTAGTCCACAATAATCATAATCATCATATGTCACAGGCCATAATCAATGTTCTGGTTTAGCAGTTTTTCCTCCGAAGACCGACACTAAGACCGACACTTGACCCATCCCAGACTGTAGTCCTTAACCATGGACACGGCTATTCGAATAGATGTTTAATCTCTGCAGAGGGTGTACTCTTTACCCACGGGTAACGGATTCCTTTAGTCCATCGGGACTAATTCTGTCTACGGTCTTTTAATTGAAAACACACCTAACCGCACACACCAGCCTAACTTATCGGTGTCTGGAATCACCCACGACACCCGTTAAGCAAAACTCTAAGTGGGGAGGCTACAACCTCGACTAGCATGGGATCACAAAATTTATACCGCGCGCAAACTAGGGGAGCTACCCCTTCGGCTACAACCGAAAACACCCATGCCCCCGGACCAGGTGGCATGCCTACCGGATGCCTCCGGTATCTTCCACCATGGCCTCTCTGTACGGTGTGTGCTAGGAAGGGGTTGACAACTTACTGAACCGTACCCTACCTATGGCAGGGACAGGTGGTAGTACGAAACAAGTATGGGGGTTACTGGAACAAGACTCGATCTATGGTCGACTCAGGAGGTTAGAGCATTTCCTGCATGATTAGCATAAAAAACATATTTCACACCAATCAGACAAAATCACCACTCATCATACCTCACCATGCCCTTACCGGACCCAACCGTCTCGACGGAGGACTAGAGACAAGCCCGTGTCTACCCAAGACAGAGGATTTCCCGGATCCCTTCCGGTAGGCATGAAAGGCATATGATGGTGATAACGTATCAAATTCCAATAGCATGGAGTCATCAATATGCACTTATGAGTATGATCCTATTCCAATAAAAATATGCACTTATGAGACAAGGGGGTGTTGTAACCGTATCAACCAACACACGACATATTATGCCAGGGTTCAGAATGCTTGCCTTCAAGTTGTGGAGAGGCAGGGTGCATTCCAAAACTTTTGAAAGTTTTCTTCTCTCTCCATAATCCTATTTTAAGAAAATTTGAATTAACACATAGTTTTAAAACAGTACAAAAAAGTTGTTTGGAAAATTTGCAAATAAACATGAAAATAAACAAGACAGAATTTGAGCAACAACAGAAAAAGAATCAAATTGATTGGACTTATATTTAAAAAGTTATAGCCAGTCAAAGTTTAGTCAAAACTCTATTAAAAAAACAGAAAAAGAAAAACGTTTCAGAGGAGACGTACTTCTGGGTTTATGCTTCCACTTAATCCAGCATGGACCGGCTCGTGGGTCACTGACAGTGGGTCCCTTGGGCCCACTGGTCAGGTTTGACCAGTCGCCCGCCTCCTTCCTCCTCTGTCTGAGCAGAGGCGGGGCTCCGGCGATCGACGCCGGCGAACGGCGGCTCCCCACGGGGCACCGAGGGTAGGGATGGATCCGCCAGTCCATGGCGGTCCTCCCCGTGGTCGAAAGGCTGGCGGGGACGCAGGGAGTCGCCGGCGGCGAGCTTCGCGGCGGACGGCGTTTCGGGAGCAATTGGGGGTTTGGGCTCCGGTGGTTTCCGGTCGAGGCTGAGGCGTTGGGTGGCTCCGCACGGTCTAGGAGAGTCTTATGGCGGTGCTGGAAGGGCAGGGGAGGCTCAGCTCACGACGCACGGCACCGGAGTGTGGCGGCGACCGAACCGGCCGGAGACGAGGAAGAAGGCCTCTCCCCATCGATTTCCGGCTAAGGGAGCCCTAGGGGGATGGCTTGAGGTTGCCTGGGGTCCCTTTTATAGCGGTTGAGGTCGGTTCCGACGGCGGCCGTGGATAGGATCGACGGTGAACCGCCGTTCTGTAGCTGCAGGGCGACGTGGCGGCGACGTGCGCAAGCAAACGAGCTCGTGGATGAGCTTGAGCTGTTCCAGAGGGCAGCTGGCGCGCTGGAGTGGCTCGGGCGGTGCTGCCACGGCCGGGGCCTGCTGCGGCCGTCAGCTAGCCGCCATGGCCGACCTGACGGTGGCTCTGTGGGGTGCCAGGCGGTGGCCGGGGCGGCTCTGCGGCGAGGGAGGGGTCCGGTGCGATGGCTGCGAGTGGCCAAGGGTCAGCACGGGCGCGGGGAGGGCGGCAGCGAGACGCGGTGGCTCAATGCGCGCGCGTGCAAAATGTGCGCTCTGGGCGCGTCTAGATTATGCACGCCAGGCGTTCGGCAAAATGCCAAGGCATGCCAGGAGGCTTGGGTGGGGCGTGGGATTAACAGGTCTAGGTTAGAGTTATCTAGGGGCTTAGTGGACATGCTGGTTTGGTCAGGGGATCAAGCCCACAATGCAAACTAAAAACCAAGCCAAAACTGGCCATGCACACAAGGTGTTTGACAAAATGCTATGGTCATCTAGGCATCTCTTGGGGTGGCCAAAAACTCCAGATCATAGTCTCCTTAGGTACAAGTGATGATGGCAAGGTGAGTATGTCAAAAACAAAAACTTGTTAGAGCAAGTTTTTGAGAAAACCAATACTGGACAGAAAGTAAAGGGCATAGTTTCATGGACCAAAAATACTCCAATGGGTCCATTCTCCTGGATTTAAGGGTTTGGTAGGGAGGACTACAAGCAGGAAAAAGCTCATGGGCACTAGAGAAAAATAAATCAGGGTTGCAGTAGAAAAAGCCAAACTGGGCCAGAGAGTAAAATAGGATGGTTTGCTCAATTTTTTCAAAGAATACACATGGGTTTTTGCATAAAGTTGAATTATATGCATCTACTGACATCTCCAAACATTTGTAAATTTTTTTGAAGAAATATTTAAATAGGTTGCAGTGCCTAATTACAAACTGGACCAGTTTTGAAAACTTGGGGTAGAGCTCAAAACCTCCATTGACTAAAAGATATTTTTGCACAAAAGTGGTGTGGGAACATCACATGACATCCCCAAATTTTGGTGAGAATTTTAAAGAATTTTTTGAAAGGGTTGTAGTGCAAATAGAGCTCTGAAACTTATGAAAATCATTTTTGAAAGAATAAAGCTCAGGAAAAACAATTATGCAAATAAATCCACTGATAAAAGAAATGTTTTCTTGAGAGGGTATATAAGTCCAATAATATTTTTTTGGAAATTTTTCACTTGGGGTAAAAACTCCACAATATCAAAGAAAAGAGAGGTTCTGAAATCAAAAGATAAATCCAGAAAATAAAAATTTAATTTCCTGGCAAAATTCTAATTGATAAATCAGGGTTAAATTTTTGGGGTGTTACAAAGTTGCATGGCAATATATCTCGGAATGGCCATGGAAATGCCATAATATGTAGGTATGGTGGCTGTTTTGAGGAAGATATAAGTAGGTTTATGTGTGATAGAGCGTATCGTATCACGGGGTTTGGATGCACCGGCGAAGTTTGCACCAACTCTCAAGGTGAGAAAGGGCAATGCACGGTACCGAAGAGGCTAGCAATGATGGAAGGGTGAGAGTGTGTATAATCCATGGACTCAACATTAGTCATAAATAACTCACATACTTATTGCAAAAATCTACAAGTCATCAAAATCCAAGCACTACGCGCATGCTCCTAGGGGGATAGATTGGTAGGAAAAGACCATCGCTCGTCCCCGACCGCCACTCATAAGGAGGACAATCAAAGAACACCTCATGTTTCAAATTTGTTACGCAACGTTTACCATACGTGCATGCTACGGAACTTGCAAACTTCAAGACAAGTATTTCTCAAATTCAAAACTACTCAACTAGCACAAATTTAATATCACTACCTCCATATCTCAAAACAATCATCAAGCATCAAACTTTTCTTAGTATTCAACGCACTTATAAGAAAGTTTTTACTAATCTTGGATGCCTATCATATTAGGACTAATTTCTCAATTTAAGCAAATTACCATGCTGTTTTGTAGGACTCTCAAAAAATGATATAAGTGAAGCATGAGAGAACAATAGTTTCTATAAAACAAAACCACTGCCGTGCTCTAAAAGATATAAGTGAAGCACTAGAGCAAAAACTATATAGCTCAAAAGATATGAGTGAAGCACATAGAGTATTCTAATAAATTCCGAATCATGTGTGTCTCTTTCGAAAGGTGTGTACATCAAGGATGATTGTGGCAAAAAAAAGAAAAGAATCAAATCATACAAGACGCTCCAAGCAAAACACATATCATGTGGTGAATAAAAATATAGCTCCAAGTAAAGTTACCGATGGACGAAGACGAAAGAGGGGATGCCTTCCGGGGCATCCCCAAGCTTTGGCTTTTTGGTGTCCTTAGATTTACCTTGGGGTGCCTTGGGCATCCCCAAGCTTAGGCTCTTGCCACTCCTTGTTCCATAATCCATCAAATCCTTACCCAAAACTTGAAAACTTCACAACACAAAACTTAACAGAAAATCTCATGAGCTCCGTTAGCGAAAGAAAACAAAACACCACTTCAAGGTACTGTATTGAACTCATTCTTTATTTATATTGGTGTTAAACCTACTGTATTCCAACTTCTCTATGGTTTATAAACTCTTTTACTAGCAAAAGATTCATCAAAATAAGCAAACAACACACGAAAAACAGAATCTGTCAAAAACAGAACAGTCTGTAGTAATCTGTAACTAACGCAAACTTCTGGAACTCAGAAAAATCTACCAAAATAGGACGACCTAAAAAATTTGTTTATTGATCTTCTTCAATTGGAATCAATATTTTATCACGTTCTGGTGATTTTTAACTATTGTTTTCGTGAACAGAAAGTTTCTGGAATTTTCAGCAAGATCAAATAACTATTATCCAAGAAGATCCTATAGGTTTAGCTTGGCACAAACACTAATTAAAACACAAAAACAAATCTAAGTAGAGGCTAGATGAAAGATTTATTTCTAAACAGAAGAAAAAAGCAAAAATCTAAAATAAAATTGGGTTGCCTCCCAACAAGTGCTATCGTTTAACGCCCCTAGCTAGGCATAAAAGCAAGGATAGATCTAGGTATTGCCATCTTTGGTAGGCAATCCGTAAGTGGATCTCATGATAGATTCATAAGGTAATTTTATTTTCTTTATAGGAAAGTGTTCCATGCCTTTCCTTAATGGAAATTGGAATCTAATATTTCCTTCCTTCATATCAATAATTGCACCAATTGTTCTAAGGAAAGGTCTACCAAGAATAATAGGACATGAGGGATTGCAATCTATGTCAAGAACAATAAAATCTAAGGGAAAATAGTTCCTATTTGCAACAATAAGAACATCATTAATTCTTCCCATAGGTTTCTTAATGGTGGAATCCGCAAGGTGCAAGTTTAGAGAACAATCATCAATTTCACGGAAACCAAACAAATCACATAGAGTTTTTGGAATCGTGGAAACACTAGCACCCAAATCACACAAAGCATAGCATTCATGATCTTTAATTTTAATTTTAATTGTAGGTTCCCATTCATCATAAAGTTTTCTACGGATAGAAACTTCCAACTCAAGTTTTTCTTCATAAGATTGCATCAAAGCATCAATGATATGTTTGGTAAAAGCTTTATTTTGACTATAAGCATGAGGAGAATTTAGCACGGATTGCAGCAAGGAAATACAATCTATCAAAGAGCAATTATCATAATTAAATTCCTTGAAATCCAAGATAGTAGTTTCATTGATATCTAAAGTTTTGACCTCTTCAATCCCACTTTTACCAAATTTCGCATCAAGATCTAAAAACTCCGAATTTTTGGGACGCCTTATAACTAAAGTTGACTCATCTCCAGTCCCATCATTATCAAGATTCATATTGCAAAACAAAGATTTAATAGGGGACACATCAATAACTTTTAGATCTTCATCTTTACTCTCATAAAAAATAGAAGAACACGCTTTTACAAAGCAATCTTTCTTAGCACGCATCTTAGCGGTTCTTTCTTTGCATTCTCGTAGCTTTGAGAGACTCATTGATATCATGCTTAGGTGGCATAGATCTAAGCTTCAAAGAATCAACATCAAGAGAAATTCTATCCACGTTCCTAGCCAATTCATCAACTTTAAGCAATTTTTCTTCAAGCAAAGTATTGAAATTCTTTTGCGAATTCATAAACTCATTAACACTAGTTTCAAAATCAGAGGGCAACTTATTAAAATTTCCATAAGAATTGTTGTAGGAATTACCATAATTATTATAGGAATTACTAGGATACGGCCTAGGATTAAAGTTTCCTCTATACGCGTTGTTACCAAAATTATTCCTACCAACAAAATTCACATCCATAGATTCATTATTATTCTCAATCAAGGTAGACAAAGGCATATCATTAGCATCAGAAGAAACACTCTTATTAGCAAACAACTTTATAAGTTCATCCATCTTTCCACTCAAAACATTAATTTCTTCTATCACATGCACCTTTTTACTTGTAGATCTTTCGGTATGCCATTGAGAATAATTAACCATAATATTATCTAGGAGTTTGGTAGCTTCTCCTAAAGTGATTTCCATAAAAGTGCCTCCCGTGGCCGAATCTAAAAGATTTCTAGAAGCAAAATTAAATCCGGCATAATTTTTTTGTATAATCATCCACAAATTCAAACCATGAGTAGGGCAATTACGTATCATTAATTTGATCCTCTCCCAAGTTTGCGCAACATGTTCATGATCAAGTTTCTTAAAATTCATAATATCGTTTCTAAGAGAGATGATCTTAGCGGGAGGGAAATACTTAGAGATAAAAGCATCTTTGCACTTATTCCAAGAAACAATACTATTTTTAGGCAAAGACAAAACCAAGTTTTAGCGCGGTCTCTAAGAGAAAATGGAAATAGCTTCAATTTAACAATATCATTGTCCACATCTTTCTTCTTTTGCATATCACACAAATCAACGAAGCTATTTAGATGGGTAGCGACATCTTCACTAGGAAGGCCGGCGAATTGATCTTTCATGACAAGATTCAGCAAGGCAGCATTAATTTCACAAGATTCAGCATCGGTAAGAGGAGCAATCAGAGTGCTAAGAAAATCATTGTTGTTGGTATTGGTAAAGTCACACAATTTAGTATTGTCTTGAGCCATCATGACAAGCAAGCAATCCAACACACGAGCAAACAAGAAGCAAGCAAAAAAGAGGCGAACGGAAAAAGAGGGCGAATAAAACGGCAAGGGTGAAGTGGGGGAGAGGAAAACGAGAGGCAAATGGAAAATAATGTAATGCGAGGGATAAGTGTTTGTGATGGGTACTTGGTATGTCTTGACTTGTACGTAGACTCCCCGGCAACGGCGCCAGAAATCCTTCTTGCTACCTCTTGAGCACTATGTTGGTTTTCCCTTAAAGAGGAAAGGGTGATGCAGTAAAGTAGCGTAAGTATTTCCCTCAGTTTTTGAGAACCAAGGTATCAATCCAGTAGGAGACCACGCTCGAGTCCCACGCACCTACAAAAACAAATAAGAACCTCGCAACCAACGCGATAAAGGGATTGCCAATCCCTTCACGGTCACTTACGAGAGTGAGATCTGATAGAGATGATAAGATAGTATTTTTGGTATTTTTATGGTAAAGACTAAAAGTAAAGAAAGCAAAATAAACGGCGCCAGAAATAGCTTGTTGTTGGGAGATTAATATGATGGAAAATAGACCCGGGGGCCATAGGTTTCACTAGTGGCTTCTCTCAAGATAGCATAAGTATTACGGTGGGTAAACGAATTACTGTCGAGCAATTGATAGAATTGAGCATAGTTATGAGAATATCTAGGTATGATCATGTATATAGGCATCACGTTTGTGACAAGTAGACCGACTCCTGCCTGCATCTACTACTATTACTCCAGACATCGACCGCTATCTAGCATGCATCTAGAGTATTAAGTTCATAAGAACAGAGTAACGCTTTAAGCAAGATGACATGATGTAGAGGGATAAACTCATGCAATATGATATAAACCCCATCTTTTTATCCTCGATGGCAACAATACAATACGTGTCGTTTCCCCTACTGTCACTTGGATTGAGCACCGCAAGATTGAACCCAAAGCTAAGCACTTCTCCCATTGCAAGAAAGATCAATCTAGTAGGCCAAACCAAATTGATAATTCGAAGAGACTTGCAAAGATAACCAATCATACATAAAAGTATTCAGAGAAGATTCAAATATTGTTCATAGATAATCTGGATCATAAACCCATAATTCATTGGATCTAGACAAACACACCGCAAGAAGAAGAGTTACATTAAATAGATCTCCAAGAGAATCGAGGAGAACTTTGTATTGAGATCCAAAGAGAGAGAAGAAACCATCTAGCTAATAACTATGGACCCGAAGGTCTGAGGTAAACTACTGACACATCATCGGAGAGGCTATGATGTTGATGTAGAAGCCCTTTGTGATCGATGCCCCCTCCGGCAGGACGCCGGAAGAGGCCCCAAGATGGGATCTCACGGGTACAGGAGGTTGCGGCGGTGGAATTAGGTTTTATGGTGCTCCTCGATGGTTTGGGGGTACGTAGGTATATATAGGAGGAAGAAGTAGGTCAGTGGAGCCACGAGGGGCCCATGAGGGTGGAGGGCGCGCCCCCTGCCTCGTGGTTTCCTTGTTGGTTGCTTGACGTCCACTCCAAGTCCTCTGGATCACGTTTGTTCCGAAAATCACGTTCCCGAAGGTTTCATTCCGTTTGGACTCCGTTTGATATTCTTTTTCTGCGAAACACTGAAATAGGCAAAAAAACAACAATTTGTGCTGGGCCTCCAGTTAAGAGGTTAGTCCCAAAATAATATAAAAGTGTATAACAAAGCCCATTAATCATCCAAAACAGAATATAATATAGCATGGAACAATCAAAAATTATAGATACGTTGGAGGCGTATCAAGCATCCCCAAGCTTAATTCCTGCTCATCCTCGAGTAGGTAAATGATAAAAACAGAATTTTTGATGTGGAATGCTACTTGGCATAATTTTCAATGTAATTCTCTTATTTGTGGTATGAATATTCAGATCCGAAAGATTCAAGATAAAAGTTTAATATTGACATAAAAGTAATAATACTTCAAGCATACTAACTAAGCAATTATGTCTTCTCAAAATAACATGGCCAAAGAAAGTTCATCCCTACAAAATCATATAGTTTGGTCATGCTCCATTTTCGTCACACAAGAATGCTCTCATCATGCACAACCCCGATAACAAGCCAAGCAATTGTTTCATACTTTAGTAATCTCAAACTTTTTTCAACTTTCACGCAATATATGAGCGTGAGCCATGGATATAGCACTATGGGTGGAATAGAATATGATGATGGGGGTTATGTGGAGAAGACAAAAAAGGAGAAAGTCTCACATTGACGCGGCTAATCAATGGGCTAGGGAGATGCCCATCAATTGATGTCAGTGCAAGGAGTTGGGATTGCCATGCAACGGATGCACTAGAGCTATAAATGTATGAAAGCTCAACAAAAGAAACTAAGTGGGTGTGCATCCAACTTGCTTGCTCACGAAGACCTAGGGCATTTGAGGAAGCCCATTGTTGGAATATACAAGCCAAGTTCTATAATGAAAAATTCCCACTAGTATATGAAAGTGAAAAAACAAGAGACTCTATCATAAAAATCATGGTGCTACTTTGAAGCACGAGTGTGGAAAGGAGGATAGTAGCATTGTCCCTTCTTTATTATTATTTTTGGGCCTTCTTTTTTTATTTGGCCTTTCTCTTTTTTTGGGACAATGCTCTATGAATGATGATCATCACACTTCTATTTATTTACAACTAATGATTACAATTCGATACTAGAACAAAGTATGACTCTATATGAATGCCTCCGGCGGTGTACCGGGATGGGCAATGAATCAAGAGTGACATGTATGAAATAATATGCATGGTGGCTTTGCCACAAATACGATGTCAACTACATGATCATGCAAGGCAATATGACAATGATGAAACGTGTCATAATAAACGAAACTGTGGAAAGTTGCATGGCAATATATCTCGGAATGGCCACGGAAATGACATAATATGTAGGTATGGTGGCTGTTTTGAGGAAGATATAAGTAGGTTTATGTGTGATAGAGCGTATCGTATCACGGGGTTTGGATGCACCGGCAAAGTTTGCACCAACTCTCAAGGTGAGAAAGGGCAATGCTCGGTACCGAAGAGGCTAGCAATGATGGAAGGGTGAGAGTGCGTATAATCCATGGACTCAACATTAGTCATAAAGAACTCACATACTTATTGCAAAAATCTACAAGTCATCAAAAACCAAGCACTACGCGCATGCTCCTAGGGGGATAGATTGGTAGGAAAAGACCATCGCTCGTCCCCAACCGCCACTCATAAGGAGGACAATCAAAGAACACCTCATGTTTCAAATTTGTTACACAACATTTACCATACGTGCATGCTACGGGACTTGCAAACTTCAAGACAAGTATTTCTCAAATTCACAACTACTCAACTAGCACAACTTTAATATCACTACCTCCATATCTCAAAACAATCATCAAGCATCAAACTTTTCTTAGTATTCAACACACTTATATGAAAGTTTTTACTAATCTTGGATGCCTATCATATTAGGACTAATTTCTCAATTTAAGAAAATTACCATGCTGTTTTGTAGGACTCTCAAAAATGATATAAGTGAAGCATGAGAGAACAATAGTTTCTATAAAACAAAACCACCGCCGTGCTCTAAAAGATATAAGTGAAGCACTAGAGCAAAAACTATATAGCTCAAAAGATATAAGTGAAGCACATAGAGTATTCTAATAAATTCCGAATCATGTGTCTCTCTCGAAAGGTGTGTACATCAAGGATGATTGTGGCAAACAAAAAAGAAAAGAATCAAATCATACAAGACGCTCCAAGCAAAACACATACATGTGGTGAATAAAAATATAGCTCCAAGTAAAGTTACCGATGGACGAAGATGAAAGAGGGGATGCCTTCCGGGGCATCCCCAAGCTTTGGCTTTTTGGTGTCCTTAGATTTACCTTGGGGTGCCTTGGGCATCCCCAAGCTTAGGCTCTTGCCACTCCTTGTTCCATAATCCATCAAATCCTTACCCAAAACTTGAAAACTTCACAACACAAAACTTAACAGAAAATCTCATGAGCTCCGTTAGCGAAAGAAAACAAAACACCACTTCAAGGTACTGTATTGAACTCATTCTTTATTTATATTGGTGCTAACCCTAATGTATTCCAACTTCTCTATGGTTTATAAACTCTTCTACTAGCAAAATATTCATCAAAATAAGCAAACAACACACGAAAAACAGAATCTGTCAAAAACAGAACAGTCTGTAGTAATCTGTAACTAACGCAAGCTTCTGGAACTCAGAAAAATCTACCAAAATAGGACGACTTAAAAAATTTGCTTATTGATCTGCTGCAATTGGAATAAATATTTTATCACGTTCTGGTGATTTTTAACTATTGTTTTTGTGAACAGAAAGTTTCTGGAATTTTCAGCAAGATCAAATAACTATTATCCAAGAAAATCCTATAGGTTTAACTTGGCACAAACACTAATTAAAATACAAAACCACATCTAAACAGAAGCTAGATGGATTATTTATTCCTAAACAGAACCAAAAATCAAAAAAAACTAAGGGATATTAATCTAGTAGGCCGAACCAAACTGATAATTCGAAGAGACTTGCAAAGATAACCAATCATACATAAAAGAATTCAGAGAAGATTCAAATATTGTTCATAGATAATCTGGATCATAAACCCACAAATTCATCGGATCTCAACAAACACACCGCAAGAAGAAGAGTTACATCAAATATATCTCCAAGAGAATCAAGGAGAACTTTGTATTGAGATCCAAAGAGAGAGAAGAAGCCATCTAGCTAATAACTATGGACCCGAAGGCCTGAGGTAAACTACTCACACATTATCGGAGAGGCTATGGTGTTGATGTAGAAGCCCTCCATGGTCGATGCCTCCTCCGGCAGGACGCCGGAAAAGGCCCCAAGATGGGATCTCACGGGTACAGGAGGTTGCGGCGGTGGAATTAGGTTTTCATGGTGCTCCTCGATGGTTTGGGGGTATGTAGGTATATATAGGAGGAAGAAGTAGGTCGGTGGAGCCACGAGGGGCCCACGAGGCTGGAGGGCGCGTCCAGGGGGGTTAAGCGCGCCCCCTGCCTCGTGGCTTCCTTGTTGGTTGCTTGACGTCCACTCCAAGTCCTCTGGATCACGTTTGTTCCGAAAATCACGTTCCCGAAGGTTTCATTCCGTTTTGACTTCGTTTGATATTCTTTTTCCGCGAAACACTGAAATAGGCAAAAAAACAACAATTTGGGCTGGGCCTCCGGTTAATAGGTTAGTCCCAAAAATAATATAAAAGTGTATAATAAAGCCCATTAATCATCCAAAACAGAATATAATATAGCATGGAACAATCAAAAATTATAGATACGTTGGAGATGTATCAGCGGGGTCCTATTGGAAACGAAGGGATATTAAGGCCTCCTTTTAATAGAGTACCGGACCAAAGCATTAACACATAGTGAATACATGAACTCCTCAAACTATGGTCTTCACCGGGAGTGGTCCCGATTATTGTCACTTCGGGGTTGCCGGATCATAACACATAGTAGGTGGCTATAGACTTGCAAGATAGGATCAAGAACTCACATATATTCATGAAAACATAATAGGTTCAGATCTGAAATCATGGCACTCGGGCCCTAGTGACAAGCATTAAGCATAGCAAAGTCATAGCAACATCAATCTCAGAACATAGTGGATACTAGGGATCAAACCCTAACAAAACTAACTCGATTACATGATAAATCTCATCCAACCCATCACCGTCTAGCAAGCCTACGATGGAATTACTCACGGACGGCGGGGAGCATCGTGAAATTGGTGATGGAGGATGGTTGATGATGACGACGGCGACGGATTCCCCTCTTCGGATCCCCGAACGGACTCCAGATCAGCCCTCCCGAGAGAGATTAGGGCTTGGCGGCGGCTCCGTATCGTAAAACGCGATGAATCCTTCTCTCTGATTTTTTCTCTCCCCGAACGTGAATATATAGAGTTGGAGTTGAGGTCGGTGGAGCACCAGGGGGCCCACGAGGCAGGGGCGCGCCCCCACCCTCGTGGACAGGGTGTGGCCCCCTGGCCTTGATTCTTTCGCCAGTATTTTTTATTATTTCCAAAAATAATCTCCGTGAAGTTTCAGGTCATTCCAAGAACTTTTGTTTCTACACAAAAATAACACCATGGCAATTCTGCTGAAAATAGCGTCAGTCCAGGTTAGTTCCATTCAAATCATGCAAGTTAGAGTCCAAAACAAGGGCAAAAGTGTTTGGAAAAGTAGATACGACGGAGACGTATCATGGCCCAACACCACATCGGGCCTACTAACGACCCGTATAAAAATGACACTAGTCAAACCCGACCGAACTTCCGGCCTGTTATAGGCCCGTGTAGTAGGTTGGCGCATTTACGACCCGTCTGAATTTCGGCCTGTGGACGATCCGCATTGTAAATGGGCCACCATTTCGGACTAAGACGAGTGGGTTATTTGGCACAATCAGGGCCCAATATTACTTTCGGCCTATTAAAGGCCCATATTTTTGTTAATCTGTCAAGCATTATCCCTGATGTCTATTTCCGCTTGCGCCATGGTGCTAGTTCAACAACGAATATGGAAAGTGTTAGTGCACATCAAACTGTGAGAGTACATATAAAGGAGCATGCAACTGTAACTTGACTCGGCCAGGTACCGTCTTGGTGTTGATGCTCATGAGGCTTATCTGATCTTGCCAAGTCCTGTTGTGTCAGCAGTGCTTCGGAACTAGTGTTAGGTGTGAATGCAGCTTGGGAACTGGCCAGTTCCGGAGCAAACGAACGTGTAACTTGTTGAGATGCTGGTGCCGTTGAAGCGGATGTTGCAGCTGGTGGAGCAGGTGATACTATGTTTGTAGATTTAGCTGATGGACTTGGACCATCTACTACACTATAAGTACCAGCAGAATCTCGAGGGCAGATCCTTTTCCGTTTCACCCGACGAGTAACACCATTCCCTACTATATTCTTTTCCTTGCTCTTTTGACTTTGCCATGTCAAGGCATACCCACAACACAAAAGAATAAAATCGCTCTTCAGAACTCATTGATGCATGATACAGACAAGCAATACTTTGATGTAAGACAACCGTATGAGGATGGAATATGTAAGAAAAATAGGACGGCGTGACATATTCACAGCTACGATGTGTAAACTAAGCAGACGGATTTTCAAGAAAATAGAAGTAATGCAAGCCAGACACCATATGAAAGAGGCAACCAATATCACTCTGCCTAGTTAAAAGTGTCTTGTCATAAGTGGCATTTCGAAAAATTAGAAGCAGTACAACATAGAAATCAATGCAAGATGCAACCACTATCAAACTGCCATGTTAAAAGCGTCCAATCATGAGTGAATGATGCGGGATACACAACAGCAGTACTTTGATGTAAGAACATGGTATGATTGATAGATGCAGTGTATTCTAGACATAGAAAGGCATGTCATATGCACATGTATAACGTATAAACTCAGCAGGTGCAATTTAATCAAAAGAGAAGAAATACAAGCTAGACAACATATGCATCATGAAACCAATTATCACACTGTCAACATAGAGCAAGCACCTGCGATGGTGGAGTACGGGAGATGAACTCATCATGTAGACTTGGGACTTCAACTTCATTAGCAGTAGAAGTGGCAAATCTAGAGAGTCTCTGTTTGCGTCGGTCCGGAGGACCACCAACATCCCCTAACTTACTCTTTTCCTTCCTATTTTCTGATATTGCCTTATGAAGTCAAAACCAAAATAAGATGAATAAAATTAGCTCTGCATAACTGGTTGATGCATGATACAGACGAACACTACTTTGATGTAAGGCAAGCGCAGGATAGGAGGATGGAATATATACAAAAAGAAGACAACATGGCATATTCAGACGTACGATAGGAGGATGGAATATGTATGAAAAACAGTAAGCAGAAGGCATTTCAATAAAATTAGAAGAAATTAAAGCTAGCCACCATATGAAAATGCAACCAATATCACTCTATGAGGTAAAAAGTGTCTCGTTGTAAGTGCCATTTCAAGAAATTAGAAGCAGTACAAGCTAGAAGACAATGCAAGATGCAACCTTGTAAGTGCATCTAGTGCCCCTTAGTGATTTTGGTGTATTGAAGACTTATAGGTTAAGGGACTAATGTGTTTATGAGTGTACACATGTCTATAAGTCTATGAGGAGATTGATATTTACAGAGAAAGTCGACCCCTAAAAATGAAGTTCTTCGACTGAAGACTTTGGATTTCTAAAGACTTTCTGAAGACTTTGAAAGTGAAGAAATTGGTGTGACCTTGAAGACTTGGTATTCATTTGAGGAACATGAAGCGTGAAGACTTTTGTTTTCGTAGTTTCATTTTCTCTTTCTTGAGTCATAGGAAACACCGTACTGTTAAAGGGGGTCAAGGAAATACTAAGGAATAATTTCCATGTGATGCTCAACTCAAAATCCTACACCTACCAATCCCTTCGAGTGAAGCCATTGGAAATCTCATACAGTTCAGTCATATTCTTCAGTGACAGAGACGAAGTTCTTTTGGTCTCTGAGGAATTTGTTCTGACTGAGGAGTTAGGAATTCGCCAATGCGGATTGCCTACACAGTGAGGAACATGATAGCCCTGAGGATTTTGATACTCAAATTTCCGACCGTTGCTGTGCTATGCGCCAGCTGTCCCAAAATATCTACCCACCTAACGGTCATATCATTGAAGGGCATTTATGTCTTATCATGTCGGGCTGCTCCCTAGGCTATAAATAGCCGCCCCCCTACAACCACTAGCTGGTTGGCTGCTCCGAGAGAAACCGACACTTGTCATTTGAGAGCATCCCATCCTCCGAGGACTTTGAGCGAAAATCATCAAGTGAGGAAAACCCAAACCCAAACACCTACAAACCCAAAGTGATTGAGCATCACTGAAGAGATTGATCCTGCGTGGATCTGACACTTGTTACCTTTGAAGACTGTGCTTCTTCCAGACGGTTAGGCGTCATGGTCTAGAGCATCCAAGAGGAAATTGTGGATCGCCGAGTGACCGAGTTTGTGAAGGTTCGGAAGTCACCTGAAGACTTACCACGAGTGATGGGCGAGGTCTGTTTGACCTTAGCTCAAGGAGAATACGGTGATGACTGTGTGTCTGGGACTGTGTGTCCTCAGGTTTAAATACCTAGCCGCTCCAACCAGATGTACAACTGAGACAGCAGTTGGAACTGGTCTACCAAATCATTGTCTTCACCAAGCCAACTGGTTCTATTTCCTCAACTCTTTCATTTCCTCATAACTGTGTTGTCCACTTGTTCATATCTGTGTTTGAAGACTTTGTCTGAAGACTTTCTCAATTTCCTCAGTTCAATTTCTTCAGTCTGTTTGTCTTCATCCTGTGTTATCCTGTGTTTACGCTTTCTGCACTCTGTGTTTGTCTTCATTTCATCATGATGACCATGCTTGTGTTCTGCTATGCATACTTTGGAGTACTTATTCCGCTGCAAGTAGTTCTTCGCTAAGGAATTTCCTCACTGGCAAATTCCTTAGTGAAGAATTTATAAAAATCGCCTATTCACCCCCCCTCTAGTCGATATAACGCACTTTCAATTGGTATCAGAGCAAGGTACTCCCTTGTTCTGTGTGATTTTGGTTTAACCGCCTGGAGTTTTAGTTATGTCGACCACAGGTATGATCAAGGTCTCTGCTGGGTGTCCTACCTTCGATGGGATGGACTACCCCTACTGGAAGAATAAGATGCGAATGCATCTTGAGGCAATTGATAACGATCTCTGGTATGTTGTGGAAAATGGTGTTCCCTCTGTCTCACCCTCACTGAACGCTACCGATGTGAAGAGATTCAAGCAACTCGATTCTCAAGCGAAGAATATCATATGTGGCCATCTGAGCAAAGGACAGTATGGAAGAGTGAGTGCTTTGGAAACTGCTAAGCTTATCTGGGATAGGCTGTCCAAAGTGAATGAAGGAGTCTCAACTCAGCGTGACTCTTGAGTTGATGTTCTTCGCAATCTCTTCAACCGCTTCAAAAGACTCGACAATGAAAATGTTCAACAAACCTTCGATCGCCTCACTGACATCTCAAATGAGCTTCAAGCGCTTGGTGCCACTGACCTCACCGACCATGAGGCGGTGAAGAAATTGTTGAGATCGCTTGATTCCTCATTTGATACTCTGGCATTGATGATACAAGAACGTGCTGATTACAAGTCACACTACTGGAATCAGCTAATTTGCCATCTGCCAGCTCTTTGCCGTCTGCTAGCTGACGGCAAAGAAGCTCTTTGCCATCAGCTACCCAAAAGCAGACGGCAAAGAACAGGCAGACGACAAAGAAGCTCTTTGCCATCTGCCAGCTCTTTGCCGTCCGCCAGCAGACGGCAAAGAATCTTTGCCGTCTGCTAGCGGACGGCAAAGAGTGCCCACCTCTTTGCCGTCCGCTAGCAGACGGCAAAGAGGCAAAAAGGTGGACGGCAAAGGCTGGCGGACGGCAAAGAGGGCACTTGACTAACGGCAGGTACCCCCCCGCCCGTTACTCACTTCCTCCTCGCCCTTCTCCTCCCATCCCGCCGCCGCCGCCGCCGCCCGCCGCGCGCCGCCGCCCCGTCGCCCCCGCCGCCCCGTCGCCCCGCCGCCCCGCCGCCCCACCGCCCCGTCGCCCCCGCCCCGGCCCACCGCCGCCCCGGCCCCCCGCCGCCCCGCGCCCCCGCCGCCCCACCGCCGCCCCGGCCCCCCCGCCGCCCCGGCCCCCCGCCGCCCGCCTCCTCCACCGCCCCGCACCACCCCCCCGCTGGCCGGCCCCCCCCGCCGCCCCGGCCACCCGCCGGCCGGGCCCCCGCCGCCCCGCCTCCTCCACCGCCCCGCCCCCGCCCCCCGTCGCCGGCCCCTCCCCGACCCGTCGCCGCCCCCCACAGTGAGCCCCTCCCATTTTTTTTCTTTTTTTGTTTTTCTTTTCTGTTTAGATAAGGTTTTTTAGTTTAAGTTTTTTCTGTTTAGAATTAATTAGTTTAGGTTATTTAGTTTAATTAGTTTAGGTTTAATTAGTTTAAATAGTTTAGTTTTAATTAGTTTAGGTTTTTAGTTTAGGTTAAGGTTAAGTAGAAGGGGGAAGAAGAAGAAGAAGAGGAGGAGGAGGAGGAGGAGGAGGAGGAGAAAGAAGAAGAAGAAGAAGAAGAAGAAGAAGAAGAAGAGGAGGAGGAGGAGGAGGAGGAGGAGGAGAAAGAAGAAGAAGAAGAAGAAGAAGAAGAAGAAGAAGAGGAGGAGGAGGAGGAGGAGGAGAAAGAAGAAGAAGAAGAACAAGAAGAAGAAGAAGACGGGGGATGAGAAGAAGTAGAAGAATGAGAAGAAGTAGAAGTAGTAGAAGAATGAGAAGACCCCCTGACCCCCCCAACCCCGACACCACACCCCGACACCCGACCCCGACTCCACCCCGACACCCGACCCCCTAACCCCCTGACCCCGACACGACACCCCGACCCCCCCGACCCCCTGACCCCGACACGACACCCCGACCCCCCGACCCCGAAACAGCACCCCGACCCCGACACCGACACGGCACCCCGACACCGACACGACACCCCGACCCCCGACACGACACCCCCGACACCCGACACCCCGAGACCCCGACCCCGACCCCGACACCCCGACCCCGAGCCTGACCCGACACCCCGACCCCGACACCGACACGGCACCCCGACCCCGACCCGGCACCCCGACCCGACACCCCGACCCCGACACGGCACCCCGAGACCGACATGACACCCGACCCCCGACACCTCCCGAAGAGGTGTTCTTTGGCCTTCTAGAAGCCGACGGGGTCATATATTTGTGAATTATTAGTTAGGTCATATATCTTTCGATTTTGTTATGAAAAACATCATATATAATTGTGTTGATCGGGTAGTTTTAAATGTGCAGTTGTTTCATCGCTGCGAGGTTTGGTGTTCGACGACCTCGCCGTGCGTTTGACGAGCTCTGCCCCTTTGTTCGTGGGTGAGCACAAATGAGATGTCCTCCTCCCCCATTAATTATTTGATCTATTCCGATGAAACTTGATAGCTAGATATATATGTGTCTTGAATCATCAGTATGCGTAACCAATATGTGTCTCCCGTTCGAAAGCCTCATAGTTATAAATATGCATGCATTTGCATATTTATAACCTTGATTCTTTCGAATTGTCCAACGCTATCCATGGACAGCCCGAGTATGTTTAGATTGGGTTCGTTTTCCCATATGCTTTGCTCCGGATCCGACGCATAAATTTCGTCAGTGCCTCCCCTGTTGTTCTCCGGGTACACATCCTCTCTGTTTATTGCAGAGACGTGTATCAGGAGAACAGCGGGGAGGTGCTGCCGAAATTTTGCGTAGGATCCGGGGCATAGCATGGGAAAATGAACCCAATCTAAACATACTCGGGTGGGATTAGAACCTATCATTACCTATTAGAGTGTAGGTTGCATGGACGTAATAAAATTGACAAAGTAGATCAACTGATGAATACATACATGGTGAATTATATATATATATATATATATATATATATATATATTTGTTGTGTGTCTAGTAGCTCTGAAAGTCAAGATGAGTGATCGTGCGTGGATGTACACCGGTCACACTGGTCAGAACAAATGGAGCACTGAATGGTTCACAAAAACCAAGGGGTTTGTGCGAGCCGCATTTGCAAATGGCCAGAGGAAAACCTGGTGCCCCTGTTTACGATGCGGCAATTGGGAAAAGAGGACAGAGGCTGAAATGGGCAAACACCTGCAGAAGAGTGGTTTTACGCCCGATTATACGGTGTGGACATTTCATGGTGAGTCTGCCCAACGTGACCGAGCTGAGGTGGATCGTCGTCGCACCGACGAGCATGGTACCGGGATGGAAAACATGGTGCAAGACTTTGAGGATGCTCGGGATTCGGACGAGGAGATGGAGGAATCTGCAAAGGCCTTCAATGAAATGTTGGAGTCTTCAAAACGTCCGCTCCATGAGCACACTGAGCTTTGTCAGTTGGATGCCATCTCACAAGTAATGGCTCTGAAGGCTCAGTTCAACTTGGGCAGAGAATGCTACGATGCAATGATGACAGTATTTGGACGCTTTCTACCCAAAGGCCATGTAATGCGTGCAAACCTGTACCAGTCGGACAAAATCCTCCGTGCACTGAAGATGCCCTATGATAAGATACATGCCTGTGAGAAAGGATGTGTCTTGTTTAGGCTTGACTATGCGGACTTGAACTATTGTCCCATTTGCAAGTCTTCCAGGTATGTTGTGGTAGACAACGGTATGGGTGAGAAGACACAGACCAAAATCCCCGTTAGTGTTCTTCGGTATATGCCAATCGTACCAAGACTTCAACGTCTTTTCATGGTCGAAGAGACGGCCAGACAGATGACATGGCACAAAACGGGCAAAAGAACCGAACTAGATGCAGATGGGAATCTGATGATTGTACACACATCGGATGGTGTTGCGTGGAAGAAGTTTGATGAATTACATGGTGACAAAGCGGCAGATCCGAGGCATCCTCGAGTCGGCATCAGCACGGATGGGTTTAGTGTGTTTGGTATGACGGCAGCCCAATACAGTTGTTGGCCCGTATTTGTCTTTCCACTCAATCTCCCCCCCGGACAGATTATGCAAAGAAAGAACATTTTCCTGACGTTGATAATTCCAGGGCCCAACTATCCGGGGAAAAATATGAATGTGTACATGCAACCGCTTAAGGACGAATTGCAAGAAGCCTGGGATAATGGGTTCAAGACATACGATGCCTATAGCAAACGGAACTTCATAATGCGTGTCTGGTACATGTACTCGACGCATGACTTGCCGGCGTATGCGCTATTCGTTGGCTGGTGTGTGCATGGAAGGTTCCCGTGCCCCACATGCAAGGGAGCTCTTGAGTTTCGTTGGCTTCAGGCCGGTCGCAAGTTTTCTTGCTTCGACATGCATAGACAGTTCCTGAATCCTCGCCATAAGTTCAGGAAAGACAAGAAGAACTTCATGAGAGGTAGAGTTGTCAAAAACTCTGCACCACCTGCATTGACAGGCCAACAGACCCTGGATCAGTTAAACGCTCTCGAGCCAGATCCAGAGCGTCCAGGGTACTTCAAGGGGTATAATTCTAAGCACGCCTGGACTCACAAAACATGCTTATGGGATCTGCCTTACTTCAAAGACCTCCTTTGCCCACACAACATCGACGTGATGCACACTGAGAAGAATATCGCCGAGGCACTTTTTGGTACATTGTTCGGCATAGATGGGAAGTCAAAGGATAATACTAAGGCTAGAGTCGATCTGGAGGCGCTATGTGATAGGCCGTTACAAAACATGAAAGAACCGAAGGGAAAGCAGAACTGGACGAAGCCAAAGGCATGGTTCAATCTTGGAAGGCCAGCTATGAGGGAAATTATCTTGTGGGTGAAAATGCAGTTGATGTTCCCTGATGGGTATGCAGCGAATCTACAGAGGGGAGCCAGTCTTGATAAATTGAAGATATTTGGTCTCAAGAGTCATGATTGGCACATATGGACTGAGCGGGTAATGCCGGTGATGTTGCGTGGCTTCATCCCTGAGGATGAATGGCTAGTACTGGCAGAACTCAGCTATTTCTTCCGTGTTCTTTGTGCGAAAGAACTATCGCCTGTCGTGCTAGAAGAAATGGAAGAGTTGGCGCCGGAGTTGATCTGCAAGTTAGAGAAGATCTTTCCACCGGCTTCTTTAATCCAATGCAACATTTGATTTTGCATCTCCCGACCGAGGCAAGATTGGGGGGGCCCGTGCAAAATCGTTGGTGCTACCCAACTGAGAGGATGCAGAAGACGCTTCGACAAAAATGTAAAAATAAACATAGAATTGAAGCATCGATGGCTGAGGCATTCATCACTGAGGAGGCGGCAAACTTCGTGACAGCACACTACGAAGCCAAAAATCGTCATTTGCATAATCCGAAGCCTCGGTACAATGCTGACGACCCTAAAAAGGGTGGATCCAACCTCAGCCTATTCAAAGGGAATCTCGCACCAGCCAGTGTTTCAAATCCAGTATCTTTGGATAACGAACAATGGAGGACCATTTCGTTGTATATCTTCAACAACCTGATAGAAGTGTGGCCGTACATCGAGTAAGTTCTCGGTACATAGTTTCGCAACTTCTATTTCCTTTGAACTGCTCTTATTCCTGGATATTTCATACAGTCGATACGTCGCCTTATTCTCGTATGGAGCGGTGATCCAAAAGGATTCTGTCGAAGAGTATGAGCTTCTCGCAAAGCAAGGAGGCGGCTATCCCGGTTTCATCTCTTGGTTCAAACAAACGGTAATTTCTATTAGACTTGTAGGCTAACTTGTAGGCTATCCCGGTTTCATTCGCTAATTTCTGCGTAATGCAACAATCCTTTCATATTAAACTTGTAGGCTAATTCAGAGTCTATGGACGCCGAATTGAGACAAGTCGCTAATGGTTTTGACTATAAGGTCCGTTCATTTGACAAATACGACATCAACGGGTATCGCTTTCGTACCTATGGCAAAGAGCTATCTATGGCCGACCGAAAGTCTACAAATTGTTGTGTATCTGCTATCGGCGAAGGAGGTACCGAGTATTATGGGAGAGTTGAAGCAATTTATGAACTTCTATTCTATGGTGAAAACCCACCGAATGTCGTAGTATTCAAATGTTATTGGTTTCAGCCGAAGGAGACTAGAAGGACTCATGAACATATAGGGCTAGTTGAAATCAACCAAAGCACCCATTTAGATGTTCCTGATGTCTATATTACGGCTCAACAGGCGACCCAAGTATTCTATCTACCGTGGGCCTGCCAAACTAATCCAAATCTGAAAGGTTGGGATGTCGTTTATGAAGTGCCGCCACGTGCTAGACTATCTCCCCCAAAGGAAGAGGATTATGAACCTCACATTAACCCAGACACATATGAAGGAGAATTCTTCCAAGAGACACGTCTTTCCAAAAAGCGTTTCAAGAACCGCTATACTTCACCCCAAAACATTGAAGTAGACAGCGACAGTGAATCCGACATCACCCCAGAGGAGGAACAAGAAGAGCCGGAACAAGAAGAGGTTACTGCTGCGGATGACCTGTCATTGCTTGACCGATTACGTCAAGGTGGCCTTGCACATGTTGATGCCACTGAACCCTATGAGCCCGTCATTGATTATAGTGATGATGATGATTATGTATTTATTGATGATACTGATCGAGATTATTAGTAGTGTCAGGTATTAAAAATTTTAATGTTGTACTTGATGATGATACACTTAAGTGATACACATATTATTATTCATGTCGGTCTTTTTTTTATGTTGTACTAATTTCGTTTACTGTTTGTCATGGCAGGTGTTGAAAGATGGTGGGCGCTGGTCGGGAGCGCGCCAAGGCCCCTTCTTCGTCGGCGCGTGGTCTGAGGTCTTCGATTCCAGACGTACCTCTCCGCCGAGCGTTGCTGGACAGTATGTCCACACCGCCGGGCCCTTCTTCGTCGACCGCGGTGCCCAGCAGGGGATGAGGTAGGAAGAGAGGAGGTGGGGCACGTGGTCGCGGGAGAGGAGGTAGGGTGACTGCTACGGCGCCTTCCTCGCCGCCACCCCCAGCTGTTTCACCCGAGCACGTGACTGCTAGGGTGGACTCGTCCGAGGAGGAGGCTACACGGACTCCGGTCCACGAGCCTCCGGTCCACGGGTCTTGGGCCCACGAGCCTCGGGTCGACTGGCCTTCGGCCCACGAGAGTTCGGCCCACGAGACCCCGGAGGAGCACAGGTCCGGATGGGGTACCTGGCCGGATCAGCCCGAGGAGCCGAGTGGCCATGCTGATGATGGCGGGGAGCCGACTGATCTTGAGGAGGAGGGTGGCACCGTCTACCAGCGTGGTGCTACACGGCTCCCGTCCGTGCCGGCGACCCGCGAGCAGAGGTGGTTGATCTTCCCTGATGGGGAGAGGTACGTAAGTGCATTTAATATTTTTGTACCTTCTGCATTCACGTTTCTTCAAATAACTAATGCCTTGGCCTTGTCATGCTGCAGGGGTTGGGACCACCATCATAGTGTCCGCCGGCCCAACTCCGTCCTTGGAGTTCTTTGCCGGCAAAACTTCCCGGGGTTTGTCACGTTGCCTAGTGAGGGTCGGCTTCCAGAGCTTGGGTTGAGCTGGGAGCACTACGTGGCTGCCCCGGCCCCGCCGGATGTCATTATCGACGGTGTCGTGTGCGACTCGAGGGCAGACATGGTGATCAGGACGTTCTGGGTAATTTCTCCTTTACACATTTCAAAATCTTCAACTAGCTAGTTATTAATTGTACTAATCAATATTGTCTCATTTGATTGCAGACATTCTACAGGTGTGAGGAGGGATACGAGGAGGACAGCGCAAATGTTATCCAGAACGTCTGCAAGCGCCTACTCCAGAACTTACGGCACGAGGCTCGGGTGCAGGCTGTTCGAGACTACTACGCCTTGCGTGGTATCAAGAAGACCAAGCCGGCGTGCCGCGATAAGTTCCTGAGTAAGGAGCAGTACATGAAGGTAATTCTTAAGGCCTTCTACTTAAGTTCCTTCATTTAGTAATTCTTAGCCGTAGCGCTCAAGTTTCTATTTGCTAACTTAGGCGCCTCCGAGATGGTGTGCGGATCGGATGGATTGTTGGGAGGTGTTGGTCGATGAGTGGTGCTCACAAGAATGGCTAGCCCTCCACAACCAGGCCAAGGACAAACGTGCCCAAATGGAAGGTGTGCCACACCATCAAGGCAGCTCCAACTTATATCAGTTCGGGCGCAACTGGGTATGTGGTTTGCTATATGATTCATGCAATTCATTCATCATGCTAGCTTGAGCCCTTTAATTACTAATTTTCATTGTTTCTCTCTTTCAGGCACGCCACAATAAGGCGGAGAAGGTGCCAGAGGTGTACGACCTGTATGCCATGGCCCACACTGGCTCTTTCAAGAAAGTCAAGGCTTTCTCTCAGTCTGACCTCGATGATGCAAACAACTTCACCAACATCTCCTCCCACAAGAAGCTCGTGAGATATAGAGATGAGGGGAAGGCGAGGAAAGGGGAGGACTTTAACCCGAGCCAGGGTCCCATTGATCCAGAGCTGGTGATGATATCTGGTGGCGGGAGGTCCCATGGCTCCATAGCCATTGGAGATGGACTTATCCGTTGTCCTAGCACTCTCCCGGAGATCAAGGCGCGCCAGTCGAGCTCCGCTCCCGAGATAAGGCCTCGTGAACGGCCAGTGCAACTCGCCATCAAGGTTAGTGATACGTACTCAGTTATCTTTCTCCATTACATTGTGTGCGCTTCCATCAATGATTACAAATGGTCATGTGAGTGGTGTTGCAGGCTGCTATACAGACTGAGAGAGATAGAACGGAGAAACTTCTGGCGGAGGCGGCGGAGAGGTAGCGGGAGATGGAGGAGAGGACGAGAAAGATGATGGAGGAGGAGAGGGCACGGAATGACATGCAGGCAAGGGCCATGTACGAGCTCCTTGTGGTAAGTTTCTTCTGCAGATTACTTGCTAGTCTTAACATTTGAGTCTCATTACTAACTAGTATGACTCTGTTTTGAAAACCAAATGTGCAGTCTGTGTGCGAGAAGTCCGGTCAGCCCGCTCCGCCGATGCCAGTGATTGCTCCTGGGAGCACAGTGAGTTTAGTTTGAATGGACATTACTTGGTAGTCTTAACATTTGAGTGTCGTAATGCTAACGAGACATTGGAAATGATCTTTGCTGCAGCTTAACTCCAGAAACGCATCGCACGATCCTTCTCCAGGTAGCGGCACTAGCCACCCCGCTCCTACACCTCCCTGATCACGGTAAGTTTCTCTAGTGTTTTGCTTAACAAATGCATAAAGACCTAGACTTAGCTTTATTCCCTCCAATATGCTTACCATAATGACCTAGAGTTAGCTTATTTTCCTCCAAAATGACCCATTTTACCTAGGTTAGCTTATAAATGATGCAGTTCATCCAAGTTAGCTCAAAAATGACCCATTTTACCTAGATTAGCTCCTAAATGATCCATTTTACCTACGTTAGCTTTAAAATGGCCCATTTCACCTACGTTAACTCCAAAATGACCCATCTTACCTAGGTTATCTCATAAACGATCCATTTCAACTAATTTAGCTCATAAACGATCCATTTGACCTAAGTGAGCTAAAAAACGATCCATTTCACCTAAATTAGCTCTTAAATGATCCATTTCACCTAAGTTAGCTCAAAAAGATCCATTTCAACTAAATTAGCTCTAAAATGACCCATTTTACGTAGATTAGCTCCTAAATGATCCATTTTACCTACGTTAGCTTTAAAATGACCCATTTCACCTAGGTTAGCTCCAAAATGACCCATTTCACCTAGGTTAGCTCCAAAATGACCCATCTTACCTAGGTTAGCTTATAAATGATCCAGTTTATCCAAGTTAGCTCTAAAATGACCCAATTTACCTGAGTAGCTCCTAGGTTAGCTTATAAATGATCCAGTTTATACTTCTTGTTCTAGTCTTCTTCTTGTTCTAGTCACCTATTTCTAACTTTCTTATTTACCATTTTGCAGATTTCATTCACTTCATGGAAGCTAGCTTGCTATGATGGAGTGCTTGCTTTTCCTTTGATGAAACTTTGCATTGTATCTAGCTTGCTATGATGGAACTTGCTATCTTGATCATACTTTGCATTGTAATATATATATGGATGGAACAATGTGTATGGATGGAACTTGCTTATGTATGAACAATGTGTATGGATGAAACTGATGTGATATGTGATATTTGATATGAAACTTATGTGCTGGATATGTGATATGGAAATATATCTATATATGTCATATATATTTTCTGTGCAAATTGTGGGATTTAATAAAAAACAGAAAAAACAGCCAATATGCAGGCTCTTTGCCGTCTGCCACCGACGGAAAAGAGCTCTTTGCCGTCTGCCGCGGACGGCAAAGAAGCCACGTGGCAGCCAACTGTGCTTCCTGGGAGCTGACCCATTTGGTCAGTTTGCCTACAGTGGCAGACGGCAAAGACTTTGCCATCTGTGGCAGACGGGAAAGAACCTGCACTTTGCCATCTGTGGCAGACGGCAAAGAACCTGCCATCTAGTGACGTGTAGATGACATCATACGGCAGACGGCAAAGACCAGAGAAATTTTTCCGTCAGCGGCGGACGGCAAAGGTCTGCCGTTAGCCACTTAACGAACTGACAGCGCAATTATTGCTGTCCGCCCTCTTTGCCGTCCGCCGCCAGGAAGCAGATGGCAAAGCAGCTGTTTACCGTAGCCTTCTTTGCCGGAGCCTTTTGCCGTCCGCGGCTGACGGCAAAGGTCTTTGCCGTCCGCCTTTCGAGCCTTTGCCGTCCGCCGTGGCAGACGGCAAAGTAGCTGTTTCCTGCAGTGTCACTTGATCCCGCTGATATCCTCGAAAGGCTAAACACTCATGAGTTCCAGCTTGAATAAAAGAGAGACCTCTATGGTTCGAGCTATGGTAGATCACGTGCACTGAAGGCCATGGCAGTTTCTGAGTCTGAAGATGAAGACTCTGGCAGCAGCCTTGGTGATCCTGAAGAACTGAGCCAGGAACTAGCACTGCTCGTGAAGAAATTTCAAAAGTTCTCAAGACGTGGTCGCTTTGGAAGATCCTCAAGGAGCAATGATTCCTCATTCAGTGACTACAAGAAGAGGCTTTGTCACAAATGCAAGAAACCTAGACACTACATTCAAGATTGTCCTCAGTGGGAAAGGGAATCAAAGAAGAAGAAATACAAGGATTACTGTTTGGATGATGTGAAGAAAAAGAAGAAATCCTCAAAATCTTCATCATCAAAATCCTCAAAGTCTTCATCTCACAAGAAGAGCAGCTCCAAGAAGGCTCGGGCATTCATTGGCAAGGAAATGGACTCTGAAGCTGAATCTGAGGAACATGAGGAAGAGGAGGCATCTGAGGAGTCCGAGTCTGGAGTAGCGAGTCTAGCTCTCGCTACTGCATTCGTCAGCAAGTCTATCTTCAACTCTGAAGAAAATGGCTTCACCAACAAGGCTGATGAAGGCAATGATGACTACGCTCCCACCTATTGCTTCATGGCAAAGGGTTCCAAGGTACTCAAATATACCTCCTCTGAATCTAGTGAGAATGAATCTGATGAAAACCTCAAGCCCAGCTACTCTAAACTTGCTAAGATTGC
Source organism: Aegilops tauschii subsp. strangulata (assembly GCF_002575655.3). NCBI lineage: Eukaryota > Viridiplantae > Streptophyta > Magnoliopsida > Poales > Poaceae > Aegilops > Aegilops tauschii. The sequence continues at coordinate 434,818,780 of NC_053035.3, forward strand.
TGTGAAACAACAAAGGGCTTTTGAAAAGGTTCAAGACATGCTAGACAAAAGTGATGATATGTTGGGTGAAGAAATGGATCGCACTAAAACCTTGACTGAAAATCTTCAGAGACTTCAGACTAGGTTTGACAACCTTCAAGGTCATCATAACACTCTCTTATCTGATCATGAGAAGCTTTCTTATGAATTTCTTCAAAGAAAGCAAGATCTTGAGAAGCTAAGAGTGAGTTATGAAGATCTTCAGAAGGAGCACGATTCATTACTTGCTCAACAAATCAGCGCTGCTCAGGAAGAATTTGTTCCTCCATGTTTGAAATGCATTGAATGTGAATCTGCTAATTCTTGACCTAAATGTTCAAATGCTTCTAATGCTACAAATTCTTCAACTGTCTCTGCTATCACTAATTCCTCATCTGAGGACATTGCTACTATCACTGACGATGCAGGGCTGAAGGAATTGTACATGACAGGCATGTACAAAAGCCTCAAAGGGCATCAGACTCTTTGTGATGTGCTTAAAAAGCAGATCCTCAACAAGAACCCTAGGAAAGGGGTATTGCCTTTGAGAGGAAACTCAATGCTGATGGTACATATTGGAAGCCTAAGCAGTACCCCAAAACCTTATGGGTTGCTATAAAGGGACCTCCAGTTGATCCATCTAATTTATCTGGCTTTACTTGTGAATCTTCTCATTCTTCTGATGAGTCATTTGACTCCAACTATAAACTGTTTAAAAATCAGAATGGTGAAGTATTTGCTAGATATGTTGGCACTAACTGCAGGAACGGTTCTCCTATGAAGAAAATCTGGGCCCCAAAAGGTGCCTTGAAAGTCTTCAGGTGAATGTCCTCATGACACCACCTGTGAAGAATAGGAACCCCAGATCAAATTCTTCATATGGACCAAATTCTTCATATGGATCCAAGTCCTCATACGGATCGAATTCCTCACGTGGATCATATTCCTCAAAAGGATCAAAGTCCTCATATGAACATCATCGTGCTAAGAACTCTGTTTCGCAGGGAAGAGCTAAGGGCTATGAATATGAGCATTATTCTTCTAATCATTATGTTCATAAGTCCTCGAAGAATTTCTCTGCTTATTCATATGCTTACCCTAACTCCTCTTATGTGAAACGAAATGGACTGGCTTCTATGCCACCTTTCTCGTATGGAGCTCACAGAGTGATGAACTCTTTGCCACCCCTTCAGATGTGGGTGGTGAAGAAAAAGAACTAATCTTTTATGCAGGGTCAGGTCTCCAGACGTACTTAAATGTCTGAAGAATTTGCTGGAGACCTGAAAAGTGCCTGAAAGGACGCAGGCTAATCATGAAGAAATGAACTTTCATTTCTCACGTCCTCATATTGTTTTAACTGTTGCATTGCTTGATGAAATTGGTCTGATGAATTGTGATGTCATATTCTTCACTGATGAAGTATATGAAGTTCGTAGGCTGCACTAATTCATCTGCAGGATGATCAACCCAAAGCCACTGAGTGGATCCTCGATAGTGGATGTACAAATCACATGACTGGTGACAAGAATCTATTGATGGATGCTCCCTTAGCACCATCGCATCTGAAGCATATCACCTTTGCTGACAAAGGCAAAAGTCAGGTATTGGGTCTAGGTAAGGTTGCGATCACAAAGGATCGACACGTGGACAAAGTTATGCTTGTCGAGTCCTTAGGATACAACCTCATGTCTGTCTCAATGCTTTGTGACCTTGATATGGTTGTTGTCTTTGGCAAGTATCGTTGTGTTGTGGTTATGGAAGCTGACAATTCCAAAGTCTTCGAAGGATTTAGGAGAGGAGACTTGTATATTGTTGATTTCTCTACAGGACCGCAACCAGCCGTGTGCCTACTTGCAAAAGCTTCAGAAGGCTGGCTATGGCATCGACGACTTGGTCATGCAGGCATGAGGAATTTGCACACGCTTGCGAAGAAGAAGCAAGTCATTGGCATTGAGAATGTCAAATTCCTCAAGGATCACTTGTGTGGTGCGTGTGAAGCTGGAAAGATGACCAAGGCTAAGGATCCAGCGAAGACTATCATGACCACTACTCGACCATTCGAATTGCTTCATATGGATCTCTTCGGTCCTAACCATTATTCAGCAGTCACAAATGACGCATCTCTCTATGGCTTTGTTATTGTTGATGATTACTCTCGATACACATGGGTACACATTGTTACTTACAAACATGAAGTGCAGGAAGTCTTCAAACGATTTTCCTCGAGGGATTCAACCAACTTTGGTGTGAAGATCAAGCACATCAGAAGTGACAATGGAACTGAGTTCAAGAATTCTGGTCTTGATGACTATCTTGATGAACTTGGTATTACTCATGAGTTATCTGCTCCTTATACTCCTCAGCAGAATGTCGTCGTGGAGTGCAAGAACAGAACTCTTGTTGAGATGGCTCGCACTATGCTTGATGAGTACAAGACGCCTCGTCACTTCTGGATTGAGGCAATTTATACTGCGTGCCACATCATCAACAGGGTATATCTTCACAAATTCTTCAAGAAGACTGCCTATGAACTCCTCACTGACAAGAAACCCAATGTGAGTTATTTCAAAGTCTTCGGTGCAAAATGTTGGATTAGAGATCCTCATCACAATGCTAAATTTTCACCGAAAGCACATGAAGGTTTTATGCTTGGTTACGGAAAGGACTCGCACACCTACAGAGTCTTCAACAACGTTCTTCACAAGGTTGTTGAAACTGTAGATGTGTAGTTCGATGAAACTAATGGCTCGCAAAGAGAGCACCTACCCTCTGTGATAGATGAACCAACACCTGAGGAAACTATCAAGTTCAAGGCTACTGAGGATGTCATTCCTACCAAAGAATCTGCTGAAGAATTCATTCCAGAACGTGAAGAACGTCGAGCTAATACACCTAAAGAAAATGCTGAAGAAAATGGTGCTGAAGAAAATGCCGATCAAATTCCTCGACGACAACCTACTGATCCTCGCATTGCAAAAGAAGTGCAAGAAGAAAAGATCATCGATGACATTGAAGCACCAGGTCCTCTCACACGCTCAAAAGCTTCACATTTATCTAACTTTTGTGGGCACTATGCTTTTGTCTCTATCACAGAGCCCACTACGGTAGATGAAGCATTTCTGGAGCCTGAGTGGATTCAGGCCATGCAAGAAGGATTACATCAATTCAAGTTCAACAACGTCTGGGAACTGGTTAAACGTCTAGATCCTCACAAGCACAATATCATTGGCACAAAGTGGATCTACCGCAACAAGCAAGATGAAAATGGCCTTGTGGTGAGGAATAAGGCACGGCTTGTAGCTCAAGGCTACACACAGGTTGAAGGAATTTATTTCAATGAAACTTTTGCACCTGTTGCTAGACTTGAAGCTATTCGCATATTACTTGCTTATGCTAACCATCATGATATCACTTTGTATCAAATGGATGTGAAAAGTGCATTCCTCAAGGGTAAGCTTGAGGAAGAAGGATATGTTGCTCAACCCCCAGGTTTTGAAGATCCAAGGCATCCTAACAAAGTCTTCAGACTCAATAAGGCCCTCTATGGCCTCAAGCAGGCCCCTCGGGCATGGTATGATACTTTGAGGGAATTCCTCATGAAGAAAGGCTTCAAACCCGGTTCACTCGACCCTACTCTTTTTCACTAAATCTTATGATGGTGAATTGTTTGTGTGCCAAATATATGTTGATGATATTATCTTTGGCTGTACTGACCAACGTTATAGTGATGAATTTGCCTATATGATGAGCGAAGAATATCAAATGTCTATGATGGGAGAGTTGAAATTCTTCTTAGGTCTTCAAATTCGTCAACAGCGCAATGGCATATTCATAGATCAGGAGAAATACCTCAAGGATGTACTGAGGAAATTCGGCATGCAAGATTGCAAAGGCGTCAAAATTCCGATGCCCACAAATGGCCATCTGTGCACTGATGAAAATGGTATTGACTTCGATCAAAAGGTATACCGCTCCATGATTGGTTCTTTATTGTATTTATGTGCATCTAGGCCAGATATTATGCTTAGTGTTTGCATGTGTGCCCGATTTCAAGCTACACCGAAGGAATCACACCATAAGGCTGTGAAGCATATTCTTCGATATCTAGCTCACACACCAACACTTGGATTATGGTACCCCAAGGGCTCGGCTTTTGATCTCATTGGATATCCCGACTCTGACTATGCTGGTGATTGTGTGGACCGCAAGTCAACATCTGGTACATGTCATTTCCTCGGACGATCTTTGGTCTGTTGGTCCTCGAAGAAACAGAACTGCGTATCACTGTCTACTGCTAAAGCTGAGTACATTGCTGCTGGTTTTTGCCGTGCTCAATTGCTGTGGATGAAGCAAACTCTCAAGGACTACGGTGTCAACGTGAAGAACTTGCCTCTCTTCTGTGACAATGAGAGTGCCATCAAGATTGCTCACAACCCAGTTCAGCACTCGAAGACAAAGCACATTCAGATTCGTCATCATTTTCTTTGCGATCATGTGTTGAAGGGCGACATTTCTATTGAGCATGTGAAGAATGAAGAACAGCTAGCCGATATCTTCACAAAGCCCTTGGATGAGAAGAGATTTAGCAAGTTGCGGTGTGAGCTAAATATCCTAGAATCTTTGAATGTTCTTTGAAAAGGACACTCATCCTAACCCTTATGCAAAATTGATGACTTAGATGTGCAACACATGAAGAAACGTTTTTCTTCAATCAATGAAGAATAACACTCTAACTGTGAAGAAATTAATGAAGAATTTGATTCTCAGAGCCCTACGACAATTGTACGTCGTGTCTGAAATCATCATTCTTATACCGTGGGTCACGCCACCACAAAAGTTGAAAATCTTCAATTTGAGCTTTTTTTTGTTTTTGAAATTCCTCAGTTGTTCATGTTCTTCAAGTTTGCATTGTCCTCACCTTCTCCGTCGTTTTTCTTCATTGGCTAAATATATATATATATATATATATATATATATATATATATATATATGAGTTTATGTCCTCTACAGCATTCACTTATGGCTAATTCTTCAAGTTGGTTTTTCTGCTAAGTGAATGTGATCGGACCCTTCCCCCTCTATGCTATACTCAACCCAATCTATTCACAAATTCTTCATGTGCGTTATATTTGAAACTCGTTCAAAATCTTCACTGTGTCCTTGTCAGCTGAAGAATTTGCGAACGGAACTTTTAACTTATCTTATCCAAATTTTCGGCGTTGCCGCTCAAACCGTTTCGCATCCCACGATATACTTATCTATTCACCCACGATCTAACACGATCTCCACTTCTCAGTACGTAGGTGACACATGTCAAGCGAATGAGAAGGGTCAGGGGCACGTTCGTCCAATTTCTTCGGGCGAACTATTTTTCACCGTGGCTATAAATACCCCCTCTCCCCTTCCTCACTTCCTTTACTCCGCTCGACCTCTCTCCAGCTCGAGCTTCTCAAACCCTAGCGCCGCCGCTACTTCATCGTCGCCGGTGAGGAAGAGCTTCACTGCCTCGACCTCGTCGCCGCCGTACTCACGCTGGCCGCGGAAATCTTCACTCCGCCGCCGCTGTAGCCGTCTTCCTCCGCCAAGTTAGGGCGTGGAAGATCTGCACAGACGAACTTCTCATCTCTACCTCACAGTTCATCGTGTTCTTTGTTCAGGGTAATTAAAAGTTACTTTTACTGCCCTCTTTGATTCAAATGATTTCTACAAAATCTTCAAAGGTGTTTATTCTTCAAATTCTTCACACACTAAACACCTCACATATCATCTGTTCTTGATTGGTTTCTCTAAGCAATAATTTTTCTTCAAGATTCCTCAATTGTGTGGATCTTCGATCTATACAACTCTGGAACCTAAGACTAAGAACGCTTAGTGAAATTCTTCAAGACTCATCTGGTCAAATTCCTCAAACTTGTTCTTTTTGAAAAATCTTCTGAGAACGCATATAACCTCTTCAAATTCCTCGCAACTATACTCTGTTCACAGGTACTCATGTCCGCAGCTGAATCACTAGGTTCTCATCAACTTAACTCAGCTGCAGCATTCCTCGAAGAAAGGTTGCATACTTCTTCAGAGAATTCAATTGTTCAAATTCCTCATCTGAAGAAAATGGCTGATGGAAAGAAGCCACAGAAAGGAGTAAAGAGGCCTGAGATCAACACTGCATTTGAAATCCCTGAGGACATCTGTGCTGGGTACTGCACACCCCCTGAGGAAGATAAAAATCAGCGCAAGGTGCGCATTCAGAAGATAGAGAGGAGATGGGCAAGAGAGTGGAGGGAGTACTGGTATGTGACTCCCAAATACATGAAGAAATTCGCACTCAATCCTCCATGCTCAAGACCTCCGTTGGCACCTGGCCAAGAAGCTGATCTCACCAGCCTCAAGCGTGGTGAAGATTATCCTGATGAATGGGCCAAGCGCCAGGCCAAGCTGGCTAAACAAGCTAGAGAAGCAGTGAGGAAATTCAATGAAGACTCTGCTGCTGCTGCTGCCGCTCGGGTCTCTGTCAAGCCGAAGAAATCCATGTTAAAGAAGCCTGCACGTAAGCCAAGTGCTTCACCTTCAATGCCCTCAAGGCCAATTCCTCACGCTGCTCCTACTCCTCCAAAGTCCTCAGCTGCTCCGACCATATCCTCAGCACCTGTGCATCTTGCCACGTGCCAAAGGACTATAGGCATCTCTATTGCCTCAGGAGCTTTAGCTAGTTCCTCAGCTGCGCCAAATTCTTCAACAGGACCCTCTCTGCTGAAGACAAAGACCACTGCTGGATGAGGCTCTCGCCCAAGTCCTCACAAGAAGCAGGTTGCCTTCCAAGTGTCGTCTGAAGAAGACGAAGCTGATGATGAAGAACTTGCTGAAATCATCAGAGATAGGCAAGTCAGGGCCGCTAGAGCCAAGGGCACAAATGTGTCTCTGCTTTTGGATCCAAAGTTGATCCTCGATTCCATTGATCTCTGGCACAAGGACCCAAAAACTCCTATGCCTGACTTCAAGCTGACTCCTGGCCAAAGTCATATGCTGACTGCCTTCATCCAAGAAGAGAAACGGAAATTTGAGAAGGCCAGGCAGCTCAAGAAAGCGCAGTACAGGAAGGAGAAATTCCTGAAGAACAACGTTGTCTCTATGACAACTGATGAACTTGTGAAGATCCAGTCTGAAATCAAAGTCCTCAGCGATGATTTCAATGCTTACTATGCTGATTGGAAAGGAGCCAAGGTCAGGTTTGTTAAACTGACTGAGAAGTTCACCTCCAATGTTGCAGCCCCATCGCAACAAGAAATTCCTCGGGCTAAAGCATCTGCTCAGCCAACTGAAGAACATGCCAGCACCGCTGATGACATTCAGGCTGCTGAAGAAAATTTGAGTTCCAGGGCTGATGACTGCATTCCAGCCGCCGATGAAATTGCCAGGGCATCCACTAGTGGTGCGCCTGAAGAAAATGAAGAAATCAGGGCAACTGCACCAGTTGTGCCTGAAGAAAATCAACCACATTCCTCTGCTCCTCCTACACCTACCCCAACTCCAATTCTTCCATCTGCATCAGATGTGAAGAAGACCAAGGCTGCAGAGCATGCAGCAGTGAAGAAAAGGAAAGCATTAGCTCCTTCAGATTCTTCAGCACCGAAGAAGATGAAGAAATTGACAAGCTCATTTGCTAATCCAATTGATGCTGTTCCTGTCTCCTCCGTGCCATCAAAGGAAATCGTCCCTTTTGATGAAGAATATGTGATCCCTAGCGGATCTGATGAAGAAAATCCTTCTGCTGCTTCGTCAGACCAGATGGATGAAGAAATTGAAGTGGATAAAATCCCTTCAACCCCCACAGTTTCCTCACCTATGCCTCAGTTTACTGCTGAAGAGGTCGGCGTTGAAGAAATAGAAGATGAAGACGTGGACATTGGCTGTACCACACCAGTGATGAATGATGACTTTTGGGAAGTCAGCACCCCAACTCTCCACTCTTCACACCATTGCAACAAATTCCTCAGTCCCCAGCAACTACAATTCAAATGGGATCTGATGAAGCTCATGAAGGAATTCCAGCCACTAGTGCTGAAGAAAATGAAAATGAAGAATTGAAGACCCAGGCTGCCACTGAAGAGGAACCAGAAATTCCTCAGCCTGAAGAACCTGAGATTGCGATTCCTGAGGTTGTAATGCAACTGACTGACACTCCTCTGCCCAAGCCAAAGGATCCATTCTCAAGGAAGCAAAAATTCAAGGCTAATGATTTCTTCGGCGAGTACATATTCTTCACTGATTACAACCCCTATGACTCTGCTCGCATTAGGAAGAGGCGTTTCTGGACTGCCAGCTATGCAAATTTTTATTCCTCAGTGCTGTTCAACAAAGACAAAGTCTTCGATCATGAGCACATTCCTCACGTGGATATGGAATCTCTGTCGTGCTTCGTGCCAGTCCTCAGTGTTCTTTATGATGCTGGACTGTTAAATGTCTGCACTGATATATGTGATTGGAATGAAGAGCTCATTCTTCAATTTTATGCAACTCTGCACATCACCGGAGACTCTGAAGATGTGAATTCATGGGTGCTGGACTGGATGTCTGAAAATACTCACTACAAGGCACCAGCTACTGAATTGCTTCGTGCTTTGCCTCTCAGTCCTCCCCTTGAAGCTGCTCGTTGCGTCTACAGTGAACCTGAGCCTACAGATCACTATATGCAAGTGATGATGAAGCCATTGAAGCCAGGTCAGGCCCCAAGAACTAAATTCCTTGTGAAGGAATTGTTATATGTGCCTCGAACTGTCTATCGCATTCTGACGAAGACATTGAGTCCTATCAAGGGCCACGACTCGGATGAAGAAGAAGTCGTTGGCATCATGAAGAATCTGCTTTTCAATATCATTCATGGCGTTCCCGTCAACTTCCATGATTTCTTCATGAGGACTCTGGCCAATGTCGCAATGTCACCTTCTGAGTTGAAGCCCTATGCTCCGTGGATTATGAGGTTCATCAGAAGAAGGTCTTCACTCAACTACAAAGCTGATACACTGAACCATTGCAGCTACTTGCCCCCGATTGAAGTCCTCAAACAAACATTTTCCTCAGCTGATGAAAAGGGCAAGGCTACTGCTATTATTGATGAAGGCATTCGTCCATTGGATGGTCAATTTCGTAAGGCTGCATCCTACTCCACCAATGATGACTCTGCCACCCATGACTCTGCCGCCAATGCAACCAAGCCAAATCCTCAAGGCACAGCTCCCAGGGTGATGACTGACCGTGAGCTGCTCCTCAGTCTTCACCAGAAGGTTGATCGCAATCACAAATGGGTCAAGCGTCAGTTTGGTTCAATTCTTCACAACATGACTGCTGCCCACAATGCAGTGAAGAAAAACCATTACTACCTTCATGAAACCCTCAACCGCACCTGGGCTGTTCTGTCGCACATTTATAGCGCAGAAGATCTGAAGAAAATGGGTCTCAAGGAGGACTTTGAATGGTCTGCACCTCCACCGAAGAAATACAAGAAGGTCAAGGTTCCGTCCTTGGTGGCCAGCTCCTATTCTTCATCGCGTGACACCGACGAGCATGAAGACTTGGACGACACTGCGGCAGGCCCTACATCAACAAACAACCCCAACAACGCTGGCGCTCCTTCATCAACTTGATATTCTTCAGGGGCGTTAGTCCTCATTTTCGAACCTTTTGGTCATTTGAAGACAAAGGGGGAGAAATTTGAGTTAATCTTCAAGCGGGTCTATCTATATGGCATTTTTTTCTAAGTTACAACTCTCGTTCTTCTGATGACTTTGTTGGATCGAGTTGTAAACTTAAACTCTATGGTGGCCTGATACTTTTGCTGTTTCTTCTGCATGCTTATTCCTCATTAATGTTATTGCACACATGCTGAATTACATCAGTCACCATATTTCAGCATGCATTTCAAATTCTTCATATATTATGACAAATGCGTGTATGAATTACAAGATATAGGGGGAGACCTCCATGATTCAACTCTTCAAGTGTGCATTGCTTCAAAAGCAAATTCCTCACTATGCAAATCTTCAGGGGGAGTTCCACTATATCTTACAATCAAATTCCTCAATATCAGTATTTACACTTCATATGTTTATCCCCGTTGAAAACTTAACCTATATTGTCATCAATCACTAAAAAGGGGGAGATTGTAAGTGCATCTAGTGCCCCTTAGTGATTTTGGTGTATTGAAGACTTATAGGTTAAGGGACTAATGTGTTTATGAGCGTACACAGGTCTATAAGTCTATGAGGAGTTTGATATTTACAGAGAAAGTCGACCCCTAAAAAAGAAGTTCTTCGACTGAAGACTTTGGATTTCCGAAGACTTTCTGAAGACTTTGAAAGTGAAGAAATTGGTGTGACCTTGAAGACTTGGTATTCATTTGAGGAACATGAAGCGTGAAGACTTTTGTTTTCATAGTTTCATTTTCTCTTTCTTGAGTCATAGGAAACACCGTACTATTAAAGGGGGTCGAGGAAATACTAAGGAATAATTTCCATGTGATGCTCAACTCAAAATCCTACACCTACCAATCCCTTCGAGTGAAGCCATTGGAAATCTCATACAGTTCAGTCATATTCATCAGTGACAGAGATGAAGTTCTTCTGGTCTCTGTGGAATTTGTTCTGACTGAGGAGTTAGGAATTCGCCAGTGCGGATTGCCTACACAGTGAGGAACATGATAGCCCTGAGGAATTTGATACTCAAATTTCCGACTGTTGCTGTGCTATGCGCCAGCTGTCCCAAAATATCTACCCACCTAACGGTCATATCATTGAAGGGCATTTATGTCTTATCATGTCGGGCTGCTCCCTAGGCTATAAGTAGCCGCCCCCTACAACCACTAGCTGGTTGGCTGCTCCGAGAGAAACTGACACTTGTCATTTGAGAGCATCCCATCCTCCGAGGACTTTGAGCGAAAATCATCAAGTGAGGAAAACCCAAACCCAAACAACTACAAACCCAAAGTGATTGAGCATCACTGAAGAGATTGATCCTGCGTGGATCCGACGCTTGTTACCTTTGAAGACAGTGCTTCTTCCAGACGGTTAGGCGTCATGGTCTAGAGCATCCAAGAGGAAATTGTGGATCGCCGAGTGACCGAATTTGTGAAGGTTCGGAAGTCACCTGAAGACTTACCACGAGTGATTGGGCGAGGTCTGTGTGACCTTAGCTCAAGGAGAATACGGTGAGGACTGTGTGTCCGGGACTGTGTGTCCTCAGGTTTAAATACCTAGCCGCTCCAACCAGATGTACAACTGAGACAGCAGTTGGAACTGGTCTACCAAATCATTGTCTTCACCAAGCCAACTGGTTCTATTTCCTCAACTCTTTCATGTCCTCATAACTGTGTTGTCCACTTGTTCATATCTGTGTTTGAAGACTTTGTCTGAAGACTTTCTCAATTTTCTCAGTTCAATTTCTTCAGTCTGTTTGTCTTCATCCTGTGTTATCATGTGTTTACGCTTTCTGTACTCTGTGTTTGTCTTCATTTCATCATGATGACCATCTTGTGTTCTTCTATGCATACTTTTGAGTACTTATTATGCTGCAAGTAGTTCTTCGCTAAGGAATTTCCTCACTGGCAAATTCCTCAGTGAAGAATTCATAAAAATCGCCTATTCACCCCTCCTCTAGTCGATATAATGCACTTTCAAACCTACATCACACTCCCAAGTTAAATGTGTCTTATGGGTAAGTGATCGTTGCAGGTATAAGTTGTAAGCTACGCAGATGCAATTCAACAAAATCAGAAGCAATACAAACTAGACATCATATGGAACAGGCAACCACATATAACAATTCCAAGTTAGAGCAAGCACCTGTTATTGAATTCATGCTCCAGCCAACTCATGCAAAAGTCCGAACTGGTGGAGGGAGGCGGGCATTATTTTTCAACACTCCCCCTCACGTCTAGGCTATTTTAGTCATTAGACGTGGGATCGATGTAGGCCGCAGAATTGTTTTTATTTAATACTGCGTTGGCAGGGTCTTGAACTCAAGACCACTTGGCTCGGATACCATATTGAATTCATGCTCCAGCCAACTCATCAAAAAGTCTGAACTGATGGAGGGAGGCAGGCATTATATTTCAACACCTGTGATGGTGGAGTAGGGGAGATGTGCTCATCATCTACACGTATGTTCTAGAAACAGGAACAAGTGTCATATTCACACGCATTATGTGTAAAGTAAGCAGATGCAATTTAACAAAGTCAGAAGCAATACAAGCTAGACATCATACACAACATGCAACCACATATAATAGTGCCAAGTTAGAGCAAGCACCTGTGATGGTGGAGTAGGGGAGATGTGCTCATCATCTACACAGCTACGTTGACTGTCCAGCCTTGTGTTGTCTTGCGAATCTTGTTGGTAGGATGGCGGAGTAGAATCTGTAGAGACCCTCTGTTTGAGTTGCTCCGAAGGACCACCATCATCCACTGCCGTACTAATTTCCTTCAGTTGTATTGATTTTGCATTGTGAAGTCAAACCGATAACAAAAAAGAATAAAATTCGCTCTTCAGAACTCATTCATGCATGATACTGACGAACACTACTCGGATGAAAGGCAAACACATGATACGAGGATGGAATATGTACGAAAAATAGGACTGCGTGGCATATTCACACCTATGATGTGGTAACTAAGCATAAGGCATTTCAACAAATTAGAAGCACTGCAAGCTAGACACCATATGAAAAGGTGCAACCAATATCACTCTGCCAAGTTCAAACTGTCTGGCATTTAACCAAATTAGAAGAAGTACATGCTAGAAATCATATGCAAGACACAACCAATATCACAGTGGCGACTTAAAGGTGCCCTATAATAAGTGACTGATGCGGGATATGCAAGAACAGTAGTCTGATGTAAGAACATGGTGTGATCAGATATAGTATGTTCTAGAAACAGGAACACGTGTCATATTCACATGTGCACTAGTAACCGGAACACTTGAAACCAAATAACAAAGAGTCTCTTGTGTCCCCAACACACCCAATACAATGGTAAATTGTATAGCTGCACTAGTTCGGCGAAGAGATGGTGATACAAGTGCAATATGGATGATAGATATAGGTTTTTGTAATCTGAAAATATAAAAATAGCAAGGTAGCAAGTGGTAAAAGTGAGCATAAACGGTATTGCAATGCTAGGAAACAAGGCCTAGGGTTCATACTTTCACTAGTGCAAGTTCTCTCAACAATAATAACATAATTGGATCTTATAACTATCCCTCAACATGCAACAAAGAGTCACTCCAAAATCACTAATAGGGGAGAACAAACGAAGAGATTATTGTAGGGTACGAAACCACCTCAAAGTTATCCTTTCTTATTGATCTATTCAAGACTCCATAGTAAAATAACATGAAGCTATCCTTTCCGTTTGATCTATCCTAGAGTTCGTACTAGAATAACACCTTAAGACACAAATCAACCAAAACCCTAATGTCACCTAGATACTCCAATGTCACCTCAAGTATCCGTGGGTATGATTATACGATATGCATCACACAATCTCATATTCATCTATTCAAACCAACACATAGAACTTCAAAGAGTGCCCCAAAGTTTCTACCAGAGAGTCAAGACGAAAACGTGTGCCAACCCCTATGCATAAGTTCACGAGGTTACGGAACTCGCAAGTTGATCACCAAAACATACATCAAGTGGATCACGTGAATATCCCATTCTCACCACAGATAAGCACATGCAAGACATACATCAAGTGTTCTCAAATCCTTAAAGACTCAATCCGATAAGATAACTTCAAAGGGAAAACTCAATCCATTACAAGAGATAGAGGGGGAGAAACATCATAAGATCCAACACAAAGCTCGCGATACATCAAGATCGTGCCGAATCAAGAACACGAGAGAGAGATCAAACACATAACTACTGGTACATACCCTCAGCCTCGAGGGTGAACTACTCCCTCCTCGTCATGGAGAGCGCCGGGATGATGAACATGGCCACCGGTGATGGATCCCCCTCCGGCAGGGTGCCGGAACAGGGTCACGATTGGTTTTTGGAGGCTACAGAGGCTTGCAGCGGCGGAACTCCCGATCTAGGTTATGTTCTGGAAGTTTGGGTATATATAAGAGGTGTTGACGTCGGGAACAAGTCAGGGGGTCCACGAGGCGGTCACGAGGTAGGGGGCGCGCCCTAGGGGGTAGGGCGCCCCCCACCCTCGTGGGTGCCTTGGGACTCTTCTGGTCCATCTCCGATACTCCGTGGGCTTCTTCTGGTCCAAAAATAATCTTCGTGAAATTTTAGGTCAATTGGACTCCATTTGGTTTTCCTTTTTTGCGATACTCAAAAACAAGGAAAAAACAGAAACTGGCACTGGGCTCTAGGTTAATAGGTTAGTCCCAAAAATCATATAAAATAGCATATAAATGCGTATAAAACATCCTCGATGGATAATATAATAGCATGGAACAATCAAAAATTATAGATACGTTGGAGACGTATCGAGCATCCCCAAGCTTAATTCCTGCTAGTCCTCAAGTAGGTAAGTGATAAAAACAGAATTTTTGATGTGGAATGCTATCAAGTGCACAAGTTTGATCAATGATAATTTCAATCACTTTTTCTAGCATCATTATATATCATAGCAGTAGCTCATATCATAAAGCTTCTCATGATCAAGTAGCAAGATATTCACATGTTAAAGCATAGATCGTAAACTTTGTTGAAAACTAACAAACTATGTTCTCAGTCATCAAACAATTGCAATTCATCTTATTTTCAGGAAGGGTCTATCTAAGAGCTTTGATTTAGCAAATCCCACATACTCAACTATCATATAGTCTTCCATGATTGCTACCACTCAAAGCATATTTTTAGAACAAATAGCATCCATCGAACACAGAGAAAGATAGGGGCTTAATGTTTCGCCTCCCAACTTGTTTATCATATAGATAATTGTTAACAATAATAATTCATGATCAAATATATTTGAATGGCCATATATGCATAGATCTTTCCCCATCACATGATACTTGCCAACTAAAAAGCAGGTTGGAATGAGAAGGAATACTACTGACTCTTGTATAAAAGTAAAAGATAGGCCCTTCACACAGGGAAGCAGGGATTTGCAGAGGTGCCAGAGCTCGAAGCTTTAAAACAGAGATGAAAATAATTTTGAGAGGTATGCTTTGATTGTCAACATAACGACCAAGAGTTCCCAATATCTTCCATAGTAGATACATTATAGGCGGTTCCCAAACAGAAAGGTAAATATTTTACTCCCCCTCCACCAACAATCACCCTCCAAGGCTTGTCCGAAACAACGGGTGCCGTCCAACTATCAAAATCCTGGGGGAGTTTTGTTTAAATTATTTGCGATTTTGTTTTTGATCTTTTGATCATAGGACTGGGCATCCCAGTTACCAACCATTTTCTCGTCAATGATGAGCGGAGTCCACTCATCGTGAGAATAACCCACCTAGCATGGAAGATACTGACAGCCCCTAGTCGCTACATGAGCGATTCGGGCATACAAAACAGATTATTATTTGAAGGTTTAGAGTTTGGCACATGCAGATTTACTTGGAACGGCAGGTAAATACCACATATAGGTAGATATGTTGGACACTCATGGAAGAAACTTGGTTCAAGGAATTTGGATGCACAAGCAATATTCCCGCTTAGTACAGATATTTTGGCTAGCAAAGGATTCTAAATAGCAAGCACCACATGTTAGAGGATCCATAACAATAAAACTTCTATACAAATATACCCAAGCATCACTCATTATGTTGTCTTCCTTGTCCAACTTCAACTAATTTGCTCAGGTTTGAAAATAATTAATGGGGCTCACAATCAGAGAAGATGTCCAAGATAGTATATTTATATGTGAAATCTCTCTTCCTTCAATATTCTTTCATGAATTGTTCAAGTGACCAATACAATGTTTGCTAACCTTCAATAAATTTACCACCTCTACTTCTTATATGTGAAGTCATTACTCCCCATGGGCTAAGCATATGAAACATATATAATTTCAGATTTATGATATTCAACTCATTCAACCATTTACTCATAGGATATAAGTGAAGCACACGAGTAAATGACAAACTACTCTAAAAAGATATAAGTGAAGATTAATGAGTAGTCAAATAATTATTTAGCTATGTGAGGACTCTCACTCATTTAAGTATTTCAGATCTTAAGTACTTTATTCAAACAGCAAGCAAATCCTACAAAAGAAAATGACGCTCCAAGCAAAACACATATCATGTGGTGAATAAAAATGTAGCTCCAAGTAAAGTTACTGATGAACGAAGTAGAAGGGGGAGTGGGGTTTAGGGACCTTCATAGTTTTAATCTTGCTATGTTAGCAAAACAGTGTTGGCGACTTCTCCAGAACCCAGACTCTTTGTGTGCTCAGGTCCTTAGCGCTAAATATTATCCAGATGGAAATTTGCTGAAAGCTGGTCCAAAAAAGGGGCCGTCCTATACATGGCAAAGTATCGTGGCAGGCATATGGACGTTCCAAAGAGGATGTATATGGAGAGTTGGATCCGGGTCCCAAATTAATATTTGGTGTGACCCATGGATACCAACTAGTGCATCACGGAAGGTAATCACACCAAGGGGGATGAATATACTGTCAAAATTGGAGGACCTCATTGATCCATACACTGGCAGGTGGGATGAGGAGCTTCTTCGTGATTGTTTCTCGCCGGTGGATGTGCAAAGGATACTACAAATCCCTCTTCATTCTCGGTTCACCGAAGATTTTGTCGCCTGGAATTTTCCAAGGTCGGGAACCTTCTCTGTTCGGTCTGCCTATTACAGGGAGTTAGATCATCAATTTGGGTCGCGTCTTACGAGGCCGAACAGACAGGGTAACATTCAGATAAATGGAGTTTGGAAAGAAGCATGGAAACTGAAAGTTCTGGGTAAAGTCAAACACTTCACATGGAAAGTGCTTCGTGGGGTGCTACCATGTCTTGGGTTTTGGCAACGCGACACATCCCTGTGGAGCCCCAATGCCCACGATGCACTATTGGAGAAGAAAACATTCAGCATACTCTCTTTGGGTGTCGGGGTGTTCGAGAGGTTTGGGCTCATTTAGGCCTGTTGGACATAGTCCAGAAAGCTATATCTGAAGACAGGTCTGGATCAATTACTATGGAAATCCTACTGAAGAATACATCGATAATACATGGACTCCCAGTAGCTGAACTGACTTTGGTTGCTGCTTGGTTTCTTTGGTGGCAGCGGCGCCAAATTATGAAAAGGATTGGGATCCAAAACCCGGAGAGAACAGCCTTGTCAATCCGGGTCCTGGCAACAAATTACTTCAGATCATTGACACCCAAATTGTCGGCTAGGCCAGGCGATCATATGTGGAAGAAGCCTGTTCATGACATGGTTAAGGTGAATGTTGACACATCTTTTCACGTCGATACATTGTCAGGAGTGACTGGAGCAGTTATTCGTGATGAACATGGCGACTTCATTGCTGCTGCTTCTTGGTTTATACCCAATGTACGAGATGTGGACGCTGCTGAACTTCTTGCTATACGATATGGAATGTATCTTCTTGCCAATATGGGATGTATGAGAGCAGAGGTTGAATCAGACTGCACCTTTGCGGTGGAATCAGTTCAGCTAATGGATAATTATCAAGGACCAGATGCTGCAGTTGTTGCTGAATGTAAGCAACTCTCCATCGACTTTGCAAAGATCACCTTCAAGCATTGTTTCAGAGAAGCAAACCAAGTGGCTGATGAGTTAGCAAAACAGTCTTTTAGATCGAATTCCTCTAGTTCCTAGGATGCTATCATCCCTGACTTTATTTCTCACCATCTTGTAAATGATATGACAATTATTTGAGAAATAAAGTCTGATTATGCTCAAAAAAAAGTTACCGATGAATGAAGACGAAAGAGGGGATGCCATCCGGGGCATCCCCAAGCTTAGGCTTTTGGTTGTCCTTGAAATTTACCTTGGGGTGCCTTGGGCATCCCAAAGCTTAGTCTCTTGCCACCCCTTATTCCATAGTCCATCGAATCTTTACCCAAAACTTGAAAACTTCACAACAGAAAACTCGTAAGCTCCGTTAGTATAAGAAAATAAATCACCACTTAGGTACTGTTGTGAACTCATTCTAAATTCATATTGGTGTAATATCTACTGTATTCCATCTTCTCTATGGTTCATACCCTCCGATACTACTCATAGATTCATCAAAATAAGCAAACAACACATAGAAAATAGAATCTGTCAAAAACAGAACAGTCTGTTGTAATCTGTGTCATTCGAATACTTATGTAACTCCACAAATTCTGAAATAAATTGGTGGACGTGAGTAATTTGTCTATTAATCATCTTCAAAAAGAATCAACCTAAAATCACTCTCCAGTAAAAAATGGCAGCTAATCTTGTGAGTGCAAAAGTTTCTGTTTTTTACAGCAAGATCGCAAAGACTTCACCCAAGTATTCCCAAAGGTTCTACTTGGCACAAACACTAATTAAAACATAAAACCACATCTAAATAGAGTCTATATGAATTATTTATTACTAAACAGGAGCAAAAGGCAATGAACAAAAATAAAATTGGGTTGCCTCACAACAAGCGCTAACGTTTAACGCCCCTAGCTAGGCATGATGATTTCAATGATGCTCACATAAAAGATAAGAATTGAAACATAAAGAGAGCATCATGAAGAATATGACTAGCACATTTAAGTCTAACCCACTTCCTATGCATAGGGGTTTTGTGAGCAAACAACTTATGGGAACAATAATCAACTAGCATAGGAAGGCAAAACAACCATAACTTCAGAACTTTTAACACATAGAGAGGAAACTTGGTATTGTTGCAATTCCTACAAGCATATATTCCTCCCTCAAAATAATTTTCAGTAGCATCATGAATAAATTCAACAATATAATCATCACATAAAGCATTCTTTTCATGATTTGCAAGCATAGAAATTTTCTTACTCTCCACATAAGCAAAATTCTTCTCATTCGGAATAGTGGGAGTATAATAGGAAACTCGAATACTGTAAATTGTTTCCACATTAAAAAGTAATGTTCAGAAAAAGGGTAATCATAATCATGACAAGTTTTATAAATATAATCAACACTACTTTTTATAGCATAAGTGTCATCACAATAATCATCATAAATAGGAGGCATGCTATCATCATTATAAATTTGCTCATCAAAACTTGGGAGGCTAAAAATATCATCTTCATTAAACATAGCATCCCCAAGCTTGGGACAAACATTAATTGCAGCAAATAAATTCTCAAACATGTCATTCTCATCAAACATAGCATCCCCAAGCTTGGGCCTTTTCATATCATAAGCATAATCACTCTCCTCATTAATAGTATGGATAGCACCAATAGTATAGCAATTATCATCATCACAATGAGTAATAGGAGCAACATCATTTGGGAGGGATACCTTTGCTTCTCCGTCTTCTCTTTTTCTTCTTTGCATCATGTGT
This sequence comes from Aegilops tauschii subsp. strangulata, assembly GCF_002575655.3. Classification (NCBI taxonomy): domain Eukaryota; kingdom Viridiplantae; phylum Streptophyta; class Magnoliopsida; order Poales; family Poaceae; genus Aegilops; species Aegilops tauschii. The sequence goes on from NC_053035.3 coordinate 434,838,288, forward strand.
GGGTTTAATCCTCTTTTTGGAGCTCCTTATAAATGAGATTGGTTGAATAGAAAGCTCCTCCTCGTTACCCGATTCATCATAAGAAAGAATAGGAGGATATTGGGAAATCTCTTCCCTTTCATTAGTATTATCTTCATCTTCTATTTGTTTTCTTGTCTTTATGTAATTGGCAATATAAGGATTTTCAATGCAATTCACCGCACAATACATATAAATTTCCTCTAGATCAAAATCAAGAACTTTATCAAGGACAAATTCTGGCATATCCTTAGTTATACGTTTCATTTCTTCATAACCCACAAGCAAACTAAGTTCATTATGACGCGCAAGGGAAATCAAGCCATCACAATTTTTGGACACGATATGATCATGAAACAATTTGCATTGGATATTTAAACGACCACGTTCATTGCAAAGTTCACAAGGATGAGTAAGAAAATTTAAATTTTCAGCACAAACATCTAGCCTTTCTTGCAACTATTTGGTTTCTAAATACTTACGCCTCTTGCAAAATCTATCTTCCCTACTTGGTGTGTACTTGCAAACTCTATGCACTCCACAAAAATCGACATGCTTATAAGAGACATTTTCATCATGACTAGTGCAATCATCATTAGTACTATGGATATCCAAAGAGTTCGTACTAACAACATTGCAATCATGCTCATCATTCAAAGATTTAGTGCCAAACATTTTAATGCATTCTTCTTCTAGAATTTTGGCACAATTATCAGAATCCTTATTTTCACGAAAGATATTAAAAAAGATGAAGCATATGAGGCACCCTCAATTCCATTTTTTTGTAGTTTTCTTTTATAAACTAAACTAGTGATAAAACAATAAACTAAAAGATTCGATTGCAAGATCTAAAGATATACCGTACCTCACCGGCAACGGCGCCAGAAATTGCTTGATGTCTACTACACAACCTTCTTCTTGTTGACGTTGTTGGGCCTCCAAGTGCAGAGGTTTGTAGGACAGTAGCAAATTTCCCTCAAGTGGATGACCTAAGGTTTATCAATCCGTGGGAGGCATAGGATGAAGATGGTCTCTCTCAAACAACCCTGCAACCAAATAACAAAGAGTCTCTTGTGTCCCCAACACACCCAATACAATGGTAAATTGTATAGGTGCACTAGTTCGGCGAAGAGATGGTGATACAAGTGCAATATCGATGGTAGATTCAGGTTTTTGTAATCTGAAAATATAAAAACAGCAAGGTAGCAAGTGGTAAAAGTGAGCGTAAACGGTATTGCAATGATAGGAAACAAGGCCTAGGGTTCATACTTTCACTAGTACAAGTTCTCTCAACAATAATAACATAATTGGATCTTATAACTATCCCTCAACATGCAACAAAGAGTCACTCCAAAGTCACTAACAGGGGAGAACAAACGAAGAGATTATTGTAGGGTATGAAACCACCTCAAAGTTATCCTTTCTGATCGATCTATTCAAGAGTCTGTAGTAAAATAACACGTACCTATTCTTTCCGTTCGATCTATCCTAGAGTTCGTACTAGAATAACACCGTAAGACACAAATCAACCAAAACCCTAATGTCACCTCAAGTATCCGTGGGTATGATTATATGATATGCATCACACAATCTGAGATTCATCTATTCAAACCACCACATAGAACTTCAAAGAGTGCCCGAAAGTTTCTACCGGAGAGTCAAGACGAAAACGTGTGCCAACCCCTATGCATAAGTTCACGAGGTTACAGAACTCGCAAGTTGATCACCAAAACATACATCAAGTGGATCACGTGAATATCCCATTGTCACCACAGATAAGCACATGCAAGACATACATCAAGTGTTCTCAAATCCTTAAAGACTCAATCCCATAAGATAACTTCAAAGGGAAAACTCAATCCATTACAAGAGATAGAGGGGGAGAAACATCATAAGATTCAACTATAATAGCAAAGCTCGTGATACATCAAGATCGTGCCGAATCAAGAACACGAGAGAGAGAGAGAGAGATCAAACACATAGCTACTGGTACATACCCTCAGCCCCGAGGGTGAACTACTCCCTCCTCGTCATGGAGAGCGCTGGGATGACGAAGATGGCCACCGGTAATGGATCCCCCCTCCGGCAGGGTGCCGGAACAGGGTCCCGATTGGTTTTTGGTGGCTATAGAGGCTTGCGGCGGCGGAACTCCCGATCTAGGTTATGTTCTGGAAGTTTGGGTATATATAAGAGGTGTTGGCATCGGGAACAAGTCAGGGGGGTCCACGAGGCGGCCACGAGGTAGGGGGCGCTGATGGTGTCCTGGACTAGGGGGTACTCACCACATCGTCTCCCGACCAGGTGGATCGGGCCGAGGACCCCCATGGCGGTTCACTCATGGGCCACTTCGGGCAGCCCATGCTGCATACAAGGAGTATTCCACAAGACTTGGTGATCAAGACAAGGACTCCTCTCCACCAACGTAGTCGGCTAGGACTCTTGTTATCCTAGGCCTTTGGTGCATTATATAAGCCAAGGCTAGGCTAGTCGATAGATTATTATGACATTAATCATCATACCCCTAGGGTTTAGACCACAACATATGGTCTCGGGGTAGATCAACTCTTATAATCTCTATATTCGTCAAGATCAATCAAGAAGGAAGTAGGGTATTACCTCCATTAAGAGGGCCCAAACCTAGGTAAACATTGTGTCCCCTGTGTCATGTTACCCATCGATCCATGACACACAGCTCAGGACCCCCTACCCAAGATCTACCGGTTTTGACACCGACAATGGTGCTTTCATTGAGAGTTCCACTGTGAGATCAACGAAGGATCGATGACTCGTCTGCAGATTAACTGCGACGTCGACATCTTCGTCACCGGCTCGACTGGTCACTGTGCCTCGACCGAGGATTGCACTCCGCGTCAGATCATCATGTTCGGACGATGACCTACATCAACATCAACTCCGGTCTCTCTAAAGATCTTGGAGGAATCGTTCATGGAGCCCGGGGGCTTAACGTCAACATTGCCCTTGAGCAACTGTGCTGTTTTTCTGGACAGTGAACTTGTATTTGCCGCCACCGCCTCCTCGAGTGTCGTTTTAATGATTGCTTCAGTGGAATTGTGCGGAATTAATTCTACAACAACCATGCAAAATGTCGTCGAGTTCCGATGGAGGAATCTCCAGCAATATACGATATACCGGAGCCCTGTCAAATCTAGATGGGAATTTGGACCAGTTTAGGGCATGGTCTCCAGAGCCAAGCTCGGAGGTCCTTTGGAAGATCCAACCATTCATCTGCTGCGGAATTCCCATATCTACCATCCCTCAAACTTTCAGCTCGATCCGACGGTTCAAACTCCGGGAACCTTTCGATGAGTGGACCAATTTTCCAATATGTTTTCTCTGCGAATACGGATCGGACCTGAATTTATGTTTCTTTATGAATGCGATATTGGACAACCTTTTTAAAGGAATTTTCTTCTAGGGTATTGTGCGTCGTTCTTAACACGTGCCCATAAAATTTTAAGCCTTCTCTGAGGTACTCTTCACCATCACGCTCGCGTCAAACCAGTCCTATAACATTGTTCCACGGCTGCCGACCTGCCAGACACGTCATCGCTTTGTTGAGCCGAGCTCATCTTCTTCGGATCATCATCTTGGCGAGCCGAAGAGTTCGGCATCGCGAAGGATAAATCATCACCAACAACGCCGCCCCACAGATTACACGGAACGGGCACACCGGCATCGCCGTTCGGTCACTTCATCAATCCGGCTTTGACCGCGTCACAAGTTATGACCAGCGTCGGCATGACAGCACTGTTGCTTCTTCAAGCCGATGTCCATCACGCCGAACTGCTTCAACACCACGGCTGACATGGCAGATGCAAGGTCTCCTTACCGACCCGCTCCGTCACCTCGGCTAGACCGGGGGCTTCACCATCTCTTCATCAACCTACTCCGGAGACTTCGGCGTCACCCGCCGACTAGCTTCGTCACATTAGCTGCACCGGGGGCTTTGCCTCGGCAAGCCAACCTTTGCCAGCATCGCCATGCCGTCGCTCCATCGCTCATCAGGCAATGGGTGTGCGGATCAAGTCACAATTTTCGGAGTAACCTTTTTTCAGATTGGTACAAGAGATAAACCAGGTGCTATTAATCCTAGTAATTTTTTCTTGCTTGGGTTTATTTTTCCAAGAAATTATTACTCTGGTTGGTTTCATCATCTGCACACAGGTCTGTCAAATGATGGCCGCATTAACGATGGTTGCGCGATGGTTCGGTCTGTTTCCCGTCCGCACTTCGGCGAACGCCGCATCTAGAGCCCGGACCGCCCTGCAAATTCAGCCTTTGTCACGCCTTCACTGCGTCACGCCGACGCCCTGAATCGACATTGGCTTCGGCGCCAGGCCATATCTCTTTAAATAAATTATTTCTGCGTAAAGCAATTATGCAAAGATTTTATGTATATTTATATTATTATTTTTTGGACCACACTATTTTATGTGTGTTGGTAATCGACTTCGACTGCGCCACGGGGTCACTTCGGCAAGCCGACGTCGTCTTCCCAATCGGCATAAATTGGCTCGCATGATCACCTTGTTGGTCGAATTGCTATACCGACATGTTCGGTTGCCTCGGGGACTTCGGCATCATCGCAAGGGTTCTACCTCGTCGGGTGTTCGGAGCACGGGCCATATTCCTTTAATTATTCACTTTGCATAAATTATTTATTATGCTACATTTTTTAATTTATTATTATTACTATTATCTCCTTCTTGCACTATTTTCTGTGCACAGGTAAATTATCTGGGTTGGGAAGCGTTGTCACCTTGGCGTACTGACGTACCATGTCACCTCGGCTGGACCGGGGGCTTCATCATCACTTCATTAACCCACGCCGGGAACTTCGGCGTCATACTGCCGGCCTGCTCCGTCGCCTCGGACGGGCTAGGGGTTCCACCTTGCCACATTGGCCGTGTTATGTCGCCACTACGGAGTGCCGAGATCTTTGCTCCACCACCTCGGGACCGGCTTAGGGGCTGGGACCTCGTCCCGCCGTAAGCTCGGACCGCGTCATTGATGCCGAACACATTAACCAGCTAAGTTGCTTTCATTCTCAAAGTTTTAAAATTTTAAATTGTGTTCGGTTCGACCATGCTCACATACGTTGTTTGTTAAAAGAAACTCCCTTTGCCCATGTTAACTGGGGGCTCTTAAAATTTATATGAGTCGTTTTATAGTAAATGTGTTTTCTTCTTGGTCATTGCAAAGTCTTTTTCTACCGCTCCTTTTTCGACTCGAGTGTATGGTCAATAGCCGGATAGCCTGTCTTCTCTCTAAAAGCCGCTCGAGTTTAGTTCGCTAAACTGGCCTCAGAAAAGTACTCTGCCTACGGGATAAGGAGCTTGAAGCCGTAGGCTGACCCGCTTGAAGTCTTGAGATCGGATGTGTCATGTTAAAGCACAACAGAAGCACAATTTTTTTTCCTAATTTTCGGATTGGCACCGAACACTTGATCTAGTTCAGACGTCAAGTTTTTACTTAAGTTTTTTGGTTTTCCGAGCCTATGGCACTTTTAAACTATTTGTGTGTTTCCAACATAAGTCTCGCAGTGCAATGCCGGACACCTTTAGAGATTCGGAAAAAACATTCTCGGATATTGCTATATATGCATCGGTTTCGAAGTGTGTCTTTGGTCAATGGTTGGTTTGCCCGGCTCCTGTGCTTGCCTCCTATGTTCCGCTTTGTTCGGCTAGGTGTGCACAGGGAGAACCACTGCGATTGTGCTTCCAGCTCGCATGGTTAAGCACCTCAGTGGAGAAAGCCGAAAACTGACTGCACAATAAGTGTAAACTGGTCAGCGATCCGATGACTATGTTAAATGACGGGCCATTCATAACATTCGCCGAAGTGTTTACGGCTTGACATCGGCTGTCGTCGAACACTAACCAGGGGCTAGTAGCTGGCCTCCCAACTTTAAGCTCCTATGACTAAGTGAAAGTTATAAAGCCCGCATATCTGATTGCCTCGTTTCCGCTAACACAACCGCCTTCGGGCACTGAGACGTCGGCTAAGGGTTGTTTGTTATTGCGGAAACACCCTGCGTAGTATCTACAAAGGGGTAGAAGCCGACGATGGGCCACTTTAAACGTATAAATGGTCGCAACGGAGTCAAAATAAACATATCATCGGTATTTGTATTTAATATACAAGGGCTACCTTCCGTAATCATCGTTATAAAGCCATAAATATGCATCAATTTGACATAAGATTTTGGCCAAGGTGGGAAGCCTGGCTCCTGTGCTTACCCCTACGTTCCCGATTGTTCGGCTAGGCGTTAAAGGGAGCACCTCTGTGATTGTTACTACCGGGTCATCTGAGTTAGTACCTCAGACTGGGTGAAGCCGAAAGCTAGCGATCTTAAAGGATATAATTGGTTGGCAACGACGGAAGTGAAAATTTAGGTTCGCTATAGACCACATAGTTCGGGAACTTTTCCCAAACTAAATCCTCAATATTTTCCACCCACATTAATCGGAGGTGAGGTTTCATGATCATGATCAGCATGACAACCCAAAGAAAGGAACCGATAGCGGGACTATTTTCCTTGGAAGGTGTTTCTTACTTTAAAAAGTAATATAACATATCTCTCTGCGTACCTTTGTTTATAAAACCATGTGACCGGATTGCCTTGTTTGTCGTAAATCTTTGCTCTTATAAAGGCTTTATAAAGAAGGACAAACACTCCCCGCATGCTGGCCGAGGAGGTTGAAGCCGATGGTCGGTCAACAAAGTTTTGTACAATGTGGATCTGAGTATTAATGATGTAAAGTACTTGGATACATAGAATGATTACACATAATTTGTGATTTTACTCTACATATCGATCCTTAATTCAGCCACCCGTGCCTGCATTAAGGCTCGGGGGCTACTGGGCTTCGGGTTATCATTTACTAATATTAAAGGGGCACATCGATCCCCTGATCTGGTGTTGCCACCAGACCAGTGTCTCGGGGGCTACTGCATCACCTATTCAATGCAGAAAATTCAAAGTGCTCAGTGTTCGGCTTGACCGAACTATGAGAAAACACGTCTTCGGACAACACTAAGTACCATCTGGGACTTATCCGGCATCAAGCTAATATATCACGGCGACTTCTCACAACCCTCTCTTAGGGACATATCCGCCGATCATTATTTCTAATATATTAAACTGCGTTTCTATTCCTACGTATGCTGCCGAGCTAGGGGTTGATCCTCAGGCCGATTTTGCAAATTGACCTGAGTCTCAGGGGCTACCAGGATCAGCAGTTTTATGTTTTCCTTCAGGTGCATCTCGGGTTTAGACCAACACACACCTTGAGGGCTACTGGATATACATATACTTGCTATATATCTCGGCAGAGAGTAAATTGCACCAATCAAAAATATTCACAGAAATCAGCCCGCGGTCGGGGTGGTGCACCACCTTGGAAGCAGTCCGGCATAAAGCTCGAGCGCCAGTGGCTGGCTCCATAAAGGGCATTTCCGGCATTAAGATCGGTTGAATTCGTTCAATCTTTCAAAAGACCGAGGTAGTTTATGGCACCTCGGACGCTGACCATCGTTGGAGCTCGGAAGTGGTCTGGCATAAAGCCCGGACTCGAATGGCTCGTTCCATAAAGAACTTTTCAGCGTTAAACTCGGATAACCTCCTTCAAACTTTTTCAAGCCAAGGTGATCTATGACACCTCGAATATAGTCCGGCGTTGGAGCTCGGATATAGTCCGGCGTTGGTGCTCGGCTGCAAAAGATATCTCGAATGCAGTCCAGCGTTGGAGCTCGGATGCAAGAGGACACCGCTGCACGGGAACAGCTTCAAACCCGAGGTGGGCGTAAAAATAACAAGGCATTGATAAAGGCCGATAACTTAAAGGGGCTCCTCGGATACCCGACATGTAAACTCTACGGATTTACTTCGGCCATCCTCAAGATCAAAGATGAGAAGATTTGTTGAACCAGTTTTCAAGACCGACGACCGAAGATGAAGAACGGTTTGGAAGGATCGAGCAGCGTCCGCAACTTGAAGACCGGTTCAGGGGGCTACTGACGGTGTCCTGGACTAGAGGGTACTCACCACATCGTCTCCCGACCAGGTGGATCGGGCTGAGGACCCCCATGGTGGTTCACTCATGGGCCACTTCGGGCAGCCCATGCCGCATACAAGGAGTATTCTACAAGACTTGGTGATCAAGACAAGGACTCCTCTCCACCAACGTATTCGGCTAGGACTCCTGTTATCCTAGGCCTCTGGCGCATTATATAAGCCAAGGCCAGGCTAGTCGATAGATTATTATGACATTTATCATCATACCCCTAGGGTTTAGACCACAACATATGATCTCGGGGTAGATCAACTCTTGTAATCTCTATATTCATCAAGATCAATCAAGCAGGAAGTAGGGTATTACCTCCATTAAGAGGGCCTGAACCTGGGTAAACATTGTGTCCCCTGTCTCTTGTTACCCATCAATCCATGACACATAGCTCGGGACCCCCTACCCAAGATCTGCCGGTTTTGACACTGACAGGCGTGCCCCCCACCCTCGTGGGTGCCTCGGGACTCTTCTGGTCCATCTCCGATACTCCGTGGGCTTCTTCTGGTCCAAAAATAATATCCGTGAAATTTCAGGTCAATTGGACTCCGTTTGGTTTTCCTTTTCTGCGATACTCAAAAACAAGGAAAAAACAGAAACTGGCACTGGGCTCTAGGTTAATAGGTTAGTCCCAAAAGTCATATAAAATAGCATATAAATGCATATAAAACATCCTAGATGGATAATATAATAGCATCGAACAATAAAAAATTATAGATACGTTGGAGACGTATCAGGTGGCATTCATCAAACAAGAAGCACTACATGCTAGAAATCATATTCAAGACGCAAACCAATATCACACTGCCAACTTAAAGGTGTCCCATCATATGTGACTGACGCGGGATACACAAGAAGAGTAGTTTCATGTAAGAACATGGTGTGATAGATAGATATAGTATGTACCAAAAACAGGGAAGCGTGTCATATTCACACGTATCATGTGTAAGCTAAGCAAATGCAGTTTACACTAATTAGGAGCAATACAAGCTAGACACCATATGCAACATGCAACCAGATATCACACTGCCAAGTTGGAGCAAGCACCTTGGATGATGGAGTAGGGGAGCAGAGACTTGGAACTTGTAATGCACTAGCAGTACAAGGAGAATCCGTACAGATGCTCTATTTACGGTCCTGCAGAGGACCACCATCATCGCCTTCCTTACTCTTTTCCTTCCTCTTATTTTGATTTTGTCTTGTCAAGTCAAACCCACAAGAAAAAGGAATAAAATTTGCTCTTCAGAACTCATTGATGCATGATACTGACGAGCGCTACTTTCATGTAAGACAGCCGCATGATGGGAGGATGGAATATGTATAAAAACAGGACGACATGACATATTGACATGTATGATGTATAAAGTGTAAACTAAGCACAAGGTGTTTGAACTAGTTAGAAGCAATGCAAGCTAGAAACCATATGAAAGATGAAATCAATATCACTCTGCCAAATTAAAAGGGTGGCCTAACAAATGTATTTGACCAAATTAGAAGCAATACATCGCAACAGGCTAGAAATAATATGCAATATGCAACGAATAAAGGTGTCTCATCGTTAGTGATTGATGCAGGATACAGAAGAGAGGTAGTTTCATGTAAGAACATGGTTAACACATAGATGTAGTGTGTACCAAAAATAGGAAGGCATGTCATATTCACAGGTATAATGTGTAAACTAAGCAGATGCAATTTACACTAATTAGAAGCATTACAAGCTAGACACCGTATGCAACATGCAACCACATATCACACTGCGAAGTTAGAGCAAGCACCTGCGATGGTGGTGTAGGGAAAGTGCGGTCTTCAAGTACAGACCTACATTCAATATCTTCATTTAGGCTTGCTGTTTCTTGAGAATCATGTGGAGAGGATGAAACTGCACTCTTTATAAGAGTAGCGCGTCTCATACTAACCCATGGGCGTGACTGTGTCATCATAAGCGATAGATGCAGGATACACAAGAACAATAGTTTGATGTAAGAACATGGTGTGATAGGCAGATGTAGTATGTACCAAAAACAGGAAGGCATGTCATTGTAAGTGCATCTAGTGCCCCTTAGTGATTTTGGTGTATTGAAGACTTATAGGTTAAGGGACAAATGTGTTTATGAGTGTACACAGGTCTATAAGTCTATGAGGAGTTTGATATTTACAGAGAAAGTCGACCCCTAAAAATGAAGTTCTTCGACCGAAGACTTTGGATTTCTGAAGACTTTCTGAAGACTTTGAAAGTGAAGAAATTGGTGTGACCTTGAAGACTTGGTATTCATTTGTGGAACATGAAGCGTGAAGACTTTTGTTTTCGTAGTTTCATTTTCTCTTTCTTGAGTCATAGGAAACAGCGTACTGTTAAAGGGGGTCGAGGAAATACTAAGGAAAAATTTCCATGTGATGCTCAACTCAAAATCCTACACCTACCAATCCCTTCGAGTGAAGCCATTGGAAATCTCATACAGTTCAGTCATATTCTTCAGTGACAGAGATAAAGTTCTTTTGGTCTCTGAGGAATTTGTTCTGACTGAGGAGTTAGGAATTCGCCTGTGCGGATTGCCTACACAGTGAGGCACATGATAGCCCTGAGGAATTTGAGCCTCAAATTTCCGACCGTTGTTGTGCTATGCGCCAGCTGTCCCAAAATATCTACCCACCTAACGGTCATATCATTGAAGGGCATTTATGTCTTATCATGTCGGGCTGCTCCCTAGGCTATAAATAGCCGCCCCTACAACCACTAGTTGGTTGGCTGCTCCGAGAGAAACTGACACTTGTCATTTGAGAGCATCCCATCCTCCAAGGACTTTGAGCGAAAATCATCAAGTGAGGAAAAACCCAAACCCAAACACCTACAAACCCAAAGTAATTGAGCATCACTGAAGAGATTGATCCTGTGTGGATCGGACGCTTGTTACCTTTGAAGACTGTGCTTCTTCCAGACGGTTAGGCGTCATGGTCTAGAGCATCCAAGAGGAAATTGTGGATCGCCGAGTGACCGAGTTTCTGAAGGTTCGGAAGTCACCTGAAGACTTACCATGAGGGCGAGGTCTGTGTGACCTTAGCTCAAGGGGAATACGGTGAGGACTAAGTGTCCTGGACTGCGTGTTCAGGACTAGGTGTCCGGGACTGTGTGTCCTCAGGTTTAAATACCTAGCTGCCCTAACCAGATGTACAACTGAGACAGCAGTTGGAACTAGTCTACCAAATCATTGTCTTCACCAATCCAACTAGTTCTATTTCCTCAACTCCTTCATTTCCTCATATCTGTGTTTGAAGACTTTGACTGAAGACTTTCTCAATTTCCTCAGTTCAATTTCTTCAGTCTGTTTGTCTTTATCCTTTGTTATCCTGTGTTTACGCTTTCTGTACTCTGTGCTTGTCTTCATTTCATCATGATGACCATGCTTGTGTTCTGCTATGCATACTTTTGAGTACTTATTCCGCTGCAAGTAGTTATTCGCTAAGGAATTTCCTCACTGGCAAATTCCTCAGTGAAGAATTCATAAAAATCGCCTATTCACCCCCCCCCCCCCTCTAGTCGATATAACGCACTTTCAATTGGTAACAGAGCGAGGTACTCCCTTGTTCTGTGTGATTTTGGTTTAACCGCCTGGAGTTTTAGTTATGTCGACCGCAGGTATGATCATGGTCTCTGCTGGGTGTCCTACCTTCGATGGGACGGACTACCCCTACTGGAAGTATAAGATGCGAATGCATCTTGAGACAATTGATAACGATCTCTGGTATGTTGTGGAAAATGGTGTTCCCTCTGTCTCACCCTCACTGAACGCTACCGATGTGAAGAGATTCAAGCAACTCGATTCTCAAGCGAAGAATATCATATGTGGCCATCTGAGCAAAGGACGGTATGGAAGAGTGAGTGCTTTGGAAACTGCTAAGCTTATCTGGGATAGGATGTCCAAAGTGAATGAAGGAGTCTCAACTCAGCGTGACTCTCGAGTTGATGTTCTTCGCAATCTCTTCAACCGCTTCAGAAGACTCGACAATGAAAATGTTCAACAAACCATCGATCGCCTCACTGACATCTCAAATGAGCTTCAAGCGCTTGGTGCCACTGACATCACCGACCATGAGGTGGTGAAGAAATTGTTAAGATCGCTTGATTCCTCATTTGATACTCTGGCATTGATGATACAAGAACGTGCTGATTACAAGTCACTTGATCCTGCTGATATCCTCGAGAGGCTAAATACTCATGAGTTCCAGCTTGCTGAAAAGAGAGATCTCTATGGTTCGAGCTATGGCAGATCACGTGCACTGAAGGCCAAGGCAGTTTCTGAGTCTGAAGATGAAGACTCTGGCAGCAGCCTTGGTGATCCTGAAGAACTGAGCCAGGAACTAGCACTGCTCGTGAAGAACTTTCAGAAGTTCTCAAGACGTGGTCGCTTTGGAAAATCCTCAAGGAGCTATGATTCCTCATCCAGTGACTACAAGAAGAGGCTTTGTCACAAATGCAAGAAACCTGGACACTACATTCAAGATTGTCCTCAGTGGGAAAAGGAATCAAAGAAGAAGAAATACAAGGATTACAGTTCTGATGATGCGAAGAAAAAGAAGAAATCCTCACAATCTTCATCATCAAAATCCTCAAAGTCTTCATATCACAAGAAGAGCAACTCCAAGATGTCTCGGGAATTCATTGGCAAGGAAATGGACTCTGAAGCTGAATCTGGGGAACATGAGGAAGAGGAGGCATCTGAGGAGTCCGAGTCTGGAGTAGCGAGTCTAGCTCTCGCTACTGCATTCGTCAGCAAGTCTATCTTCAACTCTGAAGAAAATGGCTTCACCAACGAGGCTGATGAAGGCAATGATGACTACCCTCCCACCTATTGCTTCATGGCAAAGGGTGCCAAGGTACTCAAATATACCTCCTCTGAATCTAGTGAGAATGAATCTGATGAAAACCTCAAGCCCAGCTACTCTAAACTTGCTAATATTGCTGTGAAACAACAAAGGGCTTTTGAAAAGGTTCAAAACATGCTAGACAAAAGTGATGATATGTTGGGTGAAGAAATGGATCGCACTTGAACCTTGACTGAAAATCTTCAGAGACTTCAGACTAGGTTTGACAACCTTCAAGGTCATCATAACACTCTCTTATCTGATCATGAGAAGCTTTCTTATGAATTTCTTCAAAGAAAGCAAGATCTTTAAAAGCTAAGAGTGAGTTATGAAGATCTTCAGAAGGAGCATGATTCATTACTTGCTCAACAAATCAGCGCTGCTCAGGAAGAATTTGTTCCTCCATGTTTGAAATGCATTGAACGTGAATCTGCTAATTCTTCACCTGAATATTCAAATGCTTCTAATGCTACAAATTCTTCAACTGTCTCAGCTATCACTAATTCCTCATCTGAGGACATTGCTAGTATCACTGACGATGCAGGGCTGAAGGAATTGTACATGACAGGCATGTACAAAAGCCTCAAAGGGCATTAGACTCTTTGTGATGTGCTTAAAAAGCAGATCCTCAACAGGAACCCTAGGAAAGAGGTGAAAGGATCGATATATTTGACTAGAGGGGGGTGAATAGGCAACTAACAATTTTTAGCTTGTCTTTACCAAATTAAACTTTGCATCAAAATAGGTTGTCTAGATATGCAACTATGTGAACAACCTATATGATGCAATGACAACAAGCACGCAAGCAAGTAAGATATATAACTCGAGTAAACTTGCGAAGGTAAAGGAACGAGATAACCAAGAGTGGAGCCGGTGAAGAAGAGGATGTGTTACCGAAGTTCCTTCCTTTTGAAGGGAAGTACGTCTCCGTTGGAGCGGTGTGGAGGCACAATGCTCCCCAAGAAGCCACTAGGGCCACCGTATTCTCCTCACGCCCTCACACAATGCGAGATGCCGTGATTCCACTATTGGTGCCCTTGAAGGCGGCGACCGGACCTTTACAAACTGAGAAGAGAAACGAGCACATCATCGAAACGGAAAGGCTCGGAGGGAGGGGCAAAGGAAGTGTACGTGATGATTCCGCCCTAGCCTTTCCAAAACGGACCCCCTCTTGATAGTACGGTGATCCCTATGAAACTAGTCCACCAAACTAATCCAAAAGGACTACACCGTCTTCGCTTCAAGCTCCGAGGGGAGGGAATCGTCTCGTGCCAAAAGGATGAATCTCTGAAAAACACTCAATGCACACGATTAGTCCGCAAAAGCATTGTCATCAATCACCAAAACATCTTAGGGATAAATATGCCCTTACAATCTCCCCCTTTTTGGTGGATTGATGACAATACGGGATTTGCACAACTGGGAAAAGACAAAGGACATAAGCAAACCCCAAATCTCTAAAATATAGACGGGCTCCCCCTAGATGTGTGCCATCTAGATAAGTGCTTTGGACTGCACGACACACATACTAGGATCAACACTCCCCCTGTATTTTAGAGACCAACAACCTAAGCGAGATACAAGATAGCAGGATATATAACATAATGAAGCATATAACTCATGAGATATCAAATGACTAGAGACAAAGATAAAGATATGATAAGGATAGGGAGCATATGTCTCACACCATATGACTTGAACTACAGTCTCACAGAACACAAAACCAAGCAAAGCACAAGGTAGCACACAATGAAAGCACGAAGGCAAAGACACACTCGCAACACAATGACGCAAATCCCTAAACTCTCTCCCCCTTTGGCATTGAGACACCAAAAGGGGCAAAGAGCTAACCTACGGCTCCAAGTGAGAGCATGCTGAGGATCTCGAACATCAGGACTCTGCGTGATCATCTGCACTGCCGTCCTCGCCCGGAAACTGCTCGGCAACTGAATCAGTCCACGGACAGTGCTGCTGGATCCACTCCTCCTCAGTGATCTGACCCTCAGAGCCGCTGGTGACGGTCGCACCCATCTGACGCATAAGCTCCTTATGAAGTCCCCTTGCCTTCTTCTCAGCCACATGAGTTAAGTACTGACCGTGAGACTCCATGCAGAACAACTTCTTCATCTTGCGTTTGAGCTTCTTTGCCCAAGAGGGCTCTGCCGCAGAAGGCTCTGTCCCAGGAGGCACATAATCCTCATCATCATCACCGGCATCAGCCTCGTCCTCGGTCTCCATGGCAGCAGCAGAAGATGGAGCTCCAGATCTACCCCAATTATCCTTCTTCCTCAGACGCTTGATCTCATGAGAGACCAACTCTCCAGTTTCCAGCTGCTCCTCGGGATAGGTATGTCTCCAGGCCCTCTCAATAAGCAACATAATGAACGGACCATAAATTGGGCACTTGCGCTCAGAAACAGCCGCCAGAAGCTCAGACCACATGACATGAGAGATGTCCAGGGACTCGCCGGTGTTTGCTTCCTTCTCACGCTGGCAGAAGAGAAGCATATCCACAAGATAAGAGTGTACCATGTCCAGATTCCCAATACGAGGGAAGAGAGTCTCGCGGAAGATACGGTGAAGGATGTCCAGATAGGCAGACAACTCATAGGTTTCCTTCCTGGTCTCAGGGTTGACCTTCCGAGTACAGTAGGGCCAGAGGGCTTGCTTGTGAGTGGAGGTAACATTTTGGTGAGGACGAAAACCGACTGGAGTCTCGAGCCCTTGATCTTCCACCTCAAGCAGCCCCATGAAGGCCTGCCACTTGACAGCTAGCACCTTCCCATTAGTCATCCAAGTCAGAGTCCTGTCTGCATCAGTTCCTAGGTGAACAGTGGCAAAGAACTGTGCCAGCAAATCTGCATCAAAGTCCTTGTTGAACTGCATGATCTTGAGAATGTTCAACTGAGAGCACATCTGAAGGGCATCACCAAAGTACTCAGGGTCCTTCTCCATAACATCCGTGTTGATAGAATGAACATTGACAAAGAGGTTCTTCTTAGCCTTGATCACATCAAAGTATGTGGCATACTGAAACCGGTTCTAGAACGGGCGACTGACAAGGTTGGGTTCTTGGTCTTCCTCATAGGGGTTGCGCCGACGCCTGTCCCAGAATTCCTTGCTAGACATCTCAGTCACTGTGACACCCAAGTTTTTATTTGGATTTTTCAAAAGATTTTATTTGACTTGAGGGGAGTGATTTAAATTTTTTTTCTTCAAGAGAACTCTCACTCTCAAATATTTTTCCTTATGGCAAAAGTTTTATTTGGATTCAACCAAGATCTGTCTTTGGTCTTGGAGGTTCTTGCCTTTCACTTGGACTCAAGACAAAATATTTTCACTTGGGATATGACTTTTGAAAGTCTCCTTGAAATTTGCACTATGGCTTTTGGAAAATCCTTTGCCACTTTCAATAATTCCTTCTTGCCATGGCCTTAGTGCAAATCCCCTCTCCTAACCCTTTCCTCACCTTTGGATCATGATCTGCATCAAATCCAGCAAGTTGAACCTCCCCATGTGATTATTTCCATTTATATTCTATTCAAATAAATTTCTGCCTTCTTTTCTAGCACTTGGAGATTTACAAAGGAACTCCACTTTCTGTCTTGATTTTTGCCCCCAAACCTTTTTCCCCTCCTAGTCCTTTGAACCCTCAATCAAGAACCATGAAGATCCACTGGTCTTCAGTTCAAAATTTTCAAACTACACCTGCTGCAAGTTTGGACCAGATTTGTCAAATTTGGTGAAATTCATTCAAAACCTTCTCCAAAAATTCCAAGTAAAATCAGGCAGCCTCTGGGTGCATTGAGTGGTCACCTCACCAAGTTACAGCTCCAGAAAAATTCATCTCATTGCAAAATCTTTCTGTCGAACACCTGCAGTGCACTGTATATGTCAAGTTCAGAAAGTTCAGAGAACACTGCAGTGGCCTGCTGTCGTTTTCTTCAGAGAAGGACGTCGATCTCGCCAGTACCACCGCGACGCCTTGCTCCTCGTCCCCGCCCTCTTGTTCCTGCACCGCACGAATGCCTGGCGCCTTGCGGGCGTCGGCGACGAGCAGCGGAAGGTGCGCCGCCCCGTGACCGACGCTGGCGGCGGCCTTGCGGACGCCCGCGGGAGACACGGCGCCGATGACGCCACCCAGCGCCGCCCAAACCACCGGAGCTCGCCACGTGGCCTTCCACTCCCCCGAACGCGCTGCCGCTCTCGTCGTGAACCGCAAGGGGCAGAGCGCGCTCTCTGCCGCCGTTGAGCCTGTGCGGTCACCTCACCGTGGACCGACGCCATTACGCCAAGACCGACCCCGTTTAGCTGTGAAACGACTCCAGTAACCTCCACTGACGCTACCTGGCCGCTCAAACCACCTGCCAATCCACTGCTCCACCGTAATCGCTCGCCGGAGATTCTCCGTTCACGGCCACCCCGTCGATCTGCCTATAAATAGAGGCCCCGAGCTTCAACTCGAGCACCCACCATCCCTGCACTCCCCCTAGAGCAAGCCTAGCCACTGGTAGAGCCCCGAGGAGGTCCCCTTCCTCGACTCCGGCCGCCGCGACCCGCCACGGGATCCAGCCCGATTCGCCCCCGTGTGCGCTCCTACGCCTCCATTCTCTTGCCAGTAGCTTCACCTTGCATCCCTCGTTCCGACCCGCGCCTCAATTCGTGGTTTGCAGCCCTCCACCGGAGTTCCCCATACTCACCCGAGCCGCCGTCCGCCGGAGATAGTGTCGCCGTCGACGTGGTGCTCCAGAAAAATTCATCTCATTGCAAAATCTTTCTGTCGAACACCTGCAGTGCACTGTCTATGTCAAGTTCAGAAAGTTCAGAGAACACTGCAGTGGCCTGCTGTCGTTTTCTTCAGACAAGGACGTCGATCTCGCCAGTACCACCGCGTCGCCTTGCTCCTCGTCCCCGCCCTCTTGTTCCTACACCGCACGAATGCCTGGCGCCTTGCGGGCGTCGGCGACGAGCAGCAGAAGGTGCGCCGCCCCGTGACCGACGCCGGCGGCGGCTTTGCGGACGCCAGCGGGAGACACGGCGCCGACGACGCCACCCAGCGCCGCCCAAACCACCAGAGCTCGCCGCGTGGCCTTCCACTCCCCCGAACGCGCTGCCGCTCTCGTCGTGAACCGCAGGGCGCGGAGCGCGCTCTCTACCGCCATTGAGCCCGTGCGGTCACCTCACCATGGACCGACGCCATTACGCCAAGACCGACCCCGTTTAGCTGTGAAACGACTCCAGTAACCTCCACTGACGCTACCTGGCCGCTCAAACCACCTGCCAATCCACTGCTCCGCCGTAATCGCTCGCCGGAGATTCTCCGTTCACGGCCACCCCGTCGATCTGCCTATAAATAGAGGCCCCGAGCTTCAACTCGAGCACCCACCATCCCTGCACTCCCCCTAGAGCAAGCCTAGCCACTGGTAGAGCCCCAAGGAGGTCCCCTTCTTCGACTCCGGCCGCCGCGACCCGCCACGGGATCCAGCCCGATTCGCCCCCGTGTGCGCTCCTCCGCCTCCATTCTCTTGCCAGTAGCTTCACCTTGCATCCCTCGTTCTGACCCGCGCCTCAATTCGTAGTTTGCAGCCCTCCACCGGAGTTCCCCATCCTCACCCGAGCCGCCGTCCGCCGGAGATAGTGTCGTCGTCGACGTGGTGCTCCCCGTTGGACGAGTCCACCACCCACCGACGCGGAAGAAGACGCTGAAGCTCTTGGTACCCTCCGTTTCTCCTAACTCGCCGTGGTTCGACCCCGGCGTCCACCGCAGTCTTCGGGCGCCGGCGAGCTTTTTAAACCTGACAGGTGGACCCCGCCTGTCAGCCTCTATTCTATTCTCCTTCGAACCGTTTTCTGTTGGCGCCTTCGGGCAAATACGTTTTCTCCTTTGCGCTTGCGCATTCCCAACCGAAGCGTTTTCTGTTTTCTCAGTTAAAACCCTGGAACTTTTCTGTTTCATTACAGATAAGTCCCTGGACAGAAACCTTTATAACTTTTTAATAAAAAGGAATTTTTGAGTGATTCTTTTTCTGACAATCTTCAAATTTTGTCTAGTTTTTTATGGGATTTATTTGAAAATTATTTGGAAAAGTTTCTGTGCAAGTGTTGGTTTTCACGTTAGTACCCGTTTCGTGATTGCCGTAGGTTCCGGAAGAGGTGAAGGAGCCGCGAACTTCGCCGAGCTAGACTCCGACTTCTCCGAACCAGGCAAGCATGTTTTGAACATTTGATATGACAGGTGTTTTACATGTTCACGTGAGAGTTTGTGCGTGGCATATGAGTGTCGGTAAATACCTCGTTGCTTGTAAGGCAACGACCCGGTTGTTCCAAAGTCGCGATGATCTCTGATGAGAGATGGCCTAATCATGTGGTGACATGAAGGGCAGCAAGGTGGTACTGTTGTAGCATACCAGCCTTGCGTCATCCGACTTTCTCCGACGTTAACGTGGTTGGAGCCACGTTACCGTTCCTTTCCCGCATGTTCCAAAGTTGCGATGATCTCTGATGAGAGATGGCCTAATCATGTGGTGACATGAAGGGCAGCAAGGTGGTATTGTTGTAGCATACCAGCCTTGCGTCATCCGACTTTCTCTGACGTTAACGTGGTTGGAGCCACGTTACCGTTCTTTCCCCTTTCCGTGCTACCACATGTCTCATTGCCAGGATGCGGTTTAGTAAGTTGGTAACCTCTTTCCGTGTACACACCAAACAGAGAGGCCGGGATGATGGTACCTTGGCCCAGGATTAAAGCCAGTCATCCGGTCAGGGGGCATGGGTGTTTCCGGTTGGGACCAAGAGGGGGGGCACCCCCTTAGAGCGCGCGTATAGAAATTTGATCCCATGCTACGCGAGGTTGTAGCCTCCCCGTCTCAAGGTTTTTCTTCAACGTCGCCGAGGGTGATCCCTGGCTTCGGATGGTTGAATTGGGTGTGTACTGGTTAGACGTGTTTCTTCCAAAACACCGTAGACGGAACTAGTCCCCGTGACTACTGAAATCCGTTGGCTGTGGTTAAGTACAAACTCTGCAGAGTCAATTCCTTATATCCATATCTATCCGCGTGGAAAACTTGTCCCCGGTGAACAAGCTCAAGTGGTAAATTCAGATTTATTGTTATTCCTGTGGATGGACTAACTTTATATTTGTCGCATGCTTGTTCCCGAACTATTGTATTATTTGAGCTGTGATATAAGCCCTTTATGTGACGTCGCGCAGACGTCCGACTGTGGCGTGTACTTGTTTCTCACTTTAAATATAAGCCCTTTATGTGATGTCGCTCAGACGTCCGACTGTGGCATGCACTGTCTTTATTTTCTGTTATAAGCCCTTTATGTGGTGTCGCCCCGACGCCCGACTGTGGCATTATTATTCCGCATTTTTCCGCTCGAGGAGTCTTTCAGACACTCGTTTGGCACCAGTATTATTATTCTGCATTTTCCGCTCGAGGAGTCTTTCAGACACTCGTTTGGCACCAGTATTATTATTCCGCATTTTCCGCTCGAGTAGTCTTTCAGACACTCGTTTGGCACCAGTATTACTATTCTGCAGTTTCCGCTCGAGGCGTCATTCAGACCCTCGCTTGGCACCCAATATTTATTATCTCTATGTCTGATCGCACTGGTTAACTTGTTCATGTGCTTCATGTTTATATTTGTTATACCTTATGTCCGAACTGTCTTGCGAGTACTTTCATAGTACTCACCTGGCTTGTTGATTTGGCCAAATGTTGACGAAGGCGATCTCTTGGATGAAGAGTTTGATAGCGCGTCCGATGCCTAGAGGAGTCCCAGTCAGTCCTGCGCGATCCCGGATATTGGTCACTTGTATTGTATACGCTTCCGCCACCCGCTATAAGTCTTCTCGAGCCTCACTCCGACGCTCGATGAGTTGTAGTCTTCTGGAATCATATCACTCGCTTCGCGATGATATTTCCACCACCGTTATTATCGTGAGTTAGTAGTTTGCCACCCTATCCGCCGTCTTGTTTTAGCGGCGTGCATGTAATAAATTGTTGGGCAGTCTCTGCTCAACCTTGTATTATATTTAGTAATCCTGGTATTTTTCTTCTGTGACCAAGATATTGTCTACCAGTGAGAAGGAATTCTTCCTCGCTGGTCCGTAAAAGGGATTGGTCTCTCAATAATTATTTTATTAAAAACCGGTCGTGACAAGCTTGGTATCAGAGCCAGGCTGACTGTAGGAAGCCACTAGGTGCGATCGCTAATTGGTTATTAGCGTCTTTTGTGCTTTTTCAGCATTTTGCAATTGTAGCTATTTTCTGTTGGTCATCATAAATTTATGACATGACTACTCAGAATTTTTGCCTACTTTTGTAGATGGCTGGCAGCAGCTGTGAGAATCGAGTGTTCACCAACGTGCCCGAGGGGTTTGTCAAGCTCCTCGTCTCCATCACCAAGCTCGCGATTGGGCTAGCAGCTCGCCCGGAGTTCACACTCTATCAGCACAAGCTCAGTGACGACGTGTCTATGCACCAAGCTGTGGTGCAGTTCAAGGGAGGACGTTCTGCTGCTCGCCACTTCCGTTTTGTGGGAAGGGCCATGCCTACGGAGAGGCATGCCACGCAGATGGCTGCCCGTGAGGCGATAGCTCGCCTTCGGGACATCCTTCCTACGATGAAGACTCGTCGCTACCGCTACCTCCCATGCCATGTGCCTTACACCAGCCACTATGCGTTCGCCTGCCATCGGGGAGAGCGAGATGAAGCCATCGAGATGGTTGTGGAGTATCTCAAGGCTCTGGAGGAATCTTTCGACAACCTCGTAGATGATCTTGTGGCTGCCCGCATGGACTTGGTCCGGGGCGGTCCTACCAGTAGGAAGGAACTTCTCAACACGGCGCCGCCCCTGACATTTGTCTCGTCTTCAGCCTCTTATGCACCGGCCATTTTGGCCACTGCTCGCCGTCTGCCTACCACTGAGGAGTTCAACCGAGTCATCGCTCCTACTCCAGTCAGAGCCGCACCGCCTGCCGCACACGCTCTACCACCAGTCGCCCCCGCACCATCACCGCAGTGCAGCGTCACGCGCCAGGAGCCAGCTAGAGAGGAGGTGGAGGTTGACTCTCCTGGACCGTTGAGCCTTGCCATCGGCAAGGGGAAGGAGATCTTCACCATCTCCGACTGAGAGCACCGAGTAGCCGCGTGTTATGTCTGCCTGTATGATGTGCTGTTTATTCCTGTATGCTAGTTTGTATTGGTGTGTTTGCTGCCTTCCGGAGTAGTACGCTAGTCTTAATAACATGTCAGGATGTGTACGCGCATCCTGAGTGCTGTATCACGTGTTTGCTTTTCGCATGTAAGTTTTATGTTGAGCACTTCTTCTCCATGAAAAATCATTTGTGTTTCTTTGAAAACCTTGAAGCCTTTTGATTATTGCCTTTGTGAGATTTTTCTTGTGCTACACAGTTTTTCTCATGGGTTTTGCAAATAATACCCCAGACTGGAAAAATGTCTCGCCCGTGGACTCGCTCCATGCCCAATCAGCCAGAAGAGGTTTACGGGACACAGAACAGCAACAATTTCACTCAGGGTCAGTCCAGCCAACAGGACAACGAAGCAGCACTGTCTCAAGTATGCCGTCTCTTCGAGCAAAGCCAGCAACAGCACCAAGAGATGATGAACCATGTCATCAACATGGGAAACCACCGTGAACCCTATCAACCCCATTCCAAGTTATCTGAGTTACAGAAGACTCGCCCCTCAACTTTTACTCACACCGACAGACCACTGGAAGCCGACGATTGGCTTCGTGAGATTGAAAGGAAACTGATTATTGCTCAGTGCTCAGATCATGAGAAGGTGCTTTATGCACCACACTACCTTACTGGAGCAGCCGCAGCATGGTGGGAAAACTTCCTACACATGCATTCCAGGGAACACAACATCACCTGGGAAGAGTTCAAGGAAGGCTTCCGTGGGGCACACATCCCCAGAAGCATCCTAAAGATCAAGAAGAGAGAGTTTGATGACCTGAAGCAAAGAGGCATGTCAGTGACAGAGTACAATGGTCAGTTCACCCAGCTGTCTCATTATGCCTACGACGAGCACATGACAGAAAGCAAGAAGATGGAAAAATTCCTGGACGGCCTGGCACCAGCACTGAGATGCCAACTGATTGTGCACACCTTTCCGGATTTTAAGACGCTGGTGGACAAGGCCATCACCTTGGAGAATGAGCGCCGTAGTCTGGAAGATATCCGTAAGCGGAAGAGGGACAAGACGACTCTTGCCCGCAGCAACCGAGGCAAGACAGAGGTCCCAAGGACAGACACAAGGAGATCCACGACTACTGAGCCAAGGCCCGTTGGACAATTTCATGCCAGGGATAAGGAGTTCACATACCGTCCAGGGGTCACCTGCTATGCCTGTGGTCAACAAGGGCATTATGCTAAACAGTGCCTGAAGCCAAGAGACTCGGCACCCAAGCCGAACAATGGTGGAAATAATCCCGCCCCCAAGCGCAACAATTTCAACCCCAACAACAACCACAGGAAGGGTCACCTGAACCATGTGACCAGGGAAGAAGCGCAGAATGCCCCAGACATCATGCTCGGTACGTTCCCTGTCAACACAGTACCTGCCACAGTTTTGTTTGATTCTGGAGCTTCCCATTCGTTCGTTTCGAAGAGTTTTGTTTCGCAACATGATTTTCCGATACTCCCATTGGAAAAATCTATGATCATCAAGTCCCCCGAAAATAAGCAAATCGCTCAAGGTTACTGCCAAGGAGTGGTCATTGAGTTCGAAGGACTACAATTCCACGCGAATCTCATCGTGTTGGAAAGTAAAGGACTGGATGTCATTTTAGGGATGGACTGGTTGACCACCAACAAAGGATTCACTGACTGCTTCAATCGGACAGTGATTCTCACTCACCATCACGGCAAGACAATAAGAGTTTCCGCTCAAGAAAGGCCACGATCACAGCAGCCAAAACTGAACAAAATGGACATTGCAGAACTAAGAAAAGTTCCAGCGGTATGCGAGTTTCCTGATGTGTTCCCGGAAGAATTACCAGGCATGCCACCAGACCGAGAGATCGAGTTCAGCATCAAACTAGCACCTGGCACCGCTCCCATCTATAAGAAGCCGTATAGAATGGCACCCTCAGAATGGGTGGAGTTGAAGAAGCAGATAAAGGAATTGTTGGACAAAGGATTTATTCGAGCCAGCTCCTCACCTTGGGGTTCGCCTGTGTTGTTCGCCAAAAAGAAAGATGGGACACTGAGGCTGTGCATAGACTATCAAGCCCTCAATATGGTCACCATCAAAAACAAATATCCGATGCCACGGATCAATGATTTGTTTGACCAGCTCGCACAAGCCAAGGTATTCTCAAAAATTGATTTGAGATCGGGATATCACCAACTGAAGGTGCGGACAGAAGATATCCCCAAGACAGCTTTCACTTCCAGATATGGGTTATACGAGTTCACAGTGATGCCTTTTGGACTAACGAACGCCCCCGCATATTTCGTCCACCTCATGAACAAAGTGTTCATGAAATTCATGGACAAATTTGAGGTGGTGTTCATTGACGACATTCTGGTTTACTCGAGGACACCAGAAGAGCATGCTGAGCACCTCAGAATTGTTTTGGGAGAATTGAGGAAACATCAGTTGTACGCCAAATTTAGCAAGTGCGAATTTTGGCTAAGACAAGTTGGCTTCTTGGGCCATATACTGAACCAAGAAGGCGTGGCCGTAGACCCAGAAAAAGTCAAGGCCATACTGGACTGGAAGCCGCCCGCCAATGTTACTGATGTGCGGAGTTTCCTGGGAATGGCCGGGTATTACAGAAGATTTATTGAAGGGTTCTCCACTGTGGCAAAACCTATAACACAGTTACTCAAGAAGGATAAGAAATTCGTATGGACGGAAGCATGCGAGCAGAGCTTCCAAGAACTCAAGAAGAAGCTGACAACCGCACCAGTCTTAACTGTGCCAGACATACACAAGAGCTTTGAAGTGTATTGTGACGCGTCCCGAAAAGGTCTCGGATGCGTGCTAATGCAGGATGGCAAAGTTGTCGCATATGCCTCCAGGCAGCTGCAAAAACATGAGGAAAATTACCCAACACATGACTTGGAGCTAGCAGCAGTCATACATGCACTCAAGGAGTGGAGGCACTTTCTGTTGGGAAATCGCTGTGAAATATATACGGACCATAAGAGCCTCAAATATATTTTCACACAGCCAGAGCTGAATTTACGCCAACGACGCTGGTTGGAACTAGTCAAGGACTATGACGTCGGTATTCACTACCATCCTGGGAAAGCTAATGTAGTGGCCGATGCCCTTAGTCGAAACCCCAGCCCGGACAATGACGGTCCGCAAAACTTCAGGCCTGAGTTTCAGCGAGAGTTCGCTAGGCTCAACATGATGTTAGTCTCCAAGGGCACCGTATCGAACCTGGAGATACAACCCACCCTGGTGGAACA
The DNA here is from genome assembly GCF_002575655.3 of Aegilops tauschii subsp. strangulata. Classification (NCBI taxonomy): domain Eukaryota; kingdom Viridiplantae; phylum Streptophyta; class Magnoliopsida; order Poales; family Poaceae; genus Aegilops; species Aegilops tauschii. Next base: position 434,863,707 of record NC_053035.3, read on the forward strand.
AATTAAGAAGGCTCAACAGGGACATCCCAGCATCGAAGGTATAAAGAAGAAAATGAATCTTAGTAAGACTTCAGAGTTCGTCACCGACAGTGAAGGAGCATTATGGTACCGAGACAGACTTTGCGTACCCAACATTGAGGAACTCAAGCAACAGATCTTGACGGAGAGCCACACCGCTCCATACTCGATCCATCCTGGAGGAACCAAAATGTACAAGGACATTCAGGAAAGATTTTGGTGGCACGGTATGAAAAGAGATATAGCCACATTTATTGCATGTTGCGATTCATGTCAGCGCATCAAGGCCGAGCATCAAAAGCCAGCAGGGCTACTCCAACCAAACAGAATATCGGAGTGGAAATGGGATGAAATAGGAATGGATTTCATCGTCGGACTACCCCGATCACAGCGTGGGAATGACGCCATATGGGTCATCACAGACCGACTAACCAAGGTTGCTCATTTCATTCCCGTGAAGACTACCTACTCCACACAAAGACTGGCAAAACTTTATCTCTCCCGTATAGTTTGCTTGCATGGAGTCCCAAAGACTATAATATCAGACCGAGGCACACAATTCGTCTCCAAATTTTGGGATCACCTACAACAAGCTCTGGGCACGCAACTAGCCTTCAGTACAGCATACCACCCTCAGACTGATGGGCAAACGGAACGTGTGAACCAGATCCTAGAGGATATGCTAAGAGCCTGTGTGCTCACCTATGGATCCAGTTGGGAAGAGAGTTTGTCGTATGCCGAATTTGCTTACAACAACAGTTACCAAGCCAGCTTGCAAATGGCACCCTTTGAAGCATTGTACGAACGGAGGTGTCGTACCCCACTGAATTGGTCAGAAACAGGTGACAGCCGTATCTTCGGCCCAGACATGCTTAAAGAGGCCGAGGAGAAAGTTAAGCAGATCAGGGACAGACTCAAGACAGCACAGAGCCGACAAAAGAGCTACTATGATCAGAAGCATCGTGAGGTCAGCTTTGAACCCGGTGATTCCGTATACCTCCGAGTATCTCCTATGAGGGGTCTGCAACGGTTCAAAATAAAGGGGAAGCTAGCCCCAAGAATCATTGGACCATTTTGTGTAAAGGCACGAAGAGGCACGGTAGCCTACCAACTAGACCTCCCCAAGGAGCTGTCAGACGTCCATGACGTATTCCACGTCTCACAGTTGAGGAAATGTGTGAGTAACCCGGAGAAGCGTGTACCTCATGAGGACATTGATATGCAACCAGATCTCACCTACAGAGAAAGACCAGTAAAGATTCTAGAAGAGTCTGAACGGAGGACCCGTCAGAAAACGACAAAGTTTTTCAGGGTTCAGTGGAGCAACCACACTGAGGATGAAGCTACATGGGAAAGGGAAGATTTCCTTCGGGCAGAGTATCCATATCTATTTGAGGATCAGCAGAAATCTCGAGGACGAGATTTTTCCTAAGGGGGTAGGTGTTGTGACACCCAAGTTTTTATTTGGATTTTTCAAAAGATTTTATTTGACTTGAGGGGAGTGATTTAAATTTTTTTTCTTCAAGAGAACTCTCACTCTCAAATATTTTTCCTTATGGCAAAAGTTTTATTTGGATTCAACCAAGATCTGTCTTTGGTCTTGGAGGTTCTTGCCTTTCACTTGGACTCAAGACAAAATATTTTCACTTGGGATATGACTTTTGAAAGTCTCCTTGAAATTTGCACTATGGCTTTTGGAAAATCCTTTGCCACTTTCAATAATTCCTTCTTGCCATGGCCTTAGTGCAAATCCCCTCTCCTAACCCTTTCCTCACCTTTGGATCATGATCTGCATCAAATCCAGCAAGTTGAACCTCCCCATGTGATTATTTCCATTTATATTCTATTCAAATAAATTTCTGCCTTCTTTTCTAGCACTTGGAGATTTACAAAGGAACTCCACTTTCTGTCTTGATTTTTGCCCCCAAACCTTTTTCCCCTCCTAGTCCTTTGAACCCTCAATCAAGAACCATGAAGATCCACTGGTCTTCAGTTCAAAATTTTCAAACTACACCTGCTGCAAGTTTGGACCAGATTTGTCAAATTTGGTGAAATTCATTCAAAACCTTCTCCAAAAATTCCAAGTAAAATCAGGCAGCCTCTGGGTGCATTGAGTGGTCACCTCACCAAGTTACAGCTCCAGAAAAATTCATCTCATTGCAAAATCTTTCTGTCGAACACCTACAGTGCACTGTATATGTCAAGTTCAGAAAGTTCAGAGAACACTGCAGTGGCCTGCTGTCGTTTTCTTCAGAGAAGGACGTCGATCTCGCCAGTACCACCGCGACGCCTTGCTCCTCGTCCCCGCCCTCTTGTTCCTGCACCGCACGAATGCCTGGCGCCTTGCGGGCGTCGGCGACGAGCAGCGGAAGGTGCGCCGCCCCGTGACCGACGCTGGCGGCGGCCTTGCAGACGCCAGCGGGAGACACGGCGCCGATGACGCCACCCAGCGCCGCCCAAACCACCGGAGCTCGCCACGTGGCCTTCCACTCCCCCGAACGCGCTGCCGCTCTCGTCGTGAACCGCAAGGGGCAGAGCGCGTTCTCTGCCGCCGTTGAGCCCGTGCGGTCACCTCACCGTGGACCGACGCCATTACGCCAAGACCGACCCCGTTTAGCTGTGAAACGACTCCAGTAACCTCCACTGACGCTACCTGGCCGCTCAAACCACCTGCCAATCCACTGCTCCGCCGTAATCGCTCGCCGGAGATTCTCCGTTCACGGCCACCCCGTCGATCTGCCTATAAATAGAGGCCCCGAGCTTCAACTCGAGCACCCACCATCCCTGCACTCCCCCTAGAGCAAGCCTAGCCACTGGTAGAGCCCCGAGGAGGTCCCCTTCCTCGACTCCGGCCGCCGCGACCCGCCACGGGATCCAGCCCGATTCGCCCCCGTGTGCGCTCCTCCGCCTCCATTCTCTTGCCAGTAGCTTCACCTTGCATCCCTCGTTCTGACCCGCGCCTCAATTCGTAGTTTGCAGCCCTCCACCGGAGTTCCCCATCCTCACCCGAGCCGCCGTCCGCCGGAGATAGTGTCGCTGTCGACGTGGTGCTCCCCGTTGGACGAGTCCACCACCCACCGACGCGGAAGAAGACGCTGAAGCTCTTGGTACCCTCCGTTTCTCCTAACTCGCCGTGGTTCGACGCCGGCGTCCACCGTAGTCTTCGGGCGCCGGCGAGCTTTTTAAACCTGACAGGTGGACTCCGCCTGTCAGCCTCTATTCTATTCTCCTTCGAACCGTTTTCTGTTGGCACCTTCGGGCAAATACGTTTTCTCCTTTGCGCTTGCGCATTCCCAACCGAAGCATTTTCTGTTTTCTCAGTTAAAACCCTGGAACTTTTCTGTTTCATTACAGATAAGTCCCTGGACAGAAACCTTTATAACTTTTTAATAAAAGGGAATTTTTGAGTGATTCTTTTTCTGACAATCTTCAAAACTTGTCTAGTTTTTTATGGGATTTATTTGAAAATTATTTGGAAAAGTTTCTGTGCAAGTGTTGGTTTTCACGTTAGTACCCGTTTCGTGATTGTCGTAGGTTCCGGAAGAGGTGAAGGAGCCGCGAACTTCGCCGAGCTAGACTCCGACTTCTCCGAACCAGGCAAGCATGTTTTGAACATTTGATATGACAGGTGTTTTACATGTTCACGTGAGAGTTTGTGCGTGGCATATGAGTGTCGGTAAATACCTCGTTGCTTGTAAGGCAACGACCCGGTTGTTCCAAAGTCGCGATGATCTCTGATGAGAGATGGCCTAATCATGTGGTGACATGAAGGGCAGCAAGGTGGTACTGTTGTAGCATACCAGCCTTGCGTCATCCGACTTTCTCCGACGTTAACGTGGTTGGAGCCACGTTATCGTTCCTTTCCCGCATGTTCCAAAGTTGCGATGATCTCTGATGAGAGATGGCCTAATCATGTGGTGACATGAAGGGCAGCAAGGTGGTACTGTTGTAGCATACCAGCCTTGCGTCATCCGACTTTCTCCGACGTTAACGTGGTTGGAGCCACGTTACCGTTCTTTCCCCTTTCCGTGCTACCACATGTCTCATTGCCAGGATGCGGTTTAGTAAGTTGGTAACCTCTTTCCGTGTACACACCAAACAGAGAGGCCGGGATGATGGTACCTTGGCCCAGGATTAAAGCCAGTCATCCGGTCAGGGGGCATGGGTGTTTCCGGTTGGGACCAAGAGGGGGGGCACCCCCTTAGAGCGCGCGTATAGAAATTTGATCCCATGCTATGCGAGGTTGTAGCCTCCCCGTCTCAAGGTTTTTCTTGAACGTCGCCGAGGGTGATCCCTGGCTTTGGATGGTTGAATTGGGTGTGTACTGGTTAGACGTGTTTCTTCCAAAACACCGTAGACGGAACTAGTCCCCGTGACTACTGAAATCCGTTGGCTGTGGTTAAGTACAAACTCTGCAGAGTCAATTCCTTCCAAATCATCGTATCCATGATCAAGTACTGTAAACATTATATCCATATCTATCCGCGTGGAAAACTTGTCCCCGGTGAACAAGCTCAAGTGGTAAATTCAGATTTATTGTTATTCCTGTGGATGGACTAACTTTATATTTGTCGCATGCTTGTTCCTGAACTATTGTATTATTTGAGCTGTGATATAAGCCCTTTATGTGACGTCGCGCAGACGTCCGACTGTGGCGTGTACTTGTTTCTCACTTTAAATATAAGCCCTTTATGTGATGTCGCTCAGACGTCCGACTGTGGCATGCACTGTCTTTATTTTCTGTTATAAGCCCTTTATGTGGTGTCGCCCCGACGCCCGACTGTGGCATTATTATTCCGCATTTTTCCGCTCGAGGAGTCTTTCAGACACTCGTTTGGCACCAGTATTATTATTCCGCATTTTCCGCTCGAGGAGTCTTTCAGACACTCGTTTGGCACCAGTATTATTATTCCGCATTTTCCGCTCGAGGAGTCTTTCAGACACTCGTTTGGCACTAGTATTATTATTCCGCATTTTCCGCTCGAGGAGTCTTTCAGACACTCGTTTGGCACCAGTATTATTATTCCGCATTTTCCGCTTGAGGAGTCTTTCAGACACTCGTTTGGCACCAGTATTACTATTCTGCAGTTTCCGCTCGAGGCGTCATTCAGACCCTCGCTTGGCACCCAATATTTATTATCTCTATGTCTGATCGCACTGGTTAACTTGTTCATGTGCTTCATGTTTACATTTGTTATACCTTATGTCCGAACTGTCTTGCGAGTACTTTCATAGTACTCACCTGGCTTGTTGATTTGGCCAGATGTTGACGAAGGCGATCTCTTGGATGAAGAGTTTGATAGCGCGTCCGATGCCTAGAGGAGTCCCAGTCAGTCCTGCGCGATCCCGGATATTGGTCACTTGTATTGTATACGCTTCCGCCACCCGCTATAAGTCTTCTCGAGCCTCACTCCGACGCTCGATGAGCTGTAGTCTTCTGGAATCATATCACTCGCTTCGCGATGATATTTCCACCACCATTATTATCATGAGTTAGTAGTTTGCCACCCTATCCGCCGTCTTGTTTTAGCGGCGTGCATGTAATAAATTGTTGGGCAGTCTCTGCTCAACCTTGTATTATATTTAGTACTCCTGGTATTTTTCTTCTGTGACCAAGATATTGTCTACCAGTGAGAAGGAATTCTTCCTCGCTGGTCCGTAAAAGGGATTGGTCTCTCAATAATTATTTTATTGAAAAACCGGTCGTGACAGTCACATTCTTGCCACTTGGCTTCGGTCGGCTGGCAATCTTCTTCTTGCGAGGAGGATTAGCACTTGAGGAAGCACCCCCTGCCGGCGGTGGAGCACTGGAAGAACCACCTGCAGTCTCAGATGAGCGGTACCGCTTTGACGTTGAACGTCCGGGGTTGACACGGCGGACTTGCTGCTCAGGATGTTCATCACCTGGAACCAAACACACGGACACAAGAAACAACCAGAAGAAACGATCAAAACCAAATAAACACAACACAAATGGATCAACATGTGGTAGGAAACGATGGAACTGGGCATCCGGCGGTAGTACCGTGCCTGTACTGCGGCAGTACCGCACAAGCGGTAGTACCGTGCCCTACAAGCGGTAGTACCGCTCTGGCGGTAGTACCGCGCAATATGGGCAGTAGTACCGCCCGAGAAGGGGCACAGAGGATCCCTACTGCCGTGGTCAGATCCGGCACTACCGAGGATGCCAAATTCAAAAATAAACCTACCAAACATCAATCCAAAGAGTCTAGTTGCCTTCTCCAACCTACACAAGCCTAGATTTGACCAAAAATCTAGAGATGCAACTACTACTGCCCCTAAAACGTGAGATCTGAAAACTGGACAAGAAGAGAAAAGGAACGGGGGCAATACCGGCATCCATGGCAAGAGGACGAGGTGGGGATCGACTCCACCGAAGGGAATGGAGAGGGACGGTCCGGAGACGGAGGGCCGCCGGAGCCCTCCCGCGGCGAGATGGCGCTGGAGAGAGAGGAAGAGGAACCAGGGGACAAAGCAAATGGGTATGGGGTGGAGGAAACCACCCCTGCCCACGACTTAACCCCCTGGCCCCGCCCCTCAGCGGTAGTACCGTGGTGATGGGCGGTAGTACCGCTTAGCCACATAAGCGGTAGTACCGCTCCGTGGAGCGGTAGTACCGCTCGAGCGGTAGTACCGCGCCTTCACAACGGTAGTACCGCCGAGCGCAACTCAAACCAGACTCAACACATATGGTGCAAAACGAAAGACGGGAAACAACAGCAAGAAGACCAACAAGAGCACTAGCAAGAGAACAAGAATTACACGCCTCTATACGAGGGGGCGGTGGCCGAGGCCACCTATGTTTGAGTCACTTGGTATGGCACCGCGAAGAATTATCCTTGGGCCCATGACCAAAGCTCGTCTTTGAAGCACAAGTACCATCAAAAATGGCTAATGTGAAAGAGTGAGATCAGTTTATGCATTGTGGGGGAGGGAAAGTTCATTGAGAGAACAACACTCCCCCTACGTCCATGCCTACACCTAGAGAAGAATGCACAATGAATGTGAGGGGTGTGCAAAGGTTCAAACCACATTGCTCGAATCAATGATATTTAGCTCATGCCTTAACTCGCGAAATCTTGCTTCATCCAATGGCTTCGTGAAAATATCTGCAAGGTTATCATGAGTGTTGACATAGTTGAGCTCGATCTCCCCTCGCCTAATATGATCCCGGACGAAGTGATACCGAATCTCAATATGCTTTGTCTTGAAGTGTTGCACTGGGTTGAGAGAAATCTTGATAGCACTTTCATTGTCACACCAAAGAGGCACTTTGTCACAAATGACACCGTAATCCTTTAAAGTTTGCCTCATCCATAAGAGTTGTGCACAACAACTTCCGGCCGCCACATACTCCGCTTCGGTGGACGAGAGAGACACACAACTTTGCTTTTTAGAAGACCAACTTACCAAAGAGCAACCAAGAAATTGGCACCCTCCGGAAGTGGACTTCCTATCCACTTTGTCTCCCGCCCAATCGGAGTCCGAATAACCTACAAGCTTGAAGTTTGCTCCTCTTGGGTACCATAGGCCAAAGTTTGGGGTATGAGCCAAATATCGAAAGATTCGCTTGACCGCCACAAAGTGGCTTTCCTTAGGTGCGGCTTGAAACCGTGCACATATTCCCACACTCAACATGATATCCGGTCTAGATGCAGAAAGGTAAAGCAAGGATCCAATCATGGAGAGATATACCTTTTGATCCACCGCTTTACCATTGGGATCAATGTCAAGTTGGCACTTGGTGGGCATTGGAGTGGAAGCCGGCTTGACATCACTTAGCTTGAATCTCTTTAGCATGTCTTGAGTGTATTTGGCTTGGTTGATGAAGGTTCCTTCTCTTCTTTGTTTGATTTCGAATCCGAGAAAGAACTTCAACTCTCCCATCATAGACATCTTAAACTTTGAGGTCATGAGAGCGGCAAATTCTTCATTGAAGGCTTTGTTAGGGGAACCAAAAATAATATCATCAACATATAGTTGGCACACAAACAACTCCCCTTTGACCTTCTTAGTAAAAGGAGTGGGGTCGATCTTCCCGATTTCGAATCCACGATCTTGTAACAACTCCGTAAGATGCTCATACCACGCACGTGGGGCTTGTTTAAGGCCATAGAGCGCCTTATGGAGTTGATACACATGATCGGGGAAATAGGGATCTTCAAACCCGGGGGGTTGTTTGACATATACCAACTCATTTATGGGACCATTAAGAAAAGCACTTTTCACATCCATTTGTTGCAATGTGAAATTATGATGAGAAGCATAGGCAATCAACAAACGAATAGATTCAAGGCGAGCGACGAGGGCAAAGGTTTCACCGTAGTCGATACCCTTGACTTGGGAGTAGCTTTGTGCCACCAAACGAGCCTTGTTGCGAACAATGATTCCATGAGCGTCTTGCTTGTTCTTGAATATCCACTTGGTTCCAATGACATTATGATTTCCGATTGGCCTTGGAACTAACTTCCACACTTGGTTATGTTCGAAGTTGTTGAGTTCTTCATGCATGGCGTTGAGTCAATCCGGGTCCTCGAGCGCTTCATAAACCTTTTGGGGTTCGACACAAGAAACAAACGCATGATGTTCACAATAGTTTGCTAATTGTCTACGAGTGCTTACCCCCTTTCTTAGGCTTCCAACCACATTCTCCATGAGATGACCTTTGGTGGTGAGCTTGGAAGCGATCTTAGCGGCACGATGCTCCAATTCCTCCTCGGAAGTGAAGTGAGGAGGGGTTATTTGATCATCTTGAGTGTCGTCTTGAGCTTGTTCTTGATCTTGAACTTGATCGAGGGGAGGAACTTGACCTTGGGCATCATTTGGTGGATCACCACCATCTTGAGGTTGATCTTGCCCTTGATCTTGTTCATGAGGTTGAGGGCCTTCACTTTGTTCTTCGGAAGCGTGTGGGTCTTGGGTTGGTGATGGCTCCACTTGAGTGGAGCATTGTCCTTCTCCTTCGGCCACAAGGGGTTCCTCAATGAGCAGGATATATCCAACACCCATTCTTCTTATGGCTTGGGGAGGAATTTCATCACCTACATCACAAGTACCACTTTGCTCCACTTGGGAGCCGTTATTCTCATCAAACTCCACGTTACACGTCTCCTCAATAAGTCCCGTGGACTTATTGAGAACACGGTAAGCATGGGAGTTTGTAGCATAACCAACAAATATGCCCTCATGAGCTCTAGTCTCAAATTTAGACAAACGAACACCTTTCTTGAGAATGAAACACTTACACCCGAACACCCGAAAGTACTTGAGGTTGGGCTTGTTACCGGTGAGTATCTCATATGGAGTCTTGTTCAAGCCTTTGCGGAGATAGAGCCGATTTGAATCATGACACGCGGTGTTGATGGCTTCGGCCCAAAAGTTGTATGGAGACTTGAACTCCGCCATCATGGTCCTTGCCGCATCCATCAACGTCCGGTTCTTCCTCTCCACAACACCATTTTGTTGAGGGGTGTAAGGTGCGGAATATTGATGCTTGATCCCCTCATCACTAAGGAACTCATCCAGGGTGTAGTTCTTGAACTCGGTGCCGTTGTCACTTCTTATAGTCAAGATCTTTGCATTGTGTTGACGTTGGGCTTCATTTGCAAAGTCAATGACTGTTTGTTGGGTCTCACTCTTCCTCTTGAAAAGATACACCCAAGTGTATCTAGAATAGTCATCCACAATTACCAAGCAATATTTTCTACCCCCAAGACTATCAAAGGATGGAGGCCCAAAGAGATCCAAATGAAGGAGCTCCAAGGGCCTCTTCGAGTAAATGAGAGTCGTGGGAGGGTGCGCCTTCTCATGAAGCTTTCCTTCGATACAAGCACTGCAAGCACGATCTTTAGCAAAACTAACGTTCGTTAGTCCACGGACATGGTCCCCCTTGAGAAGACTTTGCAAAGATCTCATATTGACATGGGCTAAACGGCGATGCCAAAGCCATCCCACGTCAACTTTAGCCATTAGGCATGTCGCGGTCTTAGTGGATCGCTCCGAAAAGTTAATCACATAGAGACCGTTCTCGACATGCCCAACAAAGGCTACTTTAAGAGTCTTGCTCCACAAGAGGGCCACGGTATCAATATCAAAGAAAGTGGCAAAGCCCATGATAGCAAGTTGACGAACGGAAAGTAAATTGTATGCAAGGGACTCAACTAGCATGACCTTCTCGATCGTGACATCATGAGAAATGACAACTTTGTCGAGTCCCAATACCTTAGAAGACGAGGCATCACCCCACTCGACATTGCTGGGCATAGATGGAATCTTGTGCACGTCCACCACCAAGTCCTTGCTTCCGGTCATATGATTTGTAGCTCCACTATCGAGCAACCATGATCCCCCACCGGAAGCAAACACCTACAAGAGATCAATGCTTGGTTTTAGGTACCCATTTTGTAATGGGTCCTTTGATGTTAGTAACAAGGGTCTTAGGAACCCAAATAGACCATTCAATATACTCATGAGGAGAACCAACAAATTTGGCATAAACATGCCCATCACTTGCACGACATAACACATAAGAAGGATTAAAGTCGCCGGCTTTGTTGGATGGGGTGGAATTGCCCTTCATGACACCGTCACCCTTCGCATTGTTCTTCTTCTCCTTGGAAGTACCCTCTCCCTCTTTCACAAAAGTTTTCTTGAGAGGGGGAGGTCGTTTGGTCTTGTCATTTTTCTTCTTCTTCTTGGGCTTGGGAGCAAACCCAATCCCCTCCTTGGCTACAACTTCCTTTTGGTTTCTCAAAAGGTCGTTGAGGTTCTTCTCACCTTGTATGCATGACACAAGGCCTTTCTCAAGTTGCCCCTTCAACTTAGCATTCTCCTCAACAAGATGCACATGCTCACAACAAGGGTTAGTAGCATTTGCATTATCAATTAACACCATATGAGGAAAGGTGGCTTTCTCCTTTGTTAGCATTACTTGGAGTTGATCATGAGACTCCTTGAGGCTAGCATGAGCACCCTTCAAGACCTTGTGAGCCTTGTCGAGAATGTCAAACTCCTCTTTAAGTCTAGCAAGATCAACCCCAAGTTTTGCCTTCTCGGAGTTTAGCACACGAGACACAACAAGAGCATGATCAAGATCTTTCTTTAACTTAGCATGATCATCGTTGTATGACTCCTCAAGAGCGAAACGAAGACCACGCTCTTCGTCAAGAGCATTGGAAAGATCCAAAATCTCATCGCCATAGTCACGACTATGCCCCTCCATCTTAGAGATGGTATCTTCGTGAGCCTCGATCATGTCATTGGCTTCACCAAGTTGTTCCAAGAGAGCAATGAAGTGCTTCTTGGATTTACCCTTGAGTTTACCCATAAAGATCTCAAACTCATTTTCCTCCACATTTGTCCCCTCATGTTCATCAATGCTATCCGTCGAAGAAGGATGATTAATGATGGTAGTTTTGATGTTGGAGGTTACCTTATTTGTGGCTTTAGCCATGAGGCACTTGGCGGTGATGTTCTCATTGGGTGAGTCGAAGAGAGACACCCTGGAGTCTCCGCAATGGCAACGGAGGCCATGGCAACCGACTCACCATCTTCATCATCGTCATCATCCTCATTGTACTCTTCTTGTACCACCAACGCCTTGGGAGGAGTCTTCTTGGTGAAGTTGCTCTTGTTGGGGAACGACTTGGCCTTGTCTTTTCTAATGAGCTTGCCACCATTGTCTTCCCTCTTCTCGTAAGGGCACTCCGCAACAAAGTGGCCCACATTGCCACAATTGAAGCAAGTCCTCATCCGTTGCTTGCCCTTTGCGCCACTTGAATTGCTCTTGTTGAAGTTTGGCCTTGTGTTCTTCTTGCTCCAAAATTGCCTTGAAGCAAGAGCCATGTGTTCATGATAGGCATACTTCGTATCTTCGAGGTTGCCCTCCTCTTCTTCCTCTTCATCCTCTTCCTCCATACTAACCTTGGCCTTTAAAGCAAGGTTGGGCTTCTTTACTCTTTGAGAACGAAGAACCGCATTGTTGGCGGTCTTGTCCAAGATGCTCATAGCAACAAATTCATCCAACACTTCACTTGATGATAAGGTGCGGAAGTCCGGCCTTTGACGAATTACGGAGGACATGGCTTTGTGGTAGGGCATCATTGCCTTGAGGAATTTGCGCTTGATCCAATTGTCATCCGTGTCCTTACTTCCATGATCTCGGAGAGAGACCGCGAGTTTGGTTACTCTTCGAAAAAGCTCACGAGGTTCTTCATCTTCTTTCATTGCAAACTCGTCGGCTTCATCTTGCACCACTTCATAGTTGGAGCGTTGAATGCTTGCGCTTCCCCGATAGAGGGAAACAACTTGGAGACAAGCATCTTTGGCCACGGTGTAAGGCCGGAGATGAGGAAGATCTTCGGGTGGGATTGCTTCTTGGATGATGAAGAGAGCATTCTCATTGAATTGATGATCCACAACTTCTCTAGGAGTGAAGTTACTTCGGTCATGCGGATAAAAACCCTCTTCAATGATTCTCCAAAGGTTAGTGTTCACATGATTTAAATGACGCTTAAAACGATAGACCCAAGAATCAAAGTCTACATTCTTCTCAATCTTAGGGGCCGAGCCGGCATGATTCAAATGAGTGGAAGGTAGCGGTCCACCAAAGACAGGTGGAGGTTCCACATGGGCAAAGATGCCGGTCCCATTTTTATCACTAGAACAAGGAGCCTTCTCGCTAGAAGCTTCCCCTTTGTCGGAGGTAGCATCCGTCACCTTGTTAGCGGGATCACCCACTTTCAACGGTGCGGTGGTAAGTTTAAGCCCTTCTAAGAATTTATTCAACGTGCTTTCAACCTTGGTCGTCATGGAGGTTTTCAATGTGTCCAACGCCACATTGAATTCCTCACGAGAGACCGCGGTTCCCCCATCTCCTGTAGACGAGACTGGATTCTCACCGGAGTGCTCCTCCGCACCGTCTACAACGTCAACCATACTCTTTGGACGGTAAAGTCCTTACTAAAGAGACGAGGCTCTGATACCAATTGAAAGGATCAATATAGTTGACTAGAGGGGGGGTGAATAGGCAACTAACAATTTTTAGCTTGTCTTTACCAAATTAAACTTTGCATCAAAATAGGTTGTCTAGATATGCAACTATGTGAACAACCTATATGATGCAATGACAACAAGCACGCAAGCAAGTAAGATATATAACTCGAGTAAACTTGCGAAGGTAAAGGAACGAGATAACCAAGAGTGGAGCCGGTGAAGACGAGGATGTGTTACCGAAGTTCCTTCCTTTTGAAGGGAAGTACGTCTCCGTTGGAGCGGTGTGGAGGCACAATGCTCCCCAAGAAGCCACTAGGGCCACCGTATTCTCCTCACGCCCTCACACAATGCGAGATGACGTGATTCCACTATTGGTGCCCTTGAAGGCGGCGACCGGACCTTTACAAACAAGGTTGGGGCAATCTCCACAACTTAATTGGAGGCTCCCAACGACACCACAAAGCTTCACCACAATGGACTATGGCTCCGCGGTGACCTCAACCGTCTAGGGTGCTCAAACACCCAAGAGTAACAAGATCCGCTAGGGATAAGTGGGGGGAATCAAATTTCTCTTGGTGGAAGTGTAGATCGTGGCCTTCTCAACCAATCCCGAGCAAATCAACAAGTTTGATTGGCTAGGGAGAGAGATCGGGCGAAAATGGAGCTTGGAGCAACAATGGAGCTTTTGGGGAAAGAGGTGGGTCAACTTTGGGTGCCACTATAAGCGGTACTACCGCTCCTCATCGCGGTACTACCGCTTGGCCCACAGCGGTACTACCGCGGTGGGAGGGCGGTACTACCGCTCCTCATCGCGGTACTACCGCTTGGCCCACAGCGGTACTACCGCGGTGGGAGGGTGGTACTACCGCATATGAGCGGTACAACGGCCCCCCACAGCCGCGGCTAGTACCGTAAAACCCGACACGAAAAAAGAGCCCTCGAATCGAGGCGGTACTAGCACGAGACCACCGCGGTACTACGGCTAGGAGCTACTAGCGGTACTACTGCTCTGGAGCGGTACTACCGCTCCCAGAGCGGTACTACCGCTTGTGGCACCCAAGCGGTACTACCGCTCCGTCCCGCGGTACTACCGCTGGGACCAGAGAGAGCACACAGTTGGGGGCTACCAACGGTACTACTGCTCTGGGCGGTACTACCGCTCCAGAGCGGTACTTCCGCTTGTAGCACCCAAGCGGTACTACCGCTCCGGCCCGCGGTACTACCGCTGGGACCAGAGAGGGCACACTGAGAAGAGAAACGAGCACATCATCGAAATGGAAAGGCTCGGAGGGAGAGGCAAAGGAAGTGTACGTGATGATTCCACCCTAGCCTTTCCAAAACGGACCCCCTCTTGATAGTACGGTGATCCCTATGAAACTAGTCCACCAAACTAATCCGAAAGGACTACACCGTCTTCGCTTCAAGCTCCGAGGGGAGGGAATCGTCTCGTGCCAAAAGGATGAATCTCTGAAAAACACTCAATGCACACGATTAGTCCGCAAAAGCATTGTCATCAATCACCAAAACATCTTAGGGATAAATATGCCCTTACAAGAGGGTATTGCCTTTGAGAGGAAACTCAATGCTGATGGTACATATTGGAAGCTTGAACGGTACCCCAAAACCTCATGGGTTGCTGCAAAGGGACCTCCAGTTGATCCATCTAATTTATCTGGCTTTACATGTGAATCTTCTCATTTTTCTGATGAGTCATTTGACTCCAACTATAAACTATTCAAAAATCAGAATGGTGAAGTATTTGCTAGATATGTTGGCACTAACTGCAGGAACGGTTCTCCTATGAAGAAAATCTGGGTTCCCAAAAGGTGCCTTGAAAGTCTTCAGGTGAATGTCCTCATGACACCACCTGTGAAGAATAGGAACCCCGGATCAAATTCTTCATATGGACCAAATTCTTCATATGGATCCAACTCCTCATACGGATCGAATTCCTCACGTGGATCATATTCCTCAAAAGGATCAAAGTCCTCATATGAACATCATCGTGCTAACAACTCTGTTTGGCAGGGAAGAGCTAAGGGCTATGAATATGAGCATTATTCTTCTAAACATTATGTTCATAAGTCCTCGAAGAATTTCTCTTCTTATTCATATGCTTACCCTAACTCCTCTTGTGTGAAACGAAATGGATTGGCTTCTATGCCACCTTTCTCCTATGGAGCTCGCAGAGTGATGAAATCTTTGCCACCCCTTCAGATGTGGGTGGTGAAGAAAAAGAACTAATCTCTTTTGAAGGTCAGGTCTCCAGACGTGCTTGAACATCTGAAGAATTTGCTGGAGACCTGAAGAGTGCCTGAAAGGACGCAGGCTAATCTTGAAGAAATGAACTTTCATTTCTCATGTCCTCATACTGTTTTAACTGTTGCATTGCCTGATGAAATTGGTCTGATGAATTGTGATGTCATATTCTTCACTGATGAAGTATATGAAGTTCGTAAGCTGCACTAATGCATCTGCAGGATGATCAACCCAAAGCCACTGAGTGGGTCCTCGATAGTGGATGTACAAATCACATGACTGGTGACAAGAATCTATTGATGGATGCTCCATTATCACCATCGCATCTGAAGCATATCATCTTCGCTGACAAAGGCAAAAGTCGGGTATTGGGTCTAGGTAAGGTTGCGATCACAAAGGATCGACACATGGACAAAGTCATGCTTGTCGAGTCCTTAGGATACAACCTTATGTCTGTCTCAATGCTTTGTGATCTTGATATGGTTGTTGTCTTTGGCAAGTATCGTTGTGTTGTGGTTATGGAAGCTGACAATTCCAAAGTCTTCGAAGGCTTTAGGAGAGGAGACTTGTATATTGTTGATTTCTCTACAGGACCGCAACCAGCCGTGTGCCTACTTGCAAAAGCTTCAGAAGGCTGGCTCTGGCATCGACGACTTGGTCATGCAGGCATGAGGAATTTGCACACTCTTGCGAAGAAGAAGCATGTCATTGGCATTGAGAATGTCAAATTCCTCAAGGATCACTTATGTGGAGCCTGTGAAGCTGGGAAGATGACAAAGGCTAAGCATCCAGCGAAGACTATCATGACTACCACTCGCCCATTTGAGTTGCTTCACATGGATCTCTTCGGTCCTAATCATTACTCAGCAGTCACAAATGATGCATCTCTCTATGGCTTTGTTATTGTTGATGATTACTCTCGATACACATGGGTACACATTGTTACTTACAAACATGAAGTGCAGAAGTCTTCAAACGATTTTCCTCGAGGGCTTCAACCAACTTTGGTGTGAAGATCAAGCACATCAGAAGTGACAATGGAACTGAGTTCAAGAATTCTGGTCTTGACGACTATCTTGATGAACTTGGTATTACTCATGAGTTATCTGCTCCTTATACTCCTCAGCAGAATGGCGTCGTGGAGCTCAAGAACAGAACTCTTGTAGAGATGGCTCACACTATGCTTGATGAATACAAAACGCCTCGTCGTTTTTGGATTGAGGCAATTTATACTGCATGCCACATCATCAACAGGGTATATCTTCACAAATTCTTCAAGAAGACTGCCTATGAACTCATCACTGACAAGAAACCCAATATGAGTTATTTCAAAGTCTTCGGTGCTAAATGTTGGATTAGAGATCCTCAGCACAATGCTAAATTTTCGCCGAAAGCACATGAAGGTTTTATGCTTGGTTACGGAAAGGACTCGCACACCTACAGAGTCTTCAACAACGTTATTCACAAGGTTGTTGAAACTGTAGATGTGCGGTTCGATGAAACTAATGGCTCGCAAAGAGAGCACCTACCCTCTGTGATAGATGAACCAGCACCTGAGGAAACTATCAAGTTCAAGGCTACTGAGGATGTCATTCCTACCGAAGAATCTGCTGAAGAATTCATTTCAGAACGTGAAGAACGTCGAGCTAATGCACCTGAAGAAAATGCTGAAGAAAATTGTGCTAAAGAAAATGCTGATCAAATTCCTCGACGACAACCTCCTCATCCTCGCGTTGCAAAAGAAGTGCAAGTTGAAAAGATCATCGATGACATTGAAGCACCAGGTCATCTCACACGCTCAAAAGCTTCACATTTATCTAACTTTTGTGGGCACTATGCTTCTGTCTCTATCACAGAGCCCACTAAGGTAGATGAAGCATTTCTGGAGCCTGAGTGGATTCAGGCCATCCAAGAAGAATTACATCAATTCGAGCTCAACAACGTCTGGGAACTTGTTAAACGTCCAGATCCTTGCAAGCACAATATCATTGGCACAAAGTGGATCTACCGCAACAAGCAAGATGAAAATGGCCTTGCGGTGAGGAATAAGGCACGGCTTGTAGCTCAAGGCTACACACAGGTTGAAGGAATTGATTTCGATGAAACTTTTGCACATGTTGCTAGACTTGAAGCTATTCGCATATTACTTGCTTATGCTAACCATCATGATATCACTTTATATCAAATGGATGTGAAAAGTGCATTCCTCAATGGTAAGCTTGAGAAAGAAGTATATGTTGCTCAACCCCCAGGTTTTGAAGATCCAAAGCATCCTGACAAAGTCTTCAGACTCAATAAGGCCCTCTATGGCCTCAAGCAGGCCCCTCGGGCATGGTATGATACTTTGAAGGAATTCCTCATGAAGAAAGGCTTCAAACCTGGTTCACTTGACCCTACTCTTTTCACTAAATCTTATGATGGTGAATTGTTTGTGTGCCAAATATATGTTGATGATATTATCTTTGGCTGTACTGACCAACGTTATAGTGATGAATTTGCCTATATGATGAGTGAAGAATATCAAATGTCTATGATGGGAGAATTGAAATTCTTCTTAGGTCTTGAAATTCGTTAACAGCGCAATGGCATATTCATATCTCAGGAGAAATATCTCAAGGATGTACTGAGGAAATTCGGCATGCAAGATTGCAAAGGCGTCAAAATTCCGATGCCCACAAATGGCCATCTGTGCACTGATGAAAATGGTATTGACTTTGATCAAAAGGTATACCGCTCCATGATTGGGTCTTTATTGTATTTATGTGCATCTAGGCCAGATATTATGCTTACTGTTTGCATGTGTGCCCGATTTCAAGCTACACCGAAGGAATCACACCATAAGGTTGTGAAGCATATTCTTCAATATCTAGCTCACACACCAACACTTGGATTATGGTACCCCAAGGGCTCGGCTTTTGATCTCATTGGATATTCTGACTCTGACTATGCTGGTGATCGTGTGGACCGCAAGTCAACATCTGGTACATGTCATTACCTCGGATGATCTTTGGTCTGTTGGTCCTGGAAGAAACAGAACTGCGTATCACTGTCTACTGCTGAAGCTGAGTACATTGTTGCTGCTTCTTGCTGTGCTCAATTGCTATGGATGAAGCAAACTCTCAAGGACTATGGCGTCAACGTAAAGAATGTGCCTCTCTTCTGTGACAATGAGAGTGCCATCAAGATTGCTCACAACCCAGTTCAGCACTCGAAGACAAAGCACATTCAGATTCGTCATCATTTTCTTCGTGATCATGCGTTGAAGGGCGACATTTCTATTGAGCATGTGAAGACTAAAGAACAGCTAGCCGATATCTTCAGAAATCCCTTGGATGAGAAGAGATTTAGCAAGTTGCGGTGTGAGCCAAATATCTTAGAATCTTCGAATGTTCTTTGAAAAGGACACTCATCCTAACACTTATGCAAAATTGATGACTTAGATGTGCAACACATGAAGAAACATTTTTCTTCAATCAATGAAGAATAACACTCTAAGTGTGAAGAAATTAACGGAGAATTTGATTCTCAGAACCCTACGACAATTGTACGCGGTGTCTGAAATCATCATTCTTATACGGTGGATCACGCCACCACCAAAAGTAGAAAATCTTCAATTTGAGTTTTTCCTCGGTTTTTGAAATTCCTCAGTTATTCATTTTCTTCAACTTTGCAAAATCTTCACTGTTTCCGTCGTTTTTCTTCATTCGCTATATATATATATAGCGAATGAGATCAGACCCTTCGCCCTCTATGCTATACTCAACCCAATCTATTCACAAATTCTTCATGTGCGTTCTATTTGAAACTCGTTCAAAATCTTCACTGTGTCCATGTCAGCTGAAGAATTTGCGAACGGAACTTTTATCTTATCTTATCCAAATTTTCGGCTTTGCCGCTCAAACCGTTCCGCATCTCACGAAATACTTCTCTATTCACCCACGATCTAACACGATCTCCACTTCTCAGTACGGGGGTGACACATGTCAAGCGAATGAGAAGGGTCAGGGGCACGTTCGTCCAAAATCTTCGGGCGAACAGTTTTTCACCGTGGCTATAAATACCCCCTCTCCCCTTCCTCACTTCCTTTACTCTGCTCGACCTCTCTCCAGCTCGAGCTTCTCAAACCCTAGCGCCGCCACTACTTCATCGTCGCCGGTGAGGAAGAGCTTCACTGCCTCGACCTCGTCGCCGCCGTACTCGCGCCGGCTGCGAAAATCTTCACTCCGCCGCCGCTGTAGCCATCTTCCTCCGCCGAGTTAGGGCATGGAAGATTTGCACAGACGAACTTCTCATCTCTACCTCACAGTTTGTCGTGTTCTTCGTCCAGGGTAATTAAAAGTTACTTTTACTGCCCTCTTTGATTCAAATGATTTCTACAAAATCTTCAAAGGTGTTTATTCTTCAAATTCTTCACACACTAAACACCTCACAGGTAGTCTGTTCTTGATTCGTTTCTCTAAGCAATAATTTTTCTTCAAGATTCCTCAATTGTGTGGATCATCGATCTATACAACTCTGGAACCTAAGACAAAGAACGCTTAGTGAAATTCTTCAAGACTCATCTAGTCAAATTCCTCAAACTTGTTCTTTTTGAAAAACCTTCTGAGAACGCATATGACCTCTAAAAATTCCTCGCAACTATACTCTGTTCACAGGTACTCATGTCCGCTGCTGAATCTCTAGGTTCTCATCAACTTAACTCATTTGTAGCGTTCCTCGAAGAAAAGTTGCATACTTCTTCAGAGAATTCAATTCTTCAAATTCCTCATCGAAAGAAAATGGCTGATGGAAAGAAGCCACAGAAAGGAGGAAAGAGGCCTGAGGTCAACACTGCATTTGAAATCCCTGAGGACATCTATGTTGGGTACTGCACACCCCCTGAGGAAGATAAAATCAGCGCAAGGTGCGCATTCAGAAGATAGAGAGGAGATGGGCAAGAGAGTGGAGGGAGTTCAGGTATGTGACTCCCAAGTACATGAAGAAATTCGCACTCAATCCTCCATGCCCAAGACCTCCGTTGGCACCTGGCCAAGAAGCTGATTCCACCAGCCTCAAGCGTGGTGAGGATTATCCTGATGAATGGGCCAAGCGCCAGGCCAAGTTGGCTAGACAAGCCAAAGAAGCAGTGAGGAAATTCAATGAAGACTCTGCTGCTGCTGGTGCCGCTGAGGCCTCTGTCTAGCCGAAGAAATCCATGGCAAAGAAGCCTGCGCACAAGTCAAGTGCTTCACCTTCAATGCCCTCAAGGCCAAGTTCCTCATCAATGCCCTCACGGCCAGAATCCTCAAAGCCCTCACGGCCAATTCCTCACGCTGCTCCTACTCCTCCAAAATCCTCAGCTCCTCCGCATAGGTCCTCAGCTGCTCCGACATATTCCTCAGCACCTGTGCATCTTTCCACGTGCCAAAGGACTACAGGCATCTCTATTGCCTCTGGAGCTTCAGCTAGTTCCTCAACTGCTCCAAATTCTTCAACAGGACCTTCTCTGCTGAAGACAAAGACCACTGCTGGACGAGGTTCTCGCCCAAGTCCTCACAAGAAGCAGGTCGCCTTCCAAGTGCCATTTGAAGAAGACAAAGCTGATGATGAAGAACTTGCTGAAATCATCAGAGATAGGCAAGTCAGGGCCGCTAGAGCCAAGGGCACAAATGTGCCTCTGCTTTTGGATCCAAAGTTGATCCTCGACTACATTGATCTCTGGCATAAGGACCCAAATACTCCTATGCCTGACTTCAAGCTAACTCCTGGCCAAAGTCATATGCTGACTGCCTTCATCCAAGAAGAAAAATGGAAATATGAGAAGGCCAGGCAGATCAAGAAAGCGCAGTACAGGAAGGAGAAATTCCTGAAGAACATGTTGTCTCTATGACAACTGATGATCTTGTGAAAATACAGTCTGAAATCAAAGTCCTCAGCAATGATTTCAATGCTTACTATGCTGATTGGCAAGGAGCCAAGGTCAGGTTTGTTAAACTGACTGAGAAGTTCACCTCCAATGTTGCAGCCCCATCGCAACAAGAAATTCCTCAGACTGAAGCATCTGCTCAGCCAACTGAAGAACATGCTAGCACCGCTGATGGCGTTCAGGCTGCTGAAGAAAATGTGAGTTCCAGGGCTGATGACTGCATTCCAGCCGCTGATGAAATTGCCAGGGCATCCACTAGTGGTGCGCCTGAAGAAAATCAACCACATTCCTCTGCTCCTCCTGCGCCTACTCCAACTCCAATCCTTCCATCTGCATCAGATGTGAATAAGATCAAGGCTGCAGAGCATGCAGCAGTGAAGAAAAGGAAAGCATCAGCTTCTTCAGATTCTTCAGCTCCAAAGAAGATGAAGAAATTGACCAGCTCAGTTGCAAACCCCATTGATGCTGTTCCGATCTCAACCATGCCATCAAAGGACCTTGTTCCTTTTGATGAAGAATATGTGATCCCTAGCGGATCTGATGAAGAAAATCCTTCTGCTGCTTCGTCAGACCAGATGGATGAAGAAATTGAAGTGGATGAAATCCCTTCAACTCCAGCTGTTTCCTCGCCTATGCCTTAGTTTACTGCTGAAGAGGCCGGCGTTGAAGAAATGTAAGATGAAGATGTGGACATTGGTTGTACCACACCTGTGCTAAATGATGACTTTTGGGAAAGTCAGCACCCCAACTCTCCACTCTTCACACCATTGCAACAAATTCCTCAGTCCCCAGCAACTACAGTTCAAATGGGATCTGATGAACCTCGTGCAACCCCATCTGTCCATGAACAAATTCCAGCCATTAGTGCTGAAGAAAATGTGAATGAAGAATTGAAGACCCAGGCTGCCACTGAAGAGGAACCAGAAATTCCTCAGCCTGAAGAACCTGAGATTGCGATTCCTGAGGTTGTAATGCAACTGACTGACACTCCTCTGCCCAAACCAAAGGATCCATTCTCAAGGAAGCAAAAATTCAAGGCTAATGATTTCTTCGGGGAGCACGTATTCTTCACTGATTACAACCCCTATGACTCTGCTCGCATTAGGAAGAGGTGTTTCTGGACTGCCAGCCAGGCAAATTTTTATTCCTCAGTGTTGTTCAACAAAGACAAAGTCTTCGATCATGAGCACATTCCTCACGTGGATATGGAATCTCTGCCGTGCTTCGTGCTAGTCCTCAGTGTTCTTCACGACACTGGGTTGTTAAATTTCTACACTGATATATGTGATTGGAATGAAGAGCTCATTCTTCAATTTTATGCAACTCTGCACATCACCGGAGACTCTGAAGATGTGAATTCATGGGTGCTGGACTGGATGTCTGAAAATACTCACTACAAGGCGCCAGCTACTGAATTGCTTCGTGCTTTGCCTCTCAGTCCTCCCCTTGAAGCTGCTCGTTGTGTCTACAGTGAACCTGAGCTTACAGATCACTATATGCAAGTGCTGATGAAACCATTGAAGCAAGGTCAGGCCCCAAGAACAAAATTCCTTGTGAAGGAATAGTTATATGTGCCTCGGACTGTCTATCGCATTCTGACGAAGACATTGAGTCCCATCAAGGGCCACGACTCGAATGAAGAAGAAGTCGTTGGCATCATGAAGAATCTGTTTTTCAATATCATTCATGGCGTTCCCGTCAACTTCCATGATTTCTTCATGAGGACTCTGGCCAATGTCGCAATGTCACCGTTTGAGTTGAAGCCTTATGCTCCGTGGATTACGAGATTCATCAGAACAAGGTCTTCACTCAACTACAAAGCTGATACACTGAACCATTGCAGCTACTTACCCCCGATTGAAGTCCTCAAACGGACATTTTCCTCAGCTGATGAAAAGGGCAAGGCTACTGCTGTTATTGATGAAGGCATTCGTCCATTGGATGGTCAATTTCGCAAGGCTGCATCCTACTCCACCAATGATGACTCTGCCACCCATGACTCTGCCGCTAACGCAACCAAGCCAAATCCTCAAGGCACAGCTCCCAGGGTGATGACTGACCATGAGCTTCTCCTCAGTCTTCACCAGAAGGTTGATCGCAATCGCAAATGGGTCAAGCGTCAGTTTGGTTCAATTCTTCACAACATGACTGCTACCCACAATGGAGTGAAGAAAAACCATTACTACCTCCATGAAACCTTCAACCGTACCTGGGCTGTTCTGTCTCACATTTATAGCGCAGAAGATCTGAAGAAAATGGGTCTCAAGGAAGAGTTTGACTGGTCTGCACCTCCACCGAAGAAATACAAGAAGGTCAAGGTTCCTTCCTTGGTGGCCAGCTCATATTCTTCATCGCGCGAAACTGATGAGCATGAAGACTTGGACGACACAGCGGCAGGCCCTACATCAACAAACGACCCCAACAACGCTGGCGCTCCTTCATCAACTTGATATTCTTCAGGGGCATTAGTCCTCATTTTCGAACCTTTTGGTCATTCGATGACAAAGGGGGAGAAATTTGAGTTAGTCTTCAAGCGGGTCTATCTTTTATGGGCGTTTTTTTGTCTAAGTTACAACTCTCGTTCTTTTGATGACTTTGTTGGATCGAGTTGTAAACTTAAAACTCTATGGTGGCCTGATACTTTTGTTGTTTCTTCTGCATGCTTATTCCTCGTTAATGTTATTGCACGCATGTTGAATTACATCAGTCACCATATTTCATCATGCATCTCAAATTCTTCATATATTATGTCAAATGCGTGTATGAATTACAAGATATAGGGGGAGATCTCCATGATTCAACTCTTCAAGTGTGCATTGCTTCAAAAGCAAATTCCTCACTATGCACATCTTCAGGGGGAGTTCTTCTATATCTAGCAATCAAATTTCTCAATATCAGTATTTACACTTCATATGTTTATCCCCGTTGAAAACTTAACCTATATTGTCATCAATCACCAAAAAGGGGGAGATTGTAAGTGCATCTAGTGCCCCCTAGTGATTTTGGTGTATTGAAGACTTATAGGTTAAGGGACTAATGTGCTTATGAGTGTACATATGTCTATAAGTCTATGAGGAGTTTGATATTTACAGAGAAAGTCGACCCCTAAAAATGAAGTTCTTCGACTGAAGACTTTGGATTTCTGAAGACTTTCTGAAGACTTTGAAAGTGAAGAAATTGGTGTGACCTTGAAGACTTGGTATTCATTTGTGGAACATGAAGCGTGAAGACTTTTGTTTTCGTAGTTTCATTTTCTCTTTATTGAGTCATAGGAAACACCATACTGTTAAAGGGGGTCGAGGAAATACTAAGGAAAAATTTCCATGTGATGCTCAACTCAAAATCCTACACCTACCAATCCCTTCGAGTGAAGCCATTGGAAATCTCATACAGTTCAGTCATATTCATTAGTGATAGAGACGAAGTTCTTTTGGTCTCTGAGGAATTTGTTCTGACTGAGGATTTAGGAATTCGCCAGTGCGGATTGCCTACACAGTGAGGAACATGATAACCCTGAGGAATTTGAGCCTCAAATTTCCGACCGTTGTTGTGCTATGCGCCAGCTGTCCCAAAATATCTACCCACCTAACGGTCATATCATTGAAGGGCACTTATGTCTTATCATGTCGGGCTGCTCCCTAGGCTATAAATAGCCGCCCCCTACAACCACTAGTTGGTTGGCTGCTCCGAGAGAAACTGACACTTGTCATTTGAGAGCATCCCATCCTCCGAGGACTTTGAGCGAAAATCATCAAGTGAGGAAAAACCCAAACCCAAACACCTACAAACCCAAAGTGATTGAGCATCACTGAAGAGATTGATCCTGCGTGGATCGGACGCTTGTTACCTTTGAAGACTGTGCTTCTTCCAGACGGTTAGGCGTCATGGTCTAGAGCATCCAAGAGGAAATTGTGGATCGCCGAGTGACCCTCTAAAAGTATGGCCCATGACACATTCACGCGTGACGGTCACTGTATTTCAAACGAAAGCACTATACGGTCGGTGTACTTCAGAATATGCTCATTACGGTCAACGTATATATTCTCGTGGTGATCATACGGTATCTAGCTCACGATACATCTCCGTATTTTGTTGATGACACTGACGGACATTGTATTTGATGCGTGCTCCGTATTTTGTTGACGACACTTACGGTCATTGTATTTGAAGCGAAAGCACGATATGGTCACTGGACTTCAGAATAAGCTCATCACGGTCGGCACATACATTTTGTGGTGCTAACCAACCTGTGGTTGGATGGTTAGGAGGACAGTGGTTTCTCGAGCCCACCAGGGTTAAAGTCCTGGTGCTCGCATTTATCCTAGGTTAATTTCAGTATTTTTCCGGCGATGTGCTTTCAGTGGGAGGAGACTTTCCACTCGACTATGAGGCACCTATGGTGACAAAATCTCAAGATTATATGTTGGCTCACTCTCTCGAAGGTGCTCATAGGGGTAGGTTCTGCGTGTGTGCGCTTATAGCGGTGAGTGCTTGCGCGTATATATGAGCGCTTGCGTCTGTACCGTGT
This sequence comes from Aegilops tauschii subsp. strangulata, assembly GCF_002575655.3. NCBI lineage: Eukaryota > Viridiplantae > Streptophyta > Magnoliopsida > Poales > Poaceae > Aegilops > Aegilops tauschii. The sequence goes on from NC_053035.3 coordinate 434,889,431, forward strand.
TAAAAAAATACATGTCATGATTATACGGTCACTGGCTCACCCGTACAACTCCGTATTTTATTGATGACACAATCAATTGACCAGTCAAACGTTCCACGTGGCGCAACTAGCATTGCACCATCGGGGCACGTAACCGTGGGGCCCACCTGTCAGCGCGTATATGAAAGAAAGAAATGGTAGTTTGAGTCTGTACTGTGTTAATAAAATACATTTTAGGGTGATCATACGGTCACTAGCTCACCATGTAGCTCTGTAATTTGTTGATGACACGATCAATTGACCAGTCAAATGATCCACATTCAGCAGCGCACATTACCATAGGGCCCACCCGTCAGCGCGTATATGAAGGACAGAAATGGTAATAAATTAGTGGTCGGTGGGGATTCGAAGTCGTGAGACCTCTGGTTGGCAGTCACCGGCGGTAGGGAGTGGTTTCGGGCGGGCGGGACAGCGTGGCCGCGCGGGCCGGCCGCGGGCGGCGGTGGCTGGCGGCTCAGGGGGTGGAGGTTGAAGATAAACTGCAGGCCCTTGATTTCGTATCCAACGGCTAGAAAATCTACTGACACGTACACATAATGAACACACGCACGCGTGCAACACTGACACATACACATGCACTCATGAACACACGCATGTACGCACACATGCATGCAACATTGAAACGTACACATGCACGCACGCAACACTCGCACGCCTGCATGCACACCGCACACGACGCAAGATACACGCTCAACCTATACGTGCATGCACCCTTTGTTAAGCACATGGATTGTTACGGGTATTAATCAATCTTATCTTTTTTTGCAAGGTTTAATCAATCTTGTCTGTGATAAGCAGAACATTGATGTTTGCAGCGGTCTTTATGAATCACAACGTATCGAACAGGCTATATGAAAATTTTAAAATTCTCTAACATTATATAGTAGGCTTATCTAGATGAAATAGATGACGTCACACTCAATGAACAATCATCGATTTATGAAATGCCCGCTTCTGACCGCCCTGGCCCACCAAAAGTTCCTCTGACGTCGCTGCCTGCGTTGGGTCACTGACATGCAGGCCATGTACCCAAAGAGCCCACACGTCAGTGGAAGAACGGCGCGGTGTCGTACGTCAGAGTCAAGGGAGCCACTCGATGCACGCCCGGCTGAACACGCCTCCTTGTCGCATTCAAACGCCTCCATGAAACCCGTGTGGAAGCCGAGAAACCCACTCTGGACACACGTCCGTTCATGACCGGACTGGCATTAAACGCAACGCGGGCCGAGCTCCTCCCGTCCGCCATCTATTTAATCTCTTATTTAAACGAGGCCAAACGCCGGCCAAGAATCGCACCCCTCCGCCGCTCCCCTATCTCCTCCTTCACCATTTTGTCCACTCTTACAATGGCTTACGAAGAGTAGTTATCCCACATCCAAGCCGGCTGGGTGGCCCGCCGAGCCCGCCGGATACGAGCTATGCAGCTCACTGCTCCACCTCCCTCCCCTCGCCCAACGGAGCCAGTTGCCGCCCCAAGCCAGCGCGCGGTTCAGCAACTCGCCGCTCCAGGCCAGCTCGACGAGGAGCGGTGCACGGGCGTCGTCGCTGCCGTCCACGCCGCCGCCTCGTACCGCGCCTCCCGTGTCTGCGACCACGTCTCCCGTTTCTGTGGCCGAGACTCCCATGCCGGCGGCCGCGCCATGCAAGCAGAGACAGAAGCCGGACGCGCGGAGAGTGACGAGTCGGTGGCCAGCGCCTCCGCGTCCGCCGCCATCATCGAGGAGAAGTAGAACACGGGAGGCCGCCGTCGCTTGGGTCCCATGAAGGCCACCGTGGAGGCGACGCCGGCGTACACAGCAAGTGTCTTGCCGGATCCTTTTGTTGCGAGGACCTTCGTCGACCCCGCATGGGCTCCACGGAAGCGGAGAAGCCCCCTTCCACCATCATCTTGGGCATCAGCCAACCATATCAGTTGGGCAGCGGGGAAGGGAGCCGTCCTTCGCGCTGAAGCATATACCTCCGGGGCTCCCGGCAGTCCGGTGATCGTGTTGCCGGACATGAGGAACACAAATGGATCGGCGGGCGACCATTTAGGCCAGGTATTATATACCTGTGCTATCCAGAACTAGCACCGCTTAGTTGATTTGAATGTAATGAAATCCGTCATGTTTGTATGAAAATCCGGTATTTTATATGAATTCCGTCATTGTTTATGAGAAATATCGCCGTGTTTGCATGAATTTCGTCCGGTTGGTTGAGTTGCTGTCAGAATGTGTGCGGCTACGGTTGGATGGCGTAATATGCAGGTCGCTGGTCGGTCTACGGCCGGCTCGGGTGGCGTGGTGGGACAAAAAAAGCACAGCTCGTGCGAGCTCTTCTCCGACGTGCGCGCTGGAGGATGCATGAGCACCCGAGCCATTCCTCGTTCATCGGTGGCAAAGGCACCGGTGGACAAAAGGGTCGCCAATATTTTGGCTACCCCGGGCAAAATCCAAACAGCCCCTCCCAGCAGATTCAAATCCCTCGTTCGCCGTGAAATTTTGCCATGTGTTGTTTTCATGGACTAGCAAGATGCCCGTGCATTGTAGGGAACATCAAGATGCATTTTTTTACAAAACACCTGTTGTGATTGTCCCATGCAGGAGTAATCCCATGTGTAAAAACTAATGATATCTTGATAATTTATCGGAGAAATGGTATCTCGAGAATTTCTTCGAAAAAATGATATCTCGAGAAAGATGAGAGATAAGGTGAGGAGGAGTGGGGCGTGGTGGTGACTGGTGGTCGGACTGGGCGGAGGCATGGGGATGGACGACACATTATGTCTAGGTTTGTATCTCTCTCTCACACACCCACGTAGGTGGGGGACATGCACGAAGAGAAGAGGTGCACGCATAGCGCACATACTCCCGTCTATTTCCCAATCACACCTGCGCGGGTACACGGTGGAGCTCATTTCTGTACGAAAAGGTAGCCCACGTGGTAATTTGACATGTGTACTGGTTGTCCACTTGATGGAGGATCGTCTACCACGGGTGGACAAACAAATTGCGACTTGACCCGTTATGTTAAAAAAGAGGCAAACCATGTGGGGCCTACCTTAGAGGCAAGGTTCTATACACTGGAGATGCTCTGTACGTATTACTTTTGATGTGTCCCGTCAACTCGCAGAACGAGGAGAAGCTTGCTTACTACACCGTCTCCCCCGCCCACGGGTGCGCTGGCTCGTAGGACGAGGTGAAGCTTGCTTACTACTACTCATTGTATATTGGTTTATTGGTCCCCATTGTATATTGTGTCAAATTTTGACTATAGATTGAACTAACAAAACGTTCATGCATGTTACCAAAAATTATATCATTGAAAACTATGTTGAAATACGAATCCAACGATATAATTTTTGTTGGCATGCATTAACATTTTGTTAGCTAAATATTTGGTCAAAATTTGGCACGAACTACAAAGGTGACCTATTAAACCAGGACGGAGGTAGTAGTACTACGCCTTACGCCCGCTCCCCCGGCCACGCGCGTGGTGGCTCGCAGGACGAGGAGAAAATTTTACTACTCCCTCCATTTACTCCTCGTCGCTACCTTGGTTAGAGAGGTTATCTTACTGTTTGGGATATATGTCTTTTAGTAGTACTCCCTCCTTTCCAGTTTATGGCTCAATTTCCTTGGAGTACTATATAGTAGTAGTACTACTACAACAATTTCCTTGGAGTCCGTGGTGCAGCAAGCTACCCTAGGCTATGTTACTACTCCCTCCTTTCCAGTTTATGGCTCAATTTCAAAATCTCTCCAACCAAGGTAGACGGTGAGTGGTGAAATTAATTTCGTAGTTTGCACAAGTAATGTATGCTCGTTTTTCTCAAGAAGTTATGTTTACCGAGGCATTAATCAAAACGAATGCATGCATGACCACTAAATTTGCATGAACTTCTACATGCATTGGTGAGTTTTCTCTTGACAATGCTTGCATCGGGTGATTTAACGCACCTCGAAATCCAACATGTGATGGTACTACTACTACTAGTAGAATTGAGACTTATAAAACGGAAAAACGATTTTTTTAGACGAGCCCTATAAACCGGAAAGGAGGGAGTAGTAAGTAGTATACTACCTCCATAGTGGGTACGTACTCCATAAAATCAGATTTTCCCAAAACTAAGTCGCTCAACCTTTATTTGCTTGTTTCCCTTCCTGCCTCGTTACCTCGAACGGCCTATGCCAAACTCCCCTGCCTGCCGCGCGGGAAAAGACCCGCCCTCGCCTTTTTTTAGTCCGGGTTTGTATCGATGGATCGCGCGAAGTAGCAAAAACCAAGCCGTGTCTTGTACTCCTCCGTCGATGCTCGCTTTCATGAATTCTGTACTTCCTCATGCCGACATGTGGGACATATAGCAACCGGGTCGACGTGTCATGCACCAAATAACAGTGCAGAACAACAGGGGGGACGCACCCCAGTCGTACCGCCCCAGTAGTAGTAATGAGCAATGAGACGTCAAATCACAATGCCGCACCTTCCTAGACGGACGAAGCAACCATTATTTCACACTTTGCTTCGCCATCATCTCCTTCAAGAAAACCACGTAGTATTGCTTCTGCCATTGTTCTGCATCAAGAGGGACACGCGCATCGCCTTGGTACATCATGACACGTGGGACCGCATGACAGGCCATGCTCCCCCGCACATCGCTTGGTAAAATCACCTCATTTTTATTACTTCCACTGTATCGGTTTACCAGGCATGCATGTCGTTCTAGGTTGAGAATTTAACTGGCTATATATGTGATGAACAGTATATGTTTAGAAACTACATCCGCTTAAGAATCGAATGATATACTTTTTGTGACATAGTAACTCATATTTACTTAGTAAAATGGATGACCGAGAACTACGTGCGCGCCCTATAAACCGAGACAGAGAGGCTAGTATAGTACATATCTTTTTAGATCAATATAGTCGGGATTCACCGAGGAGAAAAACCAAGTGGCAGGCTGCTCCTGTCGTGTTGGCGTAGCAACTCAAGCAGGGTCAGTCCGCACACGAAATGGTGACACCCTTAACAGGACCCCTTTGGCTGACATGTGGCTCATCCACCGTCTTATTCCACGTGCGATGCACCAAATTACAGTTCGGAGCAGCGGTTGGACTTGGAGGCACCCCGGTCGTAGCACCGCGGTAGTAGTAAATGAGCGATGAGGGGTCGAATCACAAAGCCCCACCTTTCCTGCATTAAGCTGGACGGACGAAGCAACCATCATTTCACTCTAGGGCGCAAGAGCATAAAGAAAAGAGAAAACCAATGATGCGTGCGGCAGCTACCTAGGGCACCCTAGGGTAGGGGCCTGCACTACAAATCCATTTTTTTAAAGCGCCTCCACTACAAATCCGCTTCTCCCTCGTCCTCTTGAAGAAAAGCGATGATGCGTGCGGCGGTAGGGTTTGTAGGAGTACTACGGCGTGCGGGGCCACGTCATAGTAAACGGGAGAGGGATTGAGTTCGAGTCGATGCCTTAATATGTGTGGGCCGCTTGGTTTTACGGGAACGAGGAAGCATTTTGGGTTCCGAGACCAGTGGAGATATACGTACAAAAAATTGTGGACGTAGGTTCGACCGAAAGGCAATGATGCCTCGGCCCTGCATTTTGATATACGCGCGGCCGCGTGAAATTTGCTACTCTACTCAAAACTAGTAAGGTACACATGCATTGAACCCATGAGATTTGGAAACCAAATTATGAATAAATACACACTGTACCATGTAAAGCTTTGAGTCACATATGCATGATGTAGATGTTCGTTTGGTTCTTATAGTTAATCTCATTCAAAATCAATTAGTTTTATAAAAAGGTTAAGATTTATGGGATTGTGCATTGTAAAGCATAAAGTAAAAAACAAATAATGGCAATTCATTTAGAAAAAAAAAGTTTGGGCAATTATGATATGGAAGATTCTAGAACAAAGGAGAAGTGCTTGTCTTTTGGGAAAGCATGCACGGCCCACATCTCTTATTGGTTGATATGTCACGAAACAAGAAACGAGGGGGGAGTTAATGTACCGTGCCAAAGTGTTTTGGGATTATTTCGTTTTCGGAAGATGACTTACACACCTAGACGGAGGGAGTACAAAGAGAAAAAATGAATTGCAGTTAAAAGAATGGCATTTCTAACAAATATGTGAATGTGAACTACATATGTGTGCACGTGACCAGCACATACATTGTCAATGCAAAATTTAATGCAAGAAATAACTTATGAGTAACATGCACGAATTGATGATGTGGTGCTTGCATGCATAGAGTAGAAAAAACAATGTGATTTATGACTTGCATGCATGACGTGTTCTTGTGCCATAGTTGCATGTCTAGGGAAAAAGCTACTAGTGGGTTGTACTAGCTATTTAGGAATAGAAGATGTATACATGGAAGTTGTAGCGAAAGACATGACATGTATCTCAATTCCCATGAGTATGGATTGGAAAAGAGATGTCATTTGGTTCACATCATAGGAACTTCTCAATTGAATCTAGAGATGACATGTATCTCAATTCCTATGAGGAGGGATTAGAAAAGAGATGTCATTTGGTTCACATCATAGGAACTTTTCTATTGAATATACGCTAATGTTTATTTTCCTTTGAAATTATGGGAGTATAGGAATCCATTCATATGAACCAAGTGGCTCTAAACCTATAAAAATGATATCATGTTTATTTCCTTTGAAATGTGGAGTGTATGAATCTATTCCTATGAACCAATTGGCTCTAAAGGAAAAAAAATCATATAAAAATCATATCATATAGAGTTCATATGATATTCCTCCACACCAAAGGATGGTTGAAATTGCTGCAGGTGATACGACGGTCTTTCTTTGTAGACTCCTCCCCCATCGTTATAGTTACCTCTCAAAGATGAATGAAATGATATATACTGGGTATTCTATATGTGCATTTTGGTACACGAAAACTCGGTAAAAGTTTGCGAGGTTCGAATTTTCAATAAAGCTATATGGACTACATTTTGGAACGGAGGGAGGAGCATACGGCAGTTGCTAAGACTCACGTGGAAGATTTGTGTGTAGGAGGAGTGGCTGCTCTGTTAAATGACATGGCAAAACTGACACTGTCGGATGCCGATCTAACGGATCTTATGGTGTTCGTCGGGAAATGGCTTGTGGCGAATGTTTGTCGAATAATGATTTACGGACACATGCATTGCATTGATATATGCCCCCTCTCTCTCACGCGCACACGCACGCTCATGAGTCACGAATCTCCCGAGTCCTCTCGCACCCACCGTGCGTCTATCTGCAGGTAGACGTCACACACATATGTGCTCTTCACACCCTACCCTCAGAACTTCTAAAAAACAAAAGACGTCGCGCACCTTTTATTTTAGCTCACACGTCACACACTTATACTATTACTCTTGTGGCGAACGTTCTTTGGGCATAGTATATTGTACTCTCACGAAAAGAAGCAGTACACGCACGCACTAGTTCTCTCACACCCACTCGCGGGTACACGTAGGAGCGCATTTTTTTGAAGCTGGTACAACAAAATCACTCCACTATATATATAAGCAGGAGCCTTAGCGCTTGCTTTACTAAGGTTCCTCTCTTTCACTCTCTCATGCTCTCCAGATCTAAGCAAGACATAGGTGGCCACACTCTCTCTCTGCTCACGGCTGGTCACAAATCCGGCCGGACCACCTCGACCGGGGCAGGGGTGCAGGTGCATCGTTCACGCTGTCGTCGGCGGCGAGGGAGGAGACCAACGGCTGCCCGCGCGTCCCGATCGGCACCCGCGCCGGCTCGGGAGGGCCTCCGACCCCTTATTCCTCCCTGCGGTATTGTGGCCAAGATGCGGCCTCCCGATGCCATCTTTGCCACATGCCGACGACCCTCAGGTATATATTCCTTCGAAACCTGCCTTGCTCTACTGCCCCAGCTCCCCACGTGGCTGCGTGTGGATCTTTTTCTACTTCCGTCGGCGGTTCCAAAGCCACCTGGACTTTTACTATTATTAGAGGTAAAGCTAGTTCATGCGGTCGAATCTAAGAGTTGGTTCAAACAGGGAAGAAAGTGGGAAAGCTGTAGCATGAATCTAGGACTTGGTTCTAAGAGGAAATGGGGGAAAGTAGTAGATACTGGCTACCCAACCGGTCTATTGGTTGAAAAGGCGAAGAAAGCATGGTGGATGGAGAAGGGTGGGGGAAGTGGACCTGTCTCTTGGTTGAAAAAGGAAAGAAAGTGAGGGGTGTTGGGGGACAATGCAAATGAGAATGAGCGGGTCTAGATTTCTTGTGCTCACATAGGAAAATGTCGCCGAGGAGATAAAAAATGGGACAAATGCAGACATGCTGCCTGAGTGTTTGCCGCTCTCGGCAACCACATCTGCCTCACCACTTTATGCCCTTGCTGTCCCTACGCCCATATCGCTACCGTTAATGTAAAATCACATGAAGCATTAAGCAATGCCACCTAATGTCACTATAAGTAATGGTCTAGTGCCGTCGATAAATTGAAGCAATGCTACCACCATTTTATGAAGTGCTTCCGTCTTGCTTTATTTCCCATGAATTGTGTTTTTGCAGTTACACTTAAATCTCACACCGCTAACATTGCTTCATCCCAGTGGAACTGCACAAATTTGAATGCACATTTACTGACCATGTGCTACTCTCATGACAGTAATACTAATTCTATTGTTCTGCATGTTAATCTAGTGGCAGTGTTCATGTGATGTGATGCTACATACTTAAGGGCACTTTCATACTGTCAATCTAGTGCCAATTATAACACAATAGATGATGCTGTTAATCATACGCCACTGCAAATATCTGTCATTGTTTAAATAACCGTATTTCGTATTTGCGCAAACAGGGATGTCTGTCTCCATATCGTTTCTATCTGCGCAATCAAAAGTACACACCTCAGTTTTAGTACAACTGCACAAAATGAGATGGCTATTCCTGGCTGCCGTCCTCTAACCACCACTCTTCCAGGTATTACTACATTGGTAGTAACTAGGTAGAATGACCAACGTAATATAAAAGAAGCTAATTCGTACGTTTTGCTTCTTGATTGCAGTGCAGGGACGAGCGAAAACAACTGCACCCTAGTACGGAATGCACTTTCTATGAGGTGATCCATGGACTGAGGACTAGCTGGCACGGCTGCACGGAGGTTTTTGGGACAGGTGCGCTGACAAGAGGCATCGTGGTCTGCTTATTTCTGCAAATAGCGGTGCTTAAATTTAGTGGAATGCACAAGAATTTCAGCTGGTCAGTACACTACATGGTTCAGTTCAGCATTCCAGCTAAGAACACAATTATAATTGGTTATTCTGGAATGAGAGAACCTAACCCTGGATGGTGGCAACAAGAAAAAACCAGAGTGAACTCCTTGAAATTTATGCCTGCCGGGAGGCCCTTTGCTCAGAGAAGTCCTGCTTGTTTTTTCCTGATTTGTAAACCTTCTCACAACTTTGTCTTTTGCTGTGAACTAGTTTATGTTTGTTATGTTCTATGAATCATTGAGATGTATAAAATTGCTTAACTTATGCTTTTCAAGTTTTTTATGAAGCCAAGTTTAATGTGAGTGTTCCACATGAACGCTGGACTAGCGTGTGAACGTTTGGAATTTACATTGTGGCCTCAGTTAACTGCATGAACCACTGTAACAAGATACGTAGTTGCTTATATGTCAGACAATAGATTATTGATTGTTAGCTGGTCGATAGCCTAGTGTTGAAGCGAGATGAGCCAATGTGCCGTGTTTTGCACAACTGCTTACAAGTGGGGTAGCACCAACAGTGTTTACAAGTACTTATGTATACGTCGGCGCACATTTCTCAAACGAGTACTCTATTTCATCAAACACACACTGCTCGTATGATAAACTGTGACAACTTATGTCTTACCATGCCATATTCATGAAAAAACTAGTGAGGACGCATTTGTTTCGGCAACAATTACGATGGTTCTCACATGATTCACGGGCACACAAAAGTAGCAGCAGTTCCCATAGACGGATTCAAACAGAGTACTAGCCCAGAGGGCTCGATAATAGGCAAGGTTCGGATAAGTAGACACAATCCAAACTAGTATTAAACACTAGCTGGGGCAACTATTTCATGCCTCGATCTAATTTGGGCTAGACACAAGACGGACCTTGCTATGAACATCATCGAGGACGTCCGGCAGCAGCTCAATCCTGTGAACCTTCATGAAGATAACCTTGTGGCCTTGCCACTCATAAACTTGTTTGTGGAGGCATGCCATGTCATCTTCCTGCGTAAGATTGACAAGAACAATATGCCACAAACGAAGGAGTAGCTTTGAACTTCTTGTGCTTCAGTACACCCTGGACAACACGCTTGACAACAGTGAGGCTGGAATACAACTCGACATCGGTATAAGCAATGGCTTCCAGGATCCAACAGCCTAAGAACTCTGTTTTCCCAGTGCGTATATTCAGGTCATCCGCCTCATAGCAAGTGACATGTACAACCACACAATCCTTGTCTGCATGAAGACTCTAATTGAAACAGAAACAAATTCTGAATTACGTTCCAGTATAAGAAACACAAGTTATTTAAACCACTCTGTATAGCATGGCATCGAAGCTAATAAAATTTTACATTATTCATCACCACATACTTAGATGAAAAACCACAATCGAGATCGGCAAAGAAGAAAATCACCTTGGGCAGCTCAGCGGGGGGGACACATCCTCGAAGGGGGAAAACTGCTCCTGTAGTGCCACGGGGGCTGTAACCTCAAACGGGGCATTGACCATCTCTGTAGTGGCCGTGAGCGTATCTGGGGTCGGCTCGGTGGCTGCCTCCATCTTCTTGGAGCTCTCTGTCTCGTGGGGATCAGCCTCCCGCGTCTGCTCCAATATCAGCAGATCTTTGCCTGGTTCTCCTTGGTCCATCATGAAACTGACGAATACTAGGAGACCACTGAAAGGAAAACACAATCGCAATGACAATGAAACAAAAAAGAGAGTGAGGATCGGTTACTGCTTTGCAAAAGTTCTTTTTTTTCTCTGAACGAAAATATACCAATATCACGGATCCGCTTACCTTCCCTTCGTTGGGAGAGAAGAACAGTGGCAGATGTGAGTGTTGGCTTTCTTGAAGACGGTGAGGGAGAAGGGGATTCAGCGAAGAGTGAAATGATGGTTGCTTCGTCCATCAAACTTAGACTGCGGGGAGGTGGGGTTTTGTGCTACGATGGCTCGTTACTGCCGCGCTACGACCGGGGTGACTCTCCGCCTGCATACTGCCTTCTAATTTGGTGGATGGCATTTGGGCCCGCGCGCGGCATGGCCCGCATGTCGGTGAACAAAAGTAAAACGGCATTCAGTAGAGGGAGACGTTTCGATGACCTAGGAGGAGCCAGAAGCGGTAGTGTATCCACTATACTAGTAATAATTATTTTTCTGGTAGCTGTAGAGTGTCTCCACTTTACTAGTAGTAATTGTTTCTCTAGGCCCAAGACAAAATGGCCCATCCACCCTAGTAAATAATAAAATCAATTCAAAAGCCCATATATTTACTTAATGAGAGGCGCTACCCACACCCAGCACACCGCCCCCCAAAAAAACATGGGTGCTCTTCTTCCTCCTCACTCCCACCCACCTCACATCTGCTCGCTCCACTCGTACCCCCAAATTCCTCACCTCACTCCTACAGAAAACCCCAGCTCCCCTTCTTCCTCACTACTACAGAAAAACCCCAGCTCCCCTTCTTCTTCACTCGCACTACAACTAGGCTCATCATTCGTTACTCTGCTCAAATCCGTGAGCGCGACGCGACGCCCTCGAGGAAAATGGAGTCGGCTGACCCCAGCGCCAAGAAGATGAGGCTCCCGCCAACGGCGACGCCTGTTGTAGATCCCGCACCCGGCAGCGCGGGGAGAAGCGGCGACCCCGTCCCCACCAGATCCCAGGAACCCGTAGAATCTTGGGTGGACCGCATCAGCGATCTCCCGGACACTGTCCTTGGGGAGATCATCTCGCTTCTCCCCACTAAGGATTGTTGCCGCACCCAAGTCCTCTCAATTCGGTCGCGCCCTCTATGGCACGTCGTGCCCCTTAATCTTGACTGTTGTTAGCTATCTCTCTTCAATGATTTTGAATCCCCAGAGCCATCATCTCCTCCCACCACGGCTCCGTACAAAGCCTCTGCATCCCGTCATGCTACCTGAGCAAGCATACCATGCCCTGCACGGTGGACGCCTGGCTGAAATCCCCTGAATTCACAGAACTACAGCTGCTTGAGTTATACTATTCCCCTAGAAATCACCTACCAGATACCGAACGCCATCTACCTGTGCCCTCAGCACCGATGTCCATCTCGTGGTTTTCCTCCTCTCTCCACACTGCCACCTTTGCGCTGTGCTACCTACCAGACAATCTGGTACTAAACCTTCGACTCCCATTTCTCAAGAAACTTTCACTTGTGCGGGTTCGTATAATGGAGGCCTCATTGCACAGCATCATCCACTCCAATTGCCCTGCCCTGGAGTGCTTGGTGCTTGTTTTCACAGTTAGAATCGGTTGTCTCCAAATAAAGTCGCCTAACCTTGTAAGAATTGGAATTTCTTTCGACGGAAGGCAGCTCATCATACAAGATGCCCCTTCACTTCAAAGGTTGATCCTTGATTCTAGTTATTCACCGTCGCAAATAACCTTCCTCTCTGCACCTAAACTGGAGACCTTGGGTGTAATACATGATCTCTGTTCTCATTTCAAGATGGTGTTTGGCTCCACAGTTCTTCAGGTACTTTATATTATCATCTACACTTGTAACCATAAGCTGCATTTTAAATTTCTGCGCATAAGTTATATATCATCACGGAGTACACCTTTTGTACTAATATTATGTTCTATGCTCAATGAAGAGTTTCTCCATGGATAGGCTATCAATGGTGCTGGATTCTGTCAAGATCTTATATATCCAAATGAATAGTTTTGATCTGAACAAGGTTATTGGCTTGCTGCAATGCTTTCCATGTTTGGAGAAGTTGTATATAAAGGTGATAATTTCACGCACATTGGAAGCCCGCATATAGTGTACTAGAATTAACCGTTCAGCTGTTGCTCTTTCCACACTCTTTTTTTAGACCTTAACTGTTTTCAATCTTCATGTCTATTTAGGCAACAGGACGGGGTAAGAAAGTTATAACCAATCAGTGGATTCGTAAGCACCGGGGTTTTCTCACTTCTCATGACATTCGTTGAAGACAATAAGGCTAGAACGATATGTAGCCAACCATGCAAACACTAGATTTGTCACATTCTTCCTGCTAAATGCGAGGTTACTATTGTCCATCAGGCTTAAGTTTATCAGCAGCATGGTTTTGACGGATGGGTATGTCGAAGAGCAAAAAAAGGAGTTTCAGGTGGGCAAAAGATCTTCTAAACGTGCCGGGCTTCTATTTACAGCATATTGTGGTCATAATCCAGTAAATTTTACGACCCAGAATGTTCATTCTATGGACCTAACCGATCCATTTGACCGTGACTACCGAAAATAGTGCTGGAGTTAGATGTTGTTGCCCTTTTCAACCTGGGTTTTGTCTAAACCTGATGAACAATTAAACCTCGTGCTTTTGTACAGTTTGTAAGCTGGAGTTAGATGTTCTTGTCCTTTTCAACTCGGCTGTCATTGTCATATTTTCTTTGAAACAAGGCAAATGGCTTGCCATTCGTTTCATTTAGAGTGAAATATTGTAACAAATCCCAACCAAGGGAAATAACATCACTCTCACCGGCTGCTTGAGCTCACTGTGCATTACAGAAGCCAAGTGATTAGCCCCCACCAGCACCCACAAACTTATTTCGAACTAGCACACCAAATGGGCTGTAAATTTTCATAGGAAAGGCTGCATGACTGTGACAGATTTGGATTTTGACATTTGGGACCCACGTGGAAATAGCCTATCCAAGGTGGTGTCGACTTACTAGCTAGTCAACAAACAATTCTGCCTACCAGCAGTTGGATTGACATCCAACATCTGTCGTGTATCTTCTATCTCTGGTCTTCTTTCTCCACCCGCCCAAACCAAACCACCCCGTCGGCTCCACCTGCTCCCGCCTCCCATGGCTGGCTGCGCCTCCGCCGCCCTACCGTACCCTTCAACGTTGGCTAGTCCCTCCCTCTATTCCCCCACACGTCCTATTATTCTCCGGCGACATCATCCCCAACACGCACCCGCACCCGAACCAGTCAACCCTCGTACTCCGCTCCGCCTGCGACTGGACCGGCACATCTTCCACGGCTTGGTTCGCTCGCCGTGCGTGGTGCGCCGCCCTCTTGCATTGTCAACGCCGTCAACAAACCAAGAGGAACAGGGATATGACTGTACGTGGAGAGGATGACAGTAGGGACCCACCAGCGTCATGGTAGTACGCAAGCAAGTGCTTCGTTATTACAAGCCCAAAAAATGGTTCCTCCTAATGGTTGGACATCTGGGGCTCACACCATTGTCAACGTAGTCAATAAACGAGAGAATTACACAACGAGCGGCTGACACCATGGACCCAGCAGGTCGCACAGTTGTTATTTACTTTTTTAGGAACAATTAGTTGTTATTTATGCTAGTTTTAGCGACGGATCAGGGTAACAACGGGGCTGTGCGGGGGCTGTGGTCCGTCTAGCCAGGGTTTTATTTATGTTTACCACATCATGAGCCCAGTTGTGTTTTTTTCTTGCTGAAAATGGCTAGCCGAGTTCTATTTTTTAAAGAAATACCCAAACGAGGCCTACTTGCTTTATCAGCCCTGCTGGGCTGCAAATCTTTCAAGACGAGGAGAGTTTCATTCGGTTTGCCCAGAAATGGGATGTACATTTTTAAAACACATCAAACCGGGAATTAGTTTACAAGATTTTAAATTCCATTGATTTTTATGCGTGGACAATTATTTGGATTTTATATTTATATAAATTATTTTTCAAAATAGTTTGAATGTGACTCGATATTTCGGGATTAAAAACAGTTGACTGCATCAAAATATGCAAAATTTCGTATAATTTTTAACCGTGGCCACAATATGGGGTGTAATGCTAACAAAAAGAAGATGGGCTCCAAAAAAATTCTTAAGAATTGGCAAATGGGTTGTAAATTATTAGAAATAATGGCAAATGGGTTGTATGTTGTTTTTCACGGATTTGAGGCTGACTTGTGCGCCTACTACAGGTTGACGCGTATACTTTCCTAAAAATTAAGGTTGACGCACATGCAACGTCGTGTCAACTTAGTCAACACATGAGAGCAGTGACTGTTGGATGTCCATCCAACGGCCGTCGTGCTTCTTCAATCTCTGCTCTTCCTGCTCCAGCCGCTCAAACAAGCGCCGGCGGGACTGCCTGCTCCCTCCTCCCGCGGCCGGCTATGCTGCCGCGTAGGCCTCACCGCCCCATCGTTCTCCCATCGCTGGCCTAGCCATCCCTCTACTCACCCACACCTGATGTTATTCTCCGGTGACAGCAGACGAACCAGTAAACCCTCGCACTCCCCTGCGCGTGGGAAACAACTGTCGAGTTTTCCCTGGCTCCGTGTCGTTCCCTTCCTAGGCCTCGCCGTCGTCCACCGCCCTGGTGCTCTCAGCGTGGTGTGGTCAACGTGGTCAACGAACGACATGCATGAGAAGTGGACTGTACGTGGAGAGGCTGACAGCTGGGTCCACGGCCGCACACAAGGAAATGCCTCCTTATTATGCGCAAAATAATGATTCCTCCACCTGACAGCTGGGACCCACCAGAAGGGCCTCTGTATTTCGCGAAAAAAATGTTCCCCCACTGACAGGTCGGACCCACCAGCTATATCTTCGCACGCAAGGAAGTGCCTCGTTATTACGCACACAAAAATGAATACTCCCCCTGCTAGCTGGGACCCACCATAGTGGGAGGTTGACTTGTGGGCCTACTAAGATGACGGGGATGGAGGGCTTTGTCAACTTAGTCAATATGAACGATTCTAGCTCCAATGACCGTACGATGTCCATCCAACAGCTGTAGTGCTTCTTCAACCTCTGGTCTTCTTGCTCCAGCCGCCCAAACAAGCGTCGGCCGTGCCGCCTGCTCCTGCCTCCCATGTTCGGCTGTGCTGCCACCGCTGGCCATGCCATCCCTCTATACTCACCCACACCTCCTGTTATTCTCCGGCGACGGCAGCCTCACACTGCAGCCGAAGCAGTCAACCCACGTACTCCCCTCCGCGTGGGCATCCACTGCCGCGTCTTCCCCGGCTCCGCGTCGTCCCCTTCCTAGGCCTCGCCGTCATCCACCGCCCTGGTGCTCTCGGCGCGGCGTGGTCAATGTGGTCAACGAATGACTTCCGTCAGAAGAGTACTGTACGTGGAGAGGCTGACAACTGGGTCCACGGCCGCAGCAAGGAAGTACCTCCTTATTACGCGCAAAATAATTATTCCTCCACCTGACAGCAGGGACCCACCAGATGGGCCACCGTATTTCGTGAAAAAAAAACGTTCCCCCTGACTGCTGGGACCCACCAGCTACATCTTCGCACACAAGGAAGTGCCTGACAGTCGGGACTGGCGGTGTCCTGGACTAGGGGGTACTCACCACGTCGTCTCCCGACCAGCTGGATCGGGCCGAGGACCCCCATGGCGGTTCACTCATGGGCCACTTCGGGCAGCCCACGCCGCATACAAGGAAGATCCCACGAGACTTGGCGCACAAGATGAGGACTCTCCTAAACCCTAGGCCTCCGGTGTGTTATATAAACCGAGGCCAGGCTAGTCAATAGACAATCTCATATTCATTACTACAATCTCGTGGTAGATACATGTACTCTGTGCTACACCCATATAAATACAATCAAAAGCAGCATGTAGGGTATTATCTCTTCGAGAGAGCCTGAAGCTGGGTAAAATCCCGTGTCCATGTTACCATCGCTCCAAGATGCCTAGCTTAGGACCCCTACTACGAGATACGCCGGATATAGAACCGACATTGGTGCTTTCATTGAGAGCCTACTAGGTGATCAACGCGGATCGATGTGATGATCAGGTGATATGTTTTTAGTTAGATTTATTCCATGTAAATTACCTCTCTATGCAAAATCGTTGGTTCCGCGTTGTGCTACTTTATCTGCAGAACGAGATCAAGAAATTTTCTAGCGGCGGCGGTGTTGTCCGCTGCCTGCCAATGCATCAGATCCGAGGTGTGCTGCCACTGGTAGAACACCCAAAGACGATCTATACCCCGTGTTGCGGAGGCGGTTCGGCCAGCGGCGCTGATCACGCACGCACAGTACTTCTCGCGTGCAGCAATACACCGGGCCGGCGTGAACTCGTCTATGCAGAAACATCCAAGGAGATTCGATTCTTTCTTATTTATTTATTTGTTATTTAATTAGATTAGACGTGGAGCTGTTGTTTTGAAGCAGTCTGATTCGCTGCCGCTGAGAAGAGCCGCCGGATGACCATGAAGTTTACCCCTCAACGGAAACTCTTCCATTGGCTCCAAAATACTTTACAAATGTCCGCTCCGCCACATGATAAAAGTGGCCAAAGTAGTGCCTGCACACAAGTCTTCAGATTTGACCGCTACTCCTCCTTCACGAGAAGAACTAGTACCTGTACTTTGGGATCAATGGATCATCAACGATGGGCTGCACACATTAGGGAGAATTTTTTTTCTTAATTATTTTATTCAGCATGTATTCCGCCCCTGGTTCTCCTACTTTCTATCAAAAAGTGGGTAGACCAAGTATACTACTAACCAGCTTGATACTACTAGCTTTGCAGCACAATACCCAAGATCTACTCTGAATTCTAGTAATTCTACTACTAGTGCTGCTACTTTATGTAGATGGATCATCAGAGCGATCTGATGGTTGTTAATAGTGCCGTACATATGGTGTTTGCGGTCAAACAGGTTTTATTAGCTATTATTTAGCAACTAAATTATTACACATAAAATATTTTCTGTTGTTTTGCACTGCATTATTTTTGCAGAAATATTTTATCAACACTGGTATGTGGCGTCGGTCTGGCCAGCCCCTCGCCATCATCTAGGTTGGCTGACCTGTGTGGACATTGCCGCGCCACAACGTCTTCACGCCATCGACTCAACATCGACGCTCATGCCATATCTACCATATTATTCACTCCGCATAAATTATTTATGCATTTTTTCTTCTAATTATTATTATTTCTTGCTTGCACTATTTTATGTGCGCAGGTAATCAACTTCGACAGCGTCACGCGGTCAATTCGGTGGGCCGATGTCGTCGTCCTGCCTGCACCGATCAAATTGTGGTCTCGCCCCAACGCGCGTCCCTGTGTGAACCAACTTCGACCGGTCTGTGTCGTCACCTCGGCGAGCCAACCTTTGCCAGCATCGCCATGCCGTCACTTCATCGCCCGTCAAGCAGTGGGTGTGCGGATTGAGTCCCAATTTTGGGAGTAACCGAGCTTCAGATTGCTACAATAAACAAACCAGGTGCTATTAATCCTAGTAATTCTTCTTGCTTGGGTTTTTTTTCCGAAGAAATATTACTCTGGTTTGTTCCATCATCTGTACACAGGTCCGTCAAATGATGGCCGCATTAACGATGGTTGCGTGATGGTTCGGTCAATTTCCCGTCCACAGTTCGGTGAACGCCTCATCGGGGACCCGGACCGCTCTGTGAATTCATGCTTTGTCACGCCGGTGCCCCGCACCAACATTGGCTTCGGCGCAAGGCCACATCTCTTTAAAAAAAATATTTTGCGTAAATTAATTATGTGGGGATTTTTTGTATATTTATATTATTATCTTTTGGACTGCACTATTCTACATGTGTAGGTAATCGACTTTGACTGTGTCATGCGGTCACTTCGGCAAGCCGACGTCGTCGTCCCAATCGGCATAAATTGGCTCGCGTGATCACCTTGTTGGTCGGATTGCCATACCGACATGTTCGATCGCCTCGGGGGCTTCGGCATCGCTGAGAGAGCTCTACCTCATCGAGTGTCCGGCACACGGGCCATATCTCTTTTATTATTCACTTTGCATAAATTATTAATTATGCAGATTTTTTATTATCATTATTATTATCTCCGGATTGCACTATTTCCTGTGCACAGGTAAATGATTCCAGTCAAGCAACGCTATTACCTTGGCGCACCAATGTGCTGATGTGGGGGTTCTGTCGTCACCTTGCCGACCTACCACATCACCTCGGCTGGACCGGGGGCTTCATCATCATTTCATTAACACATGTTGGGGGCTTCGGCGTCACACTGCCAGCCTACTCCGTCGCCATGGTCGGACTGGGGTTTTCACCTCGCCCATCGACTATGCTGTGTCACCACTTCATCAAGCTGAACTCCTTGCTCGGACACCTCGAGCTTGGGGGCTGGGACCTCGGCCATGCCGAGAACTGCGAACCTTGTCGGATCTGTCACAGATCAATGGGCGTCTTCGTCCCGCCACAAGCCCGAATCGCGTCATCAACACCAAGCACATTAACCAGCTAAGTTGCTTTTATGCTCAAAGACTTTCAGTTTTAAATTTTGTTCGGTTCGACCAAGCATTATACTTTTTTGGCAAAAAGTTGTTTGTGAAAAACTTCCTTGTCAAAACTTTGTTTGTGACACACAAATTCAAATACACCATTTACTTGGGGGCTTCCTTTATGAATCCTTTCCTCTTGCATATGATTATACTTGTATGGCTTCGTTCCTTTTTCGTGTATTACGCCACAATATGCACCATGTTGACTTAAGTGTTCCGCAAGCTGGGTTGCCTTGCTCCTGTGTTTACCCCTACGTTCCCGATTGTTCGGCTAGGGAGTAAAGGGAGCACCTCTGCCATTGTCACGATCGGGTCATCCGAGCTCGGATCTCAGACTGGGTGAAGCCGAAAGCTAGCGCTCTTATTGTTTTCAATCATGGTCGGCACACAACGGAACTCATGAGTACAAAAAATCTATTGCACAAGTCTCATAGTAACAATGAGCAACCGAAGAAAGGTATCGGTGGGGGTACTATTTTCTTTGAAGATGCTTCTTACACTTCGTGAGTAATATAGCATAAGTTCCCTGAGCGAGCTTTGTCTGTTACAGCCTTATGGCCTGATTGCCTGGTTATCGAAACACCGTCGATATTCTCGACAGGTGGAGTACAAAACACTTTTCGGCCCTTGAGCGAAGAGGGAGAAGCCGACAGTTGGTTAAGACGCGTTTAAACTTCGGGTGAACACAGATATGATATAAGTACTTCGGTACATACAATCATAATACATAAAATTCTTTTACCCAAGTCGCTTGGGGGCTCCTAAATTAGTATGAGACGTTTTTGTTAGTCGTTGTACAGTCTTTTTCTACCACTCCTTTCTCGACTCAGGTGTATGATCAATAACCGGGTAGCCTGGTTTCTCTCTAAAGCCGCTCGCGTTTAGTTCGCTAAACGGGCCTGAGAAACACTCCACCTTCGGGATAGGGAGGTTGAAGCCGAAGGCTGGCCCACTTGAAGTCTAGAGATCAGATGTGTCATGTCAAAGCACGACGAAAGTACAATTTGAAGACCAATTTCATATTGGCACCAAAACAGCTTGATTCAATCTAGACGCAAAGTTTTTACGCATGTTTGTTCTCCTTTTTTTGAGCTTATAACATCTTTCACCTATTTATGTTTCAGGAAGTGGGACATTCTCTTGGTTGAGGTGTTCGGCGTGAAACTCTTTTCTGAAACTACAGTTCGGCATCTTTCCTGTTGAACTCCACCCCGGTATTGTCAAGACATACATGACAGTTGAACTTGTTCCCGAGGAGGTACGATCCTAGGGTCGGCCATTTTGCCCAACCCAAGTCTCGGGGGCTACTGCATTGACAATCCAATACAGAAAATTTAAGTGCAATATAGCTTTCGAGGAGATTATGATCCTCAGGTTGGTCGGCCGCACCCAACCTGAGTCTCGAGGACTTTGCACACCGCTTTTTGTGTCCCGAAGTATTTTGCCGAGCTAGGAGTTGATCTTCAGGCCGATTCTGTGAATCAATCTGAGTCTCATGGGCTACTGGGATCAGCGGTCTTATGTCATCCTTCAGGTGCATCTCGGGTTTTAGACCGATACACACCTTGAGGGCTACTGGCTATATATCTCGGCAGAGAATAAATTGCACCAATCGTAAATATTGACAAAAAATCGGCCCGCGGTCGGGGTGGTGCACCACCTCGGAAGCAGTCCGGCATAAAGCTCGGGCGCCAGTGGCTGGCTCCATAAAGGGCATTTCCGGCATTAAGCTCGACTGAACTCCTTCAAATTTTTTGAACCAAGGTGATCTATGACACCTCAGATATAGTCCAGCGTTGGAGCTCGGATACAGTCCGGCGTTGGAGCTTGGACATAGTCCGGCGTTGGAGCTCGGACACAGTCCGGCGCTGGAGCTCGAATGTAGTTCGGTGTTGGAGCTCGGCAGTAACAATACTCTTCGGATACAATCCGACGTTGGAGCTCGGATACATTCCGACGTTGGAGCTCGGAAGCGGTCCGGCGTTGGTGCTCGGCTGCAAAACATACCTCGAATGCAGTCCGGCATTGGAGCTCGGCGCAAGAGGACGCTGCCGCCCGGGAACAACTTCAAACCCAAGGTGTGGCATAAAAATAACAAGGCATTGATAAAGTCCGGAAACTTAAAGGGGCTTGTCACGACCGGTTTTTCAATAAAATAATTATTGAGAGACCAATCCCTTTTACGGACCAGTGAGGAAGAATTCCTTCTCACTGGTAGACAATATCTTGGTCACAGAAGAAAAATACCAGGAGTACTAAATATAATACAAGGTTGAGCAGAGACTGCCCAACAATTTATTACATGCACGCCGCTAAAACAAGACGGCGGGTAGGGTGGCAAACTACTAACTCACGATAATAACGGTGGTGGAAATATCACCGCGAAGCGAGTGATATGATTCTAGAAGACTGCAGCTCATCGAGCGTCGGAGTGAGGCTCGAGAAGACTTATTGCGGGTGGCGGAAGCGTAAACAAAACAAGTGACCAATATCCGGGATCGCGCAGGACTGACTGGGACTCCTCTAGGCATCGGACGCGCTATCAAACTCTTCATCCAAGAGATCGCCTTCGTCAACATCTGGCCAAATCAACAAGCCAGGTGAGTACTATGAAAGTACTCGCAAGACAGTTCGGACATAAGGTATAACAAATGTAAACATGAAGCACATGAACAAGTTAACCAGTGCGATCAGACATAGAGATAATAAATATTGGGTGCCAAGCGAGGGTCTGAATGATGCCTCGAGCGAAAACTGCAGAATAGTAATACTGGTGCCAAACGAGTGTCTGAAAGACTCCTCGAGCGGAAAATGCGGAATAATAATACAGGTGCCAAACGAGTGTCTGAAAGACTCCTCGAGCGGAAAATGCGGAATAATAATACAGGTGCCAAACGAGTGTCTGAAAGACTCCTCGAGAGGAAAATGCGGAATAATAATGCGGGTGCCAAACGAGTGTCTGAAAGACTCCTCGAGAGGAAAATGCAGAATAATAATGCCACAGTCGGGCGTCGAGGCGACACCACATAAAGGGCTTGCAACAGAAAATAAAGACAGTGCATGCCACAGTCGGACGTCTGTGCGACATCACATAAAGGGCTTATATTTAAAGTAAGAAACAAGTATACGCCACAGTCGGACGTCTGCGCGACGTCACATAAAGGGCTTACATCACAGCTCAATAATACAATCATTCGGGAACATAAATTATCACAAGCATGCGACAAATATAAAGTTAGTCCATCCACAGGAATAACAATAAAACTGGATTTACCACTTGAGCTTGTTCACCGGGGACAAGTTTTTCACACGGATAGATATGGATATAATGTTTACACTACTTGATCATGGATACGATGATTTGGAAAGAATTGACTCTGCAGAGTTTGTACTTAACCACAGCCAACGGATTTCAGTAGTCACGGGGACTAGTTCCGTCTACGGTGTTTTGGAAGAAACACGTCTAACCAGTACACACCCAATTCAACCATCCGAAGCCAGGGATCACCCTCGGCAACATTCAAGAAAAACCTTGAGACGGGGAGGCTACAACCTCGCGTAGCATGGGATCAAATTTCTATACGCGCGCTCTAAGGGGGTGCCCCCCCTCTCGGTCCCACCCGGAAACACCCATGCCCCCTGACCAGATGACTGGCTTTAATCCTGGGCCAAGGTACCATCATCCCGGCCTCTCTGTTTGGTGTGTACACGGAAAGAGGTTACCAACTTACTAAACCACATCCTGGCAATGAGACATGTGGTAGCACGGAAAGGGGAAAGAACGGTAACGTGGCTCCAACCACATTAACGTCGGAGGAAGTCGGATGACGCAAGGCTGGTATGCTACAACAGTACCACCTTGCTGCCCTTCATGTCACCACATGATTTGGCCATCTCTCATCAGAGATCATCGCAACTTTGGAACATGCGGGAAAGGAACGATAACGTGGCTCCAACCACGTTAACGTCGGAGAAAGTCGGATGACGCAAGGCTGGTATGCTACAACAGTACCACCTTGCTGCCCTTCATGTCACCACATGATTAGGCCATCTCTCATCAGAGATCATCGCGACTTTGGAACAACCGGGTCGTTGCCTTACAAGCAACGAGGTATTTACCGACACTCATATGCCACGCACAAACTCTCACGTGAACATGTAAAACGCCTGTCATATCAAATGTTCAAAACATGCTTGCCTGGTTCAGAGAAGTCGGAGTCTAGCTCGGCGAAGCTCGCGGCTCCGTCACCTCTCCCGGAACCTACGGCAATCACGAAACGGGCACTAACGTGAAAACCAACACATGCACAGAAACTTTTCCAAATATTTTTCAAATAAATCCCATAAAAAAACTAGACAAAATTTGAAGATTGTCAGAAAAAGAATCACTCAAAAATTCCTTTTTATTAAAAAGTTATAAAGGTTTCTGTCCAGGGACTTATCTGTAATGAAACAGAAAAGTTCCAGGGTTTTAACTGAGAAAACAGAAAACGCTTCGGTTGGGAATGCGCAAGCGCAAAGGAGAAAACGTATTTGCCCGAAGGCGCCAACAAAAAACGGTTCGGAGGAGAATAGAATAGAGGCTGACAGGCGGGGTCCACCTGTCAGGTTTAAAAAGCTCGCCGGCGCCCGAAGACTGCGGTGGACGCCGGCGTCGAACCACGGCGAGTTAGGAGAAACGGAGGGTACCAAGAGCTTCAGCGTCTTCTTCCGTGTCGGTGAGTGGTGGACTCGTCTAACGGGAGCACCACGTCGACGGCGACACTATCTCCGGCGGACGGCGGCTCGGGTGAGGATGGGGAACTCCGGTGGAGGGCTGCAAACTACGAATTGAGGCACGGGTCAGAACGAGGGATGCAAGGTGAAGCTACTGGCAAGAGAATGGGGGCGGAGGAGTGCACACGGGGGCGAATCGGGCTGGATCCCGTGGCGGGTCACGGCGGCCGGAGTCGAGGAAGGAGACCTCCTCGGGGCTCTACCAGTGGCTAGGCTTGCTCTAGGGGGAGTGCAGGGATGGTGGGTGCTCGAGTTGAAGCTCGGGGCCTCTATTTATAGGCAGATCGACGGGGTGGCCGTGAATGGAGAATCTCCGGCGAGCGATTACGGCGGAGCAGTGGATTGGCAGGAGGTTTGAGTGGCCAGGCAGCATCAGTGGAGGTTACTGGAGTCGTTTCACAGCTAAACGGGGTCGGTCTTGGCGTAATGGCGTTGGTCCATGGTGAGGTGACCGCACGGGCTCAACGGCGGCAGAGAGCGCGCTCCGCGCCCTGCGGTTCACGACGAGAGCGGCAGCGCGTTCGGGGGAGTGGAAGGCCACGCGGCGAGCTCCTGTGGTTTGGGCGGCGCTGGGTGGCGTCGTCGGCGCCGTGTCTCCCGCTGGCGTCCGCAAAGCCACCGTCGGCGTCGGTCACGGGGCGGCGCACCTTCTGCTGCTCGTCGCCGACGCCCGCAAGGCGCCAGGCGTTCGTGCGGTGCAGGAACAAGAGGGCGGGGACGAGGAGCAAGGCGACGCAGTGGTACTGGCGAGATCGACGTCCTTCTCTGAAGAAAACGACAGCAAGTCACTGACTGAATCTCTGAATTTTCTGAACTTGACATAGACAGTGCACTGCAGGTGTTCGACAGAAAGGTTTTGCAATGAGATGAATTTTTCTGGAGCTGTAACTTGGTGAGGTGACCACTCAATGCACCCAGAGGCTGCCTGATTTTACTGGGGATTTTTGGAGAAGGTTTTGAATGAATTTCACCAAATTTGGCAAATCTGGTACAAACTTGCAGCAGGTGTAGTTTGAAAATTTTGAACTGAAGACTAGTGGATCTTCATGGTTCTAGGTTGAGGGTTCAAAGGACTAGGAGGGGAAAAAGGTTTGGGGGCAAAAATCAAGACAGAAAGTGGAGTTCCTTTGTAACTCTCCAAGTGCTAGAAGAGAAGGCAGAAATTTGTTTGAATAAGATTCAAATGGAAAATAGATACATGGGGAGGTTCAACTTGCTGGATTAGGTGCAAAACATGATCCAAAGGTGAGGAAAGGGTTAGGAGAGGGGATTTGCACTAAGGCCATGGCAAGAAGGAATTGTTGAAAGTGGCAAAGGATTTTCCAAAAGCCATAGTGCAAATTTCAAGGAGATTTTCAAAAGTCATTTCCCAAGTAAAAAATATTTTGTCTTGAGTCCAAAATGAAAAGCAAGAACTTCCAAGGCCAAAGACAGATCTTGGGTGAATCCAAATAAAACTTTTGCCATAAAAAAATATTTTGAGAGGGAGAGTTTTCTTCAAGAAAAATTTAAATCACTCCCCTCAAGTCAAATAAATTCATTTGAAAAATCCAAAAAAAAACTTGGGTGTCACAACACCTACCCCCTTAGGAAAAATCTCGTCCTCGAGATTTCTGCTGATCCTCAAATAGATATGGATACTCTGCCCGGAGAAAATCTTCCCTTTCCCATGTAGCTTCATCCTCAGTGTGGTTGCTCCACTGAACCCTGAAAAACTTTGTCGTTTTCTGACGGGTCCTCCGTTCAGACTCTTCTAAAATCTTTACTGGCCTTTCTCTGTAGGTGAGATCTGGTTGCATATCAATGTCCTCATGAGGTACATGCTTTTCTGGGTTGCTCACACATTTTCTTAACTGTGAGACGTGGAACACGTCATGGACGTCTGACAGCTCCTTGGGGAGGTCTAGTTGGTAGGCTACCGTGCCTCTTCGTGCCTTTACACAAAATGGTCCAATAAATCTTGGGGCTAGCTTCCCCTTAATTTTGAACCATTGCAGACCCCTCATAGGAGATACTCGGAGGTATACGGAATCACCTGGTTCAAAGCTGACCTCACGGTGCTTCTGATCATAGTAGCTCTTTTGGCGGCTCTGTGCTGTCTTGAGTCTGTCCCGGATTTGTTTAAGTTTCTCCTCGGCCTCTTTAAGCATGTCTGGGCCGAAGATACGGCTGTCACCTGTTTCTGACCAATTCAGTGGGGTACGACACCTCCGTCCATACAATGCTTCAAAGGGTGCCATTTGCAAGCTGGCTTGGTAACTGTTGTTGTAAGCAAATTCGGCATACGGCAAACTCTCTTCCCAACTGGATCCATAGGTGAGCACACAGGCTCTTAGCATATCCTCTAGGATCTGGTTCACACGTTCTGTCTGTCCATCAGTCTGAGGGTGGTATGCTGTACTGAAGGCTAGTTGCGTGCCCAGAGCTTGTTGTAGGTGATCCCAAAATTGGAGACGAATTGGGTGCCTCGGTCTGATATTATAGTCTTTGGGACTCCGTGCAAACAAACTATACGGGTGAGATAGAGTTTTGCCAGTCTTTGTGTGGAGTAGGTAGTCTTCACGGGAATGAAATGAGCAACTTTGGTTAGTCGGTCTGTGATGACCCATATGGCGTCATTCCCACGCTGTGATCGGGGTAGTACGACGATGAAATCCATTCCTATTTCATCCCATTTCCACTCCGGTATTCTGTTTGGTTGGAGTAGCCCTGCTGGCTTTTGATGCTCGGCCTTGATGCGCTGACATGAATCGCAACATGCAATAAATGTGGCTATATCTCTTTTCATACCGTGCCACCAAAATCTTTCCTGGATGTCCTTGTACATTTTGGTTCCTCCAGGATGGATCGAGTATGGAGCGGTGTGGCTCTCCGTCAAGATCTGTTGCTTGAGTTCCTCAATGTTAGGTACGCAAAGTCTGTCTCGGTACCATAATGTTCCTTCACTGTCGGTGACGAACTCTGAAGTCTTACTAAGATTCATTTTCTTCTTTATGCCTTCGATGCTGGGATGTCCCTGTTGAGCCTTCTTAATTTGTTCCACCAGGGTGGGTTGTATCTCCAGGTTCGATACGGTGCCCTTGGAGACTAACATCATGTTGAGCCTAGCGAACTCTCGCTGAAACTCAGGCCTCAAGTTTTGCGGACCGTCATTGTCCGGGCTGGGGTTTCGACTAAGGGCATCGGCCACTACATTAGCTTTCCCTGGATGGTAGTGAATGCCGACGTCATAGTCCTTGACCAGTTCCAACCAGCGTCGTTGGCGTAAATTCAGCTCTGGCTGTGTGAAAATATATTTGAGGCTCTTATGGTCTGTATATATTTCACAGCGATTTCCCAACAGAAAGTGCCTCCACTCCTTGAGTGCATGTATGACTGCTGCTAGCTCCAAGTCATGTGTTGGGTAATTTTCCTCATGTTTTCGCAGCTGCCTGGAGGCATGTGCGACAACTTTGCCATCCTGCATTAGCACGCATCCGAGACCTTTTCGGGACGCGTCACAATACACTTCAAAGCTCTTGTGTATGTCTGGCACAGTTAAGACTGGTGCGGTTGTCAGCTTCTTCTTGAGTTTTGGAAGCTCTGCTCGCATGCTTCCGTCCATACAAATTTCTTGTCCTTCTTGAGTAACTGTGTTATAGGTTTTGCCACAGTGGAGAAACCTTCAATAAATCTTCTGTAATATCCGGCCATTCCCAGGAAACTCCGCACATCAGTAACATTGGCGGGTGGCTTCCAGTCCAGTATGGCCTTGACTTTTTCTGGGTCTACGGCCACGCCTTCTTGGTTCAGTACATGGCCCAAGAAGCCAACTTGTCTTAGCCAAAATTCGCACTTGCTAAATTTGGCGTACAACTGATGTTTCCTCAATTCTCCCAAAACAATTCTGAGGTGCTCAGCATGCTCTTCTGGTGTCCTTGAGTAAACCAGAATGTCGTCAATGAATACCACCACAAATTTGTCCATGAATTTCATGAACACTTTGTTCATGAGGTGGACGAAATATGCGGGGGCGTTCGTTAGTCCAAAAGGCATTACTGTGAACTCGTATAACCCATATCTGGAAGTGAATGCTGTCTTGGGGATATCTTCTGTCCGTACCTTCAATTGGTGATATCCCGATCTCAAATCAATTTTTGAGAATACCTTGGCCTGTGCGAGCTGGTCAAACAAATCATTTATTCGTGGCATCGGATATTTGTTTTTGATGGTGACCATATTGAGGGCTCGATAGTCTATGCACAGCCTCAGTGTCCCATCTTTCTTTTTGGCGAACAACACAGGCGAACCCCAAGGTGAGGAGCTGGCTCGAATAAATCCTTTGTCCAACAATTCCTTTATCTGCTTCTGCAACTCCACTAATTCTGAGGGTGCCATTCTATAAGGCTTCTTATAGATGGGAGCGGTGCCAGGTGCTAGTTCGATGCTGAATTCGATCTCTTGGTCTGGTGGCATGCCTGGCAGTTCTTCCGGGAACACATCAGGAAACTCGCATACCACTGGAACTTTTCTCAATTCTGCAATGTCCATTTTGTTCAGTTTTGGTTTCTGTGATCGTGGCCTTTCTTGAGCGGAAACTCTTATAGTCTTGCCGTGATGGTGAGTGAGAATCACTGTCCGATTGAAACAGTCGATGAATCCTTTGTTGGTGGTTAACCAGTCCATCCCTAAAATGACATCCAGTCCTTTACTTTCCAACACGATGAGATTCGCGTGGAATTGTAGTCCTTCGAATTCAATGACCACTCCTTGGCAGTAACCTTGAGCGATTTGCTTATTTCCGGGGGACTTGATGATCATAGATTTTTCCAAGGGAAGTATCGGAAAACCGTGTTGCGAAACAAAACTCTTCGAAACGAACGAATGGGAAGCTCCAGAATCAAACAAAACCGTGGCAGGTACTGTGTTGACAGGGAACGTACCGAGCACGATGTCTGGGGCATTCTGCGCTTCTTCCCTGGTCACATGGTTCAGATGACCCTTCCTGTGGTTGTTGCTGGGGTTGAAGTTGTTGCGCTTGGGGGCTGGATTGTTTCCACCATTGATCGGCTTGGGTGCCGAGTCTCTTGGCTTCGGGCACTGTTTAGCATAATGCCCTTGTTGACCACAAGCATAGCAGGTGACCCCTGGACGGTATGTGAACTCCTTGTCCCTGGCATGAAACTGTCCGACGGGCCTTGGCTCAGTAGTCGTGGATCTCCTTGCATCTGTTCTTGGGACCTCAGTCTTGCCTCGGTTGCTGCGGGCAAGAGTCGTCTTGTCCCTCTTCCGCTTACGGATATCTTCCAGACTACGGCGCTCATTCTCCAAGGTGATGGCCTTGTCCACCAGCGTCTTAAAATCCGGAAAGGTGTGCACAATCAGTTGGCATCTCAGTGCTGGTGCCAGGCCGTCCAGGAATTTTTCCATCTTCTTGCTTTCTGTCATGTGCTCGTCGTAGGCATAACGAGACAGCTGGGTGAACTGACCATTGTACTCTGTCACTGACATGCCTCTTTGCTTCAGGTCATCAAACTCTCTCTTCTTGATCTTTAGGATGCTTCTGGGGATGTGTGCCCCACGGAAGCCTTCCTTGAACTCTTCCCAGGTGATGTTGTGTTCCCTGGGATGCATGTGTAGGAAGTTTTCCCACCATGTTGCGGCTGCTCCAGTAAGGTAGTGTGGTGCATAAAGCACCTTCTCATGATCTGAGCACTGAGCAATAACAAGTTTCCTTTCAATCTCACGAAGCCAATCATCGGCTTCCAGCGGCCTATCGGTGTGAGCAAAAGTTGAGGGGCGAGTCTTCTGTAACTCGGATAACTTGGAATGTGGTTGATAGGGTTCACGGTGGTTTCCCATATTGATGACATGGTTCATCATCTCTTGGTGCTGTTGCTGGCTTTGCTCGAAGAGACGGCATACTTGAGACAGTGCTGCTTCGCTGTCTTGTTGGCTGGACTGACCCTGAGTGAAATTGTTGCTGGTCTGTGTCCCGTAAACCTCTTCTGGCTGATTGGGCATGGAGCGAGTCCACGGGCGAGACATTTTTCCAGTCTGGGGTATTATTTGCAAAACCCATGAGAAAAAACTGTGTAGCACAAGAAAAATCTCACAAAGGCAATAATCAAAAGGCTTCAAGGTTTTCAAGAAACACAAATGGTTTTTCATGGAGAAGAAGTGCTCAACATAAAACTTACATGCGAAAAGCAAACACGTGATACAGCACTCAGGATGCGCGTACACAATCCTGACATGTTATTAAAAACTAGCGTACTACTCCGGAAGGCAGCAAACACACCAATACAAACTAGCATACAGAAATAAACAACACATCATACAGGCAGACATAACACGCGGCTACTCGGTGCTCTCAGTCGGAGATGGTGAAGATCTCCTTCCCCTTGCCGATGGCAAGGCTCAGCGATCCAGGAGAATCAACCTCCACCTCCTCTCTAGCTGGCTCCTGGCGCGTGACGCTATGCTGCGGTGATGGTGCGGGGGCGACTGGTGGTAGAGCATGTGCGGCAGGCGGTGCGGCTCTGACTGGAGTAGGAGCGATGACTCGGTCGAACTCCTCAGTGGTAGGCAGACGGCGAGCGGTGGCCAAAATGTCCGGTGCATAAGAGGCTGAAGACGAGATGAATGTCAGGGGCGGCGCCGTGTGGAGAAGCTCCTTCCTGCTGGCAGGACCGCCCCGGACTAAGTCCATGCGGGCAGCCACAAGATCATCTACGAGGTTGTCGAAAGATTCCTCCAGAGCCTTGAGATACTCCACAACCATCTCGATGGCTTCATCTCGTTCTCCCCGATGGCAGGCGAACGCATAGTGGCTGGTGTAAGGCGAATGGCATGGGAGGTAGCGGTAGCGACGAGTCTTCATCGTAGGAAGGATGTCCCGAAGGCGAGCTATCGCCTCACGGGCAGCCATCTGCATGGCATGCCTCTCCGTAGGCATGGCCCTTCCCACAAGACGGGAGTGGCGAGCAGCAGAATGTCCTCCCTTGAATTGCACCACAGCTTGGTGCATAGACACGTCGTCACTGAGCGTGTGCTGGTAGAGTGTGAACTCCGGCGAGCTGCTGGCCCGATCGCGAGCTTGGTGATGGAGACGAGGAGCTTGACAAACCCCTCGGGCACGTTGGTGAACACTCGATTCTCACAGCTGCTGCCAGCCATCTACAAAAGTAGGCAAAAATTCTGAGTAGTCATGTCATAAATTTATGATGACCAACAGAAAATAGCTACAATTGCAAAATGCTGAAAAAGCACAAAAACGCTAATAACCGATTAGCGATCGCACCTAGTGGCTTCCTACAGTCAGCCTGGCTCTGATACCAAGCTTGTCATGACCGGTTTTTCAATAAAATAATTATTGAGAGACCAATCCCTTTTACGGACCAGCGAGGAAGAATCCCTTCTCATTGGTAGACAATATCTTGGTCACAGAAGAAAAATACCAGGAGTACTAAATATAATACAAGGTTGAGCAGAGACTGCCCAACAATTTATTACATGCACGCCGCTAAAACAAGACGGCGGGTAGGGTGGCAAACTACTAACTCACGATAATAACGGTGGTGGAAATATCACCGCGAAGCGAGTGATATGATTCTAGAAGACTGCAGCTCATCGAGCGTCGGAGTGAGGCTCGAGAAGACTTATTGCGGGTGGCGGAAGCGTAAACAAAACAAGTGACCAATATCCGGGATCGCGCAGGACTGACTGGGACTCCTCTAGGCATCGGACGCGCTATCAAACTCTTCATCCAAGAGATCGCCTTCGTCAACATCTGGCCAAATCAACAAGCCAGGTGAGTACTATGAAAGTACTCGCAAGACAGTTCGGACATAAGGTATAACAAATGTAAACATGAAGCACATGAACAAGTTAACCAGTGCGATCAGACATAGAGATAATAAATATTGGGTGCCAAGCGAGGGTCTGAATGATGCCTCGAGCGGAAACTGCAGAATAGTAATACTGGTGCCAAACGAGTGTCTCAAAGACTCCTCGAGCGGAAAATGCGGAATAATAATACAGGTGCCAAACGAGTGTCTGAAAGACTCCTCGAGCGGAAAATGCGGAATAATAATACAGGTGCCAAACGAGTGTCTGAAAGACTCCTCGAGAGGAAAATGCGGAATAATAATGCGGGTGCCAAACGAGTGTCTGAAAGACTCCTCGAGAGGAAAATGCAGAATAATAATGCCACAGTCGGGCGTCGAGGCGACACCACATAAAGGGCTTGCAACAGAAAATAAAGACAGTGCATGCCACAGTCGGACGTCTGTGCGACATCACATAAAGGGCTTATATTTAAAGTAAGAAACAAGTATACGCCACAGTCGGACGTCTGCGCGACGTCACATAAAGGGCTTACATCACAGCTCAATAATACAATCGTTCGGGAACATAAATTATCACAAGCATGCGACAAATATAAAGTTAGTCCATCCACAGGAATAACAATAAAACTGGATTTACCACTTGAGCTTGTTCACCGGGGACAAGTTTTTCACACGGATAGATATGGATATAATGTTTACACTACTTGATCATGGATACGATGATTTGGAAAGAATTGAATCTGCAGAGTTTGTACTTAACCACAGCCAACGGATTTCAGTAGTCACGGGGACTAGTTCCGTCTACGGTGTTTTGGAAGAAACACGTCTAACCAGTACACACCCAATTCAACCATCCGAAGCCAGGGATCACCCTCGGCAACATTCAAGAAAAACCTTGAGACGGGGAGGCTACAACCTCGCGTAGCATGGGATCAAATTTCTATACGCACGCTCTAAGGGGGTGCCCCCCTCTCGGTCCCACCCGGAAACACCCATGCCCCCTGACCAGATGACTGGCTTTAATCCTGGGCCAAGGTACCATCATCCCGGCCTCTCTGTTTGGTGTGTACACGGAAAGAGGTTACCAACTTACTAAACCGCATCCTGGCAATGAGACATGTGGTAGCACGGAAAGGGGAAAGAACGGTAACGTGGCTCCAACCACGTTAACGTCGGAGGAAGTCGGATGACGCAAGGCTGGTATGCTACAACAGTACCACCTTGCTGCCCTTCATGTCACCACATGATTTGGCCATCTCTCATCAGAGATCATCGCAACTTTGGAACATGCGGGAAAGGAACGATAACGTGGCTCCAACAACGTTAACGTCGGAGAAAGTCGGATGACGCAAGGCTGGTATGCTACAACAGTACCACCTTGCTGCCCTTCATGTCACCACATGATTAGGCCATCTCTCATCAGAGATCATCGCGACTTTGGAACAACCGGGTCGTTGCCTTACAAGCAACGAGGTATTTACCGACACTCATATGCCACGCACAAACTCTCACGTGAACATGTAAAACGCCTGTCATATCAAATGTTCAAAACATGCTTGCCTGGTTCGGAGAAGTCGGAGTCTAGCTCGGCGAAGCTCGCGGCTCCGTCACCTCTCCCGGAACCTACGGCAATCACGAAACGGGCACTAACGTGAAAACCAACACATGCACAGAAACTTTTCCAAATATTTTTCAAATAAATCCCATAAAAAACTAGACAAAATTTGAAGATTGTCAGAAAAAGAATCACTCAAAAATTCCTTTTTATTAAAAAGTTATAAAGGTTTCTGTCCAGGGACTTATCTGTAATGAAACAGAAAAGTTCCAGGGTTTTAACTGAGAAAACAGAAAACGCTTCGGTTGGGAATGCGCAAGCGCAAAGGAGAAAACGTATTTGCCCGAAGGCGCCAACAGAAAACGGTTCGGAGGAGAATAAAATAGAGGCTGACAGGCGGGGTCCACCTGTCAGGTTTAAAAAGCTCGCCGGCGCCCGAAGACTGCGGTGGACGCCGGCGTCGAACCACGGCGAGTTAGGAGAAACGGAGGGTACCAAGAGCTTCAGCGTCTTCTTCCGTGTCGGTGAGTGGTGGACTCGTCTAACGGGAGCACCACGTCGACGGCGACACTATCTCCGGCGGACGGCGGCTCGGGTGAGGATGGGGAACTCCGGTGGAGGGCTGCAAACTACGAATTGAGGCACGGGTCAGAACGAGGGATGCAAGGTGAAGCTACTGGCAAGAGAATGGGGGCGGAGGAGCGCACACGGGGGCGAATCGGGCTGGATCCCGTGGCGGGTCGCGGCGGCCGGAGTCGAGGAAGGAGACCTCCTCGGGGCTCTACCAGTGGCTAGGCTTGCTCTAGGGGGAGTGCAGGGATGGTGGGTGCTCGAGTTGAAGCTCGGGGCCTCTATTTATAGGCAGATCGACGGGGTGGCCGTGAATGGAGAATCTCCGGCGAGCGATTACGGCGGAGCAGTGGATTGGCAGGAGGTTTGAGTGGCCAGGCAGCATCAGTGGAGGTTACTGGAGTCGTTTCACAGCTAAACGGGGTCGGTCTTGGCGTAATGGCGTTGGTCCATGGTGAGGTGACCGCACGGGCTCAACGGCGGCAGAGAGCGCGCTCCGCGCCCTGCGGTTCACGACGAGAGCGGCAGCGCGTTCGGGGGAGTGGAAGGCCACGCGGCGAGCTCCTGTGGTTTGGGCGGCGCTGGGTGGCGTCGTCGGCGCCGTGTCTCCCGCTGGCGTCCGCAAAGCCACCGTCGGCGTCGGTCACGGGGCGGCGCACCTTCTGCTGCTCGTCGCCGACGCCCGCAAGGCGCCAGGCGTTCGTGCGGTGCAGGAACAAGAGGGCGGGGACGAGGAGCAAGGCGACGCAGTGGTACTGGCGAGATCGACGTCCTTCTCTGAAGAAAACGACAGCAAGTCACTGACTGAATCTCTGAATTTTCTGAACTTGACATAGACAGTGCACTGCAGGTGTTCGACAGAAAGGTTTTGCAATGAGATGAATTTTTCTGGAGCTGTAACTTGGTGAGGTGACCACTCAATGCACCCAGAGGCTGCCTGATTTTACTGGGGATTTTTGGAGAAGGTTTTGAATGAATTTCACCAAATTTGGCAAATCTGGTACAAACTTGCAGCAGGTGTAGTTTGAAAATTTTGAACTGAAGACTAGTGGATCTTCATGGTTCTAGGTTGAGGGTTCAAAGGACTAGGAGGGGAAAAAGGTTTGGGGGCAAAAATCAAGACAGAAAGTGGAGTTCCTTTGTAACTCTCCAAGTGCTAGAAGAGAAGGCAGAAATTTGTTTGAATAAGATTCAAATGGAAAATAGATACATGGGGAGGTTCAACTTGCTGGATTAGGTGCAAAACATGATCCAAAGGTGAGGAAAGGGTTAGGAGAGGGGATTTGCACTAAGGCCATGGCAAGAAGGAATTGTTGAAAGTGGCAAAGGATTTTCCAAAAGCCATAGTGCAAATTTCAAGGAGATTTTCAAAAGTCATTTCCCAAGTAAAAAAATATTTTGTCTTGAGTCCAAAATGAAAAGCAAGAACTTCCAAGGCCAAAGACAGATCTTGGGTGAGTCCAAATAAAACTTTTTCCATAAAAAATATTTTGAGAGGGAGAGTTCTCTTGAAGAAAAATTTAAATCACTCCCCTCAAGTCAAATAAAATCATTTGAAAAATCCAAAAAAAAACTTGGGGGTCACAGGGCTCCTCGGATACCCGACATGTAAACTCTTTCGATGCACTTCGGCGATCTTCAAGATCGAGGATGAGAAGATTTATTGAACCAGTTTTCAAGACCGACGACCGAAGATGAAGACCAGTTCGGAAGAATCGAGGAGCGTCCCCAACTTGAAGACCGGTTCAGGGGGCTACTGACAGTGTCCTGGACTTGGGGGTACTCACCACGTCGTCTCCCGACCAGCTGGATCGGGCCGAGGACCCCCATGGCGGTTCACTCATGGGCCACTTCGGGCAGCCCACGCCGCATACAAGGAAGATCCCACGAGACTTGGCGCACAAGACGAGGACTCTCCTAAACCCTAGGCCTCCGGTGTTTTATATAAACCGAGGCCAGGCTAGTCAATAGACAATTTCATATTCATTACTACAATCTCGTGGTAGATACATGTACTCTGTACTACACCCATATAAATACAATCAAAAGCAGCATGTAGGGTATTATCTCTTCGAGAGAGCCCGAAGCTGGGTAAAATCCCGTGTCCATGTTACCATCGCTCCAAGACGCCTAGCTTAGGACACCTACTACGAGATACGCCAGATATAGAACCGACAGGGACCCACCCGGTCGAAGCTTACGTAGCGTTGTCATTCTGGTCGCGAACGTGTACGTACATACGATCGGTCTGTCTGCAGGCTGCAGCGATGAACCATGGCCGTGTAAGGAAGGGCACGTGTGGTAGTAGAGGCGCGCACGTATCGTAGTAGAGGCGCGCACGTAGCATGTGCACGTACGTACAGCGGCCAGGGTGCAAGAAAGTAAATACGGCCACGTGCGTACATACGGGCGGGGTCTCGAACGCCTACTCACGCATACGTACGGCCAGGGCTCGTGTACATGGCTGGATCGGAACGGAGAAACTGCGTCGTCGTCGTGTTCATGGGGAGGCAACGGAATGCGTCGTGTTCATCGGGAGGCAACGGAACGCGTGTTGTTCATCGGGAGCCAACCGGCTTGGACGGAATAGCCAATGGAAACGAGGCCTGGCGTACCACAGAACGGAGGAAATGGCCTTGTGTTCGACCGGCCACGGTCGAAATGGGATCCTGTTCATCGGGAGGGGTCTGGCGTACTGCAAGACGGAGGAAACGGATCTCCTACGGTGGAAACGGGGTCCTGTTGATCAGGAGGGGTGTGGCATACCGCAAAACGGAGGAAACGGACTTGTGTTGGAGCGCTACGGTCGAAACGGGGGTCCTGTTCATCGGGAGGAGTGTGTCGTACCGCAAAATGGGACTCCACGGGATACTGTTCATCTCCACCGTCGACTGCCTCCACGGGCTACTGTTCATCCACCGTCGACCTCCTCCAGCCTCCACCTGCGGTTGTTCATCCACGGGCTCCTATTCATCCAGTCTCCACCGCGCGCTCCTCCACCGGCTACTGTTCAACCAGCCCTCTCCACGGGCTACTGTTCATCCAGCCCTCCACTGGCTACTGTTCAACCAGCCCTCCACGGGGTCCTGTTCATCCACCGGCTCAATTGATCAGGGTACTGTTCATCCAGCGGCAGCGGCCTCTACTACCACGAGGTCCTGTTCATCCAACCCCCCACTGGGAACTGTTCATCCAACCCCCCCCCCCCCCGCCAACAACGCTCACTATTCATCCAGAGGCAGCATCGATCGGCTTCAGTTAGCAGTAGTAGCGAAGGAATCAGTCGGGTTCAATTAACAGCAAGGGATCGATCGATCGCTCGGATTCAGTAACACGTAGCCTGCAGTGCAATCGCTCGGGTTCAGTTAGAGCCCAACGCCTCGCGCACACACGCGTACGTACGAGAGAAACGCGCATCACTCGGCCCCCGACCACCCACCGTAACCGGGAACTCCCCGATATTTTCCTCGCCCTCGCTTCTACCATGGTTTCTTCCGTCATGGACGGCCCAAAGAATGTCATGCAGCTGCGTCTCCGGCCCACCCAGGATGAAAAGCCCATTTTCTGTCATGAATTTTTATCATAGAAGTAGGACCCCACCACATCTATGATGATACCGAGTTTTGCCACAATTATCGTCATAGAAGTGTCATAAGTATGACAGGAAAAAAATTCGTTCGGCCCAAAATGTCACGGATGTGTCTTTTTTTTGTAGTGTCTCCTGCATGACAGAATTAAAACAGTTAGTAAATAGACCACACCTAAAATAATTAAACAAAGAATGCAACATTTTTAAATGACCTGGTGTAAATTCTTTCTCATCTCAAGACTTGGTTTTAGAGCTTTCCCACAGTTAGTATATCTATGGCCTTGTAGACCACAATTGCTGCATGTAATTGTTCCCATCCTGCTTGTGTCCTTTGGTGCAGGCACCTCAAACTGGCCCTTTCTCCTAGTTGTTTGTTTCTTGCCTGGTTTTTCTTTGAACACTGGGGGCTCAATATCCCGAGTATGGGTGTCAGGCTAGAATTCAGGACCAGGGACAGGGTACAATATGCCTTTGTATGCTTCAATATATAGTGGTTTTTTGAAAAATTCATGCACATAGTCCTCTCGGTGCATGTGAAGCTTGCTCATTGATGCTATTGCATGACTGCATGTCACACCTGTCATGTCCCACCTCCTGCAGTCACATGAGTTAGTAGCTATGTTCACACAGTACTGATTTTCAGCACTAGACACTTGCCAAATGTCAGGACCAGCCCTATGTGCCTCACAAAATTTGGCATACTTCTTATTCTCCTCCAGTTTCTCTGAATAGTTGGGTGTGATCATCCACCTGCTGGTCTCTGTCTTTTCCCTGGTCTTCTGCCTTTTGATCATCTGCTTAGTCCTAATTCCTTCAAACATAGTCCTAATTGGTTTGGCCCTAACATCAAGGATCATTTTGTTGAAAACCTCACTAAGGTTGTTCACAACAAGATCAGTTTTGCAATTATAATCCATTGCAGACCTACACCAAGTCTCCTTTGGAATTTTAAGCCACTTCCAGGCATCCTCACACTCTGCTTTAAGCTCTGCCATTGCTAATTCATGGCCATGTTTGGTGAATGAGTAGCTAGCCTGATCTACTAGCTTCTTTAGTTCTGCTCCTCTGAAACCAGCGGACTAAAAATTTGCATATATGTGCCTGAGGCAGTATCTCTGAGGGGAATCAGGTAACACCTCATTTATAGCCTTCAGAAGACCCTGATTATAAATTAATAACCATGGTCATGAACAAAAAGAAATAAAGCCAGTAATAACAATATATCTGAACTACTGGCTAAGATAGGGTGCATACCTTTTGCCTGTCAGAAATAATGGTGTAGCTTCCAAATTTGCTTCCACTTCCAATGCAACATCTTAGCTGGATTAGGAGCCATGTCCAACTATCAGAATCTTCCTTATCAACCACACCAAAGGCTATGGGGTAGATGTTGTTGTTGCCATCTCTTCCTATGGCTGCAAGAATTTGTTGTCCAGTGGTTAGCTTGATGAAGCAACCATCAAGCCCTGGATCCATACCCAAATTAGCTACCATAAATTTCTCAAAAAGATATTTTGAACAAAATGCAGTTGTAGATTTACCTATAAAGGGCCTGCAACCATTAAGAAATCCTTGCTTTGATGCATGCAAGCAGTAGAACA
Organism: Aegilops tauschii subsp. strangulata; assembly: GCF_002575655.3. Lineage (NCBI taxonomy): Eukaryota > Viridiplantae > Streptophyta > Magnoliopsida > Poales > Poaceae > Aegilops > Aegilops tauschii. The sequence goes on from NC_053035.3 coordinate 434,928,871, forward strand.
TGTACTTAAATCTAGGAGTTGGTGCAGGGTTTTCTGGGTCCTCAAATGTTGTAACTATACACCTGCTACCGGGGTTTGCATCAATAACTGCTTGCAGGTAGTCCCTCAGTCTATAGTACTGCTCCTTCTGGTCACCTTGCACAACCTTCATAGCCTTCCTCCTTGCCCTATAGGCCACACTCTTTGATACATCAACTGAAAACTTGACTTTGTTGTTTCTAATAACAGGTGCTCTAGGATCTGCTCTAAGAGAAGGCTCAACTGCTTTGGAAAGCCACTTAGTAGTAACCTTTCTGTTCTCTGCTGATGCTGGACAAGTGTGCTCCATGTTACACTCCTTAATGCAAAAAGTTCTTTCATGAGCTATCCTGGAGGCACACATGTAAAATTCACATCCATGTTCTCTCTACGAACACCAAACAATAATTCTTGTTGGGGAGTTCCCGTGGTAGTGAAAAGACCTCAAAGTCCTTATATGAAAATCCCTTAATGCTTCTCTGAACTGGTAAACATTGTCAAAACACAAGCTCTTGCACAACAGTAAATGTGAATTGGGAATTGAGGGGTCAAAATATACCCTTTCCTTCATCTTTTTCTTACTACTCTTTGTCTTTGGCTTCTTCATGAGGTATGGTAGTTCAACTTCATCTTCTTCTTCCTCATCACTTATGCCTACATCATGAGCAAAACAAAACTCATCTGCTTCAGGAAACCAATCTTCAAAACATTTTTTCTCTACCTCATTGTGACATCTGCTAGTTGGACCAGGATTCTTCACATGTTTCACAACAGCAGTACTTTCCAATGCTCTATCCTCTTCAGAGGCACACTCTATTTCCATTTGAACAGCTTCAGCACTCCCATCTGAATGAACTGAATCATCAGAACAAAATTCAGACACTTCAGTGTCTCCTTCAAAGTGGTTGAAATCTGTCTCTCTTTGAATCCTGCTCCTCTCAAGCTGAGCCTTTCTATCATCTATCTGATTCTGAATCTCAGATTGCTCCACAACCTTTTTCACACAGCAGCTCTCTTGAGTGTTTATGTAATTCTCATTAGCCTGTGTACTAATTCCAGGTTCAACATTTCTCACAACCTTTATGTTCACAACCTTGACATGATGAAAAAACTCCAACATTTCATGAACACTAGCTTCATTACCTAAATACTTTACTCTTTCAGATCCAATTTCCTCCTCCTTCACATAGTACATGTAATCACTCTCCCCATACCCTTCACTAGCAATGAGTGATTGTAGAGTAAGAAAAGAAATAGATGTCTCATATATACCCCTTTTCACATGGTTTCTTCCTTCTAAATGAAACCATATCTCCCACTTCTGGTCAGCCAAACTACACAAATATGTGCTCATCAATTGAATTGAAATTGACAGAACTAGAAGTCTCACTAATAGAAACATGTTCAACAAATTTTACTAAACATGTTCAACAAACAGAAACAAAGTCTCACTAATTTTCCAGATTGAAGAAAACATGTGCATTTAAGCAAGAGATTCTCCATACCTGCCACCCTTAGAACATCCAGGTGTCGGCGATGACTGGGCGACCGGTGCCTCCAGCTGCTGAAACCCTGCCTGTGTCGCATAGCTGCTGCTCCCCAACCAGTTATCCACTTCAGAGAACGAGCCCACAGCGTCCAAACTTGTGCCACCACCGCCGTTGTCCCCACCGCCGTCGCCGCCACCCATATCGCCGCCGCCCCCGTCCGGAATCACCGACGCCATGGCGGCCGCCACCTAGGTCAGACAGAGGACAGAGGGAGAGGAGGGATAGAGTGAAGCGTGAGAGGGGAATGGATCAGATCTTGACCGTTCCGACCGACAGCTGCCGTTTCCGACCGTAGACGCGCCGTTAACGACCGTTAACGCGCGGCGGGCGTCGGTTGGCCACCTTGGCACCTGAATCGTGGGACCGGCCGGTCAGTTTGGTGATTCGCGCGGGCGAAGCAAGCAGTTTCGAGACTTGGTAGTTTTTTGCCATTGATTAGGACAAAAGTGGTAGTTTTCCGCACAAAAACGTAAAGTGGTAGTTTTTCGTCACGTTTCCGTGAAATGTGGTAGTTTTTGGTTAAATACTCGGCTACATTACAGGTGTGTTCATCCAGCCGAGTCGGGTAAGGGCATGTACAATGGAGGCACCACCCAGTGGTAGTCACAGGTGCCACATTTGCTCAGACTATAGCACACGAAATGTTCACCCAACGCAGCTGATGTTAGGTGGTAGCCTCCATGATCCAGCTGCTAAGATAAGAAAGCTTCAAACGGAAGAAATTGGGCGCTCGCACTCTCTTTCTCTCTTGTCTTTTTCCTGCGAGGACCACTCTTTTCCCATGGAGAGACCGCTTCTTCTGTAGGATCCCGCTTGCCTCTGCAAGCTGCTATCTTTTCCCTCAGACTTGTACATAATGGCTCTTCTCCGACGTGGAGGCCGTGAGGCGCCTGTCTAGGCTGGAGCATTGGCCACGCCCTAAACAAAGATCTCCGCACTTGACTGAGAAATGACCAGAGAGCTCTCGACTTTCCCAGCCCAAGAAAAGATATCCCATCATCACCCACACACCGCACGTCTGCACGACGAGACAGGCATCCGCGCTCTGCGGCTCGGGTATCGGCGGGAGGCCGAAATCAATGTTCTCACCTTATCAGTATTTTTCGTCGCAAACTAAACCTGACATGAAAATATTTCACGATTTGACCATTTTAGAAACACCAAGGCCCGTGGCGTTTCTAATCAACACTGAAACGCCAAGCTAGCTGGCGTTTCTTCCCTGGCCCACTGCCAGGCCGAGAACGCGTTGCTTGCTGATGTGGCAGGCCAAAAACGCCGAGGCAGATATTTTAGGTGCCCGTGGGGCTTTCACCCACCACTCACCACTAACTCTCTTCTCCCTCATTGGCATATCCCGAGCTCTTGCCCCCTTTCCCCCTTTGTGTCCCTCACTTAGCCCCTCTCAAATCCTTGTAAATCGATTGGGTTGGTCCGTGGATCCGGTGTCATTTTCGTTCGTTGTGGTAACCTCCTTCATCTCACAAATTTTTATTGGTTGGATTTGTCTATTTGGGTTGTTTTATTCATGTGGTTCCTAACCCTAGTTTTGAACATGGATCTATAATGTGATGTTCTTGAGTATTGTTGTTCCAATAGTGTTGCATTGTGATGTTGGTGAACATACCTTATTGTTTGGGTTATGCCTAATGTTAAGATTTAGGGTTAGGGTTATGCCTAATGTTAAGATTTAGAGTTAGGGTTAGCGGTTTTGTTAGCAATGTGGTATATTTAGCACTGTACATTTCTTATAGGATATTTCTTGAGACTCCTAGTTATGAAGAGGTTGTGGAAGAAACACGGATAAGATTAAAGTGGGTGGATGCAAGTGACCAAGTTGAATTAGTAGGAACATATGATGTTGGGTCGGCACACAAGTGTCGAATGAAGATAATGCCTATCAAGTCCAATTTGCATTGGGTTGCATATAAGGAGGTTGTTGCATCCTCGGCAGCAGTGGCGGAGCTTAGTACAAGGCTATGCATGGCTTAGATTTGGAAAATATGAATCATTTGCCCTCCCAATTGTTCATATTTTCGCTTTGGCCCCCCTGAGATTCCTGTCAAGCTCCGCCACTGCTCGGCAGTCAAGTCACTCAAAGTCTTTGCAACTAAGGTGGTCAATGCTCCTCTCTTTCATGTTGACTTAAACCAAACCTTAGTAGATGATGTGAGCCCGATTAGTAGTGTGCCACCTATTGTTGAGCATAAAGTTGAAGTGGAAGCCAATGAGTATCCCCGATATGAGTTCGGAGGTAGTGCACCGATCAATGATGATGGTCATGACTCTGACGAAGAGTATGAGAGGCACCACAACATTGTTGGTGACGTAGAGGCTGAAGTAAGGCATAAGGACATGGATCCTGACATTATCTATCAGCGTGCTTCTGTGGATGACTCGGATGATGAAGGCCTGGTGAATGAGTTGGACGAGGATGGCTTGACTGAGAAAGAAACAGAGTGGTACGCAAAAATCACCGGTAGGGACCACAAAGTTCCCTTGTTTTGTGATGTTAGCCTTGCAGATAAGGCTATAGTCGACGGTGGCATGTGCAAGACAATTGAGGCTAGACAATTCGCAAGTAGTACACCCAACGAGATTTCGATGTCGTACGTAAGGAAAGGCTTGACAGTCCATAAGGGCGGTAATGGCCGTCGAGGTCAGCCATGGTGGTGTGCCTTTAAAGTTGAGCACAAACTAAAGAAGATCCATTCCTCTAAAATAAGGCTCGTAGCGATGGTCATACTTCATAGACTCGCGTGGGTTGTGGCCTCTCAACCAAAGTATTAGATGAACCTACAAAACACACACGCACAATTTAGATACTTCTCTAAACTACTCAAAATATGAGAATCAAACAATGTAGATACATAATTACCTCCCCTTTTTCCACTAGCACAACACGATGCTTCTCCTCGTAATAATCGTCAAGGCCGGGATATTTATCCGGCTCAAACATCCTACAAAAATAAGGTGAACGGATTCGTTATGATATATGCTTAAAATTATGAGCACGTCGTATACAAAATCGTGTGAGAAACTACTACAAATCACGAACCACATTACCAACACCAATTCTTTTCAACCAATTTTATCCCAAAGAATATATTACAACTAATTATGAACAAATAATAGGTTCAACCTAATCCAAAAATATATATTACAACTAATTATGAACAAATAATAGGTTCAACCTAATCCAAAAAAATGGTCTATCTATAAATCCAATACTACACAAGTTCACTAAGAATACTTCAACACAAGGAGTGCATGTCTTCTTTCTAAACATAATCTAACCAAAATATTCATCAAACAAATCACTAACAACTCATCTTAGGGTTCCACCATGTTTGAAAAAATGCATCTACAATAGCCAATCTTGACTGAAAATAAATGGAGGATTGGGAAGAGAATACCTCAAGCAACTCGGGGATGCTCCGATCTACTCGTCTTGATGGTCAAAATAGAAGATTTGGGAGGGATTTGGTGAAGAAGGGGAGGGGAGGCCACCAGTTCTTCGCTGGGACGAACTGCCCGACCGGGGCTGCGAGTGGGCTGGCTCCGGCCCCCACAGCCCTGCGCGCATTACTTAATCCAGGCCAAAAATGCCAGGGACGTTGGCGTTTCAACCCTGCCACGTCAGCGACAAAAGCGGGCTCGGGCTGACCGTGGGCCAGGGTTGAAACGCTAGCTACCTCGGCGTTTCCAAGTTCGTCTGCAACGCTAGCTGGGTCGGCGTTTCAATGTTAATCCGAAACACCGCGGGCTCTGACATTTTTAAAAGGATCAAATCAGTAAAATACTATCATGTCAAGTTCAGTTTGCGACAAAATACGCTGACAAAGTCAGAACAGTGATTTCGGCCTCGGCTAGAGTCCAGTGCACGCTCCTTCCTTCCACCGAGAGAAGAGAAGACGAGAAAACCCACACATTTTCCGACGCCTCCCAGCGGTCCTACTCACTCTCCCTGTCCTGTCCTGTCCTGTCCTAAGGGGATGCCACCTGCCAAAGAGAGCCCGGTCCTAAACAAAAGGATGAAAGCTGGCTGAGCAGAATCCATCCACGAAAAAAGGTCTCGAGCCCTACCCTACCCTACCGTTACCATGGGTGGGCAGCCACTCACACCCCGCGTGCACTGCATCGCATCACTCACCGCCGCCCAATGCAACCCACCCTCCAGCTCCAGGTTCTACGCAATTCCTGCAATTTGCTTACCACCATATTAACCAATCAATCAATCAATCAATCAAATTCACGCGTACGGAGTTGGACGGATCGTGCAGCAATTTGCGAATGCTTCCTGCGTTGCAAGATTCTTGTGATCGAATCAACAAGTGTCTCTCTTACCCAGAGCACACAGGGAAGATCAAATCAGAGGCAAACCAAGTTGGTCTTAAAATGCAAGTTAATATAACTGTATACGTCTTTTTGTCTCTATCAACGGATGCGTCTTCTCGTCTACAATCTCATGATAGATTACCAAGCTTCGTTCGTGCCTACCTTTTTCTCGGGTACGCATATTTTGCAGTTTCCTGCCTACATTTCCTCTCGTATATTCTAGACTTTGCGTAGCTTATATAGCGCTTTAGTTTCTCGTCATGGTGGTAGGGTTCGCACCGACGAAAGCTACCCAATTTCCCTCTCATAAAACTCGTAAGACTTTGAAGATTTCAAGTTATTAGTCTCCCCTTTTTGTTTTACACTCCTTCTTCGATACAACCCCCTGACACATCAACAGTCCAGATTAGAAGATACCCTTTCGTGAGGATAAGTGAGGAGGGGTAGGATGGGAAATTTAGGTGGGCGCGGCGTAGCGAGGTGCGTGGCCGTACGGCCCGCTGTACGCCCGTATGTGGGCGGTGTACGCCGCGTGAGGAGGAGGGCGGGCCCACACGTACTTAAGCCTAATCACGCGCTAAACCCTAATTAATTCGGCACGGATTAGGCGAAGCCATTAACGCCGGCGTCAATCCGCGGGCGGCGTCGATTCACACGCCACCGTCTGACCGCCTGCCGCGCGCCTGCGCACGCCACCGCTTGACCGCCCGCGCACGCCGCCCCCTCGCCTACCAGGCATTAATCGCCGGCGCCGATTCTCACGCCGCCGCCTGACCTTCTGCGCCCTTGACCGTTCAGTGCACGCTGCCCGCTCGGCTGCCCCGGCATTGATCGCCGGCACCCACCCACCCACCACTTCGCCCTATAAAAAGCGCCTCGCCCCGCCGTCGCTCGCACACCGCCCTCGCCTCCCCTCTCCTTCTCCCCCTGTCGCCGGCGTCGCCCTCTTGCGCCCTTCCTCTCCCTCTCGCGCCCTTCCTCTCCCTCTCGCCGGCGATGGCGCACCCCAAATTGACGCTCGAGGAGGCGGAGGAGCTCGCCCACTTCGTCATCCCCGCCACGCCCGACGTGCGCCTGCCGGCGAGGTGGCGCCTGAGCGTCGACGGCGTACCTGTGGAGCCGGTGCCCGAGGTCGGCATCCACCTCCTCGCCCGCGCCGTCGGCCTGTACCGGGCTCGCCTGTCGCCGGAGGAGCTCGCCGACCCCCAGTACGCCCCCAACAACCCCGGCTGGGCGGACCGCCTCGCGGCCGACCACCTGCGTCGCCTCCACGCCTACGCCGGCCCGCGCCCGCCCACGAAGCACAAGCGCGCGCGGCGGCATCAGCTCTGGGATGGGCGCACCTTCGAGGAGGTGGTCGCGCCGTACCGCGCGCAGGCGGTCACCGACGCCGTGCCCGCTCCGCCGGGGTACGGCTTTGAGCTGTACCGCCGCGGCCAGGCGCGCTCCACCCGTGCCCGCGTCGACTTCGGCGCCATGCACCCGCCCGCGCCCCGCGCTGGCCCAGGCGGTGACCGCGGCGATATCCGCCTCGCCCCTCCGCCCGAGCCGCAGCAGCAGCCAGAGCCGGCATTGGTGGCGGAGTACAGGCGGCTTGCGGCGGAGGCCGGCGACCCGGACGACAAGCCGGGCTACCTGACGGCGCTCGGGGAGTCGGAGAACATGCCGCGGCCGCCGCTGCTCGTCCAGGAGTACATTCAGCTCGCCCCGGTCGCCGTCCACCCGGAGGACCCGGAGGACTTTCCCGGGTATCACGCCGCGCTCGAGGACTCGATGGCTGCGCCGGCCGTGCCCGTGGTGCCCCTCGACGACAGCGACGACGACGGCGGGCTCTATGACGAGGCAGACTTCGGCGGCGTCGAGGACGAGTACTTTAGGGTTACTTTCAAAATGTCGTTTAGTAATGTTTAATTATTTTCGTAATGTTGTTTAGTTAAGTTTAATTTCTAGTACTATGTAAAATATTTATGAAAACTATAATGAAATATCGAGTGTTTGAATGGATGGTTTTAAAATATTGTTGAAGAATCGAGTGTTTGAATCGATACTGTTATTTTAGTTTTAAAAAGAGTTCTATTGTCAAAAAATAAAAAATCAGAAAAGAATTAAACTTTAATTGGAAAATAAACTATGAAAATTAGAAAAGTAAATAAAAAACAAAACAATAAAAAAATTACATAATACTAGCAAAACAAATTAGAAGAATTTTTTTAAAAAAAAGAACGCCGGCCCGGAGCCGAGCGAGGCTTAGTAAGTCGATCCCAATCAAGCCGATCGGCGAAAGGGACCGCTTTTCGGCCCCGCAAGGCCCACGGGCCCAACCAGGCGGCGTAGAGAAAGTAGGCGGTCTATTTATTTTTCTTAGGATCACGGCGGTGTAGGGTGGGGCGCGCTATTTAAGCTGGTGCGGGCGAGCTCCGGCAGGCGAGGTGGGACTAAAGTTAGAGCTCGCCTGTCGCGGCGCTGCGCGTGGACCGTCAAGGTGCGCCGAATTCTGTGGGCCGTTGTAAGGCGCGCGTGCGAGCGGCCTCTCGCGGCGCTGCGCGTGGACCGCCGAGGTGGGCCGATTTCAGTAGGCCTAGTGGGTCGCTGGAAGGCGCGCGTGCGAGCGGTCGAGGGCGCAGGGGCGGGCGGGGGGTGGGGCGGTACGATGGATTGTTTTGTTTAGTCCCACCTCGTCCGCCGAGGACGCCCAGACCGGCTTAAATAGGCGGATTCATGCACCCTGACAGATAAGATAGTTAATAATAATGTGATTTGACTTTGCACTGCCCGGACAGCTCTGCCCCAGCTGCCCATACAGTGTTACACTGTCTAGACAGCTGCGGGAGTGCTGCTAGTGCATTATAAACTCACATCATATCATTACTATCTATCTTACTTTTGATATTTTTGATAGTTTAGCACTTTACGCAAGTTTGTTTTATTAATACCTAAATTTTTGTAATATTTTTGTTCGGTCAGCGTTTTAGGTGTTTCGACCGAAAAAATTATAGAAAATTTATAAAGTGGCAAGAAGCCACGAAACTTGTCATGCATCCTAGTCATGATGGTACAACATTATGAAAAAAAATTGGGTTCATTTGAAGGATGTCGAAAAAAAACTCGTTTTCGGACAGGGCCTTTGCTCCTACCCGAACGGTCTACGGAGAACGAGGTCAATTTTTTGACATCTTTAGAATGGCCTGAAATTTTGCATGTGAGTTAGTATGCCCACTCCCACACGGAATCCAAAAATTGATCGTATTTCGATACCAAGAGCACGTTGCGTCACGTCCGGTCAGCGTTTTAGGTGTTTCGACCGAAAAAATTATAGAAAATTCATAAAGTGGCAAGAAGCCACGAAACTTGTCATGCATCCTAGTCATGATGGTACAACACTATGGAAAAAATTTGGGTTCATTTGAAGGATGTCGAAAAAAATCTCGTTTTCGGACAGGGCCTTTGCTCCTACCCGAACGGTCTACGAAGAACGAGGTCAATTTTTTGACATCTTCAGAATGGCCTGAAATTTTGCATGTGAGTTAGTATGCCCACTCCCACACGGAATCCAAAAATTGATCGTATTTCGATACGAAGAGCATGTTGCGTCACGTCCGGTCAGCGTTTTAGGTGTTTCGACCGAAAAAATTATAGAAAATTCATAAAGTGGCAAAAGCCACGAAACTTGTCATGCATCCTAGTCATGATGGTACAACACTATGGAAAAAATTTGGGTTCATTTGAAGGATGTCTAAAAAAACTCGTTTTCGGACAGGGCCTTTGCTCCTACCCGAACGGTCTACGGAGAACGAGGTCAATTTTTTGACATCTTCAGAATGGCCTGAAAATGTAATGTTCATTATTTACTTTATAAGTAAGAATAATGAGTTGTTTATTATAATTTATACGTAAAGATAATGAGATATTTCTCATAATTTTTTATGATTTTTTCGTTAATGCCTAACATTTTTCAGTTTATTAAAAATTATAATGAGTTATTTGCTACATTAAAAACACTACTTAATATAAAATTTATTTAGTCAACAATGATAATTTATTAAGTAGTTATAATAAAAACAGTACTTAATATATAATTTATTAAGTAGTTATATTAAAAACACTACTTAATATAAACTTTACTATTGCTATTTGTGTCAACAATGATAATGATTTGTTTTATATAATTTTGGATCCCACGCAAGATTTCAACAAATTCGGGCACCAAACGCACGTTGTGTCACGCCCAGGTCATGCAAATAACCCTACGCAATTTGAAGGATGTAAAAAAATTCTCCGTCGGGACGTACAAAAAAATCTTTAAGCGCGGATACTCATACCTTACAACACTTATACAGGTCATGCTATATCAGTCCACAATAATTGTGGAGTGACAGAGCAGAACTTGCATAAGCATAGTAAGGTATGGCCACCACGATTAAAGATTTGATATTGTAGATGGATGAAGCTATTTAAACACGATATTAGCCATGAAAACTAGCAATGTGGGACTAAAAATACAACACTGTGGGCGGTTGGCGCCACTAGCGGCGCACACACGGCCGGCCGCCCCATCTTGGCCCGTACGCGCCGTGGGCCGCCCTTGCTTTGGCCCGTGCGCGCCGTGGGTCGCCCCCGCGCGCCTTTATGTCCACTGTAGGCGAAATTTTTATTATTTTTATAAATACAAAAATAATGTGTCCAAAAAGTACTGTATTTGTAAATATTAAAAAACAGAATAAAAAACTCCTGTAGTGTTTACGGTACAAACCAGGCACAATGGCATAGGAGGAAGAAAATCTGATTGGACAGAATAGTGAGTCCGGATATGAAAACAAGTATCCTAAAAAAGAATTCCAGTATGATGACATACACACACCTAATGGCCGAAATGGCAGTGGGCATTATGATTTGGATTCTGAAGGAGGGGGTTCGTTCAAACTCGGTACTGGTCACTTGAGTAGCTATAAAGGTGAGAAGGATGATCCTATAGATGTCCGAGAGCAGTCGGAAAAAAAAGAAGCATCATCTCTAAAAACCCATGAAATAGAAGCAACAAGATGGCAAGTGCAACAAAATGAGCAAGAAGTGTCACAGGCGTGTCAGATGGTAATAGCGAGATAGAAGAGAAGAAGGAGGTGATTCCAGGGAAGCGAAAGCGGAGTGCGTCAAAGTACCAGAAATCTCCTTATGTTAAAAAGACTCCGAGAAAACGTGCGAAACGCTGCGCGAAAGCGAGTAAGTTAAACATGGTATGAATATTTTTTTGATAATTATATATTACAAATTTGTACTATAACTATATTGACTTGTGTTGTAGAACTGTTTAATGAAACAACCCCTCAGTTTGATCATTCTGTGGACGATACGGTGCGTGCCGCTGTGCAGTACGTGAAAGCGTACGAGCACTCACCAAAACACAAGAACCATGAAATATTCAACAATGGTAAAGATGAAGGACTTTCTGCGGCAAGAGTTTGCCAGATACTTAACCATGCATGGTTATCCGGTGATGTATGTACTTTTATTGTCATGCTTATTTCATGTGTTAAGTATATTGCATCCATGTTAAATTTAGTCATCTATTTCAAATAATTGACGCATATGCGACGTACATATCGGATTCAAGTATCGTCAAGGACAGGTATCTTGTACCCACCCATAGGTCTTATTGGTTATTGAACACTCGTCCAAAGTTAGTAAGACGAGGGAAGTCGGTAGACGATCCAGAAGGTTTAACACATGCAAATGAACCTCTCAACAGATGCATGACAGAATATTTTGCAAAACCGAAGGTACCGTTTGTATTGCAGAATTGTATTTTCATTACTATCATATGCGAGCTTAGTAACAATATTTAACTTGTGAAATAGGCTTATTTTGCTTTAAATAAGGATAAAACCATTGGATTACGTGTGTTATGCACACTAGAAAGAAAGAGTTCCAAATTCTTGATTCTTTGAGGGGGGAAAAATATCTCTGAATCTACCAGGAAATTCGTTGAAAATTTTGTAAGTCGTATTCATGTGTGTACAATTAACCATATAATTTGTTTACGGTATGTAGTCAACGCATTTATATTTTTTTGTCAGAGAGCGACTTGCAGGAGATATCCAAGATGCAAATGATAGTGCAATTATGTCGTTCCCGGATGTGTCCGCATGGCCTATAGTCCCGTACGACATGCCTCAACAAGAAGATGGGTGAGTTACATGTTGCACGTGCTTTTGAAATACATTAATTGATTCAGTGCTATCTTACTTAACGTGCTTTGAAAATTACACTTATGATTTTCAAACACAGGAATTCATTTGGGTTGTTTGTCCTTCGCTGTTTTCAATACTGGGACGGAGAAAATTTTATTACTGCTATTTCTCAGGTGGGTACATTTTTAGTATGAAAAATTAGTTCATCATATTATATATAAGTGATGAAATTAAAATTATTTTTATTCCTTTTCAGGAATCTATTGATAGTTCGAGAGAAAGAATGATAGCTGGAATTATTTTGTCCCCAGAAAATAAGCTTACAGAAGTGAAGAACAAAATAATTCGACTTGCGAAGAGGAAACAAAAATAAAAATCTCATACGAGAATTCTACATAGTTGTTTTCAAAACATGATGTGTTCATGAGTGAGGATTGTGTGTGGATGGTCTTATTTTTTTATGTGAGTTCCAAATATATTTCACATGTCCAGATTATGTAGACTGACAAATTTATTTAAAGTATATTTTAATCATTTGATTTTTTAGAATTTAATTTATATTTTGTGTTGAATGAGTGTTCACGCGAAAGTACAATGTTGGGGCTTTAAAATACACAGTTGATATATCATGTTGACGTATCAGAGGCGAGCGTCGCCCGCGCCGCATCACGTGTTCGGCGCGAGATGGCACACGTGGGCCGCGTCATCTGGCCAGCCGGCCCGCGCCGCGCGTCGCTCCATGGTTCGCCTGTGCCGCCCCCGAGGTTGATTCCCCGTCTGCCCGCGTGCGCCCCTCTGCGCCCGAGGGCGGCGTCTGCCTCAGGATCGCCATCTGCGGCGGCAGCAGAATCGTCCTCGTACGTACCGCCCATTTGCGCCCGCTGGCGCCACTCGCCCCCAGGGGCTGTTAACGTTTTTATTTTAAAATAAAGCAACCGGCGGCTGTACAACGCCTCCAATCGCCCAACATGCATGTTTTATATACAAAATCATATATTTCTACGAAAATAATGTATACATCATATATCGTATTAAAAACAATGCCTATAGCGCCAAGAAATATATATTATAACGTAAAATGTGTATGTCGCATATCATATTAAGAACAACGAGTATAGTGCCAACAAATATGACATAAGTAAACACCGATTACAAGTCTCCCGTATCGATGTTCCGAAACAAATATATAAGTACTATTCTTCAACAGAACCAAATAAATTGTCAACTCTATTCAGAAGTTGTTCTTCTTATTCAAACAATCCTTGCTATGATCATCATGCCATGTTCCTGCATAGAAAGATCATAATATACGTCAAAATTTTGTAAAGAATAAACTTAACAAGAAAAGAACGTTAATAAAAAGGTGTGCACATAGTTAGGATTCTGAGGACAATTGTTTTTGAAATGACCTTTTATTCTGCATAAACCACATAGGCGTACAGGAGGTTTCTCATCAAAACCTTTAGGTCTACCTTTTTAGTCACGCCAGGTTCCTTACCACGGCCTTTGTTATTCTGCCCTTTCGGTGCTCCTTTCGTATTGATTTTCTCTGGATCACCAACAAAAACATGATCTTGATCCGGCACAAAAGCATCGTCATGTGCAACCCTATGCTGTCTCACATAATCTTCCTCCTCAACGTCCTTGTTTGCTATCACATCCTCCAGAGCAGCCTTCGGTTTATCAAATAGGAATGGTCTATGACATGCCGCATGATTTGCTTCCGCGGACAAAATAGTCAACTCACTGTACTTAGTTCTCTCCTCAGTACCTGCCCATCCCCATGCGAAGAGATCGCTAGTGCGTTTCACGGGCAGTCCACCTCTAGCATTCTTGGTGAATCTTCGCAGCACTAAGCACTTAGGTAAGTCCTTCACGTTCAACATGGCTAAAACATAAAGGACATGCTTGCATGGAAGACCTTTACGTTTCATACTATCACAACTGCACTTCACTGTTTCTTCTGAATTAGTAGGTGTATAGTCCACTTTGAATCTCAGTTGCCTCTTATTTTTCCATGCCACTATGAATCTCCTACTGACGGCTCCACTGAGTATATCTATGATCTCAAGATCCGTTGCCTTCTTCATTTCTTTCTGCAAGAGGTAAAAGTTCACCGCAGTGAAGTCACGGGCAGCGGCTTTTTCAATGCATTTGAACTCGTCGAGTACTGGTACAGGGAGTGTCTGTGTGGGCATGCAGTCGTCGTGTGACTCGTTCTCACGGAGCCGAACAATGCAGTTCTCATAATGCACAACCATATCAACAATTGTCATGCCAGAGTCAAGATGCATATGAAGGCAAGAGTTCAGACTCTCACTCCTCTGGTTACTCCGTATACCAAGGAAGAACTCACCGGTGAGATATGATGCAACCCAAAGCCTTTTCTTCCTGTACATCCTACGCAACCATGTTTCAGTTTTCTCCGACTCCCATTTAGCTCTAAAAGCTGTCCATCTCGCCTCAAACTCATCATGTGTAGTAGCATAGTAAATAAGAGACCTGAACTCCTTAAGGGACTTGTGGTGGAGGTGTTTCTGCATGTTTTTCTCTATATGCCATGAACAAAGTCGATGCCACACGTCAGTAAGGACCTTCCTGACGACCCTTATCATGGCTGCGTCTCCGTCTGTAATTACAGACCTTGGCTTCTTCTGACAATGAGCTCTCAAGAAGGTCCGCAACACCCAAACATATGTATCCTCCGTCTCATCTGACACAACAGCACAACCGAACACAGTGGTGCAATGATGATTGTTTAGACCAACAAAAAGTATGAATGGCATTCCGTACCTATTCATCTTGTAAGTGTTGTCGAAGACGATTACATCACCAAAGCCAAGGTAATCCCGACGTGACTGAGAATCACACCAGAACATGTTCTTCAGCTTGCCTTCTGCGTCAACAGTGTGCTCAAGGAAAAAGTCTGGATCCCTTGCCTTTCTCGTCATCATGATACCAATCGCAGTGTCCGCATCACCCTTTGCTAGCAACTTCATTTTCTCCCTATAACACATGTTATAAAGCTTCCTCCTCCCGAAACCAGCCCGTGCATATGATCCATACCTACTAACGAAGTTGTCATAAATCCAATGTTTTTTTAGCCCAGCACCTGCCATTGCTAAGATCTCGAGTTTCTGGTCCCTTTATCTGATTATGAGATCGAAGATATATAACTTCATCCGGTCTAGCAAGAGTGTGACTATGATCATCGCTGAAACTGCTGACATACCAAATGGAGCGCTCTCTGTCAAGCTTCACAGTTAGATGGGCCTCGCAATAGCACCGAGTCTCCGCTCTCAGCCTGCGCTTCTTCCCTTCCATGGTACAAAACTTGGCATGTCGTTTCCCAGCCCTTGAACACAGAAACCTCCTCAAGCGCCTACGTGCGTCGATACCCTTTGCATATTTCAAGTTGTCCTTCCTAATGTTGAAGCCACGCTTTTTTGCATAATCGTTATAGAAATCATATGCCTCCTCGTCTGTCCTGAACGTCGTGGACATCACCGTCCAATGCCTGTCTAGTGACTCTTGCTGGTATTCATCGTACCCGGTGTCAAAATTGCACTCATCACCATCGGCATCATCATCGTTTTCGCACGCGGCACCAACCTCTCCCTAGAAAAAAAATACAAACAACCTTATATGTCAGTAAGTAGTTGTATAAGGACTATCATATGTATTCACTTTCCACTACTTACTTTGCTCGAGCTGTCATTATAAGATGCATCAATATCGTTTTCGTCATTGGTATCATCGAGAAAATTCCACTCATAGTACCCTTCCACTTCCATCTGCGCAAATTGTAAATATGATATGTAAGATTTGATGCGTTTTTCATGTTACTTTAAAAAAACTACAATACATAAATCTAAACCTACATGGCTTCCGCTTTCAGCATATGAATCATCTACATCCATATCCTCATTGTCATCATCCCTTCCTATCTGTGCAAAGTCAAACATGTTATTGTCATCGCGGATGCTTGTATTTAATATGGTTGACAACATGCAGACCACTTACATTGCCACTGTAAGACTCATCCAAACTCATATAATTTTCGCCGTCATGTTCGTCTTCATCCAATGACAATGATCCGTCCTCGCTACCGCCATCATCACCGTCATATCCTATTTCAGCCTCAATCTATACACGTTCATATATAATCAAAGATCCATTCAAACACCAGGTAACATCTTCGCAATTAAAATCCGTTTTTAAATCACTATGCCAGCGCCTCGCGTACCTCGTTGGCTTCGTCAGACATGAGAATAGTGTTGGGATTCGTCGGAGACTCGACGGCGAACAGCTACGAGCTGGCGGCGGCGGAGGCGTCTGCCCGACCGAGGCGGTTGTCGGCGTCTAGTCACACACAACGCGAGGGCGAACAGCACGCCGGGCTGACGAGGGGCGGTTGTCGGCGTCCGGTAGCGCACAACGCGTAGGTTTTTTTTTCCGTCGGCCAGGTACTGCCGGAGATGGCGGCGGCGGTGGTGGCGCCTGAGGCGACGTGAAGATAGGGTTCGCCCGATCAGTTTTTTTTTAATCATTCGGGCGTACGCAGCGGGGCGGGCGTGCATGCGGGCGGGCGTACACCGGGCGTGGGCGCGGACGGGCGGGCGTACGCGACAGCGCCGTACGGCGACGCGGGCGTGCGTACGGCGGGCGGGTATTTTCATACGGCGTGTGAAATGACCACCCTACCCCTTGTACGTTTTTTTTGGGGAAGGGGGTTGTACCGAAGCGCGCCTCTTTGTTTTATAAAATACTGCAAGTGTACAACTGTCTACTCTTGTTTGTCTTTATCAACTGGATGTATAAATTCTCGTCTACTATCTCATGATAGATTACCTTTTTGTCTTAAAATACTGCATGGAGTCTCCTGCCCACATTTTCTCTGGACTAAGCATATTTGACATGGATATAGGGTACTCGGACGTTCCTGTCACGTAGGATCTGACAGACCGAACCCACCCTAAATCCCTCCAAATTGATCTAGTCCGCCAAATCGATTGCTGCCCTCCCACGTATGTCCCTCATTTCCTACGGCCGAGCTGTCGTTGTCCTCCACCCTTGCTCCCTGTCCGCCATCGTCCGCTGTCATAGATGACGTCGCTGAGTACCCCGTCCCTCACCGCCGGCATGGATGATTCCTGGCGGAGTCCATGGGGGTTAGTTGCAAGGTGTAGTATGTGTCCGAAGGGAGCGGCGCGCCAAGTAACGCACGTAGGAAGCTGTGACCAGGAAGTGGTCCACATTGAAGTCGCTTGTGGTGAAGAAAAAAGAGATCAACACATGCAAAGAGAGCACGGCCGCGGTCGCGAGGGTCGAATGATTCATTCTTGCGTCGTCTATCTATAAACCGTAAAAAAAATTGGCATGTGTTGAATTGTGGTTTATTCTGCTTTGTTGCATTGTTGAATTGACGATGAATTTATGCTGTATGATGGAGGCGCATGAAATTGCATGATTTCGAGAGTTTCAATTTGAGAGGTGTGGTTGTGCGAGTGGACAAATAGAGAGTTTCCTGCCTACTCTTTTTCTAGCCTAATCTAGAGTTTGCTTGGCAGCACAGTTTTTCTAAAACCGTAGTATTACAAAACCTCAGTATTCCAACGCGTGGGCGTTTAATACTTCAGTATCTAAAAACTGCGGTTTTTCATGGCTCTGGCAAAACCAGAGAGGCGTTTGCTAAATCGGTTTTTTCTCAGTTTTCTCCAATTCTCACCTGTTGTTAGGTTGCATGGCTAACCCTGAAGATAACGAACTGAACCGAACTCAGCTACACGATCTGACCAGCTTGTGCTCACGGCTGTTGTATGCATGCAGCGTTGCCTTTACCGTGAACAAGTGGGCATGTGTCTTCACGCTATGGATGCCAACTCCTGCCGCTCGCAGGTCTAGAGTGTGAGAGGGAGCAGTGGCGCAAGGCTGCCAAGGAGGTCGCGGCGGCGCTGTGCAGAGACAGGCAAGGACAAGCAGGACGTGGGGGTGCTGTGCTAAATCAACAGGCTGCCCTGGTACAACACCAATTTTTTTCATGGTAATACGTGTCTTGTTCATATTACAAAGAACAAAGTACAAGTCACGTAAAGACCGACATGATAAAACTGAAAAGATAGCAGAACATCTCTGAGCTTGACACCAACGTTCGTCACCTGCCTCCGGCACCACCACAACAGCCATCGAAGAAAAGAACGACGAATCACCTCCTTACCCGAGCTCGACGCGGTTTCATCGTTGATATGCAGCTTTGCGGACCTCCAAGGTGGCTCACCAAAAGTGAAGCCCTTGCCGTTGAACGAATCAGACCGGGCAACACTCCGGACACGCCATCGAACTCCAGATCTGGCACCCCACCACGACTAAAACACCGAAGGAGAAAACCATACCTGCCATCCACGAACCACGAGCCAGCACATGCTCCGTCTTCCAGATGTCGTCGATGCAAACCATAATCTGCATCCGCTTCTGGACTACCTCCCAAGCTCCGCGCAGACGCTGGAGCAAACGCCGTCGCAACGGCGGAGCCCGAGGACACAGGTCCACCACGAGGATGCCGTCGCTGCCGCCACACCATCCTTGCTTGAACAGACTGATTTCCAAATCCACCTCAACTATAGGACCGATGACCTTGTCAGGGAAGGATCCGAAGAATCTTTATTCAGCGTTGTCATCATAGCCGCCGAAGCAAAGACAATAAACAACCTAAAAAACCTAAACTACGAGGGAGTAAAAACGACCTACATGCGTGGATCCGGTGACCCCCTCACCACCGACGACCGAGGTTGCCGGCAGATGGGAGCCGCCGGAGAACGATGTTGAAAGATCGGCCTCTCCTGGCGGCGGCCAGGGTTCCAGCCGCCAGGGAGAAGAGGAAAACAACGATACGTCGTGATTACGTGGTTCAGGTTTAACCTGCGGGGTACAATACCAAATTGGCGAGATCAACGACAGAGTAGATCAATAGGCGTACAAGGCCACAAGGGCACGTACCTTCCTTCCCATGTGCTGAGCTTGGATTGTTTATTCATAGCTACAGAAAACATGCGGTATAATCACAATGGTTGACGGCCGGAAAGATGGAGTTGAGAGACCAATGAGAGCGATCGTTTCTCGGTTTAAAAGAAAGGGGTCCGGACCTCTTTTTCTGATACTGTGAGAAAACCAGGGTTTTGGAGATACTACGGTCTTGTAAACTGGAGCATTTGGTGACACCAAACACATCAAAGTATTTTAAACCGTGGTTTTTAAAAGTACCATGGTATTTTTCTAAAACTCCAAAAATACTGCAGTGCCAAACGCAGCCTTAGAGCATCTCTAGCCATTGGCCCCTCAAGGGCGTCGAAAAAGAGCGGCCCGGGGGCGAACCGGCGCTAGATTGGCCCCTGGGGGCGATCTAGCTCCCAGCCACGCCCCCAGGCGCCGCCTCCCAAGACGCGACAAATTCAAACTTGGTCATTCCCGCTCACAAAAAAAAGCCACAAGTCCGGAGATCAGCGGCTCATCAGTTCGGCGGTCACCTTGCCAGAGTTCGGCGATCGGATGAAAAGTTCGGCGTACAAAAAATGGAAAGGACGCGTGGGCATCAAACGGCGGGGTCGGCCTCTTGCGTCGGTGGAGTCGGCGTGCGCGGGCTTGGCGGTGTCGGAGCTGCTTCTGTGTTGGGCGGCGTCGGCGCGGCTTCTGTGCTGCTGGGCGTCGTGGAGGCATCATCGCTCGGGCTTGGCGGCGTCGTCGGCGTGGGCGTGGGAGTTGGCGGCGCCGTCGACGACAGCTGGTTCAGGATGAGGCCGTGCTCCGCCAAGTACCACGCCTTGAGCTGCTCGTCGTTGCTCTGGAGCATGTCCGCCCCGCCCATGAGGAAAGCCAGGTCGGTGTTCCTCTTCTTCGCGGCGACGTTGGTCCGGAGTAGGTCGAGCTTGACGGCGCTGTTGGTCATCAACGCCGACCACCGCGCCTCGGTCTTCTCTTCACGCAAGGCGGCCCGGGCCTGTGCGTCGGCGAGGCAATGCTCAATGGACTCCTGGACTCGTGCGGTTGCCGAGTCGGCGTGTTTCCCCTTCTTGGCCCCCTTGTTTCCTTCGAGGCGCCCGTCGCCCGCACCCGGCGTCGGCGCGTCCAGCTTGTAGGTCTCCTTGGCCTTGGCGAGGGTGCGCCGGACATCCGCGCACTTCTCGATCCGCTTGAAGACGTGGAGGTACTTGAAATCTTGGTCGCTGCTGTCCTGGCGAAACATGGCGAACATCCGCACCAACTGCGCCGAGGAACAACCAGTCAGCGGCGCGCACCGACGAAAGGAAAAAGGAGAGGCCGGCGTGTCATACGTGATCCTCGATGCTGGCGTCGCTCTCCGAGCGAGCCGCGATCTCCTCGACGATCCCATGCCATTTGTTGCACGCCGACTGGATGAGCCCCCAATGGTTCGCCATTGCCTTCGCCCCGCGCTGCATGTACACGCCTTTGAAGTAGGGGTCGACGAGCTTGCGCTCGTCGAACTCGGCCTTGATGCGGTCCCAATACGTGTCGATGCTCTGGTTCGTGCCGGTGATCGGGTCGAGGCAGACGACTTTCCACGCTTCGGCGAGGCACTCGTCCTCCTTGGACGCCCACTTGATGCGCGGCTCGCCGGTCCTGGCCGTCCCCTTCTTCTTCTTCTTCTTCTGTTTCCTCGCCGGAGCAGGCGCCGGCTCCTCCTCGTCCTCCGGCTCCGGCTCCTCCTCGCTGTAGTCGAGCTCGCCGTCCATGTCGCCGTTGATGTCGTCATGGGTAGTAAACCCGGGGGACGCGGCGGCCGCGGCCGAGCCGGCCGTGATGATGTCGTCCATGTCGGCTTCGGTCGCGTCGGTGTCGCGAAGAAGCGACGTGGAGGCTTGGGAGAAGGGCAGCGCGCCACGACGGAGAGGGGGCGTCGGGGAGGATGCGTAGGCCGGCGGTGAGTAGGTGTACAGAGGGTATTGCACGCCGGCGAAGGCGGGCGAGGGCGTCCGGCGGGCCGGGTGACCATGGGGGAAGGTGACGTTGGGGTTGAACCCGCCGGGCGCGTCACCGTCGGTGTAGCCCGGCGACGGCGTGCAGCCCCAGGGTTGCGGCGACGACGAGAAGCCGGCCAGAGAACCGACGCTTTGCTGGCTTCAGGGCGCGTACTGGCCGTGGCCGCCGGGTGGGTTCATCATCCCCACGCGAGCCGCCTCGGCTTGTTCGGCCGAGCGCTCCGCCTGCTCCGCCGCCGCCGCAGCCGCGAGCCGCGCCGCGCTGTCCCGTGCCTTCTTGGCGTTGGCCCCGTTCCTCCGGTCGGTGGTGACAGCCTCCCGGCGCTGAACTTCCGCCCTCCAGTCGGCGTTGGACATGCCCGGCGGCTTGGACGGCGGCGCCCTCGGCTTCCTCTGCTTCGGCTGGGCGACGGCGGCGGTCGGAGCCGTCGCGGTGGGGGGGCCACGTACTTCTTCGGTGACATGGCGGCCGACGGGGAGGGGAGGAGGAGGAGATTGACGGGAGGAATGGAGAGAATGAGAGGGAAGCCGGGTGGAAAAGCGGGAAGAAACGGCGGAAAAAGGCCCTCCTCTCGCCGACGGAACGGCCCCGCACCCCTTTTCGCTTGTGCCGGCGCCCCCAGCGCGCTGGGTTCGGCTCGGGTGCGCCGGCTGTTATTTTGGTCCAACCCGACGAAAAACGGACTTCTAAAGACGCGACTGGACCGATTTTCGCCCGTCAGCGCTAAAAAATCGCCTTGAGAAGGCCCGTTGGGGGCGCGGATGGAGTCGCTCTTGGCGTTTCATTTTCTCAATCACATCGTGGTGCCGGTAGGGCCTGGCACCGACGGAACCCACAGCGAATTCCTCTCCGAAAACTCCCAAAGCTGAATTATTAAAGTGAAAAAGAACTGCATTACACCGCCACGATTTCGGGAAGGTGCAGGGGCTCCACGGCATTTTGTCTTCCCCGAGAGAGCAGAAAACATCATCAAGGATTCAAGGCAGTGCAAGCCGTCCACCTCCACGCCCGCTCCCTCCTCTCCTCGTGGCCTCCCACGCCCCGCATTCCCCCCTCCCCCAGATCCGGCCCCCCGACGCCGCCGGCCGATGGCCGCGGACGCCGCCGCCGCCGCCGCGGGGCCCCGCCGGTGGCGCTGCGAGGAGGAGGAGCGGCAGCCGCACCGCCTCTCGGCCGCCGCGGCGGCCGACGACCGCTTCGACGGCCTCCCCGACCCGCTGCTCCTCCTCATCTTCAACCGCATCGGCGACGTCAAGGCGCTCGGCCGCTGCGCGCTCGTCTCCCGCCGCTTCCACGCCCTCGTGCCCCTCGTCGACTCCGTGCTCGTCCGCGTCGACTGCGTCATCCCCGACGACCCCGCCTCCTCCGCCTCGGGCTCCCCGTCCTCCTCCGCGCCCTCCTCCCCCACCGCCTCCGCCTCCGCCCGCGCGCGCGGCGTCTTCTCCCAGATCGCGCGCATGCTCATCGGCGGCATCGTCAAGCCCATCCAGGCGCTCGGCCAGATCCTCTCCCACGCCGGCTCCGCCTCCGACTTCCCGGCCTCCGCCTCCCTCTCCTCCTTCCGCCGCTCCGCCGCCTCCTCGCTCTCGTCCTCGGCGTCGGCGCCCCCCGGCGACGTCTCGCACCACTCGCCCTCCGAGGTGCTCCGCTCCTTCAAGGAGCTCCGCAGCCTGCGCATCGAGCTCCCCGCCGGCGAGCTCGGCATGGACGACGGCGTGCTGCTCAAGTGGAAGGCCGACTTCGGCTCCACGCTCGGCAGCTGCGTCATCCTCGGCGCCGCCTCCGCCTCCGCCTCGCCCTCCTCTGCCGCCAAGGACGGCGCCACTGCCGCACCTCCTCCTGCGACCGCTGATTGTGCCGAGTCTGACGATTCAGGGAGCATACCGGAGTCCTTCTACACCAACGGGGGGCTTAAGCTGCGGGTGCTATGGACCATCAGCTCGCTGATTGCGGCGTCGGCCCGGCATTACCTGCTGCAGCCCATCATTTCCGACCACGCGTTGCTGGAGAGCCTGGATCTGACGGACGCCGATGGGCAGGGCGTGCTCACCATGGACAAGTGGCAACTGCAGGAGCTACGGGTCAGGCCAGTATCAGCGTCTGGTGACTCGCACCGCACGCTCATGCCGGCCCTTAGCATGCGGTTGTGGTATGCGCCACACATTGAGCTGCCTGGGGGCACGGTCTTGAATGGAGCAACACTGGTGGCCATCAAGCCGAGCGAAGAGGCAATGATGGATGCAGTTGGGAATGCAACTGCTGGGTCAGCAGGTGGATCCTGGGTTTCAGATGCTTTTGAGGAGCCATATCGGACGGCCGTCGGTGTGCTTCTCAAGCGGAGGATGTATAGCCTTGAGATGAACTCATTCTAAGCTATGGAGGGAGTGCCATTCCAGAAGTTTCATCTGTGAGAGGTAAATTTCACACTGCATTCGGTCCAATATTTGTCTGATTATTTAGCTTTGCCTCTAAGGACTGACTCAACCTTATTTTGCACAATTGTGACACTATCATCACCAGCTCACCACCATTGTGATGCATTGTAGATTTGTAGCCAACGTAGTTAGAAATTTTAAGATTTGAGTGTTAGTCGGAATGTTGGATTTAGGTTTACCTCGTGTTAATATTTTGGTTATTTGTCGTAAGAAGCAAATTATTATAAACCAATCATCGAATTAGTGTGTACTTATATGGAGTTATTGTGAAGCACTTGTTTCGGCTATTGTATACTAGTTCTCCCTTTAAATATTCAGTTTTGGCTCCAAACTCAATTTACATGAGTACATTGCTAGACTGAGTGTACAACCATACAATGGAACTCAATTTAAAATCATACTTCTCATGAACATTATGAACTCTGGCAATACGTTATTGCACAAATCCTGAAAGAGTATCGGAGTTTGAACAGGCTCCTAGATTCATGATTCAGCAGTGATGTGTTTGGTGTTCGTTACTTCAGTTTTTTTGGTGATGGTGATAAGCCAGTAACCTTCATATAAACTTAAATGAAATAATTCAATTTGTATGATCAACAAGTGGTTTGCCAAATCATTATTCCCGGTCACTTTCTTTCTTTTTGCGACGTTGGAAAATTATGTTAGCACTGATCATCATTCATCAGTGATACATGACATAGATAATCCTGTTTGATTTGCCTGTGGCGCTTAATTTATGAGGTGTCAATTCTTCTTCTGAGTTCTGACTCTCGAAAATTTAACTGACTGACCAAGTTGAAACCCACATATAAGAATGTCCATCTTTCCAGCAAGAAGCAAACAGGTTTAGCTGGCTAGCTTTCTTTGCTATGCCTAATATCTTGCATTTTCTTATGTACAAACACCAATATCTACCCGCAAACTGTCGTTTTCAGCTGTTTTACCATTTTGATAAGAGCTGTACTCTGCACTTCATTAAGAACCATCTTTCCCATTATTACTTTGGACATGTGCAATTAAGGAATAGGAAATAAAGAGAGGGGGTGTTGGAGATTTGGGGAATGCTAGGGGCTAAGGGCTAGTGGAAGGCAATTGTGGTTTAAGAAAAGAAAAATGCTGTGCACCAACCTGTACTTTCGGGATGTATTATTTCTACCCATTATGATAAAAGTTGCACCGCGTGCTCTTTAAGGATCACCCGTTCCATTACTACTTCTGAATTGTGCAGTTAAGGTAGGAAAAAAAAGGAGAAATGTTAAGAAGTCTTGATGCTAGGCTAGTCAAAGGAAAGTGTGCTTTCTGGGACAAAAGCCGATCTTCTTAATTGCGTTGGTTACCAACTTACCATCATGTGTATCTGCCGATATGGCCCAACATGCTGTGTACTTTAGTCGTAGAATTAGGTACTTGCTATGCATAGCCCAAGCACATATGAGGAATCTTCCGCATTCATCCATCTAAATTGGTTAGTTCCGCTTCAAGGATTTTCGCTCAGGAGAAGATGAGGGTGGATGGGCCACTTAAAATGTAGGATCCACTTAGTTATATGTAGGCTGTAGATTTCAGGCCCTACTACAATAGTTTCTGGTCGATTTATAATGCCATAAAACTCAAATCTGTTTAATGTAATGTGCAGTTGTACACTAATTAACTAATGTGCAGAAGGCTATATGGAAAGCTGTAATAACTTTGTAACTGTGGAGTCCCTTCACTCTTCATAGCATTTTGCTGAAATGTTTCACGTTCCTGTCTCTGTTTTCAGGTTTATTCTGTTCTCTCACGAGATGCAACTCGAAGCACAATGTAACTTAAGCAATGGAGTCGAAGTTCTCTGGCTGCCTATTTTACTCCAGCCTGCACCTACCTGAGAAACCCGGACAAGTAGTTAGTAATGTATGAACGTGGAGAAAAGCTATGTGCATCCTTCGGGTCTGTTCGGAACCTCTCAACTCGTCGATGTTGGAGCTGCTAGACAAGTCATCGTTGAGCCTGCTGGCGGCCGTCCCTCCACTTGCCTACGTCGGATGTGGCGGCATTACGGGTAGATCTTCGTTGTATGTATGGATCCTCGTGAAGCTGGTGCTAACACCATGTCGATTTCTCGCTTCGGATTGTAGCTCTTTTTGGAAAGGAAGTTTGCAGCGTTCTGTAGCATGAGATGTACATGAGTATCTGCAAGTTCGTTTCTAGTCTGAACTTGCAGACCCTCCGTAAATGTTTACTTCGAAACAAGGGCTAATGTAGTGGTACAATGCTGTGTGTTGAGTGCTGAAGCATTTCTGTGTCGATGCTGCTGCTGAGAGCATGTCTTATTCGGGGTCGGCGTGAAATATTATTTCGGCCTCGACTCTCTTCTTGTACTGTTGTTCTATGTGTTTTTGTTTGTTTGCGGGATTTTTTTTTTTGAACGAAGAGAGGCCTCCCCCTCTGATTTCTGTTATTAAAGAAACCATCTGATTCATTACATAGACCTACTCAAAGAACTACCAGCATATCATCATCAAAAACCTGAAAGCAAACCCGCTAAACAGGCAGTAAACACCAGACTCCATACTTACAGCACATTGCATGGCAATGAAATGCACGGGAGGTCGAAGTTGAAGAAGCTTCAGCCATGGATCCGGAAAGAAGTTGAAGAAGCTTCAGCCATGGATCCGGAAAGCTCCAGGATGCCACCCTTGAGATGCTCGGCAAACTTCACTTACATGCTCTATGATTTTTGCTCCCAGCATCAACACCTTTGGACTTTCCTCCTTTATCTGCGACATTGCTTTTTATCAGTACAACAGAATCATTACTGATAGTCCTTTCAAATACTATGTCATTTCTACATCTCAAAATAATCCAAAATATAGCAGCAACACCAACCAACACCAACTACTAAAACATACACTCAAACTATCAGGTATAGATCTTAAATTGAAAGCACACTTAAAAAGGCTCCATACCAGTCTAGTAACAGAACATCTAAAGAAGAGATGCTCAATGCTCTCATCATGACCACAAAACACACAGTTTTGCTGCCTTTCCACCTCCTTAGCAGATCATCTCTAGTTAGGACATTATTCATGACCATCAATCAAAGCATGACTCTGATTTTTGGTGGAATTTCGGTCCTCCATAAAAACTTTCGTGGGAATTCATGTCTGCTACAACTAAATGTCTATAGAGAGATTTGACAGTGAATAAACCATCAACAGTCAACATCCATTTTACTAATCTTTATTATCTGACTCATGTCAGGAGAGTAGGCGCCTGTATCGTATCTTTCCCTTTTTCTTGTATAAATTTAAGTTGGCCCAGTCCTGCGTTCTTCATGCAGTTGAACACTTCGGGTGCTGATCCAGATGAATATGGGGCCTGTTTGGATGATATGACACTTTTCGTGTTTTCCCGAATCCTATTCAGGGTATGTACGTTTTGGGTCACGTTCGGCATCATATTTGTTTGCCTCCAAAATCCCAGTCCGCATCGTCCTTCATAGTTTAAATTGCACTACAAGGAGTTTGCATCTATGGAAATGGTCGATTCAGGCGTTCCCACAGAGCTTGTCTGAGGGGTGCCTTGAGCTTCGTGTCGTGCAAAACTAAACAAGCATACGAGTAAGCAAACAACCGAAATTTGACCCACTGTGCCATGGATTAGGAGGGCCACTCACAACCATGAGGCGTGGAGCTCCCACAAGGCACTAGTCATCAGCATCTCCTCGGCCCAGAAGTAGATGTTTAACTCGGTTTAGCTCTTAATTTAGGTTGTGTTATGTACAATGAACCAACAAGTTCTCTAAGTCTAGTTTGAACTTCTATTTTAAATGACCATCTGCAGAAAGTTTCTATTTTGAGGAAGGGTTGGTGCAAAAAGCTATAACTCAAATTTGAGGACTTCTAATTTTTATGGGTTAAAATTTTGGGGAGGTGCCAGAGATGATCTAATATAAGTGCTAGCTCATGCAAGTCATCTAAAATATTTATTTCAATTCGATAATTTTCCACTTAACCATCATGGGCTCATTCATTAGGATAATCAATACCAAAACTTTGCAACCAGATTATGAATATTTGTATTCAATGTTTGTTGTGAATGATATCTACACTAATCGCACATAAAATTATTTCCCTGCTTGCTGCCTCTTATTTGCTCTCCAATTCACTTTCCACACATCAATAGTTGTTGTGCATCAGACACCGTGGTCAAAAGATATTCATGTCTTTGTGGCGTGCATTGCGGTTAGTGAATTATAAAGAAAAGACAATAGTCCTTGAAAAGCAACTTCTTTTACATTTCGTCAACACTACTCATGAGTTTTACCTTTCTTCCGCGTACATCCTCCAGACAAGAGGCCCCTTTATATCTACAACAGTTATATGTACACCTACAGGCCCATGTATGATGTGATAAGTCCCTCTCCCACCTTCGCGCACAAGAGCAAGCACCGAAAGTAAAAGCTTCTCAAGCAGTGACAAAATCGCTTTTACCGTGGGTTCGGAATCTCCATCCATGTTTCTCACCTTCACGCACAAAAACAGGCGCCGGGCACCAAAAGTAAAAGTTTCTCTAGCAGTCACAACATCGCTTTTACCGCGGGTTCGGAATCTCCCATCTATGTTCTTTCTCATGGGCGCTTCACAGCCAAGGTGCCCACCCTGGGAACATCTGGCATAACCGATCAGTGTCTACCGCGTCCTGTATGAGCTGCTGGACCTGCCCCTCTACGCTCCTCATCTCGCCGTCCTCATAACCGTCCAGCTTCTGTTTGACGCGGAGTATCGCACGGGCCGCGTCCTTGTTGCCCTCGCACGCCTCTTGAGAATCATCCAGGCACGAGTCATTGTATTCAGTTTCCTGAAAGATCAGATGTTACTTCAGACTTTGGAATTCCACACCTTCCAAAGGGAAATTAAGAAAAAAAATGGTGTATGTTTCGACAAAGATTGTATGTATGGACGATATAGTGGCTTTAGCGCTAACATATGCAGCAGCACCAGCGCTACAAGCTGTAGTCGTGCATAGTGGACATTTATAGAGATACTTGTATAAGCGAAAAATCATCTGGTTACCTTCTGACGCTGTAAGGCTTTCAGTGGCGAAAGGGCCCATTTATAAAGAGGATCATGGATGAAGACCTGACATGTTAGATCAATTATCAGGATAAACTGTAATGGCGACTTGCCTGAAGAATGCATTTATGAAAAGACTTTTGGCAACAGACATACTTCAATAATGGTAAGCAATGCCTCTTTATTTTCTCTCATTACAGACAGAGTTTTCTCACAGCATCTTTTGAATACACCTTCAGTGCCAGTAACGCCCATGCCGTCTATGATGTCCCTTGTCAGCCGGAATGGAACCTACAAGCACAGATGTAAACTTAATCCAGGCTATCATTTATAGTAGGCTTCACGCACATAGTAGGCTTCAGGATGGTAACTAGTAGCAAACATTACAATGGTATGGTTTCGATCACGTACCCGTTCAGGTGTTTTAAGCATGAGACCCTGCTCAAATGCAACACCAAGATCAATGTGCACAACCTCGGCTGTGTCTTCATCAATGAGAATGTTCATGGAATGGCGATCTCCAAGCCCAACAATATATCCCACCTGAACCCTCAAAATTAGTAACCGGTATAGGCAAAGACAAATGACTTCCGTTCACCAACTAAAATGAAAGTTACCATTGAGCTTGCTGCCACACTTCTTGTGTACGCAAGTCTACTTTGGAACCAGTCTGCGGGCTGCAAGAATCTCTCAATGAAGAAATGGTGCATCACAGGCCTGGTTATTGCAGGACAAGGAAAAAAGAAAAGAAAATGTAAGCAAAACAGACAACTTTACTTCTGCATTTTTCAGTAAATGAAAATAATCAACAAAAACCTAAAGTTGTCGCAGATTTTGAAAAACGCCTTCCTTTTGTCTTTCTCCTACAAAACATAAGTGCTTTCAGAAAGGACACTAATCATCATTTATTGGAATATATAAAAGTGAAAGCTCCAGATATGAACATACACACGCCAGGTGCTCTCTACATTGCAGAAATGTCCAGTCTCCAGTTCCATATCGTGCATGTGCTCCGCCAATTCTATTGCTGTCCGAACCAATGAAATACGTGTTTTTTAGAAATAAAAAATACCTTTAATTAATAAAAAACATCCAGAAATTGGAATTTATTTTACATATAACAACTGGAATCTGAACAGAATTACCTGTCTAAGAGATAGTCACCAAGCGGAACAGTCCTATTTACCCATTCAACGACACCAGCACTTGGGGTGAAAGGAACAACCTTGAGAAAGTAGTTGGATTTGTCACAAGTTGCAAAATAGGCATGGAGAAACTTAAGAGAAATGCAAATTTATGGCATTCATTCCTACATTATATGTGCGTATTCGCAATCTCCTTTCCGAAGTATCTCTGTGATTTTGCAAGAACATATTTACCAAACTGAAAAATTGCTCCATAACCTGAAATTTACACAAGACAGCGTTTACTCAGGCTCCGGGTGGAAGTGCGGTGTATTATGATATTCACAGGCAACTATAGCTTTTGCCAAAGTTAAGTACTAATTTAGTGTCAAACCCTGTATGTCTAATACATTGTCACAATAAAATGAAAGAGAAGAACATACAGCATCTTGTCGCAGGTCATCATTTCCAGATTTTGCAAGTTGGCGGTATCTGTTACCATCCGAGCCAATACACTGAATAACTTTTGGAGCATTAATTCCATTCATTATACTGTCATGGAGGAAGTCCAACAGTCAATAAAGACCAAAAACAGTAAATCCTCGGGTACAAACAATGTGTTAAACCAAAACCCAACTTACGTAATAGAATCCACCAGCCCACTGAAATGTGGAAAGGTACCTTCTTCATACCGACAATTAGGGTCAACTGGAATAGTAGCAGTCACAACAGGAACCTGATGAAATCAAACAAACAAAGAAGCAGCGTAGTGAAATTTCCATAAGTCATTTAAAACACCCACGGTTGAGAACACACAGACCCAGGTTATTAATCAAGGAAAATC
Organism: Aegilops tauschii subsp. strangulata; assembly: GCF_002575655.3. NCBI lineage: Eukaryota > Viridiplantae > Streptophyta > Magnoliopsida > Poales > Poaceae > Aegilops > Aegilops tauschii. Next base: position 434,959,413 of record NC_053035.3, read on the forward strand.
AGAAGGTCCCACAAAGCAAAGACTGCTTATTGTCCTAACCATATGGTAATTTTTCAGCTGGAAGCGACAGAAGGAATTTGTAGAAGTAAATTTCATAAAAAGTACCTTTGCAAGTTCAAGCTGGCAAATGCTGCGGAACTCCCTGGGTAGTGAGATTTTTTTGTTAGTGTCCTGAAAACCAGATGTACAAAAAGAATATGTCAGCATGGAGAATGTATGTATACAAATCCCCTACAAGCCATTATTTGAACAGGTAACTAACCTCCTTCCTAGTCTCCAGTTCCGCTAACCTAATGTAGATCTCAACCATTTGCTTCATCTATAAGACGTGGGGATGAGCATCATGAATAATATATTACATGACCACCTCCATGGTTAAGAATATCGCGATAAAATGATCATTGTAAGAAGTGGCAAACCTGACGAATCAAAGCCCCATGAAAAGAAGATAGCTCCTTTAATAGATTCTCAGCAGCAAGCTTCTTGTCCATATCTACAACAAAAGAACTTCTACTTCTTTGCTTGTCTTTGACACGGTCACCATTTGCTAGAGCCAAAAGCTGAGGCCAAAGAATGACACATACTTAAAACAGCAAAAGAGTGTTCTACTGGCCTGAAAGAATCTCAGATTTAACAAAAATGTGCTCGAGTTGCTCCATACATCAACTCGGCCTAATGGTGAAAGTCGTGGTGGGGTTCTCCTAAAACAATGTTGTGTTGGTATTTGTATTAGTTGATACAGTACTGACCATGTTATACGATTGTTTTACATGCATTCAGCATTTGGCTGACTAGATCTGGGTTCACTATTCAATATACTATTAGGTTCAACACTAAAACAATACGAATTGTATGAAAACCATGAAAATAGACTTTGATCGTAGTTCCTCCAATATATAGAAGACTGTAACTTTAATACCTGACATATTGTATGATATGGATGATCAATGGCCATTTTCTTCAAGAGAGAAGCTAATGCATTCTGCCAGGGAAAATAATGATCTTACTTGAGAGGTTCATATTCATGTTTACTCGCGGAAGCAACATATGACAGTTCTCAATGTTGTGCATACCTGGAAGTTTGTTGACCCCTGAGCATCTTTTGAACTCCCAAGTCTAGAAGCAATCTGGTAGACCAATGGTATGAACTTGTAGCTTTGGACCTATCGAACCAAAAAATAAAGTTTTTTAGCATGGAAGGGAAAAAAGTACCAGCAGGAATAATGAAATGGAGCTAAAAGAGATGACCTCTTTTGTTGTTTTAATCATTGAGTCCACAACTTGTTTCCTTGAGAAGAGATTAAACCACAGTGATACCAACCGGAAAACCTGAATGTAAGATGTTTGACACTGACATAAGCAACAGTATCCTTGAGAACAGAACACAGAATTGAAGGTAAACCGTTTTGCAGTATGAACCACATTGAGACTGAAAGAACAAGAACATTCCCAGCAAATATATTGCATACCACTTGTAGGTCATATTTGCCACCAACGACTAGGGAACGTTGGTACCCCTCAAGTGCTAGACTCAAGAACTCGTCTCGATCATCCTGGTAAAAGGGCTCAAGTTAATAAAATGCTCAAAACAAACTGAAAAATTTAATATTCCATGGAATGCGTTGCATAACACTCAACATGCCCAACTAATTGTAACGCTAAAATTATGCTGTGGGTTTCTACTGAGGCCATAATGAACGAGGGACTCCATATTTGGTGCTCCTATGGACACCAAAACCCCATTTATGAAAATCACATGACACGCTAGTCCAAAATGTAGACGGGGGAAGCAGGACAGACACCATAGGAGTCAATTCTAGTGCATGGGGTCAGATTGACGAATGTATGAGCTTAGCTCCATGGATAGATAGTGATTGTATAAGATATGCAAAAAATTATTAGGTTAACTCATTGGTGGTATGCTGGCTCCACCTCTGGATGTAGACAACTACGAAAAGAAAAAATCAGTAAAAGAGAATAATGCATGATGCAATAATCGTCATTCTGGCACTCTATGCCTCAGATGAATTTACCACTAAATTTGGCATATATGCACAACATGAAGTGAATGCATCTTTCTGTAAATTATCATAATATTGCATCATCCGTTTGCCAAATAGTTAATTTTTGAGAATGGTAGGTTTTGCCTATATATCAGCACCTTTTCTGGATATATGGTTATTGGACAGAACTATTAAACAGTATATTTGGTATATATGAAGGGACCATGAACTTGAAATTTTGGTGTGAAGCTTGGATAAACAGTATATGCACACCTGAATCTTCTGTGCTTCTTCTCTGTCAAGTGCAAGTTGTTTCTGCAACTCTTGGATTTTCGCACCGTAATCACTTTTCTCAGCCTGAAATTTTGAAGGCTTAGTATACGAGGTAGCAAGAATAAAAGACCTTGCTTTTCAGGTTTCAGCAACACTCAAAAGTTCCAGTTATCTACGTGCCTTGGATGAATTTTTGAGTCTTTTAAGCAGCGTATCCAACTCCTTAGTCTGCATTAAATAGCAATTGATTAAGATAAACAAAGCTTAAAGTCAAATATTGATGGCATTGTCAACTCAGCTACCTTGTATTTCCTTAAACGCAGAGCGGCTTGCCATTCATTGGATGAAAGTCTTTCCTCGTAGCTTTTGAACAAGTTGTATGTGTAATGTGCTAAATGAAAATGCGTGCGACACTGCCTGGACATGTACTTTTTGTCAAGAGCTACAGAGTGGTTTAGGTAGTCTTCAATGATTGTTCTGGAGCTACAAAATTATTATAAAGAATGTTCATGTTAACAACACATACAAAAAGTTGGAAGAGTTCTCACTTCGCAATAGAAAAACAGTATACGAGGCATCAAATATAAAGGATTACTTGCTCGATCTTGTTTCAGCCAACCACTTGCCAACCAATCGGTAGACATCTGATTTGTTTCTCTCATCAGTATGGTTCTTCAGTATGTATTTACCAAGACCAATAGCCATATCATGCTGCCCCTGAGCTCTCAGCAGTTTAGCTTCTTCAAGCTGGAGGGTGAATGCAGGATTATCAGAATATGAACTTCAATTGATCACATAAAAAAAAACATGCTCTGATATTAAGATGCAAAAGAGAAAGGGAAAGGAAAGCAAGTTAGAACTTCAAAAGTTCAAATCAGCAGTCGGATAACAGGAAGGTAAGTTGTTTACCTTTGACAGGAAATAAGTGCTTGGCACAGTTTGCTGATCTCTGTGACAGCAAAGTTCTTTGAGTTCATATAAGGAAGCCGCAGCCAAAGAAAACCTTAATCCCTGAATCCAGAAAATAATCATGATGTACGAAGCAAACAAACACAGTGGACCCGTAGTCGGAAAGTAAAGAAGTGAGCCAACCTTCCGGAGTGCAGAAGCGGATTGAAATAAATGTTCTATGAGATGTTCTTCAGAACCTAAGATCTTGAGGAGGCCACGTCTGAATGCTAAAAAGGGTTCAAAAAGATCAAGGTTACGTTCTGTTTGACACAGGATGAAATTCCACTCTTTACTCAACAACTCCAGCTGCAAAAAAAAGGGTAAGGAAATGATTAGGCAACCAGGAAAATTCAAGTATTAACAAAATGGTTTCAATATATGACAAGGAAAGCGTCAGAACCTGATTCCTCTTGGGTACAGCAGGCACAAGATTGAATTCCTCAGTTCCAACATTAGATTTTGGAGCTTGGTCGGGACAAAATTTCCAGCGCAGCTCCCATGCCATAGAAAGATGATCTAGCATCTAAATTAACAAAATGTTAGAAGTAATGTACCTAACGATAACCAAAAACATGAAGGCCACCATATGATCACAAGGAGTACTTGTAATTTGAGAACGGTAGAGTGGATGTATTTTGTGCTCTCCTTGCTAGCATTTGAAAGAGCCAACACAAGATCCTAAAAGAGGACAAAGTAAATAAGTTACAGTCTAGAGAAACCCAAATGAGTACCCTGTGTAAATTAATATGAACACTGAACACTACCATTTTGGAATGGGAAAGTTTCCCCTGGAACTGCTCAGAATCACCATTCTGAAGAGCTCTTAGGCAACTGAAGCATGCAGAGAGAAAGTTAAAAGATATATCAGAAGTAGGGAAACAAGTTTTCAGAAGGTAAGGGCAAAATGGCGAAATGAAAATAATTAATTAACTTAGAGCTGTTTCAACAGAAGGTAATGTGGAACGTGTAAAGCATATTGATATGCAAGGATAAATGAAGAATACGGACCTGTGCAAATTTTCATTGAAAAGACAATAATCGCGGGAGCGGCTTGAAGGCTGCGAAGAGTATGGAACAAAAAAGGAGAAATCCCAGTTTCCTGCCCTCCAAGCAGCTTCGTACTGCGAGATAGATAGTCAAACATATAACAAAAATACTAAAAAAATCTAGCAATAAGCATATTATCTAGAATACGCAATACTAACTTGTATATCAACAAACTCTGAATCCTGTTGAAGGCACGCTTTTTGGTTGGTTAACCCTTGGCTGTAAATATCAAGCACATGGCTACATCCAGTTTTCTGCAATGACCTCATCAGACCTTTGTGCATTTTCCAGTTCAGCAGATTCTCTTCTGCTTTAGAAGACACAGATGGTCCAGTCAACACTGTCCCAGCAAAATTGGCAAGGTTCTCCTTCGGGGTTGATCTTACTAGTAAATCATAATATTCAAGAGCGCTGCTCCAGTTACCCTCATGCTCATATCTGATGATTTGAGAAGCTACCTGTTCAAGATACAGCCAGAACAAGAAGCAATCTAAGATGCATAACTTCCAGACCTTAACAGCAAAACTGTTATATCTAAAATAGCATTCCCTCTGTTCCTAAATATAAGACGTTTATAATGCGAATTTAACAATTGTGTGCCTATGTGGCGATGGATGAAGATTATTTCCCTTCACTATTTTCAAATTTGTATGGAGTTCACACAGAAAGGTGAAAGTAAAATGGCGTTTTAAGAACAACCGGATTTCATACATAAAATTAGAACACGCCCAAAATAAATCAACAATTACAAATAGAAGTTGTGCGAGTAACCTCATTGGCCAGTGTTATTCCATAAATGCTGTCCGGCTCATTTATGTGAGTAAATGCCTCAACCAATAGCCCAATATGTGGTGCCAACTGGAAAGAGGAAGAAACATAATTTGACACAACTGAAGACATCAAAATAGAGCTAAAAAAGCACAAGCAAGATGTAAAGCAACAACCGACGAAATGTAAAGTGGACTGACCGACTCTTGCTGTGAAAAATCTGGAGGTCCTAGGTCCAGCTTATTGAATTGTTCCTCACACCAAAGTTCAACATACATAAGCGTCGCAAAGTCACATGAGCAACGCTACAAAAATCCAGTAGAAAGCAACAATCAGTGCCATCAAAGAGAAAAGGAGCCCTTGAAGCATTGAGACATTCAGTCTCTAGAGGCGTAAGGTGGAAAAAATTGTATGCAGAAGAAAGGTTTGGTGCAGCGAGCATTTCTGTGGCCAAGAACTATTCATGGTTGAAATGTTAGAACAAGTTTTATTTTGTTAAATACCACTGCGAGGGACGGGATACTATTACTCCAGAACCCATACAAAACAGCACATCGATCCTATTACTCCAGCCATGCACTTTTTACCATATCCAGACATGGGTTCAAACCAAAGACTGTAGCTAAACATATTTTCAATGGAAGGTAACTGAACATCTACAGAACTATAATAGAGATCGGCAAATGACAAAGGAAACAAACAACATAATGACAAAGTTATCACACTTACTTGAGCAGCTCTGGCAGCTACAAGATAATCAACCGAAAGCCAGTACACCTGGAGAATTAATGACATGTTAAGAAAGGGATAGCAGCTGTAGACATTCTCCCTAGTTACAAGCAAACATTCAAACTTTTGAGATAGACTGATGTGAGAAGCTTCGCATGTGCCAACTACAGAAAAACATAGAAGCATGGATGAAAAGGAGTACACTACAAAGGAATTTCTATTTTCGAAGGACATGCTCCTGCAGGCCTAGAGATTAAAGGTGGAGTCTAAGAGCATTCCCAAAAATTCATTACTTAATTCATTGCTAAGAGGAGAGATAATACGCCAATTCATCAATAGAAATATAGAATGGCATGTTTATGAGCTTGTGACAGCCAAGAACTGTAAAAATACGACAGATATCCTCTTGTATACCAAGATTTACAGAAATGCGTACAGCAACAAAAAATCTATAGCAAAAGATACCTGTTTTTTTCTAAAAGAGAGAAGATAAGATAATAAGGTACCTTCCTCCATGAAGATGACGGCGTTGCCGCTGGTGACCTACTTTTGGATCTAGCGGATCTACTACCATCCTACAGAAGATCCATAGGCAGTTGAAAAGTACAAATAAACAGAAATAAGTTCATCAAGTGCACAACATTACTATTGAAGAAAAACAGTAGTTAAGTTTGTGACATCCGGACATTGAGTATTGGCTCCTGATACGTTCATTCCTGACAGACAGGATTGTTAAAGGCTACCATACAATAGTAACTAATCAACTAGACCCGCCAAGTGGATTTGTATGCCGATTGCTTGATTCATGCATGCAGTATCTGAGTCAAATCATTTAAAGTAAAAGACAAGAAAGCTGGAAGGCAAAGGAACAGTAAATTGCTCTTCGATGTGATGCAGTCACAGAAAGTTACCAAATGGAACACTCTCAAGAAAAAGAAGATGTGTTGACTATATGGTCAACAACTCAATATTACATGGTGAAGTGTCATGCAACAAAGAGTTTTTTTCAGTAAAGAAACCATGATAACAACTCTAAAGTAATCGAGTTCCATGCGAGGGTAGCGAACCATGGTTTTTTAGCATAAAGATGCCAATAACTTGAGCACTTCCCACGAAAAACTAAACGCTAAGTGATATCTTGGAGATATACAATTGACAGGCGCAGAAAAACTTGTCATGAGCCTTCAATCATATATCATGTAAGTGTGTAACTATGGTAAGAGAGAACAATGGTCATGATACACAAAATTTAGAAACAAGCAGCCGAACAGACTGCCATTAAAAACATACCTTCGGAGTATTGTAAGGGGAGGGGGAAGCTCTAGTATTATAAGGGGAAGCTCTGGCTCGTTCGGTAACATAAAAAGATCTGACAACATTCAGTGCATCCAGAAATAGCTTAACTGATTTCATCATATAATTCGAGTCGCAAAAAATTATTTTCTCAACCTACATGCATATATCACAAAGGCATCAATTGACAGTTTTCAAGCAACCAAATAACTTCGTGTGGTACAAACCTTTGATGAAATTAATCCGCAAATGCCGCTATTAGAATCCATATTGCCAGCAATGTTCACCAGAGCACTTGCCAGCAAAAGCTCAGCAGCCTCAACTTTAAGAAAAACAAGACTTCTACAAAGTCTGTAAGAAGAACACCATTATCAAGCTCTATAGAGGTTACAGTCACACTGACTAATGTCACGGCTATATTTTCTGTGGAAAATTATACCTTAGGATGATGTCATCACAATGGGAAATGAGCGAGCTCACTAGGGTACATAACCATTGCTCATACGGCTGACCATCAGTCTGCCAGATGTCTGAATCTTCAAGTGGAACTATCAAACAAAAGTTCAACCAAAACGGCAATTAATTTAATCTGGAATTACCAGCGAACACAGGCCCATATTTGAAAATATTACATGGTGCACTATACAGATTTCAGAATATTCAGGCATATGCACATACAAAATCTCATGATACAATTTGTCAAGTATTGTGCGGGACCAGAAACAACGAGTGCACAATAAAATCCAATCTGTCAACTTGCCAGTAAAAAAAAATTACATGGTGCGCTGCGCTTGTTAATTCGTCCAAATATTTATGGTTGAATAATTTATCTTTATGGATGTGGCATATGTCTCTGTTCCATTCTGGGATAGTGCATTGTAGAGCAAACCATTCAGAATAATTCCAACATGAAAATGGAGTAAAACAAAGAACAAAATTGCTTCTGAAAATAAAATAACAAATTTGCAGCTGTAAAATTTCAAGTCGTGCAACTAAAAGGAAAAAATAACACAAATCATTAATTTATAAAAGGTACAAGCTATCGCTCACCAGTAGAATACTTATCCATCCCCAAAAGTGTCTGCTCAACTAACTGAGTGTTTATTCCCCTTGAATGAACCTATGGGAAAAAAATGAGTAGCTGAAAAGATAAGCTGGAAGGCATGAAAAATGAACTTGAAAGGACATAAGAAACGCGACAATGTAGCACTAAATACCATCAGTAAAGATCTATCAAGAGAATCAAGACACTGCAGAGAATTGAGGCCCTTCGATGTTGACAGAATCCCCTGTTTATGGAAACAAAAGCAAAAACCAGCTATTAAACGAATTGTAGTGACATTACCAATAAAGCTGAATCTAGGATATTCATGACACTTGCAATTCCATGTAAAATTTAACAATCGAACAAGTCATCATTAGTCCATGTAAAATGTGCTCAGTAATTACCACCATAAGCAGTCACAAATCCTCAAACAAAGAGTTAGAAGTAACTTACCTTCAATGTCCGTGAAGTAACTTCTATTATTTCGACAGACCCGTCTGATAAATAAGTCTTCAAAAGTTTCAGAAGATCAAGCAAGATATCATCAGAAATACCATAGTCTGAACACAATTTATCTTCCTTGGAAGTAGAACCACTTTGAAGTTGTAAGGAGTGCTTTTGAGTAAGATTTGGAACATCGAATATTACTTGATGAGCATCAGATATACCAGCCTGCACTTATGTTGAAAAAAAGTGATTACAAGAGAAAAATCGCATTAACAATATAATGGGCATGGCAAAAGGATGAAGATAGAAAGCACACCCTAGAGATAAAATCAGCAAGCACTGAAGAAGCTTCATTTGCAACAGATGATGAGCTGCAAAGGCCAACAAGAGTCCATACAGCCGAAACAACATCTGGGTCGCTGCGCCAGCAACTAACTGTGTCAGCATTACCGACAGATACATCGCCTCTGCAGATGATTTCTCCCGATAATAACTTCTTGTGATGTGTACGAAGACTTACAAGAACAAGAATTATGTTAGAACAAATAACATGATCACTTCAAAAGAAAGACATGATACAATATCATGATGGTCTAAGCTAACATGTTTCACATATGCTGTGCAAATAAGGGCATACCTCAGCAAAAATAATTCTGCAGGCAAGTGAGGAGCCCTGTGAACAAACTACAGGAAGTTAAAAGTAATACATTAGCCCATAACAAATATTACAATAATAATTATAGGAAAAAAAGAAATGAATAGCAACCTTCAGAAACTGGTCTCTTGAGGCATATGAGTCAGAAAGTGAAGCATGGAAAACTTTTATATCTTTCAAGCAATCAAGACCAGGAAGTGGTTCCAAATCCTGCAAGGTCATCAAGAACAAAAAAGATCACAACGATGATAAGGAAAACATGTTGCAGCCTGTCAGACTGCAATTGTAGATACAGAGTGGGTCAGTGGAGATGAAGCGTACTCGTATGTAATCATAAAGCAAGGGATCAGCATCAACTGTTAATTGACGAAGCAAAGATAGAACTTTCGACAAATCCCCATTGAGACGCCCTCCTTCTTGATCATTAGGTAGGCAACAGGTGATTAATTTAGGAACCAAAAGCTGCAACAGTCCAGATGAGAAGAGTAAGTGACAGAAGAAGTACAAGAAGGAAACCAAGGACGTTATTTGTGAAAATAACCTGGAGCTGCGTGCCAAGCACAGCGACAGTTTCTGTAGATGAGTTTGCATTGAAAGCAACCAACAATTTAGATAAAATGTTGCAGCACTGGCCTTGCAATGGTTGCCTCCAGATATAATTCCCCACTATACAAATAATATAGCTGCAGTCGAGACATGCACCCAGTACAATTTAGATTAATACTTCTTTCGTCCCAAAATACTTGTCTTAGATTTGTCTAGATACGGATGTATCTAGGCACGTACAAATCTAAGACAAGTATTTTGGGACAGAGGTTGTACAAGACAAGATAAAAGTAAAACCCAGTGCTAGAATACAGCATGAACCAAGAAGTCTAGTAATTCAGAACTGCACATACACTTAAATGAAGGCAGTTAATTAACTTTAAGAAATACTGCATAGTAATTGGTGCTCCAACTAAAGCTCTGATAATGGCATTGAGCCATTGACACACAGGAGCCAGCATCAAACTGGAAACAGGAATCACATTCCTACAGAAGATTACAGCAGGCATAACACATTTTCTTGCCGAGCAAGTCTAAAGTTGGATCATTGAAATATTTGAGGGTGCTAGACAACAACGACAAAATCCATTCCGAACTGACAGACATCTAAAAATCATCTGGTACAGCAATGACAAGAAAGAGAACAGGAAAAACACTTACAAGCAAGTGCTATAATGTACCACTCTGTGCCCAAGTACATCTATTAAAACCTCAATCGCAAAAAGCCGATGACTCATGTGCCTAGGATGGCCTGCTTCTGTAACTTGTTGATGTATTGCCAACAGGAACTATGACCAAATAAGAAGAAAAAAACATGGAACTTGGTCAAACCCACATAACGAAAGAACTAATATATACTCCCTCCGTTCCAAAATAGATGACCCAACTTTATATTAACTTTGTACTAAAGTTAGTACAAAGTTGGGTCATCTATTTTGGAACGGAGGGAGTAGATTAGACCAAAGTAATGTTTTCATTTGTCCCTATGTTGTCGATGAACAACTGCAGACTTGCACAAAACACTTTGTAGTTTGAAAAGTTTTAATTGGGTAGGCAAGAACTAATCCCCACTCATAAATACAAGCCCTCAAGGAATACACTTTAGATATTGAACTCCAGGTATTCTTTTTCGGTTGAACATCATAATTCGTTTGTGAGGAAGGTTTAACATTCATTTGGTTTACTTGAGGAATACACTTCTCATGATATTGAACTCTAGGTACAACATACAAAAATAATAATCACAGGAACAGTGTGGCTGGCAGATAACACTCTTGACTATTCATCCCTCAGATTGCAGCATAACATTGCAGTTAATAATTGCCAGAAAACATTCTAATTTGCAGTTAAGAATTCAGAAATTAGATAAACATTGAACACGTGAAAAAACAAAATACCTTAAAAACTCTGTCAGCACGGAATATATTAACTTTGTCAATAACCACCGTATCAGCCGAATCATCATCCCTAAAATGAAAGAGGCGTAGCAATGATTTTGTTACATCAGCACTCGACCATCAAAATTGTGTAGGATACACGAAAAATAAGGACATACGCTGTATCCATGAATCCATCAACAACTTGTTTGATTGTGCGTGCTAAAATCTCCCTGGAAAAGTATGGCAATTCTGATTGGCGAGCAGTGGATGAAACTGTGAGCAAAACGCCCACAATGGAAACCTAAAAATAGGACAAGAATGAGTGCGATAATGAATAACAGCTGATAAAAGATCGAGAACATCTAGATTGTAAAAGTCAACCACAAAAAGGAGCACAAACAACATCACTTTGCTGTGTATATGTAAATGCACTAGATGAAAACAACAGATAAATATTACAATACACAAAGGAACAGTAAACATTGCATGCAGATTGAAGGGGAGAGGTTTACTCAGAAAGCATACCATATGTTTTCTAATGAGATCATCACGCTCAAACTCAGAAATTTCGCCAAGCTGTAAAAGTGATTCGTATAAGACAGTTTCTGCCAAGTCCTTCTCTGGCCCAGTGCCATTTTTGGCGGCAATACACAATCCAAAGATCTGAACAAAATATCCCTTGATGACAGCAGATAAAGGTTGTAACAACGTCTGAAAAGTGCATAAAGGTGGAAAAAAAATTAGACCATAGACATTCAATGCATTCAAGTACTGGGCAGTGGAGACTAGAGAAAACGCCTTATAAAAAGCATTTGTACACGGTACTATCAAATAGTCAAAGAACTTTTGAAACTAATAATACTGCGATGTTTGGTATTTTTTCTTTCAGGGAAGTTAATTCACAAGGTCAATTTTGAATTTTATTTTGTATGTTCCGTTGTTTACAAGCTTCTTACATGTAGAATGAAACACTACAGAAAAAAAACAGAAACTAAGAATCAACAGCAAAGCTAGTATTATGTTTTAGAATAATGGTGAACACACCTTGGATATCCAATTAAGGCCAGCGGCATCACCCCTGAGAATAAGGAACGAAAGAAGCCATGGGCAAATATGTTCAATGAACTCCTTTGGCTTGGCCGTATCAAAACCAAACATCTCTTGCACCTGTAAGAAATTGCATGAGAAGTACAATGCATTAACGCATGAATGAGTAATTCATTAATACAATAACAGCTGGAAATCTTACAAACCCTAAAAATAAGTAAATAAACTTTCCAGTTTATGACTGTTCACAGCAAAACTAAGCAATTGTACTGTGTTCAGAGTATACAGAACTGTTTTCTGCAACGACAAAACAATAGGTTTCATGTGTGTTTTCCAAGTTACTCTGGCTTATCCCCATGCCAGAAGACCAGATTCCAGATGGCATTGTGAACCCTGGATGTATACTATCACGACACAGCTATTCTGTGTCGCCTTCTCTCATGAGAGCAATGCCCTTTCGGAACTGGATGGTGGCTTTATGAAGATCCAACAGCTAAGATCTCAGGATTTATGAAGATTCAACGTCAGCTGGAGCTAATGGCCTACTTATCTCATAATCAACCATTTAAGCTGTGTTCAGTTTGCTTAACTTTTTAATGGCATCGTTTTGTGGCGCTATGTGGAAACATTGAAATCATATTTCAGAATCAATTATCAAAATGTAATAAGCAGTAGAAAAGAAGATTACCTTAACAAGCGAAACTAGGCTCACTTCACAGGCAACCCACCGGAAGAGAATTGGACCCATCAGTTGGTCCAAATACTGGGTATGGAGAAAAATTACAATATGCAAATTTTAGTTTGCCACAAGCAAGTCATTCTCTTCTAGTAAACTGAATAAAGTAGATGAATGTCCACTCACCTTGCTTCGTGAAGCGTAACTGAGCTTTCTTGAGATAGAATCAAATAAAGCATATTCCAATTTTCTGAGAAGTAGCATGAAAAGAGAGTAAGCATGGTAATATTTCCATAAACCAGCAAAAAGTTCATTTGTTGTGAAAGTACCGCTGAGAAGGCTGTATAGCAGCAACAGCAGAAATCATGAATGCACACTGCAACATCAGACAGGACAAAATTATGTTGAGTGAGAAACTTCAGTGCAGAGTCAGACCAATATTTTTTCTCCAACATGAATTAGACATCAGTAGGCAAACACATAATGGTGACACATCTCCCAGAAATACTTTGTGACAACGAGAACAAACATACCTCAAATTCAACCTCCTCACTATGCACAGACAAATGAGCTAATGTAATGAGGACAGTTTCAATAACTGGAACAGATTGTGGACCAACAGCTAAGACTTCTCTAGATTTAACTGGAATCTCGCTGGAGAACTGCACCATCTTGACACCAATATTTGAGCTGACATTAACAGAACACTGGTAAGCTAACTCTCATGATTAGAGGTTGGCAATCTAAATGCCAATCATCATTGATGTACAGGGTTGGCTAGCTGGTGTAGCCAAATGAATTTAACAGCATGTATCGTCGTCAAACACTTACCAAACGTCACGAAACAACTCATCATGTCCTTCCCATGTTTCGAATAGCACAACCATTTTCCTAGCCAGATACAACCTAACACGATAATCAGTATCATGCAGCATGTTGAGGAAATGTCCAATCATATCCTGAAATGAGAATATTCAATTCATTATACACATAATTTGAAATGGTAGTACGAGATAACAGAAAACAGAAAAAATATATCACCTGGGCACCATCAGGGAACAAGTGAATAAAGTGGGTGATGCAATCAATGAGCATGATCCGGAAAAACCAATCTGTGATGCTGATCTCAGTACCTTTAGTCACCAAGTCTAATAGAATGTCCTGGTTCTGCAGATAGTTAGAACATATGTAGCAGTTCGTTACTTCCAGATTCCAGCAGTGGATAAAAAAATGTAGGCCAAGCACTATTACAGGTATTTCTTTGGATCAATGGACCAACAAGGATTATGCAACCAGCTGGTTCGTACTGACACCTGTCAGGATCAGCATATTAACTCTGATTTATTCTAAGTACAATGATTTATGAACGATTCTGATCAGTTCTTACCCGATGATTTATGGGGTTTCGAAGAAACTAGAAAGGAGCATTTCTTTGTTTGAAAGATGTTCTCTACATCCTTACTCTGGCACAATTGAGTATGTTCAGTAGTTTGAACCACTAAACACAACTAATCAAGAAAATTGAAACCAATCGTCACTGCTCATTGAAGTGGCATGCAAATATCTAACAATACATTAGGTCACCAGTAAAACTTGGAAGGGGAGGAGGAAAACATGTTCAGTGCCAATTCCACTGTAACATAATTGATCAAAATGCCCTTGCCCGATATGCATTTTATTAAAAAGAAGTAACAGCCTATTCAATAACAATGATTGACTGTGATTCTTAAGTTTATTCATGGCTTAGATTCAGGACTCCACTAAGTTAACTTTTCATTGAAGACAACAAAACTAACAACAGAGAAATATATTTTGCATAGCAAAATGATTATCCCAGCTACCAACCTCATTTGAAACCTCATTATATGCTTGCAGCTTTCCATCAGTATTTTGTCCAACATCACGTGTAACCATTAAAGTTCTTAACAAGGCATGTACATGTGTTAAGCAGTCAGCAGAACCAAGTAGTAAACTTGCACATTTCTCCCTCATATCGAATATCAAATGGACCTGCATGACCAAAACCAAAAGGTTAAAAACACATAAAGCTTGAGTGGATAAAACTCATAAGGCAATAGCTTAGTACAAATTAGAGTATAACTCAAGTATGAGTCGGACGGTACCACAGAAGATAAACTTTTAGATGAAGCGGAGATATTTTGACAAAGATTAAGCAGGATGGCATGGGAGACCTTCAAAAGGAAATAAAATGTTACAATGATAGTATATAAGTACAACAACAACAATAAAATGAACATGAAGCAGATTCTATTACAAATTTGTACCTTGACATCACTCTCTTTCTCCACTAAGTTGTACAAGATTTCCCATGTATGGGGTGCTGACACTGAGAAAAAAGTTGAAATAACACCAACTAGTTCAAGCTTCCACTCCAAAAGGCGTGACGAGATACCAATACTTCCACTTCCACTAGCTGTGATAGAGTCAACCTCACCAGAGTCCGTCATATCAAAATCCATATCAACAACACTTTTGTGGTCAACAAAAGGATTTAGATCTTCTGACAAGTTGACAGAAGATATTGGCAACATTTTACTAGTGTTCTCACTATCAGAATTATTCGCAGAGCTAGAAAGACGAGAAAACAACTGAGAGAATTCCACCAATAGTTCATCAAGCAATACAGTGACACCTTTAATAAGCACAGAGCTGGCTCTGTTACTAACACTCCGCAGTCTAAAAATTGGAGCAGAGAGGAAGGTCTGAAATGAGGATAAAATGGAGCCGGCTGTCTCAAATGCAGAGCCTACACTAGTAAGACCATGAGATAGTTCCTCGTGCTTTTTCATAACCATTGATATAATATATTTTATGATGCCAGTAACATGACCAAATAATTCTTTAAGAAATAAAGAATTTTCTTCTATTGCCCTGCAAAAATTCACAGATAATATAAGGAAAAAAATTGGAATACCAGGCAAGAGCACTGCCTGTTCATTAACAAAAATAGAGAAATACAAGCATGGAGTTATACAACATAAGACTGATTGGTACTACAGGAAAACATATAACAGTATTTGGTAAAGATTACGACGTAACTAGCTAAGTAATTGGTATCTACAATTTGGGTATCCTATTTTAGTCAAAAAAAAAAACACAGATGTTGATGCCACCAACTGATTACAACAGATACATATGACTAGAAAAAAGATACCTTGACAATAGTGCACAATGAATTAGATTGCAGAGGAGGGAACAACGGTATACAAGAGTACATAAGTCCACTTTCTCAAGCTGTTCATTTGAGGCCATAAATCCTTCGAACTCCATAAGCTGATCAAGCAATTGCTGTTGGATGTGCCCAGGAAGGTGTGCTCGGTTGCATTTATCAGATATAACCTGTTTAAGAAATGAGTAACCTTCTGTAAGAAACATACATAGAAGTGGAATAAAAATCAAACATACATAACTATGTCATATTTGATATATCACTTTTCATTTGGGTCTTTCACGATGAGAAATGAGAAAATCTGGATATATCTATTATTTACATATGTTTGCAGTGCATGTTAAGTCAAAATGGCTTTCAGTTGCCCATGAAATCAGATGACTTCATAACAAAAAATCCATCTTTACAGGACATGGCTTTATAAGTTCAATGCATAGACACATGCTACTCACAGACCCAAAACTATTGTGAGAAAAACAGGAAACAAGTAAATCACCTTGGTAGAACTTTCAGTACTGATTTCTGATAAGGCTTCCACAGAGTAACCTAGTTCATCTTTGATGACCCAATTCTCACTCTCGAGTAACAACTAAAATAAACAAAATTAGTAGAAGGCAACCAGAAAGAAATATTTAGAAAGATTGAAGTGTTTGTAACAAACTGTAACATACCTTTGAGAAATCCTTGCATTCATCAAACAGTTGGGATGCATTTGCTGAGTTAATGGCTGATGATGAAAAACCAGCACAGATAGAAAAAATGGCTTCAGGAATCATCACAACATTTTGCTCATTTAAAAGAGAGGATCCCTGCCGTAGAACGTATATCAGTAACTGAGCTTGAATATCTCGATGGCAATTTAAAATGGATGACTAATTCCCGACAGGAAGTGAGAAAAAAATAGATGCAGTGGTGCAGAATGTACATACGAAAATGGACAATATATAGTGATGAAATGCTAGAGCAAACCCAAGTTCAATTTGCTATCTTGCTCGACAGTGTTAACAAAATTAGTGTATGGACAATAACATAAGGACTACAAGATTTATTAGTGTATAGGCAAATAAACACCACAGTAAAATACATCACAATAACATAAGGAGTAAACGTAAGTGTAAACTAGATCAAATCAGATCAGATAGACTTAAATAATCACACCATCAAGAAACTAATTTCAGCAAAACTCACATTCATTTAAGGCATGCAGTAATCACATACAAACCATACTCCCTTGCAGAAGAGGAAAAAAGCATTTACGACACAGAAGTCAACAGAGAAGCTGAGAAAAAATGAAAAAATAACCAAAAATGTGTAAACAATGGGACTGCATGTTGGCACATAGAATTACTATAACAATGAGTTCATGAGTAACGGAAATTCCCTGCATGATTCAGTTAGTAAGAGAAATGCACACAGAAGCTAAGTTACAGTGAATTACAAAATAGCATCTTTAAAGATGTACTCCCTCTGTCCCAAAATATAAGAACGTTTTTAACACTACACTAGTGTCAAAAACGTTCTTATATTATGGGACGGAGGGAGTAAGATATAAACTATATGAACACAAGCCATATAAATTCCGAAACAAGTTCTTTCATGTTATTGTTGCCCTGTCGCCTAGATGTGTGGTTGCTGCATAGAGTTCATTTAGCAATCACCAATTCACCATATACAGGCCTGAGCCATGCATTCACATTCTAGAACATGAGTGCAGCTAAACCAGGAGTTAACATAACTGGAGAGGAGGCAGAGTTTGGTCAAATGTTTGTGGATTGAGAAGTATACATAACTTGAACAAAAGTTTAAAATGGATACAATACAAAGATAGAAAAGGGGTTAAATATAGGACCACCTTTGACACTGACTGAATCAACTCCAAAGTTGATCTTAGCAGATTCTTTCGAACAAGGCTAGAATTGGATAAATCGCCCTGCATAGCAAGGTGTCAATTAACAAATGCATCCTTTGAGCGTATTTGAGATACATACTAAAATAAGGCGGCAGCTGCTTTATCTGATAATGGCAGATTACTAAGTAGGTCGTATGATTTGGACTAGTACATCGAACCTGAGCTGATTTTATTTTGTGCTGGTTTATAAATCCCCACTATCGTACATTCATACTGTCCCGTTTACCTACTGATCAGTTTGGCAAGCATGGAAACTATACAGAGCCAGGAGCAGCTTCAGGAGCAGCTTCAATATTTTTCAACTTTAGTCATAAACAATATAGGAACATGTGAACAATCTGGCAAACACTACCGGTGAGCTGCAGCCATTAATATAGAAAATTATGAAACAACATGCGCATAATAATTTTCAGAATGACCAGCAGTAAACCATATAAAGTTTCTTACATAATAGAACTCCATTTGGGCAGAATATAACCAAATTTACTTGAACAATTTGAATTTGGGTACCAAGCAAACCTAGCGAACTGGGAAAATGATCTCAGCCATTTAAAGTCCTTTTTTGCCCAATTCTTCTGTGTTTACCTTAAGTTGGGTTTTATGATTTAAGAATCCCTCAATAAAAAGAAAAGTAGCAAAAGGGTAGGGTTTAAGATAACTAAAGCTGCTTTTCGAAAAAATGGGGTCAAGTCTACCATATTCAGGGCTCTAACTAGTTAACGTAGTAAAATGATAGAAAACATACCTGCAACCCAATCCTTGAGAAGTAACAAGCAATGAAGTACAGAGCAGACCTAGAGCGAGAATGATTAGTAGAGTACAAACATAGCTTCCATGAGGACCATAATTATTTTTCTAAAAAGTTGACACACAAGTCACAACTAGCAAGAATGTCGGAACTCGGAAAAAACTAGAAGGCAAAATTCTATGTAAGGGAAGGGATGCCGAGAACAAAGAAAATAAATTAAGGAATAGCACTAGTAAGCTACCACAAATATGGCAACTAGCAGCTACCATAGCCATAAGGAAAACAACATGAATGAGTTTATGGAAAAGAAGGCATACGGTGATGGCGATTGTTTAAAAGTTTGCAGGTTCCATGTATCTTCTGACACAACTGAAGTATGGACTTGATCCTAAAAGAAGAAAGCAAGATAAATTACAGAAGTTAAAAGCCAACTAATGCCAGCTATAGGTCATACACCGTATTTAATATAACATGCCGTAAGCTCAGGCTAAAAAGCTCACCCGCATGATCATTCCACCCAACAGATTTAGAGCTGAATCAGCCTACAAAAGTGCACAGTATACACTATCAGAGTGTAAAGTAGATAGATGTAGTGTAATGTAACAAGTTAAAGCTTAAATTTGCAATGGCAAGTAACACCCCTACCACCACTCACAATAACAACAAAGCAAAATACCGCTAGTGCATACAAAGGCAGGGAGTTTGTATGCAGAGTTCAATTTCAGTATGCAGAGTTATATATCTATTTCCAATACCAACATCACTCAATCTTGGGGTGCATCACTACATACTTAATCTTTGCAGTCAATATGAACTCAAAGGTTGGTGGGCGTCACTAAACATTCAAATCTTTGTGGTCATCTAACAGCAAGAATAATCCAGTACCAGGAAAAAGTCACCGATGATAAACAGCGAATGTCTTGCATCTCTTAATGTATTTGACCATGGATGTATCAGGTTCAGATCAATGCTTCAAATTCGGTTTCAAAGTCATTTTAAGTTCTGAATCCCTAAAAATAAAAAATAAAAAATTGCACACAGTGAATTAATAGCATTCTAGTAATTATAGCGATGTTTTACCGAGATATTGTGAGCTAAGATCAGCTATTAGTGCAGTATTTGAATGAAAAGCATCTAGTGTACTGACTGGCAATGACATCGGGCTTTTGAATGAAGTGTTCAAATGTCCAACATGTAGGGGTTGAAAAAACTGCAAATATGGAAAAGAAATTTACTGGAACTCACCACTAGAGCTGTGGGGCTAAACAAAGGAAGTGCATGAATGAGGGAATTCCAGATATCTTGCCAATAACCTTCAACAGTTGACATCTGCAAATAAACAGATATCACACATATTGAATAGAACTACCAGTGTCATAAGTTTACTTGCAGAAAAGTGACAAGACTTGGTTAGCAAAATGGTTAAAGCATTTAAAAATAAAGTGACGCCATGTTTTGGGTTTTGACAATCTGATAACCTTGAGAAAAGATAATAGACAAAACCTTGTAAGCATGCAAGCAAATGTTCACATATCTAATGTGTAACAGTGGACATGTTAAACCAATGTGTAACAGTGGGGCCAGCTAAACCAAAGCCGGTACATAATGGTTGGTAAAATTGAAATGGGCCACTTGCAAAATACTGGAAATTACAGTATAATTCATATACAAATTAAAGAGCTGCATTAAGTAATGAATGATACAGATACTTGCAATTCCTTGCAGTCTTGTTGATGTAGTATCCCTCATAAAATATTCAATTATTACTCCAACTTTTTTAGTGTTATCTAATTTGAAAGATACAAGCTGAAAAAAAATGCGAGTCCAAATTATTCTAGAGCATGCATATAGTGATATGGGGATGGCATATGATAGAGGTGGATCCACTTTAGCCCTGATCCAGTTAACCAGTATTTTCCATAGCAATAGATGTAAGTACCAAGAACTACTGAAATGCAAGTGGCATAAACAGAAAGTTAATATGGATTCGAAAAACAACCTCGCCTTTTGTTAATAAACAATGTGATTCCTCCCTAGTATTCACTATGAACATCGCAGAGAACTCCTTAAGTGCCCTGTTAAGATCATTGACAATCAGGCAGTTCTACTAATTAGCAAGCCATAGAAGATGTAACTTGGTGCTTACATATATTCCATATAACTGGTACCAGTAGTGTATTTACTATACTCCATACAACAGCCCTACACGTTTTATGACATCAAAAAATTCACTACCACCAAAACAAACCTGATAATCCAAAGCAGTGAATCCTGAGAACGTATGACGTTTGCCTTGCTCAAAGCACTGGATAAGCATAACAAAGTCAACTGAGATGGTACGACATATAATTGCATTAACCAAAAACTATGGCACACTGAAAGTACAGTTACCTTTTCAAAGATTGACAACATGCTTGGAGCCAACTGATCAACAAAGATTTGTCCACTCGATATCCATACTTGTGAACAAGAAGACATGTGGTACCAATCCTGTGCAAAAAAAAAAGATCCATTAGTCAATCTGTCCGTGTGTTCACCAAAGAATATTGTGTCTTCTCATCTCACTATATAGAACATCTGTTGAGAAGTATGCCACACGAGCATACCACCCACCACCCACCCCCCCAAATACGAAAAACAATTTGTCCATATGAGTAATGTACCACCACCACCACCCCCCCCCCCCCAGAACATTAGGAGGTACATGTGGTCACACGGGGGTAACAGAGTTACTCAACTAGTCAGTGTCTCGGTGAATAAAATTGACTTTTCAACTAGAATACAGATGTTTTTCCTTTGTCAAGAGTTACTCAAATTAGAGAGAAACAACTAAAGGCATGGAAAGATACTACACACAATAAAGCGTCTAATAGAAGAAGTTACTGAATCTTGGTCAAGTAAATGCAGTTGTAAGAGGGTTCAAGCTTGGAAGGCACCATATTCAGGGTACACATCTGAGAATTCATATAAAGAAGATAAAGGATGTTTTCTTACAGGGATAAAAATGGTGCCATGTACAGCTTACCAACATAGAGATCCTTTTTTTAGGCTATTCGTGATGCGGCTAATAACATCCTCCGTCTTCAATTTTTTCTCATCATCTCCTCTAATTGGTGTGGGGGATTTATATGCCTACACGGTTATAAAAAGTCACTTGTATATTATAAAAAACAAAATGCTGATTTACTACGAGATTCAGAAGAGTTAAGTTAAAGTTGTGTGTGCATATCTATTACCTGATAAAAAATAGTAGCAGATAGATCCATTAACTCTTCCAAGGAGCATCTTAAGGACACGTCTTTCGCATCTCGAGATGCCTCACACCTACATTTATTGAACTTAGTAAATGAAGAACTCAAAATCATAACTCTGAAAAGCATAGTGGTAGCCTTTACCATAATAAACCTGCTTCAGTGTTAACATTTTGATCTAGGTCGTCCATGATGACACCAAGAAGGTTTTTTCTTTCCAAAACCTTTGGAATAGCTCTAGCAAGCTTCAACTGAATTTTCGCATATGTGATGAACAAACTCTGGAAGCAACAGTAACTTCACGATGAATCAAACATAAGAAAATATGAAACAAAGTTGAAAAATGCAAGTCGGGTCATAAGAACCTTCAGCCGCAGATCACGAGTCATCAGCCACGAACGCAATATAAAATCTTGAACTGCTTTATGGATCTCCACAGATTTGTCTCCAAGGTTTGGTCCATCCATGAGTAAAAAGGTGTTAACGCATTCCATAAGCTTGCTAGTCAGCTTTCCATCCTCCCTGATCCCACAAAATTAATATATGATTTCCAACTCAGAGAATTGACAAGAGATGCTATTAAAATGAACAACCCGCTCCTCTTGGGAATTAAGGGGGTTCAACAGGAGAGCCGAAAGGACTTGGTCAGAGACTACTTGCCTCCTAATATGTGAGAATATTGCACAGAATCCATTAAGAACCTCCTCCCTCATGGTGTCAGGATAATCGCCAGGTGGGTTTTCAAGTAGAACATGGAGAGTCCACGTACAGCGGAAGGATTCCTCCTTTGAGCTGGCTTGATTGCTGAAGTTTGCATCAAAACCAGTCGCAACCTTCTTCATATAGAGCACTACAAGATCTAGCGAAGATACAGAATTTTATTAAGAACAGAACAAAAGGGCATTGTGATATGAAAACAGGGAGACCGTTGATATGGCAACTCACTGCTGTATGTTCGAGGTTTCATCTGATATCGGTACTCCTTCACAGTCAAAAGCTGCCGGAGAATTGGGCTGTACTCTAGCTGAAAGCTGGGAGCATCTTTTATGACCTCCAATATATGACTAAAAAGCTGCTTAGCAACTGAAACCAAAAGTAAGGAGTGCCCTGCAACGACAGTGAACCATCTTTAATAGCTTGTAGATAAAAAAAACAATTGAAGAACCTTCCAGCATATATTCCATATAAAAACAATTGAAGAACCACTTGCATGGAAGTCTAGTAGATAAAAAGAATTGAGCATAATGCTAGCAAAGTAGCAATAGCACGTGGTTAAGGCCTACGTGATTTATCAGCTTGCCAAAAAACAGAGTGCTGAAACCACAAACATAATATGCAACACCCACTGTCAAGCTTACAGTTATTATATGTCCAACACAGGATGTATGAATAAGAAAACACATGACTCCCAATACTAAGCTATGGTAGGCAACAATATGCACTAACAATAGTGTTTGGATGACTTTTCAGAATGTTAACAGAGCAAGTAAAACCTCGCATAATACATCAATTCACGGTATAACAGAATGCTGAGACCACAAGCACAAGATTTAACACCCACTGCCGAGCTTACAGTTACTGTATCTCCAACACAAACTCTACGAGTAAGAACATATGGCAAAAGATATACCACATTCCACATGATTCCAGTATTAAGCTACGGTCAACAACAATAGGCACTAGCAATAGTATTTGGACGAGAATTCCAGGGCACTTCAGATAACAGAGTCGCAATGATTGGGCATAATAAGGAAGGAGCAGGACGAAGAAGAAGGGCCTTGGAATACTGTTAGCTTAATATTACCTGAGAGCCTGGCGTCCTCTGCGCAGCGGACGGCGGCGCGGAGCATCCCGGCGGCGGCGCTCCTGGTAGCTCCGCGCCTCTTGGCGGCGATGTCGGCGAGGACGCACTTGGCGAGCGCGGTGATGAGGAACGGCCACGTGGCCCCTGCGGAACAGCAAATGCATGACAAGCGTCGACGAGGGGGGGAGCGAGCGAAATGGAAGCAGAGGAGGTGGGAGGTGGCTACCGGAGGCGAGGTGGCCGGGCTTGGCCCTGGCGGTGTTGCGGGCGAGGAGGCGGCAGAAGGTGGGGGCGCGGTCGCCCTGCAGCCACGTCCCCAGCAGCTTCACCCCTTCCTGCAGCAGCACGCGGCGGAGCAATCAGAATCGGTCGGAGGAGCCACCAGGAGCGCCGCCGTCCTCAGAATCGGAGGTCGTCGGAGATGATTGGCTGACTGATTGACCGATTTGGGGGGAGAGCAGAGCGGAGCAGGGTACTCACATCGCGGGGCCTGGCGCGGTCGGAGGCGAGCTTCTGGACGACCTCCTCGACGTCGCGCGCAGTGGCCATCGCCGCTGCCCACCGCTGCCGGCGACGGGGGCTAGGGTTTGGCGGGTGGGGCCACGGCGACGGCGGAGGGCGGGGGGCGGGGGTTTTGGTGTTCGGTGGGTTTAGAACATCTCTAGTTCTTTTGGGCCCACAGAATCAGCCATGAGTTCTTTCCTGAGATCCTAGAGATTGTTGTTACATCGAAATGGAAGTAGAGGAGGTGGGAGGTGGCTACCGGAGTACGTACGAGTTATGTGCTGAAATATCTGTAATGATTCTAGACTGAAACTATGTACTTAATTGCTAACATTTGTTTATTTCAAATAGTTACACGTCGAATGTGAACACGAAAGAGATTTATGAATATTTGTAAAATTCTTAAAATTACCATACACATTTGCTAAGCAGGGGAGAAACTAGAGAAAAAAATTCCATCATTCATTTTTTCCCACCAAATGCCATCAATCATAAAACTACATCCATCAATCACTACACATTTGCACCATATAAATCAGCATATAATTTATCAAACACATAAGCATACAAATTTGTACCATACTCAATTGCTAAACAGACAGAAAAAGAAAGAGAGAAACAGAGGAGAAAAGAGAGGAATGGGACGAGAGAGAGAGAGAGAGAGGGGGGGGGGGGAGAGAGAGAGGTCACCTGCGACGGCGTGCCAAGCTCAGGCGGACGAGACTGGGTGGTCGGGTGCGGAGTTGACTGTTGGAGCTCGAGGTAGCGGCGGACGGGACAGAGCGGTCGGGTGACGGCTCGAACTCGAGCTGGCGGCGGAGCAAAATGAATGAACCTACACTCTGAAATATGTTTATATACATTCATATGTGTCCATGTTGAAATTTCTAAGAAGACTTATATTTAAGAACAAATGGAGTAGATAAATAATGCAGGATGCATGCATCACAGCGTAAAGGTGAAGAAGATTTGTCGTCATCCAGTGAATGACAGCGAAGGCTCCTCCAGGAAGACCAAGATCGATCCCCGCGCATGCAATATGCAAATTAACTGCGAGTTCGTTCGTAGGATAGGATGCAAACATGCAAGATGCATGGATGCATCTTGGTCCGAATTCACGATCCATGGCACGGTTAACGCACACGCACCCGCACCAGCCTCATGCAGCCATCATCCTATCTAATCCTTGTTCAATCGAGTTCATCGACGTGTGGAACAAAAAGCCACGAATTAGACACCCGGTACTGCGAGATAATCAGGAGTAGTATGGAACAAGCATGGCCGGAGTAGATGACATTTTGGCTCCAAATGAAGCCTCCTTTGATTCAAAGGAACTGCATAGGGTTTTTGGAAGATATGGATCCTTAGGAAATTTTCCTATGGTGACCGTTTGATTCACATGATTGGAGTTCTTAGGATTTTTTTTTCATATGATTCATTTGCATTATATTTTGGAGAAAATTTTTCATCCACTCAAACATCCTGATAGGATTCCTTTATTTTTCTCGTGCTACCAAACGTTCTATCATCCAAATTTCTGTATACAAGAGGACATGCCACTCTATTGATGTGTTTTTGCTTTTCTTGTGGTTTGAGAATCCCGTGAATCAAAAAGGCCCTAAAAATCAGGCTCTGTTTGGAAGCAATGTTTTTGTAAAACCTCAGTATTCCGATACTACAGTTTTTCATACCGATGACAATGAATACTGTAGTTTATGAAAACAACAGTTTTTCTAAGTATTGTGGAAACAATGGCATGTTTGGCAATTAAGGTATGCAGCGTTATAATAGGCCACCGCTACCTGTTTGATAGCAAAATATTTTCTATGCATTTTCAGAATACTGTAGTTTTTTAGATTACCATAGTTTTATTTACAATGAGTTGTTTGATTGCCGCTAAAACTGTTGTTTTAATATTGTAGTATTCGACAAACTGCAGTTTTTTCTCTGTATAATAAAAAGAACTCCAGACCTGTTTTTAAAAAACAGAGAAGGCGAAAAGAAGGGCTGGCGTCGTTATCCTTCCGCACTCTCCTCAACAAACTCGCTACTTGCTCTGGCCTCGTTCCCATGCCGCCGCCGCCGCCCTGTCGTCTTTGGAGAAATCTCCCTCGGCGGCCATGGGGAAGCAAAGAGACGGCTGCTCTGTTGTCGTCAGCCGCCACACCCCACATGATTTGTCTGAAATCTAACAGTCATACCATAGCGATTTTGCTGTTTTTCATTCAGACAATTCAGATTCAGGTATCCTTGTTCAAACCATACCACAACAAACTACATCTGGTACTTTTAGCACGGGGTGGGGGCTAGAGGCGAGTGCATGAAACGGTGGCTCAGCTCGGCTCAGCCGGCAGGAAGGAGTGAGGGGGACATATGAGCTAGTTGTTTTCTTCCTCCGGGCTCCTGATGGCATGGCCCGTATGTTAGCTAGCTGAGCATGTTGATCAGCTCCGGCCAGCAGGCGTGTGCTTGCACTGCTAACGGATAGGTAGCTGAGTGTTTGAACGCATCAATACTGTGTTTTGCGGCAACAACCAAACAGGTCACAATAATCTCAATACTTCAACATACTTTGGTATGTCAAAACTGTGGTATCTTGTACCCATTGACAAAACTATTATGGTTTTCAATACTTCAGTTTTTCTAATACTTTACTGCCAAACATAGCCAAGACAAGGTCTTTGTTGTGTTTCTCAGTTTTTAAAAAAGAGGTCCTAACCTCTTTTTTTAATACTGCAAAAATACTACAGTTTTGTGGATACTGTAGTTTATAATACTACAATTTTAACTAGAGCCAAATACCTCAAAGTATTTAAAACTATAGTATTCTGAAATACTGTAGTATTCTTGAAATACTTTAAAAATACTCTGCAACCAAACACAGCCTGAAACGTGTGGTAATACAACATGAACCGTCCGTACGCCGGCCAGGAAATTACGCTGGATGTACGCGCGTGCAGGTGCACCCAGCCAGCCGAGCCCCGAGCATTTCTACACGAGCTAGCTAGCGTGTGGAGGATCCATCCAAATCCTTAAAGGGCGCATCCTGGACCAAGATGTGTGGAGGATCCATCAAGGGGCGCATCCCTGCCGCCACACAACCACGCGGCAGGTGGCCCGCCACAAGATTGAGCAAATGCGACCGGCGCGCGACGGAACGGAGGCTGGGCAGCTGGGCCCTGCCGCCTCCTAGTGTGGCGGCACCACTGTACAAGGCTATGCTTCTTTGGATTGCGGCTCCTTCACACGAGATGCATTGCTGTGCACACTGGCGCTGCATGCAAGGGAGAGAGAGAAATAATGGGCTGCATGCACGCAAGAGGCAAGAGAGAGAGTAATCAAGGGAGAGAGAGAGAGTACTGCGCTGCATGCACGCATTTGAGGGAATCCTATGCGTGCAGTAGCCGCGCGCGAATCTCACTAGCTACAGTACTGCGGCCACACCAGGAGGAGGCAGGGCCCATCTGCCCAGCGCTCCGTTCCGTCCGCGTCAGGATTTTTTGTCGAAAAAAACCACTTGACGACAGAAAAGACCACCTCTCAATCCCATTGACAAAACGGACCAGCTGGGTCGTGGCGGCAGGCGCGCCAGCCGACACGTGGCGCCTGCCGCCACAGAACCAGGCGGCAGGTGGCCCGCCACAAGATTGAGCAAATGCGACCGGCGCGCGACGGAACGGAGGCCGGGCAGCTGGGCCCCGCCGCCTCCTGGTGTGGCGGCACCACTGTACAAGGCTATGCTCCTTTGGATTGCGGCTCCTCCACGCGAGATGCATTGCTGTGCACACTGGCGCTGCATGCAGGGGGAGAGAGAGTAATAATGGGCTGCATGCACGCAAGAGGCAAGAGAGAGAGAGAGTAATCAAGGGAGAGACAGAGTACTGCGCTGCGTGCACGCATTTGAGGGAATCATATGCATGCAGTAGCCGCGCGCGAATCTCGCTAGCTACAGTACTGCCGCCACACCAGGAGGCGGCAGGGCCCATCTGCCCAGCGCTCCGTTCCGTCCGTGTCAGCTGCGTTCACCGATTCCTGTGGCAGGACACATGCCGCCTCCGCGCGTGGCGGCAAGCGCCACGTGTCGGCTGGCGCCACGACCCGGCTGGTCCGTTTTGCCAATGTGACTCAGGGGTGGTATTTTCTGTCAATTGCGTTTGGCAGGTGGTCCTTTTGGACAAAAATTCTTGCATGCAAGGGAGAGTGAGAGTAATAATGGGCTGCATGCACGCAAGAGGCAAGAGAGAGAGAGTAATCAAGGGAGAGAGAGTACTGCGCTGTGTGCACGCATTTAAGGGAATCCTATGCATGCAGTAGTCGCGCGAATCTCACTAGCTACAGTACTGCCGCCACACCAGGAGGCGGCAGGGCCCATCTGCCCAGCGCTCCGTTCCGTCCGCGTCAGCTGCGTTCACCGATTCTTGTGGTGGGACACATGCCGCCTCCGCGCGTGGCGGCAGGCGCCACCTGTCGGCTGGCGCCACGACCCGGCTGGTCCGTTTTGCCAATGTGACTCAGGGGTGGTCTTTT
This sequence comes from Aegilops tauschii subsp. strangulata, assembly GCF_002575655.3. Lineage (NCBI taxonomy): Eukaryota > Viridiplantae > Streptophyta > Magnoliopsida > Poales > Poaceae > Aegilops > Aegilops tauschii. The sequence continues at coordinate 434,988,205 of NC_053035.3, forward strand.
CTGTCAATTACGTTCGGCAGGTGGTCCTTTTGGACAAAAATTCCTGCATGCAAGGGAGAGTGAGAGTAATAATGGGCTGCATGCAAGAGGCAAGGAGAGAGAGTAATCAAGGGAGAGACAGAGTACTGCGCTGCATGCACGCATTTGAGGGAATCCTATGCATGCAGTAGCCGCGCGTGAATCTCACTAGCTACAGTACTGCCGCCACACCAGGAGGCGGCATGGCCCATCTACCCAGCGCTCCGCTCCGTTCCGTCCGCGTCAGCTGCGTTCACCGATTCCTGTGGCGGGACACATGCCGCCTCCGCGCGTGTCGGCTGGCGCCATGACCCGGCTGGTCCCTTTTGCCAATGTGACTCAGGGGTAGTCTTTTCTGTCAATTGCGTTCGGCAGGTGGTCCTTTTGGACAAACAACCCTGCATGCAAGGGAGAGTGAGTGAGAGTAATAATGGGCTGCATGCACGCAAGAGGCAAGAGAGAGAGAGAGTAATCAAGGGAGAGACACAGTACTGCGCTGCATGCACGCATTTGAGGGAATCCTATGCATGCAGTAGCCGCGTGAATCTCACTAGCTACAGTACTGCCGGCACACCAGGAGGCGGTAGGGCCCATCTGCTCAGCGCTCCGTTCCGTCCGCGTCAGCTGCGTTCACCGATTCTTGTGGCGGGACACCTGCCGCCTTGGCCTGTGGCGGCAGGGGCTGCCGCCTCCGCGCGTGGCGGCAGGCGCCACGTGTCGGTTGGCGCCACGACCCGGTTGGTCCGTTTTGCCAATGTGACTCAAGGGTGGTCTTTTCTGTCAATTGCGTTCCACAGGTGGTCTTTTTGGACAAAAATTCCATCATCAGTGCACCACGGCGTCCGATGAAGGAACGGCGATCAACTGTGGCGAGGCATGTCGATCTCCCGTGTCATGTGGAATCAACTGTGGCGTAAAACAATATGTCGGCAGGATGCTTGGAAAAACGTGCTGTATCTTGTTTTGTTCTGCATACACACCACAGACCACGCACGCCAATTGTGTTTATATTGCATACAAGTCAGAAAAAAGAAACTCTAGCAAGATACTGTACGTACGTACTATTCCTGCGTTCATCTGCGCACGCATATGGTGTGAGCGCCTCTCCATTTCAGTATAAGTTTCCGCAAAGAAAAATGAAATGCGGCACTACGTATGACTGTGGCCATGACAGGACGTACGATGCTACTGTCTCGCGCCAGCTATTCTATTGCACCAAGGAATCTTTTTTTTTTCGAATATTGTAGCAAGGAATCGGCATGTATCACGCGCAACTTAATTAAGAATTGACCGTGAGGTATGAACCATTTTTTTATGTATGTGTGTCATCCTTGCACAGGGTCATGCTAATTTCTCTATATCGTTTCAATTTTAATGAATGTCCCAATACCGGGTGACTAGTGCAAAAATGCCTCAAATAAAAAAATGCCGTCAAAAGGATACTTTACCAGGTTTAAATTTTTGTGTCACACACGATGACAGTGTCTTGAACTAAGGGGTACTAACCTGTACGACCCACAGTCTAATGGGCCGAGCTCACGGCCCACTGATATCCACAAGGAAGGACTTCGGAAGCTATAAACCTCGGGCGTAATCAAGATGGAAACCTCTGAAAACTTGGCGTGTATTACATGGATAGCTCACTATTCGACATGACTGGCAACCGACCGTATGTGTAAGCCGTGGGGTTTAGTCTTTAGAGGCACGATTACCAGCCTTAGGGTTTAGAACACGATCATACGATCTCGAGGTAGATCATCTTATACTCGATACTCCATCACATCAATATAATCAAAGCAGGGCATAGTGTTTACCTCTTCGAGAGGGCGCGAACCTGGGTAAACATCATCTACTACTCCCCATGTTACCACCGTTCCTAGACCAACAGCTCAGGACCCCCTACCCGAGATCCATCGATTTTAGCACCGACATTGGTGGCCCTTATAGGTCCCAAGGTGTGGTCAAAAAGGATTGATGGCTCGCCTTCAGATCAACTCAGACGTCGGATGCGGCGACATCTTTGTCCCCGACCAGCTTTTTGTGTTCGAAAACATTGCCCTTCATGCTGATTCAACCGGACGCCTCAGTCGCGTTGAACGCTTCACCCTAGATCAGGTCATCAGATTCGGAAGCTTGGAGTACACCGATGACTCCCGTGGTGATCTCGCCCTCGTTGGTCGGGTGCCAGATCGACTGGAGAACTCCGCGGACACCATGGCCTTAACCTCAGAAGCAATCCCAGATCCTAACCTCGGATCGAGCCCCGCCTCGGAACCAACATCGACTTCAAATCCGAGCTCTCACAAAACAGACCAAGCCCTCGTCCTAGCCGACCCGTGCTCTGAAGCTACACCACACGCTTCGTCAAGCGTACTGCAAATCAATCCCACCCGCTGTCAAGAAATGCGACCAGCTGACCTCTCGTTTTTTGACGAGATGCTAGACCGAATTCAGAGTCTTGCGATTTCGGACGGCCAGACTTCGGTCTACGACCAGATCGGATGTAAAGCCGATGATAGGGAAATTTTCGTCACACTCACCACCCACCTAGTCTCTACGATCGAGGATTTTACCGACGTATTGGCCTACGCCTCCGAGGAGGCAATTTATATGGATGAAGATGTCAGTAATGTGCTCGGCATTAATACGTCTACGTCGTATCTATAATTTTTGATTGTTTCATGCCAATATTCTACAACTTTCATATACTTTTGGCAACATTTTATATTATTTTTGGGACTAACGTATTGATCCAGTGCCCAGTGCGAGTTCATGTTTGTTGCATGTTTTTTGTTTCGTAGAATATCCATATAAAACAAAGTCCAAACGCGATAAAAATTTACGGAGAATTATTTTGGAATATATGTGATTTTTGGGAAGTGGAATCAACGCGAGACGATGCCCGAGGGGCCCACAAGCCCTAGGGGCGCGCCCCCTACCCAGGGTGCGCCTGGCAGGCTTGTGGCCACCCCGAAGGTCGGTTGGAGGTGTCCTTCGGCCGCAAGGAAGCTTATATCCGGATAAAAATCGTGTTAAAATTTTAGCCTAATCGGAGTTACGGATCTCTAGATATTTAAGAAACGGTGAAAGGCCAGAAAACGGGGTCGCGAAACAGAAGAGAAATAGAGAGATATATCCAATCTCGGAGGGGCTCCCGCCCCTCCGCCGCCATGGAGGCCGTGGACCAAAGGGGAAACCCTCCACCCATCTAGGGGGAGGTCAAGGAAGAAGAAGAAACAGAAGAAGAAGAAGAAGAAGAAGAAGGAGGAGGAGGAGGAGGAGGAGGAGGAGGAGGAGGGGGGCTCTCTCCCCCTCTCTCCCGGTGGCGCTGGAGTGCCACCGGGGCCATCATCATGACGATGATCTACACCAACAACTTCACCGCTGTCATCACCAACTCTCTCCCCCTCTATGCAGCGGTGTAACACCTCTTCTCCCCGCTGTAATCTCTACTTAAACATGATGCTCAATGCTATATATTATTATCCTATGATATGTGGCTATCCTATGATGTTTGAGTAGATCCGTTTTGTCCTATGGGTTGATCGATGATCATGATTGGTTTGAGTTGTATGTTTTATTATTGGTGTTGTCCTATGGTGCAATCCATGTCGCGCAAGCGTGAGGGATACCCGCTGTAGGGTGTTGCAATATGTTCATAATTCGCTTATGGCGGGTTGCTAGAGTGACAGAAGTTTAAACCCGAGTAAGGGGGTTGTTGCGTATGGGAGTAAAGAGGACTTGATACCTTATAATGCTATGGTTGAGTTTTGCCTTAATGACCTTTAGTAGTTGAGGATGCTTGCTAGAGTTCCAATCATAAGTGCATATGATCCAAGTAGAGAAAGTATGTTAGCTTATGCCTCTCCCTCATATAAAATTGCAATAATGATTACCGGTCTAGTTATCGATTGCCTAGGGACAAATAACTTTCTCGTGACAAAAAGCTCTTTACTAAAACTAACTTAATTGTTTCTTTATCTAAACAGTCCCTAGCTTTTACTCACGTGTTGTTTATTATCTTGTAAACCTATCATATCACACCTACAAAGTACTTATAGTTTCATCCTTGTTCTAGGTAAAGCAAATGTAAAGTGTGCGTAGAGTTGTATCGATGGTCAATAGAAACCGAGGGAATATTTTTTTTACCTTTAGGTCCTCGTTGGGTTCGACACTCTTACTTATCGAGAAAGGCTACAATTGATCCCCTATACTTGTGGGTTATCAGGCATCACGCCAACCAACACAGGCAGCTAGACTGCTACTTGCACCTACGACGTCTACATGGTGGACACACCTAAGCACGATGAGGATAAGGAGGAGAAAAAGGATGTCCCTAGACACCGACGAAAATGTGGTAAACGCACCGGTAGGGGGGATGCCGGCAACAACAATACCTGTGATGGCACCTCGGGTAACAACACTACCCTAGATGGTGCCGAAGACAAGGATACCGGCGATGGCGCCGACGACCGGACCAATGGATACAATGCCATACTTGATCGGATTGACAACACTGCAGAAGATCATGAGGATCCAGATGATAGCAACTATATGCCAAAATCAGAGGAGGACATTAGCCTTGGTCTGGACGAATTTGTCATCCTCGAGTATTTCCTCGCGTTGGAAACTTTCCGCCGTCGGCTCCTTGCATCCGCCCTAAGTATTAAGAAGGGACGGGAGAGGCTTAAAGTCGATCAAGATACACTTAATGAAAAATAGGTAGATATCCTCGCAAACGAGCAAGATCTCGAGCGAATATGCGCAGATCAAAACAAATCCTACCCACGACGTCGTCTACTTCCAACATTCAATGAAGAAGTGGAGGGGTTTAAACCCGTTAACGTCGAACAATACAATGGAACCACTGACCCGTCTGTGTGGATCGAAGACTTACTTCTCCGCTTCATATGGCTCGAGGAGACGACCTCCACGCCATGAATTTACCATTAAAGCTTAAAGGGCCAGCGCGGTAATGGCTCAATAGCTTGCCCGATAACTCTATTGGCAGCTTGGAGGAGCTTGAAGATGCTTTCCGAGCTAACTTCCATGGCACTTACGTTTGGCCTCCAGATGCCGATGACCTAAGTCATAGTGATACGTCTCCGTCGTATCTATAATTTTTTATTGTTTCACGCCAATATTATACAACTTTTATATACTTTTGGCAACATTTTATATTATTTTTTGGGACTAACATATTGATCCAGTGCCCAGTGCTAGTTCCTGTTTGTTGCATGTTTCTCGTTTCGCAGAATATCCATATCAAACAAAGTCCAAATGCAACAAAATTTTATGGAGAATTATTTTGGAATATATGTAATTTTTGGGAGGTGGAATCAATGCAAAAGGAGGCCCACAGCCTCCACTAGGCACCAGGGCGCGCGGTGGTGGGTGGTGGCCACCTCGTAAGGCGGTTGATGCCCTTCTTTCGCCACAAGAAAGATAATGTTCGGAAAAATTAATGTTAAATCTCAGCGCAATCGGAGTTACGGATCTCCGGATATTTAAGGAATGGTGAAAGGCCAGAAACCAGGAACGCGAAACAGAAGAGAACAGAGAGAGATTCAATCTAGGAGGGGCTCCCGCCCCTTCCCTCGTCATGGAGGCCATGGACCAGAGGGGAAACCCTCCTCCCAGATAGGGGGAGGCCAAGGAAGAATAAGAAGGAGGCGGGCTCTCTCCCCCTCTCTCCCGGTGGCGCCGGAGTGCCGTCGGGGCTAGGATCGTGACGGCGATATACATCAACAATCTTGCTACTGTCAACACCAACTTTCTCCCCTCTATGCATTGATGTAACCTCTCTATTTCCGCTGCAATTCTCTACTTAAACATGGTACTCAACACTATATATTAGTATCCAATAATATGCGGTTATCCTATGATGTTTGAGTAGATCTGTTTGTCGTATGGGATTATTGATGATCGTGATTGGTTTGAGTTGTATATTTTATTTTGGTGTTGTCCTATGGTGCCCTCCGTGTTGCGCAAATGTGAGGGATCCCCGATGTATGGTGTTGCAATATGTTCATGATTTGCTTATGGTGGGTGGCCAGAGTGACAGAAGCTTATGCCCGAGTAAGGGGGTTGTTGCGTATGGGACTAAAGAGGACTTGATACTTGATGCTATGGTTGGGTTTTACCTTAATGATCTTTGGTAGTTGTGGATGCTTGCTAGAGTTTCAATCATAAGTGCATATGATCCAAGTACGAAAAGTATGTTAGCTCATGCCTCTCCCTCGTATAAAATTGCAATAATGATTACCGGTCTAGTTATCGATTGCCTAGGGACAAATAACTTTCTTGTGTGACAAAAAACTCTACTAAACAGCTAACTTTTATTATCTTGCAAATTACTCTAGTTTTATTCTTGCAAAGTAGTTCTAGAATCACACCTACAAAATAGTTTCATACTTGTTTTAGGTAAAGCAAACGTTAAGTGTGTGTAAAGTTGTATCGGTGGTCGGTAGAACTTGAGGGAATAGTTGTTCTACCTTTAGCTCCTCATCGGTTTTGACACTCTTTTTTATTGAAAAAGCTATAATTGACCCCCTATACTTGTGGGTTGATAGGTCTCCAACGTATCTATAATTTATGAAATTTTCATGCCATGTTTACAACAATTTTATATGGTTTTGGTATGACTTGAATGGAACTAACCCGAACTGACACTATTTCCAGCAGAACTACCGTGGTGTTGTTTTTTTGTGCAGAAATTAAAGTTCTCGGAATTGGACGAATTTTTTTGATGATTTTTTTGGAAGAAAATATTAATAATGGAGCAATAATCATCAGAGGCAGGCCCCCTACTGCCCACAAGGCACCAGGGTGCCCCTAGCTCTCCCTGGTGGGTAGTGGCCCCCCTAAGGCCCATCTTTGCGTGAAACTGATATTGGGAATCGTAGCAGAATTTTAAAATTTTCCTACGCTCACCAAGATCCATCTATGGAGTATACTAGCAACGAGGGGAAAGGAGTGCATCTACATACCCTTGTAGATCGCGAGCGGAAGCGTTCCAATGAACGAGGTTGATGGAGTCGTACTCGCCGTGATCCAAATCACTGATGACCGAGTGCCGAACGGACGGCACCTCCGCGTTCAACACACGTACGGAGTAGCGACGTCTCCTCCTTCTTGATCCAGCAAGGGGGAAGGAGAGGTTGATGGAGATCCAGCAACACGACGGCGTGGTGGTGGATGTAGCAGGATCTCGGCAGGGCTTCGCCGAGCTTCTGCGAGAGGGAGAGGTGTTGCAGGGGAGGAGGGAGGCGCCAAAGGCTGTAGTACTGCTGCCCTCCCTCCCCCCTTTTATATAGGCCCCCTGGGAGGGGGGCGCCGGCCAGGAACCCATCTACATGGGGGGCGGCGGCCAGGGGGGAGACTTGCCCCCCAAGGCAAGTGGGGCGCCCCCACCCTAGGGTTTCCAACCCTAGGCGCAGGGGGGAGGCCCATGGGGGGCGCCCCAGCCCACTAAGGGCTGGTTCCCTTCCCACTTCAGCCCATGGGGACCTTCGGGATAGGTGGCCCCACCCGGTGGACCCCCGGGACCCTTCCGGTGGTCCCGGTACAATACCGGTGACCCCCGAAACTTTCCCGGTGGCCGAAACTTGACTTCCTATATATAATTCTTCACCTCCGGACCATTCCGGAACTCCTCGTGACGTCCGGGATCTCATCCGGGACTCCGAACAACTTTCGGGTTTCCGCATACTCATATCTCTACAACCGTAGCGTCACCGAACCTTAAGTGTGTAGACCATACGGGTTCGGGAGACATGCAGACATGACTGAGACGCCTCTCCGGTCAATAACCAACAGCGGGATCTGGATACCCATGTTGGCTCCCACATGTTCCACGATGATCTCATCGGATGAACCACGATGTCGAGGATTCAATCAATCCCGTATACAATTCCCTTTGTCAATCGGTATGTTACTTGCCCGAGATTCGATCGTCGGTATCCCAATACCATGTTCAATCTCGTTACCGGCAAGTCTCTTTACTCGTACCGCAATGCATGATCCCGTGACTAACTCCTTAGTCACATTGAGCTCATTATGATGATGCATTACCAAGTGGGCCCAGAGATACCTCTCCGTCATACGGAGTGACAAATCCCAGTCTCGATCCGTGCCAACCCAACAGACACTTTCGGAGATACCCGTAGTGTACCTTTATAGTCACCCAGTTACGTTGTGACGTTTGGCACACCCAAAGTATTCCTACGGTATCCGGGAGTTGCACGATCTCATGGTCTAAGGAGAAGATACTTGACATTGGAAAAGCTCTAGCAAACGAACTACACGATCTTTGAGCTATGCTTAGGATTGGGTCTTGTCCATCACATCATTCTCCTAATGATGTGATCCCGTTATCAATGACATCCAATGTCCATAGTCAGGAAACCATGACTATCTGTTGATCAACGAGCTAGTCAACTAGAGGCTTACTAGGGACACGTTGTGGTCTATGTATTCACACATGCATTACGATTTCCGGATAACACAATTATAGCATGAACAATAGACAATTACCATGAACAAAGAAATATAATAATAACCATTTATTATTGCCTCTAGGGCATATTTCCAACAGTCTCCCACTTGCACTAGAGTCAATAATCTAGTTACATTGTGATGAATCGAACACCCATTGCGTCCTGGTGTTGATCATGTTTTGCTCTAGGGAGAGGTTTAGTCAACGGATCTGCTACATTCAGGTCCGTATGTACTTTACAAATATCTATGTCTCCATTTTGAACACTTTCACGAATGGAGTTGAAGCGACGCTTGATATGCCTGGTCTTCCTGTGAAACCTGGGCTCCTTCGCAAGGGCAATAGCTCCAGTGTTGTCACAGAAGAGAGTCATCGGGCCCGACGCATTGGGAATCACCCCTAGGTCGGTAATGAACTCCTTCATCCAGACTGCTTCCTGTGCTGCCTCCGAGGCTGCCATGTACTCCGCTTCACATGTAGATCCCGCCACGACGCTTTGCTTGCAACTGCACCAGCTTACTGCTCCTCCATTCAAAATATACACGTATCCGGTTTGTGACTTCGAGTCATCCAGATCTGTGTCGAAGCTAGCGTCGACGTAACCCTTTACGACGAGCTCTTCATCACCTCCATAAACGAGAAACATATCCTTAGTCCTCTTCAGGTACTTCAGGATATTCTTGACCGCTGTCCAGTGTTCCATGCCGGGATTACTTTGGTACCTTCCTACCAAACTTACGGCAAGGTTTACATCAGGTCTGGTACACAGCATGGCATACATAATACACCCTATGGCCGAGGCATAGGGGATGACACTCATCTTTTCTCTATCTTCTGCCGTGGTCGGGCATTGAGCCGTGCTCAATTGCACACCTTGCAATACAGGCAAGAACCCCTTCTTGGACTGATCCATATTGAACTTCTTCAATATCTTGTCAAGGTACGTACTCTGTGAAACACCAATGAGGCGTCTTGATCTATCTCTATAGATCTTGATGCCTAATATATAAGCAGCTTCTCCAAGGTCCTTCATTGAAAAACACTTATTCAAATAGGCCTTTATACTTTCCAAGAATTCTATATCATTTCCCATCAATAGTATGTCATCCACATATAATATGAGAAATGCTACAGAGCTCCCACTCACTTTCTTGTAAACACAGGCTTCTCCATAAGTCTGTGTAAACCCAAACGCTTTGATCATCTCATCAAAGCGAATGTTCCAACTCTGAGATGCTTGCACCAGCCCATAAATTGAGCGCTGGAGCTTGCATACTTTGTTAGCATTCTTAGGATCGACAAAACCTTCCGGCTGCATCATATACAATTCTTCCTTAAGGAAGCCATTAAGGAATGCCGTTTTGACGTCCATCTGCCATATCTCATAATCATAGTATGCGGCAATTGCTAACATGATTCGGACGGACTTCAGCTTCGCTACGGGTGAGAAAGTCTCATCGTAGTCAACCCCTTGAACTTGTCGATAACCCTTAGCGACAAGTCGAGCCTTATAGATGGTCACATTACCATCCGCGTCTGTCTTTTTCTTAAAGATCCATTTGTTTTCTATGGCTCGCCGATCATCGGGCAAGTCAGTCAAAGTCCATACTTCGTTTTCATACATGGATCCTATCTCGGATTTCATGGCTTCTAGCCATTTGTCGGAATCCGGGCCCGCCATCGCTTCTTCATAGTTCGAAGGTTCACCGTTGTCTAACAACATGATTTCCAGGACAGGGTTGCCGTACCACTCTGGTGCGGAACGTGTCCTTGTGGACCTACGAAGTTCAGTAGTAACTTGATCCGAAGCTTCATGATCATCATCATTAACTTCCTCCCCAGTCGGTGTAGGCACCACAGGAACATCTTCCCGCGCTGCGCTACTTTCCGGTACGGAAGGGGTGACTATCACCTCATCAAGTTCCACTTTCCTCCCACTTACTTCCTTCGAGAGAAACTCTTTCTCCAGAAAGGACCCGTTCTTGGCAACGAAGATCTTGCCTTCGGATCTGAGGTAGAAGGTATACCCAATGGTTTCCTTAGGGTATCCTATGAAGACGCATTTCTCCGACTTGGGTTCGAGCTTTTCAGGTTGAAGTTTCTTGACATAAGCATCGCATCCCCAAACTTTTAGAAACGACAGCTTAGGTTTCTTCCCAAACCATAATTCATACGGTGTCGTCTCAACGGATTTCGACGGAGCCCTATTTAAAGTGAATGCGGCAGTCTCTAAAGCATAGCCCCAAAATGAGAGCGGTAAATCGGTAAGAGACATCATAGATCGCACCATATCCAATAGAGTGCGATTACGACGTTTGGACACACCGTTTCACTGAGGTGTTCCAGGCGGCGTGAGTTGTGAAACGATTCCACATTTCCTTAAGTGCGCACCAAATTCGTGACTTAAATATTCTCCACCACGATCTGATCGTAAGAATTTTATTTTTCTGTCACGTTGATTCTCAACCTCACTCTGAAATTCCTTGAACTTTTCAAAGGTTTCAGACTTGTGTTTCATTAGGTAGACATACCCATATCTACTTAAGTCATCAGTGAGAGTGAGAACATAACGATATCCTCCGCGAGCCTCAACACTCATTGGACCGCACACATCGGTATGTATGATTTCTAATAAGTTGGTTGCTCGCTCCATTGTTCCGGAGAACGGAGTCTTGGTCATCTTACCCATGAGGCATGGTTCACACGTGTCAAATGATTCGTAATCAAGAGACTCCAAAAGTCCATCTGCATGGAGCTTCTTCATGCGCTTGACACCAATGTGACCAAGGCGGCAGTGCCACAAGTATGTGGGACTATCGTTATCAACTTTACATCTTTTGGTATTCACACTATGAATATGTGTAACATCACGTTCGAGATTCATCAAGAATAAACCATTGACCAGCGGGGCATGACCATAAAACATATCTCTCAAATAAATAGAACAACCATTATTCTCGGATTTAAATGAGTAGCCATCTCGAATTAAACGAGATCCAGATACAATGTTCATGCTCAAAGCTGGCACTAAATAACAATTATTGAGGTTTAAAACTAATCCCGTAGGTAGATGCAGAGGTAGCGTGCCGACGGCGATCACATCGACCTTGGAACCATTCCCGACGCGCATCGTCACCTCGTCCTTTGCCAGTCTCCGTTTATTCCGCAGTTCCTGTTTTGAGTTACAAATATGAGCAACCGCACCGGTATCAAATACCCAGGAGCTACTACGAGTACTGGTAAGGTACACATCAATTACATGTATATCACATATACCTTTGGTGTTGCCGGCCTTCTTGTCCGCTAAGTATTTGGGGCAGTTCCGCTTCCAGTGACCACTTCCCTTGCAATAAAAGCACTCAGTCTCAGGCTTGGGTCCATTCTTTGACTTCTTCCAGGCAACTGGCTTACCGGGCGCGGCAACTCCCTTGCCGTCCTTCTTGAAGTTCTTCTTACCCTTGCCCTTCTTGAACTTAGTGGTTTTATTCACCATCAACACTTGATGTTCTTTCCTGATCTCCACCTCCGCTGATTTCAGCATCGAATATACCTCAGGAATGGTCTTTTGCATCCCCTGCATATTGAAGTTCATCACAAAGCTCTTGTAGCTTGGTGGAAGCGACTGAAGGATTCTGTCAATGACCGCGTCATCCGGGAGATTAACTCCCAGCTGAGACAAGCGGTTGTGTAACCCAGACATTCTGAGTATGTGCTCACTAACAGAACTATTCTCCTCCATTTTACAGCTGAAGAACTTGTCGGGGACTTCATATCTCTCGACCCGGGCATGAGCTTGGAAAACCATTTTCAGCTCTTCGAACATCTCATATGCTCCATGCTTCTCAAAACGCTTTTGGAGCCCCTGTTCTAAGCTGTAAAGCATGCCGCACTGAACGAGGGAGTAATCATCAGCACGTGATTGCCAAGCGTTCATAACGTCTTGGTTCTCTGGGATTGGTGCTTCACCTAGCGGTGCTTCTAGGACATAATCTTTCTTGGCAGCTATGAGGATGATCCTCAGGTTCCGGACCCAGTTCGTATAGTTGCTGCCATCATCTTTCAGCTTGGTTTTCTCTAGGAACGCGTTGAAGTTGAGGACAACGTGGGCCATTTGATCTACAAGACATATTGTAAAGATTTTAGACTAAGTTCATGATAATTAAGTTCATATAATCAAATTATTCAATGAACTCCCACTCAGATAGACATCCCTCTAGTCATCTAAGTGAAACATGATCCGAGTTAACTAGGCCGTGTCCGATCATCACGTGAGACGGACTAGTCAAGATCGGTGAACATCTCCATGTTGATCGTATCTTCTATACGACTCATGCTCGACCTTTCGGTCCTCCGTGTTCCGAGGCCATGTCTGTACATGCTAGGCTCGTCAAGTCAACCTAAGTGTATTGCGTGTGTTCCGAGGCCATGTCTGTACATGCTAGGCTCGTCAACACCCGTTGTATGCGAACGTTAGAATCTATCACACCCGATCATCACGTGGTGCTTCGAAACAACGAACCTTCGCAACGGTGCACAGTTAGGGTGAACACTTTCTTGAAATTATCATAAGGGATCATCTTACTTACTACCGTCGTTCTAAGCAAATAAGATGCAAAAACATGATAAACATCACATGCAATCAAATAGTGACATGATATGGCCAATATCATTTTGCTCCTTTGATCTCCATCTTCGGGGCACCATGATCATCTTCGTCACCGGCATGACACCATGATCTCCATCATCATGATCTCCATCATTGTGTCTTCATGAAGTTGTCACGCCAACGATTACTTCTACTTCTACGGCTAACACGTTTAGCAATAAAGTAAAGTAATTTACATGGCGTTATTCAATGACACGCAGGTCATACAAAATAATAAAGACAACTCCTATGGCTCCTGCCGGTTGTCATACTCATCGACATGCAAGTCGTGATTCCTATTACAAGAATATGATCAATCTCATACATCACATATATCATTCATCACATCTTCTGGCCATATCACATCACATAGCACATGCTGCAAAAACAAGTTAGACGTCCTCTAATTGTTGTTGCAAGTTTTTACGTGGCTTGAATAGGTTTCTAGCAAGAACGTTTCTTACCTACGTAAAACCACAACGTGATGTGCCAATTTCTATTTTCCCTTCATAAGGACCCTTTTCATCAAATCCGTTCCGACTAAAGTGGGAGAGACAGACACCCTCTAGCCACCTTATGCAACTAGTGCATGTCAGTCGGTGGAACCTGTCTCACGTAAGCGTACGTGTAAGGTCGGTCCGGGCTGCTTCATCCCACAATGCCGCCGAAACAAGATAAGACTAGTAGCGGCAAGAAGAATTGGCAACATCTACGCCCACAACTGCTTTGTGTCTACTCGTGCATAGTAACTACGCATAGGCCTGGCTCATGATGCCACTGTTGGGAATCGTAGCAGAATTTTAAAATTTTCCTACGCTCACCAAGATCCATCTATGGAGTATACTAGCAACGAGGGGAAAGGAGTGCATCTACATACCCTTGTAGATCGTGAGCGGAAGCGTTCCAATGAACGAGGTTGATGGAGTCGTACTCGCCGTGATCCAAATCACCGATGACCGAGTGCCGAACGGACGGCACCTCCGCGTTCAACACACGTACGGAGCAGCGACGCCTCCTCCTTCTTGATCCAGCAAGGGGGAAGGAGAGGTTGATGGAGATCCAGCAACACGACGGCGTGGTGGTGGATGTAGCGGGATCTCGGCAGGGCTTCGCCGAGCTTCTGCGAGAGGGAGAGGTGTTGCAGGGGAGGAGGGAGGCGCCAAAGGCTGTAGTACTGCTGCCCTCCCTCCCCCCTTTTATATAGGCCCCCTGGGAGGGGGGGCGCCGGCCAGGAACCCATCTACATGGGGGGCGGCGGCCAGGGGGGAGACTTGCCCCCCAAGGCAAGTGGGGCGCCCCCACCCTAGGGTTTCCAACCCTAGGCGCAGGGGGGGAGGCCCATGGGGGGCGCCCCAGCCCACTAAGGGCTGGTTCCCTTCCCACTTCAGACCATGGGGCCCTCCGGGATAGGTGGCCCCACCCGGTGGACCCCCGGGACCCTTCCGGTGGTCCCGGTACAATACCGGTGACCCCCGAAACTTTCCCGGTGGCCGAAACTTGACTTCCTATATATAATTCTTCACCTCCGGACCATTCCGGAACTCCTCGTGACGTCCGGGATCTCATCCGGGACTCCGAACAACTTTCGGGTTTCCGCATACTCATATCTCTACAACCGTAGCGTCACCGAACCTTAAGTGTGTAGACCATACGGGTTCGGGAGACATGCAGACATGACCGAGACGCCTCTCCGGTCAATAACCAACAGCGGGATCTGGATACCCATGTTGGCTCCCACATGTTCCACGATGATCTCATCGGATGAACCACGATGTCGAGGATTCAATCAATCCCGTATACAATTCCCTTTGTCAATCGGTATGTTACTTGCCCGAGATTCGATCGTCGGTATCCCAATACCTTGTTCAATCTCGTTACCGACAAGTCTCTTTACTCGTACCGCAATGCATGATCCCGTGACTAACTCCTTAGTCACATTGAGCTCATTATGATGATGCATTACCGAGTGGGCCCAGAGATACCTCTCCGTCATACGGAGTGACAAATCCCAGTCTCGATCCGTGCCAACCCAACAGACACTTTCGGAGATACCCGTAGTGTACCTTTATAGTCACCCAGTTACGTTGTGACGTTTGGCACACCCAAAGTATTCCTACGGTATCCGGGAGTTGCACGATCTCATGGTCTAAGGAGAAGATACTTGACATTGGAAAAGCTCTAGCAAACGAACTACACGATCTTTGAGCTATGCTTAGGATTGGGTCTTGTCCATCACATCATTCTCCTAATGATGTGATCCCGTTATCAATGACATCCAATGTCCATAGTCAGGAAACCATGACTATCTGTTGATCAACGAGCTAGTCAACTAGAGGCTTACTAGGGACACGTTGTGGTCTATGTATTCACACATGCATTACGATTTCCGGATAACACAATTATAGCATGAACAATAGACAATTACCATGAACAAAGAAATATAATAATAACCATTTATTATTGCCTCTAGGGCATATTTCCAACAGTCTCCCACTTGCACTAGAGTCAATAATCTAGTTACATTGTGATGAATCGAACACCCATTGCGTCCTGGTGTTGATCATGTTTTGCTCTAGGGAGAGGTTTAGTCAACGGATCTGCTACATTCAGGTCCGTATGTACTTTACAAATATCTATGTCTCCATTTTGAACACTTTCACGAATGGAGTTGAAGCGACGCTTGATATGCCTGGTCTTCCTGTGAAACCTGGGCTCCTTCGCAAGGGCAATAGCTCCAGTGTTGTCACAGAAGAGAGTCATCGGGCCCGACGCATTGGGAATCACCCCTAGGTCGGTAATGAACTCCTTCATCCAGACTGCTTCCTGTGCTGCCTCCGAGGCTGCCATGTACTCCGCTTCACATGTAGATCCCGCCACGACGCTTTGCTTGCAACTGCACCAGCTTACTGCTCCTCCATTCAAAATATACACGTATCCGGTTTGTGACTTCGAGTCATCCAGATCTGTGTCGAAGCTAGCGTCGACGTAACCCTTTATGACGAGCTCTTCATCACCTCCATAAACGAGAAACATATCCTTAGTCCTCTTCAGGTACTTCAGGATATTCTTGACCGCTGTCCAGTGTTCCATGCCGGGATTACTTTGGTACCTTCCTACCAAACTTACGGCAAGGTTTACATCAGGTCTGGTACACAGCATGGCATACATAATACACCCTATGGCCGAGGCATAGGGGATGACACTCATCTTTTCTCTATCTTTTGCCGTGGTCGGGCATTGAGCCGTGCTCAATTGCACACCTTGCAATACAGGCAAGAACCCCTTCTTGGACTGATCCATATTGAACTTCTTCAATATCTTGTCAAGGTACGTACTCTGTGAAACACCAATGAGGCGTCTTGATCTATCTCTATAGATCTTGATGCCTAATATATAAGCAGCTTCTCCAAGGTCCTTCATTGAAAAACACTTATTCAAATAGGCCTTTATACTTTCCAAGAATTCTATATCATTTCCCATCAATAGTATGTCATCCACATATAATATGAGAAATGCTACATCGCTCCCACTCACTTTCTTGTAAACACAGGCTTCTCCATAAGTCTGTGTAAACCCAAACGCTTTGATCATCTCATCAAAGCGAATGTTCCAACTCCGAGATGCTTGCACCAGCCCATAAATTGAGCGCTGGAGCTTGCATACTTTGTTAGCATTCTTAGGATCGACAAAACCTTCCGGCTGCATCATATACAATTCTTCCTTAAGGAAGCCATTAAGGAATGCCGTTTTGACGTCCATCTGCCATATCTCATAATCATAGTATGCGGCAATTGCTAACATGATTCGGACGGACTTCAGCTTCGCTACGGGTGAGAAAGTCTCATCGTAGTCAACCCCTTGAACTTGTCGATAACCCTTAGCGACAAGTCGAGCCTTATAGATGGTCACATTACCATCCGCGTCTGTCTTTTTCTTAAAGATCCATTTGTTTTCTATGGCTCGCCGATCATCGGGCAAGTCAGTCAAAGTCCATACTTTGTTTTCATACATGGATCCTATCTCGGATTTCATGGCTTCTAGCCATTTGTCGGAATCCGGGCCCGCCATCGCTTCTTCATAGTTCGAAGGTTCACCGTTGTCTAACAACATGATTTCCAGGACAGGGTTGCCGTACCACTCTGGTGCGGAACGTGTCCTTGTGGACCTACGAAGTTCAGTAGTAACTTGATCCGAAGCTTCATGATCATCATCATTAACTTCCTCCCCAGTCGGTGCAGGCACCACAGGAACATCTTCCCGCGCTGCGCTACTTTCCGGTACGGAAGGGGTGACTATCACCTCATCAAGTTCCACTTTCCTCCCACTTACTTCCTTCGAGAGAAACTCTTTCTCCAGAAAGGACCCGTTCTTGGCAACGAAGATCTTGCCTTCGGATCTGAGGTAGAAGGTATACCCAATGTTTGGCATAAAATGTTTGAATGATGAGCATGATTGCAATTTTGCTAGTATGAATTCTTTGAATATCCATGATGCTAATGACATGCAAAGCCATAAGCTTGGGGATGCTATGTTTGATGAAGCTGATAGTTTTAGTCCCCAAGATTTGATGTGCAAATTTGTTATAATGATTACATGACTCCTATTTATGATGATTATAATGATGAAAGTGGATTTGAAAGAGCGTCAACTTTATGTAATGATGATCCACTATTTTGGAGGGTGTTGAATCTTGTCACAATATTTATGAAAGTGGAGTTGGAGAGGTCATGACTTTATTTAATGATGAATCCACTATTTTGGAAGAGGTTTCAATTGATTATGACAACAAAGTTCCTATCTATGATGATTATGGTGATGACATGTATGCTATAAAGAGTAATGATAACTATGAAACTTCTCATCATGATTTAAATTTTCAACTTTATTATGGCAATCAAGTATCTCATGGTAGTTATTTTGTTGAGTTTGCCCCCACTAGTATTCATGAGAATAAATTTGCTTATGTGGAGAGTAATAAAATTTCTATGCTTGTGGTCCATGAAAAGAATGCTTTATGTGATAGTTATATTGTTGAAGTTCATGATGCTACTGAAAATTATTATGAGAGAAGAATATATGCTTCTACATATCTCAATAATATCAAGTTTCCTCTCTATGTGTTGAAAATCTTGAAGTTTTGCTTGTTTTGCCTTCCTATGCTAGTTGATTCTTGCTCCCATAAATTGTTTGATCACAAAATCCCTATGCATAGGAAGTGGGTTAGACTTAAATGTGATATTCATATGTTTCATGATGCTCTGTTTCATGTTTCAATTCTTATCTTTTATGCGAGCATCATTGAAATCATCATGCCTAGCTAAAAAGGCATTAAACAAAACCTCTTGTTGGGAGACAACCCAACATTTACCCCTCTGTTTTTGTGTGTTCACATGATTAGGCTACTGTAGTAATCATGTTTTATAGCTTTTGTTTGAATAAAGTGGCAAGTAAAGCCTTTGGGATAGTGTGGATGATAGTTGACTTGATTCTGTGCAAAAAACATAAACTTTTGCACTCACTATAGGAATTTCCACAATTCACTGGAACGTGATAAAATTCTGAATTGTTGACACATGATTGATATACAAATTGCCTAAGTTGTCCTAATTTTTCAGAATTTTTTGGAGTAACAGAAGTATGGTCATTGTCCAGATCATTACAGACTGTTCTGTTTTTGTCATATTCTGTTTTCAATGCATAGTTTGCTTGTTTTCTAGTTTCTATGGCTTATATTGCTCAATATTGGTATCAGAGCAAGTTACTCCTTGACTCTGCTCATTTTGTTCTAACAACCTTGGAGTTTAATTATGTCTTTAGTGAGCTACAAGTTGCATCTTAAGATTCCCATCTTCGATGGGACAGACTATCTCTTCTGGAAGGAGAAGATGAAGATCCGTCTCCGAGCTATTGATGATGATATGTGGAATGTGGTGCAGTTTGGGTTCACGATTGAAATAACTCAAACCCCCACTGATGCCGAGAAGAAACTCATTCAGATGGACGCACATGCTAAAGATGAAATTGGTGGTCATCTCTCTCGTGCTCAATTTCTTTGCTATCGACAGTGTGAAAGTGCGAAGGAATTGTGGGACATTCTCGAAAAGATAAATGAGGGTGTTTCAACACAGAAATAACTCGCATTGATACTCTTCGAGCAAAGTTCAATCGGTCCAAGCGCATTGGAAATGAAAGCTGTCAGCAAACCTTCGATCGCGTGAGTGACATCGCAAATGAGCTGCAAGGCCTCGGCGCCAAAGACATCACTGACCATGAAGTTGTGAAGAAGCTGCTCCGATCACTTGACAGTTCATTCGACACACTTGTTCTGATGATCAGGAAACGAGTTGACTTCAAAAACCTCGACTATGCTGATATCATGGAAAGACTGAACACCCACGAGTAACAAGAAGAAGAGAAAAGAGATCTCTATGGCTCAAGTCAACACAAAAATCATGCTCTCAAGGCTGTAGCTGATTCTTCCTCCAATGGAAATGCCAAAGAAGATTCAGATGGCCCAGAAAGGCTCAACAAAGATCTCGCACTAATCACGAAAAGATTCCAGCGCTTTCACAAGAAGAGTCAATTCCAGAAGAAAAGTTCAAGCAACTCTAGCGGTTCAAAATCTTCATCAAAACCTACTGGAGAATACACCTGCTGCAAGTGCAAAAAGCTTGGACACTTCATTTCGGACTGCCCTCTATGGGAAGCAGAAATCCATGCTAGTGGAAGATATGATTCTGGCAACTATCGAGGCAAAAGCAAGAGCAAGAAGTACGACTCCGATGATGAGAAGAAAACAAAGAAGTTCTTGAAGAAGAAGGATAGATCCACATCAAAATCTACATCAAGATCTTCCTCAAGGAATCCTTCCAAGTCCTCCTCCAACCGCAAGAATAACTCTCGCAAGGCCAAGGCGTATATTGGCAAGGAGATGGATTCTGTTGAAGAAGAACCATCTGACTCCGAAGAATCCGATGAATCCGATGAGGATTCTGACTCTGGCATGGCTGGCATAGCATATGCCTCCTCCCCTGCAACAAACTTCTTCGGGAATTCATCAAGCAACGATGAATCTCCCACCTACTGCTTCATGGCCAAAGCTTCGAAGGAAAAGGTATCCTCCAAGCATCACAAAAGGTATCCTCCAAACTCTAGTGATTAATATTCTTCTGATGAGGATGACCATGCTAAATTGATTAAAATTGCTAATATTCAACAAAACTCTCTTGAGAAAATTGAGAAAACCTGCAGGAAATTTGAAGGGTTGTTGGTTGACGATATGGAGAAAAATCAGTCGTTGACCGAAGAGTATTCACTCTCAAGTCATGAATGGAAGAACTATCAAGTCGTCATGATTTTATCTCAGCAGACCACGAAAGATTGACCTATGATTACCTGAAAAGGAGACATGAACTCGAGGCGCTGAGAGAGGCTCATGAGGATTTGATCAGTGAAAATTCTCTTCTCACCCAACAACTTAAAGAGAAACTTGAAGTGTTTGTGCCACCTTGCTTAAAATGCCTTGAACGAACCAATGCTGAATCAAGTGTTGTATCATTCTGTGAATGTTAACCCCTCTGTCGAGGAAAATAGTTATGTTTCTGGTGAAAATGCTAGGTTGAAGGATCTTCTTCAGATAGGAATGTTCAAATCTCTCAAAGGGCATCAAACCCTTTGTGATGTTTTGAAGAAATCCATTCTTCACAAAAAACCCAGGAAAGAAAGCATCGCTTTCGAAAGGAAACTGGATGAAAAGGGTTCATACTGGGAACCTCATCAATATCCTCGCACTGTGTGGGTGCCTGCCAAGAGCAAAACGCTCGATCCAGCATTACTTTCGGGATATAACTCTCCCATCCTTGAATATCCTGATAATGATTCTCTGGACAACTATAAGTTGTTCAAAAACCAATATGGTGAGGCTGTTGCTCACTATGTTGGACCAAACAGCAGGAATGCCCCCCCCAAAGAAGGCTATATGGGTGCCTAAGAAAACTATTGAAGCATTACCTGTTACCACACTACTAACCATGCAGGCTCAAAATGCTCGTTACTTCCTTGAAAAAGTTTGATAGAATGAGTTCATCCATACCTCATCTAATCACTACACTCATTCATCTAGAAAGGAGTTCAATGCTTATTCCTTTGATTATGCTCGCACCTCATCGAGTAACAATTATGGTTATCGAAAGAAATCATATCCTGCTCGCTCATTTTTTCCAAAGCCACCTGCAAAGATGTGGGTGGTTAACAAATCCTAATTCTTCTGCAGGACTATGTCTCTGGGTGTACAAAATGAATAATGGATAGTGGATGCACTAGGCATATGACCGGAGACAAGTCGTTATTTGTCGACCCCAACTTAACTGCTTCACCTCTGAAGTATATCACCGATACGTCCATTTTGCATCATGTTTACCTACTGTTATTTACTATGTTTGTATGCATAATAATGCTTTTTGGAGTATTCTAATTCCTTTTCTCTCATAATATGCGAGGTTTACACAAAGAGGGAGAATACCGAAAGTTGGGATTCTGGACCTGAAAAAGCTACGTTAGAGTTACCTATTCTGCACATCTCCAATGAGCTGAAAATTTACGAAGAATTATTTTGCAATATATGAAAAATACTGGAGCAAATAACTACTGGAGGAGGCCCACCAGGTGGGCACAACCCACCTAGGTGCGCCAGGCCCCCAGGCGCGCCCTGGTGGGGTTATGCCCTCCTCGGCCCACCTCTGGTGCCCCACTTCTGGTATATAAGTCATTTTGACCTAGAAAAATAAGAGAGGGACTTTCGGGATGAAGCGCCTCCATCTCGAGGCAGAACTTGGGCGGGAGCACTTTTTCCCTCCGGCGGAGCAATTCCGTCGGCGGAACTTCCCTCCCAGAGGGGGAAATCATCACCAACAACTATCCCATCTTTGGGAGGGACATCTCCATCAACATCTTCCACAACACCATATCCTCTCAAACCCTAGTTCATCTCTTGTGTTCAATCTTTGTACCGGAACCTTAGATTGGTGCTTGTGGGTGACTAGTAGTGTTGATTACATCTTGTAGTTGATTACTATATGGTTTATTTGGTGGAAAATTATATGTTCAAATCCATTATGCTATTTAATACCCCTCTGATCTTGAGCATGATTATCATTTGTGAGTAGTTACTTTTGTTCTTGAGGTCACAGGATAAATCATGTTGCAAGTAATCATCTGAACTTGATATCTGTTCGATATTTTGATGTGTATGTTGTGATTCCCTTAGTGGTGGCATGTGAACATCAACTACATGACACTTCACCTTATTAGGGCCTAAGGGAATGCATTGTGGAGTAGTTATTAGATGATGGGTTGCTAGAGTGATAGAAGCTTTAACCATAGTTTATATATGCCCTACTTTGTAAGGGACCAATTTGGATCCAAAAGTTTAATGCTATGGTTATATTTTATCTTAATACTTTTCTTGTAGTTGCAGATGCTTACGAGGGGGTCAATCATAAGTAGGAGGTTTGTTCAAGTAAGAATAGCACCTGGCTGGTGTTTGTCCTGGCTATCTCAAGGGCACTATTAAAGGCCCACCAGGCGGTCATAGGAACAACACTAAGCTACAAAGTTGCAGCTACTTAATAGAGCCTCTCCAAAGGATTCATCGCTCGAATGCCTTTCAAGCATGGTAACAGTGACATGGCGGGCGACATTAACGAACCTTGGATTCGACAAGGGCAAAACAGGAAGGCGCAGACGTGCGGCAGAGCCAGGCCAAGATGTTAAACCCAATAATAGGTGCTCTACGTCATCTTTTGCACTATTTCTTCTGGTGCGTGCTACTTCTTGAGCTTGCATTGGTTTTTCCCTTGAAGAGGAAAGGGTGATGCAACAAAGTAGAGATAAGTATTTCCCTCAGTTTGAGAACCAAGGTATCAATCCAGTAGGAGGGACAAGCAAGTCTCCAGTATATGCACCTGCACAAACAATCAAACACTTGCACCCAACGCGATAAAGGGGTTGTCAATCCCTTCACGGTCACTTGCAAGGATGAGATGTGATAGAGATAGATATAAAATATTACTAAATGTAAAACAAAGTAAAAACAAATAAATTGCAGCAAGGTTTTTTTGGTTTTATAGATCTGAAAATATATGATGGAAAATAGACCCGGGGTCCATAGGTTTCACTAGAGGCTTATCTCTTGAATAAAGCATACGGTGGGCAGACAAATTACCGTTGAGCAATTGATGGAAAAGCGAATAATTATGATGATATATAATGCAATGATCATAAATATAGGCATCACGCCCGTGACAAGTAGACCGACCCCTGCCTGCATCTACTACTATTACTCCACACATCGACCGCTATCCAACATGCATCTAGAGTATTAAGTTCATAAGAACAGAGTAACGCCTTAAGCAAGATGACATGATGTAGAGGGATAAACTCAAGCAATATGGTATAACCCCCATCTATTTACCCTTAATGGCAACAATACAATACGTGCCTCGCTATCCCTACTGTGTCACCGGGTGAGGACACCCCAAGATTGAACCCATCACAAAGCACCTCTCCCATTGCAAGATAGATCAATCTAGTTGGCCAAACCAAATTAATAGATCGGAGAGAAATACAAAGCTATTCAAATCATGCATAAAAGAGTTCAGATGAGAGTCAAATAATATTCATAGATAATCTGATAATAAACCCATAATTCATCGGATCTCAACAAACACACCGCAAAAGAAGATTACATCGGATAGAACTCCAAGAACATCGAGGAGAACATGGTATTGAAAATCAAAGAGAGAGAAGAAGCCATCTAGCTACTAGCTATGGACCCGTAGGTCTGTGGTAAACTACTCACACATCATCGGTAGGGCAGCAAGGTTGATGTAGAGGTCCTCTGTAATCCCCCTCCGGCAGATCGCCGGAAAAGGCCCCAAGATGGGATATCACGAGAACAGAAGCTTGTGGAGGCGGAAAGGTATTTTTGTGAACGCTTCTCGTGGTTTGGGAATATTTGGGAATTTATAGAACAAAGATTAGGGTTAGGGACTCCCGAGGGGTCCACAAGCCAGGGGCGCCCCCCTCTCCAAGTTACGTAGATGTCTTCTGGTCCAAGAAAAACCACCGCGAAAGTTTTATTCCGCTTGGACTCCATTTGATATTCCTTTCTGAAAAAGTCAAAAACTAGGAGAAAACGGCAAGTGGCACTGGGCACTAGGTTAGTAGGTTAGTACCAAAAATGATATAAAATAGTACCATAATGCATATAAAACATCCAAGATATATAATATAATAGCATGGAACAATAAAAAAATTATAGATACGTTGGAGACGTATCAAGCATCCCCAAGCTTAATTCCTGCTCGTCCTCAAGTAGGTAAATGATAAAAACAGTATTTTTGATGTGAAACGCTACCTAACATATTTCTCAATATAATCTTCTTTATTATGGCATGAATGTTCAGATCCATAAGATTCAAAACAAAAGTTTAATATTGATATAAAAACAATAATACTTCAAGCATACTAATAAAGCAATCATGTCTTCTCAAAATAACATGGCCAAAGAAAGTTATTCCTACAAAATCATATAGTCTGGATATGCTCCATATTCATCACACAAAGTATTTCATCATGCACGACCCCGATGACAAGCCAAGCAATTGTTTCATACTTTTAGTGTTCTCAAACTTTTTCAACTTTCACGCAATACATGAGCGTGAGCCATGGATATAGCACTATGGGTGGAATAGAATATGGTGGTTGTGGAGAAGACAAAAAGGAGATAGTCTCACATGAACTAGGAAAATTAATGAGCTATGGAGATGCCCATCAATCGATATCGATGCAAGTGAGTAGGGATTGCGATGCAACAGATGCACTAGAGCTATAAGTGTATGAAAGCTCAAAAAGAAACTAAGTGGGTGTGCATCCAACTTGCCTGCTCACGAAGACCTAGGGTATTTTGAGGAAGTCCATCATTGGAATATACAAGCCAAGTTCTATAATGAAAAATTCCCACTGGTATATGAAAGTGATAAAATAGGAGACTCTCTATTATGAAGAACATGGTGCTACTTTGAAGCACAAGTGTGGACAAATGATAGTAACATTGTCCCTTCTCTCTTTTTCTCTCATTTTTTCTTTCCTTTTTCGTCACCTTGTTTTCCTTCTTTTTTTTCTTTTGGCTTCTTTGGCCTCTTTTTTTATTTGGGCTTCTTTAGACTCTTTTATTTTCTTTAAAGTCCGGAGACTCATCCAAACTTGTGAGGGAATCATAGCTTCCATCATCCTTTCCTCACATGGGACAATGCTCTAATAATGCTGATCATCACACTCTTATTTACTTAAAACTCGATGGTAGAACAAAGATATGACTCTATATGAATGCCTCATGTATATGATAACAATATGAAAATGATGGTGTGTGTCGTAATAAACTGAACGGTGGAAGTTGCACGGAAATATATCTCAGATGGCTATGGAAATGCCATAATAGGTAGGTATGGTGGCTGTTTTGAGGAAGGGTATATGGTCAGTTTAATGCACCGGCGGAAGTTGCGCGGTACTAGAGAGGCTAGCAATGGTGGAAGGGTGAGAGTGCGTATAATCCATGAACTCAACATTAGTTATAAAGAACTCACATACTTATTGCAAAAGTTTATTAGCTATCGCAACAAAGTACTACGCGCATGCTCCTATGGGAATAGATTGGTAAGAAAAGACCATTGCTCGTCCCCGACTGCCACTCATAAGGAAGATAATCAAAAAATAAATCATGCCCCGACTTCATCACATAATGGTTCACCATATGTGCATGCTATGCGAATCACAAACTTTAACACAAGTATTTCTACCAATCCACAATTACTCACTAGCATGACTCTAATATCACCATCTTTATATCTCAAGACAAATGTAAGGAATCAAACTTTTCTTACATTCAATGCTCTTTATATGAAAGTTTTATTATATCCTCTTGGCTAGCCATCATATTAGGACTAAATTCATAACCTAAGCAAATTACCATGCTTTTTAAGACTCTCAAAATAATATAAGTGAAGCATGAGAGTTCATAAATTTCTATAAAATGAAACCACCGCCGTGCTCTAAAAAGATATAAGTGAAGCACTAGAGCAAACTGCCTAGCTCGAAAGATATAAGTGAAGCACATAGAGTATTCTTATAAATTCATGATTAATGTGTGTCCCTGTCAAAAGGTGTGTACAACAAAGATTATTGTGGCAAAATAAAAAGCAAAGACTCATATCATACAAGCCGCTCAGAGCAAAACACATGTCATGTGGTGAATAAAAATATAGCCTCAAGTAAATTTATCGATGGATTGAAGACGAAAGAGGGGATGCCATCCGGGGCATACCCAAGCTTAGATGCTTGGTTGTCCTTGAATATTACCTTGGGGTGCCTTGGGTATCCCCAAGATTAGGCTCTTGCCACTCCTTATTCCATTGTCGATCAAATCTTTACCAAAAACTTGAAAACTTCACAACACAAAACTCAACAGAAAACTCGTAAGATCCGTTGGTGTAAGAAAAAAGCAAATCACCACTTAGGTACTGTTGTGAACTCATTCTAAATTTATATTGGTGTTATATCTATTGTATTCCAACTTCTCCATGGTTCATACCCCCCGATACTACCCATAGATTAGTCAAAATAAGCAAACAACACATAGAAAACAGAATCTGTCAAAAAATAGAACAGTCTATAGTAATCTGGAAACTTCGTATACTTATGTAACTTCAAAAATTCTGAAAAATTAGGACAGCCTGGGAAATTTGTATATAAATCTTGTGTCAAAACTTCATATCAAACTCACGTTTCTATGATTTTTTAAAATTCTGGCAATGAGCGCAAAAGTTTATGTTTTTCAGCAAGATCAAATCAACTATCACCATAGACCATCCCAAAGGTCTTACTTGGCTCAAACACTAATTAAAACACTAAAACACAATTACTACAGAAGTAATAATGTGTATTTATTGAAAAACATAACCAAAAACAAAAAAAATAAAATTGGGTTGCCTCCCAACAAGCGATATTGTTTAACGCCCCTAGCTAGGAATATTGCAATAGATCTAGGTGTTGTCATCTTTTTGTATTTAATCCATAAGTGGCCCTCATAATAGATTCATATGGCAACTTAATGTTCTTTCTTGGGAAGTTTTCCATGTCCTTCCATAACGGAAATTGAAATCTAATGTTTCCTTCTTTCATATCAATAATCGCACCAATCGTTCTAAGGAAAGTCTACCAAGAATAATAGGACATGTAGGATTGCAATCTATATAAAGCACAATAAAATCTACAGGCACATAATTCCTATTTGCAACAATAACAACATCATTAATTCTTCTCATAGGTTTCTTAATAGTGGAATCCGCTAGATGCAAATTCAAAGAACAATCATCAAATTTTTGGAAACCAAGCACATCACATAAAGTTTTTGGAATAGTGGAAACGCTAGCACCCAAATCACACAAAGCAAAGCACTCATAATCTTTAATTTTAATCTTAATAGTAAGCTTTCTAGGGATAGAAACTTCCAACTCAAGTTTTTCTTCAAACGATTTCATCATAGCATCAACGATATGTTTAGTAAAAGCTTTATTTTGATTATAAGCATGAGGTGAATTAAGTATGGATTGCAACAAGGAAATACAATCTATCAAAGAGAAATTATCATAATTAAAGTCCTTGAAATCCAAAAGAGTGGGTTCATCGCTACTTGAAGTCTTGACCTCTCCAATCCCACTTTTTATCAAGATTTATATTAGCAAACAAAGATTCAATAGGAGTCACACCGATCACTTTAAGATCTTCATCATTATTTAGAGACTCCGGTTTAGCGGCCATCTTGTTTACCAAAGTAGTTTGTTTATCGGAAATTTGGCCTACTAAATTTTCAATATGGACAAATTGAGATTTAAGACCATAAATCTACTTAGTGACATCATCAAGATCTTTATTAATATACTCCATCATAGTTTTTTGTTCTTTAAGCTCGTTCCTAAAGAAACTATTACGCTCATATTGTAATGACATGAAGCTTTTTGCATTATTTTCAATTTCTTCCAACTTCCTATAGTAAGGATCAAATCTCTTGGGTTGAGCCATAAGGGCAAGCAAGCAATCTAGCACACAAGAAAACAAAAAGCAAACGAAAAGACGAACTAAAGAAGGGCGAATAAAAAGGCAAATATTTTTGTATTTCTCTGAAAACTTTTAGAAGTGGGGGAGAGGAAAACGAGAGGCAAATGGCAAATAATGTAATGCGAGGGATGAGAGTTTATGATAGGTACTTGGTAGGATTGATTTAGAACCTCCCCGGCAACGGCGCCAGAAATTCGTCCTGCTACTTCTTGAGCTTGCATTGGTTTTTCCCTTCAAGAGGAAAGGGTGGTGTAGCAAAGTAGAGATAAGTATTTCCCTCAGTCTGAGAACCAAGGTATCAATCCAGTAGGAGGCACAAGCAAGTCTCCAATATATGCACCTGCACAAACAATCAAACACTTGCACCCAACGTGATAAAGGGGTTATCAATACCTTCACGGTCACTTCCAAGGATGAGATCTGATAGAGATAGATATAAAAGATTACTAAAACGTAAAACAAAGTACAAACAAATAAATTGCAGCAAGGTATCTTTGGGTTTTTGGTTTTACAGATCTGAAAATATATGATAGAAAATAGACCCGGGGGCCATAGGTTTCACGAGAGGCTTCTCTCTTGAATAAAGCATACGGTGGGTAAACAAATTACTGTTGAGCAACTGATAGAAAATCGAGTAATTATGACAATATCTAAGGCAATGATCATGAATATAGGCATCATGTTTGTGACAAGTAGACCGACTCTTGCCTTCATCTACTACTTTTACTCCACACATCGACCGCTATCCAGCATGCATCTAGAGTATTAAGTTCATAAGAACGGAGTAACGGCTTAAGCAAGATGACATGATGTAGAAGGATAATCTCAAGCAATATGATATAAAACCCATATTTTTCCTTAATGGCAACAATACAATACGTGCCTCGCTACCCCTACTATGTCACCGGGTGAGGATGATACGTCTCCAACGTATCTATAATTTTTGATTGCTCCATGCTATATTATCTTCTGTTTTGGACATTATTGGGCTTTATTATTCACTTTTATATTATTTTTGGGACTAACCTATTAACCGGAGGCCCAGCCCAGAATTGCTGTTTTTTTGCCTATTTCAGAGTTTCGCAGAAAAAGAATATCAAACGGAGTCCAAACGGAATGAAACCTTCGGGAACGTGATTTTTGGAACAAACATGATCCAGGAGACTTGGACCCTAAGTCAAGGAAGTTTCGAGGAAGCCACGAGGTAGGGGGTGCGCCTACCCCCCCAGGCGCGCCCTCCACCCTCATGGGCCCCATGTTGCTCCATCAACGTACTCCTTCCTCCTATATATACCTACGTACCCCCAAACGATCAAATACGGAGCCAAAAACCTAATTCCACCGCCGCAACCTTCTGTACCCACGAGATCCCATCTTGGGGTCTGTTCCGGAGCTCCGCCGGAGGGGGCATCGATCACGGAGGGCTTCTACATCAACACCATAGCCTCTCCGATGAAGTGTGAGTAGCTTACCTCAGACCTTTGGGTCCATAGTTATTAGCTAGATGGCTTCTTCTCTCTTTTTGGATCTCAATACAATGTTCTCCCCCTCTCTCGTGGAGATCTATTCGATGTAATCTTCTTTTGCGGTGTGTTTGTTGAGACCGATGAATTGTGGGTTTATGATCAAGTTTATCTATGAACAATATTTGAATCTTCTGAATTCTTTTATGTATGATTGGTTATATTTGCAAGTCTCTTCGAATTATCAGTTTGGTTTGGCCTACTAGATTGATCTTTCTTGCAATGGGAGAAGTGCTTAGCTTTGGGTTCAATCTTGTGGTGTCCTTTCCCAGTGACAGTAGGGGCAGCAAGGCACGTATTGTATTGTTGCCATCGAGGATAACAAGTGGGGTTTTATCATATTGCATGAATTTATCCCTCTACATCATGTCATCTTGCTTAAGGCGTTACTCTATTCTTATGAACTTAATACTCTAGATGCATGCTGGATAGCGGTCGATGTGTGGAGTAATAGTAGTAGATGCAGGCAGGAGTCGGTCTACTTGTCTCGGACGTGATGCCTATATACATGATCATACCTAGATATTCTCATAACTATGCTCAATTCTGTCAATTGCTCAACAGTAATTTGTTCACCCACCGTAAAATACTTATGCTCTTGAGAGAAGCCACTAGTGAAACCTATGGCCCCCGGGTCTATCTTCATCATATTAATCTTCCAACACTTAGTTATTTTCGTTGCTTTTTACTTTGCTTTTATTTTACTTTGCATCTTTATCATAAAAATACCAAAAATATTATCCTATCATATCTATCAGATCTCACTCTCGTAAGTGACCGTGTAGGGATTGACAACCCCTTATCGTGTTGGTTGCGAGGATTTATTTGTTTTGTGTAGGTGCGAGGGACTCGCGCGTAGCCTCCTATTGGATTGATACCTTGGTTCTCAAAAACTGAGGGAAATACTTACGCTACTTTGTTGCATCACCCTTTTCTTTTCAAGGGAAAACCAACGCAGTGCTCAAGAGGTAGCAAGAAGGATTTCTGGCGCCGTTGCCGGGGAGGCCTACGCAAAAGTCAACATACCAAGTACCCATCACAAACCCTTATCTCCCGCACTACATTATCTGCCATTTGCCTGTCGTTTTCCTTTCCCCCACTTCACCCTTGCCGTTTTATTCGCCCTCTCTTTTTCGTTTGCCTCTTTTTCGCTTGCTTTTTGTTTGCTCGTGTGTTGGATTGCTTGTTTGTCACGATGGCTCAAGATAATACCAAATTATGTGACTTTACCAATACCAACAATAATGATTTCCTTATCACTCCGATTGCTCCTCTTACCGATACTAAATCTTGTGAAATCAATGCTGCTTTGCTGAATCTTGTCATGAAAGATCAATTCGCCGGCCTTCCTAGTGAAGATGCCGCTACTCATCTAAATAGCTTCGTTGATTTGTGTGATATGCAAAAGAAGAAAGATGTTGATAATGATATTGTTAAATTGAAGCTATTTCCTTTTTCGCTTAGAGATCGTGCTAAAGCTTGGTTTTCGTCTTTGCCTAAAAATAGTATTGATTCCTAGAATAAGTGCAAAGATGCTTCTATCTCTAAGTATTTTCCTCCCGCTAAGATCATCTCTCTTAGAAACGATATTATGAATTTTAAGCAACTTTATCATGAACATGTTGCACAAGCTTGGGAGAGGATGAAATTAATGATACGTAATTGTCCTACTCATGGTTTGAATTTGTGGATGATTATACAAAATTTTTATGCCGGATTGAATTTTGCTTCTAGAAATCTTTTAGATTCGGCTGCGGGAGGCACTTTTATGGAAATCACTTTAGGAGAAGCTACTAAACTCCTAGATAATATTATGATTAATTATTCTCAATGGCACACTGAAAGATCTACTAATAAAAAAGTGCATGCGATAGAAGAAATTAATGTTTTGAGTGGAAAGATGGATGAACTTATTAAATTATTTGCTACTAAGAGTGTTTCTTCTGATCCTAATGTATGCCTGTGTCTACTTTGATTGAGAATAATAATGAATCTATGGATGTGAATTTTGTTGGTAGGAATAATTTTGGTAACAACGTGTATAGAGGAAACTTTAATCCTAGGCCTTATCCTAGCAATTCCTCTAATAATTATGGTAATTCCTACAACAATTCTTATAGAAATTTTAATAAGACGCCCTCTGAATTTGAGACTAGTGTTAAGGAATTTATGAATTCGCAAAAGAATTTTGATGCTTTGTTTAAAGAGAACTTGCTTAAAATTGATGAATTGGCTAGGAACGTTGATAGAATTTCTCTTGATGTTGATTCTTTGAAACTGAGATCTATTCCTTCTAAGCATGATATCAATGAGTCTCTCAAATCCATGAGAATTTCCATTGATGAGTGCAAAGAAAGAACCGCTAGGATGCGTGGTAAGAAAGATTGCTTTATGAAAGCGTGTTCTTCAAATTTCTATGAAAATAAAGATGAAGATCTAAAAGTTATTGATGTGTCCCCTATTAAATCTTTGTTTTGCAATATGAATCTTGATAATGATGGGACTGAATATGATCCACCTTTACCTAGAAGGCGTTCCAAAAATTTGGAGTTTTTAGATCTTGATGCTAAAATTGATAAAAGTGGGATTGAAGAAATCAAAACCCTAGATGTTAATAAACCCACTATTTTGGATTTCAAGGAATTTAATTATGAAAATTGCTCTTTGATAGATTGTATTTCCTTGTTGCAATCCGTGCTAAATTCTCCTCATGCTTATAGTCAAAATAAAGCTTTTACCAAACATATTGTTGATGCCTTGATGCAATCTTATGAAGAAAAGCTTGAGTTGGAAGTTTCTATCCCTAGAAGACTTTATGATGAGTGGGAACCAAATATTAAAATTAAGATTAAGGATCATGAGTTCTATGCTTTATGTGATTTGGGTGCTAGTGTTTCCACTATTCCCAAAACTTTGTGCGATTTGCTAGGTTTCCGTGATTTTGATGATTGCTCTCTAAACTTGCACCTTGCGGATTCCACTATTAAGAAACCTATGGGAAGAATTAATGATGTTCTTATTGTTGCAAATAGGAACTATGTGCCCGTAGATTTTATTGTTCTTGATATAGATTGCAATCCTTCATGTCCTATTATTCTTGGTAGACCTTTCTTAGAATGATTGGTGCAATTATTGATATGAAGGAAGGGAATATTAGATTCCAATTTCCATTAAATAAAGGCATGGAACACTTCCCTAGGAAGAAAATAAAACTACCTTAAGAATCTATTATGAGAGCCACTTATGGATTGCCTACCAAAGATGGCAATACCTAGATCTATTCTTGCTTTTATGCCTAGCTAGGGGCGTTAAACGATAGCGCTTGCTGGGAGGTAACCCAATTTTATTTTTAGTTTTTTTGCTTTTTGCTTCTGTTTAGGAATAAATATTTGCTCTAGCCTCTGGTTAGATGTGTTTTTATGTTTTAATTAGTGTTTGTGCCAAGTTAAACCTATAGGATCTTCTTGGATGATAGTTATTTGATCTTGCAGAAATTTCCAGAAACTTTCTGTTCACGAAAATAATTGTTAAAAATCACCAGAACGTGATAAAATATTGATTCCAATTGCTGCTGATCAATAAACAAATTGTCTAGGTCTTCCTATTTTGGCTGATTTTTTGGAGTTCCAGAAGTTTGCGTTAGTTACAGATTACTACAGACTGTTCTGTTTTTGACAGATTCTGTTTTCCGTGTGTTGTTTGCTTATTCTGATGAATCTATGGCTAGTAAAATAGTTTATAAACCATAGAGAAGTTGGAATACAGTAGGTTTAACACCAATATAAATAAAGAATGAGTTCATTACAGTACCTTGAAGTGGTCTTTTGTTTTCTTTCGCTAACGGAGCTAACGAGATTTTCTGTTAAGTTTTGTGTTGTGAAGTTTTCAAGTTTTGGGTGAAAGATTTGATGTATTATGGAACAAGGAGTGGCAAGAGCGTAAGCTTGGGGATGCCCATGGTACCCCCAAGATAATCTAAGGACACCAAAAAGCCAAAGCTTGGGGATGCCCCAGAAGGCATCCCCTCTTTCGTCTACTTCCATCGGTAACTTTACTTGGAGCTATATTTTTATTCACCACTTGATATGTGTTTTGCTTGGAGCGTCTTGTATGATTGAGTCTTTGCTTTTTAGTTTACCACAATCATCCTTGCTGTACACACCTTTTGAGAGAGACACACATGATTTGGAAATTATTAGAATACTCTATGTGCTTCACTTATATCTTTTGAGTTAAATAGTTTTGCTCTAGTACTTCACTTATATCTTTTAGAGCACGGTGGTGGATTTGTTTTATAGAAACTATTGATCTCTCATGCTTCACTTAGATTATTTTGAGAGTCTTAAATAGCATGGTAATTTGCTTAAATAATCTTAATATGCTAGGTATTCAAGATTAGTAAAAACTTTCTTATGAGTGTCTTGAATACTAAGAGAAGTTTGATGTTTGATGATTGTTTTGAGATATGGAGGTAGTAATATTAAAGTTGTGCTAGTTGAGTAGTTGTGAATTTGAGAAATACTTGTGTTGAAGTTTGCAAGTCCCGTAGCATGCACGTATGGTAAACGTTATGTAATAAATTTGAAACATGAGGTGTTCTTTGATTGTCCTCCTTATGAGTGGCGGTCGGGGACGAGGGATGGTCTTTTCCTACCAATCTATCCCCCTAGGAGCATGCGCATAGTGCTTGGTTTTTGATGACTTGTAGATTTTTGCAATAAGTATGTGAGTTCTTTATGACTAATGTTGAGTCCATGGATTATACGCACTCTCACCTTTCCATCATTGCTAGCCTCTTCGGTACCGTGCATTGCCCTTTCTCACATTGAGAGTTGGTGCAACTTGGCCGGTGCATCCAAACCCCGTGATATGATACACTCTTTCACACATAAACCTCCTTATATCTTCCTCAAAACAGCCACCATACCTACCTATTATGGCATTTCCATAGCCATTCCGAGATATATTGCCATGCAACTTTCCACAGTTCCGTTTATCATGACACATTCATCATTGTCATATTGCTTAGCATGATCATGTAGTTGACATAGTATTTGTGGCAAGGCCACCATTCATAATTCTTTCATACATGTCACTCTTGGTTCATTGCATATCCCGGTACACCGCCGGAGGCATTCATATAGAGTCATACTTTGTTCTAGTATCGAGTTGTAAATAAATAGAAGTGTGATGATCATCATTTAATAGAGCATTGTCCCAAAAAAAGAAAAAAGAAATAGAAAGGCCAAATAAAAAAAGGCCCAAAAAAAGAGAAATAAAAAGGGACAATGCTACTACCCTTTTTTCCACACTTGTGCTTCAAAGTAGCACCATAATCTTCATGATAGAGAGTCTCTTGTTTTGTCACTTTCATATACTAGTGGGAATTTTTCATTATAGAACTTGGCTTGTATATTCCAACAATGGGCCTCCTCAAGTTCCCTAGGTCTTCGTGAGCAAGCAAGTTGGATGCACACCCACTTAGTTTCTTTTGCTGAGCTTTCATACATTTATAGCTCTGGTGCATCCGTTGCATGGCAATCCCTACTCCTTGCATTAACATCAATCGATGGGCATCTCCATAGCTCATTGATTAGCCTTATTGATGTGAGACTTTCTCCTTTTTTGTCTTCTCCACATAACCCCCATCATTATACTCTATTCCACCCATAGTGCTATATCCATGGCTCACGCTCACGTATTGCGTGGAGGTTTATAAAGTTTGAGATTACTAAAGTATGAAACAATTGCTTGGCTTGTCATCGGGGTTGTGCATGATGAGAGCATTCTTGTGTGACGAAAATGGAGCATGACTAAACTATATGATTTTGTAGGGATGAACTTTCTTTGGCCATGTTATTTTGAGAAGACATAATTGCTTAGTTAGTATGCTTGAAGTATTATTATTTTTATGTCAATATTAAACTTTTGTCTTGAATCTTTCGGATCTGAATATTCATACCACAATTAAGAATAATTACATTGAAATTATGCCTAGTAGCATTTCGCATAAAAAATTATGTTTTCATCATTTACCTACTCGAGGACGAGCAGGAATTAAGCTTGGGGATGCTTGATACGTCTCCAACGTATCTATAATTTTTTATTGCTCCATGCTATATTATCTTCTATTTTGGACATTATTGGGCTTTATTATTCACTTTTATATTATTTTTGGGACTAACCTATTAACCGGAGGCCCAGCCCAGAATTGCTGTTTTTTGCCTATTTCAGAGTTTCGCAGAAAAAGAATATCAAACGGAGTCCAAACGGAATGAAACCTTCGGGAACGTGATTTTTGGAACGAACATGATCCAGGAGACTTGGACCCTAAGTCAAGGAAGCGAGGAAGCCACGAGGTAGGGGGGCGCGCCTACACCCTAGGCGCGCCCTCCACCCTCGTGGGCCCCATGTTGCTCCACCGACGTACTCCTTCCTCCTATATATACCTACATACCCCCACACGATCAAATACGGAGCCAAAAACCTAATTACACCGCCACAACCTTCTGTACCCACGAGATCCCATCTTGGGGCCTGTTCCGGAGCTCCACCGGAGGGGGCATCGATCACAGAGGGCTTCTACATCAACACCATAGCTTCTCCGATGAAGTGTGAGTAGTTTACCTCAGACCTTCGGGTCCATAGTTATTAGCTAGATGGCTTCTTCTCTCTTTTTGGATCTCAATACAATGTTCTCCCCCTCTCTCGTGGAGATCTATTCGATGTAATCTTCTTTTGCGGTGTGTTTGTTGAGACCGATGAATTGTGGGTTTATGATCAAGTTTATCTATGAACAATATTTGAATCTTCTGAATTCTTTTATGTATGATTGGTTATCTTTGCAAGTCTCTTCGAATTATCAGTTTGGTTTGGCCTACTAGATTGATCTTTCTTGCAATGGGAGAAGTGCTTAGCTTTGGGTTCAATCTTGCGGTGTCCTTTCCCAGTGACAGTAGGGGCAGCAAGGCACATATTGTATTGTTGCCATCGAGGATAACAAGATGGGTTTTTTTTATCATATTGCATGAATTTATCCCTCTACATCATGTCATCTTGCTTAAGGCGTTACTCTGTTCTTATGAACTTAATACTCTAGATGCATGCTGGATAGCGGTCGATGTGTGGAGTAATAGTAGTAGATGCAGGCAGGAGTCGGTCTACTTGTCTCGGACGTGATGCCTATATACATGATCATACCTAGATATTCTCATAACTATGCTCAATTCTGTCAATTGCTCAACAGTAATTTGTTCACCCACCGTAAAATACTTATGCTCTTGAGAGAAGCCACTAGTGAAACTCATCATATTAATCTTCCAACACTTAGTTATTTTTGTTGCTTTTTACTTTGCTTTTATTTTACTTTGCATCTTTATCATAAAAATACCAAAAATATTATCCTGTCATATCTATCAGATCTCATTCTTGTAAGTGACCGTGTAGGGATTGACAACCCCTTATCACGTTGGTTCCGAGGATTTATTTGTTTTGTGTAGGTGCGAGGGACTCGCGCGTAGCCTCCTACTGGATTGATACCTTGGTTCTCAAAAACTGAGGGAAATACTTACGCTACTTTGCTGCATCACCCTTTCCTCTTCAAGGGAAAACCAACGCAGTGCTCAAGAGGTAGCAGAGGACACCTCAAGATTGAAACCATCGCAAAGCACCTCTCCCATTGCAAGATAGATCAATCTAGTTGGCCAAACCAAATTAATAGATCGAAGAGAAATACAAAGCTATTTAAATCATCGATAAAAGAGTTTAGAGGAGACTCAAATAATATTCATAGATAATCTGATCTTAAACCCACAATTCATCAGGTCTCAACAAACACATCGCAAAAGAAGATTACATCGGATAGAACTCCAAGAACATCGAGGAGAACATGGTATTGAAGATCAAAGAGAGAGAAGAAGCCATCTAGCTACTAGCTATGGACCCGTAGGTCTGTGGTTAACTACTCACACATCATCGGTAGGGCAGCAAGGTTGATGTAGAGGCCCTCCGTGATTGAATCCCCCTCCGGCAGATCGCCGAAAAAGACCCCAAGATGGGATCTCACGAGAACAGAAGCTTACGAAGGCGGAAAAGTATTTTTGTGGACGCTTCTCGTTGTTTGGGAATATTTGGGAATTTATAGAACAAAGATTAGGGTTGGGGATGATACATCTCCAACATATCTATAATTTTTGATTGTTCCATGCTGTTATATTATCAATCTTGGATGTTTTATAATCATTTTATATCATTTTTTGGTACTAACCTATTGACATAGTGCCAAGTGCTAGTTGCTATTTTTGCATGTTTTTTACATCGCAGGAAATCAATACCAAACGGAGTCCAAATGCAACGAAACTTCACAGACATTTTTTTATGGACCAGAAGACACCCACTGGGCCAAGGGAGCGCCTGGGGGGGTGCTCCGAGGGGAGCACAACCCACCAGGGCGCGCCAGGAGGCCCATGCGCGCCCTGGTGGGTTGTGCCCACCTCGGGACTCCCCCGGACCGCCTCTTTGCTCTATAAATACCCCAATATTCCAGAAACCCTAGGGGAGTCGACGAAATATTGATCCAGCCGCCACAGAGTATAGAACCACCAGATCCAATCTAGACACCATCACAGAGGGGTTCATCATGTCCATTGGTGCCTCTCCGATGATGTGTGAGTAGTTCTTTGTAGACCTACGGGTTCGTATTTAGTAGCTAGATGGCTTCCTCTCTCTCGTTTGATTCTCAATACAATGATCTCTTGGAGATCCATACGATGTAACTCTTTTTGCGGTATGTTTGTTGGGATCCGATGAACTTTGAGTTTATGATCAGATCTATCTTTTTATATCCATGAAAGTTATTTGAGTTTCTTTGATCTCTTATATGAATGATTGCTTATAGACTCATATTTATTCTCCGAT
This sequence comes from Aegilops tauschii subsp. strangulata, assembly GCF_002575655.3. Taxonomy (NCBI): domain Eukaryota; kingdom Viridiplantae; phylum Streptophyta; class Magnoliopsida; order Poales; family Poaceae; genus Aegilops; species Aegilops tauschii. The sequence goes on from NC_053035.3 coordinate 435,026,978, forward strand.
ATTTGGGTTTTGTTTGGCCAACCTGATCTATTTATCTTGCAATGGGAAGGGGTGCTTTGTAGTGGGTTCGATCTTACGGTGCTTGATCCCAGTGACAGAAGGGGAACCGACACGTATGTATCATTTCTACTAAGGATAAAACGATGGGGTCTATCTCTACATAGATAGATCTTGTCTACATCATGTCAATGTTCTTATTGCATTACTCCGTTTATCCATGAACTTAATACACTAGATGCATGCTGCATAGCGGTTGATGTGTGGAGTAATAGTAGTAGATGCAGGCAGGAGTCGGTCTACTAATCTTGGACGTGATGCCTATATAATGATCATTGCCTGGATATCGTAATGATTATTTGAAGTTCTATCAATTGCCCAACAGTAATTTGTTACCCATCGTTTGCTATTTTTCTCGAGAGAAGCCACTAGTGAAACCTACGGCCCCCGGGTCTTCTCAATATATTTTGCCTTTGCGATCTACGTTTTCTTTGCTTTTATTTTCAGATCTGTTAAACCAAAAATACAAAAATACCTTGCTGCACTTTATTTTACTTGGCGTTCGATCTATCAATATTTACAACTTTCTCCCGTCCACGTGCCAATTTCTGGCGCCGTTACCCGAAAGGGATTGACAACCCCTTTAACACGTCGGGTTGCGAGTATTTGTTCTTTGTGTGCAGGTGCTATTTATGTTGTGTTGCTTGGTTCTCCTACTAGTTTAATAACCTTGGTTTCATCACTGAGGGAAATACCTACCGCTGTTGTGCTGCATCATCCCTTCCTCTTTGGGGAAATACCGACGTAGCTTCAAGCCGCCATCAAAAGGAATTTCTGGCGCCATTGCCGGGGAGGATCTGCAACACATACCAGATTCCTAATCACAAATCTCATCTCCTCACAATTACATTATTTGCCATTTGCCTCTCGTTTTCCTCTCCCCCACTTCACAAAAGTTTGCCGTTTTATTCGCCCTCTTTTTTGTTCGCCGTTTTCTCGTCAGATCTATCCTTTGCTTGCAATCATGAGTGATTTCGGTATGGCACCAACAGATTATGGCCTAACTCCTAAGATTGGACGTATGGGCAATCTGGATGCTAAAACTTTTATCTCGGGGCAAGGGAATATTATGGGAAAAGAACGTATCCAAGAATTTTTCAATTGTGTGGGGAATCTAAGTCTTGATGATGATCCTATACTTAAAACTACTAGATCTTATGCGGATGCTATCTCAGCACTAGTTCTGAAACTTGAAAGTAAATTTATCCGTACTCATCCTACTTTGCAAAGATTGTTTTTTGAGCTTCCCGTTATAAAGAATCTTAGGGCTAAAAAGTTGGCCACCCTTGTCCTTATGAATGAATTTGATTACATAATACGGGAAGCTAGGGAAATCTTTGATTTTTATGGAATGAATCGTGAAAAACCCGTGATAGATGAAATTATTTACAGTAGTGATTATGCGCTAAGGCATTTGCTTGGGGATAATAAAATCTTTGATGAGGATCTTCAAAAGGAAGTCCCCGTTTTAGATATAATCCAACAAGTTTTCAATAATGTTAATCAACATCACTATTGGATTGTTTCTGGAAATCAAAGGGGTTATGATGAAAACCAACTCAGGAATGCTAAGGTTTCTATGGATAATATGTTTTATGTTGTCTTTACAAAACCTCATGACAAGGATACCCCTAAGGAAATTAATATGAAAGATGACAAAACTTAGATCCCTTGCTTTATGCCTAGCTAAGGGCGTAAAACTATAGCGCTTGTTGGGAGGCAAACCAATGAATATAATTTATTTTTGATTTTTGCTTTATGTTCTTGAGTGTTTGCACAATTATCCTACTGATATGATTGTGTTTTTTGTGTTTTAATTAGTGTTTGTGCCAAGTAAAGCCTTTAGGATCTTCTTGGGTGATAGTTGTTTGATCTTGCTGAAAAACAGAAACTTATGCGCTCACGGATTTTTTTATATCACAGAAATGTGATTTTGTTCTGAATCTTTTACACAAGATTTATATACAATTTTCCCAGGATTTCCTAATTTTTTAGAATTTTTGGAGTTTCAGAAGTATTCGAACAATTCAGGTTGCTACAGACTGTTCTGTTTTTTGACAGATTCTGTTTTCTTTGCGTTATGTGCTTGTTTTGATGGCTCTATGGTTTTCTTTGATGAGTTTTTGCCATAGAAAAGTTGTAATACAGTAGATATAATGCAAAAATAAAATATGAATTGGTTGCAACAGCACTTATAGTAGTGATTTATTTTCTTATACTAATAGATCTCACGAAGGTTTTGTTGAGTTTTGTGTGATTGAAGTTTTCAAGTTTTGGGTTATCTTACGATGGATGAAGGAATAAGGAGTAAGAAGAGCCTAAGCTTGGGGATGCCCCGGCATCCCAAGCTATTATCCAAAAGAGAGCAAGCAACTAAGCTTGGGGATGCCCCGAGTGGCATCCCCTCTTTCTTCTAACGACCATCGGTATTTTACTCGAAGCTATATTTTTATTCGTCACATACTATGAGTTTTGCTTGGAGCGTCTTGTATGATATGAGTCTTTGCTTGTTTTTCTTTTTATTTTAAGTCATCAATCCTTGCTGGACACACCTATTTGAGAGAGCCAAAATTATGTCATGACTTGTTAGAATTGCTCTCTATGCTTCACTTAAATTTGTTATGAGCTATGGACTTGCTCTAGTGCTTCACTTATATCTTTTTGAGCACGGTGTGCTTTGTTATTTTTGAATAAATGCTCTCTTGCTTCACTTAGATTTATTTGAGAGTTAGTAGAATTTTCAAAAATTCTCTCTTGATTCACTTAAATTATTTTGAGAGAAAGAAATATTATGCTCATGATCTTCACTTATATTTGTTTGAGCTTATCAAAAGCAACACATGAAAATTAGTCCCAAAGTGATAGATATCCAAGAAGGATATAATAAAACTTCCATGAAAATCATTGGACAAAATAAACTTGATTCCTTGTAATAGTTTTGAGATATTATGATGTGATATGCGAGTCATGTTGATAAGTAATTATGCTTTAGTAAGAATATTGGTGTTAAGGTTTGTGATTCCCTATGCAAGCACGAAAGTCAATAGTCATGCAATGAAATTACATCCTACTTGTGGTGCATTATTCGGTGTTAATTATGCTTAATGCTCTCTTATGAGATTATTCCTTTCTTGGTTGGTCGCTTCCCAGTCTTTTGCTAGCCTTCATTTTGCACTAAGTACGATCTCTACTTGTGCATCCAAATCCTTTAAACCACTTTTTGCCACATGAGTCCACTATACCTACCTATACGCGATATTCTTTTTCCCTTCTAAGCAAATTTGTACGTGCCATATCTAATTTTCAAAATGAACTTCTCTTTTGTGTGCTCGTACCGCTCGCGAGGCGGTGAGGGGTGGCCTATATTTTCCATGCTAAGATGTGTTATTCTCACGATGAGTGTTTATTCACTTGTTATTGCATGAGAGTAAGGCAAAGGTATTAGGGATGCTCAGTCCCGAAATGAAAAAAAATTACTTTATGTTGTAAAATAATAAATTCCTTGGAAACTGTTGGTATGGAAGGCAACTGTGGATTCGGCTAGCCATGGAAAGTGAAAGTATGGTGGAAAAAGGAATAAACTTTATTTTTTGTTTGGGAACCGCCTATGATATATCTAAGCATGGAAAGTGTGGGGAACTCTAGGTCGTTTTCGTTCGTGGGAAAAGTATACCTCCCAAAATGTTTTTATCTCTAAGTTTTTTGCTTTGAGCTCTGGCACCTCTACAAATCCCTACTTCCCTCTGAGAAGGGCCTTTCTTTTACTTTATGCAATTTTTATTTTTGAATTTGACTCTCCATCTTCTCTTATAAAAGCACCAACTAGGAGGCACTGTGATCGTACTTGAGCATTGGGTGTAGTTAATATGCGAGTGTGTTTCATGAATGGATCAATGATTGAGCATGATGGGCTAGGGATAAATTATTTTAGCATTGATATTTTGAAAGACATGGTTGTTTGTTGATATGCTTGAGTATTTGAGTCATCATGTCAAAATTAGACTATTGCTTTGAACCATATAAAAGTCCAAATGTCCATGCTATAAATAAAAGAATATGATATGACATGTTAGGCAACATTCCACATCAAAAATTCTGTTTTTATCACTTACCTACTCGAGGACGAGCAGGAGTTAAGCTTGGGGATGCTGATACGTCTCGAACATATCTATAATTTTTGATTGTTCCATGCTGTTATATTATCAATCTTGGATGTTCTATAATCATTTTATAGTCATTTTATATCATTTTTTGGTACTAACCTATTGACATAGTGCCATGTGCCAGTTGTTGTTTTTTTGCATGTTTTTTACATCGCAGGAAATCAATACCAAAGAGAGTCCAAATGCAACGAAACTTCACAGAGATTTTTTATGGACCAGAAGACACCCAATGGGCCAAGGCAGCGCCTGGGGGTGCTCCGAGGGGAGCACAACCCACCAGGGCACGCCAGGAGGCCCAGACGCGCCCTGGTGGGTTGTGCCCACCTCGGGACTCCCCCGGACCGCCTATTTGCTCTATAAATACCCCAATATTCCAGAAACCCTAGGGGAGTGATTGCTCCCTGACTATAGGGCCAGAAAGCTCCCGTCTGCTAGGACTATGTCGGTATTTCCCCAAAGAGGAAGGGATGATGTTGTAGCACAGCGAAGGTAGGTATTTCCCTCAGTGATGAAACCAAGGTTATCGAACCAGTAGGAGAACCAAGCAACACAACATAAACAACACCTGCACACAAATAACAACACCTCGCAACCCGACGTGTTAAAGCAGCTGTTAATCCCTTTTGGGTAACGATGCCAGAAATTTATAATAGATTGAAATAATAGATCGCAAATAAAATGAAGTGTAGCAAAGTATTTTTTATTTTCGGTTTAATAGATCTGAATAAAAATGCAAAGGAAAAGTAGATCGCAAGCAAATATATGAGAAAGAAGACCTGGGGGCCGTAGGTTTCACAAGTGGCTTCTCTTGAGAAAAATAGCAAACGGTGGGTAAACAAATTACTGTTGGGCAATTGATAGAACTAAAAATAATTATGACGATATCCAGACAATGATCATTACATAGGAATCACGTCCAAGATTAGTAGACTGACTCCTGCCTGCATCTACTACTATTACTCCACACATCGACCGCTACCGAGCATGCATCTAGTGTATTAAGTTCATGGAAAAATGGAGTAATGCAATAGGAACGATGACATGATGTAGACAAGATCCGTTTATCTATTGCGTAGATATAGATCCCATCTTTTTATCCTCAGTAGCAACGATACATACGTGTCGTTTCCCTTTCTGTCACTGGGATCAAGCACCGAAAGATCGAACCCACTACCGGGCATCTCTTCCCATTGCAAGATAAATAGATCAAGTTGGCCAAACAAAACCCAAATATCGGAGAAGAAATATGAGGCTATAAGAGATCATGCATATAAGAGATCAAAGAAACTCAAATAACTTTCATGGATATAAAAAGATATAACTGATCATAAACTCGAAGTTCATCAGATCCCAACAAACACACCGCAAAAAGAGTTACATCATATGGATCTCCAAGAGACCATTGTATTGAGAATTCAGCGAGAGAGAGAAAGCCATCTAGCTACTAACTACGGACCCGAAGGTCTACAAAGAACTACTCACGCATCATCGGAGAGGCACCAATGGAGGTGGTGAACCCCATCCGAGATGGTGTCTAGATTGGATCTGCTGGTTCTGGACTCTGCGGCGGCTGGATGAATATTTCGTCGAAGCTTCTAGGGTTTCTGGAATATTGGTGTATTTATAGAGCAAAGAGGCGGTCCGGGGGGCACCCGTGGTGGGCACAACCCACCAGGGCGCGCCTAGGCCTCCTGGCGCGCCTTGGTGGGTTGTCCCCTCCTCGGGACTCCCCCTAGGTGCAACCAGGGCTCGTTGTGTTCCTTCTGGCCCATAAAAATTCTCTGTGAAGTTTCGGGGCATTTGGACTCCGTCTGATATTGATTTCCTGCTATGTAAAAAACATGCAAAAAAACAGCAACTGGCACTTGGCAAGATTGATAATAAAATACCGTGGAACAATCAAAAATTATAGATACGTTGGAGACATATCAGCATCCCCAAGCTTAACTCCTGCTCGTCCTCGAGTAGGTAAGTGATAAAAACAGAATTTTTGATGTGGAGTGCTGTTTATCATGTCATATCATATTCTTTTCTTTATAGCATGGACATTTGGACTTTTATGTGATTCAAAGCAATAGTCTAGTTTTGACATAATAATTTAGATACTCAAGCATATCAACAAGCAACCATGTCTTTCAAAATATCAATGCTAAAACAAGTTATCCCTAGCCCATCATGCTCAAACATTGATCCATTCATGAAACACACTCGAATATTAGCTACACCCAATACTTAAGCATGATCATATTGCCTCTTAGTTGGTGCTTTTATGAGAGAAGGTGGAGACTCAAATTCAAAATAAAAATTGCATAAAGTAAAAGAAAGGCCCTTCGCAGAGGGAAGTAGGAATTTGTAGAGGTGCCAGAGCTCAAAGCGAAAAATTAGAGATAAAAACATTTTGGGAGGTGTATTCATCCCACCAACGAAAACGACGTAGAGCTACGAACACTTTCCATGCTAGAGATGCCATAGGCGGTTCCCAGACAGAAAATAAAGTTTATTCCTTTTTCCACCATACTTTCACTTTCCATGGCTAACCGTATCCACGGATGCCTTCCATACCAACACTTTCCAAGGAATTTATTATTTGACAACATAAAGTAAATTCATTTTTGCATTTCGGGACTGGGAATCCCTAAAACCTTTGCCTTACTCTTGTGCAATGACAAGTGAATAAACACTCATCGTGAGAATAACACATCCAGCATGGAAAATATTAGCCACCCGTTACCGTTCCGCGAGCGAAACAAACACACAAAAGCGAAGTTTATTTTGAAAATTAGAGATGGCACATGCAAATTTGCTTAGAACGGCAAAAGAATACCGCATATAGGTAGATATAGTGGACTCATGTGGCAAAACTGGTTTAAAGGATTTTGGATGCACAAGTAGAGGTCATACTTAGTGCAAAATGAAGGCTAGCAAAAAGATTGAGAAGCGACCAACCAAGAAAGGAATAATCTCATAAGCAAGCATTAAGCATAATTAACACCGAATAATGCACCACAAGTAGGATATAATTTTCATTGCATGATTATTTACTTTCGTGCATGCATAGGGAATCACAAACCTTAACACCAATATTCTAACTAGAGCATAATTACTCATCAACATAACTCACATATCACATCATCATATCTCAAAACTATTACTAAGAATCAAGTTTATTTTGTCCAATGATCTTCATGACATTTTTTTTCTTTATCCTTCTTGGATATCTATCACTTTGGGACTAATTTTCATGTGTTGCTTTTCATAAGCTCAAACAAATATAAGTGAAAATCATGAGCATAAAAAAATTTCTTTCTTTCTCTCAAAATAATTTAAGTGAAGCAAGAGAGAATTTCTTCAAAATTTTACTAACTCTCAGATAAATCTAAGTGAAGCAAGAGAGCATTTATTCAAAAATACTAAGCACACCGTGCTAAAAAAGATATAAGTGAAGCACTAGAGCAAGTCCTAGCTCATAAAAGATTTAAGTGAAGCACAGAGAGCAATTCTAACAAGTCATGATATAATTTTGGCTCTCTCAAATAGGTGTGTCCAGCAAGGATTGATGACTTATAATACAAAATAAAACAAGCAAAGACACATATGATACAAGACGCTCCAAGCAAAACACATATCATGTGACGAATAAAAATATAGTCTCGAGTAAAATACCGATGGCCGTTAGAAGAAAGAGGGGATGCCACTCGGGGGCATCCCCAAGCCTAGTTGGTTGCTCATTATTGGATAATATCTTGGGATGCCGGGGCATCCCCAAGCTTAGGCTCTTCTATCCTTCTTTCATCCATCATAAGATAACACAAAACTTGAAAACTTCAATCACACAAAACTCAACAAAACCTTTGTGAGATCCGTTAGTAAAAGAAAGCAAACCACTGCTATAAGTGTTGTATCAAACCAATTCATATTTTGTTTTGTATTATATCTACTATATTCCAACTTTTCTATGGGAAAAACTCATCAAAGAAAACCATAGAGCCATCAAAATAAGCACACAACACAAAGAAAACAGAATCTGTCAAAACAGAACAGTCTGTAGTAATCTGACTACTTCGAATACTTCTGTAACTCAAACAATTCGGCCAAATTAGGACGACCTGGGTAATTTGTATATTAATCTTCTGCAAAAATAATCAGGGTAAAAGCACTTTTCTGTGATTTATAAAAATTATTTTTGTGAGTGCATAAGTTTCTGTTTTTCAGCAAGATCAAACAACCATCACTCAAAGAAAATCCTAAAGGCTTTACTTGGCACAAACACTAATTAAAACACAAAAAACACAATAATACCGGTAGCATAATTGTGCAAACAAACAAGAACAGAAAGTAAAAAAGCAAAAATAAATTTTATTCGTTGGGTTGCCTCCCAACAAGCACTATAGTTTTACGCCCTTAGCTAGGCATAAAGCAAGGATCTAAGTTTTTTCATCTTTGGTTCGAGATCCATAAGATGCCCTCATGATTGATTCATAAGGTGGCCTAATTTTTGTTCTAGGAAAGTGTTTCATACCCTTCCTCAAAGGAAATTGGAACTTGATATTGCCTTCTTTCATATCAATCACGGCACCAATAGTGCGTAAAAACGGTCTACCAAGAATAATTGGACAAGACGGATTGCAATCAATATCAAGAACAATAAAATCTATGGGCACATAGTTCCTATTTGCAAGAATAAGAACATCATTAATTCTTCCCATAGGCTTTTTAATATTAGAATCCGCCAAGTGCAAATTCAAGGAACATTCTTCAAGATTGGTAAGACCAAGCACATCACATAAAGATTTCGGAATTGTAGAAACACTAGCACCCAAGTCACACAAAGAAAAACACTCATAATTTTTAATATTGACTTTGATAGTAGGTTCCCATTCATCATGCAATTTTCTAGGAATTGATACTTCTAATTCCAATTTTTCTCCCAAAGCTTTCATCATAGCATCAACAATATGTTTAGTAAAAGCTTTGTTTTGTTCATAAGCATGGGGTGAAGTTAGCATGGATTGCAACAAATAAATACAATAAATAAAAGAACAACTATCATAATTAAAGTCTTTGTAATCCAAAAGAGTGGGTGCATCACTAACTAAAGTTTTGACCTCTCCAAACCCACTTTCATCAATTTTCTCAACAAGATTTTCACCCTCCGAAATATTGGGACGCCTTCTACCTAAAGTTAACTCTTCTCCAGTCCCTTTTTCATCAATCTTAACTTTACTAAACAAGGAATCAATAGAAGAAACACCAACCATTTTAAGATCTTCATCACTTTTACGAAAGAAATCACTAGAGAACGCTTTTTCTAAAAATTCTCTTTTAGCTCTAAGCATAGCAGTTCTTTTCTTACTTTCATCCATAGAAACATAAAGAGCTTTAATTGATTCATCAACCTTAGGCAGAAAAAAATTCATCTTGAGATTTTCCACATCAAGAGCAATTCTATCAACACTTCCAGACAAATCATCAATCTTAGTCAACTTTTCTTCTATGGAAGTGTTGAAAACTTTTTGCGTGTTGATAAATTATTTAATATTATTCTCAAGATCAGAGGTATTCCTATTATTATTGTAAGATTGATTTCCATAGGAATTACCATAATTATTAGAGGAATTACTAGGAAAAGGCCTAGGATTAAAATTTCCTCTATAAGCATTCTTGTTGAAATTATTGCGAGAAATAAAATTCACATCAATGGCATCACTATTTTTCTAAATCAAAGTAGGCAAAGGCATATCATTAAAATCAATAGGAACACTTTTACTAGCAACCAATTTCATAAGAGCATCAACTTTATCACTCAATGAAGAAATTTCTTCAACCGAGTTAACCTTTTTACTAGTAGGAGCTCTTTCGGTATGCCATTGTGAATAATTTGCCATGATATTATCAAGCAATTTGGTGGCTTCACCCAAAGTAATTTCCATAAAAGTACCACCCGCGGCGGAATCTAAAAGATTATGAGAAACAAAATTCAACCTCGCATAAATTTTTTGTATGATCATCCAAAGATTTAACCCATGAGTTGGGCAATTCCTTAGCATCATTTTCATCCTTTCCCAAGATTGTGCAACATGCTCATGTTCAAGTTGCTTGAAATTCATGATCTGGGTTCTAAGGGAAATAATTTTTGCGGGCGGAAAATACTTAGTGATAAAAGCGTCTTTGCACTTATTCCAAGAATCAATACTATTACGAGGCAAAGAAGAGAACCAAATTTTTGTAGAATCACGCAAAGAAAACAGAAATAATTTCATCTTGACCACATCATTGTCCACATCTTTTTTCTTTTGCATATCGCATAATTCCACGAAGGTATTAAGATGGGACGCGGCATCCTCATTATGAGTAGCTGAAAATTGGTCTTTCATAACAAGATTCAGTAAAGCAGTATTAATATCACAAGACTCCGCACTAGTGGCGGGAGGAGCAATCAGAGTGCCAATAAAATCATTGTTGTTGGTATTTGAGAAATCACATAATTTGGTGTTCTCTTGAGTCATGATGACCACACAACAAGACTGCACTTAAAAACATACCCGGCAAGAAAACGACGAACGGAAAAGAGGGGCAAATAAAACGTCAAATTTTTGTGAAGTGGGGGAGAGGAAAATGGCAAATAATATAAATTGCAAGCAGATGAGATTTGTGATTAGGAACCTGGTTATGTTGAAGATCCTCCCCGGTAACGGCGCCAGAAATTCCTTTTGATTGCACCCTGACTATAGCGCCAGAAAGCTCCTGTCTGCTAGGACTACACCGGCATTTCCCCAAAGAGGAAGGGATGATGTAGCACAGCGAAGGTAGGTATTTCCCTCAGTGATGAAACCAAGGATATCGAACCAGTAGGAGAACCAAGCAACACAACGTAAACAACACCTGCACACAAATAACAACACCTCGCAACCTGACGTGTAAAGGGGTTGTCAATCCCTTTCGGGAAACGATGCCAGAAATTTATAATAGATTGCAAGAATAGATCACAAATAAAATAAAGTGCAGCAAAGTATTTTTGTATTTTTGGTTTAATAGATCTGAATAAAAATGCAAAGGAAAAGTGATCGCAAGCAAATATATGAGAAAGAAGACTCGGGGGCCGTAGGTTTCACTAGTAACTTCTCTCGAGAAAAATAGCAAACGGTGGGTAAACAAATTACTGTTGGGCAATTGGTAGAACTTCAAATGATTATGACGATATCCAGGCAATGATCATTACATAGGCATCACGTCCAAGATTAGTAGACCGACTCCTGCCTGCATCTACTACTATTACTCCACACATCGACCGCTATCCAGCATGCATCTAGTGTATTAAGTTCATGGAAAAACAGAGTAATGCAATAAGAATGATGACATTATGTAGACAAGATCCATTTATCTATTGCGTAGATATAGATCCCATCTTTTTATCCTTAGTAGCAACGATACATAAGTGTCGTTTCCCTTTCTGTCACTGGGATCAAGCATTGTAAGATCGAACCCACTACCGGGCACCTCTTCCCATTGCAAGATAAATAGATCAAGTTGGCCAAACAAAACCCAAATATCAGAGAAGAAATACGAGGCTATAAGAGATCAAAGAAACTCAAATAACTTTCATGGATATAAAAAGATATAACATATCATAAACTCGAAGTTCATCAGATCCCAACAAACACACCGCAAAAAGAGTAACATCATATGGATCTCCAAGAGACCATTGTATTGAGAATTCAGCGAGAGAGAGAGAAAGCCATCTAGCTACTAACTACGGACCCGAAGGTCTACAAATAACTACTCACGCATCATCGGAGAGGCACCAATGGAGGTGGTGAACCCCATCCGAGATGGTGTCTAGATTTGATCTGCTGGTTTTGGACTCTGCGGCGGCTGGATAAATATTTCGTCGACGCTTCTAGGGTTTCTGGAATATTGGGGTATTTATAGAGCAAAGAGGCGGTCTGGGGGGCACCCGAGGTGGGCACAACCCACCACGGCGCGCCTGGGCCTCCTGGCGTGCCATGGTGGGTTGCCCCTCCTCGGGACTCCCCCCAGGTGCAACCAAGGCCCGTTGTGTTCCTTCTGGCCCATAAAAATTCTCCGTGAAGTTTCGGGGCATTTGGACTCCGTCTGATATTGATTTCGTGCAATGTAAAAAACATGCAAAAAAAAACAGCAACTGGCACATGGCACTATGTCAATAGGTTAGTACCAAAAAATGATTATAAAACATCCAAGATTGATAATAAAACAGCATGGAACAATCAAAAATTATAGATACGTTGGAGACATATCAGGGAGTCGACGAAATATTGATCCAGCCGCCGCACAGTCCAGAACCACCATATCCAATCTAGACACCATCACGGAGGGGTTCATCATGTCCATTGGTGCCTCTCCGATGATGTGTGAGTAGTTCTTTGTAGACCTACGGGTCCGTAGTTAGTAGCTTGATGGCTTCCTCTCTCTCTCGTTTGATTCTCAATACAATGGTCTCTTGGAGATCCATATGATGTAACTCTTTTTGCGGTGTGTTTGTTGGGATCCGATAAACTTTGAGTTAATGATCAGATCTAGCTGTTTATATCCATGAAAGTTATTTGAGTTTCTTTGATCTCTTATATGCATGATTGCTTATAGCCTCGTATTTCTTCTCCGATATTTGGGTTTTGTTTGGCCAACTTGATCTATTTATCTTGCAATGGGAAGAGGTGCTTTGTAGTGGGTTCGATCTTACGATACTTGATCCAAGTGACAGAAGGGAAACCGACACGTATGTATCGTTGCTACTAAGGATAAAACGATATGGTCTATCTCTACATAGATAGACCTTGTCTACATAATGTCAATGTTCTTATTGCATTACTCCGTTTCTCCATGAACTTAATACACTAGATGCATGCTCTATAGCGGTCGATGTGTGGAGTAATAGTAGTAGATGCAGGCAGGAGTCGGTCTACTAATCTTGGACGTGATGCCTATATAATGATCATTGCCTGGATATCATAATGATTATTTGAAGTTCTATCAATTGCCCAACAGTAATTTGTTTACCCACCGTTTGCTATTTTTCTCAAGAGAAGCCACTAGTGAAACCTACGGCCTCCGGGTCCCTTCTCAATATATTTTTCCTTTGTGATCTACTTTTTCTTTGCTTTTATTTTCAGATCTATTAAACCGAAAATACAAAAATACCTTGCTGCACTTTATTTTATTTGGCGTTTGATCTATCGATATTTACAACTTTCTCCCGTCCATGTGCTAATTTCTGGCGCCGTTACCCGAAAGGGATTGACAACCCCTTTAACACGTTGGGCTGCGAGTATTTGTTCTTTGTGTGCAGGTGTTGTTTACGTTGTGTTTCTTGGTTCTCCTACTGGTTCGATAACCTTGGTTTCATCACTGAGGGAAATACCTACCGTTGCTGTGCTGCATCATCCCTTCCTCTTTGGGGAAATACCGACATAGCTTCAAGCCGCCATTAGGGGACTTTCGAGGGGTCCACAAGCCAGGGGGCGCCCCCCTAGGGCGCGGCCTGAGTGCTTGTGGGCTCCTCATTACTCCTCTGGCCCCCTCTCCAAGTTACATAGGTGTCTTCTGGTCCAATAAAAATCAACGCGAAAGTTTTTATTCTGTTTGGACTCTGTTTGATATTCCTTTCTGAAAAAGTCAAAAACAAGGAAAAAAACAGCAACTGGCACTGGACACTAGGTTAATAAGTTAGTCCCAAAAAAGATATAAAATAGTACCATAATGCATATAAAACATCGAAGATAGATAATATAATAGTATGGAACGATAAAAAATTATAGATACGTTGGAGACGTATCAGTGCGCCTCCTCCTGATTTCTTCTACCTCCTCCTTCACTCCTTTCCATGTTCTCACTTGATTCCGTCCATATTCAACCTATTTCGTGTAGAAACACAATAAAGATGGGATTTGTGAAATCCTTTGCATTCATTAGTTATTAGTGGCAATATAGAGCAGATATCTTGGTTTAATTGAAATATCTTGGTTCAAACAAAGGGTAGAGGGGTGTAAAAATACCACTCATCACCTTGCGGCCGCCTGGCAGAGCCGCCGTGCCAGGTGTATTGAGGCCGGCATGCCGGCCAGCTCCCTTGAGATCTCCGATGACGATCCCACAATGCAGACGGCTGACGACAACACCACGCCGAAGCTGGCGCTGGTGCATGCCAGCTTGACCATGGAGCAGGCGCAGACGCACTACGATGCTGCCTTGGCGGATGAGGAGCAGCCTGCGTCGGCTCCTATGTCGGCGTTCCGGCAGGCGCAGGATGAGCAGAGGTACAACCTGCTTCTTCTCGAGCAGTACCGGCTGGCGGAGGGCCAAATCTTTGGCGAGCGCGCAAGCGAGGAGGTCCTGGCCACCATTGCCACGGCGAACCCAAAGTTCTTGCAGACAAGCAGGCGTTTTACGAGGTCGCGCGTGCTCAACGCACCGCTTAGAACGGCGCAGTCAGACGCGGATGCGGGCGCACAAGTGAAGGCAGCGCAGGCGGTCAAGGATGACAAGGCCGCCAACTGCGTGCGCCACACGCCGCCGTCTAGCTTTTGGGGGAGCATGTGGCAGGTGGATAGTGATGGACCGTCCACGTCCATCATCGACCTCACATCCACGGGCACCGGCGATGGACATATGGACAGTGACGGACTGTCCACGTCCATCATCGACCTCGCGTCCACCGGCACCGATGATGGACAGGTCACGGAATCCTACGATGATGGGTAAGGCACGGGAGGCGGCAGGGCATTGTGTCCCAAGTGGGTCGGTCCGTCTCTTATGCTATACTCTTTTTTGTCGGAGACCGCACCTTTACTTCACGGGTCTTAAACCCCGCCGCCGCTTCTGGAGACGGCAGACGGAGGACGTGGTCGCTGATGCGGAATACAAAGAAAGTGGACGACAACCGTCGACGTAGGATAGCTTTAGGGTTCGGCCACATTTTTTTATTGAAAAATGTTTGAAATGTCATGAATTTTGTCTGGTTTATATGAAAATCCGCCATGTTTCATGAATTTCGTCTAGTCAATAGCCGCATCACACAACCACTTTGTCAGACTGACTTGAGTTACCCATTCTCTTTTGCGAACGTTTTTCTTCTTTCTTCCTAAGCATCACACTCACACAGCATCTGTAGTACTCCCTCCTTCCTAAATATTTGTCTTTCTAGAGATTTCAACAAGTGACTATATACGGAGCAAAATGAGTGAATCTACACTCTAAAATATGTCTATATACATTCGTATGTGGTAGTCCATTTAAAATCTCTACAAAGACAAATATTTAGGACCGGAGAAAGTAGTACATATCAAAGCGTAACGGTGAAGAAGGAGTTGCCGGCCAAATGGTCAAATCAATGACAGCGAAGCCTCCTCCGGGAAGGACCTAATATCTGCATGCAAGATGCGAAAACCGTGCGAGTTTGTTCGCACGGTAGGACGCAAGACGTGTGCATCTTGGTGCGAATACATTCACGTGCACATGCGTACCCAAACAAACTTCCGACAAACAAAGAAGAAGTCACACCTGCGTGTCATGGCCCATATATGGAGTAGCACTGCTCAGAGTCGTGTCATGCGCATTTTCCACACGAGGGCTAGCGAGCGTGTGGAGTACTACAAACTGTCGCATCCGTTGGAGTGGCAACGGTACCTGATGAAAGGACGACAAGGCGTACGTGCCGACCTCGCGCGTCATGTCCTGTGGGAATCAACTGTGACGGAGAACAAGATTGTCGGGAGGATGCGGATGCTTGAGGAAACGAATCTTTGTTTTGTTTTCGCATACACACCACACCATTGTGGAGGTGGAGCCGGACAAAAAACCCTGGCGCCAAGTGGACGTGCCGGCATCCAAAGCCGATGACCCCATCGGCACGGCACCCGTCACCACCGCCGCGTTGGAGGTCCATGCCATAGATGTGAATTCTATCAAGACCCGTAGTAGTACGTCGCAGATGTGTGCATATGGTGCGAACCAACCTGTGGTTGAATAGTTAGAGGGATAGTGGTATCCCAGTCCATCAAGGTTCAAGTCCCGGTGCTCGCATTATTTTTGGAATTATTTCAGGATTTCCGACGATGCGCTTTCAGTGGGAAGAGACGTTCTCATTGACGACGAGGCGCCTACGGTGACTTCGTAAATCTCTAGATGATATGCCGGCTCAGCCTCTCGAAGGTGCTCATAAGAGTAGGTGTGTGTGTATGCGTTTATTGAGATGAGTATATGCGCGTATGTATGAGCGCTTGTGTTTATACTGTGTTCAGAAAAAGATGTGTGCATATGGTGTGAGCGTCTCTCATTTTCGCAAAGGACAAATGAAACAGGGTACTAGTACGTAGTTATTGTGGCCATAGTGATATGCGGCTATAGGAATTAATACTGTTGCGGTCTCGCACCCAGACAAATCATTCGACTGTAGCAAGGAATCGGCATGCTTCACGTGGTACACTTAATTAGTTGGCCGTGCTTCTAAAAAAAAAGTAGTTGGCCGTGAAGTACGAAACCATTGCGGACGTGACTGGTGCAAAATGCCTCAATCGGAACCCTTCTCGTGCAAGGAAAAAAGAAAGAAAATTTAGTTTCCTGCTAATCCTCAACCAGAAGAATTAGAAGGGGTAGATTATTCCTTTTCACCCAAATATTACCACAAAATGGAGAGGGATCAGATCTCGCGCGGACTGGACGGCTCAGACTACTTTGTCTTCAGCCAGGTGGCTCGGCTATTTTGTTTCCAAGCATCCCTAAGAGACATCGGCCAGGTGGCGCGGTCTTATTTCTTTCACTCTTGCTCGAGCCGGATGATGATAAATTCTCATGGCCGATTCTTTGGGGATGGATCCTAAAGAGTTTACCTATCCCAATAACAAAGAAACCAGACCTACGTATTGTCTTCACCCACTTGGCTAGAGTACTTCTCTTGTCTCGATCCGTATATGCTCTACTCTTTCTATCCATAAATAAGTGTACATATAGAAATTTTAGCATAAATTATGGAGTGGAGTAAAAATTGACCGGAAAGGGGTTAACCATCATCTATTTCCTTTTTAATTACGCCACCCTCAATGAGCAAATAAGTGCATCTAAAAAGTAAGGAGACCATGTGTTTAATGTTATTGGTCATGATTATCATGTGATGAGAGAAATATTTTTTTTCCTACTTTAAAATGCATTGGCAAAATAGAAGTATACTTTAACAGGTTGGGACTTCATGGGTTTTGTGGAGTGGATAGTAATGGTATGAGTGGAGGTCTTGCATTATACTGGCATGAAAATTGAATTGTGGAAATCTTGGATAAAGATGAGAGACACATTGATGCTCTGATCCAGTTACGGGAGGGCGCATAACAATGGAGGGCCACGTTTGTGTATGGAGAACCTCGAGTTGAGAACAAACATCTTATGTGGTCGAAGCTGCAGAATCTCAAATCTGTAAGTAATCTTCCCTGGTTAGTGATCGGCGACTTCAATGAAGCCTTGTGGAATTTTGAGCATTTCTCGGTAACACCCAGGGCAGAGGCCCAACTGGTACCTTTTCGAGACACTCTGGAAATCTGCGGGTTGGTTGATTTGGGATTTAGTGGAGTACCTTTCACCTATGACAATAAGCGCAGCGGGTCGGTGAACGTAAGAGTAAGGTTGGACAGAGCGGTAGCTACTAATGCATGGAGGAACTTGTTTGATTTTGCATCTGTGGATCACATCCCGTCGCCTTGCTCAGACCATGTGGCGATCTTTTTGAAAGGCGAGCCGGACTTAGGCCCTGTTGGAGGAAAAGGCAGGCGGTATGAGGTCTCTTGGGAGAGGGACTCGTCTCTACCAGAGGTTATAAAACAGGCATGGGCTGCTGTTGGTGAGGTACAGAATAGGGCGCAGCTGAGAGATGCATTAACAATAACTATGCGTACACTTGGTACATGGAGCAGGAAATTTGGGAATGTGATGAGGGAGCTTGCCAAGTCACGTACTCAATTGGAGGAGCTCATGAGCATGAATGCAGATAGAGAGGACATCAGGAAAGTGTCGGACAGAATGAATGAACTGTTATATCAAGAAGAAATGTTGTGGATGCAGAGATCAAGAATATCATGGCTCAAGGAGGGCGATCGAAACACAATTTTTTTTCACAGTAAGGCGGTTTGGAGAGCTAGGAAAAACAAGATACGGCAGCTGACTGATAGCATAGGTGTAGTGCATTCAGATTTTGCAGCAATGAGCAAACTTGCGAATGAATACTTTCGAGGTATTTTTTCAGCTGATGCATCTCCTGACGCGTCTCCAGTAATTGATCTATGGGAGACCATGGTGACAACGGAGGATAATGATCGGCTGTGCGCTCCTTTCTCTGATAAAGAGATCTCGGATGCCATGTTCCAAATTGGCCCATTGAAGGCGCCGGGGCCGGATGGTTTCCCCGCGTGTTTTTTTCAGCGGAACTGGAGCACAATAAAAGAAAGTGTGATAGCAGCGGTAAAAGACTTCTTTCATACGGGTGTTATGCCAGAGGGGGTTAACTCTACTTCTATTGTTTTGATCCCAAAAATTACTAACCCCACAAAGTTGTCTGAATATAGGGCGATTAGTCTTTGTAACGTGATATATAAGGTTATTTCAAAGTGCCTAGTGAACAGGTTGCGGCCGCTCTTGGATGTTTTAATTTCGAGTGAACAAAGTGCCTTTATTTCGGGAAGGATGATAACTGATAATGCCCTTGTTGCTTTTGAGTGCATCCACTTTATTAAACAGGAGAAGGACCCCACAAAAAGCTTATGTGCATATAAGCTTGATCTGTCTAAGGCTTACGATAGAGTGGACTGGGTTTTCTTGAAGCAAGTGATGCAAAAGATGGGTTTCTCTCAACGATGGATTGACTGGATAATGACATGTGTCACATCGGTGAGGTATTCTGTCAAATTAAATGGAACTCTCTTGGATTCATTTGCACCGTCGCGCGGGCTTCAGCAAGGCGACCCACTTTCACCTTTCTTATTTTTGTTTGTGGCGGATGGACTGTCAGCTATTTTGAGAAGTAAAGTACGTAGTGGTGATATTACTCCAGTGAGGGTCTGTAGAAGGGCGCCAGGCATATCTCATTTATTGTTCGCTGACACTAGTAGAAAAGAGGGCTTTGGTTCAGGCCGGGTCAGCCCATTAGTCCTGGTTCAGTCCAGAACCGGGACCCATGGGGGCACTGGTCCCGGTTCGTGAGGCCAGGGGCCTGCCGGGCCTCGTGGGGGCATTGGTCCTGGTTCGTCTGGCCCCTTTAGTCCCGGTTGGTGGGACGAACTGGGACCAATGGGCCTTGCTCCTGGCCCACCACCATTGGTCTCAATTGGTGGCTTGAACCGGGACCACAGGCCGCCCTTTAGTCCCGGTTCATACCACGAACCGGGACCAATGAGGTGCCTATATATACCCCTCGCCCGCGAGCAGAGCACTCCAGTGCTCTATTTTTCTCTGGCCGGCGAGGGGAGGGCTCTGTGGTGCTCTACCTCACCTCCTATGCACATGAGGTGTTCGATGAAATGCCCGAGCCACACTAGTTAAGCTTTCTCGTCTCGAAGCTCGACCTCAAAGCTCCATTTTCCTCGAGATTTGTCTAGGTTTAGCGGCCCGTCATGTCCCATTCCCGTCTTCACCGCCGTCGATCGCCCGCGCCGATCTTGTCGCCGGCACCACCTTGGTGAGCCTCTTGTTCTTATCTTCTTTCTGAAAGAAAAAAATTCTTACTTTAGATAGATACTTGTCTAATTTTCGTACTATTTTATTGCTTGTTATTATATACTGCGATGGTTTTGGTATCCGCCCCCGTCGGCCCTCGTCCTGTCTATGATTCGGATGTGGTATATATTATCTTTATAACTATTGGTTCATTTATTGTTTATGAAAATTATGCCGACCAACGTGACATAGATTTTATTTATCTAGGAGGTATGTGAACCGGAAATTCCAACCGACCCTATTGTCGAGAGGTTAAATTTAGTTGAAGAAGAAAACAATTTCTTGAAGGAAAAAAAATTGAGGAGGAGAAGATGATATTGGAGTTGCATGTTGCGGATGTCGTCGATGATCACAAGATCAAGATGGATGCAATGCGCTTGAAGATTAGAAAGATTAGAAAATATGCCATTCATACCGAGGCTTGGTATCATTATGCCGTTGGATCAATTGTTACCTTGGTTGCGATTATGATCGCATTTGTTTTCGCATTGAAATGTTTTACATAGTTTCAATGTATGGTTTAATTAATTAGATGCTCTGGAGAGCTATATGTTGTTAGATGAGAACTATGTATGTACTTTGGTTTTAATGTGATGATGAACTTCTATTAATTTGGTCACTTAATTATCTATTCATGATGTTCTGTAATGGTTTTTGACACACTTAATTATATATAATGCACGCAGATGAACCGGCAATGGATGTACGGTGACAGACACACCTCTGAGTACATTAAGGGCGTGCATGATTTTCTCAAACTGGCTGAGGCAAACAAGCAGAATGGTTTTATGTGTTGTCCATGCCCTAAATGTGAGAATACGAAGTCTTACTCTGACCGGAAAATCCTTCACACCCACCTGCTTTACAAGGGTTTCATGTCACACTATAATGTTTGGACGAGGCACGGAGAAATAGGGGTTATGATGGAAGACGGCGAAGAAGAAGAGGACGATGACAACTATGTGCCCCCTGAATACGGTGATGCTGCAACGGGGGAAGCTGCTGAAGATCAAGAGGAACCAGACGATGTGCCCAATGATGCTGCAACGGGGGAAGCTGCTGAAGATCAAGAGGAACTAGTGCCCGATGATGATGATCTCCGCCGGGTCATTGTCGATGCAAGGACGCAATGCGAAAGTCAAAAGGAGAAGCTGAAGTTCGATCGCATGTTAGAGGATCACAAAAAAGGGTTGTACCCCAATTGCGAAGATGGCAACACAAAGTTCGGTACCGTACTGGAATTGCTGCAGTGGAAGGCAGAGAATGCTGTGCCTAACAAAGGATTTGAGAAGCTATTGAAAATATTGCCCAACAGTACATACACAGCAAAGAAGGTCGTATGCCCTCTAGGATTGGAGGTGCAGAAGATACATGCATGCCCTAATGACTTCATCCTCTACCGCGGTGCGTACAAGGATCTGAACGCATGCCCGGTATGCGGTGCATTGCGGTATAAGATCAGACGAGATGACCCTGGTGATGTTGACGGCGAGCCCCCCCAGGAAGAGGGTTCCTGCGAAGGTGATGTGGTATGCTCCTATAATACCACGGTTGAAATGTCTGTTCAGAAACGAAGAGCATGCCAAGTTGATGCGATGGCACAGTGAGGACCGTAAGAAAGACGGGAAGTTGAGAGCACCCGCTGACGGGTCGCAGTGGAGAAAAATCGAGAGAAAGTACTGGGCTGAGTTTGCAAGTGACCCAAGGAACGTATGGTATGGTTTAAGCGCGGATGGCATTAATCCTTTCGGGGAGCAGAGCAGCAATCACAGCATCTGGCCCGTGACTCTATGTATGTATAACCTTCCTCCTTGGATGTGCATGAAGCGGAAGTTCATTATGATGCCAGTTCTCATCCAAGGCCCTAAGCAACCCGGCAACGACATTGATGTGTACCTAAGGCCATTAGTTGAAGAACTTTTACAGCTGTGAAATGGAAATGGTGTACGTACGTGGGATGAGCACAAACAGGAGGAATTTAACCTGCACGCGTTGTTGTTTGTAACCATCAACGATTGGCCCGCTCTCAGTGACCTTTCAGGACAGACAAACAAGGGATACCACGCACGCAAGCACTGTTTAGATGACACTGAAAGTATATACCTGGACAAATGCAGGAAGAATGTGTACCTGGGCCATCATCGATTTCTTCCGACCAACCATCAATGTCGAAAAAAGGCAAGCATTTCAAAGGCGAGGCAAGCATTTCAAATAAATAAGTTTTTTGTTGTAAGTAGAAACAAAACAAAATAAATAAAGAAAAAAAGAAAACAAAAAAACAGGCAAAAAATAAAAAATATGCCACCTACTGGGCCACCACGGCCTGAATACGACTAGAAACCCATCGATGGGCCAGGATTCAGGCCCGCAAAAGGCCCAGTAGGCCCATCAGGCATAGCAGTGACAATTAGGCCCGTAAGCCTGCAATGGAGAGGAGCTCAAGAGGGGAGCGGCAGTGGGGCTTATAAACCACTGCGCGCCCCTCTCAACTAGCGAGGTGGGACTAAACTTTCGACGCGGGCGCAGCAACACAAGGCCTTTGGTCCCGGTTGGTGGCACCAACCGATACTAAAGGGGTGCATTGGTACCGGTTCATGGCACTAACCGGTACCAATGCCCCCCTTTAGTCCCGGTTGGTGCCACCAACTGGGACTAAAGGTAGCATTGGTACCGGTTTGTGCCACCAACCGGTACCAATGGGTTTGCTATATAAGCCAGCACTTGTGAAAATTTCGTCAGTTCTTCGATCCCTCCAACGACGCCGCCAGGCTGCCCGAGCTCGCCATGCCTCTGCGGCGCCCCCGACCATGCCGCCGTCGCCCCTGCCCCCCGACCACGCCGCGCGCCCTCGTCGTGCCTCTGCCGCGCCCCCGACCCGCCCCGCCGTCGCCGTCGCCGTCGCCATCGCCCGCCGTCGCCCGCGCCCTCGCCGTTGCCGCGCCCTCGCCCGACGTCGTCGCCGCGTGCCGTCCCTGCCCCGACGCGCGCCGCCCCTGCCCCGACGCGCACCGCCCCTGCCCCGACGCCGTCTCCGCGCCACTCCCCGCGCCCCTGCTTGCCCCGACGCCGCCCGCCGCGCGCTCCTCCCTCTGTGAGCACCGCGCCTCTGCCGGCCCCGCCGCCGTGCTATTTTTTTACATGTTTTTAGATTTTCATATATGTATGTATGTATTTTTTAGATATATGTATTTTTTTGATGTATGTTCATATATGTATGTATGTATTTTTTTACATGTTTTTTGTATGTATGTATGTATTTTTTCAATTGTAATGATGTTTTAAAAATACATATATGCAAAAGTTAGATTTTTAGAAAAGTTTTATCTATATATGTTCTCTGATTTAGTACATTTTAGGTTAGTTTCATTTTTAGAAAAGTTTTATATATTTAGGAAGAAGGAATAGAAGGAAGAAGAAGGAAGAAGAAAAAGTTTTATATATGCAAAAGTTACATTTTTAGAAAAGTTTTATATATCTAGCTAGGAAAGGAAGAAGAAGAAAAAGAATAAGAGGAAAAAGGAAAATAAGAAGAAGAAGAAAGGAGAAGAAGAGGAGAGGAAGAAGATGAGAAATAAATAAGAAGAAGAAAAAAGAAGAAAAAAAGAGGAGAAGAAGAAAGGAATAGAGGAGAAGAAGAGAAAATAGAATATTCTATTTTCTCTTCTTCTCCTCTATTCCTTTCTTCTTCTCCTCTTTTTTTTTCTTTTTTTTCTTCAATCTTCTCCTCTATTAATATCTTCTTCTCCTTTTTTTATTTCTTCTTCGTCTTCTTATTTTTTATCGGATATGTCGTTGTCGATATACCCCGTGTCCCGATAACTTCAACACGAGGGGGGGGGGTTTGACCTACCCCCTCCCTGATAACATTATTTTCCCATGTATGTATGTCGTTGTTGTCGATATAATCCCCTCCCGGATAACTTCGACCGTGATAAATTATACCACGGGAGCACCCCCCGGCCCTCTCGCTCGACCAAAACTCTCGAGGACACCCAAACCCTAGAAAAAAACGATGTCGGTCTCCTACCCCCTCCCGCCGCGCCCCTACCCTTGAAGCGTTGCCGAGGCCACCCCAAACCCGGAATAAGCTAGGTCTACGTTTGCACTAATATATCCACCTGCTGTCATGTTTGTGTAATAATTGCCATGTTGTAATATTTGCAGAAACAATGGAGCACGGACGAGACGAGGAAGCAGAAGAGGTGTTGGGGGACATAATCTTAGCCGGAGGTGATGTCTTGTCGTATCTTAACGATAATGATGGTCTGGAAGAACAGGGTGAAGAAGTAGGCTACGGTGATCGAAGAGTGGAGGAGGAAAGACATGATTATGATGGCTCCGGTGACCCAATGCTGGTGCAAGAAGGAGCCCGTGGTGACGGCTTCGGTGACCGAACAGAGTCCGGCCAGGTGAATATATTAGTTAAGCCTGTGCTGACTAGCTAATTGATGCATTCATTGTTTTGGTATGTACACATATTAATTAACTCTTGTCTTTCTTCTTTTTTCTAGCCCTCCGGATCGAGCACAACTTCGGTAAAGAGACGAGGCCCGAAGAGAAAGTTGTGCTCGGATGAAAGGTTTGAGATCACAGCAATCACGCGCGACGGCCAACCAATTGAACCCATCCGTACAAAGGAAGCATTTGCTACTCAGTGCGGGGTTCTTGTTAGGGACAAGATCCCGATCAGCATCCACCAATGGTATAAGCCTAAGAAGGAAAACCCTGAGGTGTCTTATGTCAATGATATGCAGAAAGATGATCTTTGGACTGAGCTGAAGGCAAATTTCACCCTACCGCCAGAGGAGGATCCGGAGAAGCCAGTTAAAGAGCAATTAATCAAGTCTCATGCTCTTAAGAAGATGGCAGACCTATTCAGGAGGTGGAAGAATGAGCTGAAAACATTTGTCGACAAAGAAGAGACACCAGAATTCATCGGCAAATATGAGAAGATCAGAGATCACTGGCCCGCATTTGTGGCCCACAAGACATCGGAAAAGAGTAAGAAGTTGTCGGCGACAAACAAGAAAAATGCTGCGAAGAAGAAGCTTCACCATCGCACGGGGTCAGGTGGCTACCTCAAAGCCCGGCCTAAGTGGGCCAAGTCTGAGAATGATCTGCTTGATAAAGGGATCGAACCAGAGACAATGAACTGGCCAGACCGTTGCCGGACTTGGTTCTTTGGGGCTGGCGGAACCTTGGACCCTGTATCAGGGAAGTGCGTTTGGACGGACGAGCAAATGAGAATACCAGTCAAGAGGCTTCAGCACTATATCAATGCAGCGCAGCAAGGGACGATCGTTCCAGACAGAGAGAACGACGAGCTCACAATGGCCCTCGGGAATCCTGAGCACCCTGGACGGACACGAGGCACGCCAGGCTCCGTTCCGTGGAAGGCTGGTTTTCCGGATGCAGGCGGTTACAAATGCCAGGAGAGGAGGAAAAAAGTGGAGCAGACCCAAATTCAGAAGCTGCACGAAAGGGTTCAAGCGCTAGAGGAACGAGACGTAGCTCGCAGCAAGCGACCTGCCGAAACTACCCCCGAAGCTACCCCGCCATCTCAGCGGAGAAGCAGCGTGGCTTCCACCGAGCTACTTCAGCCGGAGCATGTTTTGACGGCTCCTGCTAGCTACCCCGTGGATGCTATCACGGAGTCTCAACATTGCCACCTTATGACGCAATGGGAGAACTTCAAAGTCAAGGCGGCTGTCAGCTCTGTTCGACCTCCTGAACCCGGCGCAACTTTTCACTGTCGTCCAATTCCAGAAGGATATGCTAGGGTGATGGTGGACGAAATAACGGAGGGATTTGAGGACCTCCAGCTTGACCACCCTACCGGTGAAGGGGAGACTCGGCTGGGTTCTGCTCTGAAGACTCCATGCCTATGGCGGAAGGAGCTCATCAACCTTCCGAACTGGACGCCTCCGCCGCCTCCTCCTCCGGCGAGTAAGGGCACTCCGCCTCCTCCTCCGCCGAGTGATCAGGGCACTCAGCCTCCTTCTCCGGCGCGTGGCGGCACTCCGCCTCCTCCTCTGCCTCCTCCTTCGGCGAGTGATCAGGGCACTCAGCCTCCTTCTCCGGCGCGTGGCGGCACTCCGCCTCCTTCTCCGCCTGCGCCGGCGCGCCCGAGCAGCCAGCCTCCTCCTTCTCCGCCTCGTCAGCAAGGGCGGAAGAGACCCGCCGCCGCTCCGGCTGCTCCGGCGCGTCATAGTCCTTCTCCTCCGCCTCGTAAGCAAGGAAAGAAGACAACCACAGCCGCTCCGTCTGCTCTGCCAGCGTCTAGCTGCACAGCCAGAGGCGGGAGGCAATACAGATTCGGTCCTTCTCTGAAGACTCCAGAGAAGTTACCATACGAGAGGACCGAGGAGGAAACCACGAAGATCGTGCGAGCCGGAGTGACGAACTTCTTTGAAGGGGTGAAAGCAAAGAAACATCCACCTCCGGAGGAGAAGGTAGATCCGGTGAAAGCGAAGCGCACTCTGGCCGCCCTGACAAAACCACCAAAGTCTCCACCGAAAGGCAACTATGAGCGCATTATTGCAAAGACATTTGTCGAAGTGGAGCGGTCGGGAAGTACTGTCAGTGATCAAAGGTTAAAAGAACGACGAGCTGGGAAAAAAATTGCCCAGCTCGGCGAACAAGTGAACCAATCGTGCCCCCCGCTCAAGGTGTCTAGCGACATCGTCGCTAATGATACGAGGATGGTGCCCGGTTATAGCAATCTTGGAGATTACCTGCCCGACGATGTACATTATGATTTCTTGGAGGTGGACGAACACAAATACCATTACGGGAAGCCTCTCGTCAAAGATGAAAGATCTCTAATAACGATGATGCGAAGATTACATGATTGGTACATGAAAACCTATAGAGAGTCTGGGGGGAGGAATACTTTGACGCTGAGAGTTAAAGAGGAGCATGACCTCGTTGGAATTGAACTGTTGAATGTTCCATTTGAGGAGTTCTTCCAGTTTTCCAATCAAAAGGCCCTCGGTAAATCAACGGTCACTTGCTACTGTCTGTAAGTAGTACTACTTCTGTCATTAAGTCTCTCCATATAGGTAAGCTCTTTCATTGCATGTATTTATAATTATCCTCACTATATTATGCAGATTGAAGATCGCCGAATTGAAGAAAAGACAAATCGGTGATATTGGGTTCATTAACACAAATCTCATAGATGCAACTGAGGTTAAATATCATGCCGAAAATACCGAGGCCAACTTGCTACGATCGTTGGTAATAAATGAAAACAAAGATATAATACTCTTTCCTTACAACTTCAAGTGAGTGTTACTGTCTTGTGCATATTCGGTTTCCCTTATTAGTCCAGGTTATAGTAATGTAATTGATGACTTATGCATGCGTGCGCAGCTTCCACTATATTCTTCTAGAGATTAAGCTTGAGCAGGGAGTAGTAACCGTCTTAGACTCGAGACGAAAAGATCCCCAGGACTATGCGGACATGACTCAAATGCTCGAGAAGTAAGTTAAATCGATCATTATCCACCATATCAGCAACTTTGTTCATTTCCTGATATCAAGTAATTGTTTTCTTTGTCTGGCAGGGTTTGGAGAAAATTCACCAAAAAAGCTCCGGGACTGCCGAAGACGCTGCAATTTAGACACCCGAAAGTAAGTACTATAGTAGCATGTTCCGCGCATCTCCTAGTGATTCAAGCGCTAGTTTCATCAATACCATTTAGCATGCTTGCTTATCAGTTTGATTGACCTCTATTTCTTGTAAAGTGGTTGTGGCAGGAACAAGGGAATGATTTCTGTGGATACTACGTTTGCGAGTCCATCCGCCACACGACCTGTGAGCGGGGCTACTCTGACGAACAATATGAAGTGTGTAAGCAATAATATTCACAATTTTATTTTATTACCATCATTTGTGTTGAGTTTAATTTATTCATATATATATGTATTGACCCCCTTCTTCAAATTAGATCTTTCGGATGCGGGATGAACTCCTACCACCAGATCGTATGCGAGCAATTCAAGAGGAATTGGCGGCATTCTTCCTTGACCACGTGATCGCTGAAAACGGAGAATACTATGTGGACCCCGTGTTCATATATAATTAGGAGATTATATTGTAAGAGATAATTATTGTATATATGTAGCCGGTAGTGTCGGATAGATATACGAGAACTTGTTGTTCGACCAATCTCTCGGAGAAGGAGAGGTGGTCGATATCACTTCTCTCTGTATGCATATGTTCATGACGATCTTCTGTTTCCTTCATTTGCTTACTAGCTAGCGTGTCTAGTCCTCTCTATACGTATATAGTACGTAGCGTCGACCAAGCATGGAGATAAGAGAGGACACTTCTCTCTATTAATTAGCTAGCTAACACAATATATGAAACACCTAAATTAACCCCCCAAAACCCCCAACCCCCGCCCCCCTTCAAAAAAAACAAAAACCCCAGCCCCTGAAATGCTGACGCGTGGATGCCTATTCGTCCCGGTTAGTGCCACCAACCGGGACCAAAGGCCCTCCTGTCTGGGCTCGCCGCACCGGCCACGTGGAGGCCCATCTGTCCCGGTTCGTGTAAGAACCGGGACTAAAGGGCTAGGGCATTAGTAACGACCCTTTAGTCCCGGTTCAACAACCGGGACAAAAGGCCCTTACCAACCGGGACAGATGACCCTTTTTCTACTAGTGTGATGATACCTTGCTGTTTTTTGAGGCGTCCAGAGCACAGGCAGAAAATGTTAAAGCAGCTTTGGATCTATATGGATCAGCAACTGGCCAGAATCTCAATCATGACAAGTGCTCTTTTTTCTTTGGGGAAGCATGTCCAGCAGCTACGCAGGATCAAGTCAGGGAGGTATTGAGTGTTACTAGTCTGGTCTTTGAGGATAAATACTTGGGTCTTCCTACTCTGGATGGCCGCATGTCCAAGGGCAAGTTTCAAAATCTTCAAATGAGTCTCACTAAGCGCCTCGTTCAATGGGGTGATGGTCATTTAGCGCAGCCGGGTAGAGAAACCCTAATTAAGTCAGTGGCTCAAGCATTACCTACATACATATTGGGTGTCTTTAAGCTGCCTTTTTCAGTATGCGATGACCTTACTAGGATGGTAAGGAATTTTTATTGGGGCTCGACGGATGGAAAGAGAAAAGTGCACTGGAGAGGTTGGGATCATCTTATGCAGCCCAAGGATAGGGGCGGTGCAGGTTTCCGTGATTTCCGTTTATTCAACCAGGCCTTGCTAGCTCACCAAGCTTGGAGACTAATTTCTAGACCTGATAGTTTGCGTGCTCAGATTCTTAAGGCGAGATACTTTCCAGATGGGAAGCTCGAGGATACTGTATTTACGAGCAATGCGTCATCCTCATGGCAAGCAATCAGTCATGGACTGGACTTGCTAAAAAAGGGTTTACTATGGCGAGTGGGCAATGGCACAAGCATCAGAGTGTGGCGTGACAACTGGATTCCTCGACCGTTCTCATATAAACCTATTACAAGGCAAGGCCGACGCCGTATCCGTTTTGTCTCTGACTTACTGAATAATAATGGTTCATGGAATATTGGACTACTCACGCAGTATTTTGTTACGGCAGATGTCGAGGAGATCCTAAAGATTAGAGCATCCCCAAGACTTGGTAATGATGTTATTCATGGGGACCAGAGAAAACGGGGAATTTTACAGTCAAGAGTGCATATCATTTGGCTTTCGACGAGTTGCACAGAGGCAGCACGACATCGTCTAGCACATCTGCGATGGGAGGTAGGAACTGCTGGAAATTTATTTGGAATTGTGGCGCTCCACCTGCAGTGGCGAACTTTGCTTGGAGAGTTGCTATGGATGGTTTGCCAACTTGGAAAAATAAACATAAAATTGGCTTGGAACCAACAAACAGATGTCCAGTTTGTGGTGTGGATACAGAAGACAATTTCCATCCTTTTGTCAGATGTCAGTACGGACGGGATTTATATCGGTCCATGGCTAAAATATGGAGGCTACCTAATTGAATTGATTGCTCACGTAGGAAAGGAGTGGCTGCTGCAAGCATTGGCGCCCTTGTCTGATCTTGAGCGGTGCATGATGCTGATGGTCTTCTAGAGGAGTTGGTATGTTAGGAATGAACTGACCCACTCTAAACCTGCTCCTCCAATGGATGTATCAATCAGATTTTTACAAAGTTATTTGGAGTCCCTGGTGGCAGTCAAAATCAATACGCATATGGATCCAGTGAAGGGTAAAGCTCTTATTTCCTTGGTTCATCATACTTCTCCTGCTGGACAAGCGGTTGTGCAGCGAAGGTGGGAGAAGCCGGCGCTTGGCTGGGTGAAACTAAACACAGATGGGTCATTTGTTTCGAGTGAGGCAGCTGGTGCAGGGATGATCTTAAGGAATTCTTCAGGACTGATTATGTTTTCAGCTTGTAGTGCTCTTTTCTCTTGTCGTGATGCATTGGAGGCGAAGCTTTGTGCGTGCATGGAAGGACTTTCGACAACTATCTAGCGCTCTGAACAGCCGATTGCCATCGAGGTGGATTCTGCTTCGGTGGTGGCCATGATCACATGTGACGATGTAGACCGTTCAGTTTATGCATCGTTAGTGAACGAGATTAGATACCTTCTTAGTCTTCGTCAAAATTGTATTACTCTTATCTCACGGTCGCAGAATAAGGACAGCGATAGTCTAGCTACTTTTAGTAGAGTGCAGGGTAGAACTATGACTTGGATTAACTCTGTTCCAGGCCAGGTTCTGGACTTAGTTGCAGAGGATTGTAATGATCTGGTGATTGAGTAATACAAGCTTTGAACCCGCAAAAAAAAAATTAAATGTCAAATGTACATATTTGTGGACGGAGGGAGTACCTCTTTTCGATCGCCGAACACGTGGGTGTTGATGAGTACTGTTAGTTGTTGTCGACCAGGTGGTTGTTAATAAATTGTTTGGATGTTAAGTGTATTATTAGTATGTTCATGGTAATGGTTGTTAACGGTACTTTGTAAACCAATATAGGGCGTTTTAGATAATTAAAGAAATCATCTAAAATGTCTTATATTCATTTAAAGAGGGACTAGTTGTCAGCTGTTGCTCCACTTTTTTTAAATATATGATACATAAGGTCGTCTTGTGGAATTTTGGGTGTAAGGAAAATCCATGACACACTTGGCAACTTTCACATTATTTGACACTAGATAAGTAACCGCGGGTTGCCACGGGTAGCGAAAAATATATTGAGACACTAATTAACCAATCTTTGTATAATCATTGTGTCCCCTTAATCACTCTTCTAGAAAGAAGCTTGCATGTAGTCTCTCAGATGTAAGAGATAGCAAAATAGATTAAAAACTGACATAGTAAACATCAAATGCTCATTTTTAGCCATTTAACCAAACCGACAGATAGACAGATGTGTTGTTTTTGCAAAGTTGAAATCTTTCAGAGAATCATAAAGCTAGAGTCAGACTCAAGAAAGATCTTGTATAAGAACAAGAAAAACAACAAGTGGTTGGTTATACTGAAGCAGAAAGCTATATGAATCGGTTCGCCTTAACAACATATCGAAGTCTTCAACATCGTAGTGATGGTAGGACTCTACGCCAGTGCGCACCCAGTCGTCCATGATGCCGTCATCTAGGCTGTGGTGCGAGGCAACGGGCTCGCACCGTGCTCCATATCCGTGAGAGAGCGGACTCAAGGGAGAGCTGCGCGAGGCAGTGGAGATGCCACACATGCTCGCGGCGTCTAGGGTTTTGGCGTGGAGAATTTGGACTCTCCCCTTGCCATCGCCATGGACGGGAAAGAGGAAGTGACGCCTTATGTTGGGAAATATAGTAGAAAACAAAAAAAATTGCCCTACGATCAACCAGGAACACTATGAATATGTAGTAATAGTTTAGACCAGATCATTACCAACTCTGAGTTCCAGCGGAAGGAGACGAGTCCGTGTAGATAGTACTTGAAGTCCCTCAAACCGTTCACAAACAATCGCTCAAACGGAAGACCGAAAACACGGCCTCTCCACAATTTGCAAGCATACAGTGTTCATGATCCGGCAGCGCTTCGCCATCCAGAGCTGGTCATCATCAGAGAATTAGAGGGAGAAGATTAGAACCACACTGGACTTCTAATTATGAGGACTAGAGAGGATTAGATCTATCTCTAATTGGATCAACTAGAACTAGAATTAGAGAACTAGAGGACACTCCAAAACTTATCTACAAGGGTAAAATCCTCAAGTATATATAGGTTGGAGGGAGGGGAGGGGGCACCACACAAGGGGGAAAGGTTTCCCTCCCCCTTGCGCCGGCCTAGGAGGGGAAATCCCCCTCCAATTCGGCCCCCAATATGCTTCCCACCACTTCATGTTTTAAGGCCCGTTGATAATTTAAAAAACTCGATGTGAGATATATCGGTATCCCCTTGAGTTATTCTCATGCTCACTATACTGGTCTCCTCATTACTGGTTTTGTTCTTCTTTCTCGTTGACATGCTCCGGAATCCTCGTGACCTAGTCACCTATGTCCGGTCAGACGATGATGGATGTCGTCACACCGAGAGGGCCCTAAGAATATCTCTCCATCATCGGAGGAGCAAATCCCATTCCTGAGCTATCTAACCCCTTGCCAAACTTTTAGATGAACCTATAAGTTGTCATTATGATCACTGTGTTGCAGATGGCGTTTGAGCAACCCCAAAGTCCATCGTACGGTAAGAAGAGACTACGATACTCTCATGATCGAAGGAACTAAATCACACGTTAACTCTCCGTGTTATAACAATTGACTTCCGACGATAACATATCAAAGTATAACAAACAAGTTTGGGTCGATTCAATATGATCGTTTTTCCAACGTCATATTCTCAAAGTTGTTTTAGGACAATCATTACACTTAACGATATCCCAAGACCTGAAAAACATGATCACCAACAACGCTTGAGCCAGTCTTAGAGGCGAGACTAGGAGTGAAATTTTACCATCTATCATTCCACACGTACATATGAATTTTCTACTGAATCACATGTTCCAGGATCGTAGCAGTTATAGCATAGAATATAAACTCGTAATTATAAACATGAAAATATAATGTGTGTTCGCCGAATTTATCATGACCGGTTTTTTCTTCCAACTCTATTTACTTGTTGGTTTTGTGTGTTGGGATCATAAGATGAGAATAAAAGCGGGAAGATTGGATTTTTTTATCCGAAGGCTCGCGCTGCACAAACCTGGGAATTGGAAACTCCAATTTCTATTGTAAGTTGGTAAGTAGTTAGACATGAGACTTTAGTTGTAATATGGTAAGATAATAAAAGATATTTTTTTGTCGTATTAGAAAAGTTGTGATTGTGATTCAATATTGGAGATAATAATAGATAATAAATGGCATAGTCTACAGGATTAGCGATTTGTTATTGAGGAATATATTATTATGTTTTGGAAGGATACTTGGGAATATCCTCTGTTTGTTTTTTAGGAAGATGATCTCACATCTATGATGCAATTTTTGAATTCTTAATTACCTAATATTTATGTGATTGAATTGAATAATCACCTACAAAAGAAAGCACAAAAAATGAACAAGGAGGGTCAGGCAAATCGATTCGGTCCTAGCGGGATCGAGAAAAAACCAACATGAAGGGGATGAGAGGTGAGGCAAAACTAAATTGGTAAGACGGTGTTGTGGAACGTAGGATGCAATTTCAAAAAAATTCCTACGCTCACACAAGATCTATCTAGGAGATGCATAGCAACTAGAGGGGGAGACTGTGTCCACGTACCCTCGTAGACCAAAAGCGGAAGCGTTTGACAACGCGGTTGATGTAGTCAAACTTCTTCTTGTTCCGACCGATCAAGTACCGAACGTACGACACCTCCGAATTCTTCACACGTTCAGCTCGATGACATCCCTCGAACTCTTGATCGAGCAAAGTGTCGAGGGAGAGTTCCGTCAGCACGACGACGTGGCAACGATGATGGTGAAGTGATCCGCACAGGGCTTCGCCTAAGCACTACGTGAATATGACCGTGATAACCCACAAGTATATGGGATCGATTGTATCCTTCTTTGATAAATAAGAGTGTCGAACCCAACGAGGAGCTAAAGGCAGAACAAATATTCCCTCAAGTTCTATCGACCACCGATACAACTCTACGCACACTTGACGTTTGCTTTACCTAAAACAAGTATGAAACTATTTTGCAAGAATAAAACTATGAGTACTTTGCGGGAATAAAACTACGAATAAATTTCATGGTAATAAAAGTGGATAGCTTTTGTCAACAAAAAAGTCATTTGTCCCTAGGCAATCGATAACAAGTACCGGTAATCATTCTTGTAATTTTATATGAGGGAGAGGCATGAGCTAACATACTTTCTCTACTTGGATCATATGCACTTATGATTGGACCCCTAGCAAGCATCCGCAACTATTAAAGATAATTAAGGTCGTGAAACCCAACCATAGCATTAAGTATGCAAGTCGTCTTTACTCCCATACGCAACAACCCACCTACTCAGGTTTAAACTTCTGTCACTCTCGCAACCCACCATAAGTGAATCATGAACGTATTGCAACACCCTACAGCAGGGGCCCCTCACGTTTGCGCGAGACGGAGGGAACCGTAGGACATCACCATAAATAAAATATACGATCATACCAACCAGGATCACAATTAACCCACAAGACAAAATGGATCTACTCAAACATCATAGGATAACCATAGATCATTGGGAAATAATATATGGAGTTGAG
Organism: Aegilops tauschii subsp. strangulata; assembly: GCF_002575655.3. Lineage (NCBI taxonomy): Eukaryota > Viridiplantae > Streptophyta > Magnoliopsida > Poales > Poaceae > Aegilops > Aegilops tauschii. The sequence goes on from NC_053035.3 coordinate 435,061,652, forward strand.
CACCATGTTTAAGTAGAGATTACAGCAGGGAGAAGAGGTGTTACACCATTGTATAGAGGGGGAGAAAGTTGGTGTTGACGGTAGCAAGATTGTTGATGTAGATCGCCGTCCCGATCGTTGCCCCGGCGGCACTCCGGTGCCACCGGAAGCGAGGGTGAGAGAGCCCCCCTCCTTCATCTTCTTCCATGGCCTCCCTCCTAGATGGGAGGAGAGTTACCCCTCTGGTCCTTCCCGCTCCTCCGAGATTGGATTTCCCTCTCTGTTCCCTTCTGTTTCACGTTCCCCTGATCTGGCCGAAAACCGTTTCTCATATTTCGGGAGATCCGTAACTTCGATTGCGCTGAGATTTTAACACGATTTTTTTCCGGATATAAGCTTCCTTGCGCCCGAAGTACATCTCCAACTGATGTTCGAGGAGGGCACAACCCACCACCACGCGCCAGGGGCCTCTGGCGCGCCCTGGTGTCTTGTGGGCTGCGCGGGCCTGCGTTTGCGGTGATTCCAACTCCCAAAAGTCACATATATTCCAAAATAATTCTCCGTAAAATTTTATTGCATTTGGACTTCGTTTGATATGGATACTCTGTGATACAAAAAACATGCAGAAAGCAGGAACTGGCACTGGGCACTGGATCAATAGGTTAGTCCAATAAATCATATAAAAAGTTGCCAAAAATATGTGAAAGTTGTATAATATTGGCATGAAACAATCAAAAATTATAGATACGACAGAGACGTATCAGCATCCCCAAGCTTAATTCCTGCTCGTCCTCGAGTAGGTAAATGGTAAAATGATAATTTTTGATGTGGAATGCTATCTAACATAAACTTGATCATATATCTAATCATGGCATGAATATTAAGACATAAGTGATTCAAAGTAATAGTCTATAATTTGACATAAAGACATCAATACTCAGGCATCCCAACAAACAATCATGTCTTTCAAAATATCAAAGCTAAAGTAAGCTATCCTTACAAAATCATATAGTCTTGTCATGCTCTGTCTTCTTAACACAAAGTATTTATCATGCACAACCCCGATGACAAGCCGAGCAATTGGTTCATACTTTTTAACGCGCTTCAGCTTTTTCAACCCTCACGCAATACATGAGCGCAAGCCATGGATATAGCACTATAGGTGGAATAGAGTATGATGATAGGGGTAAATATAAAGAAGACAAAAAGTAAGAAATTCTCACACCAACGCGGCTAACCAACGGGCTATGGAGATGCCCATCAATTGATATCAACGTGAGGAGTAGGGATTGCCATGCAACGAATGCACTAAGAGCTATAAGTGTATGAAAGCTCAATATGAAAACTAGGTGGGTGTGCATCTAATCCTATAATGAAAAATTCCCACTAGTATATGAAAGTGACAACATAGGAGACTCTCCATATGAAAAACATGGTGCTACTTTGAAGCACAAGTGTGGTAAAGGATACTAACAATGCCCCTTCTCTCTTTGTTTATTTATTTTTTTCTTTTTTTTCTTCCTTTTTTTGTTTTTCTCTCATTGTCCGAAGTCTCATCCCGACTTGTGGGGGAATCATAGTCTCCATCATCCTTTCCTCACTGCGGCACTGCTCTAAAATTGAATAATGATGATCATCACACTTCTATTTACTTATAACTCAAAAGAACTAAAAATTACAACTCGATACCTATGAAAAACTAGAAGAACGCCCGTGCGTTGCAACGGGGCCACATTAACTTTAAGAGTTCAATATTAATATTCTCATACATATCAAGTGACATTGGTGACCTTTTTTACCATCAAATCCTCACACACACACTCTCTCCCTCCCTCTTCCTCACTCTCTCTCGCCCTCTCCCTCTCTCTCTCTAACACACACACACATACCCATCTTATTGGGTACGAGACCATAATCCATCTATTTCACACACACACGCTAGTGCATAACAATATGGATTATGTGTATTATATTTGCCACCACAACTGAGGGAATTAATTTCATGTAAATCGGCCAGCCACAGCTCCAAGAATACGCGGAGGAGGTGGCCCGGGTCGGCGTCGGTGCCGTCTGGTGCGGGCCACGGGCCCGCTTCCAAGTGCGTCTGCGCACCGGCCACCCACGCCAGGTCCTTCAAGTGCCGCTTCCACCGCACCAACTCCCAGAGCCACGGCCACGGCCACGGCCAGGGAAGCCGGCCTTCTTCGCCCCCTTCACCGGCCGCGGCACCCGACCTCGCCGTCCTCATCCGTCGGCACCGTCGCGACCTAGTGACGCAGCCCAAGCATCGGCCTCGAGAATCAAGAACGCTCGACAACGGAGAGGAAAGGGAAGATCATATACATGCCATAAGAAAGGGAGTTTATTTACTGCTCCCTCGATGTATTGTTTCCTTTGTTTGGAGATTGATTACCATCCGTGAGTTAAGGTAAGGTTAATGTGATTGAGCGACTTTTCTGAAAATCAATTATTTGTTTTCTAATTAATGTGATTGAGTGAGTTAAGGTAAGGTTAATTAATTTAGATTTGATCTTTAGAGATTGTTCGTGATTGGTTCTACATTACTAAATAACTTGCGCCAGTATGGAAAGTTCTGATCTATTCAGTTTTCTTTTGTTGTGTGAGAGGGTGATGCGAAAATAAACCGATGAAGTGGGGGGAGGGGACGAAAAAAATCTACGAAAAAAACTAGCGAAGGTGGGAGGAGGTACCAAAAAAATCACGGGAGGTGGGACAAAAAAACCTGGAAGCGAGACTACCAACTGCTCCATTAGGAGTAGAGATTATGACTCTATATGAATGCCTCTGGCAATGTACCAGGATGTGCAATGATCTAGCGTAACATGTATGAAAAATGATGAACGGTGGCCGAGCCACAACTACTATGTCAGCTATATGATCATGCAAAGCAATATGACAATGAATGCTCAAGTCATCAAACGGAAGCGGTGGAAGTTGCATGGCAATATATCTCAGAATGGCCATGGAAAAGCCATAATAGGTAGGTATGGTGGCTGTTTTGAGGAAGATATAATAAGGCTTATGTGTGATAGAGCGTATCATGTCACGGGGTTTGGATGCACCTGCGAAGTTTGCATCGACTCTCGAGGTGAGAAAGGGCAATGCACGGTGCCGTAGAGGCTAGCAAATTGCAGAAAGGTAAGAGTGCGTATAATCCATGGACTCACATTAGTCATAAAGAACTCATATACTTATTGCAAAAGTTTATTAGCCCTCGAAGCAAAGTACTACTACGCATGCCCCGGGATAGATTGGTAGGAAAAGACCATTGCTCGTCCCCGACCGCCACTCATAAGGAAGACAATTAATAATAGATCATGCTCCAACTTCATAGCATAACGAGAGACTATACGTGCATGCTTCGGGAATCACAAACCTTAACACCAATATTCTTACTAACCACAACCGTTTACTAGTACCTCCCATATATTCCATCTCTATATTGCAAAACTATTGCAAGGAATCAAACATATCATATTCAGTGGTCCATAAGTTTTATGTAGGATTTTATGACTAACCATGCAATTGACCAAATCCTTTTGACTCTCTAAATAGATATAAGTGAAGCATGAGAGTTTAATTCTTTCTACAAAAGATCATGCTCTAATAAATATAAGTGAAGCAAAAGAGCATTCTACAAACAACGGTTTTCTATGTGAACAGAAACAGGCAATCCAAACTTCAAAAGATATAAGTGAAGCACATGAAGCATTCTATAAAGCCACACTCAAAAAAGTGAAGTGCAATGAGCATTCTATAAATCAAACATGGACTATCTCATACCAGCATGGTGCATAAAAGAAAAGTGAAAACTAAATGCAAAAGACACTCCAAGATTTGCACATATCACATGAACGAAACGAATCCGAAAACATACCGATACTTGTTGAAGAAAGATGGGATGCCTTCCGGGGCATCCCCAAGCTTAGACGCTTGAGTCTCCTTGAATATTTACTTGGGGTGCCTTGGGCATCCCCAAGCTTGAGCTCTTGCCTCTCCTCCTTCTCCTCACATCGAGACCTCCTCGATCTTCGAACACTTCATCCACACAAAACTTAACTGAACTTTTAGTGGCGGGTTTAGTGAATATGGCAATGAAATCCCATCATGTACTGCTGTAACATTATTGTATAATTATAAACAAACATTACCCACTGTATGCTATCACAATTCTATGGCCCCAAGTCAAGGAGGCTTCAACAAGAATTCAAACATACGCAAATAATGAAGCTACAACAGCAATCTGTGAAAACATGACAGTCTGTAAAGATTCGAACATCCACCATACTTCTGTAACTCTAAAAATTCTGAAAAATTAGGAAAAATAAACATTTTGTAAAGAAATATAGTACAAAAGGTTTCAGAACCGTTTGACGTTCTAGTAAAAAATGTAAAATCGCGCACTACAGCCAAAGTTTCTGTTTTGCACCGCACAAACCAACAAGCAATTTAAACATCCTAAAGGCAAATCTTGGCACATTTTTTATAATACAATGGAATTATACAAGGGGATAATTATTTTTGTTGAAAAGTTTCTGCAATGAAGATTCACAAAGTTTCCATGAGCATGAACAAAGTTCAAGGACGTCCCCCACTTTCACAATGTTCGTCTCTCTCACTTTTGCTTTTTTTGTGAAGTTTTAAGGCCCCCCCTATATTTTTGTGTGTTTAAACTATATAAAAGCACTCAACAGAAATAAATGACTCTCTAAAACTTCCGGGCTGTCTCCCTGACAACGCTTTCTTTAAAGCCATTAAGCTAGGCATAAAGTGCTCAAGTAATGGATCCACCCGGATCCGAAGGTATATCAAAGCCAATTTGAATCAAAAATGATTTAGCATTTAATAGTGAGCACAAAGCAGCATATATCAAGCAATGACGAAGTCTAACACTCTTCCTATGCATCGGCATGTCATACAAGAACAATTCATGAACATCAAGTAAAGGCCAATACATAGCATAAACAGTTTCTTGCAATTTTTTCGTGTTGGAAACATAAAGAGGCGGAGATGTAGTTCCTCTCTCATAATAATTGCAAGTAGGAGCAGCAAGCACATGCATATTATATCCATCAAAATCATCATGTGTAGTGGTAAAAGGCAACCCATCAATATAATCCTTAACAAGAGCTAACTTCTTCGATATAGTGTAGTTGGGAGAATTCAAAAAGATAATAGGACTATCATGTGTGGGTGCAATAGCAACAATGTCATTCTTAACATAAGGAACTATAGCAAGTTCATCTCCATAAGCATAATTCATATTGGCATCTTGGCCACAAGCATAACAAGCATCAAGTTCATCAAAAAGGGATATTTCAAATGAATCAACGGGATCATAGCAATCATCATAGCATTCATCCTTCGGTAAGAGCGAAGGGGCATTAAATAATGTATGAGTTGAAGAGTTACTATCATTAGAAGGTGGGCACGGGTAGCTAATCCGCTCTTCCTCTATTTATTCTTCGCTCTCCTCATCATCTTTTTCATCCAATGAGCTCGCAGTTTCATGAATTTCTTCTTCCATAGACTCCTGCAAAATATTAGTCTCTTCTTGGACAGCGGAGTTATTCTCAATAAATACATCAATATAATAATTGTATTTATAATTATCATAGCAATATTTAAGGATATCAAGATTTTCAGGTCTATAAACTGAATCATCAAAATCTTCAAACTTCTTAAACAAAGATTCAATTTCATGTGCACCGTTAGAAGCAACAAATTCTTCTATTTGTTCCACATCATAGTAATCTATATACCATTAGCATAAGAAGCTAAGGTTTCATTATCATTAAATTTGCATGACAAGGGAAGATGTGGAGCATTCATCCTAGAGCAACAAGTATAATCATGTCTCAAGCATAGATCCCGAGCATACCAACGCAACATATAAATTTGATCCCATAAAAGTTTCCCTTTTTGTGTCAACTGATAATCCCTAAAGTATTCACATTGATCCAATGTTACTCCCATTATCAAGTTGAATGGGGTTTTCTCAGGATTATCAAAGTAGTGCATAGTATTTTCACATAACAAGCATCGAGGGTTTTAGGAGGTTCCCCATCTCCATGAGTAGCAGGCACAACTAATTTTTTTGGTGTTTCGTGTTCCATATCCGTAACTAAAGATAGAGAACAACTTAGAACAGGAAATAAAAACTACTTGGTGATAAAGCAAACATGCACACACGAGAATATTCACCCCACGCTATAACTCCCAGGCAACGGTGCCAGAAAAAGGTCTTGATAACCCACAAGTATAGGGGATCGTTTGTAGCCTTCTTCGATAAATAAGAGTGTCAAACCCAACGAGGAGCTAAAGGCAGAACAAATATTCCCTCAAGTTCTATCGACCACCAATACAACTCTACGCACACTTGACGTTTGCTTTACCTAAAACAAGTATGAAATTATTTTGCAAGGATAAAACTATGAGTACTTTGCGGGAATAAAACTACGAATAAATTGCAAGGTAATAAAAGTGGATAGCTTTTGTCAACAAGAAAGTCATTTATCCCTAGGCAATTGATAACAAGTACCGGTAATCATTCTTGCAATTTTTTATGAGGGAGAGGCATGAGCTAACATACTTTCTCTACTTGGATCATATGCACTTATGATTGGACCCCTAGCAAGCATCCGCAACTACTGAAGATCATTAAGGTCGTGAAACCCAACCATAGCATTAAGTATCAAGTCCTCTTTACTCCCATACGCAACAACCCACCTACTCGGGTTTAAGCTTCTGTCACTCTCGCAACCCACCATAAGCGAATCATGAATGTATTACAACACCCTACAGTGGGCCCCCCTCACGTTTGCGCGAGATAGAGGGAACCGTAGGACATCACCATAAATGAAATACACAATCATACCAACCAAGATCACAATTAACCCACATGACAAAACGGATCTACTCAAACATCATAGGATAACCATAGATCATTGTGAAATAATATATGGAGTTGTGCACCATGTTTAAGTAGAGATTATAGCGGGGAGAAGAGGTGTTACACCACTGCATAGAGGGGGAGAAAGTTGGTGTTGACGGTAGCAAGTTTGTTGATGTAGATCGCCGTCCTTGCCCCGGCGGCACTCCGGTGCCACCGGAAGCGAGGGGGAGAGAGCCCCCTCCTTCTTCTTCTTCCTTGGCCTCCCTCCTAGATGGGAGGAGAGTTACCCCTCTGGTCCTTAGTCTCCATGGCGGCGGAGGGGCGGGAGCCCCTCCGAGATTGGATCTCCCTCTCTGTTCCCTTCTGTTTCGCGTTCCCCTGATTTGGCCGAAAACCGTTTCTTATATTTTGGGAGATCCGTAACTCCGATTGCGCTGAGATTTTAACACGATTTTTTCGGATATAAGCCTCCTTGCGCCTGAAGTAGAGCTCCAACCGACGTTCGAGGAGGGCACAACCCACCACCACGCGCCAGGGGCCTGTGGCGCGCCCTGGTGTCTTGTGGGCTGTGTGGGCCTCCGTTTGCGGTGATTCCAACTCCCAAAAATCACATATATTCCAAAATAATTCTCAGTAAAATTTTATTGCATTTGGACTTCGTTTGATATGGATACTCTGTGATACAAAAAACATGCAGAAAACAGGAAATGGCACTAGGCACTGGATCAATAGGTTAGTCCAATAAATCATATAAAAAGTTGCCAAAAATATGTGAAAGTTGTATAATATTGGCATGAAACAATAAAAAATTATAGATATGTTGGAGACGTATCAGCATCCCCAAGCTTAACAGCTACTCGTCCTCGAGTAGGTAAGTGATAAAAACAGAATTTTTGATGTGGAATGCTGCCTAACATGTCATATCATATTCTTTTATTTATAGCATGGACATTCGGACTTTTATATTGTTCAAAGCAATAGTCTAGTTTTGACATGATAATTTAAATACTCAAGCATATCAACAAGCAACCATGTCTTTCAAAATATCAATGCTAAAATAAGCCATCCCTAGCCCATCATGCTCAATCATTGATCCATTCATGAAACACACTCGTGATGACCCACAAGTATAGGGGATCAATTGTAGCTCTTTTCGATAAGTAAGAGTGTCGAACCCAACGAGGAGCAGAAGGAAATGACAAGTAGTTTTCAGTAAGGTAGTGTTTGCAAGTGCTGAAATTGTAAGTAGCGAGTAGTTTGGTAGCAAGGTAATTTGTAACGAGCAACTAACGATAATTGTAGCAAGTATGCAGCAAGGTAGCCCAATCCTTTTGAGGCAAAGGACAGGCCAAAACGGTCTCTTATGATAAGCAAAGCGTTCTTGAGGGTACACGGGAATTTCATCTAGTCACTTTCATCATGTTGGTTTGATTTGTGTTCGCTACTTTGATAATTTGATATGTGGGTGGACCGGTGCTTAGGTGCTGTTCTTACCGGAACAAACCTCCTACTTATGATTAACCCTCCCACAAGCATCCGCAACTACGAGAAAAGTATTAAGAATAAATTCTAACCATAGCATTAAACTCTAGGATCCATTCGGTCCCTTATGGAATAGTGCATAAACTAGGGTTTAAGTTTCTGTCACTCTCGCAACCCACCATCTATTTACTACTCCACAATGCATTCCCTTAGGCCAAAATATGGTGAAGTGTCATGTAGTCGACGTTCACATGACACCACTAAGGGAATCACAACATACATACCATCAAAATATCAAACGCATATCAAATTCACATGATTACTTGCAACATGATTTATCCCGTGACCTCAAGAACGAAAGTAACTACTCACAAACAATCAACATGCTCATGATTAGAGGGGTATTAATATGCATAATGGATCTGAACATATAATCTTCCACCAAATAAACCATATAGTAATCAACTACAAGATGTAATCAACACTACTAGTCACCCCCTAGCAACAATCTATAGTTCCGGTAACAAGATTGAATACAAGAGATGAACTAGGGTTTGAGATGAGATGGTGCTGGTGAAGATGTTGATGGAGATTTCCCTACCCAAGATGGGACAGTTGTTGGTGATGGTGATGACGATGATTTCCCCCTCCGGGAGGGAAGTTCCCCCGGCAGAATCGCTCCGCCATAGGGCAAAAGTGTCCTGCCCAAGTTCCGCCTCGAGACGGCAGAGCTCCATCCCGAAAGTCTTCTTCTTATTTTTTTCTAGGTCAAAATGACTTATATACCAGAAGATGGGCACCGGAGGTGGGCCGAGGAGGCCACAACCCACCAGGGCGCGCTAGGGGGGCCTGGTGTGCCTAGGTGGGTTGTGCCCACCTGGTGGCCCCCCTCTGGTGTTTATTGGCTCCAGTATTTCTTAAATATTCCACAAAAAATCCTCGTAGAGTTTCAGCTCATTTGGAGTTGTGCAGAATAGGTGGCCTGACGTAGCTTTTTCAGGTCCAGATTTCCAGCTGCCGGAATTCTCCCTCTTGGTGTGTACCTTGCAAATTATGAGAGAAAAGGCATTAGAATTACTCCAAAAAGCATTATTATGGATAAAAATTTTATAAATAACAGTAAGAAAACATGATGCAAAATGGAACTATCAACTCCCCACAAGCTTAGACCTCGCTTGTCCTCAAGCGAAAACCAAAATCGAAAAACATGTCCACATGCTTTGAGAGAGAGGGGTCGATAAAAACAAAATACGGACATAGAAGCATCATGTTGATTATTATAACAGCAAGAAATTTAAACATAAGAATTTTATCATACACTTCCCATGAATAGGTAACAGTTCATCACACAATCGAAGTATAAAGCAAAAACTCTATTAGAAACCAACAAATTATGTTCTCAGTCAAATTTGCAACTACAATTCATCAACTTTTCAAGAAGGGTCACGTGTCGGAGCCTTTAGGCAAGTCCACACATACTCAACGATCATATAGTCTTCTATGATTGCTAACACTCACCTCATACCCATGGGCAAAACGTTTCAACTGGACACATAGAAAGATAGGGGCTTATAGTTTCGCCTCCCAACATACTCACCTCAAGGGTGATGTCGACAATAATAACTCATGCTATCTATATTCAACTGGACATATGTGCTTAGATCTTTCCTCATCACGTGATGCTTGCCAAAAGAGAAAATAAAAAATAAATAGAAGGAAAACTTTGACTCTTTGCATAAAAGTAAATACATAAAAGTAAAAGAGAGGCCCTTTGCAGAGGGAAGCAGAGGTTGCCATGCGCTTATTTGTTTGCATGCTCAATCCCTTAGTGCAAGAGAACGTCACGTTGTATTGCCCCTTAAGATGACAACCTTTATTATGCAGTCTATCGCTTTTATTCTTTGTCATCTAAGTTCGTACAACGCACAATTTTCTCTTACACTAAATGATCTCACATATTTAGAAGCAATTTTTATTGCCTTTTTGCACCGATGACAAGTTACTTGAGGGATCTAGTTCAATCCCTAGGTAGGTATGGTGGACACTTGAAAAAGATTTGGGTTTAAGGGTTTTTGGATGCACAAGTAGTATCTCTACTTAGTGCGGAATTTTTGGCTAGCAAAGATAGGGGCAAGCACCACATGTTAAAGGATCTATGACAATATGACTTCTATGTGAATATAAACATACATAAACCATTACGTTGTCTTCCTTGTCCAACGTCAAAAATTTTGGCACAAATATTTTGATGAGGGCTCACAATCACAAAAGATTTCTAGGATATTATATTTATATGTGAATCTTCCCTTCCCTTATTAATTCTTTCATGAGCTACATCACTGACCAATGCTATGTTTGTTAATCTCTAATAAAATTTTCTTACTTATACTTTTCATTATGTGGTGCTATCACTTACCATAGGATTAGTATATGATCTTATTGATTTATTTCCTTTCTTTTGTTTGCTTTCTTTCTCTTTTTCTTTTCTTTATTTGCAACATGAAAGTAAAGAAAGTAAAAAAAACTCGAACTAACTTTATTATATAACTTGCACACGATAACAATGATAGATCACTAAGCAACTCTCAAAGAAGAAAAGATCGAACTAAACTTTATTCATCTAAGCAAAAGATTGAACTAAGATAAGTAAAAGCAAAAAGATAGTGGGATGATATGATACCGGGGCACCTCTCCCAAGCTTGGCGGAAGCCAAGGGGAGTGCCCATACCCGATACTCAATTCTCCTTTGGTGGTGAAGAAGGTGATGGTGGTGATTAAGAAGAGATCTTGTCCTTGGAGGAACCTGAAGAGGCCAGGGTAGATGGGATCTGACAGAAAACATCAAGAAAAGAGAACAGAGGATTTTCTGCGATACGGTGGTTAACAGGTTCGGGAAGTACATATAGTTTTTTATCATGGAGGACAAGTAAACGGAAGAAAAACGGAGCACGGAAGGGGTCCCTGGTGGGCACAACCCACCTGGGTTCTGAATTATTCCAAAACTGACATTTTTTTTTTGTAGATTTTTCGGAGTCTGTTTACTTGTCCAATATCATCCTTATTTTGACTATTCTGTAGTGTTCCGGAAGGACTCTTTTATGTGTTCTTCCGGTGTCAAAGTCTGGACAATATAGCTTTCAACATTAATAGGGCTACCCGAGATATAATGTTTATTCATTGCCCGTTGACAACCTTCAGGTTAGTGCCTTTGAAATTTTTTATTTTGATGGCTCCAGACCGGTAAACTTCCTCGATGACATAGGGGCCTTCCCATTTTGAGAGGAGTTTGCCTGCAAAGAATCTAAAACGAGAGTTGTACAAAAGAACATACTCTCCGACTTTAAACTCACGTTTTTGAATTGTTTTGTCATGCCACCTTTTAACTTTTTCTTTGAATAACTTTGCATTTTTATAAGCTTGGGTTCTCCATTCATCTAATGAGCTTATATCAAATAGCCTCTTTTCACCAGCAAGTTTCAAGTTATAGTTAAGTTCTTTAACTGCCCAGTATGCTTTATGTTCTAACTCAAGAGGTAAATGACAAGCTTTTCCATAAACCATTTTATAAGGAGACATACCCATAGGATTTTTATAAGCTGTTCTATAAGCCCAAAGTGCATCATCTAATTTCTTAGACCAATTCTTCCTGGACCTATTAACAGTCTTTTGTAAAATTAATTTTATTTCTCTATTGCTAAGCTCAACTTGAGCACTAGACTGAGGATGATAAGGTGATGCAATTCTATGGTTAACATCATACTTAGCAAGCATCTTACAAAAAGCACCATGAATAAAGTGTGAACCACCATCAGTCATTAAATATCTAGGGACTCCAAACCTTGGGAAAATAACTTCCTTGAGCATTTTAATAGAGGTGTTGTGATCAGCACTACTAGTTGGAATAGCTTCTACCCATTTAGTAACATAATCAACAACAACCAAAATGTGTGTATACCCATTAGAAGAAGGAAAAGGTCCCATGTAATCAAATCCCGAAACATCAAATGGTTCAACAGCAAGAGAATAGTTCATAGGCATTTCTTGACGCTTACCAATATTACCTATTATTTGGCATTCATCACAAGATGAGACATACTTACGAGCATCCTTGAAGAGAGTAGGCCAATAAAATCCAGATTGCAATACCTTATGAGCAGTTCTATCTCTAGCATGATGCCCTCCATAAGGTTCGGAGTGACATTTCTGTAGGATTTGTCCCTATTCACGCTCAGGTACACAACGTCTAATAATACCATCTACTCCTTCTTTATAAGATGTGGGTCATCCCAAAAGTAATGTCTTAAATCATAGAAGAATTTTTTCTTTTGTTGGTAAGTAAAGCTAGGTGGTAAATATTTAGCAACAATGTAATTAGCATAGTCAGCATACCAAGGAGTACTATTAGAAACATTTATTGCAGCTAACTGCTCATCAGGAAAACTATCATCAATAGGTAGTGGGTCATCAAGCACATTTTCAAGCCTAGACAAATTATCAGCTACGGGGTTCTCAGCTCCTTTTCTATTATTGATATGTAAATCAAATTCTTGTAACAAGAGAACCCAACGAATAAGTCTAGGTTTAGCATCTTTCTTCTCCATAAGATATTTAATAGCAGCATGGTCTGTGTGAACAGTTACTTTAGAATCAACAATATAAGGTCTAAACTTATCACAAGCAATCACAACTGCTAATAATTCTTTTTCAGTTGTAGAATAATTTCTTTGAGCACTGTCTAGAGTTTTACTAGCATAATGAATAACATTCAATTTCTTATCAACTCTTTGTCCTAGAACAGAACCAACAACATAATCACTAGCATCACACATAATTTCAAAAGGCAAGTTCCAATCAGGTGGTTGAACAATAGGTACAGAGATTAAAGCTTTCTTGAGTGTTTCAAAGGCTTCAAGACAATCATCATCAAAAACAAAAGGAATATCCTTTTGCAAAAGATTAGTAAGAGGCTTAGAAATTTTAGAAACGTCCTTGATAAACCTCCTATAGAAACCAGCATGACCTAGGAAACTACGAATACCTTTTATGTCCTTAGGACATGGCATTTTCTCAATTGCATCAACCTTAGCTTAGTCCACTTCAATACCTCTTTCAGAAATTTTATGACCCAAGACAATGCCTTCATTAACCATAAAGTGGCACTTCTCCCAATTCAAGACAAGATTTGTTTGTTCACATCTCTGCAAAACTCGATCAAGATTGCTTAAACAATCATCAAAAGACTTCCCATAGACAGAGAAATCATCCATGAAAACCTCAACAATCTTTTCAAAAAATCAGAGAATATAGCCATCGTGCATCTTTGAAAGGTAGCATGTGCATTACATAAACCAAAAGGCATACGTCTATAAGCATAGGTTCCAAAAGGACAAGTAAAAGTGGTCTTTTCTTGATCAGGTTGAGAAATAGGTATTTGTGAAAAGCCAGAATATCCATCAAGGAAACAAAAGTGTGTGTGCTTAGATAATCTTTCAAGCATTTGATCAATAAAAGGAAAAGGGTAATGATCTTTTCTAGTTGCTTTGTTTAATTTTCTAAAATCAATTACCATTCTATAGCCTGTAACAATTCTTTGTGGAATAAGTTCATTCTTATGATTAGGAACAACAGTAATGCCTCCTTTCTTAGGGACACAATGAAAAGGACTTACCCATCTACTATCAGCTACGAGATAGATTATACCTGCTTCCAGAAGTTTTAGTATTTCCGTTCTTACCACTTCTTTCATCTTCGGATTTAACCGACATTGGTGATCGACAACGGGTTTAGCACCAGGTTCCATATTAATTTTGTGCTGACATAGAGTGGGACTAATGCCCTTTAAATCATCAAGAGTATATCCAATAGCAGCTCGGTGCTTCCTTAGAACTTTCAATAATCTTTCTTCTTCATGTTCTGAAATATTAGCACTAATAATAACAGGATATATCTTCTTTTCATCAAGATAAGCATATTTCAAAGTGTCTGGCAATTGCTTTAATTCAAACACAGGATCACCTTTAGGTGGAGGAGGACCTCCGAGAGTTTCAATAGGAAAATTATGTTTAAGCAGAGGACATTGTTCAAAGAAAATATTATCTATTTCATTTCTTTCGTGCATATGTAAATCATTCTCATGGTCTAGCAAGTATTGTTCTAAAGGATCAGTAGGTGGCACAGCAATAGAAGCAAGACCAATTAATTCATCCTTACTAGGCAATTCTTTTTCATGAAGATTTCTACTAAACTTGGAAAAATTAAACTCATGAGACTCATCACCAAAGCTAACACCAACAATTTGTTTCTTGCAATCTATGTTAGCATTAACTTTTTTCAAGAAAGGTCTACCAAAGATAATGGGACATAAGTCATCTTGTGGGGAACCAAGAACAAGAAAATCAGTAGGGTATTTTATTTTCCCACACAAGACTTCAACATCTCTAACAATCCCACAAGGTGATATGGTGTCTCTATTTGCAAGTTTAATAGTAACATCTATGTCTTCTAACTCTGTAGGTGCTATGTCTTTCCTAATTTCTGATACAAAGTGTAAGGAATAGTACTCACACTAGCACCCATGTCACATAAACCATGATAACAGTGATCTCCTATTTTAACTGAAATGATAGGAAAGCCAACAATTGGTCTATTTTTATCCCTTTTTCGGGTTTAGCAATTCTAGCAGCTTCTGCACAGAAGTAAATAACATGCCCGTCTATGTCTTCTTCTAAGAGATCTTTAACCATAGCAACATTAGGTTCTACTTTAATTTGTTCATCTGGTTTAGGTGTTCTAACAAAGCTTTTGTTAACCAGAGTTGAAACTTTAGCATGTTCCTTTATCCTAACTGGAAAAGGGGGTTTCTCAATATAAGCAGTAGGAACAACTGGATCAACATTATAGAGTATAGTTTCTTCTTTAACTGGTACCGGTTCTTTAATTTAATCTTTAATAGGTGGGTGATATTTATGCCAATTCTCTTTAGGGAGTTCAACATGAGTAGCAAATGATTCACAAAAGGAGGCTACTATCTCAGAGTCAAGTCCATATTTAGTGCTAAACTTTTGAAAAGCATCAGTATCCATAAAAGATTTAACACAATCATACTTAAGCTTTATACCTGACTCTTTACCTTCGTCGAGTTTCCAATCTTCAGAGTTGCGTTTAATTCTTTCCAAAAGATCCCACCGGAATTCAATAGTTTTCTTCATAAAAGAACCAGCACAAGAAGTATCCAGCATGGTTTGATCATTACGAGAAAGCCGAGCATAAAAGTTCTGAATAATAATTTCTCTTGAGAGCTCATGATTGGGGCATGAATATAACATTGACTTAAGCCTCCCCGAAGCTAGAGCGATACTTTCTCCTTCACGAGGCCAAAATTATATATATATTTCCGATCATGATGAACTAGATGCATAGGATAAATTTTTTGGTGGAACTCCAATTTCAAACGATTCCAATTCCATGGTCCAATATCATCGCATAGCCTATACCATGCCAATGCTTTTCCCTTCAAAGATAAAGGGAAAACCTTTTTCATCACCTCATCTTCGGGTAAACCTGCAAGCTTGAACAATCCACAAATTTGTTCTACATATATCAAGTGCATATCAGGATGTTCTGTTCCATCTCCTGCATAAGGATTAGCTAGCAGTTGTTCTATCATACCCAAAGGAATTTCATATTAAATATTTTCAGTAGGTGCAGTAGGTTGAGGGGTAGCTAATTGTGGTTCCGTACAAGGTGAATATACCCCGAACAAATCCTTCAAAGGATCGTTTTCCATAGTAACAAGTGACAATAAATTTCAGCACACTATATAAATGTTTCCTTACCGAATTCCACTTACCAAAGGCGCTTCACTCCCCGGCAACGGCGCCAGAAAATAGCCTTGATGACCCAAAAGTATAGGGGATCAATTGTAGCTCTTTTATATATGTAAGAGTGTCGAACCCAACGAGGAGCAGAAGGAAATGACAAGTAGTTTTCAGTAAGGTAGTGTCTGCAAGTGCTGAAATTGTAAGTAGCGAGTAGTTTGATAGCAAGGTAATTTGTAATGAGCAACTAACGATAATTGTAAAAAGTATGCAGCAAGGTAGCCCAATCCTTTTGAGGCAAAGGACAGGCCAAAACGGTCTCTTAAGATAAGCAAAGCGTTCTTGAGGGTACACGGGAATTTCATCTAGTCACTTTCATCATGTTGGTTTGATTTGTGTTCGCTACTTTGATAATTTGATATGTGGGTGGACCGGTGCTTAGGTGCTGTTGTTACTTGAACAAACCTCCTACTTATGATTAACCCTCACGCAAGCATCCACAACTACGATAAAAGTATTAAGAATAAATTCTAACCATAGCATTAAACTCTAGGATCCAATCGGTCCCTTACGGAATAGTGCGTAAACTGGGGTTTAAGTTTCTGTCACTCTCGCAACCCACCATCTATTTACTACTCCACAATGCATTCCCTTAGGCCCAAATATGGTGAAGTTTCATGTAGTCGACGTTCACATGACACCACTAAGGGGGATCACAACATACATACCATCAAAATATCGAACACATATCAAATTCACATGATTACTTGCAACATGATTTATCCCGTAACCTCAAGAACGAAAGTAACTACTCACAAACAATCAACATGCTCATGATCAGAGGGGTATTAATATGCATAATGGATCTAAACATATAATCTTCCACCAAATAAACCATATAGTAATCAACTACAAGATGTAATCAACACTACTAGTCACCCCCTAGCAACAATCTATAGTTCCGGTAACAAGATTGAATACAAGAGATGAACTAGGGTTTGAGATGAGATGGTGCTGGTGAAGATGTTGATGGAGATTGCCCTTCCCAAAATTGGAGAGTTGTTGGTGATGGTGATGACCATGATTTCCCCCTTCGGGAGGGAAGTTCCCCCGGGAGAATCGCTCCGCCGGAGGGCAAAAGTGCTCCTGCCCAAGTTCCGCCTCGAGATGACTGCGCTCCGTCCTGATAGTCTTCTTCTTATTTTTTCTAGGTCAAAATGACTTATATACCAGAAGATGGGCACCGGAGGTGGGCCGAGGAGGCCACAACCCACCAGGGCGCCAGGGGGGCCTGGCGCGCCCAGGTGGGTTGTGCCCACCTGGTGGCCCCCCTCTGGTGTTTATTGGCTCCAGTATTTCTTGAATATTCCACAAAATATCCTCGTGGAGTTTCAGCTCATTTGGAGTTGTGCAGAATAAGTGGCCTGATGTAGCTTTTTCAGGTCCAGATTTCCAGCTGCAAATGACAAGTACGATCATTTTGCCTCCTAGTTGGTTGTTTTATAACTGAAGATGGAGACTCAAATTCAAAATAAAAATTGCATAAAGTAAAAGAAAGGCCCTTCGCAAAGGG
Organism: Aegilops tauschii subsp. strangulata; assembly: GCF_002575655.3. Classification (NCBI taxonomy): domain Eukaryota; kingdom Viridiplantae; phylum Streptophyta; class Magnoliopsida; order Poales; family Poaceae; genus Aegilops; species Aegilops tauschii. The sequence goes on from NC_053035.3 coordinate 435,079,419, forward strand.
AAGTAGGGATTTGTAGAGGTGCCAGAGCTCAAAGCAAAAAACTTAGAGCATTTTGGGAGGTGTATCCTTCCCACCAACAAAAACGACTTAGAGTTCCCAACACTTTCCATGCTAGATATATCATAGGCGGTTCCCAAACAAAAAATAATGTTTATTCCTTTTTCCACCATACTTTCACTTTCCATGGCTAGCCGTATCCACGGTTGCCCTCCATACCAACACTTTCCAAGGAATTTATTATTTGATAACATAAAGTAAATTCATTTTTCATTTCGGGACTGGGCGTCCCTAAAACCTTTGCCTTACTCTCGTGCAATGACAAGTGAACAAACACTCATCGTGAGAATAACACATCTAGCATGGAAAATATTAGCCACCCCTCACCATTTCGCGAGCGAAACGAACACACAAAAGAGAAGTTTATTTTGAAAATTAGAGATGGCACATACAAATTTGCTTAGAACGGCAAAATAATACCGCATATAGGTAGATATAGTGGACTCATGTGACAAAACTGGTTTAAAGGATTTTGGATGCACAAGTAGAGATCATACTTAGTGCAAAATGAAGGCTAGCAAAAGATTGGGAAGCGACCAACCATGAAACGAATAATCTCATAAGCAAGCATTAAGCATAATTAACACCGAATAATGCACCACAAGTAGGATATAATTTCATTGCATGACTATTGACTTTCGTACTTGCATAGGGAATCACAAACCTTAACACCAATATTCTTACTAAAGCATAATTACTCATCAACATAAATCACATATCACATCATCATATCTCAAAACTATTACTAAGAATCAAGTTTATTTTGTCCAATGATCTTCATGAATTTTTTTATTATATCCTTCTTGAATATCTATCACTTTGGGGCTAATTTTCATGTGTTGCTTTTCATAAGCTCAAACAAATATAAGTGAAGATCATGAGCATAAATTTTTCCTTTTTCTCAAAGTAATTTAAGTGAATCAAGAGAGAATTTCTTCAAACATACTAAAGCACACCGTGCTCAAAAAGATAGAAGTGAAGCACTAGAGCAAGTCCATAGCTCATAAAAGATTTAAGTGAAGTATAGAGAGCAATACTAACAAGTCATGCCATAATTTTGGCTCTCTCAAATAGGTGTGTCCAGCAAGGGATCAAGACTTAAAACTCGAAATAAAACAAGCAAAGATTCATATCATACAAGACGCTCCAAGCAAAACACATAGTATGTGACGAATAAAAATATAGCTTCGAGTAAAATACCGATGGTCGTTAGAAGAAAGAGGGGATGCCACTCGGGGGCATCCCCAAGCTTAGTTGTTTTCTCACTTTTAGATAATAGCTTGGGATGCCAGGGCAACCCCAAGCTTAGGCTCTTCTACTCCTTATTCCTTCATCCATCGTAAGATAACCCAAAACTTGAAAACTTCAATCACACAAAACTCAACAAAACTTTCGTGAGATCCGTTAGTATAAGAAAGCAAACCACTACTATAAGTACTGTATCAAACCAATTCATATTTTGTTTTTGCATTATATCTACTGTATTCCAACTTCTCTATGGCAAAAACTCATCAAAGAAAACCATAGAGCCATCAAAATAAGCACACAACACAAAGAAAACAGAATCTGTCAAAACGGAACAGTCTGTAGCAATCTGAGTATTTTGGATACTTCTGTAACTCCAAAAATTCTGAAAAATTAGGACGACCTGGGTAATTTGTATATTAATATTTTGCAAAAAGAATCAGGGTAAAAGCACGTTTCTGTGATTTATGAAAATTATTTTCGTGAGTGCTTAAGTTTCTGTTTTTCAGCAAGATCAAACAACTATCACCCAAGAAGATCCTAAAGGATTTACTTGGCACAAACACTAGTTAAAACACAAAAAACACAATCATAACATAAGAATAATTGTGCAAAAACTCAAGAACAGAAAGCAAAAAGCAAAAATAAAATTTATTCATTGGGTTGCCTCCCGACAAGCGCTATAGTTTTACGCCCTTAGCTAGGCATAAAGCAAGGATCTAAGTTTTGTCATCTTTGGTTCGAGATCCATAAGATGCCCTCATGATTGATTCATATGGAGGCCTAATTGTTGTTCTAGGAAGGTGTTCCATACCCTTCCTCAAAGGAAATTGGAACTTGATATTGCCTTCTTTCATATCAATCACGGCACCGATAGTGCGTAAAAACGGTCTACCAAGAATAATTGGACAAGACGGATTGCAATCAATATTAAGAACAATAAAATCTATGTGCACATAATTCCTATTTGCAAGAATAATAACATCATTAATTCTTCCCATAGGCTTTTTAATAGTAGAATCCGCCAAGTGCAAATTCAAAGAACATGATTCAATATCGGTAAGACCAAGCACATCACATAAAGATTTCGGAATTGTAGAAACACTAGCACCCAAGTCACATAAAGCAAAACACTCATAATTTTTAATTTTGACTTTGATAGTAGGTTCCCATTCATCATGCAATTTTCTAGGAATTGATACTTCGAATTCATTTTTTCTTCAAAAGCTTTCATAATAGCATCAACAATATGTTTAGTAAAAGCTTTATTTTGTTCATAGGCATGGGGTGAATTTATCATGGATTGCAACAAAGAAATACAATAAATCAAAGAGCAACTATCATAATTAAAGTCTTTGTAATCCAAAAGAGTGGGCACATCACTAGTTAAAGTTTTAACCTCTTTAAACCCACTTTTATCAATTTTCTCAACAAGATTTTCACCCTCCGAAATATCGGGATGCCTTTTAGCTAAAGTTGACTCTTCTCCAGTCCCTTTTTCATCAATCTTAATTTTACTAAACAACGAATCAATAGAAGAACACCAATCATTTTAAGATCTTCATCACTTTTGCGAAAGTAATCACTAGAAAACGCTTTTTCTAAAAATTCTCTTTTAGCTCTAAGCATAGTGGTTCTTTTCTTACATTCATCCATAGAAACACAAAGAGCTTTAATTGATTCCTCAACTTTAGGCACAAAAATTTTCATCTTGAGATTTTCCACATCATGAGAAATTCTATCAACACTTCTAGACAAATCATCAATCTTACTCAACTTCTCTTCTATGGAAGTGTTGAAAACTTTTTGCGTGTTGATAAATTCCTTAACATTATTCTCAAGATCAGAGGTGTTTATATTATTATTATGAGATTGATTTCCATAGGAATTACCATAATTTTTAGAGGAATTACTAGGAAAAGGCCAAGGATTAAAATTACCTCTATAAGCATTGTTGTTGAAATTATTTCGAGAGATAAAATTCACATCTATGGCATCACTATTTTGCTTAATCAAAGTAGACAAAGGCATATCATAAATCAATAGGAGCACTTTTACTAGCAACCAGTTCCATAAGAGCATCAACTTTTTCACTCAAAGAAGAAATTTCTTCAACCGAATTAACTTTTTTACTAGTAGGAGCTCTTTCGGTATGCCATTGTGAATAATTTGCCATAATATTATCAAGCAATTTGGTGGCTTTACCTAAAAGTAATTTCCATAAAAGTACCACCCGCGGCAGAATCTAAAAGATTACGAAAACAAAATTCAATCCCACATAAAAAATTTGTATGATCATCCAAAGATTTAACCCATGAGTTGGGCAATTCCTTAGCATCATTTTCATACTTTCCCAAGATTGTGCAACATGCTCAAGTTCAAGTTGCTTGAAATTCATGATCTGGGTTCAGAGGGAAATAATTTTTGCGGGCGGAAAATACTTAGTGATAAAAGCATCTTTGCACTTATTCCAAGAATCGATACTATTGCGAGGCAAAGAAGAGAACCAAATTTTTGCAGAATCACGCAAAGAAAACGGAAATAATTTCATCTTCACCACATCATTGTCCACATCTTTTTTCTTTTGCATATTGCATAATTCCACAAAGGTATTAAGATGGGACGTGGCATCCTCATTAGGAGTACAGGAAAATTCATCTTTCATAACAAGATTCAGCAAAGCAATATTAATATCACAAGACTCCGCACTAGTGGTGGGAGGAGCAATCGGAGTGCCAATAAAATCATTGTTGTTGGTATTTGAGAAATCACATAACTTGGTGTTCTCTTGAGTCATGATGACCACACAACAAGATTGCACTCAAAAACAGATCCGGCAAGAAAACGGCGAACGGAGAAAGAGGGGAGAATAAAACGGCAATTTTTTGTGAAGTGGGGGATAGGAAAACGAGTGGCAAATGGCAAATAATGTAGATTGCGAGGAGATGAGATTTGTGAGTAGGAACCTGGTATATGTTGAAGATCCTCCCCGGCAACGGCGCCAGAAATTCCTTTTGATGTCGGCAAGGACTACGTCGGTATTTCCCCAAAGAGGAAGGGATGATGCAGCACAGCGACGGTAGGTATTTCCCTTAGTGAAGAAACCAAGGTTATCGAACCAGTAGGAGAACCAAGCAACACAACATAAACAGCCCCTGCACACAGATAACAAATCCTCGCAACCCGACGTGTTAAAGGGGTTGTCAATCCCTTCCGGGTAACGGCGCCAAAAATTGGCAAACAAACGTGAGTAAAATTGTAGTAGATTGATAGATCAAACGCCAAATAAAATAAATAAGAATAAAACACAACAAGGTATTTTTGGTTTAATAGATCTAAAAATAAATGCAAAATAAAAGTAGATCGCAAAGGCAAATATATGAGAAAGAGACCCGAGGGCCGTAGGTTTCGCTAGTGTCTTCTCTCGAGAAAAATAGCAAACGGTGGGTGAACAAATTACTGTTGGGCAATTGATAGAACTGCAAATAATCATGATGATATCCAGGCAATGATCATTATATAGGAATCACGTCCAAGATTAGTAGACCGACTCCTGCCTGCATCTACTACTATTACTCCACACATCGACCGCTATCCAGCATGCATCTAGTGTATTAAGTTCATGGAGAAACGGAGTAATGCAATAAGAACGATGACATGATGTAGACAAGATCTGTCTATGTAGAGATAGACCCCATCGTTTTATCCTTAGTAGCAACAATACATACGTGTCGGTTCCCCTTCTGTCACTGGGATCAAGCACCGTAAGATCAAACCCACCACAAAGCACCTCTTCGAATTGCAAGATAAATAGGTCAAGTTGGCCAAACAAAACCCAAATACCGGAGAAGAAATACGAGGCTATAAGAGATCATGCATAAAAGAGATTAAAGAAACTCGAATACTTTCATGGATATAAAAAGATATAACTGATCATAAACTCAAAGCTCATCAGATCCCAACAAACACACCGCAAAAAGAGTTACATCATATGGATCTCCAAGAGACCATTGTATTGAGAATTCAGCAAGAGAGAGGAAGCCATCTAGCTACTAACTACGGACCCGAAGGTCTATAGAGAACTACTCACGCATCATCGGAGAGGCACCAATGGAGGTGGTGAACCCCATCCGAGATGGTGTCTAGATTGGATCTAGTGGTTCTAGACTCTGCGGCGGCTGGATCAATATTTTGCCGACTCACCTAGGGTTTTGGGAATATTGGGGGTATTTATAGAGCAAAGAGGCGGTCCGGGGGGCACCCGAGTGTTGGGGAACGTAGTATTTCAAAAACAAATCCTACGATCACGCAAGATCTATCTAGGAGAAGCATAGCAATGAGCGGGGAGAGTGTGTCCACGTACCCTCGTAGACTGAAAGCGGAAGCGTTTAGTAACGCGGTTGATGCAGTCGAACGTCTTCACGATCGAACCGATCCAAGTACTGAACGCACGGCACCTCCGCGGTCTGCACACATTCAGCTCGGTGACGTCCCTCGAACTCTTGATCCAGTTGAGGCCGAGGGAGAGTTCCGTCAGCACGACGGCGTGGTGACGGTGATGTTGAAGTTACCGGCGCAGGGCTTTGCCTAAGCACTACGACGATATGACCGAGGTGTGTTTCTGTGGAGGGGGGCACTGCACACGGCTAAAAGATCAACTTGTGTGTTCTAGGGTACCCCCCTCCCCATGTATATAAAGGAGGGAGGGAGGAGGCCGGTGATGTCTACTACACAACCTTCTTCTTGTAGACGTTGTTGGGCCTCCAAGTGTAGAGGTTTGTAGGACAGTAGCAAATTTCCCTCAAGTGGATGACCTAAGGTTTATCAATCCATGGGAGGCGTAGGATGAAGATGGTCTCTCTCAAGCAACCCTGCAACCAAATAACAAAGAGTCTCTTGTGTCCCCAACACACCGAATACAATAGTAAATTGTATATGTGCACTAGTTCGGCGAAGAGATGGTGATACAAGTGCAATATGGATGGTAGATATAGGTTTTTGTAATCTGAAATTATAAAAACAGCAAGGTAACTAATGATAAAAGTGAGCGTAAACGGTATTGCAATGCTAGGAAACAAGGCCTAGGGTTCATACTTTCACTAGTGCAAGTTCTCTCAACAATAATAACATAATTGGATCATATAAATATCCCTCAACATGCAATAAAGAGTCACTCCAAAGTCACTAATAGCAGAGAACAAACGAAGAGATTATTGTAGGGTACGAAACCACCTCAAAGTTATTCTTTCGGATCGATCTATTCAAGAGTTCGTACTAGAATAACACCTTAAGACACAAATCAACCATAACCCTAATGTCACCTAGATACTCCAATGTCACCTCAAGTATCCGTGGGTATGATTATACGATATGCATCACACAATCTCAGATTCATCTATTCAACCAACACAGAGAACTTCAAAGAGTGCCCCAAAGTTTCTACCGGAGAGTCAAGAAGAAAACGTGTGCCATCCCCTATGCATAGGTTCATGGGCGGAACCCGCAAGTTGATCACCAAAACATACATCAAGTGAATCACGTGATATCCCATTGTCACCACAGATACGCACATGCAAGACATACATCAAGTGTTCTCAAATCCTTAAAGACTCAATCTGATAAGATAACTTCAAAGGGAAAACTCAATCCATTACAAGAGAGTAGAGGGGGAGAAACATCATAAGATCCAACTATAATAGCAAAGCTCGCGATACATCAAGATCGTACCACCTCAAGAACACGAGAGAGAGAGATCAAACACATAGCTACTGGTACATACCCTCAGCCGCGAGGGTGAACTACTCCCTCCTCGTCATGGAGAGCGCCGGGATGATGAAGATGGCCACCGGTGAGGGTTCCCCCCTCCGGCAGGGTGCTGGAACAGGGTCCCAATTGGTTTTTGGTGGCTACAGAGGCTTGCGGCGGCAGAACTCCCGATCTCTTCTGTTCCCCGATGGTTTTAGGGTATATTGATATATATAGGCGAAAGAAGTCGGTCAGGGGAGCCAGGAGGGGCCCACGAGGGTGGAGGGCGCACCTAGGGGGGTGTGCACGCCCCTGCCTCGTGCTCTCCTCGTTGATCCCCTGACGTGCACTCCAAGTCTCCTGGATTGCTTTCTTTCCAAAAATAACTCCTCCCGAAAGTTTCATTCCGTTTGGACTCCGTTTGATATTCCTTTTCTTTGAAACACTGAAACAAGGGAAAAAACAGGAACTGGCACTGGGCTCTGGGTTAATAGGTTAGTCCCAAAAATAATAATAAAGTGTTTAATAAAGCCCATAAACATCCAAAACAGATAATATAATAACATGAATACTTCATAAATTATAGATACGTTGGAGACGTATCAGCCGGCCGGCCCTAGGGGGCGCGCCCAAGGAGGGGAGTCCTACTAGGACTCCAAGTCCTAGTAGGATTCCACCAAGAGGGAGAGAGGGGGAAGGAAGGAGAGGGAGAGGGAGTAGGAAAGGGGGGCGCCGCCCCCTTCCCTTGTCCAATTCGGACTCCAGGGGGCGCGGCCTGCCCTGGCTGCCCTCCTCTCTCTCCAATAGGGCCCATGGTGGCCCATTAGTCCCCCCGGGGGGTTCCGATAACCCCTCCGGCACTCCGGTTTTATCCGAAACTATCCGGAACACTTGCGGTGTCCGAATTACATGGTCCAATATATCAATCTTTATGTCTCGACCATTTTGAGACTCCTCGTCATGTCCGTGATCTCATCCAGGACTCCGACCAACCTTCGGTCATCAAATCACATGAACTGATAATACAAATCGTCATCAAACTTTAAGCGTGCGGACCCTATGGGTTCGAGAACTATGTAGACACGACCGAGACACATCTCCGGTCAAAAACCAATAGCGGAACCTGGATGCTCATATTGGCTCCTACATATTCTACGAAGATCTTTATCGGTCAAACCGCATAACAACATACGTTGTTCCCTTTGTCATCGGTATGTTACTTGCCCGAGATTCGGTCGTCGGTATCATCATACCTAGTTCAATCTCGTTACCGGCAAGTCTCTTTACTCATTCCGTAATGCATCATCCCGTGACTAACTCATTAGTCACATTGCTTGCAAGGCTTATAGTGATGTGCATTACCGAGAGGGGCCAGAGATACCTCTCCGAAACACGGAGTGACAAATCCTAATCTCGATCTATGCCAACTCAACAAACACCATCGGAGACACCTATAGAGCATCTTTATAATCACCCAGTTACGTTGTGACGTTTGATAGCACACTAAGTGTTCCTCCGGTATTCGGGAGTTGCATAATCTCATAGTCATAGGAACTTGTATAAGTCATGAAGAAAGCAATAGCAATAAACTAAATGATCATAGTGCTAAGCTAACGGATGGGTCTTGCCCATCACATCATTCTCTAATGATGTGATCCCGTTCATCAAATGACAACACATGTCTATGGCTAGGAAACTTAACCATCTTTGATTAACGAGCTAGTCTAGTAGAGGCATACTAGGGACACTCTGTTTGTCTATGTATTCACACATGTACTATGTTTCCGGTTAATACAATTCTAGCATGAATAATAAACATTTGTCATGATATAAGGAAATATAAATAACAACTTTATTATTGCCTCTAGGGCATATTTCCTTCAGTCCCCCACTTGCACTAGAGTCAATAATCTAGATTACATAGTAATGATTCTAACACCCATGGAGTCTTGGTGATGATCATGTTTTGCTCGTGAGAGAGGCTTAGTCAACGGGTCTGCAACATTCAGATCCATATGTATTTTGCAAACTTGTATGTCACCCTCCTTGACTAGATCGCGGATGGAATTGAAGCATCTCTTGATGTGCATGGTTCTCTTGTTAAATCTGGATTCCTTCGCCAAGGCAATTGCTACAGTATTGTCACAAAAGATTTTCATTGGACCCGATGCACTAGGTATGACACCTAGATCGGATATGAACTCCTTCATCCAGACTCCTTCATTTGCTGCTTCTGAATCAGCTATGTACTCCGCTTCACACGTTGATCCCGCCACGACGCTCTGTTTGGAACTGCACCAACTGACAGCTCCACCATTCAATATAAATATGTATTTGGTTTGTGACTTAGAGTCATCCGGATCAGTGTCAAAGCTTGCATCGATGTAACCATTTACGACGAGCTCTTTGTCACCTCCATAAACGAGAAACATATCCTTAGTCATTTTCAGGTATTTTAGGATGTTCTTGACTGCTATCCAGTGATCCACTCCTGGATTACTTTGGTACCTCCCTACTATATATACTTATAGCAAGGCACACATCAAGTCTGGTACACAACATTGCATACATGATAGAACCTATGGCTGAGGCATAGGGAATGACTTTCATTTTTTCTCTATCTTCTGAAGTGGTCGGGCATTGAGTCTCACTCAACTTCACACCTTGTAACACATGCAAGAACCCTTTCTTTGACTGATCCATTTTGAACTTCTTCAAAATCTTATCAAGGTATGTGCTTTGTGAAAGTCCAATTAAGCGTCTTGATCTATCTCTATAGATCTTGATGCCCAATATGTAAGCAGCTTCGCCGAGGTCTTTCAAAGAAAAAACTCTTATTCAAGTATCCTTTTATGCTATCTAGAAATTCTATATCATTTCCAATCAACAATATGTCATCCACATATAATATTAGAAATGCTACAGAGCTCCCACTCACTTTCTTGTAAATACAGGCTTCTCCAAAAGTCTGTATAAAACCATATGCTTTGATCACACTATCAAAATGTTTATTCCAACTCCGAGAGGCTTGCACTAGTCCATAAATGGATCGGTGGAGCTTGCACACGTTGTTAGAACCCTTTGGATTGACAAAACCTTCTAGTTGCATCGTATACAACTCTTCTTCTAGAAATCCATTCAGGAATGCAGTTTTGACGTCCATTTGCCAAATTTCATAATCATAAAATGCAGCAATAGCTAATATGATTCGGACAGACTTAAGCATTGCTACGGGTGAGAAAGTCTCATCGTAGTCAAATCCTTGAACTTGTCGAAAACCTTTTGCAACAACTCAAGCTATGTAGACGGTAACATTACCGTCAGTGTCGGTCTTCTTCTTGAAGATCCATTTATTTTCTATGGCTTGCTGATCATTGGGCAAGTCAACCAAAGTCCACACTTTGTTCTCATACATGGATCCCATCTCACATTTCATGGCCTCAAGCCGTTTCGCAGAAACTCGGCTCATCATCGCTTCCTCATAGTTCGTAGGTTCGTCATGGTCAAGTAACATGACGTCCAGAACAGGATTACTGTACCACTCGGGTGCGGATCTTACTCTGGTTGACCTACGAGGTTTGGTAGTAACTTGATCAGAAGTTTCATGATCATCATCATTAGTTTCCTTAGTAATTGGTGTAGGAATCACTGGAACTGATTTCTGTGATGAACTACTTTACAATAAGGGAGCAGGTACAATTACCTCATCAAGTTCTACTTTCCTCCCACTCACTTCTTTCGAGAGAAACTCCTTCTCTAGAAAGGATCCATTCTTAGCAACGAATATTTTGCCTTCGAATCTGTGATAGAAGGTGTACCTAACAGTCTCCTTTGGGTATCCTATGAAGACACATTTCTCCGATTTGGGTTCGAGCTTATCAGGTTGAAGCTTTTTCACATAAGCATCGCAGCCCCAAACTTTAAGAAACGACAACTTCGGTTTCTTGCCAAACCACAGTTCATATGGTGTCGTCTCAATGGATTTATATGGTGCCCTATTTAACGTGAATGCAGCCGTCTCTAAAGCATAACCCCAAAATGATAGCGGTAAATCAGTAAGAGACATCATAGATCGCACCATCTCTAATAAAGTGCGGTTATGACGTTCGGACACACCATTACGCTATGGTGTTCCGGGTGGCATGTGTTGCGAAACTATTCCACATTGTTTCAAAAGAAGACCAAACTCGTAACTCAAATATTAACCTCCACGATCAAATCATAGAAACTTTAGTTTCTTGTTACGATGATTTTCCACTTCACTCTGAAATTCTTTGAACTTTTCAAATGGTTTAGACTTATGTTTCATCAAGTAGATATACCCATATCTGCTTAAATCATCTGTGAAGGTTAGAAAATAACGATACCGCCGCGAGCCTCAACACTCATCGGACCGCATACATTAGTATGTATTATTTCCAACAAGTCTCTTGCTCGCTCCATTGTTTCGGAGAACGGAGTCTTAGTCATCTTGCCCGTGAGGCATGGTTCGCAAGCATCAAGTGATTCCCAAAGCCCATCAGCATGGAGTTTCTTCATGCGCTTTACACCAATATAACCTAAACGACAGTGCCACAAATAAGTTGCACTATCATTATTAAACTTATATCTTTTGGCTTCAATACTATGAATATGTGTATCACTACTATCAAGATTCAATAAAAATAGACCACTCATCAAGGGTGCACGATCATAAAAGATATTACTCTTATAAATAGAACAACCATTATTCTCTGATTTAAATGAATAACCGTCTCGCATCAAACAAGATCCAGATATAATGTTCATGCTTAACGCTGGCACCAAATAACAATTATTCAGGTCTAAAACTAATCCCGAAGGTAGATGTAGTGGTAGCGTGCCGACGGCGATCACATCGACTTTGGAACCATTTCCCACGCTCATCGTCACCTCGTCCTTAGCCAATCTTCGCTTAATTTGTAGCCCCTATTTCGAGTTGCAAATATGAGCAATAGAACCAGTATCAAATACCCAGGCGCTACTACGAGCATTAGTAAGGTACACATCAATAACATGTATATCAAATATACCTTTCACTTTGCCATACTTCTTATCCGCCAAATACTTGGGGCAGTTTCGCTTCCAGTGACCAGTCCCTTTGCAGTAGAAGCACTCAGTCTCAGGCTTAGGTCCAGACTTGGGCTTCTTCACTTGAGCAGCAACTTGCTTGCGTTCTTATTGAAGTTCCCCTTCTTCCCTTTGCCCTTCTTCTTGAAACTAGTGGTCTTGTTGACCATCAACACTTGATGCTCCTTCTTGATTTCTACCTCCGCAGCCTTTAGCATCGCGAAGAGCTCGTGAATTGTCTTATCCATCCCTTGTATATTATAGTTCATCACGAAGCTTTTGTAGCTTGGTGGTAGTGATTGAAGAACTCTGTCAATGACACTATCAACCGGAAGATTAACTCCCAGTTGAGTCAAGTGAGTGTGGTACCCAGACATTTTGAGTATATGTTCACTGGCAGAACTATTCTCCTCAATTTTGCAGCTGTAGAACTTATTGGGACTTCATATCTCTCAATCCGGGCATTTGCTTGAAATATTAACTTCAACTCCTGGAACATCTCATATGCTCCATGACATTCAAAACGTCGTTGAAGTCCTGGTTCTAAGCCGTAAAGTAGGGCACACTGAACTATCGAGTAGTCATCAGCTTTGCTCTGCCAGGCATTCATAATGTCCGGCGTTGCTCTGGCAGCGGGTCTTGCACCTAGTGGTGCTTCCAGGACACAATTCTTCTGTGCAACAATGAGGATAATCCTCAAGTTACGGACCCAGTTGTCGGTGTTCTGGGAACGGGGGTCCCCAGACTTGCCTGCGTGCGGCCCACGGCGTGGCTCTGCGAGCGGGCCCGTACGTCCCATCTTCACCAACAAGCTTTCAAGACCCTCGCGAGGCGGACGACACAAGACCTCCTCAGGAGCGGCCTCACCAGGCTAGCTCGCGAGGGGCGGAGAGATCAAGGCAAGGCAAACCTTGCGAGGTTCCAGTGACGTGAGCCATGACGAACGAGAGCAGGCGGGCGCCAGCGCGCATAGTGTCCTTGTTTCCTCTTTAGTGCTAAGGGGGCAAGCGCAGGCGAGGAGTACCGAGGCATCAAGCAAAGGTTTCCCTATCGGTGCAACGAGACCAAGACCAGCAGGACGACAGGATGGAGGTCACCGTGGAGCCCAAGACGGCGTCACCACCAGAGCCTTTGGCAGGTGAAGACTACTCTTGTCAGGATAAGCTGTACTAGCTGTCCCCTTTCAAATTGGCCATTGTGGGATCCCTTCCCGCTCAATATTTGGGAAGAGGACCAGGGCCTCTATAAATAGGACTGTAAGTGCATCTAGTGCCACCCCTAGTTGGTTTTGGAGTATTGACGACAAACCTGGTTGAGGGACTAATGTGTTTGTGAGAATTGCAGGATAACACAGGTAGTAGTCCCTCATTGATTCGGTTTACCTACCGGAGATGACCCCTAAAAATGTATGAAGACATTGAAGGCAATGGCGGTATGTGAAGATATTCACATTGAAGACTATGACAAGAGAAGACATTGCGTGAAGACTATGGAGTGCGAAGACTTAGTTGTTTCGTTGTTTCCTTTTCTTCTTTGTTGAGTTGTAGGAACCACCGTACTGTTAATTGGGGTCCCAGTGAACAAAGTCAAAGTGACTGAAGTGATGCTCAACCAAATTGGTGGCTGCCCCCTACACCATAAATTGGTGGCTGCTCAGAGTTAGTGCACGACTTTTGTCGTTTGAGAGCAACCCACCTCCGAAGCTTTTGAGAGAGGCAAATCCTTGCGAGGACAAAGCCCAAACACCCAGAGCCAAAGAGTGTTAGGCATCACTGAAGTCTTTCTGTCCGCGTGACCTGAAGACTTGTTACACTTGAGGACTGTGAATCCTCCGGCCGGTTAGGCGTCGCGTTCTGAGCATCCAAGAGTCATTGTGGATTGCCGGTGAACGAAGTCTATGAAGGTTTGGAAGTCTACCTTGAAGACTTACCAGAGTGATTGGGCGAGGACTGGGTGTCCTTAGCTCAAGGGGAATAAGGTGAAGACACGGTCTTTTGAGTTAAATCTCAGCCTCCCTAACCAGACGTACAGTTGTCACAGCAACTGGAACTGGTCCAACAAATCCTTGTCTTCGCCAAGCGACTAGTTCTATCGTCTCCCTCTCTTTATTTACAGTTTGTCTTCGTGAAGTCATTGCCTGTTTTCTTTACCTATTTGTCTTCACTGTGTGACTACTATCGTTGTTTGGCTTCATACCATCTTCCATCCTGATCCTTACTACGTAGCTGCTATTAGTCTTCGTGCCTTCACTTCATTGCATACTTGACTATGGCCTGCTTAGTGTAGTTTACCTTCCGCTGCATATCAATAGGTTCATTTCTATTGTTTGTCTTCGAAACTCTCATGTTTTGAAGACTTTCATAAAAATCGCCTATGCACCCCCCTCTAGTCGATAACTAGCACTTTCAATTGGTATCAGAGCAAGGTACTCCCTTGTTCTGTGTGATTCGGTTTAACCACCTGGAGTTTTAGCTATGTCGACTGCAGGGATAATCAAAGTCTCTACTGCTTGCCCCGTCTTTGATGGAACTGAATATCCCTACTGGAAGAATAAGATGCGCATGCATCTTGAAGCCATTGATGTCGACCTCCGGTATGTCGTCAAGAATGGCGTTCCCAAGACTAGTGAAGGTGTCACCCCTGCTGATGTTAAGAAGTTCATTCAACTGGATTCTACTGCCAAGAACATCATCGGTGGTCATTTGACCAAAGGACAGTATGGCCGTGTGAGTGCTCTGGAAACGTCAAAGCTAGTCTGGGACTGTCTCTCTAAGGTCAACGAAGGCGTCTCAACCCAGAGAGATCAAAGGATCAGTGTTCTTCGCAACCTCTTCAACCGCTTCAAGAGAAATGACAATGAGAATGTCCAGCTTACGTTTGATCACCTCACTGACATCACAAATGAGCTTCGTGCTCTCGGCGCCACTGAGATCACCAAGCATGAAATCGTCAAGACACTACTGAGATCTCTTGACAGCTTGTTCGACAGCCTTGCCCTGATGATACTAGAACGCCTTGACTTCAAGACACTCGATCCGTCTGACATACTTGAGAGGCTCAACACACATGAGTTCCAGCTATCTGAGAAAAGAGATATCTATGGTCCCAACTACGGCCGAACTCGTGCTTTGAAGGCAAAAGCTGTTTCCTCATCTGAAGAAGAATCTGACTGCAGTTCTGATGATCCTGAAGACATTGGAAAGGAACTTGCTATGCTTGTGAAGAAGTTCCAGAAGTTCACTAAGAAAAAGGGCTTCAGAAAGTCTTCACGATCCAGCTCAAGAAATGATGAAGCTTCCACTCATGACTACAAGAAGAGAACATGTCACAAGTGCAAGAAACCTGGACACTACATCTCTGAGTGTCCACAGTGGGACAATGAGAACAAGAAGAAGAAGAAGAGCAAGGAATATGATTCTGATGACAAGAAGAAGAAGAAATCCTCAAAGTCTTCTTCCAAGTCCTCATCCAAGTCTTCATCTCATAAGAAGAGCTCATCTGGCAAGGCTCGTGCTTTTGTTGGCAAGGAGATGGATTCAGAGGAGGAGTCTGCTTCTGAGGAGGCGGAGGTGGAGTCTGAGGAGGAGTCTGACCCTGGCGTTGCAAGTCTGGCTCTAGCTACAGCCTACGTTGCCAAGTCCATCTTCAACACTGAAGACAACGACCCCATCACCAACGCTAAAGCTAATGACAAGGACGACTCTGCTCCCACCTACTGCTTCATGGCACGTGGTGCCAAGGTAAAATCACGCGATGCTTACTTTCAAACATCAAGTGAAGATGACTCTGATTGTGAATCCAAACCCAGCTACAAAACACTTGCTAAAATTGCAACTGAACAACAGAAAGCTATGGAACATACTCAAAAACTGTTAGACAAAAGCGATGACCTGTTGGACGCTGAAATGACCCGTTCTCAGTCCTTAATTGAAGACATAAAAAATCTTCATGTTAAGTACCAGGAACTTGAAAGTCGTCATGAAATGCTCTCAACCACTCATGAAAAGCTCTCCTATGATTATCTTCAAAGGAAGCAAGAGCTTGAGAAATTGAGAGCGGCTCATGAAGATCTTCAAAAAGAGAACGAGTCACTTCGCGCTCAATAGATCAGTTCCGCTCAGGAAGGATTTGAACCACCATGTCTGTAGCGACCCGACCTCAAACGGTCAAGTCTCTGTGCTTTAGTGTCATCCCTGGATCGGTAATGCTGACACACACAGTACTCGAAGGATTTATAACAGAGTAGCAATCACACACTTATTACATCGAATGTCTCAAAAGAGAACTTATTACAATAAATATGGCTTAAGGCCATCTAATACGATAACAGCGGAAGGCTTGGAAGATAAAGTGAGTCCATCAACTCCAACGGCATAGCTGAGCTGCACAGCAACGACATAACGAACCTTACTCCTCGTCTGAAAAGTCTGCAACATAATACGTTGCAGTCCGAAAACGGGGCAGCACATGGAATATGCTGGCAATATAACACAGTAGAGCAGGAACAGAATAATGCTATCACTACATGCATATTTGGCTGGTGGAAAGCTCTATGGTTATAGTTTTTGTTAAAAGCCAATTTTTCCCTACAATAAAGGAATAAGTTTTATTTAACTATCATGGTAGTTGAAACATCATTGAGAAGGTTCCTCCAACTCAATCCCAATTAAAGTAATTATCAACCCAACAATATTAGTTAAGAGTGATGAGATACTTAGGATACTCCAAGTACTAGATACTCAAGATTGTCCATAACCGGGGACACGGCTAACCATGATTAGATTGTACACTCTACAGAGGTTTGCGCACTTTTCCCCACAAGACTCGATCTCCTCCATTGGATTTCTCGCACTACAAGGTGTTTGAGAAACAGATGACCGAGACACAGTCTTTCAGAAACATTAACTCTTTACTCCGGGCAGACCATACCAAACCCACATCCCTCTACCTGCTGATCCACCTCTTCAAGAGCTCATGCAACTTACTCAACTATGCTAGAGCCCATAATAGCTTGTGGCTGCACACGGAAGTTTCTAGCATGAAAATATCTTAGTTCCCTTTGAGCCTGGGTGGCGGACCTTAGGATGATCATACGGGTACTCCGGGATATCCTAGGACAACACTGGATTCTCCAGGCGCCCGACAAGCAATCCACCCAGATGTGTATTAAAGTTGCCACCTTAAGTTGAACCATTAATTAACAATCTCACATCTGTCATGGATTTCACTCACCCAATCCACGTCTACGAGCATAGCATAGCAATATAAGCAATACGTAGAAGTAACTCCCAAGGGTTTGAATATAACAGGGCAATAGGTTCTACCTCATCAACTACTTCCCAACCCACATGTTAATCACATCCTAATCATGCAATGTTTGAGGATTGGAACTAATGCATAAAAACTGGGTATGAAAGGAGTATGATCAATGTGTTACTTGCCTTGCTGACGATTCGCAAAACCTAGGGACTCGTAGTAGCACGCTTCGCACTCCGGGAATTCTATCGCAAACAAACAATAGCATACATAAGCAATCAAGCGAAGAAGCATGGGTAAAACTCAAATAAGAAGAATTGACCAGAAAGTTCAACTTAAGAACTTCAGTTTGCAAAAAGAATCAAATCAAATGGAGCAACAAAACTGAAACGCGAAAGAAACAAGATCCATTTACTAATCTGAACTAAAGTCAAAATTTACAGTACCAAAATCTTGTTCAAGTTGATTAAACAGAAAGAGGGTTTTGAGATGAAGATCTAGGCACTTGAATCGCCTGATTCCGATAAACGAGCGAAAAGATAAACTGAAACGAAAATCGGATCAGAAATCGCGATAGAAAATAATCGTGGAAAATCTGAGAAAAAGAAAACTGACGAACAGGCTAACGAACGAACGTTCATTGTCTGTAACTAACGAGCGAAAACCGTTCATTAAAACGAATGTACGGACGAACGTCCGCTATATAAACTAAACCGAGAAAACCGACGAACCGATCTAAAAAAACGAACTAGGGTTTTCGAAAAAAACGGATCGGTTTTAGAATAAAACCGAACGGCGGCGGCGGCGTATACCTCCGGCGAGGTGGGGCTGCGGCGGCAGGCGGCGCGGGGCGGCGGCAGGCAGCAACGGCGAGCGGCGGCGCGCGGCCAAGGGCGGCGGCGCGGCGCGGCTAGGCGGCGGCGGGGCGAGGCAGGCGGCGGGGTTGGTGGTGGTGGGCGGTCCGGGGCGGCGTATTTAAAGAGGGGGGGGCTTGCTTGGGGGAGGGGGCAAGGCGGCGCGGGAGGAGTCCCGGCCGGACTCGGGTTCGGGGCGGCGGCGGCCTCCCGGTCTCCTGGAAGGAGACGGCGGCGTGGGGCTAGCGGGCCGGCTCGGCTGGGCTTTCGCCGGAACTTAAATAAATCCTAGAAAATAAGATAAAAATCTAAAAATGCCAAAACAAAATTTCATCGTCTAAATAAAATATTTAGAACGAGATGAACATTTTCTTGGCCCTAAAATGCAATTTTGAAAAATGTGCAATTTTTCTAATGCAAATAAAATAGCAATAAAAGCCGAATAAAGTCAAATATTTGATTTTAATATTTTTCCTCCAATATTTCAATTATTTTGGAGAAGTCATATTATCTCCTCTCGTATATTTTAATATGAAATATTTTCGGAGAGAAAAATAATTAAAACCAAAATCCTCGTTTCAGTATTTGATAAAATTCAAATATGAAAGCAATGAAATCCCCAACTCTCTCCGAGGGTCCTTGAGTTGCTTAGGATTTCGAGGATCGCGAAACGAAAAGCAGTAAAATATGATATGCATGGATGATCTATGTATAACTTTCCAAATTGAAAATTTGGGATGTTACAAACCTACCCCCCTTAAGATGAATCTCGCCCTCGAGATTCGGGTTGGCTAGAAAATAGGTGTGGGTGGTCTTTGCGAAGATCATCCTCTCGTTCTCAGGTGGCTTCATCCTCAGTATGGTGGCTCCACTGAACTTTACAAAACTTGATAACCTTGCTGCGGGTGACTCGGCTGGCAAATTCAAGAATCCTGACTGGCTTCTCCTCATAGGTCAGATCACTGTCCAACTGAATCGCCTCCATGGGTACTGTATCTCTTAACGGTATATCGGCCATCTCAGCATGACACTTTTTCAGCTGTGAAACATGAAATACATCATGAACTCCTGACAGTCCTTCAGGTAACTCCAACTTGTAGGCAACTTCTCCCATACGTTCCAAAACACGATACGGTCCTACAATTCTCGGGGCTAACTTTCCCTTAACTCCAAAACGTTTCACTCCTCGCAAGGGTGATACTCGCAGATATGCTCTGTCTCCAATTTCATAGGTTACCTCCTTGCGTTTTGAATCTGCATAACTCTTCTGCCTGGACTGAGCTACCTTCAGTCTATCTCGGATCAACTTGACTTTCTCTTCAGACTCCTTGATCAAGTCTGGTCCAAACAATTGTCGGTCTCCAACTTCATCCCAAATCAACGGTGTTCTGCACCTTCGTCCATACAAGGCTTCGAATGGTGTCATCTTCAAACTGGCTTGGTAGCTATTGTTGTATGAGAACTCTGCGTAGGGCAAATTGTCATCCCAACTAGATCCATAATCTAGCGCATAGGCCCTCAACATGTCCTCCGGAATCTGGTTGACTCTCTCGGTCTGCCCATCTGTCTGCGGGTGAAATGCTGTACTGAACTCCAATCTCGTTCCCAAAGTCTGGTGCAGCTGATGCCAAAACTTTGAGGTAAACTGTGTTCCTCTATCTGATACGATGGTCCTCGGAACTCCATGCAGACATACGATCCTGGTCATGTATATCTTGGCCAACTTCGCACTTGTATAGGTGGTTTTCACTGGGATAAAGTGAGCTACTTTGGTCAAGCGATCAACTACTACCCATATAGAATCATATCCTGATTTGGTCCTGGGCAATCCGGTGATAAAATCCATGCCAAGTTTATCCCACTTCCATTCGGGTATCGGCATAGGCTGTAACAATCCTGCTGGCTTTTGATGTTCTGCCTTCACTCTCTGACATACATCACATACAGCTACATACTCGGCAATATCCTTCTTCATACTAGTCCACCAGAAACGTTCCTTCAAATCCAAATACATCTTGGTGTTTCTGGGGTGTATCGAGTATGGTGAGTCATGAGCCTCCTGAAGTATTAACTGTTGGAAATATGCCCTAGAGGCAATAATAAATGGTTATTATTATATTTCTTTGTTCATGATAATTGTCTATTGTTCATGCTATAATTGTATTATCCAGAAATCGTAATACATGTGTGAATGCATAGACCACAACGTGTCCCTAGTAAGCCTCTAGTTGACTAGCTCGTTGATCAACCGATAGTCATGGTTTCCTGACTATGGACATTGGATGTCATTGATAACGGGATCACATCATTAGGAGAATGATGTGATGGACAAGACCCAATCTTAAGCATAGCATAAAAGATCGTGTAGTTTCGTTTGCTAGAGCTTTTCCAATGTCAAGTATCTTTTCCTTAGACCATGAGATCGTGCAACTCCCGGATACCGTAAGAGTGCTTTGGGTGTGCCAAACGTCACAACGTAACTGGGTGACTATAAAGGTGCACTACGGGTATCTCCGAAAGTGTCTGTTGGGTTGGCATGGATCGAGACTGGGATTTGTCACTCCGTATGACGGAGAGGTATCTCTGGGCCCACTCGGTAATGCATCATCATAATGAGCTCAGTGTGACTAAGGCGTTGGTCACGGGATCATGCATTGCGGTACGAGTAAAGAGACTTGCCGGTAACGAGATTGAACAAGGTATTGGGATACCGACGATCGAATCTCGGGCAAGTAACATACCGATTGACAAAGGGAATTGTATACGGGATTGATTGAATCCTTGACATCGTGGTTCATCCGATGAGATCATCGTGGAACATGTGGGAGCCAACATGGGTATCCAGATCCCGTTGTTGGTTATTGACCGGAGAGGCGTCTCGGTCATGTCTGCATGTCTCCCGAACCCGTAGGGTCTACACACTTAAGGTTCGGTGACGCTAGGGTTTAAGAGATATGAGTATGCGGAAACCCGAAAGTTGTTCGGAGCCCCGGATGAGATCCCGGATGTCACGAGGAGTTCCGGAATGGTCCGGAGGGGAATAATTATATATAGGAAGTCAAGTTTCGGCCACCGGGAAAGTTTCGGGGGTTACCGGTATTGTACCGGGACCACCGGAAGGGTCCCGGGGGTCCATCGGGTGGGGCCACCTATCCCGGAGGGCCCCGTGGGCTGAAGTGGGAAGGGAACCAGCCCCTAGTGGGCTGGGCGCCCCCCTATGGGCCTCCCCCCTGCGCCTAGGGTTGGAAACCCTAGGGTGGGGGGGGCGCCCCACTTGCCTTGGGGGGCAAGTCTCCCCCTGGCCGCCGCCCCCCCCATCCAGATGGGTTCTGGCCGGCGCCCCCCCTGCCAGGGGGCCTATATAAAGGGGGGGAGGGAGGGCAGCAAAAGAACAGCCTTGGACGCCTCCCTCCTCCCCTGCTACACCTCTCCCTCTCGCAGAAGCTCGGCGAAGCCTTGCCAAGACCCGCTACATCCACCACCACGCCGTCGTGCTGCTGGATCTCCATCAACCTCTCCTTCCCCTTGCTGGGTCAAGAAGGAGGAGACGTCGCTGCACCGTACGTGTGTTGAACGTGGAGTTGCCTTCCGTTCGGCACTCAGTCATCAGTGATTTGGATCACGGCGAGTACGACTCCGTCATCCACGTTCATTGGAACGCTTCCGCTCGCGATCTACAAGGGTATGTAGATGCACTCCTTTCCCCTCGTTGCTAGTATACTCCATAGATGGATCTTGGTGAGCATAGGAAAATTTTAAAATTCTGCTACGATCCCCAACATTAACTTCTTGATCTCTGTGTTATTGGGCACATAAACACGGTCCTCAAAGCATAAGGTGTCGTGCTCATCCTCACGAAAACCTTTGGCCTTTCCCTTGCTCATTCTCTCTTTTATCTCGGCAATCTCTTTGTCATCCTTCTGAGCTTCTCGAATCTTTCCTAACAATGTAGACTGAACCTCCATTGTTGCAACAAAACCTCTAGGAACAATCTCCAATCGAAGTTCCCTGAGATCCTCTGCTAACTCCTTTGGCAATCCCGTGCTCACTAGGGTGTTAGCATAACTCTTCCGGCTCAAAGCGTCGGCTACGACATTAGCCTTGCCTGGATGATAGTGAAGCTTCATGTCATAATCCTTTATAAGCTCCAACCATCTCCTCTGCCTAAGGTTCAGCTCCTTCTGTGTGAAAATGTACTTCAAACTCTTATGATCCGTGTACACATCACAACGGTTTCCAATAAGGTAATGTCTCCAAGTCTTGAGCGCATGCACTACTGCTGCTAACTCCAATGATGGGTGGCATAATTCAATTCATGCGGTTTTAGTTGTCGTGAGACATACGAAACAACTCTTCCGTCCTGCATAAGCACACTTCCAAGTCCTAGGCGAGAGGCGTCGCAATACACTTGGAAATCCTTGCGTATATCCGACAAAATCAGCACTGGGGCTGTAGTCAAACGTTTCTTTAACTCCTGAAAACTTGCCTCACATTCTTCCGTCCATTTAAATTTAGTATCCTTCTTCAATAACTCCGTCATTGGCTTTGCAATCTTGGAAAAATTCTCAATGAATCTTCAGTAGTATCCCGCGAGTCCAAGGAAAACTGCGGATCTAGCTAACTGAAGTGGGTGCCAACCATTCAGTGACTGACTGAACCTTTGTGGGGTCTACCACTATACCTTCTCTTGATATAACATGTCCAAGGAATCCGACTTCCTTCAACCGAAACTCGCATTTGCTGAACTTGGCATACAACTGATGTTCCTTGAGTTTCTCGAGAACTAAATGCAAATGCTCCTTGTGCTCCTCCTCATTCTTCGAGTATACCATTATATCATTAATGAACACCACAACAAACTTATCCAAATATTCCATGAACACTTTGTTCATCATGCTCATGAAGTAGGCAGGGGCGTTAGTCAGTCCAAACGACATGACAGTATACTCATACAACCCGTACCGTGTGGTGAATGCCGTCTTTGGTATATCCTTCTCTCGAATCTTCAGCTGGTGATATCCTGATCGCAGATCGATCTTTGAAAACACCTTAGCTCCTTGCAGCTGGTCAAACAAATCATTGATCATCGACAGTGGGTATTTGTTCTTGATCGTCACTTCATTTAACGCACGATAATCAACAACCATTCTTAGAGACTTATCCTTCTTCTCAACTAAAAGCACTAGGGCTCCCCATGGTGATGAACTCCGTCGAATGTAACCTTTCTCCAATAACTCCTTGATCTGCTTCTTAATCTCCTCCAGATCATTTGCGGGCATCCGATAGGGTCTCTTTGATATTGGCCCGGTACCTGGCAATAGCTCTATCAAAAACTTGATGTCTCGATCCAGTGGCATGCCTGGTAACTCCTCTGGAAAAACATCCGGGTAATCCTTCACTACAGGCACTTCCTCCTGAACAACTCCCGTGAGGGTATTTACTTGGCTCCTCCTAGGCGCATGCCTAGATACATACTTAATCCTTTTTCCCTCCGGGGTGGTGAGATAAATCGACTTACTAGCACAATCAATGCTTCCTCCATACTTTGACATCCAGTCCATGCCTAATATCACATCCAATCCTTGTGACTCCAAGATTATTAGGTCAGACGGAAAAAACATGGCTACCAATGGTTAAGGGTATCTGGTCGCACCATCGACTAGCCATATACTCTGCTCTAGGTGAACTCACTAACAGAGGGGTCCTAAGGGTTTGGGTTGGTAGTTTAAACTTATCCACGAATCCCCTTGATATGTACGAATGCGACGCACCAGTATCAAAAAGAACAAGGGCGGTAAAAGACTTAACCAAAAACTTACCTATAACAGCGTCTGGCTGCTCTTCAACCTCCTCCATGTTAACGTCGTTCACTTGTCCTTTGTTGAATGGATTGGGCTTCTTCCGAGCGCTCCCATTGCCGTTTCCATTCTTCGCTTCAGGGCACTCCGTGGCATAGTGTCCAGTCTTCGCGCACTTAAAGCAAATAATGTGACTTAGATCTCTCTTGGCAGGTTTGGCTGGATTGGGGCGGTTCTGATTGTTGTTTGTGCCGTTCCCAGTCCCATTCTTAGAACCATTGTGGTTATGCGAACTTCTTCCGGTGTGGTTATGGCCTCCATGGTTATGAACAAGTCCTCCCGAGTTCGGGGTTAGACGAGGCTTCTGCTGAGTTCCTGAGTTATACCTCCCTTGCCCATACTTCCTCTTACGGCTCTCAATTTGCTGCTGCTTCCCTTCAATCATAAGAGCCTTATCTACCAACTCCTGGTAGTTGTTGAATGTTGCTACCATCAACTGCATGCTCATCTCATCATTCAGCCCTTCCATAAACTTCTCCTGCTTTGCGGCATCGGTGGCCACATCATCAGGGGCATAGCGAGATAACTTGCTAAACTCATCCACGTACTGAGCCACAGTATGGTTCCCCTGGCGTAAGTTGCGGAACTCACGCTTCTTCATATTCATAGCTCCAGTTGAGACATGGGCTGTGCGGAAAGCTTGCTGAAACTGATCCCAAGTGACGTTGGCTATAGGGAAAGTGGCCGTATAATTCTCCCACCATGAGGCTACTGGTCCATCCAATTGATGTGTGGCAAAGCGCACCTTCTCAGCATCTGTGCAACCTGTGGTGGTCAACTCCCTTCCAATACAGCGTAGCCAATCATCTGCAACTATAGGCTCGGTGCTACTGGAAAACACCGGCGGCTGCAACCTTAGAAAGCGAGCTAAGTTGTCAACTGGAGGCGGGTTGTTGTCGTCGTCGTTGTTGTTGCCTTGGTTCTGGACTAACAATTGCATCAAGGCATTCTTCTGCTGGATCAACTGAGTGAGCTCTGGCGGGAAGGAAAATCCGGTGTCACGTCTCGGAGGCATCTGGCGGGTTTAGAGGGGAGAGATTAGAATAGAAAAGGGGTCTAGTGAGAAAGCACTACCCATATGCACATGAGACAAACACAATCATTTCACTCAATCAATCAAGCAAGGGAATACAAACGGTCTATAACTATCGTAAATGTGCTCAACTACTACTATATACATGGGGGAATACTACTATCATTTGGTGGTCATCTAGAAATTTTGGTCGGTGGAAGACTCCATGATGTCTGCTCCAGCTTCGTCTTCAAAGTCATCATCACTGGGGTCGGAGTCGGTGTCGTCGATGATGATGTAGTTCTCTGGGCAAGTGGAATCATCGTCCTCTCCTCCCGGCGCGGGATTTCCCATCAATACTCCGATCTTCTTTATCAGGTCGTCATTCTTCTCCAATAGTGTTGCAATTTCCTCCTCATATCCATCGCGTGTAGACTTGAGTTCTTCCTCCAACTCGATGATCTTTGTCTTTGCCTTCTTCAAATCTATCATGTCTGCGCACATCTGATTCTCCTGGCGTCGAATGTGCTGGTTTAACTCCTGGATGAAAGCTGTAATGGATCTGTCCTTCTTGGTGCTGATCATCTCCCATTGCTCATCTCGGCGCCCACATATCTGATAGATAGTGTCCTTAAGATCCTTGTTGTGGACTTCTCCAATGCGTCCCATGGTAATGTGGGCTGCCATGCTCTTGCCTAGGCTCCAGGTGGGTGCTTCAAAAGAAAATTCTATGGGCTTAGTGGTTGGCGAGAACGTCCTTCCTGGTACTTGAACTTGAATCATCCAACGCTCCTCTTCTGGTAAAGTGGCATTGTATGTCCCGGTGAAGCTTGGTATTCCGATGTTCAAGTACCTAGTGACTTCCTTCAAGTGGCGTCCAAAGGGTGTGTCTTCATCCGGTTGTGCAAACTTGTTCTTCAAATCCGCCATCCTAAAGAGTAGAAAATGGAGAGGAGTCAGAAATGAGTAGAGAAGAGTGACCTATGGCTTATCTTAGTGGTCGTGTCCTGCACTCAGCGTGTGCTCTGATACCATCTTGTAGCGACCCGACCTCAAACGGTCAAGTCTCTGTGCTTTAGTGTCATCCCTGGATCGGTAATGCTGACACACACAGTACTCGAAGGATTTATAACAGAGTAACAATCACACACTTATTACATCGAATGTCTCAAAAGAGAACTTATTACAATAAATACGGCTTAAGGCCATCTAATACGATAATAGCAGAAGGCTTGGAAGATAAAGTGAGTCCATCAACTCCAACGGCATAGCTGAGCTGCCCGGCAACAACCTAACGAACCTTACTCCTCGTCTGAAAAGTCTGCAACATAATACGTTGCAGCCCGAAAACGGGTTAGCCCATGGAATATGCAGGCAATACAACACAGTAGAGCAAGAACAGAATAATGCTATCACTAGATGCATATTTGGCTGGTGGAAAGCTCTATGGTTATAGTTTTTGCGAAAAGCCATTTTTTCCCTACAACAAAGGAATAAGTTTTATTTAACTATCATGGTAGTTGAAACATCATTGAGAAGGTTCCTCCAACTCAATCCCAATTAAAGTAATTATCAACCCAACAATATTAGTTAAGAGTGATGAGATACTTAGGATACTCCAAGTACTAGATACTCAAGATTGTCCATAACCGGGGACACGGCTAACCATGATTAGATTGTACATTCTGCAGAGGTTTGCGCACTTTTCCCCACAAGACTCGATCTCCTCTGTTGGATTTCTCGCACTACAAGGTGTTTGAGAAACGGATGACCGAGACACGGTCTTTCAGAAACATTAACTCTTTACTCCGGGCAGACCATACCAAACCTACATCCCTCTACCTGCTGATCCACCTCTTCAAGAGCTCATGCAACTTACTCAACTATGCTAGAGCCCATAATAGCTTGTGGCTGCACACAGAAGTTTCTAGCATGAAAATATCTTAGTTCCCTTTGAGTCTGGGTGGCGGACCTTAGGATGATCACACGGGTACTCTGGGATATCCTAGGACAACACTGGATTCTCCAGGTGCCCGACAAGCAATCCACCCAGATGTGTATTAAAGTTGCCACCTTAAGTTGAACCATTAATTAAGAATCTCACATCTGTCATGGATTTCACTCACCCAATCCACGTCTACGAGCATAGCATAGCAATATAAGCAATACATAGAAGTAACTCCCAAGGGTTTGAATATAACAGGGCAATAGGTTCTACCTCATCAACTACTTCCCAACCCACATGTTAATCACATCCTAATCATGCAATGTTTGAGGATTGGAACTAATGCATAAAAACTGGGTATGAAAGGAGTATGATCAATGTGTTATTTGCCTTGCTGACGATCTGCAAAACCTAGGGACTCGTAGTAGCACGCTTCGCACTCCGGGAATTCTATCGCAAACAAACAATAGCATACATAAGCAATCAAGCAAAGAAGCACGGGTAAAACTCAAATAAGAAGAATTGACCAGAAAGTTCAACTTAAGAACTTCGGTGTGCAAAAAGAATCAAATCAAACGGAGCAACGGAACTCAAATGCGAAAGAAACAAGATCTGTTTACTAATCTGAAGTAAAGTCAAATTTTACAGTACCAAAATCTTGTTCAAGTTGATTAAACAGAAAGAGGGTTTCGAGACGAAGATCTAGGCGCTCGAATCGCCTCATTCCGATAAACGAGCAAAAAGATAAACTGAAATGAAAATCGGATCAGAAATCGCGATCGAAAATAATCGCGAAAAATCTGAGAAAAAGAAAACTGACGAACAGGCTAACGAGCGAACGTTCGTTGTCTGTAACTAACGAGCGAAAACCGTTCGTTAAAACAAACGTACGGACGAACGTCCGCTATATAAACTAAACCGAGAAAACCGGCGAACCGATCTAAAAAAACGAACTAGGGTTTTCGAAAAAAACCGGATCGGTTTTGGAATAAAACCGAACGGCGGTGGCGGCGTATACCTCCGGCGAGGCTCTGGCGAGGCGGGGCGGCTCCGGTGAGGTGGGGCTGCGGCGGCGGGCGGCAACGGCGAGCGGCGGCGCGAGGCAAAGGGCGGCGGCGCGGCGCGGCTAGGCGGCGGCGTGCGGCGCTGCGGGGCGGGGCGAGGCAGGCGGCGGGGTTGGTGGTGGTGGGGGGTCCGGGGCGGCGTAAAGGGGCAAGCTTGCTTGGGGGAGGGGGCAAGGCGGCGCGGGAGGAGTCCCGGCCGGACTCGGGGTCGGGGCGGCGGCGGCCTCCCGGTCTCCTGGAAGGAGACGGCGGCGCGGGGCTAGCGGGCCGGCTTGGCTGGGCTTTCGCCGGAACTTAAATAAATCGTAGAAAATAAAATAAAAATCTAAAAATGCCAAAACAAATTTTCACCGTCTAAATGAAATATTTAGAACGAGATGAACATTTTCTTGGCTCTAAAATGCAATTTTGAAAAAACTTACAATTTTTCTAATGCAAATAAAATAGCAATAAAATCCGAATAAAATCAAATATTATTAAATATTTGATTTTAATATTTTTCCTCCAATATTTCAATTATTTTGGAGAAGTTATATTATCTCCTCTCGTATATTTTAATATGAAATATTTTCAGAGAGAAAAATAATTAAAACCAAAATCCTCGTTTCAATATTTGATAAAATTCAAATATGAAAGCGATGAAATCCCCAACTCTCTCCGAGGGTCCTTGAGTTGCTTAGGATTTCGAGGATCGCGAAACGAAAAGCAGTAAAATATGATATGCATGGATGATCTATGTATAACATTCCAAATCGAAAATTTGGGATGTTACAATGTCTAAAATGCCTTGAGCGTGATAACGCTACTTCTGTTGCTGAATGTTCTATTGCTGCTACTATTGCAATATCTTCAACTGCTGATGTGGTAACTAACCCCTCTGCTGAGGATAACACTACTATTGCTGATGAAAATGCTAGGTTGAAGACATTGCTCAAAACAGGGATGTACAAAAGTCTCAAAGGGCATCAGACACTGTGCGATGTCCTCAAAAAGCATATTCTGAACCAAAACCCTAGGAAAGAGGGTGTTGGGTTCGAGAGGAAAATGAATGTTGATGGCTCCTACTGGAAGCCTGAGCAGTACCCCAAAACCACATGGGTTGCTGCAAAGGGACCTTCAGTGGATCCATCCACCTTATCTGGTTTCACTTGTGCTAATCCTATTATCATTGATGAATCCCTTGATGCAAACTATAAACTATTTAAGAATCAGAATGGTGAAGTGTTTTCCAGGTATATTGGTACTAACTGCAGGAATGGGCCACCTATGAAGAAGATCTGGGTTCCCAAAAGTTGTCTTGAGAATCTTCCTGTGAATGTCATCATGACACCACCTGGGAAGAAGACAAATCCCAGACCAAAGGCTTCATATGGTCCAAAGGCTTCATACAGATACAGGACTCACCTGAGTCACCCTAATGCCAATGTTTTGCAGGGAAATCATACTCAGACTTATGAATATGAGCGTGTTTCTTCAAACCGCTATGTTCATAAAACTAAGAACTTTTCTGCTTATTCATATGAGTATCATTCATCTCCTGCAAGGCTATTTGCTAGGGTTCCAAAGCCGAAGTTCTCAGATGCTGCACTTAGACTCATTGCTTCTAAGCCACCCCTGAAAATGTGGGTGGTTAAGAAGAATTAACTTTCTTTTGCAGGGAAAGGTCTCCGGCCGGAAATCAAAGGCGTCTGATGCTATTGCTGGGGACCTAAAACATCTTGTAGGGCGCAAGATCAAATGCCCAAATGGTCTTACTATGTATTTTGTTCCTGAATCGTTTGCCAATCATCCTATCAGTCCTAATCTTGATTTGAGCTTTGATAATCCTCTTGCCCGTCAAATGTTTATGCTTCACAATACTCTTGGTGAAGCCTATCCCCCTAACTGTACTGTAGGGTATGACACCTCATGCTTCAGAATGGATTATGGACAGCGGATGCACTAATCATATGACTGGTGATCGAAGTCTTCTCATGGACTCAACCTTACGTCCATCTGACAAGAGTCACATCACATTTGCTGACACTGGTAAAAGCAAGGTATTGGGTCTAGGTAGAGTTGCAATCTTAAAGGATCAGCACATGGATAAAGTGATGCTTGTTGAATCCCTGGGTTTCAACTTAATGTCTGTCTTAATGCTTTGTGACTTGAACATGATTGTGATATTTGGAAAATATCGTTGCCTTGTACTAATGGAATCGGACAATTCTCTAGTCTTTGAAGGGTACCGGAAAGATGATCTGTACATGGTAGATTTCTCAGCAGGTCTATAGCTTGCCGTATGTCTTCTAGCAAAAGCTTCAGAGTGTTGGCTCTGGCATCGGAGGCTAGGGCATGCTGGCACGAGGAACTTACACACTCTCGCGAAGAAGAAGCATGTCATAGGCGTCGAGGGCGTCAAGTTCAAGAAGGATCACTTGTGCGGTGCCTGCGAAGCTGGAAAGATGACTAGGGCCAAGCATCCCTCGAAGACAATCATGACGACATCTCAACCCTTCGAACTGCTACACATGGACCTATTTGGCCCTACTCACTACTCTACTCTCACTACTACTGCTTGTCTCTATGGCTTCGTCATTGTTGATGATTATTCAAGATACACGTGGGTGCACATAATTCTCTACAAGACTGAAGTGCAGGATGTCTTCAGACGCTTCGCCAACCGTGCCATGAACAACTATGTCGTCAAGATCAAGCATATCAGGAGTGACAACGGCACTGAGTTCAAAAACACCGGCCTCGACCTTTACTTGGATACATTAGGCATCACTCATGAGTTCTCTGCTCCATACACACCTCAGCAGAATGGCATCATGGAGCGCAAGAACAGAGCACTCATTGAGATGGCTTGGACAATGCTCGATGAATACAAGACTCCAAGAAAGTTCTGGCCTGAAGCTATTGATACTGCATGCCATGTCATCAACCATGTTTATCTTCACAAGCTTCTGAAGAAAACATCCTATGAACTTCTCACTAGTAAGAAGCCAAATGTCAGTTACTTCAGAGTATTTGGTGCTAGGTGCTGGATCAAGGATCCACATCACACTTCAAAATTTGCACCGAAAGCACATGAAGGTTTTATGCTTGGTTACGGAAAGGATTCGCACTCCTACAGAGTCTTCAACCTCTTTCACTATAAAGTGGTTGAAACTATGGATGTGCGGTTCGATGAGACTAACGGCTCGCAAAAAGGGCACCTGCCAAATGTGCTAGATGAAGTTCCACCCAGTGAATCCATCAAGCTAATGGGAACTAGAGAAATCATACCGTCTGAAGCACAGCCTGAAGAGGAACTTATCATTTCTGCACCTAATCAACCTGAAGACAATGCTCAGCCCGAAGACAATCCTGCTAACAACGACAATGATCAGCAAGAGCAAAATCTTCGTCCGGTTCATCCTCGTGTTGCAAATGAAGTACAGATTGAGAAGATAATTGATAGCATCAATGCGCCTGGTCCACTCACTCTTTCAAGAGCAACACAGCTAGCAAATTTCTGTGGGCACTTTGCTTTTGTCTCAATATCTGAACCCAAGAAAGTTGCTGAAGCCTTCATGGAACCTGAATGGATTCAAGCTATGCAAGAAGAGCTTCAACAGTTCAAGCTGAACAATGTCTGGGAACTTGTCAAGCGTCCTGACCCCCGCAAGCACAACATAATAGGCACAAAATGGATATATCGCAACAAACAAAATGAGCACGGTCAAGTTGTTAGAAACAAGGCTCGTCTCGTTGCTCAAGGATACACTCAAGTTGAAGGGATTGACTTCGATGAAACATTTGCTCCTGTGGCTAGGCTTGAAGCTATTCGCATATTGCTATCCTATGCAAACCATCACAACATCCTGCTGTATCGAATGGATGTGAAGAGTGCATTTCTCAACGGCAAGATTGAAGAAGAAGTGTATGTTGCACAACCTCCTGGCTTTGAAGATTCAAAACATCCTGATATGGTGTACAAGCTAAACAAGGCTCTGTATGGCCTCAAACAAGCCCTTCGCGCTTGGTATGATACACTCAAAGACTTCCTGAAGAGCAAAGGCTTCAAACCTGGTTCCCTGGATCCCACACTCTTCACGAAGACATATGATGGTGAACTGTTTGTGTGCCAAATATACGTGGATGACATTATGTTCGGTTGCACCAACCAGAAATACAGTGATGAATTTGGACACATGATGCAAGAGCAATATGAAATGTCCATGATGGGTGAGCTGAAGTTCTTCCTTGGTCTTCAAATTCGTCAGCAAAGCAATGGCATCTTCATATCTCAAGAGAAATACCTCAAAGATTGCCTGAAGAAGTTTGGAATGCAAGACTGCGAAGGTTACACGACGCCAATGCCAACCAAGAGTCATCTGGGTCCTGACGCCAATGGTAAAGAGTTCGATCAAATGGTATACCGCTCCATGATTGGTTCTTTACTTTATTTATGTGCATCTAGGCCAGATATTATGCTTAGTGTTTGCATGTGTGCTCGATTCCAAGCGGCACCAAAGGAATCGCATCACTTAGCTGTGAAGCGAATTCTTTGATATTTGGCTTACACCCCAACATTAGGATTATGGTATCCAAAGGGCTCAGAGTTTGATCTAGTTGGATTCTCAGATGCTGATTATGCTGGTGACAAGGTGGATCGCAAGTCTACATCAGGCACATGTCACTTTCTGGGACGATCACTTGTCTGTTGGTCTTCAACGAAGCAGAACTGTGTATCACTCTCCACTGCTGAATCTGAATACATTGCTGCTAGATCTTGCTGCGCTCAGCTTCTATGGATGAAGCAAACACTCAAGGACTATGGCATCCATCTGAAACAAGTACCACTCTACTGCGACAACGAAAGCGCCATCAAGATAGCCAACAACCCAGTTCAGCACTCGAAGACAAAGCACATTGAAATTCGCCATCACTTTCTCAGAGATCATGTCATGAAGGAAGATATTGATATCATACACGTCAACACTGAAGAGCAACTGGCAGATATCTTCACAAAGCCCTTGGATGAGAAAAGGTTTTGCAAGTTGCGGTGTGAGCTAAATATCTTGGAATCCTCAAATGTCCTGTGATCAGGCACACATCCTAACACTGATGCATGTTGATGACTTAGATGTGCAACACACGAATTAAAGTATATCTTCAATCAATGAAGACTTACATTCTAAGTGTGAATACATTAACGCGGAATTTGACTTCGGAGCGCCATGATAATTGTGCGCCGTGTCTGGGTCTAATACTTCCTATACGGTGGGTAACACCACCACCAAATTCTTCTGTTTTGAAGCGTTTTTTCTCATGGTGTTACATTTGCTATGTCTTCACATTTGGTTTGTCTTCATTATCAACATGACATCATGTTTATCTTCACAATGTTGATTTGGTTTTATTCTGATATATATACATATACATATATTAGTGTTCTGTCCTCTACAGCAGTCACTTATAGCTATGTCTTCATGTTTGAATCTTTTGAACTAAGTGAATGTGATCGGACCCTAACCTCTCTATGCTTTCTACCTCAAACTCTATCTATCCAAATCATATGCATTCTATTGAAACTGTCGAATGTCTTCTCTGCGTCCTTGTCAGCAGAAGATACAGAGACAAACATTAAATCTGTTTTAAATGCTCGATTCTTATTGCCTGAAACCCGGAGAAGCCGGAACGACCATCCGACCGTCCAGGCGGGCATGGGAACGTGGGGCAACTCCTGTCGGTGTCAAAACCGGCGGATCTCGGGTAGGGGATCCCGAACTGTGCGTCTAAGGCGGATGGTAACAGGAGGCGGGGGACACAATGTTTACCCAGGTTCGGGCCCTCTCGATGGAGGTAATACCCTACTTCCTGCTTAATTGATCTTGATGATATGAGTATTACAAGAGTTGATCTACCACGAGATCGTAGAGGCTAAACCCTTGAAGCTAGCCTATGGTATGATTGTTGTTGTCCTACGGACTAAACCCTCCAGTTTATATAGACACCGGAGGGGGCTAGGGTTACACAGAGTCGGTTACAAGGGAGGAGATCTACATATCCGTATCGCCAAGCTTGCCTTCCATGCCAAGGAGAGTCCCATCCGGACACGGGACGAAGTCCTCTTCATAGTCCAATAGTCCGGCTAAAGTATATAGTCCGGCCATCCGAGGACCCCCTATTCCAGGACTCCCTTAGTAGCCCCTGAACCAGGCTTGAATGACGATGATTCCGGCGCGCCGATTTGTCTTCGGCATTGCAAGGCGGGTTCTTCCTCCGAATACTCCATAGAAGATCTTGAACACAAGGATAGTGTCCGGCTCTGCAAAACAAGTTCCACATACCACCATAGAGAGAATAATATTTCCACAAATCTAATCTGCTGACGACTTTTCATAACGTGACATCACACCACGGCCTGATCATTATTCGAACCGTTTTTCTCAATCAGCCTGCCACTGCACGCTTTGCGAGGCGATTTTATTGGCATGTCTTGCCGAAGTAGAGATCGTGTCCCCCTTATTACGGGATTCTCATCAATACGGATGTGGGTAACCCAATCGTGCCCGTTGGTATGACTCCTCGATTTTAGGCAAGTCCCAAACGGCCACGAGGAGGACGCTTGATATTCACCCCCTTTATAAAGAGGCCAAGGCCTGTCCTTCTTCTTCTCGTACTCAATCGAATCCTTCCCCCGCCTCGAGTTTCAATACCCAAGGCTCAGGTCAGGCGCTTAGGACCTTCAACCATGTCCGGATCCAACCTTCAAGGTCGGTGGATGCCCTCCACTATCACAGAGGAAGACATCAAGAAGCTAAGAGAGGCTAGGTATTTGACCGCCGAAATCTCGCACAGGCTACCTGCTCAAGGGCAGGTCATTCCAACTCCCGAACCCGGTGAGAGCGTCGTATTCATCTCTCACTTCCTCCGAGGGCTAGGCCTTGTTCTAGATCCCTTTGTTAGGGGGCTCATGTTCTATTACGGGCTGGATTTCCATGACCTGGCCCTGGATTCCATCCTTCACATCTCGTCGTTCATCGTCGTGTGTGAATCCTTCCTCCGCATTAACCCACACTTCGGCTTATGGCTCAAGACCTTCAATGTGAAGCCGAAGATGATTGAGGGGCGACACGCAGAGTGTGGAGGTGCCGAAATAAGCAAAGGCGTCGATGTTCCATGGCCAAAGGGTTCCTTCCCGGGGGTGTCCAGTTTATGGCAACGGGAGTGGTTTGACATCACAGGCCCCGTGGTACTAAGTGGGTGGCCGCCCCTGCCTTTCGCTCGGGCCCCCCGCCACAACTGACGTCATGGATCAACAAGGGGCTGGACTGGGGGCCAGTAAATGATGTGCCGATATTGCAGAGTTGCATCCGAGATCTCCTCGAGAGAGATATCAGCCTGGTCACGGTAATGCAAGTCATGCTAGTTCGTCGAGTCCCACCTTGCAAACGTCGACCCCTCCGTATGTGGGAGTTCAACCCGGAAGGACCGCGAGCTATTCAGCACTTCCTCGGCATGACGCTCGAAGAGATGTACAAATTGTTCTTCGGACCACAAATAAGGTGTCCGGACACCATCGAGGATGCGGGTCTGAGCTGCAATCGTCCAGATACCCAAGTAAGTAGTCCTTCGGCCGAACACGTTGTCTCTTTATTTATGACAACATCATTTTGAAAAGTCACTCTTTGACCAGGTCTGGGTAAAAAAGGCGAAGATGATCAGGTGTTCGGCCCTCCTTCCCGAAGGCTCAGCAGATCCAGTACTGGCCAGAATGCTTGAGTTGGCGCCTTATCAGGCGCCCTCAGGGGAAGATAAAGGGGGGAATAAAGAGGCTGAAAGTGGGCCTCACTCATTATTCATCCAAACCGGGGGAATTAGCGCCTACGCGAAGGAGGATAACCGGGGAGAAGAATCTGAAATTCTCTCTCCCCAAGGAAGGAAGAGGACCACCTCTGAAGACTTGGAAACAATGGTTTCCAAACGAGGGAAGAAATCTTCGCCAGAGGGTCCTACCCCGGAGGGTACCCCTGCCGCACAGTGCCCGCAAGGGGATCAGCCCTCCACCGAGCTGTAAGTAAACAAAAAGTACTTAATAGTAAAAATATCCCGCTTTACTTCTGAGGACAATAACCAAAGCATATATCTTGTAGTTCGGATCGCAGCCCTTCTCGATAGAGTTCGTCTTCGGGGGATCTTCTTTCGGAGATGATGGAGAGCGATACACCTCCCCATGCCTCCCCGCCTCATGAGGCGGGCGACCCTGAGGTGTCTTCACGGAGGATTTCTCCTGATCCGCCAAGGCCAGAGGGTAACCCTTCGCCCCCCCGAAGTCCAGAGTATTCGGCTCCTAAGGAGAGCCACAGAAAGGGTCCGGAATTGTCCGGTGTGCAATCGGACGCACTGATGAATCTTCTGGAGGAGGCGGCTATCTCGGAAACGCATCGTGCTCTAATGGGCATGGTGGTTGAGAGGATTTCATCCGCCGAAAGCGGGTTGCATGAAGCTTTTATGAGTCTGCTGAAAGGCTTTGAGGTACGTGAAATAGTGTATGTTTTTGACGGTACCGCACACGTTAGGTGTGCCCTATGCAGATAGTAGCCCCTGAGACTCTGGTTCTGTCGAGAACGGCAGCAAACAGAGGATCGTAGTCCCAGGTAATAATCAGGCCGCCTTCCTATGCAGGTGGCTGGAGGTCCGGTGGCTCGCCGGACTGGTGAGTTTGCCGAGCTGAAGCGGCAGATGCCGACATCGTGCTTGTAAACAAGCGGCTTGACGAGGCGCAGGGTATGCGTTTTCTCTAGTGATCAACACATATTAAGAGGAGCATGATGCTAGTATCTTTAATATGCTGTGACTGCAGATGGGGCTGCCGCCGTGGAGACCCTTCGGGCGGAACTTGCCCGAGCCAAGGAACAAGCCAGGAAGAGTGATGCGTCCGCTCTAAAGGCGGTAGAAGAGCTAAGAGCCGAACAGGCTGTGCATGGCCAAAGCAAGGATAAAATAGCCAAGATGGCTGTTGAGTTGAAGGATGCCGCCGACCGTTATGAGTTCTTGAAAAGGAAAATCGAACGAAGATGACGGACCTGGAGAAGGCCATGGTAGCGGCCAAGGACGCCCGCTCTAAAATCAGAGCGGCGAAGGAAGAGCTGTGTCAAGCCGGGGATATCGCGGCTGGGAAGCCCTTTTTGCCGCGGACGAAGTTCGGAGACCCTAAGTATGCCCCTCTTGATCAACTGTGGAGTTCTGTAGACGCATACGTGGATTTGGTAGCAAGTGCTGCTGATGCGGCCGAGTTTTTCAAAGATCAAAAAGATCGTGAAGTAGAAAAGCTATTCTGGTCGCAGTTCAATGTTCCAGTGCGTCCGCTGCTGTTGAATGAGCGAATGGCCGAGTGGGCCGAGCTCCATAGGTTGTCCGGGCTTGCCATGAGGTCTGTTGTGGATCATCTGTGGCCGGAAGGGCCAAGGAAGAATAGTTATTTTAGTTTAGTGCAACAGTTCCTTGGTGCTGTGTCGCGCATCGATGCTATGAAGAGGTCAGCGTGCATAGAGGGTGCGCGGATGGCTCTTGCCCGTGTCAAGACATACTGGGCAGAGATGGAGGTCACCGCTATTGCAACCCAGAGTTCGGCCGTGGGCCGAGTATCGGCCGAGCACTACTTTGAAGAAGTCCTTGAAGGCGCTCGTTTAATAGAGGCTCAGTGCTTGAAGAATATTATCTTCTAGTGACATGTATTCCATTGTAAGAACAATGTTTATTAAATTATAAAGGCTGCGTTTATACTTTTTCTTGAAAGTATTATGATGCCTCCTGTGCGGCCGTTTATGTATATATGTATATAACCTGAAAGTTTGCAGTCGTCGGCTTCAGCCCCCACGCATATAATGCGGGGGTGTTCGCAAAAAACGGATATTCACACTTGATCCAACGTCTTGGTCCATTAAGGAGGTGATAGCGCAGCGAACGAGACAATCGGACTATATTGCTTTAACACTTTCACTTAGCCATAGGAGTTTGACGGTGGGACTACTATATAGCCCCTCGTACCTCCGCGCTCGTCCGAATACGGGACGCGTACATACATGACCGGGAAACGGCCCTTCGTTAATGCAGAGGAATCCCGAAGATTCCGCTAAGTTATCGAGTGGTTGACCAGTCTCGCGCTTTATCATGACAATTAGTTTTCGGCTTTCTCTATTGAGGTGCTCATCCGGATGAACCAGGGCACAATCGTAGTAGTTCTCCCAGTGCCACCTTAGCCAATAGAGCAGAACGTAAGGTAGCAAAACACGGGAGCCGGGCAAACCCAACATTTGACCAAAGACATGATTCGGAGCTGATGCATATAAGGCCAAACTCGCGACGCCGAACACTCCCTAAGGTATTAGGTCTTTATAACGTATGCCGGGCTAAGCAATGCCCTTGATAATGAACCCCGAGTATCCCGGTACGTGCAATGTTATGACATGGCGAAATGCCAATAACGTTAGCATCCTTCTCGGTTGTACTGAGTATCCAGAGGATGTGAACAACAAGAGACAGTAAAAAAGGTTTACACAGGGTCTTAATCTAAAAAGAAACCTTTGAGCGGGTCCCTGCTGCACGTCTGCGCCCGTGTCTCCGTTGTGCTGTATCCTGGAAGGGTGTAGCACGATTATCATCTGTAAAAGAGAAGAACTTAGGTGAAAGTTGTCGTGCGAAAAATTGGTTATTCTCAATAAACCATTAAAATTCAAGATAAGTAAAGTTGAGCCGAACTAGCCCTGTTTACACGCGGGAAGCCGCTGGTACCGTCTATGGGGGTATAACCATCAAACCAATCTCGGGTTTATCTAAGCTGTTATAGCTAGTAATGCGCCGGACTCGTCTAGCCGTGTCCGCGGTCTTGACGACCGATCATTTATTCTGGTTGGAGGGGCCATTTAGTGTTCGGCTGTTAAAGCCGTCGCACCTTCTTCCGCGCGTAAGGAACGTTCAATATTTCCGCTAATTGTGATGATGCCACGTGGACTGGGCATCTTAAGCTTGAGAGAAGCGTAATGCGGTACTGCATTAAAACGAGCAAAAGCTGCTCTTCCGAGTAGTGCTTGATAGCCACTTCGGAATGGAGCGATGTTGAAGGTTAACTTTTTGCTTCGGAAGTTGTCGGGAGAACCAAATACAAACTCTAGTATTAGAGAGCCCATGCAGTGGGCCTCTAGGCCTGGTATTACTCCCTTGAAGGTAGTATTACTGTGGCTGATTTTTGTGGGGTCTATCCCAATTTTGCGGACTGTGTCCTGATATATCAGATTAAGACTACTTCCGCCGTCCATAAGGACTCGTGTGAGATGGTATCCGTTTATTATTGGGTCTAACATCAAGGCAGCCAATCCTTCGTGCCGGATGCTTGTCAGGTGATCCCTGCGATCAAAAGTGATCGGGCAGGCCAACCAGGGGTTGAACTTAGGGGTGACGGGCTCTACGGCGTGTGTGTCTCGGGGTGCATGTTTGCTTCTCCTCTTCGTCACGTGGATCATGTTCACTATTTTGACCTCTGGTGGGAATTTTTTCTGTCCCCCAGTGCTTTGCTGGCGAGGCTCGTCCTCATCTTCACTTGTTGTCTCCCTCCCCTTGTGTTCGGCGTTTAGCTTACCGGCCTGCTTGAAGACCCAGCATTCTCTGTGGGTGTGATTTGCAGGTTTATCGGGGGTGCCATGAATCTGACATAGTTTATCTAGAATCTTGTTTAGGCTGGACGGTCCATCTCTGCTGCCTTTGAAAGGCTTTTTCCAATGAGCCGGTCGAGAGCCCCTGAATCCGGCGTTTACCGCCGTGCTATCTGGGTTGTCTTCTTTATTTCGACGCTAGCTTTTACTACGTCGTGGTTTTCCATTGCCATCCCAGACTTCGGATGTGCTCGGGTCGCTGGTGCTACTACGGGCTAGCCAGCTATCTTCGCCCGCGCAAAAGCGGGCCATGAGGCCTGTCAGGGCTGCCATTGTTCTCGGTTTTTCTTGGCCGAGGTGTCTGGCGAGCCATTCGTCTCGGACGCTGTGTTTGAAAGCTGCTAAGGTTTCGGCGTCCGGGCATTCAACGATTTGGTTCTTTTTAGTGAGAAATCTGTTCCAAAGCTTTCGGGCTGACTCTCCGGGCTGTTGCATTATATGACTTAAATCGTCTGCATCCGGAGGTCGGACATAGGTCCCTTGAAAATTAGCCCGAAAAGCATCCTCAAGTTCCTCCCACCTTCCAATTGAGTTTTCGGGGAGGCTTTTCAGCCAGTGCCGAGCTGGCCCTTTCAGCTTGAGGGGCAAGTACTTGATGGCGTGGAGATCGTCTCTGCGAGCCATATGGATATGGAGGATAAAGTCCTCAATCCAGACCCCAGGGTCTGTGGTTCCGTCGTACGCCTCTATGTTCACTGGTTTGAATCCTTCTGGAAATTCGTGGTCGAGCACCTCGTCGGTGAAGCATAGGGAGTGTACGGCACGCCTGTATTTGGATGTGTCGTGGCGTTCTGACTGTTGTAGTGTTCGGTTTTGGTTGTGCGCTAGAGCGCGTTTCCTTGATCTGTAGATGGATCTGGTCACGCCGGTCTTCTGATGCAAGTCCTCATGTGAATCGTGTGCTGACCTATGTGCGGCCTTGTTATCCTATCTATCGCGGCCACAAGGTGGTTGATCCGACCGGTCGGCCGTCTTATTTTTTGGCTGTGTGGGCTCTAAGGCCTCATCATCAAATTTGGGCAACAACTTGCGCTTTGGATAGCTCTTTGTGTGGTAACTACCACCATAATTTTCTTCATTGTCGAGCACTTTGTTCCATCTACTGTTGAGCGTATTCTGCGCGGCCTTAAGCCTTTGCTTCTGCTTCTTCAGACTCCTCGCGGTGGCAATAAGCCTTCTGCGGAGGTTCTCTTGTTCCAAGTGCCTTTCCGGGATGATGTGTGCATCTTCGTGCGGACTGTTTTCCTCTCCGGAGGGAGGTTGATGAGCTTTATCCTCGGCGTCGCCGTGTTCGGACAGCACATCCGTACTATGTTTGCCGATTCATCCTGCTCTGCCGCTGGGTCAATGTGGTCGTCGTTTCCTCTGGAGTCGACTGGGGTGTTATTTTCTCTTGCGCTGTTATCGCTGTTTTTGCCGAGGCGGGATTTGGAGCGGCGCCTATGCCGACGCTTTGTTTGCTTCTCGAGCGAGCTATCCTTCGCTGCATCCTTCCGTTCCTCGTCATTGTTTTCTTAGGGTGTATCCACCATGTATATGTCATGTGATGAAGTGGCTGTCCAGCGCCCTGTGGGCGATGGTTCCTGTTCCTCTCCTGCATCGTCGTCCATGCCGTCGATGTCTTCGGAGTCGAAATCGAGCATATCGGTTAAATCGTCGATAGTGGCTACTAAGTGGGTGGTGGGTGGGGAGCGAATTTCTTCGTCGTCCGCATCCCATTCTAGCCGGACACAGTTCGGCCAAGGTTCTCCTGACAAGGAGAGGGACCTTAATGAATTTAGCACATCGCCGAAAGGCGAGTGCTGAAAGATATCCGCGGAGGTAAACTCCGTGATCGGCGCCCAATCAGTTTCGATGGGCGCGAACACAAGCGGCTCGGAGTCCGTGGCCGGGGACGAATCCAATGATTCGTCAACACAGGTCTCGTGGGAGGTGAAGTCAGTATTCGGCTCTGTCGCCGCTGAGAGTGCGGCTTTCGTGGCAGGGTCTATCCACCCGTCCTCCGATGGCGCAATTTGTGCCGAATTAAGGGCCGGAGTAGTTGTGGGCGTGATCTCCCAAACACTGTTCGACGACAGAGCTAAATCATGCTCGTCATGATCGTGCGGTGCACCTGACATGGGCTCGAAACCGTCGAAGATCAAGTCTCCGCGGATG
The DNA here is from genome assembly GCF_002575655.3 of Aegilops tauschii subsp. strangulata. Lineage (NCBI taxonomy): Eukaryota > Viridiplantae > Streptophyta > Magnoliopsida > Poales > Poaceae > Aegilops > Aegilops tauschii. The sequence continues at coordinate 435,121,384 of NC_053035.3, forward strand.
TCGGCAGTGTAGTTCAAGTTTCCAAATCTGACCTGATGGCCAGGGGCGTAGCTTTCGATCTGCTCCAGATGGCCAAGCAAATTGGCCCGCAGTACGAAGCCGCTGAATACGAAGATCTGTTCGGGGAGGAAAACCTCACCCTGGATCGCATCGTTACCGATGATCGAAGGAGCCATCAAGCCTTACGGTGACGGCACAGTGGAACTCTCAATGAAAGCACCAATGTCGGTGTCAAAACCGGCGGATCTCGGGTAGGGGGTCCCGAACTGTGCGTCTAAGGCGGATGGTAACAGGAGGCGGGGGACACAATGTTTACCCAGGTTCGGGCCCTCTCGATGGAGGTAATACCCTACTTCCTACTTGATTGATCTTGATGATATGAGTATTACAAGAGTTGATCTACCACGAGATCGGAGAAGCTAAACCCTAGAAGCTAGCCTATGGTATGATTGTTGTTGTCCTACGGACTAAACCCTCCGGTTTATATAGACACCGGAGGGGGCTAGGGTTACACAGAGTCGGTTACAAGGGAGGAGATCTACATATCCGTATCGCCAAGCTTGCCTTCCACGCCAAGGAGAGTCCCATCCGGACACGGGACGAAGTCCTCTTCATAGTCCAACAGTCCGACTAAAGTATATAGTCCGGCCATCCGAGGACCCCCTATTCCAGGACTCCCTCAACTCCCAATGTGTTGCATGATCGCCACGTGTCCCTCAGATGTGAACCACTAGGGGCACCTGCGTAATTGCGCTGTGCCATCCCTTTCCCTTTAAATACACATCCAATCCCGGTCAAAATCTTTCTTCCACCTCTCCCTCGACAAACCCTAGTGCCATCGCTAGCTCTCGACGACGCCGGCGACGAAGCGCTTAGCTGTCGCGACCTCTCCGACGCCGTCTTCACGCCGGCCGCGGACATCGTCTTCTCCGCCGCCGCCGTAGGTGTCCTCCGTCGCCAAGTTAGGGCACAGAAGATCGAACTGCTCGGCCTCATCTTCCACTCCGTCTAGCAGTTCATCGTGTGGTAAATTAAAACCCTCTTTTTACCGTCTTTTAGATCCTATAGATTCATCCTTTTTACCAAAAGTGGTTTCTGCCTCCACAAATTTGGATCTATCATGTCTGCATCTCATATGATGCCTAGTATATTCACTTATGCTTCACACGTAGTTAGATTCCTCACTTGTACTTATTCTTGGATTCGTACAAATCTGGAACCAACTCTCAACATATAAGTGAATATCTTCGTGCTATGAGGTCAATGCCTTCTAAACTGATTTATCTTCAAAATCTTCTGAGAATGCATATGACCTCTTCCCCTTCCCTCGCATCTCTAATGCTGTCACAGGTACATATCCATGGGAGAATCCCTTGATTCTCATAGTCTGCATTCATTTGCAGAATTCTTACAGCATCACATCAACTCTCCCGAAGCCAGTTCCTGTCTGACCAGCAGACGGAAGCCTTTGACAGTGTTGAAGCCATTCAGTCTGAACCTCATGGCAACAGAGAAGTCTGCAAGGAAGGGTGGCAGACAGCGCCGTGGGAACACATCAAGAGTTTTGCCTCCTGACCTCTATGAGCTATACAAGACAAATCCAGAGGAGGACTACAATCAATGAAAAACCCGAATCCAATGGATTCGAAGATATTGGGCAGAACAATGGTACAAGTACAGGTTCGTGACCCAGGAATATGCTGAGAAGAATGCCATCAAGCGACCTTGGGGAGACATCTTGTACAAAAATCTTCCTCCCAGGTCCAGAGCTAAAGCCATTGAACAAGGCTTCTACCCTTACATGGTCCGTGGACCACAGCCTGTAGATGCCGACCCATCTTCATTGCTATGGTGTCGTGATGACAATCTGTTCAAGCGCAACTTCTAGTTTGCCAAGAACTCGGCCAAAGAAACAAGAAGTCACGGGGATTACACTTCAACCCCGGTCCCTCTGCTCGTCGTGCCGATGGCACACGCGAAGCTGAACCCAATCTTGTTGGGCCCTTCTACAACCTGGAAGGTCTCATCACTCATATTATGGTTCAAGGGACAGCCGTGGATGAACCTACAGACGACGCTGATTCTGACGAAGCACCTGCACCACCGAAGCCTAAGAAGCTGAAGAAACCCAAGGCTTCGAAGCCTTCCACTGCACCAAAAGCTTCACGAGTGAAGCCTCTGGCCACTGCTCCTCCTGCACCAAGTGTGTAGTCTGAAGATCTCTCACGCATCTCCAAGTCTGAGAAGAAGAAAACGAAGCCCATGCACACCACTGGTCCAACTCTGACCCCTGCTGCTGTTCTGAGGAATGAAAACGATGCCATTAATCTGTCAAGTGACGACGATCTTGCTGATGACGCTCTTGAGCAGCTGATACAGAGCAAGCAAGAGGCGGAAATCTTCAATGATTTGCCTCTCTTTGACATGGAAGTATTGAACAACTTCATTGATGAGTGGTTTGATACCCCCAATCTCAGCTTTGATGATCTGCAACTTCCCGTCGGCCTAAGCGTCTCCTTCCATGGAGCCATTGCTCCTGAGCTGGCTCTTGCTCAGAAAATTGTTGAGCTGAAGCACAAGATTGATTATGAAAAGGCTCAGTTCAAGAAGCATGTGGCCAAGCTCAGCGTAACAGACGTCCAGAACTTAAAGGTCATGCTACATGAGCTAAAGGAAGCGTTTCACAAGAAACGTGAAGAAGCCAAAGGTTCTCGAGAGCGCATGGAGCTTCTGGCTGCAAAGTGTGTTCAAGCTTAAAATGAAGCTGAGAAGCGCAAGGCACTTGGGCGTCCTGGCATCGACCCTAAGATGGCTGCCAAGTAGAAGAAAAAGCCTGTTGTGGACCAAGCTGAACCATCCAGGCGGGAAGAACCTCGCATTGTCTTCCCCGCTAGTATGACAGGCGTGAAGCCTAAGGTCCCCACAGTGGCTTCGGAGCTTCAGAAGACTAGGGCAGCTGAAGCCAAAGCTAGAAAGCGCAAGACCAAGAACACCACTGATGATGCTCCACCCACCAAGAAGCACAAGACCAAGAAGAGAGATCGGGCTGCTCCCACAGAGCCCCTTGTCGTCGAGCAATTTCTGTTGCTCGTCCCGAATCTGCACAACAAGAACGTCGAATGATAGTTCATGAGCCTGCTTCCCTGGAGGCTCCAGAAGCTGAAGACATTCTAGCAGTTGACCCCACTGCAGCTGAAGACATTGGTCATCAAGACAATGTTGAAGATGATGAACTCCTTCCTCAGATCGAGCACAATGTGGTATCATTGCCTGTTCTCACGAACAGCGAACTCATCAGCATTGGTCGTCCATTGACGCGAATTGCTCAGGATGACTCATGGGCTGATCACCCACAAGACTCCCCCCGTCAAGCAGAAACACCAGTTACTCCCCCAACTCAAGTCGCCACTCCGATGATTGAAGATGAAGACTTTGTGGCCCAACCAACTCCATCTCCACAAGCGTCGCCAGCGTTCCGCAGGCTTCGCAAAGGACCAAGGCCACATGTCACTTTGTCAAGTGTTCCAGAAGGAGAAGAGCGCCAATCGGTGTCACGCCAAGTCTTTCCTGAAGCCTCTCCAACTGTGAACAACCCCGAGACTGAAGCCAACATGGCTGAAGATATTCCGGCTGCATCAACCGGTGACCAAGAAGAACCAAGAGGAGAAGAAGAACGTGTTGCTACACCCCCAACCAACCAAGTTGTTCTCGAGGAGAACGTGTCCGACCCTCCAGCTACTCGAGTGGAGGTTAACAACATTGAGGCGACCACCAACACCAACACTGAAGCCAATGACGTTGTCATGGCTGAAGCTAATGTGGCGCCTGAAGTCAATGTGGTGCCCGAAGTGATTGCACCTGAAGTCAATGTTGCACCTGATGCAAATCTGCAGCCTGAAGTCACTGCCACTACCACTGCCACTGCTCCTATACCACCTCCCAGGCCATATAAGATTGAGCAAGCATACAACTATGGTCAGCTGGTCACTGTCAGATGGCCTATTCTGGTTCCTCCACCTGCTACTGGTTCACAATTTGATTATCATGTTGAGCACAGGCCTCAGGTCCAGAAGCCAAAGCCAAGATTGCCCAGGTTTCCAGGTACTGCCACTTCACCAGGGTCCTTCAATGCAAATGGATTCATTGCACACAACACTTTCTTTGATAGCACCAAGAACCCCTATTCCAAGCCAAGGATTTCATTAGATCGGTTCTGGAGCTATCAGCAGCGCAGTTATTATTCTTGTGTTCTTTATGATCAAGGGCGCATCTTCCCTCATATGCGTCTTGACTGTGAAGCCATTGCTGGACTGCCATGCCTTGAAGAAGCCCTTGACTGCTTCCGTGATGCTGGATTGCTGAATTTTGTGACTGATAAGGAGCATTGGAATGAAGAGCTTCTGCTGCAATTCTATGCCACCCTCCACATTCCCGGCTAAAACAGGGATCCGAAGACATGGATCCTTGAGTGGATCACAGGCAACGTACACCATGAAGCTAAAGCTTTTGACATTATTGAGCTCACTGGTCTGCCCACTCTAGGTGAACTATATGAACCTGGTTGTCAGCTTCACCGCAATGCTTTGGAGAGCATCTTTCAGAAACCAGAGCCCAACATGAGCCAAATGCTGAGCATGATGAAGCCTTTGCCACATGACGCTGATTACCCAAAGGAGTTCTTTGTCGAAGACCTAGAGTATCTGCCCTGCACTATTTATCATATTGTCAGGCGAACTCTATGGCCTGTCAAAGGAAATTCTTCAGCAGCAAAACTTGAAGGAGCAATGAAGACTTTGGTCTTTTATATGTTCAACGGCATTAGCTTCAATGCTCAAGACTTCTTTATCGGGCAGTTGGCTGCATCAGGCTCTGATCTCTTTGGACGCAAGTTCTACACTCCATGGGTTATGCGCCTCATCAAGCTACATTCAGCTGTCAACTATCAGCCCTGTGCTCGCAACCATCTGATCTTTCTGCGAGAGGTTGATATGTCAGTTGAAGCCATATACCCAGAGCCTGCCAAGGAGCCTGTTTGTCTTCACAATGCTGATCACCAAAGCTTCACGCAACCCATTGAAGGAGCCCAGGCAGTCACTCGTGTTTATCCTTTGGCTGGCAATACACGCTTACCTCACCGTGCTCAAACTGAAGCCACTGACAGCACTATTGCTCAAAGGCCTTGGAAGCGATCTCGTGTTCTCAATGACCGAGAACTTCTCGTTGCCCTGCATCAAAAACAGGATAAACATCACGACTGGTTGAAGCGGCAGATGCAAAGCCTCTTGGTGGACGTCAATCGCATTCACAATCTTGCCACCAAGAATGCCTTTGTCATCATGAAACCTGTCGGAGGTCTTGGAAGAGTTTGACATTGCTGAGTCCTGAAGCGGATCTTCAAGACGATGGCTTCACTGAAAGATTCAAGTTTGACTCTACTCCTCCAAGGAATGATGTCTTGCATCGAACTCCGTCTCTTGAAGACTCTGATTATTCCTCCTCAGCTGCAACGGTGAATGCCAGAGTGATAGATGATCAAGATGATGCTACTTCACCACCTCCAACTTCAGTGCGTATCGACACTGCACCAAGTTCTTCTGCACCGCCAAACCTCGAGGCCGACCCTGCATCTTCTCCTACTCCTTCTGGGAACGAGTAGAGGCTCTATGCACTACAAAAAAAGACACATCCATGACATTTTGGGCCGAACGAATTTTTTTTTGTCATACATATGACACTTCTATGATGATAATTGTGACAAAACCCGGTATCATCATAGATGTGGTGGGCTCCTACTTCTATGACAAAAAATCATGACAGAAAATGGGCTTTTCGTCCGGGGCGGGCCGGAGACGCAGCTGCATGACATTCTTTGGGCCGTCCATGATGGAAAAAACCGTGGTAGAAGCGAGGGCGAGGAAAATTTCGGGGAGTTCCCGGTTACGGTGGGAGGTCGGGGGCCGAGCGATGCGCGTTTCTCTCGTACACGTACGCGCGTGTGTGCAAGGCGTTGGCTCTAACTGAACCCGAGCAAGGCGTTGGGCTCTAACTGAACCCGAGCGAGGCGTTGGGCTCTAACTAAACCCGAGCGATTGAACTGCAGGCTATGCGTTACTGAACCCGAGCGATCGATCGATGGCTATTAACTGAACCCGATCGAGCGATTCCTTCGCTACTGCTACTAACTGAAGCCGATCGATGCTACCTCTGGGATGCACAGTGAGCGTTGGGGGGGGGGGTTTGGATGAATAGTGAGTGGTGGCGTTGCCTCTGGATGAACAGGACCCCGTGGTGTGGTGGAGGGCTGGATGAACAGTAGACGGTGGAGGGGTGCCTGTGGAGGGGTGGTTGAACAGGACCCCGTGGTGTGGAGGGCTGGATGAACAGTAGACGGTGGAGGGGTGCCCGTGGAGGGGTGGTTGAACAGTAGCCGGTGGAGTAGCGTGCGGTGGAGGCTGGATGAACAGGAGCCCGTGGAGGCTGGAGGAGGTCGACGGTGGAGATGAACAGTATCCCATGGAGTCCTGTTTTGCGGTACGCCACACCCCTCCCGATGAACAGGACCCCCGTTTCGATCGTAGGAGGTCCGTTTCGTCCGTTTTGCGGTACGCCACACCCCTCCCGATCAACAGGACCCCCGTTTCGACCGTAGGAGGTCCGTTTCGTCCGTTTTGCGGTACGCCACACCCCTCCCGATCAACAGGACCCCGTTTCGATCGTAGGAGGTCCGTTTCCTCCATTTTGCGGTACGCCACACCCCTCCCGATCAACAGGACCCCATTCCGAACGTAGGAGGTCCGTTTCCTTCGTTGTGCGGTACGCCAGGCCTCGTTTCCATCGCCTGTTCTGTCCAAGCCCTCCCGATAAACACGACCACACATTCCGTTCCGACCCAGCCGGTTGGCTCCCACGCGTTCCGTTGCCTCCCGATGAACATGACGCATTCCGTTGCCTCCCCATGAACACGACGCATTCCGTTGCCACCCCATGAACACGACGACGATGCTGTTTCTCCGATTCGACCCAGCCATGTCAACGAGCCCTCGCCGTACGTATGCACGAGTAGGCGTTTGAGACACCGCCCGTATGTACACATACGTGGCCGTATTTTCTTTCTTGCACCCTGGCCGCTGTACGTACGTGTACATGCTACGTGCGCGCCTCTACTACGACACGTGCGCGCCTCTACATCCTCCAGTATATATGTACGTACACGTTTGCGACCAGAATGACAACGCTACGTACGCTTCGACCAGGTGGGTCCCGACTGTCAGGCACTTCCTTGCGTGCGAAGATGTAGCTGGTGGGTCCCAGCAGTTAGGGGGGCGAATCGTTTTGTTTTTTTTGCCCGGGTGCACTTCCTTGCGTGCGAAGGTGTAGCTGGTGGGACCCAGCAGTCAGGGGGGAAACGTTTTTTTCGTGAAATACGGTGGCCCGTCTGGTGGGTCCCCGCTGTCAGGTGGAGGAATAATTATTTTGTGCGTAATAAGGAGGCACTTCCTTGCTGCGGCCGTGGACCCAGCTGTCAGCGTCTCCACGCACAGTACTCTTCTGATGGAAGTCGGTCATTGACCACATTGACCACGCCACGCCGAGAGCACCACGGCGGTGGGCGACGGCGAGGCCTAGGAAGGGGACGACACGGAGGCAGGGAAGACTCGGCAGTTGTTTCCCACGCGGAGGGGAGTACGACTATACGAGGGTTTACTGGTCCGTCTGCCATCGCCGGAGAATAACAGCAGGTGTGGGTGAGTAGAGGGATGGCTAGGCCAGCGATGGGAGTACGGTGGGGCGGTGAGGCCTGCGCGGCAGCACAGCCGGCCACAGGGAGGAGGGAGCAGGCAGTCCCGCCGGCGCTTGTTTGAGCGGCTGGAGCAGGAAGAGCAGATATTGAAGAAGCACGACGGCCGTTGGATGGACATCCAACAGTCAGTGCTTGTGCGTCAACCTTTTTTTAGGAAAGCCTCAAATCTATGGAAAACAGTATACAGCCCATCTGCCATTACTTCTAATAATTTATAGCCCATTTGCTAATTCTTAAGGTTTTTTTGGAGCCCATATTCTTTTTGTTAGCATTACAGCCCATTTCTCATTAATGATGGGCCATTTTCTCGGCCAGCCGAATGAAAGCTCTCCTCGTCTTGAAAGATTTGCAGCCCAACAGGCCTGACAAAGCGACTTACTTGGCAAATCACAAAAAACTAGGCTGTGGCCATGGACCCAGCTGTCAGCCTCTCCACGGACAGTACTCTTTCGATGGAAGTCGTTCCTTGACCACGTTGACCATGCTGCGTGGAGAGCACCACGGCGGTGGACGACGACGAGGCCTAGGAAGGGGACGACGCGGAGCCGGGGAAGACGCGGCAGTGGAAGCCCGCGCGGAGAGGAGTACGAGGGTTCATTGGTTCGGCTGCGGTGTGAGGCTGCCGTCGCCGCAGGGCCTGGCCAGCGGTGGGAATAGTAGGGGGCGGTGAGGCCTCTGCGGCAGCACAGCCGGCCACGGGAGGCAGGAGCATGCGGCACGACCGGCGCTGCTTTGGGCGGCTGGAGCAAGAAGACCAGAGGTTGAAGAAGCACTACGGCCGTTGGATGGACATCGTACGGTCACTGGAGCTAGAATCGTTCATATTGACTAAGTTGACAAAGCCCTTCGTCCCCGTCAACTTAGTAGGCCCACAAGTCAGCCTCCCACCAAGGTGGGTCCCAGCTAGTCGGGGGAGTAGTCATTTTTTTGTGCGTAATAAGGAGGCACTTCCGGTGGGTCCGAGCTGACAGCGGGGGGAACGTTTTTTCGCGAAATACGGTGGCCCGTCCGGTGGGTCCCAGCAGTCAGGGGGAAACGATTTTTTCGCAAAATACTGGTGGCCCGTCTGGTGGGTCCCCGCTGTCAGGTGGAGGAATAATTATTTTCCGCATAATAAGGAGGCACTTCCTTGCGGCTGCCGTGGACCCAGCTGTCAGCCTCTCCACGTACAGTACTCTTCCGATGGAAGTTGGTTGTTGACCACATTGACCACGCCGCGCCGAGAGCAGCACGGCGGTGGACGACGGCGAGGCCTAGGAAGGGGACGACGCGGAGTCGGGCAAGACGCGGCAGTGGATGCCCACGCGGAGAGGAGTACGAGCGTTCACTAGTTCGCTGCGGTGTGAGGCTGCCATCGCCGCAGAATAACAGGGGGTGTGGGTGAGTGGAGGGATGGCCTGGCCAGCGGTGGGAGTAGTAGGGGGCGGTGAGGCCTCCGCGGCAGCACAGCCGGCCACGGGAGGCAGGAGCAGGCGGCACGACCGGCGCTGCTTTGGGCGGCTGGAGCAAGAAGACCAAAGGTTGAAGAAGCATGACGGCCGTTGGATGGACGTCGTACGGTCACTGCAGCTAGAATCGTTTACATTGACTAAGTTGACAAAGCCCTTGGTACGTCAACTTTTTTTGAATGCATACAGATCAGCTTAGTAGGCCCACAGGTCAGCTTCCAAAACGGTGCGCCCCAGATGTGAGGGGGAGGAATCATTTTTTGGGCGGGTCAAGCTAGAATATCCGAGATTGAAGAAGAAGCACGGCATCCGTTGGATGGACATCCAACGGCCACTGCTGCTAGAACCGTGTGTTGACTATAAGTTGACAAAGCCTTGCATACGCGTCAACTCTGTTTTTTTAGGGGACGCGTCAACTTAGTAAGGCCAGAAGTGTGTTGCAGAGAACTTATAGCACATTTGAGATTGGTAAGAATGTGTAGCCTATTTTTGAATTCTAATGGAATTTACTACAGCCCATTTACAGTTTGTTAAAAGTACAGCCCATTTCAACCAACCGTTCAAAACAGAATTCAATAAAATTTCCCACATTTTGATGGGATCCGAAATATTTTTATCCCGAAATTTCTAGTCAGATTATATACAATTTCAATATAAATTTATATTACGTAAAAATACAATGAAACATTGCGCTCGCAACAATTAATGAAATTAAAATTTTCAATATCCAAAAATAATATTTTATAAAGTAATCACGTGTTTGGTGCATTTTTTTATAGTTACTGCCCAGTTTTTATAATTACAACCCATTTATTATTTCTTAAAGCCCATTTTCTTGTTAAGCCTAATGCATCCCTCCTAGGAAAGATTTGCAGCCCAGCGGGGCGGAGAATAACAACTTGACCTTGCCTGGGTATTCCTAAAAAAAGTATAGCTGGGCTAGCCATTTTCAGCTTGAAAAAAAATTAATATCTGGGCTGGATATCTGGCCTAGGCTAGACGGGCCACAGCCCGCCCAGTTAATACCTGCAGCGATGTTTTTGTTGTTGTTCAGAGGAGAAAAATTAATATCTTGGCTAAACATCGAAAAACTCTGCAGTGCTCACACCTCAAAAACACAAATACTGCTCGAGCTGCTTGGTCCCAGCTGTCGGCCGTTTCTTGTGCAATTGTCTCGTTTATTGACTACTACATAGGTTGACAATGGTGTGGGACCGTGATGTCAGGAAACCAGGAGGGAGCAAAATAAATTATACTATATATATATAATAAGGAGGCACTTGCGTATGTGAGGCTATGGACCTGGTGGGTCCCCATTGTTATCCTCTCCAAGTAAAGTCATCTCCTCGCCCGCGCGCGCTTTCCGCCCGAAACAGTCAGCGCCGCCCACCCCGCTTCCCGGTGCAGGCGATTGCTCCGCCTTCAAACGACACAAGTGTCGTTCATCCGTCCATCTGCCGCCCACATTAATGATACGCGGTTGCCGAGGCGGCTACTCCGGCGCCACACGTCCGTCCCTCCGCCCGCCCACCATTGCTATATAAACTGCTGCGCCGGCCATAGCCGCAGTCATCCGCATCCGTTCCCTTTCTCCTGTCCACACCATTACTGCCCACCATGGCTTCCTCGTGCTCCAGCACTATTCGGGACGGGCGGACGACGGACCACAAGGAGATGGCAGCCATTGCTGCCGACCGGCTGGCCGGCAGGCAGCCGGAGGATGACAACGTCCCAATGGAGAACATGGTAGTCGATGATCCGGCGCCAACCCCCTCCTCCGCGCCATCCTCGCCGGTGCATTGCACTATGACCATCGGCGAGGCCCGTGCCCAATATATGGACAGGGTGAGGCAGATGCGTGAGGAGCAGTTCCGGGAGACGCAGGCCAACGCCGCCTACAACCACCATCTCCTCCAGGAGCACCTGCAGGCGGAGGAGCAGATCGCCGCGGAGCGGGCGGAGCAGGAGGCGCTGCTCGACTCGTACCGCTCCGCCCGCAAGGCCCGCCTCGAGCGCTGGCGGTACCGCATGCGGGTGGCGGAGGCTGCGGCCGCCTACAAAGAGGCTAGTAAAGAGGGCGATGAAGCGGGCGAGGCGCTGTTTGGCGAGACTGAGGACGAGGCAGAGGACAATGCCAGCTCTGATGAGTCCCCGCTCCGCTGGCGTCAACGAGGCCCTACTCCGCCGAGGCCCCGCGGCACCAACAACGAGGCAGAGGACACCGCCGGCTCTGCCGAGGCCCCGCCCTGCCAACAACGAGGCAGAGGACATCGCCGGCTCAGCCGAGGCCCCACCCTGCCGGCAACGTGGGGGAGGATTTCCACCGCTCCGCTGAGGCGCCGCCCGTCAGCAACGAGATAGAGGACATCGCCGGCTCCGCCGAGGCCCCGCCCCGCTGCCAACGAGGCCGCGCCACACAGAAAACGAGGAAGAGTAGAACACGGTAGGTTGCCACTGCTCGGGTCCAAGTAAGGCCACAGCTGCTACCCTCCGGTTGAAGCCAAGCTAGGCGGGTTGACCATTGACGGCCGGTTAGCTTCTTGGTGGTGACGTGGAGTCGGAGAGCTGCGCTGGAGAAGAACGCTGCTTCTACTTAACTGCTGGTGCAGTTGGCTGACTGACACATGGGCCCAACAGGCCACATGTCAGTTACGCAACTGCACCTGCAGTTAAGTCACTAAAGCTTCTGTTCGGCTCAGCGGGACACAGGTGGGTAGCTTCGGTTAATTAATTATACCTCCAGCGCACCCCTTTTTAGTTGAAGAATGTATGAAATGTAATGAAATACGACATGTTTATATGAAATCCGACCGTGTATGAATGAATTTATTTCGATTAGTTCGAATTCCTGTATCACTGGCATTGGATGAAGATGCAAAACAATACGTACTAGCATTATTCCCAGGGTGACCACCTCGTTTGCAGCAGTTTCACATGTAGTCCCTCCGGTCCTTTCTAGTCTGCATACAAGTTTTGTCTGCAGTCAAAGTATCTCTACTTTGACCAATCTTATACAGAAAAGTATGCACTTTCACAATGTGCGAAGTAAAAAGGAACAGAAGGAGTACAAAGAGTTTGAGCAGCTTTTTAGCGTTTCTGTACATTGCAATCAAACACACAGGCCTGGCAATTCATATAGAACATTCAAAACAATCGATGATTATGCATCTCAGCTACTCACATGTCAGAGGCAATATTTACTTCACAACTAAAGAAAAAAGAAAAAATTGATCGACGCTGCTGACAGCAAAGGGCGTCCCATTCGAAAATATCAAACGCATGTCTTGCTAAAATCAATGAGCAAAATTTGACAAGGTTGTCCCATTCCAAAATATCAAATGCCTACGATTGTGGAATGGGCAGCGTTTGCCATCAGTTCGGACATTTACATGGCACCTCGTGCTAAATAAACCAGCTGTTCTTTTTGTGCAGTTCCACCAAAATCAACCAAATTCGCGCGTAGCTTGTATGATTTCGCCCTTATATGTTGCAACGCCTTGAACTTATTGGCACCTCCTTTCTTGTGGTGGAAATGAATGATTCGATGTATTCATGAACATTTTGTGCAGTTCGCATTGAAATCAAGCTGAGCACCCCTGTTTGCATAAATACAAAAAAGTGATTAGTATAAAGCAAACTGTACTATGAATTGACAGTTTCAACATGCACATACATGGTCCATGTAGAGCACACTTTTAGAAAAATGGAACTCACCAGAAAGAATCCTAGAACAACATTGTACTCGTGCATCACAGCAAAAAAATGGAGATTTGTCAGTCCTTCTGAGCTGAAGTTAGTTTGGTCTTGTGGGGAGTAATGTAACCATCCTTCAACTGCTCCTTGTGAAATATCCTTATCTTACCTCAATGGTATATTACGGTGCACATACAGATTGGAAGTCTTGTCTCCATTTGTGCAGTTCACTAAAATCAAGCAACATTATCGTACAAGTAGCACAACATATGAAAGCACACTGCAGAATCATGTGAAAGAAGGCTAGTACTGACCTCTCATGATGCGGAATTCAAACAACTCACAAGAAGAAGATCTTAACCAAATTCGCCTTAACGGATAGGCAGTAAGATCTCCTCTTGTGCAGTTCCACTAAGATCAAGCAATCAAGCAACGTTGTCGGTGCGACATTTTGGTTGAACTGCACAAAACACTCTTAAAACAAAAGTGTTTTGTGCAGTGCAACAAAAGGTCACAATGGCAACGAGGTGAAGTAGATAACCCTGTTTACAGAGAGGTGCAAAGGAAACAATTAGTGGTCAATAACGGTGGATGACACAGAAGCCAACAAAAAGAAGCATCTACCTTATCTAAATGGGAAAGAAAGCAAGACAGTAGCATTTCTCAAACGGTGGCATTGATTAATATTAACATAGAGATTATATTAACAATAAAATTCGTTAAACATGTAATTTGCTTTTAACTGTGGCATTGCATCAATTTTACAGCGGCATTATTAGAGGGTGTTTGTTTACAGGGACATTTTGGTGTAGGGACTAAAAAAACTCCGTGTCAGTCCCATCTAAACCAAACAGGAGGGACTTTTAGGGACTAAAAGTGGGCATTTGGGACTAAAGAAAGAAGACCCCGAGGGAGTCTTTTTGGGACTTTTTCCAATAGTTGCCCCTGCCACGCATCGCACCTTGTTTCTATTACAACATTACTAGGGGTAACATGGTCTTTTAGCATGTCATTTAATAACCTCTAGTCCATGTTTAGTCCCTGGAACCAAGCAGGTAGGGACTAGGGAGTTTTTAACCAAACAGGGCCTTAGATTAACAACAACTAATGAGTTGCACGAGACAGTGGATGCACCAGCACCATGTGCATCTACCGATGTACTGTGGTCATGCACAGTCTGTTGCAACAAAGAACAAACAACCAAGGAGCATATTTGTGTTGGTCCCAGTTTTGTTATCTTTAGACACCTTTCCCTATGTGAGCGCAGCAAATCTAGTCCTGCTCAAACTCTACAGCCTTGTCCCTTCCTTTCCTTTTTGAACTAGTACTTTCGCCCCTTCCTTTCCTCTTTGAACCACGTCCTAGATTTATGCGATACAACTTTCCCCACTACTTTCCCCCATTCCTTTCCTCTTTGAACCACGTCCTAGATTCATGCTATACAACTTTCCCCCTTCATTTCCTCTTTGAACCACGTCCTAGATTCGTGCTATATACAACTTTTCCCACTACTTTCCCCCACTCCTTTCCTCTTTGAACCACGTCCTAGATTCATGGTATACATGCAGCTAGAGCAATGCATGTGGAGTAAGTAAATTATACCTTAAGGTACTTGGGGCGTGGTTCGGTGGGCGACGGGACGGCGGCGAAGAAGAAGGGGTCGGAGGCCCTCCCGCGCCGCCGCTGGGTGGAAAGTGAACAGCTGCACCAGTAGTCCTTCGCCGACGGCGACAACGTTAAGCCTCCTTCCCTTCTCGGCGGACGGATCCTGCCGGCTCTTTGAGCATTGAGGGGAGAGAGAGGCCAACGAAGTCTTGTTTAGATCTGGAGAGGGCGAGAGATTGTGAAGAGAGCAACTACAAGCGCTGAGGCTCCAGCGGGAGAGGGCGAGAGAGTGTGAAGAGAGCAACTACAAGCGCTGAGGCTCTAGCGTGTATATATATACTGGAGAGAGAGTGTGAAGCGTGCAAACCCTAGAAAACATTTTGACCAGTCAAAGAATCCTCCTGGCACAAATTATTCTCAAGTGTAGTTATCGAACCCGAGACCTCAAGTTTGATGAGCGAACAGGCTAACCAGCTACACAACCCTCCCGTTATGTTCAATGAGAGAAATATAACCTTTTATACATTCCTGCATTCGTGTGACAAGCATGCCGTGTTTTTTTGTGTGTGTGGGAGTCATTGGGATTTCAATCATAATCGTGTCATGTGGCTTTGGTGGTAAGACTATCCACAGTGGTGCAGAAATAATGCAACCTTTGTCACCTTACCTCTCTCCACGTAGTACGTTGCATCCCACCAGTCAGAGGGTGAAACAAACAAATTAATAAGAAAAATTAAAAGCGCTAGCGGTGTATCTTACCTCACACATCTCGCTACTGCTCGAGAATACTGTCCAATTGATCCCTCTGTTCGCTCACGTACTATTTTAAGTGAATCCTTATTATAACATGCACACAAATGTTGGGCACTTGTATTTGACTTAAGTCAGTGTGCCACCGTATCTCGTATACTTAGTACTCCCTCCGTCTAGGTGTAATAAGTCACGTTAGAAGGTGCAACGGGACCAAGGTGCGTGCGTGCGTGTGTGTGTGTGTGTGTGTTTAACAGCATGTGTGTGTTAGAGAGAGCGACAGATCGACCTACTCCTACAGAGAGATGTTGTGTAGTGTACGATTTTAGCCGCGAGAGTCGGTGCATCCTCTCGTTTCCGGGCGTGTCCGGTAGGGACATGCGGATAGCTGCCACGCCCGCTCCTGACCAGCCTGGCCCACCCAAAGCCCCTCCATCGCCCGCGCGCGCTTCCCGCCCGAAACGGTCAGCACCGCTCCAAAGAATCAGTGTCGCATTCATGCCCGGGCAGAGAGGACGCGACCTCCAACTGGTGCAAGAGTGATGGTTGCTTCGTCCGTCCAACTTACTGCTGGGTCTATGTGATTTGACGGCTCATTGGTCTTTATTACTGAGGTGGTAGGACTGCTGGATGTCCCATGCTTTCAGCGAAAGGAGGTACTACTACTAGATTACAATTTTCTCCATTCTTACATCGGAGGCGTGCAAGAGCAGTGAAAACACGCAGGCTCAGTGATTACATGGCCCACCTCACACTATCACCGTGCGACACCTAACTCTTTACATAGTGCTCCCTCCGTTCCTAAATATTACTAGATGAGTCCCCGCGCGTTGCCGCTTAACAGCGGTATATCTCTCTGCGCAAAATTATCGATTTCATAGAACTAAAAAAAAACTCACCGGCAACTGCCCACGTCGCGGCAGTGAGCAAGGGACGAAGGCAACCTCACCGGCTTTGTGAGAGAGAACGGCGGGGACCCCTGATCGGGACGTGCCGACAGTGGGTTTTCGCCGTCGGCGACGGCCACCGCATCTACACTAAGCATCCACCCCTTTCCCAAGCGGACGTGATCCGCCGGGATGTTAGAGATGTGGCCACAGTCGTTTTGTGCGAGAGAGTGTGAAGAGAGCAACCCCAGCAAGCAACCGTGTAGGCTGGCCCGTCCTGACTATGTATATAGTGGAGCGGTTTCCTTTTCTCTCCATATGAACCTATCATATTGCGTACGTGCCACTAAAGAAAAAAAAACTTTATTTATAAATGACGCGGCACCTACTACTCGTTCTCCTATAACCTTGAGCTTGGCAGCTCCAAAATATTAACCTTGCGATTGGCTCTTCGCCTCTTCGGGGAGTCGAGCAATAATGGTAGTGCAGTATATATCGTTCTGGCTATATGAGACCGAATGAATTGCTGCACGTCCACCACGTGGGAGAGGGTCGAGGGGCGAGGGAGAGTGCTACATATGGAGCAAAATGAGTGAATATACACTCTAAAATACGTCTATATACATCAGTGTTTGGAGTATGTACTAGTAGTTCATATTGAAATCTACTAAAGGACATATATATTCCAAAAAATATGATATAATCTCTATAACCAAGGTAGTAGGGACGAGGAGTAAACGGAGGGAGTAGTAAATTTTTCTCCTCGTCCTGCGAGCCACCGCGCGCATGGGCGAGGGAGCGGGCGTAAGGCGGAGCAAGCTTCACCTCATCCTGCGAGCCACCGCGCCCGTGGGCGGGGGCGACGGCGTACTAAGCAAGCTTCTCCTCGTTCTGCGAGTTGACGGGACACATCAAAAGTACTCCAGTGTATAGAGCCTTGCCTCTAAGGTAGGCCCCACATGGTTTGCCTCTTTTTTAACATAACACGTCAAGTCGCAATTTGTTTGTTCACCCGTGGTAGACGATCCTCCCTCCACCAAGTGGACAACCAGTACATGTGCCAAATTACCACGTGGGCTGCCTTTTTCGTACAGAAATGAGCTCCACCATGTACCGTGGGGGTGTGGTTGGGAAAGAGACGGGAGTACGTGCGCCGTGCATGCACCTCTTCTCTCCGTGCACGTCCCCCACCTACGTGGGTGTGTGTGAGAGATACAAACCGTGTTCGTGAGTGTTTTTTGTTTTGGGGTGGGGGTGGGGTGGGGGGTTGCTTTCGTGAATTATTTGTGGGAATATGTGTCGATGACATCTCAAACAAAATTTTGCATGCAATGTGTGTGAAATGGAGGCCTATCCATATCATACATAGAGGGTCGGGCAATCCACGAGAAGAGAGGGAGGGGTCATAGCTATCGATAGAGTTGAAGAGAGGATCAAGTGGGTGGGTGCGAGATCGATGAAGAGAGCCATCGAAATTGTGTGTGTGTGCAAGTCAAAGATATAGGGCGACTGGCCTACCGGAACGTTAGAGGGCACATGTCAAGTTTGTGTGTGGCAGGGAGACATGACTAGAGCGCTCGATTTATCGGTGTGTGTGTGGGGGGGAGGGGGTGGGGGGAGGGGTAGGCAGAGGCCTAACTATAGAGGTAGAACGACTCGTATATGTGTTGAGAAGGAGAGACCCAGCTATGTCTTGAGGGAGATCGGTCAACATCCATACATAACTGAAGGACGGGAAATATGATGGGACAGAGAGAGAGAGAGGAGAGAGAGAGAGGAGAGAGAGAGGGAGGGAGAGGGGTAGAGTTTTGGATGGGTGATGGAGTTGCTTCTCGAAGATGGTGGGAGAGGCCTACTAGACAAACTGAGGGTGGAACAACAATGTTATCAATAAGAGTGGGGATGTGTTTCTGTGTGTGCCTGTGCGTGATAGATCTGTCGGGACGCATCCATGGATGATGAAGGGGAACCATGTGTTTGGTAAGAAAACCTAACTAGATCGGTAGATCAATTGTTGTTTGTCGGAGGAAGGGAGAGACACAACTAATGAGGTAGATCGATTGACGTGTGGGTAAAAACGAGTTATAAGGACCTAGCTAGCTATATGTATAGCGAGAGATCGGTCGGTGTACGTCCATTTGTTAGAGGAAAATAAGGCCCAGCGAGACAGATAGAGAGAGAGAGAGAGAATGGAGCTAGGAGGTGGTGCGAGAGGCCCAACTACTAGCTAGATAGGGGGAGGAGTGTGCGGTTGTGAGATCGATGAAAAGAGGGGCGAGAGTTTACACGTGTGTCTGACCGTATGAGAGACACGAGGCAAGGACACATAAAGGAGGAGATTGAAGGTGTGTGTATATGTTGTAGGCAGGCATCGCTGGAGAGGTTTATCGATCGGTGTGTGTCGGAAAGGAGTTGTGTAGACTCTGGGAGAACGACCTAAAGAAAAAAATGAATGTGCCCAGTGGATAGAATGCCGAGGGAGGGGGAGGGCGAGGAGGGCGTGTGCATGCATGAGAGAAAGTTAGTGTTAGCTACAAAGGTTAGAGGATTGTGTGGGTGTAAGAGACTAACAAAGATCATAATTTGATATGAAAGCGGATTCATATATTTGAATAGGAGATCATAGTGTTTTAAACATTGCATGCATGAATATAGCGGTGATACACGTGCTGTGCACATGTTATACCATAATGTGATAATGCATGGCGTTTGCAACTCACAGCTAAATGCCGAACAATCTAAACCATAGTATACATCAAACAATCTCACATTTTATTTGAATTTGTGATAATGTGTGGCGTTTGCAGCTTACAACTAAATTTCGAACAATCTAAACAATACTATATATCGAACATTCTCACATTTTATTTGAATTTGTGGTAATGTGTGGTGTTTGCAACTCACATCTAAATACTTGTAGGCGTAGGGGGCGGGGCACCATACATAATGTGATAAACACATTATACATATGAGACATGGTTTAGATTATGAAGATCTAGCTAGAGCTAGAAATGTAATGTGATTTGAAATCAAAATAAAGTGGATTCAAAAAATCTAGTTCGAGTTGATATAGTACACATAGTTCATATGTAAGTCGAGACTAATCATGTGGTGTGCTGTGAAGATAATACACAAACGATGGTTTAACTTGACAATAATGATGATTGTAGATCTTATTAAAACAGAGAAACGAATTCAAATGCTTTGACTTCACAACAATCATTACTGTAGATCTTATTCAAATAGAGAAACAAATTCAAATTTAGTTGATATTGAAGCGGTAGTATATACGTTTGGAATGCACTAAAACGTTCATTTGAGTAGTCGGTTGCATGCATTATACACGTAGCGAAATATTTTAATTGAACATAACATGAATTCAAAGTTTTGAATGACATTTGTAGTGCGCATTGATTTGGTACAGTAGACGTTAGGCTTGTCCGGAAATTTCAACCCGCGCCTTGTTAGCCCGAAATATTTAAGATATATCTTTGTCTCGTTGTGCTCCGACAACTCCCTCTATCTCAACCCGCGCCTTGCTATTCCGAAATTACAATGCGCGCGAAAACTCCTACCTCCTGTGAAATCCCGACACGCGAAATGCCCGTGCTACCCCTGAATCGAAAGAACCGCCTCAAATCGGTGGGGGTACTTTCATAACTTACCCGACATTTCAGACAAGCGCGTCTCTAAGCCATGGTTCCCCACTGCCATCCCATCCGCCCACCCATTCGTACACCGAGGTCGCGAAAACCCGCGACGAAACCCCACACCCTGCTCCGTCCGCCACAAAGCCGGAGCCTCTTCCCCGACGACGTCGTCCACAGCAACACCTCGACGTCCCTCATCCACCGTACCGGATGAGGATCCGTCGTCGATCTCATCGTCCCGCCGGTTCAGCCACCCCGTCCTCCACCTCCAAGGAGCTACCCCGACGTTCCCCTCGTCGTTAGCGCCACCTCCATTCCCACACCGCCGTCTTCACCTGCACCACCGGAAGAGCATCATCATCACTGTTTCCTCGGATGAAGCTGCGGCCTAATCGGTGCCACCAAAGAGGTTGTACACTAATCGCCGCATTTTCTTCTTGATTCGATCTCACGGTGCTGCCGGCGCTCGGTCCCGAGCCGACACAGCGCGGCTCCATCCACGGCGGCATCCCCGGCCACTTCCTCCACGGCATCGCTCCCTTGGCGGCGACGTCCACATCAGTAGGAGCTGTTGCTGCTTTAGCTCTCGCTCGCGCTGCTGCTCTGCTCTTGCTCTCGATCCCCTGCCTAGTCTCCTCTTGCTATTGGTCTTGCTCGCGCTGCTGCTCTCGCTCTTGCTCTTGCTTGCGATGCTGCTCCGATTTAGCTACACTTCAGTCGACTGAATCGACTTTTGGGTCGGTCGATTTTCAGGGGGAGGGGCTCGCCGGGGTGAAGGAAGAACCAGCCGCAGCGGGGAGGGGGGCTCGCCGGAGAGGTACCCCACTATCTATCTTAGGGTTCAGGATGGGGGCGGTGGTCGCCGGCGGTGGCGGGGCGGTGGCGTGGGGATCGCCGGAGAAAAAGCTCGGCACGGGGGGGGGCCTAGAGGGATGGCCGGGGCGGCGGCAGACCGGCGGTGGGGAGTGTTTTCGGGGCGGGCGGGGCGGCGCACCGCCGGCCGCGGGCGGCGGGGGGCTGCTGTTTGGCTGGTGGTGGCTGGCGGCTCAGGGGGGTGGAGGTTGAAGATGAACCGCAGGCCCTTGATTTCGTATCCAACGGCTGCAAAATCGACTGACCAGAGATGAAAAAGTCAGTCGACCGACGTGTAGCCTCACCTTGCTAGTGCGTTCAGTTTCGATAGCAAAATTCAGTTTCGACAGCAAAATTCAGTTTCAACAGTTAAGTTCAGTTTCGACAGTTAAGTTCAGTTTCGACAGTTAAGTTCAGTTTCGACAGTTAAGTTCAGAGATGAGCGGCTGATGTATTTTACATCTAGCACTTTGTGGTTATGTATTTTACGTCATGTATTGGAGATGCTATTAGAATTCCACTCAGGTTAACGTTGTTCGTTGTCTCTCTTGTCCTGCTTCAGCCTCGGCGTCGTACAACTCACCGGAGCTGCTCCAACGACGAAACCCTCCATCACAGCGGACCAGTACCTCGGGCTCCATCTCCAGACGCCTAAGATCTTCTTCCCCTCCTCCGACAGCAAATTCAGCCGGAGCATCCTCACCGGCCAACCCAATCACGCTGAGATCGACATGGCTTTGCCAAAGAGGTTGTACCCTTGTTGCACCTCTTTTTTACCCTACATGTTATATATATTTTCCACTGAGCACACGGATTTGTTCCTTTAGTGTCTCCTTGAAAGAAAAAACGTAGGAATTTTAATTTTCACTTGTCCTCCTTTTCAAATTCCTATTCATGAAGCACAAGACTAAGAGATAGTAGCATAATAGCATTATAACCGTACATTTTCTTGTGGTTTGACTTAATCTCACCATGCTTCTTTGCATCCTGTGATCTTCCAATTGTTGTGAATCAAACACCCAGATTGGCAGATATCCTGTGTTTTTAAATTCTCTGTTTTGCACGTGCATTCCTATCCTATTCCTGTCTATTTCCTATCCCTGCATTGTTGGAATCCTCCAATTCAAACGAGCCCTTACAGAATTACTTCTCTTACAGATAGTTGTCAAAGAAAACCTTGCGTGGTTTGTCCCGCTCCTGCTGCGCCGTCGTCCACCCCAACTCAGCTGCTCCAACGACAGAAGGGTCCAGCACAGCAGGGATCCGGCCTCCAGACTGTCTTTCGCCGCCTCAGATCTTCTTCCCCGCCGCTGGCACCCATGAAAACTGCATTACCATCATCAACCGAGCAGATGACCTCGAGGACTGCACGGGTCCGCAGAGGCCTCCAGACTGTCTTTCGCCGCCTCAGATCTTCTACTTACGTTATGCATCACTTAATATTACATGCTACTTTATCATCCTGTTCACCGATTAGACTCTGAGTCAGCTCCAAACTAATGGTCAAACTTGAGTTTTTAAATGGTTGTGGGGTACATATCGGGGCCGCTATCAATAGTATCTATCTGCAATCTGGTTAATCTCCGGTGTCTACTATGAGTTTCATGTTGGGTGGGAAACAAACAGTAAAGAAGCCATTATCTGTATTTTTTAACTGAAGCCATTATCTGCCTGCTATTATTGGTTTTGGGTCTATCCACAGGTTGCTACCATCACTCTGGATTTCTGCATGCACTCCTTACATAATCTCACTATGTTTTATTCCTATGCATGACAGTTATTGTAAACAATGGAACTGAACATGTAGAGCAAAAGAGATGAGCCTTGCGTGGCAATAAAATTTCATGCAGACGTCGCTCCATGGTAGGCGCAAAGGCAGCCCCCTCCATGCATTTCGGATTGTAATCGAGAGGAAGATATCTGTTCTGAGGGGGATTTAAAAGGAGAAGACAACTCCTATTTACCCCCTGAGGTCTTCGCTCTAACTTGGCATGCTGATGTTGGTTATATCATGCATATGGTGTCTTGCATTGCTTACTTTATACATCAAATATGTCATCTGCTTAGTTTAGACATCCTTTGTGCGAATGCCATCTGTTTAGTTTATTCATCGTTTATGTGAATTATGCAACGCCATCTTGTTTAGCCAGGCATCATATATGTGAATTTTGCAATGTCATCCTGCTTAGCCAGTCATCTTATATGTAAATTATATCAGGCCATCCTTTTTTTCGTTACATATTACATTTGTCAACAATGTTAGTACATTCAGCTGCTCTTCGTGTGCATCAGCCATTTGACACGGTGATGGCAAATTCTGGATTGAAAACAAGGTCTTCAGAGCAGACTATGCTATCTGACGAAGCGCATATCTCGCTGGTTACGGATAGCTCCTCAGAGGAGGATTCAGAGACAGATGACCAGTCCTATTCCCCCCCGAGGTGTATGCTCTAACTTGGCAGGGTTATGTTGCTCATATCGTGCGTATGGTGTCTCGCATTGCTATGTCATTTGATTAGTTTAGACATGCTTTGTGTGAATGCCACCTGTTGAGTGTCTAATTACCATATATGTGAATTATGCATTGCCATCTTGTTGCAAGACATTATATATGTGAATTATACAATGCTATCTTGTTACAAAGGCATTATATATGTGAATTATGCAATGCCATGCTGTTTAGCCAATCATTATGTATGTGAATTATATCATGCTATCATTTTTTGTATTACGTGTTCCATTTGTCGACAACGTTTGTATATTCAACTACTCTTCCTGTGCATCAGCCATTTGAAGCGGTGACGGAAGTATCTGGAGTGAAAACAAGGTATTCAGAGCAGACAATGCTACCTGCTGAAGCAGACATCTTGCTGGTTATAGAGAGCTCCTCAGAGGAGGATTCAGAGACTGATGACCAGTCCTATTTCCCCCCTGAGGTCTATGCTCAAACTTGGCAGGGTTATATTACCCATGTCATGCATGTTGTCTTGCATTGCTTAGTTTTTACATCATATATGGATTGCCATCTGCTTACTTGCTTACTATATAAATCATATATTTGAATTATATCATGCCATCATGTTTACATAGTACATACACATCATCTATCTGAATTATGGCATGGCAACCCATTTAATAAAGACATCATATAGTTATATCATCTCATCCTGTTTAGTGTTTACAGTCATCATATTTTGAATTATGGCATTCTATTCGTGAATGTATGTGAATTATGGCATGCCAACCTATTTAATATACACATTATATAGTTATGTCATGTCATCCTGTTTACATAGTCTCATATTTTGAACTATGTCTTTCCATCTTTTTTAGTTAGCCATCATAATGTGAAATTGTGTCATGCTATCCTGTTTAGTTAGCCATCATATATGTGAAATAGTGTCATGCTATCCTGTTTGGTTAGACAACATAAATATGAATTATTTCATGCCCTCTTTTATTCCCCACTACCCATTGCACCTATCTATCATACAATGTCTATACTTTCAATTACTTTTCTTGTTTATCAGCCATTTGAATTGGAGAGCGTGATGGCAGTATCTAAGGGTGTAACAACATGGTCTTCAGAAAAGATAGTGCTACCAGTTGATGCAGATAGAACCACGGTTGTACTTGCCCAAGGACCAGATCCACCACACATAACCCAGACTCTTGCAGATTGTACCCCTACCCAGTTGGACAGAGAACCAGCTACACCCCTTCTAACCCCAACCCCAGCAGATAGTAACCCAGTTCCAGTTGACACAGCACCGTCTCCACCACAGAGCACCCAAACACGAACAGTTAGTAAGGGAACTGCAGTGCCCAAAGCACGAGGACCACCACTCTGAATCCCAACTCAACGCTTAAAGGAGAAGAAGATTTGTTCTCAGGTCAGGTTCTGTAGCTATGGTTCATACTCCTTTGCTCTTGCATTACTGTATTTACTCATACCAACTATTTTCAATTTTGAAGGATGGAATTGAAACTCCAATGGCGCAACAGGTATGTTTTGAACCTGTTTCTTTAACTGGTTTGCTGTTGTAACCTGCTCTATGTTGATTTCAGTTTCAATTGACAGTACAAGAAATATGTCAACTAGTGACCTTCTGTCAGTGACCCTGGAAGAATTGGTCATAGATCTATGACTATTTGAGACCAATTGGTCAAAAGCTGTTCGGGGGGCTCCAGACCCTAAACTATAACGACCATTTTGGTCAGAAAGGTCGTAATTTACTTACACAAAATGGTCATAAAGCAGATAGCACTGGTCCGCTGCCTTATTTCTAGCTGATCATGACCAATATAGATGGTCATAACCTTGTAAATTGTGGTGGGTTGCTATGACTAGGCGCCACCTCATCAGTTTTGCCTATGTGTCATGTCCACGTGGCAGTTTTTGCCCTAGGTTGTGAAGCAACCTATATTACTGTCATTCCCAAAATTCCCAAAAAATCTCATAAATTCTATGGGTCATATCTTCGTCAAATATGTAAAAAACCTTCCTTGCTTAGTTCAAAAATAATTCAAAAATATTCATTTTCCTATTTTGTTCAGAAAAACACTTTGTGAAGGAAGTACCACTTTGGCATGTCCAAATGGTATCCATTTTCTACAGTGCTTTCCTATGCCCAAATAACCATCCTCCACCAAATGCCAGCTCAATCCATTCATTATTTTGAGCCGAGCTTCAACATTCGTATTTATGTCCAGTGTGGTACTTTGCAAAGCAAGTACCACCTAGGCTCCTCCTTTTGAGCTGAAAATTTGTGAAGACGGTCTTCTTAGTAACTGATCATCCTCAGCCAAAACTCATGCCCATTAGCCATGTGCATTTCCCGTACCGCTAATCAAACACTTGGCTGCTTATTCATGTTTGAGCATCGATTGGTCTCCTCGTGAGAATCTTATGTTGTGATTTTCTTCCTAGCACCTACCTGGGGAGTGCCCAACCCACTAGACATGCCTAGGCCGCCCAGAACACATGGCAATGCCACGGTTACACTGTGACCACGCGGCGGGCATGCGAGTTTACGCGCTCTAGAGTTGGGGCCCTCGACCACCGTCCAAACCTCGATGTATCGCCACCAAACCATGTATTTATGATTAAATAGGTACTTATGTAACTAGAAATGATTTTTGGAAAAAATAAAGAGCAAACTATGAGGCACCTGCAGTTCAAATTTGACCCGCTTCCTACTGAATCGGCGGGAATTTGTCTTTTTCACCAGAGGTGGATCAAAACTTTTGACACCCAACCATTTTGTCAATTGTGCATTATATATGGCCTAGTATTTTATAAAATTGATTAGGTCCAATTTTATAACAAATATATGGTAGGTCCTTCACAAAAAACTCATTTTGGGCACTCGAAAAAATGGAAAATGAATTTTTCGTCCAAAGGAAATGAAAACTTCCTTAGGCAACATTGTTTGTCATTCCAAGATGCACCCTTGTGCAGGATATGAGGTCATTTTAACAAACTATGCCATCAATGTGGCCATAAGATTGATCATTTGGCTTGAAAGCCATGAATCTTCACACATGATAGCTCATTTCTAAAAACACTTTTTTTAAAATAATTACCGTATTATAAGTTTATTATTTTTTCTGGAAACTTGGTCACATATAATGTCACAATGCGGAGGTTTTCCAATTTTTTGATTTTTTTTTGAAATTTTTATGACCGTTTCAAAATGCGGTCAAAACGGCGGGCTTGACCGTTCCTAGCTAGTGGTTGAATCTTGGAATTTTTTTGGTGTTTCTCTAATTAAATAGATACTTATGTACCTAGAAATGATTTTTGGAAAAAATAAAGAGCAAACTACGAGGTAGCTACAATTCAAATTTGACCAATTCCAACTGAGTCGGCGGAAATTTGTCTTTTTCACGAGAGGTGGATCAAAACTTTTTACACCCAACCATTTGGTCAATTGTGCATTAAATATGTTCTAGTATTTTAGAAAATTGATTTGGTACAATTTTGCAACAAATATATGGTAGTTCCTTCACAAAAAAACCTCATTTCGGGCACTCGGAAAATGGAAAATGAATTTTCCGTGCAAAGAAAATGAAAACTCCCTTAGGCAATATTGTTTGGAATTCCAAGATGCACCCTTGTGCACAATATTAGATCATTTGAACAAACTATTCCATGAATGTGGCCATAAGATTGATCATTTGGGTTGAAAGCCATGATTCTTCACACATGATAGCTCATTTCTGAGAACACTTTTTTAAAAGAATTGCCGTATTACAAGTTTATTATTTTTCCTGGTAACTTGGTCACATATAATGACATAATTATTAGAGGAATTGCTAGGATAAGGCCTAGGATTAAAGTTTCCTCTATACGTGTTGTTACCAAAATTATTCCTACCAACAAAATTTACATCCATAGATTCATTATTATTCTCAATCAAAGTAGACAAAGGCATATCATTAGGATCAGAAGAAACACTCTTACTAGCAAATAATTTCATAAGTTCATCCATCTTTCCACTCAAAACATTAATTTCTTCTATCGCATGCACTTTTTTATTAGTAGATCTTTCAGTGTGCCATTGAGAATAATAAACCATAATATTATCTAGGAGTTTAGTAGCTTCTCCTAAAGTGATTTCCATAAAAGTGCCTCCCGCGGCCGAATCTAAAAGATTTCTAGAAGCAAAATTCAATCCGGCATAAAAAATTTGTATAATCATCCACAAATTCAAACCATGTGTAGGGCAATTACGTATCATTAATTTCATCCTCTCCCAAGCTTGTGCAACATGTTCATGATCAAGTTGCTTAAAATTCATAATATCGTTTCTAAGAGAGATAATCTTAGCGGGAGGAAAATACTTAGAGATAAAAGCATCTTTGCACTTATTCCAACAATCAATACTATTTTTAGGCAAAGACGAAAACCAAGCTTTAGCACGATCTCTAAGCAAAAAAGGAAATAGCTTCAATGTAACAATATCATTGTCAACATCTTTCTTCTTTTGCATTTTACACAAATCAACGAAGCTATTTAGATGAGTAGAGGCATCTTCACTAGGAAGGCCGGCGAATTGATCTTTCATGACAAGATTCAACAAAGCAGCATTGATTTCACAAGATTCAGTATCGGTAAGAGGAGCAATCAGAGTGTTAAGGAAATCATTATTGTTGGTATTGGTAAAGTCACATAATTTGGTATTATCTTGAGCCATTGTGACAAACAAGCAATCCAACACATGAGCAAACAAGAAGCAAGCAAAAAAGAGGCGAACGAAAGAGAGAGGGCGAATAAAACGGCAAGGGTGAACTGGGGGAGAGGAAAACGAGAGGCAAATGGCAAATAATGTAATGCGGGAGACAAGGGTTTGCGATGGGTACTTGGTATGCTGACTTTTACGTAGACCTCCCCGGCAACGGCGCCAGAAATCCTTCTTGCTACCTCTTGAGCACTGCGTTGGTTTTCCCTTCAAGAGGAAAGGATGATGCAGCAAAGTAGCGTAAGCATTTCCCTCCGTTTTTGAGAACCAAGGTATCAATCCAGTTGGAGGCTACGCGCGAGTCCCTCGCACCTACACAAACAAATAAATCCTCGCAACCAACGCGATAAGGGGTTGTCAATCCCTACATGGTCACTTACGAGAGTGAGATCTGATAGATATGATAGGATAATATTTTTGATATTTTTATGATAAAGATGCAAAGTGAAATAAAAGCAATGGAAATAACTAAGTGTTGGAAGATTAATATGATGGAAAATAGACCCGGGGGCCATAGGTTTCACTAGTGGCTTCTCTCAAGAGCATAAGTATTTTACGGTGGGTGAACAAATTACTGTTGAGCAATTGACAGAATTGAGCATAGTTATGAGAATATCTAGGTATGATCATGTATATAGGCATCACGTCCGAGACAAGTAGACCGACTCGTGCCTGCATCTACTACTATTACTCCACACACCGACCGCTATTCAGCATGCATCTAGAGTACTAAGTTCATAAGAACAGAGTAACGCTTTAAGCAAGATGACATGATGCAGAGGGATAAATTCATGCAATATGATAAAAAACATCTTGTTATCCTCGATGGCAACAATACAATACGTGCCTTGCTGCCCCTACTGTCACTGGGAAAGGACACCGCAAGATTGAACCCAAAGCTAAGCACTTCTCCCATTGCAAGAGAGATCAATCTAGTAGGCCAAACCAAACTGATAATTTGACGAGACTTGCAAAGATAACCAATCATACATAAAAGAATTCAGAAGATTCAAATATTGTTCATAGATAAACTTGATCATAAACCCACAATTCATCGATCTCAACAAACACACCGCAAAAGAAGATTACATCGAATAGATCTCCACGAGAGAGGGGGAGAACATTGTATTGAGATCCGAAAAGAGAGAAGAAGCCATCTAGCTAATAACTATGGACCCGAAGGTCTGAGGTAAACTACTCACACTTCATCGGAGAGGCTATCGTGTTGTTGTAGAAGCCCTCCCTGATTGATGCCCCCTCTGGCGGATCTCCGGAACAGGCCCCAAGATGGGATCTCATAGGTACAGAAGGTTGCGGCGGTGGAATTAGGTTTTTGGCTCCGTATCTGATCGTTTGGGGGTACGTAGGTATATATAGGAGGAAGGAGTACGTCGGTGGAGCAACATGGGGCCCACGAGGGTGGAGGGCGCGCCCAGGGGGTAGGCGCGCCCCGTACCTCGTGGCTTCCTGGTAGCTTTCTTAACATAGGGTCCAAGTCCTCTGGATCATGTTCATTCCGAAAATCACGTTCCCGAAGGTTTCATTCCGTTTGATATTCTTTTTCCGCGAAACTCTGAAATAGGCAAAAAACAGCAATTCTGGGCTGGGCCTCCGGTTAATAGGTTAGTCCCAAAAATAATATAAAAGTGAATAATAAAGCCCAATAATGTCCAAAACAGAAGATAATATAGCATGGAGCAATGAAAAATTATAGATACGTTGGAGACGTATCAACCCGCTTCCTACTGAATCTGCGGAAATTTGTCTTTTTCACCAGAGGTGGATCAAAACTTTGACACCCAACCATTTGGTCAATTGTGCATTAAATATGGCCTAGTATTTTATAAAAATAATTTGGTCCAATTTTGCAACAAATATATGGTAGGTCCTTCACAAAACAAACTCATTTTGGGCACTAAGAAAATGGAAAATGATTTTTTCGTCCAAAGAAAATGAGAACTCCCTTAGGCAACATTGTTTGGAATTCCAATATGCACCTTTGTGCACAATATGAGATCATTTGAACAAATATTTGATAGGACTTTCATAAAAAAACTCATTTTGAGCACTAAAAAATGGAATGAAATTTTTATCTTGAATTGATCACGACCAATTTATATGGTCATAAGGTCATCAAATGGTTTGATCCGTTCTGATTGGTCCATGAGCATATCACGCGGATCATGCATCAACCGCCGTAGGATGCTTCCGGATCGAACGGCAGCCCTCACCCCCTCAGCCAACCGCAGCCCAACTACCCAAACCCTAACCCGCACCCGCACTCCTCCTCCCTCGGCTCCTCGCCGCAGCCACCTCCTCCCCCTTCCAGATCGAGACAGAGCGAGAGCTCGCCTCCCCCCTTCCAGATTGCTGCCGCCACCTCCCTCCGGCGGAGCTCGCCGCCATCCATGGCCTCCTCCACGCCCTCCTTTTCTCACCCCTCCCCTTCCCTCACCAGAAGGGAGAGAAGAACCCGAGGGAGGGAGATCCAACGCGATCCTGCCTCGGCCTCCACTGCCTCGGCCTCGCGCCTCGCCGGAGCAGCTCTGCCGGCGGCCGAAGTCGCGCAGGTCGTCGTGTTCCCCCGCTCTTCTTCCTCCCTCTGTTTATCTCTTCCTTTTTTCTCTCAAGTCTCAACCCCCCTCTGTACTTCTCTTTGTAGGGAGGCCGCCATGGACTTCTTCGTCGAGCCATCGCCGGAGTTCCAAGTCCGCACCGCTCGAAACCGTCTTCAACCTCCGTCAGCCCTTGTTCCTCCATGCCCCGCCGAGCGCATGCCAAGCCGTCGCCGCGTCGAGCTCCACCGCCCAAGTCCGCCGTCCCGTCGCCCGCCGGACCTCCCTGGCTGTCTTCCTCCAGTGCATCTAGTCGCTCCTCGAACGCATCAAGTCCCCCTGCATCAAGCGCCGCCCTCGCCAAGACGCATCAAGCGTTGGTGCTCTTCTGCCTCATCGGGTGGATGACACCCAGCGCACTCACGCGCGTGGGGTCAAGGGCGTTGACCGCGCCCCTGCCTGGGCAGATCGCCAGCGCCTCCCCGCTCGATCCCCTGCTCGACCGCTCGCATGGTACGCTCCCTCGCTCCCTCCGTCCTCTCTCCTCGAGTTGATGAGATCTGAGAGAATCCGGCGAGCGGCCGTTCGGTGCGGCACGGGACAGCGGCCATGTGCTCTGCTCAAGGACTTGTTTTAATCCTAATATATCTGATGAAATAGTACTTCTCTACTTCACTGTTCAATCAGGCGATGCAGAATCCCAGTTCCAGAATGTTTTCCAAACTATATTTGCTAGAAAAATGATCTTATATTATTTACATGGGTCAATCTCGACCATCATGATTCCTAAGCTAATAAGGTTGGTTGTGTGCTCTCCTTGCAGCAGCCTGAGCTCCGGCGAGGTTGATCTGGACGGCTCGGCAGCGTCACCGGCGGTGAGAACCCCCTCCCTTCGCGGCTATGGACGAACTGGTTTGCGTGTTGCCCCCTGCCTTTTGTGCTCGCGTTGCGGTGGTTAGGTTAATGAAAATTGAACTAGTTAACTACTGTAAGCGATTCAGCAATTCTTTGTGGATCTGGTAGCAAGCAGTATGAACCATAGTTTAGCTGCTTTAGATAACTACTACTTAGGTGAATAACAATTAGTAGGACTTCATCACAGTTCTTCTGTAGTTGTAGCTGGACTGTTAATTTGGTACTCCATCACATCGGTTTGGGTTTTGGCAGTACGAGTGTACTGCCACAATGTCACCAGCTGGTGCAATTGCAACTAGTAGAAATGAGAATATAGTATTGGCAATTTGGCATAATATACAGCTGAGTCGGATAAGACTTAGGACAATGTCCTTTGAGGCTGCAGAAGATTAGTTGCTAGTTGCTACCATGTGGGTAGGATAAGATCAGATGCTGCTGCTGCAGGATAGTTATCCTCTTCGTATGGCAATATGCTTATTTTCCTTGGTTCCAACTACGCAGCGAATTCTCTTTCAAAAAAATGTGGCGCATGCATGAGGATCAATCCTGTTGACTACGTGAAAATCATGTTTCTCATCATTCTAATTTTTGGGTTTGAAAAAAAATACATGTTTTCTTGATCTTCTGTTAAGTCTGTTTATTTATAAATCAACCTTCCATGATTTTTTAGAGGCAAACCTGAAGACTGACCCCCAATGTTTCCGTGCAGGTAGTAACTCTAATAGGCCACTACACTTTCCAAATTCCAATGCTGGCGTGTTGGTCGTTCCCAAGTTTTCACTACCCTGAGTATGTACTCTACCGTACATTTCCAAAAATTCTTCCTCTCATTCACCTGATGCATACTTGTTCAATGTGTGCTTCCCTTGCCCCTGGCAATGTCAATGAATGACAGTGGTACTGTAGGCACCGAGGAAATTGTGGCATGTTGTTTAATTTGTTTATTCATTTGTTGCAGTCTGTGCACTGTTGTGGTGAAACTCTAGTGTTTCTGCAACCTACAAGTGCATATGGGCACTGATTTCTAGAAGTATTTGAGTTGACATCTTTCTTGGTTTAGATAGTACAGAAATTTTGAAGGGCGGTTGATTTGCTTCTGGTTTTTGAAATAGAGCTGATTATAGTTATGCATAAACGAGAATATGCTTGTAACTGGTGAAAAATAGACCAGCTTTGCAGTTTGCCACATTGGTGATGTAAATGCCCCTAAATGATGATATCTTAGCAAGTGCTTGCTGCAATGTTTAACCTTGTTACTATCGTCCATAAGTATTGCCGTTGATTTTGATATATGAGCACTAGTGTTTCCTGCTTACAGCAAGCTATGTATTGTACATGTGTCCATTTTACCTATGTAAATAGTTTGTTTCATACCTAGTAACATGTTTCCTCATAATGGATTATTCGTTCCATGTGAATCGTTGCTGTTATCCTGCTACTAATGGATACAGGGACGAAATGCACAGTATCCTGTCAAGTAGGGTTTGTTTGGTGACAGAATGCTGTTTTTTCCTTCCAAGTATAATGCTCCTTTCATGTAGTGATGATACTACCTCTATTTCATTTCATGTTGATGCCTCTTCCAGAAAATGGGTTGCACCTACAGTAATCAATCTAACTTATCCATTTTATTTTATAGGACTTCGAGTACAAGAGGCTGCTGCTTGACTATAACAGCGAACACGACCAACAAGTTCCGCCAGCGCGAGGCAAGCGACGACATGCTCGGTTACCCCCACCTGTGAGTCGCGCTCCCCCTGCCCAGCCGCCCCTCCGTGAGTCGTTGTAGATTCGGGATCACTGCTAGATCCTCGGCACAGGAAACGATCAGATATTCAGATGATATGTTAGTTTCTGTGGTTTCTGATAGGCCCGCTGCATCTGTTGGCGTTAACCATTTCCTATGTGGTTATGTGTGGAACCCTTCCTAATTTGTTTGCAGCCCTTCCTAATTTTTTGTTTTTGTTCTATTTGGAAATGGATGGAGCAGGTGCTCTGCTCTTGCACACGTCTGGCACCGTCTCCGGCGCGGTGGTGCTTCTTGAGGCGACCGGCGTGATGGCGGCTGTGTATGGCAGCGACCACAAGCTCTCCGGTGAGTCGGCTCCATCTTCTAGCCCTTGCTCCCTATTTTCTGCTCCTATAGCATGCTCTATTGGTTTAGAACACTAGCAGCAGTAGCCTACCGTGTATATGTACTAAACAGGAGGAGCTCAATCACCTTGTGTACACTAGCAGCTTGCTTACACACTTGTCACTTTTGCTTGTGGTAGCCATTACGTAGCTGAATCATGTCTATGTCTACTAATCATCAGTTCATAGTATTTGGCTTCTGTGTGATGGTCTGCGACTATTTTATGGTGATGTGGATATACTTTCTGATTTAAAGTTACTAATATTTTTTATTTTGATTCTTTCTCTGGTGCGAGGAAAGCTGTGAGTAGACGTCAACGATGCCTACTTGCTTGGCTGCTACAGTGATGCATGCACCGGTCAAGCAAGCACACGTGCATATACGTACATGTTAGGATAGTAGCAGATGTGCCATAATTCCTGTGTAAGGAAATGTATTCCTGAGATGATTTTGTTGTGTTATCTAAACCTGGGAGATATGTTATGTGATGTGATATGATGGATGATCTGAATTCGACATTGAGTTTTCCTGATTTGAATATGAAACAATGTCGGATGCGTGTGTGTAACTGGATTAAAGAGGTCTTGTGCCCAAACAATTTTGTCCAAACATTTATTTCAAAATCCGAGATCTAATACTGGACAACTAATTGGGTTGAAAAAGGCCACAGCCCAACAAGCATTGGTCTGTTTAAAAAGTGAAACAAAAAAAGCCTCAGAAAATAAAAAAATATTGCAAAAAAGGCCGAGGCCCCCATAATATGGAAGTATGGCCCGTGCAGAAATTGACAGAAAAAATACACTAAATTGGCTAAATTAATGGGCTCGGCCCATATAAGCACCCAATTGGACCGGGCCAATTCTAATTTTTTACCTTTTCAATTGGTCGCAATTTTGCCACGTCAGATTGCCACGTCGGATCCGACATGGCCTGGGTAGAGAGCTAGCGACCAAAACAGAAGGTCATGGAATCAACGACCTTTTGTTTTGGTCGTGGAATTCCACGACCTTCTCACAGAGAAGGTCGTTAATTTCAGTTTACAACTGCCAGCTTTTGACCATCTGTTTTTGGTCAAAAAAAGGTCACAAATGAAAATCAATGACCTTTCACTGACCAATAGTGAGGGTCGTAAGTTGACATATTTCTTGTAGTGTGAATAAACAGTTATGTTCTCATGTCATGCACATTACAAGTGTTGTTATTGCTCTATAGTTACCCACACTTACATTCTGTCTATTCTGCTTTGTCTTGAACAAATATTATTTGAACTGTGTCTCTATCTTGATTTGGCAACAAAAACTAGAATGATATAGACCATAAAGTGACCATGGTACATAGACATATGTTTGTTTCATGCTGTTATCCTGTCCACTTTACTACTGAACTCATTTACCAAAATGAGTTTCATATACAACATGGTAAACATGTGATGTGTCTGCTTGTTTCTCTTTTAGAATGCGGACAAAATATTGGAGAACAGTACCGCGTTATCCAATGGTAAAGGAAGTAATGCAGATAAGGTTCAAGATAGTGAGACATCCCTGTTGGTCTCCAAGAAAGCTGGTAAAAACTATCTTGACGATAGTGAGGGAACCCAAAAGTCCTGTCTTGATGTAGTGTTCGAGTTACTGGCCACTACTGCTGGCACAAGCTCTTCGAACTCGCTGCCTGAATCAGTTCGTCTTCTTGAGTCTCAACTTCAAGTTGAAAGACATCGATCAGATGTGCTGCGACAGGAAGCTGCAGGACTGAGGAAGTCCCTGCAGAACTCAGATGCATATTTTCTGGTGCAACAGCAAGCGCTGGAGGATTTAAACGCCAAACAAGAGAAAGTTAATAAGCTTGCTAAGCATCTTGCCAGCATTATGGGTACCCAGGATATTCTCTCTTGAGATCTTCTGAAGTGGTTTCAGTTCTGGATTTGTTTTGCTGCGGCGTTTATTTGCGTTGGTCGCCAACTTTGACAACCAGTGTATATGATATGCTGCTTTGTTCCCTATATTTGCACTGGTGGCGAACTTTGATGCCCAGTGGATGTAATATGTGTAATAGTCGTGATAGCCTAGCATTAGTTGCTTGCTTATTTATGTCCTTGTTGTCTTGTTTATTTGTTTGCTTGTAGTCATTGCAGTTATGTTTCCGCGGTTACCTAGTGACTGCAATAACCTATTTTTTAAAACTAGGCCACAACAACCATCGACTAATATTTACTGTAGTGACACTGGGCCTCCTACTGGCCGTAGAAACAGTGGGCCTTCTACGGGCCGTAGAAACAATGGGCCTTCTACGGGCCGTATCATCAATGGGCCTTATACGGGCCGTATCATCAATGGGCCTTATACGGGCCGTATGATCGATTGGCCAAACATGGGCCAAACACACCGCATTATGGCCGTAAACGGGCTAGAGTTGGAATCGTCCGTTCATGGGCCGACCATAACGGGCCATCGTTAATAGGCCGTATTTGATGACGCTATGAAAACGGCCCAATGTATTAACGGACCACAAACGGGCCGACTGTAACCACGGGCTGAATTTGGCCCACAAGCAGAAAATGACAGTAACGGACCGTAAGTAAACGAATGCTGGAAATGAGCCCAAGAATAAATGGGCTCTGAGAAGGCCGAAAGATAACATGGGCTGGAAACGGCCCAACGAAATAACGGGCCGTTAATGGGTATAAAGTGATACACTGTTCATTAGGGCCAGTTTCACCACGGGTCATTAATGGGTGTAAAGTGATACACTGTTCATTACGGGCCAGTTTCACCACGGGCCGTTAATAGGCCAAGAGTTACATAGGGCCTCGTATGGGCCGAAAGACGTCATGGGCCATACATGCGCCAGAAGTGAAAACGGGCTGGAATCATATTGGATGGCCCAGATGACGCTACTAGGCCTAATTCGGATAGGGCATAACGGGCCTTGGGTTAGCGGGCTGTAAATGGGCTATATGCGAACAGGCCGTTAACAGGTTTTCCATGGGCCGACCCGCCACCTTTTGACCAAGTCAAACGGGCCGGCCTTTTCACACGAATGGGCCTCTGTTGGGCCGTGCCACGTGTCGACGTATCATAGGCGCCTTCCGTCCAATGAGTGGATGACATCTGTCCCAACGATGAGCCGACATGTGTTTCCTCCAGCAAATGATGATTTTACACGTGGAAAATCCCCATTGGTCGGGGCTGTTAACGGGTTATCGGATCCAAAACCCGACCCGATAGCTTAACGGCGTTCCGTTACGGTGGATGCCACGTGTCAGTCACCCTTGACGAAAGCACTTCTGTGACGCATGATTTATCGTCATGGAAGTGGACACTTCCGTGATGATAATTTTGGCAATGTCATGGAACACTCTACGACAGCACAGGTATGACTATCTTGATTCTGTCATAAATTTGTCATGGATGTACATGCATGACAGAAAACGCGACCTACTGTGACAAACACGTATCATCACGGAAGTGTATTTTTTTTGTAGTGATGGCTTCAAACCTTTTTGGTCTTTACTGACAAAAGGGGGAGAAGCATATGAGTTGATAGTCTTCAAGCGGGTCCATATGGGCGGTTGCTTTATATTTTGCCAAGTGTTTACAACTCTCGCTTTTGATACATTTGGTTCTTTGGGCTGTAACACTTAAACTTGATGGTCGTCTGCTACTTGTTTGCTATTCTGTGATGCGATGATAAATTCCGCATGTGCGATGATAAATCCCGCACTTAGTCATATTGCAGACGTCCATTTTTCATTATGCATAACATTATCTTCGTTATATCAAATGATGCATGATGAATTGTCTTCATAAGTTGAACAGGATCTCCACAAGTACAACCTGCCATGTGCATTTGCATTCCAAAAGCAAATTACTTATATGCACATCTTCAGGGGGAGCCTTTTGCTACTTATGAAGACAATACCTAAATCCTTTACAATTTCACATACTTTTATCCTAGTTGAAAACTTCAACCAGTTTGTCATCAATCGCCAAAAAGGGGGAGATTGTAAGTGCATCTAGTGCCACCCCTAGTTGGTTTTGGAGTATTGACGACAAACCTGGTTGAGGGACTAATGTGTTTGTGAGAATTGCAGGATAACACAGGTAGTAGTCCCTTATTGATTCGGTTTAGCTACCGGAGATGACCCCTAAAAATGTTTGAAGACATTGAAGGCAATGGTGGTATGTGAAGATATTCACATTGAAGACTATGACAAGAGAAGACATTGCGTGAAGACTATGGAGCGCGAAGACTTAGTTGTTTCGTTGTTTCCTTTTCTTCTTTATTGAGTCGTAGGAACCACCGTACTGTTAAGTGGGGTCCCAGTGAACAAAGTCAGAGTGACTGAAGTGATGCTCAACCAAATCCTATGTCTTCGAGCGAAGACAATGAGAGCAAATCTTATCCAGAGCTGGATGAGTCAGCTTTACTTGTAGCCCAAGTCAAGCTGCCGCGTGTGTTTGAAATCTGACTGTTGGAACACGTGTCAGTTCCTTAGTGACCCAGGGTCATTTCGGACAAATCAGGTTGGGTTAGCTAGTGGCTATAAATAGCCCACCCCCTACACTATAAATTGGTGGCTGCTCAGAGTTAGTGCACGACTTTTGTCGTTTGAGAGCAACCCACCTCCAAAGCTTTTGAGAGAGAGAAATCCTTGCGAGGACAAAGCCCAAACACCCAGAGCCAAAGAGTGTTAGGCATCACTGAAGTCTTTCTGTCCGCGTGACCTGAAGACTTGTTACACTTGAGGACTGTGAATCCTCCAGCCGGTTAGGCGTCGCGTTCTGAGCATCCAAGAGTCATTGTGGATTGCCGGTGAACAAAGTCTGTGAAGGTTCGGAAGTCTACCTTGAAGACTTACCAGAGTGATTGGGCGAGGACTGGGTGTCCTTAGCTCAAGGGGAATAAGGAATGCTTCCATAGATTCGATCCTGGTTTATTTACAATTATAACTTCCACACCTATTCATTTGTCATTTGGGAGAATTTCCCATATAAAGAAAGAAAAAGAGACGGTCTTCTGAGTTAAATCTCAGCCTCCCTAACCAGACGTACAGTTGTCACAGCAACTGGAACTGGTCCAACAAATCCTTGTCTTCGCCAAGCGACTGGTTCTATCGTCTCCCTCTCTTTATTTACAGTTTGTCTTCGTGAAGTCATTGTCTGTTTGCTTTACCTATTTGTCTTCACTGTGTGACTACTATCGTTGTTTGGCTTCATACCATCTTCCATCCTGATCCTTACTACCTAGCTGCTATTAGTCTTCGTGCCTTCACTTCATTGCATACTTGACTATGGCCTGCTTTGTGTAGTTTACCTTCCGCTGCATATCAATAGGTTCATTTCTATTGTTTGTCTTCGAAACTCTCATGTTTTGAAGACTTTCATAAAATCTCCTATTCACCCCTCCTCTAGTCGATAACTAGCACTTTCAAGGACTAGCCACCACCATAGGAGGAAACGAATTCAAATCATCCTCACCCACACAAGTTCACCAAGCACAAGAGCACCTCTCCTCAGGAGGTTGTTCTTCCCCTTGTACTGTTCATCCTCAGCCCAAGAGGCAATCCACCACCACACACTGGAGTAGGGTATTACACCACAACGGTGGCCCGAACCAGTATAAATCTTGTGTCCCTTGTGTTGCGAGTTCGTCGAGCTAGCCTAGGAATCGCGAAGTGTGAGAGGGCGTGATCCGCGAGGGGGAGAACTTCGCGCGCACCCCAGAGTTTGAACCTTAAGGGTTTTGCTGGAACCCGAGATCCGACATTTTGCACGCCAGGTAGGGGTGCGCCGGAGTTTTCCCTCCATTGATCCACGTCCCATCGCATCGTCGCATCGATGGCGGACGCCCGCCGAGGCCGCGCTGAGCGCCGGGGTGCCCTCGCCACTCGCGTCGCCCAGACGGCTCCCGTCGGCGGGCCACCTCATCGTTCTCCGTCGCCTGCCGCCAACGCCGCCACCGGCCCGGCAGGGAACGAGCAGCAAGCCTCCTCGCTGCA
Organism: Aegilops tauschii subsp. strangulata; assembly: GCF_002575655.3. Taxonomy (NCBI): domain Eukaryota; kingdom Viridiplantae; phylum Streptophyta; class Magnoliopsida; order Poales; family Poaceae; genus Aegilops; species Aegilops tauschii. The sequence continues at coordinate 435,160,916 of NC_053035.3, forward strand.
CCCCTCGGTGCGGCGGGACGGCCACACCGCCACTCCATCGCTGACACCGGCCGGCTCGTCGTCTCACGCCCGTTGCGCTCCCACGGACGCGCAGGCCGCGTTGTGCATGGCGCGCAAACTCCTGCGCTACCGCCCCATCGACGACCTCTACGAGAACTGGCTGGACCGCATCGCCGAGCTTGTCAGCGCCGCAGGGGGCTCCCCCGCACCGTCCCTCTCGCTGCCTCGTCCACGGCTAGCTATGGGCGACGTAGCTCACGGAGCACCTCCACCACCTCTGCACCAAGATGGCGCCCTGGCGCCAAGGCGCGCGGCTCTGCGGCGCGACCCACCGCGTCCGGCGCCCGTGCGCGAAGAAGGAAGCTGCCAAGAAGTCCCTCGCCCGCAAGAGAACGCTCCACCGCTCCCCGCACTGCCGCGTCAGGATCGCTTGCTGCGGCAGGGCCCCGCGCCGCTTGCCGTGGCAGCGCGCGGGCGCCAAGACCAAGCTCCACCTCCAAGACGGGCCCCGATGACCACGGCCGGTTGCCGCGCCTTCACCCCCGAGCTGCGTAGCGTCGCCTGGCCGGGCAAGTTCAAGCCAGACCTGCCTCCGCGCTACGACGGCACCCCCAACCCCACGGAGTTCCTGCAGCTCTATGAGCTGAGCATCGAGGAGGCCAACGGCGACGAGAAAGTCATGGCGAACTGGTTCCCAATGGCGCTCAAAGAGGGCGCTCGTTCGTGGCTCCTGAACCTGCCTCCAGGCTCGATCTCCTCCTGGGAGAAGATGTGCGACTGCTTCGTCGTCAACTTCCAAGGGACTTGCGACCGCCCCCGGCCGCGGGTGATCTGCGCCGCGTCAAGCAACAACCAGGAGAGACCCTCCAGAAGTACATACAACGCTTCAACAACGTTCGTCTCAAGATCCCCAAGGTGACGGACGAGGCCATCATCTCAGGGTTCTCCGATGGCGTCCGCGACATCAAAATGAAGGAGGAGCTCGCCATCCACGAGGAGCTGTGCACATCCCTGGAGCTGTTCAACCTGGCGACCAAGTGCGCAAGGGTTGAGGAAGGGCGCCTTTGCCTTCTCGAGCTCACAGCTGCCGACCTGGAGGAGAAGAAAGCCAAGGCCAAGGACGTGAAGCGCAAGGGAGCAGCCGTGCTCGCGGCTGAGCCGGACTTGAAGCGCGGTAGGGACCAGCCCGAGTCATCCAAGAGCAGCCGACCTTTCTGCGCCTTCCACAACGTGCACAGCCACAACACCAACGATCGTCAGGAGCTCAGGGCCATTCGTGATGGACGCTTCGGTCGATGCCCCGAGCGCAATGACCGGGGCTACGGCCGAGGAGGAGGACGTGGCGGAGGACATTGGGATGACCGTGGCCCACTCCAGGAGTGGCGCGACCGGCCTCGTGAGGACCACTGGCAGGATCAGCCTCGCGAGGGCGCCTGGAGGGATCAGCCTCGCGAGGACCGTCCTCAGGGCAATGCTAGGCTTCCTCCGCTGTCGCCACCACCAAGAAGGAACGACGACCATCATCAAGACGAGGGGGCTGGGGGCTTCCAGGAGCCGCGTGCTATCGCTTGCATCTTGGGCGGGGCTCAAGCCCCAGCCTCACAGCGAATGTTCAAGCAGTTTGCCCACGAGGTGAACGCAGTCCTCCCCAAGCTCGAGGCCACACGCCCGCTCAGGTGGTCCAAGTGCGCCATCACTTTCAGTTCGGCAGATCAGCTTAAGTGTGCAGCCACTGCTGGCGTTCTCCCGATGCTTTGTTCGCCCGTCATCAGCAACGTACAAGTCACCAAGACCCTCATCGATGGCCGCGCAGGGCTTAACGTCTTGTCCGTCGACACGTTCGACAACCTTCAAGTGCCCTACAACCAGCTTCAGCCTACCAAGCCTTTCCCGGGAGTGACCGACGGTTCCACCACACCGATAGGGCAGGTCCGCCTCCCTGTCACCTTCGGAGAACGCAACAACTACCGCACCGAACTCATCGACTTCGACGTCGCACACATCCGTCTACCGTACAATGCCATCCTCGGGTATCCAGCCCTGGCCAAGTTCATGGCGGTGACGCACCACGGCTACAACGTCCTCAAGATGCCAGGGAGCGGCGGGATCATCACAGTCCCCTGCGAAGAAAGAGATGCGGTGTGCTCCCTCGAGCGCGCCTTCCAAGCAGCGTCAATTGAAGACCCCGACAACAGTGCAGCTCGATACCCTCCTGAGGTTGTCCCCAGGAAGAAGAAGCAGCTATTCTGTGCAGGACCTCAGGAGGGTGGCGTTGCGAAAGGTACCTCGTCAGGATTAGCGCCCGCACCTGGGGCGCCACCCTCCCTTGCATAGGAAGGCGCGCCCGGCGCCCTCCTTGGGTAGGGCTTGGGGGCTCTCTTCTAGAGGGCCTCAGACCTTGCCCACGTCACGAGGGAGGCGCTCGGGCACCACTTGGAGGCATGCTTCGCGGCACGTCTCCCTCAGGAGGACACCAGGAGAGGAGCGCCCACCACTCAGGAGTTCATTACCAAGACCACTCAGGAACTGCAGGACGCGAGAGCCATGCGCGGCGACCGCCGCTCACCGGGCGCAGCTCCCCATCCAGGAAAGGATGCCGGGCTGCGCGTCTGCGTTGACGTCCCCGGGCTCAACCGGGCCACCGCTCAGGAGCTCTTATGGCCTTCGCGCGTGGGACGCTGCGAGGGCCCACCGCACAGCTACGTTCGCATGCCTTTTGGCCTGCCGAGCGTGGCATCCGTCTATCAGCACAACCTGCGGCGTGTCCTGGCGTCTCAGGAGGCTAGGCACCACGCCGTCCTGACGGAGACGGAGACGGTCCTCAAGGAACCGCCTGGACCCCCAGAGCCTCACGAGGCTCAGGGCCCCGATGGCTCGTGAGGAGCAACCCCTTCGCCGTGTACCTTCAGCTGCCCCAACATCCCTTCATCAACAGAACCAGGTGAAATTTTCCAACTTTATTTAGCTGGGTGTGCCCTCAGGGCTGCATCATTCCCAGGCCGCGTGGGTCCGTCCCTGTGGCATGTATCCCTTTTTATGTCTTTAGCCTACCTTGTTGGGGGCCCCCTCGGGCTGCATCATCCCCAAGCCGCTCGGGCCTGACCCAGTGGCATGCATCTTCCCTACATTTACTAGAGCTACTTTTCTTTCCATGCTTAATCTATCTATGACTATCGCCTGCCTGATTGTCACCCGCCACGGGAGCTGCTCACGCAAGCACGGTGCTTGTGCTTGGGTCCATCCCTGCAACGTCGACAAATCTGAGCGGCCGAGCTCTGGACGCATCCGCTACCTCACCAGGCCCTCAGTGCCTCCGTTCTCTGGCGAAGCAATCAATGGCCGCTCGGCTATCATAACGGCAATCTACACCCTACCTCGTGCTGACTTGCAGGAACCTCCTGAAGGCCATGACAGGCGGCACCGCAGGCTCCCTCTTCTCCCATGTAATTCGCTTGCACGTTAAAAGGGGGGCTCCTGAGCATCGTGACTCAGGAGCTCTTACTGGCTCTCCAACCATCACCCCCTGGCCTTGACCACGGCATCGCGACATGGCATACCAGTGGCGGCTGAGCTCGCTCGAGGGCCGGGACCTGAGGACGTAGAGCATGAAGGAGAGCGTGGGAGGAGAGGAAGACTCGTACGGGCCTGACCTGGCTAAGCTACGACCGCCTGCGCATAAGCCTGGCGCCTCGCGAGGAATCGACTTCGGACCGTCAAGATAAGTCTCGCGCCCGGGTTGGCTGAAACCGCTAAGGCCTAGGAACCACACTAGTCGCAGCCCTGCCGCGGCAACGTCACCCCCTTTCTTACCTCCCGATGGCTGCTTGAGCGCTAAAGGGGACCTCCTGAGCATCGCTCCTCAGGAACTCTTACTGGACCTCGGGCTGCTCATCTCCTGGCCTTGACCACGGCACGCGACCTGGCATACCAGCGACGGCTGCAGCCTGCCTGGGGACCGAGACCTGTCAGCGTAGAGCACCAAGTCGTCACGAGGATAGAAAGGGGAGACCGAGCTGAAGCAGGACTCGCGCCCGCGCGAATTCATAATAAGGATAATATTGACAAAAGACATTACAGACCCTTTACACGCCCCCACGGGGTACCTCTCGATTCTTCGTGGGAAACAAAAGGGAAAAGCTTCAAGGAGTCCTATCTACACGCGCCCCTACAGCTAACGCCATCATCAACACTGGGCCACCAGAGGCTGGCGCCAACCTGATCCAGATCAGCGGCGGCGGCGGCCGGACGCCGCAGCCCTGCTCCGGGCTCGGCGAGAGCTTGGGGGCACGTAGCTGTCGTCGCTAGTCTCCGGAGTCTCGTAGAGCTCGGGAGAATCACTGGACTCCCAAGCGTCGCTGTGGCTTCCAGAGGAGCCGCTGGTGACGCGGACAGCAGGCCCTGCCCCTGCTGTGGCGTCAACCTGATGACCCCTCCCGGAGCAACACTCCAGGCGGCGGCCTTCTGCGTCAAAGACCTTGAAGAGCAGCGTGGAAGCGCCATCATACTCGAAGTGGATCGCAAGGGCGCCCTCCGCACGGCACACTCGGGCGACCTCGCCCCATCCTCGAGTCATGAAGATCTTGCCCGAGGAGATGGCTTCAACCTACGCTCCCGTCACCGGCGCGTCGTAGTCGGCGTGCTGCAACCAAAGCTCGAGGGGTCCCCTCGGCGGCATCATGTCAGAGAAGAACTGCGGGAAGCGAATCCAGGAGCATGGAGGCATCACTGCCCACAGCACCAGTTCGCGCGAGGAGTCCGCGGCATGGACTCCTGGGGCGACGGAGCGCGTCACCGCGGCCTGGCTGCTGCGACCACGACGATGGCAGCCCTCGGCTTGGGCGTACAAGGGCAACGGGTGCCCAGGAGGAGGCCGCTCGCACCAAGGCCTCGTCACCACCTGCATCACCGCCGCGTCGCTGCGGTGGACCGGCCTCTTCTTCGGCAGGAGCGGCCCCAGCTCGTCGAGGGGGGGTCTTTCCTTTCTCCACAGCAGAAAACCTTTGGATGGGCACCATTGGTGGCGGCAATGGAGCAAAGGGAGAGAAGCGAGCGGAATGGGAAGAGATGGGCAACGGGGGCTCTGCTCCCCCCTCCCCATTTATAGCAGGAGAAGGCCAACCAGCGCCCTCCACGATCACAGGTAATGATGGTTTTTCCTTGCATGTTGCAGGGACTTGTCAAGTCGGGCAGTTGCCGAGGCAGCGTGGGGAAGCGGAGACGCCCACGTCCAATCAACTGCCACGCGTCGACCGAGGCCACAGGCTGTTGGGGCCCGGGGCGCTCCGCACTTGCCCTTTGGCTTCACCTCGAAGCTAAGCCCGAGCGCGCCTTGGGCCCGGGGGCTACTATCGGCGTTATGGGAACGGGGGTCCCCAGACTTGCCTGCCTGCGGCCCACGGCGTGGCTCTGCGAGCGGGCCCGTACGGCCCATCTTCATCAACAAGCTTTCAAGACCCTCGCGAGGGGCCAAGCCTCGCGAGGCGGACGACACAAGACCTCCTCGGGAGCGGCCTCACCAGGCTGGCTCGCGAGGGGCGGAGAGATCAAGGCAAGGCAAACATCGCGAGGTTCCAGTGACGTGAGCCATGACGAACGAGACCAGGCGGGCGCCAGGCGGGCGCCAGCGAGCACAGTGTCCTTGTTTCCTCTTTGGTGCTAAGGGGGCAAGCGCAGGCGAGGAGTACCGAGGCATCAAGCAAAGGGTTCCCTATCGGTGCAACGAGACCAAGACCAGCAGGACGGCAGGACGGAGGTCACCGTGGAGCCCAAGAAGGCGTCACCACCAGAGCCTTTGGCAGGTGAAGACTACTTTTGTCAGGATAAGCTGTACTAGTTGTCCCCTTTCAAATTGGTCGTTGTGGGATCCCTTCCCGCTCAATATTTGGGAACAGGACCAGGGCCTCTATAAATAGGACTAGCCACCACCATAGGAGGAAATGAATTCAGATCATCCTCACCCACACAAGTTCACCAAGCACAAGAGCACCTCTCCTCAGGAGGCTGTTCTTCCCCTTGTATTGTTCATCCTCAACCCAAGAGGCAATCCACCACCACACACTGGAGTAGGGTATTACACCACAACGGTGGCCCGAACCAGTATAAATCTTGTGTCCCTTGTGTTGCGAGTTCGTCGAGCTAGCCTAGGAATCGCGAAGCATGAGAGGGCGTGATCTGCAAGGGGGAGATCTTTACGCGCACCCCAGAGTTCGAACCTTAAGGGTTTTGCCGGAACCCGAGATCCGACACCAGTCTGTGTAGTTGCTACCATCATCTTTCAACTTAGCTTTATCTAGGAACGCATTAAAATTCAACGGAATAGTAGCACGGGCCATTTATCTACAACAACATAGACATGCAAAATACTATCAGGTACTAAGTTCATGATAAATTAAAGTTCAATTAATCATATTACTTAAGAACTCCCACTTAGATAGACATCCCTCTAATCATCTAAGTGATCACGTGATCCATATCAACTGAACGACGTCCGATCATCACGTGAGATGGAGTAGTTTTCAATGGTGAACATCACTATGTTGATCATATCTACTATATGATTCACGCTCGACCTTTCGGTCTCAGTGTTCCGAGGCCATATCTGCATATGCAAGGCTCGTCAAGTTTAACCCGAGTATTCCGCGTGTGCAGAGCTGGCTTGCACCCGTTGTATGTGAACGTAGAGCTTATCACACCCGATCATCAATTGGTGTCTCGGCACGACGAACTGTCGCAACGGTGCATACTCAGGGAGAACACTTGTACCTTGAAATTTAGTGAGAGATCATCTAATAATGTTATCGTCGTCCTAAGCAAAATAATATGCATAAAAGATAAAGCATCACATGCAATCAAAATAAGTGATATGATATGGCCATCATCATCTTGTGCCTTTGATCTCCATCTCCAAAGCACTGTCATGATCACCATCGTCACCAGCTTGACACCTTGTTCTCCATCGAAGCATCGTTGTCGTCTGGCCAACTATTTCTTCTACGACTATCGCTACCGCTTAGAGATAAAGTAAAGCAATTACATGGCGATTGCATTTCACACAATAAAGTGACAACCATATGGCTCCTGCCATTTGCCGATAACTGTTACAAAACATGATCATCTCATACAACAATTTATATATCATCATGTCTTGACCATATCATATCACAGCAAGCCCTGCAAAAACAAGTTAGACGTCCTCTACTTTGTTGTTGCAAGTTTTACGTGGCTGCTACGGGCTTGTAGGAAGAACCGATCTTACCTACGCATCAAAACTACAACGATTTTTCGTCAAGTGTGATGTTATAACCTTCAACAAGGATTGGGCATAGTCAAACTATATTCAACTAAAGCTGGAGAAACAGACACCCACTAGCCACCTTTGTGCGAAGCACGGCGGTAGAACCAGTCTCATGAACGCGGTCATGTAATGTCGGTCTGGGCCGCTTCATCCAACAATACCGCCGAATCAAAGTATGACATGCTGGTAAGCAGTATGACTATTATCGCCCACAACTCTTTGTGTTCTACTCGTGCATATAACATCTACGCATAGACCTGGCTCGGATGCCACTGTTGGGGAACATAGTATTTCAAAAAAAATCCTATGATCACGCAAGATCTATCTAGGAAAAGCATAGCAACGAGCGGGGAGAGTGTGTCCACGTACCCTCGTAGACCGAAAGCGGAAGCGTTTAGTAATGCGGTTGATGTAGTCGAACGTCTTCGCGATCCAACCGATCCAAGTATCGAACGCACGGCACCTCCGCGATCTGCACAAGTTCAGCTCCGTGACGTCCCTCGAACTCTTGATCCAGTTGAGGCCGAGGGAGAGTTCCGTCAGCACGACGGCGTGGTGACGGTGATGATGAAGTTACCGGCACAGGGCTTCGCCTAAGCACTACGACGATATGACCGAGGTGTGTTTCTGTGGAGGGGGGCACCACACACGGCTAAAAGATCAACTTGTGTGTTCTAGGGTGCCCCCTCCCCACATATATAAAGGAGGGAGGGAGGAGGCCGGCCGGCCCTAGGGGGCGCACCCAAGGAGGGGAGTCCTACTAGGACTCCAAGTCCAAGTAGGATTCCACCAAGAGGGAGAGAAAGAGAAGGAAGGAGAGGGAGAGGGAGTAGGAAAGGGGGGCACCGCCCCCCCTTCCCTTGTCCAATTTGGACTCCAAGGGGGGGCGCGACCTGCCCTGGCTGCCCTCCTCTCTCCAATAGGGCCCATGGTGGCCCATTAGTTCCCCCAGGGGGTTCCGGTAACCCCTCCGGCACTCCGGTTTTATCCGAACTATCCGGAACACTTCCGGTGTCCGAATAACATGGTTCGATATATCAATCCTTATGTCTCGACCATTTCGAGACTCCTCGTCATGTCCGTGATCTCATCCGGGACTCCGAACAACCTTCGGTCATCAAATTACATAAACTCATAATACAAATCATCATCGAACTTTAAGCGTGCGGACCCTACGGGTTCGAGAACTATGTAGACATGACTGAGACACATCTCCGGTCAATAACCAATAGCGGAACCTGGATGCTCATATTGGATCCTACATATTCTACGAAGATCTTTATCGGTCAAACCGCATACCAACATATGTTGTTCCCTTTGTCATCGGTATGTTACTTGCCCGAGATTCGATTGTCGGTATCATCATACCTAGTTCAATCTCGTTACCGGCAAGTCTCTTTACTCGTTCTGTAATGCATCATCCCGTGACTAACTCATTAGTCACATTGCTTGCAAGGCTTATAATGATGTGCATTATCGAGAGGGCCCAGAGATACCTCTCCAACACGGAGTGACAAATCCCAATCTCGATCTATGCCAACTCAACAAACACCATCGGAGACACGTGTAGAGCATCTTTATAATCACCCAGTTACGTTGTGACGTTTGATAGCACACTAAGTGTTCCTCCGATATTCGGGAGTTGCATAATATCATAGTCATAGGAACATGTATAAGTCATGAAGAAAGCAATAGCAATAAACTAAACGATCATAGTGCTAAGCTAATGGATGGGTCTTGTCCATCACATCGTTCTCTAATGATGTGACCCCGTTCATCAAATGACAACACATGTCTATGGCTAGGAAACTTAAACATCTTTGATTAACGAGCTAGTCTAGTAGAGGCATACTAAGGACACTCTGTTTGTCTATGTATTCACACATGTACTAAGTTTCCGGTTAATACAATTCTATCATGGATAATAAACATTTATCATGATATAAGGAAATATAAATAACAACTTTATTATTGCCTCTAGGGCATATTTCCTTCACCGAGGTGGGCACAACCCACGAGGGCGCGCCTGGGCCTCCTGGCGCACCCTGGTGGGTTGTGCTCTCCTCGGAGCACCCCCCAGGCGCAACCAGGGCCCATTATGTGTCTTCTGGTCCATAAAAGATCTCTGTAAAGTTTCGTTGCATTTGGACTCCGTCTGATATTGATTTCCTGCGATGTAAAAAACATGCAGAAAATAGCAATTGGCACTTGGCACTATGTCAATAGGTTAGTTCCAAAAAATGATGTAAAATGACTATACAATGATTATAAAACATCCAAGATTTATAATATAACAGCATGGAACAATAAAAATTTATAGATACGTTGGAGACGTATCAGACCGGAGGCGTAGACTTGGTGATAGTGACTAGAGAACTCTGTCGATCACTATCTTATCTGGAAGATTAACTCCCACTTGATTCAAGCGATTGTAGTACCCAGATATTCTAAGCACATGCTCACTAGCTAGCTGAGCTATTCTCCTCCATCTTGTAGGCAAAGTACTTGTCAGAGGTCTTCATACCTCTTGACATGGGCATGAGTCTGAAATATCATTTTTAGCTCTTGGAACATCTCATATGCTCCATGGCGTTCAAAAACATTTTTGAAGTCTCGGTTCTAAGCCGTAAAGTATGGTGCACTAAACTATCAAGTAGTCATCATACCGAGCTTGTCAAACGTTCATAACATCTGCTCCTGCAATAGGTCTGTCACCTAGCGGTGCATCAAGGACATAATTCTTCTGTGCAGCAATGAGGATAATCCTCCGATCACGGACCCAGTCCGGATCATTGCTACTATCATCTTTCAACTTAGTTTTCTCTAGTAACATATCAAAAATAAAACAGGGGAGCTATACGTGAGCTATTGATCTACAACTATCAGGAATAAGTTCATGATAAATTAAGTTCAATTAATCATATTACTTAAGAACTCCCACTTAGATTGACATCCCTCGAGTCATCTAAATGATTACATGATCAAAATCAACTAAACCATGTCCAATCATCACGTGAGATGGAGTAGTCTTCAATGGTGAACATCTCTATGTTGATCATATCTACTATATGATTCACGTTCGACCTTTCGGTCTCCAGTGTTCCGAGGCCAAGTCTGTAAATGCTAGGCTCGTCAAGTTTAACCCGAGTATTCCGCATGTGCAAAACTGTCTTGCACCCATTGTATGTGAACGTAGAGCTTATCACACCTGATCATCACGTGGTGTCTGAACACGGCGAACTGTCGCAGCGGTGCATACTTAGGGAGAACACTTATGCCTTGAAATTTTAGTAAGGTATCATCTTATAATGCTACCGCCGTACTAAGCAAAATAAGATGCATAAAAGATAAACATCACATGCAATCAAAATATGTGACATGATATGGCCATTATCATCTTGTGCCTTTGATCTCCATCTCCAAAGCATCGTCATGATTTCCATCGTCACCGGCTTGACAGCTTGATATCCATCGTAGCGTCGTTGTCATCTCGCCAACTATCGCTTCTACAACTATCGCTAACGCATAGTGATAAAGTAAAGCAATTACATGGCGTTTGCATTTCATACAATAAAGCGACAACCATAAGGCTCCTGCCAGTTGACGATAACTTTTACAAAACATGATCATCTCATACAACAACGTATATCACATCATGTCTTGACCATATCACATCACAACATGCCCTGCAAAAACAAGTTAGGCGTCCTCTACTTTGTTGTTGCAAGTTTTACGTGGCTGCTACGGGCTTCTAGTAAGAATCGTTCTTACGTACGCATCAAAACCACAACGGTGTTTTGTCAAGTTTGCTGTTTTAACCTTCAACAAGGACTGGCCGTAGTCAAATTTGATTCAACTAAAGTTGGAGAAACAGACAGCCGCCAGCCACCTTTATGCAAAACAAGTTGCATGTCTGTCGGTGGAACCGGTCTCATGAACGTGGTCATGTAATGTTGCTCTGGGACGCTTCATCCAACAATATCGCCGAATCAAAATAAGACGTTGGTGGTAAGCAGTATGACTATCACCGCCCACAACTCTTTGTGTTCTACTCGTGCATATCATCTACGCATATACCTGGCTCGGATGCCACTGTTGGGGAACGTTGCATGCAATTTCAAAAAAATTCCTACGCTCACGCAAGATCTATCTATGAGATGCATAGCAACTAGAGGGGGAGAGTGTGTCCACGTACCCTCGTAGACCGAAAGCGGAAGCGTTTGACAACGCGGTTGATTTAGTCGAACTTCTTCTCATTCCGACCGATCAAGTACCGAACGTACGGCACCTCCAAGTTCTGCACATGTTCAGTTCGATGATGTCCCTCGAACTCTTGATATAGAAAAGTGTCGAGGGAGAGTTCCGTTAGCACGATGGCGTGGTGACGGTGATGGTGAAGTGATCCGCGCAGGGCTTCATCTAAGCACTACGTGAATATAACCGGAGGCATAAATCTGTGGATGGCGTGGTGACGGCTAACAATGTTTGTTGTATGTTCTAGCGGTGCCCCCCCCCCCACATATATATAGGTTGGAGGGGAGGAGAGGCAGCCAAGGGGGCGCCCCAAGTAGGAGAGGAATCCTACTTGGGGTCCTCCCAATTCGGCCTCCCCCTTTCCTATTCCTATTCGGAGTAGGAAGGGAAGAGGGGGAAGGGGGAATCCTATTCCCTTTTTCCTTTCCTCCTTCCCCTTTTCTACTCCAATTTGGCCAGCCCATATGGGGGGCGCACCAGCCCCTTTTGTTGCTGGTGTGTTTCCCCTCTTGGCCCATAAGGCACATATCTTTTGCCGGGGGTGCCCGGAACCCCTTCCGGTGACCCGGTAAGTACCCGGTGCATCCCAAAACACTTCCGGTGTTCGAATACCATCGTCCTATATATCAATCTTTACCTCTCGACCATTTCGAGACTCCTCGTCATGTCTGTGATCTCATCTGGGACTCCGAACAACATTCGATCACCAAATCACATAACTCATATAATACAAAATCGTCATCGAACGTTAAGCGTGCGGACCCGATGGGTTCGAGAACTATGTAGACATGACAGAGACACCTCTCCGATCAATAACCAACAGCGGAACCTGGATGCTCATATTGGTTCCTAAATATTCTACGAAGATCCTTATCGGTCATACTGATGAAGCCATGTACCTAAGGTAGGGTCATAGGCCTGACCTAGACACCCTCCCCTAGGACTTCACCCTAAAACCAGAAGCAATCAAAGAGGAGTCATCATCCACTCGACCATAAGGCATTCCACTTGGAAGACTCGAAGTCACTCGACCATGGAGACTGTCACTCGACCGCCAGAAGATCTAAAGCCACTCCGCACTGCAACGGTCGGACATTACATCATAGCTTTAATGGTCATTATGTCTCTTTATTACTAGCGTTACCAGTAATGCCCCCCTCTTGATGTACCTTAAATCCCTTGTTACATGGGTTGGCTGGGGTCCTGGCGCACTCTATATAAGCCACCCCCCTCCACATGCACAAGGGTTCGCACCCGTGAAAACACACATACGCGTAATCCAGTCGACCGCCTCCGGGCTCCGAGACGTAGGGCTGTTACTTCTTCTGAGAAGGGCCTGAACTCGTAAAACTCGTGTGTACAACTTCGCCATACCTAGGATCTTGCCTCTCCATACTACCCCCCTATTCTACTGTCAGTCTTAGTACCACGACAGTTGGCGCCCACCGTGGGGCAGGTGTCTTAGCGACTTGTTGGATAAGTTGCAATTTTTCCGATCCCCATCATCATGGTTTCTGGCAGAGGATTGGCCGAGGGCCGCGAGATCCATCTCGGCGCGCTCGTGTTTGTCGCCGACGACTCCGCTTGGCTCCAAGAGGCTCCACTCGACGTCGAGGCGCTCCCCGTCCGCGGGGCAACGCACTTTCGCGCGTGCGTCCGCGGCGTCCTTCTGCGGCGGCCGTCGACTCAGTATCGGTCGGCTCCTATGGCGTCCTCGCTCCCCGCTGCTCGCCGGCACAAGCGTTCCGGTTGGTCGCGGCTCCAGCGGTGGGTGAGGCACATGGTGGCTCGCCAGTCGGCCACCCCACAAGTCGCGGCAATCGAACCCGACGAAACTCTTTACGGCCTGTTCGACTGGCTCCGGCGAGACTGCATCCGAGTGCGACAGCAGCGACCCCGTGGCGGAAGTCCTGATGGTCAACGGACCGTGCAGTCCTCCTGGCTTCCCCTGTGACGACGGTGGCGATGGCGGAGGCGATCCGTCGCACGTCCACGAGGAGTACCGCCCCGAGCCCCTCTCTTCGCAGCAGAGGGAGGAACTTCGTCGCCGTAACATGGATGCGCTTCACACTCCTATTGTTGGAGAAACCCCCGAGGCCCGGGCCTTGGAGGAGGCGCGCCTGGCCAACTTGGCTGAGCGCACTCGACTGGAGAATCTCCAGCACACACTCGACGAGCGTGCTCGGCAGCGGATTCCTGAGTCCAGTCGACGATAACTTTTTCCGCCTCCAACTCAGGTATACCGAACTCCGATTTAGAATCTCACGGCTGCAGCCCGAATAGCAGAGTTGATTCAGCCCTCCCAGTCAGAAGCTGGCAGAGGTTTGATGCAGATGCGGGCTTTACTTCGGGCAGCGGGAGAACAATACACATCAGTATCTCAGTCGCGGAACAGGTCCATAGCAGATCCGTGGTAGCAGACACAGTCCAGTCGGCTCACAGCCCAAGATCGCCCCCAAGGCGTGAGGGACGTGGAGACCGACGAGATCAGTACAGAAACCGTGAGAAGTATGATCACCGACTCGGCCACGATGATCGTCGTCGAGTGCCCACGCCTCACCCAAGGAGTCGGTCATACGTGCCTCGGCAGCACAATGACAGACGCCCTCACAGTGGTGGGTGAAGGATTCCAGTCGACCCCCGAGAGCCGGGCTTTGATGCGAGATCTATTCTCGTTCAGGGTCTAGTTGACAGGAACAGAGCTCACAGACAAGGTCATGACAGAGATTATCCGACCGGCAGTAGAGTGCATGTCTCAGGTCCAGAGTGTTTCAGCAGAGCCATCAGGACTGCAGTGATTCCTCCCAACTTCAGGTTGGCGACTGGAGTCAGCAAGTTCACTGGTGAGTCCAGGCCTAACACTTGGCTTGAGGACTACTGAGTGGCTGTTCAGATTGGTGGCGGCAATGACGAAGTGGCCATGAAGCACCTTCCTCTGATGTTGGAGGGCTCGGCCAGAGCGTGGTTGAATCAGTTAGCACCTGGCATCATATATAGTTGGGAGGAACTCACCCGAGTGTTTGTTAGAACCTTTGAAGGTACATGCAAACGACCAGCTAGGTTAACAGAGCTGCAATCCTGCGTGCAGAAGCCGAATGAAACCTTGAGGGATTATATCCAGAGATGGATCACGTTGCACCACACGGTGGAGAATGTGTCAGATCACCAAGCAGTTTATGCCTTCAAGGAAGGTGTCAAGTATCGAGAATTGAACCTGAAGTTTGGTCGGACCGGGGATATGTCTCTAAGTCGGATGATGGAAATTGCCACCAAGTATGCTAATGGTGAAGAGGAGGATCGGCTCCGGAGTGGTAAGCACAAAATAGTCGCCCAAGAAACCGGAGGAGGGAACTCCTGTCGGAAGCAGAAGCGCAAAGCCGAGCCAGCTGCTCCTGGTGAAGCCTTAGCCGTGACTCAAGGAAAGTTCAAGGGGAAGCCCAAAGGGTCGTGGAATCCCAAGAAAGTGAAAGATCAAGATGGAAATGATGTGTTGGATTTACCATGCCACATTCACACCAAAAAAGATGAAGAGGGTAATCTCATTTACCCTAAACATACCACTCGACAGTGTCGGCTCCTGATCCAGCAGTTCCGAGAGAAACAGCCCAAGGAGAAGGAAAAGGAGTCAGACAAGGGTGAGGATAAGGAAGAAGATGATGATGGTTTCCCCAACGTCAATTCCACTCTGATGATTTTTGCTGATGTCGAGAGCAAAAGTCGACTGAAAGTCATTAACAGAGAAGTGAACATGGTCGCTCCGGCGACACCCAGTTATTTGAAGTGGTCTTAGACTGCTATTACATTCGACCAGTCTGATCACCCAGCGCGTATAGCCACCCCTGGGAGGCAAGCATTAGTGGTCGGCCCAGTTGTTGAAGGCACTCGGCTGACTAAGGTGTTGATGGATGGTGGCAGTGGCCTGAATATACTTTATGCTGAAACCTTGAAAGGGGTGGGCATTCCGATGTCAAAACTCAGTGAAAGCAATACGAGTTTCCATGGGGTTATACCTGGCAAGAAGGCTGAATCACTCGGCCAGATCGCCCTCGATGTGGTTTTCGGTGATTCCAAGAATTACCGGAAGGAAAAGTTGACGTTTGAAGTCGTGGATTTCCAGAGTGCTTATCATGCTATTCTGGGTAGGCCTGCTTATGCACGTTTTATGACTCGACCATGTTATGTGTACCTCAAATTGAAGATGCCTGGTCCCAGAGGAGTGATCACTATCACTGGCAATTGGCAGAAGGCAGAAGAGTGCTTCCAGAAGGGCTCAAAGATCGCCGATGCACAAATGGCAGTAGTAGAATTGCAAGAGTATCAGAAAAATGCAGATCCGAGTGATTTGCTACGAGCCAAGAAGCATGCCACAGACTCTGCATTTCAGTCGTCTGGTGAAACGAAGCCGATTCATATTCACCCGACCGCTCCCAATGCTGCTCCGACTCACATTTCGATAACACTCGACTCCAAATAGGAAGAAGCGCTCATCCAGTTCCTCCGTGAGAACTGGGATATCTTTGCATGGAAATCTTCTGACATGCCGGGTGTTCCAGGGGGCTGGCTGAGCACCGTTTGCGAGTCGACCCAAAAGTGAAACCAGTCAAGGAACATCTTCGACGGTCCGCCGTACAGAAGAGAAAAGCAATTGGTGAAGAAGTGGCTCGGCTCCTGGCAGCTAAGTTTATCCGAGAGATTTACCACTCTGAGTGGCTCGCCAATGTTGTCATGGTCCCCAGAAGGACGACTCACTTCGCATGTGCATTGACTTCAAGCATATCAATCGGGCCTGCCCGAAAGATCATTTTCCTCTCCCCCCATCGACCAAATAGTTGACTCGACTGCGGGGTGTGAGCGCTTGTCCTTTTTGGACGCATATTCCGGGTATCATCAGATTCGACTGTATGGACCCGATGAGATAAAAACAGCTTTCATCACTCCATTCGGGTGCTTCTGTTATGTCACCATGCCATTCGGCCTGAAGAACGCTGGAGCCACATTCATGAGGATGATTCAGAAGTGTTTGCTCACTCAAATCAGTCGGAATGTGGAAGCATACATGGATGACATTGTGGTCAAGTCACGTAAGGGTTCTGACCTGCTGGCTGACCTTGCTGAAACTATTGCCAACCTCAGAAGGTATGATATCAAGCTTAATCCATCAAAGTGCACATTCGGAGTTCCTGGCGGAAAATTACTCGGTTTCCTCGTTTCCAAACGAGGGATCGATGCTAACCCAGAGAAAGTTGGTGCTATACTCCGGATGAAACACCCTGTGCGTGTGCACGATGTCCAGAAGCTTACTGGTTATTTGGCCGCCTTAAGTCGATTCATATCTCGCCTCGGTGAAAAGGCATTGCCTCTTTACCGACTGATGAAGAAGTCTGATAAGTTCGAGTGGACTCCTGAAGCTGATGGAGTGTTTGTAGAGCTCAAAGCCCTGCTTTCCACCCAGCCGGTGCTTGCTGCCCCAATCAGCAAAGAGCCTTTACTACTTTACATTGCAGCCACTGGACAAGTTGTCAGTACAGTACTTACGGTCGAGCGGGAAGAAGAAGGAAAAGTTTATAAAGTTCAGCGCCCAGTATATTATGTTTCTTAAGTTCTGACTCCATCAAAGCAAAGATATTCACATTATCAGAAGCTTGTTTATGGGATTTAGATGACCACGAAGAAGGTTGCACACTATTTCTCTGACCACTCCATTACAGTCGTCAGCGATGCTCCATTATCAGAGATTCTGAACAACAGAGATGCAACTGGTCGAGTGGCAAAGTGGGCGATTGAACTCCTTCCCTTGGATATCAAGTTTGAGGCAAAGAAAGCTATCAAGTCCCAAGCAATAGCAGATTTCCTCGCTGAGTGGATCGAACAGCAACTGCCGACTCGAGTCCACTCGGAGCACTGGACCATGTTCTTTGATGGCTCCAAGATGCTGAATGGTTCCGGCGCTGGGGTAGTACTGGTATCCCCCCGAGGAGACAAGCTCAGATATGTTCTCCAGATTCACCCATCCTCACACTACAAAAAAAGACACATCCGTGACATTTTGGGCCGAACGGAAATTTTATCTGTCATACATATGACACTTCTATGACAATAATTGTGACAAAACCCGGTATCATCATAGATGTGGTGGGCTCCTACTTCTATGACAAAAAATCATGACAGAAAATGGGCTTTTCATCCTGGGCGGGCCGGAGACGCAGCTGCATGACATTCTTTGGGCCGTCCATGACGGAAAAAACCGTGGTAGAAGCGAGGGGGAGGAAAATTTCGGGGAGTTCCTGGTTACGGTGGGAGGTCGGGGGCCGAGCGATGCGTGTTTCTCTCGTACACGTACGCGCGTGTGTGCGAGGCGTTGGCTCTAACTGAACCCGAGCGAGGCGTTGGGCTTTAACTGAACCAGAGCGATTGCACTGCAGACTACGCGTTACTGAACCCGAGCGATCGATCGATGGCTGTTAACTGAACCCGATCGAGCGATTCCTTCGCTACTGCTGCTAACTGAAGCCGGTCGATTGGATGAACAGTGAGCGGTGGCATTGCCTCTGGATGAACAGGACCCCGTGGTGTGGTGGAGGGCTGGATGAACAGTAGACGGTGGAGGGGTGCCCGTGGAGGGGTGGACCCCGTGGTGTGGAGGGCTGGATGAACAGTAGACGGTGGAGGGGTGCCCGTGGAGGGGTGGTTGAACAGTAGCCGGTGGAGTAGCGCGTGGTGGAGGCTGGATGAACAGGAGCCCGTGGAGGCTGGAGGAGGTCGACGGTAGCCCGTGGAGGCTGGAGGAGGTCGACGGTGGAGATGAACAGTATCCCGTGGAGTCCCGTTTTGCGGTACGCCACACCCCTCCCGATGAACAGGTGTGACGCCCCCGATTTGACCGTACACTAATCATGCACGCAAACGTGTACGATCAAGATCAGGGACTCACGGGAAGATATCACAACACAACTCTAAAACATAAATAAGTCATACAAGCATCATAATACAAGCCAGGGGCCTCGAGGGCTCGAATACAAGTGCTCGATCATAGACGAGTCAGCGGAAGCAACAATATCTGAGTACAGACATAAGTTAAACAAGTTTGCCTTAAGAAGGCTAGCACAAAAGTAACAACAATCGAAAAGGCAAGGCCTCCTGCCTGGGACCTCCTAACTACTCCTCGAAGCCAAACTCCATGTCCAATCATCCTCGGGATCTCTAGCTCCTAGACTCCAGCATCTGGTTGCGACAACCAGGTAGAATGGAAAGGGGGAAAAGAGGGAGAAAAGCAACCGCGAGTACTCATCCAAAGTACTCGCAAGCAAGGAGCTACACTACATATGCATGGGTATATGTGTAAAGGGCCATATCGGTGGACTGAACTGCAGAATGCCAGAATAAGAGGGGGATAGCTAATCCTATCGAAGACTACGCTTCTGGCCACCTCCATCTTGCAGCATGTAGGAGAGAGTAGATGGTAAGTTCACCAAGTAGCATCGTATAGCATAATCCTACCCGGCGATCCCCTCCTCGTCGCGCTGTTAGAGAGCGATCACCGGGTTGTATCTAGCACTTGGAAGGGTGTGTTTTATTAAGTATCCAGTTCTAGTTGTCATAAGGTCAAGGTACAACTCCGGGTCGTCCTTTTACTGAGGGACACGGCTATTCGAATAGATAAACTTCCCTACAGGGGTGCACCACATAACCCAACACGCTCGATCCCATTTGGCCGGACACACTTTTCTGGGTCATGCCCGGCCTCGGAAGATCAACACGTCGCAGCACCACCTAGGCACAACAAAGAGGTCAGCACGCCGGTCTAAATCCTATGGCGCAGGGGTCTGGGCCCATCGCCCATTGCACACCTGCATGTTGCGAACGCGGCCGGAAGCAGACCTAGCCTAGTGGCGTTCCAGTCCAATCCGGCGCGCGCCACTCAGTCGCTGACGTCACGAAGGCTTCGGCTGATACCACGATGTCGAGTGCCCATAACTGTTCCCGCGTAGTTGGTTAGTGCTTATAGACCAAATGGCCAGACTCAGATCAAATACCAAGATCTCGTTAAGCGTGTTAAGTATCCACGAACGCCGACCAGGGCCAGGCCCACCTCTCTCCTAGGTGGTCTCAACCTGCCCTGTCGCTCCGCCACAAAGTAACAGTCGGGGGCCGTCAGGAACCCAGGCCCACCTCTACCGGGATGGAGCCACCTGTCCTTTCAGCCCCCTCATCAGAATCACTTGCGGGTACTCAACGAGCCGACCCTACTTTAGTCACCACATGTGTCATGTATATAAAGTATATAGTATATACCCGTGATCACCTCCCGAAGTGATCACGGCCCAGTAGTATAGCATGGCAGACGGACAAGAGTGTAGGGTCACTGATGGAACACTAGCATCCTATACTAAGCAGTAGGATAGCAGGTAAGGGTAACAACTATAGCAACAATGACAGGCTATGCATCAGGATAGGATTAACGGAAAGCAGTAACATGCTACACTACTCTAATGCAAGCAGTATAGAGAAGAATAGGCGATATCTGGTGATCAAGGGGGGGCTTGCCTGGTTGTTCTGGCAAGTAGGAGGGGTCGTCTTCGATGTAGTCGAACACACGAACATCGGCAGCGGTCTCGGAGTCTACCGGAAAGAAGTAACGGAGGGGGAACACAATAAATAACAGAGCAATCAAATGTAACACAAAGCAAGACGCGGCGATACGTTGTGCTAGGGGTGACCTAACGTAGGGATAGGTGATACCGGCGAAAGGGGAAACATCCGGGAAAGTATCCCCGGTGGTTCGCGTTTTCGGACAGATGAACCGGAGGTGAAATGTTAACGGGTTTCTATGCTACGGATGTGTGGCGGGCGAACGGGCTGCGTATCCGGATTCGTCTCGTCGTTCTGAGCAACTTTCATGTAGAAAGTATTTTCATCTGAGCTACGGTTTATTTTATATGATTTTCTAAAGATTTAATCATTTTCTGATTTTAATTATTTATTTAAATCCAACATTATCCAGAATAGTGCATGCTGACGTCAGCATGACATCAGCAGTCAACAGGGGAGTTGACTGGTCAACTGACGTGTGGGTCCCGTTCGTCATTGACTGTTTAGTCTAATTAGGGTTTAACTAATCTAATTGCTATTTAATTAAACTAACTAGTTAATTAGATTAATTAAATAGGATTAATTAACTTAATTAATTAATTAATTTAATTATTTATTTTATTAATATTATTTTTAATTCTCTTTTTTTAACGTTCTAGGGGTGGGCCCCATATGTCATAGGGCCAGGGGGCACTGGCCCAGTGGTAAGTGGCCCTGGCCACAGTGGGCACAGGCGTGCGGGCGCTAGCCCGACTGGGCACTGGCCCAGGCCAGCCACGGGGTGGGGGTTGCGTCCGGCGCCGGCGAGGCACGGCCGGCCGGAGTGGCGCAGGGCGGCGGAGGAAGTGGAGCAGGTGCAGGGGAGCAGAACTCCAGGCGCGGCCACGGGAGGTCGCGGGGCGCGCGCGAACGGCAGCAGGGCGCTGCGTGGCGCGGGCGAAGCAGTGCCGCGGACGAGCGCCGGCGTGAGGGCACGGGGAGCGGGATGGCGCGGACGGACCAGCTGCGCACGACGGCGGGGTTGGTGGCGCGGCCGGGCGGTAGTGGGTGCGCGGGAGGGGGAGTAGGCGGCCACGTGCAGAGAAGGGCAGAGGCCCGGGGCCTCACCAGCGTTGATGGGGAGAGGGGGCGCCAAGGCGACGTTGGGGACGATGGAGCGGTTCGGGCGGCGCCGGCGAGGCGACGGGTGGACGACGACCCGAGGTAGGGGCACGACGTCGAAGCAGCGGGGGCGTCCAGCGAGGCGGGGCGACGGGGAGAGCGGCGCCGTCATCGGGGCCTCAGGCGGCGGTGGTTGGAGACGGGCGTCAAGGACGACGGGGCACCGGCGATGGGCGCAGGGGCAAGGCGTCGGGCGCGCGGGGTTGATCCCGATCTAGCTCGGGTCGAGGTGGGGCGGGCGCCATGCGGGGGGAGTCGGGGAGGCAGGCGCCGGCGAGGGGGTGGCCGGAGGCGCCGAGCGGTGAGGTGGTTGCCCCGATCGAGAAGGGGATCGGGGAGTGGGGAGGGAGCGAGGGGAGTGGGGAATCGGTGAGGGAGAAGTGGGAGGGGGTGTCGGTTAGGGTTTGGGTGTCCAGGGGGTCAAGGGAGTGGGGGGGGGGGGGTTGGGCCGGCCTGGTAGGGGGCTGGCCGACTGGGTTGGTATGGGCCGAGGCCCATGGGAGCTGGGGGGTCTATCCTTTTGATTTTTTTGTTTTTCTTTATCTTTTTTATTTATTTATTCTCTGATTCCTTTTAACTTCCAATTTATTTTAGTTTCAATAAAATACCAAAGTGGCACCTAAATTGTTGTTACAAATTATGTCACAACCACAAAAAGTTTCATCCCAAAATAATATAGTTTAATATTTTACAAAATACAAAAGGCATTTAATTAATGGTTTTAGCTACTGATTGAATTAGTTTGGTGCATTTAAACATTTTATAAAGACTTGGTTCCTCCACCAATATTAAATATGATTTATTTGTCACTATTAGAACATTTTAGTTTTGACATTTGAAAACTTTTATTGTTTGCTTGATTTTGAATTTGAATACAAACTGGTTTCGAACTAACATGAGATTATCAACAGTAACTGAGGTGA
The DNA here is from genome assembly GCF_002575655.3 of Aegilops tauschii subsp. strangulata. Taxonomy (NCBI): domain Eukaryota; kingdom Viridiplantae; phylum Streptophyta; class Magnoliopsida; order Poales; family Poaceae; genus Aegilops; species Aegilops tauschii. Next base: position 435,183,137 of record NC_053035.3, read on the forward strand.
CATGGCATCATTAGTAGGGAATTACTGTAGTCTAATTATCTGGGCGTCACAATTCTCCTCCACTACAAGAAATCTCGTCCCGAGATTTAAGAGGTAGAGTAAGGGGGGAAGATTTGGCTACGAAATTCTATCGTGTCTTCTCGGTCTTGGTTGCTCTCTTCGAAGAGGTCGATCCATTTTGTTGATGTCTCCATTTCTCTGCTTCATGTCATCATGATGAAGTCGGCATCCTTCCTTCGAAAACTCCATCATACTTACGAAAGAATAAAGGGTGGGTATTCCAGAAGAATGGACCTATGAGTATCTCTCGAGTTGAACAAATGAAACACATCGAGAGCAAAGTAAGACGGTGCAATAAGAAGTTTCAAGCGGATAGGCAATTGTTCATTGCCTGAAACAGAGTGTGAAAGGGGTTCAGAGCAACGGGAATAAGTATTGTGTCCGATACCAGAATTGATTACTAGGAAGGTGGCTCGCAAATTACATACGAAACAAAGCGCAAGGGATAACTTCAAAACAGGGATGTACAGGAGAGTCAGGTTTCCATCCTGTGGAACTGTGGGTTATGGGCCCACCATGTGGGTTAAAAGTAGAAGGAGCGGTGACATCTTGCACGGTCATGACAGCAAGGCATGTCAAAGGGTAGCCTGTCAATTATGTCGGCAACAACGTCGGTACCAAGGGCGAGGGGCGAAGAGAACTATTTTCCTGCTCGTTGAACGAGGCGGACCAATAAACAAGTTCTCGTCCATCGGTCGTTACCGGAATGTCATCAACAAAAGTATCAGGGTCTTACTGACAGAATTATACACCGAGGTGTTTACATAATCAGGGAATATTAATGCTTAGATCATATAGATCACAAGAAAGGTTAAACCAAACAATGGAAAGGAAAATATGTTTATCAGAGTAAACAGAACAATGGAAAGGAAAATGTGTTTAAGCACATATTTAAGGGATATATCCTTCCCAAGGACAAGCTGAGCATGATATCCATGACAGGATATAATGTAGAAAACTCTTTAGGTAGGGGAGAGAAATTTCATGACATTACCCATACAACGGTGTTTGGATAATTGAGCAGGAAATATTTAGCATTGGGCTTCAAATGTTCCTGTTGAAAATCGGAGTACCATAGACATGCTTCGAGATAGCATTGACATGGTCAACAGGTGAAGATCAGACTTTGGAAACAAAAAGGATCCATCAGGAACAACTTATAGAATAAGTCTTACAATTTCCTCATGGAAGAATGGACAACCTTGCTGAAAGGAAGAACTATAACAATAGGTCCTCCGGCCAGTTGTGCTAGGCATGACATCACCCTACCGGGTCATATAAAGACCAATGTATAACTCTTGGAAATATGTTCCAACCATCATATCTGACCGACATTCAGATCTGATTGGTGTCAGGATACCTCAGACTCAGGATGTCTGAGAAGAAAGGTGCAACACAAATTGATGGGATGACATTGTAAGATTCTCGGGAAATGAACTATGAAAGCAAGTTCCGAAACAAGAGGTCATCATTAAACCAAGGAGAGGGTTAGGAGGTGGCTGATGGACTTAGCGACATTCCATTGAGATTTCCAAAAGATGGATTTCCACAATTATGTGTACAAGGAGATAGCTTTTGTCAGTTCAAATGATATAATGAGGTATGCTCGAGGAAACATACACGATTGAACATTGGTTGACGGTGCACCCGAAATATGGGCTAGGCAGCACAATCAATGTTCGAATGATAATTCAATAAGCCATAGACGTAGAATGAAACTATAGACCAATAACTTCAAAGCAATAGGGTTGCTAGAAGTTTAGAATTTACACATCACAAACCATTTTTCGGTATTCCGATTAGAAACAACACGGGGACCAAGAAAAGAATGGTGGTGTTAAATAAGTATCACTTGTATCAAGAATTCTTAAGGGTGGTGAATTTCCCATGACATTCTTGACATAAAAGATAGCAATACTCCAAGGTAGAACATAACATAAGTTGGATAGCAAGGATCTCAAGGTACAACACAAAACATGAACAAGTTTGTATTGAAGGGAAAGCAAGAATGTTGCCAATGATAACACAAATCATCGAGGGGCAAGGATGGTATTTCTCATCATGAATTCAATTGATATCCTGGAGGAACTCAGAATGTTGATGATGATCATGACAAATTTTGTCGAGAGGTTTCATGGAGATGTAATCGGTCGGCGATGACATCAAGTCAAAGGAGTGATGAAGCGAAATGTTCTTGGGACCATGAGTACGACACAAACTCGAATTCAAGCTTGTCGTTCAAGGTGGAACGATAAGACGAGGAAATCGGCGTAAGCTTAGCTCATCATCTAAGGTTGCGCTCCGGAACTAAGGACCCGGTAGCACAGTTAAAATTAGCACGATAATGATGTAGCCGATTAGGCTAGGAGTGACGTGATGCAGTATTAAACTTCTCAACAACAAAGTACTGGGAGTACCGAATCTCAGTGTTGATTTGATTCACAAATCGGAGTTCTCGGTTGACGACAACCCAGAACCCGTGGAGTGACTATGATGGGGAAAGGTACTACTTCATCAGAAACTCATAAGATGAAGTGCAATGGGTTGATATCCTCGAGATACCAGGGGGTAATACTCGAAGGTAGAACAAAATAGAGGTTGGGAAGGCGTACTGATCTGCAGAAGGCAAGTACTTTAACTTGTCCGAGAAATAGAATCAAAGGAGAACAATCGTGGTCGGAACCACGGTTGCAAAGGATCAATTCACAGATACCAGATGATATTTATCAAGGAAATAGTTATTATTACAAGAAGCTTCCATGATAGGATCTACATCGTGTCCATGGGAATGAACACAAAGGTTCAAGGTCGACTCCCACTTCTCCAATGCATAACCTTTCATTCACTTCTCATTTTTCAAAGAAGTTGTAGTGTTGAAATTTTATCTGGCAAAATACCAGAAGAGTATGACTTGTGAAAACCTTCGGGTTCATACAGTTTTTAGGGAAGGTATAGGTTCAATCCATCGGGGCATCTTAGAAACATATACCTCAAATTTCAAGAGTAAAATCACCAGCTCAAAAGTATTGTATGGTTATCAAGCAGAGGATACAAATTACCAAAGGCATTATATATCCATGGAAATGATCACAAGGTTATTGAATATGAAGGACACTGTCGGATAATAACCCAACAAGGGGTCTTGTGGTCTACAACGGAGCTGATGCGAGTATCGGTACTCTATCAGAGGAAGAAGGAACGAAAGGGCATCTGACTATAAAAACAACTGAGTAATTCAAAGCTCAAATGCAAAGGAATTATCATTTCCAAATCAAGGGATCAGAAGCCAATGGTCTGATTAAGAATGGATAAGTTGAATAGACTTAGGGGTACAATCGACGGCAATTTGATTGGTTGATAACCAGTTCATGTTTCAAATGACGTCTGAGCCGGAAGGATGAATTCTAGGCTCTGATTGAGGATTGCGAGCATTCGCAACAAATTGAATCAACGGACTCAAAATGATAATGACAAGAGATGCCAATAAGATTACGAGACGGGGCGACGGGGAGAGCGGCGCCGTCGTCGGGGCCTCAGGCAGCGGTGGTTGGAGACGGGCGTCAAGGATGACGGGGCACCGGTGATGGGCGCAGGGGCAAGGCGTCGGGCGCGCGGGGTCGATCCCGATCTAGCTCGGGTCGAGGTGGGGCGGGCGCCATGCGGGAGGGAGTCGGGGAGGCAGGCGCCGGCGAGGGGGTGGCCGGAGGCGCCGGGCGGTGAGGTGGTTGCCCCGATCCAGAAGGGGATCGGGGAGTGGGGAGGGAGCGAGGGGAGTGGGGAATCTGGGAGGGAGAAGTGGGAGGGGGTGTCGGTTAGGGTTTGGGTGTCCACGGGGTTAAGGGAGTGGGGGGGGGGGGGGTTGGGCCGGCCTGGTAGGGGGGTGGCCGACTGGGTTGGTATGGGCCGAGGCCCATGGGAGCTGGGGGGGTCTATCCTTTTGATTTTTTTTGTTTTTCTTTATCTTTTTTATTTATTTTATTTTCTGATTCCTTTTAACTTCCAATTTATTTTAGTTTCAATAAAATACCAAAGTGGCACCTAAATTGTTGTTACAAATTATGTCACAACCACAAAAAGTTTCATCCCAAAATAATATAGTTTAATATTTTAGAAAATACAAAAGGAATTTAATTAATGGTTTTAGCTACTGATTTAATTAGTTTGGTGCATTTAAACATTTTATAAAGACTTGGTTCCTCCACCAATATTACATATGATTTATTTGTCACTTTTAGAACATTTTAGTTTTGACATTTGAAAACCTTTATTGTTTGCTTGATTTTGAATTTGAATACAAACTGGTTTCGAACTAACGCGAGATTATCAACAGTAACTGAGGTGACATGGCATCATTAGTAGGGAATTACTGTAGTCTAATTATCCGGGCGTCACAACAGGACCCCCGTTTCGACCGTAGGAGGTCCGTTTCGTCCGTTTTGCGGTACGCCACACCCCTCCCGATCAACAGGACCCCCGTTTCGACCGTAGGAGGTCCGTTTCGTCCGTTCTGCGGTACGCCACACCCCTCCCGATCAACAGGACCCCCGTTCCGAACGTAGGAGGTCCGTTTCCTCCGTTTTGCGGTACGCCACACCCCTCCCGATCAACAGGACCCCCGTTTCGACCGTAGGAGGTCTGTTTCCTCCGTTTTGCGGTACGCCACACTCCTCCTGATCAACAAGACCCCCGTTTCGACCATAGGAGGTCTGTTTCCTCCGTTTTGTGGCACGCCACACCCCTCCCCATGAACACGACGCATTCCGTTTTCTCCCCATGAACACGACGCATTCCGTTGCCTCCCCATGAACACGACGACGACGTTGTTTCTCCGTTCCAACCCAGCCGTGTACACGAGCCCTCACCGTACGTATGCGCGAGTATGCGTTCGAGACCCTGCCCGTATGTACGTACGTGGCCGCATTTTCTTTCTTGCACCCTGGCCGCTGTACGTACGTGTACATGCTACGTGTGCGCCTCTACTACGACACGTACGCGCCTCTACTACAACACGTGCGCGCCTCTACATCGACCAGTATATATGTACGTACACGTTCGCGACCAGAATGACAACGCTACCTACGCTTCGACCAGGTGGGTCCCGACTGTCAGGCACTTCCTTGCCTGCGAAGATGTAGCTGGTGGGTCCCAGCAGTTAGGGGGGCGAATCGTTTTGGTTTTTTTTGCCCGAACGCACTTCCTTGCGTGCGAAGATGTAGCTGGTGGGTCCCAACAGTCAGGGGGATGAATCGTTTTTTTTGCCCAGACGCACTTCCTTGCGTGCGAAGGTGTAGCTGGTGGGTTCCAGCAGTCAGGGGGGAAACGTTTTTTTCGTGAAATACGGTGGCCCGTCTGGTGGGTCCCTGTTGTCAGGTGGAGGAATCATTATTTTCCGCGTAATAAGGAGGCACTTCCTTGCTGCCGCCGTGGACCCAGCTGTCAGCCTCTCCACGTACAGTCCACGTCCGATGGAAGTCGTTCCTTGACCACGTTGACCACGCCGCGCCAAGAGCACCAGGACGGTGGACGATGGCGAGGCCTAGGAAGGGGACGACGCGGAGCCGGTGAAGACGCGGCAGTGGATGCCCACACGGAGAGGAGTACGAGGGTTCACTCGTTCGGCTGCGGTGTGAGGCTGCCGTCGCCGCAGGGCCTGGCCAGCGGTGGGAATAGTAGGGAGCGGTGAGGCCTCAGCGGCAGCACAGCCGACCACAGGAGGCAGGAGCAGGCGGCATGACCGGCACTGCTTTGGGCGGCTGGAGCAAGAAGACCAGAGGTTGAAGAAGCACTACGGCCGTTGGATGGACATCGTACGGTCACTAGAGCTAGAATCGTTCATATTGACTAAGTTGACAAAGCCCTCCGTCCCCGTCAACTTAGTAGGCCCAGAAGTCAGCCTCCCACCAAGGTGGGTCCCAGCTAGCAGGGGGAGTATTCATTTTTTTGTGCGTAAAAAGGAGGCACTTCCGGTGGGTCCGAGCTGACAGCGGGGGGAACATGTTTTTCGCGAAATACGGTGCCCGTCCGGTGGGTCCCAGCAGTCAGGGGGGAAACATTTTTTTCGCGAAATAAGGTGGCCCGTCCGGTGGGTCCCCGCTGTCAGGTGGAGGAATAACTATTTTGCGCGTAATAAGGAGGCACTTCCTTGCGGCCGCCGTGGACCCAGCTGTCAGCCTCTCCACGTACAGTACTCTTCCGATGGAAGTCGGTCGTTGACCACGTTGACCACGCCGCGCCGAGAGCACCAGGGCGGTGGACGACGGCGAGGCCTGGGAAGGGGATGGCGCGGAGCCGGGGAAGACGCAACAGTGGAAGCTTGCGCGGAGAGGAGTACGAGGGTTCACTGGTTCGGCTGCGGTGTGAGGCTGCCGTCGCCGCAGAATAACAGGGGGTGTGGGTGAGTGGAGGGATGGCCTGGCCAGCGGTGGGAGTAGTATGGGGGCGGTGAGGCCTCCGCGGCAGCACAGCCGGCCACGGGAGGCAGTAGCAGGCGGCACGACTGGCGCTGCTTTGGGCGGCTGGACCAAGAAGACCAGAGGTTGAAGAAGCACTACGGCCGTTGGATGGACATCGTACGGTCACTAAAGCTAGAATCGTTTATATTGACTAAGTTGACAAAGCCCTTGGTACGCTCCAACTTAGTAGGCCCACAGGTCAGCCTCCGAAACGGTGCGCCCAGATGTCAGGGGGAGGAATCATTTTTTGGGCGGCCGAAGCTAAGAATATCCGAGATTGAAGAAGAAGCATGACATCCGTTGGATAGACATCCAACAACCACTGCTGCTAGAACCGTGTGTTGACTATAATAAGTTGACAAAGCCTTGCATACGCGTCAACTTATTTTTTTAGGGGACGCGTCACTTAGTAGGCCCACAAGTGTGTGGCAGAGAACTTATAGCCCATTTGCGTTTTGTAAGAATGTACAGCCCATTTTTGAATTCTAATGGAATTTACAACAGCCCATTTACAGTTTGTTAAAAGTACAGCCCATTTTCTAGCTAGGACAATGATTAATAATTTCAACCAACCGTTGAAGACAGAATTCAATAAAATTTCCCACATTTTGATGGGATCCGAAATATTTTTATCCCGAAATTTCTGGTCAGATTAAATATAAATTTGTATTACGTAAAAATCCAACGAAACATTGCACGCGCAACAATGAAAATTTAAGATTTTCAAAATCCATAAATAATATTTTATAAACTAATTTCGTGTTTGGTGCATTTTTTTATAGTTACTGCCCAGTTTTTATAATTACATCCCATTTATTATTTTTTAAATCCCATTTTCCTGTTAAGCCTAATGCATCCCTCCTAGGAAAGATTTGCAGCCCAGCGGGGCGGAGAATAACAAGTTGACCTTGCCTGGGTATTCCTCAAAAAGACGTATAGCTGGGCTAGCCATTTTCATCTTGAAAAAATTAGTATCTGGTCTGGATATCTGGCCTGGGCTAGACGGGCCACAGCCCGCCCAGTTAATACCCTGCTCTCCTCTGAACAACAACGAAATCATCGCCAAGAAAAACTCTGCAGTGCTCACGCCTCAAAAACACAAATACTGCTCGAGCTACTTGGTCCCAGCTGTCGGCCGCACCTTGTGCAATTCTCTCGTTTATATTGACTACATAGGTTGACAATGGTGTGGGACCGTGATGTCAGGAAACCAGGAGAAAGCAAAAAAAAAAAAGTTGTACATAATAAGGAGGCACTTGCATACGTACGGCTATGGCCCTAATGGGTCCCTAGTGTCATCCAGTCAAAATAAAGTCATCTCCTGAATCCTCATGTTCATTGACGATGTTAACAATGCTCGGCACCACGGTGAGCGCAACAACTCGAAGGACAACGGAGAGGGCCTCGCGAGCCCTACGGATGGTCTGATACAGCGCCCACTGCTCATTCAGGAAGCCAGGATCATCGGACACCTATGAGCACCTTTGAGAAACTGAGACGACATGAAACGGTAAGGCCGCGCTTGGGAGCTCTGGTTTATTTCAAACCTGTATTAACATACAAGTGTAATTTACTCGTCATCGGAAACAACGCGTAAAATACAGGCGTAATGAAACCGAGGGCCCGAGGTCTGTAAGTAAAACCGGCGGGTTATGCGTGTAATTTGAGAGACCAGTGTATATTTTACGAGCACTGCTATATGGACGACATTACCAGACGATACATGCATGACGTGCGTATCATGCCATCCATGGGCAAGGCTGAAACAGCAGCTAACGGCTGGATTAGCAATCGTCCGAGTGTCGTTCAGCGTTTTTATCGTGTGTGAAGTACTTCCGATATTTTACTAGTCGAAATCAACCAACCAAGCGCCTTCGCCCGAGACCATCTTCTTTAATTTACAAGCGTCAGTTTTACAAGCGGTTTTGGTTGGAAAACGACGATCCAATCACGACCTAATATCATGAGTTGGTCGGAAGATCATATGGTTTCACGTCTAACCTACCCGACTTGTCGTATAGGCTATGAATGAAACATCAGACGATGAACTTCTTAAGCACGGAAACAACAGAAGAGGATGATCTTCTTAACAGGCAAATCACTGGCATTAGATCGACATGCAAAACAATACGAAGCATTATTCTCAGGAGGCACGGTGAACAGCTCGTGATGCCGCATGCCACAACATTCCAAGCTCAACTTTCCAATCAAACACAAGGCCTGGCATTACATAGACAATATTCAGAACAAACTCTTAACACAGGAATATCTCAGCAGAGTAACTATTTACTTCTAAACTGAACACAGGAATAGAACAAACACTCGACGCTGCTCACAGCAAGGGCGTCCCACTCAAAAATATCAAATGCATGTCTTCTGGCTAACATCAATGAGCAAATTTTGACAAGGTTTTCCAATTCCAATATATTAAACTAACGTTTTCTTGCTAACATCAATGATTAAACTTTGACAAGCTTTTCCCATTCAAAATATGTAATGCCTATGATCGTGGAGTCCTGTCGTAGCTTCTTGTACTTTTTTGGGCACTTTTTGCCCAGGGCACTCCACGTGTTGTTAAATTGCCAATGGTCTCTGCAGACTAGTCATGTCACCGGTGTCTAATAATACTCTGTAAAGCCTCTCGGTCATTCCTTCTGTAATGTAGCGCAAACAGTGACTGCTTCTTGTACTTTTTTGGGCACTTTTTGCCCAGGGCACTCCACGTGTTGTTAAATTGCCAATGGTCTCTGCAGACTAGTCATGTCACCGGTGTCTAATAATACTCTGTAAAGCCTCTCGGTCATTCCTTCTGTAATGTAGCGCAAACAGTGACTGCTTCTTTCTGCAAAGTGGAACGACCAACTGGACCCAATAATGCAGCAGTTTGCCTTGGACACATTGGCTCCTTTTGTGCAGTTCAACTAAAATTGAAGTCGGAATAAAACCGAGCTTTAATTTTGATATCCCTATAAGCAACAATAGGATAAGGGAAACAATTACTGAGAAATAACGGTTGATGACTTGTACTCCTAGAAGAAAAGCATCTACTGATCTACTTTATCTTAATGGGAAACAAAGCAGGAGAGTAGCAATTCTCCATCAGTGTGATTCATTCATATTGACTGAGACATTATCTTAACAATGCCTTGTTTCAACATGTATAAAGAATGACAAAGCAGAAAAGTACCATTCCTAAAACAATGCAACTGATTCATTTTAACAGAGACATTATCTTAACAATACCTTGGTTAAACATGTAGAAAGAACTACAAAGCAGGATAGTACCATTCCTAACAAGTGTTGCAGTTTTGAACTAAGCTTCAGTAGTTAATTAATTCTGAGAGTGGCATTGCTTAATTTTACCAGCGGCATTAGATTAACGAAAAGCATAAACAGTTCCAGGGGAGAGTGGGCACAACAACAGTATGTGCTTCCATCTACTTATAAAGGGGGTGATGCAGAGTTTGTTGTAACAAAGCAACAAGCATCATGTCTGGGTTGGTCCCATTTTTGTTCACTACTTAATGGGAAAAGACAGCAATACAATAGCTTCAATTCAACATTTATTTAAAACAGTACCAATACAAGTAGCACAACATCTCAAAGCACACTGCACAATCATGTGGATGAAGGCCTGTACTGACCTTTCATGAGACGGACAAGATAAAATACGAATCTGCCAACACGAATAGGAAATCCAATCTCGTTTTGTGTAGTTGCACTGAAATCAAGCAATGTGTTTCGCGTAGCGAAGCAAAATGTCGCAATAGCAACAAGTTGAATAGATATCCCTGTTTAAACAGAGGCAAAAAAGGAACCAATTACTGGCTAATAAAGGAGGATGAAACATGCGGCCACAAAAATGGTAATCCCGCCAATCCCTAACAAGTGTTGCAGTTTTGAAAGAAGATTCAGTAGTTAATTCTGAGAGTGGCATGAATTACTGGCTTATAAAGGGGGTGATGCTGAATTTGTTGTAACAAAGCAACAAGCATCATGTCTGGGTTGGTCCCATTTTTGTTCACTACTTAATGGGAAAAGACAGCAATACAATAGCTTCAATTCAACTTTTATTTAAAACAGTACCAAAACAAGTAGCACAACATCTGAAAGCACACTGCACATCATGTGGTTGAGACCAAGATTTGAAACAACTCGCCATGAAGACTGAAACGAATCTCGATCTCCTTTTGTGCAGGTCCACCAAAATTAAGCAAAGTCACCGGTGTGACATTCAAGTTGAACTGCACAAAACACTCTTAAAACATAAGTGTTTCGAGTAGCGAAGCAAAATGTCGCAATAGCAACAAGTTGAATCGATAGCCCTGTTTTAACAGAGGCAAAAAAGGAAACAATTACTTGCCGATAAAGGAGGATGAAACAAACAGTGACAGAAAGAAGCATCTAACTTATCTTGGATGGAAAACAAAGTAGGACAGTAGCATTTCTAAAACGGTTGCATTGATTCATATTAACAGAGACATTCTCTTGAAACAACATTCGTTAAAAAATGTAATTTACTTTTAACAGTGGCATTGCTTCAATTTTCCGGCGGCATTCTTAGATTAACAACAGCAAAATAGCTATATGGGACATGCCAGCACCATGTGCGTCCACACGTATAAATGGGTGATGCAGAGTATGTAGCCAAGCAGCATATATGCGCTGGTCCCATATTTGTTCTCTTTGAACCTTCTTCCTATGTGAGGGCAGCAAATCTAGTCCTGCACAAACTACTTGACCCCCCATTTTCTTTCCCTTTTCAACAAAGAGATCTGTTCCTTACAGATGTGTGTACTGGGTTACCCCCTTTTTCCCTTTTCGACCTACAAAGCGGCTGGATAGCCAGTCTATACTACTTTCTCCTCCTTTCCTCATTGAACCACGTCCTAGATTCTTGCTCTAGCCCACCGTACCCTTCTTTCCTCTTTGAACCAAGACCTAGATTCGACTACAAATCAAAAAAGGTCCACATGCAGCTAGAGCAACGACGGTTTCAAAGAAACCTATACCTTAGGGTCGTCGGGATGTGGCAAGGCGTGCGGCGGGAGGCCGGATCTGCCCACACTACGTACGGCAGCGAGGAAGAAGGGGTCGGTGGCCCTCCCGCACAGGCGCTGGGTGAAAGAGAACAGCGCAGCCGATAGTGGATTGCCTCCCTCGCCGAAGCCGATAGAGTGAACGCTGCACCTCCTCCCCTTCCCGGTGCGACGGGATACGGACGCCTCCTTCACCAGCTGTGAGGGGGGAGAGAGAGACAAGAGGCCAATGCAGTCTTGTTTAGATCTGGTGAAGAGAGGGTGAGAGACTGTGAATATAGCAAACCCTAGCAAATGAACGCTGAGCCTCCAGCGTGTAACATATATGGAGAGGGTGAGAGAGCGAGACGCGAGAAACTCTATCAAACAAGAGGCTATAATGGAGTAAAAAAATTCTCTCCATAGCAGTGGTTTTAAATAGAATACGCGCGTTCCCGGAAAAAAGAAACGAAAACTGGCGGACAATTTTTTAAGGGTCTGTCTAGGACACGTCTAGATGTGACATAGTTATGTCACATCTAAGTTGATGTCCACTCTGTTTGTGGTCTATTTTTTTCCTAGTTTTTTTTGTTTCTTGTTGCTACATTATATACTTGTGGGAGCTTAGATGTGATATCCTTAAATAACATCTAGATGTGAATTAGACAAACTGATTTTCTAACGTACCAAGAAAGAAAACTCGATCAAAAACACGCCCCCGCTTCCAGGTCGCGAGAGTCGTCGCCCACACCCACATAGACATAGACATGCATATCCGTGTTTACGTAAAATTCCATTTCCATCTCCATCTCCAATCATATTTGTCCAACTGGCACATTATTTACGTTGTTAATTATAGACGCAGCAATATTAACGTACAACATCTCTTGTTTGCACACGTCCGGACCGCTGCCACGGCCGGTCCTGACCAACCCGAACCCTCTTCATCCCCCACGCGTGCTTCCCGCCCGAAACGGTCAGTGCCGCATTCATGCCCGGCCAGAGCGGACGCGACCTCTCACTGGCGCCGGCATTGAAGCGGCGCGCCGGCCGAGAGAGCGTCGCCTGCGCCGCTTCCGGGTGCACGCGGCTGTTGCGCGTTCAAAGGTCGCAATAGCCGGCTACAACATGCATGTAAAAAGTTCTTGGGAGTCCGTGCTACAGCTAGCTGTCCTCCCCCAACTCGTCAATCTCTTCCAGTAGTGCTAGTACTCCATGGCGCGATCCATCGACAAGCATGCGGGAAAGTTATCGTATACTCCGTTTGCGGTGAGTGGCATGTCGAGCGACCATGTGGGGTCGAGCCGTGGAGGAGGGTGAGACACGAACATGACAGACGTGATTTAAACGTTGGTTTTGCTCGATGGCGCGATCCAACAAAACAAAACGTTGCTTTCTCTCCGTTTCCATTTTTTCTCCGGAAAAACGGAAACTTTCCACTCCATTTTCATTCCTATTCCAAGGTTGCCCCGTTACAACATTCCATCAAATACAAAGGAAAACTAACACGCATGCTGATGCATCTCAATGATTCACAGATCATAGCCAATATTTACTTCACAACTAAAGAAAAAAGTTGTGAGAGCGTGTACGAAAGAAAAACTACTGATGGGGTCACTACGACTTAAACCCTAAACCCTAAACATGATTTAATTTCCTGGCCAGGTAGAACCTGTCGAAGGAAAGACGGCTGGCACCCTCGGATCATACGATGCTTTTGTGCAGTTCCACTAAAATCGACCTGAGCATCCCTGATGGCAAAGATATTGAAGAAGTGTGATTAGAATAATAGTACTGGCACTAGTTCATGAGACATAAACTCATCACAAGTAGAAGCCGGTAGAAGTAGAGAAAGATCGACATGGAGATGGAGCTATGGCAGTGGAGCAAGCCGGCTCCAAAAGGAAGATGGACTACCTGGGACGTCGGGCTGTAACTAGAAGGGTGGTTGGGACGCGGCATCGGCCCATACCGCGGTGCCGCCGATTGGGACGCACCGACTGTGGGTTTTCTCCCTCGCCGATGTCGACCGCGTCTACACAGAACATTGTTCCCTTCCCCCAGCTGCGGGATCAGGCCCGTCGTTCTATGCTTGTGAAGAGAGCAACCTAAGCAAGCAGGCTTGTAGCTTAGGCTCCTGCTAGTGTATATATAGTGGTTTTCTTTTTCTCTCCATATCAACCATTTTATATTGCGTACGTGTCATTCAAGAGTGAAATGATGGTTGCTTCTTCCGACTAACTTACTGTGTGATTTGACTGCTCCTTAGTGGCCCCTACACGTACTCCCCCTACGTGTATGCAACAGTCACACATACACATGCACGCAAAAACGCGCGCGATGCCCTAATGCATGCATGTCCGAGCACATGACGGAACACACACGGTCACGCTCAAGTGCTCAACCTACACGTGCATGCACACACATACTCAGTCAGGGTGAGCTAGTGACCGTATAAACACCGGAAAATATATATATTGAGCGCAATGAGCGTATTATGAAGTCCACTGACCGTATTTTTACAAATATACAGTGATAGACAGTGTATTTATCTCGTTTGAAATTAAGCCATATTAACCAGACAGGAGGCAGTATGGACTAGCATTACTTTGTTGTGTCCCGTCAACTTGTCGAACGAGGAGAAGGTTGCAGGATGGGAGAAGCTTGCGCGCGGTGGCTCGCGGGACAAGGAGAAACTTTTGACTAATGCAAGCTCTCCCTCGCTCAGGCAGTGGACGTGCAACAGTTAATTCGGTGTCAGATTGCCAGAAGCATACACTATACTACTAGTGCTATTATTGTTCGACTTCCCGAATAGGCGAACAACCAAGTGCAAAGTTTACTAGTACTACTACTATAGTCTATAAAGGTACGTACTATACTAGTACTAGGAACCGGATGGAGGAGCGTCTGCACTCTTATTATAATTTTAAAATGTGATAAAGCAATCTTCAACACATTTGGTTCTCTTCGAGGGCTCTCGCATGTGATAATGGAAGTTGATTGCATGGAACACTCGCCACAATTCTCGCTTAATTCTGGCTCATATCCTGTTACAAATAGTAGCGCTCGGTAATATTTCCTCTTTTTTTGTTATTCAGCATGTAAACAGGTCAGCAAACCTTGCGATGCATCTTCGTGCGAACCGTGCTTGCTGCACTTTGAATGTGGCCGAGAGCTGGCTTGATGAAACACCCCGCTTCCTACTTCTTTTTTTGCGGGGTACCTCGCTTCCTAGTGACCAGTGTCTTGGATGATCGTCCTAAGAATGCTTATATATGAATAAAGCTCTCTCATTTACCCGCAAAAAAGATTAAGCCATATTAACCAGAAAGGAGGGAGTATGGACTAGCACTACTTTTTGGTGTGTCCCGTCAACTCGCAGAACGAGGAGAAGCTTGCAGGACAAGGTGAAGCTAGCTTAAGCCTTTTGACTAATGCAACCTACCCTCGATGGACATGCATCAGTCCATTCGGTGTCAGATTGTCAGAGGCATACACTGTAGTACCCAACATGCGGAGTACCATCATTGTTCGACTTCACGAAGAGGCGAAGAGCCAAGCACAGTAGTACGACTAGTACTACTACTAGAACCGCATGGTGGAGCGTCTGTACTCTTATTTTTTATCTCTGATAAAGTACACGTTTATTCCGGAGAAGGGCGGAAAACGGCAGCCCAACATGTAATGAATGATATCGATCAACCAACCATGCTCGAATATATCTTGGCCTCTGTGCGAGCCCGTCTGTGTGTTCTCGCTCCTCGTCTCTCTCAAGGAACGGCGGGTTGGCTCTTTGCCGTCAATTGAGATCGGTTTGCTCACACTCCTGTCCCACATGTCAGTGATATGCCAAGAGGAGGTGCGTTGACCGACTGGCCATACGCGTACTTGGTTTTGCACCTTCATACTACTCCTCCCTCTGTGACAGTTTACAGGGCGCGCTTCATTATGATGCATTTCTCTCAATGCATTTCCACCACCAGAGAGACTTTAGATGCGTTTGGTTTAATGCTCAATTAATTAGGGCGTGGTAACCGCAATCAAGTCCACAATTTTCTCTCCATGTACTGTACTACTACGGAGTGGAGTAAGTGCATGCATGTGTGTACTCGGGGTGGAAGCACTGCATGCATGTGTGTACGCATTATTCCCTCTAGTAATAGACGCCGTGCTATAACTACCAATGCTATTTTTCAGGCCGATCGCTAGTCGCCTTGGTCCCACAGATTTTTTTTTTCTTTTTTCTGAAGCGCGCTGTATAAACGGTGACGGATGGAGTATGAGCGGATTCAAAGAAGAGCGTATTGATGGTTGCTTCTTCAGAGCAACTTACAGTGGGAAAGGTGGGGCTTCTGATTTGACTGCTCATTACTCACTATTAATGCGGCGCAACGACCGGGCTGAGTCTCCCATGCGGTTGTGCACTACCCCATCGGTTCTTAAATATACTCTGGAGTATTTGTCTTTCTAGAGATTTCAACGAGTGACTACTCAAATATTTGTCTTTTTAGAGATTTCAAATGGACTGGCACATATGGATGTATATAGACATATTTTAGAGTGTAGATTCACTCATTTTGCTCCGTATGTAGTCACTTGTTGAAATCTCTAGAAAGATGAATAGAATATTTAGGAACGGAGGGAGTATACATACGAAGCAAAATGAGTGAATCTACACTCTAAAATATGCCCGTTTGAAATTTGTAAAAAGATAAATATTTAGGAACGAAGGAGTATAATTTTGTGCGTGGCACATGGACCCGGATGATGAAGAGGGAGTATTTAGGAACGGAGGGAGTATACATACGAAGCAAAATGAGTGAATCTACACTCTAAAATATGCCCGTTTGAAATTTGTAAAAAGATAAATATTTAGGAACGAAGGAGTATAATTTTGTGCGTGGCACATGGACCCGGATGATGAAGAGGCTTCTGGCAATGCTATCAAGCTTCCATCATTTGTTTACATAATTGACGTACTATACAAACAATTTTCCAGCGACATGAAATTGTACAATGGTGTGAGCTTTCAGCTTTTGTTTCGCTTGTCTTGCCATCGATGCTCTTTCGGAAACAAGAAAAAACTAACTTCCTTGCTAATGCATGTCAATTATTAGCAGATCAGAGCTAATAATTACATCACAACTGAAGACAAAGTTGTGAGAAGGTGTTAAATTAAAATTGATCCATGCTTTCATTGGCAGCAACGTCCACCCAGCTCTGTCTAAATCAACAAGGCATGTTGGGAAAAAAAGTAGCTATCTGGAGCATGCAACATTCCGATCATTTTGTGCAGTTCCACTAAAATAGAGCTGAGCGTCCCTGTTCCAAAGATATTAAGTGTGATTACGATAATAGAGCACTACTGACGAAACAATAAACACACAAATAGAAGCCGGTCACCTTTGCAGTCTCTCTTAAGACTAACTAGTTGGAGAAGATTAGGCTCGGAGTTGGATGAGGAGTATAGAGCAAAACCAATCTCCCTTTGTGCAGTCGCACTGAAATGTAGAGATGTTGCCCGTGTGACATTTTAGTACAACTGCACAAAACACTCTTAAGAAAAAAGTGATTTGTGCAGTTCACCAAAAGGTCGCAATAGCAACGAGTAGAAAGGAAACAATTACTGGCCAATAACAGTTGATGACACATGCGACGACAAAAAAGAAGCATATTCATTGTCCTAAGGGAAGATAACAACACGGTTGTGTTTGTCTAAAACGGTGTGAGGACGAGAATGCAATATGGAAAGTACGCCGGACGAGCTACGTTTTGGGCAAAGAACTATGGAAGATCCACATGCAGCAACGTGGGAAGACGGGCAGTGGAGCAAGGCCGGAGGGGATACCTGGAGGTTGTCGGGATGTAACTAGGTGAGCGGCGACGGGCGGAATCTGCGAGCAGGTCGCGTAGGCCCTGCCGCGCCGGAGCTTGGTCAGAGAGAACGGCGTGTACCGCAGATCAGGACGTGCTGCCTCGGCGCCGTCAAACGGAGAAATGATGCACTTCCTCCCTTTCCCTCGGCGGACGGGATGCGGCCAGATCAGTGACCAACGGTGAGAGAGAGAGGCCACCGCACTCCCTTTCCCCCGGCGGACGGGATGCGGCCGGATCAATGACCAACGGTGAGAGAGAGAGAGGCCACCGCAGCCTTGTGTGAGATACTCTGAAGAGCGACAAACCAGGCAGGCAAGCTCCATTGTATATAGTGAGCGGACTACCTTTTTCTCCATAAAAGTCATTTTATATTCTGTGTACGTGCCATTGAGCGCTATAACTTTATTTAAAAATAACGCGGCAACGCGTCAAGTCGAACTTTGTTTCGTGCACACGTGGTACACGACCTCCCTAGGTAAATAACCGCTACAGGCGTTCAAATTAGCACGTGGGTTGCCATTTCGTAAAGAAATGAGCTCCACCGTGTACCCGCGCGGGTGTGGCTGGGCACGAAGCGTGAGTACGTGCACGGTGCACCTATTCTCTTCTTGTATACGTACACCACCTACGTGGGGTTGTGTGAGAGAGATAGAAACCTAGAGAGATATAGTGTGTGGGTTCTTGAGAGTTTTTTTGGGGGGGGTCAATCAAAAAATGTAACATATGCAATGTGTGTGAAATAGAGTCTTGGATATAACATATATATAGAGGGGGCGATCCACGAGAAGAGAGTGGAGGTATCATCGGCTTAAGGTGTCCATAGAATCGAAGAGAGGGATGATGTGTGTGTGTGCGCGCGCGATCGATAAAGAGTGCCATCGAATTTGTGTGTGCCCACGTCAAAGATATAGAGTGGCTGGCCTACTGGAACGTGAGATGGGACATGTGCAGTTTGTCTCTGTGGCATGGATACCTACCTGCAGCGCTCGACTATCGGTGTGTGGTGGGGGAAGATGGAGGCCCAATTAACTATAGAGGTACAATGGCTGGTATATGTGTGGAGGAGGAGAGAGGCCTACCTCATGTATTAAGGAGATTGATCTGCCTCATGTATTAAGGGAGATCGATCGGCATCCATGCATATGTGCAGGAGAGGAATAAGGTTGGGAGAGAGACAGAGCTAGAGTGTTGGAGGGGGTGGTAGTGGAGTTGCTTCTAACAAATGGTGGGATAGGCTTGCTAGACAAACGGAGGGCACGCCCACAATATCAATAAGAGAGGAGATGGCTGCTTGTTGTCTGTGCACATGCGTGTTAGAGACGGGTCAGGAGGCATGCACGAATGATGAGGGGGGACGATGTGGCTGTGGTAAGCAGACGTAACTACATAGGAAGATCAATCGCCCTTTGTTAGAGAAAGGAGAGACATAACTTGTGAGGTACGTCGGTCGATGGGGGGTAGTTAAAGTCGATCTAGGTATATGTTGGGAGATCGATCGGTATACATGCATGTGTGTGTTAGAAGCAAATGAGGCACGAGGAGAAGGATAGAGAGAGGGATGCATGTAGGAGGTTGTACGAGAGGCATACTATATCGAGGGGGGAGGAGTGTGCGAGTACGAGAACGATGAAAAGAGTGGTGGGAGTGAGGCATGGACGGTGACAAGAGAAGAGGGGAAGCTTGTGTTTGTGCTAGGCACACCTGGCTAGAGAGGCATATCGATCGATGTGTGCCGTAAAGAAGGAGCTGGGGGGCCTACACACACCATGGGTGAACGACCTAAAGTGAAAGGACGAATTTGCGCGATGGAGCTAGAGAATGCTGAGGGAGGGTGAGAGGGATGCGGGCGTGTGCATGCACAAGAGAAAGTTAGCGCTAGCTACAAAGATAAGAGGGTTGTGTGGGTGTAAAAGACGAATAGAGATCATATATACTTCATTATAAAAAGCGAATTCAGATATTTGAAGAATTTATCATAGTGTTTCAAACCGACGCATGTGTGAATATATATAACAGTGGTACACATGGTGTGGTTATGAACATGTTATACTACATTTAATATATTTTATCTCTACTCTTATAAAAAACGGAGTTGTTGATGATGGTGTGCCTGCCATCCTGTATTATAGGCCGTCCGATTTATATCTGGCAGATAGCAAGGAAACTATGATGGTTGAAGTTGGCAACAATCATGATTGTAGATTCTTACTGAAATAGAGAAACAAATTCAAATTTAGTTCGAATTGCAGCGGTAGTATAGACATTTGGAATGCACTAAAATGTTGGTATGAGTAGGTTACATGCATTATACAGCAAGCGAAAAAATTTATTCTGACATAACATGGATTCATACTCCCTCCTTCCATCTATATAGGGCGTAATGAGATTTTTAAGACCGCCTTTGACTATTGACAAGATTAATAGTACATGACATGCACAATGTGAAAATTATATCATTGAAAGAACCTTTCACAGACGAATTTAACGGTGTGCTTTGTGTAAGTTGCATGTCATATATCATTGCTCTAATATTTGGTCGAAGTTAGCATCGAAAAACGCATTAGGCCCTATATAGATGGAAGGAGGGAGTAGCTTTGAATAGCATTTGTATAGTAAAACGGGGCCAGACTCTCTCTTTGTGTGGTGTGAATAGTTTTATTTTTTTCGTTTTCTTTTTGGTTGAGGGAAGTGCGAATTGATTTGGTACGTACAAGTACAATATTACTACATGTTAGGCTTGTCCCTAAAATTCAACCCGCGTCTTGTTATATCCCGAAAATTCAGATATCGTGCTCCCAAAACTGGCGCCTTCACAACCCGCGCCTTGCTATCCCGAAATTACAACACGCGCGAAAACTCCCTCCAGCTGCCAAATCCCGAGACGCAAAATCCCCCTTCTAACCCTGAGCCAAAAGGGCCGCTAGTTCAAATCAGTGGGAGGTACTTTTGTAACACACCCTACATTTTGAACAAGCGCGTCCCTAAGTCATGCTTCACCCCCTCCCATCGCCCCCTTTTCGCCATTCGAAATCCCAGGCCGCCATAACCTCTCCGCTCCAGCCGTGAAACCCCACCCTCCTCCGTCCACCACGTCACCGCTGCCCAGCCGGAGCCTCTTCCCCGACGATGTCGTCCACCGCAACAGCTCGACGTCCCTCGTCCACCTCCCCGGATGAGGATCCGTCGTCCATCTCGCCGTCCCGCCGGTGCAGCCGCCCCGTCCTCCACCTCCAAGGAGCTGCTCCGACGATCACCTCGTCTATCGCGGCTGCTCCATCCCCACAGCGCCGCCTTAACCTGCTCCACCGGAACCGCAACATCCTCACCGACTCCTCGGACGAAGCCGAGGCCTACTCGGCGCCACCAAAGAGGTTGTACACTCATCGCATCGCACCTTCTCCTTAACTCGACCTCCCGGCGCCGACGGTGCTCCATCCCGCACCCCCATGGAGCGGCTACCTTGAAGCCGGCGCCGCGGGCGACATCTCCATGGCGGCTCTCCCCCAGTGCGAGGCCCCTTTGGCGGCGGCGTCGATACCAGCCGTATCTGCTGCTGCTGCTCCGGCTCTCTCTCGCTCGTGCTGCTGCTGCTGCTCCGGCTCTCACTCGATCGCTCGCTCGCCCATCTGCTGCTGCTGCTCTCCCCCTCGCTCATGCTGCTGCTCTGCTCCGATTAAGCGACACTTCAGTCGACTGAATCGACTTTTGGGTCAGTCGATTTTCAGGGGTTGGGGAGCTCGTCGGAGTTAAGGAAGAACCACCCGCAGCCGGGACGGGGGCTTGCCGGAGAGGTACCCCACTATCTATCTTAGGGTTCAGGGTGGGGGCGGGGGGCCTAGAGGGCTGGCCGGGGCGGCGGTGGTGAGTTGTTTCGGGGCGGCGAGGTGGCGCTGGGGCCGGCGGTTCGGCTGGTGGTGGCCGGCGGCTCAGGGGGGTGCAGGTTGAAGATGAACTGCAGGCCCTCCCTAAACTACATGTCAAGTGCCTCTCTGCTACCATTGCGTTCCGTTTCGACAGTAGCATTCAGATTCCACAGTAAATTTCAGTTTCGACAGTTAAGTTCAGAGTCAACAGTTTTTACCTCATCTGTTGTAGTCAGGTGGTTTTTGGTGATGTTAATTTTACATCCATTTTACATCATCTATTGGAGATGCTATTAGAATCCCACTTGAGATTGATGATGTCTGTCTTGTGCTGCTTCAGCCTTGACGTCTTACGGCTCACCGGAGCTGCTCCAACGACAGAACGATCCATCACAACAGAGCAGTGCCCTGGACGCCGTCTACAGATTCCTCAGATCTTCCTCCACACCTCCGACAGCCACCTCTGCCTCAACTACTTCAGCGACCAACCCAATGATGCTAAGGTCGACACGGCTACGGCAAAGGGGTTTTACACTTGTTGCATCACTTATTACTATACATTCACGTCGATCCATTAGGGCTATTTTGGTTCAACGGAAAAATGTCGATCCACTGGTTGTTACCATCACTCTAAATTTCTGCATGCTCTCCTTACATAACCTCACCATATTTTTTTCGTATGCATGTCAGATATTGTACACAGTCATGCTGAAGATGTAGAGAAAAAGAGAAGAGTTTTGCATGGCAATACAATGTCATGCAAACATCGCTCCATGGTGGGTTCAATGGCAAACCCTCCCCACCACTCTCCAGATTGTAATCCAGAGGAAGATATCTGTTCTGAGGCGGATTCAGATGCCGCTAACCACTCCTATTTACCCCCCAAGGTGTTTGCTCTACCTTGGCATGATGATGTTAGTCATATCATGCATATGTTGCCTTGCAGTGCCTACTTTTGACATCATATATGTCATCCACTTAGTTTAGACATGTTTTGTAATGCCACCTGTTTAGTTTCTATATCATATATGGGAATTATGCAGTCTCATGTCTTTTAGCCAGCCATAATATATGTGAAATGTGCAATGCCATCCTGTTTAACCAGGCATCATATATTTGAATGATATCTTGCCCATCCTTTTTGTCGGGTGGTAGGTGCGACATATGCCAACGGGTGGCTTATCATTGTGGGTGCCAATAAGACGTCGCCGGTGCCTGGAAACGGGATGAGACGAAGACATGCACGCCAGCGAATCTTACCCAGGTTCGGGGCTCTCCGAGGAGATAACGCCCCTAGTCCTGCTCTGCGGGGTCTCCGCATGATCACTAGATCGGAAAGAGTAGCTACAATCGCTCCTAGAGCTGTTGGGTTCAAGGGAGAAGAAGAACAAGGCTAGCTCTTGCTTCCCTCTCTATATGGTGTCTGTGTAATGCTGAGAAGCCAACCCCTTGCATGGGTGCCCCGGGGGTTTATATAGGCCTACCCCCCGGGGGTACAATTGTAATCCGGCTGGGCACTGGTCCCAGCCATCAGTGTCTACGCTCGCCGGCTTCTCCGCCGGCTGTTGGGGCCCGCCGACTAGTGGGTCCCGCCGGCTGCCGGCCTCTTGGTCGACAGGCCGGCCCCACCGCCTAGGATCTTGTTGGCGGCTGCTTACTGTAGCCTCGCCCCTGATGACGAGGGCTTCGTTGAGGTAAGCGTGGCTACAGTGGGCCGCCTCGAGGGCTCTCACTGTAGCCTTACCTCGTCTTGTCTCCTTAATGTGGCACATGCTTCGAGGGAGGGGGTAGCCGACCTCTGGGGGCCGGCTACGCCCTTGGCCGACTGGGGGAGGCGGGCCGCCTCCGCGCCTCCCTCTGGCTGAAGGGGCCCGCCGCCCGTGGGCCGTACCGGCGTCTGCCGTGGGTGACGTCGAGGCCTGCATGGCTACAGTGCCGAGCCGGACGGGGGATGGCCGTCCCGTACGGCGTCCTGTGGCCATGCCTGCCTCGGGCTTCGGGGGTAGTGGGCCGCACTGTGGCCACACCCCGTCTTATCACCGTTATGTGGCGTAGCTTTGGTGGTTGCGGTCTTGGCCGGCCTCTTGGAGTCGGCGTTCTTCGGGACCGGCTTCGAGGAAGTCGGCATCCTTTACGGCCGGCTTCCTGGAGTCGGCCACCCCGTGGTTATCCTGGGGGGGGAGGTTGCCAAGGCTGGGTCGCCTTCCATGAGTCGGCTTTAGAGGTAGCCGGCCAGGGAAGGTGGTCCAATGCTTGGAGTGCTTGAAGGCCCAAAGGCCTGATAATTTTTTTGGAAGAGCCAGGGGCAGTCGGTTAGGCTACCCGTGGCCATTTACTCCGACAGTAGTCCCTGAAGCTGATTGGGCTTCGAGGTTGGGTAGGAGTTGAGAAGCTCGGTCAGCTTCCTATCTTGACAAGTCGGCAGCTGGGAGCCGGCTTTGGTTATACGCGCCGCCTTGGTCAAAAACTCCGGAGTCGGAGGGCGGGAGCTCGCCAGTGCGTGCACCGGGCCGCGGGCCGGCCACTTGCCGTCTGCGAACCACGTGGCCTCTCTCGGCCAGAAAGCCTGCCAGCCCACGCGCGCGACGGGACGTCGCCGCAGGGCGGGGGCCCGCCACGTCCACGCCCGGGCCCAGGCGCGGATTCTCTGCAGCCCGAAACCGCCCGCACGTCTCCTTGCGGCAGTTTCGGCATGCCTTTAGGGCGTAATAATCGCGAGGCGTGGGGGGAGTGGGTGCAGTTAATCCCACGTCCCACCCCACGTCCGGCCTCCCCGGCTTCACCTCGCGAGGCTACAAGTACGGGGAGAGGGAGAGCGGCAGGCTCTCGCACGCTCCTCCCCCTTCCACCATCTTCTTTCTCTTGCCGTTTCTTGCTACAGCGCCTCGCCGCCGCGCTCTTCCACTACTCGTTCCTCCGCCGCCGCGTTCGTTTTCATCATGCCTCCCGCCACGGAGCAATATGGCGGGGATTGGGACGGCTCCAACGTCCACGAAGATCACGTCGAATTCCTCCGCAAGACGCGGCGGCTGCCCAGCGCGGACAAGGTGGAGATCCGTCTCGCGCCGGTGAAGGAGCTTACGCCGGAGCCGCGGGAGGGCGAGCGGGTGGTCTTCCGCTCACATTTCTTGCGCGGAATCGGCCTGCTCGTGAGCGCCTTCTTCCGCTCTTGGCTCGAGTTCTACCAGCTCCAGTCGCACCACCTCACCCCGAATGTGGTGGTGCTGCTGTCTGCCTTCGTCACCCTGTGCGAAGGCTACCTCGGTGTCCTCCCCACCCTCGAGCTCTGGGGGGAGTTCTTCCAGTCCAAGATGGGCACGCGCTCGCGGGGCATGCTGGCTCAGACTGGCGCCTTCATCGCGGGGTGGAGGGTGGCTGCCGACAACCCCTTCCCCATCATCACGCTGATCCAGTCGGTGAAGCTATGGCAAAAGTCGTATTTCTACGTCAGGAGCATCGCCCCGCAGGGCGACTACGTCAACCTGCCGGCTTACGTAGCCGGCCCACCGGAGGGCAGGCGGCCCCAGTGGTCCTACCGGGCCGTGACTCTGACGCCGGCTGGATCTGCAGCCGTCGCCCGAGTGCGAGCGATGACCCAGTCGGAGGGCTTGACGGGGCCCGACCTACTGGCCGCCTTCGTCACGCGCCGGGTGCTTCCGCTCCAGAGCCGCCCTCATCTGATCTGTCAGATGAGCGGCCAGCTCGATCCGAGCCGGATGTGCACCAAGGACATGCCGCACGCGGAGGTTGCCTATATGGTGAACTACCTCGCGAACTGCAAACTCTCCGAAGAGTGGCAGTTCGGCAAGGAGCCATATAGCCGAGCCAATCCGCCGCCCACTTTATGTTCTCCTTGTCTCTTCTTTTTTCTCTTAGCTTTGTCGCCGAGTTCCTTTGGCCGACTCTGACTAGTCGGCTTGTCTTCGACAGAGTCCTCTCCTTCGGCCTGCCAGCGGGTCGGATGCGGAGCGCCGATTCATCCCCGACCGTACGCAGCACGACCTGGAGGACCCCGACTTGGGGGCGGGCGCTATGGACGACAACACCGAGCTGGGTGGTGCCAAGCCGGCGGCGAAGCAGGCGGCTCCGGGCATGGAGTCACCTTCGACGACTGGCCGGACGACGATGAGGCCGAAGTCGTCCCGCGCCGTCGGCCGGCCTCTGGACGCGGCGCGGGTTCCTCCGCTGCACCGCCTGCTTGGGGCGGCGGGCAAAAGCGTCGCGCCGCCCAGGGTTTGTTCGGCAGTCGGACGAAGAAGCCCAGGGGAGGGGCGGCGGCGACCAGGCGAGAGGAGGCAGCCGCGAAGGCGGCTCGCTTTCGCAAGACGGTGAAGCAACCACAGACGGTGTCGGCGTAAGTTCGAACTCTTTTGTATACTCTTTTTTCTTTCTTTCCTCTAGTGGTTCCTGAATCCTTGTCTTTTTCTCCAAACAACCAGAGCTCCATTGTCGCTTGAGCGGGCGGGTGCCGCCTCCGTCGTCGAGTCGCCGAGGGGGTCTGGGAGCACCACTCGCCGCGTGGACCCCCGTGCCGACCTTTAGGAGGCGACAGAACGGAACGCGCGGGAGGCGCGGGAGGAGCGGGAGGCGCGGGAGGCGGAGGCACGGAATTCGGCCGCCGCCCAGGCGGCGCAGGAGGAGGAGGCGGCGAAGGCGCGCGTCGATGCCGCGGCCAAGGCCCAAGCGGAGGCTGCAGCTGCGGCGACGGCGAAGGGGACCTTGTTGGTCACCCCACTGCGCGTCGCAGCGCCTGGGGCCCCGGAGCCCTCGCCAGAAGGAGCCGGCGGCGACCAACCAGGGCTGGAGAGAGACGACGACGTCGTCATACTAGAGAGGTCGCCGGTGCCGACCCCGCCGACTGGGGCGGCTCAAGGCGGCCATCCTGATCTGCTGCCTGCGCAGTCGGCAGGGGGCGAGCCGGCCGCGAGGACTGAGCTGGCGGTCCGGATGCCGCCGAGCCAGCGCGCGGGGAAGGCTGCGTCAGAGCCACAGAAGGCCGCGTCGGAGCCGCAGCCGGCCGCGGGCTCCAGCTCGTCGGCCCAGGATGTGGAGGTGGCCAGCGCTACCTCGGGGTGGACGTCGGGCGGAGGGACGGCCGTGATGAACGTGGCCGCGCAGGACGTCCGGACCCGGCTCCAGGCTCAGGCTACGGCGCTGAGGCAGTACACCGACGAGTTCCTTGCGACGCGGGCGGCCATCCGGGTTAGTCTTCTTATCTTGCTTCTTCTTAGTCTTGATTTCTTCCGTGGGGGCACGTCAGCGCACCCACTGGGTGTAGTCCCTAAGTTCCGAGTCGGCTGCTGAGCAGGCGGCTTGGAACTTCTTAGTGGATTTGGCTTTGCTATTCTTGTTCTTACTTTGATCTTCTGTCTATCTTGCAGGACTACCACAATCTTCGTGCGGCCGCCTTCAACTCCCAGGCTCGGGAGCTGACCCAGAAGACCGCCGACCTTACTGAGAGCCGGGGTACGTGCTTTGTTCTTTATCTCACGTGGGGGCGCGTCAGCGCACCCACTGGGTGTAGTCCCCGAGATTCGGGCCGACTGCTGAGCAGTCGGGTCGGATCTTCCTTGACGACTTCCTCTTACTGTTCTTTCTTTTTCTGCCATCTCTGCAGCGGCCAACGCCGGTCTGAGGGCACAGCTGGGAGAGTCTCAGACTGCCCTTCGTGCCAAGGATGCCGAGCTCGCCGCCTTGGTGCAGGAACGCGACCGCCTGGCCAAGAAGTTGGCCGACCAGGAGGAAGGCCACAAGGCGGCTCTGAAGGCGGTGCAGGACCGCGAAGCCGCCCTCCAGGCCGAGTACGAGACGGAGGCGGCTGGCTGGGCTGAAGCAAGGCAAACTCTGATCTCTGGCTATGGTCAGATCGAAGATCTGGTTGACGGTAAGCCGCCTACTTCTTCGTCTTTTCTTGCCGTCTGCCGCTTTTGGCTCGTTTTCTGCCTTGGTGTTCTTCTCTTCTTTTCTTCTTCTTTCTTGCACAGAGTATTTCCCTGGCTATTCCACCGCCGCCAACCAGATCATCGAGGCCCGCCGCCAAGCACGAAGGCTGGCTTGCTTCGAGATTTCGCCAACCGCCGGCCGTTCGCTGGAGGAGCAGCTCTTGGCGATCCAGGCCCGCATCCAGCCGGCTCACCGACTGCTCCGCCGGCTTCAGCATGCCGGAGCGCAAGTGTTGGCCGCCCTCTGGCCCGGCCAAGTGGTTCCTCGCACCCCCAGTCGAACTGCCGACTGGCTGGAGGTGGCAGTCGGCCGCTTCGAAGCCTGGAAGGCCTCGGCGGCTCGGTCCGGCGCCAGGCGGGCGCTGGAGTTCGTCAAGGTCTGGTATCCCGGCCTGAGCCTGGATCAGCTGGCTACCTGGCGGCAGCAAGCCGACACGGAGCTGGAGCCGGCGCGGCCGGCTATCATCCGGTGGGCTTCGGCGATCGCCGACTACACCTACACCAGCGTCTTCGCCCCCGAGGTAGATGACAACGGTGTCGCCCAGCCGGAGGAGTGGTTCGGGCTGAACCCGGCAGACGGTGAAAACTCGGCGGAGGAGATCGACTCCAGCGACGAGGGCGAAGAGGAGGAGGAGGAGGGTGAAGACGCCGAGCCGGCTGGTGGAGCAGCCGACCAGCCTCAGCCTGACCGCGCCTCCAGCACCACGTCGCGCGCGAGTGCGTCGCCTGCCACTGGTGGTGACCAAGCCGAGACCCACTAGGCGGCCACTCCTTCAGCCGGCGACGCCGTCTCCACCGACCAACCTGGCTCCCGCACCGCGCCCTAGTCTAGTCTGCCATCTTTTGCTTTCCTGTCTTGTCACTTTTGGAACAATATTCTGTTAAGTCTGCACAATTCCACCCACTGGGGGTGTATTCAAACTTATGTCCGTAGCCAGCCTGTTGGGGGCTTTATATGTATATATAACTTATGCATGCATTTGGCTTTTCCTCGTACTTTGCTTTTCATCCTTCTGCTGTTTCCTTTGCCGCCCTTCCTTGGTTGCCGCCTCCCCAGTCAAACAGTTGCTCTGCAATCTGTAGCTGGAGGAGTGCTTGGCCAATTGGGGGGGGGGGAGTACTCTAGCTTTGCTGGACTAGAGCTAAGTGTTTAGGAAGCCGGCCAGCCGGCTGTTCTGACAGCCGGCAAGCGTGGTTGGAGGCCGTCTTTTTGCTCTATAAGTTCGTTGGTCCTTAGCCGTTTTTCGTGTGGGCATCCTTTCTGCCTTGCCTCTTGCTAGTCGGACAGTCGTTTCTTTGAGCTGCGACTTTCAACAAGAGGGGACTCGGGAGCCGGCACACTACTTGTCTGACTCCACATAGAACTTTTAATATGGCTCAAGGCGGCCAGTCCCCGGGCCGACTAGTCAAACCCGGTGCCCAACAAGAAATCAAATGTAATAATACATTCATGGGTATGACACTCGTCATTCATGGATAAACAAAGGCAGTCCCCGAGTACTGTTCGGGGGGCCTGTTGGTTCGTACTTAATACAAAAGGGTAGCATGATACATACTGCTTTCAACTGTAAAATCTTCTCAGGAGGTTTGCGTTCCATGGTCGCTCCGACTCCTTGCCGGAGTCGTCTCTCTTGCGTGCTCTTGGTTTTTGCGCGTCGATCAGGTAGTAGGAGTCGTTGCCTAGTGCCTTGCTGATGACGAAGGGGCCTTCCCAAGGGGCCGAGAGCTTGTGCTGGCCGGCTGTTCGCTGGATCAGCCGGAGCACAAGGTCGCCCTCTTGGAAGGATCTTGGCTTGACCTTACGGTTGTGGTAGCAGCGCAGCCCTTGCTGGTAGATGGCGGACCGGCTGAGTGCTAACAGCCGGCCTTCTTCCAGTAGGTCGATGCCGTCTTCTCTTGCTTCCTTGGCCTCTGCCTCCGTGTACATGGTGATTCGAGGCGAGTCGAACTCGATGTCTGTTGGGATGACAGCCTCGGCACCATATACAAGGAAGAATGGAGTAAAGCCGGTTGACTTATTGGGTGTAGTGCGCAGACTCCAGAGGACAGCCGGCAGCTCATCGAGCCAGCAGCCCGGCCGATCGCTCCAGTGGTACAACCAGTCGGGGCTTGATGCCGGAGAGGATGAGTCCATTTGCTCGCTCGACCTGGCCGTTTGACTGCGGGTGGGCAACGGACGCTAAGTCCAGTTGGATGCCCTGCGTCGCGCAGAAACGTGCTAGTGCTCCTTTGGCGAAGTTCGTGCCGTTGTCGGTGATGATGCTGTGCGGCATGCCGTACCGAGTAGTGATGTCAGTGATGAATGTCATGGCAGTCGGCCCGTTCAGCTTCTTGATCGGCTTTGCTTCGATCCACTTTGTGAACTTGTCCACAACGACAAGTAGATGCGTCAAGCCGCCGCGGGCTGTCTTGAAAGGGCCCACCATGTCCAGTCCCCAGACGGCAAAAGGCCAGGTGAGGGGAATGGTCTTGAGTGCAGAAGCCGGCAGGTGTTGCTTGGAACTAAAAACTTGGCATCCTCTGCAGCTCTTGACTATTTCTTTAGCATCCTCCAAGGCAGTCGGCCAGAAGAAACCATGGCAGAAAGCCTTGGCCACAAGTGATCTTGAGGCTGCGTGGTGGCCGCATTCGCCTTGGTGGATATCCTTGAGGATTGCCACTCCTTTTTCTGGCTCGACACAACGCTGGAAGACTCCAGTGATGCTGCGCTTCACAAGCTCTCTGTTGATTATTGCATATGCTGCGGCTCGTCGTTGCACTAGTCTTGCTGAGATCTCATCAGCCGGCAGCTCTCTGCTGACTAGGAACTTGAGGATGGGCTGGGCCCATGATGGAGCTGTGACTTCTTCTTCTGTTAGTGTAGCCACCATGACTCGGGTGGGTGGGTTGGGTGGCGTGGAATTGGAGTCGGCCACCGCTTCTTGTGTCGTTGCAGTCCCCGGGCCGACTGCTGCAATCCCCGGGCCGGGTTCTGAAGTCCCCGGGCCGGGTGCGACTACGGCAGACCCCGGGCCAGTTGTCGAAGTCCCCGTGCCGCCTGCGGGGTTCCTCCAGTCGGATCCGGCTGCATCTGGCGCAGGCGGTACGAAGATGGAGTCCGACTCTGGAGACGGTTTGATGGACGGCTTGAGGAGGCGCTGGAGGGAGACGCCAGTCGGTATGGCTTGTCGGGTGGAGCCGATCCGTGCTAGGGCATCTGCTTGGTCGTTGTCGGCCCTTGGCATGTGAAGGAACTTGCACCCTTCGAAGTATCCGCTGATCTGCTGGACGAGGAATCGATAGCTCGCCATGTTCGCATCCTTGGCGTCCCAGTCGCCAGACGACTGCTGGACCACCAAGTCTGAGTCGCCGTAACACAGGATCCGGCGTATGCCGAGCTCTTTGGCTAGCCGGAGCCCATGTATGAGCGCCTCGTACTCGGCCACGTTGTTGGAGGCGACGAAGTGGATCTGCAGTGTGTACTTGAGCTTGTCGCCTTTGGGAGAGGTGAGGACGATGCCGGCTCCCAAGCCGGTGCGCATCTTGGACCCGTCAAAGTGCATCCTCTAATGGGTAGAGTTGGGAGCCGGCGGTAGGTACTGGGTCTTGGCCCAATCGACGAGGAAGTCGGCCAACGCTTGGGACTTGATGGCGGTGCGGGGTTGGTAGAAGATCGTGTAGGGCGCCAGTGCAATAGCCCATTTAGCCACCCGGCCGGATGCATCCCGGCTGCCTATGATCTCGGCGAGCGGGGCGGTGCACACGACCATGATGGGGTGTTCTTGGAAGTAGGGCTTCCGTTTCTTGGCGGCGAAGTATACCCCATAGCACATCTTCTGGTAGTGCGGGGAATTCTGCTTTGAGCTGGATAGCAGTTCGCTTAGGTAGTACACCGGCCTCTGGACTAGCTGGGCTTGGCCTTCTTCCGGGCGCTGGACCACAACAACAGTACTAACTACTCGGCTAGTCGCAGCGATGTAGAGGAGCATGGGCTCCTTTTCAGTCGGCGCTGCCAGGACAGGCGGTGTGGTCAGCATTTTCTTCAACTCATGGAAGGCTTGGTCGGCTTGGTCATTCCACTCGAAGTGAGTGGACTTCTTCATGAGTCGGTACAGGGGGAGAGCCTTCTCTCCTAGTCGGCTGATAAAACGATTCAGGGAGGCCAAGCAGCCGGTGAACTTCTGCACATCTCGCAGTTTGGTGGGAATCTCCATCCTCTCGATGGCCTTGATCTTGACGGGGTTGCACTCGATGCCGCGTTCGGAGACCAGGAAGCCTAGCAGCTGGCCGGCTGGTACTCCGAATACGCACTTCTCGGGGTTGAGCTTGATTTAGAATCGGCGCAAGTTGGCGAATGTTTCTTTGAGATCTTCCAGCAGGGTACCGCGCTTCTCTGTCTTCACCACAATGTCGTCTACATAGACGTGGGCATTTCTGCCGAGTTGTTTCAAGAGGCATTTCTGCATGCAACGCTGAAAAGTGGCACCGGCATTTCTCAAGCCGAACGTCATAGTTAGGTAGCAGAAAGCTCCAAATGGTGTGATGAAGGCAGTCTTCAGGCGGTCTGCTGGGTCCAACTTGATCTGATGGTACCCTGAATAGGCGTCCAAAAAACTCAACAGCTCGCATCCGGCTGTGGAGTCTATCACTTGGTCAATCCGTGGCAGAGCAAACGGATCCTTTGGGCAGGCCTTGTTCAGGCTGGTGTAGTCTATACACATACGCCACTTGTTATTCTTCTTCAGAACCAGAACTGGGTTGGCAAGCCACTCTGGAAAGAACACTTCCATGATAAAGCCAGCGGCAAGGAGCCGGGCTATCTCTTCTCCCACGATTCTTCGCTTCTCTTCTGACAGTCGGCGGAGGGGTTGCTTGACCGGCTTCGCGTCGGCGCGGACATGTAATTTGTGCTCGGCGAAATCCTTCGGGACACCCGGCATGTCCTTTGGGGACCATGCAAAAATGTCTCGATTCTCACGGAGGAAGTCAACGAGCTCGCCTTCCTATTTACTGTCCAAGTTTGCCCCAATGACGGCGAACCTCTCCGGGTTCTCCGGGTCCAGAGGTATCTTCTTCGTCTCTTTGGCAGGCTGGAAGGAGCCCTGCGCATCACTATCTTTGGGGTTGGGGGACAGGGCCGGCTGCTTGCCGGCCATGGCCACAACCCGCTCCAGCATCTTCTTCACTTCTGCCACCACGAGGGACTCGGCCAGCCGGCTACTGGCCATGGCACACTCGATGGACTTCTTGTAATCGCCGGCTACCGTGATGATCCCCTTTGAGCTCGGCATCTTCATCTTCAGGTAGGCGTAGTGGGGCACAACCATAAATTTGGCCAGAGCAGGTCGGCCAAGCAGAGCATGATAGGGGCTCTCCAAATCCACTACCTCGAACCAGATCGCTTCCCGGTGAAAATGATTTTTATCTCCGAAGAGAACATCCATTTTAATCTTGCCGATTGGGGAGCAAGACAAGCCGGGGACGATACCATGGAACACGGTCCGGCTCGGCATAAGCTGCTTCGCCTTGATGTTCAGCTTCTCCATGGTATCGTGGTACAGTATGTTGATACTGCTTCCGCCATCTATCAGGACGTGGGAGAATCGGGCAGCTCGCCTCTCCGTCGTGAGGGTGACATCCAAGACCATTGCATAGGAGCCAGGAGAGGGCATCACCTCTGGGTGGTCGGCCTGGCTCCAGCTGATTGGCTTCTCTGACCAGTGCATGAACTCGGGGGCGCTAGAGGTGACTGCATTAACTTCTTGATGCTGTCGGCGCGACTACGCTTGTCGTCGGCTTGACTGGTGAAGACGATGTAGGCGGCGTGCGCTTCAGGGAATTCGTCTTGGATGGCGCCGACCGCCGGCCGAGCCGCCGGCTGCTGGGGGGCTGGAGGCGGCGGACCGGGAGGCGGAGGCGGCAACAACCCCTCGCCCTTGGTGATTCGCGTGAGCCAGTGGCATTTTCGGGTCGTGTGGTTAGACGGCTTCGCGCCGCTGTGGAACTTGCAGGGGGCGTCAAGAGCCTGCTCGTAAGAGAAAGCCGGCTGCCAAGCCGGCCTGCCGCCCTTCTTCTTGGGAACGGGCCGTTCTTCGGGCTGCTCATCTTCAATTGTGGCCACCTGCCGACTGGTGGAAGTCGGCATGGGGGCCTTGCACTTGTGATCATTCTGGTAGGGGCGCCGATTGGGGTCGCCAGCCGGCGTCTTGGGAGCTGGGGCAATCACCTTCCCCGAGGCGTCTACTCGAAGCTCGGTCTTCATCGAGGAGTCGGCCGTGGCGTACTTGTCCGCGATGACCAGCAACTCATCGAGGGTAGCCGGCTCGTCGCAGAGGAGTCGGTGCTTGAGGAGGGTGCCCTCTCGGCACCCGGCGGTGAAGTACTCGATGGCCTGAACCTCGTGCACCCCCTCGCAGGAGTTGCGGAGCTCGGCCCACCGCGTGAGGTAGTCGCGGGTCGACTCGTTGGGCCCTTGGACGCAGAGGGAGAGCTGGCGAGGCTTGGGAGGCCGCTTGTAGGTGCTGGTGAAGTTGCGGATGAAGACTTCCGTGAAGTCCAGCCAACTGTTGATGCTGTAGGGCTTGAGGCTGTTGAGCCATGTGCGTGCCGTGCCTTGCAGCATGAGGGGACATACTTCACAGCGACGCGCCGATTGCCGTTGGCTATGCTGACAGCCGTGGAGTAGTCGATGAGCCAATCTTCCGGCTTTACTGAGCCGTTGTACTTGGATGTGTCTCTGGGGAGCGAGAACCCTTTGGGGAAGGGCTCGTCGCGGATGCGGGGACCAAAGCATGGCGGGCCGACATCGTCCTCTTCTTCTAACGCCAAGGATCGAGCAAGGCGGTCGATCCGGTGGCGGGCGTCGTTCTCGCCGACTCCTTCTCGGCGGCCGAGTCGGTCGCCAAGAGTCAGGTGCGTGATAGGCGGCGGAGTGAGACGTCTTTCTCTTCGAGGCGGGGGGGAGGCAACTCTCCTTGGCGTTCCACCGCTCGAGGGCGGCCTTCCGCGTCGCGCTCGATGGTGATGCGAGTCCGGCTGCGGCTGGCAGCCGGCTCCTTGTCTTTCTTCTGGCGTGCGCCGCTCGCAGTCGGCGAGTGGGACGTCGCGGCGTGCTCCCGGCGCGGGGGATGACTATTAGCACGGGCGCCGGCTTCGTGCCGTTCCGCAGCCGCGTCGATCAGCTGCTGGATCCATCTTGTCATGTAGGGGAGCTCATCGGCTCCCAGCCCATTGAGCTCTTCTGCAGCTGCCTGAGCGGCTCGCAGATTCTCGAGCGGGGTGGCGTAGACGGGGCGATCTGCCCCCAGCATGCTGGCGACGGCCGCGCCGCGCTTCTGGACGAAGCCGGCTCGGCTCGGACCGCTAGGCGGCGGCGTACCGAAGGCGGCGCGGTCGACTTCGCGCTAGTGGGCCTCGGTGAGGCGTCTCATGGAGGCTATCTTCTGGCCTTCTGCGATGAGGGCGAGGCGGCGTGCCTCCAGGGTCTCGGTGTCGGCATCGGCCGGGATGGGGACGGAGAGGTCGTGCATCGCTGCTTGCAGGGCGTCGTGGGCGTTCTCGCCAGAGTTGGCGACGTGGCTGATGACCAACACCTCGGTGACAGCGCTGCTGCCGCTGTCAGCTCGAGGGAGAGGATTGTCGAAGACCACCACGTCGGAGGGGTAAGCGTCGAGCGATGCCGTGTCGGAGTCGACGAGCATCGGGTCGGTGGAGCCGACCGACTCCACATCCGCAGCAGGCTCGCTGGAGACGTGAAGCTGGTCGAGGAGGCTGACGAGGCGGCTCTCGGGGTAGTCCGTGCCTGCGTCGGACGCAGGCTCGTCGGAGATGCGAGTCTCGCCGAAAAGATCGGCGAGGCGGCTCACTGCGCAAGCGTCGTCGACGCCTTGCAGCGCGTCGAGGCAAGCGCCATCGGGCGCAGCAGGCTGGCTGCGCTCGCGGGGGAGGAAGAGGGTTCCCGTCCAGAACAGGTCTCCGGACGACGGTGCACCGGCCCCACGGTGGGCGCCAAATGTTGGGTGGTAGGTGCGACATATGCCAACGGGTGGCTTATCATTGTGGGTGCCAATAAGACGTCGCCGGTGCCTGGAAACGGGATGAGGCGAAGACATGCACGCCAGCGAATCTTACCCAGGTTCGGGGCTCTCCGAGGAGATAACGCCCCTAGTCCTGCTCTGCGGGGTCTCCGCATGATCACTAGATCGGAAAGAGTAGCTACAATCGCTCCTAGAGCTGTTGGGTTCAAGGGAGAAGAAGAACAAGGCTAGCTCTTGCTTCCCTCTCTATATGGTGTCTGTGTAATGCTGAGAAGCCAACCCCTTGCATGGGTGCCCCGAGGGGTTTATATAGGCCTACCCCCTGGGGGTACAATTGTAATCCGGCAGGGCACTGGTCCCAGTCGTCAGTGTCTACGCTCGCCGGCTTCTCCGCCGACTAGTGGGTCCCGCCGGCTGCCGGCCTCTTGGTCGACAGGCCGGCCCCACCGCCTAGGATCTTGTCGGCAGCTGCTTACTGTAGCCTCGCCCCTGATGACGAGGGCTTCGTTGAGGTAAGCGTGGCTACAGTGGGCCGCCTCGAGGGCTCTCACTGTAGCCTTACCTCGTCTTGTCTCCTTAATGTGGCACATGCTTCGAGGGAGGGGGTAGCCGACCTCTGGGGGCCGGCTACGCCCTTGGCCGACTGGGGAAGGCCGGGCCGCCACCCTCTGGCTGAAGGGGCCCGCCGCCCGTGGGCCGTACCGGCGTCTGCCGTGGGTGACGTCGAGGCCTGCATGGCTACAGTGCCGAGCCGGACGGGGGATGGCCGTCCCGTACGGCGTCCTGTGGCCATGCCTGCCTCGGGCTTCGGGGGTAGTGGGCCGCACTGTGGCCACACCCCGTCTTATCACCGTTATGTGGCGTAGCTTTGGTGGTTGCGGTCTTGGCCGGCCTCTTGGAGTCGGCGTTCTTCGGGGCCGGCTTCGAGGAAGTCGGCATCCTTTACGGCCGGCTTCCTGGAGTCGGCCACCCCGTGGTTATCCTGGGGGGGGGAGGTTGCCGAGGCTGGGTCGCCTTCCGTGAGTCGGCTTCAGAGGTAGCCGGCCAGGGAAGGTGGTCCAATGCTTGGAGTGCTTGAAGGCCCAAAGGCCTGATAATTTTTTGGAAGAGCCAGGGGCAGTCGGTTAGGCTACCCGTGGCCATTTACTCCGACACTTTTCTTCATTACATTTCCATTTGTCGACAATGTTTGTACATTAAACTACTCTTCCTGTGAATCAGCCATTTGGGTGGAAGATGGAAAAATCTGGAGTGAAAACAAGGCCTTCAGAGCAGACAGTGCTACCTATCGAAGCAGATCTCTTGTTGGGTCCCGATAGCTCCTCAGAGATGGATTCAGAGACAGATGACCAGTCCTATTCCCCCACTGAGGTGTATGCTCTAACTTGGCACGGTTATACTGCTCATATCATGCATACGGTGTCTTGCATTGCATAGTTTAGACATCATATACACAATATTCAACACCATGTTCTTAGTTCAGACATCATATCAAATGCCCTCTGTTTAGCATATAAATCACATATGTGAATTAAATGATGCGATCCTGATTACTTAGATAACATGTAGGTGAATTATGTCATGTGATCCTGTTTAGTTATTCATCATATCTTTGAATTATGTTATGCTATGCTATCCAGTTTAGATAGACATGAAATATGTGAAATTATGTCATGCTATCCGTTTTAGTTAAAAAATATACATGTCAACTATTTCATGCCCTCTTTTTTCCACACTATCTATTGCATCTGTCTCTCATACAATGTCTGTACATTCAACTATGTTTCCTGTTTATCAGCCATTTGAATTGGAGCGGGTGATGCCAGTATCTAGCGGACTAAAAACACGGTCTTCAAATAAAACAGTGCTACCTCTTGGTGGAGATAGCACCCCGGTTGTACATGCACAAGAACCAGCCCTACCACACATAACCCAAACTCTTGCAGATTGTACCCCTACTGTGATGGACAGAGAACCAGCTTCACCCAATCTAACCCCAACCCCAGCCGGTAGTAACCCAGTTCCTGTTGACAAAGCACCATCTCCACCACAGAGCTCCCAAACAAGAGCAGTTAGTAAGGCAGCTCCAGTGCCCAAAGGGCCAGTACTATCACGGCGAACCCCAACTCCACCAGTTAGTACGCCTATTCCTGTGGAGGAAGCACAACCAGCTAGTCGTAGTTTAGCATCTATCGCATTTGATGTTGTTAAATCGTATGTGCGTACCTTCCCATCTTGGAAATATTATACTGAAGATGAAGGAAAATGCCAGTTGCAGGTGTTTGTCCAGGAGTTATGTGTAAGTAATGTTATTCATGGAAATTACTTTGCTTCGTCCCATACATCCTACCTCCATGATGGTTATAATACAGCAAATTTTCCCATTTTTCTCTATAGAGAAGGACCGATTTGGAAACTCAGGATGAGGTAACCTGTGCTAATACCTCTGGTATCTTCAAGAATGCTTGGTGGCAGTATCGGAATTACCTGAAGAAAACGTACTTCACTAGCAAAGAAACTCATCAAATTCCCTTACGTTCTCCTGAGACACATTTACTGGACGATGACTGGGAACGCCTTGTTCTGTACTGGTCCCGAACCAAGAATGTGGTAAGGTCTATGAGCTCATTTTCTATTTTTAAGTATTATATTCTTGCGTCTTACTGTACTCTGTTCATGTAGAACAAGTGCCTAAACCTGAAGAACAACTGTTCTAATTTAAGATTCCATTGCTATCATAGTTCAAAAAAGCGCTAGGCGTTAATTGTGCGTTTTGCCACCGCCTTGCGCTTTACTGACCAAAGCGCATGCTTATGCGCAGTTATGCACAGATTATGCGTAGTTATGTGCAATGCGTTTTGCCAACGCCTAGAGCCTAGGCGCGCTTAAGCGCTCGCTTAGGCGCGCCTTTTTTAACTATGATTGCTTTGCTCGTGTATCACTGTATTTACTCATACAAACTTATTTTTAAATTGAAGGATCCAATCGAAACGCTAATGGCAGAGCAGGTATGTTCACGCATGTTTCTTTAACAGGTTTGCTCTTATCAATAGCTCTGTTGATTTCAATTTCAATTGTGTATACAGTTGACTTTCATATCATGCACATTACTAGCATCACAACAGAGCCAATAGTGTTGTTGTACATGTAGACCCGTGGTACCCATCTGAAATCTTGTTGTGCCGTGTAGTTTCCCACGCTTTGTATTCTTTCACTGCTGCTTTGTCTTGAACTGATATGATTTGAACCGTGTCTCTATTTTGATTTGGCAAGACAATGCAGTGACCATAGGACATAGATATATGTTTGTTTGATGCTTTTATTATGTACTAGTACTTGGCAATAGAAGACTTGGTAGTTTAATCATGTCCACCTTACTAATGAACTGGTTCACCGAAATGAGTTTCATATACTAGTACATGCTAAACTTGTTATGTGTCTGCTTGTTTCTTCTTTTAGAATGCTGACAGAATATTGGGGAAGAGTGCCTTATTAAGCAATGGTAAAGGAAGTAATGCAGATAAGGTTCAGGATAGTGACACATCCTTGTTGGTCTCCAACAAAGCTGATAAAACAGCTAAGGAAGACTATCTTGAAGACAGCGAGACAACCCCAAAGTCATGTCTTGGTTTAGTGTTCGAGTTACTGGCCACTACCGCTTGCACAAGCTATTCAAACTCACTGTCTGAATCAGTTCGGTTTCTTGAGTCTCAACTACAAGCTGAAAGGCATCGATCAGCTATGCTGCGACAAGAAGCGGAAGGACTGCGAAAATCCCTGGAGCATTCAGATGCATACTTTCTGGTGCAACAGCAAGCGTTGGAGGATTTTAGCGCCAAACAGGACAAAGCTAATCAGCTTGCTAAGCTTATTGCCAGCATGGTGGATACCCAGGATAATGTTTCTTGAGCTCTTCTGAAGTTGTTTCAGTTATGCTCTTGTTTTGCTGCCACGTTTATTTGCACTGGTGGCCAATTTTGACGGCCAGTGTATGTAATGTGCTGCTTTGTTCCCTATATTTGCACTGGTGGCGAACTTTGATGCCCAGTAGATGTAATATGTGTAATAGCGGTAATAGGCTAGCGTTAATTGCTTGCTTATTTATTTCCTTATTGTCTTGTTTAGTTGTTTGCTTGTAGTCACTGCAGTTCTTTTTCTGTTTTTTTCTATTGGCCACAATAGCCTAGCTTTGGTAACTAGGCCAAAATAATCATGGCAACACACAGACTGTTGTAACCATGGGCCTCCTGCAGGCCGTATGATCCATGGGCCTTCATCCGGCCTTAGGATCCATCGACCTTCTATATGGGCCTTAGGGTCCATGGGCAATCTATGGGTCGTAGGGTCCATGGGCCTTCTACAGGCCGTATGATCCATGGGCCTTCTACAGGCCGTACTATCCATGGGCCTCATACGGGCCTTAGGATCCATGGGCCTTCTATGGGGCGTATCATCATTTCGCCAATCATGGGCCGTACTATTTGTGGACCATAACGGGCCGTTAACAGGCCGTATTTGATAACTCTATGAAAACAGCCCAACGGGTTTTTTTGACATGAAAACGGCCCAACGTATTAACGGTCCGCAAACGGGCCGACTATAACGACGGGCTGAATTTGGCCCACAAGCAGAAAATGACAGTAACGGGCCGTATGTAACCGAATTCTGCACATGAGCCCAAGAATCAATGGGCCCCGAGAAGGCCGAAAGATAACTTGGTCTGGAAACGGCCCAATGGAATAACGGGCCGTTAATGGCTATAAAGTGATACACTGTTCATTACGGGCCAGTTTCACCACGGGCCGTTAATGGGCCAAGAGTTACAAAGGTCCTCATATGGGCCGAAAGAAGTCATGGGCCACACATGGGCCGGAAGTTAAAACGGGATGAATCATATTGGACGGCCCAGATGACGCTACTGGGCCTAATTCGGATAGGGCATAACGGGCCTCGGGTTAGCGGGCTGTAAATGGGCTATATGCGAACAGGCCGTTAACAGGCTTTCCGTGGGCCGGCCCGCCACCTTTTGACCAAGTCAAACGGGTCGACCTTTTCACAGGAATGGGCCTCTGTTGGGCCGTGCCACGTGTCGCCGTATCATAGGCGCCTTCGGTCCAATGAGCGGATGACATCTGTCCCAACGGTGAGCCGACACGTGTTTCCTCCAGCCAATGATGATTTTACACGTGGAAAATCCCCATTGGTCGGGGCTGTTAACGGGTTATCGGATCCAAAACCCGACCCGATAGCTTAACGGCGTTCCGTTACGGTGGATGCCACGTGTCGGTCACCCTTGACGAAAGCACTTCTATGACGCGCGATTTATCGTCATGGAAGTGGACACTTCCGTGATGATAATTTTGGTAATGTCATGGAACACTTCTACGACAGCACAGGTATGACTATCTTGATTCTGTCATAAAATTGTCATGGATGTACATGCATGACAAAAACCGCGACCTACTGTGACAAACACGTATCATCACGGAAGTGTATTTTTTTGTAGTGACTCGAGTCGACTATGCTTCAGACGCCCACCCCCAGTCGAATGGACAAGCAGAAAGAGAAAATGGCTTGATTCTCAAAGGACTGAAACCCCGATTGATGCGTGATCTCAAGCACGCAGCAGGCGCCTGGGTCGATGAACGTCCATCAGTTCTTTGGCGATTGAGGACAACTCCTAATCGGTCGACTGGCCGAACTCCATTCTTCTTGGTCTATGGAGCTGAAGTTGTTCTACCGAGTGACTTGCTTCACAATGCACCCCGAGTCGAGCTTTTCTCTGAAGATGAAGCAGAACAGGCCCGGCAAGACGTAGTTGATCTCCTAGAAGAGGAAAGAGAGATTGCCTTAATCCGGTCGACCATTTATCAGCAAGACTTGCGTCGATTCCACTCCAGAAACGTGAGAGGTCGAGCATTTCAAGAGGGAGACTTGGTTCTTCGAGTGGATCAGCAGAAACCACACAAAGCTCGCCCCTGCTTGGGAAGGTGCCTTCATCGTCACCCGAGTGCTCCACAATGGGGCATACCATCTTTACAATGTCGAACATCAGAAAGACGAGCCGCGCGCTCGGAATGCGGAACTGCTCCGTCCCTTTTATACTTAAGCACTCAGTCTGTTGAAATGTAATAAGAAGTACCTTAGTAGTTTGTTTATCAAAGACAAGAGTTTTACATTCTTCTAAAAATGATTGTCGTTGCTTATATTTGTGTCTGAAATCCCCCAGTGGGTGGCTTAGCTGTGAATCCGTTTCGCTTAAGTTTAAAAAATTCTACCGAGTGGTGAGCAAGCCTCTCACTCGGGGGCTTAGCTGCGAATCCGTTTCTCCTAAGTGTAAAAAATCCTACCGAGTGGAGAGCAAGCCTCTCACTCGGAGGCTTAGCTGCAGTCCAGTACTCGCCTAAGTTTAAAAAATCCTACCGAGTGGTGAGCAAGCCTCTCACTCGGGGGCTTAGCTGTGAATCCGTTTCGCCTAAGTGTAGAAAATCCAACCG
Source organism: Aegilops tauschii subsp. strangulata (assembly GCF_002575655.3). NCBI lineage: Eukaryota > Viridiplantae > Streptophyta > Magnoliopsida > Poales > Poaceae > Aegilops > Aegilops tauschii. The sequence continues at coordinate 435,224,864 of NC_053035.3, forward strand.
AGTGTAGAGAAACCCTCTCACTCGGGGGCTTAGCTGCAGTCCAGTACTCGCCTAAGTTTAAAACATCCTACCGAGTGGTGAGCAAGCCTCTCACTCGGGGGCTTAGCTGCAGTCCAGTACTCGCCTAAGTTTAAAAAATCCTACCGAGTGATGAGCAACCCTCCCACTCGGGGGCTTAGCTGCAGTCCAGTACTCGCCTAAGTCTAAAAAATCCTACCGAGTGGTGAGCAAGCCTCTCACTCGGGGGCTTAGCTGCAGTCCAGTACTTGCCTAAATTTTTAAAAAAAATCCTACCGAGTGGAGAGCAACCCTTTCACTTGGGGGCTTAGCTGTAGTCCAGTACTCGCCTAAGTTTAAAAAAATCCTACCGAGTGGAGAGCAACCCTCCCACTCGGGGGCTTAGCTGCAGTCCAGTACTCGCCTAAGTTTAAAAAATCCTACCGAGTGGAGAGCAACCCTCCCACTCGGGGGCTTAGCTGCAGTCCAGTACTCGCCTAAGTTTAAAAAATCCTACCGAGTGGAGAGCAACCCTCTCACTCGGGGGCTTAGCTGCAGTCCAGTACTCGCCTAAGTTTAAAAAATCCTACCGAGTGGAGAGCAACCCTCCCACTCGGGGGCTTAGCTGCAGTACTCGCCTCAGTTTGTAACACGCCCATATCTGCAAGGACGACGAGGTGCAGGTCGACTGCAACCTTCTCCTTCGGAGCTGCGCCACAAGTACAATGTGCGCTCCATCCCGATCAGCGAGGACGATGAGGTGCAGGTCGACTGCAACCTTCTCCTTCGGAGCTGCGCCGCAAGTACAACGTGCGCTTCATCCCGATCCGCAAGGACGACGAGGTGCAGGTCGACTGCAACCTTCTCCTTCGGAGCTGCACCACAAGTACAACGTGCGCTCCATCACGATCCACAAGGACGACGAGGGGCAGGTCGACTGCAACCTTCTCCTTCGGAGCTGCGCCACAAGTACAACATGTGCTCCATCCCGATCTGCAAGGACGACGAGGTGCAGGTCGACTGCAACCTTCTCCTTCGGAGCTGCGCCACAAGTACAATGTGCGCTCCATCCCGATCCGCGAGGACGACGAGGTGCGGGTCGACTGCAACCTTCTCCTTCGGAGATGCGCCACAAGTACAACATGTGCTCCATCCCGATCCGCAAGGACGACGAGTTGCAGGTCGACTGCAACCTTCTCCTTCGGAGCTGCGCCACAAGTACAACGTGCGCTCCATCCCGATCTGCAAGGACGACGAGGTGCAGGTCGACTGCAACCTTCTCCTTCGGAGCTGCGCCACAAGTACAACGTGCGCTCCATCCCGATCCGCAAGGACGACGAGGTGCAGGTCGACTGGAACCTCCTCCTCAGAGCTGCATCTCAAGTACAAAAATGTTCCGAGTGAAGAATAAATTCCACTCGAAGGCAAGCACAAGCATATTCGGAGATAAACCAAATCCAGTTGAATCCTAAGGTTCCGACCGTGGATTAAAGTACTCGGGCATCAAGCCCAAAGGAGTTTAACGGTTAGAAAAATTACTCGGCATCCCGATACAAATTTAAGGTGGAGCATAAAAGTTTGTTCACTCCACAGGAGGAGGGCTGGCAGGCTCGACGAATTTGTCCAGGTCAATTCCGTCGGCAATCCGAGTGGCGCCAGCAATGAAGGTCTCCATGAAGGATTGGAAGTCATGCTTCTTGGTGTTGGCAACCTTGATCGCTGCCAGCTTCTCTTCTCGCGCTTCCTTGAAGTGGACACTAACCAAAGACAGGGCCACATCAGCACCGCACCGGGCAGAAGACTTCTTCCATTCTTGCACTTGACCGGGAATCTCATTAAGTCGAGTCATCAGAGACTCGAGGTCATTCTGGAGTATTGCCCCTGGCCAGAGTGCTGTGTCGATCCGCGACATCGCGACCTTCAGTCGAGCAAGATAATCAACAACACCAGCAACACGAGATTCCAATCGAAGTACATTCATGGCAGCCTCGTCCTTCACCGGAGAATGGATGGGTTCCAAGCTTGTCCCAACTCGCCCAGTCTCTTCCTCGAAGTTCCGGCAAAATTCTACACGTACAATTCAAAGATGAGTCAGCGGTTGTATATCGAGTCGACAATGACAAGTCACTCAGTTCAAAGAAAATACCTTCAAGCATGACAAACAGCTTCTTGGCAAGACCTCCTAGATAGTTCTCCAGACCATCCCTTTGCGAGCAATGCCTTCCATTTTATCGTTCAGATTGTTCTTGTCCTTCTTCAGACGGGTCGCTTCCTTATTGGCTTCATCAAGGGCAGTTTTCAGCTTGGCGTTTTCTTCCTCCAGTTTGCCGATTGAAGCTAGCTTCTGTTCGGCGAGTGTAGTTTTCTCGTCGGCTGCTTTCTGGGTGGCCGCAAGATCTTGGTCCTTTTTCGCCAAAGCTTGATTCATTTTCTCTGAAGCAAACGGCGCTCAGTTCAGAAAAAGTAAAATAGAACCTAGTACAAAGACAAACCAGTCGGCAAGCTTTCTCTTACCAGTAGCTTCATCCTTGGCCTTCTGCAGATTTGTCTTGGCCAGTTCCAGATCGAGGTTGAGCTGAATCTATTTTTTCTCCAATTCAGCAAAACGAACTCCGAGTTCACAAGATTTCTGTAATCAAGGGACAGTCAATCGACAGATGGAAAGATCAGTTACTTCAGAACAATAGTTCGATAAATTCAAGTTGTTTTCAGACCGTAGTCGACTGCCCACAGTCAACCATGGTCTCGGGGACTACACCCAATGGGTGCACTTAGCGTGCCCCCACTGATCCAGTTTCCACTCGACATGGAATGTCCAGGCCGAATGCAAAAAAAGAGAGAGAAGAAGATCTAAGACCATAGTCGACTGCCCGCAGTCGACCACGGTCTCGGGGACTACACCCAGTGGGTGCACTTAGCGTGCCCCCACTGATCCAGTTTCCACTCGACGTGGAATGTCCAGACCGAGTGGAAAAATCCGATTCTCAGACCACAGTCGACTGCCCGCAGTCAACTATGGTCTCGGGGACTACACCCAGTGGGTGCACTCAGCGTGCCCCCACTGGTTCAAAGATTCAATCGACAACAACACAGTCAGCTCAAACTGCGAGTTTGCTCAGTGGCAAATCAAAACACCCAGTGGGTGTACAGATGCGAAGCGCAGACAGATGAAAAGATTCTTTGAAAGAAAGTTTTCAGGTACCATATCCTAACAGAACAAGCCAAAAGAGTCAGTCGACAATCTGCTAACCTGGACGTTGCTCTGGAGAGCGGAGCTGGCATCATAAGCAGCTTGGCTGGCTTCCCGCACCATCTTCATCTTCTCCATCATAATGCCCGCCTGGCGTATAGCCTCTTTTGCAGCACCCACCTGGTCCTCTGGGACGTGATGTGCAGCAAAAAGTGATGGTGGATCGGCGGGAGTCTGTGCGGCCGACGCTGAAGGCTGAGCACTCGACAGCGGTATGGCGAAGGAGATGGAAGTCCGATTGGCATCGCCGGCGTCCTGAATTACCGGTTCCGCCACCGGCGTCGACTGAGGTGTCTTGCCAGCGGACGTTTTCCTGTTTCTTCTCCCCAAGGGCCTCTGTGGCTCGTCCTCGTCGTCGTCGGGGAGGTCAATGACGTTGAGAGGAGCTGTAAAAAGATTAGTCGCCAAAAGATCATCTTCGATTGGTTATATCGCAGTTCAATCGACAAAGCAAAGACAAGATCGCAAAGATTATACCTGGGTTAGAGGTGACCGCATCTTCCATGTCCTCATCATCGTTTTTGTAAGCAGAGGTCCCAGAGGTAGCGGCACTGCTAGTTTCAAGATTCGATCGGTCAAACCAAGGAAAAATAGACAACACAGAATTCCGGGTAAAACTGAAGACAAGACACTACGCAGAGGTGACAGGGATGTCGATTTTGATTATGGGCAGCGCCTTTCGGGTCTTCTGCGGTACGACCTTGGATTGTTTCGGAGCCTTTTCAATCGAAGTGGTTGCCTTGTCGCGGGCGCTTGCGGGATCGTGGGTGAGCTTGGATCGCCTTTCCCTGCGGGGAGGTGAGTCGACCTCTTCTTCATCACTCGGGCCGTCGCTCTTCTCGCCCCCTTCACTGTCAGAATGCCACTCGCCGCTTTCACCTCCGCTTGCCTCCCCTTCCGGGTCCTGCTCCTGCTCTCCGTTGGGCATCGAATACATCTCAGTAAGGGCCTAGAAGAAAACAAGCAAGACAAAGTCAGTCGGTGGATGCATGATAAATCAAGATAACACTCGGTAATTCAGAGTTGGACCTTGTCTGGTTCATAGGATTGGTCAAGTGGAGGGATTCTCCTAGCCCCCCTGGGGTTATCTTTGTTGTCAGTGATACCCCTCAACCACTTCTCCACCGTATCCTCGTCGACTTCTTCTGGATGCACCCGAGTAGAATCTTCAATGCCCGAATACATCCACGTCGGATGGTCACGGGCCTGAAGTGGCTGAATATGTCGTCTGAGGAAGACTTCCAGTAGATCCATACCGGTCACGCCCTCATGAATGAGGTAGACCACTCGCTCAACCAGCACCTTCACCTCCGCTTTCTCCCCCGGGGTCACTTTCAAGGCGGAGGGCTTCTCCACTCGAGCCATAGAAAAGGGAGGAAGTCCGGTCGACTATCCTGGAGTCGGCTGGTCTTTGCAGTAAAACCAGGTCGACTGCCACCCTCAGACTGGCTCGGGAAGGATTATGGCTGGGAAAGAGCTCTTATCCCTCATTTGAATTCCAAGACCCCCACACATCTGGATCACTTTTGTCTTCTCGTCACTTGGATTGGCCTTTTTGGCCGACTGGGAGCGACACGTGAAAATGTGATTGAAGAGGCCCCGGTGTGGTCGACAACCCAAGAAATTTTCGCACAGAGACACGAAAGCAGCAAGATACACGATGGTGTTGGGGGAAAAGTGGTGAAGTTGTGCCCCAAAGAAGTTCAAGAAAGCTCAAAAAAGGATGGGGAGGCAAAGAAAACCCGCGGTCGACGTGGGTGGCGAGGCGGACACACTCACCCTCCTGCGGTCGGGGCTCAGTCTCGTCCGCCGGGAGCCGCGCGGATCCGTGGGGAATCAATCCCTCCTCGGCCAGATCGTCGATGTCGTCCTATCGAATCGTCAACCGGATCCAATCTCCCTGGATCCAGCCGCGCGGCAGACCAGACCTCGAGGAAGATCCACCCCGGCTGGACTTCTTCCCCTTCGCCTTCGCCGTCGCCTTCTTCGCGCGCGCCCCAAAAATTCGAATCCCGCGAGATCCACGGACAGCAGAACAACCTGTCAGACGGAAGATTTTCTCCATATCAACACTCGAAGCTTAACAACGAAAGTTCACTGGACAAAACCAAGAATGGATCAAGGCGACTGAATAAGAAGTTGAAGTCATCATGATTGTTCATTTAATCCCAGGACAAGGCGTTTCCGAAGCACAAAAGTTGAGTCGAAAAGATTATCAACTCCTTCTCCACTCGAACCCTGAACCATTCGGGGGCTAATGATGAAGCCATGTACCTAAGGTAGGGTCATAGGCCTGACCTAGACACCCTCCCCTAGGACTTCACCCTAAAACCAGAAGCAATCGAAGAGGAGTCATCATCCACTCGACCATAAGGCATTCCACTCGGAAGACTCGAAGTCACTCGACCATGGAGACTGTCACTCGACCGCCAGAAGATCTAAAGCCACTCCGCACTACAACGGTCGGACATTACATCATAGCTTTAGTGGTCATTATGTCTCTTTATTACTAGCGTTACCAGTAACGCCCCCCTCTTGATGTACCTTAAATCCCTTGTAACGTGGGCTGGCTGGGGTCCTGGCGCACTCTATATAAGCCACCCCCCTCCACATGCACAAGGGTTCGCACCCCTGTAAACACACATACGCATAATCCAGTCGACCGCCTCCGGGCTCCGAGACGTAGGGCTGTTACTTCTTCTGAGAACGGCCTGAACTCGTAAAACTCGTGTGTACAAATTCGCCATAGCTAGGATCTTGCCTCTCCATACTACCCCCTTATTCTACTGTCAGTCTTAGTACCACGACACGTACCGCAATGACAACATACGTTATTCCCTTTGTCGTCGGTCTGTTACTTGCCCGAGATTCGATCGTCGGTATCTTCATACCTAGTTCAATCTCGTTACCGGAAAGTCTCTTTACTCGTTCCATAATGCATCATCCCACAACTAACTCATTAGTCACATTGCTTGCAAGGCTTATTATTATGTGCATTACCGAGGGCCCAGAGATACCTCTCCGATACTCGGAGGGACAAATCCTAATCTCGATCTATGCCAACCCAACAAACACCTTCGGAGATACCTGTAGAGCATTTTATAAACACCCAGTTACGTTATGACATTTGATAGCACACAAGGTATTCCTCCGGTATCCGGGAGTTGCATAATCTCATAGTCGAAGGAATATGTATTTGACATGAAGAAAGCAATAGCAATAAAACAGAACGATCAACATGCTAAGCTAACGGATGGGTCTTGTCCATCACATCATTCTCCTACTGATGTGATCTCGTTTATCAAATGACAACACATGTCTATGATTAGGAAACTTAACCATCTTTGATTAATGAGTTAGTCTAGTAGAGGCTTACTAGGGACACGGTGTTTTGTCTATGTATCCACACATGTATCAAGTTTCCGGTTAATACAATTCTAGCATGAATAATAAAAATTTATCATGATATAAGGAAATATAAAATAACAACTTTATTATTGCCTATAGGTCATATTTCCTTCAGACGGGACTATCAACTGGACGCGGAGTATCTGAGCTCGAGCTCGGATGAACAATAAAATAAAAAGGATATTTTTTCCTGATAAAATTTGACAAATGTTCTAAGTGCTTGTAAATTTTCAGCATGATATCACATTCGTGGATGGCCAAAAATAACAAAATTGATGATCCAAAAATGCTACTTTCGAAAGCATTTTGGAGCTTTTTTTGGCATGGCTTCCACGAATATGATCTCATGATGAAAATTTGCAAACACTTAGAACATTTGTCGAAGTTTACCATAAAAAATTCAGATTTTATTTTATTTTATTGATCATCCGAGCTCATTTAAGCTCGAGATCAAACGGGTACTTTCCATATCAACTCCTCTTTAATAATAATAGGATACTGGGTACAGTACTATGTACTAGTATTTGAGATTATTAAGATTTAAAAAATCAAAAATCCTACACCTACGAGCCCTACACAAGCTTTACATAATAAGAGCATCTCCACTAGGGCCCCCAGGATGCCCCCAAGCACCTTTTTTAGGACCGGCGGTAAAAAATCGTCCCAGCCAGGCCCCCAAAACGTCGTTTTGCGCCGAATATAGCGATATTTCCCGCCGGCACGCCCACCCCACACCCAGCCCCCTAGGGGGCAGTTGGGGACGCCGGCACTTGCTTTTCGCATGCAGAAGCCCACTTGCCAACCCCTCTCTCCTCTCTCCTCTCCTTTCTCTCTTTTCTCTCACTCCTTTTCCATCCACCACCTACCGCACACAGCGCGCACGGCCGGAGCGGAGAGCTCGCACGGCCGGATGCAGCCCCGACGTCTCCCTCGCCTGGTGTCGCCGGCCCCGCCCCGCATCTCCCCGGCACAGTGAGCAGGGGGTCGGAGCTGGAGGGTCGAAGTGGGTGCGGCGGCCGGGCAAAGGCAGAGCCGGCCGGAGGGATGGCGGGCCGCGGAGCCGGCGCGTGGGCGAAGCAGCCGGCTGCCGCGCACGGGGTAGAAGCCTGCTGGGTCCGCGGGCGTGCGGGAGCCCGGCTGGACGACGCGGCGAGCCGGACCCGGTGCGACGATGGAGCAGGGGAGCCGGCCAGCGAGCGCGACGTAGGCGGAGACGGCGGCAGTCGGGCCATGCTGCAGGAGCGGATACACGAGAAGACGGCAGGCGGAGATGGCGGTAGTCAGGCCCCGCATTATGCCGGCGCAGTGAGCAGGGGGCGGAGCGGCCGCCGCGCGAGCGACTTGGCGCGGTTCCCCCTGCTCTACCTCGCCGCGTCGGACGTCCTTCCGGTCGCTACCTCTTGAGCACTACGTTGGTTTTCCCTTGAAGAGGAAAGGGTGAAGCAGTAAAGTAGCATAAGTATTTCCCTCAGTTTTTGAGAACCAAGGTATCAATCCAGTAGGAGGCCACGCACGAGTCCCTCGCACCTACACAAACAAATAAAAACCTCGCAACCAACGTAATAAAGGGGTTATCAATCCCTTCACGGTCACTTACGAAAGTAAGATCTGATAGATATGATAAGATAATATTTTTGGCATTTTTATAATAAACATGCAAAGTAAAATAAAAGGCAATAAAAATAGCTAAGTGTTGGAAGATTAATATGATGGAAAATAGACCCGGGGGCCATAGGTTTCACTAGTGGCTTCTCTCGAGAGCATAAGTATTACGGTGGGTGAACAAATTACTGTTGAGCAATTGATAGAATTGAGCATAGTTATGAGAATATCTAGGTATGATCATGTATATAGGCATCACGTCCCTGACAAGTAGACCGACTCCTGCCTGCATCTACTACTATTACTCCACACATCGACCGCTATCCAGCATGCATCTAGAGTACTAAGTTCATAAGAATAGAGTAATGCTTTAAGTATGATGACATGATGTAGAGGGATAAACTCATGCAATATGAAATAAACCCCATCTTGTTATCCTCGATGGCAACAATACAATACATGCCTTGCTGCCCCTGCTATCACTGGGAAAGGACACCTCAAGATTGAACCCAAAGCTAAGCACTTCTCCCATTGCAAGAAAGATCAATCTAGTAGGCCAAACCAAAATGATAATTCGAAGAGACTTGCAAAGATAACCAATCATACATAAAAGAATTCAGAGAAGATTCACATATTGTTCATAGATAAACTTGATCATAAACCCATAATTCATCGGTCTCAACAAACACACCGCAAAAGAAGATTACATCGAATAGATCTCCACGAGAATCGTGGAGAACTTTGTATTGAGATCCAAAGAGAGAGAGAGAGAAGAAGCCATCTAGCTAATAACTATGGACCCGAAGGTCTGAGGTAAACTACTCACACATCATCGGAGAGGCTATGGTGTTGATGTAGAAGCCCTCCGTGATCAATGCCCCCTCCGGCAGGACGCCGGAAAAGGCCCCAAGATGGGATCTCACGGGTACAGAAGGTTGCGGCGGTGGAATTAGGTTTTCGTGGATGCTTCTGTTGGTTTGGGGGTACGTAGGTATATATAGGAGGAAGAAGTACGTCGGTGGTGCAACGTGGGCCCCACGAGGGTGGAGGGCGCGCCCCCCTACCTCGTGCCCTCCTGGTTGCTTTCTTGACGTACAGTCCAAGTCCTCTGGATCACGTTTGTTCCGAAAATCACGTTCCCGAAGGTTTCATTCCGTTAGGACTCCGTTTGATATTCTTTTTCTGCGAAACACTGAAATAGGCAAAAGACAGTAATTTGGGCTGGGCCTCCGGTTAATAGGTTAGTCCCAAAAATAATATAAAAGTGTATAACAAAGCCCATTAATCATCTAAAACAAAATATAATATAGCATGAAGCAATCAAAAATTATAGATACGTTGGAGACGTATCAAGCATCCCCAAGCTTAATCATGCTCGTCCTTGAGTAGGTAAATGATAAAAACAGAATTTTTGATGCGGAATGCTACTTGGCATAATTTTTTTAATGTAACCCTCTTAATTGTGGTATGAATATTCAGATCTGAAAGATTCAAGATAAAAGTTTAATGTTGACATAAAAGCAATAATACTTCAAGCATACTAACTAAGCAATTATGTCTTCTCAAAATAACATGGCCAAAGAAAGTTCATCCCTACAAAATCATATAGTTTAGTCATCTCCATTTTCGTCACACAAGAATGCTCTCATCATGCACAACCCCGATGACAAGCCAAGCAATTGTTTCATACTTTAGTAATCTCAAACTTCTTCAACCTTCACGCAATACATGAGCGTGAGCCATGGATATAGCACTGTGGGTGGAATAGAATATAATGATAGGGGTTATGTGGAGAAGACAAAAAAAGGAGAAAGTCTTACATCAATGCGGGGAGATGCCCATCGATTGATGTTGATGCAAGGAGTAGGGATTGCCATGCAACGGATGCACTAGAGCTATAAATGCATGAAAGCTCAACAAAAGAAACTAAGTGGGTGTGCATCCAACTTGCTTGCTCACGAAGACCTAGGGCATTTGAGGAAGCCCATTGTTGGAATATACAAGCCAAGTTCTATAATGAAAAATTCTCACTAGTATATGAAAGTGACAAAACAAGAGACTCTCTATCATGAAGATCATGGTGCTACTTTGAAGCACAAGTGTGGAAAAAGGATAGTAGCATTGTCCCTTTTTTTGGGCCTTCCTTTTTTTATTTGGCCTTTCTTTTCCTTTTTTTTATTGGGACAATGCTCTATGAATGATGATCATCACACTTCTATTTATTTACAACTCAATGATTACAACTCGATACTAGAACAAAGTATGACTCTATATGAATGCCTCCGGCGGTATACCGGGATAGGCAATGAATCAAGAGTGACATGTATGAAAAATTATGAACGGTGGCTTTGCCAAAATACGATGTCAACTACATGATCATGCAAAGCAATATGACAATGATGAACGTGTCATGATGAACGGAACGGTGGAAAGTTGCATGGCAATATATCTCGGAATGGCTATGGAGATGCCATAATAGGTAGGTATGGTGGCTGTTTTGAGGAAGATATAAGGAGGTTTATGTCTAATAGAGCGTATCATATCACGGGGTTTGCATGCACCGGCGAAGTTTGCACCAACTCTCAATGTGAGAAAAGGCAATGCACGGTACCGAAGAGGCTAGCAATGATGGAAGGGTAAGAGTGCGTATAATCCATGGACTCGACATTAGTCATAAAGAACTCACATACTCACAAGTCATCAAAAACCAAGCATTACGCGCATGCTCCTAGGGGGATAGATTGGTAGGAAAAGACCATCGCTCGTCCCCGACCGCCACTCATAAGGAAGACAATCAAAGAACACCTCATGTTTCAAATTTGTTACATAACGTTTACCATACGTGCATGCTACGGGACTTGCAAACTTCAACACAAGTATTTCTCAATTCCACAACTACTCAACTAGCACAACTTTAATATTACTACCTCCATATCTCAAAACAATCATCAAGCATCAAACTTCTCTTAGTATTCAACACAGTCATAAGAAAGTTTTTTACTAGTTTTGCATACCTAACATATTAGGATTAATTTTCCTATTTAAGCAAATTACCATGCTGTTGAAGACTCTCAAAATAATATAAGTGAAGCATGAGAGAATAATAGTTTTTATAAAATGAAACCACCGCCGTGCTCTAAAAGATATAAGTGAAGCACTAGAGCAAAAACTATATAGCTCAAAAGATATAAGCGAAGCGCATAGAGTATTCTAATAAATTCCGAATCATGTGTGTCTCTCTTAAAAGCTATGTACAGAAAAGATGATTGTGGCAAACTAACAAATAAAGACTCAAATTATACAAGACGCTCCAAGCAAAACACTTATCATGTGGTGAATAAAAATATAGCTCCAAGTAAAGTTATCGATGGAAGTAGACGAAAGAGGGGATGCCTTCCGGGGCATCCCCAAGCTTTGGCTTTTTGGTGTCCTTAGATTATCTTGGGGTGCCATGGGCATCCCCAATCTTAGGCTCTTGCCACTCCTTGTTCCATAATCCATCAAATCTTTTACCCAAAACTTGAAAACTTCACAACACAAAACTTAACAGAAAATCTCGTGAGCTTCGTTAGCGAAAGAAAACAAAACACCACTTCAAGGTACTGTAATGAAATCATTATTTATTTATATGGGTGTTAACCCTACTATATTCCAACTTCTCTATGGTTTATAAACTATTTTACTAGCCATAGATCCATCAAAATAAGCAAACAACACACGAAAAACAGAATCTGTCAAAAACAGAACAGTCTGTAGTAATCTGTAACTAACGCAAACTTCTGGAACTCCAAAAATTCAGCTAAAATAGGACGACCTAAAAAATTTGTTTATAGATCTTCTGCAATTGGAATCAATATTTTATCACGTTCTGGTGATTTTTAACAATTGTTTTCGTGAACAGAAAGTTTCTGGAATTTTCAGCAAGATCAAAAAACTATCATCCAAGAAGATCCTATAGGTTTAACTTGGCACAAACACTAATGAAAACATAAAAACAAACCTAACCAGAGGCTAGATCAAATATTTATTCCTAAACAGAAGCAAAAAGCAAAAAACTAAAAATAAAATTGGGTTTCCTCCCAACAAGCGCTATCGTTTAACGCCCCTAGCTAGGCATAAAAGCAAGGATAGATCTAGGTATTGCCATCTTTGGAAGGCAATCCATAAGTGGCACTCATAATAGATTAATAAGGTAATTTTATCTTCTTTCTAGGGAAGTGTTCCATGCCTTTCTTTAACGGAAATTGGAATCTAATATTCCCTTCCTTCATATCAATAATTGCACCAACCGTTCTAAGGAAAGGTCTACCAAGAATAATAGGACATGAAGGATTACAATCTATATCAAGGACGATGAAATCTACGGGCACATAGTTCCTATTTTCAACAATAAGAACATCATTAATTCTTCCCATAGGTTTCTTAATGGTGGAATCCGCAAGGTGCAAGTTTAAAGAGCAATCATCAAATTCACGGAATCCTAGCAAATCACACAAAGTTTTTGGAATCGTGGAAACACTAGCACCCAAATCACACAAAGCATAGCATTCATGATCTTTAATTTTAATTTTAATAGTAGGTTCGCACTCATCATAAAGTTTTCTAGGGATAGAAACTTCCAACTCGAGTTTTTCTTCATAAGATTGCATCAAAGCATCAACAATATGTTTAGTAAAAGCTTTATGTTGACTATAAGCATGAGGATAATTTAGCACGGATTGCAACAAGGAAATACAATCTATCAAAGAGCAATTATCATAATTAAATTCCTTGAAATCCAAAATAGTGGGTTCATTAATATCTAGAGTTTTGATCTCTTCAATCCCACTTTTACCAATTTTAGCATCAAGATCTAAAAACTCCGAATTTTTGGAACGCCATCTAGGTAAAGGTGGATCATATTCAGTCCCATCATTATCAAGATTCATATTGCAAAACAAAGATTTAATAGGAGACACATCAATAACTTTTAGATCTTCATCTATATTTTCATAGAAACTAGAAGAACACGCTTTCACAAAGCAATATTTCTTAGCACGCATCCTAGCGGTTCTTTCTTGGCACTCATCAATGGAAATTCTCATGGCTTTGAGAGACTCATTCATATCATGCTTAGGTGGAATAGATCTAAGTTTCAAAGAATCAACATCAAGAGAAATTCTATCAACATTCCTAGCCAACTCATCAATCTTAGGCAACTTTTCTTCAAGTAAAGCATTGAAATTCTTTTGCGAGTTCATAAATTCTTTAACACTAGTCTCAAATTCAGAGGGCATCTTATTATAATTTCCATAAGAATTGTTGTAGGAATTACCATAATTATTAGAGGAATTACTAGGGTACGGCCTAGGATTAAAGTTTCCTCTATACGCGTTGTTACCAAAATTATTCCTACCAACAAAATTCACATCCATAGATTCATTATTATTCTCAATCAAAGTGGACAAAGGCATATCATTAGGATCAGAAGAAACACTTTTATTAGCAAATAATTTCGTAAGTTCATCCATCTTTCCACTCAACACATTAATTTCTTCTATCGCATGCACTTTCTTATTAGTAGATCTTTCAGTGTGCCATTGAGAATAATTAACCATAACATTATCTAGGAATTTAGTAGCTTATCCTAAAGTGATTTCCATAAAAGTGCCTCCCGCGGCCGAATCTAAAAGATTTCTAGAAGCAAAATTCAATCCGGCATAAAAAATTTGTATAATCATCCACAAATTCAAACCATGTGTAGGGCAATTACATATCATTAATTTCATCCTCTCCCAAGCTTGTGCAACATGTTCATGATCAAGTTGCTTAAAATTCATAATATCGTTTCTAAGAGAGATGATCTTAGCGGGAGGAAAATACTTAGAGATGAAAGCATCTTTGCACTTATTCCAAGAATCAATACTATTTTTAGGCAAAGACAAAAACCAAGCTTTAGCACGATCTCTAAGCGAAAAAGGAAATAACTTCAATTTAACAATATCATTGTCCACATCTTTCTTCTTTTGCATATCACACAAATCAACGAAGCTATTTAGATGGGTAGCGGCATCTTCACTAGGAAGGCCAGCGAATTGATCTTTCATAACAAGATTCAACAAAGCAGCATTAATTTCACAACATTCAGTATCGGTAAGAGGAGCAATAGGAGTGCTAAGAAAATCATTGTTGTTGGTATTGGTAAAGTCACACAATTTAGTATTGTCTTGAGCCATAGTGACAAGCAAGCAATCCAACACACGAGCAAACAAGAAGCAAGCGAAGAAGAGGCAAACGAAAAAGAGAGGGTGAATAAAACGGCAAGGGTGAAGTGGGGGAGAGGAAAACGAGAGGCATGTGGCAAATAATGTAATGCGGGAGATAAGAGTTTGTGATGGGTACTTGGTATGTTGACTTTTGCGTAGACTCCCCGGCAACGGCGCCAGAAATCCTTCTTGCAACCTCTTGAGCACTGCGTTGGTTTTCCCTTGAAGAGGAAAGGGTGATGGAGTAAAGCAGCGTAAGTATTTCCCTCAGTTTTTTAGAACCAAGGTATCAATCCAGTAGGAGGCCACGCACGAGTCCCTCGCACCTACACAAACAAACAAAAACCTCGCAACCAACGCAATAAAGGGGTTTGAAAGTGCGTTATATCGACTAGAGGGGGGTGAATAGGCGATTTTTATGAATTCTTCGCTGAGGAATTTGTGGGTGAGGAAATTTCTTAGCGAAGAACTACTTGCAGCGGAATAAGTACTCAAAAGTAAACATAACAGAACACAAGCATGGTCATCATGATCAAATGAAGACAAGCACAGAGTACAGAAAGCGTAAACACGGGATAACACGGGATGAAGACAAACAGACTGAAGAAATTGAACTAAGGAAATTGAGAAAGTCTTCAGTCAAAGTCTTCAAACACAGATATGAACAAGTGAACAACACAGTTACGAGGAAATGAAAGAGTTGAGGAAATAGAACCAGTAGGCTTGGTGAAGACAATGATTTGGTAGACCAGTTCCAACTGCTGTCTCAGTTGTACATCTGGTTGGAGCGGCTAGGTATTTAAACCTAAGGACACACAGTCCTCACCATATTCTCCTTGAGCTAAGGTCACACAGACCTCGCCCAATCACTCGTGGTAAGTCTTCAGGTGACTTCCGAACCTTCACAAACTCGGTCACTCGGCGATCCACAATTCCTCTTGGATGCTCTAGACCATGACGCCTAACCGTCTGGAAGAAGCACAGTCTTCAAAGGTAACAAGCGACGGATCCACGCAGGATCAATCTCTTAAGTGATGCTCAATCACCTTGGGTTTGTAGGTGTTTGGGTTTGGGTTTTCCTCACTCGATGATTTTCGCTCAAAGTCCTCGGAGGATGGGATGCTCTCAAATGACAAGTGTCAGTTTCTCCTGGAGCAGCCAACCAGCTAGTGGTTGTAGGGGGCGGCTATTTATAGCCTAGGGAGCAGCCCGACATGATAAGACATAAATGCACTTCAATAATATGACCATTAGGTTGGTAGATATTTTGGGACAGCTGGCGCGTAGCACAGCAACGGTTGGAAATTTGAGTATCCAATTCCTCAGGGCTATCATGTTCCTCACTGTGTAGGCAATCCGCACTGGCGAATTCCTAACTCCTCAGTCAGAACAAATTCCTCAGAGACCATAAGAACTTCGTCTCTATCACTGAAGAATATGACTGAACTGTATGAGATTTCCAATAGCTTCACTCGAAGGGATTGGTAGGTGTAGGATTTTGAGTTGAGCATCACATGGAAATTTTTCCTTAGTATTTCCTCGACCCCCTTTAACAGTACGGTGTTTCCTATGACTCAAGAAAGAGAAAATGAAACTACGAAAACAAAAGTCTTCACGCTTCATGTTCCTCAATTGAATACCAAGTCTTCAAGGTCGCACCAATTTTTTCACTTTCAAAGTCTTTAAAAAGTCTTCAGAAATCGAAAGTCTTCAGTCGAAGAACTTCATTTTTAGGGGTCGACTTTCTCAGTAAATATAAAACTCCTAATAGACTTATAGACATATATACACTCATAAACACATTAGTCCCTTAACCTATAAGTCTTCAATACACCAAAATCACTAAGGGGCACTAGATGCACTTACAATCTCCCCCTTTTTGGTGATTGATGACAATATAGGTTAAGTTTTCAACGGGGATAAACATATGAAGTGTAACTACTGAGATTGAGGAATTTGATTGCAAGATATAGAAGAACTCCCCCTAAAGATGTGCATAGTGAGGAATTAGCTTTTGAAGCAATGCACACTTGAAGGGTAAAACCATGGAGATCTCCCCCTATATCTTGTAATTCATACACGCATTTGATATATAATATATGAAGAATTTGAAATGCATGATGAAATATGGTGACTGATGTAATTCAGCATGCGTCCATAAACATTAATCAGGATTAAGCATGCAGAAAATCCACAGCAAAATTATCAGGCCACCATAGAGTTTAAGTTTACAACTCGATCCAGCAAAGTCATCAGAAGAATCGAGAGTTGTAACTTAGCAAAAAAACGCCCATATAAATAGACCCGCTTGAAGACTAACTCAAATTTCTCCCCCTTTGTCATCGAATGTCCAAAAGGATCGAAAATGAGGACTAACGCCCCTGAAGAATCTCAAGTTGATGAAGGAGCGCCAGCATTGTTGGGGTTGTTTGTTGATGTAGGGCCTGCCGCAGTGTCGTCCAAGTCTTCATGCTCGTCGATGTCACGCGATGAAGAATAGGAGCTGGCCACCAAGGAAGGAACCTTGACCTTCTTGTATTTCTTCGGTGGAGGAGCAGACCAGTCAAAATCTTCCTTGAGACCCATTTTCTTCAGATCTTCTGCGCTATAAATGTGAGACAGAACAACCCAGGTACTGTTGAAGGTTTCATGGAGTTAGTAATGGTTTTTCTTCACTGCATTGTGGGTAGCAGTCATGTTGTGAAGAATTGAACCAAACTGACGCTTGACCCATTTGTGATTGTTATCAACCTTCTGGTGAAGACTGAGGAGAAGCTCACGATCAGTCATCACCCTGGGAGCTGTGCCTTGAGGATTTTGCTTGGGTGCGTTGGCGGCAGAGTCATCATTGGTGGAATAAGATGCAGCTTTGCGAAATTGACCATCCAATGGACGAATGCCTTCATTAACAACAGCAGAAGCCTTGCCCTTGTCATCAGCTGAGGAAAATGTCCGTTTGAGGACTTCAATCGGGGGCAAGTAGCTGCAATGGTTCAGTGTATCAGCTTTGTAGTTGAGTGAAGACCTTGTTCTGATGAATCTCATAATCCACGGAGCATAAGGCTTC
The DNA here is from genome assembly GCF_002575655.3 of Aegilops tauschii subsp. strangulata. Lineage (NCBI taxonomy): Eukaryota > Viridiplantae > Streptophyta > Magnoliopsida > Poales > Poaceae > Aegilops > Aegilops tauschii. The sequence goes on from NC_053035.3 coordinate 435,242,433, forward strand.
AACTCAAATGGTGACATTGCGACATTTGCCAGAGTCCTCATGAAGAAATCATGGAAGTTGACGGGAATGCCATGCATGATATTAAAAAGCAGATTCTTCATGATGCCAATGACTTCTTCTTCATTCGAGTCATGGCCCTTGATAGGACTCAATGTCTTCGTCAGAATGCGATAGACAGTCCGAGGCACATATAGCAATTTCTTCACGAGGAATTTGGTTCTTGGGGCCTGACCTGGCTTCAATGGCTTCATCAGCACTTGCATATAGTGATCTGTAAGCTCAGGCTCTTGGTACATGCAACCAGCAGCTTCAAGGGGAGGACTGAGAGGCAAAGCACGAAGCAATTCAGTAGCTGGTGCCTTATAGTGAGTATTTTCAGTCATCCAGTCCAGGACCCATGAATTCACATCTTCAGAGTCTCCGGTGATGCGCAGCGTTGCATAGAATTGAAGAATGAGTTCTTCATTCCAATCACAAATGTCAGTGCAGAAATTTAACAGTCTAGCATCGTGAAGAACACAGAGGACTAGCACGAAGCACGGCAGAGATTCCATATCCACGTGAGGAATGTGCTCATGATCGAAGACTTTGTCTTTGTTGAACAGCATCGAGGAATAAAAATTTGCCTGGCTGGCTGTCCAGAAACGCCTCTTCCTAATGCGAGCAGAGTCATAGGGGTTGTAATCAGTGAAGAATACGTGCTCGCCGAAGAAATCATCAGTTTTGAATTTTCGCTTCCTTGAGAATGGATCCTTTGGCTTGGGTTGAGGAGTGTCAGTCAGTTGCATCACAACCTCAGGAATCGCAATCTCAGGTTCTTCAGGCTGAGGAATTTCTGGTTCCTCTTCAGTGGCAGTCTGTGTCTTCAAAGATTCAGCAACAGCAGTTTCTTTAGCAGTAGTGGCTGGAATTTCTTCATGAACAGATGCAGTGGGTTGATTTTCTTCAGAGCCCATTTGAACAGTTTGTGCTGGAGACTGAGGGATTTGTTGCAATGGCGTGAACAGAGGGGAGTTGGGATGCTGACTATCCCAAAAATCACCATTCATCAATGGAGTAGTACTCCCAATGTCCACGTCAGAATTTTGTTCATCCAATTCCTCAACGCTGGCCTCTTCAGCAGTGAACTGAGGCATGGGCAAGGAGACAATTGGAGTTGAAGGGATTGCGTCCGCTTCAATTTCTTCATCCATCTACTCTGAGGAAGCAGCAGAGGGAATGTCTTCATCAGATCCGCTGGGGATCACATATTCTTCATCGAAAGGGACGATTTCCTTTGATGGCATGCTGGAAACAGGAACAGCATTAATTGGATTTGCAAATGAGCTCGTCAATTTCTTCATATTCTTCGGTGCTGAAGAATCTGATGAAGTTGATGCCTTCCTTTTCTTCACAGCTGCACGCTCTGCAGCCTTGGTCTTCTTCACATCTGATGCAGATGGAAGGATCGGAGTTGGAGTAGGCGCAGGAGGAGCAGAGGAATTTGGTTGAGTTTCTTCAGGCACAACTGATGCAGTTGCCCTGACTTCTTCATTTTCTTCAGGTGTACCACTAGTGGATGCCCTGACAATTTCTTCAGCGGCTGGAATGCATTCATCAGCCCTGGAACTCACATTTTCTTCAGCAGCCTGATTTTCATCAGCGGTGCTGGCGTGCTCTTCAGTTGGTTGAGCAGATGCTTTGCCTTGAGGAATTTCTGATTGCGATGGAGCTGCAACCTTTGAAGTGAATTTCTCAGTCAGTTTTACAAACCTGACCTTGGCTCCTTGCCAATCAGCATAGTAAGCATTGAAGTCATCGCTGAGGCCTTTGATTTCAGCCTGGATCATCAATAGTTCTTCAGTTGTCATAGAAACAACATTTTTCTTCAGGAAGCGCTCCTTCCTGTACTGAGCTTCCTTCAGCTGCCTTGCCTTCTCAAATTTCCATTTCTCTTCTTCAATGAAGGCAGTCAAAACATGACTTTGACCTGGTGTGAGGTCCATCTCAGGCAAAGGTGTGTTGGGACCCTTGTGCCAGAGATCGATGAAGTCTAGGATCAGCTTCGGATCCAAAAGCAGTGCCACATTACTTCCTTTGGCTCTAGCGGCCTTGACTTGTCTGTCTCTGATGATTTCGGCTAGTTCTTCATCATCAACCTCATCATCATTAGAGGGCACTTGGAAGGCGACCTGCTTCTTGTGAGGACTTGGTCGAGGACCTCGTCCAGCAGTGGTTTTCTTCTTCAGCAGAGAGGGGCCAGCTGTGGAACTTGGAGCAGCTGAGGAACTTGCAGAGGCTCCTGAGGCAATAGATATGCCTGTAGTCCTTTGGCACGTGGCGAGATGCACTGGTGCAGAGGATTTGGTCGGAGCAGCCGAAGACTTTGGCGGAGGAGCTGAGGACTTTGGAGGAGCAGGAGCAGTTTGAGGAGTTGGCCGTGAGGGCTTTGAGGAATCTGGCCATGAGGGCATTGCTGAGGAACTTGGCCTTGAGGGCATTGAAGGTGAAGCACTTGGCTTATGCGCAGGCTTCTTTGCCATGGCCTTCTTCGGCTTGCTAGCACAGGCCTCAGCAGTGGCAGCAGCAGCAGAGTCTTCGTTGAATTTCCTCACAGCTTCTCTGGCTTGTCTAGCCAACTTGGCCTGGCGGTTGGCCAATTCATCAGGATAATCCTCACCGCGCTTGAGGCTAGTGGGGTCTGCTTCTTGGCCAGGTGCCAATGGAGGTCTTGGGCATGGAGGATTGAGTGCGAATTTCTACATGTACTTGGGAGTTACATACCTGTACTCCCTCCACTCTCTTGCCCATATCCTTTCTATCCTCTGTATGCGCACCTTGCGCTGATTTTTGTCCTCCTTACCAAACTTGGCCTCATCAGGAGTGCAATAATCCTTGTATATATCATCAGGGATCTCAAAAGCAATATTGATTTCAGGCCTCTTTCCTCCCTTCTGTGGCTTCTTTCCATCAGCCATTTTCTTCAGATGAGGAATTTTAACAATGGAATTCTCTGAAGAAGTATGCAACTTTTCTTCGAGGAACGCTGCAAATGAGTTAAGTTGATGAGAACCTAGTGATTCAGCAGCGGACATGAGTACCTGTGAACAGAGTATAGTTGCGAGGAATTTCGAGAGGTCATATGCGTTCTCAAAAGGTTTTGTAAAAAGAACGAGTTTGAGAAATTTGACCAGATGAGTCTTGAAGAATTTCACTAAGCGTTCTTTGTCTTAGGTTCCAGAGTTGTACAGATCAGAAATCCACACAATTGAGGAATCTTGAAGAAAAATATAACTTAGAGAAATGAATCAAGAACAGATGACATGTGAGGTGTTTACCGTGTGAAGATTTGAAGAAAAACACCTTTGAGGATTTTGTAGGACTCATTTGAATCAAAGAGGGCAGTAAAAGTAACTTTTAATTACCCTGGACGAAGAACACGACGAACTGGGAAGTGGAGATGTGAAGTTCGTCAGTGCAGATCTTCCACGCCCTAACTTGGCTGAGGAAGACAGCTACGTCGGCGGCGGAGTAAAGAAATCCGCAGCCGGCACGAGTACGACGGCGACGAGGTCGAGGCAGTGAAGCTCTTCCTCACCGGCGATGATGAAGTAGCGGCAGCGCTAGGGTTTGAGAAGCTCGAGCTGGAGTGAGGTCGAGCGGAGTAAAGGAGAAGTGAGGAAGGGGAGGGGTATTTATAGCCACGGTGAAAAACTGTTCGCCCGAAGAATTTTGGCGAGCGTGCCCCTGACCCTTCTCATTCGCTTGACATGTGTCACCCACGTAGTGAGAAGTGGAGATCGTGTGAGATCATGGGTGAATAGATAAGTATTTCGTGGGATGCGGAACGGTTTGAGCGGCAAAGCCGAAAAATTGGATAAGATAAGTTAAAAGTTCCGTTCGCAAATTCTTCAGCTGACAAGGACACAGTGAAGATTTTGAATGAGTTTCAAAGAGAACACACATGAAGAATTTGTGAATAGATTGGGTTGAGTTTAGCATAGAGGGGGAAGGGTCCGATCACATTCACTTAGCAGGAAAAACAACTTGAAGAAATAGCAATAAGTGAATGTTGTAGAGGACATAAACTCATATATATGTATATAGCCAATGAAGAAAAATGACGGAAAAGGTGAAGACAATGCAAAGTTGAAGAAAATGAACAACCGAGGAATTTCAAAACTAAGGAAAAACTCAAATTGAAGATTTTCAACTTTGGTGGTGGCATGACCCACCGTATAAGAATGATGATTTCAGACACCGCGTACAATTGTCGTAGGGTTCTGAGAATCAAATTCTTCGTTAATTTCTTCACACTTAGAGTGTTATTCTTCATTGATTGAGGAAAAACGTTTCTTCATGTGTTGCACATCTAAGTCATCAATTTATGCATAAGTGTTAGTATGAGTGTCCTATTCAAAGAACATTCGAAGATTCTAAGATATTTAGCTCACACCGCAACTTGCTAAATCTCTTCTCATCCAAGGGCTTTGTGAAGATATCAACTAGCTGTTCTTCAGTCTTCACATGCTCAATAGAAATGTCGCCCTTCAACACATGATCATGAAGAAAATGATAACAAATCTGAATGTGCTTTGTCTTCGAGTGCTGAACTGGGTTGTGAGCAATCTTGATGGCACTCTCATTGTCACAGAAGAGAGGCACATTCTTCACGTTTACGCCGTAGTCCTTGAGAGTTTGCTTCATCCACAGCAATTAAGCACAGCAAGAACCAGCAACAATGTACTCAGCTTCAGCAGTGGACAGTGATACGCAGTTCTGTTTCTTCGAGGACCAACAGACCAAAGATCGTCCGAGGAAATGACATGTACCAGATGTTGACTTGCGGTCCACACGATCACCAGCATAGTTAGAGTCAGAATATCCAATGAGATCAAAAGCCGAGCCCTTGGGGTACCATAATCCAAGTGTTGGTGTGTGAGTTAGATATCAAAGAATATGTTTCACAGCCTTATGGTGTGATTCCTTCGGTGTAGCTTGAAATCGGGCACACATGCAAACACTAAGCATTATATCTGGCCTAGATGCACATAAGTGCAATAAAGAACCAATCATGGAGCGACATACCTTATGATCGAAGTCAATACCATTTTCATCAGTGCACAGATGGCCATTTGTGGGCATAGGAATTTTGACGCCTTTGCAATCTTGCATGCCGAATTTCCTCAGTACATCCTTGAGGTATTTCTCCTGAGATATGAATATGCCATTGCGTTGTTGACGAATTTGAAGACCTAAGAAGAATTTCAGTTCTCCCATCATAGACATTTGATATTCTTCACTCATCATATAGGCAAATTCATCACTGTAACGTTGGTCAGTACAGCCAAAGATAATATCATCAACATATATTTGGCACACAAACAATTCACCATCATAAGATTTAGTGAAGAGAGTAGGGTCGAGTGAACCGGGTTTGAAGCCTTTCTTCATGAGGAATTCCTTCAAAGTATCATACCACGCCCGAGGGGCCTGCTTGAGGCCATAGAGGGCCTTATTGAGTCTGAAGACTTTGTCAGGATTCTTTGGATCTTCAAAACCTGGGGGTTGAGCAACATATACTTCTTCCTCAAGCTTACCATTGAGGAATGCACTTTTCACATCCATTTGATATAAAGTGATATCATGATGGTTAGCATAAGCAAGTAATATGCGAATAGCCTCAAGTCTAGCAATAGGTGCAAAAGTTTCATCAAAATCAATTCCTTCAACCTATGTGTAGCCTTAAGCTACAAGTCGTGCCTTATTCCTCACCACAAGGCCATTTTCATCTTGCTTGTTGCGGTAGATCCACTTTGTGCCAATGATATTGTGCTTGCGAGGATCTGGACGTTTGACCAGTTCCGAGACGTTGTTGAGCTCGAACTGATGTAATTCTTCTTGCAGAGCTTGAATCCACTCATGCTCCATAAATGCTTCATCTACCTTAGTGGGCTCTCTGATAGAGACAAAAGCAAAGTGCCCACAAAAGTTAGATAAATGTGAAGCTCTTAACCGTGTGAGAGGACCTAGAATGTTGATGTCGCTGATGATTTTCTCAATCTGCACTTCGTTGGCAATGCGAGGATGAGCTGGTTGTCGTCAAGGAATTTGATCAGCATTTTCTTCAGCACCATTTTCTTCAGCATTTTCTTCAAGTGCATTAGCTCGACGTTCTTCACGTTCTGGAATGAATTCTTCAGCAGATTCCTCGGTCCGAATGACATCCTCGGTAGCCTTGAACTTGATATTTTCCTCAGGTGCTGGTTCATCTATCACAGAAGGTAGGTGCTCTCTTTGCGAGCCATTAGTTTCATCGAACCGCACATCTACAGTTTCAACAACCTTGTGAAGAACATTGTTGAAGACTCTGTAGGTGTGCGAGTCCTTTCCGTAACCAAGCATAAAACCTTCATGTGCTTTCGGTGCAAATTTTGAGTTGTGATGAGGATATCTAATCCAACATTTAGCACCGAAGACTTTGAAATAACTCACATTGGGTTTCTTGTTAGTGAGGAGTTCATAGGCAGTCTTCTTGAAGAATTTGTGAAGATATACTTTGTTGATGATGTGGCACGCAGTATCAATTGCATCAATCCAGAAACGACGAGGCGTTTTGTATTCATCAAGCATAGTGCGAGCCATCTCAGCAAGAGTCCTGTTCTTGCGCTCCACGACACCATTCTGCTGAGGAGTATAAGGAGCAGATAACTCATGAGTAATACCAAGTTCATCAAGATAGTCATCAAGACCAGAATTCTTGAACTCAGTTCCATTGTCACTTCTGATGTGCTTGATCTTCACACCAAAGTTGGTTGAAGCCCTCGAGGAAAATCGTTTGAAGACTTCCTGCACTTCATGTTTGTAAGTAACAATGTGTACCCATGTGTATCGAGAGTAATCATTAACAATAACAAAGCCATATTGAGATGCATCATCTGAAACTGCAGAATAATGGTTAGGACCGAAGAGATCCATGTGAAGCAATTCAAATGGGCGAGTGGTAGTCATGATTGTCTTCGCTGGATGCTTAGCCTTGGTCATCTTTCCAGCTTCACAGGCTCCGCATAAGTGATCCTTGAGGAATTTGACATTCTCAATGCCAATGACATGCTTCTTCTTCGCAAGCGTGTGCAAATTCCTCATGCCTGCATGACCAAGTCGTCGATGCCATAGCCAGCCTTCGGAAGCTTTTGCAAGTAGGCACACGGCTGGTTGTGGTCCTGTAGAGAAATCAACAATATACAAGTCTCCTCTCCTAAAGCCTTCGAAGACTTTGGAGTTGTCAGCTTCCATGACCACAACACAATGATACTTGCCAAACACAACAACCATATCAAGATCACAAAGCATTGAGACAGACATGAGGTTGTATCCTAAGGACTCGACAAGCATGACTTTGTCCATGTGTCGATCCTTTGAGATCGCAACCTTACCTAGACCCAATACCTGACTTTTGCCTTTGTCAGCAAAGATGATATGCTTCAGATGCGATGGAGATAAGGGAGCATCCATCAATTGATTCTTGTCACCAGTCATGTGATTTGTACATCCACTATCGAGGACCCACTCAGCGGCTTTGGGTTGATCATCCTGCAGATGAATTAGTGCAGCTTACGAACTCATATACTTCATCAGTGAAGAATATGACATCACAATTCATCAGATCAATTTCATCAAGTAATAGAACAGATAAAGCAATATGAGGACATGAGAAATGAGAGTTCATTTCTTCATTATTAGCATGCGTCCTTTTAGGCACTTTTCAGGTCTCCAGCAAATTCTTCAAACGTTTGAGCACGTCTGGAGACCTGACCCTGCAGAAGAGATTAGTTCTTTTTCTTCACCACCCACATCTTAAGGGGTGGCAAAGAGTTCATCACTCTGCGAGCTCCATATGAGAAAGGTGGCATAGAAGCCAGCCCATTTCATTTCACATAAGAGGAGTTAGGATAAGCATATGAATAAGCAGAGAAATTCTTCGAGGACTTATGAACATAATGGTTAGAAGAATAATGCTCATATTCATAGCCCTTAGCTCTTCCCTGCGAAACAGAGTTGTTAGCATGATGATATTCATATGAGGACGTTGATCCTTTTGAGGAATTTGATCCACGTGAGGAATTTGGTCCATATGAGGAATTTGATCTCGGGTTCCTATTCTTCACAGGTGGTGTCATGAGGACATTCACCTGAAGACTTTCAAGGTACCTTTTGGGAACCCAGATTTTCTTCATAGGAGAACCATTCCTGCAGTTAGTGCCAACATATTTAGCAAATACTTCACCATTCTGATTTTTGAACAGTTTATAGTTGGAGTCAAATGACTCATCAGAAGAATTAGGAGATTCACATGTAAAGCCAGATAGATTAGATGGATCAACTGGAGGTCCCTTTGCAGAAACCCATGAGGTTTTGGGGTACTGCTCAGGCTTCCAATATGTACCATCAGCATTGAGTTTCCTCTCAAAGGCAATACCCTCTTTCCTAGGGTTCCTGTTGAGGATCTGCTTTTTAAGCACATCACAAAGAGTCTGATGCCCTTTGAGGCTTTTGTACATGCCTGTCATGTACAATTCCTTCAGCCCTGCATCAACAGTGATACTAGCAATGTCCTCAGATGAGGAATTAGTGATAGCAGAGGCAGGTGAAGAATTTGTAGTATTAGAAGCATTTGAACATTCAGGTGAAGAATTACCAGATTCACATTCAATGCACTTCAAGCATGGAGGAACAAATTCTTCCTGAGAAGAGTTGATTTGTTGAGCAAGTAATGAATCGTGCTCCTTGTGAAGATCTTCATAACTCACTCTTAGCTTTTCAAGATCTTGCTTTCTCTGAAGAAATTCATAAGAAAGCTTCTCATGATCAGATAAGAGAGTGTTATGATGACTTTGAAGGGTGTCAAACTTAGACTGAAGTCTCTGAAGACTCTCAGCCAAAGCTTTCGACTGATCCATTTCTTCACCCAACATATCATCACTCTTGTTTAGCATGTATTGAACTTTTTCCAAAGCTCTTTTTTGTTTAGTGGCAAGGGAAGCAAGTTTAACGTAGCTGGGTCCAAATTCATCACCAGATTCATCATCACTGGATTCAAATAGATAGCATTCAGTTACCTTTGCATCTTTTGCCATAAGGCAAGGTGCAGAAGATGATGATTCTGGTTCGAATGTCATCGCTTTGAGAGATTCCTTGAAGTCCTCAAACCAAGGATCATGACGGGTTCGATGACCTTCATAGACCTCAGAGAGACGGTCCCAGATAAGCTTCGCATGATCGAGATGCATGATATTCCTGAACTGTTTTTGAGACAGACAGGAGCAGATGACGTCCTTCGCCGTGAGGTTGAGAAGAGTGTACTTGCGAATGTCATCAACTTCCGCCATCTTCCACAGATCGGTCAGACCAATTTCAGTGACGGTCCACAGCTCGCTGTTCATCACCATGAGGCGCTTCTTCATCATGGCCTTCCACTTGGGATACTCGTGACAGTCAAAGATGGGGCATGACACAGTCTTCATTCCTGTGGTCGACATAACTAAAACTCCAGGCGGTTAAACCAAAATCACATAGAACAAGGGAGTACCTTGCTCTGATACCAATTGAAAGTGCGTTATATCGACTAGAGGGGGTGAATAGGCGATTTTTATGAATTCTTCACTGAGGAATTTGTGGGTGACGAAATTCCTTAGCGAAGAACTACTTGCAGCGGAATAAGTACTCGAAAGTAAACATAATAGAACACAAGCATGGCCATCATGATGAAATGAAGACAAGCACAGAGTACAGAAAGCGTAAACACAGGATAACACAGGATGAAGACAAACAGACTGAAGAAATTGAACTGAGGAAATTGAGAAAGTCTTCAGTCAAAGTCATCAAACACAGATGTGAACAAGTGAACAACACAGTTATGAGGAAATGAAAGAGTTGAGGAAATAGAACCAGTAGGCTTGGTGAAGACAATGATTTGGTAGACCAGTTCCAACAGCTGTCTCAGTTGTACATCTGGTTGGAGCGGCTAGGTATTTAAACCTGAGGACACACCGTCCTCACCGTATTCTCCTTGAGCTAAGGTCACACAGACCTCGCCCAATCACTCGTGGGAAGTCTTCAGGTGACATCCGAACCTTCAGAAACTCGGTCACTCGGCAATCCACAATTCCTCTTGGATGCTCTAGACCATGACGCCTAACCGTCTCGAAGAAGCACAGTCTTCAAAGGTAACAAGCGTCGGATCCACGCAGGATCAATCTCTTCAGTGATGCTCAATCACTTTGGGTTAGTAGGTGTTTGGGTTTGGGTTTTCCTCACTCGATGATTTTCGCTCAAAGTCCTCGAAGGATGGGATGCTCTCAAATGACAAGTGTCAGTTTCTCTCGGAGCAGCCAACCAGCTAGTGGTTGTAGGGGGCGGCTATTTATAGCCTAGGGAGCAGCCCGACATGATAAGACATAAATGCCCTTCAATAATATGACCGTTAGGTGGGTAGATATTTTGCGACAGCTGGCACGTAGCACAACAACGGTCGGAAATTTGAGTATCAAATTCCTCAGGGCTATCATGTTCCTCACTGTGTAGGCAATCCGCACTGGCGAATTCCTAACTCCTCAGTCAGAACAAATTCCTCAGAGACCAGAAGAACTTCATCTCTGTCACTGAAGAATATGACCGAACTGTATGAGATTTCCAATAGCTTCACTCGAAGGGATTGGTAGGTGTAGGATTTTGAGTTGAGCATCACATGGAAATATTTCCTTAGTATTTCCTCGACCCCCTTTAATAGTACGATGTTTCCTATGACTCAAGAAAGAGAAAATGAAACTACAAAAACAAAAGTCTTCACGCTTCATGTTCCTCAATTGAATACCAAGTCTTCAAGGTCACACCAATTTCTTCACTTTCAAAGTCTTCAGAAAGTCTGCAGAAATCCAATGTCTTCAGTCGAAGAACTTCATTTTTAGGGGTCGACTTTCTCTATAAATATCAAACTCCTCATAGACTTATAGACCTGTGTACACTCATAAACACATTAGTCCCTTAACCTATAAGTCTTCAATACACCAAAATGACTAAGGGGCACTAGATGCACTTACAGGGTTGTCAATCCCTTCACGGTCACTTACGAAAGTGAGATCTAATAGATATGATAAGATAATATTTTTGGTATTTTTATAATAAAGATGCAAAGTAAAATAAAAGGCAATAAAAATAGCTAAGTGTTGGAAGATTAATATGATGGAAAATAGACCCGGGGGCCATAGGTTTCACTAGTGGCTTCTCTCAAGAGCATAAGTATTACGGTGGGTGAACAAATTACTGTTGAGCAATTGATAGAACTGAGCATAGTTATGAGAATATCTAGGTATGATCATGTAAATAGGCATCACGTCCATTACAAGTAGACCGACTCCTGCCTGCATCTACTACTATTACTCCACACATCGACCACTATCCAGCATGCATCTAGAGTATTAAGTTCATAAGAACAGAGTAATGCTTCAAGTATGATGACATGATGTAGAGGGATAAACTCATGCAATATGAAATAAACCCCATCTTGTTATCCTCGATGGCAACAATACAATACGTGCCTTGCTTCCCCTGCTGTCACTGGGAAAGGACACCGCAAGATTGAACCCAAAGCTAAGCACTTCTCCCATTGCAAGAAAGATCAATCTAGTAGGCCAAACCAAACTGATAATTCGAAGAGACTTGCAAAGATAACCAATCATACATAAAAGAATTCAGAGAAGATTCAAATATCGTTCATAGATAAACTTGATCATAAACCCACAATTCATCGGTCTCAACAAACACACCGCAAAAGAAGATTACATCGAATAGATCTCCACGAGAATCGTGGAGAACTTTGTATTGAGATCCAAAGAGAGAGAGAGAGAAGAAGCCATCTAGCTAATAACTATGGACCCGAAGGTCTGAGGTAAACTACTCACACATCATCGGAGAGGCTATGGTGTTGATGTAGAAGCCCTCCGTGATCAATGCCCCTCCGACAGGACGCCGGAAAAGGCCCCAAGATGGGATCTCACGGGTATAGAAGGTTGCGGCAGTGGAATTAGGTTTTCGTGGATGCTTCTGTTGGTTTGGGGTACGTAGGTATATATAGGAGGAAGAAGTACGTCGGTGGAGCAACGTGGGCCCCACGAGGGTGGAGGGCGCGCCCCCTACCTCGTGCCCTCCTGGTTGCTTTCTTAACGTAGGGTCCAAGTCCTCTGGATCACGTTTATTCCGAAAATCACGTTCCCGAAGGTTTCATTCCATTTGGACTCCGTTTGATATTCTTTTTTGCGAAACACTGAAATAGGCAAAAAACGGCAATTTGGGTTGGGCCTCCGGTTAATAGGTTAGTCCCAAAAATAATATAAAAGTGTATAACAAAGCCCATTAATCATCTAAAACAAAATATAATATAGCATGAAGCAATCAAAAATTCTAGATACGTTGGAGACGTATCAGGCCGCGGTCCGACCGCCTCACGGAGCTGCTCAGGGAGGAGCTGTCTGAGTACGGAGATGACGAGGGCGAGGCGGACGCGATCGTCAGGAAGGTGGCGGCGCTGCAGGAGCTCAAGGTCGTGGTCGCCGCCCTTCAGGATCGAGAAGGAGATGTTGTCGGCGGCGTCTCGTGGCGCGTCGAGGCGGCCACAGTCGTACGGAGGAAGGCCAAGGACGACGCCATCGCCAGGGAGGAGATGCTCGCGACGCAATGGCCAGGGTCATGCGCTCGTCGCCAACTTCCTTTGCCTCAGCGCGCTCGACGCGAACAAGCCCATCATCGGCGCCTCCGGGGCCGCGCCCTTCCTCGTGCGCGCATTCGAGGCCATGGCCAGCGAGCAGGTCCGGCACGACGCCCCCTGCGCGCTCCTCAACCTCTCCATCGCGGCGGCGAACGCACCGCACCTGCTGCCCGCGGGGCTCGCGCCGCCGCCATCGGGGACATGTCGGCGTCGGACCATCCACCAGCCCAGAGAGCATCCTCTGCCGCCTGCTGCTCCTCTCTCGTGGGGGTACGTGCGTGGGGCAACGAGTGGACATATTTTCATCCCCAGGCTAAATGTTTCACCAGCAGCCCCCCAAGCGGCGAAAAAATGCCTCATGGGGGGCTCAACGTCTGGAGATGCTGTAACCTTCCAATTTATCAAAACGTCACCCCTGCCCCCTCGAAATTTCACCAAGGATACTGGGCAAGTTTTGGTTTTTTTCTGACAACAACTTTGGTTGTAAAACCGTCGGAGCCCGAGTGTTTCGTGCCATATGTGCCACACTTATCATTTAAAAAAATATGACGTGAGACGTACTATCATTTGAGGAAAATATGCATGCAGCAATGCACGCTGGCCTTTAAATGAGCCACACTCCACGCCTTCTTCACTCACTGCAGAGTCATAGGCTCATAACCCAGTGTAGGCACTCCATTCGATCAAGCTCTAGCTCCTGCAGTCCTGCCCCCTGCCATGGCAAGCTTCAACCACGCCAACGACACCGCCCGGGACACCGGCTCTCCCCCGGCTGCGGCTGCTACGCCTACGCTCAGAGTTGGACCCCTTCCGCTAGACGCCGGCGAGTTCCGGCGTCAGGGACGTCAAGTTGTGGACTTCATCGCGGACCACTACGGCCGCATTAACAAGTACCCCGTCCGCCCGGCCGTTGCTCCCGGGTTCCTAGCCCGGCAGCTTCCCGACACCGCGCCGTCGTGGCTGGAGCCCAGCGCGCTCGCCTCAGCGCTGCGCGATGTCCAGGACCTCAACCTTCCCGGCGTCACCCACTGGCAGAGCCCCCGTCATTTCACGCACTTCGCGGCGATGGCCAGCAACATGGGCGCGCTCGGCGAGGCCCTCGCCGCGGGCCTCAACATCAACCCTTTCACCTGGGTCGCCTCGCCGGCGGCCACCGAGCTTGAGACCGTTGTTACAGATTGGCTGGGTAAGGCACTACACCTCCCGGAGGAGCTGCTCTTCTGTGGTGGCGGAGGCGGCACGCTGCTGGGGACGTCGTGCGATGGGTATGAGACCCATGTAAGTTGCCATGGGGGTAAGAATCTGGCAGACCCTTTTACGAAAGGGCTATCACGGATTGTGATAGAAAATGAATCGAGGGAGATGGGTATGAGATCCACGTAAGTTGCCATGGGGGTAACCCAACCTATGTGATCGGAGATCCCATGAATTAGGACCTGGGAAAACAATCCAGCGGTCAACTGAGGAGAGTATCCTTAATTAACCCACTCTGTTGGAGATGCAATACTACTCTCAATTCTGTAAGGCAGGCTGACTTTTGTCTTAATGTGTTCCAAAGCTTATGTAAGCAAGATGCTAACCTACAGAGCATTCTTTGGAGGAACACACCTATGTGACCCTGACTGCTGGTCACAGTCTATGAGATTGGGTGATCTCTAGGAAGCTCATGAGAAGGTACGAAGTATGACTAATAAGCTCCGCCCGTGGGGCTTAGCCTTCGGCGGCCACGTATCAGCTGACAATAGGCGAAACTTCTACATGCCAAACTGACAATTCAAGGCATAGTCCGTTGTTCAGTTGTGAAGAAGTCTAATCCTATTGCTCTAGGTGGAAGTTCAACTTAACAGTCTCCACTAAAAATTCTGGTATATCAAACATCGTTTGGAACAGTTGACAAACTTATGTGCCTCGAGATCTGGTGGGGGATTGATCGATTATGGATGGGCTTAGGCCCATAAAAGACAATAATCCCTAGTTAATCTCTAAGGCCCATGCATGTGTACGGCAAGTGGTGGGAAGTGTGGGAAGTTTAGTCCCATACTGCTACAGTAAGAAGAGTGAGACCTCTTTATAAGGGCTGCTCCATCACTTGCTATTGGGAGCTTGGGAATAGGAGTTGTACACGCGCGCTCCTCCTCCTCCGCCGCCCGCCTCGCCTCGTCACGACGCGCGCACGTGCCGCGGGTTGCGGGAATGAGCCGAGCCGAGCAGGTGCCTCCGGAACCCTGTCGTTCCAGATCCTGCCCGGGAGAACGGCAATAAGGGTTTTGGGGAGCGTCTCGACGCGACTGCTCCCAAACCGTCCCCGTCTCCATCCGCCTCTACTTCCACTACTTCCCCTGCATCGACCCCATGGCTGACGATGCCGCCGCCAAGAAGAAGGCCACCAACGACGCCGAGGCTGCTGTTGCCGCCGCCGCATTGGCCTGGCCAACCGGAGGGTATGATCTGTTCATCCCTCATTTACTCGTACTTGTACTAGCCGTATATGTGCTGCTCATAGATGGTTTGCTTCTATGTTCTGTACGTGCTAGTATGCTTAGGTATCGCTATGAGATGCATACCTTTTATGCCATGCTTACTATATACTCGTTTTTTTATAAAAGAGAGCTTGCCTCTTCGATTTCATATAAAGAAATCAACCGTTCACAAACTCCAGACAAACCAGACCGAAACCTCCACATAATCTGGCGATGATATGTTGGAGAGGAAGCCATCCCTTCCATCTCCCCATTTCATCATCTTGCCAGAATATTTGGTAAACCCCTAACGAAGATCACGCTAAGGAAACCAAAAGCAAACTAGACTCCAGGAACATCGCTAGCTATTACATCATCAAAGCCACACACGGGGCAAGTACATAGTTACAGCCTTTTGATTAAGATAGGAGGACGAGAGAAGGCAGGAAGGCTAGCAGCAAGCACGGAGAAGATCGGGCATCAACGTAGTCGATCTAGGAGCCACCAAGTCTTGGAACTCCAGTTGCCCAGCGGCGCGTCGCCTTGAAGATCTCCGTGGCCACCCGCTCAACTTGATTTACGCCCTCCTTCATGAGATCTATTTTTTCTTGGCTTTTCTGCAACACACACCACTCATGTAAGTTTTTAATAATCAAGTTAACAGGAACACAGGGGTCAGTCACCCTATGATTATCAAAGACCAATCTATTCCTTAATTTCCACATTGTCCATAACATTGCCGAAACACCCACAGTCATGAGATTCCTATTATCTTTACCAAAAAAATTTAGCCATTGCCCAAAGATGTCATTGATTTTTACAGGGATATCATGAATATTAAAAGAGCATTTTAGAACCATCCATAACATCTTAGCAACAGAATAATGAACAAAAAGGTGTTCAATATCTTCTTCTCTCCCACAAAAGGAGCATTTTGTGTCTCCTTTCCACCCCCTCCTTTTTAGATTCTGCTTGGTCAGAACACTTCCCCTGAGCAGCAACCAAATGAAAAATTTAACTCTAGGGGGCATTTTTACTTTCCATAAAAATTTATATGGATATTTCATTTCATTCTCGATCAAATATCGATAACAGGTTTTCACGCTATAATTCCCATCTCCAGTAAGAGTCCACCTAATCTTATCAGAGGACTCATCAAGCACCACACTTTTGCACGCATCTTTGATATGTTCCCATAACATCAGGGACTCCCCATACAGCGATCTCCTAAAGCCTATATTATCTAGTCCTTTTCCCAGAACCCAGGCCACTGACTTCTCCTTATCAAAGCATATATTGTATATACGTGGGTAACTATCTTTCAAGGCTTTTGGGCCAATCCGCCAATCTTCCCAGAACCGGGTATTCTCTTTATTTCCCACACCAAATTTGCACAAGGAAAAGAAGAAATCCTTGTGTTTCAACATCTCTCCCCAGAATTGTGAATCCCCCTTTCTCTTTTTCACACTAGTGACACAATTATTTTTAATGTATTTTCCCCTCCGAATTTCTTGCCACACCCCACTTGTGTTATATAGTTTTCACCACCATTTACAAAGCAAAGCTTTATTCATGAAGGCTAGGTTATGTATCCCCAGGCCCCCCATATCTTTAGGTTTGCACACCTCTGCCCACTTCACCAGATGATATTTTTTCTTGTCCTCACTTTCCTCCCACAGTAGCCTGGCTCTGAAAAAGTCCATTCTCTTTTCCACACCCACAGGCAGCCCGTAAAAAGACATCATAAAGTATGGGATCCCAGTCAACGAGGATTGTATCAAAGTCAACCTCCTCGCACTTGCTAATAATCTTCCCTGCCAGGTCCCACATTTTCCTTCCATTTTATTTTCAGACGGTTTCCAATCTTTATTTCTAATTTTCTTCTTATTAATTGGAAGTCCTAAATATTTCATTGGCAGCTCTCCCACTGGGCACGTAAATATCCTGGAATATTCCTGTTTCTTATCTTCTGCCTCCCCAAACAAGAAAATTTCACTTTTGTGAAAGTTGATTTTTAGACCAGACATTTGCTCAAATAGACACAAAATGTACTTTAAATTGCAAGCACTATCATAGTCATCTTGTATCAAGAAAATGGTATCATCTGCATATTGCAACATATTAACCCCCCCCCCCTCTATGTTTTTAGCCAGCAACCCTTTGATCAGCCCTTTCTTCCTTGCATTATCCATAAATTTTGCTAAAGCATCAGCTGCTATATTAAACAGTAAAGGGGATAATGAATCCCCCTGTCTCAAACCTTTGTGTGTCTGGAAATATGACCCATAGGTTTCATTTACCTTGATACAAACACTCCCCCCTCTAATAGTACTCATCACCCAATCTATCCATTTATCAGGAAACCCTTTTCCTTTCAACATTTGCATCACAAAAGGCCACTTAATTTTGTCATATGCTTTTTCAAAATCTACTTTTAACAACAGAGCATTTTGTCTTTTAACATGAACACTATTAAGTGCTTCATGGAGTACTAGCACCCCCTCCATAATGTATCTCCCCTTAACAAAAGCTGTCTGTATGGGGGAAATAATAGATCTAGCCACACTATTAAGTCTATTCATCAAGACTTTTGTGAAAATTTTAAAGCTAACATTTAGCAGGCATATAGGTCTAAATTTCTGGATTTGATTAGCTTCTTTGGTTTTTGGTATCAATCTGATGATGCCATAGTTTAGTCTCTTGATATCTAGTGTCCCTTTGTACAGATCATCAAACATCATTTTGAGATCATCTTTAATCAGGTTCCAGAAGTGTTGATAAAATTCAGCTCTAAAGCCATCTGGGCCTGGGGATTTATTATGAGCCATAGAAAATACAGCTATTTTTATTTCGTCCAGGGAGAACTCCCTAGTCAGCGCTTCTTTTTGCTCTGGGAGAATTACATCAGAATTTTCAATATTTAGAGAAATACTAGAAGTATCAGCCTTTCCAAACAAGTTTTTGTAGAAATTTGTAATGTAATCTAGTAAATTTTTATCTCCTTCTATCTTCCCCTCTTCCTGATCAAGAACTGTAATTCTGTTTTTTCTGCCACGCCCATTTGCTTTTGCATGAAAGTATTTAGTATTATTATCTCCTCCTATTAGCTCATCCACTTTCGCCCTCTGTTTCCATTTAGCCTCTTCTTGTCCCAGTAGTCTATCAAG
Source organism: Aegilops tauschii subsp. strangulata (assembly GCF_002575655.3). Lineage (NCBI taxonomy): Eukaryota > Viridiplantae > Streptophyta > Magnoliopsida > Poales > Poaceae > Aegilops > Aegilops tauschii. The sequence continues at coordinate 435,260,801 of NC_053035.3, forward strand.
TTGGGCCCTAAGCTCTATTTGTTCTTTTCTATCTTCTACATTCAATCTATACTCTTCACATTTTTATCAATGATATCCAATTTAATCAGAATATCTTTCTTGATCTCTCTATACCAAGCATTCATATTCCTATTCCATCCTTTCAACACAGGACTCAAGAGTCTCATTTTACACTGCCAGTTATCAATACTGGATTTCTTTGAGCTTTTTTTCCTCCATGTCTTGCTAACCAGATCATCTATGCCCTCTCTCAGCAGCCAGGCATTCTCAAATCTGAACAACGGGTCATTTTTGACCACATCTCCGGTATCTAGGAATAGAGGAACATGATCAGATTTCTCTCTGCTCATAGCAGAAATTTCTGTCAGAGGGTATTTCTCCTCCCACTTTACATCACACAACACCCTGTCCAACTTTTCAAAAGTGGGTTGGGGCAAGTTGTTACCCCAAGTGTATTCCTACCATGCATATCTAATTCTCTAACCCCAGCTTGTTCTAGAATCACATTAAAGACGAAGCTCCAATGTGCTAGAGTACTAGGTTTGTTTTTTTCAGACTCCTTTCTTATTATATTAAAATCTCCCCCCATCAAAATAGGATTCACTCTTTTCTGCAAGATCCTAGCTAATTCAGCAAGAAATCTTGCTTTTCAAGAAGGTTGGGCATCTCCATAAATCACAACCAGATCCCAAATGAACTTGGTTTTTGTATCTTGAACTGTCATTTTTATAAAATATTCCCCATCCTCTTGAGTTACAACATCTAGTGTAGTGAAATTAAGTCCAAGCAACAGTCCCCCTTTTTTCCCCCTAGATGGCACATGATGCCAGTGAAAATCTCTCCCCCCACAGATTCCATGCAGGTCATTCCTAGTGAAATGATCCCTCATGGTTTCTTGCAGGCCTATGAAGTCAATCTTCATATCCATGACCATTTCTCTCATGAATCTTTTCTTAATATCTCCACCAAAGCCCCTCATATTCCAAAAAAACCCTCTCATCTTCTCTTTTTATTTTTTCCCGACCCTTTTATATTTTTTGAATTTAATGGCAGGTTTCTTCCCAGAACTTCTAGAAGACCTGTCATTATTCTTTTTTTGCCACCAGAAAACATTAATCTAAATTCATCCCATCCCTCTCTTTCCTCTTCCTCTCCACTTTCTAAATCATATTGTAGCAATTCTTCTATATTATGTTCCCATGTGTCCACCAGATAAGATTTGTTATCTTCCTCTTTAGTTTTTCCTCTATCTCCATTTTCTTTCTTATTATTATTCACAAGCCATAAATCAACTCTGGCTTTCTCAATCATTTTAATCAGATTGATGTTATATTCAATCTTATCAATACCATCTCCCAATCCAACCCCCACTGCATTAGCAACCTCATTTAGGGTTGTGTTTGATGAATATAAAATGTTTGGGATTTGTTTCTTACCATAGTTGTCTTTGTCTTCAGCCCTCTTTTTTGCCTTTTCCTCAACATTGCAGTCTTCTTTTCCCTTGTTTCTTTCACTCCTTCTGTACATATCCATACTCTTCTCATCAAGCTCCCCCCTTTCTGTTTTCTTAACCATGTGCTCGAAAAAATCTGGATCCTGACTAGCAGAGTAATCAACTGGTTCAAGATATTCATCAACCACCTCCTCTCCTCCTAAAGCCTTCAATTGATTGTCTATATCTTCCAGTGTATCCATCTTGTCCAGAGTCACATCCCCATTTATCTTCTCCATCTTTTCTTCTTCTACATCTTCAGACATAGGTTCTGACTCCTCCTCCGCTCCCAGATTTTTAACTTTTTCCTGAAGCAGATCATGCTGCCTTTTGATCTCCATTTCTAGAGCTACTTTGATTTTTTCTCCTTCTCTCCTTTTACTTTCTTCAGTAGCCAGTTGGGCAGCTTGTCTAGCTGTTATTTCTTCCAGTATTTCCAGCCTTGTAAGCAGGCTTTTTCCCCCTCTGACATTTTCTTTTCCTCTTGATGTTTGTTATAGCTGCATTCCCCTTCATTTCTATCCTTTGCATTTTCATTGTTTATCACTTTTTCATATTGGGTCAAAGACATCCCCCCCCCCCCGGGCACACCTGGTTTCTTGTTTTCTTCTAGATCACCCTTCAGCTTTTTTTCACACTCTTTCTTGTTATCAAGCTCCTCCAAATTAATGTATTCAAAGACTTTCCTTTTTTCCCTTCCTCAGTTTTGTACCATCCTTGTTCTGCCACTGATTCTAGAGAGAACTCAATATCATACAGCAGTAGATCTTTAGTAGTGATCTCAGTCCCAGATGGAATTTTGTGCAGGTCTCTGACCCCTACTTTCAGTCTAATCTCTTCTCCACTGTGAATATGCTCAACATCCACTTCTACCACTGGTCCTAGAGCAGATCCAATTTCACATATTCCAAGGAAATGTCTCAAAGAGTCTGGTACTCCATGCATTTGAACCCAGATAGTATGTAGCTTGCCTTTAGCTTTGTCATCAGGATTCCAAAAGTCTACTTCAATCACTGCTTTTGCACCAAGAAGTGTGCTCAAAATTCTTTAGTTCCACTAACTTGGCTTTGTTGGGAAATCTAACTAGAAAGGTCTTGGGGCTTTGGAATTTGGCCCTCCAGGTCCACCCCCAATCAAACATCCTAGCCATCCCTTGAACCAGAGTTGTCTCATTAAGCATTCCTGAAGAGACTGTAATTATAGCCATTGGATTGGCATGTTCCATTGCTGATATCTCCTTAGTGTTTTGCACCAGCAAACACCCCAGCCCTTTTGCTCCATATCCCACATATTTTGCCACTGGTTTTGGTTGTCTGAGAATTGTACAATCTTCAGTACGATGGGATCATCTCTGACATACCACACAAAACACATTGTTTCTACAGTCCTTACTGACATGTCCACTCTCTTTACATTTACCACAAATGACTTCTTTGGCATGTCCTCCCTCATTCCTGTTTCCACTCCCTTTGTCATTGTGCTCTTTCTCACCATTCGGGGCTGTGATCATTCCACTTTTTGGCACATTCGCCAGCAAGTACTGGTAATGTTGTGCCATCTGCTCAGGGGGTAGAAATCCCATCTGACCCAGTCCCAGCCCCATAGGAATTATTGGGGGGAAATTCTGGGCGCCAGCTACAAATGCCTCTTTTTCCCCACCCTGAATTCCCTGCCTATTCTCTTTCATATTATGCTCAAACTCCCCTGCTCTGTGTCCAGATCCAGATCCCTCAGCTCTCTCCCCTCCTCCGCTCTGGTGATCGAACTTTCCCCTGTTCCTCCAAATTTAGGAACCTCATTCTCTCTTCTGTCTTCAAACCCGTTGCCCCTCCCGTTGTTGTTGTAGGATCTCTCCCCTCCACTGCCTCTTCCTCCTCCCTCGCCAAATCTGAAACCCCCTTCCCTTCTGTTTCCAAAGTTTTGATTCCTATCTTCAAACCTACCAAAATTCCTACCAGGGGAAGAAGTTTTTCTGCTATCTGAGAAATTACCTCGTCCTCCAAAGCCTCCTCTCCCCCTCCCCATCTGCCAATTTCCACTTCTTCCAGACATATCCTCCTCTCTGGGTTCTGAGGCTTCCGCCGCCTCCCCTCTCTCGAAAAGGTGGAGGAAGAAAGGATCAGTAAACCCTAGGAGGGGATGTGGTCAGGTTTTATACCTTTTTCCCCCACACTCCTCCCCCTGCACCTCCACGTCTTGGGCTATATTCAGCCCATCTAAATTCTCACCCGGTCCACTATCTGGCCCAGCTTGTCTTTTCTTATCACCATCTGCATTTTTTGTCTCTTCCCCCCAATCTGTCAGACTTTCAAAATAATTTTCTAAAAAAATATTGTCAGGTATTTCATTCTTTTCCTGATTCTCATTTCCATTTCCCTCTCTCGTATCTAAATTTTCAGGGTGTCTCTCAAATTCATCATCACGTTCAATTCCTTCTAACCAACCAGGAATCGACATTAGATCTTTGAATTGTGGTATCAATGGCCTCATCTTAATCAAGGCAAGTTCTATCTCCCTATCATGATATTTCCCCCAATTGGGAGAATCCATGTCAGGATATTGTATCTGAAAATTTTGTTTATCCATTTCTATATCCCCCCTTCTTTAGTATCAATTAGCATGCTCCTAACATATTTATCCATCTCTCTCTCTCTCTTTTGCGATTGATTCGCTCGATACGGCAAAGTTTTTTATTGAATCTGTTATTCATCCCCCCACTATCATCTAGTGCATCAGGAATCAAATAAACAGAGAAATTATAGCTATCATGCTTACCTTTATTGGTAGCATCTTAAAATTCAAAATCTGACTCCCACTCCTCCATCAGCAACCAAAATCAGTTGCTCTGAGAAGGGGAATTCAGATCCTGCGCCCGAGCAGGCGGGCGGAACGACGCGGCTGCACGACTGGTTCTGGATTCAGATGAGGCGAACGCCTTGGAGTCGCCGCCTTGCTTCCCTGCGCCGCCCCTTTCCCCTTCACTACAAAAAAAATACACTTCTGTGATGATACGTGTTTGTCATAGTAGGTCGCATTTTTTGTCATGCATGTACATCCATGGCAAATTTATGACAGAATCAAGATAGTCATACCTGTGCTGTCGTAGAAGTGTTCCATGACATTACCAAAATTATCATCATGGAAGTGTCCACTTCCATGACGATAAATCGCGCGTCACAGAAGTGCTTTCGTCAAGGGTGACCGACACATGGCATCCACCGTAATGGAACACCGTTAAGCTATCGGGTCGGGTTTGGATCCGATAACCCGTTAACAGCCCTGACCAATGGGGATTTTCCACGTGTAAAATCATCATTGGCTGGAGGAGACACGTGTCAGGTCCGTGTTGGCACAGGTGTCACTCATCCAATGGGCGAGACGCGCCTATGATATGTTGACACGTGGAACGACCCATCAAGTTTAAATGGGCCGGCCCAACTGAAGGCCCACAAGATTTTGCGGACCATAATGGGCCGGCCCAGCTAAAGGCCCACGAGATTTTGCGGACCATAATGGGCTGGCCCAGCTAAAGGCCCACAAGATTTTGCGGGCCATAATGCGCCGGCCCAGGTAAAGGCCCACAAGATTTTTGTGTGCCATAATGGGCCGGCCTAGGTAAAGGCCCACAAGATTCTTGTGGATCATAATGGGCCGGCCCAGCTAAAGGACCACAAGATTTCGCCGACATTAATGGGCCATCCCAGCTGTAGGCCCACAAGATTTTGAGGACCCTAGTAGGCCGGCCCATTAACTGGCTGCCATGTTTTGGGCCAAATGCCGGCCCATATTTGATCCGGTCCATTAATGGCCTGCCACGCTCCGGGCCTAATAGTGGCCCATATGAGATCCGGCCCGTTAAAAGCCTACCACGTTCTGGGCCAAATTACGGCCCAGATCAGGTCCGGCCCTTTAAGAGGCTTTGGGCTCAATTATGGCCCATATCAGATTCGGCCCGTCAACTGGATACTATGCTTTTGGGCTCACTTGCTAAAGGCCCACTTAGTAATTCGGCCTGATATTAGTTTTGGCCTGTTAAAGGCCCGTTTAACATTTCGGCCCTATATTAATTTCGGCCTGTTAAAAGCCCGTCATATAGTTGGGCCTAACTATGGCCCGGTTTGCATCCGGCCTGCTCGCAGCCGATATTTGATTGGGCCAAACAAGGACCGAGACAATTTTGGCCTGTTAAAAGCCCGTGATTTTGATTCGCACAATCATGGGCCGGGGTTCATTTCGGGCTGCTGCCGGCCCGTGAGCTGTTCGGCACGTTTCAAGCCCAACCTACATCGTGATTGCATGACGGCCCGATTATGTACCGTAATTTTACGGTTTGGCCGTTTTATTGCGAAGACAGGATATATATACAGTAAAATAACTGCAGCATCGTGAATAAGAAAAAACCTAGACTATACAATAAAGAAATTACGGCATATTACATCCACTGGGCATCAAAGTTCGCCACTATGATAATAAAGCACAAGCAGACAGCAGATTACATACACTGGGCATCAAAGATCGCCACCAATGCAAATAAACACGCCGACAAAATAATATACAAAACCGACAGCACTTCAATAGAGTTCAAGAAAGGTTAGCCCTGCTAGGGAGCTGCAGCGCAAGCAGCTGAGCAAGATGATGAGACTGCGCTTGTTCAACACTTATATCTTCCTCACTCTGAAAGATAAACAAGCAGACAGATGACAGGTTTTGCACATAAAAGTATCAGTGCTGACAATTCATCACATTTCTTACTAACGAATAAAGTGACACAGTTTAAAATTGCATTAACACAATATGGTATTGTTCAGGTCAAGACATGGCAGGAAATGACATTGTGAAGGAGTTGGCAGCTTCACCACACCACTGGATTACAGATCAAGAACTCATAAGTATCAATGGTAAGTGTGCTGTCAATTTATACCATTTCAGATTGGCAAATAAAGAGACGGTTTAAATAATAGTAGAATGATATGACATTGTTCATAGTTAAGACATTGGAGAATATGACATTGTGCTGTAGTGGGTAGGTTCACCACACCACTGGATTACGGATGAAGAACAGAAGCATACATGCAGTGCAAAAGAAGATCACTTGCTCTGTATAGTTTAATTTACATGGTATGAAGAAGGAACTTCGTTGTACAACTGAAAACTTAAATTGAGAAAGGACAAACTTTTGTTTATGAACTACATAATACACTTTAAACAAGCAATTTGATGCAAACACCAAAAATAAACAACTGTTGCAGTCATGCCTAACCAAATATATACAACAAACTTTGAAGGCTTGAGATGGACAAACTTACATTATTGGTGAAGACAGGCTCTATAAAGGCCTTGTCCATGCTGATGGGGGGGGCAATTCAAGAAGTTTACCACAGAATCTTCTTCAAAAGCATTGCCTTTATTCTACATTTTGTTAAGAGTAAATATAGATGTGATAATATACGGAAAAAATGGAGAATATTTAAGATAAGATGAAGAGTGATGCTACATAACCAAGTAGCTATAAATGTAAGTGCAGCGATATAGGCAAAAGGTACAGCCAAGAGCAATGCACAGCTAAACTTCTTCAGTACCAACCTTATGGTAAGAGTAAATATAGATCTGATGTGTAGAAAATGGAGGGCAAAGGAAAATAAGCTGCAGAGTGATGGTACATGAACAACTACCTGTCATTATAAGTACACTGATAAAGGACAGCATGTACTTACAAGAACAATGCAGAGCTAAAAAACATTGGCATTGGATATATTCTACACTAATGTAACCATTCATACAGATCAGATAATTTGGAGCGAACAATTGATAAGCAAGCTATCATGCATACTGCTGTCACATAATGAACCAGGTATGTATGCAAGTACAGTGATACAGGACAACAGGTACTAACAAGAGCAAAGCAGCGGACAACATATTTGCGATATCTTGTCGTTCTTGTCAAACCGGAATTCTTCTTCGAGCAGATTTCCTGCAAAAAAGATCCGTAAGGCACATGCGGAAAAGTAGAAGTTCAAATTGTCATGTGATTTCATAGACAGTACCTCATCCTGGGAACTAGACCAGTGCATAACAAAGTTTTTCCATTCAATGTCTTCTAAATTTAGCATAGGAGACTTCACCGGAAATTCGTTTATAGACTTGCCATCAAAGTGTGATTTCCTCAGGTAACACCGATACTGCTGCAATGCTTCCTTGAAAAGCACAAGCAAGCTTTGCTCGTCATGACTATCCAGATTGACCCTTGCCTAGTTACAACAATGTAATGTAAATCATTGATGTGTTCAATCAGCAGAAAATAGGAAAATAATAACCATGAATAATAGCACTTACACGTAAGTTGGACAGGAAGATGTGAAAATGGTGTTTGTCTTCACAATAATCTTACCATGATGGGAATATGTGCACGTAGTCCCTAACAACATTGAAAGCATTGTCTTTTAAACTGGGAATAAATGGAATGGGGTTCCAATCTGCAGGAATTGGCCGTCTCTGCAGTTGGGATAGGTCTTCGGCCGGTGGACTTGCTGTACTTTTTGCTGGAGTGGGATTTTTCTGTGGTACAGCTGGTGCTATGGCAAATGAAATCAGTATACCTTTTGCTGGAGTGCAGGTCCTGTGTGGTGGGGCTAGTGGTGTGGCCAGTGAAGTATGGGTACAGTCTGCTGGAGTCGGTCCTACGTTTTGTGTCACTGGTTGTACAGCCAATATAAGTGGGGTGCTATCTGATTTCTCCGGCACCACCACGTTTTTCAAGGACTTTGCTGGTGCTCCTTCAGGTTCGGCAATCACCCTCTTCCTTTTTGATGTCTGATGCACAAGAACAGCATTTGAGTGGAAAAACATGGTATGATGACAGATGGAATATGTATTGATAATGAATGGGCATGGCATCTCGACATATATGATGAGTAAACTAAGCAGATGGCGGTGCAACAAAGTAGAAGAAATGCAAGACAACATATGCAAGATACCCGGAATCAATAAAACGTTGCCAAATTAGAACAGGCACCTTGATGGGTGAACAGGGCAGGCCATCTGCCTTTGACTCCTCGAGGTTAGAATAGTCATTAGGATCATATTCTGAACAAGAATCAACAGGTGGGGAGCGTATGAGTTTCATTGCATCCAGAATGGCACTCAATGCCTTGGTGCCAATTTTGTAAGTCATTGCAGTGTTTAGCTTCAAGAGTAGACTGCTGCTAGTGTGACACAAAGCAGCTACACAGATCATAGTGTAGATATAACGGGAAAACCTTAAGCATCAGAGTAAAATCAGCTAAGTGGAACTTGCTGGAATATATGTGCTAGTATTGCCAGTACGGCTAGAAAGGCTTTGGATACCAGCTCTCTTCAAGTGAAGGTGCGGTACTGTTAATATCAGTGTAACTATCAAAGGCGACACAGCTCCCCGCATTTCCTTGCTATTCTTATAGGATTCAAGTGGGCAGGCCACTACAAATCCTATTCCTATGTTTACAAGATCCTACGAATCAAAGAGGCTCAAAGTGTCCATCACAACCGACCGTATAGACCTCTACACTGCAAATGTCCCTGCTCATCTTCAGTATAAGGAACATACTGTACTACTATCATACTCCCTCTATTCCAAAATATAAGTCTTGGTAGAGATTTCCACTATGGATCACATACAGATGTATCCAGATACATTTTAGAGTGTAGATTCACTCATTTTGCTCCATATGTAGTCCATGGTGGAATCTATACAAAGACTTGTATTTAGGAACGGAGAGAGTACATATTAAAGAAGAACGGAAGAGGAACATGGTAAAGAAGAGCAAGCGGATTTTGGATAATAAAATGTTGGTTGCGCAGTGCCCACACATGATGAACCAGAGCGCATTAAGAATGCAACTCCCAGCTGTCTCTCGACCATTTCAGGCGGTTGGATGAAGATCCTACGTCTCCTAACCCTTCTTCTTCCCCGTCTCTGATTCTTCCCATACAAAACACTGCACGGGCCGCCGGCCAGACCACCGGCTCCCACCGCCTGTGTTCCTCCGCCACCCCCACCCCCCACCCCTGCCCCAACCCCCACCCGCGTCGAGTTTTCTTCGTTCGGCGAGGCCCCACAACCACCCGAGCCCCTTCGATCGCACCGCCGAATTCCGGCGAGCTCTGAAAAATCGACTGACCCAATTTTGAAATTTAGTCTACTGTGATTTAACTAGTGTGGAATATAAAAGGGGAAAACCATAAGCATTGGTAGTATAGTGTTGAGCGTGCCATGGCGGATCTGAAGGTGCAAACCGGACAAAGGCAACTTCGCAACCAAGACAAGAAATCAGAGTAAAGCAGTGGCGATCTATTTTCTTGCTGCGATAAATAAGTTGAGCAGATACGAAAGAGTACCGCCTCTGGTGCGGCGCCGTGTACGCATCTTCTGAGAATTTGACGGTGCTGTGGTAGCGATGGCTGTCGGCGGCGTGGAAGCAGATCTAGGAGGGTAGACAGTGACGGCAGGGCGCGGTGGACAAGACGGTCGTAGGAGCGGCGCCGGCAAGGTGGACGACGGCGGGGATGAAGCAAGAGGACGGGATGCAAGGATCCTGGTCCGAAGCCGTGGATGAGAGAGGTCGATCTCTTGTAATGGACGGCGGCGTCGGGGTATCAGCTCCGGCATGGTGGAGGAGGAGGGCGGTGGATGGGGTGGCGGACGGAGGAGGGTGGGGTGGAGAGGGTGTTTTGGCGCCCATGGAGTACGAATGGGGGAAAGGGAGGTAGAGAGGAAGGGGGAACCATGTATTCAGGGCGCGCTTGTCTCAAATGCGAGGAAATTTACAAACTTAGCCCCCGTTTCAAATTTCTACTACATCACAGCAACATTAGTCGGTTGGGGATAGGACGGTAATCTCGCATACACCGAATATTTGCCGAAGAGAGTTTGTTTTTGGCGCCCACCGTGTATGAATCCGGGTGAGAGGCGGTTACGTCACGTTTGGGTGAAATTACAAACCTACCCCTATCGAAACCTATAGAAATCCAGCAGATAGGCTTTGCGTGGCAGGGATAGGCAGTAGTGATTTCCATCTCGCAGATTTTGGTTTCGGGCGGTTACTGCGACTTTCCCCGCTTCGTTCAAATTTTGCAGAGTGCACGTTTACCGTGCCAACTCAATTCGAATCCCATTTGTATTCTATTTTTTTCGGGCGGGATCCATTTTCAATTGGAATTACATTCTATATACATCATTTTTTTATATATACTTTCAAAAGCACAACACCATTTATACATAAATATGGTTTACAAATGGCATGATCTCATATTCATAAGGTTGTATCCATCAATTTGGATTTTCAAATATTTGAAACCACTTTATGTTGAAATCCAATGTATGCATTCCTCGCTAACTGTCTCCAATTAATGTGTGTTTCATGCGGGTTTTGTTTTTACTTCTCAAACATGTATAATGTGTTTCACACACGCAACATATAGTGTAATCCCGTTTAGACATTAATTGCATATAAACCATGCATTGTTTGTAATTGAAGAATCTATGGATCACCAATATTGATAAACTATATAACATTACACGTGTGCCCAAATTCAAATGAATATGCATGTTTGATACACCAATTTGCGTTATGATATTATCAATGTCGTGATCTCCAGTTTAAATATTTGAATCCCCTGTAATCCAGATATTCGTCTCATATAGCTATCACTCATGCTTATATAGGACTATCTCTCTGGACCTATACGCGTTCATCGTCTCTCAGGTATCTCTCATGCTACATGTATGTCGACAATGATCTTTTATCTTCGTAACACACTGACGGTACTCTCTCCCTCGACCTTCATCACTCTATCTCTCTCTAAGTATATCTCGCTCCCTGCTATGTCTCTCTAACTATGATTCTCCATGTGGAATCTCTTTCTCTCACACAAACACAAAACTTTGTCTCCCAGGGTCTCATTTCTCTCTACTATTCCCATGTGTGCCACTCGCACACCCCTCATACAGAGATGTCTTTCGCTCGTTAGATATGAGAACCTACGACTCTTCCTCTTCAATATCTCTTTCTCACACACAAACACAAACTCTGTCTCCCAGGGTCTCATATTTCTCCATTGTTCTCTTGTATGTCGCTCACACACACCCTCTCTCCCTAGAGATATCTTGCGTTCCCTCATATGTCTCTCTAGCTATCACTCTCGTTGTGAAATATCTTTCTCTCTCGCAGACACAAAACTCCGTCTCTCTGGATCTCATTTCTCTCTGATATCTGTTTGTATGTGACTCACATGCACCCTCTCTCTATCTCTCTCACACCCACACACATAACCCAGCCTTCTGATCCACTCGACTCCTATCTCTAACGCACACTAGCTAGCATATTTATCTTTCTATTTATCTGTTTCTCCATCAACCTTCTTTCTCGCCCTCACTCTTGATTCCTATCACGCACACTACATATGTTTCTCTCTACATGCAGTCAAGTGCCCTCTCACACACATATATAACTTCACCCTTTGAACCACCCGACGGTCATCTCCAACACCCAAACTAGAGGATGTCCCTCTAGCTAGCATCTCCATCTCTGTATCTATCTGTAGTTTCTCCGTCAACATTTCTTTCTCGCACAGAGTCTTGCTTCCTATCACCCACACTATATATGTCTCTCCATACATATGCATTTATAGGTTGGTCTCTTTTGCACAATCGTTGCGCCTCACTCCCTCTGCTCGCCATAGATGCATGCTCCAGCCCACGCCACTATCTCTTAAAGACAAAAACACATGCTCAATTGTCGGGCCTTCTTCCATGCATTCTCACATGCATGCATATTGTCATACCGATCCGTCTCTCCCATGTCGTTGATCTTATGACTTATGTCTTCTTTCTTTTATCTCGATCATGCGCGCGCACACACACACATCCCACGTATACATGTATACCTCTCACACATGCACGTTCAAGGTCTGTATGTCTCCATATGTTTAATTACCCTCAATCCTAATGCCACATCGAATCGTTCTCCTCTTTTGTGCACATAACTTCCGCCTGGATGGGTAAAACACACACTCACACTTAACAATCTCCTTCTAGCTACCCCCCCCCCCCCCGCCTCTCACTCTTCCCCTATATCCCCGAAACCAATAAGACCGTCCCTTTGTTTAATTCCCGCCTAAATGCACCATCGATATATAGTAGTCTTCCTCGGTGTCTCTCGAACAAACACGTTCTCTCGATGTTGACTCCTCTCACGCGCACACACCTTCTCTTCCCTCTCTACGGGCATTTTCTCTCTCGCACCCCATCGTTGGTGGCCTCTGCCATACACATCACCTCTCTATGATGAAGCCATGCGCACTTAAATTACATCCTCCATAGAGGACCCCGCGACACACACACACGCACACACACACACACACGCACGCACCCCCCCCCCCACACACACGCACACTAAGACTCCATCTCTCTCTCTCTCACACACACACACAAACACACACACACGCACGCACACCCCCCCCCACACACACACACACTAAGACTCCATCTCTCTCTCTCACACACACACAAACTAAGACTCCATCTCTCTCTCCTCTCTCTCTCTCTCACACACACACAAACTAAGACTCCATCTCTCTCTCTCTCACACACACACACCCCCACACACACACTAAGACTCCATCTCACACACACATGCTCTAGGCGGAGCATTTGTTCCTACCACCCTTCATCCAACCTTACCCGTATGGTAAACAATCACCTTTATTTACTTGCATAACATGGACAAATTCCACTTTACTTTAGTAGTCAGCAAACTTATCATCTGTACCCTTATAAAAAACGAGTTGGCGGTGATGGTGTGCCTGCCATCTTGTAATACAGACCGTATGATCTATATCTGAGGATAGAAAGCAAACTATGATAATTTTACAAAAGATACCCGCACCTCTCTCCACATCATTATCTCCCACAACCTCATTGCTCAGCAATTAAAAAAGGAATAAGTCTCTGGAACAATCTAGCATGCATGGTGGCCGCTGCCGCCTGCCGGCGCCGTCCATCCCCATGCCTCCGCCCATTCCGACCACCAGTCACCACCACACTCCACTCCTCCTCGCCTTATCTCTCATCTTTCATTTTTTCGATGACATTCTCGAGATACCAGTTTTCTGATAAAATTCTCGAGATATCATTAGTTTTTACACATGGGATTACTCCTGCATGGGTTAATCACAACAGGTGTTCTGTAAAAAAATGCATATTGATGTTCCGTGCAATGCACGAGAATCTTGCTTGTAATTATATAACGCAAATCACGAGCAGGAAGTGACATTTTTTTGACACAACCACGTTAACATGGCCACGTAAATCACTAGCTAAAGTAAATACCATTATACTTATATCCTGATGCAAAAGGTTGAGTACATGTCCGAAGAGTAGAGTCACACACACGCACTCTGTCTCTCAGAATCTCTCTCTCACACACACCAGTTACGTGACGCCCACTTAAGCAGACACGTATGTTACAATTTGTGCACCCGCGGGTACACGTGATGCTGCGCATTTATTTAAGCTGGAAGGTGAACCCAAACAATAGTTGCATTCATTCCCCTCCCGCCGCCTCTTCTCTGGTCGCCGTCGCCCGGTAGCCATGGGCCGGCCGAAGGTAACAACATACGCCATACTCCCGCCGGAGCGGCGCTTTAATATGGAAATTTTAGTGGTCATGCATGCATCTTTTTGTGCTAGCACTCCTATATAAGGGTTGACCGGTCGCTTCCCGCGGACGTGCGCGGGCGGTGGAAGAGGAAGGAGAAGGGAAGCGGGCTGTGGAGTAACATTTTTTACCACAATTTCTTTGGAAACTGAGTGCAATAATTGAGTAGTTTTGCAAACTACCAGTACTACACCTGAAACGGTTCAAAACCTATACTCCCTTGCCAGCGCGCGCTTCCCGCGTGAAACGGTCAGCATCGCCCTGGAGCGTTAGTGCCGCATTAATGCCCGGCCAGAGCGGAGGCGACCTCTCACTGGCGCCGGCTTTGAAGTGGCGCGACGGCCGAGAGAGCGCCGCTTCCCGGTGCACGTGACTGCTCCGCGTCGAGACTGGCATAGGCTCTGTTTGGATCCATGGGTTAGAGTTAGTTTGAGCTAGTTGGGGCTCAAATAGCCCTAAAGTATCCAAGCATGAGGGTTTAAATTGGAGCAAGTTGCACCGAACCCACCAAAAAAACTATCCCACCCAAGAGTTGCTAACTGGAGATAGTTCTCATTGGGACCACTGAAAAATCACTTTTATCTCTCCATGAAGTGCATTTATTGTCAATCTAACCCTGTCACCCAAACACCTCTTTGGCTACAGTTAGTTCAGGGTTAGTCATGAGTTAGTCTAACCTCTAGCTAAGTTAGAGTATCAAACAGGAGCAGTATAGGACATGCAAGTTGCTCAAAGCATATAGGCAAATTCGTACATGAAAGGATTTTTTTCTTTTTGAAAACGGAACGTGAAAGGAATTTTTTTTAGAATGCTCTTGGCATGTCGCTAACATGTGATAGTTAACCGACCTCAATAGACGGCAGAAACGCTAGCCCACCGCACTTTGATAGAGACGAGGAGGGAGAAGCGATACAGGCTGCTGGATTACTAGAGATAGGTGTCGCACGGAAGCCAAGAAATATGGTGATAGCGTGGGTTAGCCATGTACTAGTATGATGTAACTACACTGGGCTGCCGTGTTTCGTACTCTTCCAGTCCACTTTGGAGATGATTGGTTAATTTTATATCACTGAATAATATAAAATATTATGAGTGCAGACGCTCCACCACGAGGTTCCTTGCTCCTTCTCGGTCGTCCGGAATCTATGTTCTTCCACTCTATTTTTTTACGTGAGCTTTGTTCATCCTTTTGCCAACACGCGAGACATCTAGCATCAAGGTGCATGTGTTATGCAAGGATCGTTCCATCTATATGAAGAACACGTGGGACTGGAACTACGAGACGGACATGTACCCAGGAGTGGACGTACGAACCTGAGTAATGTAGCGCAGTAAGTGAAGTAGAAAGGCACAAATGGTATGAGCATGCGTGGCATATAGGGTGTGTTTGGTTGCGTTCTCGTCTCAGCATAGTCATTCCCTCTTCATGCATGCTCAACTCAACACCCCTCTTCATGCATGCTCTCTTCATGCATGCTTCTAGTGTATTTGTGCTAAACTAGTGTGGACTCATGCACTCTCCATACACTCTACCAAACACCCAAAAGTAGGTCGAGAAGGGAACTCTTGGGCAACATTTGTCTCTTACTACGTACTACCACTAAATGTTGTACGTGCAATGCACGGTGATGTTATGGAGTACGTGCCTAAGTACTCTACTACTACTATATTAGTTGGAGGCACGTATTAACTTTTATAATTGTTTACGTGTATGCCCCGAGACCTTCCAACTAGACGTGTCTTTCTCTCCAGGTCGCACTTTGTATCGTTCATACCACTAAGTACTACTACGTCTGGTCTCCGACCCAGAAGTGGAAGAAGTGGAGATGCTCTACCACGCTGTTTTTTTACGCTGGGCTCTACCACACTGTTCATGTCCCACTCCTTTCGCTGACGTGTGGGACATCCAGCACGTGCCGTGTTTGGCACCCTTCGTCGTAAGAGTTGAAACGCTAGCATTCATCAAAATAAAAAATAATCATAAATCGGCAGTGATACTATTTTTTGCGAACCAATCAGCAGTGATACTATACCACGCGGTTTCCTTGCTCCTCGATATCGGAAAGAATACTTCCGTTTGCCAACATGTGGGACGTCGACCATCCTGGTCCACTTGCCATGCACACAGAACTCCAACGGAGAGTCACCCAGGTCGTCGCGCCACAGTAACAATGACTAATGAGCCGTCAAATCACAGGCCCACTTCCCACTTTGAAGTTGCTCGGACGAAGGAACCATCATGACTTCGTTGAATTCCGCTTCTTGAAGAAAACTACTGTACCAGCAGTACTGCTAGCTACAGTAGTTACTCCAATAGAGGCCTCCTTTCGTTCTTAGGATAGGAATATGAAAATCATAGGAAGTGAGATGACATGCATCTCAATTCCTATAGAGAAAGAGATGCCATTTGATGCTTAGGATAGGAATTTTTCCATTTAGTCTAGGTTAATGTACTGGTAATTTGCTCTAAAAACTACAGTAGTAACTAGTAGTATTGGTACATGCTCGTACTCAGACACAGACACACACTAACTACTAGTACTACTACTTCTCACATGCTGGCCAGACGCCGTCGTTCTCCTTCCCGGCTTTGTCGGTGACACCCCACCGTGCTTGGATCTCCGCCGACCTCTCCACAGCAGCGCGTGCGTCCTTTTCTTTCTTGCGGCGGCGGGCCTCTCTTTTCTTGAGTGCTTTCTGACTTTTCCGCTCCCTCTGTGCGGCTTTGGCCGCCTCTTGCTCTACCGCCCATTCGGCCTTGGCATCTTCAAATTCCTCCCACATAGTTGTGAGGTCGCGAGCGGCGATGAACTCGGCACGGCGGGATGCCATCGCTTCCCTACCATTTTGTGTGCGGTCGTGGGCGGCGAGGAACTCGGCGCGGTTAGTGTGCGGCGCGGTGGCATGAACGACGCTTGGTGAGAGCTCTGGGGTGGAGTGGCCGGACAACCGTATAGTGCATTGGTTTGTCAAGAGCTCAAGGACAAAAGACGAAGCAAATTTGGATTCCCCTTCAATCCTGGTCATTTATTACCGAGTAAAATGCATTGGCGGTCATCGAACTTGTCTTGATAGCTCACTTTGATCATTGTATACAAGATATGGTGATTATACGGTCACTGGCTCAGCGTATAGCTCCGTATTTGTCTGGTTGACCAGTCAAACAGTCCGCATGCGCCTCATCAGCTCGTGTTCTTTATCTATCTACGCGGGCCTACCTGTAAATGGAGAAAGAAATACTGTAAAAAACCAAAATTATGCGTATGTGGGGAATCAAACCACGGACTCGTCGCTGCAACGCACCCTCGTCAGCCAAATGAAAATGAAATACTTTGCGTCAGACACTCATGCTCACGCTGTCAAAGCATGCTAATGCATGCACGTCACCCTCTAAATCAAAGTCCTGCTCATGGCGCAACGCAAACGGCGAGCCCATCACCTGCGCGCCCCGGCGGTGCCTGACATTACTGTTTAGACGTTTGATGGAGGCCTACGCGAACGCCGAGCATGTATTCACCTGGCTCAACACCAACGGTCATACTCGGACCGCCTTGCTCATGTATATCGTCCATCACCACGACAATCTAATAGCCTAAGCTAGAGAGGGTACTATGGTAGTATGGTACGGAGTATGTACTATCGTGAGCGACCGATCTTAGTGCCACTGCACACCAAAACCCCTTCCATCGCTAGCGCGCGCTTCCCACCTGAAACGGTCACCGTCTCTCCAGAATGTCAATACCGCATTCACCGGACTTAACTGCAGGTGCAATTGGTGTGTCACTGACATGCGGGTCAGATGCCCGTTGGGCCCACATGTCAGTAACCCAAACGCATCTGCAGTTAAGTCACTGAAGCAGCGTCCGCATTCACGCCCGACGAACCTACTCCGGCGCCAGTTGCCCATCCGTCTGCCGCGGCTCATTGCCATTCGCCCGCTATATTAACTTGAGCCCCAGCTCCCAGCCATAGCCAAAGACCCACACTTATTCTCCTCCGGTCCCTTCCTTCTGTCGGCACCACTTCAACCATGGCCTCCTGGCGCTCCGAACCTCTCTTGGACGTACTGTCGTAGGAGCAGACGAGGGACATCGGTGGCTCTGCTCCGGGCATGCTCCAAAGCTCTCTTCGACGTACTGTCGCAGGAGAAAACGAAGGAGATCGCCGGCACCCCCCCCCCCCGGCCGCCCTCCGCCACCACGACCACGAAGCCGGCGCGCGTGCGCGGGCACAGCCGGCAGCGAGGAAGAGTAGTACACGGTAGGTCGCCGCCGCTCTGGTCCCGAGAAGGCCACCGCTACTCCACTCAGTCGATGCCAAGCTTGGTGGGGTAAACATCGCCGGCCGATTAGCCGCTTGACGGCGATGTGGAGGTGGAAATCTTCACAACCTTGTGCTCCGGAGGAGGAGGTTATCAAGGCGGATGAGGAGGAGGCAAAGGCAATGGCCGGCTTTCTCGGGTTCATGGCCGGACATGGTGGTCGGGCGCCGGCGATTGTTTAGATTAGGTTTACATTAGGTTTTAGTACGGTTTGTGCGAAATATGTAATGAATTTCGTCCAGTTTGTAGGAAAAGTTTTCGAAATGTAATGAATTTCATCCGGTTAATTTGAAATTTGCTTTGTTTGCACGAATTTCGTCCGGTTAGTTCATATAGTTGTCGAAAGGTATGCGGGCAGCATCGGATGGCATCCATCAGTGTCCTCAGACAGATGCCGGTGTAAATTTGTGGGCCAGCGCTGGAGATGCCCTAACTATCATGCTATAATCGCTAACAATCCTCCATTATTTGGCAGGGAACAGTTATCCCTCGATCAAAATCAAATCCGCGGTGTTTCGCACTCCTCCCGCGTAAGAGTGTAAACTCTTGCTTACATAAAAATGGAGCAAGTGGACGGCACTGTAGCACGTCATATCACTCAAACTAGCCCGCCTAACGAGCGGGAAAGCACCGCCCTCGTCATTTTGTTCTGGATTTCTATCGATCAATCGCGCGAAAATGTTACACTTCGCAAGTTCTAAAGGAAAAGGCGGCACACTTACGACTCGTATGCGTCGCAACCCCGACAGTCCGGCTCGCACGCCGCTCACCAGAGGGGACACGCGTTGTCTTGCAATTTCACTGACATGTGGGACCGTAATTGAATAAACCGTTGATAGCCGAAATCTAATCGCTCGGCGGGCGTCGGCTGAGAAGAGAGAAACGGGGGAGGGAGAAGAGATCGCCCGCCCGCCGCGCACGGACTCCAAGAAATATATGGTGATAATGTGAGGTGGGCCATGCTGGAGTCCGGACCGCTTCCGGAGCCCGCTCTCACCGCCCTGGCCCCTCAAGACGCCAGCTGCCCGCCGCATGCATGCATAGCAAGTAGTACTCCTTATGTGGAGGAGAGAGAGGCATTGACAAAGTCAAGGAGTGGGCTCTGCAAGAGCCCGTCTCTACACGTGCTCCTAGGTATAAAAAATAATTCTAAAAAAGGCATAAAAACAATTGTGTCTTAAAAAAAGAAAGGTAAAAAACATTTGAGAGGAAATAGATAGAGAGAAAGTGAGAGAAAGCTGTAACCTGGGCATTACATGAGGAAGGAGGGACTGGTGCACATGCCAAGTTCACTGGGCTGCCGTGTTTCACACTCCTCCGTCGTAACAGTGGAGAAAATAGCTTTCATCAAAAATAAACAATGAATACTCGTTGCTCGTCCTCTATATCGGAAAGAATACTTTCATTCGCCGACATGTGGGACGTCGACCATCCTGGTCCACCTGCCATGCACAAAATTATCCTGGTCTACCCCGCTCGTACCGCAGGCCCAACCTTCCCCACTGTAAGTTGTTCGGACGAAGGAACCATCATGACTTCGTTGAATTCCGCTTCTTCAAGAAAACTTACTGTACCCGCAATACTGCTACCACACGCGAAGACTGGACGACACTGTACCACGTCATATCACTGAAACCCACTAGGCCAAACTAGCCCGCCTAGGTCATCTATTTTGGAACGGAGGGAGTACGTCTCTCCAGTGCTATGATTTTGTGTTGCACGTTCTCTGTACTTTTGCTACGATTTTCCTACCCTATGAACCAAATGAGGCCTGAATGTATGTCGACTATTGTCTAATCGATCGCTAAGCCTACAATTTTAAGAGCTAGGGCTATTGATCGATCGACAAGGGATAAGTATAAGCGTACCACGAGCTCATCAGCCCCAATGTTTCTCTTCGGTGAGTGTTTTGCAAGTACTATAGCTCACACAGTAGCTAGCCTACTAACACCAAGAATCATCAAACAAGCCCTGCTGATATGATAAACAGTTCAAACTTACATCTAAGCATGCCATATATTACATCAAAAGCTGGTGAGGATACATCTGTTTCCATAACTCGGAGAGGGTTCGCATGATTCATCGCATGATTCACTATCAAACAAAAGTAGCAAGATCCGCCCACACAAGACAGTGCACTAGCCCTAAGATGGTTTGATAACACGCATCGTTCTGGTAATTAAACACAGGGCAATGCAAACTACCCTGAAGGATTAGCACGACCAACTATTTCTTGTCATCGATCTCTCAGGCAATGACCACAGCACGGACAGCGGCATGGGAATCGATTTCTGGGGCGATGTCCACAGGACTGACCGCGACATCGGAATCGATCTCTGGGGCGATGTCCATAGGATGGACAGCGGCATCGGAATCGATCTCCGGGGCGATGCCAACAGGACGGGCCACGACATCGGAATCATCAAGGACGTCTACCGGCACCTGCACAACCCTAACATATTAGCAAGCACATTGCAAATAATCAAAAACCAAAACTATGGTAATAAGCCATTATTTTTTACCTTGTGCAGCTCACCGGGGGATCTCATCCCTCCGGGGGCCATCTCCTCGTCCTCGATGGGGGCCATCACCTTGCTAGGGGAATAATACTTCTCAACGGCGACTATCTCCTCAAACTCGGTCTTGAGCCTCACATAGGTGGCAATCAGAGTTCCTGGGGTAGGCACGGTGTGTTGGGGAACGTAGTAATTTCAAAAAAAATCCTACGCACACGCAAGATCATGGCGATGCATAGCAACGAGAGGGGAGAGTGTTGTCCACGTACCCTCGTAGACCAAAAGCGAAAGCGTTAACACAACGTGGTTGATGTAGTCATACGTCTTCACGATCCGACCGATCAAGTACCGAACGCACGGCACCTCCAAGTTCAGCACACGTTCAGCTCGATGACGTCCCTCGAACTCCGATCCAGCCGAGTGTTGAGGGAGAGTTTCGTCATCACGACGGCGTGGTGACGATGATGATGTTCTACCGACGCAGGGCTTCGCCTAAGCACCACTACGATATTATCAAGGTGTAATATGGTGGAGGGGGGCACCGCACAGGGCTAAAAGATCGTTGATCAATTGTGTGTCTAGAGGTGCCCCCCTGCCCCCGTATATAAAGGAGCAAGGGGGGTTCGGCCGGCCTAGAGGAGAGGCGTGCCAGGAGGAGTCCTACTCCTACCGGGAGTAGGACTCCCCCCCCTTTTCCATGTTGGAATAGGAGAGGAAGGGGGAACAGGTGGAGGGGAGGAAGAAAGGGGGGCGCCGCCCCCCCTCTCCTTGTCCTATTCGGACTGGGGGGGAGGGGCGCGCGGCCCTGCCCTAGCCTCCTCTCCTCTCTTCCACCTAGGCCCACTAAGGCCCATTAAGTTACCCTGGGGTTCCGGTAACCTCCCGGTACTCCGGAAAAATCCCGATTTCACCCGGAACACTTTCGATGTCCAAACATATGCTTCCAATATATCAATCTTTATGTCTCGACCATTTTGAGACTCCTCGTCATGTCCGTGATCACATCCGGGACTCCGAACAACCTTCGGTACATCAAAACATATAAACTCATAATATAACTGTCATCGTAACGTTAAGCGTGCGGACCCTACGGGTTCGAGAACTATGTAGACATGACCGAGACACCTCTCCGGTCAATAACCAATAGCGGAACCTGGATGTTCATATTGGTTCCCACATATTCTACGAAGATCTTTATCGGTCAGACCGCATAACAACATATGTTGTTCCCTTTGTCATCGGTATGTTACTTGCCCGAGATTCGATCGTCGGTATCTCGATACCTAGTTCAATCTCGTTACCGGCAAGTCTCTTTACTCGTTCCGTAATACATCATCCCGCAACTAACTCATTAGTCACCATGCTTGCAAGGCTTATAGTGATGTGTATTACTGAGTGGGCCCAGAGATACCTCTCCGACAATCGGAGTGACAAATCCTAATCTCGAAATACGCCAACCCAACAAGTACCTTTGGAGACACCTGTAGAGCACCTTTATAATCACCCAGTTACGTTGTGACGTTTGGTAGCACACAAAGTGTTCCTCCGGTAAACGGGAGTTGCATAATCTCATAGTCATAGGAACATGTATAAGTCATGAAGAAAGCAATAGCAACATACTAAACGATCGAGTGCTAAGCTAACGGAATGGGTCAAGTCAATCACATCATTCTCCTAATGATGTGATCCCGTTAATCAAATGACAACTCATGTCTATGGCTAGGAAACATAACCATCTTTGATCAACGAGCTAGTCAAGTAGAGGCATACTAGTGACACTCTGTTTGTCTATGTATTCACACATGTATTATGTTTCCGGTTAATACAATTCTAGCATGAATAATAAACATTTATCATGATATAAGGAAATAAATAATAACTTTATTATTGCCTCTAGGGCATATTTCCTTCACGGTGGGGCCCTTGCTGTTCTTCCAACTTTCTTTGAGGAGTTTGTCCGCCAACGTCCTCAACTCTTTGGCCAGTGTTTGTTTCTTGGAGTTCTTCGTCTCCATGGGTTGGCCCGCCAACATTGTCAACTCGTTGGTCGGTGCTTGCTTCCTGGAGATCGCTGTCTCCAGTGGGTTGTCCGCTGGTAACTCTTTGCCTAGTGCTCCAGGATCCATCAATGAACTGACAAACAAAAAGCAATTGAAAGGAAACCACAATCGCAATGAAAACGGGAAAAGAATAGGATGTGAGAATCGGTCGGTGCTTCGCAAAAAGAAGATTCTTGGAATGAAAATATAGCAGCATAACTGATTCGCCCACCTTTCCTTCGTCGGTACAGAAGAAAAATGGCAGAAGTGAGTAGCCTGGAGTGAGGTTTTCTTCAAGTAAGGGAAGAAAGGGCTTGAACGAGCGTTCCAGTGAAATGATGGTTGCTTCGTCCAGTCCAACTTGGAGGCCACCTTACCACTGCTGGTAAAGGTGTGGGTTTTGTGATATGACGGGTCATGACGGCCACACCGGGGTGACAGGTGAGTCTCGACTGTAGCACCTCGTTGTGATTTGGTGGATGGCACGCGGGCCCGGATGCTTTGAAATGTTCCGCATGTAGATAGAGCGGCTAGTCATATAGGAGTGCTCAATATTATGCACCGCGACCAAGGCGGAGAGGAAAATGAGAGAACTACGTAATTAATGCATGAGTTTAATTAGGGTAGTTTTGTAAAGTACGAGATACATTCCTCCAATCGCAAAATGCCTTGGTTCATGAGATTTGAGATTTGAGCCCTATAAACCGGAAGGGAGGGAGTACTGCACACGGTGTAGTCTAGTCACTTGTTGAAATCTCTAGAAAGGCAAATACTCCTTTCCGGTTTATAGGGCTATACTACTCCCTCCGTCTAGGTGTGTAAGTCATCTTACGAAAACCAAATAGTCCCAAAACACTTAGGCGCAGCGCATTAACTTCTACCTTGTTTCTTGTTTCTTGACATATCAACCATTAAGAGATGAGAGGTGTGCATGCTTTTAATGACTTGCAATGGCTAGTTCATTGCATGCAATGCTATTAATTAGCAAATAAACATTGGTGACCCCAGGAGGAAACGGTGCTAAGCGCGTGGACCTATGCAGAATGAGTATCAACCAATGGATAATGGAGTTTAATTGTTAAACAATAGCAATTTTGTCTCATGCAAGAGCCTGGCTAGTACTCCAAGGAACCGCACCACGCGAGCGTTCGCAACTGCCACGTTCGGGTTGCGCTTGGCTCTTCGCCTCTTCGAGAAGACGAACAATGATGTTACTCCTACTTCTACAGTATCAAATCCACTGCCGCATGTCCGTCCACCTCGTGCGGGAGGGATAGCGTGTAGCGAAAGCTTCTACTTACTGCTCCTTCCTTTGCGTCTATGACAGGTGGGCCCAACAGGTGGTTGGCCCTCCTGTCATGCAGCCAAAGGCAGGTGCAGTTAAGGCACCGGAGCTCAGTCCGTGAGGGAGAGGGCATTGTAGTAATCAAATTTCTCGGTCTTGTACGAGTTGACGCGACACATCAAAGCACTGCACTCGATATAAGTCTTTTTACACATTTCAAATGGGCTACTTCGTATGTAGGAGTAGACATATTCTGCTTCGTATGTAGTCACTTGTTGCAATCTCTAAAAAGACTTATATTTGGAAACGGAGGGAGTACAACGCATGCATGCATGCCGTGACTTTCCTTTTGTTACTTGCATGTGTTGATTTGATGCACCTTGCCAAATTTTGACTATAAATTTAACTAACCAAATTTTCATGCATGTCACAAAAAATTACGAGGCTGTTTGGATTGTGACTATGTTTGTCTTATGTTGCCACATTATTTTTCCCACACTTGCCACACTTGCCTAACCTGAGTTGCTCAAATTGTTAGACACACTTTGGCTTGCCTAAGGGAATCTTGCCACAATTTTTGTGTCTATGACATGTGGGGTTCACTACTAATAAAAAATTCTTGTCTTAGGTGTGGCTTATAAAAAAGACTTATATTTAGGAACAGAGGGAGTAGAAAATATAAATAATAATGCATGTTGGGGCAACCCACGTTTCCGCTAATTTTAGCCGTGGGCTTGTTCACAATTTTTACGAGGGGGTGGTTGTTCATTTAATGGAGGGACTTGTAGTACCAGACTTGAACGATACAAAGTGCGACCTGGCACACCGTAACACCACTTGGAACAAGCGGGTAGCTATCTCAAAAAACAATCAACAACTAAAAAAACCGCGACCTGGCATGTAGTAGTACACAATTTTAAACGATTGTTTTGATGGAGTGAAAAAGGAAAACTACCCCACTACGTATATATAGGCCGGAGCCTCCGCGCTTGCTTGCTAGGGTTGCTCTATTCACACACTCTCATCCTCTCCAGATCTAAACAAGATAGGGGTAGTAACACTGTCTTTCTCCCTTCAACAAACACTGGCTTTCTATCCTCACCGCTGGTTACAGATCCGGACGTATCCCCCTCCGCCGGTGAAGGGGAGGAGGGGCAGCGTTTAGGCCGTCGTCGACAGCGAGGGAGGAGACCCACTACCGTCCGCACCATTATCTCTCAATCTGCGACTCCACTGCCGCGTTTTCCCATCTCCGAGTCGTTCCCGTCTGGGACCTCGCCGTCGTCCACCGCCACGCTGCGTTCGGTGCGGCGTGGTCAACAAACGAGAGTCATCGGAAGAGGACTGTACATGGAGAGCCTGATGGCTGGGACCCACGAGGTCCATGGTTGCACGCAAGGAAAGTTCCTCCTTATTAAGCTGAAAAAATGTTTCCTCCACCTGACAGCTGGGACCCACCGGTTGTATCTTCGCACGGAAGGAAGTGCCTCCTTGTTTTGCAAAAAAAAAAATTTCATCCCGTTGACGGCTGGGACCCGTCAGATTTGGTGACTAACTTGTGGGCCTACTAAGCGGACGTGTACGCACGGCTTTGTAAACTTAATCAACAAATGATTCTAGCAGCTGGACCGTTGGATGTTAATCCAACAGCCGTGCTCCTTCTTCAACCTCTGTTCTTGCACCTGTCTCCCGTGGGCAGCACCGCGGCTGTGCTGCCGCGCACCCGAACCAGTGAAGTTTCCCACTCCTCTCCATCTGCGACTCCACTGCCCCGTCTTCCCCATCTCCGGGTCGTTCCAGTCTGGGTGCGCTCGGCACGGTGTGGTCAACGTGGTCAACAACCGAGAGTCATCGGAAGATGACTGTACGTGAGAGGCTGACAGTGGGGACGCACCACGCCCATGGACGCATGCATGCAACGGAACGCGGCAAGGTCAACGTGGTCAAGGAACGACTTCCATCAGAAGTATACTGTACGTGGAGAGTCTCAGCTGTGTCCACGGCCGCAGCAAGTAAGTGCCTCCTTATTACGCGGAAAATAATGATTCCTCCAACTGACAGCAGGGACCCACTGGACGGGCCACCGTATTTTGCGAAAAAAACGTTTGCCCCCTGACTACTGGGACCCACCTGACGGGCCACCGTATTTCGTGAAAAAACGTTCCCCCCACTGTCAGCTCGGACCCACCGGAAGTGCCTCCTTATTACGCACAAAAAAATGAATACTCCCCCGGCTAGCTGGGACCCACCTTGGTGGGAGGCTGACTTGTGGGCCTACTAAGTTGACGGGGACGAAGGGCTTTGTTAACTTAGTCAATATGAACGATTCTAGCTCCAGTGACCGTACGATGTCCATCCAACGGCCGTAGTGCTTCTTCAACCTCTAGTCTTCTTGCTCCAGACGCCCAAAGCAGCGCCGGTCGTGCCGCATGCTCCTGCCTCCTGTGGCCGGCTGTGCTTCCGCGGATGCCTCACCGCCCCCTACTATTCCCACCGCTGGCCAGGCCCTGCGGCGACCGCAGCCTCACACCGCAGCCGAACCAGTGAACCCTCGTACTCCTCTCCGTGCGGGCTTCCACTGCCGCGTCTTCCCCGGCTCCGCGTCGTCCCCTTCCTAGGCCTCGCCGTCGTCCACTGCCGTGGTGCTCTCCGCGCGGCGTGGTCAACGTGGTCAAGGAACGACTTCCATCGGAAGAGTACTGTACGTGGAGAGGCTGACAGCTGGGTCCACGGCCACAGCCCAGTTTTTTTGTGATTTGCCAAGTAAGTCGCTATGTCAGGCCTGTTGGGCTGCAAATCTTTCAAGACGAGGAGAGCTTTCATTCGGCTGGCCAAGAAAATGGCCCATCAGTAATGAGAAATGGGTTGTACATTTTTAAAACACATCAAACCGGCAATTAGTTTCAAATATCTTTTTTTTCATTTTGAGATTTTAAATTACATTAATTTTTATGCATGGAGAATTTGTTGGATTTTATATTGATATACATTTATTTTTAAAATCAGTTTGAATGTGAGTCGAAATTTCAGGATTAAAAACAGTTCGGACCGCACCGAAATATGCAAAATTTCGTATAGTTTTTTAACCGTGGCCACAATATGGGTTGTAATGCTAACAAAAAGAATATGGGCTCCAAAAAAACCTTAATAATTAGCAAATGGGCTGTAAATTATTAGAAATAATGGCAGATGGGCTGTATGCTGTTTTTCACAGATTTGAGGCTTTCCTAAAAAAAGGTTGACGCACAAGCAGTGACTGTTGGATGGCCATCCAACGGCCGTCGTGCTTCTTCAATCTCTGCTCTTCCTGCTCCAGCCGCTCAAACAAGCGCCGGCGGGACTGCCTGCTCCCTCCTCCCCGTGGCCGGCTCTGCTGCCGCGCAGGCCTCACCGCCCCACCGTACTCCCATCGCTGGCCTAGCCATCACTCTACTCACCCACACCTGCTGTTGTTCTCCGGCGACGGCAGACGAACCAGTAAACCCTCGTACAGTCGTACTCCCCTCCGCGTGGGAAACAACTGCCGAGTCTTCCCTGCCTCCGTGTCATTCCCTTCCTAGGCCTCGCCATCGTCCACTGCCCTAGTGCTCTCGGCGCGGCCTAGTCAACGACCGACATGCATCTGAAGTGGACTGTACGTGGAGAGGCCGACAGCTGGGTCCATGGCAGCACGCAAGGAAATGCCTCATTATTACGCGCAAAATAATGATTCCTCCACCTGACATCAGGGACCCACCGAAAGGGCCTCTGTATTTCGCGAAAAAACGTTACCGCCGCTGACAGCTCAGACCCACCAGCTATATCTTCGCACGCAAGGAAGTGCCTCCTTATTACGCACAAAAAAATGAATACTCCCCCTGTTAGCTGGGACCCAGTATAGTGGCAGGCTGACTTGTGGGCCTACTAAGTTGACGGGGACGGAGGGCTTTGTCAACTTAGTCAATATGCACGATTCTAGCTCCAGTCACCGTACGATGTCCATCCAACGGCCGTAGTGCTTCTTCAACCTCTGGTCTTCTTGCTCCAGCCGCCCAAACCAGCGCCGGTCGTGCCTCGTGCTCCTGCCTCCCGTGGCCGGCTGTGATGTGGCGGAGGCCTCACCGCCCCCTACTACTCCCACCGCTGGCCAGGCCATCCCTCTACTCACCCACACCCCCTGTTATTCTGCGGCGACGCCAGCCTCACACCGCAGCGAACCAGTGAACCCTCGTACTCCTCTACGTGTGGGCATCCACTGCCGCGTCTTCCCCGGCTCCGCGTCGTCCCCTTCCTAGGCCTCGCCGTCGTCCACCGCCCTGGTGCTCTCGGCGCGGCGTGGTCAACATGGTCAAGGAACGGCTTCCATCGGACGCGGACTGTACGTGGAGAGGCTGACACCTGGGTCCACGGCTGCAGCAAGGAAGTGCCTCCTTATTACGTGCAAAATAATTATTCCTCCATCTGACAGCGGGGACCCACCAGACGGGCCACCGTATTTCGCAAAAAAATGTTTGCCCCTGACTGCTGGGACCCACCAGCTACATCTTCGCACGCAAGGAAGTGCGTCCGAGCAAAAAAAACTATTCGCCCCCCTGACTGCTGGGACCCACCAGCTACATCTTCGCAGGCAAGGAAGTGCCAGACAGTCGGGACCCACCTGGTCGAAGCGTACGTAGCGTTGTCATTCTGGTCGCGAACGTGTACGTACATATATACTGGTGGATGTAGAGGCGCGCACGTGTCGTAGTAGAGGCGCGTACGTGTCGTAGTAGAGGCGCGCACGTAGCATGTACACGTACGTACAGCGGCCAGGGTGCTAGAAAGAAAATACGGCCACGTATGTGTACATACGGGCGGGTTCTCGAATGCCTACTCGCGCATACGTACGGCCAGGGCTCGTGTACATGGCTGGGTCGGAATGGAGAAACAGCATCGTCGTCGTGTTCATGGGGAGGCAACGGAATGCGTCGTGTTCATGGGGAGGCAATGGAATGCGTCGTGTTCATCGGGAGGCAACGGAACGCGTGGGAGCCAACCGGCTGGGTCGGAACGGAATGCGTGGTCGTGTTCATCGGGAGGGCTTGGACGGAACAGGCGATGGAAACGAGGCTTGGCGTACCGCACAACAGAGGAAACGGACCTCCTACGTTCGGAACGGGGTCCTGTTGATCGGGAGGGGTCTGGCATACCGCAAAACGGAGGAAACGGACCTCCTACGGTCGAAACGGGGGTCCTATTGATCGGGAGGGGTGTGGCGTACCGCAAAACGGACGAAACGGACCTCCTACGGTCGAAACGGGGGTCCTGTTGATCGGGAGGGGTGTGGCGTACCGCAAAACGGACGAAACGGACCTCCTACTGTCGAAACGGGGGTCCTGTTCATCGGGAGGGGTGTGGCGTACCGCAAAACGGGACTCCACGGGATACTGTTCATCTCCACCGTCGACCTCCTCCAACCTCCACGGACTACCGTCGACCTCCTCCAGCCTCCACGGGCTCCTGTTCATCCAGCCTCCACCGCGCGCTACTCCACCGGCTATTGTTCAACCACCCCTCCACCATGTACTGTTCATCCAGCCCCTCCACACCACGGGGTCCTGTTCAACCACCCCTCCACGGGCACCCCTCCACCGTCAACTGTTCATCCAGCCCTCCACCACACCACGGGGTCCTGTTCATCCAGAGGCAACGCCACCGCTCACTGTTCATCCAACCCCCCCCCCCCACGCAACGCTCACTGTTCATCCCAGAGGCAGCATCGATCGGCTTCAGTTAGCAGCAGTAGCGAAGGAATCGCTCGATCGGGTTTAGTTAACAGTCATCGATCGATCGCGCGGGTTCAGTAACGCGTAGCCTGCAGTGCAATCGCTCGGGTTCAGTTAGAGCCCAACGCCTCGCTCGGGTTTAGTTAGAGCCAACGCCTCGCACACACACGCGTACGTGTACGAGAGAAACGCGCATCGCTCGGCCCCTGACCTCCCACCATAACCGGGAACTCCCTCAAATTTTCCTCGCCCTCGCTTCTACCACGGTTTTTTCCGTCATGGACGGCCCAAAGAATGTCATGCAGCTGCGTGTCCGGCCCGCCCAGGACGAAAAGCCCATTTTCTGTCATGATTTTTTGTCATAGAAGTAGGAGCCCACCACATCTAAGATGATACCGGGTTTTGTCACAATTATCGTCATAGAAGTGTCATATGTATGACAGAAAAAAAAATCGTTCGGGCCAAAATGTCACGGATGTGTCTTTTTTTTGTAGTGCTTCCTGCAGCCTCCCCCATCGATCTCCACCGGGGCCATCTTCGATCCTGGTGCAGGAAGCCCCAGCACCACCTCGTCTCCCCGGAGCGCGCTAGATCCATCGCCGGCTTCAGCTTCGCCATGGCAAAGGAGAGGAACGGGGCCCATTTGGCCGCCCTCCCCGCATCCACCGACTCCGCCCGCGCCATTGCCCATAGAAGCACCTCCAGGGGATGATGCCCGCACTTCACAGCGCTCAGGGCTCGTTCCTCCTCGGCGGACAGCGCGTCTATCACCGCCTGCGCCTCCACCTGCATCTCCGCCTTGGTTTGGTACCATGTCCCGATCTCCATCAGGCACGCGCGCTTGCGGCGATCCCTCCCCCCAAACTCCGCCATCCGCTCCTCCGAAATCTCCACCATCTCCGCCGCCGAGCTCCCTCAAGGGTTTCCGCTCGCCACAGCAGTCAGGGGTGTGGGGAAGAGCAAGAGAAAATGACGACTCCGCTCCTCTCTCCCTATCTTCCCCGTACTTATTGTCTCCCACCCACTCGCCGCCATGCGCGCCGCCCGAGGTGCGCTGCGCCATATGGCCAGTCGCACCGAAGACACGCGCAACATGACAGGGGAAGCGAAACAAAACTGTAGCAGCGAGATTCGTACCGTGTTCCCGTGTGCGGCGGTCGACCTCCACCCCCTCGTCGTCGACGAGGTGCCAGGTCCGGCCCCGCTCAGCCACGACCCCTCGGCGGTATTCGAGAGTATCCACCGTCCGCATGTCCGGCAGGAACCACACCTCTCGGCACCGGCGAAGGTTGGGATCGGAATCGCCATGTGCGGCGTCTGTCGCGTGTCGAGTCATCTGACCTCCAAACCTTCCCCTCGAATCCAATGCCCTAATATTTCCAACATGTTGTACATATCAAAGCGTAACGGTGAAGCCTCCTCCGGGAAGGCCAACATCTGCATGCAAGATGCGGAAACCGTGCAAGGAAACTCGCACGGTAGGATGCAAGACGTGTGCGTCTTGGTCCGAATTCATTCATGTGTATATGTGGATACCCAAACAAACAAAGAAGAAGAAGTCACGTGCGTGTCATGGCCCATATGGAGCAGTACTGCTCAGGATCGTGTCATGCGCATTTTCCACGCGAGGGCTAGCGACCGTGTGGAGGATCCATCCAAATCGTACAAAATGTCGCATCCGTTGGAGCAGCAACGGTACCTGATGATTGGACGACGAGGCGTACGTGTCGATCTCCGGCATCATGTCATGTGGGAATCAACTGTGACGTAAAACAAGATGTCGGGCCGGGATCAGGATGCGGATGCTTGAGAAAACGATCTTTATTTTGTTTTTGCATACACACCACACCATTGCGGAAATGTGGAGGTGGAGCAGACCCCGCCGGTCATCGGACAAAACCCTGGCGCCAAGTGGACATGCCGGCAACCAAAGCCGATGACCCCCATCGGCACGGCACCCGTCACAGCCGCCGCATCGGCACGGCACCGGTCACCCCCACCGACAAGTAGTAGCAAGTGTGTGCATATGGTGTGAGCGCCTCTCCTTTTCTGTATTTTCGCAAAGGAAAAATGAAACGAGCGGGGTACTAGTACGTATTATTATGGCCATAGTGACATGCTCTTATTTCGTTTTGGAAGGTTGTTGGGGAAAATCTTCATTTTGTCTTTTAGGAAGATGATCTCACATGTATGATGCACTTTTTGAATTCTTAATTACCTAATATTTTATGTGATTGAATTGAATCATCAAGGCTAAATTTCATCTTTTGACCCTTTCACTAATAGGAAAGGGGCTATAGCTAATATGGACATTAATGGCGCACCATGTATGTGGCGCGTCACTGCTATATAGCAGTGGCGCACCAGATACAGGAGCGCCATTGTTGATATATTACTAATGGCGCACCTGATGTGTGGTGCGCCATTACTAGTTTAGAAAAAAATAAAAAAATTGTTAGTAATGGCGCACCAGGGGCTAGTGCGCCATTACTAGTTGACATAGTAATGGCGCACCTTCACCAAAGTGCGCCATTACTATGTGTATGACTTGGTCAAAGTTAGTAATGGCGCACTTTGTGTAGGTGCGCCATTAGAGCATCTCCAGCCGCGCCCCCAACACGCCCTCCCCAGGCGATATTTTCGCGCCGGCGCACAAAAATCGGCCCAGCCACGTCCCCAGAAGACCTTTTTTCGCCGGCTCGGGCCGAATTTGGCGCCGGCGGACACAAGCCGAACCCGGCGCGCTGGGGGCGCTCAGGGGCGCCGGGTGAAACGGTTTTGGCGCGAACTAAACGCGGGCCCCCGAGTCAGCGACACGGTGCTTCTCGTCGCTTCGTCGTCCTCATCGTATCGTCTCGGTTCCCGCGGGGGAATCAATGCCAAAGCTGCGGCGCGCTGCCGCATCGGTCAGCATCCATTGATGCCTCACGGGCGGCGCAGTGAAGGCGCAGCGCCACGCGTATGCCCGGTGGCCACACGGACGCCGCCCACCCGCGGCTATAAAAAGCCTACCCCCCTGTCGGTGGATGCACACTTCCCCTCTCCTCTCCTCTCCTCTCCACCGCCGGCGCTCCTGCGTGCCTCCTCTCTTTCTCGCCTCTGCGCCACCATGTCGATGCGCCGCCTGGGCACTGCTGATTTCCGCGGAGTCCGCGAGCGCCGCTCCGGCGTCTTCTCCTTCGAAATCTCGTTCGGCGAAAAACGGCTCAGTCTCGGCACCTTCAACACCGCAGAGGAGGCGGCCCGTGCGTACGACGCGGCGGCGTGGCACCTCCGGCGGCCTCGTTGGGATATGAATTTCCCCGATGTGTCGACGAGCCAGCGCGCGCAGGATCTCGCGCATATCCCGCGGCTTTTCACCGACGAGGATCGTCGTGACTACCGGAGGCGGCAGCGTCGCCTAGCGATCGCGGAGATGGACGTGGAAGCCATGGCGGAGTGGCGCGAACGCTTCCCGCAGGACATCGTCAACGAGCGCCAGTTTTACAAGCAACGGAGGACGGAGAGGGAGGCGAGGAGAAAGGAGCGAGCCGCCTATCGAGAGGACAAGCGTGCGCGGAAGCAGGCCGCTCAACTGAACACGTCGTCTTGGGACTCCGGGGACGAGCGGCATGCTAACGCCTACTTGCAGACGTCGGAGGAGGACATTACCGAGTCGGAGCCGGAAAATGACGAGTAGTTGATCTTTTCTTTTAACAGGCTTTGCTACGGTGAATTATGTATGTATCATTTTCATTATGTATGCTATGGTGAACTATCTATGTATCATTTTCAACTTGCCGGCGGCGTCGGCGAGGAAGGAGGCGAGCGAGTGGTGCGCTAGGGGCAATGACCAGCGGGCCCGGGGAGGGGAAGTGTGCGGCGGTTGGGGGTTGAAAAAGGAAAAATCGCCGTGGGGGGGTCGGCGACTGTGGGGGAAAACGCCCCCAGCGCCGATTGTATCGCCGGCTCGCCCCCAGGGGGCGATTTTTATGTGCCTTGGGGGGGGCCAACGGCTGGAGATGCTCTTACTAAGTTTGACATAGTAATGGCGCACCTATGCAAAGTGCGCCATTACTAAGTTTGACCAATATTTGACCAAGTCATACACATAGTAATGGCGCACTTTGTGAAGGTGCGCCATTACTATGTCAACTAGTAATGGCGAGATTTTCAGAATCCCCAAAAACCTAACAGAACGAAAGATACGGGGCTTTTAAGATCTAGAGGGGGGAAATGGAAAAAGTTTCAAACTTACTAGTGGCGCACCATTTGCTAGGTGCGCCACTAGTAACAGAAAAAAAATTGGTTTTGAATTTTTTTTTTTGGATTTTTTTTTTTAAATATGATACGTAATATGACAGGGAAGTTTGAAATATTTTTTCAAAATTTCATCACACTCATGAACATGAACAAAGTCCTAGACATCAACAAGGTTTAATAGGATTGATATGATAGATATATCAACAAGTGCCTGTGAAGTGAGCTGGTGCTGGGGTTGGATAGAACTGCGAAGTTAAGCCAGCTTAGGCTGGAGTAGTGTGACACTACAAAAAAAATACACTTCCGTGATGATACGTGTTTGTCACAGTAGGTCGCGTTTTTTGTCATGCATGTACATCCATGACAAATTTATGACAGAATCAAGATAGTCATACCTATGTTGTCGTAGAAGTGTTCCATGACATTACCAAAATTATCATCACGGAAGTGTCCACTTCCATGACGATAAATCGCGCGTCACAGAAGTGCTTTCGTCAAGGGTGACCGACACGTGGCATCCACCGTAACAGAACGCCGTTAAGCTATCGGGTCGGGTTTTGGATCCGATAACCCGTTAACAGCCCCGACCAATGGGGATTTTCCACGTGTAAAATCATCATTGGCTAGAGGAAACACGTGTCGGCTCATCGTTGGGACAGATGTCATCCACTCACTGGACAGAAGGCGCCTATGTTACGTCGACACGTGTCACGGCCCAACAGTGGCCCATTCCTATGAAAAGGCCGGCCCGTTTGACTTGGTCAAAAGCTGGCGGGCCGGCTCATGGAAAGCCTGTTAACGGCCTGTTCGCATATAGCCCATTTACAGCCCGCTAACCCAAGGCTCGTTACGCCCTATCCGAATTAGGCCCAGTAGCGTCATCTGGGCCATCCAATATGATTCCAGCCCGTTTTCACTTCTGGCCCATGTATAGCCCATGACGTCTTTCGGCCCATATGAGGCCCTTTGTAACTCTTGGCCCATTAGCGGCCCGTGTTGAAACTGGCCCGTAATGAACAGTGTATTACTTTACACCCATTAACGGCCCGTGGTGAAACTGACCCGTAATGAGCAGTATATCACTTTATACCCATTAACGGCCCGTTATTCCGTTGGGCCGTTTCCAGCCCAAGTTAACTTTCGGCCTTCTGAGGGCCCATTTATTCTTGGGCTCATTTGCAGCATTCGGTTACTTACGGCCCGTTACTGTCATTTTCTGCTTGTGGGCCAAATTCAGCCCGTCGTTACAGTCGGCCCGTTTGTGGACCATTAGTCTGTTGGGCCATTTTCATAGCATCACCAAATACGGCCTATTAACGGCCCGTTATGGTCAGCCCATAAAACATATGATTTCCATTAAAGGCCCGTCTACGGCCCATTAAAGGCCCGTACAAGACCCATAAATGAGTCGGCGGCCCATGGATCCTACGAGACGTAGAAGGCCCATGGATCCTACGAGACGTAGAAGGCCCATGGATCCTACGAGACGTAGAAGGCCCATGGATCCTACGAGACGTAGAAGGCCCATGGATCCTACGAGACGTAGAAGGCCCATGGATCCTACGAGACGTAGAAGGCCCATGGATCCTACGAGACGTAGAAGGCCCATGGATCCGACGGCCCGTGAAGGGCCATGGTCGAGCGCTGCACAAGTACCGAACATCAGGCATGATTATTTGGGCATCTCATTAACTAAGGACAAATAAAGCAATTGAAAAGAGAAAATTAACTATGCCTGAAACAAACAAGGAATTGAACTGTTGAGTTGCATACAGTGACTTACCTTAGCAGGTTGAAGAGGCTCAGCGCAGCTCCTACTTCTCTTGCAAGGCTCCTTCCTAACATCTTGTACTTGGAAATCCTCAATCTTATCTTCATTGCACCCCCTCTGCAAGGTGACACAAACTAGTTACTCGTCTCCTTGGAAGATAAATATGCATACTTTCCAGTCTGTGAACACAAAAGGATGAGATTATAACAAAACAACACCACATAATGAAACATGCCGCATCTCTTGCACTTGCACACAATGAAATGAGCATTTACTATGTCTGCACTATGTAAAAACTAGGCATTACCTTCGAACTGGATCTCCAGGTACTCTTGGAGAGCCTACTGTAGTGTACAGCCAAACCTTTATGTCACCTATGAGTTAGACAAGGCCCCACTACAGCAGCCCTTAGTGTTTAAATCGTTGACAAGCTCTGTTAGAGTGTTAGGTCAAGAACAGCAAGTAATCAAAGCAAACAGTCCTAGTATGGCTGGCTGATGCAAACAAGCAATTGAACAGATGTGTGAGCAAATCTTACATATCAAGAAAAGAAGCAAAGAAGGAGGCTTAAAGACCATCACTTGACTGACCAGATTTAAGGGGCATTTAAACATCATGTGCAACGTATGAACTAACATAAACATTGCATATTCCAGATTCTACAATGGAATGCACATGTATTAGGTTATGCCATGTATGATGATGCCTAAATGTACAGATAGCAGGCGGGAGTGATTCATCATTGCACGCACAATTAAATTGTAGGTTAAGGGCCAGTTCGATTCCGCCTTTTCAAGGCATATTTTCAAAATAAGCCATAAAAGATGTAAAGAAGTCATTTTTGAGTTATGGGCTTGGGCTTAACTAATTTCGCTTTGGAGGGGGGTGTTTCGGGTAGAACCTCACTAAAAATTGAAGGGAAGGGGAATAGTGAAATGACTCTGTTGTCTGCCTATATTACACTCAAAATGCAACTGCTGACGCCCGTGTCACACCTGACCCTCAAGTAAAAACAAACACGCAAGCATTCATTGCCCTGCCCGCTTGCATCTCCTCTCCTCTTTCCCTCTACCTCGATCCCCTGCCTGCAGCACTAGGGTTCCTCCGGCGAGCCGTCGCCACTGGTCCCATCTGGCCTGGTCCTCGACGATGCTATGTCCAGCTAGGCTACATGGTCGGCGGGTAGGGGCAAATCTCCCTGGCTGTTGCTCCCTCTGGCGTCGCCCCTCATTCTCATGGTCTCCAGCAGCTGCTCCACTGTGGTTCGTCCAACGCACTACTCTGGCGGGCGCTGCACAACTACGGCTGATGCCACACTGCGGCAGAAGGCACCTTATTCCCCCTCCCCTCCTCCCAGGCCATGGCCTTGAGGTGCTGTTGAAGGATGAGCTCATCCAACAAGGTGAGGATCTCCTCTGATTTTTTGCCAAATTTTCATTCTGATCCACTATACAATGAATTGCTATGAGCTGCTTCTGCTGCTGCTATATGATGCATTGCTATGAGCTGCTCCTACTGTTGTTATATGATGAATTGCTATGAGCTGCTGCTGTTGTATGATGAGTTGCTATGAGCTGCTGCTGCTATATGATGAATTGCTATGAGCTGCTGCTGCTATATGATGAATTGCTATGAGCTGCTGCTGCTATATGATGAGTTGCTACAAGCTGCTCCTGCTGCTCCTATATGATGAATTGCTATGAGCTGCTCCTGCTGCTGCTATATGATGAATTGCTATGAGTTGCTGCTGGTATATGATGAATTGCAGACTGCTGCTACTGTATGATGAGTTGCTATGAGCTGCTGCTGCTGCTATATGATGCTTTCAGGTGGTGCTGCTATA
Organism: Aegilops tauschii subsp. strangulata; assembly: GCF_002575655.3. Lineage (NCBI taxonomy): Eukaryota > Viridiplantae > Streptophyta > Magnoliopsida > Poales > Poaceae > Aegilops > Aegilops tauschii. The sequence goes on from NC_053035.3 coordinate 435,298,746, forward strand.
CGATAATAACCAGCCACTTGGACCATCGAATTTCAATAAATAATTGTTCTTCATTTAAATGTGGGTCATGCGTTCTTCGTTTAAATTAGGCAATGGGATCTTTATGGAAAACATTGACCAAAGTAGATTGTGCCAAGTAGATGGTATCTTTGTATTTGCATTTTGAGCAAATAGTGATGGTCTGTTTTCCTATCATATTAATTACTGCACTGGGTTCAATTTGTGATGTTTGCAAGTCAAATTAATTTCCATATGGGCAGCAAAATGAAAAAAATATAATGCAATCTAGACTTTCCACTGATCATACCAAAGATAAGCTGAAAACGCAATGAAAAGAACTGTTTGGCTTATTACATGGAGCTTATATTCACAGGTGCTTATTTTCTTAGGATAACTCGTAATAACTGTCCCTAAGAAACTTGGCTAATAGAACTGGCATACAAATAACATGTCACGATGATTGCAATGGAGGAGTGACGTACCATAGCACACTGTATAGGCTCACCGCTGCCTCTCCTTTTTTTGCGATGTTCCATGAAATTGCCACACACATCTTGTACTTTTTCATTGTGTAACCCTATCTGCAAGTTGACACGGCTAATTTCAGACATCTCTACATGATACTACATTGCATATCCCTTGCGCATATTTAAACCACCAATTAACGATTGTGTGCGTACCATAAACTAGCCATGACTCTGTATGCTGGAAGCAGGCACTCTAAGGGAGCCTAATGTAGTGCACTGGAATTCCTACATGCCACCTACGATTTTGTGTAATGTACTGCCCCTGTTCCTAAATATATGTCTTTGTAGAGATTCCAGTATGGACCACATACAGATGTATATAGATGCATTTTTTAGTGTAGATTCACTCATTTTGCTCCGTATGTAGCCTATAGTGGAATCTCTAGAAAGACTTATATTTAGGAACGGAGGTACGAGGTAGTATCATGTATGACATCTACATATCTAATTTAGCAGTCAGTAGTAGAAATCATTGTCTGCACAAAGGGATTACTGGTCAAAAATCCTAGCAAAGCACGCTAGCAGGCACAGAACAATACAAGAGAGAGAGACGCGCTTACAAGATCATAGCAATGCCTCAGTCCAGGATCTTGGTTGGCCAAGTTGTTAGATCTAGAAGAAACATCGTCCTTGTAGTTTTTGCCAGCTGCATAATAGGTAACAGCAACCGGTTAGTACATTTGAAGTACATCGGGCAGGTGATGCTGGACGGGTTTAAAGGTGACAAGTACCTAGGCCGTGGCGGGTGCTTGGCATCTCTCCAGACGATGGGAATCAGGTTAGAAACGTCGAGGGTGATGACGCTGCGCTGGCTGTCGGGGTCCGGTAAGGAGATCTAGAACTGTCGAGTAGGGTGTTTGTGGAGCGGCTCCGGTAGGGTGGACTACGGTGTGGGCGAAGCGGATCTGTGGCCGTGGACGAGGGCGTAGGTGAAGCTGCTCCGGTGGTTGGGTTAAGGATGGTGTCGACGACGCGGATCTGCGGCCGTGGACGGGGCGTCAGAAGCTGCTTCGGTGGTTGGGTTAAGGATGGTGTCGACGATGCGGATCTGCGGCCGTGGACGGGGCATCAGAAGCTGCTCCAGTGGTTGGGTTAAGGATGGTGTCGACGATGCGGATCTGCGGCCGTGGACGGGGCGTCAGAAGCTACTCCGGTGGTTGGGTTAAGGGTGGTGTCGACGATGCGGATCTGTGGCCGTGGACGGGGCGTCAGAAGCTACTCCGGTAGGTTGGATGAGGGTGCGAGGAAGCAGATCTGAGGCCGTGGACTTGTGAGTTGGCAAAGCGGCCCCGGTAGGGTTGAGAATGTTATAGGTGAAGCTACTCCGGTAGGGTTGACGATGGTGTCGGCGAAGCGGCTCCGGTAGGGTTGAGGAAGGTGTCGGCGAAGCGGCTCCGGTAGGGTTGAGGAAGGTGTCGGCGAAGAGGATCAGAGGCCGTCGACGGGGGCGTCGGTGGGGCGGCTCTGGGGGGTGTGGACGAAGCATCTCCGGTGGGGAGTACGAATGAGCCGCTACAGATGCGCGGCGGTTGACGAGAGTACCGGCAAAGCAGATCCGGCGCCGTGGACAAGGCCGGCACTGAATGGGTTGTGGTACAGTGGTGGATGAGCAGTCTACTTGTTTCTAGGGGAGGTGGGAGGGGTAGATGCGGCTGCAGAAGCAGATCCGGCGAGGTGGACGCGGCTGGCAGTGAATGGGCTATGGTACGCCGGTGGATGAGCAGTCTAGCATTTCAAGAGGGGAGGGGAGAAAGGGCGATGAAGTACGGACGACGTGATGTAAGATGCTCTAGTGTTGTGGAGTTAGTCGTTTTTGCGGGAGGAGGAGAGGAAATGGGGGTGCCGTGTAGTGGGGGGACCGGAAGTTACCAAAGCAGCCCCGACCTATCATGTAGATGAGGGCGGTATTGTAACTGTTGGTCTCCGTGCACCAAGGACAAAAGGGGGATTTCGCATGCTAAAGACTAAGGTGCGGAAATTTTAGAAGGAGGCGGGAGATTTTGCCGCCCGCGGGATCGTTCGTATCCAGTTTCAACTAATTTTGGACTGTGCTAGCGGGAAGGTCATGCTAGACTGTGTACACGGGGCACGCGTTAGCAGTTAATAACTGGTGTGAAGTCCACCCCAGAAAAAAAGACAATAACTCGGGATGATGCGCCGATAACTTGGACGTTCACACGGGCGCGGCCAATCGTACGGGTGTAGTGGCGCGTTCACAAAAAAAGGGATCAAGCGCTCAGCCTATGTATTTCTCGTGTAAATAGATAATTTAGTGCCATTGGTTATTTACTTTAAACATAATGCATTGACGTGTTAGTGTAGAGGCGCACAAAAAGAAATGGATATTGTAGTCAGCTACTTAAAAGTGTTACCTCATATGATTACATAGCCTCCATTTCATAAATTGCGTACCCGTTGAATTCATATATGAATTTTACATATATTACTTCAAAATAGAAACTTAAATCATCCAAGACTAATGAATTTGAATGCAAGAGTAACAATGGTGCATATACATGATAGCTACATTGGTTGTTTGAAGAAACATCACTGTAACTTTGGCATGCACAACTGAAAAGGTTTATTTAAATAGAAAAAAATGTGATATGTGAGTGTCCAATCTTTATAGAGTTGAATCGATATTGTACCTTTGGCCACGATACGAAGTAGATATTGACTTATGTTCAAGCGATGCACGTCCACGATCGCTAGATAGTGATACGTGAATGAATTGTGCAATCTCTCTCAAACGCATACATATCTCATTTCCCTATGGGCATCGGAATCACACACGCGCACTTCGTGTATTTCTCTCCCTCCGTCGGGGTTAAATTCGTCTTTCTACCCCGTCCTACAAGTCTCTCACACAGAAACACACACGCTCTCTATGTCTAACACGCCCACCCCTTTAATTCCGCCCACCCACAGCCACTAATGTCTCAAAGTATAATAATGTCTCTCACACATATGCTATCTACCTATCCCTTAATATAGCTAGATATGTGTCACACAAACTCCTTCTCCCTACTAGCAAGATGCCCATGCGTTGCACGGAACATCAAGATGCATTTGTATGAGAAGTTTATCTTGTGGGAGAAAAGGGTGAACGAGGGAATGCCTTATTTGCAAATGCGGAGAGGGGTGTGGGTATCTTTTTGCAAAATTGCCATAGTTTCCTTCCTGTCCGTCGGATATAAATCGGATGGCCTATATTGCAGGATGGCAGGAACACCATCATCACCAACTCTGTTTTTTATAAGAGTAGAGATATGTGAGTGTCACTGCCCCCCCCCACACACACCCACACTTCCCAACACCGAAGGAGTAGGGTGACACCTCGATCTTGATACTAATCTATCGACTGGCTTCTCTCTCAAACATACACACACACACACTACCCGGCACCGAAGGAGTAGGGTGGCACATCGATCTTGATAATAATCTATCTACTCCTCTTTCAAACACACACACACACACACTCGCTAGTTGTGCCTCTGTGCCTACCGCGCACACTCTCGATACGTCTTTCTCTCCCCCCCCCCAACAATGACAGCAGAAGGGTGACAACTCGATCTGATCATAATCTGTCAATTGGTTTCTCTCTCAAACATTGTGTCTCGGTGCCTCGCTCAGTAGCCCCCTTGATATGTAGACTTCTCGCGCGCGCACAGCTGTAGTGACGATGACGCTGAACCCAGTGTGCCTTGTTTTTACCGGCCTCATGTGATAGTTTTCACCCTGTTTTCCGTTAATTAACAAGGCAACCTTTTCTTTGTTACTACTAGTGAATCTGAAATCATTCGGGGCAGACATAAAATATATCACTTCAACCCAATTATCGCAGCAACTATTTTAAAAGAAATTAGCTAGCTGCCCGTGCGTTGCACGGAACATCAAGATGCATTTGTATGAGTAGTTTATCTTGTGAAAGAAAAGGTTGAACGAGGGAAGGCCTTATTTGCGAACGTGGAGAGACGTGTGGGTATATTTTTGCAAAATTGCCATAGTTTCTTTCCTATCCGTTAGATATAAATCCGACGGCCTATATTGCAGGATGGCACGCACACCATCATCACCAACTCTGTTTTTTACTCCCTCCGTCCGAAAATACTTGTCATCAAAATGGATAAAAAGAGATGTATCTAAAACTAAAATACTTCTAGATACATTTCCTTTTATCCATTTGATGACAATTATTTCCAGCCGGAGGGAGTATTTCTCTTTTTAGAGATTTCAACAAGTGACTATGACCGGACCTTACCAACATACTCAAAAAAGTAGTCCATAATTTTGATGTTACCCTCTTTTCTTGGCGGTGCAGTGCCATCTGGATACCTCATAAATAAATCAAGGACAAATCTGACCCCTTCCTGAAAAGACATACGGAGCAAAATGAGTGAATCTACACTCTAAAATATGTCTACATACACATCCGTATGTGGTAGTCCATTTGAAATCTGAAAAAGACAAATATTTAGGAACGAATGGAGTATATATAAGAGTAGACATGGAGATTTATCTCCAGCATGCTCTACAACAAAAATGTGCTCAACTGGTTAGCGCCGGATGCTCGCAACGCGATGACATGAGTTCGAATTCTGTCTTTTAACTTTATATTTTTATATTATATATTACTCTACTTATTTAATATATACTTCCTTCGCTACTGTACAACTTTCTGTACGAAGGTGTAGCCACCCTGCAAGTCACGTGTACACTGTACATGCAATTAACTTTTTATAGAGGGACAATCATACAGGCAGTTAACTCAAATGGATTGGATGTCACTCTATTATTTCCAGCATAAAGAGCATCTCCAACGGCCCCCGGCAAATTTCCTCCCGCTTCCTTAAGCGGAGGACGACATCAAACGCCAGCGGCATACATTTTTACAACTCTAACCAACCAGATGAAATTCGTGCAAACACGGACTGATTTCATATAAGCATGAAGGATTTCGTATAAAAAAGCCGGATCTTCATATAAACATGATGGATTTCATTACATTTACATGAACTAAGAGGTGCAAATCCGGCTCTCTTGTATAATTAATACTCCCTCCATCCGGAAATACTTGTCCTAGAAATGGATGTATCTAGACTTATTTTAGTTCTAAATGGCCGCCCGCGGATCCCTTTGTCTTCCTCATGTACGTCAAACACTTGCGGGGTCGACGAAGGTCCTCGGAAGAGACGAAGCAGCAAACAAACCACCTGAATCCGCGGTCGTCGCCTCGGCGGTGGCCTTCATGGGTCCCAAGTGGCGGCGGCCTCCCGTGTTCTACTTCTCCTCGATGATGGCGGCGGACACGGAGAAGCTGGCCACCGACTCGTCGCTCTCCACGCACCCGGCTTCTGCCTCTGCCTGCATGGCGCTGCCGCAGGCACGGGAGGCGCGCCCACAGACACGGGAGGTGCGGCCACCGCAGACACTGGTGGCGCGGTACGACGCGGCAGCGACGGCGCCCGTACCGGCGTGCTAGCCGCCGTGCCGGCGTGGAGCAACTCGCCACTCCTCATCGAGCTGAACTGGAGCAGCGAGTTGCTGAACCACGCGCCTGCTTGGGGCGGCAACTGGCTCCGTCGGGCCAAGCGAGGTTGGTGAAGCACCGAGCGGCCTCGCCCGTATCCGGAGGGCTCGGCGGGCCACCCAGCCAGGTAATATGCCGGAGAATGGCTCATCGGAAGCCATCAGAAGAGTGGATAAAATGGTGAAGGAGGAGATGGGGGAGCGGCGGAGGGGTGCGATTCTTGCCCGCTGTCTGTCTGGCCTCGTGTAAATAGAGGGCGGACGGTAGGAGCTTGGCCGGCGTCTGGCCTCGTTTAAACTGAGGGCGGACGGGAGGAGCTCGGCCGGTGTTGTGTTTAATTCCGGCCCGCTCATGAATGGACGTGTGGTAGGAGTAGGATTCTCGGTTTGCATGCGGGTTTAACGGAGGGGTTTAATGGAGGCGCCGGGCGTGCAGCGGGTGGCGCAGTACTATTCGATTTGACAGCAGTAATGAGCCGTCAAATCACAAAGGCCCTCGCCTCTCGTGAAACCGACCGAGCTAGACTTCCCCGCCCTCTAGCCTTTTAAAAAATGTATATACTCCACTTTTGTACAGTAGTAGTATCGATGGATTGCGCCATGGAGCAAAACTTGAAATTAAAAAAAAGGTGGTACATATAGAGAGCGCTCGTCGCCAAATTATGCATATAGTACTATTAAAAAGGCTTGTCACAATAATGGTGTCCAGCACAAGTGCACAACCCACCCCTCAAATAAAACTAAGCACCCTGGAATTCTTTGACAAAACTAAGCACACTGGAATTCTTTGACAACTAAACTGCTGGCTATATGATGTTGGCCATATATATTGTACGTATATAATGTGAAGAAATGAGTGGTAGTACTATACCAACTAAAAGATGAAATGTAAGAAATACTAGTATGTACGTACTGAAGAGTTAAAGTAACAAGAAGAAACATAACATAGTTCTGCTGGGGGCTCAGCACAACACACCCCTCAAATTAAATTAAGCACACCTGAAATTAAACTTTGCAACTATTTCGGTAGACACTGCATTAGAACCACCATGAGCAACGACACTGCCACCTTACTCGGAGTCCTCGTCCACGTCCTCGACTTCGTCCTTGTCCCTCTTCCTCTTGGCCGATACTTCTTTGCTTGAACCGCACACTTGGCTGTTGCTCTTCATCCAACCCTTGTAGATATTGAAGCAAAGGTAGCCATCCATTGCAGCGTAGTGGATGTGGTCTATATCTAGTACATTCCGCTGCCATGCATGACGATGAAACGTGTATGGAGGTTTCTCCAGTTTACCGTACGAATGATGAACCATGGCTCCTGCCAGGGTCAGCATTGAAGGCTGGCGAGAGGACACCAGCCGATTCTTCTGGAGGTCGAAGGTGTTGCCTACAACGAGGCCTATCCGACGCAGGACTTCTTTGTCGTTACCAAAGTCTACAGTAACGAATTTGACTAGGTTGCTCTCGAGGAAGTCCTTAAAATCCTGGCACTCAATGTCGGCATGGCATATGTGGTAGACCAAGCATAAGTCATGCACGCAAACCTGGATCACGGCGGGCTTCTTCCTCTCTTCGTCCTTTAGATCCTTCTCTCGTCCCAGGACTGTGGTGTACTCAACATCTAGCCCAGCGACCCACTCATCATCTGAGTCTTCGAACATGCGTCTGAAGCAAGAAAGGCATCCTTTCACCGTCGCGGAAGAACGGGTGTAGATGACGTCGAACTCATCGCCGGTTATGGTTCTAACCTTGTACTCACCGCCGATCGGGGAGATTTGGGACGCCATGGATTTGGGAGGAGGGTTAGGATTAGTGGAACTGTCGTAATGTGAATGGACGGGACGATTAGGAGCGAACCGCCGTAGTATTGAAGGACGTGCGGGGACGAGTAGGAGCGAACTGCCAGCGTGCGAACGGCAGGGTAGTGGCTTTCCATTCTCCCATGATACGGGCTTCCGAGAGCCCTTGGATCTAAGATCGAACGGTTGCATGGCGTGATTCTAGACCTATGGGTGAATATCCTATCCTGGAGGGTTATTCTGCAAATTTTTAGCAACTTAGCATGCGAATGTTTGATCTTAGATCCAAGGGCTGCCAGCAGCCCGTATCGTGGTCGCGCCTACCACGACCGTCGCGTCGCTCGTGCGGTTGCGCCCTTGGAGATTTAACACGGTGCGTTAGGCTATCTAATGTTGGCATGTCATACATAGTCATCACTTAGTCACTCATACTACAACAAGGTTTTGGCTATAAGGTTGGCTATAAGTGTATTTATTTTTTTACTTCTCTCTATCTCTTTCTTCGTACTCCCTCCGTCCCATAATATAAGAACGTTTTTGACACTAGTGTAGTGCCAAAAACGTTCTTATATTATGGGACACAGGGAGTACTAGTATTTATTGCATTTGCCAAGGAGTGACCTCTTCCAATGAAATGGTGTTGCTAAGTTTGCTTCATTTAATTTGCTATAGACTCAAAATTTTCTTTTCACCTAGGTACACGCGCTTAGCACCGTTTCTACCTTGGGTCACCAAACTAGTCTCTCTCTTCTTGATTAACTTGCCACATCAGACTTTATGCCTATGTGGCAAGCTTAAGCAGCTGTAGGAGCAAGTAAGTACAATAGTGCGCTTTACATGGCATTTTTGCATATGTGGAGGAAAGAGAGGCAAGGAAAAAGTGGAGAAGTGGGCTCTCATGCAAGAGCCAGCCTCTACTACATGGTGGAGCATTGGGAGAGGCACCTGTATGGAGGTGGTCAGGAATCGGGAGACTCACGCCGGCCGTAGCGCCGCAGTTAAAATGATAATGGCAAGTCAAATCACGGGGCCCCACCTGTCCAGCAGTAACTCGCTGTCAAATCACACATCCCTACGTTTGCAGCAGCCTACTCCCTCATCTTCTCGCGTCTCTGTCGAACCGACTAGGCGGAACTGCCCCGCCTACCGCGCAGGAAAAGCCCGCGCAGTATACTCCCTCTGTCTAGGTGACCAAGGTGGAGAGGAAAACGAGAGAACTTAATGTTTAGTATTTGCTAAGGCTGGTTGTAATGGTACTAGCCTTAGCAATTTTGATGAGGTGTCATAGAATTAAATGAAGAAAGAGAGAGAGTTGAGTACTATGTGTCATACATGGCAATAAATAAAGTACTACATGATACTAATATATGATACATGGCGCGGGAGTACTAAGTATTATTAATACAGTTTTGCTAGAACTCATCTAGATGAGATATAATTTGGTCTCATTCATATTTTATAGCCACTGGATGTGATGCTATATAAGATGCGTGTGTGCTGACGTGGGTTGTATTTGTTCTTGTGCAACGAACTAACCACTGCATGTCATGTTTGATAGTCTCAAGTCATTAAAAGCATACAAGCCCCACATCTCTTCTTGATTGATTCCTCTATTTATGTCAAAAAATAAGAAACAACGTGAGAGTTAATGCACCACGCCTATGTGTTTACTATTTGGTTTTCGTAAGATGACTTAATACTCACCTAGACGGAGGGAGTATTCGATTTGACAGCGGGCGGCGCAGTTCCCTATACGGCTTTAATGCAGACGAGGGAGGGAGTAGCGGTTCCCGATATATTGAACGGCCAATGCATCCTCCTTCAATTAATGCATGAGGGAAGTAATGGGAGGAGGTCCTGGAAAAGAGGCTGCACGATGTGAATGCAACGCAGTTTGCCCTCATATAAAGGCGCCCCTCCATTCCAATGCATCTACCACATCGTACGCACCTAAGCATTTGCCTAAGCACCTACACTAAGCACAAAAGAGCTCACTCCAGACCCATGGCGGCGATGCGCGTGAATGGCCAGCAGCTGCGCCAGATGGTCCACGACGCCAGCCTGCGGCATGGCGCCGAGGATCGTCTCCAGACAGTGTTGGAGACCGGCTGGTGGATGGCCGCCGTCGACGCCAACTACGACTCTCAGTTGGACCAGATGATCGTTGCCACCAGCAACAAGTTCACCGTCCTCAAGAAGCTCGCGGACGACATCGCCGTACTCCTCCAGTCCGCGCGCCCGGGCTCCTCATTGCCTGCCACCCTAATCGGCCTCCATGGCCAGAACCTCTTTCAAGCACTGGTGGCCCTGCGACTGCCCGCCGACGCCATGAAGAATGTCCACCTGGAGGTCGCGCTCGCCGCGAGGCGCCTCGCCCTGCAAGAATTCGTCGACCTACACATCCACGTGTACGAGCAAATCGTGTACATAGGTATCTACAAGGCCAGTGAGGATGCTACGACGTTGGCCTTCCTCAACCGGCTGGAAGCCTTGGATGCCTTTGCTGAGAAGCACCTCGACCTCGCCCCAAAAGCCGCCGCTCCTTAGCCACCGGTCGGTGGCCCGGCGCACTAAGTTGAGGAGGAGGAGGTCGTACGTTCGTGGATCCATCTTTCTTCTTGCCTTCTGTAACCACCACTGCGATCGCATCATCGTGGCCTTAGTTCTTATTGTGCCGTTACATTCTCGTTCCAGTCAATACCGACATGTGCGATCCCTTTGCTTAATTATATGCATCACTGTAACTACTACTCCATCCGTCAATTTATAAGTTGTGCTTACCTTTTCCATCAACTTCGTGCAACGCGCGGGCATCTTGCTAGAAACACTAGAATATGTCTATATAATCCGTATGTGATAGTCCATTTCAAATCTCAAAAAAGACAAATATTTAGGTATGGAGGGAGTAATATATTAGGAGTATATCAAAACAATAGTGATTTCTTTCAAGTTTGTGAACAAATACTACTATTATACTACTTTGGATCCGTCGCAAGGCACGGGCACATTGCTGGTAAAAGGAAAAGGCCTGCCGCGTTCGCGTCGCACCCCCACACGCCCGGGAATCGGGAGTACAACACGGCCCGTCCGGCACGACACATAGCTTAGGGAAGGCGTGTTGCCTAGCATTTTCACTTCCATGTGGGACCGCCGTTGAGGAAACCGACACCCCGCCCGCCACCGGGTTGGAAAACAGAAACGAGGGGAAGATCTAGCTGTAGCACGGAAGCCAAGAAATTTGGTGTCAGACGGGGCTCCTTGATAGAGTAGGAGCATTCCGTACTAGTACTACTCCTACTAGTACCAAGTTTGTACTCCTAATACTATATTACTAGTACTACCACTATACAACTAGTAGGTACGTGCACGACACAACATCATAGAAACAAAAAACGGGAAGATCTTGTTTTGGGTGATTTATCTTTTTTTCAATCAACGTAGTATGAATAATATGATGTGGGGGGCACCCATGAAGCTTATGTGGCTTGGTTGCATGGCTACGGAAGGTTAGAGAAAAATAAATAGATAATGTGTTTAGAGTGTACTCCACTAAATAGATATACTTTGGATCCATTGCAACGGACCGGCACATCTATATCTATACCCCCTATATAGTGTGTGAAAAACTTTGAAAGTTGGTCGTTGGATGAAGCCAATCCGACGGTACAAAGATGGCAAATCCGAGCACTACTAGCCGTTGGATATCATCCACCAGATTCTGCCACATGTATAATCTAGAAGACTCCATGGTTGAACTTAATTCATGACTAACTTTGCCACAACTAAGCTTAGGCAAAGTTATTAGTTCTTCAAAATGAGAGCCACAAGTTGGCAAGCCTAAGGGAATCTTGCCACATTTTGTGTGTGTATGTCATGTGGGGCCTTAGTGTGGCTTGCCTAAGGTGTGGCTTGAACCAAACACTCACCTAAGTTAATCAAACTTGCCTAACCTTACATTCCACCAGATTTTGCCACATGTTAGAATCCAGAAAGCTCCACATGTAGAAGCATAATGCACAAACCACCAGAATCTCATGCGTGCAATGCACGTGTACCTTACTAGTACTAGTTGGTAGTAGTAAGAAACAAATTCCAGTTTTGGCACGAGCTCGTACTGCGGGAGCACCACAAGGCCTGCCACAGGAGTTACATTTCCCTCTCGGGGCCCACGGGACCGAACTTCAGTGGCTTAGTGCCCGGCCTATGAGTCAATGACATGCGGACCTTAAATGCGGCTGGCCCACATGTCATTCTCATGGTGGTGGCGTGGTTCGCGACTCACTTGTTCGAGATGAACCGGCCAGTGGTGGCGTGGCCGTGGCGAGGGTACCACAGTTGGGCGTCGGGGCGTTACGAGACGTAGATGGCCACACTGGCGGGTACTACCTGTAGTACATAAGTACTCCAGCTGAGGATTGATGCCCGGGATGAAATGTGTCACAGCCGCTGGATGAAAATTCGATGGTGCGGTAGTACGGATCGGAGCACAGCAGTGGAGCAGGCAAACCGCGTCCAATCGGGTGTGTATGTGGTAGAAAGTTGATGGTCGCCGCAGTTCAGCTGACCCGCATGTCATGCACACAAAGGCAAAGGAGCGGTGGGGCCAAGAGGGATGAGGGGCACGTCAGGGGGATGAGGATCCCCTGACGCGAACAATCCTACCATTCTGTCACTGAGTGGGACCCATAAGCGTGGGTCCCACCTGTCAGCGAAGGAAAGGCAGGGCAAGGCAGTGATAGCCACGTCAGAGGATCCATGTCCACGTCGGGGTACGTCGTGCCGTGGGTTGGAGCGGCGCCGTGGGAATCGCGTGTGGGTGTGGCAGTGGTAGAAACAAGAAACGTGATGGTCGCCGTGGTTCAACTTCCATGGACAAGCTGTCATGTCTGCTGACACATGTATATCAAAACTAGAGTGTTTATATTTCAAGCACGTGAACAAGTATTATTCTACTACTTTGGATCCATTGCAATGCACGGGCCAACACATTGGTAGTAGTAGTGTCCATCTCTATCTCTAGAGGCCTTCCCTCGTTCATCCTTTTCTCTCACAAGATAAACTACTCATACAAATGCATCTTGATGTTCCGTGGAACGCACGAGGATGTTTCCTTGGGGGTCTCTCCAGCACGGCGTGGCCGTAGTTGCAAGTTGACGCCCCTTGAGATGTCGACGTTGAGGGGCACTCGGATTTCCTCCGATGAGCAGGTAAGATGAGTTTGATCACGTAGTAAATGCATTCTAAAGACTACTTCCGTGCCCATTTCCTAATTCTCCCCCTGCCCATTGTTTCACAGGTTAGGCTCGGTGCGAGTGGAGATTGGCTTGCATATGTACGGGAGGGTACCAACATCAATTTGCACAACATTTACAACGGTCACACCGTTCCCGTAGAACCTTTGTCCAACATTGGGATCAGCCATGCAACGGGCCACCGCATGAATTGGTACGATGGAACCACGGTGAGATTGAATAAGATAGCACGAACCTTGCACATGGCGGTCAAAGGCGGACCATGCTGTCTGCGGCCAATTTGTTGCCGTACGAGTAGGAAGACGCTGTGCTCCTTTCTAACCGCATCTTCGCGGTGACAAACCAGGGGACTTATTTTGTACGGGACACATCCTACGATATACTCCCTCTCTCCCAGTTTATTTGTTTTGAATCTTTTCGTTTTATAAGTTTCAAATTCAAATTTAGAGCTCCCCATCACATGTTGAGATTACAATGTCCATTAAATCGTTGCATGCATGTATAGTAAAGAAACAAATCTCGAGTTTGGCATGAGTTCGTGCTGCGGGAGCACCACAAGCCCTGGCGCAGGAGTTACATTTCCCTCTCAGGGCCGTCGGGACTGAGCTTCAGCGCCTTACTACACCTACCTTTGAGTCAATAACATGTGGACCCAATAGGTGACTGGTCCACATGTAATGCTCCCGTAGGCAGAGGGGCAGTGGGGCCAAGAGGGGTGAGCCGCAGGTCGGGGGATGTGTGGTTTCATGGGTTCGAGCGGCGTCGTGGGAATCGCGGGTGGCTGTGGTAGAAACTTGATGCTCGCCGCATTTTAGGTGGCCCACATGTCATGCACACAAAGGCAGAGGGGCGGTGCGGCCGAGAGGGGTGAGGCGCACGTCGGGGGGCGTGGTGCCGTGGGTTGGAGAGGCGTCGTGGGAATCGCGAGATGAAACGTGATGGTCGCCGTAGTTGAACTTCCATGGACAAGCTGTCATGTCTACGGACACATGCACTGCATACCGATCACTGGAAGGAGTAGCAGAGAAAGCTATATATGCGGATAAATAGTTCCTTATAGTCAAGCGGACCCACGCTACTACTCTGTTCCAAAGACATGCACACCATCGAAATAGTCCATCTATATCAATATACACCGAGAGGGAATAATTTTTTTTACAAGAGATGAAATAGTTCATCCATCCATAATGCCCTCCTGCTGGTGCAGCCTTTTCTTCTTCTTCTTCATGTTCTCATTCTCTGTGGGAGACGGCTTCGCAACAAGCTATTTGGACCTTGCAGCTATCTCAAAACTCACACGGGCATCGAGGGCAGCATATTTTATCCGCTCGTACGTCAAGGGATAATTCTCCCATTCAGACGACCTTAATGCCACCGTCTCGTCACCCTTCTGAAGATTTGTACCGAGCACAAAATTTGCTACGTCGAATAGGGATGGTGTCTGTTTATCACAATCTTCTACAGGAATTTTGATTCTGGTTTGTAGGTCAGCCATGCTTTTCAAATCAAGGTTGTACGGCTCCAGCTTCTGTTTGTCCCCTTCGATGGCTGCCCCACAGAAGTATACGTCCTCCCGAGACAAGAAATCATGAAGCTCACCTGGTATGGAGGGCGAGTGTATGATGTGGTACACCAAAACATCATCTTCGAGGCACAGCTGAAGGACGGCGGCGCGCTGGATCTTCCCAGGGGCACGCTCCGTGTACTCTGCATCGAGACCGATGACCCTCGTCTCTACCTTTTCGAGGGAGTTGGATACATTGTTGATCCACTGCCGAACAACCCTTGGGTGGACGGTGACGGTGGCAACTATGCACATCGAGCCTTCGACGAGGACATGTTGGACGCTAAAAACCTGCATCTCGATCTCTTTCGCCATTTGGAACCGCTGGAACGGAGGGCTATGGTTTGGAGAATTAGGATTAGATGGCTAGTCTAACTGAAGTAGTAGATGATTATTTAAAGAGGTTAAAACAATGTGAACGCAGTGGGGTTTGGATGCAAATGAAGACGAAGGGGAGGTGAAGAAGCCGAGGAGAATCGGTTCCCGATGGAGAAGTAAATGGGAGAAGTGGCGTGCAGGCAGTTGATTAGACGGCTAGGTAGACTAAACGAAAAGGCTATGCGGGTAGACTGATGAGTCGTGCCTGTTCGTGTACGTGCCCATCCTTCCTGATAGGTGGGACCTATGCAAATAGATAAAAAATGTGTCGTAGTTTTTTTTAGCGCGTGAGTGGGAGACACAACATTCTCTGGTTAAGGAATACTCCCTCCGTTTAGGTGAGTATAAGTCACCTTATGAAAATCAGGTTTTCCCAAAACCTTTAGGCGTGGAGCATTAACTTCCTGCTCGATCCCCTCCCAGCCTCGTCAGCCAGCGTTCTCTTCCTCTGCTGCCGCGTTCTACCTTTCCATTTTTCCTCTTCTCAAGTGTGGAACGATCTGCATGTCGTCCTTGATGCACCAGAATGACCACTACATGCATCGCGGCAGGGCGTTGATTGGGCATGCACGAGAATTTGGTTCTGCTCGCAATATGGATGATACCTGAACGATGAAGTGAACAGGCATGCTAGCACGGGAGACCTATTTCCGCTATACAATACTGGAGTACTCATGTTCCTACTAGTAGCAGTAGTAGTAGTACAACTGTGGTACACTTGATGGTCAAAATACTATTCATCCGGTCCTCACAGTGAAGTGACAACACCCTGCGCCTGACACTAGTCCAGGCGGCGTGTTCGGGTTACCAAAGTCAGCCTCACCTGTGCACTGTGCAGTCTGTCACCGCCACCGTACAGCACATTGGCGCCTCGCCTCGTCTCCCTCTCCGCTCCCATAGCACCACTCCATCTCCATCTCCTTCTCCGTCTCCATCTCACTGTGCCCCCGTGTACCGTTGCCTCACTCGCCTCCCCAAGTACCACTATTCCCTCGCTAGCCGCTCCAGCACCGACATCCTTCTCCCCCGTAAATCAAGCCCCCTTCCAAACTCCACCATGGCCGAACGCGAACCGCGCAGCATCCATATGAGCCGCGATTGGAGCAATCTCCCCGGTGACATCCTCGACCTCTGTTGTTCGTGTATGGATATGTTGAGCGCCCTGCGGCTGGCTGCATGCTCGAGGGACATGCACACGGCCATCGTCGAAGCGAGGCCTAAGCTTTTCAAGACACCCTGCTTGCTGCTATCTGGTCTTGCGAGATTGGCTCACCATGATACGGAGGCGTGCATGATGCCCCTTGACTTCAATCCGATCTCCATTAGCCGAAACTTCTTTGCAGGTATGTAGTGGGTCGCCGTACATCATTTCCCTCGACATCGATCCGATCACCATCGCCCGAAACTTCTTGGCAGGTATGTACTGGGTCGGCATGAACTCCCACTGGATGGCTGCCTTCAGAGAAGACGGTAAAAAGTTGGTGCTCGTGAACTTCCAGACCTCCCATGAGATTATCCTTCCTCCGTTGGATTATATAGAGTATTACCATCGCGGTCCAAGTCATCTAGATTACTACGTCAGTTGGACGGACCTTGTTTTGCAGAAGATTGTAATCTGCCAAGTGCCCACACGACATGCGAATTACGCAGACTTCAAGCTAATTGCCTTGTTCGACCGCGGACTCGCCTATCTTTACGCCGGTGCCTTCTTTAGCTGGAGACAACTCGGCTCGCAGTGGATCATCGTCAAAGCTGATACACACTTCTGTGATGCTATTGAACACAATGGCATCATCTACGCGATCGACAAAGCAGATGGCACCACGTATTGCTGGGACGGCGCGTGTAAGTTGTTTCCGTCTCATGTTAATGATGACGCCATGACACTGTTTGAACTTTTTGTGATGATTGGCATATCCCTGTTTGGGCAGAATTTGAGTAGAACTATGGCAATGTATTAGAGACGCCGTAAATCAGCTATATTTGGAATGAGTTAATTCATGCGATTGTGACCATGTCATTACAGCCAATTTGTACCCTGAATAATCAAACGGTTAGGAATATATGGATATTATCCTTATTTTACAGTAATCTATATATTACTACTAAATATGAGTGTGTATCAATGGCCATGTTAGTTTCCTCATTTTCATGATGTAGAAACATGCACCACACTGTTGGTTTCATCTAACCATACATTAGGGAAGTAAATGTGCATATGGAGAACTCTATATTTGGAAGTAGTGAAATCCTGCAATGCTTACCATGTGTACATACCTATATTCGCCCTTCAGCAATCAATGGCTAAAATAATATCCTCACAAAAATTTTGCCCACAGAACACGAGTATATAACAATGCATGGTCTGTTAGTTACCTTGAAGAATTTGTTTGTGAGGACAGAACATGATTACTCCCTCCGTTCCCAAATATTTGTCTTTCTAGAGATTTTAACAAGTGACTACATACGGAGCAAAATGAGTGAATCTACACTCTAAAATATGTCTACATACATCCGTATGTTGTGTCTATTTGAAATGCCTAGAAAGACAAATATTTGGGAATGGAGGGAGTACATAACATGCATGACATGGTAGTTTCCTGTGAAGAATCGATTGTGAGATAACATGAGTATAACCATGCATGGCACTTCTATATTTTTGAACCCAGTATACATTTCCCTGTATTTTCCTCCCAGTTCCAACAGGAACATATCAATGCTGTTTCTTGCATTATCCTACTCATGCTCTGAACAATGTTGATCTTACATTAACAATGCCTGTCCTTTTTGATATGATGCAGTGTCCCTACAGTTACTGCCCTTCGTAATCACACCACCTTTGCCAAAAACAGGGAAGCACAACTGGTTCCTCGCTCGATCAGACGACGGCAAAAGACTGATGATCATTCGGACACACGAGCCGGAAAAGTTATATTGCAAAAACCCCACTGTGTACAAGCACCGTGTAATACGTGAGTATCCGGACAGTGGCTGTTACGTCTATGAGCAGGATACCAGCTTGTTGGGGCCTTTAGGATTTTTTAGTTGGAAGCGGGTAAACAGCCTTGGTTCACACTCTCTGTTTCTCGGACTCAATTATCCGATTAACCAGGAGATCACCGTTGGCAAGGACCTTGATGGCAGAGAGGCTCTGTTTGCTATGGAAAACTGTGTCTACACGGCGAGCCCTAGGAGTTCGGGAGCAAACTCCCCTGATTGTCAACGATACAACCTGCAGCCAAAAGAAGGTGAGAATGACAAAGGCATCCGGATTAACTTTGATCCTTGGATGTCTCAATTACGACAGGCAGTGATGTGGTTCAAGCCTTCAGGTTGATAGGTAATTGGGTTGTTGCATCGGAAGGGTGGAGTACTGGTGTCTCCGGATCACTGGTCGTTGAAGCGGGGCTGCAAATTATGATGTTGTTGGATCATCTCTTCGAATGACTTTGTTGTCTTTGCTGTTGGTTCTGGATGGGTAGTTCTTTCTTTTGTTATGCATATTCCTTGTCATTTGGTCATCCTCGTCTATGTCACACTTACTATGTAATAGTTGCTTCTGTTTAGAATGTCATTCTCGTCTGGATCACGAGAGTCTGAGCGCTGCAGATGGGTGCGTTTTGGTGGCGTAGCAAGACTTCTTATGAACTATCATGTCTTGCTGTTTATGTCAGTAGTAGTCACTAGTCGGTGTTTGGATGTTGTATATATCGTTGTTTCGAACTGTTTATTGTCTCGAACTACTGGTGGGCTAAATGAGGGCATCACCATTCTCCAGTGTTCAGACTATATCTCCTTTTTTCAAGTTATATAATTTGAGCTCAGTGTCTTTTCGATGATGTACACTTGTTTGGGCCAGTGAGGTGTCCTTGAATATGGGCCGAGTAGTAACGCAATGCCAAACAGGTCAATTATGACTCTCAGGCCGGGCTCTCAAAAGATCTTGAAAAAAAGGCCGGGCTCTCCAAAAAAGAAAGAATAAGGACTCTTAGGCCGACATGTGGGCGCCACCGGTGTTTTCGTGCGCTTGCGCGCCGAGAGCATATTGGCGCGTGCTCGAAATTCATGCTACCTTTTCATCCCCAGTCTCCCGCCCCTCCCCCACCTCTGGAATCTCGATTCCTACTCCAGTTCCCCCAAATCCCCCTCCTGTACTCCCTGTACTCAAGCGCACTATCATGTCGCCGGTCAACACGGATCTCCGAGCCGGAGATCCTGAGGTCCGTCCTGCCTTCGGTCGCTGCGTGCTGTCGCTCAACAGTGGCATGGCGGCGCTTGACGACCAGTTTGCCGGCAAAGTGCTGATGGTAACCATCAACGGCGACCGGCCTCCCATCTCGCCGGACGACCTTGTCAACGCTCTTGGCATTGCGCACGGCATCCAAATAAGTGACTTGCTCGTCGAAGTCTGTCCGCCACCGGCTGATTTCTTCGTCAGGTTCCAGACAACTTTCGACTGTAGTCGTGTGTTCGAATCTTCCCGGCGTTTGTTCTGCGATGGCGCGCTGGTGAGCTTTGATCGGTGGCACCCAGGATGGGGCTTGGTGCCCTCTGAGCTTGAGTTTTAACAAAGCTTACCTTCCACGGCATGCCTCGACGTGCTTGGAACAACGAGTCCATGAACGAGCTTATCAACGACCTTGGAGGTGAGCTCGTAAGTATGTTTGTTCCTCCACACAGCTGGGCTCTGACGGTTATGGCATGGATGAAGAAGCCGTCCACCATACCGAAGGTGATTGGTGTTGAGATACCGGTGCAGGAACCGGGGTTGTACTATTCGTCGCCACCAAGGCCGCCGCGGACCACGTTAGGGATGTACCTGTATCGAGTGTTCGTGCATGTCGAAGAAGTGGTCAATCCATCAATCGAAGTCCTGCCGCCGCCGCTGGTGCCAGGGTCCGTCGACGACGTCCATTACAGGAGTCAACGTCAGACTTTCCCCGTGTTGCTCGGAACGATGGATGGCACAGGGCCTACTCCATCGCGCGGCGGAGGCCACTGCTTCTTTGGGAGAAGAGGCAGGGCTGGCTGCCTGGATGTGCTCTAATTTGAGGTAACAACTGAATCTTGTCAGATACTAGTTAAATCCGAGCTATGGGTGTGAAGCACTGATATGCCAGTACATTTGATTGTGACCTGTTCTAATTTTGTACCTGAACTTTTTTTAGAAAGGGTTGTACGTCAACTTAATGTGCTAGCAGAACTTATTGTGTTGTCTGTCTGTTTTCTTTGCACAACATTCAAGATATTTCCCCGTCATTGATAAAGACGATGAACCGTTATGTACGACTTCGTTGGTTTCAACATAGCCCTTCCCGTAGCGATCCACTGCTTCCATCCTGATTGTGTCGCCTGCGTGAAATTTTTGTATGCAAGTTCAGTGTGCTATGATGTTCTATATGATTGTGTCAACTATATAAGTTTTTACTGAGCATCAGCAATGCATATGGCTGAAAGATGTATTTACGAGCATCGACCAATGGGTCTCTCTCTCTATCTCTCTCTCTCTCTCACACACACACGCGCACACGCACAAGTGGGACCCGTTGAATTATTTATTTGCTCGTGACAGCTTTTAATTAGGTTCCACTATAATCTAACTTTTTTCTTAAGTTATTAATTGAGCTCAGTGACTTCAAAAAGTTGTACAGAAGCCTTGTTTGGGCCTTTCCGGCATCGCTGAATGTGGGATGAGTAACCATGTTAGGTTGTACTGTACTACACAGGCTTTTTTTCAACATCAGCAGTGCAACTGGGCCGACAGTTGTAAACAATATCCGGGTCAACTTGTTATTCTCCGCCCCGCTGGGCTGCAAACTTTCCTAGGAGGTATGCATTAGGCTTAACAAGGAAATGGACTTTAAGAAATAATAAATGGGATGTAATTATAATAACTGGACAGTTACTATGCACCAAACACGTAATTAGTTTGAAAAATATATTGTTTTTGGAATTTGAAAATTTTAATTTCATTACTTGTTGCGCGCGCAATATTTCGTTGGATTTTAACGTAATACAACTTTATTTTGAAATTATATTTAACCTGACTAGAAATTTCGGATAAAAATATTTCGGATCCCATCAAAATGTGGGAATTTTTTTTGAATTCTGTTTTGAGCGGTTGTTTGAAATTATTAATCGTTGTCCTAGCTAGAAGTTGGGCTGTACTTTTAACAAACTGTAAATGGGCTGTAGTAAATTCCATTAGAATTAAAAAATGGGCTGTACATTCTTACAAATCGTAAATGGGCTATATGTTCTCTGCCAAATCCGAGCTGTGGGCCTACTAAGTTGACACGTACCAAGGGCTTTGTCAACTTAGTCAATATAAACGATTCTAGCTGCAGTGATCGTACGATGTCCATCCAACGGCCGTAGTGCTTCTTCAACCTCTGGTCTTCTTGCTCCAGCCGCCCAAAGCAGCGCCGGTCGTGTCGCGTGCTCCTGCCTCCCGTGGCCGGCTGTGATGGCGCGGAGGCCTCACCGCCCTGTACTACTCCCACCGCTGGCCAGGCCATCCCTCTACTCACCCACACCCCCTATTATTCTGCGGCGACGGCAGCCTCACACCGCAGCCGAACCAGTGAACCCTCGTACGCCTCTCCGCGCGGGCTTCCACTGCTGCGTCTTCCCCGGCTCTGCGTCGTCCCCTTCCTAGGCCTCGCCGTCGTCCAGACCACCGCCCTGGTGCTCTCGGCGCGGCGTGGTCAACATGGTCAACGACCGACTTCCATCGGAAGAGTACTGTACGTGGAGAGGCTGACAGCTGGGTCCAGGCGGCCGCAAGGAAGTGCCTCCTTATTACGCGCAAAATAATTATTCCTCCACCTGTCAGCAGGGACCCACCAGACGGGCCACCTTATTTCGCGAAAAAAACGTTTCCCCCCTGACTGCTGGGACCCACCGGACGGGCCAGCGTATTTCGTGAAAAAAAACGGTCCCCCCGCTGTCAGCTCGGACCCACCGGAAGTGCCTCCTTATTACGCACAAAAAAATGAATACTCCCCCTGCTAGCTGGGACCCACCATGGTGGGAGGCTGACTTGTGGGCCTACTAAGTTGACTGGGACGGGGGGCTTTGTCAACTTTAGTCAATATGAACGATTCTAGCTCCAGTGATCGTACGATGTCCATCCAACGGCCGTAGTGCTTCTTCAACCTCTGGTCTTCTTGCTCCAGCCACCCAAAGCAGCGCCGGTCGTGCCGCATGCTCCTGCCTCCCGTGGCCGGCTGTGCTGCCGCGGAGGCCTCACCGCCCCCTACTATTCCCACCGCTGGCCAGGCCCTGCGGCGACGGCAGCCTCACACCGCAGCCGAATCAGTGAACCCTCGTACTCCTCTCCGCGTAGGCTTCCACTGCCGCGTCTTCCCCGGCTCCCCGTCGTCACCTTCCTAGGCCTCGCCGTCGTCCACCGCCCTGGTGCTCTCAGCGCGGCGTGGTCAACGTGGTCAAGGAACGACTTACATCGGACGTGGACTGTACATGGAGAGGCTGACAGCTGGGTCCACGGCCGCAGCAAGGAAGTGCCTCCTTATTACATGGAAAATAATGATTCCTCCACCTGACAGCTGGGACCCACCGGACGGGCCACTGTATTTCGCGAAAAAACGTTTCCCCCTGACTGCTGGGACCCACCAGCTACATCTTCGCACGCAAGGAAGTGCGTCCGGGCAAAAAAACGATTTGCCCCCTGACTGCTGGGACCCACCAGCTACATCTTCGCAGGCAAGGAAGTGCTTGACAGTCGGGACCCACCTGGTCGAAGCGTACGTAGCATTGTCCTTCTGGTCGCGAACGTGTACGTACATATATACTGGTGGATGTAGAGGCGCGCACGTGTCGTAGTAGAGGCGCGTACGTGTCGTAGTAGAGGCGCGCACGTAGCATGTACACGTACGTACAGCGGCCAGGGTGCAAGAAAGAAAATACGGCCACATATGTGTACATACGGGCGGGGTCTCGAACGCCTACTCCCGCATACGTACGGCCAGGGCTCGTGTACATGGCTGGGTCAGAACGGAGAAACAGCGTCGTCGTCGTGTTCATGGGGAGGCAACGGAATGCGTCGTGTTCATGGGGAGGCAACAGAATGCGTCGTGTTCATCGGGAGGCAACGGAACGCGTGGGAGCCAACCGGCTGGGTCGGAACGGAATGCGTGGTCGTGTCATCGGGAGGGCTTGGACAGAACAGGCGATGGAAACGAGGCCTAGCGTACCGCAAAACGGAGGAAACAGACCTCCTACGTTCGAAACGGGGTCCTGTTGATCGGGAGGGGTGTGGCGTACCGCAAAATGGAGGAAACGGACCTCCTACGTTCGGAATGGGGTCCTGTTGATCGGGAGGGTCTGGCGTACCGCAAAACGGAGGAAACGGACCTCCTACGGTCGAAACGGGGGTCCTGTTGATCGGGAGGGGTGTGGCGTACCGCAAAACGGACGAAACGGACCTCCTACGGTCGAAACGGGGGTCCTGTTGATCGGGAGGGGTGTGGCGTACCGCAAAACGGACGAAACGGACCTCTTACGGTCGAAACGGGGGTCCTGTTCATCGGGAGGGGTGTAGCGTACCGCAAAACGGGACTCCACAGGATACTGTTCATATCCACCGTCGACCTCCTCCAGCCTCCACGGGCTACCGTCGACCTCCTCCAGCCTCCATGGGCTCCTGTTCATCCAGCCTCCACCGCGCGCTACTCCACCGGCTACTGTTCAACCACCCCTCCACGGGCACCCCTCCACCGTCTACTGTTCATCCAGCCCTCCACACCACGGGGTCCTGTTCAACCACCCCTCCACGGGCACCCCTCCACCGTCTACTGTTCATCCAGCCCTCCACCACACCACGGGGTCCTGTTCATCCAGAGGCAACGCCACCGCTCACTGTTCATCCAACCCCCCCCTCCCGCAACGCTCACTGTTCATCCAATCGATCGGCTTCAGTTAGCAGCAGTAGCAAAGGAATCGCTCGATCGGGTTCAGTTAACAGCCATCGATCGATCGCTCGGGTTCAGTAACGCGTAGCCTGCAGTGCAATCGCTCAGGTTCAGTTAGAGCCCAATGCCTCGCTCGGGTTCAGTTAGAGCCAACGCCTCGCACACACGCGCGTACGTGTACGAGAGAAACGCGCATCGCTCGGCCCCCGACCTCCCACCGTAATCGGGAACTCCCCGAAATTTTCCTCCCCCTCGCTTCTACCACAGTTTTTTCCGTCATGGACGGCCCAAAGAATGTCATGCAGCTGCGTCTCCGGCCCGCCCAGGACGAAAAGCCCATTTTCTGTCATGATTTTTTGTCATAGAAGTAGGAGCCCACCACATCTATGATGATACCGGGTTTTGTCACAATTATCGTCATAGAAGTGTCACATGTATGACAGAAAAAAAATTCGTTCGGCCCTAAATGTCACGGATGTGTCTTTTTTTGTAGTGTGAGGATGGGTGACCTTCCGGAAAGTTTGACCACGGAGTGCGATTTGACTTGAGATTAAGCATATTGACCCGAGATTAAGCCATAGTGACCCGAGATTAAGAAAAAAATGAAAAAAAAATCTGAAAAAAAATTTGAAAAAAATTTGTTAGTAATGACACACTTCTATGTGGTGCGCCATTACTAAGTCAGATAGTAATGGCGCACCAGATAGGCATAGTAATGGCGCACCACTAATGGCGCACCAGAGGTGCGCCATTACTATTTGTTACTAATGGCGTGATAATAGTGGCGCACCTATAGTGCGCCATTAATGGCCAAAACAGGTGCGCCACTAATTAGCCTTTTCCTAGTAGTGTTTTCTAAAACCTATTCGAGATCTGACCCTAGTTTGAAATTTTTTCGAGATCTGACCCTTTTGCTACCGCCAGGCCCCATGGCGGTAGGGTATAACAGCCTACCGCCAAGGTCCCTGGCGGTAGGGTTGCATGCCTTACCACATTTTTCTCCTAAGTAGTGAACACAGTGTGTGCTCGTGCCTACCGCCGAGCACCTTGGCGGTAGGGTTGTATAGGCTACCGCCAGCCTGTTTGGCGGTAGGGTTGTTTCCTACCGCCAAGGTCCTTGGCGGTAGGCTGTTAGACCCTACCGCCATGGACCCTGGCGGTAGCAAAAGGGTCATATCTAAAAAAAATCAAGCTAGGCTCAGATCTCGAATAGGTTTCAGAAAAGGGTCAAAACACGAAATTTTGCCAATCATCAACTGCTAAGGGCATCTCTAAGGCAGACCCGTAAACCTCTCGCAACCGTCCGGACCGCGGAACCATCCAACGCCGACCTGTATCGGTCCGTGGGGCGGTCCGGACGCGATTTCTTCCGCAACCGGAGACAAAAGTGGGGAGGTTTGCGGGAGTCCGAACCGCTCCCAAGTCTGCTCCTGACCGCTCTGGCCCAGCAAAAATCCGTCACCCGCCCCTCCCGCACTTTCCTTCCGATGCACGCGCCGCTTACCGCGCCGAATTCATGCCGGCCCAGACCACGCGGAGGTCGGCATTGATGCCGTGATGTGACCGGAGGGAGGGAGGGCGGCGCTGACAGACGCGACCTCTCGGCAGCCGCCGCTTCACTGTGGACGCAGGTTCCCGAGGAACAAACTCTAGCGCTGCGCCGCATTAAAGCGGCTAACCGGCGCTTCGCATGGCCTGGCCGCGGATATTTAAGTCGCGCTCCTGCGCCTTCCACATCGCATCCTCCTTCTCCTCCTCGCCGCACCCCCTCCTCCACATCTCTGGCGATGGGCAAGTCCTGGGCGTCGGCGCCGGCAGGCGGTTCTGAGGCGGGATCTGGTGGCTCGTGGAGACGCCACCCTCTAACTCTGGGGTTGTCATCCTCGTCGGGTGGCGGCGACTCGACACCGGCGGAGATCGTCATCTCCTCCGGTGACGAGGAGGACTAGCAGTCGCCGACACCGCAGCCCGCACCAGCGGTGTCGGGCCAGGTCTACGCCAGCACCGACACGAAGTTCGAGGAGTAGATGAAGCTGATGCTCCGTCGCTCCATCGTCCACACCAACAGCCCGGCTCCATCATCAGATATCACATTTTGGAGCAATGGTTTTATTTTAATTGCCATGGCTTCCATGAATATGATCTCATGATGAAAATTTGCAAACACTTAAAACATTTGTCAAAGTTTATCAGAAAAAATTCAGATTTTTTACTGTTCATCCGGACTAATTTGAGCTTGAACTCAGAAGGGTACTTTCCCTATCAACTCCTCATTAATAATAATAGGATCCTGAGTATAGTACTATGTACTAGTATATGAGATTATTAAAATGTAGGTGTAGCAAAGTCCTTGAAAAATAAGATCCTGATAAGTGGCACACGTGTGACATGAACGCATGGCAACTTTGAAAGTTTTTGATCGTATAAGTTTAGTGACGTGAGGATGGCAAGTTTAGTTGTTAAGCATGATAACTTTCTTTTCAAATGGCAAGTTTTGGTTTATTTTTTCTTTTGAACGACAATTTTAGTTTAAAAAACGTCATGGCCCGAGTGCTGCGTGTGACACGTGTGGTATTTATTATTTTAGAAAAAATATGATGTGACACTTATCATCAGAAGAAAGAAAAAATGCATGCAGCGATGCACGCCTGCCTTTAAATGAGCCACACTCCACGCCTTCTTCTGCAGAGTCACAGGCTCATAACCCAGTGTAGGCACTCCACTCGATCAAGCTCTAGCTCCTGCCCCCTGCCATGGCAAGCTTCAACCACGCCAACTACACCGCCCGGGACACCGGTTCTTCCCCGGCTGCGGCTGCTACGCCTACGCTCGGAGTTGGACCCCTTCCGCTAGACGGCCGCGAGTTCCGGCGTCAGGGACGTCAAGTTATCGACTTCATCGCAGACTACTACGACCACATTGACGAGTACCCCGTCCGCCCGGCCGTCGCTCCCGGGTTCCTAGCCCGGCAGCTTCCCGACACCGCGCCGTCGTGGCCGGAGCCCGACGCGCTCGCCTCGGCGCTGCGCGACGTCCGGGACCTCATCCTTCCCGGCGTCACCCACTGGCAGAGCCCCCGTCATTTCGCGCACTTCGCGGCGACGGCCAGCAACGTGGGCGCGCTCGGCGAGGCCCTCGCCGCGGGCCTCAACATCAACCCTTTCACCTGGGCCGCCTCGCCGGCGGCCACCGAGCTCGAGACCGTTGTTACAGATTGGCTGGGTAAGGCGCTACACCTCCCGGAGCAGCTGCTCTTCTGCGGTGGCGGAGGCGGCACGCTGCTGGGGACGTCGTGCGAGGCCATGCTCTGCACCATCGTCGCCGCGAGGGACCGGAAGCTCGCGGAAGTTGGAGGCGAGGAGAGGATGGGCGACCTCGTCGTCTACTGCTCCGACCAGACCCACTTCTCGTTCAAGAAGGCCGCGCACGTCGCCGGCATTCGCCGGGCGAACTGCCGGGTGATACCGACGTGCCGCGAGAGCGGCTTCACGCTGTCGCCGGCGGCACTGCAGGCCGCCGTGCGCGCCGACGAGGCAGCTGGGAGAGTCCCTCTCTTCCTGTGCGCGACTGTGGGGACCACTCCGACGGCGGCGGTCGACCCTCTCCGCGAGCTGTGCGCCGCAGTGGCGGGGCACGGCGTGTGGGTGCACGTGGACGCGGCCTACGCCGGCGCAGCGTGCATTTGCCCGGAGTTCAGCCACATCGCCGCGGGCGCTGAGGCCGTGGACTCGTTCAGCACGAACCCGCACAAGTGGCTCCTGGCCAACATGGACTGCTGCGCGCTGTGGGTGCGGCGTCCCCCGGCGCTCGTGGCGGCGCTCGGCACCGACGATGACGTGATCCTCAAGGACGCGGCGGCTTCCGCCGTCGTGGACTACAAGGACTGGCAGGTGGCGCTGAGCCGCCGGTTCCGCGCGCTGAAGCTGTGGCTCGTGCTCCGCTGCCACGGCGTGGAGGGCCTCCGTGGCTTCGTGCGCGCCCACGTGCGCATGGCCGTGGCCTTCGAGGCCATGGTGCGCGCCGACCCGCGGTTCGAGGTGCCCGTGCCGGCGCGGTTCGGACTCGTGTGCTTCCGCCTCCTCCCCGCCGACGACGGCACGGCCGAGGCCACGACGAACGAGCTCAACAGGAGGCTGCTGGAGGCGGTAAACGAGACGGGGCGCGCGTACATGAGCTGCGCGGTGGTGGGCGGCATGTACGTGCTGCGGTGCGCCATCGGGAACTCGCTGACAGAGGAGCGGCACGTCCGGGAGGCGTGGAGCGTCGTGCAGGAGCAAGCCGACTCGGTGCTGACCCCGGCGGGCGCCGGCGTCGCTCCGGCTGCTCGTTCGAAGGGGCGTACGATTGAGGATGCCCGTCGCATGGAGACCAGCGTGCACGAGAAATGGCGCTCACCGCCGCGCACTGCGTACCACGTGATTCGTTCTTACGCGTTGGCTTTCCTCTTGGGAAAATAAGAGGAACCGGTGAGATTAGGGTGTATTGTTCTATCCATGGATTAATATTGGATTTGGATGTGAAGGTGTATCAATGGCCTGGAGAATCATTTCTAAGTGAAGCAGACATGGATCAATCATGTGTTTTTCAATAGTATTTTTTTGCAGCATTTTCATAAGTTTTTTTTTTCCTATTGTGGTGTTCATATATTGATCAGCTTTTCTCTATCATTTCCAGACAACTTCATTTGCTGAATTACAATTTATTTGGGATGAATTTTAAACAATGTCACTTTCTATTTTGTCTGGAAATTTCGAAATATTTATTATAATATTTTTCCTTAGATAGTTTTATTTTTCTCAATTCTTTATTTTCAATGAAATTTCAAAAGAGCTAAAAGAAGATTCAGAAGTAACAATATTTTAGCCATATTTCATTGATTAAAAATTGATTATTTCATATCCAAAATATTCACGTTACTATATATTATTTTAGTCATATTACAATAATTTCAGATATATTCCAGAAATCTAACACGTGTCAGATGTATTTCTCAATGTACAGTCAGAAATCAATGTACCGTCAACAGACATGAAAATGATTTGTTGGAATTGCTGAGGTTTGGGTCGACCTCAGACAGTACAAGAACTTATATGCCTCACAAAGACACATCGACCCAACGTTATCTTTCTTTCCGAAACAAGGCAAAATAGGAATATGTTGAGAGTTTGTTACCACATGGGTATGAAAAATGTTTTTACCGTGTCTATGCGTGGCAAAGGAGGTGGACTAGCGGTCTTTTGGGATGATCTTTACATTTTGGAGTTGAAAAAAAATATGGAGAACACTTCATTGTCATGTACATTTGCAATCGCGTTGGAACTAAATGGAGAAAAAAAAGTGCCTATGGGGAACCAAAGGCGAGCCAATGGTGTGTGATGTGGGTTTTGTTAAGGTGAATTAAACGGCTTTGAGTCTGGGATGTGGTTTTATGGTTGGTGATTTTAATGAGGTAATGTGGCAGAATGAGCACCTTTCTCGGAACAAGCGTACACACAAATTTATGGCTGATTTTCGTGAGGTTTTCTCTAAATGCAATTTATTTGATTTGAGTTTTCATTAAGTTTCTTGGACTTATAATAATAACCAGGAAGGTAATAAAAATGTGAAAGTACAGTTTGATCGAACGGTGGCATGCCTTCAGTGGTCTTCTATCTTTCCTGACCGCAAGGTTTTACATATTATTAGCTCTTGATCTTCCTCGAGTTAAGCACTCTTGGAGGTTTTTTGGGAACTTGATTGAGAGCTTGACACCATCAACCAGAGAACCAGTGGTGGGTTGTGAAACAATAGCAATCTGCCCAATATTTAAAGAATGCGGGACCAGACCCGCCAAGGAAAGGCACATAACACGATGACGTGCTGAATTGACTCCTAGTTTTGGTCGTACAAAGGGGCAAGCAGTCGGGTTGTGGCAACCACCTTTTGGTCGGGCGGTCCGCCGTCCAACATCGACTATTGATGACGAGTCAAAAATGTTTTTAAATACATTTCACAGAAAACAATATGGTTCCATTGCATCTTCAAATATGTTTCATACACAATTCATTATCGTTTCGACGACAACATCCAGCCTTATTTGAATTATTTAGTTCAATAATATTTCAGTACATTCCGTAACGTTTCTCCTAATTCAGTTGCATTCCAATTAACCGCATCCACATTCAACACACACACATTTGAAACAATTTCATCCACGTTCCAGGATTTCACACACATTTCAATTCATTTGGGCATTTCCCTATATAAAGCCATCATTGTTGGGACACTATCCTTTAGGTACATTTGGGTTTTAGGCCAGGCCCTCGGGCAGAAAAATTGGAGCCCCAAGCTTGCCGGGCTCGGGCCGTGATCCGGACCACCCATACCAAAGCCCATGTTGCAAAAGAAAAAAAGAAAAAGAAAAAAAGAAAAAGAAAAAAGAAGCAAACCCGGTTACTGCCACGGCGGCACTAGCGACGGCCACGTGACACGAAGGCGCATTGGTCGGTCGGCGGGCTCACCTCCTTCCCGAGGAAGGAAAGGAAGGGAACGCAGCGCAGCGCACCAAACCAAATTGAAATGAAAACCTTGGAGGGAAAAACTCCCGCCAACATAAATAAAACCCCCGCCCCCGAAACCCCTCCCCCCACACCTCACAAAATCCGGAAAATCCCCGCACCGGCAGATACTTCGGAGACCCAGCGATCGGAATGGCGGACATGGGCAGCCTCGAGAGGATGGGACGGGAGCTCAAGTGCCCCATCTAGTACGACCGCTCGCCGCCCCGCCGCCCCTTTTTCTTTCCCCTCGTTTCATCGCGTCCTCGTGGCCATTACCTGGATTTGCGGACATTAGCTCTCCGATTTATCCCCCTTTTTTGTTGTTGATTGATTTTGACAGAATGAGCACCTTTCTCGGAACAAGCGATCACACAAAATTATGGCTAATTTTCGTGAGGTTTTCTCTTAATGCAATTTATTTGATTTGGATTTTCATGGAGTTCCTTGGACTTATAATAATGAGCAGGAAGGTAATAAAAAATGTGAAAGTACAGCTTGATGGAGCGGTGGCAATGTGACAGAATGAGCACCTTTTTCGGAATAAGCGATCACACAAAATTATGGCTAATTTTTGTGAGGTTTTCTCTGAATGCAATTTATTTGATTTGGATTTTCATGGAGTTCCTTGGACTCATAATAATAAGCAAGAAGGTAATAAAAATGTGAAAGTACAACTTGATGGAGCGGTGGCAATGCCCTCAGTGGTCTTCTATCTTTCCTGACCATAAGGTTTTATATATTATCAGCTCCAGATCTTTCCCGAGTTAAGTCCTTTTCGAGGTTCTCTAGGAACTTCATCGAGAGCTTGATCCCCTCAACCAGAGAACCAGTGGTGGGTTGTGGAACAATAACAATCAGGCCTAGTATTTGAATAATGCGAGACCAGACCCGCCAGGAAAAGGCACATGACACGATGATGTGCTGAATTGACTCCTCATTTTGGTCGCGCAAGGGGCAAGCAGTCGGGGTAAGGCAACGTCCTTTTGCTCGGCGGTCCGCCGGCCAACATCGATTATTGATGATGAGTCAAAAAAGTTTTTAAATACATTTCACATAAAACAATATGGTTCCATTGCATCTCCAAAGATGTTTCATGCACAAGTCATTATCGTTTCGACGGCAACATCCAACCTGATTTGAGTTACTTAATTCAATAATATTTCGGTACATTCCATAACGTTTCACCTATTTCAGCTGTATTCCAATTAACCGCATCCACATTCAACACACATTTGAAACATTTCATCCACATTCCAGGATTTCACACACATTTCAATTCATTTGGGCATATTCCTATACAAAACCATCATTTTTGGGACACTATCGTTTAGGTACATTCGGCTTTTAGGCCGGGCCCTTAGACAGAAAACTGGAGCCCAAGCCTGTCGGGCTCGGGCAATCGGGCCGGGCCACCCATACCAAAGCCTATGTTGCAAAAAAGAGAGAGAGAGAGAAAAAAGCAAACCCGGTTACCGCCACGGCGCCACTAGCGACAGCCACGTGACACGAAGGCGCCTCCTTCCCGAGGAAGGAAAGGAAGGGAACGCAGCGCAGCGCACCAAACCAAATTGAAATGAAATGAAAACCTTGGAGGGAAAACTCCCGCCAACATAAATCCCCCGCCCCCGAAACCCCACCCCCCACACCTCACAAAATCTGGAGATCCCCACACCCGCAGAGACTCCGGAGACCCAGCGATCGGAATGGCGGACATGGGCAGCCTCGAGAGGATGGGACGGGAGCTCAAGTGCCCCATCTGGTACGCCCGCTCGCCGCCCCGCCGGCCCTTTTCTTTCCCCTCGTCTCGTCCGCGCCCTCGTGGCCAGTTCTTGGATCTGTGGGCATCAGTTCTCCGATTTATCCCCTTTTTTTGCTGTTGATTCTGACTGGCTGTTGTTCGTCAATTTGACCCTGGCAGCCTGAGCCTGCTCAGATCGGCGGTGTCCGTCACCTGCAACCACATCTTCTGCAAGTGAGTCCCTTCTGCCCGTTCCCCTCCGTTGCAATATCCCTGTGAAACTATCCGATCTGGGCTCATGTGTGCGCTCCCAACCTTGTCGCAGCCATTGCCTCACGGAGTCGATGAAATCCTCCTCCACCTGCCCCGTGTGCAAGGTGCCGTTCCGCCGAAGAGGTTAGTGGGCGTAGCTGTTGTTATCTGGGCCTTCTTAGCCTGCTAAAGTTAATATATGTATTGTGTAGAATATGTTGGGCTGCAAAATACGGAATTGTTTTCCCGTCCGCACAAAAATGCTCCACCTTCTAAGGATTGGATAGTGTTAATATGCATGATATGTCTGCTTTACGAAACAACTAAATATTTATCTAACTATATGCGAAAACCGGAACCATAGCACTATTAAAACTCCACAGAACTGATTTTGATGAGCCGGTGTTTACTGTAACTCTGCAAGTTCTGACGTGATGGCTTGATCTTAATCTAACACAGAACTCACATTATAAATCCTGGTTTTGCTTGTAGAAATACGGCCAGCACCACACATGGACAATTTGGTCGGCATTTTGAAAAGCATGGAGGCTGCATCAGGAAGTAATGTTGTCTCAACACAGGTGACTCCTGCGGCACAGGTTGCAGGTAATTTTCTGGCATAGCATCAACTCATCTTTTGTTCGCTAGCATATGTGCAAGGTGGTCAATTGTGAAATTAATCTTGAAGGCCGATTTAATTATGTGGTTGTTTTGCATCTGCCGGGGTCTGCACCACATTCGTTGTTGTATCCATTTTGGCATGCTGTCTGGTGGATGGTTGTCTGTTTGCCTCTATAAAACTGAAATAAACTTTTACAGATTTTTTTAGGACAATTAGTCTTCAGTCTTGTGCTTACTGTCTTATTCTTGATCTTGAAGATGGATCAAAGCATGCCAACAGTGGGAAAAAGTCTAAACCGTTGCCAAAATCAACAGTGCAAAAGAAGAAGATATCATCCGAGAGGAAAGCGAAGAAAACAAAGCCTACTCTGTCTTCTGCATCTGGTCCTACTAAAAAGCCTTCTTTCTCTGCGAACAAGAGAATACATGTGACACCATTCCCTGAATCTGAGACGCCAATGAGACCTCAGAAGATTATGAAATCTGAAGAGACAAAAGATAAATTGAATGGTGATGTTCAAGAAGGCAAAGATAAAGCATCAGCCTCTGATAAACCGGGAGGTTTCTCATTGTCACCCTTTTTTTGGTTAAGGGAAGGAGATGATGCAGAAGGCGGCACTCTTGAAACGTTAAGTGAACCACCCTCATTGGCCACGCCCTTGCGTCACAATGCACCTTGTTTTAGTGACATCAAAGATTCTGATGCTGGAACCCCTCCTAATACGACTCCAAATGTATGTTTTCTGAACATTTATGTTTTTTTCCTGTTCAAATTTTGTGCCTACTAGCTTTTCATAAATTGTGCTTACGGTTAGCTATTTGAGTTGCAGAGCAAAGCTGTTGTTCCAGATGCCTTTGATAGTGAAATCTTTGAATGGTCCCAGAGGCCTTGCTCTCCAGAGCTGCGTTCTACTCCACGAAAAAAGCAGGTAAACTACATGTGGCCAGACACACTGTACATTTCGTCCTGTTTCTTCTTTATAATCTGATTTGCATCTACTTTATGTTTAGCATGTATTTTACTTAACTGTTTGGACTGTTCAGGGTAAATTTGAGGATATATTAGATCACATAGCAGAGAAAGATGACGAGGAAGATATACAGCTTGGTGGTTCATTCGATGAGTCAGGTCATACAAATAATGCAGCTCAGCCTGTCAATGCTAATAAAGAAATGAAGCAGAAGGGGAAGAAGGCAATAGGTGGGAACAGCAGGAAGATAAAGTTGCTCGAGGTCATCACAAAAGAAGCTGATGCCAACCAACAAGATTCAAATATCAGTAAAAGTCTTGCTGCAAAGTCATGCGAGAAAAACAGCAGTACTATAGAGAAGAATACTTCAAGTAGAAGAAACAAGGCTGGTAAAAACATCAATCTATTTCCCTGTTCTGATGATAACTCCATGGGGACATTTTACCTTCGAGAAAATAGTTTGGAGATTGAAGTACATGATGGACACCTCTCAGAAAGATCTCAGAAAAAGGAGAAAAGTGGTCAACAGAAGAAATGTGCAAGGAAGCTGGGAACAAAAGGGAAGAGTACAGTTGAGACTACAGAGAGTAACTCTGAGCCAAGAAGTAAGCGAGTTAGAAAAATGCCTGACGGTGTCAATGCTGAAAAGATAGGAGTTACTGATGTCTCTAGAAATGAAACAGAAATGCCACTACGCAGCTTCATGAAAAGTTGCACCCAACACAAACTTTTGGATGGTAGAAGTAAAAAGAGCAGTAAAAAGGGCAAGTTCAGTGAAGGAACGAATAGTCAGATAGGGCTTGATAGCATGAAATCAAACATCAATGCAAATACATCAAGCATTTTACTTGGTAGATGCCAAAGTAGTGAGGCAATACGTGCAGCTCCTTCACCAATGGATGCATCAGTTAAGAACAAATGTGCAAAAGGTATCAAACAAACAGATTGTTCAGGAATGAAAAACTTTGGAAAGCTCCAAGCTTGCACTGGTAATACTTTCCTGAAGAAATGTGATGACACTGTCTCTAAGGTTTTCTGTGCTTTCTGCCACTCTGCTGATATCACAGAGGTATGTTCATATCATTTTTCAAATGCCTTATCCTGATGTTCCCAAATCGTTGGTACTGAATGGAAAATATCTCTACTTTCTTGAAGGAGTCTGGAGAGATGGTTCACTACCATAATGGAAAACAAGTCCCTGCAGAGTCTGGTGGAGGGGCTAATGTCGTACATTCTCACAAGAACTGCATGGAGTGGTTTGTTGTCCTTTCCAGCACATGATTGTATTGTAGAATATTTTTGTTGATATATCTAGCTAATTTTCATTATACCTTTTTATTTTACCATAGGGCTCCGGATGTCTACTTTGAAGATGACTCAGTGTTTAATCTTACGCCTGAGTTAACTAGAAGCAAAAGGATCAAATGCGCTTGCTGTGGAGTTAAAGGCGCGGCGCTTGGTTGCTTTGACAAGGGTTGTCGGAAAAGCTTCCACTTCACATGTGCTAAATTGATCCCAGAATGCAGATGGGATAATGTAAGTTCATATTGTTTTCTGATCTACTCCCTCTGTTTCAGTTTACAAGTCCTACGTGTATACCTAGGTTGCCAATTTTATCACCCTAATATAAACTATATAACACAAAAATTATACCGTTTGAAAATAGAACATCTGAAGTTTATATTGGTATATTTTTTGTAATATATGACTTGTATTAGGTTGGTCAAATTGACGATCTAGGGGTATGTGCATGCCCTGTAAACTGAGAGAGAGGGAGTAGCAATTTCAACTTTATCAGAATAGTTCTTTGCCATTTGTCAAAGTTCTAAATTGCCACCTTATTGCTCTAATTTATTTTCACCGTCAGGAAAACTTTGTGATGCTATGCCCTTTGCATCAGTCTTCCAAGTTGCCAAATGAAGTTTCTCAGCCACAAAAGCAACCCAAAAGGATAACAGCACCAAAATGGTATCCCCAGAACCTGCTGTTTAAACGGTCTTGTAATGGTCTATATGTATGATTACTTACTGGAGGGCAACTGTTTTTTTCAGTCCATCTCAGGTAAGATCTAGCCAAGCTTGCAGTAATAACTGGAAATGGCCATCAGGATCACCACAGAAGTGGGTTCTCTGCTGTTCAGCTCTTTCTGCTGCTGAGAAGGTATACATCTTATTTTCCTTATCAAATCCATGATATTTGCTCCATATGAATTTTAACTGAGACGAAATGATCAAATTGCTCAGGGCGTCGTAACAGAATTTGCAAAATTAGCTGGTGTGCCTATTTCCAAGAGCTGGAGCCCCAGCGTTACCCATGTCATTGCATCAACTGACCCCTCTGGCGCTTGCAAACGCACACTGAAGTTTCTGATGGCAATCTTGAATGGCAAATGGATCGTCTCCATCGACTGTAAGTGCATAGCGGACTCACTGTTCCATCTGAGCAGAACTGATATTGATCAATTGATGCCCTTTGTTGCTAAATGCTGGTTTTATACTGCTGTAGGGGTTAAGGCTTGCATGGATGGCATGGAACCTGTTGACGAGCAGAAATTTGAAGTCACCACGGATGTTCATGGGGTCCGTGAGGGTCCCAAGTTAGGAAGACAGAGAGTGATCAACAAGGTACTATTTATTTCACACTGCTATACACCATACTGTTATTGTACTGCTACATCAGTCAGTTAACTGTCCATTTGTTCTGCAGCAACCCAGGCTGTTTGATGGCATGCAGTTCTACCTCCACGGAGACTACACCGTGGCCTACAGAGGCTTCCTGCAGGACCTGGTGGTCGCGGCAGGTGGCACCGTTCTGCACCGGAAGCCCGTCTCAAGGGACCACCAGAAGCTGCTCGACGACAGCTCCCCCCTCATAGTCGTGTACAGCCTTGAGAACCAGGGGAAGGCGAACCTCGACGGCAATGACGATTATCGGCGCAGGCAGGCTGATGATGCCCAGGCTCTGGCCTTCGCCTCTGGTGGTGAAGCCGCTAGCAGCGCCTGGATAATCGACTCCGTTGCGGCTTGCAAGCTGCAGCCTCTGTGACAGAGCTCAAAGAAGGCTTCTCATGTCAGTGGGTTTAGTAGTAAACAGGAAAATCCAGGGTGGCACTGAATACAAGTGCATACTTTATATCGTGTCATGTAGAAATTATAAGACAACATTTTTGTGTTTTTCTTTCAAAAAGAGGTTGAAACCCCCTGTGTTGATGAAGAGTTAACTTGATCGTTCCAATGTAAAGAGATTTCACGCTCTACTAGTGCTGGTGCATGACCCTTTTCCTATCTTAGACAGAATACAATCTTCTTTGTTGAAAGTGTGCTAGTGCATGACTCTCCCTATTCCTTGGAGCCAGATTAATCGCCACAGGGTGATTATTATCATAATCTGCTAATGCATAATACACCATTCGCTGCTTCATTTCTGATGTGTTTAGGGGGGTGTCAGTTGCATTGAGATGCATGCGATTGGGGGACGTCTTGGAAGGGGTCTCATGAGGGAAGATGTTCATGATTCAGTCGATATTCAGAGAAGAGCAAGTGTATCGATTACGGAATCTTGGATGTCCATCCCACTGAGACGCCCCCTCACACTTCCATCGGCCACCATCTTGAGAAAAGCGAGCTTCTAATAGGCAGTTCGTTTGAATTAACACTTCTGCAAAGAAACGAACATGAATTGTTTACTTGCAGGGCTGTAAAGAGGGCGTGGCAGCAACACGGCCTTTGAGAAGGTGGTTCAGCTTGAAAAAGTCGCATACCACAAGAATCACACAAGTACAATGACATCGCTAGCTCATGGTGGAAAATAAAGGCGCTCTTATGGCAAATAGAGCAACAAAAAAAGTAGACCAAGGTTCAGACATGCTCACTTCACCTGATAATTCAGGTGTAGGACGTGACGACCCAGGTTGTCAACAGAGCTTTTCATCACAACCATGGGGTGAGAGAGGCTCGAACTCTCGACCTCAGGATCACTCGCTGTTTGCTATGAGACCTACGCGCTAGCCAACTGCGCCACCACCACTTTGGTGTTGTTTCTACTTTTCGATCTACTCAACTGCTGTGTGTTTGGGTTTCGTTTCAATGAAATGGAGCCGGGGGCCCCTGTTGATCGAAGAAAACTTCTTCTGATCATGCACTTCAAAACACGCATGATGCATATTCTGCCAATCTGTTGAGCATGGATGACGAATTCGAGATTCATGGACTTGTTAGCACTTCAGAGAACATACACTTCTGCTGTCACACAACATCGCATCATTGAGCAGGATCAACTGAATCATGAAGATCGAGCTAAAGTGTACCCAAATACTGAACCAGGAAGATCTCGACAAGTAGCAATGGACGATGTAACCCATAGGAGGTTAATAATACGAAGCAGGCTCCGGGCCTACATTTTTTCCTTCATTGGATATCAACATTTTCTTGGATTATAAAAGAGGACACTGGCTCACATTAAAATGTACTGAACATCTTCAGTGATACGCACTGGAGTCTGGAGTGATGCTTAGCCAAACTCCAGTCGTACCCTGCATATGAAGAGTTAACTTGATCGTTCCAATGTAAAGAGATTTCACGCTCTACTAGTGCTGGTGCATGACCCTTTTCCTATCTTAGACAGAATACAATCTTCTTTGTTGAAAGTGTGCTAGTGCATGACTCTCCCTATTCCTTGGAGCCAGATTAATCGCCACAGGGTGATTATTATCATAATCTGCTAATGCATAATACACCATTCGCTGCTTCATTTCTGATGTGTTTAGGGGGGTGTCAGTTGCATTGAGATGCATGCGATTGGGGGACGTCTTGGAAGGGGTCTCATGAGGGAAGATGTTCATGATTCAGTCGATATTCAGAGAAGAGCAAGTGTATCGATTACGGAATCTTGGATGTCCATCCCACTGAGACGCCCCCTCACACTTCCATCGGCCACCATCTTGAGAAAAGCGAGCTTCTAATAGGCAGTTCGTTTGAATTAACACTTCTGCAAAGAAACGAACATGAATTGTTTACTTGCAGGGCTGTAAAGAGGGCGTGGCAGCAACACGGCCTTTGAGAAGGTGGTTCAGCTTGAAAAAGTCGCATACCACAAGAATCACACAAGTACAATGACATCGCTAGCTCATGGTGGAAAATAAAGGCGCTCTTATGGCAAATAGAGCAACAAAAAAAGTAGACC
Source organism: Aegilops tauschii subsp. strangulata (assembly GCF_002575655.3). NCBI lineage: Eukaryota > Viridiplantae > Streptophyta > Magnoliopsida > Poales > Poaceae > Aegilops > Aegilops tauschii. The sequence continues at coordinate 435,338,033 of NC_053035.3, forward strand.
AAGGTTCAGACATGCTCACTTCACCTGATAATTCAGGTGTAGGACGTGACGACCCAGGTTGTCAACAGAGCTTTTCATCACAACCATGGGGTGAGAGAGGCTCGAACTCTCGACCTCAGGATCACTCGCTGTTTGCTATGAGACCTACGCGCTAGCCAACTGCGCCACCACCACTTTGGTGTTGTTTCTACTTTTCGATCTACTCAATTGCTGTGTGTTTGGGTTTCGTTTCAATGAAATGGAGCCGGGGGCCCCTGTTGATCGAAGAAAACTTCTTCTGATCATGCACTTCAAAACACGCATGATGCATATTCTGCCAATCTGTTGAGCATGGATGACGAATTCGAGATTCATGGACTTGTTAGCACTTCAGAGAACATACACTTCTGCTGTCACACAACATCGCATCATTGAGCAGGATCAACTGAATCATGAAGATCGAGCTAAAGTGTACCCAAATACTGAACCAGGAAGATCTCGACAAGTAGCAATGGACGATGTAACCCATAGGAGGTTAATAATACGAAGCAGGCTCCGGGCCTACATTTTTTCCTTCATTGGATATCAACATTTTCTTGGATTATAAAAGAGGACACTGGCTCACATTAAAATGTACTGAACATCTTCAGTGATACGCACTGGAGTCTGGAGTGATGCTTAGCCAAACTCCAGTCGTACCCTGCATATGAAGAGTTAACTTGATCGTTCCAATGTAAAGAGATTTCACGCTCTACTAGTGCTGGTGCATGACCCTTTTCCTATCTTAGACAGAATACAATCTTCTTTGTTGAAAGTGTGCTAGTGCATGACTCTCCCTATTCCTTGGAGCCAGATTAATCGCCACAGGGTGATTATTATCATAATCTGCTAATGCATAATACACCATTCGCTGCTTCATTTCTGATGTGTTTAGGGGGGTGTCAGTTGCATTGAGATGCATGCGATTGGGGGACGTCTTGGAAGGGGTCTCATGAGGGAAGATGTTCATGATTCAGTCGATATTCAGAGAAGAGCAAGTGTATCGATTACGGAATCTTGGATGTCCATCCCACTGAGACGCCCCCTCACACTTCCATCGGCCACCATCTTGAGAAAAGCGAGCTTCTAATAGGCAGTTCGTTTGAATTAACACTTCTGCAAAGAAACGAACATGAATTGTTTACTTGCAGGGCTGTAAAGAGGGCGTGGCAGCAACACGGCCTTTGAGAAGGTGGTTCAGCTTGAAAAAGTCGCATACCACAAGAATCACACAAGTACAATGACATCGCTAGCTCATGGTGGAAAATAAAGGCGCTCTTATGGCAAATAGAGCAACAAAAAAAGTAGACCAAGGTTCAGACATGCTCACTTCACCTGATAATTCAGGTGTAGGACGTGACGACCCAGGTTGTCAACAGAGCTTTTCATCACAACCATGGGGTGAGAGAGGCTCGAACTCTCGACCTCAGGATCACTCGCTGTTTGCTATGAGACCTACGCGCTAGCCAACTGCGCCACCACCACTTTGGTGTTGTTTCTACTTTTCGATCTACTCAACTGCTGTGTGTTTGGGTTTCGTTTCAATGAAATGGAGCCGGGGGCCCCTGTTGATCGAAGAAAACTTCTTCTGATCATGCACTTCAAAACACGCATGATGCATATTCTGCCAATCTGTTGAGCATGGATGACGAATTCGAGATTCATGGACTTGTTAGCACTTCAGAGAACATACACTTCTGCTGTCACACAACATCGCATCATTGAGCAGGATCAACTGAATCATGAAGATCGAGCTAAAGTGTACCCAAATACTGAACCAGGAAGATCTCGACAAGTAGCAATGGACGATGTAACCCATAGGAGGTTAATAATACGAAGCAGGCTCCGGGCCTACATTTTTTCCTTCATTGGATATCAACATTTTCTTGGATTATAAAAGAGGACACTGGCTCACATTAAAATGTACTGAACATCTTCAGTGATACGCACTGGAGTCTGGAGTGATGCTTAGCCAAACTCCAGTCGTACCCTGCATATGAAGAGTTAACTTGATCGTTCCAATGTAAAGAGATTTCACGCTCTACTAGTGCTGGTGCATGACCCTTTTCCTATCTTAGACAGAATACAATCTTCTTTGTTGAAAGTGTGCTAGTGCATGACTCTCCCTATTCCTTGGAGCCAGATTAATCGCCACAGGGTGATTATTATCATAATCTGCTAATGCATAATACACCATTCGCTGCTTCATTTCTGATGTGTTTAGGGGGGTGTCAGTTGCATTGAGATGCATGCGATTGGGGGACGTCTTGGAAGGGGTCTCATGAGGGAAGATGTTCATGATTCAGTCGATATTCAGAGAAGAGCAAGTGTATCGATTACGGAATCTTGGATGTCCATCCCACTGAGACGCCCCCTCACACTTCCATCGGCCACCATCTTGAGAAAAGCGAGCTTCTAATAGGCAGTTCGTTTGAATTAACACTTCTGCAAAGAAACGAACATGAATTGTTTACTTGCAGGGCTGTAAAGAGGGCGTGGCAGCAACACGGCCTTTGAGAAGGTGGTTCAGCTTGAAAAAGTCGCATACCACAAGAATCACACAAGTACAATGACATCGCTAGCTCATGGTGGAAAATAAAGGCGCTCTTATGGCAAATAGAGCAACAAAAAAAGTAGACCAAGGTTCAGACATGCTCACTTCACCTGATAATTCAGGTGTAGGACGTGACGACCCAGGTTGTCAACAGAGCTTTTCATCACAACCATGGGGTGAGAGAGGCTCGAACTCTCGACCTCAGGATCACTCGCTGTTTGCTATGAGACCTACGCGCTAGCCAACTGCGCCACCACCACTTTGGTGTTGTTTCTACTTTTCGATCTACTCAACTGCTGTGTGTTTGGGTTTCGTTTCAATGAAATGGAGCCGGGGGCCCCTGTTGATCGAAGAAAACTTCTTCTGATCATGCACTTCAAAACACGCATGATGCATATTCTGCCAATCTGTTGAGCATGGATGACGAATTCGAGATTCATGGACTTGTTAGCACTTCAGAGAACATACACTTCTGCTGTCACACAACATCGCATCATTGAGCAGGATCAACTGAATCATGAAGATCGAGCTAAAGTGTACCCAAATACTGAACCAGGAAGATCTCGACAAGTAGCAATGGACGATGTAACCCATAGGAGGTTAATAATACGAAGCAGGCTCCGGGCCTACATTTTTTCCTTCATTGGATATCAACATTTTCTTGGATTATAAAAGAGGACACTGGCTCACATTAAAATGTACTGAACATCTTCAGTGATACGCACTGGAGTCTGGAGTGATGCTTAGCCAAACTCCAGTCGTACCCTGCATATGAACCTAAATGATCAGCTACTTGGTTACATTCTCTTGTAACCTTGCATAAGCAACAACCAGGGGAAGAAGCTAACAGTCTTCAAGCTTTCACACGCAAATACCCTTTCAGATTTGTTCAAATGTAAGGCAGCAGTAGACAGATCAATGCTTGAATCAATAGGTAGATACAAGAAAAACACAAGATCGGTGGCATTGTAGCAACATGGTAATTCTAGTCGTCGGTTCAGCAATTCGCACATGATCCGAACCAAGAATCTGTTTTTCAGTTGCACCAATAGGCAGCAGGTTATGTGCATTTCTGATGAGTGCCGGTTCAAAAAAACCAAAAAAAGAATGCCAAGGTTCAGACGTGCTCGGTTCACCTGACGAATCAGGTATATGGCGACCCAAGTTGCCATTGAGCGTTTCATCACTACGATGGTCTTTTATATTGTGGGGTGAGAGAGGCTCGAACTCTCGACCTCAGGATCACTCGCATGTTTGCTATGAGACCTACGCGCTAGCCAACTGCGCCACCACCCCACTTGTTGTGTTGGAAGCGAAACAAACGTCCTTGTTAGGCAACAGGACCATGCATGCTAAGCATAGATGACAGCACATGATTATTTATACCTGCAATATATTTTTAAGAGTAAAATTCATTCACGGTACCTAAACTTGTGGAGCAAGGTCACTTTGATCACTGTACATAAAAAATTGATCAATACGGTCATTATGTACAAGTTTAGGTGATTATACGGTCACTCACTTGTCGTATAGCTTTGTATTTATCTGAGTTGACCGGTCAAACACGCTGTGTGGCAACGTTCGCTCTCCTCCACACGTGGGTCCCACCTGTCAGTGAATGGAGGAAGGATAAAAATTATGGGCCATTGGAGATTCGAACCGGAGACGTACGCGTGGTAACTAGCCCGCGGTAGCCAACTGAGCACGCGACATTTCTTTTGTACATCAAGCGACCGTTTTTATATACAGATGCACGCAACGCATACTATGCACACTCCACTAGCACAGTTTTTTTTTGTGGGATCCACTCGCACAGTTGCATACAGCACGCACGCATTGCAGCCGTCTCCACTCCCAAGTCCCTGCAGTGCCTCGCCATGCAGCTCGTGGAGTCTTGCTTCACCAAGCCATTCTTTTGGTCCGAGCCCTGGTGCCATGTCCTTCACGCGGTCACCGTGACCATGTATCTCCCGGCCTTCAGCGTCTGGTTTGCATGCAGCCTGCCGCCGGTTGGTACGCTCGTGGAACTTCTCACCATTCACAACATGCACGTACACACACGGCTCAGTACGCATGCACAGCAAGCATCCGCCGTCTGACATGGCTAGCGCGAGTGGAGGGCTGTGCGCCGTGCTGTCGGCCATCTGGGACAGGGTCTCACGAGCGGTCGCCACATTGCAATACCGATTGGTGCTGGCGATGCACAGGAGTTGCGAGACGAGGCGACGCGTGACATGGCCACATGGACGACAACAGCGACACCCACACTGGTCGCTCTCCTAGCCGTGCGCGCGCGGCTGTCGGAGCACGACCCGTCTGCCTTCGATATTTCATGCATGCATGCTGTGTGCTATGCTACTAGCGAGTGTGTGCATGCGTCCATGTTTGCCGGGCACCGTCCCATTCATGAATGGCGGGTCCGGTGCGTGGCGTTACTGGCGTAAGCGCAACGACGCGGGGCTCTGTGTGCGCTGTGCGTTTGAGTGTGGCTGGCTGATGCGCCGTTGCGTGCGTGCGTGTGGTCTTACTGTATAAAAAGGTTCGTATTGATACATTACACTAAGCAGTGTGTGGTCAGGTGGCTAGTTCGAGGGAACTCTTCAGTGAGATCTGAGGATCGAATCTGCGGACTGGCAGAATTTTTATGCTCTTCTTTGTTTCTTTACTCCATCACTGGCAGGTGGGACCCGCATGGGGAGGAGAGAGTTTTTTTGTGACATAGCATCTTTGACAAGTCAACTTATATAAAATACGGAGCTATACCGCTGCGAGTGACCGTATAATCACCTCAACTTGTACATAATGACTGTATTGACCAACTTTTTATGTACAGTGATCAAAGTAAGCTCGCGGCGCAAGTTCAAGTACCGTGAATGAATTTTACTCTATTTTTAAGGCCTGTTTATTACCCAATTTACAGCCAACTTCTATAGGTCTGCAATTGTAATTAACGCTGCATGAAGGAAATTAAAGGGATGCACATCCGGAAGAGGTTTAACACAAGTTATATTAATTAGAATTACGACCCCAGCCTTGTAACAGCAGACGACACACAAGAGCAGGCCTATAACGACCGCAGTTAAAACCAAAAAAAGAAGAAGAAAAGAATGACCGCAGCTATTTAACATTAGTATCATACACGAGTAAATTGCATAAAACCACCACTTTGAAAGCTAGATTTGCGAAAAACACTACAATACATTTTTTTGTGCAGAAAACACCATGTCTTCAGTAATTTTTTTTGCAAAAACCACTGATCGGCGGATTTGGCTCGGTTAAGCACGCTTATGACAGTTGGGGTCCCTTTTTGCCTACGTGGCGTAACATTTCATGCTAGGTCAATTTTAATCTAATTTTACAAACTAGTCCATACATTTTACACAGACACCCCTAAAGCAAAAAGAAAAAAATGCAATCAGATCCTCGCCACAGGTTGGGGCGGTCAACACAGCCTGCGCTGGGCACCTCCTCGCGCAGGAGGCCAAATCGGGGCAGCGGCGGCATCCCTCGCCGGATCCGGCAGCCGGCGCTGGGCGCCTCCTCGCGCTGGAGGCCAATCGGGGCGGCGGCATGGCATACCTCGCCGGATCCGGCAACCGTCGATGGGCGTCTCTTCGCGGAGGCCAAATCGGGGCGGTGGCGCGGCCTCCCTCGCCGGATCCGGATGTGGCGGCGCTGGGGGTAGAACGGGGCGACGGAACAACGCGGCATCCCTCGCCGGAGGTGCGACGCCTGGAGCGCGTGCGCGCACCGCCGTCTGCAGCTCATTTCGAGGGGCGCGGGGAGCGTCGGGGCCTGCTCGAGGTGGGCCCTTACCCTCCTGGACGGTGCATGGCGGCAGTGGCGCGGTTGAGCAGAGGTGGGCGCGGTTGGCAGAGCCTGGAGCACGGCGGGGCAGGGAGGTGAGCACGGCGGCGGCTGGCGGATGGTGGTGACTGGCGCCATCGAGGCGGCTGACTGCGTGGCAGGACATGGCAAGGGCCTGGGCAGCACATGGGAAAAAACTTGCGGGTGTTTTAGCTTTTTTACCCGTCTAACGCTGTCTTGGGTAAAATGTTATGCCACGTCAGCGAAAATATGGGACCTATCCGTCATAATCTTACATAACAACGCGAGATCCGCCGATCAGTGATTTTTGCAAAAAGATTACCGTAGACGTGGTGTTTTCTGCAAAAAAAATGTATTGTAGTGTTTTTCGCAAACTTAGCCTTCAAAGTGGTGGTTTTGTGTAATTTACTCATCATACACATATAGCTAGCTTCAGTTTTCCTGCCGTAATCAGTAGCCCAGTGTTCATCCATGCTTGTTGCTTGATAGATTCGAGGTAACTACGCAAAGCTTTCACGCATCAGGCAGGCAAAAGAAGATGATGGAGGTGCTCAGAGCATGATGCCGCCGCCGCCGGACAGGTCGTCGTCGTCAAAGGTGGAGGAGTAGACGGTGTAGAAGCACAAGAGGAGGCCGATGGCAACCAGCAGGACCCACCCCAGCAGGTCGTTGCGCAGCCCGGTGGCCTCACTTGACATCGGCTCGTCCACCAGCGCCAGCGCCGAGGCCAGCAGCGGCATGCCCTTGGCCACCACCGGAGCCTGCGCCGAAGACGCCTTCTTGCTGCACCTGCACCCCAGCCTCTCGGCCCTGGCCACTCTCAGCTGAGGTAGCCCTGTAGTGTCGTCTCAGTGAGTCTTACTCGTTAGCAACTTAACATGACTGTCGTTTTTCTCTGAATGAAAATGATGAGCTTGCTTAACACGACTGTGCACGCCGGGCGTCAGGCATGAACGCAGCATATCTCCAACTTGTGTTTCTCCAAGGAAAGCCAACGGACATAAGTATCAGAAGTGTAGGGTTGCACTATACAACAAAAGAGGGTTATATATATATAGATTTGGCACGGCAAGAACCTATGGATGCAGAAAGATGGATAGACAAAATGTGCATTTTTATTTGGCGGCATAGGTTCCCTTGGATTTCCATCAATGAAAAAAAAACAACGTGCTATAACAAAATAGCGTGATGTACTATTTTGTACGGTCTTTGTGAATAATTAATAAAATGACCGCATGCATCAGGCCATAGCATGCTATTAACGAGACATTGTACATCAATTTATGCTCAGAACGCTATGGCACACTATTTTCTCACAGATTTCCATGCACATAGGTTCTCTGACTTCTCTCCTCTGGTTCCACTCCACCTTAGAGAAAACAGACAGAAACAAGTCTAGGAAATTCTTTGGCACATGCTCATCCTTCACTCAAGGAGTGGGTAGTAGCACCCATACCTGCCTTCCGTGCTTGACGCGCGGCGATGACAATCATCTGGTTCAAGTTTTTCACTTTTGTACACTACTGCAATTTGGCTGTCCATCATCTCTGGCACGAAGATCATGTTGCCAGTCAACATAGGCGCTGGCTTCTTACCAGCATGTGCCTTTGAGTGTCTGCGTCTGTATCATGTTTTTAAAAAACCCTATAGGAATTAACTCAATTCAATAACAATCAAAGAACATATATGTACTCAGAACTTTATATCATACATTTACAGAGCCGCTATGAGACCATGGGTAGCCCTCCCCCCTCTCCGAAAATAATAGGGCCGACCCTACGCCATCACATCGGTGGTGCATCCATCCGCTAGCAACAATCTCTCCACATCGGCCAAGCCAACATTGTCGTCATGGCCGGAGATCCACCACGCCCCATTCGCAGTTGCCGTTGGACATCACCGTAAAGGTGGCGCCTCTCTGGCTGCAGCAGAGTTGGACACTGAATCGGTGGTCTGGGTGCGTCCAGTAGGGCGCTTCGGTCCTCCAAGGTTGTGGCAGTTCGATGGTCATCGTCACGGGAGGCATCCAACGTGACGGTCATTTGCGTGCATGGATTCGATGGATCCAACACATGGTTCTTGGCATTGCAGTATGACTGTTCACCAGGGGTGATCGACTCGATGGGGTTGCGTGCACAAGAAGCATGTTGGCAACCCTGACGAGCACAACTATGCACAGATCCAGCATCGGCCCAGAGGTGGCGATACAATTGCAGCGCGATCACTCAGAGGTGGCACTAAGGAGGATCCGAGCCGGAGATCGACCTTGGCATGTGTCCCCTCCTAGAGCCGGTGGTGAATGTCTCATCGGTGGTGGTCAGCGGCTCGGTTTTAGCATTCCTATGTGCAGACCAAATTCAACGGTGTGCGGGTTGGTGCAGGTTGGTAGCAGCGAGGTTCGCCGGATCTGGCGCGATGCACAGAGCATTGGCTCAGTCGCATTGAGAGTATGTGTTAGAGATATATTTGGGTTATATATGTTTGGTAGTTTAGGATTTTTAATCCATCTCCTACCTTATTTTTAGGAGAGGCGTCTTGCCCTCCAAGCCTTGTACTCAATATATACTCGCCCTCGAGGCTCAATAATACATCCATCATATTCCGCAACAATCCTCTCTCTCCCTTCTAACATGGTATCTATCGCAAGTCGATCCTAAACCCTAGCCGCCGCCGCTTCCGCACCTGCGCGCCGTCCCCGGGGCGGTCGACCTCCATGACCGCCGTCGGGGGCCGCGCCGCCCGTACCTAGGGTTCGTCCGCCGGCCGTGTTGGCCAGCTGCCCTAGAGAGTCTTTTTCCCGAGCCCTTGCTCCGGGTTTTTTCGCTCTCTCGCCGGTCGTTTTTTGATCGGCGTTTTTCTTTTTGGTTTTCCGATCTATTCTTGATCGGTTTGCGTCGCCCGCCGCCGCCGTCGATCCCCGTGCGCCTCTACTCCGACCCGGCGCGACCAGCCGGCCTCTCCTCCGACCCGGTGGCCACACGTGCCGAGGCCGCCCGTTCGGGCCAGCCGCCGTCCGCGCGTCGGTCCGCCCGTCGCCCTGCGCCGGTTGTCACTGCCCTGTTCCGACCGGGACACCTGCATCGCCGCGACCCGGCGGCCTCGCGCCATGCGTCGGCCAATCATAGCCGACGCTTGGCCGACGCTCGCGCGCCGGCCCGCCCATCGATCCACGTCAGCCGCCTCCGCTTCGTCAACTTCGTCTTCGACCGTCTACGCATGCCCGGTGCTGGCAACACCGACGCGTGCCTTCGTCTACGATGTGTCCCCGGGGTTGGCAAACCCGGCGCGACGCGTCGTCAACACAATTCTCCTTCCTGGCGCATCACTTCTTCGACACCACTGCGCCCATGACTAACTCGGCGCCTCCTTGCGCCTGCGGCTCCACGGCGACTCCCTCGACACCGGCTACCCCGTCTCGACATCGACCACGGCGTTCTTCGCACGGCTACCTCGACCACGGCTACACCACCCTACGCTCTCGGCTACATCGACATTGGCACAAAGGGTTATCATCCGCTTGAGCAACACGTCGGCTTCCTCTACAGTCAACGCGTCCGCGACGCGACACCGTCCACGATGCTCCCGATAGGACTGCGGGGGGATGTCAGTCTGTCGGCTGCTATTCTCTCCAGTCTGACCGTCCGCGTCGCTCCTGTTGTTCGCCACGCTACCGCTACGACTGCGGGGGATGTTAGAGATATATTTGGGTTACATATGTTTGGTAGTCTAGGATTTGTAATCCATCTCCTACCTTGTCTCTAGGAGAGGCGTCTTGCCCTCCAAGCCTTGTACTCAATATATACTCGCCCTCGAGGCTCAATAATACATCCATCATATTCCGCAACAATCCTCTCCCTCCCTTCTAACAATGTGCAAGGTGCAACCCTCCTCTCCTCCACTACTACCGGCAAACGTTGCCGAAGCGGCACATCTAGTTGCGATGACTACTAGACCCTACCGCCAGGGTCTATGGCGGTAGGTTGTGAAAACCTATGTATTTTTTTTCATTTTCAAGCAACGGACACTAGTAGAAAACAGGGCTTTGGTTCGGGCCTGGCCAACCCATTAGTCCCGGTTCTTCACGAACCGGGACCCATGGGGGGCATTAGTCCCGGTTCATGAGCCCAGGGGGCCGGCCGGGGCCTCGTGGGCATTGGTCCCGGTTCGTCTGGATCCATTTGTACCGGTTCTAGGCATGAACCGGGACCAATGGGCCGCGCTCCTGGCCCACAGCCATTGGTACCGGTTCGTGCCTAGAACCGGGACAGAAGGTGGGGCTTTAGTACCGGTTCGTGCCACGAACCGGGACAAATTAGTTGCCTATATATACCCGTCGCCGCGGCAGAGCACTCCACAGTGCTCTATTTTTCTGGCCGGCGAGGGGAGGGCATTTGGGTGCTCTAGCCCACCTCCTATGCACATGAGGTGTTTGATGAAATGCCCGAGCGACACTAGTTAAGCTTTCTCCTCTCGAAGCTCGACCTCGGAGCTCCATTTTTCCCGAGATTTGTCTAGATTTAGCGGTCCGTCACGCCCCGTCCCCGTTTTCACCGCCGTCGATCGCCTGCGCCGATCTCGTCGCCGGCACCATCGTTGTGAGCCTCTTGTTCTTATCTTCTTTCTGATTTTCTTACTTTAGATAGATACTTGTCTGATTTTCTTACTTTTGACACACATAATTATATATAATGCACGCAGATGAACCGGCAATGGATGTACGGTGACAAACACACCTCCAAGTACATTAAGGGCGTGCATGAATTTCTCGAAGTGGCTGAGGCAAACAAGCAGAATGGTTTTATGTGTTGTCCATGCCCTAAATGTGGGAATACGAAGTCTTACTCTGACCGGAAAATCCTGCACACCCACCTGCTTTACAAGGGTTTCATGCCACACTATAATGTTTGGACGAGGCACGGAGAAATAGGGGTTATGATGGAAGACGGCGAAGAAGAAGAGGACGATGACAACTATGTGCCCCCTGAATATGGTGATGCTGCAACGGGGGGAGCTGCTGAAGATCAAGAGGAACCAGACGATGTGCCCGATGATGCTGCAACGGGGGAAGCTGCTGAAGATCAAGAGGAACCAGACGATGTGCCCGATGATGATGATCTCCGCCGTGTCATTGTCGATGCAAGGACGCAATGCGAAAGTCCAAAGGAGAAGCTGAAGTTCGATCGCATGTTAGAGGATCACAAAAAAGGGTTGTACCCCAATTGCGAAGATGGCAACACAAAGCTCAGTACCGTACTGGAATTGCTGCAGTGGAAGGCAGAGAATGCTGTGCCTGACAAAGGATTTGAGAAGCTACTGAAAATATTGAAGAAGAAGCTTCCAAAGGATAACGAATTGCCCGACAGTACGTACGCAGCAAAGAAGGTCGTATGCCCTCTAGGATTGGAGGTGCAGAAGATACATGCATGCCCTAATGACTGCATTCTCTACCGCGGTGCGTACAAGGATTTGAACGCATGGCCGGTAAGCGGTGCATTGCGGTATAAGATCAGACGAGATGACCCTGGTGATGTTGACGGCGAGCCCCGCAGGAAGAGGGTTCCTGCGAAGGTGATGTGGTATGCTCCTATAATACCACGGTTGAAACGACTGTTCAGAAACAAAGAGCATGCCAAGTTGATGCGATGGCACAGTGAGGACCGTAAGAAAGACGGGAAGTTGAGAGCACCCGCTGACGGGTCGCAGTGGAGAAAAATCGAGAGAAAGTACTGGGCTGAGTTTGCAGGTGACCCAAGGAACGTATGGTTTGCTTTAAGCGCGGATGGCATTAATCCTTTCGGGGAGCAGAGCAGCAATCACAGCACCTGGCCCGTGACTCTATGTATGTATAACCTTCCTCCTTGGATGTGCATGAAGCGGAAGTTCATTATGATGCCAATTCTCATCCAAGGCCCTAAGCAACCCGACAACGACATTGATGTGTACCTAAGGCCATTAGTTGAAGAACTTTTACAGCTGTGGAATGGAAATGGTGTACGTGCGTGGGATGAGCACAGACAGGAGGAATTTAACCTGCATGTGTTGCTGTTTGTAACCATCAATGATTGGCCCGCTCTCAGTAACCTTTCAGGACAGACAAACAAGGGATACCACACATGCACGCACTGTTTAGCTGACACCGAAAGTATATACCTGGACAAATGCAGGAAGAATGTGTACCTGGGCCATCGTCGATTTCTTCCAACCAACCATCAACGTCGAAAGAGAGGCAAGCATTTCAAAGGCAAGGCACATCACCGGAAGAAGCCCGCCATGCGTACCGGTGATCACGTACTTGCTATGGTCAATGATTTACACGTAATCTTTAGAAAGGGTCCCGACGGACTAGCTGTTCCCAATGACGCTGAGGGACGCGCACCCATGTGGAAGAAGAAATCTATATTTTGGGACCTACCCTACTGGAAAGACCTAGAGGTCCGCTCTTTGATCGAAATGATGCACGTGATGAAGAACCTTTGCGTGAACCTGCTAGGCTTCTTGGGCGTGTATGGGAAGACAAAAGATACAGCTGAGGCACGGGAGGACCTGCAACGTTTGCACGAAAAAGACGGCATGCCTCCAAAGCAGTATGAAGGTCCCACCAGCTATGCTCTTACCAAAGAAGAGAAGGAAATCTTCTTTGAATGCCTACTTAGTATGAAGGTCCTGACTGGCTTCTCGTCGAATATAAAGGGAATAATAAATATGTCAGAGAAAAATTTCCAGAACCTAAAGTCTCATGACTGCCACGTGATTATGACGCAACTGCTTCCGGTTGCATTGAGGGGGCTTCTACCGGAAAACGTCCGATTAGCCATTGTGAAGCTATGTGCATTCCTCAATGCAATCTCTCAGAAGGTGATCGATCCAGAAATCATACCAAGGCTAAGGAGTGATGTGGCGCAATGTCTTGTCAGTTTCGAGCTGGTGTTCCCACCATCCTTCTTCAATATCATGACGCACGTCCTAGTTCATCTAGTTGACGAGATTGTCATTCTCGGCCCCGTATTTCTACACAATATGTACCCCTTTGAGAGGTTCATGGGAGTCCTAAAGAAATATGTCCGTAACCGCGCTAGGCCAGAAGGAAGCATCTCCATGGGCCATCAAACAGAGGATGTCATTGGGTTTTGTGTTGACTTCATTCCTGGTCTTAAGAAGATAGGTCTCCCTAAATCGCGGTATGAGGGGTGACTGACTAGAGAAGGCATGCTTGGAGGGGACTCAATAATATGCAGGGACGGATATTCTTGGTCTCAAGCACACTACACAGTTCTACAGAACTCTACCTTGGTGACCCCGTATGTCGATGAACACAAGATCAGTCTGCGCTCCAAACACCCGGAGCAGTGCGACGACTGGATTACATGTGAACACATCAGGACTTTCAGCAGTTGGTTGGAAACACGTCTCAGAGGTGACAACACTGTTTGTGATGAGCTGTACTCGTTGTCCAGGGGACCATCTTCGACTGTATTGACTTACAATGGATACGAGATAAATGGGAATACATTTTACACGATCGCCCAAGATCAAAAGAGCACCAACCAAAACAGCGGTGTCCGCTTTGATGCAGCAACCGAGAGGGGAAAGGACACATATTATGGTTACATAGTGAACATATGGGAACTTGACTACAGACATGATTTTAAGTTCCCTTTGTTTAAGTGCAAATGGGCCAATCTGTCAGGAGGCGGGGTACAGGTAGACCCACAGTACGGAATGCCAACAGTGGATCTGAATAATCTTGGGTACACTGACGAACCATTCGTCCTAGCCAATGATGTGACACAGGTTATCTATGTGAAGGACATGTCTACCAAACCGAGAAAAAGAAAATATAAGGAAGCGAATACATCATACGATGAGCCAAAGCGCCACATAGTTCTTTCAGGAAAAAGGGACATCGTGGGAGTGGAGGGCAAGACAGACATGTCTGAAGATTATGAAAAGTTTCCTGAAATTCCTCCCTTCAAAGTCAAGGTTGACCCAAGCATCCTAATAAACGATGAAGATTATCCATGGTTACGGCGCAATAAGCAAACGACACAAGCGAAGAAAAAGTGAATACTTTCTCTCTACAACTATTATGATGATGCCTTTGATCTAGAATATCACTGCAGTTACATGTGAAGAAATGAAATGCATGTTGTAACAGATGAGTTTCCGTGTGAAATGATGATACCATGCCAATTTTCAACCTTTTCGGAGTTCATTTGAAATGCTTTTCAATTTCCGGGTCTTATAGCTCAAAAAAGCAGTAAATGCATGAAAAATAACAAATGAAGTCGGAAAGGGTTGAAAATTGATGATGTTGCTTTGAATGGTGCATTTTGAACACACAAGAAGTCTGGAGTTCAAATAAGTTCAAAAAAGGAAATCCCTTTGTAACAGATGAGCTTTCGTCCGAAACCCTGATACTTCGAAAGAGATTGTCCGTTTTGTACAAGAAGTGCATCTAGTTTTTGCTGTAACCCTCTCAACTTTCTTGCACATGCTATGTGGGTGAAATGATGATAGCATGCCAATTTTCAACCTTTTCGGAGTTCATTTGAAATGCTTTTCAATTTCCGGTTCTTATAGCTCAAAAAATTAGTAAATGCATGAAAAATAATAAAATGCATAAAACTATAATATTTGTTATGATCAACTAAAAAACTAAAATCAATTAAAATATTCTGTTATGATGAACTAAAATAAGACTATAATATTCTTCAATAGCAAAAAGAATCAACTAAAAAGCTTTTATAAAACTATAATAGCAAAAGGAACCAACTAAAAACCTTTTATAAAACCTCTAGTATTTTTGAAACTAAAATTATATAAAATTTATACAACTTATATTAACAAAGTATTTTTTTCAACACATTAATAGCAAAAAGAATTTAATAGCAAATTTTTTTAACAAAATCTGGTTTTGATTAAAACAGATATTTAAAATAACCTAAAATTACCAAATTGAGTATAAGGATAAAACACAGTAATATTAAATAGCAGGAAAAGAATCACTCAAAAATCTATTTTTATAGTAAATTTATTCATAAAACTAGTGATTCACATACATTTTAAAAAATTTCAAATTTTAAAACTAATGGCACTAACAGAAAGTTTATAATTTTTGTGACCTAAAAGCAAAAAGAAATCACTAAAAAACTATAAATATTTCGTTTTAAGTAGAAAAAAATAAAAAAAAAAAAGAAAAAAAATGCCACCTACTGGATCTCCACGGCCTGAATACGACTAGAAACCCTACAATGGGCCAGGAATCAGGCCCGCAGAAGGCCCAATAGGCCCAACAGGCATGGCAAAGTAGAGATTAGGCCCGTAAGCCTGCAATAGTGAGGAACTCGAGAGGGTGGCGGTAGCAAAGCTTATAAACCACCCCGAGCCCCTCTCAACTAGCGAGGTGGGACTAAACTTCCCACCGCACCGTGCCAGCACAAGGCCTATGGTCCCGGTTCATGGCATCAACCGGGACCATAGGCGGGCATTCGTACCGGTTCGTGGCACCAACCGGTACCAATGCCAACCTATGGTCCCGGTTCGTGCCACCAACCGGGACCATAGGCCTGTGTTTCCCGCCCTTTGGGCTGCCGAAAAGAGACCTTTGGACCCGGTTGGTGGCACGAACCGGGACCATAGGTGGGCAATGGTACCGGTTGGTGCCACGAACCGGTACCATTGGTTTTGCTATATAAGGTAGCACTTGTGAAAATTTCGCCAACTGCTCCCATTCCCCCCAACGCCGCCAGGCCGTTCCTCGTCGTCGTCGCCGTCGCCGCCCCGAGCCCCTGCCCCGACGCCGTCGCCGCGCCCCTGACCCGCCGTCAACGTCGTCCTCGCCGTCGCCGTCACTGCCCCCAGCCGCTCCTCCCCGAGCCCTCGCCGCGTGCGTAACCCCTCCCCCACGAGCCCACCGTCCTCGTCGCCCTCATTGTCGCCGGCCTCGTCGTCGTCCTCGTCCCCTGCCTCGTCGCCGTCCTGCCTCAAGCCCCCAGTGAGCCCCTTCCCATCCCGATCCGTGCGCTGCCGCGGCTGCCGCCGCCCCCCCTGCGCCGCGCCGCCGCCCCTGTTTTTTGTATGTATGTATGTATATGTATGTATGTATGGATGGATATGCATGTATATGGATGGATGTATGTGTATGTGTTCATATTTTTTTTGTTCATAGTTTTTTTGTTCATAGCATTTTTAGGCTGTATAGTTTTATTTTTGTTCAATGTTTATGGTTAGAAGAGGAGAGGAAAAATTGTGTTGCAAAAGTTACATTTAAGGTTAGTTGATTTAGTGCATTTTAGGTTATTAGTTCTACAATTAGTGCATTTAAGGGTAGTTTATTTTTAGTTGAACTAGTTGATTTAATAAAACTACTTTATTTTACTATATATAGAAGTAGTTTATTTTTAGTAAGTACTACTTTATTTTATTTATAGTAAGTGCTTAATTAATTAGTAGTTGAACTAGTTGATTTAATAAAACTACTTTATTTTACTATAGAAGTAGTTTATTTTTAGCAAGAAAATTAATAGAACTAGTTTATTTTTTTAGTTCAAGCAATTATTCCCGCATCGACGTCGACGATGCCTATCCCGCATCCTCGTCGTCGACTCGGTGGAGGAGGCCGGCTTGATCAGAGGGGCCATGTCCGGGACTGGGCTCCGCCGGGCTGGTATTGGGAGGTGCTACCTTCCGGGGGGCGTAGGTTGGTGAGGAGCCAGCCCGTCGTTGACCCGATCCTTGTTTGGTGGCGGTCGCGTGGGCCAGTGACGGTGCCGAGGCTTTCGGACACCGCGGAGGTGGTACATCACCGTGTCAGCGAGGAGGACGAGCACGTCCGTCGCTACATGGTTGCGTTGGAGGGCAGGTTCGACAATACCTGGCAGCTTCTTCAGGGATCTCATTGGAGCTATGATCCTGTGATGGTTCCTTCTCTTTGGGTGTCCACCGCCCGCACCGATACCCGTCGGGCGCTACGGTTCTAGCTGTACTAGCGATGCTATATGTATGATAGTATTCGAGGTGTATTAGTGATAATATTCGACGATGTACGGACGCAAGAGATGATGTAGTTTTGCTTATAATTGAATGCATCCTAATTTAAATACTACTTTATTTTGCGATTTGATTTTGCTTATTGAATGCTCAAATTGGAAAACTACGCCTACTTTGAATGCTAAAATTAGAGAGCACTATGCAAGGCGTATGCATATGATTAGTTGATAGCTTATAGGGTTTTTGTTTTCGCAGAAATCTAGGAGCCCCCCTCCATCATCCCCGCCGTCGTCCCCGTCACCGACCCCCTCCGACCTCGAGGTGAGACCAGCCAAATCTCCATGTCAATATGAGTCCTATAATATGAGTCCTCGGGTTGACTTTAAGTCTGTCGAGTCTCCACCATATATGAAAGGACGAAGAATCCCGACTGTTGTCGTGGGGGTAGCTTCTCCTTCGTTCCCGTGATGAATAATAATGATCTAACTTAGGTTTTTTAGTACATATATTTAATTGTAGATGTTTAATATTTGAATTATGAACATATGAAATGTCGTACTCGGACGGCGAAAGTCTCCCGGGGGAGTGCGACTGGTGCCACGACGACCGAGGTCAGTGCGACAGGCCTCACCTGGACGAAGATCGGCGCTTCAGCATTAAGCTGGAGGAGACCTTCGATGTTGAAACGGTATGCAACGACGACAAGTGTTATTTTTTCATAATTAAGCACGACTTCAAATATTTCAACGTGTACTTTTCATCTTTTACAATTCGACTAGCTTATCCCATGCCATGCAAGACGCTATGTCTTGGAGAGGATGGGTTTGGAAGACCATGAAAGTTTCAAAACAAAGAAAATTCACCTAAGGACCCATCATGGTGTGGATTTTGAAGTAAAGCTGTACAATTCTGAGAGCGTAACCCATTTTGGTTGCAAAATATGGGAAGCACTTTGCAAGATGTATGGTTTTGATGAGGGTATGCTTGTCACCATGGATCTTGGTGATCCTGAAATCGAGCAAGACAATATGGACATTTGGGTCCTTGTTGATACGCCTCCAATTCTACCGCTATGTGAGTTTCTCAAACATAATTATTAGCTAATTTATATTGTTTATTTCAAAATAGTTGACAGCTTATTTCCATTGACAGCTTATTTTGATTGTTCAAACAATGTGCAGAACACAGTAGACAAAACCCACTACACCGATGGCTCCGAATTAACTTATCAGGAGAAAAATCATCTGGTCGGATTTTGTACTGATATTGAGAATTACAATATCTACAATCAAACTCCACAACATTATGGTCAATACGTGCCACTAGTGCACGTGTTGAACTACGGTAACTACCATGGAGATATCCTGGTGAGAATTTTACTATTACGACATCCGTGCATCTTTTGCAGACTTCTAAAACTAGTACATCATTGCTAACTATGAAGTTATTACTGTTGGAAATATGCCCTAGAGGCAATAATAAAATGGTTATTATTGTATTTCCTTGTTCATGATAATTGTCTATTGTTCATGCTATAATTGTATTAACTGGAAACCGTAATACATGTGTGAATACATAGACCACAACATGTCCCTAGTAAGCCTCTAGTTGACTAGCTCGTTGATCAATAGATGGTTATGGTTTCCTGACCATGGACATTGGATGTCATTGATAACGGGATCACATCATTAGGAGAATGATGTGATGGACAAGACCCAATCCTAAGCATAGCACAAGATCGTGTAGTTCATTTGCTAAGAGCTTTTCTAATGTCAAGTATCGTTTCCTTAGACCATGAGATTGTGCAACTCCCGGATACCGTAGGAATGCTTTGGGTGTACCAAACGTCACAACGTAACTGGGTGGCTATAAAGGTGCACTACAGGTATCTCCGAAAGTGTCTGTTGGGTTGGCACGAATCAAGACTGGGATTTGTCACTCCATATGACGGAGAGGTATCTCTGGGCCCACTCGGTAATGCATCATCATAATGAGCTCAATGTGACTAAGTAGTTAGTCACGAGATCATACATTACGGAACGAGTAAAGAGACTTGCCGGTAACGAGATTGAACGAGGTATTGGGATATCGACGATCGAATCTCGGGCAAGTAACATACCGATAGACAAAGGGAATTGTATACGGGATTGATTGAATCCCCGACATCGTGGTTCATCCGATGAGATCATCGTGGAACATGTGGGAGCCAATATGGGTATCCAGATCCCGCTATTGGTTATTGGCCGGAGAGGTGTCTCGGTCATGTCTGCATGGTTCCCGAACCCGTAGGGTTTACACACTTAAGGTTCGGTGACGCTAGAGTTATTATGGGAAATAGTATGTGGTTACCGAAGGTTGTTCGGAGTCCCGGATGAGATCCCGGACGTCACGAGGAGTTCCGGAATGGTCCGGAGGTAAAGATTTATATATGGGAAGTCACCATACGGTCACCGGAAATATTCGGGGGTATACCGGTATTGTACCGGGACCACCGGGAGGGTCCACCTGCCCCGGAGGGCCTTATGGGCTGTAGGTGGAAGGGAACCAGCCCCTAAGTGGGATGGGCACCAACCTTCCCCTAGGGCCCATGCGCCTAGGGTTGGGGGAAACCCTAGAGGGGGCGCCCCCCTTGACTTGGGGGGCAAGCCACCCTCCCTGGCCGCCGCCCCTGCCACCAGATGGGATCTAAGGGGCCGCCCCCCTCTCCCTTGCCCCTATATATAGTGGAGGGGTGGGAGGGCAGCAGCACCCCTGGCCTGGCGCAGCCCTCTCCTCCTCCAACTCCTCCTCCTCCTCCGTAGTGCTTAGCGAAGCTGTGCCGGAGAACCACGAGCTCCATTGCCACCACGCCGTCGTGCTGCTGGAGTTCTCTCTCAACTTCTCCTCTCCCCTTGCTGGATCAAGAAGGAGGAGACGTCCCCGGGCTGTACGTGTGTTGAACGCGGAGGCGCCGTCCGTTCGGCGCTAGATCGGATCTTCCGCGATTTGAATCGCCGCGAGTACGACTCCATCAACCGCGTTCTTGTAACGCTTCCGCTTAGCGATCTTCAAGGGTATGAAGATGCACTCCCTCTCTCTCGTTGCTAGCATCTCCTAGATTGATCTTGGTGACACGTAGGAAAATTTTGAATTATTGCTACGTTCCCCAACAGTGGTATCAGAGCCAGATTTATGCGTAGATTCTATGCACGAGTAGAACACAAAGTAGTTGTGGGCGATGATTTGTTCAATTTGCTTACCGTTACTAGTCTTATCGAACACAAAGTAGTTGTGGGCGGAATTGTGGGGTGAAGCGGCCCGGACCGACCTTACACGTACTCTTACGTGAGACAGGTTCCACTGACTGACATGCACTTGATGCATAAGGTGGCTAGCGGGTGTCTGTCTCTCCCACTTTAGTCGGATCGGATTCGATGAAGAGGGTCCTTATGAAGGGTAAATAGCAATTAGCATATCACCGTTGTGGCTTTTGCGTAGGTAAGAAACGTTCTTGCTAGAACCCATAGCAACCACGTAAAACATGCAACAACAATTAGAGGACATCTAACTTGTTTTTGCAGGGTATGCTATGTGATGTGATATGGCCAAAAGGATGTGATGAATTATATATATGTGATGTATGAGATTGATCATGTTCTTGTAATAGGAATCACGACTTGCATGTCGATGAGAATGACAACCGGCAGGAGCCATATGAGTTGTCTTAATTTATTGTATGACCTGCGTGCCAATGAAAACGCCATGTAATTACTTTACTTTATTGCTAACCGTTAGCCATAGTAGTAGAAGTAATAGTTGGCGAGACAACTTCATGAAGACACGATGATGGAGATCATGATGATGGAGATCATGGTGTCATGCCGGTGACGAAGGTGATCATGCCGCGCCTCGAAGATGGAGATCAAAGGCGCAAGATGATATTGGCCATATCATGTCACTTTATGATTTGCATGTGATGTTTGTCATGTTTACATCTTATTTGCTTAGAACGACGGTAGCATAAATAAGATGATCCCTCACTAAAATTTCAAGAGACGTGTTCCCCCTAACTGTGCACCATTGCGAAGGTTCGTTGTTTCGAAGCACCACGTGATGATCGGGTGTGATAGATTCTAACATTCGCATACAACGGGTGTAAGCCAGATTTACACATGCGAAACACTTAGGTTGACTTGACGAGCCTAGCATGTACAGACATGGCCTCGGAGCACAAGAGACCGAAAGGTCGAACATGAGTCGTATAGTAGATACGATCAACATGGAGATGTTCACCGATGATGACTAGTCCGTCTCATGTGATGATCGGACACGGCCTAGTTGACTCGGATCATGTATCACTTAGATGACTAGAGGGATGTCTATCTGAGTGGTAGTTCATTAAATAATTAGATGAACTTAATTATCACGAACATAGTCAAAAGGTCTTTGCAAATTATGTCGTAACTTATGCTTTAGTTCTACTGTTTAAGATATGTTCCTAGAGAAAATTTAGTTGAAAGTTGATAGTAGCAATTATGCGGACTGGGTCCGTAAACAGAGGATTGTCCTCATTGCTGCACAGAAGGCTTATGTCCTTAATGCACCGCTCGGTGTGCTGAACCTCGAGCGTCGTTTGTGGATGTTGCGAACATCTGACATACACGTTTTGATGACTACGTGATAGTTCAGTGTGTGATGCTAACGGTTTAAAATTGTGGCACCAAAGACGTTTTTAAAACGTCGCATAACATATGAGATGTTCCAAAGACTGAAATTGGGATTTCAGACTAGTGCCCACGTCAAGAGGTATGAGACCTCTGACAAGATTCTTAAGCCTGCAAACTAAGGGAGAAAAGCTCAACCGTTGAGCATGTGCTCAGATTGTCTGAGTACTACAATCGCTTGAATCGAGTGGAAGTTAATCTTCCAGATGAGATAGTGATGGTTCTCCAAAGTCACTGCCACCAAGCTACTAGAGCTTCATGAGGAACTATAACAAATCAGGGATAGATATGATGATCCTTGAGCTATTCGCGATGTTTGACACCACGAAAGTAGAAATCAAGTAGGAGCATCAATTGTTGATGGTTAGTAAAACCACTAGTTTCAAGAAGGGCAAGGAAAAGAAGGGATACTTCATGAAACGGCAAATCAGTTGCTGCTCTAGTGAAGAAACCCAAGGTTGAACCCAAACCCGAGACTAAGTGCTTCTGTAATGAGGGGAACGGTCACTGAAGCAGAACTATCCTAGATACTTGGTAGATGAGAAGGTAGGCAAGGTCGACAGAAGTATATTGGATATACATTATATTAATGTGTACTTTACTAGTACTCCTAGTAGCACCAGGGTATTAGATACCGGTTCGGTTGCTAAGTGTTGGTAACTCGAAATAAAAGGCTACGGAATAAACGGAGACTAGCTAAAGTGTCCCGACCGGATTTTTGGGATAATAATTTCCCAGAAAAACGGCCTGTGTGCTCACCAGCCCCAGGATTACTGTTAGCTGATGAGACACCAACTTGATACAAGAATTCCAAGCAAGGTACAAAAATATGTAGTACAAGACCATTGTGGCCTAGGAGTACAACATTTGGTTTCTAATGGTTGAGGGCGGAAGCGGTTGGATACATCTGCGTCTATGGGACTCCATTTCCCACAAGAACAGCTGACCAGGATAACTCCTATCTTCGCAAGGCTGCTATCGTCGCTGCGCAAGTACCGGGGCCGTCACCTCGATGCTTATCTCCAAGCAAGGAATCTGGCCAAGACAATAGCCAGGGACAAGCCAGTGAGTACGTTTGAATGTACTCGCAAACATTAAGAACACGGGTATAATATAACAGGAGATAATCATACTCCGAAACACTTATGATGATAAGTCTGCTATGAAGTAAACAAAAATCCGTGATGCACGCGTGCAGAAAAAAATATGGACGTGCAATACAGAAGTAAAAGAAATGCACTGAGCGAGTGTCTAAAATGATTCCTCGAAAGGTTACAAATAAATTAACGATGCTGCAGTAATAATGCCGGTGCCAAACGAGGGTCTGAATGACTCCTCGAGAGGAAACTGCAAGAATAATAATGCCGGTGCCAAACGAGGGTCTGAATGACTCCTCGAGAGGGAAAACTGCAAGAATAATAATGCCGCAGTCGGGCGTCGGGGCGACACCACATAAAGGGCTTATAAAAGAATAATCACAGTGAATATCCAGGAGGTAGAACCATCCCAGGGATACTCAATAAAATACATAATGTAAATGGTTAGTCCACAATAATAAAGATCATAATCCATATGTACCACAATCATAAACAATATATAGTTCAGCCGTTTCTCCATCCGAAAACCGCTATTATGATCCAGTTAGCCGTGTCTCCATCTGAATACCGTCACTATGATCTAGTCAAGCCGTGTCTCCATCCGAAAACCGTCACTGAGTTCTAGTTGAATCGTTCTCCATCCGAATACCGTTACTAGACTCGTCTCAGACTGTGGTCCTTACTCAAGAACATGGCTATCCAACAGGATATATCCTCTGCAGAGGGAGTACTATTTTCCCACGAGTAACGGATTTATTTAGTCCATCGGGACTAATGCCGCCTACGGCCTTTTAATTGAAAACACGCCTGACCTGCACACACCAGCTTAACTTACCGGTGTCTAGAATCACCCACGACACCTGCCAAGCAAAACTCTAAGTGGGGAGGCTACAACCTCGACGTAGCATGGGATCAAATTGCTATTCACGCGCTCTAAGGGGTGCCCCCCTCTCGGTCCCAACCGGAAACACCCATGCCCCCGGACCAAGTGGCATGCCTACCGGAGGCCTCCGGTATCTTCCACTATGGCCTCTCTGTACGGTGTGTGCTTTGGTAAGGGGTTGACAACTTACTGAACCATACCCCGTCTGCGACAGGGACAAGTGGTGGTACCAACAAATAGGGAAGCTACTGATCAAGACTCGACCTACGACCGACTCAGGGGTCCAAGTGTCCTCCAACAATATTACCATTAATGGAATAAATCACCACTCATCAAGCCTCACCATGCCATATCGGACATACTCGTCTCAACGAGGAACTAGGGACAAGCTCGTGTCTACCCAAGACCACGACTTTCCCGGCTTCCTTCCGGTATACATGAGAAGCTCATGAGGGTGAACATCATCACCAGTATATCCATTACTAATAGCAAAATATCTCCATTATGCACTTATGCGGATGATTTTTATCGTCACATAAAAATAATGTATGCTCCAAGTCAAAATGGTGCTGTAACCATGTCAAAACACCACACAAAATATTATGCCAGAGTTCAGAAATGCTTGCCTTCAAGATTATGCAAAGGATGCACTTTTTGAAAGCTTTCTCTTCTCTCCATTTTCCCTATTTTGCAAAATGTCCAAATAACAAATATTTTAAACACAGTACAAAAAGTTGTCACAAATATTTTTGAAATAAATCTTAAAATAAACTAGATGAAATTTGGGAGAGGTAGGAAAAAGAATCAACTCATTTGGAGTTTCATTTTAAAAGTTATAGCCAGTCAAAGTTTGGTCAAATCTCTGTTTTTTAAATGAAACCAGAAAAGAAAACGCTTCGAGGGGAAATACGTTTTCACAGCAGAGGAGACGTACTCGGGACTTATGCGCCTTCACTTAAAACAGAGAAGACGGCGCGCGGGTCACTGACAGTGGGTCCAGAGGGCCCACTGGTCAGGTTTGACCGTTCCTCCCTCTCCCTCCTCTTCTCTGCCCGACGGGAGCGGGGCTCCGGCGAGCGCCGTCGACGAACGGCAGCTCTTCACGGGCATCTGAGGGCAGGGATGGACTGGCCAGACCGAGGCGGTCCCCTTGGTGGTCGCTGGGTCGTCGGAGGTGGAAGGAGTCGCCGGCGGCGAGCTCCGCGGCGGAGGGGGCTACGGTGGTGAAGTGGTTTTTGGGCTCCGGTGGTCTCCGATCGAGGTTGGGTAGTTGGGCAGGTCCGCAAGGACAAGGGGAAGCTACTGGTGGCGCTGGTTGGGCGAGGGGGTGACTGGCTGTGACGTATCTCACCGGAGTTCGGCGGCGGCCGAACTGGCCGGAGTTGGTGAAGACGGCCTTCTCCGGTCAATCCACTGCTAGGGAAGCTCTACGGGGAGAGTCTGAGGTCGCCTGAGGTCTTGCACGAGCTCGGGGGTCCCTTAAATAGGCGCTCGAGGTTGGACCGCGGCGGCTGAAGATAAGATCGCCGGCGACAGCCGTGCTGTAGCCGCAGGGCGACGTGGCGGCGACGAGCGCGTGCCGACGAGCTTCGGGATAAGACCGAGCTATTTAAAGGGGCAGCTGGTGCGCTGGTGTGGTTTGGGCGGTGCCGAACCTGGCAGAGGTCGCTGCCGACGCCGGCGTGCCGCCAAGGGCTCTGCCAGTGGCGCTGCAGGGCGCCAGAGATGGCGTGGAGAGGGGGCGAGCTAGTGCGCGGTTCAGCGGTGGAGCAGGGGCTAGGGACGGGTCGCGTCGAGTGCGGCAGTGCGGCGCGACGGCTCAGTGCGCGCGCGTGCAAAACGTGCGCTCTGGGCGCGCCCAGAGCACGCACGGAACCTGCTCGACGAAATCCGGGGCGGTCTAGAGCGCGAGGGTGGAGCTGGCAATGAACAGGACAGGGGTAGGGGCGGCTAGGAGCTCAGTGGACATGGTTGCTGGGTCCTCGGAGCAAGTTCACAGTGCAAACAAAGAACTCATGCCAACACAGACTGTGCACACCAACTGTTCGACAGAATGCCAAGTGCACTTAGGCAACTCTTGGAGTGGCCAAAATCTCCAGATCAGGGTATCTTTAGGTGCAGAAGATGATGTCAAGATCATATGGGCAAAACCAGAAACTTGTTAGTGCAAGTTTTGCAAAACTCCAGTTTTGGACAGAAAGAAAAAGGGTTTATTGCATGCACTTAAAAACCTCCAATGAGTCCACTCTTCTGGACTTAAGGGTTTTGAAGGGAGGGCTACAAGTAGGAAAAAGCTCAGGGTCACTAGAGCAAAATAAAATAAGGTTGCAGTACAAATCACCAAATTGGACCAGAATGCAAAAGAGGGCGATTCACTCAAATCTTTCAAAGAACATCACTGGGTTTTTGCATAGAGTTGAATTGTATGCATCCACTGACATCTCCAAACACTTGGAAGAATTTTTGAAAAAATATTTAAATGGGTTGTAGTGCAAAAGTGCCTACTGGACAAGACTGGAAAAGTTGGTGTAGAGCTCAAAATCTCCAATGGCCAAAAGGTATTTTTGCATAAAAGTGATGTGGAAACATCACATGACATCCCCAAATTTTGGTGGAAATTTTAAATGCATTTATCAAATGGTTACAGTGCAAAACAGGCTCCAAATTCAAAAGAAATCATTTTAAAAGAATGAAGCTCTGAGAAAAACAAATCTTGCAATTTAAATCCACTGATAAAGAATTGTTTTATTATAGAGAGTATTCAAGTCCAACAATACCTTTTGAAAGTTTTCCACTAGAGGCAAAAATCCAAAATCACAAGGGTAAATCTTGGCAAATGGAAAAGTTTTATTTCCTGGCAACATTTTAACAAATAAAACAAGGTCAAAATTTTGGGGTGTCACAACACTACCCCCCTTAAGAAAAATCTCGTCCTCGAGTTTTGTTAAAAGCTGTTTTGAACAAAAACTGTTTTTTTGTCAAAAGAAATCATTCAACTGCACAAAAACAAAGCGGCTATAGTGAGAGGGCAATAAGTGGTGTAAACCACAGTGTGGTAGACTGGCATAGTGTGGCAAAATCCACGGTTAGGGAAAACGAGATATTTCTACACAGATACAGTAATTTAGAATAAATTCTAAATTACTAAAATACGCTGGTCGCACCCGAGAGTACAGTGCTCTCTTTGGCTGACAAGTGGACCCAGGGCCCACTGTCGGCCTCTTCTCCTACCTCTGGCTCTCTCTTCTCTCTCGCGCGCTCTCCCGCGCTTCCTCCACCGGTGATGCCTAGCTCGTAGGGCATCGAGGCCGTACCGTGGTAGTGCGCGGCGTGCCAGCTGCCGGTGCAGCGTGCACTCACCTCGCGGGCCAGTGTGCTGTCGGCACTGCTCGCGGACTCGCCTCCGAACACCGGCGGTCGAGCGACGAGTGGCGCTGGTGGACCTCGCCCACCGTACGCCGATCTCGAGCTATAAATGATCGCGGTGCTCCTCTCTTCTTCCTCACACCTGGCCTCGCTTCCACTTCTCCTTCCTTCTCCTCCATTGCTGTTAGCAGGAGCTTGAGACGAGGCTCTAATGGCGGAGGCGATGCCGGACTGGTATGTGGTCCTGGTGTGTGGAGGTTTGGCGGTGCTGCTGGGGTCCTCCGTGCTCCTGTGCGCGATGATCCTAGATGATCGTCGTGATGCTGCCGCTCGAGTGTTAGCTCTTCGCGGCGGCGGCGATCACGTGGATTAGGCGCGGCCTCGAGGGCTAACTGCTGTCGGTGTGCTGGGGCAACTCGTGCCTGAATGATCACTCACAAATCCCTCTTACTGAGACTGTGGTGTCCTCGAGTGTGGTTAGTTAGGCGCAACAATGTGCTCAAGGATTTGTAATAGTGCCCGAGGTCGAGTGGTTGTTGCCGTGAGTCTGTTGTTACGGTGCTGCGCGAATAAAAATCTATGTCGTGAAAATATATACGCAGCAGTGACTCGAAAAAAAAATCTCCTCAAAAACATGTTGCGAGAGAAAAATAATTAAAACAAAACTAACAGCAGTAAAACTGCTCACATAACTGAAACTAAAAAAATCGGATCCGTCGCACAAAATTTGGGAACCACGAACATGCTGCAACACATAAATACAAGTACTGGGATAATAAATACAGCGGAGGCGTTTACAAGGAAAACGGCAAAAAGACAGGGTCCTGAGAAAACGCCTCTGGTACTGGGGCACACTCCTCTTCTATCGGGGGAAGCGGGTTGACCAGTCGATGAATGCGCCTCTCCTGGTCAGGCCTCAGTGGTCTGCCAATAGCGATCCGAGGATTTAAATCAGCGAGGCTCTGGAGATAACCCATTACCCGCTGAGTCAAACGCTCCTGGGCAATAACGTACTGGGCAAGGTTGGCCAGTACTGGATCTCTCTCAATTCGTCCACCGGGAGAAGCTGCAACTTCTCCGGGTGCTGCACGACTCGGAAAATAATAATATCCTCGCTCGCTGGCATAGGGTACCGCGAATCGAAGACGAGTGAGCGCCTCGTACGCAACAGCTTCTATGGCCATATGCGGAGTCGGCATGGATTTTCCCACGAAGGAAACTTCCGTTGGGTCTTGGTTTGGGTAGGCGGGAGGGATGTGCACCACTGCCCAATATTTTGAGGTGGATGGGGTGATCCTCGATTTGAGCAACTCGTACTGGGATGGACGGGTGGCACTCATAGTACTGCAGGTAAAGTCCCACAATAATTTAACAAAACTACCCGGAGCTGCGTCTGGGGTTCTCAGATAAATACTGGGGGTCGGCATGGCAAAGGAATGGCTGAGAGAGTAGTGCACAAGGTGGGGAGTACTCGGCAAGGTCACGAGGTGGCCTTTATATAGCACCGGGGTTGGGTTATCTACCGGGGTGAAGGGTAACTGGTTGCCGATCCTGTTCTCGGGTCAAAGCCACAGATATATATATATCACATAAATGTTGTGGGTGCCGTCGGGGTTGGTCTTGGTAGCTGCGCCCGAAATAAAAAATGCAACTGTACGCTAACGTACATATGCATAGCTACTACTCCTAACTAAGGGCGCTCAAGCAGACAACAGGTAACAAAAGCGATACAAGATCGCACCATTACAAAGCGTAGGAAAACTAAGGCTTGATACAACTCGAGCGACTTAGTCTACTTCGTTAATGTCTAGGTGGGCTGGCCTGGCGGATGCCGAGGTTTCTCCACGGGTTTCGCCGTCGGGATTTGCTGGTTGAGGTTGAGGGGCTGCAGGGTCAGGGTAGTGGTGATGACCATCGCGGGGGTTGTTGGCCACAATCCCGTTGGAATGGGTTCCCAAAAGGCGACGAAGCGCTTCTGGGGTCACCAAAGCACTCTGGTTGATGGCTGGCGCAGACCTGAAGGGATCGATCGGGTGTCCGAACAGCACGACTGGGTTGTCGGCGTCGGGCTCCGCTTCTCTTCTCGCCGGGGCTCGGCGAACCAGTTCTCCACGAGCTGCGATCAGATCAAGGGTGACCTGATCGAACAGTTGCTCTAGTGCGCTTACATAGCGCACCAGATGTAACAGCGCAGGATCTGTCTCGTGGTCTCCGTTGGCAACCTGGGGCGGCCTACCATACCCGTCACGACTGGGGTAGTAGTAGAATGAGCGACAGTTAACTCTGGGCGACAAGTGCCGGAGTTGAACTAGAGCTTCTCGGGCTGCCAGTTGGATGGCTTGTGGCTCAAAGGAAGTTGTCCTTCCAGTGAACCTGTAGGGGCGTTCTGGCGACAGACCCCTACCGTAGATGTGCACAGTAGCCCAGTACTGACGGCTCTCACCGTACATGGGTCCCTGGTACACAACATACTCAGGAGGCTCTTCTAACGCATAGGCACGGCGGGTGAGGTTTGCGAGCACGGTCACAAAACCTCCCAGGTTGGTTGCTGTGGTCTCATTGTGAACGATGGGACCAGGCATCGTGGCTTGGTTTGGGGAAAGAGGCTGTGCTGTGCTGTGTTGAGGCTAGCGTGCCCTTTTTATAGGGAAAGGGGACGGAGTCTTCCTCCGCACGCTTGCGATAGAGACGGGTTGGGTGTCGGTCACTGGCGCGTGATCGACGGGCTAGGCTGATAGGTTGGGCACCGTCCGCCGAAAGGCGTCGGGTCACTGTCGAGCTATCTTACGCGGGAAGCTTGACCGGGTTTTGGCTAAGGTCTGGTGGTTTGGTTAACCTAGGTTTATTGACCTGGCTATGATAGGATTAGCCAATGGTCAGCCTGGCTCTGATACCAAGTCTGTCACGACCGGATTTTTGGGATAATAAATTCCCAGAAAAACGGCCTGTGTGCTCACCAGCCCTAGGATTACTGTTAGCTGATGAGACACCAACTTGATACAAGAATTCCAAGCAAGGTACAAAAATATGTAGTACAAGACCATTGTGGCCTAGGAGTACAACATTTGGTTTCTAATGGTTGAGGGCGGAAGCGGTTGGATACATCTGCGTCTATGGGACTCCATTTCCCACAAGAATAGCTGACCAGGATAACTCCTATCTTCGCAAGGCTGCTATCGTCGCCGCGCAAGTACCGGGGCCGTCACCTCGATGCTTATCTCCAAGCAAGGAATCTGGCCAAGACAATAGCCAGGGACAAGCCAGTGAGTACGTTTGAATGTACTCGCAAACATTAAGAACACGGGTATAATATAACAGGAGATAATCATACTCCGAAACACTTATGATGATAAGTCTGCTATGAAGTAAACAAAAATCTGTGATGCACGCGTGCAGAAAAAATATGGACGTGCAATACGGAAGTAAAAGAAATGCACTGAGCGAGTGTCTAAAATGATTCCTCGAAAGGTTACAAATAAATTAACGATGCTGCAGTAATAATGCCGGTGCCAAACGAGGGTCTGAATGACTCCTCGAGAGGAAACTGCAAGAATAATAATGCCGGTGCCAAACGAGGGTCTGAATGACTCCTCGAGAGGGAAAACTGCAAGAATAATAATGCCGCAGTCGGGCGTCGGGGCGACACCACATAAAGGGCTTATAAAAGAATAATCACAGTGAATATCCAGGAGGTAGAACCATCCCAGGGATACTCAATAAAATACATAATGTAAATGGTTAGTCCACAATAATAAAGATCATAATCCATATGTGCCACAATCATAAACAATATATAGTTCAGCCGTTTCTCCATCCGAAAACCGCTATTATGATCCAGTTAGCCGTGTCCATCCGAATACCGTCACTATGATCTAGTCAAGCCGTGTCTCCATCCGAAAACCGTCACTGAGTTCTAGTTGAATCGTTCTCCATCCGAATACCGTTACTAGACTCGTCTCAGACTGTGGTCCTTACTCAAGAACATGGCTATCCAACAGGATATATCCTCTGCAGAGGGAGTACTATTTTCCCATGAGTAACGGATTTATTTAGTCCATCGGGACTAATGCCGCCTACGGCCTTTTAATTGAAAACACGCCTGACCTGCACACACCAGCTTAACTTACCGGTGTCTAGAATCACCCACGACACCTGCCAAGCAAAACTCTAAGTGGGGAGGCTACAACCTTGGGATCAAATTGCTATTCGCGCGCTCTAAGGGGTGCCCCCTCTCGGTCCCAACCGGAAACACCCATGCCCCCGGACCAAGTGGCATGCCTACCGGAGGCCTCCGGTATCTTCCACTATGGCCTCTCTGTACGGTGTGTGCTTTGGTAAGGGGTTGACAACTTACTGAACCATACCCCGTCTGCGACAGGGACAAGTGGTGGTACCAACAAATAGGGAAGCTACTGATCAAGACTCGACCTACGACCGACTCAGGGGTCCAAGTGTCCTCCAACAATATTACCATTAATGGAATAAATCACCACTCATCAAGCCTCACCATGCCATATCGGACATACTCGTCTCAACGAGGAACTAGGGACAAGCTCGTGTCTACCCAAGACCATGACTTTCCCGGCTTCCTTCCGGTATACATGAGAAGCTCATGAGGGTGAACATCATCACCAGTATATCCATTACTAATAGCAAAATATCTCCATTATGCACTTATGCGGATGATTTTTATCGTCACATAAAAATAATGTATGCTCCAAGTCAAAATGGTGCTGTAACCATGTCAAAACACCACACAAAATATTATGCCAGAGTTCAGAAATGCTTGCCTTCAAGATTATGCAAAGGATGCACTTTTTGAAAGCTTTCTCTTCTCTCCATTTTCCCTATTTTGCAAAATGTCCAAATAACAAATATTTTAAACATAGTACAAAACGTTGTCTCAAATATTTTTGAAATAAATCTTAAAATAAACTAGATGAAATTTGGGAGAGGTAGGAAAAAGAATCAACTCATTTGGAGTTTCATTTTAAAAGTTATAGCCAGTCAAAGTTTGGTCAAATCTCTGTTTTTTAAATAAAACCAGAAAAGAAAACGCTTCGAGGGGAAATACGCTTTCGCAGCAGAGGAGACGTACTCGGGACTTATGCGCCTTCACTTAAAACAGAGAAGACGGCGCGCGGGTCACTGACAGTGGGTCCAGAGGGCCCACTAGTCAGGTTTGACCGTTCCTCCCTCTCCCACCTCTTCTCTGCTCGACGGGAGCGGGGCTCCGGCGAGCGCCGTCGACGAACGGCAGCTCTTCACGGGCATCTGAGGGCAGGGATGGACTGGCCAGACCGAGGCGGTCCCCTTGGTGGTCGCTGGGTCGTCGGAGGTGGAAGGAGTCGCCGGCGGCGAGCTCCGCGGCGGAGGGGGCTACAGTGGTGAAGTGGTTTTTGGGCTCCGGTGGTCTCCGATCGAGGTTGGGTAGTTGGGCAGCTCCGCAAGGACAAGGGGAAGCTACTGGTGGCGCTGGTTGGGCGAGGGGGTGACTGGCTGCGACGTATCTCATCGGAGTTCGGCGGCGGCCGAACTGGCCGGAGTTGGTGAAGACGGCCTTCTCCGGTCAATCCACTGCTAGGGAAGCTCTACGGGGAGAGTCTGAGGTCGCCTGAGGTCTTGCACGAGCTCGGGGGTCCCTTAAATAGGCGCTCGAGGTTGGACCGCGGCGGCTGAAGATAAGATCGCCGGCGACAGCCGTGCTGTAGCCGCAGGGCGACGTGGCGGCGACGAGCGCGTGCCGACGAGCTTCGGGATAAGACCGAGCTGTTTAAAGGGGCAGCTGGTGCGCTGGTGTGGTTTGGGCGGTGCCGAACATGGCAGAGGTCGCTGCCGACGCCGGCGTGCCGCCAAGGGCTCTGCCAGCGGCGCTGCAGGGCGCCAGAGATGGCGTGGAGAGGGGGCGAGCTAGTGCGCGGTTCAGCGGTGGAGCAGGGGCCAGGGACGGGTCGCGTCGAGTGCGGCAGTGCGGCGCGGTGGCTCAGTGCGCGCGCGTGCAAAACGTGCGCTCTGGGCGCGCCCAGAGCACGCACGGAACCTGCTCGACGAAATGCCGGGGCGGTCTAGAGCGCGAGGGTGGAGCTGGCAATGAACAGGACAGGGGTAGGGGTGGCTAGGAGCTCAGTGGACATGGTTGCTGGGTCATTGGAGCAAGTTCACAGTGCAAACAAAGAACTCATGCCAACACAGACTGTGCACACCAGCTGTTCGACAGAATGCCAAGTGCACTTAGGCAACTCTTGGAGTGGCCAAAATCTCTAGATCAGGGTCTCTTTAGGTGCAGAAGATGATGTCAAGATCATATGGGCAAAACCAGAAACTTGTTAGTGCAAGTTTTGCAAAACTCCAGTTTTGGACAGAAAGAAAAAGGGTTTATTGCATGCACTTAAGAACCTCCAATGAGTCCACTCTTCTGGACTTAAGGGTTTTGAAGGGAGGGCTACAAGTAGGAAAAAGCTCAGGGTCACTAGAGCAAAATAAAATAAGGTTGCAGTACAAATCACCAAATTGGACCAGAACGCTAAAGAGGGTGATTCACTCAAATCTTTCAAAGAACATCACTGGGTTTTTGCATAGAGTTGAATTGTATGCATCCACTGACATCTCCAAACACTTGGAAGAATTTTTGAAAAAATATTTAAATGGGTTGTAGTGCAAAAGTGCCTACTGGACCAGACTGGAAAAGTTGGTGTAGAGCTCAAAATCTCCAATGGCCAAAAGGTATTTTTGCATAAAAGGGATGTGGAAACATCACATGACATCCCCAAATTTTGGTGGAAATTTTAAATGCATTTATCAAATGGTTACAGTGCAAAACAGGCTCCAAATTCAAAAGAAATCATTTTAAAAGAATGAAGCTCTGAGAAAAACAAATCTTGCAATTTAAATCCACTGATAAAGAATTGTTTTATTATAGAGAGTATTCAAGTCCAACAATACCTTTTGAAAGTTTTCCACTAGAGGCAAAAATCCAAAATCACAAGGGTAAATCTTGGCAAATGGAAAAGTTTTATTTCCTGGCAACATTTTAACAAATAAAACAACGTCAAAATTTTGGGGTGTCACATAAAGGTGAGATGACGATATGTGTTGGAAGTGTTTCCAAGGTTGATGTGATCAAGCATCGCATGCTACCTCTACCATCGAGATTGGTGTTAAACCTAAATAATTGTTATTTGGTGTTTGCGTTGAGCATAGACATGATTGGATTATGTTTATCGCAATACGGTTATTCATTTAAGGAGAATAATGGTTACTCTGTCTATTTGAATAATACCTTCAATGGTCTTGCACCTAAAATGAATGGTTTATTGAATCTCGATCGTAGTGATACACATGTTCATGCCAAAAGATATAAGATAGTAATGATAGTACCACATACTTGTGGCACTGCCACTTGAGTCATATTGGTATAAAACGCATGAAGAAGCTCCATGTTGATGGATCTTTGGACTCACTCGTTTTTGAAAAGATTGAGACATGCGAACCATGTCTATTAGTATATATGCATGAAGAAAGTCCATATAGATGGATCGTTTGGACTCACTTGATTTTGAATCACTTGAGACATGCAAATCATACCACATGGGCAAGATGACTGAAAGGCCTCGTTTTCAGTAAGATGGAACAAGAAAGCAACTTGTTGGAAGTAATACATTTTGATGTGTGCAGTCCAATGAGTGCTGAGGCATGCAGTGGATATCGTTATGTTCTTGCTTCACAGATGATTTGAGTAGATGCTGAGTATATTTACTTGATGAAACACAAGTCTGAATTATTGAAAGGTTCAAGTAATTTCAGAGTGAAGTTGAAGATCGTCGTGACAAGAGGATAAAATGTCTATGATATGATCATAGAGATGAATATCTGAGTTACGAGTTTGGCACACAATTAAGAAATTGTGGAAATTGTTTCACGACTAATACCGCCTGGAACACCATAGTGTGATGGTGTGTCCGAACATCATAACTGCACCCTATTGGTTATGGTGCATACCATGATGTCTCTTATGGAATTACACTATCGTTTATGGGTTAGGCATTAGAGACAACCGCATTCACTTTAAATAGGGCACCACGCAATTCCGTTGAGACGACACCGTATGAACTATGGTTTAGAGAAACCTAAGCTGTCGTTTCTTAAAAGTTTGGGGCTGCGACGCTTATGTGAAAAAGTTTCAGGCTGATAAGCTCGAACCCAAAGCGGATAAATGCATCTTCATAGAATACCCAAAACAGTTGGGTATACCTCCTATTTCAGATCTGGAAGCAAAAGCGATTGTTTCTAGAAACGGGTCCTTTCTCGAGGAAAAGTTTCTCTCAAAAGAATTGAGTGGGAGGATGGTGGAGACTTGATGAGGTTATTGAACCATGACTTCAACTAGTGTGTAGCAGGGCACATGAAGTTGTTCCTGTGGCACCTACACCAATTGAAGTGGAAGCTTATGATAGTGATCATGAAACTTCGGATCAAGTCACTACCAAACCTCGTAGGACGACAAGGATGCATGCTACTTCAGAGTGGTACGTAATCCTGTCTTGGAAGTCATGTTGCTAGACAACAATGAACCTACGAGCTATGGAGAAGCGATGATGGGCCTGGATTCCGATGAATGGCTCAAGGCCATAAAATTCAAGAGAGGATCCATGTATAAAACAAAGTATAGACTTTGGAAGAACTACTTGATGGTCGTAAGGCTGTTGGGGGCAGATGGATTTTAAAAGGAAGACGGACAATGATGGTAAGTGTCACCATTAAGAAAGCTCGACTTGTCGTTAAGATGTTTTCCGACAAGTTCAAGGAGTTGACTACGATGAGATTTTCTCACTCGTAGCGATGCTAAGAGTCTGTTGGAATTATATTAGCAGTTACTGCATTATTTATGAAATCTTGTAGATAGGATGTCAAAAAAAACATTGTTTCCTCGACGATTTTCTTGAGGAAAGGTTGTATGTGATACAACCAGAAGGTTTTGTCAATCCTGAAAGATGCTAACAAGTATGCATAGATCCAGCAATCCTTCTAAGGACTGGAGTAAGCATCTCGGAGTTGGAATGTACGCTTTGATGAGATGATCAAAGATTTTGGGTTTATGAGAAACTTGTATTTCCAAAGAAGTGAGTGGGAGCACTATAGAATTTTTGATGAGTATATGTTGTTAACATATTGTTGATCAGAAATGATGTAGAATTTCTGGAAAGCATACAAGGTTATTTGAAAAGTGTTTTTCAATGGAAAACCTGGATTAAGCTACTTGAACATTGAGCATCAAGATCTATAAGGATAGATAAAAAACGCTTAATAGTACTTTCAAATGAATACATACCGTGACAAGATTTTGGAGGAGTTCAAAATAGATCAGCAAAGAGGGAGTTCTTGGCTGTGTTACAAGGTGTGAGTATTGAGTAAGACTCAAGACCTGACCACGGCAGAAGAGAGAGAAAGGACGAAGGTCGTCCCCTATGCTTTAGACGTAGGCTCTACAGTATGCTATGTTGTGTACCGCACCTGAAGTGTGCCTTGCCATGAGTCAGTCAAGGTGTACAAGAGTGATCCAGGAATGGATCACATGACAGCGGTCGAACTTATCCTTAGTAACTAGTGGACTAAGGAATTTTCTCGATTATGGAGGTGGTAAAAGAGTTCATTGTAAAGGGTTACGTCGATGCAAACTTTGACACTAATCCGGATGACTCTGAGTTGTAAACCGGATTCGTATAGTAGAGCAGTTATTTGGAATAGCTCCAAGTAGCGCGTGGTAGCTGCATCTACAAGATGACATAGAGATTTGTAAAGCACACACGGATCTGGAAGGTTCAGACCCGTTGACTAAAAAACCTCTCTCACAAGCGAGATATGAACAAACCCCATGGGTGTTGGATTCATTACAATCACATAGTGATGTGAACTAGATTATTGACTCTAGTGCAAGTGGGAGACTGTTGGAAATATGCCCTAGAGGCAATAATAAAATGGTTATTATTGTATTTCCTTGTTCATGATAATTGTCTATTGTTCATGCTATAATTGTATTAACTGGAAACCGTAATACATGTGTGAATACATAGACCACAACATGTCCCTAGTAAGCCTCTAGTTGACTAGCTCGTTGATCAATAGATGGTTATGGTTTCCTGACCATGGACATTGGATGTCATTGATAACGGGATCACATCATTAGGAGAATGATGTGATGGACAAGACCCAATCCTAAGCATAGCACAAGATCGTGTAGTTCGTTTGCTAAGAGCTTTTCTAATGTCAAGTATCGTTTCCTTAGACCATGAGATTGTGCAACTCCCGGATACCGTAAGAATGCTTTGGGTGTACCAAATGTCAAAACGTAACTGGGTGGCTATAAAGGTGCACTACAGGTATCTCCGAAAGTGTCTGTTGGGTTGGCACGAATCGAGACTGGGATTTGTCACTCCGTATGACGGAGAGGTATCTCTGGGCCCACTCGGTAATGCATCGTCATAATGAGCTCAATGTGACTAAGGAGTTAGCCACGGGATCATGCGTTACGGAACGAGTAAAGAGACTTGCCGGTAACAAGATTGAACGAGGTATTGGGATACCGACGATCGAATCTCGGGCAAGTAACATGCCGATAGACAAAGGGAATTGTATACGGGATTGATTGAATCCCCGACATCGTGGTTCATCTGATGAGATCATCGTGGAACATGTGGGAGCCAATATGGGTATCCAGATCCCGCTATTGGTTATTGGCCGGAGAGGTGTCTCGGTCATGTCTGCATGGTTCCCGAACCTGTAGGGTCTACACACTTAAGGTTCGGTGACGCTAGAGTTGTTATGGGAAATAGTATGTGGTTACCGAAGGTTGTTTGGAGTCCCGGATGAGATCCCGGACGTCACGAGGAGTTCCGGAATGGTCCGGAGGTAAAGATTTATATATGGGAAGTCACCATACGGTCACCGGGAATATTCGGGGGTATACCGGAATTGTACCGGGACCACCGAAGGGGTTCCGGGGGTCCACCGGGAGGGTCCACCTGCCCCGGAGGGCCTTATGGGCTGTAGGTGGAAGGGAACCAGCCCCTAAGTGGGCTGGGCACCAACCTTCCCCTAGGGCCCATGCGCCTAGGGTTGGGGGAAACCCTGGAGGGGGCGCCCCCCTTGACTTGGGGGGCAAGCCACCCTCCCTGGCCGCCGCCCCTCCCACCAGATGGGATCTAAGGGGCCGGCCCCCCTCTCCCTTGCCCCTATATATAGTGGAGGGGTGGGAGGGCAGCCGCACCCCTGGCCTGGTGCAGCCCTCTCCTCCTCCAACTCCTCCTCCTCCGTAGTGCTTAGCGAAGCTCCACCGGAGAACCACGAGCTCCATTGCCACCACGCCGTCGTGCTGCTGGAGTTCTCCCTCAACTTCTCCTCTCCCCTTGCTGGATCAAGAAGGAGGAGACGTCCCCGGGCTGTACGTGTGTTGAACGCGGAGGCGCCGTCCGTTCGGCGCTAGATCGGATCTTCCGCGATTTGAATCGCCGCGAGTACGACTCCATCAACCGCGTTCTTGTAACACTTCCGCTTAGCGATCTTCAAGGGTATGAAGATGCACTCCCTCTCTCTCGTTGCTAGCATCTCCTAGATTGATCTTGGTGACACGTAGGAAAATTTTGAATTATTGCTACGTTCCCCAACAATTACTATGTTTTTCAACAGTGAATCCCAGAGGATTGTGTGCCTCATTTGATGTATCAGAATGGCAGCCTTCGTGTTTTGAACATATATCCAGGTCATCCTACGAATCTCAACTTTCCACACCGGATTTCTCAAAGAAGCGGAGACATGCTAATAAAAAAATGGAAAAAAATGTATGGACAGTCGTAAGGAGGTTTTTGGAAGCAAAAGGAAGCGAAGCGCAAGAATTGGAGACATGATGATCTCCATTCTCCATAATGGAGAGTCAGGGTCTATATTGTTTTATGCTATTTTACCTTAAATAGGGTATTTAGGTCCTACCTAATACTGATGATCATGTGCTAAGAACAATTAAATAGGGTTGGTTCGATGACTATGAGGATGATGATCGTATGACTTGTTATTAATAACGAGTAGAAGTTGTATGATGGTGATTAGTAGGACTTGTTATTATATATGATGATTCATGATGCGAGCATGAAGAGTTATTATATATCAGCGGGTGAAATGAACATGGATTGGATTGAAGTGAAGGCAACATGCATGTGCTGCATGTCGAAAGTAGTACAATCCAAACTTGATCAAAGTTAGGATTAGTATTACTTTCGACATGCACCACATGTTGCCTTCACTTCAATCTAAGCCATGTTTAGGCATAGCAGTAGCATTGGTAAACCAAGCACGGAGATATAAGAGAGGACACTTCTCTCTATTAGCTAGCTAATAACAACCTAAATTAACTCCCAAAACCCCTAAACCAGCCCCTTTCAAAAAAAAACACAGCCAGCTGCTGACGCGTGGATGCCTTTTGGTCCCTGTCATGGATTTGTCACGGCAGATGTCCTAGTGAGAGGACTTAGTCGTGAGGCCAACACATCTATGTGGTAGCTTGAGAGGGGTTGAGCGAAATCGAGAAACGCAACACAAGACAAGGGTTTAGACAGCTTCGGGCCCCGGGAAACATCATCCGGTAATAGCCCTACATGCTATTTGAGGCTAGGTCTCATTGTGCTCATGAGGGAGTCGCCGTAAACCGGCTCTCCTCTAATTGTGTCTAGCCCTAGAGATTGTTTCTTCTTGCTTGTCCCTCTTTGGGGAGCCCTGCCCCTCCTTATATATGTTGAAGGGGCGGTTTACATGACTAGTCCTAGTTGGATTAGGATTACTCTATTACAAGTGGAGTCCTAGTCTTGCTTCCTTTGTAGGAGAATATTCTTGTGCTTTCCTCTTAAACCGGCCCACCATTAACATAAACCGGCCTTTCATGAACCGCCCGTTGGGCCACCGGGTCTTGTCGCTCCTCTGACCCGCCTGCCGGATTACCAATGAATCGTAAACCGCCAGGTCCAAGCGGGTCGCCAGTGAATCGCCAAACTCCAGCCGGGTCATACATCCGGCGGTTTATACCGCGGGGTATATCCCCGACATTAGCCCCCAGTTTAATTTGGATTTATCCATGTTAAACTGATCCTGCAACATAAACACAAGAACGAATTTGACAGGTTGCGCTCCGGGTTAAATATTCTTGTAAGCCGGCATCTGATCATCCTTAAGTCCTTGTTAGTTCCTTCTTCTAGAAAATCCGGGTCATTAGACCAGCTTCATAATCAATTTGCTTGTAGAAGAAATATTGCAAATAAAGAATCCTTTTAAATCGGCCTTCAATACTCTGATTTGACAAAAATATTGGTCTTCAAATATTCAACTGATATTCAGCCGGCTTGAAAATATAGAACTTGCCGATCTATGATTTCCAAAGTCGCCGGGTTATAAAAATTGATAATTCCGGGTCACTATTGTTGCCAACGCCAGTTCATGATTGTTCCCAACGCTGGTTCATGATTATTGATGATGCCGGGTTATGATTGTTGCAGACACCGGGTCATAATGATTGGTGACGCCGGGTCAATAATTGTTGGTGACGCCGGGTCATAATTGTTGCAGACTCCGGGTCAATCTGGTTAGCTCAAAACTGAAAATTGGAAGATATTTCTCCCTTATATCCATATTACCTGTAGCCCCCAAGTCTTGAACAGAACAAAGTGATGATTTGAGACTTGTTTCCATATAATTACTGCCACTTTGAAGAAATCCATGTTGTTCATCTCAGTCACTAGTAAAAACTGAATACTCCATATATGTAGCCCCCAAGTGCCGTGTTGTCATGCTTGCAGCAACCTGGGACTTGTAATTGCCTTATACTCATAAAAACTTCAACCAGTGTAGCCCCCAAGGGCCGGGTCATTATGCAATAATGATCAGGGACTTTATAAATGTGATCATGCTTCATTGAAAATAACATCATATGATGTAACTCCACCATGGGGCTTCGAACCCACGTCCACAAGGTTAAGAGCTTTGTGCTTTACCAACTGAGTAGTGGATCTGTCAATATAATAGTTTTAAAACTTGTGTACCTTGAATTGTTGACAGGAGCAATTGGTAGCCCCCAAGGGCCTGCTCATTATAATGTGATGAGTCGGGTCTTCAATAAAGTGAGCAAAACATGACTTTGCATTAGCCCCCAAGTGTCATGGTGCATGCTTGCAGCGACATGAGACTTGCATATTTGATGAAATCTCAACGTGAATAATGTAGCCCCCAAGTGCCGGGTCGTAAGCCTGCAGCAACTCGGGACTATTCCTTCAATTGTAGAATAAATCATACCTATTGATAATATAATAGCCATTGCGCTAAAGCGACTTTGAAAACCTTAATCATAATACCGGTTACTGATAACCATAATAAAATCCAGCCATGTTGGCTATGTGAAGATTTGAATAATATAATCCAATGATTTATGAGCGCATGATTCCAATGGCGCAACCCAAATATATACTGGCGAATTATAATCCCAAGCCAGTCCGGGTTAATAAACACTGGATGATTTATCATCATACTGGCGACTTATAGTCAAAAGCCATGCCGGGTTAATAAACACTGGATAATTTATCATCATACTGGCGACTTATAGTCGAAAGCCAGGCCGGGTTAATAAACGCCGATGATTTATAATCATGCTTTATTCAACCTGTTTCTGCATACACCAAGTTTAAAGTGTCCTGGCGGTTTACCACCGGACGGGTCATAATGCCCAACATATAACCCGGGTTTATAACCAAGGCTGCACTTAAGAATAATCAAATATGAAATATATCATACCTGTGACATTGAATCACATCATTGGTTTACCAACTTTTTGTAGTAAGGGTGATAACCCTAATCATGAGTATTGATAACTCCTTCCATATTGTGCCGGTTTATGATAAACCGTACCGTGTTGTGATA
The DNA here is from genome assembly GCF_002575655.3 of Aegilops tauschii subsp. strangulata. Classification (NCBI taxonomy): domain Eukaryota; kingdom Viridiplantae; phylum Streptophyta; class Magnoliopsida; order Poales; family Poaceae; genus Aegilops; species Aegilops tauschii. The sequence goes on from NC_053035.3 coordinate 435,380,420, forward strand.
AACACCGGATTATCCATATATAACACTGGCGACTTATAGTCGAAACCAGACCGGGTTGATACTCTCCGGATTATAACTGATCATAAACTGACAACTTGTAGTTGAAAGTGAAGCTGGGTTAATGAACGCCGGTTCAGCAAAACATTAGAAATCTCATCCAAAGAGAAAAACTTAGCAAATAAAAGCAAATGAAAACCTTGTATTCGAGGCTTTTCACGGGTTGCCAGGCCCCAAATTCGAGGCTTTTCATGGGCTGCCAGGCCACTGAGTTAAACCATTTTACAAAGCCTTTTAAGATGGTCCTCAATCCTTAACCAATCATCATTTTAACTTGACAAGTTCAGGGTCTTATTAGAGTAACTTGTCAAAGTTCGATGGGTCATACCAGGTTTACCTGGGCGGAGTGACTTACTTAAAGAGGCATGCTAACCCGGGGTTTTAGGTGTATACACCAGGCTTCCAAGCCATGGCTTGATAGCCTATTACAAGTGTAGATTCTTTGTTCATTTCGACAGCAAAGAATCCCCAAGTAACATTTTGAGCCATGCTCAGTGGGTGCCTATGTTTGAGTTGTTGTTTGACAACACTCTCTTTGGCCCCGGAGTAATTTGGCTTTGAGCCAATCAAGAGGTGTGACTATGGTTCGGATATGACCAAGCCCCCAAGTGATGTTGTGGCATTGCGCCGATCAAGAGATGTAGCTATGGTTCGGATACGACCAAGCCCCCAAGTGATATTGTGGCATTGTGCCGATCAAGAGGTGTAGCTATGGTTCGAATACGACCAAGCCCCCAAGTGATTATTGTGAGCTGTGCTCAAGGGGCACCTATGTTTGAGTTGTGCTTTTGCAACAGACTCTCTTTGGTCCCTTTAATTTTTTGCAAGAGATAAATTCTTCTTGAACCGGATATTGAGAGCTTCAAAGCTTTGTGGGAGACGTCTTTCTCTTGAACCGGATTGTAAACCGGATATTTGAGAGCTTAAGTGAGACTGACTTCCCTTGAGCCGGATTTTAAACCGGAATCCTTTCTGAAGACCCGGATCTTCTTCATTGAGTCGGGATCTTGTAACTGTCATATACTTTCTAAGCCGGAAATTTCCTGACGGCCTTTAAATTTTCATCAATATAACAATAGCCTCCGGGACCGGGTTATCTTTCCCTCCATCGTCCTGGGGTTCTTAAATTTGCTGAAACTGGCAAAATTTGCTGAGTCATGTCATCGTAGCCCCCGAGTCTCAAAGGTGGCTCGAGGAGTTAGCTTGAGATTCTTCATATTTGACCGTGATATAAACCGGCATAACTTGTATATCATTGGTGTTGATAGCACGATGTGAATCCACAGAAGGTTTGAGGTGACTGCGGCAGGTTATAAATGATCCCGTATGAGCCGTGTCAGCAACTCGGCCAATGGTTCCTTCCAACTGGTGATTTGAAGTTAACCAAACTGTAGTGGCGGCGACTTGTGTGCCTGCCTATTGACCCAACCAGTGCAGACGGCGGTTGATAGTATATGATAATTTGCCTCCATTTTGTTGAAAGAAAACCGGGCTACCCAAGCTGTGACTTGCTCATACTCAATAAACAGCTCATGCATACAGGTGCGGCCCGGTATGTTGATGTAGACCAGGCCGCGAGAGACGGACGGTAAAAACGACCGCAGCATCAGAGGCAACATAGATGAGTCGGCCACGGCGTTGTATGCTGGTGCGGACAAGCGAGTTGTCCTCCTCGTTGTAAACCGGCGCGGACGCGTGAACCAGCCGCGAGAGCGGACGGGCGAGTCGTTCGTGGCGTTGTAAACTGGTGCAGACGCGCGAGTCAATCATAGGCGCAGTCCCAGCTAGTTGATGTAGACCGGTCTGCAGAATGGCGGCTTGCACATATATTCATCGAGCTTGATGGCATGGTAAGATACTAGCGCATTATAATGGTGGCGCGAGTTATACATCCATGACATAGCCATAGCTTTTGCAGTGAACAATTGTCCTGCATAAACAATATTGCAGTCCAAGGCAAAGATAAACTGCTCTTAATATGTGCTAAAATATATTTTAGATGGATATCACCTGATGTGTTTAGGCCGAAAATAATCCGCCATGAAGTTGATGATCACTAAGTGAAACTGAAATCACTCACGGGTGAATCGGCCGCAGGAGCAGACAGATGAATCGGCCGCGGCGTTGTAAGCCGATGCGGACGAGCAAATTATCCTCCTCGTTGTAAGCCGATGCGGACGCGTGAACCGGTCGCGAGGGCGGGCGGGCGAGTCGTCTGTGGCGCTGTAATGCGGCGCGGACGGGCGAGTCGGCCGACGCGTTGATGTAAACCGGACCATGACAAGCCTGTCCGTGAAGTCGCACGGTACAGCCGAACGTGCATCCGTGGTATAACACCACTTTTGTAATGAGTAATTTACCTGTATATAACAACACTATAGGGCAGAGTGGTTGTTTTCACAAAAAATTAATAAGTATTTACTGATAAAAGGTAAACTGGATGGATATCACCTGGTGCATTAGTACGACAAATGATCCGTACGCAATGTTCATAGATAACCTCTGTTCTTCTTAACAGCGCAGGATTAATCCGCCTGTCCTCCCACCAAGCAGGTACCCCAAGGCGGAGGTGGCAGGCCGGCAAGTTGTTGTGGGGTCGTCCGGATTTCCCTCCAGCCCGTAGTGAATCGAGAAGTAAGTGTCAGGACACCCCGCCCAATCAGCGTCAGAATAAGCAGTAAGTGCCACCGAGGATGAGCCGGAGAGATGCAAGCTGAGATCAAGGGTGCCCTTGATGTAGCGGAGAATGCGCTTGACCAAGTGCATGTGAGGCTCTCGGGGTGCATGCATGTACAGACAGGCCTGCTGCACCGCGTGCGCGATGTCTGGGCGTGTCAGGGTGAGATACTGCAAAGCACCAGCGTAACTCCGATACTCCGTGGGATCGGAAAGAAGAGGGCCATCCTGAGCTGAGAGCTTGCACTTAGTGTCAATACGGGTGACAGTCAATCATGCCAGCACGTTGCAGAAGATCCAGCGCATACTGTCGCTGAGAGAGGACCATGCTAGAGGAGGTCCGAGTGACGGAGATGCCGAGGAAAAATGACAGGGTGCCGAGGTCTGTCATGGCAAACTCTGCATGAAGCTGTTGTGTGAGACGTCGAAGGAGCTCGTCCGTGGACACGGTGATGAAAATGTCGTCCACATACAAGAGGATGTAGGCAAGATCGTGTCCACGCTTGTAGATGAACAAAGAGACATCTGACTTGGAAGCAATGAAGCCAAGCCGATGTGCAAATAGTGCGAACCGTTGGTACCAAGCACGCGGCGCCTGCTTGAGACCGTAGAGAGATTTGTGTAGGCGGCACACATAATCTGGGCAGCGAGCATCGATGAAGCCTGGGGACTGCTGACAGTAAACCTCCTCGTCAAGATTGCCATGGAGAAATGTGTTCTTAACATCGAGCTGGTGGATCGGCCAGGACCGGGAGACGGCAAGACTGAGAACAATACGGATCGTGGCGGGCTTCACAACAGGGCTAAAAGTCTCATCGAAGTCAATGCCTGGTTGTTGAGAGTAGCCACGTACGACGCATCGCGCCTTGTACCGTGCAAGGTTGCCGTTCGAGTGAAATTTATGTTTGAAGATCCACTTCCCTGAAACAACATGAGCACGAGGAGGACGTGGAACAAAAGACCACGTCCTGTTAGCAACAAGAGCATCAAATTCCTCGTTCATAGCACGACGCTAGTGCGGGTCATGTAGTGCTCCCCGGTATGTTTTAGGAATAGGAGAAGGAGTCGAGTGGGAAACATGAAGGTTGAGACGGTCGACGGGCTGAAAGAGACCGCGTTTCGCTCGAGTGACCATGGTATGGGTATTAGATGGTGACGGAGGCCGGTGAACTACAACCGGAGGAGATGGGTCGCTAGAGTTGGATGTTGCGCTAGAGGGAGAACGTGGTGGACCTGGTGGGGTAGAAACCACGGCAGGAGTTGTGTTTGGCCGGTCATACACGGAGGGAGGCGAAGAGCCGTCATGCATGGCGGGTTGTGGGTGCGCATGCAGGGCGGGTTGCGCGCGCGGGGGAAACCCGGGTGGTTGGGTGGGTTGCAGGCGCGCTGGGGAGCTGAGCGGGATATTGCGAGGCGTGGCCCCGGGTGCGGCGTTGTGGGGCGTGGGGCTAGGAGTGGGTGCAACGCTGCTGTTGCCATGCATGGTAGGAGACGAGGATGCATGCAGGTTTGGTGTGTGCTGCGTGACTGCTAGGTCTAGTAGAAAATCAAGTGCGGCGATGGGATCAGTTGGACGCTCCTGAGAGTAGGAGAAGGGAAATATGGTCTCGTCAAATACCACATGGCGGGACAGAATGACTCGACGAGTGCTAATATCAAGGCAGCGATAGCCTTTGTGGTTGCTTGGGTAGGATCCTAGGAAGACACAAGCGGTAGAGCGTGAGAGAGTTTATTTGTGGCCGTAGCAGACTGGTTGGGATAACAGAGGCAACCAAAGACACGGAGGGCGGCGTAGTTCGGTGGAGTGTCGTGGAGGCGTATGTAGGGCACCGCAAAGCCAATGGATTGGGAGGGGCGAATGTTGACGAGATACGTGGCCGTGGCAAGGGCTTCGGCCCAGTAGGAAGGTGGCATAGAAGAGTGGAAAAATAAGTGTACGAACGACGTCGTTGATGGTGCGGATGGCACGTTCGGCCTTGCCGTTTTGGGCAGACGTGTACGGACACGAGAGGCGAAGGTGAATGCCGTGGGTGGAGAAGAAGTTGGTGACCGTGGAGTTGAGAAACTCGGTTCCGTTGTCGGCTTGCATAGCAACAAGAGGCCGGGAAAACTGTGTGCGTATATAAGCAACAAAGTTAAGTAGAGTGTTGGCGGTTTCAGATTTGTGGCGAAGGGGAAACGTCCACATGAAGTGAGAAAAATCGTCGACAATAATGAGGTAATATTTGAAACCAGAATTGCTCAAAAGGGGTGAAGTCCAAAGATCACAATGAATCAACTTAAAAGGTTGGACGCTTATTGAAGTAGACCTAGCGAAGGGCAAGCGCACGTGTTTGCCAAGTTGACATGCATGACAAACATGTGTGGCTGCTTTATTACATGAGATAAAGGAATTCTTATGAAGTTGGGACATGGCGTCACGTCCCGGGTGACCTAAGCGACGATGCCATAGCTCGGTGGTGGTGGTGGCGAGGAGTCCATGGGCGTGGTGGTTGAGGACCGCGGATGGGAAGACGTAGAGGTCGCCGAGGCTATTGCAACGAAGAATCACGGCCTTGGTGCGAAGGTCCTTCACAGAAAAGCTGAACGGGTCAAATTCAATTGAGCAAAGATTGTCAATAGTGAAACGACGAACGGAAAGTAAATTTTTGACAATAGTAGGAACAACTAAGACATTGCGAAGAAGAAGAGAGCGAGCGGAAGTATTGAGAGATGTGTCGCCGGTGTGAGAGATGGGCAAGGTGGAGCCATTACCCACGGTGACAGTAGAAGAAGAGGAGGAAGGAATGAGAGTGTGGAGCATACCGGGGTCGGAGGCCATATGTGAGGTGGCTCCAGAATGCATGACCCACTCACCGACGGTCGAGGGGGTTGCAGCATTGTTGAGGGCGGCCATGAGTGCGGTGCAATCCCACGATGGAGCGCCACCGTGGCCGGGAACAGAGGGAGTGCCGCCGTAGCCGGGAACTGGTGGCGGATTGGTGCCGAACGCCTGCCCATGCAAGGGAGCCAGAGAGGTGAAGGCTTGGGCGGGTGCTAGCGCAGGTGGCCGTGCGCCGAGCAGGCCAGCCCCGGTGTTCTGCCTCAGTACTGGAGACGCCTGGAGTTGCTGGCCTGTGTACGGGTTAAAGCAAACCCACGGGCCAACAGAGGATGCATGAGTGTTGGAGCGTTGACCACCGGAGTTGCCGCTCGCGTTGTAGCCGCCGTTGCCCTTTTTCTTGCGCCAATTGCCACCGTTGCGGCCACCGCTGGAGTTGCCGCCGCCGCGGTTGCCATCGCCGCGGTCCGAGCCGTCGTGGTGTTGGCCGGACGAGTTGGAGCTGCCTGCGCCATGGGACGGACCTCCGCTGTAGAGCGCAGTCTGGTTCCCCACGGCTGTGGAGTTCGCGAGCTGCGTCTCGCGCAGAGTGAGAAGAGAGCGCGTCTGGGCGAAGGACGGCAAGGGGCTCTGCATAGTGACGATCGTGGTGACGTCGGAGAAGCGCGGGTTGAGCCCACGGAGGCAGTTGAGGACGAGCGTTTGGTCGGAGACGGGTGTGCCGACGTCGCTGAGAGCATCCGAAAGGGCCTTGAGGCGATGACAGTAAGCGGTGATGGAGAGATCGCCTTGGACGAGGCCTCGAAACTCCGCCTCGAGGTAAACAGCGCGAGTCATCTGATTGTCCAGAAAAAGGTTGGTGATGAGCGTCCATGCTTCCTGGGCCGTTTGATCCTCCGCCATGATTATGTCGAGGATTTCGTTGGAGATGGACCCGTAGAGCCATGACCGAACGACGTAGTCGTCGCGAGTCCAGTCTGGCGTGCGGTCCGCCGCGGCAGTGATGGCGTTGACGTGGGGAAGCAAGTCGTACTTGCCGAAGAGGACACGGACAAGCATCCGCCACTTGGTGAAGTTCGAGGCGGCGAGGTCGAGCGTGACGGGCACATGGGTGCGCACGCTGGCGACATGCACAGCTGGCGAGGCGGAGGCGGGCAGAGCAGCCGTGACGAGGGCGCCGGAGGTGGAGTTCATGGTTGATGGCAAGGTGGGGGAGGTGAGGCTGGAGCTTGTAGCGGACGCGGTGCCTGAGGCGGTTGTCATAGAGTGGAGGTGAGATCAGGGGTGGTGAGCGGGGACGAGGATGGATCGAGGTTGCAGCTGATACCAAGAAAACAAGTAGGTTTGTGTATTGCACGCCACCTGAAGGGCGCCTTGTATTCACATATATAAGAATTACATGCCTTGCTAATCAAGGTGAATCAGAGAGATCCCAACCGAAATATACAACAAGGATTCGGTAGGATTACATTCCTACCTCCGTTTTAAAATAGATGACCTAACTTTGTACTAACTTTAGTACAAAATTGGATCATCTATTTTGAAACGGAAAGTACCTGTGATATGAACAAAAGGAAATACTTTAACATGAATCGCCAGAGGCTGCGGCCACACGGCCGTAGTAGCGAGACCCGCCAGCGGAGACGGAGGCCCCGATGCAGTGCAAGATGGAGGCGGTTTGACGCAAGTACTGCAGCTGTATTTGCCTTGGGCATCAATTAAATATAATAGCTGATGTTTGTCTTGACGTGATGACGTAAACCAATGGTAGCTTCTTAATCTCCAGGTGAGAAAGTAGTACTAATTTATTGAATTGACGCAATATACTCTCCTTGACTAGTTCGTTTTTGAGACGGCGGGGCGGTGGAAATTTGTCTTGACGTTAGATCCTTGTGCCAATCCATCTCGGACGCAGCTTTGACTGATTCTTTGTAATTTGATCATATATGCCGCTGTGTTGGCTAGGTGTGCACATAACAACGGAAGACTGAACCAGAAACTGATTTTTTCCTCGCGTGAGATACTAGTAGTAGTACAAACAGTCATAGAGGCTTCCGTTGAGCGTCGGTTTTGATCATACGAGCTAGCAACAATCAAACCGTCTTGGAAAGCAAAGTAGTACTTCTCCGTCGGGACTTGAAGCGCTCCTGTAACACGGCTGCTGTGGACGGAAGTTACGTGCTGTAGTATCAGGCTTTTAGCGGTGCGTAATGGACATCCAGTCGGTCTCAGCGACATGTGTCACCGCTCTAAAAAAATAATTCAATCCGGCTTTGGACTGGATCGCCTGTCGGTCATATCAACTTGGCAATTTTGCGGCAGTGTATCTGATGCAACTCTAGTTTCTCTTGGACCAGAACCTCGTCATACATCGAGCCCCAAGGTTAATCATGATTCGAAGCATAACATGGTGAATTTGCCGGCTCTGACCAAGTTTCGTCCCATGCCGGGTTATCTTGCATGATTGTTCCGTACCGGCTCTTCCTTATTCACTCAGGTTGCAATCTCCTCAATCCCTGAACTTCACGCCGACTCTTATTCATCCGGCAAACGCGAGCTTCTCGTTTCTTAAAGATCTCCCTTCAAGAATTTAACTCCACCGTGCGCGAGCCCCACGGTGAGCGCCAACTGTCGTGGATTTGTCACGGCAGATGTCCTAGTGAGAGGACTTAGTCGTGAGGCCAACGCATCTATGTGGTAGCTTGAGAGGGGTTGAGCGGAATCGAGAAACGCAACACAAGACAAGGGTTTAGACAGCTTCGGGCCCCGGGAAACATCATCCGGTAATAGCCCTACATGCTGTTTGAGGCTAGGTCTCATTATGCTCATGAGGGAGTTGCCGTAAACCGGCTCTCCTCTAATTGTGTCTAGCCCTAGAGATTGTTTCTTCTTGCTTGTTCCTCTTTGGGGAGCCCTGCCCCTCCTTATATATGTTGAAGGGGCAGTTTACATGACTAGTTCTAGTTGGATTAAGATTACTCTATTACAAGTGGAGTCCTAGTCTTGCTTCCTTTGTAGGAGAATATTCCTTGTGCTTTCCTCTTAAACCGGCCTACCATTAACATAAACCAGCCTTTCATGAACCGCCCGTTGGGTCACCGGGTCTTGTCGCTCCTCTGACCCGCCTGCCGGATTACAAATGAATCGTAAACCGCCAGGTCCAAGCGGGTCGCCAGTGAATCGCCAAACTCCAGCCGGGTCATACATCCGGCGGTTTATACCGTGGGGTATATCCCGACAGTCCCGGTTGGTGTCATCAACCGGGACCAAAGCCCCCCTGCGTGGGCTGGCCGCAGCGGCCACGTGGAGACCCATCTGTCCCGGTTCTTATAAGAACCGGGACTAAAGGCCAAGGGCATTAGTAACGACCTTTTAGTTCCGGTTTCAAAACCGGGACAGAAGGCCCTTACGAACCAGGACAAATGACCATTTTTCTACTAGTGAGAACCGTGCACTGGCGAAGGACCCTACCGCCAACGAACTGGGCGGTGGGTTATTGCACCCTACCACCATGCAGGGCCATTATGCCACGTCAGCGAGGAACCCGTGACATGGTACCGGTTGCCGTTTTCCTACCCCCAGGTTTCGGCTGTAGGAAAATTGTCAAATCCCAAAATATTGTCAAACGTGGGTCATATCGGCTAAACTTTGTGCATAGGGTCAAAACACAAAAATCGGCCGGACTGTGCATCTAGCGATAAACCGGTGATCTATATCCACGTCATGTCGTTGGGTCGTGCGGTAGAATTTTTGTTTGCTGCGCACCACGTGCCCCACTAGGAGTATTTTTAGGTGGATTCTTCGGGCAGGACATGTTCCTTGTCATGCATGTTGCTCACATTTTTCACGCGTGCATGAGCGTTGGTCCGGTAAATCAACGATGGCCATGTCCAAGAGTGCCAGAATCTCAACCTCACGATACAAAATACAGCTTGATTTTATTTGATTAATCATAAGGGAAACAAAAAGAAAAGTGAAAACAAAAGATTGCGACATCAATTGTACCAAGAAATAAACAAACCGCGCTAAAAAAATTCAGACAGGACAACATCAAGATCCTCCTCAGACGAGTCGCCTTTCAGTGGCGTGGTGGGCACCGGAAATCGGTGGGGCAGACCTTGCCGCAGTTGTTGAGGATGAGGCGGAGGTCGACGGGGAGGTGGAGGTTGAGGCCGAGCACATTGGCGTCGATGTTTGCGCAGAGGCAGAGCGCCGCGTCCAAGCCGACGAGCCCGTCGAGGAGCGAGCAGCAAGGCTCATGGCGCGGCACGTTCACCTTGAGCTTGAGCAGGCCCAGCACGTCCACGCACGCCTTCAGCTTCAGCCCGTCCCTGGGGCACGACCCCTCGTAGCCGCCGTGGGCGCTCGCCGAGGCCACGACCATGAGCCCGACGGCCAGGAGGAGCAGCGCTCTGGGTGCCATGGCCATCTGCAACGGAGCAGGTGGTAGCGTGCAGGCTAGTGCGTGCGATCGAGCTGCCTGCGCTTGTGCTTGCAATGTGCTGTGCGCTTGCTCTGTGTGTGAGTGAGTGTGTGCATGGCGAGTGGTATTTATAGATGGAGATTATGTGTGATATGAGATGGGAAAGCGGTGTGAGATGAGATGGTGTGCCGCGCATGTGGTTCCGAGCTGGCCCGTCAGCGATCATTGCTTCCTTCGATTTGGACTCGTATGCATATATGCATCCGTGACTGCTTCGAATGTGTTTATATTCCGACTGCATGTTACGTCCAGTTCATGTATTTGTTTGCTTACTGGATTAAGCATGTGACATCGGTCGGCATGCAGTTAGTGGTGACTACGCAGTTTTTATCCCATACGCCCGTCCGGCTAGGGTTTTTCTCCTCTTAGGCGATTTCCGATCGTCTTTGAGTTTCTACCCGCATACTTCCGGCCTCCGGCTGCCCTCTGATTGATTACGATGTACATCCGCCGCTCGCACGGCCTGGGCTGTGCGGATCAGGTGACTGGAACGGTGACCGGCGATGGCATCTTCCTCAGATGCCAACTCCGCCACAAGTGGTGGCGGCTTTGACGCGACTGCAAAATCGAATCAGGGTGATTTCCTTGATCAACTGGATCTCAATGATGAGGAATTCGAGGATGTGGAGATTGATGAGGATGATCCCGAGATACAGGAAAGTGTTCGCTCGCTTGCCCTACCTAGGGTTCACACAAACAAAAATTTCAGCCCATCCGCCTTCTACAAACATATGAGAGATGCGTGGAATCCGGCGCAGAGTGTGAGATTTCGGCCGGTTGGCCCTAATCGGTTTGTCATCCAAGCATCTTGCTTGGGGGACTGGGAGTGAATCATGCTGCAAGGACCCTGGCTGTTCCGCAATATGGCAGTACTTTTGTTGCCGTATGATGGATTCTGTGAAGCGGAGGAAGTAGAGATCGTTCATATGCCAATATGGCTGCAAATCCACAAGCTACCAGTTCCATATTGTAAGTAGAATATTGTGGAGAAACTGCTGAAAGGAGCTGGAGAGATCATGGAGATGCATCTAAACGGAAACACACGAGGTGATTACATAAGGGTGATGGTGAAACATGATATCCGACAGGCCCTTACAAAATTTGTTAGTATTGTCCGTCGCAAGGACCGTCAAGTATTCCTGGTTCGCTATGAAAGGCTTGCTAGGTTCTGTAAGAGGTGTGGCCTTGTTGGCCATGAGCATAAAGAGTGTGGACTGGGAGTTCATGATGTGAAGTCACTCAAGTTCGGTGATTGGTTATATGCTGATAATCCTGGCAGCACCCGATCAGATGCAAGACCCAGTAGGGCGATTGGCGAAGATACTAGAGTGGATGGGACCCCTATGAGGGGTAAGACTGTTAGAGAATAGGAACCGATCGACCCAGAGGTCACGGATACTACATCAAGCTCGGTGAAAAAACCCGGAGACAGAATGGAAGTGGACAAGGACCCGAAGAAGAGACTGAATATGGATGAGGACGCGGATAAGCCTGGGGATGCGACAGGTACTGCAAAAGTGTTGCTTGCTATAACTGACGGAAGTGGCACGGATCTGCGTGACTGCATGAGGGTGCCTCGCCTACAAGCAGTACTTCAAGCAACAAAAGGTTGAAATTTGCCAAGGGAAGTGACAATAATGAGATGTCGGCGGCCTCCCTCGAGGAGGACCGCCGGATGCAATGAATGTATTATCTTGGAACTGCCGGGGGGGGGGGGGGGGGAGACCGCCAGACAGTTCGTGAGGTGTTGGCCCTCTGTAAAGCCAATATCCCCAAGCTTGTTTTTCTTTGTGAAATGAGACAAGCTTCAAATAAAGTACATAAACTCAAGTGGAGACTTGGGCTGAAAGGATTTCATCGTGGCAATAGTGATGGAAGGAGCGGAGGTTTAGCACTCTTTTGGGACGAGTCTTTTACAGTAACAGTCTTGGACTCTTGCAATCGTTACGTCGATGTCCATATTGTCGATGGTGGCACCAGGGTCTCATGGAGAGGGACCTTCGTGTATGGTGAGCCGAGAGTTGAGAACAGACATATTATGTGGGATCACTTGTCTAGATTACGAGCGATCTCGCAGGATCCTTGGTTGGTTTGTGGAGACTACAACGAGGCGTTGTGGCAACACAAACACTTATCTAGATCAATGCGACCAGAGAAAAAAATGTCGGCCTTTAGAGACTGTCTACTTGTGTGTGAGTTGGAGGACCTGGGGTTTTTTGGAATTCCTTTCACATACAATAACGACCAGCTGGGGGAGCGTAATGTGGAGGTGCGACTCGACCATGCTTGTGCAGATGAGGCATGGAGGGATTTATATCCGGCGGCAAGAGTACTTCATTTGGCTACTTCATGCTTAGAGCATGCACCTTTGTTGGTACAATTGCAGGAGGTACCAGATCATTGGCTGAGAGCACAAAACCCAAGGTATGAGATTATGTGGGAGCGTCATCCAGCATTCTCGGAGGTAATCACTAAGGCCTGGGCGAGCAACAAACCGACCGAGGGGCAGACCTCGATTGCAGGCTCCTTGGCAGGGATGATGAAAGAGTTAAAATGATGGCACTAGTACGCGTCGGTGCTATACAAACGGTTTTTAACCCCTTTCCGCGACGACATTTGGATCCGTCGCCAAGTGAGTGTGGGCGATAGTGGGGGGGTCCTTCCCACATGACCCAGAAATCGTCGGGGATAAGCCCTCCTGGGACACAGGCTGGGGCCGTGTGCGATCGGGCGAGGCATCGAAACCCAATCATTTCCGTAGGTATGTACATCCCACATGGTGAATCCTAGAAAAACATTTCCGTAGGTATGTACATCCCACACGGTGAATCCCAGAAAATCATTTCCGTTCGTATGTATATCACACACAATCAATCCAAGGAATACGTTTCCGTTCTTATGTACATCCCACACAGTCAATCCAGGGAAAACGTTTCCGTTCGTATGTACATCCCACATAATTTTATGTATATGATCATGTGTGAAAGGTGTAACTATCACACACGCTCTGCCTTGGTTAACTGTTTGCTTTCATGAACTACATCACACACGATTTGATGTAGAAAACTGTGTGGCATTGGGCTATCCATCACAAGCGCTTTTACTGCCAGAACCGTTTGCAAAGTTTCATGACCGTCTGTTCTCTTTTTGTTTTTGCCTGTAATTTATTATTTGAATTGGAAATTCTGAAATATGAAACATGCAATTCAAATTCTCAGCACAATGGTTCAACAACGAATCCATAAATAAAATTGCCAGTACAATATGATCAGTAATTACATGATTAGGCAGCAATTAACTATGATGAACCACAATATTTAAAGACGGTAAAGGTGAAGAGACAAGTGTAAATCATTTTGACTGCTGACGGTGTTGAAGAAGCGGAATGCCCATAATGTGCCTTCCTGCATGCCATAGGCACGAACCACTTTTGTCCAACCCCTTGTGACAATCGCCCGCCCATCCTTCACCGCCTTCAGGAGGACTTCTAGAGCATTATCATGGTAGTATGAATTATATACTTTAACCTTAGTTGTCTCCACTCCGGTCATGTAGTTTGCAAGGTAATCATCAGTAAATAGCTTCGGAAACCACTGAAAAGAGAAAAATATCAGATACTGAGGTCTAATAGAGTAAATTGTTGTGGGCAGGGGGAAAATGCAACACATTACTTACCATCCTAAAGTTCACTGTTGTCTTCGACAAAGTGTAAATAAAGAGCTTAATTCCAATCACCCGTTTCTTTCGCCTAAAAATCTTTCTTAGTTTCCTCACTTGACGCTTGTTCATGAATATCTCATTGCCCCATACACAAAAGAGATCAAAGCGTGGATCAGTACCGCTCATATATGTACCTACAAGCAAACAGTAAATGTTAGAAGCTAAACTGAGATTGCACAAATGATGTAAAATACAACTACCTATGTTCCTAAGTACAAGTATTTTTTTTGAGATTTCAATATGAACTACATACAGATGTATATAGAATTATAGATATAGTTTAGATTAGAATCTAGATTCACTCATTTTGCTCCTTATGTAGTCTATATTGGAATCTCTAAAAATACATATATTTAGGAATAGATGGTGTATAAGACATGGGATGCAGCTAACCTTGACGGCAAACAACAGCATCGCCCATTGTAGCCCTGTGTAACTATTGGAAATATGCTCTAGAGGCAATAATAAAATAGTTATTATTATATTTCCTTGTTCATGATAATTGTCTATTGTTCATGCTATAATTTTGTTATCCAAAAATCGTAATACATGTGTGAACACATAGACCATAACATGTCCCTAGTGAGCCTCTAGTTGACTAGCTCGTTGATCAATAGATGGTTACGGTTTCCTGACCATGGACATTGGATGTCATAGATAACGGGATCACATCATTAGGAGAATGATGTGATGGACAAGACCCAATCCTAAGCATAGCACTAGATCGTGTAGTTCATTTGCTAAAGCTTTTCTAATGTCAAGTATCATTTCCTTAGACCATGAGATCGTGCAACTCCCGGATACCGTAGGAATGCTTTGGGTGTACCAAACGTCACAACGTAAGTGGGTGGCTATAAAGGTGCACTACAGGTATCTCCAAAAGTGTCTGTTGGGTTGGCATGGATCGAGACCGGGATTTGTCACTTCGTATGACGGAGAGGTATCTCTGGGCCCACTCGGTAATGCATCATCATAATGAGCTCAATGTGACTAAGTAGTTAGTCACGGGATCATGCATTACGGAATGAGTAAAGTGACTTGCCGGTAACGAGATTGAACGAGGTATTGGGATACCGATGATCGAATCTCGGGCAAGTAACGTACCGATAGACAAAGGGAATTGTATACGGGATTGATTGAATCCTCGACATAGTGGTTCATCCGATGAGATTATCGTGGAGCATGTGGGAGCCAACATGGGTATCCAGATCCCGCTGTTGGTTATTGACCGGAGAGTTGTCTCGGTCATGTCTACGTGTCTCCCGAACCCGTAGGGTCTACACACTTAAGGTTCGGTGACGCTAGAGTTGTAGAGATATTAGTATGCGGTTAACCGAAAGTTGTTCGGAGTCCCGGATGAGATCCCGGACATCACGAGGAGTTCCAGAATGGTCCGGAGGTAAAGATTTATATATAGGAAGTCCAGTTTCGGCCACCGGGAGAGTTTCGGGGGTCACCGGTATTGTACCGGGACCACCGGAAGGGTCCCGTGGGTCCACCGGGTGGGGCCACCTATCCCGGAGGGCCCCATGGGCTGAAGTGGCGTGGGAACCAGCCCATGGTGGGCTGGTGCGCCCCATCCAAGGGCCCAAGGCGCCTAGGGTTGGAAACCCTAGGGGGCCGTTGCCCCCCGAGGGGGCATGCGCCCCCGTGGTTGGAAACCCTAAGGGGGCCGTTGCCCCCCGAGGGGCCGCCCCCCCCTCTAGATGGGATCTCCAAGGGGGCATGCGCCCCCCTAGCCCCTATATATAGTGGAGGGGAGGGAGGGCAGCCGCACCCTAAGCCCTGGCGCCTCCCTCTCCCTCCCGTGACACCTCTTCCTCCTCAAGTAGCGCTTGGCGAAGCCCTACTGGAATCCCGCTGCTTCCACCACCACGCCGTCGTGCTGCTGGATCTCCATCAACTTCTCCTTCCCCCTTGCTGGATCAAGAAAGAGGAGACGTCTCCGCTCCGTACGTGTGTTGAACGCGGAGGTGCCGTCCGTTCGGCGCTAGGATCATCGGTGATTTGGATCACGACGAGTACGACTCCATCAACCCCGTTCTCTTGAACGCTTCCGCTCGCGATCTACAAGGTTATGTAGATGCACTCCTCTCTCTCTCGTTGCTAGATGGCTCCATAGATGGATCTTGGTGATGCGTAGAAAATTTTAAATTTCTGCAACGATCCCCAACAGTGGCATCATGAGCTAGGTCTATGCGTAGTTTCTATGCACGAGTAGAACACAAGTTGTTGTGGGTGTCGATTTTGTCAATTTACTTGCCATTACTAGTCTTATCTTGATTCGGCGGCATCGTGGGATGAAGCGGCCCGGACCGACCTTACACGTACGCTTACGTGAGACAGGTTCCATCGACTGACATGCACTAGTTGCATAAGGTGGCTAGCGGGTGTCTGTCTCTCCCACTTTAGTCGGATCGGATTCGATGAAGAGGGTCCTTATGAAGGGTAAATATAAATTGGCATATCACGTTGTGGTTTTGGCGTAGGTAAGAAACGTTCTTGCTAGAAACCCATAGCAGCCACGTAAAAAATTTGCAACAACAATTAGAGGACGCCTAACTTGTTTTTGCAGGGTATGCTATGTGATGTGATATGGCCAGAAGAATGTGATGAATGATATATGTGATGTATGAGATTGATCATGTTCTTGTAATAGGAATCACGACTTGCATGTCGATGAGTATGACAACCGGCAGGAGCCATAGGAGTTGTCTTAATTTATTTATGACCTGCGTGTCAACTGAAACGTTATGTAATTACTTTACTTTATTGCTAACCGTTAGCCATAGTAGTAGAAGTAATAGTTGGTGAGACAACTTCATGAAGACACGATGATGGAGATCATGATGATGGAGATCATGGTGTCATGCCGGTGACAATGATGAACATGGCGCCCCGAAGATGGAGATCAAAAGGAGCAAAATGATATTGGCCATATCATGTCACTATTTGATTGCATGTGATGTTTATCATGTTTTACATCTTATTTGCTTAGAACGACGGTAGCATAAATAAGATGATCCCTCGCTAAAATTTCAAGAAAGTGTTCCCCCTAACTGTGCACCGTTGCGAAGGTTCGTTGTTCCGAAGCACCACGTGATGATCGGGTGTGATAGGTTCTAACGTTCGCATACAACGGGTGTAAGCCAGATTTACACACGCAATACACTTAGGTTGACTTGACGAGCCTAGCATGTACAGACATGGCCTCGGAACACAAGAGACCGAAAGGTCGAACATGAGTCGTATAGCAGATACGATCAACATGAAGATGTTCACCGATGATGACTAGTCCGTCTCACGTGATGATCGGACACGGCCTAGTTGACTCGGATCATGTATCACTTAGATGACTAGAGGGATGTCTGTCTGAGTGGGAGTTCATTAATAATTTGATTAGATGAACTTAATTATCATGAACTTAGTCTAAAATCTTTACAATATGCCTTGTAGATCAAATGGCCCACGCTAATGTCAACCTCAACTTCAACGCGTTCCTAGAGAAAACCAAGCTGAAAGACGATGGTAGCAACTATACGGACTGGGTCCGGAACTTGAGGATCATCCTCATAGCTGCCAAGAAAACATATGTCCTTGAAGCACCGCTAGGTGAAGCACCCGTCCTAGCAAACCAAGATGTTATGAACGCCTGGCAAACACGTGTTGATGATTACTCCCTGGTTCAGTGCGGCATGCTTTACAGCTTAGAACCGGGGCTCCAAAAGCGTTTCGAGCAGCACGGAGCATATGAGATGTTCCAAGAGCTGAAAATGGTTTTCCAAGCTCATGCCCGGGTCGAGAGATATGAAGTCTCCGACAAGTTCTACAGTTGTAAGATGGAGGAGAATAGTTCCGTCAGCGAACACATACTCAAAATGTCTGGGTTGCACAACCGCTTGTCTCAGCTGGGAGTTAATCTCCCGGATGACGCGGTCGTTGACAGAATCCTTCAGTCGCTCCCACCTAGCTACAAGAGCTTTGTGATGAACTTCAATATGCAGGGGATGGGAAAGACCATTCCTGAGGTATATTCAATGCTGAAATCAGCGGAGGTGGAGATCAAAAAGGAACATCAAGTGTTGATGGTGAATAAAACCACTAAGTTCAAGAAAGGCAAGGGTAAGAAGAACTTCAAGAAAGACGGCAAGGGAGTTGCCGCGCCCGGTAAGCAAGATGACAGGAAGAAGACTAAGAATGGACCCAAGCCTTAGACTGAGTGTTTTTATTGCAAGGGAAACGGTCACTGGAAGCGGAACTGCCCCAAGTACTTAGCGGATAAGAAGGCCGGCAATACAAAAGGTATATGTGATATACATGTTATTGATGTGTACCTAACCAGCGCTCGAAGTAGCTCCTGGGTATTTGATACCGGTGCGGTTGCTCATATTTGTAACTCAAAGCAGGAGCTGCGGAATAAGCGGAGACTGGCGAAGGACGAGGTGACAATGCGCGTCGGGAATGGTTCCAAGGTCGATGTGATCGCCGTCGGCACGCTACCTCTACATTTACCTACGAGATTAGTTTTAAACCTCAATAATTGTTATTTAGTGCCAGCTTTGAGCATGAACATTGTATCTGGATCTCGTTTGATGCGAGATGGCTACTCATTTAAATCAGAGAATAATGGTTGTTCTATTTATATGAGAGATATGTTTTATGGTCATGCCCCGCTGGTCAATGGTTTATTCTTAATGAATCTCGAACGTGATGTTACACATATTCATAGTGTGAATGCCAAGAAATGTAAGGTTGATAATGATAGTCCCACATACTTGTGGCACCGCCGCCTTGGTCACATTGGTGTCAAACGTATGAAGAAACTCCATGCAGATGGACTTTTGGAGTCTCTTGATTATGAATCATTTGACCCGTGCGAACCATGCCTCATGGGCAAAATGACCAAGACTCCGTTCTCCGAAACAATGGAGCGAGCAACCAACTTATTGGAAATCATACATACTGATGTGTGCGGTCCAATGAGCGTTGAGGCTCGCGGTGGCTATCGTTATGCTCTCACCCTCACTGATGACTTGAGTAGATATGGGTATGTCTACTTAATGAAACACAAGTCTGAGACCTTTGAAAAGTTCAAGGAATTTCAGAGTGAGGTTGAGAATCAACGTGACAGGAAAATAAAGTTCTTACGATCAGATCGTGGAGGGGAATATTTGAGTCACGAATTTGGCACACACTTAAGGAAATGTGGAATTGTTTCACAACTCACGCCGCCTGGAACACCTCAACGTAATGGTGTGTCCGAATGTCGTAATCGCACTCTATTGGATATGGTGCGATCTATGATGTCTCTTACCGATCTACCGCTATCATTCTGGGGTTATGCTTTAGAGACTGCCGCATTCACTTTAAATAGGGCTCCGTCGAAATCCGTTGAGACGACACCGTATGAATTATGGTTTGAAAAGAAACCTAAGCTGTCGTTTCTTAAAGTTTGGGGATGCGATGCTTATGTCAAGAAACTTCAACCTGAAAAGCTCGAACCCAAGTCGGAAAAATGCGTCTTCATAGGATACCCTAAGGAAACCATTGGGTATACCTTCTACCTCAGATCCGAAGGCAAGATCTTCGTTGCCAAGAACGGGGTTTCTCTCGAAAGAAGTAAGTGGGAGGAAAGTGGAACTTGATGAGATGACCCCTCTCGAACCAGAAAGTAGCGCAGCACAAGAAAATGTTTCTGTGGTGCCTGCACCGACTAGAGAGGAAGTTAATGATGACGATCATGATCAATTTACCACTGAACTTCGTAGGTCCACAAGGACACGCTCCGCACCAGAGTGGTACGGCAACCCTGTCATGGAAATCATGTTGTTGGACAATGGTGAACCTTCGAACTATGAAGAAGCAATGGCAGGCCCAGATTCCAACAAATGGCTTGAAGCCATGCAATCCGAGATAGGATCCATGTATGAAAACAAAGTATGGACTTTGACAGACTTGCCCGATGATCGGCGAGCGATAGAAAATAAATGGATCTTTAAGAAGAAGACGGACGCGGATGGAAATGTTACCATCTATAAAGCTCGACTTGTCGCTAAGGGTTATCGACAAGTTCAAGGAGTTGACTATGATGAGACCTTCTCACCCGTAGCGAAGCTGTAGTCCGTCCGAATCATGTTAGCAATTGCCGCATTCTACGATTATGAAATATGGCAAATGGACGTCAAAACGGCATTCCTTAACGGCTTCCTTAAGGAAGAATTATATATGATGCACCCGGAAGGTTTTGTCGATCCTAAGAATGCCGGCAAGGTATGCAAGCTCCAGCGCTCAATCTATGGGCTGGTGCAGGCATCTCGGAGTTGGAACATTCTCTTTGATGAGATAATCAAAGTGTTTGGGTTTACACAGACTTATGGAGAAGCCTGTGTTTACAAGAAAGTGAGTGGGAGCTCTGTAGCATTTCTCATATTATATTGTGAATGACATACTATTGATGGGAAATGATATAGAATTCTTGGAAAGCATAAAGGCCTACTTGAATAAGTGTTTTTCAATGAAGGACCTTGGAGAAGCTGCTTACATATTAGGCATCAAGATCTATAGAGATAGATCGAGACGCCTCATAGGTCTTTCACAAAGCACATACCTTGATAAGATATTAAAGAAGTTCAATATGGATCAGTCCAAGAAGGGGTTCTTGCCTGTATTGCAAGGTGTGAGATTGAGCACGGCTCAATGCCCGACCACGACAGAAGATAAATAAAAGATGAGTGTCATCCCCTATGCCTCGGCCATAGGGTCTATTATGTATGCCATGCTGTGTACCAGACCTGATGTAAACCTTGCCGTAAGTTTGGTAGGAAGGTACCAAAGTAATCCCGGCATGGAACACCGGACAGCGGTCAAGAACATCCTGAAGTACCTGAAAAGGACTAAGGATATGTTTCTCGTTTATGGAGGTGACGAAGAGCTCGTCGTAAAGGGTTACGTCGATGCTAGCTTCGACACAGATCTGGATGACTCTAAGTCACAAACCGGATACGTGTATATTTTGAATGGTGGGGCAGTCAGCTGGTGCAGTTGCAAGCAAAGCATCGTGGCAGGATCTACATGTGAAGCGGAGTACATGGCAGCCTTGGAGGCAGCACATGAAGCAATCTGGATGAAGGAGTTCATTGCCGACCTAGGAGTTATTCCCAATGCATCGGGGCCGATGACTCTCTTCTGTGACAACACTGGAGCTATTGCCCTTGCCAAGGAGCCCAGGTTTCACAAGAAGACCAGGCACATCAAGCGTCGCTTCAACTCCATTCGTGAAAATGTTCAAAATGGAGACATAGATATTTGTAAAGTGCATACGGATTTGAATGTCGCAGATCCGTTGACTAAACCTCTTCCACGGGCGAAACATGATCAACACCAGAACTCTATGGGTGTACGATTCATCACAATGTAACTAGATTATTGACTCTAGTGCAAGTGGGAGACTGTTGGAAATATTCCCTAGAGGCAATAATAAAATGGTTATTATTATATTTCCTTGTTCATGATAATTGTCTATTGTTCATGCTATAATTGTGTTATCCGGAAATCGTAATACATGTGTGAACACATAGACCATAACATGTCCCTAGTGAGCCTCTAGTTGACTAGCTCGTTGATCAATAGATGGTTACGGTTTCCTGACCATGGACATTGGATGTCATTGATAACGGGATCACATCATTAGGAGAATGATGTGATGGACAAGACCCAATCCTAAGCATAGCACTAGATCATGTAGTTCGTTTGCTAAAGCTTTTCTAATGTCAAGTATCATTTACTTAGACCATGAGATCGTGCAACTCCCGGATACCGTAGGAATGCTTTGGGTGTACCAAACGTCACAACGTAACTGGGTGGCTATAAAGGTGCACTACAGGTATCTCCGAAAGTGTCTGTTGGGTTGGCACGGATCGAGACCGGGATTTGTCACTCCATATGACGGAGAGGTATCTCTGGGCCCACTCGGTAATGCATCATCATAATGAGCTCAATGTGACTCAGTAGTTAGTCACGGGATCATGCATTACGGAACGAGTAAAGTGACTTGCCGGTAACGAGATTGAACGAGGTATTGGGATACCGACGATCGAATCTCGGGCAAGTAACGTACCGATAGACAAAGGGAATTGTATACGGGATTGATTGAATCCTCGACATCGTGGTTCATCCGATGAGATTATCGTGGAGCATGTGGGAGCCAACATGGGTATCCAGATCCCGCTTTTAGTTATTGACCGGAGAGTTGTCTCGGTCATGTCTACGTGTCTCCCGAACCCGTAGGGTCTACACACTTAAGGTTCGGTGACGCTAGAGTTGTAGAGATATTAATATGCGGTTAACCGAAAGTTGTTCGGAGTCCCGGATGAGATACCGGACGTCACGAGGAGTTCCGGAATGGTCCGGAGGTAAAGATTTATATATAGGAAGTCCAGTTTCGGCCACCGGGAGAGTTTCGGGGGTCACCGGTACTGTACCGGGACCACCAGAAGGGTCCCGGGGGTCCATCGGGTGGGGCCACCTATCCCGGAGGGCCCCATGGGCTGAAGTGGCGTGGGAACCGGCCCATGGTGGGCTGGTGCGCCCCATCCAAGGGCCCAAGGCGCCTAGGGTTGGAAACCCTAGGGGGCCGTTGCCCCCCGAGGGGGCATGCGCCCCCTGGTTGGAAACCCTAAGGGGGCCATTGCCCACCGAGGGGCCGCCCCCCCTCTAGATGGGATCTCCAAGGGGGGCATGCGCCCCCTAGCCCCTATATATAGTGGAGGGGAGGGAGGGCAGCCGCACCCTAAGCCCTGGCGCCTCCCTCTCCCTCCCATGACACCTCTTCCTCCTCCAGTAGCGCTTGGCGAAGCCCTGCTGGAATCCCGCTGCTTCCACCACCACGCCGTCGTGCTGCTGGATCTCCATCAACTTCTCCTTCCCCCCTTGCTGGATCAAGAAGGAGGAGACGTCTCCGCTCCGTACGTGTGTTGAACGCGGAGGTGCCGTCCGTTCGGCGCTAGGATCATCGGTGATTTGGATCACGACGAGTACGACTCCATCAACCCCGTTCTCTTGAACGCTTCCGCTCGCGATCTACAAGGGTATGTAGATGCACTCCTCTCTCTCTCGTTGCTAGATGACTCCATAGATGGATCTAGGTGATGCGTAGAAAATTTTAAATTTCTGCAACGATCCCCAACAGTAAGTACATGTAAAGCCAATGTTAACTACAACAGGGTTAACATCCACCAAAAATAGCAAATGGTAATAAAACGGGAGCATCTGTAGTGATATCTTCATTTCGAAAGAGTAGCACTGTAGCAAAGGGACGGATTCAAAAATGGATACAACGGTTAATTGCAACAGGCTTAACAACATCCTAATTCTTGTTTTGTAAGTTTGTAGCCATTGAAATACAACTCTTTAAAAATGGATACAACTGTTAATTGCAACACACTTAATGGTCATTGAAACCGGTACTGATAAAAATGCATTTGGCAGAGTTAAACATCACAGGGCAGGTGCTGTTAGAGCAGATAATGGCCCAGTGGTCTATAAAAAGGTAGGGAAAATAGCTAAAACGTGTTAGGCATGTTTACTACAACATGCTTAATACATCGACCATACAAAACATAGCCATTAATTGCAACTGGTATTGGTAAGATTGAACTGGTGGGTACATACTTGGTAAGTCCTGAGAGGTAGTTGCTGGGGCACTTCATCTTGGCCAGAGCTCGCCCAAAGTCAGCGGCGGCGGAGGCGAGCTGTTCCTCCAGGTTGAAGCATGGACCAGTGACATGTGTACCTACAGGCAACCAGTAAATGGTAGAAGTTAAACTGCAATTGCACAAATGATGTGAAATATTGTAAGACATGGGATGCAACTAACCTCGACGGCAAACAACAACATCGGCTATTATGACCCTGCGTAAGTACATGGACAGGCATGTTAAGTAGAACAGGGTTAGCATCCACCAAAAATAGCAAATGGGCAGCATCTCTAGTATATCTTCATTGCGGAGAGTAGCATGGTAACAAATGGACAGATTAAAAAATGGATACAACTGTTAATTGCAACAGGCTTAACAACATCCTAAGTCATGTTTTGTAAGTTTGTAGCCATTGAAATACAACTGTTTAAAAATGGATTCAACTGTTAATTGCAACAGGTTTAATAGACATTGAAACCGATACTGATAAAAATGCAATTGGCATAGTGTCGGTGTCAAAACCGGCAGATCTCGGGTAGGGGGTCCCAAGCTGTGTGTCATGGATCGATGGGTAACAGGAGACAGGGGACACGATGTTTACCTAGGTTCAGGCCCTCTTAATGGAGGTAATACCCTACTTCCTGCTTGATTGATCTTGATGAATATAGAGATTACAAGAGTTGATCTACCTCGAGATCATATGTTGTGGTCTAAAACCTAAAGGTATGATGAATAATATCATAATGATCTAGCATATCCCTATCGACTAGCCCGGCCTCGGCTTATATAATGTACCAGAGGCCTAGGATAACAAGAGTCCTAGTCGAATATGTCGGTGGAGAGGAGTCCTTATCTTGATCACCAAGTCTTGTGGAATCTTCCTCGTGTATACATCGGCTGTCCGAACTGGCCCATGAGTAAACTGCCATGGGGGTCCTCGGCCCAATCCAACTGATCGGGAGACGACGTGGTGAACACCTCCTAGGCCAGGACACCGTCAATAGCCCCCTGAACCGGTCTTCAAGTTGGGGACTGAGGGAGTCCTGGATTAAGGGGTCCTCGGGCGTCCGGCCTGTTGATATGGGCCGGACTGATGGGCTGTGAAGATACAAGACCGAAGACTCTCTCCCGTGTCCGGATGGGACTCTCCTTGGCGTGGAAGGCAAGCTTGGCGCCCGGATATGAAGATTCCTTTCTCTGTAACCGACTTTCTACAACCCTAGTCCCCTCCGGTGTCTATATAAACCGGAGGGTTTAGTCCGTAGAGGCAATCATAATCATAATCATACAGGCTAGACTTCTAGGGTTCTAGCCATTATGATCTCGTGGTAGATCCACTTGTAATACTCATATTCATCAAGATCAATCAAGCAGGAAGTAGGGTATTACCTCCATAGAGAGGGCCCGAACCTGGGTAAAACATCGTGTCCCCTGTCTCCTGTTACCATCGACCTTAGACGCACAGTTCGAGACCTCCTACCCGAGATCCGCCGGTTTTGACACCGACATTGGTGCTTTCATTGAGAGCTCCGCTGTGACATCGAAGACAGGATTGATGGCTCGCCTTGTTGTCAAGGATAGTATCACTTCTGGAGGAGCCCTGGCACCAGGCCAACCCCTCCGGCTTGGTGGCTTTACCATGACCGCCCGGTCGGCCGTTAAGCCGACGATGACTTCTCGAGTCATCGAAAATCGCCTCCGCGTTGACTTCGAATACTCCAAACGGATGGATCCGATGGAGTTGTTGTCTTTAAACGAACTCCTAGATCGCATCGCCGCCTTGGGGTTCGCTACAGACTACGATCGGATTGGGCTTAAACCCGACTAGAGAGAAATCAAATCTCCGCCAATCACCCATCAGGTAGCGGTAGTAGAGGAGCAAAACAATAACTCTTCCTCTATATTGAGGACGAACTATGTTCGGATTTCTGAGCTCGAAGAGCCAGATACCTGTCCGCGGAATGACGTGCCCTGCCCTCCGAACCTATAATCGGGCGACGGGCCTAAAACATCAGTTGATATCCTGGAGCCCGAACCATTATGTTCGGAAGTTTTTCAAAGTCCGGATCCCAAATTGGGTCAGGGTTCGGATTTAAAGCCACCCACCCACCCAGCTATACGCGATTTTATGTACATACGACAACAGTCTCAGGAAATGGTCCATCACTTTTGGGCCAGATTCCTCCTTGTCAAAGACAAGATTAAAGATTGCCACGATGAAGACGCGATCTCAGTATTCCGCAACAATTGCACGGAAGAAGGAATCCTCGACGCCATCAACCGCCATCGCGTATTACACTTCGCCGACTTGGCAACCATAGTACAGAAGTACTGCGTAATGGAAAGCGCCTGGAAAACTCAGGCAACTCGCTGGGAACCACCGGTTTCAACTCAGCCCCTCGTCCAGGCAAAAAGGACGCACCCTCGTGTGGCACCCGACCCAATAGTAAAGAAATCTAAGCCCATTATGGGGCGCGGAACCGTTCTGGAGGGATGGCTCGATAGGCCATGCAAAATACATACAACACCGGATACCACACCAACCCATAGCCTTAGAGCATGTTGGATACTCCGGCAAGTGGCCAAGAGCGGCGAGGATCTCCTCACCAAAAATACCCTAGAACAACACCCCCCGGAAGACGACGACCTCAGAGTATTGATGGTCTTCGAGACTTTCGCTTCAAAAAATTAGCACAAAAGGGCACTCCGCGACCTCGCCGAAGTCTGCCAAGTCGCAGCAATAAATCCCTAGAACGACACGGCCATAACTTTCAATGCCGGTGACGAACCAAAATTCAGGACAGTCTGGGCACCAGCCGCCTTGGTCCTCAGTCCAATCGTGGACGGCTTTCGGCTCACCAAAGTGCTCATGGACAGCGGCAGCGGACTAAACCTCATCTACGAGGACACACTCATCAAAATGGAAATAGACAGGAGCCGCATCGAGCAAAGTAGCACGACCATCCGAGGAATTATTCCCAGTCAGGAGGCACGATGCGCGGGAAAAATCACACTTGACGTGGTATTCGGCACGCGGGAAAATTATCGATCCGAAGAAATAACCTTCCAAGTGGCCCCTTTCAATAGTGGATATCACGCCCTATTGGGGCGCGATGCATTTACACGCTTCCAAGCTATACCTCATTACAGGTACATGAAGCTCAAGATGCCCGGGCCCAATGGTATTATCACTCTTGCCAGTGATCCGGACATAGCACTCCGCGCTGAAAATAAAACCGCATCCCTGGCCCTCAAGGCATAGTCTGAAGCCCTCGCGGCCAAAGAGCTAACCGTGTTGCGCTCCACTGTGGATAGGGACGACGTAATCCTGGACAAATGACCCAAATCCACCTCCTTTAAACCAGCAGACGAAATAGTCAAATTTCAGGTCCACCCAACGGACCCCAAGAAGACAGCGTCCATCGGGGCACAGCTAGACCCAACGGTTGACGCCGCGCTACGAGAGTTCCTGCGCGAGAACGGGGACATATTCGCCTGGCATCCTTCTGATATGCAAGGAATCCCACGCAGGTTGGCCGAACACAACCTTAACATATTGAAGGGGTATAAGCCGGTCAAGCAAACACTGCGGCGCTTTTCCGAACCCAAACGACAAGCTATGGGAGAGGAGCTAGCCAAGTTAATTGAGGCCGGATTCATCAGAGAAATAAAACACCCGGACTGGCTAGCAAACCTGGTGATGGTGCCAAAGAAGGATAAATCCTGGCGCCTATTCTTCGACTTTAAAGACCTCAACAAGGCCTGCCCTAAGGATCCCTTTGCTCTCCCTCGCATTGATCAGATTATTGATGCTACTGCCGGACACGACTCACTATGCTTCCTCGACGCATACTCCGGATACCATCAAATCAAAATGAAGGAGTCCGACCAAGCCGCAATAGCATTCATTACCCCATATGGGCCGTTCTGCTTCAACACTATGCCCTTCGGACTCAAAAACATCGGCGCCACCTACCAACGCATGATTCAAACATGCCTGGAGAAACAGATCGGCAAGACAGTTGAAGCGTATGTGGATGCCTCCGTACATATGACATCAAGCTCAATCCAGAAAAGTGTGTTTTCGGCGTTCCCGCTGGAAAACTGCTGGGCTTCATCGTTTCCAATAGAGGAATTGAGGCGAACCCAGCCAAAATTCGAGCTTTGTCACAGTTGGCTACGCCAACGGACCTTAAAAAAGTCCAAAAACTATCCGGATGTGTGGCAACTTTAAGCCGCTTTATCTCCAGACTAGGAGAAAAAGCATTGCCACTTTATCGCCTTCTCCGACGCATCGACCACTTCGAGTGGACGGATGCGGCAATGGCCGGACTGGTAGAAATAAAGGCTCTTTTAGTGAGCAACCCAATCCTGGCCGCACCGAACGCCGACGAACCCATGTTATTATACATATCGGCAACACACCAGGTCGTGAGTGTGGTGCTCGTCGTTGAACAAGAGGAGGACGTACATAGATTCCCGCTCCAGAAGCCGGTATATTACGTATCCACTGTCCTCACACCATGCAAATCCTGGTACCCTCATTACCAAAAATAGCATATGCGGTCTTCATGGCATCTCGGAAGCTATGACACTACTTTGAAGAGTGCTCAATCATGGTGGCCTCCGAAGTACCACTCAATGACATAATAAACAACCGCGATGCCACGGGCCGGATAGCCAAGTGGGCCATTGAGCTCCTCCCATTCGACATAACATACAGACCGCACCGGGCCATTAAATCTCAAGTACTGGCCGACTTCGTCGCCGAATGGACAGAGGCCGAACTCCCTAAAGAGTACGACACATATTCCAACTGGGTCATGCACTTCGACGGCTCCAAAATGCTGGCAGGCTTAGGAGCGGGCGTTGTCCTAACATCCCCCACTGGAGATACAGTCCAATACGTACTCCAAATATTATACACAGACTCCAACAATGCAGCCGAATACGAGGCCTTATTGCATGGTCTTAGGATGGCTGTCTCCATGGATATACAATGCCTGGAAGTGCGCGGGGATTCAAAACTCGCAATATCTCAAATAAAAGGAGATTTTGATGCCAAAGATCTGAAGATGGTCGCTTATCGTAACGCCATTCTCAAAATATCGGCTCGGTTCGAGGGGCTCGAGTTTCATCATGTGGCTCGAGAAAGTAATCAAGCGGCGGATGTCCTTGCTTGCATCGGCGCCAAGCGCGACCCCGTCCCACCTAACATCTTTCTGGAAAGGCTCTTCAAGCCATCCGTGGTGTCGCAAGAGGAGAGCGGCAACACCAGTCCAGATCCAACTATAACCCCAGATTCCGAACACACCGATATCATCGGGGGCTCACCCATCGAAATAACACCGCCGACCTATCTTATCATGGCAGTCATTGCCCCATGGACCGAACCCTTCTTGGCCTACCTTAATAGGCGAGAACTCCCCGAGGATCAGAATGAGGCTCGCCGCATTGTCCGGCGCTCGAAAGCCTACAAGGTTCATGACGGAGAACTCTACAAGAAAAGCGCTACCGGAGTACTCCAAAGATGTATCTCCGAGGAAGAGGGGCGGCAGCTCTTGGCTGAAATTCATGCCGGTCTCGGTGGTCACCACTCCGTGGCTCGGGCCCTTGTGAGCAAGGCCTTCCGTACATGTTTCTATTGGCTGACGGCCCGAGCAGATGCACATGACCTTGTCCAACATTGCGTCGGATGCCAGCTTTTCGCCAACCAAAGCCATATGCCACCACCGCTCTACAAACAATCCCCATTACTTGGCCTTTCGCGGTCTGGGGGCTTGATATGGTCGGACCCCTTAAAGGAGGAAGCCATAAGAAAAAATATCTGCTGGTCATGGTGGATAAATTCACTAAGTGGATAGAGGCCAAACCAGTTAAAACGGCCGAAGCTGGACCAGTGATAGACTTCATATCCGGTGTTGTGCACCATTATGGTGTTCCACATAGCATCATCACCGATAACGGCTCCAATTTCACAGCCGATGAGGTGAAAACCTGGTGTGCTAATCTGGGCATTACACTCGATTACGCCTTCGACTATCACCCACAAACAAACGGTCAAGTCGAACGAGCCAACGGTCTCATTATGAGCGGCATTAAGCCCAGACTAGTGCGGTCTTTGAAAGAATTAGACAAGCACTGGGTTGAGGAGCTCGACTCCGTACTCTGGGGGCTGCGGACCACGCCCAATCGCACTACCGGATATACACCTTTCTTCATGGTGTACGGCGCAGAGGCTGTGTTACCCTGCGACATTATTCATGATTCACCTCGAGTGCGCATGTATGAAGAGAGAGAAGCCGAGCTTGATCAGCAGGACAGCTTAGATGCCCTGGAGGAGGAGCGCGACGTTGCAAAAGCCCGTTCGGCATTTTATCAACAGCAGGCTCACAGGTATCAAAGCAGAAAAGTGCGGGCCAAGACTTATAATGTTGGCGAACTTGTTCTACGCTTGCCGGAGAAGAAAAAGGACAAACTCAAGCCCAAGTGGGAGGGTCCCTTCATCATTGACGAAGTTCTCACTGGAGGAGCGTACCGCCTGCGTGATGCATCAGGCAATCGCCTAGAGCCGAACCCATGGAACGCGGCCAGACTCTGAAGATTCTATGCCTAGCACCGAACTCTTCGTTCGTCTCCTTCTCCCTTTTGTTTCCATTACTTTTTCCTCTCTTTTGTTTTTTAGCTTTAAGCTCTTGTGCGGTCAGACCGCACACCTATGACGTACACATCCTTAAATATGTACATCCATTATACCCGGGGGCTTCTCGTACAGAAGCTTACTGTTATTATTTTCCGAGCATCAAGCTCACCACATATGTACCTTTTCTTCGCCATTATATGCATCGATATGACTTAAGTTTTGGCCAAGCTGGGTTGCCTGGCTCCTGTGCTTATGCCCTACGTTCCCGTTAGTTCGGCTAGGGCATAAAGGGAGCACCTCTACGATTGTTACTGCCGGGTCATCCGGATGTGTACCTCAGACTGGGTGAAGCCGAAAGCTAGCGTTCTTAAGGGAATATTCGGTCGGCGGACTAAAGATGTTTTTTCACTTATTACAATATGAACCCCCATATGTTACGTATGCTGCGATTTTTTCAATCACAGTTCGGGCATGCACACTAATGCATGTACACCCAGGGAAAGGAACCCTTAACGGAACTATTCTCTCTGGAAGATGTTTCTTACAATCACAATGTAATATAACATAGCTAGCCGGATACAACTTGTCTGTTCAAGCAACTATGACCCCTACGCCTGGTTTCCACGCATACCCCAGTCTATTTTGCCACTCAGGTATTCAGAAACACTCCGCACCTTCGGGTCCAGAGGTCGAAGCGAAAAGGTCTGCCATGACAATCATTTTACAATCCGGCTACCGACAAATATGTCAAGGAAAGTACATAGTCACTTGGACTCAAAAATTTCCTCCTCTATACCGTCTAACAGGCCATCTAACTTACAATCCTGTTGGGAATATTTGGCGGCTACTTCTACTTGGTCATATACCAAATTAATGGGAATTTCTTTCCCATCTGACCCTAGAGGTTCGACCCGGGCCATACGATTCGGATCAAGCTTGGTATACCGTGTTTTAACCATGGCCCAGGCCTCTCGTGCACGTTCTCGGCATGCCGATATCTTCCATAATCGGAAACGCCTCTGCGCTCCTCTGAATAGCTGTACAAGCTCCTCCATACTTCCTGGAGGGGAGGCGGATGGCCATAAGGCCTTGGCAACACTTCACATTGCCTGCCGAGCTCACTCGTGCAATTGTGAAAGCTCTTGTAGCAGATCGCCCGAAGATCCGGACATCTCCTCTTCGGGACGGCCAGTCAGCATACCTACAGACATAACTCTGTCAGTTCCTTTCCTCGCCGAATTACACGGAGGTAAGTTTGAACACATACTAAATATGCCGCGTCGCAGCCTCTTATTTTCCTTCACGGAGTCAGCCAGCTGGGCCCGCACATCTTTCAGTTCGTCGCCCAGCTGGGTGTTGGAATCCTGGAGTTTGTTTTTCTCCTCCCTGACCCGTGTCAGTATACGTTCACCCGCGGCCCGTTGCCTTTTGGCTTCTTGTTCACCCGCTTGCGCGACTTCCACTGCCTCCTTCAGTTTATCTGACGATCATGCCATGAGACATACAACACTGTTAGCATTGCTGGTATGTACTTATATTTTCTCGATGGAGGGGAACATTACCAAGCGATGCCTTCTTGAATTTCTCCAGTTCGGCAGTGGCAGAAGTTAGCTGGGTCTGATACTTTTCCAGTTCTTGAGACAACAGGTTGTTCTTCTCCGTAAGCACCTGGTTATACAACGATCCTTAAATCAGTTGTATCAACTGCTTCAAGTCTTGGGGGCTACTGGTACATAATTATCAGATTTTTACAATGTGACCTTACCCGCATATCTTTCAAATGCTGGTTTGTGGCTCTGGTAAGCCCATCTCGAGCAGCTCAGATGTATGCATCAGCCGAGCTGAAGGCATTAAAGGCCTCTTTTGTAAAGCCGGGGTCGCGAAGAGCGGCCGACGCCGATGATTCATGGCGCTCTCCAATTCCGAGTTTGTGACGGATACATCATCCGAATCCTCTGCCAAAGGACAATCCGGCATCACTCCCGTATCAGCCCCCATCTTTACGGCAGGGTCTGGAACTTGGCTGTCGGGAGTATGACCGGCAGGACCCCCGGACATAGTCCAGCGAGCGCTCTTCCTGATAAGGCACAGACGGACAATGTCACAGTTGGATGTGACTGCCAAGGGGCATATTTACAAAGCGATACCTCTTTGATGAAGGCTCGGTCGTGTCTTCGTTTGCCTTCCTCTTTGAAGGCTTGCCCGGCATGGACGCTGCTTTCTTTGGAGTTGCCTCTGGTGTAGCATGGCGCTCTGAGCGCCTCCCCTTTGGAGCGCGAGACAGTGCGGTGGGTGAGGCAGAATGAGGAAGCTCTTTCGGAGGAGATGTCTCCTGATTACTTACGTGTGAGGCAGGGAGAAGACCGGGATAGTCGGCGATGATGGCCACTTCCGTGCTGTCATAGCTCGTCTGGTAGAACACTCCGTCCTCAAGCTCCACAAATATGTCTGGATCCTCTTCGAATCCGGGGTCAAGGTCCCGGTTGTGATCCTTTGGCTATGGGGCGGGGCTATGGATCCCCTCGGTAACCTTCCGCCATTCTTGTTAGAAATTGATGGGCTAAAGCCCATTAAAAGTGACTCAGGGAGAGGATTGAGTAAAGTGGTGGGATTAAAACTCACCCAGCTAGGAGGACTGTACATGGAAAATCCATCTCGACGTTTAAGACGAGTGAACTCCTCTTTCTCCCCTTTGTACAGTTCGACCAAAATTTTGGCCAGAGCGGCGGGGGTGTCCGGACCCTTCCGACCGCAGCATGAGGCGTCATCTTCCCCATTATAATGCCACATGGAAGCCCTCTGTATTGGAGTGGCTGGACCCCCCGCACTATGGAAGTCGCCATTACCTCAATTATTGATAATCCGGACTGGGCAAGCGTCTTTATCTTGCCCATCAATTGACGGACTTCCGCGCTGTCTTCCTCCTCGAGGCTCCGAGGGCGCCAGCTGTGGCGTTTCCTCAACGGAGCACTTGTAAATTCGGCCAGACCCATTCAGACTGGGTCAGGAAGGGCGACGTCCTCAATATAGAACCACTCGGAAGGCCACTCTTCGGATGCCTTCTTTGGCGTGCCGGACAGGTATCCGGTCCTAGCGATGCGCCATACCTCGGCTCCGCCCACTTCAAATATTGATCCCTCTTGGTTACGAGGGAGGAGGCAGAATAGTTTCCTCCATAATTCAAAATGGGCCTCACAACCCAGGAATAGCTCACAAAGAGCAACGTAACCCGCGATGTGCAGGATGGAGGCAGGAGTGAAATTGTGCAGTTGGAGGCCATAATACTCCAGAAGTCCTCGGAGGAACGGGTGGATTGGAAATCCAACGCCTCTCAACAAGTAGGGAATGAAGCACACTCGTTCCCCCTGGATGGATTGGGGAAATTCTCCGCCTGAGCCCCGCCGTTGAGGGAAGTCAATCCTGCTCGAACGGGGACTAGATCCACGGGGGTAAGAAATCCCTGTGTCTGCAGCTTCACTAGCTGACTGTGGGATATAGAACATTTCTCCCAATCGCCTTTTTCGGGGCCGTGGGGACGGGAGGAAGAGCTGGGAGTGCTAGCCATGTTGGAATGGTTTCTCCTAGTGAGATCTGAGGATTCCTCGCTTGGTGTGGAATGGATCTAAGATCCAATCTCTTTAAATAGACGCCTTTCTTACGTAATCAGGGTGTTATGTGCAAAAATACCCCGACCTCTCGTATTCGTTCGACACATGGAAGCTGAAGTCATGATGACGTGGAAGCCGATGGGCGTGACATTAAATGGAAAGCCGAACACTGCTCTTTAAGTCAGGTACTTTGAAGTAATCGGAGGAGGAACCCGCCTTGCAATGACAAAGACAATCTGCGCGCCGGACACATCGTCATTGAAAGACTGGTTCGGGGGCTACTGAGGGAGTCCTGGATTAAGGGGTCCTCGGGCGTTCGGCCTGTTGATATGGGCCGGACTGATGGGCTGTGAAGATACAAGACCGAAGACTCTATCCCGTGTCCGGATGGGACTCTCCTTGGCATGGAAGGCAAGCTTGGCGCCCGGATATGAAGATTCCTTTCTCTGTAACCGACTTTGTACAACCCTAGTCCCCTCCGGTGTCTATATAAACCGGAGGGTTTAGTCCGTAGAGGCAATCATAATCATAATCATACAGGCTAGACTTCTAGGGTTCTAGCCATTACGATCTCGTGGTAGATCCACTCTTGTAATACTCATATTCATCAAGATCAATCAAGCAGGAAGTAGGGTATTACGTCCATAGAGAGGGCCCGAACCTGGGTAAAACATCGTGTCCCCTGTCTCCTGTTATCATCGACCTTAGACGCACAGTTCGGGACCCCCTACCCGAGATCCGCCGGTTTTGACACCGACAGGGACGCTCCTCGGTTCTTCTGAACTGTTCTTCGTCTTCGGTCGCCGGTCTTGAAAACTGGTTCAACAAATCTTCCCATCTTCTATCTTGAGGATTGCCAAGCTAAATCTGAAGATCTCACACGTCGGGTATCCGAGGAGCCCTTTAAGTCTTTGACCTTTATCAATGCCTTGTTATTTTTATGCCACACCTCGGGTTGGAAGTGTTTGTCGTGCCACAGTGTCCGCTTGCATCCGAGCTCCAACACCGGACTGCATTCGAGGCATCTTTTGCAGCCGAGCACCAATGCCGGACCTCTTCTGAACTCCAACGCCGGAATGTATCCGAGCTCCAACGCCGGACTATGTCCAAGCTCCAACGCTGGACTATATCCGAGGTGTCATAGATCACCTTGTTTCAAAAAAGTTGAAGGAGTTTAGCTGAGCTTAATGCCGGAAATGCCCTCTATGGAGCCAGCCTCTTGCATCCGAGCTATATTCCGAAATGCTTTTGAGGTGGTTCAGCACCTCGGTCATGGGCTGATTGTTTGCGGATTTTATTTCCGATGCGTGTAAATTTATTTGCTGTCAATATGTATAACCAGTAGCCCTCAAGGTGTGTGTCGGTCTAAAACCCGATATGCACCTGAAGGAAAACATGAAACCGCCGATCCTAGTAGCCCCTGAGACTCAAGTCGATTCACGAAATCGGCCAAAGGATCAACTCCTAGCTCGGCAGCATACGTAGGAATAGAAACACAATGTAATATATTAGAGGTAATAGTGATCGGCGGACGGGCCCCTGAGAGAGGGTCGTGAGAAGTGGCCGTGATATATTAGCTTGATGCCGGATAAGTCCCAGATGGTACTTATTGTTGTCCGAAGACGCGCTTGGCCATAGTTCGGTCATGCCGAACACTGAGCACTTTGAATTTTCTGCATTGAATAGGCAATGCAGTAGCCCCCGAGCCACTGGTCGGGTGGTAACACCAGATCAGGGGATCGATGTGCCCCTTTAATATTTATAAATAATGAGCGCGAAGCCCAGTAGCCCCCGAGCCTTAATGTGGGCACGGGTGGCAGAATTAAGGATCGATATCCGTTTGATAGAAAAATTTGTTGTGTTTAACACAAACTTCTCAAAAAATATTATAAGATCTCTTAAAGGAGCTTAGAGCTGGTCGAAATCCGAGCTCGCCAAGGTAGGCCCCAAGGGGTTTAAAATATGGGTTGCAGTAAATGGATTTTACTCGTAATTTTTATGTGTAATGATTCTATGTATCCAAGTGCTTTATATCATTAATGCTGACCATCAGCTTCAACCTCCTCGGCCAGTAACTGGGGAGTGTTTGTCCTACTTTATAAAGCCTTTACAAGGGCAAAGTTTTACGACAAACAAGGCAATCCGGCCATATGGTTTTATAAACAAAGGTATGCGGAGAGATATGCTATATTGCTATTAAATATAAAAAACATCTTCGAAAGAAAATAGTCCCGCTATCGGTTCCTTTCTTTGGGTTGTCATGCTGATCATGATCATGAAACCCCACCTCCGATCAATGTGGGAGGAAAATATTGAGGATTCAGTTTGGGGAAAGTTCCCGAACTATGTGGTCTTTAGCGAACCTAATTTTTCACTTCCATCGTTGCCGACCAATTATATTCTTAAGATAGCTAGCTTTCGGCTTCACCCAGTTTGAGGTACTAATACGGATGACCCGGAAGTAACAATCACAGAGGTGCTCCCTTTACCTCCTAGCTGAAAAATCGGGAACATAGGGGTAATCACAGGAGCCAGGCAACCCAGCTTGGCCAAAATCTTAAGTCAAATTGATGCATATTTATGGCTTTATAACGATAATTATGGAAGGCAACGCTTGTATAATCAATACAAATGCGGATGATATATGTTTATTTTGACTCCATTGCGACCGTTTATCATTTGAAAGTGGCCCATCGTCGGCTTCTACCCCTCTGTAGATGCTACGCAGGGTGTTTCCGCAGTAACAAGACAACCCTTTGCCGACGTCTCGGTGCCGGAGGCAGTTGTGTTAGCGGAAACAAGGCAATCAGATATGCGGGCGTTATAACTTTCACTTAGTCATAGGAGCTTAAAGTTGGGAGGTCAGTTACTAGCCCCCGGTTAGTGTTCGACAACAGCCGAGGTCAAGCCGTAAACACTTCGGCCCATGTTATGAACGGACCGTCATTTAACACGGGGTGACCTCTATCGATCTTATAGTTTAATACAGTCATCGAATCGCTGACCAGTTTACGCTTCTTGTGATAGTCAGTTTTCGGCTTTCTCCACTCAGGCGCTTAACCATGCTAGCTGGAAGCACAATCGCAATGGTTCTCGCAATGCGCACCTAGCCAAACAAAGCGGGACGTAGGAGGCAAGCACAGGAGCCGGGCAACCCAACTATTGATCAAAGACACAATTCGAAACTGATGTATATAAAGCAATATCCAAGAACATTTTGCTTATGACTCCTCAGAGTACCTTGGCTTTTGGTGGGTTCGGCTCAAGTCGCAGCCCCCCGTTGATATTGTCGATGCTTAAAAAGTGTCCGGCAGTGTACTCGGGATTTATGCTCGGACCCAACACCGTGGTGCAGGTCAGCAGGAAAAATGCTGAACTATGGGTTGAAAAAGATTTCCAAGCTGGATTATTATGCAGGGCACCTCGGTCAAGAGGATGTCCCGCCTCATAAAAGAAAAACACACAAATAGATCAAAAGCGCCATAAGCTTAAAAAACCAAAAAACTTATGCGGAAACTTTACTTCCAAACTAAATCAAGTTTTTTTGGTGCCAATCTGAAAATTGGTCTTAAAATTAG
Source organism: Aegilops tauschii subsp. strangulata (assembly GCF_002575655.3). Lineage (NCBI taxonomy): Eukaryota > Viridiplantae > Streptophyta > Magnoliopsida > Poales > Poaceae > Aegilops > Aegilops tauschii. Next base: position 435,417,701 of record NC_053035.3, read on the forward strand.
TTTGTGCTTCCGTCGTGCTTTAACATGACACATCCGATCTCAAGACTTCGAGTTGGTCAGCCTTCGGCTTCAACCTCCTATCCTTAAGGCGGAGTGCTTCTCAGGCCAGTTTAGCGAACTAAGCTCGAGCGGCTTTAGAGAGAAACCAGGCTATCCGGCTGTTAACCAGATACTTGAGTCGAGGAAGGAGTGATAGAAAAAGACTTTGCAACGAACAAGAAGAAAACACATTTATTATAAAACAACTCATATAAATTTTAAGAGCCTCCAGTTAACATGGGTAAAGGGAGTTTCTTTTAACAAACAACTCACGTGAGCATGGTCGAACCGAACTCAAATTAAAAATTTAAAATTTTTGAGCATGAAAGCGACTTAACTGATTAATGTGTTCGGCGTTGATGACGCGGGTCGAGCTTGTAGTGGGTCGAGGTCCCAGCCCCCAAGCCAATCCCGAGGTGTCCGAGCGAAGATCTCGGCTTGATGAAGTGGCGACATAGCACGACCAATGTGGCGAGGTGGAACCCCCAGGCCGACCGAAGCGACGGAGCAGGCCGACAGTATGACCCCGAAGTCCCTAGAGTGAGTTAATGAAGTGATGACGAAGCCCCCATTCCAGCCGAGGTGCCGTGGTTCGTCGGTACGCCGAGGTGACATCGCGGCCCGGTCTGAACCAATCGCCTGCACACATAAAATATTGCAAGCCACAAATAATAACAATAATATTCTTTAAAACATTCTTCTACTTAGTTAATTTAAGTGAAGTAAATAAATTAAGAAATATGGCCTGAATGCCGAGGTGACGGAGCAGGTCGGTAAGGATGTTGCAGCCACCATGCCAGCCGATGAGTCGAAGCTGGTCGGCCGGTGACGCCGAAGTCACCGAAGCATGTTGATGAAGAAATAGCGGAGCCCCCGGTCCAGCCGAGGTGTCAAAGCCTCCATGTCAGCCGATGAGTCGAAGTAGGTCGGCGTGATGGACATCGGCTTGAAGAAGCAACAGTGCGGCCATGCCGATGCAGGTTGTAACTCGTGACGTGGTCAATGCCGGTTTGATGAAGTGACCGTGCGGCGATGCCGGTGTGCCCGCTCCGTGTAATCCGTGGGGCGGCGATGTTGGCGATGATTTATCCTTCGCGATGCCGAACTCTTGTTCGGCTCGCCGAGATGATGATCCGAAGAAGTTGAGCTCGGCTCAACAAAGTGACGACGTGTCTAGCGCAGGTCGGCAGCCGTGGAGCAATGTTACCGGACTGGTTTGACACCAGCGTGATGGTGAAGAGTACCTCAGAGAAGGCTTTAAAATTTTATGGGCACGTGTTAAGAACAAAGCACAATACCCTAGAAGAAAATTCCTTTAAATAGGTTGTCCAATATCACATTCATAAAGAATCATGAATTCGGGTCGGATCCGTATTCGTGCAGAAAACAGATCAGAAAATTGGTCCACTCATCGGAAGGTACCCGAAGTTTGAACCGTCGGATCGAGCTGAAATTTTGAGGGGCGGTAGATATGGGAAATCCGCAGCAGATGAACGGTTGGATCTTCCGATCTTCGAGCTGGGCTCTGGAGAGCACGCCCTAAACTCATCCAAATTCCTGTCTAGATTTGACAGGGCTCTGGTATATCGTAGATTGCCGGAGATTCTTCCATCGGAACTCGACAAATTTTTTCATGGTTGTTGTAGACTTAATTCCGCACAATTCCTCCGAAGCAATCATTAAAACGACACTCGAGGAGGCGGTGGCGGCGGATACAAGTTCGCTGTCCAGAAAAACAGCATGGTCGCTCAAGGGCAATGTTGACGTTGAGCCCCCGGGCTCCATGAATGATTCCTCCATGATCTTGAGAGAGATCGGAGTTGATGTTGATGAAGGTCATCGTCCAAACATGACGATCTGATGCGGAGTGCAGTCCTCGGTCGAGCCAAGGTGACCAGTCGAGCCAGTGATGAAGATGCCGACGTCGTAGTTAATCCGTAGACGAGCCATCGATCCTTCGTTGATCTCACAGCGGAACTCTCAATGAAAGCACCATTGTCGGTGTCAAAACCAGCAGATCTCTGGTAGGGGGTCCCAAGCTGTGTGTCATGGATCGATGGGTAACAGGAGATAGGGGACACGATGTTTAGCCAGGTTCGGGCCCTCTTAATGGAGGTAACACCCTACTTCCTGCTTGATTGATCTTGATGAATATAGAGATTACAAGAGTTGATCTACCTCGAGATCATATGTTGTGGTCTAAAACCTAAGGGTATGATGAATAATATCATAATGATCTAGCATATCCCTATCGACTAGCCCAACCTACGCTTATATAATGTACCAGAGGCCTAGGATAACAAGAGTCCTAGTCGAATACGTCGGTGGAGAGGAGTCCTTGTCTTGATCACCAAGTCTTGTGGAATCTTCCTCGTGTATACATCGGTTGTCCGAACTGGCCCATGAGTAAACAGCCATGGGGGTCCTCGGTCCAATCCAACTGATCGGGAGACGACGTGGTGAATACCCCCTAGTCCAGGACACCGTCACATAGTTAAACATCACAAGGCAGGTGTTGCTAGAGCAGAGAATGGCCCAGATGTTTATAAAAAGGTAGGGAAAGTAGCAAAAACGTGTTAGGCATGTTCACTAGAACATGCTTAATACATCGACCGTACAGAACATAGCCATTAATTGCAACTGGTATTGGTAAGATTGAACTGGTGAGTAGATACTTGGTAAGTGAGGGAGTCCTGATTAAGGGGTCCTCGGGCGTCCGGCCTGTTGGACATGGGCCGGACTGATGGGCTGTGAAGATACAAGACCGAAGACTATCACCCGTGTCCGGATGGGACTCTCCTTGGTGTGGAAGGCAAGCTTGGCGTCTGGATATGAAGATTCCTTTCTCTGTAACTGACTTTGTACAACCCTAGTCCTCCCCGGTGTCTATATAAACCAGAGGGCTTAGTCCATAGAGGCGATCATATCATAGTTATACAGGCTAGACTTTTAGGGTTTTAGCCATTACGATCTCAAGGTAGATCAACTCTTGTAATACTCATATTCATCAAGATCAATCAAGAAGGAAGCATGGTATTACCTCCATAGAGAGGGCCCGAACCTGGGTAAACATCGTGTCCCTTGTCTCCTGTTACCATCGACCTTAGACGCACAGTTCAGGACCCCCTACCCGAGATCCGCCGGTTTTGACACCGACATTGGTGCTTTCATTGAGAGTTCTGCTGTGACGTCGAAGACAAGATTGATGGCTCGCCTTGTTTTCAAGGACAGTATCACCTCCGGAGGAGCCCTGGCCCCAGATCAAACCCTCTGGCTGGGCGGCTTTACCATGACCGCCCGTTCGGCCGTTAAGCCGACGATGACTTATCGGGTCATCGAAAATCGCCTCCGTGTTGATTCCAAACACTCTAAACAGATGGATCTGGCGGAGTTGTCGTCCTTAAACGAACTCCTTGATCGCATTGCCGCCCTGGGGGTCGCTATAGACTATGATCGGATTGGGCTTAAACCCGATCACAGAGAAATCAAATCTCCACCGATCACCCATCAGGTAGCGGTAATCGAGGAGCGAAACAACAACTCTCCCTCTATATTGAGGACGAACTATGTTCGGATTTCCGGGCCTGAAGAGCAGGATACCCGCCTGCGGAGCAACACGCTCTGCCCTCCGAACCTTGAATCGGGCGACGGGCTTGAAAAATCAGTTGATATCCAGGAGCCCGAGCCATTAAGTTTGGAAGTTTTTCAAACTCCGGATCCCAAAGTGGGTCAGGGTTCGGATTTAAAGCCACCCACCCACTCAGATATAAATGATCTCATGCACATACGACAGCAGTCTCAGGAAACAGTCCAGCACTTTTGGGCCAGATTCCTCCTTGTCAAAGACAAGATTAAAGATTGCCGCGACGAAGACGCGATCTCAGTATTCAGCAACAATTGCACGAACGAGGGAATCCTCAACGCCATCAGCCGTCGTCGCGTATTACACTTCACTGACTTGGCAATCATAGTATAGAAGTACTGCGTAATGGAAAGCTCCTAGAAAACCCAGGCAGCCCGTAGGAAACCACTTGTTTCCACTCAACCCCCCATTCGGACAAAAAGGATGCACCCTCGTGGGGCGCCCGAGCCAACAATAAAGAAATCTAAGCCCATTATGGGGTGCGGAACCATTCTGGAGGGATGGCTCGATAGGCCATGCAAAATAAATGCAACACCGGATACCATACCAACCCACAGCCTTAGGGCATGTTGGATACTCCGGCAAGTGGCCAAGAGCGGCGAGGAACTCCTCACTACAAATACCTCAGATCAACACCCCCCGGAAGACGATGACCTCAGAGTGTTAACGGTCTTAGAAACCTTTGCTTTGAATAACAAGCGCAAAAGGGCACTCCGTGATCTCACGGAAGTGTGCCAAGTCGCAGCAATAAACCCCCGGAATGACACAGCCATAACTTTCAACGCCGGTGACGAACCAAAATTCAGGACAGTCCAGGCAGCAGCCGCCTTGGTCCTTAGTCCAATCGTGGACGACTTTCGGCTTACCAAAGTGCTCATGGACGACGGTAGCAGATTAAACCTCATATACAAGGATACACTCAACAAAATGGAAATAGACAGGAGCCGCATCGAGCAAAGTAGCACGACCTTCCGAGGAATTATTCCCAGTCGGGAGGCACGATGCGCGGGAAAAATCACACTCGATGTGGTATTCGGCACGCCGGAGAATTATCGGTCCCTTTCAACAGTGGATATCACGCCCTATTGGGGCGAGATGCATTTACACGCTTCCAAGCTATACCTCATTACGGGTACATGAAGCTCAAGATGCACGGGCCCAACGGTATCATCACTCTTGCCAGTGATCTGGACATAGCACTCCACGCCAATAATAAAACCGCATCCCTGGCCCTCGAGGCACAGTCTGAAGCCCTCGCGTCCGAAGAGCCAACCGCGCTGCGCTCCACTATGGATAGGGATGACGTAATCCTGGACAAGCGACCCAAATCCACCTCCTTTAAACCAGCAGACGAAATAGTCAAATTTCAAGTTCTCCCGACGGACCCTAAGAAGACAGCATCCATCAGGGCACAACTCGACCCACCGGTCGACGCCGCGCTACGAGAGTTCCTGCGTGAGAACTGGGACATCTTCGCGTGGCACCCTTCTGATATGCCAGGAATCCCACGCAGGTTGGCCGAACACAGCCTCAACATATTAAAGGGATATAAAGCGGTCAAGCAAACACTGCAGCATTTTTCCGAACCCAAACGACAAGCTATGGGAGAGGAGCTAGCCAAGTTAGTCGAGGCCTGATTCATCAGAGAAATAAAACACCCGGACTGGCTAGCAAACCTGGTGATGGTACCAAAGAAGGATAAATCCCGGCGCCTATGCGTCGATTTCAAAGACCTCAACAAGGCCTGCCCTAAGGATCCCTTCCCCTCCCTTGCATCGATCAGATTGTTGATGCAACCGCAGGACACGACTCACTGTGTTTCCTCGACGCATACTCCGGATACCATCAAATCAAGATGAAGGAATCCGATCAAGCTGTAACGACATTCATTACTCCGTACGGGCCTTTCTGTTTCAACACTATGCCTTTCGGGCTCAAAAACGCTGGCGCCACCTACCAATGCATGATTCAAACATGCCTGGAGAAACAGATCGACAAGACAGTCGAAGCATATGTGGATGACGTCGTCGTCAAAACTAGGCATGTCGAGTCATTAGTAGACGATCTGCGTCTCACATTCGACAACCTTCGGGCTTATGATATCAAGCTCAATCCGGAAAAATGTGTTTTCGACGTTCCCACTGGAAAACTGCTGGGCTTCATCGTTTCCAGTAGAGGAATTGAGGTAAACCCAGCCAAAATCCGAGCTTTGTCACAGTTGGCTATGCCAACAGATCTTAAACAAGTCGAAAAACTAGCCGGATGTGTGGCAGATTTAAGCCGCTTTATCTCCAGACTAGGAGAAAAAGCATTGCCACTTTATCGCCTTCTCCGACGCACCGATCACTTCGAATGGACGGATGCGGCAATGGCTGGACTGGAAGAAATAAAGGTTCTTTTAGCGAGCAACCCAATCCTGGCCGCACCGAATGTCGGCAAACCCATGTTATTATATTTTTTTGAATATTTACTGTGAGGCAAAGCCCCACAGCCCTTTATTAAAGAAAGCACAACTGTACAAACAAATTACAGACTATACAAGGAAGGAAAAAGAAAAGAGTCTACCTATGGCTAAACAACCCTACCTGCTTTACAACAAAGAATCAACCCAAGCCAAGAGTTTTTGTTTAATACAATCCTTCACCCTATGAGCAAGCAAAGAAATATCATGGATGAATTTACACTTCCAAGCACAGAAAGTAGCTCTCTCAGCTCTGAAGGCTCTGCCATTTCTTAAAATCCAAATATTCCATGCTGCTGTTAGCATAACTTCAAAGAAGAAAGGGTGCCTGAAGCTGGACCTAGCATGTATGATACATTGCAGAAAAGCTGAGCCTCCAGACCAATCAATGCCCAAGTAACTCCAGACTCTACAGTTGAAGGTGCCGTTAAAAAACAGATGGATTCTATCCTCATACACCAGCTCACTGCAAATGAGACATAGATTGTCATCCTGGTTTGAGCACCAGTGTCTCCTAACCAGCATATCCTTGGTGTTAAGTCTGTCAAAGAATAACAGCCACCCGAACACCTTGATCTTCATGGTGCACTTACTCTGCCATAGCCATTTGCAAGGTTGTATTGTAGGTAGGTGTGAGTGCATGATCGTGTAGAAACTTTTGGCAGTGTATCCTCCAGATTGACCAGGCCATATCCAAACATCAGGTATAGTGGGGTCTCTGTCTAACTGCATGATCCAACCTTCCAGCATGTGTAACTCAGCAGCAGCCTCATGAGAAAGAGGCAAATAAAACATAGAGTAGAGATCCTAGGATTGAAGAAATTCCTGCACTGAGATCCTATCATTATTGACAAATGAAAACAACCTAGGCAATCTCCAACATAGGGGTCTAGCAGAGCTCCCAATGTGCCAAGAATCTGTCCAGAACAGAGCAGAATCACCCATGTTGATATGGGCTGAGGCAATAGCAGTATAAGCCTCATGCAGCTTCAGAACATCCCTCCACCAGAAAGATCCAGCATGAGCTGTTGCCTGTGGAACCCCATGATCATGAGGCAATAGCAGTATATATATCGGCAACACACCAGGTCGTGAGCGCGGTGCTCGTCGTTGAACGAGAGGAGGACGGACACAAATTCCCGCTTCAAAAGCCGGTATACTACGTATCCACTGTCCTCACGCCATGCAAATCCCGGTACCCTCGTTACCAAAATATAGCATACGCGGTCTTCATGGCATCCCGGAAGCTACGACACTACTTTCAAGAGTGCTCAATCACGGTGGCCTCCGAAGTACCACTCAATGACATAATAAACAACCGCGATGCCACGGGCCGGATAGCCAAGTGGGCCATTGAGCTCCTCCCATTCGACATAACATACAGACCACGCCGAGCTATTAAATCCCAAGTACTGGCCGACTTCGTCGCCAAATGGACAGAAGCCGAACTCCCTAAAGAGTACGACACATATTCCAACTGTGTCATGCACTTCGACGGCTCCAAAATGCTGGCAGGCTTAGGAGCGGGCGTTGTCCAAACATCCCCCACTAGAGATACAGTTCAATACGTACTCCAAATATTATACACAGACTCCAACAATGCAGCCGAATACCCTTATTGCATGGTCTTCGGATGGCTGTCTCCATGGGCATACAACGCCTGGAAGTGCGCGGGGATTCAAACCTCGCAATATCTAAAATAAATGGAGATTTGGACGCCAAAGATCTGAAGATGGCCACTTACCGTAACGCCATTCTCAAAATATCGGCTCGGTTCAAGGGGCTGGAGTTTCATCATGTGGCTCGAGAAAGTAATCAAGCGGCGGATGTCCTTGCTCGCATCGGCGCCAAGCGCGACCCCGCCCCACCCTAACATCTTCCTGGAAAGGCTCTTCAAGCCATCCGTGGTGTGGCAAGGGGAGAGCGGCAACACCAGTCCGGTTCCGATTATAACCCCGGATTCTGAACATAACGATGTCATCGGGGGCTCAGCCATCGAAATAACACCGTCGGCCCATCTTATCATGGCAGTCATTGCCCCATGGACCGAACCCTTCTTGGGCTACCTTAATAGGCGAGAACTCCCTCAGGATCAGAACGAGGCTCGCCGCATTGTCCGGCGCTCAAAAGCCTACAAGGTTCATGAAGGATAATCTACAAGAAAAGCGCCACCGAGTACTCCAAAGATGTATCTCCGAGGAAGAGGGGCGGCAGCTCTTGGCTGAAATTCATGCCGGTCTCGGCGGTCACCACACCGCGGCTCGGGCTCTTGTGAGCAAGGCCTTCTGTACAAGATTCTATTAGCCGACGGCCCGAGCAGATGCACATGACCTTGTCCAACGTTGCGTCGGATGCCAGCTTTTCGCCAACCAAAGCCATATGCCACCCACCGCTCTACAAACAATCCCGATTACTTGGCCTTTCGCGGACTGGGGGCTTGATATGGTCGAACCCCTTAAAGGAGGAAGCCATAAGAAAAAATATCTACTGGTCATGGTGGATAAATTCACTAAGTAGATAGAGGCCAAACCAGTTAAAACGGCCGAAGCCGGACCAGTGATAGACTTTATATCCGGTGTTGTGCACCATTATGGTGTTCCACATAGCATCATCACCGATAACGGCTCCAATTTCACAGCCGATGAGGTGAAAACGGGTGTGCTAATCTGGGCATTAAGCTTAATTACGCCTCTGTCTATCACCCACAAACAAATGGTCAAGTCGAACGAGCCAATGGTCTCATTATGAGCGGCATTAAGCCCAGACTAGTGCGGTCTTTGAAAGACTCAGATAAGCACTAGGTTGAGGAGCTCGACTCCGTACTCCGGGGGCTGCAGTCCACGCGCAATCGCAGTACCGGATATACACCTTTCTTCATGGTGTACGGCGCAGAGGCTGTGTTACCCTGCGGCATTATTCATGACTCACCTTGAGTGCGCATGTATGAAGAGAGAGAAGCCGAGCTAGATCGGCAGGACAACTTAGATGCCCTGGAGGAGGAGCGCGACGTTCCAAAAGCCCGTTCAGCATTTTATCAACAGCAGGCTCGTAGGTATCATAGCAGAGAAGTGCGGGCCAAGACTTATAATGTTGGCGAACTTGTTCTATGCTTGCCGGAGAAGAAAAATGACAAACTCAAGCCCAAGTGGGAGGGTCCCTTCAAGATTGACGAAGTTCTCACCGGAGGAGCGTACCGCCTGCGTGATGCATCAGACAATCGCTTAGAGCCGAACCCATGGAACGCGGCCAGACTCCGAAGATTCTATGCCTAGCGCCAAAATCTTTGTTCGTCTCCTTCTCCCGTTTGTTTCCATTATTTATTTCTCTCTTTTCGCTTTTTTTAGCCTTAAAGCTTTCATGCGGTTAAACCGCGCACCTATGACGTACACATCCTCAAATATGATCGTCCATTATACCTGGGGGCTTCTCGTACAGAAGTTTATTATTATTATTTTCTGAGCATCAAGCTCACCACATATGTGTCTTTTCCTCATATGTACCTTTTCTTCGCCATTATATGCATCAATATGACTTAAGTTTTGGCCAAGCTGGGTTGCCTAGCTCCTGTGATTATGCCCTACATTCCCGTTAGTTCAGCTAGGGCATAAAGGGAGCACCTCTGCGATTGTTACTGCCGGGTCATCCGGACGTGTACCTCAGACTGGGTGAAGCCGAAAGCTAGCGTTCTTAAGGGAATATTCGGTCGGCGGACTAAAGATATTTTTTACTCATTACACTATGAAACCCCAGATGTTACGTATACTGGGGTTTTTTCAATCACAGTTCGGACATGCACGTTCACGCATGCTCGCCCAGGGAAAGGAACCCTTAACGAAACTATTCTCTCTGGAAGATGTTTCTTACAATCATAAAGTAATATAACATAGCTAGCCGGATACAACTTGTCTGTTCAAGCAACTATGACCCCTACGCCTGGTTTCCACGCATACCCCGGTTTATTTTGCCGCTCAGGTATTCGGAAACACTCCGCACCTTCGGGTCCAGAGGTCGAAGCGAAAAGGTCTTCCATGATAATAGATTTACAATCCGGCTAGGGACAAATATGTCAAGGAAAGTACATAGTCACTTGGACTCAAAAATTTCCTCCTCTATACCGTCTAACAGGCTGTCTAACTTACAATCCTGTTGGGAATATTTGGCGGGTACTTCTACTTGGTCATATACCAAATTAACGGGAATTTCTTTCCCATCTGACCCTAGAGGTCCGACCCGGGCCATATGATTCGGATCAAGCTTGGTGTACTGTGTTTTAACCATGGCCCAGGCCTCTCGCGCACCTTCTCGGTAGGCCGATATCTTCCATAATCAGAAACGCCTCCGCGCTCCTCTGAATAGCTGTACAAGCTCCTCCATTCTTCCTGGAGGGGAGGCGGATGGCCATAAGGCCTTCACAACACTTCGCATTGCCTGCCGAGCTCGCTCGTGCAATTGCGACAACTCTTGTAGCAGATCCCCCGAAGATCCGGACATCTCCTCTTCGGGACGACCAGTCAGCATACCTACAAACATAACTCTGTCAGTTCCTTTCCTCGCGGAATTACACGGAGGTAAGTTCGAACACATACTAAATATGCCGCCTCGCAACCTCTTATTTTCCTTCACGGAGTCAGCCAACTGGGCCCGCACATCTTTCAGTTCTTCGCCCAGCTGGGTGTTGGAATCCTCGAGTTTGTTTTTCTCCTCCCTGACCCGTGTCAGTATATGCTCGCCCGCGGCCCGTTGCCTCTTGGCTTCTTGTTCACCCGCTTGCACGACTTCTAGTGCCTCCTTCAGTTTATCTGACGATCACGCCATGAGACAAACAACACTATTAGCATTGCTGGTATATGCTTATATTTTCTCAATGGAGGGGAACATTACCAAGCGATGCTTTCTTGGCTTTCTCTAGTTCGGCGGTCACAACTGTTAGCTGGTTCCGATACTTTTCCAGTTCTTATGACAACAGGTTGTTCTTCTCTGTAAGCACCTGGTTATACAATGATCCTTAAATTAGTTGTATCAACTGCTTCAAGTCTCAGGGGCTACTAGTACATAATTATCAGATTTGTACAACCTTACCCGCATATCTTTCAAGTGCTGGTTTGTGGCTCTGGTAAGCCCGTCTCGAGCAGCTCGGATGTATGCATCAGCAGAGCTGAAGGCATTAAATGCCTATTTTGTAAAGCCGGGGTCGCGAAGAGCGGCCCTCCGGCGCCGATGATTCATGGCACTCTCCACTTCCGAGTTTGTGACGGATACGTCATCCGAATCGTCCGCCAAAGGACAATCCGGCATCACTCCTGATTACTTACATGTGAGGCAGGGAGAAGACCGGGATAGTCGGCGATGATGGCCACTTCCGTGCCGTCATAGCTCATCTGGTAGAACACTCCGTCCTCAAGCTCCACAAATATGTCCGGATCCTCTTCGAATCCGGGGTCAAGGTCCCGGTTGTGATCCTCTGGCTGTGGGGCGGGGCTATGGATCCCCTCGGTAATCTTCCGCCATTCCTGTTACAAATTGTTGGGTTAAAGCCCATTGAAAGTGACTCAGGGAGAGGATTGAGTAAAGTGGTGGGATTGGAACTCACCCAGCTAGGAGGACTGTACATGGAAAATTCATCTCGACGTCTAAGACGAGTGAACTCCTCTTTCTCCCCTTTGTATAATTCGGCCAAAATTTTGGCCAGAGCGGCGGGGGTGTCCGGACCCTTCCGACCGCAGCGTGAGGCGTCATCTTCCCCATTATAATTCCACATGGGAAGCCCTCTGTATTGGAGTGGCCGGACTCCCCGCACTATGGAAGTCGCCATTACCTCGATTATTGATAATCCGGACTGGGCAAGCGTCTTTATCTTGCCCATCAATTGATGGACTTCCGCGTTGTCTTCCTCCTCGAGGCTCCAAGGGCGCCAGCTGTGGCGTTTCTTCAACGGAGCGCTTGAAAATTCGAGAAGACCCATTCGGACTGGGTCAGGAAGGGCGACATCCTCAATATAGAACCACTCGGAAGGCCACTCTTCGGATGCCTTCTTCGCCGTGCCGGACAGGTATCCGGTTCCGGCGATGCGCCATACCTTCGGCTTGGCCCACTTCAAATATTGATCCCTCTTGATTACGAGGGACGAAGCAGAATAGTTTCCTCCCTAATTCAAAATGGGCCTCACAGCCCAGGAATAGCTCACAAGGAGCAACGTAACCCGCGATGTGCAGGATGGAGGCAGGAGTGAAATTGTGCAGTTGGAGGCCATAATACTCCAGAAGTCCTCGGAGGAACGGGTGGATTGGAAATCCAATGCCTCTCAACAAGTAGGGAATGAAGCACACTCGTTCCCCCCTGGATGGATTAGGAAAATTCTCTGCCTGAGGCCCGCCGTTGAAGGAAGTCAATCCTGCTCGAACGGGGACTAGATCCGCGCGGTGGGGGGGGGGGGGGGAATCCCTGAGACTGCAGCTTCACTAGCTGACTGTGGGATACGGAACATTTCTCCCAATCGCCTTTTTGGGGCCGTGGGGACGGGAGGAAGAGCTGGGAGCGCTAGCCATGTTGGAATTGTTTCTCCTAGCGAGATCCACTACTACAAAAAGGGCTATAGCTAATATGGACATTAATGGCGCACCATGTATGTGGTGCGCCACTGCTATATAGCAGTGACGCACCAGATACAGGTACGCCATTATTGACATATTACTAATGGCGCACCTGGTGTGTGGTGCGCCATTACTACTTTTGAAAAAAAATTGTTAGCAGTGGCGCACCAGGGGATAATGCGCCATTACTAGTTGACATAGCAATGGCGCACCTGTACAAAGTGCGCCATTACTATGTGTATGACTGGGTCAAACCTTGGTCAAACTTAGTAATGGCGCACTTTGCATAGGTGCGCCATTACTATGTCAAACTTAGTAATGGCGCACCTACACAAAGTGCGCCATTACTAACTTTGACCAAGGTTTGACCAAGTCATACACATAGTAATGGCGCACTTTGTGAAGGTGCGCCATTACTAACTTTCTTTGCACCCCCCCCTGTGGACCGCCTTTTCAGTTTTAGAAAAAATAAAAGAAAATGATGGAAATGTCAAAAACATAAAAAAAATAAGTTTCCCATGTGATATGTGGTCTAGTAGTTGGGAAAATTTACAAATATGAATTTCGACTTTATTTGCAAAATCTCTCTGGAATTTAGTAAAATGGGCATAACTTTTGCATATGAACCCGGATTAAAAAGTTTTTTATATGAAAAATCATCTACTCGAAAAGTTACATCCGAATTCAATCGGGGGAACCCCGTTGAAGATTTTCAGAATCCCCAAAAACCTAACAGAATAAAAGATACGGGGCTTTTAAGATCTAGAGGGGGGGCGAATGGAAAAAAAATCAAACTTAGTAATGGCGCACCATTTGCTAGGTGCGCTACTAGTAACAGAAAAAATTGGTTTCAAATTTTTTTTTGGAAAAAATGTTCAAAATATGATACGTAATATGACCGGGAAGTTTGAAATATTTTTTCAAAATTTCATCACACTCATGAACATGAACAAAGTCATAGACATCAACAAGGTTTAATAGGATTGGTATGATAGATATATCAACAAGTGCCTGTTAAGTGAGCTGGTGCTGGGGTTGGATAGAACTGTGAAGTTAAGCGTGCTCGGGCTGGAGTAGTGTGAGGATGGGTGACCTTCTGGGAAGTTTGACCACGGAGTGCGATTTGACTTGAGATTAAGCATATTGGCCCGAGATTAAGCCATAGTGACCCGAGATTAAGAAAAAAAGAAAAAAAATTCATTTTTTCTTGGGAAAAAAATTTCTGAATTTTTTTTTGAAAAAAAATTGTTAGTAATGGCGCACTATAGGTGCGCCACTATCATCACGCCACTAGTAACAAGTACTAATGACGCACCCCTGGTGCGCCATTAGTATACCAGATAATAGTGGCGTAACAGATAATAATGGCCAAAAAAGGTGCGCCACTAACAGGCCTTTTCCTAGTAGTGATCTGAGGATTCCTCGCTTGGTGTGGAATGGATCTAAGATCCAATCTCTTTAAATAGGTTCCTTGCTTACGTAATCAGGGTGTTATGTGCAAAAATACCCCGACCTCTCATATTTGTTCGACTCGTGGAAGCCGAAGTCATGAAGGCGTGGAAGCCGATGGGCGCGACATTAAATGGAAAGCCGAACACTGCTCTGTAAGTCAGGTACTTTGAAGTAATCGGAGGAGGAACCCGCCTTGCAATGCCGAAGACAATCTCCGTGCCAGACACATCGTCATTGAAAGACTGGTTCGGGGGCTACCGCGGGAGTCCTGGTTTAAGGGGTCCTCGGGTGTCCGGCCTGTTGGACATGGGCCGGACTGATGGGCTGTGAAGATACAAGACCGAAGACTATCACCCATGTCCGGATGGGACTCTCCTTGGCGTGGAAGGCAAGCTTGGCGTCTGGATACGAAGATTCCTTTCTCTGTAACCGACTTTGTACAACCCTAGTCCCCTCCGGTGTCTATATAAACCGGCGGCTTAGTCCATAGAGGCGATCATATCATAGTTATACAGGCTAGACTTTTAGGGTTTTAGCCATTACGATCTCGAGGTAGATCAACTCTTGTAATACTCATATTCATCAAGATCAATCAAGTAGGAAGTAGGGTATTACCTCCATAGAGAGGGCCCGAACCTGGGTAAACATCGTGTCCCCTGTCTCCTGTTACCATTGACCTTAGACGCACAGTTCGGGACCCCCAACCCGAGATCCGCCGGTTTTGACACCGACAGTAAGTCTTGAGAGGTAGTTGCTGGCGTACTTCATCTTGGCCAGAGCCCGCCCAAAGTCAGTGACGGTGGAGGGGAGCTGTTCCTCCGGGTCGAAGCGTGGATCAGTGCCACTGACATGTGTACCTACAAGCAACCAGTAAATGGTAGAAGTTAAACCGCAATTGCACAAATTATGTGAAATACTGTAAGACACGGGATGCAGCTAACCTCGACGGCAAACAACAGCATCGGCTGTTATGACCCTGCTTAAGTACATGGACATGAATGTTAAGTACAACAGGGTTAGCATCCACTAAAAATAGCAAATGAGCAGCATCTCTAGTGATATGCCGAGTCATGTATTGTAAGTTTTTTGCTGGTATTGGTGAAATTGAGCTGGACACGGTAATGTTTGAACATCACACAGTGTGCAGTACTGAAATAAACAAGGCACGAACATGCTTAATACATCAACCGTACAAATCATAGTCGTTGCAAGTGGTATTGGTAAGATTTAGCTGGTCAAATCTTACCTGTTAAGTCCTGGGGGTAGTCGCTGTGGGACTTCATCTAGGCCAGAGCCTGCACCATGTCGGCGGCGGCGGCAACGGAGGCGAGGTGTTCCTCCGGGTCAACACGCACAGCGGCCATCGCGCCATGGACTGCCATCAGCTTCTGGCGGTGGGGATTTGGAGGCATGACGATGTTTCGCAGGCGCCATTTATGCAATCAGGCCGGGGCCATGATAGAGATCAGTGGGTTACTTGACTGGATCCGAGTAGAACGTAGATGTGGTTGAAGCTGTGGTTGCGGCGGCGGCGGTTTGAGATGCCGGTAGGGGGAGGCGCGAGGGGGGATACTGAGGGTGGGGATGTGGTTGGAGGAATAAATTCTGAAATGGCGCGCCTAATGAAAATTTTGCTGCGAAACTTGAAACTTGGGCGGGGGAAACACACAACGCAGACGAAGCGCGTAAAATACTCATGTGCAAGAAAAAAGAAAGTTGGCAGATCCCGTGTCCAAAAAATGTACACGTGTACTTGATTTTTTTGGTCAATGGTACGCCTGGTTTATTAGGAAACATCGCACAGGTAACTGACTTATGGGTCATTAACGCAAAGAAACGCAGACGGGTACGACATAGAAACCGTGTGTTTTGTGATCTTCTAATGATTAACGCAAAAAATCGCACACGGGCACACATGCTAATCAACGCTCAAAGCCCTCAAAGGATGCTCTTACCGACATTGTATGTTAATACTACAAAATTAAAGTACTACTGGTAATTTGCTCTAATACTACAAACTTAAACTACTTCTCACATGCTGTCATCGGGGCATGCTGGCCAGACGGCGGTGTTCTCCTTCCCGGCCTTGTAGGCGGCAGCCCACCGTGCTTCAATCTCCGCCAAGCTCTCCTCACCATGGCGTGCGACCTCTTTTTTCTTGCGGCGGCGGGACTCTCTTTTCTTGACTGCTTTCTTCCTTTTCCACTCCTTCTGTGCGGCTTTGGCCGCCTCCAGATCCACCACCCATTCGTCCATGGCAGCCTCAAAGTCTGCCCATGTAACTGCCTGGGCGCCGGCGGCGATGAACACGACGCGGCGAGATGCCATCGCTTCCTTACCATGTGTGCGGTCGCGGGCGGCGAGGAACACGACGCGGCCGGATGCCATCGCTTCCTTACCAGTTACTGTGCGCCGCGGTGCCATGGACGACGCCTGGAGAGAGCTCTGGGACAGAAGGGCCGGGCAGCCGTACAGTGCGGTGGTATTCAAGAGCTCAACGACAAACGACAACAGAAATTTGGCTTCCCTTACAATTTTGCCCGTTCATTATTGCACACGGTTCCTCTCCGTCGCTTCTGGAAACAGTGTGCGCTGAGCCTATTGTGTGTTGCGTTATGATTGGCCGGAACCCCAGCCACGCGGATTGCGCGTGTGCACCGTAGGATGCGCCGCGATCGAACGACAATCCACGTCCCTCACATCACACCCGTGCACGTGTAGCTGGATTGGATTTATATGCGCTAAATGCCTAGAAAATGCACATAATCCCCTAAATATGGCAAATGAGCCCGGAAAAATGCCAAATTTGAACATGGTGATTTGCAAGGTCTATATTCGTCGTAGAAAAAAACTCCAGGGCAAAGAATGAAGAAAATTTGGATTCCCCTTCAATCTTGGTGATTTCCCTCTCGAAAGCGTGGAACTTCTTTGGTGATGGTTCGATTTATGAAGGCCGTGCATGACGACATAAGCCAAACCTTCTCTAGTTTTTACCAGTTCATGGTGAGGTCATACCATGGCACACCATGCCAGGCGTCATGTTTTTCATGCATTTATTTCATTTTTTCTATAGTGGAAAACCCAATAAACAAACGTTTGTGGTTGACTATTGCCACACATTTCATCAAAATATCTGTCCCTTCCTTGTAAAAGGCATGAGAATTTACTAAATGGCATGAGCATGGTTTTCCAGGCCGTTCTTGTGCACCCTTTCATGCACCTATTGTTTGAACTTGAATTATGTGCATTAATGCCTAGGAAATGCACATAATCCCCCTAAATATGGCAAATGAACCCGGAAAAGTGCCAAATTTGAACACGGTGATTTGAAGGTTGTATGTTCATCGTAGAAAAAAACTCGTGGACAAAGGACAAAGGAAATTTGGATCCCCCTTCAATCCTGGTGATTTCCCCCTCCAAACCATGAAACTTCCTCGGTGATGGTTCGATTTATGAAAGGCGTGCATCACGACATAAGGAAAACATTCTCCAATTTTTACCAGGGCATGGTGAGGCCATACCATGGCACCACGCCAGGCGTCATGTTTTCCAACCATGTGTTTCATTTTTTGTATAGTTGTTAACCCAGTAAACGACGCGTTTATGGTTGACTATTGCCACACATTTCCTTCAAATATCTGCCCATTCCTTGTAAAAGGCATGAGAATGTAGTAAATAGCACGAGCATGGTTTTCCAGACCATTCTTGTGCACCTTTTCATGCACCGATTGTTCGAATTTGAATTATGTGCATAATTAATGCCTAGAAAATGCACATAATCCCCTAAATATGGTAAATGAGTTCGAAAAAATGTCAAATTTGAACACGTTGCATTTGAGGCGGTATGTTGATCGTTGGAAAAAAACTGAATGACAAACTAGGATGGAAATTTGGATTCCCCTTCAATCTTGGTGATTTCCCTCTCGAAAGCATTGAACTTCCTAGGTGATGGTTCAATTTATGAAGGGCGTGCATGACGATATAAATCAAACCTTCTAAGCTTTTAACCAGGGCACGGTGAGGCCAAACCATGGCACCATGCCAGGCGTCATATTTTTCAAGCACATATTTCATTGTTCTATAGTTGATAACCTAGTAAATGACGCGCTTGTGGTTGACTATTGCCACGCATTCCATCGAAATCTCCGCCCTTTCCTTGTAAAAGGCTTGAGAAATTACTAAATACCACGAGTATGGTTTTTCCAGACCATTCTTGTGCACCTTTTCAAGCACCAATTGTTTGAATTTGAATTATGTGCATTAATGCCTACAAAATGCACATAATCCCCTAAATATTGTAAATGAACCCGGAAAAGTGTCAAATTTGAACACGGTGATTAGCAGGGTTTATGTTCATCGTAGAAAAAAACTCATGGATGAAGGACAAAGGAAATCTGGATTCCCATTTAATCTCGGTGATTTACTATCGCACACGATTCATCTCCGTCGCCTCTGCGAATCGTGTGTGTTCACTCACACATGCAAAAGGAAAAAGAAAACCCTCTCCCACTTCGTCCCCACTCACTCGCCGCAGACTCCTCCGCAACTCTGCACCCTAAGCTCGACGGCTGTTGGCGGCGGGCGTAGGTCGCGCTCCAAACGGCACGGGATTTCGCCCCTACCGCTTTCCACCGCCTATCTGCACCGACATTCTAGACTCTGGTCGACTGGGGTTTTCTGTGGGATTGGGCCGGGGATTTTTCTCATGGGGAAGGTAATCAACTTAATTAGCGAAATATCCACTCTTCTCTTATCGCAGTCCGTCTGTCGCTGTTAATCAACCGGCGGAAATCGCCATGGAATCATTTTTGTTCTAGCTGATTCGTGGGTGTTCATTTGTGTGTCCACAGTGCGAGCACAAATCGGGCAACTGTTGCCGTGCCCAGAAAACGAAGTTCTATCTCACCATTCCGGATGACTTCACGGAGCGCTCGGTATGTTCAATCTCAACCTACCACGGTCGGCATGGCCTAAATTTGTGAACATATACCGCCTGTTGCTACATATCTATATATTTGCATCAAACCTTTGTTACATTATCTATTTTTAATTCTATATTTTTGTACTTTGCTTTCATCTATATATTGATCTGTTCTATCAGTTACTCCCATATTTGCATCTTGCTCTGTTATTTCAATATATCTAATTTACGATCTTAATTTTCATTTCAAGCAGTACATCCCTTGCTTTGCAAGAACATGAGTAGAAGGAAATCTTGGGCTTTACTTTGCTGATGACTCCCAGGATGTCATATTGACAACGCAACATGGATTTACAATGACGGTTAGTGTAAAACTTGATAAAGATGGTCACTCCTATTTTAATGCAGACCTTTGGAGAAAAATGTCTAAGTGTTATGAACTGAAAGCTGGCAATAATGCGTGCACCACAGCCTGGTCTAATTAACATGGATGTTTACTGCCCCAACGTCATCAGCCGATCAAAGTCTAATCGAGGTTAGTGTCCTTTCAATTTTCTCCATGCTGTCATATTACTAGTTAAGCAACCAATTGATCAGTATTTAAGCAACCAATTGTGATATCATATTTTGACTCCATTCCTAGGCAGTAACAAATTCTATTTACCAATTTATGTGCACTATATATTCTTCTGCCATGTTCTGAATAAATAATACCTTTCCACCTTTTAAGCAGGATATGTTGGATGCATAGTGAACGATCTGTATGTTACTAACACTACTGCAGGATGCTACTAACGCGACACTATGATCAGAGACCCTTCGAGAAACTGTGTGCGATGCCATAATTGCAAACTTTGATGTATGAAAACCGCCAAAAAAGGTGAAAATGTTTGCAATGGAGGATGCATCAAACACGGTTCAGATTTTAGTTGCGTGTGCGATCTAGGGCATACGATTCAGTCCAATGAACTGTTTGCGATGAGGCGGAACAAAAGAAACGGGCAGCCTGATGAAGGCGTGTGTGATATAGAGCATACGGTTCACTCGGATGAACTGTTTGTGATTAGGCAACACAAAAGAAACGGGCAGCCAGATGAAGGTGTGTGCGATATACAACATACTTTCACTCGGATGAACTGTTTGTGATTGGGCAACACAAAAGAAACGGTCAGCCAGATCAAGGTGTGTGTGATTGAGGGCATATGCTTCAGAAGGATTTACTGTTTGCGATTAGGCAACAGAACAGAAACGAGCAAGCCAGATCAAAGTGTCTGCGATTGATGGCATACACTTCACATGGTTGAACTGTTTGCGATTAGCCACAACAAACTGAAATAGTTAGATAGATCAACGTGTGTGCGCTAGACGGGCACACCCATTCTAATTAAAAGACGTGTGCTGACATTGTCTATTGCGGTGCACCCTATGGTGCAAACGCCACGTACGCGGCCGAGAAGGCGTACGTGCCCATGTTACGCCTTCCGGGAATAGTGCCGCACTTATAACCGTCAGTAAATTTTGAGCATGCGTCCCGTCACATTCCAAATTGCAAACCTGTTCACACCGATCAAAACCTAAACAGTTTCCCACTTAGGAGCGTATTACTACGCGGTTATAAATACTACTACTCCAATATGACTGCACATTCCTCCTCAACTCCTCATCCACAAAAAGTCAAAAACAAACAAGCCATTCATCATCGTTCCCTTGCGTCCACCATGGCCACCGTGAGTTCTGGGTCGAGAGATTGTGACCAGGCAGAGGCGAGCCTGGAAGCGGGAGCACGAGAGATATCCCGCCTCGCCGCGATAGCAGCCAACATGTCCCGCCGCACGGCCGTAGCAGCAGAGAGGTCCCGCCGCGCCGCCGAAGCAGCACGGAGGACCCGCCGCGCCGTCGATGCAGCAGACTGGTCCGGCCACGCCGCGGAAGCAGAAGAGATGTCCCACCGCGCCGCGAATGCAGCAAAGATGTCCTCCCTTGCCGCAACAGCCTGGGAAAATGCCTCGCGGGCAGGCTAGGACTCTTACAGGTGCATGCGTGCCCTCGTCCATAGGCAGATGGATCAGATCTCCAGGTGGGCGAGGTTGCAGGATGACCTGCAAGCCTCGTGTGAACAGTCTACCGACGTCATCCAGCAACTAAATGAGAGCAATGCGAAGCTCCGGGCCGAGCGCGACCTAGTGAGGGCGAAGATCGTCGGAAGTGCGGAGCAGTAGGAGCAGACCACTGCCTTGTTGAAGAGGACCGGCGTCATCATCGAGAAACTTATGGACGTGAATAACAAGTTGCGCATCGAGCGCAGAAGGCTGGTGGAGGAATCCGTGGATGCTCTCAAGCAGCATCTTGAGGACAAGAAAGAGCTTGTCGCCGCTCGCCGCGGAGACTAGTTCCCGCGGCCTGCAGCAACGCATCAAGAAAGTAGAGATCAGCGAGCCAGATCATTGTCTTCCTTCTTTTGCCCTTGTGTATTTCGGGCGTTGCCGCATGTGGCTTTTTTAATTATGTTTCTAAATATGTAAGACAATTATTATCCACTGTCATCGTCCTTATATTCATCATGCTTGCTATAAGTCGCAGTCGATGCTATACAGGTCCGTCGGATCTTACATCAAGATCCGTGCAAAACTTTCTTTTCAGATTTTCATTTTTCTCTCTTAAATCCCAGTCCAGTGAGACATATAGCCACGCCATAGAACAGGTGCTCGGGCGCCATTAATGGAGACGTTGGGAGGGAGGTGCGCGGCGGGTAGCGGTCAAAGGGCTCTCCTCCCGATGAGCACGCGTAGGGGTCTGATCACACGCCTCCCGTACTCAAATAGCTACCCTGCACGGCACCTCCTAGCCAATAAAAAAAGGGGACGCATGGCCACACGTAATTGGTAAGTCGAACGCCCACGGTTTCAATAATACTTGTGTTTCCGATTTGTAATGTGACAGCACTTGTTCCAAAATGACATTGTTGATTGTTAATGTGTGGGCCTTCGCAAATCGAACAGAAAAATTACCACAACATGTTGGTGCCATGTCATGAGACCATGCAAAGTTTCATGATTTTCAGGCGTGTTTTGGAATTACAGGAATTAAAAAACCAAGTTTCTCAATCTTTCCGGCCGAGCCACGACGCCCAGATGTTTGAATTTCACTCCCATCTCTTGCATTGGACCTAGAAATTCACCCAAGGACACACATGTGATTTTTCAAACAACTTTGGTGCTCTGGAGCATGTGCTTGTAGTTCAAATTTGAATTATGCACATTGAATTCCCAAAAACTCAATTAATGTATAAAAAGGCCAAACGAACCCGGAATAATTCCAAAATTTAGCATGGTACTTCTATTTGGTCTAATCTGGCTGTGTAAAAAAATAAGGCGGGAGAAGGCAGTGTACGTATGTCGTTTCGCACACGGAGGTGACACGTTCCCTCTCGGAACCACGAGCCTTCTTGAGCGAAGCTCCGGTTTGCAAGAAGCTTACACCAAAGCTTGTCCCAATTCGGCCAAAAATATTACCACAACATGTTGGTGCCATGTCATGACCATGCCAAGTTTCATGATTTTCAGGCGTGTTTTGGAATTACAGGAATTAAAAAACCAAGTTTCTCAATATTTCCGGTCGAGCCACGACGCCCAGATGTTTGAATTTCACTCCCATCTCTTGCATGGGACCTAGAAATTCACCCAAGGACACACATGTGATTTTTCAAAAAACTTAAGTGCACTGGAGCATGTGCTTGTAGTTCAAATTTGAATTATGCACATTAATGCCCAGAAACTCAATTAATGTATAAAAAAGGCGAAACGAGCCCGGAATAATTCCAAAATTTAGCACGGTACTTCTATTTGGTCTAATCTGGCTGTGTAAAAAAATAAGGCGGGAGAAGGCAGTGTACATATGTCCTTTCGCACACGGAGGTGACAAGTTCCCTCTCGGAACCATGGGCCTTCTTGAGGGAAGCTCCGGTTTGCAAGAAGCTTACACCAAAGCTTGTCCCAATTCGGCCAAAAATATTACCGCAGCATGTTGGTGCCATGTCATGACACCATGCCAAGTTCATGATTTCCAGGCGTGTTTTGGAATTACAGGAATTAAAACACCAAGTTTCTCAATCTTTCCGGCCGAGCCACGACGCCCAGATGTTTGAATTTCACTCCCATCTCTTGCATTGGACCTAGAAATTCACCCAAGGACTCACATGTGATTTTTCAAACAACTTTGGTGCACTGGAGCATGTGCTTGTAGTTCAAATTTGAATTATGCACATTAAATGCCCAGAAACTCAATTAATGTATAAAAAAGGCGAAACGAGCCCGGACAAGTCACCCAAGCTTGACTTGTCGAAGGCATACAATCGAGGGGACTGGGTGTTTTTGGAGAAGGCCCTCCTCAGGTGGGGGTTCTCCCAGCACTGGATTTCTCGTGTCATGGCATGCGTTTCTTAAGTCAAGTATTCTGTGAAGGTCAATGGCAAGTTAACAGAGTCATTCACCCCTTCTAGGGGGCTTCGGCAAGGTGACCCCTTATCCCCCTTCCTATTCCTTTTTGTAGCAAATGCATTGTCAGCTCTCATCAACAAATCAATGCTAGAGGAAGGTTTGAAAGGGGTCAAAGTTTGTAGAGGTGCTCCAGAGATATCTCACCTTTTATTCGCGGACGATTCTCTATTATTTTTTGAAAGGATCAAGAAGAGGTGTCTAGAGGGGGGGTGAATAGACTCTTAGCAAAGAAAAGTAGCAGTTTTTAATTTCTTCAAGTTAAGGTGGAGTTTTAGCACAAGTTTAAACATTCACAATACATTTCAAGCAAGCATGGCAAGCGTATATGAGCAGCGGAAAGTAAAGCATGCAAGTTGCAAGAATGTAAAGGGATGGGTTTGGAGTGTGCAAACGCAATTGGAGACACGAAGATTTTTTCCGTGGTTCCGATAGGTGGTGCTATCGTACATCCACGTTGATGGAGACTTCAACCCACGAAGGGTAACGGTTGTGCAAGTCCACGGAGGGCTCCACCCACGAAGGGTCCACGAAGAAGCAACCTTGTCTATCCCATCATGGCCATCGCCCATGAAGGACTTGCCTCACTAGGGTAGATCTTCACGAAGTAGGCGATCTCCTTGCCCGTACAAACTCCTTGGTTCAACTGCACAATCTTGACGGAGGCTCCCAAGTGACACCTAACCAATCTAGGAGACACCACCCTCCAAAAGGTAATAGATGGTGTGTTGATGATGAACTCCTTGCTCTTGTGCTTCAAATGATAGTCCCCCCAACACTCAACTCTCTCTCTCTCTCTCACGGATTTGGATTTGGTGGAAAGATGATTTGAGTGGAAAGCAACTGGGGGAAGGCTAGAGATCAAGATTCTTGTGGTTGGAATGGAATATCTTGGTCTCAACACATGAGTAGGTGGTTCTCTCAGAAAATGTATGCTGGAAGTGTAGGCACGTTTTGATGGCTCTCTCCACGAATGAGGAGTGGGTGGAGGGGTATATATAGCCTCCACACAAAATCTAACCGTTACACACAATTCACCAAACTCGGTGGGACCGAATCGTAAAACTCGGTCAGACCGATTTAGTTCATAATGTGACCATTAGGAATTTCGGTGGGACCGATATGGTCAACTCAGTGGGACCGATGTGCTATGGTTAGGGTAAAACCTCATCTTAGTTTGACCGATTGCACAAACTCGGTGGGACCGATTTTGGTAATAAGCTAACCAGAGAGTTGGTCAAGCAAACTTGGTGAGACCGATTACATATCTCGGTGGGACTGAAATTATTGCAACAGGAACCAGAGAGTTTGCAAGCCCATATCGGTGAGACCGGGATGCCATCAGTGAGACCGAACTGACTAGGGTTTCTGGCAGTGGCTATGTCAAATGAACTCGGTGGCGCCAGATAGATCAAATCGGTGGGGCCGAGTTTGACTTTTGGTTTGGGACATATGTGTATATGAGAAAGTGGTTGAGGGCTTTGGAGCATATCACTAAGCACTTTGAGCAAGCAAGCCATTAAGCAACACCTCATCCCCTTTTAATAGTATTGGCTTTTCCTATGGACTCAATGTGATCTTGGATCACTGAAATAAAAAATGTAGAGTCTTGAGCTTTAGATCTTGAGCCAATCTTTTATCCTTAGCATCTTGAAGGGGTTCCACATCCTCTTGTCCACGACATTCCAATGTTGAAATCATCTGAAATATACTAGATAAAAGTATTAGTCCAACAAGAGATATGTTGACATTAATTACCAAAATCACCCAGGGAGCACTTGTGCTTTCATTTTTTAAAGCGTCAGAGTAGCAGGCATTATTGGTGAAGTGTTTGTTGAACACTTACGCGGAGGCCACGGGCCAATTAATTAATCCTTTAAAGTGCTCCATCCTTTTTTTCTGATCATTGCTCGTCTGCAGTCGCTAAAGAAGTAAAGAGTGCTCTGGAAATTACTCAGGACTTTTTTTGATCCAAAGTATCTTGGTCTCCCAGTGCCAGAGGGGAGAATGCACCAAGGTAAATTTGAAACTATTCAGGAGAGACTCAGGAAGAGGTTGGTAGACTGGGGGGAGCAGTATATGTCCTCAGGAAATAAAGATATACTTATCAAGTCAGTGGCCCAAGCGATTCCGACTTATGTTATGAGTGTGTTTAAGCTCTCTGCTTCCGTATGTGACGAGCTAACACGTATGATTCGTCAGTACTGGTGGGGGTGGAAAAAGGAAAGAGAAAAATGGCGTGGCTAAGCTGGGATAAGATGAGACTACCGAAAGATATGGGCGGCATGGGCTTTAGAGACCATTTGATACCAATGCATACTTAGTATAGATCTAATGCTTGCGAGTACTTTGGATGAGTACTCACGGTTGCTTTGCTACCCCTTTTCCCCCCTTCATTCTTCTTTACGGTTGTTGCAACCAGTTGGTGGATCCCTGGAGCCAGATGCCACCGCCGACGGATACTACTACATGGAGGCCGCCGAAGACCAGGAGTAGTTAGGAGGTCCCAGACAGGAGGCCATGCCTTTTCGATCGTTGTTGCTTTTGTGTTGGCCTTCTTATGGCAGTCTTGTTTAACTTATGTCTTTACTCAGATATTGTTGCTTCCCCTGACTCTTGTGCAGCGAGCTTTTGTATTCGAGCCCCCGAGGCCCCTGGCTTGTAATATACAACTTGTATTATTTGGATTTGTCTCTAGAGTTGTGTTGTGGTATCTTTCCGTGAGTCCCTGATCTTGATCGTACACATTTGCGTGCATGATTAGTGTACGATTGAATAGGGGGCATCACAAGTTGGTATCAGAGCCAACTGCCTGTAGGATCCCCCTTTCAGACTCCTTGGCCGAAGTTGAGTCTAGTCACTGAAAAACTTTAACTAACATGGCTGTGCGGCTTACGGGCCCACGTCACCATTGGGTGGTATTAGGATCTTTTATTCCTCATCTATACTCTAGGAATCTGATCTCTCTTCTATTCGGGTTAAATGATTTTGCTAACTCTAACCCTAGGCTCTCGTAAATACTTTCTCCCGGAGAGCCCCTCACTCCAGATGATTACTTGGTGCACCAGAAAATTCTAAAGACACTCTCCGATATTTTCCCAAGACCCTTGTTGAAGGAAATATGCCCTAGAGGCAATAATAAAGTTGTTATTTCATATTTCCTTATTCAAGATAAATGTTTATTATTCATGCTAGAATTGCATTGATCGGAAACATAAATACATGTGTGAATACATAAATGATATGTCTCCAACGTATCTATAATTTTTGATTGTTCCATGCTGTTATGTTATCATTCTTGGATATTTTATAACCATTTTATAGTAATTTTATATCATTTTTGGTACTAACCTATTGACATAGTGCCAAGTGCCAGTTGCTGTTTTTTGCATGTTTTCTACATCGCAGGAAATCAATATCAAACGGAGTCCAAACACCGCGAAACTTTTTGTGGATTTTTTATGGACCAGAAGACCACCAATGGGCCAGAGCACCTGGGGGGTGCCCCGAGGGGGGCACAACCCACTAGGGCGCGCCCAGGTGGGTTGTGCCCACCTCGGTGGCCTCCCGCACCCCCTCTTTACCCTATAAATTTCCAAATATTCCCAAAACCCTCGGGGTTAACCTAGATCAGAAGTTCCACTGCCGCAAGGCTCTGTAGCCATCGAAAACCAATCTAGACCCTGTTCTGGCACCCTGCCGGAGGTGGGAATCATCTTCGGTGAACATCTTCATCGTCCCGGCGGCCACCACGATGAGGATGGAGTAGTCCACCCTCGGGGCTGAGGGTTTGTACTAGTAGCTATGTGTTTAATCTCTCTCTCTCTCGTGTTCTTGAGATGTCATGATCTTGATGTATCGCGGGCTTTGTTAATATAGTCGGATCATATGGTGTTTTCCCCTCTCTATCTTGTTGTGAATTGAGTTTTCCCTTTGAGATTTATTTTATCGGATTGAATACTTTTATGGATTTGAGTGCACTTGATATATGTCTTGCATATGAATACTCGTGGTGACAATGGGGTATCATATTGATTCACTTGATATATGTTTTGGCATTCAACTTGCGGATTCCCGAGGTGACATTGGGGTAATCTATGCATAGGGGTTGATGCACGTTCTTGTCTTTGTTTCTCCGGTAGAAATCTTGGGGCACTCTTTGAGGTTCTTTGTGTTGGATTGAGTATTATGAATCTGAATTTGCTTTGATGTTATTTTAGTACGAACTCTTGATAGATCGATCGGAAAGAATAACTTCGTGTTATTTTAGTACGAACTCTAGATAGATTGATCGGAAAGAATAACTTGGTGTTATTTTAGTACGAACTCTTGGATAGATCGATCGGAAAGAATAGCTACAAACAATTCTTCTTATGTTCTCCGCTAGATAGGAACTTTGGAGTGATTCTTCATCGCACTTTGAAGGATGGTTATGTGATCCAATTATATTAGCATTGTTGGGAGATTGCACTAGCGAAAGTACGGACCCTAGGACTCATTTTCAAGCATTGCAATATCGTTTTTGTGCCCGTTTACTATTTGTTACCTTACTGTTTTTATTTACTCAGATTATAAAAATATATTTCTACCATCCATATTACACTTTTGTCACCATCTCTTCGCCGAACTAGTGCACCTATACAATTTTCCATTGTATTGGGTGTGTTGGGGACACAAGAAATTTCTTGTATTTGGTTACAGGGTCATTTGAGAGAGCCTATCTTCATCCTACGCCTCCCACGGATTGATAAACCTTAGGTCATCCACTTGAGGGAAAATTGCTACTGTCCTACAAAACTCTGCGCTTGGAGGCCCAACACGTGTCTATAAGAATAAAGTTGCGCAGTAGACATCAAGCTCTTTTCTGGCACCATCGCCAGGGAGGTGAGTGCATGAAGATATATCTTTAGATCTTGTAATTGAATCTTTTAGTTTCTTGTTTTATCACTGGTTTGGTTTATAAAAAGAAAACTACAAAAAATGGAATTGAGGTTGCATCATATTATTGATCGTCTTTAGAATATCTTTCTTGAAAATGATGGATCGGAAAATTGTGCTCAATTATTAGAAGAAGAAGTCAATAAAATGTTTGGCACAAAATATTCGTATGATGAGCATGATTGCAATGTTGTTAGTATGAATTCTTTGAATATCCATGATGCTAATGATATGCAAAGCTACAAGCTTGGGGATGCTATATTTGACAAAGATGATATTTTTACTCCCCCAAGTTTTGATGAGAAAATTTACTATGATGATTGCTTGCCTCCTATTTATGATGATTATATTGATGAAAGTGGATTTGGAGAGGTCATGACTTTATTTAATGATGAAGCCACTATTTTGGAAGAGGTTGCAATTGATTATGACAACAAAGTTGCTATCTATGATGATTATGGTGATGATGAAGGGAATATGCCCTAGAGGCAATAATAAAGTTGTTATTTATATTGCCTTATATCATGATAAATGTTTATTATTCATGCTAGAATTGTATTAACCGGAAACATAATACATGTGTGAATACATAGACAAACAATGTGTCACTAGTATGCCTCTACTTGACTAGCTCGTTGATCAAAGATGGTTAAGTTTCCTAACCATAGACATGAGTTGTCATTTGATAAATGGGATCACATCATTAGGAGAATGATGTGATTGACTTGACCCATTCAGTTTAGCACTTGATCGTTTTAGTTTACTGCTATTGCTTTCTTCATGACAAATACATGTACCTATGACTATGAGATTATGTAACTCCCGATTACCGGAGAAACACTTTGTGTGCTACCAAACGTCACAACGTAATTGGGTGATTATGAAGGTGCTCTACAGGTGTCTTCGATGGTACTTGTTGTGTTGGCATAGATCGAGATTAGGATTTTTCACTCCGATTGTCGAAGAGGTATCTCTGGGCCCTCTCGGTAATGCACATGACTATAAGCCTTGCAAGCAATGCAACTAATGATTTAGTTGTGGGATGATGCATTACGGAACGAGTAAAGAGACTTGCCAGTAACGAGATTGAGCTAGGTATTGAGATACCGACAATCGAATCTCGGGCAGGTAACATACCGATGACAAAGGAAACAATGTATGTTGTTATGCGGTTTGACAAATAAAGATCTTCATAAAATATGTAGGAACCAATATGAGCATCCAGGTTCCGCTATTGGTTATTGACCGGAGACGTGTCTCGGTCATGTCTACATAGTTCTCGAACCGGTAGGGTCCGCACGCTTAACGTTCGGTGACGATCGGTATTAGGAGTTTTTGTGTTTTGATGTACCAAAGGTAGTTCGGAGTCCCAGATATGATCGCGGACATGACGAGGAGTCTCGAAATGGTCGAGACGTAAAGATCGATATATTGGACGACTATGTTTGGACACCGGAAGTGTTTCTGGAGGTTTCGGACATATACCGGAGTACCGGGGGGTTACCGGAACCCCCCGGGGAGTATATTGGGCCTAATGGGCCCTAGTGGGAGAAGATGAGGGGTGGCCAGGGCAGCCTCGCGCCCCCTCCCCCTCTAGTCTGAATTGGACAAGGAGGGGGAGCGGCGCCCCCCCTTTCCTTCTCTCCTTCTCTCCCTTCCTTCTCCTCTCCTACTCCTACTTGGAAGGGGGAAGTCCTACTCCCGGTGGGAGTAGGACTCCTCATGGGGCGCGCCATAGGAGGCCGGCCCCCTCCCCCTCCTCCACTCCTTTATATACGGGGAGGGGGGCACCCCTTGGAGACACACCAATTGATCATTGATCTCTTAGCCGTGTGTGGTGCCCCCCTCCACCATAATCCACCTCGGTAATATCGTAGCGGTGCTTAGGCGAAGCCCTGCGTTGGTAGCATCATCATCACCGTCATCATGCCATCGTGCTAATGGAACTCTCCCTCGAAGCTCTGCTGGATCGGAGTTCGTGGGACGTCATCGAGCTGAACGTGTGCTAAACTCGGAGGTGCCCTGCGTTCGGTACTTGGATCGGTCGGATCGTGAAGACGTTCGACTACATCAACCGCGTTGTTCTAACGCTTCCGCTTTTGGTCTACGAGGGTACGTGGACACACTCTCCCCTCTCTTTGCTATGCATTACCATGATCTTGCATGTGCGTAGGCATTTTTTTGAAATTACTACGTTCCCCAACAGTGGCATCCGAGCCAGGTTTATGCGTAGATGTTATATGCACGAGTAGAACACAAGTGAGTTGTGGGCGATACGAGTCATACTGCTTACCAGCATGTCATACTTTGATTCGGCGGTATTGTTGGATCAAGCGGCCCGAACAGACATTACGCGTACGCTTACGCGAGACTGGTTCAACCGACGTGCTTCGCACACAGGTGGCTGGTGGGTGTCACTTTCTTCAACTTTAGTTGAATCAAGTGTGGCTACGCTCGGTCCTTATGAAGGTTAAAACAACACTAACTTGACGAAATATCGTTGTGGTTTCGATGCGTAGTTAAGAACGGTTCTTGCTCAGCCCGTAGCATCCACGTAAAACTTGCAACAACAAAGTAGAGGACGTCTAACTTGTTTTTGCAGGGCTTGTTGTGATGTGATATGGTCAAGACGTGATGAGATATAAGTTGTTGTATGAGATGATCATGTTTTGTTGAAATTATCGGCAACTGGCAGAAGCCTTATGGTTGTCTCTTTATTGCATAAGATGCAAGCGCCAAATAATTTCTTTACTTTATCGCTATGCGATAGCAATAGTTGCAAAAACAATTGTTGGCGAGACAACCATTTGATGACACATTGATAGAGATCAAGATGATGGAGATCATGGTGTCATGCCGGTGACGATGGAGATCATGACGGTACTTTGGAGATGGATATCAAAGGCACAAGATGATGATGGCCATATCATGTCACATATTTTGATTGCATGTGATGTTTATCTTTTATGCATCTTATTTTTCTTAGTTCGGCGGTAGCTGTATAAGATGACCCCTTACTAAATTTCAAGGTACAAGTGTTCTCCCTGAGTATGCACCGTTGCCAAAGTTCGTCGTGCCGAGACACCACGTGATGATCTGGTGTGATAAGCTCTACGTTCACATACAACGGGTGCAAGCCATTTTTGCACACGCAAAAATACTCGGGTTAAACTTGACGAACCTAGCATATGCAGATATGGCCTCGGAACACTGAGACCGAAAGGTCGAGCGTGAATCATATAGTAGATATAATCAACATAGTGATGTTCACCATTGAAAACTACTCCATCTCACGTGATGATCGAACATGGTTTAGTTGATTTGGATCACGTGATCACTTAGATGATTAGAGGGATGTCTATCTAAGTGGGAGTTCTTAAGTAATTTGAATAATTGAACTTTAATTTATCATGAACTTAGTCCTTATAGTATTATCATGAACTTAGATGATTAGAGGGATGTCTATCTAAGTGGGAGTTCTTAAGTATTTGGATCACGTACACTCTTCACCGGACGGAGGGAGTAGTGATAACATTTTTTTTTCTGTCTGATATGACATCTATGGTTCAAAAATATATATTTCAGGTAGCGTTTAGACTGAATTGGACAATGAGCATAAACTATGATATCCCAAGTAGTTTTTTCCATTTGAGAGCTTCAGGTCTGTTATTATTCAACTTGGCAAGCTGTTGACAGTATTTCAGAAATATCACTTGGTGATGGCCAGAATCTACTGATGCATGTTTATCAATAGTTGTAACACACTCATTTTATCATTATGCGATGCAAGAAATATGTTTTATTTAAACGTGTTCTTGATTGTATAAACTTTTGCGTACATTTAAATTTCTGAGATAATGCTATGAAATGTAAACCTTTCAGCCTAACCCAGAGTATGGACATGAAAGGTTCAAAATTATTAGCCGTAGCTCTTTTAGATGAGTTGAAAAATTATTCCTGATATTCGGAACAACGTTTATGCAGTGATAATTCATCTATGGTGCTTCTGCCTTAGTACATTTTTATTTGCTATCACATGAATATAATATAGTTGGTATTTGTTTCCAAGTCTCAGCGTTTAATATAGTTCTTTAGATGACCTGGAATCTTTCGCTCACATTTTCCGCAGCAACGCGCGGGGCATCATCTAGTTTATGAAGTATTCATGCCATATTTACAACAATTTTATATGGTTTTGGTATGACTTGCATGGAACCAACCCGGACTGACGCTATTTTCAGCAGAACTACTGTGGTGTTGTTTTTTGTGCAGAAATGAAAGTTCTCCAAATGAGCTGAATCTTTTTAAAAAAAAATTGGAACAAAAGAGACCCCCGAAGCTTCGTGGAAGGACCAGAAGGTGAAGGAGTAGGGCACACGACATCGGGGCGCGCTTGGGCCCTTGCCCATTCCCCAGCGGGTTGTGCTCACCTCGAGGCCCATTTCGCATGAAACCAACGCCAAAAAATCCTATAAATAGAGAAACCATCAGAAATAACATCAGAAGTTCTGCCGCCGCAAGCCTCTATAGCCACGAAAAACCAATCTAGACCCTGTTCTGGCACTCCATCGGAGGGAGAATTCATCACGGGTGGCCATCTTCGTCGTCCTGACGGCCACCACGATGAGGAGGGAGTAGTCCACCCTCGGGGCTGAGGGTTTGTACCAGTAGCTATGTGTTTAATCTCTCTCTCTCTCTCTCGTGATCTTGAGATGTCACGATCTTGATGTATCGCTGGCTTTGTTAATATAGTCGAATCGTATGGTGTTTTCCTCTCTCTATCTTGTTGTGATGAATTGAGTTTTCCCTTTGAGATTCTATTGTTATCGGATTGAATACTTTCATGGATTTGAGAGCACTTGATATATGTCTTGCATATGAATACTCGTGGTGACATTGGGGTATCGTATTGATTCACTTGATATATGTTTTGGCACTCAACTCGCGGATTCCCGAGGTGACATTGGGGTAATCTATGCATAGGGGTTGATGCACGTTCCTGTCTTTGTTTCTCCGGTAGAAATCTTGGGGCACTCTTTGAAGTTCTTTGTGTTGGATTGAATATTATGACTCTGAATTTGCTTTGGTGTTATTTTAGTACGAACTCTTGGTTAGATCGATCGGAAAGAATAGCTTTGAGGTGGTTTCGTACCCTACAAACACTTCCGTCTTATGTTCTCCGCTAGATAGGAACTTCGGAGTGATTCTTCATCGCACTTTGAGGGTGGTTATATGATCCAATTATATTAGCATTGTTGAGAGATTGCACTAGTGAAAGTACATACCCTAGGCCTTATTTTCAAGCATTGCAATACCGTTTGTGCTCAATTTTATCGATTGCTACCTTGCTATTTTTATTTATTCAGATTATAAAAATATATTTTTACCATCCATATTACACTTTTATCACCATCTCTTCGCTGAACTAGTTCACCTATACAATTTGCCATTGTATTGGGTGTGTTGGGGACACAAGAGATTTCTTGTATTTGGTTGCAGGGCCGTTTGAGAGAGACCATCTTCATCCTACGCCTCCCACGGATTGATAAACCTTAGGTCATCTACTTGAGGGAAACTTGCTACTGTCCTACAAAACTTTGCGCTTGGAGACCCAACACGTGTCTACAAGAATAAAGTTGCGTAGTAGACATCAGTTGCTAGTAGTGTTGATTACTCCTTGTAGTTGATGCTAGTTGGTTTATTCGATGGAAGATCATATGTTCAGATCCTTAATAATAATTAATACTCCTCTCATTATGAACATGAATACGCTTTGTGAGTAGTTACGTTGGTTCCTGAGGACATGGGAAAAGTCTTGTTATAAGTAATCATGTGAATTTGGTATTCGTTCGATATTTTGATGAGATGTATGTTGTCTTTCCTCTAGTGGTGTTATGTGAATGTCGACTACATGACACTTCACCATTATTTGGGCCTAGGGGAAGGCATTGGGAAGTAATAAGTAGATGATGGGTTGCTAGCTAGAGTGACAGAAGCTTGAACCCTAGTTTATGTGTTGCTTTGTAAGGGGCTGATTTGGATCCATATGTTTCATGCTATGGTTAGGTTTACCTTAATTCTTCTTCAGTAGTTGCGGATGCTTGCGAGCGGGGTTAATCATAAGTGGGAGGCTTGTCCAAGTAAGGGCAGCACCCAAGCACCGGTCCACCCACATATCAAATTATCAAAGTAACGAACGCGAATCATATGAGCATGATGAAAACTAACTTGACAATAATTCCCATGTGTCCTCGGGAGCACTTTGCTTTATATAAGAGTTCCTCCATGCTTGTCCTTTGTTATAAAAAGGATTGGGCCACCTTGCTGCACCTTAGTTACTTTTATTGCCTGTTACCTGTTACGATTTATCTCATCCCAAAACCATCTGTTACCGATAATTTCAGTGCTTGCAGAGAATACCTTGCTAAAAACCGAAGGAAATATGCCCTAGAGGCAATAATAAAATTATTATTTATTTCCTCATATCATGATAAATGTTTATTATTCATGCTAGAATTGTATTAACCGGAAACATAATACATGTGTGAATACATAGACAAACATAGTGTCACTAGTATGCCTCTACTTGACTAGCTCGTTAATCGAAGATGGTTGAGTTTCCTAGCCATGGACATGAGTTGTCATTTGATTAACGGGATCACATCATTAGGACAATGATGTGATTGACTTGACCCATTCTGTTAAGCATATCACTTGATCGTTTAGTATGTTGCTATTGTTTTCTTCATGACTTATACATGTTCCTATGACTATGAGATTATGCAACTCCCGTTTACCGGAGGAACACTTTGTGTGCTACCAAACATCACAACGTAACTGGTTGATTATAAAGGTGCTCTACAGGTGTCTCTGAAGGTACTTGTTGAGTTGGCGTATTTCGAGATTAGGATTTGTCACTCCGATTGTCGGAGAGGTATCTCTGGGCCCTCTCGGTAATGCACATCACTATAAGCCTTGCAAGCATTGTAACTAATGAGTTAGTTGCAGGATGATGTATTACGGAACGAGTAAAGAGACTTGCCGGTAACGAGATTGAACTAGGTATTGACATACCGACGATCGAATCTCGGGCAAGTAACATACCGATGACAAAGGGAACAACGTATGTTGTTATGCGGTTTGACCGATAAAGATCTTCGTAGAATATGTGGGAGCCAATATGAGCATCCAGGTTCCTCTATTGGTTATTGACCAGAGACGTGTCTCGGTCATGTCTACGTAGTTCTCGAACCCGTAGGGTCCGCACGCTTAAAGTGCGGTGACGATCAGTATTATGAGTTTTTGTGTTTTGATGTACCGAAGGTAGTTCGGAGTCCCAGATATGATCACGGACATGACGAGGAGTCTCGAAATGATCGAGACATAAAGATTGATATATTGGACGGCTATATTCGGACACCGGAAGTGTTCCAGGTGGTTTCGGAGAAAATCGGAGTGCCGGAGGGGTTACCGGAACCCCCGGGGAAGTATTGGGCCTTAGTGGGCTTGAGGGGAGAGAGAGGGCAGCAGCCCAGGAGGTGGCGCGCCCCCTCTCATGAGGAGTCCGAATTGGACTAGGGGAGGGGGGCGCGGCCCCTCTTTCCCTCTCCCTCTCCCCTCTTTCCTTCCCCCTTCCCTCTTCCTAGTTGGACTAGGAAAGGGGAGTCCTACTCCTACTAGGAGGAGGACTCCCCCCTCCTTGGCGCGCCCCAAGGGCCGGCCGGCCTCCCCCCTTGCTCCTTTATATACGGGGGCAGGGGGGCACCTCTAGACACACAAGTTGATCTATTGATCTATTCCAGCCGTGTGCGGTGCCCCCTCCACCATATTCCACCTCGGTCATATCGTAGCGGGGCTTAGGCGAAGCCTTGCGTCGGTAACAACATCATCACCGTCATCACGCCGTCGTGCCGATGGAACTCTCCCGTGAAGCTCTGCCGGATTGGAGTTCATGGGACGTCATCGAGCTGAACGTGTGCTGAACTCGGAGGTGCCGTAGGTTCGGTACTTGGATCGGTCGGATCGTGAAGACGTACGACTACATCAACCGCGTTGTGCAAACGCTTCCGCTTTCGGTCTACGAGGGTACGTGGACAACACTCTCCCCTCTCGTTGCTATGCATCACCATGATCTTGCGTGTGCGTAGGAAATTTTTTAAAATTACTACGTTCCCCAACAGTGGTATCAGAGCCTGGTTTTATGCGTTGATGTTATATGCACGAGTAGAACACAAGTGAGTTGTGGGCGATACAAGTCATATTGCTTACCAGCATGTCATACTTTGGTTCGGCGGGATTGTTGGATGAAGCGGCCCGGACCGACATTACGCGTACGCTTACGCGAGACTGGTTCTACCGACGTGCTTTGCACACAGGTGGCTGGCGGGTGTCTGTTTCTCCAACTTTAGTTGAACCGAGTGTGGCTACGCCCGGTCCTTGTGAAGGTTAAAATAGCACTAACTTGACGAACTATCGTTGTGGTTTTGATGTGTAGGTAAGAACGGTTCTTGCTCAGCCCGTAGCAGCCACGTAAAACTTGCAACAACAAAGTAGAGGACATCTAACTTGTTTTTGCACGGCATGTTGTGATGTGATATGGTCAAGACATGATGCTAAATTTTATTGTATGAGATGATCATGTTTTGTAACCGAGTTATCGGCAACTGGCAGGAGCCATATGGTTGTCGCTTTATTGTATGCAATGCAATCGCCCTGTAATTGCTTTACTTTATCACTAAGCGGTAGCGATAGTCGTAGAAGCAATAGTTGGCGAGACGACAACGATCCTCCGATGGAGATCAAGGTGTCGCGCCGGTGACGATGGTGATCATGACGGTGCTTCGGAGATGGAGATCACAAGCACAAGATGATGATGGCCATATCATATCACTTATATTGATTGCATGTGATGTTTATCTTTTATGCATCTTATTTTGCTTAGATCGACGGTAGCATTATAAGATGATCTCTCACTAAATTTCAAGGTATAAGTGTTCTCCCTGAGTATGCAACGTTGCTACAGTTCTTCGTGCTGAGACACCACGTGATGATCGGGTGTGATAAGCTCTACGTTCACATACAACGGGTGCAAGCCAGTTTTGCACACGCAGAATACTCGGGTTAAACTTGACGAGCCTAGCATATGCAGATATGGCCTCGGAACACTGAGACCGAAAGGTCGAGCGTGAATCATATAGTAGATATGATCAACATAGTGATGTTCACCATTGAAAACTACTCCATCTCACGTGATGATCGGACATGGTTTAGTTGATTTGGATCATGCGATCACTTAGATGATTAGATGGATGTCTATCTAAGTGGGAGTTCTTAAGTAATATGATTAATTGAACTTAAATTTATCATGAACTTAGTACCTGATAGTATTTAGCATGTCTATGTTGTTGTAGATAGATGGCCCGTGTTGTTGTTCCTTTGAATTTTAATGCGTTCCTTGAGATAGCAGAGTTGAAAGATGATGGTAGCAATTACACGGACTGGGTCCGTAACTTGAGGATTATCCTCATTGCTGCACAGAAGAATTACGTCCTGGAAGCAGCGCTGGGTGCCAGGCTTGCTGCAGATGCAACTGACAACGTTAAGAATGTCTGGCAGAGCAAAGCTGATGACTACTCGATAGTTCAGTGTGCCATGCTTTACGGCTTAGAACCAGGACTTCAACGACGTTTTGAACGCATGGAGTATATGAGATGTTCCAGGAGTTGAAGTTAATATTTCAAGCAAATGCCCGGATTGAGAGATATGAAGTCTCCAATAAGTTCTATAGCTGTAAGATGGAGGAGAATAGTTCTGTCAGTGAACATATACTCAAAATGTCTGGGTATAACAATCACTTGATTCAACTGGGAGTTAATCTTCCAGATGATAGTGTCATTGACAGAATTCTTCAATCACTACCACCAAGCTACAATAGCTTCGTGATGAACTATAATATGCAAGGGATGGATAAGACAATTCCCGAGCTCTTCGCAATGCTAAAGGCTGCGGAGGTAGAAATCAAAAAGGAGCATCAAGTGTTGATGGTCAATAAGACCACCAGTTTCAAGAAAAAGGGTAAAGGGAAGAAGAAGGGGAACTTCAAGAAGAACAGCAAACAAGTTGCTGCTCAGGAGAAGAAACCCAAGTCTGGACCTAAGCCTGAGACTGAGTGCTTCTACTGCAAACAGACTGGTCACTGGAAGCGGAACTGTCCCAAGTATTTGGCGGATAAGAAGGAATGGCAAGGTGAACAAAGGTATATGTGATATACATGTTATTGATGTGTACCTTACTAATGCTCGCAGTATCACCTGGGTATTTGATACTGGTTCTGTTGCTATATTTGCAACTCGAAACAGGGGCTACGGATTAAGCGAAGATTGGCTAAGTACGAGGTGACGATGCGCGTGGGAAATGGTTCCAGAGTTGATGTGATCGCTGTCGGCATGCTACCTCTACATCTACCTTCGGGATTAGTTTTAGACCTAAATAATTGTTATTTGGTGCCAGCGTTGAGCATGAACATTATATCTGGATCTTGTTTGATGCGAGACGGTTATTCATTTAAATCAGAGAATAATGGTTGTTCTATTTATATGAGTAATATCTTTTATGGTCATGCACCCTTAAAGAGTGGTCTATTTATATTGAATCTCGATAGTAGTGATACACATATTCATAATATTGAAGCCAAAAGATGCAGAGTTGATAATGATAGTGCAACTTATTTGTGGCACTGCCGTTTAGGTCATATTGGTGTAAAGCGCATGAAGAAACTCCATACTGATGGACTTTTGGAATCACTTGATTATGAATCACTTGGTACTTGCGAACCATGCCTTATGGGCAAGATGACTAAAATGCCGTTCTACAGAACAATGGAGCGAGCAACAGATTTGCTGGAAATCATACATACTGATGTATGTGGTCCGATGAATGTTGAAGCTCGCGGCGGGTATCGTTATTTTCTCACCTTCACAGATGATTTGAGCAGATATGGGTATATCTACTTAATGAAACATAAGTCTGAAACATTTGAAAAGTTTAAAGAATTTCAGAGTGAAGTGGAAAATCATTGTAACAAGAAAATAAAGTTTCTACGATCAGATCGTGGAGGAGAATATTTGAGTTACGAGTTTGGTCTTCATTTGAAACAATGCGGAATAGTTTCGCAACTCACGCCACCCGGAACACCACAACATAATGGTGTGTCCGAACGTCGTAATCGTACTTTACTAGATATGGTGCGATCTATGATGTCTCTTACTGATTTACCGCTATCGTTTTGGGGTTATGCTTTAGAGACAGCTGCATTCACGTTAAATAGGGCACCATCGAAATCCGTTGAGATGACGCCTTATGAACTGTGGTTTGGCAAGAAACCAAAGTTGTCGTTTCTTAAAGTTTGGGGCTGCGATGCTTATGTGAAAAAGCTTCAACCTGATAAGCTCGAACCCAAATCGGAGAAATGTTTCTTCATAGGATACCCAAAGGAAACTGTTGGGTACACCTTCTATCACAGATCCGAAGGCAAGACATTTGTTGCTAAGAATGGATCCTTTCTAGAGAAGGAGTTTCTCTCGAAAGAAGTGAGTGGGAGGAAAGTAGAACTTGATGAGGTAACTGTACCTGCTTCCTTATTGAAAAGTAGTTCATCACAGAAACCGGCTCCTGTGACATCTACACCAATTAGCGAGGAAGCTAATGATATTGATCATGAAACTTCAGATCAAGTTACTGCTGAACCTCGTAGGTCAACCAGAGTAAGATCCGAACAAGAGTGGTACGGTAATCCTATTCTAGAGGTCATGTTACTTGACCAAGGCGAACCTACGAACTATGAAGAAGCGATGGTGAGCCCAGATTCCGCAAAATGGCTTGAAGCCATGAAATCGGAGATGGAATCCATGTATGAGAACAAAGTGTGGACTTTGGTTGACTTGCCTGATGATCGGCAAGCCATTGAGAATAAATGGATCTTCAAGAAGAAGACTGACGCTGACGGTAATGTTACTGTCTACAAAGCTCGACTTGTTGCAAAAGGTTTTCGACAAGTTCAAGGGGTTGACTACGATGAGACTTTCTCACCCGTAGCGATGCTTAAGTCTATCCGAATCATGTTAGCGATTGCCACATTTTATGATTATGAAATTTGGCAAATGGATGTCAAAACTGCATTCCTGAATGGATTTCTTGAAGAAGAGTTGTATATGATGCAACCAGAAGGTTTTGTCGATCCAAAGGGAGCTGACAAAGTGTGCAAGCTCCAGCGATCCATTTATGGACTGGTGCAAGCCTCTCGGAGTTGGAATAAACGTTTTGATAGTGTGATCAAAGCATATGGTTTTATACAGACTTTTGTAGAGGCCTGTATTTACAAGAAAGTGAGTGGAAGCTCTGTAGCATTTCTAATATTATATGTGGATGACATATTACTGATTGGAAATGATATAGAATTTCTGGATGGCATAAAAGGATACTTGAATAAGAGTTTTTCAATGAAAGACCTCGGTGAAGCTGCTTACATATCGGGCATCAAGATCTATAGAGATAGATCAAGACGCTTGATAGGACTTTCACAAAGCACATACCTTGACAAGTTTTGAAAAAGTTCAAAATGGATCAAGCAAAGAAAGAGTTCTTGCCTGTATTGCAAGGTGTGAAGTTCAATCAGACTCAATGCCCGACCACTGCAGAAGATAGAGAGAAAATGAAAGATGTTCCCTATGCTTCAGCCATAGTCTCTATCATGTATGCAATGCTGTGTACCAGACCTGATGTGTGTCTTGCTATTAGCCTAGCAGGGAGGTACCAAAGTAATCCAGGAGTGGATCACTGGACAGCGGTCAAGAACATCCTGAAATACCTGAAAAGGACTAAGGATATGTTTCTCGTTTATGGAGGTGACAAAGAGCTCGTCGTAAATGGTTACGTCGATGCAATCTTTGACACTGATCCGGACGATTCTAAATCGCAAACCGGATACATGTGTATACTGAACGGTGGAGCTGTCAGTTGGTGCAGTTCTAGACAAAGCGTCGTGGCGGGATCTACGTGTGAAGCGGAGTACATAGCTGCTTCGGAAGCAACAAATGAAGGAGTCTGGATGAAGGAGTTCATATCCGATCTAGGTGTCATACCTAGTGCATCGGGTCCAATGAAAATCTTTTGTGACAATACTGGTGCAATTGCCTTGGCAAAGGAATCCAGATTTCACAAGAGAACCAAGCACATCAAGAGACGCTTCAATTCCATCCGGGACCAAGTCCAGGTGGGAGACATAGAGATTTGCAAGATACATACGGATC
Source organism: Aegilops tauschii subsp. strangulata (assembly GCF_002575655.3). Lineage (NCBI taxonomy): Eukaryota > Viridiplantae > Streptophyta > Magnoliopsida > Poales > Poaceae > Aegilops > Aegilops tauschii. The sequence continues at coordinate 435,459,545 of NC_053035.3, forward strand.
TGAATGTTGCAGACCCGTTGACTAAGCCTCTTCCACGAGCAAAACATGATCAGCACCAAGACTCCATGGGTGTTAGAATCATTACTGTGTAATCTAGATTATTGACTCTAGTGCAAGTGGGAGACTGAAGGAAATATGCCCTAGAGGCAATAATAAAGTTATTATTTATTTCCTCATATCATGATAAATGTTTATTATTCATGCTAGAATTGTATTAACCGGAAACATAATACATGTGTGAATACATAGACAAACATAGTGTCACTAGTATGCCTCTACTTGACTAGCTCGTTAATCGAAGATGGTTGAGTTTCCTAGCCATGGACATGAGTTGTCATTTGATTAACATGATCACATCATTAGGAGAATGATGTGATTGACTTGACCCATTCCGTTAAGCATAGCACTTGATCGTTTAGTATGTTGCTATTGTTTTCTTCATGACTTATACATGTTCCTATGACTATGAGATTATGCAACTCCCATTTACCGGAGGAACACTTTGTGTGCTACCAAACGTCACAACGTAACTAGGTGATTATAAAGGTGCTCTACGGGTGTCTCCGAAGGTACTTGTTGAGTTGGTGTATTTCAAGATTAGGATTTGTCACTCCGATTGTCGGAGAGGTATCTCTGGGCCCACTCGGTAATACACATCACTATAAGCCTTGCAAGCATTGTAACCAATGAGTTAGTTGCAGGATGATGTATCACGGAACGAGTAAAGAGACTTGCCGGTAACGAGATTGAACTAGGTATTGAGATACCGACGATCGAATCTCGGGCAAGTAACATACCGATGACACAGGGAACAACGTATGTTGTTATGCGGGCTGACCGATAAAGATCTTCGTAGAATATGTGGGAGCCAATATGAGCATCCAGGTTCCGCTATTGGTTATTGACCAGAGACGTGTCTCGGTCATGTCTACATAGTTCTCAAACCCGTAGGGTCCGCACGCTTAAAGTTCGGTGACGATCGGTATTAAGAGTTTTTGTGTTTTGATGTACCGAAGGTAGTTCAGAGTCCCGGATATGATCACGGACATGACAAGGAGTCTCGAAATGGTCGAGACATAAAGATCGATATATTGGACGGCTATATTCGGACACCGGAAGTGTTCCGGGTGGTTTCGGAGAAAACCGGAGTGCCAGAGGGGTTACCGGAACCCCCCGGGGAAGTATTGGGTCTTAGTGGGCCTGAGGGGAGAGAGAGGGCAGCAGCCCAGGAGGTGGCGCGCCCCCTCCCATGAGGAGTCCGAATTGGACTAGGGGAGGGGGCGGGGCCCCTCTTTCCCTCTCCCTCTCCCTCTCTTTCCTTCCCCCTTCCCTCTTCCTAGTTGGACTAGGAAAGGGGAGTCCTACTCCTACTAGGAGGAGGACTCCCCCTCCTTGGCGCGCCCCAAGGGCCGGCCGGCCTCCCCCCTTGCTCCTTTATATACGAGGGTAGGGGGCGCCTCTAGACACACAAGTTGATCTGTTGATCTATTCCAGCCGTGTGCGGTGCCACCCTCCACCATATTCCACCTCGGTCATATCATAGCGGTGCTTAGGCGAAGCCCTGCGTCGGTAACAACATCATCACCGTCATCACGCCGTCGTGCTGACGGAACTCTTCCGTGAAGCTCTGCTGGATTGGAGTTCATGGGACGTCATCGAGCTGAACGTGTGCTGAAGTCGTAGGTGTCGTAGGTTCGGTACTTGGATCGGTCAGATCGTGAAGACGTACGACTACATCAACCGCGTTGTGCTAACGCTTCCGCTTTCGGTCTACGAGGGTACGTGGACAACACTCTCCCCTCTCGTTGCTATGCATCACCATGATCTTGCGTGTGCGTAGGAAATTCTTTGAAATTAGTACGTTCCCCAACAAAAACCACTTGTCATTTCCTTCTGCTCCTCGTTGGGTTCGACACTCTTATTTATCAAATGGACTACGATAGATCCCCTATACTTGTGGGTCATCAAACGTCACAACGTAACTTGGTGATTATAAATATGCTCTACAGGTATCTCCGAAGGTGTTTGTTGGGTTGGCATAGATCGAGATTAGGATTTGTCACTCCGAGTTTCGGAGAGGTATCTCTGGGCCCTCTTGGTAATACACATCATAAGAAGCCTTGCAAGCAAAGCGACTAATGAGTTAGTTGCAGGGTGATGTATTACGGAACAAGTAAAGAGACTTGCCGGTAATGAGATTGAACTAGGTATGAAGATACCGATGATCAAATCTCGGGCAAGTAACATACCGATGGACAAAGGGAATAACGTATGTTGTCACAACGGTTTGACCAATAAAGATCTTCGTAGAATATGTAGGAGCCAATATGAGCATCCAGGTTCCGCTGTTGGTTATTGACCGGAGAGGTGTCTCGGTCATGTCTACATTGTTCTCGAACCCGTAGGGTTCGATGATGATATAGTATTATATGAGTTATGTGATTTGGTGACCGATTGTTGTTCGGAGTCCCGAATGAGATCACGGACATGACAAGGAGTCTCTAAATGGTCGAGAGGTAAAGATTGATATATAGGACGCTGGTATTCGGACGCTGGAAGTGTTCCGGAGGGTATCGGGTACTTATCAGGTCACCGGAAGGTGTTTCGGGTACCCCCCGGCAATCCTATGGGCCTTGTGAAGGGACACACCAGCCCACAAGGGGCTGGTGCGCCCTGTAAGGCTATAGGAGGAGGAGAATGGAATGGGGGAAGGGAAAGGGAGTGTGGATTAGTATTCCCACTTCCTTCCCTCACCCCCTCTTTCCTCCCCCTTCATGCATACACTGAAAGGGGGGGCGCAGGGCAAGGCAGGGCCCCTAGGGGGCGGCGACTAACCCTAGGGCGCGCCTTGGCTGCCTCCCCTCCCCCTCCCACTGATACGTCTCCAATGTATATATAATTTTTGATTGTTCCATGCTGTTATATTATCATTCTTGGATGTTTTATAATCATTTTATATCATTTTTTGGTACTAACCTATTGACATAGTGCCAAGTGCCAGTTGCTGTTTTCTGCATGTTTTTTACATCGCAGGAAATCAATACCAAACGGAGTCCAAACACAGCGAAACTTTTTGTGGATTTTTTTGGACCAGAAGATATCCAGTGGGCCGGAGAAGCACCTCGGGGGTGCTTCGAGGGGAGCACAACCCACCAGGGCGCGCCTAGAGGCCTAGGCGCGCCCTGGTGGGTTGTGCCCACCTCGGGTGCCCCCTGAACCGCCTCTTTTCTCTATAAATACCCCAATATTCCAGAAACCCTAGGGGAGTCGACGAAAATCAATTCCAGCCGCCGCAAGTTCCAGAACAACCAGATCCAATCTAGACACCATCACGGAGGGGTTCATCATGTCCATTGGTGCCTCTCCGATGATGCGTGAGTATTTCTTTATAGACCTACGGGTCCGTAGTTAGTAGCTAGATGGCTTCGTCTCTCTTGTTTGATTCTCAATACAGTGATCTCTTGGAGATCCATATGATGTAACTCTTTTTGCGGTGTGTTTGTTGGGATCCGATGAACTTTGAGTTTATGATCAGATCTATCTTTTTATCCATGAAAGTTATTTGAGTCTTCTTTGATCTCTCATATGCATGATTGCTTATAGCCTCATATTTCTTCTCCGATATTTGGGTTTTGTTTGGCCAACTTGATCTATTTATCTTGCAATGGGAAGAGGTGCTTTGTAGTTGGTTCAATCTTACGGTGCTTGATCCCAGTGACAGAAGGGGAACCGACACGTATGTATCGTTGCTACTAAGGATAAAAACGATGGGGTCTATTTCTACATAAATAGATCTTGTCTACATCATCTCATCGTTCTTATTGCATTACTCCGTTTCTCCATGAACTTAATACACTAGATGCATGTTGGATAGCGGTCGATGTGTGGAGTAATAGTAGTAGACGCAGGCAGGAGTCGGTCTACTAATCTTGGACGTGATGCCTATATACTGATCATTGCCTGGATATCGTCATGATTATTTGAAGTTCTATCAATTGCCCAACAGTAATTTGTTCACCCACCGTTTGCTATTTTTCTCGAGAGAAGCCACTAGTGAAACCTACAGCCCCCTGGTCTCTTCTTTATTATATTTGCCTTTGCGATCTATTTTCCTTTCCTTTTTTTCAGATCTATTAAATCAAAAATACAAAAATACCTTACTGCACTTTATTTTATTTGGTGTTCGATCTATCATTCTATTACAACTCTCTCACGTCCGCTTGCCTATCTCTGGCGCCGTTGCCCGAAAGGGATTGACAACCCCTTTAACACGTCGGGTTGTGAGTATTTGTTATTTGTGTGCAGGTGTTGTTTACGTAGTGTTGCTTGGTTCTCCTACTGGTTCGATAACCTTGGTCTCATCACTAAGGGAAATACCTACCGCTGCTATGCTGCATCAACCCTTCCTCTTTGGGGAAATACCGACGTAGCTTCCAGACGCATCACCCACCTATATATATGTGGTGGGGGGCACCCCTAGCACACCCCAAACTATTGCATAGCCGTGTGCGGCACGCCCCCTCCATCGTTTACTCCCCCGGTCATATCTTCATAGTGCTTAGGCGAAGCCCTGCGTGGATCACTTCACCATCACCGTCACCACGCCGTCGTGCTAACGGAACTCATCTACTACCTTGACGCATTGCTGGATCAAGAAGACGAGGGACGTCACCGAGCTGAACGTGTGCAGAACTCAGAGGTGCCGTACGTTCGGTACTTGATAGGTCGGAGCTAGAATAAGTTCAACTACATCAACCGCGTTGTCAAATGCTTCCGCTTACGGTCTACGAGGGTACGTAGACACACTCTCCCCCTCTCGTTGCTATGCTTCTCCTAGATAGATCTTGCGTGGGCGTAGGATTTTTTTTGAAATTGCATGCTACGTTTCCCAACACTTGTGCCCTTCGCCGTTGCGATCCCTACCACCGATAAATCCTTATTGGTAACTACCTACATTGTCGTTCATACCTTCATCCCCCATTGCTCTTGTTATTACAAGATGTCCTGAAATACTTTCCGATGTTCTGAGAATCCTTTATGCTTACTGCCCTGCAGTTCCTTGCCGCATGAATACCCTATGAATAATTCCTCACACTTTTTGAGGATTTGTTCATTACTAGTTGATCAATTGATTCACAAGATACTTTGAAGTACCATCCGATCTTCCGATAATCCTCTCTAACTATTGCTCTGCTAATACTTATCTGCTTGCATTATGGTTACTTCCATATGTCTAGCAATACTCATTAGCATCCTTTGTCATCGTAATTTCGAGCATTTGATTTGATTCGTTTGTAAATGCTCGCGACCATCAGTCCTATTTAAAATTCTTCCCTTGGTTTAGACGTCACTCCAGACATGAGCTGGTGTTCGGCGAATCAAGCCTTGATTGATTGTCATTCTGAGTCTATTCAACTTATCCATCCTTAATCAGAGCGTTTGCTTCTGATCACTTGATTTGGAAATCGTAATTACATAGCATTTGAGCTTTGAATTAGTCAGTTGTTTCTATAACCTGATCTCCTTGCGTTCTTTCTTCTTCTGGTTGAGTACCGATACTCACATCAGATCCATTGTGGACCACCAGATCCTTTGTTGGGTTTTATCCGACAACGTCCTTCATATTCAGTAACCTTGTGAGCCTTTCCTCGGATACATAATGCCTTTGGTAAATTGTATCCCCCGCTCTTGTCAACCATACTCTGCTTCTCGGCTTGAGTTATTTACTTGTGAAGTTTGTGGTATATGTTCCTAAGATGTTCCTACGGGTTGAATATGTGTCTTCCCTAAATCCGTGTGAACTCGAAAGTTATGCGGGTTATACTCTACTGGCATTTTGTCAGATAAAATTTCAACACTACAACTTCTTTGAATGCGAGAAGTGAATGGAAAGTTGTGCATTAGAGAAGTGGGAGTCGACCTTGGACCTTTGTGTTCATGCCCATGGACCCGATGTGGAACTTATGATGGAAGCTTCTTGTAATAATAATAATCCCCTTGTGATAAGTTCATCTTGTATCTATGTTTGGTCCTTTGCAACCGTGGTTCCGACCATGATTGTTCTTCTTTGATTCCATTTCTCGGACAAGTTGAAGTACTTGTCTTCTGCAACTCTTTTCACCTGTCCAACCTCTATCATGTATGATTGAATCAGGGGCGTCACAACAGACCTACGGGTCCATAGCTATTAGCTAGATGGCTTCTTCTCTCTCTTTGATTCTCAATACCATGTTCTCCTCGATGTTCTTGGAGATCTATTCGATGTAATACTTTTTTTGCGGTGTGTTTGCCGAGATTCGATGAATTGTGGATTTATGATCAGCTTATCTATGAATATTATTTGAATCTTCTCTGAATTCTTTTATGCATTATTTGATATCTTTGTAATTCTCTTCGAACTATTGGTTTGGTTTGGCCAACTAGATTGGTTTTTCTTGCAATGGGAGAAGTGCTTAGCTTTGGGTTCAATCTTGCAGTGTCCTTTCCCAGTGATAGTAGGGGCAGCAAGGCACGTATTGTATTGTTACCATCGAGGATAAAAAGATGGGGTTTTCATCATATTGCTTGAGTTAATTCCTCTACATCATGTCATCTTACTTAATGTGTTACTCCATTTTGTATGAACTTAATACTCTAGATGCATGCTGGATAGCGGTCGATGTGTGGAGTAATAGTAGTAGATGCAGAATCGTTTTGGTCTACTTGACACGGGCGTGATGCCTATATTTCATAATCATTGCCTTAGATATCGTCATAACTTTGCGCTTTTCTATCAATTGATTGACAGTAACTTGTTCACCCACCATATTATTTTCTATCTTGAGAGAAGCCTCTGGTGAAACCTATGGCCCCCGGGTCTATTTTCCATCATATAAGTTTCCGATCTACTATTTTGCAATCTTTTACTTTTCGATCTATAAACCAAAAATACCCAAAATATTTACCTTATCGTTTATCTATCTCTATCAGATCTCACTTTTGCAAGTAACCGTGAAGGGATTGACAACCCCTTTATCTCGTTGGGTGCAAGTCGTTTGATTGTTTGTGCAGGTATTCAGTGATTTGTGCGTTGTCTCCTACTGGATTGATACCTTGGCTCTCAAACTGAGGGAAATACTTATCTCTACTTTGCTGCATCACCCTTTTCCTCTTTAAGGAAAAAACCAACGCAAGCTCAAGAAGTAGCAGGAATAATTTTTGGCACAGTTGCGGGGGAGATCTACGCCAAGTCAAGACATACCAAGTACCCATCATAAACTCTCATCTCTTGCATTACATTATTCGCCATTCACCTCTCGTTTTCCTCTCCCCCACTTCTAAAATGATTTTTGAAAAGATTTGCCTTTTCTTCGCCCCTCTTCCGTTCGTCTTCTTCGTTTGCTTTCTGTGTGCCCGTGGGTTGGTGTGTCTGCTTACCTTTATGGCTCAACCAAAGAACGTTGATCCTCACTTTAGGAGGTTGGCAAAAATTGAAAATAATGTTAGGAGCTTCATGTCTTTGCAATTTGAGCAAAATAATTTCTTTAGAAATGAGCTTAAGGAGCAGAAAAGTTTTATGGAGTACATGAATAAAGAGCTCGATGATATGTCTAAGGAATTTTATGGTTTGAAATCTCAGTCTGCTCATCTTGAAAATTTAGTAGGCCAAATTTCTGATAAATAAACTACCTTGGTAAATAAGATGGCCGCTAAACCATAATCTTTAAATAATGATGAAGATCTTAAAGTGATTGATGTGACTCCTATTGAATCTTTGTTTTCCAATATAAATCTTGATAAAGATGGGACTGGAGATGAGTTAACTTTAGTTAAAAGGCATCCCAATGATTCGGAGTTTTTAGATTTTGATGCAAAAATTGATAAAAGTGGGATTGGAGAGGTCAAAACTTCAAGTAGCAATGAACCCACTCTTTTGGATTTCAAGGAATTTAATTATGATAATTGTTCTTTAATAGATTGTATTTCCTTGTTGCCATCCATGTTGAATTCTCCTCATGCTTATAATCAAACAAAGCTTTTACTAAACATATCGTTGATGCTATGATGCAGTTTTTTGAAGAAAAGCTTGAATTGTTAGTTTCTATCCCTAGAAAACTTTATGATGAGTGGGAACCCACTATTAAAATTAAGATTAAAGATTATGAGTGCCATGCTTTGTGCGATTTGGGTGCTAGCGTTTCCACGATTCCAAAAACTTTATGTGATGTGTTAGGTCTCCGTGAATTTGATGATTGTTCTTTAAATTTGCATCTTGCGGATTCCACTATTAAGAAACCTATGGGAAGTATTAATAATGTTCTTATTGTTGCAAATAGGAATTATGTGCCCGTAGATTTCATTGTTCTTGATATAGATTGCAATCCTACATGTCCTATTATTCTTGGTAGACCTTTCCTTAGAACGATTGGTGCAATTATTGATATGAATGAAGGAAACATTAGATTTCAATTTCCGTTAAGTAAGGGCATGGAACACTTTCCAAGAAAGAAAATTAAATTTCCATATGAATCTATTATGAGAGCTACTTATGGATTGCATACCAAAGATGACAATACCTAGATCTATTCGTGTTTTTATGCCTAGCTAGGGGCGTTAAACAATAGCGCTTGTTGGGAGGCAACCCAATTTTATTTTTGTTCTTTGCTTTTTGGTTCTGTTTTGCAATAAATAATTAATCTAGCCTATGGTTAGATGTGGTTTTGTGTTTTAATTAGTGTTTGTGCCAAGTAAGACCTTTGGGATGGCTTACGGTGATAGTTGATTCGATCTTACTAAAAAACAGAAACTTTTGCGCCGAGTCCCATAATTTTTAAAAATAAGTCCCATAAAATTTTGATTTTTTTACAAAAGATTGATATACATATTGCCTCTGTTTTCCCAATTTTTTCAGAATTTTTGTAGTTACAGAAGTATTCGAACTATCCAGATTACTATAGAATGTTCTGTTTTTGACAGATTCTATTTTCTATGTGTTGTTTGCTTATTTTGATGAATCTATGGGTAGTATCGGGGGGTATGAACCATGGAAAAGTTGGAATACAGTAGATATTACACCAATATAAATAAAGAATGAGTTCACAACAGTACCAAAAGTGGTGATTTATTTTCTTATACTAACGGAGTTTTTGAGATTTTCTGTTGAGTTTTGTGTTGTGAAGTTTTCAAGTTTTGGGTAAGGATTTGATGGACTATGGAATAAGAAGTGGCAAGAGGCTAAGCTTGGGGATGCCCAAGGCACCCCAAGGTAATATTCAAGGATAACCAAGAGCCTAAGCTTGGGGATGCCCCGGAAGGCATCCCTCTTTCGTCTTCGTCTATCGGTAACTTTACTTGAGGCTATATTTTTATTCATCACATGATATGTGTTTTGCTTGGAGCATCTTGTATGATTTGAGTCTTTGCTTTTTAGTTTGCCACAATCATCCTTGCTGTACACACCTTTTGAGAGGGACACGCATGAATCCTGATTTATTAGAATACTCTATGTGCTTCACTTGTATCTCTTGAGCTAGGCAATTTTGCTCTAGTGCTTCACTTATATCTTTTTAGAGCACGGCAGTGGTTTTATTTTATAGAAATTGATGAACTCTCATGCTTCACTTATATTATTTTGAGAGTCTTTAAACAGCATGGTAATTTGCTTTGGTTATAAATTTAGTCCTAATATGATAGGCATCCAAGAGGGATATAATATGAACTTAATACTCTAGATTCATGCTGGATAGAAGTCGATGTGTGGAGTAATAGTAGTAGATGCAGAATCGTTTCGGTCTACTTGACACGGACATGATGCCTATATTTCATAATTATTGCCTTAGATATCGTCATAACTTTGTGCTTTTCTATCAATTGCTCGGCAGTAATTTGTTCACCCACCGTATTATTTGCTATCATGAGAGAAGCCTCTAGTGAAACCTATGGCCCCCGGGTCTATTTTCCATCATATAAGTTTCTGATCTACTATTTTTCAATCTTTTACTTTCCGATCTATGAACCAAAAATACCAAAATATTTACTTTATCGTTTGTTACTTTCATCTATCTCTATTAGATCTCACTTTTGCAAGTAACCGTGAAGGGATTGACATCGCGTTGGGTGCAATTTTTTCGATTGTTTGTGCAGGTATTCGGTGATTTGTGCGTTGTCTCCTACTAGATTGATACATTGGTTCTCAAACTGAGGGAAATACTTATCTCTACTTTGTTGTATCACCCTTTCCTCTTCAAGGGAAAAACCAACGCAATCTCAAGAAGTAGCAGTCGTCTGCCTGCTGCTGATCAGATTAAGAAACGCCATGGCCCGGGTACGAAGTTTTGCTCTCTTTGTGGGAGCTTGGAGGACACCGACCACATCCTGTTTTGTTGCCCCCTGGCGTCCTTGCCATGGAGTTGCCTAAGGGAGTGGTTGGGTGTCCCTTGGGCTCCCTCTAATTTCTCTTCTCTCCTTTTACTTGCGGCCTCCCTTTCTGGCCAGCTAAAGAGGTTGTTTTGGTTTGGCCTCTCGAGCATGTGTTGGACCCTATGGATGACTAGAAACAAGTTTACTATTGAGCAGGTGTTCCCTAACTCTGCAGTTAATATCATCTTCAAACTGTCCATATTTTTGCAGCAGCGGGAATCTCTGATTAGGGAGGCTGGCAAGGCGGCTGTGGAGGTCCTCATCGCTCGGGTGCGTGTGTCCACTACTTCTATCTCCGGGAGGGATCGGGCCAGGCCGTCTTAGTGGGCGCTACTTCTTCTGCTTTCCCGTAGCCCTAGTCTGTTTCTTTTGTTGGGTTCCCCCTGGACTGCGTGCCTTATTGCCGGTTTGTGGCCATTTTATTTACTAACTTTGGTGCTGATACTTGGTGTGTACTGGTTGGTTGATTGGTTGCTACTCTCGTTGCTTGGTGGCTTTATTAATTTAAAGTTGGGCCTCGGCTTTACTCTAAATAGCATGATAGCTGAGTTGAGATGTGTGCATGTCAAGATAAATAGAGTAGTGAGGACGACTCTCTCCCCGAGCGTTGTTGTGGTAACTTTGTTAAACAATGCGTAAGTAGTTGACCATAATATCTAAATCTGATGAATAGGAAGTATAACCTTGAAAATCAATAAAAAACATGTCTAAAAATAGAATAAAAACTTCTGAATAACAGTTAAAAATGTCATTTCAAAAAAAAGTGAAGGATGACTAACATGAGTATATGATGTGGCAGCGTTACATGCATGAACTAATGCAAACATAATTGTAATTTATAAGTTAAATGCATGACTCGCTTATGTGGCAGATTTTGCATGGTTGGAGAGAAGACTTAAATGCATTGCTTAGTGAAATATTGAGGTGGACACTTCGCATGTTGAAAGAATTGTGACCAACTTCTTAAGAATATAAAATACTTTGTAAATCGGCATATTGTTTGCGTTCAGTAGAAAATCTGAATGCAAGGTTGGGAACCTCTCGTCCTGGTGACCATTAAAAAAAATCTTCTCTTACTTGCCACACTAACAAAATGGATACTCTCACAGTTATTAGAAAACACTAACTATATCATTGGATTCTAGAAGAGTGCCGAGATTATTCAACACTACTATACAACCACCAAACCCAAGTCATCTTGTGTTGTCGCCTCGAATTTCTAAGCCGGCTCGTCCATAGTTCATTGCCTTCAAAATGACGATCACAAGCCATATGCCTAATAGGTTTCCAGGCCTTACCCGGATCACTCAGCAAGGATAAAGCATAATCGTCACACGCGAGGTTCGTGAGACACGTCCGAGCGTCTCGTGGGGTCACCAAACTCTAAATGATAACATTGATGCCTCCCACATTGAAACAAACAAGATGAACAATTGTTCTTTCCATAAGTTGTTTGCAGACATGACCATGCTATGCTTTATCTTGTAATAACCATGTTGCCATGATTATTTATGGCAATGCTCTTTGTGTTAAGAGATTCACGAGGAAAACTTGTTCTTCCCATAGAATTTCTCATCAACTTCATACTGCTTTGGACATGCCATGTCACGGATGTTTCATTTTTTTCTTAGAAAAACACCTCATATATTAATTACTAAAAATATTCTTACAATCGTTTGTAACATAAGTCACCACGTATGATGGAATGCTACTCAAAATTATACCATCAGAATGAATATCAAAAGTAAATTTAGCAATCTCTTGAGCCCCCGTGGTTGCCCGTCGTTTAATTTTAATAAGATTAAAAGTGTGTAAGAGCTTAGTGATGCCAAGCGCTTCTTTCTTCAAATCAAGTTTCACCTAAGTATCTCCACTTCCAGGTCCAAGTCCTGCGATCGGATCTAGCAATCTGCCACACGATGTTCCTCTCCATAAGTATGGATATTGCGGGTGAATAAGTATGGATACCTTAATGGCATTACACATGCGACACTTGGACGGTTAGGATCCGTTAGGAACTGTTCATGGGAATCAAACCTACTTGCGCTGTGGGACTGTACATTTAGTGATAAACCGGTGATCTATATCGAGGGTTTTTAGGTCGATTCTTTGGGCAGGACATGTTCCTTGTCATGTTGCTCACTTTTCTCACGCGCGCACGAGTGTTGGTACGGTACGGTAAATTAACAATGGTCACGTCCAAGTGCCAAAAACTCAACCTCATGATACAAAATACAACTTCATTTTATTTGATTAATCATAGGGAAGGGAAACAAAAAAAAGTGGAAACAAAAGATTGGGACATCAATTGTACCAAGAAATATACAAACGGCGTTTAAAAATGCAGACAAGACAACATCACGATACTCAGTCGAGACGACTTTTAGTTTTAGTGGCGTGGTGGGCACCGGAAATCGGTGGGGCAGACCTTGCCGCAGTTGTTGAGGATGAGGCGGAGGTCGACGGGGAGGTGGAGGTTGAGGCCGAGCACATTGGCGTCGATGTTTGCGCAGAGGCAGAGCGCCGCGTCCAAGCCGACGAGCCCGTCCAGGAGCGAGCAGCAAGGCTCATGGCGCGGCACGTTCACCTTGAGCTTGAGCAGGCCCAGCACGTCCACGCACGCCTTCAGCTTCAGCCCGTCCTTGGGGCACGACCCCTCGTAGCCGCCGTGGGCGCTCGCCGAGGCTGCGATCACGAGCCCGACGGCCAGGAGGAGCAGCGCTCTGGGTGCCATGGCCATTTGCGACGGAGCGTGCAAGCTAGTGCGTGCGATCGAGCTGCGATTGTGCTTTGCAATGTGCGCTTGCTGTGTGTGAGTGAGTGTGTGCATGGCGAGTGGTATTTATGCATGACATGAGGCTGCTCACCTCCGATGGGAAAGCGGTGTGAGATGAGATGGTGCCGCGCATCGCATGTGGTTCCGAGCTGGCCCGTCAGGGATCATTGCCTCCCTCGATTTGGACTCGTATGCACATATGCATCCGTGACTCCTTCGAATGTGTTTATATTCCGACTGCATGTTACGTCCAGTTCATATATTTGTTTGCTTACTGGGTTAAGCATGTGGCATCGGTCGGCATGCAGTTAGTGGTGACTACGTAAATTTGGTGATCCAGGCAGACAGTTGGTTCAGAGGTCAGATCATGGTGACCAGGGGATCAATCTGACCAGGGCTTCAACCTAGCTACAAAGACAGAAATCAAATCACGGCCTGGTACCATATGTTAGCTGGTACCGAACTTCCATCTGTTGCTGTAGTTCTAGCTGTCGAAACACTCCAATGAGTCTCTCACAACGTTTAGTGCAGTAACTCCTTGCAGTTTCCATAAAAATATTTAGAAGGTGCATCCTCGACAATGTCAAAGAGAGGAGAAATGTGACCATCTTGCAAAAGACCCCTTTTATTATTCCTAACGCTTTGTTCGGTTTCATCGGATTTTAAGAGGATTGGAAGGGATTAAATCCCCAGCAAGTCAAAATCCACCTCAAACCCCTCCAATCCTCTCCAATCCCCTTGTGGTGGGGATTAACAGAACAAGCCCTAAAGAAGGGGCATATCATCTCATTCATATAGATAGCAGTCTGGCCGCCCAAGATTAGTTGCATCATGTGAGGCACGAATCAACATGAAAGCACTTGCACATGAGCACCCCACGCAGCAGGACCGACTAACCCGGTCATACGCTGCTTTGAAGTCAAGTTTTAGGAACACCGCTTTCTATTTCTGTATCTGACTTCATGAAGCCATAGGATCCCCTCATGATGTGACACCCTTCGATGAAAGCGGATTGACACATGCCAACTATGTGACTGCCCACATGATCTAACCTAAGGGCGGAGAGTTTTATGATGAGTTTGAAGATAACGTTGATGAGCGTAGTCGACCGGAAACTAGTGATGTAGTCGGCACCTTGAACTTTTGGGATCAAGGCCAAAACCGCAAAATTAAGACGTGGAATATCCACCTCCTTAAGGCAAAACCATTCGTCATTCAGAAAAGTAGGGATTTAATAAACCCCCGAATTCTTGAAGAAACACATTGCAGGCTTTGGTCCCATTTCTCATTTCATTGAGCTAAGAGCCGCATCAATTTCTTCGTCTGAGAAGGTGACAAAACAAGTCTCATGCTCATCACACTACTAGAAATCGTTTTAATACCTGCCCCTCATTAGTGACGTGCCCGGGACCGGGCATCAGTGATGAGCGTTAGCACTGACCAGCCACTTTCGAGGCGTCAAGGTCCTAAGGGCTTGTCTGAAGGGTTATCGCCGGCAAGCCTTAAATGGACCGGTTAGTGATGATGTGTTCAAGCCACCTTATGGTGCCCAAAGTGGATCGGTCGCCATCACCGATCGGCTACTAAAACTGCCTGCCAGTGTTGTTCATTCAAAAGGACTCTTCGGGTTTTTCGGCAGTCAATGTTATTGTGTACGCCGCCCGTTATAATCCGTGTCTACTGTCCTTCCCCATTCCAAACCCTCACATTGCACTACCAAGCCCCTCTTCATTTAGTTTTTATTGTCTTCAGTCGCGCTTTGATGATGCTCTCCCTTCTAGCGGCCCCCTCTCTTCACTCTCCCCTCCCTCCTGCCATTGATCCATGGCGACGGTGCTCTCTCCGACGCCCCCACGGCCACCCGGTGTGGCCACACTTGTTGGGAATCGTAGCAGAATTTTAAAATTTTCCTACGCTCACCAAGATCCATCTATGGATTATACTAGCAACGAGGGGAAAGGAGTGCATCTACATACCCTTGTAGATCGCGAGCGGAAGCGTTCCAATGAACGTGGATGACGGAGTCGTACTCGCCGTGATCCAAATCACCGATGACCGAGTGCCGAACGGATGGCACATCCGCGTTCAACACACGTACGGTGCAGCGACGTCTCCTCCTTCTTGATCCAGCAAGGGGAAGGAGAGGTTGATGGAGATTCAGCAGCACGACGGCGTGGTGGTGGATGTAGCGGGTCTCGGCAGGGCTTCGCCGAGCTTCTGTGAGAGGGAGAGGTGTAGCAGGGGAGGAGGGAGGCGCCCAAGGCTGTAATAATACTGCCCTCCCTCCCCCCCCCTTTATATAGGCCCCCTGGGAGGGGGGCGCCGGCCAGAACCCATCTGGATGGGGGGGCGGCGGCCAGGGGGGATACTTGCCCCCCAAGGCAAGTGGGGCGCCCCCCCCCCCCACCCTAGGGTTTCTAACCCTAGGCGCAGGGGGAAGGCCCATGGGGGGCGCCCCAGCCCACTAAGGGCTGGTTGCCCTCCCACTTCAGCTCATGGGGCCCTCCGGGATAGGTGGCCCCACCCGGTGAACCCCCGGGACCCTTTCGGTGGTCCCGGTACAATACCGATAACCCCCGAAACTTTCCCGGTGGCCGAAACTTGACTTCCTATATATAATTCTTCACCTCCGGACCATTCCGGAACTCCTCGCGACGTCCGGGATCTCATCCGGGACTCCGAACAACTTTCGGGTTTCCGCATACTCATATCTCTACAACCCTAGCGTCACCGAACCTTAAGTGTGTAGACCCTACGGGTTCGGGAGACATGCAGACATGACCGAGACGCCTCTCCGGTCAATAACCAACAGAGCGATCTGGATACCCATGTTGGCTCCCACATGTTCCACGATGATCTCATCGGATGAACCACGATGTCGAGGATTCAATCAATCCCGTATACAATTCCCTTTGTCAATCGGTATGTTACTTGCCCGAGATTCGATCGTCGGTATCCCAATACCTTGTTCAATCTTGTTACCGGCAAGTCTCTTTACTCGTACCGCAATGCATGATCCCGTGACTAACGCCTTAGTCACATTGAGCTCATTATGATGATGCATTACCGAGTGGGCCCAGAGATACCTCTCCGTCACACGGAGTGACAAATCCCAGTCTCGATCCGTGCCAACCCAACAGACACTTTCGGAGATACCCGTAGTGCACCTTTATAGTTACCCAGTTACGTTGTGACGTTTGGCACACCCAAAGCACTCCTACGGTATCCGGGAGTTGCACGATCTCATGGTCTAAGGAAAAGATACTTGACATTGGAAAAGCTCTAGCAAACGAAACTACACGATCTTTTATGCTATGCTTAGGATTGGGTCTTGTCCATCACATCATTCTCCTAATGATGTGATCCCGTTATCAATGACATCCAATCTCCATAGTCAGGAAACCGTGACTATCTGTTGATCAACGAGCTAGTTAACTAGAGGCTTACTAGGGACACGTTGCGGTCTATGTATTCACACATGTATTACGATTTCCGGATAATACAATTATAGCATGAACAATAGACAATTACCATGAAGAAAGAAATATAATAATAACCATTTATTATTGCCTCTAGGGCATATTTCCAACAGTCTCCCACTTGCACTAGAGTCAATAATCTAGTTACATTGTGATGAATCGAACACCCATTGCGTCCTGGTGTTGATCATGTTTTGCCCTAGGGAGAGGTTTAGTCAACGGATCTGCTACATTCAAGTCCGTATGTACTTTACAAATATCTATGTCTCCATTTTGAACACTTTCACGAATGGAGTTGAAGCGACGCTTGATATGCCTGGTCTTCCTGTGAAACCTGGGCTCCTTCGCAAGGGCAATAGCTCCAGTGTTGTCACAAAAGAGAGTCATCGGGCCCGACGCATTGGGAATCACCCCTAGGTCGGTAATGAACTCCTTCATCCAGACTGCTTCCTGTGCTGCCTCCGAGGCTGCCATGTACTCCGCTCCATTCAAAATATACACGTATCCGGTTTGCGACTTCGAGTCATCCAGATCTGTGTCGAAGCTAGCGTCGACGTAACCCTTTACGACGAGCTCTTCGTCACCTCCATAAACGAGAAACATATCCTTAGTCCTCTTCAGATACTTCAGGATATTCTTGACCGTTGTCCAGTGTTCCATGCCGGGATTACTTTGGTACCTTCCTACCAAACTTACGGCAAGGTTTACATCAGGTCTGGTACAGAGCATGGCATACATAATAGACCCTATGGCCGAGGCATAGGGGATGACACTCATCTTTTCTCTATCTTCTGCCGTGGTCGGGCATTGAGCAGTGCTCAATTGCACACCTTGCAATACAGGCAAGAATCCCTTCTTGGACTGATCCATATTGAACTTCTTCAATATCTTGTCAAGGTATGTACTCTGTGAAAGACCAATGAGGCGTCTTGATCTATCTCTATAGATCTTGATGCCTAATATATAAGCAGCTTCTCCAAGGTCCTTCATTGAAAAACACTTATTCAAATAGGCCTTTATACTTTCCAAGAATTCTATATCATTTCCCATCAATAGTATGTCATCCACATATAATATGAGAAATGCTACAGAGCTCCCACTCACTTTCTTGTAAACACAGGCTTCTCCATAAGTCTGTGTAAACCCAAACACTTTGATCATCTCATCAAAGCGAATGTTCCAACTCCGAGATGCTTGCACCAGCCCATAGATTGAGCGCTGGAGCTTGCATACTTTGTTAGTATTCTTAGGATCGACAAAACCTTCCGGCTGCATCATATACAACTCTTCCTTAAGGAAGCCGTTAAGGAATGCCGTTTTGACGTCCATCTGCCATATCTCATAATCATAGTATGCGGCACTTGCTAACATGATTCGGACGGACTTCAGCTTCGCTACGGGTGAGAAAGTCTCATCGTAGTCAACCCCTTGAACTTGTCGATAACCCTTAGCGACAAGTCGAGCTTTGTAGATGGTCACATTACCATTCGCGTCCGTCTTCTTCTTAAAGATCCATTTGTTTTCTATGGCTCGCCGATCATCGGGCAAGTCAGTCAAAGTCCATACTTCGTTTTCATACATGGATCCTATCTCGGATTTCATGGCTTCTAGCCATTTGTCGGAATCCGGGCCCGCCATCGCTTCTTCATAGTTCGAAGGTTCACCGTTGTCTAACAACATGATTTCCAGGACAGGGTTGTCGTACCACTCTGGTGCGGAACGTGTCCTTGTGGACCTACGAAGTTCAGTAGTAACTTGATCCGAAGCTTCATGATCATCATCATTAACTTCCTTCCCAGTCGGTGTAGGCACCACAGGAACATCTTCCCGCGCTGCGATACTTTCCGGTTCGGAAGGGGTGACTATCACCTCATCAAGTTCCACTTTCCTCCCACTCAATTCTTTCGAGAGAAACTCCTTCTCCAGAAAGGACCCGTTCTTGGCAACGAAGATCTTGCCTTCGGATCTGAGGTAGAAGGTATACCCAATAGTTTCCTTGGGGTATCCTATGAAGACACATTTCTCCGACTTGGGTTCGAGCTTTTCAGGTTGAAGTTTCTTGACATAAGCATCGCATCCCCAAACTTTTAGAAACGACAGCTTAGGTTTCTTCCCAAACCATAATTCATACGGTGTCGTCTCAACGGATTTCGACGGAGCCCTATTTAAAGTGAATGCGGCAGTCTCTAAAGCATAGCCCCAAAATGAGAGCGGTAAATCGGTAAGAGACATCATAGATCGCACCATATCCAATAGAGTGCGATTACGACGTTCGGACACACCGTTTCTCTGAGGTGTTCCAGGCGGCGTGAGCTGTGAAACTATTCCACATTTCCTTAAGTGCGAACCAAATTCGTGACTTAAATATTCTCCACCACGATCTGATCGTAAGAATTTTATTCTCTTGTCATGTTGATTCTCAACCTCACTCTGAAATTCCTTGAACTTTTCAAAGGTTTCAGACTTGTGTTTCATGAGGTAGACATACCCATATCTACTTAAGTCATCAGTGAGAGTGAGAACATAACGATATCCTCCGCGAGCCTCAACACTCATTGGACCGCACACATCGGTATGTATGATTTCCAATAAGTTGGTTGCTCGCTCCATTGTTCCGGAGAACGGAGTCTTGGTCATCTTACCCATAAGGCATGGTTCGCACGTGTCAAATGATTCATAATCAAGAGACTCCAAAAGTCCATCTGCATGGAGCTTCTTCATGCGCTTGACACCAATGTGACCAAGGCGGCAGTGCCACAAGTATGTGGGACTATCGTTATCAACTTTACATCTTTTGGTATTCACATTATGAATATGTGTAACATCACGTTCGAGATTCATCAAGAATAAACCATTAACCAGCGGGGCATGACCATAAAACATATCTCTCATATAAATAGAACAACCATTATTCTCGGATTTAAATGGGTAGCCATCTCGAATTAAACGAGATCCAGATATAATGTTCATGCTCAAAGCTGGCACTAAATAACAATTATTGAGGTTTAAAACTAATCCCGTAGGTAGATGCAGAGGTAGCGTGCCGACGGCGATCACATCGACCTTGGAACCATTCCCGACGCGCATCGTCACCTCGTCCTTCGCCAGTCTCCGTTTATTCCGTAGTTCCTGTTTTGAGTTACAAATATGAGCAACCGCACCGGTATCAAATACCCAGGAGCTACTACGAGTACTGGTAAGGTACACATCAATTACATGTATATCACATATACCTTTGGTGTTGCCGGCCTTCTTGTCCGCTAAGTATTTGGGGCAGTTCCGCTTCCAGTGACCACTTCCCTTGCAATAAAAGCACTCAGTCTCAGGCTTGGGTCCATTCTTCGACTTCTTCCCAGTAACTGGCTTACCGGGCGCGACAACTCCCTTGCTGTCCTTCTTGAAGTTCTTCTTACCCTTGCCCTTCTTGAACTTAGTGGTTTTATTCACCATCAACACTTGATGTTCCTTTCTGATCTCCACCTCCGCTGATTTCAGCATTGAATATACCTCGGGAATGGTCTTTTCCATCCCCTGCATATTGAAGTTCATCACAAAGCTCTTGTAGCTTGGTGGAAGCGACTGAAGGATTCTGTCAATGACCGCGTCATCCGGGAGATTGACTCCCAGCTGAGACAAGCGGTTATGCAACCCAGACATTCTGAGTATGTGCTCACTAACAGAACTATTTTCCTCCATTTTACAGCTGAAGAACTTGTCGGAGACTTCATATCTCTCGACCCGGGCATGAGCTTGGAAAACCATTTCAGCTCCTCGAACATCTCATATGCTCCATGTTTCTCAAAACGCTTTTGGAGACCCGGTTCTAAGCTGTAAAGCATGCCGCACTGAACGAGGGAGTAATCATCAGCACGCTGATGCCAAGCGTTCATAACGTCTTGGTTCTCTGGGATTGGTGCTTCACCTAGCGGTGCTTCTAAGACATAATCTTTCTTGGCTGCTATGAGGATGATCCTCAGGTTCCGGACCCAGTCTGTATAGTTGCTGCCATCATCTTTCAGCTTGATTTTCTCTAGGAACGCGTTGAAATTGAGGACAACGTGGGCCATTTGATCTACAAGACATAGTGTAAAGATTTTAGACTAAGTTCATGATAATTAAGTTCATCTAATCAAATTACTCAATGAACTCCCACTCAGATAGACATCCCTCTAGTCATCTAAGTGAAACATGATCCGAGTTAACTAGGCCGTGTCCGATCATCACGTGAGACGGACTAGTCAAGATCGGTGAACATCTCCATGTTGATCGTATCTTCTATACGACTCATGCTCGACCTTTCGGTCCTCCGTGTTCCGAGGCCATGTCTGTACATGCTAGGCTCGTCAAGTCAACCTAAGTGTATTGCGTGTGTTCCGAGGCCATGTCTATACATGCTAGGCTCGTCAACACCCGTTGTATTCGAACGTTAGA
Source organism: Aegilops tauschii subsp. strangulata (assembly GCF_002575655.3). Lineage (NCBI taxonomy): Eukaryota > Viridiplantae > Streptophyta > Magnoliopsida > Poales > Poaceae > Aegilops > Aegilops tauschii. The sequence goes on from NC_053035.3 coordinate 435,480,629, forward strand.
ATCTATCACACCCGATCATCACGTGGTGCTTCGAAACAACGAACCTTCGCAACGGTGCACAGTTAGGGGGAACACTTTTCTTGAAATTATCATAAGGGATCATCTTACTTACTACCATCGTTCTAAGAAAATAAGATGCAAAACATGATAAACATCACATGCAATCAAATAGTGACATGATATGGCCAATATCATTATGCTCCTTTGATCTCCATCTTCGGGGCACCATGATCATCTTCGTCACCGGCATGACACCATGATCTCCATCATCATGATCTCCATCATTGTGTCTTCATGAAGTCGTCACGCCAACGATTACTTCTACTTCTAAGGCTAACGCGTTTAGCAACAAAGTAAAGTAATTTACATGGCGTTATTCAATGACACGCAGGTCATACAAAATAATAAAGACAACTCCTATGGCTCCTGCCGGTTGTCATACTCATCGACATGCAAGTCGTGATTCCTATTACAAGAATATGATCAATCTCATACATCACATATATCATTCATCACATCTTCTGGCCATATCACATCACATAGCACTTGCTGCAAAAACAAGTTAGACGTCCTCTAATTGTTGTTGCAAGTTTTTTACGTGGCTTGTATAGGTTTCTAGCAAGAACGTTTCTTACCTACGTAAAACCACAACGTGATTTGCCAATTTCTATTTACCCTTCATAAGGACCCTTTTCATCGAATCCGTTCCGACTAAAGTAGGAGAGACAGACACCCGCTAGCCACCTTATGCAACTAGTGCATGTCAGTCGGTGGAACCTGTCTCACGTAAGCGTACGTGTAAGGTCGGTCCGGGCCGCTTCATCCCACAATACCGCCGAAACAAGATAAGACTAGTAGCGGCAAGAAGAATTGGCAACATCAACGCCCACAACTGCTTTGTGTTCTGCTCGTGCATAGTAACTACGCATAGGCCTGGCTCATGATGCCACTGTTGGGAATCGTAGCAGAATTTTAAAATTTTCCTACGCTCACCAAGATCCATCTATGGAGTATACTAGCAACGAGGGGAAAGGAGTGCATCTACATACCCTTGTAGATCGCGAGCGGAAGCGTTCCAATGAACGTGGATGACGGAGTCGTACTCGCCGTGATCCAAATCACCGATGACCGAGTGCCGAACGGACGGCACCTCCGCGTTCAACACACGTACGGTGCAGCAACGTCTCCTCCTTCTTGATCCAGCAAGGGGAAGGAGAGGTTGATGGAGATCCAGCAGCACGACGGCGTGGTGGTGGATGTAGCGGGTCTCGGCAGGGCTTCGCCGAGCTTCTGCGAGAGGGAGAGGTGTAGCAGGGGAGGAGGGAGGCGCCCAAGGCTGTAATAATACTGCCCTCCCTCCCCCCCTTTATATAGGCCCCCTAGGAGGGGGGGCGCCGGCCAGAACCCATCTGGATGGGGGGGCGGCGGCCAGGGGGATACTTGCCCCCCAAGGCAAGTGGGGCGCCCCCCCCCACCCTAGGGTTTCTAACCCTAGGCGCAGGGGGAAGGCCCATGGGGGGCGCCCCAGCCCACTAAGGGCTGGTTGCCCTCCCACATCAGCCCATGGGGCCCTCCGGGATAGGTGGCCCCACCCGGTGGACCCCCGGGACCCTTCCGGTGGTCCCGGTACAATACCGATAACCCCCGAAACTTTCCCGGTGGCCGAAACTTGACTTCCTATATATAATTCTTCACCTCCGGACCATTCCGGAACTCCTCGCGACGTCCGGGATCTCATCCGGGACTCCGAACAACTTTCGGGTTTCCGCATACTCATATCTCTACAACCCTAGCGTCACCGAACCTTAAGTGTGTAGACCCTACGGGTTCGGGAGACATGTAGACATGACCGAGACGCCTCTCCGGTCAATAACCAACAGCGGGATCTGGATACCCATGTTGGCTCCCACATGTTCCACGATGATCTCATCGGATGAACCACGATGTCGAGGATTCAATCAATCCCGTATACAATTCCCTTTGTCAATCGGTATGTTACTTGCCCGAGATTCGATCGTCGGTATCCCAATACCTTGTTCAATCTTGTTACCGGCAAGTCTCTTTACTCGTACCGCAATGCATGATCCCGTGACTAACGCCTTAGTCACATTGAGCTCATTATGATGATGCATTACCGAGTGGGCCCAGAGATACCTCTCCGTCACACGGAGTGACAAATCCCAGTCTCGATCCGTGCCAACCCAACAGACACTTTCGGAGATACCCGTAGTGCACCTTTATAGTCACCCAGTTACGTTGTGACGTTTGGCACACCCAAAGCACTCCTACGGTATCCGGGAGTTGCACGATCTCATGGTCTAAGGAAAAGATACTTGACATTGGAAAAGCTCTAGCAAACGAAACTACACGATCTTTTATGCTATGCTTAGGATTGGGTCTTGTCCATCACATCATTCTCCTAATGATGTGATCCCGTTATCAATGACATCCAATGTCCATAGTCAGGAAACTGTGACTATCTGTTGATCAACGAGCTAGTCAACTAGAGGCTTACTAGGGACACGTTGCGGTCTATGTATTCACACATGTATTACGATTTCCGGATAATACAATTATAGCATGAACAATAGAAAATTACCATGAACAAAGAAATATAATAATAACCATTTATTATTGCCTCTAGGGCATATTTCCAACAACACTGTCCCAACATGGCCGCTCCCACGCCATCCCGTGCGGCGCTCTCTCGCGTCGTGCGTCGTCTGGACAGTTGCGTGATACCGCTCCCGTACGACCGTCTCTATTGCCGTGCAGGATGACCTGCCGTGTGACACCGGGTCTCACGAGTTGTCGTGCGCGATCGTAGACTCGTCCTCATGTAGTGGTGTTGTTGGTGTTGCTCTGCCCTGCAGTCGGGTCTCCTGCGTCATCGTATGGTCATAGACCCAACATGTATTGCCTTGTTTTTCGGTGGTGAGCTCCATTCCTTGTAATAATGTTGCAATTTGAGTTAAGCTATGCATGTTATGGATCATTGATAATCCCCGAGTGCAGGGAGTATTGTAGCACCTTCCAAAGTGAAGGTGCTAAGCATGGAGTGTCGAACTCAAAAAGTGCTAAAGGTAGGATACGTATTCTCTCAGGTCCTACCCGCCACTGACAAAACTCTACATGCACCAAATGTTGTTTTGTCTAAACCTTCTAGTAAAAATTATTTTGCAAGCTTTTAGAGAAAGCGAGTATGGAGCAGCAGTGGTAGGAATTGCGGAATTGTCTCTATGCATGTACGATACTAGATTTATAATTAAGCATTGTAGTTCTATATGTGAGAGAGGCCTATGCTAACATGCAACAAAATCCATTGATACCATTTAGTTATGATTGGAACTCTAGCTAGTAAGCATCCACAAATGCTAAAGATTCATTAAAGTAAAACCCAACCATAGTGTTAAGATCTATGGTCCTCTTTATTCCATATGCAACAATTCACAAACTCGGGATATGGTAATATCTGCCACTCCGACCATCCATCCTAAGGAAATCATCACATATTGCAAACCCTAAAGTGTGATCCGACATACTCATGCACTTATACATCGGGCACCAAAGGACAACAACAATATATAACATACAACTCAAATCAATCATCATAGATCACCAAATCACCATAGGACATGAAAAGGTGCTAGATAGATATGATATGAAGGATTTGGCACTAAGATATACTCTAAAAAGTGCGCATAAAAATCCACTCATCACTACTGCACATCCAAGTACAAAAGTTCTCGAGCAAGGATTCGATCCTTGGGTCGATTGCTTCCAAATCAATCTCAATCTTGGGGGGCTACTAGATGGACGTTTTCCTTTTTACTATTATCTGCATGATTTTGTAGTATTCATCTATGCAAAATCTCTATGTGACTGTTTTCATTTTTATATGATCGATGCATTTTGAATTTCAAATCTGTTGAAACCAAATTACAAAGAGAGAAAGTTTGATTAGAATACTAGTTTTTTTATCATGATGAGTAAACTCATGTGTTCTTCTTGTTGCTTCTTTATCTTCTTTCCTTGTAATTTCTCCCTCCTCTCTGTCCATTTACATCTGAGGTCTAGTGGCAATCCATGGTGGCGCCATCGTTGCATGGGGATCTGTGCGGCAGCTGGAAGGAAAGGCATGATAGGAAAGGAATGGAAGGGAAGAAAGTGAGCATAGGGATCTGTGCGTCGGCTGAAGACCATGTGTGTTTTGGTACGATCAGGTAACCTAGTTAACAGGTTCATCCAGTTTGTTGGGCTTCTTATCTTTTTGCACATAATCGATCGAACCCACAAACTGTTTGGTTGGGCTGTCAGAATTCGAGCCAATTGATTCAGTTTGTAGAGAATTTACAGTGGGCCTTCTAATCCGAAATCAACGGTAGATGACAAAGCTACTGACCGAAAACTCATTTTTAGTCAACTCGCCTGTAGTCAATCACTATTTATACCAAACAATTTTACTTGTTTATAGTTTATTCTACAAGTAAATCTTAACTAGTACATTATTGATCATTTATCAACATACAATTTTAGTTAGTATTTTCTCTTATCTAACAACTCTTACCATATATATAATTGTGTTTATGAATATAAAAATGCATTGTTTATCGTTATACAATTACAATATGTAACATTGTAAATATAGTGGTGTTTTAGTACAAGGAAATTGCTTTATTTTTAAAAATTTGGTATGGGGAACATCTAAAAGAATCTTTTGGGAGTATATGGTTCTAGTCTAAATGTAAGGGGGGCAGAAACATACACGTTTGTTTCTAGAAAACACAATACAACCGCAGACATTCACATACAAATACTAATTAGTACCACTTTCATGTATAATGTGTTTATGTGTGTCGAGTATTTATAGAAGTTTTGTTACGGGGTTCTACAATGCTTGAGGCTGGCGGATATACTCATTGTGGTTTGTCGAATATTAGTACCCAAGTTAGTTGTACCTAAAAGGATTGATATCTTCTCTTCCCCAACCACACTCACTCCTCCTGGTTTTTTAGTTAACATGTTATCTCCTGTTCTTAGGGTCAAGCCGAGAGTGTTTTTCTACTCCCAGGGACATTGAACCCATGATCGAAAACATAGAAAATAAAATAAAATAAAAGTCTGGAACTTTGTGGCTTTGATTATGAGCGAAATGTTTTAGGTGCTTGCAAAATGTGGTGACCAAATGACATTCGAAGAGCTCTGTGCTTAAACTTGACAAGGAAAATCACTTTAGTACCAAAACTTGCGGCATACATTGAACTGGTGCCACAACTTGGCTGGTCGTGCAAATATGATGCAAAACTCGTTTGTATACGCATGATGAAGCGTGACAATGTGGCGTGGGGGCCCATTGTCATTGACCGGGCAGTGTAGACCAGCCGTGTGGCGTGTTGTTTTTCCAAAAAAAACTCAAATTTATTTTTTTGCATAAAAAACATGATAGGTGCGGGAGCCATTGTCAGCAAAAGAGCACAAATTATGTTAGAATGAAAATATTGCGTGGACAAGGAATCAAATAGCCACCGCCAGCTAACCGAACCGCGTAGCTAACCAATACACAGGAATACACTTCATGTCCTACAAGGATACTCTGTCATTATATTGTTGCTTTTAACAACATAAATTAAGAATTTTAATTCCAACAAAAAGATGTGGACATGAGGGTTAGAACACGGGACCCGCGGGACACAGTCTGACGGGCATGCCACCCCAACAAAGGCAGGCATTTTTCTTTGCATACGGTTGTTACATTGTATTTCTACAACCGACCGTGATCATGGGCGAAAAATGGACTGCAGTTGGTGCGGCCTATTCAACATGTGTTTTGTTTTTCTTTTCATTTTTAAAATTGTAAAAAAAATATGTGAATCCTAGTTATAAATAATATACATATAATTGTACATGCATATTCCTTTGAGGATCTGTAGGTGACACATTTAGCTCATATATTTGTCACATACATATATTTGTATTTATTTAATTTATTTTTTAACACACACAAACTTTATCAAACACAAAAACTTGTAATGCAACATTAAAAAAATTCAAGCATGAAATCTTTTATATACTACTGAATATTTTATTTACAAACTTGTGAATGTTTGAACTTGTAAGTAAATTTATTTACATATATATTATAAAATTAATTTAATATTTCTATTTAATATGCAAACACTTTTCAAAATTATACAAACATTTGTATAATTCGTAATTTAATTTTATGGATTCTTCGAAATTAATAGGCAGGCATTTTTTCGAACTAGATGGGCATCTTTTTGTGTAATTTATTTTATGTATAAGTATATTATTTATAATTAGGATTTACATATTTTTCAAAAATTCTAAAAATGAAAAAAAAACACAGTGTGTTTTAGCTCATGTGACAAAAAGGATAACAATCGCAGTAGAGACCAAATGAATGTCGATGCAGTGACCGGATCGTCTTAAGTTTTGCCCCAAGTCGAAGGAACAAACCGCGCGGCAACATTTTTTCTGAATTAGTAAAATTATTAATTTATGTTGTTTAAGCAAAAGATATAAGATATGTGTATCCACCAAACCGTCAAATGCTGTAGGGATTGGGTGGCTAGCCGAGCGAGTGGATGGTCCAAATGGCCGTGTCTTCGTCTTAATTTATGTTATTTTTTCATCTCAATATAAAATTTGTGCTACAGCTGGGTTTCGCAACCGTCAGGGGCTTTCTTGTGCAAAGAAATAAAATTCCGAGGTTGTTTTTGCAAAAATAACACCCCACACACCTACTCTACACGGGGAGGTCACTAACAATGGGCCCCACGCCACGTTGTCACAGCTCGTTGGCGCCGCATGCGTATGCAAACGAGTTTTGCACCGTATTTGCACGTCCTAATCAAGTTGTGGCACCAGTTCAATGTATGCCGCAAGTTTTGGCACTAAAGTGACTTTTCTTGCCAAGTTTAAGCATCGGTGGTGTAATTGACTCAAAAAATAATCGTGCTCAAACGTATGTTCAATGTTTGAGCGGAATTTGTATTTCGTTTGTATGGAGATCATTTGATGTTATTTGGTCATCAAACTTTGCAAGCACCTACATCATTTGTTCATAATCAATGCCACAAAGTTTCATATTTTTGATTTTATTTTGCTATTTGTTTTGATTTTATTGTTCATCATGGGCTGCAATGAACTCAACTTGATCACCTGACAGGAGAATCTGTTGGAACAGTATCCTCCATTGTACTGTGAGACATCTAAAACAACTTTACTAGCTCCCTCCGCAGCAAAAAATACACGAGACTTCAGACACCACATGACATGGAGTGAGATTTCATGAGAACGTAGCAGTGAGCACTTGCGTTGGACTTGAAAGCACAGGATGCATAGTATTCCAAATATGTTGCTTTTGTGATAGGTAGGTAGTTCACGTTGTTGTTTTTGTAATCATGATGAAACAATACAACATTTATTCCTTAAATGCCCACTTGCCAAGTTGCTTTGGAGAACGATCCATATAGCCTTCAACATTAATCCTTCAGTGAACATTGAGTCGTTGTTTGGAACATGGTTAACTGGGGTTGAACATAGTACTGCGACTCGTATTCGGATTAAAATATGTGCGCTTCTGTGGGCTATATGGAACTGTAGGAATGATTTGATTTTTAACAGACAACACACTTTAACTTTCTTGCAGGTCATCTTCAAAGCTACCGCATGGATCCGTACGTGGTCCTTACTCACCCGGGAGCCTTTGGTTACTGGGTGCAACCAGTGGGAGATGGTAGCACGGGCTATATTCAACCGGTTCGGATGGCGGTCGCATAATAGGATAGGAGTTTAGGAAGTTTATCCTTCTTTCTGTCGTTCCAGTTGTCATTGCCAACATGTACTTTTCTTTTTTTGAGTTTCGCTCCGCTTGTGAGCTGTAATACTTTGATGACTTTGTGCTACTTTGTGGATCGTTTGATAAGATGGTTGCATGCATCGTCATGATGCAGAGGCTGGGGGCACGCCTCCATTTCCAAAAAAAAATGCAAATCTGTTGAGCATGGATGACGAATTCGAGATGCATGGACTTGTCCTTATTGGGGTCACAATTCGATTGGACCATGCTTGCGTATACAACGCACAGCCGTACTGTTAGCACTTCAGAGAACATATACTTCTGCTGATACATAACATCGCATCATTGAGCAGGATCAACATGCATGAAGATCGAGCTAAACTATACCCAATATATTCGACTCTCTTCTCTCTTTTTTCCCGCAAAAATAAAATACACTGGACTTTCTCTGTCCAAGGGGTACTTGATGTCTTGGCAAGTATGGGAGTGATCTTTACAAAGGGAGTAACTCACAGGAGTTCAATTCGACTCCGGGCCTGAATTTTTCGTTCATTGCATATCGAGACCTCTTTTTTTTAGGTTAAATTATAAGAGGACATTGGGTCGCATGCATTACAATTATACTGAACATGTTCAGTGATATGCGCCGGAGTGAAGTTCAGCCAAACTCCAGTCGTACCCTGCACTCGCGCACATGAAGGTTGTAATAGACAGATGAATGCTTCTTTCAATAGGTACGTAATAGATACAAGAAGAACACAAGAGCGGTGACATTCTAGCCATTGGTTGAGCAATTCGCACATGATTGAAACAACAATCTGTTTCGTCAGTTGAACCAATAGGCAGCAGGTCATGTACTTTCTCGATGACTACCGGTTTTTGGCATATCGATATTCAAGAATCAAGATACTGACTGGACCCGGCAAAAGTTGCAGCCTGAACCACCGGTTCCTTGGCAGGAGGAGCAAGAGGGGATGGGCTGAAGCTAGGCTAGAGGAGGAAGAGCTTCTGTAGCGGCAGATCCGACCCAAAAAAAAATAGTAGACCAGGTTCAGACTTGCTCATATCACCTGATGAATCAGGTGCAGATCCGACGACCCAAGTTGTCAGCGAGCGTTTCATCACTACAAGGCCTGTTTTGGGTGGGGTGAGAGAGGCTCGAACTCTCGACCTCAGGATCACTCGCATGTTTGCTATGAGACCTACGCGCTAGCCAACTGCGCCACCACCCCATTTGTTGTGTCGGTAGCGAAACAAACGTCCTAGTTAAAAAGCAGCGGGGCGATGCAAAGCATGGATGGCCGCGGTGGCGCTGCGGCGGCACGCCCTTGGCCACCACCGGAGCCAGAGCAAGACGCCTTCTTGCTGTACCTCACCCTCGGCCTCTCGTCCCTGGCCATTCTCAGCCGAGGCAACCCTGCAGCGTCCGGGTTTTAGTTAGCAACTTAACATGACATGCATCTCTTTCCCATGGATGACGAGCTTGCTTACCTACTAGAGCCGGTGACGGTCCGGCGGCGAAGACGACGGCGGTGGCCCCTGATCATTGCCATTGCTGAATTCTGAAAAACACAGTACATCCTATGGGGAAGAATAAGATGCAGCACAGCAGCGGAGCAGGTGACAGTAGGAGGGCCGATTACTTGTGGGTGTCCATCCAGGCAGAGGCACTCCGTGCTTGATGATGGAGAACGCGGCGAGGTGGTGCCATCAATCGTATCTCTCTGCAGAAGAAGATGGCTTCTTACCAGCTGGTGCCTCTTTCTTTTTTCTGTACACGTCCAGGAAACAAAAGAGTGAGCTTAATTTCGCTTCAGAAGTAGTAGAGCACAACTGATTGTTCAAGCCACAATAGCATCAGAGTTATTCTGTTCAAACCGGATGCCCCAGAAATAACTTAACATGGAAATGATGAAAACACTCAAATCAATACCCAGACGGACCACATCGATTCAGCACTAAAAGAGCGTACGTATACTCAGAAGTTAATATCATACAGTGCATTTACAGTTAATCTTTTTCTTCTCTTTGTTGCCACGCTAGCTAACCAAATAATATTTGAGAATGCTAATTGTATCACTGGATTCTAAAAGAGCGCAGAGACTGTTCAGCAATACTATTCAGCCATCTAGTGCTTTATACTCCCCCTGTCCCTAAATATAAGACGTTTTTGCAGTTCAATTGAACTGCAAAAACGTCGAATTGAACTACAAAAACGTCTTGTATTTAGGGACAGAGGTAGTAGTTGTCTAACAACAAATAAGCTATTCATTCATCTGAAGGTTCATAGCTATGCGTTGATACTCCCATTTTCAATATCAACATTCCCATCCGAAGAACCAGAATAATGATAACCCAAGAATATCTTAGCCCATTTCAAACAGAAAAGTGCCCAGACTGTACCAACTTCCAAGCTGCCATGCATCCAACTATCCAAGTGCTTCATACCAATTCTCAGACCATTAAAAATCAATAACCCGACGCTGTGTTAGCTCAAGAAGAATTCCGTAGCATGATCAAGATATTCTAGGCAACTGAACCAAATATTTCCGCGACAAGTAATTCCGAACGGAGGGAGTATATGGAGAAGGCCAAAAAAATGCAAGAAAAAGAAGACCATGGTTCAGACATGCTCGGTTTCACCTGAGCAATCAGATGTACCATGCGGCGACAGCTCGAACTCTCGACCTCAGGATCACTCGCATGTTTGCTATGAGACCTACGGGCTAGCCAACTGCGCCACCACCCCACTTGTTGTCTTGGAAGCGAAACAAACGCCCTTGTTAAAAAGCAGCAGGACCATTGCAAACCATAAAGAACAGTACAACCAAAGCTCTTTAGTTTTACATGAACAAGATCATTACATCTGTGAGGGAACAGTAGGCAGGAAAACAAGCATTGCAGGAGATTCAGGAGCCTCAAGTGTGGATGTTGGGCTCAGGACCCATCCGGTCACGTCCTGGTCTTCAGTGGAGAGGAATAGCGAAGGCTCAGCTCTCCCCAATCCTGCTTGGTTCCCTCAGCAGCCGCTGGATGTGATTCAGAGAGCATCCATCTTCTCCAGCATGTAACAAGAGGCGCCTGTTCTTGATCGAGTTTAAAAGTAGAGACCAAATCTGTTTCAAAGCCAACCAAGCGGCACCATTAAAAACCAAAGGGCAGCTGCAGCAGCAGTGTTCTGAACATCAAGCTTTTTGCCAGCTATCCAATATGATGAGGTAGAAGCAAACGAAAGGTCAAAATGCATCTCAAAGAGTGATCTAATTTCAGCCCAAATCATTTGAGCCACTATGCAATCAAAAAATAGGCGCTGCACCCTTTATTGTTCAGAACAGAAACATAGTTTAGAGGTGTATTCATATTTCTTTTCTGCAAATTGTCTCTAGTCATAATCTTATTGTAAGAGGCAAGCCACAGTATTGCAATCTGGCTGCCTGCACGATGATCATGTCGCGCAGATGAGTTTATTTTTCACTGTTAAAGCTGGCTTCAGGTCCTTTTTTACTCTGTACATGTCCAGAAAACAAAGCATGAGCTTCAGATGTTAATCCCAACCAAATAGTGCAGCGGAATTAATCCCGAAGCATGTTTTTATTCTCTTCTCTTTCTTGGCAAGTTAGGAAATAGATGCGTCTCCCAGCAATCGAACAATAAATTCATCATAGTGGATTCTTAAAGATGAACTAAAAAAAGTGCCCAGACTGTTCCAACTTCCAAGCTACTGTACCATTCCTCCATCAATCCAAGTGAGAACCCGAAGCTGGTAGTTCAAGAAGACCTCTGTAGCATGGTCAAGATATTTTAGGCAATGTATCATGCGAAATTCCAATCTTTTGTGAGTCTGAACATCGGTGCTTGGGCAGGAGGAGCAGGGGTAGTTCAAGAAGACCTCTGTAGCATGATCAAGATATTTTTGGCAATGTATCATGCGAAATTCCAATCTTTGTGAGCCTGAGCATCGGTGCTTGGGCAGGAGGAACAGGGAGTGAGAGAGAGGAAGGCGCAGCAATGGAGGAGATTACTTATTGTGCAGAACCAAAAATTTAAAAGGCCAAATTATTGTAAGAGGCAAGCAACACTATTGCCTTAGGTCGGGAGTTCGAGCCGCGAAGATGAGTTTATATTTTCACTGTCAAAGCTGGCTTCAGGTGCCTTGAGGTACATGTCCAGAAAACAAAGCATGAGCTTCAGATGTTAATCCCAACCAAATAGTGCAGCGGAATTAATCCCGAAGCATTTTTTTTTTAGTCTCTTCTCTTTCTTGGCAAGTTAGGAAATAGATGCGTCTCCCAGCAATCGAACAATAAACTCATCATAGCGGATTCTTAAATATGAACTCCAAAAGTGACCAGACTGTTCCAATCTTTTGTGAGCCTGAACATCGGTGCTTGGGCAGGAGAAGGGAGTGAGAGAGAGGAAGGCGCAGCAGTGGAGGAGATTACTTATTGTGCAGAACCAAAAATTAAAAAGGATGAGACCAGGTTCAGAGTTGCTCTAGAGTCAATCTGATGATTCTGATGTACATGTGTCGACCCAAGTGGCCACTGAGCGTTTCATCACAACGATGGTCTTTTTGTCTGCGGGGTGAGAGAGGTTCGAACTCTCAACCTCAGGATCACTCGCATTTATTTTAGCTATGAGGCCTACCCGCTAGCCAACTGTGCCACCACCCATTTGTTATGTTATAAGAGCGAAACAGACGTCCTCGTTGAGAAAGAGGACCATTGGGCGTTCCAAATCGTAGACGTAGATGGCACATTACTTACGGTTCCTGTTTCTGATTATCTATACTGGCAATATAGTTTGAAGGCGTGTTCGTTCCTCAACATACTGCCAACTTGTAGTTGTATGCATGTATTCAATGCTACACGGCGAAAATTCAATGATGCTTGTGTATTGCCAATTTCCATTCAGTTAAGCTCCCTTATCAACAGCCGGATGAGATTTAAGACAACTTATATTGATTATTAGAACCCCAGGTTTGTAACAGCTAGACGACATAGATTCATACAGCTCAACTTGCTTTGTACCGACGACGAGATCCGCGGTACAACAACAAACCCATAATGTATGCAGCTGTTTAACACTGCCATAGTATATAGCTAGCTTCAGTTCATCCATGCTTGATAGATGCAGGCAGGCAGGCAGAAGAAGAAGATGGTGGTGGTGTCGAGGCTGCAGAGCATGATGCCGCCGCCACCTGACCGGTCGTCGTCGTCGTCGAAGGTGGTGGAGTAGACGGCGTAGAAGCACAAGACGAGGCCCAAGACAAGCAGCAGGGCCCACCCCAGCAGGTCGTTGCTCTGCCCGGCGCGCTCGCCCGACATCCCCTCGTCTACCAGCGCCAGAGCCGAGGCCAGCATCGGGGCTGCTGACGCCATGCCGCTCGCCTTGGAGAGCAGCGGCGCGCCCTTGGCCACCATCGGAGCCAGAGCCGAAGACGCCTTCTTGCTGACCCTGCACCTCAGCCCCTCGGCCCTGGCAAGTCTCAGCCGAGGCAGCCCTGCATCGTCCGTCCCACTGTTAGCTAGCAACTTGTTAACATGTTGGCTGGCATTTTTTCCGGATGATGCGCTTGCTTACCTAGAGCCGGCGACGGTCTGGCGGCGAAGACGACGATGGAGGTGGCCGCCATTGCCGGTAGATGTGTGCTCCGCGGGAGATGCAGAGGAGAGCCAACTTGTGAGTATGCAGTACGCAGAAGGCAGAGCCACCCCGGCCAGTATATATACCGCATCATCATTCATCATGGGCCGTCCAATGGGGCTACTGATTGGCACCTTTGGCACCACAGATTTCTTGTTGGAAAAGTCGCCGGTGCGAGGTTAGTTAGGCTCGCTCAGACATTCAGAACCAACTTGAGTCGTGGCGGAAGCAAGCAGGCGTCCAACTTGAGTTTCTCCAATGAATGAAAGCGAGCTGCAGGCCTCACAAGCATCAGAAGTTTAGAAGAGGGTAGGGTTGCACTAGGCAACAAGAGGGCCGTGCGGAAAGATGGATGGACTTGTGTGCGTTTTTAGCTGCTCCGGTGGCGCACAGGTAACACATGCTTCGCCTTGGATTTATACCTGATCAGAGAAAACGGACAAGAACGAGTCCAGGAAATGCTTTGGCACATGCCGATCCTTGGCGCCAGGAGCGGTGAGCACCGGTGATGGGGAACGCGACGTGCTGAGGCTGTGCACTGTGCTGCCAATCATCAGCCTCGATCTCAATCTGGTTCAAGTTTTTCACCGGAGTGGTGGGCACCGACGATGGGCTTTCGTAGCTGATGGAGAACGCGGTGACCGGTAGGCAGTGCTGCCAATCACCTCAACCTCAACGGAGCAGCGCCATCTCTGCATAGGCATAGGCTAAGGCAGAGGATCGATAGCGAAGGTAGAGCCTGGACGCAAGCAAGATTACTCAAAGGGGACCTCGATCGACGGGTTATTCATGGGATTAGCAGCGTGGGTAGTGCATGAGTAGAGTGAATTGCAAGAAACCACCACATTTGGGGCTTCTCTTGCAGAAAACTACCTGGTCGCTAATCTTTTGCAAAAGCCACCGCACATTCAGTAATAGTTTTGCAGAGTGCACTGAACCTGTCATTTGGCGCGGTTGAGGGCGTTTCCGATAGGTGGGACCCAATTTGGGTGACGTGGCCTAACGGACGCGCGGACGGCGCCATTTGGTCCAGACCGACGCGGTCTGGTCGCGCCGGACAGACCGACCGCCCGCACCTGACCAGACCAGACCTCTCCCTCCAGCTCCAAATCCATGGCGACGATGAAACCTGGCGGCGTGGACGGCGGCGGCGGAGTTGCTGCCGGTGGGGATGCTCCGGGCGGCGGTGCTGGAGATCCACCGGAGTACTGCGGGAGCTCCCATCCCTCGAGCGCGCTGCCTCTTCCCCAACCGCCCTCGCCGCCGAAGTCGTTGGAATACGCGGCGGCTACTGCATTCGCCCAGGCGGTGAAGGCCAATCCGACGGGCAGCCACCATTTTGCCTCGTCCTTCGGCGGTGTGGAGTAAGTCATCCTCCTCCTTCTTTGTCATTTCCCCGATTGGTATTCTAGGGTTAGGGTTCTATGGTTAGTGTTCTTGGGTACGTGTAGTACGGTTAAGGTTCTAGGGTTAGGGTTCTAGCATTAGGGTTAGTGTTATATGACATCCTCTCTGTCAACTGATTGTTGGTGTCACAGAAATTAATTTTAACATGAGTACTTAGACACAAATCCTCTGTGTCTGTTGTTTGATCAAATACTCTCTTTCACCAACTTTAGTATTGTAAATTGAATCAGAAATTTCTGTTGCCACCAATTTTAACTCTGTTAACTGAATTTTGTGAACACTGTTAACTGTTAACTGAATTTATTGAACACTGTACACTGTTAACTGAAATTTTTTAAACACTGTTAACTGGATTTTAACACTGTTAACTGAATTTCTGTTGCCACCAATGAGACCTCTTAACAATAATTTTAACATTGTTAAATGAATTACTTAACAGCAAAATTAAATGCATTTTATCTGAATTTGTAGCTTGGATGATGAAGAATGGGAAGTGAGGTTCCATTTCCTAGACAGAGATAACTTGGAAAGAACAATCTGTTTATCAGACATAACCTTCTGGAATCTCATTGCCCTAATAGAGGTAGAAGGCTATAGTTTAAGGGATTTTATGTATTATGTTAGAGATCCAGGAGCTGGGGTGTCAGGAATGGAAGAATTAACTGATGATGACAAGGTGGAAGAAATGTTGGATCACATAGCTAGTAAAGGAAAGAATGTTTTAACATTACAGTTATGAGAAGTGATGCACCTAGACCAGTTGATTTGAACATTGGTCATGCTTATGAAGAGCAGGTTCCTTTGTCAGAAATAGGTATACCAGTTGTCTATGAGGTAGACAATTCAGGAGTTCTTTTCCCCAGTCCAGTGAAACCCCAACCACAGCTAGTCCAAGTAATGAACACACAGGAGAGCTCTTGTTTGTTGAAGCAAAAGGGCCCAAGTGAACCTGAGTTTGCTTTGGACAATGGTAATGAGAGGCATGAGTATTTCATGGAGACAGACCAAGAGCAAGAGCACATTGAGCAGATGATGGAGCAGAAAAGAAATGAAGAAATTCAGAGGTACAGGAGTAATAAGATACAAAGAGAGAAGTACAAGGCAGCAAAAAGAAAACTCCCACAGCTGCTTGCTGAGGAGTTCACTGATAGTGAAAGTGAGGATGAAGATCTAGAAGATGAGGACATATTGGCTAGGTTGGAGGCAATGAAGAGGCATAGGGATGATCCACTATATCACTTTGAAGGAGACACTGATGTAGAAGAGCTATATGGACCAGATGAGGAGGAGGAGGAGAATGAAGGAAGAGATGAAGAGGAAGGACAGGAGGAGCCACTAGATGAGGGCTTGAGAGGAGGAAGCAGTGTAGGAGGAAGCAGTGCAGGAGGTAGCAGCAGCACAGGAGGAAGTAAGAGGAGGGGGAAGGGGCCAACAACAAGATCCCATGCAAGTTTGGATCAAATCATAGAGCAAGACTGGGCACCTTCATGTGATGAGGAGAGCAACCCAGGTGACTTAAGTCAGGAAGAGAATGATTGGGCTCAGCTTCCAGCATTTATGCTACCAAATGGTAGGAAGAGCAGGGCCAAAAAGAATAAAGTTAGGGTTTGGTATGATGAGAAGAGGGAAAACCCACAAGAACAATTTGTCAAGAAACTTTGTTTCCTAGATGTGCAGCAGTTCAGAAGGGCACTGCTTACATTTCACATCTCACAAAACAGGAACTACTCATTTCATAGGAACTGCTCAGATAGAGTTATTGTAGTTTGCAGTACAGATGACTGTCTTTTTTTCATTGCTGCTTCCAAAATTGCACATGAGAAGACATTTTGCATAAAGAAAATGAACTTGTACCACAATTATCCTGCTGTTGGAGAGAGCACCAAAGTGACTGCTAGGTGGTTGGCACATGAGTGTGAGCAACAGTTAAGGTCTGACATAAACACACCAGTCCAGGCAATATTGGACAATTTGAAGAAAAAACATGGAATTGAAGTGTCCATTCACATGGCCTACAGGGCAAGGAAAGCAGCTAAGGAAGTTGTCCAAGGAGATCAGAGGGCACAATACACTAGGATAAGGGATTACCTCCAAGCTGTGCTGGATACCAATCCTGAAAGTAGATGCATTGTTACAACAAAGCATTTAAAGACTCATCCTAGCATAAACCCTAGATTTCATGGCTTGTTCATGTGCCTCAATGCTTGCAAAGAGGGCTTCCTAAATGGTTGCAGACCCTTCATAGGTACTTGCATAATTATTTTCCCAACATTTTTCCCATTGCATTTGGTTATGTTTGGTACTAATGTGTTATGTTTGGTTTTAGGTGTTGATGGTTGCTTTGTTAAGTTGACAACAGGGCAACAAATATTGGCTGCAACTGGAAGAGATGGTAATAACAACATCTTTCCCATTGCATTTGCAATTGTTGACAAGGAAGACACTGCCAGCTGGTCCTGGTTTCTAACATAGCTCAAGTATGCTCTTGGTGGTGAGTCAGGGAAGTATGGCAACTACACTATCATATCTGATAGACAAAAGGTACCTCACACATCATCATTCTTATATTTACTGAAGTTTTACCATGCTTAGTACTGTCAAATTGTTTGTTGTTATACTATATTTTGAACACTAGTTATTTAAACAGGGCCTTCTTAAAGCCATAAACAATGTCTTCCCAAATTGCCCTCAAAGATTCTACCTTAGACATATTTATCAGAACTTTCAAACAGCTGGCTTTAGAGGTGAAGAGTTAAAGAAGTATATGGATCAGGCTAGTTATTCATATACTAAGCATGGTTTTGATCAAGCAATGGAAGGCATGAAAAGAGAGTGTGAGGCAGCTTGGAAATGGCTTAGAAAGATACCCAAGCATACATGGGCTAGACATGACATGGACAAAAATTGTAAAACTGATTTGGTTGTTAACAATATTAGTGAAGTTTTCAACAAAATGATACTTGATGTGAGAGGGAAACCAATTAAAACCATGGTTGATGGCATCAGAACTAAATTGCTAGTTAAGTTCAATGCAAACAGGACCAAGACTGAGACAGCCAAGTGGCAGATATGCCCAACATATGCTGAAAAGCTAGAAGAAGCAAAACACCATGCTAGATACTGTCAGTCCATCAAAGCAGGACCTGATCTATACCAGGTTAGCAGTGGAGAAAGCACATATGCAGTAAATCTACAAGTGCACACATGTGGGTGTAGCAAATGGGACATGACTGGTGTTCCTTGCAACCATGGTGTTTCTGCAATTAACAAGGCAAAACTTCATCCAGAAGATTTTGTTAGTGATTTCTTCAAGAAACCAATGTACCAAGCAGCCTACAATCCAATTGTGTATCCTGTGCCTGGGCCTGATCTATGGCCAAATACTGGGACCCCTGACATAGAACCACCAGTTTTCAGAGACAAGCCAGGAAAGAAGCAGACTAAGAGGAGAAGGAATCAGTTTGAGAAGCCAGCTCCAAAGGATACTTCAAGGATGGCAACAATAACCTACAGCAATTGCAACTTGACAGGTCATAGGTACACTAGCTGCCACAAAAATCTGAAGCCAGCCCTAGCAATGAGAAGGAACCAACACCAGGTTAAATCTTGTGTATATATGTTGTCACTGCAGGTTAAATCTTGTGTATATTTAATACTATGTTCTAATCTGTCTATATGTTGTCACCGCAGGAAAACAGGAGAGTTGATGCACCAGCAGCAAGGGCAAGAGCTCCTGCTGCAACCAGTGCAACACCAAGGACAGCTCCATCAGCTCCAGCTGCAACTAGGGCTGCACCTAGAGCAGCTCCTTCTGCTCCTGCTCCAACAAGGCCAACTTCATCTTCTGCTGTTGCTTATAGGCCTAGTTCATCTTCTGCTACTGCTGCTAGGTCAAGGGCAAAGAGAACATTCATACCACCAAGAGTGTCAGGTACTGGAAGAGTGAGAAAGCCATCATACAAGATGTCTGAATGGTTTAATTGTTCTCAAGGCAGCAAGAAGTGATGTCATGTTCAAACATGTTTAATTCAGCCTGTTTTGGCTAGTTTGTGATGAAGAATATTAAGAATTTTATGTTGAAACCAGTTAGTTCAAGTCCAAGTGGTGGACTATGTAATGTACCTAATGGTTGTGATGCACTATGGTACTCTGGTTATGATGATATGATGATGAACTTATTAGTTATGATGTTTTCAAGAAGTTTTCATTCTATTGTTGTGATGATGATCATAGTTTCATAGTTGATATGATGATGATCTTAGTTTTCATGGTGTTGATATGATGATGATCTTAGTTTTCATTTTGGGTGCATCGGCGTCGACAAAACCCAAAATGGGTCCACTTGGGCATTTTGGGTGCCTCGGCGTCGACATATTAATTTTATAAAACCAAAAAAAATTGCACAAAAATTGTTTGGCCTGGGGCTCGAACCCAGGACCAGTGGGTAGTAACCATGCGTTCAATACCAATGGGATAGTGCTAGTGATCTTGTTTGAGTAGCATCCGCTATTTTACTTATATTTAGTTAGGCACGCACTGTGTTGAGAGTGCGTTGCGGCCCGCAGCATGGTGAACGTGCGTTCAGTATAAATAGTCGTTTCGGTTTCTCACCGTTTAATACCTGTCCACCCACCGCTCTCTCCGCCCACTCGCCGCCTGCACCGCCCACTCCTCTTCCCCCTCTCTCCTGTCGAAACCACCGCCGACAGCCACCCCCACCGCCGTCGCCATGGACTGGCAGCTGGCCATTGAAGAGCTCGCCGGCAACAACCAGGAGCTGCGCGCGCAGTACAGGGAGATCGCGCGTTGGTTCCCCAGTCTGGCGATGCCGAGGAACCATGCCTGCGGCCTGGTGAAGGTGATGACACCTGCCGAAAGGCAGCGTGCCTTCCCTGCCGGCCGCACCGTCCCGCCGGCGACCATTCTCCTATGGGCGATGCGCGAGGTGCAGCGCTCCCCCGACCCCAGGCAGCGCGCCCGTTGGTGGATGTACCGCTCATCCACCACGCCGCCGGCCGCCACGGATGACATCACCGACGCCGTCCTCGCTCTCCCAGCCCCCATCAACAACGCCTACTGGGAGAGGCGCAATCCATGGGTCCTCGGGCCAGACGAGGACTCTGACGCCGAGTCCTCTGACGACTACAACTCTGATGAAACCGACGACTACTCCTCTGACGATGAGGTGGACGAGGTCGTCGTACTCTCCTCTGACTCCTCCGATGACGAGCCTGATGTGCAGCTCCTGGCGCCTGTCCTCGACGCCGTGGAGGGGCAGAAGAACAGCCCAATTGATGTGGATAAGCTGCCGGAGGTCGCCGACAACCCAGAGCTCGTTGTCGTGAAGCAAGAAGAGGAGGGCGGCGGTGAACATGTGGTGGAGCCAGCGCCGGCCAAGAAGAAGAGGGCGGCGGTAAAAAAACAATGACGTGCGGCGCTCCCAACGCCTGAAGATGCTGAAGAAGGAGGAGTGACATGCTGTCTTCAGTTTCATCAGTAGAAGAAAAAGTTCAGTTTCGTCAGTATGTTAGTTTGCCAGTTCTATCTATGTCAGTTGTATCTATGTCAGACTATATATGCAGCTACTATCTATGTTAGTATGCCAGTTCTATCTATGTCAGTTCTATCTAGGTCAGTTCTATCTATGCAGTATGAACTTGCTATCTATGTTCACTATCTACTTGCTATAATCCAAGCTGTTAATTCATCACAAACTGAACTTAATACAAGCTGATAATTCATCACAAACAGAGTACTCTCACAAACAACATACAATCCAAGGTTCATTGCTACAGAAATAATAGAGTTCACCACAATAAAGCTTAACACATTACAAGCTTTCCTCCATAGCTACTACAAAAGACATCATTGACACACATGGTCAGACAGCAACACAACTTAGTCCTCATCACAAATAGCCTTAATCTGGTGAAGCTTCCTCTTGTTGCTATCACCTGCTGTCTTGAGCTCAACAATGCAGGAAGCAAGAGTACTCTTCTCCATGGTCAACTTCTCCTTCACTTTCATCAGCTCAGCAATGCAACAATCCAGCTTATCCTTCTCTTTCTTCAGGTCATCCTTCTCTTTCTTCAGGTCAGCATAGCAAATCTTCAAAGTCCTCTTATCAGAGGTCAACTTTTCCTTCTCTTTAAGATGGTTGAACTTCAAATTCCTAATGACAGTGGCTTGAGCTACATGAATTTGCTTTAACTGGTCAACAACAGCCTTTAATTTTTTGATCTCAGCATCCTTTGTCATGCTGCTTTCCACACTAACTGAAATGTTCTCAGCATCATTCTTCTGGTTTACCTCAGGCCGGCTATCCTTATAATCCAAGAGGTTGTTCACATCTTCAACAAGCTTCTCATATGTCTCCTACAACTCTTTTTTCTGCTGTGTGAGATTGTGTACAGTGCTTGAATGCTCCAGGCATGCCATCTTGTTTTCATGCTGGCTATGCTCATACATAAGCCACAGCTTATGAATAGCATTCTGCAGATCCTCTGGCCAATGCTCATCTACCCACTGCACTAATCCACAATTTCCAACACCCTACAAAAGAAAAAATCAGTTCAAAATTACAGACATTACTTACAGATTCAGTTAAAATAGCTGATTCAGTTTACGTACCAGAATCAGATTCATTTAATGATGAATAATTATGAAAACTACAACTAAGAACAGTACCTATGAACCCTAGAACTAAATTCAGTAACTATGAACCCTAGAACATGAGCAGTAACTATGAACCCTAGAACATGAACAGTAACTATGAACTCTAGAACATGAACAGTAACTACAAACCCTAGAACAAGAATTGGAATGCTGTAAACACAACTTAAAACTTACTTCAGTGGCACAGGCAATGAACCTCCTACCAGTGCTTATCCCCTCAAATGCAACATACTTCCTCCCTGGATTCCCATGCTCACAAATCACATTCAAGTCGTCAGCAAGACCCTCGAACGACGGCTCATCAATTATAGCTGGGATCTGAGAAATCCAACAAAAACTTGTTCAAATCAAGCAAATGTTCAACCCTAGAAACCCTAGGACAGAAATGAGCAATAGAAGGTTCTGACCTTGAGAGGGGAGTCGTCGGAGGAGATGTACTGCGCGCCGGAGCCGTCAGTGCTCTCACTGTCGCTCCAGGACACCATGGCGGACGGCGGACGGTGGCGACCAGAGAGGAGAGGAGCAAATGGGAGGGGAGCGAGCGAGCGTGGGAGCAGAGAGAGCGAGCGTGAGAGCAGAAAGAGCGAGCGAGATGTGGTCGGGCGCGGGCGGTCTGTCTCTGGCGACCCGACCGCGTCCGTCTTAAGCAAACGGCGCCGTCCGCGCGTCCGTTAGGCCACGTCAGAGATTTTAGGCCCCACCTGTCGGAAACGCCCTCAACCGCGCCAAATGACAGGTTCAGTGCACTCTGCAAAACTATTACTGAATGCGCGGTGGCTTTTGCAAAAGATTAGCGACCAAGTATTTTTCTGCAAGAGAAGCCTCAAATGTGGTGGTTTCTTGCAATTCACTCTACATGAGTAATTCCGTTAGTTTGTAGTAGTGCGGATGTGGACGGGGTAGTCCGTGTAATTATCTATGTAAACCTGCGGAGTTTCTGGGATGTCGCTCCCCTCCTCTGAGTATTCGAGAAAAAAAAGAGTGCTATGGATCTGGCACGACAAGAACCAGTCGGTGCAGAAAGATTGATGGACGAAATGCGCATTTTTAGCTAGAATCGAAGAGGCACGCAGATAATGCATGCTTCGGCTTTGACTCTTCCATGCACGCACAAAGGCTATCTCCTCCAGTTCCACCTAAACGATACACGCAACCGGCAAGACATCCCATATGCTCTGTCAAGCCAACGGTGATTGAAGAATCAAAATTACGGGAGCACCAAAGTCACACGAACATGTAACGATAGATCAAATCGATGCAATGAATTTGAGTGCTATGTAGAAGGGATTTGTACTGACCATTGCAAACTGCGGGATTTGCAATTTGTTGGGTATGAACACACCGGATCTCCTTCTCCATCAATGACGTCACAGCGCACAAAAATTACAGGCGGCGAGACGAGAGATCGAGAGGAGAAGTCGAGGGAATCAGGGAGGTTACGCGCCAGGGCTATGTCTCGCTTACAGCGATGTATGCCCAGCTCGCTGAATGTTTTTTCCGGCCTGCTACACCACAAGACCGGCCCTTAGTTTGCTCACTCGCTGCGTTCGATCCGTTCTCTTCATTAGTTCGTTTGGTTTTTTTCTTTTCATTTTTTCCTTTTTCTTTCAGTTTTCTCTATTCTTCAATAGCTTTCTTCGGTTTTCTGTCTTTTCTTTGTTTTTTCTTTGGTTTTATTGTTGCCGCCGCTTTTCTTTGTTTATTTATTGGTTTTCACAGTTTTTCTTTTCTTTTCTTTGGTTTTCTTTCCTTTTTTCCTTTTCTTCACTGGTTTTCTTTGGGGTTTTTTCTGTGTTATAAATTCTTTCTTTTTTCATTTCTTTTGTTTCCTTTCCTTTTTCTTCCCTGGGTTTTTATTCCTTTTGTAGTTCTTCTTGCATTTGTTTCTTCGTTTTTTTTATTTTCTTGGTTTATTTGTTTCCTTTTAGGGTTTTTTCCTTGTTTCTTTTGGTTTTCATTCTACATTTTGTGTATATATCAACAACATTTTTCTAACACATGTTAAAAAAAACCTATATGAATTTAATATTTATTAATACATGATCAACATTTTTCCTATACACATTTTTTCACATTTTTAAAGGCTTCATTTACGCTAATTAAGAAAAGATTCATCATTTGAGGAAGTTTGCGAACATGTTATTTTTACAGCATATGCTATTTTGTCATTTTTGTGTATTTAAGTACAAGCATGCTATGTGGTAGTTTTGCACACGAATAGGTTCATTTTCATGTCTACTTGCTGCTAGTATTTCTTTCATGCCATGAAGTGCTTTGTAGTGAGTGCAACAAGTTTGCAAACATGCCTACTTGAATCTGTTTTGCCATGCTAGTATTTTTCTAAGTCTGAAACAGCTTATATCATGTGCCCCTTATGTATTTTTCTAAGCTCTTGTTTGCCTTAATATGTTCATGTAGCATATAGTTTGCTAGCCCTAAACATTGCTATCTCAATATGTTTTGCCATGTACTAGAATGATATATTTTGCAAATGATATATGTCATTGATGCTATATGATTTTGCAATGTTGGTTGAATGTCGAAAAATATCCGAGTGGCCTATGTTTTGCCGGAATGTTGATTCATTTCCGTTACGGAAAATTTCAGGCGCTCCATATGTCCACTTTTTAGCAAAGGTCATGCCAAAAGTTTCCGTGATTTTCGGCATGACTTGTGCTAGAAACTAGGACATATGGAGTGCCCGGGATTTGCCAGAAGGGGAATGAATCAACATTCCGACCTAATATTGGCCCCTTTTTTCTCTTCATTATATCTTTTATTTATAATTGTTGAATAGGAAACATGTCTACCCACGCCGAAGCCGGGGGTTTTGCTCGCCTCGAAGAAGACCCCATCGAGGCAGCAAATCACTATTTCGATTACCTGGACGAACACCAGATGGGGGTGCATGGTGGCGGCAGTGGCACCAACCCCGACACAGATGCCGACACCGGCACCAGCACTGGCACCGGCACCGACACCATCCCCGAGACCGGCAACGATGCTGTCGTAGCCGGTAAAGCACCGAAGTAGAAGAGGTCACGAAGACCAAATGAGCTCGGCATCGATCAAATTGTGGTCACGGAGATGCACTCCAAGAATTTAGAGCCAACGCGCCGGAGGAAGGCGCTCATGCTGGGGCAATCAACTAGGATGCATCCTCAGGGAAACCGCCAACATCAACGACGAGAAGTTGAAGAAGAAACCACATATGAAGAACATGCTCCTAAAGAAGTTGCACAATAGGTTCATGTTCCCCGGCCGGGATGAAAGCAAATTTAAAGAGCCGTGGGACGATGTCGCCATGACAAAGATAAACGATAAGGCGATGGTGACGTTCACCAACGACTTGTCCGCCTGGAAAGTTCGGGTGAAAAAAGCGATTGCGAAAATGAACCGTGGTCCAAGATTCATGCGGATAATCTGTCAATAAAGGAAGAGGACTTTGAAAATTCAAGGAGACTTGCGCTAAAGAAGAAGTCAAGGCAAGGTCGCAGAAAATGAAGGCGCTCCAGGCCAGGAACACGCCTTCCCACCACCTCGAAAGTCGTGGTTACGAGGGGAAGAGGCATGTATGGGCCAAGGAGGACGCCGAACATGAAAGTCACGTAATCCCAGACCCCTTGGCGGAGTTCATCTACCCGCTGGAGCGTGACTGGATCAGGGCCCGGTACAAGTGGGACCGTGTCAAAAAGATCTTTTACACGGCCCCGAACACGAGGGAGGTCATGAGACTTCTGGTAATTGTTATATCACCACATTATCATATTAGCTTCCAATCAATTCGAACACAAGTTTTGTCACATTAGTAACCATCCACGTTCCTTTTGCAGAAAGAGCAGCACCAAAAGGCAGCCGAAAGCGACGAGTCATCACAGTCGTCGGCGAGGCCCAAGTGGGACACCCCATTCAACCGGGCCTTGAACATACTGAAAAAGGTCCCGGATGACAAACCGCCATCCTATGGACGTGTGCACAGCGTCGGAGATGGCGCCTCGTGGAAGACGTGCTACTGCGAGGAGCCAGAGGAAAGAAGGAAGAGACGGTTGGTCGTCACTCAGCAGACCATCGACGAGAAGGTCGCGATTGCAGTCAATAAGACCAAAGCTGAGACCAAAGAAGAATTGCTCGGGGTAGTCAATGCAGCAGTCAGTGACGCGGTGGCCAGCTTGATTCCGGCAATTTTCGATTGGTCGAAGAGCAATCCAAATAAAGGGCCAGAGGACTTTCCCCTTCCCAGCTTTGTCGGGAGCAATTCGGTGAACATCACAGCACTAGCACCTGCTCAAGCAACCGCAAAAGGTCCCGCTCCTGTTCATAGCAGCCCGACCTCCGTTCCTGGCATGCTCGGCGGGCCTTCCTCTATGGCTGAGCTCGACGCCCTCACGGTAATTACACGTCATACCCTTTTCACCAGCATGTTTATAGTCCTCCGTTTCAGTTGCCTTTCGGATGTTTGGCGTCGTAGACATGTCTTCTTCGTAGGCCGACGATACCCCATGCACCCTACTCTACGACATCAAGGGACAGAAGGTGGTCGTGGGAAAGGCAACGATTGTGAAGCCGAAGGACCGCATGTTCCACAGCCGAGAGATGCCCGATAGCGTCTTCAAGGTTAACATGGCCAGTGTCTTAGCGGGCTTCGAGGATTTGCCTCCTCCGGTACTAGTCGATGACGAGGAGACCCCTAAGAGGATTGGCGCATGCAAGAGCTGGTTCTTGCCTTGGCCGAAGACTCTTCTTCGTCTCGAGTCACCCAGTATCACACCAACGACAGCTTCTCAAGAAGGTATGAACACCACCCACCTACCAAATTACATGCACCTGTCGTGGCGGGTGATAGCGGACACGCGAGGGAGAGCCTCCATTAGTGCCAGATGATGTCGCCCCCGTTGTCGAAGAAGCAAATGCTGATGATGACATGGAGGAGGAGGAGGATGACCCAGACAAGTATTTCAATACCGCTTATGATGATGGAGGATTGATGGCTCAGGACGACGAAGACTCAGGCTATGAGCATGGAGATGATGACTTGATGCTGCCTGATTTTCTGGAGCCGGAACGTCCTAAGGCGGAATGCAAAAAGTCTCTCTTCAAGCGATCCTCACAGGAGACGCCTCCAGATGCCGCCTCTACCCAGCAACAACCCGAGGGCCATCCACTGATTAGCCCGACGACACTGGGGGTGGTGGTTAGGGAAGGTATGGTGGGCTCACTACCGCCATCCGCCAAGAAGAAAAGGAGGAGACCGGACAAGAAAGGCCCTAAAGGCGCCAGAGCTGCTTCAAGCAGCCAGACGCCTCTGAAGCCCCGGGTGGTAGACATAATACCTGTCGAAGGTGCAAAGCGTTTCCATGTCGCCGGCGACCTGATCCTACCTGCGAAAGCGCTAGAGCACATACTGAACAATGATCTAAGGAGACTCAATGAAGATGTGCTGGCCAGAGAGAAAAGCCTTCTCATCTCGGAAAAACCAGGATACCCGCTTTACGTGGCTCAGGTGCCGGGTGGGAAGTTGTACGTCGACAGATGGCCCGCACATAAGTTCATCCTGCGATTTGACTACATCTACGACATGTTCCACATGACAAAGCTGGATTTCCAGTTCATCCGCATGTATGCATTGTATCTCAACTTCTTCATCAGGCGCGAGAACATAAAATATATCTGCTCGCGGACCCGTACTATATGCACGAGAGCTTCTTGGCAGTTTGCAAAGAGTACCGTGGCTATGCGAGCAAGTACATCGCCGGCTTCATGTACGCTAATAAGGACAAAGAAGCGATTCTCCTGCCTTATCATCCCACGTAAGTCATCCGTAGATATCCTTTCGTAAGTTTAATTCATTCCTTTGCAAGCATCGAGGCTAATTTGAGGTGTACTTATTTTGCGAGGGGGGGGGCCGTCCTTATTGTTCTGTGTATCCAGAATACTCCCATGCCATGTACTTGGACTCATCTAAGAACCTCAAGAAAAAGAATTACACGCACATCAAGAGTGTTCTCGATAATGCCCTGTTAACCTTCAGGCTGTCTGGTGGATATATCAAGGTGAAAAAGCATAGGAAGAACGGGCTAGGTTTCGGTCATAAGACCGACTTCTGCTGCATCCAGCAACCGTACACCAGTCAGGCTGATGGATTCTACCTCATGCATCACATGATCGAGTACAGAAGGGATAATCAACGCCTTCGCATGTCAGCTACTACCAACGATGCCGAGATTGTCAACTGGGCCACAAGCATAGGAAAGACACCGGATCATCGAATCCGAGCTGAGTTTTATCACGTACAGTGTGAACTTGCCCAAGTGATCATGGAGCGGGTCGTCGAACCAACAGGGATGTTCTACCATGGGCCAATCACGTGGGAAGATGTCCAAGCACTGCTACTCGCTCAGCATATGGACCTGGAGCCTTTCAAGCAGCTCGGTTGCTTCCTCCCTGACTATGAAGATTGGACCGCCGACATGGAGGACTGATTGTCGATGACAATGTGTCACTATTGTCTTTCTATGGCAAAACTTTGAAATCTATTAACGGCGAAACTCTGTGATGTAATTAAACCGTCCTCCTAAACTAGCATAGATCACTCTAGTTAATTAGTTTGGGTATGAGGAACTTCATTATTTATGCTTACTCGTTGCTTGTATTTTGCTAATTATGCCTCTCTGTTTCTTAAGTACATTATGTTGCATATTATTGTTGAATTCATCAACTGACGATGCAGGTACATAGATCAGAGATGGCGAAGGACTGCTACGCCGTGTTCGTTGGGAGGGTTCCAGGAGTCTACGCCCACTAGCCAGACGCTCAGGCCCAGGTGGACAAGTACCTGGGTGATAGCCACAGAGGATTCGACAGCAGAGCCGAAGCGGAAAGTAGTTACTTAAGGTGGACGCTCCGACATGAGCGGGGGCGGGACCGCCGGTGCCTCAAGTACTACATAGTCGCGCTCTTGCTCATGCTGATCGCTCTTCTCTTCTACATCATGCTTTAGATAGAGATGGTGAAACTTGTGTGTGTGCCATGACCATGCAGTTGCACTTATTCGAGACATGACATGACTTGTGTATCGCTACTTTCGAGATGTGATGATATTTGTGTTGAATGATGATGATGATGATGATGGTGATGGTATGACCAGACTACTGTATGTGTACGATATGATTAGAATAGTGTATGTTTTAGTATGATCTGATGAAACTACTGTATAAAGCCTATACAAATACATCACAAATACGTAGAGGGGGGTATAAATATGTGAAAGCAGGAATACTAACAGTAGCGCTAGAAAGCATCTAGCAGCAACGCTTCCTTTGTTCAAGCGCTACAGATAGTTATCAGTAGCGCTGGTCAGAGCAGCGCTACTGCTAACCATACTTACCAGTAGCGCTGGTCGGGGCAGCGCTACTTCTACAACTTAGCTGTAGCACGTTAGCAGTAGCGCTGGACCCAGCACTACTACTATATGTATTTCAAGCGCTACTAGTAGGCTTTCTCCTAGTAGTGTCCGGTTCTCTATCGAAAGGTGCGCCTTAATTACCCTTAGTTTTCATTAGGACACCGCTGCCACGAGAGGGTAGGACAAAAGATGTCATGCAGGTTATTACAGCAAGCACGTATGATTATATACAAAACACATGCCTACATATGATTGATGAATTGTTGCTATTATGTATGCTCTAGGTTTTGACAGTTACATTATGAATGTCATCCAAATATCCATCGCTACTCCATGCCTACGCTTTTCATAATATTGTCTTTGCTCGAATCACTATTACTGCCGCTGTTCTAATTGCTACATAACTGTTGTTACTATTACTGTTAGTATCGCTATTGCTATTATCACTGCTAAAAAATTATTTTTCTACTAATAAATTGTTGCAAGGCAGTGACTTCGCAGATGTGGTTGAATTGACAACTCCACTGCTAAAGCTTATAAATATTCTTTGGCTTCTCTTGTGTCGAATTAATAAATTTGGATGAAATACTACCCATGAAGACTGTTGCGGTCAACTACACTTGTGGGTCATCAATGGTCAACATATTCCCATCCATATTTAACATTTTTCAAATGCTAGATTAACCTTTTTTAAATGCAATATTAACATAGTTTGAACACATGGTGAACATTTTTCTAAATATATTTAACATTTTTCAAATGCTTGATTAAAATTTTTCAAATACTGGTTCAATAATTTTTGAAATGCTTGATTAACATTTTTATATACAAGGTAAAATGTTTTCATCATTTTTAATACATGGTCAAAATTATTTTCTATGCACATTTAATAGTTTTAAAATGTTTGATTAAGAATTTTCAAATACATGGTAAACATTTTTTTAAATGATTGATTAATATTTTTATACACATGATTAAAAAATCATCATTTTTTGAATGCATGGTCAATATTTTTTCTATACACATTTAGCATTCTCAAAATGTTTGATCACATTTTTTAAACACTTGGTGAACATTTTTTCAAATGCTCGATTAACATTTTTCTAAATACATGATCAAATTGTTCCATACACATTTTTTGTTGTATACATTTTTCGTATACATGATAAACATTTTCCATGTACAAATTTAACATTTTTGAATTGCTTGGTCAAGATTTTTCAAATGTTAGACTAACATTTTTCAAATGCTAGATTAACATTTCTTAAATGCAATATTAACATTGTTTAACACATGGTCAACATATTTTCGAAATACATTTAACGTTATTCAAATGCTTGATTAACATTTTTCAAATACTTGTTCAACAATTTTTTTAAATGCTTGACTAACATTTTTATATAAATGATAAAATGTTGTCATCATTTTTTAATACATGATAAACATTATTTTCTATACACATTTAGTAGTTTTAAAATTTTTGATTAACAATTTTGAAATACCTATTAAACATTTTTTAAATGTTTGATTAATAGTTTTATATGCATGATAAAAAATCATCACTTTTTTAGTGCATGGTCAATATTTTATTATACACATATAGCATTTTCCAAATGGTTGATTAACATTTTTGAAACACTTGGTCAAATTTTTCCGAATGATAAACCTTTTCCGAATGCTTGATTAACATTTTTTCCAAATGCTTGATTTACATTTTTCTAAATACATGATCAAATTGTTCCATTCACATTTTTTGTTGTATATATTGTTCGTATACATGATAATCCTTTTCTATGCACAGATTTAACATTTTTTAAATGCTTGGTCACCGTATTTCAAATGTTTTATGTAGAGTAATATATTCATTTAGAATATGTTGAAGTATACACAAAAGTAAGAAAAGAAACAAAAAATAGAAAAACGTGAAAAGAAAACAAAATAAAAATTGAGGATGTTGTTCCCGTGCGCCTGGGCAGGCCAAACTCGCGCCACCTCAGCATGGGTTCCTTCCGTCTCGCTGGCCAAACTGTATCGAACCCACGACCGGCGTCAGCGAGGATCACTGCTATAAAGCTTGGCCTAACCCCTAAAAATACCTATTGGAATATGGTAATGTTTACTTTTTTCATCTTATATTCCTTCCTTTTCCTTTTTTTTCTTCTTCTTCATGGTTCGCCGATTTTTATTTTTTTGCACATACGTGAACTTTTGTTCGAAATTCAATGAACTTTTTTCAAATTCCATGAACTTTTTTTCAACTCGTTGAACGTTTTTCACATTTGTTCATATCATTTAAACTTCATGACTTTTTTCCAATTTCGATGAACTGTCTTCCAAATGTGATGAAATTTTTAGAAATTCAACGATTTTTTTTTCAAAAGCCATGAACTTTTTTCAATTTTTCGATGAACTTTTTTAAAACCGATGAGCTTTTCTTCAAAATCGATGAATATTTTCCAAATTTGATGAACTTTTTCATGTTGGATGTTTTTTTCAAAATCCACGAACGTTTTTTCAATTTTTTTGATGAACTTGTTTTCAATAAAACGATGAACTTTTATTTTCAAAATCGATGAACTTTGTCAAAAATCATTTGTTTCTTTTCAAAATCTGTGAACTATTTTTCGAAATTGATGAACTTTTTTAAATTCGGTGATTGTTTTCCTAATTCGTGATTTGTTCTGAAATCTGTGAACTTTTAAATTTTCTTCAAAAAATTTCGTTTTACGAAAATTTGTATGCAGTAAATAGCGTGGCTACAGTTATTCTTACGCGCTAAATTTATACATGAATGGCTGGTTGTTCTAGTGGTTAGGCAACAGTCTATGAAACGGTACTGCGCTAGGTTGAATCCTCACGAGAGCAGCCACGGGGGATCTTTGCGCTATAATTTTTTCCCCGCTGCGCAGCTTGTCCCCGTTGCCTGAACCGGCGCTTAAGGCGCCGGTTAGGAGGTCTCGTCTCGCGTAAAGTGAGGCGAGAGGAAGTCTCGCTGAATGCAAGCCTACATATTGGGACGGCCCATCGCGTCGCTCACCAGAGGCCACATGCCATATTCTCAATTTTTTTTCTTAAGTTTTTTATTTTTTATTTTTGTTTTCTTTTACTTTATTTATATTTAAGATAGCCTATAATACAAAAAAACTTTAATAGATATTTTTAAAAATGTTAATCAGGCATATAAAAAATATTAAATATGTCCAAAAAATAATTATCATGTATACAAAAAGTATACAACGTGGAATATGTATAGGAAAATGTTGACCATGTACTTAAAAAAAGGGTGAATCTAAGCATTTCCAAAAGTTCTGAATAAGTGTTTGAAAAATGTTAAACTTGTATGTGTTAGATGTTAAATATGTATTAAAAAATGTTAATAAAGTTTTAAAAAATGTTAATCAAGTATATGAGAAATGTTGAATATGTATAGAAAAATATTGACCAGGTATTTATAAATTAATAATTTTCATTTGAGAAATGGTAATATATATAGAAAAATTGTATAGAAAAATTATTGACCATGTATTCAAAAAATTATTAAACATGTATTTGAAAACTGTGAATCAGGCATTTACCAAAATGTTACATGTGTACGGAAATTGTTCTGACCATGTATTCAAAATGTACTAATCTGGTACTTAAAAAATGTTAATCAAGCATTTGAAAATGTTGAACGTGTATTAAAAATGTATCAGATATATAACTAAAAACAATGAAAACAGAGAGAAGATAAAGAAAACAGATGAAAAACAAGAAAGAAATAAACGAAATCGAATAAAAAAGAAAGAAAAGAAAAACCCAGTAAAAAGCAAGAAACAAATAAAGAAAACCAAAGAATTAAATAAATAAAAAGAAACAAATAAACAAAACAAGGGAAAGAAAGAAAGAAAGCCATAAAAAAAAGGGAAGAAAAAAAATTATGTGAAAACCGAGAAAGAAAGAAGGAAAACTGGCGAAAAATTGAAGTTATAATGAAGAAAAGAGAAATATTAAGAAAACTGGGAGAAAAAACAAAAAGAACCAAAAAAGAAAATAATATGAAAAAAAAGAAGAAAAAATTTATCACAAGCCAAAGGATCAAACCTACGCTAATAGACAGCCTATATGCTCAGACCCTTCGGCGATAGCATCTTCCCTCTTGCTTCAGGCGAGATATACCTGTCATACATCTCTCAGAGTTTTCGGCCGGCCAGATAGCCGTTTCCATTTATTTTCTCCTTTTGATGCTCAATTTTTTTCTCCTTTTATTTTTCTCGTTTTCCTTTCTCTCTCAAATTTTTTCATTTTATTTTAATTTTCCATTTCCTTTTATTTCATTTTTTTCCTTCCAAATTTAGAAACATTTTCTAGTATTTGGGAACATGCTTTTCCAAATCAGTAAACATGTTTTGAAATTCAATCATTCTTTCAGTTCGTTGAAATTTCTTTTAAATTCAATTTTTGTTCATAAAAATAAAAAATGTTCATCAAATTCAAAAAAATGTTTATTGGATTTAAAACTTGTTCATCAATTCTGAGAAAGTGTTCATTGAATACAAAATTTGTTTCTTAAATACAATAAATACCATTGAAATTGCAAAACAAATCATCCAAAATTCGAATTTTGTTCTTCAAAATACGAAAAATGTTCACCATAATTCAAAAAATGTTCATCCGAAATGCAAATTTTGTTCACCAAAATTCGAAAGTTTATGATTTTGAAATTATGAACATTGTTTTATTTGGTGAACATTTTTTGAAATTCATGAATAGTTTTTGAAATTCTAAACGTTTTTAAAATCGTAAAGTTTTTAAATGAAGCAAAGAAAGGAAAAAATAGAAAATAAACGAAAAAATAGGGGAGCCCGGTCACGGACGACTAAACTTGCATAACCATCCGCTAATGGGGTTGACCTTCTTCATGTTATTTTGAGACATGGCTGTGAGGAGTATGTACATACCCGGGCCGGGACCCCTAAAATTTGGGGGCCTTGTGCGGTTGTACAACATGCACGTGGCAGGCCTGCTATCATCTCTGGCACAAGATCATGCTACATGTGCAGATGAGATGAGTCAACATAGGCTCCGGCTTCTCACGACCAGGTCACTTTTGTTTCTTCTCTCAGTACATGTTCAGAAAGTAAAGAATGAGCTTCGAGTGTGACGATCCCAAACAAAACAGTATCAACTTTGACTTCTTCGGCCTACATGGCCCAACTGGGCATATATGTCGCTTCCCTTATGAAGACGACGATTTGGAAGATACGGGCGCTGCCTAAGCATAATTTTTTCCCCGGCTTGTCATTCAAAATTAAGTGTGGACCGCGGATAGGCTTCAACGTTGCGGATGGCCAAATTGTTGTTTATGTCAACTTTGCAAGCGAGAACGGCGGCTCATCTTTTTTTCAGGTGTAGACACACAAGGAAGATTTGGTCTGACATCAAGAGTTGGCTTGGTCTAGAGCACATCAACTTGGACAACTGGAGCAATTTTAACTCGGTCAAAGATTGGTGGTACTCTGTGACGCCCTCGATTCAATCATACACTAATCATACACGCAAATGTGTACGATCAAGATCAAGGACTCACAGGAAGATATCACAACACAACTCTAGACACAAATTAAAATAATACAAGCTTTATATTACAAGCCAGGGGCCTCGTGGGCTCGAATACATAAGCTCGAATACATAAGAGTCAGCGGAAGCAATAATATTTGAGTACAGACATAAGTTAGACAATTTTGCCTTAAGAAGGCTAGCACAAAAGCAACATCGATCGAAAAGGCAAGGCCTCCTGCCTGGGAGCCTCCTAACTACTCCTGGTCGTCGGCGGCCTCCACGTAGTAGAAGGCACCCTCGGGGTAGTAGTAGTCGTCGTCGAAGGTGGCATCTGGCTCCTAGACTCCGTCATCTGGTTGCAGCATCCGGGAAGAAAGGAAGGAGGTGAAAAAAGGGGAGCAAAGCAACCGTGAGTACTCATCCAAAGTACTCGCAAGCAAGGATCTACACTACATATACATCGGTATCAATAAAATGGGTAGTATCGGTGGACTGAACTGCAGAATGCCAGAAGAGAAGGGGAAAGCCTAGCCTATCGAAGACTAGCATCTTCAAGCAGCTCCAAGCATCTTCCAGCATTCAGAAGAGTATAGAATAGCAGTTTATATTTAGCAAACATGTTGTAACATTGCCCAGAGATCACTTCCTCGACTCCCTGCGAGAAAACAATCTCGGAGCCATCTTTTCCATTGCATGCCTCAGCATCAAGATCTAGTTGTATCGATCGGGATACAACTCCGAGTGTCCGTTACTGTAGGACAGGCTATCGATAGATGTTTTCTTCCCTGCAGGGGTGCACCAACTTACCCAACATGTTCGATCAACTCCGGCCGGACACACCATCAGGTCATGACCAGCCTCGGCCGATCAACACACCGTAGTCCTACCTAGGCTCAACAGAGAGGCCAGCACGCCGGTCTACATCCTAAATGCGAAGGGATCATGGGCCAACCGTCCTTTGCAATCCTGCGCGTTGCGAACGCGGCCGGTGAGCAGACCTAGCCTCCTTATACAAGTGCAGGCTTAACCAGTCCAACCCGGCGCGCGCCACTCAGTCGCTGACGTCAGTGAGCTTTCGGTTGATACATACGATGCAGAGTGCCCATACTTATTCCCGCGTGGTGGTCAGTGCGAAAAAGGACAGAGGCCTACTCGGATCAAATATCCAAACAGTTAGTATCTTGGTAGTGTGCGGCAACGAGCAGAGACACGATCATGTGACCCCGTCGCCCCGTCTCACGGACTTGCGGCAAGGGCTAAGAATGCCCGGCCGCGCCGCGTGGAAAACTTGCGGGTATCCTCCAGATCAACCCGACTTCACATCACTTGCAGGTACCCCTCGGGGCCGACCCGATGTCATCATGGCTCTGTGGTAAGTCAAAGTAACCGTGTGTTTGAAACAGCAAGGGGGGAAACTGAGGAATCACCCTCGACGGATTCCCACTCGATGTAACCATCAAGGTGGACTTGGAGGAATCACCCTCGTTGGTCCACACTTGTGGGGTTGCACGACAGAGTCATTATCGGGAGTGGTCAAGGAGGAATCACCCTCGAAGACCACGACCGAATAGCTACACTACAGGTTAATATCAGAAGTGCTGATGAGGTATCACCCTCGGCACTCGATAGTAACTCTGCAGAGTCGTACAACTAAGGGGGGGGGATGTGCGGTGTCGGGGCCTGGGCGTCGATCACGTTGATCGAGTCATCAAACATAAAGCGGGGCAACTGGGACAAGGTGGGGGTCACCGATGGATCTCTAACCAGCCTATACTAAGCAGTTTAGAATAAGCAGGTAAGGTATGAAAGCAGGTAGCAAAAACAGGCTATGCATCAGAATAAGGGCAATCAATCACAGTAGCAAAATCTAATGCAAGCATGAGAGAATGGAATGGGCGATATCGGGATGATCAAAAGGGGGGGGGGCTTGCCTGGAAGCTCTGCTGCAAAGGAAGAAGGGTCATTGGAGACGTAGTCGATCACAGGGGCAGCATCGGTCTCGGGGTCTACCGGAGAGAAGAAGGGGAAGAAACAATAAATATAAAGCAAACAAAGCATCATAAAGCATAACATGGTAATATGACGTGCCGGGTGTGACCTAACGTATGTCTACACGAATAGGTGAAGGGGGAATTCAACCAGGAATGTTTTCCCGGTTCCGGACCTGTGTCAGACAGATGACCAGAGGGGGAAAGTTCCATGTTCAGATAGTTAGAAGCATCTGACAGGTAAACAGACGGCGTACTCGGATTCGTCTCGTTTTTCTGAGCAACTTTCATGTAGAAAGCATTTTCATCCGAGTTACGGTTTATTTTCTATGAATTTTCAAAATTTAAACATTTTTGGAATTATCTTTAATTCGAAAATCCAACTAAAAAGTTAGATGCACCCGGTGTAGCGCACCAGAGGCTGACCATTGGGGCCCAGTTGACTGCTGACGTAGCAGTCAACAGTGGACCATTGACTGGTCAGCATGGCCCTGGGGCCCACTTGTCATTGAAACGTTTATTTTAAAACAGAGGGTTAATCATTTTGTTAGCTGTGGGGGCCCAGTGGTCAGTGTGCGTTTGTGTGTGTGTGTGGGTGGGGGGGGGGGGGGGTTAATTAGCAGAGTCATTAGCGCTAAAGGCAAGGCGGTGATGACAGAACGCGCCGGCGACGGCCGTTCGGTCGACTCCGGCGACGGGAGGGCGCGCGGCTGGGCCCGTTGGAAAGCTGCCGAAGCGGCGCTTCCAACAGTGGCGTCGGTTGGCGCCAGGGAGGACTCTAGTGGCGGCGGTGGTGACCTGAAGCGGCGGCGGAGGTCGCGGCCATTGCGGGGCTGGGGCTAGCAGCGGGCTGCGTGAGATCAGTGGTTGCGGGGCACGGTAGGGGCGGAGCATAGCGGGCGGCAGCAGTGAGGAGCAAAAGCCTGGATGGAGGGGCGTATTGGAGCGGCAGGCAGGCAGCAGCATCGGGTAGCGGCAGGCGCAGGCGCGGGCGTCTGCAGGACGCGGGGCGAAGCACCGGATGGATGCGCGTGCGGTAAGCAGGGACAGACGGACGCGCGTGCTGGTGTGCGTTCGAACGAGCAGCGAGTGCCGCGTTCATCTAGGCTAGCGAGAGGTGCCGGGAACGACCGGAGCGGCGCCGGAGTCCGGGCGCTAGTGGAAACGGAGCTAGGAGGCACGGGGAGGCACGCGCTCGTGCTTGCTGGGCTCCTGTGAGCACCAGGAGCTCGATGCCGTGCTCAGGCGAGCACGACAGGGGCCATGGCCACGGCGGCGAGGCGATCCGTGGCGACGGTCTCACAGTAACGGCAACGAGGTAGCTATGGTGTGCGAGGGGGTTAACGGGGATGAGCAGAAAACGAAGAAGCTCACCGAGCGGCACGCGGATGGCCCTTGGTAGTTTAGGAGCAGTAGGAGTCGACGGCGTTCGTCGGAGACGCGCCGGCGATCCGAGGAAGAAGACGGCCTCAATCCGAGGCTGCGATGACGCAGAGGTCGGGCTCGAGGTCGGGGAGGCTGCAGTGGGGTCCGGCAGAGCTTCACGACATGACGGCGGAGCGAGGTGGTGGTTGTGGCCGCGGTGGCGATTGGGAACGGCGGCGAGCATGCTCGGGTCAAAGGGGGAAGGGGATCTGGAGAGCGAGGGAGAGAGCGGCTGAGATGGAGAGGGGAGTGGGTGGAGGTAGGTGGGGGAGGACTCGAGGAGCCGGAGGGGGGGGGGTGCTCTTATCCACCCGCGGCGTTGCCGGCGGGGTGGTCAGGCGGCGACAAGCCCGTGTAGCGGCGCGCACCGGGTGAACAGGAGGGAGGGGAGAGCGACCGGAGAGGGGGCATGGGCCGGCCTAGCTGGGCCA
The DNA here is from genome assembly GCF_002575655.3 of Aegilops tauschii subsp. strangulata. Classification (NCBI taxonomy): domain Eukaryota; kingdom Viridiplantae; phylum Streptophyta; class Magnoliopsida; order Poales; family Poaceae; genus Aegilops; species Aegilops tauschii. Next base: position 435,518,966 of record NC_053035.3, read on the forward strand.
GCTGGCTCGGGTGGGCCGAAGCCCAAGTGGGGCAGGGGCTTCCTCTCCCCTCTGCTTTTCCTTTTCTCTTTCTTTTTTCTGTTTTCATTTAACAGTAGCCTTTTGCATTTTCTTTTGCACTAATTTTCTTTTGCACTAATTATCTTTTGCAAAAATGTGCCACTGGTGAAAACAAATACTAGGGTCAGTGGTGCACTGCCATCATAAGCTTGGGATTTATTTGAATTCATTTGGAATTTCCATGACTAGAATAGCATTTTAAAATGCTGGAATAGCACTGTCTTAATTGCTATAATCCATCTTGGCTTGGTGGTGATGTTGTTTTCCTTAACAATCATTTGTTATGGAATTTTGGCTAAAAGATGAACTATTTTGCAGCAACTTTTGTGCAACTTCAAATTTCACTTGCAAATTGAATTTGATTCCAAAGTGGGATTTCAAATAATATTTGAATCAAAGGTGATCAAGCAATGCTTAGCAAAGTGAATAGCTTAATCACAGAGGGTTACTGTAGCATGACATTGGGGGTGTTACATACTCCATGGTAAATGCCAACAGTAATGTCAGGAAAGGTATATTGTCCATGGTTATGTTGGCTTCATGGGAGATTCGAAATGAGACAAATGCAAGAGTCTTTAGAAACGTGGCGTTCATGCCCGGTGTAATAGCAAGTAGGACTAAGGCGGGCACTAAACATTTGAGATCCTTGATGCCCTGAAAGTAAGCTTATGAGTTTTTCGGCCGCTCTCGCCCGTTTCGGTAACTTATAAAACTCTTCTTAATTAATGAGATGAGACGAAAATTTCCTTTGTTAAAAAAACAATACACCAAAATTGATTTTAGCTGCCATGCAGCCATCTAACCGAGTGCTTCAGAGTGGTCCATGATTAATAAGCAGAAAAGGAAAAATCGAGAGGATTAATAAGTAAAAAAGGAAAAAAAATCGAGGGAGGTTCAGATTTGCTCAGTTCACCCGTGAACTCAGGTGGGGATTTGAGGACACAAGTTGTCACAGAGCTTCTCATCACTACAAGGTTTGTTTTTAATAACGCAAGTGAGAGAAGAGAAGCTCAAAACTCTCAACCTCAGGATCACTATGCTCTACGGCTCTAGCTATGAGGCCAACGCTAGTCACCCAATTGTGTTAACGAAGTGAACAATGTTTATTATCGTGGTTACAAGTTACGGCTTAGCTACATATGAAGCGAGAACACGGAAAATATGGACTATACTATGCTTATTCATACACTGGCACATAATTTCTAAGGCTAATTCGGTCCTTCAATTTAGTACAAACTTATGTGTACCTGCATTGCATCTAACACTACAAGGAGAGAAATTAAGGAATGTATGTATCTTCCCACTCCATGCACTTAAATTCCCTGAAGAGCCGGATGAGATTTAGCACAACTGAAATAAATTAGGTGTGCTGCTTTTGGTCTTACTTCGAACCCCAGTCGGATGAGATAGATTAACACATAACCATGCCCACAGTATTGATGCTAGCCTTGGACATGACTCGTCAGTCAATAAGATTCAATGCCCCTGCCCACAGTACATTTTGATGCAAGCCTTGGGCACGGCTTCAAGTTTAGTGATATTCTCCGTTATCTCACTTGGGCCTGTTTGCCTTCAGTTTGCTGGTGGATCTTTGAATGGAGAGATTGGATGTGTTCCAAGGATGTCGTGCATGTAAGGTTTAGGAGGATATTTACCTTCTCTTGGTTTAATTCGTTCATGCATCAACACAACTGTAAGATCCGCGTTTTTCCTATTTAGAGTTCATAAATATATGATTGATTAGAGGATATCTCGGCATAATTCATACTTCTACATTTGTATAGGTTATAAATGTGGTATGGATATTGTTGCCCAATCACCCGTAAGCTAAGGGAGAATGTAACCGACTTCATCAACCATGCCTTTAGATAGTCCTATTAAAGACTTGCTCATGATAGACTTGCCAGCTCCAGCACACCATAAACACATGGGGTTGCAATACATATGGAAAAGTTTTTTTTGAAATATATGCAAAGTAAAACTTGCCATAAAAGCGTCCTAATAGAAAATAAACGACCATATACTGGGATGTTCATAGATAATTAAAGTGTTATGAAGAAACATGTGGAAGATAAAAAGTCTGACTCAACCACACCACTTTATTGTCCAATAACCTTTAATATATGGTTATCGGAGACCAACTATGTCTAGGTTCTTATTCTGAAACAACAACAATAGATGTTTCTTAAACAAGTCTAAGAAATGTCCACTTAACAAGCCAAACTATAAATACCCCCAACGGTCAACAACAATAATGAATATAAAAAAAAAATCCTGCTCAGGTCTCTCATATAATTCCTACTACATCATCATGTTGACTATTTCATTTGAATCCAATGTAGTAGATTCCCGTTGCGGAGTAGGTGTCGATGTAGGAATACCTATGTGCATCCTTTGTGGGTGATGATCCAGGCATGACACAGGTTGCATATTTAGCGAAGACATTTGATCATGGATCTGGAATGCCGGAGCTGGCTCAGGGATGTAGTTGTTTTTCACAACAAAATTTGTTGTTGTAGTGGGGAGGTAGCTAAGTGAGGTGTTCTGGGTTGGCAATGGATTATCACAGATACCATCCAATGGGGAGCCACTGAAAGGAATCCTGAGAGATGAGCTAGATATTGCTTGAGGAAAATTGTTGGTGCATGTAACCCTCTTCATAGTTTCCTCGACCATCTTTACCTGCAATGCAACCATGTTAAATGTTAAACACCTACACTAGTTAATATATTGTCCACAATGAAACTATGTTTGTTCTTTCTTTAGAGTTGAATGTAATCTACTATGTCGTTGCATTGGTTGTCACCATTCACGAGTTGATTCGTTACTACATTTAATGCAAGAATCTGATGGAGAAGAAGGATAAACATTTGTGGCCATCAAGACTTGGTACCCATGCCTCTCCATTGGATGCATGGAATCACCTAACAACGTGTTTGGTTGTTTAAGGGAAAGGGATTGGGAATTTATGAGAGGGAATTGCCTGAGGGATTAGGCTTGGCAAGTGGACTATTAGTCCTAATCCCACGTTTGGTGTGGGGTGGGAATTATATGTGGGAATAATTCTAATGAACAATAGATAAAGAAGGGGACACGCAAATGTTGAAACAAAATCTGTAACATGTGAAGGCAAAAAAGAGAATAGAAAGGGAAAATAGATCTGCGTCGAACTTTGTTACGTAGCAAAATCAGATGGGCTACACGCTGCTGGGTGCCCCTCTTGCATGAGATGTGCTCGTGCTCGGCATTGCATCTGTAGATTAGTAAGCAGTTAGGCTGGCCGATTTATTTGGAGGAAAAATGATGTCGCTGCAAGTAGTAGGATTTTCGTGGAGTTTTTTCCTTTCTTTGCGGGAGGTGGGCCAATAAATCTGTAACAATTTTCTTCTAGGCGTCAACTCCCATTCCTTCGCGGAATTACCAGGGTTCCCCCCAGGGAAGAGATCGATGGGAGTTGGGCCTCCTAATTCCCCTTCCCCTTCCCTTGTTAATTCCCAAGTCCATGAACCAATCAAGAGATTTTTAGTCCCAACCACCTTAAACTCCCATTCCCTAGCTCCAACTCCCCCCCAAACAAACAGGCTGTAAGGATTTGAACTTCAGGTCTACATCACCATCTCCGCGCCTATTTTCTCGGGCATATTAATTTTTGTTCATACTTTGTTTGCACAGTTGCCTTGATTGTTTGTGATGTTCTTGCAACTTTCTGGATTGCTCGCATCACCTACAATTGTTAATATAGAATTACACTAAAATACCTTTCATTTCAACAATATCATTAAAATGATATTATCGTTTATATAATTTGATAGTCACCTTTCCACCCCTCCATCCAGTCAACACTATTGATCCTTCAAATTCTCGCAACATTTAATTGGCGTACTGAAACTCATTGCAGCTATGCGCATTGACACATGTTTGCTAGAGGATAATTCGGGATTCAATATGTATAACACACCAATGTAGAAGCAAGACATACCTTTGCTTCTAGGGTTTCAACATTTGCCTTGAGTACCCTATTGTCAATAGAGATATTAACGTATCTTTGACTTACATCTGCAAGATGTCTCATCAAAGAGTTATTTGCGACTCTTAATAGTGAGACCTGTATTGTTTTAGCAGCGGTCATCAGATTCCTTGCTCGTGTAGTATGCAATTTTCATCTTGAGAAGTAAAATAGTGTTTAAAATATCAGACCTGCTCCTCTAGTTCCTTCGTATGAGCTGCTTTTCTACTCCTTGAGCGTCTTGCCGAATCCCTGTTAGATTCTTTCCTGAAATCATATGAGGAATGTGCTTAAAAGGCGGGACTTGAGGGCTAAACGACAACAAAAATAGATGTTCACAAATGTTTGCCAAATATGATAATTGGTAGTGGTGTATTTGGCATATGATGTAATTAAATGTAAAATTTTCATTAACGTGCATGAGACATGCACACCCATTTCAATAAGAGGAGGGATAAAACTCCATGAGATAAAAAAAATTGTAGTTTGTGATCACGACAAGCTCCACCAAAAATCCTAACCATGCTAAATCAGGTTTCACACCATGAAGACGCCAACAACAACAAAATAAGATATATCTAGTACGTCTTCTCACACAAATATGAATTCACCCTCCATATGCAAGATTGATTGCGTGGCAATGTTTCAAATTAATTTGTACCACTATATGGATAATAATGCATAAAAAAAATCATAAATGTGTTCCTAAGTACATGCCAAGGTGCATGAAAATCAATCAAAATTTTGGATAAAATCTAAGGTATAAGCCAACTCCATCCAGTACAAAGCCACAAAGAGACTACCAAAATTGATGTAGGGAAAACTAAAGATAAAACAATACAGATATCTCCACATAAGAAAACAAAAACATTGGACACACAAGTTATAGTACAAAAAGTAGGATTGAATGGAAGGACCACGAAATAAATATACAACATATATTACCTCTTATTCGCTTTCTCTGCACTAATATGCATAGTTCCAATTGTTTGTGCCTCCCCTTCCATATCACCATCTGATGGTGATGGCTCCAATGAGGAAGAGCTAAGCTGATGCACACTGACATCTGCAGCACCACATGACATTTGTTGCACATGAATCTCATTACCCATATGCACACAAATAGTAAAGCGAAACAACTAGATATGAAAACAAGTGATGCACAGTCAACTTAGCTTAGCATATATTATTCCATAATATTGTTTCATAAGTAGCAAAGACGTAATTAGGCACAATTGAGTACCTCCGGTGTGGTTTTCTGAGCCTTGGATGGAATCTGGATTTTGCGATGCTCCATTGTCATGGGAGCTTTGTCGGCAAATTCCCGGAGTGGTCTGTACATGGGTTTACATGCCAAAAGTGGAAGTTAAACATGAAAGATGCACACTTAATATTTTAGGGACACTATATTCATACGGGAAACAAAGAATTTCTTGAGGGGAATATTTAAACAAAGTGAAAATTATATCTCCTCCCTCCGTATGTAAAATTCCACACATCTTAACCCTAACTCCAATACCTTTCTCCCTGCTGTCGCCACAACCCTCCCAATCGATGCCTTTTCCAGCTCGTGAGAACTGACAAAAATTTGCCTCTTTTCAAAATTTAGTAAAAAAGATACCCATTCTGGAACTTTTACCAAGTATGACTCTTTTGTGCAACGCTAGCTGTTCTTGTTATGGATGACGCCAGAGCACCGATGGACACAAAATGGATTGGCTGGTTCACATATGAGGAAATTCGACTTATTTCCAGAAAAGGCGGTGTCACGCTTAGCAAATCTTGAAATATTGCATGCATATTAATTCGTTGAGCAAATTCGACCTTTTTTTCTTGAAAAAAAATTAGTCAACGTATGTGTATGATTTATTTTTTTTATCACAAATCAGAAATCGTTTCCTTCATTTGTACTATGATGATGGTTAAAATAAAGCGATTAGTACTTCGATTAGTAGCGTACCCTTAACATGGCGACGGCGGCGAGATGCGCGTCCAACTTCCGTCTCAGCATCGCGTTGTAAGCCACGGGGTCCACCACCGGGCTCGCCGCAGGCGGCGTGGGGATGACCTCCACCGCGCCCACCATCTCATGGACGTCGTGCCGCCTCTTGCGGCTCCCCTCGGCCGTGGGATTAGGGTAAAGCGTCGAAGCTTCGGGGTTCGCCACTGGCGCGGTGGGGACGTTGAGCAGCCACGGCTCGTCCACGGACTCGTGGAAGCACCATTCTGTCGCGCCACCGCCGACGACCTTGCCGGCGCCCACTCCTCCGAGTCCTCCGGCGAGCACGTGTGCCTCCAGCGGCGGCGACGAGGTCCGGCAGGGGTTAGGGTCGGGCTCGCGCATCGCCTCCTCCAGTGAGAAGAACACGGGCTCCATGGAAGGTTTCCGAAATGGAACTGGGGCAAAGGTGATTGATTAGAACAAAATTGGGCGAGGAATGGTATGGATTAAACTTTCTAACCCCGTGGGGAACCGGCGAAGAGAGACGGAGAGGCCCAGTCACGCGGGTAACACTGAACGGGTTTTGGCTATGGCTAACCCATGGGTTGAGGGTGCGATCCTCTCATGTTTATTTTATTTCAGTAGTACTACTACAAGGTTTTGCTGTCTTGAATACTCGAGATAGATACAAATTCAGCTGAACTGATAATGCAGTTTCGGCCGCGGCGCCACGTTAGTCATACTTCCTGTTGTCCAAAAGATGTTCACCTTTTCTGACGGTCTACCATCGTCTAGACAAGTGTATGTGCTCGTTTAGCATGACAACGCTAATGCAAACAAATATCCTTTATGAAAAGAACAAAAAGTGTTAACAGCAAGTGTAAATACGTGTCACTAATACGACATGTTTATTCTGCCTCGTTGCGAGCCCTACGTTTCCATGTGATTTACAGGTGTTCCTAACTTTAAATTATTGTTGTATATGAAAGGTAACAGAAACACTTAGCTTCTAATATACACTATAGCTAGAGCGACAAAGGTTGAGTGGAAACCTCCCCGTCTTTGCTCAGGATGTGTTCCTCACACGGGGCCACCCTCTTTTGAGAATGATAAAACGACTTTACCTATTAAATTTATATATTACATAAATATGTTCTCTGAATATAGGTGACGGACCTTGCGAGTTGGATGCGTTATTATACCCTATATACACTAACGTGGTCCATACCGATAGGCCAGTATTAGGCGCGGGCGCGCCGACCCAATGTTTCGGCCGGTCAGCCCCCATTGTTTGATCTGATGATTTGTAGCCAGTCGCCGAATCATCTCCTTCCTATCGCTTTGGTCAACGTGAGCAGGAAATCCCCTCCTTCATGTTCCCCGTGAGCATCTCTGCTCTCGCTCACATGCGTGTGCGCTCAGGCGAGGGGTGGCAGCACCCCGTCCCCTTGCACCGCTACTCGTTGCAGCACCACCGTCGTAGCCCCCTACCACCCTTCTGCTGAAGCTTGCAGTTGCCGCACGTCGCGTCCATAGCTCAGGAACCAGGCCATTGCAGCTCCGGCGGCGCCGGTTCCAGCGCACGTTCACCATGGTTGGAGCACCACCGGCGTCGCTGTGGTCGTCGACTTACATAGTCGTGCCCAGCAAAAAACTTGGAAAGTAGCAAATCCACCATTTGTCAGTTGAAGCAAAAAGTTACCCGGTTCCAGCAGAATTGAACACCGGTTCCAACAAAACAACTCATCAAGAAGAACTCTCGGGTGATCGATTGTAGCAAAAATTTACACGGTTCCAACGAAATTGAACAGCGGTTCTAGCAAAAAAAACTTACTAGCAAGAACTCTCGTTGATTGATTGTAGAAAAAAATTGGCCAGTTTGAGCAAAATTGAATACCGGTTCCAACAAATTCATCGGGAGGTTGAAGCTTTACCAACGAATGGTTGCAGTTTTTTTCCGCCGCCCGGGGTGACGGCCGATTCCAGCACGCGGTATCATCCTCTCCGGTGTTGCAAGACTGCCGGTTGTAGCAAATGGCGGTTGTCGTTCCAGCAACGCCGGATGCTGGTTGTAGCACCAACGCGTCCGCTCCCGTCTTCTCCATTACCATCAGCCTCAAGGCAGCAAATTCCGTCGCCGGTCGCAACAACTCCTGCTACCGGTTGCAGCATTAGTGCCCGCGGTTGTAGCACCGCTGGAAACTACACCAACCACCGCATGGGCATGGTCTTCATGGCAGCGCCACCGCAGCATTGGTGACAACCGTGGCAACTCCAGTGGTCGCTGGTTGCCCCTGCTTGTATCATTCCCAGCCGCTGGCTGTAGTTCGCAGCAGGCATGGTGGGGGGCCTTGAGGCGAGCGGCTCTCGCAGGAGAAAAGGTATCTAATGAGGTTAGGAGGTAGCTCGCCGGAGCAGCAGATCGGTATGATGTGGTACTTGGCTTGTTTATCAGAGAGAAGAGGAAAGGATGAGGAAGAAAGGAAAGAAAATAGTGGACGGGGAAGAGATAAGGCACTGGACGGGGTCTCACCCATTATAGTGGACCTGGAAGTGAAAAGCGCTGAACGCGTGCGTGAGGCGGCCAGCCCATGCTTTTGCCGGCACGCCGAAGACAAGTGTTTTCCATAATGATAGGACTACTCTCATCCAAAATTTCATATTTTCCTAGTCCAACATTTATCTCTTCCAGTTTTGTATCGACCCAATGTTTGGTATTTCGAGGACACAAAAAAGTACAATCCCTTTCCACAACCCCCATGTTGTCACGTTCGGTGCGCTACTTAGATGGTTGCACAACCATATAGACCCCAGGCTTTCCAACCAACATCAGCTCTCATGCTGATGCTTGAGGCTGCCGGTGGGAAAGCCCGCACGACCACCATGGACGGCGGTGGCAAGGCATCCCCATTTGGTCTAGTTTCATTCATGGATGCTCAAATCTATTCGGATGCTAGTGTGACGGTATTGCTTCTCTGTCCTTCGGTAGTGCGTTTTTGAAGGGATGGGCTTGTGGTCGTGTCGCGGTGAACTGGATGTTCTTTCAAGTTATTAAGTTAGACCTAATAATAAATGTGATCCACATGTGACCACTCTCTTTTAAGAATGGGATAAGAATTTACTGGTTAAATTGTATAAACACACACGCGCGCGCACGCATGTAGAGAGAGTTGATAAGGTTATGCGAACTTGTATCCTCGTACTAGTATACGACTCGGTTGATGACTGGCATAGAGATGTTAACCTAATAGTATGGACTCGTATAGGGATCTGAGTGACTCACTCGGATGTAATCAAAGTGATTCACTTGCATGAATTGTTGAGTCGGATAGACCCACTACGAGATACAACTAGTTTATGTCATATGTTAGTCTCACGAACAATGTAAATGTCATGCCATAGACCGGAGTTCAGATGAGCCCATTTTGCATCACTTCTTAACCTTTGTTTTCGCATAATAGTCGTGAGATATTTGGAATTTTACTACATTCAAGTGTCCTTTTTGCCTGATTCTACCATTGAACATATAAACCCTGAAGAAGTGCTAGGCAGAACCAAGCCCTCCACGTCGCCCCTAATTCGCTATGAACAGTTTTGCTGCCACCGCCTGTAAGTTCTGCACCCCGCCGAGGGCATTTTAGTCTTTTCACGTGCAGTATAAATCTCAGCGAGCGCACAACGCACCGCGCAGGGGAGAGCAGCGCGAGGAAAAAAACAGAGAAAAAGGGCAGGAGGCAATGGGCGCGTCTCCCCCGCGACCCTCATCCCCTCTTGCCGCCGCCGGCTCCTCTCCTCTCCCCACACCTTGTCTGCCTCCCTCTCCGTCGTCTTCTCTCGCCCCAGCCGTCTTTGTCCTCTCCTGCGCCGCCAGCCCCGGATCTGGAGGAGGAAGAGGAGAACCGGGCGTCCTGGCGGTGGCTCGACCGGCGGGCACGGAGGCATGCTTCTCCGGTGGCGGTCAACAGCGGCGTCGGCGGTGCGGGTTGATTCACCGCCTGAAGCGACCAACGGCCAGCGAGGAAGACGGCTTGAGGTGAGCCGCCACACCACTCCCATCTATCCACCCCTTCTCTCTGTTGCTAACTCGCGCTGCCACCGTTCCCTGCCCCTTCTCTATCGCTAATCACCTGTTCTTGGCAGGAGGAGCACGGGTCAAGGGGAGCCTCCTTCGATCCTACAAGGCTCCATCTCGAGCACTTGAACGCGACACCAAGGACGGTGTCTCGGGAGGACGACGACAGTGGTGTGCAGCCTGGAACCCTAGGTAAGGTTATTACTTTCTTCACTGTTGAGATGCCACGTTCTTCCACCCGATTCCCTTCCCCGCATTCCCCATCTTTTGTTTCCTCCGTAGGCTTCTCTGCTCCATACCCATGGTCGAGCTGCCACGTCCTTCGCCCAGATTTGGTGCAGGTTTAACTGAACTCTTGATGATGGTGAGCAGATTTACTAGGCAACCATATCTCATTGGTGGAAACACATCATTTCTACCTGATTTCGGTTACTACTTTATAAGGGCAAGCATGGTGTCAGCCGATAATGCAACTGCAAAATTGGCCTACTATGCCTAAGATAGAGGCTCATGAATCAGAAATGGGACCCTGAAGCCGAGCATATCCCCATCCATCGGGAAACTACTACAGTCCACCCTCATGTTGGTTATACAGAACTACTGCAGTCCACCCCTCTTCAGTCCATCTTATATAGAAATCTCAAGCCTATATCTATATAAGATGTACGTGCATACATATACATTGCTTGAGCAACAACAACTTGTATACTACATACTCCTCTCTATGTGTATGTATGCATTACAAAGAGAAGAAACTGGCAATAGAATTTGTCAGTCGATTCACGGAACAGGGAGGGGAAGTTTTAACAACAAAGTGTTTTAGTTTACTCCATCCTTGATCTGGCAGCGGAACAGGGACCTGCTGTACTCCTTATAAACTATTTTAATTTATAATCATCTTTTATTTCTCTCCAGTTTTGTCAGCAAACACACCGAGACGTTGGAATAAATTGATGTGGTGTACAAGGAGCTGGCTTTACAGTCTGGCGTTAAGCACTGGGGAGGAGTTCCTTCTTTAGGTGGTGAGCTCACTTTCATTTGAGATCCTGTGGGTGTTACCGTAATCATGCCTTATGTTGGCACAATGGCAGATTCCAACCTCAGAGGCCTGGTAGGTGGCAAGTACACCACAGGACATGCAAATGCATTCTCTCTATTTGTTCATTCATGTTTTACATCTTACTCGATCATGTTGGCATCCAGTAATCTTATATGCATGTGGTTTCCTCAACCTGGAGTTAAATACAGGCTGGTCATGAATGAGCTTATAAGTGTTTCTAATGGTCTTTTTATGCATGAATTATTCAGTTATTTGAATCATGGGTTTGTTTTGGTATATGTTCCTTCGATGGTGACCTGTTCAGTTGAACTTTTGACAGGCTAGCTTTTAAATGGGTGTTTTAATTTTTTTATGGTGTTGTGTTTACATCACTAAACATGTTTTTATATACTTGATCTATGATGCATTTTTTTTGAAAATTACTCGGTGCTCATTGATATTAATTTATGCTTCAAAATGCCATTTCTCCTACAGCATTGTGAATCTAAACTGTATAGTGTATGCCAGTAGTTTTTGCTATTGATTAGTTTCCTAGGTAGAACAGAAGAGCATAAAACCATACATGTAACCTGCAGATTCAGTTACCAATTTACCATCAATATCATTTGATTCTTCTTGGAACTCAAGGTAGTGGAAGTGCACTGCTGTCCTGTATATGCCCGATAATTTTTTTTATTCTGTTAGTTATTCATATGGAAATTCTAGCATAAGGTGTGTTAGGATCTTTAGTTTTTTTACACATTCGTTCATTCTTATCAAAGTCGCGAACAGTTTAGCTTGAATCCAATGACTTTAAGAAGTTTAGAGATATTTTCTTATAAAATATTACTGTTTATTGCCCCCTCTGATCAACAATATTATTCACCATGGTATATAATGTGGTACAGATTTTTCTTCTTCTTTAACACAGACGTATTTAGAAGTATCTACAGTTGAAACATGGAAATGATGCAATGAAATTAGTAACATTTGTATACGTGAACTTTGTTTCCCTGTGGGTGCTAATTTTATGTTCCAGTCCAAACCTGTACAAGTATGATCTATAAAAGTAAAGCATTTTTTGTAATATTAATTTGTGACATTTGTAATCTTGCAGCCTATTTGTTTGAGCACTGCACAGGCAAGGACACAACCTCGGGCACCAATCCATTCTACCTTGCACATCTTTTCCTGCATTTACATTTTTATGTGCTTTCATTGGTCATGTTCTGTGTGTTTTGGGCTGACCCAATGCATTTCAGTTAATCTATATGTACCGTTGTTTGTTATTTTATATACTTTCATGCATTTTCTATGCCTGATCTGTTTCCTATGTTCTTTCCATTTGTGTTGCAGATCATGTCACTCTTCCACTGTCTTGTTGGTTCATGTACTGTTGTTCGTTGCCAAAGTTTGTGCTTCCTCTTTTCAGTTCTATTTTCTTTGGATTCTGAGATGCATAATGATTGAATGTGTTTAAGTTTGTCCGTTTCTGCCATGTGTTTTGGGTGACTATGTACAGTTTATCTATTCTATCTGGTGCATCTTGTGCTAAACTTCTCGCTGGATGTGCTCTAATTGGCTATCGCATGTGTGCTCTAGCCTAAGCCATTGCATTTGAAGTTGTCACTTTCTGAATTTTTCATGTTCCTGCTTGCATGCGCTGCGATTGGTTATATGCAAGGAAGAATGGTGTCCTGTTCTTTTTATTTTTATTTTTTCAGCCTCCACGTTCCCAATATTAATTAGTCACTTGGTAGAATTCTTAATCTGTGTATTTTCCATGCCTGAGTTGTTCTTGCTTTGTTATTTTCTTTTGTATTACAGGTCTTGTTGTTGTGGCACTCTCTTGTCATCACACGCGCTGCTGTTTTTGACTGCCAAGATTTGTGCTGTATATATTATAGTTCAAAAGCTTTTCGTTATGCTTCCTATCTCGAAAATAAGAATAGCTCCATGGTTTGTTGCTAGCTGCCTCCTTCTTTTGCCGTTGTTTATATTAAGTTACCTTCAGAGTATGGGTTTGTTATTTCCAGTCCTAATTAGTTGGCAACTTTAGTTTCATAGGTTCAGTTTGTGTTACAAATTTATAGGTCAATAATGACATTTAAGCAGAAGATTCTTTTCGTTATGCAGGGTGAGAAAGGGTGCTCCAGAAGGGCCAGAAATTTGGCCATTGTAAATTTGGACCAACACACATGAATTTCATCACCCAGAAGGGCCAGGACTTGGTGTTTTTTCAGAGACACCAAGCATGTATCCACCAGCGCAACAATTGCATGTCTCTTCCAGTTGGCAATTGGGAAGGCTTTCTGTTCTACCAGGATCATTTTTCTCAGGCTCTTATCCTCCAAATTATGCACCCATCTATAGTCATGCCGATGTAGTAATGGAACCCTTACATGGTAAGTTTCTAATATTGTATTCCTTCTCATTTTAAACGTTGTGCTACAAATAGTAGGCCATCGAACAAGGGTGTTTTATATTAATCTAGACCAAAGTATAAAAAAATAAATTTGTAGGGTCTGTTATTAATGATACAACCTTTACTGTCTAATTTCAGGAACTCACAATGTATGAGGAGCATTGTGCTGTAAAACAAGATTACAAAAATGACCCAAAACATGACTTTGTTCTTTTGTGCTATGAAGATTGTGATGCATTGTCAGAAAAATAAAACCTGCTCTGATGACTTCATTCTCCTTTATTTTCTTAGTCACCTATGAACCAAGTTGTGTCAACTAGGGCACAACAAACTGTTCTTTTTTTAGAAGAGACAACAAACTGTTCAGGCAGGACCATTTGGCGTATCACACCGAGGGCCTCCATCCGTAGTTGCTTATGGTAGTAATTATGCATCGTTGTCTTCTTCAACATGGCCTTCAAGTGGCAAACAAGAAATTGCCTGATTTCTCATGTTTTAATTTAAGCTTTGTAGCCACTTTGAAGCTTGCTTGCTACATATTTGACAGTACCTACATTAGAACCAAATATGTCTTAGTACATCCATTAGAACCAAATATGTTTTAGTTAAGTGATGTTCCTGAGGCCTTGCTCATACATATTCATGTTTTATTATCAATCTCTAAACTACTCTTGCATGGTTTGAATGCCTGGTTTTCTCTTGGTTTTTGCGTCAGGGGCGCAAAGGGTCATACTCTGTCGCATATAAGATATGTTGCAGATCACCTTAATGATGCAACTTATAATTAGAGAACATTCTACAGGAACCAAACAAGTATTATTAGGGGTTGGATGATGGTATGGAAGGCATTTTTATTTTTGGCAATGGCAACCCACCAGACACACCCACCATGAAGAGCTACTTAGATGATGAAGTCATATTCGATACCGATGGCATCTGCAACGATGACTACGTGATATTCATCACTACTCACCACGAGCTAAATGATCGAAGCTGTCTATATGCATAACCTATGTGTAGCTTTCTTGATAAACGTAGTATAAATAAGCTATCGTAATCTAATCCCATGCCTTTCTCATAATGCTATATATCAATTTCATACGAAAATATCTATTCTCTTATGATCCAATCGGCATCTAAATATTCTTACGTGCGTGGTTTGAATGCTTGGTTTGTACAATATTTGTCCCCTTATTTCCCTGATCTTTTTAGTTTTAGTTTCTGTTGCCGCAGACAAGCAATTCAAATGCAGAGCTACATCAAAGATCCGCGTCAAATAATTAGGCCAATATAAATAACAAAATTTGGGCGTAGTGTCGTAGTCGCCTCCATCCTGTAGCATCTTAGCTCTTTGTACATTTTGATTGTTCATTTTACTGGCTCCTTCATTTTCGTCTGCTAGCTCAATGATTTGTCATTGTTATAATTGGTTCCTTTCTGTCACTGCTGGTCTTGAACACATACTGGTGGCATCCGATGGGACAAATTCGACTGGTCTCTATCCGAGAGGAGAGATCCGGGGGAATGTGTGTTGAGGTATGTTAACTCATCAGAGGAATGCCTCTTTATTTTGGTTCCCCTTATTTTATTTGTTGCTGCTGGAGCTTCTTTGGTTGCCACTGAAACATATATACTACTTTTGGAGGTAGAAAACGATATGGCGTTGTTTGTACTGAGGCCTGAGTCTGATCATTAGGCATCAATTTCTGGATTACTTTTCAACAAATTTGATAAGTTGGTTGTTCTTTGGTATCCATTTTCACAACTGGTGAATAATGTTAGATGTATGTAATACAGGCTCTCATCATGTTGGTACATGGTGAATGTTCCATCAAGTTGTGGATGGCTCTAAGGCATGTGACACCAATGATAGATACTCCTGCCGTGTCATGAAGCTCATTAAGTGCTACAAAAATATTTCACAGGGGTAATTGTTTCTGTTCTTCACCAATCTACCGTGTCAGATGTTGTTTTATTATTGTTTGTTCTTCGTAGGCATAGCCTATTAATTATTCACTTGTCCGTAGGTATGTATCATGGCTCTAAGTCACGCACATGAGATTTGAGACTTTTTTGGGGGCTAATGATAAATATTGTTGGTGATAAGGAGTGTATGCTTATGTGCTGTACTTTTCATTATCCAATATATGGATAATATTTATCATTGTCAAAAGAGTGCACCTCGGGATAATGGTTATGAAATATTTTTCCTATATTATTATGTACTTCAACCTTTTCATATTTCAAAGTGGTTGTGAGAATGGCTATGAAATTGAAGAGGCGGCCAGAGGAGGTAGTGAGGGAGCTGCTCCTTCATCCTCCCCTCCATACTGTCGGTAATACATTATTTTCTCTCATAGATTTAAAGTGATTTTTTCTGTTGTTGCAAAGCATGGGTATTTAAAAAGCTGCAACCCAGTAACTTTGATTTTCATAGTCTACTCTGCCTTCTGCGTCTACCTTGTTGTATAAGAGACCAGTCAGCACTATGTATACCAACAATAACCACACACATGAATTCTGATTTGTGCACAAGGAAGCTCACAAATTTGTGTCCATCTTTTTCGTAGTAATCATATTGCTTGCATATTTTATTAGACTGATCATAGTCACGATGATCAGACAGATAATATTTGGTAGAGAAGATTAGAAGAAACATTTATATCATATTTTTGTATGTTTTTTCTGTAGAAAAGGTACCATGGGTTGATTGTGTTGGATCCCATTACTATATGATGTATTTGACTGCTATTCCTAAGAACTGCTCCTGGACACAGTGCTCTATGTTGACATGTCTTACATTTTATTGTGTCGCCTATCTGTATAGTTATTCGGATCTTACATTTTTGTATTTTTGTCGATGCAGGTGTGTTCTTCCTACTATAAAGCAACATGGATTTCTTTAAATTAAATTGTGCATATTATGGAAAATAAATCTTGTGTGTCTATAGTCATGTTCATGTATGTTCTGAACTGAGACAAATATTCTTCATTGTCTATGCTTTTTCCTTCTGTTAATGATGATAGTGCAGCTCTCCATGTTATTAATTCCTTACCCATTCACTTGAAATATTGCCTAAATATTATTATTTTTGTAGTTGGTTCAGCAGCCTGACTTAGATCTTCTACATTGCCCATAGAGAATCTTCAAAAGTGTAGTCATATAGAGAATCTTCAAAAGTGTAGTCATATATGTCACTTGATAAATTCCAGGACATTAATCTATACTGCTCCTATGCGTTTCAGCTGTCACAAATCCATGGTGAAATAAACAGGAGAATACATGCTTGCAGAAGTTGTCAAGAGGCTCCATTTAACCATCAAAGACCATGAGACCTACGAATCCAGTGATAGAGATGGACACAATCTCTCCTTGTGGAAGGACAATGTATCAATTGCCAACAAAACCAAACATTTCATCCTATCTTACCATGTAGTACTAACTTAACTGCAATGTATCACCTGTGTCAAAAACTATTTGAATCGCGTATTTGGCTATCTATGATATCAAACCTTTGTGTTCTTTCAATATCATATACACTCGAAAGCAAGGCCATTATATGATAAAAACCCATGTGCACTCCTAAGTTTATCAAAATAATTGCTTTCAGTTCATAGTGGGCTTTCGCCTTTCCTACACAACAAACAATTCAAAATATTTCTATATTGATTCATAGCACTTGATAAACAAGTATACATCAAAACCGTATGCTAAAAAAAGGCAAAGGGATCTCTTTTAGTTCTTGGTTCAAGTTTGTCTTGCGCGCCAAATGGCGCGATAGGTCATCTAGTGTCGTTAAAGGTGAAGGATATTTCGAGCACTGATTGGAAAACACATTTTTTGGGGTGAAAATCACGCTAATTGATGTTTATAATAACCTACCATGTGAAGAGAAGATCACATGGGAATAAAACCATCCACACATGGTGTTTCAGAGGAGAGGGCGACATGCGGTACGGGCACTGCCCGTTCGTACCAATGCTTGTACCGTACGGTGCCACCACCTGGTCAACTATTTAACCTCTGACAATCAGATCTCGCAGGAGAAGAACAAAGAGGGCATAACCGTGAACCTTAAGTAGAACACCTGGTCAACTATTTAACCTTTGACAATCAGATCTCACAGAAGAAGAACAAAGAGGGCATAACCGTGACAATCAGCTGATGACGTAATGGTGTTCTTCAAGCCTAATAGCATTGAAACAACAACTTGTGGTGCGATCCTACGGCTGTTTGGACATGCCTCGGGCCTGATCGCCAACATGGCAAAGAGTGCGACACTGCCAATACGATGTTCTCAGGAAGAAATGATGATGGTTTCACCTATGCTGGGATGCCCAGTGGCACCCTTTCCTTGCAAATACCTGGGGCTGCCTTTGACGCTCAGAAAGCAGACTGCAGCTCAGTTACAAGCGTTGGTGGATCATGTTGGAGACTGCTTGCCTCTTTGGAAAGCCGCTACTCTACCTAAAAGTGGTAGGCTATTAGTCATTCAGTCAGTCCTTTGCACGATTCCGGTACACTCCATGCTGGCACTGGACCTCCCCGCAAAAACGCCTAGCTGCCCTCGCAAAGATTTGTCGCGGTTTCCTGTGGTGTGGCAAGAAGGAGGCGAGGGGTGGCAATTGTTGGCGCCGCCTCCATCGACGCCGCTCTTCTTCTACCTCTTGCCTCACACAAGGAGAAACTCCACGCACACCCATGCACACATGCACCAAGGAAGAACTCACAAGCTTTGCCAAGAGGCTCCCTTGGCGATCACACAGTGGCTACATTGTTTCTCCAGCCCTCACGGACTTTATCTCATTGCTTGATATGCAACATATATACAAGGGGATGGCCTCACGCATGTGCTAACTAGTCGGCACGTTCGGCCACTAACTACACGTACCGCACGCCCAGGTAACTACCCTAGAATCCCTCCCAGCTAACAACTTATCCATGCAGCCACTAACTAACCCGTGCATGCATTTGACTCGACTAAACACAATACTGCTGTAGTTTGCACGCACACTCGCCACCACACGGCCACATGCATGGCTTATTGCCATCAGCAATTGCTCCGTCGCATGGGACATGGTTTGTTCTCCAAAATGGGCAGGTGGACTTGGTATCCCCAACCTGCAATGGCTAAACAAAGCGTTGAGGGCAAGATGGCCATGGTTGCAGAAGGCAGACAATAACAGGTCATGGGCGAAATTCCACATCCCGGTGCCAACGGAATCTCTAGAGTTGGTCCGGGCAGCGGCGCGCACTTCGGTGGGTAACGAAAAAGAACCCTCTTTTGGAAAGACAGGTGGATCAATGGGTATAGGCTACAGGAGCTTGCCCCGACAGTGCATAGACTAGTGCCCGATCGGCTAAAAAGATCAAATCTCGTCTCGGAGGCGATACATCACAATAGCTGGGCAAGTGACTTGGGACCCAACATAACCACGCAGGCCTTGGAGGAATTCCTACAGCTGTGGCCTCTCATAACTTCTGTTCAGCTCACGGAGGATGTGGAGGACGTGGTCACTTGGACCTGGGAGAAAGACGGGCAGTTTTCAGCGAGGTCAGCTTATGCGACCAGGTTCATGGGGCGCACGGTTGCCCCGACGGTGGCTTTCACTTGGAAATCTAGAGCGCCCTTGCAGTGCAGTTTCTTCGCGTGGTTGGCTTTCAAGAACCGATGCTGGATGTCTGATCGGCTAGCACGACGAGGGCTACCACATCAGGAAGCCTGCCCGCTCTGTAATCAACACGAGGAGACCATTCAACACCTCCTTGTGGGATGCGTTTTTCCGAAGCAGGTCTGGCATTGGATGGGAAGAACGACGGGCAGGCAAGATTTTGAGCCGAAGCAAGATGAAGGTCTTGGGGAGTGGTGCACTAGACAAGAGCGTACCACCATGCACTGCAAGTCCACTAGGGCCCTATGCTTACTCACGATGTGGATGATTTCGAAACACCGCAACGACATTGTGTTCGACGGCCCGACACCTTCCCTCTCGGCGACAATTCCCAGGATTAGGGACGAGGGTAGGCTGTGGGCTAAAGACGGCCTCTTGAAAGGAAATGTAAGAGGTTTTGAGGTGGATGAGGGTAGGCAATATCGAGAGGCTGATGACTTTGGGTGGTGCCGGATAAAATTCGGCATGTAAATATGTTGTACATAAGACTTGGGAGTCCCTCCCCCCTTCTTTAATGAATGATACGCGCACTCGTGTGTATTCGAGAAAAGAAAAGTAGAACACCCCACCTTCGAAAGGGATCCGGAGGAGGAATCGGTAGAAGAGCACCGCCACGCCAACACCTCAATCAAGGAGACTTCAACGTCTATCATCATCATCATCATCATGCACGTCCTTGATATCAGCTACTCCATTCATCTCTTTGTAATACCAAACCCTAGGTGAATTCATATGTGTATTACATTAATCATTCATCTGTTATTTCCATGAACATTATGATGATGTTTATTGTTTCTATGTGTGAATAAACTCCATAGTTCCCAGGGACATGGAGGAACCCTAGTATGTATATGATCTGAACACCGATAACATAGATGATTTTCTTTATATGTTTGTGTTAACTATTCTTCTTGATGTTCTATGAAGTCGAACTCACAACATTTGCCTTTAAGGACTTGAGGGATGCTACTATCATTGTGATGCGGGGATGAGGAGGTGTTGCGATGACGAAAGCTATTTCCCTCTGTAGAATGTTTCATAAGGGGAATAAACGGAGACCTCAAAGCGTTAAGCCACGTCCACGGGTAGACCCTTAATCATTGCCGCCTTCACCTGGGAGGGGAAGGGATGGTGGTGGCGTCCGTAGATAAGGAGCTGTGGCAACATGCATGTATATTTATTTTGGCTCCACCCACGCATGAAAACATATAAAGTGGATTAGTTATTTGAACTCAGATTAATTGCGCATTTGCACAATTACGTAGCAAACACAATAGTAGTGAATCCAGACTCCCTGAGAATGCATTAGCCCTATTGAAGTACCCATCACTTTCATTTACTCTCATGTTTTTACTTCAATTCTAGCATACTTTAATTCTTGTCACAATACTCTTACAATATTTTAATTTTCACCTTGCCTTAGCTTCTGGCGGTTATTAACTTGTAGGCACATTACGATAAACCTCTGTGAAAGGCAAATACCATTTTCAGAAAGTAAGAGATATTGAAGTGAGGTGCAAACATATATATTCAGCTGAACTGATAATGCAGTTTCTGTGGCGGCGCCATGTTAGTCATATTTTCATTGTTCAAAAGATGTTCACCTATTCTAACGGTTTATCATCGTCTAGTCAAGTGTTTTCATTCTTGCGAGTACATAGAGAAGTGTGATCCACGGAACCTCATACTATGTAATGTTGCTTGTCGTCTTCTATGAGCATTTACGGTTAACCTTTTTGTTTTCATTCAGGTGTTCATGTTTTGTCTCTCGAAACCAGAACGCATAATGTTGTGATATATATGCTCGTTTAGCATGACAACACTAATGTGGACAAATATCCTTTATTAAAACAACAAAAAGTGTTAACAGAAAGTGTAAATACGTGTCACTAATGCGACATGTTTATTTTGACTCGTTGCAATCCCTACGTTTCCATATGATTTAACACGGTTGTTTCTAACTTTAAATTATTATTGTATATGAAAGGTATGGGAAACACTGAACTTTTAATATACACTATACCTAGACTAACAACAGTTGCGTGGAAACATCCCCATCTTTGCTTTGGACTTTGTTGGGTGTATTAGACATAAAAAGTGTTCCCCACACGAGACCACCCTCTTTTGAGAATGATAACGTGACTTTACCTATTAAATTTATAAATAACATATATATAGGAAAAATACATCTTACGATCCAGGGCAATTACCCCATATGCATGTCTCATATACTATCATGTGATAGTATATATTGAAGGAAATATGCCCTAGAGGTAATAATAAAGTTGTTATTTATATTTCCTTATATCATGATAAATGCTTATTATTCATGCTAGAATTGTATTAACCGGAAACTTAGTACATGTGTGAATACATAGACAAACAGAGTGTCACTAGTATGCCTCTACTTGACTAGCTCGTTAATCAAAGATGGTTAAGTTTTCTAGCCATAGACATGAGTTGTCATTTGATTAACGGGATGATGTGGGTCAATCTGTCAGGAGGCGGGGTACAGGTAGACCCACAGTACGGAATGAAAACAGTGGATCTGAACAATCTTGGGTACACAGACGAACCATTCGTCCTAGCCAATGATGTGGCGCAGGTTTTCTATGTGAAGGACATGTCTACCAAACCGAGAAAAAAAAGAAGGAAGCGAATACATCATACGATGAGCCAAAGCGCCACATAGTTCTTTCAGGAAAAAGAGACATCATGGGATTGGAGGGCAAGATAGACATGTCTGAAGATTATGAAAGGTTTCATGAAATTCCTCCCTTCAAAGTCAAGGCTGACCCAAGCACCCTGTTAAACGATGAAGATTATCCATGGTTACGACGCAATAAGCAAAGGACCCAAGCGAAGAAAAAATGAAGACTTTCTCTCCACAACTATTATGATGATGCCTTCGATCTAGAATATCACTGCAGTTACATGTGAAGAAATGAAATGCCTTTTGTAACAGATGAGTTTTCCTCCGAAACCCTGATACTTCGAAAGAGATTGTCCATTTTGTACACGAAGTGCATCCAGTTTTTGCCGTAACCCTCAACTTTTTAGCACATGCTATGTTGGTGAAATGATGATACCATGCCAACTTTTAACCTTTTCAGAGTTCATTTGTAGTGATTTTCAATTTCAGGGTCATTTAGCTCAAAAAATCAGTAAATGCATGAAAAATAACAAATGAAGTCAGAAAGGGTTGAAAATTGATGATGTGGCTTTGAATGGTGCATTTTGAACATACAAAAAGTCTGGAGTTCAAATAAGTTCAAAAAATGAAATCTCTTTGTAACAGATGAGTTTTCGTCCGAAACCATGATACTTCGAAAGAGATTGTCCATTTTGTACACGAAGTGCATCCAGTTTTTGCCATAACCCTCTCAACTTTTTAGCACATGCTATGTTGGTGAGATGATGATACCATGCCAACTTTCAACCTCTTCCAAGTTCATCTGAAGTGCTTTTCAATTTCAGGGTCATTTAGCTCAAAGAATGAACTAATATAAAAAAGAATGAACTGGAAAACTTTTATGAAACTCTAATAGCAAAAATAATAAACTAAAAGAATAAACTAGAAAACTTTAATGAAACTCTAATAGAAAAAAGAATGAACTAGAAAACTTTAATGAAACTCTAATATCAAAAGGAATCAACTTAAAAGCTTTTATAAACCTCTAGTATTATTGAAACTAAAATTATATAAAATTTATGCAACTAAAATTATCACAGTATTTTCTGTTCAAAACATTGAAAGGAAAGAGAATTTTCATAAAGTAAATAAAAAAGCAAAAAATAAAATAAAATAAATAAGTAGAAACAAAATAAAATAAAATAAAATAAAATAAACTTTAATAAAATAAAATAAATAAACTTTAATAAAATAAATAAAAAGCAACAGTAAGTATTTTGTTGTAAGTAGAAACAAAATAAAATAAATAAAGCAACAAAGAGAAAAAACTGGAAAAAAATAAAAAAATGCCACCTACTCGGCCACCACGGCCTGAGTACGACTAGAAACCCACCCATGAGCCAGGATTCAGGCCTGCAGAAGGCCCAGTAGGCCCACAGGCAGATACAGTGTGTTTAGGCCCGTAAGCCTGCATTTGAGAGGAGCTCAAGTGGGTAGCGGGAGTGGGGCTTTTAAACCACTCCGAGCCCCTCTCAACTAGCGATGTGGTGTAAGTGCATCTAGTGCCCCTTAGTGATTTTGGTGTATTGAAGACTTATAGGTTAAGGGACTAATGTGTTTATGAGTGTACACAGGCCTATAAGTCTATGAGGAGTTTGATATTTACAGAGAAAGTCGACCCCTAAAAATGAAGTTCTTCGACTGAAGACTTTGGATTTCTGAAGACTTTGAAAGTGAAGAAATTGGTGTGACCTTGAAGACTTGGTATTCATTCGAGGAACATGAAGCGTGAACACTTTTGTTTTCGTAGTTTCATTTTCTTTTTCTTGAGTCATAGGAAACACCGTACTGTTAAAGGGGTCGAGGAAATACTAAGGAAAAAATTTCCAAGTGATGCTCAACTCAAAATCCTACACGTACCAATCACTTCGAGTGAAGCCATTGGAAATCTCATACAGTTCAGTCATATTCTTCAATGACAGAGACGAAGTTCTTCTGGTCTATGAGGAATTTGTTTTGACCGAGGAGTTAGGAATTCGCCAGTGCGGATTGCCTACACAGTGAGGAACATGATAGCCCTGAGGAATTTGAGCCTCAAATATCCGACCGTTGCTGTGCTACGCGCCAGCTGTCCCAAAATATCTACCCACCTAACGGTCATATCATTGAAGGGCATTTATGTCTTATCATGTCGGGCTGCTCCCTAGGCTATAAATAGCCGCCCCCTACAACCACTAGCTGGTTGGCTGCTTCGAGAGAAACTGACACTTGTCATTTGAGAGCATCCCATCCTCCGAGGACTTTGAGCGAAAATCATCGAGTGAGGAAAACCCAAACCCAAACACCTACAAACCCAAAGTGATTGAACATCACTGAAGAGATTGATCCTGCGTGGATCCGACGCTTGTTACCTTTGAAGACTGTGCTTCTTCCAGACGGTTAGGCGTCATGGTCTAGAGCATCCATGAGGAATTGTGGATCGCCGAGTGACCGAGTTTGTGAAGGTTCGGAAGTCACCTGAAGACTTACCACGAGTGATTAGGCGAGGTCTGTGTGACCTTAGCTCAAGGAGAATACGGTGAGGACTGTGTGTCCGGGACTGTGTGTCCCCAGGTTTAAATACCTAGCCGCTCCAACCAGATGTACAACTGAGACAGCAGTTGGAACTGGTCTACCAAATCATTGTCTTCACCAAGCCTTCTGGTTCTATTTCCTCAACTCTTTCATTTCCTCATAACCGTGTTGTGCGCTTGTTCATATCTGTGTTTGAAGAATTTGACTGAAGACTTTCTCAATTTCCTCAGTTCAATTTCTTCAGTTTGTTTGTCTTCATCCTGTGTTATCCTGTGTTTACGCTTTCTGTACTCTATGTCTGTCTTCATTTCATCATGATGACCATGCTTGTGTTCTGTTATGTTTACTTCTGAGTACTTATTCCGCTGCAAGTAGTTCTTCGCTAAGGAGTTTCCTCACCTACAAATTCCATCAGTGAAGAATTCATAAAAATCGCCTATTCACCCCCCTATAGTCGATATAACGCACTTTCAATTGGTATCAGAGCAAGGTACTCCCTTGTTCTGTGTGATTTTGGTTTAACCGCCTGGAGTTTTAGTTATGTCGACCACAGGTATGATCAAGGTCTCTGCGGGGTGTCCTACCTTCGATGGCACGGACTCCCCTACTGGAAGAATAAGATGCGAATGCATCTTGAGGCAATTGATAACGATCTCTGGTATGTTGTGGAAAATGGTGTTCCCTCAGTCACACCTTCTCTGAACGCCACTGATGTGAAGAGATTCAAGCAACTCGATTATCAAGCGAAGAACATCATATGTGGCCATCTGAGCAAAGGGCAGTATGGAAGAGTGAGTGCTTTGGAAACTGCTAAGCTTATCTGGGATAGACTGTCCAAAGTGAATGAAGGAGTCTCAACTCAACGTGACTCTCGTGTTGACGTTCTTCGCAATCTCTTCAACCGCTTCAAGAGACTCGACAATGAAAATGTTCAGCAAACCTTCGATCGCCTCACTGACATCTCAAATGAGCTTCAAGCACTTGGTGCCACTGACATCACCGACCATGAGGTGGTGAAGAAATTGATGAGATCGCTTGATTCCTCATTTGATACTCTGGCACTAATGATACAAGAACGTGCTGATTACAAGTCACTTGATCCCGCTGATATCCTTGAGAGGCTAAACACTCATGAGTTCCAGCTTGCTGAGAAGAGAGATCTCTATGATTCGAGCTATGGAAGATCACGTGCTCTGAAGGCCAAGGTTGTCTCTGAATCTGAAGGTGAAGATTCTGGTAGTAGCCTTGGTGATCCTGAAGAATTGAGCCAGGAGCTAGCACTGCTCGTGAAGAAATTCCAGAAGTTCTCAAGACGTGGTCGCTTTGGAAAATCCTCAAGGAGCATTGATCCCTCATCCAGTGACTACAAGAAAAGGCTATGCCACAAATGCAAGAAACCTGGTCACTACATTCAAGATTGTCCTCAGTGGGAAAAGGAATCAAAGAAGAAGAAATACAAGGATTACAGTTCTGATGGCTCAAAGAAGAAGAAGAAATCTTCAAAGTCTTCATCATCAAAATCCTCGAAGTCTTCATCTCACAAGAAGAGCAGGTCCAAGAAGGCTCGGGCATTCATTGGCAAGGAAATGGACTCTGAGGCCGAATCTGAGGAACATGAGGAAGAGCAGGCATCTGAGGAGTCCGAGTCCGGTGTGGCGAGCCTAGCTCTCGCTACTGCATTCGTCAGCAAGTCCATCTTCAACTCTGAAGAAAATGGCTTCACCAACAAGGCTGATGAAGACAATGATGACTACGCTCCCACCTATTGCTTCATGGCAAAGGGTGCCAAGGTTCTCAAATATACCTCCTCTGAATCTAGTGAGGATGAATCTGATGAAAACCTCAAGCCCAACTACTCTAAACTTGCTAAGATTGCTATGAAACAACAAAAGGCTTTTGAAAAGGTTCAAAACATGATATACAAAAGTGATGATATGTTGGGTGAAGAAATGGATCGCACTAAAACCTTGACTGAAAATCTTCAGAGACTTCAGTCTAGGTTTGACAACCTTCAAGGTCATCATAACACTCTCTTATCTGATCATGAGAAGCTTTCTTATGAATTTCTTCAAAGAAAGCAAGATCTTGAAAATCTAAGAGTGAGTTATGAAGATATTCAGAAGGAGCGCAATTCATTACTTGCTCAACAAATCAGCGCTTCTCAGGAAGAATTTGTTCCTCCATGTTTGAAGTGCATTGAACGTGAAACTGCTAATTCTTCACCTGAATGTTCAAATGCTTCCAATGCTACAAATTCTTCAACTGTCTCTACTATCACTAATTCCTCATCTGAGGACATTGCTAGTATCACTGATGATGCAGGGCTGAAGGAATTGTACATGACAGGCATGTACAAAAGCCTCAAAGGGCATCAGACTCTTTGTGATGTGCTTAAAAAGCAGATCCTCAATAGGAACCCTAGGAAAGAGGGTATTGCCTCTGAAAGGAAAATCAATGCTGATGGTACATATTGGAAGCCTGAGCAGTACCCCAAAACCTCATGGGTTGCTGCAAAGGGACCTCCAGTTGATCCATCCAATTTATCTGGCTTTACATGTGAATCCCCTCATTCTTCTGATGAGTCATTTGACTCCAACTATAAACTATTCAAAAATCAGAATGGTGAAGTATTTGCTAGATATGTTGGCACTAACTGCAGGAACGGTTCCCCTGTGAAGAAAATCTGGGTTCCCAAAAGATGCCTTGAAAATCTTCAGGTGAATGTCCTCATGACACCACCAGTGAAGAACAGGAACCCCAGATCAAATTCTTCATATGGACCAAATTCTTCATATGGATCCAAGTCCTCATACGGACCAAATTCCTCACGTGGATCAAATTCCTCAAAAGGATCAAAGTCCTCATATGAATATCATCGTGCTAACAACTCTGTTTCGTAGGGAAGAGCTAAGGGCTATGAATATGAGCATTATTCTTCTAACCATTATGTTCATAAGTCCTCGAAGAATTTCTCTGCTTATTCATAGGCTTATCCTAACTCCTCTTATGTGAAACGAAATGGGCTGGCTTCTATGCCACCTTTCTCATATGGAGTTCGCAGAGTGATGAACTCTTTGCCACCCCTTCAGATGTGGGTGGTGAAGAAAAAGAACTAATCTCTTCTGCAGGTCAGGTCTCCAGACGTGCTAAAACGTCTGAAGAATTTGCTGGAGACCTAAAATTGCCTGATAGGACGCAGGCTAATCATGAAGAAATGAACTCTCATTTCTCGCGTCCTCATATTGCTTTATCTGTTCTATTACTTGATGAAGTTGATCTAATGAATTGATGTCATATTCTTCACTGATGAAGTATATGAGTTCGTAAGCTGCACTAATTCATCTGCAGGATGATCAACCCAAAGCCACTGAGTGGGTCCTCGATAGTGGATGTACAAATCACATGACTGGTGACAAGAATCTATTAATGGATGCTCCCTTATCTCCATCGCATCTGAAGCATATCATCTTTGCTGACAAAGGCAAAAGTCAGGTATTGGGTCTTGGTAAGGTTGCGATCTCAAAGGATCGACACATGGACAAAGTCATGCTTGTCGAGTCCTTAGGATACAACCTCATGTCTGTCTCAATGCTTTGTGATCTTGATACGATTGTTGTCTTTGGCAAGTATCATTGTGTTGTGATCATGGAAGCTGACAATTCCAAAGTCTTCGAAGGCTTTAGGAGAGGAGACTTGTATATTGTTGATTTCTCTACAGGACCACAACTAGTTGTGTGCCTACTTGCAAAAGCTTCAGAAGGCTGGCTATGGCATCGACGAC
This sequence comes from Aegilops tauschii subsp. strangulata, assembly GCF_002575655.3. Taxonomy (NCBI): domain Eukaryota; kingdom Viridiplantae; phylum Streptophyta; class Magnoliopsida; order Poales; family Poaceae; genus Aegilops; species Aegilops tauschii. Next base: position 435,547,170 of record NC_053035.3, read on the forward strand.
TTGGTCATGCAGGCATGAGGAATTTGCACATGCTTGCGAAGAAGAAGCATGTCATTGGCATTGAGAATGTCAAATTTCTCAAGGATCACTTATGCGGAGCCTGTGAAGCTGGAAAGATGACAAAGGCCAAGCATCCGGCGAAGACTATCATGACTACTACTCGACCATTTGAATTGCTTCACATGGATCTCTTCGGTCCTAACCATTATTCTACAGTTTCAAATGATACATCTCAATATGGCTTTGTTATTGTTGATGATTACTCTTGATACACATGGGTACACATTGTTACTTACAAACATGAAGTGCAGGAAGTCTTCAAACAATTTTCCTCGAGGGCTTCAACCAACTTTGGTGTGAAGATCAAGCACATCAGAAGTGACAATGGAACTGAGTTCAAGAACTCTGGTCTTGATGACTATCTTGATGAACTTGGTATTACTCATGAGTTATGTGCTGCTTATACTCCTCAGCAGAATGGCGTCGTGGAGCGCAAGAACAGGACTCTTGCTGAGATGGCTCGCACTATGCTTGATGAATACAAAACGCCTCGTCGTTTCTGGATTGATGCAATTGATACTGCGTGCCACATCATCAACAGAGTATATCTTCACAAATTCTTCAAGAAGACTGCCTATGAACTCCTCAGTAACAAGAAACCTAATGTGAGTTATTTCAAAGTCTTCGGTGCTAAATGTTGGATTAGAGATCCTCATCACAACTCAAAATTTGCACCGAAAGCACATGAAGGTTTTATGCTTGGTTACGGAAAGGAATCGCACACCTACAAAGTCTTCAACAATGTTCTTCACAAGGTTGTAGAAACTGTAGATGTGCGGTTCGATGAAACTAATGGCTCGCAAAGAGAGCACCTACCTTCTGTGATAGATGAACCAGCACCTGAGGAAACTATCAAGTTCAAGGCTACTGAGGATGTCATTCCTACCGAAGAATCCGCTGAAGAATTCATTCCAGAACGAGAAGAACGTCGAGCTAATGCACCTGAAGAAAATGGTGCTGAAGAAAATGCTGATCAAATTCCTCGACGACAACCCGCTCATCCTCGCATTGCAAATGAAGTGCAAATTGAGAAAATCATCAATGACATCGAAGCACCAGGTCCTCTCACACGCTCAAGAGCTTCACATTTATCTAACTTTTGTGGGCACTTTGCTTTTATCTCTATCACAGAGCCCACTAAGGTAGATGAAGCATTTATGGAGCCTGAGTGGATTCAAGCTATGCAAGAAGAATTACATCAGTTCGAGCTCAACAACGTCTGGGAACTGGTCAAACGTCCAGATCCTCGCAAGCACAATATCATTGGCACAAAGTGGATCTACCGCAACAAGCAAGATGAAAACGGCCTTGTGGTGAGGAATAAGGCACGGCTTGTAGCTCAAGGCTACACACAGGTTGAAGGAATTGATTTCGATGAAACTTTTGCACCTGTTGCTAGACTTGAGGCTATTCGCATATTACTTGCTTATGCTAACCATCATGATATCACTTTATATCAAATGGATGTGAAAAGTGCATTCCTCAATGGTAAGCTTGAGGATGAAGTATATGTTGCTCAACCCCCAGGTTTTGAAGATCCAAAGCATCCTGACAAAGTCTTCAGACTCAATAAGGCCCTCTATGGCCTCAAAAGGCCCCTCGGGCATGGTATGATACTATGAAGGAATTCCTCATGAAGAAAGGCTTCAAACCCGGTTCACTTGACCCAACTCTTTTCACTAAATCTTATGATGGTGAATTGTTTGTGTGCCAAATATATGTTGATGATATTATCTTTGGCTGTACTGACCAACGTTACACTGACGAATTTGGTTATATGATGAGAGAGGAATATGAAATGTCTATGATGGGAGAATTGAAATTCTTCTTAGGTCTTCAAATTCGTCAACAGCGCAATGGCATATTCATATCTCAGGAGAAATACCTCAAGGATGTACTGAGGAAATTCGGCATGCAAGATTGCAAAGGGGTCAAAATTCCTATGCCCACAAATGGCCACCTATGCACTGATGAAAATGGTATTGACTTCGATCAAAATGTATACTGCTCCATGATTGGTTCTTTATTGTATTTATGTGCATCTAGGCCAGATATTATGCTTAGTGTTTGCATGTGTGCCCGATTTCAAGCTACACCGAAGGAATCACACCATAAGGCTGTGAAGCATATTCTTCGATATCTAGCTCACACACCAACACTTGGATTATGGTACCCCAAGGGCTCGGCTTTTGATCTCATTGGATATTCAGACTCTGAGTATGCTGGTGATCGTGTGGACCGCAAGTCAACATCTGGTACATGTCATTTCCTCGGACGATCTTTGGTCTGTTGGTCCTCGAAGAAACATAACTGTTTATCACTGTCTACTGCTGAAGCTGAGTACATTGCTGATGGTTCTTGATGTGCTCAATTGCTGTGGATGAAGCAAACTCTCAAGGACTACGGCGTCAACATGAAGAATGTGCCTCTCTACTGTGACAATGAGAGTGCCATCAAGATTGCTCACAACCCAGTTCAGCACTCGAAGACAAAGCACATTCAGATTCGTCATCGTTTTCTTCGTGATCATGTGTTGAAGGGCGACATTTCTATTGAGCATGTGAAGACTGAAGAACAGTTAGCCGATATCTTCACAAAGCCCTTGGATGAGAAGAGATTTAGCAAGTTGCGGTGTGAGCTAAATATCTTAGAATCTTCGAATGTTCTTTGAATAAGACACTCATCCTAACACTTATGCATAAATTGATGACTCAGATGTGCAACACATGAAGAAACGTTTTTCTTCAATCAATGAAGAATAACACTCTAAGTGTGAAGAAATTAACGAAGAATTTGATTCACAGAACCCTACGACAATTGTACGCGGTGTCTGAAATCATCATTCTTATACGGTGGGTCACGCCACCACCAAAGTTGAAAATCTTCAATTTGAGTTTTTCCTCAGTTGTTCATTTTCTTCAACTTTGCATTGTCTTCACCTTTTCCGTCGTTTTTCTTCATTAGCTATATATATATGAGTTTATGTCCTCTACAACATTCACTTATTGCTAATTCTTCAAGCTGTTTTTTCTGCTAAGTGAATGTGATCGGACCCTTCCCCCTCTATGCTAAACTCTCAACCCATTCTATTCACAAATTCTTCATGTGCGTTCTATTTGAAACTCGTTCAAAATCTTCACCGTGTCCTTGTTAGCTGAAGAATTTGAGAACGCAACGTTAAAACTTATCTTATCCAAAATTTTCGGTTTTGCCGCTCAAACCGTTCCGGATCCCACGAAAACACTTATCTATTCACCCACGATCTCACACGATCTCCACTTCTCAGTACATGGGTGACACATGTCAAGCGACTGAGAAGGGTCAGGGGCACGTTCGTCCAATTTCTTTGGGCGAATAGTTTTTCACCGTGGCCATATATACCCCTCCCCTTCCTCACTCCGTTTTACTCCACTCGACCTCACTCCAGCTCGAGCTTCTCAAACCCTAGCGCCGCCGCTACTTCATCGTCGCTGGTGAGGAAGAGCTTCACTGCCTCGACCTCGTCGCCGTCGTACTCGCGCCGGCTGCAGATTTCTTCTCTCCGCCGCCGCCGTAGCTGTCTTCCTCAGCCGAGTTAGGGCGTGGAAGATCTGAACTGATGAACTTCATATCTACACTTCCAGGGTAATTAAAAGTTACTTTTGTTGCCCTCTTTGATTCAAATGATTTCTACAAAATCTTCAAAGGTGTTTATTCTTCAAATTCTTCACACACTAAACACCTCACATGTCATCTGTTCTTGATTCGTTTCTCTAAGCAACGATTTTTCTCCAAGATTCCTCAATTGTGTGGATCTTCGATCTATACAACTCTGGAACCTAAGACAAAGAATGCTTAGTGAGATTCTTCAAGACTCATCTGGTCAAATTCCTCAAACTTGTTCTTTTCGAAAAACCTTCTGAGAACGCATATGACCTCTCCAAATTCCTCGCAACTATACTCTGTTCATTGGTACTCATGTCCGCTGCTGAATCACTAGGTTCTCATCAACTTAACTCATTTACAGCGTTCCTCGAAGAAAAGTTGCATACATCTCCAGAGAATTCCATTGTTCAAATTCCTCAGCTGAAGAAAATGGCTGATGGAAAGAAGCCACAGAAAGGAGGAAAGAGGCCTGAAATCAATACCGCCTTTGAGATCCCTGATGACATATACAAAGATTATTGCACTCCTGATGAGGCCAAGTTTGGTAAGGAGGACAAGAATCAGCGCAAGGTGCGCATCCAAAGGATAGAGAGGAGATGGGCAAGAGAGTGGAGGGAGTACAGATATGTTACTCCCAAATACATGAAGAAATTCGCGCTAAATCCTCCATGCCCAAGACCTCCGTTGGCACCTAGCCAAGAAGCAGATCCCACCAGCCTCAAGCGCGGTGAGGATTATCCTGATGAATGGGCCAAGCGCCAGGCCAAGTTGGCTAGACAAGCCAGAGGAGCAGTGAGCAAATTCAACGAAGACTCTGCTGCTGCTGCTGCTGCTGCTGAGGCCTCTGTCAAACCGAAGAAGGCCATGTCAAAGAAGCCTGCTCACAAGCCAAGTGCTTCTTCTTCAATGCCCTCACGGCCAAGTTCCTCAGCAATGCCCTCACGGCCAGAATCTTCAAAGCCCTCACGGCCAACTCCTCAAGCTGCTCCTGCTCCTCCAAAGTCCTCAGCTCCTCCGCCAAAGTCCTCAGCTGCTCCGACCAAATCCTCAGCACCTGTGCATCTTGCCACGTGCCAAAGGACGACATGCATCTCTATTGCCTCAGGAGCTTCTGCTAGTTCCTCAGCCGCACCAAATTCTTCAACTGGTCCTTCTCTGCTGAAGACAAAGGCCACTGCCGGACGAGGTTCTCGCCCAAGTCCTCAGAAGAAGCAGGTCGCCTTCCAAGTGCCGTCTGACGAAGATGAAGCTGATGATGAAGAACTTGTAGAAATCATCAGAGACAGGCAGGTCAGGGCCGCTAGAGCCAAGGGCACAGATGTGCCTCTGCTTTTGGATCCAAAGTTGATCCTCGACTACATTGATCTCTGGCACAAGGACCCAAACACTCCTTTGCCTGATTTCAAGCTGACTCCTGGCCAAAGTCATATGCTGACTGCCTTCATCCAAGAAGAAAAATGGAAGTTTGAAAAGGCCAGGCAGATCAAGAAAGCGCAGTACAAGAAGGAGCGTTTTCTGAAGAAAAATGTTGTCTCTATGACAACTGAAGAACTTGTCAGTATTCAGTCTGAGATCAAGAAACTCAGTGATGAATTTGACGTTTACCGGGCTGACTGGCTTGGAGCCAAAGTCCGTTTTGTGAAGTTGACAGAAAGATTCACTTCAAATGTTGCAGCACCTACGCAACAAGAAATTCCTCAGGCTGAAGCATCTGCTCAGCCGACTGAAGAACATGCCAGCACCGCTGATGAAAATCAGGCAGTTGAAGAAAATGAGAGCGCCAGGGCTGATGACTGCATTCCAGCCGTTGAAGAAATTGCTAGGGCATCCACTAGTGGTGCGCCTGAAGAAAATGAAGAAGTCAGGGCAACTGCATCAGTTGTGCCTGAAGAAATTCAACCAAGTTCCTCTGCTCCTCCTGCGCCTACCCCAACTCCGATCCTTCCATTTGCATCAGATGTGAAGAAGACCAAGGCTGCAGAGCATGCAGCAGTGAAGAAAAGGAAGGCATCAACTTCATCAGATTCTTCAGCTCCGAAGAAGATGAAGCCTTTGACCAGCTCGTTTGCAAATCCGATTGATCTGTTGCTATCTCAACCATGCCATCTAAGGACCTTGTTCCTTATGATGAAGACTATGTGATTCCAAGTGAATCTGATGAAGAGAATCCTTCTGCTGCTTCGTCAGAGCAGTTGGATGAAGAAATTGAAGTGGATGCAATCCCTTCAACTCCAATTGTCTCCTCGCCCATGCCTCAGTTCACTGCTGAAGAGGCCGGCGTTGAAGAATTGGAAGAAGAAGAAGATGTGGACATTGGAATTACTACTCCAGTGATGAATGATGACTTTTGGGAAAGTCAGCACCCCAACTCTCCTCTGTTCACACCATTTTAACAAATTCCTCAGTTCCCGATTGCTACTGAAGTACAAATGGGATCTGAAGAACCTCGTGCAACCCCGTCTGTCCATGAAGAAATTCCAGCCACTAGTGCTGAAGAAAATGTAAATGAAGAATTGAAGACCCAGGCTGTCACTGAAGAAGAAGCTGAAATTCCTCAGCCTGTGGAACCTGAGATTGCGATTCCTGAGGTAATAATGCAATTGACTGACACTCCTCAGCCCAAACCAAAGGATCCATTCTCAAAGAAGCAGGAATTCAAGGCTGATGATTTCTTCGGCGAGCACGTGTTCTTCACTAACTATAATCCCTATGACTCTGCTCGTCTTAGAAGGAAGCGCTTCTGGACCGCCAGCCAGGCCAACTTCTATTCTTCACTGCTCTTTAACAAGGACAAAGTCTTCGACCACGAGCATATTCCTCATGTGGACATGGAATCACTGCCTTGCTTCACCCCTGTCCTCAGTGAGCTTCATGACGCAGGCCTCCTCAACTTTTGCACACACATAGTTGATTGGAATGAAGAGCTCATTCTTCAATTCTACGCAACACTGCACATGACAGGAGATGCTGACGATGTGAACTCCTGGGTTCTGGACTGGATGACCGATAACACTCACTATAAGGCACCGGCCTCTGAATTACTTCACGCCCTGCCAATCAGTCCTCCACCTGAAGGAGCTCGTTGCCTATACCAAGAGCCTGAACTTACTGCTCATTATATGCAAGTGCTCATGAAGCCTCTGAAGCAAAATCAAGCCCCAAGGACCAAATTCCTCGTGAGGGAATTGCTCTATGTGCCAAGAACAGTCTATCACATTCTGATGAAGACTATGAGTCCAATCAAAGGCCATGATTCAAATGATGAAGAAGTTGTTGGCATCATGAAGAATCTGCTGTTCAATATCATGCATGGCATTCCTGTCAACTATCATTATTTCTTCATGAGGACTATGGAAAATGTTGCACTTTCTCCGTTTGAGCTGAAGCATTATGCACCTTGGATTATGAGATTCCTCAGAACAAGGTCTTCACTCAACTACAAGGCTGATTTTCAGAATCACCTCAGCTACTTGCCCCCGATTGAAGTCCTCAAGCGAACCTATTCCTCAGCTGATGAAAAGGGCAAGGCACCAGCTGTTATTGATGAAGGCATTCGTCCATTGGATGGTCAGTTTCGCAAAGCTGCATCTTATTCCACCAATGATGACTCTGCCACTCATGATTCTGCTGCCCATGCATCCAAGCCAAATCCTCAAGCCACTGCTCCTCGTGTGATGACTGACCGTGAGCTTCTACTTAGTCTTCACCAGAAGGTGGATCGAAACCATAAATGGGTTAAGCGTCAGTTTGGTTCAATTCTTCACAACATGACTGCTACACATAATGCAGTGAAGAAAAACCATTACTACCTCCATGAAGTCTTCGGTCGCACCTGGGCTATTCTATCTCATGTATATGGTGAAGAAGATCTGAAGAAAATGGGTCTCAAGGAAGATTTTGACTGGTCTGCTCCTCCACCCAAGAAATACAAGAAGTTCAAGGTTCCTTCCTTGGTGGCCAGTTCATATTCTTAATCGCGCGAAACCGACGAGCATGAAGACTTGTACGACACTGCGGCAGGCCCTACATCAACAAACGACCCCAACAATGCTGGCGCTCCTTCATCAACTTGATATTCTTCAGGGGCGTTAGTCCTCATTTTCAACCCTTTTGGTCATTCGATGACAAAGGGGGAGAAATTTGAGTTAGTCTTCAAGCGGGTCTATCTATATGGGCGTGTCTTTTACTAAGTTGCAACTCTCGTTCTTTTGATGACTTTGCTGGATCGAGTTGTAAACTTAAACTCTATGGTGGCCTGATACTTTTGCTGAGCTTTTCTGCATGCTTATTCCTCATTAATGTTAATGCACGCATGCTGAATTACATCAGTCACCATATTTCATCATGCATTTCAAATTCTTCATATATTATGTCAAATGCGTGTATGAATTACAAGATATAGGGGGAGATCTCCATGATTCTACTCTTCAAGTGTGCATTGCTTCAAAAGCAAATTCCTCACTATACACATCTTCAGGGGGAGTTCTTCTATATCTTGCAATCAAATTCCTCAATTTCAGTATTTACACTTCATATGTTTATCCCCGTTGAAAACTTAACCTATATTGTCATCAATCACCAAAAAGGGGGAGATTGTAAGTGCATCTAGTGGCCCTTAGTGATTTTGGTGTACTGAAGACTTATAGGTTAAGGGACTAATGTGTTTATGAGTGTACACGGGTCTATAAGTCTATGAGGAGTTTGATATTTACAGAGAAAGTCGACCCTAAAAATGAAGTTCTTCCACTGAAGACTTTGGATTTCTGAAGACTTTCTGAAGACTTTGAAAGTGAAGAAATTGGTGTGACCTTGAAGACTTGGTATTCATTCGAGGAACATGAAGCGTGAACACTTTTGTTTTCGTAGTTTCATTTTCACTTTCTTGAGTCATAGGAAACACCGTACTGTTAAAGGGGTCGAGGAAATACTAAGGAAAAATTTCCAAGTGATGCTCAACTCAAAATCCTACACCTACCAATCACTTCGAGTGAACCCATTGGAAATCTCATACAATTCAGTCATATTCTTCAGTGACAGAGACGAAGTTCTTCTGGTCTATGAGGAATTTGTTTTGACCGAGGAGTTAGGAATTCGCCAGTGCGGATTGCCTACACAGTGAGGAACATGATAGCCCTGAGGAATTTGAGCCTCAAATATCCGACCGTTGCTGTGCTACGCGCCAGCTGTCCCAAAATATCTACCCACCTAACGGTCATATCATTGAAGGGCATTTATGTCTTATCATGTCGGGCTGCTCCCTAGGCTATAAATAGCCGCCCCCTACAACCACTAGCTGGTTGGCTGCTTCGAGAGAAACTGACACTTGTCATTTGAGAGCATCCCATCCTCCGAGGACTTTGAGCGAAAATCATCGAGTGAGGAAAACCCAAACCCAAACACCTACAAACCCAAAGTGATTGAACATCACTGAAGAGATTGATCCTGCGTGGATCCGACGCTTGTTACCTTTGAAGACTGTGCTTCTTCCAGACGGTTAGGCGTCATGGTCTAGAGCATCCATGAGGAATTGTGGATCGCCGAGTGACCGAGTTTGTGAAGGTTCGGAAGTCACCTGAAGACTTACCACGAGTGATTAGGCGAGGTCTGTGTGACCTTAGCTCAAGGAGAATACGGTGAGGACTGTGTGTCCGGGACTGTGTGTCCCCAGGTTTAAATACCTAGCCGCTCCAACCAGATGTACAACTGAGACAGCAGTTGGAACTGGTCTACCAAATCATTGTCTTCACCAAGCCTTCTGGTTCTATTTCCTCAACTCTTTCATTTCCTCATAACCGTGTTGTGCGCTTGTTCATATCTGTGTTTGAAGAATTTGACTGAAGACTTTCTCAATTTCCTCAGTTCAATTTCTTCAGTCTGTTTGTCTTCATCCTGTGTTATCCTGTGTTTACGCTTTCTGTACTCTATGTCTGTCTTCATTTCATCATGATGACCATGCTTGTGTTTTGTTATGTTTACTTCTGAGTACTTATTCCGCTGCAAGTAGTTCTTCGCTTAGGAGTTTCCTCACCTGCAAATTCCTCAGTGAAGAATTCATAAGAATCGCCTATTCACCCCCTCTAGTCGATATAACGCACTTTCATGTGGGACTAAAGTTTTGGCCGCGGCAACAGCCCCCCTTTCGTCCCGGTTGGTGGCACCAACCGGGACCAATACCCACCTTTGGTCCCGGTTGGTGGCACCAACCGGGAACAATGCCCCTCTTTAGTCCCGGTTGGTGCCACCAAGTTTCCCGCCCTTTGGGCTGCTGAAAAGAGACCTTTGGTCCCGGTTGGTGGCACCAACCGGGGCGAAAGGGGGGCATTGGTCCCGGTTGGTGCGACTATATAAGAAACAGTTAGCAATTTTTCAAAAATTCATCGCCAGTTGCCCCCCGCCCGATGACGCCGAGCTCATCGAGGGCACCAGGCTGCCCCGATCGACGCCGTCCGCCGCCCCTGCCGTTGCCCGTGCCTCGTCGTCACCGCCTCTATCGCCGCTGCCGCCCGGCCCGTCCTGACGCTGCCCGGCCCGCACCGACACCGCCCCGACGCGTCCCAGCCCGCCCCGATGCCTCCTCTGTGAGCACCGTGCCATGCCCTACCCCGCCGCTACCGCCGCCGCGTTGCCACCCCGCCGCTGCCGCCGTTGCTTTTTTTGTTATATATGCTTTCTTTTTATATGTATGTATGTATGTATGTATGTATGTTCTGTATGTATGTATGTATTTTTAAAACTTTTTACATGTATGGAAAAGAGACGAAGAAGGAAGAAGGAAGAAGGGAAGGAAAAAGGTAGAAGGAAGAAGGAAAAGAAGGAAGAAGGGAAGAAAAAGAAGGAGAGGAAAAAGGGGAGAAAAAAGAGAAGAAGAGGAGAAAAAAATAAGAAGAGAAAGAAGGAGAAGAAGAAGAGAAGAAGAGGAGAAAAAAATAAGAAGAGGGGGTGTCGTAATATATCTATTTTTTCTTCTTCTTCCTCTTCTTATTTTTTCGGGAACGAGGGTGTCGAGGATCGCCGAGCGGTCGAGGGTCGGACATGACATGAGGGGGGACGTCGGACATGTGATGAGGGCGGACGTCGGACATGACATGAGGGGGGACATCGGACATGACATGAGGGGGGACGTCGGACATGACATGAGGGGGGACGTCGGACATGACATGAGGGGGGACGTCGGACATGACATGAGAGGGGACGTCGAAAAAAATAAGAAGAGGAAGAAGAAGAAAAAAAAAGAGGAGAAGAAGAAGGAATAGAGGAGAAGAAGAAAAAAATAGATTTAATCTATTTTTTCTTCTCCTTTTTTTCTTCTTTTCCTCTTTTTTTCTTCTTCCTCTTCTTAATTTTTATCGGGAACGAGGGTGTCGAGGATTGCCGAGCGGTCGAGGGTCGGGAACTAGGGTAGAGGGTCAAGGGTCACCGAGGGGACGAGGGTCGCCGAGGGTTCGAGGGGCGAGGGTCGTCGAGGGGTTGAGGGTCGCCGAGGGTTTGAGGGTCGAGGGTCGTCGAGGGGTCGAGAGTCGAGGAACGCCAAGGGGTCGAGGGTCGAGGGTCATCGAGGGGTCGAGGGTCGAGGATCGCCGAGGGGTCGAGGTTGCCTTGTGTCAAAGTATTAAATAAATCCATGGATTCATCATTAGCCGGAAGTAACCGGGGCATGATGCTACGAAGTTCTCCAAAGTTATTTTGAAACGGAGTCCCGGATAGGATAATTCGCCTTTTGGTATGAATTTCGGCAAAGGCCTTCCAAATAGCGATATTCGGAAGGCTCTTGCTGAACTTTGTACCAAAAAGCGAATTACCCTATCTGGGACTCCGTTCCAAAATAACTTTGGAGAGCTTTGTACCATCATGTGCCTGTTACTTTCGCCTAATGATGAAGACATGGTTTTGTTGAATCCTTTGACACTAGACAAACGTAACATGAGGGGGTCGAGGGTCGGGAACTAGGGTAGAGGGTCGTTGATCGTCGAGCGGTCGAGGGTCGTGAACTAGGGTAGAGGGTCGAGGGTCGCCGAGTGGTTGAGGGTCCAGGGTCGTCCAGGGGTCGAGGGTCCAAATTTATCAAGAATGCCCCCATTATGGATGTGCACAAGTTGATCCAATTTTTTTTTCTGATCTCATCTCTCTCTCTCTCTATATATATATTCTTCTATATGTCATGTTGTCTGTCAAAGTATTGAAAAAATCCATGGCTTCATCATTAGCTGGAAGTAACAGGCGTATGATGCTACAAAGCTCTTCAAAGTTGTTTTGGAACGGAGTTCCTGATAGAATAATTCGCTTTTTGGTACGAATTTCAGCAAAGGCCTTCCAAATAGCGATATTCGGAAGGCTCTTGCTGAACTTTGTACCAAAAAGCGAACTATTCTATCAGGAACTCCGTTCCAAAACAACTTTGAAGAGCTTCGTACCATTATGCGCCTGTCATTTCCAGCTAATGATGAAGTCATGGTTTTCTTGAATTCTTTGACACTAGACAACATGACATATAGAAGGGTAGATGAGACCAGGAAAAATATGGACCATTTTCTGCACATCCAGAATGGCGGCATTTTGTTAAATCCCTTGTCGGTCTGGACGTCGGACATTCATGAGAGAGGCGGTCCGGCCCAAACCCTATAAAAAAACGTTGTCGGTCTCCTACCCCCTCTCGCCCCTAACCGACAACTCTCTCGAGATTTATAAGAGATTTATCAAGAATGCCCCCATTATGGATGTGCATAATTAAGTTGATCCATATTTTTCCTGATCTCATCTACCATTCTATATTTTCACTTTCTCTTGTGTCTAAGTATTGAAGAAATCCATGGTTTCGTAATTGGCCGGAAGTAACAGGCGCGCGATGGTATGAAGCACTTCAAAATTGTTTTGGAACGGAGTCCTGATAGGATAATTCGCCTTTCGGTACGAAGTTCAGCAAAGGCCATCCAAACAACGATATTCGAAAGGCTCTTGCTGAACTTCGTACCAAGAAGCGAATTATCCTATCAGGACTCCGTTCCAAAATAATTTTGAAGAGCTTCATACCATCATGCGCCTCTTACTTCCGGCTAATGATGAAGCCATGGTTTTCTTGAATCCTTTGACACTAGACAACGTGACATATAGAAGGGTAGAGGAGATCAAAAAAATAGGGACCATTTTCTGCACATCCAGAATGGCGTCATTTTGTTAAATCCCTTGTCGGTCCGGACGTCGGACATTCATGAGAGAGGCGGTCCGACCCAAACCCTAGAAGCATTGTCGAGGCCACCCCAAACCCTACAAGCGTTGTCGAGGCCACCCCAAACCCTAGAAGCGTCGAGCTAGCTAGGTATATGTTTGCCACTAATATATCCATCTCTCATGTTTGTATATTAATTGCCATGTTGTAATATTTGCAGAAACTATGGATCATCTAAGAGACTTAGAAGGAGAAGAGTTGTTGGGGGACATCATCCGCGGAGGAGCTGATGTAGTCTTGTCGTTTCTCAACGACACCGATGGTCTGGAAGGAGAGGGTGAAGCAGGCTCCGGTGATCCAATGGAGGTAGAAGGCATGATCATGATGGCTCTGGTGACCGAATGCCGGTGGAAGAAGGAGACCATGATGACGGCTCCGGTGACGGAACGGAGGAAGGAGCTATTGCAAAGTCCGGAGAGGTATATATATTATTAATTTAGTCTGTGCTGACTAGCTAATTGATGCATTAATTGTTTTGGTATGTACACATATTAACTCTCTTCTTTCTTCTTTGCTAGCCCCCCGGATCGAGCCAAACTTTGGTAATGAGACGAGGCCCGAAGAAAAGGTTGCGCCAGGATGAAAGGTTCATGATCACAGCAATCAAGGGTGATGGCCAACCGATTGAACCCATCCGGACCAATGAAGCATTTTCTGCTCAGTGCGGGGTTCTTGTCCGGGACATGATCCCGATCAGCATCCACCAATGGAATAAGCCTAAGAGCGAAGACCCTCAAGTGTCTTATGTCAAAGATAGACAGAAAGATGATCTTTGGACCGCGCTGAATGCAAATTTCACCCTACCGCCAGAGGAGGATCGAAGCCAGTTATAGAGCCATTGATCAAGGCTCATGCTCTTAAGAAGATGGCAGATCTTTTCAGGAGGTGGAAGAATGAGTTGAAATCAATGTTTGTCGACAAAGATAAGACTCCATAATTCACCGGCCGATTTGAGAAGATAAGAGATCACTGGCCCGCATTTGTGGCCCACGAGACATCGGAGAAGAGTAAGAAGATGTCAGCGACAAACAAAATAAATGCTGCACAGAAGGAGCATCACCATCGCACGGGGTCAGGTGGCTACCTCAAAGCCCGGCCGTTGTGGGACAAGGCTGAGAAGGACCTGCTTGATAAAGGGGTCGAACGAGAGACATTGAACTGGCCAGACCGTTCAAGGACTTGGTTCTTCGGGGTTGGGGGAACCTTAGACCCTGAAACAGGGAGGTGCCGTTGGACGGATGAGCAAATGGGAATACCCATCAAGAAGCTTCAGTAGTATATCTCTGCAGCATGGCAAGGGATGTTCGTTCCCGACAGAGAGAACGATGAGCTCACAAAGGCCCTCGGCAATCCTGAGCACCCAGGACAACCACGAGGCACGGCAGGCTCCGTTGCGTGGAGGTTGGGTTTCCCGACGTAGGTGGGTACAAAACCCAGGAAAGGAAGAGGAAACAGGAGCTCAGCGATCTGCAGAAGCTGAATGCAAGAGTACTAAAGCTAGAGCAACAAGTTGAGAGCCAGCGAGCTACCGACTAACCAGATCAGCGGCACGAAGCTACCCCGCCATCTCAGCGGAGAAGCAACGTGGCTTCCACCAAGCTCCTTCAGCAGCCTGACTTCACGGCTCCCAGCTACCCCGTGGATGCTATCACGGAGGCTCAAGATTGCCACCTTATGACGCAATGGCAGCACCTCAAAGTCAAGGCGGCTGTCGGCTCTGTTGCACCTCCTATACCCGGCGCAACTTTTCACTGCCTTCCGATTCCACAAGGCTATACCGTTGTGATGGTCGATGAACGGAGCGATTTGAGGAGCTCAAGCTTGACCACCCTACCGGTGAAGGGGAGACTCAGTTGCATCTTGCTCTGAAGACTCCATGTCTATGGCGGAAGGAGCTCATCAAGCTTCCGAACTGGACGCCTCTGCCTCCTCCTCCTCTTCCGGCGAGTCAGGGCACTCCGCCTCCTCCTCCAGCGAGTGATCAGGGCACTCCGCCTCCTTCTCCGACGCATGGCGGCAGTCCACCTCCTTCTCCGCCTGCGCTGGTGTGTCCGAGCAGCCCGCCTCCTCCTCCGCCTCATCAGTAAGGGCGGAAGAGAGCCGCCGCTGATCCGGCTGCTCCAGCGCGTCGTAGCACTCCGCCTCGTAAGCAACAAAGGAAGACAGCCGCCGCCACTCCGGCGTCTAGCAGTACAGCCAAAGGTGGGAGGCAATACAGATTCGGTCCATCTCTCAAGCCTCTAGAGAAGTTACCATACGAGATGACCGAGAAGGAAAACACGGAGATCTGTCAAGCCTATGTGAAGGACTTTTTTGCAAAGAAAAAAACCACCTCTGGAGGAGAAGATAGATCCGGTTAAAATGAAGCGCACTTTGGATGCCCTGAAGCGACCACCACCGCCTCCGCCGTATGACAACCATGACCGCGCTCTTAAAAAGGCAGCGCAAGAAGCGTGCCGGTCGGGAACCACTTCAAGTGAAAAAAAGGTTACAAGAACGAACAAGAAGTGGGAAAAAAATTCCCCAGCTCGGCGAACAGGCGAACCAATCGTGACCCCCGTTGAAGGTGTCTAGCGATATCGTCGCAAATCTGCCGGGGATGCTGCCCGGTACCAATCCTGGTGATTACCTGCCCGACGATGCACATTTTGATACAATGGAGGTGGACAAACACAAATACCGGCACAGGAAGCCTCTCGTCAAACCTGGTCATCCTCCTCTAACAACGATGATGCGAAGATTCCATAAGTGGTACATGGACACCTGCAGGTCTGGGAAGGATACTTTGACGTTGAGAATTAAAGAGGAGCACGACCTCATTGCAATTGATCTATTGTCTGTTCCATTTGAGGAGTTCTTCCAGTTTTTCAATCAAAAGGCCCTCGATAAAATAATCGTCACTTGCTACTGTCTGTAAGTACTACTTCTCTAATTAAGTCTCTATATATAGCTCAGCTCTTTCATTGCATGTATATATAATTATCCTCACTATATTATGCAGATTGAAGATCGTTGAATGCAAGAAAAGACAAATCTATGATATTGGGTTCATTAACACAAATCTCATAGGTGAATGGACGGTTAAATTTGATGCCAAAGAAGCCGAGGCCAACTTGCTAAAACCGTTGCTTCAAAATCAAAACAAAGAGAAAATACTCTTTCCTTACAACTTCAAGTGAGTAACCTTGTGCATATTCGGTTTCCCTTATTACTCGAGGTTATAGTAATGTAATTGATGAGTTATGCATGCGGTCGCAGCTTCCACTTTTTTCTCCTAGAGATGAAGCTTGAGCAGGGACTAGTAATCGTCTTAGACTCAAGACGAAAAGATTCCAAGGAGTATGCGGCCATGACTGAAATGCTCGAGAAGTAAGTTCAATCGATCATTATCGCACCATATCGGCAACTTTGTTCATTTCCTGATATCAAGTAATAATTATTTTCTTTGTCTCGCAGGGTTTGGAAAGTGTTCATCGCAGAAGCTCCGGGACTGCCGGGGGAGCTAGGATTTACACACCCAAACGTAAGTACTACTAGCTAGTTCCACGCATCTCCCATTGATTCTAGCTAGTTTCATCAATACCATTTATAATGCTTGATTATTAGTTTGATTGACCTCTATTTCTCGTAAAGTGGTTGTGGCAGGAAGGCGGGAATAATTTTTGTGGATACTACATTTGCGAGTACATCTTCAACGCGACGACCTCTAAGCGGGGCTACTCTAAAGAAGATTATGAAGTGCGTAAGCAATAATATACACAATTTTATTTTATTACCATCATTTGTGTTGAGTTTCATTCATATATATGTATTGACCCCCTTCTTCAAATTAGCTTTGGCAGCTGCGAGATGAACTCCTACCACAAGATCGCATAAAAGCAATTCAAGAGGAATTAGCGGGATTCTCTCTTGACCACGTCATAGATAAAGACGGAGAGTACCATGTGGAAGTTGAGTTCATATGCTAGGGATTGTAAGAGATCTTATACTGTATATATGTAGCTAGTAGCGTCGGATAGATGTACGAAAACTTGTTGTTCGGCCAATCTCTCGGACAAAGAGAGGTCGATCACTTCGCTTTGTATATGTTCATGACGATCTTGTGTACTTAATGGTTTCCTTCATTTGCTTACTAGCTAGCGTGTCGAGTCCTCTCTATACGTATAGTACGTAGTGTCGACCAAGCACGGAGATAAGAGAGGACACTTCCCTCTATTAGCTAGCTAACACAATATATGAAACCCCTAAATTAACCCTACAAAACCCCCAAAAACCCCAAACCCCCCTCCCCCCTTAAAAAAAACAAAAACCCCAGCCCCTGAACTGCTGACGCGTGGATGCCTTTTGGTCCCGGTTGGTGCCACCAACCGGGACAAATGGCCCTCCTGCCTGGGCAAGCCGCGGCGGCCACGTGGAGCCCCATCTGTCCCGGTTCGTGGGAGAATCAGGACTAAAGGTATTGGGATTTAGTACCGACCCTTTAGTCCCGGTTCAGGAACCGGGACAAATGGGCCTTTTTGTACTAGTGCAACAAGGGCTACATATTTTCCTAGGGTTGGGGATATAACTATTAGCGTAACCCGCCCAGGAGGGGCCGGGTTACGCCTATGACGAGTCATCATATGAAGCCCAATATCAAGCTTGAAGATGGCGGTTCATTTAAGGGCCCAAAGCCTAAAGGCGACTTAAGGCCCGTAGTGATAAACCGCCATAATGGCATGGCTTGTATTGTAAGGCAGGATTAATTGGTCACCGAGCCGGACACTGTTTATGTGCCGGCCGGGATTCTATGAGCCGCTTGGCGTCGACCTCTGTATATAAAGGGACGAGCCGGCGGCGGTTCAGGGCAAGTAACATCAAATCGAGAGCCAGGCATAGCGGATTCGCTCCCTGGTCATCGAAACCCTAGCAATTCCACCTCAACTGGATTAGGCTTTTACCTTCACCGTAAGGGGCCGAACCAGTATAAACCCTCGTGTCCTTTGTCCCGCTTTAACCCCTTCAAGCTTCCTAGTTGCGATGGCTCCACGATTAAGTCCTTTCACGAGGACATCTGCCGTGAAAATTCCACGACAGTTGGCGCCCACCGTGGGGCCAGCGCATGGTGGATTTGTGTTCTTGAAGGGCAGCTTCGAAGGGCTCAAGGGATACGTTGTGGGCCGGATGACCAAGAGTCATCGCAGCAAGCTCTACATCGACGACGCCGGCTTGGGCCCCGACGCCGGCTCAATTGAGTACGAGTATCGGGTCCCCTTCGGCAGAATCCACGTCTTCATCAGCTGGATTGGCAAGTCGGGCCCTGAGCCGGACAACTGCATCGACATCATCGAGACGGCTCAGCGTGCGAGACCCACCCAGGCTCAGCCCGCCATCAAGCGTGCCTTCGTGGGTTGCATCCATGGAGGGGAATTTTCTGAAGGATCCGTGGATAGCGGTGAGACGGCCGTCTACTCTGATGGTGAGTCGTCCACTGGTGAGACGGATTCGTTATATCAATTACAAGACAGCAGGCTTGGGGGCTGTTCCGATGGCAGCAGTATTCCGGACCCCTTTGAGCCGCCGAGCAGAGTAGGTATCTTCATGGCTGGCACTCAACCAGGTCAAAACTCTACGGCTGCGGCAGCAATAACCTCCGGGTCAGGAGCAGCCGGGGCAGGAGGCCCTGTGCGCCCGCCGGCTCAAGTGTTGATAGACCTCATGGACAGATTGACAACCCTGTTAACCGCCACAGTTATTCCGGCGGATCAGGCTGAGCATGATGCAGAGGTGGCACGGGTGCGTGAGGAAGTAGCCCGAGCCAAAGACGCCCTAGCAGATGAGGACACCAGATTGGCCGCAGAGCGGGCAGCTTTGGACGCTCGAGCTCAGCAGATCCAATCAGAGGCTTTCCAGCTTATGATGAATTTAAACGCATCTAATGAGGTCATGAGAAGGAGGCACCAGAAAGCCCAATCTCGTCTGCCTCCGGTTTATGATCCTCGAAATCTTTTCAACACACCTGGGGCTGGCCCTAGTAATCCGCCGGAGGTGAACCGGATTATAACACCCGGAGCTGGAGCGCCAGTTCAGCCCCGGATGATGGAACATCCTCACATGCATATGGCTCCGGCTCGCTACATACCAACACCACCGGGTCATTTTTCTAACCCTTTGGAGAACCTGATCGCTGCGTCGGCGCGTTTGGTGGCTCTCCCAGTGGATGGCGATTCTCCAACAGCAGTTGAGACGCAAAGGGTCAGAGAACTTCTTCAGATGGCTCTGGCGCAGCAAGAGGCTTATTCTTACAGTCGGGACATGATTCATTCAACTCCTCGCCCAAGCCGGAGCCCGAGTTATAGCAGACATATGGATTCGGCAGCCGTATCAAGCAATGCCCAGCGCCTTAACCAGCCAGGTGGGCATAACCCGGTGCAGGACAGGGTACGTAAAGAGGCTGAGCGGGCGGCTCAGCAGGCGGCTCACCAAACCTTCCCAGATTATCCAACGACTTCTATTGAGGCAGGTGTGGCCACGAGAACCGGCGGTGTTCCTTGTTTTGTACCGGCTCTGCGTAATGAGCGTTTACCCAAGGATTTCAAGGAACCTCGAAAGGTGCCGAATTACACAGCCGATTTACAGCCTAGAGCGTGGATTGAGAGCTACGAGATGGCCATGGAGCTATTGGAGGTCAGTGATGCGGAAATGGCCAAGTACTTCACCATGTTGTTGGATGGCACGGCCCGTACTTGGCTGAAGGGGCTACCGCCTAACTCCATTGGTTCATGGGCGGAGTTAAAAGTCCGGTTTATTCAAAACTTCAAAGACACATGCAAGGAGCCCATGTTAATTGTGGATTTAACTAATTGCAAGCAAGAGGAAGGTGAGTCCACGAACCATTGGGTGCGCCGGGTCAAGGAGATAATACATTCATCTGATAAGATGGATGCCGGCTCTGCGGTCTTAATGTTGGAGAAAAATTGCCGATTTGAACCTCTGAAACAGAAGCTGAGGCGGCTCAAGCGTGATTGTAATGACATGGGCCAGCTGATGGCAGCTCTAGTCAAATACGCCGACTCTGATAGTACCAAGGATCCCGCGTCTGAAGAAGAGAAGACAGGGAAGGGAAAGAAGAACGGCAATGGAAAGGGTCATCAGCATAACCCGGTGAGTCAGGGAGGCAATAAACGTAAAGCCGACGGTAACCCGGAGTTTGTGGCTAACACCAATTCGCAGGGCAACAATCAACGACGCAAGGGGAGGCCGCCCCCTCGGTTCAGGTCCTACTCTTGAGCAATTGCTCAATGAGCCCTGTCCAAAACACGGCACTCGGGAAAGGCCAACCACTCACCTATGGAAAGATTGCACGATTATGAAAGCTTTCAAAAATTCTAACATGTTCGACGGCAACCATGGGCCTGGCGGCGGCTCAGGTGGAGGTGGTTTTCATGGCTCGGGCGGTGGTTCAACTTCTGGCTTTCAGGGAAATCAAGGTGGTTATAATCAATAGTCTGGGCAGGGAGGTCAGCAGCAGCAGCAATCGGGTTATCAGAGCAATCCAAAGCAGCTGAATAGTGGACAGTATCATGTGTTCATCACTAGTTTGTGCAAACGAGACCAGAAGCTTCACAAAAGGGCTGTGAATGCTGTTGAACCAGCAATCCCTTGTTATTTGAGGTGGTCAGAGCAGCCCATTGTATGGAGCAGAGAAGATCACCCTCCCCGGGTTGACAATCCGGGTCAGTTGGCTTTGGTGGTGGCACCTCAAGTTGGTGGATATAAATTCACTAAAGTCCTCATGGATGGAGGCAGCAACATCAACATCCTCTATTATGAGACCTTCCGTCGTATGGGGCTGACTGATAAAAATCTTAAGACGTCCAACACTGTTTTCCATGGAGTGGTGCCTGGTAAGTCGGCATACCCAGTGGGTAAGATTGAACTGGAGGTAGCCTTTGGAGATGAGCATGATTCTAGGGCTGAGAAATTAACCTTTGAAGTGGTCAAGATCAAGAGCCCATATCACGCTCTATTTGGACGGCTGGCTTATGCCAAGTTCATGGCGCGGCCGTGTTATGTTTACTTGCAGCTCAAGATGCCGGGTCACAAGGGCACCATCACAGTACATGGGAGTCAGAAGATAGCCCTGGAATGTGAAGAAGGTGACGCTGCTTATGCTGAATCTGTCTGTGCAGCAGAGGAGTTAAAGTTTTATAAGGATAATGTGGACCCGGCAGACATGACGTCTCTGAAGAAGCCAACCACGGAACATGAGCCGATGATGAAATTTAAGTCGGCCGATGACACCAAGATGGTTGATTTTGTTCCAGGCGACTCATCTAAGCAATTCAGTATCAGTGCCAATCTGGATCCCAAATAGGAAAGCACGCTCATCGAGTTCATCCGTGAGAACCGGGACATCTTTGCATGGAAACCTTCTGACATGTCGGGTGTACCGAGAGAACTCGCTGAGCAAAATCTCAATATTGATCCAAAGTTTAAGCCGGTCAGGCAGTTTCGGTGATTTAACGAGGAGAGACGTAAAGCTATTGGTGAGGAGGTGGCCCGGCTCTTGGCGGCCGGGTTTATTATTGAAGTTATTCACCCGGAGTGGTTGGCTAACCTGGTGCTTGTACTTAAAAAGAATGGCACCTGGCGTATGTGTGTGGATTACATGAATTTAAACAAGGCTTGTCTGGCTGATCCTTTCGCTCTCCCCCGTATTGATCAGATCATTGATGCTACGGCGGGTTGTGAGCGTTTGAGTTTTTTGGATGCTTATTTTGGTTATCATTAGATCAAGATGGCAGTCAAGGACCAGGAGAAGACGGCTTTCATCATTCCGTTTGGAGCCTTCTGTTATGTGTCTATGCCTTTTGGGCTTAAAAGTGCCCAGGCAACTTATCAGCGATATGTGCAGAACTGTCTCCATAACCAGATTGGGCGTAATGTTCATGCTTATGTGGATGATATTGTGGTGAAATCCAGAGAGAAGGAGACCTTGATAGATGACCTGAAGGAAACCTTTGATAATCTCCGGGCCTACAAAATGATGCTTAACCCGGCCAAGTGTGTATTGGGCGTGCCAGCAGGCAAACTTTTGGGTTTCCTGGTTTCTAACAGGGGCATTGAGGCTAACCCGGAGAAGATCAAGGCAATCACCTCTTTGGCTAAGCCGGCGTGCGTCAATGATGTTCAACGACTGGCGGGTCGTATCACTGCTTTAAGCCGGTTCATAAGCCGGTTAGGTGAGAAGGCTATACCGCTGTATCAGATGATGAAGAAGACAGACAACTTTGTCTGGAGTGATGCCGCTAACGCTGCCTTTGAAGATTTAAAGAGACAGTTATCTGAGCCGCCGGTCCTTGCTGCTCCCATTGACAAGGAACCCTTGTTACTGTAAGTAGCTGCTAACTCACGTGCTGTCAGTGTTGCAATTGTGGTGGAGCGCAAGGAGGCTGGCAAGGAGCATCCGGTTCAACGGCCAGTTTACTACATCAGTGAGGTGCTTATTGAGTCTAAGCAAAGATATCCACATTGGCAGAAGCTCGTTTACGGGGTGTTCATGGCGAGCCGGAAGCTTAAGCAATACTTCTAGGGTCACCCCATTACTGTGGTAAGTTCTGCTCCTTTGGGAGACATCATTCAGAATAGAGAAGCCACAGGACGAGTCGCCAAGTGGGCCATTGAACTTGGGCCTCATGGCTTAAAGTATATGCCACGTACTGCTATTAAGTCTCAGGCACTGGTGGACTTCATCAACGATTGGACAGAGCTGCAGACGCCTGAAGAAAAGCCGGACAACACATACTGGACTATTCACTTTGATGGGTCCAGGCAATTGGAGGGCTCGGGGGCTGGAGTTGTTTTAGCTTCCCCTCGAGGTGACAAATTTTCTTACGTGCTCCGGTTGATGTTTTCCTGTACTAACAATGCAGTTGAGTATGAGGCCTTGCTCCATGGTCTTCGGATGGCTAAGGAGATGAACTTAAGCCGGGTAGGTGCTTTGGCGACTCAGATTTGGTGGCTCAACATGTGTCAGGCAAGTGGGATTCTAAGGATCCTCTCATGGCGGCTTATCGCCGTGAAGTTGATGCTATCGCTGGACACTTCAAGGGTTATCAAGTGGAGCACATTGATCGAAGAAAGAATGAGGCGGCTGATGCTTTAAGCCGGCTGGGATCTCAGCGTAAACCGGTGCCACCTAACACTTTCTTAGATATTCTGCATAACCCTTCTGTTAAGTTACCCACAGAGGAAGACTTAGCTGTTCCAGACCCAGAAGCGCAATTGGTGGCGGCACTTCACGTCATCCCAGATTGGACAGTGCCATATTTGGCTTACATGACCCGGGGCGAGTTGCCTGAGGACGAGACCTTGGCTAGACAAATCGTCCGGCGGTCTAAGTCGATGACAATTGCTAATGGTGAGCTACATCATCGCAGTGTTACTGGGGCGTTTCAACGTTGTGTTTCGCCTGAGGAAGGTCAAGAAATTTTTCGTGAGATCCATGAAGGCGATTGTGGTCATCATGCCGGTTCAAAATCTCTTGTGGCCAAAGCTTTCCGTCATGGTTTTTATTGGCTGACGGCTCACGCTGATGCGGAGGATCTGGTCAGTAAATGTGATGGTTGCCAGAAATTCTCACGACGAGCTCATGTGCCGGCTCAAGAACCGAGGATGATTCCAATCACTTGGTCGTTTGCAGTCTGGGGGCTTGACATGGTTGGGCCTTTCAAAAGGTCCAAAGATAAAAGGGATAATTAGATTTATGCCCCTAGTTGTGTCCCACTCGGCTGTTTTACCCCTAATTTCCAAAAGTCACTGCTTCTGTCCAAGTCACTTCGCTCCTCTTATGCTTTTGCCCTTTGACCGTTTGACCGTCAGTTTGAAAACTTCATAACTAATTCATACTAAATCATAAAAATGCAAGTAAGATACCAAAATGTTTGAAAAAACATCACCTATATGTCAGTGTCATTTGCATTTCATGAAAAAAGTGTTTGAAAGTGCCCATCCGAGTTTTAGCTCTTATGCTACCACCATGAATAGTAAAATCTAAAAAAATTCAAAAAATCCAAAAACAATTGGTGGCAAAGAATGAGAAATGTTTTAAGTGCTCGCCAAGTTTCGTGAGGGAATGACATTCATGGGTGCCTCGGCAGAAAAAACAATCAGCACTCCAAAATAGATTATTTGTTTGCCACGACTTCCACGAATGTCGTCCCCTGATGAAACTTGGCAAGCACTTAGAACATTTGTCGTTCTTTGCCACCATATTTTTTTTGAATTTTTTTAGATTTTACTATTCATGGTGGTATCAAAAGAGCTAAAACTCGGATGTGCACTTTCCAACACTTTTTCATGAATGCAAATGACACTAACATATAGGTGATGTTTTTTGAACATTTTGGTATCTTATTTGCATTTTTCTGATTCAGTATGAATTAGTTATGAAGTTTTCAAACTGGCAGTCAAACGGTCAAAGGGCAAAAGCATAAGAGGAGAAAAGTGACTTGGACAGAACCGGTGACTTTTGAAAATTAGGGGTAAAACAGACGAGTGGGGCACAACTAGGGGCCTCTTGGTGGCGGTTGATAAATTCACGAAGTGGGTTGAGGCAGAGCCGGTCAGTAAGTGTGATGCAGCCACGGCGGTTCAATTCATGAAAAAAGTGATCTTTCGTTTTGGCTTTCCACACAGCATCATAACTGACAATGTACTAATTTGTCCAAAGGTGCCATGGAAGAGTTCTGTCAACGTGAGCATATCCGGCTCGATGTTTCATCAATAGCTCATCCTCAATCCAATGGTCAAGCTGAAAGAGCCAATTAGGAGATCTTGAAAGGCATTATGCCCTGGCTCATGGTCCCCTTACAGCGGACGCCGGGTTGTTGGGTGTAGGAGTTGCCTTCTATGATATGGAGCATCAATACTACACCTAACAGGTCTACGGGTTATACGCCTTTTTTCATGGTTTATGGAGCAGAGGCGGTTCTACCAAGTGACATCCGTCATCACTCGCCCCGTGTGGCGGCTTATGTTGAAGCTAATAACGAACAAGCCCGTCAGGATGCACTTGACCTGTTGGATGAGCAGCGTGACTTAGCAGCAGCCCGCTCGGCGATTTACCAACAAGACCTGCGTCGTTATCACAGCCGCCGGGTTAAGTCCAGAACCTTTCAAGAAGGTGACCTAGTGCTCCGGCTCATTCAGGATCAGTCTGATACGCACAAGTTATCCCCACCTTGGGAAGGGCCCTTCATGGTCAGTAAGAATTTACACAACGGGTCATATTACCTCATCGATGTTCGAGAGCACAAATACTCACGTAAGTCGGAGGAAGAGACCCGCCGGCCGTGGAATATCGCTCATCTTCGGCCTTACTACACTTGAGCCGCCGGCTCTCATGATGTACATATTTCGACGATGTATCCATTATGATAAGTAATAAAGCAGGACCTCTGTCCTCTTCATCCTCAAAAGTTTATATGTCTTTATTATTATATCTTTTAAACGACCAACAGGGAGTTGATCATATTTGAATCTGGCTCTCCTTTTGGTCCGGCTCATGATCGTATTCGAATCTAGCCGTTAAATATCATGATCGCTAGGGGGCTTCCTGTTCAAACATAGGTCGTATTCGAACCAAAGAGAACATAGTTGTTGATACCCTTTTGATTGGCACACTGCCAAACCCACTAGGGGGCTTCTTGATCGTATCCGAATCATAGCTCAACCCCTTTGGGTCCGACGTGGATCGTATTCGAATCAGCGTCGTTAAACAACTCTCAAGGTCATTTGGGGACTTCCTGTTCAAACATAGGTCGTATTCGAACCAAAGAGAACATAGCTGTCGGTACCCTCCTGATCGGCAACACCAAAGCCACTGGGGGCTATATGATCGTATTCGAATCTTAACTTAACCCCTTTGGAACGGTTTATTGATCGTATTCGAATCAGAAGCCTCAAAATTTTGCCTGTTTCTTATAAGTCTTTGCAATCACAATTATTTGACTTCGTCTTGAGACTTTTTTGATCATATAGCATCTAGGGAGTGGCTTTTACTTCACCCGGCTTAACCTTGATCAATAAAAGTTGTCAGCACATAACAAACATCATATATGCCGGCTTTTACAGAATTGGGTTCTCACCCTCACTGTCCGGGTCACATAAACCGGCGGTATCACTCAAAGGATCATAGGTAGGATATCATCAGTTTATATTTCAAGGTTATAATTGATAACAAGCTTATCTATCTATGACTCTTTTTGGGTTTTATATAAATTATATGACCCACCTTGCGGTAAGTCGCCAAGGATCTTGTGATTTATTTCTGTATGCAGGACAGTTAAATCAAACTCTCTTAAAGCATAAGGAAACAGATGATAAGCATAATACGGAGGAATATCAGACGGCGGCTTACTATTGTTGAGCACTAAATACGTGCACGATGGCACGGCAAAATAAAGTTATTTCTACCCTATTACATGACTCCCCGAGTCCAAAGGATTAACATTGTTTTCTCAGCAAAACACATATATAAGTCGCCCGATGGATCAATTGTTTTGTTGGCCTGAAGCTTCCGGCTCATCCCTTTCCGCTCCTCCATCTATTTCCCTGTCCTGGAAGGTTGGTGATGGCCAGTTAATGCCACTCAAAGCTTCAAATTCAGCTTCATCATCAATTAACCTGGCCGGATCAACTTCAGGGGCGAAGGTATGCTTACTAATTGGAGGGATCAGACTGATCACTTCATAATGCGGCGTTGGGATCCTCCGGTTTTCAGCGTCATAACCCGGATGATACTTGGTAAGATCCGTGTCATTACCAATTAGGTGGCCACAGGGCATATTTCCTTAACACAAGTGGTGAAGTCCTCCTGTCCAAAAGGTGTGCCGTCCTCTTTAAGGCCGTGATACCCGATGGCGATGTCGGCCGGGTCTAGCTCCGGTAGCCATGCCTTGGCCCGGCTTAATGCAGCTACGGCTCCGGCTCTAGCAGAAGATCGCCTTAGTTCATTAAACCGCTGAGGTAGCACAACAAGCCGCTTTAATACATCCGACAGGAGGGTGGGAACTTCATTCGACAGGGCCACTGCGGCTAAGGCACGCTGAGACCCGGTGTAGAGTTTCTCCACCAGCGTATAAACCGCCTTCAGCTTTATCAGCATGCTTTGGTTAAGATTTGAGCTCCTGGGGCCTGCATTACAATGTCAGGTAAGTTGATGACAATTGATATGCTTATTAGAAAGATTCACATATCTAACACTTGCAGAGTGACTTACCAAAGATTGCTGAGACCATCTGAGATATATGGCGTTTTAAACCGGATAATTCGGCGGTCACTTCTGCAAGAGCCGCCTCTGCCTTGTTAGCCCGGTTGATCAAGGCCATCTTTTCATCAGCCCAGGCCTTCTTCTCCGCTTCAAAGCCTTTTTTCAGTTTTTCTTGTTCAGATACACTGAATTCGAATTTGGAGTTGGCTTTTTGGGTTTCAATCTCTTGTGCTCCCAGGTGATTCTTCAAGTTAGATATTTCCGATTCAAATTGAGTAATGGTGGCCTGTACAAATGCCGGGTTACAATCAGGATTATCATAATACAACATTAAGTCCCAAGCACTTTGCAAGCAAAGATACTTGGCACTTGGGGGCTAATGTATGCTGAAGAACTCTGTTTACAGTGGCGGTTCATGCAAGTAAGTCCCAAGCACTTTGCAAGCAAAGGTACTTGGCACTTGGGGGCTAATGCATATTGCTGTTCCAAGTACTTCTCGATTAAAACATGATAAGGACCGGTCCAAACATGCTACTTAAGCCAGCCCTTGGGGGCTACAGGATAAGCCGGAGTTCTTATATATATTACCAAGCTGGTTTTAAGTCTACATCATATTTCATCATAAGCAATAGACTTGGGGGCTGGTATGGTAAGAATAAATAAAATACAGAACAAGAGTTATACCTCAGATTTTTGGTGTATCTGCTTCACCATGTCAATTTCCAGGTCACGGCTGTTGTGCACTTGGTTCATATAACCAGAAACGATTTCTCCAATACTCAGGTGAGCATAATCAGTGACATCCAGCTTAGCCCTGCGGCGTTCCAGAAGTTCTTCCTTGGCGGAGCACTTGGCTAGCACGGTTGATCTCCCCGGTTCAACAAAGCCGGTCTTGATAATTTCGACATCGGGGTCATCTGTCTTGGCCGGGCTAGGGATCTCCGGGTTTTCACAACCATCAATGGCTTGCTCGACAGGCAGATCACCAGCAGGCGTTGGAATATCGTGGGCTGGTTCAGGCGGCGGCTCATGAGTGGAGGTGTTAGGAGCAACCGTTCCGAGCTCCGGTTCATTTAAGATCGGCTCTTCGGCCGACTTGTTCTTCTTCGCCCTCTTGCTGGGTTTTGCTTGGCCACTGCATAAGATCAAAATGTCAGTACAAGTGAAGTAAATTGAAATGAATACAGATAAGCATGTTACCCTGGAGCAGTTTTAAAAGCCGGCATATTGGAGTGCATTGATTCGCCGGAAGAAGGTGAAGTTTCCTGATAATTTGAGTCAGAAGAATTGAGTGGCTGACGAGTGAGACCCGCCAAAGGATAAAAGGGATATAAATCAGAGGTGACCTTGTTCCGACGCTTTCTTGGTGTATTGGGCAAGCCGGAGGAGAGTTCCGCATCTTTGCTGGTCCGGGTCTGCCTCCGGCTTTCATACTTCTGTTGCTTCGAAAGAAATTGAGGATCTTGTTAAGCTAAAGGATGTGAAAATCTTACTTTCCGGGTTACTCTTCGGACTTTCTGTCTTGGCAAAGGCTCGGAGTCGGAGGAAATAATAGTTACCTCTTCAACCACTGCGTGACTCACTCCAGTATCCTCCTGATGATAATCAGAGTCAATAAGATAGTTAAAAAGGAGCCTAGAGAATCAAGAGCTACCTCTGACTCAGAGGTGTTGGGAATCGTAGCATAATTTTAAAATTTTCCTACGCTCACCAAGATGCATCTATGGAGTCTACTAGCAATGAGGGGAAAGGAGTGCATCTACATACCCTTGTAGATCGCGAGCGGAAGCGTTCCAATGAACGTGGATGACGGAGTCGTACTCGCCGTGATCCAAATCACCGATGACCGAGTGCCGAACGGACGGCACCTCCGCGTTCAACACACGTACGGTGCAGCGACGTCTCCTCCTTCTTGATCCAGCAAGGGGGGAGGAGAGGTTGATGGAGATCCAACAGCACGACGGCGTGGTGGTGGATGTAGCGGGTCTCCGGCAGGGCTTCGCCGAGCTTCTGCGAGAGAGAGAGAGAGGTGTTGCAGGGGAGGAGGGAGGCGCCCAAGGCTGTAGTCTGCTTCCCTCCCTCCCCCCACTATTTATAGGACCCCTGGGGGGGCGCCAGCCCTTGGGAGATCAGATCTCCAAGGGGGCGGCGGCCAAGTGGGGGGGAAGGGGTGCCTTGCCCCCCAAGGCAAGGGGGAAGCTCCCCCCTAGGGTTCCCAACCCTAGGCGCATGGGGGGAGGCCCAAGGGGGGCGCCCCAGCCCACTAAGGGCTGGTTCCCTTCCACTTTCAGCCCATGGGGCCCTCCGGGATAGGTGGCCCCACCCGGTGGACCCCCGGGACCCTTCCGGTGGTCCCGGTACAATACCGGTAACCCCCGAAACTTTCCCGGTGGCCGAAACTTGACTTCCTATATATAATTCTTCACCTCCGGACCATTTCGGAACTTCTCGTGACGTCCGGGATCTCATCCGGGACTCCGAACAACTTTCGGGTTTCCGCATACATATATCTCTACAACCCTAGCGTCACCGGACCTTAAGTGTGTAGACCCTACGGGTTCGGGAGACATGCAGACATGACCGAGACGCCTCTCCGGTCAATAACCAACAGCGGGATCTGGATACCCATGTTGGCTCCCACATGTTCCACGATGATCTCATCGGATGAACCACGGTGTCGAGGATTCAATCAATCCGTATGCAATTCCCTTTGTCAATCGGTATGTTACTTGCCCGAGATTCGATCGTCGGTATCCCAATACCTTGTTCAATCTCGTTACCGGCAAGTCTCTTTACTCGTGCCGCAATGCATGATCCCATGACTAACGCCTTAGTCACATTGAGCTCATTATGATGATGCATTACCGAGTGGGCCCAGAGATACCTCTCCGTCACACGGAGTGACAAACCCCAGTCTCGATCTGTGCCAACCCAACAGACACTTTCGGAGATACCCGTAATGCACCTTTATAGTCACCCAGTTACGTTGTGACGTTTGGCACACCCAAAGCACTCCTACGGTATCCGGGAGTTGCACGATCTCATGGTCTAAGGAAAAGATACTTGACATTGGAAAAGCTCTAGCAAACGAAACTACATGATCTTTTATGCTATGCTTAGGATTGGGTCTTGTCCATCACATCATTCTCCTAATGATGTGATCCCGTTATCAATGACATCCAATGTCCATAGTCAGGAAACCATGACTATCTGTTGATCAACGAGCTAGTCAACTAGAGGCTTACTAGGGACATGTTGTGGTCTATGTATTCACACATGTATTACGGTTTCCGGACAATACAATTATAGCATGAATAATAGACGATTATCAAGAAGAAAGAAATATAATAATAACCTTTTATTATTGCCTCTAGGGCATATTTCCAACAGTCTCCCACTTGCACTAGAGTTAATAATCTAGTTACATTGTGATGAATCGAACACCCATTGCGTCCTGGTGTTGATCATGTTTTGCCCTAGGGAGAGGTTTAGTTAACGGATCTACTACATTCAGGTCCGTGTGTACTTTATAAATATCTATGTCTCCATTTTGAACACTTTCACGAATGGAGTTAAAGCGACGCTTGATATGCCTGGTCTTCCTGTGAAACCTGGGCTCCTTCGCAAGGGCAATAGCTCCAGTGTTGTCACAGAAGAGAGTCATTGGGCCCGACGCATTGGGAATCACCCCTAGGTCGGTAATGAACTCCTTCATCCAGACTGCTTCCTGTGCTGCCTCTGAGGCTGCCATGTACTCCGCTTCACATGTAGATCCCGCCATGACGCTTTGCTTGCAACTGCACCAGCTTACTGCTCCTCCATTCAAAATATACACGTATCCGGTCTGTGACTTCGAGTCATCCAGATCTGTGTCGAAGCTAGCGTCGACGTAACCCTTTATGACAAGCTCTTCGTCACCTCCATAAACGAGAAACATATCCTTAGTCCTCTTCAGGTACTTCAGGATATTCTTGACCGCTGTCCAGTGTTCCTTGCCGGGATTACTTTGGTACCTTCCTACCAAACTTACGGCAAGGTTTACATCAGGTCTGGTACACAGCATGGCATACATAATAGACCCTATGGCCGAGGCATAGGGGATGACACTCATCTCTTCTATATCTTCTGCCGTGGTCGGGCATTGAGCCGTGCTCAATTGCACACCTTGCAATACAGGCAAGAACCCCTTCTTGGACTGATCCATACTAAACTTCTTCAATATCTTGTCAAGGTATGTACTCTGTGAAAGACCAATGAGGCGTCTTGATCTATCTCTATAGATCTTGATGCCTAATATATAAGCAGCTTCTCCAAGGTCCTTCATTGAAAAACACTTATTCAAATAGGCCTTTATACTTTCCAAGAATTCTATATCATTTCCCATCAATAATATGTCATCCACATATAATATGAGAAATGCTACAGAGCTCCCACTCACTTTCTTGTAAACACAGGCTTCTCCATAAGTCTGTGTAAACCCAAACGCTTTGATCATCTCATCAAAGCGAATGTTCCAACTCCGAGATGCTTGCACCAGCCCATAGATTGAGCGTTGGAGCTTGCACACTTTGTTAGCATTCTTAGGATCGACAAAACCTTCCGGCTGCATCATATACAACTCTTCCTTAAGGAAGCCGTTAAGGAATGCCGTTTTGACGTCCATCTGCCATATCTCATAATCATAGTATGCGGCAATTGCTAACATGATTCGGACGGACTTCAGCTTCGCTACGGGTGAGAAAGTCTCATCGTAGTCAACCCCTTGAACTTGTCGATAACCCTTAATGACAAGTCGAGCTTTGTAGATGGTCACATTACCATCCGCGTCTGTCTTCTTCTTAAAGATCCATTTGTTTTCTATGGCTCGCCGCTCATCGGGCAAGTCAGTCAAAGTCCATACTTCGTTTTCATACATGGATCCTATCTCGGATTTCATGGCTTCTAGCCATTTGTCGGAATCCGGGCCCGCCATCGCTTCTTCATAGTTCGAAGGTTCACCGTTGTCTAACAACATGATTTCCAGGACAGGGTCGCCGTACCACTCTGGTGCGGAACGTGTCCTTGTGGACCTACGAAGTTCAGTAACTTGATCCGAAGCTTCATGATCATCATCATTAACTTCCTCCCCAGTCGGTGTAGGCACCACGGGAACATTTTCCCGCGCTGCGCTACTTTCTGATTCGGAAGGGGTGACTATCACCTCATCAAGTTCCACTTTCCTCCCACTCAATTCTTTCGAGAGAAACTCCTTCTCTAGAAAGGACCCGTTCTTGGCAACGATGCCTTCGGATCTGAGGTAGAAGGTATACCCAATAGTTTCCTTAGGGTATCCTATGAAGACGCATTTCTCCGATTTGGGTTCGAGCTTTTCAGGTTGAAGTTTCTTGACATAAGCATCGCATCCCCAAACTTTTAGAAACGACAGCTTAGGTTTCTTCCCAAACCATAATTCATACGGTGTCGTCTCAACGGATTTCGACGGAGCCCTATTTAAAGTGAATGCGGCAGTCTCTAAAGCATAACCCCAAAATGAGAGCGGTAAATCGGTAAGAGACATCATAGATCGCACCATATCCAATAGAGTGCGATTACGATGTTCGGACACACCATTCCTCTGAGGTGTTCCAGGCGGCGTGAGTTGTGAAACTATTCCACATTTCCTTAAGTGTGCACAAAACTCGTGACTTAAATATTCTCCTCCACGATCTGATCGTAAGAACTTTATTTTCCTGTCACGTTGATTCTCAACTTCAGTCTGAAATTCCTTGAACTTTTCAAAGGTTTCAGACTTGTGCTTCATTAGGTAGACATATCCATATCTACTTAAATCATCAGTGAGAGTGAGAACATAACGGTATCCTCCTCGAGCCTCAACACTCATTGGACCACACACATCGGTATGTATGATTTCCAATAAGTTGGTTGCTCGCTCCATTGTTCCGGAGAATGGAGTCTTGGTCATCTTACCCATGAGGCATGGTTCGCACGTGTCAAATGATTCGTAATCAAGAGACTCCAAAAGTCCATCTGCATGGAGCTTCTTCATGCGCTTGACACCAATGTGACCAAGGCGGCAGTGCCACAAGTATGTGGGACTATCGTTATCAACTTTACATCTTTTGGTATTCACACTATGAACATGTGTAACATCACGTTCGAGATTCATCAAAAATAAACCATTGACCAGCGGGGCATGACAATAAAACATATCTCTCAAATAAATAGAACAACCATTATTCTCGGATTTAAATGAGTAGCCATCTCGAATTAAACGAGATCCAGATACAATGTTCATGCTCAAAGCTGGCACTAAATAACAATTATTGAGGTTTAAAACTAATCCCGTGGGTAGATGCAGAGGTAGCGTGCCGACGGCGATCACATCGACCTTGGAACCATTCCCGATGCGCATCGTCACCTCGTCCTTTGCCAGTCTCCGTTTATTCCGTAGTTCCTGCTTTGAGTTACAAATATGAGCAACCGCACCGGTATCAAATACCCAGGAGCTACTACGAGTATTGGTAAGGTACACATCAATTACTTGTATATCACATATACCTTGGGTGTTGCCGGCCTTCTTCTTGTCCGCTAAATATTTGGGGCAGTTCCGCTTCCAGTGACCACTTCCCTTGCAATAAAAGCACTCAGTCCCGAGTTTGGGTCCATTCTTTGACTTCTTCCCAGTAACTGGTTTACCGGGCACGGCAACTCCCTTGCCGTCCTTCTTGAAGTTCTTCTTACCCTTGCCCTTCTTGAACTTGGTGGTTTTATTCACCATCAACACTTGATGTTCTTTTCTGATCTCCCCTTCCGCTGATTTCAGCATTGAATATACCTCGGGAATGGTCTTTTCCATCCCCTGCATATTGTAGTTCATCACAAAGCTCTTGTAGCTTGGTGGAAGCGACTGGAGGATTCTGTCAATGACCGCGTCATCCGGGAGATTAACTCCTAGCTGAGACAAGCGGTTGTGCAACCCAGACATTCTGAGTATGTGCTCACTAACAGAACTGTTCTCCTCCATTTTACAGCTGAAGAACTTGTCGGAGACATCATATCTCTCGACCCGGGCATGAGCTTGAAAAACCAGTTTCAGCTCCTCGAACATCTCATATGCTCCATGTTTCTCAAAACGCTTTTGGAGACCCGGTTCTAAGCTGTAAAGCATGCCGCACTGAACGAGGGAGTAATCATCAGCACGTGATTGCCAAGCGTTCATAACGTCTTGGTTCTGTGGGATTGGTGCATCACCTAGCGGTGCTTCTAAGACATAATCTTTCTTGGCTACTATGAGGATGAGCCTCAGGTTCCGGACCCAGTCCGTATAGTTGCTGCCATCATCTTTCAGCTTGGTTTTCTCTAGGAACGCGTTGAAATTGAGGACAACGTTGGCCATTTGATCTACAATACATAGTGTAAAGATTTTAGACTAAGTTCATGTTAATTGAGTTCATCTAATCAAATTATTTAATGAACTCCCACTCAGATAGACATCCCTCTAGTCATCTAAGTGAAACATGATCCGAGTTTAACTAGGCCGTGTCCGATCATCACGTGAGACGGACTAGTCAAGATCGGTGAACATCTCCATGTTGATCGTATCTTCTATACGACTCATGCTTGACCTTTCGGTCCTCCGTCTTCCGAGGCCATGTCTGTACATGCTAGGCTCGTCAAGTCAACCTAAGTGTATTGCGTGTGTTCCGAGGCCATGTCTGTACATGCTAGTCTCGTCAACACCCGTTGTATTCAAACGTTAGAATCTATCACACCCGATCATCACGTGGTGCTTCGAAACAACGAACCTTCGCAACGGTGCACAGTTAGGGTGAACACTTTTCTTGAAATTATTATAAGGGATCATCCTACTTGCTACCGTCGTTCTAAGCAAATAAGATGCAAAAACATGATAAACATCACATGCAATCAAATAGTGACATGATATGGCCAATATCATCATGCTCCTTTGATCTCCATCTTCGGGGCACCATGATCATCTTCGTCACCGGCATGACACCATGATCTCCATCATCATGATCTCCATCATTGTGTCTTCATGAAGTCGTCACGCCAACGATTACTTCTACTTCTATGGCTAACGCGTTTAGCAACGAAGTAAAGTAATTTACATGGCGTTATTCAATGACACGCAGGTCATACAAAATAATAAAGACAACTCCTATGGCTCCTGCCGGTTGTCATACTCATCGACATGTAGGTCGTGATTCCTATTACAAGAATATGATCAATCTCATACATCACATATATCGTTCATCACATCTTCTGGCCATATCACATCACATAGCACTTGCTGCAAAAACAAGTTAGACGTCCTCTAATTGTTGTTGCAAGTTTTTACGTGGTTTGTAGGTTTCTAGCAAGAACGTTTCTTACCTACGTATGACCACAACGTGATTTGCCAATTTCTATTTACCCTTCATAAGGACCCTTTTCATCGAATCCGTTCCGACTAAAGTAGGAGAGACAGACACCCGCTAGCCACCTTATGCAACTTGTGCATGTCAGTCGGTGGAACCTGTCTCACGTAAGTGTACGTGTAAGGTCGGTCCGGGCCGCTTCATCCTACAATGCCGCCGAAACAAGAAAAGACTAGTAGCGGCAAGAAGAATTGGCAAACTCAACGCCCACAACTACTTTGTGTTCTACTCGTGCATAGTAACTACGCATAGACCTGGCTCATGATGCCACTGTTGGGAATCGTAGCATAATTTTAAAATTTTCCTACGCTCACCAAGATGCATATATGGAGTCTACTAGCAACGAGGGGAAAGGAGTGCATCTACATACCCTTGTAGATCGCGAGCGGAAGCGTTCCAATGAACGTGGATGACGGAGTCGTACTCGCCGTGATCCAAATCACCGATGACCGAGTGCCGAACGGACGGCACCTCCGCGTTCAACACACGTACGGTGCAGCGACATCTCCTCCTTCTTGATCCAGCAAGGGGGGAGGAGAGGTTGATGGAGATCCAACAGCACGACGGCGTGGTGGTGGATGTAGCGGGTCTCCGGCAGGGCTTCGCCGAGCTTCTGCGAGAGGGAGAGAGGTGTTGCAGGGGAGGAGGGAGGTGCCCAAGGCTGTAGTCTGCTGCCCTCCCTCCCCCCCCCACTATTTATAGGACCCCTGGGGGGGCGCCAGCCCTTGGGAGATCAGATCTCCAAGGGGGGCGGCGGCCAAGTGGGGGGGAAGGGGTGCCTTGCCCCCCAAGGCAAGGGGGAAGCTCCCCCCCTAGGGTTCCCAACCCTAGGCGCATGGGGGAGGCCCAAGGGGGGCGCCCCAGCCCACTAAGGGCTGGTTCCCTTCCACTTTCAGCCCACGGGGCCCTCCGGGATAGGTGGCCCCACCCGGTGGACCCCCGGGACCCTTCCGGTGGTCCCGGTACAATACCGGTAACCCCCGAAACTTTCCCGGTGGCCGAAACTTGACTTCCTATATATAATTCTTCACCTCCGGACCATTACGGAACTTCTCGTGACGTCCGGGATCTCATCCGGGACTCCGAACAACTTTCGGGTTTCCGCATACATATATCTCTACAACCCTAGCGTCACCGGACCTTAAGTGTGTAGACCCTACGGGTTCGGGAGACATGCAGACATGACCGAGACGCCTCTCCGGTCAATAACCAACAGCGGGATCTGGATACCCATGTTGGCTCCCACATGTTCCATGATGATCTCATCGGATGAACCATGGTGTCGAGGATTCAATCAATCCGTATGCAATTTCCTTTGTCAATCGGTATGTTACTTGCCCGAGATTCGATCGTCGGTATCCCAATACCTTGTTCAATCTCGTTACCGGCAAGTCTCTTTACTCGTGCCGCAATGCATGATCCCGTGACTAACACCTTAGTCACATTGAGCTCATTATGATGATGCATTACCGAGTGGGCCCAGAGATACCTCTCCGTCACACGGAGTGACAAATCCCAGTCTCGATCCGTGCCAACCCAACAGACACTTTCGGAGATACCCGTAATGCACCTTTATAGTCACCCAGCTACGTTGTGACGTTTGGCACACCCAAAGCACTCCTACGGTATCCGGGAGTTGCACGATCTCATGGTCTAAGGAAAAGATACTTGACATTGGAAAAGCTCTAGCAAACGAAACTACACGATCTTTTATGCTATGCTTAGGATTGGGTCTTGTCCATCACATCATTCTCCTAATGATGTGATCCCGTTATCAATGACATCCAATGTCCATAGTCAGGAAACCATGACTATCTTTTGATCGACGAGCTAGTCAACTAGAGGCTTACTAGGGACACATTGTGGTCTATGTATTCACACATGTATTACGGTTTCCGGACAATACAATTATAGCATGAATAATAGACGATTATCATGAAGAAAGAAATATAATAATAACCTTTTATTATTGCCTCTAGGGCATATTTCCAACAAGAGGTGTCCTCTAGTCGAAGCATATCTGAGGCGCTGGGTTTATTTCCTTTCTTCTTGGCGGCGGCTCTCCTGGCGGCTTTCTTAACTTTTCTGGCCTTCTTTGCAGCCTCATGATCATAGTTGGCTTTCCAAAACTCGTCAGTGGCCTGTGATTTCAACAAGAGTTTTGAGTAAAGGTAAAACCTCAAAGGTGAGAGTATAAAATAAAAATGTTTAAGTTACTAGCTTACCGCTGGAGCCGGGTTAGCTTTGCAGAAAGGGCTCAAACCTACTTTGCCACAGTCTGCCAGGCTCTCATTCAGGAGTGATTTTGTCCTATCATCAATGACGTCATCAGGTAAATCGTCAGGGCTGTGCCGCAAAGGATCATTCTTCTGGCCTGTGTAGTCGCACATCAAACCAGGGCGGCGGCTCAATGGAATAACCCGCCAGGTGAGCCAAACCCGGACCAAATCAATACCATTCAAACCATTCCCCAGAAGAGCTTTGATTTTGCTCATGGTAGGGGCGAGTTTCTGGCGTTCAGTAGCTGATAGCTTATCTGGTAGAGGATGAGTAGACGCGAGGCGCAGGGCGCGAAAGCCGGGCAGAGGGTTTTCACCAGCCGGAGAAGTATCTTGACAATAGAACCATGTCTGGTTCCAGTCTTTGGGGTGACTCGGTGGATCGGCATACGGAAAAATACAGTCTCTTCTTCGCTGGATTGAGATCCCACCAAGCTCCAAGCTACGCTGAAAGATCATGGATGTCGCCTAGAGGGGGGGGGTGAATAGGCGCTTTAAAATAATTACGGTTTAGGCTTGAACAAATGCGGAATAAACCTAGCGGTTAATTTGACAAGCACAAAACCTACAACAACTAGGCTCACCTATGTGCACCAACAACTTATGCTAAGCAAGATAAACAACTAAGTGATAGCAAGATATATGACAAGAAACAATATGGCTATCATAAAGTAAAGTGCGTAAGTAAAGGGTTCGGTTAAGAGATAACCGAGGCACGCGGAGACGACGATGTATCCCGAAGTTCACACCCTTGCGGATGCTAATCTCCGTTTGGAGCGGTGTGGAGGCACAATGCTCCCCAAGAAGCCACTAGGGCCACCGTAATCTCCTCACGCCCTCGCACAATGCAAGATGCCGTGATTCCACTAAGGGACCCTTGAGGGCGGTCACCGAACCCGTACAAATGGCAACCCTTGGGGGCGGTCACCGAACCCGTACACTTTGGCAACCCTTGGGGGCGGTCACCGGTACCCGTCAAATTGCTCGGGGCGATCTCCACAACCTAATTGGAGACCCCGACGCTTGCCCGGAGCTTTACACCACAATGATTGAGCTCCGAACACCACCAACCGTCTAGGGCGCCCATGCACCCAAGAGGAACAAGCTCAAGGGCACCAAGCACCCAAGAGTAATAAGCTTCTCAACTTGTAACTTCCACGTATCACCGTGGAGAACTCAAACCGATGCACCAAATGCAATGGCAAGGGCACACGGAGTGCCCAAGTCCTTCTCTCTCAAATCCCACCGAAGCAACTAATGCTAGGGAGGAAAATGAGAGGAAGAACAAGAAGGAGAACACCAAGAACTCCAAGATCTAGATCCAATGGGTTCCCCTCACATAGAGGAGAAAGTGATTGGTGGAAATGTGGATCTAGATCTCCTCTCTCTTTTCCCTCAAAAACTAGCAAGAATCCATGGAGGGATTGAGAGTTAGCAAGCTCGAAGAAGGTCAACAATGGGGGAAGAACACGAGCTCAAGAGACGAAGTAGAATGGGGAAGAAGACCCCCTTATATAGTGGGGGGAACAATCCAACCGTTACCCCCACTTCAGCCCCGCAGAGAGCGGTACTACCGCTTGGCCAGCGGTACTACCGCTTGCCCCTATAAGCGGTACTACCGCTCCCCCTCGCGGTACTGCCGCTGGGCCCAGAGCGGTACTACCGCGGTGGCAGGGCGGTACTACCGCATACGAGTGGTACAACGGCCCCCACTGCCCTGGCTAGTACCGTAAAACCCGACACGAAAAAAGACCCCTCGAATCGAGGCGGTACTAGCATGAGACCGCAGCGGTACTACGGCTGGGGGCTACCAGCGGTACTACCGCTCAGGAGCGGTACTACCGCTTGTAGCACCCAAGCGGTACTACCGCTCCGGCCCGCGGTACTACCACTAGGAAACCAAAACTACCATAACTTCTGCATATGAGCTCCGAATTGAGCAAACTCAAGCTTGTTGGATAGAGGAAGACGAGTAGCATCAAAACAGCGAATAAGAAGAGGCAGGGGAGGTATGCCAACAAATAGAGGAGTGAAACCTCCAACATCGAAAACATCATAGAAGATGCGAGTGAACTCCGTTTTCGATGAACTCGAGCTTGTCATCAAGATGACCATAAGCTCCAAAACTCACAAAGAGAAGAACCAAACAAGAACCAATAAAGATGATGCAAGGATGCAATGGTTTGAGCTCTCTATGAACGATACGATCAAGCTACTCATCGAGAGCCCCCCTTGATAGTACGGCAATCGATCCTATAACCCGGTCTCCCACCTACCATCATGAGACCGGTAAAATAGAAAACCTATCAAGAGCAAACCTTTGTCTTGCACATGGTCCACTTGAGCTAGATTATGACGATCTTGACTCCCTCAAGTTGGACCACCTTTCTTGGTTGCGTTGGCTCGATGAAGACTAGTTGATTGCTCCCCCATGCTCCACTATGGGTGAGCCACTCTTCCACACATCTTCACAAGTCCATTGTCAGCACAATGGACGGCAAGCTTCAAGCATTTGATCTCTTCATGATGCTTCACTTGAACTTGCACACCGCAACATCTTCACAAGTCCATTGTCACCACAATGGACGACAAGCTTCAAGCATTTGATCTCTTCATGATGCTTCACTTGAACTTGCACACCACAACCTAACCCCACAAAGAACTCTCACGAAGATCATGGGTTAGTACACAAAGCGTAATTGACAATGCTCACCACACCATGGGATCGCTTGATCCCTCTCGGTACATCTTGTGCGCTTTGTGTGTTGATCAACTTGATTCACTCTTGACTTAGTCTTGATCAACCTTGACTCTTTCCAACTCTCTTCATTTGGATGATGTCTTGAAGGTAAACATGAATGATCACACAATCTTCTTCTTCAATACATGCTTGCAATAAGCTCAACTCTCACATGACCAATCTTTGGATAATTCCTTAATAACACCTTGGTCACCACATAAACTCCTTGAAACCAACATATGGACTTCAAGAAATGCCTATGGACAAATCCTTCAAATATAACTCAAGGCAACCATTAGTCCATAGAGATTGTCATCAATTACCAAAACCAAACATGGGGGCACCGCATGTTCTTTCATACGCCCATTGGCACGTTCATTCTGGCGGTTCAAATAAAATAATTCCCTGAAGAGCAGCAAGTTGGGTTCCTCTCCAAGGTACACCTCACAGAACACTTGGAAATTGCAAATGTTAGATACGGAGTTAGGACCGATATCTTGAGGTCGGAGGTCGAAAAAGTGCAGGACATCTCTGAAAAACTTTGAGCCGGGTGGAGAGAAGCCCCGGTTCATGTGATCAGTAAAGACGATGACTTCCCCCTCTTTGGGTTGAGGTTTTTCCTCTGTTGGATCAGGAGCACGATAAGACATGACTTCCTTCTTTGGCAGGTAGCCAGTCTTCACAAAATCAGCAAGGGTGCTTTCTGTGACGATAGATTTGACCCAATTGCATGTAGCGGGTGATTTGGGCGCTTTCGGCGGCATTGTGGAGATGAAAGCCTAAGACAGAGAAAAATTACCGGTTTAAGTTTAAGCCGGAGGAAATATTTCAATGCATATTTAAGATGGCGGCTTACAAAGGGGCCTAATGATATATGGCTAATTGTGACAGATTTTTTAAGCTGCCATGAGCAGTTAAGTTATTTATGCCGCCATGTGTGGTTAAAGTTAGCTATTGAGCATTTCGAATAATAGCCGGTGGTATGAGCCGCCATGGCTAGGTGGATCTATAAAGATACAGGCATCGACTAAGTGTGTAAAAAACAGGTTTCACAGATTGCAATCATTATTTTGGATCAACGGATGCTCAGAAAAGGAAAAATATTCTAGACCTAATAAACCAGTACAGAGGAGTTCATCAGTTCTAAAGAGGCCTTTGTACAAGAAAAGGGGATCTATTAGCATCTGAAATGGATGCGAAACAGCTACCGCACAAGTTATATGTTCCTTTTGGATCAGAAGAGGCTGCGGTGGAGGAACTACGAAGAAATGGTGATGAACTATGAAGAACACAGAAGAACTTGAAAACCCTAATGCAGATCTGAAGTGCGGGAAAGTGAAGACTTACAGCTGCAGATCTACTGCGGAGGATCGCTGCCGTTTTCTGGATTGATTCAGGTTGATGCAGCGGCCGAGGTCGAGGAAGACGAGGTACTCTGCGGCGGCGGCGGCGGAGCTCGAGCAGCAGTGAAGTAGCGAGAGGAAGAAGACGACGAAAGGGGGAGAATGAAGAAAGACCTAAAGTCGTGCCTATTTATAAGGGAAGACTGATAAAGTGGGCGCAAAAAACGAGGAGGCCAAACATGGCTATCCAGCTACTCAGACGCCTCGATTCTCGGGACGGTCATTAAGATAAGGATCTGTTAAGATACGTTGGACAAAAACGAGTATTAATGACAGATGACGTCATGGCGGGTTACCACGAATCCAAAGGGTGATGTCATGGCGGGTTACAAGATTCTTATACGAGAGAAGAGCAGAAGATTTTTTCTGAAGTACTGAAGATTGAAATGAACCAGTTCAAATCAATCTGGGGCCTAATGTTGGGGATATAACTATTAGCGTAACCCGCCCAGGAGGGGCCGGGTTACGCCTATGACGAGTCATCATATGAAGCCCAATATCAAGCTTAAAGATGGCGGTTCAGTTAAGGGCCCAAAGCCTAAAGGCGACTTAAGGCCCGTAGTGATAAACCGCCATAATGGCATGGCTTGTATTGTAAGGCAGGATTAATTGGTCACCGATCAGGACACTGTTTATGAGCCGGCCGGGACTCTATGAGTCGCTGGGCGTCGACCTCTGTATATAAAGGGACGAGCCGGCGGCGGTTCAGGGCAAGTAACATCAAATCGAGAGCCAGGCATAGCGGATTCGCTCCCTGGTCATCGAAACCCTAGCAATTCCACCTCAACTAGATTAGGCTTTTACCTTCACCGTAAGGGGCCGAACCAGTATAAACCCTCGTGTCCTTTGTCCCGCTTTAACCCCTTCAAGCTTCCTAGTTGCGATGGCTCCACGATTAAGTCCTTTCACGAGGACATCTGCCGTGACAATTCCACGACACCTAGTGTTTATCAAAGGAACGCCAACAGAACGCTTGGCCATAATAATATCAGAGGAGCACATGAACAGTACTCCCTCCGTTTTTATTTAGTCCGCGTATTAGCTTTGGTCAAAGTCAAGCTTTGCAAACTTTGACAGAGTTT
This sequence comes from Aegilops tauschii subsp. strangulata, assembly GCF_002575655.3. NCBI lineage: Eukaryota > Viridiplantae > Streptophyta > Magnoliopsida > Poales > Poaceae > Aegilops > Aegilops tauschii. The sequence continues at coordinate 435,590,294 of NC_053035.3, forward strand.
AGAAACAAAAAGATTAACCTATACCATAACAAATCAACACCATTAGATTTATTATTGTATGTACTTTCACATTATATAGATTTGTTATCGTGAATTTTTATATTGTTTTCTATAAACTTGGTCAAAGTTTACGAAGTTTGACTTCAGTCAACTCTAATATGCAGAGTAAATAAAAACGAAGGGAATACACAACAAGGGGTTCAGAGTTTTGTTTGTTTGGCATGACATATGGGCTACAGATTTGGCACGGCATGAAACAGTTCATATGCACACGGTACTAATTTGTCATGCATTAAAAGATATTTTGTTCATGTTGTGTACAACAAATGGTTGCCTTTGTACCTTGAGAAATTTTTATATTTAAGATTTAGATTTGCTGAGCGTTCATTACTAGAAAGGTCACAGTTTGTTGGGGGTGACGGAGACTCGGCCTCATATTCTGTTACGAGGGCCTACTGTGCCGGCAACCCATTGCGACATTAGTATTGTGGTAGAGCAAGTGTCTTGATAAGCTCAATTGTTACGCCCCCACTGAAAGACGCAGACACTTTTAATGGACAAGCGTGGTGCCAAAATTGGGGTTGGGTTCTTTGTGGTCTGGGGGTACGAACACCCTCCTAACCATCTAATCAATTGGTTCTTGATAAGCTCATCTGTTTGGAATGAGAGTACATATTCATTTCTGAGACATTTATACAGGTTGTAGTCCTCGAAACAACTATAAAATTGTATAACTGGACAATACATATCATCGATGGTTTTGCATGGTTTCTAGTAGGGTAAGGTGCATAAAAATTTGTCTACGGGTAATAGGAGCTGCTCAAACAAACCAAACATTACTCATGACTGACACGTGGTATCAAAGTTTCAAACTGAACACGGCCCTTGATTCACGCACGATTCAAACTAACAATCAGTATTATCCGCGGTATAATACAACATATTCTTTGTGTTTTATCCACCGAAAGGACTACAGGTTTTTGAGATAGCATCATGATTGAAGACCAACATAGTTACTTAGGCAACTGAAGATTCAAGACACTTTGAATCGTGTTTAAAGAAGTAGAGAATCAGGTCATCAGTGGTGAACAGAAGCAGTCATGGGATTCTGCAGTTACAGAGGATGGCATGCATGGCAGCACCTATAAAACACCAGGGCGTGAAGGGGCTATTTTAAGCAAAAAAGGAAGAAAAAGAAGAACAGGTTCAGACTTGCTCAAACAAACCAAACATTACTCATGACTGACACGTGGTATCAAAGTTTCAAACTGAACACGGCCCTTGATTCACGCACGATTCAAACTAACAATCAGTATTATCCGCGGTATAATACAACATATTCTTTGTGTTTTATCCACCGAAAGGACTACAGGTTTTTGAGATAGCATCATGATTGAAGACCAACATAGTTACTTAGGCAACTGAAGATTCAAGACACTTTGAATCGTGTTTAAAGAAGTAGAGAATCAGGTCATCAGTGGTGAACAGAAGCAGTCATGGGATTCTGCAGTTACAGAGGATGGCATGCATGGCAGCACCTATAAAACACCAGGGCGTGAAGGGGCTATTTTAAGCAAAAAAGGAAGAAAAAGAAGAACAGGTTCAGACTTGCTCAAACAAACCAAACATTACTCATGACTGACACGTGGTATCAAAGTTTCAAACTGAACACGGCCCTTGATTCACGCACGATTCAAACTAACAATCAGTATTATCCGCGGTATAATACAACATATTCTTTGTGTTTTATCCACCGAAAGGACTACAGGTTTTTGAGATAGCATCATGATTGAAGACCAACATAGTTACTTAGGCAACTGAAGATTCAAGACACTTTGAATCGTGTTTAAAGAAGTAGAGAATCAGGTCATCAGTGGTGAACAGAAGCAGTCATGGGATTCTGCAGTTACAGAGGATGGCATGCATGGCAGCACCTATAAAACACCAGGGCGTGAAGGGGCTATTTTAAGCAAAAAAGGAAGAAAAAGAAGAACAGGTTCAGACTTGCTCAGTTTCACCTGATAAATCAGGTGCACATTTGGCGACCCATGTTGCCATTGAGCGTTTCATCAATACAAGGTCTTTTTTGTGTGGGGTGAGAGAGGCTCGAACTCACTACCTCAGGATCACTCGCAATTTAGCTATGAGACCTACGCGGCCAACTGCGCCACCACCCCACTTGTTGAATTACGAGCGGAACAAACGTACTTGTCAGCGACGACAGCACCGTACAAATCAAGGGACGTTTATCTCTTGCCAATTCCCGTTCAGGTAGGCTCCCTAAACAGCTTGATGAAGTGATCGGGTTTAACACGACTTAAATTAACCAGAGATCTGCGTTACAAAATCAAACACACATAATCAGTAACTCGGCAATGATTTCATAACATAATCAGTAACTCAACATTCACCCGAGTGATAGCTTGTGAGGCTTTCACGGATCAGGAAGGCAGGAGAAGAAGATGGTGGTGGTGGTGTTCAGAGCGTGTTGCCGCCGGCGCCGGACTGGTCGCCATCGTCGAGGATGTACGAGTAGACGCTGTGGAAGCACAGGACGAGGCCGACGGCACCCAGCAGGATCCACCCCAGCAGGTTGTCGCCCAGCCAGGTGCGCTCAGCCGACATCCGCTCGTCCACCTCCAGCAGTGCCGGGGCCGCAACGAGCAGCGGCGCGCCCTGGCTACCACCGGAGCCAGAGCTGAGGACGCCTTCTTCTTGAGCTCCTTGGAGTAGCTGCACCTCAGCCTCACGGCCCTGGCCACATTCAGTTGAGGCAGCCCTGCAGCCGGCGACGGCCTGGCGGCGAAGCCGACGGTGGTGGTGCTGATCGTTGCCATTGCCAAGTGTGTGTTGCAACTTGCAAGTATGTATTGAGGCAGAGGCACTCCAGCACATTTATATTGGATCATCACGATGGGGGCACCTTTGACATCACAGATTCCTACCGGCTGTCAAGCGCAATCAACCAGGCACCGGGAGGAAGCAACAATGCACGGTGGGCGTCAGGCATAAACGGGCAAATAGCTCCCATGCGACGTCGTTGGTGTGAATTGTCTCTCATGCGACGTCGTTGGTTGTAATGGCTCTCATGCGACGTCTCCCAGCGCAGAAATAGCTCAAGCAAGACAACCCGTTTACGCGGCTAGTTGGCTGTTAGTTAGGCTGAGGTTTGGTTAGGACACCGGGGGTTATGTGCTCTGACTGGTGGGGTCCACCTAGAGCCACGTAGTCAAGAGTCAACCGTCCACGACTCGACCGGTGACTGTGTGACCATGCCCGTGCTGGACTGGGCGAGCGGCGCCGCCGTAAGCATCTTCTCCGGCAGCGGTTTCTTCTCCGCGGTGGTGGAGCGCATTTCTCGGTAGCGGCAGAGCTATTGCGAGTGAGCCCGAAACCCTAGTCCCACTTCCCAGAATTTTGGGGGATCTGTGGCCTCATGCTGCCCGTCTGTGCCCGTTTCTTGGCGATTTAGAATCTTGATTGTATCCGGGGGTTGTTTCTTCTCCGCGGCCCGCCCGGTGGTGGAGCGCCTTTCACGGCAGCGGCTATTGCGAGTGAGTATTTTCCAAACTCTAGTCCCATTCCCCAGAATTTTGGATAAATCTGTGGCCTCATGGTGCCCCTGTTTCTTGGCGTTTTAGAATCTCGATTGGATAGGAGCGCGGGGGCTGAATGAGATGGAGCGAGGAGACAGTGCTTCAAATCGGTAATGCCGCCCTCTTTTCTATTTTAGCTGTTATCGAACTCGATTTGGTAGTGACTGTCGCTTACACTGCTGCCGCTGCCTGCCATTGACAAAACAGGGGAGGTTCAGGTTCTGCCACCACATTCGCAATTATAGTGGAATTTTTTCCCTGTAAAGCCAAGCTCAGTGATGGCAGTGTCCAAGACATTGATAGAGATACCACTGTGAGGTTGGATGTCGAATTTGCAGATGTTGATCCCCAGGAATTGGAGAGCATGAAGGAGAAGGCCGTGGGCAATTTGGTGGAGTGGGGAGAGTATTGTTTGGGGTCCAGAACAAGAGGTATCTCTGCAACGTTTCGATAACTATAATGGTGAATATGTGAGAATTGAAGATGGAGAATCCATGGTTGCCGAAATTGATCAGCAAGAAGGGTGGGCAAGCAAACAAGTAACATTTTATGCTGAGCTAATTGATCTGCAAACTCATTCCAGAGTTGGTTATGTGCCATCAAAGATGGCTGCACAGGTGGAAGATAATGAGTGGGTTTCACAAAAAAAGATGTTGGCATTGTTGACTGGACCGACTGTAGTAGCTGAAGATACAGGGATTGATGCAGATGGAGAGGAGGGAACCCATGGTGCTAGGAAGATTGTTGTTGACTGGAATGTAGTAGAGTTGAATGAAAAAACAGATTTGGTCATTACACCAATATCTAACATTGATATGGCCAAAATGTTTGGCATTCAAGTTGATGACAAAGATAAGGAGAAGGATGACAGTTCTTTGCCTGCTGATGGTAACACATGCCCTAGAAATGCAAATGAGGATGAAGAAGAGCTGATGAGAGAGGCTGCAGATGATGTGGATGATGCAGATGATAATGAGTTGGTTTGTTTGTATGACAAAGAGAACCCAGTTATTGAGGTGGGAAAGTTGTGGCCAAGCATGAAGGAGTGTAGGATGTCTTTCAGGACCTATGCAGTGAAAAAAGAATTTGATGCCAAGACTATGTGGACTGATCGAAAGAAATTTTATGCTCGGTGCAAAGGTTATGATGGTGGTGGCAATCCTTGCAAATGGTACTTGTCTGCCAGACTACAACTTGATGGAAGTACAGTAAGGGTAAATCAAATACCACACCAGCATACATGTATGACCACTTCACAGAGAGTTTCAAAGATGACACCACAGCTTTGGGTTACAGAGAAGATTACTCCTATTTTAGCCAAGACTCCAAACACTACTGCAAAGAGGCTTAAAGTTGACTTGGAGAAGCTGTACCCCATCCAGCTGCAATATACCACAGTGTGGAAAGCAAAACAAAGGGCCATGAAATCATCGTATGGTGACTGGGCAAATACATTTAGGATGTTGTATAGTTTTAAAGCAGAGGTGGAGAAGAGGTCACCTGGAAGTGTGGTGGAGATAGATACAGAGGTAACAGAGGATGGCAAGGTTTTTTTCAGCAAGTTTTTTATGTGTTTGAAGCCTTGCATAGATGGATTCAAAGCAGGTTGTCGTCCATATTTGAGCATAGACTCATCTTTTTTGACTGGAAAGTGGAATGGTCAGTTGGCTGCATGCAATGCTCTAGATGGACACAACTGGATGTTCCCAATTGCAATAGGAATGTTTCAATCAGAGACAGAGGCATCATGGATATGGTTCATGATGCAACTGAAAAGATGCATAGGGCCAGTTTCTCCTTTGGCCATCCACACAGATGCATGTAAAGGGTTGGAAAATGCAGTAAAAAATGTTTTCCCCCATGCTGAGCAGAGCGAGTGCTTTGGACATATGTGGATGAATCTGATAAAAAAATTCAGAGGAGATGAATTTGGGCGCATGTGGCCAGCAGCAAGATCCTACACCAGACAAACACATTCCTATCACCTTGGTAAGATATTGGCATCATGTAGTGATAATGAATTTGCTTCATGGTTGAACACACACCATTCTCTGTTGTGGTATAGATCAGGTTTTAATACTGCCATAAAATGTGATCATATCAATAACAACTTGGCAGAAAGTTTTAACAACAAAGTGAAGGATTTGAAAGACTTGCCTGTGCATGACATGGTGGACCAAATAAGGATCATGATCATGCGTTTGTGGGAGTTGAGAGAAAAAATTGCTAATATTTTGGAAGGGGACAAGCTTCCAGCAGTGGTACAACAGGTGGTCAACAGGAGTAGAAATCTTTCACATCTATCTGTTGAGAAATCTTCCTTGTGGGGTGCTGAAGTTAGAGATACAAAGAGTGGCAAGAGGCATGTGGTAAATACTGAGTTGCATGAGTGCACTTGCCAAGAGTGGCAACACACTGGAAAACCATGTGAGCATTCGATACTTTTTTGGCATCTAAACCCAGGTTAAATATGCACCCATATTTGCATGAGTATTATTCAGTACAAAAATTCAAAGCTGCATATGCAAGTCCAATTCCTGCACTGACTGACCAATCTCAGTGGCCTGAGGTGGAAATAGAATTTACCTTGTGTCCCCCTGTCACTAGAAGAAAGGCTGGGAGGCCAAAACAGAGCAGATTCAAAGCTTGGTTTGAGAAAGGTGGTTGTAGTAAGAAGGGGAAAAAGTAAAAGGAAAAGAATGATAAGCCCAAAAGGGCTCAAAAAGGTAACAAAAATAGGTGCAAGTTGTGTGAGGTACTTGGGCACAGAGTTGGTTCATCCAAATGCATCTACACTCCTCAGAGGCCAAAGTATGTTTATGTTACTGTTTTTGCAAGTTTTTGATTTTGCTACTTGTTCTAGTATCTAACCAAGTGAAATGCTTTACTTTTTAGGAGGAAGCGTGCAGAAAAAGCCCCACCTCTTGTTGTTGAACAGTGCTGGCCAGTGAAAAAAGCAAGACTCAATGGCTTTAGAAGGAAGAGCACTAAGCAGATAATGTTTGGTGACAAAGATATGGAGCAAACTGAAACTGTTACTGCTGAACATGAGCTAAGTGTTTCTGTTTTGGACGATGTGATGCATACTGAATCTGTTTTGCAGGCGCTAGAGCAATCTGAAACTGTTGCAGATGAAGCAACGGTTGTGCTGCCATGCGAATCTGCTTTGACAGCTGTGTTGCCATGTTTGGAGGTTGTGCTGCCAAGTGTTGAGTTGCAAACTGAAGTAGTTGAACAATGTGTGCCATCTACTCAAGCTGCAGAAGTGCAAACTAAAGAAGTGGGACATGGTGAGGGGCAAAAGTTGAGGGGGCCTAGTGGAGTTGGCAACAAAACCAAGGGGCCAAAAAGCAAGAGCATCAGCATCAACAAACTATGCGCCGTGGAACCAAACGGTGGAAAAAAGGAGAAGAAATCGAGTGGTAGAAAGAAGCAAAAGAAATAGAGTGGAAATCATTCAAATTTGATGTGAAAACTTATGTTTGTTGTCATTTGATGTGAAAACTTATGTTCTTTCATGTGAAAACTTATGTGCTATGATGTTGATTTGACTTGAAATAAAATTCAAATTTGAACCGACATTCAAATTTGAACCTATCTCCAATAATTTTGGAGTTCATTTGTTTGTTCTGTGATGTTGCATTGTTTTATGTACTACTATGCACTTTAGTTCATAAATCCAACCCTTTTTGTGAAGTCCAACTCATAGTTACTGAAAATGTTGTCCAAACAGGCTCCAAAGTAAGGGAAAACGACCCCATTTCTAAGCAAGTTTTTTTCGACCTTCTCAAAATCACAAAAAAAGATTTTCTTAGCTTATATTATACCTATATAGGATCAATACGAAGTCTCACCTTTTTTTTGAATAAGTATTCATATTATTAATTTATTTTTGAAAAAACACCCTTTAATACAAAGTCAGCAATAAAACAAGTTTAAAAATTTAAAATGCAAAAATAACTTCAGATCCTCCTTGGTCACTCCAAAATGAAGCTAAGGTGAGGTTTTTGATTTTTTGCATTTTCAAAACCTCAAACCCTCTTCTCACTCCTTTGAACTCTATGCAACCTCAGTCGAGATAGTCCAATTTGTGAAGGTTTTTTCATGCAAAGATCATTAAATCAAGTTTATCATTTTATATCATAACTATGTAACATAACAAGACTATATGCGCAGGTTTTTCATTTTTTAGATTTTTTTGAATTAGTTATACACATTTGAATGTTCGGTCAAACCTTTCAAAACCCCATTGACTGCCTCCAAAACCCATGTAACCCTAGCGCCAAACGTCCACCGTCGATCTAACCCTAACGCCAAACTGCGGCCGTCGGATAGGCCTTCTAGAAGGATTCCGGGGGGCGATCCGTGGGAGCCCTGATTCTCCAATCTGATTGGCCACCGTTTTTTCTCTCTGTTCGAACAGATAAGGTTGAGCGGGGAAGCATCTCAGTGACGGTTGGGCCGAGCGGATCGGGCCCGGCAGAGCCTGGCGTGCGTGCGCACGGCCGTCGAGAGGGGGGGATGGGCTGCATGCGAGAGGGTCAATGACATGCGGGCCATCCCTGTCCCATGCATGCCATGCAACGTCGCAGCCTAGCTATTCTGTGCTCGTGAACGCTGTGACACAGCCTAGCCATTTGCATGCGGGCTTGCATGCACGCATCGACGCAGTAAAGCAGCGGCAGGGGCGCAGCGTATAGGTACGTCGCATCTAAGCTATTTTAACAAATGCATGTTTGAACCTGAGACGAACGCGTCGGTGGTGCAGCTCCTTTTTCAGTGTCACGCGCGGATGAACGGGCTTGTTTCCCACGCGGCGTCACCGCCGATGCAACGCCGATGCAAGTGCACGAAACGATGCATCTCGCCTGTGCCGCCCGTGCCTATTTGGATGCTCTGCCCGCCGTTTTTGAATTAATGCCCGCAATTACTTATGCCAGTACGAACGGAGAAGAGAAAACGATCGAGAAGGCACCGTGTACACATTGACCACGGCTGCAACGCGGCTATAAAAGGGCACCATTTCCTCATCCCTCTCACACTCATCTCTCAAGCCTCCTCCGCTTCTTCTTTTCGAGCCAAATCCACCACTCGAGCCACCATGCAGTTCAACGGCCCTACCTACCGTCGTCCGCGCACCGTGCCGGAGAGGGAGTACCCGGCCGGAGTCATCGTCGAGAATAGCCTGAGGGTGTGGGCCATCTCAAGGTGGAGGTGCCCTAGAGAGCTGGCTCGCTTCTTCCTCCAAGCCGGCTACCGCCACCTCCCTCCGGGCACTCCGCCCATGTTCCACCTCCACGACCAGTACGATGGCAACGCCAACGGCTTCGTCATCGGCCTCTACGTCACCTTCACCAACCCCTACGACGCTCACCACCTCCTCGGTGAGGTGTTCTGGTGTGGATGCGAGTTTATCGCGTTCACGACCTACAACATCTTCACCAACTTCCACCACATCTTCCCTCACCCCAACGGCATGCACACCCTCCCCTACCAGATGCCGAAGAACGACGAGTGAGGGGCGCCGGCTAAGGAGGAGGGGCCAAGGAGTTGTTCGAGTGCGAGTCTTTCTATCTAACTAGCTTGTGTTTGTGTTGGTTCGGGCGTGTGTGCCCGTGTCTTCTATCTATCTAGTTTTAATTATTTTCCTTTCATGTTTTATGAACTATATGTTGTAAGGTGATGCCCCTCTATATGTTCTATCTATCTATGCTACTAGGGTACCCGATGCCCCTCTATTGTGCTATCTATTAATGTTTTTTCGGGCCTAAAGTTTCTCCATTGCATTTTATTTATGTGGCCATGTGAACTAAAAACTGCACTAAAACATGATCCAATCATATAAGTTGTTGTTAGCACGTGTCTAGTTAATTATCTTCCTTTTATGTTTTATGCACTATATGTTGTAAGGGGATGCCCCTCTATGTTGTAAGGAGATGCTACTAGGGGCACACTAGATGTCTTCTTTGTTTGAGAGGGGCACAACCTTTTTCGGTTGAAACACACAAGTAAAAACTTTGAAAACACCATAGCACAAATCAAAAAAAATTCAAAATGATGCTTGGTTGAAATAAACTAGAACCAAACAGTTGCAACTTTTTTGGTTCACAAAGACTGCAAGTTAGACTGCTAACTAGAACCAACCTTTTGTTTTAGCCGAAACAACACGGGACCCTACCATCGGACACGATAGCTTATGCATAAAAATAGCTCAAATAATTATCAGATGAGTTATCTCAAAAAAGGTGACTGCAGAAAATTTAAAATTTGTGAAATAATCTAAAGCCGAAAAGATATATCGATGTCAATGACCGTGTGCACTTTTTTTGCACTAGCTACACTTCTTTTATCAATGGGCCTGGATATGTTCTATTCGGCCCTGCCTAACTTCTATATGGGCCTGGCCTTTTCGGGCAACTGTGGACGGACCTTTTTTTTTCTCCCTCTACCACTGAAACTGAAACTGATGACGAACTGAAGAACTGAAAAAAGGGGCCGAAACAGAGTGGAGAAGACATGTCGAATTCGTACAGCGCAACACTTTTATTCAAATATCCATATCATTACGATTACAAATGATACCCAATCTATTCACTTACGACTAATTAACATCACATAAACAAATGCGAGAGCAATTACACAAACATAAAAAAGTCCGGCCATGAGCCCCATCAAATTGCCCTGCTTCTGCAACTCGATGAGTTTCTTCATCTGCTTGTTCAGCTTCTTCAGCTCCGCCGTCACTCCTGCATCCCCACAGTAGCACCAATGGAATGGGCGGATCCAGGGGCCCCAGATCCAGACGCGCCCGATCCAAACTTGCCCAACTTCTCCGCCTCCAACGGTAAATCGAGCTCCCCTGATGCACCCTCCAGTTGAATCCGCTCTATGTACTCATCTAGCCACTCAAAATGGGTGCATTGCTTCAATTTCTGAAATCGGAAAGATGAACCCTAAATCCCAAATCCGATGAAAAATGGGCAAATATGAAATTGGGAGACAAAAACCAAAATTGGCATATTGAGAAGTAAAATCTCACCTTTCCCTGCTCTGGTTTGCTCTCGCATTTCACGAATTCCCGCCCAAGGTTGCCATTCTTGTCGGTGGTTGTGACTAGCCGCTTCAGGGGTGCGATACGTGGGCATGCAGGGCACCTTGTCATGGGCACTGCGCCATAGCGCGGCCATGAGCGGCGGGAGGCTGAAGCGGAGCTCGACATCGCTAGGTCGCGGCCCGGAACGGCGTTGCTGCGCGTCATCGCCGGAGAAGAAGAACAACAACGGTCGGGGAGGGGGGAGGGGGGCGGGGGGGGGAGGATGGGCTCGGGTGCTGCACGGCTCGGGGCACGGCTCGGTGTCCTCTTGTACCAATGCTGACCTGGATAAGTTAGTGGGTCCCACGCTATGGGTCCCGCTCACCTGACCAGTGCTGAGTTGGATAAGTTAGTGGGTCCCACGCTGTGGGTCCCGCTCACCTGATTCGAGTTTTAAACATGTGTCTTTGGATTAGGCAGCAGTGTCGCATGGGAGCTATTTTTTCCAACGCAGATGTCGCATGAGAGCTATTACAACTAACGACGTCGCATGAGAGACAATTCACAACTAACGACGTCGCATGTGGGTCCCGCTCACCTGATTCGAGTTTTAAACATGTGTCTTTGGATTAGGCAGCAGTGTCGCATGGGAGCTATTTTTTCCAACGCAGATGTCGCATGAGAGCTATTACAACTAACGACGTCGCATGAGAGACAATTCACACCAACGACGTCGCATGGGAGCTATTCGCCCGGCATAAACACAGCACGTCCAACTTGTGTTTGGTTCTCTGTGGTTCCAATAGGCATAGGCGTAACTAACTACTGCACGTGTTCCTTCAGACAAAACAGACAAGAACGAGTCCAGGAGACGATGGAGACTACTGCAATTTGGCTGCCTATCATCCACCAGGTTCAGACATGCTCAGTTTCCATGATGATTCAGGTGTAACATGTGGCGACCCAAGTTGCCACTGAGCGTTTCATCATCACAAGGTCGTGTTTGGGGTGAGAGAGGCTGGAACTACACGCTAGCCAACTGAGCGTTTCATCAATACAAGGTCTTCTTTATATGTGGGACGTGAGAGAGGCTCGAACTCTAGACGCTGCTAGCGTAGGCCTCACGCGCTAGCCAACTGCGTCACGCCCCAATTGTTGTTCAACAAGCGAGACAAATGTCCTTCTTCAGCAACAAGACCATTGCAAATCATGGACAACTCCTGTTTCTTTGTGATTATGGAAACGCTCGGTGGACACTACAAGCCATTTTTTGCGAAAATTCAAGGGCTGACTGTATCTCGCCAATCCACATTCAGTTAAGCTCCCTGATGAACAGCCAGATGAGGTTTCAGACAACGATCCACACACACACAAACACCTGATCGTTATCTCCGGACCATACTGATCACCGATTGTTCTTTCTTGATTATTATCTATATATGCTGACATACTACAACTTTGAATGAATTCCACTTTTTACCTTGTAGTTGTACATTTGTGACACATATTACCTCATTTAACGGAACTTTTATCAAATTATCAGATTTTGGAGACTTTTAACACGGTTTTACCCTAGTTTTACATTTTCTTTCTTTGTTTATGGTCGATAGGATTGGCATGTTGCGTCATTGATTCGTAAAAAAAGCTGTAAGGATCGGAGGGCATCATTGACGATCTTGTCCAAGCTTCTTTTGTCTATCTGTTCCGTTCCTTGTGGCCGTCCACATATTTTTGGATACGGGACGTCACCTCACACCTTGCCTGATGGACACGCATCAGAAAACGAGGGTCCAAAGCTTTTAAAAGGAAGATTCTAGACGAATTTTCACTCGACGGGGTAATTAGTGTCACAAATGTACAAATATGGGGTAAAAAGTGAAATTCACTCTACAACTTTTCCACACCTTGTCAGTTCACGCATCACATCGCTACGCAGGTCCAACTGAATCGAGAGGGATTTTGACCTTGTCAGTTCATGTATAGACTAGACCAGTATGGCACACACAAGATTAGTTGGAGTTAATTAGATCATCTCTAGTAGACCTCGTATAATGCCGACCCGCAAAATATGTTTACAGTTCGCGAAAAAACGACTTTGCGGGCTGCCACCTGCGCCGGCCTGTAAATCAGCAATTTGCATTTCAATTCCGGGCATGAAAACACATTTCTTTGCTTCTTTATTTTCTTCAAGGGCATTGGATACATAATAATTCACCAACTCTTTGCTAGAATAGTAATACCAAAGAAAACAAAAACCATAATTAGGCATTTTAGAAGATATCCAATTTCCATAACTGCTCGCACTAGTTGGACCAACATCTTCTCCATGCCTTCATTGTTGATCTGCGGATTCTTGATCTTGCATTCTTCATTCTTCTTTTTTGATTCTAAAGTAGACATTGCTTCCTCTCTAGTATCTTCTCTAATTGCACATGCAGCCGCATCATTAGTCTCAGTTCTACCAACGAGTGCACGAACATCTATTAAGTTTCTTCCTATCAATAAATCGATGTATTCTTCTTCCCAATACCAAAATGAGCATCCACCTTCCTACACAGATGACCATCTCAATAAGCTACCGAAATTGAACCGAATAGGTTGACTAAGCCGAATGAAAACAAGAACACACCCCGTCGTTTTCGCATTTTAAGAGTACCCATCCGGGGTGTTGCATCATGCTAGATGTTAGCCGTATGTGACGCCCCCGATTTGACCGTACACTAATCATGCACGCAAATGTGTACGATCAAGATCAGGGACTCACGGGAAGATATCACAACACAACTCTAAAACATAAAAGTCATACAAGCATCATAATACAAGCCAGGGGCCTCGAGGGCTCGAATACAAGTGCTCGATCACAGACGAGTCAGCGGAAGCAACAATATCTGAGTACAGACATAAGTTAAACAAGTTTGCCTTAAGAAGGCTAGCACAAACTGGGATACAGATCGAACGAGGCGCAGGCCTCCTGCCTGGGATCCTCCTAACTACTCCTGGTCGTCGTCAGCGGCCTGCACGTAGTAGTAGGCACCTCCAGTGTCGTAGGTGTCGTCGTCAACGATGGCGTCTGGCTCCTGGACTCCAACATCTGGTTGCGACAACTAGATAGAAAGGAAAGGGGGAAAAGAGGGAGAGAGGCAACCGTGAGTACTCATCCAAAGTACTCGCAAGCAAGGATCTACACTACATATGCATGGGTATATGTGTAAAGGGCATATCAGTGGACTGAACTACATAATGCCAGAATAAAAGGGGGATAGCTAGTCCTGTCGAAGACTACGCTTCTGGTCATCTCCATCTTACAGCACGTAGAAGAGAGTAGATTGAAGTCCTCCAAGTAGCATCGCATAGCATAAATCCTACCCGGCGATCCCCTCCTCGTCGCCCTGTTAGAGAGCGATCACCGGGTTGTATCTGGCACTTGGAAGGGTGTATTTTATTCAGTATCCAGTTCTAGTTGTCATAAGGTCAAGGTACAACTCCGGGTCGTCCTTTTACCGAGGGACACGGCTATTCGAATAGATAAACTTCCCTGCAGGGGTGCACCACATAACCCAACACGCTCGATCCCATTTGGCCGGACACACTTTTCTGGGTCATGCCCGGCCTCGTAAGATCAACACGTCGCAGCCCCACCTAGGCTCAACAGAGAGGTCAGCACGCCGGTCTAAACCTATGCGCGCAGGGGTCTGGGCCCATCGCCCTATGCACACCTGCACGTTGCGTACGCGGCCGGAAGCAGACCTAGCCCCCTTAATACAAGCGCGAGCTTACGGTCCAATGCGGCGCGCGCCACTCAGTCGCTGACGTCAAAAGAGCTTCGGCTGATACCACGACGTCGGGATACCCATAACTACTCCCGCGTAGATGGTTAGTGCGTATAGACCAAATGGCCAGACTCAGATCAAATACCAAGATCTCGTTAAGCGTGTTAAGTAACCGCGAACGCCGACCAGGGCCAGGCCCACCTCTCACCTAGGCGGTCTCAACCTGCCCTGTCGCTCCGCCACAAAGATCCACTCGCGGGTACTCCTACGAGCCGACCCGACTTTAGTCATCACATGTGTCATGTATATAGTATATAAGTATATACCCGTGATCACCGCCCAGGTGATCATGGCCCGATAGTATAGCACAGCAGACGGACAAGAATGTAGGGCCACTGATGGAAAACTAGCATCCTATACTAAGCATGTAGGATTGCAGGTAAAGGTAACAACAGTAGTAGCAAGGATAGGCTATGCATCAGGATAGGATATCGAAAGCAGTAACATGCTACACTACTCTAATGCAAGCAGTATAGAGAAGAATAGGCGATATCTGGTGATCAAGGGGGGGGCTTGCCTGGTTGCTCTGGCAAGTAGGAGGGGTCGTCAACTCCGTAGTCGAACTGGGCAGCAGCAGTGTCGGTCTCGTAGTCTACCGGAGAGAAGAGGGGGAAGAAACAGTAAATACAATGCAAACATAAACATGACGATGCGTGACATGACACTGAGCAGTGCTAGGTGTGTCCTAACGCGACAGTAGGTGGTACCGGCGAAGGGGGGGGACATCCGGGAAGTATTCCCGATGTTTCGCGTTTTCGGACAGACGGACCGGAGGGGGAAAGTTGCTAGTTCGATAGGTTAGGGAGGTGTGGTGGACGAACGGACTGCGTATTCGGATTCGTCTCGTCGTTCTGAGCAACTTTCATGTAGAAAACATTTTCATCCGAGTTACGGTTTAAAAGATATGAATTTTCAAAGATTATTTGAATTTCTGGAATTATTTGAATTAAGCAAAAATGAATTATGACGTCAGCATGAGGTAATGCTGATGTCAGCAGGTCAACAGGTCGGCTGACCAGTCAAACCAGACAGGTGGGTCCTACCTGTCATAGACAGTGGACTAACAGAAGATTAAATTAACTAAAACTAGATTAATTAACTACTGGACCCCACCTGTCATAGTCTAATCATCTAAACTAATTAGTTTTAATTATTAAAATGTTTTAATTTCCGTATTAAGGGGTGGGGCCCGCACGTCAGTGGCTGGGGCCTGCCCAGTCAGCAGTTGACTGGGTCAACCCAGTCAACTGGGACCCACGGGGCCCACTGGCAGTGGCACTGGGGTGGCCCCAGGCCAGCCACGTCGGCGGCCGGCGTTTAAACGCCGGCGCACGCTCCGGCGACCACCCGAGACGGCGGCGTTGCGCGGAAACGGCGCACAGGGGGCCATTTGGCCCGCGGTTTCTTCCTACGGGACGGGCGCGACGCGACGCGTCCGTTGGTGGCCGCAAAAAGCACGGGGATGGCCGGAAACGGCCGCTACCTCGACGGCGGCGGGTGGTGCATTCGGGTGAAGCTCGGGGCCGGCGCTACGGGGCTCGACGGAGTGCGTGGATGGGTGCATCTGGCCCGCACAGACGTGCTGAGCACGAAGCCGGGCTCAGCTGAGCTCGACGGCGAGCATGGCCGCGACGGTGAAGCGCCTGGCGGCGACCGGAGCTCGGCAACGACGGCAGCTATCTACGGAGCGCTAGGGGGCCAACGAGGAGCAGCAGGGGGAGGAGAAGCTCACCGTGCGGCACTCACGTAGGCCCTCGACGGATTAGTAGCTGCAGATCGGCGCCGGGGAAGAAAGGGATCGCCGGCGACCGAAGTTGAAGACGAGCTCGGTGTGCTCGTTACAGGGGCTCCGGTCTCCAACGGGCCGCACCAGTCGAAGCAGCGGGCGACGGCGGCCCTTGGAGACACCGTGGGGCGGCGAGGTGGGCACGGTGGCCGTGGCTAGGCCGGAGGCATGGCGGCGGTGGCGTTCGGCCGAGGTGGGGAAGGGGATCGGAGAGGGAGGAGAAGTGGATCTGGGGGTTCGTCGAGGGGGAGTGGGGGCAGGGGCCGGGGGGGTGCAGGTCGTCGCCCTTATCCCTTCGCCGACGGGGACGGCGAGAGGGTTCGGCGGCGACCGACGAGCGCGGTCGCTGGTTCGGGTGAACAGGGAGGAGGGAGACGACCGGGGGAGGTGGGCTGGCCGGCTGGGCCTGGGGGTCGGCCCAGTTGGGCCAGGGTCCAGTGGGGGAAGGGGGGGTTCCTTTTTCTTTTTGTTCTGTTTTCTCTTTATTTATTTATTTTCTTTTTTTGTTTTAATTCATTTAAAAGCATTTAGGCATTTTATAAAAATGTGATTACTTCACCATAATTACCAATGCAATAATTGACATGGCCCGAACATTTTTATTATAACATTTGAAAACTTTTGTCGTTTGACTTATTTAGGATTTAAATTTGAAACGGTTTTGAATTAATCTGCGATTAATTACAGTGACAGAGGTGACGTGCCATCATTAACGTGAGATTACTGTAGCATGATTATCCGGGCGTTACAAATCTCCTCCACTACAAGAAATCTCGTCCCGAGATTTAGGAGGTAGAAGGAAACAGTGCGGGGTATTCTTCGCGCAGACGATCCTCTCGTTCCCAAGTGGCCTCATCTTCAGAATGGTGCGACCACTGGACTTTGAGAAACTTGATCGCTTTCTGACGTGTGCGGCGTTCAGCTTGGTCGAGAATGCGGACCGGATGCTCCTTATAGGAGAGGTCTTGCTGCAATTCGAGCACTTCATGATCCACAGCTCGGATTGGGTCCTTGAAGCAACGGCGGAGCTGTGACACATGGAACACATCGTGAACCTGAGAAAGGTTCGGCGGTAGCTCCAGTTGGTATGCCACCTTTCCACGCCTTTCGAGAATAGTGAATGGGCCAATATAGCGAGGAGCTAGTTTGCCCTTGATCCCGAAGCGGTGAGCACCCTTCATAGGTGTGACTCGAAGATAAGCCTTTTCGCCAGGTTGATAGACCATGTCTTTATGATGACGGTCATACTGACTCTTCTGACGTGACTGAGCAGTCTTGAGATTCTCACGGATAATGCGGACTTGTTCTTCGGCATCTTGGATAATATCCGGACCGAAGAGTGGACGTTCCCCAGTTTCTGACCAGTTCAGGGGGTTCGGCACTTTCGTCCATATAACACTTCGAAGGGGGCCATCTTCAGACTAGCTTGATAGCTATTATTATAAGAGAACTCAGCATACGGGAGAGATTCCTCCCATTTCTTGCCGAAGGAAATAACACAAGCTCGAAGCATATCTTCGAGAACTTGGTTGACGCGTTCAACTTGCCCTTGCGACTGAGGATGAAACGCAGTACTGAATGACAGATGAGTTCCCATGGCTTCTTGGAAACTTGCCCAGAATCTTGAAGTGAATAAGCTGCCACGGTCTGAGCTGATAACCAATGGAATACCGTGGAGTGAAACAATCCTGGACATATAGAGCGTTGCCAACTGGCTAGCAGTGATCGTTTCTTTGACTGCCAGAAAATGTGCAACTTTGGAAAGCCGGTCAATGACGACAAGAATAGCATCATTACCTTTCTGTGATTTGGGAAATCCAGTGACGAAGTCCATCTCAACATGGTCCCATTTCCATTCAGGAATAGAGATAGGTTGCAGAGTTCCAGCAGGCCTTTGATGTTCTGCTTTGATACGACGGCAAACGTCACACTCAGCAACATAACGAGCAATGTCTTGCTTCATATTAGACCACCAGAATCTCTGACGGATGTCTTGGTACATCTTTGTACTACCAGGATGGATACATAGAGGCGTATCATGAGCTTCTTTCATAACTTCCTGTGTCATATCCAGGTTTTTCTCTGCACATGGCACCACTAGGCGGCCCTTGAAGTATAAGGTGCCATCTTCCGCAATGGTGAAGAATGAGGGCTTTCCTTCTGCGAGGTAGCGCTTAATCTTGTGGGCTTCAGAGTCATACTTCTGTAGCCTTTCGATGCTGTCCTCGAGATCTGGTTTAGCAACTAGGGTATTGAGGGAACCCTGGGTAACAACGTGGAGGTTCACCTTGCCAAACTCCTTAGGAGGGGGAGCGAGTGCACCCGGAGGAACAATATGGAGGTTCAGCTTCCTAAATTCTTCAACAAGCGAGGGCTGAACTTTGTGAACCTGGAGGTGGTTGCAGTAAGACTTGCGGCTCAAGGCATCAGCCATTACATTAGCCTTGCCTGGCGTATAGGAAATACCCAAGTCAAAGTCTGCAACAAGCTCCATCCATCTCTGCTGACGGAGGTTCAGGTCTGGCTGAGTAAACAGATACTTCAAACTTTGGTGGTCAGTGAAGATCTCGCAGCGATTTCCAAGAAGGTAATGTCGCCACTGCTTCAGCGCATGAATGACAGCAGCAAGTTCGAGGTCGTGAACTGGGTAGTTCTCTTCGTGAGGGCGCAATTGCCGAGAGGCATAAGCAATCAATTTGCGGTCTTGCATTAGGACACAGCCTAATCCTTGACGGGAAGCGTCGCAGTAAATGACGAAGTCCTTCTTAGTATCAGGTGGAGCTAGAACTGGGGCAGAAGTCAACTTGTCTTTGAGTGCCTGGAAACTTTCCTGACATTTGTCTGTCCATTGGAACTTGACGCCCTTATGCAACAGGTTAGTCAGAGGCCTGGCGATCTTGGAGAAGTTCTCGACGAATCGACGGCAATAGCTGGCGAGACCGAGAAAACTTCTGACTTGCTTAACGTTCTTGGGAGGAGTCCAATCAAGGATAGCCTGGACTCGTTCAGGGTTGACGGCAATACCATCCTTAGAGATGACATGCCCAAGATAGGTTACTTCCGGTAGCCAGAATTCACATTTGGAGAACTTGGCATATAGTTGATGCTCTCGTAGCTTTTCCAGCACAAGTCGAAGATGTTCAGCATGTTCTTCTTCGTTCTTGGAAAATACCAGGATATCATCCAGATAAACCACAACGAATTTGTCGAGGTAATCCATGAATATATAGTTCATCAGACGAGAGAAGGTGGCTAGAGCATTGGTTAAACCGAAAGACATGACGGTGTACTCGTATGAACCATATCGAGTCACGAAGGCGGTCTTTGGGATATCCTCTTCGCGAACACGGATCTGGTGGTAACCCAACCTCAAGTCGAGCTTAGAGAACACTGACGAACCCGCCAGTTGATCATACAGATCATTGATCCGAGGAAGAGGGTATTTATTCTGAATGGTAGCTTGGTTTATAGGGCGGTAGTCTTGAACCAATCGGTTAGTCCCATCCTTCTTCTTGACAAAGAGAGAAGGTGCTCCCCAAGGAGAGCAACTTGGGCGAATGAATCCTTTGCGAAGAGAATTGTCGATTTCCTCCTTAAGCTCAAGGAGTTCATGCGGCGGCATCTTGTAGGGTCGCTTGGCTATAGGAGTGGTGCCTGGTTTCAAGTCGATGATGAATTCGACAGCTCTAGCAGGGGGAATCCCTGGAAGTTCTTCAGGAAAGACGTCGAGGAATTCACGCACGACGGGGATGTTTTCAATGCCCTCGAGTGGTGCAGCGTTCAATGCATTCAATGCATAGAGCCTTGCCTCGGCATTTTGCACCAGATGGGCTTGGTAAGTAACTATCTCATCTGAAGGGTGTAGCAGATGGACGGTCTTAGTGGTGCAAACGATTGAAGCATTATGCGCTTTTAACCAATTCATTCCCAGAATGAGATCGATGCTACAAGACTTCAGTACGATGGGAGAGACAAGAAATTCCAGTCCTTCGATTTCAACGGGGACGTCGTTGCAAATCATGGAGGTTCGACATTGGCCCGCAGGGGTGTGTACTAATAGTGAAGCATTCATGTCTTCGCTTCTAATGCCATGCATGAATGCAAAATCTTCTGACATGAATGAATGTGATGCACCTGTATCAAATAAAACGGATGCTGGTACTGAATTTACGAGGAGTGTACCCATCACAGTAGCAGGCTGGTCTTGAGCTTCGTTGAGATCAACGTGGTTGGCATGAGCACGACCATAAGACTTAGCATTGTTGTTGCGGGGCTGGTTGTTACCACGGCCAGCTGCTGGAAGGGCCAGTTGTTTCTGGTTCTGATTCTGATAGCAGTTCCTGGCAAAGTGACCCGGTTGACCACACTTGTAGCACAGACCATTATCGGGAGTGGGAACAGGAGCCCCAGGTGGGGGAGCTAGTAGCTTTGACTGCCTAGGTGGTGGAGGAGGTAGACGCGGTGCAGCATAAGATTTCCTTGGAGCAGGTGCATTTGGACGGTACATGCTGTTCGGGATCCATATCTTTCGCTTCTGCGAGGGCGGGCCCGAAGATGAGCCCGTGTCACGGTTGCGCCTCTGAGAGCTCTGGTATTCCTGCAGACCAGTCTCGACATTGATGGCCTTATTCACCAAGGTGGCGAAATCGGCGAAGTCATGCACTAGAAGTGCGAGCTTGATGTCAGCTTGTAGTCCATCACGGAACTTCTCCTGTCTGCGAGCATCAGTTGCAATGTCTTCTTCAGCATAGCGGGACAAGTCCAGAAACTCCCGTTGATAAGCTTCAACAGTTTTGTTGCCTTGGGTGAGGTTGCGGAACTCACGCTTCTTCCGGTCCATGACTCCCTGAGGAACGAAGCGGGCACGGAAAGCAGCTTGGAAGTCTGGCCAGGTGATGATTGTTCCAGCTGGCAGAGTACGCCTGTGGCTGTCCCACCATTGAGCTGCGGGTCCCTTCAGAAAGAAGGAAGCAAAGTTGACATAGCTGGCAGGGGCTACATCGGCAGACTCCATCTCATAGGTGATGTCACGGAGCCAGTCATCAGCATCCAGAGGCTGAGTTGAGCTGCGGTACACGGTTGGATTGAGGCGCATGAAATCCTGCAGAGTTACTGGGGTTGGTTGCTGGTCCATATTGGGGCGAGGAAACTGAGCCATCATATTTTCCATGAATTGGCGGTTCAGTTCGAACTGCTGGATCATACCAGCCATGTACTCAGGTGGTGGTGGGGCATTGCCACCACTACCACGACCACCTGGTCTAACCATCCTGCTAATATATAACAGGGGTTCAGCATTGAGAAATTTGCAAAGACAAGGATCATTCATGATGAAACATGCATAATGAAAGGAGCACGATAGCTACTACATAGTAGTCGGCATAACTTACAAAAGGGGTCATGCATAGAGTTCAGCACACAGAGTTCAGTACACAGTCTAAGACAACATAGGCGGCACACAGGCTCGCGGCGAATGCATCTAACACTACAAGCAAGCCTACATCAGTCCCAAGAGGTACTGTGGAGGTAATCGTAGCCCGACAGCTGGTAGTGAGGCAACGGATAGCCCTCCACGTCAGCAGACTGGGGGGCCGCGGATACTCAGGTGTAGAGCCCGACGCTCAGGTGACAGAAGAGGACCAAGTGCGGGAGAGTAGCCTCCCACCTCTGGCCAACCGACACCGTGGGGCATCACGGTCCTGGCTGGGTAGATCGCAGTACGCGGTAGCTGTCCAGATCGGACAAAGGGGTGCAGTAGCGTCAAAGCATGGCAAAGGTGCTGACGGGTGGTGTACATCTCGTGGCGAAGAGCTCGGTTAGCTCGATCCAGCCCGTCAACATGCAGAACCAGGTTCTGACGGTAGAAGGGCTCTCGGGTGACAGTGGAGTAGGCAGCAGCATAGTATCCCTCCGCACCAACATCAGATGCGATAGCAATGTGCCTGAAAGGGGAGGTGTCCAACTCCCGATACTCTCCACGAAGACGTGTCAGAGCAGCATAGGCAGCATCGTGGACAGCCATATCGATGGTCACACCAACACCATGTGCGGTGTGCAGCACAGTAGTGGAGTCATACTCCCGCGAGTAGAGGTGGACGATGGCACGGTACTGCTCCTGGTTAAAGTCCTGGTACTCCTCGTAGACGGTGTACTCAGGGTGCCAGCGATAACCCAGATAGGTCATCATCTCAGCTAGCACAGCAGGTGATCCCGAGGCACCAATGGCCGTCGTGTGGCGCACGACCTGCCTCGTGGGTTCCATCTGAAAGCAAAGACATTTCAAAGGAGTCAAATGACAGTGTGTGAATTGTTCAAAATACTATTCTAAGAAACAACTATGGCTTATCCAACTTTGGGGTGAATGCGGTCACGGGATCCTAGTGTTAGAGTTAGTAAATTCGTTTAACCCGAGTAGAAGAGAGTTCAGAGTCCCAGAGTAAAGGTCGAGGAGTAAAAAGATCCTAGTACCAACCAATGGCGACGTGGGCCCGTAAGACACACAGCCATGTTAGTAAAAGTTTTGTAATGTCTAGAGTCGACTTCGGCCAAGGAGTGTGGAAAGGGGGATTCCTACAGGCAGTCGGCTCTGATACCAACTTGTGACGCCCCCGATTTGACCGTACACTAATCATGCACGCAAATGTGTACGATCAAGATCAGGGACTCACGGGAAGATATCACAACACAACTCTAAAACATAAAAGTCATACAAGCATCATAATACAAGCCAGGGGCCTCGAGGGCTCGAATACAAGTGCTCGATCACAGACGAGTCAGCGGAAGCAACAACATCTGAGTACAGACATAAGTTAAACAAGTTTGCCTTAAGAAGGCTAGCACAAACTGGGATACAGATCGAACGAGGCACAGGCCTCCTGCCTGGGATCCTCCTAACTACTCCTGGTCGTCGTCAGCGGCCTGCACGTAGTAGTAGGCACCTCCAGTGTCGTAGGTGTCGTCGTCAACGATGGCGTCTGGCTCCTGGACTCCAACATCTGGTTGCGACAACCAGATAGAAAGGAAAGGGGGAAAAGAGGGAGAGAGGCAACCGTGAGTACTCATCCAAAGTACTCGCAAGCAAGGATCTACACTACATATGCATGGGTATATGTGTAAAGGGCATATCAGTGGACTGAACTACATAATGCCAGAATAAAAGGGGGATAGCTAGTCCTGTCGAAGACTACGCTTCTGGTCATCTCCATCTTACAGCACGTAGAAGAGAGTAGATTGAAGTCCTCCAAGTAGCATCGCATAGCATAAATCCTACCCGGCGATCCCCTCCTCGTCGCCCTGTTAGAGAGCGATCACCGGGTTGTATCTGGCACTTGGAAGGGTGTATTTTATTCAGTATCCAGTTCTAGTTGTCATAAGGTCAAGGTACAACTCCGGGTCGTCCTTTTACCGAGGGACACGGCTATTCGAATAGATAAACTTCCCTGCAGGGGTGCACCACATAACCCAACACGCTCGATCCCATTTGGCCGGACACACTTTTCTGGGTCATGCCCGGCCTCGTAAGATCAACACGTCGCAGCCCCACCTAGGCTCAACAGAGAGGTCAGCACGCCGGTCTAAACCTATGCGCGCAGGGGTCTGGGCCCATCGCCCTATGCACACCTGCACGTTGCGTACGCGGCCGGAAGCAGACCTAGCCCCCTTAATACAAGCGCGAGCTTACGGTCCAATGCGGCGCGCGCCACTCAGTCGCTGACGTCAAAAGAGCTTCGGCTGATACCACGACGTCGGGATACCCATAACTACTCCCGCGTAGATGGTTAGTGCGTATAGACCAAATGGCCAGACTCAGATCAAATACCAAGATCTCGTTAAGCGTGTTAAGTAACCGCGAACGCCGACCAGGGCCAGGCCCACCTCTCACCTAGGCGGTCTCAACCTGCCCTGTCGCTCCGCCACAAAGATCCACTCGCGGGTACTCCTACGAGCCGACCCGACTTTAGTCATCACATGTGTCATGTATATAGTATATAAGTATATACCCGTGATCACCGCCCAGGTGATCATGGCCCGATAGTATAGCACAGCAGACGGACAAGAATGTAGGGCCACTGATGGAAAACTAGCATCCTATACTAAGCATGTAGGATTGCAGGTAAAGGTAACAACAGTAGTAGCAAGGATAGGCTATGCATCAGGATAGGATATCGAAAGCAGTAACATGCTACACTACTCTAATGCAAGCAGTATAGAGAAGAATAGGCGATATCTGGTGATCAAGGGGGGGGCTTGCCTGGTTGCTCTGGCAAGTAGGAGGGGTCGTCAACTCCGTAGTCGAACTGGGCAGCAGCAGTGTCGGTCTCGTAGTCTACCGGAGAGAAGAGGGGGAAGAAACAGTAAATACAATGCAAACATAAACATGACGATGCGTGACATGACACTGAGCAGTGCTAGGTGTGTCCTAACGCGACAGTAGGTGGTACCGGCGAAGGGGGGGACATCCGGGAAGTATTCCCGATGTTTCGCGTTTTCGGACAGACGGACCGGAGGGGGAAAGTTGCTAGTTCGATAGGTTAGGGAGGTGTGGTGGACGAACGGACTGCGTATTCGGATTCGTCTCGTCGTTCTGAGCAACTTTCATGTAGAAAACATTTTCATCCGAGTTACGGTTTAAAAGATATGAATTTTCAAAGATTATTTGAATTTCTGAAATTATTTGAATTAAGCAAAAATGAATTATGACGTCAGCATGAGGTAATGCTGATGTCAGCAGGTCAACAGGTCGGCTGACCAGTCAAACCAGACAGGTGGGTCCTACCTGTCATAGACAGTGGACTAACAGAAGATTAAATTAACTAAAACTAGATTAATTAACTACTGGACCCCACCTGTCATAGTCTAATCATCTAAACTAATTAGTTTTAATTATTAAAACGTTTTAATTTCCGTATTAAGGGGTGGGGCCCGCACGTCAGTGGCTGGGGCCTGCCCAGTCAGCAGTTGACTGGGTCAACCCAGTCAACTGGGACCCACGGGGCCCACTGGCAGTGGCATTGGGGTGGCCCCAGGCCAGCCACGTCGGCGGCCGGCGTTTAAACGCCGGCGCACGCTCCGGCGACCACCCGAGACGGCGGCGTTGCGCGGAAACGGCGCACAGGGGGCCATTTGGCCCGCGGTTTCTTCCTACGGGACGGGTGCGACGCGACGCGTCCGTTGGTGGCCGCAAAAAGCACGAGGATGGCCGGAAACGGCCGCTACCTCGACGGCGGCGGGTGGTGCATTCGGGTGAAGCTCGGGGCCGGCGCTACGGGGCTCGACGGAGTGCGTGGATGGGTGCATCTGGCCCGCACAGACGTGCTGAGCACGAAGCCGGGCTCAGCTGAGCTCGACGGCGAGCATGGCCGCAACGGTGAAGCGCCTGGCGGCGACCGGAGCTCGGCAACGACGGCAGCTATCTACGGAGCGCTAGGGGGCCAACGAGGAGCAGCAGGGGGAGGAGAAGCTCACCGTGCGGCACTCACGTAGGCCCTCGACGGATTAGTAGCTGCAGATCGGCGCCGGGGAAGAAAGGGATCGCCGGCGACCGAAGTTGAAGACGAGCTCGGTGTGCTCGTTACAGGGGCTCCGGTCTCCAACGGGCCGCACCAGTCGAAGCAGCGGGCGACGGCGGCCCTTGGAGACACCGTGGGGCGGCGAGGTGGGCACGGTGGCCGTGGCTAGGCCGGAGGCATGGCGGCGGTGGCGTTCGGCCGAGGTGGGGAAGGGGATCGGAGAGGGAGGAGAAGTGGATCTGGGGGGGCGTCGAGGGGGAGTGGGGGCAGGGGCCAGGGGGTGCAGGGCGTCGCCCTTATCCCTTCGCCGACGGGGACGGCGAGAGGGTTCGGCGGCGACCGACGAGCGCGGTCGCTGGGTCGTGTGAACATGGAGGAGGGAGACGACCGGGGGAGGTGGGCTGGCCGGCTGGGCCTGGGGGTCGGCCCAGTTGGGCCAGGGTCCAGTGGGGGAAGGGGGGTTCCTTTTTCTTTTTGTTCTGTTTTCTCTTTATTTATTTATTTTCTTTTTTTCTTTTAATTCATTTAAAAGCATTTAGGCATTTTATAAAAATGTGATTACTTCACCATAATTACCAATGCAATAATTGACATGGCCCGAACATTTTTATTATAACATTTGAAAACTTTTGTCGTTTGACTTATTTAGGATTTAAATTTGAAACGGTTTTGAATTAACCCGCGATTAATTACAGTGACAGAGGTGACGTGCCATCATTAACGTGAGATTACTGTAGCATGATTATCCGGGCGTTACACCTTCCTACACAGATGACCATCTCAATAAGCTACCGAAATTGAACCGAATAGGTTGACTAAGCCGAATGAAAACAAGAACACACCCCGTCGTTTTCGCATTTTAAGAGTACCCATCCGGGGTGTTGCATCATGCTAGATGTTAGCCGTAGCACTGTGTGTGTGCAGTCGTCGCACTGTATGAGCGGCATCGGCGAGCCGCTGCGCGAGTGCCGAGCTCGGGCGACGGCCGGCCGAGTCCTTACCGGCAAACTGACGACGGCGGCTAGAGGGCGAACCAGTACCTGCATGCAGCGCTGGGGCTTTGTCGGGGCTGTGCGGGGTGCTCCCCGACCAATCCATGGCTTGGCGCAGCCGACGGTAGCCGGAAACGCCAAATCCGGCGGCCGTGACAAACAGCTGCCGATCTGCAACTTTTCGGCCAGTTGAGGCAGGAGAAAGTGGTGGAGGACAATCTTGGGCGTGTGGCGGCCCGCCGGCGTGATCCAGATGGCTGGTATGGTCGGAATCGTAGGCGGCGGCCCGGCGATGGTGGGTGGGGAAAAGCACGGGCTAAAATGCCCCCCCCCCCTCCTCTGCCAACCGCTCCCGCTATATACAGGGCATCGACGGGGAGAGGGGAAGAACCTGCGTTTTCGCGGTTTGGGGTTGGAATTTTGCCACGTCATGCAAAAATAGTTACGGGTCCGACGCGTTTGCGGGGTCTAATCGAACAGCTTTTTTCGCACGGACCGTATTTTGATGATTATTTTGTAGGTCGGGGCATTATACGGGGTCTGCTAGAGATGCTCTTAGAAGCAATGAGCGAGACTAAGAGTACATACATCACTCGCAATTCAAAACAAGAGCAAGGGGGGAAAAGTAGCCTAAAACTCTAATATGTTCGATGCTTGGGATTTTCCTTCGGTGAATATGAACCTACTTCAGGGCAACCTAGGTAGATGCAAGGAGAGCAGTAACATTCTACCAACAAAGCAATCCGAGCCATTGGTTCAGCAGTACACACGCATAGTTCAAACCAAAGATATGTTTTATCGGTCGTACCAATAGACAGCAGGCCCTGTTTCCAAGGGTTACGAGCTTATGACATGTCTGATATTCAAGATACAAATACATAGTCACGCGACACTTAAATCGACAGACATTACATCAAGGGTCACAGCGTAAGTCCTAGCACTTTACACAACAGAGAAGGCCACGGTAACGCACTCCTGTCGCTTACTGCGTACAGTCTACACTATAGGCAGCGGGCCCTGCGCGCCCAGTGAATGTGATGGATGGCCGGCGTTCCAGCAAGTTGTGTATATACCACTTCAGTAGTATTTCCGTTTCAAGAAAAAAACTCTTCATTCATTCACAAGTTATTTCACTGTCCGCCTCCAATAAAACTTTACGTAACCTTCCTAACCAACTCTCTCCTCCGCCCGAATTTCACGCAGGATGGCCCCTCCTTTCCTATCCAAATTGTCCATGTTGCTAATTACATAAAACGCGTAACTGATACTGTGTGTAGCATTTTAAGTTGGTCTCAAATGCAATTAAGATGGTCTAAAATGGAGAAGTAATCTACATGAAAAAGTTATGTATTATCGACATAAACATCTTTTAAGTTTGGGCCATCGCCATTCGATCTCTTCTCGAAGGTCGAAGTTGTGTTCGAAATACTGAGATTTTGTATCCAAAGCAATGTTCGGCCGATTACGCCTCAATGATGGCCTCAAATGAAAACACTTTCTACACGAATTGTCCTCGTCTTGTCGAAACGGTCGATTTTGATATAAAAATCGTCTCAATCCAAAGTCATATGTAAAAGTTAGAGCCACCTAATTGCATCCCTGTCACGAGCCAAAAGTGGCGCACCCCATCAGACCGCCCCATCAGATATCCATATAGCTGATGTCGGATGGGTAGCGCGAGTAATAGTCTGTTTTCCGCGAGCGATTTGACCTTTAAGATGGCCTTAAATCGGAAAACGTTCAACATGAAAGTTATTTGTCTCCTCAAAACGGTTAAGTTTGCTTCTTACGTGTTTTTGATCTGAGGCCGTTTGCTACCCCAAAAATGACCCGCAAGGTGCAGCCAATTTTTTAGACCGAACAATTTTGAAAAGTTCGGATCAAACAATCCGAATTGGACCCAAATTAGTGTTTTGGACGTGAATTCTAACTTTTCCTTGCACGGGAAGTCCAGCCGCCTCTTAATACATGAGGGGTGACGGTCGATTAAAAAAACAACGCACAATCGAACAATGGAGGGATGCGAATCCACGAGGCTCTAGGGGCGGTCAGGTCGACCTAGGGCAGCCCATAGCCGTCGTGCGCCCTGACGGGGTCCCTCCCGGGCGTGTGGGGTTTCGGGTCTACAAAAGCGCCCGCCGGATTGCCTGCGTACCGTGCTTCCGGACGGATCTCCTTCGACATGAGCTGCGGTGCATCACCCCCGGCGTCGAGAGTACACGATGACGTGTTCGTGTGCAAACACACTTTTTGGCGACTTCGCTGGGGACGAAACTTCGAACGGTCTCCAACTCATTCTTGCTACGAAGAGATCATCATCTACGGTTTGCAGTCTACAAAGGTAATATGAATACCCAATTCTTTATTGTAGATGCAAATAATTCATACGGTGTTACTAGATCATTCAGTGGGTATACTCTATCGGCCAGCCCTAGTTTTTTCAATGATGCATCTAATTACGTGCAAATGTTGAT
Organism: Aegilops tauschii subsp. strangulata; assembly: GCF_002575655.3. NCBI lineage: Eukaryota > Viridiplantae > Streptophyta > Magnoliopsida > Poales > Poaceae > Aegilops > Aegilops tauschii. Next base: position 435,619,514 of record NC_053035.3, read on the forward strand.
TCAAAATAATTTACATGCTTCAACTGCTTATGATACTAGTAACATGCACCATATCTATTCCAACTCTCATGCATCAGCACCCCCACAAATCATTACGCCGATGAATGACATGATGAGTTTGGTCAATCAAGTTGAAACACTTCATGTAGAAATTTACAATAGCATGCAGCAGTGTTTCACCTTTTTATTTATCAGTAGCTAATTTGCAATATACTAGTTCAACCATGCCGATGGAACTTTTTCATGTCGACAATACAGAACTTTTTCATGTAGATCACTTCTTCATTTGAGACCATCTTAATTGCATTTCATACCATGCCAAAGTCTGGTATCAATACTCGTCCGTCATGATTGGTGTGTACATATATAGTATAGACCATGCCGGCCCTAGGCCATGGCAAAAGGTGCGGCGGTCTAGGGCCCATCTTAAATGAGAGCCTAATATATTTACATACTTAAAGATGGGACGGGGCATATGCCCCCTCCCCCCTCCTCGGTGCACTTCACTACGTTGGTGTGTCTGTGTTTTAATTTAATTTAATTTGCGCCTCTTCTTTTCAGCCCGAAAGGCCCATCACCCACGCTCGCTTCCTTCTCTCCACATGAGCGTCTTCGATTCCCCGTCACGGTGGCGCTACTTCAACCCTTCTCATGGTGGTCGACAGCGCCCTTTCCTCCCCCAAAGAATTTTCCATGGTAGGCCTTCTGCCTCCTGTCTTCTCCACAGCAGCCCCTCTCCCTCTTCGCCTTCTCCAGCCTCAGCTAAATCCCACTATTCTTCCCCAACAGGAATGGATCGATTTAATTCTCCCTACCCAGGTAACCGATGCAATTCCTCTTCCCATTAATCAGTTGAGTTGCTCGAGAGTCGGCAGGTTTCCCCTTTGATAAATCAGCCACACCCATCGCATGCTGGTGCTCTGCATGTTGGCTGGACAGATCTGTACCCGCGTCCCTTGTCCGTACCTACAGGTCATACAATAAGTTACTCGCTGTTCTAAACTGTTTGCAAAACTATGCTGAATTATGCATGCCCTCCTTTTCTGCGGTTTGCTCTTGCCATCATTAGCGAAAGGTTGGAAACATCCTATGTCGGGTCATGTCTGCGACCTCAACCGCTACCTGCAGCCTGTTTCAGTCCCATCTTTGTACGAGGTTCTCCCTGATTTCTCTACTCCCAATCTCCGTGTACCATGTTGTTTCATTGCTGTTATATTACTACCACCATGTGCTTGACCTGTTGATCGTTTTTTCCCTGCTTTCCTTCAGTTTATTCAGACCTTTGAAAATATATTAGGCTCTTGCTCAAATGTGGCGAAAACCCATGGGTTGAAGCCACCCAAATCCTCTTCCACTATTATGAAATGTGGGATACAACAAGTTCTTCTCTAGATAGCACTACAGGATCTCATACATCAAGATTTCTGAATATTTGATGAACACAACAAGATTTGGGGCTAAAGAGCTAGGGATTGGAACAATCTCACCAAAGATGGTGGAGCCGGAGGTTGAAGGAGACATCAAAACATTGGGGATGAGCTCCCTTAACTTCTTCCTTCAATCTTCCTCTCTTCCCTTTGTCTTTTGGTTTTCGCTCTTCTTCTTCAATGGAGGCTGAACTAATTTTCATCACACCTGGTGGTGGCTGCTGAATGGAGGGTAAACCATCCCCATCCACTCACTTGCAAATTTCAAAATGATCCTAGGTCATAACCCTAATGGGTAGTGGGTTTCTGCATCTCTTTGGGCTGCCTAAAAGGCTTCAAATAGCCATCTCCTCACAGCCCACATGAGGAGGATATCCCAATAGCCATGGGGTGCAATTGGTGCCCGACGGACTCATACGACTTTATTGTGATCCTTGTGATGACCTCGTGTAGGAGAGGTGCCTCCTATTGGTTACTTTTGCTGCACTCATATGGACCCGATGGAATATTCAAAACAAATTTGTGATTGCGTCTAGACCCTTGCGACAATCTATGGACATTGTTTTAAAAGGCAGTGCCTTTTATCAAGGGAGGTTGCTCGCTAGATATTGCTTTATGTATAAAGCGGGCTACAACCTAATTTCTGAATATGTGTCATGTTCTAAAAGAGTTACATTTTGAACCAAAGTGGTATTCCCCATTCTAAAAGAAACAGAGAAGGAGCTGGGGCTAATATTTAGCTGATCAATTGCTCTGCAAATGAAACACACCCGGCTCAATCCACTACGAGAAAAGCAGCCCGTGAGCAAGGGGAAGCAAGCAGTAGGGCAATGCCAATCTTCCAACTCTACAGGAGAGAGCGTCCTGCGGAGGTCTAGGTCCCAGTTATTCAGGGAGAGCTCGAAGATAGAGATCTCCGGATTATGGCAGTAAGAAAAAAGAGCCGGGAAGGCCACAACGAGGGTGGACTCCCCGTACCACCAATCTAACCAGAAACGAGTAGACTTACCGTTCTGAACTACAAATTTGACCAGAGACTGGAAAATTGGACGAACTTTAACGAGCTGGCGCCAAAATTGGGAGCCACCAACGGGCGAAGCAAACATGGGGCTCGAGCCCGAAAAGTACTTCGCCTTGAGGATGGTTAGCCAAAGAGGGCTCTCAACAGAGGACATGATTTTCCACCACCATTTTAAGATGAGGCATTTATTCATGACAACCGTATTAGTAATGCCTAACCCGCCCAGGTTTTTGGGTCTGCAGATGAGTTTCCATTTCACCATCCTATATTTGTGTTTATTATCAGCCGAATTCCAATAGAAGGCACTCATGTGCTTGTCAAAGCCAGCATGGATCCCTCCAGAGAGAAGATAGAATCCCATCAAGAACATGCGAAGGGAGGAGAGGCAAGCATTGGTAAGGGCAACCTTGCCCGCTTGGGTATTGTACTGACCTCTCCGAGGTAGGACCCGATTTCCCACCTTGGTGACAGCCGGAGCAAAATCTCTAGCCAAGAGTTTGAGGGGAGAGATCGGGAGGCCAAGGTATTTGAAAGGGGAGGATCCTAGAGAGCAGTTAAGGAGGTGAGCAACTCTTTCGGCCTCAACGTCCGAGACCCCAATAACAATGACTTCACTCTTGGCGAAGTTAATTTTGAGACCCGACAGCGCTTCGAAGAAGAGAAGCAAGAATTTCAGGTGGAAAATGCACTCCTCATTTAAGTCAACCATAATGATGGTATCGTCCGCATATTGTAGGTGGGAAATACCATTAGGAACAAGGTGGGAGCTGACAGGAGTAATGTGACCGGCTGCGGCAACCCTAGTTAAAATATGAGATAAAGCATCCGCGACAAAGTTGAAGAGAAGAGGATAAGCAGGATCACCTTGCCTCAGGCCCCTACCGTTGGAGAAGAAATGGCTAACATTTCCATTGACCGAAACCGCAGTGTGGCCACCCGTGACCAACTGTTGGGGAACGTAGCAATAATTCAAAATTTTCCTACGTGTCACCAAGATCAATCTAGGAGATGCTAGCAACGAGAGAGAGGGAGTGCATCTTCATACCCTTGAAGATCGCTAAGCGGAAGCTTTACAAGAACGCGCTTGATGGAGTCGTACTCGCGGCGATTCAAATCGCGGAAGATCCGATCTAGCGCCGAACGGACGGCGCCTCCGCGTTCAACACACGTACAGCCCGGGGACGTCTCCTCCTTCTTGATCCAGCAAGGGGAGAGGAGAAGTTGAGGGAGAACTCCAGCAGCACGACGGCATGGTGGCAATGGAGCTCGTGGTTCTCCGGCAGAGCTTCGCTAAGCACTACGGAGGAGCAGGAGGAGTTGGAGGAGGAGAGGGTTGCGCCAGGCAAGGGGTGCGGCTGCCCTCTCTCTCCCTCACTATATATAGGGGGAAGGGGTGTGGAGGAGGCACCCTAGGGTTCCCTAGGGGAGGGGCGGCGGCCACAGGGGAAACCCTAGATGGGTTTGGGCGCCCCCACCCCCTAGGAAACTTACCCCCCAAGCCGGGAGGGGCGGCTGCCCTAGGGGTGGCGCCCCCACCTCTCCTGGTTACATGAGAGGGGTTGGGAGGGGCGCACAGCCCCTTCGTGGGCTGGTTTGCCCCTTCCCCTTGGCCCATAAGGCCCCCCAACGCTTGCCGGGGCCTCCGAAACCCCTTTCGGACATGCTGGCCATAGCCTGGTACCCCCGGAACAATTCCGGACTCCAATACCCTTCGTCCAATATACCGATCTTCACCTCCGGACCATTCCGGAGCTCCTCGTCATGTCCGGGATCTCATCCGGGACTCCGAACAACCTTCGGTAACCACATACTATTTCCCATAACAACTCTAGCGTCACCGAACCTTAAGTGTGTAGACACTATGGGTTCGGGAACCATGCAGACATGACCGAGACACCTCTCCGGCCAATAACCAATAGCGGGATCTGGATACCCATATTGGCTCCCACATGTTCCACGATGATCTCATCGGATGAACCACGATGTCGGGGATTCAATCAATCCCGTATACAATTCCCTTTGTCTATCGGTATGTTACTTGCCCGAGATTCGATCATCGGTATCCCAATACCTCGTTCAATCTCGTTACCGGCAAGTCTCTTTACTTGTTCCGTAACGCATGATCCCGTGGCTAACTCCTTAGTCACATTGAGCTCATTATGATGATGCATTACCGAGTGGGCCCAGAGATACCTCTCCGTCATACGAAGTGACAAATCCCAGTCTCGATTCGTGCCAACCCAATAGACACTTTCGGAGATACCTGTAGTGCACCTTTATAGTCACCCAGTTACGTTGTGCCGTTTGATACACCCAAAGCACTCCTACGGTATCCGGGAGTTGCACAATCTCATGGTCTAAGGAAATGATACTTGACATTAGAAAAGCTCTAGCAAACGAACTACACGATCTTGTGCTATGCTTAGGATTGGGTCTTGTCCATCACATCATTCTCCTAATGATGTGATCCCGTTATCAATGACATCCAATGTCCATGGTCAGGAAACCATAACCATCTATTGATCAACGAGCCAGTCAACTAGAGGCTTACTAGGGACATGTTGTGGTCTATGTATTCACACATGTATTACGGTTTCCAGTTAATACAATTATAGCATGAACAATAGACAATTATCATGAACAAGGAAATACAATAATAACCATTTTATTATTGCCTCTAGGGCATATTTCCAACAGTCTCCCACTTGCACTAGAGTCAATAATCTAGTTCACATCACTATGTGATTGTAATGAATCCAACACCCATGGGGTTTGTTCATATCTCGCTTGTGAGAGAGGTTATTAGTAAACGGGTCTGAACCTTTCAGATACGTGTGTGCTTTACAAATCTCTATGTCATCTTGTAGATGCAGCTACCACGCACTACTTGGAGTTATTCCAAATAACTGCTCTACTATACGAATCCGGTTTACTACTCAGAGTCATCCGGATTAGTGTCAAAGTTTGCATCGACGTAACCCTTTACGACGAACTCTTTTACCACCTCCATAATCGAGAAAATTCCGTAGTCCACTAGTTACTAAGGATAAGTTCGACCGCTGTCATGTGATCCATTCCTGGATCACTCTTGTACCCCTTGACTGACTCATGGCAAGGCACACTTCAGGTGCGGTACATAGCATAGCATACTGTAGAGCCTACGTCTAAAGCATAGGGGACGACCTTCGTCCTTTCTCTCTCTTCTGTCGTGGTCAGTTCTTGAGTCTTACTCAATACTCACACCTTGTAACACAGCCAAGAACTCCTTCTTTGCTGATCTATTTTGAACTCCTTCAAAATCTTGTCACGGTATGTATTCATTTGAAAGTACTATTAAGCGGTTTTGATCTATCCTTATAGATGTTGATGCTCAATGTTCAAGTAGCTTAATCCAGGTTTTCCATTGAAAAACACTTTTCAAATAACCTTGTATGCTTTCCAGAAATTCTACATCATTTCTGATCAACAATATGTTAACAACATATACTCATCAAAAATTCTATAGTGCTCCCACTCACTTCTTTGGAAATACAAGTTTCTCATAAACTTTGTATAAACCCAAAATCTTTGATCATCTCATCAAAGCGTACATTCCAACTCAGAGATGCTTACTCCAGTCCTTAGAAGGATTGCTGGAGCTTTGCATACTTGTTAGCATCTTTCAGGATTGACAAAACCTTCTGGTTGTATCACATACAATCTTTCCTCAAGAAAATCGTCGAGGAAACAATGTTTTGACATCCTATCTGCAAGATTTCATAAATAATGCAGTGACTGCTAATATAATTCAAACAGACTCTTAGTATCGCTACGAGTGAGAAAGTCTCATCGTAGTCAACTCCTTGAACATGTCGGAAAACATCTTAACGACAAGTCGAGCTTTCTTAATGGTGACACTTACCATCATTGTCCGTCTTCCTTTTAAAATCCATCTGCACCCAACAGCCTTACGACCATCAAGTAGTTCTTCCAAAGTCTATATTTCGTTTTTATACATGGATCCTCTCTCGAATTTTATGGCCTTGAGCCATTCGTCGGAATCCGGGTCCACCATCGCTTCTCCATAGCTCGTAGGTTCATTGTTGTCTAGCAACATGACTTTCAAGACAGGATTACGTACCACTCTGAAGTAGTACGCATCCTTGTCGACCTACGAGGTTTGGTAGTGACTTGATCCGAAGTTTCATGATCACTATCATAAGCTTCCACTTCAATTGGTGTAGGTTCCACAGGAACAACTTCCTGTGCCCTGCTACACACTAGTTGAAGTGACGGTTCAATAACCTCATCAAGTCTCCACCATCCTCCCACTCAATTCTTTCGAGAGAAACTTTTCCTCAAGAAAGGACCCGTTTCTAGAAACAATCACTTTTGTTTCCGGATCTAAAATAGGAGGTATACCCAACTGTTTTGGGTATTCTATGAAGATGCATTTATCCGCTTTGGGTTCGAGCTTATCAGCCTAAAACTTTTTCACATAAGCGTCGCAGCCCCAAACTTTTAAGAAACGACAGCTTAGGTTTCTCTAAACCATAGTTCATACGGTGTCGTCTCAACGGAATTGCGTGGTGCCCTATCTAAAGTGAATGCGGTTGTCTCTAGTACCTAGCCCATAAACGATAGCGGTAATTCGATAAGAGACATCATGGTATGCACCATATCCAATAGGGTGCAGTTATGATGTTCGGACACACCATCACACTATGGTGTTCCAGGCGGTATTAGTTGTGAAACAATTTTCACAATGTCTTAATTGTGTGCCAAACTCGTAACTCAGATATTCATCTCTATGATCATATCACAGACATTTTATCCTCTTGTCACGACGATCTTCAACTTCACTCTGAAATTACTTGAACCTTTCAATAATTCAGACTTGTGTTTCATCAAGTAAATATTCTCAACATCTACTCAAATCATCTGTGAAGTAAGAACATAACGATATCCACTGCGTGCCTCAGCACTCATTGGACTGCACACATCAAATGTATCACTTCCAACAAGTTGCTCTCTTGTTCCATCTTACTGAAAACAAGGCCTTTCAGTCATCTTGCCCATGTGTTATGATTTGCATGTCTCAAGTGATTCAAAATCAAGTGAGTCCAAACGATCCATCTGTATGGAATTTCTTCATGCATATCTACCAATAGACATGGTTCGCATGTCTCAATCTTTTCAAAAACGAGTGAGTCCAAAGATCCATCAACATGGAGCTTCTTCATGCGTTTTATACCAATATAACTCAAATGGCAGTGCCACAAGTATGTGGTACTATCATTACTATCTTATATCTTTTGGCATGAACATGTGTATCACTACGATCGAGATTCAATAAACCATTCATTTTAGGTGCAAGACCATTGAAGGTATTATTCAAATAGACAGAGTAACCATTATTCTCCTTAAATGAATAACCGTATTGCGATAAACATAATCCAATCATGTCTATGCTCAACGCAAACACCAAATAACAATTATTTAGGTTTAACACCAATCTCGATGGTAGAGGGAGCATGCGATGCTTGATCACATCAACCTTGGAAACACTTCCAACACATATCGTCATCTCACCTTTAGCTAGTCTCCGTTTATTCCGTAGCCTTTTATTTCGAGTTACCAACACTTAGCAACCGAACCGGTATCTAATACCCTGGTGCTACTAGGAGTACTAGTAAAGTACACATTAATATAATGTATATCCAATATACTTCTGTCGACCTTGCCTGCCTTCTCATCTACCAAGTATCTAGGGTAGTTCTGCTTCAGTGACCGTTCCCCTCATTACAGAAGCACTTAGTCTCGGGTTTGGGTTCAACCTTGGGTTTCTTCACCAGAGCAGCAACTGATTTGCCGTTTCATGAAGTATCCCTTCTTTCCCTTGCCCTTCTTGAAACTAGTGGTTTTACTAACCATCAACAATTGATGCTCCTACTTGATTTCTACTTTCGCGGTGTCAAACATCGCGAGTTGCTCAAGGATCATCATGTCTATCCCTGATATGTTATAGTTCATCACGAAGCTCTAATAGCTTGGTGGCAGTGACTATGGAGAACCATCACTCTCTCGTCTGGAAGATTAACTCCCACTCGATTCAAGTGATTGTAGTACTCAGACAATCTGAGCACATGCTCAACGATTGAGCTTTTCTCCCTTAGTTTGCAGGCTTAAGAAACTTGTCAGAGGTCTCATACCTCTTGACGTGGGCACTAGTCTGAAATCCCGATTTCAGTCTTTGGAACATCTCATATGTTCTGCGACGTTTCAAAAACGTCTTTGGCGCCTCAATTCTAAACCGTTAGCATTACGCACTGAACTATCACGTAGTCATCAAAACATGTATGTCAGATGTTCCCAACATCCACAGACGACGCTCAAGGTTCAGCACACCGAGCGGTGCATTAAGGACATAAGCCTTCTGCGCAGCATTGAGGACAATCCTCAATTTACGGACCCAGTCCGCATAATTGCTACTATCAACTTTCAACTAAATTTTCTCTAGGAACATATCTTAAACAGTAGAACCAAAGCGTAAGCTATGACATAATTTGCAAAGACCTTTTGACTATGTTCATGATAATTAAGTTTATCTGATTATTTAATGAACTCCCACTTAGATAGACATCCCTCTAGTCATCTAAGTGATACATGATCCGAATCGACTAGACCGTGTCCGATCATCACGTGAGACGGACTAGTCATCAACGGTGAACATCTCCATGTTGATCGTATCTACTATACGACTCATGTTCGACCTTTCGGTCTCTTGTGTTCCGAGGCCATGTCTGTACATGCTAGGCTCGTCAAGTCAACCTAAGTGTTCCGCATGTGTAAATCTGGCTTACACCGTTGTATGCGAACGTTAGAATCTATCACACCCGATCATCACGTGGTGCTTCGAAACAACGAAACTTCGTAACGGTGCATAGTTAGGGGGAACACATCTCTTGAAATTTTAGTGAGGGATCATCTTATTTATGCTACCGTCGTTCTAAGCAAATAAGATGTAAACATGACAAACATCACATGCAAATCATAAAGTGACATGATATGGCCAATATCATCTTGCGCCTTTTGATCTCCATCTTCGAGGCACGGCATGATCACCTTCGTCACCGGCATGACACCATGATCTCCATCATCATGATCTCCATCATCGTGTCTTCATGAAGTTGTCTCGCCAACTATTACTTCTACTACTATGGCTAACGGTTAGCAATAAAGTAAAGTAATTACATGGCGATTTTCATTGACACGCAGGTCATACAATAAATTAAGACAACTCCTATGGCTCCTGCCGGTTGTCATACTCATCGACATGCAAGTCGTGATTCCTATTACAAGAACATGATCAATCTCATACATCACATATATCATTCATCACATCCTTTTGGCCATATCACATCACATAGCATACCCTGCAAAAACAAGTTAGACGTCCTCTAATTGTTGTTGCATGTTTTACGTGGCTGCTATGGGTTTCTAGCAAGAACGTTTCTTACCTACAAAAAAGCCACAACGGTGATATGCCAATTGCTATTTACCCTTCATAAGGACCCTCTTCATCGAATCCGATCCGACTAAAGTGGGAGAGACAGACACCCGCTAGCCACCTTATGCATCAAGTGCATGTCAGTCGGTGGAACCTGTCTCACGTAAGTGTACGTGTAAGGTCGGTCCGGGCCGCTTCATCCCACAATGCCGCCGAATCAAGATAAGACTAGTAACGGCAAGCAAATTGAACAAATCATCGCCCACAACTACTTTGTGTTCTACTCGTGCATAGAATCTACGCATAGACCTAGCTCATGATGCCACTGTTGGGGAACGTAGCAATAATTCAAAATTTTCCTACGTGTCACCAAGATCAATCTAGGAGATGCTAGCAACGAGAGAGAGGGAGTGCATCTTCATACCCTTGAAGATCGCTAAGCGGAAGCGTTACAAGAACGCGGTTGATGGAGTCGTACTCGCGGCGATTCAAATCGCGGAAGATCCGATCTAGCGCCGAACGGACGGCGCCTCCGCGTTCAACACACGTACAGCCCGGAAACGTCTCCTCCTTCTTGATCCAGCAAGGGGAGAGGAGAAGTTGAGGGAGAACTCCAGCAGCATGATGGCATGGTGGCAATGGAGCTCGTGGTTCTCCGGCAGAGCTTCGCTAAGCACTACGGAGGAGCAGGAGGAGTTGGAGGAGGAGAGGGCTGCGCCAGGCAAGGGGTGCGGCTGCCCTCTCTCTCCCTCACTATATATAGGGGGGACGGGTTTGGATGAGGCGCCCTAGGGTTCCCTAGGGGAGGGGCGGCGGCCACAGGAGAAACCCTAGATGCACTAGTAGGAAAAGGGGCTTTTACCCCGGTTTGTAAGGGCCTTTTGTCCCGGTTCACGAACCGGGACTAAAGGGTCGTTACTAAAGCCCTAACCCTTTAGTCCCGGTTCTTACACGAACCGGGACAGAAGGTCCTCCACGTGGCCGCTGCTGCCAGCCCAGGCAGGGGGGCCTTTGGTCCCGGTTGGTGCCACCAACCGGGACCAATAGGCAGGGCCTTTTGTCCCGGTTGGTGTCACCAACCGGGACCAATAGGCATCCACGCGTCAGCAGCTGGCAGGAGCTGAGGTTTTTGTTTTTTTGAAAGGGGGTGGTTTAGGGGTTTTGGGGGGTTAATTTAGGTGTTTCATATATTGTGTTAGCTAGCTAATTAATAGAGAGAAGTGTCCTCTCTTATCTCCGTGCTTGGTCGATGCTACGTACTATATACGTATGGAGAGGAGTAGACACGCTAGCTAGTAATCAAATGAAGGAAACAGAAGATCGTCATGAACATATGCATACAGAGAGAAGTGATATCGACCACCTCTCCTTCTCCGAGATATTGGTCGAACAACAAGTTCTCGTATATCTATCCGACACTACCGGCTACATATATACAATAATTATCTCTTACAATACAATCTCCTAATTAAATTGTAGGAACACAGGGTCCACATAGTATTCTCCGTTTTCAGCGATCACGTGGTCAAGGAAGAATGCCGCCAATTCCTCTTGAATTCCTCGCATACGATCTGGTGCTAGGAGTTCATCCCGCTTCCGAAACATCTAATTTGAAGAAGGGGGTCAATACATATATATGAATAAATGAAACTCAACACAAATGATGGTAATAAAATAAAATTGTGAATATTATTGCTTACGCACTTCATATTGTTCTTCAGTGTAGCCCCGCTCACAGGTCGTGTAGCGGATGGACTCGCAAACGTAGTATCCACAGTAATTATTCCCGGGTTCCTGCCACAACCACTTTACAAGAAATAGAGGTCAATCAAACTGATAAGCAAGCATACTAAATGGTATTGATGAAACTAGCGCCTGAATCACTAGGAGATGCGCGGAACATGCTACTATAGTACTTACTTTTGGGTGATTAAATTGCAGCTTCTTTGGCAGTCCCGGAGCTTTTGTGGTGAATTTTCTCCAAACTCTGCCAGACAAAGAAAACAATTACTTGATATCAGGAAATGAACAAAGTTGCTGATATGGTGGATAATGATCGATTTAACTTACTTCTCGAGCATTTGAGTCATGTTCGCATAGTCCTGGGGATCTTTTCGTCTCGAGTCTAAGACGGTTACTACTCCCTGCTCAAGCTTAATCTCTAGGAGAATATAGTGGAAGTTGCGCATGCATGCATAAGTCATCAATTACATTACCATAACCTGGACTAATAAGGGAAACCGAATATGCACAAGACAGTAACACTCACTTGAAGTTGTAAGGAAAGAGTATTATATCTTTGTTTTGATTTAATACCAACGATTGTAGCAAGTTGGCCTCGGCTTCTTTGGGATGTTTTTCAACCGTATATGCATCTATGAGATTTGAGTTAATGAACCCAATATCACCGATTTGTCTTTTCTTAAATTCGGCGATCTTCAATCTGCATAATATAGTGAGGATAATTATAAATACATGCAATGAAAGAGCTGACCTATATAGAGAGACTTAATGACAGAAGTAGTACTACTTACAGACAGTAGCAAGTGATCGTTGTTTTATCGAGGGCCTTTTGATTGTAAAACTGGAAGAAATCCTCAAATGGAACATTCAGCAGATCAATTCCAACGAGGTCATGCTCCGGTTTAACTCTCAGCGTCAAAGTATTCATCCCATCAGACTCTCTGCAGGTTTTCATGTACCAATCATGTAGTCTTCGCATCATCGTTGTTAGAGATCTTTCATCTTTGACGAGAGGCTTCCCGTAATGGTATTTGTGTTCGTCCACCTCCATGATTTCATAATGTACATCGTCAGGCAGGTAATCTCCAAGATTGCTATAACCGGGCACCATACTCGGATCATTAGCGACGATGTCTTTTGACACCTTGAGCGGGGGGCACGATTGGTTCGCTTGTTCGCCGAGCTGGGCAATTTTTTTCCCAGCTCGTCGTTCTTTTAACCTTTGATCACTGACAGTACTTCCCGACCGCTCCGCTTCGGCATATGTCTTTGCAAGAATGCGCTCATAGTTGCCTCTCGACGGAGACTTTGGTGGTTTTGTCAGGGCAGCCAGAGTGCGCTTTTCTTTCACCGGATCTACCTTCTCCTCCGGAGGTGGATGTTTCTTTGCTTTCACCCCTTCAAAGAAGTTTGTCACTTCGGCTCGCACGATCTTCCTGGTTTCCTCCTCGGTCCTCTCGTATGGTAACTTCTCTGGAGTCTTCAGAGAAGGACCGAATCTGTATTGCCTCCCGCCTCTGGCAGCTGTACTGCTAGACGCCGGCAGAGCAGACGGAGCGGCTGCGGCTGTCTTCTTTCCTTGCTTACGAGGCAGAGGAGAAGGACTACGACGCGCCGGAGCAGCCGCAGCGGCGGCGGGTCTCTTCCGCCCTTGCTGACGAGGCGGAGAAGGAGGAGGCTGGCTGCTCTGGCGCTGGCGAAGAAGGAGGCGGAGTGCCGCCACGCGCCGGAGAAGGAGGCTGAGTGCCCTGATCACTCGCCGGAGGAGGAGGCGGAGTGCCCTTACTCACCGGAGCCGTCCAGTTCGGAAGCTTGATGAGCTCCTTCCGCCATAGGCATGGAGTCTTCAGAGCAGAACCCAGCCGAGTCTCCCCTTCACCGGTAGGGTGGTCAAGCTGGAGCTCCTCAAATCCCTCCGTTATTTCATCCACCATCACCCTAGCATATCCTTCTGGAATCGGCCGGCAGTGGTAGGTTGCGCCGGGTTCAGGAGGTAAAACAGAGCCAACAGCCGCCTTGACTTTGAAGTTCTGCCATTCCGCCATAAGGTGGCAATGTTGAGACTCCGTGATAGCATCCACGGGGTAGCTAGCAGGAGCCGCATGCTCCAGCTGAAGCAGCTCGGTGGAAGCCACGCTGCTTCTCCGCTGAGATGGCGGTGTAGCATCGGGGGCAGTTTCGGCATGTCGATTGCCGTCTCGTTCCTCTAGCGCTTGAACCCTTTCGTGCAGCTTCTGAATTTGGATCTGCTCCACTTTTTTCCTCCTCTCCTGGCTTTTGTAACCGCCCGCGTCCGGAAAACCAGTCTTCCACGGAACGGAGCCTGGCGTGCCTCGTGTCCGTCCAGGGTGCTCAGGATTCCCGAGGGCCATTGTGAGCTCGTCGTTCTCTCTGTCTGGAACGAACGTCCCTTCCTGCGCTGCATTGATATATTGCTGAATCTTCTTGACTGGTATTCTCAAAAGCTCGTTCGTCCAAACGCACCTCCCTGATACAGGGTCCAAGGTTCCGCCAGCCCCGAAGAACCAAGTCCGGCAACGGTCTGTCCAGTTCATTGTCTGTGGTTCGATCCCTTTTTCAAGCAGATCATTCTCAGCCTTGGCCCACTTAGGTCGGGCTTTGAGGTAGCCACCTGACCCCGTGCGATGGTGAAGCTTCTTCTTCGCAGCATTCTTCTTGTTTGTCGCTGACATCTTCTTACTCTTTTCCGATGTCTTGTGGGCCACAAATGCGGGCCAGTGATCTCTGATCTTCTCATACCGGCCGATGAATTCTGGTGTCTCTTCTTTGTCGACAAATGTTTTCAGCTCATTCTTCCACCTCCTGAATAGGTCTGCCATCTTCTTAAGAGCATGAGACTTGATTAATTGCTCTATAACTGGCTTCTCCAGATCCTCCTCTGGCGGTAGGGTGAAATTTGCCTTCAGCTCAGTCCAAAGATCATCTTTCTGCATATCATTGACATAAGACACCTCAGGATCTTCCTTCTTAGGCTTATACCATTGGTGGATGCTGATCGGGATCTTGTCCCTAACTAGAACCCCGCACTGAGCAGCAAATGCATCCTTTGTCCGGATGGGTTCAATTGGTTGGCCGTCGCGCGCGATTGCTGTGATCTCAAACCTTTCATCCGAGCGCAACTTTCTCTTCGGGCCTCGTCTCTTTACCGCAGTTGTGCTCGATCCGGAGGGCTAGAAAAAAGAAGAAAGACGAGTGTTAATTAATATGTGTACATACCAAAACAATGAATGCATCAAGTAGCTAGTCAGCACATGCTTAACTAATATATTTACCTGGCCGGACTCTGTTCGGTCACCGGAGCCGTCACCACGGGCTCCTTCTTGCACCAGCATTGGGTCACCGGAGCCATCATAATCATGTCTTTCCTCCTCCACTCTTCGATCACCGTAGCCTGCTTCTTCACCCTGTTCTTCCAGACCATCATTGTCGTTAAGATACGACAAGATATCACCTCCGGCTAAGATTATGTCCCCCAACACCTCTTCTGCTTGCTCGTCTCGTCCGTGCTCCATTGTTTCTGCAAATATTACAACATGGCAATTATTACACAAACATGACAGCGGGTGGATATATTAGTGCAAACGTAGACCTAGCTTATTCCGGGTTTGGGGTGGCCTAGGCAACGCTTCAAGGGTAGGGGCGCGGCGGGAGGGGGTAGGAGACCGACATCGTTTTTTTCAAGGGTTTGGGTGTCCTCGAGAGTTTTGGTCGAGCGAGAGGGCCGGGGGTGCTCCCGTGGTATAAGTTATCACGGTCGAGAGGGGGTATAAATATTGACCGTCCATCATGTCGAAGTTATCTGGGAGGGAGTTATATATATCGACAACGACGACATACATACATGGGAAAATAATGTTATCGGGGAGGGGATATATCGACCCCCCCCCACGTGTTGAAGTTATCGGGAGGGGGTTATATCAACAACGACGACATACGTACATGGGAAAATAATATTATCGGCGGGAGGGGGTATATCGACCCCCCCCCCTCGTGTTGAAGTTATCGGGAGAGGGGTATATCAACGACGACAGACCCGATAAAACATAAGAAAACGAAGAAAAAATAAAAAGAGGAGAAGAAGAAAAGGAATAGAGGAGAAGATCGAAGAAAAAAAAAAGAAAAAAAAAGAGGAGAAGAAGAAAGGAATAGAGGAGAGAAGAAGAAAAAATAGAATTTTTTCTATTTTTTCTTCTTCTCTTCTATTCCTTTCTTCTTCTCCTCTTCTTTTTCTTCTTTTTTCCTCTTCTTATTTATTTCTCCTCTTCTTCCTCTCCTCTTCTTCTCCTTTCTTCCTCTTCTTATTTTCCTTTTTATATGAACATATCATCATATATATGAACATACATTTTCTTTGCATATGCATATGAACATACATACATACATTTTTCTTTCATATGAACATACATACATACATTTTCTTTGCATATGACCATACATACATTTTTCTTTGCATATGACCATTCATACATTTTCTTTGCATATGCTTTGCATATAAACATACATACATATGAACATACATACATACATATAAACATAACATACATACACAAAAAATTCTAAAAATCTGCCTAAAAAATTCTAAAAATCTGCCTAATAAAATTATATGAAAAAAGCATACTTCATCCATCCATCCATATAATGAACATATACATCATCCATCCATCCATATAATCAACATATGCATATGAAAAAAAATTATATGAAAAAAATTATATGAAGAGGATCGAGGGGACAGGGAGGAAAGGGGGTCGCCGGAGCCGGACCGAACGGGGAGGAGGGGCGGCGTCGAGGCAGGGGCGGCAGTGGGGGCGGGCGCCGGCGACAATGACAATGGTGGGGGCGGGCTGGGGCGCACGGGCGCGGCCGTGCGTGCTCGGGGACGGGGCAGGGGCACGGGGCGGCGGCCGGCGTGGGCTCGGGCGCGAGGCAGGGGCACGGGGAGACGGGGATGGCGGCCGGCGGCGGCGACGGCGACGAGGAGCGCGCGAGCGATTTGGGCAGCCTGGCGGCGGGGGCAACTGGCTAGGGAGGCGAGGGAGATGTGAAATTTTCACAAGTCCTGGTTATATAGCAAGGGCATTGGTCCCGGTTCGTGGCACCAACCGGGACCAATGCCACCCTTTAGTCCCGGTTGGTGCCACCAACCGGGACCAAAGGTCCCTTTTCAGCAGCCCAAAGGGCGGGAACCGTGGGCCTTTGGTCCCGGTTGGTGCCACCAACCGGGACTAAAGGGTGGCATTGGTCCCGGTTGGTGCCACGAACCGGGACCAAAGGGCCTTGCACAGCGGCGTGGTGATGGGAGTTTAGTCCCACCTCGCTAGCTGAGAGAGAGCCGCACCTGTTTATAAGGTGCGGTGCGCATGAGCTATCGAGCTCCTCTCTAAAGCAGGCTTTCGGGCCTAACCTCTCTGTACATGCCTGTGGGCCTACTGGGCCTTCTGCGGGCCTAAATCCTGGCCCATGGATGGGTTTCTAGTCGTATTCAGGCCGTGGTGGCCCAGTAGGTGGCATAATTTTTATTTTTTGCCTGTTTTTTTGTTTCCTTTTTTGCTTTATTTATTTTGTTTTGTTTCTACTTACAACAAAAAACTTATTTATTTTATTTTATTTTGTTTCTAATTACTTATTTATTTTACTTTACGATAATTCTTTTTGCTATTAAAGTTTCTATCAAAAAAAGTTCTTTATGAAAATTCTTTTTGCTGTATTTAGTTTTTTTGTTTTCTTTTTTGCTATATTTATTTTGTTTTGTTTCTACTTACAACAAAAAACTTATTTATTTTATTTTATTTTGTTTCTAATTACTTATTTATTTTACTTTATGATAATTCTTTTTGCTATGAAAGTTTCTATCAAAAAAAGTTCTTTATGAAAATTCTTTTTGCTTTTAATGATTTTGAACAGAAAATACTTCGATAATTTTAGTTGCATCAATTTTATATGATTTTAGTTTCAATAATAATAGAGGTTTCTTATAATGTTTTGAACAGAAAATACTTTGTTAATTTTAGTTTCATAAATTTTATTAAAGTTTATTTTATTTTGTCGGAACACAAGAAGTCCGGAGTTGTAATAAGTTATTAAAAATAAAAAAGAGGCGCAATGCTCGTTGATTTGCTTCAAGCCTTTCGGAATAGTGTAGACTGCACTGCACATAGCTCGATGCAGTCTACCTTATTCCTCAAGGCTTGAAGCTAAGCAACGTGAGCATTGCGCCTCTTCTTCATCGTCTCTGCACTCAGGGCTTATAAACCGCTCCTAGTGCCTCTCAGCTAGCGAGGTGGGACTAAAAAACTGCTTAGTAAGAAACTCTAGTACCGGTTCGTGCCACGAACAGGTACTAAAGGTGCTCGTGGGGCCACAGCCTCATTAGTACCGGTTCGTGGCACCAACAGGGACCAAAGGGTGGAATTGGTCCCGGTTCGTGCCACCAACCGGGACCAATGGCCTTGCACAGCGGCGTGGTGGTGAGTTTAGTCCCATCTCGCTAGCTAAGAGAGAGCCGCACCTGTTTATAAGGTGCGGTGCGCCTGAGCTGTCGAGCTCCTCTCTAAAGCAGGCTTACGGGCCTAACCTCTCTGTACATGCATGTGGGCCTATTGGGCCTTCTGCGGGCCTGAATCCTCGCCCATGGATGGGTTTCTAATCGTATTCAGGCCGTGGTGGCCCAGTAGGTGGCATAATTTTTAATTTTTGGCCTGTTATTTTTCATGCATTTACTAATTATTTTGAGCTATAAGACCCTAAAATTGAAAAGCATTTCAAATGAACTCTGAAAAGGTTGAAAGTTGGCATGGTATCATCATTTCATCCACATAGCATGTGCAAGAAAGTTGAGAGGGTTACGGCAAAAACTAGATGCACTTCTTGTACAAAACGGACAATGGTATCATACTCGTCTATTACAAAGTTGGCATGGTATCATCATAATAGTTGCGGGAGAAAGTCTTCACCTTTTCTTCGCTTGTGTCATTTGCTTATTGCGCCGTAACCATGGATAATCTTCATCGTTTATCAGGATGCTTGGGTCAGCCTTGACTTTGAAGGGAGGAATTTCATGAAACTTTTCATAATCTTCAGACATGTCTGTCTTGCCCTCCACTCCCACAATGTCCCTTTTTCCTGAAAGAACTATGTGGCGCTTTGGCTCATCGTATGATGTATTCGCTTCCTTATCTTTTCTTTTCCTCAGTCTGGTAGACATGTCCTTCACATAGATAACCTGTGCCACATCATTGGCTAGGATGAACGGTTCGTCAGTGTACCCAAGATTGTTCAGATCCACTGTTGTCATTCCGTACTGTGGGTCTACCTGTACCCCGCCTCCTAACAGATTGACCCATTTGCACTTAAACAAAGGGACCTTAAAATCATGTCCGTAGTCAAGTTCCCATATGTCCATTATGTAACCATAATATGTTTCCTTTCCCCTCTCGGTTGCTGCATCAAAGCGGACACCGCTGTTTTGGTTGGTGCTCTTTTGATCTTGGGCGATCGTGTAAAATGTATTCCCATTTATCTCGTATCCTTTGTAAGTCAATACAGTCGAAGATGGTCCCCTGGACAACGAGTACAACTCATCACAAACAGTGGTGTCACCTCTGAGACGTGTTTCCAACCAACTGCTGAAAGTCCTGATGTGTTCACATGTAATCCAGTCGTCACACTGCTCCGGGTGTTTGGAGCGCAGACTGTTCTTGTGTTCATCGACATACGGGGTCACCAAGGTAGAGTTCTGTAGAGCTGTGTAGTGTGCTTGAGACCAAGAATATCCGTCCCTGCATATTATTGAGTCCCCCCCCTCCAAGCGTGCCTTTTCCAGTCAGTCTCCCCTCATACCGCGATTTAGGGAGACCTATCTTCTTAAGGCCAGGAATGAAGTCAACACAAAACCCAATGACATCCTCTGTTTGATGGCCCATGGAGATGCTTCCTTCTGGCCTAGCGCGGTTACGGACATATTTCTTTAGGACTCCCATGAACCTCTCAAAGGGGAACATATTGTGTAGAAATACGGGCCCCAGAATGACAATCTCGTCGACTAGATGAACTAGGACGTGCGTCATGATATTGAAGAAGGATGGTGGGAACACCAGCTCGAAACTGACAAGACATTGCGCCACATCACTCCTTAGCCTTGGTATGATTTCTGGATCGATCACCTTCTGAGAGATTGCATTGAGGAATGCACATAGCTTCACAATGGCTAATCGGACGTTTTCTGGTAGAAGCCCCCTCAATGCAACCGAAAGAAGTTGCGTCATAATCACGTGGCAGTCATGAGAGTTTAGGTTCTGGAACTTTTTCTCTGGCATATTTATTATTCCCTTTATATTTGACGAGAAGCCAGTCGGGACCTTCATACTGAGCAGGCATTCAAAGAAGATTTCTTTCTCTTCTTTCGTAAGAGCGTAGCTGGCAGGACCTTCATACTGCTTCGGAGGCATGCCGTCTTTTTCGTGCAAACGTTGCAGGTCCTCCCGTGCCTCAGGTGTATCTTTTGTCTTCCCATACACGCCCAAGAAGCCTAGTAGGTTCACGCAAAGGTTCTTCGTCACGTGCATCACGTCGATTGAAGAGCGGACCTCTAGCTCTTTCCAGTAGGGTAGGTCCCAAAATATAGATTTCCTCTTCCACATGGGTGCGTGTCCCTCAGCGTCATTCGGAACAGCTAGTCCGCCGGGACCCTTTCCAAAGATTACGTGTAAATCATTGACCATAGCAAGTACGTGATCACCGGTACGCATGGCGGGCTTCTTCCGGTGATCTGCCTCGCCTTTGAAATGCTTGCCTTTCTTTCGACATTGATGGTTGGTCGGAAGAAATCGACGATGGCAGGTACACATTCTTCCTGCTTTTGTCCAGGTATATACTTTCAGTGTCATCTAAACAGTGCGTGCATGCGTGGTATCCCTTGTTTGTCTGTCCTGAAAGGTTACTGAGAGCGGGCCAATCGTTGATGGTTACAAACAGCAACGCGTGCAGGTTAAATTCCTCCTGTTTGTGCTCATCCCACGTACGTACACCGTTTCCATTCCACAGCTGTAAAAGTTTTTCAACTAATGGCCTTAGGTACACCTCAATGTCGTTGCCGGGTTGCTTAGGGCCTTGGATGAGAACTGGCATCATAATGAACTTCCGCTTCATGCACATCCAAGGAGGAAGGTTATACATACATAGAGTCACGGGCCAGGTGATGTGATTGCTGCTCTGCTCCCCGAAAGGATTAATGTCATCCACGCTTAAACCAAACCATACGTTCCTTGGGTCAGCTGCAAACTCAGCCCAGTACTTTCTCTCGATTTTTCTCCACTGCGACCCGTCAGCGGGTGCTCTCAACTTCCCGTCTTTCTTACGGTCCTCACTGTGCCATCGCATCAACTTGGCATGCTCTTCGTTTCTGAACAGACGTTTCAACCGTGGTATTATAGGAGCATACCACATCACCTTCGCAGGAACCCTCTTCCTGGGGGGCTCGCCGTCAACATCACCAGGGTCATCTCGTCTGATCTTATACCGCAATGCACCGCATACCGGGCATGCGTTCAGATCCTTGTACGCACCGCGGTAGAGGATGCAGTCATTAGGGCATGCATGTATCTTCTGCACCTCCAATCCTAGAGGGCATACGACCTTCTTTGCTGCGTATGTACTGTCGGGCAATTCGTTATCCTTTGGAAGCTTCTTCTTCAATATTTTCAATAGCTTCTCAAATCCTTTGTCAGGCACAACATTCTGTGCCTTCCACTGCAGCAATTCCAGTATGGTACCGAGCTTTGTATTGCCATCTTCGCAATTGGGGTACAACCCTTTTTTGTGATCCTCTAACATGTGATCGAACTTCAGCTTCTCCTTTTGACTTTCGCATTGCGTCCTTGCATCGACTATGACCCGGCGGAGATCATCATCATCGGGCACTGGTTCCTCTTGATCTTCAGCAGCTTCCCCCCTTGCAGCATCATTGGGCACATCGTCTGGTTCCTCTTGATCTTCAGCAGCTTCCCCCGTTGCAGCATCACCGTATTCAGGGGGCACATAGTTGTCATCGTCCTCTTCTTCTTCGTCGTCTTCCATCATAACCCCTATTTCTCCGTGCCTCGTCCAAACATTATAGTGTGGCATGAAACCCTTGTAAAGCAGGTGGGTGTGAAGGATTTTCCGGTCAGAGTAAGACTTCGTATTCCCACATATAGGGCATGGACAACACATAAAACCATTCTGCTTGTTTGCCTCAGCCACTTCGAGAAAATCATGCACGCCCTTAATGTACTCGGAGGTGTGTCTGTCACCGTACATCCATTGCCGGTTCATCTGCGTGCATTATATATAATTAAGTGTGTCAAAAACCATTACAGAACATCATGAATAGATAATTAAGTGACCAAATTAATAGAAGTTCATCATCACATTAAAACCAAAGTACATACATAGTTCTCATCTAACAACATATATATAGCTCTCCAGAGCATCTAATTAATTAAACCATACATTGAAACTATGTAAAACATTTCAATGCGAAAACAAATGCGATCATAATCGCAACCAAGGTAACAATCGATCCAACAGCATAATGATACCAAGCCTCGGTATGAATGGCATATTTTCTAATCTTTCTAATCTTCAAGCGCATTGCATCCATCTTGATCTTGTGATCATCGACGACATCCGCAATATGCAACTCCAATATCATCTTCTCCTCCTCAATTTTTTTTCCTTCAAATAATTGTTTTCTTCTTCAACTAAATTTAACCTCTCGACAATAGGGTTGGTTAGAATTTCCGGTTCAACCACCTCCTAGATAAATAAAATCTATGTCACGTTGGTCGGTATATTTGTCATAAATAATAAATGAACCAAATAGTTATAAAAAGATAATATATACCACATCCGAATCATAGACAGGACGAGGGCCGACGGGGGCGGATACCAAAACCATCGCACTATGTAATAAGAAGGAATAATAAAAGTAACAAAATTAGACAAGTAACTATCTAAAGTAAGAATTTTTTCCTTTCAGAAAGAAGATAAGAACAAGAGGCTCACCACAGTGGTGCTGGCGACGAGATCGGCGCGGGCGATCGACGGCGGTGAAGACGGGGACGGGACGTGACGGACCGCTAAACCTAGACAAATCTCGGGGAAAATGGAGCTCGGAGGTCGAGTTTCGAGAGGACAAAGATTAACTAGTGTGGCTCAGACATTTCATCGAACACCTCATGTGCATAGGAGGTGAGCTAGAGCACCCAAATGCCCTCCCCTCGCCGGCCAGAAAAAACAGAGCACTCTGGAGTGCTCTGCTGTGGTGATGGGGTATATATAGGGAACTCAGTGGTCCCGGTTCGTGGCACCAACCGGGACTAAAGGCCTTTGGTTTGTCAAATGTTAACCCTCTTGAAACATACTTCCCCTGTTTCATAATTCTTGTTGAGGTTTTAGTTTAAATTTAAACAAAAATCATTACAAGAATTATAGAACTGAAATTTGAACTAAAACCACGACAAGAATTATAGAACGAAGGGAATAGTAATTAACTCTTGCCACGGAGATACGATGCCCATTGACTGAGAGGTGTTCATCCACCCATATCCCACGCTGACCACAAAAAACAGTAGCTTTAGTGGGAGCTAACTGGACGGTTGGTCCCCGTGACCGCGAGGCCCTGACTGTATAAAGGCTAGAAAGGCTGCATGGTTAAGCGATTATAGTGCCTCCTTTACTGAAAAGCCTCAAGCATTGGATCGACCGAATCCACCATTGCCAAATAATGTATTAATATATTTCACAATCTCGATACGCCAGTTGTAATAATGTCTATATAAACAGAGGTTAGATGTGTCATTGTTTGCTTACTCAGATGAGCCTCTAATTTGCTGGTACTACTCGCGCTGCTGCATGCGTTGAGGAGCACCGCGCATGCATGATGCCTGCAGGCTGCAGCGATGCAGGTGATGCCGCTGCCGGCCGGAGGAGAAAAAGAAGAAACAAGGCAAGTCTAACGATCGGCAAGGGAAGGCGACGCCTTTCTTCCAGGTCTCCCTCTCTCATCCATAAAACGCTTCCTCCTATTTTCCCGCCGCGGCCGGCGGCCCCGGCAACGACGGTGGATGCGGGGGCTTCTTTGATTCTCTCCTTTGTGTATGGGTGTGTGGGTTTATCTCTGCATGGTAGCCTGATGTAAGCAATGTTATTAGTCTTGCTGGATGTGAGATCGCGAATGTACTATGTACTGTGTGTCTTGTGTTCATTCGTGCAGGCTCACGCGTACAAGTGGACTAAAGTTGTCCCTGATCGCTGGGTTGTTGGGCTAAGTGCTTTTTCTTGGGGGGTGCCATCCTTGACTTACTTATAGGATGAAGGATTTAGACGTGGTGAGAAGGGCAGCTATAATTAACATACAATATGTCTTTGTTGTAGGGGAAATTCACATACGCATCGACCACAAAAGAAATTGATCTGACCCCAGCAGTGCACAAAGTATCAGTGCCGATACCCGTTATAGGATGCTTAGAGCATCTCCAACAGCTTCATCAAAAAAATTATTTTAAAACTATTGGAAGAACCCCTATAAGCACTCATAGAGGAAGATTCTTGAGGAAGATGTTGAAGATGCTCTTATAGCGACCAATAGCACTGCAATGCCGGTACCTTATATGTTGGCCGGCCCATTAGCATAAGTTGTCCATTTTATAATACTTCCTTTTTATTTGTGTTGCTTTTCTATTCTAATTTTATTTTTTTGAAATGAAATGTTCGTGTATTGGACCAGAGGCTACTTCCTTATTTCTAAGCAAACACATATACTAAAACGTAAAGAAAAATAAGGGGCAATTATGTGTACCTGGCCGTACTAAGATTCATGCACTATATTTCTCCCTTGTACTATTCACCCGAGTGACATCAGGTAGCACCGCTAGTCGCCCATGACATTACCCGGCACAGCCAGAGGCCTTGAACGGGCAATGCATGGTGGAGCAAAAGAAAAAACCATCTGAAACAAAAAATAAAATCAGGCAACTTATAAATAGGTAAAGTGATAGAATATCACGATGCGTAGGTCCATCCAATGTGGTGGCACCTGACACCTTTGACATCACGGATTCCTTTGGCACCATGTATAAACACAACATCCAAGTTGTGTTTCTGATAGGAAAGCCAACAGAACAACATCAAAGATTCGCAAAAGAAAAAGAAGAACCACGTCAGAAGATTGCATGCATGATAAACAACAAGCGCTAGAGATTTTTCTTAGTGTTTATCAATGGTAAGCCAACATAATACATGACCATAATAATATCATAGTATCGCATGAACGGTACACAACAAGGGATGTAGGTTTTTGTTTATTTGGCATAACAAGGCCTACAAATTTGGCACGGCATGAAAAAGTTCATATGTACACAGTTCTAATTTGTCGTGCAATGAAAGATACCGTGTTCATATTGCATAGAACAAATGGTTGCATGTATGTGTATCTTGGGAAATTTTGATATTTAAGATTCAGATTTGCTGAGCGATTTATCATTACAAAGGTCACACAGTTTGTCGGGGATGTGACAGAGACTTGACCTCACGTTCAGGTACGGGGGCCTACTACGCCGGCAACCCATTGTGATACTAGAACTGTGGTAGAGCAACTGCCCTGATATGCTCAATTATTATTATTTTTTTCTTTTTTGAAAAAGCTACATAAGATGCGGACGCCCCCACTGAAAGAATATTCCACTTTTAATGGACACACATGGTGTCAAAACTATGACTTGATCCTTTGTGGACTGCTACGACCACCATCATAACCATCCAACCAATTGGTGCTCGATAAGCTCAGCTGTTTGGAATGAGAATACACACACAATTCTAGGACATTTATACATGTTGCAGTCCTCCATGCAACTATTTTTTTATCATTTGACAATACATATCATTGACGGCTTTTTATGGTTCTTGTGGAGATAAAGGTGCAGAAAAAAATTGTCTATGGATAACACGAGCATTATTAGTAGTTTGTTGGAGATGCTCAAACAGATCAAATATTACTCATGATTCCATTTCTCTTTACTCCGCATATATGATTTGTCTTGAGTTAAACTTGTATGAAAATATATAGACATATGCTCCCTCCTTCTGGAAATACTTGTCAGAGAAATGAATAAAAATGGATGTATCTAGAACTAAAATACGTCTAGATACATCTATTTCTCCGACAAATATTTCCGGACGGAGGAAGTACAATATATTGAATTCATGCTCCAACCAGTTGCTCCAAAGTCCGAACTGATGGAGGGAGGCGGGCAATATATTTCAACACTCCCCTCACGTCTAGGCTTATTTAGTCCTTAGACGTGGGATTGATGTAGGCCGCAAAATCTTTTTTTATTAATACTGCGTTGGCAGGATCTTGAACTCAAGACATCTTGGCTCTGATACCATACTGAATTCATGCTCCAGCCAGTTGCCTCAAAAGTCTGAACTGATGGAGGGAGGCGGGCAATATATTTCAACACAATACTAAAGATATACAATATGAAAATTAATTCATTAATATTGTGCACGGTAGCTCACACCACGGCTATAGCTAGGACTACTTGTATAGATGTACTGATCACGCACTTGATGAACAAGATGCAAATGCGAACGCAGTTGTATCAAAGGAAATCCAATCAAGGAGATGGCAAATGCACACGGTAGCTCACACCACGTCTATAGCTAGGATTACTTTCCGGAAGGATATAGTTTTAAAGCCAACTGGTGGGATCTGCAAACTTGTGCCTGCATGTGTATTTGACGCTACATGGAGAAAGTACAAGAGATGTTTGTATACTGCCAATTCCCATTCAGTTTAGCTCCCTGGACAGCATGATGAAGTGATGAGATTCAACACAACTTAAATTAATTAGAGCACAGGCTTGCAACAGATCGACGACATGGGTGCATAGTGATGGCGAGATCCACATTACAAAAGCAAACTCATAGCGGCGACAATGGTTAGACAATGTCATTTACAGAGTAAATAGCAAAAAACTACCACATTATAGGATAGGGTTACAAAAAACTACCTCTGTTATTAATTTCCCAAAATGCTACCACTATTTTGATTGGCTGTTCCAAACATCTTGAAGTTCATTTACAACTACCTTCAGTTTTCCTCTACTACTGTAATTGGTAACTCAGCGATCATCTACGCGTGCGTGATAGCTTGTGAGGCTTTCATTGATCAGGAAGGCATCCAATGGGGGCATGGCATGCACTAGTTGCCACCTTTGACATCACAGATTCTTCCAACCGCAACCAACTTGACTCGTTCGGACACTCAATCACACAACACATCAACTAGACTACTGAAGGAAGCAACTGTGCAGGGTCGACGTCAGGCATAACTGTTGCCAGTTCCACTTCAGAGAAAACAGACAAAAAGGAGTCTAGGAAATTATTTGGCGCTCCCATTTAACTGGTGCTTTACAAAGCATGAGCTTCAGAGTTTAATCGCACACAAGCAATACAACAGAATTAATGGTCCAAGCCAAAACAGAAATTAATACGCAACTTTTTTCACTGATAAATAAAGGTTGTTGTACTTGTCACACAAATAACTTGGAAAGGATGGGGACACTCAGGCCTGCAACATACACATCCCCACAAATTTAGACGCATACATTGTGCCAGCCTATCCAGATCCCAATAGTTGAATACTATCGAAGAATGTATGCTCATGAAGGCATGATAAATTTCTTGTTTTAATTATATTTTTCTTTGTTGGCACGTTAGGAAATAGATATGGCTCACAGCAACCATTGAGTTTATCATAGTGGATTCTTAAAGATGAACCCAAAGAGTGCTCAGACTGTTCCAGGCTACCATGCAGCCATCCATACAAGTGTTGCATACTGGTCTAATGATAAATGAGATGCTCACTCATCTCAACGCACTCCCATTTCTCCAACGCAGACTGCAACAATTTAACACTGTCATATGCAGATAGTTGTTGCCGCTTTAGTTTTACTTGTACTTTAGTACTCATTCATACTTGCTTCATATATACTCCGCCTTCCTGATCCATGAAAGCCTCACAACCTATCAACAACCAATAAGTAACTCAGCACTCATCCATGCAGCATGCGTGGGTGATAGATTGTGAAGCTGTCACGGACCAGGGAAGCAGAGTATAAAGATGGTGGGTGGAGTTCAGAGCGTGAGGTCACCGGTGTCGGACTGGTCGTCGTCGTCGAGGGTGGAGGAGTGTACGGCATAGAAGGACAAGACGACGCCGAATGCGACGAGCAGGATCCACCCCAGCAGGTCATTGTTCAACCCCGCTATCGACATTGTCTGCTCGTCCGCTAGCGCCAGTGCCGAGCCCAGCATCGGGGCGGTTGCCGCCATCATGGTACTCGCAGTGAGCAGCGGCGCACACTTGACTACTGCCGGAGCCAGAGTCGAAGATGCCTTATTCTTCTGATCCTTAGAGTAGCTACACCTCAGCCTATCAGCCCTGGCCACCCTCAGCTAAGGCAGCCCTACAACTGGTGATGGTCTGGCGGTGAAGGCCATGGTGATGGTGCTGATAGTTGCCATTGCTGAAAGATGTGGTGCTCTTGGGTAGATGCAATAGTTAACAACAGGAGAGCTAATTGTGGGAGCCAAGTGCTTGGGTACGTATCCAGGCCAAGGCACATAGTATATATAGAATATGGCTATGTGTAAGTTGCCTGCTCTTGGAGTTTACACGCCATGACGGGCCTACCTTTTGTCAACCATAACACACGGGGCATGCATGCTCGGCGAGCTACATGCATCTACATGTTTAAGCTCATTTTGCCTTGGATTCTTGATTGTGCCTCTTCAACTTTTTAAAAGTTTTTAATATGAAGTTGAATTGTGTCAAGCCATTGCAGTATCAAACCGTTGCCACTTGCACCAATATAGGAGAAAATCAAAGGCAAAAAAATAGACTAAGCAACAACAGTAAAAATAGCCAAAAACATTAGCCAAGCAAAGAAACGAAATTAGTTTCGTGTGGACGACTTCTTTGGTATTGCTAAGCAAACACATATATTAAACATAAACAAAAATAAGGGGTGACTATGTGTGAGGGGCATGGATGTTTTTTCCCGTTCAGTCAAATCATTCTCTCCTATGCGATCTAGATCCAAAGGCTCAGCTGACTTCTTCTTCATCCACTCTTCTTGTTCGTCCCCCTATACTAAAGCGAAAATAAAATCAAATAATAAAGTTTTCCAAGAAAGAATTAATTGGTGATAATTGGTATTGCCCTAAAATAAAGAAGAAGAAAAAAACTTGCACAAAATTTGTATAGAAAATTGCACTTTTTTTTAATATGTAAACAATAAGCATATAATGCTGCAATTTTCACACTACTAAGATTTACACATATATTGTGTAGTACTTGCGTGTATATTTACACACACGAAATAAAAAAAAGTTCTCTAAGAAAAAATAAATTAGCGGGATTGGTATTACCCTGAAAGAAGAAAAAATAAAAAATACTTAAAACAAAAACTTGCACAAAATTTGCACTCTTTTATATGCAAGAATAAATATGTAATATTGAAACTTCACACTCTGATATAATTTACATACATATTGTATTACACTTACACATACACCCAACATAAAAAAAACACATAAAGAATAAAAAACGAAGAGAACACACATAAAAACAGGAAAAGAAAATGACTATGTTGTTTTTGTTTTTACTCTTGCACAACAACAATGTTGAAGATAATCATCTCTCAACACATCAAAGAGGAATTAGACCATACATCGGTGGTGTCGCCTCTCCCATCTCACACTCCTCATATACACACGCGTGCGTGCAGAATTTATTTGTTACCGAAGGGAAAATTGTTCCTAGCCAACTTGCTTGATTCTTTGAATCTCGTATTAACATATAGAGAGTGTCTCTTTGATAAGAAGGGGGGTACGTGGAGTGTGGTATTTGGGCCTATGCACCCTATTTGTTCCATGAACTATGGGTCTACAGGAGCTACCGACTTTGATCAGTTAGCCAAGATTTTGACCGGATACACCCACGCACCCACACATGCACACACAAAAAGGAACGGCAATCTCGCGTACAAACTCACAAAATTAAATAAAAATAATGTTGCTCCGAGTGTAGTGTTCATAGTTTGGAATTGGATCATTTGACTTAGGCTGCATGTGGATGTATGTGTTCGGTTGTCAATTTGGATTTGGTATTGGGCTGCCCTCAGTTTAGGTACTCGAACCAATTCAATATGGATCCCTCCAATACAAACATCCAAACAAAGCCTTAGATTTCAAGTTTGGAGCAAGTAGCCTATCAATGAACCTATAACAGAAATCAGTGTGCCGACTTAGTAAGACTTTTTTTAATTCAGATGCATACTAGTAGGAGTTGTGGTCGTACTATTCACTGTAGTGGCATTGTGCGGCACTTTTGGTCGTCTGGTTCCACGATATTAACCGACTCAGCCAGACGCATTGAACAGGCAATGCATGGTGGAGCAAAAGAAATAAACAATTGAAATGAAAATTAAAATCAGCAACTTATAAATAGCTAATGCTATAGAATACCACTATGCATGGGTCCATCAAATGTGATGGCACTTGTCACCTTTGACATCATAGATTCCTTTGGCATCATGTATAAACATACCATTCAAATTGTGTGTCTCAAAGGAAAGCTACCAGAGCAACATCAAAGATTCGCAAAAAAATGAACATCAGAGGAGTGCACGCATGATACACAATAAGGGCTACATAATTTTATTAGTGTTTATCAAAGGAAAGCCAACAGAACGCATGTCCATAATAATATCAGTGGATCTCATGAACGGTACACAACAAGGGATGTAGATTTTTGTTTGTTTGGCATGACAAGGGCTCCAGATTTGGCACGACATGAAATGGTTCATATGTACACGGTACTAATTTGTCATGCACTGAAAGATATTTTCTTCATGTTGTGTACAGAAAATGGTTGTCTTTGTATCTTGGGAAATTTTGATATTTAAGACTCAGTTTGTTGAGCAATTCATCACTAAAAAAGTCACAGTTTGTTGAGGGGTGACGGATTCTAGACCTCACTTTCAGGTACGAGGGCCTACTATGCTAAGCTTGGAACAGTTTAGGCACTCTTTGGGTTCTTTTTTAAGAATCCACTTATGGTTGCTGTGAGATGTACCTATCTATTTCCTAATGTGTGAAGAAAGAGAAGAAAATTAAAACAAGAAATTTATCATGCGCATACATTCTTCGCTACGTATTTTACTGGTGGGATCTGGATAGGCTGCACAATGTGTGTGTCTAAATTTGTTGGAATGTGTATGTTGCAGGCCTAAGTGTTCCCATCATTTTTCAAGTTATTTGTGTGACAAGTACAAAATCCTTTATATAGCAGTGAAAAAAGCTACTCTCTCCGATCCATATATTGACGCTGGTTGAGTACAACTTGTACTAACTTTGTACTAAACCAACGTCAATTTATTTGGATCGAAGGGAGCATTAATTTCTATTTTGGCTTGGACCATTAATTCTGTTGTACTGTTTGTGTGTGATTAACCTGTGAAGCACATGTACAAAGAAAAGCAGGCACCTGAAGCCAGCTTTAACAGTGAAAAAACTCATCTGCGCAGCATGATCATCATGCAGGCCACCAAATCACAGTAGTGTGCATGGGAAAAACTTAAAACAGATTGAGTACCTTGCCGAGTTCTCCATCAGTTACAAACACGTAAGTGTTTCATCAGTTAAATGGGAGCGCCAAATCATTTCCTGGACCTGTGTTTGTCTGTTTTCTCTCAAGTGGAACTTGCAGCGGTTATGGCTGACGCCAACACTGCACAGTTGCTTCCTTCAGGAGTCTAGTTGATGTGTTGTGTGATTGAGTGTTGGTTGTGGTTGGAAGTATCTGTGATGTCAAAGGTGGCAACCAGAGCCCCCACTGGACAGACCCATGATGATGCAGTATATATATTGAAGTGCCTCTGCCTGCATACATACCCACACAAACACTTGACACCCTCAAATAATTGGCACTCCTACTGTCACCTCCTGAATCTCCCCCAAGAGAGAGCACGCATATATCAGCAATGGCAATGATCAGCGCCACCACCGTCGTCTTGGCCACCAGACCGTCGCCGGCTGCAGGGCTTCCTCAGTTGAGAGTGGCCAGGGCCGTGAGGCTGAGGTGCAGCTACTCCAAGGACAGCAAGAGGGCATCTTTGGCTCTGGCTCCGGTGATACTCAAGGGCGCGCCGCTGCTCGCTGCGGCGAGCGCCATGTCGGCCGCAACGCTGGCGGAGGTGGACGAGCGGATGTCGGCTGAGCGTACCCGGCTGAGCAACGACCTACTGGGGTGGATCCTGCTGGTTGCCGTCGGCCTCGTCCTGTCCTTCTACACCGTCTACTCCTCCATGCCCATCCTCGACGATGATGATGACCAATCCAGCGCTGGCGGCATCACTCTCTGAGCTCTACCACCACCATCTTCTTCTCCTGCCTTCCTGATATGTGAAAGCCTCAAAAACTATCACTCGGGTGAATGCTGAGTTACTGATTATGTTACGACACTGTTAAATCGTTGTGTGTCTGGCTTTGTAATGCAGATCTCTGATTAATCTAAGTTGTGTTAAATCTCATCACTTCATCAGGCTGTTTAGGGAGCTTATAAACATCCCTTGAATCACTCCATGATTTGTACAGTGCTATCGGAAGCAACGGTCTTTGTTTCGGTTGTAATCCAACAAGATATAAACATCCCTTGAATTTACTCCATGAACATCTACTCATGTTTGAAGTAGTCATCCTAGCCATGGTGTGAATGAAGTGAAATAGTGAATTACCCTCTCTCTCTCTCTCTCTCTCTCTCTCTCTCTCTCTCTCTCTCTCTCTCTCTCTCGCTCGCTCGCTCGCTCTCTCTCTCTCTCTCTCTCTCTCTCTCGCTCTCTCTCTCTCTCTCTCTCTCTCTCTCGCCACCTTTGACATCATATATTCCTTTGGCATTATGTATAAACATAGCATCCAAATTATGTGTCTCAAGGGAAAGCCAACAGAACAACATCAAATATTCCTTTGGCATTATGTATAAACATAGCATCCAAACTATGTGTCTCAAGGGAAAGCCAACAGAACAACATCAAATATTGGCAAAAAAAACATCAGAGGATTGCATGCATGATACGCAACAAGGGCTGCAGATTTTTCTAAGTGTCGATCAAAGGAAAGCCAACAGAACGCATGGCCATAATAATATGAGAGGATCACATAAATGGTACATAACAAGGGATGTAGAGTTTTGTTTGTTTGGCATGACATGGGCTACAGATTTGGCACGGCATGAAACAGTTCATATGCACACGGTACTAATTTGTCATGCACGAAAAGATATTTTTGTTCATGTTGTGTACAACGAATGGTTGCCTTTGTATGTTGGTAGATTTTGATATTTAAGATTCAGGTTTGCTGAGCGATTCATCACTAAAAATGTCCTGGTTTGTTGGGCAGTGACCGAGACTCGACCTCACGTTCAGGTAAAAGGGCCTACTATGGCAGCAACCCATTGTGACACTAGTATTGTGGTAGAGCAACTGCCCTGGTAAGCTCGATTATTTTTTCCTTTTTTTTCTGAAAAACAATACTTACGTATACGCTCTTATGTACAGATGCATCATTTGTAGTTGGAGATGCTCAGGTAGAGCAAATATTACTCGTGATTGGTTCACACCATGGCTACCTAGGACTACTTGTATAGACCACGGCACCACGCCAACCCTTGACAGAACATGTAGTAGTTCTGCAGTTAGAGGATTGCATGCTGAGACAGTGCAGTACTGCAGTAGTTGCTCGCTGGGGACTGGGGAGACACATCATCTGGTGAGCAGGATGAGCTTAAACAGCAGGCACGTAACAGCAAGAAAGAAAAAAGAAAAAACAGAGAGACCAGGTTCAGACATGCTCGGTTCAAGGTGCACATGTGGCGACCCAAGTTGCCTATGAGCCTTTCATCACTAGGACGGTCTTTTTTTACAGGGTGGGGTGAGAGAGGCTCGAACTCTCGACCTCAGGATCACTCGCTGTTAGTTCGCTATGAGACCTACGCGCTAGCCAACTCTCGACCTCAGGGCAGCGCCGCACCAAGCAACGGCGGGCCCTTGGCTACCACCGGAGCCAGAACCGAAGACGCCTTCTTGTGGTTCTTGGAGTAGCTGCACCTGAGCCTCACGGCCCTGGCCACTCTCAGCTGAGGCAGCCCTGCAGCCGGCGACGGTCTGGAGGCAAAGACCACGGCGCTGGCGCTGATCGTCGCCATTGCGGCCGATAGGTGTGTGCTCTCTTTTGGGGGCAGGTGACAGTAGTAGTGTCAATTACACTCTCCTTCAGTATATGTATTGCATCATCATGGGTCAATCCAATGGGGGGATGCACTAGTTGCCAGCTTTGACATCACCGATTCTTCCTGCTGGCTGTCAAACGCGTCCAACCACAGCCAACTAGACTCCTCAAGGAAGCAACTATGCACGCTGGGTGGGCGTCACGCATAACTTCCTTCAGAGAAAATAGACAAAAACGGGTCCAGGTCTCCAGGAAATGATTTGGCGCTCCCATCTAACTGATGAAACGCTTCCGTGCTTGTAGCTGGTGGAGAACTCGGCAAGGTAGTGGCCGATCACCCCAGGAGGCTTGATCTCAAATCTGGCTGCCTGCACCATGATCATGCTGCGCAGATGAGGGTTTTTTTATCACTGTTAAAGCTGGCTTCAGGTGCCCTTTTTTTTCAGAAAACAAAGAATGAGCTTCACATGTTAATAACAAACAACACTTAGCACAACAGAATTAGCACTTGTTTTACTGGTATATAAAGCTTCAAATCAATCGAGCACTAGATTTCTTGACTGCTGCAAGCATCGCTTTGTCCAAGAAAAATGCAGCCATCCATCCAAGCGCTTCATTATCTGAAGGTACTCCTATTCCTCCAAAACCGAAATTCCCAGTACTCCAGCATGATGAAGATATCCTAGGCGACGTATCATGTGAAATTCTAACTTTTTGTGAGCTTGGGCAGGAGGACAAGCAGAGGAGCAGCGAGGGGAGAGAGGAGGGCTGATAAAAAAAATGAAAAATAAGACCAGGCCGCGGTCACCATGCCCTCTGCTCC
Source organism: Aegilops tauschii subsp. strangulata (assembly GCF_002575655.3). Classification (NCBI taxonomy): domain Eukaryota; kingdom Viridiplantae; phylum Streptophyta; class Magnoliopsida; order Poales; family Poaceae; genus Aegilops; species Aegilops tauschii. The sequence goes on from NC_053035.3 coordinate 435,654,370, forward strand.
GCCATCCCCGCCTGCGAGGGGCGGCCTCATCTGCGACTCCTCTGCCTCTCAGGCCGCGGTCACCATCGACGAGCTGCCTCCGCGCGCATCCGACATCGCCGATCTGCCACCGCGCGCGGCCTCACCTACCATCTTCTACACCCGCCGCAGCGCCGCTGCGCGCCGCAGTGCGCGCCTCTCCGGCAAGGAGGAGCCGAATCGCCTGACTATGTTAGAGAAGGCCAAGCTGCGTAAGAAGATGAAGATGGAAGGGAAAAAGCCGGCCAAGGTGCCGGATCTTCTTCTTCCAGAAGTGGAGCTCCTCGAGATAGCTGCGGAAGGGGCTCCTCCGCTCCCCCGCAAGGACGCCATCGAGCTGGGTAGAGCGTGCGGCGTGCCAGAGCTCGACCTCAACCTGATGCCCTCCGGTGATGATGTGTGAACACCCGACGACCTACGCCTGCCGGTGCCGCTGTCCGCTGACGAGCTCTCATTGCAACCACGCCTCCACCAACAATTTTAGGGGTGGTTTTTTTAGTCAGCATGCACCTTAGACAGGCTTCCCCCCGCTTCTAATTTGGGTCTTGTACCCCCACTGTTTTCTTTTTAGTCTTTAACTAGTTCGGCATTGCATGGCGCTCTTCCGAGCCGCTAATTCTGTTGTCTACCACCTGGTTGTAATCGACTGTCAACCCTGTTCCTTTATCGCGGTCCTCGCCCTCCCCTCCCCTGTTGTTCTGCTGTTGGTCAATGATTAAGAACTTAATTATTTCCTCTTGGAACGTCCGGGGCCTAGGTAGACACAAAAAATGTACCGACATTAAGGCAGGGATTGTAGCCACTTTGTGCTCGATCGCCTGCTGCCAAGAAACCAAACTTACCGACATCGGCCGTTTTAAGGCCATGACTTTCCTTCCCCCCAATCTTAGAGACTTTGACTTCATCCCATCTATAGGCGCCTCTGGAGGTATTCTAACTGCTTGGGACGGTAGTAATCTCTGGACTTGCTCCTCGGTGTCTAAAAATCAGCTCTTCCTCTCTTGCTCTTTTGAATCCAAGGTGGATGACCTCTCATTTACTTTAACTAATGTGTACGGCCCTTGCGACCCGTCTGAAAAACGTGCTTTCTTAGACTTGCTCGTAAGTCTCTCTTCGACAATTACCGGCCCTTGGGCTATCATTGGCGACTTCAACCTCATCCTTCGCCGCTCCGATAAATCTTCCCCAAACTTCAACTCGATTGAGGCCATGCTTTTCTCTGACGCTATCCAATCCATGCGACTGCAAGACCTCCCCCTCCTCGGCCGTCGCTATACATGGTCTAACCAACAAGACGCTCGCATCCTCGTTCGATTAGACCGGGCATTAGTTAACGTGGCCTGGGCCCAGCACTTCCCAGATAGCGCTCTCACCTCCTCCACTCGATCCACGTCAGACCACGTCCCAATCCAACTGTCGGCGGCCACTCAAATCCCAAAACCCTCGATCTTCCGGCTCAATAATGTCCTTCTAGCCAATCCCTCTTTCCGAAATAAGGTGGCTTCAAACTGGGCCAGCGTAGGGTCCCGACACCTTGTGAGGGGTTCGGTTGGGATGCTTGCCTTGCGCCTCAAGCGAACTCGAGATATGGCCAAAAAGTGGTCGGCTAACCTTCGTCTACCCACTACTTTGGCCAAGAACTGCCACACCACGATCAACCTCTTAGATAAGATGGAAGAATCCCGCATGCTCTCCCCCATTGAGCTTCATCTTCAGACCGCAGTTAAATTATCCTCTTTTTTTTGCGGGGGAAAGGGGTTTTTCATTAATCAACCTGGATCAGAATGATCTATCTCACATAGTTCTACAACCCCATTTGGGCCGGACCTCAACCAGACTGCGGTTTTAACATCAACTCTCCCAATCCTAGCAAGCTCATGACTAACCCTATTTCTTGAGCGTCTAACCGCTCTAACTACAACCTCTCTATCAGAATCCAGTAGCTCTTTTATCTCATGCACTAGGCAAGCAGCCGGGGACCTATTAATATTTTTTGGTTAAGCATCATCGCCGCTTCAGTGCTGTCCGTTTCCAGAATAAACGGTAAAGAGCTCCATTCCAACGCGAGTGCAACTCCCTCGCGACAAGCTTGCAGTTCCGCCTCCAGCGCGTTATTGCATTTGAACAAGTGACGACATGAAGAAAAAATAATTTGACCGGTCGTGTCATGAAGCACCATCCCAGCACCTCCATTCATTTTTTGCTCAGCGAAAGCGCCATCTACGTTTAATTTAAGCCAGCCAGCAGGTGGTGGTTCCCGGCGCTCCAACGGCTACTCCACCTTGTGCATGTCACGCACGCCCAGGCTGGCCTTGGCTGATACGTGACCCATCATGTCACCCAAGACCATCTTTCCTTTGACCATGTCTGCATGTGGGTGATGCTGAATGCACAAAAGGGAGGATATATACCCATGCAAGAACCTGCGGGATACATCCGTCGGTGGCGGAGCTTTGTCATGCGTGATTTCATTACGGACATGCCAGGACCGCCATAGTGTCATCAGTACCACCATGCGTGATGTATCAGAAAGCGGGTGGACGACGTCAAGAGCCACTCAGGCCCCGTGTTTTGGACTGCAGCGATGTCCGGGATCATCCAGTCCTTCGCCATTGCCCTCCAAAGGCTCACCGCACGTGGGCACCTGCACATTGCATGGAATCCATCCTCGCGTTCCGTCCCACAGAGAGGGCACATGTCATTAGTTTCCAACTGTCGCGAAAATTTATTTGCCCATGTAGCTAACGAGTTGGAGACCAACCGCCAAGCAAAAACTCATACCTTTGGAGGAGCAGGGCACCCCCATATAGTCTTCCAGATGGCGCGACGACCATCCGGTGCCCTGCTTGATGCGCTCGTCGATGGACGCTCGCGCTCATCCATGGCAAAGCGGTACGCCGACCGGACGGAGAAGACACCAGATTTCTCTGGTGCCCATGCGAGAACATCCTCAGGGGCTCGTGGAGATGTCCTGATGCTGGTGATGACGTCGATGTCGATGGGGAGGAAATACTATCGGAGAAGATCCAAACGCCAAGCTCCATGTCCATCCAGCAGGTCCGACACCCGCCTCAGCCTGCATGTACCCTGAGGAGTAATAAGCTCGCCTGATGGCTCCCTAGGCAGCCACCTATCACGCCAAATTCTAATTTGACGACCGCTCCCAACACGCCAAATCAACCCCTTTTTTAGGAGTTCCAAACCATGCATGATCGCCTGCCATGTTACCGATGTGTTGCCTGAGAATACCGTGTCCTCAAGCCGCCCCTCCGGGTAGTAGCGAGCTTTTAGTACCTGCGCACAAAGACTCTCTGGTTTGGTTAGGAGACGCCACGCCTGGCGAGCAAGCAAGGCTTGGTTGAAGACTCTGAAGTCACGAAATCCTAGTCCGCCGCATTGTTTTTGCTTTTGAATTTTTGGCCACGACATCCAGTGAGTTTTTCTCTTCCCCTCCTTAGATCCCCACCAGAAATTACGGATCATCCTATTTAGATCATCACACACCAACATAGGAAGTTTGAATACCCCCATCATATATGTGGGAATGGCCTGAGCAACTGCTTTGATCATCGTCTCCTTTCCTGCAAGTGATAACGTATCTCCCCATGCAATTATTCTTTTCGTTAGACGAGCTTGGAGGTTTTGACATTTACCCTTTGACATTCTACCTTCTGGTGTTGGTAGACCCAAATACTTCTCCTCAAAAGTGGAAAGAAGCACTTGGAGAGCATCACGAACCTTTTCTTGAACATTTTGCGGACACGCTTTCCCAAACATTATACTGCACTTAGCGGGGTTAATAAGTTGGCCTGTTGCACTCTCATATGATGCAATAATGGACTTAACCTCGCGAGCTTGCTGCTCATCCGCCTTAAAGAAGAGCAATGTGTCATCGGCAAACAACAAATGGGATATGCCAGGCGCCCTCCGACATACCTTCACAGAGGTAAATTTTCCTTTGTCCTCCCCATCCTTCAGCAAAGCAGAGAGACCATCAGCAATAAACAGGAATAAAAATGGGGAGAGTGGGTCACCTTGCCGTAGCCCGCGCGACGGTGCGAACGAATCCAAGAGGGTTCCATTAAATTTAACAGTGTATCTGACCGAGGTGACACAAGTCATAATCCAGTCCACCCACCGGTCAGCAAAACCCAGCTTTTGCATCATCCGCTTCAAGAATTCCCAATCCACCCTATCATAAGCCTTTGAAAGATCCAACTTATAAGCACAAAAACTTTTCTCGGGGTCTTTCTCCTGTTGGATATAGTGAGTACACTCAAATGCAACAAGCACATTATCCGTTATCATTCTGCCGGGAACAAACGCACTCTGCTCTGGTGAAATTATCTCCTCCAGGATAGGTCTCAACCTATTTACAAGGCACTTGGAAACCACCTTATATATAACATCGCACAAACTTATAGGCCTATACTCCGTGAGCTTCACCGGATTATCAACTTTCGGGATGAGAACAATGGTAGTATTATTTACCCCCTCTGGCATTGGGCCAATAGCTCCTGTGCGACACATTTGAGGTGAATTGGCAAGAGTGCGACGTTGTTCGAGCGAATGGCTGTGCTGCGACAATTTTGAGCAGGTAAATAGCCCACGCACGACATGGCTGTTAAACTCAATTGATGCCCTCGTTAGCTGTTGGGGGCTGGACCCACCACTTATCCACGTAAGCGCGGGACCCACCACTTGTCTATTCGCGGGACCCACCTCCTTGCAGCTAGAAGAGACGAGCGCCCGTGCCCATCCGCCCGCCGCCGCCCATTCATCCCCTTTCCCCAATCTTTCTCTTCTCCGGCGACCTAGCGCAAACGTCTACCTCCTCCGCCACGCACTCAAAATGGCGACAGTATGGACCAGTGCTGCTCACAAGGTGCCCTGACTGCCCACGCCCAGACCCTCTTAAACGGTTGGTCACTAAGAGGGATGACAATGGCAATCTTGGGCGGGAATTTGTGAAATGCTTGAGCAAACCAATGGCAGGAAGGGATGGCAAGGTTAGATCTAAGTTCTTAGCCCGTTCTTTCGCTGTCTTTTGCTCTGATTTCTCCATATTTTGTTTTTTCTCCTCGAATTTGGGATTTAGGGTTCATGTTGTTCTTTTCAGATCTTGAAGAAATGTTACCATTTCGAGTGGATTGATGAATATGTTGATAGGATTCAGTTTGAGGGCTACGTTGATTCGAGCGTGGCCGCAACCTGGGAGCTCAATTTGGGCGGGGTGCCGCCGATTGCTGTGGAGAATACGGGGAGCTCGGGCGGAGGGGTGGGCAGAGTCGTGCCGATGGCGATGTATGCGCGCAATGCTGAACTGCATGCGGAGTCCGAACTGACCGAGGAACTGAAGAAGATCAAGAAACATCTAATGCAGATGATCGATTTGCAGAAGCAAGCAAATATCATGGCAGGAGGATTCTATTGTTGTATCATTGCTCTGTTTTTGTTTTGTTTGTTGTTCATCCGTCATTAGAATGGGTATTTAGGCCTGTCAGGGTAGAGGATGTGATCTGTGCGCCATGCCAAGTTATGTATCTGAATTGAAGCAGCAATTTGGAACACAAATTATTCAGTGTTCATGCTCGGTTTCCTCTGTTTTTGTTCTTCAGTTAACAGAGTACACACCCAAATTCAGTTTCTAGTAAAAAACAAAATTGGGCTGCCGAATAGATGTTGGGCCGTGACCAGCCCACCCGCGTAGGGGAACCAGCCCACCTCTAACTTCGGCAAATAAAATGGGGCCCAATAAAATGTTACTTGTTTTTATTTTGGCCTTTTTCTTGCACTAAATTTTGTGATGGATCATTTTTTGATGCACTAAAACTAAATGTTAATTGTTTTTATGCATGTCTATGGTTCCATGAACTAAATGAGTTGCATGCTTGCATGAAGTGCCGGAAGTAAATTAGTTTGCATTTCCTAGTTGCACTCATGTCCATAGTGGGTTTGCATGGGGATCCTAGTTGCATGTCCATGGTTTGGCCAATATTTTGAAGATGGTGTGTGTGGTGATTGGGGTGTAGAAACCCGGGCCCGTAGAAACCCATAGCAATACATGAATAATAAGCAAAAACAACCCATAGCAATCCACAAATAATAGCACGAAACACACAATATATATAGTAGCATAATGATTATATAGAAGCATAACGATCGCAACCCATAGTTCCACGATAGCCTTACAACTCCATGATAGCCTTACAACTTAAAGTACTAATAAAACTTAATAATAGTAGCATAACGATTACAACTTAAAAAAACTAATACGATAGATCTATAGCAAGCTAGATAGATAGGGGGGCACCAAACGCGGGTTCTTCGGGTTCTTCTTCTCCTCCTCCTCTGGGGCCACCTCGCTCCTCCGGGCGCTGCCCTTCACTCCTCCCCGTTGTTGATGGGGTACGGGAGCGTGTGCATAACGCCGTTGTTGGGGAAGATGACGTTGAAGTCGGTGAAGATATTGTAGGTTGTGAAAGCTATGAACTCACAACCAACCCAAGACGCTCGCCCGAGGAGATGGAAAGCATCGAAAGGGTTAGTGAACGTGGCGAGGAGCCCAACCACAACGCCGTTGTGGTTGACCTCCTCAAGATGGTACATCCGAGGAGAGCCGCGGGGGAGGTGGCGGAAGCCGGCCGCAAGGAAGAACTCCGTTAACTCCGTTGCGCCCCTCCACCTCGAGATCACCCAAACCCTAAGGGTTCTCTCTACATACACTCCGGCTGGGTAGAGCCTTTCCGGCACGGTTGGGGGGAAGCGGTAGGTGGGGCCGTTGTACTGCATGATGGCGGGGTGGCTCGAGGGCTCGATCGGGTTTGATGGAGAAGAAGGAAGAAGGAGGGCAGAGGAGGCAGAGGATGGGGTGTGGATGAGGAGGGAGAGGAAGACGATAGTGCCCGGCTTAAATAGCCCAAGTGCGACGTGGTTTCACCCCGTAGAATTAATGGGCGGGCGACGTTTGGTGGCGCCCCATGAAAGTGTGTACACGAGCGTGGGAAACGGGCTGCGATCCTTCTGTGCCACCAGTCGCGGGTCAAGGGGGACGGGCTCACGCATGCGTCTATGCCGTCGTGGGTCAAGGGGACACGCCTGCCCCGGGTTCTCTGCATGTGCCGCCCGTGCATTCATGCCGTAGGCCATTAATTTGCACATCTTGCTAGGGCCTGGCTAGAGGGCAACGTTCGGTCGATGGGAGACGTGACAATAATGGACGCCTTCATTTGCCCATCTTGTAACGGGCAGCACGCCGTTTGAACTGCATCGATACCCACATCGATACCCCATGCCAGTATTGCGTCCTCAAAGAGGAGCACGCCTGTACAGCACGCCATGCAGCGTTGGCTTTTTGGTTGTCTTCGTCGGGCTGCTGCATTGTGGCCGGGTGCATGCTTTGATGCGACGATGCATCAGTTCTAATGGTAGGCATGCGACAGCTTACTGCGTCGATAGGGGTGGCGGAGCAGGGCTACGTCGAGGGCATGCATGCAGCGCACGGGCGCAGTTCTGTGGGTGGGCATGCATGTTGCGGGTAGGCACGGGCACGCATGCAACGATGGAAAGGGCACTGCGTAGGCTTGGTCCATGCACCGCGTCAACTCTTGCCGTTGGATTCAAATGAACGGTCCTGATGCCCCAACGAGAGAGGCTGATCCAAACCCCACCGATTCAACCAATCAGCGCGTCTCATGCGGATCGATGCACACTGATTCAACCAATCAGCGCGTCTCATGCGGATCGATGCACACTGTAGCTAACCCTAGCGCCTGATCTCGACCGTCCACGCACAACGATCGACGACCCGGTAGTGTGTGGGGTTTTGAGGGGTTTTGAGAGGGGTTTTGACTGATTAGGGTTGAGCATAACTAATTCAAAAAAATCAAAAATATATAAAACTTGCGCACATAGTCTTATTATGTCGTATAGTAACGAGAAAAAAATATAAATATGGTTTACATACATTGTTACGAAAAATCCTTCACAAAATTGTCATTCCTCGAACAATGTAGTATGGAGTTCAAGGGAGAGAGTAGTGGGCACCCGAGAGTAGGTGGGGTTTTGAAAATGAAAAGTGTGAAAACCTCACCAAAACTTCATTTTGGATTGACTAAGAAAGATCTTAACTTACTTTTCTCATTTTCATGTTTTAAACTTGTTTTATATATAATTTTCTATTAAACCTTGTTTTTTCAAAAAAAAAGAAAATAATAGAAAATTAATTCAATAAATAGTGAGACTTTAGATTTACACTATATAGGTAGAATAGATGTGTAGAAAAATTATTTGGCTGGTTTAGACAAGGTGCCAAAAAAACTTGCTTAAATATGAGGCCGTTTACCCTACCTTTGGAGGTCATTTGAGACACACTTTTCATGACTATGAGTTCAACTTACCAAAAGGGCTCGGAATGATCAGCAAGCAAACATATTTCAGTTGAGGTACTTTAGATAGCATTAAAACATCAATACCCCATCCCTAATTCAAATTTGAGCCCAAATTTGAATTTAAATTTGAATTTTATTTGGCTGGTTTAGACAAGGTACCAACAAACAAGTTCGAATAGAAATACGGGGATACATAGTGACTACCAGTACGCACCAAGTTACAAATATTATTACATGCCCCAAATTTTCAAACTGTTCTCTGTTCTACCTCTTCCTACCACGTCGCGTGCCCTTCTTCGCCTTAGCACTTCTTTTTTTTGGTTCTACTACACACACAAGTTTACTGATCATCTTGGTTTTCTTCACTGGTCTTTTCAACACCTCGCCAACACCCTCGTGATCAGTGTCTTCAGCCTCAATGTTGACAGCAGTTTCAGTTTCTTCGGTGTGTACCTCAACATGGCTTTCTTCAGTCTGAACCTCGACACGCTCAGGTTCAGTTTCAACCTCGAGAGCAGTTTCTTCAGTCTGAATGTTGACTGCAACAGGATTTTCTTCAGTCTGCTCAGGCTCAGGCACACTTCTCTTCTTTCTACCGCAATTGACTCTTGCTTTTTTGTTGGCCAACACTGTTCAACAACAAGGGGCTGACTTGCTCGCTTCCTCCTGGCCATTGGGAAAATGTTATAGATATAGTAATTGAAAAAAATCACCAGATCAAAACACAGACAAATAAACAAGAACATACTTTGGCTTATCAGGAGTATAACGGCATTTGACAGATCCCACTCTGTGCCCAAGTTCCTGGCACAACTAACATCTGTTTTTGTTACCTTTTTGGGCCCTTTTTGGCTTTCCATCTTTCTTTCCCTTCTTACTACTCCCACCTTTCTCAAACCATGCCTTGAATCTACTCTGTTTAGGCCTGCCAGCCTTTCTTTTCGTCAAGGGAGGACACATGGAAAATTCAGTGTCCACTTCAGGCCACTTAGACTGATCTGTAAGTGCTGGAATTGGAGTAGCATATGCAGCTTTGAATCTTGCTACCGAATAATATTCATGCAAATATGGGTGCATGTTTATCTTTGGTTGGGGTGCTAAGAAGAGAATGGCATGCTCACATGGTTTACCAGTGTGTTGCCACTCGAGGCAAGTGCAATCATGCAATTCAGTGTTAACAACATGTCTCCTTCCAGTTTTGTTATCTCTAACTTCAGCACCCCAAGGTGAAGATTTTTCAACAAACAAATGTGAAAGACATCTGCTCCTATTGACCACCTATTGTACCACTGCTGGAAGCTTATCACCTTGCAGACAATCACCTATCCTTCTTCTCAATTCCCACAACCGCATGAGCATGATCCTGATTTGGTCAACCATCTCATGCACAAGCAAATCTTTTAACTCTTTCACCTTGTTGTTGAAACTCTCTGCCAAATTGTTGTTGATGTGGTCACACTTGATGGCAGCGTTGAATGCTGACCTGTACCATAACAAAGAATGGTAGGTGTTCAGCCATGGACCAAACTCATCACATGCTGCCATTATCTTATCAAGATGATATTTGTGTGTCTGTCTAGTGTAAGATCTTGTTGTTGGCCACATGCGCCCAAATTCTTCTCCTCTAAATTTTTTGATCAAATTCATCCACAAATGACCGAAGCACTCCCTCTGCTCAGCATGTGGGAAAACATTTTTCACTGAATTTTCAAGCCCCTTACATGCATCTGTGTGTATAGCCAAAGGTGACACTGGCCCTAGGCATCTTTTCAGGATCATGAACCATGTCCATGAAGCCTCTGTTTCTGACTGAAACAAGCCAACAGCAATAGGAAACATCCAGTTGTGTCCATCTAGAGCATTGCATGCTGCCAACTGACCATTCCACTTGCCTGTCAAAAATGATGAGTCTATGCTCAAATATGGACGGCACCCTGCTTTGAACCCATCGATGCAAGGCTTCAAAGCCATAAAAAACTTGGAGAACTTGACTTCACCTTCGGCTGATACCTCTGTATCTATCTCCACAACACTGCCAGGTGACCTCTTTTCCACCTCTGCTTTGAAGTTGTAAAGCATCCTAAATGTATTTGCCCAATCACCATATAAATTTTTCATTGCCCTTTGTTTTGCCTTCCACACTGTGGTATATTTCAGTTTAATGGGGTACATCTTTTCCAAGTCTACTTTGAGTTTCTTGGCAGTAGTGTTTGGTGTTTTGGCTAAAATTGGGGTGATCTTTTCTGCAACCCAAAGTTGTGATGTCATGGTTGATACTCTCTGTGAACTTGTAATACAAGTATGTTGATTGGGGATTTGGTTAACCCTGACAGTACTTCCATCAGGTTGCAGTCTAGCAGATATGTACCACTTGTAAGGCTTCACACTACCATCAAATCCTCTGCACCTCGCATAAAACTTCTTTCTATCAGTCCAAACAGTCTTGGCATCAAACTCATGTTTCACTGCATAAGTCTTGAAACACATCCTAAACACCTTCATGCTTGGGAACAACTTGCCTACTTCAATGACAGGGTTTTCTTTGTCATACCCATGCACCAGCTCATCATCATGTGCATCATCTACTTCATCTGCAGCTTGTTCCATCAACTGTCCATCTACTTCATCATCAGCATTAGCAGGCAAACTAGATTCGCCCCTCTCCTGCTTATCTCTGTCATCGACTGGAATGCCAAAAAGTTTGGCCATCTCAATGCCAGGAATTGGTGCAATGACCAAATCAGTAGGCTCATCTAATTCAACTACATTCCAATCAACAGTTGCTGCAGTTTCAGTTTCAGTTCCAGTCACCTGTCCCTCTTCGGCTATTACTGTAAGTTCAGTACACATGGGAATCAATGGCCTCTGTGTAGCCCAATCATCATCTACCATCTGAGCAGCCAATTGTGATGGCACATATCCAACCTTCAAAAAAATGTTCAGATCAACGAGCTCAGCAAAAAAATTAGCCCGTTTGCTTGTCAGCCCGTTTTGCCAATCGATTTCTTCAACAATCTGTTCACCATCTTCTATTCTCACATACTCTCATTTCCAATCATCAAACCACAACAGTGATACTTCTTGCTCTGGACCCCAAACAATATTCTCCCCAATTTTTCCACCCATTTCTTCACTGTCGTCTCTCCCATGTTCTGTAGAACTTGTGGATCAATCTCTGTAAACTCAACCTCCCATTTAACAATTGTGTCTCTCTCAATGTTCTGTATGCTACCATCAACTAATTTTGCCTTTGATGGAAAGAAATTGGCTGTCAATTCGAAGGTCCGAGCGGCAGCATCCCCTCTGTCAGTGGCGGACAGTGTGAGCCCCCCCCCCCTAATTTCATGCAAAATTGGATCGGAGAGAGGCGCATTACCTATTCGAAGTTGAATCTGGCGGCTCCATCTCAGTATGCCCACGGGCTCCCCTCACAACTTATCGATTCCGCAAGCGAAAACAGAGGAAACGAGCTGAGATCTACGGGCCTGAGAGAGCAACGGGAGGGCGACTAGGGTTTGAATTCACTCACCATTTTCTGAGGACGAAGGCTCCGCCGCCGTTGAGAACGAGGGCTCCGCCGCCGCCACCGAGAACGCAAGATCCGCCGCCACCGGAGAAGAAGGGGGGCAGAGTGGCGGGCCCGGCACGGTCGGGCGGCAGGGCACGGTCAGCTGTTTTGAGGAACAATTAAGTTGGACCCACATGTCCTAACATAAACGGGCGGGCTTGGTTGACGACCAATTTAACCACATTTAACACCCCCATGTGGCCCTGGGCTATTTACACGCTCAAATGTGTCGCACCACGGCCATTCGCTCGAACAACGTCGCACTCTTGCCAATTCACCTCAAAAACGTCGCACATGAGCTATTGGCCCTCTGGCATTATACCTGACCGGAAAAATTCTTTTACCCCCGCGATTACCTAATCCCTCATCACATCCCAATTCCTCTGGAACATGCGTGCAGGAAAACCATCAGGCCCCGGGGCTTTGAGCGAACCAATCTGAAAAAGCGCGTCCGCAATTTCCTTGTCAGAAAAAACTGCACACAAGCCTTCATTCATAGCATCAGTAACACGACGATCGATAAGCTCAATAATGGGATCATAGCATAGGGACGGATCAGCAGTGTACAAAGTGGTAAAGTAATCTGTCACCATGGATGCCATAGTAGTACTCTCTGTATGCACCACCCCTGTATCATCCATTAGTGACTTGATGCGGTTTTTTCGTGCTCTCCATACAGCCTTGCGATGGAAAAACTTTGTATTACGGTCACCCTCTCGCAGCCAGTCCACCCTTGAGCGTTGCATCCATAGCATCTCCTCCCTGTAAAGAAGCTCATTGAGGCGATTTGTGGCCTCTCGAATGGTGCACTGATCTGCATTCATGGCCATTACTTCCTCCAATCGGGTACGAGATTTATTAATGTCTTGTATCACATTACCAAACTTGCGTTTACTCCACCCTTGCAGCGTCTGCATGAGCTCGCCTAGTGCCGATGCAACGTCTCCAAGATTGCCCATCGTGCCTGCAGCCGACCAAGCATGCATGATGACTTCTGGGAGCGCAGGGTCACGTTCCCAAGCCACCTCATAATGCCTGCACCTCTTGCCCACATACTCCCTAGGTGGTTCGGCCACCCACCTTAGGAGAATGGGTATGTGATCAGACGATGGGGCCACCAAGTGCCGCACCGCCGCCTCCATGAATAAATCACGCCATGCATTGTTCGCCACCGCAAGGTCCAGCCGCACCTTGACGTTCGCACGTTCGGACCGCCGGTTATCAAATGTATACGGCAGCCCTGCAAAACCAAGGTCTCCAAGTCCACATAATTCCAAAACATCCCTGAAATCGATCATCTGACCTACTGAGCGCGGGGTGTCGGAGAAGTGCTCGAAGCCCCACATGGCCTCGTTGAAGTCGCCAATCGCCACCCAAGGCATATCCACGTGGTGATGAAGATCACGAAGGAGCGACCACATGTAGGAGATATGCCCTAGAGGCAATAATAAATGATATTATTTATCTCCGAGTTCACAATTATGTTTATGTTCCATGCTATAACTGCAATGATTCTCGAGTCTGCAATATCCACGAGGCTCGGAGGAAGACTCATATGCACGTGTGGAATAATAAACGGTAAGGAGTATTCCTAGTCTGGCCTCTAAGACTAGCTCAAGTGTTGCATGATGATTCTGTTTTCCTGGTCATGGGCATGTCTATGCCAGCAATTTGAGGGCACAATGTTAAGAGAACATTTGTGTTGAATCGACCCGGATTGATGTTATGCTATGAGATTCATTCGTTACAAGTTTATTGGTACATAACAGAGAGATGGTTAACGTTTGCATGATTCCTTAGACCATGAGAGTATCGAGTTTCTTCATGCTTGCTTCATGAACTTTGGGGTTTGTTAAACGTCATCCGTAAATGGGTGGCTATTATGGCGGCTTACGGGTTCATGGAAAAGTTTGTCAAGTAACTTGATAGCTCAAGATTGGGATTTGCTCCTCCGACGATGGAGAGATATCTCTGGGCCCTCTCGGTGTTACGGTATCCATCATCGTCTGGCCAGACACTTTGTGATTTGATCATGGGGATGCCGGAACATGATAACGAGAAAAGAGAACAATACCGGTAACGAGGTAACTAGCATAGTGGACAAGTTGTTGATCCACGGGAATGCCAACATGTCTCACCTTGGGTATTTTTAACATATCGCGAAGCAACAGGAATAGCACACGGCAACTGGAGGTTCACTCGAATATTTATTCGTGTGGGTATAGGGGTCAATATGGGTGTCCACGGCTCCGATGTTGATCATTGATCGGAAGGGGTTCCGGGTCATGTCTATACTTCACCGAACCTATAGGGTCACACGCTTAAGGGTCATCTATCTTCTGAATACTAGACAGGGAGTCTGAGAGAAAATCACCGAAAAAGTTTCGGACAGCGGAATCGTACCGCAGAGAGAGGTCACCGGATGAGTTTCGGTGAAACCGAAAAAGTTGTTTCGGGGTATGCCATTAAGTCAAAATGTTTTTGGCACATGCCTGATAATTCTTGGAGGGTGCCAGAATCATTCTGGAAACTTTTTGGAATTTTCAGAAATAAAAACCGAAAATGTTTCGGAGCTGCCGGTACCGCTTTGGCTGTTTTTCGCAGATGAAATTCACTAATCTGAAATTGTTTCAGAACGAATCCAAAATCGTTTTAGTGGGTACTGGAATTATTCTAAGACCCACAGAAATATTTTCGGATTTAGTGGACGCGAAAAATTGTCTTCATGAATAGTGAAAACGCATTCTTGTTTGCTTTTCGCAGATGAAAATCACTAAACCAAAATTGTTTCGGAATGCGTTGAAAATTATTTTAGTGGGTACTGGAAATGTTCTGAGCCCACATAAATATTTTCAGTTCGAACGGACGCTGAAAAATGTCGTCATGAATAGTGAAAGTGCTTTTTGCTTGGCTTCTTGGAGAAGCCACCTTGAGGGCCTTTTTGGTATTTCCCCCCTTGGCTTCTTGGAGAAACCACCCTTGGGCTTGGCCTATATATAGGGGTGGAGGGGGCTGCCTAAAGGATCATCCCTTCTCACATACAAGTGCCATGCTTGATCTGGCTTCTCTCTCCCTCCCAGCGAAACAGTTTCGTAGAGCCGAAAGGCTGTCTGGGTTCCGGTAGGAACTAGTTCTGGACGGCGAAGCCCTGCCGGATAGATGACACCGTATGTGTGCAACTCTGTAGAGAGATCGTAGCTTCGGTCTTAGTTTGTGAGTGCCTCCCGAAGGGCTGTCCGTGTGACCGTCCGAGTTTCGAAGGTCCTCCCGAAGGGCTGTCCGAGTGACCGTTCGAGTTTCGAAGGTCCCCCCGAAGGGCTGTCCGCAACACCGTCCGGGGGGCTGTTCGACCGCCTCCCGGAGGGCTGTCTGAGGAGAAGATGAGGGTATACATCCTCGCGGTTGGGAGGTTGTAAATCCTAGCTGCGGGGATCTGCACCGCCGATCGTCATCGACTCTACTTCCCGCTGTGCTACGAGTCGGTAACGAAAAAGATCAAACCATGTATGCAGTCTCCATAGTAATCCTGGGCTGGTGCGTAGGTCGGAAAATTTTTGTTTTCTGTCGCGTTACCCTACACCACATGTGGTGGCGGTCCTCCGTTCGCGGCTCGCCGTAGACACAGGTGAGCCTCCAAGGGGGCTCCCCCGCCGTCGTCGTCACATACGCATCAATATATCGTTTATTCAAATCTTTTACATCGAGTTGCACAGATTCATGCCAAAAAAGAGCTAGACCACCACTAAAACCATCACTATCGACAGCTTCAAAACCATGTAAACCTAAACGAGAGCGGTATCTCTTCATCCTATCCTTCGACTGCCTAGTTTCACAAAGGAAAACGATACAAGGGGAATGAGCTTGTGCCAAGCTCACAAGGTCACGAACTGTCCGAGAGCTCCCCGCCCCTCGGCAGTTCCAACTTATAATACTCATTGCTCCTGACAGGGCGCCACCTGCGTCCCCGTCAGTTCACCAGCGGCCCCAAGGCCGGTTGCCTCCGTAGTGTGAGTAGCCTCCTCCTCCATAGCCTCTGGGTCAACAGCCGCACCACCTGCATAATTGGTTATGTGCTTCTTTGGCGTCCCCTCCACCATCTTGGCATCCTTATTTGCATGAGTGTGCACCACGATCACGGTCCTCTGAGCGTCCTGCCGACCAACATCCCCAAGATCACATGCAGTTCTCTTACCACCGAGAAACGTGAATGTTAGATTCTCTTTAAGCCTCCCAACATCTTCCAGGTCATCAAACAGAGTACGTAGTGTGGGTTTCTTCAGAGAGTGCAGTAGCATTATGATGGTCCACGGCTCCTGGATCACTTCTTCCTCTTTGAGATCGAATTCAGCGAGTACTTCCTCTTCCTCAACATCCTCACCTGCCATGAATTCCTCTGGATCGGCTACCTCTGACCTGTCCCTATTCCAGTCTGCCTGCTTCGCCGTCGGGCGAGCTGGTGGTTCCCTCCCATGCGCAACGATCGCTCGTATATCCGGGTTCGCTGCCAGGAGAGCTTCGGGTTCCTCAGTCGACGGCTTTGGGCGGGCAGCGTCCGCAAAGAGGGCCCCATGATCGCCCCCACCGCCCTCCGAGTTCCCCTCAGAAACCACTGGCACCTTCCCTAAAGCAGGCGTCGACGACGACATCGGTGTTACGGCAGATCGCAACGGCTTCGTAAACACGGGCGCTAAGAATTTATCAGGTGGATCACAGCGTTGCTGGTTTTTCTCAGGGTCGCCCTGCTGAGATTTGATCTGTACTCGGCCTTCATCTGTTTCTTAGCCAGGACGCCCTTGCGACCCGTCTGAACAAACGTGCTTTCTTAGACTTGCTTGTAAGTCTCTCTTCGACAATTACCAGCCCTTGGGCTATCATTGGCGACTTCAACCTCATCCTTCGCCGCTCCGATAAATCTTCCCCAAACTTCAACTCGATTGAGGCCATGCTTTTCTCTGACACTATCCAATCCATGCGACTACAAGACCTCCCCCTCCTCGACAGTCGCTATACATGGTCTAACCAACAAGACGCTCCCATCCTCGTTCGATTAGACCGGGCATTAGTTAACGTGGCCTGGGCCCAGCACTTCCCAGATAGCGCTCTCACCTCCTCCACTCGATCCACGTCAGACCACGTCCCAATCCAACTGTCGGCGGCCACTCAAATCCCAAAACCCTCGATCTTCCGGCTCAATAATGTCCTTCTAGCCAATCCCTCTTTCCGGAATAAGGTGGCTTCAAACTGGGCCAGCGTAGGGTCCCGACACCTTGTGAGGGGTTCGGTTGGGATGCTTGCCTTGCGCCTCAAGCGAACTCGAGATATGGCCAAAAAGTGGTCGGCTAACCTTCGTCTACCCACTACTTTGGCCAAGAACTGCCACACCACGATCAACCTCTTAGATAAGATGGAAGAATCCCGCATGCTCTCCCCCATTGAGCTTCATCTTTGGACCGCAGTTAAATTATCCTCTCTTTTTTGCGGGGGGGAAGGGGTTTTTCATTAATCAACCTGGATCAGAATGATCCATCTCACATAGTTCTACCACCCCATTTGAGCCGGACCACAACCAGACTGTGGTTTTAACATCCACTCTCCCAATCCTAGCAAGCTCATGACTAACCCTATTTCTTGAGCGCCTAACCGCTCTAACTACAACCTCTCTATCAGAATCCAGTAGCTCTTTTATCTCATGCACTAGGCAAGCATCCGGGGACCTATTAATATTTTTTTGGTTAAGCATCATCGCCGCTTCAGTGCTGTCCGTTTCCAGAATAAATGGTAAAGAGCTCCATTCCAACGCGAGTGCAACTCCCTCGCGACAAGATTGCAGTTCTGCCTCCAGCGCGTTATTGCATTTGAACAAGTGACGACATGAAGAGAAAATAATCTGACCGGTCGTGTCATGAAGCACCATCCCAGCACCTCCATTCATTTTTTGCTCAGCGAAAGCGCCATCTATGTTTAATTTAAGCCAGCCAGCGGGTGGTGGTTCCCAGCGCTCCAACGGCTGCTCCACCTTGTGCATGTCACGCACGCCCAGGCTGGCCTTGGCTGATACGTGACCCATCATGTCACCCAAGACCATCTTTCCTTTGACCATGTCTGCATGTGGGTGATGCTGAATGCACAAAAGGGAGGATATATACCCATGCAAGAACCTGCGGGATACATCCGTCGGTGGCGGAGCTTTGTCATGCGTGATTTCATTACGGACATGCCAGGACCGCCATAGTGTCATCAGTACCACCATGCGTGATGTATCAGAAAGCGGGTGGACGACGTCAAGAGCCACTCAGGCCCCGTGTTTTGGACTGCAGCGATGTCCGGGATCATCCAGTCCTTCGCCATTGCCCTCCAAAGGCTCACCGCACGTGGGCACCTGCACATTGCATGGAATCCATCCTCGCGTTCCGTCCCACAGAGAGGGCACATGTCATTAGTTTCCAACTGTCGCGAAAATTTATTTGCCCATGTAGCTAACGAGTTGGAGGCCAACCGCCAAGCAAAAACTCGTACCTTTGGAGGAGCAGGGCACCCCCATATAGTCTTCCAGATGGCGCGACGACCATCCGGTGCCCTGCTTGATGCGCTCGCCGATGGACGCTCGCGCTCATCCATGGCAAAGCGGTACGCCGACCGGACGGAGAAGACACCAGATTTCTCTGGTGCCCATGCGAGAACATCCTCAGGGGCTCGTGGAGATGTCCTGATGCTGGTGATGACGTCGATGTTGATGGGGAGGAAATACTGTCGGAGAAGATCCAAACACCAAGCTCCATGTCCATCCAGCAGGTCTGACACCCTCCTCAGCCTGCATGTACCCTGAGGAGTAATAAGCTCGCCTGATGGCTCCCTAGGCAGCCACCTATCACGCCAAATTCGAATTTGACGACCGCTCCCAACACGCCAAATCAACCCCTTTTTTAGGAGTTCCAAACCATGCATGATTGCCTGCCATGTTACCGATGCGTTGCCTGAGAATACCATGTCCTCAAGCCGCCCCTCCGGGTAGTAGCGAGCTTTTAGTACCTGCGCACAAAGACTCTCTGGTTTGGTTAGGAGACGCCACGCCTGGCGAGCAAGCAAGGCTTGGTTGAAGACTCTGAAGTCACAAAATCCTAGTCCGCCGCATTGTTTTTTCTTTTGAATTTTTGGCCACGACATCCAGTGAGTTTTTCTCTTCCCCTCCTTAGATCCCCACCAGAAATTACGGATCATCCTATTTAGATCATCACACACCGACATAGGAAGTTTGAATACCCCCATCATATATGTGGGAATGGCCTGAGCAACTGCTTTGATCATCGTCTCCTTTCCTGCAAGTGATAACGTATCTCCCCATGCAATTATTCTTTTCGTTAGATGAGCTTGGAGGTTTTGACATTTACCCTTTGACATTCTACCTTCTGGTGTTGGTAGACCCAAATACTTCTCCTCAAAAATGGAAAGAGGCACTTGGAGAGCATCACGAATCTTTTCTTGAACATTTTTCGGACACGCTTTCCCAAACATGATACTGCACTTAGCGGGGTTAATAAGTTGGCCTGTTGCACTCTCATATGATGCAATAATGGACTTAACCTCGTGAGCTTGCTGCTCATCCGCCTTAAAGAAGAGCAATGTGTCATCGGCAAACAACAAATGGGATATGCCAGGCGCCCTCCGACATACCTTCACAGAGGTAAATTTTCCTTTGTCCTCCCCATCCTTCAGCAGAGCAGAGAGACCATCAGCAATAAACAGGAATAAAAATGGGGAGAGTGGGTCACCTTGCCGTAGCCCGCGCGACGGTGCGAACGAATCCAAGAGGGTTCCATTAAATTTAACAGTGTATCTGACCGAGGTGACACAAGTCATAATCCAGTCCACCCACCGGTCAGCAAAACCCAGCTTTTGCATCATCCGCTTCAAGAATTCCCAATCCACCCTATCATAAGCCTTTGAAAGATCCAACTTATAAGCACAAAAACTTTTCTGGGGGTCTTTCTCCTGTTGGATATAGTGAATACACTCAAATGCAACAAGCACATTATCCGTTATCATTCTGCCGGGAACAAAAGCACTCTGCTCTGGTGAAATTATCTCCTCCAGGATAGGTCTCAACCTATTTACAAGGGACTTGGAAACCACCTTATATATAACATCGCACAAACTTATAGGCCTATACTCCGTGAGCTTCACCGGATTATCAACTTTCGGGATGAGAACAATGGTAGTATTATTTACCCCCTCTGGCATTGGGCCAATAGCTCCTGTGCGACACATTTGAGGTGAATTGGCAAGAGTGCGACGTTGTTCGAGCGAATGGCTGTGGTGCAACAATTTTGAGCAGGTAAATAGCCCACGCACGACATGGCTGTTAAACTCAATTGATGCCCTCGTTAGCTGTTGGGGGCTGGACCCACCACTTATCCACGTAAGCGCGGGACCCACCACTTGTCTATTTGCGGGACCCACCTCCTCGCAGCTAGAAGAGACGAGCGCCCGTGCCCATCCGCCCGCCGCCGCCCATTCATCCCCTTTCCCCAATCTTTCTCTTCTCCGGCGACCTAGCGCAAACGTCTACCTCCTCCGCCACGCACTCAAAATGGCGACAGTATGGACCAGTGCTGCTCACAAGGTGCCCTGACTGCCCACGCCGAGACCCTCTTAAACGGTTGGTCACTAAGAGGGATGACAATGGCAATCTTGGGCGGGAATTTGTGAAATGCTTGAGCAAACCAATGGCAGGAAGGGATGGCAAGGTTAGATCTCAGTTCTTAGCCCGTTCTTTCGCTGTCTTTTGCTCTGATTTCTCCATATTTTGTTTTTTCTCCTCGAATTTGGGATTTAGGGTTCATGTTGTTCTTTTCAGATCTTGAAGAAATGTTACCATTTCGAGTGGATTGATGAATATGTTGATAGGATTCAGTTTGAGGGCTACGTTGATTCGAGCGTGGCCGCAACCTGGGAGCTCAATTTGGGCGGGGTGCCGCCGATTGCTGTGGAGAATACGGGGAGCTCGGGCGGAGGGGCGGGCAGAGTCGTGCCGATGGCGATGTATGCGCGCAATGCTGAACTGCATGCGGAGTCCAAACTGACCGAGGAACTAAAGAAGATCAAGAAACATCTAATGCAGATGATCGATTTGCAGAAGCAAGCAAATATCATGGCAGTGGGATTCTATTGTTGTATCATTGCTCTGTTTTTGTTTTGTTTGTTGTTCATCCGTCATTAGAATGGGCATTTAGGCCTGTCAGGGTAGAGGATGTGATCTGTGCACCATGCCAAGTTATGTATCTGAATTGAAGCAGCAATTTGGAACACAAATTATTCAGTGTTCATGCTCTGTTTCCTCTGTTTTTGTTCTTCAGTTAACAGAGTACACACCCAAATTCACTTTCTAGTAAAAAACAAAATTGGGCTGCCGAATAGATGTTGGGCCGTGACCAGCCCACCCGCGTAGGGGCACCAGCCCACCCGCGTAGGGGCACCAGCCCACCTCTAACTTCGGCAAATAAAATGGGGCCCAATAAAATGTTACTTGTTTTTATTTTGGCCTTTTTCTTGCACTAAATTTTGTGATGGATCATTTTTTGATGCACTAAAACTAAATGTTAATTGTTTTTATGCATGTCTACGGTTCCATGAACTAAATGAGTTGCATGCTTGCATGAAGTGCCCGAAGTAAATTAGTTTGCATTTCCTAGTTGCACCCATGTCCATAGTGGGTTTGCATGGGGATCCTAGTTGCATGTCCATGGTTTGGCCAATATTTTGAAGATGGTGTGTGTGGTGATTGGGGTGTAGAAACCCGGGCCCGTAGAAACCCATAGCAATACACGAATAATAAGCAAAAACAACCCATAGCAATCCACAAATAATAGCACGAAACACACAATATATATAGTAGCATAACGATTATATAGAAGCATAATGATCGCAACCCATAGTTCCACGATAGCCTTACAACTCCATGATAGCCTTACAACTTAAAGTACTAATAAAACTTAATAATAGTAGCATAACGATTACAACTTAAAAAACTAATACGATAGATCTATAGCAAGCTAGATAGATAGGGGGCACCAAACGCGGGTTCTTCGGGTTCTTCTTCTCCTCCTCCTCCGGGACCACCTCGCTCCTCTGGGCGCCGCCCATCACTCCTCCCCGTTGTTGAT
This sequence comes from Aegilops tauschii subsp. strangulata, assembly GCF_002575655.3. NCBI lineage: Eukaryota > Viridiplantae > Streptophyta > Magnoliopsida > Poales > Poaceae > Aegilops > Aegilops tauschii. The sequence goes on from NC_053035.3 coordinate 435,676,506, forward strand.
GGGGTACGGGAGCGTGTGCATAACGCCATTGTTGGGGAAGATGCCGTTGAGGTCGGTGAAGATATTGTAGGTTGTGAAAGCTATGAACTCACAACCAACCCAATATGCTCGCCCGAGGAGATGGAAAGAATCGAAAGGGTTAGTGAACGTGGCGAGGAGCCCAACCACAACGCCGTTGTGGTTGACCTCCTCAAGATGGTACATCCGAGGAGAGCCGCGGGGGAGGTGGCGGAAGCCGGCCGCAAGGAAGAACTCTGTTAACTACCTTGCGCCCCTCCACCTCGAGATCACCCAAACCCTAAGGGTTCTCTCTACATACACTCAGGCCGGTAGAGCCTTTCCGGCACGGTTGGGGGGAAGCGGTAGGTGGGGCCGTTGTACTGCATGGTGGCAGGGTGGCTCGAGGGCTCGATCGTGTTTGATGGAGAAGAAGGAAGAAGGAGGGCAGAGGAGGCAGAGGATGGGGTGTGGATGAGGAGGGAGAGGAAGACGATAGTGCCCGGCTTAAATAGCCCAAGTGCGACGTGGTTTCACCCCGTAGAATTAATGGGCGGGCGACGTTTGGTGGCGCCCCATGAAAGTGTGTACACGAGCGTGGGAAATGGGCTGCGATCCTTCTGTGCCACCGGCCCCGGGTCAAGGGGGACGGGCTCACGCACGCGTCTGTGCCGTCGTGGGTCAAGGGGACACGCCTGCCCCGGGTTCTCTGCGTGTGCCGCCCGTGCATTCATGCCGTAGCCCATTAATTTGCACATCTTACTAGGGCCTGGCTAGAGGGAAACGTTCGGTCGATGGGAGACGTGACAATAATGGACGCCTTCATTTGCCCATCTTGTAACGGGCAGCACGCCGTTTGAACTGCATCGATACCCCATGCCAGTATTGCGTCCTCAAAGAGGAGCACGCCGTGTACAGCACGCCATGCAGCGTTGGCTTTTTGCTTGTCTTCATCGGGCTGTTGCATTGTGGCCGGGTGCATGCTTTGATGCGACGATGCATCGGTTCTAATGGTAGGCATGCGACAGCTTACTGCGTCAATAGGGGTGGTGGAGCAGGGCTACGTCGAGGGCATGCATGCAGCGCACGGGCGCAGTTCTGTGGGTGGGCATGCATGTTGCGGGTAGGCACGGGCACGCATGCAACGATGGAAAGGGCACTGCGTAGGCTTGGTCCATGCACCGCGTCAACTCTTGTCGTTGGATTCAAATGAACGGTCCTGATGCCCCAACAAGAGAGGCTGATCCAAACCCCACCGATTCAACCAATCAGCGCGTCTCATGCGGATCGATGCACACTGATTCAACCAATCAGCGCGTCTCATGCGGATCGATGCACACTGTAGCTAACCCTAGCGCCTGATCTCGACCGTCCACGCACAACGATCGACGACCCGGTAGTGTGTGGGGTTTTGAGGGGTTTTGAGAGGGGTTTTGACTGATTAGGGTTGAGCATAACTAATTCAAAAAAATCAAAAAAATATAAAACTTGCGCACATAGTCTTATTATGTCGTATAGTAACGAGAAAAAAATATAAATATGGTTTACATACATTGTTACGAAAAATCCTTCACAAAATTGTCATTCCTCGAACAATGTAGTATGGAGTTCAAGGGAGAGAGTAGTGGGCACCCGAGAGTAGGTGGGGTTTTGAAAATGAAAAGTGTGAAAACCTCACCAAAACTTCATTTTGGATTGACTAAGAAAGATCTTAGCTTACTTTTCTCATTTTCATGTTTTAAACTTGTTTTATATATAATTTTCTATTAAACCTTGTTTTTTCAAAAAAAAAGAAAATGACAGAAAATTAATTCAATAAATAGTGAGACTTTAGATTTACACTATATAGGTAGAATAGATGTGTAGACAAATTATTTGGCTGGTTTAGACAAGGTGCCAAAAAAACTTGCTTAAATATGAGGCCGTTTACCCTACCTTTGGAGGTCATTTGAGACACACTTTTCATGACTATGAGTTCAACTTACCAAAAGGGCTCGGAATGATCAGCAAGCAAACATATTTCAGTTGAGGTACTTTAGATAGCATTAAAACATCAATACCCCATCCCTAATTCAAATTTGAGCCCAAATTTGAATTTAAATTTGAATTTTATTTGGCTGGTTTAGACAAGGTACCAACAAACAAGTTCGAATAGAAATACGGGGATACATAGTGACTACCAGTACGCACCAAGTTACAAATATTATTACATGCCCCAAATTTTCTAACTGTTCTCTGTTCTACCTCTTCCTACCACGTCGCGTGCCCTTCTTCGCCTTAGCACTTCTTTTTTTTGGTTCTACTACACACACAAGTTCACTGATCATCTTGGTTTTCTTCACTGGTCTTTTCAACACCTCGCCAACACCCTCGTGATCAGTGTCTTCAGTCTCAATGTTGACAGCAGTTTCAGTTTCTTCGGTGTGTACCTCAACATGGCTTTCTTCAGTCTGAACCTCGACACGCTCAGGTTCAGTTTCAACCTCGAGAGCAGTTTCTTCAGTCTGAATGTTGACTGCAGCAGGATTTTCTTCAGTCTGCTCAGGCTCAGGCACACTTCTCTTCTTTCTACCGCCATTGACTCTTGCTTTTTTTGTTGGCCAACACTGTTCAACAACAAGGGGCTGACTTGCTCGCTTCCTCCTGGCCATTGGGAAAATGTTATAGATATAGTAATTGGAAAAAAATCACCAAATCAAAACACAGACAAAAAAACAAGAACATACTTTGGCTTATCAAGAATGTAACGGCATTTGACAGATCCCACTCTGTGCCCAAGTTCCTGGCACAACTAACATCTGTTTTTGTTACCTTTTTGGGCCCTTTTTGGCTTTCCATCTTTCTTTCCCTTCTTACTACTCCCACCTTTCTCAAACCATGCCTTGAATCTACTCTGTTTAGGCCTGCCAGCCTTTCTTTTTGTCAAGGGAGGACACATGGAAAATTCAATGTCCACTTCAGGCCACTGAGACTGATCTGTAAGTGCTGGAATTGGAGTAGCATATGCAGCTTTGAATCTTGCTACCGAATAATATTCATGCAAATACGGGTGCATGTTTATCTTCGGTTGGGGTGCTAAGAAGAGAATGGCATGCTCACATGGTTTACCAGTGTGTTGCCACTCGAGGCAAGTGCAATCATGCAATTCAGTGTTAACAACATGTCTCCTTCCAGTTTTGTTATCTCTAACTTCAGTACCCCAAGGTGAAACTTTTTCAACAAACAAATGTGAAAGACATCTGCTCCTATTGACCACCTGTTGTACCACTGCTGGAAGCTTATCACCTTGCAGACAATCACCTATCCTTCTTCTCAATTCCCACAACCGCATGAGCATGATCCTGATTTGGTCAACCATGTCATGCACAGGCAAATATTTTAACTCTTTCACCTTGTTGTTGAAACTCTCTGCCAAATTGTTGTTGATGTGGTCACACTTGATGGCAGTGTTGAATGGTGACCTGTACCATAAAAAAGAATGGTAGGTGTTCAGCCATCGACCAAACTCATCACATGCTGCCATTATCTTATCAAGATGATATTTGTGTGTCTGTCTAGTGTAAGATCTTGCTGCTGGCCACATGCGCCCAAATTCTTCTCCTCTAAATTTTTTGATCAAATTCATCCACAAATGACCGAAGCACTCCCTCTGCTCAGCATGTGGGAAAACATTTTTCACTGAATTTTCAAGCCCCTTACATGCATCTGTGTGTATAGCCAAAGGTGACACTGGCCCTAGGTATCTTTTCAGGATCATGAACCATGTCCATGAAGCCTCTGTTTCTGACTGAAACAAGCCAACAGCAATAGGAACATCCAGTTGTGTCCATCTAGAGCATTGCATCCTGCCAACTGACCATTCCACTTGCCTGTCAAAAATGATGAATCTATGCTCAAATATGGACGGCACCCTGCTTTGAACCCATCGATGCAAGGCTTCAAAGCCATAAAAAACTTGGAGAACTTGACTCCACCTTCGGCTGATACCTCTGTATCTATCTCCACAACACTGCCAGGTGACCTCTTTTCCGCCTCTGCTTTGAAGTTGTAAAGCATCCTAAATGTATTTGCCCAGTCACCATATAAATTTTTCATTGCCCTTTGTTTTGCCTTCCACACTGTGGTATATTTCAGTTTAATGGGGTACATCTTTTCCAAGTCTACTTTGAGTTTCTTGGCAGTAGTGTTTGGTGTTTTGGCTAAAATTGGGGTGATCTTTTCTGCAACCAAAGTTGTGATGTCATGGTTGATACTCTCTGTGAACTTGTAATACAACTATGTTGATCTGGGATTTGGTTAACCCTGACAGTGCTTCAATCAGGTAGCAGTCTAGCAGATATGTACCACTTGCAAGGCTTCACACTACCATCAAATCCTCTGCACCTCGCATAAAACTTCTTTCTATCAGTCCAAACAGTCTTGGCATCAAACTCATGTTTCACTGCATAAGTCTTGAAACACATCCTAAACACCTTCATGCTTGGGAACAACTTGCCTACTTCAATGACAGGGTTTTCTTTGTCATACACATGCACCAGCTCATCATCATGTGCATCATCTAATTCATCTGCAGCTTGTTCCATCAATTGTCCATCTACTTCTTCATCAGCATTAGCAGGCAAACTAGATTCGCCCCTCTCCTGCTTATCTCTGTCATCGACTGGAATGCCAAAAAGTTTGGCCATCTCAATGTCAGGCATTGGTGCAATGACCAAATCAGTAGGCTCATCTAATTCAACTACATTCCAATCAAAAGTTGCTGCAGTTTCAGTTTCAGTTCCAGTCACCTATCCCTCTTCGGCTATTACTGTAAGTTCAGTACACATGGGAATCAATGGCCTCTGTGTAGCCCAATCATCATCTACCATCTGCGCAGCCAATAGTGATGGCACATATCCAACCTTCGAAAAAATGTTCAGATCAACGAGCTCAGCAAAAAAATTAGCCCGTTTGCTTGTCCAGCCGTTTTGCCGATCGATTTCTTCAACAATCTGTTCACCATCTTCTATTCTCACATACTCTCCTTTCCAATCATCAAACCACAACAGTGGTACTTCTTGCTCTGGATCCCAAACAATATTCTCCCCAATTTTTTCCACCCATTTCTTCACTGCCGTCTCTCCCATGTTGTGTAGAACTTGTGGATCAATCTCTGTAAACTCAACCTCCCATTTAACAATTGTGTCTCTCTCAATGTTCTGTATGCTACCATCAACTAATTTTGCCTTTGATGGAAAGAAATTGACTGTCAATTCGAAGGTCCGAGCGGCAGCATCCCCTCTGTCAGTGGCGGACAGTGTGAGCCCCCCCCCCCTAATTGCATGCAAAATTGGATCGGAGAGAGGCGCATTACCTATTCGAAGTTGAATCTGGCGGCTCCATCTCAGTATGCCCACGGGCTCCCCTCACAACTTATCGATTCCGCAAGCGAAAACAGAGGAAACGAGCTGAGATCTACGGGCCCGAGAGAGAAACGGGAGGGCGACTAGGGTTTGAATTCACTCACCATTTTCTAAGGACGAAGGCTCCGCCGCCATTGAGAACGAGGGCTCCGCCGCCGCCACCGAGAACGCAAGATCCGCCGCCACCGGAGAAGAAGGGGGGCAGAGTGGCGGGCCCGGCACGGTCGGGCGGCAGGGCACGGTCAGCTGTTTTGAGGAACAATTAAGTTGGACCCACATGTCCTAACATAAACGGGCGGGCTTGGTTGACGACCAATTTAACCACATTTAACACCCCATGTGGCCCTGGGCTATTTACACGCTCAAATGTGTCGCACCACAGCCATTCGCTCGAACAACGTCGCACTCTTGCCAATTCACCTCAAAAACGTCGCACAGGAGCTATTGGCCCTCTGGCATTATACTTGACCGGAAAAATTCTTTTACCCCCGCGATTACCTGATCCCTCATCACATCCCAATTCCTCTGGAACATGCGTGCAGGAAAACCGTCAGGCCCCGGGGCTTTGAGCGGACCAATCTGAAAAAGCGCGTCCGCAATTTCCTTGTCAGAAAGCTGCACACAAGCCTTCATTCATAGCATCAGTAACACGACGATCGATAAGCTCAATAATGGGATCATAGCATAGGGACGGATCAGCAGTGTACAAAGTGGTAAACTAATCTGTCACCATGGATGCCATAGTAGTACTCTCTGTATGCACCACCCCTGTATCATCCATTAGTGACTTGATGCGGTTTTTTCGTGCTCGCCATACAGCCTTGCGATGGAAAAAAATTGTATTACGGTCACCCTCTCGCAGCCAGTCCACCCTTGAGCGTTGCATCCATAGCATCTCCTCCCTGTAAAGAAGCTCATTGAGGAGATTTGTGGCCTCTCGAATGGTGCACTGATCTGCATTCATGGCCATTAGTTCCTCCAATCAGGTACGAGATTTATTAATGTCTTGTATCACATTACCAAACTTGCGTTTACTCCACCCTTGCAGCGTCTGCATGAGCTCGCCTAGTGCCGATGCAACGTCTCCAAGATTGCCCATCGTGCCTGCAGCCGACCAAGCATGCATGATGACTTCTGGGAGCGCATGGTCACGTTCCCAAGCCACCTCATAATTCCTCCACCTCTTGCCCACATACTCCCTAGGTGGTTCGGCCACCCACCTTAGGAGAATGGGTATGTGATCAGACGATGGGGCCACCAAGTGCCGCACCGCCGCCTCCATGAATAAATCACGCCATGCATTGTTCGCCACCGCACGGTCCAGCCGCACCTTGACGTTCACACGTCCGGACCGCCGGTTATCAAATGTATACGGCAGCCCTGCAAAACCAAGGTCTCCAAGTCCACATAATTCCAAAACATCCCTGAAATCGATCATCTGACCTGCTGAGCGCGGGGTGTCGGAGAAGTGCTCGAAGCCCCACATGGCCTCGTTGAAGTCGCCAATCACCACCCAAGGCATATCCACGTGGTGATGAAGATCACGAAGGAGCGACCACATGTGGTGGCGGTCCTCCGTTCGCGACTCGCCGTAGACGCAGGTGAGCCTCCAAGGGGGCTCCCCCGCCGCCGTCGTCACATACGCATCAATATATCGTTTATTCAAATCTTTTACATCGAGTTGCACAGATTCATGCCAAAAAAGAGCTAGACCACCACTAAAACCATCACTATCGACAGCTTCAAAACCATGTAAACCTAAACAAGAGCGGTATCTCTTCATCCTATCCTTCGACTGCCTAGTTTCACAAAGTGAAACGATACAAGGGGAATGAGCTTGTGCCAAGCTCACAAGGTCGCGAACTGTCCGAGAGCTCCCCGCCCCTCGGCAGTTCCAACTTATAATACTCATTGCTCCTGACGGGGCGCCACCTGCGTCCCCGTCAGTTCACCAGCGGCCCCAAGGCCGGTTGCCTCCGTAGTGTGAGTAGCCTCCTCCTCCATAGCCTCTGGGTCAACAGCCGCACCACCTGCATAATTGGTTATGTGCTTCTTTGGCGTCCCCTCCACCATCTTGTCATCCTTATTTGCATGAGTGTGCACCACGATCACGGTCCTCTGAGCGTCCTGCCGACCAACATCCCCAAGATCACATGCAGTTCTCTTACCACTGAGAAACGTGAATGTTAGATTCTCTTTAAGCCTCCCAACATCTTCTAGGTCATCAAACAGAGTACGTAGTGTGGGTTTCTTCAGAGAGTGCAGTAGCATTATGATGGTCCACGGCTCCTGGATCACTTCTTCCTCTTTGAGATCGAATTCAGCGAGTACTTCCTCTTCCTCAACATCCTCACCTGCCATGAATTCCTCTGGATCGGCTACCTCTGACCTGTCCCTATTCCAGTCTGCCTGCTTCGCCGTCGGGCGAGCTGGTGGTTCCCTCCCATGCGCAACGATCGCTCGTATATCCGGGTTCGCTGCCAGGAGAGCTTCGGGTTCCTCAGTCGACGGCTTCGGGCGGGCAGCGTCCGCAAAGGGGGCTCCATGATCGCCCCCACCACCCTCCGAGTTCCCCTCAGAAACCACCGGCACCTTCCCTAAAGCAGGCGTCGACGACGACATCGGTGTTACGGCAGATCGCAACGGCTTCGTAAACACGGGCGCTAAGAATTTATCAGGTGGATCACAGCGTTGCTGGTTTCTCTCAGGGTCGCCCCTGCTGAGATTTGATCTGTACTCGGCCTTCATCTGTTTCTTAGCCAGGACGCCATTAATCGTCTCCAGCCCAACCTCTTTGCGTTGTGATCCTTCCGGTGACCGAGATGGAAAACTTCCATAGTGATGGACAGCGGGATCGCTACCACCCCGAGGGGCCAGCGATGCGGGCGCGGACGTAGCCGCAACAAGGCCACCATGTCGCGAGGGGCGCATGTGGCAACGGTGCCAGCAGCCGGCCGGTCGAAGCCCGGCGGCGGCGGCGGGGGCGTGGCCCCGGAATCGCCAGAGTCCTGAAACCCTAACATGGCGGCAACGTGGAACTTAGGAAGGGCAGTTAAATTATCCTTGCACCGCTACAATGCCGATCTGGCTGCCTACTGGCGGCAACGTGCTAAAATCAGAGATTGTGTTCTTGGCGATGAAAATTCGGCCTACCTTCACGTTTGTGCCTCCGTTTGCTATAGGAAGAACAAAATCAAATCTCTTGAGGTGGACGGAGTGTCCTACACCTCTCAAGTGGACAAGGAGCGCATCCTTCTGGGTTTCTTCAAAAACCTTGTCGGAACCGCGGTTCGGGCATCCTTTTCCTTCGGTCTTCCCTCTCTGTTGGCTGGCTCCTCCCTCTCCCCCTCTCAGGCTAGGGATATCGTGCGCCCTTTCACGATCGAGGAAATTAAGTTTGCTCTATGGGGCATGAATGATAACGCAAGCCCCGGTCCCGATGGCTTTGGACCCGCCTTCTACAAAGCAAATTGGAATCTAGTCAAAAACGACTTGCTCAATCTCCTAAACGACTTTCATAGCGGTAAGGCCGACTTAAGACGCATCAACAAGGCCTATATCGTGCTTCTCCCAAAGAAGCTGGGAGCTACGCAACCCGAGAATTTTAGGCATGTATCGCTTCAAAACTGCGCGGTCAAAATAGCCTCGAAGTGCTTGGCAAATAGGGCCCAAGATTTCATGCCAGATATTATATACTTCGGCCAGTCCGGCTTTATTAGAGGGAGAGGTATCGCTGATAACTTCCTCCATGCCGCCGACATCGTCCAGTCGTGTTTCAAAAGGAAAAAATCTTCTATCGTCCTTAAACTGGACTTTCATAAAGCCTTTGATTCTGTCTCCTCGGACGCCCTGACCGCCATCCTACGTGCCAAAGGCTTTCCTTTGCAATGGGATGGCTGGATCCGATCTCTCAACGATACCGCAAACTCCGCCATCTTGCTAAATGGACGCCCTGGTCCGTGGTTACCCTGCAAATGTGGTCTTAGGCAAGGGGATTCCCTCTCCCAGTACCTTTTCCTGGTGATTGCCGACGTTCTTCAGCATATGATCATTCACGCTTCTCATTCTGGACTGCTCTCTCACCCTCTAGACGATAACCTCCCATGCCCGGTACTGCAATACACCGATGACACGCTGATCGTGCTGCCGGCGATCGCAGAGCAGTTGCACCACCTCAAGCAGTTGTTGTCTCAATTCTCCGCGGCCACTGGCCTCACTATTAATTTCCACAAAAGCACGTTCGCCCCTATCCACGTAGAGCCGGAAACCTCCCGTACTCTTGCGGCGATCCTTAGTTGCGTTGTCGCCAGTTTCCCGTAGTCCTACCTTGGCTTTCCCCTGTCCACCTCCAAACTAAACATCTCAGCCTTTTTCTTTTTGATCGATAAAATCGACCGTAGGTTGGCTGGCTGGCGGGGCCTTCTGCTTTCCTGCAGGTAGGGCAATTCTAGTTCGGGCGGCTCTTCGTGCCCTACCCATATATGCTATGAGCGCGCTCCTTCTGCCTATAGGGACACTTCAGGAGATTGACAAACGTTGCAGGGCCTTCTTTTGGTCGGGCCAAGATAAAACCACGGGAGGGCAATGCAAAGTGGCCTGGGGCCTAGTGTGCGCGCCGTTCACAAACGGGGGTCTAGGTTTCTCCTCTCTCAAACACATGAATGTATGCCTACTTCTTCGACACCTGTCAAAGCTTCACGATTCTAACTCTACTCCGGCAGCATCCTACCTGGTTAACAAATATGGCTGGTCCCCTACTCATGACTTGGGAGCTGGGGATTCTTCCGCATCACCAGTGTGGCGCGATATCATTAAACATATAGACTTCTTCAGGTCCATCACCTCGGTCAATCTTGGGAATGGGGCCACCACCTCATTCTGGAATGACCTTTGGCTCCCAAACACCCAGACTACTCTCGCTTGCCAGTTTGCTGCTCTATACTCACACTCCAATAGGCAATCGGCCTCGGTCGCGCGGGTGTTGGACTCGCCAGAGCTGAACCTCGATCTTGCGCCTCGGTTATCCCTTGTAGCGGAGAACGAACTGGCTACCTTGCGTAATATTATGGCTACAGTTAACTTGGATCCGCAGGTTGACGATAACAGGGTTTGCAGGCGGGAGGGCAAAGCTCTTTCCACCAGTTTGGCCTACGCAGCGGTCTGGCATGAACACCCGACAGACCCAATGGCGGCTACGATATGGAAGAACTATGCGCCCAACAAGTGTCGAATCTTCATGTGGCTGGCTCACAAGGATCGTGTCTACACCAACGAGCGAAGGCTGCGTCGCTCAATCGCTACCTCGGATGCCTGCCCGTTCTGTGGCACTTGCGAGAATATGACCCTCCTCCTCCTCCGCTGCTCCGCTCTACGGCCGCTATGGGATGAGCTCGACAACCTCTATAGGGGCTCGCCTAACAATATTGCAGATATCTGGCGGATGGCCCCGGGGGATAAAGTTCGCTCTACAGTTCTCATCGCAATCTTCTGGAACACCTGGAAGCGCCGAAACGCCAAGGTCTTTCGACATGAGACCCTGCACATTCATCACATTGCCAGGGTTGCAGCGGATGATCTCAAGCTTTGGTCTCAACGATGCAAGAATGCCCAGCGCAAATCGCTCCTCCAAGAATGGGGCTCTATGTTGTCAAACCTTGCCGCAAGATTGTAATTTTATGTAATCTTCGGCTACCCCCACCCCCTCCCCTCTCTTCCCCTCGCAACCCCCTTGTAACCTTCTGTGTAAACATCTCTTTTAAGTAATATATGGTTCAGGCCGGCGTAAGCCCGCCGTTGACGCGTCAAAAAAAATATATAAGACCAGGTTCAGACTTGCTCATTTCACGTGATGAACCCCCTCCCCTCTCTTCCCCTCGCAACCCCCTTGTAACCTCCTGTGTAAACATCTCTTTTAAGTAATATATGGTTCAGGCCGGCGTAAGCCCGCCGCGTCAAAAAAAATATATAAGACCAGGTTCAGACTTGCTCATTTCACCTGATGAATCAGGTGTACATGTGACGACCCAAGTTGTCACCGAGCGTTTCATCAATACAAGGTCTTTTCATATGTGGGGCGTGGGAGAGGCTCGAACTCACGACGCTGCTTGCCATGAGGCCTACGCCTCACGCGCTAGCCAACTGCGCCACAACCCAACTTGTTGTACAACCAGCGAAACAAATGTCCTTGTTCAGCGACAAGATCATTGCAAATCATGGACAATTCCTGTTTCTTGATTATGTAAACGCTTATTGGACACTACAAACCATTTGTGCGAAAATTCAAGGGTTACTGTATCTCGCCAATTCACATTCAGTTAAGCTCCCTGATGAACAGCCAGATGAGGTTTCAGACAACGATCCACACACACGACACCTGATTATTATCTCCGGACCATACTGATCACTGCTTAATCTTTCTTGATTATTATCTATATATGCTGACATACTACAACTTTTCAACACCTTGTCAGTTCATGTATCACATCGCTACGCAGGACCAACTGAATCACGAGGGCTTGCCAGTTCATGTATCGACAAGTACGGCACACACACGATTAGTTGGAGTTTAGAAGCAATGAGCGAGACTGAGAGTCCATACATACATCATTCACAATTCAAAACAGGAAAAATGTTGAGGCCTGGGATTTTCTTTCGGTGAATATGAACCTGGCTTCAGGTTCAGGGCAACCTAGGTAGATACACGGAGAGCAGTAACATTCTACCGACATGGCAATCCGGGCCCTTGGTTGAGGAATACAGACGCATGGATAGATATGTCTCAGAGGTCACAGCGACAATTCGAATTTATCACAGTGGATTCTTAAAGATGAACCCAAAGAGCTCCCAAGTGCTTCCTATACTGATGTAATGAGAATGAGATGCTCCCTCGTCTGAAGGTACTCCCATTTCTCCTCCAAGTTCCCAGACCATTAGTCCATAACCAAGATGCATAATGAAGATGCATTAGGCAACATATCACGTGAAAATCCAGCCTTTGTGAGCCTGAACATCAGTGCTTGGGCAGGACACGCAAAGGAGCAAGCAGGGAACTGAAATTGTGGAGGAGATTATTGTAGTATAGGCAGAACCAAAAAAAAATGAAAAAAGAAGGCCAAGGTTCAGACATGCTCGGTTTCACCTGACGACGTAACAGCAAAAAATAAAATGAAAAAAGAAGACCAAGGTTCAGACATGCTCGGTTTCACCTGACGAATCAGATGTACCATGTGGCGACCCAAGTTGCCATTGAGCGCTTCATCACTACGATGGTCTTTTTTTCAGTGTAGGGTGAGAGAGGCTCGAACCATCGACCTCAGGATTGCTCACGTTTCATCAAGCTATGAGACCTACGCGCTAGCCAACTGCGCCACCACCCCACTTGTTGTGCTGGAAGCGAAACAAAATCCTTCTTAAGCAAGCAAGACCATTCAAACCATGGATGTTCATTTTTTGTGTTTAACGCTACGTACATGGCGAAAATTCAGGGATGTATTTATCTTGCGGTTCACATCCAGTTAAGTTCCCTGATGAACAGCCGGATGAGATTTGACACAACCATCCATGCAAACCACAACCCAAAATGCCTCAAGAAAAAGAAAAAACACATCACAAAGATTATCTCCGGACAGTACAGATCACTGATTGTTCTTTCTTCATTATCTATAATATGCTGAAATACAACTTTTCAACACCTGACTAACTGAATCAGGAGGAACTTGTTCAAATGATTAAATCGGTCGAGGACTTGGTCCGCAGTCATATATAACATCACATCACTACGCAGGAGCAACTTACTGAATCAGGAGGAACTTAAGGTATCGACAAGTACGGTATAATAAACACACGAGAATAGTCGGAATTTCTAAACCACGAGTGAGGCACTGAGAGTTCATTGCCCACCATCCAAAACAAGGAACAAGAAAAAGTTGGGACCTGCAACTCTAATATGTTCGGTGCCTGGGATTTTCATTCTCTGAATATGAACCTGCGTCAGCGGCTCAGCGCAACATGGGGTAGACACAAGGAGAGCATTAACATATATACTGGTCTAATCATAGACCCGTGACCTCCTCCCCCCGTGACCTCCTCCCCCCGTGCGGCGGCGCCGCGCCGCACCGGGGCCTCCCTCTCCTCCCGCCGCCGCCGCCGAGGGCATCGCAGGCTAAGCCTACGGGCCGCAGCGGCGGCGGTGGCAATCTTCCTCGGCCGGTGATCGGATCTGGGTGGCGGCGACCCACTCCGGCCGATCCAAGGGCGATGGCGCAGGCCGGTGGCGACCAGGGTTGTCGTGCTGGTGGCGGCGACGAAGAGATCACGTCGGCGGCTAGGGTGTCCGATCTGGATCCCATTCGGATCTTGATGGTGGTTCCTCGAGCCGTCGTGCGCATCCTTTGTTCCGGCGCGGCAAGAGGCCTCTGGACTAGGCACGCGACACGAGGATGTCGGGGGCTCCGGCCCTCGGCGTGGTGGTGGTGGCCATCTTCTCCGCCGGAGGTGGTCGGCTAGATGGTTGTGGATTCTCGCATCCAGTCTCGGCGTACAGTGGGGAGACGGGGCTGCCGGTGAAAACCATGCTATGACTCGGGTCATGGCGGGCGATGGCGGCGTTTTTCGCGTCGTTATCTTGTTGAAGACATCGCCTCTGCAGCTTCTGTCGACTTGCTTGCGCTGCTCTGGGTGAAAACCTTGATCCGGAGTTTCCGGATCAGACGATGGAGATGCTTTTGGGGCGTCGTTTTCCCTCATGGGGGCATCGTTTTTTTGAGCAGCGGCTGGATGCAGGACCAGAGGACGGATTCTTTGGTGGAGCGGTGCGGCATCTCACTCATTGATGGCGACGGGTCTCAGCGGCATGGCGCTGTGGTGACTCTGCGTCCGATGCGCGGAGATGGACTCGCGCAGGAGGGTGACGCGATCTGGCGTCGAGGTGGCGTCGACGGCAGCTAGACCGGGCAAGGTAGATGCAGCAGTACAGCTCTGAAGATGGATTGGTGGCAGGTGGCTGCGGCGGCCTCAGACCCGGCAGGCGTCCTGGTTGAGGAGTGCGCCGAACTGGTAGGTGACCCATACCCGGCAGGCGTCCTGGATGGGATCTCAGGTTTGAGATGTTAGGTTTGGCTGCGAGGTCTGTTTGGTATTAGGCCCAGACTATCAGCATCCCTTCATCACTTGGATAGGAGTAGCGACACTTTTGTTGCCTAGACGGTGGCTTCAGTCTTACTGTTGTATGACTTTATAAGGTCTTGTGTGAATAATTAATAAAGTGGTTGCATGCATCGTCCAGATGCAGAGGCCGGGGGTCCTCCTCCATTTTTTAAAAAAATATACTGGTCTAATGACAGATGACTGATGAGATGTTCCCTTGTCTGAAGTGCTCCCACTTCTCCAACACCAGAATTCCCAGACCATGAACCCGGAACCTGAAAGCTGGTAGCTGAAGACTTTTTGTAGCATCATGAAGCTATGTGAGGTTAGGCTGAACCAAAAAAAAGAGAAGAAAAAAAGAAGACCAGGTTCAGACTTGCTCATTTCACCTGATTAATCAGGTGTTGATGTGACGACCCAAGTTGTCACGGAGCGTTTCATCACTACGAGGTCTCATATGGGAGGCTCGAACTCTCGAGCTCCGGTCTATGACAGCTACGCGCTAGCCAACTGCGCCACCACCGCTATGGTGTCCTAGCGGCGAAACAAACATTCTTGTTAGCACCGACAGATCCATGCAAATCATGGACGGCTCCTCTTTCTTGATTCTTTAAGCAAGTGCATTGGGTTTAACGCTGCCTACATGGCGAAAATTCAAGGGATAGCTTTATCTCGCCAATTCACGTTCAGTTAAGCTCCCTGATGGACGGCCAGATGAGGTTTCAGATTATTATCTCCGGACCATACTGATCACTTGATTATTGTTATCTATACTGGCATACAACTTTTCAAACTTACTCTGCAGTCACATAGCATCACATCACTACGCAGGACCAAGAGTACATACATCACTCACAATTGAAACCAAGAACAAGGGGGGAAATGGAGCCTACAACTCTAATAATGCAAGAGGCCTGCGATTTTCGTTCAACTGAATATCAACCTGCTTCAGCGAGCAGTAACATTCTACCAGCATGACAATTCGAGCCCTTGGTTCAGCCATGCGCACACACAGTTTAAACCAAAGATCTGTTTTATCAGCCATACAAATAGGCAACAGGCCCTGTTTCCAAGGGCTACAAGTTCATGAAATGACGATATTCAAGATACAGATACATAGTTACGCGACACTTTCAGAGTTGACCGACATTACATCAAGGGCTACAGCGTAAGTACTGGCATTTCGAAGAACAGAGCGGACTACACACTGCCAGGCAAAGATACCTCAGTAACAGTATTTGGTGGAGTAATCCTTGGGCGGCCTTTACGAGCTCCTCTGTAGACAGTTTCTTTCACTGCCCAGTCAAATCTTGTTGTTTCCTGTCCCAAGATCAATCATGATGTGCTTGTTGCGGAAGAAGAACATCACCGTCGACGGGTCATACAGCTCGTACATGGTGTTGAAGTCAGGAACCTCCGTGATGTCGACGAGGTAGATCACCGCAAAGTTTTTATGGTCTCAGCCACCCCTGACAGCACCTCATTCATCTAAACATGAACAAGCAGATAGTCAGAAACTTGTAATGAAGTCAACAACATACAACCATGCTAGATTGATGTAGAACCAAAGCCTGCTAAACAATTAAACTGCAAGTCTGCAATCTAAGACATTTTATTACCCATCGCTTAACTTCCTCCGACTATAATGGCTAGTTCTACTTCAACTCAATCAAGCAACCAGTTGTAAACTACTACAAATATATATATATATATGTGAAACACAGCAAAGTATAAAAGTGAGTTGCAACCTAGCTCTCAGTACACATAGAAGCTTCACTTCAACAAAAAGAGACATCCAAAATCATCCCACTTCTACCCTACTCCAAATTGACCAACTAACTTCTGAGACTATGAGCCTATGATAATGGAAAGGCTGAATGCAAAATCTCTTGTAAGATGTGTGGATATTACTACATATGAGCATTAAGAGCATTAGGTCCCATATTAATCCTCTAAGTAGCAGCCCTGCCCAGTACACCAAAACAGCAGCTAAGCTATTTATATTAACGCTATCATAACCAGATCATTAACAAAGCTAACCATTTAACATAAAGATAAACAGATCATGGAAGCACTCCAATGTGCAAGAAACCATCCATGAGTAGCAATAGCAACCTCATGTAATATAACTACAGATATCCAGACTTACTAGATTGATTTAGAACCAAAGCCTGATAAAATTGAAAGTTCAACCTGCAGTAACAAAAGGACTTCAGAGATGGATTATTTTGCACAACACAATGAAACAAGTTGCTGAATGGAAAAAAAAGAGAAGCACAAATGACTCAATTTCCACATGATTATGTGGTGAGGTACATGATGTCATGATGGCTGGTTCTACTTCAACTTAACTAAGGAACCAGCTTGAACTACTACAAATATGTTGCAGGCAGAAAAATGAGAGCAACAATCTAGGTCATTAAAAATTAGAAGCTTTATTTCAAGAAAATCGGAGACACAGGGCCTTCCTCCACTTCTGCTACATATCCAAACTAACCACATATTCTCTCAGGCGCCTGCAGGATGTGTGGATGGTACCTGGGGAGCAGCACAATTGCAAAGCACTAAGAGCATTTGTTTACATATAATCAATCATCCGAGGAGGTAGCAGTGAAGCACTGAGATTCGTAAAGACCTCTGTTCAGCAATTCATACAAATAGTTCACGCCAAATATCACTTTTAGCAGTAATACCAATAGACAGCAGGTCCTGTTTTAAAGGGTTACAGGTTTATGACATGTTGATATTCAAGATACAAATACATAGTTACGACACTTTCAAAGTTGACAGACATTACATCAAGGGTCACACAGCGCATATCACGGAACAGAGCAGGCCACACACTGCACATGAATAGCCAGGCACAGATACCTCAGTAACGGTATTTTGTGGAGTAATCCTTGGGAGCAATCACCAGACCACGCCCCTTACGAGCTCCTCTGTAGACAGTCTCCACAATGTCAACAAACTCTTGCTTGTCTTTCATTGCCCAGTTGATCTTGTTGTTGTTTCCCGTCCCGAGATCAATCATGATGTGCTTGTTGCGGAAGAAGAACATCACCGTTGACGGATCATACAGCTCGTACATGGTGTTGAAGTCAGGAACCTCCGTGATGTCGACGAGGTAGATCACCGCAAAGTTCTTTATGGTCTCAGCCACCCCTGACAGCACCTCGTCCATCTAAACATGAACAAGCAGATAGTCAGAAACTCATAATGAAGTCAACAACATACAACCATGCTAGATTGATGTAGAACCAAAGACTAATAATAAAAAGTTAAACTGCAAGTCTGCAATCAAGAATATAAAACAATTGGCCTTCAATAAAAGAAGAAAAGCACCCATCGCTTAACTTCCTCCGAGTATTAATGGCTAGCTCTACTTCAACAGTTCAACTCAATCAAGCAACCAGTTGAGAACTACTCCAAATATATATGTGAAACGCAGCAAAATATAGAGGTGAGTTCCTACCTAGCTCTCAGTACACATAGAAGCTTTACTTCAACAAAAGGAGACATCCAAAAATCCTCCAACTTCTACCCTACTACAAATCGACCAACTAGCTTCTGACGGTATGAGCCTATGATAATGGAAAGGTTGAATGCAAAATCACTTGTAGGATGTGTGGATAGTACATACGGAGAATTAAGAGCATTTGCTCCCATATTAATCAGCTATGTAGCAGCCCTGCACCAGTATACCAAAACAGCAGTTAAGCTATTTGTATTAACACCATCAATCATAACCAGATCATTAACAAAGCTAACTATTTAACATAAAGATAAACAGATCACGGAAGCACTCCGAGGTGCAAGAAATCATCCAAGAGCAGCAATAGCAACCATGTGTAACATACTACCGATATCCAGACTTACTAGATTGATTTAGAACCAAAACCTGATAAAATTAAAAGGTCAACCTGCAGCCAATAACATAAATAAAAGGACTTCAGAGATGGATTATTTTACACAACCCAATGAAAGAAAGTAAAGCACAAATCACACAATTTCGTCAGAATTATGTGGTGAGGTACATGATGTCAGTACACAATGGCTAGTTCTACCTCAGCTTAACCAAAGAACCAGCTTGAACTACTCCAAATATATTACGGACAGAAAAATATAGATTGTGAGTAACTATCTAGCTCGTTAAAAATTAGAAGCTTTATTTCAAGAAAAACAGAGGCGCATGACTTGCTCCACTTGTGCTACATATCCAAACTAACCAACCACCTATCCTCTCAGGCAATGGAAAGGTGCCTGCAGGATGCGTGCATACTACCTGGGGAGCAGCAAAATTACGAAGCACTAAGAGCACTTGTGAAAATACTATATGAACCATCCAAGCAGCAGTGCTGCGCTGAGATTCCTCAAGACCAAGTTCAGATATCTGCATTACAAAACACATATTGCAACCAATCCTTACCAGAGCTTACTCCTACTAGTAGCTAATCAGCGAAATTGTCACACAAATCAGCATGAGGCAGAATTCCTTCCACGTGTTCCCTAAAACTAAATCTAGCATGGTCTAGCGCGCACGGCGAATCCTGCCCGGTTTTAACAAATCCCCGCCCAATTTCTGACACGAACCCGGCGTGCGGGCACCCCGGACCGAACGGCCTCAAACAATCAAACCAAACAGTTGGATCGAGCGAGAATCAAGAAGAAGTTAGGGTTTGGTTGGGGGGTGGGCACCGTACCTGCATGCACGTCTCGTCCCAGTCGTGGCCGAAGCGGATCATGACCAGCCGCTCCTCCTCGGCGAGGATGGCCTGGTCCACCGCCCAGCCGGAGTGCAGGTGCGGGAGTAGGTAGGACATCTCCGCCCCTCGCCGAGAGTCGAGTCGCCGCCGCCGGAGAGAATAATGTGGAGACGAACAGCCGAGGTGAATCCGCGGCGTGCGCTGGTGCTGGGCGCCTGGGCCTGGTTAAAATAGGGCGGCCTGGCGGAGGTGCCAACTAATCCGAGTCGGCCTGCTACCCCGAGTCGGCCTTGAGGCGGTCCTATTTAAAGAAAGTCACTGCTGGCCTGCTAGCCGAGTCGGCCTTGAGGCGGTCCTGTTTAGTTGGATCGGGAGTCGGAGGGTGGAGTTTTTCCCTTTCCGAGAAAACTTCTAATTTCCTCAAAAAAAAAGAGAAAACTTCTATTTAACAACGGTTAAGATGATTCTCAAAAAAAATCAACGGTTAAGATAAGGTAGTGCAAAGAAAGTCATAAGTAAGAAGTTACATAGCTCGAGATCACACTGAGCTCCCGAATCCAAAAGGGAAATCTAAAAAAATTTGTCCGTTTCACATGCTTAAAAAAAATGTTTTTCACGCATGTGAAACAAACGTCAATGTTTTGTTGCCAAAAAAACAGAGTACGCATACAAACGTCAATGTAATGTCCGTTTCACATTATTTGTTGACAACAAATACATCATTATTTTTCAAAATTTACTGTTCATCCAAGCTCACATGAGCTTATCCTCAAAAAAAAACTCACATGAGCTCCAGCTAAAAAGAGGACTTTTGTAGTTCAATGCAATCCTTAGGATTAGAATCATACAAATTGAACAACATAGGTAGGAACCTTAGGGGGGAATCCTTATAAATTCAATCCTACAAATCAAATTATGTACGATAGGAAATTTTTGTAGGGAAGCAAAAAATCTGCTAAAAATCATATGAATATCCTTGAATCAAAGGGGCAGTGGCGGATGCACAACTAGGGGGGCGTGCCCCCCCCCCCCCCCCCCCCCCCCCCCCCTCCCAACAGTGAAAAAAATTTAAGGGAGGGCTTAGATGAGATTCTTTTAGCATTGTGCACTCCCCAGCAGTTTCTACCTAGCTCCGCCAGTGCAAATAAGCCCTTAGACATGATGGTTGAGAAGTGCAGGTCGTACACCGTGCAATGCATCAGGTGACAATCGTGTGATGGTTGCAGCACAACACAATATCGTTCGATCTGTCTGGTGCAAATCACATGCTTGGACATATTGATAATTGTAACACCCTGGATGCAGCGACGCTAGGAGAAGCGCCGAGACCATGCCAAGGCTAAGCGTGCAACAGCATTACAATAAGAAAAGAAGAGCAGCTGAAGGTGCTAATTGATGAAACTGAAGAAAGTGCAGGCAACACTTGTGCGGGAAAGGTCACTGGATCCAAAGAGAAAGAACAAGATGGTGGGCCCCACAAGTCAAGGAGACCAGCAGCCTCATCCAAGTGATACGCCTCGCGAGGAATGGATCACATACTGACAGTGGGCCATTGTTGTAACTTGTAAGTGTGTGCAAGTTGTAACATAAATGTCTTCGATTCGTCTATTCTCGGCATCAGGTTGGATCATGAAACTGAACCGACGGACCGTGACAGACGGCGTGCCGCTGCGCGGGTTAAGCTAGATTTTTTAAGAATGCAAGCAAGATCCATACATACATCGATGCTGCTCAGGTACTTCTCATCCCCATGTTCCTGTTTTCACTTCCAAGCTAAAAAGGTGGCGGAGTGGACAAGTTTGCACGGGCCTAAAGTGCAAGCTCGAGCTGAAAGATGCTACGAGTGGGTCAATTTGGAGAGAAAACTCATATCTGTATCTTCATTTATAGAGTTGTAGGAGTAGTTAGCAGGAGACAAAAAATACTATATTTCTTTACAGAGGGAGTACTTCACTAGTTTTGGATGGAGGGAGTAGTAATTAATGTTTCATCAACGTGTTGAGAGGATCAGTAACTATGTAATAGTTGGACCTAACGTAAAAGGTCCACTCTCCGCCTTCCCCTTACATCACTCGCTCACTATCGGGCATATCATCTCTCTCGCTCCTCTTTCTTTTTGGCAAAAGCTAGCGCGCGCTCTCTCTCTCTCCCCCTCCCTCCCTCTCCGTTTAGATCACTACAGTAGTGATCTAAACACTCTTATATTAATTTACAGAGTAGTTTTGTACGGTACTCTTCAGGCTTTGCTCTTTGCTTCACTTTTATGTCACTTTTGATCTCATTGTTTCCTTAACTCATGGTTGAGTGCATACGTTCGGTCCTCTTTGAACCCGCATGGGTTTGTTCTTAGAGGGCCTCCCATGCCGTTAAATATGTACTCCCTCCGTTTACAAATATAAGATTGACATGAAGAAAAACAAATACTTTTGTAGCTCATCATTTATTGGCAAGTATAGAAAAATAGATTTGCCAGCTACTTGTTTCATGGCTTTAATTTAAGCTCCATGCAAAGTCGTAGGCAACACCTAGGATAAAAGCATGTCTGAGTCACATGCAGGGAAACTTGCCACGTGTGGTTCTTGACACTGTTATTAGAGAATTTTAGAAATTATCGGAATCCGGGGAAGAAAATATGGCAGGGAACAAATTTCTTATGATTGTGAACTGGATAAATATCCTTGGAAGCTAATCCCCTGGAAAGTGCGGTAGTAGCATCCAAATGTACAAATGTTGTGGCAGGGCCGGTCAAATCAAGAGAGGGAATGTGATGATTGGGGTTTTGAATAAGATAACCTTTGCATTTTAGATTTGGGTCTTTTTTGTATTTCAAAATAATGAAGAAGTCAAATAAGAGGTGTTCAACTTTTTATGATTCTGGCATAGAGCTATTTTGCCACTCAGGGTTTTATTTGAAATCCAAACTGAAATGCCTCAACTTGACAAATTGGCGGGCTCTGGCAGGACAATTGATTATATTCCCCAATTCATAACTACTCCCTCCGTTCCTAAATACTTATAAGTCTTTTTAGAGATTCCAATACAAACTACATACGGATGTATATAGACATATTTTAGAATGTAGATTCACTCATTTTGCTCCGTATGTAGTCCGCATTGGAATCTTTAAAAAGACTTATATTTAAGAACAGAGGGAGTACAAAAGTAAGAGGTCAGAAATCTTGGTATCCAAAGGTCCCTAAAGGGCATTCATTGCTTGCTCCTTTTGGATATTTCAATATGGACTACATTCGGGCTGAAATGAGTGAACAAACACACTAAAACATGTCTATATGCATCCGATTCAGAAAAAAGTACCAGCAAAAAAATAGAACATATTATATTTGTGAACAGAGTGAGTACTCACTTTGCAAGTCGCTGGCACACACCAGTGCAAGTGCAATAAATATTTCAGTTTAGGCACGTAATGGCAACTCTAAACTCTAAAGGAACTCCAGCAGACATGCCAAAACACACAGTGTTTCAGAAAAAATCAGGACACCACTATATATAGCACTATAAATCATAGAGAAAGCAGCAGATGCAACATCTGCCGGATTTCCATACAGGCACACAACTATCTGTCTAAGCAAGTGATACAAACAAAAATATTCGGCACGCGCCAGAGTGCCCAGAGAAATTGAATATCAGGTGTAAGCAATCATAAAACTGACAGGCGTCAAACTTTGAAGGATCAACATTGCCCTACGCTCTGGAGGCCTCAGAATTAACTCTTCCTGTGTAAAACTCTGGCACAGGATAGAATGGACTGGCGGGAATCAGACTACGATGCAGATACAAGCTGGGCCTTTTTCTGTCTGACAAAATTTTGGACAAATATCTCCCCCGCGCGGTAAGACGACCGGACCTGAAAAAGTACGAGAATACAAAAGTGAGTTCCTGTAGTTTGCTAACAGCAGCAACCACAAAACTGCGTACGATTCCACCACCAATAACTAACAAGACAAGGGCTAGCTTTTTCTTTTGTGTGGTTTCACAAGCTGGATAGCAGAGAGGCATGTTTTATCGAGGATGCAAAACAACAACAGTTTCCCTGTCTGGGTGAGTGGGCATTGGTAAAAGTTTTGTCTTCTTTATATAAACACTGGTATTCCTTGTCTCAAATATTATTATCTAAGAACATAACCAGCTATATGCAATGCTTACCAGAGGTCCGCTAGCAACATACACAAATCCTAAAGATTCTCCATACTCCTTCCAGAAATCAAACTTCTCAGGAGTCACATATTCTCTGACTCTCAAATGTCTTTCTGTTGGCTGTATAATCAAGGAGATATGGGTGTTACAGCATTTACAAAGGCAGCAGGGTAATATTATAAACTAAAAGGTACACTGTAAAGTCAATAAATATTCTCCTCAAATAAAAGGGCTAAACATCAAACCTGTAAGTATTGTCCCAAGGTCAGAATGTCAACGTCAATGGCCCTCAAGTCAGCCATGGTTTGCTTTATCTCCTCATCTGTCTCACCAAGACCAAGCATGATCGAGGACTTAGTCACCATGCCCTTTTTGCAAGCCTTTGCTTGCTTCAGAACCCCTAAGCTCTGATCATATCTGTACAGATAACAGACTGGAAATAAGGAAACAGTTACACCGCCAGATGCTAGTATGATGACATTAGTGATTTCCCTTCTGTGATTGCTTCTAAAATTATCAGAGAAGATGCAGGTTTTGAAATTACAGGTGTCATGTGACCAAATCATAGAGTACTGTAAATGAGTGTGACGAACTCAGAGGAGGGTATTGACGATATAGTGATTTAGAGGACTCTCCTAGTTAGTATGCACAATGGTGGGGGCACAATAGACTGAGCAACATACAGAAGAAGTCAGAGAAGTGCATTACCCTGCTCGGGGATCTCTAACTATTCTCTGCATACTCCTCACAGTTTCGATGTTGTGCGCATACACATCTAGACCAGAGTTTGCCAGAGACGCAACTGCCTCCAGGTCGCCTCGAAAATCCGAAGTTAGACACTCCACCAATATCGTAGGCTTCAACTCCTGATCAGAAGACCCAAAACTATCACATGGTAGATTCACTAACTTAATCAGCAAGCTAAGGCGTCAGGGACGAACCTTGAGAGCCCTGACTGTTTCGGCGAAATGGCCACTTCCACCATCAGGGATGTCATCTCTGTCCACACTTGTCAACACAACATAGTCCACTCTGCAAAGAACAGCATTCCTCAGATCACATCATCTTATCGAGTTCTTAACATGCCGATAACTGTCAGCGATGGTACCCCCAACTCGCAATCGCGATGGCTGTTTTCAGAGGCTCGAGGGCGTCGGGCGGCGGAGGCTTGTTACTGGTCTTGACGGCGCAGAACCGACAGCCCCGGGTGCAGGTGTCGCCGAGGAGCATGATGGTCGCGGTGGCGATGCCGTCCCCTTCTCCGCCGGCGCCGCCGCCTCCGTTCCAGCACTGCGGCAGCAGCAGGCAAACCATCACCAAATCGCTGAAAGCATTCACCCGGGCCACGAACACGGCGGCTCCGTGGCAAGAGGATTGATTGGCTCTACCTACCTCTCCGATGTTGGGGCACTGGGCCTCGACGCAGACGGTGTTGAGCTTGAGCTCGCCGAGCGACTCCCTGAGCCGGGCGTACTTGTCCCCCTGCGCCGCCCGCTGCCGCAGCCACGCCGGCTTCCTCGCGTCCGGGTCCCTCCCCGTGAACGGCGTCGGCGGGGCCCATCCCGACGCCGCCGACGACGACGACGCAGGCTCGCCGTGGCATCTCACCGCCGGCGCCGGCCGGGGCCGGGCGAGGAACCTCGCGCCCGCGGAGCCCCGCGCCAAGGGGGGCGGGGGCGGGGGCGGAGGCCGGGCGAGCGAGCTCTGCATTGTGGCGCGCGGAGGGATCGAGGCCGGCTGGATTGAACCCTAGGGCGCCATCGCTGCCGCTGTGTAGCGCGGCGCGGGGGCGATGGTTCCGAAGCGGGGGGGAGAGGGCTCTTGGCTGTGACGGATTTGCCCCTGAGATCTGCTGCCTGGGAGGCGGGTGATGGGGAGGGTAGGATGGGTACTTCGCGGGAAGACGGCGATCGCACCAAAGCCTCGCCGTGTTTTTAACTGAATGAACACAGGCTGAGTAGTGGTTGGTAAGCAGTTTTTGACCTTGTGTGGTGGTGGGTGCGATGGTGGCAACACCGTGCCGTGTTGGACGCCGGCGTGGCGGGTGGGGAGAAGGCGACGGCGGCTCTGCGTCGAGCTCCGGGGGAGCTCGCCGGCCGGACCAGAGGACGAAGGTTTCGGTGACGGTGACAAAATCCGACTGCGGTCGAGACTTCACCTGTGAGTAGTAGCCTGCTGTTGCTGTCAAAGTTCATGCCATCTTCAGTCATTTGCTCTGCCTGCACATGATAACAGCGTGCCAAATTCACCTGTACATACAAATTTCCAGGAACAAAAGCCCGGTTTTGCAGCGCAAAGCGAAAGAAGTTCGCCCCGTACATACAAATTCCCAGGAACAAAAGCCCGATTTTGCAGCGCAAAGCGAAAGAGCATAACGCTAGATGAAAAAATGATGCAACAATAGGAAATGAGAGGAGACGCAAATCATAACCAAGCTTACAAATAAGAGACCTCACACACATATGTGTAACCATCTCATATCTCACCAATGCATATAGATAGAGCAGACAGAGCTTCAACACTGCCACCACTCACACAAGAAACAAGATCCCCCACCCCACCCCACCCCTCCACCACCAAGAAGCAAACACAAGACAGTCTGTAGAAACTCTACTTGCACAGCCATTGCCACCCCACACCACCTTGTTTTTCACCGGGAGAAAATAAGGGTTAAAACTAGGTTTCCATCTGGTCCATCACTGCACAGTTACAACACAGGGTACATACATGGACAATCTGTCATGGATATATAGCCATCAGGCGGGGAATCATACACCCACCTGAAGAAGAATGCTGGTTCTATTAAATTAACCTCGATCCTAGTCACAGCCTCAGGAACGCTAACTTTCGACACGGAGCCAACGGAACTTCTCCAAGCTCACACATCTTGCGAAGCAGGAAGCGTGTCTATCTGTAATCACCATCTGAAAGACAAGCAGCACATGTACTTTTAACCGGGAACAGGTTTGGAAGTAGTAGAATGCCCGCCCCTAGCGCCGGAGTGGTTGTAGCCGATCACGGGCATGGATTTCCGAGCAAAGTCAAGAAGCATCTGGCGTTGTTCTTCGCTGGTGTGCGGAAGGCTTGCACGCAGTAGCTCGACGGGCATCTCCCTGCTGACGGCTTTCGAGGCTTCAGGTCCAGCCATTGAGTTGGATCCCTGCATGCTGAACCTCTGCAGAATGCTCCCGTACTTGCTGTCGCAGTATTTCGTCAGAAGCCCAAAGAAGGCATCGAACGACGCCTGCCAAAGCGAACGGGTTGACCTGCTGTAGTTGGCTGCAGAATGGGGGTCGGCCAGTAGCTCAGTTGCTCTGTCCAGTACTGATTTGATGATTAGAGCAGCACCATCACCAGCTGAGCTGCCAAGAGGGCGGAGAGGTGGCTGTTGCGATGAGCAGACAACAGCGGCGAGGCAGGCGCTAAGGGCACTGAGCTCCATGTGATGCACGCAGGAGGACACGGTCTTGGCAAGACTAACTGTTGTTTCTGCAGCACCAGAATCTGACGGCAAACCCCCAAACAAGCTCCTAAGATGCCGAAAGATAGCCATGCAAACTATGCGGGTCAGCTCACTTCCAGGGGCAAGAAGTCGGAGATACCGTGCCAAGAGCTTGCGTCCTTTAGGGAGAGAAACAATGCGGAGAAAAATAAGGTCATCCGTCGGGGCCAATCCAGATGAATTGCCAGGTTTGTTGGGGCCAAAAGGGTCGACAAGCTCAAGTGATGTAGCTAAGCCTTCAAGGAGGACCTGCCGCCTTCGCCTCAGTTGGAAGCTGCTGTCCTGTGCCTGGCTAGACTGTAACACACGGTCAATATCATTTACATCTAGAAGAAGACATATACCATCCTCAACGGTAATTCTGGCTGCCAGCATTGGCTCTTTCTCCAGTGGCCTCGTAGATGACTTGTGACCATCACCAGATGCAGGAATATCAACTTCAAGAAGAGGGCGAGGCCTACGTATGGAAGAGAATGACACTCTTCCAAGAGAATCAACCTTCAGGTATGAATGCTGATCACCACCAGACCTAGACTTTGAGTGGGAGTCTTTTATTGACGCGGGGGAGAAATTCACCTTCTTCTGAGAATTGACAGATCTTTTGGCTATACAAGCTTGGTGGTAGTAGTCATCGACGTAAGGATCACTGCTGTGACTGCCAGAGTGCTGCATTCTTAAAATAGTATCAATCTCTTCGGATGACATATACTTTGATCTGAATTTTGTTCCTCCAGTGTCAACATTCTGGCTAGCTGTATCAGATTGTTGTTGAGAAAAGCGTATACTGTGTTTTCCTCTTCCTGACCTTGATCTCTTGTCCCTTGGTGAAGGCACACTAGGAATATGATCAAACCTGCCTATTATCTCTGGGGAATGATGGTGATACAAGTGAGGCTGCATGTTTAGGTAATTGTGATGAGGCGGTTGAACTAGTGACAACCTCTGCTGCTGCTGTTGCTGCTGAGAAAATAGCAAAGAAGACATTGAACTGCCCGGAAAAGATAGTTGTTGCTGCAATAAACTGGGCTGTAGATTAAGATGCTCAAAAGCATGCGAACCAGCTTGATTTGGCCATTCGTTTTGCAGCAAGTTGTTTGCGTATAGATCTGCAGAAGTGTAAGACATGCTTCGCCCCAACCGCAGTCCATGAGGTAGACCAGTCATGTTATATGGAGAACCAGTAAGTGACGAACTTGGAGAACCCATTTGGTAACCAGCACCAGGTGATGGAATGCTCGAGTGCCGCGTAAGACCTTGTGCAGGATAAGATAATCCACCACCACCTGGTGGAGGATAGGATGTAAATGAAGGAGATCTATGTCCCAGAATAGGTTCACTGGAGCGGTGTTGTAGTGGCTCCAGGGGATAGGATGATGTTCGGCTCAATGGTTTTGACTCTCCAAACTGAGGCAAATACTGTGGCTGTGGACACAATTGTTTGCTGTCTTGAAATTCATCGCTGTCCAGTATATCATGATCCACCCAATTCGAGAACTCTGCTTCCTGGGCCCAGTCGGTAGTCAAAGAACCTAAAGAAACACGATATTTAGCTCCGGAATACAGAAATGAAAATCTGGACATGTATATGGACAATATTTAGGGTTTGATTATCATCTTCCATATTAAACATGTCTAAATAAGGTGGCCAGCGCAATGTTAAGTATATCTATGTTTAGACTACATGTAACATGAAGAAACTTTTCCAATATCAAGCTTCAGTAGTAACTGGGGGCAGAAATGCAACTTACTTTCCCTGGAAATTGATCGTCTATCACCAATAACACCAGGATTCCTTGTTCCACCAATACTTCGGTTCAACTGAAGACAAGACATTTTTTTTCAGTAAGCAGTCCATGAGAAATAAAAAGGGGAAAACATTAGGTGGCCCATGAAAGGGCCTATACTCAGTTTTAACTCACAAGGCTCAAAGATCTTGACAATGTACTATACCTATCCCATTTATTTTTAACATATTAGTACATTTCAACTTTGGTATTTAGATATGTAAGAATGCAATCCGGATTCATGCCATATTTTGAACTTGAGTGACCGATTAAATCTGGGCATATGGTGTGTTTTATCCACTTATATATGAATGGCTAAAACTAGAACTTGTGTGACCGATTAAAAAAATGTGTTTTATCCACTTATCCTTAGCATATAATAACTCAGAGTACTCCAAAGTCATTTTCAGGATTGCATAATTTGACACAATAGATCATCTTTTTCACAATATATTAGTTGACCATATATTATGCTCAACGTCTTATAATACTTTACAGAGGGAGTATTTTAGAAAGACTCATGAAATAGTACAGGAAAATAACTGCATTGAGCATGAAGTAATAAGCCTTCAAGAGCATAAAGGGTCATCCTGGACATACTAAATCGTTTGAAACTACAGATAATTCAATATATTATAACCATAGGTATGAAATATAAGACCACCAACTGAAGTAATCAAGTTAGATATAGGCTGCTAACCTTTGCGAATGTGCTTGCAAGATCATCAATTTCAGACAAGTTACTCATGCAATCAATCTGCAAAAACATAAGAACAAGACAAATTTTCATCATGAAAAATAGAGGGAACATGACTACAGGAGTCAAAAGAAAGCAAGGCTGAAAGAAGAGCGACCAAAGTTACACAGTAGGCAGGAAAAAACTTGCAGAATAAGGAAATCTAGAAATGATTTATGAAGCAAATTGGCAACGTTAAACATGAAAGTGGTGGAAATTGAGCTACTTCAGAATGTAATGTCGAAGGTTTGATAGGTCAGTCCTATATCATTATACTTGCTACGAAAGTCTATATTGGGCGATCAACTACAAAGAAAGAAAATAAAGCATTTTGATCTCCAGACAAGCCTAGTAGCTACAGATTCTTCATTCCAGTATAATAGCTACAGCCTATAGGCCTACGCACTTATAGGCACTGACTAGAAGTAAAAACAGTTAGGCAGAATACGCTCGCATTTGCATCATGAAATACTGCAAGGTGTCACCTAAAGTTCCATACCAAGTAGCAATCACTTTAAGTTGCACCTGGTTACCAGATCTGCTCAATAAATGGATATGGGTACTCAAATCTAAGTCCAGATGGCAAAAACACTGATGGTGTTTGTGTATGTGGTGGGACATAGTGCAGAAGAAAGAGAAAGCTTGTACCAACACCCCTCAAAGGTCAACATTCCAGAGAAAAATAACTTATTGATTACTAAGTCCTAATTCCACGGCGAAACACATTTCAGCTACAGAGCAATGGAAGCTGAAACTAAACAACAGGAAGGCAGCTAACAGAAGGAATTTTATTTGATCCAAAGACGCATCCTACCATCACGTCCCTTTCCTGATGACAACAGCTCAATTTACATTTCTCAGTACTGAGATATTATTATAAAGAACGCTCATAGTTGACAATAAATCCTCCATGTTCTAAAAATACACTTTTGTTCAATCAAGTCCTAACCAATAAAAAGACACAAAAAATATGATGGTTATAACACTTATGGATGCAATTTACTATATGTTTTCTTATCATCTTAAGTATTAAGTCAAGATGTATCCCCCTCTAAGACTAGAGTAAAAAGGACGGAGCTATCATCCTACTGCAGAAAAGAGCACCCACTCATGAGTCATGACTCATCCAAAAGTAGCAATCACCAATAAACACGGTCAGGACTGTGCGAAACATGCAATGCACATAATTTCACAGCTTTCAAACATTAGCAAACACCAATACACAAAGAGAACTTTAGGAAGCATGCAGCAGTGCAGCACACAATCAATAGCAACAGGGAAGCCGGCTTCGCGGGATACTACCATCACGTCTTTTACAGCTGACAATAGCCCAATTTACATTTCTCAGTACTGAGTTATTATTATAAAAGAATGCTCATAGTTGACAATATACCCTCCATTTTCTAAGAGAACAATTTTGCTCAATCGAGTCCTAACCAGTTAGAAACACACACAAAAATGATTTTCTTAGGTACATTTTGTGGAGATCATAACGCTTAGGGACACAATTTACTACTCCCTCCGTCCGGAAATACTTGTCGGAGGGACTATGTTTTCTTATCACATTAAATCAGATGCAATCCCCTCCAAAACTAGAGGGGCAGTTCTCTTGACCTATTGCATCCAAAGTACACAATTCCTCCTTACAAGAACAAAAACAAAAGGCAAAAATCGAATGTACTACCGCCGACCAGTACGTCCAAAAACAACAAGCTATCATCCTGCTGCATAAAAGAGTATCCACTCAGACTCATCCAACAGTGGCAAGCACCAACAAACAGAGTCAGGACCGTGCGAAACATGCAATGCACATAATTTCACAGCTTTCGAACAGTAGCACGCACCAACACAAAAATCAGGGCTCTACGAAGCATGCAGCACGCAATCGATAGCAACAGCGGAAGCCGGATACAAAGTCGGTGAGAGCCGCACCTCTTCCCCCACAGGAGACAGCTGGTATGCCCCATCATCGTGCCCACCGAAGCCGCCGCCATAGCCGCTGTCCAGGCCGACGTCATCCGCCATGCTGCCGCCGAGCTCCAGCCCCTCCAGCGGCGCCTTGCCGAAGAAGGAGTACTGCCCCGAGTCGAAGCGCGAGCTCTCTGCAGAGGAAGCAACAAAGAAAAACACATAAATCTCCATTGGTGCCACGCGAAAACGAGAGAATCTGCCCAGGCCGCGCGCGAGGGACGCGAAATTCAGCGGAAGCACGCGGAGAAGCGCCGTCTGCGGCACGGATTCGACGGTAAGGCCGCTGAGTTGCGAGCCCAGGCAGGCGGATCAAACTCAGCAAACTACAGCCCACCAGAACATCACTGGGCAGCGCCGCAGCGGAAGGAATCGCAATCACCTGCGGTGGAGGCCGACGAGGATGAGCCACCGCCGCTGCCGCCGGCGTCCGCCCGGAGGCCCCTCATCGCAGGCAGGGAGCGGGCGGCGCTGCTAGGGTTTGGATTCCGGGGGCGGGCACGCGCTTGGGTTTTGGATCTGGGGGAGCTGCGAGGCGGAGAGGGGTACAGCCGAGGAAAGCTCGCTCAGTAGACGCGCCTTGGCTGCTTTACTTCCCTCCCCTTCTCTCTTGGCCTTGGACTCGACAATAATCTTTAAAAATATAAGCCGAAAATGATAGTTCCAGCATTATTTATATTTATTGATAGATATAGATAGATAGATATTGATATATGGCGTGCTGGTGTGGAGAAAGTTGCTGCTGGATGGCACCAGAAAAAACTGACGGAGTGATTACAGTGATGAGAGGAGACTTTGGCTTGGCGTGTGTGCTACTCCATCTGCCCCTTTTATGGCTCCTTTCCGCGCGTTGATGCGGCGACGTACCTCATGCCTCCATTCAAATAGTGTAAAGCTTTTTCTCTTGGCCTTGCTTGCTTTGCCGCTCGCTTATGATCATTTGCCATGTTAATGGCGCCCTTTCTGTTGGTAACAACTAACAACTGGCAGAACATGATGGTACTATTTCATTGGCCCAGAGCTAGGTGTGTGCAATGGTTGTAGAAAAGGTTTTGCTGAGCATATATTCCCAAAGCAAAACTTATAGAGCATGGTCTCACATACACCAGTCATCATCATCATTTGTGTTGTCGGATGAAAGCAAGGGCCCGTTTGGAAAGTGGCAGGCAACCTTGGATGAACTTTGCATAAATTTGGTGCCCTCACAAATTTGAAATTATTTAGTTGTGTGTACAAGTGAATTTAAGTTGCCAATAGAAACTCAAAGGAGGTTGCTCTCACGCTCTCTGTGCTGAAAATCATTGAAAACCACGAAAGCAACACTCTAATTGAGTCGACTTCTCTCTCAGTATCTCCCCACTTTCTTATCCCGTCATCGGTCCCCGGATCAAGTGATAGTGGTACCATCACCATCCCCAACCATTCGACCATCTCTCTGTGTGTGTATGTGTGTGTGTGTGTGTCATGCGTTCATGTGAGACTGAGCTCCCACTATCAGCCTGAACTCGCCATTGGACACATCAATTCCTTTTAGACCTAATATTTTAAAAACCTGTTGAAACTGGTGAGCTATGAGGTCTGATCCTCTTGAAATATTGTTTAGCCAAAATAATGTTTTGGCCCATTCCACTGCTCGTCGTTGTCGCGATGGATCTGTCGGAGCCCATCACGAGGTTCGTCGCCATGACGGACCCAGAGAAGTTGGACGGCAAGAGCATCACATGAAGGAGAGGGCGAAGAAGAAGGTGCAAATGTCCGCTCAAATAGGAGCTCCTCCTCCACAGCGGATCATCATGTCGATGCTGCCCTGACCCACCTAGTACAAGAAGTCGTACTACTTTGCTGCCTAGCAGTATATTTAGCCTGACACACAACAATCGCCACAACACTCTGCCGCTTCATTCAACTCTGGCCACCCTCCACCGTACACCATTGACTTCAACAGTGATTACGTGTTCACTGAGTCGTCGATGCTCGCCCGGTCGCGGTTGTTGTCCGAGGACCCTCGTCCGGCGATGTCCGGTCACTATCTTGCGGAATGCCTCTCCAAGATCAACGGCAGCCACCGACGAGGCGATGATAAACATGATCAACAACAGCGGCAACCGTGAGGACAGGCAAGTCGATGACAACTACTCACCATAATTGGAGCAAGATACGCCGACGGACACCCAACAGTCATATGTGCCCAATGCAGACGCAAATAAGAAGGGGTGATTGTCATACTCGAGCAAGAGGATGAATTGTTGTCTTTGGAGCGGTTGGGCACAAGTGTTGATCCTCTTCAAGGCACGGAGCAAAAAGGGCTCGGCTTTTTGGCAAAGTGTGCACGATTGGTTTCATGAGAAAAAGCATTGCACCTCGGCAACAAGGAATTGATCAATGATCGAAATCCGAAGTCGCTAAGCACCAACGATACACCATTCAAGAGGTCGTCAACAAAGCATTGTAGTGTACATATGAAAAACTAGTGGCCAAGTAGCGCGTCACTCCTCGATCTCGTAAGTTTTGCATTGTTCATGGAAATCCAAAAGAAAAATATCCAACTCGAGGAGAGCGGACAGGTTTAGCTTGTTCATGGAAATCCAAAAGAAAAATATCCAACTCAAGGAGAGCAAGCTTGCGACCAGGCAAGCTTGTGAGTAGCAATGATCTTGTATGTGAAGGACGAAGATTTGGATTACGATGCGGGCTGGTTTGTTCAGGACTTGCACGGTATGATCGCACGCTTTGTGCAAAGGAGGGGGGAGCGCCAGAAGGTGAAGCTTTTTGCTCGGACAATTGGTTCTTTTGCTTTTGGGTTTGATAGTTGTAAAAACCTTGTTGCACATCCGATGCTTTTGATAGTAATTGCATTTGTTTGCAACTATTTAAATATACGGTCGAATTGCTATTGATATAGACAATTTGACAAAGAGAGAATGTCGGACAAGTATGGAAAATTTGGGAGACGTCGGTTGGATGGCTTCCGTCAGATCAGATGTTTGTGAACACATTTGGACGCGTATGCCAACATTTTAGAAGATCTGTTAGGTGATCTCCGTTGGACATGCCCTCATACTCCTCCCATTCTCTCTTCTTTCTTGACCAGCATGGCATATGGGTGGCCAAGGGTGCGTGTGTCGGTGGGGAGTGTTGGCGGGGGTAGGGCCCAAAGAGGGAATATGAGTAGTGTGGTGTTGTAGAAAGTGCCACAAATTAATATATACTCTCTTCTTCTCAAAATAAGTGTCTCAACTTAAGTATATAACTTTGTACTAAAGTTAGTATAAGTTGAGACACGTGTTTAGTACTCCCCCTTCCATAATGTAATGTGTATACATATTTTCAAAAGTCAAACCTTATAAACTTTGACCATATTTATAGAGAAATACACATATATTTAGAATACAAAATGCATATCACTAGAGACATTATGAGTTATATTTCATATATGTGTATGTGTGTGTAGTTTGTTTAGTTTGACTTATCAGAAATCTATGTTCTCTACATTATGGAACGAAGGGAGTATGGCATAAAACGGATGTCACCAGATTTGTCTTAAAAAAGTTAAGGGCATCTCCAATGTGGATCACCAAATTTTCACTCCCAAATATCCACGGACATGACCGGACGTGTCCCAAACATATGACCTAGTGTTGGCCATCGAACGTGATCACCAAATGCCCCTCCCATTTTAAACAACATGAACATGAAATACATATGAAATTTAACAAAGTATGTTATATTACATGCAAAACAGCAAAATTTAACAAATTCGACGTAAAATAAACTAAAACTAATCTAAACCAGGCTAAGTGGCTAAGTAGTGGATGGTGACCTCGTAGGCATGGCCTCCGAGGCCACAGCACCACCCTGGTCGTTCGCACTGTCGTCGTCGTCACACCATTTTAGGAAGGCGCACCAGGCTTTGCGGCATCCTTCCCCAGCCGCGGATTCACACTTATGAAATAGACGCTCCACCTCCTCCGCCTCGCGCCGCCTCTCATCGACTCGTTGGTGGACTGTGCGCTCAAACTTGGCCAGCCATACGCGGAGGAGTTGCTCGTTGAGACAACGAGGACACCGGGCGTCAAACTCCACGATGGTCTTGGATAGGATAGATTGAGGGTCCACGCCTCCTCGAGCATGGGTCTGCAAGCACACAGACTGGCGATACCTGGGTCTTCGCGAATGCGACCGACTGGTGCGCCTGACGCCGCTCTCGACGTGCCTCTGCCCTCTGCCTCAGAGATGCATTTTTGCGCCCGATGATGACGACACGTCGTGTGAGCCGCCTCCTTGGATGTAGTAGTCGAATAGTCGATGCAACGCTACTGCTTTGGGGTGGGGGGGGGGGGGGACAGAGCCCGCTCCTGCTTACAGGTGTCGGACGCCATTGAGTGTCATGGTGGTGGCCTGGTGGGGACGGTTGCACGTGGACACCACAGTTGCGTCTGTACAATGCGGTTGCAGACGACCGCGTCGAACCGTGGTTGATCAACGAGCAACGCAACATGATCTCCATGTGTCATGCGAACTCATCGTCCATTGCCGCTAGGGTAGCTTCTCCTCCTCCACGTTCGAAACCGGCTCATCCTTCATGGCGGACGGAGCCGAGGATGGAGATGGGCCCGGTGATCGCGGCTGGCACCGCGAACTAGCCGGAGTCCTGGCGCGGCGGAGGCTGGTCGAAGCGATAACCATCTACCAGCCACCACACCTGGGTCTTCTTGGCGCCAGTCTTCTTGCCCATCACTGTGACCGGTGGTGGGGAGTGCTGTGTGTGCGGTGGCTTTGGGAGGGGGAGTGCGCGGATAGGGTTTGGGGGCGTCCAGCTGGCCGGTTTTAAGAGTTGGAGTAGGCTTCTTGAGTGACGTGCCGACGTGATTACTGGTACGCAACAAGCCAGTCAAGCAGTGTGAATGCGTGAAGGGTTCTATAGTTGGTCAAAGGGGGTTTTGGGGTAGGTCCGGGGTGTCGGAGTTTGACGTGGCGGACGTCCGAAGTCCCCTAGAGCTACCCCCGATTTGGAGCCGACCTCGGAGATTTGAACGTCTAGACTAGTTCAACCTGTTTTGTGATCCGCATTGGATGGCTAAAAGTGTCCAGACCGTCCAGTGTGAACATTCGCGGGAGTTTTGGTCATCCGCGTGGAGATGCCCCAAGGCCTTCAGCTTTATGCTGAATGGCGACATAAAGATGGCATTTCTCAGTAATGCTGAATGGCCACATAAAGATGACATTTCTCAGTAGGGACAGAGCCCGCTCCTGCTTATGGGGTGTCGGACGCCATTGAGTGTCATGGTGGTGGCCTGGTGGGGACGGTTGCACGTGGACACCGCAGTTGCGTATGTACAATGCGGTTGCAGACGACCGCGTCGAACCGTGGTTGATCAACGAGCAACGCAACATGATCTCCATGTGTCATGCGAACTCATCGTCCATTGCCGCTAGGGTAGCTTCTCCTCCTCCACGTTCGGAACCGGCTCATCCTTCATGGCGGACGGAGCCGAGGATGGAGATGGGCCCAGTGATCGCGGCTGGCACCACAAACTAGCCAGAGTCCTGGCGCGGCGGAGGCTGGTCGAAGCGATAACCATCTACCAGCCACCACACCTGGGTCTTCTTGGCGCCAGTCTTCTTGCCCATCACTGTGACCGGCGGTGGGGAGTGCTGTGTGTGCGGTGGCTTTGGGAGGGGGAGTGCGCGGATAGGGTTTGGGGGCGTCCAGCTGGCCGGTTTTAAGAGTTGGAGTAGGCTTCTTGAGTGACGTGCCGACGTGATTACTGGTACGCAACAAGCCAGTCAAGCAGTGTGAATGCGTGAAGGGTTCTATAGTTGGTCAAAGGGGGTTTTGGGGTAGGTCCGGGGTGTCGGAGTTTGACGTGGCGGACGTCCGAAGTCCCCTAGAGCTACCCCCGATTTGGAGCCGACCTCGGAGATTTGAACGTCTAGACTAGTTCAACCTGTTTTGTGATCCACATTGGATGGCTAAAAGTGTCCAGACCGTCTAGTGTGAACATTCGCGGGAGTTTTGGTCATCCGCGTGGAGATGCCCCAAGGCCTCCAGCTTTATGCTGAATGGCGACATAAAGATGGCATTTCTCAGTAATGCTGAATGGCCACATAAAGATGACATTTCTCAGTAAACATAGAACCTTTCCACGCACGTATCAGTTCTATTGCATACTCCGACCAACACAAATTGTGAAGTTAAGGCTCCAGAGTTTGGCACTACCTCTGTACCAAAATATAAAACGTTTTTGTAGGCTAAACTGATACGGAGTACTGACTTATTTTATTTTTGCAGACACATATTCTCCTATGCAATCATCATGTCTAGCACATTCCACATGATATTTTGTTTTAGGTAGTGGACGTTTCTTTTGCGTTTTTCTAATCTTTTTGTTTGTTAATGAATCCTGTATGGATCACTATCCCGCCCTGCTGAACTTGTTCAAAAATAATAATAATTTAATCCACGAGAGGACACAATGAGCAGCAGGATATGTAATGAGTACTGGTTGCAAAGCGTAGTTTTCTTTAGGATTTTACATTCATGGATTGCTGGTCTCTGTGATTTGTAAGGAAAGCGTACGAGAAACCATAGGAACAGGATTTCCCACTATTTATCCATTTGATCCAAAGCATTGAACCATAGGAAAAATGGAAGAACTTTTCTTTGGTTTGAGTTCTATATAGGAAAATCGAAGGAATTTTACAATCCGGTGAAATTTCTTTTTTACATTCCTATGCACAAAGAACAAGGCAAAATGCCAAAAGTGGCATAATATTATCTTTATCTTACCTTTGCATAAGTTGTAATCTTAATTTGACCATGATTTTCTAGGATTACTGTGTTTTTCCTATTCCTACGAATCAAACAACCAATTACGCACATTTATGCGTTTTCACAGTCCTCTATTTTGCAGATGTAACCATATCCTATTCATGTGGTTTTTAAACCCTGTGAATCAAAGAGGCAGTAGAAAAAACAGGTGAATGTAAAGGAATGGATCTCCACCGATAGCAGGCTTCACATCCCAGCTTGTACTGACGGGCTATGTTGTCGAGCCGATGTATTGCACTATGAACTCTCTTTCTCTCTTAATTAATGAATGAGGCAAATCTTTTGCCTTTGTTTAAAAAAATTAAAAAAAATCCCAGCTTGCCAGGGATGAGGGCACAAGTTCTACAGCTTACAAAATGGGATCCCTTTAGTTACACTGAAATAAAAATCTTCCAGCAGGTTTATCAAACACAAAATGCACCTCTACACAGCCAAAGGGAGCCTTCCATGTCCCAGTCAGATTTAGCTATGATATGTTTAAATAGCAATTTCATTTTTTTAAACATAGACCAATTACATTTTCTTTTCAGATCCTGCCAGCAAGCGAAATGTTGCCAGGATAGAAAGAATGACATGTCATCCTGACTTCTAGCTACGCAATTCTCATTATTTCCTATCCCCAGGAAAATATCTTAAAAAACAGAGATGATGTATGCCCGATAAATTACACAATGGAATAGTTGTAAATAGGCCAATCAACAAGCCGGAATAACATAGTCGTATGATCATTCCAGAAAACACAATTTACTACAGAGAAGTATTATTCTTCCTAACATAACATAACTTAATATGTGTGGGATGCAGTCTGAGCTCTGAAATCTTACAGATAATGAATAAATACATGTGAGCTTCCCGTTTTTCTATCCTGCCTCGCCGTAAATGAGAAGAAAAGAAAAGGCAAAAATAATCATCCTCTATTCGAAAATCTTCTCACCAGTTGAGAAGATCAAGAAAATGACTGAACTAAAAATACAGAGGTATGCTGGAACAAAAAAGACTGTTTTCCAGGTTTCGGAGTTCGTTAGATCCATGTTAGAGGCCTTTGCAGCCTCCAGAATATTTCCCGTGAGGCCAACGCCAACTATCCCAGCCAATGTCCCAGCTGTATTTGAAACCCCCATCACTATGCCGGCGAACTTTGGAGCAACATCCATGTGATTCACTGCAAACCCTGCTCTTCCTAGAGCCAGAAAACCAAGGGATACAGATGAACAGATCACAGTCCCTGAGGGCGTCCCGAATGAAGGAAGGGCCATAAGTGCAACAGCCGAGACAACAAACCCAATGGTGTTAAGGAGCTTCCTTGTCTTGGTAACTGATAAGATCCTCTTTGTAATCAAGTGATCAGCAACCACTCCACCAATGTTGGAGAATATAAACATGTTGAAATAGGGAAGCATCTTTGACGATCCCATATCCTGGAGGCTGAGCTTAAGGGCCAGTTCGAAATAGGTAGGCAGCCAGTTCATGATAACATACAAGGCATAGTGGAAGGTGAAGTTGTTCACGACAATTGCCCAAACAGGTAGACTGAAGATAATTCTTCGCCATGGTATCTTTACAGTGCGAGGTGCAACAACCCCTGTTGATTGCGCCTTAATCTTCTCCCGAGATGCTACTTTTGGCATTGCCACTTTTGGAAGGTCAGTGCGAGGTGGCTCACTGGAGAACTTCAACCATATTACAGACCATGCTACTCCAAGTACTGCTTCGACTAAACATACAGATTGGGGTCCCATGTGCTTCACCAGACTTGGAAAAAACAGCATGCCACAAGCTGCCCCGAGGTACATCCCTGAGGTGGTTAACGACACTGAGCGAGAGCGCTCCTGCGGTGGCACCCATTGTGCCAGGACAGTGTGAATGGCAGGAAATATGAAACCTTGTGCTACACCAACAAAAAGGCGAGAAAGGACCAGAATGACTACTCTGTTGGGGTCCAGTGGAATTAGACCGCATATCAAAGACCATAACAGAAATGACAGCAGCAGAACACGTCTCCCTCCCAATCTCTGAGCTGCCCATCCACCAGGAATTTGCGACAGAACATAACCATAATAGAACATGGAGAGTATCAGGCCCTTGTTTGCTTGATTCACATTGATTGCATCAGCCGCAACGGTGTACGCAATCGAGAAACCCACACGCTCAATGTAACAGACATTTGTGCAGATGAATGTCAGCAACACTATGACATAACGCTTTGGGACCTTCATCCTCGGCATCACTAGTTAACTGGAGATGAACCTCAAAGTGTTGTAGCAGTCTCAATCAGGCCGCCACTTGCTGACCTCCCACGAATATTTACCAGGGTTTACCATAAACCTGTCTTTCTTCCTTCCATCTCTAGGGATACTAAGATCTGAAACAGACAAAACACTGATCATTCACCGGTATGAAACAATATGGGGCTTCTTCAGCCGTGCTTCATATGTCCATAGCAGTTTACTGATCTCATGAGCAATTTAACACAGGCAAAACACTATATGCTGCACAATAACTCAAGCTACCTGCTCAGTGTAGATGGAAAGACCAGCATCGCTCAGTTAGATGAATCAGGACTTGAACTATGCCTACCATTATGCAATGTGCGAAAAGGTTTGGAATCCTACACTATCATCAACTATGGTTGAAATGCAAACTGCAATTTGCAGGACATGTGGTTTTGACTGTCACAGCCTTTACATCCCAAAAGAACTAACTACACATTGGCAAAAATTCTAGAGATCCGAGTAAGCAGGCCCAAGTAGGTCGGTTCAAGATTTTCCCACCTCTGAGACAGATTCGCATCTAAAAAGATCCCAACTTGCGAGACCTTAACCGAAAACTTGCAGCATTCACCACCAACCTCCGGCGCCGCACCTGATCGCCCAGAGATCTGATACTCAAAGCCCCAAATCCTAACCAAAATTCGTCACACTCTCCAGCCCTTTGGCGCCAAACAAGCGCGAGGGTGGAGAAAAAGGGGGGAGAAAGCGTCGGGAGCGGGAAGCAGCGGGGAGCGGGCAACTACCTCGAGATCCCGGAGTCGTGTGGCGCCGCCTCCTGTGGGGACTGGGGTGCCCGGCCTCGCACTTGCCGTCGCGGGCGGCGACGGCGGGCAACGGAGGTGGAGGCGGGCCGCGTCGGTGAGTGCGATGCCCTGCTGCTGCTGCTGGGCTCGGCTGCGGCGGTGTGGTGTGGTGTGTTCAGTTTGGAGTCTCGTTTAACTTAACCGCGCGGAGGAGTGGAAATAGGAAAAAAGGGAGGAGGGTAGATCGAGAACGAGAGGTCAACTGTTCATCGGCACCATTTTTCCCCCCTCTCGCCTGCGGGAAGCACGTGCGTAGTTGGGGAGATTAATCAAAGGGCAGTAATCTGCGCCGGTGTGCCGGCCGAAAGTTTCGGCCGGTCGCACCGCAGCCGCCCGATTTACCTCTGTATTAACCGTCAGATCTAATCCTCACCAAGTCAACGCAGCTCATCTCTTCCTTCGCTAGTGTACACATCTAGCCGCCATGGATGAGCGAGGCACCCAGACTCGAAGCACCACCGGGCTTGGCCGCCCCCGGCGCCGGTCACCGCCCTCGCCACCGGTTGCCGCCCTCGCCGCCGGTGGCCACCTGTGTTTCATGCTGGCTCGGCGCATGCAGCAGCGTGTGCGCCGGTTGCAGCTCCCCCGGCGATGGTCGCAACTCCGCTGCGACGGTCGGAGTTGCGGCGGTGAAGATCACCGGACGCGCGCCCTCAAAGACGAGCTCACGTCTGAACCGAGGCAAGGCTTGAACCGTCGCACACCCTCTGTGTTGCAAACGTTGTTAAAAAAGCTTCAACCCCTGGATGGAAAAGCTTCAAGCCCTAGATGAAAAAGCTTCAACTGGCACTGCGATTCACGAGGAGATACAACCGTTGACGCAAAATGCTTCAACCTTAGATGAAAAAAGTTTCAACCAGATGATAGAGAGAGAGAGCTTTAACCAAGGGCTGCTCAAAACAAAAAAGTTTCAATCGTTTACACAAAAGCTTCAACCGTGGACGGAAAAAGCTTCAACCGTGTATGAAAAAGTTTCAATCATTAAGAAAGAAAGCTCCAACCTGACATTGCAACCAGAGAAAAGTTATGTGTTGTAGCAAAACGTGACGCCGGTCGTAGCAAAATGCTATGCCGGTTGTAGCAAAATCTATGCCGGTTGAAGCATGTAGCAAAACTGCAGCGTTTTGTCATCTTCTTCCACCTCCAGCCGTCGCTGGTTGAAGCTTTTTTTTTTGCATCGGTTGTAGCTTTCCAGACCGCCCGTTGCAACATCAAGGGGAGTCTCCCATGGTGCTCCCAGCTCGCCGTCGAGCTTCTAAGCCATGGGTGACTTGCATGTGAGCTCGCAGGTGATGCCCCCTATCATGGTAGCATCGGTGCTCAGCCCCATCGCGCGTGCGGCCATGGCTTATGAGCTCGTCGACTCAAACCGTGGTAGCAAAAGCGACGCCGATTGTAGCTGAGTGGGATGCCGGTTGTAGCAAAATGTGACATTGGTTGTAGCACGTAGCACAAAACACGACGTCTGCAGTGTTGCTCGGAACAGCGCCGCCGTCCTCGCAGCTTGCCGTCACCATGCTCGCCATCCATGATGGCAGCTCTCCTGGGCACCAGTTGCAGCAGGAAACGACGCGGTTCCAGCTTCCGCCGAGGCTGGCGAGCGAGGACGGCGAACGGCGACGAGGACGGTCGG
Source organism: Aegilops tauschii subsp. strangulata (assembly GCF_002575655.3). NCBI lineage: Eukaryota > Viridiplantae > Streptophyta > Magnoliopsida > Poales > Poaceae > Aegilops > Aegilops tauschii. Next base: position 435,719,435 of record NC_053035.3, read on the forward strand.
TGCGGGTGGCCACCGGCGATGAGGACGGCTGGCGGGGACGGCGAACGGCGACGAGGACGGCCAACTGAGATAGGGACCGGCGAGATGAGAGAGAGAGAGAGGAAGCAGCGCAGCCGCGTGGGGCGTTTAATGGCGAGCGATTGGTGGGCCCGTCAGCCTCGTGTCCCATCCACGCGGAAAAAGGCTGGCCATACGATAGGAGGGGATCGCACGGGTCGCACGCGACCGGCCGAGTGGTTCGGCCGGCGCCCCGGCCCCAAACGTTTCCCTTAATCAAAGTAGGAGAGAATATCACATGGAAAAGTTTCGCTGAAAACCTTGTGGAAATGATGTTTTGAACTTTAGAAAAAAACTTAAAAAATACGAGATGTTAAGAATGTGATGTTCAATTAGCATGTGAAATTTCTACGTTCAGACACATTACAAAATCAACATTGAGTAGCGTCGAATGGTAAACATCACTATTTATTGCTGAATTTGTTTTTTTCATGGCTCGTAATTGGTAATGTATTTGAACTTGAAATTTCGCACGGCATTAGAACATCACCCTCTTAACATCCTGTATTTTTTTTAGATTTTTTTGAAACTTTCAAATGTGATTTTCACGAAGTTTTCTTTGAAACTCGGTTTTCATGTGATATTATCTCATCGAAGTAGTAGAGTATGCGATTGTGATGGTACATCTTCGTCGTAATAATATGATCTTTCATTTTTTTAGCTCTTAGTCGCACGGAAATTAAACGCAGATGTCATCGGGTGTACCTCGCAATCTTTTTTGCATTGTGGTTTCCTTTCTTTTCGGCTCACGGTGCCAAACTCGCTCCCACCTGGTCTTGATCTAGATGAGGGGTTTCCACCCATCATGTTCCTTATCGCTAGTTGTGGGCGAGAGATGGAGGTAGAGAGCAAAGAGGAGCACCACGGTGCTCACAGTCACAGGCGTGGGAGAGATTGTAGGAGTGTCTCCTTTTGCGTGCCCTGGGCGTCGTGGGTGTGATTGTTGGGGATCGTAGCAGAAATCAAAAAATTTCTACGCATCACCAAGATCAATCTATGGAGTTTACTAGCAACGAGAGGGAAGGAGTGCATCTACATACCCTTGTAGATCACGAGCGGAAGCGTTCAAGTGAAAGGGGTTGATGGAGTCGTACTCGTCGTGATCCAAATCACCGATGACCGAGCGCCGAACGGACGGCACCTCCGCGTTCAACACACGTATGGTTGGGAAGACGTCTCCTCCTTCTTGATCCAGCAAGGGGGAAGGAGAGGTTGATGGAGATCCAGCAGCACGACGGCGTGGTGGTGGAAGTAGCGAGGATCTCGGCAGGGCTTCGCCAAGCTCAGCGAGAGGGAGAGGTGTCACGGGAGGGAGAGGGAGGCGCCAGGGGCTTGGGTGTGGCTGCCCTCCCTCCCCCTTTATATAGGCCCTCTGGGGGGGCGCCGGCCCTGGGAGATGCAATCTCCAAGGGGGGGCGGCGGCCAAGGGGGTGGCTTGCCCCCCAAGCCAAGTGGGGCGCCCCCCACCCCTAGGGTTTCCAACCCTAGGCGCAGGGGAGGCCCAAGGGGGGCGCACCAGCCCACCAGGGGCTGGTTCCCTTCCCCTCTTCAGCCCATGGGTCCGGGATAGGTGGCCCCACCCGGTGGACCCTTCCGGTGGTCCCGGTACAATACCGGTGACCCCCGAAACTTTCCCGGTGGCCGAAACTGGACTTCCTATATATAATTCTTCACCTCTGGACCATTCCGGAACTCCTCGTGACGTCCGGGATCTCATCCGGGACTCCGAACAACTTTCGGGTTACCGCATACTAGTATCTCTACAACCCTAGCGTCACCGAACCATAAGTGTGTAGACCCTACGGGTTTGGGAGACATGCAGACATGACTGAGACGACTCTCTGGTCAATAACCAACAGCGGGATCTGGATACCCATGTTGGCTCCCACATGTTCCACGATGATCTCATCGGATGAACCACGATGTCGAGGATTCAATCAATCCCGTATACAATTCCCTTTGTCAATCGGTATGTTACTTGCCCGAGATTCGATCGTCGGTATCCCAATACCTTGTTCAATCTCGTTACCGGCAAGTCACTTTACTCGTACCGTAATGCATGATCCCGTGACCAAACACTTGGTCACATTGAGCTCATTATGATGATGCATTACCGAGTGGGCCCAGAGATACCTCTCCGTCATACGGAGTGACAAATCCCAGTCTCGATTCGTGCCAACCCAACAGACACTTTCGGAGATACCCGTAGTGCACCTTTATAGCCACCCAGTTACGTTGTGACGTTTGGCACACCCAAAGCACTCCTACGGTATCCGGGAGTTGCACAATCTCATGGTCTAAGGAAATGATACTTGACATTGGAAAAGCTCTAGCAAACGAACTACACGATCTTGTGCTATGCTTAGGATTGGGTCTTGTCCATCACATCATTCTCCTAATGATGTGATCCCGTTATCAATGACATCCAATGTCCATAGTCAGGAAACCATGACTATCTGTTGATCAACGAGCTAGTCAACTAGAGGCTCACTAGGGACATGTTGTGGTCTATGTATTCACACATGTATTACGATTTTCGGATAACACAATTATATCATGAACAATAGACAATTATCATGAACAAGGAAATATAATAATAACCATTTTATTATTGCCTCTAGGGCATATTTCCAACAGTGATGACATGGCCGTTGCCACCATCGGTGACGGGCAATTCCACCATGAACCAAGCTCTACCTTGATGCAGCCACACATCGCCTCCCTACTCCCGTGCTCTTGCCTTCCTTCACTCCAACACCATGACATGCTTCACCTACAACTTCCCTTCCTCTCCTCCCATGCCATCGACTTTTCCCTTTCATGTCGCTCTGTCTACCATGTGGAGGCATCGAGCTAGACCCCTCGGGGCATGATGATTTGGATCATCTCTCTCTCTCTCTCTCTCTCTCTCTCTCTCTCGCGCGCTTATATCTCCTCTTTCTCCTTCGTATGATTCTTATCTCTCTCTGGGTTTTTCCTCTTTGAACTTCCATACAAAGGAGGCCAGGACCGAGTGCAGGCCGACGACTAGGACAAACAACTGGTGACTGGTACGTTCATTTTTCCTACTATTATTTATAATGTTTTTTGATCATTATAATACTTTGTGATGCAATTCTAGTGCCTTTTCTCTCTTAATTTGCAAGATTTACATGGAGAGGGAAATTGTCGGTAGCTAGACTTCTGGACCTGGAAAAGCTACATCGGAGATACTTATTCTGCACAACTCCAAATGACCTGAAATTTCATGGAATTTTTTTTATGTAACATAAAAATACTGGAACAAAGAAGTACCAGAGGGGGCCCACCAGTTGCCCACAAGGCAACAGGGCGTGGCCACCCCCGGGCATGCCCTGATGCCTTGTGGGGCCCACAGCTGGCCTCTGGCCCCCATCTTCTACTAATATGAAGGGTTTTGACCGAGAAAATATCAAGAAAGGGCCGTCGTCTCGAGGTGGAACCTGGGCAGGAGCACTTTAGCTCTCCGGCAGAGCAATTCCGCCGGGAGGGAGAAATCGACGCCATTGGCATCACCAACAACCCTCTCATCGTGGGAGGACCAATCTTCATCAACATCTTCACCAGCACCATCTCATCTCAAACCCTACTTCATCTTTTGTATTCAATCTTTGTCTCAAAACCTCAGATTGGTACCTCTGGGTTGCTAGTAGTGTTGATTACTTCTCGTAGTTGATGCTAGTTGGTTTATTTGTTGGAAGATTATATGTTTAGATCCTTGACGATATTCAATACCCCTCTGATCTTGAACATGAATATGATTTGTGAGTAGTTACTTTTGTTCTTGAGGACATGGGAGAAGTCTTGTTACAAGAATCATGTGGATTTGGTATTCGTTCGATATTTTTGATGATATGTATGTTGTTGCTTTCTTTAGTGGTGTCATGTGAACTGTTGGGGAACGTAGTAATTTCAAAAAAATTCCTACGCACACGCAAGATCATGGTGATGCATAGCAACGAGAGGGGAGAGTGTCGTCGTAGACCGTAAGCAGAAGCGTTATGAGAACGCAGTTGATGTAGTCGTACGTCTTCACGATCCGACCGATCCAAGTACCGAACGCACGGCACCTCCGAGTTCAGCACACGTTCAGCTCGATGACATCCCACGAACTCCAATCCAGCAGAGCTTCGCGGGAGAGTTCCATCAGCACGACGGCGTGATGACGGTGATGATGTTGCTACCGACGCAGGGCTTCGCCTAAGCACCGCTACGATATGATCGAGGTGGATTATGGTGGAGGGGGGCACCGCACACGGCTTGGAACAATCAACTTGTGTGTGCTAGGGTGCCCCCTGCCCCCGTATATAAAGGAGCAAGGGGGAGGCCGGGCTGGCCTTGGGGCGCGCCAAGGAGAGGGGGAGTCCTCCTCCTAGTGGGAGTAGGACTCCCCTTTCCTAGTCCAACTAGGAAGGGGGAAGGAAGGAGAGGAAGAGAGGGAGGAAAGGGGGGGCGCCGCCCCCCTCCTTGTCCAATTCGGACTCCCAAGGGGGGGGGGCAGCCCTAGGCCCTCTCCTCTCTCTCCCACAAGGCCCATGTTGGCCCATTATATCCCCCGGGGGTTCCGATAACCCATCGGCACTCCGATAAATATCCAGTGACTCCCGGAACTCATCCGGTGTCCGAATATAGTCGTCCAATATATCGATCTTTATGTCTCGACCATTTCGAGACTCCTCGCCATGTCCGTGATCATATCCGGGACTCCGAACTACCTTAGGTACATCAAAACACATAAACTCATAATACCGATCGTCACTGAACGTTAAGCGTGCGGACCCTACGGGTTCGAGAACTATGTAGACATGACCGGGACTCGTTTCCGGTCAATAACCAATAGCGGAACCTGTATGCTCATATTGGCTCCTACATATTCTACGAAGATCTTTATCGGTCAAACCGCATAACAACATACGTTGTTCCCTTTGTCATCGGTATGTTACTTGCCCGAGACTCGATCGTCGGTATCTCAATACCTAGTTCAATCTCGTTACCGGCAAGTCTCTTTACTCGTTCCGTAATACATCATCCTGCAACTAACTCATTAGTTGCATTGCTTGCAAGGCTTATAGTGATGTGCATTACCGAGAGGGCCTAGAGATACCTCTCCGACAATCGGAGTGACAAATCCTAATCTTGATCTATGCCAACTCAACAAGTACCATCGAAGACACCTGTAGAGCACTTTTATAATCACCCAGTTACGTTGTGACGTTTGGTAGCACACAAAGTGTTCCTCCGGTATTCGGGAGTTGCATAATCTCATAGTCATAGGAACATGTATAAGTCATGAAGAAAGCAATAGCAATGTACCAAACGATCGTATGCTAAGCTAACGGAATGGGTCAAGTCAATCACATCATTCTCTAGTGATGTGATCCCGTTAATCAAATGACAACTCATGTCCATGGCTAGGAAACTTAACCATCTTTGATTCAACGAGCTAGTCAAGTAGAGGCGTACTAGTGACACTTAGTTTGTCTATGTATTCACACATGTACTAAGTTTCCGGTTAATACAATTCTAGCATGAATAATAAACATTTATCATGATATAAGGAAATATAAATAACAACTTTATTATTGCCTCTAGGGCATATTTCCTTCATGAACGTCAACTACATGACACTCCACCATACTTGGGCGTAAGGGAAGGCATTGTGGAGTAATAAGTAGATGATGGGTTGCTAGAGTGACAGAAGCTTAAACCCTAGTTTATGCGTTATTCCATAAGGGCCGGGTTGATTTGGATCCATATGGTTCATGCTATAGTTAGATTTATCTTAATTCTTCTTTCGTAGTTGCGGATGCTTGCGAGAGGGGGTAATCATAAGTGGGAGGCTTGTTCAAGTAAGAACAACGCCCAAGCACCGGCCCACCCACATATCAAATCATCAAAGTAGCGAACGCGAATCAAATAAACATGATGAAAGTAACTAGATGATAATTCACATGTGTCCTCGAGAACGCTTTGCTTATTATGAGAGATTGTTCCAGCGTGTCCTTTGCTATAAAAAGGATTGGTCCACCTTGCTGCACCTTTGTTACCATTGCTACTTGCACTCGTTACAAATTACCTTGCTACCAAACTATCGGTTACCGATAATTTCAGTGCTTGCAGAGAATACCTTGCTGAAAACCGCTTATCATTTTCTTCTGCTCCTTGTTGGGTTCGACACTCTTACTTGTCGAAAGGACTAAAATTGATCCCCTATACTTGTGGGTGATCAAGACTCTTTTTTGGTGCCGTTGCCGGGGAGTGAAGCGCCTTTGGTAAGTGGAATTCGGTAAGGAAACATTTATACTGAGTGCTGAAATTTGCTGTTACTTGTCAGTATGGAAAACAATCCTTTGAGGGGTTTGTTTGGGGTATCTTCCAAAGCCATGGAAAGGATATGTTTTAACCAAAGTAATTAACTCTGGGTCGACAGAGAATTCATAATCCTTATTAGTAATAAAGATAGGTGAAGTAGCAAACTTAGGATCATATTTCATTCTAGCATTTAAAGATTTTTCTTTCAACTTGCATAGCAGCTTCTTAAGATCATCTCTATCCTTACAAGCAAGAAAGTCCCTAGCTACCTCTCCATCCATAACATAACCCTCAAGTATCTCAGGCAATTCATATCCAGGAGCACTAGTTCCAATAGGTGAATCATAATTTTCAGTTTCAATAATTTCATCAACTTTAGTAATTTCATCAGTTTCAGCATTCTCAATTTCTTTAGCTCTAGCAAGTTGTTCATCAAGAAATTCACCTAGTGGCACAGTCTTATCAAGCAAAGTACTAGCATCATCAGTAGCATCATTCATAGTAGAAGTAGCATCATGAATTACTTGCGACATATCAGAAATAATAACAGGTTGTGGTGTTGCAAGCTTACTTAAAACAGAAGGTGAATCAAGTGCAGAGCTAGATGGCAGTTCCTTACCTCCCCTTGTTTTAGAGGGAATGATCTTGGTTTTATCATCCTAAGATTCTTCATAGTGATCAACATATATTTATCCCAAGTGACTCAACAAATATAGCTATGCTCCCCGGCAACGGTGCCAGAAAAAGGTCTTGATAATCCACACGTATAGGGGATCGCAACAGTTTTCGAGGGTAGAGTATTCAACCCAAAATTATTGATTCGACACAAGGGGAGCCAAAGAATATTTGTAAGTATTAGCAGTTGAGTTGTCAATTCAACCACACCTGGACACTAAATGTCTGCAGTAGAGTGGTCAGTAGCACAGTAGTATGGTAATTTGATAGCGGTAGCAATGATAGTAACACTAACAGCAACAGTAGTAGCAATTGTTTTGTAGCAGTTGTAACAGTAGTAACTTAGCAAGAACAATATGTGAAAAGCTCGTAGGCATTGGATCGGTGATAATGTTGGATAATATTCATCATATAATAGTCATAACCTAGGGTGACATAGAACTAGCTCCAATTCATCAATGTAATGTAGGCTTGTATTCCGTAAATAGTCATACATGCTTATGGAAAAGAACTTGCATGACATCTTTTGTCCTACTCTCCCGTGGCAGTGGGGTCCATAAGGAAACTAAGGGATATTAAGACTTATTTTTAATAGAGAACCGGAACAAAGCATTAACACATAGTGAATACATGAACTCCTCAAATTACGGTCATCACCGGAAAGAATCCCAATTGTTGTCACATTGGGGTATGGAGATCATAACATGTAGTAGGTGCATATAACTTGCAAGATCGGATCAAGAACACAAATATATTGGTGAAAACATAAATGGTTCAGATCTAAAATCATGGCACTCGGGCCCTAGTGACAAGCATTAAGCATAGCAAAGTCATAGCAACATCAATCTCAGAACATAGTGGATACTAGGGATCAAGCCCTAACAAACTTAACTCGATTACATGATGCATCTCATCCAACTTCTCACCAACCAGCGAGCCTACGAAGGAATTACTCACTCCCGGTTGGGAGCATCATGGAATTGGCGATGAAGGAGGGTTGGTGATGACGAAGACCGAAGATTCCCCTCTCCGGAGTCCCGAACGGACTCCAGACCTGGCCTCCCGATGAAGAACAGGAGGTGGCGGCGGCTCCGCCTCGTGAAACGCTATAATTCTTCCTCCCTTGATTTTTTTCTCCAAAAATTGGTATTTATGTAGTTGGAATTAGGGTCTGCAGGGCCATGAGGTGGGCACAACCCACCAGGGTGCGCCTGGAGGGGGGGGGGGTGCCCTGGTGTATCGTGCTCACCCATCGCTGTCCAGCAAGCCTACGAAGAGATTACTCACTTCCGATGGTGAGCATCATGAAATTGGTGATGGAGGATGGTTGGTGATGACGATGGCGGCGAATCCCCCTCTCCGGAGCCCCGAACGGACTCTAGATCTGGCCTCCTGATGAAGAACAGGACATGGCGGCGGCTCCGTATTGTAAAACATAATGAAACTTCCTCCCTTATTTTTTCTCGAAAAATAGGAATTTATAGAGTCGGAATTAGGGTCAGCGGAGCCTCGTGGGCCCCACTACCCACCAGGGCGCGCCAAAGGGGGGTGACGCGCCCTGGTGCCTAGTGGGCAGCTGCCCCCCTCCAGTGGGTCTTGGTTCTAGTATTTTTCTTTTATTTCAGAATAATTCTCCAAAAAGTTTCCTCCAATTCCGAGAACTTTTATTTCTGCACAAAAACAACACCATGGTAGTTCTGCTGAAAACAGCGTCAGTACGGGTTAGTTTCATTCAAATCATGCAAATTAAAGTCCAAAACAAGAGCAAAAGTGTTTGGAAAAGTAGATACGATAGAGACGTATCAACTCCCCCACGCTTAACTCATTGCTTGTCCTCAAGCAATTCAGGTAACAAACTGAAAGTGATAAAGAAAAACTTTTAGGGACTCTTTTGTTCTTGTGTCCATATATATGCTTAAATAATACCCAGGTTCTCAGCAAAGATCATGACTAACCATGCGAAGAATAACTCTTAGAAATTATATTCACTCATATCAATGGCATAATCAACTAGCGAGCAATAATAAAATATCTCAAATGTTAACACTTTGTCAAAACAATCATGATATAATATGACAATAATGGTATCTCGCTAGCCCTTTCTGAGACTGCAAAACATAAATGCAGAACACCTCCAAAGTTCAAGCAACGACTAAACATTGTAATTCATGGTAGAAGAGATCCAGTCATGATGCACACAACATTAACTATACACAATGCATAAGAATGACAATAGTGCTCTCAGGACTGGTGCTTGTTTGAGAAGGTGACGACTCAACATAAAAGTAAATAGATACCCCTTCGCAGAGGGAAGCAGAGATTTGTAGAGGTGCCAAAGCTCGAAGCTTAAATCAGAGATAAATATAATTTTGGGAGGTATACCTTTCCTGTCAATGTTACGACCAAGAGTTACCAATATCTTCCATGCTAAACATGTTAGCGGTGGTTCCCAAGTGGTAAAAGTAAAGTTTACTCCCCCTCCACCAACAAACACAAGCAATGGCTAGCCGAATCCTCAGGTGCCCTCCATACCAACAACAGTCCAGGGGAGTTTGTTTCATTTTATTGTAATTTTAATCATGGGACTGGGCATCTCGATTACCGGTCCCTCTCATGCAAGGACGAGTGAATAAACACTCATCATGAGAATGACCCGCTTAGCATGGAAGATACTGACCACCCCCTGTCACTCCATGAGCAGTACGGGCACGCAAAATAGATGGTCATTTGAATTTTTAGAGATGGCACATGCAAATTTACTTGGAACGGCAGGGTAATACCGCATATAGGTAGATATAGTGGACTTATCTGGAATAACTCTGGTTTAAGGATTTTGATGCACAAGCAGTATTTCCGCTTAGTACAGGCGAAGGCTAGCAAATAGGTTGAGAAGCGACCAACTAGAGAGCGAAAACGGTCATAATCATGCATTATGAATAATTAACATTGAATACTAGCATGAGTAGGATATAAACACCATGAACATAAATATCGTGGAGGCTATGTTGGTTTTGAATCAACTACATGTGTGAACATGTACCAAGTCAAGCCACTTGAAACATTCAGAGGAGGATACCATATCATCATACTACATCACAACCCTTTTAGTGCATGTTGACATCTAACATAAATCATTATCCACTCCTAGCTACTTAAGCATGGCATGATCAACTATAATCTCTAATTGTCACTGTAAACATGTTTAATCATAATATGTTGAATCATGGATACCGAGTTAAACGTATTTACAAAAACAAAAACAAGTTGAGTTCAGACCTGCTTTTCCCTGCCACAGTCACTTCATCAAATATCATCATTATTGCCTTTCACTTGCACGACCGAATGATATGGAAATAATAGTAGTGCAAGAGTGTTGTGGACTATGCTGGAATCTGCAAACATTTTATTCAAAGGAGAAGACAAAATACTATGGGCTCTTTGTCAGATCAACAATAATGCATATGAGTGCCACTCAACATTTTCATCGTGGTCTTCTCCTTAGTATGACTCAACAACAGAAAAGAATTTCAGAGAAATACACTGTAATATTTTTGGAGTTTTTGTTTTTTCTTGAAGAAAGCAAATTAAAGAAAGAAAAAGAAAAACAAGAAAAACTATTTACACGGGAAAGCTCCCAACAGGCAAAAGAAGAAATGAGAAGTCTTTTTGGGTTTTCTTTTAATACTATAACTAATTTAAACTAGAAAGAAAAACCGAAAAGAAGCAAGAAATATTTTTGGATTTTCTCAAAGTTTTTTTCAAACACATAAGAAGAAAGCGAGAAAATAAATATAAAACGGATAATACAATGAAAGAGGATGAACATCAACAACTGGAATGAAGTGTGTGAACATGAATGTAATATCAGTGAGAAATACGTACCCCCCAAGCTTTGGCTTTCGCCTAGCTTGCACTACAAAAAAACCACTTCCGTGATGATACACACAGTAGGTCACGTTTTCTGTCATGCATGTACATCCATGACAATTTTATGATAGAATCAAGATAGTCATACCTGTGCTGTTATAGAAGTGTTCCATGACAATACCAAAATTATCATCACGGAAGTGTCCACTTCCATGACGATAAATGACGCGTCATGGAAGTGGTTTTGTCAAGGGTAGCTGACATGTGGCATCCACCGTAACGGGTCACCGTTAAGCTATCGGGTTCCGGTTTGGATCCGATAACCCGTTAACAGCCAGGACCAGTGGGGATTTTCCACGTGTAAAATTCTGATTCATCGGTGTATCCACGTGTCAGCTCCACGTTGGGACATGTGTCATCCCAGCGAGTGGACGGGACGCGCCTATGGTACGTCGACACATGGCTCGGCCCAACAGTGGCCTGTTTAGGTTAAAAACCGGGCCTGTCAAAATAAGCGGGCCGACCCATTAGTGGCCACTTGAGTCAGGCCCATTCATAAGCACGACCCATACGATTTACACGGAATCAGCCCATCAAAGGCCCATTCTAGATTTGACAATTCCGGCCCATCGTCAGTTTCAGCCTGTTAACGGCCCGCTACGTCTTTGGGCTCAATTACGGCCCGACCTTCTTTCGGCCTGTTAGCATCCCATTATAGATATGGACCAATATGCCGCCGACACGTCTTTCGGCCTTTTCCCGGCCCATTCTGTAGTTGAACCAACTTCTAGCCCGTTGTGACTTTCGGCCTTTCCTCGGCCCATTCTGTACATGGGCCAACTTCTAGCCCATTTTGTCTTTCGGCCTGTTAATGGCCCGCACAACAGTTGGGACTTTGACGGTGCCACCTGATTTTGGGTCCATTAGCGGCCCACATTCCGCAGGGCACAATTTCAGCCCGACGCGACTTTCGGCCTGTTAAAAGCCTAGTTTGTAAATTGGGCCTCTTCTGGCCGAAAAGACTTTTACTAGCCCGTGAAGTAAAAGGGCCGAGACAAAATTGACATTTATTTTGGCCTGCTAGAGGCCCGCGGGCCGTTTCCATTTATATGGCCCTATCGAGCTTTCAGCCTGTTAACGGCCTGCTAAGAGCCATTGTTACGGTGGGCCACATCGATTGGGATCCACTAAATATTAAGTTGACCAGCCCAATTAAGGCCCGCTTTGACTACACATGTTTGTTCGTTCGGATGGCGTCTAGGTAATGTTTGGGCATGTTGGCCCCCCATTTCAACGATATAGCATATACAAAGAATTATCCTACTCTATACTATCGCCTCTAAAAAACCTACACTATACAATAAAGAGGCTAAGGCATAGAAACGAAGAATAATCCTACACTATACAATAAAGAAATTACAGCAGATTATATCCACTAGGCATTATAGTTCGGCACCAGTGATAATAAAGCGTACAAAAATAGCAAATTACATACACTGGGCAAATAAAGCTCATACATCATGGACACGCATCAACAGAACTTACCATTTGAACTATAATCTCTTCAGAAAATAGGATTGGCCAGATTCAGATAGCACAAATTTCAGTCTGCAAAATCTACAATTCCTTTGTGGTTACCTCAGTGTCTTGTTTCATTTTTTTGACTCCTGTCTAATACCTGCAACTCCAGTCTCAACATGTTGATTACATGTTGAGAATCATATACACGGTGTCTTGCCACCTCTAGTTGATGCTCGAGAACATCAGCACATTCCAATTCCAATCCATAATCATCTGGTAACGGCCATGCCGCACTGCTTTCAGATCTTTGTGTTGATGTCACTTCATCCTGGAATGTTTCTGTAAGTACACCTGACTCGGGCAAAAATATAGTTACAACAGTGAAGCGAGCAAGACAGACTATCTTGTACATGGCAAAACAGGAATAACAATAATGTTACACGTCATGAAGCATAAGCAGGTGATATTTTAAAAATTATAAAAATGGTAGTCTGTGTAGCCCGCATACAAATATCTCTCTTAGCTCACCAGAGGAGCATGATGTTGGGGCCAAATCCAAAACACAGACATGTTACAAATTTAGACCACACACAGCTACTGGACATTATATATATATATATCTTGCGTATAAGTAAGCAAGCAGTTGGACATTCTGTAGCTCAATTAAAGTCTTAGAGAGCATAATGAATAGCAGAGGGATTCATACAAGCCTACTACAACAAGCAAAACTATGCAATCATTAGCCTCGTATAAACTAGATTGTGAGCCTCATGCAGTAATAGTTGGTTAATAGACTTGAAAGCTTCACACACACTTCACCAGAGTAATTAAATGGTAAGGCCTTTAATTATGTCAACTAATAGTTATACAAGTACCCAACATCAGGCATCATTGTTTGGGCATCTCATTAACTGAGGACAAATAAAGCAATTGAAAAGAGCAATTTAACTATGCCTGAAACAAACAAGCAATTGAACTGTTGAGTTGGCAGCATGCATACATGCACGCCTCAATAACATCCATGGCCTAGCTACATTTACTATATAAAGGAACAAGTAATGTAATATTGTTTGCCCCCTATGAAGTATCTCGACTAGTATGTAATCAAGATCCTAGTAATGATAGGGAAGCTAATGATGTGAATATGTGTTTGGTTATGACATTTATGACATCGACAACTCTACCATAGCAGGAAGCAGTTTCACACTGTTCACTACTATAAGATGTTTTAGATATTTAAAAGTAGACTACATCTGTAATGAGTGAACAGACACATTAAAATGTGTTTACATACATCTGATTTACAAAAAGTTAAAACATCATATAGTAGTGAGTGGAGGGAGTTTTAATCAATGACCCAATGACTGGGTTACAGGTGAAGAACCCTACGCAAGCACAATGTTAGACAAATAGGATGTCCTGGTAATTGTAATACTGTGACTTACCATAACTGGTTGAACAGGCTCAGCGCTGCTCCTCCTTCTCTCGCAAGGCTCCTTCCTAACATCTTGTACTTGGAAATTCTCAATCTTATCTTCATTGCACCCCCTCTGCAAGGTGACACAAACTAGTTACTGGTCTCCTTGGAAGATAAATATGCATACTTTCCAGTCTGTGAACAACACCATATGATGAGTTTATAACAAAACAACACCACATAATGAAACATGCCACATCTCTTGCACACAATGAAACTAGGCATACCTTCGAACTGGACCTCCGGGTACTCTTGGAGAGCCTAATTTAGTGTGCAGCCAAACCTTTATGTCACTTGTGAGTTATGTCAAGAACAACAAGTAATCAAAGTAAACAGTCCTAGTATGGCTGGCTGATACAAACAAGCAATTGAATAGATGTGTGAGCAAATCTTGCACAACACTGATTTACGTATCAAGAAAAGAAGCATAAAAGGAGGCTTAAAGACCATCACTTGACTGACGAGATTTCAGTGGCATTTAAACATCATGTGCAACGTATGAACTAACATAAACATTGCATATTTCAGATTCTATAATGAAATGCACATGTATTAGGTTATGCCATGTATGATGCCTAAATGTACACTATAGCAGGCAGGAGTGATTCATCATTGCACGCACAATTGAATTGCAGGTTAAGGGCCAGTTCTATTTCGCCTTTTCAAAGCTTGTTGTCAAAATAAGCCATAAAAGATGTAAAGAACTCGTTTTTGAGTTATGGTTTGGGCTTAACTTATTTCCCTTGGGGGGGGGGGGGGGGTGCTTCGCGTAGAAGCTCACTAAAAATTGAAGGGAAGGGGAATAGCGAAATGACTCTATTGTCTGCCTATATTAACTCAAAATGCCACTGCTCACGCCCACATCACACCTGACCCTCAAGTAAAAACAAACACGCAAGCATTCATTGCCCTGCCCGCTTGCATCTCCTCTCCCCTTTCCCTCTACCTCGATCCCCTGCCTGCAGTGTCGGGGTTATGATCCTGACAATGAGTACTAGGGGTACGAATAAGGGGCAGAGACTAGCTACGGCGTAGGTGTAACACTCGGTGTTTAACAAGTTCAGGCCCCTCACTCGGTGGAGGTAAAATCCCTACGTCTCGTGCCCTGAGGCTTGCTTTGATTTGATGGGTATAGTTACAGAGAGTTGAACGTGCCCGTCTATGGAGGGGGTGCGGCTTATATAGAGTGCGCTGCAGCCCCATGTCTCCCACGCCGCCAGGGCAATTAATGCCATTGAATGAGGCAGTTACTAGTGTAATGAGCCTATACTACAACAGTTACAGGTAACGGTAGCTATAACTCTATTTAGTGGATGACTTAGGATCCCTTGACCGTTGCAGCTCTCCACGACGCCTTCTTGCCTTGTACGTCCGAGTGGTTGATCGCCCGCTGAGTGACGTGTGGTTGTCCGAGTGCCGTATAGTCGTCCGAGTGATCCTCCTGATGAATGCATCCGAATGCTGGCACGGTCTAGGGACCTACCTATGATGGTGATGGGCCCCATGTGGGTCCCAAATGATGGGTCCTTGACCCTACCTGTAATAGGTGACCACATCATTAGCCCCGAATCGGTTGCGATTTCGTAGAACAAACAAGTCGACCCTTCGGTTTGGCCCGAGTGCCGCAGGGACACTTGGAATATGTTTCCGGACTGTGGTTTGTTATTCCTTGGGCAAAAACACAACGAATTCTAGACTTTAGTTTTACCCAGATGACCGGGTGTTGTTGATCGTCGAGAAAAAACCCGGTGGCATTCTTTTGTCTCTCGGAGGAGATAGACTAGGGGCCCAAGTGAGGGCATGCCATGACAACTCGAGCAGAGACGCCGGCGTGTGGTCTGACTCTCCAACGAGATGCCACTCCTTATCCCAGGGGAACACCAGCGCAGGCCTCTGATACGTCTCCAACGTATCTATAATTTTTGATTGTTTCATGCTATTATATTATCTGTTTTGGATGTTTTATATGCATTAATATGCTATTTTATATTATTTTTGGGACTAACCTATCCTATATACCTAAGAGATTCATCCCCACTATCATATTTATCTCAACATGCAGCCCATCCACATCATCAAGCATGCCACATTAGCCACTATCCTATTTATCTCAACATGCAGCCCATTCACATCATCAAGCATGCCACATCAACGACTTATAATGTACAAACTGCCACATTGTTTCTTTGGCTACTTCTATTTACCACCGCACATAACAGACCGAGAGAGCCATGCATCTCTGTAACGCATGCAATTTCTTCTCTTCTCTTTCTATATTTCTATACACCTGTTGGTCCAAAGTCCACTGTGGACTGCATGATTACGGCTAGCACGCATGCCGATTGCATCAACTCATGATCTTCTCCAGGCTTTTCCGTTCCACTTCCTCAACACCACGTCTATTATCTCTCCATCTTAATACAAGAAACTGAAAAAGGAATTGCAATAGTCCACGATCTTGACCCCTCGACAACCGGCTTCACTATAAAGGCCCGCCTCCACATTGCCTTGCCTGCACCTATGCACTGCGCCCAATCATCTTCTTAGTGGTAGCCAGCCTCAGATTCTGCTCCCATAGGTTTGACGGATCTCTGATCGTAGCCACACTGCAGGCACTCGCATTCATACTCTTCCTGGTCGCTTGCCTTGCCGCTGCTGTAGCTTGCACGTTCTGCTACTTGCTGTTGCCATAAAGAAGTTACGGTTGTTAGTCCGCCCCTTGGATCTGGCACACGCAGGCTGAAGGGTAGCAATCAGATCGTCGTCGTCTGGGGCTGCCATGTATTATCCTTGGTTTTTTCTACAGATGATGATGTTGATATTCCTCCTTTTTGGGTGTATCTATACGCGTGTCTGAGTATATAAGCTTTTGTAGGTACCAGTTCGCCACATCCATAAGTTTTTTTAAACAGAGGCAAAAGCTTTGCCTCATCTCATTGATAAAGAAGAAGAGAGTTGTCCGGTTAATTAACGGAAAACCGGACAAAAACCGTTACAACACGCCCACACAGGACACACAGGGCGACCTGGCAACCCACACAAGAACGCACACACGTCGGAAAGGAGAGAACGTCGTCGAGGTTGCAACCCGGTGCTATCGTCATCACACCTCCACGAGGGCGACTCAGACTCCAGCATCGACAACCATCGATGTAGCCCACACCTGAAGCAAACGCCGAGGCCTGCGTCGGCCAAAGCCAAACAGTCAACCACACACGTCGACAACCGGCAGCTCCGACTCCGTCGACGAGCATTGCAGGAGAAAAGCACTGAGCCAGCGCCAGAACCGACCGCCCGCCACACGTCATCGTCGCCGCAAGGGCCCCTCCTCGGCAGCTCCGACTCCAGAAAGACAATGTGAGGCTCGGCAACCCCTCGAACATGCCGGACAAGACCGACTACTAAAACTCAGCTGCAAACCAACTCCGCCCAAAGCCGCCATGAGTTCCGTTCATGTTACTAATGAGCCTCTCATGCAGGCCATTGGCCTGTTGTTTGATCAGTGTTCCTACCTCCATGGGTTTTAATTTTGTTTACAGCTGATACTTGAACAAGAGCAGTTACCTTCCCGTTATACAACTTTTCTGAAGGACTTAGACAGGTACACACTAGAGATTTTCATTTGTTTTTTTGTGCAATATCTTACTAACAGTTTTAAATTTTTGTTTCATGTAGTTGCAGACTGTAGTGAACACAATTTTTTACCACCATGACTCCTATGTAGATTATATAGTTTGTTTCGTCAGCTTTGATGGTCATACGGCATGCTACCTTACTTTTTAAAGTTGCATATACTAAACAAGAGGACTTGGCATCATTAGTACATAAACATGATATAAGATCAAGTTGTCCTACATCAAACAAATGTGCCATGTGTACAGTGAGATAACCTTATCTCCCCAATGTAATGCATGAAAAATGTCAAGATCTAATGATTTATTGGTAAATTGGAAATATTTATACCAATAAACATTGACACTATGTTACATTACTGCCCTTAAGTTTGCATTTAGTTGTTTATTTTTTACATTCTGAAGTGTAAGTCATCACCAAATATTTCACTTCATTCATTTTATGGTCTGATATATTTGAGCATCCAACTATCGCATTATTAGCCTAAGTATCATGTCACTTTGATACACAAATTAATATCGCGCATGTATAGCTAACATCAATCACAGCAACGTCAACAACAACTCCAATCATTAAACGATAATAATGCATGTTCCATACATGGTTCCAATCAAGACATATATTTGCTTTCATGATTTTTAATATTTATCATTGCATCAAGTCTCCTCTACAAAATCCCGCAGCAACGCGCGGGTTATCACCTAGTTAACCTAGAGCCCAATGCCAGTTTCTGTTTTCCCCTCATTTTTGAGTTTACAGAAAAGGAATATCAAACGGAGTCCAAATGGAATAAAACTTTCACGATGATTTCTTGGACCAGAAGACACCTACGAGACTTGGAGATGAAGTTAGAAGACCCACGAGGCGACGACAAGCTGTAGGGGCGCGCCGTAGGGGGGGGGGGCCTGGGCTTGTGGCCCCCTCGGAGGTCTCCTAACCCTAATCTTTGGCCTATATATTCCCAAATATTCCCAAACCATCGGAGGCATCCACAAAAATACTTTTCCACCGCCGCAAGCCTCTGCTCCCGTGAGATCCCATCTTGGGGACTTTTCCGACGATCTGCCGGAGGGGGATTCGATCATGGAGGGCATTGTCGGTGTCAAAACCGGCGGATCTCGGGTAGGGGGTCCCGAACTGTGCGTCTAAGGTTGATGGTAACAGGAGACGGGGGACACGATGTTTACCCAGGTTCGGGCCCTCTCTATGGAGGTAATACCCTACTTCCTGCTTGATTGATCTTGATGAATATGAGTATTACAAGAGTTGATCTACCTTGAGATCGTAATGGCTAAAACCCTAAAAGTCTAGCCTATATGACTATGATTCTGATTGTCCTACGGATTAAACCCTCCGGTTTATATAGACACCGGAGGGGACTAGGGTTGTACAAAGTCGGTTACAGAGAAAGGAATCTTCATATCAGGGCACCAAGCTTGCCTTCCACGCCAAGGAGAGTCCCATCCGGACACGGGAAAGAGTCTTCGGTCTTGTATCTTCACAGCCCATCAGTCCGGCCCACGTACCATAGTCCGGACGCCCGAGGACCCCTTAATCCAGGACTCCCTCAGTAGCCCCTGAACCAGGCTTCAATGACGAGGTGTCCGGTGCGCTGATTGTCTTCGGCATTGCAAGGCGGGTTCCTTCTCTGAATACTCCAAAATAGTCTTTGAACACAAGAATCGTGTCCGGCTTTGCAAAACAAAATACCACACACCACCACAGAGAGTATAATATTCCACGAGTCCAATCTGCTGACAACTTTTTGTAGCGTGATATCACGTCACTACCCGGTTATTATTTCGAACCATTTTTGGCCTGTCGCTCCATGTTTCGAGACGCGGTTTTATTGGCACGTCTTGTCGAAGCAGAGATCGTGTCCCCTTATTGCGGGATTCTCGTCAATACGGGCGTGGGTAACCCAACCGTTCAGTTGGCATGATTCCTTAGGAGTAGGCAGGTTTTAAGGCTTAGGAGGAGGCGTTTGATATTCATCGCTTTTATAAAGGGGCTAAGACTCGTCTTTCTCCTCTACGCCAATCCTTTCCTCAACCTCTCCAACCTCGAGTTCCATCACCCAAGGTTCAATTTAATTGCTTCGAGCTTCCCAGTCATGTACGGACCCAGACCCCAAGGCTGGTGGGTGGCTTCCTCTGTCACAGAGGAGGATATTGCGAAGCTCCGGGCGGCAAGATACCTGACCGCGGAAATTCCCCATAGGCTCCCTGCTCAAGGGAAGGTTATTCCTACTCCCAGATCCGGCGAGAGGGTCGTATTCATCCCCCACTTCCTCCGGGGGCTGGGGTTCGCTCTCCATCCCTTCGTTCGAGGGCTTATGTTCTATTACGGGCTAGATTTTCATGATCTAGCCCCAGACTCCTTCCTTCATATCTCGTAGTTCATCATCACGTGCGAGGCCTTTCTCCGCGTCCCCCCCCCACTTTGGCTTATGGCTCAAGACCTTTAACATGAAGCCGAAGGTAGTCGAGGGGAAGCAAGCGGAGTGCGGTGGTGCTACGGTGAGCAAACTCACCAATATGCCTTGGCCAAAAGGCTCTTTCACGGAAACTTCCAACCTATGGCAGCGGGAGTGGTTTTACATCACTGAACCCCGTGGCACCAAGTGGGTAGCTACACCTGCGTTCCAATCTGGACCTCCGTTATGGATTGCATCATGGATTAATAAGGGGCTGGACCGGGGATCAATTGATGAAGTGCATACGCTGCAAAGCCGCATTCGGAGCCTCATTGAAAAGGACACCGGCCTTATCAATGTAATCCAAGTAATGCTAGTCCGCCGGGTCCTACCGTGCCAGCGACGGCCTCTCCGCATGTGGGAGTTCAATCCGGAAGGACCACGAACCCTTCAACACTTCTTCGGCACGACGCACAAAGGAATGTGGAAATTATTCTTCGGGACACGAAAGCAGTGGCCGGACACTACAGAGGAATCGGCCTTGACTGCGACCATCCGGATACCTCGGTAAGCACTCGACTCCCGAACATAGCTTAGTTAAATATCCCATAATAAGATACTGAGAAAACCATCTTCTTCCAGGGCTGGATAAAGAAGGCGGAGCGAATTAGGTGTTCGGCCCCTCTTCCCGAAGACTCAGCTAGTCCTGTGCTAACAAGGATGCTGGTCCCGGCACCATACCAGGTGCCGGTGAAAGAGGACAATGAGGAGAGCAAGAAGGCCAAAGGTGGCCTCCATTCTGAAGGTACACCAGACACTACGTCCGGGGAAGTTAGGGCTCCCTCTTCCGAAGACAAAAGAGAAGGAGAAGCTGACATCCTTTCTCCCCATGGTAAGAAAAGGAGCGCCTCCAAAGATTTGGAGGTAAAGGCTCCCAAGTGAGGGAAGATGTCCCTTTCAGGCGGTTCGGGTTCGGAAGATGGCGCTATCGCGCAGTTTCTCCGCAAGGACAAGCCTTCAGCCGAGTCGTAGGTGAACAAGGGTGTCCTAAGCATATCCCGTTCCTTTCAGGCTACAAGGGTAACATTTAATGTATATTTGCAGTCCGGCGCGCAGTCTTCCTCAACAATCCTCCTCCTCGGGGCGGACGACTTTGAGGTGTCGTCCCGGAGGATCTTTCCTGATCAACAAGTGGTGCGGGGGACAATGAAGACAACGCCCGAAGGCGAAACTTCGGTCGCCCAGGGCCCAGGGTGTGCAGCCTTAACAGGGATCAACCATAAAGGCCTCGGACTATCCGGTTTACAGCCGGAGACGACTCTAGAGTCGAGTAAACATATCCCTTCGAAGGGAGTCCACACTCCCGCAGCCGCTCCCAGGAATCCGGAGGCGCCGGATACAATGATGGGCATGTTGCAACATGCGTCCGTCTCGGAGGAACACCGTACCTTAATGAGTACGATGGCTGAAAGGATTCTGTCCACGAAAAGCAGATTGAATGAAGCCTTCATGGGCCTGCTAAGAGGCTTCGAGGTACGTACTGTAATATTTTCAATTGTGCTCTGTACGCAAAATGCACCTGTGTATAGATAGTAGTCCCTGAGACTCTGGTTGCTGCCCAAAGGGAGGCGATCAGAGGATCAAAAAAGATATGCTCAGGAAATAATCCAATTAATTGGAACACAGGCTGCTACACACATGGCGACTGCCCAAGCTACAGAGGTTGTATGTCTGAAGCAAAAACTTGAAGCTGCGGATGATGACATCATGCTTATTAACAGGCGACTCGACGAGGCGCAAGGTATGTTTTTTGGGGCAGTCAGTATACGTAAGTATGATATGACGCTGGGAATTGTGTACTGAGCTATGCGTAAATGCAGATAGTGCGGCCGCGGTTGAGACCCTTCGGGCTGAGCTTGTCCGGGCCAAGGAGCAAGCCAGGATGAGTGATGCGGCTGCCACGAAGGCAGCTGCTGAGCTAAAGGCCGAACAGGTTGCTCGGCGCCAGTGCGAGGAGAGAATATCCATTATGGCGCGCGAGCTGAAGGATGCCACTGTCCGATGCGAATCCCTCGAAAAGGATAACAAAGCCAAAACGGCCGATCTCTACAAGGCCTTACGAGAGGTGAGAGAAGCGAGTCTAGAGCGGCTCGGGAGGAGGTCCGGCAAGCTGGGGAGATCGCGGCCGGTAAGCCCTTCTTATTACAAACTAAATTCGGAGATCCGAAGTATGCCCCGCTTAATCAAATGTGGAGTTCTCCAGACGCATTTTTGGACTTGCCGAAGAGTGCCTATGATGCGACGCAGTTTTTCCAAGCGCAAGAAGGACATGCAATGGAAAAGCTTTTCTGGTCGCAATTCAGCATGCCAAAGCGTCTGCTGTTGCTGAACGAACAGATGGCCCAGTGGGCCGAGCTCCACAAGATATCCGGATCTGCCATGAAGGACATCGTGGTCCGACTGTGGCCGGCCGAGCCAATTCCGAATAGTTATTTCGGTTTGGTGCAGCGACTTGTTGATGCGGTGCTGCGTATCGATGCCGTGAAGCGGTCAATGTGCATTGAAGGTGAACGGATGGCCTTTGCCCGCGTCAAGACGTACTGGGCGAAGATGAAGGCCACCGATATTGCAGCAAAGAGTCCACCCGAGGGCAAGGACCATCACGCGCCAGAGCACTATTTTGAGGATGTCCTAGAGGGTGCCCGCTTGATAGAGGGTAAGTGCTCGAAGGATATGATGTTCGAGTGAATGTATCGAAATTGTAAAAACAATATTTATGATATATTAAGGCTATGTTTTTTATATTTTTGCCTAAAAAGGTTTGGTTCCTCCTGTGCGGCCGTTTTTTTTGTATAATATGAAAGTTTACCACTCGTCGGCTTCGGCCCCCTCGCATATAATACGGGGGTGTTCGGAAAAGCACTTGATCACTCTTGACCCAACGTCTTGGTCCGTGAAGGAGGTGTCAATGCGGCGAACTAGGCAATCGGACTATAGGGCTTTAACACTTTCACTTAGCTATAGGAGTTGGCGGTGGGTCTATGTTATAGCCCCTGGTATGTACGCGATTGTCCGAATACAGCGCGTTACATAGGTGACCAGAAGAACGGTCCTTCGTGTAATACGGAAGGAATCGTGAAGATTCCGATGAGTCATCGAGTGGTTGACCAGCTCTCGCCGCATCATGACAGTCAGTTTTCGGCTTTCTCTACTGAGGTGCTCATCCGGATAAACCGGGACACAATCACAGTAGTTCTCCCTTTACTACCCTAGCCGATATAGCGGAACGTAAGGTAGTAAGCACAGGAGCCGGACAACCCAACTATTGACCAAAGACATGATTCGGAGCTGGTGCATATAAGGCCAAACTCGTGACACCGAAGTGCGCTATAAAGCTGTTCGGACTTGTCGGCAACTCATTTGTTCCCATATCAAGCCCCTGGCAATTTGTGCCGAGGTGCGCGTGTGAAACAACCGGAGAAGCAAAATTCAGTTCTTTAGAAAAAGCGAATACTGAATACGGATTATGTTCACTTGAACCCGATTGATATGTCAATTGCCATCTTACAGATAATAACGCCACAACCCAGGCTATTTGACATGCCGGTGGTCGAAGGCTGAGGGAGAAGGCACTTTACAGGCTCGAAGTAGAGAGTGCGGCCTACACAAAATTATTTGGACCTCATGTCGCACGTCTGCGCCGCCTTGCCTCGGTGAAAGGACTCCTTAACAGGAATAGCCTTTGGGTAAGTGTACGAAGCCGAACTCCGAAAGAGTCCATGGGATGACCAGTCTTTGAGCCACCTGTGATAAAAGATAAAAAATAGTTAGAAAAGAAAAGGAGGCCATGGGAGTGCTTGTAGGCCTGTCCGTATTGTGCCTCCGCCGATGACCAGGGTATTTTAAGTACATAATTATGTATGCGCGGTACAAACTTCGCGGGTATATGAGGCGAATGACGGAGACCGAACTGCTAATCCAGCTCCGAGATTCATCGGTTCCATTTAATAGAGACCGGCGGCTTAATGGCCGATGAGTTATGCGGCTTGATGAGGCCGCTTTGTACTTCGGCTGTAATAGCCGTAGTATGATCCTCTGTACGGAGGGAGTGTTCCGTATTTCCATTTATTGTTATGACGCCGCGTGGACCGGGCATCTTAAGTTTTGCGCGGGCGTAAAGTGGGACCGCATTAAAACGAGCAAAAGCGGTATGCCCCAGAAGTGCATGGTAGCTACAGCGGAACGGGACAATGTCAAAGGTCAAGCCTTCGCTTCGGAAGTTGTTCGGCGAACCGAAAACGACTTCCAATGTGATGGAGCCCGTGCAGTGAGTTTCTACGCCGGGTACTGCTCCCTTGAGGGTAGTTGTGGTGGGCTTGATTCTTGAAGGATCGATGCCCATTTTGCGGACAGTGTCTTGGTAGAGTAGATTAAGGCTACTGCCGCCGTCCATAAGGACTTTCGTGAGATGGAACCCATCGATAATTGGGTCGATGATCAAAGCTGCCGAACCTTCGGGACGAATATGGCTAAATTTTGGGGGGACCGGCTCTATGGCGTATGCGTCCCGTAGTGCGCGCCTGCGCTCCCCTGTAGGGGTGTGCGTCACGTATACCATGTTTACGGTTTTCACTTCGGGGGGAAATTGCTTCTGGCCCCCGGTGTTCGGCTGACGAGTCTCTTCGTCATTGCTGTCACTGGGCGGCCCCTTCCCCTTGTGTTCGGCATTAAGCTTGCCGGCTTGTTTGAAGACCCTGCAGCTTCTGTTGGTGTGAGTAGCTGGTTTATCGGGGGTGCCATGAATCTGGTAGGGCCGATCTAGTATCTTGTCTAGATTGGATGGTCCGTCTCTATTTGCCTTGAATGACTTTTTCCGTTGACCGGGTTTGGAGCCGCTGAATCCGGCGTTGACCACCGTGTCTTGCGTTCTTTCATTATTATTGCGACGCTTGTGTTTATTGCGTCGTGGCTTGCCGTTGCCGTCTCGGACTTCGGAAGTGCCCGGATCGCTGGCGCTGTTGCTTCTACGAGCAAGCCAGCTGTCTTCTCCCGCGCAAAAGCGGGTCATTAGAACGGTAAGGGCTGCCATGGATTTTGGTTTTTCTTGACCGAGGTGGCGGGCGAGCCACTCATCCCGGACACTGTGTTTGAAGGCCATGAGGGCTTCGGCGTCCGGACAATCAACAATTTGGTTATTTTTAATTAAGAACCTAGTCCAGAGCTTCCTGGCTGACTCTCCGGGCTGCTGGATAATGTGACTTAAGTCATCGGCATCTGGTGGCCGGACATATGTACCTTGGAAGTTATCGCGAAAGGCGTCTTCCAGGTCTTCCCAGCTGCCAACGGAGTTCTCTAGAAGGTTGTTTAGCTAGTGTCGTGCTGGTCCCTTTAGTTTTAGTGGGAGGTATTTGATGGCGTGGAGATCATCACCGCGGGCCATGTGGATGTGGAGAAAAAAAATCTTCAATCCATACCGCAGGATTTGTTGTGCCATCATATGATTCGATATTCATGGGTTTAAACCCTTCTGGGAATTCGTGCTCCGTTACCTTGTCAGTGAAGCAAGGGGGGTGTGCAGCGCCTCTATATCGGGCCACGTCGTGACGTAGCTCGGATGGACTCCGTCTGCGGTTCTCGGCCCGGGCGTGATTATGAATGTTGCGTCCGGCTAGGTAGCCGTTGTCGCGTGTTGGGGCACGCCCCCGTGAGCCATAAATCGATCTGTTCTGCCCTGCTCTACTGTCCAAGTTCTGCCGCAGGTCATATGTATGTCCCCGAGCTGTTTTATCTCTGCCTTTGTGATGAGGTAGTGCGGGCTGGTGTTCGGCTTGAGTTGCCGCTTTGTCCCGGCCACGTGGTGGTCGGTTAGCCGCATTACGAGATTGTGGTACAGGCTCCATCGCCTCGTCATCGAACTGAGGTAGAAATTTGCGCTTCGGGTAACTTTTGGTTGGGCGCTCGAGGCCATATTCTTTGGCTGCCAGGACATTAGTCCACCTGTCATTGAGCAGATCCTGATCAGCTTGAAGCTGTCGCTGCCTCTTTTTTAGGCTCCTTGCAGTGGCGATTAACCGGCTTAAAGCGCTCCTGCTCGAGAGGTTCCTCAGGTACGATGAAGTCTTCGTCACCGAGGCTCACCTCATCCTTGGAGAGTGGTAGATAATTGCTGTCCTCCGAGTCTTCATTTATGGCATGTTCAACAGGGCTAACTAGCCCATCTTCCCGATCGTCCTGTTCGGCAGTTTGCTCGTCGGGATCTTCTCTGTCTTCGGTACCGTCCGGAGTGTTATCTTCTCCTGTGCCAGTACTGCTGTTTTTTCTGTGGCGTGATTTAGAGTGGCGCCGCTGACGTCGGTGCTTTGGTTGTATCTTAGGAGGTTCATCCTCGACTGGATCTTCCTTGTCATCGCCGCTATTCTCTTTGGGTGTATCCACCATGTATACGTCGTATGAGGAGGTGGTCGTCCAGCGCCCGGTAAATGGCGGGTTTTTGGCCTGCTCCTCTTCGGCATCGTCGTCCATGCAGTCGATGTCTTCGGAGCCATAATCGAGCGTGTCGGTTAAGTCCTCGACAGTGGCTATTAAGTGGGAGGTGGGTGGGAAGCGAAATTCCCCGTCATCAGCCCCCAGCTCAAACCGGATATAATTCGGCTGTGAATCCCCTGCTAAGGAGAGGATTTTTAATGAGTTTAGCACATCACCTAAAGGTGAGTGCCGGAAGATGTCCGCGGCGCTGAATTCAACGATCGGCGCCTGATCAGGCTCGATGGCCGTGGATGCACGTGGTTCGAAACCTATGGCCGGAGACGAATCCGCGGTTCCGGTGATGCAGATCCCGCTCGAGGTTGGGTCTGTGTGCGGCTCCAACGCCGCTGAGTTTGCGGCTTCCGTGGCATGGTTGAGCTTCCCGTCCTCGGATGGCGCAATCTGCTCCGGATCTAGGGCCAGAGCAGTTACAGGCGCTATCTCCTGGGTGTCGTCCGATGACAGGTTTAAGTCATGTTCATCACGGTGGTAGTGAAGGAAATATGCCCTAGAGGCAATAATAAAGTTATTATTTATTTCCTTATATCATGATAAATGTTTATTATTCATGCTAGAATTGTATTAACCGGAAACATAATACTTGTGTGAATACATAGACAAACAGAGTGTCACTAGTATGCCTCTACTTGACTAGCTCGTTGATCAAAGATGGTTATGTTTCCTAGCCATAGACATGAGTTGTCATTTGATTAACGGGATCACATCATTAGGAGAATGATGTGATTGACTTGACCCATTCCGTTAGCTTAGCACTCGATCGTTTAGTATGTTGCTATTGCTTTCTTCATGACTTATACATGTTCCTATGACTATGAGATTATGCAACTCCCGTTTACCGGAGGAACACTTTGTGTGCTACCAAATGTCACAACGTAACTGGGTGATTATAAAGGTGCTCTACAGGTGTCTCCGAAGGTACTTGTTGGGTTGGCGTATTTCGAGAATAGGATTTGTCACTCCGATTGTCGGAGAGGTATCTCTAGGCCCTCTCGGTAATGCACATCACTTAAGCCTTGCAAGCATTGCAACTAATGAGTTAGTTGTGGGATGATATATTACGGAACGAGTAAAGAGACTTGCCGGTAACGAGATTGAACTAGGTATTGAGATACCGACGATCGAATCTCGGGCAAGTAACATACCGATGACAAAGGGAACAGCGTATGTTGTTATGCGGTCTGACCAATAAAGATCTTCGTAGAATATGTGGGAGCCAATATGAGCATCCAGGTTCCGCTATTGGTTATTGACTGGAGACGTGTCTCGGTCATGTCTACATAGTTCTCGAACTCGTAGGGTCCGCACGCTTAACATTTTGATGACAGTTATATTATGAGTTTATATGTTTTGATGTACCGAAGGTTGTTCGGATTCCCGGATGTGATCACAGACATGACGAGGAGTCTCGAAATGGTCGAGACATGAAGATTGATATATTGGAAGCTTATATTTGGATATCGGAAGTGTTCCGGGTGAAACCGGGATTTTATCGGAGTACCGAGGGGTTACCGGAACCCCCCGGGGGCTTAATGGGCCATAGTGGGCCTTTGTGGAGAAGAGGAGAGGTGGCCAGGGCAGGGCCGCATGCCCCTCCCCCTAGTCCGAATAGGACAAGGAGAGGGAGGCGGCGCCCCCCTTTCCTTCATCTCCTCCACCTCTTTCCCCTCCACGCCTAATCCAACTAGGAAAAGGGAGGGAGTCCAACTCCAGGTGGGAGTAGGACTCCACCTGGCGCGCCCCTCCTGGCCGGCCGCACCTCCCCCCTGCTCCTTTATATACGGGGGCAGGGGGCACCCTAGAGACACAACAATTGATCGTTTGATCTTTTAGCCATGTGCGGTGCCCCCCTCCACCGTAGTCCACCTCGATAATACTGTAGCGGTGCTTAGGCGAAGCCCTACGTCGGTAGAACATCATCATCATCACCACGCCGTCGTTCTGACGAAACCCTCCCTCAACACTCGGCTGGATCGGAGTTCGAGGGACGTCATCGGGCTGAACGTGTGCTGAACTCGGAGGTGCCGTGCGTTCGGTACTTGATCGGTCGGATCGTGAAGACGTACGAATACATCAACCGCGTTGTGCTAACGCTTCCGCTTTCGGTCTACGAGGGTACGTGGACAACACTCTCCCCTCTCGTTGCTATGCATCACCATGATCTTGCGTGTGCGTAGGAAAATTTTGAAATTACTACGTTCCCCAACAGTGGCATCCGAGCCAGGTTGTATGCGTAGATGTCATATGCACGAGTAGAACACAAGTGAGTTGTGGGCGATATAAGTCATACTGCTTACCAGCATGTCATACTTTGGTTCGGCGGTATTGTTGGATGAAGCGGCCCGGACCGACATTACGGGTATGCTTACGCGAGACTGGTTCTACCAACGTGCTTTGCACACAGGTCGCTGGTGGGTGTCAGTTTCTCCAACTTTAGTTGAACCGAGTGTGGCTACGCCCGGTCCTTGCGAAGGTTAAAACAACACCAACTTGACAAACTATCGTTGTGGTTTTGATGCATAGGTAAGAACGGTTCTTGCTAAGCCCGTAGCAGCCACGTAAAATTTGCAACAACAAAGTAGAGGACGTCTAACTTGTTTTTGCAGGGCATGTTGTGATGTGATATGGTCAAGACATGATGCTAAATTTTATTGTATGAGATGATCATGTTTTGTAACCGAGTTATCGGCAACTGGCAGGAGCCATATGGTTGTCACTTTATTGTATGCAATGCAATCGCCCTATAATGCTTTACTTTATCACTAAGCGGTAGCGATAGTCGTAGAAGCATAAGATTGGCGAGACGACACCGATGCTACGATGAAGATCAAGGTGTCGCGCCGGTGACGATGGTGATCATGACGGTGCTTCGGAGATGGAGATCACAAGCACAAGATGATGATGTCCATATCATATCACTTATATTGATTGCATGTGATGTTTATCTTTTATGCATCTTATCTTGCTTTGATTGACGGTAGCATTATAAGATGATCCCTCACTAAATTATCAAAGTATAAGTGTTCTCCCTGAGTATGCACCATTGCGAAAGTTCTTCGTGCTGAGACACCACGTGATGATCGGGTGTGATAGGCTCTACGTTCAAATACAACGGGTGCAAAACAGTTGCACACGCGGAATACTCAGGTTAAGCTTGACGAGCCTAGCATATAACAGATATGGCCTCGGAACACGGAGACCAAAGGTCGAGCGTGAATCATATAGTAGATATGATCAACATAGTGACGTTCACCGTTGAAACTACTCCATCTCACGTGATGATCGGACATGGTTTAGTTGATATGGATCACGTGATCACTTAGAGGATTAGAGGGATGTCTATCTAAGTGGGAGTTCTTAAGTAATATGATTAATTGAACTTAAATTTATCATGAACTTAGTACCTGATAGTATCTTGCTTGTCTATGTTGATTGTAGATAGATGGCCCGTGCTATTGTTCCGTTGAATTTTAATGCGTTCCTTGAGAAAGCAAAGTTGAAAGATGATGGTAACAATTACACGGACTGGGTCCGTAACTTGAGGATTATCCTCATTGCTGCACAGAAGAATTACGTCCTGGAAGCACTGCTGGGTGCCAGGCCTGCTGCTGATGCAACTGACGACGTTAAGAACGTCTGGCAGAGCAAAGTTGATGACTACTCGATAGTTCAATGTGCCATGCTTTACGGCTTAGAACCGGGACTTCAACGACGTTTTGAACGTCATGGAGCATATGAGATGTTCCAGGAGTTGAAGTTAATATTTCAAGCAAATGCCCAGATTGAGAGATATGAAGTCTCCAATAAGTTCTACAGCTGCAAGATGGAGGAGAATAGTTCTGTCAATGAGCATATACTCAAGATGTCTGGGTACTGCAATCACTTGATTCAACTGGGAGTTAATCTTCCGGATGATAGCGTCATTGACAGAATTCTCCAATCACTGCCACCAAGCTACAAGAGCTTCGTGATGAACTATAACAAAGGGATGGATAAGACGATTCCCGAGCTCTTCGCAATGCTAAAGGCTGCGGAGGTAGAAATCAAAAAGGAGCATCAAGTGTTGATGGTCAATAAGACCACCAGTTTCAAGAAAAAGGGCAAAGGGAAGAAGAAGGGGAACTTCAAGAAGAACAACAAGCAAGTTGCTGTTCAGGAGAAGAAACCCAAGTCTGGACCTAAGCCTGAGACTGAGTGCTTCTACTGCAAGCAGACTGGTCACTGGAAGCGGAACTGCCCCAAGTATTTGGCGGATAAGAAGGATGGCAAGATGAACAAAGGTATATGTGATATACATGTTATTGATGTGTACCTTACTAATGCTCGCAGTAGCACCTGGGTATTCGATACTGGTTCTGTTGCTAATATTTGCAACTCGAAACAGGGGCTACGGATTAAGCGAAGATTGGCTAAGGACGAGGTGACGATGCGCGTGGGAAATGGTTCCAAAGTCGATGTTATCGCGGTCGGCACGCTACCTCTACATCTACCTTCGGGATTAGTTTTAGACCTAAATAATTGTTATTTGGTGCCAGCGTTAAGCATGAACATTATATCTGGATCTTGTTTGATGCGAGACGGTTATTCATTTAAATCAGAGAATAATGGTTGTTCTATTTATATGAGTAATATCTTTTATGGTCATGCACCCTTGAAGAGTGGTCTATTTTTGTTGAATCTCGATAGTAGTGATACACATATTCATAATATTGAAGCCAAAAGATGCAGAGTTGATAATGATAGTGCAACTTATTTGTGGCACTGCCGTTTAGGTCATATTGGTGTAAAGCGCATGAAGAAACTCCATACTGATGGACTTTTGGAACCACTTGGTACTTGCGAACCGTGCCTCATGGGCAAGATGACTAAAACGCCGTTCTCCGGAACTATGGAGAGAGCAACAAATTTGTTGGAAATCATACATACAGATGTATGTGGTCCGATGAATGTTGAGTCTTGTGGCGGATATCGTTATTTTCTCACCTTCACAGATGATTTAAGCAGATATGGGTATATCTACTTAATGAAACATAAGTCTGAAACATTTGAAAAGTTCAAAGAATTTCAGAGTGAAGTTGAAAATCATTGTAACAAGAAAATAAAGTTTCTACAATCTGATCATGGAGGAGAATATTTGAGTTATGAGTTTGGTCTTCATTTGAAACAATGCGGAATAGTTTCGCAACTCACGCCACCCGGAACACCACAGCGTAATGGTGTGTCCGAACGTCGTAATCGTACTCTACTAGATATGGTGCGATCTATGATGTCTCTTACTGATTTACCGCTATCGTTTTGGGGTTATGCTTTAGAGACGGCCACATTCACGTTAAATAGGGCACCATCAAAATCCGTTGAGACGACGCCTTATGAACTGTGGTTTGGCAAGAAACCAAGGTTGTCGTTTCTTAAAGTTTGGGGCTGCGATGCTTATGTGAAAAAACTTCAACCTGATAAGCTCGAACCAAATCGGAGAAATGTGTCTTCATAGGATACCCAAAGGAGACTGTTGGGTACACCTTCTATCACAGATCCGAAGGCAAGACTTTTGTTGCTAAATTCGGAATCTTTCTGGAGAAGGAGTTTCTCTCAAAAGAAGTGAGTGGGAGGAAAGTAGAACTTGATGAGGTAATTGCACCTGCTCCCTTATTGGAAAGTAGTTCATCATAGAAACCGGTTTCTGCGACGCCTACACCAATTAGTGAGGAAGTTAATGATGATGATCATGGAACTTCAGATCAAGTTGTTACTGAACCTCGTAGGTTAACCAGAGTAAGATCCGCACCAGAGTGGTACGGTAATCCTGTTCTGGAGGTTATGCTACTAGACCATGACGAACCTATGAACTATGAAGAAGCGATGGTGAGCCCAGATTCCGCGAAATGGCTTGAGGCCATGAAATTGAGATGGGATCCATGTATGAGAACAAAGTGTGGACTTTGGTTGACTTGCCCGATGATCGGCAAGCAATTGAGAATAAATGGATCTTCAAGAAGAAGACCGACGCTGACGGTAATGTTACTGTCTATAAAGCTCGACTTGTTGCAAAAGGTTTTCGACAAGTTCAAGGGATTGACTACGATGAGACCTTCTCACCCGTAGCGATGCTTGAGTCTGTCCGAATCATTTTAGCAATTGCTGCATTTTATGATTATGAAATTTGGCAAATGGATGTCAAAACTGCATTCCTGAATGGATTTCTGGAAGAAGAGTTGTATATGATGCAACCAGAAGGTTTTGTCGATCCAAAGGGAGCTAACAAAGTGTGCAAGCTCCAGCAATCCATTTATGAACTGGTGCAAGCCTCTCGGAGTTGGAATAAACGCTTTGATAGTGTGATCAAAGCATTTGGTTTTGTACAGACTTTTGGAGAAGCCTGTATTTATAAGAAAGTGAGTGGGAGCTCTGTAGCATTTCTAATATTATATGTGGATGACATATTGCTGATTGGAAATGATATAGAATTTCTGACTAGCATAAAGGGATACTTGAATAAGAGTTTTTCAATGAAAGACCTTGGTGAAGCTGCGTATGTATTGGGCATCAAGATCTATAGAGATAGATCAAGACACTTAATTGGACTTTCACAAAGCACATACCTTGACAAAGTTTTGAAGAAGTTCAAAATGGATCAAGCAAAGGAAGGGTTCTTGCCTGTGTTACAAGGTGTGAAGTCGAGTAAGACTCAATGCCTGACCACTGCAGAAGATAGAGAGAAAATGAAAGATGTTCCCTATGCTTCAGCCATAGGCTCTATCATGTATGCAATGCTGTGTACCAGACCTGATGTGTGCCTTGCTATAAGTCTAGCAGGGAGGTACCAAAGTAATCCAGGAGTGGATCACTGGACAGCGGTCAAGAACATCCTGAAATACCTGAAAAGGACTAAGGATATGTTTCTCGTTTATGGAGGTGACAAAGAGCTAATCGTAAATGGTTACGTTGATGCAAGCTTTGACACTGATCCAGATGATTCTAAATCACAAACCAGATACGTGTTTACATTAAACAGTGCAGCTGTCAGTTGGTGCAGTTCTAAACAAAGCGTCATGGCGGGATCTACGTGTGAAGCGGAGTACATAGCTGCTTCGGAAGCAGCAAATGAAAGAGTCTGGATGAAGGAGTTCATATCCGATCTAGGTGTCATACCTAGTGCATCGGGTCCAATGAAAATCTTTTGTGACAATACTGGTGCAATTGCCTTGGCGAAGGAATCCAGATTTCACAAGAGAACCAAGCACATCAAGAGATGCTTCAATTCCATCCGGGATTTAGTCCAGGTGGGAGACATAGAAATTTGCAAGATACATACGGATCTGAATGTTGCAGACCCGTTGACTAAGCCTCTTCCACGAGCAAAACATGATCAGCACCAAGGCTCCATGGGTGTTAGAATCATTACTGTGTAATCTAGATTATTGACTCTAGTGCAAGTGGGAGACTGAAGGAAATATGCCCTAGAGGCAATAATAAAGTTATTATTTATTTCCTTATATCATGATAAATGTTTATTATTCAGCTAGAATTGTATTAACCGGAAACATAACACTTGTGTGAATACATAGACAAATAGAGTGTCACTAGTATGCCTCTACTGGACTAGCTCGTTGATCAAAGATGGTTATGTTTCCTAGCCATAGACATGAGTTGTCATTTGATTAATGGGATCACATCATTAGGATAATGATGTGATTGACTTGACCCATTCCGTTAGCTTAGCACTCGATCGTTTAGTATGTTGCTATTGCTTTCTTCATGACTTATACATGTTCCTATGACTATGAGATTATGCAACTCCCGTTTACCGGAGGAACACTTTGTGTGCTACCAAACGTCACAACGTAACTGGGTGATTATAAAGGTGCTCTACAGGTGTCTCCGAAGGTACTTGTTGGGTTGGCGTATTTTGAGATTAGGATTTGTCACTCCGATTGTCGGAGAGGTATCTCTAGGCCCTCTCGGTAATGCACATCACTTAAGCCTTGCAAGCATTGCAACTAATGAGTTAGTTGTGGGATGATGTATTACGCAACGAGTAAAGAGACTTGCCGGTAACGAGATTGAACTAGGTATTGAGATACCGACGATCGAATCTCGGGCAAGTAACATACCGATGACAAAGGGAACAACGTATGTTGTTATGCGGTCTGACCGATAAAGATCTTCGTAGAATATGTGGGAGCCAATATGAGCATCCAAGTTCCGCTATTGGTTATTGACCGGAGACGTGTCTCGGTCATGTCTACATAGTTCTCGAACCCGTAGGGTCCGCACGCTTAACGTTTCGATGACAGTTATATTATGAGTTTATATGTTTTGATGTACTGAAGGTTGTTCGGAGTCCCGGATGTGATCACAGACATGACGAGGAGTCTCGAAATGGTCGAGACATGAAGATTGATATATTGGAAGCCTATATTTGGATATCGGAAGTGTTCCGGGTGAAATCGGGATTTTACCGGAGTACCGAGGGGTTACCGGAACCCCCCGGGGGCTTAATGGGCCATAGTGGGCCTTTGTGGAGAAGAGGAGAGGCGGCCAGGGCAGGGCTGCACGCCCCTCCCCCCAGTCCGAATAGGACAAGGAGAGGGGGGCGGCGCCCCCCCTTTCCTTCCTCTCCTCCACCTCTATCCCCTCCACTCCTAATCCAACTAGGAAAAGGGAGGGAGTCCTACTCCCGGTGGGAGTAGGACTCCACCTGGCGCGCCCCTCCTGGCCGGCCGCACCTCCCCCTTGCTCCTTTATATACGGGGGCAGGGGGGCACCCTAGAGACACAACAATTGATCGTTTGATCTTTTAGCCGTGTGCGGTGCCCCCCTCCACCATAGTCCACCTCGATAATACTGTAGCGGTGCTTAGGCGAAGCCCTGCGTCGGTAGAACATCATCATCATCACCACGCCATCGTGTTGACGAAACGCTCCCTCAACACTCAGTTGGATCGGAGTTTGAGGGACGTCATCGGGCTGAACGTGTGCTGAACTCGGAGGTGCCGTGCGTTCGGTACTTGATCGGTCGGATCGTGAAGACGTACAACTACATCAACCGCGTTGTGCTAACGATTCCGCTTTCGGTCTACGAGGGTACGTGGACAACACTCTCCCCTCTCGTTGCTATGCATCACCATGATCTTGCGTGTGCGTAGGAAAATTTTGAAATTACTACGTTCCCCAACAGGCAGGGAGCGGCTGCCATGGGCGTGAATCCATCAAAGATCAAGTCTCCGCGGATATCAACGATGTAGTTCAAGCTTCCAAATCTGACCTGATGGCCAGGGGCGTAGCTGTCGATCTGCTCTAGATGGCCAAGCGAGTTGGCCCGCAGTGCGAAGCCGCCAAATACGAAGATCTGTCCGGGAAGGAAGACTTCCCCCTGGACAGCATTGTTGTAGATGATTGACGGGGCCATCGAACCTTTTGGAGACGATGCAGCGGAACTCTCAAAGAAAGCACCAATGTCGGTGTCAAAACCGGCGGATCTCGGGTAGGGGGTCCCGAACTGTGCGTCTAAGGTTGATGGTAACAGGAGACGGGGGGCACGATGTTTACCCAGGTTCGGGCCCTCTCTATGGAGGTAATACCCTACTTCCTGCTTGATTGATCTTGATGAATATGATTATTACAAGAGTTGATCTACCTCGAGATCGTAATGGCTAAAACCCTAAAAGTCGAGCCTGTATGACTATGATTCTGATTGTCCTACGGACTAAACCCTCCGGTTTATATAGACACCGGAGGGGACTAGGGTTGTACAAAGTCGGTTACAGAGAAAGGAATCTTCATATTAGGGCACCAAGCTTGCCTTCCACGCCAAGGAGAGTCCCATCCGGACACGGGAAAGAGTCTTCGGTCTTGTATCTTCACAGCCCATCAGTCCGGCCCACGTACCATAGTCCGGACGCCCGAGGACCCTTTAATCCAGGACTCCCTCAGGCATCTACACCAACCCTAATGCCCTTCCGATGAAGCGTGAGTAGTTAACCACGGACCTACAGGTCCATAGCTAGTAGCTAGGTGGCTTCTTCTCTCTCTTTGATCCTCAATACCATGTTCTCCTCGATGTTCTTGGAGATCTATCCGATGTAATATTCTTTTGCGTGTGTTCGTCGAGATCCGATGAATTGTGGATTTATGATCAGATTATCTATGAATATTATTTGAATCTTCTCTGAATTCTTATGTGCATGATTTGATATCTTTGTATTTCTCTTTGAATTATCGGTTTGGTTTGGCCAACTAGATTGGTATTTCTTGCAATGGGAGAGGTGCTTAGTTTTGGGTTCAATCTTGCAGTGTCCTCACCCAGTGACATAGTAGGGGTAGCGAGGCATGTATTGTATTGTTGCCATCAAGGAAAAAAGAATGGGTTTTCATCATATTGCTTGAGTTTATCCCTCTACATCATGTCATCTTACTTAAGGCATTACTCTGTTCTCTTGAACTTAATACTCTAGATGCATGCTGGATAGCGATCGATGTGTGGAGTAATAGTAGTAGATGCAGGCAGGAGTCGGTCTACTTGACACGGACATGATGCCTATATTCATAATCATTTCCTTGGATATCGTCATAACTTTGCGCTTTTCTATCAATTGCTCGACAGTAATTTGTTCACCCACCGTATGTTTTCTTTCAACAGAGAAGCCTCTAGTGAAACTTATGGCCCCCGGGTCTATTTTCCATCATATATTTTCAGATCTAAACCAAAAAAACACAAAAATACCTTGCTGCAATTTATTTGTTTTACGTTTTAGTAATCTTTTATATCTATCTCTATCAGATCTCACCATTGCAATTGACCGTGAAGGGATTGACAACCCCATTATCGCGCTGGGTGCTAGTGTTTGATTGTTTGTGCAGGTGCATAGATTGGAGACTTGCTTGTACCTCCTACTAGATTGATACCTTGGTTCTCTAACTGAGGGAAATACTTATCTCTACTTTGCTGCATCACCCTTTCCTCTTCAAGGGAAAAACGAACGCAAGCTCAAGAAGTAGCAGCCTCCTACAAGTCCAGGTTTACGAGTCATGCGCCTTGGAGCCTATCGAGAGGGCCAAGTGAACCCGCAGAGGGGTGTCAAGCTCGTCACATAACGATCCTGAAGAAGACTTCAGTCGGGTGTTTAACGTGGCCGAGTGCACGGGTCCCCGCGGAGGGTGGTTAGTCAGACTGACGTGCGCCCTTTAGGAAAGGGATCGCTGGTAATCAATCGGATTGATTTGTCCCGAAAATCTCGGGATTTGAATTCGTGCGTTCACGCGCTGAGGCGGTAACGTCGTGCGTTGGTGGGAAAGTGGGAGGCGTGGCTCCTCGATTTGCACACATGATCTCCGCCACGTGCCTCCTGTCCTATGCAAAGCGTTGCCGCGCGGGCCATCGATCTGGGGATTCGCGGTGGGAGATCCGCTCGGAGATTTTGTCTGGCGATATAAAAGATTTGGGGGCATAGCTCTGGGCCTCAGATCCCCTTTCCCTCCTCTTGACTCCTCCGCTTCTCTCCTCCACCCGAGTGCACGGCGATGGAGAGGGACTCCACAGCTAAGGCGGAGAAGGTGAAGAAGGCGGGTAGGGCTTCCTCCTGGGGGTTCGGTGCGGCGGCCGGCGATGCAGTGGGGGAATGGATCCCGTCGCGCGTCACCGCTCGACACTGGAGGAGCTCGTGGAGGAGGGTCTGATTCCGTGCGAGGGAGGGCGCCGTCTGGGTGCGAGGGAGGTCGAGCTGGCGCCTCAGGTGCATGAGTGCATCCTGCTCATTACCCACATCGAGCGGGGGTTTTCCATGCCTCCCCACCCTTTCTTTCGGGCATTTCTTGATTATTTCGGTGCACAACTTCATCATCTTCCACCCAATGCTATTATCTACCTTTCGGCCTTTATCTCCCTTTGTGAGAACTTCTTGGGTTGCCACCCCCACTGGGGCCTTTTCAAATACATCTTCACCTGTCGGTCATGTCAGTGAAGGACTTGCCGACTGGTGAGAAAACCCATGTCACCCAGATATGCGGGGGGTCTGGGAATCCAGGTTCGTGGGGGAGGTCTTTCCCTAAGATGAGCTTCCCCGACTCTGTTAAGGGGTG
Organism: Aegilops tauschii subsp. strangulata; assembly: GCF_002575655.3. Taxonomy (NCBI): domain Eukaryota; kingdom Viridiplantae; phylum Streptophyta; class Magnoliopsida; order Poales; family Poaceae; genus Aegilops; species Aegilops tauschii. The sequence goes on from NC_053035.3 coordinate 435,758,031, forward strand.
GCAGGGGACCTGGTTATAATGTAAAGATATGTCCCCAGTGCCAACAGCTAGTCGGGCCTCCCGCCGTACTCGACTGAGAGGGTACAGGCTCCGCCGACCCTCACTGTGGAGGAGGAGGAGAAGGTGGGCGTTGACAACTTGTCCAGCGCGTAAATCGGATTTGTGAACGCTGGGGTGAATGGCATGGACTTGCTGGAGACATTCTTCAGTCAGCGCATTGATACGTCTCCAACGTATCTATAATTTTTATTGTTCCATGCTATTATATTATCTATTTTGGATGTTTTATATGCATTAATATGCTATTTTATATTATTTTTGGGACTAACTTATTAACCTAGAGCCCAGTGCCAGTTTCTGTTTTTCCTTGTTTTGAGTTTTACAGAAAAGGAATATCAAACAGAGTCCAAACGGAATGAAACTTTCGCAATGATTTTTCTTGGACCAGAAGACACCCTCGTAGATCGGAAGAGGAAGCGTTATGACAACGCGGCTGATGTACTCGTACGTCTTCACGATCCGACCGATGCAAGTACCGAACGTACGGCACCTCCGCGTTCAGCACACATTCAGCTCGATGACGTCCCTCGAGCTCTTGATCCAGTTGAGGCCGAGGGAGAGTTCCGTCAGCATGACGGCGTGGTGACGGTGATGATGAAGTTACCGGCGCAGGGCTTCGCCTAAGCACTACGCCAATATGACCGAGGTGTAAAACTATGGAGGGGGGCACCGCACACGGCTAAGAGATTGTCTGTTGTCCTATTGGGGTGCCCCCTGGCCACGTATATAAAGGAGGGAGGAAGAGGAGGCCGGCCTAGGAGGGGCGCGCCTATAGGGGGAGTCCAACTAGGATTCCCAATCCTAGTTGGAGTCCCCTTCCTTTTCCAAGAGGTGAGAGAGGGAAGGAGTAGGAGAGGGAGAAGGAAAGAGGGGGCGGAAGAGAGGGGGGGGGGCGCCCCCTCCCTAGTACAATTCGGACTTGCCATTGGGGGGCACCCCTTGAGGCCCTTCTCTCCTTTCCCGTATGGCCCATTAAGGCCCACTACTTCCCCCAGCGAATTCCCGTAACTCTCGGGTACTCCGAAAAATACCCGAATCACTCGGAACCTTTCCGATATCTGAATATAGCCTTACAATATATTGATCTTTATGTCTCGACCATTTTGAGACTCCTCGTCATGTCTGTGATCTCATCCGAGACTCCAAACAACCTTTGGTACATCAAATCACATAACTCATAATACAAATTGTCATCGAACGTTAAGCGTGCGGACCCTACGAGTTCGAGAACTATGTAGACATGACCGAGACACATCTCCGGTAGATAACCAATAGCAAAACCTGGATGCTCATATTGGCTCCTACACATTCTACGAAGATCTTTATCGGTCAAACCGCATAACAACATACGTTGTTCCCTTTGTCATCGGTATGTTACTTGCCTGAGATTCGATCGTCGGTATCACCATACCTAGTTCAATCTCATTACCGGCAAGTCTCTTTACTCATTCTGTAATGCATCATCCTGCAACTAACTCATTAGTCACATTGCTTGCAAGGCTTATAGTGATGAGCATTACCGAGAGGGCCCAGAGATACCTCTCCGATACACGAAGTGACAAATCCTAATCTTGATCTATGCCAACTCAACAAACACCATCGGAGACACCTGTAGAGCATCTTTATAATTACCCAGTTACGTTGTGATGTTTGATAGCACACAGGGTGTTCCTCCGGTATTCGGGAGTTGCATAATCTCATAGTCAGAGGATCATGTATAAGTCATGAAGAAAGCAATAGCAATAAAATTATACGATCATTATGCCAAGCTAACGGATGGGTCTTGTCCATCACATCATTCTCTAATGTTGTGATCCCGTTCATCAAATGACAACACATGTCTATGGTTAGGAAACTTAACCATCTTTGATTAACGAGCTAGTTCTAGTAGAGGCATACTAGGGACACTCTGTTTGTCTATGTATTCACACATGTAGTAAGTTTCCGGTTAATACAATTCTAGCATGAATAATAAACATTTATCATGATATAAGGAAATAAATAATAACTTTATTATTGCCTCTAGGGCATATTTCCTTCAGTCTCCCACTTGCACTAGAGTCAATAATCTAGTTCACATCGCCATGTGATTTAACACCAATAGTTCACATCTTTATGTGATTAACACCCATAGGGTTTACTAGAGTCAATAATCTAGTTCACATCGCTTATGTGATTAACACCCAAGAGTAATAAGGTGTGATCATGTTTTGCTTGTGAGAGAAGTTTTAGTCTACGGGCTTGCCACATTCAGATCCGTAAGTATTTTGCAAATTTCTATGTCTACAATGCTCTGCACGGAGCTACTCTAGCTAAATGCTCCCTCTTTCAATATGTATCTAGATCAAGACTTAGAGTCATCCAGATCGGTGGCAAAGCTTGCATCGACGTAACTTTTAACGACGGACTCTTTGTCACCTCCATAACCGAGAAACATTTCCTTATTCCACTCAGGATAATTTTGACCGCTGTCGAGTGATCCACTCCTGGATCACTATTGTACCCTCTTGCCAAACTCATGGTGAGGTACACAATAGGTCTGGTACACAGCATAGCATACTTGATAGAACCTATGACTGATGCATAGGGAATGACTTTTCATTATCTTTCTACTTTCTGCTGTGGTCGTGTTTTGAGTCTTACTCAACTTTACACCTTACAACTCAGGCAAGAACTCCTTCTTTGACTGATCCATTTTGAACTTCTTCAAAATCTTATCAAGGTATGTACTCATTGAAAGTCTTATCAAGCGTCTTGATCTATCTTTATAGATCTTGATGCTTATTATGCAAGTAGCTTTACTGAGGTCTTTCTTTGAAAAAATCCTTTCAAACACTCCTTTATGCTTTCCAGAAAATTCTACATCATTTCCGATCAACGATATGTCATTCACATATATTTATCAGAAAGGCTGTAGTGCTCCCACTCACTTTCTTGTAAATACAGGCTTCTCCAAAAGTCTGTATAAAACCATATGCTTTGATCACACTATCAAAGCGTATATTCCAACTCCGAGATGCTTACACCAGTCCATAAATGGATCGCTGGAGCTTGCACACTTGGTTAGCACCTTTTGGATCGACAAAACCTTCTGGTTGCATCATATACAACTCTTCTTTAAGATATCCATTAAGGAATGCAGTTTTGACATCCATTTGCCAAATTTAATAATCATAAAATGCGGCAATTTCTAACATGATTTGGATAGACTTAAGCATCGCTATGAGTGAGAAAATCGCATCATAGTCAACACCTTGAACTTGTCAAAAACCTTTTTGCGACAAGTTGAGCTTTTTAGATAGTAACACTACCATCACCGTCCGTCTTCCTCTTGAAGATCCATTTATTCTTTATGGCTCACCGATCATCGGGCAAGTCAATCAAAGTCCACACTTAGTTCTCATACATGGATCCCATCTCAGATTTCATGGCCTCAATCCATTTCGCGGAATCTAGGCTCATCATCACTTCCTCATAGTTCGTAGGTTCATCATGGTCTAGTAACATGATTTCCAGATCAGGATTACCGTACCACTCTGGTGCGGAACATACTCTGGTTGACCTACGAGGTTTGGAAGTAACTTGATCTGAAGTTTCATGATCATCATCATTAACTTCCTCACTAGTTGGTGTAGGCATTGCTGGAACTGATTTCTGTGATGAACTACTTTCCAATTTGGGAGAAGGTACAATTACCTCATCAAATTCCACTTTCCTCCCACTCACTTCTTTCGAGAGAAACTCCTTCTCTAGAAAGGATCAATTCTCAGCAACAAAGATCTTGCTTTCAGATCTGTGATAGAAGGTGTACCCAACATTTTCTTTTGGGTATCCTATGAAGACGCACTTCTCCGATTTGGGTTCACGCTTATCAGGTTGAAACTTTTTCACATAAGCATCACAACCCCAAACTTTAAGAAACGACAGCTTAGGTTTCTTGCCAAACCATAGTTCATACGGTGTCATCTCAACGGATTTAGACGGTGCCCTATTTAACGTGAATGTAGCTGTCTCTAATGCATAACCCCAAAACGATAGTGGTAAATCGGTAAGAGACATCATAGATTGCACTATATCCAATAAAGTACGGTTATGATGTTCGGACACACCATTATGCTGTGGTGTTCCAGGTGGCATGAGTTTGTGAAACTATTCCACATTGTTTTAATTGAAGGCCAAACTCGTAACTCAAATATTTCCCTCTGTGATCAGATCGTAGAAACTTTAATTTCTTGTTACGATGATTCTCTACTTCACTCTGAAACTCTTTGAACTTTTCAAATGTTTCAGACTTGTGTTTCATCAAGTAGATATACCCATATCTGCTCAACTCATCTGTGAAGGTCAGAAACAAAGATACCCGCCGTGAACCTCAACACTCATCGGACCGCATACATCGGTATGTATTATTTCCAATAAATCACTGGCTTGCTCCATTGTTCCCGAGAATAGAGTCTTAGTCATCTTGCCCATGGGGCATGGTTCGCAAGCATCAAATGATTCATAATCTAGTGATTCCACAAGTCCATCCGCATGGAGTTTCTTCATGCGCTTTACACCAATATGACCTAAACGGTAGTGCCACAAGTATGTTGCACTATCATTATCAACTTTGCATCTTTTGGCATCAATATTATGTGTATCACTACGATCTAGATTCAATAAACCATTTATATTAAGTGTATGACCATAGAAGGTTGTCACGACCGGTTTTCCAATAAAAATATTTATTGAGAGACCGATCCCTTTTACGGACCAGTAGAGAAGAATTCCTTCTTACTGGTAGACAAAATCTTGATCACAGAAGAAAATACCAGGAGTACTGAATATAATACAAGGTTGAGCGGAGACTGCCCAACAATTTATTACATGCACACCATTAAAACATAATGGCGGATAGGGTGGCATAACTACTAACTCACGATAGAAGTGGTGGTGGAAATATCACCGCGGTGTGGGTGATATGACTCCTGAAAACTAACAACTCTTCGAGCGTCGGAGTGAGGCTCGAGGAGACTTATTGCGGGTGGCGGAAGCGTATATAATACAAGTGACCAATATCCAGGATCGCACGGGACTGACTGGGATTCCTCTAGGCGTCGGACTCACTATCAAACTCTTCATCCATGAGATCGCCTTCGTCAACATCTGGCCAAAACAACAAGCCAGGTGAGTACTATGAAAGTACTCACAAGATAGTTCGGACATAAGATATAACAAATGTAAACATGATGCATATGAACAGATTAACAAGTGCACTCAGACATAGAGATAATAATGCATGGGAAATAAAAGAGAAGTCGGGCGGTAGTCCTCCCGAAATCCCAAAGTAAATACCGAGGGCCAAACGAGTGTCTGAATGACTCCTCGAGAGGAAAATACGAGAATAACAATGCCGCAGTCGGGCGTCAAGGCGACACCACATAAAGGGCTTATAATAGAAAAATAAATGACAGTGCGTGCCACAGTCGGACGTCTGAGCGACATCACATAAAGGGCTTATATTGAAAGTAAAAGGCAAACATGCCACAGTCGGACGTCTGAGCGACATCACATAAAGGGCTTATATTGAAAGTAAATGACAAACGTGCCACAGTCGGACGTCTGAGCGACATCACTTAAAGGGCTTATATTGGAAGTAAAAGACAAACATGCCACAGTCGGACGTCTGAGCGACATCACATAAAGGGCTTATATTGGAAGTACAAGACAAACATGCCACAGTCGGACGTCTGAGCGACATCACATAAAGGGCTTATATTGGAAGTAAAAGACAAACATGCCACAGTCGGACGTCTGAGCGACATCACATAAAGGGCTTATATTTCATAACTTGATATCTTAGCAAGTCAAGAATTTAAAACGTTGCAAGGGCAGAATCAGGTATGAAATAAACAACAGGATTAGTCCAACCACGGAATAACGTTCAACCAATATACCAATCAAGCTTGTTTACCGGGGAAAAATACCACGAGGACTTGACATAGGTATAGGTTCACTGATCACGGTCCTTGACCACGGATACGATGACTCGGAAGGATTTGACTCTGCAGAGTTTGTACTTTAACCACAGCCAACGGATTTCAGTAGTCACGGGGACTAGTTCCGTTTACGGTGTTTTGGAAGAAACACATCTAACCAGTACACACCCATTCAACATTCCGAAGCCAGGAATCACCCTCGGCAACGTTCAAGAAAAACCTTGAGACGGGGAGGCTACAACCTCGCGTAGCATGGGATCAAATTTATATACGCGCGCTCTAAGGGGTGCCCCCCTCTCGGTCCCAACCGGAAACACCCATGCCCCCCTGACTGGATGACTGGCTTTAATCCAGGGCCATGGAACCCTCATCCCGGCCCCTCTATTTGGTGTGGACACGGAAAGAGGTTACCAACTTACTAAACCGCATTCTGGCAGAAAACATGTGGTAGCACGGAAGGGGGAAGAACGATAACGTGACTCCGTCCACGTTAACGTCGGAATTTATCGGATGACGTAAGGCTGGCATGCCACAACAGTACCACCTTACTGCCCTTCATGTCACCACATGACTAGGCCATCTCTCCTCAGAGATCATAGTAACTTCGGAACACACGGGTAGTTGCCTTACATGCAACGAGATACTCACCGATGCTTATATGCCATGCACAACCATTCAAGCAAACATGCAAAACACCTATCATATCAAAGGTTCAAACATGCTTGCCTGGTTCAGAGAAGTCGGAGTCTAGCTCGGCGAAGTTCGCGGCTCTGTCACCTCTTCCGGAACCTACGGTATAGCGAAAATGCATACTAACGTGAAAACCAACGCGTGCATAAAAGTTGTCTCAAATTTTTTCCAAATAAATCCTATAAAAACTAGACAAAAATATAAGACTGTCAGAAAAAGAATCACTCAAAAATCACTTTTTATTAAAAAGTTATAAGGGTTTTAGTCCAGGGACTAATCTGTGATGAAACAGAAAAGATCCAGGGACTTAACTGAGAAAACAGAAAACGGTTCGAAGAGAAACGCGCCAGCCCACAGAGAAAACGTACTTGCCCGAAGGCGCCAACAGAAAACGCTTCGGGGGAGAGAAAGAAGAGAGGCTGACGTGGGGGTCCCACATGTCAGGTTCAAATCCTCGCCGGCGCCCGAAGGCTGCCGTGGTCGCCGGCGTCGAACCACGGTGAGTCAGGGAGATCGGAGTGTACCAAGAGGTTCAGCATGTCCTTCCGCGTCGGTGGGTGGTGGACTTGGTCGTCGGAGAGCACCACGTCGACGGCGACACTTTCTCCGGCGGACGGCGGCTCGGGCGATGGTGGGGAACTCCGGTGGGTGCTGCAAACTCCGAATTGAAGCGCGGGTCAGGAGAGTGGGTGCATAAGGAAACTACTGGCAAGAGACGAGAGGCAGAGGTGCACGCACGGGAGCGAATCGAGCTGGATCCCGTGGCGGGTCGCGGCGGCCGGAGTTGAGGAAGAAGGCTCCCTCGGGGCTCTTCTAGTGGCTAGGCAGGGTGTTGGAGGTGTGCAGAGGTGATGTGGGTTCGAGGTGGAGCTCGGGGCCTCTATTTATAGGCGATTCGAGGGGGTGGCTGTGAACGGGAAATCTCCGGCGAGCGATTACGGCGAGGCAGTGGATGGTCAGTGGGTTTAGGAGGCTAGGCAGCATCAGTGAGAGTTACTGGTCCCGTTCCACTGCTAAACCTGGTCTGGCTTGGCGTAACGGCGCCGGTCTTCGACGGGGCGGCCGTACGGGCACGACGGCGACAGAGAGCGCGCTCCGCGCCTAGCGGTTCATGACAAGGGTGGCAGCGCGCACGGGGGAGTGGAAGACCACGCGGCGGCCTCCGGTGGCTTGGGCGGCGCTGGACGGCGCCGTCTGCGCTGTGCCTCTCTCTGGCGGCCGCAAAGCCGCCGCTGGCGTCGGTCATGGGGCGGCGCACCTCCTCCTGCTCGTCGCCGACGCCCGCAACCTTCCAGGTGCTCGTGCGGTGCAGAGGACAAGGGGGAGGGGACAGGAAGCACGGCGACGCCGGGGCACTGGCGAGATCGACAACGGACACTGACGAAACGACAGTAGTTTCAGACACTGTTAACTGAACTTGACTGAACATTATAGGAACAGTGTCTAGCAGGTGTTCGATGAAATGATTTGGCAAGAAGAAAAAATTTCCTGGAGCTGGGACTTGGTGAGGTGACCTCTCAATGCACCCAGAGGCTGCCTGATTTTTCTCAGATTTTTAGGAGAAGGATTTGAATGAATTTCATCAAATTTGGCAAATCTGGTCCAAACTTGCAGCAAGTGTAGTTTGAAAAATTTGAACTGAAGACCAGTGGATCTTCATGGATCTTGGTTGAGGGTTCAAAGGACTAGCTAGGGAAATTGGTTTGGGGGCAAAAATCAAAACAGAAAGGGTAGCTCCTTTGTAAATCTCCAAGAGCTAGAATAGAAGGCAGAAATTGTTTTTGATAAGAAATAAATGGAAATAATTATATGGAGAGGTTCAACTTGCTGGATTTGAAGTACATCATGATCCAAAGATGAGGAAAGGCTTATGAGAGGGGATTTACACTTAGGTCATGGCAAGAGAGATTTTTGAAAGTGGAAAAGGATCATTCCAAAAGCCATAGGGCTTTTCAAAGGAATTTTCAAAAGACATTTTTCCAAGTGAAAAGCATTTTGGTTTGAGTCCAAATAAAAAGGGAAAACCTCCAAGACCAAAAAAATTCAAGTCTTGGGTAAATCCAAATAAAACTCTTGCCATAAAGAAAGTTTTTTTTGAGAGGGTGGGTTCTTTAGAAGAAAATTTAAATCACCTCCCTCAAGTCAAATAATTTTTTTGAAAAAGCCAAATAAAATTTTGGGTGTCACAAAGGTTTTATTCATATAAACAGAACAACAATTATTCTTTGACTTAAATGAATAACCGTATTGCAATAAACATGATCCAGTCATATTCATGCTCAACGCAAACACCAAATAACATTTATTTTAGGTTCAACGCTAATCCCGAAGGTAAAGGGAGTGTGCGAGGGTGATCTTATCAACCTTGGAATCACTTCCAACACACATCATCACCTCGCCCTTAACTAGTCTCTGTTTATTTTGCAACTCCCGTTTCGAGTTACTACTCTTAACAACTGAACCAATATCAAATACCGAGGGGTTGCTTATAAACACTAGTAAAGTATACATCAATAACATGTATATCAAATATACCTTTGTTCACTTTTCCATCCTTCTTATCCGCCAAGTATCTAGGGTAGTTCCACTTCCAGTGACCGTTCCCTTTGCAGTAGAAGCACTCAGGTTCAGGCTTAGGGTCTAGCTTTGGGCTTCTTCACGGGAGTGGCAACTTGCTTGCCATTCTTCTTGAAGTTCCCTTTCTTTCCCTTGCCCTTTTACTTGAAACTAGTGGTCTTGTCAACCATCAACACTTGATGCTTTTTCTTGCTTTCTACCTTCGCCGATTTCAGCATTGCGAAGAGTTTTGGGAATCGTTTCCGTTATCCCTTGCATATTATAGTTCATCACGAAGTTCTAGTAACTTGGTGATAGTGACTAGAGAACTCTGTCAATCACTATCTTATCTGGAAGATTAACTCCTGCTTGATTCAAGTGATTGTAGTACTCAGACATTCTGAGCACATGCTCACTCGTTGAGCTATTCTCCTCTATCTTGTAGGCAAAGTACTGTCAGAGTTCTCATACCTCTTGACACGGGCATGAGTATGAGATACCAATTTCAACTCTTGGAACATCTTATATGCTCCGTGCGTTCAAAACATTTTTGAAGTCTCGGTTCTAAGACGTAAAGCATGGTGCACTAAACTATCAAGTAGTCATCATACCGAGCTTGTCAAACGTTCATAACGTCTGCATTTGCTTCTACAATAGTTCCGTCACCTAGCGGTGCATCAAGGACATAATTCTTCTGTGCAGCAATGAGGATAATCCTCAAATCACCGACCAAGTCCGCATCATTGCTACTATCATCTTTCAACTTATTTTTCTCTAGGAGCATATCAAAAATAAACGGGGAGCTACATCGCGAGCTATTGATCTACAACATAGTTATGCAAATACTATCAGGACTAAGTTCATGATAAATTAAAGTTCAATTAATCATATTACTTAAGAACTCCCACTTGGATAGACATCCCTCTAGTCATCTAAATGATCACGTGATCCATATCAACTAAACCATGTCCGATCATCACGTGAGATGGAGTAGTTTTCAATGGTGAACATCACTATGTTGATCATATCTACTATATGATTCACGTTCGACCTTTCGGTCTCAGTGTTCCGAGGCCATATCTGCATATGCTAGGCTCGTCAAGTTTAACTTGAGTATTCTGCGTGTGCAAAACTGGCTTGCACCCATTGTTTGTGAACGTAGAGCTTATCACACCCGATCATCACGTGGTGTCTCAGCACGAAGAACTGTCACAACAGTGCATACTCAGGGAGAACACTTATACCTTGAAATTTAGTGAGGGGTCATCTTATAATGCTACCGCCGTACTAAGCAAAATAAGATGTAAAAAAAGATAAACATCACATGCATCAAAATATGTGAGATGATATGGCCATCATCATCTTGTGCCTTTGATCTCCATCTCCAAAGTACCGTCATGATCTCCATTGTCACAGGCATGACACCATGATCTCCATCATCTTGATCTCTGTCAACGTGCCGTCACATGGTCATCTCGCCAACTATTGCTTTTGCAACTATTGCTATCGCATAGCAATAAAGTAAATCAATTATATGGTACTTGCATCTTATGCAATAAAGAGACAACCATAAGGCTCCTTCCAGTTGCCGATAACTTTAACAAAACATGATCATCTGATACAACAAATTATATATCATCACGTCTTGACCATATCACATCACAGCAAGCCTTGCAAAAACAAGTTAGACGTCCTCTACTTTGTTGTTGCAAGTTTTACGTGGCTGCTACGGGCTTCTAGCAAGAACCGTTCTTACCTACGCATCAAAACCACAACGATTTTTCGTCAATTGTGTTGTTTTAACCTTCAACAAGGACCGGGCATAGTCACACTGGATTCAACTAAAGTTGGAGAAACAGACACCCACTAGCCACCTGTGTGCGAAGCACAGCGGTAGAACCAGTCTCATGAACGCGGTCATGTAATGTCGGTCTGGGCCGCTTCATCCAACAATACCTCCGAATCAAAGTATGACATGCTGGTAAGCAGTATGACTATTATCGCCCACAACTCTTTGTGTTCTACTCGTGCAGAGTAACATCTACGCATAGACCTGGCTCGGATGCTACTGTTGGGGAACACAGTAATTTCAAAAAAATTCCTACGCACACGCAAGCTCCATCTAGGTGATGCATAGCAACAAGAGGGGAGAGTGTTGTCCATGTACCCTCGTAGACTGAAAGCGGAAGCATTATGACAACGCGGTTGATGTAGTCGTACGTCTTCAGGATCTGACCGATCCAAGTACCGAACGTACGGCACCTCCGCATTCAACACACGTTCAGCTCGATGACGTCCCTCGAGCTCTTGATCCAGTTGAGGCCGAGGGAGAGTTCCGTCAGCACGACGGCATGGTGACTGTGATGATGAAGTTATCGGCGCAGGGCTTCGCCTAAGCACTACGATGATATGACCGAGGTGTAAAACTGTGGAGGGGGGCACCGCACACGGCTAAGAGATTGTCTGTTGTCCTATTGGGGTGCCCCCTTGCCACGTATATAAAGGAGGGAGGAAGAGGAGGCCGGCCTAGGAGGTGCGCGCCTATAGGGGGAGTCCAACTAGGATTCCCAATCCTAGTTGGAGTCCCTTCCTTTTCCAAGAGGGGAGAGAGGGAAGGAGTAGGAGAGGGAGAAGGAAAGAGAGGGGGGCGCCACCCCTCCCTAGTCCAATTCAGACTTGCCATGGGGGGGGGGGGCGTGGCCACCCCTTGAGGCCCTTCTATCCTTTCCCGTATGGCCCATTAAGGCCCACTACTTCCCCCGGCGAATTCCAGTAACTCTCCGGTACTCCGAAAAATACCCGAATCACTCGGAAACTTTCCGATGTCCGAATATAGCCTTCCAGTATATCAATCTTTATGTCTCAACCATTTTGAGACTCCTCGTCATGTTTGTGATCTCATCCGGGACTCTGAACAACGTTCCGTACATCAAATCACATAACTCATAATACTAATCGTCATCGAACTGTAGCGTGCGGACCCTACGGGTTCGAGAACTATGTAGACATGACCGAGACACATGTCCGGTCAATAAACAATAGCGGAACCTAGATGCTCATATTGGCTCCTACATATTCTACGAAGATCTTTATCGGTCAAACCGCATAACAACATACGTTGTTCCCTTTGTCATCGGTATGTTACTTGCCTGAGATTCGATCGTCGGTATCACCATACCTAGTTCAATCTTGTTACTGGCAAGTCTCTTTACTCGTTTCGTAATGCATCATCCCGCAACTAACTCATTAGTCACATTGCTTTCAAGGCTTATAGTGATGAGCATTACCGAGAGGGCCCAGAGATACCTCTCCGATACACGGAGTGACAAATCCTAATCTTGATCTGTGCCAACTCAACAAACACCATCGGAGACACCTGTAGAGCATCTTTATAATCACCCAGTTATGTTGTGATGTTTGATAGCACACAAGGTGTTCCTCCGGTATTCGGGAGTTGCATAATCTCATAGTCAGAGGAACATGTATAAGTCATGAAGAAAGCAATAGCAATAAAACTGTACGATCATTATGCCAAGCTAACGGATGGGTCTTGTCCATCACATCATTCTCTAATGATGTGATCCCATTTATCAAATGACAACACATATCTATGGTAAGGAAACTTAACCATCTTTGATTAACGAGCTAGTTCTAGTAGAGGCATACTAGGGACACTCTGTTTGTCTATGTATTCACACATGACTAAGTTTCTGGTTAATACAATTCTAGCAGGAATAATAAACATTTATCATGATATAAGGAAATAAATAATAACTTTATTATTGTCTCTAGGGCATATTTCCTTCACCAGCTGCCTCAAGTTTCTTGATCTCTTCGGTAATAAACTGCTGCCGCTCCAAAGCTTGCTTCCGGACCTTCTGCTTGACGGGCCGGGCATGTGGGCAGACAGCAAGGTGGTGCTCGATTACCTCCCTGGGAACACCGGGGATGTCATATGGTCGCCATGCAAACACATCGACATTCGCCCGCAGGAAGGCAACGAGCGTGCTTTCCTATTTGTCATCGAGGCTGGCACTGATAGTAAATGTACCATCATCGCCAGCCAGCCCTGCCGGGACCTTCTTTACAACGAGTGTAGCAACCTTGGATATCTTGCTATTGGAACTTTCCGGCAAGTCATCAACAGGCGCAGCGCACTCCAAAGAGGTGCGCTTCCCGGATTCCTCGTTGGAGCCCTTATTAGCTTTCTTCTTTTTCTTGCTTTCCTTGGCGGGAGCAGCAGCTTTCGCGGCCTCTACAGCGACCGCTTCTCGGTTCATCTTGTCCACACAAATGATTGCGTCCTTCTTGTCTGATGGAATGGAAATGATGCCTATTGGCCCTGGCATCTTCAGAGTGTTGTAGGCATAGTGGGATGCCGCCATGAATTTGGCCAGGGTTGGGCGCCCAAGGATTCCATTGTACGGTAGGGGGAGGTCAACCACATCAAATACAATCTTCTCGGTCCGGTAGTTTAACTCCCCCCGTACGTTATAGGTAGTGTGATATTTCCCTTAGGACGACTCCTGCCGGGGTTCATCCCTTGGAACGTACCAGTATCCTTGAGTTCTTCATCTGCTATCTGCAGTTTGCTGATGTCCTTTGGAGAAATCGGATTCAACCCGGCCCCACCGTCAACCAACATCTTTGTGACTTTGAGGTTGCGGATCGTTGGTGAGACCAACAACGGCAAGCACCCCACCGCGATGGTGCGGTCAGGGTGACCCTCTTCATCAAAGATGATGGGCATGCGGGAACACTTGAGCAGCTTCTGAGAATCTACCGCTAGCTCCACGGCATTGACTTCACGCGCCCACTGTTTAAGTTGGCGGTGAGAGGAGTGCAAAGATGCACCCCCGTCAATGCATAGGGCGTCAGTGGCTTTCTAGAACTCTTGCTTGCTGGTTTCCTCTTCATCTCCTTCATCACTCTCACCATTGTGATCCTTCTTCTCACGGCCTCTGGCGGGTTTCCTTTGATTCTGAGGAGCCTTGCCGGGGCGGCTTGCTCTGCCGCCTCGGCCCTTCCCGCCAGAGCCATCTTGGTCTTTCTCCCTATCACGCTTCTCGTACTCAGCCCTCTGCTTCTTCACGAGTTGCTCAACCTGATGGCATTCCTGAAGATCGTGGCCTTTGGTCCGATGGATCTTGAAGTACGGCCCATCACCCTTCCCAGCCTTCTCGGTAGCTGCGGCTTCCCGGCAATCAGTGCACGCGGCAACTTCCTTGCCGGGGGCGTCGGGCTTGGCCTTCTTGCCGGTACTAGGTGCACCGATCCTTCAACGGTCATCACGGCTTTATCCTTGCGCTTCTTGTTGTGCTTCTTGTTCTTCTTCTTCTGGTTGGTGGCGCCGTCGTCGTCCTCTGAGTCAACATCGACGCCATCCTCTTCTCCGGGGAGCCGCCTCCCCTCTTCTACGCGAGCACACTTGTCCACCAGAGTGTACAACTCATTCACAGTCTTGAGCAGCCGTACGTTCATTTTGGAACGTATCCTGCGGTTGCGCACGTTGGAATGGAATGCAGCTATCACAGCTGCCGGGTGGATGTCTGGAATGTTCCTGTGCACTCGACTGAATCTCTGCATGTACTTCCGCAAACTTTCTCCTTCCTTCTGCGGGAGGAGCTGCAAATCGCTGGGCCGTCCAGGTTCTTGATGGCCTCCCGTGAAGGTGCCAACAAACTCATGGCATAGGTCAGCCCAGGTCGAGATGGAGTTCTCCGGCAGGTGCATCAGCCAAGACCTCACATTTGGTTTGAGTGCCAAAGGGAAGTAGTTGGCGAATACCTTCTCGTCTCTTCCCCCGGCATCTTGAACAACTATGGTGTAGATGCTCAAAAACTATGTCGGGTTCAATCTTCCATCGTACTTCTCTGGTATTTCTGGCTTGAACATGCGAGCAGATGGCCAACAGACTTGCTGTAGCTCGCGAGTGAAGGCGGGACACCCAACCTCGAAAGGCAGATACCCGCTCTCACTGGGCGTGGGCTCGTCAACGTTGGGGCCATTGCGCCTATTAGACTGGTGGCGGGTTTGGCGGCGTGGTTCGATGGTGACGCGCGCGTCTTCCCTTCGCCTGTCTTCCAGGACTCGCCGCTGGTCTCGACGCGCTCTGGGATCGGATGAAGCCATCAATACGTCGTCGGGTCTTGGTTGCGTGCCTCTGGCTACGGCCCCTGCGCTGGCTGTCGCAGAGGGGATTGCACCGTGGGGGTGGCCCCTTCGGTACGGCCAGGGGCTAGGGCCGCCGTCGCCACCTTTGGAGGCCGTGGCCGGCCTACTCGCTATGATCCCCCCGCCTCGGCAAAACCAATCAAACTCTGAATGGTAGCTCTCCATTCATCCATTTCATCGGCCACCTGCGGGGATCCCAATAGGAGTTGGGCCCACGCCATGGCCTCCGAAGCAATGCTCGGCATGGATGACGACGCGGATTGTGACGTCGCCCGACTTCTGACGGTGCCAGTTGTGGCAGCGCCGTGCTCTCATCGCCGTGAGCCGGTCGCCAATGTGGCGTGGTTACGAGGTGGATGTGCTTGGGGATCAGCGGCCCCGTTCAGCGCATCGGCTCAGTCGGCTCGTCCTGGGGGTGGCGCATGCCTTGCGGCAGTACCCGCAGCGGGGGCAGCCAGAGGGTTGCGGTTCGCCCCAGAGCGAGCGTCGTTGCTGCGGCTGCGCCCTTCGGTGGGGTGGAGAGGTAGAGACGGAATAATCTCTCCACCCGCACCCTGTGGAGCGTGGCTGCTGGGATGCTGTTGGCGCTGTCCTTCTTCGGTGCCTCCCGCTCCCATTTCGGTCATGGGGGAGGTGGCGACGACGCCGCCTGCGCCAGCCACGTTCCCCGCGGTGTCCACGTCCCCGTGCGTCCCCGCAGCCCCCATGGCATCGACGGCCGCGTGTGGAGGGGCCTTTGAGGTGGACGGCTGAGCTACAACACCGGTCTTATTAGGCGCCATGGATGACGAAGCCGTTGACGAAGAAAGCGATGATGAAGATGATGCGCTGCGTACACTCTCGGGTTCGCGCAAGCGCTTCCCCTTACCTGGCGCGCCAAAGATGTCATGGGAAAACGCGACCACCTATGGGACCATCAGCCCCTTTGTGGTTCGGCAGGGGGGAAGAGCACATTGCACAAAGAGCGGATGGTGCAGGGGCAGCACGCCAGCGATCACATGGGCAGTTTTTAGCCAGGTTCGGGCCATCATGAGGAGTAAAACCCTACTCCTGCTTTGGTGGATTGATGAGAGGACCGTGGTGGAGACGCTGCGCTCTAGCCCGGCAGGATTGCCTCGGGGCGAGAGCAGCTACGCGCGTACGAGAGTACAGGGGTCCGAATCCTTTCTAAGGTTGCCACGACCCTCCTTTTATAGATCAAGGGGTCACCACAATGGCAAATCAGTCATTGCGTACTAATTAGATAGCAAACATTGCTATCATACCTAACTCTGCAGACAGGACAGAGCGCATTAAATGCGCCGCTTAGTGTCACATCGTAGCGCAGCCCGGCAAGCCTTGCCGGGCAGTTCGGCCACCTTCTCCCCTGCCTGCGTGACACGTCTCAGGACGGGTGTCATTTGGAGGTGATTTCCTTTGGAAGTGGCTGCCATGTGTCAAATGACACCCACTTAGTCACTTGGGGGCTCGACACCGCACCGATCGATGACTTGCGTTGCTGTGAGGTGGAGCGGTGGAGCCTTGGCGGGGTAGTCCACCCTCAGCGTTCTCGGCAAGCTTGCCGGGGCAATCTTGAGACCTGTCTTCGGGGAAACCTTGACCTCGCCGGGCTCGCCTGCCCGTCAAGGGAGGTTTTTCCTTAGTGGTATCTTGCTCCTTCATCTTGACTTGGTCTTCTTGATCTCCCCTTTGATTTCTCAAAGAGCTATCGCTTCTGCTTGGTCTGGTCTTGGATGTTGAGTGTTGCCGGACCGGTGGTTTGCTGTCCGTGCACAAGTCAGGGGAAAACATACACCCCTGTTTGTGTACGCTGACAGTCTTCGTGAGCAAGGAAGTTGGATGCACACCCACTTAGGTTTTTTTGAGTTTTCATACACTCATAGCTATAGTGCATCCGTTGCATGGCAATCCCTACTCACTCACATTGATATCTATGATGGGCATTTCCATAGCCCGTTAATACGCCTAGTTGATGTGAGACTATCTCCTTCTTTTTGTCTTCTCCACAACCACCATATTCTATTTCACCTATAGTGCTATATCCATGGCTCACGCTCATGTATTGCTTGAAACTGGAAAAAGTTTGAGAACATCAAAAGTATGAAACAATTGCTTGGCTTGTCCTCAGGGTTGTGCATGATTTAATACTTTGTGTGATGAAGATGGAGCATAGCCAGACTATATGATTTTGTAGGGATAACTTTCTTTGGCCATGTTATTTTAAGAAGACACGATTTCTTTATTAGTATGCTTGAAGTATTATTGTTTTTATGTCAATATTAAACTTTTGTTATGAATCTTATGGATCTGAATATTGATGCCACAATAAAGAAAATTACATTGATAAATATGTTAGGTAGCATTCCAGATCAAAAATTCTGTTTTTATCATTTACCTACTCGAGGACGAGCAGGAATTAAGCTTGGGGATGCTTGACACGTCTCCAGCGTATCTATAATTTTTTATTGTTCCATGCTATTATATTATGTGTTATGGATGTTCTATATGCATTAATATGCTATTTTATATTATTTTTGGGACTAACTTATTAACCTAGAGCCCAGTGCCAGTTTCAGTTTTTTCCTTGTTTTTGAGTTTTATAGAAAATGAATATCAAATGGAGTCCAAACGGAATAAAACTTTCGTGGTGATTTTTCTTGGACCAGAAGACATCCACAAAACTTGGAGATGAAGTCAGAAGAGTCCCGAGGGCTCCACAAGCCCTTAGGGCGCGCCCCTGACTTGTGGCCCCCCCGGGAGTCCACCGACCTCCCTCTTAGCTCTATAAATACAAAAATATTCCCAAACGACCATAAGCGTCCACCAAAATACTTTTCCACCGCCGTAACCTTCTGTACCTGTGAGATCCCTTCTTGGGGCCTTTTCCGGCGATCTGCCGGAGGGGTATTCGATCACGGAGGGCTTCTACATCAACCCTATTGCCCTTCCAATGAAGCGTGGGTATTTTACCTCAGACCTACGGGTCCATAGCTAGTAGCTAGATGGCTTATTCTCTCTCTTTGGTCTTCAATACAATGTTCTCCTCGATGTTCTTGGAGATCTATCCGATGTAATATTCTTTTGCGGTGTGTTTGTCGAGATCCGATGAATTGTGGATTTATGATTAGATTATCTATGAATATTATTTGAATCTTCTCTGAATTCTTATATGCATGATTTGATATCTTTGTATTTCTCTTCGAATTATCGGTTTGGTTTGGCCAACTAGATTGGTTCTTCTTGCAATGGGAGAGGTGCTTAGTTTTGGGTTCAATCTTGCGGTGTCCTCACCCAGTGACAAAGTAGGGGTAGTGAGGCACATATTGTATTGTTGCCATCAAGGGTAAAAAGATGGGGTTTTCATCATATTGCTTGAGTTTATCCCTCTACATCATGTCATCTTACTTAAGGCATTACTACGTTCTTATGAACTTAATACTCTAGATGCATGCTGGATAGCGGTCGATGTGTGGAGTAATAGTAGTAGATGCACGCAGAAGTCAGTCTACTTGACACGGACGTGATACCTATATTCATAATCATTGCCTTGGATATCATCATAACTTTTGCGCTATTCTATCAATTGCTCGACAATAATTTGTTCACCCACCGTGTTGCTTTGTTTCAAGACAGAAGCCTCTAGTGAAACCTATGGCCCACGGGTCTATTTTCCATCATATATTTTCAGATCTATAAACCAGAAAACCCAAAAATACCTTGCTGCAATTTATTTGTTTTTACTTTGTTTTATGTTTTAGTGATCTTTTCTATCTATCTCTATTAGATCTCATCCTTGCAAGTGACCGTAGAGGGATTGACAACCCCTTTATCGCATTGGGTGCAAGTGTTTGATTGTTTGTGCATGTGCATAGATTGGAGACTTGTCCGTACCTCCTACTGGACTGATACCTTGGTTCTCAAAACTGAGGGAAATACTTATCTCTACTTTGTTGCGTCATCCTTTCCTCTTCAAGGTTAAAACCAATGCAAGCTCAAGAAGTAGCAGGCAGCAACCCCTGAGTTCAGATCCGGACCACCCACGAGGCTAACCTTGTGGATCAAGAAGAGCCCCGACCGGGGATCATCCAAAGAAGTGGAACTGTTACAGAAGCGCATCATCAGCATGAAGAAAGCTGGCGTTAAGCTGACCAGCGTGATCCAAGTGATGCTTTGCCGCCGCCTCCTCCCTTGCCAGTAACAGGATGCCTCAATGTGGGCGTATAAGAACGAAGACCCTGTCACCGTGCACCACTTTCTTGGCATGACGTATGACAAGCTGTGGAGGGTGCTATTCAAACTGCAAGAAGAGGGCTGGCCGACAGAAGAGGAAGAAGACATCGGCCTTGACCCCGAGCACCCTCCTAAGAAGGTAAAAAGGCTCTTACCCGCCCTGAATCCGGATGTTCACAGTACGGTAGATTTATCTCCCATTCTTCCATTCCCACAGGGCTGGGTCGAGAAGGCCAAGAAGATCAATAGCTCGGCCCCGCTGCCCGAGGACCCCAGGTCAGCTGAGCTAGAAGAGATGCTGGCCGTGGCGCCTTATATGGCGCCAGAGAAGGAGAAGAAAAAGAAGAATCCCAAGAGGGAGGCCAGAGAGGGCCTTCGCCCACGAGTCCTCCTGGACACTAAGTCTGGGGACACCCACGCCCCGTCCACACACGAGGGGGAGCAAGAAGAGGAAGAAGAAGAGGAGGAGAGCGACTCATCCCGCACCAAGAAGAGAGCGGCGTCAGCCGAAGCCGAGGGAAATCATCCTTCTCTTGCTCCGAAGAAGAGGAGCAGGGGCAAACTGGTCCTGCCTGATGATAGCTCCGACTCTGATGAGTCCGCAGCCTCCGAGAAGGTCCCGGAGAAGGTTCCCAGAGTCAAACCCCGCGCTGGAATGTGAAAATCCGAAGGCTGTCCGGGTACTGGTTTTACTAACCCATTACTAATAGCATGTATACTCCCATGCTGCAGCCCGACCCGCGACCTTCCTACCGACCAAATGTCAGAGGGCACTTCTCCGCCAACTGATCTGGCGGAAAGCGAAGGCACGTCGCACTTTGCGCCTCCTTCGGTCATCGGGGAGACTGGGGAGGTGCTGTCCCAAAGGACTCCTCCCGCGCTGAACACGGGGGGTGATGGCGACATCGACATGGCCGAAGCTAACACTTCGGCCACCAAAGACCAGGAGAAGGGGCTCGGACAAGCCGAACCTTCTCGGAAGACGGTTCCGGGGCCATCACGGCCCTCCGAAGCATCCCAGCCACCCCCACCGAAGGGGGGCGAAGGTCCCACCGCCGGTGCCGAACACCAGGGATCGGGTCGTGGCTGCGTGGTTGGACATGATGGAGGAGGCTGTGAACATATCCTCCATAGTAGCAGAAAACCGCGCCCTAATGGGCGTGATTTTACAAAGCGTTCGGTCCATTAACATCAGACTGATTCAAGCCATTGACAGCCTCTTGACAGGCTTTGAGGTAAGCAATGTAATGCCTTTTCTTTATAAAAGTGTATTTTGTGGTCGAGGTGTTCGCGGTCATTATATACATAGCAGCCCCCGAGACTCTGGCAGGATTTGAAAAAAACCTGACTGAGGATCAAGACCGTTAAAACAAATAGGCTAACCGGGATGCTTGTTGATTACAGGCCTCAGCGTTAGCGGCGGCAGCCAATGCCACTGAACTGGCTGAGTTGAATCGAAAGCTCAAGAGCTCCGATCAGGAGCTCGACCTCGTCAACAAGCGATTTGACGAAGCGCAAGGTTAGTCTGTTCGAAACATGGTTTCTTGGTTTCCTTTGTCGAACAAAGTATCCGGAATTATCCCTAATAAAGAGGTGATTTGCAGCTGCCGTCGCTGAGGTAGAGAGCCTCAAGGCCGAGCTACTACAGGCCAAGAAGGAAGCGGCCGAACAAAAAGCGGCGGCCGAACAGGCGGCCGCCGAACTCACCTTGGTGAAAACCGAGCACGAGAATCATGAGGCTAGGGTGGCCGAAGTACAGCAGGAGCTCAAGGATGCCATCACAAAATGTGAGGAACTTGAGCAGAAAAATAAATATCATGCCATCGAGCTGGCAAACATGAAGACGAAGATCCCCAGGAGGCGCGGTCGGAGACGCGATGCGTCTGGGAGGAGCTCCGACAAGTAAAGAAAATTGCGAATGGTAAGCAGTACTTACTGTAGAGTGTCTTTGGTGGCCACAGATTCGCGTTGCTCACCCAGGTCTGGCGTTCCGTAGGCGTGTTTGCGGATCTCCCGAAGAGTGTGGCTGATGCGTCAAGGCATTATATGCGGCCCGGGAGGGTGATGCCGACCTATAAGGCTGTTCTAGGCGCAATTCCAGGCGCCCGAGCACCCTCCCCTCATGAATCAAATGAAGATATTGATGGAGCTGCACCGGATGGCAGAACCGGCTATGAAGGACCTCTGTGTTCGGCTATGGCCTTCCGAGCCCATACCGACCAGCTATTTTGGTCTAGTGGCGAAGCTGTGTGACGCTTCTGCCCGGATTGAGGCCATTTGTCACAGCCCTAGCTTTAGCCTTGCTTGTGGACTAGTCTTGGTTGTTGCATCATGTTTAAATTCTGCTTAAACTTGAAATGGGGATGTTCAAACCCTAGCACCAAATGAAATCCAACTAGGATCAAAATAAAATATTTTCAATGAACCCAAAATGCCCTTCAAAAAAGTTCATCATTTTTGAATTGGCTAAAAACCTCTGCCAAAAATGGTGCACATATTTCTAGGACATCCTGGATTTTTGAATTAATCCATATTGTATTTTATTGGAGCAAATAAAATCTATAAATAATTTTATAGCTCCAAATGCTTTGGAAATAATTGTGGGTCTCTGGAATAACCCAGTTAACATCCACAATAAATTTTCAGCATTTATAAAAATGGTTTAGTGCCTAAATTAAATCAGAACACAGAAAACAAAATAGAAAATGAAACAGAAAAGAATTAGAAAGTAAAAAGAGAGAGAGAGACTCACCAGACTTACCTGTAGCCATCTGGCAGCCCACTGACCGGCCCAGCACTGTGCTGGCCCAGTGCCAGTCATCTTCCTCCTTGCGCCAGAAGGACACGGGCGTGTGCCCGCGGCGCGCACGCACGCGCCCTGCCACCTCCTTCCTGGCTGCCTGCATCCCCGACACCCTGGATGCCTCCGCACATGCCACGCAACCTCCCCAACCGCCTCGCACTCTCCCCGTGCTCCTCCCCCTCCCTTGCTCTCTGCACCGAGCGCAGCCGTCGCTGTCGCTCGTTGCTGCCGCGACCACCGTCTCCGCCTCGCCCCTCTGACGTGCCCACGAGCTCCGCGACGTCGTCCTCGTCATGTCCACCAAGCCAAGCGAGCCGGGGCGCGCCGTAGCGTCGTCATCACCATCGTCTTCCACCTCGGGAGCCGATCACCGCCTCGTCGATTCGCCGCCGCCCGCGCCTCCCCGAGCCCGCTGACACCGTCACCGACCTCGCTGTGAGCCCCGCCGTCATTTCCCCTCTTCTTCCCATGTTGCTCGGCCCGCTAACTAGCTCCACCGTCGAACCCGAGGATCCATCGCCGCCGAGGCACCAGCAGCCGTAGATCGTGTCCGAGCACTTCGGCATGCTCAACAACTTCCCAGAAAGCCCACGCACCCACCAGCTCCTCCTCCCGTGCACCGTAGCGCGAAACCCGACCCCGCCCAAACTCCGGCCGCCGCCACGAGCTCGTTTCCGACGAGCTCGGTCCACCTCAGCTGCTGCCGCTAGCCGTGTTGGAGGCGTGCGAGTCCCATCACCACGTAGAGCCTCTTCGTCGTCGTTTTGGTCGCCGGAGGAGCTAACCCGAGCCCTCCGCCGCATCTGCCGTCGCCGACGTCGAGCCGCCGGCGTATTAGGCCCGGTTGACCTGGGGTTTGACCTCCCCTGGGTCGATGACATGTGGGCCCATGCCCCACTGACACTTTTAGTTAGGATTAAATTAGCACTAACAGTCTCTATTAATTAGCCTAGTCACTGACCAGTGGGTCCCACACATCAGGTTTGACCTGGCTGACCTCCGTTGACCTGCTGACATCACACTAACATCAGGCTGATGCAGTTTATCATTTTCTGGATTAAATATAATCCAGGAAATTTCAGACAATGTTCAAAACTTAAAAAATTCATAGAAAATAATCTTTAAGTCCAAATGAAATAATTTATATATGAAAAAAGATCAGAAAAATCCAATCTATCCATCTGTACCATTTTCATGCATGTTAGAACAACTTATAGCTGCTGAATTGGACAAATCAAATAAATGACATTTGAATGATCACATATGGAGTTTGAATTTGAATTTAGTGTTCAAAACAACTCCATTTAAATCATTGCTAGCTGCATTAGCTCAAATTACAGTATATTTCCATGTCACATTCATGCATCATATTGTTGCATTGCATTGATTATGTTCCCTCTTGTTTGCCGGTGGTTGTCCCCCCCCCCCTCAGTAGACGTATGTTCCGACGATGAGTTTGATGACACCGATGAGGAGCTATACTATCTTCAAAAGTGCCAGGCAAGCAAAACCCCATTGTTCATTCCGATACAATCCCACTCTATCGCTTCTGCTCTCTTTTACTGCATTAGGACAACAACGATTCAACTATTACATGCCGCGGTAGTTGAACCCCTTTTCCTCTGCATGACCTGTCATTGCCACAGTAAATAGATGAAACCCACTAGCATGAGTAGGAGTTGTTTGAGCCCTAATGTGCTTACTCATTCATGCTTGTTGTCATGCCTGCTACTACTTAGAGTTGAGTCAGGTCTGATTCATCGGGGATGGATTGGAATGTGGTGAACATGTCCTACTGTTGAGAGCTAAGTGTGTGAACACGATTTGGTAAAGGTAGCGGTGAGAGGCCATGTAGGAGTACATGGTGGGTTGTCTCATTGAAACCGTCCTTAGGAACTGAGTTCTGTGTTTGTGATCCAAGATAGTTACTACCACGCATTGGAATGCTTAAGTGCCCTCTCGACTTATTAATTGCCTTGATCTCTGTCCAGGAGTTGCAACTAGTTTCTGGTGTTTGTAGGATATGTGTTGGGCCCATGCGTAGTGCTGACCCTAGGGGTGGGCTATGATGCGGTAGAGACACGAGGCACGGTGTACCGGGACACCCGTTTGGTGCCTCAGGAACCCTGCTCTCATCGTTTGGGGCCGTGAGTGAAACCTTGGCCGGATCTCCATGTGGATGGAACCCGAATAGGCGATAAACCTGGACTAGAGACTTGTGTGTTTAGTCAGGTCGTGGCCAACACCCTCGCTGGGCTTCCGCTTGAAGGTTGCTGAGTACATGTCGTGTAAAAGGCGATAAGTGATGAGAGCGTGTGTGAAGAAGTACACCCCTACAGGGTTAACATGATCTATTCGAATAGCCGCGTCAGCGGTAATGGATTTCTGGGTTGCCTATACAGTTCTTAGACAAGTGAAAGTGGATACTCTAAAATGCGTAAGATAAGCGTGAGTGCTATGGATGGCGTTCTCGTAGGGAGACGGGAGCGGATCCATAGTGGTGTATTGATTTTGTGAATTTGTGGACCCGTGTGCGCCACCCCAATAGAGTTACTTGCAGACGTAGTTCAGGATAGCCACTAAGTCAAACTGGCTTGCTGCAGTTAAACTCCACCACTCCCTTTGTTGATATTGATGCATATGTAGCTAGTTCTGATGTAAGTCTTGCTGGGGACATTAGTATTCATGTTTGCTTAATTTATGTTTTTGCAGAGAGACTTCAGTCTCACTAGTAGTTCCGTGTGGACTTCGACGTTTAGCTTGTTGCCTCAGCTACGATCTTGTGCCCTCGGCAGGGTCTTGTAGATAGTCAGGCTTCTCAGCCTTTTTCATTTGTAGTTGTCTGTACTCAGACAAGTTAAGCTTCCGCATGTGCTTATTGCTTGTATGACTTGAATGCTGGGTCATCAGACCCATGTTTGTAATATCTGGCTCCTCGGAGCCTAATGAATAAATACTTTGAGTCATAGAGTTTTATTGTGATGCCATGTTGTATTTGCACATCTCGAGCATACTGTGTGTATGTTAATGAAATGCTTGGTATGTGTGGGATCCGACAACCTAGTTGTTTATTCTTGGTAGCCTCTTTTACCGGGAAATGTCTCCTAGTGCTTCCACTGAGCCATGGTGGCTTGCTACTGCTCCGGAACACTTAGGCTGGCCGGCATGTGTCCTTCTTCGTTCCTGTGTCTGTCCCTTCGGGGAAATGTCACACGTTGTTCCTTTAAGTCCTTGTAGCTTGCTACGACTTGGGTTCATACGTTGTTGATCGACGCGTTCGTTGCTGGGTCATGTATGCCTGTCCCTGTAAGTTAGCGCCACCTTGGGTTTACGACTAGTCATGTTGGCCCGGGTTCTTTGTCATATGGATGCTAGCGGCACTATCATATACGTGAGCCAAAAGGCGGAAATGGTCCTGGGCCAGGTAAGGTGGCACCCATGGGAATACCATGCGGGAGGCCGCAAAGTGATATGATGTATTACATGCTAGATCGGTGTGACCTAGGATCGGGGTCCTGACACCGTTAAGCACTCGGTGTGTGATACGTCCATTTTGCATCATGTTTTCTTACTGTTATTTATAATGTTTTTATCCATAATAATGCTTTTTGGAGTAATTCTAACGCCTTTTCTCTCATAATTTGCAAGGTACACACCAAGAGGGAGAATTCTGGCAGCTGGAAATCCGGACCTGAAAAAGCTACGTCAGGCTACCTATTCTGCACAACTCCAAACAGGCTGAAACTTCACGTAGATTTTTTATGGAATATTTAAGAATTATTGGAGCAAATAACTACCATAGGGGGCCCACCAGGTGGGCACAACCCACCTGGGCGCACCAGGGAGCCCAAGCGTGCCCTGGTGGGTTGTGCTCACCCAGGCCCACCTCCGGTGCCCATCTTCTGGTATATAAGTCATTCTGACCTAGAAAAAATAAGGAGAAGGCTTTCAGGACGGACCGCCGCCGTCTCAAGGCGGAACTTGGGCAGGAGCACTTTTGCCCTCCGGCAGAGTGATTCCGCGGGGGGAGCTTCCCTCTCGGAGGGGGAAATCATCGTCATCATCATCACCAACAACTCTCCCATCTTGGGGAGGGCAATCTCCATCAACATCTTCAACAGCACCATCTCATCTCAAGCCCTAGTTCATCTCTTGTATTCAATCTTGTTACCGGAACTATAGATTGGTGCTTGTGGGTGACTAGCAGTGTTGATTACATCTTGTAGTTGATTACATCTTGTATTTAATACTCCTCTAATCATGAACATGTCTATCATTTGTGAGTAGTTACCTTTGTTCTTGAGGTCACGGGAGAAATCATGTTGCAAGTAATCATGTGAATTTGATATGTGTTCGATATTTTGTAGTATGTATGTTGTGATTCCCTTAGTGGTGTCATGTGAACGTCGACTACATGACACTGCACCATATTTTGGGCCTAAGGGAATGCATTATGGAGTAGCAATTAGATGGTGGGTTGCGAGAGTGACAGAAACTTAAACCCCAGTTTATGCGCTATTCCGTAAGGGACCGATTGGATCCTAAAGTTTAATGCTATGGTTAGAATTTATTCTTAATACTTTTCTCATAGTTGCGGATGCTTGCGGGAGGGTTAATCATAAGTAGGAGGTTTGTTCAAGTAAGAATAGCACCTAAGCACCGGTCCACCAACATATCAAATTATCAAAGTAGCGAACACAAATCGAACCAACATGATGAAAGTGACTAGATGAAATTCCCTTGTACCCTCAAGAACGCTTTGCTTATCATAAGAGACCGTTTTGGCCTGTCCTTTGCCTCAAAAGGATTGGGCTACCTTGATGCACTTTTGTTACCACTATTGTTACTTGCTCGTTACAAATTATCTTGCTATCAAACTACTACGCTACTTACAATTTCAGCACTTGCAGACATTACCTTACTGAAAACTACTTGTCATTTCCGTCTGCTCCTTGTTGGGTTCGACACTCTTACTTATCGAAAAGAGCTACAATTGATCCCCTATACTTGTGGGTCATCAAGTCTATTTTCTGGCGCCGTTGCCAGGGAGTGAAGCGCCTTTGGAGAAAGTATCGCTCTAGCTTGGGGGAGGCTTACGTCAATGTTATATTCATGCCCCAATCATGAGCACTCAAGAGAAATTATTATTCAGAATTGTTATGCTCGGCTTTCTCGTAATGATCAAACCATGCTTGATACTTTGTGTGCTGGTTCTTTTATGAAGAAGACTATTGAATTCCGGTGGGATCTTTTGGAAAGAATTAAACGCAACTCTGAAGATTGGGAACTCGATGAAGGTAAAGAGTAAGGTATTAAACGTAAGTATGATTCTGTTAAATCTTTTATGGATACCGATGCTTTTCAAAAGTTTAGCACTAAGTATGGACTTGACTCTGAGATAGTAGCCTCCTTTTGCGAATCATTTACTACTCATGTTGAACTCCCTAAAGAGAAGTGGTTTAAATATCACCCACCTATTAAAGAAGAAATTAAAGAACCAGTACCAGTTAAAGAAGAAACTATACTTTATAATGTTGATCCAGTTGTCCCTTCTGCTTATATAGAGAAACCACCTTTTCCTGCTAGGATAAAGGAACATGCTAAAGTTTCAACTGTGGTTAACAAAAGCTATATTAGAACACCTAAACCTGATGAACAAATTAAAGTAGAACCTAGCATTGCTATGGTTAAAGATCTCTTGGAAGAAGATATGGATGGGCATGTTATTTACTTCTGTGATGAAGCTACTAGAATTGCTAAACCAGATAAAGAGGATAAACATAGACCTGTTGTTGGCATGCTTGTTGTCTCAGTTAAAATAGGAGATCACTGTTATCATGGTTTATGTGACATAGGTGCTAGCATGAGTGCTATTCCCTTTACACTATATCAAGAAATTATGAATGAAATAGCACCCGCTGAAATGGAAGAAATAGATGCCACTATTAAACTTGCTAATAGAGACACCATCACACCACTTGGGATTGTTAGAGATGTTGAAGTCTTGTGTGGGAAAGTAAAATATCCTACTGATTTTCTTGTTCTTGGTTCCCCACAAGATGACTTCTGTCCCATTATTTTTGGTAGACCTTTCTTGAACACAGTTAATGCCAGGATAGATTGTAAGAAACAAACTGCCGGTGTTAGCTTTGGTGGTGAGTCTCATGAGTTTAATTTTTCCAAGTTTAGTAGAAATCTTCATGAAAAAGAATTGCCTAGTAAGGATGAATTAATTGGTCTTGCTTCTATTGCTGTGCCACCTACTAATCCTTTAGAACAATATTTGCTAGACCATGAAAATGATTTACATATGCATGAAAGAAATGAAATAGATAAGATTTTCTTTGAACAACGTCCTCTACTTAAACACAACTTGCCCATTGAAACTCTAGGAGGTCCTCCTCCACCTAAAGGTGATCGTGCGTTTGAATTAAAACAATTGCCAGACACTTTGAATTATGCTTATCTTGATGAAAAGAAGATATATCATGTTATTATTAGTGCTAACCTTTCAGAACATGAAGAAGAAAGATTACTGAAAGTTCTAAGGAAGCACCGAGCTGCTATTGGATATACTCTTGATGATCTAAAGGGCATTAGTCCCACTCTAAGTCAGCACAAAATTAATATGGAACCGGATGCTAAACCAGTTGTTGACCCAACGTCGGTTAAATCTGAAGATGAAAGAGGTGGTAAGAACAGAAATATTAAAACTTCTGGAAGCAGGTATAATCTATCCCATAGATGATAGTAGATGGGTAAGTCCTGTTCATTGTATCCCTAAGAAAGGAGGTATTACTGTTGTTCCTAATGATAAGAATGAGCTTATTCCACAAAGAATTGTTACAGGCTATAGAATCACTACTGCAGGATGCTACTAACGCGACACTACGATCAGAGACCCTTCGACGAAACTGTGTGCGATGCAATAATCGCAAACGATGGTGTAAAAAACCCGTCAAAAAGGTGCAAACGTTTGCGATGGAGGATGCATCAAATATGGTTCAGATTTTAGTTGCGTGTGCGATGCAGGGCATACGGTTCAGTTCAGTTAACTGTTTGCGATGAGGAGGAACAAAAGAAACGGGCAGCCAGATGGAGGTGTGTGCGATATACAGCATACGGTTCACTCGGATGAACTGTTTGTGATTTGGCAACACAAAAGAGACGGCCAGCCAGATCAAGGTGTGTGCGATATACGGCATGCGGTTCACTCGGATGAACTGTTTGCGTTGAGACATGAGAACAGAAATGGTTCAACTTAACAAGATGTGTGTGATACACGACAAACATGTCTGTAATCAGAAATGTGTATGAAGACCGATAATAACACAGACGGTTGCTGCTAATAAGACGTGTGTGTTGTGCGATGGGATTGCATACAGAACAACAACATATACACACACACACACGTATAAGGACATGCTTGCATAACCAAATTAAACATCCACTTACATAGGTGGCTACTACAACCATGGCATTTGCACACACCAAAGTAAACTATTACATGCATAATTACATAGGTGGCTACTACACACATGACATTTCCACACACCAATAAAGTAAACTATATATTACATGCATGATTAACTAGGATAAACGATCATATGATCATCATCTACTTCTTGTGACGCTTGCTCTGCTTGTGGCTCGATCCGGGCTCGTCGATTTGGGTAACGAGGCACTTCCTCATGTCAACGAACCGCCTGTGCATCTCGTAGCATGTGTACACGCTCTTGGCCGCGAAACTGAGGTGAGGTTCATCTGGTTGCCGCATCCAGGCCCTGTGCCAGGACAGGGGACTTGTTCTCTGGGCATCCCGCTTCATCTTTTCGTAGTAGGGGTCGATGATGGCCGAGGCGAGTTCAACCAGGGAGTCCTCCTTCGTGCTGCCCCAGACCCTGTAGTGGTCACGGATTTTGATAAGGTTCTTGCAGGCCAAGCCTGTAACACTGAGCGCTTTTACATCGTCTTTGGTTTCCACTGTGGCGAACTTGTAGTTGGTGCTGTTGATAAACCCGTTGAAACGGTCGCAAGGCTTTGTGGCCATGTAGTAGTGGTAGATGAGGACATGATGGCGCACGCACAACTGGGCGACAGCAACCTTTGATCTATGCCGGGACGACCGTCGGTGTACTGGAGGTCGATGCCGACCACCTTGTACTTGTCTCGTGCAAGCAACTGCTCACGCTGTTGATGTAGTCGCCCACCACGTCCGGGTCGATGGTGTACACCACCGAGAGATCCATCTCCCTCGGTGGGTCTCCACTCTATGCTCGCCGAACTCCATTGGAGCGCCGCTGGACATCCCCTCTCTATGTGTCATCCTGGGTGTGCTTGTTGTGTTGTGGGGCACAATCGAAAGGTTGAAGAGACTAAGGTTATAATGGCCGCGGGAATTAAAGGGGAAGCCGGACGGCCAGGAATATCGGCAGGCCCTGATGGCAGTTCTAATTTGCAGCGCGTAACTCCATCGTGCCGCACATAACAGCATCGCGTGGCAACGCGCGCGGCGCAACCGCATGCATATGGGGCCCCCGACGTGATCGTGCGCACGCCCAACCACTGGCAGAGCGCGCGCGGAGGGACGCGAGCAGAGCGCTCCGCGGTTGCCTCAACGGCGAGCAACCATATATATATACATACATATATATATATATACATACATATATATATATATATATATATATATATATGCATATAGCAGTTGAACGCGCAAGGAAAAGCTGTCCACAAGCCGAGCGCGCCAACGGACGTGAGAGAGCGCGCCGCGGGGCCTAACAGCGAGCAGAGCTTGCCGAGGGACGCAAGCAGAGGCCGGGACAGTGATACATGGCAAATAAGATGAACTGTGCGAGCGATGTTGGAGACATCAAGCACGAATCAGATTAGAGTTGCGTGTGCGATACGTGGCATACAGTTGATCCATCCGAGCTGTTTGTGATGGAATAAGCCGTGTGTGTTGCGGGCAAACGCTTGCTGGTATATAACCTTAAATTTAACCTAAAATGTGTTAATGCATGTTACAAAAATTGTATAGCTGGAAACTATGTTCAAATACGACTCCAACGATATAATCTTTGGTGACATGCATTCGTATTTTATTAGTTAAATCCTACTTATAAACCAGGACGGGGGTATAGTAGGTAATTAAATCGAAATGTTTTTTTATTAACCGTATGTGTACGTGTCCTTTCGTCCTCCTCTCGCATGTCTTGTCACCCCGCTGCCGCAGACGGCTTATAGCGCAAGCTTGTGCAGCGCGTGGGGGCGTTCTTTTGGCCAAACGGTGGCGGCAATGAATCGTCGGTGAGCCCGTTCCCGCGCAACCTCATAGGTTCCCGCGCAAGCTTCCCGCCCGACTCGGTCTGCTATAAAAATCCCAATGCTTACCGGCCTGCTATAAAAACCCTCACGGCCGGCGAGTCCTGCGTCGCATTTTCCCCTCCCTCCCTGTAGCTTATCTCGCCTGCTTCTCCCACAATCGCCAATGGCACCGGTCCGTCGTCTTCGCTCAGCCACTCCGCCATCATCGAAGGACAACTCCAGCTGGGAGGCTACACCGCGGTGGCGGCACAGTCCCCGGCGTAGTGTAGTGCGCGTGGCGTCCCTGTTGGGTGTGCGCGGAACACCCACCACACGCTCCTCCGTCGCTGCCCGTCGGCAGCTGTTGCCGGCCGACGTTGCCGCCACACCACCGTTGAAAGCCAGGGCCATCTCCTGCTCCGCCGCCGCGGCCCGAAGGCGGGAGGTGGCCATCGTGGCCGCTACCCCACTGCCGGCCACTATGGCCATCATCCGCTCTGCCACCGCGCCCCGAAGGCAGGAGGTAGTGGTCGTGGCCACCACCCCATCGTCAGCCGCCGTGGCCACCAGCCCACCGTCGACCGCCGGGATTATCACCCGCTCCGCCGCCGCAGCCCGAAGGCGGGAGGCGGAGGTGGAGGCCCACATGTGCGTCAACGACCTTGCGCGCTACATCGAGTTCCTGCGGGAGGAGGAGGAGCGCCTCGTCGAGCACGCAAAGAGCCTTACTGCAGTCGTGGCCGTAGCACACGCCGACGCAGAGGCGAGGAATCAGGAGATCTACAAGCAGTCCGGCCGCTTCAAGAGGGATCATCTAGAGCGGCAGTGGGCGTTCGAGCCGGCGAGCGTCGCTGAACGTGCAGCAGAGGCAGGCACCATATTGCATTTTTCCAGCTCGTCGGTAGGCTTCTCCTCCTCCTCTGCCTCTTACTGAGCGAGCTCGGCAGAGGAGAGACTGCCGGAAGTAGCACAAAGCCCCTCCGTGGTAGTAGTAGTATTTAGGGGCTATTTTGTTCAGTTCATCTGACTATAGATGTGTGGTCGAACTGTACAACGTACTTAAAATTAGCTAGTATATATAGTTGAACTAGCTATTTCAGTACGTGGTTGGGAACAATTGGGGAGAAGTTTGGTCGGTTCAGCTATCGAGTTGAACTATTTGTATAAATTAAGAACAACTGCTTAATCTATGAATGAAATCTATGCTTAATTACTGAATTTTGGTTGCAAAAATTAGATAGTGCTAGTGATTTCTAGCTGCATATTTTGAAAAATCGCAGTGTAACAAGGATTGACAAATGGCAACGTTACCAGATCAACAAATGTAAATCTTTCCAGTTTGACAAATGGCAACATACCCAATATGACAGATGCAAATCTTACCAAATTGTCTGTACATGGTTGCACACGGGTCGTCCAAAACAACCGTTTGCGTTGAAGGGATGCACAAATCCTGCGCTGCGGATTTTCCCTCGACTTAAGGGGGAAGACCATAGCTCTCACTTTTCATATGAGTGTTCTATCTAAAACGTTTGCGATCAAGGGCTGCACAAATCCTGCTCGGCACATTTTCCCTTGGCTTCCTGGGGAAGCTGTCGGTTTGCATACGGGTGTTCTAACTAAAACATTTGCGATGAATTTCAAACGAGTTTTGGATTTACTAGAATTTTAAAACAAAGTATCTCAATGTTTTGCCGGCAATCAACAGTGCCCTGGTGTTTGAAATTGATTCCCATTTCTTGCATGCGACCAAAGCATGCCCCGAAGGACGCAGTTTTGATTTTTCAACCAATTTATATGCACTGGAGCTTGTGCATATAGTTCAAATTTGAATTATGCACATGAAATGCCTAGAAAACCTAGTCAATATATAAAAATGTCAAAACGAACCCCGAAAAAATCCAGAAGTAAACACAACACTCCTGTTGTTCTATGTTGACACTAGAATTTTTTTGAAAGCAATAACAGGCAACGGATATCGTTTCGTCCCCAAAGATGGCACGTTCCCTACCGAAACCATCACTTGTTGTGAGAAGCTTATACCCAAACCTGCCCCAAATGGGACAAAATTTTTACCATGGCAGGTTGATGCTGCTCCATGATAGCATGCCATGTTTCATGAATTTCAGATGAATTTTGAGTTTACTAGAATTTAAAAGCCATGTACTCAATGTTTGCAGCCGAGTGATGGTGGCAGGGTGTTTGAAATTCATTCCCATTTCTTGCATGGGACCTAAGCATGCAACCAAGGACACATATTTGATTTTTCAACCAGTTTATATGCAGTGGAGAATGTGCATGTAGTTCAAATTTGAATTACGCGCATAAAATGCCTGGGAAACCCAGTTAATGTATAAAAATGTCCAAACGAACCCCGAAAAATACCAAAATTGAACACAACACTCCTGTTGTTCTATGTTGACACTCAAATTTTTGTGAAAGCAATAAGAGGCAACGGATATCGTTTCATCCCCAAAGGTGGCACGTTCCCTACTGAAACCATCACGCTTGTTGTGAGAAGCTCTGGTTTGTGAGAAGCTTATACCCAAACCTGCCCCAAATGGAACAAATTTTTTACCACGGCATGTTGATGCCGCTCCATGATAGCATGCCAAGTTTCATGAATTTTAGATGTGTTTTGGATTTACTAGAATTTAAAAGCCATGTATCTCAATGTTTGCGGCCGAGTGACGGTTGTCGGCGTTCTGGGAACGGGGGTCCCTAGACCTGCCTGCCTGCGGCCCATATGGCGTGGCTAAGCCAGCAGGCCGTACGACCCATCTTCATCAACAAGGCACCCAAGACCCTCGCGAGGGGGACGACGCAAGACCTCCTCAGGAGTGGCCTAGCCAGGCAGGCTCACGAGGAGCGGAGACATCAAGGCGGGGCAAAACCTCATGAGGCTCTCGTGACGTGAGCCATGACGATCGACACCAGGCGGGCGCCAGGCGAGCGCCAGCGCGCGCAGCGTCCTTGTTTCCTCTTTGGTGCTAAGGTGGCCAGCGCAGGCGAGGAGTACCAAGGCATCAGGCAAAGGTTGCTATATTGGTGCAACGAGACCAAGACCAGGAGGACGGCAAGACGGAGGTCATCGTGGAGCCCAAGACGGCGTCACCACCAGAGCCTTTCGCAGGCGAAGACCACTTTTGTCAGGATAGCTTGTACTAGCTGTCCCCCTTTAAATTTGCCCGCCGTTGTTGGCTCCCTTCCCGCTCAATATTTGGGAAGAGGACCAGGGCCTATATAAGTAGAGCTAGCCACCACAGTAGCGGCACCGGATCTTAGCTTGATCCAATCTGATCGAGAGCCTACCCTAGCCACAAGAACACCTCAACCTCAGAAGGCTGTTCATCCCTTGTACTGTTCATCATCAGCCCTAGAGGCAATCCACCACCACCACACTGGAGTAGGGTATTACACCACAACGGTGGCCCGAACCAGTATAAACCTCGTGTCTCTCTGTGTTGTGAGTTCGTCGAGTTCGTCCGCGAGATCTTAGCGAGCTAGGGCGTAGATCGGTAGGAGGGAACGACTTCACGCACACCCCAGTGTTTGAACCTTAAGGGTTTGCCGGAACCCCACATCCGACATTTGGCGCGCTAGGTAGGGGTGCGCCGGAGCTTCTTCTCCGCCGACCGGCTCGCCGACGCTCCACAGCCACGATGTTCGGCGACTCAAGGGCCGGCTCCAACCGTTGGGCAGCCTGGCCGGCCCGGGCAGCGCTGCCTGCCCATGAAGACCTCGACCCCACGCTCCAGGCGGCGCGAGCGCCGCCAAACTCCGCCGGGCACGGGCAGCGCGACCAGGCGTCGTCCACCCTCACCCCACGGCAAGTACGGGCCGCCGCAAGAGCAGCGAGCCATGCCGCAGCAACGGCGCCGCACTCACGGCGGGAGCAAGCAAACATGCGGGCAGCGCTCACCGTGGCAAGGGAGCTGTTGCGATGCAGGCTGATGGAAAGCGGCCGGGATACACTGCTGGAGCGTGTTGCCGAGTTGCTGGATGCAGCGGCGTCGGGAGCACCACCCTTCTGCTATCGACTTTCCCCTCAGGCCACGCGGCGACCCTCACCACAACCGCGCGCCATCAACTACGCCCGGGGGCTTCATCAACATCAGCACGGCCAGCGGTGTAGGGGGCTCCGCCGCCCCCATGCCGCCCGCGACAAGCACGAGCGCAAGCGTCGCCCCCCATGGTCCTAGCCGGATGCCACGCTACCATCCTCAGGACGCCACCCTGGGCCGAGCAACATGGAGCGTGGGGCACCACGGCGAGGTGTTCGGGGTGATGGCCCCGGAGGCCTATGTGCCCCGCATGTTGGATCATGGGTATGCACCGGAGGACGACCCCGGCTCATTCATTGGAGAAGATTGAGGAGAGGGGGCGCTAGGAGCCGAAGCTTTCTAAGAACCAACGGAGAACCACGACGATCGCGCCGGCAACGGCAACTACAGGGTACCGCTAATCTCTCAGGAACAGGCTTATGCTAACCATAGGCTGCAGATGAATCAGGTTGCAGCGTAGATCAACGACACTGGCACGGCAACGCCCGTTCCAACAAGGGAGACACGCTGGGGGCCGCCAGGAGGGAGCCAGGAGCAAGGCCCCTCCCCGCGTCGCGCGACGCCTGGCGACACCCGGAGGTAGGCCCTCTGCCGGGGAGGCCTCGACAACCCTTCCCCCAGCAGAGGACCTGTGGTCGCCGAGGGCACCACGGGCATCCTCTTTCCCTCCTTTGTGTCATCCCGGTGACCGGTCGGCTCAAAGGGGGTCAAGGGTGGTGCAAGGCGGGGCCCTCGTCTGGCGATATGAAGCAAGGCCGATACCTGTGAAGAAGGCCCAGTGCCTGTGAAGCTTGCCACCCGTGACACTCACGTAATAATGAGTTGGGGCTGTACACGCCCCGGAGTCTTAGGGGTGCCGGCCTCAGGCCCTGGGGCTCCCTCCCACGCCTAGTGGCAGCACTTAGCTCCGCGCTGGTGAGAAGACTTGAAGATCAGAAGACTAGACTAGGTGCCGGACGCGGCCTTTTGCTTTCGATCTCTCTTTCTGTAGCTTTGCTTTCTGGATCTGGATTTGAATTGAAGCTGAGTTTTTATTGATGCACGCGGGGGAGCCTTTTCTCGTTCGAGCAATTTCTTGCCTTCTGGATCTCGTTTTGTCTGGGACTCATGTCCGTCGCCTTCCCCTCACAAGTTCCTCGCGAGCGGGACTGCGCGAAGCACGCGCACGCCAAGCGCGCGCTAGCACTGCAACTGGTGCTCACCTCTCGTGGGGCCCCTTTT
Organism: Aegilops tauschii subsp. strangulata; assembly: GCF_002575655.3. Lineage (NCBI taxonomy): Eukaryota > Viridiplantae > Streptophyta > Magnoliopsida > Poales > Poaceae > Aegilops > Aegilops tauschii. Next base: position 435,795,116 of record NC_053035.3, read on the forward strand.
GACGGGGCAACAAGCTCCGCAGGATTCTCAGAAACTCAATGCCTTGCGACCCAGCTCAAAGCTGGCACTGACTAAGGTAAACCATGACAGAGAACTCGCACCTGGATTCATGAGTCCACGAGGGTACAAACTCACACCGCATAGGAAAGTAAAACTGCAATTTGCTTACATGAGGGGCTCCCCCTCCCAAAATGCTCTTACAAGTTCTCCAAGGGCCACGCCCGAGTTTTGCGTGCAGGATGAAACGACAGGAGAACATGGGGTCAGCCAGAAATGTCGCTCGCTGCATCACCCGCGGACGCGTCACTCGCGTCGTCATCATCTTCGTCGGCATCGTCGCCGCCATCGGCGACGCCCCCGTCGCCGTCGTCAACCACGTCGCCTTCGTCTGCGGCGACCACCACCCCGTCATCTTCCGAAGTGAAGGCCCTGACCAACACGTCCACGTTGTCTTCAACCCAACACGCCAGGTTACCCCGGACGGCCGTGGAACGGGGGCGATGGCGGCGTCGAAATCGAAGTTGGGGTCGGCATTCAGAAGGTGGCTGAAGACACAGGAGAAAGCGCGCTCAAGCAGGCCACACCCCCTTTCCTCCACAAGCTGGCGAGCTCGGGCAGATCGAGCCTCCAGGCGCGTCACCACCTCAGTGAAGAAGGTCAGGTGGCTGGCATAGTCATTCGAGTGAGGGGCTGGCACCTCCACGTCGCAAATATGGCCCAGGGCGATATTGGCCCTATTCCGGAGATCCTGAAGCATAGGGGCATGCTCGCGCTCCAGCGTTCATCGTTGGAGCAGTTCCTCCGTGTTTTGCCGCGCGACGGCCTCAGCATCATCAACCCGCCTCCGAAGGGAGCGCAGCTCGGCGCGGGCGGAGGCCAAGTCCGCCTGCGCCATAACCAGGGCGGTGGCCGTGGCCTCCGCGCGCCTCTCAGCCTCATCCAACCTGGGCCTGAGGGCAGCGGCCCTGCCCTCATCCTCCGTACCCGCGAGCTTCAGCTTCAGGTCGTACTTACCCTCTAGGTCCGCGCGAACCTCGGCCACCTGGCGACTCACCTCCTCCTCAACTCCGGCCTCGCGAGCCCCGGCGGCATCTTCTGCTTGAGCAACTTGACGCTCCCTCGTCTCCAGTCGCTCGAGCTCGAGGCTGCGCTCCACGGCTTCCAGGACCAGCGCCTCACCGTGCTTCCGGACCTCCTCATCCTCCGCAGGCGTCCCCCTCAGCGATGCAAGAGTGGCCCTGCGCGCCTCCACTTGCTGCTCAAGGGACGCGCTCCAGGCCTGGAGTTCCCACGCGCGTTCCTCCGCAGCCTCGCCACGGCGGTCAGCCTCGCGAGCCTCTTCCAAGGCTCGCGAGCGGGCTTCATGGGCGATCTTGATGGACGCCTCGGCCTTCGCATTCTCAAGGTCGCACTGGTAGCGACCGAGGTTGATGGCCACCCTCAACTTGCGCCTCTCCTCCACCAGCCGGAGACCTTCAGCCTCAAGGCGCGAGTCGACACCCGCGAGCTCTTCACCAAGTCGGCTCATCGTGCCCATCGCCTCCTGGAAGAGCTCGTGACGAACTATGCTTCGCCCGTGCTCGAGCTCGAACGCTCGACCCACCTCGTCCTCCACCTCAGGGGCTGCGGGCGGGGCGCCAAGTGGCTCGCCACCTCCCGGCAGGGGGCTGATGCCGCACCTGACGCCAGCCCGTCCTCGCGAGAAGCTCGAGCCGGTTGGGGCTCGCTGCTTGAAGAGGAACCAAAGATCGAAGCCAACCAGCTGCTGCCCGTGAGCAAGGGAGGAGTCTTGGGCATGCCCGCCAAGCTCCATGCCAGACCGTGGGGGAGGGGTGGCCAAGCTGCGGGCTCAGCGCGCCACGAAGGCAGAGATGCTCCTCCAACCGGCCCAGCTCCAAGGGCGGTAAGAAGGCCAAGAACGCTCAAGGCAGATGGGGGAGTTGATGAAGGAGGACGCCGCTTCTCGGGAGACGCAACAGCTTCAACGGAAGGGGCCCTGGAGAACTGACGTCAGGATAAGGAGACTACACGCAGGAAGCCGTGACAACAAGATACTTACGCGTCAATGGCGATGTACTTTCGCCGCTTCAACGGCCCGAAGATATTGCTGCCGCTAGGGGATCCTTTCCTCTTGCGGAGCTCCTCGAAGTCCACACAAAGACGACTGAAACGCTGAACGTGACGGCCGGTGCGAGGCGGCGCGGAAGAAGAGCCTGGAAGGATGTCTTCAGGGGTGCTCGGTTGCGGCAAATAGCCAGGCACCATCTCACCGCAACATCCTGAGGCTCCTGGAGCCTTGGCCTCGGGAGCCGCATGCTACGCCTCCTCAATAATCGGCGCCTCAGGAGGGGGGTCGCAGGCCCCCGAGGACGACGCCCCAGGATCACCACTCGGCACGTGCTTCGCAGTACTCGAGCCACCGGCCCCCGTCGGAGCTTGCCCTCCTGCACCCTCACCTCGGGCGAGCTCGGCGCCGGCGGCGAAGAGGGGAACCACGACGACGGGGTTCTCGCGGGGCCCCACCAGCCCGACCGGCCGTAGCCCCCATTCGTCGAAAGAAGGCATGCTCGCTGTGAACTCATCCTTGTTCTTGCAACGATACAGCAGGCAATTCTTGCTACCTCTTAAGCACTGCGTTGGTTTTCCCTTGAAGAGGAAAGGGTGATGCAGCAAAGTAGCGTAAGTATTTCCCTCAGTTTTTGAGAACCAAGGTATCAATCCAGTAGGAGGCTACGCGCGAGTCCCTCGCACCTACACAAACAAATAAATCCTCGCAACCAACGCGATAAGGGGTTGTCAATCCCTACACGGTCACTTACGAGAGTGAGATCTGATAGATATGATAAGATAATATTTTTGGTATTTTTATAATAAAGATGCAAAGTAAAATAAAAGCAACGGAAATAACTAAGTTTCGGAAGATTAATATGATGGAAAATAGACCCAGGGGCCGTAGGTTTGACTAGTGGCTTGTCTCAAGAGCATAAGTATTTTACGGTGGGTGAACAAATTACTACTGAGCAATTGACAGAATTGAGCATAGTTATGAGAATATCTAGGTATGATCATGTATATAGGCATCACGTCCGAGACAAGTAGACCGACTCCTGCCTGCATCTACTACTATTACTCCACACATCGACCGCTATCCAGCATGCATCTAGAGTATTAAGTTCATAAGAACAGAGTAGCGCTTTAAGCAAGATGACATGATGTAGAGGGATAAATTCATGCAATATGATAAAAACCCCATCTTGTTATCCTCGATGGCAACAATACAATACGTGCCTTCCTGCCCCTACTGTCACTAGGAAAGGACACCGCAAGATTGAACCCAAAGCTAAGCACTTCTCCCATTGCAAGAAAGGTCAATCTAGTAGGCCAAACCAAACTGATAATTCGAAGAGACTTGCAAAGATAACCAATCATACATAAAAGAATTCAGAAGATTCAAATATTATTCATAGATAAACTTGATCATAAACCCACAATTCATCGGTCTCAACAAACACACCGCAAAGGAAGATTACATCGAATAGATCTCCACAAGAGAGGGGGAGAACATTGTATTGAGATCCAAAAAGAGAGAGGAAGCCATCTAGCTAATAACTATGGACCCGAAGGTCTGAGGTAAACTACTCACACTTCATCGGAGAGGCTATGGTGTTGATGTAGAAGCCCTCCGTGATCGATGCCCCCTCCGGCGGAGCTCCGGAACAGGCCCCAAGATGGGATCTCGTGGGTACAGAAGGTTGCGGCAGTGGAATTAGGTTTTTGGCTCCGTATCTGATCGTTTGGGGGTACATAGGTATATATAGGAGGAAGGAGTACATTGGTGGAGCAACGTGGGGCCCACGAGGGTGGAGGGCACGCCCAGGGGGGTAGGCGCCCCCTACCTCGTGGCTTCCTGGTAGCTTTCTTGACGTAGGGTCCAAGTCCTCTGGATCATGTTCGTTCCGAAAATCACGTTCCCGAAGGTTTCATTCCGTTTGGACTCCGTTTGATATTCTTTTTCTGCGAAACTCTGAAATAGGCAAAAAACAGCAATTCTGAGCTGGGCCTCCGGTTAATAGGTTAGTCCCAAAATAATATAAAAGTGAATAATAAAGCCCAATAATGTCCAAAACAGAAGATAATATAGCATGGAGCAATCAAAAATTATAGATACGTTGGAGACGTATCAAGCATCCCCAAGCTTAATTCCTGCTCGTCCTCGAGTAGGTAAATGATAAAAACAGAATTTTTGATGTGGAATGCTACTTGGCATAATTTCAATGTAATTCTTCTTAATTGTGGTATGAATATTCAGATCCGAAAGATTCAAGATAAAAGTTCAATATTGACATAAAAAATAATAATACTTCAAGCATACTAACTAAGCAATTATGTCCTCTCAAAATAACATGGCCAAAGAAAGTTCATCCCTACAAAATCATATAGTTTAGTCATGCTCCATTTTCGTCACACAAGAATGCTCTCATCATGCACAACCCCGATGACAAGCCAAGCAATTGTTTCATACTTTAGTAATCCCAAACTTTTTCAACCTTCACGCAATACATGAGCGTGAGCCATGGATATAGCACTATGGGTGAAATAGAATATGATGATGGGGGTTATGTGGAGAAGACAAAAAAGGAGAAAGTCTCACATCAACGAGGCTAATCAATGAGCTATGGAGATGCCCATCGATTGATGTTAATGCAAGGAGTGGGGATTGCCATGCAACGGATGCACTAGAGCTATAAATATATGAAAGATCAACAAAAGAAACTAAGTGGGTGTGCATCCAACTTGCTTGCTCACGAAGACCTAGGGCACTTGAGGAGGCCCATTGTTGGAATATACAAGCCAAGTTCTATAATGAAAAATTCCCACTAGTATATGAAAGTGACAAAACAAGAGACTCTCTATCATGAAGATTACGGTGCTACTTTGAAGCACAAGTGTGGTAAAGGATAGTAACATTGTCCCTTCTCTCTTTTTATCTCATTTTTTTGGGCCTTCTCTTTTTTATCGCCTTTCTCTTTTTTTAATTCCTCACTTGGGACAATGCTCTAGAAAATGATGATCATCACACTTCTATTTATTTACAACTCAATGATTACAACTCGATACTAGAACAAAGTATGACTCTATATGAATGCCTCCAGCGGTGTACCAGGATATGCAATGAACCAAGAGTGACATGTATGAAAGAATTATGAACGGTGGCTTTGCCACAAATACTATGTCAACTACATGATCATGCAAAGCAATATGACAATGATGAACGTGTCATGATAAACGGAATGGTGGAAAGTTGCATGGCAATATATCTCGGAATGGCTATGGAAATGCCATAATAGGTAGGTATGGTGGCTGTTTTGAGGAAGATATAAGGAGGTTTATGTGTGAAAGAGCGTATCATATCACGGGGTTTGGATGCACCGGCGAAGTTTGCACCAACTCTCAATGTGAGAAAGGGCAATGCACGGTACCGAAGAGGCTAGCAATGATGGAAAGGTGAGAGTGCGTATAATCCATGGACTCAACATTATTTATAAAGAAATCACATACTTATTGCAAAAATCTACAAGTCATCAAAAACCAAGCACTACGCGCATGCTCCTAGGGGGATAGATTGGTAGGAAAATACCATCGCTCGTCCCCGACCGCCACTCATAAGGAGGACAATCAAAGAACACCTCATGTTTCAAATTTGTTACATAACGTTTACCATACGTGCATGCTACGGGACTTTCAAACTTCAACACAAGTATTTCTCAAATTCACAACTACTCAACTAGCACAACTTTAATATCACTACCTCCATGTCTCAAAAGAATCATCAAGCATCAAACTTCTCTTAGTATTCAACACACTCATAAGAAAGTTTTTACTAATATTGAATACCTAGCATATTAGGATTATTTAAGCAAATTACCATGCTATTTAAGACTCTCAAAATAATCTAAGTGAAGTATGAGAGATCAATAGTTTCTATAAAACAAATCCACCACCGTGCTCTAAAAGATATAAGTGAAGTACTAGAGCAAAACTATATAACTCAAAAGATATAAGTGAAGCACATAGAGTATTCTAAGAATTTCCGAATCATGTGTGTCTCTCTCAAAAGGTGTGTACAGCAAGGATGATTTTGGTAAACTAAAAAGCAAAGACTCAAATCATACAAGACGCTCCAAGCAAACACATATCATGTGGTGAATAAAAATATAGCTCCAAGTAAAGTTACCGATGGAAGTAGACGAAAGAGGGGATGCCTTCCGGGGCATCCCCAAGCTTTGGCTTTTTGGTGTCCTTAGATTATATTGGGGGTGCCATGGGCATCCCCAAGCTTAGGCTCTTGCCACTCCTTGTTCCATAATCCATCAAATCTTTCACCCAAAACTTGAAGACTTCACAACACAAAACTCAGCAGAAAATCTCGTGAGCTCCGTTAGCGAAAGAACACAAAAGACCACTTCAAGGTACTGGAATGAACTCATTATTTATTTATATTGGTGTTAAACCTACTATATTCCAACTTCTCTATGGTTTGTAAACTCTTTTACTAGCCATAGATTCATAAAAATAAGCAAACAACACACGATAAACAGAATCTGTCAAAACCAGAACAGTCTGTAGTAATCTGTAACTAACGCAAACTTCTGGAACTCCAAAAAATAAGCCAAAATAGGAAGACCTAGACAATTTGTTTATTGATAAGCAGCAATTGGAATCAATATTTTATCACGTTCTGGTGATTTTTAACAATTATTTTCGTGAACAGAAAGTTTCTGGAATTTTCTGCAAGATCAAACAACTATCATCCAAGAAGATCCTATAGGTTTAACTTGGCACAAACATTAATTAAAACATAAAAACACATCTAACCAGAGGCTAGAACAAAAATTTATTCCTAAACAGAAGCAAAAAGCAAAAAACTAAAAATAAAATTGGGTTGCCTCCCAACAAGCGCTATCGTTTAACGCCCCTAGCTAGGCATAAAAGCAAGGATAGATCTAGGTAGTGCCATAGTAATAGGATAGATCATTAAAACTCATTTCGTATTCTCTACGTTCAGCAGCAAGTTTCCTTTGAGGCAAGGAAAAGTAATCAAAAGGGCTGAATTTAATGGGACAAAAGTCCCCAAGATCAATTCTAGGAGGTATAGGTTCCTCCTTCGGCCCTTCGTATTGCACAACCAATTCATCATTATAAGCATTCTTTTGACAGAACTTTGTGAGCCTATACTCGAGATAATATCCTAGCTCATTATTTCGAATAGCCAAATCATCATTAAGTTCAGAAATTCTATCAACTAGAACATTGGTAGTGACCTTTTTTCTAAGGTTTTCATTGAAAGCAACATAGTCTAGAGATTGAAAACGCATTATTTCTTCTTGATCAAAGAGGATAGCCTCTATGGGAGGACGGCCAGCGTCCACCCTATAATGTGCAAAGATTTCTTTGGCCTCTTTTATTATAAATCTGAACTCATAAGCCAAAAGATAGTAGCGGCACGCTTAACAGAAGTGGGGGAGAGGAAAACGAGAGGCAAATGGCAAATAATGTAATGCGGGAGATAAGGGTTTGTGATGGGTACTTGGTATATTGACTTTTTCGTAGACCTCCCCGGCAACGGCGCCAGAAATCCGTCTTGCTACCTCTTGAGCACTGCGTTGGTTTTCCCTTGAAGAGGAAAGGGTGATGCAGCAAAGTAGCGTAAGTATTTCCCTCAATTTTTGAGAACCAAGGTATCAATCCAGTAGGAGGCTACGCGCAAGTCCCTCGCACCTACACAAACAAATAAATCCTCGCAACCAACGCGATAAGGGGTTGTCAATCCCTACACGGTCACTTACGAGAGTGAGATCTGATAGATATGATAAGATAATATTTTAGGTATTTTTATAATAAAGATGCAAAGTAAAATAAAAGCAACGGAAATAACTAAGTGTTGGAAGATTAATATGATGGAAAATAGACCCGGGGGCCATAGGTTTCACTAGTGGCTTCTCTCAAGAGCATAAGTATTTTACGGTGGGTGAACAAATTACTGTTGAGCAATTGACAGAATTGAGCATAGTTATGAGAATATCTAGGTATGATCATGTATATAGGCATCACGTCCGAGACAAGTAGACCGACTCCTGCCTTCATCTACTACTATTACTCCACACATCGACCGCTATCCAGCATGCATCTAGAGTATTAAGTTCATAAGAACAGAGTAACACTTTAAGCAAGATGACATGATGTAGAGGGATAAATTCATGCAATATGATAAAAAAACCATCTTGTTATCCTCGATGGAAACAATACAATACGTGCCTTGCTGCCCCTACTGTCACTAGGAAAGGACACCGCAAGATTGAACCCAAAGCTAAGCACTTCTCCCATTGCAAGAGAGATCAATCTAGTAGGCCAAACCAAACTGATAATTCAAAGAGACTTGCAAAGATAACCAATCATACATAAAAGAATTCAGAAGATTCAAATATTATTCATAGATAAACGTGATCATAAACCCACAATTCATCGGTCTCAACAAACACACCGCAAAAGAAGATTACATCGAATAGATCTCCACAAGAGAGGGGGAAAACATTGTATTGAGATCCAAAAAGAGAGAGGAAGCCATCTAGCTAATAACTATGGACCCGAAGGTCTGAGGTAAACTACTCACACTTCATCGGAGAGGCTATGGTGTTGATGTAGAAGCCCTCCGTGATCGATGCCCCCTCCGGCGGAACTCCGGAACAGGCCCCAAGATGGGATCTCGTGGGTACAGAAGGTTGCGGCGGTGGAATTAGGTTTTTGGCTCCGTATCTGATTGTTTGGGGGTACGTAGGTATATATAGGAGGAAGGAGTACGTCGGTGGAGCAACGTGGGGCCCACGAGGGTGGAGGGCGCGCCCAGGGGGTAGGCGCGCCCCCTACCTCGTGGCTTCCTAGTAGCTTTCTTGACGTAGGGTCCAAGTCCTCTGGATCATGTTCGTTCTGAAAATCACGTTCCCGAAGGTTTCATTCTGTTTGGACTCCGTTTGATATTCTTTTTCTGCGAAACTCTGAAATAGGCAAAAAACAACAATTCTGGGCTGGGCCTCCGGTTAATAGGTTAGTCCCAAAAATAATATAAAAGTGAATAATAAAGCCCAATAATGTCCAAAACAGAAGATAATATAGCATGGAGCAATCAAAAATTATAGATACGTTGGAGACGTATCAATTCTTCCCAGGCATTTCGGCCGGCAGAGGGACACCCGTCAAGACCTTGAGCACTGTCTGCCGCGTCCCGAGAGGGAGCCCTGACTCCTGGAACCTCATGTGGTCCTGACTGTTGAGCAAGGTCCACATTGGGCGAGAGTGGCGCTGAAGCGGAGCAACCCGGCGTTTGACGAACTCCTTCACGACCATAGGTGCGGTCACGCCGCGGTTCTTCAGCAGCCTCAGTCTGGCCCAGACGAGAGCAAGGCGGGGGCTCGAGAGCTTCTGATGGCCCCAGCCGGAGTTCGGAACAGCAGGCCCTGCCAGAACTTGAAGCAAGGGGCTGAGCACGCCGGCATCAAACACCCATCGCGTGCGAAACTCGCTCGTGGATGAAGGGAGCTCGAAGTCAATCCCCGCGCCCGCAGTCGCGGCCACGGCCTGGGAGCCCACACACCCCGAGGTCTGCTAGGGATCGGTTAGAAGCAGTGAGAAGAAATGGCGAAGCAGGGCCACGGAAGGAGAGATGTCCATCATGGCCTCGCACAAGAAGGCGAAGACGGCAAGAAGGGTCACAGATTGAGGGTCGAGATGAAGCATGTGGATCTGGTAATGCTCGAGTACCGCGTTGAAGAAGGCGGAGAAGGGTGGAATCAAGTTAGCCCAGAGGGCGTCAATGAAGATCGGGACCTTAGTGGCTGCCCGATCCATGCGAGTGCGGGACGCGGGCCAAGCCACCGTCTCTCCCCACTCGTTGAAGCTGGAGGCAAGCATGGGTCGCACCTTGTCCATGGCCTCATCGTTGAGCACATGAGGGCGACCGAGCGCCGGCTGAAAAGACGAAGGCGCAGTTGGCAACGACAGGGGTTTCTTCCCCTTTTCAACTTGTTTCGACGCCATGGCGATGAAGCAGGCGGAGCATAAGCCGGATTGGCGGGGCAGAGCAGGGTCTCAAGGAAGCAGGGAGATTGGAAGAGCCAGGCGTGGGCGAAGGAAGAATAACTGTGTAGGCCGCGGGGGCCGTATAGCCAGGCGGATTCAAAGGCAACGTGGGGAAGCGGAGATGCCCACGTCCAATCAACCGCCACGCGTCAACCGAGGCCGCAGGCTTTTGGGGCCAGCGGTGCTCCGAACTTGATCCTTGGCTTCGCTGCGAAGCCAAGCCCGAGCGCACCTTGGGCCCGGGGGCTACTGTCGGCGTTCTGGGAATGGGGGTCCCCAGACCTGCCTGCCTGCGGCCCATGGAGTGGCTAAGCCAGCAGGCCGTACAACCCATCTTCATCAACAAGGCACCCAAGACCCTCGCGAGGGTCCAAGCCTCGTGAGGGGGGAGACGCAAGACCTCCTCAGGAGTGGCCTAGCCAGGCAGGCTCACGAGGAGCGGAGACATCAAGGCAGGGCAAAACCTCACGAGGCTCTCGTGACGTGAGCCATGATGATCGACACCAGGCGGGCGCCAGCGCGCGCAGCGTCCTTGTTTCCTCTTTGGTGCTAAGGAGGCCAGCGCAGGCGAGGAGTACCGAGGCATTAGGCAAAGGTTGCTATATTTGTGCAACGAGACCAAGACCAGGAGGACGGCAAGACGGAGGTCATCGTGGAGCCCAAGACGGCGTCACCACCAGAGCCTTTCGCAGGCGAAGACCACTTTTGTCAGGATAGCTTGTACTAGCTGTCCCCCTTTAAATTTGCCCGCCGTTGTTGGCTCCCTTCCCGCTCAATATTTGGGAAGAGGACCAGGGCCTATATAAGTAGAGCTAGCCACCACAGTAGCGGCATCGGATCTTAGCTTGATCCAATCTGATCGAGAGCCTACCCTAGCCACAAGAACACCTCAACCTCATGAGGCTGTTCATCCCTTGTACTGTTCATCATCAGCCCTAGAGGCAATCCACCACCACCACACTAGAGTAGGGTATTACACCACAACGGTGGCCCGAACCAGTATAAACCTCGTGTCTCTCTGTGTTGTGAGTTCGTCGAGTTCGTCCGCGAGATCTTAGCGAGCTAGGGCGTAGATTTGTAGGAGGGAAAGACTTCGCGCGCACCCCAGTGTTCGAACCTTAAGGGTTTGCCGGAACCCCACATCCGACAACGGTGGCAGGGTGTTTGAAATTCATTCCCATTTCTTGACCTAAGCATGCAACCAAGGACACATAATTGATTTTTCAACCAGTTTATATGCACTAGAGAATGTGCATGTAGTTCAAATTTGAATTATGCACATAAAATGCTTGGGAAACCCAGTTAATGTGTAAAAATGTCCAAACAAACCCCGAAAAATTCCAAAATTGAACACAACGCTCATGTTGTTCTATGTTGACACTCGAAATTTTTTGAAAGCAATAAGAGGCAACGGATATCGTTTCGTCCCCAAAGGTGGCACGTTCCCTACCGAAACCATCACGCTTGTTGTGAGAAGCTCTGCTTGGTGAGAAGCTTATACCCAAACCTGCCTCAAATGGGGCAAAAGTTTTACCACGGCATGTTGATGCCGCTCCATGATAGCATGCCAAGTTTCATGAATTTCAGACGAGTTTTGGATTTACTAGAATTTAAAAGCCATGTATCTCAATGTTTGCGGCCGAGTGACGGTGGCAGGGTGTTTGAAATTTATTCCCATTACTTGCATGGGACCTAAGCATGCAACCAAGGACACATATTTGATTTTTCAACCAGTTTATATGCACTGGAGCATGTGCATGTAGTTCAAATTTGAATTATGCACATAAAATGCCTGGGAAACCCAGTTAATGTATAAAAATGTCCAAACGAACACCAAAAAATTCCAAAATTGAACACAACACTCCTGTTGTTCTATGTTAACACTCGATTTTTTTTAAAGCAATAAGAGCCAACGGATATCGTTTCGTCCCCAAAGGTGGCACGTTCCCTACCGAAACCATCACGCTTGTTGTGAGAAGCTCTGGTTTGTGAGAAGCTTATACCCAAACCTGCCCCAAATGGGACAAAATTTTTACACGGCATGTTGATGCCGCCCCATGATAGCATGCCAAGTTTCATGAATTTCAGACGAGTTTTGGATTTACTAGAATTTAAAAGCCATGTATCTTAATGTTTGCGGCCGAGTGACGGTGGCAGGGTGTTTGAAATTCATTCCCTTTTCTTGCATGGGACTTAAGCATGCAACCAAGGACACATATTTGATTTTTCAACCAGTTTATATGCACTGGAGCATGTGCATGTAGTTCAAATTTGAATTATGCACATAAAATGCCTGGGAAACCCAGTTAATGTATAAAAATGTCCAAACGAACACCAAAAAATTCCAAAATTGAACACAACACTCCTGTTGTTCTATGTTAACACTCGATTTTTTTTAAAGCAATAAGAGCCAACGGATATCATTTCGTCCCCAAAGGTGGCACGTTCCCTACCGAAACCATCACGCTTGTTGTGAGAAGCTCTGGTTTGTGAGAAGCTTATACCCAAACCTGCCCCAAATGGGACAAAAATTTTACACGGCATGTTGATGCCGCCCCATGATAGCATGCCAAGTTTCATGAATTTCAGACGAGTTTTGGATTTACTAGAATTTAAAAGCCATGTATCTTAATGTTTGCGGCCGAGTGACGGTGGCAGGGTGTTTGAAATTCATTCCCTTTTCTTGCATGGGACTTAAGCATGCAACCAAGGACACATATTCGATTTTTCAACCAGTTTATATGCAATGGAGCATGTGCATGTAGTCCAAATTTGAATTATGCGCATAAAATGCCTGGGAAACCTAGTCAATGTATAAAAATGTCCAAACGAACCCCGAAAAATTCCAAAATTGAACACAACACTCCTGTTGTTCTATGTTGACACTCGAAATTTTTGAAAGCAATAAGAGGCAACGGATATCGTTTCGTCCCCAAAGGTGGCACGTTCCCTACTGAAGCCATCACGCATGTTGTGAGAATCTCTGGTTTGTGAGAAGCTTATACCCAAACCTGCCCCAAATTGGACAAAAAATTTACCATGGCATGTTGATGCCGCTCCATGATAGCATGCCAAGTTTCATGAACTTCAGACGAGTTTTGGATTTACTAGAATTTAAAAACCAGGTATCTCAATGTTTGCTGCCGAGTGACGGTGGCACGGTGTTTGAAATTCATTCACATTTATTGCATGGGACCTAAGCATGCAACCAAAGACACATATTTGATTTTTCCACTAGTTTATGTGCACTGGAGCATGTGCATGTAGTTCAAATTTGAATTATACGCATAAAGTGCCTGGGAAACCCAGTTAATATTTAAAAATGTCCAAACGAACCCTGAATAATTCCAATTTTTTTGACGACACACTTATAGTTGCATGTTCACTGCAGATAAAAGTTCTAACAATTCAAACACCATCCTTTGTAGCTGTGACCCCATTACGTAATTCAAATCAAGACGATAAATCAAGTAGATGACACACAGTTTATTATGACCAACCATTTGAGATGCAACACAAAATATCTTGGAGCACCGTCGGTGTATAGTACGCCTATGGCTTACGCGAGAAGGTGCGTCAGCTACAGTCCACAGCCGGCGTGTCAAGCACACTAGCTCACTCTCCAAATATCATTTCACTGTTCATTCGTCACCGGTGAAAGATGGGGACGTGGACCCACGTCGTGAGGGCAACTTCGGCGGCCCACTCCGGCGAGAGCGCGACCGCAGCCGCTAGGCGCGTGCTAACAAGCTTCGTGAGGGCGACCGCCATCTGTGTCCGGGCGGCCAAGGCAGCCTAAACGGCCATTGTTGCTTCTCAGGCGGCGGCAGCAGCATCTACCTCGGGGATAGCAACAGGCGAGAGCGGCACAGCAGCTGTCTGTTCCGCAACGGCAACCTTAGCCTTGATGGAGGCCACCCACTACCATGTCGAGGCCGTCGACGCCCAGCTCGTGGCAGTCATCGCACAAATCAAATGAAGCTTCTCCGACAACGGTCGGCAACCCACGGCCGAAGAGTTGGCAATCGCCGAGAGAGTTCGAGCAGCCGTCCGTTCCTGCATGGCATACCTTGCCACGACGGAGCCCGCCAGAGCCCAGATCGCGGCCGCCCACGCCCAGCTCGTGGCATCCTATGCCAAAGATATGGCGGATGCGGATGGCGAGATGCTTGTCGAGTATGGTGCAATTGATGCCATGGAGCCCCTTCCCCAGGAGACCATCGGGCGCGAGCTGGACATGGAGGCAGCGACGGAGATCGACGAGCACCAGCCGTAGTAGTACTCTTTGTTTTGTTTAATTAAGAGTGCCGGTCTTTAATTTGTTAGAGTAATGTTTAGGTCAGCTAGCTCTGTTTAATTGCTGAACTTGCTCGATTAAGAAGTTAGTCTCCTTTGTGTACCCAAATTATGCAATGACGTGGATGACCACTGTAACCAGGGAAATTCGAACCAAAATTTTTGACGTTCAAACTCAACACACACGGGTTAAGCTATCTGAATCGTTTGTGATGTTCACATATCGTACACAGTTCTGAATAAGGGACTGTGTCTGATGACACTTTGCGCGCCAGTTTTTTCGCTGAAGCGATTCCAAATTTTCGGCTTCCGCGCAAAATATCTACCTCCCCCGCTCCCCCTTACCAAAAGCCACATTTCCCCTGTTTCCGCCTTCCTTTCCAAGTTGAAACCTTCACTCCTTGCTTACAGCGCCGCCTCCTCGCCGGAGACCCTCTTTCAGGCTGCTCAGCCTCGCCTATCCAGGCAGGTAATCCACACCTGACCCCCATCCTCCTCCTCCTCCTTCCACATCCCACATGCCCCGACCGCCGGCGCAAGCGCGGCACCTTCCACCCAAATCACCGACCCCTCAACCAAATAAGCGTCAGCCTAAGCCATGGTGCACGCAGTATAGCCAGGATCTCAAGGAGCATTTGGCAGCGGAGAAGCAAATCGCGGCCGCACGCGTGGATGAGGTGGCGATGGCTGCCATTCGTGCCGACCCCCAGATCTTGGAGGAGCACCTCGCCGTCGAGGCCAGCGTTGACGCCTCGCGTGCCGACGCTGCGACGCGGTTGGCTGCTTTAAACGTCAGTTCGTGGCGTTTTCTCGAGGCCATCGTTTGCTAGCTACTGCCTTTCCTTAACAAATTCTAGTGAATCGTGCTATCTACTTTTACCATGCAATCTTCTGCTATAGTGTATATGTTCTATATGTCGTGCAATGTGGTGTTCAGTTAATTGCTTGGTTCAATTCTGCAGATGTGATGTTCAATTCTTCAGGGTGCAATATTTCCAAGTTGTTAAGCATGCTTGGTTTGGTTAACTGTCTGATCTTCTATTATGAGTGTGTTATATTGTGCAATGTGGTGCTCAATTAATGTTTGGTTCATTTGTTGTGGTGTTTAGTTAACTGCTTGGTTCAATTCTGCAATCCGATGTTCAATTGTTGTGGCTGCATTCTGTTATTGTATACCATGTGAGGAATAAATCGAATTTGGCTGTACTAAATACATGAGAAACAAATACAGTTGCTATACTTCCAAGTTGTTAAGCATGCTTGGTTTGGTTAACTGTGTGATCTTTCGTTTTGGCTTTCCACACAGCATCATAACTGACAATGGTACTAATCTGTCAAAAGGTGCCATGGAAGAGTTCTGTCAACGTGAGCATATCCGGCTAGATGTTTCATCAGTAGCTCATCCTCAATCCAATGGTCAAGCTGAAAGAGCCAATCAGGAGATCTTGAAAGGCATTAAGCCCCGGCTCATGGCCCCTTTACAGCGGACGCCGGGTTGTTGGGTGGAGGAGTTACATTCTGTGATATGGAGCATCAATACTACACCTAACAGGTCTACGGGTTATATGCCTTTCTTCATGGTTTATGGAGCAGAGGCAGTTCTACCAAGCGACATTCGTCATGACTCGCCCTGTGTGGCGGCTTATGTTGAAGCTAATGACAAACAAGACCGTCAGGATGCACTTGACTTGTTGGATGAGAAGCGTGACTTGGCAGCAGCCCGCTCAGCGATTTACCAACAGGACCTGCGTCGTTATCACAGCCGCCGGGTTAAATCCAGAACCTTTCAAGAAGGTGACCTAGTGCTCCAGCTCATCCAGGATCAGTCTGATGCGCACAAGTTATCCCCGCCATGGGAAGGGCCCTTTGTGGTCAGTAAGAATTTACACAACGGGTCATATTACCTCATCGATGTTCGAGAGCACAAAGACTCACGTAAGTCGGAGGAAGAGACCCGTCGGCCATGGAATATTGCTCATCTTCGGCCTTACTACACTTGAGCCGCCGGCTCTCATGATGTACATATTTTGACGATGTATATATTATGAACAGTAATAAAGCAGGACCTCCGTCCTTTTCATCCTCAAAAGTTTATATGTCCTCATTATTATATCTTAAAAACAACCAACAGGGAGCTGATCATATCTGAATCTGACTCTCCTTTTGGTCCGGCTCATGATTGTATTGGAATCTAGCCGTTAAAAATCATGATCACTAGGGGGCTTCCTGTTCAAACATAGGTCGTATTCGAACCAAAGAGAACATAGCTGTCGATACCCTTTTGATTGGCATGCTGCCAAACCTACTAGGGGGCTTCTTGATCGTATCCAAATCATAGCTCAACCCCTTTGGGTCTGACGTGGATCGTATTCGAATCAGCGTCATTAAACAACTCTCAAGATCATTTGGGGGCTTCCTGTTCGAACATAGGTCGTATTCAAACCAAAGAGAACATAGCTGTCGATACGCTCTTGATCGACAACGCCAAAGCCACTAGGGGCTATATGATCGTATTCGAATCTTAGCTTAACCCCTTTGGAACGGTTTTTTGATCGTATTCGAATCAGAAGCCTCAAAATTTTGTTTGTTTCCTGTAAGTTTTTGCAATCACAATTTTTTGACTTTGTCTTGACCTTTTTGATCATATTTGAAAGCATCTAAATTGGGGTATCACCCTCACTATCCGGATCACATAAACCGGCGGTATCATTCAAAGGATCGCAGGTATGATATCATCAGTTGTTTTTCAAGGTTATAATTGATAAACAAGTTTATCTATCTATGACCCACCTTGCGGTAAGCTGCCAAGGGTCTTGTGATGTCCTTCTGTTCGCAGGACGGTGCAATGGCTTTCTTAAGTATAAAGAAAACAGATGATAAGCATAATATGGATAAATATAAGATGGCGGCTTAAGTACGTGCACGATGGCACGACAAAAACAAGTGTTCTTTCTACCCTATTACATGACTCCCCGAGTCCAAATGATGAAACATTATTTTTCAGCAAAACGTAAATATGAGCCGCCTGATGGATCAATTGCGTTGTTGGCCTGAAGCTTCCGGATCATCCCTTTCCGCTCCTCCATCTTGTTCCCTGTCCTGGAAGGTTGATGATGACCAGTCAATGCCACTCAAAGCTTCAAATTCAGCTTCATCATCAATTAATCCGGCCGGGTCAACTTCAGGGGCGAAGGTATGCTTACGAATTGGAGGGATCAGGCTGGTCACTTCATAATGTGGCATTGGAATCCTCCGGTTTTCAGCGTCATAACCCAGATGATACTTGGTAAGGTCAGTGTCATTAGCAATCAGGGTGGCCACAGGGTGTATTTCCTTAACACAAGTGGTGAAGTCCTCCTGTCCAAACGGTGTGCCGTCTTCTTTTAGGCTTGGATACCCGATGGCGATGTCGGCCGGGTCTAGCTCCGGTAGCCACACCTTGGCCCGGCTTAATGCAGTTACGGCTCCGGCTCTCGCAGTAGATCGCCTTAGTTCATTACACCGCTGAGGTAGCACAACAAGCCGCTTTAACACATCTGACAGGAGGTTGGGAACTTCATTTGACAGGGCCGCTGCGGCTAAGGCGCGCTGAGACCCAGTGTAGAGTTGCTCTACCAGCGTGTAAACCGCCTTCAGCTTTACCAGCATGCTTTGGTTAAGATTTGAACTCCTGGGGCCTGCATTACAATGTCAGGTGAGTTGATAGATATTGATATGATTATTAAACAAGATTCAATACTTGCAGAGTAACTTACCAAAGATTGTTGAGACCATCTGAGATACATGGCGTTTTAAACCAGATAATTCGGCGGTTGTTTCTGCAAGAGCCGCCTCTGCCTTCTCAGCCCGATTGATCAAGGCGATCTTTTCATCAGCCCAGGCCTTCTTCTCGGATTCAAAGCCTTTTTTCAGTTTCTCTTGTTCAGATACACTGAATTCAAATTTGGAGTTGGCTTTTTGGGTTTCAATCTCCTGTGCTTCCAAGTGATTCTTCAAGTCAGATATTTCTGATTCAAATTGGCTAATGATGGCCTGCACAAATTCTGGGTTAAATTCAGGATTATCATAATGACACATGAAGTCCCAAGCCTCTTTGCAAGCAATGACACTTGGCACTTGGGGGCTAATGTGTGTTGAAGAAATTTGCTTACAGTAGCGGTTCATAACAGAAAGTCCCAAGCACTTTGCAAGCAAAGATACTTGGCACTTGGGGGCTAATGCATATTGCTGTTACAAGAACTTTTCGATATAAACATGATAAGGACTGGTTTAAACATACTGTTTAAGCCGGCCCTTGGAGGCTGCAGGATAAGACGGACTTCTTACATATATTGCTAAGCTGCTCTTAAGTCTACAACATATTTCAACATAAGCAATAGACTTGGGGGCTGGTAGGATAAGGATAAATAAAGTACAGCAAGAAGAGTTATACCTCAGATTTTTGGTGCATCTGCTTCACCATGTCAATTTCCATGTCACGGTTGTTGTGCACTTGGCTCATATAGCCAGAGAAGATTTCTTCAATACTCATGTGAGCATAATCAGTGACATCCAGTTTAGACCTGCGGCGTTCCAGAAGTTCTTCCTTAGCAGAGCACTTGGCCAACATGGTTGGTCTTCTCGGTTCAACAAAGCCGGTCTTGATGATTTTGACATTGGGGTTATCTGTCTTGGCCGGGCTAGGGATCTCCGGGTTTTCAGAACCATCAATGGCTTGCTCGATAGGTGGATCAGCAGTAGGCGTTGGGATATCGTGGGCTGGTTCAGGCGGTGGCTCATGAGTGGAGGTGTCAGGAGCAGCCGTTCCGAGCTCCGGTTCATTTAAGATCGGCTCTTCGGCCGACTTGTTCTTCTTCGCCCTTTTGCTGGGCTTTGCTTGACCACTGCATAAAATCAAAAGGTCAGTAAAAATACAACAAGTTGAACTAAGCATAGATTAAGCAGGTTATCATTACCCTGGAGTGGTTTTGAAAGCCGGCAAGTTGGACTACATTGATTTGCCAGAGGAAGGTGAAGTTCCCTGATAATTTGAGTCAGAAGAATTGAGCAGTTGACGAGTGAGACCCGCCAAAGGATAAAAGGAATGTAAATCGGAGATGACCTCGGTCCGGCGTTTTCTTGTTACATCGGGTAAGCCGGAGGAGAGTTCCGCATCTTTACTGGTCCGGGTGTGCCTCCGGCTCTCATGAATCTGTCGCTTCAAAAGAAATTGAGGATCTTGGTAAGCTAAAGGATGTGAAAATCTTACTTTCCGGGTTACCCTTCGGACTTTCTGTCTTGGTAAAGGCTCGGAGTCGGAGGAAATTATAGTTACCTCTTCAACCGTTGCATGAATTGCTCCTGTATCCTCCTGATGATAATCAGTGTTAATAAGATAGTTAAAAAGGAGCCTAAAGAATCAAGAGCTACCTCTGACTCAGAGGTGTCCTCTAGTCGAAACATGTCTGCGGCACTGGGTTCATGTCCTTTCTTCTTGGCGGCAGCTCTCCTGGCGGCTTTGTTAGCTTTTCTGGCCTTCTTTGCAGCGTCATGGTCATAGTTGGCCTTCCAAAAATCGTCAGTGGCCTGTGAATTTCAGCAAGAGGTTTGAGTAAAGGTAAAATCTCAAAAGGTGAGAGTATAAAATAAAAAGGCTTAAGTTACTAGCTTACCGCTGGAGCTGGGTTAGCTTTGCAGAAAGGGCTCAAGCCTACTTTGCCACAATCTGCCAGGCTCTCATTCAGGAGTGTTTTTGTCCTATCATCAATGACATCATTAGGTAAATCGTCAGGGCTATGCCGCAGAGGATCATTCTTCTGGCCTGTATAGTCACACATCAAACCAGGGCGGCGGCTCAATGGAATAGCCTGCCAGGCAAGCCAAACCCGGACCAAATCAATGCCATTCAAGCCATTCCCCAGAAGAGCCTTAACTTTGCTCATGGTGGGGGCAAGTTTCTGGCGTTCAGCAGCTGACAGCTTATCTGGTAGAGGATGACTGGAATCGAGGCATAGGGCACGAAAGCTGGGCAGAGGGTTCTCATCAGCCGGAGAAGTATCTTGACAGTAGAGCCACGTCTGGTTCCAGTCTTTAGGGTGACTCGGTGGTTCGGCATACGGGAAAAGACAGTCTCTCCATCGCTGGATTGAAATCCCACCAAGTTCCAAGCTAGGCCCATTGGCACGTTCATTCTGCCGGTTCAAATAAAATAATTCCCTGAAGAGCAGCAAGTTGGGTTCTTCTCCAAGGTACACCTCACAGAACACTTGGAAATTGCAAATGTTAGATACGGAGTTAGGACCGATATCTTGAGGTCGGAGGTCGAAAAAGTGCAGGACATCTCTGAAAAACTTTGAGCCGGGTGGAGAGAAGCCCCGGTTCATATGATCAGTAAAGACAATGACTTCCCCCTCTTTGGGTTGAGGTTTTTCCTCTGTTGGATCAGGAGCACGATAGGACATAACTTCCTTCTTTGGCAGATAGCCGGTCTTCACAAAATTAGCAAGGGTGTTTTCTGTGACGATGGATTTGACCCAATTGCATGTAATGGGTGATTTGGGAGCCTTCGGCGACATTTTAAAGATAGAAGCCTACGACAAAATAAAAATTTCTGGTTCAAATTTAAGCCGGAGAGAAATACTTCAAATCATACTCAAGATGGCGGCTTATAAGAGGGGCCTAATGGCGTATGGCTAGTTATGTCAGATTGTTTAAGCCGCCATGAGCAGTTACATTTATTTAAGCCACCGGGCGTGGTTGAAATTATTGAGCATCTCAAATTAAAGCCGGTGGTGTGAGTCGCCATGACCAGGTGGGTCTAACAAATACAGATTTTGCCTAAGTGTTGTACAAACAAGTTTTGCAGATTGCAGCTATAATTTTGGATCAAACAGCTGTTCAGAAATGAAAATATTCTAGACCTAAAAATCTAGTGCAGATGAGCTCGTGAGTTCTGATGAGGCCCCTGAACTAGAAAAAGGGATCTACTAGCATCTGAAATGGATGCGAAACAACTACCGCATGTGTTTAGTACTTTTTGGCTCAGAAGAGGCTGCGGTGGAGGAACTACGAAGAAACTGTGATGAACTATGAAGAACACAGAGGAACTTGAAAACCCTAATGCGGATCTGAGGTGCGGAAAGGCGAAGACTTACGGCTGCAGATCTACTGCGGAGGGTCACCGCCGTTCTCTGGTCTGATTCAGCTTGATGCAGCGGCCGAGATCGAGGAAGACGAGGTGTTCTGCAGCGGCGGCGGAGCTCGAGTGACTGTAGGGTTGCGAGAGGAAGAAGACGAGGAAAGGGAAGAATGAGGAAAGACCTGGTCGTGCCTATTTATAAGGGAAGGCTGGTAAGTGGGCGCGAAAAATGAGGAGGCCGAAAGCATGATTATCCAACTGCAAAGACGCCTCGATTTTCAGGATGGCCATTAAGATAAAAGATCCGTTGAGATACGCATTAATGACAGATGATGTCATGGCGGGTCATCATAAATCCGAAGGATGACGTCATGGCGGGTTACAATATTTTGCACAGGTAGAAGGCAGAAGACTTTTTCTTAAGTATTGAAGATTGACATGAATAAGTTCAAATCAATCTGGGGCCTCATGTTGGGGATATAACTACTAGTGTAACCCGCCCAGGAGGGGCCGGGTTACGCTATACCGATTCATCATATGAAGCCCAATATCAAGTTTGAAGATGGCGATTCAGTTAAGGGCCCCAAGCCCAAAGGCGGCTTAAGGCCCATAGTGATAAACCGCCATAATAGCATGACTTGTATTGTAAGGCAAGATTAACTAGTCACCGAGCCGGACACTGTTTATGAGTCGGTCAGGACTCTGTAGGCCGTGAGGCATCAACCCGTGTATATAAGGGGACGACCCGCCGGCGGCTTAGGGCAAGTAACATCAAATCGAGAGCCAGGCATAGCGGATTCGCTCCCTGGTCATCGAAACCCTAGCAATTCCACCTCAACTGGATTAGGCTTTTACCTTCACCGCAAGGGGCCGAACCAGTATAATCCTCGTGTCCTTTGTCCCGCTTTAACCCCTTTAAGCTTCCTAGTTGCGATGGCTCCACGTCTAAGTGCTTTCACGAGGACATCTGCCGTGACAATTCCACGACAGAAGTGTTCCTGAAGAGGACGAAGGATGCACGGTCAATCATCCACATGCACTGGCCTAAAGTTACAAAGACCTTCAACATCAATGAATGCTCAATATTCGCCTTCTGCTTCAGCAGTTTTCCAGATGAGATACATCTGTCTATGTACCGTCTATGATGCTAATTTCGAAAGGTTATAGATGTTGCATATGAAACTTGGTCCTGGTGTAGTTGTGTAATGGGGTAGCTGACTGCTGAAGCTATATGATGTTGTACTCTGATGTATTTCAATTATGAGAATGAAATATATTGTGTGCTTAATATGAAATGTCAATTAGATTAATAAATGGATTATGAATAATCGGATAATTAGCCTGCTAATTGGGTTTTTGTATTGCAAACGGTTATTGAGAAAAAAAACCGTGTGCGATGCATTCAATAACGCACACAGTTTCTAGGAATAAACCGTGTTAGATTAATGAACAATCACACACGACATCCTCTTGAAAACTATTTGCGTTAGGCCACCTGGCGCAAACGTTTACCACATAAAAACTGTGTGTGATGGACAGCCCTTGACACACAGTTTCTTCTAGGCACCGTGTGTGATGAATTCAATAACACAAACGATAAAATTGTTAATACCATGTGCAGTGGAAACGCTATCACAAACGATTTAACCAGTAAAATTGTGTGTGATGTACTTGCGAACAGAAACGTTTTTCTTGGAGCAACTATGTGGGATGTATATACGAACGAAAACGTTTAGCGTTGGCTGACTGTGTGGGATGAACTTATGACCGGAAATGATTTTGCCTGTATAATTGTATTTTTTTAGCACTACTGTACGTATTTCTGTATTTGAGTGCTCGTCGGTTGCACACGACCTCATTTTGTCGAGTGTGTGTGCCAGGAGGGCAAATCCCCGACGGTTTCTTGGTCATGTGGGAAGGACTCCCCTATCGCCCACACTCACTTGGCGATGGTTCCAAAGGCCGTCGCGGAAAGGGGTTAAAAACCATTTGTTTAGCAGCTCGATGTACTAGTGAATGGTAGTTGATTTTAGAAAATTAAATAAAGCAACTAGAAAAGATCATTACCCTTTGCCTTTTATTGATCAAATGCTTGAAATGTTATCTAAGCACACACACTTTTGTTTCCTTGATGGATATTCTGGCTTTTCACCAATACCTGTTTCTCAACCTAATCAAGCAAAGACCACTTTTAGTTGTCCTTTTGGAACTTATGCTTATAGACGTATGCCTTTTGGTTTATGCAATGCACCTGCTACCTTTCAAAGATGTATGACTGCTATATTCTCTGACTTTTGTGAAAAGATTGTTGAGGTTTTCATGGATGACTTTTCTGTTTATGGGAAGTCTTTTGATGATTGTTTAAGCAATCTCGATCGAGTTTTGCAGAGATGTGACCAAACAAATCTTGTCTTGAATTGGGAGAAATGCCACTTTATGGTTAATGAAGGCATTGTCTTGGGTCATAAAATTTCTGAAAGAGGTATTGAAGTGGATCAAGCTAAGGTTGATGCAAATGCGAAAATGCCATGTCCTAAGGACATCAAAGGTATCCGTAGTTTCCTTGGTCACGCTGGTTTCCATAGGAGAATTATCAAAGACTTTTCTAAAATTTCTAGGCCTCTTACAAATCTTTTGCAAAAGGATATTCCTTTTGTTTTTGATGATGACTTTCATGAAGCCTTTGAAACACTCAAGAAAGCCTTAATCTCTGCACCTATTGTTCAACCACCTGATTGGAACTTGCGTTTTGAAATTATGTGTGATGCTAGTGATTATGTTGTTGGTGTTGTTCTAGGACAAAAAGTTGATAAGAAACGGAATGTTATTCATTATGCTAGTAAAACTCTAGACAGTGCTCAACAAAATTATGCTACTACTGAAAAAGAATTCTTAGCAGTGGTGTTTGCTTATGATAAATTTAGACCTTATATTATTGATTCCAAAGTAACTGTTCGCACAGACCATGCTGCTATTAAATATCTTATGGAAAAGAAAGATGCTAACCCTAGACTTATCCGTTGGGTTCTCTTGTTACAAGAATTTGATTTACATATCATTGATAGAAAAGGAGCTGAGAACCCCGTAGCTGATAACTTGTCTAGGCTTGAAAATGTGCTTGATGACCCACTACCTACTGATAATAGTTTTCCTGATGAGCAGTTAGCTGCAATAAATGTTGCTAATAGTACTCCTTGGTATGCTGACTATGCTAATTACATTGTTGCGAAATATTTGCCACCTAGCTTTACTTACCAACAAAAGAAAAAACTATTCTATGATTTAAGACACTACTTTTGGGATGACCCACATCTTTATAAAGAAGGAGTAGATGGTATTATTAGACGTTGTGTACCTGAGCATGAACAGGGACAAATCCTATGGAAATGTCACTCCGAAGCTTATGGAGGGCATCATGCTGGAGATAGAACTGCTCACAAGGTATTGCAGTCTGGATTTTATTGGCCCACTCTCTTCAAGGATGCCCGTAAGTACGTCTCTTCTTGTGATGAATGCCAAAGAATAGGTAATATCGGTAAGCGTCAAGAAATGCCTATGAATTATTCACTTACTGTTGAACCATTTGATGTTTGGGGATTTTATTATATGGGACCTTTTCCTTCCTCTAATGGGTATACACATATTTTGGTTGATGTTGATTATGTTACTAAATGGGTAGAAGTTATTCCAACTAGTAATGCTGATCACAACACCTCTATTAAAATGCTCAAGGAAGTTATTTTCCCAAGGTTTGGAGTCCCTAGATATTTAATGACTGATGGTGGTTCACACTTTATTCACAGTGCTTTTCGTAAAATGCATGCCAAGTATGATGTCAACCATAGAACTGCATCACCCTATCATCCTCAGTCTAGTGGTCAAGTTGAACTTAGCAATAGAGAAATAAAATTAATTTTGCAAAAGACTGTCAATAGGTCCAGGAAGAATTGGTCTAATAAATTAGATGTTGCACTTTGGGCTTATAGGATAGCATATAAAAATCCTATGGGTATGTCTCCTTATAAAATGGTTTATGGAAAAGCTTGTCATTTGCCTCTTGAGTTAGAACATAAAGCATTTTGGGCAGTTAAAGAACTCAACTATGATTTCAAACTTGCCGTTGAAAAGAGGTTATTTGATATAAGCTCATTAGATGAATGGAGAACTCAAGCTTATGAAAATGCAAAATTATTCAAAGAGAAAGTTAAAAGATGGCATGACAAAAGAATTCAAAAACATGAGTTTAAAGTCGGAGAATATGTTCTTTTTTACAACTCTCGTTTTAGATTCTTTGCAGGAAAGCTCCTCTTGAAGTGGGAAGGCCCATATGTCATCGAGGAGGTTTACCGGTCTGGAGCCATCAAAATAAATAATTCCGAAGGTACTAACCCGAGTGTTGTCAATGGGCAACGAATAAAGAATTATATCTCAGGTACGCCCATTAATGTTGAAAGTAATATTATCCAAACTTTGACACCGGAAGAACACATAAAAGAGTCCTTCCGGGACACTCCAGAATCATGGAAATAAGGATTCCGAAAAATACGCAAAAATATTTTCTGTCATTTTTGGATTATTTTAAAATTTTGGAAATAAAGAAACTACCAGGAAGCGTCCCCTGTTGGGCACAAGACACCAAGGCGCGCCAGGCCTGGCGCGCCCAGGTAGGTTGTGCCCACCTGGGACACCTCCCGTACTCCGTTTTTCTTCCGTATGCTTGTCCTCCAAGATAAAAAAATCTATATATACTTCCCGAACCTGTTAACCACCGTATCGCGAAGAAATCCTCTGTTCTCTTTTCTTGCTGTTTTCTGCGTAGATCTGAAAATATGCCATCTCAAGACTCTGAGGGAGAGAGCTATGTTGTTGATCTCATCGCAAACCCCAAGTCCTATGGGGATGAGAAGCACTATTGCTGGACCTCTGAAGAAGATGAAGATGAATGATTCCTCCCAGGTTCAAAAACGAAAGCATAGAGGCGTTGTGCAAGAGGATAATAAAACTCGAGATAGATAATTGCGAGTTGATGATGGAGAATTTTGCTCTCCGTCAGAAGCTGGAGGAGGCAAAGGGAAAACCCTCTACCTTCTCACCACTGCCATGGAAATCCGAGGACAAGACCTCTTCTTCTTCGCCACCACCATCTACTTCACCACTAGAGGAGAATTGAGTATCGGGTATGGCCACTCCCCTTGGCTTCCGCAAAGCTTGGGGGAGGTGCCCCGGTATCATATCATCCCACTATCTTTTTGCTTTTACTATTCCTAGTTTGATTTGTTTGCTTTAGATGAAATAAAGTTTAGTTCGATCATTTCTTATCTGTGAGTTTGCTTAGTGATCTATCATTGTAATCATGTGCAAGTTATATAATAAAGTTAGTTTGAGTTCTTGCTTTCTTTACTCTCTTGTTGCAAATAAAGAAAAGAAATAAGAAAGAAAAAGAAGGAAGTACATAAAAGAAAGAACATAAATCAATAAGATCATATACTAATCCTATGGTAGGTGATAGCACCACATAAGGAAAAGTATAAGTAGGAAATTTTATTAGAAATTGACAAACATAGCATTAGTCAATGATGCAACTCATGAAAGAATTAATAAGGGAAGAGAAGATTCACATATAAATATACTATCCTAGAAATCTTTTGTGATTGTGAGCCCTCATCAAAATATTATATGCCAAAATTGTTGATGTTGGACAAGGAAGACAACTTAATGATTTATGTTTGTTTATATTCACATAGAAGTCATATTGTCATAGATCCTTCAACATGTGGTGCTTGCCCCTATCTTTGCTAGCCAAAACTTCCGCACTAAGTAGAGATACTACTTGTGCATCCAAAAACCCTTAAACCCAAATCTTTTTCAAGTGTCCACCATACCTACCTAGGGATTGAGCAAGATCCCTCAAGTAAGTTGTCATCGGTGCAAAAGGACAATAAAAATTGCTTCTGAATGTGTGAGATCATTTAGTGTAAGAGAAAATTGAGCGTTGTACGAACTTGGATGACAAAGAATAAAAGCGACAGACTGCATAATAAAGGTTGTCTTCTTAAGGGGCAATACAACGTGACGTTCTCTTGCACTAAGGGATTGAGCATACAAACAAATAAGCGCATGGCAACCTCTGCTTCCCTCTGCGAAGGGCCTATCCTTACTTTTATGTATTTACTTTTATGCAAAGAGTCAAAGTTTACCTTCTATTCCTTTTATATTTCTCTTTTGGCAAGCATCATGTGGTGAGGAAAGATCTAGGCACATATTTCCAGTTGAATATAGATAGCATGAGTCATTATTGTTGACATCACCCTTGAGGTGAGTATGTTGGGAGGCGAAGCTATAAGCCCCTATCTTTCTATGTGTCCGGTTGAAACGTTTTGCTCATGTGTATGCGGTAAGTGTTAGCAATCATAGAAGACTATATGATGGTTGAGTATGTGGACTTGCCTAAAGGCTCCGGCACGTGACTCTTCCTGAAAAGATGATGAATTGTAGTTGCAAAGTTGACTGAGAACATAGTTTGTTGGTTTCTAATAGAGTTTTTGCTTTATACTTCGATTATGTGATGAACTATTACTTATTCATGAGAAGTATATGATAAAAGTTCTATGTTTAATTTTGTTGCTGTTATAATAATCAACATGATGCTTCTATGTCCGTATTTTGTTTTTATCGACACCTCTCTCTCAAAGCATGTGGACATGTTTTTTGATTTTGGTTTTCGCTTGAGGACAAGCGAGGTCTAAGCTTGGGGGAGTTGATATGTCCATTTTGCATCATGCTTTCTTACTGTTATTTATAATGTTTTTATCCATAATAATGCTTTTTGGAGTAATTCTAATGCCTTTTCTCTCATAATTTGCAAGGTACACACCAAGAGGGAAAATTCCGGCAGCTGGAAATCTGGACCTGAAAAAGCTACATCAGGCTACCTATTCTGCAAAACTCCAAACAAGTTGAAACTTCACGGAGATTTTTTATGGAATATTTAAGAATTATTGGAGCAAATAACTACCACAGGGGGCCCACCAGGTGGGCACAACCCACCTGGGCACGCCAGGGAGCCCAGGCGCGCCCTGGTGGGTTGTGCTCACCCAGGCCCACCTCTGGTGCCCATCTTCTGGTATATAAGTCATTTTGACCTAGAAAAAATAAGGAGAAGGCTTTCGGGACGGAGCGCCGCCGTCTCGAGGCGGAACTTGGGCAGGAGCACTTTTGCCCTCCGGTGGAGCGATTCCGCCGGGGGAACTTCCCTCCCGGAGGGGGAAATCATCGTCATCATCATCACCAACAACTATCCCATCTTGGGGAGGGCAATCTCCATCATCATGTTCAACAGCACCATCTCATCTCAAACCCAAGTTCATCTCTTGTATTCAATCTTGTTACCGGAACTATAGATTGGTGCTTGTGGGTGACTAGTAGTGTTGATTACATCTTGTAGTTGATTACTATATGATTTATTTGGTGGAAGATTATATGTTCGGATCCATTATGCTATTTAATACTCCTCTGATCATGAACATGTTTATCATTTGTGAGTAGTTACCTTTGATCTTGAGGTCACGGGAGAAATCATGTTGCAAGTAATCATGTGAATTTGATATGTGTTCGATATTTTGTAGTATGTATGTTGTGATTCCGTTAGTGGTGTCATGTGAACGTCGACTACATGACACTGCACCATATTTTGGGCCTAAGGGAATGCATTATGGAGTAGCAATTAGATGGTGGGTTGCGAGAGTGACAGAAACTTAAACCCCAGTTTATGCGCTATTCCGTAAGGGACCGATTGGATCCTAAAGTTTAATGCTATGGTTAGAATTTATTCTTAATACTTTTCTCGTAGTTGCGGATGCTTGCGGGAGGGTTAATCATAAGTAGGAGGTTTGAGTAAGAACATCACCTAAGCACCGGTCCACCCACATATCAAATTATCAAAGTAGCGAACACAAATCGAACCAACACAATGAAAGTGACTAGATGAAATTCCCGTGTACCCTCAAGAACGCTTTGCTTATCATAAGAGACCGTTTTGGCCTGTCCTTTGCCTCAAAAGGATTGGGCTACCTTGCTGCACTTTTGTTACCACTATTGTTACTTGCTCGTTACAAATTATCTTGCTATCAAACTACTACGCTACTTACAATTTCAGCACTTGCAGACATTACCTTACCAAAAACTACTTGTCATTTCCTTCTGCTCCTCGTTGGGTTCGACACTCTTACTTATCGAAAAGAGCTACAATTGATCCCCTATACTTGTGGGTCATCAAGGCTATTTTCTGGCGCCGTTGCGGGGGAGTGAAGCGCCTTTGGAGAAAGTATCGCTCTAGCTTAGGGGAGGCTTAAGTCAATGTTATATTCATGCCCCAATCATGAGCACTCAACAGAAATTATTATTCAGAATTGTTATGCTCGGCTTTCTCGTAATGATCAAACCATGCTTGATACTTTGTGTGCTGGTTCTTTTATGAAGAAGACTATTGAATTCCGGTGGAATCTTTTGGAAAGAATTAAACGCAACTCTGAAGATTGGGAACTCGACGAAGGTAAAGAGTCAGGTATTAAACTTAAGTATGATTGTGTTAAATCTTTTATGGATACCGATGCTTTTCAAAAGTTTAGCACTAAGTATGGACTTGACTCTGAGATAGTAGCCAACTTTTGCGAATCATTTGCTACTCATGTTGAACTCCCTAAAGAGAAGTGGTTTAAATATCACCCACCTATTAAAGAAGAAATTAAAGAACCAGTACCAGTTAAAGAAGAAACTATACTTTATAATGTTGATCCAGTTGTCCCTTCTGCTTATATAGAGAAACCACCTTTTCCTGCTAGGATAAAGGAACATGCTAAAGTTTCAACTGTGGTTAACAAAAGCTATATTAGAACACCTAAACTTGATGAACAAATTAAAGTAGAACCTAGCATTGCTATGGTTAAAGATCTCTTGGAAGAAGATATGGATGGGCATGTTATTTACTTCTGTGATGAAGCTACTAGAATTGCCAAACCAGATAAATAGGATAAACATAGACCTGTTGTTGGCATGCTTGTTGTCTAAGTTAAAATAGGAGATCATTGTTATCATGGTTTATGTGACATACGTGCTAGCATGAGTGCTATTCCCTTTACAGTATATCAAGAAATTATGAATGAAATAGCACCAGCTGAAATAGAAGAAATAGATGCCACTATAAAACTTGCTAATAGAGACACCATCACACCACTTGGGATTGTTAGAGATGTTGAAGTCTTGTGTGGGAAAGTAAAATGTCCTACTGATTTTCTTGTTCTTGGTTCCCCACAAGATGACTTCTGTCCCATTATTTTTGGTAGACCTTTCTTGAACACAGTTAATGCCAAGATAGATTGTAAGAAACAAACTGCCGGTGTTAGCTTTGGTGGTGAGTCTCATGAGTTTAATTTTTCCAAGTTTAGTAGAAATCTTCATGAAAAAGAATTGCCTAGTAAGGATGAATTAATTGGTCTTGCTTCTATTGCTGTGCCACCTACTGATCCTTTAGAACAATATTTGCTAGACCATGAAAATGATTTACATATGCATGAAAGAAATGAAATAGATAAGATTTTCTTTGAACAACGTCCTCTACTTAAACACAACTTGCCTATTGAAACTCTAGGAGGTCCTCCTCCACCTAAAGGCGATCCTGTGTTTGAATTAAAACAATTGCCAGACACTTTGAATTATGCTTATCTTGATGAAAAGAAGATATATCCTGTTATTATTAGTGCTAACCTTTCAGAACAAGAAGAAGAAAGATTATTGAAAGTTCTAAGGAAGCACCGAGCTGCTATTGGATATACTCTTGATGATCTAAAGGGCATTAGTCCCACTCTATGTTAGCACAAAATTAATATGGAACCTAATGCTAAACCAGTTGATGACCACCAACGTCGGTTAAATCCGAAGATGAAAGAGGTGGTAGGAACGGAAATATTAAAACTTCTGGAAGCAGGTATAATCTATCCCATAGCTGATAGTAGATGGGTAAGTCCTGTTCATTGTGTCCCTTAGAAAGGAGGTATTACTATTGTTCCTAATGATAAGAATGAGCTTATTCCACAAAGAATTGTTACAGGCTATAGGATGGTAATTGATTTTAGAAAATTAAATAAATCAACTAGAAAAGATCATTACCTTTTGCCTTTTATTGATCAAATGCTTGAAAGATTATCTAAGCACACACACTTTTGTTTCCTTGATGGATATTCTGGCTTTTCACAAATACCTATTTCTCAACCTGATCAAGAAAAGACCACTTTTACTTGTCCTTTTGGAACTTATGCTTATAGACATATGCCTTTTGATTTATGCAATGCACCTGCTACCTTTCAAAGATGTATGACTGCTATATTCTCTGACTTTTGTGAAAAGATTGTTGAGGTTTTCATGGATGACTTTTCTGTTTATGGGAAGTCTTTTGATGAGTGCTTAAGCAATCTCTATCGAGGTTTGCAAAGATGTGAACAAACAAATCTTGTCTTGAATTGGGAGAAGTGCCACTTTATGGTTAATTTCTGAAAGAGGCATTGAAGTGGATCAAGCTAAGGTTGATGCAATTGAGAAAATGCCATGTCCTAAGGACATCAAAGGTATTCGTACTTTCCTTGGTCACGCTGGATTCTATAGGAGATATATCAAAGACTTTTCTAAAATTTCTTGGCCTCTTACAAATCTTTTGCAAAAGGATATTCCTTTTGTTTTTGATGATGACTGTCTCTGCACCTATTGTTCAACCACCTGATTGGAACTTGCCTTTTGAAATTATGTCTGATGCTAGCGATTATGCTGTTGGTGTTGTTCTAGGACAAAGTGATTATGCCTCTGGGACGGGCATTTTTATTTTGAGGTAGGCATAGTGGGGAACAACATTGAAATGGGTGAAGGCCATTCGGCCAAGGAGGGTGTGATAGCCAGTGTGAAAAGGAACGATGTCGAAGATCACGTCTTCGCTTCGGAAGTTATCTGGAGAGCCAAACACCACCTCCAAGTTGATGGTGCCCGAGCAACGGGCTTCAATGCCAGGGATTACCCCTTTAAAGGTGGTATTACTGTTGGGGAACGTAGTAATTTCAAAAAAAATCCTATGATCACGCAAGATCTATCTAGGAGAAGCATAGCATCGAGCGGGGAGGGTGTGTCCACATACCCTCGTAGACCAAAAACGGAAGCGTTTTATCAATGCGGTTGATGTAGTCGTACGTCTTCACAATCCGACCGATCCTAGCACCGAACGTACGGCACCTCCGTGTTCAGCACACGTTCAGCTCGATGACGTCCCTCGTACTCTTGGTCCAGTTGAGGCCAAAGGAGAGTTTCGTCAGCATGACGGCGTGGCGACAGTGATGATGAAGTTACCGGCGTAGGGCTTCGCCTAAGCACTACGACGATATGATCGAGGTGTGTAACTGTGGAGGGGGGCACCACACACAGCTAAGAAAAGTCTTGATGTGTCTTTGGGGTGCCCCCTTCCCCCGTATATAAAGGAGGGAGGAGGAGGAGTCCGGCCTAGGAGGGGCGCGCCTATAGGGGGAGTCCAACTAGGATTCCCAATCCTAGTTGGAGTCCCCTTCCTTTTCCAAGAGGTGAACAGAGGGAAGGAGGAGGAGACGGAGAAGGAAAGAGGGGGGCGCCGCCCCCTCCTAGTACAATTCGGACCAGCCCATGGGGGGCGCGCTGCCTCCCCTTGTGGCCCTTCTCTCATTTCCACTAAAGCCCAATAAGGCCCAATACTTCCCCCGGTGAATTCCCGTAACTCCCCGGTACTCCGAAAAATACCCGAATCACTCAGAACCACTCTGATGTCCGAATATAGCCTTCCAATATATGAATCTTTACCTCTCGACCATTTCAAGACACCTCGTCATGTCCGTGATATCATCTGGGACTCCGAACAAACTTCGGTTCATCAAATCACATAACACATAATACAAATCGTCATCGAACGTTCAGCGTGCGGACCCTACGGGTTCGAGAACTATGTAGACATGACCGAGACACATCTCTGGTCAATAACCAATAGCGGAACCTGGATGCTCATATTGGCTCCTACATATTCTACGAAGATCTTTATCGATCAAACCGCATAACAACATACGTTGTTCCCTTTGTCATCGGTATGTTACTTGCCCGAGATTCGATCGTCGGTATCATCATACCTAGTTCAATCTCGTTACCGTTAAGTCTCTTTACTCGTTCCGTAATGCATCATCCCGTAACTAACTCATTAGTCACATTGCTTGCAAGGCTTATAGTGATGAGCATTACCGAGAGGGCCCAGAGATACCTCTCTGATACACGGAGTGACAAATCCTAATCTTGATCTATGCCAACCCAACAAGCACCATCGGAGACACCTGCAGAGCATCTTTATAATCACCCAGTTACGTTGTGACGTTTGATAGCACACAAGGTGTTCCTCCGGTATTCGGGAGTTGCATAATCTCATAGTCAGAGGAACATGTATAAGTCATGAAGAAAGCAATAGCAATAAAACTAAACGATCATTATGCTAAGCTAATGGATGGGTCTTGTCCATCACATCATTCTCTAATGATGTAATCCCGTTCATCAAATGACAACACATGTTTATGGCTAGGAAACTTAACCATCTTTGATTAACGATCTAGTCAAGTAGAGGCATACTAGGGACACTCTGTTTGTCTATGTATTCACACATGTACTAAGTTTCCGTTTAATACAATTCTAGCATGAATAATAAACATTTATCATGATACAAGGAAATAAAATAATAACTTTATTATTGCCTCTGGGGCATATTTCCTTCAGTCTCCCACTTGCACAAGAGTCAATGATCTAGTTCACATCGCCATGTGATTTAACACCAATATTTCACATCACCATGTGATTAACACCCATAGTTTACATCGCCATGTGACCAACACTCAAAGGATTTACTAGAGTCAATAATCTAATTCACATCGCAATGTGATTAACACCCAAGATCACTAAGGTGTGATCATGTTTTGCTTGTGACATAAATTTTAGTCTACGGGTCTGCAACATTCAGATCCGTATGTATTTTGCAAATTTCTATGTCTACAATGCTCTGCACGGAGCTACTATAGCTAATTGCTCCCACTGTCAATATGTATCTAGATCGAGACTCAGAGTCATCCAGATCGGTGTCAAAGCTTGCAT
This sequence comes from Aegilops tauschii subsp. strangulata, assembly GCF_002575655.3. NCBI lineage: Eukaryota > Viridiplantae > Streptophyta > Magnoliopsida > Poales > Poaceae > Aegilops > Aegilops tauschii. Next base: position 435,829,851 of record NC_053035.3, read on the forward strand.
AGACGTAACTCTTTACGGCGAACTCTTTATCACCTCCATAACCAAGAAATATTTCCTTATACCACTAAGGATAATTTTGACCGCTGTCCAGTGATACACTCCTGGATCTCTATTGTATCCTCTTGCCAAACTCATGGTGAGGCACACAATAGGTCTGGTACACAGCATAGCATACTTTATAGAACCTATGACTGAGGCATAGGGAATGACTTTCATTCTCTTTCTACTTTCTGTCGTGGTCGGGTTTTGAGTCTTACTCAACTTCACACCTTGCAACATAGGCAAGAACTCCTTTGTCTATTCCATTTCGAACTACTTCAAAATCTTGTCAAGGTATGTACTCATTGAAAAATCTTATCAAGCGTCTTGATCTATCTCTATAGATCTTGATGCTCAATGTGTAAGCAGCTTCACCGAGGTCTTTCTTTGAAAAAATCCTTTCAAACACTCATTTATGCTTTCCAGAAAATTCTACGTCATTTCTGATCAACAATATGTCACTCACATATACTTATCAGAAAGGCTGTAGTGCTCCCACTCACTTTCTTGTAAATACAGGCTTCACCATAAGTCTGTATAAAACCATATGCTTTGATCACACCATCAAAGCGTATATTTCAACTCCGAGATGCTTGCACCAGTCCATAAATGGATCGCTGGAGCTTGCACACTTTGTTAGCACCTTTTGGATCGACAAAACCTTCTTGTTGCATCATATACAACTCTTCTTTGAGATATCCATTAAGGAATGCAGTTTTGACATCCATTTGCCAGATTTAATAAAATGCGGCAATTGCTAACATGATTCGAACAGACTTTAAGCATCGATACAAGTGAGAAAATGTCATCGTAGTCAACACCTTGAACTTGTCGAAAACCTTTTGCGACAATTCGAGCTTTTGTAGATAGTAACACTACTATCAGTGTCCTTCTTCCTCTTGAAGATCCATTTATTCTCAATGGCTCGCCGATCATCGGGCAAGTCAATCAAAGTCCATACTTTGTTCTCATACATGGATCCCATCTCATGTTTCATGGCCTCAAGCCATTTCGCGGAATCTGGGCTCATCATCGCTTCCTCATAGTTCGTAGGTTCGTCATGGTCAAGTACAATGACTTCCAGAATAGGATTACCGTACCACTCTGATGCGGACCGTACTTTGGTTGACCTACGAGGTTCAGCAGTAACTTGATCTGAAGTTTCATGATCATCATCATTAGCATCCTCACTAATTGGTGTAGGAATCACTGGAACTGATTTCTGTGATGAACTACTTTCTAATTCGGGAGAAGGTACAATTACCTCATCAAATTCTACTTTCCTTCCACTCACTTCTTTCGAGAGAAACTCCTTCTCTAGAAAGGATCCATACTTAGCAACGATTATCTTGCCTTCGGATCTGTGATAGAAGGTGTACCCAACAGTCTCCCTTGGGTTTCTTGCTAAACCACAGTTCATACGGTGTCGTCTCAACGGATTTCGATGGTGCCCTATTCAATGTGAATGCAGCTGTCTCTAATGCATAATCCCAAAACGATAGTGGTAAATCGGTAAGAGACATCACGCACCATATCCAATAAAGTATGATTACGACATTCGAACACACCATTACGCTGTGGTGTTCCAGGTGGCGTGAGTTGTGAAACTATTCCACATTGTTTCAAATGAAGACCAAAACTCATAACTCAAATATTCACCTCCACTATCAGGTCGTAGAAACTTTATTTTCTTGTTACGATGATTTTCCACTTCACTCTGAAATTCTTTCAACTTTTCAAATGTTTCAGACTTATGTTTCATCAAGTAGATATACCTATATGTGCTCAAATCATCTGTGAAGGTCGGAAAATAACGATACCCGCCGTGAGCCTCAACACTCATCGGGCCGCATACATCGTATGTATTATTTCCAATAAGTCATTTGCTCGCTCCTTTGTTCCATAGAACGGAGTCTTAGTCATCTTGCCCATGAGGCATGGTTCGCAAGCATCAAGTGATTCCAAAAGTCCATCAGCATGGAGTTTCTTCATGCGCTTTACACCAATATGACCTAAACGGTAGTGGCACAAATATGTTGCACTATTATTATCAACTTTGTATCTTTTGGCATCAATATTCTGAATATGTGTATCACACGATCGAGATTCAATAAACCATTCACCTTGGGTGTATGACCATTAAAGGTTTTATTCATGTAAACAGAATAACAATTATTCTCTAACTTAAATGAATAACCGTATTGCCATAAACATGATCTAATCATATTCATGCTCAACGCAAACACCAAATAACATTTATTTAGGTTCAACACTAATCCCGAAGGTAGAGGGAGTGTGCGATGGTGATCTTATCAGCCTTGGAATCACTTCCAACACACATCGTCACTTCGCCCTCAACTAGTCTCTGTTCACTTTGCAACTCCCGTTTCAAGTTACTACTCTTTAGCAACTGAACCAGTATCAAATACCGAAGGGTTGCTTTAAACACTAGTAAAGTACACATCAATAACATGTATATCAAATATACCTTTGTTCACTTTTCCATCCTTCTTATCCGCCAAATGTTTGGGGTAGTTCCGATTCCAGTGTTCATTCCCTTTGCAGTAGAAGCACTCAGTTTCAGGTTTAGGTCTATCTTTGGCTTCTTTATGGGAGTGACAACTTGCTTGCCATTCTTCTTGAAGTTCCCTTTATTTTCCTTTGCCCTTTTCTTGAAACTAGTGGTCTTGTTAACCATCAACAATTGATGCTTTTTCTTGATTTCTACCTTCGCCGATTTCTGCATTGCGAAGAGTTCGGGAATCGTTTTCATCATCCCTCGCATATTATAGTAAATCACGAAGTTCTAGTAACTTGGTGACAGTGACTAGAGAACTCTGTCAATCACTATCTTATCTGGAAGATTAACTCCCACTTGATTCAAGCGATTGTAGTACTCAGACATTCTGAGCACATGCTCACTAGCTGAGCTATTCCCCTCCATCTTGTAGGCAAAGTACTTTGTCAGAGGTCTCATACCTCTTAACAAGGGCATGAGTCTGAAATACCAATTTCAACTCTTGGAACATCTCATATGCTCCATGTCGTTCAAAACATTTTTGAAGTCCCGGTTCTAAGCCGTAAATCATGGTGCACTAAACTATCAAGTAGTCATCATACCGATCTTGTCAAATGTTTATAACATCTGCATCTGCTCCTGCAATAGTTCTGTCACCTAGCGGTGCATCAAGGACATAATTCTTCTGTGCAGCAATGAGGATAATCCTCAGATCACGGACCTAGTCCGCATCATTGCTACTATCATCTTTCAACTTATTTTTTCTCTAGGAACATATCAAAAATAAAAGGGGAGCTACATCGCAAGCTATTGAACTACAACATAGATATGATAATACTGTCAGGACTAAGTTCATGATAAATTAAAGTTCAATTAATCATATTACTTAAGAACTCCTACTTAGATAGACATCCCTCGAGTCATCTAAATGATCACGTGATCCAAATCAACTAAACCATGTCCGATCATCACGTGAGATGGAGTAGTTTTCAATGGTGAAGATCTCTATGTTGATCATATCTACTATATGATTCACATTCGACCTTTCGGTCTCCAGTGTTCCGAGGCCATGTCTGTACATGCTAGGCTCGTCAAGTCTAACCCGAGTATTCCGCACGTGCAAAACTGTCTTGCACCCGTTGTATGTGAACGTAGAGCTTATCACACCCGATCATCACGTGGTGTCTCGGCACGACGAACTTTAGCAGCGGTGCATACTCAGGGAGAACACTTATACCTTGAAATTTAGTGAGGGATCATCTTATAATGCTACCGCCATACTAAGCAAAATAAGATGCATAAAGGATAAACATCACATGCAATCAAAATATGTGACATGATATGGCCATCATCATCTTGTGCCTTTGATCTCCATCTCAAAGCACCGTCATGATCTCCATTGTCACCGGCTTGACACCTTGATCTCCATCGTAGCATCGTTGTCGTCTCGCCAACTATTGCTTCTACGACTATCGCTACTGCTTAGTGATAAAGTAAAGCAATTACATGGCGATTGCATTTCATACAATAAAGCGAAAACCATAAGGCTCCTGCCAATTGCCGACAACTTTTACAAAACATGATCATCTCATACAACAATTTATATCTCATCACATCTTGACCATATCACATCACAACATGCCCTGCAAAAACAAGTTAGACGTCCTCTACTTTGTTCTTGCAAGTTTTACGTGGCTGCTACTGGCTTCTAGCAAAAACCGTTCTTACCTACGCATCAAAACCACAACGATTTTTCGTCAAGTGTGTTGTTTTAACCTTCAACAAGGATCGGCCGTAGTCAAACTTGATTCAACTAAAGTTGGAGAAACAGACACCCGCTAGCCACCTTTGTGCGAAGCACGTCAGTAGATCCAGTCTCATGAACACGGTCATGTAATGTCGGTCCGGGCCGCTTCATCCAACAATACCGCCGAATCAAAGTAAGACGTTGGTGGTAAGCAGTATGACTATTATCGCCCACAACTCATTGTGTTCTACTCGTGCATATATCATCTATGCATAGACCTGGCTCGGATGCCACTGTTGGGGAACGTAGTAATTTCAAAAAAATTCCTACGATCACGCAAGATCTATCTAGGAGAAGCATAGCAACTAGCGAGGAGAGTATGTCCACGTACCCTCGTAGACTGAAAGCGGAAGCGTTTTATCAACGCGGTTGATGTAGTCGTACGTCTTCACAATCCGACCGATCCTAGCACCGAACGTACGGCATCTCCGTGTTCAGCACACGTTCAGCTCGATGACGTCCCTCGTACTCTTGATCCAGTTGAGGCCGAAGGAGAGTTTCATTAGCACGGCAGCATGGTGACGGTGATGATGAAGTTACCAGCGTAGGGCTGCACCTAAGCACTACGATGATATGACCGAGGTGTGTAACTGTGGAGGGGGGCACCGCACACAGCTAAGAGAAGTCTTGGTGTGTCTTTGGGGTGCCCCCTTCCCCCGTATATAAAGGAGGGAGGAGGAGGAGGAGGCCGGCCTAGGAGGGGCGCGCCTATAGGGGCAGTCCAACTAGGATTCCCAATCCTAGTTGGAGTCCCCTTCCTTTTCCAAGAGGTGGAGAGAGGGAAGGAGGAGGAGAGGGAGAAGGAAAGAGGGGACGCCGCCCCTCCTAGTCCAATTCGGACCTTTTTTTGAGAAATAGTCCAATTCGGACCAGCCCATGGGGGGGCGCACTGCCTCCCCATGTGGCCCTTCTCTCCTTTCCACTAAAGCCCAATAAGGCCCAATACTTCCCCTGGTGAATTCCCGTAACTCCCGGGTACTCCAAAAAATACCCGAATCACTCGGAACCATTATGATGTCCGAATATAGCCTTCCAATATATGAATCTTTACCTCTCGACCATTTCGAGACTCCTCGTCATGTCCGTGATCTCACCCGGAACTTCAAACAAACTTCGGTTCATCAAATCACATAACTCATAATACAAATCGTCATCGAACGTTAAGCGTGCGGACCCTACGGGTTCGAGAACTATCTAGACATGACCGAGACACATCTCTGGTCAATAACCAATAGCGGAACCTGGATGCTCATATTGGCTCCTACATATTCTACGAAGATCTTTATCGATCAAACCGCATAACAACATACGTTGTTCCCTTTGTCATCGGTATGTTACTTGCCCGAGATTCGATCGTCGGTATCATCATACCTAGTTCAATCTCGTTACCGGCAAGTCTCTTTACTCGTTCTGTAATGCATCATCCCGTAACTAACTCATTAGTCACATTGCTTGCAAGGCTTATAGTGATGAGCATTACCGAGAGGGCCCAGAGGTACCTCTCTGATACACGGAGTGACAAATCCTAATCTTGATCTATGCCAACCCAACAACCACCAACGGAGACACCTGCAGAGCATCTTTATAATCACCCAGTTACGTTGTGACGTTTGATAGCACACAAGGTGTTCCTCCGGTATTCGGGAGTTGCATAATCTCATAGTCAGAGGAACATGTATAAGTCATGAAGAAAGCAATAGCAATAAAACTAAACGATCATTATGCTAAGCTAATGGATGGGTCTTGTCCATCACATCATTCCCTAATGATGTAATCCCTTTCATCAAATGACAACACATGTCTATGGCTAGGAAACTTAACCATCTTTGATTAACGATCTAGTCAAGTAGAGGCATACTAGGGACACTCTGTTTGTCTATGTATTCACACATGTACTAAGTTTCTGTTTAATACAATTCTAGCATGAATAATAAACATTTATCATGATACAAGGAAATAAAATAATAACTTTATTATTGCCTCTAGGGCATATTTCCTTCAGTCTCCCACTTGCACTAGAGTCAGTGATCTAGTTCACATCGCCATGTGATTTAACACCAATAGTTCACATCACCATGTGATTAACACCCATAGTTCACATCGCCATGTGACCAAGTTGTCGACCTGGTCGAGATGACCAGTCGAATTGGCGATCAGAATAACGCTGCCAAACGCGAACTATTGGCCGGAGATGAAGAGGTCTCCGGTGCCGGCGCCGTCTCCAATGATTAGGCGAGCCATCGATCCTTCGATGATCCGACAATGAAACTCTCAATGAAAGCACAAATGTTGGTGTCAAAACCGGCGGATCTCAGGTAGGGGGTCCCAAACTATGGATCTTGGATCAATGGGGAACAAGGGACTGGGACATGATTTTACCCAGGTTCAAGACCTCTCTAAGAGGTAAAACCCTACGTTTTGCTTGCTTATAGTGCCTGTGTATATGGAGATTACAGAGTTGATCTATGACGAAATCCGATGAACTAAACCCTAAACTAGTAGGATGGTAATTGTTCTCTGATGTCTACTACACAACTTTATTCTTGTAGACTCGTGTTGGGCCTCCAAGCGCACAGTTTTGTAGGGCAGTAGCAATTTTCCCTCAAGTGGATGACCTAAGGTTTATCAATCCGTGGGAGGTGTAGGATGAAGATGGTCTCTCTCGAACAACCCTGCAACCAAATACAAGAAATCTCTTGTGTTCCCAACACACCCAATACAATGGCAAATTGTATAGGTGCACTAGTTCGGCGAAGAGATGGTAATAAAAGTGTAGTAATGATAGTAGATATGAGTTTTTGTAGTGCAAACAATAAAAAACAGCAAGGTAGCAAGTAACAAAAGTAAGCACAAACGGTATTGCAATGCTTGAAAACAAGGCCTAGGGTCCGTACTTTCGCTAGTGCAATCTCTCAACAATGCTAACATAGTTGGTTCATATGATTATCCCTTAAAGTGCAATAAAGAATCACTCCCGAGTTCCTATTAGCGGAGAACAAAAGATAGAATTGTTTGTAGGGTACGAAACCATCTCAAAGCTATTCTTTCCGATCAATCTATCCTAGAGTTCGTACTAAAACAACGCAAGCTATTCTTTCCGATCGATCTAATCAAGAGTTCGTACTAAAATAACACCATATGACACACATTAACCAACTCTAATGTCACCTAGATACTCCAATGTCACCACGAGTATCCGTGAGTTAATTCTACGATATGCATCAAACAACTTCGTGATCATAATATTCAATCCACTCAAAGAATTACAAGGAGACCCCAAAGTTTCTATCGGAGAAAAGATAATAAAAACGTGCATCAACCCCTATGCATAGATTACCCCAATGTCACCTCAGAAATCCGCAAGTTGAGTGCCATAACATACATCAAGTGAATCAATATGATACCCCATTGTCACCTCAAGTATTCATACTGCAAGACATACATCATGTGTTCTCAAATCTGAACATTCAATCCGACAAGACAAAACTTCAAAGGGTAAAGATTCAATTCATCACAACAAGAGTAGAGAGGGGAGAAACATCATATGATCCATCTATGTTAACAAAGCCCATGATATATCAAGACCGTGACATCTCAAGATCATGAGAGAGAGAGAGAGAGATTAAACACATAGCTACTGGTACAAACCCTCAGCCCCGAGGGTGGACTACTCCCTCCTCATCATGGTGTCCGCCGGGATGATGAAGATGGCCACCAGAGATGATTCCCCCCTCCGGCAGGGTGCCAGAACGGGGTCTAGATTGGTTTTCGGTGGCTATAGAGCCTTGCGGCGGCGGAACTTTTGATCTAGGTTAACCCCGAGGGTTTTTGGAATATTTGGGAATTTATAGGGCGGAGAAGGGGTGCGTGTCGGTGTCAAAACCGGCGGATCTCGGGTAGGGGGTCCCGAACTGTGCGTCTAGGATCGATGGTAACAGGAGACGGGGGACACGATGTTTACCCAGGTTCAGGCCCTCTCTATGGAGGTAATACCCTACTTCCTGCTTGATTGATCTTGCTGAATATGAGTATTACAAGAGTTGATCTACCACGAGATCGTAGTGGCTAAACCCTAGAAGTCTAGCCTGTATGACTATGGTAATGAGTATATCCTATCCGGACTACGCCCTCCGGTTTATATAGACAGCGGAGGGATCTAGGGTTACATAGAGTCGGTTACATAAGAAGGAATCTTCATAGTCGGTCGCCAAGCTTGCCTTCCACGCCAAGGAGAGTCCAATCCGGACACGGGTACAGTCTTCGGCCTTCATGTCTTCACAGCCCATCAGTCCGGCCCATGGATAACAAGCCGGACGCCCGAGGACCCCTTAGTCCAGGACTCCCTCAGTAGCCCCTGAACCTGGCTTCAATGACGAGGAGTCCGGCGCGCAGATTGTCTTCGACATTGCAAGGCGGGTTCCCCCTTCCGAACTCCAAGGTAGTCTTCAGAAGTAATGATTGTATCCGAACTTGTATACACAACTGCAGAGGATATAATATTTCACGAGTCCAACTCGCTGACATCTTTTGGTAATATAACGTCACGCCTACTCGACCATTATTTTCGAACCGTTAGTTGGCCCGTCGTCTCACGTCTCAAGACGTAGTTTTATTGGCCTGGCTTATCCAAGCGGAGATCGTGTCTCCCTTTTTTAAGGGATTCTTGTCAACCCGGACGTGGGTAACCCAACCGTCGTTTGGGTACAACTCCTTGGGAATAGGCAAGTTTTGAGGCCCAGGAGGAGATGTTTGATGTTCGCAGTCTTTATATAGGGGTACAAACCCGTCTTTTTCTTTCACGCTTGCTTCCCCCTCAATCCTTACTCCCCCGAGTTCCAACACCCGGGTTTCAGTTGCCACAAACCCCAATAATGTCCGGGTCCAGCCGTCAAGACCGGTGGGTAGCTTCTTCTGTCATGTAGGGAGATACCGCAAAGCTTCGGGCGGCGAGGTATCTGACCGCAGAAATCCACCATCGGCTTCCTACTGAGGGGCAGGTTATTCCCACCCCCAGATCCGGCGAGAGGGTCGTGTTCGTGTCCCACTTCCTCCGCGGTTTAGGTTTTGCACTTAACCCCTTCGTCCGACGGCTCATGTTCTATTACGGGCTAGATTTTCACGATCTGGCCCCGGACTCTATTCTTCTTATCTCGGCGTTTATCGTCACGTGCGAAGCCTTCCTCCGGACTCCTCCGCACTTCGGCTTGTGGCTCAAGACCTTCGGTGTGAAGCCGCAAGTGATAGAGGGAGAGGAAGCTGAGTGCGGCGGTGCTGCAGTGAGCAAGCTTGCTAGCGCCATTTGGCTGAAAGGATCCTTCGCCAAATCTTCCGATTTATGGCAGCAGGGGTGGTTCTATATCACCGAGCCTCGTGGCTCCAAGTGGGCAGTTGCGCCTGCATTTCGATCCAGCCCCCCAATTCAGCTTGCATCATGGATTAATAAGGGGCTGGACTGGTGATCAGCGGACGAGGTGCGAACTCTGCAAAGTCGCATCCGAAGCCTCACTGAGAGGTACATCAATATCGTCAATGTCGTTCAAGTAATGTTAGTTCGTCGGACCCTGCCGTGCCAGCGACGGCCTCTCCATCTGTGGGAGTTCAATCCAGAAGGGCCACAGACTCTTCAGCACTTCTTCGGCATTACGCACGAAGGAATGTGGAGATTATTTTTCGGGAAACGAAGGCAATGGCCGGACACCACCGAAGATGTCGGCCTAGACTGTAACCATCCGGATACCCCGGTAAGTACCCGTTTGCCGAATACCTCATAATTAGATACCAAGTGGCAAGATACTGACAGAATCATCCCTTTTCAGGGTTGGATAAAGAAGGTGGAACAGATTAGGTGTCCGGCTCCCCTTCCCGAAGACTCAGCTACTCCTATGCCAACAAGGATGCTGGCCTCGGCACCATACAAGGCGCCGGTGAGGGAGGGTAAAGAGGAGAGTAAGAAGGCCCAAGATGACCTTGGTTCCGGAGGTAAGTCGGACACTGAGTCCGGAGAAATCGACCTTTCCTCGCCTGAAGACAGAGGCGGAAAAGGACCCAGTATCCCTTCTCCAAGCAGGAGGAAAAGGGCCGCCTCCGAAGATTGGGAGGGGCGGTCTTCCAAGAAGGGCAAGATGCCACCGTCGAGCGGCTTGGGTTTGGAAAGCGACATCGTTGAACAGCTCCAACAAGGGGACAAGCCCTCGGCCAAACCGTAAGTGGCTACGGAGTACTTTGATAGCGTCTCGCTCCGTTGCCGTTTACCGAAGATATACTGTCGGGGATAAACCCCGCGGCGTAAACCGGCCAGAAGTATAACCCGGCCGGACTTGGCGGTTTATTTGAGATCCCGCTGACACTTGGCGATTCACTGGCTACCCGCCCTGACCTGGCCGTTTACCAGCAACCTGCCTGGACATTATAACTCACTGGTGACCCGGTGGGCGGGACAGACGGATGACAAGGCCCAAGGCCCAGAGGGCCGGTTTATATTAATGGTGGGCCGGTTTAAGAGGAAAGGCGTGAAGAATATTACCTTACAAGGAGTTAAAGACCCGGACTTGTATCCGATTTGTATTAGAGATAGACTAGTCCTAATCCTAATAGGACTTCACATGTAACCCGCCCCTTCAACATATATAAGGAGGGGCGGAGCTCCCCAAAGAGGGAGAAGCAAGAAGAAACAATCTCTAGGGCTAGACACAAAGAGCCGGTTTACCGGCGACTCCCTCACGATGATAATGAGACCTAGCCACAAACAGCATGTAGGGTTATTACCGGATGATGTTTCCCGGGGCCCGAAGCTGTCTAAATCCTTGTCTTGTGTTGCGTCTCTCGATTCCGCTCAACCCCTCTCAAGCTACCACATAGACGCGTTGGCCTCACGACTAAGTCCTCTCACTAGGACATCTGCCGTGACAATTCCACGACATATACGTAACGCGTTCATGCATTTTTACAGGTCGGCACGGAGTTTTTCTGGGCAATCCTCTTATGAGATGTCACATCCCGACGAGTTAGGGTTGCAGCGGATCCGACCAAGATCAACAGAAAATTCTATGGAAAACGTTTAAAATCATCCGGCTGATCTTTCTCTCACATAAACCTCCTTCTTCTAGTGCCACGTGCCCCCGTCAGGCTGTCCACCACTTCCCCCAACGGCCCATACTTATCTATCTCTACGAAGCTGGTCCTCCACACATTTTCTTTCTTCTCTCTTTTGCCTTGCATCTTATCACTAGAGCACAGAAGAGAGGAGTCATGGCGCGCCACCACAACAGAACCAGAAGAGCTTGACGTCGGCCGTTGGCACTAATAGCTGGAGCTACTCCGCTGCATCGCTGGAGGCGGCATAGCTGCAAAAGCACCATCCATGAAGGAGGCCATGGTGAACACCACCACATCACCAGGAGGACCGGGAGTTGCAGTCGACGATGAGAAACGGCGGTCCTCGACGAGCGCCAGTGCTGCAACGCAGCTACTCGTCCACGGCCGCCGGGATGTGTTGCAACCTTGACTGTGCTGCAGTGCAGCCTCGTGCTCCCGCGGAGGAGCTGCAGTGGAGCGCTCGTCGCCGGCGGCGGAGCTGCAATTGAGCACTCCTCGCCTGCGGAGGGGCTTCAATGGAGCACTCGCGGAACGGCAGCGGAGCTGCAATGGAGCGCTCGTCTCCCATGGAGATGTTGTGATGGGGTGCTCGTCGCTCGCAGGAGGAGCTTCAATGGAGCACTCATGCAACGGCGACGGAGCTACAATGGACTGCTCGTCGCCCGTGGAGGAGCTTCAATGAAGCACTCAAGCGACGGCGGCGGAGCTGTAATGGAGCGCTCGTCGCCCGTGGGGAGGTGCAATGGAGTGCTCGTTGAGTGGAGCTGCAATGGATCGCTCCGATGCAGCACTCGCACGAGGGGTCCCGGTGCTGCATCGCAGCGCTTGCCGGCGGCTCGATGCAGCGTCGCCGGCGGCTCTTGGGGGAGTACGGTGTTTGCAATGAAGCGTTGTTGCCACGCCTGCGAGTCGACGCCGCTGCCATGACCGGCGGCGATGCTGTGTTGTGGCAGATTGTTCTATGCAAAAGAGAGCTGCCATGGCCGGTGGCGGTGTTGTAGGGGGAAACCGCGGTGCTGCAGGGGCCAGCCGCCTGCAGGGGTGGTGCTGCCGCGAGCGCAAGCAGCATTGCTGCAATGTGAGCGAGCGCGCCATGGCGGCTGCGACTGTGAGCTCACCGCCCTGTCTAGGCATCTCATGTGTGGGGAATCTTTTCGTTGGTTGTGAGGCAAGGAAGACGGGGCCATAGCGGCATTGTGTTTGCGTGAGAACGACGTGACTAAGTGACTTAATCCAGTGTTTGTCGCGGCTCTAATCGGACGGCCGGAGACCCGACTGATTTCGCTAGGAAATCAGTCGGCTGATTCCTAGCAGCCGCCAAATTCTATTGGGCGCCGTCACAGAGATCAGCTAAATCTATGTCCGAGATGGATGGACACAAGGGTCGCCCCGAAGCGAATCCGTAAACTAGTCTGTTAAAGCCTGCAGCTACTATTGATGAGTAGTAGTGCTACTACTAGTGTTGCACGCGCATATACGGCCAGCAAGAAACTTGATAAAAAAAATGGATTGATCAACGACCAGGACAAGGACAGGGACGGGGAGATGGATTTGGACACTGCTGCCTCACCGCCTCTGAGCCGGCCGCCGCGAGCTGCCACTTCCGCGGGCTCGACAAAGCCGCTCCCGCCTCTACGGCCAGGGGCCTTATCTTCAAGCCGGAGCCGCCAAGATGCCGCGAGATGCCTTCACCAGCCTCGCCAGGTCTGCCTCACACCTGCCTCAAGCCGACACTGCAAACCTCGCTTCGCCGGAACTGCTTCCGCGGCCATGAGCCACCCACCCCGGTGCGTCCACGTCACTGCTGCCTTCACGCTTTGTCCCGGGCTCCTGTTTGCTGGTCCGCTCCATTGCCGCAAACCGTCATACTGGCCCGCTTCGGAAGCCTCCTCTGCCTACTACGCGTCGGCCGTGTCCGTTGACCCGCCAAAGTCTGTCTGCAACAGGAGACATGGGAGACGAACGTGCAGCTTAAAGTGTTTTGTTGCAAGGCACCACCCGATGGATGCGCGCGCCACTCGCCGCCCTATTATTATATCTACCCTGAAGATCCATTAGCAAAAGTGGTGTGGGGTTTTGAAAACGTCAAGGGAAGGGTCCACGTGAAGATGTGATAGCTTGTTCCCAAGACAGTGCTAGCACTACTAATCCGCGTACGGATCAAGACTACTGAGTGCTAGTGAAACATCAGATCAGACGTATATATATGGAATAAAAAAAGAGGAGGGCAATGAATCATCATGGCAGTCATGAAGGCCACATGGGGTGCTACTGCTCCATCAGTTAGACGTACATATAGGCGGGGTATTTTCTGTCAGACTACATCCAACATTTGCGGTGCCTCGTTTCGCTGATGAGCCGTCGTGAGTGCTGTTTCTGCTGCATTGAGCCGCCTCTGCTATGACTGAGCCGCTAGGACCGCGTTGAGCCGCTTCTGATGTGTCAAGCTGCTCCTGCTATGTTGAGCTGCTTCTGTCGCGTTGAACGGATCATCCATCGTCCGAACAAATCAGGTGATATCCATCTAAGTTCGTTTTATTAGCATATATTGTTTTTATCAAAAGAATGATTACTTTGGTCCGTATATTTTGATATGCAGGACAGTTATTCATTATAAACGTGGTTTAAACCATGGATACGGAGCACGCGCTGGCAACGTCCTGCCTAGTGTTTGTCCATGCCACATTACACGGTGAATGGACGCGTGCAAGACGCCGCCCTTACGGCCCGGTTTACATATGCTTGTTGGGACCGCGCCTGCGATTGACTCGTCCGTCCGCGCCGGCTTATAATGTCACGGCCGACTCATCTGTCCGAGCCGCCTCTGATGTTGCGGTCGTCTTTGTCGTCCGTCTCTCGCGGCCTGGTCTACATCAACATACCGGGCCGCATCTGTCTGCATGAGCTGTTTATTGAATATGAGCAAGTCACAGCTTGGGTAGCCCGGTTTTCTTTCAAACAAAATGGAGGCAAATTATCATCAACTGCCGTCTGCACTGGGTGGCCCAATGGGCAGGCACACAAGTTGCCACCACTACAGTTTGGTTAACTCCAAATCGCCAGTTGGAAGGAACCATTGGCCGAGTTGCTGACACGGCTCATACGGGATCATTTATAACCCGACGCAGTCACCTCAACCTTCTGTGGATTCACATCATGATATCAACACCAATGATATACAACTTATGCCGGTTTATATCACGGTCAAATATGGAGAGTCTCAAGCCAACTCCTCGAGTCAGCTTTGAGACTCGGGGGCTACGATGACATGACTCAGCAAATCTTGCCAGTTTCAGCAAATTTAAGAACCCCAGGACGATGGAGGGAAAGATAACCCGGTCCCGGAGGCTACTGTTATATTGATGAAAATTTAAGGCCATTAGAAAATTTCTGGCTTAGAAAGTATATGACAGTTACAAAATCCCGGCTCAATGAAGAAGTTTCGGGTCATCAGAAAGGATTCCGGTTTAAAATCCAGCTCAAGGGAAGTCAGTCTCACTGAAGCTCTCAAATATCTGGTTTACAATCCGGTTCAAGGGAAATCTATTCTCCCACAAAGCTCTGAAGCTCTCAAATCCGGTTTAAAAATGTCCGGTTCAAAAAGGAATTAACTTCTCGCAAGTTAGAGTTTAAAGGCCGTCAGAAAATTCCCGGCTGAAAATGAAGATTCCGGTTTAAAATCCGGTTCAAGGGAAAGATGTCTCCCACAAAGCTTTGAAGCTCTCAATATCCGGTTCAAAATCCCGGTTCAAGAAGAATTTATCTCTTGCAAAAAGTTAAAGGTTGCCGAAGAGGACCTGCTGCCATGATGCGCGGTTCAAACATGGGTATCCTGCCTTATTGGCTTATCATATTATTGATCACGTGGGGGCTTCTATTTCATAAAGCGGCGTCCGGTTTACCCCTTGATTCAGCTTATCAAAGCTTTATATAAAAATCACTTGGGGACTTGGTTGTACTTGAACCATAGCTACACCTCTTGATCGGCGCAAAGCAACCAGAAAAATCACTTGGGGGCTTGGTCGTATTCGAACCATAGTCACACCTCTTGATCGGCTCAAAGCCAAATTACTCCGGGGCCAAAGAGAGTGTTGTAAAACAACAACTCAAACATAGGCACCCACTGAGCACAGCTCAAAATGTTACTTGGGGATTCTTTGCTGTCGAAATGAACAAAGAATCTACACTTGTAATAGGCTATCAAGCCATGGCTTGGAAGCTTGGTGTATACACCTAAAACCCCGGGTTAGCCTGCCTTTCTAAGTAAGTTACTCCGCCCAGGTAAACCTGGTATGACCCCTCGAACTTTGACAAGTTACTCTAATAAGACCCTGAACTTGTCAAGTTAAAATGATAATTGGTTAAGTATTGAGGACCATCTTAAAAGGCTTTGTAAAATGGTTTAACTCAGTGGCCTGGCAGCCCATGAAAAGCCTCGAATTTGGGGCCTGGCAGCCCGTGAAAAGCCTCGACTACAAGGGTTTCATTTGCTTTTATTTGCTAAGTTTTTTCTCCTTTGATGAGATTTATAATGTTTTTGATAAACCGACATTCATGAACCCGGCTTAGCTTTCAACTACAAGTTGTCAGTTCATAATCAGTTATAATCCGGCGCTTACTAACCCGGTCTGGTTTCGACTATAAGTCGCCAGTATTATATATGGTTAATCCGGTGTTTATCACAATCCGAAACGGTTTTATTGTAAACCGGCATAATATAATAGGAGTTACTGATACTCCGGATTAGGGTTGTTACCCTCACTAAAAAGTTGGTAAACCAACGATGTGATTCAATGTCACATGTATGATATATTTCATATTTGATTATTCTTAAGTGCAGCCTTGGTTATAAACCCGGGTTATATGTTGGGCATTATGACCCGTCCGGCGGTAAACCGCCAGGACACTTTAAACTTGTTGTATGCAGAAACAGGTTGAATAAAGCATAATTATAAATCACCGGTGTTTATTAACCCGGCTTGGCTTTAAGACGATAAGTCGCCAGTATATGATGAGAAATTATCCGGTGTTTGTTAACCCGGCCTGGCTTTGGACTATAAGTCGCCAGTATATATTTGGATTGCGCCATTGGAATCATGCGCTTATAAATCATTGGGTTATATTTTTCAAATAGCCAACATGGCTGGATTTTTATCAATAACCAATATTATGATTGAGGTTTTCAAAGTCGCTTTAGCGCAATGGATATTATTTTATCAATGGATATGATTTATTCTACAATTGATGGAATAGTCCCGAGTCGCTGCAGGCTTACGACCCGGCACTTGGGGGCTACATTATTTAAGTTGAGATTATATCAAATATGCAAGTCTCATGTCGCTGCAAGCATGCACCATGACACTTGGGGGCTAATGCAAAGTCATTTTTTGGCCTTATTGAAGACCCGACTCATCACATCATAATGAGCCGGCCCTTGGGGGCTACCAATTGCTCCTGTCAACAATTCTAGGTACACAAGTTTTAATCATTTATATTGAAGGATCCACTGCTCAGTTGGTAAAGCACAAAGCTCTCAACCTTACGGACGTGGGTTCAAGCCCCATGATGGGGGTTACTTCATATGATGTTATTCTCAATGAAGTATATATAAAGTCCCAGCTCAATATTATTTTACTGAGCCGGCCCTTGGGGGCTACACGTAGCTATTCAAGTCTACATGATCATATCTACAAAGTCCCTGCTCATTATTGCATAATGACCCGGCCCTTGGGGGCTACATTGGTTGAAGTTTTTATGAGTATAAGGCAATTACAAGTCCCAGGTTGCTGCAAGCATGACAACCCGGCACTTGGGGGCTACATAATATGGAGTACTCAGTTTTTACTAGTGACTGGGATGAACATGGATTTCTTCAAAGTGGCAGTAATTATATGGAAACAAGTCTCAAATCATCACTTTGTTCTGTTCAAGACTTGGGGGCTACAGGTAATATGGATATATGGGAGAAGTATCTTCCAATTTTCAGTTTTGAGCTAACCAGATTGACCCGGTGTCTGCAACAATTATGACCCGGCGTCACCAACAATTATTGACCCGGCGTCACCAATCATTATGACCCGGTGTCTGCAACAATCATAACCCGGCGTCATCAATAATCATGAACCGGCGTCATCAATAATCATGAACCGGTGTTGGCAACATCATGAACCGGCGTTGCCAACAATCATGACCCGGAATTATCAGTTTTTATAACCCGGCAATTTTGGTAATATTAAACCGGCAAGTTTTACATCTTCAAACCGGCTGAATATCAGATGAGTATTTCAAGACCAATATTTCTTAAGCCGGCGCTTTGGAAGCCGACTCTAGTGGATTATTCTTCACAATATTTTTCTATGAGAAACCAACGTCAGCAATTTGAGTATGAAGCTGGTTATTGACCCGGATTTTCTAGAAGGAGGAATGACAAGGACTTAAGGATGATCAGGTGCCGGTTTATAAGAATTCTTAACCCGGAGCACAACCTATCAAATTTGTTCTTGTGTTTATTTTGTAGCATAAGTTTACCATGGATAAATCCAAGCTAAACTTGGGGGCTACTGTCAGGGATATACCCCGCGGCGTAAATCGGCCGGAAGTATAACCCGACCGGACTTGGCGGTTTATTTGAGATCCCGCTGACACTTGGCGATTCACTGGCTACCCGCCCTGACCTGGCCGTTTACCAGCAACCTGCCTGGACATTATAACTCACAGGTGACCCAGTGGGCGGGACAGACGGATGACAAGGCCCAAGGCCCAGAGGGCTGGTTTATATTAATGGTGGGCCGGTTTAAGAGGAAAGGCGTGAAGAATATTACCTTACAAGGAGTTAAAGACCTGGACTTGTATCCGGTTTGTATTAGAGATAGACTAGTCCTAATCCTAATAGGACTTCACAGGTAACCCGCCCCTTCAACATATATAAGGAGGGGCAGAGCTCCCCAAAGAGGGAGAAGCAAGAAGAAACAATCTCTAGGGCTAGACACAAAGAGCCGGTTTACCGGCGACTCCCTCACGATGATAATGAGACCTAGCCACAAACAGCATGTAGGGTTATTACCGGATGATGTTTCCCGGGGCCCGAAGCTGTCTAAATCCTTGTCTTGTGTTGCGTCTCTCGATTCCGCTCAACCCCTCTCAAGCTACCACATAGATGTGTTGGCCTCACGACTAAGTCCTCTCACTAGGACATCTGCCGTGACAATTCCACGACATATACGTAACGCGTTCATGCATTTTTACAGGTCGGCACGGAGTTTTTCTAGGCAATCCTCTTCTTCGGGAAGTCTCCTCCCAGTGATGATGGAGAGCGAGACGCCTCCTCCAACCTCCTCGCCCAATAAGGCGGAGGACTCTGAAGTGTCATCGCGGAGGGTCCCTCTTAATCAACAAGTTGTGCAGGGGACAAAAGAGGCAGCACCCAAAGGTGGATCTCCGATCATCCGGGATTCTGGGGCTGATGATAACAAAGGCCCTGGACTGTCTGGCTCGTAGCCGACAGTGATTCTGGAGACGGGTGAACAGATTCCTTCAAAGGATGGCGGTGCTCCTAGAGCGGCTTCCGGAGACCCGGAGGCTCCGGATATATTGCGGGACATGTTGCGAAAAGCATCTGTCTTGGGGGAACAGCGTACCTTGATGGGTACAGTGGTTGAGAAGATTTTGTCCACGAAGAGCGGATTGGATGAAGCCTTCATGAGCCTGCTAAAAGGCTTCGAGGTTTGTGATGTAGTATTTTCAGCTATGTTTTATTTGCAAAGATGCACCTGTGTATTGGTAGTATCCCCTGAGACTTGGGTTGGCTTCCACTGGGAAGCGAATCGGAGGATCAAAAAGGATTACTCAAGGACAGACCTGATGAATTTGAACGCAGGCTGTTTCCCCCTTAGCTACTTCCCAGACTATGGATATTGCCGAGCTGCAGCGGAAGCTTGATGTGGCAGGGGATGATCTTTCATTAATCAATATGCGTCTTGACGAGTCACAAGGTATGTATTCGGGGCAATCCCCCTACATTTTTTGTGGTATAAGCATGATGCTAAAATCTGTATGCTGGAATATGTGTGGCTGCAGATGGTGCTGCCGCCGTTGAAGTTCTTCGAGCGGAGCTGGCGCAGGCCAAGGAGCAGGCCCGGCGTAGCAATGCTGTTGCCGAAAAGGCATCGGCTAAGCTAAAAGCCGAACAAGCTGCATGGCGCCAAGACGAGGAGAAGATGTCCACGGTGGCGCTCGAACTGGAAAATGCCACTGGCCGCTGCGAATTTCTGGAGAAGGAGAATAAAGCCTTAACGGCTGAGCTGGACACGGCCTAACAAGAGGCGAAGGAAGCGCGATTGGAATCCAGAGCAACCCATGAGGAGGTTCGACAGGCTTGGGAGATTGCGGCTGGAAAGCCCTTTCTGCTGCAAACTAAGTTCGGTGACCCGAACTATGCTCAGCTTAACCAAGTGTGGAGTTCTTCGGACGAGTTCTTGGACTTGCCAAAGAGTTCTTCCGATGCGGCGCAATATTACCAAGCGCAAGATGGGTATGCAATGAAGAAGCTTTTTTGGTCGCAGTTTGGCGCATCAAAGCGCCCTTTGTTGCTCAATGAACAGATGTCCCAATGGGCCGAACTTCATAGGATATCCGGCGCTGCCATGAAGGATGTCATAATCCGGTTGTGGCCAACCGAGCCTATTCCGAATAGCTATTTCGGTTTGGTGCAGAAGCTTGTTGACGCGGTGCCGCGTATCGACGCTGTGTGCATTGAGGGTGCACGGATGGCTTTTGCCCGAGTCAAGACATTCTGGGGAAAGATGAAGGCCATCGATGTCGCGGCTAAGGGTCCACCCAAGGGCAAGGACCGTCCTGAACCGGAGCGTTATTTTGAAGACGTCCTAGAGGCCGCCCGCTTAATAGAGGGTCAATGCTCGAAAGACATAATGTTCGAGTAAGGTGTATAATAATTGTAAAAGACAATTTTATAGTTAATCTATGTTTATGTATTGCTTTGAAAGCTTGAATTCCTCCTGCGCGGCCATTTTAATATAATCTGAAAGTTTTCCAGTCGTCGGCTTCAGCCCCCTCGTAGGAAGTACGGGGGTGTTCGGAAAAGCATTTAATCACTCTTTATCCAACGTCTTGGTCCATAAAGGAGGTGATAATGCAGCGAACCAGGCAATCGGACTATAGGGCGTTAACACTTTCACTTAGCCATAGGAGTTTTATGGTGGGACTACGACATAGCCCCTGGTATGTATGCGGCGTATGGTGCCTTACATATTTGATCTGAAAAAGATCCTTCGTGTGACACGGAGAATCGCTAAAGATTCCAAGAAATCACCAAGTGGTTGACCAGCTCTCGCCGCATCATGACAGTCAGTTTTCGGCTTTCTCTACTGAGGTACTTGACCAGATGAACCGGAAGCACAATCGCAGTAGTTCTCCCTTTACTACCCTAGCTGATAGAGTGGAACGTAGGGTAGCAAGCACAGGAGCCGGGCAACCCAACTATTGACCCAAGACAATGATTCGGAGCTGATGCATATAAGGCCAAACTTGCGACGCCGAAGTGCGCTGTAGAGCTGTTCGGGCTTTTGCTGGCAACTCATTTATTCCCATACCGAGCCCCTGGCAGGTTATGCCAAGGTATGTCTGTGAAACAACCATGGAAGCCGTATTTAGTGGTGAAACAACATGGATGATTAATTCGGATACTGGGAGCTGAGCGATATGCCAATGATTTATTTATTATATATATAAAAGCCATCATCCCGGCTATTTGACATGCTCGGGGTCGGAGGCGGAGGAACAGGCATAGTACAGGCTCGAAATAGAGAGTGCGGTCTGCAAAATGTTATTTTGGACCTCCTGTCGCACGTCTGCGCTGCCAGTCCTCGGCGGGGGGAATCCTTGACGGAGATAGCCCCTCAGGTGAGCGTACGGATCCGAACTCCGATAGAGCCAGTTTCAGATGTTTGTTCTGTTCATCACATGTTTCTAAGGGATATTGAAGGAAGAAATAAATAGAAAATGGATAAAAAATGTTATTGGGATGCTTGCAGGCTTGTCCGTAGTGTGCCTCCGCCAATGCCCATGGTATCTTGAGTGCGTAGTGGTGTATGCGCGGCACAAATTTTGTAGGTGTACGAGGTGGGCGGCGGAAGCCGGACTGCTATTTCCGCTCCGGGAGTAGTTGACCCTTGGGTGGAAATTGCTTCAGGCCCCCGGTATTTCGTTGGTAAACCCCTCCGTCATCCCTGTCACCTGGCGGCCTCTTCCCCTTGTGTTCGGCGTTGAGCTTGTCGGCCTGTTTAAAGACCTAGCAGTTTCTGTTAGTATGATTAGCTGGTTTGTCGGGGTGGCCGTGAATCTGGCAAGGTCGGTCCAATATCCTGTCCAGGTTGGATGGTTCGTCTTGTTTCTCCTTGAATGGCTTCTTACGTTGACCGGGCTTGGGATTGCTGAATCCGGCGTTGACCTCCGTGTCGCGTGATCTTTCATTATCATTGCGACTGTTGTATTTGCTTCGTCGTGGCTTGCCGTTGCCGTCTCGGATTTCGGAAGTGCCCGGGTCGCTGGCGCTGCTGTTTCTACGAGTGAGCCAGCTGTCTTCTCCCGTGCAAAAGCGGGTCATCAGAGCAGTGAGGGCTGTCATGGATTTAGGTCCTTCTTGACCGAGGTGGCGTGCAAGCCATTCGTCCCGGACACTGTGTCTAAAAGCCGCAAGGGCTTCCGCATCCGGACAGTCGATGATTTGGTTCTTTTTGACTAAGAACCGAGTCCAGAGCCTCCTGGCTGACTCTCCGGGCTGCTGGACAATGTGACTTAGGTCATCGGCATCCGGTGGCCGGACATATGTTCCTCGGAAGTTGTCGAGGAAGGCCTCCTCCAAGTCCTCCCAGCTGCCTATGGAATTTTCAGGCAGGTTGTTTAACCAGTGTCGAGCTGGCCCTTTTAGCTTTAGTGGGAGGTATTTAATGGCGTGGAAGTCGTCCCCACGAGCCATATGGATGTGGAGGATAAAATCTTCTATCCATACCACGGGATCGGTTGTTCCGTCGTATGATTCAATGTTGACAGGTTTGAATCCTTCAGGGAATTCATGATCCATTACTTCATCGGTGAAGCAAAGCGGGTGTGCGGTGCCTCTATGTTGGGCCACACTGCGACGTAACTCCGAAGGAGTCCATTTGCGGTTTTCGGCTCGGGTGTAGCTCGGTTTGTCACGTCCGAATAGGTAGCTGTCATCGCGTGTCGAGGCATGCCTTCGCGATCCGTAGATCGGTCTTGCGTGTCCTGCACTACTGTCCAAGTCCCGCTGCAGGTCGTCTAGACAATCGTGAGCTGCGTTATTCTTGCCTTTACGGCGAGGTGGGGCGGTCTGGTGTTTGGCTTGAGTTACTTCTTTATTTGGACAGAGTTGTCGGCAACCAGCCGCATTGCGTGATGATGGTACCGGCTCCAACGCCTCGTCATCGAACTGATGTCGGGTAGCTTTTGGCTAGGCTACTAAGGCCATATTCTTCGGCAACCAGGACTTGGGTCCATCTATCGTTGAGTAGGTCTTGGTCAGCTTGAAGCTGCTGCTGCTTCTTTTTCAGGCTCCTTGCAGTAGCTATGAGCCTGCGCTTGAAGCGCTCCTGCTCGAGGGGTTCTTCGGGTATGATGAAGTCTTCGTCACCGAGGCTTACCTCATCTTCGGAGAGCGGAAGGTAGTTGTCGTCCTCCAAATTGTCGTTGGGCAGGGCCTATTCATCGGGGCTGGCTTGCCCGTTTTCCTGTTCCTCCTCTTCGGATCTTGCTCCAGCAGGGTCTTCATTGTTTTTGGCATCGTCCGGAGTACTTTTTTCTCCGGTGCCATCGTTGCTGCGATGTGACTTGGAGCGGCGTTTAGGGCGCCAGTACTTAGACTGTGTCTCAGGAGGTTTATTCTCAACTAGATCTCCTTTGTCATTGTCGCAAGCTTTTTTAAGTGTACCACCCATGTATACGTCGTATGAAGGGGTGGCCGTCCCATGCCTGGTGACTGGCGGGTCTTGGCCTTGCTCCTTGTCGGCATCGTCGTCTATACCGTCAATGTCTTCGGAGCCATAAGCAGGCATGTCGGTTAAGTCCTCGACAGTGGCTATGAAGTGGGTGGCGGGTGGGAAGCGAAATTCTCCATTATCAGCCTCTGGCTCGAACCGGGCACAGTTCAGCCGCGAGTCCTCCGCCAGGGACAGGTTTTTTAATGAATTTAGCACATCGCCGAAGGGCGAGTGTTGGAAGATATCTGCGGCGCTGAACTCGAAGATTGATAACCGATCTAACTCGGTGTCCGGGGGTGTGCGCGGTTCGAAACTTATAGCCGGAGACGAGTCCGAAATTCCGTTGACGCTGATATTGCCTGGTGTTGAGTCTGTGCGCGGCTCCAACGCCGCGGACTCTGTGGCTTCGGATGGTGCAATATGCTCCGGATCTAAGGCCGTAGCAGTTGCAGGAACCATCTCCTGTATCTGGTCCGATGACAGATTTAAGTCATGTCCATCGGAGCAAGGGGGGCGATCGCCGTGGTCTCAAATCCATTGAAGATAAAGTCTCCACGGATATCCGTGAAATAGTTCAAGCTTCCAAATCTGACCTGGTGGCCAGGGGCGTAGCTATCGATCTGCTCCAGATGGCCAAGAGAGTTGGCCCGCAGTACGAAGCCGCCGAATACGAAAATCTGTCCGGGGAGGAAGGTTTCTCCTTGGACAGCGTCGCTATAGATGATCGAAGGGGCCATCGAACCTTTCGTCGACGGCACAGTGGAACTCTCAATGAAAGCACCAATGTCGGTGTCAAAACCGGCGGATCTCGGGTAGGGGGTCCCGAACTGTGTGTCTAGGATCGATGGTAACAGGAGACGGGGGACACGATGCTTACCCAGGTTCGGCCCTCTCTATGGAGGTAATACCCTACTTCCTGCTTGATTGATCTTGATGAATATGAGTATTACAAGAGTTGATCTACCAAGAGATCGTAGTGGCTAAACCCTAGAAGTCTATTATGTATGACTATGGTAATGAGTATATCCTATCCGGACTACGCCCTCCGGTTTATATAGACACCGGAGGGATCTAGGGTTACATAGAGTCAGTTACATACGAAGGAATCTTCATAGTCAGTCACCAAGCTTGCCTTCCACGCCAAGGAGAGTCCAATCCGGACACGGGTACAGTCTTCGGCCTTCATGTCTTCATAGCCCATCAGTCCGGCCCATGGATAACAGGCCGGACGCCCGAGGACCCCTTAGTCCAGGACTCCCTCAGTGCGGGAGGCCACCGAGGTGGGCACAACCCACCTGGGCGCACCTGGGCCCCAAGGCGCGCCCTGGTCGGTTGTGCCCCCCTTCGGGCACACCCAGGTGCTGCTCTGGCCCTTTGGAGTCTTCTGGTCCATAAAAAATCCACAAAAAGTCTCGCGGTGTTTGGACTCCGTTTGATATTGATTTCCTGCGATGTAAAAAACAAGCAAAAAACAGCAACTGGCACTTCGCACTGGGTCTATAGGTTAGTCCCAAAAAATGATATAAAGTTGCTATAAAATGATTGTAAAACATCCAAAAATTATAATATATTAGCATGAATACTTCATAAATTATAGATACGTTGGAGATGTATCAGCATCACCAAGCTTAATTCCTACTCGTCCTCGAGTAGGTAAATGATAAGAGAAATAATTTATGAAGTGTGAATGCTAGCAAAGTGCACAAGTTTGATCAATAACAATTTCAATCACTTTTCCTAGCATCATAACAGCAATTCTTTCTCATAAAACTTTTCATGTTAAAGTAGCAACCAATTCACATGTTAAGGTTCAAACAATGAATTCTCTTGAAACTCAACAACCTATGTTCTCAGTCACCAAGCAATTGTAATTCAACTTATTCGACAGAGTTTAAGTAAGAGCTCCACATACTCAACCATCATATAGTCTTCTATGATTGCTAACACTCATCGCATACACATGAGCAAAACGTTTCAACCAGACACATAGAAAGACATGGCTTATAGTTTCGCCTCCCAACGTATTCACCTGAAGGGTGATGTCAACAATAATAACTCATGCTACCCATATTCAACTGGACATATGTGCCTAGATCTTTCCTCACCACATGATGCTTGCCAAAGGAGAAAAATAAAAAGGAATAGGGAGAAAAACTTTGACTCTTGCATAAAAGTAAATACATAAAAGTAAAAGATAGGCCCTTCGCAGAGGGAAGCAGAGGTTGCCATGCGCTTATTTGTTTGTATGCTCAACCCCTTAGTGCAAAATAACGTCACGTTGTATTGCCCCTTGTGATGGCAACCTTTATTATGCAGTCTGTCGCTTTTATTCTTCACCATCACAAGTTCGTACAACGCTCAATTTACTCTTACACTAAATGATCTCACACTTTTAGAAGCAATTTTTATTGCCTTATTGCACCGATGACAACTTACTTGAAGGATCTGACTCAATCCCTAGGTAGGTATGGTGGACACTTGAAAATAAGATTTGGGTTTAAGGGTTTTTGGATGCACAAGTAGTATCTCTACTTGGTGCGGAATTTTTGGCTAGCAAAGATGGGGGGCAAGCACCACATGTTGAAGGATCTATGACAATATAACTTCTATGTGAATATGAACAAACATAAATCATTACGTTGTCTTCCTTGTCC
Source organism: Aegilops tauschii subsp. strangulata (assembly GCF_002575655.3). NCBI lineage: Eukaryota > Viridiplantae > Streptophyta > Magnoliopsida > Poales > Poaceae > Aegilops > Aegilops tauschii. Next base: position 435,855,978 of record NC_053035.3, read on the forward strand.
AACGTCAACAATTTTGGCATATAATATTTTGATGGGGGCTCACAATCACAAAAGATTTCCAAGATAGTGTATTTGCATGTGAAAGTTCTCTTCCTTATACTAATCATTCATGAATTGCTTGTATGACCAATATTGTGATTGTCAAGCCTCAAAAGATTTCACTTTCTAAACCCAATGTGAAGCTACCACTAGGCATGATATGAACTTATAATTTCAACTTCATTACATTCAATTTATTCAACAATTTACTCATAGGATATAAGTGAAGCACAAGAGTAAATGACAAACTACTCCAAAAAGATATAAGTGAAGATCATGCGAGTACTTAAGTAAATAGATAGCTATGTGAGGACTCTCTCTTATTTAAAAGTTTCAGATCTAAGTATTTTATTAAAACAGCAAGCAAAAACAAAATAAAATGACATTCCAAGAATAGCACACATCATGTGAAGAAACAAAAACTTAGGTTCACCGATACTAACCGATAATTGTTGAAGAAGAAAGGTGGGATGCCTACCGGGGCATCCCCAAGCTTAGATGCTTGAGACTTCTTGAAATATTATCTTGGGATGCCTTGGGCATCCCCAAGCTTGAGCTTTTGTGTCTCCTTAATTCCTCTCATATCACGGTTTTCCTAAATCTCAAAAGCTTCATCCACACAAAACTCAAAAAGAACTCGTGAGATAAGTTAGTATAAACCAACGCAAAAACCTTACCATTCTCTACTGTAGCAAATCACTAAAATTATTATTCAACATTGCATACTAAATGCCTCTGCTTATTTAATACTCCTATCCTCAAATAGAATCATTAAACAAGCAAACATATGCAGACAATGCAAACATAACAGCAATCTGCCAAAACAGTACAGTCTGTAAAGAATGCAAGAGTATCAATACTTCCCTAACTCCAAAAATTATGAAATTTTACCACACTGTAGAAAATTTATCATAGCTTATTGTGCAAAAAGTTTCAACATTTTATCATATTCTGCATTTTCTAGGGAATTTTTGCAACACAGATAAACTTTCTGTTTTGAAACAACAACATGTAGACTTGCAAAATAAGCATGGTAAAGGCTATCCTTGACATTTTTATTGAAAATAAAGATGCAAAACATTATTATAAATAACATAAAGCAAATCCTAACAAAATAAAATGACGCTCCAAGAAAAACACATATCATGTGACGAATGAAAATGTAGCTCCAAGTGAGGTTACCGATAATGTTGGAGACGAAAGAGGGGATGCCTTACGGGGCATACCCAAGCTTAGTTGCTTGGATATTCCTTGAATATTAACTTGGGGTGCCTTGGGCATCCCCAAGCTTAGGTTCTTTTCACTCCTTATTCTCCTCATATCGACATCTCACCCAAAACTTGAAAACTTCAATCACACAAAACTTAACGGAACTTCGTGAGATAGGTTAGTATGATAAAGACCAAACCATTTCACTTTGGTACTGTCAAAGACAAGATTCATAATTGTTTCCACACAATTCCTACTGTAGCATATCATTTCCACAATTTATATTGAGCAATGTAAGCCGTAGAAACTAGAAAACAAGCAAACTATGCATTGAAAACAGAATCTGTCAAAAACAGAACAGTTTGTAGTAATCTGTACTCCAACCATACTTCTGCTACTCCAAAAATTCTGAACAATTAGGAAAACATAAAAAATTTGTATATCTATCACCTGTAAAAAATTCAGATCAAAAGCACGTTCCAGTGAATTTTCAAATTTCCTGGACTGAGCGCAAAAGTTTTGGTTTTTGCACAGATTCAAGTCAACTATCATCCACACTATCCCAAAGGCTTTACTTGGCACTTTATTGAAACAAAAGCAATAAAACATGATTACTACAGTAGCATAATCATGTGAACACACAAAAACAGTAGGTAAAAGTGTTGGGTTGTCTCCCAACAAGCGCTTTTCTTTAATGCCTTTTAGCTAGGCATGATGATTTCAATGATGCTCGCATAAAAGATAAGAATTGAAACATGAAGAGAGCATCATGAAACACATGTCAAACACATTTAAGTTTAACCCACTTCTTATGCATAGGGATTTTGTGAGCAAGCAACCCATGAAAACAAGAACCAACTAGCATAGGAAGGCAAAACAAGTACAACTTCAATACAATCAACACATAGAGAAGAAACTTGATATTATTGAGATATGTAAGAGCGTAAGTTCCTCTCTCATAATAATTTTCAGAGGCATCATGAATGGATTCAACAATATAACTATCACATACAGCACTCTTTTCATGATTCACAAGCGTAGAAAATTTATTAATCTTTATGGCATACATGTCATCATAATAATCATCATAGATAGCAACTTTATTGTCATTGTCAATTGAAACCTCTTCCAAAATAGTGGATGTATCACTAAATAAAGTCATGACCTCTCCAAATCCACTGTCATCAATATTGTAATAAGATTCAACACCCTCCAAAATAGTGGGATCACTACTACCTAGAGTTGACACTCTTCCAAACCCACTTTCATCAATGTAATCATCATAAATAGGAGGCATGCTATCATCATAATAAATTTTCTTATCGAAAGTAGAAGGAATCAAAGGATCATATTCATTGAGCAAAGAATCCCCAAGCTTAGGACAAGCATTATTTCCAGCAAATAAATCTTCAAACATTTCATACTCATTAAGCAAAGCATCCCCAAGCTTGTGGTTTTGCATATCATCACAATCATTCTTATCAATAGCATGAATGGCACCAATAGTATAGCAACCATTATTATCATATTCTTCCAAGCAAGTGCTAAAAAGATTTTCAAGATCATAAGGGACATCATTGTCTTCCCAATCATAGTCATCACAACAAGCAATAGGCATAACAAAATCATCATCAATAGTGCTCTCGACATTGTGCCATAAGACATAGAAGCAATATCATCATCAAGTTCATCATCTTCCACAATAATTTTTGATTCATTTTCATGGGGCACAACAATAATAGGAGCAACATCATTTGGGAGAGATACCTTTTTACCTCTATTTTTCTTCTTTTCTTCTTCTTCACCACATCATGTGTGGGTTCAATTAATTTTTTCGAGCTCCTTGTTGAAGAGGTTGATTGGATAGGAATCTCCTCATCGTTACCTGATTCATCATAATAAACACTAGGAGGGTATTGGGAAATATTTTCCCTTTCATTAGTACTCTCTTCATATTCTATTTGTTTTCTTGTCTTTAGATAGTTGGAAATATAAGGATTCTCAATGCAATTTACCGCACAAAACATATAAATTTCTTTTAGATCCAAATCAAGAAACCTCTCGGGATTTGGAAAACCCTTAGTTATACGTTTCATTTCTTCATACCCCAAAAGAAGACTAAGCTCTTTATGATGCTCAAGGGTAATCAAGTTATAACAATTTTTTGACACGAGTTGATCATGAAATAATTTGCATTGGAGATTTAAATAACCACGTTCATTGCAAAGTTCACAAGGATGGCAAAAAAATTACATCTTTCAGCACAATCATCTAGCCTCTCTTGCAACTTTCTCGTTTCTAAATATTTATGCTTCTTACAAAATCTATCTTCCCTTTTTGGTGTGCAAAGGCACTCCCAATTCACTCCACAAAAAGTGACATGCTTATAAGAAACATTTTTATCATGACTTGTGCAATCATCATTAGCATTTTGGATATTCAAAGAATTCATACTAACAACATTGCAATCATGCTCATCATTCAGATATTTTGTACCAAGCATTTTATTGACTTCTTCTTCTAACAATTGAGCACAACTTTCCGATCCATCATTTTCAAGAAAGATATTATAAAGATGATCAATAATATGATGCAACCTCAATTTCATTTTTTTAGTTTTCTTTTTTGAACCAAACTACTGATAAAACACGAAACTAAAAGATTTAATTGCAAGATCTAAAGATATACCTTCAAGCACTCACCTCCCCGGCAACGGCGCGAGAAAAGAGCTTGATGTCTACTACGCAACTTTATTCTTGTAGACTCGTGTTGGGCCTCCAAGCGCAGAGTTTTGTAGGATAGTAGCAATTTTCCCTCAAGTGGATGACCTAAGGTTTATCAATCCGTGGGAGGTGTAGGATGAAGATGGTCTCTCTCGAGCAACCCTGCAACCAAATACAAGAAATCTCTTGTGTCCCCAACACACCCAATACAATGGCAAATTGTATAGGTGCACTAGTTCGGCGAAGAGATGGTAATAAAAGGGTAGTAATGATAGTAGATATGACTTTTTGTAGTGCGAACAATAAAAACAGCAAGGTAGCAAGTAACGAAAGTGAGCACAAACGGTATTGCAATGCTTGAAAACAAGGCCTAGGGTCCTTATTTTCGCTAGTGCAATCTCTCAACAATGCTAACATAGTTGGATCATATGATTATCCCTCAAAGTGCAATAAAGAATCACTCCCGAGTTCCTATTAGCGGAGAACAAAAGATAGAAATTGTTTGTAGGGTACAAAACCACCTCAAAGCTATTCTTTCCGATCAATCTATCCTAGAGTTCGTACTAAAACAACGCAAGCTATTCTTTCCGATCGATCTAATCAAGAGTTCGTACTAAAATAACACCATATGACACACATCAACCAACTCTAATGTCACCTAGATACTCCAATGTCACCACGAGTATCCGTGAGTTAATTCTACGATATGCATCAAACAACTTCGTGATCATAATATTCAATCCACTCAAAGAAATGCAAGGAGACCCCAAAGTTTCTATCGGAGAAAAGATAATAAAAACGTGCATCAACCTCTATGCATAGATTATCCCAATGTCACCTCGGAAATCCGCAAGTTGAGTGCCATAACATACATCAAGTGAATCAATATGATACCCCATTGTCACCTCAAGTATTCATACTACAAGACATACATCATGTGTTCTCAAATCTGAACATTCAATCCGACAAGACAAAACTTCAAAGGGACAAGATTCAATTCATCACAACAAGAGTAGAGAGGGGAGAAACATCATATGATCCATCTATGTTAACAAAGCCCATGATATATCAAGATCGTGACATCTTAAACCCTCGGCCCCGAGGGTGGACTACTCCCTCCTCATCATGGTGGCCGCCGGGATGATGAAGATGGCCACCGGAGATGATTTCCCCCTCCGGCAGGGTGCCAGAACGGGGTCTAGATTGGTTTTCGATGGCAACAGAGCCTTGCGGCGGCGAAACTTCTGATCTAGGTTAACCCCGAGGGTTTTTGGAACATTTGGGAATTTATAGGGCGAAGAAGGGGTGCGGGAGGCCACCGAGGTGGGCACAACCCACCTGGGCGCGCCTGGGCCCCCAAGCGCACCCTGGTGGGTTGTGCCCCCCTCGGGGCACCCCTCAGGTGCTGCTCTGGCCCTTTGGGTGTCTTTTGGTCCATAAAAAATCCACAAAAAATTTCGCGGTGTTTGGACTCCGTTTGATATTGATTTCCTGCGATGTAAAAAACAAGCAAAAAATAGCAACTAGCACTGGGCACTGGGTCAATAGGTTAGTCCCAAAAAATGATATAAAGTTGCTATAAAATGATTGTACAACATCAAAAAATGATAATATATTAGCATGAATACTTCATAAATTATAGATACGTTGGAGACGTATCATTCTCTTAGCGTCTACGGACTAGACCCTCTGGTTTATATAGACACAAGAGGTACTAGGGTTTACATATAGTCGGTTACATCAAGGGAACGCCGATTCTTCCATCCGACTTGAAGTACACACCAAGGCACAAAAGGTCTTCGGTCCGGATACAGCGCGGCCCAACTGTCCGGCCGACAAGAGATAGGCCGGCCAGCCAAGGACCCCGTAGTCCATGACTCCCTCACCGGGGACAATTCCGTGAAAAACTGTCGAGGAAGGTGAGAGTTGCTTTTCTGACAAGTTCATATGCCTAAAGGTATCGTAGTATAAGATGTTGATGCTGCTTCCTCCATCCATCAGTACCTTTGTGAGTTTATATCTGCCAACTTGAAGCGCCACCACTAGGGCTAGGACACCGGGGTTATCAACCCACGGCGGGTGATCAGCCCTGCTCCAGGTGACTGGTTGCTCAGACCAATTCAAGTACTAGGGAACTGCCGTCTTGACCATGTTAACATCACGTTTCTGAACCTTCCTATCCTGTTTGCAGGTACTAGTAGTAAAGACGTGATACTGCCCACTGTTCAACTGTTTAGGATTGCTCTGAAATCCTGTCTAGTTATTCTGATGTTGATTGCCACCTTGGCCAGAATGTTGATTGCCACCATGATTTCCACACCCCTGAAATCCAGATCTTGAGTTGCTCGAGATTGATAACCCGGTTTGTGGTAATTCCCTGATGAGCCGCCACCTGGGAAGTTTGAGCCGCCAACTCTGGTTGTCCAGGATTGCCACCACCACCACCCTGATGGTTCTGGTGGACTTGATTGCGATAAGCCTGCATGATGTGGCAGTTTTCCCAATAGTGGCTTGCCGGTCTATCGGGGGTACTGTGCTTGGGACACGGACCTTTGAGGGCTTCCTCAAAGTTGCGAGCTTTATTTGCATTGAACAGCCTCCCGGAATTAATCCGCCTCTGGCCCTTATAACCAATGTTGGTATTAGCCACAAGGTCCGAGCCTCCCTCCGGGTGTTTGTGCTTTCCACCATTGTTCTGACCACCATGGTTGCCGTTGTGCCCCGGGTTAACCTGCTGCTGACCCTTGCCGCCACCATTCTTTTTTCCTTTGTTGGTCTTATCATCATCCGGGTTAGGATCTTTGGTGGTGGCTGACTCTGCATACATGGTCAAGACTTCCATGAGTTCACCCATATCCGTCACTGTCTGCTTGAGTCGACCGAGCTTCTGAACAAGAGGGTCAAAGTGGCAGTTTTTCTCTAAGATCAAAACGGCTTGAGCTGCCAATATGCCATCTAAGGAGTGGATGATGTCCGCTACCCAGTGAGACCAATGATGAGCTGACTCGCCTTCGCGTTGAACATAGAGATACAAATCAACAATGGTCATAGGACGCTTGCAGGTTCCCTAGAAGTGCTTGATGAAGCGTGTCTTTAACTTCACCCAAGTGTTGATGGAGTTAGGGGCAAGTTTTTCAACCAGGTGCGAGCCGGCCCTTCCAGCATCATCGTCAAGTACTTGGAGCAGACCGCATCGCTAACATCCAGCATATCCATGGCAATCTAATAACTCCCGATCCAGGCTGTCAGCTCAAGGTCAGCCGTGTAAGTGGTAACCTTCCGAGGCCCCTTGAAATCCTAAGGCATACGCTCGTTGCGCAGTGTCAGGACCCCAATTCTAAGTCACATCGATCTAGCATGTAACACCTCATATCACTTTGCAGCCTCACGCACGGTATTCCCACGGGTGTCGCCTTACCTGGCCCGGGACCGTTTGCGCCTTTTGGCTCACGTATATGATAGTGTCGCTAGCATCCATATGACAGAGAACTCGGGCCGGCATGACTAGTCGTGAACCCAAAGTGGCATTAACTTACGGGGACAGGCATACATGAAACAACATCGAGCATGTCGGTCAGCAGCGTGTGAATCCGGGTTGTAGCAACTGGGTTAACAGGACTCCGGGAACCCGGGCTGTAGCAGGCTAGCAGGACTCCGGATGTCACCGCGTGACATTTCCCCGAAGGGACAGACACAGGAACGAAGTGTATCACATGCGGGCCAGTCTAGGTGTTCCGGAGCAGTAGTGCTGGGCTAGCAGGACTCCGGTAAACCGGGCTGTAGCGGACTACCAAGGATCAGTGGAAGCACCAGACTACATTTCCCCATAAGAGAGGCTACCAAGGATAAACAACTAGATTGTCGGATCTCACACATACCAAGCATTTCAATCATACACACAATATGCTCAATATGTGCAAATACAACATGGCATCACAACAAGACTCTACGACTCAGAGTATTTATTCATTAGGCTCCGAGGAGCCAAGTATTACAAACATGGGTATCATGACCCAACATACAGAGCATACAAGCAACAAGCACATGCGGAAGCTTAACTTGTCTGGGTACAGACAACTACAAATGAAGAAGGCTGAGAAGCCTGACTATCTACAAGACCCTCCCAAGGGTACAAGATCGTAGCTGAGGTAACAAGCTAAACGTCGAAATCCACGCGGAACTACTAGCGAGACTGAAGTCCCTCTGCAAAACATAAAATAAGCAAATGTGAGTACAAATGTACCCAGCAAGACTTACATCAGAACTATCTACATATGCATCGGTATCAACAAAGGGGTGGTGGAGTTTAACTGCAGCAAGCCAGCTTTGACTCGGTGGCTATCCTGAACTACGACTGCAAGTAACTCTTTTGAGGTGGCGCACACGAGTCCACATATTCACCATACCAATACACCACTATGGATCCGCTCCCGTCTCCCTACGAGAACGCCATCCATAGCACTCACGCTTATCTTGCGCATTTTAGAGTACCCACTTTCACTTGTCTATGAACTGTACAGGCAACCCCCAGAAGTCCTTTTCCGCGGACACGGCTATTCGAATAGATGATGTTAACCCTGCAGGGGTGTACTTCCTCACACACGCTCTCGCCACTTACCACCATGTACACGTTGTGTATCTCGGCAACCTTCAAATGGAAGCCTGGCGAGGGAGTCGGCCACGACCTGACCAACCACACAAGTCTCTAGTCCAGGTTTATCGCCTATTCGGGTTCCATCCGCAAGGAGATCCGGCCAGGGTGTCGCTCACGGCCCCAAATGATGTGAGCAGGGTTCCCAAGCCCACCATCCGGGTGCCACTTGGTACATTGTGCCACTAGTATGTCCCAAGCCCACCTGTACCAGGTGCCACTTGGTAGACTACTAACACTACCTACAAACACCAGAAACTAGTTGCAACTCCTGGACAGAGATCAGGTTGATTAATAAGTCGAGAGAGCTTGGAGCGCCCGGAGCCCAATGTGTGGTAGTAACTGTTCATGGATCACAAACACAGAACTCAGTTCCCGAGGGCGGTTTCAATGAGACAACCCACCATGTACTCCTACATGGCCTCTCACCGCTACCTTTACCAAATCGTGTTCACACACTTAGCTCTCAACAGTAGGACATGTTCACAACTTTCCAATTCACCCCCGATGAATCAGACCTGACACAACTCTAAGCAATAGCAGGCATGACAAACAAGCATGAATGAGTAGGCACATCAGGGCTCAAACAAATCCTACTCATGCTAGTGGGTTTCATCTATTTACTGTGGCAATGACAGGTCATGCAGAGGAAAGGGGTTCAACTACCGCAGCATGTAACAGTTGAATCGATGTTGTCCTAATGCAGTAAAAGAGAGCAGGAGCGAGAGAGTGGGATTGTATCGGAATGAACAAGGGGGTTTTGCTTGCCTGGCACTTCTGAAGATAGTATAGCTCTTCATCGGTGTCATCGATCTCATCGTCGGAACCACGTCTACTGAGAGGGGACAATTACCGGCAAACAAGAACACAATCAATGCAATGCACAATATGATGCATGATCATGACATGGTAATATGAGTGTGTTGACCTAATGCAACTACAACCAGATGGGTTTGGGTCATTTTGAACCAAAGGTTCAACCCCAAATTCAAATTATGAATCTAAATAGTGCCTTATCATGTTTTGAACTAAACAGCAAGGTTAAGTTATTTTAACATGCATGAAACCAGTACAGATGGATAGATTGGATTTTTCTGATCATTTTTCATATATAAATCTTTGTATTTGGAGTTACAGATTAATTTCTATGATTTTTAGAAGTTTGCTCCATTTTCTCGAATTTCCTGAAAAGAATAAATCCAGAAAAGGGCATTATTGCGTCAGCATTGCGTCATGCTGACCTCAGCAGGTCAACAGACCCGGTCCAGGTCAAACCTGACTAGTGGGACCCACTGGTCAGTGTCTTAGCGCTGATTAGGGTCGCTGACGTGTGGGCCCAGTCAATGGCCACGTCAACATGGTCAATGCTGACGCGTGGGGCCACTGGGATTAGTTAATACTAAGCAGAAACTTAATCTAAGCTTAATTAGGTAGCGGGGCCCTGCTGTCAGTCTCACTAGGTGGTAACTAACTGCGTCATTAGCCTAAACTAATCTGCCACATCACCATCGCCGGAGTTACGCCGGCGGTGACCAAAACGCGGTGGGGCGCACTGGGTTGGCTCGGGTTTCGCCTACAGGCGATGGTTTTGAGCGCGGGGAGGCTCTACGGGGAGCTGCTGCTCGCGCGCAGCCGATGGAGCGGGCGGCGGGAGCTGAGGTGGCCGGAGCCCGGCGGAAACAAGCTCGCGGCGGCGGCCGGAGCTCGGCGAACTCGGGCCCGGCGTTGTGGTGCACGGGAGCAAGAACAGCTGGGTGCTACGGGCTACTGCAGACGCTCTGGTTGCGGTGACGCGCTCATACGTGGTGCGGGTTTGCTCTAGCCACGGCAGCGTCATGGCCGGCGGCGAGGAACTCTCGGGCTCGACGGAGTCCGCGGTTAGAGGAAGAAATCGGCATCGGGGAGAGAGAGATTCGGTGCGGAGGCTCACAGCGAGGCCAACGAGCGCGATGGCGAGGTCGGGGACGCTCTGTAGCTCCCAAATCGACGGCGAGGATCCACGGCGACCGACGAGGGGAACGGCGGTGCTGGCGGCGTCCAGGGGCTTCAGGCATCATGTGGCTCGGTGAGGAGGAAGAGGGGGACGAGTCGGAGCTTCTTGGCGCGTCGGCGAGGTGTGGGGTGGCCGGTGGCCGCGGTGGTGCTCGTCGGCGGCGGCGGGCGCGTTCGGTGAGATGGGGAACGGCGAGGGAGAGAGCAGGGGGAGAGTGAGAGAGGTCGGGCGGATCGGGTCGACACCGGGGCGTTCATCCACGCGTCCAGGGGCTCGGCGGCAAGCAGGAGGTGGCGTGCGGTGGCCGCGCGCGCATCGGGCACGCGCTGTGCGTCCGACTGGCGGGAGGAAGAAGACCTCCCTACCCCTGGTGGGCTGGCCGGCCAGATGGGCTGCCAGGTGAGCGCCAGGTAAGTGCGGGTAGGTTTTCTATCCTTTTTCTTTTGTTTCAGTTTTCTATTTATTTCCTCTCTGTTTTGATTTAGTTTTAGAACTAAATCATTTTATTAAATTCTGAACATAAATATGGGCACTAACTGAATTAATCCAGAGGCCCTCAAGTGATTTCAGAATATTTGGAGCATTTAAAATATTTATAAAATTCAAATGCCCCAAGTCAAATATAATATGGGTTAATTCAAAATCCATAAATGGCCAAAAATTATGCTCATGATTTTTGGCAGAGGTTTTCACCTTTATCAAAAATCATGAACATTTTTAAAGTGCATTTTGGGTTCTTGAAAAGGATTTTATTTCATCCTATTGAATTCTTTCTGGTGCTAGGGTTTAATCAATCCCCATTTCAAATTTCTTTCAAATTTAAACATGATGCACACATGGAGCTAGTCTAGTGCAAAACCAGAAGCTAGGGATGTGACACGCAGAGCCAGAACCAGGCACGAAATCCCGATGGTTCGGGTGCTTGACCCGACACCTTTTGAAGCTAAGGGGGTCACGGGAGGCGACTGATAAGCCGCCGCATTAGCAGCCTCTGCTTCCCATCGTGCCCGGGCCGAGTCAACGATCTCCTAAGCATCTGTAGGCGGGACGGGTCTCGCTGCTCGTGCATCTGGCGAGCATTGCTGGAAACGGCTGGTGACTCTGCATGGCGGCTTCAGCTGCGGTCTGGGTGCGGGGTAGAGTGGAGCCGTTGCTAACTGTAGGAATAATTTGCCTGTTGAGCGGCCGCTATTTTTAACAACTCGATGGCGTGCAAAGCCTCTCTTTCCACAGGAGTAGCGCCCCGTGATCAGAAGCGCAGTAAGATTTGCAGCTGCCGCCACCAGGTTATCAACAGGGTTGAGGAGTAAACCGTCCGCGTCACTAAATGATCAAGAGTCGTCCAGACGGGCGGCTGGTTTGGAGCTGGCTGGTTCGGGGATGGCCCACGATGACCGTTTTGTCAGACGACCCGGTTCAATTGGGGTATAAGCGGTGTCACAGGAGTGCTCGGCCCAACGCCTAGTATAGGCGTGTTGAATAAACGTCTTCCCTCAAAGTCAGGGGGGTGAGTCTCATGACATCTCCTATGAGCCGCCTCGGAAGTGTGCTAACGAAGAACCAGATGCCAAGCCTCTGTCCTTAGGCCCTCCGTCTCCTGTTGAATATGAGTTTGAAGTTGTATTATGCGAACATTCTCAGCATTGACGTCCTCCTGAGCCTTGGCTATTTGTTCACGGATTTTGGCAACTTCAATGTTGCGCTCGGCCTGGTTCTCCGGTGTCAATGGCGATTCAAGGAGCGTTGCTGGACTGGTGACTAACTCGGAAAGGACTTGAGCCACCGGTTTAACCAGGCCAGATGCGTTCGCATCAATCACTAAAGGGCCGGTCCCATTCACAGCTCCGGCAGCAGAGGATTCCAGAGCTAGAGCGGTGTCTGCCATATAGATGGTGGTCCAAGGGGAGACTCACAGTCAACCGGAGCCTACTCATTGTCGGAGCAGCCCCCGAGTCTGCCGTCGTACAAGGGGCGGATTGGTTCCGGCTGGCTTGAGCCCGGGCGGGTTGCATGCGCCGAGCCGGCTCGACGATGTCGATGCAGATGTTCGGCTTGGGTCCTAAATAGCCGGTATTGCCAATGAAGACATGGATCTTGCCGAAGGGGACCCGATATCCATACTCGATCGAGTCAGCCTCGGAGCCCTAGCCTGAGTAGTCGATGTAGAGCTTGCCACGGCGACTCCTGGTCATGCGGCCGATCGCATATCCCTCGATCCCTGTGAGAGCTCCCTTCAACAACTACCACCGAGCGATAGCCCCACGGTGGGCGCCAACTGTCGTGGTTTTGTCACGGCAGATGTCCTTGTAAATGGACTTAGTCATGAGGCCATCGCCGCTAGGTGATTGATTGAACGGCGTTGATCGGAATCGTGAGACAAGAGTTAACCAGGTTTGGCGCCTCACGGTTGAGGTAAAAGCCTATGTCCTGCTTGTGTGTTATTGCTGATGATGATCTCAGTTACAAGGGTGCGACTTGGCTAACCTAGTACTCGAGAGCTCGTAACTTGGTCCTTCTGCCCAGGGGCTCCTCTTTATATATAGGTTGAGGCCTTGGGCTTACAACAGAGTCTGGGTCGTATTGCAACCCGTGTACTAATATGCTTCCTACTTATCTTGCTTGGTAAGAAAACTCCTTGGGAGTCTTGACTGCGAAGGCGCCTTAGTCCTTGGGCCATAAGCTGGCCCACCTGGACAGCTTATCCTCTGGGCCTTGGCCTTCTGGACAATCACAACCCATCTGTTGAGTTATTCTTCCTCAAGTCGGCGTATAATGACCCGGCCCTAGCTGGGCGGGTCATATCGTGGGGTTATATCCCCAACAAGTCCATAGCTAGTATTAAATGTGTCGGATCACGGGTTCCGGCAAAACCCTCAAGGTTCGAACACTGGGGTGCGCACGAAGATCTCCCCCTACCGATCCACATCCTAGCTTCTCTAAGATCTCAAGGATTAACTCGACGAACTCGCAACACAAGGGACACAAGATTTATACTGGTTCGGGCCACCGTTGTGGTGTAATACCATACTCCAGTGTGTGGTGGTGGATTGCCTCTTGGGCTGAGGATGAACAGTTACAAGGGGAAGAACAGCCTCCTGAGGTTGAGGTGTTCTTGTGTTTGGTGTGTGGCTAGGGTCAGATTGAGCTCCCTTCGCTTCGAGTTAGCCTTTTTCCTACTGTGGTGGCTAGTCCTATTTATAGAGGCCCTGGTCCTCTCCCCAAATATTGAGCGGGAAGGGAGCCAACAATGGCCAATTTGAAAGGGGACAGCTAGTACAGCTTACCCTGACAAAAGCAGTCTTCGCCTGCAAAAGGCTCTGGTGGTGACGCCGCCTTGGGCTCCATGGTGACCTCCGTCTTGCCGTCTTGCTGGTCTTGGTCTCGTTGCACCGATACGGAAACCTTTGCTTGACGCCTCGGTACTCCGCGCCTGCGCTTGCCCCCTTAGCACCAAATAGGAAACAAGTACACTGTGCGCGCTGGTGCCCGACTGGCGCCCGCCTAGCCTTGATCGTCATGGCTCACGTCACGAAAGCCTCGCGAGGTTTGCCCAGCCTTGATCTCTCCGCCTCTCGCGAGCCAACCTGGTGAGGCCGCTCCCGAAGAGGCCTTGCGTCGTCCGCCTCGCGAGGCTTGGCCCCTCTCGAGGGTCTTGAATGCCTTGTTGATGAAGATGGGCCATACGGGCCCACTTGCAGAGCCACGCCGTGGGCCGCAGGCAGGCAAGTCTGGGTACCCCCGTTCCCAGAACGCCGACAGTAGCCCCCGAGCCCAAGGCGCGCTCGGGCTTGGCTTCGAGGCGAAGCCAAAGGGCAAGCGCGGAGTGCCGCACGCCCCAATAGCATGCGGCCTTGGTCGACGCGTGGAGGTTGATTGGATGTGGGCGTCTCCGCTTCCCCATGCTGCCTCGGCAACTGCCCGACTTGACAAGTCCCTGTGGCATGCAAGGAAAAACCATCATTACCTGTGATCGTGGGGGGCGCCGGTTGGCCTTCTCTTGCTATAAATGGGGAGGGGGGCAGAGCCCCCGTCGCCCATCTCTTCCCATTCCGCTTGCTTCTCCTCCTCTGCTCCACCGCCGACACCAATGGCACCATCAAAGAGGTTCTCTGCCACGGAGAAGGGGAAGGCCCCTCGTGAGGGGCCCGGCTCCCCGGCGCCCAAGCGTGGACGCGTCCGTCCCCGCAAGCACACCGCGACCCCCGCCATGGCCCCTCGCTCCCGCGGTGGCACCGCTGCGCGTGGCAGGGGTCGTTCCAGTCGTGGCAGCCCTGTCGATGAAAGGAGACGTGCCATGGTTGCACGGCCTCCGCGGCCGCGCTTCCACTCGGTGGAGGTGCTGTCGGAGTTCGTCGTGTGGTCGGAGGACCCGGCTGGCAACTGGCTTCAGCTCCCGCGCTTCTTCGCCGACGAGCTGCCAGCCTCCGGTCCAGGTGGGCTCTGGCTGCAGGCGGACGGTTGCTGCAGCAGGGCTTCTTGGGTTGCAGTCGAGGTCTCCGTCGCAGGCAACATAGCTCTGGCCCGCGGCGCGCGCGCGGCCTGGGCAGGCGGTGCACCCTCCATTTCAAGTACAACGGTGATGCGACCCTCTACGTGAGGGTGTTTGGGGAAGATGGTCGCCGCGCCGGGTGCTGCCCCGAGGTGAACGACGACGAGGAGGTGCTCGGCCTCGGCGATGGTCAGGACGAGGAGGAGGGCGAACCCGCCCTTGGTGCCGACCGTGTCTCGTCCAGCTATGGTGGCTCTTCCCCTGGCGATAGCTCCAGTAGTGGTGGCTATGACCAGCCGCCGCGCCCGCTTCGAAGGTAGCAGCGGGTCGTCTCATCGCCGTGCCTTCGTGAAGCGCGAGAAGGGGTCCGGCTAAGCTCAGGACGTCGCCAAGAGCCCGTCCCCGTGAACCACTATAGGGGAAGGCACCGCTTTTATCTTGTTCTTCCTTTCCTTCCTGTATCAAAAAAGAAACCAGTGTGTATCGAACCACGATTCCTTAATCACTATGTTATGCTTATCGTTTTTGTGTTGTGCCGTTGTTTTGCATAGAGACAACTTAGCTTAGCACACTTGGGGTAGCCTCCTCTTCACGAGGCACATGTTTCCTGGCGCCTGTCAAGGCCTTCCTTGACTCAGTGGGCGCTTAGGAACTGCAAAAAATTCGTTAGGAAGCTCGCTAGGAGGCTTATCGTTCACCCGAGCCTTGACCCAGCGGTTCATATCGTGGTACCCGAGGGGCACGGATCAGGAGAGATGCACCAGCTTGTGGGCTCGAACGAGGGTGCCTCGTAAAAAACAGACGGAAGGCAGAGAAAAGGAAAAACACTCGCGAGGGCAAACCTAGCCCCCTCGCGAGGAATGCGAGAGAGAGAACAGGTTAAACCGGAGTTGGAAATAGCGGCAAAAGGCGACGGAACCAAATCAGCAAGGAACACCAGAAGCAAATTTCAATTAAGAGGAGACGAGCCAACTACGGAAAGCAAATGAAAAGCCGCGTCCGGCACCTAGTCTAGTCTTCAAGTCTTCTCACCAGTGCGGAGCTAAGTGCTGGCACTAGGACGTGGGAGGGAGCCCCCGAGGCCCGAGGACGGCACTCCTGAGACTCCGGGGCGTGTACAGCCCCACTCGTTATTATGTGCGAGTGTCACGGGCGGCGATCTTCATAGGCACTGGGCCTTCTTCACAGGCACTGGGCCTTTCTTCATGGGTAGAACTTCCGGAGGTGCTGGATGTTCCAGGCGTTCTGGATGGGTACCCCGTCCTGTGTCTCCAGGCACGCGGCGGCAGGCCTGGAGACATGGACGACCTTGAACGGGCCCTCCCACATGGGTGATAGCTTATGCGGCCCTTCCCTGGAGAGGACCCGCCTGAGGACGAGGTCACCCGCCTCGAGCGTCCTGGAGCGGATGTGGCGGCAGTGGTATCGCCGCAGCGCCTGCTGATACCTTGTCGCCCATAGTGCGGCTTCGTGGTGGCGTTCCTCCCCCAGCACGAGGTCCATCCCCCGTGTGGCATCCTGTTGCACTTCATCAAACGCCAGGACCCGTGCGGAGCGATGCTTGACCTCGTGAGGGAGGACCGCTTCTGCTCCGTAGACGAGGAAGAACGGGGTCTCGCCTGTTGGCTTGGTGGCGGTGGTGCGGATGGACCACAACACGGACTGGAGCTCGTCGTACCAGCCCCTGCCGCAGGCCTCGAGCTTCTTCTTGAAGGTCCTGGTCTTGAGGCTGCTCAGGACCTCTGCGTTGGCGCGTTCGGCCTGACCATTGCTCCTGGGATGAGCCACCGAAGCGTAGCAGATCTGCGTTCCAAGGTTAGCACAATACATCTTGAAGAGATTACTAGTGAACTGCGAGCCGTTATCAGTGATGATGCGGTTGGGGGCCCCGAAACGGCTCACGAGACCCTTGATGAACTTGACCGCGGAGCCCGCTGGGATGGTGCGGACGGCTTCCACCTCCGCCCACTTGGTGAACTTGTCAATGGCGACGTAGAGGTAGCGGTAGCCCCCAGGCGCTCGAGGGAACGGGCCCAAGATATCCAGCCCCCAGACCGCGAATGGCCATGTGAGTGGGATGGTCTGGAGGCTCTGAGCCGGCTGATGGATCTGCTTGGCGTGGAACTGGCAGGCTTCACAGGACTTCACCAGCTCGGTTGCTTTGTTGAGCGCCGTGGGCCAGTAGAATCCGCTGCGGAATGCCTTGCCGACGAGGGTCCGTGATGACGAGTGGTGCCCGCAATCTCCAGCGTGTATGTCGGATAGCAACTCCTTCCCCTGATCCCTGGAGATGGAACGCAGTGAAACGTCATTTGGTCGCTTCCTGTACAACTCACCGTCCCGAATGCAGTACGCCGTGGCTTGCCGGGCCACGCGCTCCGCGTCCTCCTCCTCCTCCGGCAGCGCCCCTTGCATCAGGTATTCCTTGAATTCCTTGGTCCAGCATCCCTCCTGGGGCTCGAGTGCCAAGAGTAAGCGCGCTCCCGAAGTCGGGCCACAGGCTGGGGCTCCCGTGGCAGGCAGCTGTGGGAGTTCCTCCCGAGGCTGAGCTGTCCTTGAAAGTGGTGGGGTCACCGATGGCTTGAAGAGCCGCTCCTCAAAGACGCCGGGCTCTTGGGGCTGCCGCTTGGATGCCCTCCTGGCGATGTCGTCAGCTTGTTGGTGTCGCGGGGCACGTGCTGCAACTCCAGGCCCAGGAACTGCTTCTCCATCTTGCGCACCTCCGTGAGGTATGCCTCCATGTGCTCGTCCTTCGGCTCGTATACCTTGTTGGAGAAATTGACGAGGAGCTGCGAGTCGCCCCTAACGGTGAGGCGCTTCACCCCCAGAGCTGCCGCAGCTTTCAGGCTAGCTATGAGGCCTTCGTATTCTGCGATGTTGTTGGAGACCTTCTCGCCCCGCTGAAAGCAGAGCTGCACGGCGTAGTAGAGCTTGTCTTGGGTGGGCGAGATAAGTACTGCTCCAGCCCCCGCGCCCTGGTGCGTGAAGGCGCCATCGAAATACATGACCCATCCATCTGGCGCCTCACTTCCCGGCGAGGTGGACTGGTCCTTGCCCTCTTCAAGCATCGGGGCATCCATCCATTCTGCCATGAAATCAACGAGTGCGGCTCCCTTGATGACCCTGGTAGTGCTGAACTCCAACTGGAACGCCTGCAACTCGATGTTCCACTCAGCGACCCTTCCAGCAGAGTTGGGGCTCCTGAGCACTCTCTCCAATGGGTAGGCTGAGACGACCTTGATGGGGTGGCCCTGGAAGTAGTGCCGCAACTTACATGAGGCCACCAGGAGCGCGAGTAAGAGCTTCTGAGGCATGGGATATCATGCCCTTGCGTCCCGCAACACCATGCTGACGAAATACACCGGGTGCTCGACGAGAGTTGGCACGTTGGCGAGGCTCGTGTCTTGCAGGAGTCGGGGCGTCTCCTGAGGTAGTGGAGCTCCCGACGCTTGAACGCTTGTTGGGATCTCGACGGCGTCGTCCTGTCGAGCTTGGTCCTCTGTGGATGCTGCTACGGCTCTTGCGGCGCCTTCATGATCTTGCGTCGTCTCGGCTGGCGGTGTAGCTTGGCGCGACGCGTCTTTGGCTTGGCGCTCCTCCCGAACTGCCACCAGAGCCGCACTGGCAGAGCACGGGGTGGCGGCAAGATAAAGCACTAGGGGCTCGAGGGGTCGTGGCGCCACCATCACCGGAGGGCTGGTCAAGTATCTCTTGAGGTCTTGAAAAGCTCGGTCGGCCTCCGGGGTCCACTCGAAGGGGCCCTTCTTCTTCATCAGCTTGAAGAAGGGTAGGGCGCGCTCTCCCAGCTTGGAGATGAAGCGCCCCAACGCAGTCACCCGACCAGCCAGCTTCTGCGTTTCCTTGAGGGTCTGCGGTGGGCTCATGTCTTCAATGGCCTTGATCTTTTCTGGGTTCGCCTCAATCCCTTTGTGGGACACGAGGAAACCCAGCAGCTTGCCGGAAGGGACACCAAACACACACTTCTCCGGGTTAAGTCGCAAGTTCACCTGGCGCAGGCTCGCAAAAGTCTCCTCCAGATCTTGGATCAAGGTTCTGGCCTCCCGAGACTTCACCACAATGTCGTCGACGTAGGCCTCCGCGTTTCTCCTGAGCTGCCGCCCTAAGGCGATGTGCATCAACCGCTGAAAGGTTGCGCTCGCGTTACGCAGTCCGAAGGGCATGCAAGTGTAGCAGTATACCCCACACGGGGTCAGGAAGGCTGTCTTCTCTACATCTTCTACTACCATCTTGATCTGGTGATACCCTGAGAACGCATCCAGGAAGCACAGCAGGTCGCACTCGGCGGTGGAGTCGACGATTTGGTCGATGCGTGGAAGTGGGAACGAATCTTGGGGACGGGCCTTGTTGAGGTTGGTGAAGTCAACGCACATTCGCTCCTTCCCGCCTTTCTTCGGCACAACGACGGGGTTTGCCAGCCATTCGGGGTACCGAACCTCGCGAATGGCACCCGCCGCCTATAACTTGCGGGTTTCTTGGATGATGAAGGCCTGCTTCTCCGTGGACTGCCGTCTCGCCCGCTGCTTCACAGGGCGTATATTGGGGCACACCCTCAAGTGATGCTGAATCACCTCTCTCGGGACCCCCACCAGCTGCTTGGGTTCCCATGTGAATATCTCCTTGTTTGCGCGCAAGAACTCCACCAGTGCTTCCTCTTAGCTTGGGTCGAGGTCGGCACCTATGGTAAAGGTGGCTCCTGAGGACCCGTCCTCATCGACCGGCACCTGCTTGGTTTCCGCCTTGTCTTGGGTGAACAGCTGCTTCTTCTTGGTTGGTGCAGCTCCCTTGGCCTCGGAGGTGCCCGCACCGACAGGCTGTGCCGCCGCGGCGGTCTTGAGGGCAAGCTTGAGCGCCGCCAGGGCCTCCTTGGCGTCCCCCTTGATGGTGAGGACGCCCTTGCTTCCATGCATCTTCATGAGGTTGTAGGCCGGATGGGTCGCTGCCATGAACTGGGCCAGAGTTGGGTACCCGAGGATGGCGTTGTACGGGAGGCCGATGCGGGCGATGTCGAAGTCGACCAGCTCGGTGCGCTAGTTGTTGCGCGTGCCGAAGGTGACAGGGAGGCGAATCTGCCCCAGGGAGTGGGCGCCGCCGCCGCCAACTCCTGAGAAAGGCTTGCTGAGCCTGAGCCGCTCGAGCGGTACGTGAAGAAGGCTGAAGGCCTCCACAGAGAGCATGTGAGGCCGGCGCCGCCATGGATGAGGGTCTTGGTAACGGCCACGTTGCAAATAGTGGGCGTGCAAAGCATCGGGAGCATACCCGAGCCGGCGGTGGTGACGGTGTGGTCTTCCGAGTCGAAGGTGAGGTCGGCCTCAGGCGCAGCCCAGCCCAGCAGAGCCCCGAGCACTTGGAAGTGGCGCCGATTTGGCGAAGGAATGGCTTGATGTGGAGATCTGAAGGTGGTGCTTGAGAGCCGCCTAGTAGGGTCGTGACCGCGTGGTGCGCCGGTGCCGCGTAGCGCGCAGTGAAGAGGCCGCGCAGCTCCTCCCAAGATGCCACCGTGGATCCAGGGAGGTTGAGCAGCCAGGCACGCGGCGCGCTGGTGAGGGCCATGGGAAACCAGTTGGCCATAACCTTGTCGTCGCCCCCGGCCTCGAGGACGGCCTCTTCATATGCCAGCAGGAAAGCTGACGGGTCCGCCGCGCCGTCGTAGCGCGACGGCATCTCTGGTTGAACTTGGGCGGCCACTGCACCTGCCACAAGGTGGGGGCCAGGGCTCGGAGCCCCCTGGCCCCGTTGTCGGTGTCTGTCGTTGGAGCCGGGAGCGGGACGCCTGCCATGAGGGTGGAGCGCGGTGGTGGCGGAGCGCAGATCGACGGAAGGAAAGCTATGGCGCACCCCTACCTGGCGCGCCAAATGTCGGATCACGGGTTTCGGCAAAACCCTCAAGGTTCGAACACTGGGGTGCGCACGAAGATCTCCCCCTACCGATCCACGTCCTAGCTTCTCTAAGATCTCAAGGATTAACTCGACGAACTCGCAACACAAGGGACACAAGATTTATACTGGTTCGGGCCACTGTTGTGGTGTAATACCCTACTCCAGTGTGTGGTGGTGGATTGCCTCTTGGGCTGAGGATGAACAGTTACAAGGGGAAGAACAGCCTCCTGAGGTTGAGGTGTTCTTGTGTTTGGTGTGTTGCTAGGGTCAGATCGAGCTCCCTTCGCTTCGAGTTAGCCTTTTTCCTACTGTGGTGGCTAGTCCTATTTATAGAGGCCCTGGTCCTCTCCCCAAATATTGAGCGGGAAGGGAGCCAACAACGGCCGATTTGAAAGGGGACAGCTAGTACAACTTACCCTGACAAAAGCAGTCTTCGCCTGCAAAAGGCTCTGGTGGTGGCGCCGCCTTGGGCTCCATGGTGACCTCCGTCTTGCCGTCCTGCTGGTCTTGGTCTGTTGCACCGATATGGAAACCTTTGCTTGATGCCTCGCTACTCCGCGCCCGCGCTTGCCCCCTTAGCACCAAAGAGGAAACAAGTACACTATGCGCGCTGGCGCCCGCCTGGCCTTGATCGTCATGGCTCACGTCACGAAAGCCTCGCGAGGTTTGCCCTGCCTTGATCTCTCCGCCCCTCACGAGCCAACCTGGTGAGGCCGCTCCCGAAGAGGCCTTGCGTCGTCCGCCTCGCGAGGCTTGGCCCCTAGCAATGTTCTAGAATGCCTTGTTGATGCAGATGGGCCGTACAGGCCCACTTGCAGAGCCATGCCCTGGGCCGCAGGTAGGCAAGTCTGGGGACCCCCGTTCCCAGAACGCCGACAAAATGGCTTCTTCTCTCTCTTTGATCTTCAATACAATGTTCTCCTCGATGTTCTTGGAGATCTATTCAATGTACCTTTTTTGCGGTGTGTTTGTTGGGATCCGACGAATTGTTGGTTTATGATTAGATTATCCATGAATATTATTTGAGTCTTCTTTGAACTCTTTAATGCATGATTGTTATAGCTATGTATTTCTCTCCGAGCTGTTAGTTTGGTTTGGCCCAACCAGAGAGCAACACCGACTTATGAGAGGCCTTTGGCCCTCTCCACCCAAAAGACTAGCCTATTAAGAGGGGACACCCCCATCCTTATAAATCATGTTATGTCTCCTCCCACAACCAATGTGGGACTAAACCCAACAGTTCTGACCCGATCGATCGATGGCGACGGTGCGAACCCAACGCAATTACGCAAGCGAGGAGTCGCCGCCGGCCAGCCTTGCTGACGATTCCGGCCTACCCCGCCCCTACCATGTCCACTACGTAGTTGCCGCTTCCCATCGACCAAGGCAAATAACATCACTCTCGCCGGCTACTTGAGCTCATTGTGCATTACAGAACCCAAGTGCTTAGCGCCCGCCAGCACCCACAACCTTATTTTTAGCTAGCACACCAAATAGGTTGTACTTCTTCATAAGAAAGGCTGCATGGTCGTGACATATTTGGATTCTGACATTTGGGACCCACGAGGAAAAAGCCTATCCAAGGTGGTGTCGACTCAGTCAACAAACGATTTTGCCTACCAGCCGTTGGATTGACATCCAACATCTGTCGTGTTTCTTCTATCTCTTGTCTTCTTCCTCCAGCCGCCCAAACCAACACGGCTAGCTGCGCCTCCGCCGCCCAACCATACGCTCAAACGTTGGCCAGTCCATCCCCTCTATTCCCCCACATGTCATGTTATTCTCCGCACGACGTCAGCCCCAACCCGCACCCGCACCCGAACCAGTCAACCTTTGTACTCCCCTCCGCCTGCGACTACACTACCGCATCTTCCACGGCTCCTATTCATCCCGCCCGAGGCCTCGCCGTCATCCTCCGCCTTGGTTCGCTCGCCGTGCGGGGTGCGCCGCCGTCTAGCGTAGCCAACATGGTCAATAACCGAGAGGAATCAATAGATGACTGATACGTCTCCAACGTATCTATAATTTTTGACTATTCCATGCTGTTATATTATCATTCTTGGATGTTTTACAATCATTTTATGGCAATTTAATATCATTTTTTGGGACTAACCTATTGACATAGTGCCCAATGCCAGTTGTTGTTTTTTGCTTGTTTTACTTCGCGGAATATCAGTACCAAACGGAGTCCAAATGGCACGAAACTTTTTAGAGATTTTTTTGGACCAGAAGACACCTTGGGGGCCAAGAAAGCACTAGAGGGGAGGCCCGTGGGGGGCACAACCCACCAGGGCGCGCCGAGGGGGGTTGTGGTCCCCACGGAGACCCCGTGTACCGCCTCTTCGCCTTATAAATTCCCAAATATTCCAGAAACCCTAGGGGAGACATCGAAACACAATTCCAGCCGCCGCAAGTTCCAAAACCACGAGATCCAATCTATACCATCACGGAGGGGTTCATTGATACGTCTCCAACGTATCTAAATTTTTTGATTGTTCCATGCTATTATATTATCATTCTTGGATGTTTTGTAATCATTTTATAGTCATTTTATATCATTTTTTGGTACTAACCTATTGACATAGTGCCAAGTGCCAGTTGTTGTTTTTTGCATGTTTTTTACATCGCAGGAAATCAATATCAAACGGAGTCCAAACACCGCGAAACTTTTTGTGGATTTTTTATGGACCAGAAGACATCCAAAGGGCCAAAGCAGCACCTGGGGGGTGCCCCGAGGGGGGCACAACCCACACACCAGGGCATGCCTGGGGGCCCAGGCGCACCCAGGTGGGTTGTGCCCACCTCGATGGCCTCCCACACCCCCCTATAAATTGCCAAATATTCCAAAACCCTCGGGGGCAGCCCTAGATTAAAAGTCTCGCCGCTGCAAGGCCTCTGTATCCACGAGATCCAATCTAGACCCCGTTCTGGCACCCTGTCGGAGGGGGAGATCATCACCGGTGGCCATCTTCATCATCCTGGCGGGCACCATGATGAGGAGGGAGTAGTCCACCCTTGGGGCTGAGGGTTTGTACCAGTAGCTATGTGTTTAATCTCTCTCTCTCTCGTGTTCTTGAGATGTCATGATCTTGATGTATTGCGGGCTTTGTTAATATAGTCGGATCATATGGTGTTTTCCCCTCTCTATCTTGTGATGAATTGAGTTTTCCCTTTGAGATTTCATTTAATCGGATTGAATACTTTTATGGATTTGAGAGCACTTGATATATGTCTTGCAAATGAATACTCGTGGTGACAATGGGGTATCATATTGATTCACTTGATATATGTTTTGGCACTCAACTCGCGGATTCCCGAGGTGACATTGGGGTAATCTACGCATAGGGGTTGATGCACGTTCTTGTGTTTGTTTCTCCGGTAGGAATCTTGTGGCACTCTTTGAGGTTCTTTGCGTTGGATTGAGTATTATGAATCTGAATTTGCTTTGGTGTTATGTTAGTACGAACTCTAGGATAGATCGAATGGAAAGAATAGCTTTGTGTTATTTTAGTACGAACTCTTGAATAGATCGAACGGAAAGAATAGCTTCGAGGTGGTTTCGTACCCTACAAACAATTTCTTCTTATGTTCTCCGCTAGGTAGGAACTTTGGAGTGATTCTTCATTGCACTTTGAGAGATGGTTATATGATCCAATTATATTAACACTGTTGAGAGATTGCACTACGAAAGTACAGACCCTAGGCCTTGTTTCTAAGCATTGCAATACCGTTTTTGTGCCTGTTTACTATTTGCTACCTTGAAGTTTTTATTTATTCAGATTATAAAAATATATTTCTACCATCCATATTACACTTTTATCACCGTCTCTTCATCGAATTAGTGCACCTATACAATTTTCTATTGTATTGGGTGTGTTGGGGACACAAGAGATTTCTTGTATTTGGTTGCAGGGTTGTTTGAGAGAGACCATCTTCATCCTACGCCTCCCACGGATTGATAAACCTTAGGTCATCCACTTGAGGGAAAATTGCTACTGTCCTACAAAACTCTACGCTTGGAGGCCCAACACGAGTCTACAAGAATAAAGTTGCGTAGTAGACATCAAGCTCTTTTCTGGCGCCGTTGCCGGGGAGGTGAGTGCATGAAGGTCTTTAGATCTTGCAATTGAATCTTTTAGTTTCTTGTTTTATCACTAGTTTGGTTCATAAAAGAAAACAAAAAAATGGAATTGAGGTGGTCTCATATTTTTCATGTTTATAATGTATTTCTTGAAAATGATGGAAAGGAAAATTGTGCTCAATTGATAGAAGAAGAATTCATTAGAATGTTCGGCATAAATGATGAGCATGATTGCAATGTTGTTAGTATGAATTCTTTGAATATCCATGATGCTAATGATATGCAAAGACATAAGCTTGGGGATTCTATGTTTGATGAAGATGATATTTTTAGTCCCCCAAGATTTGGTGTGCAAATTTGTTATAATGGTAGCATGGCTCCTATTTATGATGACTATGATGATGACATGTATGCTATAGAGAATAATGATAACCATGAAACTTGTCATCATGATTTTAATGCTCAAATTGATCATCTCAATCAAGTGTCTCATGCTAGTTATTTTGTTGAGTTTGCTCCCACTACTATTCATGAGAATAAATTTGCTTATGTGGAGAGTAACAAAATTTCTATGCTTATGCATCATGAAAAGAATGATTTATGTGATAGCTATATTGTTGAATTCATTCATGATGCTACTGAAAATTATTATGAGAGAGGAACATTTGCTTGTAGGTATTGCAATAATATCAAGTTTCCTCTCTATGTGTTGAAGATCTTGAAGTTAT
This sequence comes from Aegilops tauschii subsp. strangulata, assembly GCF_002575655.3. Classification (NCBI taxonomy): domain Eukaryota; kingdom Viridiplantae; phylum Streptophyta; class Magnoliopsida; order Poales; family Poaceae; genus Aegilops; species Aegilops tauschii. Next base: position 435,881,789 of record NC_053035.3, read on the forward strand.
GCTTGTTTTGCCTTCCTATGCTAGTTTATTCTTGTTCCCATAAGTTGTTTGCTCACAAAACCCCTATGCATAGGAAGTGGGTTAGACTTAAATGTGCTAGTCATATGCTTCATGATGCTCTCTTTGAGTTTCAATTCTTTACTTTTATGTGAGCATCATTGAAATCATCATGCCTAGCTAAAAGGCATTAAAGAAAAGCGCTTGATGGGAGACAACTCAACAATTTTACCTACTGTTTTTCTGTGTTCACATGATTAACCTACTGTAGTAATCATGTTTTATTACTTTTGTTTCAATAAAGTGCCGAGTAAAGCCTTTGGGATAGTGTGGATGATAGTTGACTTGAATCTGTGCAAAAAACAGAAACTTTTGCACTCGGTCCAAGAATTTTGAAAATTCACTAGAATGCGCTTTCGATCTGAACTTTTTACAGGTGATAGATATACAAATTATCTATGTTGTCCTAATTTTTCAGAATTTTTGGAGTAGCTGAAGTATGGTTGGAGTACAGATTACTACAGACTGTTCTGTTTTTGATAGATTCTGTTTTCCATGCATAGTTTGCTGGGTTCGATCTTGCGGTGTTCTTTCCCAGTGACAGAAGGGGCAGCAAGGCACACATGTGTCGTTGCTATTAAGGATAACAAGATGGGGGTATATTCCTACATGAATAGATCTTGTCTACATCATGTCACCGTTCTTATTGCATTATTCCGTTTCTTCATGAACTTAATACACTAGATGCATGCTGGATAGAGGTCAATGTGTGGAGTAATAGTAGTAGATGCAGAATCGTTTCAGTCTACTAATCTTGGACATGATGCCTATATAATGATCATTGCCTGGATATCGTCATAATTATTTGATCTTCTATCAATATCCCAACAGTAATTTGTTTACCCACGGTATGCTATTTTCTCGAGAGAAGCCACTAGTGAAATCTACGGCCCCCGGGTCTATCTTTTATCATATTGCTTTCTGGTCAATTTTTATTCGCTTTTATTTTCATATCTATTATTCCAAAAACCCAAAAATACCTTGCTGCACTATTTCTTTATTTATTCTATTTTGTGTTATTGCGAGATCTATTTATCCAAAATCATACAAACCAATCTATCTTTTGCCCGAGGAGGGATTGACAACCCCTCTTACGCGTCGGGTTGCAAGTATTTGTTCTTTGTGTGCAGGTACCGTTTACATAGCTTGGCCTAGCCTCCTACTGGATTGATACCTTGGTTTCATAACTGAGGGAAATACCTACCGTAGATGTACTGCATCATCCCTTCCCCTTTGGGGAAATACCGACACAATTTTGAGTGACATCAATGACTATACATGGAGAGGATGACAGTAGGGACCCACCAGAGTCATGGCAGTACGCAAGCAAGTGCCATGTTATTACAAGCCAAAAAATGCTTCCTCCTAATGGTTTGACATCTGGGTCCCACGTCATTGTCAATGTATAGTCAATAAATGAGAGAATTACACAACAAGCGGTTGACACCAGGGACCGCTGACATAAGGGAAAAGGAACCTGTAGTTAACGAGAGAATGGAAGAAAGTCTCGCTAGAATTGATAAGCTGGAAGAAATTTTTAGTAACTTGAGTTTGGCTTTTTCTTCCGTTAAAACTATTGAAAAAACACCCATAAAGATTTGCAAGCCTACAGTTACAAAGAACAAGGGTGCTACTTCTAATAGCAACAATGAAGATCTTAAAATGATTAGTATTCACCCTACCTACAAGAATGAATTCTTCAATCTTATCCCTAGAAGTATTATTATTGAAAATTTGCATGCCAAATCCTTGAAGAATTGTGTGATTAAGGAGTTGTAAACTAAAGATGACAATACTTGAATCTATTCATTATGCCTAGTTAGGGGCATAAAACGATAGCGCTTGTTGGGAGGCAACCCAATGAATAAAATTTATTTTTGCCTTTTTTTATGTTCTTGAGTGTTTGCAAAATTATGCCACTGTTTTAATTGTGTTTTTATGTTTTCATTAGTTTTTGTGCCAAGTAAAGCCTTTGGGGTCATGTTGGGTGATAGTTGATTTGATCTTGTTAGAAAATAGAAACTTTTGCGTCTAGTAACAGAATTGTTAAAATTCACAGAAGCGACGAAAGCTTTTGAATTTTTTTCACAAGATTTATATACCAATTGCCTACATTTCCTTTTTTCATAATTTTTGGAGTTACAGAAGTATGAGTAAAATCCGCGTCTTTATAGATTGTTCTATTTTTTACAGATTCTATTTTCGTTGCATTGTGTGCTTATTTTGATGAATCTATGGTTTGTATTGAAGGGTATAAGCCGTGATAAAGTTAGAATACAGTAGGTATAATGCAATAAAAAAATTTGAATGGGTTTGCAACAGTACTTAAAGTAGAGATTGGTTTCTTATACTAACGGATCTCACAAAGGTTTTATTAAGTTTTCTGTGATTGAAGTTTTCAAGTTTTGGGTGAAATCACGATGGATGAAGGAATAAGGAGTAGAAAGAGCCAAAGCTTGGGGATGCCCCATGGCACCCCAAGATAATATTCAAGGAGAACCAATCAACTAAGCTTGGGGATGCCCCGGAAGGCATCCCCTCTTTCTTCTAACGACCATCGGTAATTTTACTTGGAGCTATATTTTTATTCGTCACATATCATGAGTTTTGCTTGGAGCATCTTGTATTATATGAGTCTTTGCTTGTTTTTATTTTTAGTTTGTCACAAGTATCCTTGCTGGACACAACTATTTGAGAAAGCCAAAATTATGTTATGATTTGTTAGAATTGCTCTATATGCTTCACTTAAATTTCTTGAGCTATGGAATTGCTCTAGTGCTTCACTTATATCTTTTTGAGCATGGTGTGCTTTAATATTTTTGAAGGAATACTCTCATGCCTCACTTAGATTTTTTTTGAGAGTTAGTAATTTTGAAGAAATTCTCTCATGCTTCACTTATATTATTTTGACAAATGAAAATCTTTATGCTCATGTTCTTCACTTAAATTTATTTGAGCTTGTCAAAAGCAATGGCAATATATGAAACTAGTCCCAAAGTGATAGATATTCAAGAGGGATATAATAAAAACTTTCATGAAGATCATTGGACAAAATAAACTTGATTCTTTGTAATAGTTTTGAGATATGATGATAGTAATATGTGAGTCATATGTTGGTGAGTAATTATGCTTTAGTAAGAATATTGGTGCTAAGGTTTGTGATTCCCTATGCAAGCACGAAAGTCAATAGTTATGCAATGAAATTACATCCTACTTGTGGTGCATTAGGTGTAGTTATGCTTATTGCTCATTTATGAGATTTTTCGTTTCTTGGTTGGTTCCTTCTCAATCTTTTGCTAGCCTCCACTTGTACTAAGTAGAAATACTACATGTGCATCCAAAATCCTTGAACACAGTTTTGCCATATGAGTCCACCATACCTACCTATATGCGGTATGTCCGTGCCGTTCTAAGAAAATTTGTATGTGCCAACTCTAATTTTCAAAATAATTTCCTTTTTGTGTGCCTGTACCGCTCATGAATGATACATCTCCATCGTATCTACTTTTCCTAATGCTTTTGCTCTTGTTTTGGACTCTAATTTATATGAATTGAATGAAACTAACCCGGACAGACGCTGTTTTCAGCATAACTACCATGGTGTTGTTTTTGTGCAGAAATAAAAGTACTCGGAATGGAACGAAACTTTTTGGAGAATTATTTCAGAATAAATAAAAAATACTGGGACCAAGAACCACTAGAGGGGGTGCCCTGGGTGAGCATGATACACCAGGGTGCCCCCTCTAGGCGCGCCCTGGTGGGTTGTGCCCACCTCATGGCCCCGTAGTCCCTAATTCCAACTACATCAATACCTATTTTGGAGAAAAAATCAAGGGAGGAAGAATTATCACGTTTCACGAGATGGAGCCGCCGCCACCTCCTGTTCTTCATTAGGAGGCCAGATCTGGAGTCCGTTCGGGGCTTCGGAGAGGGGAATCTTTGGTCTTCATCATCACCAACCCTCCTTCATCGCCAATTCCATGATGCTCCCCACCGGGAGTGAGTAATTCCTTCGTAGGCTCGCTGGTTGGTGAGGAGTTGGATGAGATTCATCATGTAATCGAGTTAGTTTTGTTAGGGCTTGATCCCTAGTATCCACTATGTTCTGAGATTGATGTTGCTATGACTATGCCATGCTTAATGCTTGTCACTAGGGCCCGAGTGCCATGATTTCAGATCTGAACCGTTTATGTTTTCACCATTATATCTATGTTCTAGATCCGATCTTGCTAGTCATATGCGCCTGCTATGTGTTATGATCCGTAAACCCCGGGGTGACAATAATCGGGATACTTTCCGGTGATGACCGTAGTTTGAGGAGTTCATGTATTCACTATGTGTTAATGCTTTGTTTCGGTTCTTTTTTAAAAGGAGGCCTTAATATCCCTTAGTTTCCTTATGGACCCCGCTGCCACGGGAGGGTAGGACAAAAGATGTCATGCAAGTTCTTTTCCATAAGCACGTATGACTATTTACGGAATACATGCCTACATTATATTTATGAACTAGAGCTAGTTTTGTATCGCCCTAGGTTATGACTGTTATATGATGAATATCATCCAAAGAATCCACCGATCCAATGCCTACGAGTTTTCCACGTACTATTCGTGCTAAGTTACTACTGTTGCTGTTACTGTTGCACTTGCTATAAAATCATTTCTATCATTGTTACCGTTACTACTACTGTTACCACTGCTATCAAAACTATCATATTAATATGCTACTGATCACCTTGCTGTAGATATTTAATCTCCAGGTGTGGTTGAATTGACAACTCAACTACTAATACTTGCAAATATTCTTTGGCTCCCCTTTTGTCGAATCTATAAATTTGGGTTGAATACTCTACCCTTGAAAACTGTTGCGATCCCCTATACTTGTGGGTTATCAAGACCTTTTTCTGGCGCCGTTACTGGTGTGCATAGCTATATTTGCTGAGTCACTTGGGATTATTATCAATTTATCACTATGAAGAATCTGAAGGATACAAAAACCAAGATTTTTCCCTCTAAGACGAGGGGAGGTAAGGAACTGCCATCTAGCTCAGCACTTGATTCACCTTCTACTTTGAGTAAACTTGCAACACCACCACATGCTATTAGTCCTGATATGTCGCAAGTTATTGATGATGCTACTTCTGCTATGGATGATGCTTGTATGATGGGAGTACCTTGCTTGATGATAATGTGCCACTAGGTGAATTTCTTGATGAACAACTTGCTAGAGCTAAAGATATTGAGAATGTTGAAACTGATGAAGCTCCTGATACTGAAATTCTTGAAACACCTATTAGACCTAGCTCTTCTAGATATGAATTGCCAAAGATACCTGAAGCTTATGTTAGGGATGAGGAGACAGCTATAGACTTTCTTGCTTGCAATGATAGGGATGATCTTAAGAAATTACTATGCAGACTGGAAGAAAAATCTTTGAATGCTAGAATGAAATGTGACCCCAAGTTTGCTACTTCACCTATCTTTGTTACTGATAAGGATTATGAATTCTCTGTCGACACAGATTTAATTACTCTGGTTGAATCTGATCCTTTCCATGGTTATGAAAATGAAACTGTAGTGGCACATCCTACTAAGTTAAATGATATAGCCACCCTTTTTGCTCATGATGAGAAAATTCACTACTGTTATATTCTCAAATTATTTCCGTTGTCATTAAAGGGTGATGCTAAGATATGGTACAATACTCTTGCTCCTGGTTGTGTGCACAGTCCCCAGGATATGACTTACTACTTCTCTAAAAAATATTTTCCTGCTCATAAGAAACAAGCTGCCTTACAAGAAATATTTAACTTTGTGCAAATTGAAGAAGAGAGTCTCCCACAAGCTTGGGGGAGGCTTCTCCAATTGCTTAATGCTTTGCCTGATCATCCACTTAAGAGAAATGAAATGCTTCATATCTTCTATAATGGACTAACCGATGCTTCTAGGGACTTCCTTGATAGTTGTGCTGGTTGTGTTTTCAGGGAACGAACTATTGAACAAGCTGAGGAATTATTGAAGAATTATGATGATTGGACTCTTCCCGAACCACCGCTTAAACCCACTCCGAAGAAGAGGGGTGTCTTATATCTCAGTGCTGAAGATATGCAAGAAGCAAAGAAAAGTATGAAGGGAAAGGTATTAAAGCAGATGATGTTAAGAATTTACCGCCTATTGAAGAAATAGATGGACTTGATACACCACCCCCACAGGTGGTAGAGGTAAACTCTTTAATGAAATTTGATGAAAGTGACATCCCTTATAATAAACATCCTAGTCAATGCCTTTATGAATTCAATAACTACATTAGAAAACAAGATCACTTCAATGCCAATGTTATGAAACAATTGAAATGTAATTCTGATACGATTGCTCGCTTGAGTGACTTGTTATTTAGAATCACCAATGGTGTTAGAGGTGTAAGAAAACATGCCTCTATGGTTCAAACCCAGTTAGAACAAGTTTCTAAATCTCAAAAAGAATTGCTTGATGAAATGAATAATAATATGAATGATCGTGCTATTAGAGTGGTAACTAGAGGAGGTAGAATGACTCAGGAACCACTTTATCCCGAGGGACACCCAAAAAGAATTGAACAAGACTCTCAAAGAATTAATACTGATGCACCTAGTCCTTCTAAAAGGAAGAAGAAAAAGAAAAATGATAGAACTTTGCGTACCTCTAGTGAACCTGAGAAAGAAAATCTATCTGAAGATAACAATGATGTCTCCATTTCTGATGCTGAAACTCAATCTAGTAATGAACATTCACCTAGTGATAATGAAAATGATAATGACAATGTTCATGAAGATACCCAACCAGAAAATGATAAAGAACCAGATAATGATGTTGAAATAGAACCAGCTGTTGATCTTGATAACCCACAACCTAAAAATAAAAGATATGATAAAAGACACTTTGTGGCTAGAAAACATGGTAAAGAAAGAGAGCCATGGGTTCAGAAACCCATGCCCTTTCCTCCTAAACCTTCTAAGAAAAAAGATGATGAGAATTTGAATGCTTTGCTGAAATGATTAGGCCAGTCTTTTTGTGTACTCGCTTGACTGATATTTTAAAGATGGCCCCTTTGCAAAATACATGAAAGGCATCATCACTAATAAAAGAAAGATACCTTAAGCTGAAATCTCCACCATGCTTTCTAATTATTCTTGTAAGGATGGAGTACCTAAAAAACTTGGAGATCCTGGAATACCAACTATACCTTGCTCCATCAAAAGAAATTATGTTAAAACTGCTTTGTGTGATTTAGGAGCTGGGGTGTTAGTGTTATGCCTTTCTCCTAATATAAAAGACTTGATTTGAATAAACTCACACCTACTGAAATATCTTTGCAAATGGCTGACAAATCAACTGCCATACCTATCGGTAATTGTGAGGATGTGCCCGTTGTTGTTGCAAATGTTACTATCTTAACGGACTTTGTTATTATTGAGATGCCCGAGGACGACAACATGTCGATTATCCTTGGTAGACCCTTTTTAAATACTGCAGGGGCTATTATTAATTGCAATAAAAGCAAGGTCACTTTTCATATCAATGGTAATGAGCATATGGTGCACTTTCCGAAGAAACAGTTCCAAGTGAATGGTATTAATGTTATTGAAAAAACTCCGACACTCACTATTGGAAGTTTTCAACTACATCTACCTACTGCCAAAAAGAAATATGATATACTTATTGTTGGGGACATGCATATCCCCGTTGAGGTAACTTAGTGTTTTACGAAAGTTCTTCGGTTTCATGCTAATTGAAAGTGGTTATTAAAAGACTTGATCAACCTTGTTAATGGATCATTTTCGAGAGGTATGAAGTTGATGAATTTAGTAGGCACAATCTTCTGTCCTTATCTTTTTTTTTCTTTATCCTGTTTTCTGAATTTTCCGTGCAATAAAAAAGTGCCAAAAATAAAAGTAGTCAGAATGCCCTGAAATTTTAATACAAATATTTCTGAATTTTTAGTGCAAATAACATCAGGGGGGTTGCCCCTGGTGACCACAATACACCAGGGCGCGCTAGCAACCCCACGCGCGCCCTGGTGGGTTATGGTCCCCACGTGGGTCCCCTCACTTATCCCTTCAGTCCATTCCTTCTACCTCCAGAAAAAATCACAAGAGCTCTCTCTCTCGTGTTCTTGCTCTCAAACCCGTGGATTTCGATCTCCTTGCTTGAAGCTCGGTTTCTAAAACTGTTTTGGCGGATTACTACTTGGTATGTGACTCCCCCATTGCTCAAATTAGTTTTTGCTTTAGTGGTTTATATTTTGAATAATTACCTACTCTTGGTGCTGCTATAAATGGGCTTGCATGTTGAATTCTTAGAGTTCTAAGTAGTTTGAATGCTCAATATGGCCTCTAGGCATCCTTATGAGTACTTGTTATCAATATTATGAAGTTTTGTTGACAAAATTTTGTGTCCCAATTTTTTTGAGAAATTGTTCGCAAGTAAAAATGCAATTATTTAGGAGTTCTACAGGATGGCGCTATCAAACCATGCTTATGGCCGTGTAACGACTTCATGGTGAGTGCAATTATTAAAGAAGAATTTGAGCAATATGTTCACAACACCGAGCTCGACCCCTACATTGAAGATAACTGCATCCAGCACCTCAGCCTCACAGAAGCGTTTACTGAAGAATTTAAATTTCATCCTCGTGAGTCTAGAGTTTCGTTTAAACTTTATGACCGTCCCTTTACCACGCCTCTAGAGGTGTTTAGTGGTGTTTGTAAAATTCAATTTTGGGGTTCGCTAAATGAGCCACCAAGATCTGAGTATGAGTCATTTTTTATTAGTCTTTGCAACGGTGAGGATAGAGGAGTGACACAAGCTAGGATAAAAAGCATTCATTTTCCATCAATTCATTACTTTTCACTCTTTAATGGCAAATGCATTGTGGGCAAGCAAGATTGTAGCGCATTGTGTGCCCCCGACTTGAGCCTCATACACACTGCTCTAACAGGAATTAAACGTTATAACCTTGGAGCAATCGTTGCACGAGGTTGCAACATAATGCTGGTAGTGGTCACTTTTATGGTGGGATTTATGCTTCCCGTTTAGCAAAGGAGCTGAGTGTATCACCTTTGCCTAACGATCCCATCTTACCTACCCAGTACTTAGACTTTAAGGCCATGAAGCATCATAAGTTCCTTAAGGGCACAATCACTGATTATACTTATAGCTTGAGGTTCAATAAAGAACCCATTGTACCTATTGTTTTGCATGTGTCTGCTCTCTTTGATTTTCACGGCAAAAGGAGATATTATGTTTTGGGGAACGAGGCCTGAGCATACAAGGCGGAAGTTAAGGCAGCTCGGCGAGCTGAGGAGGCCGCACCTAGAGCCTCTGTGGGCTATCACTCAGATTATTATCCAGGGTACGGATGGAGATTAGCAAGCTAGGACAAAAGCCTAAGCTTGGGGGAGTACGTATTTCCACCGACATTATATTCATGTTCACAAATTTCATTCCAGTTGTCAGTGTCCACACTTTTTTCATTGCATTATTCATGCTAGATTTATTTTCACGCTTTATTTTTGTATGTTTGAAAAACTTTGAGAAAATCCAAAAATGTTTCTTGTTTCTTTTTGGTTTTTCTTTCTAGTTTGACTAGTTGTAGTATTAAAAGAAACCCCAAAACGATTTCTCACTTCTTCTTTTGCTTGTTGGGAGCTTTCCCGTGTAAATCATTTTTCTCGTTTTTGTTTTCCGTCTTTAATTTACTTTCTTCAAGAAAAACTAAAAACTCCAAAAATATTTCAGTGTGTTTCTCTAAAATTCTTTTCTTTTCTTGAGTCGCACCAAGGAGAAGACCACGATGAAAATGTTGAGTGACTCTCATATGCATTATTGTTGATCTAACAAAGAGCCCAAATTACCTTGTCTTCTCCTTTTGAATAAAATGTTTGCAGATTCCAGCTTAGTCCACGACACTCTTGCACTATTATTATTTTCATATCATTCGTTCGTGCAAGTGAAAGGCAATAATGACGATATTTGATGAAGTGATTGTGGCAGAGAGAAGCGGGTATGAACTCAACTTGTTTTGTTTTTGTAAATATGTTTCACCTAGTATCCATGATTCAGCACATTATGATCAAACATGTTTGGAATGACAATTAGAGATTATAATTTCTCATGCCATGCTTAAGTAGCTAGGAGTGGATAATGATTTATCTTGGATGTCAATATGCATTAAAATGACTGTGATGTAGTATGATGATATGGTATCCTCCTCTGAATGTTTCAAGTGGCTTGACTTGGCACAGGTTCACGCATGTAGTTGAATCAAAACCAACATAGCCTCTACGATATTTATGTTCATGGTGTTCATATCCTACTCATGCTAGTATTCAATGTTGATTATTCATAACACATGTTATGACCGTTTTCGCTCTCTAGCTGGCCGCTTCTCAACCTGTTTGCTAGCCTTCACCTGTACTAAGCGGAAATACTGCTTGTGCATCAAAATCCCTAAACCCAAGTTATTCCATATGAGTCCACTATATCTACCCATATGCGGTATTATCCTGCCGTTCGAAGTAAATTTGCATGTGCCACCTCTAAAATTTCAAATGAACCTCTGTTTTGTGTGCCTGGATTGTTCATAGAGCGACGGGGGTGGTCGGTATCTTCAATGCTAAGCGGGTTATTCTCATGATGAGTGCTTTTTCACTCATCCTTGCATGAGAGGGGCGGTAATAGGGATTCCCAGTCCCGAAATCAAAAGTTGCAAATAATTAAACAAAACTCCCCCAGGATTGTTGTTGGTATGGACGGTACCCGTGGATTCGGCTAGCCATGGAGTGTGTTTGTTGGTGGAGGGGGAGTAAACCTTTACTTTTATCGCTTGGGAACCGCCACTAATGTGTTTAGCATGGAAGATATTGATAACCCTTGGTCGTGACGTAAATAGGAAGGGTGTACCTCCCGAAATTTTATTTATCTTTGATTTAAGCATTGAGCTCTGGCACCTCTGCAAATCCCTGCTTCCCTCTACGAAGGGACTGTCTATTTACTTTTATGTTGAGTCATCACCTTCTCAAACAAGCGCCAGATTTGAGAGCACTATTGTCATCCTCATGCATTGTGTATAGTTAATGTTGGATGCATCATGACTGGATCTTTTCTACCATGAATTACAATGTTTAGTCGCTGCGTGAACTTTGGAGGTGCTCTGCATTTATGTTTTGCGGTCTCATAAAGGGCTAGCGAGATACCGCTGTACTCATATTATATCATGATTGTTTTAACAAAGTGTTGGCATTTGATATATCTTATTATCGCTCTCCAGTTGATTATGCCATTGATATGAGTTAATATAATTTCTAAGAGTTATTGTTGACATGGTTAGTCATGATCTTTGCTGAAAACCTGGGTACTACATAAGCCTATTTATGTAAACAAGAACAAAAGAGTTCGTAAAAGTTTTTATTCATCACTTTCAGTTTATCAACTGAATTGCTTGAGGACAAGCAAAGGTTTAAGCTTGGGGGAGTTGATACGTCTCCGTCGTATCTACTTTTCAAAATGCTTTTGCTCTTGTTTTGGACTCTAATTTGCATGATTTGAATGAAACTAACCCGGACTGACTCTGTTTTCAGCGGAACTACCATGGTGTTGTTTTTGTGCAGAAATAAAAGTTCTCGGAATTGGAGGAAACTTTTTGGAGAATTATTCTGAAATAAAAGAAAACTACTAGAACCAATACCCACTGGAGGGGGGCAGCTGCCCACTAGGAACCAGGGCGCGTCATCCCCCTTTGGCGCGCCCTAGTGGGTAGTGGGGCCCACGAGGCTCCGCTGACCCTAATTCCAACTCTATAAATTCCTATTTTTCGACAAAAAAATTAAGGGAGCAAGTTTCATCGTGTTTTACAATACGGAGCCGCCGCCACGTCCTGTTGTTCATCAGGAGGCCAGATCTACAGTTCGTTTGGGGCTCCGAAAAGGGGGATTCGCCGCCATCGTCATCACCAACCATCCTCCATCACCAATTTCATGATGCTCACCATCGGGAGTGAGTATTCTCTTTGTTGGCTTGCTGGACGGCGATGGGTGAGCACGATACACCAGGGCCCCCCAGGCGCGCCCTGGTGGGTTGTGCCCACCTCATGGCCCCACAGACCCTAATTCCAACTACATAAATACCTATTTTTGGAGAAAAATCAAGGGAGGAAGAATTATCGCGTTTCACGAGGCGGAGCCGCCACCACCTCCTGTTCTTCATCGGGAGGCCAGATTTGGAGTCCGTTCGGGGCTCCAGAGAGGGGAATCTTCGGTCTTCGTCATCACCAACCTCCTTAATCACCAATTCCATGATGCTCCCCACCGGGATTGAGTAATTCCTTCGTAGGCTCGCTGGTTGGTGAGGAGTTGGATGAGATTTATCATGTAATTGAGTTAGTTTTGTTAGGGCTTGATCCCTAGTATCCACTATGTTCTGAGATTGATGTTGCTATGACTTTGCTATGCTTAATGCTTGTCACTAGGGCCCGAGTGCCATGATTTCAGATCTGAACCGTTTATGTTTTCACCAATATATTTGTATTCTTGATCCGATCTTGCAAGTTATATGTACCTACTACATGTTATGATCCGCATACCCCAATGTGACAACAATTGGGATTCTTTCCGATGATGACCGTAATTTGAGGAGTTCATGTATTCACTATGAGTTAATGCTTTGTTCGGATTCTCTATTAAAAGGAAGTGTTAATATCCCTTAGTTTCCTTATGGACCCCACTGCCACGGGAGGGTAGACAAAAGATGTCATGCAAGTTCTTTTCCATAAGCACATGTGACTATTTACGGAATAGATGCCTACATTAAATTTATGAACTGGAGCTAGTTTTGTATCGCCCTAGGTTATGATTGTTATATGATGAATATCATCCAACAAATCCACCGATCCAATGCCTACGAGTTTTCCACATATTGTTCTTGCTAAGTTACTGCTGCTGATGTTACTGTTGCACTTAATACAAAATTATTGCTATCACTATTACCGTTACTACTATTATTACCACTACTATCAAAACTATCATATTACTGTGCTATTGATCACCTTGATGCAGATATTTAATCTCCAGGTGTGGTTGAATTGACAACTCAACTACTAATACTTGCAAATATTCTTTGGCTCCCCTTGTGTCGAATCTATAAATTTGAGTTGAATACTCTACCCTCTAAAACTATTGCGATCCCCTATACTTGTGGGTTATCAATGAAGCGACAGGGGGTGGCCAATATTTTTCCATGCTAGATGTGTTATTCTCAAGATGAGTGTTTATTCACTTGTCATTGCACGAGAGTAGGCGGTAATAGGGATGCCTAGTCTCGAAATGAAAAAGAAATTTACTTTATGTTGTCAAATAATAAATTCCTTGGAAAGTGGTTGTATGGACGGTACCCATGGATACGGCTAGCCATGGAGTGTGAAAGAATGGTGGAAAAAGGAATAAACTTTATTTTCTGTTTGGGAACCGCCTATGATATATCTAGCATGGAAAGTATTGGGAACTACTCGGTCGTTTTCATTGATAGGAAAAGCATGCCTCTCAAAATGTTTTTATCTCTCATTTTTGCTTTGAGCTCTGGCACCTCTAAAAATCCCTATTTTCCTTTGTGAAGGGCCTATCTATTTACTTTATGCATATTTTTATTTGAGTCTCCATCTTCTATTATAAAGCACCAACTAAGGGGCACTATGATCGTACTTGAGCATTGGATGTAGCTAATATTTGAGTGTGCTTCGTGAATGGGTCAATGATTGAGCATGATGGGCTAGGGATAGCTTTCTTTCGTGTTGATATTTTGAAAGACATGGTTGCTTGTTGATATGCTTGAGTATTGAAGTCTTCATGTCAATTATAGACTATTGCTTTGAACCATCTAAAAGTCCAAATATCCATGCTACAAAAGAAAAAGAATATGTGATGAACATGTTAGGCAGCATTCCACATCAAAAATTCTGTTTTTATCATTTACCTACTCGAGGACGAGCAGGAATTAAACTTGGGGATGTTGATACGTCTCCAATGTATCTATAATTTTTTTATTGTTCCATGCTGTTATATTATCATTCTTGGATGTTTTACAATTATTTTATAGCAACTTTATATCATTTTTTGGGACTAACCTATTGACATAGTGCCAGTTGCTCTTTTTTGCTTGTTTTTTACTTCGTAGGATATCAGTACCAAACGGATTCCAAATGCCACGAAACATTTTTGGAGATTTTTTTTGGACCAGAAGACACCTTGGGGGCCAAGAAAGCACCAGAGGGGAGGCCCGTGGGGGGCACAACCCACCAGGGCGCGCCCAGGGGGTTGTGGTCCCCACGGAGACCCCCTGCACCGTCTCTTCGCCCTATAAATTCCCAAATATTCCAGAAACCCTAGGGGAGACGTCGAAACACAATTCCAGCCGCCGCAAGTTCCAGAACCACGAGATCCAATCTACACCATCACAGAGGGGTTCATCATCCTCATTGGTGCCTCTCCGATGATGCGTGAGTAGTCCACCATAGACCTACGGGTCCGTAGGAAGTAGCTAGATGCCTCTCTCTCTCTCTCTCTCTCTCTCTTGATTCTCATTACAATGGTCTCTTGGAGATCTATTTGATGTAATGACTTTTTGCGGTGTGTTTGTTGGGATCCGGTGAAGTTTGAGTTTATGATCAGATCTATATCCACGGAAGTTATTTGAGTTTTCTTTGACCTCTTATATGCATGATTACTTATAGCCTCATATTTATTCTTCGAATCTTTAGTTTAGTTAGGCCCACTAGATCGATTTTTCTTGCCATGGGAAGAGGTGCTTTGTGATGAGTTCGATCTTGCGGTGTTTTTTCCCAGTGACAGAAGGGGCAGCAAGGCACACATGTATCATTGCTATTAAGGATAACAAGATGGGGTCTATTCCTACATTAATAGATCTTGTCTACATCATGTTACCATTCTTATTGCATTACTCTGTTTCTCCATGAACTTAATACACTAGATGCATGTTGGATATTGGTCGATGTGTGGAGTAATAGTAGTAGATGCAGAATCGTTTCGGTCTACTAATCTTGGACGTGATGCCTAGATAATGATCATTGCCTGGATATCGTCATAATTATTTGATCTTCTATCAACTGCCCAAAAGTAATTTGTTTACCCACTGTATGTTATTTTCTCGAGAGATGCCACTAGTGAAATCTACGGCCCCCGGGTCTATCTTTTATCATATTGCTTTCTGAACTATTTTTATTCGCTTTTATTTTCAGAACTATTATTCCAAAAACCCAAAAATACCTTGCTGAACTTTTTCTTTATTTATTTTATTTTGTGTTATTGCAAGATCTATTTATCCAAAATCATACAAACAAATCTATCTTTTGCCCGAGGAGGGATTGACAACCCCTCTTACGTGTTGGGTTGCAAGTATTTGTTCTTTGTGTGCAGGTACCGTTTACATAGCTTGGCCTGGCCTCCTACTGGATTGATACCTTGATTTCATAACTGAGTGAAATAACTACCATAGCTGTACTGCATCATCCCTTCCTCTTCGGGGAAATACCGACGCAGTTTCAAGCGACATCAATGACTATATGTGGAGAGGATGATAGTAGGGACCCACCAGAGTCATGGCAGTACGCAAGCGAGTGCCTCGTTATTACAAGCCAAAAAATGCTTCCTCCTAATGGTTTGACATCTGGGTCCCACGTCATTGTAAAAGTATAGTCAATAAACGAGAGAATTACACAACGAGCGGCTGAGACCAGGGATCCAGCAAGTCGCGCAGTTGTTATTTAGTTTTAGAGACGGAGCAGGGTATCAACGGGGCTGTGCGGGGGCTCTGGCCCGTCTAGCCCAGGGTTTTATTTTATGTTTACCACATGATGAGCCCAGTTGTTTTTATTTTCTTTCTGAAAATGGTGAGCCAAGTTCTATTTTTTGCAGAATACCCAACCGAGGCCGTCTTGCTTTTCTCAGCCCTGCTGGGCTGCAAATCTTTCAAAACGATGACGGATGTATTCGCTTGCCCAGAAAATGGGCTATAAGTAGTAAGAAATGGGCTGTAAATTTTAAAAACACAACAGACCGGCAATTAGTTTCAAATTTCTCTTTTTTAGGATTTCGAGATTTTAAATTTCATTGATTGTTTTTGCGAGGGAAATTGAGTTGGATTTTAAATTGATATAAATTTATTTTCGAAATTAGTACGAATGTGACTCAAAATTTCAGGATTGAAAACAGTTCGGACCACACCGAAATATGCAAAATTTCGGGAGTATTTTTTAACCGTGACCAGAATATGGGTTGTAATGCTACAAAAAGAATATGGGCTCCAAAAAAATCCTTAAGAACTAGCAAATGGGCTGTGAAGTATTATAAAGTGGAGAGGCTGACTGTAGGGGCCCACGTGGTCCATGGCCGCACGCAAGCAAGTGCCTCCTTATTACACGAACAAAAATGATTGCACCTCCTAACAACTGGGACCCACCAGCTTCATCTTCGCACGTAAGGAAGTGCCTCCTTATTACACGGAAAAAAAGTTTCCTCCACCTGACAGCTGAGACCCACCAGCTACATCTTCGCACGCAAGGAGGTGCCTCCTTATTCCGCGCAAGAAAAATGATTCCTCCCACTACTAGCTGGGACCCACCAGATTTGGTGGCTGACTTGTGGGACTACTAAGTTGACGCGTACGCAGAGTTTTATCAACCTAGTCAACAAACGATTCTAGCAGCAATGACCGTTGGATGTTAATCCAACGGCCATGCTACTTCTTCAACCTCTAATCTTCGTGCTCTAGCCGCCCAAACCAGGGCCGGCAGGACCGCCTGCTCCTGCCTCCCATGGTCGGCCGTGCTGCCACCGCTGGCCATGCCATCCCTCTACTCACCCACACCTCCTGTTATTCTCTGGCAACGGCAGCCTCACACCGCAACCGAAGCAGTCAACCCTCGTACTCCCCTTCGCGTGGTCATCCACTGCCGCGTCTTCCCCGGCTCTGCGTCGTTCCCTTCCTAGGCCTCGTCGTCGCCCACCGCCTTGGTGCTCTCGGCGCGGCGTGGTCAACATGGTCAACGAATGACAGCCATCAGAAGATGACTCTATGCGGTGACGCTGACAGCTGGACCTACCAGCTACATCTTCAGACGCAAAGAAGTTCCTCCATATTAGGCGCGAAAAAATGATCCCTCCCCCTGACAGCTGGGACCCACCAGCTATATCTTCGCACGCAACGAAGTGCGTCCTTATCCTCCCTGACAGCTGGGACCCACCCGGTCGAAGCGTACGTAGCGTTGTCTGTCTGGTCATGAACATGTATATACATACTGGTCGATTGGTCTCTCTGCAATGATGAACCGTGGCCGAGCAAGCAGCGGCACGTGTTGTAGTAAAGCCCTTGACGTAGCAGTTCAGGCAGTCCCGTCTAAACCGTGTACATGTATGTACAACCACAGGGCAAAAAATACGGCCATGTACGTACATACGGGAGGGGTCTCGAACGCATACTCGCGCATACGTACAACCAGGGCTCATGTACATGGAGAGGCAACGGACGGCAGCAACAGTGTCATGTTCATCGGCAGCCAACCGACTGGGTCGAAACGGAGAAACTGCATTGTGTTCATCGGAGGCAACGAAATGCGTCATGTTCATCGGGAGCCAACCGGCTAGGACGGAACAGCCGAAACGGGATCTGGCGTACCGCAGTACGGAGGAAACAGCCTTTTGTTCGACTGCCTACGGTCGAAACGGGATCATGTTCATCGAGAGGGGTCTGGCGTACCGTAAAACGGAGTAAACAAACTTTTTGTTCGAGCTCCTATGGTCGAAACGGGGTCCTGTTGATCGGGACGGGTCTGGCGTACCGCAAAACGGAGGAAACGGACTTCTCTTCGACCGCCTACGGTCGAACGGGGTCCTACTGTTCATCCACTATCGACTTCCTCCACCCTCCACCTGCTACTGTTCATCCACCGGCGACCTCCTACAGCTCCACCGGCTACTGTTCATCCAGCCTCCACGGGGTACTGTTCATCCACCCCCAACCGGCTGGGGTTGTGGCGGCCTCCTCGGTCAGGGTCCTGTTCATCCAGCGACAACGACCTACTACCACGGGGTCCTGTTCATCCAACCCCCACTGGGAACTGTTCATCCACAACCAACCATCCGGCTCGACTCACCACGTCTTGACTCGTTCTATGTACTGCGCGCACGGTAGCAATGGTCACTGTTCATCGAGAGGCAACCCAACACCGGCTGGCTACGTCACGCTAGGGGGCTCGATCGACTTCAGTAAGCAGCAGCGATCGATCGCTTGGGTTCAGTTAGCAGCAGTAACGAAGGAATCGCTCGGGTTCAGTTAATAGCAGGGATCGATCGCTCAGGTTCAGTAACGTAGCTAGTGCGATCACTCGGGTTCAATTAGAGCCAACGCCTCGCACACACGCGTGTACGAGAGAGAAACGCGCAAACCATAGTGCATCGCTCGGCCCCGACCACCCACCGTAACCGGGAACTCCCCGATATTTTCCTCGCCCTTGCTTCTACCACTATTTTTCCCGTCATGGACGGCCCAAAGAATGTCATGCAGGTGCGTCTCCAGCCCGCCCAGGACAAAAAAACCATTTTTTGTCATAATTTTTTGGCATAGAAGTATGAGCCCACCACATCTATGATGATACGTGTTTTTGTCACAATTATCGTCATAGAAGTGTCATAAGCATGACAGAAAAAAAATCGTTCGGCCCATAATGTCACGGATGTCTCTTTTTTGTAGTGCATGGCTTTGCGTAAAACCTAAACCTGAGAAACCTAAGTATCTGGGGGATGCCCCTATGCTTGATGACGATGCGAACTTTTCTCTTTCGAGGGTTGTGATGCGGGATCATCTTAGGTTCACCTCCGACGAGATGTGGGAGATTGCAGAGGACGGCTTAAACCCCGTCAACCCAAGGGATCTCACGCGGAAGTCTATGACAAGCATCTCAACTCATCCGCTATCATGATCATAAGAAAAGGGTATGTCAGATAAGCAGAAAAGGCCATACATTCACATCACAAACGACAAAGAGCTATGGGAGAACATTGTGATGACCAAGACAGATACCCCCGCTCTCCAACAAACACAATGTGAAATAGCCAAAGGTGCATTACACTATTTTTATATGGAGAAGGGTGAGACCCCCCAAGCACCTTCACAAGCATCTCAAGACTCTTACCGCCGACATTGAGTGCTTTGATTGTGACAAGACTCAAGAAAAACAACTCATGGCGTATGCGCATTGACTTCATGGGCCTCAACAAAGAGTGCCCAAAAGACCCATTCTTGTTGCCCACATCGATCAAGTGATTGATTTCGTAGTAGGCTGTAAGTGACTCTGTTTCTTGGACGCTTATTCTGGCTATCACTACATCCGGATGGAGAAATCAAACCAAGAGAAGACGTCCTTTATTACACCTTTTGGGCCATTCTGCTACATTACCATGCCCTTCGGGTTCAAGAGTCAGGCACTACATACCAGCGCACGATGCAAAAATGCCTCCACGATAAGATCGGCATCAACGTGGAAGCATATGCCGCCGACGTCGTCATCAAAACAAGAAGTGAAGCCAACATTATATACGACCTCGAGCAAACATTCGCTAACTTGCGTCATTTCAACATGAAATTGAACCCCGAAAAGTGCATTTCTGGATCCCTTCAGGTCAGGTCATCAACTTCATCGTCTATCAATGAGGCATACAAGAAAACCCAGAGATTGTTGGGGATCGTTGCAGAAATTAAAAAAATCTACGCATCACAAAGATCAATCTATGGAGAGAGTAGCAACGAGAGAGGGGAGTGCATCTTCATACCCTTGAAGATCGCGATGCGGAAGCGTTACAAGAACGCGGATGAAGGCGTTGTACTCGCAGCGATTCAGATCGCGGTTGATTTCGATCTAAGGGCCGAACAACGGTGCCTCCGCGTTCAACACACGTACGGCCCGGGGACGTCTCCTCCTTCTTGATCCAGCAAGGGGAGAGGAGAAGTTGAGGGAGAGCTCCGGCAGCACGACGGCGTGGTGGTGGAGCTTGCAGTTCTCCGGCAGGGCTTCGCCAAGCACTACTACTACTACGGAGGTGTTGGGGAGGGAGAGGGCTGCGCCAGCGTATGGGCTGCGGCTCCCATGCGCCTCCCCACTATATATAGGGGTGGAGGGGGCTGGTTTCTTGCCCTCCAAGTCCATTGGGGCGTTGGCAAAGGCGGGGAAAAGAAATCCCATCATTTCCCTTCCCCACCGATTGTTATCCCCCTTTTTAGGGATCTTGATCTTATCCCTTCGGGATATGATCTTATTCCTTCTAAGGGGGGATCTTGGTGCGCCTTGACCAGGGGTGTGGGGCCTTGTGTTGGAAATATGCCCTAGAGGCAATAATAAAATGGTTATTATTGTATTTCCTTGTTCATGATAATTGTCTATTGTTCATGCTATAATTGTATTAACTGGAAACCATAATACATGTGTGAATACATAGACCACAACATGTCCCTAGTAAGCCTCTAGTTGACTAGCTCGTTGATCAATAGATGGTTATGGTTTCCTGACCATGGACATTGGATGTCATTGATAACGGGATCACATCATTAGGAGAATGATGTGATGGACAAGACCCAATCCTAAGCATAGCACAAGATCGTGTAGTTCGTTTGCTAAGAGCTTTTCTAATGTCAAGTATCGTTTCCTTAGACCATGAGATTGTGCAACTCCCGGATACCGTAGGAATGCTTTGGGTGTACCAAACGTCACAACGTAACTGGGTGGCTATAAAGGTGCACTAGAGGTATCTCCGAAAGTGTCTGTTGGGTTGGCACGAATCGAGACTGGGATTTGTCACTCCGTATAACGGAGAGGTATCTCTGGGCCCACTCGGTATTAAATCATCATAATGAGCTCAATGTGACTAAGTAGTTAGTCACGGGATCATGCATTACTGAACGAGTAAAGAGACTTGCCGGTAACGAGATTGGACGAGGTATTGGGATACCGACGATCGAATCTCGGGCAAGTAACATACCGATGGACAAAGGGAATTGTATACGGGATTGATTGAATCCCGGACATCGTGGTTCATCCGATGATATCATCGTGGAACATGTGGAGCCAATATGGGTATCCAGATCCCGCTATTGGTTATTGGCCGGAGAGGTGTCTCGGTCATGTCTGCATGGTTCCCGAACCCGTAGGGTCTACACACTTAAGGTTCGGTGACGCTAGAGTTGTTATGGGAAATAGTATGTGGTTACCGAAGGTTGTTCGGAGTCCCGGATAGGATCCCGGGCGTCACGAGGAGTTCCGGAATGGTCCGGAGGTAAAGATTTATATATGGGAAGTCATCATACGGTCACCGGAAGTATTCGGGGATATGCCGGTATTGTACCGGGGCCACCGAAGGGGTTCCGGGGGTCCACCGGGAGGGTCCACCTGCCCCGGAGGGCCTTATGGGCTGTAGGTGGAAGGGAACCAGCCCCTAAGTGGGCTGGGCACCAACCTCCCCCTAGGGCCCATGCGCCTAGGGTTGGGGGAAACCCTGGAGGGGGCGCCCCCCTTGACTTGGGGGGCAAGCCACCCTCCCTGGCCGCCGCCCCTCCCACCAGATGGGATCTAAGGGGCCGGGCCCCCTCTCCCTTGCCCCTATATATAGTGGAGGGGTGGGAGGGCAGCCGCACCCCTGGCCTGGCGCAGCCCTCTCCTCCTCCAACTCCTCCTCCTCCTCCGTAGTGCTTAGCGAAGCTCTGCCGGAGAACCACGAGCTCCATTGCCACCACGCCGTCGTGCTGCTGGAGTTCTCCCTCAACTTCTCCTCTCCCCTTGCTGGATCAAGAAGGAGGAGATGTCCCCGGGCTGTACGTGTGTTGAACGCGGAGCCGCCGTCCGTTCGGCGCTAGATCGGATCTTCCGCGATTTGAATAGCTGCGAGTACGACTCCATCAACCGCGTTCTTGTAACGCTTCCGCTTAGCGATCTTCAAGGGTATGAAGATGCACTCCCTCTCTCTCATTGCTAGCATCTCCTAGATTGGTCTTGGTGACACGTAGGAAAATTTTGAATTTCTGCTACGTTCCCCAACAGTGGCATCATGAGCCAGGTCTATGCGTAGATTCTATGCACGAGTAGAACACAAAGTAGTTGTGGGTGATGATTTGTTCAATTTGCTTACCGTTACTAGTCTTATCTTGATTCAGCGGCATTGTGGGATGAAGCGGCCCGGACCGACCTTACACGTACTCTTACGTGAGACAGGTTCCACCGACTGACATGCACTTGATGCATAAGGTGGCTAGCGGGTGTCTGTCTCTCCCACTTTAGTCGGATCGGATTCGATGAAGAGGGTCCTTATGAAGGGTAAATAGCAATTGGCATATCACCGTTGTGGCTTTTGCATGGTAAGAAACGTTCTTGCTAGAAACCCATAGCAGCCACGTAAAACATGCAACAACAATTAGAGGACGTCTAACTTGTTTTTGCAGGGTATGCTATGTGATGTGATATGGCCAAAAGGATGTGATGAATTATACATGTGATGTATGAGATTGATCATGTTCTTGTAATAGGAATCACGACTTGCATGTCGATGAGTATGACAACCGGCAGGAGCCATAGGAGTTGTCTTAATTTATTGTATGACCTGCGTGTCATTGAAAATGCCATGTAATTACTTTACTTTATTGCTAACCGTTAGCCATAGTAGTAGAAGTAATAGTTGGTGAGACAACTTCATGAAGACACGATGATGGAGATCATGGTGTCATGCCGGTGACGAAGGTGATCATGTCGCGCCACGAAGATGGAGATCAAAGGCGCAAGATGATATTGGCCATATCATGTCACTTTATGATTTGCATGTGATGTTTGTCATGTTTACATCTTATTTGCTTAGAACGACGGTAGCATAAATAAGATGATCCCTCACTAAAATTTCAAGAGACGTGTTCCCCCTAACTGTGCACCATTGCGAAGGTTCGTTGTTTCGAAGCACCACGTGATGATCGGGTGTGATAGATTCTAACGTTCGCATACAACAGGTGTAAGCCAGATTTACACATGCGAAACACTTAGGTTGACTTGACGAGCCTAGCATGTACAGACATGGCCTCGGAACACAAGAGACCGAAAGGTCGAACATGAGTCGTATAGTAGATACAATCAACATGGAGATGTTCACCGTTGATGACTAGTCCGTCTCACGTGATGATCGGACACGGTCTAGTCGATTCGGATCATGTATCACTTAGATGACTAGAGGGATGTCTATCTAAGTGGGAGTTCATTAAATAATCAGATGAACTTAATTGTCATGAACATAGTCAAAAGGTCTTTGCAAATTATGTCATAGCTTACGCTTTAGTTCTACTGTTTAAGATATGTTCCTAGAGAAAATTTAGTTGAAAGTTGACAGTAGCAATTATGCGGACTGGGTCCGTAAACTGAGGATTGTCCTCATTGCTGCGCAGAAGGCTTATGTCCTTAATGCACCGCTCGGTGTGCTGAACCTCGAGCGTCGTTTGTGGATGTTGCGAACATCTGACATACACGTTTTGATGACTACGTGATAGTTCAGTGCGTAATGTTAAACGGTTTAGAATTGAGGCACCGAAGACATTTTGAAATGTCGCGGAACATATGAGATGTTCCAAGAGCTGAAATTGGGATTTTAGGCTTGTGCCCACGTCAAGAGGTATGAGACCTCTGACAAGTTTCTTAAGCCTGCAAACTAAGGGAGAAAAGCTCAATCGTTGAGCATGTGCTCAGATTGTCTGAGTACTACAATCGCTTGAATCGAGTGGGAGTTGTCTTCCAGATGAGATAGTGATGGTTCTCCATAGTCACTGCCACCAAGCTATTAGAGCTTCATGATGAACTATAACATATCAGGGATAGACATGATGATCCTTGAGCAACTCGCGATGTTTGACACCGCGAAAGTAGAAATCAAGTAGGAGCATCAATTGTTGATGGTTGGTAAAAACCACTAGTTTCAAGAAGGGCACGGGCAACAAGGGATACTTCATGAAACGGCAAATCAGTTGCAGCTCTAGTGAAGAAAGCCAAGGTTGAACCCAAACCCGAGACTAAGTGCTTCTGAGATGAGGGGAACGGTCACTGAAGCAGAACTACCCTAGATACTTCGTAGATGAGAAGGCTGGTAAGGTCGACAGAAGTATATTGGATATACATTATATTAATGTGTACTTTACTAGTGCTCCTAGTAGCACCAGGGTATTAGATACCGGTTCGGTTGCTAAGTGTTAGTAACTCGAAATAAAAGCTGCGGAATAAACGGAGACTAGCTAAAAGTGAGATGACGATATGTGTTGGAAGTGTTTCCAAGGTTGATATGATCAAGCATCGCATGCTCCCTCTACCATCGAGATTGGTGTTAAACCTAAATAATTGTTATTTGGTGTTTGCATTGAGCATAGACATGATTGGATTATGTTTATCGCAATACGGTTATTCATTTAAGGAGAATAATGGTTACTCTGTCTATTTGAATAATACCTTCAATGGTCTTGCACCTAAAATGAATGGTTTATTGAATCTCGATCGTAATGATACACATGTTCATGCCAAAAAGATATAAGATAGTAATGATAGTACTACATACATGTGGCACTGCCACTTGAGTCATATTGGTATAAAACGCATGAAGAAGCTCCATGTTGATGGATCTTTGGACTCACTCGTTTTTTGAAAAGATTGAGACATGCGAACCATGTCCATTGGTAGATATGCATGAAGAAACTCCATACAGATGGATCGTTTGGACTCACTTGATTTTGAATCACTTGAGACATGCAAATCATAACACATGGGCAAGATGACTGAAAGGCCTCGTTTTCAGTGAGATGAAACAAGAGAGCAACTTGTTGGAAGTAATACATCTGATGTGTGCAGTCCAATGAGTGTTGAGGCACGCAGTGGATATCGTTATGTTCTTACTTCACAGATGATTTGAGTAGATGCTAAGAATATTTACTTGATGAAACAAAAGTTTGAATTATTGAAAGGTTCAAGTAATTTCAGAGTGAAGTTGAAGACCGTCGTGACAAGAGGATAAAATGTCTATGATATGATCATAGAGATGAGTATCTGAGTTACGAGTTTGGCACACAATTAAGACATTGTGGAAATTGTTTCACAACTAATACCGCCTGGAACACCATAGTATGATGGTGTGTCCGAACATCATAACTACACCCAGTTGGATATGGTGCATACCATGATGTCTCTTTTCGAATTACACTATCGTTTATGGGTTAGGCATTAGAGACAACCGCATTCACTTTAAATAGGGCACCACGCAATTCCGTTGAGACGACACCGTATGAACTATGGTTTAGAGAAACCTAAGCTGTCGTTTCTTAAAAGTTTGGGGCTGCGACGCTTATGTGAAAATGTTTCAGGCTGATAAGCTCGAACCCAAAGCGGATAAATGCATCTTCATAGAATACCCAAAACAGTTGGGTATACCTCCTATTTCAGATCCGGAAGCAAGGTGATTGTTTCTAGAAATAGGTCCTTTCTCGAGGAAAAGTTTCTCTCGAAAGAATTGAGTGGGAGGATGGTGGAGACTTGATGAGGTTATTGAACCATGACTTCAACTAGTGTGTAGCAGGGCACAGGAAGTTGTTCCTGTGGCACCTACACCAATTGAAGTGGAAGCTTATGATAGTGATCATGAAACTTCGGATCAAGTCACTACCAAACCTCGTAGGACGACAAGGATGCATGCTACTTCAGAGTGGTACGTAATCCTATCTTAGAAGTCATGTTGCTAGACAACAATGAACCTACGAGCTATGGAGAAGCGATGATGGGCCCGAATTCCGACGAATGGCTCGAGGCCATAAAATCCGAGAGAGGATCCATGTATAAAAATAAAGTATAGACTTTGGAAGAACTACTTGATGGTCGTAAGGCTGTTGGGTGCAGATGGATTTTAAAAGGAAGACAGACACTGATGGTAAGTGTCACCATTAAGAAAGCTCGACTTGTCGTTAAGATGTTTTCCGGCAAGTTCAAGGAGTTGACTACGATGAGACTTTCTCACTCGTAGCGATGCTAAGAGTCTGTTGGAATTATATTAGTAGTTACTGCATTATTTATGAAATCTTGCAGATAGGATGCCAAAACATTGTTTCCTCGACGATTTTCTTGAGGAAAGGTTGTATGTGATACAACCAGAAGGTTTTGTCAATCCTGAAAGATGCTAACAAGTATGCAAAGCTCCAGCAATCCTTCTAAGGATTGGAGTAAGCATCTCGGAGTTGGAATGTACGCTTTGATGAGATGATCAAAGATTTTGGGTTTATAGAAAGTTTATGAGAAACTTGTATTTCCAAAGAAGTGAGTGGGAGCACTATAGAATTTCTGATGAGTATATGTTGTTGACATATTGTTGATCAGAAATGATGTAGAATTTCTGGAAAACATACAAGGTTATTTGAAAAGTGTTTTTCAATGGAAAACCTGGATTAAGCTACTTTACATTGAGCATCAAGATCTATAAGGATAGATCAAAAACGCTTAATAGTACTTTCAAATGAATACATACCGTGACAAGATTTTGAAGGAGTTCAAAATAGATCAGCAAAGAAGGAGTTCTTGGCTGTGTTACAAGGTATGAGTATCGAGTAAGACTCAAGACCTGACCACGGCAGAAGAGAGAGAAAGGACGAAGGTCGTCCCCAATGCTTTAGACGTAGGCTCTACAATATGCTATGCTGTGTACCGCACCTGAAGTGTGCCTTGCCATGAGTTAGTCAAGGGGTACAATAGTGATCCAGGAATGGATCACATGACAGTGGTCGAACTTATCCTTAGAACTAGTGGACTAAGGAATTTTCTCAATTATGGAGGTGGTAAAAGAGTTCGTCGTAAAGTGTTACGTCGATGCAAACTTTGACACTAATCCGGATGACTCTGAGTAGTAAACCGGATTTGTATAGTGGAGCAGTTATTTGGAACAGCTCCAAGTAGCGCGTGGTAGCTGCATCTACAAGATGACATAGAGATTTGTAAAGCACACACGGATCTGAATGTTGCAGGCCCGTTCACTAGTAACCTCTCTCACAAGCGAGATATGAACAAACCCCATGGGTGTTGGATTCATTACAATCACATAGTGATGTGAACTAGATTATTGACTCTAGTGCAAGTGGGAGACTATTGGAAATATGCCCTAGAGGCAATAATAAAATGGTTATTATTGTATTTCCTTGTTCATGATAATTGTCTATTGTTCATGCTATAATTGTATTAACTGGAAACCATAATACATGTGTGAATACATAGACCACAACATGTCCCTAGTAAGCCTCTAGTTGACTAGCTCGTTGATCAATAGATGGTTATGGTTTCCTGACCATGGACATTGGATGTCATTGATAACGGGATCACATCATTAGGAGAATGATGTGATGGACAAGACCCAATCCTAAGCATAGCACAAGATCGTGTAGTTTGTTTGCTAAGAGCTTTTCTAATGTCAAGTATCGTTTCCTTAGACCATGAGATTGTGCAACTCCCGGATACCGTAGGAATGCTTTGGGTGTACCAAACGTCACAACGTAACTGGGTGGCTATAAAGGTGCACTACAGGTATCTCCGAAAGTGTCTGTTGGGTTGGCACGAATCGAGACTGGGATTTGTCACTCCGTATGACGGAGAGGTATCTCTAGGCCCACTCGGTATTGCATCATCATAATGAGCTCAATGTGACTAAGTAGTTAGTCACGGGATCATGCATTACGGAACGAGTAAAGAGACTTGCCGGTAACGAGATTGAACGAGGTATTGGGATACCGACGATCGAATCTCGGGCAAGTAACATACCGATTGACAAAGGGAATTGTATACGGGATTGATTGAATCCCCGACATCGTGGTTCATCCGATGAGATCATCGTGGAACATGTGGGAGCCAATATGGGTATCCAGATCCCGCTATTGGTTATTGGCCGGAGAGGTGTCTCGGTCATGTCTGCATGGTTCCCGAACCCGTAGGGTCTACACACTTAAGGTTCGGTGACGCTAGAGTTGTTATGGGAAATAGTATGTGGTTACCGAAGGTTGTTCGGAGTCCCGGATAGGATCCCGGACGTCACGAGGAGTTCCGGAATGGTCCGGAGGTAAAGATTTATATATGGGAAGTCATCATACGGTCAGCGGAAGTATTCGGGGGTATGCCGGTATTGTACCGGGGCCACCGAAGGGGTTCCGGGGGTCCACCGGGAGGGTCCACCTGCCCCGGAGGGCCTTATGGGCTGTAGGTGGAAGGGAACCAGCCCCTAAGTGGGCTGGGCACCAACCTCCCCCTAGGGCCCATGCGCCTAGGGTTGGGGGAAACCCTGGAGGGGGCGCCCCCCTTGACTTGGGGGGCAAGCCACCCTCCCTGGCCGCCGCCCCTCCCACCAGATGGGATCTAAGGGGCCGGGCCCCCTCTCCCTTGCCCCTATATATAGTGGAGGGGTGGGAGGGCAGCCGCACCCCTGGCCTGGCGCAGCCCTCTCCTCCTCCAACTCCTCCTCCTCCTCCGTAGTGCTTAGCGAAGCTCCGCCGGAGAACCACGAGCTCCATTGCCACCACGCCGTCGTGCTGCTGGAGTTCTCCCTCAACTTCTCCTCTCCCCTTGCTGGATCAAGAA
Source organism: Aegilops tauschii subsp. strangulata (assembly GCF_002575655.3). Classification (NCBI taxonomy): domain Eukaryota; kingdom Viridiplantae; phylum Streptophyta; class Magnoliopsida; order Poales; family Poaceae; genus Aegilops; species Aegilops tauschii. The sequence continues at coordinate 435,910,550 of NC_053035.3, forward strand.
GGAGGAGACGTCCCCGGGCTGTACATGTGTTGAACGCGGAGGCGCCATCCGTTCGGCGCTAGATAGGATCTTCCGCGATTTGAATCGCTGCAAGTACGACTCCATCAACCGCGTTCTTGTAACGCTTCCGCTTAGCGATCTTCAAGGGTATGAAGATGCACTCCCTCTCTCTCGTTGCTAGCATCTCCTAGATTGGTCTTGGTGACACGTAGGAAAATTTTGAATTTCTGCTACGTTCCCCAACACCTTGACCCCACTACCCACGTTCATGTGCGTCCCCCCATGCAGGTGGGCCCCACTCCGGAACCTTCTAGAACCTTCCCGGTACAATACCGACAAATCCCGAACATTTTCCGGTGGCCAAAATAGGACTTCCCATATATAAATCTTCACCTCCGGACCATTCCGGAACTCCTCGTGACGTCCGAGATCTCATCCGGGACTCCGAACAACATTCGGTAACTGCACACTAATTCCCATAACAACTCTAGCGTCACAGAACCTTAAGTGTGTAGGCCCTACGGGTTCGGGAATCATGCAGACATGACCGAGACAGCTCTCTGGCCAATAACCAACAGCGGGATCTGGATACCCATGTTGGCTCCCACATGTTCCACGATGATCTCATCGGATGAACCACGATGTCGGGGATTCAATCAATCCTGTATACAATTCCCTTTGTCCATCGGTATGTTACTTGCCCGAGATTCGATCGTCGGTATCCCAATACCTCATTCAATCTCGTTACCGGCAAGTCACTTTACTCGTTCCGTAATGCATGATCCCGTGACTAACTACTTAGTCACATTGAGCTCATTATGATGATGCATTACCGAGTGGGCCCAGAGATACCTCTCCGTCATACGGAGTGACAAATCCCAGTCTCGATTCGTGCCAACCCAACAGACACTTTCGGAGATACCTGTAGTGCACCTTTATAGCCACCCAGTTACGTTGTGACGTTTGGTACACCCAAAGCATTCCTACGGTATCCGGGAGTTGCACAATCTCATGGTCTAAGGAAATGATACTTGACATTTGAAAAGCTTCTAGCAAACGAACTACACGATCTTGTGCTATGCTTAGGATTGGGTCTTGTCCATCACATCATTCTCCTAATGATGTGATCCCGTTATCAATGACATCTAATGTCCATGGTCAGGAAACCATAACCATCTATTGATCAACGAGCTAGTCAACTAGAGGCTCACTAGGGACATGTTGTGGTCTATGTATTCACACATGTATTACGGTTTCCAGTTAATACAATTATAGCATGAACAATAGACAATTATCATGAACAAGGAAATACAATAATAACCATTTTATTATTGCCTCTAGGGCATATTTCCAACAGTCTCCTAGTTGCACTAGAGTCAATAATCTAGTTCACATCACTATGTGATTGTAATGAATCCAACACCGATGGGGTTTGATCATATCTCGCTTGTGAGAGAGGTTATTAGTCAACGGGTCTGAACCTTTCAGATCTGTGTGTGCTTTACAAATCTCTATGTCATCTTGTAGGTGCAGCTACCATGCGCTACTTGGAGCTATTCCAAATAGCTGCTCTACTATATGAATCCGGTTTACTACTTAGAGTCATCCGGATTAGTGTCAAAGTTTGCATCGACGTAACCCTTTACGATGAACTCTTTTACCACCTCCATAATCGAGAAAATTCCTTAGTCCACTAGTTATTAAGGATAAGTTTGACCGCTGTCATGTGATCTGTTCCTGGATCACTCTTGTACCCCTTGATTGACTCATGGCAAGGCACACTTCAGGTGCGGTACACAGCATAGCATACTGTAGAGCCTACGTCTAAAGCATAGGGGACGACCTTCGTCCTTTCTCTCTCTTCTACCGTGGTCAGATCTTGAGTCTTACTCAATGCTCACACCTTATAACACAGCCAAGAACTCCTTCTTTGCTGATCTATTTGAACTCCTTCAAAATCTTGTCACGGTATGTATTCATTTGAAAGTACTATTAAGCGTTTTTGATCTATCCTTATAGATCTTGATGCTCAATGTTCAAGTAGCTTAATCCAGGTTTTCCATTGAAAAACACTTTTCGAATAACCCTATATGCTTTCCAGAAATTCTACATCATTTGTGATCAAGAATATGTCAACAACATATACTCATCAGAAATTCTATAGTGCTCCCACTCACTTCTTTGGAAATACAAGTTTCTCATAAACTTTGTATAAAACCAAAATCTTTGATCATTTCAGCAAAGCGTATATTCCAACTCCGAGATGCTTACTCCAGTCCTTAGAAGGATTGCTGGAGCTTTGCATACTTGTTAGCATCTTTTAGGATTGACAAAAACCTTCTGGTTGTATCACATACAATCTTTCCCCAAGAAAATTGTCGAGGAAACAATGTTTTGCCATCCTATCTGCAAGATTTCATAAATAATGCAGTAACTGCTAATACAATTCCAACAGACTCTTAGCATCGCTATGAGTGGGAAAGTCTCACCGTAGTCAACTCCTTGAACTTGTCGGAAAACATCTTAACGAGAAGTCGAGCTTTCTTAATGGTGATACTTACCATCATTGTCCGTCTTCCTTTTAAAATCCATTTGTACCCAATAGCCTTACGACCATCAAGTAGTTCTTCCAAAGTCTGTACTTTGTTTTCACACATGGATCCTCTCAGATTTTATGGCCTCGAGCCATTTGTCAGAATCCGGGCCCACCATCGCTTCTCCATAGCTCGTAGGTTCATTGTTGTCTAGCAACATGACCTCCAAGACAGGATTACGTACCACTCTGAAATAGTACGCATCCTTGTCGACCTACGAGGTTTGGTAGTGACTTGATCCAAAGTTTCATGATCACTATCATCAGCTTCCACTTCAATTGGTGTAGGCGCTACAAGAACAACTTCCTGTGCCCTGCTACACACTGGTTGAAGTGACGGTTCAATAACCTCATCAAGTCTCCACCATCCTCCCACCCAATTCTTTCGAGAGAAACTTTTCCTCGAGAAAGGACCCGTTTCTAGAAACAATCACTTTTGCTTCCGGATCCGAAATAGGAGGTATACCCAACTGTTTTGGGTGTCCTATGAAGATGCATTTATCCGCTTTGGGTTCGAGCTTATCAGGCTAAACCTTTTCACATAAGCATCGCAACCCCAAACTTTTAAGAAATGACAGCTTAGGTTTCTCTAAACCATAGTTCATACGGTGTCATCTCAACGGAATTACGTGGTGCCCTATTTAAAGTGAATGCGGTTGTCTCTAATGCCTAACCCATAAACGATAGTGGTAATTCGATAAGAGACATCATGGTATGCACCACATCCAATAGGGTGCAGTTATGATGTTCGGACACACCATCACACTATGGTGTTCCAGGCGGTATTAGTTGTGAAACAATTTCCACAATGTCTTAATTGTGTGCCAAACTCGTAACTCAGATATTCATCTCTATGATCATATCATAGACATTTTATCCTCTTGTCACGACGATCTTCAACTTCACTCTGAAATTACTTAAACCTTTCAATAATTCAGACTTGTGTTTCATCAAGTAAATATACTTAGCATCTACTCAAATCATCTGTGAAGTAAGAACATTACGATATCCACTGCGTGCCTCGGCACTCATTGGACTGCACACATCAAAATGTATTTCTTCCAACAAGTTGCTTTCTTGTTCCATCTTACTGAAAACGAGGCCTTTCAGTCATCTTGCCCATGTGGTATGATTTGCATGTCTCAAGTGATTCAAAATCAAGTGAGTCCAAATGATCCATCTGTATGGAGTTTCTTCATGCATATATACCAATAGACATGGTTCGCATGTCTCAATCTTTTCAAAAACGAGTGAGTCCAAAGATCCATCAACATGGAGTTTCTTCATGCGTTTTATACCAATATGACTCAAATGGCAGTGCCACAAGTATGTGGTACTATCATTACTATCTTATATCTTTTGGCATGAACATGTGTATCACTACGATCGAGATTCAATAAACCATTCATTTTAGGTGCAAGACCATTGAAGGTATTATTCAAATAAACAGAGTAACCATTATTCTCCTTAAAAGAATAACCGTATTGCGATAAACATAATCCAATCATGTCTATGCTCAACGCAAACACCAAATAACAATTATTTAGGTTTAACACCAATCCCGATGGTAGAGGGAGCGTGCGATGTTTGATCACATCAACCTTGGAAACACTTGCAACACGTATCGTCATCTCACGTTTAGCTAGTCTCTGTAGCCTTTTATTTCGAGTTAATAACACTTAGCAACCGAACCGGTATTTATTACCCTGGTGCTACTAGGAGTACTAGTAAAGTACACAATAATATAACGTATATTCAAAATACTTCTGTCGACCTTGCCAGCCTTCTCATCTACCAAGTATCTAGGGTAGTTCTGCTTCAGTGACCGTTCCCCTTATTTCAGAAGCACTTAGTCTCGAGTTTGGGTTCAACCTTGGGTTTCTTCACTAGAGCAGCAACTGATTTGTCGTTTCATGAAGTATCCCTTTCTTGCCCTTACCCTTCTTGAAACTAGTGGTTTTACTAACCATCAACAATTGATGCTCCTATTTGATTTCTACTTTCGCGGTGTCGCGAATAGCTCAAGGATAATCATATCTATCCCTGATATGTTATAGTTCATCACGAAGCTCTAGTAGCTTGGTGGCGGTGACTTTGGAGAACCATCACTATCTCATCTGGAAGATTAACTCCCACTCGATTCAAGCGATTGTAGTACTCATACAATCTGAGCACATGCTCAACGATTGAGCTTTTCTCCTTAGTTTGCAGGCTTAAGAAACTTGTCAGAGGTCTCATACCTCTTGACGTGGGCACTAGCCTGAAATCCCAATTTCAGTCCTTGGAACATCTCATATGTTCTGCGATGTTTCAAAAACGTCTTTGGTGCCTGAATTCTAAACCATTTAGCATTACGCACTGAACTATCATGTAGTCATCAAAACGTGTATGTCAGATGTTCGCAACATCCACAACCGACGCTCGAGGTTCAGCACACTGAGCGGTGCATTAAGGACATAATCCTTCTGCGCAGCAATGAGGACAATCCCCAGTTTACGGACCCAGTCCGCATAATTGCTACTGTCAACTCTCAACTAAATTTTCTCTAGGAACATATCTAAAACAGTAGAACCAAAGCGTGAGCTACGACATAATTTTCAAAGACCTTTTGACTATGTTCATGATAATTAAGTTCATCTAATCAAATTATTTAATAAACTCCCACTCAGATAGACATCCCTCTAGTCATCTAAGTGATACATGATCCGAGTCAACTAGGCCGTGTCCGATCATCACGTGAGACGGACTAGTCATCATCGGTGAACATCTTCATGTTGATCGTATCCACTATATGACTCGTGTTCGACCTTTCGGTCTCTTGTGTTCCGAGGCCATGTCTGTACATGCTAGGCTCGTCAAGTCAACCTAAGTGTTTTGCATGTGTAAATCTGGCTTACACCCGTTGTATGCGAACGTTAGAATCTATCACACCCGATCATCACGTGGTGCTTCGAAACAACGAACTTTCGCAACGGTGCACAGTTAGGGGGAACACTTTCTTGAAATTTTATGAGGGATCATCTTATTTATGCTACCGTCGTTCTAAGCAAATAAGATGTAAACATGACAAACATCACATGCAAATCATAGAGTGACATGATATGGCCAATATCATCTCGCGCCTTTGATCTTCATCTTTGAGGCGCAACATGATCACCTTCGTCACCGGCATGACACCATGATCTCCATCATCGTGTCTTCATGAAGTTGTCTCGCCAACTATTACTTCTACTACTATGGCTAACGGTTAGCAATAAATTAAAGTAATTACATGGCGTTTTCAATGACACGCAGGTCATACAATAAATTAAGACAACTCCTATGGCTCCTGCCGGTTGTCATACTCATCGACATGCAAGTCGTGATTCCTATTACAAGAACATGATCAATCTCATACATCACATATATATAATTCATCACATCCTTTTGGCCATATCACATCACATAGCATACCCTGCAAAAACAAGTTAGACGTCCTCTAATTGTTGTTGCATGTTTTTACGTGGCTGCTATGGGTTTCTAGCAAGAACGTTTCTTACCTACGCAAAAGCCACAATGTGATATACCAATTTCTATTTACCCTTCATAAGGACCCTTTTCATCGAATCCAATCCGACTAAAGTGGGAGAGACAGACACCCGCTAGCCACCTTATGCAACTAGTGCATATCAGTCGGTGGAACCTATCTCACGTAAGCGTACGTGTAAGGTCGGTCCGGGCCGCTTCATCCCACGATGCCGCCGAATCAAGATAAGACTAGTAACGGCAAGTAAATTGACAAAATCGACGCCCACAACAACTTGTGTTCTACTCGTGCATAGAAACTACGCATAGACCTAGCTCTTGATGCCACTGTTGGGGATCGTTGCAGAAATTAAAAAAAAATCTACGCATCACCAAGATCAATCTATGGAGAGACTAGCAACGAGAGAGAGGGGAGTGCATCTTCATACCCTTGAAGATCGCGACACGGAAGCGTTACAAGAACGCGGATGAAGGAGTCGTACTCGCAGCGATTCAGATCGCGGTTGATTCCGATCTAAGCGCCGAACAACGGCGCCTCCGCGTTCAACACACGTACAGCCCGGGGACGTCTCCTCCTTCTTGATCCAGCAAGGGGAGAGGAGAAGTTGAGGGAGAGCTCCGGCAGCACGACGGCGTGGTGGTGGAGCTTGCAGTTCTCCGGCAGGGCTTCACCAAGCACTACTACTACGAAGGAGGTGTTGGGGAGGGTGAGGGCTGCGCCAGCGGAAGGGCTGCGGCTCCCATGCGCCTCCACACTATATATAGGGGTGGAGGGGGCTGGTTTCTTGCCCTCCAAGTCCATTGGGGCGTTGGCAAAGGTGGGGAAAAGAAATCCCATCATTTCCCTTCCCAACCGATTGTTATCCCCCTTTTTAGGGATCTTGATCTTATCCCTTCGGGATATGATCTTATTCCTTCTAAGGGGGGATCTTGGTGCGCCTTGACCAGGGGTGTGGGGCCTTGCCCCCACTACCCGTGTTCATGTGGGTCCCCCCATGCAGGTGGGCCCCACTCCGGAACCTTCTACAACCTTCCCGGTACAATACCGGAAAATCCCGAACATTTTCCGGTGGCCAAAATAGGACTTCCCATATATAAATCTTTACCTCCGGACCATTCCGGAACTCCTCGTGACGTCCGGGATCTCATCTGGGACTTCGAACAACATTCGGTAACTGCACACTAATTTCCATAACAACTCTAGCGTCACCGAACCTTAAGTGTGTAGACCCTACGGGTTCGGGAATCATACGGACATGACCGAGACAGCTCTCTGGCCAATAACCAACAGCGGGATCTGGATACCCATGTTGGCTCCCACATGTTCCACGATGATCTCATCGGATGAACCACGATGTCAGGGATTCAATCAATCCTGTATACAATTCCCTTTGTCCATCGGTATGTTACTTGCCCGAGATTCAATCGTCGGTATCCCAATACCTCGTTCAATCTCGTTACCGGCAAGTTGTTGGGGATCGTAGCAGAAATTTAAAATTTTCTACGCATCACCAAGATCCATCTATGGAGTTTACTAGCAACGAGAAGGAAGGAGTGCATCTACATACCCTTGTAGATCGCGAGCGGAAGCGTTCAAGTGAACGGGGTTGATGGAGTCGTACTCGTCGTGATCCAAATCACCGATGACCGAGCGCTGAACGGACGGCACCTCCGCGTTCAACACACGTACGGTTGGGGAAGACGTCTCCTCCTTCTTGATCCAGCAAGGGGGGAGGAGAGGTTGATGGAGATCCAGCAGCACGACGGCGTGGTGGTGGAAGTAGCGGGGATCTCGGCAGGGCATCGCCAAGCACAGCGAGAGGGAGAGGGAGGCGCCAGGGGCTGTGGTGCGGCTGCCCTCCCTCCCCCCACTATATATAGGGGCCCTGAGGGGCGCCGGCCCCTGGGAGATCCAATCTCCAAGGGGGGCGGCGGCAAAATGGGGTGGCTTCCCCCCCAAGCCCAGTGGGGGGCGCCCCCACCCCTAGGGTTTCCAACCCTAGGCGCAGGGGAGGCCCAAGGGGGGCGCACCAGCCCACCAGGGGCTGGTTCCCCTCCCACTTCAGCCCACGGGTCCCTCCGGGATAGGTGGCCCCACCCGGTGGACCCCCGGGACCCTTCCGGTGGTCCCGGTACAATACCGGTAACCCCCGAAACTTTCCCGGTGGCCGAAACTGGACTTCCTATATATAATTCTTCACCTCCTGACCATTCCGGAACTCCTCGTGACGTCCGGGATCTCATCCGGGACTCCGAACAACTTTCGGGTTACCGCATACTAATATCTCTACAACCCTAGCGTCACCGAACCTTAAGTGTGTAGACCCTACGGGTTCGGGAGACATGCAGACATGACCGAGACGACTCTCCGGTCAATAACCAATAGCGGGATCTGGATACCCATGTTGGCTCCCACATGTTCCACGATGATCTCGTCAGATGAACCACAATGTCGAGGATTCAATCAATCCCGTATACAATTCCCTTTGTCAATCGGTACGTTACTTGCCCGAGATTCGATCATCGGTATCCTAATACCTTGTTCAATCTCGTTACCGGCAAGTCACTTTACTCGTATCGTAATGCATGATCCCGTGACCAAACACTTGGTCACATTGAGCTCATTATGATGATGCATTACCGAGTGGGCCCAGAGATACCTCTCCGTCATACGGAGTGACAAATCCCAGTCTCGATCCGTGCCAACCCAACAAACACTTTCGGAGATACCCGTAGTGCACCTTTATAGTCACCTAGTTAAGTTGTGACGTTTGGTACACCCAAAGCACTCCTACGGCATCCGGGAGTTACACGATCTCATGGTCTAAGGAAATGATACTTGACATTGGAAAAGCTCTAGCAAACGAACTACACAATCTTTGTGCTATGCTTGGGATTGGGTCTTGTCCATCACATCATTCTCCTAATGATGTGATCCCATTATCAATGACATCCAATGTGCATAGTCAGGAAACCATGACTATCTGTTGATCAACGAGCTAGTCAACTAGAGGCTCACTAGGGACATGTTGTGGTCTATGTATTCACACATGTATTACGATTTCCGGATAACACAATTATAGCATGAACAATAGACAATTATCATGAACAAGGAAATATAATAATAACCATTTTATTATTGCCTCTAGGGCATATTTCCAACAGTCTCCCACTTGCACTAGAGTCAATAATCTAGTTACATTGTGATGAATCGAACACCCATAGAGTTCTGGTGTTGATCATGTTTTGCTCTAGGGAGAGGTTTAATCAACGGATCTGCTACATTCAGGTCCGTATGTACTTTACAAATATCTATGTCTCCATTTTGAACACTTTCACGAATGGAGTTGAAGCGACGCTTGATATGCCTGGTCTTCCTGTGAAACCTGGGCTCCTTGGCAAGGGCAATAGCTCCAGTGTTGTCACAGAAGAGAGTCATCTGGCCCGACGCATTGGGAATCACCCCTAGGTCAGTAATGAACTCCTTCATCCAGATTGCTTCTTGCGCTGCCTCTGAGGCCGCCATGTACTCCGCTTCACAAGTAGATCCCGCCACGACGCTTTGCTTGCAACTGCACCAGCTTACTGCCCCTCCATTCAAAATATACACGTATCCGGTTTGTGACTTAGAGTCATCCAGATCTGTGTCGAAGCTAGCATCGACGTAACCCTTTACGACGAGCTCTTCGTCACCTCCACAAACGAGAAACATATCCTTAGTCCTCTTCAGGTACTTCAGGATATTCTTGACCGTTGTCCAGTGTTCCATGCCGGGATTACTTTGGTACCTTCCTATCAAACTTACGGCAAGGTTTACATCAGGTCTGGTACACAGCATGGCATACATAATAGATCCTATGGCCGAGGCATAGGGGATGACACTCATCTTTTCTCTATCTCCTGCCGTGGTCGGGCATTGAGCCGTGCTCAATTGCACACCTTGCAATACAGGCAAGAACCCCTTCTTGGACTGATCCATATTGAACTTCTTCAATATCTTGTCAAGGTACGTACTCTGTGAAAGACCAATGAGGCGTCTTGATCTATCTCTATAGATCTTGATGCCTAATATATAAGCAGCTTCTCCAAGGTCCTTCATTGAAAAACACTTATTCAAATAGGCCTTTATACTTTCCAAGAATTCTATATCATTTCCCATCAATAGTATGTCATCCACATATAATAAGAGAAATGCTACAGAGCTCCCACTCACTTTCTTGTAAACACAGGCTTCTCCATAAGTCTGTGTAAACCCAAACGCTTTGATCATCTCATCAAATCGAATGTTCCAACTCCGAGATGCTTGCACCAGCCCATAGATGGAGCGCTGGAGCTTGCATACCTTGTTAGCATTCTTAGGATCGACAAAACCTTCCGGCTGCATCATATACAATTCTTCCTTAAGAAAGCCGTTAAGGAATGCCGTTTTGACGTCCATTTGCCATATCTCATAATCATAGAATGCGGCAATTGCTAACATGATTCGGAGGGACTTCAGCTTCGCTACGGGTGAGAAAGTCTCATCGTAGTCAACCCCTTGAACTTGTCGATAACCCTTAGCGACAAGTCGAGCCTTATAGATGGTCACATTACCATCCGCGTCTGTCTTCTTCTTAAAGATCCATTTATTTTCTATGGCTCGCCGATCATCGGGCAAGTCAGTCAAAGTCCATACTTCGTTTTCATACATGGATCCTATCTCGGATTGCATGCCTTCAAGCCATTTGTTGGAATCCGGGCTCGCCATCACTTCTTCATAGTTCGAAGGTTCACCGTTGTCTAACAACATGATTTCCATGACAGGGTTGCCGTACCACTCTGGTGCGGAACGTGTCCTTGTGGACCTACGAAGTTCAGCAGTAACTTGATCTGAAGCTTCATGATCATCATCATTAACTTCCTCCCCAGTCGGCGCAGGCACCAAAGGAACATCTTCCCGCGCTGCGCTACTTTCCGGTTCGGAAGGGGTGACTATCACCTCATCAAGTTCCACTTTCCTCCCACTCACTTCTTTCGAGAGAAACTCTTTCTCCAGAAAGGACCCGTTCTTGGCAACAAAGATCTTGCCTTCGGATCTGAGGTAGAAGGTATACCCAATGGTTTCCTTAGGGTATCCTATGAAGACGCATTTTTCCGACTTGGGTTCGAGCTTTTCAGGTTGAAGTTTCTTGACATAAGCATCGCATCCCCAAACTTTTAGAAACGACAGCTTAGGTTTCTTCCCAAACCATAATTCATACGGTGTCGTCTCAACGGATTTCGACGGAGCCCTATTTAAAGTGAATGCGGCAGTCTCTAAAGCATAGCCCCAAAATGAGAGCGGTAGATCGGTAAGAGACATCATAGATCGCACCATATCCAATAGAGTGCGATTACGACATTCGGACACACCATTTCGCTGAGGTGTTCCAGGCGGCGTAAGTTGTGAAACTATTCCACATTTCCTTAAGTGTGTGCCAAATTCGTGACTTAAATATTCCCCTCCACGATCTAATCGTAGGAACTTTATTTTCCTGTCACGTTGATTCTCAACCTCACTCTGAAATTCCTTGAACTTTTCAAAGGTCTCAGACTTGTGTTTCATTAGGTAGACATACCCATATCTACTCAAATCATCAGTGAGAGTGAGAACATAACGATAGCCTCCGCGAGCCTCAACACTCATTGGACCGCACACATTAGTATGTATGATTTCTAATAAGTTGGTTGCTCGCTCCATTGTTCCGGAGAACGGAGTCTTGGTCATTTTGCCCATGAGGCATGGTTTGCATGTGTCAAATGATTCATAATCGAGAGACTCTAAAAGTCCATCAGCATGGAGCTTCTTCATGCGCTTGACACCAATGTGACCAAGGTGGCAGTGCCACGAGTATGTGGGACTATCGTTATCAACTTTACATCTTTTGGTATTCACACTATGAATATGTGTAACATCACGTTCGAGATTCATTAAGAATAAACCATTGACCAGCGGGGCATGACCATAAAACATATCTCTCATATAAATAGAACAACCATTATTCTCGGATTTAAATGAGTAGCCATCTCGAATTAAACGAGATCCTGATACAATGTTCATGCTCAAAGCTGGCACTAAATAACAATTATTGAGGTTTAAAACTTATCCCGTAGGTAAATGTAGAGGTAGCGTGCCGACGGCGATCACATCGACCTTGGAACCATTCCCGACGCGCATCGTCACCTCGTCCTTCGCTAGTCTCTGCTTATTCCGCAGCTCCTGTTTTGAGTTACAAATATGAGCAACCGCACCGGTATCAAATACCCAGGAGCTACTACAAGTACTGGTAAGGTACACATCAATTACATGTATCTCACATATACCTTTGGTGTTGCCGGCCTTCTTGTCCGCTAAGTATTTGGGGCAGTTCCGCTTCCAGTGACCACTTCCCTTGCAATAAAAGCACTCAGTCTCAGGCTTGGGTCCATTCTTTGGCTTCTTCCCGGCAACTGGCTTACCGGGCGCGACAACTCCCTTGCCGTCCTTCTTGAAGTTCTTCTTACCCTTGCCTTTCTTGAACTTAGTGGTTTTATTCACCATCAACACTTGATGTTCCTTTCTGATCTCCACCTCCGCTGATTTCAGCATTGAATATACCTCAAGAATGGTCTTTTCCATCCCCTGCATATTGAAGTTCATCACAAAGCTCTTGTAGCTTGGTGGAAGCGACTGAAGGATTCTGTCAATGACCGCGTCATCCGGGAGATTAACTCCCAGCTGAGTCAAGCGGTTGTGCAACCCAGACATTTTGAGTATGTGCTCACTGACAGAACTGTTTTCCTCCATCTTACAACTGAAGAACTTGTCGGAGACTTCATATCTCTCGACCCGGGCATGAGCTTGGAAAACCATTTTCAGCTCTTCGAACATCTCATATGCTCCGTGTTGCTCAAAACGCTTTTGGTGCCCCGGTTCTAAGCTGTAAAGCATGCCGCACTAAACGAGGGAGTAATCATCAGCACGTGACTGCCAAGCGTTCATAACGTCTTGGTTCTCTGGGATGGGTGCTTCACCTAGCGGTGCTTCTAGGACATAATCTTTCTTGGCAGCTATGAGGATGATCCTCAGGTTCCGGACCCAGTCTGTATAGTTGCTGCCATCATCTTTCAGCTTGGTTTTCTCTAGGAACGCGTTGAAGTTGAGGGCAACGTGGGCCATTTGATCTACAAGACATATTGTAAAGATTTTAGACTAAGTTCATGATAATTAAGTTCATCTAATCAAATTATTCAATGAACTCCCACTCAGATAGACATCCCTCTAGTTATCTAAGTGAAACATGATCCGAGTTAACTAGGCCGTGTCCGATCATCACGTGAGACGGACTAGTCAACATCGGTGAACATCTTTATGTTGATCGTATCTTCTATACGACTCATGCTCGACCTTTCGGTCTTCCGTGTTCCGAGGCCATGTCTGTACATGCTAGGCTCGTCAAGTCAACCTAAGTGTATTGCGTGTGTTCCGAGGCCATGTCTGTACATGCTAGGCTCGTCAACACCCGTTGTATGCGAACGTTAGAATCTATCACACCCGATCATCACATGGTGCTTCGAAACAACGAACCTTCGCAACGGTGCACAGTTAGGGGGAACACTTTCTTGAAATTATTGCGAGGGATCATCTTATTTAAGCTACCGTCGTTCTAAGCAAATAAGATGTAAAACATGATAAACATCACATGCAATCAAATAGTGACATGATATGGCCAATATCATTTTGCTCCTTTGATCTCCATCTTCGGGGCGCCATGATCATCTTCGTCACCGGCATGACACCATGATCTCCATCATCATGATCTCCATCATCGTGTCTTCATGAAGTTGTCACGCCAACGATTACTTCTACTTCTATGGCTAACGTGTTTAGCAATAAAGTAAAGTAATTTACATGGCGTTATTCAATGACACGCAGGTCATACAAAAAATAAAGACAACTCCTATGGCTCCTGTCGGTTGTCATACTCATCGACATGCAAGTCGTGATTCCTATTACAAGAACATGATCAATCTCATACATCACATATATCTCATTCATCACATCCTTTTGGCCATATCACATCACAAGGCACATGCTGCAAAAACAAGTTAGACGTCCTCTAATTGTTGTTGCATGTTTTTACGTGGCTTCTATAGGTTTCTAGCAAGAACGTTTCTTACCTACGTAAAACCACAACGTGATATGCCAATTTCTATTTACCCTTCATAAGGACCCTTTTCATCGAATCCGTTCCGACTAAAGTGGGAGAGACAGACACCCGCTAGCCACCTTATGCAACTAGTGCATGTCAGTCGGTGGAACCTGTCTCACGTAAGCGTACGTGTAAGGTCGGTCCGGGCCGCTTCATCCCACAATGCCGCCGAAACAAGATAAGACTAGTAGTGGCAAGAAAATTGACAACATCTACGCCCACAACAAGTTTGTGTTCTACTCGTGCATAGAAACTACGCATAGGCCTCGCTCATGATGCCACTGTTGGGGATCGTAGCAGAAATTTAAAATTTTCTACGCATCACCAAGATCCATCTATGGAGTTTACAAGCAACGAGAAGGAAGGAGTGCATCTACATACCCTTGTAGATCGCGAGCGGAAGCGTTCAAGTGAACGGGGTTGATGGAGTCGTACTCGTCGTGATCCAAATCACCGATGACCGAGCGCCGAATGGACGGCACCTCCGCGTTCAACACACGTACGGTTGGGGAAGAAGTCTCCTCCTTCTTGATCCAGCAAGGGGGGAGGAGAGGTTGATGGAGATCCAGCAGCACGACGGCGTGGTGGTGGAAGTAGCGGGGATCTCGGCAGGGCTTCGCCAAGCACAGCGAGAGGGAGAGGTGTCACGGGAGGGAGAGGGAGTGCCAGGGGCTGTGGTGCGGCTGCCCTCCCTCCCCCCACTATATATAGGGGCCCTGGGGGGCGCCGGCCCCTGGGAGATCCAATCTCCAAGGGGGGCGGCGGCCAAAGGGGGTGGCTTCCCCCCAAGCCAAGTGGGGGACGCCCCCACCCCTAGGGTTTCCAACCCTAGGCGCAGGAGAGGCCCAAGGGGGCGCACCAGCCCACCAGGGGCTGGTTCCCCTCCCACTTCAGCCCACGGGGCCCTCCGGGATAGGTGGCCCCACCCGGTGGACCCCCGGGACCCTTCCGGTGGTCCCGGTACAATACCGGTAACCCCCGAAACTTTCCGGTGGCCGAAACTGGACTTCCTATATATAATTCTTCACCTCCGGACCATTCCGGAACTCCTCGTGACGTCCGGGATCTCATCCGGGACTCCGAACAACTTTCGGGTTACCGCATACTAATATCTCTACAACCCTAGCGTCACCGAACCTTAAGTGTGTAGACCCTACGGGTTCGGGAGACATGCAGACATGATCGAGACGACTGTCCGGTCAATAACCAACAGCGGGATCTGGATACCCATGTTGTCTCCCACATGTTCCACGATGATCTCATCGGATGAACCACGATGTCGAGGATTCAATCAATCCCGTATACAATTCCCTTTGTCAATCGGTACGTTACTTGCCCGAGATTCGATCGTCGGTATCCCAATACCTTGTTCAATCTCGTTACCGGCAAGTCACTTTACTCGTACCGTAATGCATGATCCCGTGACCAAACACTTGGTCACATTGAGCTCATTATGATGATGCATTACCGAGTGGGCCCAGAGATACCTCTCCGTCATACGGAGTGACAAATCCCAGTCTCGATCCGTGCCAACCCAACAAACACTTTCGGAGATACCCGTAGTGCACCTTTATAGTCACCCAGTTACGTTGTGACGTTTGGTACACCCAAAGCACTCCTACGGCATCCGGGAGTTACACGATCTCATGGTCTAAGGAAATGATACTTGACATTGGAAAAGCTCTAGCAAACGAACTACACGATCTTTGTGCTATGCTTAGGATTGGGTCTTGTCCATCACATCATTCTCCTAATGATGTGATCCCGTTATCAATGACATCCAATGTCCATAGTCAGGAAACCATGACTATCTGTTGATCAGCGAGCTAGTCAACTAGAGGCTCACTAGGGACATGTTGTGGTCTATGTATTCACACAAGTATTATGATTTCCGGATAACACAATTATAGCATGAACAATAGACAATTATCATGAACAAGGAAATATAATAATAACCATTTTATTATTGCCTCTAGGGCATATTTCCAACACAAGTCACTTTACTCGTTCTGTAATGCATGATCCCGTGACTAACTACTTAGTCACATTGAGCTCATTATGATGATGCATTACCGAGTGGGCCCAGAGATACCTCTCCGTCGTACGGAGTGACAAATCCCAATCTCGATTCGTTCCAACCCAACAGACACTTTCGGAGATACCTGTAGTGCACCTTTATAGCCACCCAGTTACGTTGTGACGTTTGGTACACCCAAAGCATTCCTACGGTATCCGGGAGTTGCACAATCTCATGGTCTAAGGAAATGATACTTGACATTAGAAAAGCTCTAGCAAACGAACTACAGGATCTTGTGCTATGCTTAGGATTGGGTCTTGTCCATCACATCATTCTCCCAATGATGTGATCCCGTTATCAACGACATCCAATGTCCATGGCCAGGAAACCATGACCATCTATTGATCAACGAGCTAGTCAACTAGAGGCTCACTAGGGACATGTTGTGGTCTATGTATTCACACATGTATTACGGTTTCCAGTTAATACAATTATAGCATGAACAATAGACAATTATCATGAACAAGGAAATACAATAATAACCATTTTATTATTGCCTCTAGGGCATATTTCCAACAGAGATGATCAAGGCCATCATCGAGCTCGAGCCACCAGAAAATAGTATACAAAGTCCCAAAGCTTGTTGCAGCCCTAAGCCGGTTCATCTCCCGGCTCAGGGAAAAAGCTCTTCCTCTCTACAGACTCCCTCGAAAGAGATGAAACTTCCAATGGAGTGATGAGGCAAAGACCAGCATTCGAGGACCCTCAAGCGCCTCTTCCAATCCAATCGAATCCAATCCATACCACTATACATATCTGCCACCACACAAGACGTCATCATGGCGGTGGAAAGAAAAGAGTAGGGCAAAGCCCAACGGGTTTAGCACCTAGTGTGCCATGTTAGTGAAGTATTGTCTCCATGCAAGACTCGCTACCCCATGGCAGCCCGAAAGCTGAGTCACTACTTCCAGGCAAACTCTATCACAATCGTCAGCCACACCCCATTATCATACATCGTCAACAATAGGGTTGCCACTGGGCGGATGAAGAAAGTGGATAGTCGATCTGTTACCATTCAAAATCAGCTATAAGCCCCGATCAGCTATCAAGTCTCAAGCGCTTGCAGACTTCATCGTGGAATGGATAGAGGCACAACAAATCCTACAAAATGCAGGCCTCGAGTATTGGTTCATGTATTTCAATGGTTCCGTGACCGTCAACGGTTGGGAGCCGAAGTAGTCCTCATCTCCCCCTAAGGAAACAAGATGAGCTACGTGTTATAGATTCACTTCGCCGACTCCAACAATGCGGCAGAATGCAAAGGCCTCCTGCACAGCATCCGCATTGCGGCCTCCATGGGAATTCGACGTCTCATCTGTCGCGGCGACTCCGGCCTCATTGTCCAACAAGTAATGAAGACCTTCGATATGAAAGATCCAAAGATGGCAGCTTACTGCTCAACGGTCCGCCGACTGGAAGGAAATTAGACGGCATCACACTACATCATGTCAAGCACTCAGATAACGTGGTTGCAGATGCCATGCCCCGCATGGGCGCGGCTCAAGAACCCGTCACAACCGACAGATTCCTGGAGCTCATACACAAGCCACCTGTCAAGATCCAAGAGGACCAGGGGAAGCCCCGGCTTCCGCAATTCCACAGGCAAAGCCCTCGCGGTCATCCCAGCATGGACCGAGTCATTGCTCGCATACCCCATCAATTAGGAACTCCCGACGGACAAAAATGAGCCCCACACATAGTTTGTCGGGCCAAAGCATATACTGTAATTCAAGGGAAGCTCTACAAACACAGCATTACAAGCATCTCTCAGCGGTGTGTGTTGTTAGAAGAAGGGGTAATTGTTGGAGGACATCCACATGGGGGCTTGCACCCATGACGCGGCCCCAAGAATGATGGTAGGCAAAGCCTTCCGCCACGGACCCATGGTTCCATCCGGTAAGCTGCATACAAATGCAATATTTTGATTAAGGACGGCAAGCCTTTGGGAAAGGAGACGTGATGTTGTTACTTCAAATTATATAACTGATTTATGGCGAAGCTTATCTAAATTTCTTCGGTGTTCTCACAATCTTGCTAATATTTGCTCAAAAGAATTGCCTATTACCCTAAACAGCAATTGCTTGCTAAAAAGCATGTGGTTTCTTCATCGAAAATAGAATTAATCTGTACTGTTTGGACTCCATGGAGAACAACAATATAATCATTACATGGTGTGACCTTTGTGCTATTTGGACTCCATGGAGAACAACAATATAATCGTTACATGATGTGACATATATTGGCTAATTGTACAACTTATGATCTTATAGAGAATAGGGTTTGTATATCGACGTATTTGTCAGGCGGAGAAACAAAGAAGGAAATGACTATGTCAAAGATTGCATATGGTGGTGAACCAGCGTGTGGTTGGATGGTTAGTGGGACAGTGGTATCCCCAGCCCACAGGATTTAAGCTTTAGACTTGCCATGTGATGTTAGTTCAGTGAGAGAAGATGTTACACTCGTGTACGTTAGCGACTTCGATTGTACCTTATGTGTCATGTTTTATTGTCTCGTGACAACACACAGGTATTTGGCTAATCTTAACAACATGATTAACTTACACACGACTAGCATTAAGAGGACGAGATGACCACTCTGGTCGGCTTAATAAGGTCTTGTCCAATGCTAGGTGCTTAGGAAAGTGCTTAGAAAATAAACCAGTTGTTTTGAAGCACCAATGCTTATTTTTACAGAAGAGGTGCCTAATTAAGCGTCTGCCCTGTATAAATAAGTATCGGTGTTTAAGAAAAGCCTGGTTTATTTCTTCAAGCATCTTTTCTCTAAGCACCTTACATTGTACGAGGCCTAAGCTTCAAGTGCGCATGGACCATCAGCCGTCTCCGTCTGATTAATTACACGACAGCATGGTTGATCAAAGCTGCTCCACACCGAAACTCCGCGTACGGACCATCTTCACCCCAAAGCTGCGGTTCCTTTTCGATCGCGCGTCAAAGTAATTGTGACCGCGGTACCACTACCACCCGTACCTCCTACGTTATGACCAAAAAGATCATCACATCGACTCATGCATCCGTCTGGCCAAAGCACCCGTAACATCTGACAATTGAAAACCCTACTCATCAGATAAAAATGACAGTTGAAAACATCTGACAGCACCCGTCTTGTGCTTCCGACTTGAAGGATCGGAGAGAAGGAAGAAATGACCAGTCCTCGCCCATGGATGAGTGTGAATACGTATCGGCTTCGACCGATCCACGACTCGACCCATGCCTGCTCCTCGGTCCACAACACTAATCAAGTCCGCATCAGCGATCGGGTTGGGTCTGACTTTAGGGGCTGTTCTGTTCGTCGTGGATCAGGCACAGACCTGTCCGTCGTCCTCCCCAAGAAAGCGATGGATCAGCCGCCAAACCTCCAACTCCACCGTGCGTCCCCGCAAGAAACCGTCCCTAGCTCGTCGTACAGTATATTACAAGTCCGCATCGTCCGCGGCGAGAGTGCGGCAGGACGAGGTGGGTGGGTGCACCTGCCCCGGCGCTGGGGTGAAGCCAAAGAAACCTCGCCCGACCCCGATGACGACTCCACCGTCGATGGGAAGCGGCAGCTACGTGGTGGACATGGTAGGGGCGGGGTAGGCCGGAATCATCAGCACGGCTGGCCGGCCGGCGACTCCTCGCTTGCGTTGGGTTCGCACCGTCGCGGTCGATCGACCGGGTCGGGACTACCCCAGCTGCCTGTAGCTGCCTGCTTTACGTTCCGTCTAACGCATCCGCAGGTTGTTGGGAGGGACTGGGAGCACACGGGTGACAACGTCGCGTGATTTTTTCTCTTTTACTTGCTTGCTCAACGGTACGAGGCTGGTGGCAACACAATCGCCAACTCTTCAGGATACGCTAGCAACTCGCTTGAAAAAAAAAGGATTTGTCAGTCGTATTATCGTATACTACGCTAAGGTATAGCTCCGAGGCACTCGTGGTATGGCGAACTGGCAACCGAGCGCGTAGGTACGAAGCGGCGGGCTCTGGGTAGGTGGCGCATCAATTCTAGGAGCGGTACGTACGTAGGATTGTGCGTGTGTCTAGTCTACTATCGATCGGCGGCTTTTAATACGATTATACGACTACGTACGCTACGTCGCTGCTGTACTCTACTCGGGCGTTGCCGACTTGTAAATGCGTCTGTGGGTGTGTTTCCACGGGATGTAACAACTGTGTGAACGTCGATGGATCTCGTCGGAAACATGCCGATCGCCGTGGGGCATGGTCGGCGAGGCCTTGATTTGTGGACCTGGTGTTGGAAATGGCTAGTCGGTTTCCATGGCTAACTTTGAACCGGCTAGTCGTTTAGGGCTCATTCAGTTTAGACGAAATCAAAACGTAGGAATTAGGAGTAGTATAGGAATTTGATAGGACGACACTTGCCATCCTAAAAAATTGACTTGCCTCGTTCCTACGCGCAAAATGAGTTTTGAGTGGGTGTGTAGTTTTCTCTAAAAATACAGGAGATTAGTAGTATTCCTATGAAATTCCTGTACGCGTTTCCTACAAACCGAATGCATATATAAAAAATTTCCTCCGGAATCCTTGTTCCTATGTTTTTTCTATAAAAATCTTCCAAACCGAATGAGGCCTTATCATGGATCACATGGATGATAAAAAAGGTGTTGTAAAGTCACAACCATAGAGACAAGTCAAACACAATGCTTAAAAATCTTCAATACCCCGGAGTGCAAATGGCAAAATGCGCAGATCAAACAAATCATAAAACCCCATGAATCTAACGCAAGATTGAGTCCCCTCGACACCCTCCAATAATCACTGGGATCAGAATCAATACCCTCACAATATTTCGTCCACGAGCAATGCAACAATGAGCAAAGTGACACAGGGCAAGGGAACAACGAGGCGGAGTTAAACCACGCCAGGGAGGCTAGGGCTCCATCAAAGACAACTTATCGCCAACTCGTACACTGGAAAAGCAGATGCGAGGTGGGGGGTTGTTGTTGGTTGAGCCATATTAGGACGGCGCGAGGCAATGAGTCATCATCCTAGCGTTGTCCTCCGTGGGCGGCATATGACGACAAATGGACGATGTCGGCAACTGTTACCGACCTAGGCAAGAACACATCAATGACCCGTTAAGGTGGCAATGGCGCAACGATTGTCGTCTACTACCACTACCCCTTCACGAGTACATACAGACGATCCATGATGATCATATAACGACATCATCATGTAAGGTGGCAATGATGCTAGTGTCGAGAAAAAGTGCAGATCAAGGTTTTTTTTCACTTCAGAAAATCACGGTTTGAGAAGGGTGACCGACACTCCTAGCAGCGCACAGCTGAAACGATGCGGGTTTGTCACCATTTTGAAGCCGGTGCTAACAACCATCCCACCTACTCATTATATTTTTGCAAGCACACAAGGCTCAAGGTCATCAATGTCCGCCTATAAAACTCAACCTAAAAATAACCATTTAGATCGATGGATTGAGAAATAAGTAATAAACACCTCTTAAATAAAGAAAGAAGAAGAGAAAACGTGGACACACGGTTTGCCAACGAGATAACCCGCCGAGCCGCCCGAAGGCGGCAGGCGGCGTGTGCCGTATCCGCACAAGCAAATGGAACAAATTAAAAAAGGAGGCACTCATCGGGGCGGGACGAGCGGGTTGATGGGCCGACCGACGGCGACGGTGCAGGCCGGGGAGCGAGCGGGGCCAGTCGCGTTGTGCGCGGCAGGTGGGGGACCCCGACCCCGGCGCCGCAGCAGTACAACAACTAGCACAACCATAGAGAGCAGGCTCCAAACAGGGTAGAGAAGCCACGCGGAAGTTTCGTTCCGGGGAGTCAAAGCCAAGCCACGCTTCTCTCACACGCACGCACGCACAGCGCAGGCAGCGCTCTTCCTCCCTCCCTCCCTCCCCATCGGCGCGGCGGGGCTGGCCTTTTCTCTCTCCTCCCTCCCCCTCACACGCTTTGCCTTTGCCCACGAAAAGGACAACCAACCCGGAGCGACGCAGCCAGGCAGGGGTGAAGAGAAGAGAAGAGAGGAGAAGGAGAAAAAAAAAGGCGTGAGTCCCCCCCTCCCTCCCCCTTTTGCTCCAGTCGCCGCCGAGATCCGCCCCGCGCCCGCCCCCGCCGCCGCCCCGCGCCGAGGTGAGCGCCCCGCCCGCCGATCCGCGCCGTCCGGTTAACCCCGCGGTTCCAGATGGCTCTCCCATCCCCGCCTCCCCTCTCTCTCTCTTTCACCCTGGATTGGGTAGTGGCCGCCGCTGCGGTCGGGAGCGGGGGCTTTGGCGGCCCCCCGGTGGCGAATTCGGCGCCCCGCGACGCCGCGCGCGGCCGCGGGCTCGGGAGTGCGGTGGCGTGTGTTTCGGTGGTTTGACGGGGGGTTTTGGCGCCGCTCCTCGTCCGCGTTTTTCCGGGGCGCCTCGCGCGCGCGAGCCGGCAATGCGATTTCCGGGTCGAATTCCGCGAATCTCCGCGCCGGAATGCTGCTGTTCGAGGATTATTTTTTTGGTGGGGGGTGGGGGTTTCGGCTGGGAATTGGGATCTTACGTTCCGTTTACTGGTTCGTAACCGGCGCGTCAGCCGCTGCTGTCGACGGAGGATTCATGCCCAGTGCGGCTTAGTTTCGGGATTTTTGACTGGGTTTAGGTGTCGTGTCCGAAAATAGCAGAAACTTGGAAGGATTCTATTGACCGTTCCCTCCCTCGCCCGTGTAAGTCGTGCGATGGATGGCAACTTGTGCGAACGATTCTGACTGATGGTAATTTTCTATGGTTTTTCCAGATAGGCATCATTCCAGCATCGGGTTCTACGGAGGAGGTGCCGGTTTGGACATCTGATCCATTTGGAGGGTATTGACCGCTTCAGAGCCAGAGCTCCTCTGGCCTGTGGGCGGCTGCTGGATTGGTCAATATAATACGCTCTCTGGTCTTAGAGATGATGCCATTGTGAGCACAAGATGGATTCCGCGAGAAGTTGGTTCCAGAAGTTCCAGCCGCGGGACAAGTCCAAGAGCCCGGCGGTGCCTGCCAGCCATGGGAAGGATCCTGGGAAGCCCCCAGTCGACGACGCGCCTTCTAGCGCGACCAAGCAGAAGGTCGCCGCGGCAAAACAGTACATTGAGAACCACTACAAGACTCAGATGAAGTCCTTGCAAGATAGGAAAGAGAGGTAGGCTGGCAACTTAAATGTTTGGCGCGCTTTCCCCTGCTTTAGCTGTGGATTTAGGTACTTGACTCCATCTGGTTCAGTATCCTACCATGCTGCGGAGTAGGAAAGCGACAAGCACCCTCCTTGTTGCTATTACCAAGCATGATGCTTAATAACACACATCACATGCCATGTTGGGATTGGAATGGTAAACACCGATTCAGGTTGTTAAGATGAAGTCCTTGGGCCACACAAGTTGTTTGTCACCATAAATAGGAGTTCCAGTGGATTAAAGCTCTAGCTCCAAATTAGGTACATAGCTTGAACGGTTTGTTGAGTCCTCCAGTTGCACAAGTGGCTTAGTAAAACATTTAATTCACTACCAGATATGACTTGTAATTAGTTTTCAGGTTTGATATATTAATCTCAAAATACTTCGCTCAAGGTGATTAATATACCCATTTTGAAAGCCGTGTAGTCCGTTTCAGAGCTTTTGGTTGACACCATCACTGTTAATTTCCGCATTGCACAATTTCGATAACCTGCGTCTGATTGTTTATTTTGTTCTCAGTTAAAACTTGTATCAACATTACTCCCTAAGATGTATATTTTGCATCGATTGTAACTCATTTCAATCTGCTTCATGCTTTGATGTGCCACTTCTGTTTGAGACTAATTTACTGGCTACAATTTAGTCATCATCCTGATCTGATATCGTTGTCTACTTTTAGGCGCTGGATGCTGGAGAGGAAATTACAGGATGCTGAAGTTCCTGCAGAAGAGCAGAACAACATTCTAAAACATTTGGAGAAAAAGGAGACTGAATATATGCGTTTGCAAAGACACAAGATGGGGGTTGAAGATTTTGAACTTTTGACAATTATTGGAAGAGGTGCATTTGGAGAGGTACCTCTCAGTTTGGTCCCTGTTGTTTATTTATATGTTTATAACCTCCTATGTGGCATGACTTCTTGGTCTTCTAATTCTGGTTGTCAATAGTAGGTTCAGAAGACCAATATTGGGCTTGACACTATTGCTCATCCTACCTTTTCCCCATAAACATGATCTCTTATGTAATCACAAAATTGTGCTGCTCTGTGCTCCCTCTATACTTGCCGCTCAACACGGAACGTCCTGTGTATTCTTTGTCTACAAGCATGCCCATGCGTCATTGTTCTTTAGGCGGTAAGGTGACCTAAGGCGAGCACCCACCGCCCTGATGCCTAAGCGACTAAGGCAGGAAAAATTGAAAGGCGCTGCTAGGGTGCCTTGCCACCTAAGCGTCCAAGGCAGGACGCCTTAAAAACAATGTCCTACGTTGCTACGGAACCACAATATGATTGTAGTTGTATTGAATTAAGAGTATAGAACAACCAACACACTTGCAACACTGCGAAGAAAAACTCAAGCAAGCAGCAACACTGGCCTTGCGTAACTGCAGCGGCCATGGGAGCACCAGTGCAAGATTTGAAGCGGCAGAGCCATGTCTGGATTTTGAAATTTGAAAGCTAGGATGATTGAGATTGGAACCATGAGTTGGTTGCGAGATCTTTTGGGTTTCTACTCTAGCCAACCCCAACTTGTTTGGGACTAAAGGGTTTGTTGTTGATGATGATGATGATGATTGAGGTTGGAAGGAGGGCCGGCCGGAAGACATGGATTGGGGAGTAGCCACAGCAGGGAAAACAATTGGTTGGCAGATTGACTGGCTGGTTCGTCTCGGTAGTTTTTTTTTCCCGTATTGCCATGTATATACTTATAAAAGACTTCCCCATTCGAAACATGCGTGAGGTGGCAGCTTGTTGGTTTGACTGAGTTGGGTGTAGAGGCAAGTGTGAGGTTCGAGGCTCCCCGACTGCATTATTTCTGTTAGTTTTTTAAAAACGGAAGGGGTCTAGTGGGTCCTAGATAGACGAGGGAAATTGAGGTGGAGTTTGGGGGGACTCACCGCTACCACCAACTCCAATTTATAAGATGGTAGTGAAGTAGAGATATATAGTCACGTAAAAAAAAGCGTGTACCCAGTGCCGAAAGCTCCCACACAAGGTAGGGTCAGCCTTACCCCTTGCATAATAATTCTGCAAGGAGGCTGGTTCGAACCCAGGACCTCCAGGCCACAAGTGGAGACTCTACCACTGCGCTAAGCCCGCTCTTCATATATCACATCAGGATAAAAAGAATCCCTTCATACAAGGATTTCCCTTTCATCCTTTTCAGCAAGAGAACATGAGAATAATGTTTTTGCATAGTGCAGTTGACCCGTATACTTATAAAGCAACGTTTACAGGCTGGCCTGGTTTAGTGGTGTGCTCTGTTCTTCTGATATATTTTCTTTCAGTTATTTCCTATGCCTTCCCTATTCTTCTCCAGCTGTGTTGTTCTTTCCCCTGCACTATAAAAATGTATGCCCAGTTAGCCCGTTACAGCCCAGTTCTTTTAGCGGCTTCTATAATAAGCTGCCCCCTCCCTAGCTTAGTTTACAAGACGGCCCCCCATATCCGTGGGCGCTTCTTTAGAAGCTCCAACCAATATGGGGGGCGGCTTCTAGAATAAGTTGGGGAGGGGGCGGCACTGTCATAAGCCGCCAAAAGAACTGGGCCATATTTAATAAAGTAACCATCTCCAGTTATTTGTACTTTTTTGGTCATCGCTATGTGCGTCATGTTTAATGTCATTCTGAATTGTGATTATGCAGGTGCGTCTTTGTAGAGAGAAGACCTCTAAAAGTGTATATGCAATGAAAAAGCTTAAGAAATCTGAAATGCTTCGTAGGGGCCAGGTAACCGTGTACGGTTTATCCGTTTTTTTGTATTTTCCATTTCTGGTTATATGCTGTCCTCTGACACAGTGTCATGTTTGTACACATTTCAGGTGGAACACGTCAAAGCCGAAAGAAACCTTCTTGCAGAAGTCGATAGTGCGTACATAGTAAAGCTTTACTATTCTTTTCAAGATGATGAGTTCTTGTATCTCATCATGGAGTACCTTCCTGGTGGTGACATGATGACTTTGCTCATGCGCAAGGACACTCTGACAGAAGATGAAGCCAAATTTTACATCGCTGAAACTGTACTAGCAATAGAGTCCATTCACAAGCACAATTACATTCACAGGTATCGTGTATAACGGTTCTCTTGCTCTGTTAATAATTCTGCCACGTAGGTAATCTAAGATATATTTTTGTGTTTCTTCTGTCAGGGATATCAAGCCAGATAATTTATTGTTAGATCTCAGTGGTCACTTGAAGCTTTCTGACTTTGGATTGTGCAAACCTTTGGATAGCAGTAATTTTCCAAATTTGAACGAACCGGACTATACACCTGGAAAAGGTGCTAAACCTTTACCCGATAACACCAGTCGATTAACTAACTCTTCTGCACCGAAGCGTACGCAGCAGGAGCAGCTGTCACATTGGCAAAAGAACCGTCGGATGTTGGTAAGTAACACATCTAGGATGGAATCAACTTATTGATGGTTGGGAAACAATATTAACAATGTTATGATGCCATGTCTAATAAGTTGATATATTAATGTTTGTAGTACAGTTCTACGGGCATGCTTGGTTTCATGCCTTGTTTTGCCTTGCCAAAATAGTTTGTAGAAATGTGGTCCCCAATTTTCTGGCTCCATGAATGTTGGCAGGATTTGACTGAATTTGGCAAGGCATTATCTCGTCTCTAATGTTGATAGCAAATCAATCACTATCGTCTATCCTAATGCACCTTGCCAAAATTTGGCACAGAATTGGCAGAAAACCAACCTTCATACCGAAACATGGCAACTTTTGACATTGCTGAAATGTTGGCTTGTCAACTTGGGGCATCAAACGAGACAGACCCTATGGTCCTACCAGGCTTTATGCTGTCTTCGTATTTCCTAGGCATCCATTTTCTTGACCTCCTACCTTGCAAAAAACCATATCAAATTTCAACTTTTTATCTATTGTTTCGCTGAAAATGTGTCGGAGTTACTTTAAACATGAATCTTTCTCAAGGAAGAACTATGAGAAATTAAGAACACAGAAACATTAACATAAACATAAGCTGTCCAGATCTAAGGAGGCATGGTTTTGGTGTAACATGCCAATCTTCACGGTGTTGAACCTAGTCAAATCCAACTGCAGGATGTTTTTAAATAAAGTGTTTGCCCAGCTCAAGAAACCCAGTTACCTTCCTTCAGTGGGGCGATATACTATTTGCAAGGAAATCAAATACCTCATATTCTAAGCTTGAACTTCTAGTGGGTTGTGTAAATGATGTATTATGGTACTTCTTGATAAACATTGGTTTTTCTTATGTGGGATTTGTATCTTGACTTGGCTTTTCCTTTCATATATGTTGTCTATGATTTGCTATGTTAACAAGCTAGTATGCCCCACTGGCATAGCTAACATGTTGGTCATTCTTGTGTCATACAGGCGTATTCTACAGTTGGTACTCCTGATTACATTGCTCCAGAGGTTCTATTGAAGAAAGGATATGGAATGGAGTGTGACTGGTTAGGTTTCTTATCTTGTAATGATTTTCTTTAGTCGTTAAACTTCTTAATTTTCATTGCACATGCTTTATGTATTTAATGGATTCTTGGTCTGACATTTCTTTCTTTATTAGGTGGTCCCTTGGTGCTATCATGTACGAAATGCTAGTTGGTTATCCCCCATTTTATTCGGAGGATCCAATGTCAACCTGCAGAAAGGTATGTCTCTCACACAGGCTTCATGAATCAATCACTGTGGATGTTTATTTGGTTTGGTATCTTCAGCCTATGTAACGCTTGCCAGACGCGCACGAGACTGACTTTAGTCAAATCTATAACACATAGGACAGGGCAAAATGCATAGATGCACCATAGTAGTGTGAATTGCCCGTAGTTTTACTACCCTGTGGATAGATTCTGATAGTTGCAGCTGGTCACTGCAGCTCATATCTAGTAGTTCCCTACTATACACCTTATATGGACTATATTATTCATTGCATGCATGATATTGGGTTTACCCTGTTTAGTGTTCTGTAGTAGGAATTTATATCCAACAATTCACCTAACTTGTTCATTGGCACACAGAATACTCGTATAACTGTACAAAAATGCAATCTGATCTGTTTGATACTCTTTTTTGTTCATCCAGATTGTGAACTGGAGAAGTCACCTGAAATTTCCTGAAGAAGCAAAGCTTTCTTCTGAAACTAAGGATCTCATTAGCAAACTTCTCTGTAATGTTGAGCAGAGACTTGGAACAAAAGGAGCCCATGAAATAAAAGTGTGTCCCTTACCTTGGTTCTACACAGTACACCCTCATTTCTCTCAGTTACCTGCTTAGCTGATAACACCATGTCATCCACTTCAGGCACATACATGGTTTAGAGGTGTCCAATGGGAAAAGTTGTATCAGATGAAAGCTGCTTTCATACCAGAAGTTAATGGCGAGTTGGATACTCAGAACTTTGAGAAATTTGAGGAGGTAATATTCTGTGGTTCCACTTTGTATATCTTTCTAGACAATATGCATTAATAGTATTTCCTGCTCCAGACACTTGATGGTTTCTGCGGTGCATGACAGTCGATAACCAAAGTGGCTTGAAGTATGTTCCCACTTTTTTTTGGTGCTGACGGTGGTCTGTCATGCATTGACTGTTGGCATGGCTCACAGTTATGCAGTGGCTAACTTAAGAGATTCCAGAATGCTGTGCGTTTTATATTTCCGAGCAGTGAAATATGCATCTACTGCAGTTGCAGTTCGCATGGAAGCTGCTAATAACCTTCTTTTTACCTGTTTTCACCTTTTATTTTTAGAGGTTTGCACTTTAATTTTAAATACACTTAAATATTCCCAAAGCAGGTTTTGACACAGGGAAGACACAACTTCTAAAATACGGGCTATGTTTCCCATGTACCCACTACTTAGATAGATCTCCATGATAAATGCTGTTGAGACTTGAATTAGAACTGTGTCGAAAGCTCAAGGTGTCATGCTTACATTTACCTTTGTTTCAACTATATTTTTGCAGACTGGAGCACAAGTTCAGAGTTCATCTAAGGCGGGTCCATGGAGAAAGGTATGCCTGAATTCAGCATGAAATGCAGCATGCATGCGTTTGCAGCGTGCATTTTTAGCTTAAAAATAATAATGTCATGGGAACATTGAGTTCACTCATGTTCAGCTTCATGTCGGCACTTAAGATTTTTTTTCTTCCAGATGCTTCCATCCAAGGATGCAAATTTTGTTGGATACACCTACAAGAACTTTGAAATTGTGAATGACGATGAAGTTGCCGGGATTGGTTAGTCTTTCTTGACTGCACTATTGCCTTTGGCCTTGGGATTTTGTATTCTTAGTTCGTTAGTTTTAGAATTGAATGGTGCTTTTATGCAACAGCCGAGCTGAAGAAAAAGAGTTCCAAATCAAAACGGCCAACCATCAAGACATTGTTTGGTAACTAGCACTGGCCAGTATTTTACATTTGGTTCCCCAGCTCACCATTTATTGATCACGATCCATTTACCTTTGTTCGTATTGAAACAGAGAGCATGGATGAAGATGAACCTGTGCACGGCAGTTTCTTAAATATGTTGCCCCATAAGGAGGGACAACCTTCTTCTCACTCAAGCGCCCCACCAGAACAATACCAACCTCGACGTAAATAGGATATGGAGGTTTTAAAAAGTAAACCACAGAAAAGTAAAAGAGAGGAAAAAAAAACTGTTGCCTTTTGGTCTTGGTGTTACCCCGTCCAGCTTTTGTAAATCCTAACCGATGCTTTCTTTTTAGTGAATTCGTTAAAACAAAATCCACCCCCTGTCTCCAAAATAGTATGGTGTTTGATGTTAGCAGTGATGCCTGTTTGGTTCGCCGTATGTTGGTTTGACAGTCTCGGCGATGGGTCCCCGGCTATTACTGGCTACAGCATAAGTGTATACTTGTTACCAGCTCTGACGAGCATGTGTATTACAATTTAATTCACCTCTGCTTTTCTGAACCTTTCGAAGAGATTTTTATAGCTTACAGTAAAACTGACTGATATGGTTATCAAGAACTTGACAGGCAATGATGATTTGTGGGTTACGTTCGTTCTGGTTTTGCCTTACCGAACCCTATTGCAATCATGTTGCTCGGTTTGCTTTGACGCTTCTATGTGCGCTAAGAGTTCTGAAACTTGTAATTTCTTGCACTGGCTCAGTTGCAGAATCATTTGAAAGTGGTGAAGTTCATGCAAATGCTTGGAACAAGTGAGGGGATTTGTTGCCCGTGTGTGGAGAGTAACATGTTGAGTACCGCTCACCACTTGCATTTCTTCGTCAAAAGCGAAAGGAGAAATGGTACATCAGGGGGGCAGGGACCAATATTCTCACTTGAAGCCAGCATTTGCGCGTCAAAAGACAACAATGAGCAATCTTCCGAGCTAACCAGAGCTGAAGATGGAAGCATGGGTTTTCACATCGTTTTGCCAGCTTCAGTGTGTGATACAAGTCACACGGCAATAATACAGTGCAAGGAATGTTTTTTTCTTTTTTCGAGGGTACGCCAAAGGCGTACCATAGCTTTATAGAAGAGGAAAAAAATATGTATAAGAGAAGTTTAGTTGCTAGTCACAAGGTCACAAGTCGACCGTGACGCAGCCTCCACTCTACTCCCATATACACTACGTACTACTCAACTACGTGCGCCACTCCATTCGCTCCAGCCCTCTTCCAGTTTTGCAGATCCTGAAAGATAGCCTCAGTCACTCCGAAGACGTCTAACGTGCCACCTCTACCAAAGACCCTAGCGTTTTTTTGCTTCCACAGCGACCAGCAGGTTAACATGACAACCGTGTCGAAGCCTTTCCTGCTCCTCTTGTCCATCTGCTTCCTCGCTTCGCTCCACCAAGTTGCGATCTGGGACTGCGACGTGGGGCACATAGTTTGATCCACGCTGATCCTAGTGAAGCAGAGGTACCACACATGGCGTGCATACACGCACTGGAGCAGGATGTGGTCCACCGTGTCCTCGTCCTGGTCACAAAGGTAGCATGGTGAGGTTTGGTCTTGCAGACCGTGCCTAGTTCACCTGTTCGAGGTCCAAAGACGATATTGCACCGTGAGCCACATGAAGATCCGACAGGATAGCGGTGCCCAACATTTCCAGATGGCCGCAAAGGAGTGGAATCGTATCCCTCCCATACAAAGCACCCTATACGCCGAGGACGCTGAGTAGCTGCCGTACTCGTTCCAGGCCCAGAGCGGAGCGTCCTCTAGCTCCGGATCCAATTGCACCTCCATCATAGCCTCCCAAAGCCGAATGAATTGTGCAAGAGCGTCGGTGTCAAGATCCCCAACGATGTCATTTGTCCAGGCGTGCAAACATAGCCCATCCCTGACAAGGCGTTTGTTTGCCACCTGCGTCCTGACTCTGGCCACCACCAAGGGCGCGATCTCTACAAGGAATGTTCAAGCATGTATGTACTGGCTCCGTTCCGAATTATAAGATGTTTTGGATATTGCGATATAGATTATATACAAATTGAAATAAGTGAACAAACACACTAAAACATATCTATATGCGTCCTATTCGGAAAAAAATAGAATGCCTTATAATTTGGAACTGACTGAGTATTTAGTAGAAATTTGCATTTTATATTTAGGGGCTGTTTGGTTTGTGACTAAGATTGCCAAAGATTGCCACACCTAAGGTTAGGTAAGTTTGACCAACTTAGGTGAGTATTTGATTCAAGCCACACCTTAGACAAGTCACACTAGGGTCCCACATGACATACATACAAAAAGTGTGGCAAGATTCCTTTAGGCTTGCCAACTTGTGGCTCTCATCTTGAAGGACTAACCTTAGGCAAGTTTGGCAACATTGTATGGCAAAGTGTGGCATTGCTAGGCCTAAAATCAAACGCCCCCTTAGTATTACCACTTGTGACTTGTGCGGAAATTACAAACAACCTTTCTGCAGAATAAGCCGTGTGACTTGTATTACAGCCTCATGTACAATAACATTTTTTTTTTGCATATCTTGCAAAATATCTTATCATAAATGATAAAAAAAACCATGGCCGCAGCAACCTTCCCGACGGCGCCGACGCTATGCGGCCTTTTCCTGGTGATGCACCCTGGCGATGGAGAGAAGGGGAGAAGACGGGGTGGCGGCTAGGGTTTCAGTCGCACGCCTTGACCCTGTCTCACGAAGTGGTTTTCTAAGAGCATCTCCAACAGACGCCTAAAAACTGCTCCGCACGCTAAAACTCAGGTTTTTTGGGCGCCGGACAGCTCCAACAGAAGCTGTAAAAAATAGTGCACACGCAAAAAGGTTTATGCACGCGCTAAAAAGCGCCATCGCATGCTGCAAATTTGGGGCGCCGCAGTGCGCGCGCTTTCATAATTTGCACTGCGTATTTTTTTGGGCGCACGTTTTTAGGCATCTGGTAAACCAATGTTGGGTTCGGTGCGCTAAAAGTGCTACAGCGGCGCGCTAAAACTATTTTAGCGCGCGGAATTTTTATGCACCTGTTGGAGATGCTCTAAGGCGTGCTCACGCATAGTAAATATACTTATCTCCATGATTTTTTATGTACAAAGTTGTGTGACTAGCCTGGGTATTCCTCGGCCTGGCCCCCAAAACCTGAGCTCGGCTCGGCCTAAAACAACTAAACATTACGCTGTTCATATTAAAAATATATTATGTTAAGTATTTTAGGGGAATATATTAATATAGTATTATAGCTATATTTGTTTCGAGTAACAGCTTTTTTTTTTGAGAAAAGCTTGCTAGGCTTTATTGATCAGCTGAAATGTTTGCAAGAATTACAATTGGGTCATGTGGAGTACCCAACCATAGGTGTCTTCCAACAGGAAGAGAAACACCAAACCTAGCTAGCTTATGAGGTTCAAACTTTGATTCTTCGAGCAGTGGCGGAGCTTGCACAAAAACGCTGGGCGGGCTGGGTGGGCCACACTGTGAAGGATTACTACTAGATTGTATTCTACTACAACCCATGAGCTGGGCGGGCCATGGCCCATTCGGCCTTGCCTAAGCTCCGCCAGTGTCTTCGAGTAACAGCTATATTTCCTGATAAAACCCTAATTTTGAGGCAATTCAGGCTTTTGGGCCAAAACTGGAGCACGAGCCCGGCATGTCCCTTGGGCTTCGGGTTCAGGCCGGGCTGCCCATGCCCCTACAGCGAACTATTCGGCCCAGCGCCAGGCCCAGACACCGCGGCGAGCCGAGCCGGTGAATTTTCCCATCTTGGCTTCTACCGAACCCTTCTCCGCGGACCTTCTTCTCCATCCCTGCCTGCCTCATCGTGGACCGGCCGGCGAAGAGGACGACGGTACGAGCTCGCGCCACCACCACCCCCGACCAGGAGACTCAAATCCCAGCCCCTCTTCACTCGACCGCCGCCCCAGCTCGAAGGCCCCCTGGAATTTCCCTGCTGCCGCCGCCGTCGCTGTTTCCCCTTCTCCCCACCTGGTATGGCCGCGTGATCTGGCCAGGGTTTGGATGAAGGAACGGAAGCCGGCGGCCCCCTCTGCGTTGGCCCGGATCCTCGCCACCTGCGCGTCCCAGGTGCCCGCCCGCTCGCTCGCTCCTCCACCCATTAATCCTCGCCGACAAGTGTGATGGTTCACTCGTTATTACTGTAGCTACTAGTTGCCTTACCTGCTGCGGTCTGTGGGTTGCTGATACGCCGGAGCAGGATCGGGGGATCAGAATTCCCTTGTAGTAGTAGTAGTTTATTTTTGGTAAGCAGCAAGTGGTCACGGTGCTGCTGTTAGATTTGGGTAGGTTTCCCCTTGCAGATTGGTCTGGTGTTGCTGCTGGGAAGATCACGATGGGTGATATAGGTACCCGGTTGTAATTAGTGTCTCTCCTACTAGTTGTTATTATACCTGGTAGGTACGTACTTCGCGAAAGGTAGTTTGTTGCTACCGGATCATTGGAAGCCTGTTATACGGTCTAATTTGATCCGTGTGGGTGTCAGCTTGGTCCTGATTTTGGTTTTCGCCTATGAGGAGGATGCCTGCTGCTTAGTTGCTTGCTCCTCTGCCCTTGGGTGATTATATTTAGGAAGTGCACTTCAATTTGTCAATTACACCCAAATTTGTTGTTGCTGATTTTGATATGTTGTTACACTGAATCGAATAGCATGATATGAATGGCAGCTAAATAGGAGTGAACTGGAAGTATCCATGCACATTTCCCAATAAGTTTTTTTTTTGAGAAACATAGTACAAATGTAGACGTTCACAAAGACGTGCATAAACTCACCCCTATGGACGCACGCACACACACCCAACCTCTATGAGCACTTCCGGGAAACTGAGCCGGCAAATGTTGAGATAGATGAAGTCACCACATGACCATAGGCACCTCTTAGTTGATGGGAACATCGTCTCCCATTGAACGAACATCGCCAAAAAAGCCTGGAATAAATTCAGGAAAATGCGAGCACTGACTTGAACCCGGGTGGGTTGGTTCAACCACAAGGAACCTAACCATCTGAGCTACGCCCAGTTCACCCCAAAGAAATAGTTTGACATTGAAGGGTTATGTAACTTGCTTTACTGGTGATACCATATGCAATTCAAATTGCTAGCGCCAATTGGCTTGGTGAAGATGAGTGAATACTCAATAACCTTATGATCTGGTCTTTTTTTGTTTTATAATGTCGCGAGTGTTCTATTTATCAACTATGCTATGCAGGCAAAAGATTATGGGAGATGCATAGCAGCAAAGGTCCCTGAGATTGAACATAATATGTGTTCTAAGGAGTTTCTAGCACTCAGAGCATGCATGCAAACTGCGGTAATCTTCCCATTACTAAGAAAATAGTTTGGTTGTATCAAATCGTACTGTTACAACTTTCACCTGTACAATTAAGCACCCAATTCAAATGGAAATGGCCTTTGGTTGTTCTAAATAAATCACTGTTTTCTTCTTGGCCAACAATCAACTTCTCTACCCATTTTTGTTCCTCCTCTTGTTTGTTTATTCTTTTTGTTCCACTGCTGCTGCGTACTCCGTCCATCTTCCCCCTATGACCATGCCATTTCCATCATCACTGGCGAGGTTTTGGGGTGGATGGTGGCTCTCTGCACCTGTGGGG
The DNA here is from genome assembly GCF_002575655.3 of Aegilops tauschii subsp. strangulata. NCBI lineage: Eukaryota > Viridiplantae > Streptophyta > Magnoliopsida > Poales > Poaceae > Aegilops > Aegilops tauschii. Next base: position 435,946,167 of record NC_053035.3, read on the forward strand.
CTTAAAGGGATAACCGGTGAGGGTGGCAGTCCGTCTGGGCATGTCAAGAACATCGGTGGGCAGATAATCTGGGAGAGAAGATGTTGGTGGTGGTTGATACTAGGAGGCAGATCCAGCGGCCGCGGCAACAGGGAAGATGGCGGGGGCAATGGTTAGATAGCGACTGCTGAGAGAGGGGGATGAGGGAACTGCTGGTGTTGGTGCTGGAGGGCAGGCCTCGTTGCGCTAGAGCGACTCTTGTGATGCAGGGGGCAGCGGACCTTGGGGAATGGGTGGCTGTGAGGATGGGATGATCGGGAGGTGAGAGCTGGGTGAGAGAAGTCTAAAGAGCTGAGGGCTAATCTTGGTCCCATGGTCCAGAAATTCGACTGTTGGCCAATTGGAAACAGTTGACTGTCAGTGTGCAGTTCCTGAATTTATTTATTTTGTTGATTAATATACAGTCCCTAAATTAATTTATTTTTGTCAATTCATACACAGTCGTTACATTAATTTATTTTTTGTCCATCCATAGGCTTACGGATTTAAATTTGTATTTGGTTTATAAAAGACTGCTTACATTCTATGTATTCTTTTCATTCTTGAACGTGGATCTATCTTCCTGTCCTAACTTTCATTACTCTGCCCTCAAAGGTCAAGAATAAGGCTTGAAGTTCAAGGCGTCTGTAGTTTGGTGTTAACCACCTTTCAGTGTGCTCTCAGGTGAGTCTAGCTCTGTATTTTAAGACTCAAAGAAAATATGGATAGCATGGTGTTTTATAACCATGTAATAAGAAAGAGCTGTGCATCATGACAGCAGCTCCCTTTTGTATCATGTTGGTAAACTGCAAGATCACTAATTGACTCGCTTGAAATAACAAATGAATTGTGCACAATCAGATGCAAGGAGGTTTGAGCAGCCCTGGTGCGCTCTCTCATGCTTATGTACAACATCCTCCACTACGGTGTGACATTCCAGATATTAAGGGGCTATTTTATGATGATGCGAATAAGTTTCTTGTAGCCCCAACAGCTGATCGGGTATTTGAATGTCTAATTAATTGACTTTACATTTCTGCTAGATACTTGGTTATTACAAAGTAAATTGGTTACATTGCTGCAGATATTATACTGGAAGATAGCTGCATCTACTCAATCTGGACCTCCAAACTCTGATCCAATTAATGAAGGCCCCATCTTATCAGTTCGATTTTCTCTGGATCAGAAAGCCATAGGGATTCAGCGATCCAGTCATGAGGTGGAGTTTAGAAATAGAGAAACAGGGGAAGGCTGTAGTAAGAAGTGCAGAGCAGATTCTGAGACCATACTGGGATTTTTCTGGACCGACTGTCCCACTTGTGATGTCATAATTATAAAAACAAGGTTTGTAAAGGTGTTGTTGCTACAATATAAATAACAGAAACTTTATATGTTCTGCATCCAAATATCCAATTAGCCTATTGTCACAGGCTCACAGCCACAGGAGCACTTGTGAGATGAACCAATTAGTCATGTTCTTATTTTGGGACTGACTTCATTCATATTTTAATTCTATGTAGAAGGAAGCTATCCTGTTCTTTGGTTCATTTTTTGTGAAATGTGTCTCTATTGCAGTGGGCTAGATATGCTTGTCTATGAGCCTCAATCAAATGCTCTTCGGTTAGTGGAGTCAAAAAAGTGCAATGCCACCTGGTATCTTTACACTCATGAAAGCAGGTTGCTTCTTCTTGCATCTGGAATGCAATGTACGCTGTTCACTGGATATCAGGTAATGCATTATGCACCCATTGAAGATAACATACCCCATAGAAACAACTCTGATGAGGATTGTTTTTATACATGTTGGTTGGTATTTAACTTTTCTTAACCATGCTCATTCTGGTGGGCTGATGCTGTAGTTGAGTGCAGGCTTCCGAGCTGAGACATTTTAAAGTAATCTTTGTGTAGTAGAGTGCAGGCTTGGAAATTTATTTTGAACTCTATTTCCATTAAATTGACATTGGTCATTGATTTAACTCTGAAACTGTATGCTAACTTATATATATGGTTCTAACAGTTTTCTGCTGGTGGGATCGTCAAATTGCCTAAGTTTGAGATGGTGATGTCTAAATCCGAAGCAAATAACAAGCCTGTCCTAGCTGCTGCTGATGTTCACATCGTAACAGTGTATGCTTTCTGTCCCTCTTTTTTTTAAATACAAATTTCACATAAATTCCGATAACATTTCCCAAATTTGGCAGGTATGGTAGGATTTACTGCTTGCAGCTGGATAGAGTCGGCATGGCATTGAACCTGTACCGATTCTACCGTGATGCTGTTGTACAACAGGTTTGAACGATATGAGCCGATCTCCAATTTCTTTTCTTAAGAAATACATGTCATGTTCAGATAGTTTCTTTCCAAGTTAGGTGTCTGTTTCAGTTTGTAGATTCCGATAATAAGTTAAGTAGCATTTATTTAATATTTATGAAAATTACCACCCTTCGTCATGTTCGCAACATATTCTGCAATGACTTTAATTTAAGGTGATTAAGATTAAGGCGATGGGGATCTCTTGTGTTTTCATTATCTTGTGTAACTATCCACTTGCTGGTATGATTGCCGACGTGTGACTCACGGTGGTTGCCTGACTTGAGATAAAGAACAGAGGAGAGGCACAAGAGGAGGAGATGACTTTTCTGTTTATTCATCAGCCGCCAATTCAATCACAGCTTGCAAGCCTTTGTAGCCAACCAAACACACCCTGACACATAGGCCTCACATGCCCACGATGCTGCGGCACCACTTTCCACCGTCACAACTCATGCTCCATAACAGGACACTCAAGGGAGAGCGTGAATGTACCAAAAAAGCAATGTACAATCCCCCAACTCCCCTTTAATATTAAAGACGATGGTAACTGGTTCTTATAAGGACATGAAGAATAGACTGTAATGTAAGCTTACATTACACGCTTCGATTCCAGTGTGTTGTTTCCTTCCCTAGAAAGCTGTGGTAGCTGGAGCTAAAGTTGACACAAGGTCTATGAGTTGTGCCTCAGTTTGACATCCTGGGCCTGGTTAGGTTGTAGGAAACTACTCGGTTTACATTAAACTGTAGGTCTGTTTACAGTTACACAATTTATAATTAAAATTTAAATGTTCATTTGTCCCTTGTAAGTAAACACTTGCGTTCCTGAAAAGTTATAAACTGCTCTAAGTTTGGCTGAAAAATGCCGTATTGCTGCTTTTGGCCAAGTTCTGCCACTGGGATACCAGCAAATTTCCTTTTAAGATGAGAGATTTAAGGAGTGTCTTAGTCGGTGATCACAAAACCAATTAGTCTGGTCTAGGTTCTGAAATCCCTGTTGGGGAATGTTCTTCTATTTCGTCTGTCAAGAAAAAACCATAGTCCCCTAACTCATAGCTTGTTATTTCAGGGTACTCTCCCAGTATATTCAAGCAGAATTGCAGTTAGTGCAGTTGACAATATAATCATGGTCCATCAAATTGATGCGAAAGTTGTCATACTTTACGATGTATTTATGGATTCTTACGCACCAATATCTGCACCACTTCCATTGCTTGTGAGAGGACTGGCCAGCAATAGTAAGCAAGCAGCACAACCTGCAGATCAGCAATCAAGTGCATATGGCGGGACTTTATATGGAGAAGGTTGGAACTTTCTCATTCCTGACCTCATCTGTGATGCTGAGAATGGGCTACTCTGGAAACTTCATTTAGATCTGGAGGTAAGGAATCGGCAATGGATTATTCCTTGATTAATTCATCCTCAACACAAATACAATTTTCCTGACATGAGTAGCTTGAAATCTAGGCTATTGCTGCTAGTACTTCTGATGCTCCTTCGATTTTGGAATTCCTTCAGAGACGAAAGTCTGACCTGAGTATGGTAAAATACAATTTCACTACTTCGTGATAGTTCAGTTTTCGCCATCTATTACCATTGTCATAATACTTCTTATTGAAACTTATGGTTCAGGTTAAGACACTAAGCCTTGCTATAGTTCGAACAACCATCTTGGAAAGGAGGCCAATAACTTTGGTTGCAAAGGCAATGGATATCATTCTTGATTCATACTCTCGTTCGATGAAAACGGTAGGCGGTGCTGCTGGGGTTAGGAGGACGTCTGAGCAAAACCAACAGTCAAGTTTTCAGCCTGTTGAGGACTCCCGTGTGGTTTCTCAGGAACCTCCTGGAACCATGATTGGACCTGTTATCAACACTGATTCAGCAAGTGGGGTTGAGAGTAGACAGTCACAGTCAAATTCAGGAGTTGAGCATGGAATTGCTAACCTGGCAGCACATGTAGATAGGTCATCTTTAAACACATCCTCTGATTCTGACGGTATTACCAATACATCGAGAGCGGTAAGTCAGGCAACATCAAGCTCCCAGATATCTGACGCCACTGGCAAAAGACCGCAGGTTGTAGGCGAGGATAGCCAACCATTGGCTTCTGGTACATCAATGCAGCATGGAACACATGTTGCTAGTGTGGCAATTTCACCAATTGAAATGGTCCAGTCCGTCTTTGTGCTTGTTGAAGATGAAATGATGGGTGATCCTGCATACCTTATTGCTGTCATCATGGAGTTTCTACGAAGGTACTTTTAGTGTTCTTTAAAATTAATTTAGAAGCAACAAAGAAAAGGAACGCTAAGTATTGTCCTGTTTTTGTACAGCCTGTCAAAAGCTGGGCTGAAGGCTCCTCCTGACCTTTATGTCATGATGACTGCTTTGCTGGCCTGCAGCAACCGTTATGCTGAAATAGCACTGTTTGTATCGAACAAGGTCAGTATGTTATTCCAACACCATTATTAATGATCAATGTGGCAATTACCATTAAGTAGACTAGCACAATCAATCATGATGTTGTATCTAAGAAGGTCAATTTGTTATTCCAACACCACTGTTAATGATCAGTGGGCGATTACCATTAACTAGACTAGCACAATCGATTATGTCGTGTGTGCTGGTGGTTAAATATATTACCTTTTTTTTCATTATTTCAACACCATTATTAATGATCTGTGCGGCAATTACGATTATAATGTCAGGCGTGCTGATGGTTAAATATATTACTGTTTTGCGAAGAAAATTGAAATCACTAGCGCAAGTAGGGTTAAATATGTTGACGAGTATGATTCCAAGCAAATTGTTATCTTTCACATGCCTTAAATTTGTATGAATAGTGTCCAATCGAACAACCTTTTTCATCCATCATTGGATGAAAACTATATGAACTAGATGATACCCCGCACATTGTTGTGGGAATGTTTTGCATATATTTTAATGAGATTTGGTTGTATGGAACATGAATATTTGGAGTAATAATATGACAACTAAAAATTAAAATACTAATGATTTATTGTGTTTGATTATTGTTTAGTTGTAAAATATTTATTAAATTTGGATAAAATAAAAAATCGCATGCATGTTTGCATGTTGAGGTAGCTTTTACTTATGCATGGGTGCATGTTGAGGTGGGCCTTTTCCCATGCATGTTGAATGATGAGGTGGCATTCTTGCATGTTGAGAGAAATAGGTTAGTGGGGGCTAGCTATTTAGACATAGAAGATAATGTCCAATCCAACATGATTGGAAACGAGCAGAAGCCATTCACTTCTGAAGGAAATACATATGTCAACTGTAGTTTGCAGTTTCCTTTAAGTAGTACTATTAGTTTTTGAATATTGTTTATGTAAAGTTTCAGTTGAGGCTTGTCTCTAGTAACATTGACTATTGTTGAATCTGAGCCTGCACCTGACTCGTCTGATGACACCCCCCTGTACTTGAGCTTCGATCGACAGGCCTCTAATTGAGCCCATCAGTTCATTGCACAGATGGAAATTCATCGTGGCCATCAGATTTTGGTAGCACGAATCACTATGCTTTTATGCTTGCACGCTGCAGTGACTTTTGAGAGTTCTACCAAAAAAACAAATTGACCTTTTCCACGTAAAAGAACAAAACAAATTGACCACTATCAACTCCCTAAGTGAATGTGGCTAAGAAGTATGGTTTCATTTTGGCGATGGACCAATTCCTGCAGATCCTAGAGCCGTCCAGGGAACTCGCAATGCAGCTCATTGAACTGGGTCGACAGCATTCACTGACAAGGAAGCTGGGAGTCGACATGCTCCGGGAGAGGTGCCTGCACCATGACTACGTTGCCGCATTACTCCAAGACGGGTACTACCTGGAGGCTCTACGCTATGCTCGAAAATACAAGGTATTCGCCTACCCCTACTGTTGCTATGTTATCTTTGGGTGCTTCTTGTTGCTGCTTCCATGTGTCGATTTGAAAACAACTAATTATTGTTGAGTGCTTCCCGTTTCTATTTCCATCCATGTATCAACTTGAAAACAACTACTCCCTCCGTTCCTAAATATTTGTCTTTTTAGAGATTTCAAATGGACTACCACATACGGATGTATATAGTCATATTTTAGAGTGTAGATTCACTTATTTTGCTCCGTATGTAGTCACTTGTTGAAATCTCTAGAAAGACAAATATTTAGGAACGGAGGGAGTAATTAGGAAGTGTTATTGTATTCATTGCAACTTACTACAACCAAGTTTGTTACTCCCTGAGTTGCTGATTGTCTGAAAATCGGTGCTCAAGTTAGTCCATCCTGACTTTGTCCGAATGCTTTGTTCCAACGGGCTGTTGCTGACATGACGATTGGTCCAGGTTATCACCGTGCAGCCTTCCCTGTTTTTGGAGGAAGCCGTGGCCAAGAACAGCACGCCGAACCTTGCCGCCGTGCTGAGCTTTTTTGCTGAGCTCACGCCGAGTTTCAAGACGACGTTGGACTATAGCAGATATCGGCACATACTGTTGGAAATGGTCTGAACTATGCATCGTTATTCCGCGGGACGGTTCTCTTTTTGATGCTGTTGAGGTTTGGAGGAAGCGTGTAATAATTCACGACTTTGTTCACCCTGTTTAAAAGATATCTATGCTTGTACTCCGAAGTCATCATTAATGGTCTCGGTTGCTTTGGGTGGATTCGCTGATTTGGCTTGGCTTTGGTAGCTCGTCTGAAAATTGGTTATAAAATACTCCCTCCGTCCCATAATATAAGAACGTTTTTGACACTACACTAGTGCCAAAAACGTTCTTATATTATGGGACAGAGGGAGTACAAGAGAGCTGACAACGAGTCAATTTCGAGCAGACCTGAAAAGTTTGGTATAAAATACATAGTATATCACGATGCATATTTTCATATTGTATATAGTTGGTATTGTAGATATAAATAATTTTCTTTAGACTTTGTCAAAGTTTGTAAGTTTGATTTCTCAAAAAATATAGGAGGTGTTTGGTTCCAGAGAAACACCGCAAATTACGCTGGGACTGTAAACGTGAACGAACAAAACTCAAACTTGCGGACTGTAACGTAATCAATTCGTCTCCAGAAAAGAAAAAAGGCTAACAAATCTCAAAGCAGCAGCCACGGCAGGGCTCTCTCTGGGTCTGGCATGATCGTGATTGCTGATGCAGAGGGGCGACACACCGGGGACGTTGCTGATGCAGTGGGAAGGCTGGCGGCCCACGGGCACCAGGGGTTGGTCGGCGACAGCGGCAAGCGGCATGCCCGGCGGTGACACCCTGTAGACGTGGTCGTCGCCGATGAACCCCTCGAAGAACAGGAACGACGGGCACCTCGCGTTGCTGAGGATCGAGGGGAGGCAGAGGGGGGCTCGAAGCAGGGGAAAGGTGGCGGCGCTAGGCTCGGGGAGTGGGCATACCTTGGGCCGGGCCAGGCTTCAGGCCGGGCCAAAAAAAGCCCAAAAAAAGAGCCCGGCCCAGCACGACCGTCGGGCCTACTAAATTGGGTCCGAGCCCAACCCAAGCCCGACATGGCCCGGTCGGCCCGGCCCGGCTACGGCTAAAATCTTGTTTTGTGCAAGCCCGAGCACGGTCCGACCTGCCTGATGGGCTTGATTTTCAGGCCCCGGCCCGGCCCGATGGCACGCTCGGGCTCGCTCGGCCTGGGATTTTCGGGCCGGGTCGGGTCGGGCCGTTCAGGCCGGGCTGCCCATGGCCAGGTATACCGGTGGGTATCAACCGTTAGCTAGGCTGGACCTGATTACGGAGGGACTCAATTACGGACAGACACAACCAAACGCCCGTAAGATTTTTGTTTATGTCGTGAACAGATGACGGACGAAAAACGATGAAACAAACACCTCCCTATATGCACCACATTATGAAACCGAGGGAGTACTTTCTTTTCAAAATACATAAATATGCTTTCTTTCTAAAATTTGCCGTCCCAAGTTAAATTAGGAGGTTTGGTTAAAGTTGTAGAAAAAAAGTACTTATGTTCACAATAATTAGTTGATAACATTGGCGGAAAGTCAATTTGGCTCCCGGGGCCAAAAACAATTCTTGAAATGAAAAACAAATCAAGACAAAATTTGTTTGTGTACTTAGTCACATCCAAATGCTACCTGCAAATTTTGAGGCAAAAAGATTAAACATTTTGGCTTGTACAAAAAAAAACATAAAACACCAAAAGTTACCCCAAAATGTCATCCCAAATTTGTTTTTTTTGCCGACGAAACACGCAGCTCCGTTTCGCATGAAAATTGTCATGCATGTTTGCGACACTAATACAATCATCTACAGAAAAATTCAGAATTTTTCGAAAACATTTAATATTTTTTTGTGTTACTGTTCACTCAAGAGCAAATGCTCCCGCGAGCCAAAACGCCAGCCCCCATAACATTGGATCCATCATGAAAAATAATTACACATTGTATTTATTTTGTACTGTAGATGTTGATATTTTTCTATAAATTTCGTAAGCTTCCAAAGTTGGACCAAGAACAAAACCAATTACGTAATGTATTTCAAATGGAGTATTTAAACTAGCTCAGTATGCTCCCTCCGTTTCTAAATACAAGTCATTTTAGAGATTTCAATGCGGACTATATACGAATGTATATAGATATATTTTAAAGTGTAGATTCACTCATTTTGCTTCGTATGTAGTCCATACTAGGATCTTCGGCCGAGGTTGGTGGTCGCAGCTTGGGGTGCTGTGGCCGCCACCTACCTCCTGAGGTGGTCACGACCAGGCGCGCTGGTGGCCGCCTCGGTCGGCCTTGTGCCGGGGGCTTGCTGCCTGACGACCTGCATGGGGTCGTTGAGCCGGATTGACGGCCGTGATCAGGGGGTCAGGGCCATCGACGTCTGCTCGTGCATCCGTGGTCCCGTCGCTGGTTTGGGGCTCGGGGCCGGCATTGACCGGTTGGCTTGGCAGGGTCCGGCGGTCTTCTCAAGATGATGAGCGGTGCTATGTTCATATATTTTCTTCCTTGGCAGGGCGGTCACGTAGCAGTGCCTAAGGAGGACGGTTCACCGAAAGCTGTGCAAGGCCTTGGTAGTTGTTGGCAACGACAACGTCTACGGACGCGACCGTCCATCCTCCCTAGGCTATCCGACATCCCTAGCTGCTACTACGGCCACCCATCCCGGCATCTTCTTCGATGGTGTTCACCAGTAATTTCGGCACCAATGTTCCTCCAGGGGCTTCTTGTTGCCGGCAATGTGCTTCGATGTGTCCTTTGGCCTCTTTTAGACGATAATCTTCTTGGTATGCGAGGTCATCCTAAGACCAGGGGGTTGCCGGGATCGGTGTCATGCTGGTAGGGTGTCAGATGTATTTCTTTAGGCAAGACGCATTGGGTGTGGTAGTTGGTTGCCAGTGATGCTCTCTCGGGTTTGTTGGCGTGGCACCGGCAAATGTCGTGCTTGACCTTGTCAGTTCGCCGCCGCCGCCGTCCGTGGATGGCGGTCTCCTCTTTGGAGGCATCGTTTATTTGACCCTCCTCCGTCAAACTGATGGTATCTTATTTCGACCGGCAAGTTGGTTGATGTGTGCCCTGGAGTGGTGATGCTATCTTATTTTTGTTCCATGTTTCAGTTGTTTGTGTGTTTGCACGTTTTATCTGTATTGATCGTGGCTTTATATATAAATAAAAGCGGGGTGAAAACTTTTTTGCCAAAAAGATGTTAGAAAAAAGAAGAAGACAGCAGTAGCACAGCACGAGCGGTGGGTGATGGTACCTACTAGAAGTAAACACAGTTTACTCACTCTACTCTGACATTGAGCTCGTGCTGCCTCCTCCCGTGCTCCTCGCTCGCGTCTCTTCCCATCCAGCTCCAGCTCTATCCACTCGCTCACGCACACGCAGTGGCGGACCTGGAAAAAATGGAGGGTGTGCACACTTCAAAAAAATCTGCCTAGTCTAAGTGTCATATCATGTATGGCAAAAGAATAACACAAATAGCTCAATCAAGTCTCACAATATTATGTTTTAGAAAATAATTTCAAATTTGCGAAATTACAATACAAATAGTCTTACATGAAAGATACACAAGAATAACTTCGGTTTGCCCTTCAGCTGCAACCTTCTTTATTTGACCTCATGTTTTCAACAAAATGGAGATAATACTACCAATCGGACGTGGTGTTTCTGCGCTCGAGCGCGAATGCACTCTATATATGGGCGGTTGAGTACCGTCTCGGGATTTGATGCATTAAATAGGCATGGAAGATTCACGAGCGTCTGTAAATATTGAAAAGAAGAAATACACTTGAGCTAGGACCAGTACGGAGATGCAGGAACGGCGGACGTGGACGGCAGGAAGTATCAAATCTCGTTATACCTAGTTTTTTTTCCCTCTCGCAGGGCAATTAGGGAAAGCCTTCCCCCCCTCGATTCACCAGCGAGTACGTGGATTCGCCTTCTCTCCGCCTGCCACTCCGGCGGCCGGTGGCAGGGAGGGGATTTCTGATGTGTCGAATCCGGCTAGTAGATAGGTAGGATTTTAGTCCTCGCAGGGGCGGCGTTCAGACGAATGATGGCGTTTCTTCTTCGAGTCAATCTTCCGGGCTCCAATCCTCCTCAACTTCGTTCGTTGGGACGGATTAGACGGAGCTCCGGCGTAGATTCCTGCCAGCTCCTCGGGGAAGACTTCCTGGCACGTGCACGAAGACTTCCCGGCTGTCATCGACAAGATCAGGCCGTTCCGGTAGGGGAGCGACGACAGCGGCGCGTCGGCGGCACTGGTCGTTCGGTGGTCCATGGATCTCGATGTAATTTTTATTATGCTTGAGGTGTTTTGTACTTCCAGTGAACCTTTATAGTTGATTTGATCCTTTTCGAAAAAAGAAAAACGTTGAAAATAGCACATGATAGGTCGAAGTTGTCTCAAGAAATAACGGGGCAGACCGAAGAGTCCTAATTTTTTTTTCGTTTTTTCTGTTTGCAATCTACACGAGTCGCTGCTAGGGTTGATTTTTTTTGCCAACATTGATCGATGAAATTGATCTAGCTAGCTTCTACCGGGCTCATGTATGTGTACAGGAGTCTTTAGCTGGACACACACATAGTGCTGCTAGTAGAAAAAAAGTTGAGCTGCTTCTACGGTTTGCTAGGTTCGCATGTACGTGTACAGCTTCAGATGAATTAGTTCTAGTACTGTAAAACCAATAAAATCAGAAAAAGATGACATATAGTGAAAAAATCTGTAAAATGCTGGGTGTGCCACGGCACACCCGGCACACCCTCTGGGTCCGCCAATGCGCACACGCACTAGCACCAGCTCCACGGCGCAAATCCAGTCCAATCCACCGTACCAACGCTAACTAGGGACCTCAGCCACTGGCAGCCAAGCACGCCGGAGGGAGATCGCGGAGGAGGAGGAGGCCGCGTGCCGGAGTCGGATCGACCGGCCCGGCCGCGCGGCGGAGGCGGCGCTGCGCGTCCCATCCAGATCGACGGGCCGCCCGCGAGGGGTTGGGAGCCGCGGCTTCGGACAAGGGCGCCGCCACCCGGGGCGCGTTTGGGCGGCGAATCGCTCGAAATCCCGATCTGAAACGGAGGGCATGGAGCAGCCAGTTAGTTCGGCTGGTTCTTCGAATACGGAACCTTCGGTGCGCAAGAGGAAGAAGCATTCCACTTCCCCGGAACTCATTTCCAGCAGCGACGACGAAGATGATTTCATTCCCCCACGGCGATCCAAGCATAAGAATACCCATGAATCAAAGGCTGCCAAGGTGATTTACGTTGTCTCATCCTTGCTGAATCTCCATGTGTTGCTACTTGTTATTTACATACTGCTGTCAATTCATGTCTCTTTTTGGGTCACACCTAGGTACCAATTAGTACCGTTTTATTTGGGAAATTGGGTTGCTATTGCTGTTCTAAGTCTAATAGTTTGCTGCCTCTACCTATTATATTTTTATATGCAGGCTAAGAAAGTCTCCAACAACTCTTCCACCATCCCCACAAAAAATGACGAGAAGAAGAAGAAGAAGAAGTGTCGTCCCACCATAAGGTGTGCTCCAGAGTTTATTAAATCAGCGATTGAAATTCTAAAAGATTGCCAGAGGAAAAGGATCAAGAAGTTAGGTTTTGGGTGGGTGCTCAGTTTGACTGTTGATGCGCTCCGGACAAGGAACCTGCCCGTGTTTCTAATGGACAATACAAGTGAATCCCTTGTGATCAATGTTGGCACGCAAGGTGGTCTTAAGATTACACCCCATGCTGTGCATTGTGTCCTTGGCTTACCCAATGGCGGCATAGATCCACCTCCTTTCTCCTGTGCACAAAAAAGAGAGCAACTTTTGACGCTCAAGAAACTACTTGGTGTCCCTAAGCAGAAAAACATTGATTTTGAAGTCTTGTACCAACGCATACGCCTCGGGGGCGATGACGACTTGACGATAAGATGCTTCATTATAATTGTGTTCAATCGTCTCTTATTCCCCACTACGAGTAAATATATCACAGGGAGGGATGCGGCTTGGACTTCTGACTTACACAATCTCCCAAATATTGATTGGTGCAAGGTCCTTGTTGACGACATTAGCCACGCTGTAATTTCCTGGAAGTCCAAGAGATTGGCTTATCCCAAGAGATTGGCTAATTCCAAGAAATTGTCTGAACCAACCCTGTCCCTCACTAGTTGCACCCTCTTTTGTATTGTAAGTCATTCCCTGTTTGGTTACTTTGTTCTTATTCTTCTTTTCTCTTTTAATCAAAGGATGTGATCTGCATTTGATATACTATGTTGTTACTTTTTGCAGATTTTTTATTTGGACAACCTATTAAGTATGAATCGGCTTGATGCAATTGAAATCCCACGTATCGCACACTTCACCAATGATATTATAGCGAATATCTTGCATGAGGATACACAGATAGCTAATGGCCTTGAAACATATGGTAAACTTGCGGTGAGTGCTACTGTTCTCACCATACATCATTGATACATTCTTTACTGTAGTCTCAGATTTTAAGTGACACCACTATATTACTTTTAACAGCTTAGGCCCAAGGAGGGTACCTACTATTTCGAGGATTCCCAATCTCAGCTCTTATTTACAGCCTGTCCACCTTCCCCGCCGCCTACTGTTCGAGTTCTCACAAATTATAGTGACAATCGTGCTTCAGTTCATGATGGATCATCTGGTGAACCCAATGTTAGTAAGGAGGTGCCTGCAAAATTTGATCATTTATCTCCGTCCGGACAACCCTCCCAAACTGTTGAGACATTAGAGACAGGACGTAGTGCCCTTGCCCCAGTTATACCAAGGTTCTGAATATGATGGATCTAGATGTCCATGTTGTGATGAGATCTGTTCATCTGTATGGTCCACCATTTCATTACTATTTTTTGTGTTTTCATACCTTTTAACGACTCATTTTGCATTACCTATTATTTTTTCAAGATGAGATGATGGAGGAAACAAATCTTGATGTTAGGCACAAGACCAATGCTACAATCCTACCTGACAAGAATCAAGGTTATTTTATATTCACACTCTCTTCTTTTTATGCTAGTTTGATATCATTTGCATTAACCCATCTTTTCTGTAGCTCGATCACCTTCCCTGCTGCCTACTGTTGACAGCAGCAGAGATGATCTGGACAACTCTGCTTCAGTTCATGATGGTTCATGTGGAGGTATATGAAGGTGTTAGAATTTCATGGAACTGGATGTTCAAGCAAACTACATATCTCATGAATTTGCACATGGATTTGAATTGTTGTGTTTGTAGAACTTTATATTTTTCTTTTCATGTTGATTTTACATCACAGATAAAACTCTTAACTGCAGCTCACGGAGACATTCACACCAGGCAGGGGAGCGTGTTTATGACCGCCAATGCTGTCAGAACAGATTATCTCTCCCTGGAGCAAGAACGCAGAAAATCTCCAAGAGATAGCCAGCAGTTGCGGTCCAACGGGCCTTCCTCCAAACCTCAGGCTGCCCAAGTATGTAGATGCTATTCACTTTTGTCACAGCGTTCTAAGAGTTTGCGGAAGAAATTTCTGTGCATAGTCATAGTGGGTGCTAATTCCACACGGCATGGCATGTATGTTATGTGTTGTACTCCATGATTTTTTTGCAGACTACGGAGGGGACGCAAGTTGCTCCAGGCACCTCCATGGTAAGAAACAGGGGTTCTCTGTTGACGATGGAGAAAGGCGATCGGAAGGCCAGAGTGGAAACAAGTTTGCTTGACTGCCGCCTCTGCTTCCGCCCCTTAAAGCCTCCTGTCTTCCAGGCAAATACTTGACCAATTCTTTGTTCCATTCACCTGAGAAAGGCAGCATTAATACTAACCTCTTGCTATGATCTTGAATTTGTGCAGTGCAATGGCGGGCATTCAGCTTGTGGCACATGCCTTGTCGAGCTCCCTGGCGGACAGTGCCCGATGTGCAAGCATGGCGGTGGAGGCTTTGCCCCCTGCCTTGCAATGGACGGCATCGTCTCGTCGGCAACGATAAAGTGCTCCCACGATGGCTGCCAGAGCCACGTCACCTACCATGAGCATGACGATCACCATAGTGCGTGCCCACACGCACCCTGCTTCTGCACGGAGCCGGGCTGCAGCTTCGCCGGCCCGCCACCGGCGCTCCTCGGCCACCTTGCCACCCTGCATTCCTGGCCTGTGCACAAGATTGAGTACGGCAAGGTTCTCTGGCTTCAGGTTCCGGTGTCAGAACCGCGGCGTCTGCTCCTCGCGGAGGACGGCGGCGTGTTCCTTCTTGTTGTGGGCTTGCTCAATGCGATCACTGTTGTGTCAGTGGTGTGCATCAGGGCCAGCACGTCCCCGTCGCTGCAGTACCCAGCCATGATGTGGGCATATGGTCCGCCGGACGTTGCAGGCGTCAGATGTATGGTGGACACGGAGGCGGTGACGAGCAGCTCCAAGCCCCGCGATGTCGTCGCGGAGAAGCTGCCATTCGTCTTGCTTGTGCCGCCTACGCATGTGTTTGGGGCTGGGGCATCCAAGGAGTTGTCTCTTGAGATTCGAGTTAACAAGATGTGATTCTGAACTTAGTTTAGTAAGAATTAGTTGGAACCGGAGTAGTATGTGATTGGTAAGTAATGCTGCCTTTTGGTTGCAATTAGGATGTGTTGTTGCAGCTAGTGTTTTGGTAACCGTGATCCAATGCTATGTGTTGCTGGCTTGCTGCTCCATACAATGCGGCCATTTCTGTGAATGTAGCAACAAGACAGTTTTCAATGAATGGAAGTGCGCATTGTTTAACATACAAGAGAGGCTAGTTAATTCAGCATGCTCACGAGAAATACATTGAGAGATGGTGACATGTGTATGATCTTTGTATGATAGGAGGAAGAATTAGCATCAGGGAATTGACAGACAATTCCTAAAGAACAGCTATAACAATGTTCCAAATATACCCACCCAGCAAGAGGACAATAAAAATTAAGTGGTTAATGGATTCATCAATCCATATATCACAAAAAAGGCTGCTAAGAGTCACAGGTGCCACCTCTCTTTTGTAAAACATCTCTGGCCAGCATACCATTTTTCATCAAGACCAAATAGATGACATGGGAAAATATCTGGTGCTACTATGCATAGGGTGATATGCTGCTAGAGCATCTTCAACAGCCGCATCAAACAAGTGTCGCGCCGCAAAATTGCCCATTTTAGCGCGCGCGCAACCGGTATAGTGGCTCCAGCGGGCGCGCAAAAACTGCGTGCGCAGCATATCTAGTTCAGCGCGCGGGCCGAAACTCCATCGCGTGCCGCTTATTTGCTGCGCCCGCTCCCGCGCGCTGGACTCTCGCGCGCTCGCTCGCAACTCACCCTCCGCCCTCCAGCCGCGGCGCCGCCACCGCCCGCGCCACCCGGCGACCGTTCCGGCGCTTCCCCGGCCTATCCCCGCGCCGCGACGGCTTCCTCCACCCCCCTCTAGTCACCGCCGCCCCTCGCGCGCATCTGTCCTCCGACGAACAGCGCCCGGGCGCTCGCTGCTGCTCGGCGCCCGCAAGGTGTTCGACAAAACGCCTGCAAGGTATGTATTGCTCAAACTTCATGAATTTGGTGCATGTTGATTGTAGTTTTTATAGCATAGTATTGAACATTGTAGATGAGTTCGTCGTATGATTCTTCCGAAGAAGAATTTGATATGGAAGAGGAGGAGGATCTTGCAATGATCCTAGCTATGCACATCAATAAAAAACCGAAGCACGGTGGTTCGGTTATGGGTCGGCAGAAAATTTGGAGGGATATGATCGATGCCCACAACAGATTGATCAGGCATTATTTTGCGGAGAATCCCACATACCCCGAGTCGTATTTTCGTCGCCGGTTTAGGATGAGCACCGAGTTGTTCAGGCGCATTGCAGAGAAACTAGCGAGCCATGACCAGTTTTTTCAGCAAAGGAGGAATGCCGCCGGAGAGCTCGGGCATAGCACCTTTCAGAAGGTGACAGCTGCTTTGCGTATGTTGGCATACGGTATCCCGGCTGATCTAGTTGATGATCACCTGGCTATGGGTGAGAGCCAAGCCATCATGTGTGTCAAGCGCTTCGCAGTCGGAATTGTGCAAGTGTTTGGCCAGGAGTATTTGAGATCTCCCAATGCTGAAGACGCCGCAAGGCTATTGGAGATGAACAAAGCTCGCGGCTTTCCTGGTATGCTTGGCTCAATAGATTGCATGCATTGGAGTTGGAAGAATTGTCCAAAGGCATGGCATGGGCAATTCCACGGCCAAAAAAAGGGTTCCACTATAATCCTTGAAGCGGTGGCCGATCAAGAGACTTGGATTTGGCATGCATTCTTTGAAATGCCTGGATCTTTGAATGGCATCAATGTTGTCAACCGGTCACCACTGATGAATAAGATTGCAAATGGTGATTTACCACCGGTGCAGTTTGTAGCAAATGGCCGTACATACAACTATGGCTATTATCTAGCGGATGTCATCTATCGAAAGTGGCAAACCTTTGTGAAGCCGTTGAAAAAGCCGGAAGGTAAGAAAAATCTTGATTTCCACAATGCTCAGGCGGCGGCTAGAAAAGATGTGGAGAGAGCTTTTGGGATTTTGCAAGCCCAATTTGCTATTGTGAGAGGACCGGCTAGATTTTGGGATCAAAAAATGCTTTGGTACATCATGCACGCTTGTGTGATCATGCATAACATGATCATCGAGAATGAGCGTGGCCAAGATGTAGACTACTCTCAGTATGAGCTCTTGGGATATCCCGTGCGAGTGCGACGGAGGGCTGAAAGGGTGGCCCGTTTTGTTGCCTCCTATCATGCCATTCGACGTCCCGCAACGCATGATGATCTTCAGAAGGATCTCATTGAGGAGTGGTGGGCATGGAATGAACGACAAAGAGCATCATGATTTGTGCGTTCGATATTGTATTGTTGAACTATTTGTTGTTTTGAACGATAAACTGTTTGTTTGAGTTGTAATAACGAAATTGAACTATTTATTTTGATTTATTTTGTTTGTGTTTGATCTTTTTGCTTCTGTTTTGTAATGCATATGTTGTTTGTGCGAGAGTCGTGTGCGCTGCATTTTTGCGCGTCGCTGGACCTGCGCGCGCGCTGCATTTTAGCGCGGCTGCTGGAGCCAGCGCTGCCCGCCGCGCAAAACCAGGCGATGGGCGCGCGGCAAAGTAGTTTTTAGCGCGCGGCGCGTTCAGCCGCTGTTGGAGATGCTCTAAAACATGTGGTGCGTTGGATGTGAGAAGAAGGGACAAGATCAAGTTGCTAGCATATTTACATGCCCCCCCTTGAAACATTTGCATCTTACCCCAAGAAAGCAGCATGTTCTTGCAAAAATTGCCCAAGACTACATAGCAGAAAACAGACATGTACCAGGAACAGAATCAAACAGATCAGCATGTGCACGCGGTGTATTCTCAATGTAGGACGGCACTCATATCAATTAGCCAGTTATATACATGATGACAGAAATAAACCTAGGGCACCCTTTCATTTCATTCATAATCTCATCGTTGCAAACAGTGTCCTGATAACATCAGGTACACAGATCTTCGACTTCTCGACAGATTTTGCCAAAAACATGGGCTGCCTCATTAGTCCAGCGACTTACAGGCTTGAACTTCCAAGATAAAAACATTGATGCTCTAATATTAATATCTTGGACAATGGCGTCTACCATGCCTTCATTGATCTTATATGACTATTGATCTTATATGTCATGAGATAGTTGGTGCGGATATGGTTATTGTTGTAGTTTGTCGATCGCACATCAGATCGCTTTGGGATTTTTTTTCTCGCCTACGCATAGCTTTGGTCTTATATGACTTTGCTAGTTGTGGACGTGTTTTTTGCGTGCGTGTGTGGTGTTGGCTGTGTGCATCCTAGCTATGCAGAGGCCGGGTGTATGCTCACTGTGTTATGTATCTTCTTGATGCTTCATTTTGAGTCAATAAAATTCACCCTTTATCGAAAAATGCCTTCATTGATACTGGGTTTCTGTTCACTCCATTTTTGATGTCTTGCCTATCATGAATTGATTGAACGGAAAAAGAAATGGATAAGAATAGACAAGAAAAGTTGATCTTCATGAACACACCTATTACAACAAGAATAGACAAGAGAAGTTTTTGTTTAGGCATTTCTGCAAAATAAAAGATGCACGATCATCATGAACACCATGAGAATCACTTGATCTTCGACTTCTCGAGATGCAGCAGGATTGCGCCATTCAAATTTCTCATGGGCATCTGCCGCCGAAGGCGCACGACCCGCCGGCGACAAGCTCACGCATAACCTGGTCTTGAAGATGCTCTCAGGTCCCATCGGCTTCACGAGCTCCCCCTCGCCGCCTAGGTCCAGGTTTTTCATTTTCTTCGTAACAGCTTGGTCATGTTCGTGGTGGCTGCTAGGAAAGTGTTAGGGTACCGGATCGATCTATTACACTCTCAAGAATCAAATCAGTTCATACATCGATGGTGTTCTTGCGGGAGAGGGAAGGAAAGGAAAGTAGGTGAGAAAGAGAGCCGCCGTCCTTTGCCTGATCCCTATGGATGCCGATCCAATCGATGCTTCCGGACTAAGTAGCTGGCGGCGACGCGGTCAGCGGGTCCAACCGGGCCCGATGAACCTTCTGTTGGGCTGAATGATTCTCTTGGGCCTGCTGGACTCCCTTCTCGCCATGTAGCCGTCTTGGGCCTGTTTCGCTGCCATGGTTGTGCTCTGGTCTCCCGTCGTCATGGCAGCGGCTCCCTTGCTCTGCTTACTCGTCGTGGCGCTGACATCCCCCCCTCCTTGAGAAGTGGCTTGTCCCCAAGCCAGTAGTGCGGGGTAGCGTTCGCGCGTGGCCTTGGCGTCCTCCCATGTGGCGTCCATGATTGACGGGTCTGACCAGCGCACGAGTAGTTGTTCTCGCCGGCCTTGCGGGGTTTGGCGCCATCTTGTGTCGATGATCTCCACCGGCTTCAATGGCTCGTCTGTGGGTACTGGTAGCACCGTCTCGACCTGGGTGGTGGGGGAGAGAGCTCGGCGAAGTTGAGACACGTGGAAGACGGGGTGGACCTTGGCGCCGGCGGGTAGCTCGAGTTCGTAGGCGACGGGGTTGATGACGCGGATGATCTTGTAGGGGCCGAAGTAGCGGAAGGAGAGCTTGTAGTTGGAGCGGCGTACCACTGTTTTTTGGATGTAAGGTTGTAGCTTGACAAAGACAGAATCGCCCACCTGGAAGGAGCGCTCGGTGCGCTTCTTGTCCGCCTGGGCCTTCATGATATTGCGAGTGCGGTGGAGGTGCTCCGAGATGACCTGTTGCATGTGCTTTCGTTCTTCTAGCCAGTCTTGGAGCTGTGGAATCTTGCAAGTGGAAGCAGCTTCGATTCCCCAATGGCGAGGCTCATGGCCGTAGAGCGCGACGAAGGGGGAAGTGTTCAGTGCAGAATGGAAGCTGGAGTTGTACCAGAACTCTGCAAGGGCCAACTACTGATGCCACTTGTGTGGGTTGGCGTGTGTGAAGCACCGGAGATAAATTTCCAAGCACTGGTTGACGCGCTCCGTTTGCCCGTCAGTTTGCGGGTGGTATGGCGTGCTCATGTTGAGTTCAGTGCCAATTGTCTTGAACAGCTCGCGCCAGAAACTACTGGTGAATACTGGATCTCTGTCGGAGACGATAGCTTCAGGTAGCCCGTGCAGTTTGTACACATTCTCCAGGTAAGAGTGAGCAACTTTGGCAGCCGTGAAAGGGTGACTGAGGGGCAAGAAGTGCGCGTAGCGCGTGAACTTATCCACCACAACAAGAATACAGTTGAACTTGCCTGATGATGGTAGTCCGTCGATAAAATCCATGGTCACCACTTTCCATGCGCCGTCTGGAATTGGAAGTGGTTCGAGCAAGCCGGGATAGCGCACACGCTCTGGTTTGGCCTGCTGACAGATTGAGCAGGACTGAACGTACCGTCTGGTGTGCTCCTTCATCTTTGGCCAGGCGAAGAGGTGGCGGAGACGGCGATAGGTAACGGGCACGCCGGAGTGGCCACCCACTGTACTGTCATGGAAGGCCTGGAGCATGCGTTGTTGGAGGGTGGGGGAACCACCCAGCCAGAGCCTGTCTCTGAAATACAGCAGACCGTCGCGCATGGAGAAGCGCTGCTTGGGGTCCGGTCGTCGCTTGAGATCACTGATAATCTTCTGAACTTGTGGGTTGTGCTCATAGCTTGCTGCGATATCATCCAACCACACTGGTTTGCAGACTGAAATTGCTGTCGCTGTTGCATCAGGTGCTCGTCGCGACAGCGCATCTGCAGCTAAGTTCGTAGTGCCTGGGCGATAGCAGATTTTGTAGCGCAGACCCAAGAGCTTAGTGAATGCCTTTTGCTGCCACGGGGTGGAGAGATGTTGGTCATCGAGGTGGATTAGACTTCGCTGATCTGTCCGGATGATGAACTCTTCATTCTGCAGGTAGGGGCGCCATTGCTCTATGGCCATAAGAATCGCCATGCATTCTTTTTCATATGTGGATAGTCCTCTGTTCCTGGGACCGAGGGGTTTGCTCATGTACGCTATGGGGTGACCTTCTTGCTGAAGAACTGCACCCACCCCGTAGGCGCAAGCATCTGTATCGACAGTGAAGGTTTTCTTGAAATCTGGCAGTTGCAGTACAGGAGCTGTGATCAATTTTTGCTTCAGAGCATCGAATGCTTGCTGTGTATCACTGGTCCACACAAACTGATGATTTTTCTTGAGCAGATTGAAGAGCGGCCGAGCTATGATTCCAAAATGTTGGACGAACTTTCTGTAGTACCCTGCCAGGCCTAAGAACCCGCGCACCTCCTTGGCGCAAGTGGGTGTTGGCCAATTCTCAATTGTCTGAATCTTGCTGGGGTCGGTGGAAACGCCCTGTTCGTTGATGACGTGTCCAAGGTAAGATATCTGTCGCTGTGCGAATGAGCACTTGGATTGCTTCACTTGCCAATGATCTGCTCGAAGTAACTGCAGCACTTGCTTGATGTGCTGAATGTGCTCTTTCAGCGTCTTGCCGAAGATGAGAATGTCGTCGAAGAATGAGATAGCACAGACACGGTTGACAGGGCGGAGAGTGGTGTTTATGGCGCCGTTGAATGTAGCTGGTCCTCCAGTGACCCCGAATGGCATGACGCGGAACTCCCAATGGCCAGAATGGGTTTGGAATGCCGTTTTGTACTCTTCGCCTTCTGCCATTCTGATTTGATGGAACCCCGCGCACAGGTCTAATTTGGAGAACCACTTGGCGCCCGCAAGCTCGTCCAGTAGCTCGTCGATGAGGGGAATTGGGTATTTGCTGGCCACCGTCATGGAATTGAGTCATCGATAATCGATGCAGAGACGCCAGGTACCGTCTTTCTTTTTGACAAGTAGTGCTGGAGAGGAGAACGGGCTGGAGCTTTTTTGAATGATGCCGGCGTCGAGTAGCTCTTGTACCTGCTGCTCGATTTCTGTCTTGAGTTTAGGCTTATATCTGTATGGCCGCAGGTTGACTGGTTGTGCTCCCGTCATCAAGGGAATTCTATGATCACATTCGCGTCGCGGGGGTAGGCATCTTGGGTCTTCAAACACATCAGTGAACTGTTCCAGCAAGCGCAGAACTTCAGTTGGTATTGGGGTGTCAGTTTTGCTGCTTCCATCCAGTGAATTCAGGTGTACGACATGGGCGACCGAGCCCTGTTTGCAAGCTTTGAGCAGTTCTGGAGCTGATATGACGGAGCATTGTGTCTGGTCTGAAGAAATTGCAGCCAGTTTCAGTTGGCCTTCGGGTGTAGTGACTGTCAGATATTGCTCGATCCAGTCGATGTTCATAGGGCTGTGCTTGCGGAGCCAGTCCATACCAAGGATAGCATCGTACGATCCCAGCTTGAGGATTTTGAAATCTGTTTGGAACTCGTGTCCTTGTGTGACCCAGTGACATGCAGGTATGTAACGAGTGCATGGAATGGTAGCTCCGTCTGCAACTCGCACGCGGCATGGTCTCGGCAAGGAAGTGGCTCCAGTAAGCTTGGCCGCGAGAGTACTGTCAATAAAAGATGTTGAACTGCGGGAGTCCACTAACAGAAGTATTTCTTGCCCTTGCACCCATGCTTGTAGTTGCAGGACACCTGGGTCTGATGATCCGTCTTCCGCCTGACGTGAGATAGTGCACATGTTCTCTTCTTCAGAAACGGGCGAATCGGGTGGTGAGTCACCAGTTGGATCATCCAGGCTGAACATGGCAAGCAGTTCGTCGACGATGTGCATTTGTACCATTGGTGGGCACACATGGTCCTTGCCCCAGCATTCGCCGCATTTGAAACAAAGCCCTTTTGCTCGTCGGAACTGACGCAGCGCTGCGATCTTGCTTGTTTCAGATGTGGCTCGAGCTGCATCGGTCCCACGCCTATCTTCAGAGCCATCCACAGGTGTCGCTGGTCGACTGAAGAAGGAGGGTGGGGTCGATCTGACCGTGTGGCTTGGCCTTGGGCTGGTGTTGGAGAAGCGCCTGTAAGGCAATTCGCCGTCGACCACTTCCTCCTGAAGTAGGGCCAGCGAACAAGCCGTGTCCAGGTCCGGTGGTCGTTGCACAAGCACCACCGCGCGGATGTCCGGTCGCAATCCCTCGACAAAACGTGTCAAGAAAAAATATGGGTGAGTACTTTCAGAATAGGAAATGAGGTGATTCATCAGTGATTCAAATCGTTCGATGAAATCCGCGACAGTACTATGCTGTTTGATAGCGTAAAACTGACGGATGAGCATCTGGTGTTTGTCACGCCCGAATCGAGTGCAGAGTAGGGATGTAAATGACTCCCAATCTAATCCAATCAGTTTCTTCTGAACTGATTGGAGCCAGATGCCTGCAGGGCCGGAGAAGTTCAAAATTGCCATAGGAACGCGGTATGCATCATGAACGGCGAACATCTGGAAATATTGCTCACAGAGCGTTTTCTAGAGCTGCGGGTTTTTGCCGGTGAACAGTGGAAAACTCATGGGGGGTGGATTCTGCCCCAAATTGGCCAGGAATGATGGAGATATGGGTTCTGGAGGAGCGATTGTCAGGTGCTAAGACGTACCCGTGACCGGGAGTGCCGCCGGTGACTCGATGGTCACCGACGGGAGCCCCCCGGTGAGATCGACGTCGCCGTGGCCACTGGGCCCGTGGAGTATTCCTCGCGCTTGAAGCAGCGGTGGCGGAGGAGCTTGGGTCGTCACTCCACTCGACAAAGGCGGTGCGGCTGGTTGAGGAGGGGTCGCCTGCATCAGGGCGACCGTGTTCTCCAGCTTGGTGAAGCGGGCTTCTAGATCGGGTTTCCAGCGGAGAAGATCTTCGATCTGCGATGACTGCGCTTGCAGCTGCTTGAGGACGCTTGCGGAGTCGCTCTTCGCGTCCTGATGGAGCTTGTCGAGGTATTCCTTGAGCGCGGGATCCATGGCTGCGAGGAGGACTTGCCGAGCGTGGGTGCGTTGACGAGTTTCCAGGGTGTCGCGGCGGAGATTGGTGGTGGTGGTGGGCTCTGATACCAGGATGTTAGGGTACCGGATCGATCTATTACACTCCCAAGAATCAAATCAGTTCATACATCGATGGTGTTCTTGCGGGAGAGGGAAGGAAAGGAAAGTAGGTGAGAAAGAGAGCTGCCGTCCTTTGCCTGATCCCTATGGATGCCGATCCAATCGATGCTTCTGGACTAAGTAGCTGGTGGCGACGCGGTCAGCGGGTCCAACCGGGCCCGATGAACCTTCTGTTGGGCTGAATGATTCTCTTGGGCCTGCTGGACTCCCTTCTCGCCATGTAGCCGTCTTGGGCCTGTTTCGCTGCCATGGTTGTGCTCTGGTCTCCCATCGTCATGGCAGCGGCTCCCTTGCTCTGCTTACTCGTCGTGGCGCTGACAGAAAGTGATCGAGGAAACTGACTGTGGTAGTTACATCGGCAGTTGCTAGTGCTGCACAATGGAAGAAAAAGAAGATCCACCGCGATGAAATTGAGAGAAAATTATCCATCTGTTGCAAGTAAGTGCAGATAGCAATATTTTGTCGTAGATACAAAAGGTTGTTGTTCACAACATGACATCCTTTCAGAAAAAGGTCTGCAGTTCTGATGGAACAACATGATATTTATGATTGCAGAATATTAATCTAAAAACCCTGGTGCATACCTTCTTCGATTTTGCTTTCTGCCTGAGCAAAACTCATTTGTACACTTGTACATAGCTCCTTCCTGAAGTTCTTTCCAAACGCATTCGTCACATGATAGGAGCCACTAGTTCTGATTTGGCTGCATACCCGTCGATCATAAACGCATCTAAAGTTTTTGCCCCGCAAGAGTCACCATTAACATGTGCACTGGACACCGACAAACCACAGAGCTAACAGATATTCACTATTGCCAGATGTAGATTCATAGTTGACAGATTTGCTACAGAAGTCAAATCACCTTCCTTTCCCATTCATAAGTTCAATAGGTCGCAAAGAGTCTTACACAATCTGTATGTCATAATGGATTAACATCCTAATCCAGGTTGAAATCAACCCCCAATAATTACCTTCTAAAAAATTAATAGTTTGAAACATTTGTATCTTGCAGCCTTCAGGTTGCCACAAAACATTCTCGTAACGAATACAATAGCCTGTGAATCCCACAAATAAGGGAAAACTCCTAAAAAGGGCAATAGATGTCTAGGAGAATAGCCTGATCTGTAGCAGCAAGTTTGATTCCAAGAAAAAAATCATAAAAGGGTGAATGCTTACTTGATTTATATAGCCACACAAACACATAAAAAAAGTTGTCAGAGCTTTTGCTTATGGCATTGGCCATTTTGTTTTTTTGCCTAAATCGCCACCCATTAAAACCTAGAGTTTCCACCCATTATCATTTGTGAGCTAAATTTTGGTACTTCTACACTGAACATTGAATAATACTTGCACGGATTGGCATGCTACTTGTTTTCCTTGGTGTACTATTGAAAGGATCGATACGGTCGACTAGAGGGGGGGGGGGGTGAATAGGAGACTACAAATTTTACTCTTTCTTGTCAATTTTAAGGCTTAGCGGATAAAAAGGGTTCACTAGATATGCAACTAGGTGAACACAACCTATATGACAAGCAAGCTCTAAGCTAAATATGCTAGGCAACAAACTAATTAGCAAGCCAACAAGCATACAAGGCTAAGTAAAGTGCGGGAAAGGATTAACCACAAGTGAGACGAGGACGCGGATTTTATCCCGAAGTTCACTCTTCCTTGGGGAAGAGCTATTCTCCGTTTGGAGCGGTGCCGGAGCCAAAGCTTGCGGAACGCCACCGAAGGCTCACCGTAATCTCCTTCGAGTCACCCCCAACGGATGAGCCTCGAATCACTCGGGGTTGGTCTTGAAGGCGACCACCACACCTTTACAAACTTCTCCGGAGCACACCACAAGCAAGGAAGCTTCCGGAGGAACCTCTAACCGCCTAGGAGCCCAAGCTCCAAGAGTAACAAGTCATGGTGGATGAATGTTGCGGGGAACGCGATTTGGTTTGGTCAAAGTGTAGATCGGGTCTTGCTCTCCCAATCCCCAAAGTTTCAACAAGATTGGGTGGAGGGATTGAGAGTAGTGAGCAAAATGGGGTGTAGCAATGGAGGAGCTCAACAAGACATTAGGGTTGAGGGATGGAGGAGGAAGAAGGGGGCTTATATAGTGTTCTTGGCCGGGAGGGGATTTCTGCCCGTTGGACCCCGTGCGCACGGGCCAAGTCAGCCCCGTGCGCACGGGGTGTCCAGTGAGTTTGGAGGTACCCCATGCGCACCCGTGCGCACGGGGTGTCCCGAAATATTCTGACTACCCCGTGCGCACGGGGTGTCCAGAAGATTTCTGATGAAACATCACAGGACACCACGGCAAAGCACACAATAAGTGGAATATCTGAGGAGGTGTAGGAGGGCTGGTGTATCTGTCTTGGAGGCATTCCCACACGACACTAAATCCACGAAGACCCCTCTTGATAGTGCGGTTTTACCTACGACTCAAATCGAACCAAAACGAAAAACCTTTGAGTCGCCGGTAACCACGCCTTTGATCTATTTGGACTGGGGGGTCGCACACCTCCATCAATGGACACCTTGGAACCAAAGTCCTGAGATAAACGTTAGCAACCAACATTAGTTCCACTAACCACATTGTCATCACACCAAAATATAATCTAAGTGATACTTGCACTTTCAATCTCCCCCTTTTTGGTGCATTGATGACAATATGGTTAGGACATGGCATACAGGATACAACTTAAGTAAACAGCCATGCGACAATAGTTGATCAAAGGAGCCCCCCCTATATATGTGCAAGGAAAAAAAATGCTTGATTATGCATCAAGCACACACATATGAGGCTCCCCCTAGATCCACATTGTCAAGGCATGCGATCAACATAATAATACCCAACACGGTGCCTAGATCACATGCAAGTGTGGTGAGCAGAAAACGTGACTAACCTATAGAAGCTTGATCATACTCCACAAGATATATCAACATAAGCATAGATAAATTCCATAAAGTAGATAGTCTCTCACATAGACTAGGTAGCTCACGACCACACCGCGAAAGCAAGTAAATAAGAGTATCTCAAGCCAAATAAACACAACCAAAACAAACGAGGCCTTGAGATCTCACCCAACTGAAACCAACTGCAAACGCCCCTAATAGAACACTTCTCCCCCTTTGTCATCAAGACAACAAAAAAGGGAAAAGGCGATGCTAACGAGACTCTAGACAAGAGGAGGTGCGCTCGAAGCATCATCATCATCATCAAAGTGCCATCCCTCCAAGGGAAAAGAACGAGCTGTGGCCACACTGTCGTTGTCCTCGGACCCTGGACCAACCTCCTCACCAGCTGCAGCACGCTCAGCCTTCTTCTGACGCCTCACCAGCTTGCCCTTGTTGATCTCCTTGACCTCACGGCGCTGAATGGACTGGCACATTTTGAACATGTTGCTCACGGTCTTCATAAGAGACTTCTTCTCCTCTCTGGTGAAACTGGCATCAGTAGCAACCTGCTTCCCTTTGCTACGCGGAATCCGCACATAGGATGAACATCCCTCAGTGTAGGTAGCACGATCCTCAGGCCTGGGGTTGCGCCCTTTCTTGGGAGGCACATATGGTGGAGGAGCAGCCGGAAGCCAGTTGGCATCACGCTTCGGAAAGGAGATGCGGTACTTGGCAATGTACCTGGCGGGACAGACAGACTCAATCAAAGCTTGGATGAACGGAGCATAGATACATGACTTGTTCTCCTGAACACACTGCCTGATCTCAAAGAACATGAAGTCCAGAACATCCACTTTCTTCTTGTCATGAAGGTAGACAAAGATGTCCAACATGGAGCTCCTCAGATTGTGAGAGTCCCCGGTCTTAGGATTAAGCGTGTACCTAAGAATGTGACGCATAGTATCATAGGTTGGCTTCAAATGTTTGATAGAACCGGTGGTGAAGGCCTTGTCTGGCTTGTAAGCAAAAGCAATCTCATCCTTGTCTCTACCTGTCTCCCGAGCACGGCCATACTCAGGATGCTCCTCAGCAAAGAACCGATACGGAATGATGTCAGAGAACTTGGCCATGGAGGCCTCACACTCATATGTGCCAGACATCCAAGTCATAGTGCGAGCCTCATCACTGTGGAAGTATACGGTGGCAAAGAACTGCATCACAAGATCTTCACTATACGGATGGTGGAAGGCGACGAACGGGATCAAGACAAGCCTCCCAAGAGCATTATACACACCGGGATAGATATGATCATTGTCTCGAAGAGACTCCACATTGATTTGCTTGTGGGGGGCAAACTTGTTTTTCTTGGTCATGATCAGATCAGAGAACACACGGTGTTGAAAATCATTCTTGAATCTTGGGTCAACCCCTGCATCAGTGTTTGGCACATAGGGGAAATCCTGCCTGCGAGCCCAAAGCTCTGCCTTGGTCCACTTAGAGAGAGGTAGATTCTTGACATTCCGACCTCCTGGGAGCACATGTTCCTCTCCTTCCTCCTCATCAACATCATCAGCAGAATCATCCTCATCTTCTATCTCTGCATCTGCGGGGTTCTCATAGTGAGCATCTTCCTGCGAATCATACTCCTCTTCTGAATCCTCGGAGGCTTCAATCACTGGCTGCTTGGAGGCGGCACGGCGAACACGGCTCAGCTCAGAGCCCTGACCAATTCTTTCGGACGGCTGACGAAGAGCCAAAGTGAATTCCCTGGAACCTGCCTTGGTGCGCTTGCGACGGAGCTCGGACCTCTTGCCAGCAGAGTCTGAAACACAACAACAACAAAACACAACAAACACGAGAGACACAAATAAGTACAAGTGCTCGAGAAGCTGGCGAGGAATGGAAGACAGAGAAGAAACAGGACTGGCACCACTGTGTACCCCGTGCACACGGGGGTCTGACCACCGTGGACACGGGGGTCCCGTGCGCACGGTACAAGGCCCGTGGACACGGGGTTTGCCCAGCGGCAACCACTTCCAGATCGAGATCCGGGAGTGAGTGCGGCAGGGAGAACCGCCACAGTAATGCCCATCCGATTCTAGTCTATCACAAGGGAACGACTGGTCTAGACTAGTAGAGGAGGAAACCCTTGACTAATAAGGATCCAAGGAGGAAAAAGAAGGACAAGGGGAGGGGGATACCAGAGGAGGACCCCATCCCGGGAGATCTCCACGGAGCAGCGAAGTCCCACGGCGCACGGAGGAGCACCGGCGACAAGGAGGCGACAGCGGCGGCCTGGAGGCGATTTGGGGCGTGGAGGGGGCGACTGGGTGGGAAAGAACCCAAACCCCCCACGTCCCACCTCTTCAGGGCCAGAAACCGCAGACCCCGTGCGCACGGGC
Organism: Aegilops tauschii subsp. strangulata; assembly: GCF_002575655.3. Lineage (NCBI taxonomy): Eukaryota > Viridiplantae > Streptophyta > Magnoliopsida > Poales > Poaceae > Aegilops > Aegilops tauschii. The sequence goes on from NC_053035.3 coordinate 435,975,809, forward strand.
TAAAGGCCCTGTGCGCACGGTACAAGGGCCGTGGGCACGGAGTCCCCGTGCGCACGGTACAAGGGCCGTGGGCACGGGGTATCTAGAGGATTTTGACAGGAAGAAGCTTGTTGGGTTATGGCTGAATGCAAATTCTTACCAAGACCCCAAAGAGCATTTCCGCCTCACTTCTGAACACGTCGCAGAAGAAATCCAACATTACTAGAAAGGAGTATGTGTAGCACTTGCACTGGAAGAGAATCGAGAAACACACACACACCGAAACACGAACACAAGGACAAGAAGAACCACACAAAAAAGGAAAAAAAAAGATCCAACCTCCAATGGAGGGCGGTGGCCGAAGCCACCATGTTTGAGTTTGTTTGGTATGGCACCGCGAAGATATGAACCTTGGGCCCAAGACCAATACTCATCTTTGAAGCACAAATGCCATCTTCAAATGGCTAATGTGAAAGATTTTGTTCAATTTATGCACTAGTAGGATAAGATAGCTCATTCGTTGAGCTAGCTCCCCCTACTTAGGTGCCTACATCTAAAACAAGATACTAGTAGAGTATGTGTGTGTATGCAAGAACCTCAATCCAAGTTACTTATATCCACGATATTCAGCTCATGCCTTAACTCGCGGAATCTTGCTTCATCAAGTGGCTTGGTGAAAATGTCGGCAAGTTGCTTCTCGGTGTTGACATGGAATAAATCAATGTCTCCCTTGGCCACATGATCTCGAATGAAGTGATGACGAATCTCAATATGTTTGGTTCGGCTATGTTGCACTGGATTGTCGGCGATCTTGATTGCACTTTCATTGTCACAAAATAGAGGCACTTTGTCACATTTGACACCATAATCCATCAAAGTTTGCCTCATCCATAATAATTGTGCACAACAACTTCCTGCGGCAATTCTGCTTCTTTGAAGACCAACTTACCAATGACCTCCCTAGGAATTGACATGACCCGGAAGTGGACTTGCGGTCTACCTTGTCTCCGGCCCAATCCGAATCCGAATATCCCAATAACTTGAAAGTTGCTCCTTTGGGATACCAAAGGCCCAAGTTTGGGGTATGAACCAAATATCGAAGGATTCTTTTCACTGCCGAAAAATGGCTCTCCTTGGGAGCGGATTGAAATCTTGCACACATACACACACTCAACATAATATCCGGCCTAGATGCACAAAGGTAAAGCAAAGAACCGATCATAGAGCGATATACCTTTTGATCCACATCTTTACCATTGGGATCAAGATTAAGTTGGCCATTTGTGGGCATGGGCATCTTCATGGGCTTGACATCTTGCATTTTGAACCTCTTGAGCATGTCTTGAATATAAAGTGCTTGGTTGATGAAGGTTCCTCCTCTCAATTGCTTCACTTGAAATCCGAGGAAAAACTTCAACTCTCCCATCATGCTCATAGCAAATTCCTTGGTCATAAGATTCTCAAACTCAACGTTAATAGCATGGTTAGTGGAACCAAAAATAATATCATCAACATATATTTGGCACACAAACAATTCTCCTTTTACCCTCTTCGTGAAGAGAGTGGAATCTATTAACCCGATCTGGAACCCCTTCTCGCTTAAGAACGCCGTAAGGTGATCATACCAAGCACGAGGTGCTTGTTTAAGTCCATAGAGCGCCTTATGGAGTTCATAAACGTGAGAGGGGTGATCGGGATCTTCGAAACCGGGAGGTTGTTTGACATACACCAACTCCTTAAGAGGACCATTAAGAAATGCACTCTTCACATCCATTTGATACAATTTAAAATCATGATGTGAAGCATATGCAAGAAAGATACGAATGGACTCAAGACGGGCAACGGGGGCAAAGGTTTCACCGAAGTCCAAACCTTCAATTTGGGTGAACCCTTGTGCCACTAACCTTGCCTTGTTTCTAGTGACTTGTCCATGCTCATCTTGTTTGTTCTTAAAGATCCACTTTGTTCCAATGACATTATGATGTTCTTTGGGTCTCTTCACAAGAGTCCATACTTTGTTGCGGGTGAAGTTGTTGAGTTCTTCATGCATGGCATTTACCCTATCCGGGTCGTCAAGTGCATCTTCAACCTTAAGGGGCTCAACACAAGAGACAAATGAGTGATGTTCACAAAAGTTTGCCAAACGTCTACGAGTAGTTACCCCTTTGTTGATGCTTCCATAAATGTTGTCGGTGAGATGTTGAAGATGCTTTAACTTGGCGGCCGCTTTTTGCACTTTGAGGGTAAGCTCTTCTTCACTTGGTTTTGAACTTGTGGAAGAAGCTTGGCCTTGGGAATGCTTTAGCCTTGGAGACACCCTTCTCTTCACAACCTCTAGTTCTTGATCACTTGGATGTGATGATGTGGAAGACACTTGAGGTTGGGATTGATCTTGATCTTGATCAAGAGCTTGACCTTGGGCCTCACGGATTGGTTCTTCGCCATTTGGTTGAGCTTGCCCTTGATCTTGCTCGGGAACATGAGGGACTTGATCTTGTTCTTGGATAGGTTCATGATTTCCCATAGCATCTTGACCTTGTGGTGGCGGTGATGACTTCCCTTGTGGAGAATCCACAAGAGGGGCTCTTACTCCTTCTTCTTCTACTTGGACTTGGGGTGTTTCTTGTGGACGAATGTGGCCTATCCCCATAGTCCTTATAGCTTGTGAAGGAGCCTCATCACCTACAACACTAGGAACAATTTGCTCCGCACGGGAACCATTATCTTCATCAAACTCCACATTTACCGTTTCCTCAATACATCCGGTGGATTTGTTGAGAACACGGTAAGCATGAGAGTTTGATGCATATCCAACAAATATGCCCTCATAAGTTTTAGGCGCAAACTTAGCTAAACGGGATTTCTTATTTAGAATGAAACACTTACAACCGAATACTCAAAAGTATTTGACGTTAGGCTTTCTCCTGATTAGGAGTTCGTAGGGAGTCTTGTTCTTGAGCTTACGAAGATAAAGCCGGTTTGTAGCATGGCACGCGGTGTTGATGGCTTCGGCCCAAAGCTTGTATGGAGACTTGTACTCGTCAAGCATGGTCCTTGCCATCTCCATGAGAGTCCGGTTCTTCCTTTCCGCAACACCATTTTGTTCGGGAGTGTATGGCGCGGCATATTGATGCTTGATCCCCTCATCGCTCAAGAACTCGTTCATAGTGTAATTTTTGAACTCGGTGCCGTTGTAACTTCGAATTGCCTTGATCTCACAATTATGTTGACGTTGAGCTTCTTTGGCAAAGTTGATGAAGGTGTCTTGAGTTTCATCTTTAGTCTTGAGAAAGAACACCCATGTATATCTTGTATAGTCATCGACAATGACAAGGCAATACCTCCTCCCTCCCAAACTATCATAAGATGGAGGCCCAAAGAGATCCAAGTGAATGAGCTCGAGAGGCCTCAAAGTCGTAATGATAGTCGTCACCTTATGAGCTTTTTCATGAAGTTTTCCGGCAATGCAAGCACTACAAGGACGATCTTTGGCAAAAGACACATTGGTTAGTCCAAGGATGTGCTCCCCCTTTAAGAGAGCTTGTAAATTTCTCATGCCAACGTGTGCTAGCCGACGGTGCCAAAGCCACCCCACGTCGGCCTTGGCCATTAGACATGTTGCAAGATAAGTTTTCTCATTTGAGAAATCAACCACGTAAAGGTTGTCTTCAACATGCCCAACAAAGGCCACTTTGAGATTGCTTCTCTTAAAGACGGTCACATGAAATTCACCGAAATGAGAATCATAACCGGCACGTGCCAATTGAATCGTAGAAAGTAAATTGTAGTGAAGGGATTGAACAAGCATGACATTCTTAAGTGATGCATCACTAGAGATTACCACCTTGCCCAAACCCAATACCTTGCCCTTGCTATTGTCACCAAAAGAGATGTTTGAAGTGGCCTTGAGCGAATCAATGAACTCCACAAGCATCTCCCTCTCTCCGGTCATATGATTGGTGCAGCCACTATCGATCACCCATTGTGTTCCACCGGAGGTATAGTCCTACAAGAATCAAGCTTTGATTTTAGGTCCCCATTTTGCAATGGGTCCTAGAGAGTTAGCAACAAGGGTCTTAGGAACCCAAATAGTCCAAGCATAATCATCATAGTTAGTGCCAACAAATTTAGCAAAGGTATAACCATCATCTCCTCTCATGAGGACATAAGATGGGTTGTTCTTGCCGGCAAACTCTTTGGGAATGGCCTTGTCCCTAGTGACCTTGCCATCCCCAACATTCCCTTTTTCCTTCTCCTTCTCCTTGTGTCCTTCATGAACAAATGCTATCTTTTGTTGGGGAGGAGGAGTAGGACCGATCTTCTTCTTGTGGCTCTTCTTCTTGGTCTTCTTCTTCTTAGAAGAGGGGTCAAACCCAATTCCCTCCTTGGCAACACACTCCTTTTGGTTGCTCAAGAGGTCATTGAGGTTTTTCTCCCCTTGAATGCACGACACAAGCCCTTTCTCAATTTGGGCTTTTAACTTCTTATTCTCCTCTTGGAGAGAGATGCAATCATGAGCAAAGTTAGCCGTACAAGATTCATCATTTAAATCAATATGAGGGACGGAAGTAAGAGCCTTAATGGTTGTAGCTTTAAGTTGAGCATAAGACTCGGTGAGGGCAATGAGGTCACCTTTGACAACCTTGGAACTAGTCACAAGGAGCTCATGTTCCTCAACAAGTCTCGTGTGATCAACTAGAAGCTTTTCAACCCTTACTTTAAGGGCATCTTTGTTCTCAAGAGCAAGTTGCAACGCATCATCGGTTTTAACGAAGTCAATTTTATGAGAAGACAAGGCTTCCTCAAGTGATGCTCTCATGACACTCTCCTCATGTAGCTTGTGCTCAAGGAGTTCGACTCTCTCTTTTTCCTCTATGAGGAGGTTTTCAACGTTCTCAATAAAATCATCGCGTTCGGCGAGTGATTTAAGGAGATCGCTAAAACGAGCACGAGCTTCACCATGAAGAGTTTTCATGAAAGCCATCAAGGATTCCTCATCATTATCCACACCATCATCACACTCATCCTCCACTATCTCACATGAACATTGGGAGTGTGGATGAAGGGTTTTAGAGATTTGGACTTTGTTTTTACCTCTTTGGCCATGAGGCAATGATGAGTGAACGGCTTGTCCTCATTGGGAGAGTCGAAGAGGCCGGTGGTGGAGGAGGAGGTAGTGGCATGCATGGCAATGGCGGCCGTGCCCACATGATCATCATCACCGTCATCTTCATCTCCGGACATGTACTCCTCATGAACAAGAGCCTTGTCATCTTTCCTCTTGGAAAACTTGGTGGACTTCTTCTTCTTGAGCACAAGCTTCTCGGACTTGTCTTCACGTCTCTCATAAGGACAATCGTGCACAAAATGTCTTGGGCTATCACAATTGTAGCATTTTCTTCGTCCAAACGATCTTCCTTGCAGATTCTTCCCTTTGTTTGCCATGGTCCCGGAATATTTCTTGACCAAGAGAGCCAAGTCTTCCGCAAAGTCATTTGCCGGGCATGAGGTGTCAACATCTTCCTCACAAGTCTCTTCAACAACTTCTTCATCCCTTGAGGGTTGGGCAACTACTTTCTTGGCCTTCAATGCAAGATTTGAGTTCTTGGTGGCTTGAGCTATGGCAAAGGTCTTCTTGGACTTGGTCTCCAAAAGAACATGAGTTGAGAAAGTGGATACAACTTGTGCCGCGGTCAACTTTTGATAGTCCGGGCGTTGATGTATCATCATCACCATGGTATGTTCCGTGAGAACCATAGCATCAATGAACTTGTCCTTAATGAAATCATCATTTGCCCAAGTGCACCCAAAGGTTCTCAAATTGAGCACAAGAGACTTCAACCTTCGATATACCTCTTCCGCGGACTCACCCTCATTTCTCACAAATAGGTTGACTTCTTGCTTGAGCAAAGCCAACCGAGATCTTCGAATTTCTTCATCACTTTCGAGGGCCTCCTCAAGGCAATCCCAAATTTCCTTGGCGGTCTTGAGTAGAGCAATGGAGTCACTATAGTCATCGGTCACCGCGGTGCGCAACATGTTGTGGGTGGTAGCATTGAGTTAATCATCAACCGCTTCTCTTGGAGTGAGATTCATGGGATCCTTGGGGTTGAACAATCCACCATAGTTGTGTAGATGCACTGCGAATATGAGACTCCATATCTAGCTTCCACTTAGCAAACGCGTTAGCTTTCAAAGGGGGCGGAGGCCCCACAGGATTAATGCGAGGGTGCTGCAAGGGTTGTGGTGAGTAAAAGGGTTCCACGGCATTGTACTTGGGAACTTGAGTGCGAGCCGGGGATGCAAGAGGTTCTCTCGAATCATCCGCATCATGAACCGCATTTGGATCAAATGAGTTTGAGGCGGATGTCGAGGGCTTTAAGCGAGCATCAATTTCCTCCTTGACCGAGGAGCGAACTTCTTTCAACATAGTGGTTTTGAGGTCCGCAAACATTGAAAGAATATCGGCCGCGGTCAACGGGGCCCCCGGGTTAATGGGGGCGACGGGAGCAACGGCTGGAGCAACAAGTGCGTCGGCCGCGGCGGGGGGTAGGTTTTGACCATCCTCCGCAAGTGGTGCGTCACCTCCCTCATTCCCTAGATCGACCATATCCTCTAAGGTTGTAAAACCTTATATTAGAGCACGAGGCTCTGATACCAATTGAAAGGATTGATACGGTCGACTAGAGGGGGGGGGGGTGAATAGGAGACTACAAATTTTACTCTTTCTTGTCAATTTTAAGGCTTAGCGGATAAAAAGGGTTCACTAGATATGCAACTAGGTGAACACAACCTATATGACAAGCAAGCTCTAAGCTAAATATGCTAGGCAACAAACTAATTAGCAAGCCAACAAGCATACAAGGCTAAGTAAAGTGCGGGAAAGGATTAACCACAAGTGAGACGAGGACGCGGATTTTATCCCGAAGTTCACTCTTCCTTGGGGAAGAGCTATTCTCCGTTTGGAGCGGTGCCGGAGCCAAAGCTTGCGGAACGCCACCGAAGGCTCACCGTAATCTCCTTCGAGTCACCCCCAACGGATGAGCCTCGAATCACTCGGGGTTGGTCTTGAAGGCGACCACCACACCTTTACAAACTTCTCCGGAGCACACCACAAGCAAGGAAGCTTCCGGAGGAACCTCTAACCGCCTAGGAGCCCAAGCTCCAAGAGTAACAAGTCATGGTGGATGAATGTTGCGGGGAACGCGATTTGGTTTGGTCAAAGTGTAGATCGGGTCTTGCTCTCCCAATCCCCAAAGTTTCAACAAGATTGGGTGGAGGGATTGAGAGTAGTGAGCAAAATGGGGTGTAGCAATGGAGGAGCTCAACAAGACATTAGGGTTGAGGGATGGAGGAGGAAGAAGGGGGCTTATATAGTGTTCTTGGCCGGGAGGGGATTTCTGCCCGTTGGACCCCGTGCGCACGGGCCAAGTCAGCCCCGTGCGCACGGGGTGTCCAGTGAGTTTGGAGGTACCCCATGCGCACCCGTGCGCACGGGGTGTCCCGAAATATTCTGACTACCCCGTGCGCACGGGGTGTCCAGAAGATTTCTGATGAAACATCACAGGACACCACGGCAAAGCACACAATAAGTGGAATATCTGAGGAGGTGTAGGAGGGCTGGTGTATCTGTCTTGGAGGCATTCCCACACGACACTAAATCCACGAAGACCCCTCTTGATAGTGCGGTTTTACCTACGACTCAAATCGAACCAAAACGAAAAACCTTTGAGTCGCCGGTAACCACGCCTTTGATCTATTTGGACTGGGGGGTCGCACACCTCCATCAATGGACACCTTGGAACCAAAGTCCTGAGATAAACGTTAGCAACCAACATTAGTTCCACTAACCACATTGTCATCACACCAAAATATAATCTAAGTGATACTTGCACTTTCAACTATAACTATCTCCACCACAAGAAGCCAAATCCTTTGCGTCCTTTGAAAGAATAAATAAATAAATGATGTATGATGCAACAATGCTTAGACAGGTACTCAACCTGCTTGATACTATTTAATAGATGTGATACAAGTTACTAGATGCCATGAAATTGTGTAATAGCATAGCGATGCATATAATAATTTATAATGGACCTTTAAAATTTTCTAATTTGAGTTGCTCACAACTGAGAATAGCTTCAGTTGTCTTTCTGTTTTAAATTTTTGGGCACATCAAGCATAGGAGTTCTGATACTCCAGCCCCTGTCTAAAACTAACCCATGACTCGCCGAAGGAATTTGCCAAACAAAGAACAATGAATACTACTATTAGATTAGAGGATAAACTAACCACATAGAGCTCGGATCCTCCCATATGTGCTGCAATTCCTGAGGAACGGGCTGCCGCCGGATTACAACTCTCGGTTGGTCGAGAACCACCAATGCACATATCACCACAGTTGGAGGAGGCTGCAACCGGCACAGACAACTTACCTTGTACCGATAGATCGAGCTCAGCTGCTGGCGATGATTGGACAGGACCCATGGTAGCTGGCGGCCCAACCGGGACTTGCTCCATGGCACCCCCCAACTCCAGCGGCTCAGAGAGGAATCGCCCGAATTTGCTGCCTCTTACCTGATCCTCGCCGCCTAGAATCTCCAGCTCCAGCGGCGGTGGGGAGAGATTTGTCTCGGCTCCCATCGTACAATCGAGCATTTGGATCTGATCCGAGCAACGTGTTCGGCACGCACGCTGCATCTGAATAGTTTGTGTGTAGTCGGGGCTAGCAAGAGTGGATGGAGCATGGCGTCATGGTGGCGACGGTGGTGGGAGAAGTCCTGTGGTACAGGATTCAGTTCGAGGCGTACAGGACGAAGGGATATGCAGTAGTCGCTCATTTACGGAATAACATAGGGTGCACGATGCATATTTTCCAGTGGGAAAGAGGTTGCTCAATCCTGTCCCTATAGTCCAGATCTAACGCTCCAGATCATACCGTATTACCTCATGAGCCGTATCACCAGATATGCCCTCGAGATGACATCTAGCGGCGGCGAGCCCGAGTCGGGAATGACCGGGAGATGGGGATGTTGCGGACGACCGCAGTCGGCGGAAGCAAGGCAGCAGCTTAACTGATGCACCAGACGGGTGTGGAGGGTTGTTGACGCCAAAGAAAGGTTGGGTTTAGAAGGATGGGGGTGAAGGAGGTGGCTTGGGGAGGAGGGATGATGAGGTGATGCGGCACTGCCACTGGCCACGGTTGGCGGTGGCGGGCGGCTCTGTTGACGTCAGAGGGAGGTTCTCCGGCGTTGAAGGAAGAAGATGGTTCGAGGAGCTCCTAGGATTTCCATCCAACAATCTGCACCGATTCGACTCATGTCGCCCTCTTTGATTTGCCAAAGAATGAGAGAGTTGTGATAATTTCAGTATCCGATCCCTTTTTTTAGTTTTGTCGTAGCGACATTTGTACTTTCATTTGATGTCTTGCAACAATCAACAACAAATTTACTTGTACCAGAATTTCACAATTTTTTTTAAAAATCTATAAATTAATGAAAACAATGAAACTCCAATATAGCTGCTCATTGGTCACTGTATATGTTTTTCTTCCATGGAGAATTGTCAAAATCTAAGCATGGTCCCTCACCTTTTTAAGGGTTTATTTGGGTTCATCTAAGGTAATAAAAACATCTGGATTTCGGATGGCGACACTTCATATGAATGGAGAAAATAAGAAGAAAATAATAAAGCAGGGAGAAATAAATACTCCAAAAATGCTAACAAGCTTCTATGATATTAAAATTCATAATATTTTAGACAAGCATTTGGGAAAAAGAATCTCAAAACTGATACTGAAGTTACAGATTTTGAGGCTTGACAGCCAATTACGTGGATGTGAATGACACTATAGAGTACTGTAAAGGTTAGTATGAGAAGAATTTGACCCAATGCGTTTGCCGTTTGGTTTTTATGCCTATGAATTGATGATAGACAAGGAAGACTCCAGTCCGATGCAGCATGTTGCATGTCTATGCCCAGGCCTCTTGGTGCCTTAGCTCTATACCAAGCTTTAGTGTAACCAATGATCACTCTCTAACCAAACATAATTTATTTATTCATTTGAATAGAAGGAGGTGCCCTAGGGCGCCTTTTCTTGCAAATTCAACCGCATTTTATATCTAGGACTTTGAAATCCTTGTGAAAAAAGTTGCCCAGCCTGAGAAACATTGGGCACTACATAGTCCTGTGAGCTGAAGTGAACTAGTACAGTAAGCAGAGAAGGGTAATAGACATCTTTTCCAAAGAGTCTAGCAAAATTATGTTCAAGTTAGATGATCATAATGGACAGCTAAATTGCACTAGTGCATTAAGAGAGCAGCTGGCAGCAACACAGCTTGCAATGATCATGCTGTTGATCCTATCACGTTCTTTGCAAATGTAGATTCCAATGCATGCAACAAGTTCAGAGAGGCATCTGCAAAAAAAAAAAAAAAACTTAAACCTGCAATGTTCAAGTCAGTTTAAACTTTCCGTTGATCTCATTAATTAGTGGCCTTATTAGCTCTTACCTTCTTACCTCACATGTAAAAAGACGAGGGAAGAGGGACCATGTTAATATTTGCCAACTTTTAATGGGTAGCTCCGAGAGAGGGTCAATCATCAACATCCATCGTTGCTCCTAGAAGTTAATCTTGATGCCCGTGCCCAGTTGCCTCCCTCCAATGCTGAATTGCTGATCACTGCATAATAACATATGAATATCTCCGTCCCACTACATGTTCGTCGCAATCTACTATTATTTCCACTCAAGGGAAAAATTCAACAAGTACCTGACAGTTTTGTCAACCTGTTGAAGCAACAAGAACATGTATGAGATCTTCAAGCAGCCATGCAATCCCATAACCTCTAGATCCCTAGATTTTTGGCTAAAAATTCAGTTTCCATGCTATGCTCTTCAACAACATTGTTTGCTAAAAAAAAAATTGCAGTGACATCAGCACTTGACAGGTACCACTAATCTTTTTTAGGGTGACCGATAGCACTAACTAAAGCCACAAGATTAATTAGTATACATCGGCAAACCTGCAGGCAGAAACCATCATTATATCAATTCTTGGATGATAGAACAACTAACTCTGGATATACTCCTATCATCAACTCAGCTCAGCAATGGACATCCTTTAAGATGAATTTAAAGAATGGATATGAGTTGGGAGAGCAAACTGTAGAGTTTTTAAAATAGTAAGACTAAGCTATTGTCTACAAAAACAACAGAGCACATCTCTCACGCTGCAAGAAAATAGAGGTTCATTACAAGAAAACCCATTCACCCGATACTGTCTAAATTTTTCTAAACCACCACTATCATCTTCATCAACACGCCACACCTCCTTTACACTACCATAGATAAAGTGCGGATTATACATTCAAATGAGGAACTCCTACATATATGTGCACTTTGATGGTTTCAGTAGCAATACCAAGCACGTTCAACATATATATAGACTAGAAGGGTTGGGCGCACTTTGCTGCGCCGTTGGTGTTGTTGGGTATCTTAGAAACATTACTCACTCTGTTACAAATATAATGTGTATTACATTTTTAAAAAGTCAAATATTTTTAAGTTTGATCAAATTTGTAGAGAAATATATAAAAATCCATAATACCACATCGGTATAGTTAGATTCATCATGAAATGAATTTCCATATTTTTGTTTAGTATTGTGGATGTTGACATTTTTGGCTCTAAACTTGGTCAAAGTTAAAGGAATTTGACTTTCCAAAAAAACAAATACCCTTATATTTTGGAATTGATGGAATATTTAGTTCGGTGGGGCGGAGAGATGATGCAGTGTGTTTTATTTTTTATAACTCGATGATTTGGTGGGCCTTTCTCGATGTGATTCTGTGTAATACGCTAAGAAACTCATATTTATGTGGGGAAATTTCTGTGTCGGTAGTTGCATGTATTATATTGATGCTACTGTATTATATGGTGGCGTTTCTTTTTTCTAGGTGGTAGGAGGGTGCGGAGTTGATATTTTTTTACAGGCGGTTGATGCTAATTGATTTGAAAAACTATTGGCCCGATCAAAATCTTAAACCAAATCCATAATTGAATATCTCAATCCAATTGAAGAGCTTCAAAATTAGGGAACAATAGTTGAAAGGGAGAGCTCCTTGAGAAATTGTTGACCCAGTCAAAATTGAGTGACTCATTTTAAATTGAAGACCTCAATTAGTTGTGAGGCCTTCAAAATTAGGAAGCATATTGTATCTATACCAATATAAAAAGACCCAAAGGGGCAGATCCAATTAATCTCGGCCATCAAATCATGTCAATCTAACAACCTAGAGACTGCTTCAATGTTGAGCGCTCAACACGTTTAGCGTGCAGTTAATTTCATGCCAAATATAGTGCTAATCACATAATAACACGCAAATAATATCCTACTTAATATTCGCATGCACTTAATATACTTCCAAATTAACGTGCATTGCACGTACACATTGACTAGTAGTATCAAAGAATTGAATGAGAGTGCTTTGAGAAATTGTTGACCCGGTCAAAATCGGGTGATCCAGTTTTAATTAGACCTCAATTGATTATGAGCGCTTTAAAATTAGGGAGCTTAGTGTTATAGAGGATTAGAATCTCCAAAAGGTCTTATATTTAGGAACTAAGGGAACCAAGGTCTATCTTTTTTATCAGAGGTTGAATCGATCATCAGAAGAAGAATTAGGCAAAAAATTTGGATACATTCTGGGAAAATGAAACTTCTATTGAAAAGAAGCAAATGAAACACTTTCATACAAATTATCATAGAATCGAGAATGAAGTTTTCATTCTGTACATGCCATATCATGAATTAGTAACTATACACTTTAATTTAGTATTTTTACAACAATTTTTGATAATTATGAAGTGATAATAACTCATAAGGAATCCTCGAATGAAAAGCATCCATACTTTTGAGAAGTTAACCCCATAAAGCTTGCCTTAGGCATATCCAACAAAGACCACTGCCCGTTAAAAGAAACAAGCAAAGACCACTTTTAAGACCATCTCTTCTAAATATCATTACATCAAACATGGTAAATAAGCCAATTGATCGGAACCACATAATTGAAAAATGGAAAGTAAATTGCAATTGAGGAATTGGACAAGCATGCCATTTTCAATGGAAAAATCATTAGTAACCTAGTACATTTCATTTCTTGTTGTCACCAAAGATAATGACAAACAACAACAACAACAACAACAACAAAGCCTTTAGTCCCAAAAAAAGTTGGGGTAGGCTAGTGGTGAAACCCGTAAGATCTCGCGACCAACTCATGGTTTTGACACATGGATAACAAACTTCCACGCACCCATGTCCATGGCTATTTCTTTGGTGATACTCCAATCCTTGAGATCTCTCTTTACGGACTCCTCCCATGTCAAATTCGATCTACCCCGACCTCTATTGACATTATTCGCACGCTTTAGCCGTCCGCTATGCACTAGAGCTTCTGGTGGCCTGCGTTGAATATGCCCAAACCATCTCAGACGATGCTGGACAAGCTTCTCTTCAATCGGTGCTACCCCAACTCTATCTCGTATATCATCATTCCGGACTCGATCCTTCCTCGTGTGGCCACACATCCATCTCAACATGTGCAACTCCGCCACACCTAACTGTTGAACATGTCGCCTTTTAGTTGGCCAACACTCAGCGCCATACAACATTGCGGGTCGAACTGCCGTCGTATAGAACTTGCCTTTTAGCTCTTGTGGCACTCTCTTGTCAGAGGGAATGCTAGAATCTTGGAGCCACTTCATCCATACGACTTTGATTCAATGGTTCACATCTTCATCAATACCCCCATCCTTCTACAACATTGACCCTAAATATCGAAAGGTGTCCTTCTGAGGCACCACCTGCCCATCAAGGCTAACCTCCTCCTCCTCATGCCTAGTAGTACTGAAACTGCACCTCAGTCGACCATTGGTCGGGCGACTTTTTAAAAAAAGGTTCGCCTAAGGATCACTACATGCCTGGCGCAAGCACCATGAAGAAGGGAACTGGTCCACAAAGCCGATGATTCCCATACGTACCTCGGCTTCGAAGACTAGTTCGGGGGCTACTGAGGGAGTCCTGGACTAAGGGGTCCTTGGCCCGCCAGCCTATATCCTATGGGCGGGACAGGTGGGCCACCCTGTGATTATTATTGGAGGGACGAATTGTAAGGCGACTTCGTGTACGGGAAGGAAACCTCCGAAGCCTTGGTGTGTCCTCCAAGTCGACATGGCATATGCACGTTTGTCACCTGATGGTAATCGGCTATATGTAACCATAGGTACCCCTGGTGTCTATATAAACCAAAGGGTTTAGTCCGTAGAGGCTAGAGGAAGAACCATCATCCTACTCTCCTAGGGTTTAGTTCATATGATCTCGTGGTAGATCAACTCTGTAACCGTATGCACACATCAATATAATCAAGCATGATGTAGGGTTTTACCTCTTCGAGAGGGCCCGAACCTAGGTAAACATTGTCCCTGTGTTCCCTGTTCCCCATTGATCCAACATCCACAGCTCGGGACCCCCTACCCGAGATCCGCCGGTTTTGACACCGATAGCTTCCTTGCCGGAATTAGCCTCTGACTCCGATGCGGTCGGATTAACCACAAGCAACGGATCAAAACTAGTTATCAACCCCTCAAGTAATTCTTTAAGCATGGATTTGACCTCGGCCGTCATAGATGTCTTAAGAGAAGCCATAGCTTCATTTAAGTCATCTCGGGTGATCGAGTTCAACTCCATGCACTACTGCAGGATGCTGCTAACGCGACACTACGATCAGAGACCCTTCGACGAAACTGTGTGCGATGCAATAATCGCGAACGGTGGTGTAAAAAAAACCCGTCAAAAAAGGTGCAAAACGTTTGCGACGGAGGATGCATCAAACATGGTTCAGATTTTAGTTGCGTGTGCGATGTAGGGCATACGGTTCAGTTCAATTAACTGTTTGCGATGATGAGGAACAAAAGAAATGGGCAGCCATATGAAGGTGTGTGCGATATATAGCATACGGTTCACTAGGATGAACTGTGTGTGATCAGGCAACACAATGGAAACGGTTCAACTGAACAAGATCGTGTGTGATACGCGACAAACAGGTCCGTAATCACAAATGTGTGCGAAGACTAATAAGAACATAGACGATTGCTGCTAATAAGCCATGTGATTTGCTCTGTTTGCAGAAGAATAACATGTACAAGGACTTGATTCCATAAACAGATTGAACATCGAATTACATATGTGGCTAGTACACACATGACCTTTGCACACATGAAAGTACGTTCCAAAATGCCTATGAAACTCAAATAATGTATAAAGAGGCAAAACAAACCGTGATTAGTTTCATATTTTTAGGACGACGCTACTATATATAGTTGCATGTTGCCTCTGTAAAATAAATCAAGGCGGGAAGAGACATCGTATGTCGTTTCACACACATAGGTGACAAGGTCCCTCTCGGAACCATGAGCCTTTTTGAGAGAAACTCCGGTTTGTAAGAAGATTGTACCAAAACTTGTCCCAAATTGGACTATTTTTTTACCACAACATGTCGGTGCTATGACATAACACCATGCCAAGTTTCATGATTTTGAGGCGAGTTTTGGATTTACAGTCATTTTAAAACCAGGTTTCTCAATGTTTACTGTCGAGTCGGCACCGCCCTGGATAGGCTTTTTCCTCGTGGGTCCCAAATGATAAATCCAAATCTGTGACTACCATGCAGCTTTTCTTATTAAGAATTACAACCCTTGGTGTGCAAGCTGAAAATAAGTTTGTGGGTGCTGGTGGGCACTAAAAACTTGCGGTTCTGTAATGAACAAAGATCTCAAGGATCCCGCGAGAGTGATGTTCTTTGCCTATGTTGTGAATGCTTATAATATTTATGTCTTAATTAAAGAATGGAAAGCCATTGGCCCAGTATGAAAGAAAATATGGGTCAAAGCCAAGTTGAAAAGGGCAACAATATCTAACTCCAGCTAACAAACAGTACAAAAGCACGAGGATTAATTGCTCATCAGGTTTAGACAAAATCCGGATTGAACAGGACAATGAAATTAACTCAACCAAAGTTTTTGGCAGTCACAATCAAATGGATCGTTCTGATCCATAAAATCAAGATCAACGGCCAGAAATTCTACTGGTCCATGATGACAAGCTGTTGTAAATAGAAGCCGAGCACGATCAAAAGCCCTTAGGTCCACATGAAACTTTTTTTTATGTTGTTCAACACCTGCAGTCGTAAGAAATTTCTTGTTGAAAAACTTAATCCTCATGGACAATAGTGCCCTCGCATTCAACATGAAGAATGTGACAAAGCTAGTGTTTGCATTGTTGGATGCATATCCTTCCAGTGTTACTGTCTTCAAACGAATGTCGTGAGATCTAAGAAAATCCCGGTGCTTCTTGAACCATCAATTGGTTATACCTATTTCTCCATGTGTTAGTGCCTAAATAGAGATGAAGATTGAAAACAGTTAATGACTAAAAAAGATTATGTTGAAAGAGTGATAGCTGAACGATTAATTATAGTGCATTATATATGGGCTTTCAATGTGCGTGAAATCATCACCTTCATATACAAATTCTCCAGACATGGAAAGCATTGCAGCAAAGCAATAATGATGTTGAGATCAAAACACCACATAGTGATATATAAGGTCTTGACAGAATCCACCACCACTGATAGGATGGACAAGCGCTTCATTGAGCATAGAACATAATATTAGCACTGAAAGTGTACTCCAAGATGATACTTAACTTATGCGCACAAATGAAAAATGCAAATTACAAAAGTGTACGTGAATAATATACAGTACCTCAATAGGTGTGGAGGCAAACACCATCTCGAACCATTCAAACCGATCACTAATTGCACCCAAGGTCTCCAGTTTAGGCGCAGAGACCACAGTTATTTGTGAAGGTTTATAACAACAATTAAGGAGCAACCTTTGAAGTGAAGGGGCGTCTTCGATGATGAGCTCCTGTCCTTCAAAATGAATTCCGATGCTTACAAGGTGAGACGACTTTATTTTGAGACAAGGGATATGGATTCCTATTCCAAAAACAAGCACCAAACGCTGCAGTGCAGGGCAGCTAGAGTGGATGATGCTGTGAAGTGAGGCCACCGACAGATCAACCAACACAAGCGCAAGTTTTCTCAGCACTGGCAGTCGAAGCATTTGTACCAGATAGTCTGCTAGATGGCACCGGGTCAAGGTGGCGGTGTGGAGAGAGGAGGAAAACCATGAGATGGGCATCAGTGGTGAGGGCACAGATGCAGCTCTTGGTGGTAACCTATCGCTGTAATGGTAGAACTCAAGCTGCTGGAGTTTATCGAATTAACGGGATGTCAGCCAGGCGGCCACCGTGCAGGGTATGTCCAGCAGGTAGCATGCCTGGATGCAGATGCGTTGAACGGAGCCCCCGTGGGAGGAGATGATGGCTCCGGGGAGTTCAGAATCATCATTGACAGATAGCTGACGACAATCGAGATTAAGAGGCGCGGTGCACCACAGAGTGCGCCATCGAGATGCGAGGACTTGTGTGCGGCAACCATCCTTCGTGGGGAGAAGGGAGATGATCTCCCCAAGGATTCCGTCCGGGAGATCGCTGATGCAGTCCGCCGGAGATTCTACTGGTTCCTCAGGTCCAGGGGGGCGCTTCTGGCCGCACAGCCGGGTCCAAGACCTACATCCGGCGGCGGCGCTGGTCGGAGCCTCATCTTTGTACATACCAATATGAAAGAAAAAAATGGCATAACATGTAGGACATTCGAAATCAATTCTCAAGATCAGGAAGAAAAAAGGCACAAACATATATGTAGTTGACTAACCGGTTTTCCGTCGGAGTCGCAGTTGTTGCCGGAGTTGCTGTTGACCTCCGGTTCCGGCTGGGGGGGGGGCACGACGGCGCCGATGAATTCAAGGTCATGCTGCTGCCCGCGCGAGACCTCGTCGGCGGCGACGGAAACCTCTGTGGCCAGCTTGACGCGTTGTGCAGGTGCTTCACCAGCCCCAGCATCGCCACTCCCTCCGATGATGCGCTTTGGCGGCATCGTCATCCACTCCGGAGTCCAGACATCGGTGACCACTATGGACCGGGGGTGCGGCCTCCTATTATGGTCGGTGGCTCGGGCGCGCAATTAATACGGACCAGTGGGAGCGAGGCAGGCTGCAGTCAAAAGTTGTCTCTGTTGGGGAACGTAGTAATTTCAAAAAATTTCCTGCGCACACGCAAGATTATGGTGATGCATAGCAATGAGAGGGGAGAGTGTGTCCACGTACCCTCGTAGACTGAAAGCGGAAGCGTTAGCACAACGTGGTTGATGTAGCCGTACGTCTTCACGATCCGATCTCATAGTCATAAGAACATGTATAAGTCATGAAGAAAGCAATAGCAACATACTAAACGATCAAGTGCTAAGCTAACGGAATGGGTCAAGTCAATCACATCATTCTCCTAATGATGTGATCCCGTTAATCAAATGACAACTCTTTGTCTATGGCTAGGAAACATAACCATCTTTGATTAACGAGCTAGTCAAGTAGAGGCATACTAGTGACACTCTATTTGTCTATGTATTCACACATGTATCATGTTTCCTGTTAATACAATTCTAGCATGAATAATAAACATTTATCATGATATAAGGAAATAATTAATAAATTTATTATTGCCTCTAGGACATATTTCCTTCAGTCTCCCACTTGCACTAGAGTCAATAATCTAGATTACATAGTAATGATTCTAACACCCATGGAGCCTTGGTGCTGATCATGTTTTGCTCGTGGAAGAGGCTTAGTCAACGGGTCTGCAACATTCAGATCCGTATGTATTTTGCAAATCTCTATGTCTCCCACCTGGACTTGATCCCGGATGGAGTTGAAGCGTCTCTTGATGTGCTTGGTTCTCTTGTGAAATCTGGATTCCTTTGCCAAAGCAATTGCACCAGTATTGTCACAAAAGATTTTCATTGGACCCGATGCACTAGGTATGACACCTAGATCGGATATGAACTCCTTCATCCAGACTCCTTCATTTGCTACTTCCGAAGCAGCTATGTATTCCGCTTCACATGTAGATCCCGCTACGACTTGTTTAGAACTGCACCAACTGACAGCTCCACCGTTCAATAAAAACACGTATCCGGTTTGCGATTTAGAATCGTCCGGATCAGTGTCAAAGCTTGCATCGACGTAACCATTTACAACGAGATCTTTGTCACCTCCATAAACGAGAAACATATCCTTCGTCCTTTTTAGGTATTTCAGGATGTTCTTGACCGCTGTCTAGTGATCCACTCCTGGATTACTTTGGTACCTCCCTGCTAAACTAATAGCAAGGCACACATCAGGTCTGGTACACAGCATTGCATACATGATAGAGCCTATGGCTGAAGCATAGGGAACATCTTTCATTTTCTCTCTATCATCTGCAGTGGTCGGGCATTGAGTCTTACTCAACTTCACACCTTGTAACACATGCAAGAACCCTTTCTTTGCTTGATCCATTTTGAACTTCTTCAAAACTTTGTCAAGGTATGTGCTTTGTGAAAGTCCAATTAAGCGTCTCGATCTATCTCTATAGATCTTGATGCCCAATATATAAGCAGCTTCACTGAGGTCCTTCATTGAAAAACTCTTATTCAAATATCCTTTTATGCTATCCAGAAATTCTATATCATTTCCAATCAACAATATGTCATCCACATATAATATCAGAAATGCTACAGAGCTCCCACTCACCTTTTTGTAAATACAGGCTTCTCCAAAAGTCTGTATAAAACCATATGCTTTGATCACACTATCAAAACGTTTATTCCAACTCCGAGAGGCTTGCACCAGTCCGTAAATGGATCGCTGGAGCTTGCACACTTTGTTAGCTCCCTTTGGATCGACAAAACCTTCCGGTTGCATCATATACAACTCTTCTTCCAGAAATCCATTCAGGAATGCAGTTTTGACATCCATTTGCCAAATTTCATAATCATAAAATGCGGCAATTGCTAACATGATTCGGACAGACTTAAGCATCGCTACGGGTGAGAAGGTCTCATCGTAGTCAATCCCTTGAACTTGTCGAAAACCTTTTGCAACAAGTCGAGCTTTATAGACAGTAACATTACCGTCAGCGTCAGTCTTCTTCTTGAAGATCCATTTATTCTCGATGGCCTGCCGATCATCGGGCAAGTCAACCAAAGTCCATACTTTGTTCTCATACATGGATCCCATCTCAGATTTCATGGCCTCAAGCCATTTTGCGGAATCTGGGCTCACCATCGCTTCTTCATAGTTCGTAGGTTCGTCATGGTCTAGTAACATAACCTCCAGAACAGGATTACCATACCACTCCGGTGCGGATCTTACTCTAGTTGACCTACGAGGTTCAGTAACAACTTGATCTGATGTTTCATGATCATTATCATTAACTTCCTCACTAATTGGTGTAGACGTCACAGGAACCGGTTTCTGTGATGAACTATTTTCCAATAAGGGAGCAGGTACTGTTACCTCATCAAGTTCTACTTTCCTCCCACTCACTTCTTTCGAGAGAAACTCCTTCTCTAGAAAGGATCCATTCTTAGCAATGAATGTCTTGCCTTCGGATCTGTGATAGAAGGTGTACCCAACAGTTTCCTTTGGGTATCCTATGAAGACACATTTCTCCGACTTGGGTCGAGCTTATCAGGTTGAAGCTTTTTCACATAAGCATCGCAGCCCCAAACTTTAAGAAACGACAACTTTGGTTTCTTGCTAAACCACAGTTCATAAGGCGTCGTCTCAACGGATTTTGATGGTGCCCTATTTAACGTGAATGCGGCCGTCTCTAAAGCATAACCCCAAAACGATAGCGGTAAATCAGTAAGAGACATCATAGATCGCACCATATCTAGTACGATTACGATGTTCGGACACACCATTACGCTGTGGTGTTCCGGGTGGCGTTAGTTGCGAAACTATTCCGCATTGTTTCAAATGTAGACCAAACTCGTAACTCAAATATTCTCCTCCACGATCAGATCGTAGAAACTTTATTTTCTTGTTACGATGATTTTCAACTTCACTCTGAAATTCTTTGAACTTTTCAAATGTTTCAGACTTATGTTTCATTAAGTAGATATACCCATATCTGCTTAAATCATCTGTGAAGGTGAGAAAATAACGATACCCGCCGCGAGCCTCAACATTCATTGGACCACATACATCAGTATGTATGATCTCCAATAAATCAGTTGCTCGCTCCATAGTTCCGCAGAACGGCGTTTTAGTCATCTTGCCCATGAGGCATGGTTCGCAAGTACCAAGTGATTCATAATCAAGTGATTCGAAAAGTCCATCAGTATGGAGTTTCTTCATGCGCTTTACACCTATATGACCCAAACAGCAGTGCCACAAATAAGTTGCACTATCATTATCAACTCTGCATCTTTTGGCTTCAACATTATGAATATGTGTATCACTACTATCGAGATTCATCAAGAATAGACCACTCTTCAAGGGTGCATGACCATAAAAGATATTACTCATATAAATAGAACAACCATTATTCTCTGATTTAAATGAATAACCGTCTCGCATCAAACAAGATCCAGATATAATGTTCATGCTCAACGCTGGCACCAAATAACAATTATTTAGGTCTAATACTAATCCCGAAGGTAGATGTAGAGGTACCGTGCCGATGGCGATCACATCGACTTTGGAACCGTTTCCCACGCGCATCGTCACCTCGTCCTTAGCTAGTGTCCGCTTAATCTGTAGTCCCTGTTTCGAGTTGCAAATATTAGCAACAGAACCAGTATCAAATACCCAGGTGCTATTGTGAGCTCTAGTAAGGTACACATCAATAACATGTATATCACATATACGTTTGTTCACCTTGCCATCCTTCTTATCCGCCAAATACTTGGGGCAGTTCCGCTTCCAGTGACCAGTCTGCTTGCAGTAGAAGCACTCAGTCTCAGGCTTAGGTCCAGACTTAGGTTTCTTCTCCTGAGCAGCAACTTGTTTGCTGTTCTTCTTGAAGTTCCCCTTCTTCTTCCCTTTGCCCTTTTTCTTGAAACTAGTGGTCTTATTGACCATCAACACTTGATGCTCTTTCTTGATTTCTACCTCCGAGCCTTTAGCATTGCGAAGAGCTCGGGAATCGTCTTATCCATCCCTTGCATGTTAGTTCATCACGAATCTCTTGTAGCTTGGTGGTAGTGATTGAAGAATTCTGTCAATGACGCTATCATCCGGAAGATTAACTCCCAGTTGAATCAAGTGAATCTTATACCCAGACATTCTGAGTATATGCTCACTGACAAAACTATTCTCCTCCATCTTGCAGCTGTAGAACTTATTGGAGACTTCATATCTCTCAATCCGGGCATTTGCTTGAAATATTAACTTCAACTCCTGGAACATCTCATATGCTCCATGACGTTCAAAACGTCGTTGAAGTCCCGGTTCTAAGCCGTAAAGCATGGCACACTGAACTATCGAGTAGTCATCAGCTTTCCTCTGCCAGACGTTCATAACATCTGGTGTTGCTCCTGCAGCAGGTTTGGCACCTAGCGGTGCTTCCAGGGCGTAATTCTTCTGTGCAGCAATGAGGATAATCCTCAGGTTACGGACCCAGTTCGTGTAATTGCTACCATCATCTTTCAACTTTGCTTTCTCAAGGAACGCATTAAAATTCAACGGAACAACAACACGAGCCATCTATCTACAACAAACATAGACATGCAAAATACTATCAGGTACTAAGTTCATGATAAATTTAAGTTCAATTAATCATATTACTAACGAACTCCCACTTAGATAGACATCCTCTAATCATCTAAGTGATCACGTGATCCAAATCAACTAAACCATAACCGATCATCACGTGAAATGGAGTAGTTTTCAATGGTGAACATCACTATGTTGATCATATCTACTATATGATTCACGCTCGACCTTTCGGTCTCAGTGTTCCGAGGCCATACCTTCATATGCTAGGCTCGTCAACTTTAACCTGAGTATTCTGCGTGTGCAAAACTGGCTTGCACCCGCTGTAGATGGACGTAGAGCTTATCACACCCGATCATCACGTGGTGTCTGGGCACGACGAACTTTGGCAACGGTGCATACTCAGGGAGAACACTTTTATCTTGAAATTTAGTGAGAGATCATCTTATAATGCTACCGTCAATCAAAGCAAGATAAGATGCATAAAAGATAAACATCACATGCAATCAATATAAGTGATATGATATGGCCATCATCATCTTCTGCTTGTGATCTCCATCTCCAAAGCACCGTCATGATCACCATCGTCACCGGCGCGACACCTTGATCTCCATCGTAGCATCGTTGTCGTCTCGCCAACTATTGCTTCTACGACTATCGCTACCGCTTAGTGATAAAGTAAAGCAATTACAGGGCGATTGCATTGCATACAATAAAGCGACAACCATATGGCTCCTGCCAGTTGCCGATAACTCGGTTACAAAACATGATCATCTCATACAATAAAATATAGCATCATGTCTTGACCATATCACATCACAACATGCCCTGCAAAAACAAGTTAGACGTCCTCTACTTTGTTGTTGCAAATTTTACGTGGCTGCTACGGGCTAAGCAAGAACCGTCCTTACCTACGCATAAAAACCACAACGATAGTTCATCAAGTTAGTGTTGTTTTAACCTTCTCAAGGACCGGGCGTAGCCACACTCGGTTCAACTAAAGTTGGAGAAACTGACACCCGCCAGCCACCTGTGTGCAAAGCACGTCGGTAGAACCAGTCTCGCGTAAGCGTACGCGTAATGTCGGTCCGGGCTGCTTCATCCAACAATACCGTCGAACCAAAGTGTGACATGCTGGTAAGCAGTTTGACTTGTATCGCCCACAACTCACTTGTGTTCTACTCGTGCATATAACATCAACGCATAAAACCTGGCTCGGATGCCACTGTTGGGGAACGTAATAATTTCAAAAAAATTCCTACGCACACGCGAGATTATGGTGATGCATAGCAACGAGATGGGAGAGTGTGTCCACGTACCCTCGTAGACCGAAAGCGGAAGCGTTAGCACGGCGCGGTTGATGTAGTCGTACGTCTTCACGATCCGACCGATCAAGTACCAAACGCACGGCACCTCCGAGTTCAGCACACGTTCAACTCGATGACGTCCCTCGAACTCCGATCCAGCCGAGCTTTGAGGGAGAGTTCCGTCAGCATGATGGCGTGGTGACGATGATGATGTTCTACTGACGCAGGGCTTCACCTAAGCACCGCTACGATATGACCGAGGTGGATTATGGTGGAGGGGGGCAGCGCACACGGCTAAGAGATCCAAGGGATCAATTGTTGTGTCTATGGGGTGCCCCCCTCCTCCGTATATAAAGGGGGGAGGGGAGGAGGAGGGGGCCGACCAAGGGGAGGAGGCGCGCCCAAGGGGGGCAATCCTACTCCAAGTAGGTTTTGCCCCCTTTCCTATCCCAACTAGGAGAAGGGGGAAGGAGGAGGTGGAGAGAAGGAAGGAGAAGGGGGGCCACCGCCCCCTTCCCTTTCCCAATTCGGATTGGGGCAAGGGGGGCCGCGCGCCACCTCCTGGCTGCCTCTCCTCTTCCACCACTTGGGCCCATGAGG
Source organism: Aegilops tauschii subsp. strangulata (assembly GCF_002575655.3). NCBI lineage: Eukaryota > Viridiplantae > Streptophyta > Magnoliopsida > Poales > Poaceae > Aegilops > Aegilops tauschii. The sequence continues at coordinate 436,000,415 of NC_053035.3, forward strand.
CCCAATAACCCCCCCCCCCCCCGGGGGGGGGGGGGTTCCGGTAACGCCCCGGTACTCCGGTATATATCCGATAACCCCCGGAACCATTCCGGTGTCCGAATATAGTCGTCCAATATATCAATCTTCATGTCTCGACCATTTCGAGACTCCTCGTCATGTCCGTGATCACATCCGGGACTCCGAACTACCTTCAGTACATCAAAACACATAAACTCATAATATAACCGTCATCGAACTTTAAGCGTGCGGACCCTACGGGTTCGAGAACTATGTAGACATGACCGAGACACGTCTCCGGTCAATAACCAATAGCGGAACCTGGATGCTCATATTGGCTCCCACATATTCTACGAAGATCTTTATTGGTCAAACCGCATAACAACATACGTTGTTCCCTTTGTCATTGGTATGTTACTTGCCCGAGATTCGATCATCGGTATCTCAATACCTAGTTCAATCTCGTTACCGGCAAGTCTCTTTACTCGTTCCGTAATACATCATCCCGCAACTAACTCATTAGTTGCAATGCTTGCAAGGCTTATAGTGATGTGGATTACCGAGTGGGCCCAGAGATACCTCTCCGACAATCGGAGTGAAAAATCCTAATCTTGAAATACGCCAACCCAACAAGTACCTCCGGAGACACCTGTAGAGCACCTTTATAATCACCCAGTTACGTTGTGACGTTTGGTAGCACACAAAGTGTTCCTCCGATAAACGAGAGTTGCATAATCTCATAGTCATAGGAACATGTATAAGTCATGGAGAAAGCAATAGCAACATACTAAACGATCAAGTGCTAAGCTAACGGAATGGGTCAAGTCAATCACATCATTCTCCTAATGATGTGATCCCGTTAATCAAATGACAACTCTTTGTCTATGGCTAGGAAACATAACCATCTTTGATTAACGAGCTAGTCAAGTAGAGGCATACTAGTGACACTCTTCAAAAAAAGTAGAGGCATACTAGTGACACTCTGTTTGTCTATGTATTCACACATGTATCATGTTTCCGGTTAATACAATTCTAGCATGAATAATAAACATTTATCATGATATAAGGAAACAATTAACAACTTTATTATTGCCTCTAGGGCATATTTCCTTCAGTCTCACCTCCCGGTGAGCCTGCACGGCGGACGTGCCATTCCTACCATCATTTCACACAGCTACTCGCACGCCTCCCCGTCAATACACACACCTACACGCATGCCTCCTGGTATGCCTATGCGACGGACTGCTCGCATGCGTCCCGTCAACTCACGCCTGCTCGCACGGCACACGGGGCGTGTGGCAGCACGTATAGTTTTTGGTTTATTTTCTGCCACTTTACTGCTTCACTGAACCGTTTGCGTTGAAGAGATGCACAAATCCTGCGTTGAACATCTCGCACGCTTCCTAGTGAACCTGCGCACCGGACGAGTTTTGGATTTACTAGAATTTAAAAACCAAGCATATCAATGTTTTGCCGACAATCATTGGTGCCCTGGTGTTTGAAATTCATTCCCATTTCTTGCATGGGACCTAAGTATGCACATAAGGACACATATTTGATTTTCAACCAATTTATATGCACTGGAGCATGTGCATGTAGTTCAAATTTGAGTTATGCACATAAATGCATTGAAAACTTAGTTAATGCATAAAAATGTCCAAACGAACCCCGAAAAATCACAAAAATTGACACAACACTCCTGTTGTTTTATGTTGACACGAGAAATTGTTTGGAAGCAATAAGAGGCAATGGATATCGTTTCGTCGCCAAAGGTGGGATGTTCCCTACCGAAACCATCATGCTTGTTGTGAGAAGCTCTGGTTTGTGAGAAGCATATACCCAAACCTGCCACAAATGGGACAAAATTTTTACGATGACATGTTGATGCCGCTCCATGATAGCATGCCAGGTTTCATGAATTTCAGACGAGTTTTGGATTTACTAGAAATTAAAAGCCATGTATCTCAATGTTTTGCCGGCAATCAACGGTGCCCCGATGTTTGAAATTCATTCCCATTTCTTGCATGGGACCTAAGCATGCACATAAGGACACATATTTGATTTTTCAACCAATTTATATGCACTAGAGCATGTGCATGTAGTTCAAATTTGAATTATGCACATAAATGCATTGAAAACTCAGTTAATGCGTAAAAATGTCCAAACAAAACCCCGAAAACTCACAAAAATTGACACAACACTCCTGTTGTTCTATGTTGACACGAGAAAAAAATTGAAAGCAATAAGAGGCAATGGATATCGTTTCGTCCCCAAAGGTGGGACGTTCCCTACCGAAACCATCATGCTTGTTGTGAGAAGCATATACCCAAACCTGCCCCAAATGGGACAAAAATTTTACCACGACATGTTGATGCCGCTCCATGGTAGCATGCCAAGTTTCATGAATTTCAGACGAGTTTTGGATTTACTAGAATTTAAAAACCAGGCATCTCAATGTTTTGCCGGCAATCAACGGTGCCCCGGTGTTTGAAATTCATTCCCATTTCTTGCATGGGACCTAAGCATGCACCCAAGGACACATATTTGATTTTTCAACCAATTTATATGCACTGGAACATGCGCATGTAGTTCAAATTTGAATTATGCACATAAATGCATTGAAAACTCAGTTAATGCATAAAAATGTCCAAACGAACCCCGAAAAATCACAAAAATTGACACAACACTCCTGTTGTTCTATGTTGACACGAGAATTTTTTTGGAAGCAATAAGAGGCAATGGATATCGTTTCGTCCCCAAAGGTGGGACGTTCCCTACCAAAACCATCATGCTTGTTGTGAGAAGCTCTGGTTTGTGAGAAGCCTATACCCAAACCTGCCCCAAATGGGACAAATTTTTTACCACGACATGTTGATGCCGCTCCATGATAGCATGCCAAGTTTCATGAATTTCAGACGAGTTTTGGATTTACTAGAAATTGAAAGCCATGTATCTCAATGTTTCCGGCCGAGTGACGGTGGCAGGGTGTTTGAAATTCATTCCCATTTCTTGCATGGGACCTAAGCATGCAACCAAGGACACATATTTGATTTTCAACCAATTTATATGCACTGGAGAATGTGCATGTTGTTCAAATTTGAATGATGCGCATAAAATGCCTGGAAAACCCAGTTAATGTATAAAAATGTCCAAACGAACCCCGAAAATTTCCAAAATTGAACACAACACTCCTGTTGTTTTATGTTGACACTCGAAATTTTTTGAAAGCAATAAGAGGCAACGAATATCGTTTCGTCCCCAAAGGTGGCACGTTCCCTACCGAAACCATCACGCTTGTTGTGAGAAGCTCTGGTTTGTGAGAAGCTTATACCCAAACCTGCCCCAAATGGAACAAAATTCTTACCACGGCATCTTGATGCCGCTCCATGATAGCATGCCAGGTTTCATGAATTTCAGATGAGTTTTGGATTTACTAGAATTTAAAAACCAGGTATCTCAATGTTTGCGGCCGAGTGAGGGTAGCAGGGTGTGTGACATTCATTCCCATTTCTTGCATGGGACCTAAGCATGCAACCAAGGACACATATTTGATTTTTCAACCAGTTTATATGCACTTGAGAATCTGCATGTAGTTCAAATTTGAATTAGGCGCATAAAATGCCTGAAAAACCCAGTTAATGTATAAAAATGTCCAAACGAACCCTGAAAAATTCCAAAATTGAACACAACACTCCTGTTGTTCTATGTTGACACTCGAAATTTTTTGAAAGCAATAAGAGGCAACGGATATCGTTTCGTCCCCAAAGGTGGCATGTTCCCTACCGAAACCATCACGCTTGTTGTGAGAAGCTCTGGTTTGTGAGAAGCGTTGGTTTGTGAGAAGCTTATACCCAAACCTGCCCCAAATGGGACAAATTTTTTACCACGGCATGTTGATGCCGCTCCATGATAGCATGCCAGGTTTCATGAATTTCAGACGAGTTTTGGATTTACTAGAAATTAAAAGCCATGTATCTCAATGTTTGCGACCGAGTGACGGTGGCAGGGTGTGTGACATTCATTCCCATTTCTTGCATGAGACCTAAGCATGCAACCAAGGACACATATTTGATTTTTCCACCAGTTTATATGCACTGGAGCATGTGCATGTAGTTCAAATTAGAATTATGCGCATAAAATTCCTGGAAAACCAAGTTAATGTATAAAAATGTCCAAACGAACCCTGAATAATTCCAATTTTTTTGACGACACACCTATAGTTGCATGTTCACTGCAGATAAAAGTTCTAACAATTCAAACACCATCCTTTGTAGCTGTGACCCCATAACGTAATTCAAATCAAGACAAGAAATCAAGTAGATCGCACACAGTTTATTATCACCAACCGTGTGAGATGCATCACAAAATATCTTGGAGCACCATCGGTGTATAGTACGCCTATGGCTTACGCGAGAAGGTGCGTCGGCTACAGTCCACAGCTGGCGTGTCAAGCACACTAGCTCACTCCCCAAATATCATTTCACTATTCATTCGTCGCCGGTGAAAGATGGGGACGTGGACCCACGTCGTGAGGGCAACTTCGGTGGCCCACTCCGGCGAGAGCGTGGCCGCAGCCGCTAGGCGCGTGCTAACAAGCTTCGTGAGGGCGACCGCAGTCTGCGTCCGGGCGGCCAAGGCAGCCCAAACGGCCGCTGTTGCTTCTCTGGCGGCGGCAGCAGCATCTCCCTCGGGGATAGCAACTGGCGAGAGCGGCACAGTAGTTGTCCGTTCTGCAGCGGCGACCTTAGCCCTGATGGAGGCCGCCCACTACCATGTCGAGGCCGTCGATGCCCAGCTCGTGGCGGTCACCGCACAAATCGAACGAAGCTTCTCCGATAACGGTCGGCAACCCACGGCCGAAGAGCTGGCAATCGCTGAGAGAGTTTGAGCAGCCGTCAGTTCCTGCGCGGCATACCTTGCCACGATGGAGCCCGCCAGAGCCCAGATCGCGGCCGCCCATGCCCTGCTCGTGGCGGCCTATGCCAAAGATATGGCGGACGCGGATGGCGAGATGCTTGCCAAGTATGGTGCAATTGATGCCATGGAGCCCCTTCCCCAGGAGACCGTCGGGCGTGAGCTGGACATGGAGGCGGCGGCGGAGATTGACGAGCACCAGCCGTAGTAGTACTCTTTGTTTTGTTTAATTAAGAGCGCCGGTCTTTAATTTGTTAGAGTAATGTTTAGGTCAGCTAGCTCTGTTTAATTGCTGAACTTGCTCGCTTAAGAAGTTAGTCTCCTTTGTGTACCCAAATTATGCAATGACGTGGATGACCACTGTAACCAGGGAAATTCGAACCAAAATTTTTGATGTTCAAACTCAACACACATGGATTAAGCTATCTGAATTGTTTGTGATGTTCACATATCATACATAGTTCTGAATAAGGGACCGTGTCTGATGACACTTTGCGCGCCAGTTTTTTGGCTGAAGCGATTCCAAATTTTCGGCTTCTGTGGAAATATCTACCTCCCCGCCCCATCCCCCTTACCAAAAGCCACATTTCTCCTGTTCCGCCTTCCTTTCCAAGTTGAAACCTTCACTCCTTTCTTGCAGCGCCGCCTCCTCACCGGCGACCCGCCTTGACGCTGCTCGGACTTGCCTATCCAGGCAGGTAATCCACACCCGACCCCCATCCTCCTCCTCCCACATCCCACATGCCCCGACCGCTGGCGCGAGCGCGACACCTTCCACCCAAATCACCGACCCCTCCACTAAATAAGCGCCGCCCTAAGCCATGGTGCACGCAGTATAACTAGGATCTCAAGGAGCATTTGGTAGCGTAGAAGCAATCGCGGCCGCACGCGCGGATGAGGTCGCGATGGCTGCCATTCGTGCCGACCCCCAGATCTTGGAGGAGCACCTCGCCGTCGAGGCCACCGTTGACACCTCGCGCACCGATGCCATGACACGGTTGGCTGCTTTAAACGACAGTTCGTGGCATTTTCTCGAGGCCATCGTCGGTGCCTTGGACGAAGACTACGAGGTGTTTTCTCAGCATGCACGTGCTTACCTCATCTCGAGAGCCAGCAGGTTGGTGCCCGGAGCGGCTTAGGCAACTCACCACTACAACGAGGGAACCCACAATGCGGAGGCCTCGCCCTCTTCCATGTCCAAGGAGCCAATCGTCATCGATATCTCCGACAATGAGGAGTAGCTTGTCTTATTAGCTCACTATAAGGGCCCATGTCCAGTTTGCTAGCTACTGCCTTTCCTTAACAAATTCTAGTGAATTGTGCTATCTACTTTTACCATGCAATCTTCTGCTATAGTGTATATGTTCTATATGTCGTGCAATGTGGTGTTCAGTTAACTGCTTGGTTCAATTCTGCAAATGTGATGTTCAATTCTTCAGGGTGCAATATTTCCAAGTTGTTAAGCATGCTTGGTTTGGTTAACTGTCTGATCTTCTATTACGAGTATGTTATATTGTTCAATGTGGTGCTCAGTTAACGTTTGGTTCATTTGTTGTGGTGTTTAGTTAACTGTTTGGTTCAATTTTGTAATGCGATGTTCAATTGTTGTGGCTGCATTCTGTTATTGTATACCATGTGAGGAATAAATCGAATTTGGCTATACTAAATACATGAGAAACAAATACAATTGCTATATTTCCAAGTTGTTAAGCATGCTTGGTTTGGTTAACTGTCTGATCTTCTATTAGGAGTATGTTATATTGTGCAATGTGGTGCTCAGTTAATGTTTGGTTCATTTGTTGTGGTGTTTAGCTAACTGCTTGGTTCAATTCTACACTGCGATGTCCAATTGTCGTGGGTAGAATTTTGTATTGTTGTGCATGTGAGGAATAAATCGAATTTGGCTGCACTTAATACATGAGAAACATATACAAGTGCTATATTTCCTAGTTCTTAATCATGCTTGGTTTGGATAAATGGGTTTTCCATGTGGCTTGAATTAATCTGATGAATCTGCAATGTGCTTATTTTTCATCAACATATTTTACTGATAGCATGCGAACCCTTACTTAACCTGATGACTAACTACCTTATATGTGTTGCAGGGAAACAATGGGAAGCACTGAGGTTTACAATCGAGGTTAGCACGTGCATGGTCCGTTCTCTAATAGCACATTATTGTGCAATTGCAGGAACCATTCTAATATTTTGGTTTTTAACAATTTGGTCTTGCACATGTAGGTCCTGCTGTCAGAGGTTTTGACCCACTATTCGACCCTTTTTGCATATGGGGAAATGAGTTGTCCATGAATATCAATCAAATCAAGAAACTTAGAAAGATTGTTAGGATAAAGAAATTAGCGACAAAAAACAACAAGATCTTTGTCTGCACAATGAAGAAGACATTAGTTCACTACAAGATGGTACTAACTATTATACCTTGCTTTTTTATTCCTTTGCCCCATTTCCAATATAGAGAAGATATTTATGCACATCCTTGTTTTTAGGCCTTTCCAAAGCAGTTCACTGATGATTACCTCTCAACCCACCTCTATGGCCAGGAGGCGAGGAAGGTTTTCATACAACACCCACAGTTCAATATTGAAGTGTTCCTAAAGAGGACGAAGGACGGACGGTCAATCATCCACAGGCACCGGCCTAAAGTTGCAAAAACCTTCAACATGAATGAAAGCTCAATATTCGCCTTCCGCTTGAGCAGTTTTCCAGATGAGATGCATCTGTCTATATACCGTCTATGATGCTAATTTTGAAAGGTTCTACATGTTGCATGTGAAAGTTGGTGCTGGTGCAGTTGTGTAATGGGGTAGTTGAGTGCTGAAGCTATATCATGTTGTACTCTGATGTATTTCAATTATGAAATTCTGCTTCCTTAATATGGAAATGAAATATATTATGTGCTTAATATGAATTTCAATTAGATTAATAAATGGATTATTAATAATAGGGCAATTAGCCTGCTAATTGGGTTTTGCTATTGCAAACGGTTGTTGAAAAAAATACCGTGGGCGATGACCTCAGGCAACACACACAGTTTCTAGGAATAAACCGTGTTGGATCAATGAACAATCACACACGACTTTCTCTTGAAAACTGTTTGCGCTAGGCCACCTTGCGCAAACGTTTACCACATAAAAACTGTGTGTGATGGACAACCTTTGCCACACAGTTTCTTCTACGAACCGTGTGTGATACATTCAATAACGCAAACGATTTAACGGGAAAAATTGTGTGTGATGTACCTGTGAACGAAAACGTTTTCCTTGGAGCGACTGTGTGGGATGTACATACGAACGGAAACGTTTAGCGGGGACTAACTGTGTGGGATGTACTTGCGATCGGAAATTTTTTTGCCTGTATAATTGTATTTTTTTAGCTCTACTGTACATATTTCCGTATTTGAGCGCTCGCCGGTCGCACACGACCTCATTTTGCCGAGCGTGTGTGCCAGGAGGGCATATCCCCGACGGTTTCTAGGTTGTGTGGGAAGGACCCCCCTATCGCCCACACTCACTTGGCGACGATTCCAAATGCCATCACGGAAAGGGGTTAAAAACCGTTTGTTTAGGACCGACGCGTACCAGTGATGGCCTCGGGCACTGCCTCCTCTCCGTCAACCATACTCTTCAGGTGGTGAAACCCTTAATAAAGAGACGTGGCTCTGATACCAATTGAAAGGATTGATAAGGTTGACTAGAGGGTGTGAATAGGCAACTACCAATTTTTAGTTCATCTTAAAAAATTAGGGTTAGCAACAAATAGGTGATACGTCTCCAACGTATCTATAATTTATGAAGTGTTCATGCTGTTATTTTATCATTCTTGGATTTTTTAAAATCATTTTACAACAACTTTATATCATTTTTTGGGACTAACCTATTGACCCATTGCCCAGTGCCAGTTGATGGTTTTTTGCTTGTTTTTTACATCGCAGGAAATCAATATCAAACAGAGCCAAACGCCGCGAAATTTTTTGGAGATTTTTATGGACCAGAACACCTAGGATGGGCCAGAGCAGCACCTGGGGGGTGCCCCGAGGGGGGCACAACCCACCAGGGCGCGCCTGGGGGCCCAGGCGCGCCCAGGTGGGTTGTGCCCACCTTGGTGGCCTCCTGCACCCCCTCTTTACCCTATAAATTCCCAAAAATTCCAGAAACCCTCGGGGTTAACCTAGATCAGAAGTTCCGCCACCGCAGGCCTCTATAGCCACCGAAAACCAATCTAGACCCCATTCCGGCACCCTGCCGGAGGGGGGAATCATCACGGGTGGCCATCTTCATCATCCCGGCGGCCACCACGATGAGGAGGGAGTAGTCCACCCTCGGGGCTGAGGGTTTGTACCAGTAGCTATGTGTTTAATCTCTTTCTCTCGTGTTCTTGAGATTTCACGATCTTGATGTATCGCGGGCTTTGTTAATATAGTCGGATCATATGGTGTTTTCCCCTCTTTATCTTGTTGTGATGAATTGATTTTCCCTTTGAGATTCCGTTGTTATAGGATTGAATACTTTTATGGATTTGAGAACACTTGATATATGTCTTGCAATTGAATACTCATGGTGACAATGGGGTATCGTATTGATTCACTTGATATATGTTTTGGCACTCAACTCATGGATTCCCGAGGTGACATTGGGGTAATCTATGCATAGGGGTTGATGCACGTTCTTGTCTTTGTTTCTCCGGTAGAAATGTTGGGGCACTCTTTGAAGTTCTTTGTGTTGGATTGAGTATTATGAATATGAATATGCTTTGGTGTTATTTTAGTACGAACTCTAGGATAGATTGAACGGAAAGAATAGCTTTATGTTATTTTAGTACGAACTCTTGAATAGATCGAACGGAAAGAATAGCTTTGAGGTGGTTTCGTACCCTACAAACAATTTATTCTCATGTTCTCCGCTAGATAGGAACTTTGGAGTGATCCTTCATCACACTTTGAGGGATGGTTATATGATCCAATTATATTAGCATTGTTGAGAGATTACACTAGCGAAAGTACGGACCCTAGGCCTCATTTTCAAGCATTGCAATACCATTTTTGTGCCTGTTTACTATTTGCTACCTTGCTGTTTTTATTTATTCAGTTATAAAAATATATTTCTACCATCCATATTACACTTTTATCACCATCTCTTCGCTGAACTAGTGCACCTACACAATTTGCCATTGTATTGGGTGTGTTGGGGACACAAGAGATTTCTTGCATTTGGTTGCAGGGTCATTTGAGAGAGACTATCTTCATCCTACGCCTCCCACGGATTGATAAACCTTAGGTCATCCACTTGAGGGAAAATTGCTACTGTCCTAAAAACTCTGCGCTTGGAGGACCAACACGTGTCTACAAGAATAAAGTTGCGTAGTAGACATCAATAGGTTGTCTAGATATGAAACTAGGTGAGCAACCTATATTCATGCTAGCAACACAAGAAAGCAAGCAAGGATACAACACAAGTAAAGCTTGCACAAAGTAAAGGTAAGAGATAACCACAAGTGGAGTCGGGGGAGACGAGGATGTGTTACTGAAGTTCCTTCCCTTTGAGAGAAAGTACGTCTCCGTTGGAGCGGTGTGGAGGCACAATGCTCCCCAAGAAGGCACTAGGGCCACCGAATTCTCCTCACGCCCTCAGACAATGCGAGATGTCATGATTCCACTAGCGGTGCCCTTGAAGGCGGCAACCGGACCTTTACAAGCAAGGTTGGGCTCTCTCGACAACCGAATTGGAGGCTCCCAACAACACCGCTGTAACAGCCTGGTTTTTGGCCCTTTTCTTTTTCTTTTTGATTTATTGGTTTTTGATCTATTTTTCTTTCTGGAATGGTTTTTTGGTCTTGTCACCTGGGAAATCATCTTCATTTCCTCTCCCAAGTGACTCATCATCCTCAAAACTTTCCCAAGATCATGTCACTTCACTGCTTGACCAAACCCTAAATTCTTTTTGTCAGGAATATTACTTTTTCTATTATAGGAATAACCTCATCTGCCCTAGGTTGTGAAGCAACCTATATTTCTGTCCACCCAAAGGAGACACTCAGAGGTATACGTAATCACCGGGTTCAAAGCTGACCTCACGATGTTTTCGATCGTAATAGCTCTTTTGTCGGCTTTGAGCTGTCTTGAGTCTGTCCCTGATCTGTTTAACCTTCTCCTCGGCTTCCTTGAGCATGTCTGGGCCGAAGATACGACTGTCACCTGTTTCTGACCAATTTAGTGGGGTACGACACCTCCGTCCGTACAGTGCTTCAAAAGGTGCCATTTGCAGGCTGGCTTGGTAACTGTTGTTGTAAGCAAACTCGGCATACGGCAAACTTTCTTCCCAACTGGATCCATAGGTGAGCACACAGGCTCTCAGCATGTCCTCTAGGATTTGGTTCACACGTTCCGTTTGCCCATCAGTCTGAGGGCGGTACGCTGTACTGAATGCTAGTTGCGTGCCCAGAGCTTGTTGTAAGTGATCCCAAAATTTAGAGACAAATTGAGTGCCTCGGTCGGATATTATGGTCTTTGGGACTCCATGCAAACAAACTATGCGGGAGAGATAAAGCTTAGCTAGCCTTTGAGTGGAGTAGGTCGTCTTCACGGGAATGAAATGTGCTACCTTGGTTAGCCTATCTGTGATGACCCATATGGCATCATTTCCGCGTTGTGACCGAGGTAGTCCGATGATGAAGTCCATTCCAATTTCATCCCATTTCCACTCAGGTATCCTGTTTGGTTGTAGCAGCCCTGCTGGTTTTTGATGCTCGGCTTTTATGCGCCGACAAGAATCGCAACAAGCAATGAATGCGGCTATATCCCTTTTCATACCGTGCCACCAAAATCTTTCCTGAATGTCTTTGTACATTTTGGTTCCTCCAGGGTGAATCGAATATGGAGCGGTGTGGCTTTCGGTTAGGATTTGTTGTTTGAGTTCCTCAATGTTTGGTACGCAAAGTCTGTCCCCGTACCATAATATTCCTTTATTGTCTGTGACGAACTCTGAAGCCTTGCCAAGGCTCATTTTCCTCTTTATACCTTCGATGCTTGGATGTCCATGCTGAGCCTTCTTAATTTGTTCCATTAGGGTGGGTTGTATCTCCAGATTTGATACGTTGCCCTCAGAGACCAACACCATGTTGAGTCTAGCGAACTCCTGCTGAAACTCAGGCCTCAAGTTCTGTGGACTATCGTTGCCCGGGCTGGGGTTTCGACTAAGAGCATCTGCCACTACATTTGCTTTCCCTGGATGGTAGTGAATGCCGACATCATAGTCCTTGACCAATTCCAACCAGCGTCGTTGTCGTAAATTTAGCTCTGGTTGCGTGAAAATATATTTAAGGCTCTTATGGTCCGTATATATTTCACAACGATTTCCCAACAGAAAGTGCCTCCACTCTTTGAGTGCATGGATGACTGCTGCTAGCTCCAAGTCATGAGTTGGATAATTTTCCTCATGCTTCCGTAGTTGCCTGGAAGCATACGCGACAACTTTGCCGTCCTGCATCAATACGCACCCGAGGCCCTTCCGGGATGTGTCACAAAACACTTCAAAACTCTTGTGTATGTCTGGCACAATCAAAACCGGTGCTGTTGTTAGTTTCTTCTTGAGTTCTTGGAAGCTTTTCTCGCACGCTTCCGTCCATCCAAATTTCTTGTCTTTCTTGAGCAACTGTGTCATTGGTTTTACCACAGTGGAGAATCCTTCAATGAACCTTCGGTAATATCCAGTCATTCCTAGGAAACTCCGTACATCTGTTACGTTGGCTGGTGGTTTCCAGTCAAGTATGGCTTTGACTTTCTCTGGGTCTACGGCCACGCCTTCTTGGGTCAATATATGGCCTAGAAAACCAACTTGTCTTAGCCAAAATTCACACTTGCTAAATTTGGCGTACAATTGATGTTTCCTTAATTCTCCCAAAATAATTCTGAGATGTTCAGCATGCTCTTCTGGTGTCCTTGAGTATACCAGAATATCATCAATGAATACCACAACAAATTTGTCCATAAATTTTATAAACACTTTGTTCATGAGGTGGACGAAATATGCGGGGGCGTTCGTTAGTCCAAACGGCATTACTGTGAACTCATATAATCCGTATCTGGAGGTGAATGCTGTTGGCTTTGTTCGAAAAGGCGGCATACTTGAGACAAGGCTGCCTCGCTGTCCTGTTGACTAGACTGTCCCTGAGTGAAGTTGTTGCTTGTCTGTGTCCCATAAACTTCTTCTGGTGGATTTGGCATGGAACGAGTCCACGGACGAGACATTTTCCACTCTGGGGGTATTATTTTGCAAAAATTATGAGAAGAACTGTGTGGCACAAGGAAAATTTTGCAGAGACGAAAACTTTAAAAGATCTCAAGATTTTTCAAGAACATAATTGATTTCGCACGGAGAAGGACTGTTTAGCACATATCTTACACGTGATATGCAAACATACGATACATCACTCAGGATGTGCGTACACACTCCTGACATGTTATTAAGGCTAGCACACTCCTCCGGGATTCTACACGATGCGCACACAAGTACTACAAACTAACGTACATATAAAACATATCATACATGCAGACACATCGCGCGGCGACTAGGCGCACTCAGTCGGAGATGGTGAAGATGTCCTTCCCCTTGCCGAGGGTAAGACCCAGCGGTGCAGGAGATTCAACCTCCACCTCCTCCCTAATAGGCTCCAGGCGCGTAGCACTGCGCTGAGGTGATGGCGCGGGTGCGACAGGCGGTAGTGTGGGTGCAGCAGGCGGTGCAGCTCTGACTGGAGTAGGAGCAATAACCCGGTCGAACTCCTCAGTGGTAGGCAGGCGGCGAGCGGTGGCCAAAATGGCAGGTGAATAGGATGCTGAGGATGAGACAAACGTCAGTGGCGGTGCCATGTGGAGAAGCTCCCTCCTGTTGGCAGAACAACCCCGAACTAAGTCCATGCGGGCAGCCACAAGACCGTCCACGAGGTTGTCGAAAGCTTCCTCCAGAGCTTTGAGATACTCAACAAGCATCTCGATAGCTTCATCCCGCTCTCCCCTATGGCAGGCGAATGCATAGTGACAAGTATATGGCACATGGCATGGGAGGTAGCGGTAGCGACGAGTCTTCATCGAAGGAAGAATATCCCGAAGGCGAGCTATCGCCTCACGGGCGGCCATCTGCATGGCATGCCTCTCCGTAGGCATGGCCCTTCCCACAAAACAGAAGTGGCGAGACACAGAACATCCTCCCTTGAATTGCACCACGGCCTGGTGCATAGACACGTCGTCGCTGAGCTTGTGCTGGTAAAGCGTGAACTCCGGACGAGTCGCTGGCCCGATCGCGAGCTTGGTGATGGAGGCGCGGAGTTTGACAAACTCCTCGGGCACATTCGTGAACACCCGAGTCTTGCAGTTGCTGCCAGCCATCTACAAAAGTAGGCAAGAATTCTGAGTAGTCAAATCATAAATTTATGATGACCAACAGAAAATAGCTACATTTGCAACATGCTGAAAAAGCACTAAAAACGCTAATAACCAATTAGCGATCGCACCTAGTGGCTTCCTACAGTCAGCCTGGCTCTGATACCAAGCTTGTCACGACCGGTTTTCCAATAAAAATATTTACTGAGAAACCGATCCCTTTTACGGACCAGTAGAGAAGAATTCCTTCTCACGGGTAGACAATTTCTTGATCACAGAAGAAAAACCAGGAGTACTGAATATAATACAAGGTTGAGCGGAGACTGCTCAACAACTTATTACAAACACGCCAATGACACATAAAGGCGGATAGGGTGGCATAACTACTAACTCACGATAAAAGCGGTGGTGGAAAATTTCACAGCGAAGTGGGTGTCATGACTCCTGAATCTAACAGCTCTTCGAGCGTCGGAGTGAGGCTCGAGGATCCTTATTGTGGGTGGCGGAAGCGTATATAATACAAGTGACCAATATCCAGGATCGCACGGGACTGACTGGGATTCCTCTAGGCGTCGGACTCACTATCAAACTCTTCATCCAAGAGATCGCCTTCGTCAACATCTGGCCATATCAACAAGCCAGGTGAGTACTATGAAAGTACTCGCAAGACAGTTCGGGCATAAGATATAACAAATGTAAACATGATGCATATGAACAGATTTAATAGAACGCACTCAAACAACGAGATGGAAATGCATGGGAAATAAAAGGGAAGTCGGGCGGTAGTCCTCCCGAAATCCCAAAGTAATACTGAAGGCCAATTGAGTGTCTGAATGACTCCTCGAAAGGATGCAAATGAAATAACAATGCCGCAGTCGGGCGTCAAGGCGACACCACATACAGGGCTTATAATGGAAAAATAAATAACAGGGCGTGCCACAGTCGGACGTCTGAAGCGACATCACATAAAGGGCTTATATCAAAAGTAAATAACGGGCGTGCCACAGTCGGACGTCTGAGGCGACATCACATAAAGGGCTTATATCAAAAGTAAATAACGGGCGTGCCACAGTCGGACGTCTGAGGCGACATCACATAAAGGGCTTATATCAAAAGTAAATAACGGGCGTGCCACAGTCGGACGTCTGAGCGACATCACATAAAGGGCTTATATCAAAAGTAAATAATGGGCGTGCCACAGTCGGACGTCTGAGGCGACATCACATAAAGGGCTTATATCAAAAGTAAATAACGGGCGTGCCACAGTCGGACGTCTGAGGCGACATCACATAAAGGGCTTATATCAAAAGTGAATAACGGGCGTGCCACAGTCGGACGTCTGAGTGACATCACATAAAGGGCTTATATTTCACAACTTAATATTTCAGTAGCTCATGAATTTAATTCATTTCCAGGGAACATTCAAGTACGAGATAAACAAAAGGTTAGTCCATCCACAGGAATAACGATCCAACGGGTATACTACTCAAGCTTGTTCACCGGGGATTTACCACGAGGACTGACATAGATATGGATACACTGGCCATGGTCCTTGACCATAGACACGATGACTCAGAAGGTTTTGACTCTGAAGGTTTTGACTCTGCAGAGTTTGTACTTTAACCACAGCCAACGGATTTCAGTAGTCACAGGGACTAGTTCCGTTTACGGTGTTTTGGAAGAAACACATCTAACCAGTACACACCCATTCAACATTCCGATGCCAGGAATCACCCTCGGCAACGTTCAAGAAAAACCTTGAGACGGGGAGGCTACAACCTCGCGTAGCATGGGATCAAATTTATATACGCGCGCTCTAAGGGGTGCCCCCCTCTCGGTCCAAACCGGAAACACCCATGCCCCCTGACCGGATGACTGGCTTTAATCCAGGGCCATGGAACCCTCATCCCGGCCCCTCTATTTGGTGTGTACACGAAAAGAGGTTAACAACTTACTAAACCGTATCCTTTGCAGAAAACATGTGGCAGCACGAAAGGGGAAGGACGGTAACGTGGCTCAGTCCACGTTAACGTCGGAGTTTATCAGATGACGTAAGACTGGCATGCTACAACAATACCATCTTGCTACCTTTCATGTCACCACATGATCAGATCATCTCTCAACAAAGATCATGATAACTTTGAAACACACGGTCAGTTGCCTTGCATGCAACGAAATACTCACCGATGCTCCTATGCCATGCACAAACCATTCAAGCAAACATGCAAAACACCCGTCATATCAAAGGTTCAAACATGCTTGCCTGGTTCGGAGAAGTCGGAGTCTAGCTCGGCGAAGTTCGCGGCTCCGTCACCTCTTCCGAAACCTACGATATAACGAAACCGTATACTAACATGAACATCGACGCGTGCATAAAAAATGTTCCAATTTTTTTCCAAATAAATACTATAAAAAATTAGACAAAAATACAAGACTGACGGAAAAAGAATCAATCAAAAATCATCTTTTATTAAAACGTCATAAGGGTTTTAGTCCAGGGACTGATCTGTGATGAAACAGGAAAGAACCAGGGACTTGTTTGAGAAAACAGAAAACGGTTCGGAGTAAAAGGCGCCAGCCCAAAGAGAAAACGCATTTGCCCGAAGGCGCCAACAGAAAATGGTTCGACGGGGGAAAAGAAGAGAGGCTGACGGGGGGGGGGGGGTCCACCCGTCAGGTTTAAAACTCCAATGGAGCTCGCCGGCGCCCGAAGGCTGTGGTGGTCGCCGGCGTTGAACCACGGCGAGGCAGAGAGATCGGAGGGTACCAAGAGTTTCAGGGTGTTCTTCCGCGTCAGTGGGTGGCGGACTTGGTCGTCGGAGAGCACCACGTCGACGGCGACACTTTCTCTGGCGGACGGTGGTTCGGGCGATGGTGGAATACTCCAGTGGGCACTGCAAACTCCAAATTGAAGCGCGGGCCAGGAGAGTGGACGCATTAGGAAGCTACTGGCAAGAGTTGAGAGGTAGAGGTGCACGCACGGGGGTGAATCGAGCTGGACCCCGTGGCGGGTCGAGGCGGCCGGAGTTGGGGAAGAAGGCTCCCTCGGGGCTCTTCCAGTGGCTTGGCGTGGTATTGGTGGAGTGCAGAGGTGGTGTGGGTTCGAGTTCGAGCTCGGAGCCTCTATTTATAGGTGATCCGAGGGGGTGGCCGTGAACGGGGTAGCTCCGGCGAGCGATTACGGCGAGGCAGTGGTTGGGCAGTGGGTTTAAGCGGCTAGGCACCATCAGGGAGGATCACTGGTGCCGTTCCCCCGCTAAACCTTGGTCGGGCTAGGCGTAATGCGCCGATCCTCGATGGGGCGGCCGTACGGGCACGACGGCGGCAGAGAGCGCGCTCCACGCCTAGCAGTTCACGACGACGGATGGCAGCGTGCACGGGCGAGTGGGTGGCCACGCGGTGGCCTCCGGTGGCTTGGGCGGCGCCTTCCACGCTGCGCCTCTCTCTGGCAGCCGCAAAGCCGCTGCTGCCGTCGCTCACGGGGTGGCGCACCTCCTCCTGCTCGTCGCCGACGCCCGCAAACCTCCAGGCGATCGTGCAGCGCAGGGATAAGAAGGAGGGGACAGGGAGCAAGGCGCCACCGCGGTACTGGCGAGATCGACATCGGGCTCTGAAGAAAACGACAGTAGTTTACTGAAACTGTTACCCTGAAAAACTGAACTTGACAGAAACAGTGCTCTTCAGGTGTTCGACGAAATGATTTGGCATGAAGAAAACTTTTTTCTGGAGCTGGGACTTGGTGAGGTGACCTCTCAATGCATCCAGAGGCTGCCTGAATTTTCTCAGATTTTTAGGAGGAGAAAACAATTGAATTTCATCAAATTTGGCAAATATGGTCCAAACTTGCAGCAAGCACAATTTGAAATATTTGAACTGGAGACCAGTGGATCTTCATGGATCTTGGTTGAGGGCTCTAAGGACTAGCCAGGGAAATTTGTTTGGAGGCCAAACTCAAAGTAGAAATGGTAGCTCCTTTGTAAATCTCCAATAGCCAAAGTAGAGGGCAGAAATTAATTTTTGATAAGAATTAAATGGAAGAAAATTCATGGGGAGGTTCAACTTGCTGGATTTGAAGTATATCCTGACCCAAAGATGAGAGATGGCTTTGGGAGGGGATTTCCACTCATGTCATGGCAAGAGGAGTTTTTGGAAAGGGGAAAAGATCACTCCACATGCCATAGGGCTATTAAAAGATTTTTCAAAAGAAAATTTCCCAAATGAAAAGCATTTGGTTTTGAGTCCACATAAGATGGGAAAAACTTCCAAGACCAAAATCAAGTCTTGGGTGAATCCAAACAAAACACTTGTCATAAAAGAAAGTTTTTGAGAGGGAGAGTTCTTTAGAAGAAAGAAATTTTAAATAACCTCCCTCAAATCAAATAAGAGTTTGAAAAAGCCAAATAAAAATTTTGGGTGTCACAAATTGTGAATGAAGTACTAGCTAGGAGTTTCCAAATGAGTTGAAATTATGCACACTCCTTAATGTGCTCATATATTTACACTCCTCCAAATTTCAGCTCCATCCCTTGATCTATGTGAGCACATGACCAAATCTTTGCTTCTGTCAATATTTCCAGGTTGTGAAGCAAGTACATTTGATATTGCTTCATTTTGGCTGAAAAATTACCAGAGCATTCTCTTAGCCTTAAAACCTTTCTCCACCAATTTTGGGATCAATTCTTCAAGCCAGTATTTCTCCAAAATTATTTCAAGTTTCTGGACAGAAGGGATGTTTGTGAAGCAAGTACCAGTTTGGTAAATCCAATTGGTATGAAATTTTTACAGCATCTCTATATGTCCAAATCATTATGATTTGCCAAATTTCTGATCATGTTGATACCCCATGTGAGTGAACCATCATGATCTTTATTCTGGACCATTTTGGTCAGTTGCAAAGCAACTATATTCATTTCTGGCCCAATTATCCTCAAAACCTCCAGGACCGTAGTCCTTCCTTAGTTAATCATCGCAGACAACTCCTTTGACCCCAATCACTTCCCTGTTGATCAGCAGTGCATGCCCAAGTTTGATTCAGTAAACTTCAGACGCCCATTACCATTTAACCATAGCACCCCAGATCAACCCATAGACTCATAAATACTCCACCCTGGAAGGACTAGCCACCAGACAAGGTTTGCAATTCCCTCGTGACCTCCCTGTGCATTGTCCCTTGGTGAACGCGCAGCTGGCAAGCCTGTGCGCGCGCTCTGTGCGCAATGGCCGCGTCCAGCGCGCCGTTTCTGCTTCGTCCTCTTTCCTCTCATCGTCTTCACGCGTGTGAGTATGTCCAGTGGCTTCACCTCATTGTCACCGTTCCCCTGGACAGCTCACCCCCTCCGTCCACTTCCTCACCGACGCTCGCCGCCGAATGCCCACGAGAGCACAGTGCGCCGACCGTCGCCTTCCTCCTCGTCCCTTCCTCCCCGAGCTCTCTTGGCCCCCTCTGCCTCGTGAGCGTTCCCTGTGCCCCCTCCCGTCGTCTACCTCCGACCTCGAGCGAACGCACACGCGTCTGCGGCGCCGGCCACGCGTCCGCGGCGACGCCAGCGCAGCACCCCTCCCCTCGGCTATTTAAGCCACTCCCGAGACCTCCTGAGCTCACCAGCCTCCTCACAAACCTGCTAGCACCCCACCCAGCCCCTCCAATCGCTCCCGGAGCCTCTCTCGACACCCATGGCCGCCTGCTACCTCTTGAGCACTGCGTTGGTTTTCCCTTGAAGAGGAAAGGGTGATGCAGCAAAGTAGCATAAGTATTTCCCTCAGTTTTTGAGAACCAAGGTATCAATCCAATAGGAGACCACGCTCGAGTCCCACGCACCTACACAAACAAATAAGAACCTCGCAACCAACGCGATAAAGGGGTTGTTAATCCCTTCACGGTCACTTACGAGAGTGAGATCTGATAGATATGATAAGATAATATTTTTGGTATTTTTATGATAAAGAGAAATAAAGATGCAAAGTAAAATAAAAGGCAATGGAAATAGCTAAGTGTTGGAAGATTAATATGATGGAAAATAGACCCGGGGGCCATAGGTTTCACTAGTGGCTTCTCTCAAGATAGCATAAGTATTACGGTGGGTAAACAAATTACTGTTGAGCAATTGATAGAATTGAGCATAGTTATGATAATATCTAGGTATGATCATGTATATAGGCATCACGTCCGCGACAAGTAGACCGAAATAATTCTGCATCTACTACTATTACTCCACACATCGACCTCTATCCAGCATGCATCTAGAGTATTAAGTTAATAAGAACAGAGTAATGCTTTAAGTAAGATGACATGATGTAGAGGGATAAACTCATGCAATATGATATAAACCCCATCTTTTTATCCTCGATGGCAACAATACAATACGTGCCTTGCTGCCCCTGCTATCACTGGGAGGACACCGCAAGATTGAACCCAAAGCTAAGCACTTCTCCCATTGCAAGAAAGATCAATCTAGTAGGCCAAACCAAACTAATAATTTGAAGAGACTTGCAAAGATAACCAATCATACATAAAAGAATTCAGAGGAGATTCAAATATTGTTCATAGATAATCTTGATCAGAAACCCACAATTCATCGGATCTCGACAAACACACTGCAAAAGAAGATTACATCGAATAGATCTCCAAGAAGATCGAGGAGAACTTTGTATTGAGATCCAAAGAGAGAGAAGAAGCCATCTAGCTAATAAATTTGGACCCGAAGGTCTGAGGTAAACTACTCACACATCATCGGAGAGGCTATGGTGTTGATGTAGAAGCCCTCCGTGATCAATGCCCCCTCCAGCGGAGCGCCGGAAAAGGCCCCAAGATGGGATCTCACGGGTACAGAAGGTTGCGGCAGTGGAAATAGGTTTTTGGCTCTGTGTCCGATAGTTTGGGGGTACGTAGGTATATATAGGAGGAAGAAGTACGTCGGTGGAGCAATGTGGGCCCCACGAGGGTGGAGGGCGCGCCTGGGGGGGGGGGGGGGTAGGCGCGCCCCCTGCCTCATGCTCTCCTCGTTGATTGCTTTGCGTAGACTCCAAGTCCTCTAGATCACGTTTGTTCCGAAAATCATGTTCCCGAAGGTTTCATTCCGTTTGGACTCCGTTTGATATCCTTTTCCCTCGAAACACTGAAATAGGCAAAAAAACAGCAATTTGGGCTGGGCATCGGTTAATAGGTTAGTCCCAAAAATAATATAAAAGTGTATAAATAAGCCCATTAAACATCCAAAACAGAATATAATATAGCATGGAACAATAAAAAATTATAGATACGTTGGAGACGTATCAAGCATCCCCAAGCTTAATTCCTGCTCGTCCTCGAGTAGGTAAATGATAAAAACAGAATTTTTGATGTGGAATGCTACTTAGCATAATTTTCAATGTAATTCTCTTATTTGTGATATAATTTTCAGATCCGAAAGATTCAAGATAAAAGTTTAATATTGACATAAAAAATAATAATACTTCAAGCATACTAACTAAGCAATTATGTCTTCTCAAAATAACATAGCCAAAGAAAGTTATCCCTACAAAATCATATAGTCTGGCTATGCTTTATCTTCACCACACAAAGTATTTAAATCATGCACAACCCCGATGACAAGCCAAGCAATTGTTTCAAACTTTTGGTGTTCTCAAACTTTTTCAATCTTCACGCAATACATGAACGTGAGCCATGGACATAGCACTATACGTGGAATAGAATGGTGGTTGTGGAGAAGACAAAAAAGGAGAAGATAGTCTCACTGTGAAGCCCGGATAATTAAACTACAATAATCCCATGTTAATGGTGTCATGTCATCTCATTACTGTTGCTAATCCTCACTTGATCCAAATCACTTGTCAAATTCATATCCAAATTAAAGTCCAAAAATTCAAATTTCTCAAACATGAAAACTAAAATGTTCAATTTATGACAAATAATCTATAGATATTTGTCATGTTGATACCCATATTTTATAAAGTATTTAAATGCCCTTTAATGAATAAAACGGGGGCTAAAACAAATATATAAATGCTTTTTCATTTATTAAAACTCTAAACTAATTTATTTTAGTGCCAAAATAATTGTGGTAGTGGTGTAACTATTAACACTCATCTAGGGCTAGTGTTATATTTATAAAGCCTAAAAAATAAAATAAAACTAAAAGAAACCGAAAGGGTTAAAAAACAGAGCTTTAAAACAGTAGAAAAGGCCCCCCATTTTATTTCTTGGGCCGTAGCCCACCCGGCCGGCCCAGCTACCACCTCCTCGTCTTTGTCGTCTTCTCCCCACGCCCCCACTGTTCGTCCCACCGCGCCCGCGGTCGCCGACGGACCAGCTCATCGTCCCGCGCCGCTACAGCCCCCCTGGAAGGGATAAGGACGTCGCCTGTGCCCCCTCGATCCCCTCTCCCACTTCCCCCTGCCACTCCACTCGCTCTCGCCCTCTCCCCCCATCTTCTCCACCGCACCCGATGCACTCGTCGCCGTGCCATCGTCGCCATCGCGGACACCGTCGATCCCCGCGCTGCGCTACCGCGTCCTGGAGCTTCCCCCTCGTCGCTTCGTCGAATCCAAGGAGGAGATCAAGTCGGGGAGCATCACATCGATGCCACACCCTCCTTTCTTCTCCGGCCCCGACCCGGATCTCGCTGACGATTACCATCGCTCCGCTGCACCCAGCGCCTCCCCGAGCAACTCCCCGTCATCGATGTGAGCAGCGCCGCGTTTCCCCCTCCGTCCTTCCCGTCGATTTTCTGTTGTTGCTGCTAGCTCCGCCATTGCCACAGCTCGCTGCCGCCTGGCTCGTCGCCGGTGTGTCTCCGATGACCTAATGGTCATGGGACCATGCTCGTCGTCCCTACCGCACCATGTAGGCCCCGCCTAGCCGCTTAGTGCGCTCGAAAGCGAGCTGTAGCCGTGCGCTCGTGCTCACCCGAGTGCCACCGCCACCCTTCGTCGCCGCTCCGGCCAACCTCGGCCTCCCCTGCTGCTGCCACTACCACCGGGCGACGCGCGGCACTGCCCGCGTCCGATCCCCTTTGGCCGCGCGTCGAATGGACGCAGGAGGCGCGATCCCGAACCCCTCTGCCACCCCTGTTATCGCTGGGGCTCTGTCGCCGGCGCGCCGCCGCGGTTTGAACCTCCCTGGGGCACCGACAGGTGGGCCCACGGTCATTAGCCACTTACCCCAGCCCTAAAACCCCCACTGACATGTGGACCACCCCCCCACTTTAAGTATTAGGATTAGTTTAAATTAACTCTGTTAATTAACCCAGCCACTGACAGCTCGGTCCCACCTACTAATTAGACTAATTTTTTAAATAAATAAAACTTGTAAATAAACGGTCTCACTAACAGAAGGGACCCACTGGTCAGTTTGACCAGCCAACAGTCAAACTTTGACTGCTGACTCAGCCCCCCTGGACCCACTTGTCGTCCTCTGTGTATATTGCTGTGTACACAGAGCTGGGTGCACCTAGCATTTAGTCTTTATTTTCGAATTAATAATAATTCTAGAATATTGTTAAAACTTTGAAAAATCATAGAAAATAATCCGTAACTCGGATGAAAAAGTTTTATACATGAAAGTTGCTCAGAACGACGAGACAAATCCGAATGCGCGGTCCGTTTACCTGTCAGATGCCCCTAACTATCTGAACATGGAACATTCCCTCTCTGGTCATCTGTGTGACACAGGTCCGGAACCGGGAAAACATTCCCGGTTGAATTCCCCCTTCACCTATATCGCGTAGTACTGCGTTAGATCACCTCTAGCATCGCTTATTGTCATGTTATGCATATGTTTGCGTGTATTTACTGTTTCTCCCCCCTCTTCTCTCCGGTAGACCCTGAGACCGCTGCTGATGCCACTGTGATCGACTACGTCACCGACGACCCTCCTTCTTGTCTGAGCAACCAGGCAAGCCCCCCCTTTGATCATCCCGATATCGCCCATTCCATTCTCTCATGCTTGCATTAGATTTTGCTACTGTTATTGTTTGCTCTTATTTTGATGCATAGCCTGCTTTTGTAACCTGCGTATTGTTACCTACCTGCTTATCCTAAACTGCTTAGTATAGGTTGGTTAGTGATCCATCAGTGACCCCCACCTTGTCCTTGTTGCCCCTGCTTCATCATTGAAGACCCGATCAACGGGATCGAAGACCAAGCCCCGGCACCGCACATCACTTTCCTCTTAGTTGCTCGACACTACTGGGTTACTATCGAGTGCCGAGGGTGAGACCTCTACAACACTTCTAATGTTAACCCAGTAGTGTAGCTATTCGGTCGTGGTCATCGAGGGTGATTCCGCCTTAACCACTTCCGATACGGCTCTGTCGTGCAACCCCTCAAGTGTGAACCTCGGGGGTGGTTCCTCTTACGTTCACCTTGATGATTACATCGAGTGGAATCCTCCGGGGGTGATTCCTCGGGTTTTCCCCTTGATGTTTGGACACACAGTTACTATGGTTACTATGACTTTACCCTAAACCATGTTACTAAAGACGGGTCGGCCCTGAGGGGTACCCGGGCGAGCTTAATTGCGAGTGATGTGGAGACGGGTTGACCTGGAGGGTGCCCGCGAGATAATTACGAGGCGTGGCCGGGCATTCCTAGCCCTTGCCGCAAGTCCTCGAGACGGGGCAACGGGGTCACATCTTTCATGAGTCTCTGCTTGTTACCGCGCGTTCCTAATCCACTACGATTTGGATATTTGATCCGAGGGGCCTCTGGCCTGATAGCACTAACCATCACGTGGGCATAGTATGGGCGTTATGCGTCGTATGCATCAGCCGAAGCTTAATAGACGACAGCGACTGAGCGGCGCGTGCCGGGTTGGACTGGTAAGCACCTGCCTTTTTTAAGGAGGTAGCTAGGTCTGCTCACCGGCCGCCCTCGCAACGTGCATGAGTTCCCGGGGAGATGGCCCATGATCCCTGGGGGCATAGGTTTAGTCCGGCGTGCTTGACCTCTCTATTAAGCCTAGGTCGGGTTGCGGCGTATTGTTTGGCCGAGGCCGGGCATGACCCAGGAAAGTGTGTCCGGCCGGAGTTAATCGAGCGTGGTGGGTAAGTTGGTGCACCCCTGCAGGGAAGAAAACATCTATCGATAGCCTGTCCTACGGTAATAGACACTTGGAGTTGTATCCCGATCGATACAACTAGAACTGGATACTTGAGATGAGACTTGGATATGAGGTGATAAATGGATAGTATGGCTCTGGGATTGCTTTCTCGTAGGGAGTCGAGAAAGGATCTCTAGCCGAGGTTGATAACACTTCTACTACTTTACTTTATGCTACTCTACTCCCTCCTGTTGCTGCAAGATGGTGGTTTCCAGAAGATGCTAGTCTTCGATAGGCTAGGCTTTCCCCTTCTCTTCTGGCATTCTGCAGTCTAGTCCACATATACAACCCATTTCATTGATACCGATGCATATGTAGTGTAGTTCCTTGCTTGCGAGTACTTTGGATGAGTACTCACGGTTGCTTTGCTCCCCGTTTTCCCGCTTTCTTCTTCTTTCCGGTTGATGCAACCAGATGTCGGAGCCCAGGAGCCAGATGCCACCGCCGATGCTTACTACTACGTGGAGGCCGCGGACGACTAGGAGTAGTTAGGAGGCTCCCAGGCAGGAGGCCTTTCCTTTTCGATCAATATTGCTTTTGTGCTAGCCTTCTTAAGGCAAACTTGTCTAACTTATGTCTGTACTCAGATATTGTTGCTTCCGCTAACTCTTGTGTATTCGAGCTTATGTATTCGAGCCCTCGAGGCCCCTGGCTTGTAATATAAAGCTTGTATTATTTTAATTTGTGTCTAGAGTTGTGTTGTGATACCTTCCCGTGAGTCCTTGATCTTGATCGTACACATTTGCGTGTATGATTAGTGTACGATTGAATCGAGGGTGTCACACTCACATCAACTAGGCGTGTCAACGGGCTATGGAGATGCCCATCAATAGATATCAATGTGAGTGGGTAGGGATTGCCATGCAACGGATGTACTAGAGATATAAGTATATGAAAGCTCAACAAATGAAACTAAGTGGGTGTGCATCCAACTCGCTTGATCACGAAGACCTAGGGCATTTTGAGGAAGCCCATCATTGGAACATACAAGCCAAGTTCTATAATGAAAAATTCCCACTAGTATATGAAAGTGATGTCATAGGAGACTCTCTATCATGAAGATCATGGTGCTACTTTGAAGCACAAGTGTGGAAAAAGGGTAGTAGCATTGTCCCTTCTCTCTTTTTCTCTCATTTTTTTATTTTTTATTTGGGCCTTTTCTCTTTTTTTATGGCCTCTTTTTTTTTCGTCCGGAGTCTCATCCCGACTTGTGGGGGAATCATAGTCTCCATCATCCTTTCCTCACTTGGGACAATGCTCTAATAATGATGATCATCACACTTTTATTACTTACAACTCAATACTTAGAACAAAATATGACTCTATGTGAATGCCTCCGGCGGTGTACCGGGATATGCAATGAATCAAGAGTGACATGTATGAAAGAATTATGAACGGTGGCTTTGCCACAAATACGATGTCAACTACATGATCATGCAAAGCAATATGACAATGATGGAGCGTGTCATAGTAAACAGAACGGTGGTAAGTTGCATGGCAATATATCTCAGAATGGCTATGGAAATGCCATGATAGGTAGGTATGGTGGCTGTTTTGACGAAGGTATATGGTAGGTGTATGATACCGGCGAAAAGTGCGCGGTATTAGAGAGGCTAGCAATGGTGGAAGGAAGAAAGTGCGTATAATCCATGGACTCAACATTAGTCATAAAGAACTCATATACTTGTTGCAAAAATCTACAAGTTATCAAAGCAAAGCATTACGCGCATGCTCCTAGGGGGATAGATTGGTAGGAAAAGACCATCGCTCATCCCCGACCGCCACTCATAAGGAAGACAATCAATAAATAAATCATGCTCTGACTTCATCACATAACGGTTCACCATACGTGCATGCTACGGGAATCACAAACTTTAACACAAGTATTTCTCAAATTCACAATTACTCAACTAGCATGACTCTAATATCACCATCTTCATATCTCAAAACAATTATCAAGCATCAAACTTCTCATAGTATTCAACACACTCATAAGATTTTTTTTACTAATCTTGGATGCCTATCACTTTAGGAATAATTTCTCAATTTAAGCAAATTACCATGCTGTTTTGTAGGACTCTCAAAATAATATAAGTGAAGCATGAGAAAACAATAGTTTCTATAAAACAAATCCACCACCGTGCTCTAAAAGATATAAGTGAAGTACTAGAGCAAAAACTATATAGCTCAAAAGATATAAGTGAAGCACATAGAGTATTCTAATAAATCCCGAATCATGTGTCTCTCTCTCAAAAGGTGTGTACATCAAGGATGATTGTGGTAAACTAAAAAGCAAAGACTCAAATCATACAAGACGCTCCAAGCAAAACACTTATCATGTGGTGAATAAAAATATAGCTCCAAGTAAAGTTACCGATGGACGAAGACGAAAGAGGGGATGCCTTCCGGGGCATCCCCAAGCTTTGGATTTTTGGTGTCCTTAGATTATCTTGGGGTGCCATGGGCATCTCCAAGCTTAGGCTCTTGCCACTCCTTGTTCCATAATCCATCAAATCTTTTACCCAAAACTTGAAAACTTCACAACACAAAACTTAACAGAAAATCTCGTGAGCTCCATTAGCGAAAGAAAACAAAACACCCCTTCAAGGTACTGTATTGAACTCATTATTTATTTATATTGGTGTTAAACCTAATGTATTCTAATTTCTCTATGGTTTATAAACTCTTTTATTATCCATAGATTCATCAAAATAAGCAAACAACACACGAAAAACAGAATCTGTCAAAAACAGAACAGTCTGTAGTAATCTGTAACTAACGCAAACTTCTGGAACTCAGAAAAATATACCAAAATAGGAAGACCTAGACAATTTGTTTATTGATCTAGTGCAATTGGAATCAGTATTTTATCAAGTTCTGGTGATTTTCAACAATTGTTTTCGTGAACAGAAAGTTTCTGGAATTTTCAGCAAGATCAAATAACTATCATCCAAGAAGATCCTATAGGTTTAACTTGGCACAAACACTAATTAAAAAAAAATCTAACCAGAGGCTAGATCAAAGATTTATTACTAAACAGAACCAAAAAGCAAAATAAAATAAAATTGGGTTGCCTCCCAACAAGCGCTATCGTTTAAAGCCTTTTTAGCTAGGCGTTGATAGTTTTAATGATGCTCACACCAAAGACAAGAATTAAAGCACAAAGAGAGCATCATAGAACAAGTGATAAACACATCTAAGTCTAACATACTTACTATGCATAGGCATTTTATAAGCAAACAAATTATCATAGCAAGCAAAAATTAGCATATGCAAGGAAGCGAAAAGAAACAATAGCAATCTCAACATAACGAGAGGTAATTTAGTAACATGAAAATTTCTACAACCATATTTTCCTCTCTCAAAATAATTACATGTAGGATCATGAGCAAATTCAACAATATAGCTATCACAAAACATATGCTTAACACGATCCACATGTATGCAAAGTTGACACTCTTCCAAAATAGTGGGATTAACATTAGCTAAAGTCATGACCTCTCCAAACCCACTTTTATCAAAAATACCATAAGATTGAACATTCTCCATCTAAAGTTGACACTCTTCCAAACCCACTTTCAATATTATTGCAAATAGTATTATCAATCTCATATTCATCATGGGGCTTAAATAAATTTTCAAGATCATAAGAAGAATCACCCCAATCATGATCATTGCAACAAGTAGTAGACATAGCAAACTTAGCATCCCCAAGCTTAGGGTTTTGCATATCATTAACACAATTAACATTAATAGAATTTATAATAACATCATTGAAATCATGCTTTTTATTCAAAGATCTATCGTGAATCACTTCATAAGTTTCTTCTTTCAACACTTCATCACAATTTTTAGATTCACGAATTTCAAGCAAAACCTCATAAAGATAATCTAGTGCACAAAACTCACTAGCAATTGGTTCATCATAATTGGATCTCTTAAAAAGATTAGCAAGGGGATGAGGATCCATAACAATAGATTTTTAGCAAGCGAAGATGCAAGCACATAAGACGAACGGAAGAGGGGCGAATAAAATGGCAAAGGTGAAGTGGGGGAGAGGAAAACGAGAGGCAAATGGCAAATAATGTAATGCGAAGGATAAGAGTTTGTGATGGGTACTTGGTATGTCTTGACTTGTGCGTAGCCTCCCCGGCAACGGTGCCAGAAATCCTTCTTGCTACCTCTTGAGCACTGCGTTGGTTTTCCCTTGAAGAGGAAAGGGTGATGCAGCAAAGTAGCGTAAGTATTTCCCTCAGTTTTTGAGAACCAAGGTATCAATCCAGTAGGAGACCACATTCGAGTCCCACGCACCTACACAAACAAATAAGAACCTCGCAACCAACGCGATAAAGGGGTTGTCAATCCCTTCACGGTCACTTACGAGAGTGAGATCTGATAGATATGATAAGATAATATTTTTGGTATTTTTATGATAAAGAGTAATAAAGATGCAAAGTAAAATAAAAGGCAATGGAAATAACTAAGTGTTGGAAGATTAATATGATGGAAAATAGACCCGGGGGCCATAGGTTTCACTAGTGGCTTCTCTCAAGATAGCATAAGTATTACGGTGGGTAAACAAATTACTGTTGAGCAATTGATAGAATTGAGCATAGTTATGATAATATCTAGGTATGATCATGTATACAGGCATCACATTCGCGACAAGTAGACCGAAACGATTCTGCATCTAGTACTATTACTCCACACATCGACCGCTATCCAGCATGCATCTAGAGTATTAAGTTCATAAGAACAGAGTAATGCTTTAAGTAAGATGACATGATGTAGAGGGATAAACTCATGCAATATGATATAAACCCCATCTTTTTATCCTCAATGGCAACAATACAATACGTGCCCTGCTGCCCCTGCTGTCACTGGGAAAGGACACCACAAGATTGAACCCAAAGCTAAGCACTTCTCCCATTGCAAGAAAGATCAATCTAGTAGGCCAAACCAAACTGATAATTCATAGAGACTTGCAAAGATAACCAATCATACATAAAAGAATTCAGAGGAGATTCAAATATTGTTCATAGATAATCTTGATCATAAACCCACAATTCATCGGATCTCGACAAACACACCGCAAAAGAAGATTACAGCGAATAGATCTCCAAGAAGATCGAGGAGAACTTTGTATTGAGATACAAAGAGAGAGAAGAAGCCATCTAGCTAATAACTATGGACCCGAAGGTCTGAGGTAAACTACTCACACATCATCGGAGAGGCTATGGTGTTGATGTAGAAGCCCTTCGTGATCAATGCCCCCTCCGGCGAAGCACCGGAAAAGGCCCCAAGATGGGATCTCACGGGTACAGAAGGTTGCGTCGGTGGAAATAGGTTTTTGGCTCCGTCTCTGATAGTTTGGGGGTACGTAGATTTATATAGGAGGAAGAAGTATGTCGGTGGAGCAACGTGGGCCCCACGAGGGTGGAGGGCGCGCCTGGGGGGGGGGAGTAGGCGCGCCCCCTGCCTCGTGCTCTCCTCATTGATTGCTTTGCGTGGACTCCAAGTCCTCTGGATCACGTTTGTTCTAAAAATCACGTTCCCGAAGGTTTCATTCCATTTGGACTCCGTTTGATATCCTTTTCCTTCGAAACACTGAAATAGGCAAAAAAACAACAATTTGGGCTGGGCCTCCGGTTAATAGGTTAGTCCCAAAAATAATATAAAAGTGTATAAATAAGCCCATT
This sequence comes from Aegilops tauschii subsp. strangulata, assembly GCF_002575655.3. Classification (NCBI taxonomy): domain Eukaryota; kingdom Viridiplantae; phylum Streptophyta; class Magnoliopsida; order Poales; family Poaceae; genus Aegilops; species Aegilops tauschii. The sequence continues at coordinate 436,031,517 of NC_053035.3, forward strand.
AAACATCCAAAACAGAATATAATATAGCATGGAACAATAAAAAATTATAGATACGTTGGAGACGTATCACCGCCGTGTCCGCCGACGGCCTTTGCTCAAATCCGAGCGGGACTGAGCCCCTCACTCACATCCTCCACCACCACGGCCCTCCCCTAGTACCCTAGATCCACCCCAGCACTCCCCGTCCTCCTCCGGTGGCCTCTTGCCAGGAGTTCTTCAACGGTCGAAGCCCCTGTCCGCCGTTGCCGAGCCCGTCGTCATCTCGGGTCATCCCACCGGCCGTGGATGGGATCTTTGGATGCGCCGTTGAGCGCTGAATCCATCCATAACCCGAGCATCGCCGGAGATGCCCCGTAGCACCGGCAATCGCCGTCGGGGCGGGCCTCTCCCCTCGGCCAGGAGCTCCTCGGGCGGGAGGTTGAAGACAGTCAGGCCGGCGGGCCCCTCCCCGCGCGACCCCACCTGGTAGCGTCACCAAGCCCAGGCCCCACTGCCATGCGGGATAAGTGGAAACGGCTTCGGCCTTTTACGCTTTCCCCGCGGGGAAGCGCATTCCACCTCTTCTTTGGGTGTAAGTACGTTTTCCTCTCTGGAAAGCGCATTTTCTCAAAACCCGCTTCTGCCTTATCCACTCAGGGACTTGTTTGTGATGAATTTTTTGCAGAAAAGTCCCTGATCTTCATCACCTCACAACTTTTTACTCCCAACTCGAAATGAAGTGATTCCCAAAGCCCACTTCTTCGTCTCATCGAGCCCGTTCTGTTGGTAAAATTTTCACCATGTTTTGGCATTCTAAAAATGACCATTTTGTCCTTGCGCTTAATCAGCCCCCTCCGAGAGAGAATGTTTTCCGGCGATTCTTTCCGCGAGCTTCTCGCACTTCTTCCCGGTGATTTCATCCACCCCAGGCAAGCCACACCCTCCATTTGCATCGCTGTAATGCAGTGACATGGTTTTAATTATTTGAATTGTTTAAAATATTGTTTTAGCTGCATGACCTTTGTGCCTGGCAATTTTCTCGGAGTTGTTGTTGATCTTGCTATTGCCATGCTACTGTTTGGAGTACTAGGAGTTATGCTTGCTATTTGATGGATGTCATGTTGTTCTTGGATTATTAGTGGCTTATGTTATTATTATTTTGATGTGGGTATTTGATATTATTTTTTGGAATATTACTTGGAATGTCATGTTGCCTTCGGATTATTAGTGGCTAGAATTGTTTTCATCATGATGCTAGTTGATATTATGTTTTGGAGTATGATTTCAGAGATGATGTTTACATGTGGATCTTAGCTGGATAGGTTGTTCTTGATATTTGAGAAGTAGTAATAACGTTCTTGGATTCATCATTATGTTAGTGTTATGCTATCCTCAGAGTATTTTGGTATGATGTTGTGATGCTTGGATTATTTGTTGGATATTGCTATGACTTGGATTATAGGTTGATAGATGGTATCGGAGTATCAGTTAGCACAGTTATATTTTTGGGGTTAAATTCCGTCATCAAGTTGGTCAGGTGCCACCGAACCGGGCTTTTCCAGTGCAACCACATTTGCCTTTATGGGAAGGCCCTAATGCGATGCTATTGCCGTGTCTCTAGCTGGTGCCTCCAACAAGGGAAAGTTATGGGTGCGCACTACCCTGATCAGGTAGGCGGACATAAGCCTTGTGTGCCCATAGTTGTTGTTAGACGCATTTTTGTCCCCGTTTGGGACCGTTTTGTTTTGCCACGACGGTGGTCGTTGATGCCTTTGGTAGGCACGGGGCCACCCAGGACTGAACCCAAAGGGGGTGTTAGTCGGAGTGGCTGGGAGAGTGTCATGGCAATAGATCGGTTTTGTCGGAACGCCGTTGGTCCACCCGAATGGGACTGCGAGGCCATGGGTTCCGTGGTGTGGGTAAAGTGCGCTACCTCTGCAGAGTGTGTGTGTTTAATCTATTGATAGCCGCGTCCTCGGTCATGGGCACAAAGTTCGTACTAGGTCAGACCGTTCGATCAACACTCACATGACGGAATGACTTATAGGTGATGTATATGTTGATATTGTGAGCTGTAAAAGTTTGGCAGGATGATGATGATGGGATGATCTTGAGGATGATCATTCAGTTTGTGATGTGGTCATGAGGTGATCATGTGGATGTTCTGATCATGAGGTGATCATGTGGATGTTTTGATCACGAGGTGATCAGGTGGATCATGAGGTGATCACGAATGATATATTGCTTGGCCGGATAGCCAAGAGTGAGATGGTTATTGAGATCTGAGATGGTGATTTATCAATATTGTAGTAGTTTCATAGCATGATTAGTAGTTGCTTCATCATGGTAGTTGTTAATTAATTAACCTGCTTAATGCTATGTTGTTGTTTTGCCTTGATGCTTTTGGTTGTTGTGAGCTTGCAAGTACATTCAATGTACTGACCTGGCGTGTCATGCCAGATTGCAGGTGGTGCTGTGATTGCTTGATTATTTGCCGAGGTTTCCGTTCATGCGAGCTAGATCGTGTCCCAGCCAGAGTCCCCGCGGAGTGGAGTTCACCACCTTCGTCGTTGTTCCGCTGCTAGCATAGAGCAAGTATAGTATCGCAGGCGTAGTGTCGCCATGCTGATGTGATTCGTTGTAACATCAGACTTTTGTATTTATTACCCTTTGTAATAAGAGCTGATTTGTTCTATGTCAAGCAGTGCCGTATTCCAGAGACTTCTCCTCGATCACTGGGCTGGAATACGGGGCGTTCCGTTTCTCTGAGCCAGGGTGCCACAACGCTTGGTATTAGAGCAGGTCTGGCTGTAGGACGCCCTAGTCAGCGCGAGCGGTAGAAACCGGTAGAAATCGGTAGTATAGAGTCTGTCTTGTTTGTTGCATTTGGTTGATGCATTTGTTTGTTGCATAGCATGCATATAGTCTTATTATTTGTTACTAACAGATTATCTGGTGAGTGTAGCTGACATCGGTCCGGATCCACTACAGCTCCGCTCCTGCATTTCTTCCAGTTTGTTTTCTTGCTCGTTCTTCGGTGCTTGGCATCATTTCTGTCCCAGCGGAGTGATGCCAAGTGATCCCGACACTGTTTTCAGGAATGGTGCCCAGGTATCGCGCCGATGTCTTTCTTTCAGCCCCACCTATCGTTTCGGTGATAGACATGCTTCTATCTCGGATCGTCCTTTTTATCTTGTCGTGTTGGCAACCCTTAATGATCTTAGCTATCAAGGAAGGGCAATACCAGTCGACTCAGTTTTTCTCGCTTTCCTATTCCTTGGACGAGTATGGAAATTTTTTCATCTGCTTGATAATAATGTGGTCGCGACATTCTTGTCCCGCTACATGGTTACCGAGTACGTCCTCGCCTCCGAGCTAGTCAAGGTTTTTACCTTGCTAGGCCAGCACTTGGTGTAGCGTAGTTTACACCAACTTTTCCACACATTGTTTCGTCCTCGTGCACACCGTCACAGCATGCTAGATCGTAGAACCGGAGTTCCCACGAGATTTGTGTGCTTAAGTAGGCATGCATATTGTGTGACTAGCAGTATTATGTGACTTTGTTTGTGTGTGAAGTGATTGTTTTGTGTGCTGTTATTTAGTTGAGTTGTTTCTTTTGCTTCTTTCTTTTGGGCCCTCGGTGTTACCCTATTTTCCCCTTAAGGAAGTTGCTCATCAGCCGACACCGGACTTGAGGAAGCAATAAGGATTACATATATTTGGTAGAAGCTCAGCCGAACATTATGGTCTACCCAGTCAACTGCCTTATAGTCTGCTCAGAGTACCAATGGTGTCTTGGATTGAATATCCGCAAAGAGTTCAAATATTTGGGAACTCAGCTAAACCGAAAGGAATTCTCAGTCGTCTTCAGTAAAATGGGGAATATCTGATCTTGATGCTCATAATCAATTTTGCATTAGTGCGCACTCCTCACAACAATACGGATAAATCAAGTCCACATCAGTACAAAATCCTCACTGCAGTTATGATCCAGCCAACAGTAAGGCAAGTCAGTTGCAAGGCCAATGGAATATTTTCAGTTAAAGGTATGGCTCATATACAAGGTCTGGCACAACAATAAATGATGCTTGAAATATGCTATCATCCGAAAGGAAACCGGAATATGCTATGATCAAGGAAGACAGTCAAATAAATTTTCTCATGCAAGTAATCAGCCGCAAAATATTATGGGTGTGTGTATGGCTTTCAGTCTGTATATCACAGTATGAAGCTTTGGATATGAGAAACTCAGTCGTTGTCCACATGCTATCAGATGAAGGTTAGATAAAAGGCTCCTCAATTTTCCTCAGTACAATATATGGATAGATTCCGGTCCAAGATACCCAGCCTTTCTCAGCAAGATACCTCAGTAAAGGCTTCTGACATAAGAAAATGAATCTTTATGAACAAGTAACCTGAGGAGAAGCATCGCAAGTACGGAATCCAGGCTTCTCCACCACAATAATCAGGTCAAGCTTCGTGTGTAATCTATCGAGCCTTCTTCTGCACGGTACCCTGATAAATGCTTCGAGCAGAAGCTAACGAGTCTTCCTCAGCAAGCTACTTGGATGGCTTCTCTCGTAAGTCACTCAGTCCGCGTCAGTAGCACACTATTGCACCGTCCTCGGAGATTATACGGTGAGTTGGCAGTATGTGGTAGTACATCTCAAGAATCAGATTCACAATAATTTTCTCAGAAGCACAAATCAGTCAAGGCATAGGTTTTCTTTAGAAATCAAGTGTTCGGCTACATATATGGTGAGAATGTATCCCCAGACATGCAAGTGAATCGGGTAGTTTTCAACCCATGACATCTTGCCTTCTTCAGTACGAGACCGCATGTCGTAATCAGTATTGCTACAAGATATGACACAATAAGTGGGCAGTATATGACCATGCAAATCAAGGGTCAGATTTTCAATGATTTTGTCAGAAGTATCACTCAGTCAAGACAAATTCCTGCCACAAGAATCGGGTATTCGGTTGCATACGATTCTTATACATATGGTGAGCATGTATCCTCGGTCAGATCAGCCACTCATACGGGATACGACAATGATCAAGCAGATATACCTAAGAAAGGTACGGATTCAAAAACCTCATGAGCCATGCAAATAAAGATAAGCAGAGATACACATCTTATGTAATACAAGGATCGACAAGTTCCAGATCAGACATCACAGAATCAACAGTCTTGACAGTGGCCACCAAGGCCAATATTCCTGCACCGACAAGGAGATCTCCTGAGCTCTTGTCACCCTCTTGGATGGTTGGCCTCAACAATGAGCTCTGTACAGCTACAAGCCCCGATCATATGACATATATGTGTGGACCCAGGTCAGAAAACAAGCGCAAAGAATTATGCCAAGAATATTGCACTACCCACATCCATGATCATACGGAGAATCAAGGACATGTGTGGCCAAGTTATTTTAGTAAGGTATCCTGACAAAGAAAATCATGATCGTCAAAGGATGAGACTGATAGCAAAGGTATGATGATATTTTTTGCGCGACCATCAGGGTCCGATGCCCAAGTCAGTTGAAAGCCATAATTACATATGGAGCCACAAAGACATACCCTTAGAGGATTACTCTGTTCTAAGGACTGCATATTCCGCTAACCCGCTTAAAAATGGTTAGTGCGGAATACCCAAGTCTGTTCTATCAGATCCAAGATTCAAGTACAACCTCAGCAGTTTGACTTCAATGGCGGTATTAAAGCATCTCACGGCCTGTTACCACATCTGGGTATACCGACAACATGCGTAAATCAAAAATCGAACAATCAGCTCAGACCAGGTATATCCACTGGTGGAACCAAGTGCATGGACAACAGGTCATGAAAAGTATTTTTCCCGCCAGCACTCCTGTCAGGACAGTCTCAAGATGTTCATATTTGAGGTATGCTACAGCTATAAATCCATACCCTGTTATATTGCTCACGACAGAAGGCAGTCGAATCTTCGGTACATCTCTCACGCTCGAGCCCAAGAAACAAATCAAGATAAATCAGTACCCCCTGTGAGCAGTCATATCCCGTCAGGAGAATGGCCATGATTCTCAGCATTATTGAACCCAGAATACATGCATTTGTTTGAGCAATCCCATGGAACAAGTAAAAAGGTTTTCATGAACAAAGAAAAATTTATGCTCAGACCCATTGGAAATCACCGCAGATATGGGAGAGTCAACGTCAGCAAAAGAATTTTGTATATGAGAAAAAACCCGTCAAAATTTGACAAAGGTGGAGCAAACCACCTGGAGCAAGGTAAGAAAATCATATAATTTTTTTGAGGGAACAAAATATAAAGGAAAAGGATACCTGAGTTGGAAATGGTGTCCTCAAGTTATACTTGTTCCCTGAGCAACCAAATATCGAGGATGACATTTCTTTAAGGGGGAAGGTTTGTAACAGCCTGGTTTTTGGCCCTTTTCTTTTTCTTTTTGATTTATTGGTTTTTGATCTGATTTTCTTTTTGTAATGGTTCTGTGGCCTTGCCACCTGGGAAATCATCTTCATTTCCTCTCCCAAGTGACTCATCATCCTCAAAACTTTCCCAAGATCACGTCACTTCACTGCTTGACCAAACCCTAAATTCTTTTTCTCAGGAATATTCCTTTTTCTATTACAGGAATAACCTCATCTGCCCTAGGTTGTGAAGCAACCTATATTTCTGTCCACCCAAAAATTCCCAAATAATTCTCATAATTTCTTTGGGGGCCCAAAATTTCCTTCCCTAGCCCAAAAATAATTCTCCAATAATTATTCTTCATTTCTGTCCAGTGTGGCTTTCTGTGAAGGAAGTGCCACCTATCCAATCTTGTTTGCTCCAAAACTTTTTGGGCATTCTTTTATGTCCAAATAATTGCCTCATGCCAAAATTCAACTTTATTTTCCTAGCCAATCTTCCTCGGTGATTTTTCAAAGTTTCTGTCAGACAGAAGGCATTGTGAAGGAAGTACTAGCTAGGAGTTTCCAAATGAGTTGAAATTTTGCACACTCCTTAATGTGCTAATATCTTTACACTCCTCCAAATTTCAGCTCCATCCCTTGATCTATGTGAGCACATGACCAAATCTTTGCTTCTGTCAATATTTCCAGGTTGTGAAGCAAGTATATTTGATATTGCTTCATTTTGGCTGAAAATTTACCAGAGCATTCTCTTAGCCTTAAACCTTTCTCCACCAATTTTGGGATCAATTCTTCAAGCCAGTATTTCTCCAAAATTATTTCAAGTTTCTGGACAGAAGGGATGTTTGTGAAGCAAGTACCAGTTTGGTAAATCCAATTGGTATGAAATTTTTACAACATCTCTATATGTCCAAATCATTATGATTTTCCAAATTTCAGATCGTGTTGATACCCCATGTGAGTGAACCATCATGATCTTGATTCTGGACTATTCTGGTCAGTTGCAAAGCAACTATATTCATTTCTGGCCCAATTATCCTCAAAACCTCCAGGACCGTAGTCCTTCCTTAGTTAATCATCACAGACAACTCCTTTGACCCCAATCACTTCCCTGTTGATCAGCAGTGCACGCCCAAGTTTGATTCAGTAAACTTCAGACGCCCATTACCATTTAACCATAGCACCCATATCAAGCCATAGACTCATAAATACTCCACCCTGGAAGGACTAGCCACAAGACAAGGTTTGCAATTCCCTCGTGACCTCTGTCGGCGTCAAAACCGGCGGATCTCGGGTAGGGAGTCCCGAACTGTGCGTCTGAGGCGGATGGTAACAGGAGGCGGGGGACACAATGTTTACCCAGGTTCAGGCCCTCTCGATGGAGGTAATACCCTACTTCCTGCTTGATTGATCTTGATGATATGAGTATTACAAGAGTTGATCTACCACGAGATCGTAGAGGCTTAACCCTAGAAGCTAGCCTATGATTATGATTGTTGTTGTCCTACGGACCAAACCCTCCGGTTTATATAGACACCGGAGGGGGCTAGGGTTACACAGAGTCGGTTACAAGGGAGGAGATCTACATATCCGAATTGCCAAGCTTGCCTTCCACGCCAAGGAGAGTCCCACCCGGACACGGGACGAAGTCTTCAATCTTGTATCTTCATAGTAGAACAGTCCGGCCAAAGTATATAGTCCGGCAGTCTGAGGACCCCCTAATCCAGGACTCCCTCAGTAGCCCCTGAACCAGGCTTCAATGACGATGAGTCCGGCGCGTAGATTGTCTTCGGCATTGCAAGGCGGGTTCCTCCTCCGAATACTCCATAGAAGATCTTGAACACAAGAATCGTTTCCGGCTCTGCAAAACAAATTCCACATACCACCGTAGAGAGTATAATATTTCCACAAATCTAATTTGCTGACAAATTTCATAGCGTGACATCACGCCATGGCCCGGTCATTATTCGAATCGTTTTTCTCGACCAGCTACTACACATATTGCGAGGAGGCTTTCTTGGCACGTCTTGTCGAAGCAGAGATCGTGTCCCCTTATCATGGGATTCTCATCAATACGGGTGTGGGTAACCCAACCGCGCCATCAATCACGGCGCTCGGGGAATAAGCGAGTTTACCAGGCAAGTGGGGAGGCGCAGAACCCCTGCTGCCTTTATAAGGGGATAAGGACTCCTCTTTTTCTTTTACCCACGCCTTCTTCTTCCTTGCCCATCCATTCTTGGGCACTCGAGCTCGAGCGCCCAAGTTCCCATTTTCTCCGCAAAGCCATTCCAAACATGTCCGGAGCGGGAGGCAAGTGGATGGTCTCCTCCATTACGGAGGAGAACGTTACGAAGCTCCGGGAAGCCGGATACCTGGCCGCGGACATCGCGCACCGGCTCCCAGACGCGGGGCAGATCGTCCCTACTCCAGAACCCCACGAGAGGGTTGTATTCCTTACCCACTTTGTCTGCAGGCTGGGATTTCCCCTCCACACATTTGTTCGCAGGCTCATGTTCTACTACAGGCTGGACTTTCATGATCTGGCCCCCAATTTCATCCTCAACATCTCGGCGTTTATCGTCGTGTGCGAGGCCTTCCTCCGCATCAAGCCCCACTTCGGCCTATGGCTGAAGACCTTCAACATGAAACCGAAGGTGGTGGTCGGCCAGCAAGCGGAGTGCGGAGGCGCTATGGTGGGCAAAATGCCCAACGTCACCTGGCTCGAAGGCTCCTATGTGGAGACCGTGAAGGGGTGGCAATCGGGGTGGTTCTACATCACCGAGCCGCGCGACACCAACTGGGCGGCGGCCCCCGAATTTCGATCCGGCATCCCCATGCGGCTCACCTCCTGGAAAGAGAAGGGCCTGTCCTGGGGTTCATCAGTGGAGCTGACCGGACTCCAGAACTATGTTAAAAACATGATAAGCAAGAAAATCAAGCTTGTCAACGTGGTCCAGGTCATGCTCTTCCGCCGGATCCTCCCGTGTCAAAGACGGGCATTCAATATGTGGGAGTTCGACCCGGCTAAGCACCAGACGCTGCGAGAGCTTTTCGACACGACGCACCAAGACATCTGGAAGGTGCTGTTCAAGTCCGCCGAGGTACCTCCTCCCCTTACCGAGGATCGCGGACTCAGCGCCAAGCGCCCAGCCAATCCGGTAAGCTCCTCATATCTCATAAGATGTTCCTTTCCGCAGTTTAATCATGTGAGGGATCTGAGCCTCCATGCCATTTAACAGGACTGGGTCACGACAGCGGAGCGGATCGATTGTCCGGCCCCACTACCCGAAGATCCAGCAAGGGCTCTCCTACCGGAGATGCTGGTTCCGGCGCCCTATGATGCGCCGGAGAAGAAGGCCAAGAAGAAGGCCGCGGGGACCAGGAAAGGTCTCCGGTGCAAGGTTGTATCGGACTCATTGTCCGCTAACACCGAGGCACCCTCCTCCCACGAAAATGAGGAGGAGGAAGAGGAAAGTCCCCCCCAGCCGGGGGAGACAAGAAAAGGAAGGCCGCCCCATTTTGGGAGGCCGAAGGGTCCAAGAAGGGAAGGACCCTCCTTCCGGACTGCTCCACAACGGCCGCTTTCAGCGACGAGGAGTGGTTACCCAGAGACAAGCCCCTGGCGAAGTCGTAAGTATCCGGATACCATAATAGTTCTGGTATGTTTCGTTTTATTGCTTCTTATCATGCCAGACATGATCATGTAGTCCATCCAAAGCCCATATCGACGTATCCTCTTCGGAGGAGTCTTTGGGCCAGTCGGAGATGAACATCGATTCACTCCCGACCGCCTCCTCCCCCCGCCCTACGGACAACGGCGAGGTGTTGTCCCAAAGGACACTGAACCAAGGGGAGATAGCTCCGGAGGCGCCCCAAGGCGATATTCCAGGCGCTGGGCGCATGGGAGGCAAGACTCCCAGGGGCTCTAATGCCGGGTGCAGCAAGTTTAGCCCCCAGCCGAATACTGCGCCGGGACCTCCAGTGGTTCTGGATTCTGTCAGGCAACCCCTCGCCAAGGGGGGAAAGCCGTCGGTGCCGATGGCCTTTGTCCATCCAGAGGCATCGGACAATTTGCTGGAAGTGCTTTGCGGCGCTTCCATTGACGAAGAGCACCGCACTATCATGAGTGCGGTGGTCAAGAAGGTTCGGTCCGCCAAAAGCGGACTGACTGAAGCCTGTGCCAGCCTCCTAATAGGCTTTGAGGTAAGTAATCAAATTATGAAAAAGTGTTACAACATAGACAGTAGCCCCTGATGCTCTGTTTGGTGTTCGCAAAGAAAGGCCGAACAGAGGATCAAATAATAATCACAGGAGTCTAATCAAAATATGTCTATGTTAATAAGCAGGCTTCGCTGCTAGCCACTGCCGCTCACACGGCAGAGGTCTCCGCACTGAAGCGGGACCTTGAGCGGTCCAAGGAAGAGCTTGGCCTTACCAAGAGGCAGCTCGAAGAGAACAAAGGTAAGTGATACCCCGTCTGTTTATTGATAAAATAAAAAAAGGAAGGTGGTTGTTAGATAACAGGATCCTCACAAATTTTGCTAGGGGCCACTACCGAAGTGGCGACCCTAAAGAAGGCGCTGTCCGAGGCCGAAGACAAAGCGGCCAAGGAGTGCATCGAGCGCGAGAAGCAAGAGGCCCGAATCGGCGAGGTTCAGCAAGAGCTCCAGGATTTTGCCAAGAAATATGAGTCCTTGGAGCGTGAGTCGAAGACGCAAGGGTCCGAGCTTGCGAAGGCCCTCGAGAACGCACAAAATGCCAAGGCCAAGGCCCAAAAGGCCCTCCAGGAAATTCAGGCGGTCAAGAAGATAGCAGCGGGGAAGGCATTCATTATGCAAAGCAAGCATGTGGAGGAAACTTTCCTTTTACTTACCTGAATTCGGAGCTCTCCAGGAGCGTTCGCAGATCTACCCAGTAGCGTATCGGATGCCGCAGAGTTCGACCGGGCCGAGGAAGGGAGCTTGACGGAGAAGTTGTTCTGGTCTTAGTATACTTGGACCGAACAACCGATGCCCTTGAGCGACTAGTTGAAGCAACTGGTCGAGCTTCACAAGGCAGCCGAAGTGGCCACAAAGGGTCTCATAGTCCGGATGTGGCCTGGCGAGCCCCTGCCTGGCAGTTACTTCGGCCTGGTAAAGCGGCTTGTGAATGCCTGCCCACGGCTTGAAGTCATAAAGCGGTCCGTCTGCATTGAAGGTGCACGCAGGGCTTTTGCCCGGGCGAAAGTGCACTGGGCGAAGATGGACGCCGAAAAGCTGGTCAAGGAAGGGCCGCCAGAGGGCAAGGAGCATCGCCACCCCGAAAAGTATTATGACAGTGTTCTGAAGGGTGCTCGCCTTGTGGTGGAGGAATGTGCTAAGGATATAATATTTGAATGAATGTGCTCATGTGATCCTGTAATATGAAAACGAGTTCATGTGCGCTATATAACGCTTGTTGATTTAAAATATTACCTTCTGTGCGGCCATTTATAAAATCTGAGAGTTGGCTAGTCGTCGGCTTCTGCCCCCATGTAACTAGTACTGAGGTGTTCGGGATAAACCTGATCACTCTTTATCCCAATTTTGGGTCCTTCGAAGGAGGTGTTCAGCACAACGAACCAGGCAATCGGACTATAAAGCTTTATCACTCTCACTTAGCCATAGAAGTCTACAATTTTAAATTTTGGCGAACCCCTAGTATTCGGAAGGCCGAACTTGGGGCGCTGTGTACGCCTAAATCGGACAAGGCCGACTCCTCGCCCGAAGCGGAAAAAATCTTTAAGGATTTGAGACCTCTCGAACAGTGATACGTCTCCATCGTATCTACTTTTCCAAACACTTTTTGCCCTTGTTTTGGACTCTAACTTGCATGATTTGAATGGAACTAACCCGGACTGACGCTGTTTTCAGCAGAATTGCCATGGTGTTATTTATGTGCAGAAATAAAAGTTCTCGGAATGACCTGAAACTCCACGGAACATATTTTTGGAAAATATTAAAAATACTGGAAGAAGAATCAACGTCAGGGGGCCCACACCCTATCCATGAGGGTGGGGGGCCCGCCTGCCCCCCTGGGCGCGCCCCCTGCCTCATGGCGCCCCTGACGCTCCACCGACCTCAACTCCAACTCCATATATTCGTGTTTGGGGGTAAAAATTAGAGAGAAGGATTCATCACGTTTTACGATATGAGCCGCCGCCAAGCCCTAAAACCTCTCGAGAGGGCTGATCTGGAGTCCATTCGGGGATCCGGAGAGGGGAATCCGTCGCCGTCATCATCATCAACCATTCTCCATCACCAATTTCATGATGCTCACCGCCGTGCGTGAGTAATTCCATCATAGGCTTGCTGGACAGTGATGGGTTGGATGAGATTTATCATGTAATCGAGTTAGTTTTGTTAGGGTTTGATCCCTAGTATCCACTATGTTCTGAGATTGATGTTGCTATGACTTTGCTATGCTTAATGCTTGTCACTAGGGCCCGAGTGCCATGATTTCAGATCTGAACCTATTATGTTTTCATGAATATATGTGAGTTCTTAATCCTATCTTGCAAGTCTATAGTCACCTACTATGTGTTATGATCCGGCAAGGACCACTCCCGGTGATGACCGTAGTTTGAGGAGTTCATGTATTCACTATGTGTTAATGCTTTGGTCTGGTACTCTATTAAAAGGAGGCCTTAATATCCCTTAGTTTCCATTAGGACCCCGTTGCCACGGGAGGGTAGGACAAAAGATGTCATGCAAGTTCTTTTCCATAAGCACGTATGACTATATTCGGAATACATGCCTACATTACATTGATGAATTGGAGCTAGTTCTGTGTCACCCTATGTTATGACTGTTACATGATGAACCGCATCCGACATAATTCTCCATCACCGATCCAATGCCTACGAGCTTTTCACATATTGTTCTTCGCTTATTTACTTTTCCGTTCCTACTATTACAATCACTACAAAACCCAAAAATATTACTTTTGCTACCGTTACCGTTACTTCCATATTACTTTGCTACTAAATACTTTGCTGCAGATACTAAGTTATCCAGGTGTGGCTGAATTGACAACTCAGTTGCTAATACTTGAGAATATTCTTTGGCTCCCCTTGTGTCGAATCAATAAATTTGGGTTGAATACTCTACCCTCAAAAACTGTTGCGATCCCCTATACTTGTGGGTTATCAAGACTATTTTCTGGCGCTGTTGCCGGGGAGCATAGCTCTATTCTTTGAGTCACTTGGGATTTATATCTGCTGGTCACTATGAAGAACTTGAAAGACGAGAAAACAAAAATTTATCCCTCAACTATGAGGGGAGGTAAGGAACTGCCATCTAGCTCTGCACTTGATTCACCTTCTATTTTGAGTAAGCCTGCGACACCTAAACCTGCTTCTGCTATTCATTCTGATATGTCACATGTTATTGATGATGCCACTTCTGCTATGCATGATACTTATGATGAAAATACTTCTATGCTTGATACTACTGTGCCACTTGGTGAATTTCTTGATGAACAACTTGCTAGGGCTAGAGAGAATGAAATTATTGAAACTGATAATATTGATGAAAGTGATGATGAAGACTCTCCCCCTAATAAATATGAATTGCCTGTTGTTCCTGAGGGTTATGTTCTAGATGAAGAATCTGCTAGAGCTATTTTAGCTTGCAGTGATAGATATGATCTAAAGAGGTTATTAGCTAAATGGAAGCAGCAATCTCTTAATGCTAGAATGAAACCTGACCCTGCTTTTGCTACTTCACCTATCTGTGTTACTGATAAGGATTATGAATTCTCTGTTGATCCTGATATAATTACTTTGGCTGAATCTGATCCTTTTTATGAATATGAATCTGAAACTATTGTGGCACATCTTACTAAATTAAATGATACAGCCACCCTGTTCACTAATGACGAGAAATCTCGCTACCTTTATATCCTTAAAATATTTCCATTCTCATTAAAGGGTGATGCTAAGATATGGTTTAATTCTCTTGATCCTGGTTGTGTGCGTAGTCCCCAGGATATGATTTATTACTTCTCTGCTAAATATTTCCCTGCTCATAAGAAACAAGCTGCCTTAAGGGATATATATAATTTTGTGCAAATTGAAGAAGAGAGTCTCCCACAGGCTTGGGGGAGGCTTCTCCAATTACTTAATGCTTTGCCTGATCATCCTCTCAAGAAAAATGAAATACTTGATATATTTTATAATGGACTAACCGATGCTTCCAGAGATTACCTGGATAGTTGTGCTCGTTCTGTTTTCAGGGAAAGAACACCGTATGACGCTGAAATTCTATTGAATAATATGTTGACTAATGAAAATAATTGGACACTTCCTGAGCCAGCTCCTGAGCCTATTCCTAAATCAACTCCGAAGAAGAGGGGTGTTCTATTTCTCAGTCCTGAAGATATGCAAGAGGCAAAGAAATCTATGAAAGAAAAAGGTATTAAAGCTGAAGATGTTAAGAATTTACCTCCTATTGAAGAAATACATGGTCTTAATTTACCGCCTGTCGAAGAAACATATGATCTTAATCCCTCACCTATTGAAGAAACACATGGTCTTGATAACCCGACACAGGTAGTAAAGGTAAATTCTCTCTATAGATATGATAAAGCTAAAATCCCTGCTACTAAGTTTGCTAGCCAATGTTTGGATGAGTCTGATAACTTTACGGTTAAGCAAGAAGATTTTAATGCTTACTTTGGTAGAAAATTAAAACAAAATGCTTATATGATTGAACACTTGGGTGATTATATGTCTAGAGTTAAAGGTGAACTTAAACTCATTAGTAAACATGCTTCTATGGTACCACTCAAGTAGAACAAGTACTTAAAGCTCAGAATGATTTGCTCAATGAATTAAATAGTAAGAATAATGACTATGCTGTTAGAGTGGCTACTAGAACTTGTAAGATGACTCAGGAACCTTTGTATCCTGAAGGCCACCCGAAGAGAATTGAACAAGATTATCAGAAAAATAATTTAGATGCACCTAGTCCTTCTAAAAAGAAGAAAAAGAAAAATGATAGGACTTTGCATGCTTCTAGTGAACCTATTGCTGAACCACCTGAGAATCCAAATGATATTTCTATTTCTGATGCTGAAACACAATCCGGTAATGAACATGAACCTAATGAAAATGTTAATGATAATGTTCATGATGATGCTCAACCTAGCAATGATAATGATGTAGAAGTTGAACCTGCTGTTGATCTTGATAACCCACAATCAAAGAATCAACGTTATGATAAGAGAGACTTTGTTGCTAGGAAACACGGTAAAGAAAGAGAACCATGGGTTCATAAACCCATGCATTTTCCTCCCAAACCATCCAAGAAAAAGGATGATGAGGATTTTGAACGCTTTGCTGAAATGATTAGACCTATCTTTTTGCGTATGCGATTAACTGATATGCTCAAAATGAATCCTTATGCTAAGTATATGAAAGATAGTGTTACAAATAAAAGAAAGATGCCGGAAGCTGAAATTTCCACCATGCTTGCTAATTACACTTTTAAGGGTGGAATACCAAAGAAACTTGGGGATCCAGGAGTACCCACTATACCATGCTCCATTAAAAGAAACTATGTTAGAACTGCTTTATGTGATCTTGGAGCCGGTGTTAGTGTTATGCCTCTCTCTTTATATCGTAGACTTGATTTGAATAAGTTGACACCTACTGAAATATCTTTGCAAATGGCTAATAAATCAACTGCTATACCTGTTGGTATTTGTGAGGATGTGCCTGTTGTTGTTGCGAACGTTACTATTTTAACGGACTTTGTTATTCTTGATATTCCCGAGGACGATAGCATGTCTATTATTCTTGGAAGACCTTTTCTGAATACTGCAGGGGCTGGTAATGAGCATACGGTACACTTTCCGAGGAAACAACCTCAAGTTCATAGTATCAACTCTATTGGAAAAATTCCATCGATTTTTTTTGGAGGTTTTGAATTTCCTCTTCCTACTGTCAAGAAGAAATATGATATTCTTATTATTGGGGATGTGCATATCCCCGTTGAGATAACATAGTGTTACTCGAAATTTCTCCGGTTCCATGTTATCCGGAATGAGTTTGTTAGCAAGACCTGATCAACCTTGTTAGTGGATTCCTTTTGATGAGCATGAGATGGATGAAACTAGAAGGCACAACCTTCTGTACCATTCTTTTACTTTCTGTTATTTAGTTGAAATAAAGTAAAATTAGTATTTTTCTGTCTGTTTTCCGATTTATCCGTGCAATATAAAAATACCCCGAAAATAAAAGTTCACCAAATGCCCCGAAATTAAAATATGATTTTTTCTGGAATATTTGAGAATATCTGGCACTGAGAACACAACAGGGGGAGCAAACACCTGGCCACGAGGGTCCAGGGCGCGCCCACCCCTACAGGGCGCGTCCCCCTGCCTCGTGGGCCCATGGTGGCTCCCCTCCACTTATTCCTGCCACCACACACTTCTTCTTCCTCCCAAAAAAAATCACCATCCAGCTCAAGCACGAGTTCTAGCTCATTTTGCTGCGATTTTCGATCTCCTTGATCAAAGCACCTCTCATAAAACTGCTTGGGGGGATTGTTCCTTGAGGAAGAAATATGCTTAGGAAAATGTACCAAGGTGGTTCTTCAAGGAAAACAAGGACCCAGGCTTGCAATGCGTGATGCTGATGATGAGCCACCAAGGAACGCTCCAGTGCGGCCTTGTGAATGGCCTTCAGAGGACTTTATGGATCGAGCGGGAATCAAGGAAGAATTTAACGCATATTTGCGTAACGCTGATCTTGTGAGCTTCGAGGAGGAAAAGTGCCGCCAGTACCACTATCTCACTAGTTCCTTCGTGAGGAGGTTTGAAATTTTATCTTCACGCAATTCTCCAACTGTCCTGTTTGATCTTTATGATAAATCTTATACGATGGACTTAGATGATTTTACCACTGCTTGCAAACTTCCACAATGGGGTCGTGCTAGTGAACCTCGCAAATCTGAATTTAGAAATTTTCTTGCTAGTATAACTGTGGGGGAATCTAGAGATATAGCACAAGCTACCATAGGGAGCATTCATTTTCCTGCTATACATTATTTTGCTCTCTTCATAGGTAGGTGCATTAATGGTAAGGATGAAGCATGTCACATGTGTGTCCCTGATCTCAGTATTCTTAGGAGTGCTGTGTTAGGAGATAAATCTTATAATTTGGGAGCTATTGTTGCACGTAGGTTGCATAATAATAAAATTAATGGAGATTTCTTTGGAGGAATTTATGCAACCCGTCTAGCTAATTTTCTTGAGGTACCTATACGTGAGTATGATGTTGAGCTGCCCAATGTTTATTTAGATTATAATGCCATGGTTCATCATCATTTTCTTGAGAGGAACGAGCAGTCCCTCCAGTATCGCTTAATCTTTGACAGACGTCGTGCTGTCCATATTACTCTCCCTGCTCCTGCCTTCTATGATTATCAGGCAAAAGGAAGATATGTTATTACCAGAGAGGAGGCAGATGAGTACGAGAGGAGGGCGGAGGTAGCTCGCCGCCACGCTACAGCTCAGGAGGCAATAGCCGCTGCATCTCAGTACGACCCTGGCTACAACTATGGATATCCGCCAGGCCACCCATGGCAATAAACCAACTTAGGCCAAAAGCCTAATCTTGGGGGAGTACGTATTTCCCACCGACATTACATTTATGTTCACACACTCATTGCTAGATGTCGGTGCTCATACTTTTTCACTGTAATATCCATGCTAGTTTATTTTCTTTTTACGCTTTCTTCTTGTGTGTTTAATAAACCTTAAGAAAAACCAAAAAAAATTAGTAATAGCTTTAGCTAGTTTACTTCTCTTGCTGTAGTAGTAATAATTAAAAGGAAAACCCAAAAATATTTCCTGTTCTTCTTTTGCTTGTTGGGAGCTTTCCCGTGTAAATAGTTTTATTTCTTTTCTTTTCTTTGGGGGTCGATAGGAGAAGACCATAATCAAATTGTTGAAGTGACTCTTATATGCATTATTGTTGATTTAACCAAGAGCCCATATTGCCTTGTCTTCTCCTGTTTATTGAATGCTCGCAGATTCCAGCTTAGTCCAATGCACGTGCACTCTTATTATTATTCACATCATTCGATCGTGCAAGTGAAAGGCAATTATGACGATATATGATGGACTGATTGAGATGAGAGAAGCTGGTATGAACTCGACCTCTCTTGTTTTTGTAAATATGATTAGTTCATCGTTCCTGATTCAGCCTATTATGAATAAACATGTTTGCAATGACAATTAGAGATCATAGTTGCTCGTGCCATGCTTGATTAGCTATGAGTTATAATGGTTTACCTTGCGTGCCAACATGCTATTAAAATGGTTGTGATGTGGTATGGTGGGGTGGTATGCTCCTTTGAATGATTTAAGTGACTCGACTTGGCACATGTTCACACATGTAGTTGAAACAAATCAACATAGCCTTCACGATATTTATGTTCATGGTGGATTATATCCTACTCATGCTTGTACTCAATGTTTATTAATTTTAAGGGATAATCGGTTTTATACCCTTAGTTGGGTACCACTCGTCAGGATTGCCCCTACTTTTGGAAAACACGCGGTCTTGCCCAACTCAGTTTGCTTGTCTTGTACTTTTGCCCTTCCGACACGGCTCTGTCCAGTCAGCGCCGTTTGACCGTAAGAGGCGCTAGATTTTGGACATTTTTGCCCCTGTCGGTGCTACACTTAGTACCCTTTCGTCCATAGTGAGCTCACGCTGAAGAAAATAGAGGAGCAGAGCCGGCGACGCGAGGCCCAACGAGGAAGAAGATGGAGCGGCGCAGCACGGCGAGCTCGGGCTCGTCCAACTACTCGCAGGTGGCCGGTGAGGTAAGTGAACATGAGCTCGTGCGGCTCCTCCACCCCCAATTTGTTCTAGGGTTTGTGAGATTTGGGGGAAATTTTGACCTTCCTTCCCTTCCATTTGGTTTAGGTTGATGGGGTCGGGATTGTGCAGCTCGTCTCCGAGTTCTATCTTCCCGATGACACCTACTGTGGATTGGAGTATCGTTCAAAGCATCGTTGGCCTGGTCACGGCCTTGTTCCAGCCCGCTGTGTTTCCTGGGGAGGGGCAAGCACTGGCCGCCGGTTTTTAGGGTGTCCTTTAGACGTAAGAGATTGTGAATTTGAGCATGTTTTAGTTCTTGTTTATGAAAAATCTAATTTTTGGTAAATGTGATGTGCAATCAGTTACCACAGGAGTGTGAGTGGGTGGTGTGGGTTGATCCTCCTCCATTGCGTGTTGCCCTGGCTTTTGAAGACCTGCACGCAGAGGTAGAACAGAGCTGGATCAAAAGTCACAAGTTGAAGAAGGAAAACATGTTGCTGTCAAGAAAGAATCATGTTTTGAAGAAGAAGCTGAGAGGAAGAGATGAGATGATGCTTCTTTTAGCATTGTTGTTTGTAGGAATTTGTGTTGTAATGTTGTTCGTGTTGTAGTTGTATCAGTTTGTGCTTGTTGACCGAATGGTACAACCTAGTGTGATGTATCTGAAGACGATGATGCACTGTTGTGGTCAAGATGAACATGCTATTTTGTCTATGCAAACTAGATGATGGTGTGGATGGATGCAAAGTAGATGTTGCTTCAGATGTATGCCAAAGTAGATGTAGGTTTTGTCGTCGACGACGTCGATGACAAAACTATGCAAAGGTAGATGTAGGTTTTGTCGTCAACGACGTCGATGACAAAACTATGCAAAGGTAGATGTAGGTTTTGTCGTCGACGACGTCGATGACAAAACTATGCCAAAGGTAGATGTAGGTTTTGTCGTCGACGACGTCGATGGCAAAACTATGCCAAAGTAGATCAACAGCAATCCCAACCTATTAAACACCACAGTGAGCGCAAAGAATTAAGAATAAGAAGTTGATCATCACACATGTACCAAACACTGGGCATAACTAGTGCATAAAGCATTAAGAAGTTGATCATCACAGTGCATAGACAACAACATCAAGTGCATAAAGCACTAAGAACACGAAAGTACTGGTATCACAGTGCACATAGTAACAACATCAAGTGCATAACAGTTTCAAACATAATACTGAAGTAACAGGACTAAAACTGAAGTTTCTTGCTCCTGGTGCTCTTGGCTGGGTTTGGAGCCAGCTTTGCCTTGCTTCTAGTGTTCTTAGCTGGATTGGGGGCAGTGGGTGGGGCTTCAACTGCTGTTGCTGCTTTTTTGGCTGGAGAGACACCCTTGCTGTCAACACTGCTTCTAGTAACTGAGCAAAATGTAGTTGTTGGTCCATTTTTCTTCTGCTTGCAACACCTTGGAGAAGCTCCCCTCTCTGCTCCTCTTTTATAATTCTTTCTAGGACTAAAACAAGTTCAAACATAACACAATTTTTAAGATATGAACTAATGAAAACTGAAACAAGGGCAATATAAAACTGAAACAAGTTGCTGGCACACACCTCACTACACTAGCTTGTGTAGATGCCTCATGTGAGGTTTCCTTTGGTGGTGGCATCTGCTGCTGAAGAACATCAACTTATGGCTCTTCATCCTCCTCCTCATCTTGTACTTCTGCTTCTGCTGGCTCATTAGCTGTTGGATGATCATCTGCTCCCCAATGTTCTTCTTCTCCAAAGGCCAGATCAACAGATTCTTTGCAGCCTTTGGCTTTGTGTCCACATCTTCCACATCTCTTGCACTTATACTTCCTAGGACCAAGACCCTTTCCTTCACTGGTAGATCTTATCCTCTGCTTTCTTGGTCTTCCTGGTGGTCTGTTCTGAACAGGAGCACACAACTTGAATCCTGGATCTACACAGTCCCACTGTTGTTTGCCTTCTAGAGCTGGTAGATTGTCAGCATAAGTTGCTCTAAACATCTCAACTGTGTAATATTTGTGGACATACTGATCTATTCCACTAGCTTCACCTCTTAGAGCAGTGATGAAAAAAAGGGCATGGATGCAGGGTTTACTAGTGATCTGCCACTGCCTACAACTGCAAGACCACTTCTCTATGTCAACAGGGTACCTCCATTCTCTTTTCTCTCTGTCAGTAGCAGTCACCTCAGCCTCTGTTGGGCTTCTCCTAACTATACTCATCTCCAGACCTTTTGTCTTCTCTATCAAAACCTTCATTATTGCTGGTATGATGTTGTGCCCAATGAAATGGCCAGTGGCAATTCTGTTTCTTAAGTAAAATTTCTCCATGATGTATTGCCTAATCTTGTCTAGCAGGTCAACTATGTGAAGACTCTTGTATTTCCTGATTCTTGAGTTGAATGATTCAGCAAGGTTGTTGTTCACATAGTCAACCTTGCACATCTCATTGAACTCTGCTCTTGCCCAGATTTTTGTGGTGCTCCTCCAGATATTCCTTAACTTTGGGTTTGCTTTTGAGCTGGTTCAGATGATAATTATGCTTCTTGATACTGTAGGTTAGTGAACAAGGCCATAAGTTATCATCAAAGAACTTTCCCTTAAATTTCTTACTGAAATTCTGAGCCAAGTGTCTCATACACTCTCTATGTTCCACTCCAGGGTACACATCATCAACTGCTGTTTCCAATCCCTTGCAAGCATCAATATGTATCACTAAACCTTCTGGATGACCTACCATTTTCTTCAGGTTTGTGGAAAACCATGTCCAACTCTCAGTAGATTACACTTCTAGAACACCATAAGCAACTGGAAACAACTAGTTGTGGCCATCCAGTGCACAAGCTGCTACAAGCTGCCCTCTAAACCTACCATTCAATGATGTAGCATCTACAGCCAGGTATGGCCTGCACCCCTCCAGAAAACCCTTCTGACAAGCTTTGAAGCAAACAAACACTCTTCTAAAACACTCCTTGTAATACTTCTTGCCTTTAATCTGATACTCAACTATGTGCCTGTCAATTTCTACTAGACTGCTTGGTGATGCCCTCTCCACTTCAGCTTTGAAAGAATAAAGAAGTTGGAAACTATCACTATACTTGCCATATATTTTGTCCAGTGCCATCTCTTTGCCATTGTAGCAACTGTCATATGGCACCTCCACACCATACTTCTCTAGCAACTTCATCTGAATTTCCTTAGGACCAATAGATGGTTTTTGTCTGATCCAGGGCATAGATGCATCTGCAATCCACCTCCTTTTTGCATCTCTCAATCTCTGAGATCTGTTGACACTAGGACAAGTATGCTGGTGTTGGTTCACTTTAATCTGAAACAAAACAGCACAACAAATAGTAAGTACATATAACAGTAGTGAGTGCAGAAAATATAACACATTACAGAGATCACAACATTTAATACCTGAAACATTGTGCTCCTCCTCATTAAAGAGGCATGTAGCCTCCATTTACACCTGTCATAAGAACATTTGATAGTAAACCTAGTTGGGTCACTTTTCAGAATAGAGAACTCAGTTTCAGCTTTGATTGAGTAGGTTGCAACTGCATTTCTGTAATCAACTGCAGAAGGGAAGACCACACCTTCCTCAATAGATGGATTTTCCCTGTCATACATCATGACAGGTCTGTCCTCATCTGCATCTTCAAAAGCTCCCATTTCATGATCCTCTTGCATCTCATCAGCATCTGTATCTGAAAATTCTGCAGGGATATAGTCTTTGTCTGCCTTTTCTTCTTCATTGTTGTGTCGAACATACCCAGGATAACGTATCTCATCCTCCAGACCTGGTGCATCAGGCAATGCCTCCTCCACAACTGGATCACCTTTTTTGTTTGCTTGTTCCTGACTTTCATTAACACTTGGAGTTCCAGGAGCAGTAGAGGTGTCACTTGCTGCCCTACTTCTACTGCTAGCCCTAGTTCTAGCCCTTGTCCCTCCAGCAGTGGGATTAAAACAAGATGGCCTAGATGCAGAGGGCCTAGAAGTTGATGGGTTTTCAAACCTTTGTGCTCTAGTTCTCTGTATCACTGTGATTTCCAAGTTGCATGACATAGTTTGTGCATTACTTGCAAACATCACACCTAACTCTGAATCACACTGTACAGGGACCCAACAAAGGTTACTACTATCCCAATATCTCATCTCAACAGCATCAAACAATCCCCATGGATACTTAGCACAAATGGCAGCCCTAAAATCCTGGTATGAAGTAGTGTTGTCCACAAACAATGGAAAAGTGAAGCCACAATCTTTTCCTTTAGTACCCGCAGAAACAAGAACAGTGGTCTCCATTCTAATAGATAGATAGAACGCGGTCGCTGGATTCATCCTACGATAAAAAACATGCCATCTCCCGTGAAAAAACGAACAAAACTTAGCCTAAAGCATCGTTGAATCAACCCTACAGCAGTAAACACGAGCAAATCTAGGTCTAATACTTACCCCGCAGGAATTTCCCGTGCAGATCCGTTGCCCTTGTCGCAGCTGGCACCGCCGGCGTCGCCTTGTCCGCGCTCCCGTGCAGATCCGCTGCCCTTGTCGCCATGGGCCTCGGCTTGTACACGCTCCCGTGCAGATCCGCTGCCCTTGTCGCGGTGGGCGCCGCCGGCGTCGCCTTGTCCGCGCTCCCGTGCAGATCCGCTGCCCTTGTCGCCGTGGGTGCCGCCAGCGTCGCTTCCTATGCTCTCCCGTGCAGATCCGCTACCCTTGTCGCCATTGGCTCCAGCAGCCCCGCCGCCTCCACACTGAAGTGAGGATGTGGTGTCCCTACGGCGGCGGCCGCGTCCGCTGATGCTTTCTCCGGTCTCCCCCATCGCCTGCCAATGGATCTGGCGGTGCGGGTTTCGCCGCCGCCGAGCGAGCTAGGGTTGGTGAGAGAGAAAGAGAGACAGTGGGGAACGAGAGAGTGTGAGCTGGTTAGGTCGACCGGGGGGCAAGACTTGTCCAAAATCTAGCACCGCTTACGGTCAAACGGCGCTGACTGGACGGAGCCGTGCTGGAAGGACAAAAACACAAAGCAAGCTAACTGAGTTGGGCAAGACCGCATGTTTTGCAAAACTAGGGGTATTCCTGTCGAGGGTGACACAACTAAGGGCTCAAATACAATTATCCCTAATTTTAATGCATGTTCATGACTGTTGTCGCTCTCTAGTTGGTCGCTTCCCAGTCTTTTGCTAGCCTTCACTTGTACTAAGCGGGAATACTGCTTGTGCATCCAATCCCTTAACCCCAAAGTTATTCCATATGAGTCCACTATACCTTCCTATATGCGGTATCCACCTGCCGTTCCAAGTAAATTTGTATGTGCAAACTCTAAACCTTCAAATGAAATTCTGTTTTGTATGCTCGAATAGCTCATGTATCAACTAGGGCTGTCTGTATCTTCCATGCTAGGCGGGTTATTCTCAAGAGGAGCGGACTCCGCTCCTCACTCACGAGAAAATGGCTGGTCACCGGGATGCCCAGTCCCATGCTTTATGCAAATCAAATCAAAATAATTGCAAACAAAACTCCCCTGGGACTGTTGTTAGTTGGAGGCACTCGTTGTTTCCAGCAAGCCATGGATTGATGCTTGTTGGTGGAGGGGGAGTATAAACTTTACCATTCTGTTTGGGAACCGCCTATAATGTGTGTAGCATGGAAGATATCGCCATCTCTTGGTTGTTATGTTGACAATGAAATTATGCCGCTCAAAATATTATTTATCTCTATTTCAAAACCGAGCTCTGGCACCTCTACAAATCCCTGCTTCCCTCTGCGAAGGGCATATCTATTTACTTTCATGTTGAGTCATCACCCTCTTATTAAAAAGCACTAGCTGGGGAGCACTGCTGTCATTTGCATTCATTACTATTAATTTATATTGGGTATGACTATGACTGGATCTCTTTTACCATGAATTACAATGTCTAGTCAGTCCTTGATCTTTAAAGGTGCTCTGCATTTATGTTTTGCGGTCTCAGGAAGGGCTAGCAAGATACCATCCTGTTATATCATATCATGATTGTTTTGAGAAAGTGTTGTCATCCGAGATTTATTATTATTGCTCGCTAGTTGATTATGCCATTGACATGAGTAAACATGAGACCTAAATGTTATTGTGAATATGGTTAGTTTTAATCTTTGTTGAAAACTTGAATGCTGGCTTTACGTATTTACAACAACAAGAGCAAACAAAGTTTGTAAAAGTTTTTCTTTATCACTTTCAGTTTATCAACTGAATTGCTTGAGGACAAGCAAAGGTTTAAGCTTGGGGGAGTTGATACGTCTCCGTCGTATCTACTTTTCCAAACACTTTTGCCCTTGTTTTGGACTCTAACTTGCATGATTTGAATGGAACTAACCCGGACTGACGCTGTTTTCAGCAGAATTGCCATGGTGTTGTTTATGTGCAGAAACAAAAGTTCTCGGAATGACCTGAAACTCCACGGAACATATTTTTGGAAAATATTAAAAATACTAGAAGAAGAATCCACGTCAGGGGCCCACACCCTGTCCACGAGGGTGGGGGGCGCGCCCCCTGCCTCGTGGGCCCCCTGACACTCCACCGACCTCAACTCCAACTCCATATATTCGTGTTCGGGGAGAAAAAAAATCAGAGAGAAGGATTCATCACGTTTTACGATACGGAGCCGCCGCCAAGCCCTAAAACCTCTCGGGAGGGCTGATATGGAGTCCGTTCGAGGCTCCGGAGAGGGGAATCCATCGCTGTCGTCATCATCAACGATCCTCCATCACCAATTTCATGATGCTCACCGCCGTGCGTGAGTAATTCCATCATAGGCTTGCTGGACGGTGATGGGTTGGATGAGATTTATCATGTAATCGAGTTAGTTTTGTTAGCGTTTGATCCCTAGTATCCACTATGTTCTGAGATTGATGTTGCTATCACTTTGCTATGCTTAATGCTTGTCACTAGGGCCCGAGTGCCATGATTTCAGATCTGAACCTATTATGTTTTCATGAATATATGTGAGTTCTTAATCCCATCTTGCAAGTCTATAGTCACCTACTATGTGTTATGATCCGGCAACCCCGAAGTGACAATAATCGGGACCAGTCCCGGTGATGACCGTAGTTTGAGGAGCTCATGTATTCACTATGTGTTAATGCTTTGGTCTGGTACTCTATTAAAAGGAGGCCTTAATATCCCTTAGTTTCCATTAGGACCCCGCTGCCACGGGAGGGTAGGACAAAAGATGTCATGCAAGTTCTTTTCCATAAGCACGTATGACTATATTCAGAATACATGCCTACATTACGTTGATGAATTGGAGCTAGTTCTGTGTCATCCTATGTTATGACTGTTACATGATGAACCGCATCCGGCATAATTCTGCATCACCGATCCAATGCCTACGAGCTTTTCACATATTGTTCTTCGCTTATTTACTTTTCCGTTGCTACTGTTACAATCACTACAAAACCCAAAAATATTACTTTTGCTACCGTTACCGTTACTTCCATATTACTTTGCTACTAAATACTTTGCTGCAGATACTAAGTTATCCAGGTGTGGCTGAATTGACAACTCAGTTGCTAATACTTGAAAATATTATTTGGCTCCGCTTGTGTTGAATCAATAAATTTGGGTTGAATACTCTACCCTCGAAAACTGTTGCGATCCCTATACTTGTGGGTTATCAAACAACGACCAGCTCTCGCCGCATCATGACAGTCAGTTTTCGGCTTTCTCTACTGAGGTGCTCGTCCGGAAGAACCGGGACACAATCGCAGTTCTCCTAGTGCTACCTTAGCTGATATAGTGGAACGTAAGGTACCAAAACATGGGAGCCGGGCAAACCCAACTATTGACCCGAGACATGATTCGGAGCTGATGCATATAATGCTATAAGTTTGGGGTGCCGCACTGTCGAAAGTGTTCGGACTTTTCATGCCGTGTTATGGGGTACACTGAAGCCCCTGGCGCACTGGACATATCAGAATGTACGGGTGCAATTTGTCATAAATAAGTAGACAAGGAAAAAGTATGAAGGAGTGCAATAATAAGCTCATGCTGTACATTGTTATTTAAATGATACGTCAAGGCGTATGTATACAAGTAGTACAATAAGTAAAAATAGGACTATTTGACATGTCCTATCTTCATACTGCGGGCCAAGCTGTGCATTGTCCCGTGGTGACCGCGCAGCTGGCAAGCCTGTGCGCGCGCTCTGTGCGTAGTGGCCGCGTCCAGCGCGTTGTCTCTGCTTCGTCCTCTTTCCTCTCGTCGTCTTCGCGCGCGTGAGCATGTCCAATGGCTTCACCTCATCGTCGCCGTCCCCCTGGACAGCTCACCCCCTCCGTCCGCTTCCTCACCGACGCTCGCCGCCGAACGCCCACGAGAGCACAGTGCGCTGACCGTCGTCTTCCTCCCCGTGCTCTCTTGGCTCCCTCTGCCTTGTGAGCATTCCCTGTGCCCCCTCCCGTCGTCTACCTCCGACCTCGAGCGCGCGCACACACGTCCGCAGTGACGCCAGCGCAGCACCCCTCCCCTCGGCTATTTAAGCCACTCCTGAGGCCTCCCGAGCTCACCAGCCTCCTCACAAACCTCCTAGCACCCCACCCAGCCCCTCCAATCGCTCCCGGAGCCTCTCCTCGACCCCCATGACCACCATGTCCGCCGATGGCCTCTGCTCAAATCCGAGCGAGACCGAGCCCCTCCCTCACTTCCTCCACCACCACGGCCCTCCCCTAGTACCCTAGATCCACCCCAGCACTCCCTGTCCTCCTCCGGTGGCCTCTTGCCAGGAGTTCTTCGACGGCCGAAGCCCCTGTCCGTCGGCGCCGAGCTCGTTGTCGTCTCGGGTCATCCCACCGGCCGTGGATGGGATTTTTGGATGCGTCGTTGAGCGCTGAATCCATCCATAACCCGAGCATCGCCGGAGATGCCCCGTAGCACCGGCAATCGCCGTCTGGGCGGGCCTCTCCCCTTGGCCAGGAGCTCCTCGAGCGGGAGGTTGAAGACAGTCAGGCCGGCGGGCCCCTCCCCGTGCGACTCCACCTGGCAGCGTCACCAAGCCCAGGCCCCACTGCCACGCGGGATAAGTGGAAATGGCTTCGACCTTTTACGCTTTCCCCGCGGGGAAGCGCATTCCACTTCTTCTTTGGGTGTAAGTACGTTTTCCTCTCTGGAAAGCACATTTTCTAAAAACCCGCTTCTGCCTTATCCACTCAAGGACTTGTTTGTGATGAAATATTTGCAGAAAAGTCCTTGATCTTCATCGCGTGACAACTTTTTACTCCCAACTCCAAATGAGGTGATTCCAAAGCCCACTTCCTCGTCTCGTCGAGCCCGTTCTGTTGGTATCATTTTCACCATGTTTTGACATTCTGAAAATGACCATTTTGCCCTTGCGCTTAATCAGCCCCCTCCGAGAGAGAATGTTTTCCGATGATTCTTTCTGCGAGCTTCTCGCACTTCTTCCCGGTGATTTCATCCACCCCAGGCAAACCACACCCTCCATTTGCATTGCTATAATGCAGTGACATGGTTTAAATGATTTGAACTGTTTAAAATATTGTTTTAGCTGCATGACCTTTGTGCGTGGCAATTTTCTCGGAGTTGTTGTTGATCTTGCTATTGCCATGCTACTGTTTGGAGTACTATGAGTTATGCTTGCTATTTGATGGATGTCATGTTGTTCTTGGATTATTAGTGGCTTATGTTATGATTATTTTCATGTGAGTATTTGATATTATATTTTGGAGTATTACTCGGAATGTGATGTTGCCTTCGAACTATTAGTGGCTAGAATTGTTTTCATCATGATGCTAGTTGATATTATGTTTCTAAGTATGATTTTGGAGATGATGTTTACTTGTGGATCTTAGCTGGATAGCTTGTTCTTGATATTTGAGAAGTAGTAATATCGTTCTTGGATTCATCATTATGGTAGTGTTATGCTATCCTCGAAGTATTTTGGTATGATGTTATGATGCTTGGATTATATGTTGGATATTGCTATGACTTGGATTATAGGTTGATAGATGGTTACGGAGTATCAGTTAGCACAGTTATATTTTTGGGATTAAATTCCGTCATTAAGTTGGTCAGGTGCCACCGAACCGAGCTTTTCCAGTGCAACCACATTTGCCTTTATGGGAAGGCCCTAATGCAATGCTATTGCCGTGTCTCTCGCCGGTGCCTCCAACGAGGGAAGGTTATGGGCGCGCGCTACCATGATCAGGTAGGCGGACATAAGCCTTGTGTGCCCGTAGTTGTTGTTAGGTGCCTTTTTGTCCCCGTTTGGGACTGTTTTTGTTTTGCCATGGCGGTGGCCGTTGATGCCTTTGGTAGGCACAGGGCCACCCAGGACTGAACCCAAAGGGGGTGTTGGTCGGAGTGGCTGGGAGAGTGTCATGACAGTAGATCGGTTTTGTCGGAACGCCGTTGGTCCACCCGAATGGGAGTGCGAGGCCATGGGTTCCGTGGTGTGGGTAAAGTGCGCTACCTCTGCAGAGTGTGTGTGTTTAATCTATCAATAGCCGCGTCCTCCATCATGGGCACAAAGTTCATACTAGGGTCACACCGTTCGATCAACACTCACATGACGGAATCACTTATAGGTGATGTATATGTTGATATTGTGAGCTGTAACAGTTTGGCAGGATGATGATGATGGGATGATCTTGTGGGTGATCATTCAGTTTGTGATGTGGTCACAAGGTGATCATGTGGATGTTTTGATCATGAGGTGATCATGTGGATGTTTTGATCACGAGGTGATCAGGTGGATCATGAGGTGATCGCGAATGATATATTGCTTGGTCAGATAGCCAAGAGTGAGATGGTTATTGAGATCTGAGATGGTGATTTATCAATATTGTAGTAGTTTCATAGCATGATTAGTAGTTGCTTCATCATGGTAGTTGTTAATTAATTAACCTGCTTAATGCTATGTTGTTGTTTTGCCTTGATGCTTTTGGTTGTTGTGAGCTTGCAAGTACATTCAATGTACTGACCTGGCGTGTCATGCCAGATTGCAGGTGATGCTGTGATTGCTTAATTGTTTGCCGAGGTTTCCGTTCGTGCGAGCTAGATCGTGTCCCAGCCAGAGTCCCTGCAGAGTGGAGTTCACCACCTTCGTCGTTGTTCCGCTGCTAGAAGCATTCCGCTGCTACGAGTTGTTCCGCTGCTAGCATAGAGCAAGTGTAGTATCGCAGGCGTAGTGTCGCCGTGCTGATGTGATTCGTTGTAACATCAGACTTTTGTATTTATTACCCTTTGTAATAAGAGCTGATTTGTTCTATGTCAAGCAGTGCCGTATTCCAGAGACTTTTCCTCGATCTCTGGGCTAGAATACGGGGTGTTCCGGTGTCTCTGAGCCGGGGTGCCACAACCACGAAGCTTCACCAAATGTGGCTCTGAGGTGACCTCAACTGCCCAGGGTGCTCAAACACCCAAGAGTAACAAGATCCACAAGGGATTAGTGGGGGGAATATAATTTCTCTTGGTGGAAGTGTAGAGCTATGCCTTCTCAACCAATCCCTAAAGAATCAACAAGTTTGATTGGCTAGGGAGAGAAATCGAGCGAAAATGAGCTTGTGAGCAACAATGGAGCTTGGGGGAGGAAGAGGTGAGTCAACTTGGGGAAGATGACTCCCTTATGTAGTGAGGGAATAAATCCAACCGTTATGCATGCACAGCCCGTGCACAAGTGGTAGTATCGCTCAGGCGAGCGGTACTTCCGCTGGCACAAAAGTTCTGGCCACATAGTTCGAACTGAACTAATTAGGGGGCAGTAGGAGCCGCCAGAGCGGTACTACCGCATGGTGTTGAAAGCTGTCAGAGCCCGAGAGGAGGGCAGGGTGGTAGTGCCACCCTGGGCGGTACTACCGCAGCCAACTGCCGCTCTACTTCCACACACAGGAATGATGATTCCAGAACACAAATAATAAGCGGCACTTCCAGCGGAAGTAGACAGCGGTAGTTCCGCCTGAGCGGTACTACCGCGCCACGAAGCGGTACTTCCGGTTAGCCTCTGCAATCCGAGTAAACCAACGGTAGTGGAGTGGCAGTTAGGGCGTAGTACCACAGGGGCGATACTACCGCTCTACTACCGCCCATTTACAGAACACAAATATAGCTCGAAGTAGGAACCGTACTGAATTGCGGTAGTACTGCTAGGCAGGGCGGTACTACCGCTTAAGTTGTTCTGAAAATCCCAAGCAAGGAGGAAGGATAAGCTCAGTTGCATGGAAAAGGAAATAGGGTGCATAGGACTGTGTACGTGTTGATTCCACCCAAACCTTTCTGAAGCGGACCCCCTCTTAATAGTACGGTGTTACTACGACTCAAGTCCACCGAAAAAGAAACCCAAGAAAAACACCATCTTCGTGATAGCTTCGAGGGGTTCCAAACGTCTTGTGCCAAATGATGGTTTATCTGAAATGCTCAATGCACACGATTAGTCCGCAAAGGCATTGTCATCAATCACGAAACCATTTAGGGAGAAATATGCCCTAAAACTTAACAACTTGAGCAATTTTGACACCAACATATTTAGCAAGTACATTGTCATCCTTGCCCTTACATAGCATATAGGATGGATACATCATCATTGTGAGTGGCATAACTCCTAGTAGCTCTACCATTCACAATATCATCACCACCATTGCCTTGTGCTCTTCGTGCAATTTTTCTTGGGTTTCATGCATTAATGGGAAGCCAAGCCTTTGCCATTATCATTGAAGTTAGGGGGTAAACTAAAGTCTCTCCTGTCAATTATTACTCTTTGCTAGCTCATTATCTCCCATTTTGTGGGGATAGCTCATTAGCTCCTTGATAGTGTTCTCACCTTGGATGCGTGAAGCTAATCCTCTCTCAAGATGAGCATTCAACCTAGTTGTTATCCTCAATGATAGATGCTTTATCACAAATATAATTAGTAGCACAAGCACCAACATCAATACCAATAGGAGACCGATGGTTGGTTAGGAGCTTCAAGTGTGTGGCTTGAACTTTCCCATGTTACTTTCTGAGTATGATGAGATCCCCTTAACTAGCTTATAGCCGTTTTCCAAGAGGTGCTCAAAATCCCCACTAAGTTTAGTATGAGCAACATCAGTCACTTCTTTAGAAGCCTTGAAACCCTTTGCCTCTTCTAGAGCCATCTCAAGAGGATCTTTAGCTTTTGAGAGATTCAACTATCGAGTCTCATTTTTAGCTTCCTTTTCATGGATATTATACTTGAGGAGTTTCACATTCTCCTTTTCCGCAATGATGAAGGCCACTCTCTCAATTTACTCATTACACTCCACAAAGGGGGACATGACTTCACAAAATCTTTCAAGCCTCTCACCACAAACAGATTCATAAATTTTAAAGTTGAGATCACTTCCTCATCAATTCCGTTGTGACTATCTCCCTCGACACTAATTTCACATATGTCTAGACACATATGAGATAGTGTGGGTGAAGAAGAGTGCATATAAGGGAGGTCATATGATGTGGAGCATCCTACGAACATCACCATGGCAAGTGCTCTATCTTCAAGAGACACGGGCATCATCCACGTCATACAGATAAAGGTAAATCTTCTCCTTTACATGTGTTTACTTGGCTCTCCCGCGGATGGTATACTACTTGACACTTCTCCTTTGTGCATGTATACGTTTTAGTTGACCATCAAGCGTGACAATGAGGAGTGCAAACACAAGAGTATGACTACACCATCCACGAGGAAAGCATGGAAGCGGAGACGGAAGATGGCAAAGAAGGGACTTTGTTAGGTAGCCGGTTACATTGACCCAAGACACCAGGATACACTAGCCCTAGTTCGAGACCACCTGGAATTGGAAGTAAATCTAGTTACATCGGCTCAAGCCTGGGTCAACTCGGTGCAAGTATCGGTACAACCGACCACCCGTCATGCCGGTCCTTATACTAGTTACACCGGCTCTGCATGACGACCGCGCAACCTATGGACTCCGCCTGCTTCATGCCTAGCCTAGCAACTGGTTGCACCTATTGGAACTGTGTCAAATATTTGTACAAGGCATTACAGTTGGATTCCGAGTCATATTGTGTGTAGACTGATGCCTACTACACAACTTATTCTTGTAGACTCGTGTTGGGCCTCCAAGCGCAGAGTTTTGTAGGATGATACGTCTCCAACGTATCTATAATTTTTGATTGTTCCTTGCTGTTTTATTATCAATCTTGGATGTTTTATAATCATTTTATAGTCATTTATATCATTTTTTGGTACTAACCTATTAACATAGTGCCCAGTCACTACTGCAGGATGCTGCTAATGCGACACTACAATCAGAGACCCTTCGAGAAACTGTGTGCGATGCAATAATCACAAACGGTGGTGTATGAAAATCGTCAAAAAAGGTGAAAAACTTTTGCGATAGAGGATGCATCGAACACGGTTCAGATTTTACTTGCGTGTGCGATTCAGGCCACACGGTTAACCCGTTCGAACTGTTTGCGATGAGGCAGAACAATAGAAACAGGCAGCCATATCAATGTGTGTGCGATATACGGCATATAGTTCGCTCTGATGAACCGTTTGCTATTAGGGAGTGCAACATAAACGGTTAGCCAGATCAAGGTGTGTGTGATATAGGGCATACGGTTCACTCGGATGAACTATTTTCGATTAGCGAATGCAACAGAAACGGTTAAACTTCACAAGATGTGTGTGATACGTGGCAAATAGCCGACTCGGATGAACTGTTTGCGATGAGAAATTACAACACAGACGGTTAATACAGTTAGTTCGTGTGCGATTCTGTGTGTACAATTTTTTTTGAAAAATGCAAACTAGTTGCTTGCGGTGGCTAGGAATATCACACACGATGCGTCTGCGAGTACTCGTGTGCGATGATTAGTAAGTTACACATATGTTTCCTTATGTTAATACTTGTGTGATAAATAACACGTGGCACTGGATATGGTATTCGGGTTGTGTGTGTGCTCCACTTAGTCTTCCCGCGCTCCCGCGAATGCTTCCCGCACTCCACATGGATGAATTGTAAAATCCACGCCTATTCCCTCATCGGTTTCCCACCACCAACTAACGGCTTGCTGCATATAACCCAGGCGACAGCGCACCGCCGCGACACTCTGCGAAGATCTAGTCCTCACCCATCTACCATTAGTTATTCCAAGCATGCCAGGCAACGACCAAAGCTTCGACGTCGACGCCTACCTGTGTTACATCTTCAGCGAGGAGAACGAGCCGGAGCAGGTTGGGGAGCAAGAGCTTCATCGGCCGGTGTAGGCACCATGGCCCATCGGCAGCGATATCAGCGTCACAGTCCTTGGGAGCACAATCGACATATTGCAGAGGAGGCGTGATGAGAAGTTTGCCATCCACCGTGCAAAAGATCCAGAGCTGCTTGGCGGCATGATCGACGACCCACCCGAAGAGCCGCTGTCACTAGTGCTCATCGTGAGCCTGATGCCCCGCAAGGAATGGGCAGAGGACCTCTGCGATTCAGTCAAGATAAAGGCAACCTACAGCTTCATCATTGCCCGCGGCGGCCATGTCAACATCGACCCCGATGATGTGGTGGCCTGGCTCGAGCGCATCCTTGGCGGAGTTGACGTCCCCGACGAAGTAGAACATCGCCAACGTGATATCTTGAGGATGCAGGTGATCGACGGATTTTGCTACCAGGCCAGAGACATGGAAATGGAGCGGTTCCGCGGTGTTGTCATGCACACGATTGCACGCTGTAAAGCTCTTCTGGAAGAGGCCCAGCAGCCCCAATAGCCTCCCAGCGCCAGCAGCTCCGTAGGCGGAGGCGGGTCGGGACACTCGGAGTGAACGGCTGCAAGGGTGCTATGCTGATCATGGAGTCCGAGAAGACCATCGTCGGAAGGCCGCTAGCTCAGCCTTTTAGCTTATATTTTATTATAATTGTATGCACATGTAGGTCGTGAGTGTTCTGGGCCTTGCCGCATTTGGCATTTTCAATTATCCTGAATATGTAAGACAATTATTAAGAATTATTAACAGTTGCCATTGTAACTTTGCCTCAACGGCGAGCAGAGCGCGCGCAGGGACGCCAGAGCGGAGCGCGCCGCGGCCGCCTCAACGGCGAGCAACCATGTGGTCAACCTTCTGCCATCAATAAATTTTGACCTTGTTTCTCATCACATTGCTGACTACAATGCAATAAGTAATTGCAAATCTGTTCACACCTATCAAACTAATATGTGTTCACACTTAGCACCGGGCTATAAAAACTACCCACTCGAAAATTACTTCACAGTTCCTCTCCTCATCACCAACAAAACTGGTTTTCTCTGTCAAGTTGTTCCGCCATGACCGGTAGGAGGAGTTTAAGGTGGACATATAACCAGGAAGCAAAGACCAAGGTCGCGGAGGAACTAGAGAGGTCCCGCCGCGAAGCCGCAGCCGCAGCAGAGATGTCCCGGCGCGCCGCAGAGCCCTCGGACGAGCTCTCATCGCGAGGGCTCTCACAAGCGCATTCGCAGCGTCGGCCATCGCGACAAGCCGGCGTTCCTGAAGTCCTTCGCTGGCGACGACGACATTCTCGCTGGCGTCACTACGCAGCATGAGCTGGTCGACGGCTTGATGAAGTTGCTCAAGATCAGTGATGCCTCAGTTGACAAGGCGACTGGCCTCGTCGAGCAACTCATGGATGACAATACGAAGCTCCTCAAGTTGGTCGCCGAGAAGGAGGAGGAGGCCGCCGGCTGGAAGATGCTGCATGAGCAGAGCAGTGCCTCAGAGATGACGCTGAAAGCGGTCGTCGAGGAACTGATGGGTGGCTTGAGGAAGCTCCGGATCGAGCGCGAGCAGGAGGTGGAGGAATCCGTGGCTGCTTTCAAGCAAAGTCGTGAGGAATTGAAGAAAGAGCTGGAGGATTTCGCCGCCCGGCGATCCATCGACGAGTAGAGGCAGTAGCGACCCAAATCGTTGTCTGCAATTTCCTTCTTCCCTTGCCCCCATGTCTTCCGGGCTTTGCCGCATGTGTCATTTTAAATTATCCGGAATATGTAAGACAATTATTATGTGCGCCATTGTAAATTTGTCGTCGTATTATCTGTTGCCATTTTATTTTTGGTCGTATTATCCGTTGCCCTATGTGGCAATTTAAATTAGGGCTGAATATTAATTGAAAACACGAACAAAGCAAATGCTGCCATGGGATCACAAGCAAACACCCTCCATCCAGGTGCTTTAATTAACCCATTAATGGAGAAATTATGAGCGAGGCGGGCGGCGGCTGGTGCATGGAGGTCAAAGAGCCCGCTTCCCGGTGAGCATGGGCGGCCTTGCTGCTCGCACGTGTCCCGTCGAGCCTGCGAGGTGGACAGGATGCACGCGTCCCGTCGAGCCTGCGCGGCGGACTACTCGCACGCGTCCCATCGAACCTGCATGGCGGACTTCTCGCGCTCGTCCCATCTAATCAAACAGCAACACGCACGCCACCGAGTATGGTTAAATCGACATGGTAAATATAATACAACCGTTTGCGATATTAACGTGTCCGCTTTTTGTTTCAAAAAGGACTTCGTTGGCTCCTAATGTGTGCGCCTCTTCTCAAACTGGACGACTTTTTTACCACGGAATATATGTGCCATTTCATGAAACCATGCCAAGTTTCATGTCTTTTGGGTGACTTTTTTATTTACTGGGATTTAAAAACCGAGATTGTCATTGTTTCAGGACGACGACAAGTTTGTAATTCATTCTCATTCCTTAAACGAGACCTAAACATGCACCCAATGACACATGTACGATTTCCAACCCATTTTGCTTCACTGGAGCATGTGGTTGTAGTTCAAATTTGAATTATGGACTACATTAAATGCATATAAAACTTAGTAATTAGTAATATATATACAATGGCCAAACAAACCCTGAACAATTTCAAATTTCAGCCCGACACTCCTGTTATTCTATGTTGCCTGTAGAAAACAAAGTTCAAGGCGAGAAGAGGCATCGATTATCGTTTCGCCCACAATAGGGGCATGTTTCCCTACCGGAACCACGAGGGTTGCAATAGGCTCCGGTTTGTAAAAGGCTTGTAATATAGCTTTGCCCAGATTGGACAATTATATATACCATGTAGTGACACCATGCCAAGTTTCATGATTTCCTGGTGAGTTTGGATTTACAGACATTTAAAAACTGAGATTCGCAATGTTTGTGGCCAAGCCAAGACGGCGAGATGGTTGAATTCGTTCCCATTCGTTCCATGGGACCTAAACATGCACCCCAAGGAAACATTTATGTTTTTTCTAGCCATTTTGGTGCACTGGAGCATGTATTTGTAGTTTGGATTTGAATGATGGACATTAAATGCCTAGAAAACTCAATTAATGAATAAAAAAGGTCAAACGAACCCTGAATAATTTCGAAGTTCAACGCGAATCTCCAGTTGTTCCGTGTCACGTGTAGAAGAAAATACGAGGCTAGAAGAGGGAGTCATTATCGTTTGGCCCACAAGGGGACACGTTTCCCTATCGAAACCATGAGGGTTCTTGCGACAGGCTCCGGTTTGTAAGAGGTTTGTAATAAAGCTTGGCCCAAATTGGCAATGTTTTTACCACGACATATATGTGCCATGACATGACACCTTGCCACCTTTGATGATTTTCTGGTGAGTTTAGGATTTATGGGGACTTAAAAACCGAGATTCGAAATGTTTGAGGAAGAGCCAGGACACTGGTACGGTTGTAATTCGTTCCCATTCCTGGCATGAGACCTAAACATGCACCCAAGGACACATGTATAATTTTTCTAGCCATTTTGGTGAACTGGAGCATGTATTTGTAGTTCAGATTTGAATTATGGACATTAAATGCCTAGGAACTCAATTAGTGTATAAAAAGGCCAAACGAACCCTGAATAAGTTTAAATTTCAGCACGGATATCCTGTGGTTCCATGTTGCCCATGGAGGAAAATACAAGGCGAAAAGAGGCAGTGATTACGTTTCGCCCACAATGGGAACACGTTTCCCTATCAGAACCACGAGGCTTCGTTGAGAGAAGCTCCAGTTTTTGTAAGAGGTTTGTAATAAAGCTTGGCCCAAATCTGACAATGTTTTTACCACGACATATATGTGCCATGACGTGACACCATGCCACCTTTGATGACTTTCTGGTGACTTTAGGATTTATGGGGACTTAAAAACCGAGATTCTAAATGTTTGAGTACGAGCCATGACACCAGTACGGTTGTAATTCGTTCCCATTCCTGGCATGGGACCTAAACATGCACCCAAGGACACATGTATAATTTTTCTAGCCATTTTGGTGAACCAGAGCATGTATTTGTAGTTCAGATTTGAATTATGGACATTAAATGCCTAGGAAACTCAATTAGTGTATAAAAAGGCCAAACGAACCCTGAATAAGTTTAAATTTCAGCACGGATATCCTGTCGTTCCATGTTGCCCGTACAAGAAAATACAAGGTGAAAAGAGGCAGTGATTACATTTTGCCCACAAGAGAGAAGCTCCGGTTTGTAAGAGGCTTGTCATAAAACTTGCGCCACAATGGACGAAAAAAATTCCTCGACATATAAGTGCGATGTCGTGACACCATGGCAGGTTTCACGATTTTCAGCTTAGTTTTGGATTTACGGGGATTTAAAAACCGAGATTCTTCTCACGAAATGTTTTCAAATAGCACACGGTTCACTCACGAAAGCCGATATTCAAATGAAAACTTCGTGGAAACCATATTTTAAAGTTTCATAAAAATCTAAAAAAAATGTGGGATGTTAAGAAGGTGATGTTTTATTGCGACACAAAATTTCAAGTTGAAAAACATTACGAGATGTGAGCTATGAAAAAAGACAAATTCCGCCCTGAATAGTGACATTACTATTCAACACTGATTTTGTCTTTTTCATAGCTCACATCTCTTAATGTGTTTCAACTTGAAATTTTGTGTGCCAATAAAACATCATCCTCTTAACATCCCGCATTTTTTTGAAACTTCAAAACATCTTTTTTCTCATGGTTTTCACCGGTTTGCACCGAATGTTGGTTTCCGTATGATATCCCCCCCGCTGCACGCATGATCTGAGTCCTGCGTTCTGACTGGCCAGAACCAAACCCCACGGATCGTATGTGTGCACCGTTGGATGCTCCCAGAACGAACGACAACCCTGAGCCCTTTCGACAGCACATGCAGTACGTGGGTAAGCACTGTGCGCATGCGTCGTGTAGCTCACGCTTCCTTCTCTACTACTAGGTTTTCATTCAAAATAGGCTACCGTTTCTCGCCACTCCTCTCACCGGTTTCCCGCCTCTTCTCCCAGATATGCATGATGTAGATGTTCGTTTAATTCTTATAGTTCATCTCATCCAAAATCAATTAGTTTGTAAAAAAACAATTTTAAGATTCATGGAATTGTTCATTGTAAAGGTAAAAACAAATGGTGACAATTCATTTAGAAAAAAAGGTTTGGGCAATTAAGATATGGAAGATTCTAGAGAACAAAGGAGAAGTGCTTGTGTTTTGAGGTTTGTGCATTATGCTTAAGTTCAACCATGGAGTCTTCTAGATTGTACATGTGGCAGAATCTGGTGGAATGTAGATGATATCCAACGACCAGTAGTGCTTGGATTTGCCATCTCTGTACCGTCGAATTGGCTTCATCCAACGAGCAACTTTCATAGTTATTCGCACACTATATATGTGTATAGATGTATAGATATATATAGATTTGTCCCATGCTAGGCAAAATAAAGTTTGAGCACATGCGTGGGACGACCCCCCAGCTGCCGCCTCGAAGTTGGGAAACATACATCATAGGTATTGAACCAGGCTTGGAGTCGGGTACGGTGTTCGGTTTGTAATGTACTTGGCGTGGCCCATCGAAGTTGTGCATTTGGGATTTAAACACATCATACACCATCGTACCCATACATATTTTCAGGCCGCATGTAGTGTATACGGGGTCTTCTGATTGACCACGTCTCCCTTGTGCGGCTTTTTGTGACGACATGGATATCTGGGGGCTCCTCGAGTGTATATATATCATCCCTTTGACTGATAATGAGGGGTATGTGTTGGCCATGAATGGATTCCTCCTAGTTCATGTTAGGGCCGGTCACCGTCAAATGTCGGTCAACCAAAGCTCGAGCTCATGCGTTGTCAGGATTCCCTCCCAGATGCTCGGATTGCTGGGTTCGACCTACATCAAACCCTGCGTACGTATCTCGTCCTTAACTACCTTGCCTTCATGGTTGTTGTCTGTATCGAGAGGTAGGCACCACATCTAAATTGTACATTATTCTACATTGAAAACACACATCACCCCTTCCCAACGTACATCATTTTGGGCCGCATGCAAGAGGTGCTGGTTTTGTGGTCCCTCTCGTGCGATGTTTATGATGGTTCAATCTATTGGCCCAAGCGGTTTATCGACAACAACAACTGTCATTTGACCAAACGAAAGATTCATTGGTCCATCTTATGGTAGGTCATGGCGACATGCATGTATGACCAAAGTATCGATCATTACGTGCATCCGCCCCGCTGACACGAAGTGGGAGGTGGTGGGCCAAGCATCCTAGCTAGGTACGACATTATGTCATTATATATATCCTAGCTAGGTGGTTGTTAGGGTGATTTCGGGTTTGCGAGGCAG
This sequence comes from Aegilops tauschii subsp. strangulata, assembly GCF_002575655.3. Taxonomy (NCBI): domain Eukaryota; kingdom Viridiplantae; phylum Streptophyta; class Magnoliopsida; order Poales; family Poaceae; genus Aegilops; species Aegilops tauschii. The sequence continues at coordinate 436,072,388 of NC_053035.3, forward strand.
GTGCCACCAAAGTTATGCATTGTGTATTTAAAGTTTTAAACATCCCCAATATTCGTACATATATTTGGCCACTTCCAGGTGGTTCTTGACTTCTGGCCCCTCTCATCGATCTTGAATGACGCGCCCAACCATGGGCCCACGGGGTCAAAGTTGTGCATTGGAATTTTGAACATCACATATCACCCTTTTCACTCATATATATTTGGTCCACATGTTGGTGTGGCTATCTTTTGACCCTCCCTAACGTTATTTTTTTGCTACAAAGACTCTGATGATCCTCAACGGACACGGGGTATAATATCTAAACCGTGTGCGATACAAGTGCGATGTGAATCACCACGACCGCGCAAGCGCGAGCAAATTAAGGTGGAGGTACTGGCTCAACCGTGTGCGATGCAAGGGCGCTGAAATCACCACGACCACGCAAGCGCGAGAAAATTAAGGTGGAGGTACTGGCTCAACCGTGTGCGATACAAGTGCGATGTGAATCACCACGACCGCGCAAGTGCGAGCAAATTAAGGTGGAGGTACTGGCTCAACCGTGTGCGATGCAAGTGCGCTGAAATCACCACGACCGCGCAAGCGCGAGCAAAGGGTGGAGGTACTGGCTCAACCATGTGCGATGCAAGTGTGCTGAAATCACCACGACCGCACAAGCGCGAGCAAATTAAGGTGGAGGTACTGGCTCAACCGTGTGTGATGCAAGTGCGCTGAAATCACCACGACCGCGCGAGCGCGAGCAAAGGGTGGAGGTACTGGCTTAACCGTGTGCGATGCAAGTGCGCTGTAAAACCACCACCTGTGGAAGCTAAAGGCGGGTAAGTTTATTTGGAAATTAGGACAAACCGTGTGCGTTAAACCAGCTAGCTAGAAATATAAAAAACAAACTACCCGCCTTGAGCGTTGCAAAAATCAGCGGACCCGCGCCACTTTTCCTTTATTATCATACACGCATATTGTTATTGGACCATGCGCGATCTTGGGCACTCCCGCCCCGCATCAATTCCTTTACCCAAATTTTAGTAGCCGCCTTACTTCAACCATCGCCCACACTCCTCCAGCACCGACCTTATAGTAAAATTTTAGCAGCCGAGGCATTTGAACCGTCGCCGTCCATCGTCCACCACCATCTCCACCCACCATTAGTAAAAAAAATTGTAGCCGCGGCGTATCCTCAAACACCACCCCCCTCCACAGTCCCCCACCCGCCCCCTCCCCCCCTTTGAACCCTAGCTCGCGGCCGCCGCCAGCGCCGCCGCCAACCTGCCGGTCTCCCCGTTCCTCCTAGCTTAGATAATAAAGTTCAGGTTATCCAGCGATTCCCATACCGTCGCCCCACTCCCCTGAGTTTTTAGATGAGGCCTGCGGTGTCCCTCCCCACCAGATCCACATCCCCTGCTCCAGAATGTCGCAGCCTAAGCTCGACCATGTATCCCGGGGAGCCCGACGAGTGTTCGGCCAAGAAGAGGTTTATCATGGCCTCTCCGGCGGACGTTGGCGAGGTGGCCGCCGTTCGCTCCGACCTGTCGATCCCGGAGCAACACGTCGCCGCGGAAGCCGGCGAAGACGTTGACTACGTTGCCATGCCGAAGGCTTCATGTCAGCGGGCTACGTATTACTGTATCTCGGGAAAGCTGGCTACGACATCAATCTCGTCCACACCGACGGCTTCACGCGGGCCATGTCATAGGTCAAGTGGTCCATCCCCAACCCCTCTAGTTCAACCGCCGTCGATCTCTTCGACGGCCCTGCCGCTGATCTCCTCCGCCAAGCGGTCAAGGATTTGCGAGCTTTATACGCCATCGAGCCCATTTTGTCACTTCTGAAGGACATGTTCTACGGCGGCGGCTTGGGGATACTCAATTGCCAAGTCAGATCTCATCGACCATGACCACGACCACGAGGAGGGCACCCACGAAGGTTCTTCCAAGGCGAAACAGCCCATCCGTGACATCAGAGAGCGCACCATGGGTCTGTGCTCTTCCAACTGGAAGGATCCCGTCCATGAAATGTGAGGCAACATTCTATCAGCAAATATTACCTTTTCTAGCTTGCCAACCCGTACCCTTTGTTGTAGTAGCATTTGCCGTACGGTGCTTTAACTGTGCCGTGTTTAATTATTTCAGTTATGCAAAAATGTATTGTTCAATAGGTCTATGTGATGTTTAAGTATGAATTGTCCACTTTAGTTTCACGAATGGCTATATTTGGTTGTTTATAGTGAGTAGATGCCTTGTTTATCTGTATTTGGTTGTTAGGTTGGTTGGAGTGAGCATTTTTTTAGTTATCGAGCAGATGCCTTGTTTATCTGTATTTGGTTCTTAGTTTGGTTGCAGTGAGTATTATTCCAGTTATCAAGCAGATGCCTTGTTTATCTGTATTTGGTTGTTAGGTTGCTTTTTTTAGCATTTGTCCAGTTATCAAGCAGATGCCTTGTTTATCTGTATTTGGTTGTTAGGTTGCTTTTTTAGCATTTCTCCAGTTATCAAGCAGATGCCTTGTTTATCTTTATCTGCTTGTTAGGTTGGTTGCAGTGAGCATTTGTCCAGTTTTCAAGCATATGCGCTGTTTATCTGTATTTGCTTGTTAGGTTGGTTGCAGTGAGACTCTGTCCAGATTTCAATGGCTATATTTGGTTGTTATACTGGTCATTTATGCCTTGTTTATTTCAGTCATTCACAATGTATGGTTCATTATGTGCAAGTCGGAACTGTGCTGCTCGACTACATCAATACCAGTTTGAATGGCTATATTTGGTTCCAGTTATTCCTGGTGTAGTTAACACATGCCCTTTATTTCAGTTTTACACATTTATCCAGTGTGATGTTTAAGCATTACCTACGTTCTATTCATTTTCAACAATACCAGTTTGAATTGCAATATTTGATGGCTGTTAAGCCTGCTGTCGGTAACATTGCCTTCCATTTTATATCTGCTTTAACAGCATGATGAAACCAACACATTCAAGCTATCATTTGGAGATGCTGTTGTTTACCTTTGCTATATTTGTTTGATGTTAAGATTGCTGTACTTATCATGCCTTTCCACTACTTATGCAGGACAACAACGGGAGTGGCCACCATTTTCCGCCGAGGTTAGCTTCATCCCTCGGCTTGTACTCCCCCCGTCGTTCCATAATGTAGTGCATATAGATCCAGGCCTGGACACTAGTTAGCTTCTAATATTGACTTGTTGCTTGTAGGTACATATGCCCTTGGCAAGGATCCACGCATCGACCCTTTTTGCGTATGGGGCAATGAGATATTGATGAACAAGCATCAAGTGAGGAAACTGATAAGGATTATTAGCAAAAAGATATGAATGGTGGCAAGCAAATTATTTGTTTATGCTCTATCCAACACAACAATGAGCTGTAGGATGGTAACTACAAACTCTGCAGCCTTCTCTTTTTACTGCCCATAATGAGTTGTTAGACAACAATGTCTGAATCTTTTTCGTTCCCAGTGGTTCCCGAAGCAGTTCACTCAAGATTACCTCGCAAAGTACATGATTGGTGGACATGCAATGAAGGTTAAAGTATTTCATCCAGACTACAATGAGCATCGAGAAGTCCTAATGAAGACAGTGAAGGATGGACGGGCAGCCATCACAAGGGGTTAGCCTAGAGTCGTGCGTGCCTTACGCATGGAGGAGGGCACAATATGGGCATTCCGCTTCACCTTCTCCAGCAACCAGAATGTCTTTCGCCTCTCTCTTTACAGTCTTTAGTACAACTGTGGTTCATCATTCTTTACTTGGTGCTTCTGTAGTTTTTCAGTATATGTACATGTGCATTGAATTATGGATTCGTGGTTGAACCTATATTTGTAATAAACATGGTTGGATATGAAAAAAGTGATTGCCTACTTTCAAATTCATAACATGTGATTTTTAAATTAGGGATTAATTGGATTAATTATGGATTAAATAGGGATTGCACTGCACACGGTTTGCGAAAGCGAAATGTCTGTGATATACGTGGAGATCAGAAACGTTTTTAGGATCCACTACGTGTGCGACCAATCTCCACTGCACACACGACTTTCTCTTGAAAACGGTTTGCGTTAGGCCACCTTGCGGAAACGTTTATCACATAAAAAGTGTGTGTGATGGACAGCCTTTTCCACATAGTTTCTTTCTACGCACCGTGTGTGATGCATTCAATAACGCAAACGATAAAATTATTAATATCGTGTGCAATGGCGACGCTATCACAAATGATTTAACGGGAAAAATTGTGTGTGATGTACCTGTGAACGGAAACATTTTCCTTGGAGCGACTGTGTGGGATGTACATACGAACGGAAACGTTTAGCGGAGACTGACTGTGTGGGATGTACTTGCGACCAGAAACAATTTTGCTGTATAATTGTATTTTTAGCTGTACTATACGTATTTCCGTATTTGAGCGGTCGCTGGTCGCACACAACCTCATTTTGCCGAACGTGTGTGCTAGGAGGGCATATCCCCGATGGTTTCTGGGTCGTGTGGGAAGGACCCCCCTATGACACACACTCATTTGGCGATGGTTCCAGATGCCGTCGCGGAAAGGGGTTAAAAACCGTTTGTTTAGGACCGACGCGCACCAGTGAGTGCAAGTTGCTGTTTTCTGCATGTTTTTTACATCGCAGGAAATCAATATCAAACTGAGTCCAAATGCCCCGAAACTTTTTTGAGATTTTTATGGGCCAGAAGGAAGAAGATGGGCCCTGGTGGCACCTGGGGGGAGTCCCTAGGAGGGGACAACCCACCAGGGTGTGCCAGGAGGCCCAAGCTGTTGGGGAACGTAGTAATTTCAAAAAAATTCCTACGCACATGCAAGATCATGGTGATGCATAGCAACGAGAGGGGAGAGTGTTGTCCACGTACCCTCGTAGACTGAAATCGGAAGCGTTAGAACAACGCGGTTGATGTAGTCGTATGTCTTCACGATCCGACCGATCCAAGTACCGAACGCACGGCACCTCCGAGTTTAGCACACGTTCAGCTCGATGACGTCCCACGAACTCCGATCCAGCAGGGCTTCGAGGGAGAGTCCCGTCAGCACGACGGCGTGATGACGGTGATGATGATACTACCGACGCAGGGCTTCGCCTAAGCACCGCTACGATATTACCGAGGTGGATTATGGTGGAGGGGGGCACCGCACACGGCTAAAAGATCAATGATCAATTGTTGTGTCTCCAAGGGGTGCCTCCCTCCCCGTATATAAAGGAGTGGAGGAGGGGGAGGGGCCGGCCCCCTATGGCGCCCCCCATGAGGATTCCTACTCCCACCGGGAGTAGGACTCCCCCCTTCCATGTAGGAGTAGGAGAGGAGAGGGAAGGGAGAGAGGAAGAGAAGGAAAGGGGGGGCGCCCCCCTCCTTGTCCAATTCAGACTAGAGGGGGAGGGGGCGCGCGGCTTCCCTGCCGCCCCTCCTCTTCTCCCACTAGGGCCCAATAGGCCCAATAAACTCCCCGGGGGGGGGGGGGGGTTCCGGTAACCCCCCGGTACTCCGGTATATGTCCGAAACCCCCTGAAACACTTCCGGTGTCCGAATATAGTCGTCCAATATATCGATCTTTACATCTCGACCATTTTGTGACTCCTAGTCATGTCCGTGATCATATCCGGGACTCCGAACTACGTTCCGTACATCAAAACACAAAAACTCATAATACCGATTGTCACCGAACTTTAAGCGTGCGGACCCTACGCACTATGTAGACATGACCGAGACACGTCTCCGGTCAATAACTAATAGCGGAACCTGGATGCTCATATTGGCTCCCACATATCTACGAAGATCTTTATCGGTCAAACCGCATAACAACATACATTGTTCCCTTTGTCATCGGTATGTTACTTGCCCGAGATTCGATCGTCGGTATCTCAATACCTAGTTCAATCTCGTTACCGGCAAGTCTCTTTACTCGTTCCGTAATACATCATCCCGCAACTAACTCATTAGTTACAATGCTTGCAAGGCTTATAATGATGTGCATTACCGAGAGGGCCCAGAGATACCTCTCCGACAATCGGAGTGACAAATCCTAATCTCGAGCTATGCCAACTCAACAAGTACCTTCGGATACACATGTAGAGCACCTTTATAATCACCCAGTTACGTTGTGACGTTTGGTAGCACATAAAGTGTTCCTCCGGTATTCGGGAGTTGCATAATCTCATAGTCATAGGAACATGTATAAGTCATGAAGAAAGCAATAGCAACATACTAAACGATCAAGTGCTAAGCTAACGGAATGGGTCAAGTCAATCACATCATTCTCTAATGATGTGATCCCGTTTATCAAATGACAACTCATGTCTATGGTTAGGAAACATAACCATCTTTGATCAACGAGCTAGTCAAGTAGAGGCATACTAGTGACACTTTGTTTGCCTATGTATTCACACATGTATTATGTTTCCGGTTAATACAATTCTAGCATGAATAATAAACATTTATCATGAAATAAGGAAATAAATAATAACATTGTTATTGCCTCTAGGGCATATTTCCTTCACAAGCGCGCCCTGGTGGGTTGTGCCCACCTCGGGCACCCACCGGACCGCCGCTTTGCTCTATTAATACCCCAAAAATCCAGAAACCCTAGAAGCAAATACTCATCCAGCCGCCGCAGAGTCCAAAATCACCAGATCCAATCTAGACACCATCACGGAGGGGTTCACCACTTCCATTGGTGCCTCTCCGATGATGCGTGAGTAGTTCTTTGTAGACCTTTGGGTCCGTAGTTAGTAGCTAGATGTCTTTCTCTGTCTCGCTGAATTCTCAATACAATGGTCTCTTGGAGATCGAGATGATGTAACCTTTTTGCGGTGCGTTTGTTGGGATCTGATGAACTTTGAGTTTATGATCAGTTACATCTTTTTATATCCGTGAAAGTTATTTGAGTTTCTTTGATCTCTTATATGCATGATCTCTTATAGCCTCGTATTTCTTCTCCGATATTTGGGTTTTATTTGGCCAACTTGATCTATTTATCTTGCAATGGGAAGAGGTGCCCGGTAATGGGGTCGATCTTACGGTGCTTGATCCCAGTGATAGAAGGGGAACCGACACGTATGTATCGTCGCTACTAAGGATAAAAAGATGAGATCTAATATCCACCGCAATAGATAGATGGATCTTGTCTACATCATGTCATCATTCTTATTGCATTACCATTTTTCCATAACTTAATACACTAGATGCATGCTGGATAGCGGTCGATGTGTGGAGTAATAGTAGTAGATGCAGGCAGGAGTCGGTCTACTAATCTTGGACGTGATGCCTATGTAATGATCATTGCCTGGGTATCGTCATGATTATTTGAAGTTCTATCAATTACCCAACAGTAATTTGTTTACCCACCGTTTGCTATTTTTCTCGAGAGAAGCCACTAGTGAAACCTACGCCCCCCGGGTCTTCTTCCTCATATATTTGCGTTGCGATCTACTTTTCCTTTGCGTTTTTATTCAGATCTATTAAACCAAAAAAATACAAAAATACCTTGCTGCACTTTATTTTATTTGCGATCTATTATTTCAATCTATTACAATTCTCTCCCGTCAACTAGCCATTTCTGGCGCCGTTACCCGAAAGGGATTGACAACCCCTTTAACACGTTGGGTTGCGAGTGGCTGTTATTTGTGTGCAGGGTCTGTTTACATTTTGTTGCTTGGTTCTCCTACTGGTTCGATACCTTGGTTTCATTACTGAGGGAAATACCTACCATTGCTGTGCTACATCATCCTCTTCTCTTGGGGGAAATACCGACCTAGTCCTAGCAAACATCATCATAGGACAACAACGATTTTCCCTCGAGTGGATGACCTAAGGTTTATCAATCCGTGGGAGGTGTAGGATGAAGATGGTCTCTCTCAAACAACCCTTCAACCAAATACAAGAAATCTCTTGTGCCCCAACACACCCAATACAATGGCAAATTGTATAGGTGCACTAGTTCGGCGAAGAGATGGTGATACAAGTGCAGTATGGATAGTAGATATTGGTTTTTGTAATCCGAAAATAAAAAAACAGCAAGGTAGCAAGTGATAAAATGGAGCACAAATGGTATTGCAATGCTTGAAAACAAGGCCTAGGGTTCATACTTATCTAGTGCAATCTCTCAACAATGCGAACATAATTGAATCATATAACAATCCCTCAACGTGTGACAAAGAGTCACTCCAAAGTTCTTATGTAGCGGAGAACATAAGATGAAATTGTTTGTAGGGTATGAAACAACCTCAAAGTTATCTTTTTCGATCAATCTATGAGCCATTTCTATAAGTATCACAAACATCCCTAGAGTTCGTACTAAAATAACACCATATGATATACACCAACCAACTCTAATGTCACCTAGATACTCCAATGTAACCACAAGTATCCGTGAGTTGATTATCCGATATGCATCAAACAACTTCAGATTCATATTATTCAATACAACACAAAGAACTTCAAAGAGTGCCCCAAGATTTCTACCGGAGAAAGTAGGACGAAAATGTGCATCAACCCCTATGTATAGATTACCCAATGTAACCCGGGAATCCGCGAGTTGAGTGCCAAAACATACATCAAGTGAGTCAATATAATACCCCATTGTCACCACGGGTATTCATATGCAAGACATACATCAAGTGTTCTCAAATTGAACAACTATTCGATCAGATAATAGTGAAACCTCAAAGGTAAAAACTCAATTCATCACAACAAGATAGAGAAGGGAAAACACCATATGATCCAACTATATTAACAAAGCTCACGGTACATCAAGATCATGCCAAATCAAGAACACGAGAGAGAGAGAGAGAGAGAGAGAGAGAGAGAGAGAGAGAGATCAAACACATAGCTACTTGTACATACCCTTAGCCTCGAGGGGGAACTACTCCCTCCTCATCATGGTGGCCGCCGAAATGATGAAGATGGCCTCCGGTGATGATTTACCCCTCCGACGGAGTGCCAGAACAGGGCTCCAGATGGTATTTCAAAGGTACAGAGGCGTGCGGCGGCGGATTCAAAGTTCTAGGGTTATTTCTGGTGGTTTCTCTATTTATAGGATTTTTTGACGTCGGTCTCTCGCTAAGATGGGCTAAGGTGGGCCCACTAGGCACCAGCGCAGGACCAAGGCCCTGGGCACACCCTGATGGGTAGTGGCCACCTCCTTCACCTTCTGGTCCTCCCACGAAGCTTCTAATGCCTTTTTGTTCGGAAAAATCTTTAAAAAGTTTCATTGCATTTGGAGAACTTTTATTTCTGTACAAAAAACAACATCACGGTAGTTCTGCTGAAAACAACGTCAGTCCGGCTTAGTTCCATTCAAATCATATCAAAACCATATAGAATTGTTGTAAACATGGCATGAATACTTCATAAATTATAGATACGTTGGATACGTATCATAGACATGGTATGGAGTAGTGTACTAGTAGGACTCCTGTATCCTAGGCCTTTTATATGATGTGGGATAGACACACGATGTATCTATGCCAACATAATGGCACATGCACGCAGGGGGAGGCGGTGGCATGTGCCAGCACCCTGGTGGCCGGTGTGAGTTATCGTGATGGTGTCATGGGGAGGAGTGCTCATTGTCAGGCGCCATGATGTAGCCATATCGGTGAACCTCGTTAACAAATCTTGGTGGCGTGCCTCATGAGATTGCTTCATCCTCGGATTATTGACTATGCGCCTCAGACTATTCCAACAACACCGAACCAAACAACCCCGTATAACCGGGGTAGTGCCCGCGTGCAGCTTTTGGGCCACTGACCCAGGTATCTCTCCCTTCCCTTATTTACCCCTTTGTGAGTGGACTTATATATATACGCCTTTGTCGGTGTCAAAACCGGCGGATCTCGGGTAGGGGGTCCCGAACTGTGCGTCTAAGGCGGATGGTAACAGGAGGCGGGGGACACAATGTTTACCCAGGTTCGGGCCCTCTCGATGGAGGTAATACCCTACTTCCTGCTTGATTGATCTTGATGATATGAGTATTAAAAGAGTTGATCTACCACGAGATCGTAGAGGCTAAACCCTAGAAGCTAGCCTATGATTATGATTGTTGTTGTCCTACGGACTAAACCCTCAGGTTTATATAGACACCGGAGGGGGCTAGGGTTACATAGGGTCGGTTACAAGGGAGGAGATCTACAGATCCGTATTGCTAAGCTTGCCTTCCATGCCAAGGAGAGTCCCATCCGGACACGAGACGAAGTCTTCAATCTTGTATCTTCACAGTCCAACAGTCCGGCCAAGGGATATAGTCCGGCTATCCGAGGACCCCCTAATCCGGGACTCCCTCAGTAGCCCCTGAACCAGGCTTCAATGACGATGAGTCCGGCGCGCAGATTGTCTTCGACATTGCAAGGCGGGTTCTTCTCCAACTTCCGAGTACCTGTTAAGTAGTGTCCGGCTTCCCATGAATGTTGCACTCCTCGGCTTCTGCACCTAATAATGGCTATCCTCCACGTGTCGAGCGAATGCGAGAAGTCGGGGCATTTTTACATTTGCCACCCTAACCATGCCAGTAAATCATCTATTCAAAGAGACGGGGATCCTCAGATCTAGATCACACCGTCCTCCCACAGCGAGTATCCATCAGAGCATGCCCGGAAAAGTCCATCCCATCATGGCCGGCCATCGCAGCTCCTCCTCTCGCTCCCATAGCCCTAAGCCAGGCAATTGGGAGAAGTGTTCCGTCCCTCACAGCCAATTAGTAGAGTTACAGACCGAGGGATTTCTCCCTCCACCATGTATGGTCCCCGTTTGAGCCGGACTCGCCACCTACAATGGCGGGGAGCAAGCAGAGAGCTTTCCCAACCCATCCATGGGGGAGCGGGTATGCCTCGTCCCTTACTTATTAAGGGGGCTTGGATTTTCAATCCATCCGTTCCTCCGCGGGCTCCTGGAGTTCTATGGCCTCCAGCTGCATAATTTCACTCCCGCCTCCATATTACACATCGCTGGCTACGTCGCCCTTTGCGAGCTATTTTTGGGCTGCGAGGCTCATTTCGAGCTATGGAAGAGGCTATTCTGCCTCGTACCCCGTACACAGGAGGGGTCAATTTATCAAGTAGGCGGAGCCGAAATATGGCGCATTGCCGGGACCGGATATCAGTCCGGTACTCCGAAGAAGACATCCGAAGACTGGCCTTCGGAGTGGTTTTATATGGAGGACGTCCCCCTTCCAGACCTTATTCGGAGGGGCCTTCCTGAGTTTGATAACGCCCCTTTGAAGAAATGCCGCAGCTGGCGCCCTCCGAGCCCCCAATAGGAAGATAACAGGGAGGTCCTGTACCTGATGGGCCGGATACAAATGCTGGCCAAATCAGGATTGACAATAATCGAGGTTATGTCAATATGTATAATGCGGGGGGGGGGGGGGGTGCAGCCACTTCAATATCGGGGACAACCCATGTGGCACTTCAATGGAGAAGACGATGCTACCCGCTGCGGTCGTAAGGGACCGGACTCTGTCGCTGCTCTAGCGAAAATACTGTCCGATTTGTACAAAGGAGAGGAAGAGGAGTTCATCCGCATTAAGCCACGGGATGGATTCTCCATGTACAACCCCCCAAGCTGGGTGAGCTGCTACTTTTTACTCCAAACCTTCCCGCATTCTTCGTCATAAGTATTTACCTTGCCATTTTATAGCAGGAACTGCGAAAAGCTGTGAGGGAGGTCAACAGCCCGCCTCCACAACCGGAGGACCCTGACCGGGCCCTCGACCCCGGACTCGAAGAAGATCCGGACACATTTGTGGAGCTTATTGACATGACATTCTATCAATTAAGTTGCAACGGTGCCATGGTGGCCATCATAGCCGATTATCCTGGACTACTCCCTGCATCGCATGTAAGTAAAACCGGAGTCCCAACTTCCGAGAAGGATCCCTTTTTCTGCACTTCACCTACCGCACACATATGGTGTCTTACAGGGAAGGCCCTCGGGACGCCATGCCGAACCCACAGTGACTCACCAACAAGGGGCACCTAAGCCGGGTAGGCTTAAAAGGAAGGCGGTCAGGACTGAGACGCCGTCGCAGAGGTATGAAGAAGAACCCCGCTCCGTGGTTGTCGTCTTTTAAAATATAATAACGTCCATGTTTCCTAGCAGGAAAAACGCTCGTCGGACTATATTCGGAGAGGTTGCCGGCCACGCCTCCACCAGCCGGGCTCCAGAGCTGGACTTATAGGCAGACGCTAACATGGGCCAACACCGGTGTTCCCCCTACAGAGGATGCGGATAGGCTATCCGCTACGAATTCCGAAGTTGGAGAGTGCCATGAATCACAGGCGTCGTCGGGCCGTACTCCACGACGCTTGTTTCTCCCAAGAGGCGTTCGATGCCTTCAACTCAGGAGACGCGTACATCCGAGCTGCTCAAAATGGTCTTGCCAAAGCCACGGACCAGTATGTAAAGGATATACGGGTAAGAAAATTTGATAATTATATATATTAGTTGTCGGAGTAAATGACCACGGGTAGCCTAACCGACTCCCCCTGGCTCTTTGAAAATTATCGGGCTGATCGAGCCTTCAAGCACCCAAAAGCACAGGGCCGCCTTCCCCTGGCCGGCTATCTCACAGGACGACTACTGGAAGGCGGCCCGACCCTGAAACCCTCACGAAGAAAGCCACAAGAAGACCGACTCCACGATGCCGGCCACAAGAGTGCCGGCTCCCGGCAAGCGGCCAAGATTGCACCCTCAAGGACTGCACACACATAACGGTGACAAGACGGGGCGTGGCTACAGTAAAGTCTGCCACCCCCGAATCCCGGAGCACGCATGGCCACAGTGCGCCGTACGGGTTGGCCATCCCCCAACCGGTGTGGCACGGTAGCCATGTTGACCATGACGCCACCCACGACAGGCTTTCAGTACGGCCCGCGGGCGGTGGGCCCCTTCAGCCAGAGAGACGCTCGAAGGCGGCCAAGCCCCCCTCCAGTCGGCCTGGGGTGTAGCCGGCTCCCAATAGTCGGCTACCTCACTCCCTCGAAGTATGTGCATCATTAAGGAGACAAGACGAGGTAAGGCTACAGTGAGAGTCCGCCGAACGGCGGCACTGTAGCCATGCATACCTCGGCAAAGCCCTCGTCATCAGGGGCGAGGCTACAGTAACCAGCAGCCAGCGGTACCCACCACTCGGTGGGCCCCACAATACAAAAAAAGACACATCCGTGACATTTTGGGCCGAACGAATTTTTTTCTGTCATACATATGACACTTCTATCATGATAATTGTGACAAAACCCGGTATCATCATAGATGTGGTGGGCTCCTACTTCTATGACAAAAAATCATGACAGAAAATGGGCTTTTCGTCCTGGGCGGGCCGGAGACGCAGCTGCATGACACTGGGCCGAGCGATGCGCGTTTCTCTCGTACACGTACGCGCGTGTGTGCGAGGCGTTGGCTCTAACTGAACCCAAGCGAGGCATTGGGCTCTAACTGAACCCGAGCGATTGCACTGCAGGCTACGCGTTACTGAACCCGAGCGATCGATCGATGGCTGTTAACTGAACCCGATCGAGCGATTCCTTCGCTACTGCTGCTAACTGAAGCCGATCGATTGGATGAACAGTGAGCGTTGCGGGGGGGGGGGGGTTGGATGAACAGTGAGCGGTGGCGTTGCCTCTGGATGAACAGGACCCCGTGGTGTGGAGGGCTGGATGAACAGTAGACGGTGGAGGGGTGCCCGTGGAGGGGTGGTTGAACAGGACCCCGTGGTGTGGAGGGCTGGATGAACAGTACACGGTGGAGGGGTGGTTGAACAGTAGCCGGTGGAGTAGCGCACGGTGGAGGCTGGATGAACAGGAGCCCGTGGAGGCTGGAGGAGGTCGACGGTGGAGATGAACAGTATCCCGTGGAGTCCCGTTTTGCGGTACGCCACACCCCTCCCGATGAACAGGACCCCCGTTTCGACCATAGGAGGTCTGTTTCGTCCGTTTTGCGGTACGCCACACCCCTCCCGATGAACAGGACCCCCGTTTCGACCGTAGGAGGTCCGTTTCGTCCGTTTTGTGGTACGCCACTCCCCTCCCGATCAACAGGACCCCCGTTTCGACCGTAGGAGGTCCGTTTCCTCCGTTTTGCGGTACGCCACACCCCTCCCGATCAACAGGACCCCCGTTTTGACCGTAGGAGGTCTGTTTCCTCCGTTTTGCGGTACGCCACACCCCTCCCGATCAATAGGACCCCCGTTTCGACCGTAGGAGGTCCGTTTCCTCCGTTCTGCGGTACGCCAGGCCTCGTTTCCATCGCCTGTTCCGTCCAAGCCCTCCCGATGAACATGACCACGCATTTCGTTCTGACCCAGCCGGTTGGCTCCCGCGCGTTCCGTTGCCTCTCGATGAACACGACGCATTCCGTTGCCTCCCCATGAACACGACGCATTCCGTTGCCTCCCCATGAACACGACGACGACGCTGTTTCTCTGTTCCGACCCAGCCATGTACACGAGCCCTGGCCGTAGTATGCGTGAGTAGGCGTTCGAGACGCCGCCCGTATGTACACATACGTGGCCGCATTTTCTTTCTTGCACCCTGGCCGCTGTACGTACGTGTACATGCTACGTGCGCGCCTCTACTACGACACGTACGCGCCTCTACTACGACACGTGAGCGCCTCTACATCCACCAGTATATATGTACGTACACGTTCGCGACCAGAATGACAACGCTACGTACGCTTCGACCAGGTGGGTCCCGACTGTCAGGCACTTCCTTGCGTGCGAAGATGTAGCTGGTGGGTCCCAGTAGTCAGGGGGGCGAATCGTTTTGTTTTTCTTTGCCCGAACGCACTTCCTTGCGTGCGAAGGTGTAGCTGGTGGGTCCCAGCAGTCAGGGGGGAAACTTTTTTTCACGAAATACGGTGGCCCGTACGGTGGGTCCCCGCTGTCAGGTGGAGGAATAATTATTTTGCATGTAATAAGGAGGCACTTCCTTGCTGCGGCCGTGGACCCAGCTGTCAGCCTCTCCACGTACAGTCCACGTCCGATGGAAGCCGATCCTTGACCACGTTGACCACGCCACGCCGAGAGCACCAGGGCGGTGGACGACGGCGAGGCCTAGGAAGGGGACGACGCAGAGCCGGGGAAGACGCGGCAGCGGATGCCCACGCGTAGAGGAGTACGAGGGTTCACTGGTTCGCTGCGGTGTGAGGCTGCCGTCGCCGCAGAATAACAGGGGGTGTGGGTGAGTAGAGGGATGGCCTGGCCAGCGGTGGGAGTAGTAGGGGGCGGTGAGGCCTCCGCCGCATCGCAGCCGGCCACGGGAGGCAGGAGCACGAGGCATGACCGGCGCTGGTTTGGGCGGCTGGAGCAAGAAGACCAGAGCTTGAAGAAGCACTACGGTCATTGGATGGACATCGTACGGTCACTAGAGCTAGAATCGTGCATATTGACTAAGTTGACAAAGCCCTCCATCCCCGTCAACTTAGTAGGCCCACAAGTCAGCCTGCCACTATACTGGGTCCCAGCTAACAGGGGGAGTATTCATTTTTTTGTGCGTAATAAGGAGGCACTTCCTTGCGTGCGAAGATATAGCTGGTGGGTCCGAGCTGTCAGCAGCGGTAATGTTTTTTTCGCGAAATACAGAGGCCCTTTCGGTGGGTCCCTGATGTCAGGTGGAGGAATCATTATTTTGCGCGTAATAAGGAGGCATTTCCTTGCGTGCGGCCGTGGACCCAGCTGTCGGCCTCTCCACGTACAGTCCACTTCAGATGCATGTCGGTCGTTGACCACGTTGACCAGGCCGCGCCGAGAGCACCAGGGCGGTGCACGACGGCGAGGCCTAGGAAGGGAACGATACGGAGGCAGGGAAGACTCGGCAGTTGTTTCCCACGTGGAGGGGAGTACGACTATACGAGGGTTTACTGGTTCATCCGCGGCATCATAGCCGGCCACGGGAGGCAGGAGCATGCGGCACGACCGGCGCTGCTTTGGGCGGCTGGGGCAAGAAGACCAGAGGTTGAATAAGCACTACGGCCGTTGGATGGACACCGTTGACCACGCCGCGCCGAGAGCACCAGGGCGGTGGACGACGGCGAGGCCTACGAAGGGAATGACACGGAGCCAGGGAAGACACGGCAGTGGCTGCCCACGCAGTGGAGAGTACGAGGGTTGACTGGTTCGGCTGCCGTCGCCGGAAAATAACAGGAGGTGCGGGTGAGTAGAGGGATAGACAGGCCAGGGATGCGAGTATGATGGGGCCGTGAGGCCTGCCCGGCAGCACTGCCGGCCACGGGAGGCGGGAGCAGGCGGTTCCGACGGCGCTGGTTTGGGCGGCTGGGGCAGGAAGATCAGAGACTGAAGAAGCACGATTGCCGTTAGATTGACATCTAACGGTCTGACGCTGGTAGAGTCGATTGTTGACTAAGTTTCTTTTTTGAGAAATCTTGTGTACGCATGAACTTAGTAGGCCCACAAGTCAGCCTCCAAATCTGTGGCAGACAACATAAAGCCCATTTTCTATTTTTGATAATTTGCAGCCCATTTGCTAATTCTTAAGTAATTTATTACAGCCATTTTCTGCCCAGGACCACGGTCAAAAAGTTCAACCTTATTTTGCATATTTCGGTGGAGTCCGAACTGTTGTAATCCCGAAATGATAAACATTTTTTAAGAACTTATTGATTTGCCAAAAAATCGTTTTGTTTTTGTAAGCAAATAAGACGTGGGACAATTGAATTGGTTTAAGGGAAAACGAGTGGTAAAAAAAATCAGCGCTGGGTGGGAAAAAACAACAAAAATAAGGGTGTAAATATGAAAAGGGAATTTATGTGTTTTCAATATAATGATACGTGTATATGAACTAGTAAAACTATAGGTAGAGATTAGAAAACGGATGTAGGACATGCGTTTCAAGAGGAAAATAGAACTGGGCTGTGTGTTTGATTCAGTAAAAAAACTGCCCGCGGATGTTGTAAGACAAAATATAACTAACGCTGGTGGGCCAGAGGCCAGTAGATACCTGCTGGATCTTTGTGCCCCATTGTCGTCATGGGCTGGGCCTGTCAAAAACAAAACCAACCTTGGGCAGTCTACAACCCAGTTGAAACTTGCTCGACCTGAAAAAAAATATACGTGCTCAATAAACGAGAGAATTCTGCAAGTACAGACTGATAACTGGGATGCAGCACGGATATTTTTTTATCGTGATAATAAGTGCATGCACTTGTTTCGAAAAAATTGGAGAACTGGGAATTCGAATGGCGGGTGCTTATGCTACCCATCAAATAAAAATCAGGTGCTTGAAAATTCGTTTCGAAACAAATGATTCAGCTTTATATCCACGTCGACCCTTGGCATGATGGTTGGAAGCAAGTGCAAGTTCATACCAAAAGATCGTTAACAACAATACCAACTTGCGGACGACAAGGTAGTACAACTACCAATACCAAACTAACTTATAATCTTTTTACTCCTGGCCCTAGTGTTCGTCTGGTAGAAAATCTTGCAGAGGACCAGCTCCCGCTCCTTCTCTTGCTCCAGGTCCCCGAGGTGGTACTGGTGCATCACCCAGTTGGTCCTCTGCTGGTCGAAGTTCTTGTTGGTGTGCAGCACCAGAACTTTTTTTGATGCTCGTCTGCCGGCCGTTGACCATCACCGGCAAGGTATTGCCGGTCTTATGCCACATCGCGTGCATGCCACACTCCGACTGTATCTTGCGACGCGTCCACGTGCCCCTTTTGAACGCCCTGGAATTGCGCTGGAAGAAATGCTTCCTTAGGCCACTCAGTGTGATACCTGCAGTATTGTGGAATACATGTTTTAGTGTACCTAGTTGGCATTTTCATAACATCTTTGGCATGTTGCAGTCACTTGTTTCACTTTTTATTAACTGTCAAATTGTAATTGCTTCACCAGGTCTGCATCTAAAAATAAAAATAGAGATATAAACAAAGGAATATGTTTGTGCAAGTAGACGGTCGATCGGTGTCTTACCTGGAAATTTCTCAGGTTGGGTGTTGCATATGCCGTGCTCGCTGTCGATGGTTGGTATGAACAAATCGATGAGAGACTGAAATCTCGCGCTGTCAGCACTCACTTTGGCCTCAAGGTGCTCGATCAGCTCCTGATCCGTGGGATCGAACTTGACGCCAGCCGGCAGCACCGGCCAATTCATCTTGGACTTGCATCGATAATTCCAGTTATATGGTACTCAATGTATGATCAATCAACTGTTTTAAGTGAATGATGAAAGATTTCGACAGATAAGTGGTACTCCAAATCTGAAGTCCAGAATACCCGAACACGCCGCTGGGATTCTTGTCTCACCTCATGCGCAGCGTGTTGTCACGTCAATTCAATGTGTGGACATGATGAATAATTTGACCGACGTATACTAGTACTGCTACTGTACCACTTACTAGTCGTATTTAGTGTCACAATTTATACATAGGTTTAACTAACAAGTACGCACTTGAAGCCTAACTGATATATATATATATATGACTTCTACAGAGTATCTCCATCATCATTATCAGTACATCCTACGCAGGTGAGTTAGGATGCACTTGATACCAGGAAGGTATCTATCCTTCAAACCAGAGGAGTGCTTCAAACTAACAACAGTACATAATATCCAACAAAAGAGGGTCGTGCTACAGCAGCAGAATACATGGCTCAGTCTAGATATCAGCACGAATCAAGTTGTGCATATTTGCTGTTGGCATGAACCACATCGCCGCATGTCGGGTTTGCAAAAGCCATCCATCGCATGGAAGCTTGATGCCTTTCACACACTGAAGATTATCTGGCAACAAGCTGTGTCGACGAATCTCTGGATATGGTGATTCATGAAACCCATGGTATGATGTGTAAACACAACCCCCCCTCACGAATGGAAGTTGCATAGCACAGTAATCATCGCCGGTGATATGATCGATGATTGGTTGGATGATCGGATAATTGAGCCCCAGGAACAAGGAGTGGTTGCCGAGGCTGTAAACCCGCCTCCAGTTGAATACTCCTGGCCCAACGGAGCTGGGATCTTTCTCGAACACGAAGCAGCCATAGCCATCAATGTCACGAACGCCCCATGCATTGTACTGCATGTGGTTTGATGTAATGGTTTGGTCAATTTGGTACGTGCGAATGAGCATCAAATGACCGCCGTCAGCTGAACGAGCGATAAACCACCACCCATTGGCTGGTATGATTCCAGGTCCTGGAATCATGAAGGCCAGCGCATTTGCGTCTGCTGCAACAATTCAAATTGGAGACCAAAAGGACAAAAATAAACAATCATGTTCAGAGTATGTGTGGAATTAAGATTATTATAACAGTGACACATATCATAGACAGAGAATTGCAATGCCGTGGTCATAATCATACCCCAAGTTAAAAAAAATAAGCCAATGGCTTTCATATTCTAGCAATATGTCATGGTTCAAACATCATGTAACAATGAGAGGAAAACAGCTATGACAGCGCCTACTCATATTCTACCATAGCACTTACTACTACTGTTCTCATATCAACTCTAAGCAATAACATGTGTTGTTATAAAAATCTTGTAAACAAGAGTAACATATAGCAATCAAGATGTTATGCTCATAATATGTATTCTAACAATCATTAGATGCCAATTGTTCTCATATCAACTCTAACAATAACATGTGTGGTCATAAAAATCTAGGAAATGAGAGGAACATATAGCAATGATGTGGTTATAGACATGCTATGCATTCTAAGTTTGTAACAAATGAACAGGCAGTCGTATTCATAAGGTAAAGATGAGATGAGATAGAACAATTACACGACGATAGATTCCACCAGTATAGGCAGCCAATCTGTGCGTCGACCGCGTAAACGATGCCATCGTGCACTATAGCATCAGACAGAAATGTTGCCTCAACAGGATTGATGATGAGCCATAACCATGTATGGCGACCGGATTCCAGATAGACTAATCCCATGTTGAACAAGGCAATGAGCTTGTAATCCATGTAGTCTTCTGATGGTGTGGGCACTTCGCAGATTACAACTTTCTGCAAACAGAGGTTGAGCCAAAAGCTTGACGCGTCTCGTGCGTAGTAGGCAGGAGTGTCCGGCGGACCGCGAGGCTCGATGGTGGCGGTATTCAACGATGGAAGGGTGATCTCTCACTGGGTGTAGATATCCATGAGACGCCACGGACTACCGGTGTGGTGGATGAGGACGATCCAGTTGGCCTTCATGCCCGCCCAGTAGTGGCCGCGCATGAAGGACAGGTGGACGGGTAGTGGTAGCATGTCGAGGGGCACCATGGCAACCTCCGTAGGATCGTCAAGTCGGTGTCTGGGCCACCTGCGAGGATCGGGCATCAGCAAGCAGGGTGTCTTGAAAAGAGCCGGACGGTTGCAGACGAGTAGACGGTACAAAGACACCGAGCATGCGGCCAGACGGATGGTGCTGAGTAGGTCCATACGACTACAGATCTGCTCCAAGAGAACATCAGGGAGGGAATTCCAATCGCGGCTCTACGTGTCAGTCGGTTCTGCCATTGGGGTTTTCGGTGCCTGCGAGCCAGCGGGGAAGTGGATTCGGGCGGGCGAGCGAAGAACCTTCTCCTCGTGTGGCCGAGCAGTGAGCGGGGGGATATGGTACGCGCGAGCTACCAAGGAAGATGGCGCGGGCGGGCGAGCAGTGAGCGGGGGTAAATGGTGTGCGGCCGATGATGGGGAAGAGAGGAGGAGGAAGAAGAGAGGAGGAAGAAGAGTGGAAGACGGGGAAGAAAGTGCATTCAATCTCAATTCTACTAGTACTACTACCAGGATATACCGTCCTTCGGAGTGTAAATAGTTACACCAATGACATGTGGGTCTACCACAACAGGGCCCATATGTCACTTAATGGAGGACAGAGGTGCGTAGGCTTATTTGCGGAAGCGTGCTCTACTGGCAAACATGATGGAAGTACTGGGTAAGGCTGATTTAGTAACACCAACATGCTGGTTCAGCTTATTAATTATGTGTCCCATCTGCTGTAGCGTGTATTGTCACTTCACTGTGAAGACTAGTTGAATAGTTCTCTCTGGCTGAGATGGGGAATAATGGATCGCGAGGACTTCCTTTCTACAGTATCCCTATGCCTCTATGCTCACTTCACTCATTTTTCTCTATACCTAGTCACTTGTTGAAATCTGTAGAAAGACAAATACTCCGTATTTGGGAACAGAGGGAGGCTTTTACTCCATACTATTTGGGAACAGAGGGAGTATCACCATATGGAGGGAACAGAGGAAGCTTGAAATATGAACATGTCAATGGGAGGGAGTAAGCCCCATGCATGCATGCATGCAACATGCAACACTCACACGTACACATGGACGCACGCAACACTCACGCACCCATGCGGCACACAGCACACGACGCAACACACACGCTCACGCTCAAGTGCTCAACCTACTCCCTACGTCCGTGAAAGACTGTACATTTAGAGATTTACACATTGACCAGGGCATAATTAACGCCCAAAAGTAGCAGACTTATGTGTGCATGCGACCATTGAGATACAAAGATTAAATGAAGGCCGTTGCATGCTGTAATTAAGGATAGACATGTAGCCTATACCTACAGCACAAGTTGGTGCATTAGTCAATCAATATCGATTAAGATTAAAGTCTAATGCATTGGAAGTGTAGATGTACATCATGTACTACACTCTTTGTTTTATAGCCGATGTACACTCTTTGTTGGAAGACCGAGGGAGGACACGTGCATGCACTCACATACACAGACATGGCGGTTCGCACGCAAGGGTTGGTCTCGTGTCGCGCCTGCATAAAGTTTTGTTTAACTGATTTCTTTGCTCTGCCAACTGACAGGTGGGACCCAGAAATCAGGTGACAATTTAACCAGTCAACAAAGTGCCACGTCGACTATGTGGCCGGTCAATAGGGTGCAATACAGTGCTCTACGATGAGCTAGTGATCGTATAATCGCCGCAAAACTATATATAGTGACCGTAAAGAGCGTATTGTTACATACGTTGATCGCCAGTGTATTTTCTTGTTTCAAATTAAGCCATATTAATCGGAAAGGACGCAGTATGGACTACTACTACTAGTACTAGTATTGCTTTGATGTGTCCCGTCAACTCGCCGAACGAGGAGAAGCTTGCTTACTACACCTCTCCCTCGCCCACACGCGCGGTGGTTCACAGGACGAGGAGAGGGTTTTGACTACAACGCCCTCTCCCTCTCCCTCTCCCTCGCTCTCCCTCGCCCTCGCCCTCGCCCTCGCGGTGGACGTGCAGCAGTTCAATCAGTGTTAGATTGCCAGAAGCATATTGTACTGTAGTATCATCATTGTTGGACCTTCCGAAGAGGCGAAGAGCCAAGTGCAAGGTTCACACGAGTACGAACTGTTGAACCTCCCGAAGAGGCAAAGAGCCAAGCGCAAGGTTTTATAGGAGTTGTCGTCCTAGTAGGAGTGTACTACAATTATAGCGAACGATGCTACTGTATGATGCCGCCACGTCACGTATATCCAAAGTTGTGCCACCTTTTTTTCTCAAAGAGCGTGTTGGAGCCCATGCAACAACCACACAAGTTGCACGTACACATAACACATTTACTAGTAATAAATTCTAAAGGACAAATGCCAGTATGCCACACAAGTTCATCTCCAATTCATGTGATAAATTTGTGCACGACTAGTCTACATATATTCACAGCGCTACCGTTCACAATTACCGTACTCCACTTACAGGTTATAGATGGGCTACATGTCCTCCTCCAGGTTCCAGTCCCAGGTGTTCTTCATGGATGGCATGATCCATTGCGGTGGGCAACGGGAATCATTGTCGCAGCTTTCTAGTCCGGTTCCACACGATGGAGACTCATCCAAGCTGAAGCGGCATAAATCAGGGATAGCGTGTCCCAGCATGTCGTTCATCCGGCGGTGCGCACTGAAGACACAACCATGCTTCATGAACGGCAGGCCTTCCATGTCGTGCACAGAAGGTGGCATCCGCTTCACAATGGGGTAGCTGTCCCCGATGAAAAGCGAGTACTCTCCAAGAGTGTTCCTCGGCACCCACGTAGCATCACGGGGGTCGAACTCGGCGCTGTTCATCTGGTACACGTGGCATCCCAAATCTGGACACATGGTGACGTACATAGTCAAGGTCCATGCATAATAATGTTGTGCTCAAATATGGCGGTCATTAATACTGTGCAGCAAATAGTACTACTCCGGTATAGAGGAAGTAAAATAACCGGCTTATTATATATAGCCACTCTTGGCTACATGGATGAGATAGTAAGACATGGAAAAACAAAAATGGTGGCAGCTAGTGGGTTCAAGTCTTCAAGGGCCTAGCTAGCTATACGCGTCCTCCAAGGTAAAAAGTACTCCTACTAGTACTACAAAGTATACTACTAGTACAACAATGAAAGAGAAGGCGAGAGGGTTAAAAAATGGAATACCTGGGTAGATGGTGACGGTCCGATCGTGGTAGATTGTGTGACCATGTTGCACATCAGTGGTACCATGGGTGACGACTGCTAAGATAGTTGATCCCAATATGCCAAAGTCAGCTACAAGGTTCCAGGTTAGATCGAATCGCGGATGCAAATGCACATCCAGGATCGGCGATCTTATTTTGATCGGGGGATGACTGGTCCCTGCAAAATAATGAAGTACCATTAGGGATGCAAATGATGGTTTGTGCATTCCGTTTGTAATCTCCCGTAACGTAGGATGGCAACCAGATGAAACAAGTCCCCTGGCTTGTCACCGCGAAGATGCGGCCTAGATGGCGCACGACGTCTTCGAACGTGTAGGGGTACAAATCTGCCGCCGCCAACATGCGCCAGCCTCTGCCGTTACTGCCTCTTGCATCGATGGCAATCCTTATGTCGAACACTGCGATGAGATAGTAATCGTCGTAGCCGCGTCGCTTTGTCGGCGGGTCTGCAATTGCTATCTTCTTCAATCTCATGTAGGCATCATCATACGTATTCAAGCCCAGCCAGTCCGGAAGGCCGATCCCAATGGTGGAGAAGGGGTCTACCGGAACGGCCGCACTGTTGTGGATGTTGTGCAAAACGATGGTGGTATCCGGCCAGAGGTATGCAAGCCAATCTTCATTGGCACTGACCCAGACCTATATATAAGAAGGTGGGCAGCGGAGAAATTACGGGATGGAAATGGAATAACTAAGTACTACATGATCAAACTCCATTACTGACCTGCTCATCGGACAAAATCCGACTACCTCTCAACGTCGGCAACTCTAGCGGAGTCAACGTGCAACCATGGCCAGGGAGCGGTGGACTGTTCGAAGGATTGTCCCATAGAAGAACCTTCTCCTCGAGGACGCATGGAAGACCAACAAGCATGGCCTTTTCCCAAGCCTGTTTAAGCACCATCTTGAAAAAGTTGGTGCAGGAAGCACCGAGTCTTGTGGCGGTGAGGACGTCGGAGCGGCGTGCGATTTCTCCCAGAGGATCGTCGTCCAAGGTCTCCCAGCCCCGACGAGGAGGAGAACCGCCTGGCGAATCCATGGGAGCAGCGACGAATTGCCTTCTCTTCGGGGGGAGGGGAACTGGCGAGGAGGAGATAAGAGCGTAGTAACCGCAGGGCCTCGTCCCTTCCAACTGTAGATCGTTCCTCAGCGAAGGGGTGAGGCTATTATTTACTACTAGTACTAGCATTATGGAACGTTATGGGATTGCATTATACTGTAAATAATAGCACTAGTAAGAAATTTTTGGCACTAGGTAGTAGTTTTTGGCGTGGATTAAGAAATTTTGGGTATGTTTTTGCCATTTTTTGTACACGCCAACTAGTGTCAAAAAATTTCTTACATTATGTGACGGAGGAGTACGTACTCGTACTGTAGCAGTACTACTACTACTACTTTTCTCAACTAGTAGTGCGATGTACTGTACTTCTAGTCCAGTCTAGTATAGTGCACCAGTTTTGAACTCTTGAATCTCAGGGCCAAGGAGCTACAGTTGGAAGTGGAGGGTTCTACTGTTCTCTAGAACCATCGCTGTACTATCAATGCAGGGGAAGTACACCTGCGTAGTGGCCTAGTGGGTACTCTCGGTGCTCTATTCAGCCGCTCCTCTCACATAGCTGGCCTACTCAGCCGCTCCTCTCATGCACACACTAGCAGCCTGTTTATCAGCGACGGTTACTGCGGGGGCAGAACATTTGAGTTATTTGATACAGCGAGACTAGGCTTTTCGCTTCCATTTGTGGAGGTGTAATGGATCTCGTCAAACTTTGTTAGTAGTTCCTTCTTTATGAATGAGATGAAGCAAAGCTTTTGCCTCCGTTTCAAAAAAAACACGTCAAGAGGAATTTCTTTTATAGTAGAGCCGATAATGCAGTGAAGTCCATGCGTGCAACGCCACAAGCTACAGAGTAGTAGTAGAGCACTTTACGTACAGAGCCATATTGCACAGTTCCCAATGCCCCGCCAGGCTTTTCCGGCTCCTCGGGCTTAATTGGGAGGCGCTAGTTTAAATATGCTACTAGCTGGAAGCTGCAAGCGAGGTGCGGCTAGGGCGAGCAGGCGAGCCACGGGATGCTGGGAAGGAAAACCCGTTCACGTGGCTAGGCTGTCCAGTGCACCCAGATTGTGGGGCCGCACGTCCGTTTGACTTCAAAACTCAAACTACCCGTGTAAAATATTGGCTCGCAGCGAAGTGTAGTAGTACTATTTTTAAAAAAACAGGCCGCCGTGCGTTCGGCCGGGATCGAACCCACAAAACGAGGTATACACTCCCGCGACCACTAGTAGTACTTGTTGGAGTACAACGCAACCTAGAATCGCCTTTTGTCGCTAGTCATACGTACATTGTTCCTTACAAGAAACCCCTAAGAGCATGGTTAATAGTATAGCCAGCTGCTGGCTATAAGCCAGTGCCATGTCATCTACAACCCATCTTATAGCCAACATGTACAATAATAGATCAAAAGAGTGTACTACTTTTTTATTATGTGGCCCACTTCTCATTCTCACAAAGTGCCTAGGAGCACGTGCTAGAGCTGGCTCTTCATGAAGAGCCCGCTTACCTTCTCTCTCCTCTTCTCTTTCCTCCAACTAAGCAGAAATATACTAGTTTATTTCTTATAGCCCGCTAACTCAGCTCTATTGTACTTGCTCTAATAATGCAAGACACCACTAAAATGCCAAGAAACTACTACCACTTGCATACATGGCAGACTTAAGATAAGACTACCTTATCAACCATTGTACATGCTCTTACCAACAAAAATCCTCGAGTGACCTCCTACCTCTGGCCCGTCCACCTAGTCATCCTCGGCCATGGGACGCAGCTACCGCCGCCGGTAGAAGGCGAGGTCAAAACCGCCGGCGGTGCTGAGCCCATGTTGCGGCAGCCCGGATGCCAGCTCCGTCCGGCGCTCGCGGCCGCTAGCTAGCCAAGATAGCTCCGTCCAGCTGCTTGTCTGCAAGGTTTGCTAGCTAGATTGGCACGGCAGCGCGGCGGCTTGCTCGCGCGCGCCGCGCTAAGGCCAGCCATCTGGCTTGAGCGAAGGCCAGCGCGGCGGCTTGCTCGCTCGTGAGTCACGCTCGGGCCAGCCTGCCAACTCGTGCGGAGGCCAGCGCGGCGTCCGGCCCGTCCGGCGGAGTGGCGGCCAACTCGCTCATCACCAGCGCCACCGACGAACACGCATCAGTACTGTCTGAAGTAATGTTCAGGAAAAATAATGATTTGAGGGGGAATAACAGGATAGAAGGTCAGATGTGGGTCCCTCGTGTCAACGGTCAAACAAAATGTGTTGGTTTAAGCTGCCTCGTCAGCACGGACGTGTGGGCCAACCCTGTCATAAATGGGTTTAAACGAACCTAATCGGTAGGAGTACTAGGTAGTTTTTGGCGTGGATTAAGAAATTTTGGGTATGTTTTTGCTATTTTTTGTACAATAAATTCTTCCTAGGGCTGGTTGAAAGTGGTAGTTTTTTGTTAAATACTCTACATATTGTAAGTAGGAGTGAAAGTTAAGCTTTGGAAGCCAATAAGCAAGGCTAGTTACATAGTGCATATGTGTACATGATTGAAAGTAAATATCAACCATGAGTGACTAATATCTTGATGGAAAACTCGAAACTATGGAATACTAGGAAAAAATGCATGGTTGGAAATACTAGCAATGTTCATGTCCATTGCAACGAATCATAATTAGAATAATACTTATTCACAAACTTGGTACAAAACACTCTAATTTTGATATACATATGTCACTAGAGATATATTATGTTTCAATTAGAATATATTCCTTGGGCTGTTTTGGTGAGGTCAGGGAGGGATGTGGTTGGTTTTAAGATACTAATTATGGGTTTTTCTGCAAATTGGTAGACAAGTGGGATGTTGGTGAGAAAAGGCAACAACTTACTCACAATCTTTAGATGTAGATCTAATGGTCAGAAACGACGGATGGCAGACACACCAGCATCACCAACTTAGTCTTGTGTAGGAGTACTAGCAAGATCCGTGCATTGCACGGAACATCAAGATGCATTTTTTTATAAAACACTTGTTGTGATTGACCCTTGCGGGAGTAATCCCATGTGTAAAAACTAATGATATCTCGAGAAATATGAGATAAGGTGAAGAGGAGTGGGGTGTGGTGGTGGTTGGTGGTCGGACTGAGCGAAGGCATGGGGATTGACGACGCCGGCAGCGGCCACCAGGCCAGTTTGTTCCAGAGGCCTCCTTTCTTAATTGCTCAACAATGAGGTTTGTTGGAGATAAGGATGAACGAGGGAAGGCCTTGTCTGCAAATATGGAGAGGGGTGCGGGTATCTTTTAGTTTAATTTCCATCCGTCAGATATAGATCGGACGGTCTATATTGCAAGATGGCACACGTACCAGCATCACCAACTCGGTTTTTTATAAGAGAAGAAATATAAGTATGGAGATACAAACGTATTATCGATACTTGCTTCCATAAACTAGCATCTACATTCTATTCAACGCCTCGGCATGTGGGGCCTTAGCACAATGACTTCTCGACTGTGTAAAACAAAGATTTTCCCGTCGCCAACAAGGAGGGGGTGACGGCGGCGCGCTTTTTGGCTTGCTCTAGTCCTAGTAGTCATACTAGGTGGTCTAAGCACGTGTAGATTTATTCTTTTTCACGTCTCGTGTTCGCCGTACTGCCACGACTGTTGATGAATAGACGGTAAGTCATTCACGGGGAAACCCTTGTTGAGTGTGTTTGCGAGAGAGAGAGAGACAGTGTGCGTGTGTGATATGTTAGAGACTGAGGCAATGATCACAGATTCTTTGTGTCTATGTGTGTGGAGGATAGAGAGAGACATGTACATGGGGCTTTGTGTTGTGTAACGTGGAGACACATATACATAATTAGAGAGTGAGTGTGTGAGATACACATGCGGACATGAGGAGAGATGAGGATCCAGATAAATGGGTGTTTGTGCGTGTCTGTGTGTGTTTGTGCATGCGTTTGTGTGTGAGAGGGAGAGAGTGTATGTGGAGTAGAGAGACCACTGATGATGTAAACCTAGTATCAGGGAAGGGGGAATGGTGTGACATGTGTAGTAGCGAGATAGCACGGGTGCGGGCGGGGGGAGCAGACTATTTGGAAGAGACATCGAGTGTGTGTGTGGGAGAGGGGTGTGAGAGCGAGAGAAAGAGAGAGCTAGCGACAGAGAGAGAGAGAGAGAGAGGAAGAGAGGGGGCGAGAGGGGTCGTTTATGTCCATAAATGGCGTATAGATAGGGAGACAATGTTGATGTTGTCCGAAATTGGCCTATGAACGGAGATGCAAGGGAAGCGAGTCATCGTGTGTGTGATAGGGACTTCATGAGAGATCTAGAATAGATGGTGTAGAGAACAATGTGCGAAATCGTGAACGATTATACATTAGGGAGCTATGCAAAGAGTCACGACATATATGTATACAGGGAAGGAGCTGGGGCGGGTCCGCATGTGGGAGAGATGGAAAGAGGAGAGTGGTGCACAAGGAGACAAAGTGTGCTTGTTTGCAGTGGGGGTGGTGTGTGAGGTGAGTGCGCGAGAACCACATAACTAGGGAGATAGAAGTTTGGGGGCGACGTTTTGTGTGTATGGGAAATATACACTGTACATAGTGCGTGTGCTTGGGTAAGAGAGATAGCGGGAGACCTAGAGAGTGAGGGAAGAGATGTGTGCATGCCCGAGACTCCGAGAGAAAAGTGATAGAGACCTATGTTGGGGTCCGGACTTTACAAGAGAGAGGGGTGTTACTGTGCTTGTGTGTTGGTGTTTGGGGGAGAGAACGACTTCTCTATGTGTGTGTGTGTGTGTGTGGTGGTGGGGGGGTTGACTTCAGATAAAGAGTGAGGTGTCTATATTTGAGGGACTTTAGCATAATTGAGATATTGTGCACTCATGGTTGATCAATTTGTTTCACAGTTTGTACTATGAGATAACGATACTTTTGAACATGCGTGATATGCCTTGATGTACCAGAATTACAAACCTAAGATTGGAATTTGGAATTCGACTCCATCATTAGCTTTTGTAATTCATTTAAATGGAGGTACATCTTTTAAGCTGGGATTTCGTGATTTCAAATTCATATATCAAACCTAGAGATATACACATACGGGCATGTTCAAACTTTATAATCATCCACTTTATTCATACACATACACATTTTTGCTTTTGTCATCATATTTAGGATAAACACATTTGGAATTTCATTTGAATTGGACCATATGATGGTATTTGCTTGTAGTAGCTCAATGATCCATATTTGAATTGAATGGACAATCTAAGTTTCGAGTTGGAGACATTGATTTTCAAAAATTGCAAATTTTTTTTGCATGCAAAACAAACAAATTGTCGGCCATGATATCATAGTCGGCCGTACGAGAGCAGAATACTTATAATTTTAGGCGCCAAAAGCTTTCAAACTTCCCGCTCACATCGAAATATCACGCGCCCGAAAGTTTAGCCCTGCGATATTGCTGTTTTACCCCTGCCACATGAACGGAAAAGGGCTACTTTGGTAACTCCATTGTTTTCCCCTCTTTGCCCCCAACATTCTTCCCCAGAGCCCCTCCCCTTCCCCTCCCCGACCCCCCAACCACGGCAAGCCGCCGAATCTAGTCCTCCGCCGCAGCGGTGGACCTCACACCCCGCCGGATCTACCTTCCGCACCTTGGAACCCCCAACTGCCAACTCACCACTACACCGGAGCCGCCTCAGCGACTGGCTTGTCCACCGCTCCAGATCTCCTTGACCGCCATCATGGTCCACCGCACCGGATCTGCTTAACCGGCGCCCTCGTCCACCATAGCGTAGGCCCTTCACTGACTCCCTCGTCCGCCCCTTCGCTGGCCCTTCATACAAGCCCTCGCCCGTCGCAACAGATCCGCCTCACCGAAAGCACTGTACAATGCGCCCGCCGAAGCCTTCGTCCACTTCACCGGAGCCGCTTCAGCGACTGGCTTGTCCACCGCTCCAGATCTCCTTGACCGCCATCATGGTCCACCGCACCGGATCTGCTTAACCGGCGCCCTCGTCCACCATAGCGTAGGCCCTTCACTGACTCCCTCGTCCACCCCTTCGCTGGCCCTTCATACAAGCCCTCGTCCGCCGCAACAGATCCGCCTCACCGAAAGCACTGTACAATGCGCCCGCCGAAGCCTTCGTCCACTGCACCGGACCCGCTCCACGGACGCCATATTCAACTCCACCGGCCCTGCTTTACCGACGCCGCAGCCTCATCAAGTTATTTTGATTTGTACTCCTTTGGTTTTTCTCTTTATCGTGCAACTGTTCACTTACCACAGATGAGCTTTCTTGTATGTCGACAGGCGCCGCAACCGTAGCACCGGAGCCGCTTCAGCGACGGCGACAGCCGGCCCAAACTCAACCGCAACACGAGCACCATCGACGATCCTTAGCTATCAAGTATGACAACGATACCCATACGCTGCCGAGAATCAGGTACTATTATCCAACGGCCGGCGCCTACGTTCACTTTCCTAGCATAAGCACCGCACCTTTGAATTTCTTCAGGGCATCATTCAGTTTTTCATGAGACGCGTTATTCTGCTTGCACCTGTAGGGCCATACTTCTGGCAGTGAACATGTTACATGTGCTAAATTACATACCAGTGCACATATAGTTAATATGCTTTAGTTTTGTTCTAATGCCACCTGTTGGTTCCATCAGACTGCTTCATGTTCTCTATGCTTAATTACACATCAGCAAACTAGCATGTGGTTCCGCTGCTTTTTGTTCGTTTTACCCTACATTTTCTGATGCTAGCTATTACATCACTGCCCCGAGCCTCTGTTCATTACTTGTTTGTGTGTTCTTGATCTTCCCAAGTTGCATGACTAATTTGATGCTTCTATTAATTATGGAGCTGCCAACCCCATCAAGCAAAATATTTGTTCTTTTGGGGCTGGCACCTCGAACAAGCATAAAAATAGAGGGAAGCAGATATATTGTCGTGTATGCACACACCCTTCTTTCATTAGTTTAGATGAACCATTGATGATCAATTCTGACCAGTGCATGCGATTAAAATTAATTTTACCTAAATAGATGGTGCAGAATAAACTACAACAACTAGATTTGCAACCACGGGATGTTGACGATATCTTCAAAGAACATTGCAACAGCAGCTAGGCTTTACAGCAACATATGGTAAACCAGTGTGTTTTAGTACATGTGAAATGTAATGCGAGTGGGCTGCTTTCTTGGCTTGTGCCCTCAACGTGTAATCCTACCGAATTACAAATAGTTCAATTGTCTGCTTTGCTGTATTGCTTGATTCGAATGCTTATTTGTTGTTACGCTATACCTGAGTTGGCCAATATGTCAGCAGTGTCTGCTATACTATCGTAAAGAAATGCATGCCTACTTCATTTGAGTCCTTAACTTTTCCTCTCAACTTCATCACAAGACTGTCTTCGTAGTTTATATGAGGCCACACTGGTAAGTGCTTTCTCAGATTATTTCAACTGCTTAGATGCCTTGGCAACTTAAATATAGCGGTTGTACACTCCCTTTCAACTAGGGATGTCAACTGGGTCCCGTTTAATCCCGATTAAAGTCCACTAGTGGTATGATAGTTCAAAAGAGTTTTTGTTTTTTGAGGAAAATGAACTAGGGAGGTAGCAAAAACTAACTAGATGGGACTGGCGGATGTGGTTTATTTGCCACTTACATCCCTATTTTCATCTTACCATTTTAATTTCTTTTCGGCTGATGCTGCTTCGAACCATTTAAATATAGTTTGCCATGCTCGGCAATAATTCATCCGTCGTTTACCATGTAAGCTTACTGCCTGGATCATACGATAACTATCTCTTACTGATGTCCAGCGGAAACCTTTCAGGATGCCGTTCACACTAGGACACAATGTACAACCCCAGAATCTATTTGTGGAAGCAGTGCGCCATCCATGTTACCAGATGGTAGCAGTTCAGAGGCAACACCGCCGGAGAGCAGTCTGAGCACAGATATTATAGTGCTTGAGGCTCTACTAGAGGCAGAAAGAGATGGTGTGGCTGCCATGAATGAGGTAATCTTTGTCTTGAGGCTGGAAATTACGGAATTAGCGGCACGCATTATGCAAGCAACCCAAGAATTGGAGGAAGTAAGAATGTTGCATTTGAAGACGGAGGAGGCCCTGCTGTTTCTGCTATCTGAAGCCCAAGGTAATCCCGGTTCTTCTTTACATACCAGTTGAAATTGTCATTAGATTATTGTACTTGCATGTTGTGTCATGTCTCTGAATGGATTATGTTGCAAGACCCCCTATGTTGTCCATGTGTTGTAATGATCTGAATTTTTTAGGCGAGGTAATCCTCAGTACTTGTATGATTGACATAAGGTGAACTGTTTTTTGTGTGAGCATATTGTATTGGATGAAATAACTGTTTGACTCAGAGTGTATCCAACCTACTGAATTCGAAGATCACGACATTTCTAAATCATAATCATATATAAAGGTGGAATAAATCTTTATTGTGGTTTTGAAGAAATAAATAACAAAATGTATAATTATCTGTGGATATTCGTAACCGAATACAAATTGGATTTGAATTTAGTTTGCCAGGTCCCAGGGCAAACGTGAATGCTAATTCTCCCAAGTTTTGAACGAAGCGGCTAAACACCCACTATAATTTGTGGGCTGCCCGAAGCAAGTGTTTGCGAGGTGGAAATTACTGTCTACCCCTGACACTTGACATCCTTATCGACCGGATTTACACTGCTATCGATAGGGGTAGACTAGTAACTTCAATCAGACGTGACACGACGGCCTCTGAGCCCATTCAGACACGGTGGGCGCCAAACATGGGCGGCAAAACACATTTGATTCAAGCTCGTCCGAAAGACATGTCTCTCTTCCTCCATTTCCCCGTTCATACACGGTGGGCGGCAAAACAAACTCTCCTGTACGAAATCGATGTAGGCTAATATTTTAAATAGGGGCAGATGTGTAACTTCCATCAGACGTGACACAACCGCCCTACCTGTCAGCCCCGTTCATACACCGTGGGCGCCAACCGTGGGCGGCAAAACACCCTCTCCTCGCCCGAAATAGTTACCGGCAAATATTTGAAAGATGCGAGATTACCGTCCTATCCCCAACCGACGCGATGTCCGAAATTTTAAACGGGGGATAAGTTCGTAACTTTCCCCCATTTCAGAGAAGCGTGTCCCAAAGTTTGAGATCCCCCCTCCCCTCCATTAACCCATTCATACACCGTCGGCGGCACGACAACCTCAGCACTGCGGCCAGCCTCCTCCGTCCGCCACCCCATCCTCCACCTTGCCGGAGCCGCTACCCCTACCCCGTCGTCCACTTCAAGAGATGGACGTCTCTCATCCACGGCGCTGGACCAGGATCCTTTCATCGCCTCCTCTCGCTTCATCGGCGCCGTCGTCCACCTTTCCGTTGCCGCTCCTACGACCGCCTCGTCCATGGCAACATGATATATCCCCGACCCGGCCGTCTGCCGTCTAAAGTCTTCTTCCCCGCCGCCGACAGCGATCGCACCCGCGGCACCCTCAACGTATCAGCATAGGCCTACACGGCGTCGCAAGAGACGTGGTACTCTTCCATATGTGCTTAAGTTATTGATCTCACCCGGAAAATAGATCGTAATTTGTTTACTGTACTTTTCTTGTCCGTACCAAATCGTAGTGGCTAGTTGAAAGCAAACATTGGTTGCGAAGTAGCTTTGTCCGGTTTGCACCTTCAGATCCGCCATGGCACGGGCACTATACTCATAAAGCTTATGGTTTCCCCCCTTTATATTCACTACCTTCATCGTAGGTGCTTCGTGTCGTGCTAGCACTGCTCCTCAAGACCTGAACCCAAAGCTTGCGTGTTGAAATACGAATCTGATATGATGCTCATATCACTAAAACAGAGAAGTTTTAATTGGTCACCTAATGTTCCTATATTCGTTTCGAAAAGCATCTGCGCCACCCACTGGTCCAGCTAGTTCCACTTTCCTGTTTTTTCTCTTGATGCTTAGGGTTTTCCCCTTTTATCTACTCTACTATGATCTGCGTAGGTGCTTTCTGTCGTACTAGCATTACTCCACCCTTCAAGCTAAACAACACAACACTCAGAATTCGAAAGCTTAGTTGTTCAAATATGATTGTGATATGATACTGATATTAGTTAACCGACACATTTAATTGGTTAGCTAAAGGTCCCACTTGAGTTTCCAAATGCATGTCGCGACATATAGAGAGGCAGCATAATTGCATTTCTTTGTCACTTGTTGACCGTACTTTCTTGTCCATACCAAATCTTAGTTGTTATTTCAAAGCAAACATCGGTTGCTAACTACCCTTTGCGCGGTTTGCAGCTTCAGATCTGCCATCCCACTGCCACGGTCAACACTGTACTCATCATGCTTATGTTTTTCCCATTTTATGATGACCACAGTCAGCCTACGTGGTTCGTGTCGTAATAGCACTGCTCCACCCATCGAGCAAAACAAGCTTAGTTGTACAAATTCATATCTGATATTATTGCTGATATTAGTAAAACTGAGAGATGTTTAATTGGTTAGCTAAATGTTCCTACTTTAGTTTTGAAATGCATGTGAGCCACATATGGAGAGACCGGAAAGAATAGTATTTCTCTGTGCGCTCTGGTTCATCATGGGTGGCTAACCGACATTGTATTGAAAGACTTGTAATATCTGCAATGTGCTTGCTCTTCTGCTCTTCTTTAAGATGATACTCTTCTCTTGCGGTCGACTGGTCAGGTCGAGTTGTTCTCCCTTAGTATATTTTGAATCTGTCAGGTCAGGTTGACTTGTTCTTCTTTACTATATGTTGAAGCTATCATCTGCGAAGTGTCATCACTTCTGGAGCTCTCATATTTTGAGTAGTAGGCCACATTATATTAATGCACACAACAAATTATAGCATGCATGGCATCTTTTAAAAGAATTGCAGAGATAGCACAAAGGGGTTTACAGGGAGGCAGTATTGGATTAGAATCACTTCTGCATTACAAAGAAAATCTCACTTGTTTTTATGTTTTCATGCATGTCAGATATTGAACATTATCAAAATGAATATGAGAATGGGTGCACGAGAGGAATATTGCGGAACGATCCACTGGCTAACAAACTTGGCATGGTGGAGGATGGCCTATCTTATTCACCCATCAAGGTGCTTGCTCTAACTTTGCAAAGTTGTATTGGTCGCACATATTTTTCATGTGACCTCTTGCATTACTTCTACTTTGTTACACCATCTGCTTAGTTTAAGCATCATATATAAGTATATGCCATACCTATCCATTTTCTGTACCTATTCCATGTGTCGTCACACTATGTTTTTCCAGTCAAATGTTGTTCTTTCGTAATAGATGTCCAAAAGGAAGAGGGTGAGTGCAGATCCTCAAGGAGTACAAACTAGGTATTTGGAAAAGGTAGTGATACCTATTAAATCAGATAGATCAGCAGCCACAGAAAACACAGGCTCAACTGTACCACACTTTACCCCTACTCCAGTGGCCAAAACCCTATTAGAACTGCTGGGAGCCCAGCGTCAGGTACTGTCTATGATATCAATTAAAAATTTGAACTCCTAAATTCCTGCTTGTGCCTTACCTTCTCTCTTGTATGAAAACTAATTTCAGATGAATCTCCTTGCTCAAAGGATCATACGATCTCAAAACAATAATGGGCTCTGCATTGCTCTTTTCAGTACCTCTCTCCCTTTTGCCTTGTAACGCTGTACTTAATTAATTGCTATTTGATTATGTATCATCAGTCTGCACCTGAGCTTCATTATCCTCTGTTTCTTCCAATATTATTTGATCTATATTTACTCTTTCAAAATGTAGAATAATGGCAATGCTTATAAAGAAATTTCTTTGGGGAATTTATTGAATTATCCTTCCATCAACATGGAGAAGGGCTTTGTCCAGCCCGTGTTAACATGTAATGTAAGTTCATCCTTCTCAAGCCTTCAAACTTTGTTCTAGTATAGATTTGGATAGGCATCATTTCCTCCACTGCTGTTTGCTTTGCTGTTTACATCTGATTGGATGTTTGCAACAACTACCAGTTTCAAATTGTAGTTGTAAAAACATGTTCCTTATGCAGAACAGATCCATTTATTTGCTTATATAATTGTGAAACCTGTTACGTGTCTCCTTGTTTCTCTTTCAGACTCGTATCTCTTACGCCAGGCAGAACTTTAGGGAAGATAGTGAGCCAAACCATCTTGAGGACAGCGAGATGACCCCAAGGTCCTGTCTTGATGAAGACAGTGAGTTGAAGCTACTCACCAGCAGGTGTGAGACAACCTCTGTGCAGTCGCTGCCTCAATTAGTTCGACTTCTTCAGTCTCAACTTAAAGCGGAAAGGCTTGCTTCAGCTCAGCTCCGACTTGAAGTCAAAGATGCAATGAAGATGTCACAGGACTGCCGTGCGCACCATCATGCCTTAAATCTAGTGTTGATGCATCTATCGTTGACACAACTGAGGTCTACTCAGCTTCTTCAGCTGTTTGGGGGGCCCGACGTGGCCAGGCCTAGTGCCTTCTGAAGTGCTCTCAGTTTTGTATATTCTTTTGTCGACGCGTTTATTTGCACTGGTGGCGAACTTTGATGCCCAGTGGATGTAATATGTGTGATAGCCGTGATAGCCTAGCGTAAGTTGCTTGCTTATTTATTTCCTTGTTGTCTTGTTTATTTGTTTGCTTGTAGTCATTGCAGTTCTTTTTCCGCGGTTTGCTAGTGGCTGCAATATCCTAATTTTTAAAACTAGGCCACAATAACCATGGGCTAATATTTACTGTAGTGACACTGGGCCTCCTACGGGCCGTAGAAACAGTGGGCCTTCTACGGGCCGTAGAAACAGTGGGCCTTCTACGGGCCGTAGAAACAGTGGGCCTTCTACGGGCCGTAGAAACAATGGGCCTTCTACGGGCCGTAGAAACAATGGGCCTTCTATGGGCCGTATCATCAATGGGCCTTATACGGGTCGTATGATCGATTGGCCAAACATGGGCCAAACAGACCGCATTCTGGCTGTAAACGGGCTAGAGTTGGAATCGTCCGTTCATGGGCCGACCATAACGAGCCATCGTTAATAGGCCGTATTTGATGACGCTATGAAATGACCCAACGTATTAATGAACCACAAACGGGCCGACTGTAACGACGGGCTGAATTTGGCCCACAAGCAGAAAATGACAGTAACGGGCCGTAAGTAAACGAATGCTGGAAAATAGCCCAAGAATAAATGGGCTCTGAGAAGGCCGAAAGATAACATGGGCTGGAAACGGCCCAACAGAATAACGGGCCGTTAATGGGTATAAAGTGATACACTGTTCATTACGGGCCAGTTTCACCACGGGCCGTTAATGGGTGTAAAATAATACACTGTTCATTACGGGCCAGTTTCAGCACGGGCCGTTAATAGGCCAAGAGTTACATAGGGCCTCATATGGGCCAAAAGACATCACGGGCCATACATGGGCCAAAAGTGAAAACGGGCTGGAATCATATTGGATGGCCCAGATGACGCTACTGGGCCTAATTCGAATAGGGCGTAACGGGCCTTGGGTTAGCGGGCTGTAAATGGGCTATATGCGAACAGACCGTTAACAGGCTTTCCATGGGCTAGCCCGCCAGCTTTTGACCAAGTCAAACGGGCCGGCCTTTTCACAGGAATGGGCCACTGTTGGGCCGTGCCACGTGTCAACGTATCATAGGCGCCTTCTGTCCAATGAGTGGATGACATCTGTCCCACCGATGAGCCGACACGTGTTTCCTCCAGCCAATGATGATTTTACACGTGGAAAATCCCCATTGGTCGGGGCTGTTAACGGGTTATCGGATCCAAAACCCGACCCGATAGCTTAACGGCGTTCCGTTACGGTGGATGCCACGTGTCGGTCACCCTTGACGAAAGCACTTCTGTGACGCGCGATTTATCGTCATGGAAGTGGACACTTCCGTGATGATAATTTTGGTAATGTCATGGAACACTTCTACGACAGCACAGGTATGACTATCTTGATTCTGTCATAAATTTGTCATGGATGTACATGCATGACAAAAAACGGGACCTACTGTGACAAACACGTATCATCACAGAAGTGTATTTTTTTGGTAGTGCCAGCGGCCGGCGGAGAAGCCGGCGGGTACAGACACTGACGCCCTGGACCTGCATCCAGCTGAGTTACCGTTGTACCCCTGGGGGGCAGGCCTATATAAACCCTCCAGGGCACCCATGCAAAGGGTTGATCTCTTAGAGTTTTAGACACCACATAGAGAGAAGAGGAGAGCTAGCCTTGCCCTTCTTCCTCCTCTAGCCGAACAGCTCAAGGGGCCACTTGTAGCCACTTGTGTTGATCTAGTGATCATGCGGAGACCCCGCAGAGCAGGACTAGGGGTGTTATCTCCACGGAGAGCCCAGAACCTGGGTAAGATTCGCCGGCGTGCATGTCTTCGCCTTATCCCGTTTCCAGGCACCGGCGATGTCTTACTAGCTCCCACAATGATAAGCCACCCGTTGGCATATGTCGCACCTACCACCCAAAATTTGGCGCCCACCGTGGGGCCAGGTGCACCGTCGTCCGAAGACCTGTTCTGGACGGGAACCCATTTCCTTCCCAGCGAGCGTAGCCAGCCCGGCAGTCCCGATGGCGCTTGCCCCGACGCGCTGCAAGGCGTCGACGACGCCTGCGCGGTGAGCTGCCTCATCGATATTCTTGGCGAGGCTCGCATCTCCGACGAGCCAGCGTCCGACGCAGGCACAGATTGCCCCAAGAGCCGCCTCGTCAGCCTCCTCGACCAGCTTCACGTCCCGAGCGAGCCTGCTGTGGATTTGGAGTCGGTCGGCTCCACCGACCCGATGCTTGTCGACTCCGACACGGCATCGCTTGACGCCTTCCCCACCAACGTGGTGAACATAGACGACCCTCTTCCTCGAGCCGACAGTGGCGGCAGCACTGTCACTGGGGTGCTGGTCATCAGCCATGGCGCCGCCTCAGGCGAGAACGCTCACGACGCCCTACAAGCGGCGCTACACAACCTGTCCGCCCCCATCCCGGCCGACGCCGACGCCGAGACACTGGAGGCACGCCGCCTCGCCCTCATCGCGGAGGGCCAGAAGATAGCATCCATGAGACGCCTCACTGAGGCTCACCAGAGCGAAGTCGACCGCGCCGCCTTTGGTACGCCGCCTCCTGGCGGGCCGAGCCGAGCAGGCATCGTCAAGAAGCGCGGCGCGGCCGTCGCCAGCATGCTGTGAGCAGACCGCCCAGTCTACGCCACGCCACTCGAGAACCTGCGTGCCGCTCAGGTGGCTGTAGACGAGTTGAACGGGCTGGGGACCGAAGAGCTCCCCTACATGAGTAGACACATCCAGCAACTGATCGACGCGGCCGCAGAACGGCATGAGGCCGGCGCCCGCGCTGAAAGTCCTCCCCCATGCCGAGAGCACGACGCGACATCCCGGACGCCGACTGCAAGCGGCGCCCGCGCGAGAAAAGACAAGGAGCTGGCTGCTAGCCGCAGTCGGACTCGGCTCACCATCGAGCGCGACGCAGAAGTCCACCCACTTCGAGTGGAACGACCAAGCGGACCAAGCTTTTCACGAGTTGAAGAAGATGCTGACCACGCCACCTGTCTTGGCGGCGCCGACTGAGAAAGAGCCCATGCTCCTTTACATGGCCGCGACTAGCCGAGTGGTCAGCACAGTTATTGTGGTCCAACGCCCAGAAGAAGGCCGAGCTCAGTTAGTCCAGAGGCCGGTGTATTATTTGAGCGAAGTACTGTCCACCTCGAAGCAAAACTACCCGCACTACCAGAAGATGTGCTATGGAGTATACTTCGCCGCCAAGCAGCCGAAGCCCTACTTTCAAGAGGACCCCATCACAGTCGTATGTACTGCCCCCCTTGCCGAGATCATAGGCAACCGGGATGCGTCCGGCCGGGTGGCCAAGTGGGCCATTGCGCTGACTCCTTACACGATCTTCTACCAGCCTCGCGCCGCCATCATGTCCCAAGCATTGGCCAACTTCCTTGTCGACTGGGCCAAGACCCAGTACCTACCGCCGGCTCCCAACTCCACTCATTGGCGGATGCACTTCGATGGATCCAAGATGCGCACCGGCTTGGGAGCCGGCATCGTCCTCACCTCTCCCAAGGGCGACAAACTCAGATACACATTGCAAATTCATTTTGCCGCCTCCAACAACGTGGCTGAGTACGAGGCGCTCATACATGGGCTCCGGCTAGCCAAAGAGCTCGGCATCCGCCGGATCCTGTGCTATGGCGACTCAGATTTGGTAGTCCAACAATCATCTAGCGACTGGGACGCCAAGGACGCAAACATGGCGAGCTACCGATTCCTCGTTCAGCAAATCAGCAGATACTTTGAAGGATGCGAGTTCCTTCACATGCCACGGGCCGACAACGAGCAAGCAGATGCCCTGGCACGAATCGGTTCCACCCGACAAGCTATCCCAACCGGCGTCTCTCTCAACGCCTCCTCAAGCCGTCTGTCAAGCCGTCTCCAGAATCAAACTCCATCTTTGTACCGCCTGACCCTGATGCAGTCGGATCCAACTTGGGGAACCCAGCAGGTGGCTCGGGGACTTCGACAGGCGGCCCGGGGACTGTCGTAGTCGCACCCGGCTCGGGGACTTCATAACCCGGCCCGGGGACTGCATCAGTCGGCCCGGGGACTGCAACGACTCAACAGGCAGTGGCCGACTCCAACTCTTCACCACCCAACCCACCCACCCTGGTCGCAGTAGCCGTATTGGCAATAGAAGAAGTCACAGCTCCATCATGGGCCCAACCCATCCTCAACTTCCTGGTAAACAGAGAGCTGCCGACTGACGAGATCTCGGCAAGACAAGTTCAACGCCGAGCCGGAGCATACACAATAGTAAACAGAGAACTCGTTAGGCGCCACGTCAGTGGAGTCTTCCAGTGCTGCGTCGAGCCAGAGAAGGGTATAGCAATCCTCAAGGACATCCACCAAGGCGAATGCGGCCACCACGCGGCCTCAAGATCACTTGTTGCCAAAGCTTTCCGCCATGGGTTCTTCTGGACGACTGCTTTGGAAGACGCCAAGGAATTAGTCAAATACTGCAAAGGGTGCCAAGTCTTCAACTCCAAGCAACACCTGCCGGCTTCTACACTCAAGACCATCCCCCTCACCTGGCCCTTTGCCGTCTGGGGACTGGACATGGTGGGCCCATTCAAGACGGCGCGCGGCGGCATGACACATTTGCTTGTCGCCGTGGACAAATTCACCAAGTGGATTGAAGCGAAGCCAATCAAGAAGCTGAACGGGCCGACTGCCGTGACATTCATCGTAGATATCACCACCCGGTATGGCGTACCACACAACATCATCACCGACAATAGCACGAATTTTGCCAAGGGAGCACTGGCACGTTTCTGTGCGACACAGAGCATCCGACTGGACTTAGCGTCCGTAGCCCACCCACAGTCAAACGGCCAACTCGAGCGAGCAAACGGCCTCATCCTCTCCAACATCAAGCCCCGACTGGTCGTACCACTGGAGCGTTCGGCCGGCTGCTGGCTCGACGAGCTGCCCGCCGTCCTCTAGAGTCTGCGTACTACCCCGAACAAGTCAACCGGCTTCACCCCTTTCTTCCTTGTATATGGTGCCGAGGCTGTCATCCCAACTGACATTGAGTTCGACTTACCTCGGGTCACCATGTACACGGAGGCGGAGGCCAAGGAAGCGCGAGAAGACGGCGTTGACCTGCTGGAAGAGGGCCGGCTGTTAGCACTCAACCAGTGCGCCATCTACCAGCAGGGTTTGCGCCGTTACCACAACCGGAAGGTCAAGCCAAGATCCTTCTAAGAAGGCGATCTTGTGCTCCGGCTGATCCAGCGAACAGCCGGCCAACACAAGCTCTCGGCCCCTTGGGAAGGCCCCTTCGTCATCAGCAAGGCCCTAGGCAACGACTCCTACTACCTGATCGACGCACAGAAGCCGAAGGCACGCAAGAGAGATGATTCCGGCAAGGAGTTGGAATGACCATGGAACGCCAATCTCCTCCGAAGATTTTACAGCTAAATGCAGTATGTACCACGCTACCTTTTGTATTAAGTACAAGACAACGGACCCCCCGAGGAGCACTCGGGGACTACCCTCTTTTATCTATGATGAGTGCCATACCTATGAATGTATTACTACATTTGTTTTCCTGTCCGGCACCGGGTTCGATCAGTCGGCCCGGGGACTTGCCGCCTTGAGTTATATTAAAGTTCTACCTGCAGTAAGATAAGTAGTGTGCCGGCACCCAAGCTCTCTCTTGTTGAAAGTCGCAGCTCGAAGAATCGACTGTCCGACTGGCAAGAGTCAAAGGCAGGAACGGATGCCCACACGAAAAACGGCTAAGGACTAACGAACTTATATAACACAAGCCGGCCTCCCGCCCCGCCAACCGGCTGTCAGAACAGCCGGCTGGCCCGCTTCTGATTCACGTTGCTACAATCTAAAAAAAAAGCTAGAGTACTTGCCCTCCCAAACGGCCAAGCCCTTCCCCAGCCACAGACTGCAGAGCAGCTATCCGGCTGGGAAGGCGGCGACCAAGGGAGGGCGGCAAAGGAAACAGCCAAAAGGATGAAAAGCAAATACAATCGGAAGCCAAGCACATGCATGATTATGTTTACACAAAAGGCCTTCGAAAGGCCGGCGTTCAACATAGTTTGAATACACCCCCAGTGGGTGGAACTGCGCAAACTTCACAAATATTGTTCAAACAGTAATAAACAGGAAAGCAAAGACAGTGGATCAGGCCAAAGGTGCAACAGGCGAGCCGGGCAGGTCAGTGGAGACGGCAGTGCTGGCTGGAGGAGTGGCCGGCTGGCGAGTCTCGG
The DNA here is from genome assembly GCF_002575655.3 of Aegilops tauschii subsp. strangulata. NCBI lineage: Eukaryota > Viridiplantae > Streptophyta > Magnoliopsida > Poales > Poaceae > Aegilops > Aegilops tauschii. Next base: position 436,115,733 of record NC_053035.3, read on the forward strand.
CTTGATCATCACCGGCTACAGGCGGCGCGCTCGCACGCGACTCGTTGCTGGAGGCACAATCAAGCTGAGGCTGGCCGGTCGCTCCATCGTCTGGCACGGCGTCTTCACCATCCTCTCCCTCCTCCTCTTCGCCCTCGTCACTGGAGTCGATCTCCTCCGCCAAGTCTTCACCATTTGCTGGGTTCAGCCCAAACCACTCCTCCGGCTGAGCAACACCGTCATCATTCACCTCAGGGGCAAAGGCACTAGTGTCGGTGTAGTCGGCGATTGCCGAAGCACGCTGGATGATAGCCGGCCGCACCGCCTCCAGCTCTTCGTTGGCCTCCTGCCGCCAGGTGGTCAGCTGGGCCAAATCCAACCCAGGATACCAAGCTTGGACGAACTCCAGCGCCTGCCTGGAGCCTGACCGAGCTGCAGAAGCCTTTCAGGCCTCGAAGCGGCCAACCGCTACCTCCAGCCAGTCGGCAGTCCAACTGGGGGTACGGGGAACCACCTCGCCGGGCTACAGGGCAGCCAGCACTTGCGCCCCAAAGCGCTGAAGACGGCGGAGCATGCGGTGAGCCGGCTGGAGGCGGGCTTGGATCGCCAGAAGCTGCTCCTCAAGCGACCGGCGAGCCTCCGGCGCAATCTTAGCTCCAGCCTGCCTTTGCGCGTCGCAGCGGGCCTCGATGACTTGGTTGGTGGCAATGGAGTAACCAGGGAAGTACTCTGCACAAGAGAAGAAAGGAAGAAAACACAAGGTCAGAAAATGGACCAAATGGCAGGCGGCAAGCAAAGGGACGAAGAAGAAGAAGGCCTACCGTCAACCAAATCTTCGATCCGGCCGTAGCCGTCGCTCAGCGCTTGCCTTGCCTCAGCCCAGCTCGCCGCCTCGGTCTCGTATTCGGCTTGAAGGGCAGCCTCGCTGTCCTGTGCCACCTTCAGGGCCGCCTTATGGCTCTCCTCCTGGTCGGCCAGCTTCTTGACCAAGCGGTCATGCTCCTGAGCCAAGGCGTTACACTCGGCTTCCTTGGCACGAAGGGCGGTCTGGGCCCCACCCAACTGCTCCCTCAGGTCGGCATTGGCCTCTGCAGATATGGTAAAGAAAGAAAAAAAGGCAATAAGAAAGAAGTCGCCAGGGAAGATCCGACCTGACTGCTCAGCAGTCGGCCCGAATCTCGGGGACTACACCCAGTGGGTGCGCTAACGCGCCCCCACGTGAGATAAAAGACGAAGCACTTACTCCAGCTCTCGGTCAGATCAATGGTCTTCTGGTTCAGCTCCCGGACCTGGGAGTTGAAGGTAGCCGCGCGGAGGTTGTGATAGTCCTGCAAATAGGACAGAGGAGCGAATAAGAGCAAGATAGCAATCAAAGTCTACTAAGAAGTTCCAAGCCGCCTGCTCAGCAGCCGACTCGGAACCCGGGGACTACACCCAGTGGGTGCGCTGACGCGCCCCCACGGCAGAAATCAAGAACAAGAAGCAAAAAAGCGGGAAGACTCACCCGAATGGCCGTCTGCGTCGCGAGGAACTCTTGAGTATACTGTTTCAGCACGGTGGCTTGGGATTGAAGCCGGTTCCGGACTTCTTGCGCCGCCACGTTCAACACGGCCGTCCCACCACCCGACGTCCATCCCGGCGAGCTGGCGCTGGCCGTCTCCAGATCCTGGGCCAACGAGCTAAAGCTCGCGGCCTTCTGCGGGCCTGGCACCGAAGTCGCCTTCCCTGCGCTGGCGCGATGGCGACCGAACCACAAGGTCTGCCCTCGCAGCCGGCTCGCCTCCAGCCAGTTGCACGGGCGACGCGCTAGACCGGCTACCTTGGTCCGCCCCAGTCGGCGATGGCGGTGCCGCCTCCCTCTCCGGGATCACGACGTCGCCCTCCTCCCTCTCCACCGCCAGTTGGTCGCCACCGGCTTCCTTCAGCGGGGGCACCGGGATCTCGGGCGCCACAGGGCGAAGGGGGACGACAAGCAGCGGAGGCCGGTTACGCAGGGTCTCCGCCGCCCTCTCTGCGGCTGCGCCCTCCGCCTGAGCCTTGGCCGCTGCTTCGGCTTGTGCCTCCGCCGACCTCTCTGTCGTCTCCTGCGCCGCCGTGGCAGCGGCCGCCCTCAGCTCCTCCGCCTCCCGCTCCTCCGCCTCCCGCTCCTCCCGCGCATTCCGCTCCGTTGCCGCTTGAAGCTCGGCACGGGGGTCCACGCGGCGGGCGCTTCCAGATCCTCCTGCCGCTCCAACCACGGAGGCGGCAGCGGTCCGCTCAAGAGAAAGCGGAGCCCTGTATTTTTTAATTCAAGACAAGGACTCAGAAAAATATCAACAAAAAAGAAGAAGGAATACGTGAGAGAATTGACACTTACGCCGAAACCATTTGTGGCTGCTTCACCACCTTGCAGAAGCGGGCAGCCTTCGCGGCCGCCTCGTCCTGCCTGGTCGCCGCCGCCGCGCTCTTGGGCTTCTTCGGCCGAATGTCGAATAGGCTCGGCGCGGCCCGGTGCTTCTGCGCGCCGCCTCGGACAGCCGGCGCGGCAGATGAACCCGAGCCATGCTGATCGGACGCCGCTGGCGGCGTGGGACGACCTCCGCCTCGTCATCATCCGGCCAGTCGTCGAAGATGGCTCCAAGCCCGGAGCCGCCTGCCTCGCCGCCTCCCCCCACGATGTCGTCGTCCAGAGCGGCCGCCCCCATGTCGGGGTCGTCCGAGTCGTGCGTCGTCCGGTCGGGGAGATATTGGCGCTCCACCCCCGCTGCCGGTCGAAGGAGGGGGCTTTGTCAAGACAAGCCGACTGGTCGGAGTCGGCCAAGAGAAACTTGGTGACAAAAGTAAAGAAGAGAAGAAAAAGAAAGTTTACCATAGGCGGCGGATTGGCACGGGAGTACGGCTCCTTGCCAAATCGCCACTCGTCGGCGAGCTTGCAGTTCACAAGGTAGTTCACCATGTGAGCTACCTCCGCATGAGGCTTCCTTGGTACACAGCCGACTCGGATCGAGTTGGCCGCTCATTTGACAAATCATATGAGGACGGCCTTGGAGCGGGAGCACCCGGCGCGCCACGAAGGCGGCCAGCAGGTCGGGCCCGGTCAGGCCCTCCGACTGGATCATTACCCGGAGTCGCGCGACGGCGGCGGCTCCAGCAGGCGACGGTGTTCTGGCCCGATAGGACCATTGGGGCCGCCTCCCAGCCGGCGGGCCGGCTGCATAAGCCGGCAAGTTGACGAAGTCGCCTTGCGGAGCGACGTTCTTCACATAGAAGTAGGATTTCTGCCAGAGCTTCACCGACTGAATCAGCGTGATTGTTGGAGTAAATGGCCACGGGTAGCCTAACCGACTCCCCGTGGCTCTTCGAAAAATTATCAGGCCAATCTAGCCTTCTAGCATCCAGAGCACGGGGCCGCCTTCCTCTGGCCGGCTATCCCCAAGGCCGACTACCAGAAGGCGACCCGGCCTCAAAAACCTTCCCGAAGAATGCTACGAGATGGCCGACTCCAGGAAGCCGGCCCCAAGAGGACCAACTCCCAGAAGGTGGCCATGAAGAAGGCCGACTCTCAGAAACCGGCCAAGACTGCACCCACCAGGGCTGCACCCACATAACGGTGATAAGACGGGGTGTGGCCGCAGTACAGCCTACCACCCCCGAATCCCGGAACATGCACGGCCACAGGGTGCCGTACGGGTTAGCCATCCCCCGTCCGGCGCGGCGCTGTAGCCATGTTGACCGCGACGTCACCCACGACAGGCGCCAGTACGGCCCACGGGCGACGGGCCCCTTCAGCCAGAGAGACGCTCGAAGGCGGCCCGGCCTCCCCTAGTCGGCCTGGGGCGTAGCCGGCTCCCAATAGCCGGCTACCTCCCTCCCTCGAAACATGCGCATCATTAAGGAGACAAGACGAGGTGAGGCTACAGTGGGAGCCCGCCAGGCGGCGGCACTGTAGCCACGCTTACCTCGACAAAGCCCTCGTCATCAGGGGCGAGGCAACAGTAACCAGCCGCCGACAAGGCCCCCAGGCGGTGGGGCCGGCCTGTTGGCCAAGAGGCTGGCAGCCGGCAGGACCCACTAGTCGTCGGGCCCCAACGGCCGGCAGAGAAGCCAACGAGCACAGACACTGACGGCTGGGACCCGCACCCAGCCGGATTACCATTGTACCCCTGGGGGGTAGGCCTATATAAATCCCCCGGGACACCCATGCAAAGGGTTGGTCTGATAGAGTTTTACACACCACATAGAGAGAAAAGGAGAGCTAGCCTTGCCCTTCTTCTTCCCCTAGCCAAACAGCTCAAGGAGCACTTATAGCTACTTGTGTTGATCTAGTGATCATGCGGAGACCCCGCAGAGCAGGACTAGGGGTGTTATCTCCATGGTGAGCCCCGAACCTGGGTAAGATTCGCCGGCGTGCATGTCTTTGCCTTATCCCGTTTCCAGGCACCGGCGATGTCTTACTGGCTCCCACAATGATAAGCCACCCATTGGCATATGTCGCACCTACCACCCGACATTTGGCGCCCACCGTGGGGCCAGGTGCACCGTCGTCCAGGGACCTGTTCTGGACGGGAACCCTTTTCCTCCCCCGTGAGCGTAGCCAGCCTGCTACGCCCGATGGCGCTTGCCCTGACGCGCTGCAAGGCGTCAACAACGCCTGCACGGCAAGCTGCCTCGCCGACCTTCTTGGCGAGACTCGCATCTCTGACGAGCCCGCGTCCGACGCGGGCACGGACTACCCCGAGAGCCGCCTCGTCAGCCTCCTCGACCAGCTTCGCATCTCCAGCGAGCTTGCTGTGGACTTGGAGTCGGTCAGCTCCACCGACCCGATGCTTGTCGACTCCGACACGACATCGCTTGACGCCTTCCCCACCGACGTGGTGATCATCGACGACCCTCTCCCTCGAGCCGACAGTGGCAGCAGCGCTGTCACTGAGGTGCTGGTCATCAACCACGGCGCCGTCTTGGGCGAGAACGCCCACGACGCCCTACAAGCGGCGCTGCACGACTTGTCCGTCTCCATCCCGGCCGACGCCAACGCCGAGACTCCAGAGGCACGCCGCCTCGCCCTCATCGCGGAGGGCCAGAAGATAGCATCCACGAGACGCCTCACTGAGGCTCACCAGCGCGAAGTCGACCGCGCCGCCTTTGGTACGCCGCCTCCTGGCTTGCCGAGCCGAGCCGGCCTCGTCAAGAAGCGTGGCGCGGCCATCGCCAGCATGCTGGGAGCAGACCACCCAGTCTACGCCACGCCACTCGAGAACCTACGTGCCGCTCAGGCGGCCGTAGACGAGCTGAACGGGCTGGGGGCTGATGAGCTCCGCTACTTGACTAGACGCATCCAGCAGCTGATCGACGCGGCCGCAGAACGGCATGAAGCCGGCGCCCGCGTTGAGTGTCCTCCCCCACGCCGAGAACATGCCGCGACATCCCGGACGCCGACTACAAGCGGCGCCCGTGCAAGGAAAGACAAGGAGCCGGCTGCTAGCCGCAGCCGGACTCGGGTCACCATTGAGCGCGACGCAGAAGGCCGCCCCCGAGCGGTGGAACGACAAGGCAATCCGCCTCCCCCCCTGCCTCGTGGGGAGAGACATCCCACCCCGCCGCCTATCACGCATCCGACTCTTGGTGGCCGACTAGGCCACCGCGAAGGAGTTGGCGAGAATGATGCCCGCCACCGGATCGACTGCCTAGCGCGATCCCTGGCGCTAGAAGAAGATGACGATGTCGGCCCGCCTTGCTTTGGCCCCCGCATCCGCGACGAGCCCTTCCCCAAAGGGTTCTCACTCCCAAGAGACACGCCAAAATACAACGGCTCCATGAAGTCGGAAGATTGGTTGATCGACTACTTTACCGCAGTCAGCATAGCAAACGGGAACAGGCGCGTTCCCGTGAAGTACGTACCTCTCATGCTTCAAGGCATGGCACGCACCTGGCTGAACAGCCTCAAGCCCTACAGCGTCAACAGCTAGGTAGATTCACGGAAGTCTTCGTCCGCAACTTCACCAGCACATACAAGCGGCGTCCCAAGCCCCGCCAGCTCTCCTTATGCATCCAAGGGCCCAGCGAATCGATTCACGACTACCTCACACGTTGGACCGAGCTCCGCAACTCCTGCGAGGGGGTGCACGAGGTTCAAGCCATAGAGTACTTCACCGCCGGGTGCTGAGAGGGCACCCTCCTCAACCACCGACTCCTCTACGACGAGTCGACCACCCTCGACGAGCTGCTAATCATAGCAGACAAGTACGCCACGGCCGACTCCTCGATGAAGACCGAGCTCCGAGTGGACGCCTCTAGAAAGGTGCTCGCTCCGGCTCCCAAGACGCCGGCTGGTGACTCCAACCGACGCCCCTACCAGAACGACCACAAGCGCAAGGCACCTATGCCGCCTTCCACCAGTCGGCAAGTAGCCATCGTCGAAGACGAACAACCCGAAGAGCGGCCCGCTCCCAAGAAGAAGGGCGGCAGGCCGGCTTGGCAGCCGGCCTTCTCCTATGAGCAAACTCTCGATGCCCCCTGCAAGTTCCACAGCGGCGCGAAGCCGTCCAACCACACGCCCGGAAGTGCCATTGGCTCACGCGGATCTCCAAGGGCGAGGGGCTGGTGCCGCCTCCGCCTCCTGGCCCGCCGCCTCCAGCCCGTCAGCAGTCGGCTGTTCGACCAGCAGTCGGAGCCATTCAGGATGAGTTCCCAGATGAGCACGCCGCTTACGTCGTCTTCACGAGCCAGATTCAAGACAAGCGCAGTCGGCGCCGACAGCACCAAGAAGTCAACGCGGTCGCCTCCAGCAACCCCGAGTTCATGCATTGGTCTGAAAGGCCTATCAGCTAGAGCCGGGCCGATCACCCAGAGGTGATGCCGTCTCCCGGCTCCTACGCATTGGTGTTGGACGCCACCCTCGTGACAGAAAGGTGAGCTGCCCGTTTCTCCTGCGTGCTGATTGATGGTGGAAGCAGCATCAACATACTGTACCGAGACACCATGGAGAAGTTGAACCTCAAGGCGAAGCAGCTCATGCCAAGCCGGACGGTGTTCCATGGCATCATAGCCGGCCTATCCTATTCCCCAATCGGCAAGATCAAGATGGATGTTCTCTTCGGAGACAAGGATCACTTTCGCCGAGAAGCGATCTCTGGTTTGAAGTAGTGGATCTAGAAAGCCCTTACCACGCGTTGCTTGGCCAACCTGCCCTGGCCAATTTCATGGCTGTGCCCCACTACGCCTACCTCAAGATGAAGATGCCGAGTTCAAAGGGGATCATCACCATAGCCGGAGACTACAAGAAGTCCATCGAGTGCGCTGCGGCCAGCAGCCGACTGGCCGAGTCCCTCGTGATTACTGAAGAGAAGAAGATGCTGGACCGAGTCGTGGCCATGGCCGGCAAGCAGCCGGCCCTGTCCCCCAGCCCCAAGGAATATGATGCTCAGGGCTCCTTCCAGCCGGCCAAGGAGACAAAGAAGATACCTCTGGACCCGGAGAACCCGGAGAGGTTTGCTGTCATTGGTGCAAACCTGGACAGTAAATAGGAAGGCGATCTCGTCGACTTCCTCCGTGAGAATCGGGACATCTTTGCATGGTCCCCAAAGGACATGCCGGGTGTTCCGAAGGATTTCGCCGAGCACAAGCTACACGTCCGAGCGGACGCGAAACCAGTCAAGCAGCCTCTCTGCCGACTGTCGGAGGAGAAGAGAAGGATCGTAGGAGAAGAGATAGCCCGGCTCCTGGCCGCCGGCTTCATTATGGAGGTGTTTTTTCTAGAGTGGCTTGCCAACCCGGTCTTGGTGTTGAAGAAGAACAATAAATGGTGTATGTGTATAGATTACACCAGCCTCAACAAAGCCTGCCCCAAAGATCCGTTTGCCCTACCACGGATCGATCAAGTGATAGACTTCACAGCCGGATGCGAGCTGTTGAGTTTCTTGGATGCTTACTTAGGATACCACCAGATCAAGTTGGACCCAGCCGACCGCCTGAAGAACGCCTTCATCACACCATTCGGAGCTTTCTGCTACCTGACTATGACATTCGGCTTGAGGAATGCCGGTGCCACTTTTCAGCGTTGCATGCAGAACGGCCTCCTCAAGCAACTCGGCAGAAATGCCCACGTCTATGTAGACGATATCGTGGTGAAGACGGAGAAGCGTGGCACCCTGCTGGAAGACCTCAGAGAAACATTTGCCAACTTGTGCCGATTCCAGATCAAGCTCAACCCTGAGAAATGCGTGTTCGGAGTACCAGCCGGCCTGCTTCTAGGCTTTTTGGTCTCCGAACACGGCATTGAGTGCAACCCAGTGAAGATCAAGGCCATAGAGAGAATGAAGATTCCTACCAAGTTGCGAGACGTTCAGAAGTTTACCGGGTGCCTGGCCTCCCTAAACCGCTTTATCAGCCGGCTAGGGGAGAAGGCTCTTCCCCTGTACCGACTCATGAAGAAGTCCACCCACTTCGAGTGGAACGACCAAGCAGACCAAGCTTTCCACGAGTTGAAGAAGATGCTGACCACTCCACCTGTCCTGGCAGCGCCGACTGAGAAAGAGCCCATCCTCCTTTACATTGTTGCGACTAGCCGAGTGGTCAGTACAGTCATCGTGGTCCAGCGCCCAGAAGAAGGCCGAGATCAGTTAGTCCAGAGGCCGGTATATTATTTAAGCGAAGTACTGTCCACCTCGAAGCAAAACTACCCGCATTGCCAGAAGATGTGCTATGGAGTGTACTTCGCCGCCAAGTAGCTGAAGCCCTACTTTCAAGAGCATCCCATCACAGTCGTATGCACTGCCCCACTTGCCGACATCATAGGCAGCCGGGATGCATCCGGCCGGGTGGCTAAGTGGGCCATTGCGCTGGCTCCTTACACGATCTTCTACCAGCCCCGCACCGCCATCAAGTCCCAAGCATTGGCCGACTTCCATGTCGATTAGGCCGAGACCCAGTTCCTACCGCCGGCTCCCGACTCCACTCATTGGCGGATGCACTTCGACGGATCCAAGATGCGCACCGTCTTGGGACCCGGCATCGTCCTCACCTCTCCCAAGGGCGACAAGCTCAGATACACATTGCAAATCCATTTTGCCGCCTCCAACAATGTGGCTGAGTACGAGGCGCTCATACACGGGCTTCGGCTAGCCAAAGAACTCGGCATACGCTGGATCCTGTGTTATGGCGACTCGGATTTGGTGGTCGAGCAGCATCTGGCGACTGGGACGCCAAGGACGCAAACATGGCGAGCTAGCGATTCCTTGTCCAGCAAATCAGCGGATGCATTGAAGGGTGCGAGTTCCTCCACGTGCCACGGGCCGACAACGAGCAAGCAGATGCCCTGGCACGGATTGGCTCCACCCGACAAGCTATACCAACCGGCGTCTCTCTCCAGCGCCTCCTCAAACCGTCTGTCAAGCCATCTCCAGAATTAGACTCCATCTTCGTACCGCCTGCCCCTGATGCAGTCGGATCCGACTGGGGGAACCCAGCAGGCGGCTCGGGACTTCGACAAGCGGCCCGGGGACTGCCGTAGTCGCACCCGGCTCGGGGACTTCAGAACCCGGCCCGGGGACTGCAGCAGTCGGCCCGGGGACTGCAGCAATCGGCCCGGGGACTGCAACGACACAACAGGCGGTGGCCGACTCCAACTCTTCACCACCCAACCCACCCACCCGGGTCACAGTAGCCGTACTGGCAACAGAAGAAGTCACAGCTCCATCATGGGCCCAGCCCATCCTCAACTTCCTAGTAAACAGAGAGCTGCCGACTGATGAGATCTCGGGAAGACTAGTTCAATGCCGAGCCGGAGCATACGCAATAATAAACAAAGAACTTGTTAAGCGTAGCGTCACTGGAGTCTTCCAGCGCTGCGTCGAGCCAGAGAAGGGCATAGCAATCCTCAAGGATATCCACCAAGGCGAATGCGGCCACCACGCGGCCTCAAGATCACTTGTCGCCAAAGCTTTCCGCCATGGTTTCTTCTGGCCGACTGCTTTGGAAGACGCCAAGGAATTAGTCAAATGCTGCAAAGGATGCCAAGTCTTCAGCTCCAAGCAACACCTGCCGGCTTCTACACTCAAGACCATCCCCCTCACCTGGCCCTTTGCCGTTTGGGGGCTGGACATGGTGGGCCCATTCAAGACAGCCTGCGGCGGCATGACACATCTGCTTGTCGCCGTGGACAAATTCACCAAGTGGATTGAAGCAAAGCCAATCAAGAAGCTGAACGGCCCGACTGCCGTGACATTCATCGCAGACATCACCACTCGGTATGGTATACCACACAGCATCATCACCGACAACGGCACAAATTTTGCAAAGGGAGCACTGGCACGTTCCTGCGCGACACAGGGCATCCGACTAGACTTAGCGTCCGTTGCCCACCCACAGGCAAACGGCCAGGTCGAGCGAGCAAACGGCCTCATCCTCTCCGGCATCAAGCCCCGACTAGTCGTACCACTGGAGCGTTCGGCCGGCTGCTGGCTCGATGAGCTGCCGGCTGTCCTCTGGAGTCTGCATACTACCCCGAACAACTCAACCGGCTTCACTCCTTTCTTCCTGGTATACGGTGCCGAGGCTATCATCCCAACTGACATTGAGTTCGACTCGCCTCGGGTCACCATGTACACGGAGGCGGAGGCCAAGGAAGCGCGAGAAGACGGTGTCGACCTGCTGGAAGAAGGCCGGCTGTTAGCACTCAGCCGGTCCGCCATCTACCAGCAGGGTTTGCGCCGTTACCACAACCGGAAGGTCAAGCCAAGATCCTTCCAAGAAGGCGATCTTGTGCTCCGGCTGATCCAGCGAACAGCCGGCCAGCACAAGCTCTCGGCCCCTTGGGAAGGCCCTTTCGTCATCAGCAAGGCCCTAGGCAACGACTCCTACTACCTGATCGACGCACAGAAGCCGAGGGCACGCAAGAGGGATGATTCCGGCAAGGAGTCGGAACGACCATGGAACGCCAATCTCCTGAGAAGATTTTACAGTTAAAAGCAGTATGTATCACGCTACCTTTTGTATTAAGTACAAGACAATGGGCCCCCCGAGGCGCTCTCGGGGACTACCCTCCTTTATCTATGAATGACGAGTGTCATACCCATGAATGTACTATTAAATTTGATTCTCTACCTGGCACCGGGTTCGACTAGTCGGCCCGGGGACTGGCCGCCTTGAGTTATATTAAAAGTTCTACCTGAAGTGAGACAAGTAGTGTGCCAGCACCCGAGCCCCCTCTTGTTGTAAGTCGCAGCTCGAAGAACCGACTGTCCGACTGGCAAGAGCCAAAGGCAGGAAAGGATGCCCACACGAAAAACGGCTAAGGACTAACGAACTTATATAACACAAGCCGGCCTCCCACCACGTGTACCGGCTGTCAGAACAGCCGACTGGCCGGCTTCCCAGTCACTTCGCTACAATCCAAGAAATCTAGAGTACTTGCCCTCCCAACCGGCCAAGCACTTCTCCAGCCACAAACTGCAGAGTAGTTGTCCGGCTGGGAAGGCGGCAACCAAGGGAGGGCGGTAAAGGAAACAACCAAAGGATGAAAAGCAAGAACAACGGAAAGCCAAACACAGGCATGATTATATTTACACATAAGGCCTTCAACAGGCCGGCAGTCAATATAGTTTGAATACACCCCCAGTGGGTGGAACTGCGCAAACTTAACAAAATATTGTTCAACGAGTAATAAAACAGGAAAGTAAAGGCGGCAGATTAGGCTAAGGGCGCAACAGGGGTGCCGGGCTGGTCGGTGGAGACGGCAGCGCCGGCTGGAGGAGTGGCCGGCTGGCGAGTCTCGGCTTGATCATCGCCGGCTGCAGGCGGTGCGCCCGCACGCGCCTTGTTGCTGGAGGCACGGTCAAACTGAGGCTGGCCGGCTGCTCCACCATCTGGCACAACGTCTTCACCCTCCTCCTCCTCCTCCTCCTCCTCGCCCTCGTCGCTGGAGTCGATCTCCTCTGCCGAGTCCTCGCCATCTGCTGGGTTCAGCCCGAACCACTCCTCCGGCTGGGCAACGCCGTTATCATCCACCTCAGGAGCAAAGGCGCCGGTGTCGGTGTAGTCGGCGATCGCCGAGGCACGCTGGATGATAGCCGGCCGCGCCGGCTCCAGCTCCGTGTCGGCCTCCTGCCGCCAGGTGGCCAGCTGGTCCAAGCTCAGCTCAGGATACCAGGCTTTGACGAACTCCAACGCCCGCCTGGCACCTGACCGAGCTGCAGAAGCCTTCCAGGCCTCGAAGCGGCCGGCCGCTACCTCCAGCCAGTCGGCAGTCCGACTGGGGGTGCGGGGAATCACCTCGCCGGGCCAGAGAGCGGCCAGCACCTGCGCCCCAACACGTTGAAGCCGGTGGAGCATGCGGTGAGCCAGCTGGAGGCGGGCTTGAATCGCCAGGAGCTGTTCCTCAAGCGACCGGCGAGCGTTCGGCGCGATCTCAGCGCCAGCCTGCCTTTGCGCCTCGCGGTGGGCCTCGACGACCTGGTTGGCGGCAGTAGAGTAGCCAGGGAAGTACTCTGCACAAGAAAGAAAGAAAGAGAACGAAGAGAAAAATACAAAGTTAGAGAGTGAGCCAAACGGCAAGCGGCAAGCAAGGAACGAAGAAGAGGGCGGCCTACCGTCAACCAAGTCTTCGATCTGGCCGTAGCCGCTGATCAACGACTGCCTTGCCTCGGCCCAGCTCACCGCCTCGGTCTCATATTCGGCTTGGAGGGCGGCCTCGCTATCCTGCACCGCCTTCAGGGCCGCCTTGTGGCTCTCCTCCTGGTCGGCCAGCTTCTTGACCAGGCGGTCACGCTCCTGAGCCAAGGCGTCGAACTCGGCTTCCTTAGCGCGAAGGGCGGCCTGGGTCCCACCCAGCTGCTCCCTTAGTTTGGCGTTGGCCGCTGCAGATATGGCAGAGAAGAAAAGAGCAATAAGAAAGAAGTCGTCAAGAAAGATCCGACCCGACTGCTCAGCAGTCGGCCCGAATCTCGGGGACTATACCCAGTGGGTGCGTTGACGCGCCCCCACGTGAGATAAAAGATGAAGCACTTACCCCGGCTCTCAGTTAGATCAACAGTCTTCTGGGTCAGCTCCTGAGCCTGGGAGTTGAAGGCAGCCGCACGGAGGTTGTGGTAGTCCTGCAAGTCGGACAGAGAAGCGAATGAGAACAAGATAGCAAACAAAGCCTACCAAGAAGTTCCAAGCCGCCTGCTCAGCTGCCGACTCGGAACTCGGGGACTACACCCAGTGGGTGCGCTGACGCGCCCCCACGGAAGAAACCAAGATCAAGAAGCAAAAAAGGGAAGACTCGCCCGAATGGCCGCCCGTGTCGCGAGGAACTCGTCATTATACTGCCTCAGCGCTGCGGCCTGGGACTGAAGCCGGTTCCAGACTTCTTGTGCCGCCACATTCACCACGGCCGTCCCACCACTCGGCGTCCACCCCGAGCTGGCGCTGGCCGTCTCCACGTCCTGGGCCGACGAGCTGGAGCCCGCGGCCTTCTACGTGTCCGGAGCCGAAGTTGCCTTCCCCGCGCGCTGGCGTGATGGCGACCAGACCACCAAGTCCGTCCTCATAGCCGGCTCGCCTCCAGCCGATTGTGCAGGCGACGCGTTAGGCCGGCTGCCTTGGGCCGCCCCAGTCGGCGAGGGCGGTGCCGCCTCCCTCTCCTGGACGACGACGTCGTCCTCCCTCTCCAACCCCGGCAGGTCGCCGCCGACTTCCTCCGGCAGGGGCTCCGGGATCTCGGGCACCGCGACACGCAGGGGGGTGACAAGCAAGGCCCCCTCCGCTGTCGTTGCGGCCGCAGCCTCCACCTGGGCCTTGGCCGCCGCGTCGCCTCGTGCCTTCGCCGACTCCTCCGCCTCCTCCTGCGCCGCCTTGGCGGCAGCCGCCCTCAGCTCTTCCGCCTCCCGCGCATTTCGCTCTGTCCCCGCTTGAAGCTCGGCGCGGGGGTCCACACGGCGGGTGCTCCCGGTGATCCAACCACGGAGGCGGCAGCAACCCGCTCAAGAGAAAGCAGAGCCCTGGTTTTTGAGACAAGACAAGGATTCAGAAATCGACAAGAAAAGAAAAAGGAATATGCAAGAGAATCTACACTTACGCCGAAACCGTTTGCGGCTGCTTCACCAGCTTGCGGAAGCGGGCCGCCTTCGCGGCCGCCTCATCCCGTCTGGTCGCCGCCGCCGCGCCCTTGGGCTTCTTCGGCCGACTGCGGAACAAGCCCGACGCGGCCCGGCGCTTCTGCGCGCCGCCCTGAGCAGGCGGCGCGGCGGAGGAACCCGCGCCATGGTCGGACGCCGGCTGGCGGCGTGGGACAATTTCCGCCTCGTCGTCATCCGGCCAGTCGTCGAAGCTGGCTCCAAGCCCGGAGCCGCCTGCTTTGCCGCCTGCTTCGCCGCCTCCCGCCTCGGTGTTGTCGTCCATGGCGGCCGCCCCCAAGTTGGGATCCTCCAAGTCATGCTCCGCTCGGTCGGGGAGAAATCGGCGATCCGCGCCCGTTGTCCCGGCCGCAGGTCAAAGGAGAGGGCTCTGCCAAGACGTGCCGACTGGTTAGAGTTGGCCAAGAAATACTAGGTGACAAAACTAAAAGAAGAAAAGATAAAGAAAGCATACTATAGGCGGGGGATGAGCACGGGAGTACGGCTCCTTGCCAAGCTGCCACTCTGCAGAGAGCTTGTAGTTCGCGAGATAATTCACCATATGAGCCACCTCGTCATGAGGCATCTCCTTGGTGCACATCCGACTCGGATCGAGTTGGCCGCTCATCTGACTGATCAGATGAGGGTGGCTTTGAAGTGGGAGTACCCGGCGCACGACGAAGGCGGCCAGCAGGTCGGACCCAGTCAGGCCCTCCGACTGGATCATTACCCGGAGTCGGGCGACGGCGGCGGCTCCAGCCGGCGACAACGTCCTGGCCCGATAGGACCACTGGGGCCGCCTCCCAGCCGGCGGGCCGGCTACGTAAGCTGGCAAGTTGACGTAGTCGCCTTGCGGGGCGACGTTCTTCACGTAGAAGTATGATTTCTGCCAGCGCTTCACCGACTGGATCAGCGTGATGACAAGGAAGGGGTTGTCGGCTGCCGGCCTCCGCATCGCGATGAAGGCGCCGCTCTGAGCCGGCACGCCCTGCATGCGGGTGCCGAACTTGGATTGGAAGAATTCCCCCCAGAGCTCGAGGGTGGGAAGAACGCCAAGAAAGCCCTCGCACAGAGTGACGAAGGCGGACAGCAGGACCACCGTGTTTGGAGTGAGGTGGTGCGGCTGGAGCTGATAAAAGTCGAGGAAGGAGCGGAAGAAGGCGCTCGCGGGCAGACCGAGGCCGCGCAAGAAGTGCGAGCGAAAGATTACCCGCTCACCTTCCTCCGGCGCCGGCGTGATCTCCTTCTCCGGCGCGAGACGGACCTGCACCTGGTCCTTGCCGGGCAACCGCCGCGTCTTGCGGAGGAAGTCGATGTGGTCCGTATGGACGTTGGAGCCGTCCTAGTCTCCACCGTACTGCATGATGGCGAGAAGCTGGTGAGAAAGGGTGCGGCGGCGGAGAAACGGCCCCGCGGCGGCGAAGCTGCGGGGTGGTGCGAAGATTGGTGGGACGGCGCGGCGGCAAGATGCTGCTATGATGGAAAGAAGGAGGAAGAGGATGGTGGAGAGAGGATGAGCGTGCGAGCGTTTGCCGCTCCCCCTCCCCCTACTTATAGCCTCGTGCGGCGAAGCCGAGGAGGCGAGGCGTGGGGGAACGTGGGATTAACTGCGCCCACTCCCCCACGTCCTGCGATTATTGCACCCTAACGACGTGCAGAAACTGCCGCCGGAAGGCGTGCGGCCTGCTTTTGGCCACAGAGAATCCGCGCCTGGGCCTAGTCGTAGGAGTGATGGGCCCCCGGCCTGCGGCGACTTCCTGTCGCGCGCGTGGGTTGGCAGGCTTTTTTCAGCCGGAGGGTGCCACGTGGTACGCGGGCGACGAGCGGCCGGCCCGCAACCCGGCGTGCGCACCAACCGACACTCGCCTTCAGACTTCGGAAGTTTCGCCAAGACGGTGCACCCAACCGAAGTCGGCTCCCAGCTGCTGGCTTGTCAAGATAAGAAGCTTACCGAGCTTCTCGACCTCATCTCAGCCTCGAAGCCCAACCAGCTTCGGGGACTACTGTCGGAGTAAATGGCCACGGGTAGCCTAACCGACTCCCCCTGGCTCTTCGAAAAATTATCAGGCCAATCGAGCCTTCACGCATCCAGAGCACGGGGCCGCCTTCCTCTGGCCGGCTATCCCCAAGGCCGACTACCAGAAGGCGACCCGGCCTCAAAAACCTTCCCGAAGAAAGCTACGAGATGGCCGACTCCAGGAAGCTGGCCCCAAGAGGAGCGACTCCCAGAAGGCGGCCATGAAGAAGGCCGACTCTCAGAAGCCGGCCAAGACTGCACGCACCAGGGCTGCACCCACATAACGGTGATAAGACGGGGCGTGGCCGCAGTACAGCCTACCCACCCCGAATCCTGGAACATGCACGGCCACAGGGCGCCGTACGGGTTAGCCATCCCCCGTACGGCGCGGCACTGTAGCCATGTTGACCGCGACGTCACCCACGACAGGCGCCAGTACGGCCCGGGGGCGGCGGGCCCCTTCAGCCAGAGAGACGCTCGAAGGCGGCCCGGCCTCCCCTTGTCGGCCTGGGGCGTAGCCGGCTCCCAATAGCCGGCTACCTCCCTCCCTCGAAACATGTGCATCATTAAGGAGACAAGATGAGGTGAGGCTACAGTGAGAGCCTGCCAGGCGGCGGCACTGTAGCCACGCTTACCTCGACAAAGCCCTCGTCATCAGGGGCGAGGCAACAGTAACCAGCCGCTGACAAGGCCCCCTGGCGGTGGGGCCGGCCTGTCGGCCAAGAGGCCGGCAACCGGCGGGACCCACCAGCCGGGGGGCCCCAATGGCCGGCGGAGAAGCCGGCGAGCACAGACACTGACGGCTGGGACCCGCACCCAGCCGGATTACCATTGTACCCCTGGGGGGTAGGCCTATATAAATCCCCCGGGACACCCATGCAAAGGGTTGATCTGATAGGGTTTTACACACCACATAGAGAGAAAAGGAGAGCTAGCCTTGCCCTTCTTCTTCCCCTAGCCAAACAACTCAAGGAGCACTTGTAGCTACTTGTGTTGATCTAGTGATCATGCGGAGACCCCGCAGAGCAGGACTAGGGGTGTTATGTCCACGGAGTGCCCCGAACCTGGGTAAGATTCGCCGGCGTGCATGTCTTCGCCTTATCCCGTTTCCAGGCACCGGCGATGTCTTACTGGCTCCCACAATGATAAGCCACCCGTTGGCATATGTCGCACCTACCACCCGACAGCGATGAAGGCGCCGCTCTGAGCCGGCACGCCCCTCATGGCGGTACAGGGCTTGGACTGAAAGAATTCCCCCAGAGCTCGAGGGTGGGAAGGACGCCGAGGAAGCCCTCGCACAAGGTGACGAAGGCGGACAGCAGCACCACCATGTTTGGAGTGAGGTGGTGCGGCTGGAGCTGGTAGAACTCGAGGAAGGAGCGGAAGAAGCCGCTCGCAGGCAGGCCAAGGCCGCGCAGGCAGTGCGAACGGAAGATTACCCGCTCGCCCTCCTCCGGCGCCGGCGAGATCTCCCGCTCCGGCGCAAGACAGACCCGCACATGCTCCTTGCCGGGCAACCACCGCGTCTTGCGGAGGAAGTCGATGTGGTCCTCGTGGACGTTGGAGCTGTCCCAGTCTCCGCCGCGCGACATAAGGGCAAGAAGCCGATGAAAAAGGCGCGGCGACGGTGAAAGCACGGCCCCGCAGCGGCGAAGCTGCGGGGTAGTGCGATGACTGGGGTTGACGGCGCGGCAGCCAGGGGCTACGGTGATGGAATAGAAGAAGAAGAAGAAGAAGAAGAAGAAGAAGAAGAAGAAGAAGAAGAAGGAGATGGCAGAGCGAGGGCGAGCGTGCGAGCGTCTGCCGCTCCTCCTCCTCCCACTATTTATAGCCTCGTGCGGCGAAGCCGAGGAGGCGAGGCGTGGGGGGCGTGGGATTAACTGCGCCCACTCCCCCATATCCCGCAATTATTGCGCCCTAACAGGCGTGCGGAAACTGCCGTTGGAAGGCGAATGGCCCGTTTTGGGCCACAGGAGATCCACACCTAGGCCGAGGCGTGGAAGTGGCGGGCCCCAGCCTGCGGCAGTGTCCCATCATGCGTGTGGGCTGGTAGGCTCTCCCAGCCGGAGGGCGCCACATGGTGTGCGGGCGGCAAGCGGCCGGCCCGCAGCCAGGCGCGTGCGCCAGCTGGTTCCTGCCTTCAGATTTCGAAGCCTCACTAAGATGGCGCACTTGATCAAAGCCGGCTCCTAGCTGCTGGCTCCTCAAGATAGGAAGCTGATTAAGCTTCTCGTCCTCCTTTCAACCGCGAAGCCCAACCAGCTTCAGGGACTACTGTCAGAGTAAATGACCACGGGTAGCCTTACCGACTCCCCCTGGCTCTTTGAAAATTATCGGGCCGATCGAGCCTTCAAGCACCCAAAAGCACAGGGCCGCCTTCCCCTGGCCGGCTATCTCACAGGCCAACTACTGGAAGGCGGCCCGACCCTGAAACCCTCACGAAGAAAGCCACAAGAAGACCGACTCAATGATGCCGGCCACAAGAGGGCCGGCTCCCGGCAAGCGGCCAAGATTGCACCCTCGAGGACTGCACCCACATAACGGTGACAAGACGGGGCATGGCTATAGTAAAGTCTGCCACCCCCGAATCCCAGAGCACGCATGGCCACAGTGCGCCGTATGTGTCGGCCATCCCCCGTCCGGCGCGGCACTGTAGCCATGTTGACCATGACGCCACCCACGGCAGGCTGTCCGTACGGCCCGCGGGCGGCGGGCCCCTTCAGCCAGAGAGACGCTCGAAGGCGGCCAAGCCCCCCTCCAGTCGGCCTGGGGTTTAAGCCCGATCTGATCATAGTCCGTAGCGACTCCCAAAGCGGCGATGCGATCCAAGAGCTCGTTCAAGGAGGAGAGCTCCATTGGATCCATTTGCTCGGCGAATCTTGAGCCGACGTGGAGGCTGTTTTTGATGACTCGAGAAGTTATCGTCGGCACAGCGGCCGAACGGGCGGTCATAATGAAGCCGCCTAGTCGGAGAGTTTGGCCTACAGCCAGGGCTCCCCCAAAGGTGATGTTCTCCTTGACAACGAGACGAGCCATCAAGCCTTATGATGACGGCACAGTGGAACTCTCAATGAAAGCACCAATGTCGGTGTTAAAACCGGCGGATCTCGGGTAGGGTGTCCCGAACTGTGCGTCTAAGGCGGATGGTAACAGGAGGCGGTGGACACAATGTTTACCCAGGTTCGGGCCCTCTCGATGCAGGTAATACCCTACTTCCTGCTTGATTGATCTTGATGATATGAGTATTACAAGAGTTGATCTACCACGAGATCGTAGAGGCTAAACCCTAGAAGCTAGCCTATGATTATGATTGTTGTTGTCCTATGGACTAAACCCTCCGGTTTATATAGACACCGGAGGGGGCTAGGGTTACACAGGGTCGGTTACAAGGGAGGAGATCTACAGATCCGTATTGCCAAGCTTGCCTTCCACGCCAAGGAGAGTCCCATACGGACACGAGACGAAGTCTTCAATCTTGTATCTTCATAGTCCAACAGTCCGGCCAAGGGATATAGTCCGGCTGTCCGAGGACCCCCTAATCTGGGACTCCCTCACCCTTCCCCTCCTAGTCTAGGGATATCAAAGTATTAGAGACATATACCTCCCTAAGTGGGATTCCCCCATTCGAGATAGCTCCTCATGGAGAACAAGACCACCTTGCGAGGTGAAGATTTCGAGGAGTATCAAGACCTCCACTTGTGGGGAAGATTCCTCCCTCTTCATCTTAGGACTAGGAGAAGAACCCTATCTTTCACCCATCTCTCTCTTGTGGATGATTGAGATAAAATATCTATCCATGTGTATCTTGTGTTGCTATTTGTGTGTCAATTTGTGCTAGTTTCCCTTGCAATTCCTCTCCTTTTCCCTCGTGTTCTTTCTCAAATCCTTCCCCAATTCGTGAAGATTGGGCCACTCAACGGCTTACCCTGTATCATCTTACCTTTGACTGCATAGCCATAAGGCATCTAGGAATATTCTTGATTTGGTCGGAGTAGTCGAACTTGATGAAGGAGGCAGGCTTTGATGGAGAGATTATCGCAAGCCCGCAACCACTACTTCATCTTCTTGTTTATCATCGGACTTGTCGAGGGTGTATCCATGGCCAACAAAAGGTCTTAGCTTGATTGTCTGTCACAGCCCTAGAATAATGTTTCTAATTAGTTGCATCAAGCATCCATGCATCATTTTAATTTCAAGGAAATTGAATTGAGGGAATTCCCAAAGCCTCAGAAATCTTTTAAAAATGAGCAAGTTAAAAATTTCTTCAAATGAGCCCAAGGAAATGTTCACTTTAATCCCTGAAAAAATTGGCAAGAGGTAAAAATCCAAACCAATATTTTAGGGCATTAAGAGTAATTAATTTGGGCATTTTGAATTAAATCATAATGTATTTGAATTGGCTTTATTTCTGTTATAAAAGAAATACATGTCCAATAATTTTGGAAATTATTGTGGGGCTCTAGAGTAATATCTCTAGTCCATACAATAATATACAGAAGCAACAAAAATGGTTTAGTATTAGTACTAAATCAAAACAGAGCAAAACAAATAGAAAACAGAAAGAAAAACAGGAAAGAAGAAAACCCACCCGACTTACCTGGCGGCCCAGCTGTTCTGGCCCAGCAGGCCGGCCCATCTGGCCATGCCACTCGTCCTCCTCCTTGCGCCAGAAGGACGAGGGCGTGTGGCCGCCGTGCGCGCACACGCACTGCGCCACCTCCTGCTTCCCACCGCTGCCCCGATGCGCCTGTGAGCGCCACGAAGACGCCCGAACCCCCTCGACCTCTCTCCTGTGCTTCTCCCCTCCTCTGGTTCTCTCCCCCTCCCGTGCCCGAGCGCCACCGTCACCGCCGCTCGCTGCTGCCGTGTCCACCGCCTCCCCCTTGCTTCCCCGACTGGTCCATGCGCTCCACCTCAACGTCCTCGACCTCCTCGCTCCGCCACTCGTCGCCTGGCGCGCTACTCTGGCCTCACCGAGCTCGTCCCCGACGGCCGTCGCCGGAGATCCCCCTCGCCGCCTCGCTCAGCTCCGACCTCCTCCAAGCCCGCCGTCTGCTTCACTGCATCCGCCGTGAGCCACTGACCATCCTCTCCCTCTCCGTTCTCTCTGCCACTCCCCGTAGACGCCGTGCCAAGCACACCCGCACGCGCCGCCGCCTGAGCTCGCCGCCCACGTGGCTCCGGCCATGCAACAGCCCAGCCGTCCTGTCCACTGACCTCGCCGCGTCGCATAAGGCCCGTAGATGCCTCCGCCAGCCGTTTGGTCGCCGGAGACGCAAACCCGCAGCTCTCCGCCGCGTCTGGCCTCGCCGGCGTCGAGTCGCCGGCAAGTTTTGACCGAGTTGACCCGGGTTTGACCACCGTTTGACCCCAGTGGGTCACTGAGGTGTGGGCCCGGCCCCTGCTAACTTTTGGTTAAATAAATAAGTAATTTTAGTTAAGCCACTGTTTCACTGACATGCGGGCCCCACCCGACTAATTAAACTAGGTTAGGTTTAATTTATATTAGGATTAGCCACAGCCACTGACATATGGGTCCCAGCCGTTAGGTTTGACCTGGGATGGCGCCTTTGACGTGCTGACGCAGTAAAGCATTTTCTGGATTTAAATTTATTTAGGAAATTCCAGAAAATGTTTAAAACTTGTAAAAATCATGGAAAATAATCTATAACTCCAAATGAAATAAATCATATATGAAAAATTATCAGAAAAATCCAAAGAATCTGAATATGGCATTTTCATGCATGTTTGAACAAGTTAACCTCACTGAATAGGACAATTCATGGTTATGGAATAAATGGTAATTAGTTTTGGAGTTGGAGTTTGCTATATGTTTGAATTCCGCTTCAATGAATATGACTAATTGTTGCACTAGGTCAATTCAGTACCTTAACATGACATATCATTCATTTGGATGTGCATTGCATTGATTGTGTTCTTTCTCTATTGCCGGTGGTTGTTCCCTCTCGATAGACGTGTTCCGATGTTGAGTTCGATGACACCGATGAAGAACTATATCATCTTCAGGAGTGCCAGGCAAGCAAAACCCCCTTGTTCATTCCGATACAATCCCACTCTCTCGCTCCTGCTCTCTTTTACTGCATTAGGACAACAGCTTTTCAACTGTTACATGCTACGGTAGCTGAACGTCTTTCCTCTGCATGACCTGTCATTGCCACAGTAAATAGATGAAACTCACTAGCATGAGTAGGAGTTGTTTGAGCCCCGATGTGCCTACTCATTCATGCTTGTTTGTCATGCCTGCTATTGCCTAGAGTTGAGTCAGGTCTGATTCATCGGGGATGAATTGGAATGTGGTGAACATGTCCTACTGTTGAGAGCTAAGTGTGTGAACACGATTTGGTAAAGGTAGCGGTGAGAGGCCATGTAGGAGTACATGGTGGGTTGTCTCATTGAAACTGTCCTCAAGAACTGAGTTCTGTGTTTGTGATCCATGAACAGTTACTACCACGCATTGGAATGCTTAAGTGCCCCTCTCGACTTATTAATCAACCTGATCTCTGTCAAGGAGTTGCAACTAGTTTCTGGTGTTTGTAGGTAGTGTAGTAGTCTACCAAGTGGCACCCGGTACGGGTGGGCTTGGGATAGACTAGGCACCATGGCCGGGTATACCAAGCGCCGCCCGTTTGGTGGGCTTGGAACCCTATACACATTGTTTGGGGTCGTGAGCGACACCCCGGCCGGATCTCCTTGCGGATGGAACCCGAATAGGCGATAAACCTGGACTAGAGACTTGTGTGGTTAGTCAGGTTGTGGCCGACTCCCTCGCCAGGCTTCCGCTTGAAGGTTACCGAGATACACGACGTGTACATGGTGGTAAGTGGCGAGAGCGTGTGTGAAGAAGTACACCCCTGCAGGGTTATAATTGATCTATTCGAATAGCCGTGTCCGCGGTAAAGGATTTCTGGGTTGCCTGTACAGTTCATAGACAAGTGAAAGTGGATACTCTAAAATACGCAAGATAAGCGTGAGTGCTATGGATGGCCTTCTCGTGGGGAGACGGGAGCGGATCCATAGTGATGTATTGATTGGTGAATATGTGGACTCGTGTACACCACCTCAAAAGAGTTACCAGCAGTCATAGTTCAGGATAGCCACCGAGTCAAAGATGGCTTGCTGCAGTTAAACTCCACCACCCCTTTGTTGATACTGATGCATATGTAGTTAGTTCTGATGTAAGTCTTGCTGGGTACATTTGTACTCACGTTTGCTTAATTTATGTTTTTGCAGAGAGATTTCAGTCTCACTATGTAACATCCCAAAATTCTAAATTTTGGAATGTTATAATAAATAGATAGATTTGATTGATTGTTTGATTGATTGAGTGAAATTGAGTGAAATTCGAAACTTTTGAAAGTTAAATGAGAGGGAATAAGAGGACTTTCCCAAACTTTCATTTTTGCTTTTATGATCTCCGTAAATTCAAATTCTTTTCACCACAAAACCCTAGAGAGAAGATGACATGACTTCTTCCATTTATTTAAATGAAAAGGGGGTGTTGAAAATATTTGAATATCATTTGAAAATATTTCCAATTCAGAAACTTCAAGCAACTCAATGATTTTCATGAGAGAAGATAAAATGACTTCTTCAAAACATATGAAATATGAGTTGGAAGTTTAAAAGGATCTAATTTAAAGTCCTTTGGAAATTATTTTCAATTTGGAGTATTTGGGTTTTATTCAAATTATTTTTCTCCAAAATAAAAATATATGGAAAATAGGGTAACATGATTCCCTACAATAGAAAATTGGAGAGAAATAAATTTGAAATCATTTTGGTATTTTTAAAATGATTTTTATAAGGTTTTATTGAACCAGTAGCACTCTTTGATTTATTTGGATTTGTGAGGATTTTTTTTATGTTGGAAAAATGTTCAACTTGTAGAAAATATTTTCCTGAAAATTTTGATATATTATATGCCTATAGTTTGTTTTTATTTTATTTAGTTTATATTATTTTTTCTTTGTATGTCTTTTAAAAAAAACCTTTCCCCACCGACTGGGCCGGCCCAGCTCCAGCCAGGCCGCGGCCCAGCCAGCCCCTCCGCTCGCCCGTTCGTCCCCGAGTCCGGCTCCCGCACGCATCCTGCGCCGCCGAGACGAGGCCGGACTCCGCCGCCGCCGAGACGAGGCCGGACTCCGCCGCCGCCTCGACTTGCCCCTCCCCCACGCCACCGCCTCCCCCTCCGCCTTTAAAAGGCGAGGACCCCGGCCCTCTCTCTCCCCCTCATCTCGCACCGCCGCCGCCCGCGCAAACCTCGCCGGAGTTGCGAGCTCCGACGAGATCTGTCGCCGCCACCGTGCCCCGTTCCGCCTTCCTCGCCCAACGCCGATGCTGCCGTCGCCTTCGCCTCGCCGCGCCGCGCCTCCCCATGCTTCGACCCGAAGCAGCCGTCCGCCGGAGCCGCCTCCCCGCTCGCAGCCGACGCCATTGCCGCCGTCCCACCTCGCCGGCGACCTCGACGCCGCGGTAACCGTCGCCTCTACCCCTCGTTCGTTTGATCCAGATTCGACGGCCCAGATTAGATCGATCTTGTTTTTTTTATTTCGAAACGGTATGTGTTAGTTAGTGAACGTTCGCTCTATTAGCCCCGCAGCGAACGGTTTTCCAGCTTGTCATTTTCTGACACGTGTCCAGGGACATAGTTGTAGATTGTTTTTTTAGATTAGTCCTTAATCTTAAAACGTTCACAACTTTCGCTCGTTTGTCCAAATCCAACGAAACCAACGCCCACTTCTTCGTTATGATCCCCTCTATCCAGTAAAACAACTTGAACATGTTTTGAAAGTTTTAAAATTTGAATTCAAACAGATTTGTATTCAAACTTCTTTTGATCACAACTTGAGTTTTATAACTCCGATTTAGTAGATTCTTTTTGCAAATCGAAGCTCTTGACCTAAACTTTCTGATAAGGCCAAATTCACATAATTTTGGTACTGTTAGAAATTGTTTTATGTTGCAAGAGTTATTCGCCTGGTTTTGGTGTTTTCCGAAGTATCTTCTTCGTTCTTTCTGATCTTTTGAGTGATTACTTATGTGTGGTTACCATTGCTTGCTTACGATAGATTGACCGGAGTGTGACGAGTAGAAATATCAGGAGTTTTGAGTGCGAATCATCTTCTTCAACATTGCAGGCAAGTTCACACTTTGATCATACCTCTTTACTACCTAGTTTTATTGCATTAGACCAATCCTCAAATATTGCATGATTAGGATCTAATTAAATTGTGGGTATTGGGAAGTAGATGAGGTAGTACCTATTGCCCTGTTTATTATCAAACCCTTGGGAGTTACTTCTACGTTTGCTTATATCGTTATGCTATGCTAGTAGACGTGGATTGGGTTTGAGTGTTACCATGACAGATGTGAGATTGTTAATTAATGGTTAAACTTAAGGTGGCAACTAAAACACACATATGGGTGGATTGAGGTACCTGGGTATTCCAGGATTGCCTGTTTTTCTTTGGACCGCCACCCAGGCTCAAAGGGATCATGAGATTATTCATGCTGGAAACTTCCGTGTGCAGCCACAAGCTATTATGGGCTCTAGCATAGTTGATTAAGTCGTGTGAACTCTTACAGTGGTAGACTAGCAGATGTAGGGGATGTAGGTGGTACGGTCTACCCATCGTAAGGTGCTAACGCTTCTGAAAGACTGTGTCTCGGTCATCCGTTTCTCAAACACCATGTAGTGCGAGAAATCCAACGGAGGAGATCGAGTCTTGTGGGGAAAAGTGCACAAACCTCTGCAGAGTGTACACACTAATCATGATTAGCCGTGTCCCCGGTTATGGACAATTTTGAGTCTCTGGTCTTTGGATATTCATATTGATCTCATCATGTTACTTCAATTAATCTTGTTGGGTTAATGATGATACTTAATTGGGATTGAGATGCTGTCAACCATCTCAATGTTTCACAACCACCATGATAGTTAAATAAAATTTATTCCTTTGCAGTAGGGAAAAATTGGCTTTTCGCAAAAACATATAACCATAGAGCTTTTCCACCAGCCATATATGCATGTAGTGATAGCCTTTGTTCATTTCTCTATGGTGTGAATTTGCCAGCATATTCCATGTGTTGACCCGTTTTCGGGCTGCAACGTTTCATGTTGCAGGATATCTTACGACGAGTAAGTGATACGTTAGGGTTACGATTTCTACACTCAACTTTGCCGTAGGTGTTGATGGGAATCCACAACCTTGTTACTTCCGCTATTTGGATTGAGGTAATAGTATCTACGTTACTTTATACATGTGATTTACCTCTGTTATAAATCCTCGAGTACTGTGTGTGTCAGCATACCGATCCAGGGATGACACTTAAGCACAGAGACTTGATCCATTTGGGTCGGGTCGCTACACACTAGTAGTTCCGCGTGGATTTCGACGTTTAGCTTGTTACCTCAGCTATGATCTTGTACCCTTGGGAGGGTCTTGTAGATAGTCAGGCTTCTCGGCCTTTTTCATTTGTAGTTGTCTGTACTCAGACATGTTTATGCTTCCGCTTGTTGCTTGTATTCTCTGTATGTTGGGTCATGAGATCGATGTTTGTAATACTTGACTCCTCGGAGCCTAATGAATAAATACTTTGAGTTGTAGACTTTTGTTGTGATGCCCTGTTGTATTTGCACATATCGAGCATAATGTGTGTATGATTTGAAATGCTTGGTATGTGTGGGATCCGACAACCTAGTTGTCTATCCCTGGTAGCCTCTCTTATGAAGAAATGTAGTCTAGTGCTTCCACTGAGCCATGGTAGTCTGCTATAGCCCGGTTTACCGGAGTCCTGTTAGCCCAGTTACTACTGCTCCGGAACACTTAGACTGGCCGGCATGTGATCCACTTCGTTCCTGTGTCTGTCCCTTCGGGGAAATGTCACGCGGTGACTTCTGGAGTCCTGCTAGCCTGATACAGCCCGGGTTCCCGGAGTCCTGTTAGCCCAGTTGCTACAACCCGGATTCACACGCTGATGACCGACACGTTCGATGCTGGTTCATGTATGCATGTCCCCGTAAGTTAGCGCCACTTTGGGTTCACGACTAGTCATGTCGGCCCGGGTTCTCTTTCATATGGATACTAGCGACACTATCATATACGTGAGCCAAAAGGCGCAAACGGTCCCGGGCCAGGTAAGGTGGCACCCGTGGGAATACGGTGCATGAGGCCGCAAAGCGATATGATGTGTTACATTCTAGATCGATGTGGCTTAGGATCGGGGTCCTGACATTGTTCTTCTTGTATGGTTTCCCATTGTTGAAGAAGGGCTTCTTCTTGCACTTCTTCTTCTCCTTGTCCTTGCCCTCTCTCATGCCCTTCTTCTTGTTTGGGGAATCTGCAATGAAAAATGACCTAGATCACCACAATTGTAGCATTGTTTTGGGGGCTTGGATGGTGAATTGGAGGTCTGGCTTCCTTCACCCTTCTTCCCCTTGGCGTATGAGATTCTGAAAATTTGTTTCAAAACTCGTACCACCACAACTACTAAGCTCCCTAGAAAGGGAACCTTGTGGTGCATTGAGATTGTGGCAATGCTTTGAGCTCGAAACTGGATGGGATGGTTGTATATGATCGTTGGGCCCATTCATGGATATGTGTAGCGCGTGTGTGGCTTTTTGCGTTTCACCTGTTAGTGTTGGTACGATGGGTGTGGGTGGTGGTGTGGTTAGTTGTCCCTATGGTCGGAATGTGTGCGAAAGGAAGTGGAGTTGGTCTGCTGATTTTTGTTATTGATGTGGGTGTGAGGGAGGGCTCTCGTGTCACTGCCTTGCCAAAGGGAGGAGTCTGTTGCACTGCTAACCTTCCACTCTTCCACGTGTTACCAACAACACCTAAAAAAATATGAACACCAATAGAAAAAGGTCCCATGAATGTGAGCGGCGAGGCGCAAGAAAATTTCTAGTTATATTCTGCCTCTGAAACCCTCAGTTTTTTTGAGAAATCCCATAAAACTTTATTACGTCATCACAATGTTTACAAG
Organism: Aegilops tauschii subsp. strangulata; assembly: GCF_002575655.3. Classification (NCBI taxonomy): domain Eukaryota; kingdom Viridiplantae; phylum Streptophyta; class Magnoliopsida; order Poales; family Poaceae; genus Aegilops; species Aegilops tauschii. Next base: position 436,143,804 of record NC_053035.3, read on the forward strand.
GACGAAGATAAGATCACCGGGTTGTCCTAACCAAACATGGCTCAACATTCGAGATTCTAAATTTACGGCTAAAAGGGAATGCAGAAAGTGTAGTAGCCCTAGCTATTATTTCATGTACTATAGTTCCAAAGTTTGCACCACTTCCTTCCTTGGTCGCATCCATCGCCACCTTGCAATCTGAAGCAACAAAAATTCTCGAAACATAGAGATCTTCGCCAATGCCAAAGCTTCTCGGATTACTAAAGTCTTAAGGACCTGGGGATCGCATAGTCTCCTCATGACCACCACGGACACCCCCTGAAAAATGCGTGACTCATTGTGACATATGGCACTGACTGCGCCAAAAGTTCCATCTCTAGATACTGTCGCATCCACATTGAGCTTAACGTGGTCAACTGGTGGCGGTAGCCACTACGTTGGCCTTTGAGGGAGTCCTGGATTAGGGGGTCCCCGGGCGTCCGGGTAATGTGACATGGGCCGGACTGATGGGCCCTGAAGATACAAGATGGAGGGCTTTCCCCTGTGTCCAGATGGGACTCTCCTTTGCGTGGATGGCAAGCTTGGCGTTCGGATATGAAGATTCCTTTCTCTATAAACCGACTCTGTACAACCCTAGGTCCGTCCAATGTCTATATAAACCGGAGGGTTTAGTCCATAGAGGCGATCATAGTCATACAGGCTAGACATCTAGGGTTTAGCCATTACGATCTCGAGGTAGATCAGCTCTTGTAACCATTATATTCATCAAAGTCAATCAAGCAGGAAGTAGGGTATTACCTCCATTAAGAGGGCCCAAACCTGGGTAAAACATCGTGTCCCTGTCTCCTGTTACCCTCGATCCGCAGACGCACAGTTCGGGACCCCTACCCAAGATCCGCCGGTTTTGACACCGACATTGGTGCTTTCACTGAGAATTCCTCTGTGCCGTCGATAGAAGGTTGGATTGCTCCATCGATCATCCACAACAATGCTGCCATGAGGGAGACCTTTCTCCCCGGACAGATTTTTGTATTCGGCGGCTTCGCACTGCGCGCCAACTTGATTGGCCACCTTGAGCAGATCGACAGCTACGCCCCTGGTCATCAGATCAGTTTCGGGAACTTAAACTATGTCGATGATATCCGAGGAGACTTCATCTTCGAAGGGTTCGCGGCCCCGACCGCCGCTCTGGCTTCAGATCCAGGGCTGATCACCAGATCCGAAGATGGGAGATTAGAGCCCGCCGGACTCCCCGCAGTTATGGAACTTGCTACCGGAGGTTTGGAGGGGACGGCGTCATCGGCTAACCCGAAGACGAACCGAGCTCCCCTCGCTGCTAAATTACCGGACTCTCCCTCGGACACTAAATCCGAACTCCCGAGGTCTGCGTCGAGCAGGCGTGGCCAGGGGGCTCTCACCCTGGTCAACCCTGCGGACTCTTGCTTCTCGGTCCAAACCTTGCTCTTAAACGAGGCTTTGGACTTAATGCGATCCCTCGCCATCACAGAGGAATCGCCGCTGAATTGCGCCCAGCCCAGACTAGGGGCTGAGAGCGGGGAATTTTACTTCCCACCCACCACCCACTTCATAGCCACTGTTGAAGATTTAATCGACATGCTCAACTATGCCTCCGAAGACATCGACAATATGGACGACGATGCCAGAGACGAGCAAGGCCAAAACCCACCGTCCACCGGACGCTGGACGGCCACCTCCACATATGATGTATATATGGTGGACACACCCAAAGAGGACGACGGCGACGGTGAAAAGGATCCGGTTGAGGACAAGCCCGCGGACGCACCTCCGAAGCGTCGATATCAGCGGCGCCGCTCAAAGTCATGTCGCGACAAAGACAACAATACCGGCACCGGAGATAATAATACTCTGGAGAATGCCAAAGACCCTGAAGCCCCTGTCAAACCAACATCCGAACAGGATGATTGGGAAAATGGGCAAGTTAACCTCGAAGACCCTACCGGGAATGAGGGCTCGGAAGACAGTAACTACCTACCGATATCCGAAGAGGATGTGAGCCTCGGCGACGAAGATTTCATCGTGCTGGAAGAACCCCTCGAACAAGAGTTCTTTAAGCGCCAGCAAATCGCCACTGCAAGAAGCCTGAAAAAGAAGCAGCAGCAGCTTCAAGCTGATCAGGATTTACTCAATGACAGATGGACTAACGTCCTGGTAGGCGAGGATTACGGCCTCGAATGCCCAACTAAGAGTTACCCGAAGCACAAGCTATTACCACAATTTGATGACGAAGCCCTGGAGCCCATACCGCCAACGCGTGATGCTGTTGACAGACCGGACCGACCACCACGTGGCCGGGACAGAGCGGCAACTCAAGCCGAACACCAGCCCGCACCACCTCGCCGTAGAGGCAGAGAAACAGCAGCTCCAGAATACACCTACGACCTATGACAGGACCTGGACAATAGAGCCGGTCAGACCAGATCAATCTACGGATCAAGGGGGCATGCCCCAGCACGAGAAGACAGCCATCAGGCCTCGCGTGACAAGCACAACCTCACCCGGGCAGAAAACTGCATATCGGCTTCATCCGAACTGTGTCGAGACGTTGCCCGATACAGAGGCGCTGGACACCCCCTCTGCTTCACAGATGAGGTAATGGAGCACCAGTTCCCAAAAGGGTTTAAACCCGTGAACATCGAATCATACGATGGTACGACGGATCCCGCAGTCTGGATTGAAGATTTTCTTCTCCACATTCACATGGCTCGCGGCGACGATCTACATGCCATCAAATATCTCCCCCTAAAACTTAAGGGACCAGCACGGAACTGGCTAAACAGCTTTCCAGAAAACTCCATCGGCAGTTGGGAAGATTTGGAAGATGCCTTGAGGGATAACTTCCAAGGTACCTATGTACGGCCCCCAGACGCCGACGACCTCAGCCACATAGTCTAGCAACCCGGAGAGTCAGCCCGGAAACTCTGGACCATGTTCTTAATTAAAAAGAACAAAATTGTAGACCGTCCGGACGCCGAAGCCCTCGCAGCCTTTAAACACAGCGTCCATGACGAATGGCTCGCCAGACACCTCGGCCAAGAAAACCCGAAGTCCATGGCATCCCTTACCGCACTCATGACCCACTTTTGCACGGGAGAAGACAACTGGCTAGCCCGTAGAAGCAATAGCACCAGCGACCCGGGCACCTCCTAAGCCAGGGACGGCAATGGCAAGCCACGATGCAACAAGCACAAGCGTCGAATCAACAATGACGGTACCGAAGATACGGCGGTCAACGCCGGATTCAATGTCCCTAAACCCGGCCAACGAAAGAAGCCGTTCAAAGGAAACAGAGATGGTCCATCCAGTTTGGACAGAATACTCGATCGGCCTTGCCAGATTCATGGCACCCCCGATAAGCCTGCCAATCATACCAATAGAAACTGTTGGGTTTTTAAACATGCCGATGATGTCTACTATGCAACTTTATTCTTCTAGACTCGTGTTGGGCCTCCAAGCGTAGAGTTTTGTAGGATAGTAGCAATTTTCCCTCAAGTGGATGACCTAAGGTTTATCAATCCGTGAGAGGTGTAGGATGAAGATGGTCTCTCTCAAACGACCCTGCAACAAAATACAAGAAATCTCTTGTGTCCCCAACACACCCAATACAATGGCAAATTGTATAGGTGCACTAGTTCGACGAAGAGATGGTGATAAAAGTGTAATATTGATGGTATAAATATATTTTTATAATCTGAATAAATAAAAACAGCAAGGTAGCAACTAGTAAACGGCCACAAAAACGGTATTGCAATGCTTCAAAAGGAGGCCTAGGGTCCGTACTTTCGCTAGTGCAATCTCCCAACAGTGCTAACATAGTTGGATCATATGATGATCCCTCAAAGTGCAGCAAAGAATCACTCCCGAGTTCCTATTAGCGAAGAACAAAAGATAGGAATTGTTTGTAGGGTACGAAGCCACCTCAAAGCTATTCTTTCCGATCAATCTATCCTAGAGTTCGTACTAGAATAACGCAAGCTATTCTTTCCATTCGATCTAATCAAGAGTTCGTACTAAGATAACACCAAAGCAAATTCATATTCATAATACTCAATCCACACAAAGAACTACAAAGAGACCCCAAAGTTTCTACCGTAGAAAAACGTGCATCAACCCCTATGCATAGATTACCCCAATATCACCGCGGGAATCCGCGAATTGAATGCCATAACATATATCAAGTGAATCAATAAGATACCCCAATTGTCACCTCAAGTATTCATATTGCAAGATATATATCATGTGTTCTCATCTTTGAATATTCAATCCGACAAGACAAAACTTTGAAGGGTAAAGATTCAATTCATCATAACAAGAGTATAGAGGGTAGAAACATCATATGATCTGACTATATTAACAAAGCCCATGATATAGATCACGAGAGAGAGAGATTAAACACATAGCTACTGGTACAAACCCTCAACCTCGAGGGTGCACTACTCCCTCTCATCGTGGTGGCCGCCGGGATGATGAAGATGGCCACCGGAGATGATTCTCCCCTCCAGCAGGGTGCCGGAACAGGGTCTAGATTGGTTTTCGTGGATACATAGACCTTGCGGCGGCGGAAGTTCTGATCTAGGGTAACCCCGATGGGTTTTGGAATATTTGGGAATTTATAGTGCAAAGAAGGGGTGCCAGAGGCCACCGAGGTGGGCACAACCCACCTGGCTGTGCCAGGGGGGTCTGGCGCACCCTGGCGGGTTGTGCCCCCCTCGGGGCACCCCCCAGGTGCTGTTTTGGCCCATCGGGAGTCTTCTGGCCCAAAAAAATCTCCAAAAAGTTTCGCGTTATTTGGACTCCGTTTGATATTGATTTCCTGCGATGTAAAACACAAGCAAAAACAACAACTGGCACTGGGCACTGGGTCAATAGGTTAGTCCTAAAAAATGATATAAAGTTGCTATAAAATGATTGTAAAACACCCAAGAATGATGAAATAATATCATGAATACTTCATAAATTATAGATACGTTGGAGACGTATCAGCATCCCCAAGCTTAATTCCTGCTCGTCCTCGTGTAGGTAAATGATAAAAGAAATAATTTATGAAGTGTGAATGCTAGCAAAGTGCATAAGTTTGATCAATGATAATTTCAATCACTCTTCCTAGCATCATAACAGCAATTCTTTCTCATAAAATTTCTCATGTTGTAGTGGCAACCAATTCACATGTTAAGGTTCAAACAATGAACTCTCTTGAAACTCAACAACCTATGTTCTTAGTCACCAAGCAATTGCAATTCAACTTATTCAACAGAGTTTAAGTAAGAGCTCCACATACTGAACCATCATATAGTCTTCTATGATTGCTAACACTCACCGCATACACATGAGCAAAACGTTTCAACCGGACACATAGAAAGATAGGGGCTTATTGTTTTGCCTCCCAACGTATTCACCTCAAGGGTGATGTCAACAATAGTAACTCATGCTGCCCATATTCAACTGGACATATGTGCCTAGATCTTTCCTCACCACATGATGCTTGCCAAAGGAGAAAAATAAAAAGGAATAGAGAGAAAAACTTTGACTCTTTGCATAAAAGTAAATACTGAAAAGTGAAAGATAGGCCCTTCGCAGAGGGAAGCAGAGGTTGCCATGCGCTTATTTGTTTGTATGCTCAATCCCTTAGTGCAAAAGAACGTCACGTTATATTGCCCTTGTGATGGCAACCTTTATTATGCAGTATGTCGCTTTTATTGCTTTACCATCACAAGTTCGTACAACGCTCAATTTTCTCTTACACTAAATGATCTTACATTTTTAGAAGCAATTTTTATTGTCTTATTGCACCGATGACAACTTACTTGAATAATCTTATTCAATCCTTAGGTAGGTATGATGGACTCTTGAAAATAAGATTTGGGTTTAAGGGTTTTTGGATGCACAAGTAGTATCTCTACTTGGTGCGGAATTTTTGGCTAGCAAAGATGGGGGGCAAGCACCACATGTTGAAGGATCTATGACAATATGACTTCTATGTGAATATGAGCAAACATAAACCATTACGTTGTCTTCCTTGTCCAACGTCAACAATTTTGGCATATATTATTTTGATGGGGGCTCACAATCACAAAAGATTTCTAGGATAGTGTATTTGCATGTGAAAGTTTGTTGGGGAACGTAGTATTTCAAAAAAATTGCCTACGATTACGCAAGATCTATCTAGGAGAAGCATAGCAACGAGCGGGGAGAGTGTGTCCACGTACCCTCGTAGACCGAAAGCGGAAGCGTTTAGTAACGCGGTTGATGTAGTCGAACGTCTTCACGATCCAACCGATCAAGTACCGAACGCACGGCACCTCCGTGTTCAGCACACGTTCAGCTCGATGACGTCCCTCGTACTCTTGATCCAGTTGAGGTCGAGGGAGAGTTCCGTCGGCACAATGGCGTGGCGACGGTGATGATGAAGTTACCGGCGCAGGGCTTCGCCTAACCACTATGACGATATGACCGAGGTGTGTTTCTGTGGAGGGGGGCACCGCACACGGCTCAAAGATCAACTTGTATGTCTATGGGGTGCCCCTGCCCCCGTATATAAAGGAGGGGAGGATGAGGCCGGCCAACAAGGGGCGCGCCAGGGAGAGGGGAGTCCTACTAGGACTCCAGTCCTAGTAGGATCCGGCCCCACCCTTTCTTCCTTCTACCGGAGGGGGGAAAGGGGAAGGAGAGGGAGTAGGAGAAGGAAAGGGGGTGGCGCGCCCTTCCCAAGTCCAATTCGGCCTCCTCCCTTGTGGGGGGCGCACTAGCCCCTTGTGGGCTGGTTAGCCTCCTTCCTATGGCCCATAAGGCCCATATCATTCCCCGGGGGTTTCGGTAACCTCCCGGTACTCCGGAAAAATGCCCGAATCACTCGGAACCATTCCGATGTCCGAATGCAACCTTCCAATATATGAATCTTTACCTCTCGACCATTTCGAGACTCCTCGTCATGTCCGTGATCTCATCCGGGACTCCAAACAAACTTCGGTCATCAAATCACATAACTCATAATACAAATCGTCGTCGAACATTAAGCGTGCGGACCCTACGGGTTTGAGAACTATGTAGACATGATCGAGACATAACTCCGGAACCAATAGAGGAACCTGGATGCTCATATTGGTCCCTACATATTCTACGAAGATCTTTATTGGTCAAACCGCATAACAACATACGTTGTTCCCTTTGTCATCGGTATGTTACTTGTCCGAGATTCGATCGTCGGTATCATCATACCTAGTTCAATCTCGTTACCGACAAGTCTCTTTACTCGTTCCGTAATGCATCATCCCGCAACTAACTCATTAGTCACATTGCTTGCAAGGCTTATAGTGATGTGCATTACCGAGAGGGCCGAGAGATACCTCTCCGATACACTGAATGACAAATCCTAATCTCGATCTATGCCAACCTGATAACCCACTAGTATAGGGGATCGCAACAGTTTTCGAGGGTAGAGTATTCAACCCAAATTTATTGATTCGACACATGGGGAGCCAAAGAATATTCCCAAGTGTTAGCAGCTGAGTTGCAATTCAACCACACCTGGATAACTTAATATCTGCAGCAAAGTATTTAGTAGCAAAGTAGTATTGAAGTAACGGTAACGGTGGCAAAAGTAACAGTAGCAGCTTTGTAGTAATTGTAACAGTGGCAACGGAAAAGTAACTAAGCAAAGATCAATATGTGAAAAGCTCGTAGGCATTGGATCAGTGATGGATAATTATGTCGGATGCGATTCTTCATGCAACAGTTATAACATAGGGTGACACAAAACTAGCTCCAATTCATCAATGTAATGTAGGCATGTATTACGAATATAGTCATACGTGCTTATGGAAAAGAACTTGCATGACATCTTTTGTCCTACCCTCCCGTGGCAGCGGGGTCCTATTGGAAACTAAAGGATATTAAGGCCTCCTTTTAATAGAGTACCGGACCAAAGCATTAACACTTAGTGAATACACGAACTCCTCAAATTATGGTCATCACCGGGAGTGGTCCCGGTTATTGTCACTTCGGGGTTACCGGATCATAACACATAATAGGTGACTAATGACTTGCAAGATAGGATCAAGAACTCACATATATTCATGAAAACATAATAGGTTCAGATCTGAATTCATGGTACTCGGGCCCTAGTGACAAGCATTAAGCATAGCAAATTCATAGCAACATCAATCTCAGAACATAGTGGATACTAGGGATCAAACCCTAACAAAACTAACTCGATTACATGATAAATCTCATCCAACCCATCACCGTCCAGCAAGCCTACGATGGAATTACTCACGCATGGCGGTGAGCATCATGAAATTGGTGATGGACGAAGGTTGATGATGACGACAGCGATGGATTCCCCTCTCCAGAGCCCCGAACGGTGTCGGAGTAAATGGCCAAAGGTAGCCTAACCGACTCCCCTGGCTCTTCAAAAAATTACCAGGCCATTCGAGCCTTCAAAGCATCCAGAGCATAGGGGCGCCTTCCCCCGGCCGGCTATCCCCAGGGCCGATTACCAGAAGGCGACCCGGCCTCAGAAAGCTTCCCAAGGAAAGCTACGAGATAGCCGACTCCAGGAAGCCGGCCCCAAGAGGACCGACTCCCAGAAGCCGGCCATGAAGAAAGCCGACTCCCAGAAGCCGGCCAAGACTGTACCCACCAAGACTGCATCCACATAACGGTGATAAGATGGGGCGTGGCCGCAGTACAGCCCACTACCCCCGAATCCCGTAGCAGGCATGGCCACAGGGCGCCGTACGGGCCAGCCATCTCCCGTCCGGCGCGGCACTGTAGCCATGTTGACCTCGACGTCACCCACGACAGGCGCCAGTACGGCCCGCGGGTGGCGGGCCCCTTTAGCCAGAGAGACACTCGAAGGCGGCCCGGCCTCCCCTAGTCGGCCAGGGGCGTGGCCGGCTCCCAATAGCCGGCTACCTCCCTCCCTCGAAACATGTGCCTCATTAAGAGGACAAGACGAGGTAAGGCTACAGGGAGAGCCCGCAAGGCGGCGGCACTGTAGCCACGCTTACCTCGACAAAGCCCTCGTCATCAGAGGCGAGGCAACAGTAACCAGCTGCCGACAAGGCCCCCAAGCGGTGGGGCCGGCCTGTCGGCCAAGAGGCCTGCAGCCGGCGGGACCCACCAGTCGGCGGGCCCCAATGGCCGGCGGAGAAGCCGGCGAGCGCAGACACTAACGGCTGGGACCCGTGCCCAGCCGGATTACCATTGTACCCCTGGGGGGTAGGCCTATATAAGCCCCCCGGGACACCCATGCAAAGGGTTGATCTCATAGAGTTTCACACACCACATAGAGGGAACAGGAGAGCTAGCCTTGCCCTTCTTCTTCCTCTAGCCAAACAGCTCAAGGAGCACTTGTAGCTACTTGTATTGATCTAGTGATCATGCAGAGACCCCGCAGAGCAGGACTAGGGGTGTTATCTCCATGGAGAGCCCCGAACCTGGGTAAGATCCGCCGGCGTGCATGTCTTCGCCTTATCCCGTTTCCAGGCACCGGCGATGTCTTACTGGCTCCCACAATGATAAGCCACCCGTTGGCATATGTCGCACCTACCACCCGACATTTGGCACCCACCGTGGGGCTAGGTGCACCGTCGTCCGGAGACCTGTTCTGGACGGGAACCCTTTTCCTCCCCCGTGAGCGTAGCCAGCCTTCTACGCCCGATGGCGTTTGCCCCGACGCGCTGCAAGGCGTCGACGACGCCTGCGCGGCGAGCTGCCTCGCCGACCTTCTTTGCGAGACTCGCATCTCTGACGAGCCCGCGTCCGACGCGGGCACAGACTACCCCGAGAGCCGCCTCGTCAGCCTCCTCGACCAGCTTCACGTCTCCAGCGAGCTTGTTGTGGACTTGGAGTCGGTCGGCTCCACCGACCCGATGCTTGTCGACTCCGACACGGCATCGCTTGACGCCTACCCCTCCGACATGGTAATCTTCGACGACCGTCTCCCTCGAGCCGACAGTGGCAGCAGTGCTGTCACTGAGGTCCTGGTCATCAGCCACGGCGCCGACTCGGGCGAAAACGCCCACGACGCCCTACAAGCGGCGATGCATGACTTGTCCGTCCCCATCCCGGCCGACGCCGACGCCGAGACTCTGGAGGCACGCCGCCTCGCCCTCATCACGGAGGACCAGAAGATAGCCTCCATGAGACGCCTCACCGAGGCTCACCAGCGCGAAGTCGACCGCGCCGCCTTTGGTACGCCGCCTCATGGCGGGCCGAGCCGGCCTCGTCAAGAAGCGCGGCGCGGCCATCGCCAGCATGCTGGGGGCAGACCGCCCAGTCTACGCCACACCGCTCGAGAATCTTCGAGCCACTCAGGTGGCCGTAGAAGAGCTGAACGGGCTGGGGGCTGATGAGCTCCCCTACATGACAAGGCGCATCCAGCAGCCGATCGACGCGGCCGCAGAACGGCATGAAGCCGGCGCCCGCGCTGAGAGTCCTCCCCCACGCCGAGAACACGCCGCGACATCCCGGTTGCCGACTGCGAGCGGCGCCCGTGCTAGGAAAGACAAGGAGCCGGCTGCTAGCTGTAGCCGGACTCGAATCACCATCGAGCGCGACGCAGAAGGCCGCCCCCGAGCGGTGGAGCGCCAAGGCAATCCGCCTCCTCCCCCGCCTCGTGGGGAGAGATATCCCACCCCCGCCGCCTGTCACGCATCCGACTCTCGGTGGCCGACTAGGCCACCGTGAAGGAGTCGGCGAGAACAACGCCCGCCACCGGATCGACCGCCTAGCACGATCCCTGGTGCTAGAAGAAGAAGACGATGTCGGCCCACCATGCTTTGGCCCCCGCTTCCGCGACGAACCTTTCCCCAAAGGGTTCTCGCTCCCCAGAGACACGCCCAAGTACAACGGCTCTGTGAAGCCGGAAGATTGGCTGATCGACTACTGTACCACTGTCAGCATAGCGAATGGCAACCTGCGCGTAGCCATGAAGTACGTCCCTCTCATGCTTCAAGGCACGGCACGCACCTGGCTAAACAACCTCAAGCCCTACAGCGTCAACAGCTAGCTGGACTTCACGGAAGTCTTCGTCCGCAACTTCACCAGCACGTACAAGCGGCCTCCCAAGCCCTGCCAGCTCTCCTTGTGCGTCCAAGGGCCCAGCGAATCGACTCGCGACTACCTCACACGGTGGGCCGAGCTCCGCAACTCCTGCGAGGGGTGCACGAGGTTCAAGCCATAGAATACTTCACCGCCGGGTGCCGAGAGGGCACCCTCCTCAAGCACCGACTCCTCTACGATGAGCCGGCTACCCTCGACGAGCTGCTGGTCATAGCAGACAAGTACGCCACGGCCGACTCCTCGATGAAGACCGAGCTCCGAGTGGACGACTCTGGGAAGGTGCTCACTCCGGCTCCCAAGACGCCGGCTGGTGACTCCAACCGGCGCCCCTACCAGAACGACAACAAGCGCAAGGCCCCTATGCCGCCTTCCTCCAGTCGGCAGGTAGCCACTGTCGAAGACGAGCAGCCCGAAGAGCGGCCCGCTCCCAAGAAGAAGGGCGGCAGTCCGGCTTGGCAGCCGGCCTTCTGCTACGAGCAGACTCTCGATGCCCCCTGCAAGTTTCACAGCGGCGCGAAGCCGTCCAACCACACGACCCGGAAGTGCCACTGGCTCACACGGATCTCCAAGGGCGAGGGGCTGGTGCCGCCTCCGCCACCCGGCCCACCGCCTCCAGCCCCCAAGCAGCCGGCTGCTCGACCAGCAGTCGGAGCCATTCAGGATGAGTTCCCCGATGAGCACGCCGCCTACGTCGTCTTCACGAGCCAAGTTGAAGACAAGCGCAGCCGGCGCCGACAGCACCAAGAGGTCAACGCGGTCGCCTCCAGCAACCCCGAGTTCATGCATTGGTCTGAAAGGCCTATCAGCTGGAGCCGGGCCGATCACCCAGAGGTGATGCCATCTCCTGGCTCCTACGCATTGGTGTTGGACGTCACCCTCGCGACGGAGAGGCGAGCTGCCCGATTCTCCCGCGTGCTGATTGATGGCGGAAGCAGTGTCAACATACTGTACCGCGACACCATGGAGAGGTTGAACCTGCAGGCGAAGCAGCTCATGCCAAGCCGGACCGTGTTCCATGGCATCGTACCCAGCCTGTCCTGTTCCCCAATTGGCAAGATCAAGATGGATGTTCTCTTCGGAGACAAGGATCACTTTCGCCGAGAAGCGATCTGGTTTGAGGTAGTGGACCTAGAGAGCCCTTACCACGCCTTGCTTGGCCGACCTGCCCTGGCCAAGTTCATGGCTGTGCCCCACTACGCCTACCTCAAGATGAAGATGTCGAGCTCGAAGGGGATCATCACTGTAGCCGGCGACTACAAGAAGTCCATCGAGTGCGCTGCAGCCAGCAGCCGACTGGCTGAGTCCCTCGTGGTTGCAGAAGAGAAGAAGATGCTGGAGCGAGTTGTGGCCATGGCCGGCAAGCAGCCGGCCCTGCCCCCCAACCCCAAGGAATATGATGCTCAGGGCTCCTTCCAGCCGGCCAAGGAGACGAAGAAGATACCTGTGGACCCGGAGAACCCGGAGAGGTTTGCTGTCATTGGTGCAAACCTGGACAGTAAATAGGAAGGCGAGCTCATCGACTTCCTCCGTGAGAATCGAGACATCTTTGCATGGTCCCCAAAGGACATGCCGGGTGTTCCGAAGGATTTCGCCAAGCACAAGTTACACGTCCGAGCGGACGTGAAACCAGTCAAGCAGCCTCTCCGCCGACTATCGGAGGAGAAGAGAAGAATCGTAGGAGAAGAGATAGTCCGGCTCCTGGCCGCCGGCTTCATTATGGAAGTGTTTTTCCCAGAGTGGCTTGCCAACCCGGTCTTGGTGTTGAAGAAGAACAACAAATGGCGTATGTGTATAGACTACACTAGCCTCAACATAGCTTGCCCCAAAGATCCGTTTGCCCTACCACAGATTGATCAAGTGATAGACTCCACAGCCGGATGCGAGCTGTTGAGTTTCTTGGATGCCTACTCAGGATACCACCAGATCAAGTTGGACCCAGCGGACCACCTGAAGACCGCCTTCATCACACCATTCGGAGCTTTCTGTTACCTGACTATGACATTCGGCTTGAGGAATGCCGGTGCCACTTTTCAGTGTTGCATGCAAAAATGCCTCCTCAAGCAACTCGGCAGAAATGCCCACGTCTACGTAGACGATATTGTGGTGAAGACGGAGAAGCGCGGCACCCTGCTGGAAGACCTCAAAGAAACATTTGCCAACTTGCGCCGATTCCAGATCAAGCTCAACCCCGAGAAATGCGTGTTCGGAGTACCAGCCGGCCAGCTTCTAGGCTTTCTGGTCTCCGAACGCTGCATTGAGTGCAACCCTGTGAAGATCAAGGCCATTGAGAGAATGGAGATTCCCACCAAGTTGCGAGACGTTCAGAAGTTCACCGGGTGCCTGGCCTCCCTAAACCGCTTTATCAGCCAGCTAGGGGAGAAGGCTCTCCCCTGTACCGACTCATAAAGAAATCCACTCACTTCGAGTGGAATGACCAAGCAGACCAAGCCTTCCATGAGTTGAAGAAGATGCTGACCACTCCACCTGTCCTGGCAGCGCCGACTGAGAAGGAGCCCATGCTCCTCTACATTGCCGCGACTAGCCGAGTGGTCAGTACAGTCATCGTGGTCCAGCGCCCAGAAGAAGGCCGAGCCCAGTTAGTCCAAAGGCCGGTATATTATTTAAGCGAAGTACTGTCCACCTCAAAGCAAAACTACCCGCACTACCAGAAGATGTGCTATGGAGTGTACTTCTCCGCCAAGAAGCTGAAGCCCTACTTTCAAGAGCATCCCATCACGGTCGTATGCATCGCCCCGCTTGCCGAGATCATAGGCAGCCGGGATGCATCCGGCTGGGTGGCTAAGTGGGCCATTACGCTGGCTCCTTACACAATCTTCTACCAGCCCCGCACCGCCAACAAGTCCCAAGCATTGGCCGACTTCCTCGTTGACTGGGCCGAGACCCAGTACCTACCGCCGGCTCCCGACTCCACTCATTGGCGGATGCACTTCGACGGGTCCAAGATGCACACCGGCTTGGGAGCCGGCATCGTCCTCACCTCTCCCAAAGGCGACAAGCTCAGATACACGCTGCAAATCCATTTTGCCGCCTCCAATAATGTGGCTGAGTACGAGGCGCTCATACACGGGCTCCGGCTGGCCAAAGAGCTCGGCATACGCCGGATCCTGTGTTATGGCGACTCGGACTTGGTGGTCCAGCAGTCATCTGGCGACTGGGACACCAAGGATGCAAACATGGCGAGCTATCGATTCCTCGTCCAGCAGATCAGTGGATACTTTGAAGGGTGCGAGTTCCTTCACGTGCCACGGGCCGACAACGATCAAGCATATGCCCTGGCACGGATCGGCTCCACCCGACAGGCTATACCAACCGATGTCTCTCTCTAGCGCCTCCTCAAACTGTCTATCAAGCCGTATCCAGAATCGGACTCTATCTTCGTACCGCCCGCCCCTGATGCAGCCGGATCCGACTAGAGGAACCCAGCAGGCGGCTCGGGGACTTCGGCAAGCGGCCCGGGGACTGCCGTAGTCGCACCCGGCTCGGGGACTTCAGAACCTGGCCCGGGGACTGTAGCAGTCGGCCCGGGGACTACAGCGGCACAAGAGGCGGTGGCCGACTCCAACTCTCCACCACCCAACCCACCCACCCGGGTCACAGTGGCCGTACTGACAATAGAAGAAGTCACAGCTCCATCATGGGCCCAGCCCAACCTCAACTTCCTAGTCTACAGAGAGCTGCCGACTGATGAGATCTCGGCAAGACTAGTGCAACGCCGAGCCGGAGCATATGCAATAATAAACAGAGAACTTGTCAAGCGTAGCTGTAACGCCCACGATGCGGCTATATCTCCCACGTGTCGAGGCACGACTTAGAGGCATAACCGCATTGTGGTTTTGTCGCAAGAAGGGTCATCTTCACACAATCCCATGGAATGAACAAGAATGGGATAACGAGAGTTGGGTTACAATCGCCACTTCACACAATACATAAATTTAATTCATACATCATCCAAAATCCACACATAGACCGACTACGGCCAAATCCAAATGAAAATAAGATAACCCCAAGTGCTAGATCCCCGATCGTCCCAACTAGGCTCCACTACTAATCATCAGGAAACGAAACATAGTAACGACCACGTTCCTCGTCGAACTCCCACTTGAGCTCGGGTGCGTCATCTGAACTGGCATCGTCGGCACCTGCAACTGTTTTGGTAGAATCTGTGAGTCACGAGGACTCAACAATCTCACACCCGCGAGATCAAGACTATATAAGCCTATAGGAAAGGATGGTGTAATGAGGTGGAGCTGCAGCAAGCACTAAGCATATATGGTGGCTAACATACGCAAATGAGAGCGAGAAGACAAGCAACGCAACGGTTGCGAAGCTAGAAATGATCAAGAAGTGATCCTGAAACTACTTACATTCATGCATAACGCAAACCGTGTTCACTTCCCGGACTCCGCCGAAAAGAGACCATCACGGCTACACACACGGTTGATGTATTTTAATTAAGTCAAGTATCAAGTTCTCTACAACCGGACATTAACAAATTCCCATCTGCCTCATAACCGCGGGCACGGCTTTCGAAAGATAATACCCTGCAGGGGTGTCCCAACTTAGCCCATCATAAGCTCTCACGGTCAACGAAGGATAAACCTTCTCCCGGGAAGACCCGATCAGTCTCGGAATCCCGGTTTACAAGACATTTCGACAATGGTAAAACAAGACCAGCAAAGCCACCTGAATGTGCCGACAAATCCCGATAGGAGCTGCACATATCTCGTTCTCAGGGCACACCGGATGGGCAAGACGTCGGGTTGGCATAGACCCTGGTTGCCCAGGGGGCACCGTACATCGCCCAGTTTGGGCCAGCACTCGAAGGAGCACTGGTCCGGGGGTTTAAATAAAAATGACCCTCAGGCTCGCGAAAACCCAAGGGAAAAGGCTTAGGTAGGCAAATGTAAAACCAAGGTTGGGTCTTGCTGGAGGAGTTTTATTCAAGGCGAACTGTCAAGGGGGTCCCATAAATCACCCAACCGCGTAATGAACGCAAACTCAAGGAACATAATACCGGTATGACGGAAACTAGGGCGGCAAGAGTGGAACAAAACACCAGGCATAAGGCCGAGCCTTCCACCCTTTACCAAATATATAGATGCATTAATTAAATAAGAGATATTGTGATATTCCAAAAAAAAATATCCATGTTCCAACATGGAACCAACTTCAACTTCACCTGCAACTAGCAACGCTATAAGAAAGGCTGAGCAAAAGCGGTAACTTAGCCAAACAACGGTTTGCTAGAAAAGGATGGTTAGAGGCTTGACATGGCAATATGGGAGGCATGATATAACAAGTGGTAGGTAGCGCAGCATGGCAATAGAACGAGCAACTAGCAAAGCAAAGATAGAAGTGATTTCGAGGGTATGGTCATCTTGCCTGCAATGTTCTCAGAGTTGTCGAAAGCTTGATCCTCGTAAGCGTACTCAACAGGTTCCTCGTTCACGAACTCGTCTCCCGGCTCTACCCACAGCAAGAATACAAGCAATGGAACCACAATCAATCACGGGAAAAGTACAAGCAACATGATGCAATACATGAATGATATGCGAGATATGATATGCGATGCGTATGCGTGCTCCCGAAGAAAAAGGATGAACAAGGCAGCAACTTGGCAAACCAAGTATGCCACTGGAAAGATGAGATGATTTCGGTCGAAATCGATATAAAGATCACCGGAAACGGATGCACGGTTTGCAAATGGCAAGCAAAACAAGAATGACATAAATCTGCCATTAACAGCATGATAGCACTTAGAATACATCAAGTAACTATGCTACAGCATTCCAACATAGCAACAAAGCATATTACAGTAATCTACAGGAGATGCTTGACAAACGATGAACACTGAGCTACGTCTAGATCACAACATAACAGGTTCAAACAAGCATGGCAAAAGTGCAAAAGATATCAGGTTCACAGACAGTGAAAATACTGAACATGGCATAAACAGCATCAGGTAGCAATGTTCAGAGCAAGAAAAACACATGCTACAAGAACTTAACATGGCAAAACAAGGCATGGAGTGAATCTACTAAATGCATAGAACAAAAGTCCCTTACTGACCATGAGCCAAAAAGGATCAGAAGATATGATGGCACCCATGTAAACATAGCAAGTTTCGTTAACAGGTTTCAGACTTGGCAGAAAAGAGCATGGCAGTAAACAGAATTATGAAGGCATCTTGGTGAGCTTGATTCACTCATCACAAAGTAATGCATGACAAAACAAGCATACCTACGGCAAGATGGCATGTTTAGGAAGCTAACCATGGCAAGAGCAAGTTCATAGCATGGATGGATCAACTACAACAATCTTGACAAAATTGAATATCATGTTAACAATCTGCCAGGAATATTTTATAGCAAAAGTAGAGCAAGATTAAGACATGCTAGGGCACTCCATAATTGCAAACAGGGGCATGGATGGATAGAGCACAACTATATCTACACAACATCCTTACTGAACATGCCCAAAAGAAGTATGGATCTCACTGAAGACACATGGATACATGGCAACAAAATAACAGCAGTAACAGACTTAGCAAAATTCGAAGTCCCTGAAAACAGAAACATCACGAAGCCTAGTTTGCATGCTTGTGCTAGTCACCACATAGATCACAAAAATACATTGCATACACCTCTGTAAAGATGGCATGGCATAGAACAAAACACCTGTAGAGCTCATTCCCTTAAGATGCACACATCAAATGTAGCAAAAATAACAAAACACCAAGTTCTGATAAGTAACAGCAGTAAACATCATATAGCACTCTTGCACCAGAGATTTGGGCATCAAGATGAACTCAAACGAGCATGGCACAATGGCACAAAATGAAGAGCATCTCGTAATGAACATTTCGATATATCATGCGCATGAAACGAAGCAGTATGCACAGAGTTATGATGCAATGAACAGAGCTCTAGAATATGATAATCTCAGGACTTGGAGAAAAAAACGAGGTGGGGAGAAGTCAACCTAGGGATCCAGATCTGACGCGCGGATCGAGGACAGGCTTGAGGCGACCGGGGCTCGCTGGAGACGGAGGAGAAGAGGCGGAGGAGGAGCGCCGGAGTCGGGGTCGGAGATGGGCGAATCTGGCCGGCGACCGGACGGGCGGCGGGATCCGGCGACGCGGCGACGACGGACGGAGGCGCGGGCGGCCGGCGGACGGAGCCGCGGTCGGGCGCGGCTCCCGCGGGAGGAGACGGGCGGCGGCGCGGGAGCGCCCGGGCTCGGGGCCGGCTCTGGGCCCTCGCGGGCCGCGCGGTGGGGGAAGGCGGCGGCGACAGGTGGCGGCTCCCGGTTGGCCCGGGGCTGCGGCGGCGAAGCGTCCGTCCGGACCGGACGTGTCCAGCGGCGCACAGAGGACGAAGGCTAGGGTTGGACCCGGATTTTGGACGGGGAGGACATATTTATAGGTAGAGGGAGCTAGGAGACTCCAAATGGAGTGCAGTTTTCGCCCACACGATCGTGATCGAACGACCGAGAGCATGGAGGGGACTTAGATGGGTTATTGGGCTGTTTGGAGGGGGTTTTGCTGCAACACACAAAAGGACTTTGCGGTTACCCGGTTAACCGTTGGAGCATCAAACGACCTCCAAATGGAACAAAACTTGATAGGTGGTCTACCTGTGGTGTACCAAGGCCACTTGGCAAACCTCGGTCCATTCCGAGAACGTTTAACACCCGCTCACGAAAAGAAACAAGAGGGGTGCGCCGGTGCATGTGGGAGTGTCGGATTGCAAAACGGACAATGGGGAAAATGCTCGGATGCATGAGACGAACACGTCTGCAAATGAGATGCACATGATGACATGATATGGGATGCATGACATGAACAAAATGCAAAACGAAAGACAAAACCCGACCACGGAGGGAATATCATAACACATAGCCGAAAATGGCAAGAGTTGGAGTTACAAATATGGAAAATTACATCCGGGGTGTTACAGTAGCGTCACTGGAGTCTTCCAGCGCTGCGTCGAGCCAGAGAAGGGCGTAGCAATCCTCAAGGATATCCACCAAGGCGAATGCGGCCACCACACAGCCTCAAGATCACTTGTCGCCAAAGCTTTCCGCCATGGTTTCTTCTGGCCGACTGCTTTGGAAGATGCCAAGGAATTAGTCAAATGCTGCAAAGGATGCCAATTCTTCAGTTCCAAGCAACACCTGCCGGCTTCTGCACTCAAAACCATCCCCCTCACCTGGCCCTTTGCCGTTTGGGGGCTGGACATGGTGGGCCCATTCAAGACAGCCCGCGGCAGCATGACACATCTGCTTGTCGCCGTGAACAAATTTACCAAGTGGCTTGAAGCGAAGCCGATCAAGAAGCTGAACGGGCCGACTGCCGTGACATTCATCGCAGACATCACTACTCGGTATGGTGTTCCACACAAAATCATCACCGACAACGGCACAAATTTTGCCAAAGGAGCACTGGCACGTTTCTGCGCGACACAGGGCATCCGACTGGACTTAGCGTCCGTTGCCCACCCGCAGTCAAACGGCCAGGTCGAGCGAGCAAACAGCCTCATCCTCTCCGGCGTCAAGCCCCGACTGGTCGTACCACTAGAGCGTTCGGCCGGCTGCTGGCTCGATGAGCTGCCGGCTGTCCTTTGGAGTCTGCGTACTACCCCAAACAAGTCAACCGGCTTCACTCCGTTCTTCCTTGTATCTGGTGCTGAGGCTGTCATCCCAACTGACATTGAGTTCGACTCGCCTCGGGTCACCATGTACACGGAGGCGGAGGCCAAGGAAGCGCGAGAACACGGCGTCGACCTGCTGGAAGAAGGCCGGCTATTAGCACTCAGCCGATCCGACATCTACCAGCAGGGTTTGCGCCATTACCACAACCGGAAGGTCAAGCCAAGATCCTTCCAAGAGGGCGATCTTGTGCTCCGGCTGATCCAGCGAACAGCCGGCGAGCACAAGCTCTCGGGCCCTTGGGAAGGCCCTTTCGTCATCAGCAAGGCCCTAGGCAACGACTCCTACTACCTGATTGACGCACAGAAGCCAAGAGCACGCAAGAGGGATGATTCCGGCAAGGAGTCGGAACGACCATGGAACGCCAACCTCCTGAGAAGATTTTACAGTTAAAAGCAGTATGTATCATGCTACCTTTTTGTATTAAGTACGAAACAACGGGCCCCCCGAGGCGCACTCGGGGACTGCCCTCCTTTATCTATGAATGACAAGTGGCATACCCATGAATGTATTATTACATTTGATTTTCTATCTGGCACCGAGTTCGACTAGTCGGCCCGGGGACTGGCCGCCTTAAGTTATATAAAAAGTTCTACCTGAAGTCAGACAAGTAGTGTGCGAGCACCCGAGCGCTCTCTTGTTGTAAGTCGCAGCTCAAAGAACCGACTGTCCAAGTGGCAAGAGCCAAAGGCAGAAAGGATGCCCACACGAAAAACGGCTAAGGACTAACGAACTTATATAACGCAAGCCGGCCTCCAACCACGCCTACCGGCTGTCAAAACAGCCGGCTGGCCGGCCTCCCAGTCACTTCGCTACAATCCAACAAAGGTAGAGTACTCGCCCTCCCAACTGGCCAAGCACTTCTCCAGCCGCAGACTGCAGAGTAGCTGTCCGGCTGGGAAGGCGGCAACCAAGGGAGGGCGGCAAAGGAAACAGCCGAAGGATGAAAAGCAAAGAACAAGGGAAAGCCAAACGCATGCATGATTATATTTACACATAAGGCCCTCAACAGGCCGGCAGTCAATATAGTTCAAATACACCCCCAGTGGGTGGAACTATGCAAACTTAACAAAATACTGTTCCAAAAGTAATAAAACAGGAAAGTAGAGGCAGCAGATTAGACTAAGGGCGCAGCAGGGGAGCCAGGCTGGTCGGTGGAGATGGCAGCGCCGGCTGGAGGAGCGGCTGGCTGGCGAATCCCGGCTTGATCATCGCCGACTGCAGGCGGTGCGCTCGTACGTGCCTTGTTGCTGGAGGCACGGTCAAGCTGAGGCTGACCGGCCGCTCCACCATCTGGCGCGACATCTTCACCCTCCTCCTCCTCGCCCTCGTCGCTGGAGTCGATCTCCTCCGCCGAATCCTCGCCATCTGCCGGGTTCAGCCCGAACCACTCCTCCGGCTGGGCAATGTCGTTGTCGTCTACCTCAGGAGCAAAGGCGCTGGTGTCGGTGTAGTCGGCGATCGTCGAGGCTCGCTGGATGATAGCCGGCCGCACCGGCTCCAGCTCCGTGTCGGCCTCCTGCCGCCAGGTGGCCAGCTGGTCCAAACTCAGCTCGGGATACCAGGCCTTGACGAACTCCAGCGCCCGCCTGGCGCCCGACCGAGCCACAGAAGCCTTCCAGGCCTCGAAGCGGCCGGCCGCCACCTCCAGCCAGTCGGGAGTCCGACTGGGAGTGCGGGGAATCACCTCACCGGGCCAGAGAGCGGCTAGCACCTGCGCCCCAACACGCTAAAGCCGACGGAGCATGCGGTGAGCCGGCTGGAGGCGGGCTTGAATCGCCAAGAGCTGTTCCTCCAGCGAGCGTTCGGCGCGATCTTGGCGCCAGCCTGCCTTTGCGCCTCGCGGTGGGCCTCAACGACCTGGTTGGCGGCAGTAGAATAGTCAGGGAAGTACTCCGCGCAAGAAAGAAAGAGAAAGAAGAGAAAAATACCAAGTCAGAAAACGAACCAAGCGGCAAGCGGCAAGCAAGGGACGAAGAAGAGGGCGACCTACCGTCAACCAAGTCTTCGATCTGGCCATAGCCGTTGATCAACGACTGCCTCGCCTCGGCCCAGCTTGCCGCCTCTGTCTCATATTCGGCTTGAAGGGCGGCCTCGCTGTCCTGCACCGCCTTCAGGGCCGCCTTGTGGCTCTCCTCCTGGTCGGCCAGCTTCTTGGCCAGGCGGTCACGCTCCTGGGCCAAGGCGTCAAACTCGGCTTCCTTAGCGCGAAGGGCGGCCCGAGTCCCACCCAGCTGCTCCCTCAGTTTGGCGTTGGCCACTACAGGCATGGCAGAGAAGAAAGAAGCAATAAGGAGGAAGTCGTCAAGAAAGATCCGACCCGACTGCTCAGCAGTCGGCCTGAATCTCGGGGACTACACCCAGTGGGTGCGCTGACGCGCCCCCACGTGAGATAAAAGATGAAGCACTTACCCCGACTCTCAGATAGATCAGCATTCTTCTGGGTCAGCTCCCGAGCCTGGGAGTTGAAGGCAGCTGCACGGAGGTTGTGGTAGTCCTGCAAGTCAGGTAGAGAAGCGAATGAGAACAAGGTAGCAAACAAAGCCCGCTAGGAAGTTCCATGCCGCCTACTCAGCAGCCGACTCGGAACTCGGGGACTACACCCAGTGGGTGCGCTGACACGCCCCCACGGAAGAAACCAAGATCAAAAAGCAAAAACGGGAAGACTTACCCGAGTGGCCGCTCGTGTCGCGAGGAACTCGTCATTGTATTGCCTCAGCGCCGCGGCCTGGGACTGAAGCCGGTTCCGGACTTCTTGCGCCACCACATTCACCACGGCCGTCCCTCCACCCGGCGTCCACCCCGAGCTGGCGCTGGCCGCCTCCACGTCCTGGGCCGACGAGCCAGAGCCCGCGGCCTTCTGCTGGTCCAAAGTGGCCTTCCCCGCGCGCTCGCGTGATGGCGACTGGACCACCAGGTCCGTCCTCGCAGCCGGCTCGCCCCCAGCCGATTGTGCAGGCGGCACGTTAGGCCGGCTGCCTTGGGCTGCCCCAGTCGGCGAGGATGGTGCCGCCTCCCTCTTAGGGACACCGACGTCGTCCTCCTTCTCCAACCCCGGCAGGTCGCCGTCGGCTTCCTCCGGCGGGGGCTCTAGGACCTCGGGCGCCGCGACACGCAGAGGGGTGACAAGCAAGGCCCCCCTCTGCTATTGCCACGGCCGCAGCCTCCGCCTGGGCCTTGGCCGCCGCGTCGGCACGCGCCTTCGCCGACTCCTCCTCCTGTGCCGCCTTGGCGGCAGCCGCCCTCAGCTCCTCCGCCTCCCGCGCCTCCCGCGCGTTTCGCTCCGTCGCCGCCTGAAGCTCGGCACGGGGGTCCACACGGCGGGTGCTCCCGGACCCTCCCGGCGATCCAACCACGGAGGCGGCAGCAACCCGCTCAAGAGAAAGCGGAGCCCTGATTTTTGAGAAAGGATAAGGATTCAGAAATCAACAAGAAAAGAAGAAAGAGTATGCAAAAGAATATACACTTACGCTGACACCGTCTGCGGCTGCTTCACCACCTTGCGGAAGCAGGCCGCCTTCGCGGCTGCCTCATCCTGCCTGGTCGCCGCCACCCCGCCCTTGGGCTTCTTTGGCCGACTGCCGAACAAGCCCGCCGCCCCGAGCAGGCGGCGCGGCGGAGGAACCCGCGCCATGGCCGGCCGCCGGCTGGCGACGTGGGATGATTTCTGCCTCGTCGTCATCCGGTCAGTCGTCGAAGCTGACTCCAAGCCCGGAGCCGCCTGCTTCACCGCCTCCCGCCTCGGTGTTGTCGTCCATGGCGGCCGCCCCAAGTCGTGGTCCTCCAAGTCATGCTCCGCCCGGTCGGGAAGAAATCAGCGATCCGCCCCCAACCCGGCCGCAGGTCGAAGGAGAGGGCTCTGCCAAGACGTGCCGACTGGTCAGAGTCGGCCAAGAAAAACTCGGCGACAAAACTAAGAGAAGAAAGGATAAAGAGAGCATACCGTAGGAGGAGGATGTGCACGGGAGTATGGCTCCTTGCCAAACCGCCACTCTGCGGAGAGCTTGCAGTTCGCAAGATAATTCACCATATGAGTCACCTCGTCGTGCTCCATATCCTTGGTGCACATCCAACTCGGATCGAGTTGGTCGCTCATCTGACAGATCAGGTGAGGGCGGCTTTGAAGTGGAAGCACCCGGCGCGCGACGAAGGCGCTAGCAAGTCGGACCCAGTCAGACCCTCCGACTGGATCATTACCCGGAGTCGGGCGACGGCCGCGGCTCCAGCCTGCGACAGTGTCACGGCCCGATAGGACCACTGGGGCCGCCTCCCAGCCGGCAGGCCGGCTACGTAAGCCGGCAAGTTGACGTAGTCGCCTTGCGGGGCGATGTTCCTCACGTAGAAATACGACTTCTGCCAGCGCTTCACCGACTGGATCAGCGTGATGACATGGAAGGGGTTGTCGGCCGCCGGCCTCCGCATCGCGATGAAGGCGCCACTCTGAGCCGGCACGCCCTGCATGCGGGTGCCGACCTTGGTTTGGAAGAACTCCCCCCAGAGCTCGAGGGTGGGGAAAACACCAAGAAAGCCTTCGCAGGGTGACGAAGGCGGACAGCAGCACCACCGTGTTCGGAGTGAGGTGGTGCGGCTGGAGTTGATAGAAGTCGAGAAAGGAGCGGAAGAAGGTGCTCGCCGGCAAGCCGAGGCCGCACAGGAAATGCGAGCGGAAGATTACCCACTCGCCTTCCTCCGGCGCCGGCGTGATCTCCTTCTCCGGCGCGAGACGGACCCGCACCTGGTCCTTGTCGGGCAATCACCGCGTCTTGCAGAGGAAGTCGATGTGGTCTGTATGGACGTTGGAGTTGTCCCAGTCCCCGTCGTACTGCATGGTGGCGAGAAGCTAACGAGGAAGGGTGCGGCGGCGGAGAAAGCACGGCCCTGCGGCAGCAAAGCTGCGGGGCGGAGTGAAGATTGGTGGGACGGCGCGGCGGCGAGGCGCTGCTGCGAGGGAAAGTAGGAGGAAGATGGCGGAGAGGAGAGGAGCGTGCGAGCGTCTGCCGCTTCCCCTCCCCCCCTACTTATAGCCTCGTGCGGCGAAGCCGAGGAGACGAGGCGTGGGGAGGAACGTGGGATTAACTGCGCCCACTCCCCCACGCCCCGCGATTATTGCGCCCTAACGGCGTGCGGAAACCGCCGCCGGAAGACGTGCGGACAGCTCTGGGCCACAGAGGATCCGCTCCTAGGCCTAGGCGTAGGAGTGGTGGGCCCCCGGCCTGCGGCGACGTCCTGTCGCGCGCGTGGGTTGGCAGGCTTTTTTCAGCCGGAGGATGCCACGTGGTTCGCGGGCGGCGAGCGGCCGGCCCGCAGCCCGGCGCACGCACCAACAGACTCCCGCCTTTCGACTTTAGAAATTTCGCCAAGACGGCGCGCCCAACCGAAGCCGGCTCCCAGCTGCTGGCTCGTCAAGATAAGAAGCTGACCGAGCTTCTCGACCTCCTCTCAGCCTCGAAGCCCAACCAGCTTCGGGGACTACTGTCGGAGTAAATGGCCACGGGTAGCCTAACCGACTCCCACTGGCTCTTCAAAAAATTATCAGGCCATTCGAGCCTTCAAGCATCCAGAGCATAGGGCCGCTTTCCCCCGGCCGGCTATCCCCAGGGCCGATTACCAGAAGGCGACCCGGCCTCAGAATCCTTCCCAAGGAAAGCTACGAGATAGCCGACTCCAGGAAGCTGGCCCCAAGAGGACCGACTCCCAGAAGCCGGCCATGAAGAAAGCCGACTCCCAGAAGCCGGCCAAGACTGTACCCACCAAGACTGCATCCACATAACGGTGATAAGACGGGGCGTGGCCGCAGTACAGTGCACTACCCCCGAATCCCGAAGCAGGCATGGCCACAGGGTGCCGTACGGTCCAGCCATCTCCCGTCCGGCGCGGCACTGTAGCCATGTTGACCTCGACGTCACCCACGACAGGCGCCAGTACGGCCCGCGGGCGGCGGGCCCCTTTAGCCAGAGAGACACTCGAAGGCGGCCCGGCCTCCTCTAGTCGGCCAGGGGCGTGGCCGGCTCCCAATAGCCGGCTACCTTCCTCCCTCGAAACATCTGCCTCATTAAGGAGACAAGACGAGGTAAGGCTACAGGGAGAGCCCGCAAGGCGGCGGCACTATAGCCACGCTTACCTCGACAAAGCCCTCGTCATCAGAGGCGAGGCAACAGTAACCTGCCGCCGACAAGGCCCCCAATCGGTGGGGCCTGCCTGTCGGCCAAGAGGCCGGCAGCCGGCGGGACCCACCAGTCGGCGGGCCCCAATGGCCGGCGGAGAAGCCGGCGAGCACAGACACTAACGGCTGGGACCCGCGCCCAACCGGATTACCATTGTACCCCTGGGGAGTAGGCCTATATAAGCCCCCAGGACACCCATGCAAAGGGTTGATCTCATAGAGTTTCACACACCACATAGAGAGAAAAGGAGAGCCAGCCTTGCCCTTCTTCTTCCTCTAGCCAAACAGCTCAAGGAGCACTTGTAGCTACTTGTATTGATCTAGTGATCATGCGGAGACCCCGCAGAGCAGGACTAGGGGTGTTATCTCCACGGAGAGCCCCGAACCTGGGTAAGATCCGCCGGCGTGCATGTCTTCGCCTTATCCCGTTTCCAGGCACCGGCGATGTCTTACTGGCTCCCACAATGATAAGCCACCCGTTGGCATATGTCGCACCTACCACCCGACAAACGGACTCCAGATCAGCCCTCCCGAGAGAGTTTAGGGCTTGGCGGCGGCTCCATACTGTAAAACGCGATGAATCCTTCTCTCTGATTTTTTTCTCCCCGAATGTGAATATATAGAGTTGGAGTTGACGTCGGTGGAGACTCAGGGGGCCCACGAGACAGGGGGGCGCGCCAAGGGGGGTAGGCGCGCCCCCCACCCTCGTGGATAGGGTGTGGCCCCCCTGGTCTTGATTCTTTTGCCAGTATTTTTTATATATTCCAAAAATATTCTCCGTGAAGTTTCAGGTCATTCCGAGAACTTTTATTTCTGCACAAAAATAACACCATGGCAATTCTGCTGAAAACAGCGTCAGTCCGGGTTAGTTCCATTCAAATCATGCAAGTTAGAGTCCAAAACAAGGGCAAAAGTGTTTGGAAAAGTAGATACGATGGAGACGTATCAACTCCCCCAAGCTTAAACCTTTGCTTGTCCTCAAGCAATTCAGTTGATAAACTGAAAGTGATAAAGAAAAACGTTTACAAACTCTGTTTGCTCTTGTTGTTGTAAATATGTAAAGCCAGCATTCAAGTTTTCAGCAAAGATTATGAACTAACCATATTCACAATAACATTTAGGTCTCATGTTTACTCATATCAATGGCATAATCAACTAGCGAGCAATAATAATAAATCTCGGATGACAACACTTTCTCAAAACAATCATAATATGATATAACAAGATGGTATCTCGCTAGCCCTTTCTGAGACCGCAAAACATAAATGCAGAGCACCTCTGAAGATCAAGGACTGACTAAACATTGTAATTCATGGTAAAAGAGATCCATTCATAGTCATACTCAATGTAAATTAATAGTAATGGATGCAAATGATAGCGGTGCTCTCCAACTGGTGCTTTTTAATAAGAGGAGGATGACTCAACATAGAAGTAAATAGATATGCCCTTTGCAGAGGGAAGCAGGGATTTGTAGAGGTGCCAGAGCTCGATTTTTGAAATAGAGATAAATAATATTTTTAGTGGCATACTTTCATTGTCAACATAACAATCGAGAGATCTCGATATCTTCCATGCTACACACATTATAGGCGGTTTCCAAACAGAATGGTAAAGTTTATACTCCCCCGCCACCAACAAGCATCAATCCATGGCTTGCCCGAAACAACGGGTGCCTCCAACTAACAACAATCCTGGGGGAGTTTTGTTTGCAATTATTTAGATTTGGTTTAAGCATGGGACTGGGCATCCCGGTTACCAGCCATTTTCTCATGAATGAGGAGCGGAGTCCACTCCTCTTGAGAATAACCCGCCTAGCATGGAAGATACAGACAGCCCTAGTTGATACATGAGCTATTTGAGCATACAAAACAGAATTTCATTTGAAGGTTTAGAGTTTGGCACATACAAATTTACTTGGAACGGCAGGTAGATACTGCATATAGGAAGGTATTGTGGACTCATATGGAATAACTTTGGGGTTTATGGAAGTGGATGCACAAGTAGTATTCCCGCTTAGTACAAGTGAAGGCTAGAAGGAGACTGGGAAGCGACCAACTAGAGAGCGACAACAGTCATGAACATGCATTAAAATTCATCAACACTGAGTGCAAGCATGGGTAGGATATAATTCACCATGAACATAAATATCGTGGAGGCTATGTTGATTTTGTTTCAACTACATGCGTGAACATGTGCCAAGTCAAGCCACTTGAATCGTTCAAAGGAGGATACTACCCTATCATACCACATCACAACCATTTTAATAGCACGTTGGCACGCAAGGTAAACCATTATAAACTCCTAGCAAATTAAGCATGGCATGAGCAACTATAATCTCTAATTGTCATTGCAAACATGTTTCATTCATAATAAGCTGAATCAGGAACGATGAACTAATCATATTTACAAAAACAAGATAAGTCGAGTTCATACCAGCTTCTCTCATCTCAATCAGTCCATCATATATCGTCATTATTGCTTTTCACTTGCACGACTGAACGGTGTGGATAATAATAATAGTGCACGTGCATTGGACTAAGCTGGAATCTGCAAGCATTTAATACAAAGGAGAAGACAAGGTAATATGGGCTCTTAGTTAAATCAACAATAATGCATATAAGAGCCACTTTAACATTTTCATCATGGTCTTCTCCTCTCGACCCCCAAAGAAAAGAAAGGAAATAAAACTATTTACACGGGAAAGCTCCCAACAAGCAAAAGAAGAACGAGAAATCTTTTTGGGTTTTCTTTTAATTATTACTACCACAGGCAAGAAAAGTAAACTAGCTGAAAGCTACAACTAATTTTTTGGTTTTTCTTAAGGTTTTCCAAACACACAAGAAGAAAACTTAAAAAGAAAATAAACTAGCATGGATAGTACAGTGAAAAAGTATGAGCACCGACAATTGGCACGAGTGTGTGAACATGAATGTAATGTCGGTGAGAAATACATACTCCCCCAAGCTTAGGCTTTTGGCCTAAGTTGGTCTATGCCCATGGATGGCCTGGCGGATATCCGAAGTTGTAACTGGGGTCGTACTGAGATGCAGCCGCTACTGCCTCATGAGCTACAGCTTGGAGGCGAGCTGCTTCCGCCCTCCTCTCGTACTCGTTTGCCTCCTCCCTGGTTATGACATATCTCCCCTTTGCCTGAAAGTCAAAGAAAGTAGGAGTAGGGAGAGCAATATGGACAGCGCGACGTTTGTCAAAGATTAGTCGGTACTGGAGAGGCTGCTCATTCCTCTTAATAAACTGATGGCGAACCATAGCATTAAAATCTAGATAAGCAGGAGGCAACTCCATATCATTTTCATGTATGGGTACCTCAAGATAGTTAGCTAAACGGGTTGCATAAATTCCACCGAACAAATCTCCACTTATACTGTTATGATGCAACCTTCGTGCAACGTTAGCCCCCAAGTTATATTGTTTATCTCCTAATACAGCACTCTTGAGAACACTGAGATCAGGAACGCACATGTGACATGCCTCATCCTTACCATTAATACATCTACCTATAAAGAGAGCAAAATAATGTATAGCAGGAAAATAGATGCTCCCTATGGTAGCTTGCGTGATTTCTCTAGATTCCCCCACAGTTATGCTAGCAAGAAAGTCTTTAAATTCAGATTTGCGAGGTTCACTAGCATTACCCCACCACGGGAGTTTACAAGCAATATTAAAATCTTCTAAGTCCATGGTATAAGATTTATCGTAAAGATCAAATAGGAGAGTGTGAGAATTGCGTGATGATGTAAATTTAAACCTTATCACAAAGGAATCAGTTAGGTAGTGATATTGAGGGCACTTATGTGACACGAAGCCTTCGAGTTCAGCATTACACACATACGCGTCAAATTCATCCTTAATTCCTGCTTGGACCATAAAATCTTCTAACGGCCATTCACGAGGCTGCACTTGAGCTTCTCTTGGTAGTTCATAGTCCGGCTCACGTATCGCGAGCCTGGGTCCTTGCTTCTTTGAGGAACCTCCTTGGTACATTTTCCTAAACATATTTCTTCCTCTGAAAAATTCCTGAAATTTTTAGTAACTCAAAATAAAAGTGAACCAAACTCAACGAAATTAATAGCAACTACTCCCACAAGTGCCTACAGACTATATCATACATTAGAACTACTTGGGACCAAATAAATTTGACATGCAAGCTCAAGAACAGGGTCACCTAAGCAGCAAAATTTTGCAATGAATAAAGCACTAGAACAAAAACTAATTGGACCATTGGAGGAGTCACATACCGAAGAACAATCCCCCAAAGCAGTTTTGTGAGTGGAGCTTTGAGCAAGGAGATCGAAAATCGTAGCAAAACGAGTTAGAACACGAGTTTGAGTTGTGTGGTGATTTTTTCAGGAGGAATACGAAGTGTGTGGGTGCAGGAATAAGTGGAGGGGGCCACGTGGGGCCCATGAGGCAGGGGGCGCGCCCAGGGGGTGGGCGTGCCCTGGACCCTCGTGGCCAGGGGGTGGCTCCCCCTGATGTGTTCTCAGTGCCAGATATTCTTAAATATTCTACAAAAAAATCATATTTCAATTTCAGGGCATTTGGAGAACTTTTATTTTTGGGGTATTTTTTATTGCACGGATAATTCTAAAAACATACAAAAAATAATATTTTTCTTTATTTAATCTAAATAAAAGAAAGTAAAAGGAGGGTACAGAGAGTTGTGCTTTCTAACTTCATCCATCTCATGCTCATCAAAAGGAATCCACTAACAAGGTTGATCAAGTCTTGTTAACAAACTCATTCCGAATCGCATGAAACCGGAGAATTTTCGAATAGCGCTAGGTTACCTCAACGGGGATATGCACATCCCCAATAATAAGAATATCATATTTCTTCTTGACAGTGGGAAGAGGAAATTCAAAACCTCCAATAGTAATCGATGAAAATTTTCCAATAGAATTGA
The DNA here is from genome assembly GCF_002575655.3 of Aegilops tauschii subsp. strangulata. Lineage (NCBI taxonomy): Eukaryota > Viridiplantae > Streptophyta > Magnoliopsida > Poales > Poaceae > Aegilops > Aegilops tauschii. The sequence continues at coordinate 436,174,703 of NC_053035.3, forward strand.
TACTGTGGACTTGAGGTTGTTTCCTTCGAAAGTGTACCGTATGCTCATTACCATTAACATGAAAAGTGACATTGCCTCTGTTGCAATCAATAACAGCCCCTGCGGTATTCAAAAAGGTTCTACCAAGGATAATCTACATACTATCGTCCTCGGGAATATCAAGAATAACAAAGTCCGTTAAAATAGTAACGTTTGCAACCACAACAGGCACATCCTCACAAATACCGACAGGTATAGCAGTTGATTTATCGGCCATTTGCAAAGATATTTCAGCAGGTGTCAACTTATTCAAATCAATTATACGATATAAAGAGAGGGGCATAACACTAACACCAGCTCCAAGATCACATAAAGCAGTTTTAACATAGTTTCTTTTAATGGAGCATGGTATAGTTGGTACTCCTGGATCTCCTAATTTCTTAGGTATTCCACCTTTAAAAGTATAATTCGCAAGCATGGTGGAAATTTCAGCTTCCAGTATCTTTCTTTTATTTGTAACAATATCCTTCATATACTTAGCATAAGGATTCATTTTAAACATATCAGTCAAACGCATACGCAAAAAGATAAGTCTAATCATTTCAGCAAAGCGCTCAAAATCCTCATCATCCTTTTTCTTGGATGGTTTAGAAGGAAAAGGCATGGGTTTCTGAACCCATGGTTATTTTTCTTTACCGTGCTTCCTAGCAACAAAGTCTCTCTTATCATAACGTTGATTCTTTGATTGTGGGTTATCAAGATCAACAGCAGGTTCAATCTCTACATCATTGTTATTGCTAGGTTGAGCATCAGTATGAACATCATCATTAACATTATCACTAGGTTCATGTTCATCACCAGATTGTGTTTCAGCATCAGAATAGAAATATCATTGGGATTCTCAGGTGTGTCAACAACAGGTTCACTAGAAGCATGCAAAGTCCTATCATTTTTCTTTTTCTTCTTCTTAGAAGGACTAGGTGCATCAACATTAGTTTTGAGAATCTTGCTCAATTCTCTTAGGGTGGACCTCGGGATACAAAGGTTCCTGAGTCATTTTACCCCCTCTAGTCATAACTCTAATAGAATTATCATTTTTCTTGTTATTTAATTCATTGAGAAAATCATTTTGAGCTTTAAGCACTTGTTCTACTTGAGTGGTAACCATAGAAGCATGTTTACTAATAAGTTTAAGGTCGCCTTTAACTCTAGACATATAATCACTCAAGTGTTCAATCATAGAAGCATTACGTTTCAATTGTCTGCCAACATAAACATTGAAGTTTTCTTATTTAGCAATAAAACCATCAAACTCAATAGGCGGGATTTCAGCTTTATCATATCTGTAGAGAGAATTTACCTTTACTACCTGTGTCGGGTTATCAAGACCATGTATCTCTTCAATAGGCGGTAAAATCTTAACATCTTCAGCTTTAATACCCTTTTCTTTCATAGATTTGTTTGCCTCTTGCATATCTTCAGGACTGAGAAATAGAATACCCCTTTTCTTCGGAGTTGGCTTGGAAGTTGGTTTAGGAAGTGTCCAATTATTTTCATTAGTCAACATATTATTCAATAGCAATTCAGCTTGATCAACAGTTCTTTCCCTGAAAACACAACCAGCACAGCTATCCAGGTGGTCTCTGGAAGCATCGGTTAGTCCATTATAAAAGATATCAAGTATTTCATTTTTCTTGAGAGGATGATCACGCGAAGCATTAAGTAATTGGAGAAGCCTCCCCCAAGCTTGTGGGAGACTCTCTTCTTCAATTTGCACAAAATTATATATTTCCCTTAAAGTAGCTTGTTTCTTATGAGCGGGGAAATATTTAGCAGAGAAGTAATAAATCATATCCTGGGGACTACGCACACAACCAGGATCAAGAGAATTAAACCATGTCTTGGCATCACCCTTTAACGAGAACGGAAATAACTTAAGGATATAGTAATAACGAATTTTTTCCTCATGAGTGAATAGGGTGGCTATATCATTTAATTTAGTAAGATGTGCCACAACAGTTTCAGATCCATAGCCATGCAAAGGATCAGATTCAACCAAAGTAATTATCTTAGGATCGACAGAGAAATCATAATCCTTATCAGTAATACAGATAGGTGAAGTAGCAAAAGCAGGGTCATATTTCATTCTAGCATTCAAAGATTTTTCTTTCAGCTTAGCTAATAATTTCTTAAGATCATATCTATCATTGCAAGCAAGAAAATCTCTAGCAGTTTCTTCATCCATAACATAACCCTCATGCACAATAAGCAATTCATATATAGGGGGAGAATCTTCATCATCACTTTCATCAATATTATCATTTTCAATGATTTCATTCTCTCTAGCCCTAGCAAGTTGTTCATCCAGAAATTCACCTAGTGGCACAATATTATCAAGCATAGAAGTAGTTTCATCATAAGTATCATGCATAGCAGCAGTGGCATCATCAATAACATGCGACATATCAGAATTAATAGCAGAAGCAGGTTTAGGTGTCGCAAGTTTACTCAAAACAGAAGGAGAATCAAGTGCAGAGCTAGATGGCAGTTCCTTACCTCCCCTCGTAGTTGAGGGATAAATCTTGGTTTTTTCGTCTTTCAAGTTCCTCATAGTGATCAGCAGATATAAATCCCAAGTGACTCAAAGAATAGAGCTATGCTCCCCGGCAATGGTGCCAAAAAATAGTCTTGATAACCCACAAGTATAGGGGATCGCAACAGTTTTTGAGGGTAGAGTATTCAACCCAAATTTATTGATTCGACACAAGGGGACCCAAAGAATATTCTCAAGTATTAGCAGCTGAGTTGTCAATTCAACCACACCTGGATAACTTAATATCTGCAGCAAAGTATTTAGTAGCAAAGTAGTATGGAAGTAACGGTAACGGTGGGAAAAGTAACAGTAGCAGCTTTGTAGTAATTGTCACAGTGGCAACGGAAAAGTAACTAAGCAAAGATCAATATGTGAAAAGCTCGTAGGCATTGGATTAGTGATGGATAATTATGTCGGATGCGATTCTTCATGCAACAGTTATAACATAGGGTGACACAAAACTAGCTCCAATTCATCAATGTAATGTAGGCATGTATTACGAATATAGTCATACGTGCTTATGGAAAAGAACTTGCATGACATCTTTTGTCCTACCCTCCTGTGGCAGCGGGGTCCTATTGGAAACTAAGGGATATTAAGGCCTCCTTTTAATAGAGTAACAGACCAAAGCATTAACACTTAGTGAATACACGTACTCCTCAAATTATGGTCATCACCGGGAGTGATCCCTATTATTGTCACTTCGGGGTTACCGGATCATAACACATAATAGGTGACTAATGACTTGCAAGATAGGATCAAGAACTCACATATATTCATGAAAACATAATAGGTTCATATCTGAATTCATGGCACTCGGGCCCTAGTGACAAGCATTAAGCATAGCAAAGTCATAGCAACATCAATCTTAGAACATAGTGGATACTAGGGATCAAACCCTAACAAAACTAACTCGATTACATGATAAATCTCATCCAACCCATCACCGTCCAACAAGCCTATGATGGAATTACTCACGCATGGCGGTGAGCATCATGAAATTGCTGATGGAGGAAGGTTGATGATGACGACGGCGACGGATTCCCCTCTTCGGAGCCCCGAACGGACTCCAGATCAGCCCTCCCGAGAGAATTTAGGGCTTGGCGGCGGCTCCGTACCGTAAAACGTGATGAATCCTTCTCTCTGATTTTTTTTCTCCCCGAGCGTGAATATATAGAGTTGGAGTTGATGTCGGTGGAGCCTTAGGGGGGCCACAAGACAGGGGGCACGCCCGGGGGGTAGGCGCGCCCCCACCCTCGTGGACAGGGTGTGGGCCCCCTGGTCTTGATTCTTTCGCCAGTATTTTTTATATATTCCAAAAATATTCTCCGTGAAGTTTCAGGTCATTCCGAGAACTTTTATTTCTGCACAAAAATAACACCATGGCAATTCTGCTGAAAACAGCGTCAGTCCGGGTTAGTTCCATTCAAATCATGCAAGTTAGAGTCCAAAACAAGGGCAAAAGTGTTTGGAAAAGTAGATACGATGGAGACGTATCACAACCCAACAAACACCTTTGGAGACACCTGTAGAGCATCTTTATAATCACCCAGTTACGTTGTGATGTTTGATAGCACACAAGGTGTTCCTCCGGTATTCGAGAGTTGCATAATCTCATAGTCAGAGGAACATGTATAAGTCATGAAGAAAGCAATAGCAATAAAACTTAACGATCATAATGCTATGCTAATGGATGGGTCTTGTCCATCACATCATTCTCTAATGATGTGATCTCGTTCATCAAATCACAACACATGTCTATGGTCAGGAAACTTAACCATCTTTGATTACCGAGCTAGTCTAGTAGAGGCATACTAGGGACACTTTGTTTTGTCTATGTATTCACACATGTATCAAGTTTCTGGTTAATACAATTCTAGCATGAATAATAAACATTTATCATGATATAAGGAAATAAAATAATAACTTTATTATTGCCTCTAGGGCATATTTCCTTCTGTCTCCCACTTGCACTAGAGTCAATAATCTAGTTCACATGGCCATGTGATTTAACACCAATAGTTCACATCGTCATGTGATTTAACACTCTATAGTTCACATCGCCATGTGACCAATACCCAAAGGGTTTACTAGAGTTAATAATCTAGTTCACATCGCCATGTGATTAACACCCATAGAGTAGTAAGGTGTGATCATGTTTTGCTTGTGAGAGAGGTTTAGTCAATGGGTCTTCCACATTCAGATCCGTATGTATTTTGGAAATTTCTATGTCTACAATGCTCTGCACGGAGCTACTCTAGCTAAATGCTCCCACTTTCAATATGTATCCAGATCGAGACTCAGAGTCATCTAGATCGATGTCAAAGCTTGCATCGACGTAACTCTTTAAGATGAACTCTTTATCACCTCCATAACCGAGAAATATTTCCTTAGTACTCTAAGGATAATTTTGACCAATGTCTAGTGATCTACTCCTAGATCACTATTGTACTCTCTTGCCAAACTCTGGGCAGGGTATACAATAGGTCTGGTACACAGCATGGCATACTTTAAAGAACCTATGGCTGAGGCATAGGGAATGACTTTCATTTTCTCTCTATCTTCTGTCGTGGTCGGGCTTTGAGTCTTACTCAACTTCACACCTTGCAACACAGGCAAGAACTCCTTCTTTGACTGTTCCATTTTGAACTACTTCAAAAACTTGTCAAGGTATGTACTCATTGAAAAAACTTATCAAGCGTCTTGATCTATCTCTATAGATCTTGATGCTCAATATGTAAGTAGCTTCACCGAGGTCTTTCTTTGAAAAACTCCTTTCAAACACTCCTTTATGCTTTCCAGAAAATTCTACATCATTTTTGATCAACAATATGTCATCCACATATAATATCAGAAATGCTACAGAGCTCCCACTCACTTTCTTGTAAATACAGGCTTCTCCAAAAGTTTGTATAAAACCATATGCTTTGATCAAACTATCAAAGCGTACATTCCAACTCCGAGATGCTTGCACCAGTCCATAAATGGATCACTGGAACTTACACACTTTGTTAGCACCTTTTTGGATTGACAAAACCTTCTGGTTGCATTATATACAACTCTTCTTTAAGAAATCCATTAAGGAACGTAGTTTTGACATCCATTTGCCAAATTTCATAAAATGCGGCAATTGCTAACATGATTCGGACAGACTTAAGCATCGATACGAGTGAGAAAATCTCATCGTATTCAACACCTTGAACTTGTCGAATACCTTTTTTCGACAATTCGAGCTTTGTATAGTAACACTACTATCAGCGTCCGTCTTCCTCTTGAAGATCCATTTATTCTCTATGGCTCACCGATCATCGAGCAAGTCCACCAAAGTACACACTTTGTTCTTATAGATGGATTCGATCTCAGATTTCATGGCCTCAAACCATTTTGCGGAATCTGGGCTCATCATCGCTTCCTCATAGTTCATAGGTTCGTCATGGTCATGTAACATGACCTCCAAAACAGGATTACCATACCACTTTGGTGCGGAACGTGCTCTGGTTGACCTATGTGGTTCGGTAGTAACTTGATCCGAAGTTTCATGATCATTATCATTAGCTTCCTCACTAGTTGGTGCAGGCATCACGGGAACGGTTTTTAGGTGATGAGCTACTTTCCAATTCGAGAGAAGGTACAATTACCTCATCAAGTTCTACTTTCCTGCCACTCACTTCTTTCGAGAGAAACTCCTTCTCTAGAAAGGATCCATTCTTAGCAACAAAGATCTTACCTTCGGATCTGTGATAGAAGGTGTACCGAACAGTTTCTTTTGGGTATCCTATGAAGACGCACTTCTCCGATTTGGGTTTGAGCTTATCAGGCTGAAACTTTTTCACATAAGCATCGCAACCCCAAATTAAGAAACGAAAACTTAGGTTTTTTGCTAAACCACAGTTCATACGGTGTCGTCTCAACGGATTTTTAGACGGTGCCCTATTTAACGTGAATGCAGCTGACTCTAATGCATAACCCCAAAACGATAGTGGTAAATTGGTAAGAGACATCTTAGATTGCACCATATCTAATAAAGTACGGCTACGACGTTCGGACACACTATTATGCTATGGTGTTCCAGGTGGCATGAGTTTGTGAAACTATTTCACATTGTTTTAATTGAAGGCCAAACTTGTAACTCAAATATTCAATTTGGAATGTTATACATAGGTCATCATATGCATATCATATTTTATTTGCATTTTGGTTTGGATCCTAGAAATTCTAAACAACTCAAGGACCTATGGAGAGAGTTGGGGATTTTATTATTTTCATATTTGAATTTTCTCAAATACTGAAAAGAGGATCATTTTGGTTTTAATTATTTTTTTCTCCGAAATATTTAAATATAAAAATAAATGAGAGGAGCTAATATGACTTCTCCAAAATAGAATAAATATTGGAAGAAACATGTTAAAATCCAATAAATAATTTTATTTGGATTTTATTGCTATTTTATTTGAATTAGAAAAATATGCATTTTTTTAAATTGCATTTTTAGGCCAAGAAAATTTTCACTGCGTTCTAAATATTCTATTTAGACGGCGAAAATTGTTTTTGGTATTTTTAGAATTTTTTTATATGTATTTAGGATTTTCTTCCGGCGGAATTTTATTTAAAAAAAACTCTCAGACCGAACTGGGCCGAAGCCCAGCCGGCCCAGCACCGCGTCGCCCACGACCCCGAGCCGGAGACCGACTCCCGCACGCCGCCATCGCCACCTTGGACACCGCCGCCGCCTTGCCCCCTCCCCAAGCCACCCCTCCCCCTCGACCCCATTAAAAGACACCGCCCCCGCCCCCACATCGCCACCCCGCCCGCCGCCGCCGCCGTAGCAACAGCGCCACCAAGCCGCCGCCACCTGCCGCTGCCCGCTGAGCCGCCACCGCAGCGTCGCGCCGCCCCGCGCCGCACTCCGCCGCCCGCGCCGCGCAGCCCCGCCGCCTCTCCCGCCTCGCCGGAGCCGCCGGTTATTTTTGGTTTTTAGGTAAAAACCGCCCGGTTTTCTTCAAAACCCTAGATCAGTTTTTTATATATATTTATTCAGATCGGTTCGGCTTTTCTTCGGTTTAGTTATTTAGCGTTCGTTCGTTCGTTTTAACGAATGAATTCGCCCGTTTGTCTCAGTTAGCGGACGTTCGTCCGATAGATTTTTCTTTTTCCGTTTATTTTTGGCCAGGGACCTATCCGCAATTATTTTTATCGCAGATTAGCCCCTGATCTTCAAACCCTCGCAACTTTTCAACCGTTCGTCGAAATCCAGTGAAACCAACGCCAAAATCTTCGTCTCGAACCCCTCTTTCTGTTTAATCAACTTGAACAAGGTTTTGACAATTTAAAATTTGGTTTCAAGCAGATTTGAATTTGAGGTTCTTTTGACCGTAGTTTCTGTTCCGTAGCTCCGATTCGATTGATTCTTTTTATAAATCGAAGCTCTTCAGTTGAATCTTCAGTTTGGATCTTCTTATTTGAGTTTTACCCGTGCATCTTTGCTTGAGTGCTTATGTATGCTATTGTTTGTTTGCGATAGAATTCCCGGAGTGCGAAGCGTGCTACTACGAGTCTCTAGGGTTTGCGGATCGTCGGCAAGGCAAGTAACACATTGATCATACTCTTTTCATACCCAGTTTTTATGCATTAGTTACAACCCTCAAACACTGCATGATTAGGATGCGATTAACTTGTGGGTATTGGGAAGTAGATGATGAGGTAGGACCTATTGCCCTTTATTATCAAACCCTCGGGAGTTACTTCTACGTTATGCTTATGTTGCTATGGTATGCTCGTAGACGTGGATTGGGTTTGAGTGTATCCATGACAGATGTGAGATTGTTAATTAATGGTTATTTAAGGTGGCTACTTAAACACACATCTGGGTGGATTGGTTGCGGGCACCTGGGGATATACCAGTGCTGTCCTTTTGGTTCGCCACCCAGGCTCAAAGGGATCATAAGATTATTCATGCTAGAAACTACCGTGTGCAGCCACAAGCTATTATAGGCTCTAGCATAGTTGAGTATGTTGCATTACCTCTTTCAGTGGTGGGCTAGCAGATGTAGGGGAAAGTAGGTGTAACTGTCCACCCAGAGAAGAGTTAATGCTTCTGAAAGACTGTGTCTCGGTCATCCGTTTCTCAAACACCATGTAGTGCGAGAAATCCAACGAAGGAGATCGAGTCTTGTTGGTAAAAGTGTGCAAACCTCTGCAGAGTGTACAAACTAATCATGGTTAGCCGTGTCCCCGGTTAAGGACATCTTGAGTATCTGGTTCTTGGATTATCATGTTGATCTCATCACCCTAAATTAATTTGTTTGGGTTGTTAATTACTTCATAATTGGGATTGAGATGGGGGTTTACCATTCTCAATGTTTATCAACTACCATGATAGTTAAATAAAATATATTCCTTTGTTGTAGGGAAAAATTGGCTTTGCGCAAAACATTATAACCATAGAGCCTCCACCAGCCATATATGCATGTAGTGATAGCATTTACTTGTTCATTTGCTCTACTGTGTTATATTGCCAGCATATTCCATGTGTTGACCCGTTTCGGGCTGCAACATATCATGTTGCAGACTTTTTAGATGAAGAGTAAGGTGCGCTAGGTCATTGTCGTGTACTCAGCTATGCCGTTGGAGTTGATGGACTCACTTTATCTTCCAAGCCTTCCGCTGTTATCTTATTTAGATGGCCTTAAGCCATATTTATTGTAATAATAGTTCTCTTTTGAGACATTCGATGTAATAAGTGTGTGATTGCACTCTGTTATAAATCCTTCAAGTACTGTGTGTGTCAGCATTACCGATCCAGGGATGACACTTATGCACAGAGATTTGACCGTATGAGGTCGGATCGCTACAAGATGGTATCAAAGCACACGCTGATTGTAGGACAGGACCACTACGTTAAGCCATAGGTCACTCTTCTCTACTCATTTCTGACTCCTCTCCATTTTCTACTCTATAGGATGGCGGACTCAAGGAACAAGTTTGCACAACCGGATGAAGACACACCTTTCGGGAGACACTTGAAGAAAGTCACTAGGTACCTGAACATCGGAATACCAAGCTTCACCGGGACCTACACTGCCACTTTACCAGAAGAGGAGCGTTGGATGATTCGAGTTCAAGTTCTAGGAAGGACATTCACGCCAGTCACAGAGCCCATAGAGTTTTCCTTTGATGCACCAACCTGGAGTCTAGGTAAGAGCATGGCAGCCCACATCGCCATGGGACGCATCGGCGAAGTTTACCACAAGGATCTTAAGGACACCATCTACCAGATATGTGGGCGCCGAGATGAGCAATGGGAGATGATCAGCACCAGGAGGGACAGGTCCATTGCAGCTTGCATCCAGGAGTTAAACCAGCACATTCGTCGACAGGAGAACCAGATGTGCGCAAGCATGATAGAACTGAAGAAGGTGATGACCAGGAACATGGAGCTAGAAGAGGAACTCAAGTCTACACGCAACGGATACGAGGAGGAAATCACAATACTAGTGGAGAAGAATGATGACCTGATGAGGAAGCTAGGAGTATTCATGGGAGACCCCGCGCGAGGAGGAGACGACGACCATCCCAGCAACATCCGTTCTGAAGACTACATCATCATCGATGACACTGACTCCGACCCTGACAGTAGTGATGATGATTATGAAGACGAAGCTGGAGCGGATATCATGAAGTCTTCCACCGATCAAAATTTCTAGTAGACCACCATATTATTAGTAGTATTTCCCCCATGTATATAGTAGTAGTCCGAGCACTATAACGATAGTTAGATCGATTGTATGCCCTTGCTTGAATTGATTTTGGTGTGATATGAATGTGTTTGTCTCATGTGCATATGGGTAGTGCTTTCTCACTAGACCTCATTCTATTCTAATCTCTCCCCTCTAAACCCATCAGATGCCTCCGAGACGTGACCCCGGATTTGCCTTCCCACCGGAGCTCACCCAGTTGATCCAACAGTAGAATGCATTGATGCAGCTACTAGTCCAGAACCAAGGCAACAACAACAACAACAACCCACCGCCACCACCTCCAGTTGACAACTTAGCCCGTTTCCTGAGGTTGCAGCCACCGGTGTTTTCCAGTAGCACCGAGGCAATAGTTGCTGATGAGTGGCTACGCAGGATTGGAAGAGAGTTGACCACCGCAGGTTGCACAGATGCTGAGAAGGTGTGTTTTGCCGCACATCAATTGGATGGACCCACAGCCTCATGGTGGGAGAATTACACAGCCACTTTCCCTATAGCCAATGTCACTTTGGGAGCAGTTTCAGCAAGCATTCTACACTGCTCATGTCTCAACTGGAGCTATGAGCATGAAGAAGCGTGAGTTTCGCAACTTACGTCAAGGAAACCGTACTGTGGGGCAGTACGTGGATGAGTTTGGCAAGTTAGCTCGCTATGCCCCAGATGATGTGGCCACAGATGCCGCGAAGCAGGAGAAGTTTATGGAAGGGCTGAATGATGAGATGAGTATGCAATTAATGGTGGCAACATTTAACAACTACCAGGAGTTGGTAGACAAGGCTCTTATGAGTGAAGGGAAGCAGTAGCAGATTGAGAGCCGTAAAAGGAAGTATGGACAAGGGAAGTATAATTCAGGAGCTCAGCAGAGGCCTCGTTTTACCCCGAACTCGAGAGGATATACCCATAACCATGGAGGCCATACCCACAATGGAGGAAGTTCGCATAACCACAGTGGCCCCAAGAATGGAAATGGGAATGGAGCAGGCAGTAATCAGAACCGCTCTAACCCAGCCACACCCGCCAAGAAGGACCAAAGTCACATTACTTGTTTCAAGTGCGGGAAGACTGGACACTATGCCAATGAGTGTCCTGAACTAAAGAATGGAAATGGCAATGGAAGCTCTGGGAAAAAGCCCAACCCTTTCAACAGGGGAAAAGTGAACCACGTGAATGTGGAGGAGGTTGAAGAGCAGCCAGATGCAGTTATCGGTAAGTTTTTGGTTATGTCATTTACTGCAATCGTTATTTTTGATACTGGTGCATCACATTCATACATTTCAAGGGGATTTGTGGATAAGTATAAGTTGCCCACCAAAGTTCTTAGGACTCTTATGTTAGTAAGCTCGCCAGGAGCGGAGTATATGGCAAGCCAAGGATGTTTTCAGATGCCCTTAACCATAGGTAGGCATGTTTTCCCCTCAGACTTGATAATTTTGGAGTCACAAGGATTGGATGTGATACTAGGAATGGATTGGCTATCGATGTATGGGGGAAACATCGGTTGCGCCAGTAAGTCAATTCTGCTCACCACACCGGAGGGAAAAAGGATCAAGTATGTATCCAGGCATGCGCCAAGGAGAACCCAAGTAAATTCTCTCTCTGGAGTTGTTCAGGAGGAAGTGCCTGTAGTGAAGGATTACCCAGATGTATTTCCAGAGGAACTACCAGGCATGCCGCTGGATCGAGACATTGAGTTTTTGATAGAGTTGTTGCCAGGCACCGGACCAATTTCAAAGAGACCATACCGGATGCCCGCAAATGATCTGGAGGAGATTAAGAAGCAGATTAAGGAGTTATTGGAGAAAGGTTACATTTGACGAAGTTCGTCACCATGGGGAGCCCCAGTGCTCTTAGTTAAGAAGAAGGATGGATCTTTGAGAATGGTCGTTGACTATCGTGCATTGAATGAAGTGACGATCAAGAACAAGTACCCATTGCCGATGATCAATGATTTGTTTGACCAGCTGCAAGGAGCTAAAGTATTCTCCAAGATTGATCTGCGATCGAGATACCACCAGCTGAAGATTCGAGAACAGGATATACCTAAGACAGCCTTCACCACAAGGTACGGGCTATATGAGTACACGGTTATGTCATTTGGGTTGACTAATGCCCCTGCCTATTTCATGAGTATGATGAATAAGGTGTTCATGGAGTTCTTGGATAAGTTTGTTGTGGTGTTCATTGATGATATCTTGGTGTACTCAAAAAATGAAGAGGAGCACAAGGAACATTTGTGTTTAGTTCTCGAGAAGCTCAGGGAACATCAGTTATATGCCAAGTTCAGCAAGTGTGAATTTTGGTTGAAGGAAGCTGGATTTCTTGGACATGTTATATCAGGAGAAGGTATAGCAGTAGACCCTACCAAGGTTCAGCCTGTCACTGATTGGCTAGCACCCACCTCAGTAGCAGAGATCCGCAGTTTTCTTAGACTCGCGGGATACTACAGGAGATTCATTTAGAATTTCTCTAATATTGTGAAGCCCATGACGGAGTTGTTGAAGAAGGACACCAAGTTCAAAGGGACAGATGAATGTGAGGCAAGTTTTCAGGAGCTGAAGAAACGTTTGGTTACATCCCCAGTGCTGATTCTGCCAGATATACGCAAAGATTTCCAAGTGTATTGCGACGCATCTCGCTTAGGACTTGGAGGTGTACTTATGCAGGACGGAAGAGTTGTTTCATATGCCTCACGTCAGCTTTGACCGCATGAGTTGAATTATGCCACGCATGATTTGGACTTAGCAGCTGTAGTGCATGCGCTCAAGACCTGGAGACATTTTCTTATTGGAAATCGTTGTGATGTGTACACGGATCATAAGAGTTTGAAGTACATTTTCACACAGAAGGAGCTGAATCTCAGGCAAAGGAAATGGTTGGAGCTTATAAAGGATTATGATATGAAGTTGCATTATCACCCAGGAAAGGCCAATGTCGTAACAAACGCTTTGAGCCAGAAGAGTTATGCTAATACCCTCGTAAGCGGAGGATTGCCAAAGGAGTTAGCCGAAGATCTCAGGGAGCTTCGTTTGGAGATAGTCCCTAGAGGTTTTGTTGCAGCGTTGGAAGTTCAGTCAACATTATTGGGAAAAATTCGAGAAGCTCGGAAGGAGGACAAAGAAATTGCCGAGATAAAGGAGAGTATGAGCAAAGGAAAAGCCAAAGGTTTTCGTGAGGATGAACACGACACCTTCTGGTTTGAGGACCATGTTTATGTACCCAATAATGTAGAGATTGGGAAGTTGATACTTCAGGAAGCTCATGACTCGCCATACTCGATACACCCCGGAAACACCAAGATGTATTTGGATTTGAAGGAGCGTTTCTGGTGGACGGGAATGAAGAAGGATATTGCCGAGTATGTAGCCGTATGTGATGTATGTCAGAGAGTGAAGGCAGAACATCAGAAGCCAGCAGGATATGCCGATACCCGAATGGAAGTGGGATAAGCTTGGCATGGATTTCATCACCTGATTACCCAGGACCCAATCGGGATATGATTCTATTTGGGTAGTAGTTGATTGCTTGACCAAAGTGGCTCACTTTATCCCAGTGAAAACCACCTATACGAGTGCGAAGTTGGCCAAGATATATATGACCAGGATCGTATGTCTGCATGGAGTTCCGAGGACCATAGCATCAGATAGAGGAACACAGTTCACTTCAAAGTTTTGGCATCAGTTGCACCAGACTTTGGGCACCATGTTAGAGTTCAGTACAGCCTTTCATCCGCAGACAGATGGACAGACCGAGAGAGTCAATCAGATTCTGGAGGACATGTTGAGGGCTTGTGCGCTAGATTATGGATCTAGTTGGGATGATAATTTGCCTTACATAGAGTTCTCATACAACAACAGCTATCAGGCTAGTTTGAAGATGGCACCTTTCGAAGCTTTGTATGGAAGGAAGTGCAGGACACCGTTAATGTGGGATGAAGTTGGAGACCGTCAGTTGTTTGGACCAGATTTGATCAAAGACTCAGAAGAGAAGGTTAAGTTGATTCGAGATAGACTGAAGGTAGCTCAGTCCAGACAGAAGAGTTATGCAGACTCAAAATGCAAGGAGGTAGTCTATGAAATTGGAGACAGAGCATATCTTCGAGCGTCACCTCTGCGAGGAGTTAAACGTTTTGGAGTTAAGGGAAAGCTAGCCCCGAGATTTGTAGGACCATACCGAGTTTTGAAACGTATGGGAGAAGTGGACTACAAGTCGGAGTTACCCGAAGGACTGTCAGGAGTTCATGATGTGTTTCACGTTTCCCAGTTGAAGAAGTGCCATGCTGAGATGGCCGATATTCCTCTGAGAGATACAGTACCCCTGGAAGCAATTCATTTGGATAGTGATCTGACCTACTGTCACGCCCAATATGCGACCCCATCCGAGAGGAACTCGAAGGTCCCACCAAGGATAGACTCGCATATTGGAAATGCTTTTGCAAGGTGGATATCATTACATCAACATTACATAATAGATGGGGATACATACAAGGCTTACAAATGCCACAAGAGTACATCAATACATCATACATAATAACAACATCCGACTACGGATGAAACACAAACAGAATCTCAAACGACATCCACCGTGCTAGCCCAGGCTGCCGACCTGGAACCTATCCCCTGATCGAAGAAGAAGCAGAAGAAGAACTCCAAAACAAGTAACATCGCTCTCACGTCAGGATCATCGCAAAACCTGTACCTGCAACTGGTGTTGTAGTAATCTATGAGCCGCGGGGACTCAGCAATCCCATTACCATGGGTATCAAGACTAGCAAAGCTTAATGGGTAAGGAAGGGGTAAAGTGGTGAGGTTGCAGCAGCGACTAAGCAAGTATGGTGGCTAACATACGCAAATAAGAGCGAGAAGAGGAGCAACGGAACGGTCGTGAAGCTAGCAATGATCAAGAAGTGATCCTGAACTCCTACTTACGTCAAACATAACCCAAAAACCGTGTTCACTTCCCGGACTCCGCCGAGAAGAGACCATCACGGCTACACACGCGGTTGATGCGTTTTAAATAAGTCAAGTGTCAAGTTCTCTACAACCGGACATTAACAAATTCCCATCTGCCACATAACCGCGGGCACGGCTTTCGAAAGATAATACCCTCCAGGGGTGTCCCAACTTAGCCCATTATAAGCTCTCACGGTCAATGTCGGGGATATACCCCGCGGTATGACCCGGCCGGGAGTATGACCCGGCCGGACTTGGCGCTTCATCGTAACCCGACGGAGGATTGGCGACTCATGAGCCTGGCGACTTAATGATGGCCCCGACGGCGGGTCAGACAGAAGAGTAGGCCCAAGGCCCAGAAGGCCGGCTCATGTTATGGTGGGCCGGTTTATGAGGAAAGGCATAAGGAATATTCTCCTACCAAGGAAGCAAGACCCGTACTTGTATTCAACTTGTAAGAAAAGATAGACTAGTCTTAGTCCTACTAGGACTCCGCATGTAACGCGCCCCTCTAACTTATATAAGGAGGGGCAGGGCACCCCAAAGAGGGGCAGACAAGACAAGAAACAATCTCTAGGGCTAAACACCGAGAGCCGGTTCCCGGCGACTCTCCCGTGATCATAATGAGACCTAGCCTCAAACAGCATGTAGGGTTGTTACCGGATGATGTTTCCCGGAGCCCGAAGCTGTCTAAATCCTTATCTTGTGTTGCGTCTCTCGATTCCGCTCAACCCCTCTCAAGCTACCACATAGATGCGTTGCCCTCGCGACTAAGTCCTGACACTAAGGACGTCTGCCGTGACAATTCCACGACAGTTGGCGCCCACCGTGGGGCCAGGCGCACGGTGGTGATGAGTTCTTGGAGGGATCTTTTTCTCAAGGATCGAGAAGTCCGTGGTTAGCCGGGTAAAGAAGAACCGTTACTGGACAAATCTCAGATAGGCCTGACAAAATCATCGTTTTTATGGTCAAAATTGTGGTCAATCTTTGGAAACCACAGATGGAAGATCGCGATCAAGAGATTATGGATCCGTGCGCGCCGCCGCACATGACCCGTAAGGCAGATTGATTCTGGTGCGCTACTGTAAAATTAAAGCGTGATTGAGTTGTCTAAAGATCCACAGGAGTTTTGGTTTTCCATTGGATCGCTGATCCGGATAGCCGCCGTACATTGCTACAACATCAACCAAAGCAAGGCAAGTCCCGAGGCGATCGAGCGTTGTAGTAGCAAGTTACAGGGTATTTGACTGGTTGGTTTACTGCTCGTTACCGGAATCGAAAACGGTCCGGATTGGACTAGCGTAAAAAAGGAGAAATCAATCTGTGGCAAAGATTCCCGATGGGAAAGAGCTCTGGGCCCAAGGAAAAGAATAAGACGTTGCCATGAGCTAGTAGTGCTACCACCTGACATATGGATTAGCCACGTAGACTCTCAATGCATGGTTATTTGGATATCGTACAATGCAAATTTAATGTCTGGTCACAAGCACACGCATCAACCATCCAGTCCACATGATTGCATCCGAACAGAACAAAAGCAAGGACGCCTGCCTTCAGCCACTGCTGCGGTTTTCCCCTCGTCAGCGTCACTTCTGATTTCACCAGCCTGTCGCTCGCATGCTGACTGCTGCCGGTCCGTCAGTCGCTATCGCCGCCCCCTACTCCATTGACCCGACGTGACTGCGAGCCGCAAGCCGCCCGCGGCCTCCCCAAGTATCTGCGGTCTCTGCACTCTGTTCAGCCCACAGCAGCGGCTCTGCCCCGCGCCGTCTGGCCACTGCTGCTTCTCGCGGCATCAAGCCGGCTTGTTCCACTGTTGAGTCGCCGCCGGGTCGATCTCCTGCCTTGGAGCCTCTCCGTATTAATTTGATGGTCAAGAGGACCTGGAGACAGGGTCGGCGTACAGAGCTATCGTCCGGATACATCAGGTGATATTTATCCTATATATTGTTTGCTCAGTGCATGTTAATTTCTTTATACACACAACTACTCCCTCTCTGTATTTTTTATACGCAGGACAATTATTTCCGCCATTACACCATAGATGCGCATTCGGCTGTGCCGCGCAGCTTCACAGATATGTGAGTCGCGGTCCAGATTGCATCAACACACCGGCCGACTTACCCGTCCGCGCCGCCTTACAAACGCCACGGACGATTAACCCGTTCGCCCTCGCGACCGGTTCACGCGTCCACACCGGCTTACAACACCACGGACGACTCGCCCGTCCGCACCGGTTTACAAACGCCGCGGCAACTCGTCCGTCCAACAAAAAATACCAGGTGCTATCCTTTCTATGTATTTTGTCAGCACATATTAAATCACCCGAGCAAAACTACTTTGCCCTGTTGTATTTTGTATGCAGGGAAATTACCCATCGCAAAGTGGCATTATACCGCGGAGATGGAGACACGCCAAACGTTATTTGGCACAGGTGGTTGTCCTTACTCAACGGATTCCCGCACCGGCTTACAATGCCGCGGCCGACTCTCCCGCCCGCACCGGTTTACAGTGCTGCGGTTGACTCACCTGTGATTAACTTCATGGCGGATTACTTCCGGCCTAGACACATCAGGTGTTATTTCTCCTATGCATTTTCTTAGTATACTTTAATTACTATGAGCACAACTACTCTGCTCTACGGTATTTTTGTATGCAGGAGAATTATCCGTTACAAAGTGGTGTTATGCCACGGAGGCACGTTCGGCGGTACCGCGCGGCTTCACGGACTCGTGTGTCATGGTCCGGATTACATCAATGCGCCGGCCGACTCGCCCGTCCGCGCCGCATTGCAGCACCACACACGACTCGCCCGCCCGCCCTCACGATCGGTTCACGCGTCCGCATCGGCTTACAACGAGGAGGACAATTTGCGCGTCCGCACCGGCTTACAATGTCGTGGCCGATTTATCTGTCTGCTCCTGCGGCCGATTCACCCCCCGCGGCCGACTCGCCCGTCCGCACCGGCTTACAGTGCCGTGGCCAGCTCATCAGTTGCCCGGGCGAATCAGGTGATGTTCATCCAAGTTTGTTCTTAACACATAGTATTTTTGTCAAAGAGCAGTTTATCTTCGCCTTGGTCTGCACTATTGTTGATGCAGGACATTTGTTCACTATGTCAAAACAAACATGGTTGACTCGCCCGCGCCGGTTTACAGCGCCGCAGCCGGTTCATCTGTTAGAGCTGCCTCTGACGCGGCGGTCGTCTTTTCCATCTGTCTATTGCGGCCGGGTCTACATCGACACACCAGGAGTGCACCTGTCTGCATGAGCAGATTATTGAATATGAGCAAGTCACTGCCTGGGAAGCCCGGTTTTTCTTCCAACAGCTTGGAGGAAAATTGTCATGTGTTATCAGCCGCCGTCGGCATTGGGCGGCTCAATGGGCATGCGCACAAGTCGCCGCCACTACAGTTTGGTTAACTTTAAAACATCCAGAAGGAACCATTGGCCGAGTTGCTGACACGGCTCATACGGGATCATTTATAACCCGCCGCAGTCACCTCAACCTTCTGTGGATTCACATCGCGCTGTCAACACCAATGATATACACCTTATGCTATGGTCAATATGGAGAATTTCAAAGCCAACTCCTCGAGTCGTCTTGAAATTCGGGGGCTACAATGATATGACTCGGCAGCATTGGTCGGTTTCAATGCATTCAAGAACTCCGGGTCATTGGAGGGAAAAATAACCCGGTCTCGGAGGTTACCGCCATATTGGTGAAAAGTTTAAAGGCCGTATGTCGTGGAATTAACACGTCAGATGTCCTAGGTGTAAGGACTTAGTCGTGAGGCCAGCGCATCTATGTAGTAGCTTGAGAGGGGTTGATTGGGATGAGAGACGCAGGGCGGATCAACGCACAAGACAAGGGTTTAGACAGCTTCGGGCCCCGGGAAACATTATCCGGTAACAACCCTACATGTTGTTTGTGGCTAGGTCTCATTATGCTTATGAGAGAGTCGCCGGTAAGCCGGCTCTTTGTGTCTAGCCCTAGAGATTGTTTCTTGTTGCTCGTCCCTCTTTGGGGTGCCCTGCCCCTCCTTATATAAGTTAGAGGGGCGGGTTACATGTGGAGTCCTAGCAGGACTAGGACTAGTCTATCTTCTCTTACAAGTTAATTACAAGTCTGGGTCTTGCTTCCACGTAAAGGAAATATTCGTCATCCCTTTCTTCTTAAGCCGGCCCATCATAAACGTGAGCCGGCCTTCTGGGCCTTGGGCCTAGTCTTCTATCTGACCCACCGTCGGGGTCATCCGTGAGTCGTCTGGCTCGTGAGTCGTCTGGCAGTGAGCCGCCAGACCTGTGAGTCGCCAGTTCTCCGGCGGGTCACGGTGAAGCGCCAAGTCCGGCCGGGTCATTCCGCGGGGTATATCCGGCTTAAAAAGAAGGATTCCGGTTTAGATCCGGCTCAAGAGACTTGACATCTCCCACAAAGCACTGAAGCTCTTAAATATCCGGTTCAAGGGAAATTTATCTGCCACAAAGTTTTGAAGCTCTCAAATCCGGTTCAAGGTAAATTTTTTTATCACAAAACTTTGAAACTCTCAATATCTGGTTTAAGAATTTCCGGTTCAAAAAGAATTTATCTCTCACAAAGTTTGAGTTCTTAGGGAAAATTAAAGGGACCAAAGAGTCTGTTACAAAGCACAACCCAAACATAGGTACCCTGCTTTAATGGCCATTGGGAGCTGATCGTATTCGAATTTAGCTGAACCCTTTTGGTGTGACCCTGATCATATTCGAATTTGAGTCGTTAAATATTCTCATGATCACTAGGGGGCTTCCTGTTCAAACATAGGTCGTATTCGAACCAAAGAGAACATAGCTGTCGGTACCCTTTTGATTGGCACACTACCGAGCTCACTAGGGGGCTTCTTGATTGTATTCGAATCATAGCTCAACCCCTTTTGGGAACCGACATGGATCGTATTCGAATCAACGTCGTTAAACAACTCTCAAGGTCATTTGGGGGCTTCCTGTTCAAACATAGGTCGTATTCGAACCAAAGAGAACATAGCTGTCGGTACCCTCTTGATCGGCAACGCCAAAGCCACTGGGGGCTATATGATCGTATTCGAATCTTAGCTTAACCCCTTTGGGACGGTTTTCTGATCGTATTCGAATCAGAAGCCTCAAAATTTTTGAAGTCTCTTTTTGCAAACAATTTTTGGATTTTATCTGAAGCTCTTTTTCCTATCTAAAGTGTATATGAGTGGTTGCTATTTAACCCGGCTTGATTTTCGATGATAAATCGCCAGCTTATGACAATCATCATCTATGTGGAAGCATTGGCTTCTAAGGATTGGGTTATCACCCTTACTGCACAGGTCACATAAACCGGCAGTAAAAATTCAATATCACAGGTATAATATTATTATTATAGTTATGTTTCAAAGTTATGATTCATAACAGGCTTATCTGTGACTCCTTGTAACACATCAATGGTTATATGTGAGATATTATGACCCGCCCTGCGGTAAACCGCCAAGGGATCTTGTGATCTAATTATGTGCAGGATAATACTACATTTGGGCAGTTACCCGCCCTGGTTCTTGACGCCCTGCGGTAAACCGCCAAGGGATCTTGTGATCTAATTATGTGCAGGATAATACTACATTTGGGCAGTTACCCGCCCTGGTTCTTGACGTTAAGTCGCCAGGGCATATGTTGTTTAAACTCTGCAGGATTTACAGAGCTATGACTTACATAAATGATTAAATTCAAGCCCATCATCAAAGATTGAAATTGGTGTCTCAAAAGGGTTATCAATTCTTGATTTTCTCAAAGGCTATAAGCCGCCGGGTTGTACAAATTCTGGCTTACAATGGAGGCGTATTAAATCGCCATCGGCCAAGAGCCGCCGGGTATTTAAACTCCGGATTGACTTATCAGCAGATGAGGTATTCAAAGTCGCTTTGGCGCAATGGCTATTATTTTATCAATGGATATGATTTATTCTACAATGGAAAGAATAGTTCTGAGTCGCTGCAGGCTTACGACCCGGCACTTGGGGGCTACATTATTTAAATTAAGGTCACATCAAATATGCAAGTCCCATGTCACCGCCAGCATGCACCATGGCACTTGGGGGCGAATGTAAAGACATTTTTTGCTCAACTTATTGAAGACCCGACTCATCACATTGTAATGAGCCGGCCCTTGGGGGCTACCAATTGCTCCTGTCGAAAATTCAAGGTACACAAGCCTTAATCTATTATATTGAAAGATCCACTACTCAGTTGGTAGAGTACAAAGTTCTTAACCTTGTGGACGTGGATTCAAGCCCCATGGTGGAGATTACATCATATGCTGTTATTATCAATGAATCATATACAAAGTCCCAGCTCGGTAATATCTTACTGACCCGGCCCTTGGGGGCTACACTGGTTGAAGTTTTTATGAACATAAGGCAATTACATGTCCCAGGTTGCTGCAAGCATGACAACCCGACACTTGAGGGCTACATATGTGGAATATTCAGTTTATGACTAATGATTGAGATGAATAACCCGGTTTTCTTCAAGGTTGCAACACTTATATTGAAGCAAGTCTTAAGTTATCATTATGTTCTCCTCTTAAGACTTGGGGGGCTACAGGTGATATGCATATAAGGGAGAAAAAATCTTCAAATTCTCAGTTTGGAGCAGACCAGATTAACCCGGTGTCTGCAACAATCATGACCCGGCATCATTTATTTATAACCCGGCAATTTTGGCAATCATAAATCGGCAAGATCTACATCTTTAAGCCGGCTGAATATCAGTTGAATATTTCAAGACCAATATTTTTGTCAAATCAGAGCATTGAAGGCCGACTCAAATGGATTATTTCTTATAATATTTCTTTACAAGACCCAATGTCAGCAAACGGATTATGAAGCTGGCCTATTGACCCGGATATTCCAGGAGAAAATGTCAAGGACTGAAGGATGATCAGGTGCTGGCTTACAAGAATATTTAACCTGGAGCACAACCTGTCAAATTTGTTCTTGAGTTATTTTGCAGGATCAGTTCAACATGGATAAATCCAAATTAAACTGGGGGCTAATGTCGGGGATATACCCCGCGGTATGACCCGGCCGGGAGTATGACCCGGCCGGACTTGGCGCTTCATCGTAACCCGACGGAGGATTGGCGACTCATGAGCCTGGCGACTTAATGATGGCCCCGACGGCGGGTCAGACAGAAGAGTAGGCCCAAGGCCCAGAAGGCCGGCTCATGTTATGGTGGGCCGGTTTATGAGGAAAGGCATAAGGAATATTCTCCTACCAAGGAAGCAAGACCCGGACTTGTATTCAACTTGTAAGAAAAGATAGACTAGTCTTAGTCCTACTAGGACTCCGCATGTAACCCGCCCCTCTAACTTATATAAGGAGGGGCAGGGCACCCCAAAGAGGGACAGACAAGACAAGAAACAATCTCTAGGGCTAAACACCGAGAGTCGGTTCCCGGCGACTCTCCCGTGATCATAATGAGACCTAGCCTCAAACAGCATGTAGGGTTGTTACCGGATGATGTTTCCCGGGGCCCGAAGCTGTCTAAATCCTTGTCTTGTGTTGCGTCTCTCGATTCCGCTCAACCCCACTCAAGTTACCACATAGATGCGTTGGCCTCCCAACTAAGTCCTGACACTAAGGACATCTGTCGTGACAATTCCACGACAGTCAACGAAGGATATTCCTTCTCCCGGGAAGACCCGATCAGTCTCAGAATCCCGGTTACAAGACATTTCGACAATGGTAAAACAAGACCAGCAAAGCCGCCCGATGTGCCGACAATCCCGATAGGAGCTGCACATATCTCGTTCTCAGGGCAACACCGGATAAGTCAAGCTACGAGTAAAACCAGGCCTCGAGTTTCCCCGAGGTGGCCCCGCAGGCTGCTCGGTTCAGACCAACACTTAGAGAAGCACTGGCCCGGGGGGTTAAATAAAGATGACCCTCGGGAGCGCGACTCCCAAGGGAAAAGAAATAGGTGATAGGCAAATGGTAAGACCAAGGTTGGGCCTTGCTGGAGGAGTTTTATTCAAAGCGAACTGTCAAGGGGGTCCCATAAATCACCCAACCGCGTAAGGGACACAAAATCAAGGAACATAACACCGGTATGACGGAAACTAGGGCGGCAAGAGTGGAACAAAACACCAGGCATAAGGCCGAGCCTTCCACCCTTTACCAAGTATATAGATGCATTAATAATATAAGAGATATTGTGATATCCCAACATAAACATACTCCAACATGGAGCAAACTTCATCTTCACCTTCAACTAACAACGCTATAAGAGGGGCTGAGCAAAAAGCGGTAACATAGCCAAACAACGGTTTGCTAGGAAGGGTGACAAAGGTTAGAGGTTCATGGCGATTTGGGAGGCTTGATAAGCAAGTGGTAGGTAACGCAGCATAGCGATAGAACGAAGCAACTAGCATAGCAATGATAGTAGTGAGATCCAAGGTGACGGTCATCTTGCCTGAAATCCCGCTAGGAAGAAGAATGAGTCCATGAAGAAGATGAAGCCACGAAGACGAATGGATCCTCACGATCGCAACGACACGGGAACTATCGAGAAGAAGCACACACCATGGTAAACACACCACACATGAACAAGGCATGATGCTCAACCAAGTATGATGCATGACAAGGCTACATGAAGCTACTCATGGCAAGAGATGATGCATACAAGAACAACACATCAAAGCAAGTTTAAATGAGGCCGGAAACAACATATAACAATTCCGCTAAGTCCTCATATGCAAATTTCGAAATTGGTCCAGATCTGAATAAACCTTGTTCAAGTTGTTAAACAGCAAGTTAATATGCACCAAGATGATCTACACGAAATTCTAGTCAAGTTACATATAAAGTTCATTAGATTCGGAGCTACGGCCTAGAAGATATGAGCAAAACAAGTTAAACATGGCATTGATGCAAAAATCATTCAAACATCAAACAAACACACTCAAGGCATGGATGCAACATGATAATATGAAACTAAATGCAATTCTAAGCGGAGCAACGGTACAACACATACACTCCAAACAAGATATAGCAACAATCAGTCCAAAACAGCAACTAGACATCTAGCAAGCATCAAAACAATATGCTACAGCAACTCAACATGAAAATAAAAGGCATGGACATGATGTACAGGTAAAGCAAAACAAAACATGAACAGTGAGCTAGCTCCAGAAACCACTAGAACATGCTTAAAAGGACATGGCAAGATTGCACATAATAACAGTTTCACAGACTTGGCAGAAATCACTGGGCATGGCAGAAATAACATCAGGTTGCAAAGTTTAGAGCTATCAAACAACATGCTACAAGAAGAGATCATAGCAAACAAAGGCATGGCATGAATCTACTAATTGAATAGAACAAAAGTCCCTTACTGATCACGAGCCAAAAAGGCACAAAAGATATGATGGCACCCATGTAAACATAGCAAGTAATATGACAGATTCAGACTTGGTGAAAATAACAGTGCATGGCAGAAACAACGATAAGTAGGCATGTTGGTGAGCTTGAACCACTCACCACAGAGCAATACATGGCATGGCAAGGTAACCAACAGTAATATGGCATAAATATGAAGCTAAGCATGGCAATAGCATAGTCATAGGTTACATGGATCACTAGCAAAACACATGGAAAGAACTGGACTTAATGTTAACAGGCTGACAGCAACATTATTTAGCATGTTTAGATCATGTTAACAACAAGCTAAATTAGGCTATAAATGCAACCAAGGGCATGGATGGATAGATCATAACATGTATAACAAAACATCCTTAGTGAACATCTCCAGATTATGCATAGAACTCATGGTGACAGCAGGTTTACATGGCATCACAATGTTACAGCTACAGACTTAGCAGAAATTACTGTCACAGAAATCAGCAACATCACGGAGGCTACTTTGCATGCTTGTGACAGTCACCACATATAACACAAAAATACAAGACAAGCACCCCTGTAAAGATGACATGATGTATAACAAAACACATGTAGAGCTCATGCTCATAGGATGCAAACACAAAATGCAATGAAAAAGACAAATCACCAAGTTATAACAGTTTCAGCAGGTTAACATAATATAGCACTCTTGCAACGATGATTAGGGCAGAGGAGTAAAAGAATTCCTACTCTCCGATATAACTAGACTCAGAAATAGTTTTCTTCTAGACTCAACAACGGCCAAACTACACGATCAAACAAGGGGGGCTCCTAGGGTCGGTCGAGGCTCTGATACCAACTTGTCACGCCAATATGCGACCCTATCCGAGAGGAACTCGAAGGTCCCACCAAGGATAGACCCGCATATTGGAAACGCTTTTGCAAGGTGGATATCATTACATCAACATTACATAATAGATGGGGATACATACAAGGCATACAAATGCCACAAGAGTACATCAATACATCATACATAAGATCAACATCCGACTACGGATGAAACACAAACAGAATCTCAAACGACATCCACCCTGCTAGCCCAGGCTGCCGACCTGGAACCTATCCCCTGATCGAAGAAGAAGCAGAAGAAGAACTCCAAAACAAGTAACATCGCTCTCGCGTCAGGATCATCGCAAAACCTGTACCTGCAACTGGTGTTGTAGTAATCTGTGAGCCGCGAGGACTCAGCAATCCCATTACCATGGATATCAAGACTAGCAAAGCTTAATGGGTAAGGAAGGGGTAAACTGGTGAGGTTGCAGCAGCGACTAAGCAAGTATGGTGGCTAACATACGCAAATAAGAGCGAGAAGAGGAGCAACGGAACGGTCGTGAAGCTAGCAATGATCAAGAAGTGATCCTGAACTCCTACTTATGTCAAACATAACCCAGAAACCGTGTTCACTTCCCGGACTCCGCCGAGAAGAGACCATCACGGCTACACACGCGGTTGATGCATTTTAAATAAGTCAAGTGTCAAGTTCTCTACAACCGGACATTAACAAATTCCCATCTGCCACATAACCGCGGGCACGGCTTTCGAAAGATAATACCCTGCAGGTGTGTCCCAACTTAGCCCATTATAAGCTCTCACGGTCAACGAAGGATATTCCTTCTCCCGGGAAGACCCGATCAGTCTCGGAATCCCGGTTACAAGACATTTCGACAATGGTAAAACAAGACCAGCAAAGCCGCCCGATGTGCCGACAATCCCGATAGGAGCTTCACATATCTCGTTCTCAGGGCAACACCGGCTAAGTCAAGCTACGAGTAAAACCAGGCCTCGAGTTTCCCCGAGGTGGCCCCGCAGGCTGCTCGGTTCGGACCAACACTTAGAGAAGCACTGGCCCGGGGGGGTTAAATAAAGATGACCCTCGGGAGCACGACTCCCAAGGAAAAAGAAATAGGTGATAGGCAAATGGTAAGACCAAGGTTGGGCCTTGCTGGAGGAGTTTTATTCAAAGCGAACTGTCAAGGGGGTCCCATAAATCACCCAACCGCGTAAGGGACGCAAAATCAAGGAACATAACACCGGTATGACGGAAACTAGGGCGGCAAGAGTGGAACAAAACACCAGGCATAAGGCCGAGCCTTCCACCCTTTACCAAGTATATAGATGCATTAATAATATAAGAGATATTGTGATATCCCAACATAAACATACTCCAACATGGAGCAAACTTCATCTTCACCTTCAACTAACAACGCTATAAGAGGGGCTGAGCAAAAAGCGGTAACATAGCCAAACAACGGTTTGCTAGGAAGGGTGACAAAGGTTAGAGGTTCATGGCAATTTGGGAGGCTTGATAAGCAAGTGGTAGGTAACGCAGCATAGCGATAGAACGAAGCAACTAGCATAGCAATGATAGTAGTGAGATCCAAGGTGATGGTCATCTTGCCTGAAATCTCGCTAGGAAGAAGAATGAGTCCATGAAGAAGATGAAGCCACGAAGACGAACGGATCCTCACGATCGCAACGACACGGGAACTATCGAGAAGAAGCACACACCATGGTAAACACACCACACATGAACAAGGCATGATGCTCAACGAAGTATGATGCATGACAAGGCTACATGAAGCTACTCATGGCAAGAGATGATGCATACAAGAACAACACATCAAAGCAAGTTTAAATGAGGCCGGAAACAACATATAACAATTCCGCCAAGTCCTCATATGCAAATTTCGAAATTGGTCCAGATCTGAATAAACCTTGTTCAAGTTGTTAAACAGCAAGTTAATATGCACCAAGATGATCTACACGAAATTCTAGTCAAGTTACATATAAAGTTCATTAGATTCGGAGCTACGGCCTAGAAGATATGAGCAAAACAAGTTAAACATGGCATTGATGCAAAAATCATTCAAACATCAAACAAACACACTCAAGGCATGGATGCAACATGATAATATGAAACTACATGCAATTCTAAGCAAGTTTCATATAGAGCATGCTCAAAACGGAGCAACGGTGCAACACATACACTCCAAACAAGATATAGCAACAATCAGTCCAAAACAGCAACTAGACATCTAGCAAGCATCAAAACAATATGCTACAGCAACTCAACATGAAAACAAAAGGCATGGACATGATGTACAGGTAAAGCACAACAAAACATGAACAGTGAGCTAGCTCCAGAAACCACTAGAACATGCTTAAAAGGACATGGCAAGATTGCACATAATAACAGTTTCACAGACTTGGCAGAAATCACCGGGCATGGCAGAAATAACATCAGGTTGCAAAGTTTAGAGCTATCAAACAACATGCTACAAGAAGAGATCATAGCAACCAAAGGCATGGCATGAATCTACTAATTGAATAGAACAAAAGTCCCTTACTGATCACGAGCCAAAAAGGCACAAAAGATATGATGGCACCCATGTAAACATAGCAAGTAATATGACAGATTCAGACTTGGTGAAAATAACAGTGCATGGCAGAAACAACGATAAGTGGGCATGTTGGTGAGCTTGAACCACTCACCACAGAGCAATACATGGCATGGCAAGGTAACCAACAGTAATACGGCATAAATATGAAGCTAAGCATGGCAATAGCATAGTCATAGGTTACATGGATCACTAGCAAAACACATGGAAAGAACTGGACTTAATGTTAACAGGCTGACAGCAACATTATTTAGCAAGTTTAGATCATGTTAACAACAAGCTAAATCAGGCTATAAATGCAACCAAGGGCATGGATGGATAGATCATAACATGTATAACAAAACATCATTAGTGAACATCTCCAGATTATGCATAGAACTCATGGTGACAGCAGGTTTACATGGCATCACAATGTTACAGCTACAGACTTAGCAGAAATTACTGTCACAGAAATCAGCAACATCACGGAGGCTACTTTGCATGCTTGTGACAGTCACCACATATAATACAAAAATACAAGACAAGCACCCCTGTAAACATGACATGATGTATAACAAAACACATGTAGAGCTCATGCTCATAGGATGCAAACACAAAATGCAATGAAAAAGACAAATCACCAAGTTATAACAGTTTCAGCAGGTTAACATAATATAGCACTCTTGCAACGATGATTAGGGCATCAAGATGAACTCTAATGAACATGACCCAATGGAACAAAAGGAATATCATCTCACAATAAATATTTTGATATATTATATGCATGAAACGGAGCAGCACACAAGAAGATATGGCATGATGAACATGGATACATACTGCAAAATTCTCAGGGACTTGGGGAAAATCGGTGCAACCCCGAGTTCGCACGGAAAACGATGCGGCGGTGGATCTCGCCGGAGACGAGGCAGAGGCGGCGCGGGGAGGCGGCCCCGGCCCGGATCTCGCCGGATCCGGCCGGCGGCAAGCTGGGACGGCGGCGGAGGGCGGCGGCTCCGGCGGGGCTAGAACCGGCGGGGCGGCGCGGAGGCGGGCCGCCGCGGGGGAGCTCCTGCTCCGGCGAGGGAGGCGGGGCGGCACACGGCGGCGGGGCCGGTCGCCGGCGGCGGGAGGCGCGGGGCTCGACGAAGGGAGGCGCGGGGCGGCGTCCGCGGGGCACCTCGGGCGG
This sequence comes from Aegilops tauschii subsp. strangulata, assembly GCF_002575655.3. Classification (NCBI taxonomy): domain Eukaryota; kingdom Viridiplantae; phylum Streptophyta; class Magnoliopsida; order Poales; family Poaceae; genus Aegilops; species Aegilops tauschii. Next base: position 436,203,995 of record NC_053035.3, read on the forward strand.
CGGCGGCCGGATGGGCCCATGAGGGCCGGGGCGGGCCGAGCGGCCGGCGCGGCGGGAGGAGAGAGGAGAGCCGGCGGGGCTGACGTGGCGTGCCGCGATTGAGCGCGGGCGGCGGCGCGGCTGAGGTGGCGTTCCCCGATTGGCCGGGCGACGTGGCTGGGCGGCGGTGGACGCGTCCGGCTGCGGGTGGACATGTCCGACGGCGCGGGGAGAGAGGAGCTAGGGTTTGGACTGCGAAAAATGGAGGGGAGGGCATATTTATAGGTAGAGGGAGCTAGGAGAGTCCAAATCAGGTGCGGTTTTCGCCCACACGATCGTGATCGAACGACCGAGAGCATGGAGGGGTTTTTGCTGGGTTAGTGGGCTGATTTGGAGGGGTGCTGGGCTGCAAAGAGAGAGGGGTTTCGGGCTACGCGGTTAACCGTTGGGGCATCAAACGACCTCCAAATGGAACGAAATTTGACGGGCGGCTTGCCGGTGATATACCAAGGCCACTCGGCAAATCTCGGCCCATTCTGAGAACATTTGTCTCCCGCTCACGAAACAAGGTCTGAGAGGGGCGACGGGCGCGTGTGGGAGTATCGGATCGCGAAACGGACAACGGGGAAAAGGACCGGATGCAAGTTTTGAGAAAACATGCAGATGCAATGCAGATGATGACATGGCAAAATGCAACACGCAAGCAAATGACATGGCAACAACGGCGAATAATTGGAAGACACCTGGCGCATCGGATCCGGGGCGTTACAACACTCCTCCACTAACAGGAGATCTCGTCCCGAGATCTTAGGACCGAGACGGAAGAGAAAAAGGGATGAGGTGAAATAAGAACAAAATAGTGAGGATGAACAAAGTCAAGAACACTCTAGTAGGAAAGAGGAATGTTGAATGAGACAAGAAGCAAAAGCTTAAGGAATAAGACTGAATTTGAAACCACTCCGGTTAGGACAAGATAGAAAAGGAATAATAACGAAGGAATTTATGCAGCACTCCGGCTGAACAAGGAACGAATAGAACATGAACTTGAGAAATGGAACGACACTTTACTTGAGGAACGACACAACAGCTCCGGAAGACTTGAAAGAGTGGAATGAAAAGAACGGGGAAGAAGATGACAACTTCTACCATGAATGAAATAGAAAGCAACTTTAGAAGGAAGGATTGAACGGAGTTGTTGGAAATTCAACAACAAAAGAATAAGCTTGTTGTAGTCTTATAGGTAACATCTCAAGATCATAAGGTGATAACCGGACACAAACGGAAATGATTGGATAGCTGAGAAGAACGAAGAAATGCAAAACTCCACTTCAAAAGAATACGGAGAATTAATTGCACTTCGAAAAGTAAGAAGGAAAGATACTTGAGCTCCTCCTACAAGGATCTTGATGAACACTTGAAGAATGAATTAAATCTTGACGAGCCACCGTGATGAACTCCGGTAACAAAAGAAAGACGAGATAAAATTGAAGGATGAAAGGGATAAGATTAAATCCTTGCAATGATTTGGATGGAGCTTCGCGACGAGACAAGCGAGAAGGCTTGGAACTCCGGAAAAGAAAAGATGAAAACACTTTGAACCGAGAATGTGATAAGATGAACAATCTCCGAAAAGAAGAGATAAAACCACTTGAAGAAAGAAGAATAAGGATTACGTTATGCTTATCCTCCACCAATTAAATTGATGAGAAACAATGGATTTGCATACTACTTATTCTCGTTGGAAAGATTAAGGGGGGATATAGCGCAAAACTTGAGAAAGTCTTCGTGAACAACACGTAGGGCTGGAAAGAACGAATGAATTGATATGATAACAACCGAAAGAATCTTGAACGATCTACCGTAGGAACTGAAACAAATGACGAAAAGAGAATGAATCACCGGAAAGAATTAGAAAAGCACGAAGATATTTGAGGGAATCTAGAGACAAGAGAACGAAGAGATCGCAAACTGATTAAAGAGCAAAACACCGGAAGAATATGGAGACGAACGAAAAGGCATGAATATAGAATAATCGGAGAATGGATTTGAAAATTTAGAACGAAGAAATATTCTGAAGGCCTCCAGATAATCGAGAGAGAAAACAACTCCTGAAATACTCCGGATGGATGAAAAGAATTGCACGACTAGAAACAATTTGAGAGGATAACATGAAGCTAGCACCACGAATCTTCGGGAGAATGGACAAGATTTAGGGAAAACTCTACTTCAGTCTTCAAATGTTGAGAATGACGACGAGAAAGAACACCAAAATTGTTGAGATACTCCGGGAGAATGAAAAGCGAAGAGGTAGAGTCAACAATGAAAATAATTTGAAATTGATCTTGGAAAAGCGTCTGACTGATGAAATTCATACTTACATCCACTTCAAAAAGGATTTGAGAATAACTCCGGGAAACTTAGAAGAGTCAGGTAAGATCCTGGGAAAAGACCTGTGGGTTAGGGCCCACTGAAAAGAAAAACACCGTTGAAAAAGGATTGTAGAATAGATGATGCACCGGAACAATTGAAATATTTGAATGAGGTGACAACCTCGAATTAATTCGAACACAGCCGAATCTCCTGAGATGTCTTGAGCACTCTGGAAGTGTTGAGGATATAGACCTTAGAGTCACCCGCAAGGAGGGGCCGGGTTACTCATATGGTCATTGCCAGAAGCCCGGCGCTAAGCTTGAAGACGGTGGGCCAAAGATGGGCTTAAGACCCGGATATGGCTTAAGGCCCGTAGTTACAATCATTATTATGGTAGAACTTGTAGTGTAAGGCAAGAATAGTTGAGAGTCCGAGCCGGACACTCTTATGAGCCGGCCGGGACTCTGAGAGCTGCTGGGCGTCAGCCTCCCTATATAAAGGGACGACCCGGCAGCAATTTAGGGACAAGAAAGATCTCATCGAGAACCAGGCATAGCAGTTAAGCTCCCTGGTCATCGAAACCCTAATCAATACCACCTCAAACTGGACGTAGGCTTTTACCTTCACCGTAAGGGGCCGAACCAGTATAAACCCTCGTGTTCCTTGTCCCACTTAACCCTTTCAAGCTTCCTAGCTGCGATGGCTCCACGACTAAGTCCTAGCTCAAGGACATCTGTCGTGACAATTCCACGACAGTTGGCGCCCACCGTGGGGCCAGCGCACGGTGGATTTGAGTTCTTGAAGGGCAGCTTCGAAGGGCTCAATGGATACGCTGTGGGCCGGATGACCAAGAGTCGTCGCGGCAAGCTCTACATCGACGATGCAAACTGGGGCCCTGACGCCGGCTCAATTGAGTACGGGTACCGGGTCCCCTTCGGCGGAATTCATGTTTTCATTGGCAAGATTGGTGAGCCGGGCCCTGAGCCGGATCTCTGCGCCGATCTCATCGAGACGGCTCAGCGTGCACGACCCGCCCGGGCCCGGCCTGCCGTAAAGCATGCTTTTGTGGGATGTATCCATGGAGGGCTCTCTGATCGATCTGGATCTGGTGATGAGACGGCCGCCGGCTCTGACGGTGAGTCGTCCACCGATGAGTCAAACTCGTTGTATCAACTTCAAGATGGCAGGCTCATGGGTTGTTCCGATGGTGATAGTATTCCGGACCCGTTTGAGCCGCCAAGCCGGGTTGGAATCTTCATGGCCGGTGCGCAGCCTGTTCAGAACCCTGCTGCTGGAGCGGGAAACCCGGTGCCTTCGCCGGCTCAGGTGCTAATGGATCTCATGGACAAGATGACGGCCCTGTTAACCGCCACGGTTGACCCGGCGGATCAAGCTCAGCATGATGCGGAGGTGGCACAGTTAAAGTTGGATCTAGTGAAAGCTAAGGAGGATCTGGCAGCAGAAGGGATCAGGATGGTTGCGGAGAGGGCGGCTCTCGATGCCCAAACCCAGTTGATTCAAGCGCAGTCCTTCCGGCTCACGATGGATCAAAACGCGTCCAATGAGGTCCTGAGAAGGAGGCATCAAAAGGCCCAATCTCGACTCCCTCCGGTTTACGATCCACGAAACCCCTTCAACACGCCAGGTGCAGGGTCTAGTAACCCGCCAGGGGTCATAGTGCCCGGGTCTGGGACCCCTATTCAGCCGCAAGTAATGGGGCCTCCCCAGGTGCACCCTGCCCCGCCTCAGTACGTGCCAATACCACCGGGTCATTATAATAACCCGCTGGAGAACATGGTCGCCGCGGCAGCACGGCTGGCGGCTCTCCCAGTCGACGGCGACTCTCCGACAGCTATTGAAACCCGCCGGGTCAGGGAACTCCTTCAGACGGCACTGGCGCAGCAAGAGGCGTACTCCTACAGCCGGGACAGGATCCACTCGACCCCTCGTCCAGGCCGGAGCCCGAGTTACAGCAGACACATGGTCTCAGCGACAGGCTCAAGTAACGTCCGACGCCATGACCCGCCCCCTGGCCATGGCCCGGCTCATAACGGAGCCTTTTACACAGCAGACCAAGACAGAGCGCGGCAAGAAGCAGAGCAGGTACCTCAGTTGACGGCGTACCAGACTCCCCCGGCTTATCCGACGACTTCCATCGACGTGGGTATCCCTACCAGGACTGGGGGTGTCCCTTGCTTAGTGCCAGCTATCCGCAATGAACGTCTACCCAAGGACTTCAAAGGCCCTAGGAAGGTGAGTAATTACACGGCAGACTTACAACCCGCAGCCTGGATCGAGAGTTATGAGATGGCCATGGAACTGCTGGAGGTCAGTGAAGCGGCCATGGCTAAGTACTTCACCATGATGTTAGATGGGACTGCCCGCACTTGGTTGAAAGGGCTACCACCGAATTCCATTGGGTCTTGGGCTGAGCTGAGGGCTCGGTTCATCCAAAACTTCAAGGATACCTGCAGGCAGTCTATGTCAATTGTGGATTTGACTAACTGCAAGCAGCAGGAGGGTGAATCTACGACACGTTGGGTTCGCCGGGTTAAGGAGATAATACATTCCTCTGATAAGATGGATGCCGGCTCTGCAGTCTTAATGTTGGAACAGAATTGTCGTTTTGTGCCCCTGAAGATGAAGCTCGGGCGGCTTAAGCGCGACTGCAACGATATGGGTACACTAATGGCGGCTCTTGTCAAGTACGCCGATTCTGATGGTACCAAGGACCCCCTTCAGATGATGAAAGGACAGGGAAGGGAAAGAAGAACGGCAATGGCAAGGGTCCTCAGCATAACCCGGGGAACCAAGGAGGTGGCAAGCGCAAGGCCGATGGCAGCCTAGAGTTCGTAGCCAACGCCAGCTCACAAGGTAATAACCAGCAACGCAAGGGGAGGGCCCCTCCCCGAGCCAGCGGGTCAGGCCTGACGCTGGAGCAGCTGTTGAATGAGCCTTGTCCAAGGCATGGCTCTAGAGAGAAGCCAGCTACCCATCCATGGAAGGATTGTGCAATCATGAAGGCCATTAAGAATTACAATGGCCCGGGCGGCGGCTCAGGCGCCGGCGGCTTTCATGGCCCGGGCGGCGGCTCAAATTCTAATCCTCAGAATGGTCAAGGGGGCTTTAATCAACAGTCTGGCCAGGGTCATCAACAGCAGCAGGGGGGTTATCAGACCAATCCAAAGCAGCTTAGCGGTGGACAGTATCATGTGTTTACCACCAGTCTGTGTAAGAGAGATCAGAAGCTTCATAAGAGGGCTGTGAATGCTGTTGAGCCGGCGGTTCCACGCTACTTGCGGTGGTCTGAACAGCCTATAGTGTGGAGTAGGGAGGATCACCCTCCCCGTGTGGATAACCCGGGCCACTTGGCCTTAGTGGTGGCTCCTCAGGTGGGAGGATATAAGTTCACTAAGGTGCTCATGGATGGAGGCAGCAGCATCAACATCCTCTATTATGAGACGTTCCGTCGTATGGGGTTGATTGATAAGAACCTCAGCCAGTCCAACACTATTTTCCACGGTGTGGTACCTGGTAAGTCGGCTTATCCAGTCGGCAAGATCGAGTTGGAAGTGGCCTTTGGAGATGAGAACAACTACAGGGTGGAGAAATTGACCTTTGAGGTGGTTAAGATAAGAAGTCTCTGTACCATGCCATATTTGGGCGGCCGGCTTACGCCAAGTTCATGGCACGACCGTGTTATGTGTACTTACAGCTCAAGATGTCGGGTCACAATGGGACCATTACGATTCACGGCAGCCGAAAAGTGGCTCTGGAGTGTGAGGAAGGCGATGCAGCTTATGCAGAATCTGTTTGTGCAACAGAGGAGTTGAAATTTTACAAAGACAATGTTGACCCAACAGATATGACCTCTCTGAAAAAGCCGACTACGGAAAATGAGCCGGCGATGAAATTTAAGTCGGCTGATGAAACTAAGCTTGTTGATTTTATTCCAGGAGATTCATCTCAGCAGTTTAGCATCAGTGCCAATCTGGATCCAAAATAGGAAAGCGCGCTCATCGAGTTCATCCGTGAGAATAGGGACATTTTTGCATGGAAGTCGTCTGACATGCCAGGTGTACCTAGAGAACTTGCTGAGCACACCCTCAATGTTGATCCGAAATTTAAGCCGGTCAGGCAATTCCTCCGGCGGTTTAATGAAGAGAGGAGGAAAGCTATTGGCGAAGAGGTGGCCCGGCTCTTGGCGGCCGGGTTTATTGTTGAAGTCTTTCACCCAGAGTGGTTAGCTAACCCGATGCTCGTACTCAAGAAGAACGACACTTGGCAGATGTGTGTGGACTACACGGACTTAAACAAGGCGTGTCCGGCTGATCCTTTTGCCCTTCCCCGTATTGATCAAATTGTTGATGCTACGGCAGGTTGTGCGCGTTTAAGTTTCTTGGATGCCTATTCCGGGTATCATCAGATTAAAATGGCAGTTAAGGACCAGGAGAAGACGGCGTTCATCACTCCCTTTGGAGCCTTCTGCTATGTGTCTATGCCCTTTGGACTCAAGTGTGCACAGGCGACTTATCAGCGTTGTGTACAGAACTGTCTTCATAACCAAATTGGGCGCAATGTTCATGCTTATGTGGACGATATTGTGGTTAAGTCCATAAAGGAGGAAACCCTGATAGATGATTTAAGGGAAACCTTTGATAATCTCCGGGTTTACAAGATGATGCTTAACCCGGCCAAGTGTGTTTTTGGTGTTCCTGTAGGCAAACTCTTGGGTTTCTTGGTTTCTGATAGAGGCATTGAAGCTAACCCAGAGAAGATCAAGGCCATCACCTCCCTGGCTAAGCCGGCGTGTGTAAATGACGTTCAGCGCTTGGCGGGTCGCATCGCTGCTTTAAGCCGGTTTATAAGCCGTTTGGGTGAGAAGGCCATGCCATTATATCAGTTGATGAAGAAAACTGATAACTTTGTCTGGAATGATGCAGCTAATACCGCTTTTGAGGACTTGAAGAAGCAGCTGGCAGAACCCCCAGTCCTTGCTGCTCCAGTTGACAAGGAGCCTTTATTGCTGTATGTGGCTGCTAATACACGAGCTGTCAGTGTGGCCGTGGTGGTGGAGCGCAAGGAAGAGGGTAAGGAGCATCCGGTTCAGCGGCCGGTTTATTATGTCAGCGAAGTGCTCATCGAGTCCAAACAGCGGTATCCACATTGGCAGAAGCTTGTTTATGGTGTGTTCATGGCGAGCCAGAAGCTTAAGCATTATTTCCAGGGTCATCCCATCACTGTGGTCAGTTCTGCCCCTCTTGGTGATATCATTCAAAACAGAGAGGCCACAGGGAGAGTGACTAAGTGGGCTATAGAGTTCGGACCCCATGGTCTGAAATACGTGCCACGCACTGCTGTTAAATCTCAGGCCTTGGTGGATTTCATCAATGATTGACAGAATCACAAGTGCCCGAGCAAAAGCCGGATAACACATACTGGACTATTCACTTTGATGGGTCCAGGCAGTTGGAGGGCTCGGGGGCTGGAGTCGTGTTGGCTTCCCTTAAAGGTGATAAGTTCCATTACGTACTACAGTTGATGTTTCCTTGCACTAACAACGCGGCTGAGTACGAGGCCTTGCTCCATGGTCTTCGGATGGCTAAAGAGATGAGCTTGAGCCGGGTAAGGTGCTTCAGCGACTCAGACTTGGTGGCTCAACAAGTATCAGGAAAGTGGGATTCCAAGGACCCTCTCATGGCGGCTTATCGCCGCGAAGTTGATGCCATTGCTGGGCACTTTCAGGGTTACCAAGTGGAACACATCGATCGCATGAAGAACGAGGCGGCTGACGCTTTAAGCCGGCTGGGCTCTCAGCGAAAGCCGGTGCCACCTAACACTTTCCTGGATATCCTGTATAACCCTTCTGTTAAGTTGCCTACAGAGGAAGACTTGGCTGTCCCTGACCCGGAGGCACGATTGGTGGCGGCTCTCCATATCATACCGGACTGGACAGTGCCCTATTTGGCTTACATGACCCGGGGAGAGTTGCCTGAGGATGAAACGTTGGCCAGACAAATAAGCCGGCGGTCTAAGTCAATGGTTGTCATCAATGGTGAGTTGCATCACCGCAGTGTTAGGGGAGCGTTTCAGCGTTGTGTCTCCCCTGAGGAAGGTCAAGAGATCTTGCGTGAGATTCATGAAGGGGATTGTGGCCATCACGCCGGCTCAAAGTCTCTGGTGGCCAAGGCTTTTCGCCATGGTTTTTATTGGCTGATGGCTCATGCTGATGCGGAGGACTTGGTCAGCAGATGTGATGGTTGCCAAAGGTTCTCACGACGGGCTCATGTGCCGGCTCAGGAGCTGAGGATGATCCCAATTACTTGGCCCTTTGCGGTCTGGGGGCTTGATATGGTTGGGCCTTTCAAAAGATCCAAGGACAAGAAGACCCACCTTTTGGTGGCAGTTGACAAATTTACCAAGTGGGTAGAAGCAGAGCCAGTTAGCAAGTGTGATGCAGCGACGGCAGTTCAGTTTATGAAAAAGGTGATCTTTCGCTTTGGCTTTCCGCACAACATTATAACTGACAATGGCACCAATCTATCCAAAGGCGCCATGGAAGAGTTTTGTCAACGAGAACATATCTGACTTGATGTTTCCTCAGTGGCTCATCCTCAGTCCAATGGTCAAGCTGAGAGAGCTAATCAGGAGATTCTGAAGGGCATCAAGCCCCGGCTGTTGGTCCCTTTGCAACGGACGCCGGGTTGTTGGGTGGAGGAGTTGCCCTCCGTGTTATGGAGCATCAACACTACTCCTAACAGGTCTATAGGGTTCACGCCTTTCTTCATGGTTTATGGGGCAGAAGCAGTCCTCCCCAGTGACATCCGTCATGACTCGTCTCGAGTGGCGGCTTATGTTGAGGCGGACAATGAGCAAGCGCGCCAGGATGCTCTTGACTTGTTGGACGAACAGCGTGATGTGGCAAGCAGCTCGCTCAGCGATTTACCAACAAGACCTGCGCTGTTATCATAGTCGCCGGGTTAAAACCCGGGTCTTCCAGGAAGGCGATCTGGTGCTCCGGCTCATCCAAGATCAAACAGATGCGCACAAGCTATCCCCGCCCTGGGAAGGGCCCTTTGTGGTCAGCAAGAATTTGCACAACGGGTCATATTACCTCATTGACATTCGGGAGCACAAAGATTCACGTAAGTCGGAGGAAGAGACCCGTCGGCCGTGGAACATAGCTCAGCTTCGGCCTTACTACACTTGAGCCACCGGCTCTCATAATGTACATATTTCTCTAAGCCATGTATATATTATGATAAAGCAATTAAGCAGGACCTCTGTCCTTTTTTCTCTTCCAAATGTGCACGTGTTGTTTGCACGATTAACATGACAGCTTGAAGGAGGATCCGGCTTATGATCGTATTCGAATCTAGCCGTAGGCAATAAGGTCACTTGGGGGCTTCCTGTTCAAACATAGGTCGTATTCGAACCAAAGAGAACATAGCTGTCGATACCCATTTGATTGGCAAAGTGCCGAGCTCATTAGGGAGTTTTCTTTGATCATATTTGAATCATAGTTTAACCTCTTTGGGAACCGACGTGGATCGTATTCGAATCAGCGTCGTTAAACAATTCTAAGTCATTTGGGGGCTTCCTGTTCAAACATGGGTCGTATTCGAACCAAAGAGAACATAGCTGTCGGTACCCTCTTGATTGGCATCGCCACACCCACTGGGGGCTATATGATCGTATTCGAATCCTAGCATAACCCCTTTGGGCCGGGTCTCTGGTCGTATTCGAACTGGAAGCCCCTAAGTTTTTATGACTTATAGCGAGTTTTCTTCTGATCCTTTCAAAGTGTGTACGGCCGGGTTTCACTTTGCCGGCTTAACTTTGATTTACAGGGCTAACCGAATACAACCGGCGTCATTAAGACTGGTAAACCGGAATTGAGGTACCAATCTTATTGCCCGGGTTATCTAAACCGGAAGTATGCTTGCAGGCCGCTAAGGCGGTAAGCCGCCTCGAGACTTGTGATTTGTCCTTCTATGCAGGATAGTTAAAGGCAACTATTTTGAGATTAAGGAAAACAAATGATTGATTACGACCCGGAGAAATATAAAGGAGACAACTTCAATAGACTTCAGCATTCAAGGCGTGCACGATGGCACGGCAGAGATAAAGTGTTGGTCCTACTCTATTACAAGACTCATCGAGTCCAAAAGGGTGGAGCATTGTTTTATAAGCCGCCTGCAGAAGTTAAGACGCTTGCTGGGTTTTAAGTCTCCGGCTCGTCCCTCTCTTCTCCTCCGGCTGTTCCCAAGGCCTGGAAATTCGATGACTTCCAGTCGATGCCGCTCAGCGCTTCGAATTGAGCCTCCTCGTCAATTAACCCCGCCGGGTCAATCTCCGGGGCGAAGGTGTGCTGACGAGCCGGCGGGATTAGGCTGAGGGCTTCATAGCGCGGGGTCAGGATCCTCTGATTTTCCGCATTGTAACCCGGCTGGTACTTGGTCAGATCTGTGTCGTTTCCAATGAGGGTGGCCACCGGGCGCACGATCTTCACGCAGGCGGCAAAGGCCCTTTGATCGAAGGCTGAGCCGTCTTCCTTCAAACTTGGATAGCCGAGGGCGATGTCCACCGGGTCTAACTCTGGAAGGAATGCCTTGGCCCGGCTCAGCGCGGCGATCGCTCCGGCTCTTGCGGAGGCCCGTCGCAGCTCTTGGATCCGTTGAGGCAGAACGGCGAGCCGGCGAAGAACTTCCGCCAGGTGAGTCGGCACCTCGTTGGACAGGGCCATCACAGCCAAGGCACGCTGTGACCCGGTGTAGAGTTGCTCCACCAGGGTGTACACGGCCTTCAGCTTGGTTACCACGCTCTGGTTAAGGTTGGCGCTTCTGGGACCTGTTTAACAGAATCACATAAGCCGCCGACAAGGATGAGTTATGAGATGTAAAGATTCTAAACTTGATGAAAGCCGGTGAGATGACTTACCGAAGATTGCGGCGACCATCTGGGACACTTGGCGCTTTAAGCCGGAGAGTTCGGCGGTCTTCTCGGAGAGAGCCTTCTCCGCCTGTTCAGCTCGGTTCACCAGCGCGGCCTTTTCTTCGGCCCAAGCCTTCCGTTCAGCGTCAAACTCTGTCTTCAGCTTTTCTTGTGCGGCAATACTGGACACAAATTTGGCATTTGCCTTCCGGGTCTCCATTTCTTGCATCTTCAGCCGGTTCTTCAGATCGGAGATGTCAGCTTCAAACTTTTTACAAGCAGCCTGCATGCATAATTTCCGGGTTATAGGATGAACAGTTTTAAAGTCCCAAGCACTTTCCAAGCAAAGACACTTGGCACTTGGGGGCTAATGCATATTGAACGTTTCTATCTACAAATTGCCGGTTCAATTGAGTAAGCCGGACCTTAAGTCTACAACATATTCAGTCATAAGTCGTCGACTTGGGGGCTAGCATGGTAAAGGTAACTATGCAGTAAGTAAGAGGACAGAAGAATAATACCTCAGACTTCTGCTGAATCTGGTTCACCATGGCAATCTCAGCATCCCGGCTCTTGTGCACTTGACTGACGAAGCCGGAGACGATCTCTCCGATGTTCAGGTTGGTGTAGTCAGTAAGGTCCAGATTAACCTGGCGGGGCTGTAGCAACTCCCCCTTGGCGAAGCACTTGGCTAGCGCAGTAGGTCTCCCCGGCTCAACAAATTCCGTCCGGGTGATTACCACATCCGGATCATTTGCTGGTTGAGCCGAGCTGGAGGCCTCCGGGTTAACAGAAGCTTCTGCAGTTGCCGTGTCGATTGGAGCAGTGGCTACGGGAGCGGAGGCAGCTGGCGGTTCTTGACCTGCTACCTCCGGCTCAGGCAAATCCGGCTCTTCGACCGGCTTGGTCTTCTTCGCCCTCTTGGTGAGTTTGGCCTGGGCACTGAAAAGACAAAGGTTAAGCACAATAGTGTAAGTAAAGACAAAGTACAACATGAGATGATTATCATTACTCGGGCACGGTCTTGAAAGCCGGCAGGCTTGACTGCATAGAGTCACCAGAAGAGGGGGAAGTTTCCTGATAATTTGAGTCAGCAGAGTTGAGCGGTTGACGTATAACACCTGCCAAAGGATGAAAAGGGTACAATTTTGAAATCACCTCAGTCCGGCGTTTCCTTGATGCGTCAGGTAACCCGGAGGAGGGGTCAGTGTTTTTGTCGGTCCGGGTGTGCCGCCGGCTCTCATGAACTTGTCGCTTCAAAATAAATTGAGGGTCTTGATAAGCTAAAGGATGTGAAAAGCTTACTTTCCGGGTTACCCTCCGGATTTTCAGCCGTGGCAAGGGCTCCGAGTCGGAGGAAAGTATCGTTACCTCTTCAACCACCGGGTTACTTGCTCCGGTGTCGTCCTATTGATGAACAAGTATTGATAAGGCGGACAGAAATAAACAACAAATACAACAAGGACTTACAGGCTCAGGGGTTACCTCTGACTCGGAGTTGTCGCTTAGTTGCATCAGCTCTGAAGCAGTAGGCCTACTTCCTTTCTTGCGAGGGGCGGCTTTCTTCGCCTTTCTGGCCTTCTTGGCCGCCTCATGGTCATATTTGACCCGCCAGAACTTGTCATCAGCCTGAAAAATACAATGATGATTTCTTAAAACGATTCAGATGAAAGTTATATACAGAAGAAGATAAGATATTCAGATCAGCGGCTTACCGCTGGGGCTGGGGTGGTCTTGCAGAAGGGGGCTAACCCGGTCCTCCCGCAGTCTGCCAGGCTCTCGTTCAAGAGAGCCTTGGTCATATCCTCTGCAACATCTTCAGGAAGATCGTTGCGGCTGTGTCTCTGGGGGTCATCCTTTCGGCCCGTGTACTCGCACATTAAGCCAGGGCGGCGGCTCAATGGGATCACCCGCCAGGAGATCCAGACCCGGACCAGATCGATTCCGTTGAGACCATTGCCCAGGAGAGCTTTGATCTTGTTGATGGTGGGGAGCAGAGGTTGGCGTTCCGCCTGGGTTAACTTGTCGGACAGCGGATGAGTCGGCTCCAGACGCGAGGGGCGAAAGCCGGGCAACGGACTCTCATCAGCCGGCGACGTGTCTTGGCAGTAGAACCACGTCAGATTCCAGTCTTTGGGGTGGCTTGGCGGCTCTACGTAAGGGAAAAGGCAATCCCTCCGCCGCTGAATGGAGATGCCACCTAGCTCCAAACTTGGCCCATTGGCGCACTCGTTCTGACGGTTCAGGTAGAAGAGCTCTCTGAAGAGCAGCAGGCTGGGCTCCTCTCCAAGATAGACCTCGCAGAACACTTGGAAGTTGCAGATATTGGACACTGAGTTGGGTCCTATGTCTTGAGGCCGCAGGCCGAAGAAATTCAGCACGTCTCTGAAGAACTTTGATCCGGGCGGTGCGAAGCCCCGGCTCATGTGATCCGCAAAAATGACCACCTCCCCGTCCTTTGGCTGTGGTCTCTCCTCTGATGGGTCGGGGGCACGGTAGGACATGACGTCCTTCTTGGGCAGGTAGCCTGACTTGACAAAATCTGCTAACGTCTCGTTGGTGACATTGGACCTCATCCAACTGCAAGTGATGGAGACTTTAGGAGCTTTGGGAGGCATGGTGAAAGTCGGCAGCCTATGATAAAAGGAAACGTCCGGTTTAAGTATAAGCCGGAGGAAAGTTATAGTTCAATGTTAAAGTGGCGGCTTACGGAGGGGACTAATGACGTATATCTAAGTGCACCAGGTTATTTAAGCCGCCCAAGGTATTGAGAGTAATTCGATTGTCTACGGTCTTATCACAGATGAGCCGGAAAATTCTATGGCGCATGGTCTCCTTTAAGTCGGAAGGTTCTACGGTGCGTGTTTTCTTTAAGCCGGAAATGTAAACCGCCATGACTCAATGAGGGCGGTTTTTTACTAAGTATGGTGAAAACAGGTTTCACACATTGCGGTGAATATTTTGGATCAAAATGGTCGGGCAAAAGAAAAGTTTCTAGACCTAGAAACAGACGCGAGGGAGTTCTTGAGCTCGAACGAGGTCTTTAGGCAATCAAAAGAGATCTACTTGCGTCTGAAATGAGTGCCAAACAGCTACCGCGGCAGGTCTATACAGGTCTAAGATCAAGAAGGGCAGTAAAAATGAAAACTACCGAAGAACTTGTGGGCGACGGCGAAGAACACGGACGAACACGGACGAACCCTACTGCAGATCTGTTCTACGGGGTAGCGAGGACTTACCGGTGCTGAAGAGATGCAGAGGTCGCCGCCGTTTGTCTGGACCGAGTCAGGGTGATGCAGCGGCCAAGGTTGACGAAGACCGGGGGCGCGGCGGCGGCGGCGGAGCTCGAGCAGCACGGGGGCAGTGAGAGGAAGAAGACGAAGGAGAAGAGTGGCTGAAGGCCCGTCGGGCCGGGCTATTTATAAGGGCGAGCTCATAAGTGGGCGCGAGAAACGAGGAGACCGCGGCGTGGTTATCTCCCCACGAAACGCCTCGATTTTCGGGATGGCAGTAAAGATAAGATCCGTTGCGGATCTGGTGGAGTAAAAAACGGGCTTAATGGAAGATGACGTCACGGCGGATTACCCGGAGTCCAGAGGATGATGTCACGCCGGGTTATGGCCTTCACATAATTGTAAGACGGAGATTTTCTGTCGAAAAGATTGAAGATTGACATGAGCCGGCTCAAATCAATCTGGGGCCTAATGTTGAGGATATAGACCTTAGAGTCACCCGCCAGGAGGGGCCGGGTTACTCATATGGTCATTGCCAGAAGCCCGGCGCTAAGCTTGAAGACGGTGGGCCAAAGATGGGCTTAAGACCCGGATATGGCTTAAGGCCCGTAGTTACAATCATTATTATGGTATAACTTGTAGTGTAAGGCAAGAATAGTTGAGAGTCCGAGCCGGACACTCTTATGAGCCGGCCGGGACTCTGAGAGCTGCTGGGCGTCAGCCTCCCTATATAAAGGGACAACCCGGCAGCGGTTTAGGGACAAGAAAGATCTCATCGAGAACCAGGCATAGCAGTTAAGCTCCCTGGTCATCGAAACCCTAATCAATACCACCTCAAACTGGACATAGGCTTTTACCTTCACCGTAAGGGGCCAAACCAGTATAAACCCTCGTGTTCCTTGTCCCACTTAACCCTTTCAAGCTTCCTAGCTGCGATGGCTCCACGACTAAGTCCTAGCTCGAGGACATCTGCCGTGACAATTCCACGACAGGAAGGATAAACTGGCGAGAGGCGAACGAGCAAGTAAAACACTTGATCCAAGGAAAAGAATATGATCAACCCGAAAAAAAACTTGCACTGAGTCCACCGGAGAAGAAAAAAGATGAAGAATGTCAAACGAGACGAGAATTCACCGGTTGAAATAACTGAGGAAAAACTGAAGATACTCCGCACGAATGAAAATTGATGCTCGAAAGAGACTCAGGCTCCGGGAATAAGAGGGTGGGAGGGCGGGAAAAACAAAGGCAACTTGGAAGGGAGAACCGACGAATATCTTGAAGAGAAAACACCGGTTGAAAGAATGCAAAGGCTTCGTACGAGTAGGATGGATACTCGATTAGGGACTCGGGCTCCGAGAAGAAGAAGAAAAAGGGTGGGGGTGGGAAAAGAAAGACAACTTAGGATTGAACTTGCGAAAACGGAGAGGGTCGAATCACCTTGACGAGAACTGCACCGGATGCAAAGAGCTGAGGAACAACGATCGAAAAACCAACTGCGTGATCCTAAGAAAAGTTTGAAGGGGAAGAGGAGTAATTCAAAACACCTACGTCAAGATTCCTTACCAGAGCGACGAAGGGGCAGAGGAGTAAAAGAATTCCTACTCTCCGATATAACTAGACTCAGAAATAGTTTTCTTCTAGACTCAACAACGGCCAAACTACACGATCAAACAAGGGGGGCTCCTAGGGTCGGTCGAGGCTCTGATACCAACTTGTCACGCCAATATGCGACCCTATCCGAGAGGAACTCGAAGGTCCCACCAAGGATAGACCCGCATATTGGAAACGCTTTTGCAAGGTGGATATCATTACATCAACATTACATAATAGATGGGGATACATACAAGGCATACAAATGCCACAAGAGTACATCAATACATCATACATAAGATCAACATCCGACTACGGATGAAACACAAACAGAATCTCAAACGACATCCACCCTGCTAGCCCAGGCTGCCGACCTGGAACCTATCCCCTGATCGAAGAAGAAGCAGAAGAAGAACTCCAAAACAAGTAACATCGCTCTCGCGTCAGGATCATCGCAAAACCTGTACCTGCAACTGGTGTTGTAGTAATCTGTGAGCCGCGAGGACTCAGCAATCCCATTACCATGGATATCAAGACTAGCAAAGCTTAATGGGTAAGGAAGGGGTAAACTGGTGAGGTTGCAGCAGCGACTAAGCAAGTATGGTGGCTAACATACGCAAATAAGAGCGAGAAGAGGAGCAACGGAACGGTCGTGAAGCTAGCAATGATCAAGAAGTGATCCTGAACTCCTACTTATGTCAAACATAACCCAGAAACCGTGTTCACTTCCCGGACTCCGCCGAGAAGAGACCATCACGGCTACACACGCGGTTGATGCATTTTAAATAAGTCAAGTGTCAAGTTCTCTACAACCGGACATTAACAAATTCCCATCTGCCACATAACCGCGGGCACGGCTTTCGAAAGATAATACCCTGCAGGTGTGTCCCAACTTAGCCCATTATAAGCTCTCACGGTCAACGAAGGATATTCCTTCTCCCGGGAAGACCCGATCAGTCTCGGAATCCCGGTTACAAGACATTTCGACAATGGTAAAACAAGACCAGCAAAGCCGCCCGATGTGCCGACAATCCCGATAGGAGCTTCACATATCTCGTTCTCAGGGCAACACCGGCTAAGTCAAGCTACGAGTAAAACCAGGCCTCGAGTTTCCCCGAGGTGGCCCCGCAGGCTGCTCGGTTCGGACCAACACTTAGAGAAGCACTGGCCCGGGGGGGTTAAATAAAGATGACCCTCGGGAGCGCGACTCCCAAGGAAAAAGAAATAGGTGATAGGCAAATGGTAAGACCAAGGTTGGGCCTTGCTGGAGGAGTTTTATTCAAAGCGAACTGTCAAGGGGGTCCCATAAATCACCCAACCGCGTAAGGGACGCAAAATCAAGGAACATAACACCGGTATGACGGAAACTAGGGCGGCAAGAGTGGAACAAAACACCAGGCATAAGGCCGAGCCTTCCACCCTTTACCAAGTATATAGATGCATTAATAATATAAGAGATATTGTGATATCCCAACATAAACATACTCCAACATGGAGCAAACTTCATCTTCACCTTCAACTAACAACGCTATAAGAGGGGCTGAGCAAAAAGCGGTAACATAGCCAAACAACGGTTTGCTAGGAAGGGTGACAAAGGTTAGAGGTTCATGGCAATTTGGGAGGCTTGATAAGCAAGTGGTAGGTAACGCAGCATAGCGATAGAACGAAGCAACTAGCATAGCAATGATAGTAGTGAGATCCAAGGTGATGGTCATCTTGCCTGAAATCTCGCTAGGAAGAAGAATGAGTCCATGAAGAAGATGAAGCCACGAAGACGAACGGATCCTCACGATCGCAACGACACGGGAACTATCGAGAAGAAGCACACACCATGGTAAACACACCACACATGAACAAGGCATGATGCTCAACGAAGTATGATGCATGACAAGGCTACATGAAGCTACTCATGGCAAGAGATGATGCATACAAGAACAACACATCAAAGCAAGTTTAAATGAGGCCGGAAACAACATATAACAATTCCGCCAAGTCCTCATATGCAAATTTCGAAATTGGTCCAGATCTGAATAAACCTTGTTCAAGTTGTTAAACAGCAAGTTAATATGCACCAAGATGATCTACACGAAATTCTAGTCAAGTTACATATAAAGTTCATTAGATTCGGAGCTACGGCCTAGAAGATATGAGCAAAACAAGTTAAACATGGCATTGATGCAAAAATCATTCAAACATCAAACAAACACACTCAAGGCATGGATGCAACATGATAATATGAAACTACATGCAATTCTAAGCAAGTTTCATATAGAGCATGCTCAAAACGGAGCAACGGTGCAACACATACACTCCAAACAAGATATAGCAACAATCAGTCCAAAACAGCAACTAGACATCTAGCAAGCATCAAAACAATATGCTACAGCAACTCAACATGAAAACAAAAGGCATGGACATGATGTACAGGTAAAGCACAACAAAACATGAACAGTGAGCTAGCTCCAGAAACCACTAGAACATGCTTAAAAGGACATGGCAAGATTGCACATAATAACAGTTTCACAGACTTGGCAGAAATCACCGGGCATGGCAGAAATAACATCAGGTTGCAAAGTTTAGAGCTATCAAACAACATGCTACAAGAAGAGATCATAGCAACCAAAGGCATGGCATGAATCTACTAATTGAATAGAACAAAAGTCCCTTACTGATCACGAGCCAAAAAGGCACAAAAGATATGATGGCACCCATGTAAACATAGCAAGTAATATGACAGATTCAGACTTGGTGAAAATAACAGTGCATGGCAGAAACAACGATAAGTGGGCATGTTGGTGAGCTTGAACCACTCACCACAGAGCAATACATGGCATGGCAAGGTAACCAACAGTAATACGGCATAAATATGAAGCTAAGAATGGCAATAGCATAGTCACAGGTTACATGGATCACTAACAAAACACATGGAAAGAACTGGACTTAATGTTAACAGGCTGACAGCAACATTATTTAGCAAGTTTAGAGCATGATAACAACAAGCTACATCAGGCTATAAATGCAACCAAGGGCATGGTTGGAGACATCATAACATGTGTAACAAAACATCCTTAATGAACATCTCTAGATTATGCATAGAACTCATGGTGACAGCAGGTTTACATGGCATCACAATGTTACAGCTACAGACTTAATGTTAACAGGCTGACAGCAACATTATTTAGCACGTTTAGATCATGTTAACAACTAGCTAAATCAGGCTATAAATGCAACCAAGGGCATGGATGGATAGATCATAATATGTATAACAAAACATCCTTAGTGAACATATCCAGATTATGCATAGAACTCATGGTGACAGCAGGTTTACATGGCATCACAATGTTACAGTTACAGACTTAGCAGAAATTACTAAGTCACAGAAATCAGCAACATCACGGAGGCTACTTTGCATGCTTGTGACAGTCACCACATATAACACAAAAATACAAGACAAGCACCCCTGTAAAGATGACATGATGTATAACAAAACACATGTAGAGCTCATGCTCATAGGATGCAAACACAAAATGCAATGAAAAAGACAAATCACCAAGTTATAACAGTTTCAGCAGGTTAACATCATATAGCACTCTTGCAACGATGATTAGGGCATCAAGATAAACTCTAATGAACATGACCCAATGGAACAAAATGAATATCATCTCACAATAAACATTTTGATATATTATATGCATGAAACGGAGCAGCACACAAGAAGATATGGCATGATGAACATGGGTACATACTGCAAAATTCTCAGGGACTTGGGGAAAATCGGTGCAACCTCGAGTTCGCACGGAAAACGATGCGGCGGTGGATCTCGCCGGAGACGAGGCAGAGGCGGCGCGGGGAGGCGCGGGTAGGCGGCCCCGGCCCGGATCTCGCCGGAGCCGGACGGCGGCAAGCTGGGACGGCGGCGGCTCCGGCGGGGCGGCGCGGAGGCGGGCCGCCGCGGGGGAGCTCCTGCTCCGGTGAGGGAGGCGGGGCGGCACACGGCGGCGGGGCCGGTCGCCGGCGGCGGGAGGCGCGGGGCTCGACCAAGCGAGGCGCGGGGCGGCGTCCGCGGGGCACCTCGGGCGGCGGCGGCCGGATGGGCCCGTGAGGGCCGGGGGCGGGCCGAGCGGGCCGGCGCGGCGGGAGGAGAGAGGAGAGCCGGCGGGGCTGACGTGGCGTGCCGCGATTGAGCGCGGGCGGCGGCGCGGCTGAGGAGGCGTTCCCCGATTGGCCGGGCGACGTGGCTGGGCGGCGGTGGACGCGTCCGGCTGCGGGCGGACATGTCCGACGGCGCGGGGAGAGAGGAGCTAGGGTTTGGACTGCGAAAAATGGAGGGGGAGGGCATATTTATAGGTAGAGGGAGCTAGGAGAGTCCAAATGAGGTGCGGTTTTCGCCCACACGATCGTGATCGAACGACCGAGAGCATGGAGGGGGTTTTGCTGGGTTAGTGGGCTGATTTGGAGGGGTGCTGGGCTGCAAAGAGAGACGGGTTTTGGGCTACGCGGTTAACCGTTGGGGCATCAAACGACCTCCAAATGGAACGAAATTTGACGGGCGGCCTGCCGATGATATACCAAGGGCACTCGGCAAATCTCGGCCCATTCCGATAACGTTTTTCTCCCGCTCACGAAACAAGGTCTGAGAGGGGTGACGGGCACGTGTGGGAGTGTCGGATCACGAAACGGACAACGGGGAAAAGGACCGGATGCAAGTTTTGAGAAAACATGCAGATGCAATGCAGATGATGACATGGCAAAATGCAACACGCAAGCAAATGACATGGCAACGACGGCGAATAATTGTAAGACACCTGGCGCATCGGATCCGGGGCGTTACAACACTCCTCCACTAACAGGAGATCTCGTCCCGAGATCTTAGGACCGAGACGGAAGGGAAAAAGGGATGAGGTGAAATAAGAACAAAACAGTGAGGATGAACAAAGTCAAGAACACTCGAGTAGGAAAGAGGAATGTTGAATGAGACAAGAAGCAAAAGCTTAAGAAATAAGACTGAATTTGAAACCACTCCGGTTAGGACAAGATAGAAAAGGAATAATAACGAAGGAATTTATGCAGCACTCTGGCTGAACAAGGAAAGAATAGAACATGAACTTGAGAAATGGAACGACACTTTACTTGAGGAACGACACAACACCTCCGGAAGACTCGAAAGAGTGGAATGAGAAGAACGGGGAAGAAGATGACAACTTCTACCATGAATGAAATAGAAAGCAACTTTAGAAGGAAGGATTGAACGGAGTTGTTGGAAATTCAACAACAAAAGAATAAGCTTGTTGTGGTCTTATAGGTAACATCTCAAGATCATAAGATGATAACCGGCCACAAACGGAAATGATTGGATAGCTGAGAAGAACGAAGAAATGCAAAACTCCACTTCAAAAGAATACGGAGAATCAATTGCACTTCGAAAAGTAAGAAGGAAAGATACTTGAGCTCCTCCTACAAGAATCTTGATGAACACTTGAAGAATGAATTAAATCTTGAGGAGCCACCGTGATGAACTCCGGTAACAAAAGAATGACGAGATAAAATTGAAGGATGAAAGGGATAAGATTAAATCCTTGCGATGATTTGGATGGAGCTTCGCGACGAGACAAGCGAGAAGGCTTGGAACTCCGGAAAAGAAAAGATGAAAACACTTTGAACCGAGAATGTGATAAGATGAAAAATCTCCGAAAAGAAGAGATAAAACCACTTGAAGAAAGAAGAATAAGGATTACGTTATGCTTATCCTCCATCAATTAAATTGATGAGAAACAATGGATTTGCATACTACTTATTCTCGTTGGAAAGTTTAAGGGGGGATATAGCGCAAAACTTGAGAAAGTCTTCGTGAACCACACGTAGGGCTGGAAAGAACGAATGAATTGATATGATAACAACAGAAAGAATCTTGAACGATCCATCGTAGGAACTGAAACAAATGATGAAAATAGAATGAATCACCGGAAAGAATTAGACAAGCACGAAGATACTTGAGGGAATCTAGAGACAAGAGAACGAAGAGATCGCAAACTGATTAAAGAGCAAAACACCAGAAGAATATGGAGACGAACGAAAAGGCATGAATATAGAATAATCGGAGAACGGATTTGAAAACTTAGAACGAAGAAATATTCTGAAATGAAGGCCTCCGGATAATCGAGAGAGAAAACACCTCCTGAAATACTCCGGATGGATGAAAAGAATTGCACGACTAGAAACAATTTGAGAGGATAACATGAAGCTAGCACCACGAATCTTCGGGAGAATGGACAAGATTTAGGGAAAACTCTACTTCAGTCTTCAAATGTTGAGAATGACGACGAGAAAGAACACCAAAATTGTTGAGATACTCCGGGAGAATGAAAAGCGAAGAGGTAGAGTCAACAATGAAAATAATTTGAAATTGATCTTGGAAAAGCGTCTAACTGATGAAATTCATACTTACGTCCACTTCGAAAAGGATTTGAGAATAACTCTGGGAAACTTAGAAGAGTCAGGTAAGATCCTGGGAAAAGACCTGTGGGTTAGGGCCCACTGAAAAGAAAAACACCGTTGAAAAAGGATTGTAGAAGAGATGATGCACCGGAACAATTGAAATATTTGAATGAGGTGACAACCTCGAATTAATTCGAATACAGCCGAATCTCCTGAGATGTCTTGAGCACTCCAGAATGATAAACTGGCGAGAGGCGAACGAGCAAGGAAAACACTTGATCCAAGGAAAAGAATATGATCAACCCAAAAAAAACTTGCACTGAGTCCACCGGAGAAGAAAAAAGATGAAGAATGTCAAACGAGACGAGAATTCACCGGTTGAAATAACTGAGGAAAAACTGAAGATACTCCGCACGAATGAAAATTGATGCTCGAAAGAGACTCAGGCTCCGGGAATAAGAGGGTGGGAGGGCGGGAAAAACAAAGGCAACTTGGAAGGGAGAACCGACGAATAGCTTGAAGAGAAAACACCGGTTGAAAGAATGCAAAGGCTTCGTACGAGTAGGATGGATACTCTATTAGGGACTCGGGCTCCGAGAAGAAGAAAAAAAGGGTGGGCGGGTGGGAAAACAAAGACAACTTAGGATTGAACTTGCGAAAACGGAGAGGGTCGAATCACCTTGACGAGAACTGCATCGGATGCAAAGAGCTGAGGAACAACGATCGGAAAACCAACTGCGTGATCCTAAGAAAAGTTTGAAGGGGAAGAGGAGTAATTCAAAACACCTACGTCAAGATTCCTTACCAGAGCGACGAAAGGGCAGAGGAGTAAAAGAATTCCTACTCTCCGATATAACTAGACTCAGAAATAGTTTTCTTCTAGACTCAACAACGGCCAAACTACACGATCAAACAAGGGGGGCTCCTAGGGTCGGTCGAGGCTCTGATGCCAACTTGTCACGCCCAATATGCGACCCTATCCGAGAGGAACTCGAAGGTCCCACCAAGGATAGACCCGCATATTGGAAACGCTTTTGCAAGGTGGATATCATTACATCAACATTACATAATAGATGGGGATACATACAAGGCATACAAATGCCACAAGAGTACATCAATACATCATACATAAGATCAACATCCGACTACGGATGAAACACAAACAGAATCTCAAACGACATCCACCCTGCTAGCCCAGGCTGCCGACCTGGAACCTATCCCCTGATCGAAGAAGAAGCAGAAGAAGAACACCAAAACAAGTAACATCGCTCTCGCGTCAGGATCATCGCAAAACCTGTACCTGCAACTGGTGTTGTAGTAATCTGTGAGCCGCGAGGACTCAGCAATCCCATTACCATGGGTATCAAGACTAGCAAAGCTTAATGGGTAAGGAAGGGGTAAACTGGTGAGGTTGCAGCAGCGACTAAGCAAGTATGGTGGCTAACATACGCAAATAAGAGCGAGAAGAGGAGCAACGGAACGGTCGTGAAGCTAGCAATGATCAAGAAGTGATCCTGAACTCCTACTTACGTCAAACATAACCCAGAAACCGTGTTCACTTCCCGGACTCCGCCGAGAAGAGACCATCACGGCTACACACGCGGTTGATGCGTTTTAAATAAGTCAAGTGTCAAGTTCTCTACAACCGGACATTAACAAATTCCCATTTGCCACATAACCGCGGGCACGGCTTTCGAAAGATAATACCCTGCAGGTGTGTCCCAACTTAGCCCATTATAAGCTCTCACGGTCAAGAAGGATATTCCTTCTCCCGGGAAGACCCGATCAGTCTCGGAATCCCGGTTACAAGACATTTCGACAATGGTAAAACAAGACCAGCAAAGCCGCCCGATGTGCCGACAATCCCGATAGGAGCTGCACATATCTCGTTCTCAGGGCAACACCGGATAAGTCAAGCTACGAGTAAAACCAGGCCTCGAGTTTCCCCGAGGTGGCCCCGCAGGCTGCTCGGTTCGGACCAACACTTAGAGAAGCACTGGCCCGGGGGGGTTAAATAAAGATGACCCTCGGGAGCGCGACTCCCAAGGGAAAAGAAATAGGTGATAGGCAAATGGTAAGACCAAGGTTGGGCCTTGCTGGAGGAGTTTTATTCAAAGCGAACTGTCAAGGGGGTCCCATAAATCACCCAACCGCGTAAGGGACGCAAAATCAAGTAACATAACACCGGTATGACGGAAACTAGGGCGGCAAGAGTGGAACAAAACACCAGGCATAAGGCCGAGCCTTCCACCCTTTACCAAGTATATAGATGCATTAATAATATAAGAGATATTGTGATATCCCAACATAAACATACTCCAACATGGAGCAAACTTCATCTTCACCTTCAACTAACAACGCTATAAGAGGGGCTGAGCAAAAAGCGGTAACATAGCCAAACAACGGTTTGCTAGGAAGGGTGACAAAGGTTAGAGGTTCATGGCAATTTGGGAGGCTTGATAAGCAAGTGGTAGGTAACGCAGCATAGCGATAGAACGAAGCAACTAGCATAGCAATGATAGTAGTGAGATCCAAGGTGACGGTCATCTTGCCTGAAATCCCGCTAGGAAGAAGAATGAGTCCATGAAGAAGATGAAGCCACGAAGACGAACGGATCCTCACAATCGCAACGACACGGGAACTATCGAGAAGAAGCACACACCATGGTAAACACACCACACATGAACAAGGCATGATGCTCTACAAAGAACAACACATCAAAGCAAGTTTAAATGAGGCCGGAAACAACATATAACAATTCCGGTAAGTCCTCATATCCAAATTTCGAAATTGGTCCAGATCTGAATAAACCTTGTTCAAGTTGTTAAACAGCAAGTTAATATGCACCAAGATGATCTACACGAAATTCTAGTCAAGTTACATATAAAGTTCATTAGATTCGGAGCTACGGCCTAGAAGATATGAGCAAAACAAGTTAAACATGGCATTGATGCAAAAATCATTCAAACATCAAACAAACACACTCAAGGCATGGATGCAACATGATAATATGAAACTACATGCAATTCTAAGCAAGTTTCATATAGAGCATGCTCAAAACGGAGCAACGGTGCAACACATACACTCCAAACAAGATATAGCAACAATCAGTCCAAAACAGCAA
The DNA here is from genome assembly GCF_002575655.3 of Aegilops tauschii subsp. strangulata. Classification (NCBI taxonomy): domain Eukaryota; kingdom Viridiplantae; phylum Streptophyta; class Magnoliopsida; order Poales; family Poaceae; genus Aegilops; species Aegilops tauschii. The sequence continues at coordinate 436,229,660 of NC_053035.3, forward strand.
CTAGACATCTAGCAAGCATCAAAACAATATGCTACAGCAACTCAACATGAAAACAAAAGGCATGGACATGATGTACAGGTAAAGCACAACAAAACATGAACAGTGAGCTAGCTCCAGAAACCACTAGAACATGCTTAAAAGGACATGGCAAGATTGCACATAATAACAGTTTCACAGACTTGGCAGAAATCACCGGGCATGGCAGAAATAACATCAGGTTGCAAAGTTTAGAGCTATCAAACAACATGCTACAAGAAGAGATCATAGCAACCAAAGGCATGGCATGAATCTACTAATTGAATAGAACAAAAGTCCCTTACTGATCACGAGCCAAAAAGGCACAAAAGATATGATGGCACCCATGTAAACATAGCAAGTAATATGACAGATTCAGACTTGGTGAAAATAACAGTGCATGGCAGAAACAACGATAAGTGGGCATGTTGGTGAGCTTGAACCACTCACCACAGAGCAATACATGGCATGGCAAGGTAACCAACAGTAATACGGCATAAATATGAAGCTAAGAATGGCAATAGCATAGTCACAGGTTACATGGATCACTAACAAAACACATGGAAAGAACTGGACTTAATGTTAACAGGCTGACAGCAACATTATTTAGCAAGTTTAGAGCATGATAACAACAAGCTACATCAGGCTATAAATGCAACCAAGGGCATGGTTGGAGACATCATAACATGTGTAACAAAACATCCTTAATGAACATCTCTAGATTATGCATAGAACTCATGGTGACAGCAGGTTTACATGGCATCACAATGTTACAGCTACAGACTTAATGTTAACAGGCTGACAGCAACATTATTTAGCACGTTTAGATCATGTTAACAACTAGCTAAATCAGGCTATAAATGCAACCAAGGGCATGGATGGATAGATCATAATATGTATAACAAAACATCCTTAGTGAACATATCCAGATTATGCATAGAACTCATGGTGACAGCAGGTTTACATGGCATCACAATGTTACAGTTACAGACTTAGCAGAAATTACTAAGTCACAGAAATCAGCAACATCACGGAGGCTACTTTGCATGCTTGTGACAGTCACCACATATAACACAAAAATACAAGACAAGCACCCCTGTAAAGATGACATGATGTATAACAAAACACATGTAGAGCTCATGCTCATAGGATGCAAACACAAAATGCAATGAAAAAGACAAATCACCAAGTTATAACAGTTTCAGCAGGTTAACATCATATAGCACTCTTGCAACGATGATTAGGGCATCAAGATAAACTCTAATGAACATGACCCAATGGAACAAAATGAATATCATCTCACAATAAACATTTTGATATATTATATGCATGAAACGGAGCAGCACACAAGAAGATATGGCATGATGAACATGGGTACATACTGCAAAATTCTCAGGGACTTGGGGAAAATCGGTGCAACCTCGAGTTCGCACGGAAAACGATGCGGCGGTGGATCTCGCCGGAGACGAGGCAGAGGCGGCGCGGGGAGGTGGCCCCGGCCCGGATCTCGCCGGATCCGGCCGGCGGCAAGCTGGGACGGCGGCGGAGGGCGGCGGCTACGGCGGGGTTGGAACCGGCGGGGCGGCACGGAGGCGGGCCGCCGCGGGGGAGCTCCTGCTCCGGCGAGGGAGGCGGGGCGGCACACGGCGGCGGGGCCGGTCGCCGGCGGCGGGAGGCGCGGGGCGCGACGAAGGGAGGCGCGGGGCGGCGTCCGCGGGGCACCTCGGGCGGCGGCGGCCGGATGGGCCCGCGAGGGCCGGGGGCGGGCCGAGCGGGCCGGCGCGGCGGGAGGAGAGAGGAGAGCCGGCGAGGCTGACGTGGCGTGCCGCGATTGAGCGCGGGCGGCGGCGCGGCTGAGGTGGCGTTCCCCGATTGGCCGGGCGACGTGGCTGGGCGGCGGTGGACGCGTCCGGCTGCGAGCGGACATGTCCTGCGGCGCGGGGAGTAAGGTGCTAGGGTTTGGACTACGAAAAATGGAGGGGGAGGGCATATTTATAGGTAAAGGGAGCTAGGAGAGTCCAAATGGGGTGCGGTTTTCGCCCACACGATCGTGATCGAACGACCGAGAGCATGGAGGGGGTTTTGCTGGGTTAGTGGGCTGATTTGGAGGGGTGCTGGGCTGCAAAGAGAGGGGGGTTTCGGGCTACGCGGTTAACCGTTGGGGGCATCAAACGACCTCCAAATGGAACGAAATTTGACGGGCGGCCTGCCGGTGATATACCAAGGCCACTCGGCAAATCTCGGCCCATTCCGAGAACGTTTTTCTCCCGCTCATGAAACAAGGTCTGAGAGGGGCGACGGGCGCGTATGGGACTGTCGGATCGCGAAACGGACAACGGGGAAAAGGACCGGATGCAAGTTTTGAGGAAACATGCAGATGCAATGCAGATGATGACATGGCAAAATGCAACACGCAAGCAAATGACATGGCAACGACGGCGAATAATTGGAAGACACCTGGCGCATCGGATCCGGGGCGTTACACCTACGAGGAGAAACCAGTCAAGATTCTCGAGTTTGCCAGCCGAGTTACCCGCAACAAGGTTATCAAGTTTTGCAAAGTTCAGTGGAGCCACCATACTGAGGATGAAGCCACCTGGGAACGAGAGGATGATCTACGGAAAGACCACCCACACCTATTTTCTAGCCAACCCGAATCTCGAGGGCGAGATTCATCTTAAGGGGGGTAGGTTTGTAACATCCCAAATTTTCAATTTGGAATGTTATACATAGGTCATCATATGCATATCATATTTTATTTGCATTTTGGTTTGGATCCTAGAAATTCTAAGCAACTCAAGGACCTACGGAGAGAGTTGGGGATTTTATTATTTTCATATTTGAATTTTCTCAAATACTCGAAAGAGGATCATTTTGGTTTTACTTTTTTTTTCTCTGAAATATTTAAATATAAAAATAAATGAGAGGAGATAATATGACTTCTCCAAAATAGAAGAAATATTGGAGGAAAATGTTAAAATCAAATAAATAATTTTATTTGGATTTTATTGCTATTTTATTTGAATTAGAAAAATATGCATTTTTTAAATTGCATTTTTAGGCCAAGAAAATGTTCACTATGTTCTAAATATTCTATTTAGACGGTGAAAATTGTTTTTTAGCATTTTTAGAATTTTTTTATATTTATTTAGGATTTTCTTTCGGCAGAATTTTAATTAAAAAAACTCCCGGACCGAACTAGGCCGAAGCCCAGCCGGCCCAGCACCGCGTCGCCCCCGACCCCGAGGTGGAGACCAACTCCCGCACGCCGCCGTCGCCACCTCGGACACGCCGCCGCCTTGCCCCCTCCCCAAGACACCCCTCCTCCTCGACCCCTTTAAAAGCCGCCGCCCCCGCCCCCACATCGCCACCCCGCCCGCCGTCGCAGCAGCAGCGCCGCCGAGCCGCCGCGCCGCCGCCCGCCGAGCCGCCGCGGCAGCGTCGCGCCGCACTCCGCCGCCCCGCGCAGCCCCGCCGCCTCTCCCGCCTCGCCGGAAGCCGCCGGAGCCGCCAGATGTCGCCGCCGTTCTTTTTGGTTTTTAGGTAAAACCTGCCCGGTTTTCTTCAAAACCCTAGATCGGTTATTTATTTATTTATTTATTTATTTAGATCGGTTCGGTTTTTCTTCGGTTTAGTTATTTAGCGTTTGTTCGTTCGTTTTAACGAACGATTCGCCCGTTTGTCTCAGTTAGCGGACGTTCGTCCGTTAGATTTTCCTTTTGCCGTTTATTTTCGGCCAAGGACCTATCCGCGATTATTTTTATCGCAGATTAGCCCTTGATCTTCAAACCCTCGCAACTTTTCAACCGTCCGTCCAAATCCAGTGAAACCAACGCCAAAATCTTCGTCTCGAGCCCCTCTTTCTGTTTAATCAACTTGAACAAGGTTTTGACAATTTAAAATTTTGTTTCAAGAAGATTTGAATTCGAGGTTCTTTTGACCATAGTTTCAGTTCCGTAGCTCCAATTCGATTGATTCTTTTTGCAAATTGAAGCTCTTCAGTTGAATCTTCAGTTTGGATCTTCTTATTTGAGTTTTAACCGTGCATCTTTGCTTGAGTGCTTATGTATGCTATTGTTTGTTTGCGATAGAATTCCCGGAGTGCGAAGCGTGCTACTACGAGTCTCTAGGGTTTGCAGATCGTCAGCAAGGCAAGTAACACATTGATCATACTCTTTTCATACGCGGTTTTTATGCATTAGTTACAACCCTCAAACACTGCATGATTAGGATGTGATTAACTTGTGGGTATTGGGAAGTAGATGATGAGGTAGAACCTATTGCCCTTTTATTATCAAACCCTCGGGAGTTACTTCTACGTTATGCTTATGTTGCTATGCTATGCTCGTAGGCGTGGATTGGGTTTGAGTGTATCCATGACAGATGTGAGATTGTTAATTAATGGTTAATTTAAGGTGGCTACTTAAACACACATCTGGGTGGATTGGTTGCGGGCACCTGGGGATATACCAGTGCTCTCCTTTTGGTTCGCCACCCAGGCTCAAAGGGATCATAAGATTATTCATGCTAGAAACTTTCGTGTGCAGCCACAAGCTATTATGGGCTCTAGCATAGTTGAGTATGTTGCATGACCTCTTTCAGTGGTGGGCTAGCAGATGTAGGGGAAAGTAGGTGTAACTGTCCACCCAGAGTAAAGAGTTAATGCTTCTGAAAGACTGTGTCTCGGTCATCCGTTTCTCAAACACCATGTAGTGCGAGAAATCCAACGGAGGAGATCGAGTCTTGTGGGTAAAAGTGCGCAAACCTCTGCAGAGTGTACAAACTAATCATGGTTGTTATGGACATCTTGAGTATCTGGTTCTTGGATTATCATGTTGATCTCATCACTCTAAATTAATTTGTTTGGGTTGTTAATTACTTCATAATTGGGATTGAGATGGGGGTTTACCATTCTCAATGTTTATCAACTACCATGATAGTTAAATAAAATATATTCCTTTGTTGTAGGAAAAAATTGGCTTTGCGCAAAACATTATAACCATAGAGCCTCCACCAGCCATATATGCATGTAGGAATAGCATTTACTTGTTCATTTGCTCTATTGTGTTATATTGCCAACATATTCCATGTGCTGATCCGTTTCGGGCTGCAACATATCATGTTGAAGACTTTTTAGACAAAGAGTAAGGTGCGCTAGGTCATTGTCGTGTACTCGGCTATGCCGTTGGAGTTGATGGACTCACTTTATCTTCCAAGCCTTCCGCTGTTATCTTATTTAGATGGCCTTAAGCCATATTTATTGTAATAAGTTCTCTTTTGAGACATTCGATGTAATAAGTGTGTGATTGCACTCTGTTATAAATCCTTCAAGTACTGTGTGTGTCAGCATTACCGATCCAGGGATGACACTTATGCACAGAGATTTGACTGTCTGAGGTCGGATCGCTACAAGATTAACTCCCACTTGATTCAAGCAACTGTAGTACTCAGACAATCTGAGCACATGCTCACTGGTTGAGCTATTCTCCTCCATCTTGTAGGCAAAGTACTTGTCAGAGGTTTCATACCTCTCGACTGGGGCATGAGTCTGAAATACCAATTTCAGCTCTTGGAACATCTTATATGCTTTGTGGCGTTCAAAACGTTTTTGAAGTCCCGGTTCTAAGTCGTAAAGCATGGCGCACTAAACTATCAGGTAGTTATCATGCTGAGCTTGCCAAACGTTCATAACGTCTACATCTACTCCTGCAATAGGTCCGTCACCTAGCGGTGCATCAAGGACATAATTCTTCTGTGCAGCAATGAGGATAATCCTCAGATCACGGACCTAGTCCGCATCAATGCTACTATCATCTTTCAACATAGTTTTTCTCTAGGAACATATCAAAAATAAACGGGGAGCTACATCGCGAGCTATTGATCTACAACATAGTTATGCAAATACTATCAGGTACTAAGTTCATGATAAATTAAAGTTCAACTAATCATATTACTTAAGAACGCCCACTTAGATAGACATCCTTCTAGTCATCTAAATGATCACGTGATCCATATCAACTAAACCATGTCCGATCATCACGTGAGATGGAGTAGTTTTCAATGGTGAACATCACTATGTTGATCATATCTACTATATGATTCACGTTCGACCTTTCGGTCTCAGTGTTCCGAGGCCATATCTGCATATGCTAGGCTCGTCAAGTTTAACCCGAGTATTCTGCGTGTGCAAAACTGGCATGCACCCATTGTATGTGAACATAGAGCTTATCACACCCGATCATCACGTGGTGTCTCGGCACGACGAACTGTCGCAACGGTGCATACTCAGGGAGAACACTTATACCTTGAAATTTAGTGAGGGATCATCTTATAATACTACCGCCGTACTAAGCAAAATAAGATGCATAAAAGATAAACATCACATGCAATCAAAATATGTGACATGATGTGGCCATCATCATCTTGTGCCCTTTGATCTTCATCTCCAAAGTACCGTCATGATCTCCATCGTCACCGGCATGACACCATGATCTCCATCATCTTGATCTCTATCAATGTGTCGTCACATGGTTGTCTCGCCAACTATTGCTTTTGCAACAATTGCTATCGCGTAGCGATAAAGTAAAGTAATTATATGGCGCTTGCATCTTATGCAATAAAGAGACAACCATAAGGCTCCTGCCAGTTGCCGATGACTTTAACAAAACATGATCATCTCATACAACAAATTATATCACATCATGTCTTGACCATATCACATCACAACATGCCCTGCAAAAACAAGTTAGACGTCCTCTACTTTGTTGTTGCAAGTTTTACGTGGCTGCTACGGGCTTCTAGCCAGAACTGTTCCTACCTACGCATCAAAACCACAACGATTTTTCGTCAAGTGTGTTGTTTTAACCTTCAACAAGGACCGGGCGTAGTCAAACTTGATTCAACTAAAGTTGGAGAAACTGACACCCGCTAGCCACCTGTGTGCGAAGCACGTCGGTAGAACCAGTCTCATGAACGCGGTCATGTAATGTCGGTCCGGGCCGTTTCATCCAACAATACCGCCGAATCAAAGTAAGACGTTGCTGGTAAGCAGTATGACTATTATCGCCCACAACTCATTATGTTCTACTCGTGCATATAACATCTACGCATAGACCTCGCTTTGATGCCACTGTTGGGGAACGTAGTATTTCAAAAAATTTGCCTACGATCACGCGAGATCTATCTAGGAGAAGCATAGCAAAGAGCGGGGAGAGTGTGTCCACGTACCCTCGTAGACCGAAAGCGGAAGCGTTTAGTAACGTGGTTGATGTAGTCGAACGTCTTCGCGATCCAACCGATCAAGTACCGAACGCATGGCACCTCCGTGTTCAGCACACGTTCAGCTCGATGACGTAGCTTGTACTCTTGATCCAGTTGAGGCTGAGGGAGAGTTTCATCAGCATGACGGCGTGGCGACGGTGATGATGAAGTTACTGGCGCAGGGCTTCGCCTAAGCACTACGACAATATGACCGAGGTGTGTTTCTGTGGAGGGGGGCACCGCACACGGCTAAAAGATCAACTTGTGTGTCTATGGGGTGCCCCTGCCCCCGTATATAAAGGAGGGGAGGATAAGGCCGGCCAACAAGGGGTGCGCCAGGGAGAGGGGAGTCCTACTAGGACTCCAGTCCTAGTAGGATCCGGCCCCACCCTTTTTTCCTTCTACAGGAGGGGAAAAGGGGAAGGAGAGGGAGTAGGAGAAGGAAAGGGGGGTGGCGCCCCCTTCCCAAGTCCAATTCGGCCTCCTCCCTTGTGGGGGGCGCACCAGCCCCTTGTGGGCTGGTTAGCCTCCCTCCTATGGCCCATAAGGCCCATATCTTTCCCCGGGGGGTTCCGGTAACCTCCCGGTACTCCGAAAAAATGCCCGAATCACTCGGAACCATTCCGATGTCCGAATGCAACCTTCCAATATATGAATCTTTACCTCTCGACCATTTCGAGACTCCTCGTCATGTCTGTGATCTCATCCGGGACTCCGAACAAACTCCGGTCATCAAATCACATAACTCATACTACAAATCATCATCGAACATTAAGCGTGCGGACCCTACGGGTTCGAGAACTATGTAGACATGACCGAGACACATCTCCGGTCAATAACCAATAGTGGAACCTGGATGCTCATATTGTCCCCTAGATATTCTACGAAGATCTTTATCGGTCAAACCGCATAACAACATACGTTGTTCCCTTTGTCATCAGTATGTTACTTGTCCGAGATTCGATCGTCGGTATCATCATACTGCTACCTCTTGAGCACCGCGTTGGTTTTCCCTTGAAGAGGAAAGGGTGATGCAGTAAAGTAGCATAAGTATTTCCCTCGGTTTTTGAGAACCAAGGTATCAATCCAGTAGGAGATCACGCTCAAGTCCCACGCACCTACACAAACAAATAAGAACCTCGCAACCAACACGATAAAGGGGTTGTCAATCCCTTCACGGTCACTTACGAGAGTGAGATCTGATAGATATGATAAGATAATATTTTTGGTATTTTTATGATAAAGATGCAAAATAAAATAAACGGCAATAAAAATAGCTAAGTGTTGGAAGATTAATATGATGGAAAATAGACCCGGGGGCCATAGGTTTCACTAGTGGCTTCTCTCAAGATAGCATAAGTATTACGGTGGGTAAACGAATTACTGTCGAGCAATTGATAGAATTGAGCATAGTTATGAGAATATCTAGGTATGATCATGTATATAGGCATCACGTCCGCGACAAGTAGACCGAAACGATTCTGCATCTACTACTATTACTCCACACATCGACCGCTATCCAGCTTGCATCTAGAGTATTAAGTTCATAAGAACAGAGTAATGCTTTAAGTAAGATGACATGATGTAGAGGGATAAACTCATGCAATATGATATAAACCCCATCTTTTTATCCTCGATGGCAACAATACAATATGTGTCGTTTCCCCTACTGTCACTGGGATCGAGCACCGCAAGATTGAACCCAAAGCAAAGCACTTCTCCCATTGCAAGAAAGATCAATCTAGTAGGTCAAACCAAACTGATAATTCGAAGAGACTTGCAAAGATAACAAATCATACATAAAAGAATTCAGAGGAGATTCAAATATTGTTCATAGATAATCTTGATCATAAACCCACAATCCATCGGATCTCGACAAACACACCGCTAAAGAAGATTACATCGAATAGATCTCCAAGAAGATCGAGGAGAACTTTGTATTGAGATCCAAAGAGAGAGAAGAAGCCATCTAGCTAATAACTATGGACCCGAAGGTCTGAGGTAAACTACTCACACATCATCGGAGAGGCTATGGTGTTGATGTAGAAGCCCTCCGTGATCAATGCCCCCTCCGGCGGAGTGCCGGAAAAGGCCCCAAGATGGGATCTCATGGGTACAGAAGGTTGCGGAGGTGGAAATAGGGTTTTGGCTCCGTATCTGATGTTTCCAGGGTATATGGGTATATATAGGAGGAAGAAGTACGTCGGTGGAGCGACATGGGCCCCACGAGGGTGGAGGGCGCGCTTGGGGGGGTAGGCGCGCCACCCTGCCTCGTGCTCTCCTCGTTGATTGCTTCACGTAGACTCCAAGTCCTCTGGATCACTTTTGTTAAGAAAATCACGTTCCCGAAGGTTTCGTTCCGTTTGGACTCCATTTGATATCCTTTTCCTTCGAAACACTGAAACAGGCAAAAAAACAGCAATTCGGGCTGGGCCTCCGGTTAATAGGTTAGTCCCAAAAATAATATAAAAGTGTATAATAAAGCCCATTAAACATCCAAAACGGAATATAATATAGCATGGAACAATCAAAAATTATAGATACGTTGGAGACGTATCACATACCTAGTTCAATCTCGTTACCGGCAAGTCTCTTTACTCGTTCCGTAATGCATCATCCCACAACTAACTCATTAGTCACATTGCTTGCAAGGCTTATAGTGATGTGCATTACCGAGAGGGCCTAGAGATACCTCTCCGATACACGAAGTGACAAATCCTAATCTTGATGTATGCCAACCCAACAAACACCTTCGGAGACACTTGTAGAGCATCTTTATAATCACCCAGTTACGTTGTGACGTTTGATAGCACACAAGGTGTTCCTCCGGTATTCAGGAGTTGCATAATCTCATAGTCAGAGGAACATGTATAAGTCATGAAGAAAGCAATAGCAATAAAACTTAACGATCATAATGCTAAGCTAACGGATGGGTCTTGTCCATCACATCATTCTCTAATGATGTGATCCCGTTCATCAAATGACAACACATGTTATGGTCAGGAAACTTAACCATCTTTGATTACCGAGCTAGTCTAGTAGAGGCATACTAGGGACACTTTGTTTTGTCTATGTATTCACACATGTATCAAGTTTCCGTTTAATACAATTCTAGCATGAATAATAAACATTTATCATGATATAAGGAAATAAAATAATAACTTTATTATTGCCTCTAGGGCATATTTCCTTCAAAGTTTTATTCCTTATACTAATTATTCGTGAATTGCTTGTATGACCAATATTGTGATTGTCAAGCCTCAAAAGATTTCACTTTCTAAACCCAATGTGAAGCTACCACTAGGCATGATATGATTTCAACTTCATGACATTCAATTTATTCAACAATTTACTCATAGGATATAAGTGAAGCACAAGAGTAAATGACAAACTACTCCAAAAAGATATAAGTGGAGATCAAACGAGTAGTTAAGTAAATAGGTAGCTATTTGAGGACTCTCTCTTATTTAAAAACTTTCAGATCTAAGTATTTTATTAAAACAGCAAGCAAAAAAACCAAAATGACATTCCAAGGATAGCACACATCATGTGAAGAAGCAAAAACTTAGGCTCAACCGATACTAACCGATAATTGTTGAAGGAAAAAGGTGGGATGCCTACCGGGGCATCCCCAAGCTCAGATGCTTGAGACTTCTTGAATATTATCATGGGATGCCTTGGGCATCCCCAAGCTAGAGCTTTTGTGTCTCCTTAATTCCTTTCATATCACGATTTTCCTAAATCTCAAAAGCTTCACTCACACAAAACTCAACAAGAACTCGTGAGATAAGTTAGTATAAACCAATGCAAAAGCTTTATCATTCTCTACTGCAGCAAATCACAAAAGTTATTATTTAACATTGCATACTAAATGCCTCTGCATATTTAATACTCCTATCCTCAAATATAATCATTAAACAAGCAAACATATGCAAACATAACAGCAATCTGCCAAATCAGTATAGTCTGTAAGAATGCAAGATTCATCATACTTCCCTAACTCCAAAAATTATGAAAATTTTAACACTGTAGTGAATTTATCAGAGCTTATTTTTCAAAAAGTTTCAACATTTTATCACTCTGACTTTTCTAGGAATTTTTTGCAGCAGCGGTAAACTTTCTGTTTTCAAACAGCAACATGTAGACTTGTAAAATAAGCATGGTAAGGGCTATCCTTGAAATTTTTATTGTAATAAAATATGCAAAACATTATTCTAAATAAAAGCAAGCAAATACTAAAAAAATAAATTGACGCTCCAAGTAAAACTCATGTCATGTGACGAATGAAAACATAGCTCCAAGTCAAGGTTACCGATAATGTTGGAGACGAAAGAGGGGATGCCTTCCGGGGCATCCCCAAGCTTAGTTGCTTGGATCTTCCTTGGATATTACCTTGGGGTGCCTTGGGCATACCCAATCTTAGGGTCTTGTCACTCCTTATTCTCCTCATATCGTCATCTCACCCAAAACCTGAAAAACTTCAATCACACAAAACTTAACGGAACTTTGTGAGATAGGTTAGTATGATAAAGAGCAAACCATTTCACTTTGGTACTGTCAAAGACAAGATTCATAATTGTTACCACACAATTCCTACTGTATCATATCATTTCGACAATTTAGCAATATAAGCCATAGAAACTAGAAAACAAACAAACTATGCATTGGAAACAGAATCTGTCAAAAATAGAACAGCCTGTAATGATCTGGACTCAAACCATACTTCTGATACTCCAAAAATTATGAAACAAATTGGCCCACGTGAGCAATTTGTATATTAAACTTCTGAAAAAAGAATCAACTCAAAAGCACTCTTCTGTTAAAAATAAGAATTATTTTTGTGAGCGCAAAGGTTTCTATTTTTCAGCGAAGTCAAATCAACTATCACCCAACATGATCCCAAAGGCTTTACTTGGTACTTTATTGAAACAAAAGAAATAAAACATGATTACTACAGTAGATTAATCATGTGAACACACAAAAACAGTAGGTAAAAGTGTTGGGTTGTCTCCCAACAAGCGCTTTTCTTTAATGCCTTTTAGCTAGGCATGATGATTTCAATGATGCTCGCATAAAAGATAAGAATTGAAACATAAATAGAGCATCATGAAACACATGGAAAGCACATTTAAGTCTAACCCACTTCCTATGCATATGGATTTTGTGAGCAAACAATTTATGGGAACAAGAATCAACTAGCATAGGAAGGCAAAACAAGCAAAACTTCAAGATTTTCAACACATAGAGAGGAAACTTGATATTGTTGCAATACTGTGACGCCCCCGATTTGACCGTACACTAATCATGCACGCAAATGTGTACGATCAAGATCAGGGACTCACGGGAAGATATCACAACACAACTCTAAAACATAAATAAGTCATACAAGCATCATAATACAAGCCAGGGGCCTCGAGGGCTCGAATACAAGTGCTCGATCATAGACGAGTCAGCGGAAGCAACAATATCTGAGTACAGACACAAGTTAAACAAGTTTGCCTTAAGAAGGCTAGCACAAACTGGGATACAGATCGAACGAGGCGCAGGCCTCCTGCCTGGGATCCTCCTAACTACTCCTGGTCGTCGTCAGCGGCCTGCACGTAGTAGTAGGCACCTCCAGTGTCGTAGGTGTCGTCGTCGACGGTGGCGTCTGGCTCCTGGATCCCAACATCTGATTGCGACAACCAGATAGAAAGGAAAAGGGGGAAAAGAGGGAGAGAAGCAACCGTGAGTACTCATCCAAAGTACTCGCAAGCAAGGAGCTACACTACATATGCATGGGTATATGTGTAAAGGGGCATATCAGTGGACTGAACTGCAGAATGCCAGAATAAAAGGGGGATAGCTAGTCCTGTCGAAGACTACGCTTCTGGCCATCTCCATCTTGCAGCATGTAGAAGAGAGTAGATTGAAGTCCTCCAAGTAGCATCGCATAGCATAATCCTACCCGGTGATCCCCTCCTCGTCGCCCTGTTAGAGAGCGATCACCGGGTTGTATCTGGCACTTGGAAGGGTGTATTTTATTCAGTATCCAGTTCTAGTTGTCATAAGGTCAAGGTACAACTCCGGGTCGTCCTTTTACCGAGGGACACGGCTATTCGAATAGATAAACTTCCCTGCAGGGGTGCACCACATAACCCAACACGCTTGATCCCATTTGGCCGGACACACTTTTCTGGGTCATGCCCGGCCTCGGAAGATCAACACGTCGCAGCCCCACCTAAGCACAACAGAGAGGTCAGCACGCCGGTCTAACCCTATGCGCGCAGGGGTCTGGGCCCATCGCCCTATGCACACCTGCACGTTGCGTACGCGGCCGGAAGCAGACCTAGCCTAGTGGCGTTCTAGTCCAATCCGGCGCGCGCCACTCAGTCGCTGACGTCACGAAGGCTTCGGCTGATACCACGACGCCGGGATACCCATAACTACTCCCGCGTAGATGGTTAGTGCGTATAGACCAAATGGCCAGACTCAGATCAAATACCAAGAACTCGTTAAGCGTGTTATGTCGAAGTAACCGCGGACGCCGTCCAGGGCCAGGCCCACCTCTCACCTAGGCGGTCTCAACCTGCCCTATCGCTCCACCACAATGATCCACTTGCGGGTACTCCTACGAGCCGACCCGACTTTATTTACCACATGTGTCATGTATAGAGTATATAAGTATATACCCGTGATCACCGCCCAGGTGATCACGGCCCGATAGTATAGCACAGCAGACGGACAAGAATGTAGGGCCACTGATGGAAAACTAGCATCCTATACTAAGCATGTAGGATTGCAGGTAAAGGTAACAACAGTAGTAGCAAGGATAGGCTATGCATCAGGATAGGATATCGGAAAGCAGTAACATGCTACACTACTCTAATGCAAGCAGTATAGAGAAGAATAGGCGATATCTGGTGATCAAGGGGGGGGGGGCTTGCCTGGTTGCTCTGGCAAGTAGGAGGGGTCGTCAACTCCGTAGTCGAACTGGGCAGCAGCAGTGTCGGTCTCGTAGTCTACCGGAGAGAAGAGGGGGAAGAAACAGTAAATACAATGCAAACATAAGCATGACGATGCGTGACATGACAATGAACAGTGCGAGGTGTGTCCTAACGCGAAAGTAGGTGGTACCGGCGAAGGGGGGGGACCTCCGGGAAAGTATTCCCGTTGTTTCGCGTTTTCGGACAGACGGACCGGAGGGGGAAAGTTGCGAGTTCGATAGGTTAGGGAGGTGTGGTGGACGAACGGACTGCGTATCCGGATTCGTCTCGTTGTTCTGAGCAACTTTCATGTAGAAAACATTTTCATCCGAGTTACGGTTTAAAAGATATGAATTTTCAAAGATTATTTGAATTTCTGGAATTAAATGAATTTAGCAAAAATGAATTATGACGTCAGCATGAGGTAACGCTGACGTCAGTAGGTCAACAGGTCGGCTGACCAGTCAAACCAGACAGGTGGGTCCAGTGGGACCCACATGTCATTGACAGGGCACTAACAGAGTTTTATAACTAACTTAAACAAGGTTATTAGCAGGTAGGCCCCACCTGTCAGTGCCTATTTAGATTAATTAATTAGTCTTATTTTATAAAAACATTTTATTTAGTTTATTTATGCAGCGGGGCCCGCATGTCAGCGTCACAGAGACGCCCAGTCAGCACGTTGACTGGGTCAACCCAGTCAACGGGGCCCGCGGGGCCCGCTGGCAGTGACCCGGGGTGGCCCTAGGTTTGCCACGTCAGCGGCGGCCGGTGGCACGTCGCCGGTGACGCCAAACACGGCGGAGGGCTTCGGACCTCGTCGGATTTCGCCTACGGGCAACCATTTCGCGCGCGCGAGGGCGCGTTTGAACGAGCGGAGCAACGCGCGTCGAACAGCGGTGGTGGCGTCGCCGGAGTTGGCTGGAATCGGCGCCGGCGTCGAGGCCAGCGGCGGAGCGGCTTCGGTCGAAGACGGAAACGGCGAGGCAGCACGCTATTGCGCAAAAGAGGAGGCTGGGGAGGAACTACGTGGTGAGGCGAGTCTAATGGGTACGGGCCTGTGACCAAACCATCACCGGAGACGCGTCGGCGGCGAGCTCCGCGGCGACGCGTTCGGCCTCATCGTGAGAGCTAGCTAAGGTTCGTGCGAGAGCAAACGAAGAAGGGTAGGAGGTAGAGGAGCTCACCGCGCGGCACACGGAGGCCGGTGAGAGTCTTAGTAGCAACAGCAGTCGCCGGAGTCGAAGAAGACGGCGGCGACCAGAGAAAGAAGGCGACGGCGTTGGGGGTGATGTAGGGGGTCCCGGCTCGAGCAGGCGGTCGGGAGGACGGGCTCGACGCGGCGGAGCTCGTGGACACGTCGGGGAGGAGAACGGGGCTCGGTGGCCGCGGGAACGACGGCGGCACGTCGGCGACCGCGCTCGGGCGGTGGGGAAGGAGGGAGCGGCGTGGATCTGGGGGGGAGAGGGAGAGGCGCAGAGGCCGAGAGGGTGAGCGGGGGCGAGTGGGAGAGGGGCCCGAGGAGGCGGGGGCGCTGGCGTCCTTATCCTCGACGCCGGCGAGGGGGGGTCCGGCGGGGACGCGCCTGTTGCGACCCCGGTCGGGGGAACAGGGGGGAAAGGCGACCCGGGGAGGTGGGCCAGGCCGGCTGGGCCTGGGGTCGGCCCAGTTGGGCCAGGGGCCAGTGGGGGGCTTCTCCTTCTCTTTTTTTTTGTTTGTTCTGTTTTCTTTTTGTATTTTCTTTTTATTTATTTATTTTCTTTTCTGTTTTAATTCATTTAAACGCATTTAGGCATTTTATAAAAATATGTGTTCTTTAGTATAATTACCCTTGTAATATTTGGCACCCACCGAACATTTTGTTTCAATTTTTTGAAAAACCTTTTCTGTCGGCATTAATTTAAATTTGAATTTTGAAACGGTTTTGGATCATCCCACGGTTAACAACAGTAACCGAGGTGACGTGGCATGATTAGCGGGGAATTATTGTAGCTTGATTCCCCGGGCGTTACAAATCTCCTCCACTACAAGAAATCTCGTCCCGAGATTTAGGAGGTAGAAGGAAACAGTGCGGGGTATTCTTCGCGCAGACGATCCTCTCGTTCCCAAGTGGCTTCATCTTCAGAATGGTGCGACCACTGGACTTTGAGAAACTTGATCGCCTTCTGACGTGTGCGGCGTTCAGCTTGGTCGAGAATGCGGACCGGATGCTCCTTATAGGAGAGGTCTTGCTGCAATTCGAGCACTTCATGATCCACTACTCGGATTGGATCCTTGAAGCAACGGCGGAGCTGTGACACATGGAACACATCGTGAACCTGTGAAAGGTTCGGCGGTAGCTCCATTTGGTATGCCACTTTTCCAGGCCTTTCGAGAATAGTGAATGGGCCAATATAGCGAGGAGCTAGTTTGCCCTTGATTCCAAAGCGGTGAGCACCCTTCATTGGTGTGACTCGAAGATAAGCCTTTTCGCCAGGTTGGTAGACCATGTCTTTATGATGACGGTCATACTGACTCTTCTGACGTGATTGAGCAGTCTTGAGATTCTCACGAATAATGCGGACTTGTTCTTCGGCATTTTGGATAATATCCGGACCAAAGAGTGGACGTTCCCCAGTTTCTGACCAGTTCAGAGGGGTTCGGCACTTTCGTCCATATAACCCTTCGAAGGGGGCCATCTTCAGACTAGCTTGATAGCTATTATTATAAGAGAACTCAGCATACGGGAGAGATTCCTCCCATTTCTTGCCGAAGGAAATAACACAAGCTCGAAGCATGTCTTCGAGAACTTGGTTGACGCGTTCAACTTGCCCTTGCGATTGAGGATGAAACGCAGTACTGAATGACAGATGAGTTCCCATAGCTTCTTGGAAACTTGCCCAGAATCTTGAAGTGAATAAGCTCCCACGGTCTGAGCTGATAACCAATGGAATACCGTGGAGTGAAACAATCCTGGACATATAGAGCGTTGCCAACTGGCTAGCAGTGATCGTTTCTTTGACCGCCAGGAAATGTGCAACTTTGGAAAGCCGGTCAATGACGACAAGAATAGCATCATTACCTTTCTGTGATTTGGGAAATCCAGTGACGAAGTCCATCTCAACATGGTCCCATTTCCATTCAGGAATAGAGATAGGTTGCAGAGTTCCAGCAGGCCTTTGATGTTCTGCTTTGATACGACGGCAAACGTCACACTCAGCAACATATCAAGCAATGTCTTGCTTCATATTAGACCACCAGAATCTCTGACGGATGTCTTGGTACATCTTTGTACTACCAGGGTGGATACATAGAGGCGTATCATGAGCTTCTTTCATAACTTCCTGTGTCATATCCAGGTTCTTCTCTGCACATGGCACCACTAGGCGGCCCTTGAAGTATAAGGTGCCATCTTCAGCAATGGTAAAGAATGAGGGCTTTCCTTCTGCGAGGTAGCGCTTAATCTTGTGGGCTTCAGAGTCATACTTCTGTAGCCTTTTGATGCTGTCCTCGAGATCTGGTTTAGCAACTAGGGTTTTGAGGGAACCCTGGGTAACAACGTGGAGGTTCACCTTGCCAAACTCCTTAGGAGGGGGAGCAAGTGCACCCGGAGGAACAATATGGAGGTTCAGCTTCCTGAATTCTTCAACAAGCGAGGGCTGAACTTTGTGAACCTGGAGGTGGTTGCAGTAAGACTTGCGGCTCAAGGCATCAGCCATTACATTAGCCTTGCCTGGCGTATAGGAAATACCCAAGTCAAATTCTGCAACAAGCTCCATCCATCTCTGTTGACGGAGGTTCAGATCTGGCTGAGTAAACAGATACTTCAGACTTTGGTGGTCAGTGAAGATCTCGCAACGATTACCGAGAAGGTAATGTCGCCACTGCTTCAGCGCATGAATGACAGCAGCAAGTTCGAGGTCGTGAACTGGGTAGTTCTCTTCGTGAGGGCGCAATTGCCGAGAGGCATAAGCAATCACTTTGCGGTCTTGCATTAGGACACAGCCTAATCCTTGACGGGAAGCGTCGCAGTAAATGACGAAGTCCTTCTTAGTATCTGGTGGAGCTAGAACTGGGGCAGAAGTCAACTTGTCTTTGAGTGCCTGGAAACTTTCCTGACATTTTTCTGTCCATTGGAACTTGACGCCCTTATGCAACAGGTTAGTCAGAGGCCTGGCGATCTTGGAGAAGTTCTCGACGAATCGACGGCAATAGCTGGCGAGACCGAGAAAACTTCTGACTTGCTTAACGTTCTTGGGAGGAGTCCAATCAAGAATAGCCTGAACTCGCTCGGGGTTGACGGCAATACCATCCTTAGAGATGACATGCCCAAGATAGGTTACTTCCGGTAGCCAGAATTCACATTTGGAGAACTTGGCATATAGTTGATGCTCTCGTAGCTTTTCCAGCACAAGTCGAAGATGTTCAGCATGTTCTTCTTCGTTCTTGGAAAATACCAGGATATCATCCAGATAAACCACAACGAACTTGTCGAGGGAATCCATGAATATATAGTTCATCAGACGAGAGAAGGTGGCTGGAGCATTGGTTAAACCGAAAGACATGACGGTGTACTCGTATGAACCATAGCGAGTCACGAAGGCGGTCTTTGGGATATCCTCTTCGCGAACACGGATCTGGTGGTAACCCAATCTCAGGTCGAGCTTAGAGAACACTGACGAACCCGCCAGTTGATCATACAGATCATTGATCCGAGGAAGAGGGTATTTATTCTGAATGGTAGCTTGGTTTATAGGACGGTAGTCTTGAACTAACCGGTTTGTCCCATCCTTCTTCTTGACAAAGAGAGAAGGTGCTCCCCAAGGAGAACAACTTGGGCGAATGAATCCTTTGCGAAGAGATTTGTCGATTTCCTCCTTAAGCTCAAGGAGTTCATGCGGCGGCATTTTGTAGGGTCGCTTGGCTATAGGAGTGGTGCCCGGTTTCAAGTCGATGATGAATTCGACAGCTCTAGCAGGGGGAATCCCTGGAAGTTCTTCAGGGAAGACGTCGAGGAATTCACACACGACGGGAATGTTTTCAATGCCCTCGAGTGGTGCAGCGTTCAATGCATTCAATGCATAGAGCCTGGCCTCGGCATTTTGCACCAGATGAGCTTGGTAAGCAACTATTTCATCTGAAGGGTGAAGTAGATGGACGGTCTTAGTGGCGCAAACTATAGAAGCAGTATGCGCTTTCAACCAATCCATACCCAAAATTAGGTCGATGTTAGACGACTTCAGGATAATGGGGGAGGCATAGAATTCCAGCCCTTCGATTTCCACGGGGACATCGATGCCAACCAGGGAGGTTTGACACTGTCCCACGGGGGTTTTGACCAGTACCGAGGTGTTCATCTCCTCACATTTAACGTCGTGCTTGTATGCAAAATCTTCTGACATGAATGAATGCGATGCACCTGTATCAAATAAAACGGATGCTGGTACTGAATTTACGAGGAGTGTACCCATCACAGTAGCAGGCTGGTCTTGAGCTTCGTTGAGATCAACGTGGTTGGCATGAGCACGACCATAAGACTTAGCATTGTTGTTGCGGGGCTGATTGTTACCACGGCCAGTTGCTGGAAGGGCCAGTTGATTCTGGTTCTGGTTGCATTCTCTAGCACGGTGTCCTGGTTGACCACACCTGAAGCACAAGCCATTATTGGGAGTGGGAACAGGAGCTTGGGATGGTGGAGCTGGAAGTCTTGACTGCCTAGATGGTGGTGGAGGCAGACGAGGTGCAGCATAGGTCTGCCTTGGGGCAGATGTATTTGGACGGTACATGCTGTTCGGGATCCATATCTTACGCTTCTGTGAGGGCGAGCCCGAAGATGAGCCCGTGTCACGGTTGCGCCTGTGAGAGCTCTGGTATTCCTGCAGACCAGTTTCGACATTGATGGCCTTGTTCACCAAGGTGGCGAAATCAGCAAAGTCATGCACTAGAAGTGCGAGCTTGATGTCAGCTTGGAGGCCATCACGGAACTTCTCCTATCTGCGTGCATCAGTTGCAATGTCCTCTTCAGCATAGCGAGACAAGTCCAGAAACTCCCATTGATAAGCTTCAACAGTTTTGTTGCCTTGGGTGAGGTTGCGGAACTCACGCTTCTTCCGGTCCATGACTCCTTGAGGAATGAAGCGGGCACGGAAAGCAGCTTGGAAGTCTGGCCAGGTGATGATTGTCCCAGCTGGCAGAGTACGCCTGTGGCTGTCCCACCATTGAGCTGCGGGTCCCTTCAGAAAGAAGGAAGCAAAGTTGACGTAGCTGGCAGGGGCTACATTGGCAGACTCCATCTCATAGGTGATGTCACGGAGCCAGTCATCAGCATCCAGAGGCTGAGTTGAGCTGCGGTACACAGTTGGATTGAGGCGCATGAATTCCTGCAGAGTTACAGGGGTTGGTTGCTGGTCCATATTGGGGCGAGGAAATTGAGCCATCATATTTTCCATGAATTGGCGGTTCAGTTCGAACTGTTGGATCATACCAGCCATGTACTCAGGTGGTGGTGGGGCATTGCCACCACTACCACGACCACCTGGTCTAACCATCCTGCTAATATATAACAGGGGTTCAGCATTGAGAAATTTGCAAAGACAAGGATCATTCATGATGAAACATGCATAATGAAAGGAGCACGATAGCTACTACATAGTAGTCGGCATAACTTACAAAAGGGGTCATGCATAGAGTTCAGTACACAGAGTTCAGTACATAGACTAAAACATCATAGGCGGCACACAGGCTCGCGGCGAATGCAACTAATACTAACTAAGCAAGACTACATCAGTCCCAAGAGGTACTGTGGAGGTAATCGTAGCCCGACATCTGGTAGTGAGGCAACGGATAGCCCTCCACGTCAGCAGACTGGGGGGCCGCGGATACTCAGGTGTAGAGCCCGACGCTCAGGTGGCAGAAGAGGACCAAGTGCGGGAGAGTAGCCTCCCACCTCTGGCCAACCGACACCGTGGGGCATCACGGTCCTGGCTGGGTAGATCGCAGTACGCGGTAGCTGTCCAGATCGGACAAAGGGGTGCAGCAGCGTCAGAGCACGGTAAAGGTGCTGACGGGTGGTGTACATCTCGTGGCGAAGAGCTCGGTTAGCTCGATCCAGCCCATCAGCATGCAGAACCAGGTTCTAATGGTAGAAGGGCTCTCGGGTGACAGTGGAGTAGGCAGCAGTATAGTATCCCTCCGCACCAACATCAGATGCGATAGCAATGTGCCTGAAAGGGGAGGTGTCCAACTCCCGATACTCTCCACGAAGACGTGTCAGAGCAGCATAGGCAGCATCATGGACAGCCATATCGATGGTCACACCAACACCATGTGCGGTGTGCAGCACAGTAGAGGAGTCATACTCCCGCGAGTAGAGGTGGACGATGGCACGGTACTGCTCCTGGTTAAAGTCCTGGTACTCCTCGTAGATGGTGTACTCAGGGTGCCAGCGATAACCCAGATAGGTCATCATCTCAGCTAGCACAGCCGGTGATCCCGAGGCACCAATGGCCGTCGTGTGACGCACGACCTGCCTCGTGGGTTCCATCTGAAAGCAAAGATGTTTCAAAGGAGTCAAATGACAGTGTGTGAATTGTTCAAAATTACTATTCCAAGAAACAACTATGGCTTATCCAACTTTGGGGTGAATGCGGTCACGGGATCCTAGTGTTAGAGTTAGTAAATTCGTTTAACCTAAGTAGAAGAGAGTTCAGAGTCCCAGAGTAAAGGACGAGGAGTAAAAGATCCTAGTACCACCCAATGGCGACGTGGGCCCGTAAGACACAGAGCCATGTTAGTAAAAGTTTTGTAATGTCTAGACTCGACTTCGGCCAAGGAGTGTGGAAAGGGGGATTCCTACAGGCAGTCGGCTCAGATACCAACTTGTGACGCCCCCGATTTGACCGTACACTAATCATGCACGCAAATGTGTACGATCAAGATCAGGGACTCACGGGAAGATATCACAACACAACTCTAAAACATAAATAAGTCATACAAGAATCATAATACAAGCCAGGGGCCTCGAGGGCTCGAATACAAGTGCTCGATCATAGACGAGTCAGCGAAAGCAACAATATCTGAGTACAGACACAAGTTAAACAAGTTTGCCTTAAGAAGGCTAGCACAAACTGGGATACAGATCGAACGAGGCGCAGGCCTCCTGCCTGGGATCCTCCTAACTACTCCTGGTCGTCGTCAGCGGCCTGCACGTAGTAGTAGGCACCTCCAGTGTCGTAGGTGTCGTCGTCGACGGTGGCGTCTGGCTCCTGGATCCCAACATCTGATTGCGACAACCAGATAGAAAGGAAAAGGGGGAAAAGAGGGAGAGAAGCAACCATGAGTACTCATCCAAAGTACTCGCAAGCAAAGAGCTACACTACATATGCATGGGTATATGTGGAAAGGGGCATATCAGTGGACTGAACTACAGAATGCCAGAATAAAAGGGGGATAGCTAGTCCTGTCGAAGACTACGCTTCTGGCCATCTCCATCTTGCAGCATGTAGAAGAGAGTAGATTGAAGTCCTCCAAGTAGCATCGCATAGCATAATCCTACCCGGCGATCCCCTCCTCGTCGCCCTGTTAGAGAGCGATCACCGGGTTGTATCTGGCACTTGGAAGGGTGTATTTTATTCAGTATCCAGTTCTAGTTGTCATAAGGTCAAGGTACAACTCCGGGTCGTCCTTTTACCGAGGGACACGGCTATTCGAATAGATAAACTTCCCTGCAGGGGTGCACCACATAACCCAACACGCTCGATCCCATTTGGCCGGACACACTTTTATGGGTCATGCCCGGCCTCGGAAGATCAACACGTCGCAGCCCCACCTAAGCACAACAGAGAGGTCAGCACGCCGGTCTAACCCTATGCGCGCAGGGGTCTGGGCCCATCGCCCTATGCACACCTGCACGTTGCGTACGCGGCCAGAAGCAGACCTAGCCTAGTGGCGTTCCAGTCCAATCCGGCGCGCGCCACTCAGTCGCTGACGTCACGAAGGCTTCGGCTGATACCACGACGCCGGGATACCCATAACTACTCCCGCGTAGATGGTTAGTGCGTATAGACCAAATGGCCAGACTCAGATCAAATACCAAGAACTCGTTAAGCGTGTTATGTCGAAGTAACCGCGGACGCCGTCCAGGGCCAGGCCCACCTCTCACCTAGGCGGTCTCAACCTGCCCTATCGCTCCGCCACAAAGATCCACTTGCGGGTACTCCTACGAGCCGACCCGACTTTATTTACCACATGTGTCATGTATAGAGTATATAAGTATATACCCGTGATCACCGCCCAGGTGATCACGGCCCGATAGTATAGCACAGCAGACGGACAAGAATGTAGGGCCACTGATGGAAAACTAGCATCCTATACTAAGCATGTAGGATTGCAGGTAAAGGTAACAACAGTAGTAGCAAGGATAGGCTATGCATCAGGATAGGATATCGGAAAGCAGTAACATGCTACACTACTCTAATGCAAGCAGTATAGAGAAGAATAGGCGATATCTGGTGATCAAGGGGGGGGGCTTGCCTGGTTGCTCTGGCAAGTAGGAGGGGTCGTCAACTCCGTAGTCGAACTGGGCAGCAGCAGTGTCGGTCTCGTAGTCTACCGGAGAGAAGAGGGGGAAGAAACAGTAAATACAATGCAAACATAAGCATGACGATGCGTGACATGACAATGAACAGTGCGAGGTGTGTCCTAACGCGAAAGTAGGTGGTACCGGCGAAGGGGGGGGGACATCCGGGAAAGTATTCCCGTTGTTTCGCGTTTTCGGACAGACGGACCGGAGGGGGAAAGTTGCGAGTTCGATAGGTTAGGGAGGTGTGGTGGACGAACGGACTGCGTATCCGGATTCGTCTCGTCGTTCTGAGGAACTTTCATGTAGAAAACATTTTCATCCGAGTTACGGTTTAAAAGATATGAATTTGCAAAGATTATTTGAATTTCTGGAATTAATTGAATTTAGCAAAAATGAATTATGACGTCAGCATGAGGTAACGCTGACGTCAGCAGGTCAACAGGTCGGCTGACCAGTCAAACCAGACAGGTGGGTCCAGTGGGACCCACATGTCATTGACAGGGCACTAACAGAGTTTTATAACTAACTTAAACAAGGTTATTAGCAGGTAGGCCCCACCTGTCAGTGCCTATTTAGATTAATTAATTAGTCTTATTTTATAAAAACATTTTATTTAGTTTATTTACGCGGCAGGGCCCGCATGTCAGCGTCACAGAGACGCCCAGTCAGCACGTTGACTGGGTCAACCCAGTCAACGGGGCCCGCGGGGCCCGCTGGCAGTGACCCGGGGTGGCCCTAGGTGTGCCACGTCAGCGGCGGCCGGCGGCACGTCGCCGGTGACGCAAAACACGGCGGAGGGCTTCGGACCTCGTCGGATTTCGCCTACGGGCAACCATTTCGCGCGCGCGAGGGCGCGTTCGAATGAGCGGAGCAACGCGCGTCGAACAGCGGTGGTGGCGTCGCCGGAGTTGGCTGGAATCGGCGCCGGCGTCGAGGCCAGCGGCGGAGCGGCTTCGGTCGAAGACGGAAACGGCGAGGCAGCACGCTATTGCGCAAAAGAGGAGGCTGGGGAGGAACTACGTGGTGCGCCGAGTCTAATGGGTACGGGCCCGTGACCAAACCATCACCGGAGACGCGTCGGCGGCGAGCTCCGCGGCGACGCGTTCGGCCTCGTCGTGAGAGCTAGCTAAGGTTCGTGCGAGAGCAAACGGAGAAGGGTAGGAGGTAGAGGAGCTCACCGCGCGGCACACGGAGGCCGGTGAGAGGCTTAGTAGCAGCAGCAGTCGCCGGAGTCGAAGAAGACGGCGGCGACCCGAGAAAGAAGGCGACGGCGTTGGGGGTGATGTAGGGGGTCCCGGCTCGAGCAGGCGGTCGGGGAGGACGGGCTCGACGCGGCGGAGCTCGTGGACACGTCGGGGAGGAGAACGGGGCTCGGTGGCCGCGGGAACGACGGCGGCACGTCGGCGACCGCGCTCGGGCGATGGGGAAGGAGGGAGCGGCGTGGATCTGGGGGGAGAGGGAGAGGCGCAGAGGCCGAGAGGGTGAGCGGGGGCGAGTGGGAGAGGGGCCCGAGGAGGCGGGGGCGCTGGCGTCCTTATCCTCGACGCCGGCGAGGGGGGTCCGGCGGGGACGCGCCTGTTGCGACCCCGGTCGGGGGAACAGGGGGGAAAGGCAACCCGGGGAGGTGGGCCAGGCCGGCTGGGCCTGGGGTCGGCCTAGTTGGGCCAGGGGCCAGTGGGGGGGCTTCTCCTTCTCTTTTTTTTGTTCTGTTTTCTTTTGTATTTTCTTTTTATTTATTTATTTTCTTTTCTGTTTTAATTCATTTAAACGCATTTAGGCATTTTATAAAATATGTTTTCTTTAGTATAATTACCCTTGTAATATTTGGCACCCACCGAACATTTTGTTTCAATTTTTTGAAAAACCTTTTCTGTCGGCATTAATTTAAATTTGAATTTTGAAACGGTTTTGGATCATTCCACGGTTAACAACAGTAACCGAGGTGACGTGGCATGATTAGCGGGGAATTACTGTAGCTTGATTCCCCGGGCGTTACAAATACCTACAAGCATATGTTCCTCTCTCATAGTAACTTTCAGTAGCATCATGAATGAATTCAACAATATAACTACCACATAAAGCATTCTTTGCATGATCCACAAGCATAGAAATTTTATTACTCTCCACATATGCAAATTCATTCTCATTCATAGTAGTGGGAGAAAACTCGACAAAATAACTATCATGTAACTGAAAATTAAAATCATGATGACAAGTTTCATGGTCATCATTATTCTTTATAGCATACATGTCATCACCATAATTAGCATAGATAGCAACTTTGTTATCATAGTTAATTGAAGCCTCATCCAAAATGGTGGATTCATCACTAAATAAAGTCATGACCTCTCCAAATCCACTTTCATCATTATAATCATCATAAATAGGAGGCATGCAATCATTATAACAAATTTGCATATCAAATCTTGGGGTACTAAAAATACCATCTTCATCAAATATAGAATCCCCAAGCTTATGGCTTTTCATATCATTAGCATCATGGATATTCAAAGAATTCATACTAACAACATTGCAATCATGCTCATCATTCAAAGATTTTTTGTCAAACATTTTATAGAATTATTCCTCTATCAATTGAGCACAATTTTCCTTTCCATCATTTTCACGAAATACATTATAAATATGAACAATATGATGCAACCTCAATTCCATTTTTTTAGTTTTCTTTTTATAAACCAAACTAGTGATAAAATAAGAAACTAAAAGATTCAATTGCAAGATCTAAAGATATACCTTCAAGCACTCACCTCCCCGGCAACAGCGCCAGAAAAGAGCTTCGTTGACGGGATGTGAGTGCCGCTTACCTAACCTCCCCAGCAACGGCGCCAGAAAAGAGCTTGATGTCTACTATGCAACTTTATTCTTGTAGACTCATGTTTGGCCTCCAAGCGCAGAGTTTTGTAGGACAGTAGCAATTTTCCCTCAAGTGGATAACCTAAGGTTTATCAATCCGTGAGAGGTGTAGGATGAAGATGGTCTGTCTCAAACGACCCTGCAACCAAATACAAGAAATCTCTTGTGTCCCCAACACACCCAATACAATGGAAAATTGTATAGGTGCACTAGTTCAGCGAAGAGATGGTGATAAAAGTGTTATATTGATGGTAGAAATATATTTTTATAATCTGAATAAATAAAAACAGCAAGGTAGCAACTAGTAAACGGGCACAAAAACGGTATTGCAATGCTTGAAAAGGAGGCCTAGGGTCCGTACTTTCGCTAGTGCAACCTCCCAACAGTGCTAACATAGTTGGATCATATGATTATCCTTCAAAGTGCAGCAAAGAATCACTCCCGAGTTCCTATTAGTGGAGAACAAAAGATAGGAATTGTTTGTAGGGTACGAAGCCACCTCAAAGCTATTCTTTCCGATCAATCTATCCCGGAGTTCGTACTAGAATAACGCAAGCTATTCTTTCCGTTCGATCCAATCAAGAGTTCGTACTAAGATAACACCAAGGCAAATTCATATTCATAATACTCAATCCACACAAAGAACTACAAAGAGACCCCAAAGTTTCTACCGTAGAAAAATGTGCATCAACCCTATGCATAGATTACCCCAATATCACCGCGGGAATCCACGAGTTGAATGCCATAACATATATCAAGTGAATCAATAAGATACCCCAATTGTCACCTCAAGTATTCATATTGCAAGACATATATCATGTGTTCTCATCTCTGAATATTCAATCCGACAAGACAAAACTTTGAAGGGTAAAGATTCAATTCATCATAACAAGAGTATAGAGGGTAGAAACATCATATGATCCGACTATATTAACAAAGCCCATGATATAGATCACGAGAGAGAGAGAGATTAAACACATAGCTACTGGTACAAACCCTCAACCTCGAGGGTGGACTACTCCCTCCTCATCGTGGTGGCCGCCGGGATGATGAAGATGGCCACTTGAGATGATTCTCCCCTCCGGCAGGGTGCCGGAACGGGGTCTAGATTGGTTTTCGCGGATACAGAGACCTTGCGGCGGCGGAACTTCTGATCTAGGGTAACCCCGATGGGTTTCGGAATATTTGGGAATTTATAGTGCAAAGAAGGGGTGCGGGAGGCCACCGAGGTGGGCACAACCCACCTCGGCGCGCTAGGGGGCCTGGCGCGCCCTGGTGGGTTGTGCCCCCCTCGGGGCACCCCCCAGGTGCTGCTTTGGCCCATCGGGAGTCTTCTGGCCCAAAAAAATCTCCAAAAAGTTTCACGTTATTTGGACTCCGCTTGATATTGATTTCCTGCGATGTAAAAAAACAAGCAAAAAACAGCAACTGGCACTGGGCACTGGGTCAATAGGTTAGTCCCAAAAATGATATAAAGTAGCTATAAAGTGATTATAAAACACCCAAGATTGATGAAATGATAGCATGAATACTTCATAAATTATAGATACGTTGGAGACGTATCAGCCGGCAAACTCAACGCCGAACACAAGGGGAAAGGGCCGCCCAACGAGGACGACGACGAAGAGCCTCATCAACCGAGCACAGGGGGACAGAAGAAATTTCCCCCCGAGGTAAAAACAGTAAATATGATATATGTCACACATATCCCTAAGAGGGAGCGCAAGCGCGCATTAGGGGACGTCTACACCATAGAGCCGGTCGCCCCAAAATTCAACCCATGGTCGGCTTGCCCGATCACCTTCGATCGAAAGGACCACCCAACCAGTATCCGTCATGGAGGTTCGGCAGCTCTGGTCCTTGATCCAATCATCGACAGATTCCACCTCACGCGAGTCCCCATGGACGGCGGCAGCAGTCTCAACCTACTTTACCAAGACACTGTCCGCAAAATGGGCATTGATCCGTCAAAAATCAAGCCCACTAAAACTACCTTTAATGGATTAATACCTGGTGTAGAGGCCTGCTGCACGGGCTCAATAACATTGGAAGTCATCTTCGGTTCGCCAGACAACTTCCGAAGCGAAGACTTGATCTTTGATACCGTCCCCTTCCGCAGTGGCTATCATGCACTGCTCGGACAAATCGCTTTTGCCCGTTTTAATGCGGTCCCACACTACGCCTATCTAAAGCTCAAGATGCTCGGTCCACGTGGCGTCATTACAATCAATGGAAACATGGAACGCTCCCTCCGCATTGAGGAGCATACCGCGGCCATCGCGGCCGAAGTACAAAGCGGCCCTGTCAAGCCGCACACCTCATCGGCTATTAAGCCGCCGGACTTTATTACACAAGGCCGGTCAATTCCGCATGCTGACAACTCGGCAATTCCAGAGCTGGATTAGCAGTTTCGCCTCCGTCGATCGCCATGTACATCCACGAAATTCGTATCGCGCATGCATAATTATGCACTCAAAATACCTTGGGCATCAGCGTAGGCACAATACGGACAGGCCTATAGTACGGTTCGACCCTATATGGCCTTCCCCTTTTCTTTAATTATTTCTTCTCTCTTACCATAGGTGAATCAAAACCTATTCATCCTATGGACTTACAAGGACTCTTTCCGAGCCCGGTTTCGTACAAATAGTCAAAGACCATTCATCTCAAGGAATCTTTCTCTCTAAGGCGAAAGCGGCGCAGACGTGTGGCAGGAGGTCCAAAGGATTTTGTAGACCAAAACTTCATTCAAGAACCTGTATAGAGCTTTTCCCCTTAGTCTTAGACCCCCGGCATGTAAAATGGCCTTGGTGATTATGGTACCCTCTGTAAGATCACGTTTTGACGTATCAATCAGATTCCAATGAACACAACGGTATCGCCTTTATTCATATACTGTATTCCGTCTCTTCAGTTGTCTCACGCACACACCTCGGCACAAATTGCCAGGGGCTCTATATGGTAACATATGTGTTGCCAATCAAAAGCCCGAACAGCTTTATAGCACAATTCGGCGTCCCGAGCTTGGCATTATATGCACCGGCTCTGAATCATGTCTTTGGTCAATAGTTGGGTTGCCCGGCTCCTGTGTTTGCTACCTTACGTTCCGTCTGACCAGCTAGGGTAGTAAAGGTAGAACTACTGCAATTGTGTTTCTGGTTCGTCCGGTTAAGCACCTCAATAGAGAAAGCCGAAAACTGACTGTCATGATGCGGCGAGAGCTGGTCAGCCACTCGGTGACATATTAAAATCTTTAGCGATTTTTTCCGTATTACACGAAGGACTGTTTTCCAGTCACATATGTAACGCATCCGCATCCAGATAGCCGCGTACATACCAGGGGCTACCTCGTAGACCCATCGTCAAACTCCTATGGCTAAGTGACAGTGGTAAAGCCTCATAGTCCAATTGCCTGGTTCGCCGCACTGACACCTCCTTTACGGACCAAGACGTTGGGTCAAGTGTGATCATGTGCTATTCTGAACACCCCTGTAGTATCTACGTGGGGGATGAAGCCGACGACTGGAAAACTCTCAGGAATACAACAACGGCCGCACAGGAGGATAGAACTTTCGGATAATAGCACAAATATATCGCAAGGCCTTAGTACATAATAAAAACGTCCAGGCAGTTCAGGTACATTCATTCAAACATAATGTCCTTTGAGCACTGATCCTCTATCAAGCGGGCGCCCTCTAGGACGTCGTCTAAGTAGCGCTCCGGGGTGCGGTGGTCCTTGCCTCCAGGCAGGCCCTTAACTGCAACATCGGCGGCCTTCATCTTTGCCCAGTACATCTTGACGCAGGCGAAGGC
Organism: Aegilops tauschii subsp. strangulata; assembly: GCF_002575655.3. Classification (NCBI taxonomy): domain Eukaryota; kingdom Viridiplantae; phylum Streptophyta; class Magnoliopsida; order Poales; family Poaceae; genus Aegilops; species Aegilops tauschii. The sequence goes on from NC_053035.3 coordinate 436,260,146, forward strand.
CATCCGTGCACCCTCTATGCACACTGACCGCTTGACTGCGTCGATTCGCGGCACTGCATCAACAAGTCGCCGCACCAGGCTGAAATAGCTGCTCGGAATGGGTTCGGTTGGCCATAGCCGAACTATGACGCCTTCATGGCCGCTCCGGGCATCTTATGCAGCTCGGCCCACTGCGCCATTTGGTCGTTCAGCAGCGCCGGGCGCTCCTGCGCCGCGAACTGTGACCAGAACAGCTTCTCCGTCGCATCTCCCTCCTAAGCCTGGAAGAATTGTGCGGCACTCTTCGGAAGATCCGCACAAGCGCCTGGAGAACTCCACAGTCAATTAAGCAAGGCATATCTCTGATCGCCAAACTTAGTCTGTAAAAGAAAGGGCTTACCAGCTGCTATCTGTCCAGCCTGCCGGATCTCTTCGCGAGACGCTCTGGATTCGGACCGCGCATCTTTGGCCTCCTGAAGGGCTTTGTTGAGTTCGGTCGCCTTGGCTTTATTCTCCTTCACGAGGGACTTGCACTTGCGGGCGGCGTCCTTGAGCTCTTGCTCTACGACGGATATCCGCTCCTCGAACTGGTGCCGGGTGGCCTGTTCGGCCTTCAAATCTGCAGCCGCTTTATCAGCGGCCGCATTGCTCACCCTGGACCGCTCCTTGGCCCGGGCAAGTTCACCCCTGAGGGTCTCGACCTCGGCAGCGCCATCTGCAATTATGCAAATAATAGCGTCTAAGTTTCAACCTAGTGTTCGCACATTCATATAGGCACAAAAGGGATGTTCGAAGCATACCTTGCGCCTCGTCGAGCCGCTTGTTAATGAGGACAATGTCCTCATCATCCAGCTTAAGTTTCTGCTTTAGTTTGGAAACCTCCGCAGCCTGGGCGGTTGCCGCTAACAGTGAAGCTTGTTTTTTCAATCAAATAAGTATGTTACTTCCTGCAGATATCTATAGATCCTCTGTTCGCCCTTTTTCATGGGCCGACCAGAGTCTCATGGGCTACTATCTATATACAGGCGTATTGTTCATATGGAAAGCGGCTAAAGACATTACATCGCATACCTCGAAGCCTGTTAGTAGGCTCATGAGGGCTTCATTCAGCCCACTTTTGGGGGACCGAATCTTCTCAACCACCGTACCCATCTAGGTACGGTGCTCCTCTAAGACGGACGCCCTTTGCAGTACGTCCATCAGGGTGTCCGGCGCCTCCGGAATCAGGGAGGTCACCGCAGTATTAGGCGCCCCCCCTCCCTTGAAGGGGGCTGCTCACCCGACTCCGGATCCATCTCCGGGGCGGTATTCGGCTGGGGGTCGAACAACCCAGGGCCCCCATCGCTGGTCTTCACGGGGGCCGCACCCCCTGTGCCCTCGACGGCCGAAGTATTCCCCTCCGGTGCCGTGTTGATGGTTCCCTGTACCTCTCAGCGATCCGGAGAAGTCCACTGGGATGACACCTCGATGTCATCCGCCCTAGGGGGCGAGGAAGCTTGTGGAGGCATCTCACTCTCCATCATCTCCGGCGGTAGATCCCCCGATGACGATGATACTTGAGGGAGATCACGGGCCGGGCTGCAACACGTAAATTAATATTATTCCCGCAGTTCAAAAAGAACTGGATGTGTATAGAGCGTCATTAGTTACTTACGATTCGGCAAGGGGCTTAACCCTGGGGCGGTGTTTTGGGACGGCTTCGGCTTCCGAATCCGAGCCATCCGACAGGGATATCTTTCCCCTCTTGGGCACCTCCACCTCCAGGTCTTCGGAGGCCGCCCTTTTCCCCCCCTGGGGAGGAGGGTTATCGCTTTCTTCCTCCTCTTCGTCTTCGTCTTCGGAGGAGGGAGCCTCGGTCCCCCCGGACATAGCGTCCGATGTACCTTTAGGGTGAAGGCCACCTTCGGCCTTCTTGCTCTTCTTCTTATCCTTCTTCGCTGGCGCTTGGTACGGTGCCGGGACCAGCATCTTCATTAACAGAGGATCAGCTGGGTTTTCGGGAAGTGGAGCCGAACACCTGATTCGCTCCGCCTTCTTTATCCAACCCTGATTAAAGGATGTAATTCTCAGTGCATCACCTTAGATTAATGGACTAAGCTATGTTCAGAAATTGAGCACTTACTGGGCTGTCCAGATGGTTGTAGTCGAGGTCGATGTCCTCAGATGTATCCGGCCATGACTTTTGAGCCTTGAAGAGCAGTTTCCAGATCCCTTTGTGCGTTGTGCCGAAGAATTGATGCAGGGTCCGCGGCCCTTCCGGATTAAACTCCCACATACGGAGAGACCGTCGCTGGCACGGAAGGGTTGTGGACGAGCATCACCTGGATCACGTTAGTAAGACTGGTGCCTTTTTCGATGATGCTTTTGATGCGCTTTTGCAGCATCAGCACCTCGTCGGATGATCCCCAGTCCAGACCCTTATTGATCCACGATGCGAGCCGCAGTGGGGGACCGGATCTGAATGCAGGAGCGGCCGCCCATTTGGTGCCGCGGGGTTCGGTAATGTAGTGAAGGAAATATGCCCTAGAGGCAATAATAAAGTATTATTTATTTCCTTATATCATGATAAATGTTTATTATTCATGCTAGAATTGTATTAACCGGAAACATAATACATGTGTGAATACATAGACAAACAGAGTGTCACTAGTATGCCTCTACTTGACTAGCTCGTTAATCAAAGATGGTTATGTTTCCTAGCCATAGACATGAGTTGTCATTTGATTAACGGGATCACCTCATTAGGAGAATGACGTGATTGAATTGACCCATTCTGTTAGCTTAGCACTCGATCGTTTAGTATGTTGCTATTGCTTTCTTCATGACATATACATGTTCCTATGACTATGAGATTATGCAACTCCCGTTTACCGGAGGAACACTTTGTGTGCTACCAAACGTCACAACGTAACTGGGTGATTATAAAGGTGCTCTACAGGTGTCTCCGAAGGTACTTGTTGGGTTGGCGTATTTCGAGATTAGGATTTGTCACTCTGATTGTCGCAGAGGTATCTCTGGGCCCACTCGGCAATGCACATCACTATAAGCCTTGCAAGCATTGTAACTAATGAGCTAGTTGCGGGATGATGTATTACAGAACGAGTAAAGAGACTTGCCGGTAACGAGATTGAACTAGGTATCGAGATACCGACGATCGAATCTCGGGCAAGTAACATACCGATGACAAAGGGAACAACGTATGTTGTTATGCGGTCTGACCGATAAAGATCTTCGTAGAATATGTGGGAACCAATATGAGCATCCAGGTTCCGCTATTGTTTATTGACCGGAGAGGTGTCTCGGTCATGTCTACATAGTTCTCGAACCCGTAGGGTCCGCACGCTTAAAGTTACGATGACAGTTATATTATGAGTTTATATGTTTTGATGTACCGAAGGTTGTTTGGAGTCCCGGATGTGATCATGGACATGACGAGGAGTCTCGAAATGGTCGAGACATAAAGATTGATATATTGGACGACTATATTCGGACACCGGAAGTGTTCCGGAGAAGTTTCGGATAAAACCGGAGTGCCGGAGGGGTTACCGGAACCCCTCGGGGAAGTATTGGGCCTTAGTGGGCCTGAGGGGAGAGAGAGGGCAGCAGCCAGGAGGTGGCGCGCCCCCTCCCATGAGGAGTCCGAATTGGACTAGGGGAGGGGGGCGCGGCCCCTCTTTCCCTCTCCCTCTCCCTCTCTTTCCTTCCCCCTCTCTCTTCCTAGTTGGACTAGGAAAGGGGAGTCCTACTCCTACTAGGAGGAGGACTCCCCCCCTCTCCTTGGCGCGCCCCAAGGGCAGCCGGCCTCCCCCCTTGCTCCTTTATATACGGGGGCAGGGGGGCACCTCTAGACACACAATTGATATACAATATTTTAGCCGTGTGCGGTGCCCTCCTCCACCATATTACACCTCGATAATATCGTGGCGGAGCTTAGGCGAAGCCCTGCGTCGGTAGAACATCATCATCGTCACCACGCCGTCGTGCTGACGAAACTCTGCCTCAACACTCGGCTGGATCGGAGTTCGAGGGACGTCATCGAGCTGAACGTGTGCTGAACTCGGAGGTGTCGTGCGTTCGGTACTTGATCGGTCGGATCGTGAAGACGTACGACTACATCAACCGCGTTGTGATAACGCTTCCGCTTTCGGTCTACGAGGGTACGTGGACAACACTCTCCCCTCTCGTTGCTATGCATCACCATGATCTTGCATGTGCGTAGGAAATTTTTTGAAATTACTACGTTCCCCAACATGTAGAACCACTCCTGCTGCCATACCTTGACGGTTTCCACGAAGGCCCCTTTTGGCCAGGTAACGTTGGCGAGCTTGCTCACCATAGCGCCGCCGCACTCCGCGTGCTCCCCGTCGACCACCTGCTTCGGCTTCACGATGAATGTCTTGAGCCACAGGCCGAAGTGTGGGGGGGATACGGAGAAAAGCCTCACACATGACGATAAACGCCGAGATATGGAGGAAAGAGTTCGGGGCTAGATCGTTAAAATCTAGCCCGTAATAGAACATAAGACCGCGAACAAAGGGGTGGAGAGCAAACCTGTCGTGGAATTGTCACGGCAGATGTCCTTGAGTTAGGACTTAGCCGTGGAGCCATCGCAACTAGGAAGCTTGAAGGGGTTATGCGGGACAAGAAACACGAGGGTTTATCCTGGTTCGGCCCCTTACGGTGAAGGTAAAAGCCTACGTCCAGTTGAGGTGTTATTGATTAGGGTTACGATCGCCAGGGAGCTAAACAGCTATGCCCGGCTCTCGATGAGATTATTGTCGCCCCTAAACCGCTGCCGGGTCGTCCCTTTATATAGGGAGGCTGACGCCCAGCAGCCCTTAGAGTCCCGGCCGGCTCATAAGAGTGTCCGGCTCGGACTCTAAACAATACTTGCCTTACACTACAAGTTCTATTATAACAATAAAGATTGTACTACGAGCTTTAAGCCATCGCCGGGTCTCAGCCCATCTCTGGCCCATTATCTTGAAACTTAGCTCTGGGCTTCTAGCAATGACCCTTAGTGTAACCCGGCCCTCCTGGCGGGTGACTCCCAGGTCTATATCCTCAACATTAGGCCCCAGATTGACTTGAGCCGGCTCGTGTCAATCTTCAGCTCTGCAGACAGAAAAAATCTCCGGCTTACCATTCATGTGAAGGTCATAACCCGGAGTGACGTCATCCTCTGGACTCCGGATAATCCGCCGTGACGTCATCCTCCATTAAGTCCGTTTTTTACTCCGCCAGATCCGCAACGGATCTTTGCTTTTACTGTCCTTCCGAGAATTGAGGCGCCGTGAGGGGGAGATAACCACGCCGTGGCCTCCTTGAATCCCGCGCCCACTTATGACTCGGCCTTATAAATAGGCCGGCCCAGCACTTCCTTCTCACACTCTCCCTCTTCCTCCTCGCGCCATCGCTCCTCTGCTCGAGCTCCGCCACTGCCGCCGCCGTCGCGCCCCTGGTCTTCATCAACCCGGCCGCTGCATCACCCTGATTCGGACCAGACTCACGGCGGCGACCTCCGCTCCTTCCAACTCCGGTGAGTCTCCTTTGCCTTGCTAGAATAGATCTGTGGTAGGGTTCTTTCAGTTCTTCGTGTTCATCACCATTGCCCACAGATTCGGTAGTTCTTGTTGCCACTGTAGTTAGTTGATCTTTAACCTCGCGTAGAACCACTGCGGTAGAAGTTTGAGACCCATTTCATCTATAAGAAACCCTCTTTTCACTGCATAAGAACTGTGTTGAACCTCAAGAACTTCTTCTGCCTCTGTTTTTTAGGTCTAGAAAATTTTCACCTCGCCCGACCATTTTGATCCGAAAAAGTTACTGCAATATGTGAAATCCGTTTTACCACACTTAGTAAAAACTGCAACCCTTGAATCTTGGCGGCTTATGCTTCCGACTTAAAGAAAACACGCGCCGTAGAACGTTCCGGTTTAAAGAGAACCATGCTCCGTAGAATCCTCCGACTTAACTGCAGTAAGCCGTAGATGACCAACTTATCCTGAAAACTCCGACGGCTTAGATAACTCACCGTATCAATATATATCATTAGTTCCCTTCATAAGCCGTCACTGTAGTTTGAATGATAAACTCCGGCTTATAATTAACCCGGACACTTTCCTCTTTATCATAGATCACCAACCGTCACCATGCCTCCCAAGGCTCCCATCACTTGCAACTGGATGAAATCCAGCGTCACCGAAGAGACCCTGGCCAACTTTGTTAAGTCCGGATATCTGCCCAAGAAGGAAGTGATGTCCTACCGTGCCCCTGACCTGTCCGAAGAAAGACCACAGCCGAGGGACGGGGAGGTAGTGATCTTTGCAGACCATATGAGTCGGGGCTTTGCACCGCCCGGCTCAAAATTCTTCCGGGACGTGCTCAACTTCTTTGACCTTCGGCCTCAGGATATAGGACCCAATTCCGTATCCAACATCTGCAACTTCCAAGTTTTTTGTGAAGTATATCTTGGAGAAGAGCCGAGTCTGCTGCTCTTCAGAGAGCTGTTTTATTTGAACCGCCAAACCGAGTGCGCAAACGGTCCAAGTCTAGAGTTAGGCGGCATCTCCATCCAACGGCGCAGGGACTGCCTATTTCCTTACGCAGAACCGCCAAGTCACCCCAAGGACTGGAACATGACTTGGTTCTACTGCCAAGACACGTCCCCGGCTGATGAGAGCCCGCTGCCCGGCTTTCGCCCAACGCGCCTGGAACCGACTCATCCGCTATCCGACAAGCTGTCTGCCGCGGAACGCCAGCCTCTGCTTCCAACGATCAATAAGATCAAGGCCCTGCTAGGCAACGGTCTGAACGGAATAGACCTGGTCCGGGTCTGGATCTCTTGGCGGGTGATCCCATTGAGCCGCCGCCCCGGCTTAATGTGTGAGTACACCGGGCGAAAGGATGACCCGCAGAGGCACAGTCGCAACGACCTTCCAGAAGACGTTGCCGAAGAAGAGACCAAGGCTCTTTTAAACGAGAGCCTGGCGGACTGTGGAAAAACCGGGCTAGCCCCGTTCTGCAAGACCAATCCAGCCCCAGCGGTAAGCCGCTGACTTTAACCTTTCCATTTTGTTTTACCTGTCCTTTTACTAAGAGCTCATTACTGTATTTCTCAGGCTGATGATAAATTCTGGCGGGTCAAGTATGACCATGAGGCGGCCAAGAAGGCCAGGAAGGCGAAGAAAGCCGCCCCTCGCAAAAAGGGAAACAGACCCACTGCTTCGGAGCTGCTACAATTAAGCGATAGCTCCGAGTCAGAGGTAACCCTTAAACCTTTTAAATTCTTGCAGTATATGTTGTCTGATGCTGTCCGCCTTATCAACACTTGCTTACTGACAGGACGACACCGGCGCCAGTAACCCGGTGATTGAAGAGGTAACGTTACTCCCCTCCGACTCGGAGCCTTTGCCACAGCTGAAAGTCCGAAGGGTAACCCGGAAAGTAAGCTTTTCTCATCCATTAGCTCATCAAGACCCTCAATTCCTTTTGAAGCAGCAGGTTCACGAAAGCCGGCGTCTCACCCGGGCCCGCAAGGACACCGGCCTCTCCACCGGGCTACCCGACGCAACGAGGAAGCGCCGCACTGAGGTTTTTTCTCACCTGTACCCTTTTCATCCGTTGGCGGGTGTCATCCGTCAGCCACTCAACTCTTCTGACTCCAATTACCAGGAGACCTCCCCCTCTTCGGGTGACTCCATGCAGTCAAGTCTGCCGGCCTTCAAGACTGCCCCCGGGTAATAACAATCTCCTTACATTATCTGTCTGTACTTACTCTTTGTATGCCTAACACTTCTGCCTTTTCAGTGCCCAGGCAAAGCTCACCAAAAGAGCAAAGAAGACAAGGTCAGCCGGAGTGCCAGACTTGCCTGAGCCAGAGACGACGGCTCAAGAGCCGCCAGCCGCCTCCGCCTCCGAAGCCACCATTCCCATGGACACGGCGCCTGAAGCCCCTGCCCCGAACACCAAGAGAACAACCAAAGCATCAGCTAACCCGCAGGCGTCCGGCTCAGCCCCACCAGCTAACGACCCGGACGTGGTAATTACCCGGACGGAGTATGTTGAGCCGGGGAGGCCGACCGCACTGGCCAAATGCTCCGCGAAGGGGGAGTTGCTGCAACCCCATCGGGTGAATCTGGATCTCTCCAGCTACACCGATTTAAGCATTGGAGAGCTTGTCTCAGGCTATATCAGCCAGGTTCACAAGAGCCGAGACGCCGAGATCGCCATGGTCAACCAGATCCAACAGAAATCTGAGGTAACCTTCTGCTGTTTTCTTATTTCTGCATAGTGATCCTTGTCATTCTAGCCCCCAAGTCTAGGACTTATACTTGAATATGTTGTAGACTTTAGATTCCGGCTTACTGAACTGAGCCGGCCGTACATAGATAGTTAGTTCAATATGCATTAGCCCCCAAGTGCCAAGTGTCTTTGCTTGGAAAGCGCTTGGGACTTTATAGAATGACTGTTAATAACCCGGAAATATATGCAGGCTGTTGGCAAGAAATTAGAGTCGGACCTGGCGGATCTCAAGAGCCGGCTGAAGGCACAAGAGATGGAGACCCGGAAGGCAAATGCCAAGTTTGTCTCCAGCATCGCCGCTCAGGAGAAATTGAAGACTGAATTCGACGCTGAGCGGAAGGCCTGGGCTGAGGAGAAAGCTGCACTGGTGACCCGGGCAGAACAGGCGGAGAAGGCCCTCACTGAGAAGACTGCTGAGCTCTCCGGTCTAAAGCGCCAAGTGTCCCAAATGGTAGCTGCCATCTTCGGTAAGTCGCCTCACCGGCTTTCATTCATGTTAGAATGTTTACATCTCCTAACTTATCCTTATCACCGGGTCATCTGATGTTGTTAAACAGGTTCCAGAAGCGCCAACTTGAACCAGAGCGTGGTCACCAAGTTAAAGGCCGTGTACACCCTGGTGGAACAGCTCTACACCGGGTCACAACGGGCCTTAGCTGTGGTGGCCCTATCGAATGAAGTGCCGACTCATCTGGCCGAAGTCCTGCGTCGGCTCGCAGTTCTGCCGCAGCGGATCCAGGAGCTACGACGAGCATCCGCGAGATCCGGAGCAATCGCCGCGCTGAGCCGGGCCAAAGCATTCTTGCCGGAGCTAGACCCGGCAGACATCGCCCTGGGTTACCCCAGCCTGAAAGAAGACGGCTCAGCGTTCGACCAGAAGGACTTCACGGCGTGTGTGAAGGCTGTGCGCCCGGTGGCCACCATCATCGGGAACGACACCGATTTAACCAAGTATCAGCCGGGATACAACGCGGAGAATCAGAGGATTCCAACCCCCGCTATGAAGCTATCAATCTGATTCCTCCGGCTCGCCAGCACACCTTCGCCCCGGAGATTAACCCGGCCGGGTTAATCGACGAAGAAGCTCAGTTCGAAGCTCTCCGCGGCATCGACTGGAAGTCATCAACCTTCGAGGTCTTGGGATCAACTGGAGCAGAAGACGAGCCGGGGACTTCAACCCAGCAGGCGTCGTAAAGTGGCTGGCGGTTCACCGAACAACACTCCAACCTTGAAACTTGAGGAATTTTGTAATAGACTAGGTGCAACATTTTATCTCTGCCGTGCCATCGTGCACGTATTGAATGCTAGAAATTCTTGAAATTATCCTGTGTTCCTCCGGGTAGTAATTATCCCTTTGTCCTTCTCAACCTTAAAAAGTGCCTTTAAGTATCTGCATAGAAAGGCAAATCACAAGTCGCAAGGCGGCTTACCGCCCTAAGAATCAGGTGTTTGAGATGGATAACCCGGAATACAAACCAAAAAAACTGGTCCTTAACTATATTCTGAACACAGTCGTGATACCACACTCAACAGCCTGTAAGCATACTTCCGGGTTAAATAGCCCATGATGCTCAACTAACAAGATAAACCGAAATTAAGCCGGCAAGTGAAACCCGGCAGTACATACTTTGACATGATCAGAGTAAACTTGTGGTAAAATGTAAAAATTTAAGGGCTTCTGGTTCGAATACGACCAGAAACTCGGTCCAAAGGGGTTAAGCTAAGATTTGGATATGATCATATAGCCCCCAGTGGGTTTGGCGATGCCAATCAAGAGGGTATCGACAGCTATGTTCTCTTTGGTTCGAATACGACCCATGTTTGAACAGGAAGCCCCCAAGTGATTCTGAAAATTGTTTAACGACGCTGATTCGAATACGATCCATGTCGGTTCTCAGAGGGTTTACACTATGATTCAAATATGACCAGAGGCAACTTCCCAATGAGCTCGGCACTTTGCCAATCAAATGGGTATCGACAGCTATGTTCTCTTTGGTTCGAATACGACCCATGTGTGAACAGGAAGCCCCCAAGTGACTTTATTGCTTACAGCTAGATCCGAAGATGATCATAAGCCGGATCTTCTGTAAGTCAGCATGTAAAAAACAACACACATATTTGGGAGAGAGCAAAGGACAGAGGTCCTGCTTTATTGTTTTATCATAATATATACATGGCTGAGATAAATATGTACATCACAAGAGCCGGTAGCTCAAGTGTAGTAAGGCCGAAGCTGAGCTATGTTCCACGGCCGACGGGTCTCCTCCTCAGATTTACGCGAGTCTTTATGCTCCCGGATATCAATGAGGTAATATGACCCGTTGTGCAAGTTCTTACTGACCACAAAATGCCCTTCCCAAGGTGGGGATAACTTGTGTGCATCCGTTTGATCCTGGATGAGCCGGAGCACCAGGTCGCCTTCCTGAAAGACCCGTGACTTGACCCGGCGGCTATGATAATGGCGCAGGTCTTGTTGGTAAATCGCTGAACGGGCGGCTGCCACATCACGCTATTCGTCCAACAAGTCCAAGGCATCTTGGCGCGCCTGTTCATTATCCGTCTCAACATAAGCCGCCACACGAGGTGAATCATGACGGATGTCGCTGGGGAGAACCGCTTCTGCTCCATAAACCATGAAGAAAGGCGTGAAGCCGGTAGACCTGTTAGGAGTAGTGTTGATGCTCCATAAGACGGAGGGCAATTCCTCCACCCAACAACCCGGCGTCCGTTGCAAAGGGACCAAAAGCCGGGGTTTGATGCCCTTCAGAATCTCCTGGTTAGCTCTCTCAGCTTGACCATTAGACTGGGGATGAGCTACTGAAGAAACATCAAGCCGAATATGCTCTCGTTGACAAAACTCCTCCATAGCGCCTTTGGACAGATTAGTGCCATTGTCTGTTATGATGCTGTGCGGAAAACCGAAGCGGAAGATCACCTTTTTCATAAATTGAACCGCCGTGGCTGCATCACACTTGCTAACTGGCTCAGCTTCCACCCACTTCGTGAATTTGTCCACTGCCACCAAGAGGTGGGTCTTCTTATCCTTGGACCGTTTAAAAGGCCCAACCATATCAAGCCCCCAGACCGCAAAGGGCCAGGCGATTGGAATCATCCTCAACTCCTGAGCCGGCACATGAGCCCGTCGTGAGAACCTTTGGCAGCCATCACATTTACTGACCAAGTCCTCTGCATCAGCGTGAGCCGTCAGCCAGTAAAAACCATGACGGAAAGCCTTGGCCACAAGAGATTTTGAACCGGCATGATGGCCACAATCCCCTTCATGGATCTCGCGCAAGATCTCTTGACCTTCCTCAGGGGAGATACAACGCTGAAATGCCCCTGAAACACTGCGATGATACAACTCGCCATCGATAACAATCATTGACTTAGCCCGCCGGGTTATTTGCCTGGCCAGAATTTCATCCTCAGGCAACTCTCCCCAGGTTATATAAGCCAGATATGGCATTGTCCAGTCTGGTATGACATGAAGAGCTGCCACCAGTTGCGCCTCCGGGTCAGGGATAGCCAAGCCCTCCTCTGTAGGCAACTTGACCGAAGGGTTGTACAGGATATCCAGGAAAGTGTTAGGCGGCACCGGCTTTCGCTGAGAGCCTAGCCGGCTTAACGCGTCAGCCGCCTCGTTCCGCCTGCGATCAATATGCTCCACTTGGTATCCCTGGAAGTGCCCGGCAATGGCATCAACCTCGCGGCGATAAGCCGCCATTAGAGGATCCTTAGAATCCCAGGTGCCGGATACTTGTTGAGCCACCAAGTCTGAGTCACCAAAGCACCTCACCCGGCTTAAGCTCATCTCCTTAGCCACCCGAAGACCATGGAGCAAAGCCTCGTATTCAGCCGCATTGTTAGTGCAAGGAAACATCAACCGTAGCACATAATGGAATTTGTCACCTTTGGGGGAAGCTAAGACAACACCAGCTCCCGAGCCCTCCAGCTGCCTGGACCCATCAAAGTGAATAGTCCAATAAGTGTTATCCGGCTTTTGCTCAGGTACTTGCGACTCTGTCCAATCATTGATGAAATCTATCAAGGCCTGAGACTTAACAGCAGTGCGTGGCACATATTTGAGGTCATGAGGACCAAGTTCTATTGCCCACTTAGCAATTCTCCCTGTAGCCTCTCTGTTCTGGATAATATCACCGAGAGGGGCGGAACTGACCACAGTGATGGGATGACCCTGAAAATAATGCTTAAGCTTCCGGCTCGCCATAAACACCCCATATACGAGCTTCTGCCAATGCGGATACCGCTGCTTGGACTCAATGAGCACCTCACTGACATAATAAACCGGCCGCTGAACCGGATGCTCCTTACCCGCCTCCTTGCGCTCCACCACAATAGCCACGCTGACGGCTCGTGCGTTTGCCGCCACATACAGTAGCAAGGGCTCCTTATCAACCGGAGCAGCAAGGACGGGGGGCTCTGCCAGTTGCTTTTTCAAATCCTCGAAGGCGGTATTAGCTGCATCATTCCATACAAAGTTATCCGTTTTCTTCATCAACTGATATAAAGGCATAGCCTTCTCACCCAAGCGGCTTATGAACCGGCTTAAAGCAGCGATGCGACCTGCCAAACGCTGAACATCATTTATACATGCCGGCTTAGCTAGAGAAGTGATAGCTTTGATCTTCTCCGGGTTAGCTTCAATTCCTCTGTCAGAAACCAAGAAGCCCAATAGCTTGCCCGCAGGAACACCAAAAACACATTTGGCCGGGTTAAGCATCATCTTGTAGACCCGGAGATTATCGAAGGTTTCCCTTAAGTCATCTATCAGGGTTTCCTCCTTGATGGACTTAACCACAATATCGTCCACGTAAGCGTGAACATTGCGCCCGATCTGTTTATGGAGACAATTCTGTACACAACGCTGGTAAGTCGCCTGCGCACACTTGAGCCCAAAGGGCATAGAGACATAGCAGAAGGCTCCAAAGGGAGTGATGAACGCCGTCTTCTCCTGGTCCTTAACTGCCATCTTAATCTGATGATACCCTGAATAAGCATCCAAGAAACTTAAGCGTGCACAACCCGCCGTAGCATCAATGATTTGATCGATACGGGGGAGGGCAAAAGGATCAGCCGAACACGCCTTGTTCAAATCCGTGTAATCCACACACATCCGCCAGGTGCCGTTCTTCTTAAGTACAAGCACCGGGTTAGCCAACCACTCTGGGTGAAAAACCTCGACAATGAACCCGGCCGCCAAGAGCCGGGCCACTTCTTCACCAATGGCGTTTCGCCTCTCTTCATTAAACCGTCGAAGGAACTGTCTGACCGGCTTAAATTTTGGATCAACATTGAGAGTGTGCTCAGCAAGTTCTCTAGGTACACCTGGCATGTCAGAAGGTTTCCATGCAAAGATGTCCCTATTCTCACGGATGAACTCGATGAGCGCGCCTTCCTATTTCGGGTCCAGATTTGCACTGATGCTGAACTGCTGAGACGAGTCACCTGGAACAAAATCAACAAGTTTAGTCTCATCAGCTGATTTAAACTTCATTGCTGGTTCATTCTCCGTGGTTGGCTTTTTCAGAGAGGTCATATCTGTTGGGTCAACATTGTCTTTATAAAATTTCAACTCTTCTGTGGCACAAACAGACTCTGCATAAGCCGCGTCACCTTCCTCACACTCCAGAGCCACTTTCCGGCTGTCGTGAACCGTAATAGTCCCGTTGTGACCCGGCATCTTGAGTTGTAGGTACACATAACACGGCCGTGCCATGAACTTGGCGTAAGCCGGCCGTCCGAATATAGCATGGTATGGACTTCTTATCTTGACCACCTCAAAGGTCAACTTCTCCACCCTGTAGTTGTTCTCATCACCGAAGGCCACTTCCAGTTCGATCTTGCCGACTGGATAAGCCGATTTACCGGGTACCACACCATGGAAGATAGTATTTGACTGGCTGAGGTTCTTATCAACTAGCCCCATACGACGGAAAGTCTCATAATAGAGGATGTTGATGCTGCTGCCTCCATCCATGAGTACCTTTGTGAACTTATAGCCTCCCACTTGAGGAGCCACCACTAAGGCCAGGTGGCCCGGGTTATCCACCCGGGGAGGGTGATCCTCCCTACTCCACACTATGGGCTGCTCCGACCACCGTAAGTAGCGTGGAACCGCCGGCTCAACAGCATTAACAGCCCTCTTGTGAAGCTTCTCGTCTCGTTTGCACAAACTAGTGGTGAACACGTGATACTGTCCACCGCTAAGCTGCTTTGGGTTGGTTTGATAGCCCCCCTGTTGCTGTTGATGACCCTGACCAGACTGTTGTTTAAAGCCCCCTTGACCGTTCTGAGGACCGGGGTTTGAGCCGCCTCCCGGGCCATGAAAGCCGCCAGCGCCGGAGCCGCCGGCGCCTGAGCCGCCGCCCGGGCCATTGTAGTTTTTAAAGGCCTTCATGATAGCACAATCCTTCCACAGATGAGTCGCTGGCTTCTCTCCAGAGCCGTGTCTCGGACAAGGTTCATTCAACAGCTGCTCCAGAGAAGGTCCTGACCCGCCGCCTCGGGGAGGGGGCCTCCCCTTGCGTCGCTGGTTGTTACCTTGGGTGTTGGCTACGAACTCCAGGCTGCCATCGGCCTTGCGCTTGCCTCCTCCTTGATTCCCCGGGTTAAACTGAGGCCCCTTGCCATTGCCGTTCTTCTTTCCCTTCCCCGTCCTTTCATCATCTGAAGGGGGATCCTTGGTACCATCAGAATCAGCGTACTTAACCAGAGCCGCCATCAGTGTACCCATATCAGTACAGTCACGCTTAAGCCGTCCGAGTTTCATCTTTAGGGGCACAAAGCGACAGTTTTGTTCCAACATTAAGACTGCAGAGCCAGCATCCATCTTATCCGACGAATGTATGATCTCCTTGACCCGGCGAACCCAATGGGTCGTGGATTCACCCTCCTGCTGTTTACAGTTAGTCAAGTCCACAATTGACATAGACTGCCTACAGGTATCCTTGAAGTTTTGAATGAACCGGGCTGTCAGCTCAGCCCAAGACCCCATGGAGTTCGGTGGTAGCCCTTTTAACCACGTGCAGGCAGTTCCATCTAACATCATGGTGAAATATTTGGCCATGGCCGCCTCGCTGACCTCTAGCAGTTCCATAGCCATCTCATAACTCTCAATCCAGGCCGCAGGCTGTAAGTCAGCTGTATAGTTAGGCACCTTCCTAGGGCCCTTGAAATCCTTAGGTAGACGTTCATTACGGATGGCCGGCACCAAACAAGGGACACCCCCGGTCCTGGTAGAAATACCCACATCAACGGACGCCGTCGGATAAGCCGGGGGGGTCTGATAAGCCGTCAATTGCGGCACCTGCTCCGCCTCTTGCCGTGCTTGGTCTGCTGCGTAGAAGGCTCCAACATGAGCCGGGCCATGGCCAGGGGGTGGGTCATGGCGTCAGACATTACTTGAGCCGGTTTCTGAGGCCATGTGCCGGCTGTAACTCGGGCTCTGGCCTGGGCGAGGAGTTGAGTGGATCCTGTCCCGGCTGTAGGAGTACGCCTCTTGCTGTGCTAGAGCTGTCTGCAGGAGTTCCCTGACCCGGCGGGTTTCGACGGCTGCCGGAGAATTGCCGTCAACGGGAAGAGCCGCCAGTCGTGCTGCCGCAGCTACCATGTTCTCCAGCGGGTTATCGTAATGACCCGGGGGTATTGGCACATACTGAGGCGGGGCAGGGGGCACCTGGGGAGGCCCCATTACTCGTGGCTGAATAAGGGGTCCCGACCCGGGCGCAATGACCCATGGTGGGTTACTGGATCCCGCACCCGGCGTGTTGAAGAGGTTGCACGGATCGTAAACCGGCGGGAGTCGAGACTGGGCCTTCTGATGCCTCCTTCTCATGACCTCGTTGGCCGCGTTCTGATCCATCGTGAGTTGGAAGGACTGCGCCTGAATCAACTGAGTCCGGGCGTCGAGAGCCGCCCGCTCCGCCGCCAGCCTGATCCCTTCTGCTGCAAGATCCTCTTTAGCTTTCATCAGATCCAATTTTAACTGTGCCACCTCCGTGTCATGCTGGGCTTGATCTGCCGGGTCAACCGTGGCAGTTAACAGGGCCGTCATCTTATCTGTGAGATCCATCAGCACCTGAGCCGGGGAAGGCTCCGGGTTTTCCGATCCGGTAGCGGGGTTCTGAACAGGCTGCGCACCAGCCATAAAAACTCCGACCTGACTTGGCGGCTCAAAAAGGTCCGGAATACTGTTGCCATCGGAATAACTCATGAGCCTGCCATCTTGAAGCTGGTACAACGAGTTTGACTCATCAGCGGCCGACTCGCCGTCAGAGCCGGCGGCCGCCTCATCCCCAGACCCAGATGGATTAGAGGGCCTTCCATGGATGCACCCCACAAAAGCGCGCTTTAAGGCAGGCCGGGCCCGGGCGGGTCGTGCGCGCTGAGCCGTTTCGATGAGATCGGCGCAGAGATCCGGCTCGGGGCCCGGCTCACCAACCTTGCCAATGAAGACATGAATTCCGCCAAAGGGGACCCGGTACCCGTACTCCACTGAGCCGGCGTCGGGGCCCCAGTCCGCATCGTCGATGTAGAGCTTGCCGCGACGACTCTTGGTCATCCGGCCCACAGCGTATCCCTTTAGCCCTTCGAAGCTGCCCTTCAAGAACTCAAATCCACCATGCGCCAGCCCCACGGTGGGCGCCAACTGTCGTGGAATTGTCACGGCAGATGTCCTTGAGTTAGGACTTAGCCGTGGAGCCATCGCAACTAGGAAGCTTGAAGGGGTTATGCGGGACAAGAAACACGAGGGTTTATACTGGTTCGGCCCCTTACGGTGAAGGTAAAAGCCTACGTCCAGTTGAGGTGTTATTGATTAGGGTTACGATCGCCAGGGAGCTAAACAGCTATGCCCGGCTCTCGATGAGATTATTGTCGCCCCTAAACCGCTGTCGGGTCGTCCCTTTATATAGGGAGGCTGACGCCCAGCAGCCCTTAGAGTCCCGGCCGGCTCATAAGAGTGTCCGGCTCGGACTCTAAACAATACTTGCCTTACACTACAAGTTCTATTATAACAATAAAGATTGTACTACGAGCTTTAATCCATCGCCGGGTCTCAGCCCATCTCTGGCCCATTATCTTGAAACTTAGCTCTGGGCTTCTAGCAATGACCCTTAGTGTAACCCGGCCCTCCTGGCGGGTGACTCCCAGGTCTATATCCTCAACAAAACCCTAACCCGCGGAGGAAGTGAGGGATGCACACAACCCTCTCACCGGGCTTTGGTGTGGGGATGACCTGCCATTTGGCAGGGAGCCTGTGTGGGATTCCCGCAGTCAGGTACCTCGCCTCCCGGAGCCCCGCGATGTCCTCCTCGGTGATAGAGGAGGCCACCCACTTGCCTTGAGAGCCGGACCCAGACATGGCCGGAGTGCTTGGTGGCAATGGAAGAAGTCGAGACTTGGGCGCTCGAGCTCAGGGATGGAAAGGCTGAGGAAGAAGAAGGCGTGGGGGAGAAAGATGGGTCTTTATCCCTTTATAAAGGCAATGAATATCAAGCGCCTCCTAACAAGCCTTAAAACTTGCCTATTCCCAAGGGGTCATGCAAACGACACGGTTGGATTATCCAAACCCGTATTGATGAGAATCCCGCAATAAGGGGACATGATCTCTGCTTGGACAAGACGTGTCAATGTGGGTCGTGCCTCGAAACACGAAGCAGGAGGCTAAAAACGGTTCGAAATAATAATGAGGCCAAGCATAACGTCTCGCCAAAAAAAAGTTGTTGACAGACATGACTTATTTTAAAGTATTTTGCCCTTATGGCTTAGGGTTGTAGCTGATAAACGGAGCCGGATATAGCTCTCATGTTGGAAGGCTACTTTGGAGTATTCGGAGGAGGAACCCGCCTTGCAATGCCGAAGACAATCTGCGCGCCGGGCACGTCGTCATTGAAGCCTGGTTCAGGGGCTACTGAGGGAGTCTTGGATTAGGGGGTCCCCGGGCATCCGGGTAATGTGACATGGGTCGGACTGATGGGCCGTGAAGATACAAGACGGAGGGCTTTCCCCTGTGTCCGGATGGGACTCTCCTTTGCGTGGATGGCAAGCTTGGCGTTCGGATATGAAGATTCTTTTCTCTGTAAACTAACTCTGTACAACCCTAGGTCCCTCCGGTGTCTATATAAACTGAAGGGTTTAGTCCGTAGAGGCGATCATAATCATACAGGCTAGACATCTAGGGTTTAACCATTACGATCTCGAGGTAGATCAACTCTTGTAACCCCTATATTCATCAAAGTCAATCAAGCAGGAAGTAGGCTATTACCTCTATTAAGAGGACCCGAACCTGGGTAAAACATCGTGTCCCTGTCTCCTGTTACCCTCGATCCTCAGACGCACAGTTCAGGACCCCCTACCCGAGATCCGCCGGTTTTGACACCGACAGCCTTGGCGACGGCGCTAACCTTGATCCCACATTTGCACCTTGCATAAATTTGATATCTTCCAGATATGAACCAATGGATTGGTCTGTGGCAAAAGGAATGAAACACATCCTCATGTATAGCTTTTCGGCGCGCACTCCAAATCGCCCAAAGAGTCACTACCATCAATATAAACTGATTTGGTAGCAACAAATCGCTCATGGCGAAAAGCCATAATTTAGCATAGTCTCATTGGTCTATGTTGCACCATCTCTTTGTTTGACAACCCCAGACGCTCCTTGCCATACTATAATCATTGAGTGAGTGACGCCAGCTATCCAAGACTCTACAAAGAGGGCAACACACATGTGGTGGCCATATTCCATCCTTGGAGGACATCACCGGTGGGAAGTGAATGTTGTGCAAGACTCCACGAGAACACTCTTAACTTAGATGGCACATGAGTGTTCCAAAGAGACAACCATTCCTTGACTCCGCAGCTGGGTTTGAAACATCTTCCCTCTTCTCTAACCATGCTTCTCTCCCAAGATTAACTTCAACAAACATTTCGTATGCTGAACGAACTGAGAATCATCCCTTTGGATCATCATTCCATGCCCAGAAGTCATCAACTTGACGTGTACAGAGAGGAATATGTAAAATGGCTTCAACATCGACGGGAAAAATACCTCCCTGTTCCGGTCTATGATCTCTGACACAACTCGGGGCAGGTTAGAAACACAGGATGAAAATGTCTTCATGATCCCTTGTCGAGGGATCCAGATTCGCCTTGAAGTACCTTCTCCAATTCTCCGAATAATGCCTTGGTTAATCAAGACCGTCAGCCACGTTGTGCCAAACTTGCGACGGGTGAGGACCCAGTTCTGCTTCCAAAACAGTACAAGTGGGGAAGTAGGTTGCTCTTAAAATTAGAGCGCTCGATGAGTTTTGCTCATTAAAAATCCGTCATGCTTGCCTAGACAATAGAGCAAAATTGAAGATTTCTAGATCACGAAAACCCAAGCCACCAAGATTCTTCGGCCATGCCATAACATCCCAAGCAACCCAACAAGGTTTTCGTTTGTCACTTTTATTCCCCAACCAAAACTAATATATAATTGATGTCACACCCTCGCAAAATCCCCTGGGTAGCCTGAAGCATTGCCATCGAATACACCGGAATTGCTCGTGCCATTGATTTTATTAGAATTTCTTTTCTTGCTGCTGATAATCCAGCCTCTCACTTTCTCCCATACCTTATCTAGATATTTGAAAGTGTCATTTTTGGACTGTCCCACATCTGTCATGCGCAAATACGAGTATTTATCACCAAGTGAAACCCTCAGAATATAATCCATTAAAGTCGGATGGACCCAAGGCCCACGGCCTTGAAAAACCTGCCCCTCATTTCAAACCCACCAATTCCATCCGAACCCCTAAAAAAAAACCAATTCTATCTGAAGAAAATTAGCAGCACCTAGCCGCCACCGCCGCCGCCGCCGCCGGGAAACATGGCCGCGCGGCGGTATACCGAGCACGAGGAGGCGCTCGAGATCAAGTCCCTCCGCCGCATCATCGCCGCCTACATCAAGTACGCGAATCCCCGATCCCCTTCCTCTCCTTCCTCTGCGAACCCTCCCGTTCCATCCTCATCCCTTTGGGCTCTCCACCCCCCGCCGCCATCGCCGCCGGTCCACGCCGCGAGATTGAGAGTCGTGTAGAAGGGGAGCGCGGCAGTTCCGCGGCTCTGCTTCGAGCTGTGGCCCGATTGGGTGGACTGGAGCTCGCGGTGGAGCTCGGCCCGAGTTCATGGTCGTCTCCTTCCGAGTTGTAGGGTTTAGGAATGGTTGCCCCAGTTCGAGTTCACTGGTGGCGATGGCGGGGGGCTAAGGCTTTGCTGTGTGCTCGACTGTTTGGGTGTTCGTAAATAGCACCCCCCACCCCCCTCTTGTGCTCGCGCATTGGTCAGGGTGGATAAGATAGATTCAGTATGTAAACATTGATGTATTGCAGCGGATAGTGGATTGGATTGCGAGCAAGCACGTCAGTCTGAAGGTTGGGGATGGGAGTGGCCGTTTATTTAATCATGTTATAGATGGAAAAAAATCAATAGATAACCACGAATAATGCGGAGTTTCCTGGTATCCTTGCATTTGATTATTCCTGATTGAAGCCATTGGAGGGTGTGTAAAATGGTCGAGAAGCGATAGTGGATTGGATTTGGTAGCAACCACGTCAGTCCGAACGTCATGGATGGGTGTGCCTGTTTTTTTAATCATGTTAGAGGGAAACAAAAAAGATAACCACGCAATGTGGAGTTTCCTGGCACTCTTGCATTTGATTGTTGTGGATTGAAGTTGTTGGAGGGTGTGTAAGATGGTCCAGAAATGTGGCTATATTAATCAGAGTGCGCACATGGCGAATTAACTGATATGAATGCTAGGATTTAGTTGGTCTGTTGGATGTACTTAAAACACTATATTCAGGACATGTATATTTTTCCAGGTCTTGGTTTCTTTGACGTTTCATCATTGATGTCACACAATTATGATGGTTCCTGCTTTTTATTGATTAGTGATAGCACAAAATGATACCTATAGAAGATAAAGACATGGAAACAGCATACCCCCTTTCTTTCCTGTTCTCTTCGAATATCAAAATACTGTTGTTTTGCTTTTGTAACAGCTATCAAGATGCAGCAGAGAAAGATGTCAAGAGATATGAACGTTCATTCAAAAAGCTTTCTCCTGCCCACAAGGTTTAGTTTTCATAGGGTCACCCCACATTCACCTTTTTTTACTTATCCAGGTTATATAATGCTATATGCTCTCTGATGCCTTTCTCTGTTTAGGAACTTCTATTCCACCTTGGTCTTAAGTACCAACGTTTGAGATGGTAAGTAATATTTTGTGCTTAATGCTGGACCACCTATCTGTCAAGCTGTACATCATCTGAAATAGTGGTTTGTTAACTGTAATTTATTCATTTAGTCTATATGGAATCATCAAACCTCACTTTTTCAGATCTTTGATATGACTCTGGGCAATTGATTCATTTTATCCATATTTATCTGAGATTTAAGGATGATGCTCTATCTTCAAGCCATTGACTTATTATGAAGAAAAAACTACCTATGCCCTTTTCTAATTAATTTTGGCCATGCTTGTTCAATATCTGTCATTTGTTTTGGCACTTGTGCATTATAGATGTTTAAAATATGTGCTATAAATCAGTATCAGATGTGATAATGACATGTAAGACAGGGACGGAGCTAGAAAATTTATACTAGGTGGTTGGTTAGGGGAGGAGTTAAACAAAGAACCTCACATGTGAGGTATTGCCAGGGCAATACATTAGAAATCGGGGGTAAACATTTTTTTTACCATGGGGGTAACCATGCCCCCCTGCTCCATCCATGTGTAGCACTATCTGTACAGAAGCCTTTGTGTGTATAGCGTACTGTTCAGTGCTGATTGATTCAACATTTTGACTACTGTTATTTGATGCATAATTACTTGCAGGTGTATATCCATGAATACATCTTTTATCATGAATATGCTTGAGGTATGGTCTTTTTGAGACTGTTTGATGAAAACTGCAATGCACGTGATGGTATTCTTAAAAAAGAAAGAACTGCAGGCATTTGAACCTCCTTTCGACATGAGTCAGTGTGTAGATGGTGATTGTCATGATTGTGCAGAGCACATGCACGGACATAGTCATGCTGATACCATAAATAATTCCGAATTGCTTGTTCAGCATTGTTGCCCAGAGGAAGGTGCAAATACTAGAGAAACTGAGAATAAGAAGGTAACTCCTCAGTCTGAATCAGTTTATTTCTTAAAACATTAAACATGATAATGAGTGTTTTCACTTAGAATTCTGTTATCATATTTTTAGATTACAGCATTGGTGATATGTTGCCGAATTCCCCTTTTATGTTGCATGTATAGTCTGACTGATTTATATTAAACAGGATGAGGAAGTCCACATGGTGGGCTGCTCCCAGCCTGCTGCCTGCAACTTGGGGATATCCCAAGGTGAAGATAAATCATGTAATGATGGTAAAGATGCGAGTGCAGCTGCTAACTGTCAAGATACAGATTGCTTTGCATCTTCTACTGATGAAAATGTAAGCTCATGTTGCAAGATCCGTTTTTATTCCAAATAATTCACCTATGCATAATTCAAAATTCCTATCAGACATAATTTTGTTTTGAAATGTCTAAATGACTTTGCACAAACATGGAAATGCTTGTTATGTTCTCTTTGAGAACTTGTAATATGTCTCAGGAGACATCAGTCAATATATTACCACTAACCATTACTTAAAGACCCTGATAATTCTGAACTTCTGATGTGATATGTGCTGAATTTAGGACTAGACTCAAATGCGCTTTATAAAGACTCTTCTGTAAATAGGGTATGTGATGAATAGATTTATCCCCAAGTTATTTCAGGAGGTTGTATTGCAAAAATATGCCTGGCAAAGAGTAAACCAGGTAATGTACTGGTACTCTTTCTTCCAGGTACCAATCCTCGAGGGTTTTGTTGAATAGTCACTTTCTTTGAAAAGTTCGACATTTTTTAAAGAGCTTCATAGTGTTAGAAAATACAAATAGGACATTCACCTGTGTTCTTGGATTTCTACATAAAAGTGGGTTATATGGCGTTTATTTGCGCCTTTAAGGGATTTATTCAAAAGTCCAAAGATTCACTGGGTGAATTTTGAACCAATTTAAGCCAAATTGAAACCTGGCAACTTGCAGTTCCTTTTTCTCGAATACGCAGGAAAGCTGCACAGCATTGCACTGATAACAAATGTACCTAGAGTACAAACACACAGCCACATACTCCACTAAAACAGCTATAAAAAGAGCGCCGCAAGCAAGAAAAGCATGACCAACACTCGACCATGGCCAAACCACGACTCTCCCATGGTCAGCCTGGCCAAGCCTTTTGCCCCAGCCATGCACCAATGCTGCGCCTCATCTTTAATAGCCAGCAGCACCTTCTGGACATTAGGCGAACTCCCGTTGAGGGCATAATCATTTCGATGATTCCAAATCATCCAAGCACAAAGGGTGATCAAGGAGTTCAACCCAGCCTGCATAGAACCTGGCACCATAGAGATGGTTCTGTACCACCAGCAAAAGAAATGTACAGAAGGTGATTGGGGCGCCAGGTCAGGTAACCTGCAGCTTAGCCAGAGTGATTGAGCCGTCGGTGCCATGCCATAGCCTCCCCACCAAAATTTAAGGATTGGACATAGGAAACTCCCATCAGATTAAGTTAAAATTGGAAATGGTTCAGCTTTCCTAATTTGCAGAACCAGTCAATGCTTCAGCTAACAGCGAACTATTCATAAAGTTTAGGACAGGGTATCACAAAACATTTCACGAACCACTTTCAGTTTATCAAGCACTGATTCCTGTTCTATAATATAATCTTTTGTGCCTTCTATTTGTGGATAATATTGTGTTTAAATAACTGTTGATTATAACGAATATGTTTTCTTCATTTCAGGTAACTCCAGGGCACCGCAGGGCTCCATCTTTGCCACTGGATGTTCCTCCAGTTGACGTTGACAAAGTAATTGTTGTTATCATTTGATACATTCTCCTTTTGCCTGCATTTGATACATTCTCCTTTTCTTGGCGTTGACAAAGTAATTGTTCTTCTCAGAATTCTATCTGCTTTGATTCATCTGGCATTCACTTTTTTAACTATTTATGTAGGTAAGATGTATCATAAGAAATATTGTGAGAGACTGGGCCCAGGAGGTAATTTTCTGTTCAACTGTAGATTGTTTTACAATGCGCTTGATGTAGACCTTCTATTTTTCTGTATACTGTTCTAATGTTTATCTTTTTACCTTTAATTGTTTTTGTCCCAGGGTCAAATTGAACGTGATGAGTGCTATAAACCAATTCTTGAGGAACTTAATCGTCTTTTTCCTGACCGAAGCAGGTAAACATGCATTGTCTCTTGTTGTTTCAGTAATGAAGAGCTACTGTACATTTTCAAATCATTTGCTAAGATTAAGAATTGATCTCGATTTTAAGAGTGGATACTGGCAATAGTTTTTTGTCGTTGTGGGATAGTTGGTTGATAGGAATATCTAACAGTGTCATCTCCTTTGTGTTTGTGCTCACTAGTCTGCTTGCTTGGCGGGTGGGGCTGAGGCTTATTATAATGAAAACTGGCAAATCATTTCAGATAGTATTGTTTTCTCCGTAATGTTCATGTTTTGAACCTGCTCAGCGCTCCCAGAATCCTGTGAGGCTGAGCCTTCCTATTTTTCTATTTGTTCAACGAATCATGCAGAAGGAACAAATTGATAATGTTCTTGCAGATCCGTGTTTTGTCTTTGTACTCTTGTATCTTTGATTACAGGCGTACTGGTACTACTATTTATTAGCACATTTCCTTCAGGATTTAGCTATATTAGTCTATTATCTTGGGTCAGAAGCGCGTGATAAATGCCACCGAAGCCTAACTGCGGAGGAAATTACTGTTCTTTTAGTTGCTATTGATGGTGGATCCAAGCATTTCCATTGACATCACAAACAAACAGAAGTTTTTTTCCTTCCAGATTTACTTCTAGTCTTCCAGCACTGATCTGTGTATGTTCTGAAAATCACAGGCCACCTTCATGTTTAGTCCCTGGTGCTGGGCTTGGGAGATTGGCTCTGGAGATCTCTTCTCTGGGTACTGTATGGTGATGTTGAGTTGAAGATTAGCCAATACAATATATTTCTTGTAATTCTGTATTTTTCCCCCTTGAACAGGTTTTGTAAGCCAGGGAAATGAGTTCTCATATTACATGATGATCTGTTCAAGTTTCATTCTAAACCAGTATGCTAATCTATGAACTCTGTGCAACAGATATTATAAGCAATCGACATCTTTATCAAACTGTGTTCATAATGCTAATAATATCACATATTCCTATCAGCACCCAAGAGGCCAATGAATGGACCATTTATCCTTGGATACACAACAATTGCAATTCTCTTTCAGACAAAGATCAACTTCGGGCTGTTTCATTTCCTGATATTCATCCCTCAAGGTATTGAGTACACTGTGTTTAACTTCTTTATTTTCAGTGTCAGCACCTCTACAAAAATAATGTGTTTCCACGCATCATTCTTTGTACATTTGGTGCAAGCCGTACATTTGGGATATGTGTATTATTGAGTGCATTTAGATTATAGTATTTCCATGGGCCCAAGTACAGTTATGCTGACTACATTTGTAGGTAAATTGTGTTGTAGGATTCTGTATGAAATACAAATCAGCTTATGGAATATTTGCGAAGATCAAAGTGCATTATGGGTCCTCAAACTATTTCTGGGGTGTCATGTAGGTCCTGGAACTTGAAAATCGTCACCTGGGTCCATGGAAATAGTTTGAGGGCCCAACTTTTTTATCCACTAAATTTTGACTTTTGGATGTTAAAAAATTGCATTTGGCATTAAAAAATGTGTCGTTGCATAGTTACATTTGACTTCCTAATCTAAATTTTGTTTCATTTTAGAATTTGAGTTTACTGATAGAGCTTGTTTCAGTCTGCTGGCAGTTTTTATTCTGTAGGCAAAAGCTGAAATTTTATTTCTGTCGAGTGTGGACTTTGATTTCTCACGGATACACTGATTGTCATATGTTTGTATGTTTCACGTTGGTATATTTAGCTCACTTGTATTTGGGTCCTCTTTTCTATTAACAGTGCTGGGATAACCGAAGGATTTTCGATGTGTGCTGGAGATTTTGTAGAGGTCTACAATGAGGAAAGCCAAGAATGTAAGATCACTTGCTCTCTTATGATTGGGGCTTTAGTAAACAAAGCAGGGGTCAAACAAACAAGAACACAAAGCCTTTCAATCCCAAACCAGTTGGGGTAGGCTAGAGTTGAAACCCATCTCAGACGATGTTGGATAAGCTTCTCTTCAATTGGTGCTACCCCAACTCTTATCACGTATATCATCAATCCGGACCCGATCCTTTCTTGTGTGGCCACATATTCATGTCAGCATGCACATCTCTGCTACACCTAACTGTTGGACATGATGCCTTTTAGTTGGATAGGGGTCAAAATGATTTATGATTTGAAGAGTGTTCTGGGGCCCTTTGGCTTGTTGTGCACATATTTGCCACATGAACTATTGGTTATTATGTTAAAGGAATACTGAACTTTCTTCTCACGGACCAGGAAAGCTTCTAGTTTTAGGTGCATTAATGAAGAAAAATTTAATCCTTACACGACTTTCTGAACTAAAGAGTTATATGTTGTTTCAGAATCAGCTTAACTGTGCTTCTGCTTGCTAAAATCCTCCATTAAGTAGGCATGTAACTGCAGGAAACTGAAATAAGGTGGTTAGATTGTTAGAAGCATTGTGATTAAATAATTATTGACACATGGGTACTCCTGTAATGGGGTCAGTCCATCACTCCATCTTGTCTAAGCATATAAACGTGTTAATAATTGCAAGCTGCATCTTGTTTGTATCCTAAAAGGAGATGAAAATTTGAGCTGATTTTGTCTGTCAGGTTGTCTGAATTTTAAATCACAAGGAAAAACATGATTTACAGCCAGATCATAATCTGTGCTGTTGTTGCATCATGTACATATGAAGTACGGAGTATGCTTTCGCGGGAAACATATTCAGTATTTTTTGTTCTGCTACCTTGTTTGGTTTTGTTTCAGGGCTGCATATAATGCATAAATTGCATTAGGAGTGCCTTTGTTAACTTCAAAAGAAAATTCTAGTTTTGTAATAATGTAGTGGGTGCCTGAGTGGTTGCAAAACAAGCCTTTAATTTAATCTGATTTGCATTTGTCACTATTAACTTGGAGAGGACTGAAGCACACCCCTTCTGTAACCATGTAGTCTACTGATGCATTATTACTTTTCTCATGGATGACAGCAAGTTGAAGTCCTCTTGGAGTTCAAATGTTCAATGTTCTTTCATTTCTCTGTTTACTGTTTGCATTATTACTTTTCTCATTTTGTGTAGTCCGTACTTGCGTAATGGATAAATGCTGTTTTGACACTCTTACAATTCTTATCTGCTCTTCCAGCTGCATGGGATGCTGTTGTAACTTGCTTCTTCCTCGATACGGCACACAATATTGTTGAATATATTGAGATAATATCAAAAATTCTCAAGGATGGTGGAGTGAGTTCTCTTGCTCTAATATTTTAATTATAATATCTACTCTTCATGAGAACCAGTACTGCACATGTTATTTTGTGAGCTGATTGGTAGGAAGTCATTATTTAGTACTATAAGTTGTTTCTCCACTCTCCAGTGCTATTATACTTGCTCTTTCTGTACTTAATGTAATCAATAAATAATTGCTGCAATTTGAATCAACAGATCTGGGTAAACATGGGTCCGCTTCTTTATCACTTTGCTGATGCCTATGGACCAGATGATGTAATTACTCTTTTCTCGACCCCCTTTATTTATACTAATTGAAGGTGGCATTATCAGTTGACATAATTTGTCTCCTTGAACTCAGGATATGTCTATTGAACTAAGTTTGGAAGACGTGAAAAGGGTAGCTTACCATTATGGATTTGTGATGGAGGTGAGGGGCTTATGCACTATAAATTGACTGTGGCTGCTTCCACAGATTTTTATTAACATGCAATTTTCAGATGGAGAAAATGATAGATACCACTTACACAGCAAATATGGTATCGATGATGCAGGTAACCTACTAACAGTTGATTGAATTACGTGACGTATAACATTAAATTCAATCCATGTACGGCAACCAGTCTTATCTCTGCATCTGGTTTGAGTTGCAGAATCGATACCGCGCCGCATTTTGGACGATGAGGAAGGACGTGTCTCGATCGAAAGCTAAAAAGCGCCAGTGAGGCGAAGATCCTCCATCTGGTGTGAAATTCGCGTCAAAGCTGTTAGAAATTTAGAAAGAGTGATTTGGGCCAGTCCCATTGGTGATGTTTATCCTGGGACAAACGAGGATGATGTGTTGGTGCGGCCATTGTCGCACCATGATATACTACTGTTGATACTTGGACCTCAGAGCGAAAAACTGTGCCGTGAATCCTGTGATATAATTTGCTTGGGGTCACTTCACTTCTAGCAAACGGCGACGTGATGTACTACCTCGAAAGAAGGTTTGACCATTACTTGTTGCTGGGGGTGACGTGTTATAACGGCAGCCGATAGTCTATCTCGAAACAACGTCGAATCCAAAAGAATTCAGTACTCCTGTTCCACAATGTAGTTTAAAAAAAGTCCAATTTTACAAACTTTGACCAAGTTTGTAGAGGAAAACATATAGATCTAGAACACGAAATACATATCCTAGGGTTCATCACAAATCATACTTCCATGTTATGAAATACTTATCCTAAGATACATCACGAGACATACTTTCATGTTGTCTATATTTAGTACAGCAGATATAAACAGTTTTCTCAACAAACTTGGTCAAAGATTGTTAAGTTTGACTTCAATTTTTTTTGCTTTTGTGGGCTACCTGTAAGACCCAAGCCAAACATGTTTGTCCTGTCTGCTATAGAAGCCCGGCGTAAGCAAAATTCAGATTTGAGGGGAGCAAAAAAAAGAACGCCGTTGCCGGGGATCGAACCCGGGTCACCCGCGTGACAGGCGGGAATACTTACCACTATACTACAACGACTTGCTTGTGCTTTGATCGAATGGAAAGCTTAATTAACGGACAATAACTAGTTGCTTCAGGCCTGACCAAGCAGCGAAGCAGTAAGCACGCTCTGTTCTTGCCTTTTATATTCCGCCACATACAGAGCCTCCTTATTTTTCATCACTGAAAAGAAGTCTCCTTGTTTTTCATGCGTAGCAGAAGCACTAGCAGCACCGCATTCCACGTGATATGTCGCTTCTCCGTCATCAACTCCCCACACCGGAGACATCTTTCTCGTACGCCAGAGAGGGACCCGTGCGTGGCTTCTCCGTCATCAACTCCCCCACGGCCACTGGACACGTCTTTATCGTACGCCAGCGACCAGTGCTCCACCTCCACCACCACCGTCCGTCATGATCATGACCCTACCCATGAGAGCGGGGAGGAGCACCCCGAGTTGTCGGAGCTATGGGCGTCCACGCAGAGCTATGCCAGAGGCTGGACCTGGCCTAGAGATGCCATGCTCACTGCCACAGTCCAATCGCTAGTAATCATATTATTAAGATACTGGAAATGGAGACAGGGATTAACGATTACAGTGTTCTAGCGATAGAGCTCCATTTTATGTCCTACGCGGGCTACACAGATCACATAATGTAAGCTTTCCCGCGTGACAGGCGGGAATACTTTACCACTATACTACAACAGACTTGCTTGTGCTATGTTCGAACTGAAGCTAAGTTGACTATTACTATACAGTACCAACTAGCTCCCTCAGGGCCCACCAAGCAGCTAAGCACGCTCGCTCTGTTCTTGCCTTCACTAGTAGATTCCGCCACAGACAAAGTCCTCTTGTTTTCTAGCAGCACAGTGTTCCATGTGACCTGTGGCTTCTCCTTCATGAACACCCCCACCACCAGAGAAATCTTTCTCGTACGCACGCCGGGGATCAGTGCACCATCACCGTAATAACCCTATTCTTTTTTTTAGATTCCGCGATAACCCTACTCATGAACACCCTGAGTTGTGGGAGCTATGGACGTCCACGCAACACAGAGTTTTTTTTTTTGAAAATGATCCAGATCTATTATCAAAGTTCATCGGAAGTATAAAGCATCTAAAAAAACATCAAGATTCCAAGACCACCAAACAACCACTACCGCCGTCAGAATGAGCCGCCGACACGCCATTGTCATCGCTCCCCTACCGGAGCCGGCATGACCTTGTCGATGATAGCCGGAAAGTCTTCGTGCACGTGGCCCTAAGGATCAGCGCCCTGGAGTCGCAGTTGTCATCGTTGAACCTTTGAATAGATTTGAAGCACCTGACATCAAATCTTGCCACTTGATAAGGAACCCTAACCTCACCGCCCCAAGGAGACGACAGGAAACGTCGGAGCTTCGTCGACTATGTCCAGATGGACGGACGCGAGGAGGATCGGAGCACGGAAGACAAACTCCAAGAAGAAGCGCCGCATCTGCGAGGACTAAAAAACCCTAGCCTAAATTACTAACCGGGGCGGAAGCGCCGAGATCACCCCCTGGTCACCAGTTGGCGGAGCGGCAGGTAGAGGGGAGGCGAATACATAGGCTCATGGCGATTTCATGGCGGCTCCACATCATCGGGCTCTTCCACTACCCCATGGGCGGTTGCGGCCATTGCGACGGCAATAGACGAAGGAGAATTGGAGGAAGTGGCAGTATCCTGGTGGCTCGGATGGAGGGAGATGGGGCATGGAGGGGTCAGATTTTGTGGCATCGCCGTCCAACTATAAATAGCAGACACCCAGGCAGGCGGAGCAGCGGTTTGAATGCGGGTGACCAAAGTTGGCTTCTTGTTCGCCGCGCCGCTATGAATGTCGGGAAGGCGGACTGCCGATCAACCAGCTTGAATGCAGTAGGAAGCCGTCTCATCATCCCGTTTTGTCGCATCCACTCTGAACCAACATGATGAATGCGGCGCGGAGAGCAAGCGGACACGGTGGGAGAGGCGGAGCAACGGCTTTAATGTGGGACTCCTGGAGTTGGTGTCTTATTCGCCGCACCGGTATGAATGTCCGGCAGGCGGATGGTCGGTCAACTGGTTGAATGCAGTCGGAAGCCATCTCGTCATGTCATGTCCGACTTGAACAGGCATGAATGCGGCACAGAGGTGAGTGGATGCAGTGGGAGAGGGCTTTTCGGGTGGGTCTGCATTGCCAGATGAATGCGGCGTGGAGGTGCGCCGATGCGATGGGAGAGGGTTTTTGGTGTGTCCGCATTGCCAGATGCATATGTGGCAGACATCGGGATGCCTGCAAACCGGCCGCAATTTGGTTTTGATTTGTGAGATTTTGGACATTTGAACTGATGCAGACAAATTTTGATAACCACCGTTGGACGGCTAAAAATGTCCAGACTGATCCCAATCCGAATATTTAGGGGCAATTTGATGATCCATATTGGAGTTGCCCTAATTGGTAGTGTTAGCGGTGGGCCATTCTTTTTTCTTTTTCCCTTCTACTTTGTGTAAACAACTGAAAACCCTCAATAACTAATTAACCTCCCGTCGGAGGTGGACTAAAGATAAACTAAAGGAGAATATCAACATATGATTCTCCTGATAACACAAATTGAACTGAATAGCAGGCTAAACTACATTTCAGACAAACCTAAGACAGGCCACACATAACGACAGACTAAGTTCCTGCTTGAAATAGTTAATTAACTAGGTAGTTAACACTGGTGCAACCTTGTGGCACTGCATCTCCGTCGGAGCATCTCCCTCTTCAGTGGTTCTTGATTCAAAGGTGAAGAACATCAACCAGGGTGAGGATACCGACGATGAGGATGAACATCGTCGCAGGGCCGTTGTTCTTGGGCTGGATGGCCAGGGGAATGAATAGCTTGGGCCACTTGGCTCAAAGAACGTCGATGTATTCACCTTCCCACTTTCAGAAAGAACATTTGCCTTTCTAGATTAGAGAATGGGATTGATTAGAACAGAAAACACACACAATATGTGAGATTGAATACAGAAATATGAAGTACTCACCCAGTGATGCTCGCACTTGTAGTACTGCCTGCCGGGGTTCATCTTGGTGCGGGAAACCCACCATTTGACATCTCCCTTCTTGTAGTAGGGACATGTGATGAGAGGGAGAGGTGCGAGCTCCCGGATGAACGACACGAGGGACTGGGATCAAGATGACGAGGTACACATGGTTGCGGTATGGTACCTGCAACGGAGATGCGGTTGCGGCGGCGGCGGAGAAGCGGTCGCGGTGGGTGGCGACGATGGAGATCTGGGTGGAAGCTGGTGATGGGGATCGGGAAGGTAAGAAAGCGGCGCGGAGGGAGTAAAGATGGGGTGGGCGTGGAGCTCTGACCAGGGATGGCCGAATTAACTGCGAACAGAGGGTTGGGTGCGCCAAAGGCAGAACAGCTCCTACCCCGATTGGTGGGACCAAAGGTGGAAAAAGGATAGGCTAACAACACAGATCAGTACTTTAGTGCTACCTGAAAAGCTAACCTCCTGTCGGAGGTGGACTAAAGATAAACTAAAGGAGAATATCAACATATGATTCTCCTGATAACACAAATTGAACTGAATATCAGGCTAAACTAAATTTCAGACAAACCTAAGACAGACCACACATAACGATAGACTAAGTTCCTGCTTGAAATAGTTAATTAACTAGGTAGTTAACACTGGTTCAGCCTTGTGGCACTGCATCTCCGTCGGAGAATCTCCCTCTTCAGTGGTTCTTGATGCAAAGGTGAAGAACATCAACCAGGTTGAGGATACCGACGATGAGGATGAACATCATAGCAGGGCCGTTGTTCTTGGGTTGGATGGCCAGGGGAATGAACAGCTTGGGCCACTTGGCTCGGAGAACGTCGATGTATTCACCTTCCCACTTTCAGAAAGAACATTTCCCTTTCTAGATTAGAGAAGGGGATTGATTAGAACAGAAAAAACAAAGAATATGTGAGATTGAATACGGAAAGATGAAGTACTCACCCGGTGATGCTTGCACTTGTAGAAGTGCCTGCCGGGGTTCATCGTGGTGCGGGAAACCCACCATTCGACATCTCCCTTCTTGCAGTAGGGACAGGTGACGAGAGGGAGAGGTGCGAGCTCCTGGATGAACGGCACGAGGGACTGGGATCAAGACGACGGGGTACACATGGTTGCGGTATGGTACCGGCGACGGAGATGCGGTTGCGGCGGCGACGGAGAAGCAGCGCGGTGGATGGCGGCGATGGAGATTTGGGTGGAAGCTGGTGATGGGGATCGGGAAGGTAAGAAAGTGGCAAGGAGGGAGTAAAGATGGAGCGGGTGTGGAGCTCTGATCAGGGATGGCTGAATTAACTGCGAACAAAGGGTTGGGTGCGTAGAAGGTAGAACAACTCCTACCCCGACTGGTGGGACCAAAGGTGGAAAAAGGATATGCAAATACGCATTGACATATTCACGTGAATTAATTGATACGGTGGGTTATAGAAACCACCCGTACTATACCTTTCGAATCTAAACACAGTTGGTGGGTGGAGATGTAGGGGGGACAACACCAAGGATCCCCAATGCAATTCCCCCACTGTATCACACTATATTATAGTACTATATCTACTAGTAGAATGCCCGTTGCGTTGCCACGGGCATTTGAAATATTTTGCCATAATGCATGTTAAATTTTACATGTTAATGTTAGTTGATATTTTTAAAGTATCATCCAAATCCATCGCTTCTTATCTCTAACGAACAAAAGTGGAATACATTTTATACTACATTATAAAAGTATATAATGTATAGTACATAAAAACAAATGTGAGACTAACACAACTACTTTTATTTGCAAAATGAATTTACATACAAATATATAAACATATATAAATGATATTTTATATTAATAAACATGAGAAAATAAATAAATTATTTTTCACCTACTCAGTTTTTTAGCTTAACTACCCTGTCGTATCACCTCAACCACTCTCACCGCACGCAGCCCTCGCTCTCTCACCCTCCCAGTCCTTCTCTCCGCCACGACGTCGCCCCCACCACCCCTCTCTGCCATGGCGTCCCGGCCGCCACATCCCCCCCGTGGTATGTCTCTGCCTCCTCCCCTGCATTCTCACCATCCCCTCCCCTCCATGCTCATCGGCGCCTCCCAACCCCTCCATCGAGATCTCACCCACCTTCTCCACTCCCAGCCACGTCTCCAGGCCGTGAGTAGCCGGATCCGACCGCCGTCAAGCCGTGCCATCGATCTGGCCAGCCTAGGCCGATTTCCGGTGCCAACAACGACTTTCAGGATGATTGTACATCAGGCGAGCCGCACCGTCGATCCGCCATCATAGGCCGATTTCTGGTGCCAAGGGCGTCGCGTTCCCCCTCCAAGATGCACGGTGACAGAGCTTGGAGAGATTGAGGAAGGCCTCACCATCGGTGGAAATGTCGGGCGTCGCGGCTGGGGTTGACGCAGCAGCGCGTCAGGTGACAAGGGAGGAGGGATAGGTGTTGGGGAATGTAGTAATTTCAAAAAAATTCCTACGCACATGCAAGATCATGGTGATGCATAGCAACAAGAGGGGAGAGTGTGTCCACGTACCCTCGTAGACCGAAAGCGGAAGCGTTAGCACAATGCGGTTGATGTAGTCGTACGTCTTCACGATCCGACCGATCAAGTACCGAACGCACGGCACCTTCGAGTTCTGCACACGTTCAACTCGATGACATCCCTCGAACTCCGATCCAGCCGAGTGTTGAGGGAGAGTTTCGTCAGCACGACGGCGTGGTGACGATGATGATGTTCTACCGATGCAGGGCTTCGCCTAAGCACCGCTACGATATTATCGAGGTGGATTATGGTGGAGGGGGGCACCGCACACGGCTAAGAGATCAAGAGATCAATTGTTGTGTCTCTAGGGTGCCCCCCTGCCCCCGTATATAAGGAGCAAGGGGGGAGGTGCGGCCGTGTTGGGGATCGTTGCAGAAATTAAAAAAAAATTCTACGCATCACCAAGATCAATCTATGGAGTTTACTAGCAATGAGAGGGGAGTGCATCTTCATACCTTTGAAGATCGCGATGCGGAAGCGTTGCAAGAACGCGGTTGGAGGAGTCGTACACATAGCGATTCAGATCGCGGCAGAATCCGATCCAAGCACCGATCAACGGTGCCTCCGTGTTCAACACACGTGCAGCCCGGTGACGTCTCCCGCGCCTTG
Organism: Aegilops tauschii subsp. strangulata; assembly: GCF_002575655.3. Taxonomy (NCBI): domain Eukaryota; kingdom Viridiplantae; phylum Streptophyta; class Magnoliopsida; order Poales; family Poaceae; genus Aegilops; species Aegilops tauschii. The sequence goes on from NC_053035.3 coordinate 436,295,661, forward strand.
ATCCAGCAAGGAGGAGGGAAAGGATGAGGAAGAAGGCTCCAACAGCAGCACGACGGCGTGGTGGTGGTGGAGTGGCAGTTCTCCGGCAGGGCTTCGTCAAGCTCACGCGGAGGAGGAGAGGTGTTGGGGAGAGGAGGGGATGCGCCTTGGATGTGGTGCTGCAGCCCTCCCTCCACCCCTCTATTTATAGGGAGAAGGGGGAAGGGGGCCGGCCCCTCTAGATGAGATCTAGAGGGGGGGCGGCGGCCAAGGGGGAGGGGGCTTGCCCCCCAAGCAAGGGGGGCGCCCCCCTTTAGGGTTCCCCCCAACCCTAGGCGCATGGGCCCTAGGGGGGATGGCGCCCAACCCACTTAGGGGCTGGTTCCCTTCCACCTACAGCCCATAAGGCCCTCCGGGGCAGGTGGACCCTCCCGGTGGACCCCCGGAACCCCTCCGGTGGTCCCGGTACAATACCGGTATACCCCCGAATATTTCCGGTGACCGTATGATGACTTCCCATATATAAATCTTCACCTCCGGACCAATCCGGAACTCCTCGTGACGTCCGGGATCTCATCCGGGACTCCGAACAACATTTGGTAATCACATACAAACCTTCCTTATAACCCTAGCGTCATCGAACCTTAAGTGTGTAGACCCTACGGGTTCGGGAATCATGCAGACATGACCGAGACACCTCTCTAGCCAATAACCAACAGCAGGATCTGGATACCCATGTTGGCTCCCACATGTTCCACGATGATCTCATCGGATGAACCACGATGTCGAGGATTCAAGCAATCCCGTATACAATTCCCTTTGTCAATCGGTACGTTACTTGCCCGAGATTCGATCGTCGGTATCCCAATACCTCGTTCAATCTCGTTACCGGCAAGTCACTTTACTCATTCCGTAATGCATGATCCCGTGACCAACTACTTGGTCACATCGAGCTCATTATGATGATGCATTACCGAGTGGGCCCAAAGATACCTCTCCGTCATACGGAGTGACAAATCCCAGTCTCGATCCGTGCCAATCCAACAGACACTTTCGGAGATACCTGTAGTGCACCTTTATGGTCACCCAGTTACGTTGTGACGTTTGGTACACCCAAAGCATTCCTACGGCATCCGGGAGTTGCACGATCTCATGGTCTAAGGAAATGATACTTGACGTTAGAAAAGCTTTAGCAAACGAACTACACGATCTAGTGCTATGCTTAGGATTGGGTCTTGTCCATCACATCATTCTCCTAATGATGTGATCCCGTTATCAATGACATCGAATGTCCATGGTCAGGAAACCGTAACCATCTATTGATCAACGAGCTAGTCAACTAGAGGCTCACTAGGGACATGTTGTGGTCTATGTATTCACACATGTATTACGATTTCCGGATAACACAATTATAGCATGAACAATAGACAATTATCATGAACAAGGAAATATAATAAGAACCATTTTATTATTGCCTCTAGGGCATATTTCCAACAGTCTCCCACTTGCACTAGAGTCAATAATCTAGTTACATTGTGATGAATCAAACACCCATAGAGTTCTGGTGTTGATCATGTTTTGCTCGTGGAAGAGGTTTAGTCAACGGATCTGCGACATTCAGGTCCGTATGTACTTTACAAATATCTATGTCTCCATCTTGAACATTTTCACGAATGGAGTTGAAGCGACGCTTGATATGCCTGGTCTTCTTGTGAAACCTGGGCTCCTTGGTCAGGGAAATAGCTCCAGTGTTGTCACAGAAGAGAGTCATCGGGCCCGACGCATTGGGAATAACTCCTAGGTCGGTAATGAACTCCTTCATCCAGATTGCTTCATGCGTTGCCTCCGAGGCTGCCATGTACTCCGCTTCACATGTAGATCCCGCCACGACGCTTTGCTTGCAACTGCACCAGCTGACTGCCCCACCATTCAAAATATACACGTATCCGGTTTGTGACTTAGAGTCATCCAGATCTGTGTCGAAGCTAGCGTCGACGTAACCCTTTACGATGAGCTCTTCGTCACCTCCATAAATGAGAAACATATCCTTAGTCCTTTTCAGGTACTTCAGGATATTCTTGACCGCTGTCCAGTGTTCCATGCCGGGATTACTTTGGTACCTTCCTACCAAACTTACGGCAAGGTTACATCAGGTCTGGTACACAGCATGGCATACATAGTAGACCCTATGGCCGAGGCATAGGGGATGACAGTCATCTTTTCTCTATCTTCTGCCGTGGTCGGGCATTGAGCCGTGCTCAATCTCACACCTTGCAATACAGGCAAGAACCCCTTCTTGGACTGATCCATATTGAACTTCTTCAATATCTTGTCAAGGTACGTGCTTTGTGAAAGACCAATGAGGCGTCTCGATCTATCTCTATAGATCTTGATGCCTAATATATAAGCAGCTTCTCCAAGGTCCTTCATTGAAAAACACTTATTCAAGTAGGCCTTTATGCTTTCCAAGAATTCTATATCATTTCCCATCAATAGTATGTCATCCACATATAATATCAGAAACACTACAGAGCTCCCACTCACTTTCTTGTAAACACAGGCTTCTCCATAAGTCTGCGTAAACCCAAATGCTTTGATCATCTCATCAAAGCGAATGTTCCAACTCCGAGATGCTTGCACCAGCCCATAGATTGAGCGTTGGAGCTTGCACACCTTGTCAGCATTCTTAGGATCGACAAAACCTTCTGGCTGCGTCATATATAATTCTTCCTTAAGGAAACCATTAAGGAATGCCGTTTTGACGTCCATTTGCCATATCTCATAATCATAGAACGCGACAATTGCTAACATGATTCGGACGGACTTCAGCTTCGCTACGGGTGAGAAAGTCTCATCGTAGTCAACCCCTTGAACTTGTCGATAACCCTTAGCGACAAGCTGAGCCTTATAGATGGTCACATTACCATCCGCCTCTGTCTTCTTCTTAAAGATCCATTTATTTTCTATGGCTCGCCGATCATCGGGCAAGTCAGTCAAAGTCCATACTTCATTTTCATACATGGATCCTATCTCGGATTTCATGGCTTCAAGCCATTTGTCGGAATTCGGGCCCGCCATCGCTTCTTCATAGTTCGAAGGTTCACCGTTGTCTAACAACATGATTTCCAGGACAGGGTTGCCGTACCACTCTGGTGCGGAACGTGTCCTTGTGGACCTACGAAGTTCAGTAGTAACTTGATCCGAAGTTCCTTGATCATCATCATTAACTTCCTCTCTAGTCGGTGCAGGCACCACAGAAACATTTTCTTGAGCTGCGCTACTTTCCGGTTCAAGAGGCAGTATTTCATCAAGTTCCACTTTCCTCCCACTTACTTCTTTCGAGAGAAACTCTTTCTCTAGAAAGGATCCATTCTTGGCAACAAAGATCTTGCCTTCGGGTCTAAGGTAGAAGGTATACCCAATAGTTTCCTTAGGGTATCCTATGAAGACGCATTTTTCCGACTTGGGTTCGAGCTTTTCAGGTTGAAGTTTCTTGACATAAGCATCGCATCCCCAAACTTTCAGAAACGACAGCTTAGGTTTCTTTCCAAACCATAATTCATACGGTGTCGTCTCAACGGATTTCGACGGAGCCCTATTTAAAGTGAATGCGGCAGTCTCTAAAGCATAACCCCAAAATGATAGCGGTAGATCGCTAAGAGACATCATAGATCGCACCATATCCAATAGAGTGCGATTACGACGTTCGGACACACCATTACGCTGAGGTGTTCCAGGCGGCGTGAGTTGTGAAACAATTCCACATTTCCTTAAGTGTGTACCAAATTCGTGACTCAAATATTCCCCTCCACGATCTGATCGTAAGAACTTTATTTTCCTGTCACGTTGATTCTCAACCTCACTCTGAAATTCCTTGAACTTTTCAAAGGTCTCAGACTTGTGTTTCATTAAGTAGACATACCCATATCTACTTAAGTCATCAGTGAGGGTGAGAACATAACGATAGCCACCGCGAGCCTCAACGCTCATTGGACCGCACACATCAGTATGTATGATTTCCAATAAGTTGGTTGCTCGCTCCATTGTTCCGGAGAACGGAGTCTTGGTCATTTTTCCCATGAGGCATGGTTCGCACGTGTCAAATGATTCATAATCAAGAGACTCCAAAAGTCCATCTGCATGGAGTTTCTTCATGCGTTTGACACCAATGTGACCAAGGCGGCAGTGCCACAAGTATGTGGGACTATCATTATCAACCTTACATTTCTTGGCATTCACACTATGAATATGTGTAACATCACGTTCGAGATTCATTAAGAATAAACCATTGACCAGCGGGGCATGACCATAAAACATATCTCTCATATAAATAGAACAACCATTATTCTCGGATTTAAATGAGTAGCCATCTCGCATCAAACGAGATCCAGATACAATGTTCATGCTCAAAGCTGGCACTAAATAACAATTATTGAGGTTTAAAACTAATCCCGTAGGTAAATGTAGAGGTAGCGTGCCGACGGCGATCACATCGACCTTGGAACCATTCCCGACGCGCATCGTCACCTCGTCCTTCGCCAGTCTCCGCTTATTCCGCAGCTCCTGCTTTGAGTTACAAATATGAGCAACCGCATCGGTATCAAATACCCAGGAGCTACTACGAGCGCTGGTTAGGTACACATCAATAACATGTATATCACATATACCTTTGGTACTGCCGGCCTTCTTATCCGCTAAGTACTTGGGGCAGTTCCGCTTCCAGTGACCGTTTCCCTTGCAATAAAAGCACTCAGTCTCAGGCTTGGGTCCATTCTTTGTCTTCTTCCCGGCAGCTTGCTTACCGGGCGCAGCAACTCCCTTGCCGTCTTTCGTGAAGTTCTTCTTACCCTTGTCTTTCTTGAACTTAGTGGTTTTATTCACCATCAACACTTGATGTTCCTTTTTGATCTCCACCTCCGCTAATTTCAGCATTGAATATACCTCAGGAATGGTCTTTTCCATCCCCTGCATATTGAAGTTCATCACAAAGCTCTTGTAGCTACGTGGGAGCGACTCAAGGATTCTGTCAACAACCGCATCATCCGGGAGATTAACTCCCAGCTGAGATAAGCGGTTGTGCAACCCAGACATTTTGAGTATGTGTTCGCTGATGGAACTATTCTCCTCCATTTTACAGCTGAAGAACTTGTCGGAGACTTCATATCTCTCGACCCGGGCATGAGCTTGGAAAACCATTTTCAGCTCTTGGAACATCTCATATGCTCTGTGCTGCTCGAAACGCTTTTGGAGCCCCGGTTCTAAGCTGTAAAGCATGCCGCACTGAACCAGGGAGTAATCATCAACACGTGTTTGCCAGGCGTTCATAACGTCTTGGTTTGCTGGGACGGGTGCTTCACCTAGCGGTGCTTCAAGGACATATGCTTTCTTGGCAGCTATGAGGATGATCCTCAAGTTCCGGACACAGTCCGTATAGTTGCTACCATCGTCTTTCAGCTTGGTTTTCTCTAGGAACGCGTTGAAGTTGAGGTTGACATTAGCGTGGGCCATTTGATCTACAAGACATATTGCTAAGATTTTAGACTAAGTTCATGATAATTAAGTTCATCTAATCAAATTATTTATGAACTCCCACTCAGACAGACATCCCTCTAGTCATCTAAGTGATACATGATCCGAGTCAACTAGGCCGTGTCCGATCATCACGTGAGACGGACTAGTCATCATCGGTGAACATCTTCATGTTGATCGTATCTTCTATAAGACTCATGTTCGACCTTTCGGTCTTCCGTGTTCCGAGGCCATGTCTGTACATGCTAGGCTCGTCAAGTCAACCTAAGTGTATTGCGTGTGTAAATCTGGCTTACACCCGTTGTATGCGAACGTTAGGACCTGTCACACCCGATCATCACGTGGTGCTTCGGAACAACGGACTTTAGCAACGGTGCACAGTTAGGGGGAACACAATTCTTGCAATTTTAGTGAGAGATCATCTTATTTAGGCTACCGTCGTTCTAAGCAAATAAGATGTAAAACATGATAAACATCACATGCAATCAAATAGTGACATGATATGGCCAATATCATTTTTGCTCCTTTTGATCTCCATCTTCGGGGCGCCATGATCATCATCGTCACCGGCATGACACCATGATCTCCATCATCATGATCTCCATCATCGTGTCTTCATGAAGTTGTCTCGGCAACTATTACTTCTACTACTATGGCTAACGGTTAGCAATAAAGTAAAGTAATTACATGACGTTTCAGTTGACACGCAGGTCATAAATAAATTAAGACAACTCCTATGGCTCCTGTCGGTTGTCATACTCATCGACATGCAAGTCGTGATTCCTATTACAAGAACATGATCAATCTCATACATCACATATATCATTCATCACATTCTTCTGGCCACATCACATCACATGACACATGCTGCAAAAACAAGTTAGACGTCCTCTAATTGTTGTTGCAAATTTTTACGTGGCTGCTATAGGTTTCTAGCAAGAACGTTTCTTACCTACGCCAAAACCACAACGTGATATGCCAATTTCTATTTACCCTTCATAAGGACCCTTTTCATCGAATCCGATCCGACTAAAGTGGGAGAGTCAGACACCCGCTAGCCACCTTATGCAACTAGTGCATGTCAGTCGGTGGAACCTGTCTCACGTAAGCGTACGTGTAAGGTCGGTCCGGGCCGCTTCATCCCACGATGCCGCCGAATCAAGATAAGACTAGTAACGGCAAGTAAATTGACAAAATCGACGCCCACAACAACTTGTGTTCTACTCGTGCATAGAAACTACGCATAGACCTAGCTCATGATGCCACTGTTGGGGATCGTTGCAGAAATTAAAAAAAATTCTACGCATCACCAAGATCAATCTATGGAGTTTACTAGCAACGAGAGGGGAGTGCATCTTCATACCTTTGAAGATCGCGATGCGGAAGCGTTGCAAGAACGCGGTTGGAGGAGTCGTACACGTAGCGATTCAGATCGCGGCAGAATCCGATCCAAGCACCGAACACCGGTGCCTCCGTGTTCAACACACGTGCAGCCCGGTGACGTCTCCCGCGCCTTGATCCAGCAAGGAGGAGGGAAAGGTTGAGGAAGCAGGCTCCAACAGCAGCACGACGGCGTGGTGGTGGTGGAGTGGCAGTTCTCCGGCAGGGCTTCGCCAAGCTCACGCGGAGGAGGAGAGGTGTTGGGGAGAGGAGGGGTTGCGCCTTGGATGTGGTGCTGCATCCCTCCCTCCACCCCTCTATTTATAGGGAGAAGGGGGAAGGGGGCCGGCCCCTCTAGATGAGATCTAGAGGGGGCGGCGGCCAAGGGGGAGGGGGCTTGCCCCCCAAGCAAGGGGGGCGCCCCCCTTTAGGGTTCCCCCCAACCCTAGGCGCATGGGCCCTAGGGGGGATGGCGCCCAGCCCACTTAGGGGCTGGTAACCTTCCACCTACAGCCCATAAGGCCCTCCGGGGCAGGTGGACCCTCCCGATGGACCCCCGGAACCCCTCCGGTGGTCCCGGTACAATACCGGTATACCCCCGAATATTTTCGGTGACCGTATGATGACTTCCCATATATAAATCTTCACCTCCGGACCAATCCGGAACTCCTCGTGACGTCCGGGATCTCATCCGGGACTCCGAACAACATTTGGTAATCACATACAAACCTTCCTTATAACCCTAGCGTCATCGAACCTTAAGTGTGTAGACCCTACGGGTTCGGGAATCATGCAGACATGACCGAGACACCTCTCTAGCCAATAACCAACAGCGGGATCTGGATACCCATGTTGGCTCCCACACGTTCCACGATGATCTCATCGGATGAACCACGATGTCGAGGATTCAAGCAATCCCGTATACAATTCCCTTTGTCAATCGGTACGTTACTTGCCCGAGATTCGATCGTCGGTATCCCAATACCTCGTTCAATCTCGTTACCGGCAAGTCACTTTACTCGTTCCGTAATGCATGATCCCGTGACCAACTACTTGGTCGCATCGAGCTCATTATGATGATGCATTACCGAGTGGACCCAGAGATACCTCTCCGTCATACGAAGTGACAAATCCCAGTCTCGATCCGTGCTAACCCAACAGACACTTTCGGAGATACCTGTAGTGCACCTTTATGGTCACCCAGTTACGTTGTGACGTTTGGTACACCCAAAGCATTCCTACGGCATCCGGGAGTTGCACGATCTCATGGTCTAAGGAAATGATACTTGACATTAGAAAAGCTTTAGCAAACGAACTACACGATCTAGTGCTATGCTTAGGATTGGGTCTTGTCCATCACATCATTCTCCTAATGATGTGATCCCGTTATCAATGACATCCAATGTCCATGGTCAGGAAACCGTAACCATCTATTGATCAACGAGCTGGTCAACTAGAGGCTCACTAGGGACATGTTGTGGTCTATGTATTCACACATGTATTACGATTTCCGGATAACACAATTATAGCATGAACAATAGAAAATTATCATGAATAAGGAAATATAATAATAACCATTTTATTATTGCCTCTAGGGCATATTTCCAACAGGCCGGCCATGAGGGGCGCGCCAGGTGGAGTCCTACTCCCACCGGGAGTAGGACTCCCTCCCTTTTCCTAGTTGGATTAGGAGTGGAGGGGAAAGAGGAGGGAGAGAGGAAGGAAAGGGGGGCGCCGCCCCCCTCTCCTTGTCCTATTCGGACTAGGGGGGAGGGGCGTGCGGCCCTGCCCTGGCCGCATCTCCTCTTCTCCACAAAGGCCCACTATGGCCCATTAAGCCCCCGGGGGGTTTCGGTAACCCCTCGGTACTCCGGTAAAATCCCGATTTCACCCGGAACACTTCCGATATCCAAATATAGGCTTCCAATATATCAATCTTCATGTCTCGACCATCGAGACTCCTCGTCATGTCCGTGATCACATCCGGGACTCCGAACAACCTTCGGTACATCAAAACATATAAACTCATAATATAACTGTCATCGAAACGTTAAGCGTGCGGACCCTACGGGTTCGAGAACTATGTAGACATGACCGAGACACGTCTCCGGTCAATAACCAATAGCGGAACCTGGATGCTCATATTGGCTCCCACATATTCTACGAAGATCTTTATCGCTCAGACCGCATAACAACATACGTTGTTCCCTTTGTCATCGGTATGTTACTTGCCTGAGATTCGATCGTCGGTATCTCAATACCTAGTTCAATCTTGTTACCGGCAAGTCTCTTTACTCGTTCCGTAATACATCATCCCACGGCTAACTCATTAGTTGCAATGCTTGCAAGGCTTATGTGATGTGCATTACCGAGAGGGCCCAGAGATACCTCTTCGACAATCGGAGTGACAAATCCTAATCTCGAAATACGCCAACCCAACAAGTACCTTTGGAGACACCTGTAGAGCACCTTTATAATCACCCAGTTACGTTGTCACATTTGGTAGCACACAAAGTGTTCCTCTGGTAAACGGGAGTTGCATAATCTCATAGTCATAGGAACATGTATAAGTCATGAAGAAAGCAATAGCAGAATACTAAACGATCGTGTGCTAAGCTAACGGAATGGGTCAAGTCAATCACATCATTCTCCTAATGATGTGATCTCGTTAATCAAATGACAACTCATGTCTATGGCTAGGAAACATAACCATCTTTGGTCAATGAGCTAGTCAAGTAGAGGCATACTAGTGACACTATGTTTCTCTATGTATTCACACATGTATTATGTTTCCGGTTAATACAATTCTAGCATGAATAATAAACATTTATCATGAGAATAAGGAAATAAATAATAACTTTATTATTGCCTCTAGGGCATATTTCCTTCAGTCTCCCACTTGCACTAGAGTCAATAATCTAGTTCACATCGCCATGTGATTTAACACCAATAGTTCACATCACCATGTGATTAACACCCATAGTTCACATCGTCATGTGACCAACACCCAAAGGGTTTACTAGAGTCAATAATCTAGTTCACATCGCTATGTGATTAACACCCAAAGAGTACTAAGGTGTGATCATGTTTTGCTTGTGATAGAAGTTTAGTCAACGGGTCTGCCACATTCAGATCCGTATGTATTTTGCAAATTTCTATGTCAACAATGCTCTGCACGGAGCTACTCTAGCTAATTGCTCCCACTTTCAATATGTATCCAGATTGAGACTTAGAGTCATCTGGATCAGTGTCAAAACTTGCATCGACATAACCCTTTACGACGAACCTTTTGTCACCTCCATAATCGAGAAACATATCCTTATTCCACTAAGGATAATTTTGACCGCTGTCCAGTGATCTACTCCTAGATCACTATTGTACTCCCTTGCTAAACTCAGTGTAGGGTATACAATAGATCTGGTACACAGCATGGCATACTTTATAGAACCTATGGCTGAGGCATAGGGAATGACTTTCATTCTCTTTCTATCTTCTGCCGTGGTCGGGCTTTGAGTCTTACTCAATTTCACACCTTGTAACACAGGCAAGAACTCTTTCTTTGACTGTTCCATTTTGAACTACTTCAAAATCTTGTCAAGGTATGTACTCATTGAAAAAAAAACTTATCAAGCGTCTTGATCTATCTCTATAGATCTTGATGCTCAATATATAAGCAGCTTCACCGAGGTCTTTCTTTGAAAAACTCCTTTCAAACACTCCTTTATGCTTTGCAGAATAATTCTACATTATTTCCGATCAACAATATGTCATTCACATATACTTATCAGAAATGTTGTAGTGCTCCCACTCACTTTCTTGTAAATATAGGCTTCACTGCAAGTCTGTATAAAACTATATGCTTTGATCAACTTATCAAAGCATATATTCCAACTCTGAGATGCTTGCACCAGTCCATAGATGGATCGCTGGAGCTTGCATATTTTTTTAGCACCTTTAGGATTGACAAAACCTTCTGGTTGCATCATATACAACTCTTCTTTAATAAATCCATTAAGGAATGCAGTTTTGTTTATCCATTTGTCATATTTCATAAAATGCGGCAATTGCTAACATGATTTGGACAGACTTAAGCATAGATACGAGTGAGAAACTCTCATCGTAGTCAACACCTTGAACTTGTCGAAAACCTTTTGCGACAATTCTAGCTTTGTAGATAGTAACACTACTATCAGCGTCCGTCTTCCTCTTGAAGATCCATTTAATGTCAATGGCTCGCCGATCATTGGGCAAGTCAATCAAAGTCCATACTTTGTTCTCATACATGGATCCCATCTCAGATTTCATGGCCTCAAGCCATTTTGCGGAATCTGGGCTCATCATCGCTTCCTCATAGTTCGTAGGTCCGTCATGGTCAAGTGACATGACCTCCAGAACAGGATTACCGTACCACTCTGTTGCAGATCTCACTTTGGTTGACCTACGAGGTTCGGTAGTAACTTGATCTGAAGTTACATGATCATCATCATTAGCTTCCTCACTAATTGGTGTAGGAGTCACAGGAACAAATTTCCGTGATGAACTACTTTCCAATAAGGGAGCAGGTACAGTTACCTCATCTAGTTCTACTTTCCTCCCACTCACTTCTTTCGTGAGAAACTCCTTCTCTAGAAAGGATCCATTATAAGCAACGAATATCTTGCCTTCGGATCTGTGATAGAAGGTGTACCCAACTGTCTCCTTTGGGTATCCTATGAAGACACATTTCTCCGATTTGGGTTTGACCTTATCAGGATGAAACTTTTTCACATAAGCATCGCAACCCCAAATTTTAAGAAACGACAACTTTTGGTTTCTTGCCAAACCAAAGTTCATAAGGTGTCGTCTCAACGGATTTAGATGGTGCCCTATTTAACGTGAATGCAGCTGTCTCTAATGCATAACCCCAAAATGATAGTGGTAAATCGGTAAGAGACATCATAGATTGCACCATATCTAATAAAGTACGGTTACGATGTTCGGACACACCATTACGCTGTGGTGTTCCAGGTGGCGTGAGTTGCGAAACTATTCCGCATTGTTTCAAATGAATACCAAACTCGTAACTCAAATATTCTCCTCCACGGTCAGATCGTAGAAACTTTATTTTCTTGTTACGATGATTTTCAACTTCACTCTGAAATTCTTTGAACTTTTCAAATGTTTCAGACTTATGTTTCATTAAGTAGATATACCCATATCTACTTAAATCATCTGTGAAGATGAGAATATAACGATACCCGCCGTGAGCCTCAACATTCATCGGACCGCATACATCTGTATGTATGATTGCAACAAATCTATTGCTCGCTCCATAGTTTCGGAGAACGGCGTTTTAGTCATCTTGCCCATGAGGCACGGTTCGCAAGTACCAAGTGATTCATAATCAAGTGGTTCCAAAAGTCCATCAGTATGGAGTTTCTTCATGCGCTTTACACCAATATGACCTAAATGGCAGTGCCACAAATAAGTTGCACTATCATTATCAACTCTGCATCTTTTGGCCTCAATATTATGAATATGTGTGTCACTACGATCGAGATCCAACAAACCATTTTCATTGGGTGTATGACCATAGAAGGTTTTATTCATGTAAATAGAACAACAATTATTCTCTAACTTAAATGAATAACTGTATTGCAATAAACATGATCAAATCATATTCATGCTCAACGCAAACACCAAATAACACTTATTTAGGTTCAACACTAATCCCGAAAGTGTAGGGAGTGTACGATGATGATCATATCAATCCTGGAACCACTTCCAACACACATCGTCACTTCACCCTCAACTAGTCTCTATTTATTCTGCAACTCCCGTTTCGAGTTACTACTCTTAGCAACTGAACCAGTATCAAATACCGAGGGGTTGCTATGAACACTAGTAAAATACACATCAAAAGTCTGTATATCAAATATACCTTTGTTCACTTTGCCATCCTTCTTATCCGCCAAATACTTGGGGCAGTTCCGCTTCCAGTGACCAGTCCCTTTGCAGTAGAAGCACTTAGTCTCAGGCTTAGGTACAAACTTGGGCTTCTTCACTTGAGTAGCAACTTGCTTGCCGTTCTTCTTGAAGTTCCCCTTCTTCCCTTTGCCCTTTTCTTGAAACTAGTGGTCTTGTCAACCATCAACACTTGATGCTTTTCTTGATTTCTACCTTCGTCGATTTCAGCATCACGAAGAGCTTGGGAATCGTTTCCGTTTATCCCTGGCATATTATAGTTCATCACGAAGTTCTAGTAACTTGGTGATAGTGACTAGAGAACTCTGTCAATCACTATCTTATCTGGAAGATTAACTCCCACTTGATTCAAGTGATTATAGTACTCAGACATTCTGAGCACATGCTCACTAGCTGAGCAATTCTCCTCCATCTTGTAGGCAAAGTACTGTCAGAGGTCTCATACCTCTCGACACGGGCATGAGTATGAAATACCAATTTCAACTCTTGGAACATCTTATATGCTCCGTGGTGTTTAAAACATTTTTGAAGTCCCGGTTCTAAGCCGTAAAGCATGGTGCACTAAACTATCAAGTAGTCATCATACCGAGCTTTGTCAAACGTTTATAACGTCTGCATCTGCTCCTGCAATAGGTCCGTCACCTAGCGGTGCACCAAGGACATAATTCTTCTATGCAGCAATGAGGATAATCCTCAGATCACGGATCCAATCCGCATCATTGCTACTAACATCTTTCAACTTAGTTTTCTCTAGGAACATATCGAAAATAAAACAGGGGAGCTAAACGCGAGCTATTGATCTACAACATAGGTATGCTAATACTACCAGGACTAAGTTCATGATAAATTAAAGTTCAATTAATCATATTACTTAAGAACTCCCACTTAGATAGACATCCCTCTAATCCTCTAAGTGATCACGTGATCCAAATCAACTAAACCATGTCCGATCATCACGTGAGATGGAGTAGTTTCAATGGTGAACATCACTATGTTGATCATATCTACTATATGATTCACGCTCGACCTTTCGGTCTCAGTGTTTCGAGGCCATATCTGTTATATGCTAGGCTCGTCAAGTTTAACCTGAGTATTCCGCGTGTGCAACTGTTTTGCACCCGTTGTATTTGAACGTAGAGCCTATCACACCCGATCATCACGCGGTGTCTCAGCACGAAGAACTTTCGCAACGGTGCATACTCAGGGAGAACACTTATACCTTGATAATTTACTGAGAGATCATCTTATAATGCTACCGTCGATCTAAGCAGAATAAGATGCATAAAAGATAAACATCACATGCAATCAATATAAGTGATATGATATGGCCATCATCATCTTGTGCTTGTGATCTCCATCTCTGAAGCACCGTCATGATCACCATCGTCACCGGCGTGACACCTTGATCTCCATCGTAGCATCGTTGTCGTCTCACCAACTATTGCTTCTACGACTATCGCTACCGCTTAGTGATAAAGTAAAGCAATTACAGTGCGATTGCATTGCATACAATAAAGCGACAACCATATGGCTCCTGCCAGTTGCCGATAACTCGGTTACAAAAACATGATCATCTCATACAATAAAATATAGTATCATGCCTTGACCATATCACATCACAACATGCCCTGCAAAAACAAGTTAGACGTCCTCTACTTTGTTGTTGCAAGTTTTACGTGGCTGCTACGGGCTGAGCAAGAACCGTTCTTACCTACGCATCAAAACCACAACGATAGTTTGTCAAGTTGGTGATGTCAGTGGCGTACCCAGCAATGAAATGAAGGGTGTGCACACTCTAAAAAAATTCTACTAATCCAAGTGTCAGACAAAATATGGTAAAATAATAACATTAATAGCTCAATTCAAATTTCACAACAATTTAGTTCACAAAATATATCTCAAATATGCGAAATTACAATACGAATAGTCTTACACAAAAGAAGCACAAGTAGAAAATTACATCACTAGGTAACTCTACGTTTTTGCATTGCCATGAAAGCATCAACTATGTCATCTTCACTTACTTTCATGAACACATCTCGTTCAATAAATGTCACCAAGCAATCATTCAAGCGATCATCACTCATAGTAGTCCTCAACTTACTTTTCACTAGATTCATAGCTGAAAGTACTCTTTCAACACTCGTCGTCGCCACCGGTAAAATCAATATCAATTTGATGAGTAAGTAGACCAAATCATAAAGAACATGCTTCTTTGTTGCAACAAGCATAATAGAGAGCTCACCAATATTACTTGCATTTCTAAACCTATCATCTTGTCTCATATCATCAATGAAAGTAGTAAGTTGAAATTCTAGCCTTATCAAATCTGTGCTTGATATGTCCATGGGATAGAATTCAGCAAGTCTCATTACCTTGAGTGCATCATAAGAAGCAAATGAGTTGATTGGATTCAAAGCCGACATGCAAATAAGCAACTCCGTATTAACCTCATCAAACCGATTGTCAAGCTCTTGAATGGTTTGATCAATGACACCAAGATATACCTCTCTTCTATAACGATCATCATTTGTTTGTACTTCATAATACGGACGTGATCTTCCATGATGCTCATAAGTATCCTCCCACAAAGGAACTTGAATGTCATGTTTGTTGCAAAATAAGGTTAGCTTTGTAAGAAATTCTTCCCAACCATGAGACCTCAAGTGTTGCATTCTACTCTTTGCCAAACTAACAAGTGCCATTGCATTAACAATATCTTGATCTCTCTTTTGCAAAGATTTGGACAACTCATTTGTATAGCCAAGAATAACAAGCATCAAGTGAAGATTGAAAACAAAGTCAAATGATTCAATGGCTTGAGCAACTCCACGTATTCTTGTCCACTCACGTTTTTGTGAAGGATCTTTTCCAATAGCATCAAGTACTTCAAGGATTGTGGAATACATGCTAACAATGTGCATAATGGTTTTAAAATGAGAACCCCAACGAGTATCGCCGGGTCTAGCTAGTCCCATCTCTTGATTTAGCCCACTTCCACTTTCAATCTCACCCATTTCAAGTGCTTCCAAAACCTTTTGAGCTCTAACATCTCGAAGCATGTCATGGCGCTTACAAGAAACTCCAACAATATTGAGCAAGTAAGAAACATGATCAAAGAACCACAAACATGGTTCATTTTCCTTAGCCACGGCTATAAGAACCAACTGAAGTTGATGTGCAAAACAATGGATGTAATAGGCAGAGGGTGACTCATTCATGATCAATGTTTTCAACCCATTAATCTCCCCTTTCATGTTGCTTGCCCCATCATATCCTTGCCCACGCATTTGACTAGGAGTCAAATGATGATCTTTAAGCAAAGTTTGAATTGCATCCTTAAGTGACAATGAAGTTGTATTGGCAACATGAACAACTCCAAGGAACCTCTCACATCCTCTTCCCGATTTCTCAACAAATCGTATGCAGAGAGCAAGTTGTTCTTTATGAGATGCATCACTAGACTCATCAGTAGGATTGCATAGTGGTCATCACCAATATCTTCAATAATTCTTTTTGTTGTTTGCACCGCACAACATTCAATTATTTGATTTTGTATCTTTGGACTAGTCAAGATGCAATTCCCAGGAGCATTGTTCAAAACAAGTTTATTAACTTCTTCATCATTTTCTGAAAGCCACTTAAGAAGTTCAACAAAGTCCCCCCTATTGCTAGATTCTTCAATCTCATCATGTCCACGAAATGCCAATCCTTGGTTCAAAAGAAACCTCAAGCATCTAAGTGAATAAGTCAGCCTAGCCTTGTACATACGCAAATCCTCTTTATCCACCCTCACCATAATGTTATCAATTGATGGTTGGGGTGCCACAAATAAATTGTACTTCTCTTGAGCTTTGTTGTGAATGCTGTTAATACCACCCTCATGTTTGTCTAATGCATCAGGCTTATACCAATTTTTCCAACCACCTTTAACAAAGGCATCACCCTTAGGCCCCCCATTCAATTTGCCTTTGAACAAATAACACACAAAGCAAAATGCAGCCTCATATTTGACACTATATTCTAGCCATTTGTAGTTCTCAAACCAAACAAAGTTGAAGTGTCGATTTTTACCATACATTTTCTTGACTTCAAAGTTGTGTGCATATGGTTGGACTGCATTCTTTGCAATGTACCGTCTCCGAACTTCGTCTTGATCATTAACATCATAATCTGAAATAGGAATCCTTTCCCCTGGATCAGGTGGAAGCCTTTGAATATTATAGGACCTTGCATGTGGATGTTGGGGTGATGGTTGCCGTGGCGCTTCATCATCAATATCAGTGTCAATCTCTGCATCGGAATAGACTGGAGGTGGATCAATATCAATGCCAATCTCTGCATCCGAATGGACTGGAGGTGGATCAATATCAGGTTCAGGTTGCTCTTCGGCTGCAACCTTTCTTGTTTTTGCCTCATAATTCCGGAAAAAGACTTAATGTCACCATTCCTCTTCATCTTCAGTTCTACAATTAGAACATAATGTCAGCAAGACAGCAAGACAGCAAGACAACAGAACAAAAAATGGCACACGTCCCAGTTTTCAAACATACATTTGTTTCAGAAAAGCATCGGTTTGCTACATCAGTTTGTAAGCATACAATTCAGAGCAATAACAAGCATATATTTCAAAGCAGCATCCGAAATACATCAGTTTGCAAACATATGATTTTCAGCAAGCATATGTTCAGAGCAGAAGCAAGCATCAGTTTGCTATATAAGATTTTCAGCAAGCATATGTTCAGAGCAGAAGCAATCAAGCATCAGTTTGCTATATATGCAAGATTCAATTTGAGAGAACTGTAGGGGAGGCCGCCGAGCGCACTATGCTTGTTGTTCAGACAAAAATTAAGCATATGTTCAGAGCTGTAGGGGAGGCCGCCGTCAAACTCACCCACGAGGCCACGACCGGGGCGGGGAGCGGTGGAGCGGGAAGGACCGGAGGAGAGGAGAGCGTCGGGAGGCGGGAGCAGATCCTCCGGAGACCGTAGCGGCGGCGGCCGTCTGGTCCGGGTCGGCTCGACGGCGCCTCGGCAGGGGAGGCGCGACGGTCGATGGCCGCGACCGAAGGAGCTCCAGCGGCGGCCGCCACGCGCGAGAGCCCAGCGGCGGTGGCCGAGCGCGAGCGGGGAGCGACTGGGCGGAGGCGGGGAGCGGCGGCGGCGGCCGAGCGAGATGCGGTTGTGCGCCTGTGCCTCTCTCTCGCTCGCTCACAGTGGAGCCCGAGAAGATGAGGTGGGCCTGGGCTCAATAGTCAACAGCCAAATTTTCTATATATATAAAAAAATCCCAGATTTTCTGGGTGTGCCACAGCACACCCGGCACACCCTCTGGTTCCGCCACTGGGTGCTGTTTTAACCTTCGCAAGGACCGGGCGTAGCCACACTCAGTTCAACTAAAGTTGGAGAAACTGACACCCGCTAGTCACCTGTGTGCATAGCACGGCGGTAAAACCAGTCTCGCGTAAGCGTACACGTAATGTGGTCCGGGCCGCTTCATCCAACAATACCGCCGAACCAAAGTGTGACATGCTGGTAAGCAGTATGACTTATATCGCCCACAACTCACTTGTGTTCTACTCGTGCATATTACATCAACGCATAAAACCTGGCTCGGATACCACTGTTGGGGAACGTAGTAATTTCAAAAAAAATCCTACGCACATGCAAGATCATGGTGATGCATAGCAACGAGAGGGGAGAGTGTGTCCACATACCCTCGTAGACCGAAAGCGGAAGCGTTAGCACAACGCGGTTGATGTAGTCGTACGTCTTCACGATCCGACCGATCAAGTACCGAACGCACGACACCTCCGAGTTCTGCACACGCTCAACTCGATGACATCCCTCGAACTCCGATCCAGCCGAGTGTTGAGGGAGAGTTTCGTCAGCACAACGGCGTGGTGACGATGATGATGTTCTACCGACGCAGGGCTTCGCCTAAGCACCGCTACGATATTATCGAGGTGGATTATGGTGGAGGGGGGCACCGCACACGGCTAAGAGATCAAGAGATCAATTGTTGTGTCTCTAGGGTGCCCCCTGCCCCCGTATATAAAGGAGCAAGGGGGGAGGTGCGGCCGGCCAGGAGGGGCGCGCCAGGTGGAGTCCTACTCCCACCGGGAGTAGGACTCCCTCCCTTTCCTAGTTGGATTAGGAGTGGAGGGGAAAGAGGAGGGAGAGAGGAAGGAAAGGGGGGGGGCGCCGCCCCCCTCTCCTTGTCCTATTCGGACTAGGGGGGAGGAGCGCGCGGCCCTGCCCTGGCCTCTTCTCCTCTTCTCCACAAAGGCCCACTATGGCCCATTAAGCCCCGGGGGGGTTCCGGTAACCCCTCAGTACTCCGATAAAATCCCGATTTCACCCGGAACACTTCCGATATCCAAATATAGGCTTCCAATATATCAATCTTCATGTCTCGACCATTTCGAGACTCCTCGTCATGTCCGTGATCACATCCGGGACTCCGAACAACCTTCAGTACATCAAAACATATAAACTCATAATATAATTGTCATAGAAACGTTAAGCGTGCGGACCCTACGGGTTCGAGAACTATGTAGACATGACCGAGACAAGTCTCCGGTCAATAACCAATAGCGGAACCTGGATGCTCATATTGGCTCCCACATATTCTACGAAGATCTTTATCGGTCAGACCGCATAACAACATACGTTGTTCCCGTTGTCATCGGTATGTTACTTGCCCGAGATTCGATCGTCGGTATCTCAATACCTAGTTCAATCTCGTTACCGGCAAGTCTCTTTACTCGTTCCGTAATACATCATCCCACAACTAACTCATTAGTTGCAATGCTTGCAAGGCTTAAGTGATGTGCATTACCGAGAGGGCCCAGAGATACCTCTCCGACAATCGGAGTGACAAATCCTAATCTCGAAATACGCCAACCCAACAAGTACCTTTGGAGACACCTGTCAAGCACCATTATAATCACCCAGTTACGTTGTGACGTTTGGTAGCACACAAAGTGTTCCTCCGGTAAACGGGAGTTGCATAATCTCATAGTCATAGGAACATGTATAAGTCATGAAGAAAGCAATAGCAGAATACTAAACGATCATGTGCTAAGCTAACGGAATGGGTCAAGTCAATCACATCATTCTCCTAATGATGTGATCCCGTTAATCAAATGACAACTCATGTCTATGGCTAGGAAACATAACCATCTTTGATCAACGAGCTAGTCAAGTAGAGGCATACTAGTGACATTATGTTTGTCTATGTATTCACACATGTATTATGTTTCCGGTTAATACAATTCTAGCATGAATAATAAACATTTATCATGAGAATAAGGAAATAAATAATAACTTTATTATTGCCTCTAGGGCATATTTCCTTCAATAGGGTCGTTCAAGAGTTGGTCTTTTTTATTTTATCGGCGACTATTTTTTTCCTAGTTTGAACGAATCGAGAAAAGGCGGAGCCGCTCAGGATGGTTCCTTCCTGATTTACGAGTCTTCGCCCAATATCTATGAAGGAGAGGGGTATGTTGTGTTCTTTCCTGTTTTTCTTCCATGCGAGAGAGAGGTGGAGGTAGGCACTTTATTTGGAAAAATATCGGTGGGGATGTCTCTCCATCGATGGGGAGGGGATCGATCGGTGGGGAAATGAACGAAACCAACAAACGTAAGACTTTAGGAGTAGAGATAATACTTTCACAATAAGATTTGTTTGTCATGTTTTACTTGTTAATTTCCTTAAAATACATTATTTGTTTCCTGGAAACCTATTATTTGTTTCCTAAAAAAGCATTAATGAGAGAGACCGGTTGATTTGGATAAATTAGGAAAGTTAGATCCGCCATCTTTTGTACGTTAGGAAAGAGCTAATTTTTCTAAAGAAAAGAGTGGAGAGAAAAATAAACCAATGGATTAGAAAACCAGTGGGAGGAGGTGGTGGGACGAAGAAAAACCGGACAAAAATAAACCATACCAGGCAAACAAATCTCGGGCAAGTAACATACCGGTGACAAAGGGAACAACGTATGTTGTTATGCGGTCTGACCGATAAAGATCTTCGTAGAATATGTGGGAGCCAATATGGGCATCCAGGTCCCGCTATTGGTTATTGACCGGAGACATGTCTCGGTCATGTCTACATAGTTCTCGAACCCGTAGGGTCCGCACGCTTAACGTTACGATGACAGTTTTATTGAGTTTTGATGTACCGAAGGAGTTCGGAGTCCCGGATGAGATCGGGGATATGACGAGGAGTCTCGAAATGGTCGAGACGTAAAGATCGATATATTGGACGACTATATTCGGACTTCAGAAAGGTTCCGAGTGATTCGGGTATTTTTCGGAGTACTGGAGAGTTACGGCAATTCGTATTGGGCCTTAATGGGCCATACGGGAAAGGAGAGAAAGGCCTCAAAAGGTGGCCGCACCCCTCCCCATGGTCTGGTCCGAATTGGACTAGGGAAGGGGGGCGCACCCTTCCTTCTTTCTCCTTCCCCCTTCCCTTCTCCTACTCCCACAAGGAAAGGAAGAGTCCTACTCCCGGTGGGAGTAGGACTCCCCCCTATGGCGCGCCTCTCCCCTTGGCCGGCTGCCTCCCCCTTGCTCCTTTATATACGGGGGCAGGGGGGCACCCTAGAGACACAACAATTGATCCTTGAGATCTCTTAGCCGTGTGCGGTGCCCCCCTCCACCATATTACACCTCGATAATACCGTTGCGGAGCTTAGGCGAAGCCCTGCGTCGGTGGAACATCATCATCGTCACCACGCCGTCGTGCTGACAAAACTCTCCCTCAACACTCGGCTGGATCGGAGTTCGAGGGACGTCATCGAGCTGAACGTGTGTAGAACTCGGAGGTGCCGTACGTTCGGTACTTGATCGGTCGGATCGTGAAGACGTACGACTACATCAACCGCGTTGTGATAACGCTTCCGCTGTCGGTCTACGAGGGTACGTGGACAACACTCTCCCCTCTCGTTGCTATGCATCACCATGATCTTGCGTGTGCGTAGGAAATTTTTTGAAATTACTACGTTCCCCAACAGTGGTATCAGAGCCTGGTTTTATGCGTTGATGCTATGCACGAGTAGAACACAAGTGAGTTGTGGGCGATATAAGTCATACTGCTTACCAGCATGTCATACTTTGGTTCAGCGGTATTGTGAGATGAAGCGGCCCGGACCGACATTACGCGTACGCTTATGCGAGACTGGTTTCACCGTTGCGAGCACTCGTTGCTTAAAGGTGACCGGCGGGTGTCTGTCTCTCTCACTTTAGTTGAAACGAGTGTGGCTACGCCCGGTCCTTGCGAAGGTTAAAACAGCACCAACTTGACAAACTATCGTTGTGGTTTTGATGCGTAGGTAAGAACGGTTCTTGCTAAGCCCGTAACAGCCATGTAAAATATGCAACAACAAATTAGAGGACGTCTAACTTGTTTTTGCAGGGCATGTTGTGATGTGATATGGTCAAGACATGATGTGATATAATGTGTTGTATGAGATGATCATGTTTTGTAACCGAGTTATCGGCAACTGGCAGGAGCCATATGGTTGTCGCTTTATTGTATGAGATGCAATCGCCAGTTTTACTTTATCACTAAGCGGTAGCGATAGTCGTAAAAGCAATAAGTTGGCGAGACGACAACGATGCTACGATGGAGATCAAGGTGTCGCGCCGGTGATGATGGTGATCATGACGGTGCTTCGGAGATGGTGATCAACACGGTGCTTCGGAGATGGAGATCACAAGCACAAGATGATGATGGCCATATCATATCACTTATATTGATTGCATATGATGTTAATCCTTTATGCATCTTATCTTGCTTTGTTTGACGGTAGCATTATAAGATGATCCTTCACTAAATTATCAAAGTATAAGTGTTCTCCCTGAGTATGCACCGTTGCGAAAGTTCTTCGTGCTGAGACACCACGTGATGATCGGGTGCGATAGGCTCTACGTTCAAATACAACGGGTGCAAAACAGTTGCACACGCGGAATACTCAGGTTAAACTTGACGAGCCTAGCATATAACAGATATGGCCTCAGAACACGGAGACCGAAAGGTCGAGCGTGAATCATATAGTAGATATGATCAACATAGTGATGTTCACCATTGAAACTACTCCATCTCACGTGATGATCGGACATGGTTTAGTTGATATGGATCATGTGATCACTTAGAGGATTAGAGGGATGTCTATCTAAGTGGGAGTTCTTAAGTAATATGATTAATTGAACTTGAATTTATCATGAACTTAGTACCTGATAGTATTTTGCTTGTCTATGTTAATTGTAGATAGATGGCCCGTGCTGTTGTTCCGTTGAATTTTAATGCGTTTCTTGAGAAAAATTATGTTGAAAGATGTTAGTAGCAAAGATGCGGATTGGATCCGTGATCTGAGGATTATACTCATTGCTGCATAGAAAAAAATTATGTCCTTGATGCACCGCTAGGTGACAGACCTATTGCAGGAGCAGATGCAGACGTTATGAACGTTTGGCTAGCTCAATATGATGACTACTTGATAGTTTAGTGCACCATGCTTAACGGCTTAGAATCGGGACTTCAAAGACGTTTTGAACGTCATGGACCATATAAGATGTTCCAGGAGTTGAAGTTAATATTTCAAGCAAATACCCGAGTTGAGAGATATGAAGTCTCCAACAAGTTCTATAGCTAAAAGATGGAGGAGAATCTCTCAACTAGTGAGCATGTGCTCAGATTGTCTGGGTACTACAATCGCTTGAATCAAGTGGGAGTTAATCTTCCAGATAAAATTGTGATTGACAGAATTCTCTAGTCACCATCACCAAGTTAGTAGAACTTCGTGATGAACTATAGTATGCAAGGGATGACGAAAGTAATTCCCGAGCTCTTCGTGATGCTGAAATCGACGAAGGTAGAAATCAAGAAAAGCATCAAGTGTTGATGGTTGACGAGACCACTTCAAGTGTTGATGGTTGACAAGACCACTAGTTTCAAGAAAAGGGCAAAGGGAAGAAGGGGAACTTCAAAAGAATGGCAAGCAAGTTGCTACTCAAGTGAAGAAGCCCAAGTCTGTACCTAAGCCTGAGACTAAGTGCTTCTATTGCAAAGGGACTGGTCACTGGAAGCGGAACTACCCCAAGTATTTGGTGGATAAGAAAGATGGCAAAGTGAACAAAGGTATATTGGATATACATGTTATTGATGTGTACTTACTAGTGTTTATAGCAACCCCTCAGTATTTGATACTGGTTCAGTTGCTAAAGAGTAGTAACTCGAAAACGGGAGTAGCAGAATAAACAGAGACTAGTAAAAGGCGAGGTGATGATGTGTGTTGGAAGTAGTTCCAAGATTGATATGATCATCATCGCACACTCCCTATACTTTCGGGATTAGTGTTGAAATTAAATAAGTGTTATTTGGTGTTTGCGTTGAGCATGAATATGATTTGATCATGTTTATTGCAATACGGTTATTCATTTAAGTTAGAGAACAATTGTTGTTCTGTTTACATGAATAAAAACCTTTTATGGTCACACACACCAACGAAAATGGTTTGTTGGATCTCGATCGTAGTGATACACATATTCATAATATTGAAGCAAAAAGATGCAAAGTTAATAATGATAGTGCAACTTATTTGTGGCACTGCCGTTTAGGTCATATTGGTGTAAAGCGCATGAAGAAACTCCATACTGATGGGATTTTGGAATCACCTGATTATGAATCACTTGATGCTTGCGAACCGTGCCTCATGGGCAAGATGACTGAAACGCCGTTCTCCGGAACTATGGAGAGAGCAACAGATTTGTTGGAAATCATACATACAGATGTATGTGGTCCGATGAATATTGAGGCTCGTAGCAGGTATCATTATTTTCTGAGCTTCACAGATGATTTGAGCAGATATGGGTATATCTACTTGATGAAACATAAGTCTGAAACATTTGAAAAGTTCAAAGAATTTCAGAGTGAAGTGGAAAATCATCGTGACAAGAAAATAAAGTTTCTATGATCTGATCGTAGAGAAGAGTATTTGAGTTACGAGTTTGGCCTTCAGTTAAAACAATGTGAAATAGTTTCACTACTCACGCCACCTGGAACACCACAGCATAATGGTGTGTCCGAACGTCATAACCGTACTTTATTGGATATAGTGCAATCTATGATGTCTCTTACCAATTTACCACTATCGTTTTGGGGTTATGCATTAGAGACAGCTACATTCACGTTAAAAAGGGCACCATCAAAATCCGTTGAGACGACGCCTTATGAACTGTGGTTTGGCAAGAAACCAAATTTGTCGTTTCTTAAAGTTTGGGGCTGCGATGCTTATGTGAAGAAACTTCAACCTGATAAGCTCGAACCCAAATCGGAGAAATGTGTCTTCATAGGATACCCAAAGGAGACTGTTGGGTATACCTTCTATCACAGATCCGAAGGCAAAACTTTTGTTGCTAAATTCGGAAATTTTCTAGAGAAGGAGTTTCTCTCGAAAGAAGTGAGTGGGAGGAAGGTAGAACTTGATAAGGTAACTATACCTGCTCCCTTATTGGAAAGTAGTTCATCACAGAAACCAGTTTCTGAGACACCTACACCAATTAGTGAGGAAGTTAATGATGATGATCATGAAACTTCAGATCAAGTTATTACTGAACCTCGTAGATCAACCAGAGTAAGATCCGCACCAGAGTGGTACGGTAATCCTGTTCTGGAAGTTATGTTACTAGACCATGACAAAAGAAGCGATGGTGAGCCCAGATTCCGCAAAATTGCTTGAGGCCATGAAATCTGAGATGGGATCCATGTATGAGAACAAAGTATGGACTTTGGTTGACTTGCCCAATGATCGGCAAGCCATTGAAAATAAATGGATCTTCAAGAAGAAGACTGACGCTGATGGTAATGTTACTGTCTATAAAGCTCGACTTGTTGCGAAAGGTTTTCGACAAGTTCAAGGGATTGACTACGATGAGACCTTCTCACCCGTAGCGATGCTTAAGTCTGTCCGAATCATGTTAGCAATTGCCGCATTTTATGATTATGAAATTTGGCAAATGGATGTCAAAACTGCATTCCTGAATGGATTTCTGGAAGAAGAGTTGTATATGATGCAACCAGAAGGTTTTGTCGATCCAAAGGGAGCTAACAAAGTGTGCAAGCTCCAGCGATCCATTTATGGACTGGTGCAAGCCTCTCGGAGTTGGAATAAACGCTTTGATAGTGTGATCAAAGCATTTGATTTTATACAGACTTTTGGAGAAGCCTGTATTTACAAGAAAGTGAGTGGGAGCTCTGTAGCATTTCTGATATTATATGTGGATGACATATTACTAATTGGAAATGATATAGAATTTCTGGATAGCATAAAGGGATACTTGAATAAGAGTTTTTCAATGAAAGACCTCGGTGAAGCTGCGTATATATTGGGCATCAAGATCTATAGAGATAGATCAAGACGCTTAATTGGACTTTCACAAAGCACATACCTTGACAAAGTTTTGAAGAAGTTCAAAATGGATCAAGCAAAGAAAGGATTCTTGCCTGTGTTGCAAGGTGTGAAGTTGAGTAAGACTCAATGCCCGACCACTGCAGAAGATAGAGAGAAGATGAAAGATGTCCCCTATGCTTCAGCCATAGGCTCTATCATGTATGCAATGTTGTGTACCAGACCTGATGTATGCCTTGCTATAAGTCTAGCAGGAAGGTACCAAAGTAATCCAGGAGTGGATCACTGGACAGCGGTCAAGAACATCCTGAAATACCTGAAAAGGACTAAGGATATGTTTCTCGTATATTGAGGTGACAAAGAGCTCATCGTAAATGGTTACGTTGATGCAAGCTTTGACACTGATCCGGACGATTCTAAATCGCAAACCGGATACGTATTTACATTGAACGGTGGAGCTGTCAGTTGGTGCAGTTCTAAACAAAGCGTCGTGGCGGGATCTACATGTGAAGCGGAGTACATAGCTGCTTCGGAAGCAGCAAATGAAGGAGTCTGGATGAAGGAGTTCATATCCGATCTAGGTGTCATACCTAGTGCATCGGGTCCTATGAAAATCTTTTGTGACAATACTGGTGCAATTGCCTTGGCAAAGGAATCCAGATTTCACAAGAGAACCAAGCACATCAAAAGACGCTTAAATTCCATCCGGTATTTAGTCCAGGTGGGAGACATAGAAATTTGCAAGATACATACGGATCTGAATGTTGCAGACCCGTTGACTAAGCCTCTTCCACGAGCAAAACATGATCAGCACCAAGGCTCCATAGGTGTAAGAATCATTACTGTGTAATCTAGATTATTGACTCTAGTGCAAGTGGGAGACTGAAGGAAATATTCCCTAGAGGCAATAATAAAAGTATTATTTATTTCCTTGTATCATGATAAATGTTTATTATTCATGCTAGAATTGTATTAACCGGAAACATAATACATGTGTGAATATATAGACAAACAGGGTGTCACTAGTATGCCTCTACTTGACTAGCTCGTTAATCAAAGATGGTTATGTTTCCTAGCCATAGACATAAGTTGTCATTTGATTAACGAGATCACCTCATTAGGAGAATGACGTGATTGACTTGACCCATTCCGTTAGCTTAGCACCCGATCGTTTAGTATGTTGCTATTGCTTTCTTCATGACTTATACATGTTCCTATGACTATGAGATTATGCAACTCCCGTTTACCGGAGGAACACTTTGTGTGCTACCAAACGTCACAACGTAAATGGGTGATTATAAAGGTGCTCTACAGGTGTCTCCAAAGGTACTTGTTGGGTTGGCGTATTTCGAGATTAGGATTTGTCACTCCAATTATCGGAGAGGTATCTCTGGGCCCACTCGGTAATGCACATCACTATAAGCCTTGCAAGCATTGTGACTAATGAGTTAGTTGCGGGATGATGTGTTACGGAACGAGTAAAGAGACTTGCCGGTAACGAGATTGAACTAGGTATAGAGATACCGACGATCAAATCTCGGGCAAGTAACATACCGGTGACAAAGGGAACAACGTATGTTGTTATGCGGTCTGACCGATAAAGATCTTCATAGAATATGTGGGAGCCAATATGGGCATCCAGGTCCCGCTATTGGTTATTGACCGGAGACATGTCTCGGTCATGTCTACATAGTTCTCGAACCCGTAGGGTCCGCACGCTTAACGTTACGATGACAGTTTTATTGAGTTTTGATGTACCGAAGGAGTTCGGAGTCCCGGATGAGATCGTGGATATGACGAGGAGTCTCGAAATGGTCGAGACGTAAAGATCGATATATTGGACGACTATATTCGAACTTCGGAAAGGTTCCGAGTGATTCGGGTATTTTTCGGAGTACCGGAGAGTTACGGCAATTCGTATTGGGCCTTAATGGGCCATACGGGAAAGGAGAGAAAGGCCTCAAAAGGTGGCCGCACTCCTCCCCATGGTCTGGTCCGAATTGGACTAGGGAAGGGGGGCGCACCCTTCCTTCTTTCTCCTTCCCCCTTCCCTTCTCCTACTCCCACAAGGAAAGGAGGAGTCCTACTCCCGGTGGGAGTAGGACTCCCCCCTATGGCGCGCCTCTCCCCTTGGCCGGCTGCCTCCCCCTTGCTCCTTTATATACGGGGGCAGGGGGCACCCCAGAGACACAAAAATTGATCCTTGAGATCTCTTAGCCGTGTGCGGTGCCCCCCTCCACCATATTACACCTCGATAATACCGTTGCGGAGCTTAGGCGAAGCCCTGCGTCGGTGGAACATCATCATCGTCACCACGCCGTCGTGCTGACGAAACTCTCCCTCAACACTCGGCTGGATCGGAGTTCGAGGGACGTCATCGAGATGAACGTGTGTAGAACTCGGAGGTGTCGTACGTTCGGTACTTGATCGGTCGGATCGTGAAGACGTACGACTACATCAACCGCGTTGTGATAACGCTTCCGCTGTCGGTCTACGAGGGTACGTGGACAACACTCTCCCCTCTCGTTGCTATGCATCACCATGATCTTGCGTGTGCGTAGGAAATTTTTTGAAATTACTACGTTCCCCAACAATCTCCCCCATGGTATGTCCCTGCCTCCTCCCCTCTATTCTCACCATCCCCTTCCCTCCATATGTTCACCGACGCCTCCCAACCCCTTCATCGGGATCTCGCCCGCCTTCTCCACTCCCAGCCACGTGTCCGGGTGAGCAGCCGGATCCGACTGCCATCAAGTCGTGCCGTCGATCTGGCCAGCCCAGGCCGATTTCCGGTGCCAACGGCGACTTTCAGGACGATTGTACATCACGCAAGCCGCACCGTCGATCCGCCATCATAGGCCGATTTCTGGTGCCAAGGGCCTCGCGTTTCCCTACCAAGATGCATGGTGGCAGAGCTTGGAGGGATTGAGGAAGGCCTCACCATCGGTGGAAATGTCGGGCGTCACGGCTGGGGTCAACGCAGCAGCGCGGCAGGCGACATGGGAGGCGGATCGTCCGGGGGATTGGACCAGGAGGAGGAGGGATGGGGGCGTTCGTGAGTTGGTCTTTTTTAGTTTATCGACGACTATTTTTTTCCTAGTTTGAACGAATCGAGAAAAGGCGGAGCCGCTCAGGATGGTTCCTTCCTGATTTACGAGTCTTCGCCCAATATCTATGAAGGAGAGGGGTATGTGCGTGTGGTTCTTTCCTGATTTTCTTCCATGCGAGAGAGAGGTGGAGGCAGGCACTTTATTTGGAAAAATATCGGTGGGGATGTCTCTCCATCGATGGGGAGGGGATCGATCGGTGGGGAAATGAACGAAACCAACAAACGACAGACTTTAGGAGTAGAGATAATACTTTCACAATAAGATTTTTTTTTGTCATGTTTACTTGTTAATTTCCTTAAAATTCATTATTTGTTTCCTGAAAATCTATTATTTGTTTCCAAAAAAATTGCATTAATGAGAGAGAAAGGTTGATTTGGATAAGTTAGGAAACTTAGATCCGTTATCTTTTGTGTGTTACGAAAGAACTAATTTTTTGAAAGAAAAGAGTGAAAAGAAAAATAAACCAATGGATTAGAAAATCAGTGGGAGAGGTGGTGGGACGAAAAAAACCGGACAAAAATGGACCGTACCAGGTTACCAGGTGCTTCGAGTAGAGATATAACAACGACTGTTCCGATAATCTGGTGGCCCACTTGTTGTCTGCATGCGTTAAAGTGAAACTGAAACATGGAAACATTATTATTGTCATGCACATGCGCACCGTCAGCTTGCGTCCTGGACTCCCACAACTCAGCCAGCACAGCACGTCAGCACCTACCTAAACGCAGGAGGGAAGGACAGAGAGGACCGATGGATCGCATCGGCGACGAGGTCGTCCTCACCAGGGCCGAGATCACGGATGCTGCGGCGGCCACGTTCGCGGACTCCACCGTGATCCCCGACAGGTACGCCCGGCCGGACGAGGTGAGGGACGGGGTCGTGGTGGGCGACGACGAGAGCTACGAGCTGCCGCTCGTAGACATGGCGAGGCTGCTCGACTCGGAGTCTTCGGAGGCGGAGACCGCCAAGCTTGGCTCCGCGTGTCGAGACTGGGGCTTCTTCCAGGTCAGGAGGCATCCTTTATACTTTTCTTCGCATATATAGAGGGAGTACGTATGTATCAAATCTACACGCTCTTCGTCTGCAGCTAACAAACCACGGAGTTGACGAATCGGTTGTGCAAGACATGAAAGATAGCACCATGCAGTTCTTCCGCTTGCCGCTGGACAAGAAGAAAGCAGTGGCCACCCAGGCCGGCGGCTTGGAGGGGTTTGGGCACCACTTCGCCGGAGCATCCTGCGACAAGCTGGACTGGGCAGAGAGCCTGATCCTCCTCACGCAGCAAAAGGAGCAAAGGAGCATGGAGTTCTGGCCGGCCGATCCGGCAACACTCAGGCCCTCACTGGACAAGTACTCGCTGGAGATGTCGCGCCTCACGAGCCGCCTCATGGCGTTCATGGCGAGCGACCTCGGGGTGGAGCGGGAGGCGCTGGCCGGGGCCTTCCGGGGCAAGAGGCAGAGCGTGGCCCTGCACCACTACCCTCCGTGCCGGCACCCGGACAAGGTGATGGGCATCACGCCGCACCACGACGGCCTCGGCCTGACGCTGCTGCTGCACGTGGACGACACCCCCGGCCTGCAGGTGAGGATGGGCGGCAGGTGGTTCCCGCTGGACCCGCTGCCGGGCGCTCGTCAACGTCGGCGACATCCTCCAGATCCTGACCAACGGCACGTACAGGAGCGCCGAGCACAGGGTGCTGGCGGACGCCGAGCGAGGCCGGGCGACCGTGGTGGTGTTCCAGGACGCGTGCGTCGCCGGGACGGTGAGGCCGCTCCCGGGGCTCGGCGAGGCCAGGTACAGGGCGATCGAGTACGTTGAGTATCTCAAGGGGAACTACAGGGGGCTGGCTGAAGGGACCAGGTTCGTGGATAGCCTCGAGATCAGTGTGGCGTAGGATGGCGAGCGCCAAATGCACAAGTTGCTGATTTTTGGTGTTAGAGCATCTTCAAGACTACATTCCTTCATCAAAAATAAAAAGGAGAGCCTCTACACAATGGTTTCCCACTCGAATTATTTCACTTGCAAGTGCGTTTGTACAATGTGTGTGCAGGGGAGAGCCTCCCTTTCCTGACTAAATACATGCTGCGTGTAGTGCCTCTTGAGCGGGAAAATACACTTTGATTTCTGGTTGTATATATACTCTGTATGAGGATTTTTTTTAAATCTTGACTATTTTTGATTAAACTCTTGTTCAAAACTATTTTTAGATTAAACTTGACTTTGTTTCGCACTTGTATATAAATTTTCACGAAAATAACGAACATTGACTTCAGGGCAGAAAAGACAAATTTATTTACTATTCCATTTCCAAAAAAAGTATAGGTCACTATTCACACTATTTTGACCGAAAAATTATCTTTTTTTTAAGAAGTAAAAGGGTGATTTTATTTTTGTGAAATTTTTCTCACAAGTATAATAGAAGGTCAAGTTTATTAAAAATATTTTCAGATTTTTTTTAACTTTTTGTTGAATTACTAATTTATTTTTCCATATAAGGTGTACATACACCCAGAAACCAAACGTTCCCGTCCCTCTTGAGCGGAGCGGTTGATGTCTTTGCGCAAAAAAAGCTCGTCTTGGCGTTGTCCGTGACGTTTTGGAAACGGCCGTTGCGGTCGTCGACGAGAGGAAGAGCACCACCGGACGGGAAGGACGCCGTTACCGGGGACTGAACGGAGGGAGTAACATTCTTGGTTATATTTACGGTGTTAGTTGAAGCCACACGAAAAACACATCACCATGTCCGATCTAATCCCGCGTAGAGCGGCGGCGCTACCAACCAATGGCGATGCAATCGGCCGGCCCTGGTGTCAAGAGGGTGAAACAAACGGCGCCGCATATCCACGAAGAGGCGCCGCCCGGAGCGAAGGAAGAGGACGACGAAGAGTCGCTGGACCGCATTAGCCGCCTCCCGGATGACATTCTTGGTGAGATCGTCTCGCTCCTCCCCACCAAGGAGGGTGCCCGCACCCAAACCCTCGCGTCTCGATGGAGTCATCTATGGCGCACTGCCCCTCTCAATCTTGATTGTCGCGATCTCCCTGCCGACGACGATGGTATTCTCCTCGGAGCCTTCCTCTCCGCCCATGAGGGCCCGGTTCATCGCTTGTGCCTGCCCTCGCGCCACCTCCGGGACCGAGCCGCTGCCGTGGATGGCTGGCTCCGATCCCCCACCCTTGACAATCTCCAGGCGCTCGAGTTCTACCTAGATACACCAGTAAGATATGGAAGCTTTATGCATTCGCCACCCGCGTCCATCTTCCGGTTCTCGTCCACTCTCCGCGCCGCCACCATCGCCCAGTGCCATATCCCTGACAATGCTGTCGAAATGCTTCGATTTCCGCAGCTCCAGAAACTTGAACTTGTGGAGGCCAAAATCTCAGAGGGCTCGCTGGCCAGCCTTATCACCTCCGGCTGCCCTGCACTGGAAAGCTTGCTGCTTAAAACTTGTGGAAGTTTCCATATCCGTGGTCTCAGGATCAACTCCCCTACCCTTAAATTTATAGGTGTTTTTTCCATGTTTGTAGAACTCATCATTGAGGATGCTCCTTCACTTGAAAGGTTGCTCCATATTATACTTCATGTGAAAATGCGACTGACAGTAACCTCCGCACCTAAATTGGAGATGTTGGGTTATATTTCTGAATATGCAGACTCCAAAATGACGTTTGGTTCCACATCTATTCAGGTAGCTATATATGTCTCCTGCATTGCTTTTTCAAGGTTTCTAAGTGACATTTTTTTTATGAGCAGAGAAGTTACATATCAGCTGTACTTATTAATGTCCTAATAATTTCGTCTTCCATGCTTGATAAAGGATTTGCGCATTGATAGTCTGACAACTGTGGTGCGTACTATCAAGACCCTAGCTATCCATTCGAATTTTAATCTCCATATGGTTATTGACTTGATGAGATGCTTTCCATGCTTGGAGAATTTGTATATGAAGGTGATGCTTTTAATCTCCATATATGTGTTGGTGTCAAGTTTCTCTTTTGATCTAGTTGGTAGTTCTGAAGTGGTTGATGTTTCCTACCTGTTTAGATTCCGAAATCTACAGCAGGGGTAGCAAACTCGTGGCGTCGTAAACACCGGGATTTTCTCACATCTCATGATATTCGCTTGAAGACGATATTTCTGGGATATTATCAAGGCATCCGGGCACATGTCGACTTTGTCACATTCTTTGTACTGAATGCAAAAGCGCTAGAGTCCATCAGACTCGAGGTTGGTTCCAGGGATTACAATGAGAGGTACTTCGCAGAACAACATAGTGTGCTTCAGATGGAGAAGAGGGATTCTAGAGGTGCTCGACTTTGCTTCAAAACACCTTGTGACTATGATGCTCCACATGTCATGCATGTCGGTGATTTAGATTCACCCGATCCCTTCGCATGTGGATGTTGATTGTTGAGATGTGTGTTTGGCTGGCCATGTGCGTAGTATCCTTGCCTATCTCATTTTGTGTTCTGTCCAAACTTGATTAATTTTCATTTTTGTAGTGTTTCTAAGATTTGTCTTATTCTAAGACGTTGTTATATTTAAACAAACCATTTGTGGAGCAATGCACGAATTGCAATGAAAAGATTCAGGACTAAATAAAAATGACGTGTGTGTGACCAGAGAAGATTCTGGAGGTGTTTATTTTGATTTTCCGCTGGAACTTCACTCGAATTATTTCATTTCTAGTGCAGCTTGTATGATATGCTTCTGTGGAGAAGAATCGAGCTTCTATGAATAGAAACATGTTTTTGTTAATGACTGAAGTGAGTGAGATTGTATTCTGGTACTGATAATCTAAGCGGCATAAGGGGGAAATGTTGACCTAGTTAAAATGGTTATTATGTTGGTTCGTTTCTGGTAATACAACTGTGCGCAAGTAGACTTGCTGTTGTGCACCGATCCTCGTGGTAGAACCTGTAAGCCAGTCCTCTGAATTTGTGGGGCTGTATCATTTTCTTTTCTTTCTGTTGATGAACTCTCTTGGCTGCAGTCTCATCCTGCCAATTTATGTTGTTCTTTCCACTGCCTGCCTGGCTTCCCCTGCTGAACCTGGGAGTGTTGGGTTAAGATATGAAGGAGGTTGAGGTCGTGAGAACTGTCATGTTTGTGGCAATTCAGAATGACGCGAGATTTTTCTGCATGAGCTGTTACAAGCTTTCAGCTGAGCTAGTGAGCTATCAGTACATGACAATGGCATCACAGAATCATAAATAGGTGAATGTCCATATGAACATGTGTAACAAAAACTAAGAATTCTTGAAAACTTTTAAAAAAAAAATTTCTTTCGAATCCGACTAGTTAAGCCGGACTACGGGGGAAACCCTAGCCGACCCATTTTGAATGTCCATATGGTTTCAAAAAAAGTTCTCAGTTTCAAATTTCGATGGAAAAAGTTCAAAAAATGTTGTTTTTCATTTCTTTTGTTTGAAACAAAACGTTTCGCTACATTGGCCAAACACTACCGTGACCCAGTTATTTCAAAACATGTTGCAGATCTAGCGCCGTTGTTTGTTCTTTAAAGTTTCACCCTACCTATTAAAGAAGGCCAGTACTAGGCGCCGGCGGACCGGCCCAAACTTTCGGCTGATCCGCACCTAGCCGTCAGATGCGCTCGTTTTGAACCGTCTGATTCCCTCGACGCGGACGTCTCCTTCCTTCCGCTTCGTTCTATTTGGTCAACGCGAGCAGAAAAAATCCCCTCCCCTGTCTCTCAATAATCCCTCGACGCAGGGCGTCTCTGCCCCGACCACCGCGTGCATGCACACTGGCGAGGCGCGGCAACACCCCCCTTCTCTCTCATGTCACCGCTCGTCGCAGTAGTCGCCGCTCGTCGCCGGTCCCAGCTTTCCCGAACGATTTCATCTCGTCATGGTTGTAGCTTCTACAGGGCATGGTTGCAGCTTCTACAGGGTATGGTTGTAGCAAAAAAACATCATCGTTGTCGTCGCCGGTTGTAGCTTGCCTCGTAGGTCGCAAAACATGGTCTTCGTCATGGCAACAAGTTTCATTACCGGCCGTAGCGAAAACGATATATGGTTGTAGCAAAAACAAAATGGTCGTCGCTGCCGGGTGTAGCTTGCCGACTGGTGCATGTCGCTGGTGGCGCCATTATCTCCTGGTCGAAGCTTCCACTCTTTGCCGTAGTAGCAAAAACAGTTGCTGGTGGAAGCTTTGTGGGTTGCCCGTTGCAACAAAAATCGGTTCTCGGCCTCCCGTCACCACAGAACCAACAAACGGTTGCAGCAAAAAAAATAGTTTGTTTCAGCTCCGGCTCTGACTATTTCCAGCAAATCCAGACGCCGGTTCCAGCTCCCGACTTCGGCCCGTTGTAGCAAAATCAGTAGATGATTCCAGCTTAGCCCACAGCCGGTTGCAGCAAAAAAACAGCTGGATCCAGCTTCAGCTCTGGCTGGTTCCAGCAAAGAAATCAATAACATCATAGCTCGGCGTCCTCGGCAGCCATGGCAGCACCGATGCCCCCCGTAATTTGCTTCAGCACTTGGGGGCTTTGCTGTAGCATGGGGAGGGGGCTGTGGCGGGGGAGACCTTTGGGATGCGCGACCGCGTGCTATAGAGATGGGGGGGAAGAAAAATAGAGGAGCAGCAGGCGCACAGGAGCAACATCTATGGCGTGGAGCGAGAGAGAAAGAAGGAAGATGCCGCAGGGGAAGAAAGAATATGCGAGAGGTGGAAGATGCATCGTGGATGGGCCCGCATCCTATGTCTCATTGAATCCCTGAGAGGGTGCATCAGAGTCGCACGATTCCCTATCGTACGCGCGCGACGCGGCCGGCGGAAGTTTCAGCCGGCGCGCCGGTTTCAAGCGGTTTCCATTAAAGAAACAGTGCTGGTTAGAGCATCTTCAGCCGTTCCGTCCCCCATGGGCTTGAAATAGCGTCGCCCTGAGGGCGCACCGGCTGAAAAACGGTGTGGGGGCGATCGGGTTCCCAGCCGTTGCCCCCAGGTCACCCCTAGGCGCCGATTTTGGCCCACTTTCGGCGCAAATTGGCCCACTTTTCAGCCCTTTTTGGTGCAAAATTGGCCCACTATCGGCGCAAATTGACCAATTTTGGCCCGTATTCGGCGTGCTTCGGCATAAATTCAACATAAGCTATTTTTTATCACATAGTTCATCACAAAAAATCAATAGAAATCAAATTAAATAGTTCAATAAAATAAAAACCCATATTTCATCACACATCCAGTTAGGCGTTGCCCTTGAGCCTCCATAGGTGCTTCACCAGATTCTGCTGCAGTTGTTGATGCACCAGTGGGTCTCGGATCTCCTGACGCATATTGAGGAAGGAAGTCTAGGTTGCCGGTAGGTGGTGATCAACTTGGGCAAGAGGACCCTGCCTGTAATATGGTTCAGTGTCAAACACTGGCTCTTCCTGCCCTCTCTTAATGATCATGTTGTGCAAGATGACACATCAAGCCATGAGCTCCGTATGCAAGCATCCTCATAGCTGCCGTGCACTTCTGGATTTAGGTGAATCCAAGTGTGCCGGTGCAATCCTTCTTGCATTTGAAGTAGCTATCGAACTCCCGATAGAATTCACAATCCTGAGGAAGAGCTTTCGGCTCATCCAATAACGGCGCCTAAATACTTTGTCGCCGTGCAGTGGAGCGTCGGCGAAGTAGTCGGAGTAGAGCAAGCAATAGCCTTTCAATCGATGCCTCTGCTTTGCCTTCAGCCGGCCCGGCGCCGAGCCACCTTGCCGCGGCTTTGCATTGCTCGTGAGCAGGCTGGCCAGGGCGGCGAGGACCTTGAGATGCTCTTCGTCCTGGGCGTCGACATCGGCTTCCTCCTCCAGCAGCGCCGCGAGCGCCTACTCGTCATCCGAGTCCATCGCCGGGCAGACAAATCGCTGAACACTTGGCGGGTGTGGCAAGCGCGTAGCCGCCGGTATCCCAGCTCTGCGCGGCTGGAGCACCGGAAATAGGCGCTTTAAAATAATTACGGTTTAGGCTTGAACAAATGCGGAATAAACCTAGCGGTTAATTTGTCAAGCACAAAACCTACAACAACTAGGCTCACCTATGTGCACCAACAACTTATGCTAAGCAAGATAAACTACTAGGTGATAGCAAGATATATGACAAGAAGCAATATGGCTATCACAAAGTAAAGTGCATAAGTAAAGAGCTCGGATAAGAGATAACCGAGGCACGCGGAGACGACGATGTATCCCGAAGTTCACACCCTTGCGGATGCTAATCTCCGTTTGGAGCGGTGTGGAGGCACAATGCTCCCCAAGAAGCCACTAGGGCCACCGTAATCTCCTCACGCCCTCGCACAATGCAAGATGCCGTGATTCCACTAAGGGACCCTTGAGGGCGGTCACCGAACCCGTACAAATGGCAACCCTTGGGGGCGGTCACCGAACCCATACACTTTGGCAACCCTTGGGGGCGGTCACCGGTACCCGTCAAATTGCTCGGGGCGATCTCCACAACCTAATTGGAGACCCCGACGCTTGCCCGGAGCTTTACACCACAATGATTGAGCTCCGAACACCACCAACCGTCTAGGGCGCCCAAGCACCCAAGAAGAACAAGCTCAAGGGCACCAAGCACCCAAGAGTAATAAGCTTCTCAACTTGTAACTTCCACGTATCACCGTGGAGAACTCAAACCGATGCACCAAATGCAATGGCAAGGGCACACGGAGTGCCCAAGTCCTTCTCTCTCAAATCCCACCGAAGCAACTAATGCTAGGGAAGAAAAAGAGAGGACAAACAAGAAGGAGAACACCAAGAACTCCAAGACCTAGATCCAAGAGGTTCCCCTCACATAGAGGAGAAAGTGATTGGTGGAAATGTGGAGCTAGATCTCCTCTCTCTTTTCCCTCAAAAACTAGCAAGAATCCATGGAGGGATTGAGAGTTAGCAAGCTTGAAGAGGGTCAACAATGGGGGAAGAACACGAGCTCAAAGGATAAGGTTCATTGGGGAAGAAGACCTCCTTATATAGTGGGGGGAACAATCCAGCCGTTACCCCCACTTCAGCCCCGCAGAGAGCGGTACTACCGCTTGGCCAGCGGTACTACCGCTTGCCCCTATAAGCGGTACTACCGCTCCCCCTCGCGGTACTGCCGCTGGGCCCAGAGCGGTACTACCGCGGTGGCAGGGCGGTACTACCGCATACGGGCGGTACAACGGCCCCCCACTGCCGTGGCTAGTACCGTAAAACCCGACACGAAAAAGACCCCTCGAATCGAGGCGGTACTAGCACGAGACCGCAGCGGTACTACGGCTGGGGGCTACCAGCGGTACTACCGCTCAGGAGCGGTACTACCGCTCTAGAGCGGTACTACCGCTTGTAGCACCCAAGCGGTACTACCGCTCCGGCCCGCGGTACTACCGCTAGGAAACCAAAACTGCCATAACTTCTGCATATGAGCTCCGAATTGAGCAAACTCGAGCTTGTTGGATAGAGGAAGACGAGTAGCATCAAAACAGCGACTGGTTATAGTAAGAAGAGGCAGGGGAGGTATGCCAACAAATAGAGAAGTGAAACCTCCAACCGAGAAGAACCGGCATAACCTCCAACATCGAAAACATCATAGAAGATGCGAGTGAACTCCGTTTTCGATGAACTCGAGCTTGTCATCAAGATGACCATAAGCTCCAAAACTCACAAAGAGAAGAATCAAACAAGAACAATAAAGATGATGCAAGGATGCAATGGTTTGAGCTCTCTATGAACGATACGATCAAGCTACTCATCGAGAGCCCCCCTTGATAGTACGGCAATCGATCCTATAACCCGGTCTCCCACCTACCATCATGAGACCGGTAAAATAGAAAACCTATCAAGAGCAAACCTTTGCCTTGCACATGGTCCACTTGAGCTAGATGATGACGATCTTGACTCCCTCAAGTTGGACCATCTTTCTTGGTTGCGTTGGCTCGATGAAGACTAGTTGATTGCTCCCCCATGCTCCACTATGGGTGAGCCACTCTTCCGCACATCTTCACAAGTCCATTGTCACCACAATGGACGGCAAGCTTCAAGCATTTGATCTCTTCATGATGCTTCACTTGAACTTGCACACCGCAACATCTTCACAAGTCCATTGTCACCACAATGGACGGCAAGCTTCAAGCATTTGATCTCTTCATGATGCTTCACTTGAACTTGCACACCGCAACCTAACCCCACAAAGAACTCTCACGAAGATCATGGGTTAGTACACAAAGCGTAATTGACAATGCTCACCACACCATGGGATCGCTTGATCCCTCTCGGTACATCTTCTACGCTTTGTGAGTTGATCAAGTTGATTCACTCTTGACTTAGTCTTGATCAACCATGAATCTTTTCAACTCTCTTCATTTGAATGATGTCTTGAAGATATACATGAATGATCACACAATCTTCTTCTCCAAGACATGCTTGCAATAAGCTCAACTCTCACATGACCAATCTTTGGATAATTCCTTAATAACACCTTGGTCACCACATAAACTCCTTGAAACCAACACATGAACTTCAAGAAATGCCTATGGACAAATCCTTCAAATATAACTCAAGGCAACCATTAGTCCATAGAGATTGTCATCAATTACCAAAACCAAACATGGGGGCACCGCATGTTCTTTCAGCCGTGACTCACGCGAAAGCAAAACCGTGACTCTCGCGAAAGAAAAAAAACACGTTTTTTCGCGCAAATTTTTTTGATTGAAAAGCTAAGGAAGACCGGTGAAAAACCAAAACGTAAAAAAAATGGGAAAAACCGTTTAAAAAGCCGAAAACGCGTGTGAAAAAATAAAAAAAAAACAGAAGAAGCGCCTAAAGCGCGACACGTGGCGAATGGCTGAGAGCGCGCCAAGTGGTGCTGATCGTTACAAGGCTCCCGAAGAAGCGCTCGTTAGCTAGTTGCTCTCGGACGTTAGGCAGTCAAATTTGCATTATCCGATCGTAGATTTGTTTTTTAGCTATTAATGGCCCGTTTAAATGGGCAAGGAACCCATGGACTTCTAAAGGTTGGCAGAGAGCTCAGCCCAGCCGGCTGTGTGGCCCGGTTGGAATGGAGCACTACGCCAAAAGTTGCGAAATCACTAATTAAGGAGTACTAGTTGCAAAGAACACTCAATCTTTTTAGGTCACCACAAGTGGCGCACATGCAGCGCGCCACTTGTCACAACCTGAAAGTTTTCCTTTTTTCGTAGATCCATTTATTCAAAACGTTTTATCTTTTAAACCGTGCGTCCAAATCTCGAACCATTTTCACCGTTGGATTCCTCGCGTCGAGATCTTCAAAACTAGATCCTATGTTGATAGGTTTTGACGAACTTTTTTTCACGAAAAAAACCGGACGAAAAAACAGAACCGGGAGCACGAGTTTTTTCCCTTTCCAAAAGAGACACGCCCGTGCCTTTCGCGAAATCACAACCGTGCCTCTCGCGGAAGCAAAATCGTGACTCTCACGAAAGAAAAAAAAACAGAAAACATGTTTTGTTTTCCCTTTCCGAGAGGCACGGCCGTAACTCTCGCGAAAGCAAAACCGTGACTCTCGCGAAAGGAAAAAAACAAAAAACGTGTTTTTTTCGTTTTCGAAAGGCACGGCCGTGACTCTCGCTAAAGTACAACCATGCCTCTCGCGGAAGCAAAACCGTGACTCTCGCGAAAGAAAAAAAAACAAAAAATGCGTTTTGTTTTTCCCTTTCCAAGAGGCACGACCGTGACTCTCGCGAAAGCACAACCGTGCCTCTCGCGGAAGCAAAATCATGACTCTCGCGAAAGAAAAAAAAACAGAAAACACGTTTTTTCCGTTTTCGATAGGCACAGCCGTGACTCTCGCTAAAGCACAAACGTGCCTCTCATGGAAGAAAAACCGTGACTCTCGCGAAAGAAAAAGAACAAGAAAACGCGTTTTTTCGCGCAATTTTTTTTCTGTTTTTTTATCGAAAAGCTAAGAAAGATCGGGGGAAAACCGAAAACCCACTTAAAAAGCCGAAAACGCGTGCGAAAAAATAAAAAAAACGAAATCCGAAGAAAACGTCCCGAACGCGACACATGGCTAATAACTGAGAGCACGCCAAGTGGCGCTGATCGTTGCGAGGCTTTCGAAGGAGCGCTCGTTAACCAGT
The DNA here is from genome assembly GCF_002575655.3 of Aegilops tauschii subsp. strangulata. NCBI lineage: Eukaryota > Viridiplantae > Streptophyta > Magnoliopsida > Poales > Poaceae > Aegilops > Aegilops tauschii. The sequence goes on from NC_053035.3 coordinate 436,337,141, forward strand.
TGCTCTCATCTCTCAAAAGAAAAAGAAAAACAAGCCGGAGAGAAGGGCACACCCTCCCCTCCCTTTGCAGGCTGCAGCCACCGCGCACAGCGGCAGCGCTGGCCGGAGATGGAGCCGACCGGCAGGAGTACCAAGAGGATGAGACCCGCGCCGCCCGACATCCACCAATCGACGCCAGGTCCAGCGGAGACGACCGATCCGGAAGCCACGGCCCCGGGGAGAACCCAACACCCGCCGCCGGGAGCTGGGAGAGATGGCGGCGAAGGGTCGCCGGACCGCATCAGCGACCTTCCCGACGCGGTCCTCGGCGAGATAATCTTCCTCCTCCCCACCAAGGAGGGCGCCCGCACCCAAGCCCTCGCGTCCCGGTGGCGCCACCTCTGGCGCGCCGCCCCCCTCAACCTCGACTGCCGTGGCATCCCCGGCAACCTCCCCGGCGCCATACTCTCCGCGCACGGGGGCCCCGTCCACCGCCTCTGCCTCCCGTCGCTCCTCCTCCAGTACAGAGCCGACGTCGCAGGCACCTGGCTCCGTTCCCCCTCCCTGGACAAGCTCCAGGAGCTCGAGTTCTACCTAGAGCTACCAATAACATACAGATTTTCGTTTCTCAAGGTTACAGCTGCTGCAACCACCACCGGCGTCCATCTTCAGGTTCTCGTCCACTCTCCGCGTTGCCACCATCAGCCAGTGCCATCTCCCGGACAATACTGTGGAGACGCTTCAGTTTCCCCTCCTCAAGAAGCTTGCGCTCGTGGAGGTCAAAATCTCTGAGGGCTCGCTGCAGAGCATCATCTCCTCCGGCTGCCCTGCCCTGGAAAGCTTGTTGCTCAGGACTAGTTTTGACATCCGCAGTCTCAGGATCAACTCCCCTATCCTTAAAAGTATAGGGGTTCATTCCAGGTTTGTAGAACTCATCGTTCAGGATGCCCCTTCACTTGAAAGGTTGCTCTGTCTGAGAATGGATATGAGAATGCGAGTGTCAGTAATCTCCGCACCTAGACTGGTGACCTTGGGTTACATTTCTCAGAATTCACAGGACTCCAAAATCATGTTTGGCTCCACTGTTATTCAGGTAGCTATGCCATGTCCTTTATGCTTCGTGCTACATTTTTTTGTGCCGAAATCTTACATGTCATCTGTACTTACTTATCTCTTAATATTGTTGTTCCATGCACGATGAAGAGATTGCACGTTGTTAGCCTGACAACGGTGGTGCGTACTGTCAAGATCTTGGCCGTCCATATGAATTTTAATCTGGATATGGTTATTGACTTGATGAAATGCTTTGTATGCTTGGAGAAGTTGTATATGAAGGTGATGGTTTGCATTGATTCTCTAATGTGTTAGTGTTTTCTGTCTAGATGCTCTTTTGATCTACTTGGAGTTCTGAAGTTTGTTGATTTCTCCTGTCTATTCAGATTCAGACAGATTCACCAGCAGGAGCAAATTTCTGGCGTCATAAACACCGGAATTTTCTCACATCTCAGGACATCCGTTTGAAGACCTTAGTGCTGGGACATTACCGAGGCATCCAGGCACAAGTTAACTTTGTCACATTCTTTATACTGAATGCGAAACTGCTAGAGTCCATCCGACTTGAGGTTGATTCCAGAGATTACAATGACGGATTTTTCGCAGAACAGTGTAGGATGCTTCAGATGGAGAACAGGATTTCTAGAGGTGCTCAGCTCTGTGTTACACAGGTTCTCACAATGATGTTTCGAGCACCGTTGACCTCAATGATTTGGATTTGGCTGATCCGTTCGCATGTAGATGTTGAGAGTGGGCCTGGCTCCTGGTTGAGTTATTCTTGCGTGTCTCATTTGGTGTTTTTGCCCAAGCTTGGTTAGTTTTCTCATACTTGTAGTCTTTCTAACCTTGTGTTATCCCTTAACTTTATGTTATTTAAATACTAAAAGAAAACAGGACCAAACGACGATGGCCAGAGTCAGCTATATTATGAAGATATCATCTGGGGGTGCTCATTTTGATTGTCCACTGGTACACCTCCCAAACTGTTTCATTTGCATCGAAGATTGTACAGTACCTTCTCAATGTCTGTTGCGAGCTAGCTTCGAGTTGCATTCTTATATCCAAGAAGAAGGCTCTGAAAGTATCTATCAGAGTTTGCATAAAGGAATATTTCTGTTGTTCTTTCCACTGTCCGACTAGGGTGTTTTGAACCATGTTGTTTGATTAACAAGGTAAATTTTATAAAGGCATGTACAATGTTGAAAACCTGGGTTTGGTAATTGTGGAGTTGGTTATTCGTACCTATCTTATTTCTCATGTTTGTACTGTTGCTAAGCTTGCACTATCCCAAAAAAGCATGATGTTAAAACCGGCTACTTGTGAAGCCATCAGCCATGCCAGGTGGCAGCAGCTATATTCACAGGCTACTTGCGACAATGACGAATTTTTCGCAGACCAACATAGGATGCTTCAGATGTAGAAGAGGGTTTCTAGAGGTGCTCAGCTTTGTTTCACAACATATTGTCACAATGATGTTTCAAGTGTGGTTGATCTCAGTGAATTGGATTTTTGCAATCCCTTGACATGTAAATGACGAAACTCGGTCTGGCCCCTGGCGGAGTTATTCTTGCATATCACACTCTGTTTTGGTCCAAACTTAGCTAGTCTTTCTAACCTTGTGTTGTCCCTGAACTTTGTGTTATTTAAACACTAAAAGAAATCAGGACCAAACAACAATGGCTGGAGTCAGCTATATTTTCCGAGTGTGCTCATTTTGATTTCCCAGTTGAGCATCGTTCAAATTACTTCAGAAGCTAAACTCCATGGTTTGATTCTATCAAATCTCGCACTATGTACTTCTCATTTCCAGTTCTGACTGCAGAAAGTTTACACAAGGAAAAATAGTCTGAATAGAGACATGCTACTGAGATTGTATTATGAAACTAATCACCTGAGCGGCACAGGGGAAATATTGTCTACTACCTGAATGCTTGAAATTGGTTTGTTTGGGAGAAGACAAACTCCTGGGGTTTCGGCCGTGGAATCTGTTGGAAATGTTCAGGCATATAACTACTGAAGCTAATGTTCTGTTTTAAAGTTGCTCTCCGTGCCTTTTTCCTCCTCCTTCTTCTTCTTCTTCTTCTTCTTCTTCTTTACAATCGAACACTTGTATTCCATTAGGACACGGCTGAATTGCCGGTCGTAGCACGGGTTACACATCAGTCGGGCAGTCGGGTTGAAGCTAATATATAGCATGATCACCATCGACTAAACCTGCACCCAACTCAGCCGAAAACATGCGCTGCTGGCTTGTTACAGTCTCCGAATACGTTGACAACACCCGGCTCAGTAAAAGGAGTACGTAGCTTGAACTTGAGATCGCAGGATAGAACACCCAGTGGCTCGCAATAGGTGACTCGTCCAAGTCCCAATCGATCGGCAGTTTCAACTGCTTTTTTGCAAGGCTTCCGTTTCTGCATGCAGAGCCCACCAGTCATGTGGCTCAGTGGCTGTCATGAAGGAAGCACCAACATTGATCTTCACAGCGTTTTCCGGTGTGCATTCCCGGCGGAGCAGGCACTCTTTTCGGATTCAGCAACCCCTTCCGCCCATCGCAACGTCTCCGGAAGGTAAAATGAGAAACTCATCTACGGAGAGAGACGTCGTTCCAAACGGGGCCTAAACGCGTTGCGATACATGGGCCGTTAAAACTGGCAAGGAACAACGGGTGGCCTGTTAACATGTCGGCAAAAAACTCAGCCCGGCCCGTCGTGTAGTCTCGTAGTAGCAGATGAAGTCCCGACACCGCAGTACAAAAATTAAATAGTCGAAGCCCGAGACTACGCAGCGAAGGGCACGTCCCTCCCTCTGCGGCGGCGCTGACCATGAACATGGAGCCGGCCACCGGAAAAAGGCCTAGAACCACCGTCCGGAGCCGTGGAAGACGAACAAGTATTGCTGACCGCATCAGCGATCTCCCTGATGTCATCCTCGGTGAGATCATCTCCCTTCTTTCCATCAAGGACGCCGCTCGCACCCAAGCCCTCGCGTCTCGGTGGCGCCATCTATGGCGCACCGCCTCTCTTAACCTCGACTTCCGCGGCCTCCCTGCCAATCATAATGGTGTCCTCCTCGACATCATCCTCGCCGCCCACGAGGGACTAGTTCACCGTCTCTGCCTCCCGGCGCGCTACCTCTCAGATCAAGCTGCTGCCATGGAAGCCTGGATCCAATCCCCTGCCCTGGATAAGCTCCAGGAGCTCGACTTCTACCTATTAGGGCTGCCAAATACATGTGTAGATCTGCAATCGCCACCGGCGTCCATCTTCCGATTCTCGTCCACTCTCCGCGTGGCCACCATCAGCATGTGCTCTCTCCTCGACTATCCGGTTGAAACACTCCGCTTTCCTCAGCTCAGGAAGTTTGCACTAGTGGCAGTCAACATCTCGGAGGACTCTTTGTGCCACGTTATCAACACATGCTGCCCTGCACTAGAGTGCTTGCTGTTGAGAACCAATTTTAACGTTCATGGTGTCAGGATCAACTCCCCTACCCTTAAAAGTGTAGGCATTCATGCGAGCGTTGCAGAACTCACCATTGAGAATGCCCCTTCACTTGAAAGGTTGCTCTGCTTGAAAATGCATATGAAAATGAGAGTGTCAGTAGTCTCCGCGCCCAGACTGGAGACCTTGGGTTACATTTCTCACCATGAATGGGGCTCCAAAATCATGTATGGCTCCACAGTTATCGAGGTAGCTATGCCCATTGTACTTCTTGCTAGATTTCGGTGTCCACAAAGGTTATGTATGTTGTCTATACTGATTTATGTCTTATTATTGTGTTCCATGCTTCATAAAGGGTTTGTGCGTTGATAGCCTGACAACTATGGTGCGTACTGTCAAGATCTTAGCTATCCATATGAATTCAAATCTGGACATGGTTATTGACTTGATGAGATGTTTTCCGTGCTTGAAGAAGTTGTATATAAAGGTGATGGTTTACATTGGTAGTCTATTAGTGTGTTAGTTTTTGCTTTTCAGTCGTTTTTTGATCTACTTGGAGCTCTAAAGCGGTTTATTCTTCGTGTCTATTCAGATTCACAAAAAAGCACCTACGGGGACAAATTGCTGGCGTCGCAAACACCGAAATTTTCTCACATCTCATGACATTTGTTTGCAGACCATAGTGTTGGGATATTATAAAGGCTTCCAGGCACAAGTTGACTTTGTTACATTCTTTGTACTGAATGCGAGATCACTAGAGTCCATTCAACTTGTGGTTGATTCCAGGAATTACAGCCGCGAATTTGTCTCAGGACAACGTGAGAAGCTTCAGATAGAGAAGAGAGCTTCTAGAGGTGCCCGGCTTAGTTTTACGACGGATAGTTGCCATGATGTTTCGAGTATCGTCGATCTCAGTGATTTGGATTTGGCCGATCCCTTTGCTTGTAGATGTTGAAAGTGGGTCTGGCCCCTGGTGGAGCTATTCTCTCATATCTCATTCAGTGTTTTTGTCCAAACTTGTCTAGTTTTATCAGATATGTACACTTTCCAACCTTGCGTTATCTCTAAACTTTATGTTAATTGTAAACACAAACAATTCAGGACCAAACAACAAACTTGTGGTGCAGATTGTACAGTGTCTTCTGAATGTCTATATTGGGAAGCACTGAGCTTTTACTGAAATTTCAAAGATTGTATCCATCTGGGTTCTGCTGCTGGAGCTGGGACTGTTGAGGTGATTAATTATTAATAGCTCACAACTTCATATTTGACCCACTAGGGCGTTTTGAACCATGTGTTTGATCTACAAGGTAAATTTTATAAAGGCACGTACAATGTTGAAGGTATCGAGCATGTCAGATGTTTGGGTCTGACCGTGGATGTCGAATAACTGGGTTTGGTAATTGTGGAGTTGATCATTCTTGATTATTTCATTTGCGTTTTTCCAAATTAACACTACCAGTCCACGTGTGTACCGTTGCTAGGCTTGTATACTATCACAGAACAATAGTGTGATGTTAAAACAGGCAATTTGTGGAGCCATTAGCCATATGCCTGGTAGCAGCTATGATCAGATTGCGTTGCTCATTATTATGTTCTGTGGAGCATCATTCAGTTTTAGGTACTAAGCTCCTTGATTGCACAAAGTTTGTGCAAGGAAGAAACCAGTTTTTCCTTTATCTGAATAGAGACATGCTACTGAGGTCTGATATTGTATTCTGAAACTGATCACGGTGCCTGAGCGGCACAGTGAAAAAAATTTGTTTAAAGATACATTAGTTTGTTTGGGAGAACACGGCTATAAAACTACAAGAAGATGTATCATCATACATCCACACTGCCTGACATTTGATCTGTAGACTAAAATCCGAAGAGGCCATATACTTCTTGACGGTATCCTACTGTCATCAGTTTCTGCTGCCCCATGCACCTTCTGGCTTTCTGCTGCTGAATATGCAGGAAAAGTTCAATAGTTCATCTATACTAGTGGCTGGGGCGCCACCGGGGTGGCGCCTCTTGAGGTGGGATTGTGCATACTAATCAAGCTACCATATTTATTAACGTGACTGTATGACAATAGGCTTAGTTTAGCGAGAAGACAGGCATCCCAGATGATATACAACAACAATTGAAGTGCATGCAAGCTTTCAATTGGCAAACATAATAAATCTAATTTTAGCGTCGGAAACCTGGAAAGATGGCATGAGTATATTGACATGTAGCAAAACTAAATTCACAAGGGATATTCATCTGACATCTTAATACCAGTGCTACAAAACCATATGCCCATTTTGATAGCATAAATAAATGTTCACAAACATGTGACATGCAACAGCAAACCATTGAACTCGGAGAAAGAGATGCAAGTCAACACAACAAATGAACATGAGCCATGTTGTTGATGAACATAATAGGAACCTTCAATGTTTCAGAAAAGAAAGGAGTGCATGATCGGAAACACAATACTTCTTGATCCATCATAAGTTGATCTTCCTCAAGTGTCTTGTTGAGATTGGTCAACTTCTAGTTATTCATATTTTGGTAATGATCCCATATGTCAATCTGAACCATTAAAATCAGGAATCAAAGACTAAATGGTACAAGCAGACCAATGCAGTAGCTCTACTGAAGATAGAGAGCACAAATATGTGAGATACGTAGGTGGTGGTGAGTATTACCTTGGACTGCTCAACAGACCAAAGTGAGCAAACCAATCCGTAAAGCTCATTAACTTTGGCTTGGAAGCATTAGAATGCATTATGACATTTTTGTTACCTCCTATGACGAATGATTCTAGAAAAAAAACTCGACCATGGCATAAAATCTTCCAGCTTTATTTGTCCAAATAAATGAGGAAAACGTTCATGAGTCTTGCATATAAAGAGGAAAGAAATTATTAGACTGATTAACCAAGAAAAGTAGGTCCACTTATTGGGGGGGGGGGGGGGGGGGGGGGGGGGGGAGAGACTGGTTTCGCCGCTCGAAACTCTTTCCGAACTTGATATTTCTGTTCGATGGCTTCGTCATAAACTGAGCTATGTCGGAACACATCAAGCTCATTCCAGATACCAGAACATCTGGGGGAACTACATATTTGCTGCATCAAATGGTTTCAGAATGTGATAATCCATGGATTCATCAGGAAGAACATAAATAGTACTTCAGTGTACATATGGTGTGTTACTACTATATACAAGAATTAGGCTTGGATTCCCCTTATTCTTATCTTGCCTCAGCAATTTGGGATTAGGATAAAATCATAGGGTGTTTGGAAAATAAAACAAAACAAGCCCACTAAGAAACAAACCATAAGAATTCTAGCTTAAGACAATCAAGCACTTCCATTGGCATGTCAACAATCAGACAGAACAAAACTTTAAGTCCTCAATTTTTTTCCCTCTACAAAATTAACCATGGAACATTTTTGTGTGTGTGTATCTGAAACAACAATCATAACCTTTATGACAGCAGTGCATATTAGAAGATCAAAATGCGTACCTCTATGTAACAATTCCATTGCATGTACATACCATGTTATGCGTCCGATCCTTGCCCGGAAATGATCTATCATACGACGATCATCCTGATTCCTAAAAACAAAACAAATAATAAGCCAGTGCATATTAGAAGATCAAGATGTGTTTCGCTATGTAACATTTCATTTTCATGTACATACCATGTTGTGCATCTGATCATTGCCTGGAAGAGATAGAGATCTAACATACGGCGATCATCCCGATTCCTAAAACAAAACAGACGATAAGCCGGTATGTTTTCGCCCAAAATTCCTCTTCTCATTATATGATACATGGAGAAATATTTTGGAACAAACAAAAGCGGTGAGGGATTTAACCGTTATCTTGAGTAAGCTGATGCATGTATATTACAAGAAGATAATTCAACAAACCATCAAAATTAGCAGGACACTGTATCTTAGAGAAGAAAAATGGTATATGTACAAAATCTGCAGTACATAGACCTAAGGAAGAAGATCAGACACAGTTAGTACTACCACCGTAAGTGACGATGGCTCATGTTCTATGTACCAAATTTGCGGGCAGTACCTAAAACTACCACAGCCGGTTCCCCTCCTGTTGTGTTGAATAAGATTTTCCTCAGTTCCTCTTGCAAGATTGATGAACTACCACGAGCCTGTGAGGAATTTTGATAAACGTTTCTTCTTAGAGTTAGCCGCAACATTGTCTGGTTAAATAGATGGTTCAAGCTAAGGGGGAAATTAGAGAATATACATGGTCTAAGAGTCATCTATTAGCACAACCGTACAAGTGTATCGTCTAGAATGTACATGAGAAATAGGATAGTGGTCATCTTCTTACTTCAGAACATACATCAAATTCTCCCATCAAACAAATGTTACTCAAAGGTCAAGCGTGGTACAATGGACGCATTTTCTCCCCCTTTCCTCTGCTGCCACAAAGCAAATGAAGTTGTACAACAATGAATTAAGTGATGCAAGTATCGGGTATTGGTAAAAGGAGAAGTCACTGGGAGAAGAAAGAGTCAGGGAGAGGCTGGAGACCAAACAATGCGCCGAGCAGGCCAAACTCCATGGGAGAGGCTACAACCAAAGATATTGTTCCCACGCTCTATTCCTGAACAAAGGCTAAGCCACACAATATCATAAAACTGCATTACCCAAATATTTCAATAAACACCACGGCGAAAAGTACTTTGTAAGCACCTCACACTAAGCAATGTCATATTTCTCTTGATTTGTAGCATCAAATCTTGTAGGATTTTTTATAGGGATTATTTTGCATGGTGCAACCAAACAACTTTGGTAATCCAGGGCCCATTTGATTCAGAGGATTTTCAGATTTTGCTGTGCGTGGGTTGTTCGACAAGCTGCCCCAATTTGCCGAGGAAATGTTCAGAATACAACACCTGTGTCAGGGGTTTGGCGGGCTTATTCAGAGACGATATGTTCACAGGCTTCTTCCGAGAAGTCGCAAATATGCAACGGGAGCTCCCATATCAGTGATACCTACAACGGAGATCAAACTCAAACGGGTTTGTAGATACAACTTACATGGTGCATAGAAAAAACTGAACAAACTGTAAATCACAGAAGGTACAAGCTAGACATACCTGTACCCAACAGTTTTCAAGATTCAGAAACTACGAACAACCTCTTCACTTTGAGCGATTATGAGAAACCAAGAGTAGCAGAACGCAGAAACGCTTCTTGAAGGATTTAAGTCGTTTGTATTATTGTATATATGATGCTTGTTCCGCTGCCTCCACACTGCACCTCGCCAGATACATACTACAGGCTTCCTATGCACTATGCTCATAACCAGAAGGAGAAAAGGGGGCGAGAGCACCTTTCTCAGGGCCGCCGTGCTTGTCGTCCGTGCGTGGAGGTGGAGCAGCCTGTGCCCATCAAACACGCAAGCGCAAGCGTGGTGGAGGACGAGCTAGAGGTAGCCGGTGCGTGCTCCCGAGGTCTAGATTGAGAAGATCGCTAGAGATGAGGCAGGAGGTGGAGCTCGGGCGGGATGGAGAGGGCACGAGCGCCGGGGAGGACGCCGCCGGCGGTAACCCTAGCCTCAGAGGAAAAACAAAAAGGGGGCGCTGGGTCGTGGAGGAGAGAACCGGCTCGATGAAAATCGTGTTTTTTAACTTAGCACAGTAAATGGACAGGTGTACCACGCGAATGAGCGCCCTAATTACCGCGACTGTTAATGGGTTTAATAGCTTGGGTGTCGACTGTGGTGGCGCGGTCGATATCTCTTCTGCACTTGCTCATAATGCAGTCGCGGCCACTGTACAAGTTGTCATATCAGAGGTCCCAGTTCCATTGTTTCTGTTTTGAAGGGACAAGAAAATTTTCAGCTTTTCTGTGGCGCTATCGGCAAGTCGTGTGGCTTACGGAGGTTTTTGATCGCTGTCACTGTTTCACGGGATACCGTCAATCATTTGAAGTTTTCAAGTTCAAGGCTGGCCCCGAAGGCTCCGACAGTAGTATCCAACGCAACTGTTCGTTCAAAGCTAAGCTGAATGGATACGGCAGCCATGAGATAAATCTTGAGCTCGAGTCTGTATCGGTGAAGGTGACTTCTGAATAGAGAGGGATCAATGTATAACTTTGCAATCAAGATGTGTTTACTTCAGGCGTTTATAGGATCTACAATGCGAAATGACCGGCCCCAAGAATATTTCCTATACTCGAGGCATCTAAGTAGAGAATGGCTGGTGCAGCTACACATCAAGTATTGCGTAATAAGGTGTTCAATCGACATAGAATTTTGTAAATGTTTGCCTTATGATGTTGCGGCACTTAGTAATGCAACCTGCGTGATACACCGGTACTTGCACGTGTTTCAGACCGCAAGGTTACGAGACTCTGTTCCTGAAATCTGGCAGACATGCAGAACAACTTGGAAGAAAATAGAGAAACATTCGTCAATCAGTGATAAGATGAAACATTATGTTCACTAATAGTTTTAGCTGGTAATCAACTATTTATTGCTCAGAATTTCATATTTAGCCGACTAGGGCGTTTCGAGCCATGTTTGGTTGAAAGGTAATCTTTATAAAGTCAAAGTACAATGTTGAAGGTGTCAAGCATGTTAGCTGTTTGGATCCGTGAATGTCGAAAAACTGGGTTTGGTAACTGTGAGAAAAAAAATTGAGTGGGATATCAATTTGCTCTTGCCTATCTCATTTCGCGCCATGCCCAAACTAACTTGACTTACGTCCTGCTTGTACTGTTTGTAAGATTGTAGCCGTTGAAACCCCAATACACACTTTCGCCATATGCGCATCAGCGCATCATGCAAAGCTGTTTGCGTTATTGGCCGAAGTGGGAAGATAATGAGCTTTGCAAGCGAATCTGTGGATATCTCTTGCTTTTCACCACAAAAAGCAGGAAAAAAACAAAACCACACACATGCATACGCAGTAGTACATAGTAGTACAATAATACTACCTGCAGTATAAAGCACACCAACAACTAAAGCAAAGCAGATAATGTGTAGAGGCTGGTATAGCGGCGCACATATTCTCACCACGAACGAAATGCTCATGCAAGTTAACTATTGGCCTATTGCTCACCGACGAATATACCCGCACAACTCGTCAAGGAGCAGGAAGCCAGGAAGAAAGTGTGCGTAAAGGTGCGCGCTTTATTGTTCATCCACTCGTCAGGTTAGCTAGCATGTACGTACAATCAATCCTTGTTAATTTCACTTTCACAATAGGAACCACACATGTCAAATTCGCAGCATCCATCTTTCGGCTACGTATTGGGTAAGCTACCTCTGTGTGGTTCTAGCTATACTACTACCTCTGTACCAAAACAGAAGGCAGTTTTACACGCTAGTTAGTTTAAAAAACATCTTATGTTTTGATACGGACGGAGTATTTAGCAAGCTGAAATACACCAAAAGAAGCTTTGATTGGTATTGAGACGCCGGTGGAGGAATTTGAAAACGATTCTTAATTTATTTCATCCGAGAGTCCATTTGTACAACTCTTCTCACCGGAAACAACCTAGTCGCTACCCAAAGTGTACCATATAAAGATAACACCAAATCTTAAGCATAACTTTGATCATGGAATTGACTACAAGATATAATTTATACACTTGATCAAGGCATATAATTCATTGTTAACCAAATGAAAGGCCAAAGTTATGTTGAAAAATTGAGGGGGGCTCAAGAAAATACCATATATAGCACCTAGCACCCTGATATTCCCTGCCCCCTTGGTCAGCATCTTCTAGGGTCGCCAAGAAGGTAGCTAAGTTTTTTTTTTTCTTTTTGAAAAAGAGGGTAAACTCTTGACCGATTAGCAAAGCCTACAGGGACTCGATGGTTTTATCTTGTTTGTTCGGGGATGAGTAGGACACGAGGCATCACTGGTTGTCGCACAAATACAAGAGACTCTGGTATGTTCTTTCAACTGAATTGATGTAGAAATTGTTGCGATAAAAACGCAGGAATGCCCAACACACAAAGAAGCATCGGTGAATAGTGTGATGGAAAATAACATGGGAGGAGGAAGAAGCTCCCCAACTTATATTAAAACCGATGTTTTTTCATCAGAAACCGCTAACATAGGAGGCTCAAATTCTGGCAGATGAGATTGTTTGCTTAAATCAATGGCGGTGGCCAAGGGAGAAGCGTGTCGTGCCGGTGCCACGCAGCGCCGATCGGCAACAAGGATGCCCGTGCCTGGACTCTGGTTTGTGATTATTTAATTTTCGTAAGGTGACTTATACACCTAGAAGAAGGGAGTAAAGGAGTTTCTTAGGTGAGCTCTTTTCCCCATCTCCGTAAAAATTTCTCCTGAAAGTGATTTTTGAAGAATTTATGACATCCTGTAATAATGTTGCGGGAAGGCCATAATTCCATAAATGAAGGAGCTCGCGTCGGTGGGTTGTGTTGGCCCAGCTCACAGGGATTTGGGTGTAATTTCCGTTCTTTCTGGGGTGCTTTTGTACCACTGTCACTGTTAGATCTGGGGTCTATTTCGTAAAAGAGAAAGAATTTACGAGATCCAGTAAATAAAGAATTACGCATAACTGTCGGACTTTTCTTTTACCCAACCTTCTTAAGCGGTGGTTATTTTACGTTCGAGATGCTCTTGGACGACGGGATATCCCAGCGCCGCCTCGTACTCCAGACGCGATCATAACTGGAGGAGGTTTGGTTTGACTTTGTGTGTGTGGACGAGTTACTACTCGCACGTGATGCCGGCCGGTGCCCCCACGCGAACCAGAATTAATCATTCATGTAGCATGGCGGAGAGCCCCTTGCTGCCTCACCCAATCCAACGGCTCAGGCTGAGACTGGGTTCGCGGCGTACAACGTAGCCACTTTGACCGTTTGCGCCATGGTGGATGTCTCGTTGATTAATCCATGTCCGCCCTGGCCGCCTGGCCGGTGGCGTGTCCAGCGAAGACGAATCCAAAGCAGGTGGGAGCACTACTCGACTACTCAGGCCAACTTCAGCGCACCACCCAAGCGGACGGACGCCCGTTTTACCCGCATTCTGTCTGTTTGGGTAGGGCAATGGGGTCGTATCCGAGCCATTTCTCGGATGCGGTGGCCGTGTGCCCAACGCACGGCCGCATCCCGTTCGCGTACATTTTTCTTTACAAATTTTTTTTTTCATCATTGATTTTTGGTATATGGAAATACACAACCAAATTTTGACTAGAAAAGTAAGACCAAAGAAAACAAGAACCACAAAAATACATTTTAGAAGGTATCCAACCTCCATAACTGCTCCTGTAAGTTGGATTAGTGCTTTCTCGTTGCATTCATTGTTGATCTGCGGAGGCTCGATCTTGCGTGCTTCTTTCTTCTTCGAGTGTAAAGAAGTAGACGTTGCTTCCTCACATCTAGTCTCATGTCTAGCCTCTATTTTAGCAACAAGTGTACTAGTCTCATCTCTAGCCTCTATGCTAGCTAAGAGTGCACGAACATCTACTAAATTCCGCTCTATCAATATATCGATGTACTCTTCTTCCCAATACTAAAACTTGCATCCATTCTACACAATGAAATTTTAAGTTAGTAGAACTAATCAAATCCGAGAGCACAACCGAAGCTAAAGTAGCACATACCCCATCGGTTGAGCGCTTGATGAACACCCATCCGGGATGTTCCGGCGTTGTAGACACGCGGCGCCGCAAGACCTTCTTTGGGCAGTCGTCGCACGTAATGAGTGACAACGGTGCGCCGACGAGCTTTTGGGCCAGCACCGAGCCCGGCCGACCGCCATTCATGTATCTGTCGGCGGACCGCCAACGGTGTAGATCCGAGTGGCTAGAGGAGGAGTCAGTACCTGCATGCGGCCTTGCGGCTTCGCCGGGGCCTTCCGGCCCGGTTCCCGACCAGTCCATAGCGCGGCGCGGCCTCCCACAGCCGGGCGAGTTCAAGCCCGACCGAATCCGCTTCAAATCCTGGCGCCGGGTGCGCAAATCAGGTGGCCGTGGTTGGGTAGCTCGGGGGCGTCGAGGGAAAGGGGGCTGGGCGAGCGCGCGTCCGAGCGGCGGCGGCTGCGATGGCGAGGGGCAAGAACGGAGAAGAGTGAAGGGGTGCGGCTGGAGGGGGGCGGATAGAAAAGGGCTCCCTGTGCAACCGACAGACGGGCCAGGGGAGGACATGCGCACACGGTCCGCCCGTCCGCGCGCTGTCCGTTTCACCTCAAAAAGCGCCCAAACTTGAGCCAAGGATAGATCAAAAAAGACATAAAACAAACAAAAATCCGTTTACATCCGCGTGCTGGCCGTCTGGTACGTCTGTTTTACCCTAAACAAACGCACCCGAACAGGATGGGTCGCGTGCTGGAGTTGGCCTCACAGAGCGGTGCGAACGCGGCCAAAGCCATGAGTCGCCCACCTGGCCGGTCGGTGGTTCCAAGCGGTTGCCGACTACTACCACTACTACTCAAAAAATGCCCCGTGCCGTCGCGTGTATAAAACGGCCTGCCAGTGCCCCTGCCTGACCAAGGCACCACGACAACGACCCAGACCCAAGCAGGCAGGCACGCGCGAGGAAAAGCCAGTCAGTCGAGCGAGCGATCAAATCATGGTGGCCGACCACCAGTCCTCCCCGCGGCCGCGGTTCACCATCGGCTACGCGCTGCCGCCCGGCAAGGCGGGCAGCGTCATCCAGCCGCCGCTCGAGGCCCTCGCGGCGGAGCGCGGCATGCGCCTCGTCGCCGTCGACCCCTCGCTCCCCCTGGCCGACCAGGGTCCCTTCGACCTCATCATCCACAAGCTCTTCGACCCGGCCTGGCGCGCGCGGCTGGAGGCCTTCTCCGCGCTCCACCCCGCCGTGCCCGTCGTCGACGCCCCCGCCGCCGTCGACCGCCTGCTCGACCGCTTCACCATGCTCGACGTCGTCCCCGGGCTCGCCGCCGGCCTGGACTACCCGCTGTCCGTCCCCGCGCAGGTCACCGTGAGCGACGCCGCCGCGCTGGCCGCGGACGACCCGTCCCACGGCCTCCGCTTCCCGCTCATCGCCAAGCCGCTGGCCGTCGACGGCAGCGCCAGCTCCCACGACCTCTGCCTGGTGTACCGCGCCGAGGGCCTCCGCGGCCTCCACACCCCCGTCGTCCTCCAGGAGTTCGTCAACCACGGCGGCGTGCTCTTCAAGGTCTACGTGGTGGGCAGCCGCGCCGTCTGCGTCCGCCGCAGCAGCCTGCCGGACGTGCCCGCGGCGCGCCTCGCGGACCCCGGCGCCGACGCCTCCGTCCCCTTCGCCAACATCTCCAGCCGCCCCGCGCTGGACAAGGGGGAGGACTCGATGACGCCGCCCGCCGCGTTCGTGGACCAGGTCGCGCGCGGGCTCCGGCAGGCGCTGGGGCTGCACCTCCTCAACTTCGACATGTTCGCGGCGACGGAGCTGGACGACGGCGGCCGGCGGAGGTACTTCCTCGTGGACATCAACTACTTCCCGGGGTTCGCCAAGATGCCGGGCTACGAGACCGCTCTCACGGATTTCTTCGCCGAGATGATTCAGCTCGGCACTGCAGGCGCCGCCAGCCAAGAGAAGCTCGAATCTGTGCCGTGCAATGGCCTAGATCTCGAGGAAACTGGGTCTGCTTTGGACTCGACCTGCCCCGTGCCCATGGCTTAGTTTCGAAAACAGGGTGCGGCCAAGGTCCCCGTACTGCCGATGATAATAAATGTTTTTTTTCGAGGATTTCAAGCAACTGATTAAGACATCGATGATTGATGCTATCTATGAAGGTTTCAAATCTACTCCCTCCGTTGTTCAAAGAGTGTACTTCCAACTTTGTTAGAAAGTCAAACATTTTAATGTTTGACCGTAATTATACAATAATACATAAATATTTATGCCATAAAATTAGTAGCATTAGATTCATAATAAAATATATTTTCATCTTATACCTATTTGGTTTCACAAACATTGATATATTTTTGCACAAACTCAATCAAACTTTAAAATAATTTATCCCTCCAACAAAGTTGGAAGTACACTCTTTAAAGGACAGAGGGAGTACTAGGTAGTATATAGACCATAGGCATTTCAAGTGCAACGAATATTCCTCCTCGCAGAAAAAGAAGAAATATTCCTCCGGATTTGCCATTTCTCCAAGAAATAGTTAAATCTTAATCGACTCCATAACCGATGGATTAACGCGAGCCAAAGATTTCTGCTGCTATCGGGAGTTCTGTTTCTCTTGGTTTTAGCGAGCGGTATAGTTAAATCTTAATCACTACATAACCGATGAATTAATTATTTGACGCATCATTTTTTTGATTATGTGGCATCTATGTTACTCTCTAAGTTACTTCCACTATGACCAGCCTTAGCCACGTATGCCGGCCACCAGCTAGAGTAGTCCCCGCCTTTGTCAATGAATGAGCTTCAATGTTCATGCATCTGTTTTCATGGACCACTTCCACTGATGCAAACAATTGGGTGCACCTTTTTTATCTCATGAATAGTAACAGCCGAGGTCCCCAAATAGGCCTCCTTGATGTGTTTCACCGTGGCAGAACAGTCGGTGGCAATAACAATGTTGTTGCATGCAAGATCAAGTGCTAGTGACATCCCTTCACTAGTAGGCCTGAGATCAGTCCTCACTAGTAGCCATTGCCTCAAGCACTTTTGGATCAGTTATGTCCTGGACAGAAACTGCAGATGCACCTAGAAAGTTGTCTGTACCATCTCGGCAAACAGCAGCAAAGGATCCACCATCCTCATGACACCCTCGTAAATTCTTTCTTTTTTACGAAATAGACCCCAGATCTAACAGTATCAGTGATACACAAGCATCCAGAAGGAACTGAAATTACACCCAAATCCCTGGGGAGCCGGCCCAACACAACCACCGACACGAGCTCCTTCATTTACGGAAAGATGGCCTTCCCGCAATATTTTTACAGGATATCCTAAGTTCTTCAAAAATCACTTTTAGGGAATTTTGTTACAAAGATTGAGAAAAGAGCTCACATGAGAAACTCCTCTAAATAATAACCAGACTTTACGATGAATTTTGTACATGTGCTCTTGGAGTTGCTCCATCTTCGACCATACATGTCAAATTTGGAATCCAACATAGAGTGTGAGACAGCCCCGACCGGCTGTGCACATCTGTAGCCCTCAGTCTCTCTACTCCTATAAAAGATTCAGTTGGTGATGATGGTGTGTCTGTCATCCGTCATTTCTGATCATTAGATCTGCATCTAACGGTTGTGAGGTAAGTTGTGGCATTTTTGCAACAATAGCCCACTTTTCTGCTCTAATTTGCAGAAAACCCTTATTATCTTGAAAGCAACCACATCCCTCCCTCACCTCATCAAAACAACCTGAGAAATATATTTTGAGTGAAACGCATAGTGGTATATGTATATCAAAACAAGAGTGTTTTCTTTCAAGTTTGTGAACAAAGTACTATTCTACTTTGGATCCGTTGCAACGCACGGGCACATTGTTAGTCATGTCTAAAACCTCAAATTCATACACAAGCACGCACATAGATCAACACATGCACTTTGGCTTTTAGGACATAATACAACTTACTACCTCCGTCCTGGTTTATCAGCCCTCCTTGTAGTTTGGGTCAAATTTTGACCTTTGATTTAACTATCAAAAAATTAAGTTATATACCCTAAAAATAGTATAATTGGAAACCTCTTTCAAATATGCATCTAGCAATATAAGCTTTGTGACATAAAACTTATAATTTGTTAGTCAAATTTATGGTCAAACTTGGGCACAAAATACAAAGGGGACTAATAAACCCGGACAGAGGTAGTACTGACATTGCATGTGGGAGTTCATACACCATGAGACAATCAAAATGATGGCATGTTCTCTAAATTAAATTAATTCTATATGGATAGGTCAATTTCATCATCGACGGCAGCCCTTGCCCTTGCCCTTGCCCTTGTTCTCGTGATCGCAGAAGCAGCGATAGAAGACACAATATGTATCGAGGCGGATCTTCCTGGCGCCAGAGCTGGATTTGTCAGACGTGGCACATGATAAGTTCAGAACCTCCTCTTTGAGGGCAGGGAGCACGGCAAGGGCACAAATGATTCGAGTTTGCTCCACCACGAGGTCACTGGCAGGTCAAGATTGCTGCTTCGCCAGGGTCCAGGCACGGGCATCCTTGTCGCCGACTGTCATTGCGTGGCACCGGCACGACATGCCTTCTCCCTTGGCCACCGGTGTCGATTTAAACAAACAATCTCATCCACCAGAATTTGAGCCTCTCCTGTTTGCGGTTTCTGATGAAAAAACATCACTTTTAATATAAGCCGGGGAGCTTCTTCCTCTTCCCGTGTTATTTTCCATCACACTATTCATTGATGCTTCTTTGTGTGTTGGCATTCCTGCGTTTTTATGGCAAAAATTCCACATCAATTCAGTTGAAAGAAGATACCCGAGTCTCTTGTATTTGTGCGACAACCAGTGATGCTTCGTGTCCTACTCATCCCCGAACAAACAAGATAAAACCGTCGAGTCTCTGTAGGCTTTGCTAACCGGTCAAGAGTTTACCCTCTTTTTTAAAAAGAAAAAAAAAACTTCGCTACCTTCTTGGCAACCCTAGAAGAAGATGCCTGACCAAGGGGGCGGGGAATATCAGTGTGCTAGGTGCTATATGGTATTTTCTTGAGCCCCCCTCAATTTTTCAACATAACTTTGGCCATTAATTTGGTTAACAATGAATTACATGCCTTGATCAGGTGTATATAATTTATAGCTTGTAGTCAATTCCGTGATCAAAGATATGTTCAAAATTTGGTGTGATCTTTATATGGTACACTTTGCGTAGTGACTAGGTTGTTTCCGGCGAGAAGAGTTGTCCAAATAGACTCTCGGATGATGAAATAATTTTAGAATTGTTCTTAAATTCCTCCACCGGCGTCTCAATACCAATCTAAGCTCCTTTTGGTGTATTTCAGCTTGCTAAATACTCCCTCCGTACCAAAACATAAGATGTTTTTAGACTAACTAGCGTGTAAAAACTGCCTTCTGTTTTGGTACAGAGGTAGTAGTATAGCTAGAACCACACAGAGGTAGCTTACCCAATACGTAGCCGAAAGATGGATGCTGCGAATTTGACATGTGTGGTTCCTATTGTGAAAGTGAAATTAACAAGGATTGATTGTACGTACATGCTAGCTAACCTGACGAGTGGATGAACAATAAAGCGCGCACCTTTACGCACACTTTCTTCCTGGCTTCCTGCTCCTTGACGAGTTGTGCGGGTATATTCGTCGGTGAGCAATAGGCCAATAGTAGTTAACATTTGCATGAGCATTTCATTTGTGGTGAGAATATGTGCGCCGCTATACCAGCCTATATACATTATCTGCTTTGCTTTAGTTGTTGGTGTGCTTTATACTGCAGGTAGTAGGAGTATTATTGTACGTATGCATGTGAGTGGTTTTATTTTTTCCTGCTTTGTGGTGAAAAGCGAGATACCCCGCAAAAAGAAAAGAAAAAAAGAAAAGCGAGATATCGACAGATACGCTAGCTAGCAAAGCTCATTCTAATCTTCCCACTCTCGCCCATAACGCAAACAGCTTGCGTGATGGCGCTAACGCGCATATAGCGAAAGTGTATATCGGGGTTTCAACGGCTACGATCTTACAAACGGTACAATCACGAGCTCAAATCAAGTTAGTTTGCGCATGGCGCGAAATGGAAAAAAGTCCATTTTAAATCCTGAATTTGTAGAGGTTCGGCGAAATGAATCCCCAAATCAAAATTCCGGTCGATTGCATCCTGAACTATGCAATCCCGCTCTAAATCGAACCCTGGCAAAATTCAAACGGGATCCATCTGACTAGTGGGCCAGGGAGCGGCAGTATTGACCACAGAGCGCCCCCGTCCTCCGCGCTGGGCCGGCCCATTTTTTCGAGCCTCACCGTGCACTTCTTATTGAGTTTTAACGAAAAAAATAAAGCGGGCCGGTGTACTATTTTTGTTTTAACCAAAAAGTTAAAGCGGGCCGGCCCAGCAGGGAGCAGGTGAGCGCCCTCTGCGAAATACCCCAATCCCGGCCATTCAAACGACCCAAAGGTTCGATTTAGATCAGGATTCCATAGTTCAGTGTGCAATCAACCGGGATTTTGACTTGAGGGTTCAATTCATCGAACCTCTACGAATTCAGAGTTTAAAATAGATTTTTTCCCCACGAAATGAGATAGGCAAGAGTAAACTGATGCGCCACTCAATTGTTTCCCCATAATTGTGATAAAAAAGATCCACAATTACAAACCCAGTTTTTCGACATCCACTGATGAGGACATCAATACCATTGTTACACCCACAGCCCCTGCTACTATACATACTGGACCGATTACCAGAGCTCGTGCACGCCAATTAAATTACCAGGTACTTTCGTTTCTTGGTATTGATTCTAATGTTCATGAGAATATGATGCTGCCTAAATTGGATACATCTGTTTTGCTTACAAATGAAGGGCCTAGCTTGGAGAAGGATGAACATTGGAGCAAGAACAAGCATGGAGTTGATGACATGCGCAAGGGAGACAAGAACAGAGTTTCAAGTGATGATTTCAGGACTATGAAGCCACCATAATGAGTGCATGAAGCCTTGGACGATATATACAAGATGCCACTTCATAATTTTCGTCCAGAGGCTATTCTAGGTGCTGCGTCACCTTATTTTTGGGCCAGGCCCATGTAATTTCGAAATACTTCAGTATAGGCTGTTTTTAGAGTCCGTATGTGTGGGGAAACAAGAGTTAGGGTTGGTTTCAGACCCCTCCTCCAAGGGCCACGAAATTCCCCCCTCTTCCTCCATATATACAACTCTTAGGGCATCGTTTAGACTTTGGATTTTGTTTAGATTAAAGTTTGCCATAACTGCAACTTCGCGTACTTCGTTTGTGTTCAACGACCAGACAAAGGCGTCACAGAACCCCACCTTTATCAATACTTCATCTATATTCGCAATATTCAGATTGCATTATCATATCCTTGCTTGTTCTTCGATTGCGTGCAGAATAGACCTTCGTGGTCAGGTTGATCGTGCTCCGTGTGGTCAATAACCTCTCGGAGTTGGTTTAGCGATTGCTAAGGCGCAACGTAGTGCACGTTTGTAGTCGGATCGTCAAAGTCGGCTCCACCAAATCGATAGTTATCATCTCATCGAAAGATCGGGACACCCTCGCCTCTATCATCCACGGATCCAAACAGCTAACATGCTCGACACCTTCAACATTGTACTTTGACTTTATAAAGATTACCTTTCAACCAAACAACATGGCTCAAAATTCCCTAGTCAGCCAAATATGAAATTCTGAACAATAAGTAATACTCCCTCCGTCCCGAAAGTTAGTAAAAAGTTGAATAACTTATTTTGGGACGGGGGGGAGTACCAGCTAATATTATGTGAACACAATGGAGGTAATGAAATCTTTATCTTATCACTGATTGAATGTTTCTCTATTTTCATCCAAGTTGTTCTGCAGCTTTCAGGAACAGAGTCTCGTAACCTTGCAGTCTGAAACATGTGCAAGTACCATGCAGGTTATGTCATGTAAAATCATTTGAGTATAATATATATCCCATACTGCAAAATGATATGGCTTTATTGTCCTCTGAACTGTAATTGAGAACTGTCATACAGCTCTTTCTATGTTTCCATATGATCCTTAGGATATGTTATCTCACGATATATTATGAGTTAATTTAGTTACCTCATGTGCAAAGCAGAAACGTCTTACCCTTCGAGGGGGACGTGGTACGTGTTATATAGGGGATTGCGAGTCCCTGATACGCTTACAATTCTGTTGGAGATACATGACTTGAGGGAGAAGAAGTATAGGAGATAAGAAGTATAGTTACAACCGAATACAGAATTTAAACTACCATGCGGCTATCTATCTCATCTATCTCCTCGTACATATCTCGTTTGACACCCTCCCTCAATCACAACTTCATCAAGTTGAGATTATGCTTGAAATCTTCGAAACTCCTTGTAGGCAAAGCTTTTGTAAACCCATCTGCCACTTGATCCAATGAATGAAACGAATGTCCAAGAGTTTATCAGCAATTCTTTCTCTGACAAAATGGAAATCTATTTCAATGTGCTTTGTTCTGGCATGAAATACTGGGTTTGCAAACAAATAGGTGGCACCAAGGTTATCACACTATAAGCATGGAGCTTGAGAGCTTTTCACACCTAACTCCTTCAAGATAGACTGTACCCAAATGATTTCTGCTGTTGCATTGGCCAATGCCTTGTATTCTGCTTCAGTGCTTGACCTGGACACTGTGGCTTGTTTTTTGGCACACCATGATATAAGGTTGGGTCCAAAAAATACTGCAAAGCCACCAGTTGAGCGTCTGTCATCCAAGCCTCCCGCCCAATCTGAATCAGAAAAGGCACTGACAAGAGTAGAGGGTGACTTGCTGAAATTTAGACCAACATTCAAAGTATACTTGACATATCTGACAATGCGCTTGGCTGCAGTCAAGTGAACTGTAGTGGGTGCATGTAGGAACTGACATACTTTGTTGACAGCAAAAGAAATGTCTGGCCTGGTCAATGTTAAGTACTGAAGTGCACCTACAAGACTTCTGTATTTTGTACTATCCTCTGGACCCAAAAGTGTTCCCTCTGTAAGAGATAATTCTTCTGTACTAGAGAGAGGAGTAGGTGTGGGTTTACAACCTTGCAAACCCGCCTTCCTTACCAAATCTGTTGCATATTTTTCTTGAGAGAGATGTAGCCCATCCTTGCGCTGCTTCACCTCAATTCCTAGGAAGTAATACAATTCTCCTAGATCCTTGAGAGCAAATTCAGCACCTAAATCCTTCAAGAGTCCTGATATTGCCTCATTAGATGAGCTCGTGACAATAATATCATCAACATATATGAGAACAAACATGGAGGTGTTGAACTTGTTATAAATGAACAAGGAGGTGTCAGATTTGGAAGGAACCAAACCAAGTGTCTGCATCTTTTTACTGAGACGGGAATACCATGCCCTTGGAGCTTGTTTCAGTCCATATAATGCTTTATCTAGCTTGCACACATAGGAAAGTGTATGTTTGCTTTCAAACCCAGGAGGTTGTTTCATGTACACTTCCTCTTCCAGAACACCATGAAGAAACGCGTTCTGTACGTCTAATTGTCGAAGGCTCCATCCCCTGGAAACAGCAATAGACAATACGAGACGAATGGTAGCAGCTTTTACAACTGGACTAAAAGTATCCTCATAGTCTATGCCATATCGTTGTTTGAAGCCTTTTGCAACTAGTCTAGACTTATAGCGATCAATGGTTCCGTCAGACTTTCTCTTAATTCTGAATACCCACTTGCAGTCAATGAGGTTTTTACCTTGCTTTGGGGGAACCAAGTGCCACGTTTTATTTCTTTCAAGTGCCTTATATTCTTCTACCATTGCCTTTTTCCACTTTTCATCACCGAGAGCCTCTTCAATTGTGTTGGGCTCACCTGGTTCACCTGTGGAACAAACTAGACCATATTTGGTTATGTGTTTGTATTTTTTCGGTTGAATCAAACCTTGCTGCAGTCTTGTGCGGCGTTTTGGTGAACCAGCAGGATCTGCAGCCATAGAAGATCCCGCAGGAGCCAGATCAGCAGCAGAACCCGAGGAAGATCCGCCCGCCACTGTCGGTTCCGGATGCACGGGATTTTCTGTGGCAGTGGCCCAAGGCGATGGTGGGGGAGACGCCGCAGGAGCCGCAGACAATCCGGAGGCGCCGACTGGCTCATCATGAGCTCGTGATCGTGCGGGCCCGTCTGAGTCAGGGGCTGACCCCGCATCCGCCTGACGCGTGAGGCCGCGCCGCTTGTAGCAGACCGGCTGGTCTGTGAAGCGCGTGCGGTCCGGGCCACTGTCGCGCTGCCGCGTGGCGGCGGGAGGCCGGTGCGGGCTGGAGGGCGCGTCTCGCCCTGTCGGAGGGGGCCGCGCGTCATGCAGCGGGCTGCTGGAGCCCACGCGACCGACCGCGGCTGGTGCGTCTGGCGCGGGCGTGCGGTTGGTCGTTGGCACGGATTCCAGAGGAGATTGCCTGGGCATCTGCAGCTCCGATCCCGAGGGGGATATGCTCCCCTCGCCGCGACACATATGATGAGGCCCATCTGGATGGATTTCTTCACCGTTTGGGTTGATTTCTTCGCCATTTTCTTCTCTGTTTCCATAGTGTGGTGCTCCTGTAACATCATCAGATGACTCATGCGCAAGAGGGTTAGCCGATATATGATCACAACAATTATCAACACCCCCTTGATCATAACCGGAGAGATTTGGAGGAAGCAAAAGAATTTATTTTTGAAGTAGAGCACCAGTGTTTGGATGAAGATCAGAAAAAGGGAATTTGGTCTCATCAAAAACCACGTCACGTGATATGTAGACTCGACCAGTGGAGATGTCAAGGCACTTTACACCTTTGTGTTGGGCACTGTAGCCAAGAAAAGCACATTGGATCGACCGAAACATGAGCTTGCGTTTGTTGTATGGGCGTAGGTTAGGCCAGCACGCACACCCAAACACACGAAGAGTGGAATAGTCAGGTTTGACATGAAGAAGGCGTTCTACTGGAGTTTCATTATTTATGACACGACTAGGGAGCATGTTGATAATGTGAACAGCAGTAAGAAACGCTTCGTCCCAAAACTTTAATGGCAGGGACACATGAGCTAAGAGCAAGGCCAACTTCAACAATGTGACGGTGTTTGCGCTCAGCTGAGCCATTTTGTTGGTGAGCTTGGGGGCATGACACATGGTGTGAGATGCCAAGGGTTTGGAAGAAGGAGTTCAACTTCTCGTATTCCCCTCCCCAGTCGGATTGGGCAGCGATGATTTTGGAATCAAATTTACGCTCAACAAGTGCTTGAAAGTTTTTAAACACTTGGAAAACGTCGGATCTTTTCTTAAGAAGATAGATCCACGAAAACTTGCTATAGTCATCAATAAAGCTTACGTAGTAAGTGTGCTGACCAACAGAGCTAGGGGCCGGTCCCCAAACATCAGAAAAAATCAATTGCAATGGTTGAGTAGAGACACTAGTAGAAATTGGATAGGGGAGCTGTTGACTCTTAGCTCGCTGACAGGAATCACAAATAGTTTCAACATTGCGCTCACCAACATACGGGAGCTTATTTTTCCTAAGAAGTTTTTCAACTAAAGCAAAAGAAGCATGTCCTAAACGATCGTGCCATCGTGTTGACGAGAGTTTGACAACACCAAAAGCCTGTTTATTGAATCTTGTGCGCTCCGGAATCAACGGGTAAAGCCCTCGAACACATCTACCTCGATAGAGGATTCTCTTCGTGGCCTGATCCTTGATCAAAAAGAAATATGGATGAAATTCGAGAAAAACATGATTATCAAGAGCAATTCTATGAACAGAAAGAAGGCTTTTATTGGCACTAGGAACATGCAAGATTTTCTTAAGATGAATTTTTCTACGGGGGGTATGAAAAATTGAGTGACCAATGTGGTTAATCGTCATACCTTCACCACTAGCTGTGTGGATTTGATCCTTGCCACGATATTTCTCCTTCATTGTCACCTTTTCAAGTTCGTTGGTGATGTGGTTGGTGGCGCCACTGTCGACGTACCAGTTGGTGTCGATCCCATAGGAGCCATCCGCAGCAGCAGCAAGTTTGTCCTCGTCTTGGGAGGAGTCGT
Source organism: Aegilops tauschii subsp. strangulata (assembly GCF_002575655.3). NCBI lineage: Eukaryota > Viridiplantae > Streptophyta > Magnoliopsida > Poales > Poaceae > Aegilops > Aegilops tauschii. Next base: position 436,363,267 of record NC_053035.3, read on the forward strand.
CGTCGTAGCGATACCAACAGTCTTTGGCCGTATGCCCTAGCTTACCACAGATCTGGCAGCAAGGTGCATCTGGTCGTGACCTGGTGGAGCCACCGCGACGGCCCCTATTGTTGCCAGAAGAGGGCCGTCCGCCGCCGCGAGTGCTGGAGTTGCTGTTGCCGTGTCCCCCGCCCGAGGTCTTGCCCCTGTTGCGAGGTGATCCGCATGAGAGGAGCCGCCACCGCGGCCACGGAAGGCGGCGTTGGCCGACGACTTGAAGCCGCCTGAGGACTGGAAGAGCGCCATGCGCTGGTCGAAGTTGCTCGTCATGGAGAAGAGCTCGTCGAGGGAGACAGGCACGATGCGGGCGTCGAGGGCGGACACCAGGGGCTGGTAGTCCATGTCCAGCCCATGGAGGATGTAGGAGACAAGCTCGTCATCTTGCAGAGGCTTGCCAGCCGTGGCGAGTTCGTCCGCGAGGCCGCGCATGTGGGCGAAGTAGGTGGCGACGGACTGGTTCCCCTTCTGCGCGTTGATGAGGGCCGTGCGGATGTTGTTCACCCGGCTGAGAGACTGCGACGAAAACATGCCCGCCAGGGCAGCCCAGAGCGCAGGCGACATGGTGATCGCGGTCACCTGCACGAGAACCTCTTTGGACAGATTGTTGAGCGGATAAACAGGTACCTGTTGGTCCTCCCGTACCCAGATTGGGTGGAGAGGGTTGGGCGTCGAGGACTCCTTCCTGTCTTTGTCCTTGGTGACGAGGAGTCGGGCCGGCTCCGGTGTGGTGCCGTCGGCATAGCCGAAGACACCGGTGAGGGAGTCCTGGATTAGGGGGTCCTCGGACAGCCGGACTATATACTTTGGCCGGACTGTTGGACTATGAAGATACAAGATTGAAGACTCCGTCCCGTGTCCGGATGGGACTCTCCTTTGCGTGGAAGGCAAGCTTGGCAATTCGGATATGTAGATCTCCTCCTGTCAGGACCCCGATCCTAAGCCACATCGATCTAGCATGTAACACATCATATCGCTTTGCGGCCTCACGCACGGTATTCCCACGGGTGCCACCTTACCTGGCCCGGGACCGTTTTGCGCCTTTTGGCTCACGTATATGATAGTGTCGCTAGCATCCATATGACAGAGAACCCAGGCCGACATGACTAGTCATGAACCCAAAGTGGCACTAACTTACAGGGACAGACATACATGAATCAACATCAAGCATGTCAGTCAGCAGCGTGCGAATCCGGGCTGTAGCACTGGGCTAACAGGACTCCGGTGAACCCGGGCTGTAGCAGGCTAGGCAGGACTCCGGATGTCACTGCGTGACATTTCCCTGAAGGGACATACACAGGAACGAACTGAATCACATGCCGGCCAGTCAAGTGTTCCAGAGCAGTAGTGCTGGGCTAGCAGGACTCCGGTGAACCGGGCTGTAGCGGACTACTATGGCTCATGGAAGCACAAGACTACATTTCCCCATAAGAGAGGCTACCAAGGATAGACAACTAGGTTGTCGGATCCCAGACATACCAAGCATTTCAATCATACACACAATATGCTCGATATGTGTAAATACAACATGGCATCACAACAAAACTCTTTGACTCAAAGTATTTATTCATTAGGCTCCGAGGAGCCAAGTATTACAAACATGGATCTCATGACCCCAACATACAGAGCATACAAGCAACAAGCACATGCTGAAGCTTAACTTGTCTGAGTACAGACAACTACAAATGAAGAAGGCTGAGAAGCCTGACTATCTACCAGATCCTGTCGAGGGCACAAGATCGTAGCTGAGGTATCAAGCTAAACGTCGAAGTCCACACGGAACTACTAGCGAGACTGATGTCTCTCTGCAAAACATAAAATAGGCAAACGTGAGTACAAATGTACCCAGCAAGACTTACAACAGAACTAGCTACATATGCATCAGTATCAAAGGGGGGTGGTGGAGTTTAACTGCAGCAAGCCAGCTTTGACTCACTGGCTATCCTGAACTACGAATGCTGGTAACTCTTTTGAGGTGGCGCACACGAGTCCACATATTCACCATATCAATACACCACTATGGATCCGCTCCCGTCTCCCTACGAGAAGGCCATCCATAGCACTCACGCTTATCTTGCGAGTTTTAGAGTATCCACTTTCACTTGTATATGAACTGTTATAGGCAACCCAGAAGTCCTTTACCGTGGACGCGGCTATTCGAATAGATCATTTATAACCCTGCAGGGGTGTACTTCTTCACACATGTTTCCACCACTTAGCGTCTGCACACGACATGTGCTCGGCAGACTTCAAGCGAAAGCCGACGTGGGTGTAGACCACGACCTAACTAACCACACAAGTCTCTAGTCCAGGTTTATCGCCTATTCGGGTTCCATCCGCGAGGAGATTCGGCCGGGGTTTCGCTCACAACCCCAAACGATGTGTGGAGGGTTCCCGAGACACCAAACGGGCGCCCGGTACACCGTGCCACGGTGTATCTACCGCATCATAGCCCACCCCTAGGGTCAGCGCTACGCACGGCCTCCAACACATATCCTACAAACACTAGAAACTAGTTGCAACTCCTGGACAGAGATCAAGGCGATTAATAAGTCGAGAGAGTCAATTAAGGATCCCAATGTGTGGTAGTAACTGTTCATGGATCACAAACACAGAACTCAGTTCCTGAGGACGGTTTCAATGAGACAACCCACCATGTACTCCTACATGGCCTCTCACCGCTACCTTTACCAAATCGTGTTCACACACTTAGCTCTCAAAGTAAGACATGTTCACCACATTCCAATTCATCCCCGATGAATCAGACCTGACTCAACTCTAAGCAGTAGCAGGCATGACAAACAAGCATGAATGAGTAGGCACATCAGGGCTCAAACAACTCCTACTCATGCTAGTGGGTTTCATCTATTTACTGTGGCAAAGACAGGTCATGCAGAGGAAAGGGGTTCAACTACCGCAGCATGTAACAGTTGAAGCGTTGTTGTCTTAATGCAGTAAAAGAGAGCAGAAACGAGAGAGTGGGATTGTATCGGAATGAACAAGGGTTTTTTGCTTGCCTGGCGGAGTGGTAGTAGGATACTGCCCTTCAGTCAGATATTCGTGGGTATGCTCGGAGGCAGAACCTACCATGAAAGACACATCGGAACACAATCATCACATGGCAATATGCAACAATATGATGCATGCTATGACATGGCAATATGGGTGTGTTTTGGCTAATGCATTCTAAAACAGGTTGGTTTGAGTCCATTTGAATCAAAGATTCAAATGAAAGCCCATGATATGAAGTCATATTAATGCATTAGCTTGTATCACTTAAACAGCAAGGTTAAAGTGCTCTGACATGCATGAAAATGGTACAGATGGATAGATTGGATTTTTCTGATAATTTTTCATATATAAATTATTTCAATCTGAGCTACGGTTGAATTTATATGAATTTTTGAAGTTTGTAGCATTTTCTGGGATTTCCTGTATAAGAATAAATCCAGAAAAAGGTTAACTGCGTCAGCATGACGTCGGGGTGACGTCAGCAGGTAAAAGGCGCCAGCCCAGGTCAAACCTGACCGCTGGGACCCACATGTCAGTGTAACAACTAACTAACAGAGTGAGTTAGTGTTACGTTAGCACTAATCTAGGTTATTTAGGGCCTGGGCCCACATGTCAGTGAGTCAATCAATTAACTAAGTTAATTAGCGCTAACTAATCTAACACCTAAACTAAACAGGGGAATGGCCCACACGTCAGTGACCCTGGGGGGGTCAAACCCCAGGTCAAACGAGTCAACTTCGTCGGCGGCTCGACGCCGGCGACGACAGACGTGGCGGAGGGCTTCGGAAACGAGCCACAGTGCATCATTTCGAGCGCGGTTAGTTCCGTTCGAACGCAGGCAGTGGCGCGCGTCGAACAGTGGTGGTGGGAGGTGCTGGGGTGGCCGAGAACGACCACGGTGAGCACATCCACAACGGCCGGAGTTCGGGCGACCACTGGTTCAATGCTGCAGAGAGCGAGCGGGCTAGTTTTTGTGCTAGGAATGCTCTACGGGGCACTACAAACGTGTTGGGCTCGCCGGGGTGACCAAATGGTCACCGGAGCTACGCCGACGGCGAGCTCAGGCGGAAACTTGCTACGGCCATCTACGAAACGACGGCTACGGCGAGCGGCAAGCCACAGGGTTAGGGGAAAACGTGCAGGAGCTCACGGTGGGTTGGATGCGATGGAAGGCGAGCTCGGGGAGGCGGAGACGGCGGCGAATCGACGGGCGCGGCCTTCGGCGATCGAGGAGGAAGAAGGTGGAGTAGCCGGTGATGCAGGTCATCCCAGCGCTTGGGGCCAGGGTGGGGCGAAGCAACGGTCGTCGGCGGTTCTTCTGGAAGCATCGGCGAGGCGAGGGGTGGACGATGGCCGCGGTGGTGCTCGTCAGCGCGGGCGCGGCTGCGTCGACCATGGTGGGGAGAGGGCGAGAGAGAGGGCAGGGGGGAAAGTGAGGTGTCGTTGAGGTCAGGGCGGCACCGAGGAGGCGTTTCGAGGCGCTGCGCTGGCGCGGGCGAGGGCAGGCAGGCAGGGAGGTGGCGTGTTGAGCTCAGCGGCGTCGCAGTGTCCCTCCTCTGCCTACTGGCAAAGGTAGGTGATGACTGGCACGGGCCAGATGGGCCGGGCCAGCTTTGCCTAGTTGGGCTGCAGGTAAGGCCAGGTAAGCCTTTTCCTTTTCCTGTTTTTCTTTTTCTATTTTGTTTTCTTTGTTCTGATTTAGTTTAGGAACTAAATCATCTTAGATAATTCTGAAAATTATTTTGGTGGTTAACTGAATTATTTCAGAGCTCCACAAATAACTTCAGAATATTTGGACCATTTAAAATATATATAGCATTTAAACGGCTCCAATTCAAATACTTTTGTGTTAATTCAAAAATCCAAAGATGACCTAGAAATATATTCATCATTTTTGGGAGAGGTTTTCACCTTAACCAGAAATCATGAACTTTTCTTAGGGACATTTTGGGTTTATTGAAAAAGATTTTAATCAAGCCTAGATGGATTGATTTAGTGCTAGGGTTTGAACAATCCCCATTTCAAGTTTAAGAGAAATTTAGACATGACGCAACAACCAAGCTAGTCCAAGTGCATAGCAAGGCTAGGGATGTTACACCTCCCTTGTAACCGACTCTGTGTAACCCTAGCCCCCTCCGGTGTCTATATAAACCGGAGGGTTTAGTCCGTAGGACAATAATAATCAGAATCATAGGCTAGCTTCTAGGGTTTAGCCTCTACGATCTCGTGGTAGATCAACTCTTGTAATACTCATATCATCAAGATCAATCAAGAAGGAAGTAGGGTATTACCTCCATCGAGAGGGCCCGAACCTGGGTAAACATTGTGTCCCCCGCCTCTTGTTACCATCTACCTTAGACACACAGTTCGGGACCCCCTACCCGAGATCCGCCGGTTTTGACACCGACATTGGTGCTTTCATTGAGAGTTCCACTGTGCCGTCACCATAAAGGCTTGATGGCCCCTTCGATCATCGGCAACGATGCGATCCAGGGTGAGGTTTTCCTCCCCGGACCGATCTTCGTATTCGGCGGCTTCGTACTGCGGGCCAACTTGCTTGGCCATCTGGAGCAGATCGAGAGCTACGCCCCTGTCCATCAGGTCAGGTTTGGAAGCTTGAACTATACTGCCGACATCGGCAGAGACTTGATCTTCGACGGATTCGAGCCCATGTCAGGTGCGCCGCATAGTCACGACGAGCATGACTTAGCTCTGCCGTCGGACAGTGTTCGGGAGATCACACCTGTGGCCACTCCGGCCCTCAACCCGGAGCAGATCGCACCGTCCGAGGACGGGTGGATGGACCCCGCCACGGAGGCCGCGCACTCAGCGGCGATAGAGCCGAATGCTGACTTCACCTCCTATGAGACCTGTGTTGCTGGACACTTGGATTCGTCCCCGGCCACGGGCTCCGAACCGCCCGCGTCTGTGCCTATCGAATCTGATTGGGCACCGATCATGGAGTTTCCCTCCGCGGATATCTTTCAGCACTTGCCCCTGGGCGACGTGCTAAATTCATTAAGGTCTCTCTCCTTGTCAGGAGACCCTTGGCCAAACTATGTCCGGCTTGAGTGGGAAGCGGACGATGAAGAAATTCGTTCCCCACCCACCACCCACTTAATAGCCACTATCGACGACTTAACCGACATGCTCGATTTCGGCTCCGAAGACATCGACGGTATGGACGACGATGCAGGAGACGAATAGGAACCACCGCCCACAGGGCACTGGACTGCCACCTCATCATATGATATATACATGGTGGACACCCCCAAAGAAAGTGATGACAATAAGGCAACGGAGGATAATCCCCTCGAGAAGCAATCTAAGCACCGGTGTAATCGGCGCCGCTCTAAGCCCCACCATAGCAAAAGCAGCAAAACCGGCACAAGACAATAACGCTGCGGATAGTGCCGAAGACGAAGACAATCCCCTCCAGCCAGGTTTCGAGCGGGAGGACGGGCAAGCTAGCCCTAAGGAACAGGCAGCTGACGGAGAATCAGAGGATGACAATTACATGCCCCTCTCCGAAGACGAGGTGAGCCTCGGCGACGAAGAATTTATCGTGCCCGAGGACCCCGTCGAACAGGAGCGCTTCAAGCGCCGGCTTATAGCCACAGCAAAAAGCCAGAAGAAAAAGCAGTAGCAGCTTCAAGCTGATCAAGATCTGCTAGCGGATAGATGGACCGAGGTCCTGGCGGCCGAGGAATACGAACTCGAACGCCCAACCAAGAGTTACCCAAAGCACAGGTTGCTACCCCAACTCGAGGAGGAAGCATTAAAACCTACACTACCAGCGTATGATGCAGCTGATCGGCCACCTCGTGGCCGAGACAGAGCGGCATATCAGCCCGAAGTCCAGCCCGCACCCCGCACCCCGTCGCCAGTCAAACAAAAACACCAAGGCCCGGGGCAACACGCAGGACCTGCGAGACGTATTGGAAAACAAAGTAGGACATACAAGATCGATCTACGGATCACGGGGGCGCGCCCCAACGCGTGACGACGATCGTCACACCGGATACACTAAAAGCAAATCCGGCCGGGCCGAATACAGCAGACAAGACTCGTATGAACTACGTCGTGACATAGCCCGACACAGAGGCATCGCACACCCCCTATGCTTCACTGATGAAGTGATGGATCACGAATTCCCAGAAGGATTTAAACCCGTGAACATTGAGTCATATGATGGTACAACAGACCCCGCGGTATGGATCGAGGATTTCCTCCTCCACATCCACATGGCCCGCGGTGACGATCTACATGCCATGAAGTACCTCCCACTAAAACTCAAAGGACCGGCTCGGCATTGGCTGAATAGCCTGCCAGCAAACTCCATTGGCAGTTAGGAGAATTTGGAAGACGCATTCCTTGACAACTTCCAGGGCACTTATGTGCGACCACCGGATGCCGATGACTTGAGTCACATAACCCAATAGCCAGGGGAATCAGCCAGGAAATTCTGGACTCGGTTCCTAACTAAAAAGAACCAAATTGTCGATTGTCCGGATGCCGAGGCCTTAGCGGCATTTAAGCATAACATCCGTGACGAGTGGCTCGCCCGACACCTCGGCCAAGAGAAGCCGAAGTCCATGGCAGCCCTCACGACACTCATGACCCGCTTTTGCGCGGGCGAAGACAGCTGGCTGGCTCACAGCGACAACACATCAAGAAATCCTGGCAATTCAGATGCCAAAAATAGCAACGGCAGACCACGTCGCAACAGACACAAGCGTCGCAACAACGGCGACAACGCCGAAGACACGGCAGACAATGCCGGATTCAGTGGCTCTAAATCCGGTCAGCGGAAAAAGACGTTCAAAAGAAGCAATCCGGGCCCGTCCAGTTTGGACCGCATACTCGATCGCTCGTGTCAAATTCACGGCACCCCCGATAAGCCAGCCAACCACACCAACAGAGAATGCTGGGTGTTCAAACAGGCCGGCAAGTTGAATGCCGAAAACAAGGAAAAGGGGCTGCATAGGGACGACGAGGAGGAGCCCCGGCCACCGAACACAGGAGGACAAAAGAAATTTCCTCCCCAAGTGAAAACGGTGAACATGATATACGCAACCCATATTCTCAAGCGGGAACGGAAGCGTGCACTAAGGGACGTCTATGCGATGGAGCTAGTCGCCCCAAAATTCAACCCATGGTCTTCTTGTCCGATCACTTTCGATCGCAGGGACCATCCCACTAGTATCCGTCATGGCGGTTCTGCCGCATTGGTCCTTGATCCCATCATTGACGGATTTCACCTCACTCGAGTCCTTATGGACGGTGGCAGCAGCCTGAACCTGCTCTATCAGGATAGAGTACGCAAAATGGGTATAGACCCCTCGAGGATCAAACCCAGAAAAACCACCTTCAAAGGTGTCATACCAGGTGTAGTGGCCTGTTGCACGGGCTCAATCACACTGGAAGTGGTCTTCGGATCTCCGGACAACTTCCGAAGCGAGGAATTAATCTTCGATATCGTCCCCTTCCGTAGTGGCTATCATGCACTACTCGGACGAACCGTGTTTGCTAGATTCAATGCGGTACCGCATTATGCATACCTCAAGCTCAAAATGCCAGGACCTCGCGGGGTTATAACAGTTAATGGAAACACATAACGCTCGCTCCGCACGGAGGAGCACACTGCGGCCCTCGCAGCGGAAGTACAAAGCAGCCTTCTGAGGCCAACCGCCAATTCGGCGAAGAAGCCCCCGGACACCTTCAAGCGAGTCCGGAGTACCCTGCAACAGGATCGCCAGGCGCGTTCAGAGCTCGCCTAGCAATTCGGCCTCCGTCCTAGTCCCAGTCAAGCGGCGAAATTTGTGCCGCGCGTACATAATTACGCACTCAAGATACCATGGGCATAGGCGGAGGCACGGCTATGGCACGGCCCACAATGCGGCTCAACCGCCTCAGGACCCGAATATCTTTACCATTTTCTTCCTTTCAGGACCCTATTCTCTGGAAGCCCTTTCCGATAGCCTGACTATCGGACCCATCACAGGAAGGAAACACCAAGGAAGCAAGAAGCTTTGACGTACAAGGGAATCCCCAGGTGGTCTCTAATAACGATCGCTATACCTGTTTTACATACCCACACGCAGCTTGCCCTTGGATAGGACATGTCAAATAGTCCTATTTTTGCTCATTGCACTACCTATATACATACGCTTTGACGTATCGTTTAAATAACAATGTACAGCGTTAGCTTATTATTGCATTTCTTCACCTTTTTTTCCATTGTCTGCTTATTTACGACAAATTGCACCCGTACATTCTGGTACCTCCAGTGCGCCAGGGGCTTCATTATACCCCATAACACGGCAAGAAAATTCCGAACACTTTTGACAGTGCGGCACCCCAAACTTATAGCATTATATGCATCAGCTCCAAATCATGTCTTGGGTCAATAGTTGGGTTTGCCCGGCTCCCATGTTTTCGTACCTTACGTTCCGCTATATCGGCTAAGGTAGCACTGGGAGAACTACTGCGATTGTGTCCCGGTACTTCCGGACGAGCACCTCAGTAGAGAAAGCCGAAAACTGACTGTCATGATGCGGCGAGAGCTGGTCACTGTTCGAGAGGTCTCAAATCCTTAAAGATTTTTTTCATTTCAGGCGAAGAGTCGGCCTTGTCCGATTTAGGCGTGCATAGCGCCCCAAGTTCGGCCTTCCGAATACTAGGGGCTTCGCCAAAATTTAAAATTGTAGACTTCTATGGCTAAGTGAGAGTGATAAAGCTTTATAGTCCGATTGCCTGGTTCGTTGTGCTAAACACCTCCTTCGAAGGACCCAAAACTGGGATAAAGAGTGATCAGGTTTATCCCAAACACCTCAGTACTAGTTACATGGGGCAGAAGCCGACGACTGGCCAACTCTCAGATTTTATAAATGGCCGCACAGAAGGTAATATTTTTAATTAACAAGAGTTGCATAGCGCACATGAACTCGTTTCATATTACAGGATCACATGAGTACATTCATTCAACTATTACATCCTTAGCACATTCCTCTGCCACAAGGCGAGCACCCTTCAGGACACTGTCATAATACTTTTTGGGGTGGCGACGCTCCTTGCCCTCCGGCGGCCCCTCCTTCACCAGCTTTTCGGCGTCCATCTTCGCCCAGTGCACTTTCGCCCGGGCAAAAGCCCTGCGTGCACCTTCAATGCAGACGGACCGCTTTATGACTTCAAACCGTGGGCAGGCATTCACAAGCCGCCTTACCAGGCCGAAGCAGCTGCCAAGCAGGGGCTCGCCAGGCCACATCCGGACTATGAGACCCCTCATGGCCAATTCGGCCACCTTGTGAAGCTCGACCAGTTGCTTCAACTGGTCGCTCAAGGGCATCGGATGTTCGGTCCCAGTATACTGAGACCAGAACAACTTCTCCGTCGAGCTCCCCTCCTCGGCCCGGTAGAACTCTGCGGCATCCGATACGCTGCGGGGCAGATGTGCGAACGCTCCTGGAGAGCTCCGAATTCAGGTAAGTAAAAAGAGTTCCTTCACATGCTTGCTTTGCATAATGAATGCCTTACCCGCTGCTATCTTCTTGACCTCCTGAATCTCTTGGAGGGCCTTTTGGGCTTCGGCCTTGGCATTTTGTGCGTTCTTGAGGGCCTTCGCAAGCTCGGACCCTTGCGTCTTAGAGTCACGCTCCAAGGACTCGTATTTCTTGACGAAATCCTGGAGCTCTTGCTAAACCTCGCCAACTCGGGCCTCATGCTTCTCGCGCTCGGTGCGCTCCTTGGCCGCTTTGTCTTCGGCCTTGGACAGCGCCTTCTTCAGGGCCGCCACTTCGGTCGTGGCCCCTAGCAAAATTCATGACGATCCTATGATTTAACAACCACCTTCTTTTTTATCGATATACAGATGGGGAAGCACTTACCTTTGTTCTCTTCGAGCTGCCTCTTGGTAAGGCCGAGCTCTTCCTTGGACCGCTGAAGGTCCCGCTTCAGTACGGAGACCTCCGCAGTACGAGCGGCAGCGGCCAGCAGTGAAGCCTGCTTATTCACATAGACATATTCTGATTAGACTCCTGTGATTATTATTTGATCCTCTGTTTGACCTTTCTTTGCGAACGCCAAACAGAGCATCAGGGGCTATTGTCTATGCTGTAACATTTTCTTATAATTTGTTTACTTACCTCAAAGCCTGTTAGGAGGCTGGCACAGGCTTCAGTCAGTCCGCTTTTGGCGGACTGAACCTTCTCGACCACCGCACTCATGATAGTGCGGTGCTCTTTGTCGATGGAAGCGCCGCGAAGCGCTTCCAGCAAGTTGTCCGATGCCTCTGGATGGACAGAGGCCATCGGCACGGACGGCTTGCCCCTCTTAGCGAGGGGTCGCCTCACAGAGTCCGGAACCACTGGAGGTTCCGGTGCAGTATTCGGCTGGGGGCCAAACTTGCTGCCCCCGTCATTAGAGCCCATGGGAGTCTTGCTCCCCATGCGCCCAGCGTCTGGGATGTCGCCTTGGGGGGTCTCCAGGACTATCTCCCCCTGGTTCAGTACCCTTTGAGACAACACCTCGGCGTCGTCCGTAGGGCGGGGGGAGGTGGCGGTCGGGAGTGAATCGTTGTTCATCGCCGACTGGCCCAAAGACCCATCCGAAGAGGATACGTCGATATGGGCTTTGGAGGGACTGCATGATCATGTTTGGCATGATGAGAAGCAATAAAATAGAACATATCAGGACTATTATGGTATCCGAATTGTCGTGGAATAGTCACGGCAGATGCCCTTGTGAAAGGGCTTAGTCGTGGAGCCATCGCAACTAGGAAGCTTAAAGGGGTTAAAGCGGGACAAAGGACACGAGGGTTATACTGGTTCGGCCCCTTATGGTGAAGGTAAAAGCCTACTCCAGTTGAGGTGGAATTACTAGGGTTTCGATGACCAGGGAGCGAATCCGCTATGCCTGGCTACCGATTTGATGTTATCTCCCTTAAGCCGCCGGCGGGTCATCCCCTTATATACATGGGCTGACGCCCCGCAGCCTACAGAGTCCCGGCCGGCTTATAAACAATATCCGGCTCGGTAACTAGTTAATCTTTCCTTACAACACAAGTCACGCCATTACGGCGGTTTATCACTACGGGCCTTAAATCACCTATGGGCTTTAGGCCCTTTATTGAACCGCCATCTTCAAGCTTTGATATTGGGCTTCATATGATGAATTACCATAACGTAACCCGTCCCCTCCTGGGTGTTGGAAATATGCCCTAGAGGCAATAATAAAATGGTTATTATTGTATTTCCTTGTTCATGATAATTGTCTATTGTTCATGCTATAATTGTATTAACTGGAAACCGTAATACATGTGTGAATACATAGACCACAACATGTCCCTAGTAAGCCTCTAGTTGACTAGCTCGTTGATCAATAGATGGTTATGGTTTCCTGACTATGGACATTGGATGTCATTGATAACGGGATCACATCATTAGGAGAATGATGTGATGGACAAGACCCAATCCTAAGCATAGCACAAGATCGTGTAGTTCGTTTGCTAAGAGCTTTTCTAATGTCAAGTATCGTTTCCTTAGACCATGAGATTGTGCAAATCCCGGATACCGTAGGAATGCTTTGGGTGTACCAAACGTCACAACGTAACTGGGTGGCTATAAAGGTGCACTACAGGTATCTCCGAAAGTGTCTGTTGGGTTGGCACGAATCGAGACTGGGATTTGTCACTCCGTATGACGGAGAGGTATCTCTGGGCCCACTCGGTAATGCATCATCATAATGAGCTCAATGTGACTAATGAGTTAGCCATGGGATCATGCGTTACGGAACGAGTAAAGAGACTTGCCGGTAACGAGATTGAACGAGGTATTGGGATACCGACGATCGAATCTCGGGCAAGCAACATGCCGATAGACAAAGGGAATTGTATACGGGATTGATTGAATCCCCGACATCGTGGTTTATCTGATGAGATCATCGTGGAACATGTGGGAGCCAATATGGGTATCCAGATCCCGCTATTGGTTATTGGCCGGAGAGGTGTCTCAGTCATGTCTGCATGGTTCCCGAACCCGTAGGGTCTACACACTTAAGGTTCGGTGACGCTAGAGTTGTTATGGGAAATAGTATGTTGTTACCGAAGGTTGTTCGGAGTCCCGGATGAGATCCCGGACATCACGAGGAGTTCCGGAATGGTCCGGCGGTGAAGATCGATATATTGGACGAAGGGTATTGGAGTCCGGAAGTGTTCCGGGGGTACCAGGCTATGGCCAGCATGACCGAAAGGTGTTTCGGGAGCCCCGACAAGTGTTGGAGGGCCTCATGGGCCAAAGGGGAAGGGGCAAACCAGCCCACTAAGGGGTGGTGCGCCCCCACACCCTTTCCCACGTTACTTGGGGAGGTGGGGCGCCTCCACCTGGCTTGGGAGGCAAGCCTCCATCTGCTTGGCTTGGGGGGCAAGTCTCCCTAGGATTTTCCCTAGGGAGATCCAATCTGCTTGGCCGCCGCCCCCTAGGGGAAACCCTAGGGCGCCTCCCCCTCTCCCCTTGCCCCTATATATAGTGAGGGGGTGGGAGGGCAGCCACACCCTTCCCTTGGTGCAGCCCCTTCCTCCTCATACATCTCCTCCTCCTCCGTAGTGCTTAGCGAAGCTCTGCCGGAGAACCACGAGCTCCATTGCCACCATGCCGTCGTGCTGCTAGAGTTCTCCCTCAACTTCTCCTCTCCCCTTGCTGGATCAAGAAGGAGGAGACATCCCCGGGCTGTACATGTGTTGAAAGCGGAGGCGCCGTCCGTTTGGCGCTAGATCGGATCTTCCGCGATTTGAATCGCCGCGAGTACGACTCCATCAACCGCGTTCTTGTAACGCTTCCGCTTAGTGATCTTCAAGGGTATAAAGATGCACTCCCTCTCTCTCGTTGCTAGCATCTCCTAGATTGATCTTGGTGACACGTAGGAAAATTTTGAATTAGTGCTACGTTCCCCTACAGTGGCATCATGAGCCAGGTCTATGCGTAGATTCTATGCACGAGTAGAACACAAAGTAGTTGTGGGCGATGATTTGTTCAATTTGCTTGCCGTTACTAGTCTTATCTTGATTCGGCGACATTGTGGGATGAAGCGGCCCGGACCGACCTTACACGTACACTTACGTGAGACAGGTTCCACCGACTGACATGCACTTGATGCATAAGGTGGCTAGCGGGTGTCTGTCTCTCCCACTTTAGTCGGATCGGATTCGATGAAGAGGGTCCTTATGATGGGTAAATAGCAATTGGCATATCACCGTTGTGGCTTTTGCGTAGGTAAGAAACGTTCTTGCTAGAAACCCATAGCAGCCACGTAAAACATGCAACAACAATTAGAAGACGTCTAACTTGTTTTTGCAGGGTATGCTATGTGATGTGATATGGCCAAAAGGATGTGATGAATTATATATATGTGATGTATGAGATTGATCATGTTCTTGTAATAGGAATCACGACTTGCATGTCGATGAGTATGACAACCGGCAGGAGCCATAGGAGTTGTCTTAATTTATTGTATGACCTGTGTGTCAATGAAAAACGCCATGTAATTACTTTACTTTTGTGACACCCAAGTTTTTATTTGGATTTTTCAAAAGATTTTATTTGACTTGAGGGGAGTGATTTAAATTTTTCTTCAAGAGAACTCTCCCTCTCATATATTTTTCTTTATGGCAAAAGTTTTGTTTGGATTCACCCAAGATCTGCCTTTGGTCTTGGAAGTTCTTGCTTTTCATTTGGACTCAAGACAAAATGTTTTTCATTTGGGAAAAGAACTTTTGAAAATCTTTTTGAATTTGCACTATGGCTTTTGGAAAATCCCTTGCCACTTTCAACAATTCCTTCTTGCCATGGCATTAGTGCAAATCCTCTCTCCTAACCCCTCCCTCACTTTTGGATCTTGATCTGCATCAAATCCAGCAAGTTGGACCTCCCCATGTGATCATTTCCATTTGAATCTTATTCAAACAAGTTTCTGTCTTCTATCCTACTACTTGGAGATTTACAAAGGAACTCCATTTTCTGTTTTGATTTTTGCCCCCAAACCAACTCTCCTCCCTAGTCCTTTGAACCGTCAACCTAGAACCATGAAGATCCACTGGTCTTCAGTTCAAAATTTTCAAACTACACCTGCTGCAAGTTTGGGCCAGATTTGACAAATTTGGTGAAATTCATTCAAAACCTTCTCCAAAAATTCCAAGTAAAATCAGGCAGCCCCTGGGTGCTTTGAGTGGTCATCTCACCAAGTTACAGCTCCAAAAAAATTCATCTCATTGCAAAATCTCTCTGTCGAACACCTGCAGCGCACTGTCTATGTCAAGTTCAGAAAGTTCAGAGAACACTGCAGTGGCTGCTGTCGTTTTCTTCAGAGAGGGACGTCGATCTCGCCAGTGCCACCGCGTCGCCTTGCTCCTCGTCCCCGCCCTCTTGTTCCTGCACCGCACAAACGCCTGGCGCCTTGCGGGCGTCGGCGACGAGCAGCAGAAGGTGCGCCGCCCCGTGACCGACGCCGGCGGCGGCTTTGCGGACGCCAGCGGGAGACACGGCGCCGACGACGCCACCCAGCGCCGCCCAAACCACCGGAGCCCGCCGCGTGGCCTTCCACTCCCCCGAATGCGCTGCCGCTCACGTCGTGAACCGCAGGGCGCGGAGCGCGCTCTCTGCCGCCGTTGAGCCCGTGCGGTCACCTCACCGTGGACCGACGCCATTACGCCAAGACCATCTCCGTTTAGCTGTGAAACGACTCCAGTAACCACCACTGATGCTGCCTGGCCGCTCAAACCACCTGCCAATCCACTGCTCCGCCGTAATCGCTCGCCGGAGATTCTCCGTTCACGGCCACCCCGTCGATCTGCCTATAAATAGAGGCCCTGAGCTTCAACTCGAGCACCCACCATCCCTGCACTCCCCTAGAGCAAGCCTAGCCACTGGTAGAGCCCCGAGGAGGTCTCCTTCCTCGACTCCGGCCGCCGCGACCCGCCACGGGATCCAGCCCGATTCGCCCCCGTGTGCGCTCCTCCGCCTCCATTCTCTTACCAGTAGCTTCACCATGCACCCCTCTTTCTGACCCGCACTTCAATTTGAAGCTTGCAGCCCTCCACCGGAGTTCCCCATCCTCACCCGAGCCGCCGTTCGCCAGAGAAAGTGTCGCCGTCGACGTGGTGCTCCCTGTTGGACGAGTCCACCACCCACCGACGCGGAAGAGGACGCTGAAGCTCTTGGTACCCTCCGTTTCTCCTAACTCGCCGTGGTTCGACGCCGGCGTCCACCGCAGTCTTCGGGCGCCGGCGAGCTTTTCAAACCTGACATGTGGACCCCGCGTGTCAGCCTCTGTTTTATTCCACCTCGAACCGTTTTCTGTTGACGCCTTCGGGCAAATACGTTTTCTCCTTTGCGCTTGCGCATTCCCAATCGAACCGTTTTCTGTTTTCTCAGTTAAAACCCTGGAACTTTTTTGTTTCATTACAGATAAGTCCCTGGACAGAAACCTTTATAACTTTTTAATAAAAAGGAATTTTTGAGTGATTCTTTTTCTAACAATCTTCAAACTTTGTCTAGTTTTTTATGGGATTTATTTGAAAAATATTTGGAAAAGTTTATGTGCACCCATTGGTTTTCACGTTAGTACGCGTTTCGTGATTGCCGTAGGTTCCGGAAGAGGTGACGGAGCCGCGAACTTCGCCGAGCTAGACTCCGACTTCTCCGAACCAGGCAAGCATGTTTTGAACATTTGATATGACAGGTGTTTTACATGTTCACGTGAGAGTTTGTGCGTGGCATATGAGTGTCGGTAAATACCTCGTTGCTTGTAAGGCAACGACTCGGTTGTTCCAAAGTCGCGATGATCTCTGATGAGAGATGGCCTAATCATGTGGTGACATGAAGGGCAGCAAGGTGGTACTGTTGTAGCATACCAGCCTTGCGTCATCCGACTTTCTTCGACGTTAACGTGGTTGGAGCTACGTTATCGTTCTTTTCCCGCATGTTCCAAAGTTGCGATGACCTCTGATGAGAGATGGCCTAATCATGTGGTGACATGAAGGGCAGCAAGGTGGTACTATTGTAGCATACCAGCCTTGCGTCATCCGACTTCCTCCGACGTTAACGTGGTTGGAGCCACGTTACCGTTCTTCCCCCTTTCCGTGCTACCACATGTCTCATTGCCAGGATGCGGTTTAGTAAGTTGGTAACCTCTTTCCGTGTACACACCAAACAGAGAGGCCGGGATGATGGTACCTTGGCCCAGGATTAAAGCCAGTCATCCGGTCAGGGGGCATGGGTGTTTCCGGTTGGGACCGAGAGGGGGGGCACCCCCTTAGAGCGCGCGTATAGAAATTTGATCCCATGCTACGCGAGGTTGTAGCCTCCCTGTCTCAAGGTTTTTCTTGAATGTTGCCGAGGGTGATCCCTGGCTTCCGATGGTTGAATTGGGTGTGTACTGGTTAGACGTGTTTCTTCCAAAACACCGTAGACGGAACTAGTCCCCGTGACTACTGAAATCCGTTGGCTGTGGTTAAGTACAAACTCTGCAGAGTCAATTCCTTCCAAATCATCGCATCCATGATCAAGTAGTGTAGACATTATATCCATATCGATCCGTGTGAAAAACTTGTCCCCGGTGAACAAGCTCAGTGGTAAATTCAGATTTATTGTTATTCCTGTGGATGGACTAACGTTATATTTGTCTCATGCTTGTGATAAATTATGTTCCCGTACTATTGTATTATTGAGCTACAATATAAGCCCTTTATGAGACGTCGCTCAGACGTCCGACTGCGGCATACACTGTCTTTGTTTTCTGTTATAAGCCCTTTATGTGGTGTCGCCCCGACGCCCGACTGTGGCATTATTATTCTGCATTTTCCTCTCGAGGAGTCTTTCAGACACTCGTTTGGCACCCGCATTATTATTCTGCATTTTCCTCTCGAGGAGTCTTTCAGACACTCGTTTGGCACCTGTATTATTATTCCGCATTTTCCGCTCAAGGAGTCTTCCAGACACTCGTTTGGCACCTGTATTATTATTCCACATTTTCCGCTCGAGGAGTCTTTCAGACACTCGTTTGGCACCTGTATTATTATTCAGCATTTTCCGCTCGAGGAGTCTTTCAGACACTCGTTTGGCACCTGTATTATTATTCCGCATTTTCCGCTCGAGGAGTCTTTCAGACACTCGTTTGGCACCTGTATTATTATTCCGCATTTTCCGCTCGAGGAGTCTTTCAGACACTCGTTTGGCACCAGTATTACTATTCTGCAGTTTCCGCTCGAGGCGTCATTCAGACCCTCGCTTGGCACCCAGTATTTATTATCTCTATGTCTGATCGCACTGGTTAACTTGTTCATATGTTTCATGTTTGCATTCGTTATACCTTATGTCCGAACTGCCTTGCGAGTACTTTCATAGTACTCACCTGGCTTGTTGATTTGGCCAGATGTTGACGAAGGCGATCTCTTGGATGAAGAGTTTGATAGCGCGTCCGATGCCTAGAGGAGTCCCAGTCAGTCCTGCGCGATCCCGGATATTGGTCACTTGTATTGTATACGCTTCCGCCACCCGCAATAAGTCTTCTCGAGCCTCACTCCGATGCTCGATGAGTTGTAGTCTTCTGGAATCATATCACTCGCTTCGCGATGATATTTCCACCACCGTTATTATCGTGAGTTAGTAGTTTGCCACCCTATCCGCCGTCTTGTTTTAGCGGTGTGCATGTAATAAATTGTTGGGCAGTCTCTGCTCAACCTTGTATTATATTTAGTACTCCTGGTATTTTTCTTCTGTGACCAAGATATTGTCTACCAGTGAGAAGGAATTCTTCCTCGCTGGTCCGTAAAAGGGATTGGTCTCTCAATAATTATTTTATTGAAAAACCGGTCGTGACAAGCTTGGTATCAGAGCCAGGCTGACTGTAGGAAACCACTAGGTGCGATCGCTAATCGGTTATTAGTGTCTTTTGTGCTTTTTCAGCATTTTGCAATTGTAGCTATTTTCTGTTGGTCATCATAAATTTATGACATGACTACTCAGAATATTTGCCTACTTTTGTGTATCTTGTGTTTGCTTTTCGCATGTAAGATTTATGTTAAGCACTTCTTCTCCATGAAAAATCATTTGTGTTTCTTTGAAAACCTTGAAGCCTTTTGATTATTGCTTTTGCGAGATTTTTTTTTGTGCTACACAATTTTTCTCATGGGTTTTGCAAATAATACCCCAGACTGGAAAAATGTCTCGCCCATGGACTCGCTCTATGCCCAATCAGCCAGAAGAGGTTTACGGGACACAGACCAGCAACAATTTCACTCAGGGTCAGTCCAGCCAACAAGACAGCGAAGCAGCACTGTCTCAAGTATGCCGTCTCTTCGAGCAAAGCCAGCAACAGCACCAAGAGATGATGAATCATGTCATCAATATGGGAAACCACCGTGAACCCTATCAACCACATTCCAAGTTATCTGAGTTACAGAAGACTCGCCCCTCAACTTTTGCTCACACCGATAGACCGCTGGAAGCCGATGATTGGCTTCGTGAGATTGAAAGGAAACTGATTATTGCTCAGTGCTCAGATCATGAGAAGGTGCTTTATGCACCACACTACCTTACAGGAGCAGCCGCAGCATGGTGGGAAAACTTCCTACACATGCATCCCAGGGAACACAACATCACCTGGGAAGAATTCAAGGAAGGCTTCCGTGGGGCACACATCCCCAGGAGCATCCTAAAGATCAAGAAGAGAGAGTTTGATGACCTGAAGCAAAGAGGCATGTCCGTCACAGAATACAACGGCCAGTTTACCCAACTGTCTCGTTATGCCTATGACGAGCACATGACAGAAAGCAAAAAGATGGAAAAATTCCTGGACGGCCTGGCACCAGCGTTAAGATGCCAACTAATCGTGCACACCTTTCCGGATTTTAAGACGCTGGTGGACAAGGCCATCACCCTGGAGAATGAGCGCCGTAGTCTGGAAGATATCCGCAAGCGAAAGAGGGACAAGACGACTCTTGCTCGCAGCAACCGAGGCAAGACTGAGGTCCCGAGGACAGACGCAAGGAGATCCACGACTACTGAGCCAAGGCCCGTCGGACAATTTCATGCCAGGGATAAGGAGTACACATACCGTCCAGGGGTCACCTGCTATGCTTGTGGTCAACAAGGGAATTATGCTAAACAGTGCCCGAAGCCAAGAGACTCGGCACCCAAGCCGAACAATGGTGGAAACAATCCAGCCCCCAAGCGCAACAACTTCAACCCCAGCAACAACCACAGGAAGGGTCACCTGAACCATGTGACCAGGGAAGAAGCGCAGAATGCCCCAGACATCGTGCTCGGTACGTTCCCTGTCAACACAGTACCTGCCACGGTTTTGTTTGATTATGGAGCTTCCCATTCGTTCATTTCGAAGAGTTTTGTTTCGCAACATGGTTTTCCGATACTTCCCTTGGAAAAATCTATGATCATCAAGTCCCCGGAAATAAGCAAATCGCTCAGGGTTACTGCCAAGGAGTGGTCATTGAGTTCGAAGGACTACAATTCCACGCGAATCTCATCGTGTTGGAAACTAAAGGACTGGATGTCATTTTAGGGATGGACTGGTTGACCACCAACAAAGGATTCATCGACTGTTTCAACCGGACAGTGATTCTCACCCACCATCACGACAAGACGATAAGGGTTTCCGCCCAAGAAAGGCCACGATCACAGCAACCAAAACTGAACAAAATGGACATTGCAGAACTGAGAAAAGTTCCAGTGGTATGCGAGTTTCCTGATGTGTTCCCTGAAGAACTACCAGGCATGCCACCAGACCGAGAGATAGAATTCAGCATTGAACTAGCACCTGGCGCCGCTCCCATCTATAAGAAGCCGTATAGAATGGCACCCTCAGAATTGGTGGAGTTGAAGAAGCAGATAAAGGAGTTGTTGGACAAAGGATTTATTCGAGCCAGCTCCTCACCATGGGGTTCGCCAGTGTTGTTCGCCAAAAAGAAGGATGGGACACTGAGACTGTGTATAGACTATCGAGCCCTCAATATGGTCACCATCAAAAACAAATATCCGATGCCACGGATCAATGATTTGTTTGACCAGCTCGCACAAGCCAAGGTATTCTCAAAAATTGATTTGAGATCGGGATATCACCAACTGAAGGTACGGACAGAAGATATTCCCAAGACAGCTTTCACTTCCAGATATGGGTTATACGAGTTCACAGTGATGCCTTTTGGACTAACGAACGCCCCCGCATGTTTCGTCCACCTCATGAACAAAGTATTCATGAAATTCATGGACAAATTTGTGGTGGTATTCATTGATGATATTCTGGTTTACTCAAGGACACCAGAAGAGCATGCTGAGCACCTCAGGATTGTTTTGGGAGAATTGAGGAAACATCAGTTGTACGCCAAATTTAGCAAATGCGAATTTTGGCTAAGACAAGTTGGTTTCTTGGGCCATATACTGAACCAAGAAGGCGTGGCCGTAGACCCAGAAAAAGTCAAGGCCATACTAGACTGGAAGCCACCCGCCAATGTTACTGATGTGCGGAGTTTTCTGGGAATGGCCGGATATTACAGGAGATTTATTGAAGGATTCTCCACTGTGGCGAAACCTATAACACAGTTACTCAAGAAGGACAAGAAATTCGTATGGACGGAAGCATGTGAGCAGAGCTTCCAAGAACTCAAGAAGAAGCTGACAACCGCACCGGTCTTAACTGTGCCAGACATACACAAGAGCTTTGAAGTGTATTGTGACGCATCCCGAAAAGGTCTCGGATGTGTGCTAATGCAGGATGGCAAAGTTGTCGCATATGCCTCCATGCAGCTGCGAAAACATGAGGAAAATTACCCAACACATGACTTGGAGCTAGCAGCAGTTATACATGCACTCAAGGAGTGGAGGCACTTTCTGTTGGGAAATCGCTGTGAAATATATACGGACCATAAGAGCCTCAAATATATTTTCACACAGCCAGAGCTGAATTTACGCCAACGACGCTGGTTGGAACTAGTCAAGGACTATGACGTCGGTATTCACTACCACCCAGGGAAAGAAAATGTAGTGGCCGATGCCCTTAGTCGAAACCCCAGCCCGGAAAGTGACGGTCAGCAAAATTTGAGGCCTGAGTTTCAGCGAGAGTTCACTAGGCTCAACTTGATGTTAGTCTCTGAGGGCACCGTATCGAACCTGGAGATACAACCCACCCTGGTGGAACAGATTAAGAAGGCTCAACAGGGACATCCCAGCATCGAAGGCATAAAGAAGAAAATAAATCTTGGTAAGACTTCAGAGTTCGTCACAGACAGTGAAGGAACATTATGGTACCGAGACAGACTTTGCGTACCTAACATTGAGGAACTCAAGCAACAGATCTTGACGGAAAGCCACACCGCTCCATACTCGATCCATCCCGGAGGAACCAAAATGTACAAGGACATCCAGGAAAGATTTTGGTGGCACGGTATGAAAAGAGATATAGCCACATTTATTGCTTGTTGCGATTCATGTCAGCGCATCAAGGCCGAGCATCAAAAGCCAGCGGGGCTACTCCAGCCAAACAGAATACCGGAGTGGAAATGGGATGAAATAGGAATGGATTTCATCGTCGGATTACCCCGATCACAACGTGGGAATGACGCCATATGGGTCATCACAGACCGACTAACCAAGGTTGCTCATTTCATTCCCGTGAAGACTACCTACTCCACACAAAGACTGGCAAAACTTTATCTCTCCCGTATAGTTTGCTTGCACGGAGTCCCAAAGACTATAATATCAGACCGAGGCACCCAATTCGTCTCCAAATTTTGGGATCACCTACAACAAGCTCTGGGCACGCAACTAGCTTTCAGTACAGCATACCACCCTCAGACTGATGGACAAACAAACGTGTAAACCAAATCCTAGAGGATATGCTAAGAGCCTGTGTGCTCACCTATGGATCCAGTTGGGAAGAGAGTTTGCCGTATGCCAAATTTTCTTACAACAACAGTTACCAAGCCAGCTTGCAAATGGCACCCTTTGAAGCGTTTGAAGCGTTGTACGGACGAAGGTGTCGTACCCCTCTGAATTGGTCAGAAACAGGTGACAGCCGTATCTTCGGCCCAGACATGCTTAAAGAGGCCGAGGAGAAAGTTAAACAAATCAGGGACAGACTCAAGACAGCACAGAGCCGACAAAAGAGCTACTATGATCAGAAGCATCGTGAGGTCAGCTTTGAACCTGGTGATTCCGTATACCTCCGAGTATCTCCTATGAGGGGTCTGCAACGGTTCAAAATTAAGGGGAAGCTAGCCCCAAGATTTATTGGACCATTTTGTGTAAAGGCACGAAGAGGCACGGTGGCCTACCAACTAGACCTACCCAAGGAGCTGTCAGACATCCATGACGTATTCCACGTCTCGCAGTTGAGGAAATGCGTGAGTAACCCAGAGAAACATGTACCTCATGAGGATATTGATATGCAACCAGATCTCACCTACAGAGAAAGGCCAGTAAAGATTTTAGAAGAGTCTGAACGGAGGACCCGTCAGAAAACGACAAGATTTTTCAGGGTTCAGTGGAGCAACCACACTGAGGATGAAGCCACATGGGAAAGGGAAGATTTCCTCCGAGCAGAGTATCCATATCTATTTGAGGAGCAGCAGAAATCTCGAGGACGAGATTTTTCCTAAGGGGGTAGGTGTTGTGACACCCAAGTTTTTATTTGGATTTTTCAAAAGATTTTATTTGACTTGAGGGGAGTGATTTAAATTTTTCTTCAAGAGAACTCTCCCTCTCATATATTTTTCTTTATGACAAAAGTTTTGTTTGGATTCACCCAAGATCTGCCTTTGGTCTTGGAAGTTCTTGCTTTTCATTTGGACTCAAGACAAAATGTTTTTCATTTGGGAAAAGAACTTTTGAAAATCTTTTTGAATTTGCACTATGGCTTTTGGAAAATCCCTTGCCACTTTCAACAATTCCTTCTTGCCATGGCATTAGTGCAAATCCTCTCTCCTAACCCCTCCCTCACTTTTGGATCTTGATCTGCATCAAATCCAGCAAGTTGGACCTCCCCATGTGATCATTTCCATTTGAATCTTATTCAAACAAGTTTCTGTCTTCTATCCTACTACTTGGAGATTTACAAAGGAACTCCATTTTCTGTTTTGACTTTTGCCCCCAAACCAACTCTCCTCCCTAGTCCTTTGAACCCTCAACCTAGAACCATGAAGATCCACTGGTCTTCAGTTCAAAATTTTCAAACTACACCTGCTGCAAGTTTGGGCCAGATTTGACAAATTTGGTGAAATTCATTCAAAACCTTCTCCAAAAATTCCAAGTAAAATCAGGCAGCCCCTGGGTGCTTTGAGTGGTCATCTCACCAAGTTACAGCTCCAGAAAAATTCATCTCATTGCAAAATCTCTCTGTCGAACACCTGAAGTGCACTGTCTATGTCAAGTTCAGAAAGTTCAGAGAACACTGCAGTGGCTGCTGTCGTTTTCTTCAGAGAGGGACGTCGATCTCGCCAGTGCCACCACGTCGCCTTGCTCCTCGTCCCCGCCCTCTTGTTCCTGCACCGCACGAACGCCTGGCACCTTGCGGGCGTCGGCGACGAGCAGCAGAAGGTGCGCCGCCCCGTGACCGACGCCGGCGGCGGCTTTGCGGACGCCAGCGGGAGACACGGCGCCGACGATGCCACCCAGCGCCGCCCAAACCACCGGAGCCCGCCGCGTGGCCTTCCACTCCCCCGAATGCGCTGCCGCTCTCGTCGTGAACCGCAGGGCGCGGAGCGCGCTCTCTGCCGCCGTTGAGCCCATGCGGTCACCTCACCGTGGACCGACGCCATTACGCCAAGACCATCTCCGTTTAGCTGTGAAACGACTCCAGTAACCTCCACTGATGCTGCCTGGCCGCTCAAACCACCTGCCAATCCACTGCTCCGCCGTAATCGCTCGCCGGAGATTCTCCGTTCACGGACAACCCGTCGATCTGCCTATAAATAGAGGCCCTGAGCTTCAACTCGAGCACCCACCATCCCTGCATTCCCCCTAGAGCAAGCCTAGCCACTGGTAGAGCCCCGAGGAGGTCTCCTTCCTCGACTCCGGCCGCCGCGACCCGCCACGGGATCCAGCCCGATTCGCCCCCGTCTGCGCTCCTCCGCCTCCATTCTCTTACCAGTAGCTTCACCATGCATCCCTCTTTCTGACCCGCACTTCAATTTGAAGCTTGCAGCCCTCCACCGGAGTTCCCCATCCTCACCCGAGCCGCCGTCCGCCGGAGAAAGTGTCGCCGTCGACGTGGTGCTCCCCGTTGGACGAGTCCACCACCCACCGACGCGGAAGAGGACGCTGAAGCTCTTGGTACCCTCCGTTTCTCCTAACTCGCCGTGGTTCGACGCCGGCGTCCACCGCAGTCTTCGGGCGCCGGCGAGCTTTTCAAACCTGACATGTGGACCCCGCGTGTCAGCCTCTGTTTTATTCCACCTCGAACCGTTTTCTGTTGACGCCTTCGGGCAAATACGTTTTCTCCTTTGCGCTTGCGCATTCCCAATCGAACCGTTTTCTGTTTTCTCAGTTAAAACCCTGGAACTTTTCTGTTTCATTACAGATAAGTCCCTGGACAGAAACCTTTATAACTTTTTAATAAAAAGGAATTTTTGAGTGATTCTTTTTCTGACAATCTTCAAACTTTGTCTAGTTTTTTATGGGATTTATTTGAAAAATATTTGGAAAAGTTTCTGTGCACCCATTGGTTTTCACGTTAGTACGCGTTTCGTGATTGCCGTAGGTTCCGGAAGAGGTGACGGAGCCGCGAACTTCGCCGAGCTAGACTCCGACTTCTCCGAACCAGGCAAGCATGTTTTGAACATTTGATATGACAGGTGTTTTACATGTTCACGTGAGAGTTTGTGCGTGGCATATGAGTGTCGGTAAATACCTCGTTGCTTGTAAGGCAACGACTCGGTTGTTCCAAAGTCGCGATGATCTCTGATGAGAGATGGCCTAATCATGTGGTGACATGAAGGGCAGCAAGGTGGTACTGTTGTAGCATACCAGCCTTGCGTCATCCGACTTTCTCCGACGTTAACGTGGTTGGAGCTACGTTATCGTTCTTTTCCCGCATGTTCCAAAGTTGCGATGACCTCTGATGAGAGATGGCCTAATCATGTGGTGACATGAAGGGCAGCAAGGTGGTACTATTGTAGCATACCAGCCTTGCGTCATCCGACTTCCTCCGACGTTAACGTGGTTGGAGCCACGTTACCGTTCTTCCCCCTTTCCGTGCTACCACATGTCTCATTGCCAGGATGCGGTTTAGTAAGTTGGTAACCTCTTTCCGTGTACACACCAAACAGAGAGGCCGGGATGATGGTACCTTGGCCCAGGATTAAAGCCAGTCATCCGGTCAGGGGGCATGGGTGTTTCCGGTTGGGACCGAGAGGGGGGGCACCCCCTTAGAGCGCGCGTATAGAAATTTGATCCCATGCTACGCGAGGTTGTAGCCTCCCCGTCTCAAGGTTTTTCTTGAACGTTGCCGAGGGTGATCCCTGGCTTCGGACGGTTGAATTGGGTGTGTACTAGTTAGACGTGTTTCTTCCAAAACACCGTAGACGGAACTAGTCCCCGTGACTACTGAAATCCGTTGGCTGTGGTTAAGTACAAACTCTGCATAGTCAATTCCTTTCAAATCATCGCATCCATGATCAAGTAGTGTAGACATTATATCCATATCGATCCGTGTGAAAAACTTGTCCCCGGTGAACAAGCTCAGTGGTAAATTCAGATTTATTGTTATTCCTGTGGATGGACTAACGTTATATTTGTCTCATGCTTGTGATAAATTATGTTCCCGTACTATTGTATTATTGAGCTACAATATAAGCTCTTTATGAGACGTCGCTCAGACGTCCGACTGCGGCATGCACTGTCTTTGTTTTCTGTTATAAGCCCTTTATGTGGTGTCGCCCCGACGCCCGACTGTGGCATTATTATTCTGCATTTTCCTCTCGAGGAGTCTTTCAGACACTCGTTTGGCACCCGCATTATTATTCTGCATTTTCCTCTCGAGGAGTCTTTCAGACACTCGTTTGGCACCTGTATTATTATTCCGCATTTTCCGCTCAAGGAGTCTTCCAGACACTCGTTTGGCACCTGTATTATTATTCCACATTTTCCGCTCGAGGAGTCTTTCAGACACTCGTTTGGCACCTGTATTATTATTCAGCATTTTCCGCTCGAGGAGTCTTTCAGACACTCGTTTGGCACCTGTATTATTATTCCGCATTTTCCGCTCGAGGAGTCTTTCAGACACTCGTTTGGCACCTGTATTATTATTCCGCATTTTCCGCTCGAGGAGTCTTTCAGACACTCGTTTGGCACC
Organism: Aegilops tauschii subsp. strangulata; assembly: GCF_002575655.3. Taxonomy (NCBI): domain Eukaryota; kingdom Viridiplantae; phylum Streptophyta; class Magnoliopsida; order Poales; family Poaceae; genus Aegilops; species Aegilops tauschii. The sequence continues at coordinate 436,390,669 of NC_053035.3, forward strand.
AGTATTACTATTCTGCAGTTTCCGCTCTAGGCGTCATTCAGACCCTCGCTTGGCACCCAGTATTTATTATCTCTATGTCTGATCGCACTGGTTAACTTGTTCATATGTTTCATGTTTGCATTCGTTATACCTTATGTCCGAACTGTCCTGCGAGTACTTTCATAGTACTCACCTGGCTTGTTGATTTGGCCAGATGTTGACGAAGGCGATCTCTTGGATGAAGAGTTTGATAGCGCGTCCGATGCCTAGAGGAGTCCCAGTCAGTCCTGCGCGATCCCGGATATTGGTCACTTGTATTGTATACGCTTCCGCCACCCGCAATAAGTCTTCTCGAGCCTCACTCCGACGCTCGATGAGTTGTAGTCTTCTGGAATCATATCACTCGCTTCGCGATGATATTTCCACCACCGTTATTATCGTGAGTTAGTAGTTTGCCACCCTATCCGCCGTCTTGTTTTAGCGGTGTGCATGTAATAAATTGTTGGGCAGTCTCTGCTCAACCTTGTATTATATTTAGTACTCCTGGTATTTTTCTTCTGTGACCAAGATATTGTCTACCAGTGAGAAGGAATTCTTCCTCGCTGGTCCGTAAAAGGGATTGGTCTCTCAATAATTATTTTATTGAAAAACCGGTCGTGACAACTTTATTGCTAACCGTTAGCCATAGTAGTAGAAGTAATAGTTGGCGAGACAACTTCATGAAGACACGATGATGGAGATCATGGTGTCATACAGGTGACGAAGGTGATCATGCCGCGCCTCGAAGATGGAGATCAAAAGGCGCAAGATGATATTTGCCATATCATGTCACTTTATGATTTGCATGTGATGTTTGTCATGTTTACATCTTATTTTCTTAGAACGACGGTAGCATAAATAAGATGATCCCTCACTAAAATTTCAAGAGACGTGTTCCCCCTAACTGTGCACCGTTGCGAAGGTTCGTTGTTTCGAAGCACCACGTGATGATCGGGTGTGATAGATTCTAACGTTCGCATACAACGGGTGTAAGCCAGATTTACACATGTGAAACACTTAGGTTGACTTGACGAGCCTAGCATGTACAAACATGGCCTCGGAACACAAGAGACCGAAAGGTCGAACATGAGTCGTATAGTAGATACGATCAACATGGAGATGTTCACCGATGATGACTAGTCCGTCTCACGTGATGATCGGACACGGCCTAGTTGACTCGGATCATGTATCACTTAGATGACTAGATGGATGTCTATCTGAGTGGGAGTTCATTAAATAATTAGATGAACTTAATTATCATGAACATAGTCAAAAGGTCTTTGCAAATTATGTCATAGCTTACGCTTTAGTTCTAGTGTTTAAGATATGTTCCTAGAGAAAATTTAGTTGAAAGTTGATAGTAGCAATTATGCGGACTGGGTCCGTAAACTGAGGATTATCCTCATTGCTGCGCAGAAGGCTTATGTCGTTAATGCATCGCTCGGTGTGCTGAACCTCGAGCGTCGTCTGTGGATGTTGCGAACATCTGACATACACATTTTGATGACTACATGATAGTTCAGTGCGTAATGTTGAACGGTTTAGAATTGAGGCACCGAAGACATTTTGAAACGTCGCGGAACATATGAGATGTTCCAAGAGCTGAAATTGGGATTTTAGGCTCGTGCCCACGTCAAGAGGTATGAGACCTCTGACAAGTTTCTTAAGCCTGCAAACTAAGGGAGAAAAGCTCAACCGTTGAGCATGTGCTCAGATTGTCTGTGTACTACAATCGCTTGAATCGAGTGGGAGTTAATCTTCCAGATGAGATAGTGATGGTTCTCCAAAGTCACTGCCACCAAGCTACTAGAGCTTCGTGATGAACTATAACAAATCAGGGATAGATATGATGATCCTTGAGCTATTCGCGATGTTTGACACCACGAAAGTAGAAATCAAGTAGGAGCATCAATTGTTGATGGTTAGTAAAACCACTAGTTTCAAGAAGGGCAAGGGAAAGAAGGGATACTTCATGAAACGGCAAATCAGTTGCTGCTCTAGTGAAGAAACCCAAGGTTGAACCCAAACCCGAGGCTAAGTGCTTCTGTAATGAGGGGAACGGTCACTGAAGCAGAACTACCCTAGATACTTGGTAGATGAGAAGGTAGGCAAGGTCGACAGAAGTATATTGGATATACATTATATTAATGTGTACTTTACTAGTACTCCTAGTAGCACTAGGGTATTAGATACCGGTTCGGTTGCTAAGTGTTGGTAACTCGAAATAAAAGGCTACGGAATAAACGGAGACTAGCTAAAGGTGAGATGACGATATGTGTTGGAAGTGTTTCCAAGGTTGATGTGATCAAGCATCGCATGCTCCCTCTACCATCAAGATTGGTGTTAAACCTAAATAATTGTTATTTGGTGTTTGCGTTGAGCATAGACATGATTGGATTATCTTTATCGCAATACGGTTATTCATTTAAGGAGAATAATGGTTACTCTGTCTATTTGAATAATACCTTCAATGGTCTTGCACCTAGAATGAATGGTTTATTGAATCTCGATCGTAGTGATACACATGTTCATGCAAAAAGATATAAGATAGTAATGATAGTACCACATACTTGTGGCACTGCCACTTGAGTCATATTGGTATAAAACGCATGAAGAAGCTCCATGTTGATGGATCTTTGGACTCACTCGTTTTTGAAAAGATTGAGACATGCGAACCATGTCTATTAGTATATATGCATGAAGAAAGTCCATACAGATGGATCGTTTGGACTCACTTGATTTTGAATCACTTGAGACATGCAAATCATAACACATGGGCAAGATGACTGAAAGGCCTCGTTTTCAGTAAGATGGAACAAGAAAGCAACTTGTTGGAAGTAATACATTTTGATGTGTGCAGTCCAATGAGTGCTGAGGCACGCAGTGGATATCGTTATGTTCTTACTTCACAGATGATTTGAGTAGATGCTAAGAATATTTACTTGATGAAACACAAGTCTGAATTATTGAAAGGTTCAAGTAATTTCAGAGTGAAGTTGAAGATCGTCGTGACAAGAGGATAAAATGTCTGTGATATGATCATAGAGATGAATATCTGAGTTACGAGTTTGGCACACAATTAAGAAATTGTGGAAATTGTTTCACGACTAATACCGCCTGGAACACCATAGTGTGATGGTGTGTCCGAACATCATAACTGCACCCTATTGTATATGGTGCATACCATGATGTCTCTTATCGAATTACACTATCATTTATGGGTTAGGCATTAGAGACAACCGTATTCACTTTAAATAGGGCACCACGCAATTCCGTTGAGACGACACCGTATGAACTATGGTTTAGAGAAACCTAAGCTGTCATTTCTTAAAAGTTTGGAGCTGCGACGCTTATGTGGAAAAGTTTCAGGCTGATAAGCTCGAACCCAAAGCGGATAAATGCATCTTCATAGAATACCGAAAACAGTTGGGTATACCTCCTATTTCAGATCCGGAAGCAAAAGTGATTGTTTCTAGAAACGGGTCCTTTCTCGAGGAAAAGTTTCTCTCGAAAGAATTGAGTGGGAGGATGGTGGAGACTTGATGAGGTTATTGAACCATCACTTCAACTAGTGTGTAGCAGGGCACAGGAAGTTGTTCCTGTGGCACCTACACCAACTGAAGTGGAAGCTTGTGATAGTGATCATGAAACTTCGAATCAAGTCACTACCAAACCTCGTAGGACGACAAGGATGCGTACTACTTCAGAGTGGTACGTAATCCTGTCTTGGAAGTGATGTTGCTAGACAACAATGAACATACGAGCTATGGAGAAACGATGGTGGGCCCAGATTCCGACGAATGGCTCGAGGCCATAAAATCCGAGAGAGGATCCATGTATAAAAACAAAGTATAGACTTTGGAAGAACTACTTGATGGTCGTAAGGCTGTTGGGTGCAGATGGATTTTAAAAGGAAGATGGACAATGATGGTAAGTGTCACCATTAAGAAAGCTCGACTTGTCATTAAGATGTTTTCCGACAAGTTCAAGGAGTTGACTATGATGAGATTTTCTCACTCGTAGCGATGCTAAGAGTCTGTTGGAATTATATTAGCAGTTACTGCATTATTTATGAAATCTTGCAGATAGGATGTCAAAACATTGTTTCCTCGACGATTTTCTTAAGGAAAGGTTGTATGTGATACAACCAGAAGGTTTTGTTAATCCTGAAAGATGCTAACAAGTATGCAAAGCTCCAGCAATCCTTCTAAGGACAGGAGTAAGCATCTCGGAGTTGGAATGTACGCTTTGATGAGATGATCAAAGATTTTGGGTTTTTACAAAGTTTATGAGAAACTTGTATTTCCAAAGAAGTGAGTGGGAGCACTATAGAATTTTTGATGAGTATATGTTGTTGACATATTGTTGATCAGAAATGATGTAGAATTTCTGGAAAGCATACCGGGTTATTTGAAAGTGTTTTTCAATGGAAAACCTGGATTAAGCTACTTGAACATTGAGCATCAAGATTTATAAGGATAGATCAAAAATGCTTAATAGTACTTTCAAATGAATACATACCGTGACAAGATTTTGAAGGAGTTCAAAATAGATCAGCAAAGAAGGAGTTCTTGGCTGTGTTACGAGGTGTGAGTATTGAGTGAGACTCAAAACATGACCACGGCAGAAGAGAGAGAAAGGACGGAGGTTGTCCCCTATGCTTTAGACGTAGGCTCTACAGTATGCTATGCTGTGTACCGCACCTGAAGTGTGCCTTGCCATGAGTTAGTCAAGGGGTACAATAGTCATCCAGGAATGGATCACATGACAACGGTCGAACTTATCCTTAGTAACTAGTGGACTAAGGAATTTTCTCGATTATGGAGGTGGTAAAAGAGTTCATCGTAAAGGGTTACGTCGATGCAAACTTTGACACTAATCCGGATGACTCTGAGTAGTAAACCGGATTCGTATAGTAGAGCAGTTATTTGGAATAGCTCCAAGTAGCGCGTGGTAGCTGCATCTACAAGATGACATAGAGATTTGTAAAGCACACACGGATCTGAAAGGTTCAGACCCGTAGACTAATAACCTCTCTCACAAGTGAGATATGAACAAACCCCATGGGTGTTGGATTCATTACAATCACATAGTGATGTGAACTAGATTATTGACTCTAGTGCAAGTGGGAGACTGTTGGAAATATGCCCTAGAGGCAATAATAAAATGGTTATTATTGTATTTCCTTGTTCATGGTAATTGTCTATTGTTCATGCTATAATTGTATTAACTGGAAACTGTAATACATGTGTGAATACATAGACCACAACATGTCCCTAGTAAGCCTCTAGTTGACTAGCTCGTTGATCAATAGATGGTTATGGTTTCCTGAGCATGGACATTGGATGTCATTGATAACGGGATCACATCATTAGGAGAATGATGTGATGGACAAGACCCAATCCTAAGCATAGCACAAGATCGTGTAGTTCGTTTGCTAAGAGCTTTTCTAATGTCAAGTATCGTTTCCTTAGACCATGAGATTGTGCAACTCCCGGATACCGTAGGAAGGCTTTGGGTGTACCAAACGTCACAACGTAACTGGGTGGCTATAAAGGTGCACTACAGGTATCTCCGAAAGTGTCTGTTGGGTTGGCACGAATCGAGACTGGGATTTGTCACTCCGTATGACGGAGAGGTATCTCTGGGCCCACTCGGTAATGCATCATCATAACGAGCTCAATGTGACTAATGAGTTAGCCACGGGATCATGCGTTACGGAACGAGTAAAGAGACTTGCCGGTAACGAGATTGAACGAGGTATTGGGATACCGACGATCGAATCTCGGGCAAGCAACATGCCGATAGACAAAGGGAATTGTATACGGGATTGATTGAATCCCCGACATCGTGGTTCATCCGATGAGATCATCGTGGAACATGTGGGAGCCAATATGGGTATCCAGATCCCGCTATTGGTTATTGGCCGGAGAGGTGTCTCGGTCATGTCTGCATGGTTCCCGAACCCGTAGGGTCTATACACTTAAGGTTCGGTGACGCTAGAGTTGTTTTGGGAAATAGTATGTGGTTACCGAAGGTTGTTCGGAGTCCCGGATGAGATCCCGGACATCACGAGGAGTTCCGGAATGATCCGGCGGTGAAGATCGATATATTGGACGAAGGGTATTGGAGTCCAGAAGTGTTCCGGGGGTACCAGGCTATGGCCAGCATGACCGAAAGGTGTTTCGGGAGCCCCGACAAGTGTTGGAGGGCCTCATGGGCCAAAGGGGAAGGGGCAAACCAGCCCACTAAGGGGCGGTGCGCCCCCCACACCCTTTCCCACGTTACTTGGGGAGGTGGGGCGCCTCCACCTGGCTTGGGAGGCAAGCCTCCATCTGCTTGGCTTGGGGGGCAAGTCTCCCTAGGATTTTCCCTAGGGAGATCCAATCTGCTTGGCCGCCGCCCCCTAGGGGAAACCCTAGGGCGCCTCCCCCTCTCCCCTTGCCCCTATATATAGTGAGGGGGTGGGAGGGCAGCCACACCCTTCCCTTGGTGCAGCCCCTTCCTCCTCATACATCTCCTCCTCCTCCGTAGTGCTTAGCGAAGCTCTGCCGGAGAACCATGAGCTCCATTGCCACCACGCCGTCGTGCTGCTGGAGTTCTCCCTCAACTTCTCCTCTCCCCTTCTGGATCAAGAAGGAGGAGACGTCCCCGGGCTGTACGTGTGTTGAACGCGGAGGCGCCGTCCGTTCGGCGCTAGATCGGATCTTCCGCGATTTGAATCGCCGCGAGTACGACTCCATCAACCGCGTTCTTGTAACGCTTCCGCTTAGCGATCTTCAAGGGTATGAAGATGCACTCCCTCTCTCTCGTTGCTAGCATCTCCTAGATTGATCTTGGTGACACGTAGGAAAATTTTGAATTATTGTTACGTTCCCCAACACTGGGCGGGTTACGCCAGTAGTTATATCCCCAACATTAGGCCCCAGATTGATTTGAACTAGTTCATGTCGATCTTCAATACCTTAAGAAGAAAACTTCTGGCTTCTGTCTGTGCAAAAGTTATGACCCGCCGTGACGTCATCTTCTGGATTCCTGATAACCCGCCATGACGTCATCTTCCATTAATTTCATTTTTTTATTCTGTCATATCCCAACGGATCTTTATCTTAATAACCATCCCGAAAATCGAGGCGTCGGAGCCACTGGGTAATCAAGTTTTTGGCCTCCTCGTTTTTCGCGCCCACTTATCAGTCCTCCCTTATAAATAAGCACGACTAGGTCTTTTCTCATTCTCCCCCTTCCTATCGTCTTCCTCCTCTCTCGACCTTGCTGCCGCTCGAGCTCCGCCGCCGCCGCCGTAACAAAGCACCTCATCTTCGTCGATCTTGGCTGCTGCATCAACTTGAATCAACCAGAGAACAGCGGCGATTCTCCGCAGTAAATCTGCAGCCGTAAGTCTCCTCCTTCTCGAACGTCAGATCTGCATTAGGGTTTCCAAGTTCTTCCCTGTTCTTCGTGGTTCATCACGGTTTCTTCGTAGTTCTTCCACTGCGGCCTTATTTGATCCAAAAGTAATATGGAAACTTATGCGGTAGTTATTTCGCGTCCATTTTTAATACTGGCAGATCCCTTTCGTTCGTGCAGAGGCCTCACTGTACCTGTTTTTAGGTCTAGAATATCTTCTTTTCTGAACAACCATTTGATCCAAAATAACAGTTGCAACTTGTGAAACTTGTTTGTGCGACACTTAGGCAAAAACTGTATCCGTTATCCATGACGGCTCTTACCGCCGGCTTAACGAGGCAATGCTCAATGAATGATCCTGATCAATCATAGTGGATTTAAATAATCTAATTGCTACTGTTTCCCATGGCGGCTTAAACAATCTGACACAATTAGCCATATATCATTAGGCCCCTTCGTAAGCCGCCATCTTGAATATGAATTGAAGTATTTTCTTCGGCTTAAATTTGAACCGAAATTTTTTATTTTGCCATAGGCCTCCATCCTTCATAATGCCGCCCAAGGCTCCCAAAGCACCCATCGCATGTAACTGGGTTAAATCCACCATCACTGGTAGCATCTTAGCTGATTTTGTAAAGACTGGTTATCTGCCGAAGAAAGAGGTCATGTCCTATCGTGCTCCTGATCCGTCAGAAGAAAAACCTCAACCCAAGGATGGGGAAGTTGTCATCTTTACTGATCACATGAACCGGGGCTTTGCTCCACTCGGCTCAAAAAATTTCAGAGACGTCCTGCACTTTTTTGACCTGCGACCTCAAGACATCGGACCCAATTCCGTGTCGAATATCTACAATTTCCAAGTGTTCTGTGAGGTGTACCTTGGAGAAGAACCCAGCTTATTACTCTTTAGAGAGTTATTTTATCTGAACCGCCAAAACGAATGTGCCAATGGGCCCAGCTTGGAACTCGGCGGAATCTCAATCCAACGACGGAGAGATTGTCTCTTCCCTTATGCTGAGCCGCCAAGTCACCCTAAAGATTGGAACCAGACATGGTTCTACTGTCAAGACACTTCTCTGGCTGATGAGAACCCTCTGCCCGGCTTTCGCGCCCTGCGACTGGAGTCAAATCACCCCTTGCCAGATAAATTATCTCCAGCTGAACGTCAACCACTTGCTCCCACCATCAACAAGATCAAAGCTATTTTGGGGAACGGCCTAAATGGCATTGATCTGGTCCGGGTTTGGATTGCCTGGCGGGTTATCCCCTTAAGCCGTCGCCCCGGCTTGATGTGCGATTACACTGGCCTGAACAATGATCCTCTACGGCACAGTCCCGACGACTTACCCGAAGACGTTGTTGATGACATGACCAAGTCTCTTCTGAACGAAAGCCTGGCCGATTGCGGGAAAATGGGCTTAAGCCCTTTCTGCAAAGCTAACCCAGCTCCAGCGGTAAGCCATTGACTTGAGGATTTTACTTCCCACCTTGATAATGTTGTCTTTACTCAAAAACCTTTGTTGCAATTTGCAGGCTGATGACAAATTTTGGAAGGTCAAGTATGACCATGAGGCTGCAAAGAGAGCCAGAAAAGCTAGGAAATCCGCCAGGAAAGCCGCTCCCCGTAAGAAGGGAAGCAAGCCTAGCGCCTCAGATATGTTTCATCTGGACGATACCTCCGAGTCAGAGGTAGCTCTTGACTCTTTAGGTTCCTTTTTTAACCATCTTATTGACACTGATTATCAGCAGGAGGATACAGGAGCGAGTACTGCAGTGGTTGAAGAGGTAACTATAATTTCCTCCGACTCCGAGCCTTTGCCGAGACAGAAAGTCCGAAGAGTAACCCGGAAAGTTAGATTTTCACATCCTTTAGCTTATCAAGATCATCAATTTCTTTTGAAGCGACAGATTCACGAAAGTCGGAGGCAGACCCGGACCAGCAAAGATGCAGACCTCTCCTCCGGCTTACCTGATGCAATAAGAAAACGCCGGACTGAGGTTACCTCCGATTTACATTCTTTGTATCCTTTAGCGGGTTTCACTCGTCAATCACTCAATTTTTCTGACTCAAACTATCAGGGGACTTCACCTTCTTCCGGCGACTCAATGCAATCTAACATGCCGGATTTCAAAACCGCCCCAGGGTAATGATAATCTGTTTATCTTGTGTTTATCTTACTCATGTTTTTGTACTAACCCTTTGATTCCCAGTGTGCAAGTGAAGCCCATCAAGAAGGCAAGGAGAAGTAAGCCGGCCGAAGAGCCGATCTTGGCTGAATCGGAGCTCAGAACGGCTGTTGCCGATACTTCCGTTCCTGAGCCGCCGCCTGAACCAGCTCATGACGCACCAACTTCCACCACTGATCCATCTGTCGAACAAACTATGGAAGGCTCTGAAAACCCGGGGATCCCCAGCTCGTCCATGATGGGTGACCCGGAGGTCAGAATCACCCGGACGGACTTTGTTGAACCGGGGAGACCTACCGCACTGGCCAAATGTTCTGCCAAAGAAGAACTTCTGGAACGCCGCAAAGCCAAACTGAACGTTACTAATTATGCTCATCTGAGTATTGGAGACATCGTCACTGGCTATCTGAATCAAGTGCACAATAGCCGTGACTTGGAAATTTACATGGTGAAGCATATTCACCAAAAATCTGAGGTATAATTCTCATTGCTTATTCCTTAGTTATCTTAACTCTACCAGCCCCCAAGTCTACTGCTTATGATCAAATATGTTGTAGACTTAACACCAGCTTAGTAATTACTGCAAGAAAACCGGCTTATCCGGTAGCGCCCAAGGTCCGGCTTAGATAGTTGATTTGATCCAGCCCTCACCGTGTTTTAACCAAGTATTTGAACAGCAATATGCATTAGCCCCCAAGTGCCAAGTACCTTTACCTGCAAAGTGCTTGGGACTTACTTTCATAAACCGCCACTGTAAATAGAGCTCTTCAGCATACATTAGCCCCCAAGTGCCAAGTGTCTTTGCTTGCAAAGTGCTTGGGACTTAATATTGCATTATGATCACCCTAACTGTGACCCGGAATTTATACAGGCCGCCATTAATCAATTTGAGTCGGAGATCTCTGAATTGAAGACTCGATTGAAAACTCAAGAGAATGAGACCCAAAAGGCAAATTCCAAGTTTGAATTCAGTGTATCTGCTCAAGAGAAACTGAAAAAGAAGTTTGAAGCAGAAAGAAAGGCCTGGGCTAATGAAAAGGCCGCTTTGCTCAACCGGGCTGAACAAGCGGAGGCTACTCTTGCAGAAACAACCGCCGAATTATCTGGCTTAAAACGCCATGTATCTCAGATGGTCTCAGCAATCTTTGGTAAGTTACTCTGCAAGTGTTAGCTATTTTAAATCTTTTTCAACAAGTATCTCAATTGTCATTAGCTCACCTGACTTTGCAATGCAGGCCCCAGGAGTTCCAATCTCAACCAGAGCATGCTGACAAAGCTGAAGGCTGTTTATACCCTAGTGGAACAACTCTACACCGGGTCACAATGTGCTTTAGCTGTCGTGCCTCTGTCAAATGAAGTTCCCACTCATCTGGCGGACGTGCTAAGGCGGCTTGCCGTGCTACCTCAACGATTCCAAGAACTGAGACGCGCTTCTGCCAGAGCCGGAGCCATAGCTGCATTAAGCCGGGCCAAGGCGTGGCTACCGGAGCTAGACCCGGTCGACATCGCCCTTGGGTATCCCAGCTTGAAGGAGGACGACACTCCATTTGATCAGAAGGACTTCACCGCTTGCGTGAAGGACATACGCCCTGTGGCCACTCTGATTGGCAACGATACAGATCTCACCAAGTATCAACCGGGTTATGATGCCGAGAATCAGAGAATTCCAACCCCGCGTTCTGAAGCAATCAGCCTGATCCCTCCAACTCGTAAGCATACCTTCGCCCCTGAAGTTGACCCGGCCGAGTTAATTGATGATGAAGTTGAATTTGAAGCCTTGAGTGGCATTGACTGGAAATCATCAACCTTCCAGGACAGGGAAATAGTCGGAGGAGCGGAAAGGGATGAACCGGAAGCTTCAGCCCAACAACACCTTTGATCCCTCAGGCGGCTCATGGTTATGTCTTGATAAAAAACAATGCCTCACTTTTTGGACTCGGGGAGTCATGTAATAGAGTAGGAAAATGCTTAATTTTGTCGTGCCATTGCGCATTTGTGTGGCGCTCAACACTTCTTAAGCCGCCATCTTATATTCACCCGTATTATACTGATCCTCTGCTTTCCTTGCTTTAATTGTCCTGCATATAGAACAAATCACAAGTACCTTGACGGCTTACCGCCTGGAGGGTCATATATTTTACATATAACCCGGAGTAAGTAACAATCATAAAAACCGGTTCGCAATCATATCTTTGAGACATAATCATAACAACATACCTGTGATCCTTCGATTATGCTGCCGGTTTATGCGATCCGAACAATGAGGTTGAGAACCCAACCCCGGTTTACCAGCACATATGATATTTATTATGTGCTATCAACGTTATTGATCAAGGTTAAGCCGGTGGAATAAAAACCACCCGTGAACACTTTAGATATGATCAAAAAGAACGTCAAGTAAACTCCAAAAAATTGTTTGCAAGAAGAAATTTCAAAAAAACCTTAAGGCCTCTGGTTCGAATACGACCAGAAAATTGTCCCAAAGGGGTTAAGCTAAGATTCGTATATGATCATATAGCCCCCAGTGGCTTTGGCGTTGCCGATCAAGAGGGTACCGACAGCTATGTTCTCTTTGGTTCGAATACGACCTATGTTTGAACAGGAAGCCCCCAAATGACCTTGAGAGTTGTTTAACGACGTTGATTCGAATACGATCCACGTCGATTCTCAAAAGGGGGTTGAGCTATGGTTCAAATATGACCAAGAAAACTCCCCAATGAGCTCGGCAGTGTGCTGATCAAGAGGGTATCGACAGCTATGTTCTCTTTGGTTCGAATACGACCTATGTTTGAACAAGAAGCCCCCTAATGATCACAATTTTTAACGGCTAGATTCGAATACGATCATAAGCCGGATCAGCCCCCAAGTGACCATGTGAGATCATAACGGAAATAACAATGACACCTGTTACCTTTGAGGGGGAAAAGGACAGAGGTCCTGCTTTATTGTTTATCATAATATATAGATTGTCACGGAAGTATGTGCATTATGAGAGCCGGTGGCTCAAGTGTAATAAGGCCGAAGCTGAGCTATATTCCACGGCCGGCGGGTCTCCTCCTCCGACTTACGTGAATCTTTGTGCTCTCGAACATCGATGAGGTAGTATGACCCATTGTGCAAGTTCTTGCTGACCACAAAGGGCCCTTCCCAAGGTGGGGATAACTTGTGTGCATCTGTTTGATCCTGGATGAGCCGGAGCACCAAGTCACCTTCCTGAAAGGTTCTGGACTTAACCCGGCGGCTGTGATAGCGGCGCATGTCTTGTTGGTAAATTGCCGAACAAGCTGCAGCTATATCACGTTGTTCATCCAACAAGTCAAGAGCATCCTGGCGTGCTTGTTCATTGTCCGTCTCAATATAAGCCGCCACACGAGGCGAGTCATGACAGATGTCGCTAGGGAGAACCGCCTCGGCTCCGTAAACCATGAAGAAAGGCATATAACCCGTAGACCTATTAGGAGTAGTATTGATGCTCCATATCACAGAGGGTAACTCCTCCACCCAACAACCCGGCGTCTGCTGCAAAGGGACCAAAAGCCGGGGCTTGATGCCTTTCAAGATTTCCTGATTGGCTCTCTCAGCTTGACCATTGGATTGGGGGTGAGCCACTGATGAAACATCAAGTCGAATATGCTCTTGTTGACAAAATTCTTCCATGGCGCCTTTAGACAGATTGGTACCATTGTCAGTTATAATGCTGTGTGGAAAACCAAAGCTAAATATCACCTTTTTCATGAACTGAACCGCCGTGGCCGCATCACACTTACTAACTGGCTTTGCCTCAACCCACTTTGTGAACTTGTCAATCGCCACCAAGAGGTGGGTCTTCTTATCCTTGGACCTTTTGAAAGGTCCAACCATATCAAGCCCCCAGACTGCAAACGGCCAAGTGATTGGAATCATCCTCAACTCTTGAGTCGGCACGTGAGCACGTCTTGAGAACTTCTGACAACCGTCACATTTACTGACTAAGTCCTCTGCATCAGCATGAGCCGTCAGCCAATAAAAACCGTGACGAAAAGCTTTAGCCACAAGGGATTTTGAGCCGGCATGATGGCCACAATCCCCCTCATGAATCTCTCGTAAAATTTCTTGCCCTTACTCAGGGGAAACACAACGCTGAAAGGCCCCAGTGACACTGCGATGATGCAACTCGCCATTGGCAATTATCATTGACTTAGACTGGCGGGTTATTTGTCTGGCCAAAATTTCATCCTCAGGCAATTCTCCCCGGGTCATGTAAGCCAAGTATGGCACTGTCCAATCTGGGATAACATGAAGAGCCGCCACCAACTGTGCTTCAGGGTCTGGAACAACCAAGTTTTCCTCTGTAGGTAACTTGACAGAAGGGTTATGCAGAACATCCAAGAAAGTATTAGGCAGCACCGGCTTTCGCTGAGAGCCCAGCCGGCTTAAGGCATCAGCCGCCTCGTTCTTTCTGCGGTCAATGTGCTCTACTTGGTAACCCTGAAAATGTCCGACAATGGCATCAACTTCAGGGCGATAAGCCACAATGAGGGGGTCCTTGGAATCCCACTTGCCTGATACTTGTTGGGCCACCAAATCGGAGTCGCCAAAGCACCTCACCCGGCTTAAGCTCATCTCCTTAGCCATCTGAAGACCATGGAGCAAGGCCTTGTACTCAGCTGCATTGTTAGTACAGGGAAACATCAACCGTAGTACATAACAAAATTTGTCACCTCGAGGGGAAGCTAACATGACTCCAGCCCCCGAGCCCTCCAATTGCCTGGATCCGTCGAAGTGAATAGTCCAGTATGTGTTATCCGGTTTCTCTTCAGGCATCTGCAGCTCTGTCCAATCGTTGATGAAATCTACCAATGCTTGTGATTTGATAGCTGTGCGTGGCACATACTTTAGATCATGAGGCCCAAGTTCAATGGCCCACTTAGCGAATCTTCCTGTGGCTTCTCTGTTTTGGATGATATCTCCTAAAGGAGCAGAACTAACCACAGTGATAGGGTGGCCCTAGAAATATTGCTTAAGCTTCCGGCTTGCCATGAATACCCCATAAACAAGCTTCTGCCAATGTGGATACCGTTGCTTGGACTCAACAAGTACTTCGCTGATGTAGTAAACCGGCCGCTGAACCGGATGTTCCTTACCCGCCTCCTTGCGCTCCACCACGATGGCCACACTGACGACTCGTGTGTTAGCAGCTACATACAATAATAAGGGCTCCTTATCAACAGGAGCTGCAAGAACTGGCGGTTCAGCTAACTGTCTTTTCAAATCCTCAAAAGCGGTATTGGCAGCATCACTCCAGACAAAGTCATCTGTTTTCTTCATCATCTGATACAGCGGTATGGCCTTTTCACCCAACCGGCTTATAAATCGACTTAAAGCAGCAATCCGACCTGCCAGACGCTGGACGTCATTTATACACGCCGGCTTAGACAGAGAGGTGATTGCCTTGATCTTCTCTGGGTTAGCTTCAATGCCTCTATGAGAAACCAAAAAACCTAAGAGCTTGCCTGCAGGAACACCGAAGACGCACTTGGCCGGGTTAAGCATCATATTGTAGACCCGGAGATTACCAAAGGTCTCCCTCAGATCGTCTATCAAAGTCTCCTTCCCTCTGGATTTTACCACAATATCATCCACATAGGCATGAACATTGCGCCCAATCTGATTATGAAGACAATTCTGTACGCACCGCAGGTAAGTCGCCTGGGCGCTCTTGAGCCCAAACGGCATAGACACATAACAGAAGGCTCCAAAAGGGGTAATGAACATCGTCTTCTCTTGGTACTTAGCTGCCATTTTGATCTGATGGTATCTAGAGTAAGCGTCCAAAAAACTTAAACGCTCACAACCCGCCGTAGCATCAATAATTTGATCAATACGGGGGAGAGCAAAAGGATCAGCCGGACAAGCCTTGTTTAAATCCGTATAATCCACACACATACGCCAGGTGCCGTTCTTCTTGAGCACAAGCACCGGGTTAGCTAGCCATTCTGGATGAAATACTTCAACGATGAACCCGGCCGCCAAGAGCCGGGCCACTTCCTCACCAATGGGTTTCCGCCTTTCCTCATTAAACCGCCGGAGAAATTGCTTGATTGGCTTAAATTTTGGATCAATATTAAGAGTGTGCTCAGCGAGTTCTCTCGGTACACCCGGCATGTCAGAAGGTTTCCATGCAAAGATGTCCCGGTTCTCACGGATGAACTCGATGAGCGCGCTTTCCTATTTAGGATCCAGATTGGCACTGATGCTGAACTGCTTAGATGAGTCGCCTGGCACAAAGTCAATAAGCTTAGTCTCATCGGCTGACTTAAATTTCATTACTGGCTCATGCTCCGTGGTCGGCTTTTCCAAAGATGCCATATCTGCCGGGTCAACATTATCCTTGTAAAACTTTAATTCCTCTATCGCACAAACAGATTCAGCGTAAGCAGCGTCACCTTCCTTGCACTCCAAGGCTATCTTTCGGCTGCCATGAACCGTAATGGTCCCATTGTGACCCGGCATCTTGAGCTGCAAATATACGTAACACGGCCGTGCCATGAACTTGGCATAAGCCGGCCGCCCAAATAAAGCATGGTACGGGCTTCTTATTTTGACCACCTCAAAAGTTAGTTTTTCCGCCCTGTAATTGTACTCATCTCCAAAGGCTACTTCCAGCTCGATCTTACCAACTGGATACGCCGACTTACCGGGCACCACACCATGGAAAACAGTATTGGACTGGTTGAGGTTTTTATCAGTTAATCCCATATGACGGAATGTCTCATAATAGAGGATGTTGATGCTACTGCCTTTGTCCATGAGTACCTTAGTGAATTTATACCCACCAACTTGAGGAGCCACCACCAAGGCCAGGTGACCTGGATTATCAACCCGGGGAGGGTGATCTTCCCTACTCCATACAATCGGCTGTTCAGACCATCGCAAGTAACGTGGAACTGTCGGCTCAACAGCATTCACAGCCCTCTTATGAAGCTTCTGGTCTCGCTTGCACAAACTGGTAGTAAACACATGATACTGTCCACTATTGAGCTGCTTTGGATGGGTCTGGTATCCCCCCTGCTGCTGCTGATTACCCTGGCCAGATTGCTGGTTAAAACCACCTTGATTACCTTGAGAATTCTGAAAATTGGAATTTGAACCGCCGCCCGGGCCATGAAAGCCGCCGCCACCTGAGTCGCCGCCCTGCCCATTGTTACCGTTGAACATGTTGGAATTCTTGAAAGCTTTCATGATCGCGCAGTATTTCCATAGATGAGTGGCCGGCTTCTCCCTAGAGCCATGCCTTGGGCAGGGCTCATTTAACAACTGCTCAAGCGTCGGGCCTGACCCGCCAGACCGGGGAGGCTGTCTCCCCTTACGTCGGAGATTGTTACCCTGCGTGTTGGTGTTGGCCACAAACTCCATACCATCATCAGCCTTACGCTTATTACCTCCCTGATTCGCTGGGTTATGCTGAGGGCCCTTGCCGTTGCCATTCTTCTTTCCCTTCCCTATCTTTTCCTCATCAGACGCGGGATCCTTGGTACTATCAGAGTCGGCGTACTTAACCAGAGCCGCCATCAGCGTACCCATATCGTTGCAATTGCGCTTGAGCCGCCCAAGCTTCATCTTCAGGGGCGCAAAACGACAATTTTGCTCCAACATTAAAACCGCAGAGCCGGCATCCATCTTATCAGACGAATGTATTATTTCCTTGACCCGGCGTACCCAATGGGTCGTAGACTCGCCTTCTTGCTGCTTGCAGTTAGTCAAATCCACAATTGACATAGATTGCCTACATGTATCTTTGAAGTTTTGGATGAACCGGGCTTTCAGCTCTGCCCATGACCCGATGGAATTAGGTGGCAGTCCCTTTAACCAAGTGCGGGCAGTCCCATCCAACATCATGGTGAAGTATTTGGCCATTGCCGCTTCGCTGACCTCCAGCAACTCCATAGCCATCTCGTAGCTTTCAATCCATGCTCCGGGCTGTAAATCAGCCGTGTAATTAGGTACCTTCCTAGGTCCTTTGAAATCTTTGGGCAGACGTTCGTTACGGAGAGCCGGCACCAGACAAGGGACACCTCCGGTCCTCGTAGCTATGCCTGCCTCGATAGAAGCCGTCGGATAAACCGGGAGGGGTTGGTAAGCTGTCAGCTGAGCCGCCTGCTCCGCCTCTTGACGTGCTCTGTCTTGGTCTACCACGTTAAAGGCTCCGTTATGCGCCGGGCCGTGGCTAGCTGGCAAGTCACGGCACCGGACATTGCTTGAGCCGGTCGCTGAAACCATGTGTCTGCTATAACTTGGGCTCCGGTTTGGACGAGGGGTTGAATGAATCCTGTCCCGGCTATATGAATATGCCTCCTGTTGTGCCAGAGCCGTCTGAAGAAGTTCTCTGACCCTGCGGGTTTCGACCGCCGTTGGAGAGTTACCCTCGACTGGGAGAGCCGCCAGTCGCGCCGCTGCAGCGATCATGTTTTCCAACGGATTAGAATAATGACCCGGCGGTATCGGCACGTATTGAGGTGGGGCAGTATTCACACGGGGAGGCCCCATCACTTGCGGCTGAACCGGTGTCCCAGCCCCGGGTGCCGTGATTTCTCACGGGTTACTGGGCCCTGCACCGGGTGTGTTGAAGAGGTTTCGAGGATCATAAACCGGAGGGATCCGAGATTGAGCCTTCTGATGCCTCCTTCTCATGACCTCATTGGATGCGTTCTGATCCATCGTGAGCCGGAAAGACTGCGCCTGAATCAGTTGAGTCTGGGCGTCCAGAGCCGCCCGTTCTGCCAGATCTTCCTTGGCTCGTGCTATATCCAGCTTTAACTGTGCCACCTCCGCATCATGTTGAGCTTGATCCGCTGGGACGACCGTGGCGGTTAGCAGGGCAGTCATCTTATCCGTGAGATCCATATGCACCTGAGCCGGCGAGTGCACAGGGCCTCCTGCCCCAGCGGCGGAGTTTTGAACAGGTTGCGTGTCGGCCATGAAGATTCCAACCCGGCTCGGTGGCTCAAAAGGGTCCGGAATACTATCGCCATCGGAACAACCCCCGAGCCTGCCGTCTCGAAGTTGATACAACGAGTCCGTCTCACCTGCGGATGATTCATCATCAGAGCAGATAGCCGTCTCATCGCTAGATCTAGATCCTTCAGAGAGTCCTCCGTGGATGTATCCCACGAAAGCATGCTTCAAGGCGGGCAGAGTCCGGGCGGGTCTCGCACGCTGAGCCGTCTCGATGAGGTCGGTGCAGATGTCCGGCTCATGGCCCGGCTCACCGATCTTGCCAATGAAAACGTGGATTCCGCCGAAGGGGACCCGGTACCCGTACTCGATTGAGCCGACATCGGGGCCCCAGCCTGCGTCGTTGATGTAGAGCTTGCCGCGACGGCTCTTGGTCATCCGGCCCACAGCGTATCCCTTGAGCCCTTCGAAGCTGCCCTTCAAGAACTCAAATCCACCGTGCGCTGGCCCCACGGTGGGCGCCAACTGTCGTGGAATAGTCACGGCAGATGCCCTGGTGAAAGGGCTTAGTCGTGGAGCCATCGCAACTAGGAAGCTTAAAGGGGTTAAAGCGGGACAAAGGACACGAGGGTTATACTGGTTCGGCCCCTTACGGTGAAGGTAAAAGCCTACTCCAGTTGAGGTGGAATTACTAGGGTTTCGATGACCAGGGAGCGAATCCGCTATGCCTGGCTACCGATTTGATGTTATCTCCCTTAAGCCGCCGGCGGGTCATCCCCTTATATACACGGGCTGACGCCCCGCGGCCTACAGAGTCCCGGCCGGCTTATAAACAGTATCCGGCTAGGTAACTAGTTAATCTTGCCTTACAACACAAGTCACGCCATTACGGCGGTTTATCACTACGGGCCTTAAATCACCTACGGGCTTTAGGCCCTTTATTGAACCGCCATCTTCAAGCTTTGATATTGGGCTTCATATGGTGAATTACCATAACGTAACCCGGCCCCTCCTGGGCGGGTTACGCCAGTAGTTATATCCCCAACACGAATACTTACAACTTCGCCAGGGGCTTGTCCCTGGGCAACCACTCCTTGTCGCTGTAAGCAGCTGTTGTGGAGTAGTCGGGAAGGAGGGTCCTTCCCTTCTTGGACCCTTCGGCCTCCCCAGATGGAGCGGCCTTCCTTTTCCTGTCTTCCCCGGCTGGGGGGGGGGGAGAACTTTCCTCTTCCTCCTCCTCGTTCTCATGGGAGGAGGGCGCTTCGGTGTTATCGGACGATGAGTCCGATACAACCTTGCGCCGGAGACCTTTCCTGGTCCCCGCGGCCTTCTTCTTGGCCTTCTTCTCCGGCGCCCCATAAGGCGCTGGAACCAGCATCTCCGTTAAGAGAGCATCTGCTGGATCTTCGGGCAGGGGGGCCGGACAATCGATCTGCTCCGCTGTCGCTACCGAGTCCTGTTAAAATGGCGTGGAGGCTCAGACCCCTCACACGGTTATGCTGGGCAAAGGAACATTTTGTGAGATATAAAAGACTTACCGGATTGGCATGGCGCTTTGCGCTGAGTCCGCGATCCTCGGTAAGGGGGGGAGGTACCTCGGCGCCCTTGAACAACACCTTCCAGACGTCTTTGTGCGTCGTGTCGAAAAGCTCTCGCAGCATCTGGTGCTCGGCCGGGTCAAACTCCCACATATTGAATGCCCGTCTTTGACACGGGAGGATTCGGCGGAAGAGCATGACCTGGACCACGTTGACAAGCTTGATTTTCTTGCTTATCATATTCTTGACACATTTCTGTAGTCCGATCAGCTCCACCGACGAACCCCGGGATAGGCCCTTCTCTTTCCAGGAGGTGAGCCGCATGGGGATGCCGGATCGAAATTCGGGGGCCGCCACCCAGTTGGTGTCGTGTGGCTCGGTGATGTAGAACCGCCCCGATTGCCACCCCTTCACGGTCTCCACGTAGGAGCCTTCGAGCCAGGTGACGTTGGACACTCTGCCCACCATGGCGCCTCCGCACTCCGCCTGCTGACCGACCACTACCTTTGGTTTCACGTTGAAGATCTTCAGCCACAGGCCGAAGTGGGGCTTGATGCGAAGGAAGGCCTCGCACACGACGATAAACGCCGAGATGTTGAGGATGAAATTAGGGGCCAGATCATGGAAGTCCAGCCCATAGTAAAACATGAGCCCGCGGACAAACGGGTGGAGAGGAAATCCCAGCCCGCAGACGAAGTGGGTAAGGAATACAACCCTCTCATGGGGTTCTGGAGTAGGGACGATCTGCCCCGCGTCTGGGAGCCGGTGCGCGATGTCTGCGGCTAGGTATCCGGCTTCCCGGAGCTTCGTAATGCCCTCCTCCGTAACGGAGGAGACCATCCACTTGCCCCCCGCTCCGGACATGGCTTTGCGGAGAAGATGAGAACTTGGGCGCTGGAGCTCGAGTGTGTGAGAATGAGTGGGCAGGGGAAGAAGAAGGCGTGGGTGAAAAAGAGGAATCCTTGTCCCTTTATAAGGGCGGTACAAACTATGCGCCTCCCCACTTGCCTGGTAAACTCGCTTATTCCCCAAGCGCTGTGATTGATGGCGCGGTTGGGTTACCCACACCCGTATTGATGAGCATCCCGTGATAAGGGGACACGATCTCTGCTTCGACAAGACGTGCCAAGAAAACCACCTCGCAATATGTGCAGTAGCTGGTTGAGAAACACGGTTCGAATAATGACCGAGCCGTGGCGTGATGTCACGCTATAAAAGTTGTCAGCAGATTAGATTTGTGGGATATTATACTCTGTACGGTGGTATGTGGAATTTGTTTTGCAGAGCCGGACACGATCTCCGTGTTCAAAATCTTCTATGAAGTATTCGGAGGAGGAACCCGCCTTGCAATGCCGAAGACAATCTGCGCGCCGGACTCATCGTCATTGAAGCCTGGTTCAGGGGCTACTGAGGGAGTCCTGGATTAGGGGGTCCTCGGACAGCCGGACTATATACTTTGGCCGGACTGTTGGACTATGAAGATACAAGATTGAAGACTCCGTCCCGTGTCCGGATGGGACTCTCCTTTGCGTGGAAGGCAAGCTTGGCAATTCGGATATGTAGATCTCCTCCCTTGTAACCGACTCTATGTAACCCTAGCCCCCTCCGATGTCTATATAAACCGAAGGGTTTAGTCCGTAGGACAACAACAATCAGAATCATAGGCTAGCTTCTAGGGTTTAGCCTCTACGATCTCGTGGTAGATCAACTTTTGTAATACTCATATCATGATCAATCAAGCAGGAAGTAGGGTATTACCTCCATCGAGAGGGCCTGAACCTGGGTAAACATTGTGTCCCCCGCCTCCTATTACCATCCGCCTTAGACGCACAGTTCGGGACCCCCTACCCGAGATCCGCCGGTTTTGACACCGACAACCGGCGCCCCGCAACTGCGGCACGATCTGGGCGCGCCACAGAACATAGTTCATGCGGGTAAGCTTCTCCGTGACCTGTTGGTTGAGGTTTGGGTGGGAGGAGCCGGAGGAAGACATGGCTAGGGCACTAATGGCGATGAGCTAGGCTAGATGAGATTGGAAGAGGAGGCTCTGTATACCATGTGCGAAGCAGAAACGTCTTACCCTTCGAGGAGGACGTGGTACGTGTTATATAGGGGATTGCGAGTCCCTGATACGCGTACAATTCTGTTGGAGATACATGACTTGAGGAGAAGAAGTATAGAAGATAAGAAGTATAGTTACAACCGAATACATAATTTAAACTACCATGCGGCTATCTATCTCATCTATCTCCTCGTACATATCTCGTTTGACACCTCATACAGTGGCTCTCCTGCAAATCATGCATGGCCATGGTCCGTGGGGAGACTCTCCAAGCCTGCATTTGCATATGCGCAATTGGTGCCTGCCTCAACAATAATTACATGGTGTTGCAGTTGGCATGTGTGATGCTGTAGGTTTTCCAGCGCCATTCTTAGCACGGACAATTTGCATATCCATTTTGATTTAACAAGTGTTCTTTTGTTGTTGATTTTTAGTTTTTTCGCTGCGTGTTAGCACTACGTCTTAGCAGCTGGTGCATTTGACACTTTTTTTTGGAACCAATTACTGATGCTTTGACCGTTTGAAGCACGTAAAATCAGTTGTCTTTTACTACCGACTGAAACAGAGATGTATCGAGGTTAACAATACTCGGTTCCAGCACAAAATTAAGCAATGTCTAGTCAAGTAGAAATATCCATCCAGTGAAAGATTCAAACGATAAGAATTATCCATGAGGGTTCGCCAACACCGCCCAAGTCACCTTCACCGAGACAAACTCAAGCTCAAGATTTATCTGATGGCTATCGTATCCATTCAGCTTAGCTTTGAAGGAACAGTTGCGTTCGATACTACTGTCGGAGCCTTCGGGGCCAGCCCTGAACTTCAAAACTTCAAATGATTGACGGTATCCCATGTGACAGCGATCAAAAACCTCCGTAAGCCACATGACTTGCCGATATCGCCACAGAAAAGCTGAAAATTTTCTTGTCCCTTCAAAACAGAAACAATGGAACCGAGAGATAAACCGAAACCAGTCTGCATCTTTGATATGACAACTTGTACAGTAGCCGCGACTGCATTATGAACAAGTGCAAAAGAGATATCGACCGCGCCACCACGGTCGACACCCAAGCGAACTCTGTGTCGCCTCATCATGGCCTCTTTGTGGAGACACATTACAAGAGCAGAGTCTTCAGCTTAAATTTTTATATAGATGAACATTTCCTACATACTCCCTCCGTTCCTAAATATAAGTTTTTTTTAGACATTTCAAATGGATTACAACATACTCCCTCCGTCCGCGAATATGTGTACTTCTAGCTTTTGTCCTAAGTCAAAATTTTAGAATTTTGACCAACTTTATAGGGAAAAGTAGCAGCATTTATGGCACTAAATTTGTATCACTAGATCCGTTTTGAAATATACTTTCATAATATACCAATTTGATGTGATATATGTCACTACTCTTTTTTATAAAGTTGGTCAAAATTTGAAATTTTTGACTTAGGACAAAAGATAGATGTACACTTATTCGCGGACGGAGGGAGTACGGATGTATGTAGACATATTTTAGAGTGTAGATTCACTCATTTTGCTTTGTATGTAGTCACTTGTTGGAATCTCTAAAAAGACTTATATTTAGGAACGGAGGGAGTATTCAGCAGCAGAAAGCCAGAAGGTGCATGGGGCAGCAGAAACTGATGACAGCAGGATACCGTCAAGAAGTATATGGCCTCTTCGGATTTATAGTCTACAGATCAAATGTCAGGCAGTGTGGATGTATGATGATACATCTTCTTGTAGTTCTATAGTTGTGTTCTCCCAAACCAACTAATGTATCTTTAAACAATTTTTTCACTGTGCCGCTCAGGTACCGTAATCAGTTTCAGAATACAATATCAGACCTCAGTAGCATGTCTCTATTCAGATAAAGGAAAAACTGGTTTCTTCCTTGCACAAACTTTGTGCAATCAAGGAGCTTAGTACCTAAACTGAATGATGCTCCACGGAACATAATACTGAGCACCGCAATCTGATCATAGCTGCTACCAGGCATATGGCTAATGTCTCCACAAATTGCCTGTTTTAACATCACGCTATTGTTTTGTGATAGTATACAAGCCTAGCAACGGTACAGACAGGGGGACTGATCGTGTTAATTTGGGAAAACGCAAATGAGATAGGCAAGAATGATCAACTCCGCAATTACCAAACCCAGTTACTCGACATCCACGGTCAGACCCAAACATCTGAACATGCTCGATAGGTTCAACACTGTATGTGCCTTTATAAAATTTATTTATCTTGTCTATCAAACGCATGGTTCAAAACGCCCTAGTGGGTCAAATATGAAGTTGTGAGCTATTAATAATTATAATCACCTCAATAGTCCCAGCTTCAGCAGCAGAACCCAGATGGATACAATCATGGAAAATTCAGTAAAAGCTCAGTGCTTCCCAATATAGACACTGAGAAGACACGGTACAATCTGCACCCCAAGTTTGTTGTTTGGTCCTGATTTGTTTGTGTTTACAATTAACATAAAGTTTAGAGATAACGCAATGTTAGAAAGTGTACAGATGTGAGAAAAATAGCCAAGTTTGGACAAAAACACAATGAAATATGCAAGAATAACTCCACCAGGGGCCAGACTCACTTTCAACATCTACAAGCAAAGGGATTGGCCAAATCCAAATCATTGAGATTGCCGATACTCGAAACATCATGGTGACTATCTGTCGTAAAACTAAGCCGGGCACCTCTAGAAGCCCTCTTCTCTATCTGAAGCTTCTCACGTTGTCCTGAGACAAATTCGCGGCTGTAATTCCTGGAATCAACCACAAGATGAATGGACTCTAGTGATCTTGCATTCAGCACAAAGAATGTAACAAAGTCAACTTGTGCCTGGAAGCCTTTATAATATCCCAACACTATGGTCTTCAAACGAATGTCATGAGATGTGAGAAAATTCCGGTGTTTACGACGCCAGCAATTTGTTCCCATTGGTGATATTTTGTGAATCTGAATAGACAGGAAGAATAAACCGCTTTAGAGCTCCAAGTAGATCAAAAGAACAACTGGAAAGCAAACACTAACACACTAATAGATTACTAATGTAAACCATCACCTTCATATACAACTTCTCCAAGCATGGAAAACATCTCATCAAGTCAATAACCATGTCCAGATTTGAATTCATGTGGATAGCTAAGATCTTGACAGTACGCACCATAGTTGTCAGGCTATCAACGCGCAAACCCTTTATGAAGCATGGAACACAATATTAAGACATAAATCAGTATAGACAACATACAAGTACAATGGGCATAGCTACCTCGATAACTGTGGAGCCAAACATGATTTTGGAGCCCCATTCATGGTGGGAAATGTAACCCAAGGTCTCCAGTCTGGGCGCGGAGACTACTGACACTCTCATTTTCATATGCATTTTCAAGCAGAGCAACCTTTCAAGTGAAGGGGCTTCTCAATGGTGAGTTCTGCAACGCTCGCATGAATGCCTACACTTTTAAGGGTAGGGGAGTTGATTCTGACACCATGAACGTTAAAATTGGTTCTCAACAGCAAGCACTCTAGTGCAGGGCAGCATGTGCTTCCATGGCAGCGGCTTGGTCCGAGAGGTAGCGCGCCGGGAGGCAGAGACGGTGAACCAGTCCCTCGTGGGCGGCGAGGATGATGCCGGGGAGGACATCATTGTGATTGGCGGGGAGGCCACGGAAGTCGAGGTTAAGAGAGGCGGTGCGCCATAGACGGCGCCACCGAGACGCGAGGGGGCTTGGGTGCGAGCGGCGTCCTTGGTGGGAAGAAGGGAGATGATCTCACCGAGGATGGCATCAGGTAGATCGCTGATGCGGTCAGCAATACTTGTTCGTCTTTCACAGCTCCGGACGGTGGTTCTGTGCCTTTTTCCGGTGGCCGGCTCCATGTTCATGGTCGGCGGCGCTGCAGAGGGAGGGGCGTGCCGTTCGCTGCGTGGTCTCAGGCTTCAACTAATTTTTTGTAGTGTATAGCGAGGTTTCGTCTGCAACTACGAGACCACACAACGGGCCGGGCTGAGTTCTTTACCGACATTTTAACAGCCCATTTTAACAGCCTGCTCCACCGAAACACCGGGAATGCCCACCGGAAACACAGCGTGAAGATCCATGCTGGTGCTTCCTTTTTGACTGAGGTGAGGTGTTCTATTCTGCGATCTCAAGTTCAAGCTACGTACTCTTTTTGACCGAGCCGCGTGTTGTCAATGTATTCAGAGACTGTAACAAGCCGGCAGGGCATGTGTCGGCTGAGACTCTGAGCTGGGTGCAGGTTTAGTCGATGGTGATCATGCTCTTGTTCGCTGGCCACGACCAGCAATTTAGCTGTGTTCGATTGTAAAGAAAGAAAGAAAGAAAAGGCAGGCAGGGCAACTTCAACACAGAATATTCAGCTTCAGTAGTTATATGCCTGGACATTTCCAACAGCGGAAGCCCCAGGAGTTTGTCTTCTCCCAAACAAACCAATTTAAAGTATTCAGTTAATAGACATTATTTTTCCCTGTGCCGCTCAGGAGATTAGTTTCATAATACAATCTCAGCAGCATGTCTCTATTCAGACTATTTTGACTTGTGTAAATTTTCTGCAGTCAGAACTGGAAATGAGAAGTATATAGTGTGAGATTTGATAGAATCAAGCCATGGAGTTTAGCTGCTAAAGTAATTTGAACGACGCTCAGCTGGAAAAATCAAAATGTGCGCCGCAATCTGAATATAACTGACATCACCAGGCATGGATGATGGCTTTGCAGGTAGCCTGTTTTAACATCACACTATTGTTTGTGATGGTGCAAACTTAGCAACAGTACAGACACGAGAGCTAATCAAGTTACTTTGGGCAAAACACGAAATGAGATAGTTAAGAATAACTATCTCCACAATTACCGAACCTAGTTCAAAGGACATGGTTCAAAACACCCTAGTCATCGAATCTGAAGTTGTGGGCGATTGAAAATTAATTACCAAAACACTCCCAGCTTTAGCAGCAGAACCCAGATGGTGGAAAGAGCAAGAGAAGTTTTCCTCTATGCAAACTCAGATGGATACAATCTGGGTAAATTCAGTAACACCTCAGTGCTTCCCAATAGACATTGAGAAGACACTACAATCTTCACTGCAAATGGAATAATTTGAGCGGTGTTCCAGTGAACAATCAAAATGAGCGTCCCCAGAAAATATAGCTGACTCCAGCCATTGTTGTTTGGTCCTGATTACTTTTAGTGTTTAAATAACACAAAGTTCAGGGACAAAACAAGGTTAGAAAGACTAGCTAAGTTTGGACCAAAACAGAGTGAGATATGCAAGAATAACTCCAAAAAGGGCCAGACCGACTTTCATCATCTACATGTGAAGGGATCGCAAAAATCCAAATCACTGAGATCAACGATACTCGAAACATCATGGTGACAATCTGCTCTGAAACAAAGGGGAGCACTTCTAGAAACCCTCTTCTCCATCTGAAGCTATGCTCTGCAAAAAATCCTTCATTGAGTAGCCTGTGAATATAGTTGCTGCCACCAGGCATGGCTGATGGCTTCGCAAGTATCCGGTTTTAACATCATGTTTTTTTGGGATAGTGCAAGCTTAGCAACAGTACAAACATGAGAAATGAGATAGGTAAGAATAACCAACTCCAGAAATACCAAACCCAGTTTTTCAACATTGCACATGCCTTTATAGAATTTACCTTGTCAATCGAACAACACGGGTCAACACACCCTAGTCAGACAGTGGAAAGAACAACAGAAATTTTCCTTTATGCAAACTCAGATAGGTACTTTCAGAGTCTTCTTCTTGCATATAAGAATGCAACTCGATGCTAACTCGCAATAGACGTTGAGAAGACACTGTACAATCTTCACTGCAAATGGAACCGTCTGGGAGGTGTACCAGTGGACAATCAAAACGAGCACCCCAAGATGATATCTTCACAATATAGCTGACTCTGGCCATCGTCGTTTGGTCCTGTTTTCTTTTAGTATTTAAATAACATAAAGTTAAGAAATAACACAAGGTTAGAAAGACTACAGGTATGAGAAAACTAACCAAGCTTGGGCAAAAACACAGAATGAGATACGCAAGAATAACTCAACCAGGAGCCAGGCCCCCCTCTCAACATCTACATGCGAACGGATCAGCCAAATCCAAATCATTGAGGTCAACGGTGCTCGAAACATCATTGCGAGAACCTGTTGTAACACAGAGCTGAGCACCTCTAGAAACCCTTTTCTCCATCTGAAGCATCCTACATTGTTCTGCGAAAAATCCGTCATTGTAATCCCTGGAATCAACCTCAAGTCGGATGGACTCTAGCAGTTTCGCATTCAGTATAAAGAATGTGACAAAGTTAACTTGTGCCTGGATGCCTCGGTAATGTCTCAACACTAAGGTCTTCAAACGAATGTTCTGAGATGTGAGAAAATTCCGGTGTTTATGACGCCAGAAATTTGTTCCTGTTGGTGAATCTGTCTGAATCTGAACAGACAGGAGAAACCACAAACTTCAGAATTCCCAAGTAGATCAAAAGAGCATCTGGACAGCAAACACTACCACTTTATAGAGTATCCACGCAAACCATTACCTTCATATACAATTTCTCCAAGCATACAAAGCATTTCATCAACTCAATAACCATATCCAGATTAGAATTCATATTCACAGCTAAGATCTTGATAGTAGGCACCACCGTTGTCAGGCTAACAACGCGCAATCTCTTTATCATGCATGGAACACAATATTCAGAGATAAGTAAGTCAGATGACATGTAAGATTTCGGCACAAAATATTGTAGCAAGAAGTATTTTAAAAAAGATGTAGCAAGAAGCATAATGGACATGGCATAGCTACCTGAATAACAGTGGAGCCAAACATGATTTTGGAGTCCTGTGAATCCTGAGAAATGTAACCCAAGGTCGCCAGTCTAGGTGCGGAGATTACTGACACCCGCATTCTCATATCCATTCTCAGATAAAGCAACCTTTCAAGTGAAGGGGCATCCTCAATGATGAGTTCTACAAACCTAGAATGAACGCCTATACTTTTAAGGATAGGTGAGTCGATCCTGAGACCACGGATGTCAAAACTAGTCCTGAGCAACAAGCTTTCCAGGGCAGAACAGC
This sequence comes from Aegilops tauschii subsp. strangulata, assembly GCF_002575655.3. Classification (NCBI taxonomy): domain Eukaryota; kingdom Viridiplantae; phylum Streptophyta; class Magnoliopsida; order Poales; family Poaceae; genus Aegilops; species Aegilops tauschii. Next base: position 436,419,923 of record NC_053035.3, read on the forward strand.
CGGAGGCGATGATGCTCTGCAGCGAGCCCTCCGAGATTTTGACCTCCACCAGCGCAAGCTTCTTGAGCAGGGGAAACTGAAGCGTCTCCACAGTATTGTCCGGGAGATGGCACTGGCTGACGGTGGCGACGCGGAGAGTGCACGAGAACCTGAAGATGGACGCCGTTGGTGGTTGCAGCAGCTGTAACCTTGAGAACGAAAATCTGTATGTTATTGGCAGCTCCAGGTAGAACTCGAGCTCCTGGAGCCTGTCCAGGGAGGGGGAGCGACGGGAGGCAGAGGCGGTGGACGGGGCCCCCGTGGGCGGAGAGTATGGCGCCGGGGAGGTTGCCGGGGAGGCCAAGGCAGTCGAGGTTGAGAGGGGCGGCGCGCCAGAGGTGGCGCCACCGGGACGCGAGGGCTTGGGTGCGGGCGCCCTCCTTGGTGGGGAGGAGGAAGATTATCTCGACGAGGACCGCGTCGGGAAGATCGCTGATGCGGTCCGGCGATCCCTCGCCGCCATCTCTCCCGGCTCCCGGCGGCGGGTGTTGGGTTCTCCCCGCGGCCGTGGCTTCCGGGTCGGTCGTTTCCGCTGGACCTGGCGTCGATTGGTGGATGTCGGGTGGCGCGGGTCTCATCCTCTTGGTACTCGGGCCGGTCGGCTCCATCTCCATGGCCGGCGCCGGCCGGTCGCTGCGAAGTCTCCGGCTTCCTTTTTTCTTTTTGAGAAATCCGACTTCAACTTTTGGCGTAGTGCTCCATTCCAACCGGGCCACACGGCGGGCCCGCCTGAGCTCTCTGCCAGCCTTTAGCAGTCCATCGGTTCCTTGCCCTTAGTGTTTATGTGTTTTTATCATTACATTTCATCAATGTTTTTTTTCAATACACGTTGTACATTTTTAGTATACACATATAACAGACTTTTATGCACATTCAATTTTTAAAGTACATGATGATCATTTTTCAAAAGCATCTTTGGACATTTCTTCAAAAAATGTTAAAAATATAAAATAGACATTGAGTGTGTTTTTGAATGGTATGGAATACTTACCATATGTTATGCGAACATTTGGGTGAAAGAACATATTATAAATTCATGAAAATTTTACTAAATTTTCACTGATATTTTCAGAATGGTAAGCAACATATTTAAAACTATTAGGTGTTTTATAAATATATTTTATAAAGGTTTCTTTAAATTTTCACGACATAATTTTGAAAGCAGGAATTTTATTTCAGTGTCACAAATCAATTTTCTAAAATTACAGGAATATGTTTTACAGTCTATAACTATTTTATTTCAAATTTCACAAACATATTTTTCTAACACATGGACATAATTTTTAATGTCAAAAAAAATTATGAATGGCACAAAGAATTTTCAAAATTGCGTGAACAATATTTTACATTACATGATGATTTTCAATGCGAGGTATTAGTTTTTAAAATGTAAGTTATGTTTTTCGAAATACATATTTATAAAAGTTCTAGAAATATAACTAAAAGTAAAAAAAGGAAAAACAAACGGAAAGGACATACCTAACAGCTAAGTAGAAGTGTAGAACTATCGTGCGAGCGATGGATGAACTGGCCCATTTAAGTTGGGTTTGAGGCAACACCAGCTACCATCATGCAGCAAGCAACACGGGCAATCCCTATTTGGCACTATAGGCATCCGGTGACGGATTCGAACCTGAGACCTGAAGCTTCGCAGTGCAACACAGCAACCACTTGGACAACAAGCCGCATGTGATAATTTACTTCATTTTTTTGCCTTTTATTCTTTCTACAGATCGCGATGCCTGCGGTTTTTTATTTTTCTTTTTCTTATCTTTTCTCTGTTTCTCTTTTGTTTTCCTTTTCTTCTGCAAATGAGCGAACTTTTCTCAATTTTTGCTATCTGTTTTAAAAAAATGGGTGAACTCTTTTGCCAATTTTTGATTTTTGAAAATGGATGACTTTTTTCAGTTTTAATGAACTTTTTTCAAATTTGAGAAAAAAATTCAAAGTTGATGGGCTTTTCTAAAAAATTCTATGAACATTTTTCAAATTTGATAAACTTTTTTTTCCAAATTTGTGAACTTTTTTATCAAAGTCGGTGAAATTATTTTAAAGCCGTGAACTTTTTTTGAAAACCCGGTGAACAATTTTCAAAATCGTGATTTTTCATTTCAAAATTTTTGTACTTTTTTTCAAATCCCCACTAAATATTTTCAAATTCATTATTTGTTAATCCAAAATCGATGAATGTTTTTTCAAATCAATTAAGTTTGTCGAACTTTCTTAGCACTCACGTACTTTTTACAATTTTATGCTTTTTTAAAATTCCTGATTTTTTTCGAATATTGAAGGTTTTTCGAATTCATGAACGTTTTCCTTTACCGCAAACTTTTTCCAATTGGTACGAACGTTTTTAATTTTTTTTCAATCCATTTTTTTTTGTGAATTCTTGTACAAATTTATGTTCTCTTTATTCAATTTATAGTGGGTATATAGTACTACTATATGCTAATGCTATACTGAAGGAAGGTTAACTAGATCTGTTTCCTCACTATGGTTAGCGCGCAGTGCGGTTGACATTGGCATCGTCACGTTTGATTTTTCAGCAGATTGTTGGAAAGGCCTGCTACACGGCGCCTGCGAGTGCAGCAGCGCTAACGGGCGCTTAAACCGTTGGATAGGAGCTCCCAGCAACACGTAGTATCATTATCTCTACTCTTATAAAAAACAGAGTTGGTTATGATGGTGTGCCTGCCATCCTGCAATATAGGCCGTCCGATCTATATCTGACGGATAGGAAGGTTACTATGATAATTTTGCAAAAAGATACCCGCGCCCCTCTTCACATTTGCAGATAAGTCCTTTCCTCGTTCATTCTTATCTCCCAGAAGATAAACTACTCACATAAATGCATCTTGATGTTCCGTGCAACGCACAAAGCAACACATAGCACCGCTCAAAAGAGAAAAGCAAGCAACACGTAGCCACGCCCATGCGTCGGAAGCCTGGGTTCTTCGTTGGGCATTGTTGGGTGAACTCCCATTGCATCATATTGCTGCCATTACCCACAGAGCACACCTAACAATTCCTTTTATGGGCCAGTCCATTTAATTAGCATTGATCCTGGTTTGTTTAGAAGGTCCCTAACCAGTTTTTTCCTTTACTTGTTGTTTCTTTTATCGGTTTTTGTTGTTTTTACTCTCTTTTTTTCTATTTTTCCTTTTTACCTTTTTTACCTTTTCCCAAAAAGATCCGTTTATAAAATGTTCAGAATTTTTCAATACCCATTTGGAATTTAAATTTTTTTGGGTTAAAATAATATGTTCAGGAATTTTCAAATTGTTCATGTTCAAAACTTTTGTTCACAAATTCACGAAAATGTTTAGCAATTTTCAAAAAGGACACATGTATTTTTAAATTGTTCAGAATATCAGAAAATGGCACCGTTTTCACATTTTTTAAACAAATTTAAAAATGTTGCAGTTTCCTAAAAATGTTCGTGAATTTTTGATTTTTTTCTGAATTAATAAAAATGTTCAAGCTTTTGCTAAAATTCCAAAAATGTTCGTTTTTTCGAACAATATTCACATTTAAATATATCCTATGGTGTTATCTTTTGTTTATTTTATTTTTCTTTTTCTATTTTCAGGTTTATTTTTATATTTATTCCACTTTTTCATATTGTTGTTTGGAATGGGTGAACACGTAAAACCTATTTTAACTAATTCTTAGTCGGATGAGATTTGCTATTCTTAGTTGAATGTCCATCGACTAATATTTTTTGTTATTTCTGTGTTCTTTTGTATTGCTGTGACATGATAAATAGATCGGAAGTTTTCTCAGAAAAAATGTTAGTCAAATAAGTAACAGTCAAATGTATCGTGCATGGATCTCTGTTAGCTTTATTTTGAATTTGGTAATTCTTGGTCCTACTCTCAAGCCTGCAATTGGTTGAGCCTTGGTTTTTCATTCCTATTTTTTCTTCACTCTCTTCTCTCCTAATCACTAGCCTTAAGTCGGTTTGAGTCATACACGAGTCCTTGAACTCGACTCTAGAAGTCTTGGCTATAAAAAAGCTCGAGAGACCTTATGCCCTCCCCATGAGTATATTCAAGTGAGAGTGAATGAGAATAAAATGCCCATGAGGTTCCCGTATATCAAAGTAGCGAACACAAATCGAATCAATATGATGAAAGTGACTAGATGCAATTCCCGTGTACCCTCAAGAATGCTTTGCTTATTATAAGAGACCGTTTTGGCCTGTCCTTTGCCACAAAAGGATTGGGCTACCTTGCTGCACTTTATTTACCGTTACCGTTACTTGCTCGTCACAAAATATCTTGCCATCAAACTATCTGTTACCAATAATTTCAGTGCTTGCAGAAAACCACTTGTCATTTCCTTCAGCTCCTCGTTGGGTTTGACACTCTTACTTATCAAAGGACTACGATTGATCCCCTATACTAGTGGGTCATCAAAGACTAAATGATGGTTGAGTATGTGGACTTGCTAAAAAGCTCCGCATGAGACCCTTGTTGGGGAACGTAGTAATTTCAAAAAAATTCCTACGAACACGCAAGATCATGGTGATGCATAGCAACGAGAGGGGAGAGTGTTGTCCACGTACCCTTGTAGACCGATAGCGGAAGCGTTAACACAACGCGGTTGATGTAGTCGTACGTCTTCACGATCCGACCGATCAAGTACCGAACGCACGGCACCTCCGAGTTCAGCACACGTTCAGCTCGATGACGTCCCTCGAACTCCGATCCAGCCGAGTGTTGAGGGAGAGTTTCGTCAGCACGATGGCGTGGTGACGATGATGATGTTCTACCGACGCAGGGCTTCGCCTAAGCACCGCTACGATATTATCGAGGTGTAATATGGTGGAGGGGGGCACCGCACACGGCTAAGAGATCAATAGATCAATTGTTGTGTCTATGGGGTGCCCCCCTGCCCCCGTATATAAAGGAGCAAGGGGGAGGCCGGCCGGCCCTTGTTGGCGCGCCAGGAGGAGGAGTCCTGCTCCTACTAGGAGGAGGACTCCCCTCTTTCCTACTCCTACTAGGAGGGGGAAAGGAAGGGGGAGAGGGAGAAGGAAAGGGGGCGCCGCCCCCCCTCTCCTAGTCCAATTCGGACCAGAGGGGGAGGGGGCGCGCGGCCCCTCCTGGCTGCCCCTCTCTCTCTCCACTAAGGCCCATAAGGCCCATTACTTCTCCCGGGGGGGTTCCGGTAACCCTCCGGCACTCCGGTTTTCTCCGAAATCACCTGGAACACTTCCGGTGTCCGAATATAGTCGTCCAATATATCAATCTTTATGTCTCGACCATTTCGAGACTCCTCGTCATGTCCGTGATCATATCCGGGACTCCGAACAACCTTCGGTACATCAAAACATATAAACTCATAATATAACTGTCATCGTAACGTTAAGCGTGCGGACCCTACGGGTTCGAGAACTATGTAGACATGACCGAGACACGTCTCCGGTCAATAACCAATAGCGGAACCTGGATGCTCATATTGGCTCCCACATATTCTACGAAGATCTTTATCGGTCAGACCGCATAACAACATACGTTGTTCCCTTTGTCATCGGTATGTTACTTGCCCGAGATTCGATCGTCGGTATCTCAATACCTAGTTCAATCTCGTTACCGGCAAGTCTCTTTACTCGTTCTGTAATACATCATCTTGCAACAAACTCTTTAGTTGCAATGCTTGCAAGGCTTAAGTGATGTGCATTACCGAGAGGGCCTAGAGATACCTCTCCGACAATCGGAGTGACAAATCCTAATCTCGAAATACGCCAACCCAACAAGTACCTTCGGAGACACCTGTAGAGCACCTTTATAATCACCCAGTTACGTTGTGACGTTTGGTAGCACACAAAGTGTTCCTCCGGTAAACGGGAGTTGCATAATCTCATAGTCATAGGAACATGTATAAGTCATGAAGAAAGCAATAGCAACATACTAAACGATCAAGTGCTAAGCTAACGGAATGGGTCAAGTCAATCACATCATTCTCCTAATAATGTGATCCCGTTAATCAAATGACAACTCATGTCTATGGCTAGGAAACATAACCATCTTTGATCAACGAGCTAGTCAAGTAGAGGCATACTAGTGACACTCTGTTTGTCTATGTATTCACACAAGTATTATGTTTCCGGTTAATACAATTCTAGCATGAATAATAAACATTTATCATGAAATAAGGAAATAAATAATAACTTTATTATTGCCTCTAGGGCATATTTCCTTCAACCCTTCCTGAAAATATGATGAATGGCAATTGCATTGTTGACTGAGAACATAGTTTGTTAGTTTTCAAGAAAGTTTATTCCTTATACTTTGATGATTGTGATGAATTGTTACTTGCTCATGAGAAGTTTTATTATAAAGTTTTGTTGTTATTATAATAATGATCATGATACTACTATGTCCTCTCTAAACATGTGGACATGATTATCGATATCAACTTTCGCTTGAGGGCAAGCGAGGTCTAAGCTTGGGGGAGTTGTGTGACGCCCCGACTCGACCGTACACTAATCATACACGCAAACGTGTACGATCAAGATTAGGGACTCACGGGAAGATATCACAACACAACTCTAGACACAAATAAAAATAATACAAGCTTCATATTACAAGCCAGGGGCCTCAAGGGCTCGAATACATAGCTCAATACACAAGAGTCAGCGGAAGCAACATTATCTTAGTACAGACATAAGTTAAACAAGGATGCCTTAAGAAGGCTAGCACAAAAGCAACACGATCGAAGAGGCAAGGCCTCCTGCCTGGGACCTCCTAACTACTCCTGGTCGTCGGCGGTCTCCATGTAGTAGTATCCGTCGGCCGTCCAAGGGTAGAAAAGGGTAGAAGGGTAGAAAAGGATCCACCATCTAGTTGCACCAACCGGAAAGAAGAAGGAAGGGGGAAAAGGGTAGAAAAGCAACCGTGGGTACTCATCCAAAGTACTCGCAAGCATCAGATCTATACTAAGTATGCATTGGTACCAAATGGAAGGGCTGTATCTGTGGACTGAACTGCAGAATGCCAGAATAGAGGGGAAGGCCTAGCCTATCGAAGACTAGCATCTTCAAGCAGCTCCAAGCATCTTGCAGCATGTAGAAGAGTAAAGAATAGCAGTTTATTTTTAACAAACATGTTGTAAGATTAACGCCCAGAGATCCTTCCTCGTCTCCCTAAGAGAAAGCAATCCCGGAGCCACATATATCAAGTATCCATTTCTAGTTGTAATAGATCAGGATATAAGTCTGAACGTCCATTACCGTGGACACGATATTAAAATATATGTCTTCCCTGCAGGGGTGCACCACGTTTTCCAACACGCTCGATCACTCTGGCCGGACACACCTTTCTGGGGTCAATGCCCGGCCTCGGAAGATCAACACTTCGTAGCCCTACCTAGGCTCAGCAGAGAGGTCCCCGCCGGTCTACATCCTAAGCACTCCGGGGTCTGGGCCCATCGCCCGTTGCACTCCGGGTCATTGTGCGCAAGGGGATACTAGCACCACCTCTGCCTGGATGGCGCGATCCGGCCCGGCCACAATGCTGAACTGGACGTCTGACAAAGCTTCAGCCGATACTACGACGTCGAGGCCCATAACTATTCTCGCGTGGTGGTTAGTGCGTAAAGGCCAAAGGCCAACTCAGAACAAATACCCAAACCATAGTGTATTATTAGCTTGCGGAGACGAGCAGAGACTCACGATAATGTAACCCCGTCGCCCCGTCTCAAGGAAATACGGCAAGGGCTAGCCCAGCCCACTCGGGGGCGGCCTGCCGGCCAGGCCGTGCCTCGTAACCATCTTGCGGGTGCTCTCCGGGCCCGCCCGACTTTCCCAAGGGTCTCAAGTAAAGTCAAGGTAACCATGTGTCCAGACATCAAGGGGAAAACCCGAGGAATCACCCCCAGTGGATTCCACTCAATGTAATCATCAAGGTGAACGTAAGAGGGACCACCCTCGAGGTTCACACTTGAGGTGTTGAACGACAGAGCCGTATCGGGAAGGGTGAAAGAGGAAATCACCCTCGATGACCACGACCGAATAGCTGCACTACAGAATTATCATCAGGAGTGCGTTATGAGGGATCACCCTCGGCACTCGATAGTAGCTTTGCAGAGTCGAGCAACAAAAGGGGCGTGATGTGATGTGAGGTGTCGGGCTCTGGTCGTCGATCACGTTGATCGAGTCGTCGATGATGAAGCAGGGGCAACAAGGACAAGGTGGGGGTCACTGATGGATCACTAACCAACCTATACTAAGCAGTTTAGGATAAGCAGGTAAGGTACAAAGAGTAGGTTACAAAAGCAGGCTATGCATTAGAATAGGAGCAAACAATAACAGTAGCAAAATCTAATGCAAGCATGAGAGAATGGAATGGGCGATATCGGGATGATCAAAGGGGGGGCTTGCCTGGAAGCTCCGCTGAAAGGGAAGAAGGGGTCGTCGTCGACGTAGTCGATAACAGGGGCATCTGCAGCGGTCTCGGGGTCTACCCGAGAGAAGAGGGGGAAGAAACAGTAAATACAGAGCAAACAAGTGCAATACTATGCATGACAAGACAAAAGCAGCGTGAGGGGTGTTCTAACGCGGTGCTACACTATACCGACGAAGGGGGATAACATCCGGGAAAGTTTTCCCGAAGTTAGGCATTTTCGGACAAACGAACCAGAGGAGGGAAGGTTGCATGTTTGCCATGCTAGAGGCATGTGACAGATGAACGGAGAGTGTATCCGGATTCGTCTCGTCATTCTGAGCAACTTTCATGTATAAAACTTTTTCATCCGAGTTACGGATTATTTTCTACGATTTTCCAAAGATCTAAACAATATTATGAAAATCCCTGAAATTCTGCCAAGTCTGAGAATTCGTCAGTTTTAAACATCTTTTAGCTGTTTTCAAAAGGCTACAACTATTGTTCTGCCCATCCTATGGAGTAGTGACTTTTATCAAACTTGATCAATTTTCTGTGATCTACAAGATGGTATCAATTGCATCTCTGTTAGATCCCTATAACTTGTTTATTTTCTGCTCTAAAGTAGCTACCACAATAACTCTGTTTTCAGTCTTTTCTGTTAACAGAAGATAGACTTTTGTCATTTTCATAGGAATTAATCCAGGCGACTTTTGGATTTGGTCCAATGAAAACATTTGAGCCTTGTCAAGGTTACTACCTACTCATATTATTTTTACTCCTGTTAACAGTTGTTTTGCCGCAGTTTAGGGGCAGTCTAGATGGCTAATCAATGTAGAATTAGAAAAGCTAGCTCGACTAGCAGCTACAATTACTAGCAGCAGTTCAGTAGGCGGCGGCTATGCGCGGCACGGGCGTGGCGCGATGCAGCAGTAGCTGCAGGCGGCGGCGAGAGGAGTGACGACCGTCGAGCGGGGCGAGCGGGCCTGATGTGGCTGCGGGCGAAGGTGGGCGGCGCAAGGAGCAGGTGCGGGCGGCGTAGCGCTGGCCAGCGCGGAGCTGCAGCAGGCGGCGGCAGCAGGAGAAGGCGGGCACGGACAATGGGTAGGCGGCAGCAGCAGCGGCAAGCGGCGGCAGGACGGGACGACCGGCAGCGCAGCAGGGACAGGAGCGCGGCGGGGCGCACGGGGCTGCGGCAGGGGTGCGCAGCAGCGCGCGGGCGCCGTCGAGATGCGAGCGGTCGAGCAGGGAACGGCCGGAGCGGCAGCAACGGCGACGTGCAACGGCGTCAGAGGCGGTCGGGCTCGGCAACGCGGGGAGCCTAGCTAGGGGGGCGTGCGCGAGCTAGAGGAGGGAAAGGGAGGAGCAGGATCTCACCGGGGAGGCACACGGGGGCCCGGTGGTGGCTTAGTAGCAGCAGGGTCGGCCGGAGATGGCAACGACGTGCGTCGGCCCGAGGAGGAAGACGGGTGAATCGATGGCTCGGTGGCGCTCCAACTCGAATCTGCGCGCGTAGTGGACGAAGACGAAGACGCAGAAGCTCCTGGACGTCCTTCCCTGGCTCGGGGTGGCTCCAGTGCATGTGGACGACGACGGTCTTCGTGGACGCAACGGCGAGGCGAGAGGTGCCCGGTGGCCATGGCAGAGTGAGGCGAGCGACAACGACCGCGCTCGGCGATGGATCTGGAGGAGGGGACGAGTGCGTGGGTGAGAGAGAGAGCGAGGGGGCGCAAGTGATGAGGGTGAGTGGAGGGGAGGGCTCGAGGCGTCGAGGGGACGGCGCCCTTATCCCCTCGGGGCGGCGCCGGCGAGCTGGTCGGACGGGGGCGCGCCCCTGTAGCGGTCGCGCCAGGAGAACAATAGGAGAAGGCGACCGATGGGGTAGGTGGGCTGGCTGAGACGTTGGGCCGGCTAGGTGAGCTAAGGCCCAGGGGGTTAACTGGGCCCTTTGGCCCAGGGGGAGGGGGTTTGGCCTTCGTCTTTTATTTTTTCTTATTTTTATTTTAGTTTATTGTTTTCTATTTAGTTTCTTTCTATTTTTAGTTTTATAAAATACAACACTAGCTCCTAAATCAACATTAGTAATTTATGCCACTGCCACAAATCGTTTGAGGTTTAAATAAAATAGTATAGTATTTTTATAATTTAAAAAGCATTTAACAATTTCTTAGCCACTGTTTTTATTCACAAAAGAGTATTTAAATAATTTTAAAAAATGTTGGGTCGGCACCATAATTGGTTATGGAATAATTGCCACACTTTGAACATTTTATTTTGCATGTTTGAGAAATTTGAACTTTGGACTTTAATTTGAATTTGAATTTGAATCATGATTTGGATCAAGTGAGGATTAGCAACAGTAATGTGATGACTTGGAATCATTAGCAGGGGATTACTATAGCTTGATTATCCGGGCGTCACAAGTTGATACGTCCATTTTGCATCATGTTTTCCTACTGTCATTTATAGTGTTTTCATTCAATATAACACTTTGTGGAATAATTCTAATACCTTTTTTCTCATAATATGCAAGGTTGACACAAATAGAGAGATTCCAGGCAGCTGGAATTTTGGAGCTGAAAAAGCTATGTTAGAGATACCTATTCTTCACATCCCCAAATGAGATGAATTTTATGGAGATTTATTTTGAAATATAAAAAAAATATTGGAGAAAAGAAATACCAGAGGGGGCCACCCAGGTGCCCACTAGGCACCAGGGCGCGCCTACCCCCCTCGTGCGCCTGGTTGGTAGTGGGCCCCCTGGCCAGCATCTGGTGCCCATCTTCTAGTATATAAGCCCACTTGCCCTAAAAAATATCAAGAGAGGACTTTTGGGACGGAGCGCTAGCGTCTCAAAGTGTAACTTTGACAGGAGCTCTTTTGCTCTTCGGCAGAGCGATTCTGCCGGGGATACTTGAAGGAAATATGCCCTAGAGGCAATAATAAAGTTATTATTTATTTCATGATAAATGTTTATTATTCATGCTAGAATTGTATTAACCGGAAACTTAGTACATGTGTGAATGTATAGACACACAAAGTGTCACTAGTATGCCTCTACTTGACTAGCTCGTTGAATCAAAGATGGTTATGTTTCCTAACCATAGACATGAGTTGCCATTTGATTAACGGGATCACATCATTACAAAATGATGTGATTGACTTGACCCATTCCGTTAGCTTAGCATTTGATCGTATAGTATATTGCTATTGCTTTCTTCATGACTTATACATGTTCCGATGACTATGAGATTATGCAACTCCCGAGTACCGGAGGAACACTTTGTGTGCTACCAAACGTCACAACGTAACTGGGTGATTATAAAGGTGCTCTACAGGTGTCTCCGATGGTGCTTGTTGAATTGGCATAGATCGAGATTAGGATTTGTCACTCCGATTGTCGGAAAGGTATCTCTGGGCCCTCTCGGTAATACTCATCGCTACAAGCCTTGCAAGCAATGTGACTAATGAGTTAGTTGCGGGATGAAGTATTACGGAACGAGTAAAGAGACTTGCCGGTAACGATATTTAACTAGGTATTGAGATACCGACGATCGAATCTCGGGCAAGTAACATACCGATGACAAAGGGAACAACGTATGCCGTTATGCGATTTGACCGATAAAGATCTTTGTAGAATATCTGGGAGCCAATATGAGCATCCAGGTTCCGCTATTGGTTATTGACTGGAGACATGTCTCGGTCATGTCTACATAGTTCTCGAACCCGTAGGGTCCGCACGCTTAACGTTCGGTGACGATCGGTATTATGAGTTTATGTGTTTTGATGTACCGAAGGTAGTTCGGAGTCCCGGATGAGATCGGGGACATGACGAGGAGTCTCGAAATGGTCGAGACGTCAAGATCGATATATTGGACGACTATATTCGGACATCGGAAAGGTTCCGAGTGGTTCGGATATTTATTGGAGTATCAGAGAGTTACGGGAATTCGCCGGGGAGTGTATGGGCCTTATTGGGCCTTAGTGGAAGAGAGGAGGAGGAAGCCTAGGAGGGGGCGCCCCCCAAGACCAATCCGAATTGGGTGAGGGGGCCGGCCCCCCTTTCCTTCCTCCCTCCCTCCTCTTTCCTACCTCTCCTACTCCTACTTGGAAGGGGGAATCCTACTCCCGGTGGGAGTAGGACTCCCCTAGGGCGCGCCATAGAGAGGGCCGGCCCTCCCCCTCCTCCGCTCCTTTATATACGGGGGGGGGCACCCCATGGACACACAAGTTGATCAGTTGATCTTTTAGCCGTGTGCGGTGCCCCCCTCCACCATAATCTACCTCGGTCATATCGTAGCGGTGCTTAGGCGAAGCCCTGCGTCATTAGCATCATCATCACCGTCATCACGCCGTCGTGCTGACGGAACTCTCCCGCGAAGCTCTGCTGGATCGTGAGTTTATGGGACGTCACCGAGCTGAACGTGTGCAGAACTCGGAGGTGCCGTGTGTTCGGTATTTGGATCGGTCGGATCATGAATACATACGACTACATCAACCACGTTGTCATAACGCTTCCGCTTACGGTCTACGAGGGTACGTAGACGACACTCTCCCATCTCGTTGCTATGCATCACCATGATCTTGTGTGTGCGTAGGAATTTTTTTGAGATTACTACGTTCCCCAACAGTGGCATCCGAGCCAGATTTATGCGTAGATGTTATATGCACGAGTAGAACACAAGTGAGTTGTGGGCGATACAAGTCATACTGCTTACCAGCATGTCATACTTTGGTTCGGCGGTATTGTTGGATGAAGCGGCCCGAACCGACATTACGCGTACGCTTACGCGAGACTGGTTCTACCGACGTGCTTTGCACACAGATGGCTGGCGGGTGTCATTCTCCAACTTTAGTTGAACCAAGTGTGACTACACCCGGTCCTTGTTGAAGGTTAAAACAGCACTAACTTGACGAACTATCATTGTGGTTTTGATGCGTAGGTAAGAACGGTTCTTGCTCAGCCCGTAGCAGCCACGTAAAACTTGCAACAACAAAGTAGAGGACGTCTAACTTGTTTTTGCAGGGCATGTTGTGATGTGATATGGTCAAGGCATGATGCTATATTTTATTGTATGAGATGATCATGTTTTGTAACAGAGTTATCGGCAACTGGCAGGAGCCATATGGTTGTCGCTTTATTGTATGAAATGCGAACGCCCTGTAATTGCTTTACTTTATCATTAAGCGGTAGCGATAGTCGTAGAAGCAATAGTTGGCGAGACAACAATGATGCTACGATGGAGATCAAGTTGTTGCGCCGGTGACGATGGTGATCATGACGGTGCTTTGGAGATGGAGATCAAAGGCACAAGATGATGATGGCCATATCATATCACTTATATTGATTGCATGTGATGTTTATCCTTTATGCATCTTATTCTGCTTTGATTGACGGTAGCATTATAAGATGATCTCTCACTAAAAAAATTCAAGGTACAAGTGTTCTCCCTGAGTATGCACCATTGCCAAAGTTCGTCGTGCCGAGACACCACGTGATGATCGGGTGTGATAAGCTCAACGTTCTTATACAACGGGTGCAAGCCAGTTTTTGCACACGCAGAATACTCGGGTTAAACTTGACGAGCCTAGCATATGCAGATATGGCCTCGGAACACTGAGACCGAAAGGTTGAACATGAATCATATAGTAGATATGATCAACATAGTGATGTTCACCATTGAAAACTACTCCATTTCACGTGATGATCGGTTATGGTTTAGTTGATTTGGATCACGTGATCACTTAGATGATTAGAGGGATGTCTATCTAAGTGGGAGTTCTTAAGTAATATGATTTAATTGAACTTTAATTTATCATGAACTTAGTCCTGATAGTATTAGCATATCTATGTTGTAGATCAATAGCTCGCGTTGCTGCTCCCGTTTATATTTTGATATGTTCCTAGAGAAAACTAAGTTTAAAAATGTTAGTAGCAATGATGCGGACTTGGTCCGTGATCTAAGGATTAACCTCATTACTGCACAGAAGTATTATGTCCTTGATGCACCGCTAGGTGACAAAACTATTGAGGGAGGAGATGCAGACGTTATGAACGTTTGACAAGCTCGATATGATGACTACTTGATAGTTTAGTGCACCATGCTTTACGGCTTAGAACCGGGACTTCAAAAATTGTTTTGAACACCACGGAGCATATAAGATGTTCCAAGAGTTGAAATTGGTATTTCATACTCATGCCCGTGTCGAGAGGTATGAGACCTCTGACAGTAATTTGCCTACAAGATGGAGGAGAATAGCTCAACCAGTGAGCATGTGCACAGATTGTCTGCGGACTACAATTGCTTGAATCAAGTGGGAGTTAATCTTCCAGATAAGATAGTAATTGACAAAGTTCTCTAGTCACTATCACCAAGTTACTAGAACTTCGTGATGAACTATAATATGCAAGGGATGACGAAAGTAATTCCCGAGCTCTTCGCAATGCTGAAATCGGCGAAGGTAGAAATCAAGAAAGAGCATCAAGTGTTGATGGTTAACAAAGACCACTAGTTTCAAGAAAAGGGCAAAAGGATAGAAAGGGAATTTCAATAAGAATGACAAGCAAGTTGTCACTCCCGTGAAGAAACCCAAAGCTAGACTTAAGCCAGAAACTAAGTGATTCTGCTGCAATGGATTAATCACGGGAAGCGGAACTACCCCAAATAATTGGCGGATAAGAAGGATGGCAGAGTGAACAAAAGTATATTTGATATACATGTTATTGATGTGTACTTTACTAGTGTTTATAGCAAGCCCTCGGTATTAGATATCGGTTCAGTTGCTAAGAGTAGTAACTCGAAACGGGAGTTGCATAATGAACATAAACTAGTTAAGGATGAAGTGACGATGTATGTTGGAAGTGGTTCCAAGATCGATATGATCATCATCGCACACTCCATATGCTCTTGGTATAGTGTTGAACCAAAATAAATGTTATTTGGTGTTTGCGTTGAGCATGAATATGATTTGATCATGTTTATTGCAATACAGTTATTCATTTAAGTCAGAGAATAATTGTTGTTCTGTTTACATGAATAAACCTTCAATGGTCATACACCCAGTGTGAATGGTTTATTGAATCTCGATTGAAGTGATAGACATATTCATAATATTGAAGCCAAAAGATGAAAAGTTAATAATGATAGTGCAACTTATTTGTGGCACTGCCGTTTAGGTCATATTGGTGTAAAGCGCATGAAGAGACTCCATACTGATGGGCTTTTGGAATCACTTAATTATGAATCACTTGATGCTTGCGAATCATGCCTCATGGGCAAGATGACTAAGACTCCGTTCTCCGGAACAATGGAGCGAGCGACAAACTTGTTGGAAATAATACATACCGATGTATGCGGTCCAATGAGTGTTGAGGCTCGCGGCGGGTATCGTTATTTTCTGACCTTCACAGATGATTTGAGCAGATATGGGTATATCTACTTAATAAAACACAAGTCTGAAAACATTTGAAAAGTTCAAAAGAATTTCAGAGTGAAGTGGAGAATCATCGTAACAAGAAAATAAAGTTTCTACGATCGGATCGCAGAGACAAATATTTGAGTTATGAGTTTGGCCTTCATTTAAAACAACGTAGAATAGTTTAACAAACTCACGCCACCTGGAACACCACAGTGTAATGGTGTGTCCGAACGTCGTAACCGTACTTTATTAGACATGGTGCGATCTATGATGTCTCTTACCGATTTACCACTATCGTTTTGGGGTTATGCATTAGAGACAGCTGCATTCACGTTAAATAGGGCACCATCTAAATCCGTTGAGACGACACCATATGAACTATGGTTTGGCAAGAAACCTAAGCTGTCGTTTCTTAAAGTTTGGGGTTGCAATGCTTATGTGAAAAAGCTTCAACCTGATAAGCTCGAACCCAAATTGGAGAAATGCATCTTCATAAGATACCCAAAGGAGACAGTTGGGTACACCTTCTATCATAGATCCGAAGGCAAATTCGTTGCTTAGAGTGGATCCTTTCTAGAAAAGGAGTTTTTTTTCTCGAAAGAAGTGAGTGGGAGGAAAGTAGAACTTGATGAGGTAATTGTACCTTCTCCCGAATTGGAAAGTAGTTTATCACAGAAATCAGTTCCAGTGGTGCGTACACCAATCATGAAACTTCAGATCAAGTTACTACAGAACCTCGTAGGTCTTCCAGAGTACGATCCGCACCAGAGTGGTACGGGAATCTTGTTCTCGAAGTCATGTTACTAGACCATGATGAACCTATGAACTATGAGGAAGCGATGATGAGCCCAGATTCCGCGAAATGGCTTGAGGCCATGAAATCTGAGATAGGATCCATGTATGAGAACAAAGTATGGACTTTGATGGATTTGCCCGATGATCGGCAAGCCATAGAAAATAAATGGATCTTCAAGAGGAAGACGGACGCTGAGAGTAGTGTTACTATCTACAAAGCTCGATTTGTCGAAAAAAAGGTTTTTGACAAGTTCAAGGTGTTGACCACGATGAGATTTTCTCACTCGTACCGATGCTTAAAGTCTGTCCGAATCATG
Organism: Aegilops tauschii subsp. strangulata; assembly: GCF_002575655.3. Lineage (NCBI taxonomy): Eukaryota > Viridiplantae > Streptophyta > Magnoliopsida > Poales > Poaceae > Aegilops > Aegilops tauschii. The sequence goes on from NC_053035.3 coordinate 436,436,880, forward strand.
TTAGCAATTGCCGCATTTTATGAAATCTGGTAAATGGATAACAAAACTGCAATCCTTAATGGATTTATTAAAGAAGAGTTGTATATGATGCAACCAGAATTTTTTGTCAATCCTAAAGGTGTTAACAAAATATGCATGCTCCAGCGATCCATCTATGGACTGGTGCAAGCATCTCGGAGTTGGAATATACACTTTGATGAGTTGATCAAAGCATATGGTTTTATACAGACTTTCGGAGAAGCCTGTGTTTACAAGAAAGTGAGTGGGAGCACTACAAACTTTCTGATAAGTATATGTGAATGACATATTGTTGATCAGAAATGATGTAGAATTTTTCTAGAAAGCATAAAGGAGTGTTTGAAAGGAGTTTTTCAAAAGGAAGACCTCAGTGAAGTTGCTTACATATTGAGCATCAAGATCTATAGAGATAGATCAAAGACGCTTGATAAGATTTTTCAATGAGTATATACCTTGACAAGATTTTGAAGTAGTTCAAAATGGAACAGTCAAAAAAGTAGTTCTTGCCTGTATTGCAAGATATAAAGTTGAATAAAGACTCAAAACCCAACCACAGCAGAAAATAGAAAGAGAATGAAAAGTCATTCCCTATGCCTCAGTCATAGGTTCTATAAAGTATGCTATGCTGTGTACCAGACCTATTGTGTACCTCACCAAGAGTTTGGCAAGAGGGTACAATAGTGATCTAAGAGTAGATCACTGGACATCGGTCAAAATTATCCTTAGTGGAATAAGGAAATATTTCTCGGTTATGGAGGTGATAAAGAGTTCGTCGTAAAGAGTTACGTCGATGCAAGCTTTGACACCGATATGGATGACTCTAAGTCTCGATCTAGATACATATTGAAAGTGGGAGCTATTAGCTAGAGTAGCTCCGTGCAGAGCATTGTAGACATAGAAATTTGCAAAATACTTACGGTTCTGAATGTAACAGACCCGTTGACTAAAATTATCTCACAAGCAAAACATGATCACACCTTAGTACTCTTTGGGTGTTAATCACGTAGCGATGTGAACTAGATTACTGACTCTAGTAAACCCTTTGGGTGTTGGTCACATGTCGATGTGAACTATGGGTGTTAACCACATAAAGATGTGAACTATTGATGTTAAATCACATGGTGATGTGAACTAGATTATTGACTCTAGTGCAAGTGAGAGACTGAAGGAAATATGCCCTAGAGGCAATAATAAAGTTATTATTTATTTCCTTATTTCATGATAAATGTTTATTATTCATGCTAGAATTGTATTAACCGGAAACTTAGTACATGTGTGAATGTATAGACAAACAAAGTGTCACTAGTATGCCTCTACTTGACTAGCTCGTTGAATCAAAGATGGTTATGTTTCCTAACCATAGACATGAGTTGTCATTTGATTAACGGGATCACATCATTAGAGAATGATGTGATTGACTTGACCCATTCCATTAGCTTAGCATTTGATCGTATAGTATATTGCTATTGTTTTCTTCATGACTTATACATGTTCCTATGACTATGAGATTATGCAACTCCCGAGTACCGGAGGAACACTTTGTGTGCTACCAAACGTCACAACGTAACTGGGTGATTATAAAGGTGCTCTACAGGTGTCTCCGATGGCGCTTGTTGAGTTGGCATAGATCGATATTAGGATTTGTCACTCCGATTGTCGGAGAGGTATCTCTGGGCCCTCTCGGTAATACTCATCACTATAAGCCTTGCAAGCAATGTGACTAATGAGTTAGTTGCGGGATGAAGTATTACGGAACGAGTAAAGAGACTTACCGGTAACGAGATTGAACTAGGTATTGAGATACCGACGATCGAATCTCGGGCAAGTAACATACCGATGACAAAGGGAACAACGTATGTTGTTATGCGGTTTGACCGATAGAGATCTTCGTAGAATATCTGGGAGCCAATATGAGCATCCATGTTCCGCTATTGGTTATTGACCGGAGACATGTCTCGGTCATGTCTACATAGTTCTCGAACCCGTAGGGTCCGCACGCTTAACGTTCGGTGACGATCGGTATTATGAGTTTATGTGTTTTGATGTACCGAAGGTAGTTCGGAGTCCCGGATGAGATCGGGGACATGACGAGGAGTCTCGAAATGGTTGAGACGTAAAGATCGATATATTGGACGACTATATTCGGACATCGAAAAGGTTCCGAATGGTTCGGGTATTTATCGGAGTACCGGAGAGTTACGGGAATTCGCCGGGGAGTGTATGGGCCTTATTGGGCCTTAGTGGAAGAGAGGAGGAGGAAGCCTAGGAGGGGGCGCCCCCCCAAGCCCAATCCGAATTGGTGAGGGGGCCGGCCCCCCTTTCCTTCCTCCCTCCCTCCTCTTTCCTACCTCTCCTACTCCTACTTGGAAGGGGGGGGGATCCTACTCTCGGTGGGAGTAGGACTCCCCTAGGGCGCGCCATAGAGAGGGCCGACCCTTCCCCTCCTCCACTCCTTTATATACGGGGGAGGGGGGCACCCCATGGACACACAAGTTGATCAGTTGATCTTTTAGCCATGTGCGGTGCCCCCCTCCACCATAATCCACCTCGGTCATATTGTAGCGGTGCTTAGGCGAAGCCCTGCGTCGGTAGCATCATCATCACCGTCATCACGCTGTCGTGCTGACAGAACTCTCCCGCGAAGCTCTGCTGGATCGTGAGTTCGTGGGACGTCACCGAGCTGAACGTGTGCAGAACTCGGAGGTGCCATGTGTTCGGTACTTGGATCGGTCGGATCGTGAAGACGTACGACTACATCAACTGCGTTGTCATAACACTTCCGCTTACGGTCTACGAGGGTACATAGACGACACTCTCCCCTCTCGTTGCTATGCATCACCATGATCTTGTGTGTGCGTAGGAATTTTTTTGAAATTACTACGTTCCCCAACAATACTTCCCTCTGGGAGGGGGAAATCAAAGCCACCTTCATCACCAACAACCCTCTCATCGTGGGAGGGCCAATCTTCATCAACATCTTCAACATAACCATCTCATCTCAAAACCCTAGTACATCTCTTGTGTTCAATCTTTGTACCAAATCCTCAGATTGGTACCTGTGGGTGACTAGTAGTGTTGATTACATCCTGTAGTTGATACTAGTTGGTTTATTTGGTGGAAGATTATATGTTCAGATCTATTACGCTATTCAACCCCCCTCCAATCTTGAGCATGAATATGTCTTGTGAGTAATTACTTTTGTTCTTGAGGACATGGGGGAAGTCTTGTCATAAGTAATCATGTGAATTTGTTATTCGTTTGATATTTTAATGATATGTATGTTATGATTCCCTTAGTGGTGTTATGTGAACGTCGACTACATGACACTTCACCATCTTTGGGCCTAAGGGAATGCATTGTGGAGTAATTATTAGATGATGGGTTGCTAGAGTGACAGAAGCTTAAACCCTAGTTTATGCGCTATTCCGTAAGGGGCTGATTTGGATCCATATGTGTAATGCTATGGTTATATTTTATTTTAATCCTTTTTTCGTAGTTACGGATGCTTGCGAGAGGGGTTAATCATAAGTGGGAGGCTTGTTCAAGGAAGGACAACACCCAAGCACCGGTCCACCTACATATCAAATTATCAAAGTAGCGAACGCGAATCAAACTAACATAATGAAAGTGACTAGATGAAATTCCCCTGTGTCTTCAATAATACTTTGCTTATTATAAGAGACCGTTTTAGCCTGTCCTCTGCTACAAAAAGGATTGGGCTACCTTGCTGCACTTTTGTTATCGTTACTATTACTTGCTCGTTACAAATTATCTTGCTATCAAACTACCTGTTACCGACAATTTCAGTGCCTGCAGAAATTACCTTGCTGAAAATTGCTTGTCATTTCCTTCAGCTCCTCGTTGGGTTCGACACTCTTACTTATCGAAAGGACTACGGTTGATCCCCTATACTTGTGGGTCATCAGCGATCCCATCTACTTCTCCTCCCTTGCTTGCTGGATCAAGGAGGAGGAGACGTCATCGAGCCGTAAGTTTGTTGAACATGGAGGTGCCGTCCGTTTGGTACTTCATCGGTTTGGATCGCGATTGGATCGTGACGAGTACGACTACATCAACCGCGTGATATACGCTTCCTCTTAACAGCCTACGAGGTAGACACACTCTCCCCTCTCGTTGCTATGCTTCTCCTAGATAGATCTTGGGTGTTCATCTGATTTTTTTTTTTTGATTTTCATGCTTCGTTCCCCATCACTGCTTCTGATGAAGCACATAATTAAAGATAGGCATGTTGTTTGTCTAGATAACTGGACATCACAGAATATTTAATATGACCGTGATAATCCCAAGAGTTGGAGCTATGTTTAATATGATTAGGATAATCCCAAGAGCTGGAACTAGATAGTTGCCTTTTTTTGGATAGTTAGATAATTTTTTCTTTCTTCCTTTTCCTTCTCCCATTGTAACATCCTGCTTATTTATACTTATGAAAAGCACTATAGTACAATTGTTCTATGGTACAGGGTTTTTAAAAAAGACTCGTTTCATCATGTGCCTGTTGCTGAAGAGGGTCTAACCATTAGAAGAATACGACCTGGTCGTATAAGATTTTTTCCCGCCATCCATCATCCTTGATAACACACGGGCTACGAGAACCGCCTGCAAGAGATAATGATGCTTAATGATATGTATTTGGTATTTTAAATGTTAATATCTTTTTCGACAAACTTAATGAAAGTTTACAAAGATTGAATTTTTGAAAAACCTACATGCTCTATACTATTTTGAAAATCTAAGGGACGGACTACCATTCAGTTGACTGAAAATGAAATTTATGTCAGTTAACTGATCCTAAATTTGTTTCAGTCGATCTGCTTCCTGCTGATATCACCGTGCGTGCATGCATGAGTACCTAGAGCCAGCCGTGGAAGCAAGCAACCTGCGAGCTAGGCCCATCTAACGAGAGTGTTGGCCAGGGCGCAACCCATCTCATCTCAAAATATCCATTTTGTAATGCAACTAGCCAAAAACTACCCTGACTCAAATAGAGCTCATATTCCACACCAGTACACCAGTGTGTAGGCTATAGCTCGGTACCATTTTTGAAAAGTGTGAAAATATCATGAATGAATGCAGAGGATAAAGAAAACTTACAGTAAGCTCAAACCACAAATAATAAATTTTTTGGTACGTACGTCAACTATCAAATCGACATATCCAAAAATCATCTAAGAATTCTCCTACATAATCTAAATATTTGATAATGTCCGCACCTTTTTGTACCCCAACAACCAAATTGATATTTATATACGAGCTAGTCCCACCGGATGATGTGATTTTTATCGTAGTATAACCAAATGCCAAGATAGTCAAGCAGAACATCTTAGAATATCTTTACCCATCGACCAAGATAAAACAAATAATGAAAGAACATTTCAGAAAGGAAACAAAAATATATGAAAACAATTGCACACAATTTACATAGAAATCATGATTTAATATAAAATGCAAGAGTAAGAATATAATAGGGAAATTTTCGCAACAACAAGAATGTTTCTTATGGCATTGGCATTATCCGTAGAGAAGAAAATAAAATAAAGTATTTTTTTAATAATGAGTTCACTAAGGAAGAATGAATTAGTGGCATTACTATTACCCATTAAGAAGAAATTAAATAAAAATTAGTAATATGAACAAACATTGATTTTTTGCAAATAATTTACATAGAAATTACCCTTTCTACAATATGCAAAAACAATCATACAATAGTGGATTTTTCACACACAAAATTAAGTTTCATGAGAAGAATGAATTAGTGGCATTGGTATTACAGTTGATGAAAAAGGAAAAAGAACAAACCTAAAACAAAATCATATTAATGAAGTTTTCTAAGAAATAATGAATTAATGGCTTTGGTATTACCCTTTGAATAAGAAAGAAAATGAAATATAAATTAAAACAAAATCATATTAATGAAGTTTCCTAAGAAAGAATGAATTAGTGGCATTGGTGCTACCAAGGAAAGGAAATGAAAAAAAAATCTAAAACAAACATTGACAAAAATTGCGCACAATTTACATAGAAATTGCACCTTTTCAATATGCAAGAACAGGCATATAATACTAGAATTTTCATCCAATTTTTTTAAGTTCCCTGAGAAGAATGAATTAGTGGCATTGGTATTAACATTAAATGAATAACAAATCAAAACTAAAACAAAATAAAACTAATTAATTGTTTCCAAGAATGAATGAATTAGTGTCTTTGGTATTACCCTTCCAGAACAATGAAAATGAAATATAAACTAAAACAAAACCATAATAATAATTTTTTAAGAGAAGAATGAATTAGGGGCATTGGTATTACCCCTTTAAGAAGAAGAAAAAGGTAAACAAAATAAAATCAAATAATGGAAAAATTTACACATAGTTGATGAAACTACAATTTTGTTTAAGATGCAATAATAAGCATATAATGGCGGGATTTTGAAAAATTAAGTTTTGTAAGAAATAATGAATTTTGTGGCATTGGTATTATCCTTAAAGGGAAAATAAAATAAAAAAACAAAATAAATAAGTTTCCTAGGATATAATGAATTACCAGCATTGCTACACTTTAAGAACAGAGAAAATGGTAAAGATTTGCACATAAATTGTGCTTTTTATAATATATGCCAGAATAAGCATAAAAGTGTAGGATTTCAAAAAACATGTAATAAAAATAAAATTAGTGGCATTGGTATCAACCTTATAGAAGAAAGAAATGAAATAAAAACTAAAACATAACTAAAATAATGAAAATTTTAAAGGTTGAATAAATTAGCGATATTGGTATTATCTTTTAATAAAAACAAAAAACAAAGCAAAAACTTGCACACAATATTGCACACTTTAATGTAAGAAATAAACATGTAACAATGCAATTTTTACACTCTAATATGATTTATTCACATATTATATAGTACTTGCGTGTATACATTTTACACTTAACCCACATCCCAAGAGATACCCAGAAAAAAGACTAAGAATAAGGAGAGCAAAAAGGGCATACAAACAGAAGAAAAATAAGAAGCATGTCGGCCTATAAACAGGCAACAGGAAACAGGAAATGGGCTTCATCTCAATAAGAAATCGACTGATGTTAGTCGAAAATTTCAGCCCAAAAGAAGACAATCGATACATCAAGAACGACGCCTGGTAGCCCACGTGGCGACGTGGCTCCGCAACTTCCCTGGCCCACCACCGCTCCCCATCCCTCTTGATCCTCTCGATGCTCTTATTGCATTGCTTGTCCACTCATCCCCTCCCTTATCATCTCCTACCTCCAGCACATAGCACCTGTAGCGAGCGCCCAAATCATATCGCTGGAGAAATCACCTTTGTTCCCATGTGCTGCCCCTTTTTCATGTAGATCGGGTTGAGATGGGGCTGGCAGTCGACCGCCCCCGAAGCGCACGCCACTGATGCGAGGAGTACTCAGGGGCTGATGCAACCCGGGGAAGCCATGGGCATCCATGTTCTCGTCCTCCCCCGATGAGGCTTCTACAACCTCACGCCGACAAGATGCAAGGCGCATGGGCGGGTGCTACATCCACAGGGCGGAGAGCTACATCCAGCGACGGTGCGGGTGCTACAACCGCTGGCCAGCGAGCTGCGACAGACACGGGGCGGTGCTACAACCTCACAATGGGAAGTTGCAACCGGCACGGGCAGTGCTACAAGCGGTGCCCAGCAAGCTACAAGTGACACAACGACAAGCTTCAACCTGGTGGGTCACCATGTCAGCGATGGAGACCATGCCGGTGGGGTGCTGCAACCATGGTGGTGAGTTTGCTGGAACCGGGTTTTTTTTTCCTTTTTTTGCTACGACCGACCAAAAATTTTGCTACGTTCTGGCGACGAACATCCATGGTTTTGCTTTAACCGGCAATTCTTTTTGCTGGAACCGGCTAAAGTTTTTGCTTCAAATGACTTCATTTTTTTTTCTCAGTTGCTCAGATTTGTTTTTTGCTGGAACATAGTACTGCAAATCTACGACAATGGCGAGCCGGAGGCGGCGATGCTGTGCTTCGATGGGGTGCAGGAGTTGCTGAAACCGGCTTTGGCTGCAAGATGCATCAGGCTTTCATGGAGCCGCATCCGGCAAAGTGGGTGGCGCTGGACAATGACTGTGAGATTGGGATGGGGCCCGTCGACGGGGACGTCGCCGGTGAGGTGGACCTTTTTTCCTCACGCGAGATGTGCTAGTGGCGATGCACGGTGTTGGTTGCCTTTTTCTTTTGTTTCTCTGCGGACGAGAGGTGGACGAGGACAAAGATTAGACTCTAATCAAATGGTTGTTAGCAGGCATATCGAACGGCTGCGGGCAGGCCAGCCCAAATTTAGGCCGGCGTGCGCCAGCGGAGAGTGCTGCCCAAATAAAATCTAAATAAGTCCCGTGTTCTTCAGCGAGACACATGTACCCGTTTCTTCTCGAGATTGTAATCGTGTGCTTGTCTGCCTCCGCAAACAATATGACAATCACAAGTGCCTAGCTGTTTATTGTCCTCTTATCAGAGCAAGTAGTAGTAGTTTAGATGCTTCTAACAACCGCCATGAAGTTTCCCCGAAAGGAAAAAAACTACCCCATGAAATCTTGCCTGATGCATTGAAAAAAAAAACCGTGCCGACATGGAAACCTATTTAAACCGTTCAGTGCACTGTGTAGGAAGGACGAACAGCGAGCTCTGCAAAATGGAGCCCCGTGCTCTCGCTCTCATCTCCGTCCTCTTCCTCTCTCTGCTTCGCACCGCCACGGCCACCACCGCTGGAACCGCAGACGGCACGGAGCGGTGGGGATACGTGGAGGTTCGGCCCAGTAAGTCCGGCGATTCTGTAACAAACTCTAGCTTGTTCGTCTCCGTTTTCTCGCTGCTGACGCTGCTTGGATGTGCTGGGCGTTGCAGAGGCTCACCTGTTCTGGTGGTACTACAAGAGCCCCCAGGCCCAGAGGGTGTCCACGCCCACCAAGCCATGGCCGACCGTCCTCTGGCTGCAGGGTGGCCCGGTACGCTCATCGGCGGGAACTTGCTTGTCCTCAGCTTATGCCGCCGTCGTCGTCGTCATCGTGTTCTTCTTTTTCTCAGGGAGCGTCGGGCGTCGGGCTCGGCAACTTCCTGGAGGTCGGGCCGCTCAACGGCGACCTGAAGCCACGCAGCTCGACATGGCTGCACAAGGCCGACCTCATCTTCGTGGTCAGTCATGGAGACAAGCACATCGTGTTCTATGTTCCTTCTGCAGTATACATTTTTTTTTTGGCTGAATCGAGCTGCTGCCGTGTGACACTGATCGACAGGACAACCCAGTAGGCGTCGGGTACAGCTACGTGGAGGACGACAGCCTGCTGGTGACCACCGACCTGCAGGCGGCGGCGGACATGACCACGCTGCTCAAGGCCCTCGTCAAGGAGCTGACGACCTTGCGGAGCAGCCCGCTGTTCATCGTCGCCGAGTCGTACGGCGGCAAGTACGCCGCCACGCTCGGCGTCTCCGTCGTCCGGGCCGTCCGCGCCGGCGAGCTCAAGCTCACGCTCGGCGGCGTGGCGCTCGGAGACAGCTGGATCTCGCCGGAGGATTTCGCGGTAATTAAAAACCTCCCAACACTTCCACCGCGCAAACTGTTGTGATTGAGATTCTGACACTGATGATGGGCGTGCATGCAGTCTTCGTACGGGACGCTCTTGTTCCAGGTGTCGAGGCTGGATCGCAAAGGCGCAGACCACGCAAACAAGTGCGGCCATGGCTCGTCTCAAGAACTAAGGATAGACTAGACATAATCTTCTGATCAACTCATACCTCCAACCGCCATTGATGAACAGGGACGCACAGGTGGTGAGGCAGCAGGTCGCAGCGGGGCAGTTCAAGCAAGCGCAGGCCACACTCAACCGAATGCTCAACTGGGTCGTCGTCAACAGCGGCCACGTGGTAACATGAAACGAGTCATCAGTATTCCGTTGTCCATAATTCGCTCCTCCGGTTTTCTGACAGCTTAACGGCCCTGTTACATGCATAAATGCAGGATGTGTATAACTTCCTACTGGACACCGGGATGGACCCGGTCGTCGCGGTAAGCTCATCGCCGGCGCCGGAGTACTCCAGGTACCTGGAGAGCAAGTCCGTAGGGGACTCGATTCAGGAGGCCATGAATGGAGCCATCAAGCAAAAGCTCAAGATCGTCCCCAAAGACGTAGTGTAAGTGGGTCTCATTCGAACAGATTCCCATTTTGAATCTTTGACAAACAAAAACTGCCGGCTGAAATAAGACTCATGATATATCATCATTAGCTGTTTTTAAAACTATCTGCAGATGGCAGGCGCAATCCTACAGCGTCTATTATGCGCTGATCAACGATTTCATGAAGCCGAGGATTCACGAGGTTGGTTGGGATATCATCATATTGCATGACAAAACTATTTTTTGTTCTCTTTTTTTTTTCAGAAATTACAGTTTTTATAAATTAGTTTGTCACATCTCCTGCAGGTTGATGAGCTCCTGTCGTATGGTGTCAATGTGACCGTGTACAATGGGCAGGTGAGTCATTATAATTTCTAGTACTCTACTAAGACAAATCTAATATGCACTATATATATTTTGACACGATCAGATGCCATTTTGCAATGCATTTAGTCATATTATAAAAACATTAACCCGTGGTAGGTGCGAAATATTCTGACTTTGTCAGAGTATTACAAGGTGAGTCATTCTATTTTCACACAGGTGTTTACTACAAACAGTATATTATTTGTGGTAACTTGGTAACAGAAATGAGTTCTGGATTCACTTGCAACAAGGCACAGAAGGAAGAGAAGCTTCAGCTGCACGTGGTTTGTCGCTTCGGTTCAACACTCTAACGTCAGTGAGCTGCCTTTGCTTCGTCCGTTTCTTCAGGCTCTGTTTGGCATCTAGCCCAGCCATGGATCTTGCCATCTTCTTGGGGCCACGGACAAGCCTTCACATTTGTCTGCTTTCCAGAAAGATAATTTTCTTTTCCCCCCTCTTTGGGGTGTCCAGTACGTTAGATAGAACATGCAGGTCGGGATTGATGGCTGAAAACTAGGTAGATAAACATTTGTGATTTGACCAGCGCAAACACTACATTGTCATCATGTGCAGATGAAAATGTACCCAAACTATGACACCAAGCATTGTATTCAGTGAAATATCCTTGCAACAAGTTACTAAAGTCTGTGAAACTTCTCTTTTGACTGAAGCTCGATGTGATCTGCTCGACCGTCGGCGCAGAAGCATGGGTTCAGAAGCTCAAGTAAGAGTACCCAGTTTTCAGCTGTCGCTTTTTAACCTTGCTTTGGGTAATGGGATTAAGGAAAAATACCCCTGAACTTCTCAACTGATCGCCTGTTTCAGATGGGATGGACTGAAGAACTTCTTGGCCCTGCCAAGACAGCCTCTCTACTGTGGCTCGGCTGGAGCCACCAAGGGCTTTGTTAGATCCTACAAAAACCTTCATTTCTACTGGATCCTTGGAGCAGGGCACTTTGTAAGCAACTCACTCTTTTGATTCAGCACTTTTGCTGCAAATTATCCTGAAGAGAATAGCAGACATCACAGAGATTTTGCTAGCGTTTCATTTTTCATCTAAGGCGCCGATTCGACGACGACTTGCAGGTGCCTGTTGATCAGCCATGCGTTGCGCTTGACATGATCGGCAACATCACACAGTCTCCGGCTCTTTCTCGTTCATAGAAGTGGAGGTTCGGAGGAGCACAGAGGGGTGGAGAAAAAGGGAGCCAGCTACACGCAGTTTGCTTCGCTCAGCTCGTGTTGGTCGGGGTGGTGGGGACGTGGAGAGCAACCTGGATTTAACCCGTGGATGTGGCATTGTGGCTCCCCTGTTTCTAATAAGAATGCACTTTCAGCTTCTTCGTTTTGTTGTTGCATTTTCGTATTTTCTTAAAGAGTGCGATCTTATCAACATTTGTTTATGTACTTTTTTTGCAAGTCTTTTTCTTTTCTGAAAAGGAGGCTGAAACCTCAACCAATTCTTATTGATTAATGATTATTAAATAAAGGGTGACCATCGTTGAACCATTACAAGATATGAAATAACACCTATGATTAAGTCCTTGAGTAGAAAGCTTTGTGCGCTGCAGATTCAAACCACCAGTGAACCAGCTTGCGAACCAACTGCCGACGTGGACAGGAGCTTTGCTCCCGAAGAGTGGGAGATTGTTGCTGATCAAGTCAGTCTTAGGGCATGACCAATGCATAGCCCTAGGGTGATGCCCCGCAGGCCATGTAGAATCAGATATCAGGAAAAGTAGATTCGGATGGTGTAGGGGGATCCTCGGCGGGAGGCGGGTGCTTGGGGAGAAAAAATATGGTCTGTTGCATAAATTAAAGCTGAAAAAGTTAAAGTGCAGAGTAGGGATGCATGAGTAGTGAGAGTCTACTTTCTATTCTTTGATGAGGCCCATTAGTAGTAGCTTGTGTTGAAGAGAAAAAATCAATATAGATGCCTCAAACTACCTTTTGTCATGGGGCATCTGTAACCATATGTCACCATTGTACATATGTCCTTATATGCCATCCGAACCATGCAATGCTGGCATTGGATCCACCCCCAAGACAATAACCATGAACAAAATATGCAGATGCTTCTTGTGGTGTGCCAAAGCCGAGGCTAGAGGAGGAAATTGCACCATGTCCTACGAATCGGCTTGTACACCGGAGTGGACGGGTAGACTTGGGGGTACCAAACTTGAGATGGCTAAACACCACAATCCAGTTGAGGTGGTTATGGCTTACCGGTTCTGACCAGCTAAGGCTGTGGAAAGAATTCAAGATAACTATGCCTAAGGAGGCACATGCAATCTTCCAAGCGTCCACTAGGGTTCTGGTAGGCGATGGTCAAGGGAAAATTGTTTGTGGGTGCAGATGGATCAATGTGTTCACAGCACATGAGCTCGCCCCGAGGATCTATCATCGCATTATGGCGGGGGCGAATCCAACAGGACTGTGCACTTGGCGGTGATCGATGGAAATTGGGATGCGGATGTGGAATTGTGGACCCGGAGATGGATGCAGACACCCATGATGAATACATGCTCCTATGGATAGCTGTTACAGAGGTCTACCTGAACATGGATGTGTCGGATAAGGTCAGGTGGGCGTGGGAAACAAATGGTGATTTTTTTTGTTCGATCGCCGTATGCGGCGAAGTTCGCAGGACGTGAAGTGACACTGTACTCGGAGATTGTGTGGAAGTCTACAGAGCCGCTACAGTTTCATTTCTTTCTGTGGTTGGACATGACGAACTACTGTTGGACATATTGGTGGCGAGGTGACTACCACACCAGGAGACCAGACCTTCCCTTATTGTGATCAACATGAAGAATCGATCAATCATATATTCATCACCTATGTCTTCGCTAGAACTATTTGGTCGAAAGTGTGGGCAGCCTTGGGCAAGCCTGATTGGACATCTTCGTCGGAAGACCACACGGTGGAGTGGTGCACAGATTGACAGGGGATCGACGTTAGAGGAAGGAAGCACAAGCAATTGTCATGCTAGTCTTTGGAGCTCTGGAAGCATATGAATGCCAAGTTTTCGATGGTGTGGCTCCATCCACTACTCAGGGTTTTCGAAGGTTGAAGAGGAGGGTCATGTGTGGATGCAAGCGAGTCTCCACCAAGGGGGACTATGATCCTCTTTTGGGGGTCTTGGCTAGGTGGGTAGGTATAGAGTAATCACCTTGTAGCTGCCAAATTCTTTGACCATTACTTCAGAATTGGCCACCGCACCCACTAAGCCAATCACCATACATGCCTCACTTTGTCCAACCTCTAGCAAAAGGTGACATGGTGAAAGATCGTGGATGTCGCCTAGAGGGGGTGAATAGGCGCTTTTAAAATAATTACGGTTTAGGCTTGAACAAATGCGGAATAAACCTAGCGGTTAATTTGTCAAGCACAAAACCTACAACAACTAGGCTCACCTATGTGCACCAACAATTTATGCTAAGCAAGATAACAACTATGTGATAGCAAGATATATAACATGAAACACTATGGCTATCACAAAGTAAAGTGCATAAGTAAAGTGCTCGGGTAAGAGATCACCGAGGCACGCGGAGACGACGATGTATCCCGAATTTCACACCCTTGCGGATGCTAATCTCCGTTTGAAGTGGTGTGGAGGCACAATGCTCCCCAAGAAGCCACTAGGGCCACCGTAATCTCCTCACGCCCTCACACAGTGCAAGATGCCATGATTCCACTAAGGGACCCTAGAGGGCGGTCACCGAACCCGTACAAATGGCAACCCTTGGGGGCGGTCACCGAACCCGTATAGTTTGGCAACCCTTGGGGGCAGTCACCGAAACCCGTCAAATTGCTCAGGGTGACCTCCACAACCTAATTGGAGACCCCGACGCTTGCTCGGAGCTTTACACCACAATGATTGAGCTCCGAACACCACCAACCGTCTAGGGCGCTCAGGCACCCAAGAGGAACAAGCTCAAGCGTACCAAGCACCCAAGATTAATAAGCTTCTCAACTTGTAACTTCCACGTATGACCGTGGAGAACTCAAGCCGATGCACCGAATGCAATGGCAAGGGCACACGGAGTGCCCAAGTCCTTCTCTCGCAAATCCCACCAAAGCAACTAATGCTAGGGAGGAAAATGAGAGGAAGAACAAGAAGGAGAACACCAAGAACTCCAAGATCTAGATCCAATGGGTTCCCATCACTTCGAGGAGAAAGTGATTGCTGGAAACGTAGATCTAGATCTCCTCTCTCTTTTCCTCCAAAACTAGCAAGAATCCATGGAGGGATTGCGAGATAGCAAGCTCAAAGAAGGTCAACAATGGGGGAGAACACGAGCTTAAAGCATAAGGTTCATTGGGGAAGAAGACCCACTTTTATAGGTGCGAAAAAATCCAACCGTTATGCTCACAGCCCACACAGAGCGGTACTACCGCTAGGGCGGTGGAAGCTCTTTGAAAAACAACAGCGATGAGGCAAAAGGCCGGTAGAACTGTCGGAGCGGTACTACCGCTCGTCCTCACGGTACTACCACTAGGGGTAGCGGTACTACCGCTAAGGGTAGCGGTACTACTGCTTGCGAGCGGTACTAAAAAAATACATCCGTGCCTACCACCACTTGACTTAAGACGAGTTTTTGGTTCGGAGCAGAAGTAGCCACGGAAGTAGCCGCGGTAGTACCGCTCTGGAGCAGTAGTAAAAACTACATCCGCTCCAAGCGGTAGTACCGCTCCCAAGAGCGGTAGTAAAAAATTACATCCCCTCCAAGCGGTAGTACCGCTCCCATGAGCGGTAGTACTGCTACAGCCTTTTTAAGGACACCAAAACTGACACAACTTCTGCAAAACGGACTCTGAATTCAACGAAATTAAGTTTGTTGGAAAGCTAGCGGCAAGGGCTAACACAATCTTAAAAGAAATAATAATAAGAAGGAAATTAGAAAAGGCCCATAAGAAAATGGTGAGAACCCTTCCTCGAAAAAGACTGATAAACCTCCAACACCGAAAACGCAATAGAATAAGCATGTGAACTTCGTTTTCGATGAACTCAAGCTTGTCAACAAGATGACCATAAGCTCCAAATCTCACAATGAGAAAACCAAACAAGAACCAAGAAAGATGATGCAAGCAAGCAATGGTTTGAGCTCTCTACGAACGATACTATCAAGCTACTCACTTGAGAGCCCCCCTGATAGTACGGCAATCGATCCTATAACCCGATCTCCAAACTACCACTATGAGACCGGTAAAATAGAGAACCTATCAAGGGCAAACCTTTGCCTTGCACGAAGTCCACTTGAGCTAGATGATGATGATCTTGACTCCCTCAAGTTGTACCACCTTCCGTGATTGCGTTGGCTCGATGAAGGCTAGTTGATTGCTCCCCCATACTCCACTATGGGTGAGTCACTCTTCGGCACACCTTCACAAGTCCATTGTCACCATAATGGACGGCAAGCTACAAGAATTATTTCTTCGTGATGCTCCACTTGAACTTGCACAACACAACCTTGATTTGATGTCATCCTCCATGGGTTGTATGTGATCTTCCTCTTGACGCAAGCCCATGGAAGAGAACCTAACCCCACATAGAACTCTCACAAAGACCATGGGTTAGTACACAAAGCGCAATGGACAATGCTTACCAAACTGTGAGATCACTTGATCCCACTCGGTGTATCTTCTACGCTTTGTGTGATGATCAACTTGAATCACTCTCTGCACTTAGTCTTGATCAACCTTGACTCTTTCGAACTCTCTTCATTTGGATGATGTCTTGAAGGTAAACATGAATGATCACACAATCTGCTTCTTCAAGACATGCTTGCAATAAGCTCAATACTCACATGACCAATCTTTGGATAATTCCTTAATAGCACC
Source organism: Aegilops tauschii subsp. strangulata (assembly GCF_002575655.3). Lineage (NCBI taxonomy): Eukaryota > Viridiplantae > Streptophyta > Magnoliopsida > Poales > Poaceae > Aegilops > Aegilops tauschii. The sequence continues at coordinate 436,453,277 of NC_053035.3, forward strand.
TTGGCCAACTCATAAACTCCTTGAAACCAACATATGGACTTCAAGAAATGCCTATGGATAAATCCTTCAAATATAACTCAATGCAACCATTAGTCCATAGAGAATGTCATCAATTACCAAAACCACACATGGGGGCACCGCATGTCCTTTCAATCTCCCCCATTTTGGTAATTGATGACAATCACTTTCAAGAGAGTTTATATAAGGAATTATGCATCATCATGCAATGCAACAGCCAATAATGCATGCTTATGATATGCAAATGCTTAGGAACAAAATCAAAACAAGAAGAAATAACTCTCTAAACTTCTCCACGAAACTCTCTGAAACTTCTCCCCCATTGGCATCGATTGTCACAATGGGCGAAAAGCTTAGAAGGCCAATATAAATTGTGGTCCTCCATAAATTGTGTATTTCTCAACAAGAGAGTGGAATGCAATACACATATCCAAAGGTAAATACTTGGAGGAAGAAAAACTATATCGAGGCACAAAGATTGCTAAAGAATGATATGCCAGGAAGACATAACAAAGAAAGACACAAGCAATCAAGCAATCAAGAGATACCAATTGAAGCAAGCAATCAACCGATATCAATTGAACCAACTGGACCAAAGATCCTATGATCCACATGAATAAAGGATATTATGAAATGAGCAAAAGAGTGTTCTAAAGAAACTAGAGAAGCTCCCCATGATTTGTGCACAAATAAGAATTTTTGTATTTGGATACAAGGTGCACAAAATAGGATCATAGCTCCCCCAAAATCAATAGAAACTTACAACAGGTGCAAGTGAGCATATAGGAAACAAAGCCTAGCACTTTCAACAAACACATGGTTGAGCAACATGTAAAAGAGGCAACTTAAGAATAGGCTCAACCAAAACCGATGTGTGTGAGTCAAGGCAATGCACTTGAGAAGACTAATGTACGGATGAGCATTAAGCATCAATATAGTCTTGAATGAATGGGATACACGGTGCAAGGCCTGTCAATCCCACACACAACTAGTAAAAGGGTTCACAAGCTCACTAATAAGCATATAAAGAATCTATGCTTGTGACAACCCGTGGTGAAGATATAAAAGGAAGCTTCGTTAAGAGGAGGGATACCAATTGAATTGGCAAAAGCCTCATCATGACAAGCAAGAGGAAAACAATCTTCACCACAAAAGAGTGCAACAAGATGCAAAGATATAAGATCCGCACTCAAGAGAAATCCTTTCATGGAGCCACTTAGGAAATACAAAGGAAAGAAAGGTGGACGTGAAAGAATAAGGATATGCACTAAAGATGTAACTTCTCTCAAGTGTATAAGATTCTAGGTAGATGAAAATCATGATGATATCTATCTACAAAGAAGGATGTACACACAAAATAGTTCCAACACGAAGGAACAAGATATCCAAAAGGAAGTCATAAATATACCAATAAGATATTTGCTTGAAATCATAGCACATGGCTAGATATGGTCTTATTGTATATAAATGAATTCCTACCCTACAACCATCAAAGACATCACAACTGGCAACATGAGATCATTGTTGAGATGCTTTGAGAAAGGAAACAAGTATCACAAGATGGAATGAATATCATGCCAAGATGCAACCTACACAAGGTTGAATGCAAGAAAATAATGCATGAATAGATACTTGTTACCGAGATATCATTGGAAGGATGTAGAAGAAACCAATTGAAGGTAGTAGATAGTAGTTAATTGAGCATTCTAGCTTCACTCCAATAAGCACATGGTGACACCACCTTCCTTGTGAGTCATCCGAGCATCCAATGCATCTCCAATTGTTCCTAGAACAAAAACACAAACAAAATGGTACCCAAACTCATTGGGACCAAAGAGTTAGAGAACCAACAATACATAGGACAAAATCCACAAAAATGTGTGCATATAGACGTGAAAATGAATTTCATGCACATCTCATCCAATTTGTGACTTGGTGGAGTTTCCCCTATATATTGGGTCAAAGAAAGAAAGCATGCCAAAGAAACTACATGAAGTTAGTATGCATGCTCAAGACTTTCAAGAACCGATACCGAATGACAAAGAAATGCCAAGAGAAGAAAAGATACCAAATGAATAAATCATAACTTGGAGGATATCAATTGAAATATACATCAAGGAATGAGATATCCATTGATACACACTACAGGAATCAGGCAGTTTGCCGTCTGGCAAGTACAGACGGCAAAGGCTCAATTACAGACGGCAAAGACTTTGCCGTCATCTGGCAGACGACAAACTCAGACGGCAACGTCGAGGCGGCAAAGAGGTACTTTGCCGTCAGCTTTTTGTCGGGATGACAACAAAGACTTTGCCGTCAAGTTTTTATCTGCGGCAGACGGCAAAGTAGGGTTTACAGTTTTTTGTTAGGAGGTGGGCCCCCCAGTAATTTTGCCGTCAACCACACAGTCAATAGACGGCAAAGTTTATTTTCAATTAATAAAAAAAGCATCAGTCCGGCCTCCGGCGAGCAGCATGTCTGTCCTCCGGCGAGCCCGACGTCCTTCGTACAACGATTCCGGCGTCCTTCGTACAACGAGTCTGGCGTCGTGCATATAGCTTGGCCGGAGCAACAGAGGACGATGGCGGACATGGTCGGAGTAGCAGCCGCCCGCGGTGGCCGGCGAGGCACGATGTGCAGAAGCTGGCGTGGCGCATGCGGAGGCGGGCCGGGGAGATGGGAGACGGGCTCGGCAGCATGCGGAGGCCTGCGGGTGCGAGGTGGGTAGGGTCGGGCGACGGGCGACGGGGCCGCTGGCATGCGACTGTTCCGGAGACATGCGGGGCAGGGCCGACGACAAGCGACGGGGCCGGCAGATTACGGCTGCTCCGGGGAGACGTGGGGCGGGGCCGGCTACGGGCGACGAGCTCCGCAGCGCGCAGAGGCCTGTGGTGTTGGGGAACGTAGTAATTTCAAAAAAAATTCGTACGCACACGCAAGATCATGGTGATGCATAGCAACGAGAGGGGAGAGTGTTGTCCACGTACCCTCGTAGACCGATAGCGGAAGCGTTATCACAACGCGGTTGATGTAGTCGTACGTCTTCACGATCCGACCGATCAAGTACCGAACGTACGGCACCTCCGAGTTCTACACACGTTCAGCTCGATGACGTCCCTCGAACTCCGATCCAGCCGAGTGTTGAGGGAGAGTTTCGTCAGCACGACGGCGTGGTGACGATGATGATGTTCCACCGACGCAGGGCTTCGTCTAAGCTCCGCAACGGTATTATCGAGGTGTAATATGGTGGAGGGGGGCACCGCACACGGCTAAGAGATCTCAAGGATCAATTGTTGTGTCTCTGGGGTGCCCCCTGCCCCCGTATATAAAGGAGCAAGGGGGAGGCAGCTGGCCAAGGGGAGAGGCGCGCCATAGGGGGGAGTCCTACTCCCACCGGGAGTAGGACTCCTCCTTTCCTTGTGGGAGTAGGAGAAGGGAAGGGGGAAGGAGAAAGAAGGAAGGGTGCGCCCCCCTTCCCTAGTCCAATTCGGACCAGACCATGGGGAGGGGTGCGGCCACCTTTTGAGGCCTTTCTCTCCTTTCCCGTATGGCCCATTAAGGCCCAATACGAATTCCCGTAACTCTCCGGTACTCCGAAAAATACCCGAATCACTCGGAACCTTTCCGAAGTCCGAATATAGTCGTCCAATATATCGATCTTTACGTCTCGACCATTTAGAGACTCCTCGTCATATCCCCGATCTCATCCGGGAGTCCGAACTCCTTCGGTACATCAAAACTCAATAAAACTGTCATCGTAACGTTTAAGCGTGCGGACCCTACGGGTTTGAGAACTATGTAGACATGACCGAGACACGTCTCCGGTCAATAACCAATAGCGGGACCTGGATGCCCATATTGGCTCCCACATATTCTACGAAGATCTTTATCGGTCAGACCGCATAACAACATACGTTGTTCCCTTTGTCACCGGTATGTTACTTGCCCGAGATTTGATCGTCGGTATCTCGATACCTAGTTCAATCTCGTTACCGGCAAGTATCTTTACTCGTTCCGTAACACATCATCCCGCAACTAACTCATTAGTCACAATGCTTGCAAGGCTTATAGTGATGTGCATTACCGAGTGGGCCCAGAGTTACCTCTCCGACAATTGGAGTGACAAATCCTAATCTCGAAATACGCCAACCCAACAAGTACCTTTGGAGACACCTGTAGAGCACCTTTATAATCACCCATTTACGTTGTGACGTTTGGTAGCACACAAAGTGTTCCTCCGGTAAACGGGAGTTGCATAATCTCATAGTCATAGGAACATGTATAAGTCATGAAGAGAGCAATAGCATCATACTAAACGATCGAGTGCTAAGCTAACGGAATGGGTCAAGTCAATCACGTCATTCTCCTAATGAGGTGATCCCGTTAATCAAATGACAACTCATGTCTATGGCTAGGAAACATAACCATCTTTGATTAACGAGCTAGTCAAGTAGAGGCATACTAGTGACACTCTGTTTGTCTATGTATTCACACATGTATTGTGTTTCCGGTTAATACAATTCCAACATGAATAATAAACATTTATCATGATATAAGGAAATATATAATACTTTATTATTGCCTCTAGGGCATATTTCCTTCAGTCTCCCACTTGCACTAGAGTCAATAATCTAGTTCACATCGCCATGTGATTTAACATCAATAATTCATATCACCATGTGATTAACACCCATAGTTCACATCTCTATGTGACCAACACTCAAAGGGTTTACTAGAGTCAATAATCTAGTTCACATCGCTATGTGATTAACACCCAAAGAGTACTAAGGTGTGATCATGTTTTGATTGTGAGATAATTTTAGTCAACGGATCTGTCACATTCAGATCCGTAAGTATTTTGCAAATTTCTATGTCTACAATGCTCTGCATGGAGCTACTCTAGCTAATTACTCCCACTTTCAATATGTATCTAGACCGATACTTAGAGTAATCTAGATTTAGTGTCAAAACTTGCATCGACGTAACCCTTTACGACGAACCTTTTGTCACTTCCATAATCGAGAAACATATCCTTATCCCACTAAGGATAATTTTGACCGCTGTCCAGTGATCTACTCCTAGATCACTATTGTACTCCCTTGCCAAAATCAGTGTAGGGTATACAATAGATCTGGTACACAGCATGGCATACTTTATAGAACCTATGGCCAAGGCATAGGGAATGACTTTCATTCTCTTTCTATCTTCTGCCGTGGTCGGGCTTTGAGTCTTACTCAATTTCACACCTTGTAACACAGGCAAGAAATCTTTCTTTGACTGTTCTATTTTGAACTACTTCAAAATCTTGTTAAGGTATGTACTCATTGAAAAACTTATCAAGCGTCTTCATCTATCTCTATAGATCTTGATGCTCAATATGTAAGCAGCTTCACCGAGGTCTATCTTTGAAAAACTCCTTTCAAACACTCCTTTATGCTTTCAGAATAATTCTACATTATTTTTGATTAACAATATGTCATTCACATATACTTATCAGAAATGTTGTAGTGCTCCCACTCACTTTCTTGTAAATACAGGTTTCACCGCAAGTCTGTATACAACTATATGCTTTGATCAACTTATCAAAGCGTATATTCCAACTCCGAGATGCTTGCACCAGTCCATTGATGGATCGCTGGAGCTTGCATATTTTGTTAGCACCTTTAGGATTGACAAAACCTTCTGGTTGCATCATATACAACTCTTCTTTACTAAATCCATTAAGGAATGTAGTTTTGTTTATCCATTTGCCATATTTCATAAAATGCGGCAATTGCTAACATGATTCAGACAGACTTAAGCATAGATACGAGTCAGAAACTCTCATCGTAGTCAACACCTTGAACTTGTCGAAAAACCCTTTTGCGACAATTCTAGCTTTGTAGATAGTAACACTACTATCAGCGTCCGTCTTCCTCTTGACGTTCCATTTATTCTCAATTGCTTGCCGATCATCGGGCAAGTCAACCAAAGTCCAAACTTTGTTCTCATACATGGATCTCATCTCAGATTTCATGGCCTCAAGCCATTTTGCAGAATCTGGGCTCACCATCGCTTCTTCATAGTTCGTAGGTTCGTCATGGTCTAGTAACATAACCTCCAGAACAGGATTACCGTACCACTCTGGTGCGGATCTTACTCTGGTTTACCTACGAGGTTTGGTAGTAACTTGATCTGAAGTTACATGATCATCATCATTAAATTCCTCACTAATTGGTGTAGGAGTCACAGGAACAGATTTCTGTGATGAACTACTTTCCAATAAGGGAGCAGGTACAGTTACCTCATCAAGTTCTACTTTCCTCCCACTCACTTCTTTCGAGAGAAACTCCTTCTCTAGAAAGGATCCATACTAAGCAACGAATGTCTTGCCTTCGGATCTGTGATAGAAGGTGTACCCAACTGTCTCCTTTGGGTATCCTATGAAGACATATTTCTCCGATTTGGGTTTAAGCTTATCAGGATGAAACTTTTTCACATAAGCATCGCAACCCCAAACTTTAAGAAACGACAACTTTGGTTTCTTGCCAAACCACAGTTCATAAGGCGTCGTCTCAATGGATTTTGATGGTGCCCTATTTAACGTGAATGTAGCTGTCTCTAATGCATAACCCCAAAACGATAGTGGTAAATTGGTAAGAGACATCATAGATTGCACTATATCCAATAAAGTATGGTTATGACGTTCGGACACACCATTATGCTGTGGTGTTCCAGGTGGCGTGAGTAGTGAAACTATTTCACATTGTTTTAACTGAAAGCCAAACTCGTAACTAAAATACTCTTCTCCACGATCAAATCGTAGAAACTTTATTTTCTTGTTACGATGATTTTCGCTTCACTCTGAAATTATATGAACTTTTCAAATGTTTCAGACTTCTGTTTCATTAAGTAGATATACCCATATCTGCTCAAATCATCTGTGAAGGTCAGAAAATAATGATACCTGCTACGAGCCTCAATATTCATCGGACCACATACATCTGTATGTATGATTTCCAACAAATCTGTTGCTCTCTTCATAGTTTCGGAGAACGGCGTTTTAGTCATCTTGCCCATGAGGCACGGTTCGCAAGCATCAAGTGATTCATAATCAAGTGATTCCAAAATCCCATCAGTATGGAGTTTCTTCATGCGCTTTACACCAATATGACCTAAACGGCAGTGCCACAAATAAGTTGCACTATCATTATTAACTTTGCATCTTTTGGCTTCAATATTATGAATATGTGTATCACTACGATCGAGATCCAACAAACCATTTTCGTTGGTGTGTATGACCATAGAAGGTTTTATTCATGTAAACAGAACAACAATTGTTCTCTATCTTAAATGAATAACCGTATTGCAAAAAACATGATCAAATCATATTCATGCTCAACGCAAACACCAAATAACACTTATTTAGTTTCAACACTAATCCCAAAAGTACAGGGAGTGTGCGATGATGATCATATCAATCTTGGAACTACTTCCAACACACATCGTCACCTCGCCTTTTACTAGTCTCTGTTTATTCTGCAACTCCCGTTTTCGAGTTACTACTCTTTAGCAACTGAACCAGTATCAATTACCGAGGGGTTGCTATAAACACTAGTAAAGTACACATCAATAACCTGTATATCAATTATACCTTTGTTCACTTTTACTAGTCTCTGTTTATTCTGCAACTCCCGTTTCGAGTTACTACTCTTAGCAACTGAACCAGTATCAATTACCGAGGGGTTGCTATAAACACTAGTAAAGTACATATCAATAATCTGTATATCAAATATACCTTTGTTCACTTTGCCATCCTTCTTATCCACCAAATAGTTGGGGTAGTTCCGCTTCCAGTGACCAGTCCCTTTGCAGTAGAAGCACTTAGTCTCAGGCTTAGGACCAGACTTAGGCTTCTTCACTTGAGCAGCAACTTGCTTGCCGTTCTTCTTGAAGTTCCCCTTCTTCCCTTTGCCCTTTTTCTTGAAACTAGTGGTCTCGTCAACCATCAACACTTGATGTTTTTCTTGATTTCTACCTTCGTCGATTTCAGCATCACGAAGAGCTCGGGAATTACTTTCATCATCCCTTGCATACTATAGTTCATCACGAAGTTCTACTAACTTGGTGATGGTGACTAGAGAATTCTGTCAATCACTATTTTATCTGGAAGATTAACTCCCACTTGATTCAAGCGATTGTAGTACCCAGACAATATGAGCACATGCTCACTAGTTGAGCGATTCTCCTCCATCTTTTAGCTATAGAACTTGTTGGAGACTTCATATCTCTCAACTCGGGTATTTGCTTGAAATATTAACTTCAACTCCTGGAACATCTCATATTGTCCATGACGTTCAAAACGTCTTTGAAGTCCCGATTCTAAGCCGTTAAGCATGGTGCACTAAACTATCAAGTAGTCATCATATTGAGCTAGCCAAACGTTCATAACGTCTGCATCTGCTCCTGCAATAGGTTTGTCACCAAGCGGTGCATCAGGGACATAATTTTTCTGTGCAGCAATGAGGATAATCCTCAGATCACAGATCCAATCCGCATCTTTGCTACTAACATCTTTCAACATAATTTACTCTAGGAACATATCAAAAATAAAACAGGGAAGCGACAACGCGAGCTATTGATCTACAACATAATTTGCAAAATACTATCAGGACTAAGTTCATGATAAATTTAAGTTCAATTAATCATATTACTTAAGAACTCCCACTTAGATAGACATCCCTCTAATCCTCTAAGTGATCACGTGATCCATATCAACTAAACCATGTCCGATCATCACGTGAGATGGACTAGTTTCAACGGTGAACATCACTATGTTGATCATATCTACTATATGATTCACGCTCGACCTTTCGGTCTCCGTGTTCCGAGGCCATATCTGTTATATGCTAGGCTTGTCAAGTTTAACCTGAGTATTCCGCGTGTGCAACTGTTTTGCACCCGTTGTATTTGAACGTAGAGCCTATCACACCCGATCATCACGTGGTGTCTCAGCACGAAGAACTTTCGCAACGGTGCATACTCAGGGAGAACACTTATACTTTGATAATTTAGTGAAGGATCATCTTATAATGCTACCGTCAAACAAAGCAAGATAAGATGCATAAAGGATTAACATCACATGCAATCAATATAAGTGATATGATATGGCCATCATCATCTTGTGCTTGTGATCTCCATCTCCGAAGCACCGTGCTTGTGATCTCCATCTCTGAAGCACCGTCATGATCACCATCGTCACCGGCGCGACACCTTGATCTCCATCGTAGCATCGTTGTCGTCTTGCCAACTTATTGCTTTTACGACTATCGCTACCGCTTAGTGATAAAGTAAAACTATTACATGGCGATTGCATCTCATACAATAAAGCGACAACCATATGGCTCCTGCCAGTTGCCGATAACTCGGTTACAAAACATGATCATCTCATACAACACATTATATCACATCATGTCTTGACCATATCACATCACAACATGCCCTGCAAAAACAAGTTAGACGTCCTCTACTTTGTTGTTGCATATTTTACGTTGCTGCTACGGGCTTAGCAAGAACCGTTCTTACCTACGCATCAAAACCACAATGATAGTTTGTCAAGTTGGTGCTGTTTTAACCTTCGCAAGGACCGGGCGTAGCCACACTCGGTTCAACTAAAGTGAGAGAGACAGACACCCGCCGGTCACCTTTAAGCAACGAGTGCTCGCAACGGTGAAACCAGTCTCGCGTAAGCGTACGCGTAATGTCGGTCCGGGCCGCTTCATCTCACAATACCGCTGAACTAAAGTATGACATGCTGGTAAGCAGTATGACTTATATCGCCCAAAACTCACTTGTGTTCTACTCGTGCATAGCATCAACGCATAAAACCAGGCTCGGATGCCACTGTTGGAGAACATAGTAATTTCAAAAAAAATTCCTACGCACACGCAAGATCATGGTGATGCATAGCAACGAGAGGGGAGAGTGTTGTCCACGTACCCTCGTAGACCGATAGCGAAAGCGTTATCACAACGCGGTTGATGTAGTCGTACGTCTTCATGATCCGACCGATCAAGTACCGAACGTACGGCACCTCCGAGTTCTACACACGTTCAGCTCGATGACGTCCCTCGAACTCCGATCCAGCCGAGTGCTAAGGGAGAGTTTCGTCAGCACGACGGCGTGGTGACGATGATGATGTTCCACCGACGCAGGGCTTCGTCTAAGCTCCGCAACGGTATTATCGAGGTGTAATATGGTGGAGGGGGGCACCGCACACGGCTAAGAGATCTCAAGGATCAATTGTTGTGTCTCTGGGATGCCCCCCCGCCCCCGTATATAAAGGAGCAAGGGGGAGGCAGCTGGCCAAGGGGAGAGGCGCGCCATAGGGGGGAGTCCTACTCCCACCGGGAGTAGGACTCCTCCTTTCCTTGTGGGAGTAGGAGAAGGGAAGGGGGAAGGAGAAAGAAGGAAGGGTGCGCCCCCCTTCCCTAGTCCAATTCGGACCAGACCATGGGGAGGGGTGCGGCCACCTTTTGAGGCCTTTCTCTCCTTTCCCGTATGGCCCATTAAGGCCCGATACGAATTCCCGTAACTCTCCGGTACTCCGAAAAATACCCGAATCACTCGGAACCTTTCCGAAGTCCGAATATAGTCGTCCAATATATCGATCTTTACGTCTCGACCATTTCGAGACTCCTCGTCATATCCCCGATCTCATCCGGGACTCCGAACTCCTTCGGTACATCAAAACTCAATAAAACTGTCATCGTAACGTTTAAGCGTGCGGACCCTACGGGTTTGAGAACTATGTAGACATGACCGAGACACGTCTCCGGTCAATAACCAATAGCGGGACCTGGATGCCCATATTGGCTCCCACATATTCTACGAAGATCTTTATCGGTCAGACCGCATAACAACATACGTTGTTCCCTTTGTCACCGGTATGTTACTTGCCCGAGATTTGATCGTCGGTATCTCGATACCTAGTTCAATCTCGTTACCGGCAAGTATCTTTACTCGTTCCGTAACACATCATCCCGCAACTAACTCATTAGTCACAATGCTTGCAAGGCTTATAGTGATGTGCATTACCGAGTGGGCCCAGAGTTACCTCTCCGACAATTGGAGTGACAAATCCTAATCTCGAAATACGCCAACCCAACAAGTACCTTTGGAGACACCTGTAGAGCACCTTTATAATCACCCATTTACGTTGTGACGTTTGGTAGCACACAAAGTGTTCCTCCGGTAAACGGGAGTTGCATAATCTCATAGTCATAGGAACATGTATAAGTCATGAAGAAAGCAATAGCAACATACTAAACGATCGAGTGCTAAGCTAACGGAATGGGTCAAGTCAATCACGTCATTCTCCTAATGAGGTGATCCCGTTAATCAAATGACAACTCATGTCTATGGCTAGGAAACATAACCATCTTTGATTAACGAGCTAGTCAAGTAGAGGCATACTAGTGACACTCTGTTTGTCTATGTATTCACACATGTATTGTGTTTCCGGTTAATACAATTCCAGCATGAATAATAAACATTTATCATGATATAAGGAACTATATAATACTTTATTATTGCCTCTAGGGCATATTTCCTTCATGTGGCGGCGAGGCGGGACGGGTTCGGCGAGGGACGGTGCCGATGGCATGCGGCTCCTCCGGTGACACGCGGGGCGGGACCGGCGACGGACGACGGGGCAGGCGGCGTGCGGCTGCTTCGGGCTGGCGCGCGTGGCTGCTCCGGGCCGGCGCGCGTGGCTGCTCGCTGGTGATGGGCGTGCGCCTGCTCGCGAGGATAGAGGAGGGAGCTTGCGCTCGGGGAGGAGATAGAGACAGAGGGGAGAGGAGCGTGTCGGTGGGGGCGGGTTGTGCTCATGGGTGGGGCCACGTGGGTGGGACGAGCGCACAGGGACAGGACCCGTGGGTAGGTGGGACGTGCTTCGAACGGCTGCGGTGGATGGGTACGTGCGCTTTAGATGTTGCCACGTCATTGATCCGCGTGATCAATCCGCGTGGTGTGTTTTCTTTTTGCCGTCTGTCAAAAAAAATACAGACAGCAAACTACTCACTTTGCCGTCTGTCACAAAAATTACAGACGGCAAAGATTCTTTGCCGCCTGACAAAACAAATACAGACGGCAAAGATTCTTTGCCGTCTGTGTTTTTTTTGGCAGACGGCAAAGTGTGCTCTTTGCCGTCTGTGTCTTTTTCGCAGACGGCAAAGTCTATTTTGCCGTTAGTTTTTCTTTGCCGTCTATTGATGACGGCAAACCCATTCTTTGCCGTCTACCCCGATGAAATGCTGACGGCAAAGTAAATACTGACGGCAAATCTCCTATTTCCCGTAGTGACACGCAAAAAGAAAGATGTCAAACTCCCAAAAGAGAGAATGGTTCCAAACAAACCAAGTGCTCTACAAAGTTCCATGATGGCACAAAGTACCAAAAAGAAACGGTTTGCATTCCACCAACACACACTTGATAAGGATCACAAGGTGAGCGTTCTCAGAAAAATAGGATAGCTCCCCCAAGCATTGTGCATTATAGAGAATTTGCATTTGAATACAAAATGCACAAGATGGGATCACCACTTTCACTATATCTATACAAACACTAGACAAGCTCAAGGAATGAACAAGATCCACAAATGGTATGGAATACAATGGGAGTTGACACAAACCTAGGCAAGAGATAAGGCAAATAAAAGCAAAGGCCAATGTAAAGATGATTAATAATTTCTACCACACATAAGTGAGTACCAATTGTCAAAAGACAAGAAGTAATTGGAAATAATTCCCGTTGGTAGATATCAAGGATATCCAACTTCATCTTCACACGAAACACAAGCAAATTGCAACTTGTAGAGCTAACATGCCACCTAGGAACAAGATAATTTACAATATCAATTCTAGGTGACAATATCTCAAATGTACACATTTTCTAGGCTCGTAATTTGCACATAGCACATTACTCCCCCATAATGTGATACCAAAGAAACCTTAACAAGAGAAAATAAGGATCCAACAAGAGATAATTAATGGATTATTTAGAATTCAAATTTCTCATGAGAAGACATACCACATAGCGACTAGATAATCTTGTAATATCAATACTAGGTGGTATTCCTCATGTACACACATTTATAGGATTGTGAGGTGCACAAAGCACATCACTCCCCTAAAATGGGATGTTCCATTAATTTCTCACAAGAGCCAACAAAGATACAAACAAGATGCACAAAGGCTCAACGCACGACACACACGTACATGATGTGCAAACCAACATACACATACTTGATTTCTCAAGATAAGAAAATTGGAGGCACAACATATACAAACACATGCAAGGAACAAAACCAAAACATGCAGAGGGGCAAGTAACTTTCAATGTAGACAATTTAAGTACAAGTTACTACTAGGAGGAACATTGGATATAAGATAGAAACTTGATAATCTGAATGGCTTGGCTTGAGACAATATGAATGATGAGAATCCCCTTAATTCTTCATAATGTAGCCAAGTCTCCAATGCCCTCCAACAACACCTATTGATCAAGTTTGAGCTAGTTGGTCCCCAACCAAGTTGGGTCCTAAGAGGTTAGTCACAATAGGCTTGGCTACCCAAATGGTTCTTTTCTTGACACCACTTTGAGTACCAACGAATTTGGCAAACACATTGCCAACCTTATATTTCCCAAGAAAATAGATATCATCAATAATAATTGGGTTGGATAAGTTACCGCTAGTGCATGAAGAAGCGAGGTGATCTTTCTCACGACATAGGTAGCAACTTCTACTCTTTACTTTCTTCTCACTTGATTTCTCAACTTGAGAAGCATTAGCTTGAGTCTTCTTGGGAAGAAGCCTTTCTTCAACGTGAGGTTGAGCATGAGAGTGAACTTGGGGCCGCTTCCCTTGTTGCTTGTCACTAATGGGCTTCTTCTTCAATGGGAAGATCTAACATGATGCCCTTCAATTTTGCACTTGAAGCAAACAATCTTGGCCGAATTCTTGACTTGTTCTTGGCCCTTCTTCTTGTTCATCTTGGACTTCTTCTTATTGGAGTTGTATCCAAGTCCACCTTTGTCATTGGGGGATTTTTGCACACTCAAGATATTGTTGAGTGTGGATTTCCCATCATGACTCTTTTCCAAGTCTTTCTTCAAAGAAGTGACTTGGGCCTTGAGCTCTTTGATTTCCTCTACATGGTTAGTCTTGTTGGAAATATGCCCTAGAGGCAATAATAAATGGTTATTATTATATTTCTTTGTTCATGGTAATTGTCTATTATTCATGCTATAATTGTATTGTCCGGAAATCGTAATACATGTGTGAATACATAGACTACAACGTGTCCCTAGTAAGCCTCTAGTTGACTAGCTCGTTGACCAACAGATAGTCATGGTTTCCTGACTATGGACATTGGATGTCATTGATAACGGGATCACATCATTAGGAGAATGATGTGATGGACAAGACCCAATCCTAAGCATAGCATAAAAGATCGTGTAGTTTCGTTTGCTAGAGCTTTTCCAATGTCAAGTATCTTTTCCTTAGACCATGAGATCGTGCAACTCCCGGATACTGTAGGAGTGCTTTGGGTGTGCCAAACGTCACAACGTAACTGGGTGACTATAAAGGTGCACTACGGGTATCTCCGAAAGTGTCTGTTGGGTTGGCACGGACCGAGACTGGGATTTGTCACTCCGTGTGACGGAGAGGTATCTCTGGGCCCACTCGGTAATGCATCATCATAATGAGCTCAATGTGACTAAGGCGTTAGTCAAGGGATCATGCATTGCGGTACGAGTAAAGAGACTTGCCAGTAACGATATTGAACAAGGTATTGGGATACCGACGATCGAATCTCGGGCAAGTAACATACCGATTGACAAAGGGAATTGTATACGGGATTGATTGAATCCTCGACACCGTGGTTCATCCGATGAGATCATTGTGGAACATGTGGGAGCCAACATGGGTATCCAGATCCCGCTGTTGGTTATTGACCGGAGAGGCGTCTCGGTCATGTCTGCATGTCTCCCGAACCCGTAGGGTCTACACACTTAAGGTTCGGTGACGCTAGGCTTGTAGAGATATATGTATGCGGAAACCCGAAAGTTGTTCGGAGTCCCGGATGAGATCCCGGATGTCACGAGAGGTTCCAGAATGGTCCGGAGGTGAAGAATTATATATAGGAAGTCCAGTTTCGGCCACCGGGAAAGTTTCGGGGGTTACCGGTATTGTACCGGGACCACCGGAAGGGTCCCGGGGGTCCACTGGGTGGGGCCACCTATCCCGGAGGGCCCCGTGGGCTGAAAGTGGAAGGGAACCAGCCCTTAGTGGGCTGGGGTGCCCCCCTTGGGCCTCCCCCCATGCGCCTAGGGTTGGGAACCCTAGGGGGGAGCTTCCCCCTTGCCTTGGGGGGCAAGGCAACCCCTTCCCCCCTTTGGCCGCCGCCCCCCCTTGGAGATCCCATCTCCCTGGGCCGGCGCCCCCCAGGGGGCCTATATAAAGGGGGGGGGGAGGGAGGGCAGCAACCTACAGCCTTGGGCGCCTCCCTCCTCCCCTGCAACACCTCTCTCTCTCTCGCAGAAGCTCGGCGAAGCCCTGCCGGAGACCCGCTACATCCACCACCACGCCGTCGTGCTGCTGGATCTCCATCAACCTCTCCTTCCCCCTTGCTGGATCAAGAAGGAGGAGACGTCGCTGCACCGTACGTGTGTTGAACGCGGAGGTGCCGTCCGTTCGGCACTCGGTCATCGGTGATTTGGATCACGACGATTACGACTCCGTCATCCACGTTCATTGGAACGCTTCCGCTCGCGATCTATAAGGGTATGTAGATGCACTCCTTTCTCCTCGTTGCTAGTAGACTCCATAGATGCATCTTGGTGAGCGTAGGAAAATTTTAAAATTATGCTACGATTCCCAACAGTGGCATCATGAGCCAGGTCTATGCGTAGTTACTATGCACGAGTAGAACACAAAGCAGTTGTGGGCGTTGAGTTTGCCAATTCTTCTTGCCGCTACTAGTCTTTTCTTGTTTCGGCGGCATTGTAGGATGAAGCGGCCCGGACCGACCTTACACGTACGCTTACGTGAGACAGGTTCCACCGACTGACATGCACAAGATGCATAAGGTGGCTAGCGGGTGTCTGTCTCTCCTACTTTAGTCGGAACAGATTCGATGAAAAGGGTCCTTATGAAGGGTAAATAGAAATTGGCAAATCACGTTGTGGTCATGCGTAGGTAAGAAAACGTTCTTGCTAGAAACCTACAAACCACGTAAAAACTTGCAACAACAATTAGAGGACGTCTAACTTGTTTTTGCAGCAAGTGCTATGTGATGTGATATGGCCAGAAGATGTGATGAATGACATATGTGATGTATGAGATTGATCATATTCTTGTAATAGGAATCACGACTTGCATGTCGATGAGTATGACAACCGGCAGGAGCCATAGGAGTTGTCTTTATTATTTTGTATGACCTGCGTGTCATTGAATAACGCCATGTAAATTACTTTACTTTATTGCTAAACGCGTTAGCCATAGAAGTAGAAGTAACCATTGGCGTGACAACTTCATGAAGACACAATGATGGAGATCATGGTGTCATCCCGGTGACGAAGATGATCGTGGTGCCCCGAAGATGCAGATCAAAGGAGCATAATGATATTGGCCATATCATGTCACTATTTGATTGCATGTGATGTTTATCATGTTTTTGCGTCTTATTTGCTTAGAACGACGGTAGTAAGTAAGATGATCCCTTATAATAATTTCAAGAAAGTGTTCACCCTAACTGTGCACCGTTGCGAAGGTTCGTTGTTTCGAAGCACCACGTGATGATCGGGTGTGATAGATTCTAACGTTCGAATACAACGGGTGTTGACGAGCCTAGCATGTACAGACATGGCCTCGGAACACACGTAATACACTTAGGTTGACTTGATGAGCCTAGCATGTACAGACATGGCCTCGGAACACGGAGGACCGAAAGGTCGAGCATGAGTCGTATAGAAGATACGATCAACATGGAGATGTTCACCGATCTTGACTAGTCCGTCTCACGTGATGATCGGACACGGCCTAGTTAAGCTCGGATCATGTTTCACTTAGATGACGAGAGGGATGTCTATCTGAGTGGGAGTTCATTAAATAATTTGATTAGATGAACTTAATTATCATGAACTTAGTCTAAAATCTTTACACTATGTATTGTAGATCAAATGGCCAACGTTGTCCTCAATTTCAACGCGTTCCTAGAGAAAACCAAGCTGAAAGATGATGGCAGCAACTATACGGACTGGGTCCGGAACCTGAGGCTCATCCTCATAGTAGCCAAGAAAGATTATGTCTTAGAAGCACCGCTAGGTGATGCACCAATCCCACAGAACCAAGACGTTATGAACGCTTGGCAATCACGTGCTGATGATTACTCCCTCGTTCAGTGCGGCATGCTTTACAGCCTAGAACCGGGTCTCCAAAAGCGTTTTGAGAAACATGGAGCATACGAGATGTTCGAGGAGCTGAAACTGGTTTTTCAAGCTCATGCCCGGGTCGAGAGATATGATGTCTCCGACAAGTTCTTCAGCTGTAAAATGGAGGAGAACAGTACTGTTAGTGAGCACATACTCAGAATGTCTGGGTTGCACAACCGCTTGACTCAGCTGGGAGTTAATCTCCCGGATGACGCGGTCATTGACAGAATCCTTCAGTCGCTTCCACCAAGCTACAAGAGCTTTGTGATGAACTACAATATGCAGGGGATGGAAAAGACCATTCCTGAGGTATATTCAATGCTGAAATCAGCGGAAGGGGAGATCAGAAAAGAACATCAAGTGCTGATGGTGAATAAAACCACTAAGTTCAAAAAGGGCAAGGGTAAGAAGAACTTCAAGAAGGACGGCAAGGGAGTTGCCGCGCCCGGTAAACCAGTTACTGGGAAGAAGTCAAAGAATGGACCCAAGCCCGAGACTGAGTGCTTTTATTGCAAGGGAAGTGGGCACTGGAAGCGGAACTGCCCCAAATACTTAGCAGACAAGAAGAAGGCCGGCAACACCAAAGGTATATGTGATATACATGTAATTGATGTGTACCTTACCAGTACTCGTAGTACCTCCTGGGTATTTGATACCGGTGCGGTTGCTCATATTTGTAACTCAAAACAGGAACTACGGAATAAACGGAGACTGGCGAAGGACGAGGTGACGATGCGCGTCGGGAATGGTTCCAAGGTCGATGTGATCGCCGTCGGCACGCTACCTCTGCATCTACTCACGGGATTAGTTTTAAACCTCAATAATTGTTATTTAGTGCCAGCTTTGAGCATGAACATTGTGTCTGGATCTCGTTTAATTCGAGATGGCTACTCATTTAAATCCGAGAATAATGGTTGTTCTATTTATTTGAGAGAAATGTTTTATGGTCATGCCCCGCTGGTCAATGGTTTATTTTTGATGAATCTCGAACGTGATGTTACACATGTTCATAGTGTGAATACCAAAAGATGTAAAGTTGATAACGATAGTCCCACATACTTGTGGCACTGCCGCCTTGGTCACATTGGTGTCAAGCGCATGAAGAAGCTCCATGCAGATGGACTTTTGGAGTCTCTTGATTACGAATCATTTGACACGTGCGAACCATGCCTCATGGGTAAGATGACCAAGACTCCGTTCTCCGGAACAATGGAGCGAGCAACCAACTTATTGGAAATCATACATACCGATGTGTGTGATCCAATGAGTGTTGAGGCTCGCGGAGGATATCGTTATGTTCTCACTCTCACTGATGATTTAAGTAGATATGGGTATGTCTACCTAATGAAACACAAGTCTGAAACCTTTGAAAAGTTCAAAGAATTTCAGAGTGAAGTTGAGAATCAACGTGACAGGAAAATAAAATTCTTACGATCAGATCGTGGTGGAGAATATTTAAGTCACGAATTTGGTACACACTTAAGGAAATGTGGAATAGTTTCACAACTCACGCCGCCTGGAACACCTCAGAGAAATGGTGTGTCCGAACGTCGTAATCGCACTCTATTGGATATGGTGCGATCTATGATGTCTCTTACCGATTTACCGCTCTAATTTTGGGGCTATGCTTTAGAGACTGCCGCATTCACTTTAAATAGGGCTCCGTCGAAATCCATTGAGACGACACCGTATGAATTATGGTTTGGGAAGAAACCTAAGCTGTCGTTTCTAAAAGTTTGGGGATGCGATGCTTATGTCAAGAAACTTCAACCTGAAAAGCTCGAACCCAAATCGGAAAAATGCGTCTTCATAGGATACCCTAAGGAAACTATTGGGTATACCTTCTACCTCAGATCTGAAGGCAAGATCTTCGTTGCCAAGAACGGGTCCTTTCTAGAGAAGGAGTTTCTCTCGAAAGAATTGAGTGGGAGGAAAGTGGAACTTGATGAGGTGATAGTCACCCCTTCCGAACCGAAAAGTAGCGCAGCGCGGGAAAATGTTCCTGTGGTGCCTACACCGACTGGGGAGGAAGTTAATGATGATGATCATGAAGCTTCAGATCAAGTTACTGAACTTCGTAGGTCCACAAGGACACGTTCCGCACCAGAGTGGTACGGCAACCCTGTCCTGGAAATCATGTTGTTAGACAACGGTGAACCTTCGAACTATGAAGAAGCGATGGCGGGCCCGGATTCCGACAAATGGCTAGAAGCCATGAAATCCGAGATAGAATCCATGTATGAAAACAAAGTATGGACTTTGACTGACTTGCCCGATGAGCGGCGAGCCATAGAAAACAAATGGATCTTTAAGAAGAAGACGGACGCAGATGGTAATGTGACCATCTACAAAGCTCGACTTGTCTCTAAGGGTTATCGACAAGTTCAAGGGGTTGACTACGATGAGACTTTCTCACCCGTAGCGAAGCTGAAGTCCGTCCGAATCATGTTAGCAATTGCTGCATACTATGATTATGAGATATGGCAGATGGACGTCAAAACGGCATTCCTTAACGGCTTCCTTAAGGAAGAGTTGTATATGATGCAGCCGGAAGGTTTTGTCGATCCTAAGAATGCTAACAAAGTATGCAAGCTCCAGCGCTCAATCTATGGGCTGGTGCAAGCATCTCGGAGTTGGAACATTCGCTTTGATGAGATGATCAAAGCGTTTGGGTTTACACAGACTTATGGAGAAGCCTGTGTTTACAAGAAAGTGAGTGGGAGCTCTGTAGCATTTCTCATATTATATGTGGATGACATATTATTGATGGGAAATGATATAGAATTCTTGGAAAGTATAAAGGCCTATTTGAATAAGTGTTTTTCAATGAAGGACCTTGGAGAAGCTGCTTATATATTAGGCATCAAGATCTATAGAGATAGATCAAGACGCCTCATTGGTCTTTCACAGAGTACATACCTTGACAAGATATTGAAGAAGTTCAGTATGGATCAGTCCAAGAAGGGGTTCTTGCCTGTATTGCAAGGTGTGCAGTTGAGCACGGCTCAATGCCCGACCACGGCAGAAGATATAGAAAAGATGAGTGTCATCCCCTATGCCTCGGCCATAGGGTCTATTATGTATGCCATGCTGTGTACCAGACCTGATGTAAACCTTGCCGTAAGTTTGGTAGGAAGGTACCAAAGTAATCCCGGCATGGAACACTGGACAGCGGTCAAGAATATCCTGAAGTACCTGAAGAGGACTAAGGATATGTTTCTCGTTTATGGAGGTGACGAAGAGCTCGTCGTAAAGGGTTACGTCGACGCTAGCTTCGACACAGATCTGGATGACTCGAAGTCACAAACCGGATACGTGTATATTTTGAATGGAGGAGCAGTAAGCTGGTGCAGTTGCAAGCAAAGCGTCGTGGCGGGATCTACATGTGAAGCGGAGTACATGGCAGCCTCGGAGGCAGCACAGGAAGCAGTCTGGATGAAGGAGTTCATTACCGACCTAGGGGTGATTCCCAATGCGTCGGGCCCGGTGACTCTCTTCTGTGACAACACTGGAGCTATTGCCCTTGCGAAGGAGCCCAGGTTTCACAGGAAGACCAGGCATATCAAGCGTCGCTTCAACTCCATTCGTGAAAGTGTTTAAAATGGAGACATAGATATTTGTAAAGTACATACGGACCTGAATGTAGCAGATCCGTTGACTAAACCTCTCCCTAGGGCAAAACATGATCAACACCAGGACGCAATGGGTGTTCGATTCATCACAATGTAACTAGATTATTGACTCTAGTGCAAGTGGGAGACTGTTGGAAATATGCCCTAGATGCAATAATAAATGGTTATTATTATATTTCTTTGTTCATGGTAATTGTCTATTATTCATGCTATAATTGTATTGTCCGGAAATCATAATACATGTGTGAATACATAGACTACAACGTGTCCCTAGTAAGCCTCTAGTTGACTAGCTCGTTGATCAACAGATAGTCATGGTTTCCTGACTATGGACATTGGATGTCATTGATAACAGGATCACATCATTAGGAGAATGATGTGATGGACAAGACCCAATCCTAAGCATAGCATAAAAGATCGTGTAGTTTCGTTTGCTAGAGCTTTTCCAATGTCAAGTATCTTTTCCTTAGACCATGAGATCGTGCAACTCCCGGATACCATAGGAGTGCTTTGGGTGTGCCAAACGTCACAACGTAACTGGGTGACTATAAAGGTGCACTACGGGTATCTCCGAAAGTGTCTGTTGGGTTGGCACGGATCGAGACTGGGATTTGTCACTCCGTGTGACGGAGAGGTATCTCTGGGCCCACTCGGTAATGCATCATCATAATGAGCTCAATGTGACTAAGGCGTTAGTCACGGGATCATGCATTGCGGTACGAGTAAAGAGACTTGCCGGTAACGATATTGAACAAGGTATTGGGATACCGACGATCGAATCTCGGGCAAGTAACATACCGATTGACAAAGGGAATTGTATACGGATTGATTGAATCCTCGACACCGTGGTTCATCCGATGAGATCATCGTGGAACATGTGGGAGCCAACATGGGTATCCAGATCCCGCTGTTGGTTATTGACCGGAGAGGCGTCTCGGTCATGTCTGCATGTCTCCCGAACCCGTAGGGTCTACACACTTAAGGTTCGGTGACGCTAGGGTTGTAGAGATATATGTATGCGGAAACCCAAAAGTTGTTCGGAGTCCCGGATGAGATCCCAGACGTCATGAGAGGTTCCAGAATGGTCCGGAGGTGAAGAATTATATATAGGAAGTCCAGTTTCGGCCACCGGGAAAGTTTCGGGGGTTACCGGTATTGTACCGGGACCACCGGAAGGGTCCCGGGGGTCCACTGGGTGGGGCCACCTATCCCGGAGGGCCCCGTGAGCTGAAAGTGGAAGGGAACCAGCCCTTAGTGGGCTGGGGCGCCCCCCTTGGGCCTCCCCCATGCGCCTAGGGTTGGGAACCCTAGGGGGGAGCTTCCCCCTTGCCTTGGGGGGCAAGGCAACCCCTTCCCCCCTTTGGCCGCCGCCCCCCCCCTTGGAGATCCCATCTCCCTGGGCCGGCGCCCCCCCAGGGGGCCTATATAAAGGGGGGAGGGAGGGCAGCAACCTACAACCTTGGGCGCCTCCCTCCTCCCCTGCAACACCTCTCTCTCTCTCTCGCAGAAGCTCGGCGAAGCCCTGCCGGAGACCCGCTACATCCACCACCATGCCGTCGTGCTGCTGGATCTCCATCAACCTCTCCTTCCCCCTTGTTGGATTAAGAAGGAGGAGACGTCGCTGCACCGTACGTGTGTTGAACGCGGAGGTGCCGTCCGTCCGGCACTCGGTCATCGGTGATTTGGATCACGGCGAGTACGACTCCGTCATCCACGTTCATTGGAACGCTTCCGCTCGCGATCTACAAGGGTATGTAGATGCACTCCTTTCCCCTCGTTGCTAGTAGACTCCATAGATGCATCTTGGTGAGCGTAGGAAAATTTTAAAATTATGCTACGATTCCCAACAAGTCTCAACACAAGTACTAGAGGAAGTATAAGATTCATCGTTAGAGCAACAAGGCAAGGAAAGCAATTCATCACAAGATGTACCAACATTGTGAGTAGATGAATTACAAGGACTAGCACATGGCAATATAGCATTTTGACTTGTAGTAGTGCTAGTATCCACATGAGTCTCACTAGATGTTACCTTAGCAATCATGGCCTCATGAGCTATCTTTAGCACATTATGGGATACTAGAAGATCATCATGAGAGCTTGAGAGATTTTCATGACTTTCTTCCAATTTTCCATAATTGCTAGATAGCAACTCAAGTTGAGCCCGTAGCTCAACATTCTCCTTCAAAATGGATGCTTCACAAGTAATAGAGTTAGTAGCACAAGCATCATCAATAATAGCAAGAGGAGAAGGCAACTTGGCAAGCCCTTTTGAATATGAAGCTTTAAGTTGTGCATGAGACTCAGTGAGTTTGATGAGCTCACTCTTAATGACCCTTGAGCCATTTTCGAGGTGCCCAAAGTCCTCAAGGAGTTTAGCATGCGCAACTTCAAGCTTCTCATTTTTAGTTTCAAAATCATTGGCCACCTCAAGAGCTCTATCATGTGATTCCTTCACTCTAGATAATTCTAGAGCCAAAGTTTCCTCAAGAGATTCTTTGGTGGTTTGTTCAAGTTCAAGATCTTGAGAGAGGTCCGCAATCTCATTAAATCACGCTCATGACCTTCCATTTTATCAATGGTGACCTCATGCTCCTCGAGATGAGATTCCAACTCCTCAATATATTTCTTGCCCTCAATGGCAATGGACATGATTTCCATGAAGTTGGAACGAGCAATTTTATTTTTATGAAGAGCATTAAAAACTATCCCCCCCCCCTAATTTTTATAGAGGCAACACTATCATTCTCTTCATCATTATCAACATCATCATCATTCTTATCATCATCAATATCATCACAAGATATATTGGGATTCAAAGTGGGAGATACCTTTGAAGCCTTAGCCATAAGGCAAAATGCAGTAGATGATGATGTGGGATCCCTTGAAGCGCCATTCAAGACCACATCATGGGGTGTCATGTTTCCTCTATATTGTTAGCACAACAACTCGAGGAAATACATGCATTTTTATCATGGCAACAAGATATAGCAAGCATATCATCATGAGATTTACTCAAGCAATTTCTACATGATATGATTGGACTATCAACACAAGCATGAGAAACATGTAAGGTGCACGAAGTGTTAAAGTCCAAAGATGGAGCATTGCAATAGGATAGTGATGAAGAGTCATCAATGATTAGCACACTATCATCATTGCAATGACCAACACTACTCACCATAGCATTACCTTGTGGCAATCCACATGTAGGTGAAGTAGAAGAAGTTGATAAGGCAACACTGCTAGAGGTGGAGGGAGAACAATCACCCCCACAAATCTTGGACACACCATATTTATCTTGAAGCTTTTTCCACAACTCATGAGCATCCCGGAACGACATGAGTTGAAATATAACTACATTGCTCAAAGCATCAAAAAGCACATTAGAAGCTTGAGCATTGAGATAAGAGTTTTTCTCATCCCTAAAGATAATCTTTGGGGATCCTTTGGAGGAGAAAAACTCATATCTATAATTTGCTCTAAATTTGGGTCCATGACCCTAAAGAGATTAAGCATGCGAATTACCCAAACATCAAAATTTGTGCCATCGAAACTAAGAGTGTCAGAGAACCCTAATTCCCTAGTCGACATCTTTACTCTCTAGGCGGTTAAGCCTAATAAAGAGAGACGAGGTTCTGATACCAATTGAAAGATCGTGGATGTCGCCTAGAGGGGGGGGGGTGAATAGGCGCTTTTAAAATAATTACGATTTAGGCTTGAACAAATGCAGAATAAAGCTAGCGGTTAATTTTTCAAGCACAAAACCTACAACAGCTAGGCTCACCTATGTGCACCAACAACTTATGCTAAGCAAGATAAACAACTATGTGATAGCAAGATATATAACATGAAACACTATGGCTATCACAAAGTAAAGTGCATAAGTAAAGGGCTCGGGTAAGAGATAACCGAGGCACGCGGAGACGACGATGTATCCCGAAGTTCACACCCTTGCGGATGCTAATCTCCGTTTGGAGCGTGTGGAGGCACAATGCTCCCCAAGAAGCCACTAGGCCCACCGTAATCTCTTCACGCCCTCGCACAATGCAAGATGCTGTGATTCCACTAAGGGACCCTTGAGGGCGGTCACCGAACCCGTACAAATGGCAACCCTTGGGGGCGGTCACCGGAACCCTTCAAATTGCTCAGGGTGATCTCCACAACCTAATTGGAGACGCCGACGCTTGCCCGGAGCTTTACACCACAATGATTGAGCTCCAAACACCACCAACTGTCTAGGGCGCCCAAGCACCCATGAGGAACAAGCTCAAGGGTACCAAGCACCCAGGAGTAATAAGCTTCTCAACTTGTAACTTCCACGTAACACCGTGGAGAACTCAAACCGATGCACCAAATGCAATGGCAAGGGCACACGGAGTGCCCAAGTCCTTCTCTCGCAAATCCCACCAAAGAAACTAATGCTAGGTAGGAAAATGAGTGGAAGAACAAGAAGGAGAACACCAAGAACTCCAAGATCTAGATCCAAGGGTTTCCCCTCACTTAGAGGAGAAAGTGATTGGTGGAAATGTAGATCTAGATCTCCTCTCTCTTTTCCCCCCAAAACAAGCAAGAATCCATGGAGGGATTGAGAGATAGCAAGCTCGAAGAAGGTCATCAATGGGGGAAGAACACGAGCTTAAAGGATAAGGTTCATTGGGGAAGAAGACCCCCTTTTATAGGTCAGAAAAAATCCAACTGTTATGCCCACAGTTCGCACACAGCGGTACTACCGCTCATGGGAGCGGTACTACCGCTAGGGCGGTGGAAGCTCTTCGAAAAACAACAGCGAGGAGGCAAAAGGCCGGTAGAACCGTCGGAGCGGTACTACCGCTCGTCCTCACGGTACTGCCGCTAGGGGTAGAGGTACTACCTCTAAGGGTAGCGGTACTACTGCTTGCGAGCGGTAATAAAGAAATACATCCGTGCCTACCTCCGCTGGACTTAAGATGAGTTTTTGGTCCGAAGCGGAAGTAGCCACGGAAGTAGCCGCGGTAGTACCTCTCTATAGCGGTAGTAAAAAAATTACATCCGCTCCAAGTGGTAGTACCGCTCCCAAGAGCAGTAGTAAAAATTACATCCCCTCCAAGCATTAGTACCGCTCCCATGAGCGGTACTACCACTGCAACCTTTTTAAGGACACCAAAACTGACACAACTTATGCAAACGGACTCGAATTCAATGAAATCAAGTTTGTTGGAAAGATAGAGACAAGGGCTAACACAATCTTGAAAGAAATAACAATAAGAAGGAAATTAGAAAAGGCCCATAAGAAAATGGTGAGAACCCTTTCTCGAAAAAGACTGGTAAAACCACCAACACCAAAAATGCAATAGAAGAAGCATGTGAACTCCGTTTTCGATGAACTCGAGCTTGTCAAGAAGATGACCATAAGCTCCAAATCTCACAAGGAGAAAACCAAACAAGAACCAAGAAATATGATGCAAGCATGCAATGGTTTGAGCTCTCTACAAACGATATGATCAAGCTACTCACTTGAGAGCCCCCCTTGATAGTACGGCAATCGATCCTATAACCTCGTCTCCAAACTACCACCATGAGACCGGTAAAATAGAGAACCTATCAAGGGCAAACCGCCTTGCATGAAGTCCACTTGAGCTAGATGATGATGATCTTGACTCCCTCAAGTTGGACCACCTTTCGTGATTGCGTTGGCTCGATGAAGGCTAGTTGATTGCTCCTCCATACTCCACTATGGGTGTGTCACTCTTTGGCACACCTTCACAAGTCCACTGTCACCATAATGGACGGCAAGCTAGAAGCATGATTTCTTTGTGATGCTCCACTTGAACTTGCACAACACAACCTTGATTTGATGTCATCCTCCATGGGTTGTATGTGATCTTCCTCTTGATGCAAGCCCATGGAAGCAAACCTAACCCCACATAGAACTCTCACAAAGACCATGGGTTAGTACACAAAGCGCAATGGCCAATGCTTACCAAACCGTGAGATCACTTGATCCCACTCAGTGTATCTTCTACGCTTTGTGTGATGATCAACTTGAATCACTCTCTGCACTTAGTCTTGATCAACCTTAACTCTTTCCAACTCTCTTCATTTG
This sequence comes from Aegilops tauschii subsp. strangulata, assembly GCF_002575655.3. Classification (NCBI taxonomy): domain Eukaryota; kingdom Viridiplantae; phylum Streptophyta; class Magnoliopsida; order Poales; family Poaceae; genus Aegilops; species Aegilops tauschii. Next base: position 436,480,490 of record NC_053035.3, read on the forward strand.
GATGATGTCTTGAAGGTAAACATGAATGATCACACAATCTTCTTCTTCAAGACATGCTTGCAATAACCTCAATACTCGCATGACCAATCTTTGGATAATTTCTTAATAGCACCTTGGTCAACTCATAAACTCCTTGAAACCAACACATGGACTTCAAGAAATGCCTATGGAAAAATCCTTCAAATATAACTCAATGCAACCATTAGTCTATAGAGAATGTCATCAATTACCAAAACCACACATGGGGGCACCGCATGTCGTTTCACATGGCAAGAACGAAGCAACCAAGGTATGTCACGACCGATGTCGGAGACCTTTGCAAAAAGACCCTAACTCCAGGATAATCTAACTAGAAGGACGGTGGCGACACCGACTAGCCTATGGTAGAGTCCTCAACATCCTCATCATCGTAGAGTCCACGAGAGAACCCAGACGTGTTCGCCGACTCACCCCCGGTTTACCAGAAGGTGCGGAGCTCATATCTACTTAGAAGCAAATGGATATTTTGGTCGAATAAGTGGTTCATATGAACTTGATGAGAACGAATGTTTATTTAAAATTAGTAGTATTAAGTTTGATGAGAAGCGCTCTTAGTTCACTTCGGTAGAACGCTGGTCTACAAAACCTGATGTCATAGGTTCAAATCCTACAGAGCGTGATTCCATCTATGTTATGTAGAAGCAGAGTAAACGAATGTTTATTTAATATTAGTAGCACTAAGTTTGAAGTGTATGATACAGGATGAAAACATTGTGATATGATCCCGAACAGATGAACCACAACGAAACAACATGATTGTTTTTGTGAAACATAATAAAACATTATGGTAAAACATTTGTATTTGTTAGAATATTTATATTTCTTGTAAATGACAATATATTTTATCTAATTTACTCTTAGCTCACTGTGCTTCAAACATGTTTGATAAATAAGATGTATAGGTTAAAAAAATCAATTGTTTTATTGTAACTTTTTTTGCATGTCGGGAGCATATCACAATGTTACATTCCGTATCAATATACTTCAAACTTAATATCTGGGTTTTAATAAACATTCATTCTTATTAGGTTTTCTTCATGTTCTATAGTCCATCCCTATGTTTCATAATTAAAAAAAAATTATCAAAATATATTCACTATTGATCTTGTTAAGAAGCCCTCACCATGAACACAATTGTGCAAATGGATCATAAATTCGACTTTATGTTCAACAGATATGGAGGCTTCAATTTTCAGAATAAGATTTTAATGCACATGGTTGTGGAATGAGAGAGTAGATGGATTGTTGCACTGTACAATGTCGATGAGGTGACACACACATACTCCTATGTAACATACCTGACATCAACACGGTATGTATATGAGAGTATATAGTGATAATAGAAATAAAATGAAGCATCTTAGTGAAAAGTGAGGCATGGATCCCCACAAAAGCATGAACGACTAAGCCATGCACAGTACCTTCCGCGCACGGTAAAAAAAACAGTCTGCTGAAGAGGTAAAAAAAACAGCCTTTGGAAGTAGGAGCGGCTGGAATTGGGGATTGGGAGGCTCTGATTATGCGAGAGCATGGCAACGTCCCCACTTGATAGTTCGTCCACAGATAGCAATTGTACCTCCCGTGAGTGAACTGAACAGAGATAAATCGATCTCTACCATGTCATGCTGTAAAACATGGTGTAGCATGAAAACAAGGAAGACTATATTTTTTTTCCATCCACAGAGGAAAGATAAATCATTCTCAGTCAGGAAAAATGATAAATTGATGTATTTGTGCTTAAGCTATGTAGTTGTGACAGGTCTCTACCTAAACAATGCGAGATCTTTGTGCATGATGTATTTTCCTTTTGACGAATTTGTGCATGAGCACTTGCGTTCCTCGCACCTACATCATCTCTCCCAGCATTTGTTTCAACCTTTTGAAAGTTAAATCATGATCATCAAGATATCTGAAGGCAAAAAACTACACGTGCTGCACTAAATGGGCCACTAAAATGGGGCAAGGGGCCCATGGCCTGTTGTATTTGGTATAAATAACACAGCCGGCCCTTGGTCAGATTCAGTACTTGATTCTAGTTGAACCCTACTCGGCTCGGGGAATGCATAGCGCATAGCGGAGAATCCAGTGCGGCGGCGCCTCATCTGGAAAATCCACCGCGGCGGCGGCGGCGCAGTACATGGAGATGGAGGGTGCCAAGAAGAGGAAACTAGCCGCAATGGGCATCAACGAAGCCACGCCGGCGGTTACGGAAGGCCACGATCCCAAACCACCGACGACGACGGCGGTGAGAAGCCCAGAACCGCCGCCCGGCGACCACATCAGCAACCTTCCCGACGCCATCCTCGGTGAGATCATCACCCTTCTCCCAACCAAGGACGGCGCTCGCACCCAAGTCCTCGCGTCACGCTGGCGCCACCTCTGGCGCTCTGTCCCTCTTAACATCGACGTCCGTGACCTCCACGCCTATGGGATACAAGAGAAAGCTCTCCTCGGCGTCATCCTTTCTGCCCACCATGGGCCCGGACGCCGCCTCTGTCTACCTGCGCCCTATCTTCTGTACCAAGCAAAAGCAGCGGATGCCTCAGTTGTTGGATCCCTTGGATCCCCCGCCCTTGACAACCTCCAAGAGCTGGAGCTCTACGTGGCCCCATTTGCAAGCCGAAGCCCATGATAGAGTTTACCTTGTTGTCTAGGTATTCATCATGTTTATTTCATCGCATTAGTTCGTTCATGCACGTAGTCATGTCCAACCAACTTAGCTGCGGCCATGTAGTCGCCTGAAGATGAGATCATGTGTACATGCAAGCTAGTACTGGGTTAGACAATTAGAAAATAAATGCATATAGATTAGGGAAGATGCACTTGAGCACGACAGGTTAGTCATGTCAAGTTGTGAGCGTCACATGGCGTCGTGTGTGTGGCACAAATGTGTGTATGTGCCGTTGCATTAGCAAGTAGTCTATCTGCATGGATGTGTTAGCTAGCTAGCTGCGTTCGCTGCGGAGCCGGAGCGGCTGAGTCGCGTGGCAGATCGACGAGGAGAAAGAATCGGGAGCAATCAGTTGTGGCTTGGTCCTGTGCGTGCATATCCAACGTTCTGCAGACTTGGTTGCTACTCAAAGTGAAGCTAGCCGGTTGAGTAAGAGTCGGAAGTAGTTGTGGGGTTTGTACGTGCGTCTGTGTGCGTGGAGTTAGTGGGTGAGTGGCTGCGTGTTGGCTGTGTAACACTGGCTACTTAAGCCCATGTATTTGCATTGTGTCAGGTGTGAGAAGAAATAGAGAAAAGGCAAAGTTGTGTGTGCCAAGAGTCTCTGTGCGTATCTTCTTCAACCTCTAGACTTGTGTTCTTCTATCTTTCGTGTGTGAGAGTCTTCTTCCTCCTCCGGCTGCGCCAACAGCCCACAACTGCCATCATCGCTTTGAGCGTCCATCTTTCGGTTCACGTCCACTCTCCGTGACCTCACCATCAGCCAGTACTCTCTCCGGGGCTATATGGTCGAAACGCTCCGCTTTCCCCAGCTCAAGAAACTTGCACTGGTGGAGGTCATTATATCACAGTACGCGCTGCACATTATCCTCGCGAGCTGCCCTGTCCTCGAAAGCTTGCTGCTTGATTACACTTTTGGCATCCGTTGTCTCCGGATCAACTCCCCTACCATCAGAAACATCGACATCCGTTGTGGCACAATGGAGCTTGTCATCAAGGATGCGTCTTTGCTTCAAAGGTTGCTCAATCTTGATACATACACACAAATGCAAATTTCAGTTATATCGGCGCCTAAACTTGAGACATTGGGCTGCATTCCTGAATTGTATAGCGACTCCAAAATTGTGTTTGGCTCAACAGTTATTCAGGTAGCTATGTATGTTTTACTTATTACATGGCTTCTCATTAGTTGCACTTTTGTGTGCACATATGTTATGCATATCAATCGTATATATTTATATTTCAAATTGCTAATGTTTCGTTCTATGCATGCTTGACAAAGGGATTGCGCATTCATAGCTTGACAACGGTGGTGCCTAATGTCAAGATCTTGGCTATCAGTATGTATATTTATGATCTGGATAAAGTTATTAATTTATTGAGATGCTTTCCCTGCTTGGAGAAATTGTATATAAAGGTAAAATTTCTCATGTATAAAGTTCATATCATATTAGTGATCACCATTCCGCTGGCATATGGTTGACCAGCTTTCACGTGGTTAATTTTTCTCAATGGCTCCTTTCAGGGAGGTAGATCAGGAAAACGAAATTTGTGGCGCCGGAAGCATCGGAATCTTCTCAAATCTCTTGATATCCGTTTGAAGACAATAGTGCTGCATTGTTATCGAGGCATCAAGGCACAAATTAACTTTGTCCAATTCTTTGTGCTGAATGCCAGAATCCTAGAATCACTTAAACTTGCGGTTGAATACCACAATCATAATGATGAATTTTTTGATAAGCAACATAGGATGCTTCAGATGGAGAACAGGGCTTCTAGAGGTGCTCGGCTTTGTTTTACAATAGCTTGTCGGCATGATGTTTCAGATATCATGCATGTCCGTGATTTGGATTTGACCGATCCCTTCGCATGTGAATGCTGAAAAATGGGGGGGGGGGGGGGGCCTTCCATCTTGCTTGTCCCATCTTGTGTTTTGTTCAAGCCTGATTAGTTCCAAATGTGCTTGTAGTGTGGAGAAGTTCATATTATCCCAATTTATTGTATCTAAAGAAGTCATTTTGTGGAGCTATGCACAATTGCACTGTTAAGAAATTCAGTACTAAACAACGATGGCTGACAGAAGGTATATTCAATTAAGAAGTTTCTTTTAGAACTGTTTTTATGTTTTTTTCTAGTGTAGCATCATTGAAAATTTGCATGCCACTAAACTTCATGATTTGAGTACCTCTGATAGCTCAAAGTTTCTAAATGGAAGGGAAGAGTTCTTTCTTTTTCATCTGAAAATAAGGGACATGCGACATGCTGCCGAAATTTTATTTTGAAACCGATCATGTGAGTGTCAGGTATATGGGAAAATGCTGACCTAGTTTATGGTAATACGTTGGCCTGGGGGATTACTAAGGTACACCTGTAATTTCTGGACAGAATCAGGTTGTCAGTTACTTGTGCTCTTTTTATCCCCGGATTTATTTCTTTTGATGGGAGGTACAAAGATTGTTCAGCAATCGGCATAGTTACCATTTCACTAGCGAGGTGTGTCGCTCTAAGAAAAGTTCACTAGGGAGGTGTGCTTCGGGATCGCAGCCTGCTGCTCGCAGCCCATGCCGGCGGATGCTGCGCCCCAGTATTGCGCTAGCTGCGAGTGTGCCTGAGAATTGCAAGACGAGTGAAGTGATCCTCCATTGTGCGCGAGAGGAGAACAGAAAGAGATGATGTCCCTCCGGCGTATCAGGTCTAACTTTGATGGAGATAGGTTGTCTAACTACTACGGTACATATTAATTATCGTTGTACAATAAGTCAAGAAAAGTAAAAAAATACGACATCATATGTATATCATCGCCTGGCTTTTGTATATATTTTCCTCTGAAAACTATATCATCAGATTCATCACCCAGCCTTGGTTACCCCATCACGGCCATACCTCAACAAATCAGGGACTGCTTTCTTTGTTGTGTCACATGCTCAGTCGTCAATATACATATCCAAGAACCATTCTTAAATAGTTATTACTAGACTTATATGATGCATACCACTTTGTGGAACCTTTGAATTTGTGTACTGAGCTTGGGGACCTCTGTGTTTCTGTGCTCGAGCTCAAATGAGCTTGAGTAAACAGTAAAATTGAAAACAAATTTCAAAGACAACTGTTTTTTTGGTGCAAACATTGACAAATGTTTCGAGTGATTGCAAAATTTCATTGTGAAATAACATTAGTGGAAGTCGTGGCAAAAAAAACGATGCTCCAAAAGTGTTATTTTCAAAAGCGTATTGGATTGCTGATTTGTTTTTTGCCACGACTTCTACGAATGTCATTTCATGATGCTCCTAAACTGAACAAATTTGAGTATCAATGGCAACCACTTTTTTCTACACATTTGCATAGGATTGTAATGCATGCCATCATATCGTCTATGAAAATATAGACTCAAACTGCCAGTTTCCTAGAACAATAACTTATAGCTTGTCGTATTAGTAAGTGTAGAATTGTGAAGCTCCATGGTCTCATAGACATGAGCATGCCAATACCAGAAGGAATCAACCTTGGCCCAGCCATTAGACAACTTTCTGTCAGCTTTCACTTGTGAAAACAAAATTCTTCAAATTATATGACCCATGATTCAACCTGATGGAAGAAGCTAATTAGTCAAGTTGTCGATTCTTTGCGAATTACATGAAGCGGCATGTTAAATACGAAAACTAAAGCAGATAGGAGATTTTCCCAATAAAGTATTCAATGTTCTTTATCTAATAAGATGTTGCAGCAACTTAATTGATTTGTGGAGTGAAGTGACATTCGCAATATGTTTTGATCATCTATCGGCTGCAAATTTGTATTAACATGGCATTCATGGATCACGAGCGTAACCAAGAAGTAATGTACGTTCTACGTTGTGGCGGAGATAGACAGAAACCACTAGGGGGCTAAACGCAGTAGATAATTTCTCCAGGGATCTCTCAAGGCGTGGAGTTGACCTCCCCTTGGACCCTCGCGTCGTAGTCTTCCTTCTCTTCCCTTCATTCCTTTGTTATATTAATCCTCTTTATTCCAATGAGCCTATTTGATAACTCAAGAAACTTAAAGACGTATATAAGTTGCAAGAATAGAGTGTAAGGAAGCGAGGTGGGACTTCCAATATTTTTTTGAGACATCGGTGGGACTGTTTAATAGATATACTGACCCTATTTAGGAGCAATATTTTTGCATCGCAATCAGGCTGCATGTATCTTAAATGGGCCTACTCGGACCTACACACGTACAACAAGCCCGAAGAAAAAAGACAATGTTTTTCCTTTCTACTAATAGTTCGCACAAGGTATAAATAGAATAAAATATGTTCTTTTTCGCAAGAGATAGCTACCTTAGTTGGTTATTTGTGACTAGAATGTTATGTGATGTTGTGAGTTCAAATTCAATTGGTACCAACTTTTTTATATGACCGAGCAGGCCCGCGCGTACCGGTGGGATGCTAAAAAAACTTACCCGGACGAAAAATTCAGAAAAACACATCCAAAAATAATAATAATAATAATAATATAGGTGAACGGATGAACAAATGGAAAATGACCTTGCTTTATAATTATATATAATATATAATAATAAAATAATTATATATATATATAATTAAAAATTAAAGAAGAAGAAGATAGAGATATAGAGATAGACATAGACATGGATATATAGGCATAGATATAGATTTAGAATGTTTACAGGGATCACCTCCGAATCGTATGGATTACCTAGCCAAACATGTCTTCCCTGATGGAGAGAGACACCATACCTAGCCAATTTATTTGGTTTTTTAAGGGTATTTTATTTGGTTTCTTTTGAGATAAACCCTTTCCGATTCGAGGGGAGGCTAAAAAACTACACGGGCTGCACTGAATGGGTCGCTGAAAGCGGCAAGGTACCCGTGGGCCGTTAAATGTGGTTTATACACACCCCGCCCTTTGTCAAGTCCAGTACTTTATACTAGTCGAACCCACCACCAGGGCACCACCAACTCGGCAATGAACGATCTCCTGAATACTGAGTACAAGGTGGAGGAAGTGAAAACTGCTTTATTTCAAATGTTCCGACCAAGGCATCGGGTTCGAACGGGTTCCCTGCACATTTTTATCAACGTCACTGGGATGTGTGTGGCAAGGAGGTAACCAAGGCTGTTCTACGCATTATTAGTGGCACTGAATCAGCAGCATGTATTAACTAGACCATCCTGGTTTTAATACTAAAGGTAAAAAACCCAAACTTGATGTCACAGTTCAGGCCCATCTCTCTCTATAATGTATTGTACAAGATAGCATCCAATGTTATTTCTAACAGGCTGAAGCTAGTACTTCCAAACATTATCTCAGAGGAGCATTCAGCTTTTGTCCCAGGGAGCTTATCACAGATAACATCATTTCAGCGTATGAATGTCTTCATTTTATGAAGCGAAACAAAGCAAAGCGGAACCGGCATTGTGCGTTGAAGTTGGATATGATGAAGGCTTATGACAGAGTGGAGTGGGACTATTTACAGGCAATCATGCTCAAGCTAGGCTTCACAAAGAGATGGGTTGATATTGTTATGAGCTTGGTAAGAACTATGAAATTATCAGTTTTATTTAATGGCAAGAGATTGTAGGAGTTCACACCATCTCGTGGAATTCGACAGGGAGACCCAATCTCCCCATACCTCTTTGATAACCCACAAGTATAGGGGATCAGTTGTAGCCTCTTTCGATAAGTAAGAGTGTCGAACCCAACGAGGAGCTAAAGGTAGAACAAATATTCCCTCAAGTTCTATCGACCACCGATACAACTCTACGCATGCTTAACGTTCGCTTTACCTAGAACAAGTATGAAACTAGAAGTACTTTATAGGTGTTGTAGGATAGGTTTGCAAGATAATAAAGAGCACGTAAATAAAAACTATGGGCTGTTTAGATAAATAAACAATTAATTTGGTTTAGCGAGTGTGGAAAAGTGGTGGTAGGAGTTGCGGAATTGTCCCTAAGCAATTGACTACATTACTAGACCGATAACAAGTTTTATGTGGGAGAGGCCACTGCTAGCAATGTCATCCCTTACTTGGAATTCTATGCACTTATGATTGAAACTATTAGAAAGCATCCGCAACCACTAACGTTCATTAAGGTAAAAATCCAACCATAGCATTAAGATATATTGGTGCCCCTTCAATCCCATATGCATCAATTTCTATGCTAGGCTGAAGCTGTTGTCACCGTTGCCCTCCAATACATAGTCCTATCAACATACAAATAACCCTATGGTGTGATCCATGCGCGCGCTCATATGATGGGCACCAAAGGACAGCAACATAACCACAAGCAAATTAAACCAATCATAGCAATTCACCAATCACCGATAGGATAACAAAAATCTACTCAGACATCATAGGATGGCAACACATCATTGGATAATAATATGAAGCATAAAGCACCATGTTCAAGTAGAGGGTACAGCTGGTTGCGGGAGAGTGGACCACTATAGATAGATGGGGGAAGGTGATGGAGGTGTTGGTGAAGATGATGGTGTTGGGAAACGTTGCATGGAAAACAAAAAAACTCTATGCACACGCAAGATCTATCCATGGAGATCCATAGAGGGGAAGAGTTTCACAACGGGGTTGATGTAGTCGAACTTTCTTCACGATCCAACCGATCGAGTACCGAATATACGGCACCTCCGCGTTCAGCACACGTTCAGCTCGGTGACGTCTGCACCTTCTTGATCCAGCAAGACGACGAGGTAGTGGATGAGTTCCGACAGCACGACGGTGTGGTGACGGTGATGGTGATGTGATCTCCGCAGGGCTTCGCCTAAGCTCTACGGAAATATGACCGAGGAAGTAAACGGTGGACGGGGGCACCACACACGGCTAAGACAATGTGTGTTCTTGTGTGCTGCCCCCTCCCCATGTATATATATGTGGGAGGGGAGAGGGGGGCTGCCAGGGCAGCCAGGGCGCATCCCAAGGGGCTGGCCGCCGGCCCTAGGGCTCCTGCCCTCCTGCGCCACTCCCCCCTTTCCTTGTATGGACAAGGAGGAAAGGAAAGAGGGGGGAGAGGGAAGGAAGTGGGAATCCAACTCCACACTTCCCTTTCCTCCTCCCCTTTCCTTTCCCTCCCCCTAGGCCGGCCCTATAGAGGGCGGGCCAGCCCCTTGTGGGCCGGTGTGTTCCCTCACTTGGCCCATAAGTCCCATATCTTTGCCGGGGATGCCCGAAACTCCTTCCGATGACCCGATAAGTACCCAGTACCGTCCGAAACACTTTCGGTGTCCGAATACCATCGTCCTATATATCAATCTTTACCTCTCGACCATTTCGAGACTCCTCGTCATGTCCGTGATCTCATCCAGGACTTTGAACAACATTCGGTTACCAAATCATATAACTCATATAACACTATATCATCAACGAACGTTAAGCGTGCGGACCCTACGGGTTCGAGAACTATGTAGACATGACCGAGACATCTCTTTGGTCAATAACCAATAGCGGAACCTGGATGCCCATATTGGCTCCTACATATTCTATGAAGATCTTTATCAGTCGAACCGTTATGACAACATATGTAATTCCCTTTGTCTATCGGTACGTTACTTGCCGGGATTCGATCGTCGGTATCCTCATACCTAGTTCAATCTCGTTACCGGCAAGTCTCTTTACTCGTTCCGTAATACATCACCTCGTGACCAAATCCTTAGTCATTTGTTTGCAAGCTTATGATGTGTATTACTGAGAGGGCCCAAAGATACCTCTCCGATACTCGGAGTGACAAATCCTAATCTCGATCTATGTCAACTCAACAACCACCTTCAGAAATACCTATAGAGCATCTTTATGATCACCCAGTTATGTTGTGATGTTTGATAGCACACAAGGTATTCCTCCAGTACCCAGGAGTTGCATAATCTCATAGTCGAAGGAATATGTATTTGACATGAAGAAAGCAATAGCAATAAACTGAACGATCAATATGCTAAGCTAACGGTGGGTCTTGTCCATCACATCATTCTCCTAATGATGTGATCCCGTTATCAAATGACAACACATGTCTATGGTTAGGAAACCTTAACCATCTTTGATCAACGAGCTAGTCTAGTAGAGGCTTACTAGGGACATGGTATTTGTTTATGTATTCACACATGTATTTAAGTTTCCGATCAATACAATTCTAGCATGAATAATAAACCTTTATCATGAATAAGGAAATATAAAATAACAATTTTATTATTGCCTCTAGGGCATATTTCCTTCAGTCTCCCACTTGCACTAGAGTCAATAATCTAGTTCACATCGTCATGTGATTAACACCCATAGTTCACATCGCCATGTGACTAACACCCGAAGAGTTTACTAGAGTCAATAATCTAGTTCACATCACCATGTGATTAACACTCAAAAGAGCAACAAGGTGTGATCATGTTTTGCTTGTGAGAGAGGTTTAGTCAACGGGTCTGCCACACTCAGATCCGCATGTATTTTGTAAATTTCTATGTCTACATTGCTCTGCATGGAGCAACTCTAGCTAATTGCTCCCACTTTCAATACGTATCCGGATTGAGACTCAGTGTCATCTGAATCGGTGTCAAAGCTTGCATCGACATAACCCTTTACGACGAACTCTTTATCACCTCCATAACCAAGAAATATCTCCTTAGTCCTTCTTAGGTAACTAAGAATTATTTTGACCGCTGTCGAGTGATCCACTCCTGGATTACTATTGTACCCCCTTGCCAAACTCATGGCAAGGCACACAACTAGTCTGGTACACAGCATGGCATTCTTTATAGAACCTATGACTAAGGCATAGGGAATGACTTTCACTCTCTCTCTATCTTCTACCGTGGTCAGGCTTTGAGTCTTACTCAACTTCACACCTTACAATACAGTCTATTACTCCTTCTTTGACTGGTCCATTTTGAACTCCTTCAAAATCTTGTCAAGGTATGTACTCATTGAAATCTTATCAAGCGTCTTGATCTATCTCTATAGATCGTGATGCCTAATATGTAAGCAGCTTCATTGAGGTCTTTCATTAAGTCTTGTTCAAGTATCATTTTATGCTATCTGGAAATTCTATATCATTTCCAATCAACAATATGTCATCCACATATAATATTAGAAATGCTACAGAGCTCCCACTCACTTTCCTACAAATACAGGCTTCACCGTAAGTCTGTATAAAACCATATGCTTTGATCACCTCATCAAAGCGTATATTCCAACTCCGAGATGCTTGCACCAGTCCATAGATGGATCGCTGGAACTTGCACACTTTGTTAGCACCTTTAGGATCAACAAAACCTTCTGGTTGTATCATATACAACTCTTCTTTAAGAAATCCATAAAGGATGCTGTTTTGATATCCATTTGCCAGATTTCATCATTATAAAATGCGGTAATTGCTAACATGATTCGGACTAACTTAAGCATGGCTACAGGTGAGAAGGTCTCATCGTAGTCAACTCCTTGAACTTGTCGAAAACCTTTGGCAACAAGTCGAGCTTTGTAGATGGTGACATTACCATCAGCGTATGTCTTGTTCTTAAAGATCCATTTATTCTTAATGGCTTGCCGATCATTGGGCAAGTCCACCAAAGTACACACTTTGTTCTCATATATGGATCCTATCTCAGATTTCATGGCCTCAAGCCATTTATCGGAATCTGGGCTCATCATAACTTCTTCATAGTTCATATGTTCGCCTTGGTCTAGTAACATGACTTCCAGAACAGGATTACCATACCACTCTGGTGCGGATCATGCGCTGGTTAACCTACGAGGTTTAGTACCAACTTGATCTGAAGTTTCATGATCATTATCATTTGCTTCCACTCTAGTTGGTGTAGGCATCACTGGAATGGTTTTCTGTGATGTGCTACTTTCCAATTCGAGAGAAGGTACAATTGCCTCATCAAGTTCTACTTTCCTCCCACTCACTTCTTTCGAGAGAAACTCCTTCTCTAGAAAGGTTTCATTATTGGCAACAAAGATCTTGCCTTCGGATCTGTGGTAGAAGGTGTACCCAGTTGTTTCCTTAGGGTATCCTATGAAGACGCACTTCTCCGATTTGGGTTCAAGCTTATCGGGCTGAAGCCTTTTGACATAAGCGTTGCATCCCCAAACTTTTAAGAAACGATAGCATAGGTTTCTTACCAAACCACAGTTCATATGGTGTCATCTCAACGGATTTAGATGGTGCCCTATTTAACGTGAATGCGGCTGTCTCTAATGCATAACCCCAAAATAACAGTTGTAAATCGATAAGAGGCATCATAGAACGCACCATATCTAATAAAGTACGGTTACGACGTTCGGATACACCATTACGTTGTGGTGTTCCAGGTGGCGTGAGTTGTGAAACAATTCCCCATTTTTTTAAATGAAGGCCAAACTCGTAACTCAAATATTCTCTTCCGTGATTAGATCGTAAAAACTTTATTTTCTTGTTACGATGATTCTCTACTTCACTCTGAAATTATTTGAACTTTTCAAATGTTTCAGACTTGTGTTTCATCAAGTAGATATACCCATACCTACTCAAATCATCTTTAAATGTTAGAAAATAATGATATCCGCCGCGTGCCTCAACACTCATTGGACCGCATACATTGGTATGTATTATTTCCAATAAGTCATTAGCTCGCTCCATTGTTCCGGAGAACGGAATTTTAGTCATCTTGCCCATGAGGCATCGTTCGCAAGTATCAAATGATTCATAATGAAGTAACTCCAAAAGTCCATCTGCATGGAGTTTCTTCATGCGCTTTACACTAATATGCCTAAACGGCAGTGCCACAAGTATGTTGCACTATCATTATGAACTTTGCATCTTTTGGCATAAATATTATGAATATGTGTATCACTACAATCGAGACTCAGTAAACCAATTACATTGGGTGTATCACCATAGAAGTTTTTATCATGTAAACAGAACAACAATTATTCTCTGACTTAAATGAATAACCGTATTGCAATAAACATGATCAAATCATATTCATGCTCAACGCAAACACCAAATAACATTTATTTAGGTTCAATACTAATCCCAAAGATAGAGGGAGTGTGCGATGGTGATCGTATCAACCTTGGAATCATTTCCAACACACATCTTCACCTCACCCTTAACTAGTCTCTGTTTATTCTGCAACTCCTATTTCGAGTTACTAATCTTAGCAACTGAACCAGTATCAAATACCTAGGGGCTACTATGAATACAAGGAAGGTACACATCAATGACATGTATATCAAATATACCTGTGTTCACTTCACCATCCTTCTTATCCGCCAAGTATTTGGGGCAGTTCCGCTTCTAGTGATCATTCCCTTTGCAGTAGAAGCACTCAGTTTCAGGCTTAGGTCCAGCTTTGGGCTTCTTCCGGGAGTGGCAACTTGCTTGCCATTCTTCTTGAAGTTCCCTTTCTTTCCCTTGCCCTTTTTCTTGAAACTAGTGGTCTTGTTAACCATCAACACTTGATGCTCTTTCTTGATTTCTACCTTCGCTGATTTCAGCATTGGGAAGAGCTCGGGAATCGATTTTCGTTATCCCTTGCATATTATAGTTCATCACGAAGTTCTAGTAGCTTGGAGATAGTGACTAGAGAACTCTGTCAATAACTATCTGATCTGGAAGATTAACTCCCACTTGATTCAAGCGATTGTACTACCCAGACATTCTGAGCATATGCTCACTGGCGAAGCTATTCTCCTCCATCTTGCAGGCAAAGTACTTGTCAGATATCTCATACCTCTCGACACGGGCATGAGTCTGAAATACCAATTTCAGCTCTTGGAACATCACATATGCTCAGTGGCGTTCAAAACGTTTTTGAAGTCCCGGTTCTAAGCCGTAAAGCATGGCACACTAAACTATCAAGTAGTCATCATCTCGAGCTTGCCAAACGTTCATAACTTCTGCATCTGCTCCTGCAACAGGTATTTCACCTAGCAGTGCATCAAGGACATAATTCTTCTGTGCAGTAATGAGGATAATCCTCAGATCACAGACCTAGTCCGCATCATTGCTACTATCATCTTTCAACTTAATTTTCTCTAGGAGCATATCAAAAATAAGGGAGCTAAATTGCGAGATATTGATCTACAACATAGGTATGCAAAAACTATAAGACTAAGTTCATGATAAATTAAGTTCAGTTAATCAAATTACTTAAGAACCCCTACTTAAATAAACATCCCTCAAGTTATCTAAGTGATACGTGATCCAAATCAACTAACTCATGTCCGATCATCACGTGAGATGGGGTAGTCATCAATGGTGAACATCTCTATTTTGATCATATCTAATATATGATTCACGTTCGACCTCTCGGTCTCCAGTGTTTCGAGACCATGACTGTACATGCTAGGCTCGTCAATTTTAACCCAAGTATTCTGCATGTGCAAAGAACGGAGAGTCTATCACACCCGATCATCACGTGGTGTCTCGAAACGACGAACTGTAGTAACGGTGCATACTCACATGCAATCAAAATATGTGACATGATATGGCCATCATCATCTTGTGTTTTTGATATCCATGTCCAAAGCATCGTCATGATCTCCATCGTCACCGGCTCGACACCTTGATCTCCATCATTGCGTCGTGGTCGTCATGCCAACTATTGCTTCTACAACTACTGCTAACGCATAGCGATAAAGTAAAGCAATTACATGGCGATTGCATTTCATACAATAAAGAGACAACCATAGGGCTCTTGTCGGTTGCCGATAAATTTACAAAACATGATCATCTCATACAACAACGTATATCACATCATGTCTTGACCATATCACATAACAACATGCCCTGTAAAAACAAGTTAGACATCCTCTACTTTGTTGTTGCAAGTTTTACGTGGCTGCTACGGGCTTCTAGCAAGAACCGTTCTTATCTACGCATAAAACCACAACGGTGATTCATCAAGTTTGCTGTTTTAACCTTCTTCCAAGACCGACCGCAGTGAAATTCGATTCAACTAAAGTAGGAGAAACAGACACCCGCCAGCACCTTTATGCAAAACTAGTTGCATGTCAGTCGGTGGAACCGGTCTCATGTGTGTGGACATGAAAGGTTGGTCAGGGCCGCTTCATCCTACAATACCTCCGAATCAAAATAAGACGTTGGTGGTAAGCAGTATGACTATGACCTCCCACAACTCTGTGTGTTCTACTCGTGCATATCATCTACGCATAGACCTGGCTCGGATGCCAATGTTGGGAAACGTTGCATGAAAAACAAAAAAATTCTACGCACATGCAAAATATATCCATGGAGATACATAGCAACGAGAGGGGAAGAGTGTGTCTACGTACCCTCGTAGATCATAAGCAGAAGCATTTCACAACACGGTTGATGTAGTCGAACTTTCTTCGCGATCCAACTGATCGAGTACCAAACGTACGGCACCTCCGCGTTGAGCACACGTTCAGCTCGGTGACGTCCGCGCCTTCTTGATCCAGCAAGACGGCGAGGTAGTGGATGAGTTCTGACAGCACGACGGTGTGGTGACGGTGATGGTGATGCGATCTCCGCAGGGCTTCGCCTAAGCTTTACGAAAATATGACCGAGGGAGTAAACAGTGGACGGGGGTGCACACGGCTAAGACAATGTGTGTTCTTGTGTGGCGCCCCCTCCCCATGTATATATAGGTGGGAGGGAAGAGGGGGCTTCCAGGGCAGCCAGGGCGCGCCCCTAGGGACTGGCTGTTTGGAAACACAGTATTTCAAAAAAAATCCTACGATCACGCACGATCTATCTAAGAGATGCATAGCAATGAGACGGGAGAGTGTGTCCACGTACCCTCATAGACCGAAAGCAGAAGCGCTTAGTAACGCGGTTGATGTAGTCGAAGGTCTTCACGATCCAACCGATCCAAGTACTGAACGTACGACACCTCCGTGTTCAGCACACGTTCAGCACGATGACGTCCCTCGAGCTCTTGATCCAGTTGAGGGCGAGGGAGAGTTCCGTCAACACGACGGCATGGCGATGGTGATGATGAAGTTACCGGCGCAGGTCTTTGCCTAAGCACAACGACGATATGACCAAGGTGTGTAACTGTGGAGGGGGACACCGCACACGGCTAAGACAAATCTTGGGGTGCCTTTGGGGTGCCCCCTGCCCACGTATATAAAGGAGGGAGGGAGAGAGGCCGGCCCTCCTAGGGGCGCACCAAGTGTAGGGAGTCCTACTAGGACTCCCAAGTCCTGGTAGGATTCCCTTTCCTTTTCGAAGTAGGAAAGAAGGAAAGGAGGGAGAGGGAGAAGGAAAAGGGGGGCCGCGCCCCCACCCCTTGTCCAATTCGGTTTGGGCAGGGGGGAGGCGCGCGCCACCTCGTGGCCCTTCTTCCCTCTCTCCACTAAAGCCCAATAAGGCCCATTAACTTCCCCCGGCGAATTCCCGTAATTATCCGATACTCCGAAAAATACCCGAATCACTCGGAACCATTCCGATGTCCGAATATAGCCTTGCAATATATGAATATTTACCTCTCGACCATTTCAAGACTCCTCGTCATGTCCATGATCTCATACGGGACTCCGAACAAACTTCGTTCATCAAATCACATAACTCACAATACAAATCGTCATCGAACGTTAAGCGTGTGGACCCTACGGGTTCGGGAACTATGTAGACATGACCGATACACATCTCTGCTCAATAACCAATAGCGGAACCTGGATGCTCATATTGGCTCCTACATATTCTACGAAGATCTTTATCGGTCAAACCGCATAACAACATACGTCATTCCCTTTGTCATCGGTATGTTACTTGCCCGAGATTCGATCGTCGGTATCCTCATACCTAGTTCAATCTCGTTACCGGCAAATCTCTTTAATCGTTCTGTAATGCATCATCCCATAAATAACTCATTAGTCACATTGCTTGCAAGGCTTATAATGATGTGCATTACCGAGAGGGCCCAGAGATGCCTCTCCGATACTCGGAGTGACAAATCCTAATCTTGATCTATGCCAACCCAACAAACACCTTTGGAGACACCTGTAGAGCATCTTTATAATCACCCAGTTACGTTGTGATGTTTGATAGCACACAAGGTGTTTCTCCGGTACTCTGGAGTTGCATAATCTCATAGTCATAGGAATATGTATAAGTCATGAAGAAAGCAATAGCAATAAAACTTAACGATCATTATGCTAAGCTAATGGATGGGTCTTGTCCATCACATCATTCTCCTAATGATGTGATCCCCTTCATCAAATGACAACACATGTCCATGGTCAGGAAACTTAACCATCTTTGATGAACGAGCTAGTCAAGTAGAGGCATACTAGGGACACTCTGTTTTGTCTATGTATTCACACATGTACTAAGTTTCCGATTAATACAATTCTAGCATGAATAATAGATATTTAGAATGATATAAAGAAATATAAATAACAATTTTATTATAGCCTCTAGGGCATATTTCCTTCACTGGCCGCCGGCCCTAGGGCTCCTATGGAAAGTGGGCGAGAGGGAAGGAAGTGGGAGTCCAACTCCACACTTTCCTTTACTCCTCCCCTTTCCTTTCCCTCCCCTTAGGCCGGCCCTATAGAGGGTGCACCAGCCCCTTGTGGGCTGGTGTGTTCCCTCACTTGGCCCATAAGGCCCATATCTTTGCCGGGGATGCCCGAAACTCCTTCCGGTGACCCGATAAGTACCTGGTACCCTCTGAAACACTTCCGGTGTCCGAATACCATCGTCCTATATATCAATATTTACCTCTCGACCATTTCGAGACTCCTCGTCATGTCCGTGATCTCATCTGGGACTCCGAACAACACTCGGTCTCCAAATCATATAACTCATATAACATTATATCCTCAACAAATGTTAAGCGTGCGGACCCTATGGGTTCGAGAACTATGTAGACATGACCGAGACGCCTCTCCGGTCAATAACCAATAGCGTAACCTGGATGCCCATATTGGCTCCTACATATTCTACGAAGAAATTTATCGGTCGAACCGTTTTGACAACATACGTAATTCCCTTTGTCTATCGGTATGTTACTTGCCCGGGATTCGATCGTCGGTATCCTCATACCTAGTTCAATCTCGTTACCGGCAAGTCTCTTTACTCGTTCCATAATACATCACCTCGTGACCAACTCCTTAGTCATTTGCTTGCAAGCTTAAGATGTGTATTACCAAGAGGGCCTAGAGATACCTCTCCAATACTCAGAGTAACAAATCCTAATCTCGATCTATGCCAACTCAACAAACACCTTCGGAGATACCTGCAGAGCATCTTTATGATCACACAGTTACGTTGCGACATTTGATGGCACACAAGGCATGTCAGAGTAATTGACCACGGGTAGCCTCATCGACACCCCATGGTATTTCAAGACATCGGGGCTAGCTGCGCCCCTCACACCTCCCGGACGTACGGCTGGCTTCTTGGGCCGGCTGGTCTAAGAGGCCGGCTGCTGGAAGACGGTTAGACGTCAGAAGACGGCCACGAGGGAGCCGACTCCTAGAAGGCGGCCCCTCGTCCCCTCAAAGTTTGCACCCACTTAACCACGACGAGACGGAGCGTGGCTATAGTGCGACCTGCCACCCCCGAATCCAGGGCGGAACGTGGCCACAATGCGGGTGTACCAAGCGGACACCCCTCACCCAGCGCGGCACTGTTGCCACGCGACCCGTGACATCACCTACGTTAGAAGGAGCCACGCTCCCACGATGGGCGGTCGGCACAGCCCGCAGGCGACGGGCCCTACTTGTCCGCGAGCCACCAGAAGGTGGCGGATCCCCAGCATACGGTGTCGAGGGCGGGCCAACTCCTAGCAAGCAGCCTTCCCTCCCCTCGGAGTCTGCGCGCCATTAACCTGATGAGACGGGGTGTGGCTACAGTGAGCGCCCGCCAGGCAGCGGTACTGTAGCCACGCTCCCCCCGACAAAGCTTCCATCATCAGGGGCGAGGCTATAGTATAAAGCAGTCGACATGGCCCCCTGATACGTCTCCAACGTATCTATAATTTATGAAGTATTCATGCTATTATATTATCCATCTTGGACGTTTAATGGGCTTTACTATACACTTTATATTATTTTTGGGACTAACTTATTGACCCAGAGCCCAGTGCCAGTTTCTGTTTTTTCCCTTGTTTCAGTGTTTCAAAGAAAAGGAATATCAAACAGAGTCCAAACGGAATGAAACCTTCGGGAAAGTTATTTTTGGAATGGAAGCAATCAAGGAGACTTGGAGTGCACGTCAGGGAATCAACGAGGAAGGCACGAGGCAGGGGGCGCGCCCTCCACCCTCGTGGGCCCCTCGTGGCTCCCCTGACGTATTTCTTCCTCCTATATATACCAATATACCCTAAAACCTTCGGGGAACAGAATAGATCGGGAGTTCCGCCGCCGCAAGCCTCTGTAGCCACCAAAAAACCAATCGGGACCCTGTTCCGGCACCCTGCCGGAGGGGGGAACCCTCACCGGTGGCCATCTTCATCATCCCGGCGCTCTCCATGACGAGGAGGGAGTAGTTCACCCTCGGGGCTGAGGGTATGTACCAGTAGCTATGTGTTTGATCTCTCTCTCTCTCTCTCTCTCTCTCTCGTGTTCTTGAGGTGATACGATCTTGATGTATCGCGAGCTTTGCTATTATAGTTGGATCTTATGATGTTTCTCCCCCTCTACTCTCTTGTAATGGATTGAGTTTTCCCTTTGAAGTTATCTTATCGGATTGAGTCTTTAATGATTTGAGAACACTTGATGTATGTCTGGCGTGGGATAACCGTGGTGAAAATGGGTTATTCTATTGATTCACTTGATGTATGTTTTGGTGATCAACTTGCGGGTTCCGCCCATGAACCTATGCATAGGGGTTGGCACACGTTTTCGTCTTGACTCTCCGGTAGAAACTTTGGGGCACTCTCTGAGGTTCTATGTGTTGGTTGAATAGATGAATCTGAGATTGTGTGATGCATATCGTATAATCATACCCACGGATACTTGAGGTGACATTGGAGTATCTAGGTGACATTAGGGTTTTGGTTGATGTGTGTCTTAAGGTGTTATTTTACTACGAACTCTAGGGCTGTTTGTGACACTTATAGGAATAGCCCAATGGATTGATCGGAAAGAATAACTTTGAGGTGGTTTCGTACCCTACCATAATCTCTTCGTTTGTTCTTCGCTATTAGTGACTCTTTGTTGCATGTTGAGGGATAGTTATGTGATCCAATTATGTTACTATTGTTGAGAGAACTTGCACTAGTGAAAGTATGAACCCTAGGCCTTGTTTCCTAGCATTGCAATACCGTTTACGCTCACTTTTATCATTAGTTACCTTGCCGTTTTTATATTTTCAGATTACAAAAACCTATATCTACCATCCATATTGCACTTGTATCATCATCTCTTCGTCGAACTAGTGCACCTATACAATTTACCATTGTATTGGGTGTGTTGGGGACACAAGGGACTCTTTGATATTTGGTTGCAGGGTCGCTTGAGAGAGACCATCTTCATCCTACGCCTCCCACGGATTGATAAACCTTAGGTCATCCACTTGAGGGAAATTTGCTACTGTCCTACAAACCTCTGCACTTGGAGGCCCAACAACGTCTACAAGAAGAAGGTTGTGTAGTAGACATCAAGCTCTTTTCTGGCGCCGTTGCCGGGGAGGTGAGTGCTTGAAGGTATATCTTTAGATCTTGCAATCGAATCTTTTTGTTTCTTGTTTTATCTCTAGTTTAGTTTATAAAAGAAAATTACAAAAAAATGGAATTGAGTTTGTCTCATATGCTTCATCTTTTTAATATCTTTCGTGAGAATGGTGGAAAGGAAAATTGTGCTCAAGTGCTAGGAGAAGAAATCTATAAAATGTTTGGCACTAAATCTTTGAATGATGAGCATGATTTCAATGTTGTTAGTATGAATTCTTTGAATATCCATGATGCTAATGATATGCAAAGCCACAAACTTGGAGATGCTATGTTTAATGAAGATGATACTTGTAGTCTCCCAAGTTTTGATATGCAAATTTATTATGACGATAGCATGCCTCCTACTTATGATGATTATATTGATGAAAGTGGGTTTGGAAGAGTGTCAACTTTAGGAAGTAATGATCCCACTATTTTGGAGGATGTTGAATCTTATTATGATAATTATGAAAGTGGATTTGGAGAGGTCATGACTTTATTTAGTAATGATTCCACTATCTTGGAAGAGGTTTCAATCGATTATGATGAGAACAAAGTTGCTACTTATGATGATTATTGTGATGAAACTTATGCTATAAAAAGTAGTGATGATTATATTTATAAAACTTGTCATGATTATGATTACCCTTTTTCTGAACATTACTCTTTTAATGTGGAAACAATTTATAGTATTCAAGTCTCTTATGATACTCCCACTATTCCGAAAGAAAAGAATTTTGCTTATGTGGAGAGTAGTAAAATTTCTATGCAAGTAGATCATGAAAAGGATGATTTAGGTGCTGGTTATATTTTTGAATTCATTCATGATGCTACTGAAAATTATTATGAGAGAGGATCATATGCTTCTACATATTACAATAATATCAAGTTTCCTCTCTATGTGCTTAAAATTTTGAAGTTATGCTTGTTTTGCCTTCCTATGCTAGTTGATTATTGTTCCCATAAGTTATTTGCTCACAAAATCCCTATGCATAGGAAGTGGGTTAGACTTAAATGTGCTAGTAATATTCTTCATGATGCTCTCTTTATGTTTCAATTCTTATCTTTTATGTGAGCATCATTGAAATCATCATGCCTAGCTAGGGGCGTTAAACGATAGCGCTTGTTGGGAAGCCAACCCAATTTTATTTTTGTTCCTTCATTTTTGTTAATGTTTAGTAATAAATAATCCATCTAGCTTCTGTTTAGATGTGGTTTTGTGTTTTATTTAGTGTTTGTGCCAAGTAGAACCTTTGGGAAGACTTGGGTGAAGTCTTTATGATCATGCTGTAAAAAAACAGAAACATTAGCGCTCACGAGATTAGCTAAAACTTTTTACTGGGGAGTGCTATTTAGTTGATTATTTTTGCAGATGATTACTAGAAAAATTCCTCAGGTCCACCAACTTATTTTAGAATTTTTGGAGTTCCAGAAGTATGCGTTTGTTACAGATTACTACAGACTGTTCTGTTTTTGACAGATTCTGTTTTCTTTGTGTTGTTTGCTTATTTTGATGAATCTATGAGTAGTATCAGAGGGTATGAACCATAGAGAAGTTGGAATACAGTATATTTAACACCAATATAAATAAATAATGAGTTAATTACAGTACCTTGAAGTGGTGTTTTGTTTTCTTTCGCTAACGGAGCTCATGAGATTTCTGTTAAGTTTTGTGTTGTGAAGTTTTCAAGTTTTGGGTAAAGATTCGATGGACTATGGAATAAGGAGTGGCAAGAGCCTAAGCTTGGGGATGCCCAAGGCACCCCAAGGTGATATTCAAGGATGACCAAGAGCCTAAGCTTGGGGATGCCCCGGAAGGCATCCCCTCTTTCGTCTTCGTTCATCGGTAACTTTACTTGGAGCTATATTTTTATTCACCACTTGATATGTGTTTTGCTTGGAGCGTCATTTTCTTTTGTTAGTATTTGCTTGCTGTTATTTATAATAATGTTTTGCATCTTTATTTTCAAATAAAAATGTCAAGGACAAATTTTACCATGCTTATTTTGCAAGTATACATGTTGCTGTTTCAAAACAGAAAGTTTACCGCTGTTGCAAAAATTCCCTAGAAAAGTCAGAATGTGGTAAAATGTTGAAACATTTTGCATAATAAGCTCTGATAAATTTACTACAGTGGGAATTTTCTTTAATAATTTTTGGAGTTAGGGAAGTATGATTAATCTTGCATTCTTTACAGACTGTACTGTTTTGGCAGATTGCTGTTATGTTTGCATTGTTTGCATATGTTTGCTTGTTTAATGATTCTATTTGAGGATAGGAGTATTAAATATGCAGAGGCATTTAGTATGCAATGTTGAATAATAATTTTAGTGATTTTCTACAGTAGAAAACGATAAGGTTTTTGCATTGGTTTATACTAACTTATCTCACGAGTTCTTGTTGAGTTTGGTGTGGATGAAGCTTTCGAGATTTAGGAAACCGTGATATGAGAGGAATTAAGGAGACACAAAAGCTCAAGCTTGGGGATGCCCAAGGCACCCCAAGATAATATTTCAAGAAGTCTCAAGCATCTAAGCTTGGGGATGCCCCGGTAGGCATCCCACCTTTCTTCTTCAACAATTATCGGTTAGTATCGGTTGAGCCTAAGTTTTTGCTTCTTCACATGATGAGTGCTATCCATGAAATGTCGTTTTATTTTGTTTTGCTTGCTGTATGAATAAAACACCAAGATCTGAAATTCTTAAATGATAGAGAGTCTTCACATAGCTACATAATTATTTAACTACTCATTGATCTTCACTTATACCTTTTTGGAGTAGTTTGTCATTTACTCGTGTGCTTCACTTATATCCTATGAGTAAATGGTTGAATGATTTGAATGTCATAAATCTAAAATTATATATGTTTCATATGCCTTTCCCATGGGGAGTAATGCCTTCACATATAAGAAGTAGAGGTGGTAAATTTATTGAAGGTTAGCAAACATTGTATTGGTCACTCGAACAATTCATGAAAGAATATTGACGGAAGAGGGATTTCACATATAAATATACTATCTTGGACATCTTCTATGATTGTGAGCCCCATTAATTATTTTCAAACCTGAGCAAATTAGTTGAATTTGGACAAGGAAGACAACATAATGAGTTATGCTTGGGTATATTTGTATAGAAGTTATATTGTTATGGATCCTCTAACATGTGGTGCTTGCTATTTAGAATCCTTTGCTAGCCAAAATATCTGTACTAAGCGGGAATACTGCTTGTGCATCCAAAATCCTTGAACCAAGTTTCTTCCATGAGTGTCCACCATATCTACCTATATGCGGTATTTACCAGCCGCTCCAAGCAAATTTGCATGTGCCAAACTCTAAACCTTCGAATAATAATCTGTTTTGTGTGCCCGAATCGCTCATGTAGTGACTAGGGGCTGTCAGTATCTTCCATGCTAGGTGGGTTATTCTCACGATGAGTGGACTCCGCTCATCAATCACGAGAAAATGGCTGGTAACTGGGATGCCCAGTCCTATGATCAAAAGATCAAAAACAAATTCGCAAATAATTTAAACAAAACTCCCCCAGGAATGTTGATAGTTGGACGGCACCCGTTGTTTCGGACAAGCCGTGGAGTGTGAATGTTGGTGGAGGGGGAGTAAAAACTTTACCTTTCTGTGTGGGAACCGCCTATAATGTATGTAGTATGGAAGATATTGGGAACTCTTGGTCGTTATGTTGACAATGAAAGCATACCTCTCAAAATTATTTTCATCTCTGTTTTTGCTTCGAGCTCTGGCACCTCTGCAAATCCCTGCTTCCCTCTGCGAAGGGCCTATCTTTTACTTTTATGCAAGAGTCAGTAGTATTCCTTCTCATTCCAACCTACTCTTTAGTTGGCAAGCATCATGTGATGGAAAGATCTAAGCATATATGGCCATTCAAATATATTTGAGCATGAATTATTACTGTTGACATTACCCTTGAGGTAAAAGGTTGGGAGGCGAAACATTAAGCCCCTATCTTTCTCTGTGTTCGATGAATACTATTTGTTCTAAAAATATGCTTTGAGTGGTAGCAATCATGGAAGACTATATGATAGTTGAGTATGTGGGATTTGCTAAATCAAAGCTCTTACATAGACCCTTCCTGAAAATAAGATGAATTGCAATTGTTTGATGACTGAGAACTGTTTGTTAGTTTTCAAGAAAGTTTATGATCTATACTTTAACATGTGAATAGCTTGTTACTTGATCATGATAAGCTTTATGATATGAGATACTGTTATGACATATAATGATGCTAGAAAAGGTGATTGAAATTATCATTGATCAAACTTGTGCACCTACTAGCATTCACACTTCATAAATTATTTCTTTTATCATTTACCTACTCGAGGACGAGCAGGTATTAAGCTTGGAGATGCTGATACGTCTCCAACGTATCTATAATTTATGAAGTATTCATGCTATTATATTATCCATCTTGGATGTTTAATGGGCTTTACTATGCACTTTATATTATTTTTGGGACTAACTTATTGACCCAGAGCCCAGTGCCAGTTTCTGTTTTTTCCCTTGTTTCAGTGTTTCAACGAAAAGGAATATCAAACGGAGTCCAAACGGAATGAAACCTTCGGGAAAGTTATTTTTGGAATGGAAGCAATCAAGGGGACTTGGAGTGCACGTCAGGGAATCAACGAGGAAGGCACGAGGCAGGGGGCGCGCCCTCCACCCTCGTGGGCCCCTCGTGGCTCCCCTGACGTATTTCTTCCTCCTATATATACCAATATACCCTAAAACCTCCGGGGAACAGAATAGATCGGGAGTTCCGCCGCCGCAAGCCTCTGTAGCCACCAAAAAACCAATCGGGACCCTGTTCCGGCACCCTGCCGGATGGGGGAACCCTCACCGGTGGCCATCTTCATCATCCCGGCGCTCTCCATGACGAGGAGGGAGTAGTTCACCCTCGGGGCTGAGGGTATGTACCAGTAGCTATGTGTTTGATCTCTCTCTCTCTCGTGTTCTTGAGGTGATACGATCTTGATGTATCGCGAGCTTTGCTATTATAGTTGGATCTTATGATGTTTCTCCCCCTCTACTCTCTTGTAATGGATTGAGTTTTCCCTTTGAAGTTATCTTATCGGATTGAGTCTTTAATGATTTGAGAACACTTGATGTATGTCTCGCGTGGGATAACCGTGGTGAAAATGGGTTATTCTATTGATTCACTTGATGTATGTTTTGGTGATCAACTTGCGGGTTCCGCCCATGAACCTATGCATAGGGGTTGGCACACGTTTTCGTCTTGACTCTCCGGTAGAAACTTTGGGGCACTCTCTGAGGTTCTATGTGTTGGTTGAATAGATGAATCTGAGATTGTGTGATGCATATCGTATAATCATACCCACGGATACTTGAGGTGACATTGGAGTATCTAGGTGACATTAGGGTTTTGGTTGATGTGTGTCTTAAGGTGTTATTTTACTACGAACTCTAGGGCTGTTTGTGACACTTATAGGAATAGCCCAATGGATTGATCGGAAAGAATAACTTTGAGGTGGTTTCGTACCCTACCATAATCTCTTCGTTTGTTCTTCACTATTAGTGACTCTTTGTTGCATGTTGAGGGATAGTTATGTGGTCCAATTATGTTATTATTGTTGAGAGAACTTGCACTAGTGAAAGTATGAACCCTAGGCCTTGTTTCCTAGCATTGCAATACCGTTTACGCTCACTTTTATCATTAGTTACCTTG
Organism: Aegilops tauschii subsp. strangulata; assembly: GCF_002575655.3. Classification (NCBI taxonomy): domain Eukaryota; kingdom Viridiplantae; phylum Streptophyta; class Magnoliopsida; order Poales; family Poaceae; genus Aegilops; species Aegilops tauschii. The sequence goes on from NC_053035.3 coordinate 436,507,543, forward strand.
CCGTTTTTATATTTTCAGATTACAAAAACCTATATCTACCATCCATATTGCACTTGTATCATCATCTCTTCGCCGAACTAGTGCACCTATACAATTTACCATTGTATTGGGTGTGTTGGGGACACAAGGGACTCTTTGATATTTGGTTGCAGGGTTGCTTGAGAGAGACCATCTTCATCCTACGCCTCCCACGGATTGATAAACCTTAGGTCATCCACTTGAGGGAAATTTTCTACTGTCCTACAAACCTCTGCACTTGGAGGCCCAACAACGTCTACAAGAAGAAGGTTGTGTAGTAGACATCACCCCCAGGCAGCGGGCCCTACCTGTCGGCTGAGTTCACGGCAGCCGGCGGGACCCACCAAGCAGCGGGCCCCAGCAGCCGGCGGAGAAGTCGGCGCCTAGAGACACTGCCGGCCGGGTCCTACACCCGGTCGTATTACCATTGTACCCCTGGGGAGTAGGCCTATATAAACCCCCCAGGCTTCCCCATGCAAGGGGTTCAGAACCTTTGCCATCATACACACATCCATAGAAGGAAGATAGGGCTAGCCTTGCTCTTCTTCCTCCTCTAGCCGAAACAGCTCAAGGAGCGATCTTGTAGCTACTCTATTGACGATAGTCATCATGCGGAGACCCCGCAGAGCAGGACTAGGGGTGTTATCTCCAAAGAGAGCCCCGAACATGGGTAAGATTCGCAGGCATATGCGTTCTCGCTCACTCCCGCTTCTAGAGCCCGGCGGCGTACTCTTGTCCCCATCCATGATAAGCCACCCCCTGGCATATGTCGCACGATATCCCCGACAAGGTATTCCTCCGGTATCTGGGAGTTGCATAATATCATAGTCGAAGGAATATGTATTTGACATGAAGAAAGCAATAGCAATAAACTGAACGATCAATATGCTAAGCTAACGAATGGGTCTTGTCCATCACATCATTCTCCTAATGATGTGATCCCGTTATCAAATGACAACACATGTCTATGGTTAGGAAACCTTAACCATCTTTGATCAACGAGCTAGTCTAGTAGAGGCTTACTAGGGACACGGTATTTGTTTATGTATTCCATGTATTTAAGTTTCCGATCAATACAATTCTAGCATGAATAATAAACCTTTATCATGAATAAGGAAATATAAAATAACAACTTTATTATTACCTCTAGGGCATATTTCCTTCAGATGGAGTTGTTGGAGTAGATCGTCGTCACAGATGATTGCCTCGGCGGCATTCCGGTGCCACCGGGAGAGAGGGGGGAGAGCCCCCTCCTTCTTCTTCTTCTTCCTTGAACTCTCCCCTAGATGGGAGGAGGGTTTCCCCTCTGGTGCATGGCCTCCATGGCGGCGGAGGGGCGGGAGGGTTTCCCCTCTGGTCCATGGCCTCCATGGCGGCAGAGGGTTTCCCCTCTGGTCTAGATTGGATCTCTCTCTCTGTTTCCTTCTGTTTCTGCGTTCCCAGATTCTGGCCTTTCACCGTTCTTAAATTCCCGGAGATCCGTAACTCTGATTGGGCTGAAATTTTAACACAATTTTTATCCGAATATTAGCTTTTTTGCGGCGAAAGAAGGGCACCAACCGCCTTACTGGGTGGCCACAAGACCCCTGGCCGTGCCCTGGGTAGGGGCGCGCTTCCAGGGCTTGTGGGCCCCTCGGGCATCATCTCGCGTTGATTCCAATTCCCAAAAATCACATATATTCCAAAAAAATCTTCGTAAGTTTTTATCGCGTTTGGACTTCGTTTGGTATGGATATTCTGTGAAACAAAAAACATGCAACAAACAGGAACTGGCACTGGGCACTGGATCAATATGTTAGTCCCAAAAATAGTATAAAATGTTGCCAAAAGTATATGAAAGTTGTAGAATATTGGCATGAAACAATCAAAAATTATAGATACGACGGAGATGTATCACTCTTCCTGATAGCAGCAGAGGACCTTTCGCGCCTCTTAAAATCTATAGGCGAGTCATCAAACATGAGTGGGGTGAAGGTGGCGGCCTCGGCACCACCGGTAAACCACTTGTTATTCGCAGATGACAGCCTGTTGTTTTTTAAGGCAGTGGAGACGGGACAATTGAGGTAAACCAGTTGCTAACCACTTATTGTCAGGCATCTGGCCAATGCATAAACTATGATAAATCATCTATCTTCTTCAGTAAGGGATGCGCAGGAAATATTAGAGAGGAAGTTAAAGCATTGCTGCATGTTCCAAATGAGACCTTGAACGAAAAATATTTGGGGATGCCTTCTGATGTGGGCTCTTCAAAGAACGGTGCCTTCAAGTACTTAAAAGATTATCTATGTAGTAGCAAGGGTGGATTGAGAAAACCATGTCCTCAGCTGGTAAGGAAGTGTTGGTAAAGTCAGTTGCGCAAGTTGTACCTGTTTTTTCTATGTCATGCTTTAAGCTTCCACGGAGATTATGTGCGCAGTTGAATATATTGATCCGCAAGTATTGGTGGGGCAGTAAACATGGCCAACGGAAAGCCAACTGGGTCTCTTGGGATACGATGACACAACCAAAATATACGGGAGGCCTGGGCTTCAGAGATTTTGAATTGTTTAACCTGGCCCTTCTAGCAAAGCAGTCATGGCGTATTCTTTAGAATCCAGATTCACTCAGCGCAAGAATATTGAAGGTTGTTTACTTTCCTTCTGGTACAATTTTAGATGCAGAACTTGGTAGCTGTCCTAGCCAGATTTGGAGAGCAATCTAGAAAGGATGGGACATTTTGAAACAGAGGTTGATCAAGCGGATAGGTAATGGAGCATCGACACTCATATGGACAGAAAATTGGATACCACGGGATGTGATAATGCGTCCTTTTGGTTGTCGGTGTGACAATCCACCCTCTTTCATTTCTGAACTTATTGATAATGCTAATGCAAAATGGGACAAGGTGAAGATTGTCGAGGTATGCTTACCAATCGATGTGCAGGTCATACTTAGTATACCATTATGCACTATTGACATGGATGATAGTTGGGCATGGAACTTCGAGAAGAGCGGTAACTTTTCAGTCAGATCGGCCTATAAAATGATGATTGCAACAACACGAAGGAGGGAAGCCTGGCTAGATGGTTCATCTGGTTCGTCGCGTAATGGCAGAGATGCTACATCATGGAAATTGCTATGCAAAACACCAGTCCCGGGCAAGATACGTATGTTTCTTTGGAGATTAGCAAAGAGCTCGCTGCCAACAGAGGATGTTAGAGCACACCGAAAAATGTCTACCACAAGCTCATGTGGCTTGTGCGGAGCCGCAGATTCATGGAGGCATTCTCTTCTTGAATGCACTATGGCGAGGTGTATGTGGGCACTCGTCAATGGGGAGCTGGCAGAACACTGGTGCGAGACAACAGAGCCTAGTGCAAGGCAGTGGCTGTTTATGATGATTGATACACTATCGCATGAATCCTTCGTCAGGCTTTCAGTGACTTTATGGGCAATCTTAGTGGGCAAGACGACAGATTATCCATGAGGAAATTTATCAAAACCCTTCGGCCACACACCAGTTTATCAATAGGTTCATAGCAGACCTTGAATTAGTCCCTAAGAAGTTGGTAAGAAACTGAGCTATACCAAGGGTTGTTGAAAGATCAAGGGCACCTCCACCAGGATATGCAAAGATCCATGTAGGTGCCAGTCTCGCACACAATGGCCAAGTAGGTTCTGCAGTAGCAGTGTGTAGAGACGCTAATGGCCTTTTCCTGGGCAGCTCGGTCCTGGTCATTCATGGAGTTAATGAGGTAGCGGCGTTGGAGGCAATAGCCTATCGCGAAGCCCTATGTCTCGTTGATGATTTGTTGCTTCAGAATTTCATTGTTGCATCAGATGCGAAGCAGATAATTGGAGGTATTGAGAAGGGTACTAACAGCAGCTATGGACACATTATCAGAGAAATAAAGCACTGATCCATAAACTTTAACTACAAACTCAATTTTGAAGGCCGAGCTGTGAACATAGCAGATAGTTTACCTAAATTTGCTAGTTCTTTGGATGAGGGTCGCCCTGTTTGGTTCACCCCTCATGATCCTATTTGTATCCCTTTCCATGTTACATTTGATCAATAAAATTTAGCTTCCCCCTAAAAGAGGGGGAAATTTGTCTAAAAAACCAACTCGGGAAATGCAAAAAAAGTAGAGAATCCAGTCTCTCTCTCTCTCAAAAAAGCAGAGAATCCAGCGCGGCGGCACCACATCCAAAATATCTAGTGTGGCGGCGCCGGCGTCAGCCCTGGCCATGGAGATGTAGCCGGTCATTCCTACTGCCAAGAGGATAAAACTAACGGACACCCACGAAGCGACCGCGGAGAGAAGCGAAGAACGGCCGCCCGGATCGGAGGGCGATGTCCACGACCACATCGGCAACCTCCCGGACGCCGTCCTCGGTGAGATCATCTCCCTCCTCCCCACCAAGGACGGTGCCGCGTATTATGCCTGGCTCCGATCCCCCGCACTCAACAACCTACAGGAGCTCACCCTCGCAGATATGACTGCGCAATCCCATCGCAAATGTTGTTACCGCCGCCGGTGTCCATCTTCCGGTTCTCGTCCACTCTCCGCGTCGCCACCATTAACCTGTGCTCGGTCCCACACTGTAAGGTTGATACGGTCCGCTTTCCACAGCTCAGGAAGCTTGCACTGGTGGTTGTTGGTATATCGGGGTGCACCTTGCACAGCATTATCGTCGCTGGTTGTCCTGTCCTGGAAAGCTTGCTGCTTAACTCATTTTCGGCGTCCGTTCTCTCCGGATCAACTCCCCTACCCTTAAGAGCATCAACATTTGTGCTATCCCAGCCCCAGTTGAACTCATCATCGAGGATGCCCCTTTGCTTGAAAGGCTGCTGCTCCATCTTGACTTGCATGTGCCAACTAAAATCTCATTTATCTTCGCGCCTAATTTGGAGACATTGGGCTGCATTTCTGAATTCTGCGACTCCAAAATCATGTTTGGCTCAACAGTTATTCAGGTAACTGTGCATGTTGTACTTCTTGTCTTTTCGACAAGGCTTGTTCATTAGCTGCATTTGTTACATATCATCTCCACATATTTATGTCCTACTGTGCTAATGTTGTGTTCTATGCTTGATAAAGGGATTGTACACTAGAGCATCTTCACTCGTTTGGCGCCCCCAGGGACTTGAAATAGTGCCTCCTGGGGGCGAGCCAGCGTTATTTTCGCCGTGGGGGCAGTCGGGTTCCCACTTGCCGTCCCAAGTTGGCCCCCAAGATGGTTTTTTTAAAATTAGTTCAACTGAATTTGGACGAAATTTGGGCGAAATTGGACAAAATTCATTCATATTTGTACATAATTTGAAAGACATATAACCTTAAAAAACTAAAACTACGTCGCCGCCCGCTGTCGTCACCGTCTCGAGCCTTCTACATGCCGAGGAGATTGTAGAAGGCGGTGTAGTCGTTGCCGTCGCCGCCGCTGCCATTGTCGTCGTCCCGCACGCTGCTGTCGTCCTTGCTACAGCCCTGCCCTGGGTCACCTTGGCGGACGGGCTTGATGGGCACCGGTGCCTCATCGTTGTTGTCCTCGAGGACGATGACGACGCCCTCATCGCAGCCACGGCACCGAGTGGCGATCTCCTCGAGGGCGCGGCGTTGGCGCTCCATCTCCTCGCGGACATAGTCGTCCCACACCCATTTGAAGGCGGCCTTGTCGGCGGCGGCCATGTCGACGTGCTCCTCTTTCACGACGACGAGCGACGTCCCCGGCTCCCTCTTCGGCCTGACCAGGCGAAGAGGCCACGGGGAGGAGGGGAAGGCTGGCGGCGACCCTCGTTTATGACGAGGCCGCCGCCACGGCTGAGCCGACGCTCCGGCATCTCCACGGGCTCGGCCTTGACGGGCTCGAGCTTGACGGTGGCGAGCGGCGCCGTGCCGGAGGAGCGGGAGGAGGAGGAGGAGGAGGAGCCACCCGCCATGCGCCTCGGCAGCCAAGAGATGCCGCTCCGGCGGGAGACTGGGGTCGCTGGGGGCGTCGGGTACTCGAGCAGCGGCTCATTGTGAAGGAAATATGCCCTAGAGGCAATAATAAAGTTGTTATTTATATTTCCTTATATCATGATAAATGTTTATTATTCATGCTAGAATTTTATTAACCGGAAACTTAGTACATGTGTGAATACATAGACAAACAAAGTGTCTCTAGTATGCCTCTACTTGACTAGCTCGTTAATCAAAGATGGTTAAGTTTCCTAACCATAGACATGTGTTGTCATTCGATGAACGGGACCACATCATTAGAGAATGATGTGATGGACAAGACCCATCTGTTAGCTTAGCATAATGATCGTTAAGTTTTATTGCTATTGCTTTCTTCATGACTTATACATATTCCTCTAACTATGAGATTATGCAACACCTGAATACTGGAGGAACACCTTGTGTGCTATCAAACGTCACAAGTAACTGGGTGATTATAAAGATGCTCTACAGGTGTCTCCGAAGGTGTTTGTTGGGTTGGCATAGATCGAGATTAGCACTACTAGGAAAAGGCCTACTAATGGCGCACCTAATTTGGCCATTAATGGCGCATTAGTGGTGCGCCATTAGTAGCACGCCATTAGTATATTTTACTAATGGCGCACCACTGGTGCGCCATTAGTATCTGGTATACTAATGGCGCACCCCAGATGCGCCATTAGTATATACAACAGTGCGCCATTAGTATGCCTCCCAGGGGGCCATGTATACCCAGGTGCTTTGGCATACTAATGGCGCACAACAACAGGATGCGCCATTAGTAACTTCGGCATACTAATGGCGCACTATTTAGTGATGTGCCATTAGTATCCTTTGGCATACTAATGGCGCACTATGATGTGATGCGCCATTAGTATGAATATTAGGTTTTTTTATTTTTTTTATTTTCTGTTTTTTGCACAGGTTACAAAATGTATAATTGGACAAAATATAGACAGCACACATCAACAACAGATTCATCGAATACAATAGAAGATTAGTCTCTGAATACAATTCATCATTTTAGTCTCCGAATACAATTCATCATATTAGTCTCCGAATTGAAAAGACCGAACAAAGATAGAACATTATATTACAAGTCTCGAGACCGCGAGTTTGTCTTCACATTACAAGTCGATATCGATCATCTAAACTACCATCACATAGAAGAGAGCTGCGGTCATCATGATGAGCATCATCACGATGAAACTCGTCTTCATCCGGTTCCTACAACGCTCCCTCCCCTCTCCCGCTAGATAGCGGGCGTATCTAGATTCGGCCTCGGCCCTAGTGGCGTACCCTTTGTAACTGTTACCGCTGAATCGGTGAACCTGTCTCCGACACTCCTCCCAGTCGTCGTAGACTCCGGGAACCTTACCCTTGTACACGACATACCACGGCATCGCTATGCAGTAGCCAAACGAAACATTAGTACCAATTCACAGACAATACATAAGCAATATATAAGTATGCAATAGAACGATCGGAAGAGAAAAGCAAGACATTAATAGCATCGATTACATCTAAGTTGAAGGACTCTCGAAACCAAAGAGACATACTACAAGTTCATTAAAGTTTAATTACAACATGAGCCAATCGATGTTTCAGAACTAGACACAGCATCACTGCTTTCGACTCGACTCAAGGGACCGGAGCGTGGATGAAGCCGCCGTCTATCGTGGGAGTCATGAAACAACGGGCGTTGTCAGCCTGCATTTGTAGGATTGTGTCGATGTCACTGTTGGACGGTTGATTTCTGAGGTAGAACTGCCCCGAGGTACGAAGGACACCTTGATGGATGATTTCCGCAAACTCCGACTGGATGCGAAAGAATTCTTGTCTGATGTCCGCGTCCTGGATTGCCGACATGCTCGCGGCCCAATATTTGAGTCTACTCGGTAGCAGAAGTTGATGATGGTCCCGTACGATCGCCCGCATGTGATGGATGGCGTAGTAGGCACCCTTCTGACCGCCAGGCGGCTGCTTGACGCAGCAGAACGTCGTATTGTGGGAGAACACGTGCTTGCCGTACTTACGAATAGGCCTGGTGAAGGTGCCTCCAGATTTGACGTGGCCGGGGAGAACATCATCAAGAACCTTCTTGACATTTGTGTAGTCTACGTTCGACTGACGGTCCGGGTCGAAATACGTGGCCATGGAATATTTGGGGCTTAGGAGGATGAGCGTGCAATGTGTGTCACTGCAGAAAACACGGAATGTTAAAAGAAAAACGATCGAAATCTAAGAATTCATATGTTACGGGGCGGTTGAGGGGAGGACTTACTCGGGAAAGTAAGGCACGAGGAAGTTATCCTTATCTTGGTTTGCCAGAATGACGCCTTCGAGGTAAGAACTCGCGACTTGCCGGTCCCCAGCGCTGCCCAAGATCTTGGCACGCATGTAGAAGGGGTCGACTATCACGATGTCCGGGGTCTTGTCGCGAATGATCCGCATCTCCATACTCAGCGAAAATAGCCGAACGAAGGTGTAGTGCAGCGGATGAAGGTTCAACATAGCGTGGATGTCATCAAACCGCAGGACGATCGTACCCCCGATGGAGTTATCCACAAAGCCCTTGCCCTCTGGCACCTTGGCTGCGAAAACCGGGTATGCCACATCCTTCTCTCGGAGACGCCGCTTCTCCAAAGAAAGAACACTGTCATGCAGACTCCGCATAGCACCGGTTGCAGCATCGAGCATATTTCTCGGTAGCATCGGCCTACCCGCCACATGCACCCTCCTCGAGATATCCGCAGTTGAAGGTGGCCCGTCCTGAGCACGGATCGTACTCGGTGCCGGCTGGCCCGCACCCTTGTTAGTCTTTCTTTTGCATGCCTTCTTCTTCTCCTGTAATGGGACCGAGTTCTGCTCACAGACCGCCTTCTTGAGTGTGTTGGGGCTGATCATATTTCGCACCTCGCCTATCTGAGGCTCGGTGAAGTCGGCAGCTGGAGGCGTCTGCTAAGAGCTGAACTGCAGACGACGCCTGTTGCAACTTGGCTTCTCCGCGGTACCAGCTAGATCGCACACGTCTTTTGTTGGGTTGGGTTCTTGAGAAGGAGGCCCCATGAAGTCGCCACCGTCCCCATGATCGGCAAAGTACTGATCGACGTTGGCAAATGTATCGTCGTCGTCGTCGTTCTGATCCTGTGCCATATGCATGTTTGGATCCAGTGGCATAGGGATGTCCGGCACCGTTGCGGCGGTCTTGCCATGGGGCCGACTTGGCGCCGGCACGACTGGCGGTGTTGTCTTTGGGGTGGTGTCCCCCGCCCCCAAACGAATCTGGCTCTTCGGCCAAAGCAGGGGCCAGCTCAGGCAGGCGCTGAGGTTCATCACGTCATCATCGTCGGCCCCGATGGGTCGAATCGGAGGTAACACCTCGTCGCAGCCTGGCGGCACCCGAACCAGTTGAACCATAAACAAGTTGGGTGGCATCTGGGTACCGTGGAACAAGGGGTTGCCCGGTTGAACGATTTTGCCCTTGGCGACATCGACCAACTCGTTGTTCACTAAGTGCAGGAGAGTGCACGGAACGTCGGCGGCGCCCTGCGAAAACATGTAGGGCGTTAGGGATGCCCAGTCAAAGGCAAGGAGATGAAGTCCTCGGCCGAGAGAGGCTTAATTAGTTACCGTGATGATGGCGTCGAGCTCGGCTAATGTCGAGGCACCGCCAACGGCGGGCGTGCAGTTGACGGAGGGGCCGCTTGCTGCAGAGGTGCCGGCCGGCGTACACCCGGGTGCATTAAGCTCCCGTGCCGGCGTCGGAGACACCAATGCCGCCTCCGCCGGAGACACCAATGGCCCCGCCATCGCGTTCTGCGAGTTGCTGGCCGTGAAGCTAGGAATCGGGGGCGGCCCCTGTTGGCCGCCCGCAATCCACGCACTAATCCCCTGGATCAAGGTAGGCACAATGGCGGTGATCGTCGCTCCGAGTTGTTGTTGCACTTGCTCTTGGACAATCTCCGGAATCTGCGCCACCTGTGCCCTGAGTTGTTGAACCTCGCGCGCCTGGCTTTCCGAGCTGGTCTTTTTCTCCTTTCGCCCAGCAGTGTCATAGTATGACGACCATTTTGTCGACAAGCCTTTGCCGGCCACACGACCAGTTGACGTCGGCTTACTGAGCTTATCCTTGTTCTTCATTACATTCAACGCCCTATTTAGAGTGGTGTCCCAAGGGTTGCTCTTAGTCGACCCCGCGCTACTGCTTTCAGTCGCCTGCGGAAGGAATGTGAACCATTTAGAAATTTGGCTTCATTAATTAGAATGCAACCATATGGAGCTAATTATGCGGGGGTGTATTCCTTACCAGAACAAGCTCAAGCGCCCTGGTCTTCGGATCCGTGGTAAGCTCCTTTGTTTTCGGGTCCTTCTTGTACCGGGCCCTGACAAAGTTCCTGGTCTGCTTGTCACCGTATTTATCGAAGAGGGGCGGTAGGCCTTGCTCGGCACGGTCCGCCTCCTCCTTGTCCCATATAGGCTCCGCCACTCTGTAACCGCCGGGACCGAGTGTGTGTTCCCCTAAGTTCAGCTCCCGCATTTCTTTCCCCCACTTACTTGATTCGGAGTTTGCGGTGCTCGAGCAATTGATCTTGAAGTCGTTGTAGTCATCTTCGGTGATCGAAGGATTTTTCTCCTTGATCTTCTCATAACTCTCACCTTTCTCGATCATTCTCTTCACATTGCTTTTCCAAGTAGACAGGGCCTTGCTCATCTTCTTGAGGGCAGCATTGTTCACTTTATTCCCTTTGAGGCTTGTGTTTTCAAATTCAGCGGGGAACTTGTATCGTTCGTGCAGCTTCGTGAAGAGGAGGTTGCGCAAATTCCCTCGGTCAGGATGCCTCAGGTTCTCGGTGTTGATCGAGACGGTGCTCCGGAGAATGCACCCGAGCTGAAGCGAGTACCCCTTGACTATTCGTTCGGGCGCCGTTGGATTCCCGTCGGAGTCCACTTCAGTAACTTCCTCCTTGAGGGTGCGGAGCACGGTCGGGCGCCGGTCCTTCCGTTGCCTCTTCGGTTGGCTGCCATCTGTGCGTGCGCCGCCATCATCAGTGGTGGCATCCTCGGCGGCACCATCAGTGGTGGCATCAGTGGGGTCATCCTCGGCGGTACCATCAGTGGTCTCAGGATCGGTGGGGAAGGCGGCGTCCTCATACAAGTGAGGTTGTTCCTCCATCTCCTGGGACAGCTTCCAGAATGGCTTGTCGACGCCCGAACCCCCGGCCTCATCGTTGTTGGCCATGTTTCTCTCTAAATAGGAACAAAGTTTGGTCAAAAAGTTGGTTATTGTCAAGGAACAAGATCATGGTCTCATCATTTAGGGTTTGTCGACACCGAGGCATCCTAAAAGCTAAGCTTTTATCATTGAGGGTTTTTCGACGCCGAGGCACCCTAAAAGCCTAAGCTTTCATCATTTCGGTTTTTATCGACACCGAGGCACCCTAAAAGCCATGCATTAGTCACAAGTACGCTGGGGCACTTGATCCTACTTAATTACCTACTAAGATACCCCGGCCCATGCATTAGTCACAAGTACCCCATATGTCCTATTTTTAGCAAAGTCATGCTAAAATTCACGGAAAATTTCAGCATGACCTTTGCTGAAAATAGGACATATGGAGTACCCGAATTTGCCGGAACGGAAGTTAATCGACATTCCGGCAAACTCAAGGGCCTCTCGGGTGGACAAGGGCCTCTCGGGTGGACAAGTATACCATCATTTTTCTTTTCTATACATCTTCTTGACCATCTACTACAATTGATACATCCTATCAAGAATGGTACACATCACCATATATTGCAAAGATGTACTGGTCAGCAGCAATTTTAACAAGATGTACTGGACAGCAGCAAATTGAGCAAAAAAATGTACTGGACAGCAGTATATACAGGGGGAGAGGAAGAGGGGTTGGTACCTTGGGAGAGGAGGGTGTGCTTGGCTCTGCCGCCGTGCCTGAGTAGCAAGCACCTACGCCCCTGCCTTGTTCCACTTGTATCCTGCAGATCGAGAGAGGATGAGATGAATCAGATCAGTTGCTCATGCTTTTTACAAATTGTAGCTACTGTTTTTTATACCTAAACAAAATTGCCCTAGCTATATTTGCTACTGTTTTTATACCTAATTTTTTGCTACTGTTTTTTTAATTTGCTACTGCTTTTTTTTATTTGCTACTGTTTTTATACCTAAACAAAATTTCCCTAGCTATATTTGCTACTCTTTTTTTATTTGCTACTGTTTTTATACCTAATTTTTTTGCTACTGTTTTTAAAATTGCTACTATTCTTTTAAAATTGCTACTGTTTTTTATACCTAAACAAAATTACCCTAGCTATATTTGCTAATATTTTTTATTTGCTACTGTTTTTATACCTAATTTTTTTGGTACTGTTTTGTTAAATTGCTACTGTTTTTGCTACTACCCTAATTTCCTAAAAGATTTCTAACTTTGCTAACTGTGCTAGATTTGCCCTAAAATTTATGCACAAAAACACAGAGAAGGCATTAGGCATTACACAAAAACACAGAGAACTGCTATAATTTACAACAGGCTTTTGGTTTCTGGAACCATTTCATGCCCAAGTGATCTGATCCTTGTACTTTTGCTACAATGATACAGTGATACAAGTAGAATATGAAGGCATTAGGCATTACAACAAAAGGAACAGAGCTGCTATATTTACAACATGCTTTGTATTATTTTATATGGGAAAATTTTGTTTTTGCCACTAGATTTTGTCAAATTTTCTTATGCCACTCTAGATTTTGACATCTCGCTTTTGCCACTCTTAGTTTGTGACAATTATCACAATTGCCATTCTGTTAGGTTAATGGATGTTTTGACCAAACGGAGCAGGGAAAAGACCATATTGCCCTATGTTATTTGTTTTGCTTTTGACACTCCAGTTTTCGCCAAATATTGCTTTTGCCACTAGAGTAACATCTAATGTTACACAGTATTTTAGCATGACCTATTTGAAAATCTGACATCACACATCTTATGTTAAAAAGTTTGGCATGACCTATTTGGAAATATGTCATAGATAATTACACAATATTTTCACACAAGTCTTGACAGTTAATGGCATCATTACCAGCAACATAGTTCATAATATCAGGAAATTAGTTCATAGGAGTACACATCCATCATCTAAACTTAACAGCAAGGTTCACATGTAGTTGCATCAACTACGCAACAAGGTTCATATGTAGTTGCATCAACTACACTGCAAGGTTCACATATGCATACTGACCACCCAAAAGCAACATGTAGCTGCATCAACTAAACAACAAGGTTCACATATGCATATGGACTACCCAAAAGCAAGGCCTTTACAAGTCTACATAGTACAATGCAATAGCTTAACAAGAGTGCCACTAGGCTGCTATGCTAACTACTACAAGACTTGTGCTTGATGTAGTGCTGCTGCTACAACAAGTGCACCACAAACAAGCAGCAGCAGCAAGAAAATTAAAATTTGGGCTGCTGTTATGTGGTCGTTGGAGGTGCACCACAATGCAGTAGTATGTAGTCTTGATGGCCAGCATCCAGAATTAACAATGGCTTGATGGGTGCAGACACGCATACCATTCCAAAATTGTATGAGCACAAAAGAGGACAGATTATTTTAAGAAGACCAATAGCATCACCATCTACTGATATAACACGTGAAGTTCTACTCATATTGTATCAGCTTAACAATTAGTCATGCAAAGGATCCAAAAAAACTTGCACGTCAGAAACCTAAAGAAGATGATCCAACTCACAGGTACGTATCAATAGGCATGCAGGTTCACTTAGACTTGGTTGACAATATAAATCCAAACTATAAAAAAACATGCAACGGTCCTATGGATCCAAATATAAACGTAATTAT